>NC_070610.1:46057500-51057500 GCF_027172205.1 Podarcis raffonei
CACAGTGCCACCCGCGTCCAAGTACTATAAACTTAATGCCAAAGTATTTTTTTTAGCAATCAATAAACCATAAGTTCTTATGACCCATTTCTTCCTGAAGAGCAAAAAAAGGTAACGTTTAAGAAGATGTCAAAAGAAGCAGAATGCATCAAAGCAGAGCGAGAGCAACCAAATAGTTTGGCTATATTTTTGTTGACCGTCCTTTATAAATTTTTATTTATAAAAAGGAAGGCATCAAGATTTCAGTACAATTGCTATTTTAGGATGCACACACATTGAGCATTGTCTATATTGTATGCAATCCAATGCACTAACAAGCATAAGAATGGGATGGGGGGGATACAACTGTAACATTACCAACCTATGATATAATTCAAAACGTAACAGTGATTATATGGAGATAGGTAGGGTTATGCTTACACTGAGTGCTTTCTATCTGTTGCAAAAATCTGGGAATGATAAGGGAGCGAGTATACTAATGAAAAGAGAGACCCTGTTGCAATTTGTTCATTTTCTGCTCTGTTTTCCCCACACATTATTTCTTTTCTTTAATAGAGAGGAGCCTGGAAGCAGAGCTGGAAGGCAGGTGCTAAATAGGAAGGCCTATTTTTTTAGGTGCTTGTTGGGCTATGGAATTTTGCCATTCGATTTTATAACTGGATTAAAAAAATGGCCCATGTGTTTCTATAAAGTGTTGATAGTTCCTCTTGAAAAACAGAAAGAAGCTTTATAATAGCTATAATGTTCTTGCTTGATCACCATAAATTGTTCCATTGCCTCATTCCCTACATAAAAAAATGATGTGGTTTCCCCATACCCCCAAAAGATTTTCCCAGGTTGACTTAGCTCTGTACTAATCAATTTTCTCTAGTCAGGCCCATTACTTTGGGGTGGGGAAAATGAGTCCTTAGTAGCATGGATTGTATACTTCCAACTGAGCAAAGCAAATGAAATGTTTAGTCTTAGCAATGTTGACAGACTAACTCCACAAAAAGGAAGATAATTGCCCATGAAACTCAGGTGGCCATTACTGTATCCTCCTTTGGGATTTATTAAAAATATACCATAAAACCAAGAAGCTTTTACTGGCAACTTGAAGAGTAACAAATTTATTATGGCACAAGATTTCATAGTCTACTTCATGAGAAGTATGAAGTGTCGCAGGTATAGAGGCACATAGTGATTTTGTTTGCAGCAGACTAACACAGCTACCTTTCTTATTTATTTATTTTTATTTTTTAAAAAGCCAACACATGGATATTTCTATTGTTGGAAAATATAGTTTATTCCTGAACTAACTTGATAGGTCCAAGAATTTCTGAATATCTTGTATTTTGTCCCTCAATTGTATAAATAGGCTTTTACGTCTCCTCTTTAATCAAGCCCTCCAACGGGCTACTCTATAGATCTGACTGAAGCATTGAAGTCTGGCAGGCTTAATTCTTTTTCCTCTCTTTTTGGGTAATGAATAGGGGTGTCGTCAGCTGCCTGCCTTGCGTTCATCACTGTCATGGTTGGCAGTGTAACAGATAACAGGATGGATTCAAGGCCACCAAGGGACTGAAGCCTGACAGGACCTCATTCATCACTTCCCTTTTAGGGGGTCTCTGTGGAAGAACCAAAATCAAAGAAGTAATTGAGGTTCATAGGGACACATGGGCTTTCGGAGGACAGTTCTGCATTGCAAACAAACTTGAGCTGTCAAATATGTTTTGTAAATGAAGTGTTTTCCTGGAAGCAGTGAGTTAATAACGGTCATTTATTTTCCCATAACATACATTCGGGTTGCTGAAATTTAGGGTTCCTTTTCATCTCGTACTGTGATGAAACCTGAAACTGCAAAACAGTTGTGTGTGTGTGTGGGGGGGAGGGCTGAGTGTCTTTGAACAATTTATGCTGCTGTTCTTGTTTCTAATCAGCTCTCTTCCATCTATTTCAGCATTGTGTGGTTGGTGAAGTGAGAAGGTGCCTTGATTTTTGATTGGCTCTCTGCTACGTGGCTCATGACAAAAACTGTGATCGGTATAAAGACTTCCTGTCTTTCTGGAATCAAGGAGGAGTGGAAGGATGACTGCCATCTTTGGCTAAGACAGCCGGGCTTCTCCTCAGCACGAAAAAAAGAGAAGTGATTGCTTTTGAGCTTCAGAATAAGTAACTGCCTCAGTCTGACAGATGACAGACAGCACCACTTTATATATTAGAAAATTGGGCCCTACATAGCCTCTTGGATTTGTCTGGGGAACATCTTGCTGACCATGTTTGACTCTTGCCTAACTTCATTCTTACACATTGTCTTTCAGTCTCTGATTAGCCCCAACACAGCTTCATTGCAAAATAGCAGAGCAGATCGCTTTTAGTCAACTCCATTCTGTGCTGAAAAGTTCACTTGTGCAAAGGTGCCAGCAGCTGGGGCTCTTCCAATATGCTGGGCTGGACCACATGCAATAAAATATCTGAAGTACTGTACTTTTCCATCTATAGGACACCCCCATGTATAAGACTACCCTGATCTTTGGGGACTGAAATTTAAGAAAATGGGGGGAGATGGCACAAAGTTGTTGAGCTTTTTTTTCGCGGAGCATTGCCCAGGGTTGTTGAGCTTATGGGGGGATTGCCAAAAACTGCTCACCCACACGTGTTGCGATATCCGCATCCCGTCTGTCCCATGGTTGGCAGAAGCTGCAAATCGCCCGCCCAACTGCTGGAGCGTCAGCCAATCAACACCATCCATTGATGCAACAACCAATAACATGCACAATAGTTGCTGATAGCCACGGCAGCAACCAATCAAACGTCCACCCTATGTATAAGACGCCCCCCACTTTTCAGCATGATTTTAAAAGAAAAAACATAGTCTTATACACGGGAAAGTATTTGTGTCAGGTGTGCATGCAGGAGCCAGGCCCTGTGACCAATAGGACTTTGCAGGACTGGGGCCTTCCTAAGTTTGTTCTGAAGAGGCAAGGCGCGGCCTCACAGGTGAGGCCGATTGATAACTCACAGCACCTGGTGGCAAGAGCTGGGAAGGGATATAAGGCCAGCATTTCCCTTCGGCTCTTTGCTTCAGCAACACGCTTCCTGCCTTGGGCTTCTTGCTTCCTGATCCTTGAACCTCGGCTTCTTGACTCCCTGCTTCTTGATCCTCGGACCCCTGACTTCGTGACTCCTTGCTTCTTGATCCTCGGACCCCTGACTTCGTGACTCCTTGCTTCTTGATCCTCGGACCCTTGGCTTTTTGACTCCCAGCTCTCTGACCCTCAGACTCTTGGCTTCCTGACTCCTGGCTTCTGGACCCCTGTTCCTGCTCCCACCCCACCATCTTGCCCCCGGTCCTGATGTCCCCTGCCGGGATTCGATCACCCGTGAACCAGACCGTGACAATTTGTTCAACAAAGAGGCTGCTGGCATAGGCTGTTGCTGTGTGCAGGACCTGCTCAAGGACAAGATGGCAACCCCTCACATCACATACAGATGGACACCTGAATTCTATGGCCATGGGACAGTTTTACTTAAGCTAACAAAGGGTCAGATCAGGTCATGTTACACATAGAATCCTCCAACACCTTTCTATCACCCAAATCTGCTGTGCAAAGCATCTATCTCACTCTCCCAAATGGGAGGGTTGACTCCATGTAGACCCATAGCATGCTCCAGGCCTGAGTATCTTATGTGCCCAAGAGAGACACTAAATGGATGCTATTCAGAACTATATTTTGTATCTCTGATGTAACAGGGGGTGGAGACACTCTCCTGTGTGAGTGTCTGAGGGCCCTGCTCCTTCCTGCCACTTACCACCTGGCCCAGGGCGGGGCCTGAAGCCTCATAAGGACGGCTGCGCTCCGCTGCCCAGGAGGATTCTCCTGTGTGAGTGTCTGAGGGCCCTGCTCTTGCTGCTTAGCACCTAGCCCGGGGCGGGGCCTGAAGCCTCACAGGGACTGCTGCGCTCTGCGGCCCAGGAGGACTCTCCTGTGTGAGTGTCTGGGGGCCCTGCTCCTTCCTGCCACTCACCATCTGGACCAGGGCGGGGCCTGAAGCCTCACAGGGACTGCTGTGCTCTGCTGCCCAGGAGGACTCTCCTGTGTGAGTGTCTGAGGGCCCTGCTCCTTCCTGCCATTTACCACCTGGCCCAGGGCAGGGCCTGACGGTCCTCACTAGGACAGTTGCTGTTACTGCTGGAGGGGTGCAGAGTGCCTTTAAAATGTTTTTAAAATTTTCTTTTGAATTTTTTGTATGTGGGGTGGGTGGGGGTGGGATGGATGTTTATTGGGCCTGGGAATTTGTTTGATTTTACATTTTTGTAATTTTTACTGTTTTTTGTTTGTATTGTTTTATTGTTTTTTTTTTTTTTTTAAGGTGTTATTTTGTTCTTAAGGGGAGGGGTCAGGGCTGCCGGGGGAGTAGGTCCCAGCCAACAAAATGGCTGGGGCATGTTCCACAGGGGGGGATGCACTGGGACAACCGATCTCAGTGATCACGGGTAGGAGGAGGAGTTACGCTAAGACCAAACCATGTCATTACAGAGGAGGCAGGTTTAGTCGTTGTCTGAGGGCTATCCCTGCCTCCGGGTCTGGTCCTGACTGGATACTAGAATCAGCAAGGGATACCCACATGACCTGAAGGTGCTGCTGTGCAATGCCAGGTCAATGATTCATAAGACCACTGCCATCCATGACTTGATCATGGATGGAGGACTTGACCTGGCATGTGTAACAGAGACTTGGTTGGATGAAGCAGATGGGCCTGTTCTTGCCGCTGCTTGTCCGCCAGGTTTCTCTTACGCACAGCAACCCAGGTCATGTGGGCGGGGAGGGGGGGGTTGCAGTGATTTTTAGGAAGTCTTTAGTTTGCACTGGGCATCCTATTGGGAAGACCCAGTTTTCCGAGTGCATGTTCTGGAAGTTGGGCAATAGGGGCAGTACAGGATTCCTTTTGGTGTACCGACCTCCCCGCTGCACCAAGGATTCCCTGCCCGAGCTGCTTCAGGTCGTGGTGGATGTTCTCCTGGAGACACCTAGCTTGGTTGTCCTAGGGGATTTTAACATCCATGCCGACACAACCTTACAAGGGGGCCGCTCGGGACTTCGTGGAAAGCATGGCCTCCATGGGGCTGTCCCTGAATAAGTCTGGCCCAACCCATAGCCGCGGACATGCCTTGGACCTGGTGTTTACCTCTATGGATGTTGGTGATCTGACACTAAGTAAAAGCGAAACGAAAGAAGTGCCATGGTCAGATCACTTCCTGGTGCAACTGGACTTCTCTGCGACCCATCCCCTCTGCAGGGAGGTGGGACCGATTCGGATGGTCCGCCCCCGCCACTTAATGGATCCAAATGGTTTCCAGAGAGTGGTAGGGGATGCTTTATCCCATGTTGATGGCCTTTCAGCTGATTCCCTGGTGGCCCGCTGGAATGTGGAGTTAGCCAGGGCTATTGACTGTTTGGCTCCGAAGTGCCCTCTCCGATTGCATAGAGCCCGGACAGCCCCGTGGTTTTCCACGGATCTGAGGGCAATGAAACAATCGTTGAGACGGCTAGAGCGCCGGTGGCGGACAACTCATTCCGAATCTGACCGGACACAGGTTAGACCTCAACGTCGAGCCTACCAAGTGGCGATAGCGACAGCGAAGAAGACTTTCTTCGCCGCCTCTATTGCATCTGCAGAAAACAGCAGCAGGAGACTTTTTCAGGTGGTTCACAATTTAGCGGAACCACCCGCGACATCGGGGCCCAGTACAGGCCACATGATCTCCTGCAATGATTTTGCAAAGATTTTTGCAGATAAAATCGCTCAGATTTGGGAAGAAGTAGACTCCACCGTGGGAGCAGGGCCAGGGCGGGAGAGTGCTAGAGTCCTCTCTAGTCAAGTTGTGTGGGATCAATTCCAATCTGTTACCTCCGAGGATGTGGACAGGCTGCTTGGACGAGTGAAGCCAACCACCTGTCTCCTGGACCCTTGCCCATCCTGGCTTATAAAAGCTAGCCCGGAAGGACTGGGCGATGGGCTTCGTGGGGTGGTGAATGCTTCCCTCCATGAGGGAGCCTTCCCAGACCCGCTGAAAGATGCGGTTATTAAACCGCTTCTTAAAAAACCATATTTAGATGCGGCCACGATGGCCAATTATCGCCCAGTCTCAAATCTTCCATTCTTGGGCAAGGTGATTGAGCGAGTGGTTGCTGAACAACTCCAGGCACGCCTGGAAGAAGTGGACCATTTGGATCCCTTCCAGGCGGGATTCTGGCCTCATCATGGGACTGAAACTGCCTTGGTCACACTGGTTGATGATCTCCGGCGGGCTAGGGACAAAGGTGAGAGCTGTTTCCTAGTTCTGCTGGATCTCTCAGCGGCGTTTGATACCATCGACCATAACATCCTTCTGGACCGTCTTGAGGGGCTGGGAGCTGGGGGCACTGTCATACAGTGGTTCCGCTCCTTCCTCCTGGGCCGTGTTCAGAAAGTGGTGGTGGGGGATGAGTGTTCAGACCCCTGGGCTCTCACTTGTGGGGTGCCTCAGGGTTCTGTCCTCTCCCCCATGCTTTTCAACATTTACATGCAGCCACTGGGAGAGATCATCAGGAGGTTTGGGCTGGGTGTTCATCAGTATGCGGATGATACCCAGCTCTACCTCTCTTTTAAATCAGAACCAGTGAAGGCGGTGAAGGTCCTGTGTGAGTGTCTGGAGGCGGTTGGAGGATGGATGGCGGCTAACAGATTGGGGTTGAATCCTGACAAGACAGAAGTACTGTTTTTTGGGGACAGGAGGCGGGCAGGTGTGGAGGATTCCCTGGTCCTGAATGGGGTAACTGTGCCCCTGAAGGACCAGGTGCGCAGCCTGGGAGTCATTTTGGACTCACAGCTGTCCATGGAGGCACAGGTCAAATCTGTATCCAGGGCAGCTGTTTACCAGCTCCATCTGGTACGTAGGCTGAGACCCTATCTGCCTGCAGACTGTCTCGCCAGAGTGGTGCATGCTCTGGTTATCTCCCGCTTGGACTACTGCAATGCGCTCTACGTGGGGCTACCTTTGAAGGTGACCCGGAAACTACAACTAATCCAGAATGCGGCAGCTAGACTGGTGACTGGGAGCGGCCGCCGAGACCATATAACACCGGTCTTGAAAGACCTACATTGGCTCCCAGTACGCTTCCGAGCACAATTCAAAGTGTTGGTGCTGACCTTTAAAGCCCTAAACGGCCTCGGTCCAGTATATCTGAAGGAGCGTCTCCTCCCCCATCGTTCTGCCCGGACACTGAGGTCCAGCTCCGAGGGCCTTCTGGCGGTTCCCTCACTGTGAGAGGCCAAGTTACAGGGAACCAGGCAGAGGGCCTTTTCGGTAGTGGCGCCCGCCCTGTGGAACGCCCTCCCATCAGATGTCAAAGCAATAAACAACTACCTGACATTCAGAAGACATCTGAAGGCAGCCCTGTTCAGGGAAGCTTTTAATATGTGACATTTTAGTGTATTTTTCATCTTTGTTGGAAGCCGCCCAGAGTGGCTGGGGAAACCCAGCCAGATGGGTGGGGTACAAATAATAAATTATTATTATTATTATTATTATTATTATTATTATTATTATTATTATTATAAAACTGCTGCTCCTATAGGCTGGATTAGTTTGTGGGCAGGTTTCTGTCTGCCCCATGGAACTTGTCGGTGGCACCTCTGCATCTCTTTCTCTCAGTGCCACTGGCATAGAAGAGATTGTCTCCCTTGTTTATGAACACAAGTTTAGGAGGCCCTACTTTTCTGTGTAAATTATGGCTTCCCATATGAACAGTGCATTCCTTCGCAGTATCGTTAATTTGCTATTTACCCAGACAGAAGTGTGCCATCAACATTTCTTACCTTAATTAATTTTGTTCTGACAGTGAATAGTTTTGCAATGAACTTCAACTCCCGCCAATTGATCATATAAATGAGCTGAACCGTAATATTCTGATTGCCTTTATAAATTACAGACATTCTGGGGAATGTGGAAGAAGGGATTGTTCAATTATACAGAAAGGAGGACTTTCAGGCTAGCACAGGTGATAATCCTAAGTTTGAAGAGACTTCAAAGTTTACACACTTGCGGGTGGAGAGCACTTCCTCCAAAGCGGCCCTTATTTACTACCATGTGACTGTAGTACTAAGTAGCCTAAAATTACTTTCTAGAGTTTCATATGGTGCAATGGAAATCTGTCAAGTGGGAGTTGTGAAAAATTATGAGTTAAAGTGAGAAAAATGAGTGCCAAAGCTTGCTGGAGACAAATGAAGTTGCTGAAGGAATAAATGATAGGAAGAACATTGAAAAGAAATGCTGGCTTTGATGGTGAAGGACACAGAACCTTCTTCAGGGGCTCCTGCAATCATATTGTTAAATGAAGAATTTTCTTTGGGCCAGCTGCTGCAGTGATGGAGTTATAAACAAGGACACCAAAGCAACCAAGACAAATGATACAGTCATGATATACTGCTCTAATATATGGTCATCCTGTTCAATTAGCTGATCAGCAGTGGTGAAAATTAGTAATCTGCAGTTATACAACATTTTATAGTTCATGAGGTTGCCATTTCCTGCAGTTAAGTGCAAGATACGTTTGAATCATTTTCCCCACTTCTCTTATCACTGTTTAAATTCGTGTAAGTTGTTTTTGAATTAGAGCTGAACTTCCTCCATATACACTTGAATCTGTAAAGAAGAATGTACTTTGCTCTTGTCCCCTGATGAAGGTGGGGAGGGAACAGGCCTCATTCTTCTACTATGTGAGGAGGAGGATTGCCATCTAGGTAAGCAGACCCTCCAATATGTTGCAGCAGGAAACCAGAACACCTGTCTCCCATGGTGGGGCCCCACACGAGTCATGTGACCCTTGTGAAAACAAGGCACCCCAAAACACACAATTTGGGACACCACAATCTCGCTTTAATTGGGACAGATATGGAATATGGGTAAGTGTGTGACCTATCTAGAAACCAGCTTTTTCACATTATTGGGTTTTTTAATAGTTTTAATATGGTTACACAATTAATGTGTAGAACAGGTATGTTTAGAACAGGCCCTATGGACAATTCTGGATAATATGTTGAGACATCTGGCAAGCTTCAGATACCAACCTTTATATTTCTATGCTAAAATGAAATGCTTTGTTCTTATTAGAGCTTGAGCTTGGCTGCATAAAACACATTATACAGTAAGCAGGACTGGTGTTAACAGGATCCTCAATAACGTTTTTGTGGGGTAATGGCGGTGTCACAAAACAAATATATTTGGGTCTTGTGGTTTATTATGATAGTTCTAGAGCTTCTTGAAGGATTTACAGCATTTGCAATATGCTTGTTTCATTTAGAATTGGCACAAAAGCCCCACATATGATTTATATATGGTGAAAATAAACCCAGCCTTGCTTTCTCTCTCTCTTTAAAATATACCTCAGCAGCACCATTTGGAGTCTAATGATATAGTTTAATTGCTATGTGTGACTGGCTTCCTGTCAGGCGACTTTGCTCGAATTGTCTTCCAATGTACTTGGCTATATATTAAAATATCTGAGTGCTCTGGCAGTGGAGGAGTGCCGCTTGGTTTGATACAGCCAACAGCGTGTGGAAGAATTATTGCAAGCTCAAGGTCACTTACAACTTCCCATCATACAACTTGAATAGTGTCATTTGAAATCTTACATGGCGGCTTAACTTGCTGGAGCCAGGAGGGTAAAGACTTGATAATAGCATTTGTTTAACTTTATTCCTCAGTTGTAATTGAATTCTTCAGCTAGGAAACATTTGGAGGATTGCTTCCCATGGTTGGTTCTCCAGTGAACCCCAAAACAAGCAATCCAGTCTGATAATAAATGGCCTGGCGTAGGGAGACTACTTTGGAGCTCCATCTGATTGTAATGCAACTTTCCTATAATGACTAGTGACATTACTATTCATTTTGAACCATAGGCATCATTTCACTTCTAAAAGGCTCTCCTAGACCTTTCCATCTGAACAAATTTTTTTTGCTAGCATGTTACTGGAATAATCATAATGGGAAGGGAGAGAGGAAATGGCAAAAGCAGGTTCAGGAATTGCTTGGGCATAAGAACGTAAGAGCCTGCTGGATCACACCAATGGCCCATCTAGTGCAGCATCCTGTCCTCACAGGGACTACTCAGATGCCTGTGGGAAGCCCTCAAGAACACTCTCCCCACCAGTTTCTAGCAACTGTTTTTGAGAAGCATTACTGCCTCTGACCATGGAAGCAGAGCATAGCCATTGCAGCTAGTAGTCATTGATAGTCTTATGTTGGGATACTGCCAGGGAGATAAAGTCCATCTGAGCCCCAAGCTCGGTGCCGGACGATCCATCGACCTCCCGTAGTCACGCAGTATCAGCAATTTAGCGGCACGAAGCCTCAAGAAAAGATAGCCACATTCTTGGACATGTGCACACTCTTTCAGCAGAATTCACACAGCAAAAGTTGCACAGCATGAGAGCATATTTACAGTTTATTTGGCGTTGGTCAGAACAAAAAAAACATGACCGTCTGCTCCGACTGCTCAGGCAAAAAAACAGCAGAAAACGAAAGGAACAGACAACATAAACATCCTGTGAGACAGGAAACGCGCAGGCTGTTATACAAACATCCTGCTCCCTTTTAAGGTGGAACGGAAATATCCTAACATCTTATCCTCCATAAATTTGTTCAATCCTCTCTTAAAGGCCATCGCTGGCTCCTGTGAGAGGGAGTTCCGCAGTTTAACTGTGCGCTGTGTGGATAATTCTTTTCTTTTATCTGCACTAGATCTAGATGAACAGGCTTCAGGAATGGCACTTATGGACCAGCAGCAGCTTCTAGGACTTTAAGGGATTAAGCCTGAGCGGTGTCAGTTTAAACCTGGAGATATATTCAACAGAAAATGAGCTCTATAGGAAGCAGTATTAAGAAGAGAGCAGAAGATCAGTCTAGGGATAAGTTCCAGACTAAGTTATGATGATGCTTATAAAGAACCAGAGAGGAGATATGCAATAAGGCAGCCTTCTTCAACCTCAGGGCCCACCCTTGAGGTGAATTATCTTTCAGGAAATTTGCTGTATTTATTAGTGATATTTTCTTGTGGAACCTGAATGTGATGCCTATTGGACGGGGACAGTGCAGAGCAGATATGCTGAAACATAACATCCACTCTTCTAAGAGTGTGCTCTGATCCACCCTGTGCTAACCTGCTGATCTCTAGATATTTTGGACCACAACTCCCATTATGCTGATTGGGGCTGATGGGAGTTGTAGTCCAAAGAAGGGTACCAGGCTGGTGGAGTTTGCTTTAACCAGTGCACTCACTGTAGATTTAACCACATTTTTTTCCTGTCTAGAAAACACCCATGCAGCAGATGAGCATCGGTGCCCCTTTAATCCTCACCATGGCTACAATCCAAACCTGTATCTGAAGCCCCTGTGGCTTTGTGGAGCTACTGCCTCATTTGCAGCCTGGCCACTTGTGGTGGCAGAATGGAGGCAGGCAGATTGAGTTCAGATCAGGCCAGTTGCTGGCCTGCACTGGCTGTGAGAGCTGCTTGGGATCCAGTCCAATAGTAGATGCTGTCCAAATGCCCAGGAAAACAAAAAATTCCTTTCCTGGTGCCAAAATGATGACCCAGTTGGCACCAGGCGAGTTCTCTGTAGACAAGGAGCTACTACAGAAAAGGCCTATTCTCTCACCACCACTCTCAGGACCTCCTCTGGAGCAGACACACAGAGAAGTGCCTCAGGCGATGATCTCAGGGTCTGGGCAGGTGTATCTGAGGAAAAGTGGTCCTTTGGGTACGGGGGTCTGGAGCCATATAAGGCTTTAAAGTTCAGAGCTAGCAATTTGAGTTGGGCCCTGCCTCCTGCCTCCTGGTTTGCCTTCTGATCCTGACTTTGCCCCCATCATGGCTCAGGTTCCTGCAGGCTTGCCTCAGACTGCTGCTTGTGGCCCAGCCCTGACACCTTCCTATCTATTTCACAAGGCTTATTTGCTCAATTATTTTAATACCTGCTATAGAAAACAACTCTTGTTTGGAAGCACCACCTTGGCTTTTGTGCCCAGAAGGACCTCAGCTCATTAAGGCCCCAGCAAGGTGTGAATTATGCCTTGTCAGGTTGGTAGAGGAAAGCATTGTTCTCCTTCTTACTCGCTACTGTGTATTATTTTGATCTCTTTTGCTCATAGCTTCACAATGACTGCGCAACAGAGATGCTTTCGCTTCTGGCACCGTTTGAATAACACTTTTGCTGTGAGCTGGCCGCGTATGCCCTCTGATATTTATATAAAAGGAATGCTTGTATTTACACCTGCCGTCTAGTGAAGGGGGCAAAAATAAACTCATCACCAGCAGCTATCATGAAAATGTCCTGGCAGTTGGTTTTCCTTGCCCATATCAGATTGATTTAAAGAAATAATTTGTTCTCCCTCTCCCCCCACCCTTTTCTTCCCGCCTGAATGACATGTGATCCATAGTTATGATGCGCTGAGGGTCAGCTGTGCCACTGTGCAATGAGGTAATAAACACAAAGACAGAAGATGAACTGTCCTGTACTGCCCACTGCCCTCAATCTTTCCTATGCAGACTGACTGGAGGACATGCAAGGACTATCAAGTAGTTAATCTGCTGAAACAGAGTGCAGCTGCAGTGATTGGCTTGTCCTTTAGTTAAAAACATATCTGGGCCCCTTAATTACAGTCCTGTAGGGCATACACATTTTAAAATAAATAAGCAAACAGTGGTATCCATATAGAAAAATAGATTTAGCTGAGCTTGTGCACTGAGTGGTGATGAAAACAGAGAGAGCTCTGTTTCCCCTAGTTCTTAGGACACAATGAAAAAATGAATGGCAGAATGAAGTCCCTGATTGTTTTCAGACAACCTGTTTATTGAATATTCATTCTGATTCATTTGTGGGAAGGTTAAATGCCATTAGCTATTTACTGAGTACGCATTCTGATTTGTTTCAAGCAAATGTTACCCCACACTTTCCAATGCATTTTTCTGTCATGTTCTTTTCTGCAAAATAAAAATATATATTAAAATCTGAGGTTTTTGAGAAGTGCGTTTGTTGTGTAAGAGTTCCAAATCGAGTTTAATTGTGAAACCTGAATTTGGCAGTATGGGATTGAATTGCACCCCAGAATAGCAACATTCTGTAAGTACCCTAGAATATCTGTTCTGTTACTTTTGATCCTTTTTCTGTTCAACAAGGCTGTACTTTATATAACACAATAGTGTCACTGTTTTGAATAGATTCCAAGGTGGCAGGTCAAGTTTTCACTGTCTAAACAAAATGGAAAGTTAATAGTGTACAAATTAAGGCTATCTGGTGATTGAAACTTTATAAAAACTTCCTACTTAGGGAAAACATAAAAGCAAAGAGGTGGATTCCCTTATGATAACATATCATAGCAAACATGCCAGAGGCTAGACAAAAGACAAGGAGCTGAAACATCAAGTTATTTGCCTGTCAGTCACTGACAGAAAGTATGAACTTTGATCTGGCCAGAGGTTTCTACCAAGTTCATTTCCAGCAGCTCCAGTGTAGAATCCACAAACTGCAGTGCTTTCAAAATTAAGGGAATTTACCAAAATCTGAAAGTTGTTTTTTTTCAGAGAATGTCTGAAATGGAGAGGAACTGGTTGGAAAACTTTGCTGTGCTTGTGAATTTTTCTGGTTTGGGAACTCATAAATTAATAGTTGATAATTTTTATTCTGTTTCTTTCTACACACTTTAAGCAAATGGCAGTTCTGAATAGTGTAACTGAAATGATAGAGCTATAGCAATCCTTTGGATTTGTTGGTTGATAGGACTTCCATGGCTGCAATCATTCAGGGCAACTGTGCTATGCAATGAAAAGCAGAGAATGGGAGGCAGCAGAACAGAATGAAATAGTGGCCTTCTGCAGTCTATTTGGAACAGCTGACATGAAAATGGATGTAATATCAATAGTATAATCAAGGCAAATTGGATTATAACCATGTGAACTCTTTTTATTTATTTATTTAGGCTTTTATGACCCATCATTACCTATACAAACCCTCTCTTCTTCTTCATTCAGCGCTTTCTCTAGAAATGTTGCTTTTCCCTGCCATGTTGGAGGGCTTCCTTTTGCATGTTAATGCAATATTCTGTTTCTAACCTGACAGTAATAGATTAAAGAATATGTAAAGTGCTCATTTCTGCCCTAATGTGATTCCAGCCATGCAGACAACTTGAAAGAACATGTCTAAACAGACCAGCACCTGAGCATTTTTTTCATGCAGAATCCAACTGAAATAATTTCAAATGTGAAGTGTCTGCTCCATTTTCCGCCTTTTAGCTTTGATGGAATTTTCTTTCCTGCAGGAGGACTTTGAGGTTTGTTCTCTTTAGGGGAATTAAAAACAAAACACCAATCCTGCTGTTTGCTTTAGTCTGCTAATTATTTCAACCTCCCCCCCTCCCCTTGAAGATGAGCCATATTTTAATTGCTATATGAAAGTTTTGTCTTGATTAGATGGGAGGCTTCGGTGCCTTTTTAAAGGATGCAAATGGAAAGTTCTAACTTTCCCCCTCTCCCTTTTGGCTCTTGTTCCTTCCTGCACATCTGTGCAACAGAAGCAGAGGTACAAAAGAGGAGACAGGAGAAGAGCAGGGTACATACTGAAAACTCGACAAAGTAGCAAGCGTGCAGCGCCTCTTCTGAATTGCTAGCTCCCTTGTGCCTGGACGCCAGATGGTGCGCCGCACTGCAAAACTCTTTTAACAACCTGCATGTCAGGTAGGCATAGTGATGGGAACAGATTGTATCTGTCTTCAGGTGCAGGCCTGTAAAATAATCTCACAGATATTCACAGTGAAGTCTTTTAAGGGTTCATGGTTGTGGTTTTCTTAGGCCTGTAAAGCTGCCTCTTGCTCTTCCTATGCAATAAAAGTGCAAATGTTAAGGGTGCAACTTGAAGCGACATGGGTGATTGATTCATTATCAGGAATTACAATAATAATCCATTGTCCCACCCCAAATTGGATCAGGGCTGTGGAACGGGGTATTTGACACCCCCCCCCATTTCCCACCTTAAAATCACCCCCTTCCCTGAGCTGCTATTGGAGGATTTTAAGCAGAGGTTGGATGGCCATCGGCCATGAATGCTTTAGTTGAGATTTCTGCATTGCAGGGGGTTGGGGTCCCTTCCAACTCTATGATTCTGTCCCATGAAAGAGAGAGAAAAAATGCAATGAAATACATTTTGATACAAACCAACATTTACTGCTTCACTAAACAGCAGCTTTCCAAGGCATTGCAAGCTGGCCTCCTATGCATAGAGAAGAGTGTGCATATAATTACTGTAAATAGCCTTTCTAAATCCACTGCCACTGCACATTTCCTTGAAGGCCTGGAACACATGCAAAGACATGCTATAGAGGAAATAATGACAAAGATGCCTTTGGATGAGAAGTGGCAGATTTGCTAAAATTGAAATGCAGTGGATGATGGGGACCAAAATTGGAGAAGCAGGCTAAGGCTTTCTTTGAGTGCACTGGTTTGCTAGGAGCATATCCCACAATGTCTAGGACTGGAACTGATCTGGTCCCAGAAGGTTTTATTTTGGGCAGGGATGTGTAACCTGTAGCCCTCCAGATGTTGCTGGACTCCATCTCCCATCGGCCCCAGCCAGCACTGCCAATGGTTGCCCATTCCTGATTTAGGGATTCAAAGCAGCTGAAGTGCTTGGCAGTGGGCTTACAGTGTCTTGAAATGCTAGAGAATGAGGAGATGCCTCTCACATTTCCCAGACCTTCTGTTCTAATTGAGGCATTTCCACCTGGACCCAAAGAGGCAGGTTTCCGGTTCGGTGGTGGTCAGACATCGATAGACAGCTCTTCAGTGCTTCCCTAGATTCACTGATTCAACCACTGACATTTGGCATTAGTTTGTAAAATTATCCTAGGACTGATCACATTAACCAACCCCTCAGTGTTGAAAGAATGCATGAGGGGGGCCACATGGGCTAGTCCTGTCTCTGGTCACTGACGCATGCCATGGCCATGATCCCACTTACATATCTGAAACACGACAGAAAGGATTCTATGCCAGCACATTAGTACACACATGGAGTTTTATTCACATGAAGGATGGAGGATCACCTCTCATTTGGAAGAGATCTATAGGCATACTGATGTACATGTGCCAAGTCCTTCCCACTTTGGATGTATTCTGAATGAATGGGTGTGTGTTGGGAATGGAGTGCAGCATTGGACGTGGGGCTAGCCCATTCAGGCCTATAACCTCTTCATGCATTTTTTCAACATATGTATGTGTGTGAGAGAGAACCTCCCTAATGTTTTAGGGTTTTAGGATCCACTGGATTTGTTGGTCTAAATCGTTTTTACTGGAGGTCCTGCTGCCACTTTTCAGGGTAGTGGCTTCCCATTGATTGTACAGGGATTCGAAATCCCATATGCAGGGATGTACTCTGGAGGAGTTTTTCTCCGCATTCTTGGGAACCCAAGAAAAGTAGGGTTACTGAACATGCAGAGAAGCACCCCCCCATGTAGAGTTGAATCCTTTTCAGACAGGGCAGTGAGCATGGGTATATATGGGTCAGATGTGATTATGGCCCTCTTTATCTGTGCTTTAAAACATCTGAGAAATGTTCATGTGAGTGGCTATGCAAAGAAGTGGCTATAGAAAGAAGAGGAATGATTCTGACTGTGCCCCTTGGACACAGCTGATTTGGCCCCTGAACAGTAACCCCAGCAGAGGTTTTGGAAGGGGAGAAGCCGCAGCAAACAGTGAGGTCTCCATCCCTTGTTTTGGAGGAGGTAGCTATGCTTGTGTCCTTGCAGTTGGATGACTTCTCCCCTGAACTAGCGCAGTATTATCTACACTGTCTGCCAGCAGGACTTCAGGGTTTCAGGCAGGGTTCTCTCCCAGCCCTACCTGGAGATGGCAGGCATTGAACAAAGGCAGATGCGTTACCGCTAAATTATGGCCCTTTCTCAGGTGAGTCTGCTCTTTGACCTGATCCAGAAGTTCTCTCTGCGGGGAGCTCTCCGTGGTCCTGATTCTCAGCTGCCTGACCCACAGCATACCAGTGGTTCCCACCCAAGCAGCATATCTCCCACAGGCTCCTGTCTGGAGCAGGAGAGACTGCCATAATGTGTAAATCCTGCTCATATCCCTGTTTTGCTTGTTGTTTTTCTGAGTGAAGTTAAAGCAGAGAATTTCTCCCACTTCAGATAGGCTTGCCTTTCCAATATATATTTTTGGTGATAAATCAAGTACATCTTGCATGTCCCTCAGTTCATTACTAGGGGTACAGCAGGATCCCGAGCTTCCACTTTACAGCTTTTGCCCTAGCTTACAGAAATACCCAAACCTTTAATTTGACAGACCATGGGAACCAGACTGTACACTAGTCCCATGATGGCTTCCTAGTTTCTGGCTTTGCAATTCTGGCCTTAGAATAGAAGACATGAATGTATTGAGACTTAAGCTGGAGAATTAAGGCCTTTGCTGAGAAAGTTGCTATATATCATACCATCTGGACTCCAGAGGGAGAAGACCAATCCGTTTAGAGCTAAGATGCCTGAGTGGGAAAGTTGAGGAGGTCTCGGAATGATTGACGCTGATAGATATTTCTCTCCGCTTTGATGACACCTGAGCAGTCCCTTAGCTCAGAGCAAATAAGGGTCACGGAGAAGTCTGCTTTTGCCATATTATCTACTGGTATGATAATGAGCCCTAGCTTTCTAGAGGACAGGATGCTATATTTAGATAAGCAATTCCATTCATAAACCAGGTTTGCTACAGCAGCTTATTTTTAGCAACTAGGCAGGAAGATTTCCTAGGGTCTATTAGAAAAAATAGAGGAGAATTCAGATTCATAGTTCAACAGTTGCACTGAAAGATTTGGACTTTGGACTCGACAACCTGACTTGCTGCCACGTAGGCCAGGGGTTCAGGACACTAAGCCTCCATTGCAGCTATGCAGGAAAGTAATTGTGAAAATTACACATGAGTGACCCAACTACTCATTTTAACTGCTTTAATTAGTTTTGGTGGGTTCATATCTCCACACAGTCTTCTTTCTCTTCATAGCCATTTTAGTGGTTTGTAACAAACATCCCCCCCTTTACCCATATTGGGACTCGGTTGTTGTTTAGCTAACTCCATCTGCTAATTAAACCACAGTGCAACATCAGTGGGGTTTGTCACAACTCTGGGGCCATAATAGAAAAGTTGGAACCAATATACCAAAATATCACACCTCCATGGGGACGCTTGCTTACGTAATCAGGAACAGCACTAGGCCTGGTAACAAGTCCCAAAGCAACAGGACAGTAATAAAAACAATGGAAGGCTTATCAATTGCAACCTCAATGAAATAGCCTTTGAATAAAAAGCCAAATACAATTCTTAATATTAGATATATAAAAACCAGTTTTATCATTTACAAGGTGATTGCATTCCAAACATACTATTTAGCTTCTAAGCAGAACTACCGTAGCTAACTTTATCTCTCTTTGCCTCTCATTTTAACTTTTCATTGAGGGACTCCATTTTACAGGAATAAGCCAACTAGTTCAAAAGGTTATGCTACCTCAAGGCCACACCTCCTTAAAGGTGAGATGCCCAGGTTTGCCTCAGGTGGCTATGCTCATTATTTGTATGCTCTTTTCATAGCAGCTGACTTCATTTGAAATTTCATAAGATTTGTGGCTTCTATCAACACATCTTACCTCTTCATCTGGAGGGAATAAGAAACATAGCTGTGTTCTGTTGTCTCCTATGTTACTAAGTAATGAGAATATGCATGTTACTTCTCTATTTCCTTTCTTCCCTCCCCTCCAAGATGAAGGCAAATTCCTGAAATAGTACAAGATGCAACCAGTCCCATCCTACATTCAGATTATGCATAAATGGCAGTATCAGGGGTGGGGAATAGTCAGTACGTTTTGTTTATTGGCAAAATGGCAGATCTTTGTGAGATTTCCTGCTACTGTTGCCCAGAATTAAACTGTGGAAGAATAAACTGTGGCAGAATCATATTTATTTTACCAACATTATGGAATAATTGATTGGTCTGACATTAGACATACAGACCAAGTGAAATAATATATAATCCTAGAGACCATAATGTACAGAGGTGATGTATGATTTAATAACTTCTTCAAAAACAGTACATTTAAACAGCTGAAACAAAGAAAATAGTGGGATTCAACTTTATTATATTAGTACTGGTAGTGTCTACTCTTTATCCCAAGGAGTCACATTTGTCAGAAATAATGTCAGGACAATATGACACATATCCTCCAGCAATGTCGAATGGCACCAGGCATGACCTCTTCTGTCTCTGAACAGCATACAGATCATCCCAATGTTACATGAAATGGAAGCCCAAGGCTAACATCTTCACATTTTTTATATTGATCCATTTTTTTGAGACTTGGTGGAGTCTCTGGATCAGACTTTTAGGGTACAACATTTTTGATAAAGAAAACACATCTGGTGTGAAGAAATAGGCGCACCTACTATTTATTTAGTAAATGAATGCTCAGGATCAAGTCTTACCATTCTGATATAATTAAAGAGAAGGCTTTTAAAACTTAGTTATAATGTCATATGCAAGCAAAAGAATAAAAGGTTTCAATTTCCCTAATGGCAATGAAGAGAGAAAAATAGGACAACTGGGAGAGCTTACTCTTACCTGTCTAGGAAGCCAGGTAGCAGATGGCAAGAATCAGTGATAGAGTGGCTGTCTTGCTTGCCGAGAGCCCAAAGTTCAGTCCCTGGCATCTCCAGGTAGGGCAAGGGGAGACGTCTGTCTGAAACTCAGGGGAGTCGCAAAATCCTTATAACTTTCAGTGCTGTCCTTTGCTGGTGCCAACTGTTGCTTTCTTGCTTATGATGGTTACAATGGGCGGTATCCAACTAACTCATTCCATCAAAGCAAGCATTTTTGTTATGCAGTGGACCCCTCATGGCCCCCTAAAACTGTTCTGGGCTTTGCCCCAAGTTGCCACAGCATATTTGAGGACAGTGTAGGTGCATTTAGAGAGATAAGAAGGGGAGTTCTGGGCCCAAGCAGAAATTCTTTCATGGAGGCTGGTCCGTTAGGGCAACTGCCCCACCAGCCTCATGTCTGCCCTCAGCAAGTGCCCACCTGCCTGCTTTTCTGTAACCAGTCCCAGAGGTGTCACTGGTTGTCCTTTGCCTCTTCCTTGTCAGTGTTGCCCTTGTAGAACACAGCAGGAAGGAGGAAGCGGACAAAACAGGAAGTGTTGAGCTCTGCCTGTCTTTGGCTCTAGCGCCACTTGCTGTTGGTCTCTTTGCCTTCTGCCCTATTAGCCCCAGAGTTAAATACCCTGGGTATAATGGGATGCAGGTGGCGCTGTGGTCTAAACCACTGAGCCTCTTGGGTTTGCCGATCAGAAGGTCGGCAGTTCAAATCCCCACAACAGGGTGAGCTCCCATTGCTCTGTCCCAGCTCCTGCCAACCTAGCAGTTCGAAAGCACGCCAGTGCAAGTAGATAAATAGGTACCACTGTGGCGGGAAGGTAAATGGCATTTCCGTGCGCTCTGGTTTCCATCATGGTGTTCCTTTGCACCAGAAGCTGTTTAGCCACATGACCTGGAAAGCTCTCTGTGGACAAACACCGGCTCCCGTGGCCGGAAAGCAAGATGAGCGCCACAACCCCATAGTCACCATCCAGGAGTCCTTTACCTTTACCCTTACCCTGGGTATTTGAAAATGAATGAGGGCACTTTGTAAGAACTTTGAAGCTGGAAACATTGTGATTTCTACAAACATGACTCCATTGAGTGATGTATGTATTTTGTATATATTGTACCCTTCAGACAACTATGGCTGCAAAAAATGAATGCGTATGCACCCTTTAGGCACAGTACTTTGGAAATCAAGTATTACTGATCAAAACATGGAGGCTTCACTTGGACTCTCATTGGCAGCATTTCAAACTGTTTCATTTTCAGCAAGCATTTTAAAAAACTTTCCCCTCTGTTTCTCTGTTCTGTTTCTGATGGTTTGAAACATGTTTTCTCACTGTTTGTTTATTGCTTGATTATATTGTGTAGTGGGTTGTTATATTATAAGATATTGTAAGCCGCCTTGAGTGGGTGTTTTGTTTAGAAAGGCAAGTTTTAAATTTCAATAGCAATAAAATAGATGAGACAGAAGCTGCTGCACTTCTATTCTCTGCAAGCTTTTTTTTAGACTGCAGCCAATTTGCAGTAATTAATGTGATAAGGACAGCAGCTGCAGCCTTCTTTAATTCCTCAGTCTTAGAGCAGAGATAGAAAATTGATTAGTTAGAGATAAATATAGCTTTCAGCATTTTCTCATGAGAACAGACCCTGCCGAAATATTGCATTTTTTGTAGCATGAGTTGGACGTTGGTATGATGAAAGTAATTCGCCTTTGCCTCAGGGACTTATCCAGTTTGAATTGAATGGAAACAAATAATGCTGGTTTATTTTAAATAAAACAGGAAATAAACTCTGATTCAAAGAGTCCACTGTGGGTTGTTTCTGATGAACCACAAACTCTGTAACCAAGACAGTTCTATATTTGAATGAATGTAGACTTTCATGTATCTTTCAGAAGAATTAGGAAAAAAGCAAGGCTTCAGGTGGAGAGGAAAATCAGACCTAGGCTATATTCATGTTTTAGTATATACTGGTTTACTGTGTCAGGAATGAGCTTTAGGCAAGTCTCTGATTCACACACCTCCCCTCCCATCTCTTCTTCTGGTATTAGCATAAGGAGATCAGAAGCTTTCTCTTTCAATTTCAATTAACTACAGTTTATTGTTATGTCGGAACACTAAACTGTAGTTAATCTTAACTATGGTTTGTTGAAACCAGTCAGTTTCATTACTCATGGCTTGCAGTTGGCTTGTTTCAAACAAACTACAGCTTAGAGTAACCACAGTATGTTAGATTTTGAGAACACAACAAGTTCTTGTTAATAAAAAATGGAAATGAAAGCTTCCAAATTCTTCCTTGCAGCTGTACCAGAAATGGAGGGGAAGGGAGATACACATTTGAGGCTTGTCTAGGCTAACCCTTGACACAGCCACCTATGGTTTAACATGGTATCTGACTGCAACCACAAAGTGGTGAATGGTGGTTATAGTTTCAAAGGAAGATGTAAAACTCTTCAAATAAAACAATATGAACCTGTTCATTTCCTTCTCAAACTATAAGTAATTTTCCATTAGGAGGTGTGTATTTGTTCTGAATTTAAAAAGAGAGGGAAATATGAGGTCTATGAGATAAGTTGGTTGTTCACCAGCTTTTGTGTTGATCAGTGAACGAAGTCTTAAGACTTCATTTAGTTATGAATGACTGACTTTTTTGGGGGGTGGGGAGCAGAAATGTGGGACACAAAGTGGGATACAGTCATACCTTGGAAGTTGAATGGAATCCGTTCCGGAAGTCCGTTTGACTTCCAAAATGTTTGGAAACCAAAGCGCGGCTTCTGATTGGCTGCAGGAAACTCCTGCAGCCAATCGGAAGCCTTGGAAGCCTCATAGGATGTTCGGCTTCCAAAAATAGTTCATAAACAAGAACAGTCACTTCTGGGTTTGCGGCGTTTATGAACTAAAACATTCAAGAACTAAGCTGTTTGAAAACCAAGGTATGGCTGTATAAGGTGTCTTAAATTAAGAGAGGGAAAATAGGTAGGGAGAGTGTATACATTGTGTATACTGCAAAGGTATATCCTCAAAGGATATTTTAGTGCGACTATAGATTATTATCATCATCATCATCTTATTATTTATATGCTGGCCATCTGACTGGGTTCCTGCAGCCACTCTGTGAAGGCCTTAGTGTTTGATAGTATGCCTGCCTGCCTCTCTCTCTCTCTCTCTCTCTCTCTCTCTCTCTCTCTCTCTCTCTCATAGAAGCCATTCCATTTGCTTCATGCTGTGTTGGAGGAGCAGGAATGCAATGCACAGACACACAGCCTGATTTTATTTAAGGAAAGTTGGTTACCAAAAGCATGACATTTGTTCACTTAATGTTTAGTAATCTGTTGTGTAATGTATTGTGTTACAACGATTTCCTTCTAGACTAGCCACTTTTAATATTCCATACACTTGGATTGCAAAAGAATGCAGCAATGAACAACAAATGATGGTGTGAAACATAAATAGGTATATTTTAAATGGGTCTACTAATTCAGCTGAATCTCATTTTGAGAAATGGTGACATGACTTTGCCATTTTACCCTGCAGTGAAGCATCAGATTGAGATTTCCTGGCTCCAGTTGTTTGTGATGCAGACCATGTCCAGTTATTATAGGAAGCTCTTACAACCAGCATTGCCTTTATATAAACCTCCATATGGCACTTCTAGGAAGTGCATAGATGTATGCAGTTTTGTTTTTGGTCATTTCACACTGAAAATACAATTTGACTTGGCTGTCAGACAGACACAATCTGTCATATTCCTTCTATAGGAGCTGGACTTGATCCAAATGGATACATTCAAGAACATTATCCCATAAAATTGGAGGCTAAGCTTCCAATTTCAATATATAGGAAGGCTACAATTCTGCGGGTTTTGGCACCCTCTGCTTTTTCAGCTGAACAGCCTGTTTCTGTGATTAGTGCAGTTTATTGCTTTATCACAAAATAAGGCTGAAAACAAACTCAGTAAAGGAACAGATGGCTTTGCCACATTTCCTAGAAAGGGCAGTTCCCACTCAAAATGGGACATTTTGCAGATCATTAGGATGGTTTCTATAACATTTCTCTGAATCCAACCTATACCAGCAGTAAATACTCAAGGAAATTTGTGAGAACAATGCTGCAGCACTTTCTGAATAAAATAACAACACACCACTGGTTAGAATAATAGAACTGTAGAGTTGGAAGACATCCTGAGGGCCATTTGGTCCAACCCTCTGCAATGCAGGAATCTCAACTAGATCACGCATGACAGATGGCCACCCAACCACCAAGGAAGGAGAGTCTGCCACCTCTCATGGAAGTCTGTTCCACTGCTGAACAGCTCTTAGTGTCAGAAAGTTCTTCCTGATGTTTAGTTGGAATCTCTTTTCTTGTAACTTGAAGCTATTGGCTCAGGTCCTAGCTTCTGGGACAGGAGAAAACAAGCTTGTTCTTTCTTCCACGTGACAGCCCTTTAGATATTAGAAGATAGCTAGCATATCTCCTCTCAGCCTCCTCTTTATCAGGCTAGACACCAGCTCAACCATTCCTCACAAGCCTTGGTTTCCAGACCCTTGATCATTTTGGTCGCCTTCCTCTGGACACATTCCAGCGTGTATATATCTTTCTTAAATTGTCTCCAGAACTGGACACAGTACTCCAGGTGTGGTCTGACCAAGGCAGAACAGAGCGGTACTATTACTTTCCTTGATCAGGAGACTATACTTCTCTTGATGCAGCCTAGAATAGCATTAGCTTTTTTTAACTGCTGTTAACTTTAGCACAGTTGACTTGTGTTAAGCTTGTGATCTACCAAGACCCCTAGATCCCTTTCACAAGTACTACTGGCAATCCAGTTGTCTCTGATCACTGGCAGAGGAACGGGGGGCAGAAGGAGCACACTGCCCCCGGCACCATCGGGGAGGGAAGTACCATCGCAGCCCCCCCCAGACACACACCGTGCACCCCTCCACTGTGCTGGGCGCCACACCCCCGTGGGTGGCATGCCACGCCCCTGGGACACAGGCCACGCCCCTGCAGGCAATGTGTCATGCCCCCAGGGACATGTGCAGCCATGCCCCCACCTGCTGTCCGCCCCCGGTGCCGGAGCATGCAGCTTCACCATTGTCTCCAATCTTATACAGTACCAGGTATTGTGTGTCATATGACCCAGAAAGCTGTCTGTGGACAAACACCAGCTGCCTTGGCCTGAAAGCGAGATGAGTGCCACAACCCCATAGTCGCCTTTGACTGGACTTAACCATCCAGGGGTCCTTTCCTTTTTTGTTACCTTACTTGACCATATATTATTCCTGCATGAACAGGGGGGCCTGTAAGCGCATTCAGCTGAACACACTTACATCTCTCTTCAGTTCTTTCCACTCAGTGTAAGAAGGTTGGGGGTTAAAGTGGCACATGTGGCCTTGTGCCCCCTCCATGGATAGAATTAGAAGCACCTGAACGCATCTGTTGTCTACTTTGCAGAAGCATCAGCAATGTTATAAATAAAATAAACAGAAAGAAGCCTTTTATTCTTTTGCACTGACAAGATCATGATCTTTAGAGAAAATTTTATTTGAAAGAATAAGTAGGCTGTAGCCCAATCCATCAGATGCTTGAACTGAGACTATTTACAGACAAGCTACTAAACTGTGTTCTTAGTGAAACAAATTATTGTTGAACTATAAAATATCGGAACAAGAGGTTGAAGGTGCCATACAGACCATGCAACTGGGAAAATCTCCAGGGCCTGACGGATTAACCTCCAAATACTGTAGAACTCTGAAGGACTATTTGATTCAACCACTAAAGGAGGTTTGCAATGAAATTATGGAGGGGAAAAAGGCGCCGGAGTCGTGGAAAGAAGCCTACATCACACTTATACCTAAAACTGAGTCTGAGAAGACACAACTTAAGAATTACCGCCCCATATCCCTGCTTAATGTGGATTACAAAATTTTTGCAGATATTTTGGCTAAAAGACTTTAAAAAGTATTAGCAGAGATGATACATAAAGACCGGGCTGGCTTTCTCCCTGGTAGACATTTATCTGATAATATGAGGAATGTAATTAATATTTTGGAAAAGTTACAAGTGAATATCAATACAAAAGCAGTTTTGATATTCGTAGATGCGGAGAAAGCCTTTGACAACATCTCTTGGATTTTTATGAAGAAAAATCTTCAGGGGATGGGGGTTGGACAAAATTTTGAAAATGGTATAGGTGCGATCTACTCTGAACAAAAGGCTAAACTGATAGTTAATAACATAGTGACAGAACAATTTAAAATTGAGAAAGGGACACGACAAGGCTGCCCAATTTCCCCACTGCTCTTTATTTTGGTCCTGGAGGTTTTGCTAAATATGATCAGAAGGGATCAGCTGATTCATGATATTCAGGTCGGAGCTAAACAATACAAACTTAAAGCCTTTGCAGATGATCTTGTATTGACATTACAAGAGCCAGTACCTAGTACCAAGAGGGCTCTAGAATTAATCCAGGAGTTTGGTCAAGTGGCAGGCTTTAAGTTAAACAAGTTAAAAACTAAGGTTTTGGAGAAAAATTTGACGCCGATAGAGAGAGAGAGGTTTCAGAAAGAGACAGATCTAACATTAGTAAAGAAGGTAAAATACTTGGGGATGAATATGACTGCTAAGAACGCAAATTTATTTAAAGATAATTATGAGAAATGTTGGTCAGAAGTGAAGAAAGATTTAGAGATTTGGTCGAATTTGAAGCTTTCCTTGCTTGGTCGAATAACTGTTATTAAGATGAATGTACTGCCGAGAATGCTGTTTTTGTTCCAATCATTGCAAATCATTGACAAGATGGACTGTTTCAAGAGGTGGCAAAGAGATATATCTAGATTTGTCTGGCAGGGCAAAAAGCCCAGAATAAAATTTAAGATACTTACTGATGCTAAAGACAGAGGGGGGTTTGCCCTGCCGGACTTTAAACTTTATTACGAATCAGCAGCTTTTTGCTGGTTGAAGGAATGGCTACTTCTTGAGAACACTGACATCCTAGATCTTGAAGGTTATGATAATGTATTTGGGTGGCATGCATATTTGTGGTATGGCAAGGTTAAAGCGCATAAAGCATTTAAAAACCATATTGTCAGGAAAGCACTATTTAATGTCTGGATAAGATATATTTTTTGGAGAATAAAACCCCAAGGTGGTTATCACCTATGGAAGCGAAAGCTATGAAAAAACTTAATATGGAGGCAAAATGGCCAAAGTATTGTGAAATTTTGGAACAGGAAGGTGACAAGCTGAAATTGCAGAGTTATGAGAAGCTTAAAGGGAAGGTGCGAGACTGGTTACATTATTTTCAAATAAGAGAGGTTTATAATCAAGACAAAAAAATTGGTTTCCAGGTGGAAAAATCAAAGTTGGAAACAGAATTGTTAGAACCCAATGCTAAGATATTATCAAGAATGTATCATTTGCTGTTGAAATGGAGTACTGAGGAAGAAACGGTAAAACCTGCTATGATTAAATGGGAACAAGATATAGGACACAATATTATTTTTGCTGACTGGGAGCAGTTGTGGACCACTGGGATTAAATTTACGGCATGTAATGCCCTAAGAGAGAATATTATGAAAATGATGTACAGGTGGTACATGACCCCAGTCAAGCTTGCAAAAATCTACCATTTGCCCGATAATAAATGTTGGAAATGTAAAGAAATTGAAGGTACATTCTTTCACCTTTGGTGGACGTGCCCGAGGATTAAGGCTTTCTGGGAGATGATTTATAATGAAATGAAAAAGGTACTTAAATACACTTTCGTGAAGAAACCAGAGGCCTTTCTCCTGGGCATAGTTGGCCAATTGGTGCCAAAGAAGGATAGAACTTTCTTTATGTATGCTACAGCAGCAGCAAGAATACTCATCGCAAAGCATTGGAAAACACAAGATCTACCCACCTTGGAAGAATGGCAGACGCAAGTAATTGACTATATGGAAATGGCTGAGATGACTGGCAGAATCCGAGATCAGGGAGAAGAGTTGGTGGAAGAAGATTGGAGGAAACTTAAAATTTATTTACAGAAGCATTGTAAAATGTATGAATGCTGATGACATTGAAATAAAATGAAGAGGTTCTAGTAACAAGAGATAAAAATTATAAATTATAAATTTGGGAGGTAAAATATCTAAGGGCAAAGTAGTAGGATTTGAATTTGCTGAACTAACTGTTAAAAAGGGATACAAAAAAGGGAGGCGTGAGGAAGTCAGGAAAATAAGTTAATCAAAGATGAATAACTAGAAAAGAGTGATTTGTGTTTTTTCTTATTTCATTTTTGTGTGTTGATTGATTTTTCTTTTTCCCTTGTTAGGTTAAATGTTTGTATTTTATGTCTTGTGAAATTTTGTATTGTTTTGTATTGTTGTGTTTTATATTTTCCCTGTGTTTTTATTGTTCTTTGTTTGGTTGTTTTCTTTTCTATTGTTAAACTTAATAAAATATTATTATAAAATAAAATAAAATAAACTGTGTTCTTAGTGGGCTGCAGTCGGTAGACTATTAGACTGTGACTTTCTTGTAGCTTTAAAACTCACTAGTTAGTTTTGGCCAAATTACTCTCTCTCAGTCTAGTTTACCTGTCGTGATGTCTTGATGTATCTACAAGTTAAAATGTCTTGTAGGATGCAGGATAAATAGAGGCTTGACTTCATGCGCATACACACAAACATATAGCAAGGTACCTGCACGTGCCATTATTCAAATGGTTATGCATATTAATACAAAAATGCAGTTTAAAACAAACCAAGAAATGCAGTAGGTGATCAGGATTGTGTGGGAGGTACCTCAAATATCCTCAAATCAATTAGGGCTTGGGGTGCAATAAACACCACACTGAATTGTGTTGGAAGCTAATTGGAACTTGGAGGCCAATGTCAATGGCACAAAACTGGTGTGTCCTGTTTTGAAAAGCGGATTCTAGAAATCACTGTGGTCACTTGCATTTAGCACCAGCTGCTTTTCAAAGGGAGATGCACCAAGATTGTGCTCAGTCAAGCCAGTCTTGTTGTGTGCTACATCAAAAAAATACTAAATTTTCACTTATTTTATATTGTATCAGTCTCAGTTTTGCCATGAATCTTCCACATTGTGTGTGTAATTAATAGCTTTCAGTTAAATGCTGAAATGTCTCTGCTCCTTGCACAACAGTTTAGGTGCCACTAGGTAAAGAGCTGGTGCAAATGTTGAATTTAAGCACTGGGAAAGAAGAAGCCAATGTACAGTGTAATAAATAAAATCAAACAAGACTTACATCGTTAGCAGACTTTTCATTTAGGCTTCCTGGCATATAATACTAAATAAAACATTCTGTAAATGGCCCTTTGCTCTTAGCTTTTAAAATATGGGGCAAATAGAGAGAAGAGAGAAGGGGGGCGGGGAAGAAACCCAGGCAAGAGGTTGCTGGCTTCACTTGCTTTATGCTGGATTTTTCAAAGCGATTACTAGTCCAAGAGATCATTTCAAGATTCAGATATCCATTCCCTGCACCATTACCCATTTTAAAAATAGAAAGTCTATTATAACTATAAGGGCAATGCTCTGTGAACGAATGGACTATGTGACAGATTGTGGACTTTTGCATACTCTTCATACATAGAAAAGCATGCCCCCCTCTTTGAATGCCTTATGCTAATAGAAATGTGCTTAGTTTGTGATATGTTCTGGGGGGGGGGGAGAAATTACTACCATACTGATTTTCTGTGGGGAGAATAGATAAAATAGGATTTGCATGAACAAGAAGAGCAATATGCAATTAACTTTTCATATCACACATTTTGACATAGAAAAGCTAACTTAAGGTGATTGACTACATGGGATTGGCTGAGATGACTGGCAGAATCCGAGACCAAGGGAAAGAGACGGTGGAAGAAGACTGGAAGAAATTTAAAGTTTACCTTAAAAATTGTTGTAAAATTAAGGAGTGCTAAAATGTTTTGAGTAATGCAAAATAGAATTGCAGCGATAAACAATTGGACACGGGAAAAAGGATTTAAAGGAAGTGCCATAAGTAAATAAAATTAGAGGTTGCTGGAAAAATTTTAAACAAGGATGCAGAAAAGGGAGGTATGGGGAAGTCGCTGAAAGAAGGTTTAAGGAAAAGAAGGTTAAGAAATTATACATGTTTATATGTGTGTTTGTCTTGGTATTGTTTTGTATTGTTATTTAATATGTGTTGGAAAATTAATAAAAATTTATTTAAAAAAGAAAAAGAAAAGCTAACTTAAATACACCATAGTACAGTGGTACCTCGGGTTACGTACGCTTCAGGTTACATATGCTTCAGGTTACAGACTCCGCTAACCCAGAAATAGTACCTCGGGTTAAGAAAGTTGCTTCAGGATGAGAACAGAAATTGTGCTCCAGCGGCATGGCAGCAGCGGGAGGCCCCATTAGCTAAAGTGGTGCTTCAGGTTAAGAACAGTTTCAGGTTAAGAACCTGAAACCTCCGGAACGAATTAAGTTCTTAACCCGAGGTACCACTGTATTAGCTGCTTTATATCACTGTTCAATTAAAGATGGAAAAACCCACAAAAAAATTAATAATTCTTGCTAGATAAGAGTTCCTATCTACCATAGAGGCTCAAACTATGTGTAGAGGCCTACACTGCAGGGAGTCGGGAACTTAGGTAGAGCACTTCGCTTACATAAGCTCTATTGAGCTACCATTTCCCCTCATCTCTATCTCAGCTGACAAAGTGTGGGAAGGGGGCAGGGGAGAAAGATCTGACCTCTCTCTAGATCTGGGTCTTTTGGACCTTCGAAGCTCTTAGAAAAAGGTCAAAGCACCTGAACAGGATCAAGCTCCAGACTATAGATTCTAGGATCTGGGACATTTTGTGTAGAAGTGGATCTCCCAGTCCTAAGAATCACACAGCTGAGGGAGTGAGAGAGTGAAACACAAAGACAGAAGAAGGGAGAGTTGTCTTTGCTGTGTGTGTGTGTGTGTGTGTGTGTGTGTGTGTGTCTGTGTTGGGAGAATGAATATTTTCTTGTATTCTAGTGTACACAATTCATCAAAAGGGTATTTGATTTTGGCTCTACAATTTCATCATCAATATTTTGACATAGCAACTTAAACATTCCTGGGGCAGGGGAAACAAATACACTTACGCTGAAATAGCTCTTCTCTCCCTCCCCCATTAAAATTAGTCACTAGATTTCTCTTATAAGTCAATTGTTGTAGGTTAGGTTTACAACTTCACCATCTGCCAGCTTTATCCGCATGTGGGCAACACACATCATATATTGCACCCTGCACATGGTGTGTGTGTGTGTGTGTGTGTGTGTGTGTAGCAGTCTGCCTCATGAAGCTGCTCATAACTTTTTTCAACTTTCTCTGTAGTTTTTAGTTTCTTTAATTTCTACAAGCAGCTGACAACCTAGGCTACAACTCCAGCTTAACCCCAAAATATATATAGCAGTTCCTACAAAGCATTCATCAGCTGAAAAAGAAGCAGCAGCCCTATATGTCAATTCAGTGTTGATGTATACCTGCAATACTTGTTGCCTTTGTTTCTTTCTATTAAAAATAAATGCAGACGTTCCCCTCTGCCATTAAGAGATCTGTAGCTTTTAATCTAATTGCCAGTTGCCTTTAAGCCTTGAGCTGGTCAACAGAGACACAATGCTATCAGGGATAATTTGTCCTTCCTGTATTCCTGTGGCATGATCTATACTGCTGTGCTGAGAAGGGTCCTTGTGGGTGTCAAATGCTGTTGCTGCTTCTAATGGAAATAAAGGGGGGGATTAAGTAACCCCCACAAGTAAATAGATGTTTCTCTAAACGTAACTTTTAGTTTGCAAATGGCCCTGAGGCCAAGATGTCACGTCTGCTGGGGTAGGAAGGAAATAATAGGTCACTGGATAAACCATTTCCCATTTGAGTCATTTATTGATTGAAACCAACAAACTACAATTGTTCTGTTATAAAAGATTTTGTTTCGAAACATTGAAGCCTATTGTTGTATAACAGCCTGTGGTCTGTTCATGGCTGTTTGTTTGCTCTAATCTAGCTTTCCCCATCACATGCTATGTGCTTTGCAGTGACAAAGAATCATAAAGTTAGGTTAAGACCTCATAATCTAGTCCAATTCTTTGCCAATGCAAGTTGTCTACTACTTCACCATCCCTGATACATGTCCACCCAGCTTTAAAAACCTATAAAGAAGGAGAGTCTAACACCTTCTAAGGTTTGTCTTCTTCACTATCAAACTAAACATACTGCCTGGAAATTATTCCTAACGCTCATCTGAAATCCCTTTTCTTGTACTTTGAACCTGTTGTTTCAGGTCCTACCATTTGGAACAACAGAAAATAAATTTGCTCCATCCCGGGTGTGAGGGCCCTTTAGATATTTGAAGATGACTACATATTGCCTCTTAGGGACGCAGGTGACGCTGTGGGTTAAACCACTGAGCCTAGGACTTGCCGATAAGAAGGTCGGCAGTTCGAATCCCCGCGATGGGGTGAGCTCCCGTCATTCGGTCCCAGCTCCTGCCCACCTAGCAGTTCGAAAGCACCCCTAAGTGCAAGTAGATAAACAGGGACCGCTTTCTAGCGGGAAGGTAAACAGAGTTTCTGTGTGCGGTGTTTCGCCAGATGCAGCTTCGTCACGCTGGCCACGTGACCCGGAAGTGTCTTTGGACAGCGCCGGCTCCTGGCCTCTTGAGCGAGATGAGCACGCAACCCTAGAGTCGGTCACGACTGGCCCTGACAGGCAGGGTACCTTTACCTTTACCTTTACATATTGCCTCTTAAGAGTCTCTTCTCCAAGACAAACACACCCAGCTCTTGCAACCTTTCCTCATAGAATTGTCTCCATATCTAGGGAACATATGCTGTCTGCTGCATATTTAGAGTTTGATCTAATATCAGCTGACATGTTTGATATCCAATTATATCAACAGGGCTGTAAGTCAGTACTTACAAGAGGCTGTATTCCTTAGTATGCCTGCCCAGAAGGATGTACTATTGAAATCAACAAATTGCTGTAAACCAGAGAAAGTAAAATTAATGGCACAGTGCTTATTCTCCATTAAGTTCAATGGGAGTTCAGTGTACATACTTTTATATTGATAAACCCAATGGCAGACAGAGTTGCAGCCATTTTGAACACTGGTTTTCCAGTGGCTTACACATATATGCAGCCAGAGTCTACGATGTAGGTGTTTACAGCATAATCACCCCAAGAGGGTCTTTGTTCTCCCATAGGAGAAGCCTTTGATTCCATCTGACATCAAACACTGTGGTGTCCTGCCTGCTGCTTTGCTTCCACAACCATATATCTTCTAATGCTCCTCTAAGCTTCTAATGCACATTGCTTCTAATTCTTTACTCTAAACTCTGGCTTCATCTGTTGAGGAAGGGGCCCCAACCATTTGCTGTCTCACACTGAGACCCCTTGATCCTTTGTTGTCTTAATGGCCCACCTCCCAGGCTATGACCTCACAAAGAAAGCTAGTCTGACTTAATTAGCTATTACCACTTGCTGATTCCAGGGTATTAGAAGTGTCTAGCACATTGCTTAGCACCCCAAACCTTAATTAAATCCCAACATTTGCTCTATCTAGAGATTATAATGATCTAGCACCAACAAACTCATAACAGTATGTTTTTTGGAATAGAGAATGGATTCCCTGTTACTTAAGTCCATGAAAGCTGTATTTCAAAAAGCACTCAAAGGCACAGGTGCAAAAACATTTCTACAATTTCCTCTTGGGAAGCAAGGTAGATGAAATGAACTTATACCACTTGCCATTTAGTTTTATCTCATTCTCTGACATCAGATCCATGGTGAGAGCTTAGTGTGGCAATGGAGATTGTGTGTTGTTTCCATCCCAGGAGGATGAATGCAGCATTATAGCAATCTCTGCCAAGCTGGTCTGGCTCAAAGTGCTGCATTAGCAGAGTCTGGTGTTTGTGGCATATTGATACTCTTGGGATAACAGAGTAGCAACAAGCTTTTACTTTGGGAACACTGAAACAGCTCTCTGATACTAGATCCTGATTGCTTTAATATTTCACAAACTCCATAAACCTTGTCGGTCACTTACTAATTATGACATCCCCAGTGTCTTACAATAAAATGCAAATTTGCATCACTTTAATATATCCTAGGATTAGTTTCTATCCACCCCCCCCCCGTCTGAACTATGCCAACCTGGGCTGCTTTTATGTGGCAGTTTACTGTGGACTCATTGCTGCTCTTGCATGTAATTTTTTTGCAGCACCCACACAACATTGTGTTCATCAGAATGCCTTCACATGTGATTTCTGCACTTATCGTTCTCATGGAAAATCTAGTAAATGAAAACAACAACCTGGAAATGGTAAATCAGGATCAAACGGGGAAGCAGGGAGCATGGGATGGTATTTTGATGAGGTTGACATTGTGTACTGTAGATGCTGCATTGAGTCCATAATAAACTGCCTGTGGAAGTACATTTGGTGCTTGTCAGGATGAGAAGGATGTGAAACTTCTTGTTGTTAACAGAGAATGGCAAAATGGGAAAGCAAAGGCCATTTTGTATGGGGACATGATCATATTCTCTACCTCAGCTGTAGGAAACTCTTTTCATTGCAAGGGCTGCATTCCCTTGTGGGGAATCTACTGGGGGCACATGCCAGAGATGAAAGTGGGTGAAGCATGGACCTCTGCACAGTAGGCTACATTCTGGACAGAAATGAATTGAAGGTTTCTCAATATCTCTCTCAAGTGAGCAGATGTGTTGGCAATAAAATTACATCATCTGGAGACAGCCTAGAAAAATGGACTTTAATATTATTAATAATAATTAAAATTCTGCTGTGTTTCTGCTTCAATTGTCATTGTCAGTGGGGTCCAGGCCCAGATATAACAGAGACTTGAACTGAATCCTAGCTCCAGTGTGTTCACTGTGATTTACTAAGTTCTTTTGTGTATGTGATTTGTGGGGCTGCAACTGGCAAATCTTAACTGTACCATATTTCTATTAAAGGTCATATAACTAACAGAAAAGGTATGGAAGGTGTGTTGGGAGCAAAAGAGCGAGAGATTTAAGTGTTAGATTTTAACAGCTGGACTGGCTAAGCAAAAAATTTTAAAATTGTAGTGGGGATAATAGTTAGTGCTCCCACTTCAGTATGAATCACCCTTCTTAAAAGGCTTCCATGTCTAACACAGTCAAATTCATTTGTTCTGCTGAAGAGATCTGTGTGCAGAGAACTTGTCACTCAGATATACATGGGTAACATAGATTTATATCGAAGCTATTTTTTTTTTTTGCATAACATTCATTCATATAAAACAGCCATTGTTATAGGAATGCACAGAATGATATTTCTGAGTTGTGTCATACAGTTCATGTGATGAAAGCCTGAAGAATGTTGTTTAAAGGCCCAATTCACATGCTGCCTTTTTTGCATGGTCCACAACCCATGCCATCCTGCCAATGCAGTTCTTCTTTACTTATGTTAACATCCTGTAGTGATGTGGGGCTGGAACATGCCACAGTGGTCCCCACTTTGCAAAAACAAAATTAGAATTGGGCCACAGGGTGCATGTAGGCATCATGCCCTCCATTTTGTGCTTAAAGGACTAGTTTCAAGGAATCATAGACTTGTAGAGTTGGAAGAGTTGATTACATCTCCAAAGCTGATGGAAATGTCTTATGGCATTCCTTTTACATAATCCAACCCAGAGCTGGTTGAAAAATTCCTAGAAACTTCCATCTGTATCAGCTTTTGGCTCATACACTCCTGCACACAAGGCTATCTCCTTCAGTGAATATGCAAGGATTATGGACCACTCTATATGTAATGGCTAATGATGGGTGATTTGTCTAGAATTGGGCTCAGGAAACTAATAAAGTAATCCTAATCCCCCAATCTTTGCTGTTAGGATATGGTGGAGGTGCCTGTCCCCTGAACTCTGCTGGCCTCTGCTACCACAGAGGTTTGTGGTGGACTCACAGAAAGTAAAGTGAGTGGAGAACTACAGCCAGCTATGCTCCTTCTGGTGATGGCAAGAAAAAGGTCCCCAAGATGCCTTATATACTACTCCATCTACCTCAGGGTGGTCCAACACGCAGCCTTGAGACCTTTTTTTGTGGCCCTTTGCAATATTTGAGGACACTGTTCCCCACAGCCCTCGCATTGCATTCCCGAAGCCAGGAAAGCAAGGTACTGGGCTTTAAGATGCTGCGAGGGCTTTGGCAGGGTACTACAGTCCTCTAGCCTTCTTTCTAAAGCCTAGTTAGTGTTTCCCCAGCTTTGGGAAGGAGGTGGGAAGGCTCTAGGACCCTACCAGAGCCTCATGTCTCCTTCCTAAAGCCCTGGACCTTATCTGACTTTGCGAAGGCAGTGCAAGGGCTGGGTGGGTGGGTGAGTCAGTTTTTGGCCTCACTCCTCCCGCCAAGCACAACATGATAGTGTGTGGCCTGCAGGTTCCTTGTCAAAGTACTTTGTGGCCCACTTGCTATGAAAAGTTGAACCACCCTGACCTAGCTCAGAATTCTCTACACAAACTGGCAGCAGCTCTGCAAGGCTTCAGGCAGGGGACCTTCGCTCCTGAAGTTGCCAAACATTTAATTTGACAACTTTTGTATGCAAATCATGTCCTCTACCACCAAGCTACAGGCTTTCCCTTATAGGGAATTGAATTAGATGGACCCTTGGTGTGAACCAGCAAGACAAACAAGAGTCTTTTCTTTAAAATGTAATGTATGAAGAGACTCTTGAGCAGCTCCTATTTGCTAATTTATTTGCCAGACACAAATGGGTCAGAAAATTCATATCTCAAGTTTATTTCCTCAAGCAATAGCCTGTGTTAGTTATTATTGAGAAGGGTTTAATTTCCTTAGGTGAGAGATGGACTGAGGTTGTCCGTACTGCCCCAGGTTAGAGATGGGGTGGAAATGATTGTTGGGCTTGTTTGTTTCTGACTTTTTGCCTGCTGTTGGGCTGGTATATAAGTATTGGTTGTTGAAAGTTCAAGTGTTTTATTGAAGTAGGAAATGAGTGACTGGCATGATGTAGTGGATGTTTGAAGAGTATGATTGCCAAGTGATTGTATTATTACATATGAGGACGCTTTTTGTTTTGTAATATTTATGTGCCATCTGATGCTGTATCTTGAGGTTTGTTTTTAATTATTTGCTTTTGGTTTTTATTTTACTTATGGATACTTATCCTACTTTAAATGTATATTTTTAATACTATTATCAGTAGCAGTTGTAATGAATGTAGAAGTTGCATCTTCTTGTAATATATGTTTATTTTTGTTGAGTTGTAAATTGTTTAGAGATTTCTTGAAATATAAAGCTGTACACAAGTTTGGTAAAGAAATAACAACAAACAATTTGAGACAACAGGAAGGCAAACCATACCTAGCAGTTTCCACCCCCTTTTTGTAGTGAAGTTCATTCTAAAGATAATTATGAAACAGGTGTTCTAAAAGAAGCAACTTTATTATGTGTGAACCCTGGTGCTGAGATAGCGTTAGAATCCATGTGCTTGAAGAAAGAAGCATTCCTACTTTGTGCTTTCACTTTTCCAATTATAGCTTAGATTCCAATATCTGTCCTTAAAAAAGAAACACTTATGTTGTGTAATTCCACATCATTAATTTAAGTACAGTCTGTTCTAAGGATGGATGAATCTGTTGCTTTCAGTTTCTCTCAGTTCAGAGGCACCAGCTTGTGAGGGTGATTGGGGGGGGGGAGGAACCAACATCAAACAACATTGCAACATTCTGATGTCATGCGTGTGATGTCAGCACATTGGTAGGAGCTGAGGCAGAGCTGAACACAGTGGCCGCACAGCTCACTGGCTGGTGGCTGCTCCTCTTTATCTTCTCTTGGTGCTGGCACCAGTGGTAAGTGGATTTGATCCTCCTTCCCCATCACATTGCCATTGTCAGCATGAAAATTTGTATGCATTTTTCATGCATATTCATACCAATATACATATATTTGCAGGTAATGTCCACTAATACAATAGATTTTTGTATGTTATTTCCACTGAAATACAGTGTGTGTGTGTACTCTCTCCTAATATACACATTTTTGTATGAATTCCTTGGCTGGAGAACTGCATTGCAAAATTCAGAGAAGGGTGACTATTGCAGCATACCTGTGTTTTTGCTCACGTAAAGGTTAAGGAAGTGCAAAATAGGTACAAAAGGTAAAGGTAAAGGACCCCTGACAGTTAAGTCCAGTCACGCACGACTCTGGGGCTGCGGCACTCATCTCGCTTTACTGGCCAAGGGAGCCAACGTTTGTCTACAGACAGTTTTTCTGGCTCATGTGGCCAGCATGACTATGCTGCTTCTGGTGAAACCAGAGCAGTGCACGGAAACGCTGTTTACCTTCCTGCCACAGTGGTACTGATTTATCTACTTGCACTGGCATGCTTTCGAACTGCTAGGTTGGCAGGATCTGGGACCAAGCAACGGGAGCTCACCCGGTTGCGGGGATTTGAACCACTAATCTTCCGATTGGCAAGCCCTACAAGCCCTAGGCTTGTATTAAATTGTTGAACCAACCAAATTTGTTCCCCATCCCATCTCTTCACTGTCTTGAAATCAAAGCATGATCCATAAGAAAATAAACTGTTGTCTTGAACTCAGTGTTTCAAGGATTCTTTTCAAGTGAGCTTTCTTATAATGATTTCAAAGGAATCATTTATATGGAAGGAATGTGAGACTACTTTTGTTTTTTAATGGATTTCTATAAAGCTATCCAACACTTATTTTAAGGGATGGTTTCATAATGATCATCAGTACTTTATGCTATAGTGTTTGGTACCCTCAGAAATAAAGGAGGTGACTCTGTTTGAAGAATTAACTCAAAACTTGCATTGAATTTGGTGGCAGTTCTGAGCTGTACTGTTTTGGGGAAATGAACTGTCGTCCTTTTAACTCCAGGGGGCAGCATTGCACTGTGAGTAGGTGTTTCCTTCAAGTAACTCCGTAACAGGAATACAGAAAAATGAGCTGAGCATCCCCTCCCCCGCTCCTTCAGAGGCAGACTATTGGTGAGGACAAAGAGAATGAAAAGGTTTCGTTACATTGGCCAGGCCTGAAGTATGATGATTCATTGGGTTTAATATAAAATAATTAGAATCCTCTAGGAGGTCCATCAATACACCTCTTTTGGTATTGACGGTCATTCCAACCCTCTGCTTTTGAGGCTGGGTTTCCTGTCATATTCTTCTTCCTTTCCCTTCGTTCTGTGCAATTCAGGCCGTTGGACTGCTCTCAACAACATGTTTAAAAAGGCTAAAATAGCTGTGAATTATGCTCCCAGTTCAGTTGTGATGACTGCAGCTGAGCTATATTTCAAGACATGTCAGAGAAGCAGGACAAGGCTCTAGAGAATTATGAAACTTCTGTTTTTTCTCATGCCAGGCTCAGTGGTACCCCTCCAATTTCCCTTGCTGCGAAGCTAATCAGCTGTTTGTTTTTATATTTTAACAACTTCCCTCTTTGGCTTTGCAAGGTCCCATGTTTCTCAGCTTCAAAGCATTTGCCAAACAGGTGGGATCATGTTCCAACATGCGTGTGAGAGTAATCCGGCCACCCTTCCAAATGCCACTTCAAGGCAGAAAATGGAGGCTGAAACCTAACTCTGAGAATAATAATTTAACACTGATACAGCATCTAGCATTTTCAAAAGGATATACACATAGGTTAAAAAGATAAAACAGCCCCTTCTGGTAGGTTCATAATCTGGTAGACCCAAAACAAAGATGGTCAGTGGATGGGAAGAGGAAAGCAAGCATTGGGGCAGCTGCTCCTCCAGTGGCTGTTCAATTGAGCCAGGATGGGGGGGGCAGTTATGCATTACTGAGAATGAGGATTTGCATCACCAAAAAACAGGGGACACCAATTTGCTTAAGATGTGCAGGTGTTACTTTATAGGCATGCACAAAAACTTAGAAATAATTGTTGTAGTTTAAATAAAAACACAATGTATCTCACAGTAGTGAGGAATCCATCAGGTGATTTGTGTGCCTGCTCACTCTATTGACCAGGTCCTGCTAATTGTTGATGGGCAACTTCAAAGCCCTTGCTCTCCTTTTTATGCTTCCTTATCTTTCAACCAGACTGGGACCAGACTGCCCCCAAGCAGAAGACATCTTCAGATACAGGAACAGGCTGGTCCCCCCCTCCAGTGTGGTGTAGTGGTTAAGAGCGGTAGTCTCGTAATCTGGGGAACCGGGTTCGTGTCTCCGCTCCTCCACATGCAGCTGCTGGGTGACCTTGGGCTAGTCACACTTCTTTGAAGTCTCTCAGCCCCACTCACCTCACAGAGTGTTTGTTGTGGGGGAGGAAGGGAAAGGAGAATGTTAGCCGCTTTGAGACTCCTTAAAGGGAGTGAAAGGCGGGATATCAAATCCAAACTCTTCTTCTTCTTCTTCTTCCTTCCATTATGTTCTTCTAGGGAGGCAGGAGGTGCAGCCTCCTAGTGGCCCAAAGCCTGTCTTCCCTCAGCTCTGCATCCTTAGTTAACAGGGAGTTGCAGAAGAGTGTTCTTTCACATGGGATGTGAGGAAGTCAGGTCCTTGCAGTAACTCCTTCTCTGGCTGATAGATCGGAAGATAGCAAGGGCCATGTGGCAATCTAATGACTGAGCCCATGGTTTGACCCCAGGTTTTAGCATTCCAAGCTGATGTCCACATTGTCATAAGAGATTGGCCCAAAGGCTTGTTAGTATCTAGTCTAAACCACGAATGGTGAAATGATATACTATGCTATAAGCAACTGTGTCTGTTCTTGGGAACATCATCATGAATAGTATAGCTGCACCTAAGATAACTATATCCATAGGATGAAGGGATGCTAGATATTTCTGATGCGATGTTACACACAAGGCACTCTAGACCAGATGGAGGTGCCTGTACTTTCCAACTTCGGGCATAATTTAAAAGTATATTTACAGTACAAAGAAGTCTTAATGAGGATCAGTCTGTTTGCATGTGATGGTGAGATCAAGACAAGCTGTGAATTCTGATGTGTCGCCTCTGTCCGTGCTTAATTAATGATTGTGCTGGAAATGTCTATGTTCGGAACTGTTTTATTTAGAAATCATTAAAAACAGGAAAGGGCACGATTTCTCTTTTTGGCTTCGGTATATGCAGTGATGCTAATACCAGGTGCTCAGACAAATGAGTAACTGAACAGGCTGAACACACGACGCTTAGGTCTTAAGCGTTTTGTCTCCATTTCTGAGCATGGGTGTGAAGGGAATCTTGTCATGATTTGGAAGTCAGATCATGCCTATATGTGCCACACAGGGTTCCTTTTACATACTTTCCCTCCCATGCATGGATGGAAGTGGGACTGAGCCAGTAGTGGGTGCGATGGCAGGGTTGGGTCAATGGGCACAGCTCTACTCTCAGGATGTAAGAAGACATAGTTGGTTCCCTGCTTCTTCCTGCATTTATCACATAGAGCAGTGTTTCCATTCTACCATAAATTACAGTGTAATGTCCTTAACATGTCATTTACCTTGCTAATATTGCCTTGAAGCCTATTTCATAAGGTCAAGAAGAGTAACAATGGGGCTAAAGACAAAAGGGAAGATAATGCCCCTGTGATGCACTGACTGTTTCCTGAGCCAGTTTTCATCATAAGCCCTCTTTAGGTGTTTACCTGAACATGCTGAAGTTAAAAGTGCGTGCAAAGATCTAGAAGGGGCTTCCACATGTGTTCAGCTGAATGAGTTTTAAAGTCCCTACAGCACTGGAAATCCTGGCTTATAAATGGCCAGAGTGGTGTTGTTGTTGTTGTGCTCTTATCCTTCTTGCGGGTTTCTCATATCTACTTGGTTTTAGTTTTTCCATGATCTTGTCTCTCTCACACACTCATCTACAAAAAATCAAGCAACAAAAGATTTTTTTTAACTGTTTGAGCACAAGAATGCATATGGCAGGGCAGGAAAGACCAATATAAAGATTAATTGTTCCAGCCTGTTGGAATTTAACATGACTGCACAAGGTGAGACAGTTCAATTATTTAATCATAGTCCTGCTTTCATCTTCGAAGGGCAGGAATATACCAATTGTGCTTCCATTTCTATTTAACTTATATGAGTTTTGGAGCCCAACCTTATTGCTCTCCCAAAGGAGGAGTGATGCAACATCTTATCATGGAGAGTAGGTTTTTTTGTTGTCACACATTTGGATCTGGAGTCTTATGGTTAGCTAGCCCCATGAGAACTCCTCAGTAGTCAAGACTAGCTGTTTTTGAATATCTTCTTCTTCACTTGCCTTTCACCCTAAGGTCCTAAAAATGTAACATTAAAAGCAATGTAGAAACTCATGATTATGAAGATTACAGTCACAAAAATAGGGGTGGTCCTTAAAATACCTCTTAAGTGTCAAAGACCAGGTGTATATTCAGAATTTGCTGAATCCTATATAATGATGTTGTATAATGCACATCTGTAGAAGTATGCAATAAATTCAAACTCAGAATGGTGTTGGACTTGGCTATTTATGGACTCCGAGGCAATATGATGTAATGTTATTTTGCATTACACAATTTGACATCAGAGTGTAATGTAGAGGCAGTCATTCCTCCCCTCCTTTCCTTGACTGAAGATAGAAGCTCAATTTATACATTACTAGCATGGGAACTAGTTTCCATTCCTGCTCCAGTACTGTCTAGCTGAAGACACAGGATGGGCAGAATAAATTATATGGTCCCTTCCTATGCAAGTGTCACTCAGGTCTCATGAGCCTTTTCAGATGTCCTGAGTATCACCAGGTGACAAATTATTTTACCTCACAGTGTGTGATTTGAGCCCCTTTATCCTGCACCAAGAACAGCTTTTGGGGCTAGACTAGAAACTTACCTCAGAATAACAGTGTGTTCATAAGTTCAAAAACCACAGGGTTTTGACAGGAAGAAATCCATCTTTGTGTGACTGTCTATTTAAATTCTGAACATACTGTAAGAATCTGAAAAGAAATAGACTGTACAATTTGGAACCAATTGAGAACCAGCAGACAGCCTTTACAATGTTATACTGAGTCACTATTAAGAGGATGAAATGAGTGTTTTACATTTGGCAGTGAATAATCAGGAGGGAAAAAAGGCAAATCTACCATTTCAGTGGTTCCATTTAGGCTTCATGGAAATGTATTTCCAAGTCTCAGCACAACCAGGGTTTTAAGGCATTTTTCTGTGCGGCCCTTTTGTCTAAGAGAATCACCAGCAAACTTTCCTCATCTGTTTACCTGTAGCATTTTACCTGGAGGTTTTGGCATCTCAGTGAATCTGATGGATCAATCTACATTCAACTTGGGGGCACTGAGTCTTTTGCTGAATCTCTGTGGTAGGGAAGATAAACTAAAATCCTATTAGTCAGCCCACTGTACTGTGGTGGCAGTTTCCTTTGAGCCTCTTGGCAATATAGCATTTACTTTAAAACTGTACATCACATCAGAATCCATTGAGAGCCATTATTTGTCTGGCAGGATATTTATAAAAGGCAGCCTTAGTTGCAGGCCTTCGTCAATACGTTTTCCTCTTATTGATGCTCAACCAGGCCCGTCACTTTGAAATATTTTAATGTAATATGCCACTTCAGGATATCATGAATATTTCTATCACTGCCTGATGTGATAACTTGATGAAAATCAGTTCCAAATGGAACAGCAGGAATGGGGGTGAGTGGGGAGAGGAGCTGGTGGATCAGCTCACTGCTGAATCAGGAATAACATGAATATTTGTTTGTGAAGCCTAGAATATGGTTCTAACCCTAATGAAGTGATTAGATTTCCTGTCTGAGGAGCTTATTCTTGCCATTCATTCACCTTTCTGCCTTATCTGAGGTGTTCCAAGTTTAGGGATGGGTGAATCTGCCAATTTTTGTTTCTCTCAGTTCTTCATTTCCCCTCAGTTCTCCACACTTCCTCATCAGTTTGTGATTTTTTAAATAAAGTCCTCATCAGCATTTTAGTGCAAATTTATCATTATATACACATCTTTGCAAACTAATTTCAATAAAGCAGTTTTGTATGTTACTTTCATGAATATATGCATTTTTGTGTATACGTTACTTTAGTATTTGGAATTTTGTACACAACTCTTGGCTATGGAACTGCATTGCAAAATTCAGAGAAGTACGAATTTTGAACCATGGCTGTGTTTCTTCCCCATCCCCTGCCTGTGTCATGATATCAATTATAAAAACAACAAAAGTAACCTGAAGCCTCATAGCAGTATTTGGCCATTATAAGGGCCCCAACTGAACTTTAACCACCCTGAAAAGTCAAGCTTAGGGACAAACTTTAGACATTTTGTGATGCTACTCTCTCTCTCTCTCTCTCTCTCTCTCTCTCTCTCTCTCTCTCTCTCTCAATTGAAACAGAGTCTGGGAAGGCATCTTAACCCTTGCACCCCCTAAACATTTTTCAGTTCAAAATTGGCCTCACCTGGGGTCTTTTTCATAGATAGTCAGGTGGCAACTGAACTCTGATAAGTGTAGGGACAGCTGAACTTTGCAAAATTAAGATGTCAGAAGTAAGTTCCATTTGGTTCAATGGGCTGACTTCCAGATAAGTGGGTGTATCAGATTGTGGCATCTGAACCTCTAAAAAGATGAAGTGTTATTTCTGGCAATGAATCATACTGAGAATGTGTACATGGGTCTCTGAGGTAGCTAAACAGGTGAAAAATGAAGAAACAACATCTAGGTAGTTTAAGCTTTGAGTTTATACCCAGACAGGCTTTGGCATGTTTTAAACACCAGTTCATCCAACGGAGCAGATTATTGTCCTCACCTGCGTCATGAATCTACAGAGTGGCCTTTGGGTGTGGCATTTTCTCTCATCCTCAATGTCTTTACAATGGAAATGGTAAACTATCATTTACCCTTCTACGAAATGGGAACAGTTCCTTAACACACACACTGCTAGAAGGAGGAAGATGATAAAGGTTTTATACTCATCATCAAAGTGGAAGTTCTGTGGTAAATACCCATGATGAGCTATAGCTGTATATTCCTGCATTCCCTTAAACCAGGGGTGGGGAACCTGTGGGACTTCAGATGTTGCTGAACCACAACTTTCAACCCGCCTGACCATTGGCTATGCTGGCTGTGGCTGGTGGGTGCTGGAGTCTGATAACATATGGACAGCCCTGCCTCAGACAAATTAATTTCAGAATTCTCTTTCATTTAGTATTTCCACAAAACTCTTGGTCAAGCATGAGAAGGCCACATGTAAATAATCCTGGCTACATTTATATTCAAATGAAGAAAATTAAAATCCGTAGAAATGTATAGTCATTTTCAAGTCCAATTTGGTCATTTATTCTATTTTATTTTTTTATTGTTGTGGTCTTAAAAATGTAGCTGGCCCCTGAATTTGCACTATCTCTTTTATTTTGTCAAAATGGAGGTCTCAGGTCTCATTTGAAATATAACATTTGCTCTTTTTTTATTTAAACCCATTAGAATATAATTTTAGACTGCGTAAGTCATTTTTCACCAATGAAGGTGACAAAGTCATTTGTGCTTTAATTTTTTTAAACTATTAATCTGTGGCAGCTGGTGAAACGGGGGGTTGATATGATTAACCTGAGCAATCATTTATCTTCCTGCAAAATTAATGTGGAGTCTTAACTTTAGCTTTTGAATATTGATTTAGCCTCATAGGAAATGAATTAATAATCGACTATAGCTGTTGTAGTTATGATAAATATTACCTACCTGCTTCTGTTAAAAAGGCATTTGTATGTTGGCTACTATATTCATTTACACAGTGTTCTGAAATGTTCAGGTACTATACCCCCAGTGTCGTGATCTTTTCACCTGCAGGGGTCCAATTGTGGATATGCTACTTTGCAGCATGGCTCTTTGCCTCCACGTATGTTATCCCTGCATATTTGCAAATAAAGCACATAGTATAAAGAAAATCCAAGTCTCTAGTACTCCCTCATCCAAAGTTCTACCTCTTTAACTCCACACCATTTGGAGGACAGAGGAACATCAAAGGAGAGATTCAGAACTCTCTCTTTGCTAGGGATGAGTGAAATGTGTCAGATTTGGTTTCTCTCAGTTTCTCATTCTTCTCATCTTTAAGTGCAGTTCTCCACATTTCCACACTTTGTGATTTTTCTCCTCCTCCTCATGAAAATCACCAGCATTTTACTGAGAATTTCTCCTAATATACACATTCATATACAATGTTTCCTAATATACATATTTTTCGCAGTGATCTCCCTTAAAAATGCACCATTGTATGTTATTTTCACTAATATATGCATGTTTATGGACACTTTACCCCCATGTATGCATTTTTGCACCTGTTACTTGGCTGGGAACTGCATGGCAAAATTGAGATTAGCCTCCTTCCCTGTCAGGTCCTCCTTGGTCCTGCTCCCTTAGCCAGCATTACAATTCCTCTGTTTCCTTCCTGGACCGATAACAGTCCCTCTATCCTCTGAGAAATTATCCTCTTTGTTTCCTTTGCCCAGGATTAAAGATTGTCTCTTCCTTTCTCTCCTTCTGCATTGCAAAAGCTTGTTTCAAAGGTAATCATGCTAGCTTGCTTCCCTCCCTCTTTAATTAGGGTTCCTTTGAGTTATAAAAACAGAAGGATCTGAGAAACAAGAGTGCCCTATGCATAGTGGTTAAAAGATTGATCCAAACCCAAGAAGTTATAAAACAAGTTTATTCTTAAACTGAATGCAGTGTAAACAGAGAGTGCATGGAAAATACCCTAAAGGGTTTCTGCAAAAATAAGAAATGGATCAGCTCTTTATGAAGGGAGGAGTTTAAGCTCGTCTCAATTTTGGTTCAAACGATCCTGAAGAAAGTCCACTGCATTTCTCTTTAGAAACTGGATAAGCTTCATGTGCCATTCATAGACTCAGAAAAAGAGTTCTGTAGCCTCTGTCAACCTGGTGCCCTCCAGATTTTTGGGGCTACAACTCCCAGCAGCCCTGTCTGGAGGGCACTTGGTTAGAAAAGGCTGGTCTACAAATTATTTCCTTTTCCATTTCTGTATTTTGGATGGCAAACATAGCTTTGGGTATCTTGCTATTCTAACCTTTTGAAGAAGCACAAGATTTTGCCTGATAATTTTGCTACAAGAGAATGCTTTTCAATTTTGACTCAAAGGGTAGAGATGAAACAAAACATTATTACTTTTTAACTTTTGGAAACTTTTCTCTCTGCTTTTTCAACCTTTTATTTTTGTTGCGGCCAGCAGTTACTGAAGCAAACATAGCGTGAATGCATGCTATGATGCAAGATCAATAATGTGTATAGGGTACCAAGCCAAAGAAACTCAATATTTTGTTGTTGCTTTCCCCCTCGTCACTCTTCAGTCAACAGCAAAAAATATTCCCCCAAAATCTGAGGAATAAGCAAAACACATATTTGTTCATTATTCTCACCCTGTGCTGCTCACAAATAGTATTCAGTCCTTAAGAACCAGTTAACATTTTGTTTTGTTTTGTTTCTAGGCTTTCTCTCCTTCAAAGATAAGGAAGGAATGTATTTTGAGCACCATTTCAATAATGCATCAGAAACTGTGTTGTTTTGTTTATCTTGCTTTCTTAATTTGGTAATTGTAAAAGCTGTCCATGCTCACGGGTGGTAACAAATTACTGTAATGAAGCGGCACTGAAACAGATAGCTGCAATTTATATTTTACTAGTGCTGGCTTTATCCAACGGGGGAGCATTTCAGCCTTCCAGGATATTCTTCATAAATCACACAATACCCATCCACAGAACACAAAATGGTTGCATATTCATTCTCTTGGCAGATATGGGCGAATCACATGCTGTATATGAATGGTGTTGCACATATTGGCAGAAAAAATCATATTGGCACATTCTACATTGCTCCAGTGTACATCCAGTGTGATGTAAATACATTATATTTTTCAGCTACTGCTTTTCACATTTCCAGCTCTGTGCTAAAGGACAGGACTCAAATATAATTTTGCAATATGAAAATTCCAAAACATGTTCAAATCAGGCATACAGGCAAACCTAGGATAAACTGGTGGGAATTACTTGCACATCACTGGTTTTAAGATGGTGCTATAAGTGTGTGAATCTTCAATGTTTATCCATAGAAATTTAGAACATAGCATTACCTGCAAATAGTGAAGCATGCTGGCATTGGGTGTCGATTCGAGCCCAATTTTCACACCAAAGAGCAGAGGGAAGCTATTTAGGTTATTTAGAGCATGGCTAGGCAAACTAAGGCCCGGAGCCCAGATCCGGCCCAATGGCCTTCTAAATCCGGCCCATGGATGGTCCGGGAACCAGCACGTTTTTACATGAGTAGAATGTGTGCTTTTATTTAAAATACATCTCTGGGTTATTTGTGGGGCATAGGAATTCATTCATTCCCCCCCCCAATATAATCCAGCCCCCCACAAGGTCTGAGGGATGTGGACTGGCCCCCTGCTGAAAAAGTTTGCTGACCCCTGATTTAGAGGCTTGTACCATATTGTTGGGAAAGGGAAGGGTCAAAAAGTTTTTCTGGCTCCATTTATTTATATCTAGCAATTCCTTTGGGGTTTCCAGTTCATGAAACCTAAACAATTGTGTGAGCTGGCCCACTCAGTGGAATTTAGCTACCCTTCTTGCTTTAAAAAAATGATTACACAAATGCATGAATGATAAGGCTATCAATTGCTACTAGCCACAATGGCTATGTTCTATCAGTGTCATAGCATGCATTGCCAGCGCCTGGGCAAGGAAAGGATTGCAAACCCTAACCTCATTGAGGATGTCATGTAGGACAGGCTTTTCTCACTGCACCCCTGCTACAGCTGTTTCTCATGGAGTTTGCCTGCTGGCTCCTGCATTCAGTTTCTCAGCTTGGTGAGCTTCTGATGGGACAGTGGCTGGAGCTCCTTGGCAGGCTTGGTGGAGTCCCGGTGGCACTGGAGCCACAGATGCAGTCTAGGAGGAGGGCAGCAGAGAGCAGGCTGAGGCGCTGAGTGCAGCCCTTCTGTGGCCATCTCTCCTTGGCTGCACAGTTCGAGGGCGGGTGTCAGAGGGTCCTGGAGAAGTGGTCTGCTCTTCTTTCTGCAGTCCCACTCTGGGGTGCCTACCCAAGAACACACACCAGGAGGGAGGCCACGGAGAAGGATTGACACAGGCCAGGAAGCGTCTGGGCTCTGGCCAGCAGGAGTTCCGCCCAGGGGCAGGCATTCCTTTGCTGGCTGTGAGGAGAAGGAGCTGTCGCTACAGCCTCGAAGGCCCAGATCTGGTGAGGCTCACCTCCCCACAGCTCTGGAAGGCAGCAGCCAAGCAACTTCAGTGAGAGAGCCTGTTGTGGGGGTGCTGGGTTGTGTCCCCTCAGAATTTTGTGCCTGGGGCCATGGGCCCCCCTCACCCCCATGCTACACCACTATGTTCTACCTCCCCTTTCAGAAGCAGTGTGCGTGTGAATGCCTGTTGTTGGGAATCACAAGCGGGGAAACTGTTGTCTTGTGCTCATGTCTGCCTTGCAGGCTTCCCACAGACATCTGGTTGGCCCCTGTGAGAACAGGATGCTGGACTAGGTGGGCTTTTGGCCAGATCCAATGGGCTCTTATGTAAAACTCTTGCACTTGTATGCTTCTTACATTGACCAAAATGAAAGTTCCTTTAGGCCTTTAAGAAATAAAACACATTGCTTTAAAGGTGTCATGAATTCTGCTCAGATTGCCAGTACGTATTTATTCACAAAGGACTCAAAATAGCTACCAGCTCTCTTTGCTGAAAGGCTGCTAAGACAAGGGGCATCACTTTCCTCCCCTCATCTCTGGAGTTTGTAATCTGAATTTTGTAAAAACAGAGAAACAACTCGTATTCTCCAACGAGCCACTGATTAGATCAAGTTCGATTAATTTTGGATCCGCTTATGGTTTTGTCCCTGTGTGAATTTGGTTTGAGCCTTCTCCATTGTTGCCAGTGTTTGTGCGATTCTATCTTTATGGGGAGACGTTTATATGGGGTGGCGTCTGTCTCCTGGAAAATGCTTTTCCAGCTCCTGTCGGCTGAACTTAAGGATCTGTGGCAGGGGGTTTGAGATGCCGAGCATGTTTATATCAACAGAAGTAGAGAGGGTTTCTGTCCAAACTCTTTCCTAAATTGTCATACCTTGAAGGAAAGCAAAGCAGAAGACAAAATTTATTCTCAGAGCTTGACGGACCATGCATTATTTATACTTTAGAATCTTTCACTGTTTTGGTGAGAAAGAAGATATGATCCCTGAAAGCAGCTGCTGTTTTCTTTGCATATTTATAGGAGGCAGCTTGAAACTAGCAGTGAAAAAGGTGAAGTCCACGTTGGGGATCATTGGGAAAGGGACTGAAAATAAACCTGCCAATATCGTAATGCCTTTAGACAAGTCTGCGGTATGGTCACACTTGGACTCCTGTGTAAATTTCTGGTCATCTCACCTCAAAGGGGATATTGTAGTGCTGGAAAGGATGCAGAAAAGTGAAAGTAAATAGAACAAGGGGCTGGAGAAACACCTGTATAAGGAAAGGTTCCAATGTTCTGGGTCATTTAGTTTAGGAAAAAAAGGGGAATATGGTAGAGGTGTACAAAATCTGGAAAATTCAGAACAGACAAAATATTATATTATCTCCAGAGTCAGAAGTAGTTGTTGGCATCCATCCGTCTTAAGAGACAATGGAGTGCGCCTCCGGGGGTGAAGTTGAACTGCTGTGTTAGCAGCACTAAAGTGACCTCCTTGGAGTGCAAGACTGGGAAGTGTGTATGGAGGTCCTGGGTTGCCCAGACAACAAGACCCCACTCTTGGCCTTGCTGATGTGGTCCAAAGGACAGCAGAGCAATATGTTTGACAGTAGGTTGGCTACGGGAGTTGCTGGAAGAAGGCTCCACTCTGGATTTATAGGGTTTACTCCTTAGCCTTTTCCTTTCCTGAAGATGCCCCACAAGGTGGTGGAGGTTTAGGATCAATTTTCCTTCTCCTAGATGGGCTACCTTTCCAGACTGACGAGCCCCATCTGCCCTTCACTTCTTTCACAGCACATGCGGCAACTGCTTTCTTGAAAGTTGGGCCCATTATTGGTCTCATCTGCTCAATCTACCAGAGCCGGTCTTCCCATACAGGGAAGTCCCTAAAGCATCAAGGGCTTGAGACACTGGCTATCCTCACCTATTTTAGCCAACCAGCTGAAGCCAGGGTGTGGCTGCTGTCACCTGCTGAAAGCTTCTAGGAGCCACAAGTGAGAACTGAGTCCAGGGTGACGGCCAAAGGTGGACAAACTACCCCAGAAGGAGTGCAAAGTGTCCCTACCAGAGGCACTACCCCATACACCCCATCAGAAGTAGTATGCCTCTGAATACAAGCTGCTGGGAACACAAGTAGAGGAGTGCTATTGTCCCCAAGCCCTGCTTACGGGCTTCCCAGGTTGGCCACTGTGAGAACTAAAGACTGGACTAGATGGGATCCCTGATCTGCCCACTCCCCAGTGCCACAGTCTCCCCTCTCCCAAAATTGTAAACCCAAGACTTCATGCAAGGGCAGGGTAACTCAGGCCAAGCAACTATGAGACTCAGGGCTAGCAAGTGAGGCCCAATTTGAAGCAGTGGGGCGCAACTTGATTATTATTTTTTTTGGTAGGGCCCGTTCACGGCCAAAGTCTGCAAAATCTTATAGATATAAATAAGATCTATCTAGACTGCCCTGGTGCAGGGGCTCCCTTCGGAGCGGCACACGGGGCCCAATTTGGCCAAATTGCTCCAATTGCCTTAAGATCAGCCCTGATGAGACTGCAGGGGTTGGACTGACAAGCCCTGCACCTTCTAGGTCCCTGGTATCACTATTCAGAGTACAGACTCAAGGACTTGCTATGTAAATAAAGGGAGAGGCACTTATTGAAAATCAGTTTTGTCACCTCTTCCCCCCCAGACCCCAAGACAATGAGCCCAGCCACTTTTTATTCACAGTCGCATAAGCACTACACTACAGCATGGCCATAAACCTGTAAGTTCAACTGCTGAAATATACACCCAATATGTAGAAATGGAGATTTGTGTTACTGCTTTATGAATGAACACTGTGTTTTATGAATGGACTCTGTATTTTGTGAATTACCTAAGAGCCACCAATAGGGTTCTCTAGAATCTGACAGCTAACCAATCGGGTACTACCAAACAGCGATCCCTACTGCTGAAATCAGGTAACCAGCAGGGAATGCTTCAGGTCAGCCTTTGCACTGTTTACTGAACGCCCCCTGCTGTGCAGATAATGGAGAAAGCTCGTAAATTGTATCCTTTCTGGCATCCTGGCCAACTCTATTATGCTGGTGTAAACCCTGGTGCACCAGAAGCCCAGAATAGCAGTAAATAAAAACCGCTCATACATCAGTGACTGATAAGACTTGTCAACCAGTTCTTCCAAAGTCTTCCTAAATTATAAAGTTCCAAAATACAGGCCAAAAGAGAGCAGGTCTGTGAAGAGCGAGGCATACAATGGGCACCACCAGTGAAAAGGCCCTCCTCCGTGTAGCTCCTCCCCTGTTATTTGATAGGGTGCCCACCTGCCCTCCTTCTTGACATGGAATGCTCTCTATTGGAGTCTCCAAGTCCAGTACAAAGACCATAAGAAGGGAGAGCAGGGACCTTGAAGTTCGCAACAGCTGTTAATCAAGCAAGCAAGCAAGCAAGCAAGCAAGCAAGCACACAGGTCATCTTTGTCACAGTCAGGACGCCTATGTCCTGGTCAGGCCTGCACCCAATCTTGTTTTTGTACAATCTTGTTTGTCCTCAGCAACCAAAATTATATTATCAATATATACAAGCAGAAAAGTTGTTTTCCTTCATCTTCAAGGAATTGTACAAAACAAAGTGGCACTAATACAGAAATGTTCCAGGTTGGCAACAGAAAGCAAACTAAAAATGCTTTTGCAGTTCATCAAAACCATCCAGCAATATCAAGTTATAGGAAAACTGGTGCTATTAACAGTAATCCTTCTAGTTGGTTAATTGGTTCGGCAACTTCCATGCACATGATGTGCTAATTATTTCCCCCAAGAGTTAAATGATAACTAATCAGAGGCAGCTACAGTTGCAAATCGCAACAAAATATCTGTGAAAGGAAGAGGAGCAGATTTGCTCAAGTGTGTTGCAGGTAGAAATACTGTTCGTAATGAAGTGAGAGCTGTAGTTTATTTGCTCAAATTAACAAATAAGAAAGTTTTGAGAATTTAAATTCTAGATTAAAATTGATTACTTGAGAATGGAATTGTAACAATCTGGTGGGCAGACCAAAGCACTCGTCAAGAGAGCTATGAGATTCAGGTGAGGGTCAGATGCCTTGTCAATCCTAGCAGGTATATAACAGGAATACCTGGCTTGCCCAGGATTATTATTATTATTATTAAAAACTTCTTAAAAGCTGTAGCAAGTATACTTTCAAGGTTGCACTCTTTTCTACTTGGCTCATAACTTACAAGAAGTGCAAGGTATGGAGATAGCAAAAGCTAAATCAAATGAGAACACCAAAATTGACCACAAAATGCTGTACGTTAGCATTTTCTCAGCATTTTTTTGCTGACAAGTCTCAGCACTCCTGGAAAGAAATACTAACAAAAATCTGATTATAGGGTTCCTTCCATGCTGCAGCAACTGTTTCATCTGAGGCAGACAGACTTTGAATTGGTCATTGTGGTACATTCTCTCCATCCACCAAGTTTGATTTATGGAATAAGAGATGGGATAGTAAGATTTTAAAGTGCCCACTACTGAGTTGCTCAAGGTATTCAGGCTTGTTTTAGGAACTGATGAAATACTATGAAGCAAGACTGTGCCCATGTGGATGAGGAGTTATTGAGGAACTTATTCATTATGTATTGCTTTGCTGCCTTTACAGAGCTCAGAGAGAGGAATTTCTGGGGGACTTTTTATCCAGAATGGAAGGCTGTCTATTGCTGTATAAGTTAGAAGTTGTGGATAAATAACACCTTTTGAAAGTGGCTCAGTTTGCTGTTCTAGCAGTTTAACTTAGGAAGGACTTTGCAAACAGGAATGTAGTAGACAGTAGAGGTTGTTTTCAGAATGCCTAAAAATCTGTTTATTTTCTGTCCTTTCTTCCCTTTCTCCAAGAGAACCCCAAATCTGAGGTCCAGCACTGGTTGATCTCACCTTCCTTCCCTACCTATGCTACACAGCCTGAAATGAGAACATAGACCTTTTCTCCCCACCTGAGCAGAAGGTGCAGTGGTTAAGAGTGGTGGACTCGTAATCTGATGAACCAGGTTCACTTCCCCACTCCTCCACATGCAGCTGCTGGGTGACCTTGGGCTAGTCACACTTCTCTGAAGTCTCTCAGCCCCACTCACCTCACAGAGTGTTTGTTGTGGGGGAGGAAGTGAAAGGAGATTGTTAGCTGTTTTGAGACTCCTTAGGGTAGTGATAAAGCGGGATATCAAATCCAAACTCTTCTTAATAGTAAACTTAAGCTGCCTCTGGCAGTGGTGGTGGGGATAAGCAAAGCAAATCCAATGTACAGACTTTCTTCCACTCGCCACAACACTCAGCAAATCATGGGAGAAACTCAGGGAAAACACATTCAATACACTACTATTGCTGTTGCCACAATTGAGGCTGGTGAAGAGGACTGGGGTGGTGGTGAAACCAGGCCTTCCATGGGCTTTGTGTACTATCTCAACAAGAACAGCCAGATTCTTTGTCTCTTCCCCAATAAACTAGACAAGACCATAAATGAGCAACTTTCTGATGCTTCAAAGGTATAATAATTAGTTGCTGTTAGAAAAATTATGATGGGGAAACTGAAGGTTTCAAATGGTTGATAGGATTCTGGTTATGTGCAAGAGCACCTGAAACTGTTGTCTACCATGAGTTTTCAAGGGGAGCTCAAGTTAAACAGGCAAATAAATAGTGTATTAATCATTCTACCACTGCTGCTGCTACTATGTAAAATAGTTCATAATTTACATTCACTATCTGCACCAAGCTGACTGAACAGCTGCTTTAAAGAGGCATTTTACTGTACAAGTGACGCTGGCTCTCTGCCTAACATGTCTCACAGGGTTATTGTGATAATAAAATGGAGGGGTAGGAGAACCAGCTTCCATTTGCTCCTTGGGGAAGACTGGGATATAAATAAATAAATGAGCAAAATAATACAGAATTCCTGAAGTTGTGAGTTTTTCAAGTGTGGTAACTATCCCGGAAATTATTGTGGGTTGTATCTATGTATTTCTGAAAATCTACCCAAAGGCGAACTCCTTTATTGTCTCCTGAGACAGACAGATGCCAACATGCTCATGAACATGTTGAAAGTAGACATGTGTCTACTTAGGGGAAGGCAACCTATGTAAACCAACCTGTCCGTCAGACCACACTGGTATTAATTATTACAGACTTTAGTTATCTTTTAGGCTGATGCAATTTGTATCTAGTTCTTCCATTTACCCATCCATTAAAAAAATCTTTTCTATTACTTTGACATCCCTTTAAAAATCGCATCACAATTTCTTTAGGCCTTAAAAGAATTCATTTCCTAAGAGTGCCTAGTTTTCATGGTGTGGAGATACATGTAATTGTCCACAACAGAAACTAGAAAATAAAGCTCCAGCATTTATGTCCAGTGTTTATAGAGGCATTTGTCACACTTTTATTTTCCAGAACTTGTATTCATCCAAGATTTTAAATCACACCAGCAGTGATACTTGCTGCTGTCTCGGAGGCAAGTTGGAATGCGCAGTAAAGGAGACAGACTATTATGAAGAGTGACATAAAATATAATTTAGGTTATTATACCACTGAAATTTGAGAGGTGAGGTCACCAGAATGGAACTGTGATCTTATTTCTGTTAACATTGTCAGATATCTAGGAGTCAAGGAGAAAGCTGCAACCTAGAAGAAAATAAGTCTTCCAATTAAAAACTACAAATTAAAGGAACAGAAGCATATGGCTGTCTACTGTGATAACAAATCTGGCTATTGCAACCCACCATGGCATGGAATGAGTCCCCTACTCTCCAGCAGCAGAATTATAGCATGGAAAGTGTGTGTGTGTGTGTGTGTGTGTGTGTGTGTGTGTAACTGAGATTAGTGACAAGTTTACTATCTGAGGCCAAGGTGTAGAAACAAAGTGAAACAATGATTTGAAGACAGAGAAAATGGACAATAAGGAATGACGAAAGCAGTAAAAATGGGAAGGGAAAGTCTAGACGCAACTTTTGTGATGGGATGAGGAGAGAATTCTCTTAGTATTATCATCTTCTCTCAGGTGGGGATAAGCCATAGGTGAGATTTCATTCTTTTCAAGTTGTTCCTAACAGCTGGAAAACCCATTTTAAATATTATGCTCAAACAGAGAAGGGAGTTGATAGTCATACATCCAAACTTCACTGTGGCTTTTGCCCCACAACACACAACAAAACTTTAGGACAGTTTGACCTGCCTCCAAGCTACAACTCATGACCCAGAGTGTGCGTTAAAGCTGAAGAAGGTTCTTCTTTGCTTTAAAAACATGCATTTTTTATTGAAAAAATTCAAAGGTCTCTTTGAAGTTTAGGAAAACAGACACAACAGGCAGAAGCACAGCTGGCAGTGAGCACAATGAGTGACTAATTATCACGAACAAAAGTTCTCACAGTATGAATAAAGCCAAAGGCTACATGCAGAGATCTGTGTAGCAAGTTTAAAAGATTTGCGGAGGGGGGAGGCAGGAGAGTAAAGAAAAGAAAGAGATTAAAAACGACCTTAAATGTGCAAAATTGACAGAGCAGTAAACACTTTGTAAGCAGGACATGCAAAGCCAGATGGTAAATATTGTACAAGCAAACCCTATCTCTTTATCCCAAAGCAGTATAGCGGTTCCAATCCTATGCTCACTTTCCTGGGAGTAAGCACACTGAACACAGACTTATGCTGAGTAAACATGCATAGGCAGTGGTGTAGCACAGGGGGTGCGCAGCCGGGGCATGCTCCTCATGTCGCCCTCCCCAAGCCAGCCTAGCACAGCTTCATGAGGCTGGATTCTGAGAGTGGCATGAGAAGGACCGTGGCCACAGTGCATGGCTGTTGCATCCTTTTCATGTGCCCTCCCTGAGTGGAGTGTTTCCACTGTGGGCCAAATTGTAGTTCTCTAGCAGCCAGCTGAAATCCAATGAGGTAGATGAGTTCCCCATTTGGCAAAAAATATTGGTGCACCTGTAGCTCTGCTTATATTGCAAATGGCTATATAACTGAGGAATCTGTCTAAAGGTAACTTCCACATTCTGAATTTTAATATTTGTTTCCCAGCTTTTCTTAACTTGATGGGATCATACTCTAATATGCCAGAATAATCTCTTAAAAGCTCTATGGAGGCATTAACTAGAGCTTCTCCTGTCCTTGGAAAAGCCTTTACCACTGATCCCATAGAAACGATATTGTGGGGTGGGGTGGGGGTTTCTGCTTGCTTTACCATTTGACCCCCTTTTGGCAGCTGTAAGAGGAAAATATCTTTTTCATTCATCCTAAATTTAAGTCAATGAGGTGAAAAGGGATTTGAGTTTCAAATCTAGCTTGTAAATGCTTTTTTTCTTGAAGCGTTACATAAAAAAATGGAATAGTGCAGGTATATTTGATAAAAAAATATTAAAAAGTGTCTAAAATCCTTAGAGCTTTATATGCATGGTTAGAAAACACAGGAAGCCTGTCTTTTTCACAGCAGGTAAAGTCGGCCAGAAAATGAAAATACTTAACAGAATGGGCAAAAGAGAGATTGACTCTGAAATCCCCAAGATATTTTCTTTTTGAGCTATCTTAAAAAAAAAAAAGTTGTTAGCTAAAGTTATGGTAGAGGACAAGTGATGTAGAGTATACTCAGTAACTGAATTACGTCTTGCTTAACATGAAGGGCATCTAAAGGGTAGGAGACAGCACCCAGAGATATTAAACTTATAAGATTTCTTACCCGAGGTTCACCATAAGGTCCCAGGATGGATTACGACACTTACATACAGTATCTGTTATAAAAATAATGATGCCTAAAACTCTTCCAAATGGAACAGAGCAAAATAACCTGAGCAAAATATAGGTGGGTCCTAAGAATAAATGCAGGTAATTTGCATCTTACGCGAGGGTTAGGTTCCAGGGGTCCACGTGTAAACACAAAAATGTGTAACGGCAGGAACCACTAGAACCTGGCCCCTCTCCCAGGTGGAGGGCTGCTTGTCTGGTTTGGGGAAGCTGGTGCAAGGACTCTGGGATCACAGCTGTTTGTACAGGTGTGTATGTGGGGGAATAAATAACTGTAGAGTGGGCTTTCTCCACTCTCAATTTATTTATTTATTTTCCCCACCCACGCAAAGCTGTGCTCACATAAGTAAAATAAGCTCAAGATGCGAGTCACCTGTACGTCAAGTGTCAAAAGCCAGGGTAAAGGGAAGATAGGACATGTGAGGAAGGACCTGGGTCTGGTCCCACCATTCCTCCAAGACAGGCTCTTGCATATCTCCCAATAAAAAAATAAAAAAATATTCCAGCGGCACCTTAGAGACCAACTAAGTTTGTTCTGGGTATAAGCTTTCGTGTGCATGCACACGTCTTCAGATACACTTGCTGAATTACAACTTATTACTAAACTGAAAACTATGGAGAGACCTGGTCTGAATAGAGATATTAGATTCTTGTCTCATTACACATGCTAAAGATATTTTTCATCATCTGCATTTTGCTTTTTCCTGTAGGACTAATTGCGGTCGTTAACAGTTGTCAACAGGTTTATCATACCCATTCAGTCAATCACCCATGTCCTACTACCCTTCTGGGGAAAACCCCACCCCACCCTCCCACTATATATAAGGGTCTGGTGAGTTCTGTTTCAGTGTATCTGAAGAAGTGTGCATGCACGCGAAAGCTTATACAGTTGTACCTCATTTTTCCAAAAAGGGTGCAGGGCAAACTGATGCGTCTGTGCACACGCGCAGAGCAGTTTGCGCTTCTGCACATGTGCGAAGTGTGATTTAGTGCTTCTGCGCATGCGTGAGCGGCAAACCCAGAAGTAATCCATTTCGGTACTTCCGGATTTGCCGCGGACATTCGCCGGAATGGACGCTCGACAAGGCGGACATTCGCAGAGGTATTACTGTACCCAGAACAAACTTAGTTGGTCTCTAAGGTGCCACTATTTTTGAAACATTATTTTTGCTGCATTGTTTTTTAAATTTTTTATTTTGACTGCATCAGACCAACCTACCTGAATCTATTATCTCCCAATAGTTCTAGTCAAATGCAGAAAGGGTACCTGAGAAACATGACATTCCTGACCGACAGACTTTGGCTCTCATTTGTCAGAAAGATTCTACAGACACTTCCTCCAGGGAGATGGGAGCGAGCCTTTAAAAAGCAGAGTGGCCTTGCAGCTTGTTTCCTCTTGCCATCAAGGGTCCAGTCTGGGTCTTCCAGACCATCATTGCTGCTTCCTTGTTCGTAGATCTCTGCATTGATATATGGGTGTGTGTGGGTGGGTGCAGCCGGTGAGGATGGAGCAAGCCATGTTGCCCCACTCCCTGGTCATGACCTGCACAATTATCATGTGAAAGGCGCTATTGGGTCGCAGCTATTGGCAGCTCTCCCTTTTCTCCACCAAGAATTTGAAGGTATACAATGCAGCAAAAATAATGTTTCAAAGTAGCTGGCACGATGCAGATATTTGGAATGGGTCAACTAGCTTCTACTCGCAAGCTTGCTGCTAACTCACAGTAAGCGTAACACTCAAATATCAAAGCAATGAGAATCAAGGAGAAAATAATAACAAAAGTGCCAATTTTGTACGTGCAACCAGTGTGCTGTGTAAAACAACTTTATAGCAACAACATATCTAATAAAATGCTGTAATCTTTTGAAAATACAATAGAAAATATAGTTGCAGTAAAATAATTGCTTTTGATTGATTTTAGGCACGCTTATTACTTGCTCTGTGGGTGTTCTGTCACTCGTAATATGAGCTGGACTTCCACAGAGAAATATCCTGGAGAGAACAAATTGTTCAGGCTCAGAGACAGACCTGTTAAAACTTTGTTACTCCAGTCTTTCCACATGCTTTCTATGCAGACTTGCTGACTTCTCCAGATTTGATTTTTTTTTAAAAAAATTGGCTGACTCTCAATGGAACATTAAAAAAGAAGATAAAAAACCCACCTTCTTGAATTGGAAAGGTTATCTCATAGCATGCAATGTTAGAAATAACCTTTCCATACCCTAACTTTAAATACCAGTATTAGATATGCACACTAATTGGAAACCTGTCTTGCTGATAGTTTGGAAGTAAGTGTTAAATAATCAAGTATTGACTAGAATATTATTTAATTTCTTATTTTAATTTTTAATGTCAGGAATGTAACTATCACTCTGCTTTGCGAAACATGAAATAATCTGGACTTCTGAATTTTAGGACGTGATCCCTAACAGAGGCCAGAATGCAAAGAACAGGACAATTAATTCCATGTTTCCTAGCAGACTTTTGGCTTGTGTTTCTCTGTCAGCATTTCTTCAGGACACGTGGCAAGCCATTTATGAAACTCAGGAAACTTTGTAAAGTAATGTGTGATAAAGGCACAGAGCCTATTTAAATAAAAAGGCCAAAAATCCTACTGAGCATTCCCAAGTGAGCATTCCTTTGGATACCAGTTGTAGATTACAACTCCCATTTCACCTGAAAAAAGGCGATAAACCCACACATTTACCGTTCCTTAATTATCCTGATTCTGGGCACAACTTACACTACAAAGTTTTCTCCAATGCAAAAATGAAAAATTAAAGCCTGACCCTTGGATTACTTGGATGGGAATGGTAAAGTTACTATGAATGTGGTGGATCTTATCCACGCAATGAGGGGCTAAAACTACCTTCTCCAAAATGGCAGCAGGAAGTTAAGGCATTTGGGTAGCTGAGGGCTGAGGCAGGGGCCGCTGGCATTTTGCCCTCACTAGCTGCCTAGTTTACCTCTGTGGTTGAGCCAGTCTGCATACCATGCAATTTTAAGCAAAGTTCTCAGAAATTCAATAGTCTGGCTACAATTGCGATGCATTGGCCAATGTACTATTAGAAATCTAGGATTAACAAACAGGCAAGACACAACTTTGGGAAAGGTAAAACGTAACTTTTTCTGCTTGCAACTACTGACCTCACTGCACAGCACCACCTGCTGGCCCTTTTGCTAGCACCACAGCAGACATTCCTATTTTCTAATGCTCATAAGGCACGAAAAGGTATTATTTAATATGTTATGCGTGGCATAAAGGTTGTGTCTGTCTTATTTTTCAGTTGTGGTAAAATGGGTGAATTTAGCAGTATGGAGATATATTACTTTGGCACCACCTGGCAGCGTATTCTAGTTTTTGTAGAATTATCATTACACTTTTTGTTTGTTTTTTGTTTTGATGAGCAAGACATAAAAACAAAGCTGCTGGTATCTTAAGATAGATGCTTGCATGCTAAATGAGTGCACAAGTTATGAGCTTTTTGCCACAGATTATTTCAGAGCATAATGTTTATGTTAATAAATGGTTCAAATGTTATCACAGGAGTGCAGTACCTGGAAATTGCTTGGGCCAAACACATGCATATGTTCTAAGAGTGGTAGAAAGGACTTGAAGAATGCATATTTCTGCATGGACAATTTTCTTTGGGATGCTGGGGTGCTGTGTTCAAACTCCTTCTACCACACCTGGAAATATTTGGGTACATTCCACATTGTTGCTTTAAAAATCCAGGAGGTCGGATGAGGACTGTTGTATTTCTAGAGGAGGTTCTGTTGTTGATGGGAATTTCAGGTATATGGTTGTGATAGTATTTATATTTAATCTTGCTAATTATGCTGTTTTAAATGTGCATTTTATATTTGATTTCCTTTGGTAATGTTTTCTTTTGAAACGTTTAAGATAATTTTTGTTGTTGCTAACTTTGCTGTGGTAAATGTGCATTCTGTAGTTGACCTTCTTTGCAAGGTTTTGTTTTGAAATCTTTGTGATAATATTTTAGTTTCGTGTTTATTATGTTGCTTTGAATGTATACTTTATATTTGACTTTCTTGAGTAATGTTTTATTCTCAAATGTTTTATTGATGCTTTAATATAGGCTGAAAATTGCCTTGAGATTTTTTTTCTTTAAAAAATATAAAGTGGCGTAGAAATGAAAGGAAGAAAAACAAAAAAATGGATCATCTCCTTTTATTTTAATGAACTGCTGGTTAAAATGTATTACGAAATAAATCTGAATTTTAAGCACACTTAAAAGTGCACAGGAAACCTTGACCATTTCAACAGTGAAGAGGATGCAGCATAGTCTTAACATTTCTGGATCCTTGATGCTATACTTGCATCAAGCTCTAGCACAATTTGGGCCTTTTGCATTGGTGTCTACTCCTTGACTTCCCTGGCCACACTTCAACCCTTTTAGCTCTATCCAGAATGTTGTTACCAAGGTAATTTCTAATAGTTTATACCAGGAGTTGCCAACCCTTTTGGACTAGTGGAGCATTTTGAATTTTGAGAGAGTGCTACTACCGCCAGTAACAAAATGGCTGGTATAGCATAACACAACATGGCCGCCATGAGGGGCATGGCATGACACAAAATTAGACATCACAGTCATAATGAAGCTTTCCCCGTAACTTTGTTAATCATCATTGTATTTCTATTCTAGAAAAGGTTTAACCTTTTCTGCCTGCCATGCAGCAATGAAAGGCACAAGAACCCTGTTTCCCCCCAATGCCAACCATAAACCAAAGCCTAGGTTGCTTCAGTAAACACATATAGACTTAATTCTGAGTAGACATGCATACAATTGTACTGTAAATTAACAGTATAGTGAATTCTTAATGAGTGCCGGGTGTTCAGCAGAAGACATACTTAAGTCTCTTTGTAAAGTTTTCCGATATGTGTTTTGGGGAGAGGGGAGATTCTTTAACACCCACTCATGATTATTGTGCTGTAGTATTTGCAGAAAATCTCAGACAAATCCACTGCAAGAATTTTTGTTGTTAGGGGGAAAAGAAGAGCAAACTATGGAGAATCCAAGGACTAGAAAATAAGACAGAAACAGGAAAGGTGCACCAATGGGAAGGGGGAAAGAGCAGATCTTTAGCACCCCAGATATTCCTATTGCTTTGTGTCCAAACAAATCAACCCACAGCTCTGACTTCATTCATTGGATAAAAACACTGAAAGGTGGGAGTAGGTGGCCTGATTTATTTCACAGAAATTGATTAGAATGGTATCTGCACATCTTGCTTGCTAACTTTCTAGGAGGGCTAGAGACTTATTTAAAGAGTGGTTTAATAGTCAGGGAACACTGGGAATTGTATCTCTGTGAGTTGAATAGGGGTATCCTATCTACTCTTAGCCCCCTTAACAAACAACACTTCCCAGGATTCTTTGAAGTCAGCAGTGATTATTTAAAATGGCATGATGCTGCTTCAAATGTTTAATGTTTTATATGGGGCTATAGCACAAGAGCAATGGACAAAAATAATCCAGAACATGTATGATATCAAAAGTTACAGGATTTCAGCAGGAAGTTGTGGGATATGCACTGACTGGAAATGAAGCAGTGTGACCATGCCAACACTTGGCAGGTGCGAAAGGTACTGAAACTGGGATTGCAGGTGACTGCCCCAATAGCATAATGAGCAGAAATAATCATGAATGCACAATAAAAAGAATGTGTTGGAGGGGCCTTGTGTGAAATATTTTAATACATTTCTCTCCCCCCCTTTACTTTAAGGCTCAGTTTGTTAAAGCTACTTTTAGTAATTTATTTGAGCTGCTATGACTGATTATCCACCCCTTTAAAATCCACACTATTTCAGAATCCCAGTACTCTCTTATCAGATTCTATATACAGACTTTATGCCCTGGGATCTATTCTATTGCACAAGACCTGGTGAGCTTTCTGATATTTTTAAACCACAGAGCCTAGGGCTTGCCGATCAGAAGGTCGGTGGTTTGAATCCCCATGAGGGGGTGAGCTCTCGTTGCTCGGTCCCTGCTCCTGCCAACCTAGCAGTTCAAAAGCACGTCAAAGTGCAAGTAGATAAATAGGTACCGCTCTGGTGGGAAGGTAAACGGTGTTTCCGTGCGCTGCTCTGGTTCGCCAGAAGCAACTTAGTCATGCTGTCCACATGACCCAGAAGCTGTCTGCGGACAAATGCCAGCTCCCTCAGCCAGTAAAGTGAGATGAGCGCAGCAACTCCATAGTCATCTGCGACTGAACCTAATGGTCAGGGGTCCTTTTACCTTTACCTGCCCACCACATTCCTAGGGGACCTATTTACAGTTCAGGAAGTTTCTCCACACTCTTACTCCTCTGTGTCTCCACATGAAGAAAAACAACAGCAACAGAAAGTAGAAATGTGATTCAGCTGCTTTTATATTTTCCTTTCATGATGCTTAAAAAGAAAACCAGTTAATTTGAAATCCATTCATTTTAAATATCTGATCAAATAATTAAGTGGTTATGCTGAGACTGGGGTAGGGATCTATTGCAAATGTATCTTAGTTGTATGGGCTTGATTGGTTTGATTATTTTTACAGCTTTTATTTCTGCAACTTGTCCTGGATGCTAGGTAAAGAGGAAATTGCAGCATCTTCAGGACTTGTGGAAGATACACGCCACAGCAGCCTTGCCAATGCTAAACAAGCCTGTGTTGGGTCAGTGACCCTTTGCGAGACCTCATGGAGGGCCGTACGCATGCTGCCCTGAGCCCCTGCATTGAAAAAATGGTGGGAGATAAAACAAGTAAGTAAACAAAGACTACAGATTAGCAAGTTCTGTTGATAGAGAAAGCGACATGAAAAACACACTGTCATCAAAATAGATGACTGCTGTGTATACCCAAGTGCCAGTGACGTGCCAGAAGAAAATAGATGTTCTCCTGGTTTGCCGGAGAACCTTACCCTAATGTGCGGCTCATGCAATGCTTTTACTAATAAAGAAGAGGAAAATACATTCTGCATCTGCCCTGAAAGCACCTTTATATATAGTATTGTTTCCTGGAATTGAAGACAACCTGGAGTTGAGCCCCAGAACAAATTATGCCATGCACATTTATCTATATTTATAACAAAACGTTGCCGTGTGGAGTACTGCTGTTTAGCGCCAGCCAGCCTTTCAACAGGATACTATTACACACCCCTTCTCCATTTCTACCCCTAACAGTCAATCCGTTTTCTGTGCCTAGTCATAGAATTGTAGAGTCGGAAGGGACCACAAGGATTATCTAGTCCAACCCCCTGCAATGCAGGAATCTTTTGCCCAACATGGGGCTCACAACCCTGAGATTAAGAGTCTCAAGCTCTACCAACTGAGTTATCCTAGGTTCAACTAGTGAGTATGCTTCCTCACCGACCCATTTATGAGCCCCTTTCTATTAGGTAGCCCCCAAAGTTTTTCTGTACTACTTCAAATCTTGGGATGTCCTCCCTCAACCCACTAACAACAGTGTGGATGGTGTCACTTTTGCTACATGAGGATCAAGACTTGGAAAATGAGTACACTGTTAGCATATAGCACATCCTGTCAATTCAAGGCAGTTTACACTAAGGTCTTATCCACAATTCCTCTTGTTCTGCTGCTCCCCACCCAGCGAAAACCACTCTATAGCGCCCAATGGAAACAAATGGCAATTCAGGTTTCCTCTGGATTGCCATTTGTTCTGATTGATGGCTAAAGAGTGGGTTTTCCACTGGAAAGGAGAAAGGGGAAAACTGCTCGGCCCCAGCTTTCCAGGCATAGCCCAAGTGGAAATGTGTTTCCATTCTAGTCTTCCATCCACACAGTGGCCGCTCCAGTCCTGGTTTGTTTCAGCAAGGTAGGTCCATCGTAAGCTGCACCAAGCACCAAATACACAGATGACAGAGGTTTGGTGCAATTGCTCTTTAGTAATGCACAGGCGTTTTATCTAGGACAAACTGCAATTAAATAAGCCCGCCCCCTCCTTTCTTCCAAAGTTGTTTCAGTGATTTCTGAATTGTCCTAGTTAAAGTTGGCCACTGGTTTGAAACAGCTGCTCTGTGTGAAAAGTTGCTGTAGTCAGTAGGAATGCACCTCAAAGTCTATTAAGGCTCTAGAAAAGAAGCGCATTTTTGAAATGCCATGTTTGCTTATAGTGATAGCTCTAGTGGCAAGGAATGCTGGATTTGGTGTCATTTGGACACCATTATGCTGCATCAGTATAAAAGCAATTACTTTAAATCTGGGATGCTGGGTTCACATGCATTAAGGTTAACAGCGTTCAGGAGATTTGTGTTGACTTCAACAACGAAACTAGTTGACCTTTTCATCCACAGCTGCCTCTTTTGAAAGCTGAAGTCTTTGCCATTTGGCTGGATTTTCTATCCCATCCTGTTATATCTCCGCCTTAGATATGCTGAGTTGCACAGCGGTTTTCTTTGCTTCTTAAAACACAAATTACTACCCCCCAAGTGTATACCAGAATGGGAGGAATGAAAAAGGAATTTGTTTTGGGTTTTACGGCCCATTTAAGGCACCGGCCCAGACAGGTGGAAGACCAGGGATAGGCATATGTTCTACATAACGATTATGTAAAACATAATGCATCCAATCCAAATGCATATTCACACATAACAGCTGTCTCAGTTGATTCTTCCAACTGAAGGAAGGACAGGAAACAATGCACAAGGGAGGCTTTCATGCAGGGCTAGTGCCAGACTTTGGGGGCTCACAACAATGCTTTCGATGTGCCCCAGAGCTCCTACCCGCTGCCATGTCCAGGGGCAGCAATACCTGCACGAACCTCCACCCCCAACCAGAACAAGAGATCTGCCCTGTTCTTTGCCATGCATGATGGTGGCCACTGGCTGAGGAAGAGGGGTGCGGGGGGAGCGCACTGCCCCCGGCAGCATGATCCTGTTGGGGTGCCATCGCAGCTGCCTCCCTGCCCACACTGGGCGCCACATCCCTGCAGGTGGCGTCCCACGCCCCCAGGATGAGCGCCACATCCCTGCAGACAGTGCGCCATGCCCCCAGGATGCGCGCCAGCCCCACCCTCACCTGCTCTCCGCCACCCAGTGCTGGAGCATGAAGCTCTGCCACTGATGGTGGCCACCTCACTCTTCTCCCTCCTCCTGGGCCACTACTCACCACACTTCCAGGCAGGTCTCTGGAGCTGTTTCAGCACTGGATGTGAATGCCAGCCTAGCTTGGCTCTCATTTACAGTGGCTGCCTAGCATGTTTAATTATCCCCATTTCGCTGCCCAAGATCTATAAAAATCTATAGTACATCAATAGATTTTGTAAATCTATAGTTCTGGTAGGACCAGAATTATAGTTTTTATAGATCCATGGGCCTGGGTAGTGCAATTGTGGTAATTAAACATGTTATGAAGTCACTGTAGATTCAAATGTGGCAGCATGGCCTTCCCTCCACTGAAACAACTCAGAGGGGTGAGGTCTGCTTGAGGAGTGGTGGCAGGGCCTTGGGACCTTCGGTCTGTACATAGATTGTATACATCCTTTGCCACAGTCACTCCAGAGGGCCCCAGTAGTGGTCACATGGTGGACTACAGAGATCATTTGTTCTCAGCTAAATAAAAAATGCTGACTAGAATCTGCTTAGAGATGTTAAAGAGAGAACCGACTCCCCCTCACCCTGCATGTATTCTGATAACGTGACAAGATTGTTTGTTCACTCTGGGTCAATAGCAAGTCCTATTACTGTACTGTTTTGCTCCTACCCTTTTATGTAGACAAATGTTTATCTAAGGCAAAGTTCTTCACTCCAGCTCTCAGAAGGGGATAGAGCGGTGACCCTTCAGAAGGAAAATGCGAGGATGCATGCAGCCCAGCTTGAGACACCCTTAAACACCCCCAAATGTAGGTAGGAATGGGTTGGCTTGCTGTGCTGACCAAGGAGTGAACAACAGGACTGGAAAAGGATTAAAACACTGGATAGTTTGTGCAGCTGTGAGAATGAAAACAATGCAGTTGGGACTGGAGCGTTTCATTTTTACGATGACTGCCTTGGATTGCTATCCCTGTGGACTCTTTCTGCAGTTACGTTTAGTAGTGTATGTACGATATGAAATGCCAGCACGGTGTGGTGTTGCAGTAGGAATGTGGAGATCCGGGTTCAAATCCCCATTCAGCTATGATGTTCATTGGGTGACCTTGGGCCAATGACTATCTCTCAACCTCACTTACCTCACAGGGTTCTTGTGATGATACTGGCACGGGGAAGTTGACAACTTCTTATGGGAAAGTTGGGATATAAATGTAGGAGTTATCATCAGCACCAGCATTGTCATTTTCTTTTTATATTCCACAAAATATGCTCATTTTGTTTTAACTCCTTCAAATTTAAGGAATGTTAATTCTCCAGTTTCCCTATAACCACAAGGGAGAAAAATCCCAAACCAAAATAAAGTCCAGAATTAGTTTATTATCCTCTCTCTCTCTCTAAAAAAAAAAAAAAAAAAAAAAAAAGAATTGTAAGGTAGGGAAATTATCTGCATTATGTTTATGTCTTTTTCCAAGAATACTTTAATCTTAAAGATGCTTTAATATAAGATGCTAGAATGATTTTGTGGCTGTACTTGGCCTTGATTTTGTAATACCTGGTGATGTCTGGGCAAGATCTCAGAATCCACATCAAGTATGAGCCTGTGATGCCCTTTCCATCTAAGCTAGCTAGAGCCCATTAATAATAGTCTCATTAAAGTTGGGTGTGTTTTATGCAACAGGCCCTGTATGTTTGAGATTAAAGGATTTTTGTTCTCAGCAGATTAATGCCTTTCAAAAAAGTTGGTTCAGTTCTGGTTTTCCAGAATCATTGGCTAAAATATCTTGACATCTGGAAGAACCTCTGAGCCTTTTTACATTGCAAATCCTACGCAGAAAACTCTTCCACGCAGGAATTGATGCAGGACCCATCAGTAGATCATCACTAACTAATTGCACACATTGAATTTTCACTCTTGACACTGAATATTTATTGATTTCATTATTATATTTATAGATTGCCTTTCATCTAAACAGCTCAAGGTTCTACCCACAGTTATCTCTCCACATTTATCCTCCCAACAACCCTGTGAGGTAGGTTCAGCTGAGAGAAAGAGTGACTGCTCCAAGGTCACACAGGGAGCTTCAAGGCAGAGTGAGCATTTGAAAGAGGTGTGCATGCACTTTCCCCCTTTCTTTCTCTAAACAGGAGAGAAATGACCAAATGGCACTCATGGTACTCGCTCAAAAATCCAAACTTAGCAACCCTTGGTTTGGCACATCGGCAAGAACTAAGAAGATGGAGAGCAAGGGCTTATGTGGTGGTGACTAGCAGTGCATGTACTTTGCTTATTTTCTGAAACCATCATAGATTACTGCAGCAAGTATAAGAAGTGTTGCAGCTCTGGAGTTAATAGTCTTAATTTGCAACCAGAAAGGGGGAGTATCTTACTTCAGTTATTCAGATGGGCTTACCCACCCCCACTTTGGATTTGTTTTTTTCAAAAATGTGGTAAACCACCCCTGATCATTGTGCTGGTCCTCTGACTCAAAGTCCTTCCTTGAGGGCACCTGGCTGCTCTGCTGAAATAAATGGTAAGAGGCGCCAGCACACTTAGCCTTGTTAAAGAAGTTGAGGACTTTTTGGACACAAGAGGAACTACAGCAAGGGCAAAAGCAGGAGGAAGATGAGAATTTTACATGAGTGTTTGTGTGAATGAAAGGAGCAGGAGAGCCAGAAGGCACTCTCAACCACTAGGTCTAAGAAGTTACTTTCCATATATTTCCACGCAAGAGGGCAGCAGCAGGCTACAGTAGATGGGAAGGAAGGCCCGTAAAGACTACAGGTGACTCAATTCATCCCTTACAGGAGGAGGAGGAGAAAGATGGTTGTAGTGGCTGGGGACTTGCTACTGAGGGGTATAGACTATGGACGCAGCTGCCTGCTGACTGGATGAATTGACCCATGAAATATCTGTGCCTCTGGTGTGCAGATCCAGGGCATGATAGACCAAAAAAGTTGCGTAAATTGTAATACTTACTCTTCTGTTGTCCAAAGTTGTGAATTTGTGAATCTGTTTCAACTCCTTTAATTTCCACGGAACGTGGAAGGACAAAAGACTGTGCTCTCAATATATCTGCCAGGAAGATTGCCAGTTGCTGATCTATGTATTTTTGGTTCCTGGCTTGTTCTTCTGTTGGTTTTCAGACCTATTGCATTTACTGTTTGAAAGTCATTGCTGAGAAGTTATTGATAAAAGAGACATGAAATACATGGCAATTATCCACCATTTGTAAAAAGAAAAATGGCAGGGATATAAATAATGAAAATGTTAAAGAGTTTTGTTTTCGTTGTTTATATCAATATTTCATGGGGAAATTTTCCTTGAGGAACTTTCTATACTTTGAATTTCAAAGTTGATTTTAATAGAAGAACATGGCTGACTGGAAGACGTAGGTATCAATGGCAGATGAAGGTGATGGACTATATGGGATTGGCAGAAATGACTGGCAGAATCCGAGACCAGGGAGAAGAGTCGGCGGAAGAAGATTGGAAGAAATTTAAAGACCATTTACAGAAATATTGCAAAATTAATGAATGTTAGAATGATGTCGGATAGAAATTAAGTGGTTTCCAGCTGTAATGCTTTAAGAGAATATGGAAAAAAAGGTTTAGAAATAGGTTAAAATTTATTGATAAGGATTTGCTGAACTAACAATTTGAATTGGAATACAAAAAAGGGAGGTATGAGGAGGTCTGGGAAACAAGTTAATGAAAAATAAGTAATGGAAACTTTATGTGTTTTTTAATTATCTTTTATTTTTGTATTTTTGTTATTTTTTCTTTTTGATTTTTATTGTATTACTATTGAAAACTTTAATAAATATTCTTTGAAACAAAAAGGAAGTAGGTATCGATTTCAAGGCAGGGGGTATTACTGACATAACAGCCTTCTCTTCCAAGGAGGTTCTGAATTGTCTTAATTTTTGTTCTGACAAAAGAATTGTATAGCTCTAGTAATTTTTATCATCAGTTTGTTCTTAATGTGTGCTGATAACTTTGATATTCTGGTTTATGACATTGTATATGAAGTGGAAAACCATTTGTAAAAACACGATGAACAAAATACCAGGCTGAAGTTGTAGTGAAACAGTGTCAAGCCCTGTTTGTCCTTATAAGTTAGAACCCACTCCTCAAGATATTCCTAAATACCTTCACCCAGGGGTCAGCAACCTTTTTCAGCTGTGGGCCAGTCTACTGTCCCTCAGACCATGTAGGGGGCCAGACTATATTTTGAAAAGAAAAAAAGAGAACGAATTCCTATGCCCCACAAATAACCCAGAGATGCATTTTAAATAAAAGGACACATTCTACTCATGTAAAAACATGCTGATTCCTGGACCGTCCGCGGGCCAGATTGAGAAGGCGATTGGGCCGCATCTGGGTTGCCTACCCCTGCCTTGGCCCAAGGGGCTAAGGTAATAAACAAACAATCATGTCTTTTCAGAATCTTTGGCAAAGCACGTCTGTCCCCTATTGACCAGCAAAAGGTAAAAACAAAAAAGTAGGAGGAGACTACCTGAAGAGAATGTCACATTTCATGACATGGCTTTGACAGGATTTGACACATGAGAATCTGGTTTAAAGAGTAAGCCAGCAACCTCATACCAGAAAAGTGTTTTGTTTTTTGCTTATCTAAGTACTTGAGCAACTAATGTCAGGTAGCACCAGGCCTTTGGCCCCAGTTGCTCAAGTGCTAACTGTTGACGAGGCAGCTCTTGACTCATAATTAATTTTCTAATCATCACATCAAACAAAAAAGGAGGAATAATGATCACTTGCATGCTATAGATTGTGAAAGTGCTATTCTTAACTGATTTTGAGTGAACCTCTAGATTACATGTCAAAAGTATTTCCTTGAAACCAGATGACTCTGTTTCCTAGCCAGCAATGAAGAATATATGGCATGATGTTTGACAGCTAACCTGTAACAACTATCTAGGATCACTTGAAAGGTTTGGGGAGTTACAGTACTACCTAATAATCAGATAAAGGGGATATTCTAGCCTCTTTACCCTGGCTCTTTACAAAGTTATATTTATCCTCTGGGGATGGTGCTTGTTGAACACAGGTAGTAATTTTTCTTTTTTTCAGTTACAGTAATGTGATGTTTGAATGTGTTAGGGCTTCTTCCGTGATGGATAGCTGCAAGGACTTGAAGTACATGCTTTTGGTATTCATAAAACATTGGGAATGTAAAGTGCTTAAGGGCTAAGATATGCTAAGATATAGGGTATAGATATAAGATATAGGGTATATAAGGTATAGTCACCATATTGGTCAAACCTATTAAGCCTAGATAGGCATTCTCTTCCAGAATGGACAGTCTGATAGTTCCAGCACTGTTCAGAAATATCTTTTTGTCTGCTGTCGCAAGCTGGCTGGGAGGTGGTTGCCTTTATTTTTAAGAAAGTTAATTAAATTTAATACATGTGGGGGCAGTGAAGAATAATGGTAATTTATTAAAGGAGACTTGGTTTTTGAGCAGGGTTCTAGGTGGGAAATAAATGGAGAGTAAATTAACTAAAGAGGGATGACTGGGTCATCTGGACGTGGGGTGATCTCAAAGTGTGGTCCCAAGTAACTGAGGCATTTATTTTATTTGGGGTAATTTTGATTTGAATGGCAAATTAATTTGCTTGCCTTCAGTGAGATTTAAATAAGTTCTCTAGTAATTGGTTCTAGAATTCTATCTCTACATAAATATTGCCTAATTCCAGTGTTATGCGAATCTGTGTCCTCATTTGTCTTCTATTTTTGGTTATGTGTACGTGGCCATCCTGAACACAGCCCAAGGCATAATGTTTCTGCAGCTTCCAGCCTGCCTTCATCTGGTTTGTGGCCAGTGATGCAAAACAACAACAACAACAACAATTTTATTATTTGTACTCCACCTATCTGACTGGGGTACCCCAGCCAAAAGAACTAGTATCTGTAACAGATGATGAGATACTATGAGCATGTGTCAATTAAGGTGTCACGTGAAGGTAACAAAATAAGGAATTACTGTTCAAGACATCTAGAGATTGGTCTGCCAGTTGTCAAATCCTGATCCATACTATAGGAGAAGTAACTTCCAAGGGACTATAGCACCTGAATGAACTGAAGGTATTTCCAGTTATAAGTATAAATTAAAACAGAGATACTGAATTCAGAGAGAGAGAGAAAGAGAGATCACAATGTTTTGCAATTTGTTATATTGTGGTTAACTCTAGTGCCAGAATGTAGAGCACCCTTGAGCACTTAGTTTCAAACTTGACTAGATGACAGTTTGGTTCTGAATTCCAGAACTATCTGTTTCTTGGCAGAAAGCTCTGCAGACTCTGCAGGCAAAGCTCAGAATGCATACAGGAAGCTGAACCCCCTCCCTTCTCTTGTTAGCCAAAGCTGAGGCCAGGTGCTAATGGTCTAACTCAGTACATATTGTTGTCAATCCATGCCTTGGGATTGTACTTAGTGAGGCTTGGTATGCTGTAACATGACAGAAAGAAAACTTGGAAGGCACTGAGCAGGTTTTGCTAAGTCTGGTATGGATCTAATGAGAAAATCTGGTTCAAAGATGACCTGGAGCCTATTGGATCCCACCCACCCCCAAACATCTAGCAAAGTAGACCTCCTTTTCTTCATGCACTCTGGAAGAAATGTACTGGTAGCAGCTCCATGTTATTCTGTGATTTCAAAATTTTACCACAATGACACCTTTCCTGCCCCAAAACTTTTTGCTTTTGCTGGACCTCATTTATACAAGCACCACTTAAGGACAGAAAGGTGCAGCCTACCAGACGCTGGCATGACTAATAGACAAAAGCTGGGGAACTGACTTCAATAAAAAATAAAAATAAAATAAAATATATGATTGTCTCCTCTCCCATTTAGCAGGTAATTTTTGTCCAAGTCTCTTAATATCATGAGACTGTCTTGGGTCATGGGTTGCAGAACAATTATGGTGATAAATGTTAATAGTCCATTTAACTGCAATTAAAATTTTCTGTGTCATAAACTTTAAATTAAAAACTAATGCCCCCTCTTCCATCACTTTCTATAGCTGTTATACTACTGTTGCATTTGCCAAAATAGGTTTTGCCGAGGTGTGCATTGTGGGTTGGTGACAACAAATGGCTGCATAAAGCAGATAGTGGCACAGTGCTGTGTTTTCATGTGTTGCTTACAATGTCTTATTAGCTTTGAAAGAAGGTGGTCTCTATGCATGTGTGGGGCATGACCTTGATTAAGAGCCAGATGCCAGGACAGCCTGGCTGGCTCTAATAAAACCAGTGAACCGTATAAGTAGCTAGATCTGAGGTTAATTTTTTTTCTGATGTTTTTTTTTTTAAACCGTTGCAAAATAACACTTTATTAAAGGGAGTCAGATAAAGTTAGATGACCAGTGATTCAGTCTGGTATGCCGCCCCCCGATGCCTCTGAACCAGAACCCATTTTGAGGCGCAGTTATAAAAACAACCGGGGGTGGGGGCTCTGCTAGCGACCAAGCTGGGTGGTGACAAGACCAGGCCAGAAGCTCCAAGGATGGAACCAGTTTCCTTTGTTGGATGATATTCACCTAAAAAATCCCACCAGTGGAAGCTGTGTGCAATGACTTCTGTCTGCAAAGCAAGGCTTTCCTTTTTTTATATATAAAATATTTTATTAAGATTTTACAAAAACATAGGCTTACAAAATACAAAAAAGACATATAAAAAGAAAAAGATACATAGAAAAGAAAAAGAAAAATACAAAAAACGAACAGATAAAAAAGAATTAAAAACAAATCCATTTTTGTTACTTTAAACTCATTAGCTTGTTTCCTTGACCTCCTCACACCTCCCCTTTTTGTATTCCCATTTAAATAATCAAATCAGCAAATCCTTACCCTCTTTCGTTTATCTTAACTCTATATCTTAACATATTATAACTCTATATTTTCACCCATTATCAATTCATTTTTGCATATTCTTATTAACTTTGTTGCTAATGCCACTTATTTTCAATCCAACATCATTTTAACATTCATTAATTTTACAGTGTTTCTGCAGATAGTCTTTAAATTTCTTCCAATCTTCTTCCACCAACTCTTCTCCCAGGTCTCGGATTCTGCCAGTCATTTCTGCCAATTCCATATAGTCCATCACCTTCATCAGCCACTCTTCCAGGCTGGGTAAATCTTGTGTCTTCCAATACTTTGCAATAAGTATTCTTGCTGCAGTTGTTGCATACATGAAGAAAGTTCTATCCTTCTTTAGCACCAATTGGCCGACTATGCCCAGGAGAAAGGCCTCTGGTTTCTTCAGAAAGGTATATTTAAATACCTTTTTCATTTCATTATAGATCATCTCCCAGAAAGCCTTAATCTTTGGGCACGTCCACCAAAGGTGAAAGAATGTACCTTCATTTTCTTTACATTTCCAACATTTGTTATCGGGCAAATGATATATTTTTGCAAGCTTGACTGGTGTCATGTACCACCTGTATATCATTTTCATAATATTCTCTCTTAAGACATTACATGCCGTAAATTTCATACCGGTGGTCCACAACTCTTCCCAGTCAGCAAACATAATGTTATGACCAATATCTTGTGCCCATTTGATCATAGCAGATTTAACCGTTTCGTCCTGCGTATTCCATTTTAACAGCAAGTTATACATTCTTGAAAGTATCTTAGTTTTGGGATCTAACAGTTCTGTTTCCAATTTTGATTTTTCCACCTGGAAGCCATTTTTTTTGTCCAAATTATAGGCCTCTCTTATTTGATAATAATGAAGCCAATCTTGCACTTTATCTTGTAATTTCTCAAAACTCTGCAATTTCAATTTATCTCCTTCTTGTTCCAATATTTCCCAATATTTCGGCCATTTGGCCTCCATATTGAGCTTTTTCTGAGCCTTCGCTTCCATTGGTGACAACAACCTTGGAGTTTTATTTTCCAGTAAGTCTTTGTATCTTATCCAGACATTGAACAATGCTTTCCTGACAATATGGTTTTTAAATGCTTTATGTGCTTTAACCTTGTCGTACCACAAATATGCATGCCACCCCAAAACGTTGTTAAAACCTTCTAGGTCCAAAATGTCTGTGTTCTCAAGAAGCAGCCAGTCTTTCAACCAGCAGAATGCTGCTGATTCATAGTAAAGTTTAAGGTCTGGCAGGGCAAATCCGCCTCTTTCCTTTGCATCAGTTAATATTTTAAATTTTATTCTGGGCTTCTTGCCCTGCCAGACAAATCTAGAAATGTCTCTCTGCCACTTCTTAAAACAGTCCATCTTGTCCAAAATTTGCAATGATTGAAACAGAAATAACATTTTTGGCAATACATTCATCTTTATAGCTGCAATTCGACCCAACAAGGAAAGCTTCAAATTTGACCATATTTCTAGGTCTTTTTTCACTTCTGTCCAACATTTCTCATAGTTATCTTTAAATAAGTTTAAGTTCTTAGCAGTCATATTAACCCCCAGATATTTTACTTTCTTAACTAATGTTAAACCTGTCTCCTTCTGAAACCTCTCTTTCTCAATCGGTGTAAAATTTTTCTCAAGAACTTTAGTTTTTGACTTATTCAACTTAAATCCTGCCACATGACCAAATTCTTGAATCAATTCTAATACTCTTTTCGTACTAGATTCTGGCTCCTGTAACGTCAAAACTAGGTCATCTGCAAAAGCTTTCAATTTGTATTGTTTGGCTCCGACCTGGATACCTTTAATCAGACGGTCCCTTCTAATCATATTTAACAAAACCTCCAGGACCGAAATAAAAAGCAATGGGGAAATTGGGCAGCCTTGTCGTGTCCCTTTCTCTATCTTAAATTCCTCTGTCATCACATTATTGACTATTAACTTAGCCTTTTGTTCTGAGTAAATTGCACTTATACCATTTTCAAACCCTTGACCCACCCCCATCCCCTGAAGATTTTTCTTCATAATATTCCAAGAAATATTATCAAAGGCTTTCTCCGCATCTATAAAAATTAAAACTGCTTTGGTATTAATGTTCACTTGCAACTTCTCCAAAATGTTAATTATGTTCTTCGTGTTGTCAGACAAGTGTCTACCTGGGAGAAAGCCAGCTTGGTTCTTATGTATCTCTTCCACTAATACTTTTTTTAATCTATTAGCCAAAATATCAGCAAAAATTTTGTAATCCACATTAAGCAGGGATATGGGGCGGTAGTTCTTAAGTTGTGTCTTTTCAGACTCCGTTTTCGGTATAAGTGTAATGTAGGCTTCCTTCCACGACTCTGGCGCTTTCCCCCCCTCCAAAATTTCATTACAAACCTCCTTTAGTGGCTGAATTAAGTAATCTTTCAAAGATCTATAGTATTTTGAGGTTAAGCCATCCGGCCCTGGAGATTTACCCAACTGCATATTCTGAATGGCACCTTCTACCTCCTGTTCTGTAATTTTGTAGTTCAACATTATCTTATTTTCTTGAGAGATTTTTTGTAATCCATTTGTTTTTAAAAATTGGTCTATATCAAACTCTTTCTGTGGCCCTTGTGTATATAATTCTTTAAAATACCTCTGGAAGCATTTTCTAATTTCCACTGGATTCTGAATGTTCTTTGCTTCCACTTCCAAATTACTGATAGTATTGAGTTTTTGTCTTTTTTTCATTTGCCAAGCTAACAATTTTCCACATTTATTAGCCGATTCAAATGTCTTTTGTCTCATTTGTTTAATTTTCCATTCAATTTCCTGGTTCATCATCTTCATATATTGCACTTGATGTAACTTTATATCTCTCAGAATCTCTTGTGACTTTGGTTTCGCTCTTAGTTTCTTCTCACCCTCTTTTATTTTTTCCAAAATTTTATCTTTTTTTTCATTTTGGGCTCTCTTCTTTATTGTATTCTGTTGGATCAGAAACCCCCTCATAACTGCTTTACTTGCATCCCAGATTATTCTTTTTTCAATACTAGTATTCAAGTTTATCTCAAAATAGTCTCTCAAGGTTTTTTGGGCCTTCTTAACAACCTCTTGGTCTCTGATGTTTTTAAACCATTGAAAGGTATTGCAATTAATTTCACATCTCTCTAAAGTGAATTTACTAGAAACCTGCATACATTCCAGGATCCAAAACACTGAATGGGTTGTTTGTGTTCAGTATGGCTTCAGGGGATTCCCTTTTGACCAACTTACCCACAGAAGCCACTTAAGACTCCAGTGACAAGTTGGAATGCAGGAGTAATCCCAGTCCTGTTACTTCAGGGGAAGTGCCACTCCTCCCAGAACAGGCTGCACACCTAATTTCTGGACACAGAAGCAACCCACCCACACCACTTCCATCTTATCAGGATTCAGCCTCAGTTTATTGGCCCCTGTTCAGTCCATCACTACCTCCGGACATCTATCCAACAACATCACAGGTTCCTTGATTCCTATTCAATGGAGATAGAGAGCTTGGTGTCATCAACGTACTGATGACACCATGATTCAGATCTTTGAGTGTCAGTTCCCCACAGATTCATGTGGATGTTAAATAGTGTAGGAGGCAGAATAGACCCTTGTGGGATGCCCCAGCCCCAAAGCCATGGAGCCAATCAACAATTTCCTAGCAGTTTCCAACAATTTCCAACAATTTTTTCTGGCAGCGACCTTGCAGGTAGGAGTGGAAAGTGTAATGTGGTATATCCAACTCCCACCTTCTTGCCTTACTCCAGAAGAACACCATGGTCAATAGTGTCAAAAGCTAATGAGAGGTCAAGGAGAACCAACAGGGTCTCATTTCCCTGTCCCTTTCCTGATAGTGGCCATTGGGGTGGCAAATACTGTTTTGGTGCCCAAACCTAAAGGTGCTATGTTGCCACCTAACTATTTTATTTTATTTTATTTCTATAGCGCCCTATACCCAAAGGTCTCACTATTTTCCCAGATTAAGGGGAAGCTTCAGGAACAGCCTCTGACACCATACAAAGAAGTTGCAGTCAGAGTACCGTTTCAAACAAATGATCATAAAGTCAATCATTATTTCACTTTGAGACTGCTCATGCATCGGTGCCAAATGATTAATGCCATGTGAACTAATTTTGCATCTGATCTTCCCATTTTCACCACCCAGTCAAATGGAAAGCCACCTCCAGAGCATCTTTCCAGGACTAGATCTTATTGTTCATATTGCCCATCTGCATGCAAGTAGTTTCAGTAAATAAACAGCAGTGTCAGCAACAGGAAGTGAGAAAGTGTTGTTGCAGGGAGGGTTTTAAGGGAAGGGATTATTGCCTCTTTCCTTTTCCGGTAATTGCTGTTCTAGGGAAAAAACTACACAGAACGTCTACCGTATTTTTCGCCCTATAGGACGCACTTTTTCCCCTCCAAAAATGAAGGGGAAATCTGGGTGCGTCCTATGGGGCGAATGCAGGCTTTCGCTGAAGCTTGGAGAGCGAGAGGGGTAGGTGCGCACCGACCCCTCTCACTCTCCAGGCTTCAGGAAGACATCCGCAGCCTAGGCAGCCCTGCGGGAGTTCCCGCAGGGATGCCCAGGCTGTGGATAGCAGCCTGCTTCCCGGAGCGTTGGGCGCCCTGAAAGCAGAGTGCCCGGCGCTTCGGGAATACATCCGCAGCCTAGGCAGCCCTGTGGGAGGTCCCGCAGGGATGTCTAGGCTGCAGATAGCAGCCTGCTTCCCGGAGCGTCGGGCACTCTGCTTTCAGGTCGCCCGGCGCCTCGGGAACACATCCGCAGCGTGGGGAGCCCTGCAGGAGTTCCCCGCAGGGCTCCCCACGCTGCGGATAGCAGCCTGCCGCCCGGCACGCGGGGCACCCTGAAGCAGAGCGCCCCGCACGCCGGACATACATCCGCAGCATGGGGAGCCCTGCAGGAGTTCCCTGCAGGGCTCCCCACGCTGCGGATAGCAGCCTGCTGCTGGGCGGGCGGGGTGCCCTGAATCAGAGCGCCCCTCGCGCTGGGCAGACATCGGCCAGCCCCACAAGCTCAGGGGACAGCAGGGAGGCGCAGCGCCGCCATCCTGCTGTTCCTCGACCTGGTTCGGTTTCTCCGACCTGCTTTTTTGGGGGGGGGGAAATAAAGGAAAAATTTTTTTTCCTTTATTCCCCCCCCAAAAAACTAGGTGTGTCCTATGGGACGGAGCGTCCTATGGGACGAAAAATATGGTATTTCTTCTTACAACTAAGGGCACCAGATCAGGAAAACAATTGCTCCTTTCCAGTGGTGTGGGGAGAATTTCATATGGCAAGAAGAGGGGCATCCAATATTTGTAGGGGCTTCTGCAAACATGTTAATTTAGAATACATCCTGATTTCCTTTCACAATGTTTTTGCAGGGGTTAGACTATGCCTAGGTTTTATTGAGCATTCATTCTGATTTGTTTATAGGGTGGTTATACAACAAGGAGCATTTATCCTGCATCCATCCAGATTTGCTTGTGGGATATCTACATTTTTTACCATTAATTTTTCATTCATCCCATGCTTTTTTTCAGTGCATTTCCCCATCACTTTCCTAACTGCGAAAAGTCATTTTTTAAAAACTGGATTTGTTGCACTAGGGCAAGAGAGCACTTCAATCCACTCTAATTGTGCAACCCTTAAGTTCTGGCATGCACCTGAATTCCTTGTACAGAATAGAGACAGTCTGGGTCATTCACATTGGGAATTTGAGTGGGGAGGATTCTGATATCTTTAAACTGGACATTGTTTTCCAACACATCTGGGAATCTCTGTGCTGAGGAAAAATGTATAACCTGTAATGATGTGATGAGAAACCTGTGGTCCTCCAGCTCCCATCAGCTCCATCCAGCATAGTCAATGGTCACTCAGGAAGGTTGGACAATGCGGTTCAACATCTGGAGAGCCTCAGGTTCTCCATCTCCATTGTATTGTACAGAAAACAATATGAAAAAGTCAGGAAAACGTTAAAATACAAAGTAATACAATGTGTTGATCCTTGCTTTACTGTCACATATAATCAAATATTTAAAACCAAACAGAGCTAAAATGTTTGAAATGCAAATATCTTTGCACATTGTTTGAGTGAAGGTGATATCCTAAACTGAAGGCAGGAAATGATAAAGGATATCGTTATGGTTTTAGATTGCAAGCCCTGAAAGGGTAGGGATTGCCTTGTTTTAAGTGAATGTATGTAAGGCCACCCTGAGAGCCTTTCTTGGCACTAAATAAATAAATAAATAAAAGTGGGGTATTATATCCTGCTGTGCTTGTCCCTATTCAAGCATTATGTGGCAAGTTAAAGAAATCTTCACCTAAGCTCATTTATCGAAAACCAACAAAGACTGTTCAGTTTTGTGGCAGCAACTTGGCATGCTGTGGGTCCTCCGACATGTCTGATCACTTTATGAAGCTTGTCAACTTCCTGTAAATCTTACCCCCCAGGACTTTATCATGAAGTAGAGCACTGTTGTGGGAGGTGTTTTTCTGTAAAGCGAAGTCATATCTGGCTCCTTTTAGAGGAAGTGTGCCAATTAACAATGTTGATAAGGAAACGGCGGAACCTACGGATCTAGAAAATCTACCAGACATTTCAAATCTATCCTTTGGAGCTAGAAAATCAACAGAAGAAGATCTCCTTGGAGCTGTTGGAGGGGCAACCGAATAAATAACAAGATGTCTTTGAAATTCTTAAGTTGGAATTGTAATGGTTTGAACCTTCCTAGAAAGAGACGAGAAGTCTTTCATATTTTGAAAAAAAGAACAATTGGACTTGATTTGTTTACAAGAAACCCATGTGACTAGGGTACACCGAAAATTACTTATCAATAAAAGATTAGGACAAGAATTTATTTCATCGGATAAAGTGAAGAAAAGAGGAGTGGTGATTTATGCAAAGGAGAAGTTGGCCCCTAAATTAATATTTAAAGATGAACAAGGAAGGTATTTGGCAATTGAAATCCAAGTACAAGGAGAAAAACTATTGATAATAGGAGTCTATGCACCAAACGAAGGGAAGTCGGAATTTTTTAAGAAACTGCATGAGACACTAATAGACTTTTTGGACTACAATGTAATTTTAATGGGAGACATGAATGGAGTGGTCTCTACAAATATGGACAAAGCACAAAAACAGGTGATCTCCAAAGATGGGAGATTACCTAAGACATTTTTTGAAATGACTGACAATATGAACCTGATTGACATTTGGAGAACAAGGAACCCTCTCGAGAGAGAGGGAACCTTTTTCTCTGAAGCAAAAATGACATGGACGAGAATCGACCAAATATGGATAACTAGTGGGATGGCAGCAAAGGTCAAGAAAGTGGAAATCTGCCCAAAGACTTGCTCCGACCATAACGCTGTAAAGATGGAAATGAACCCAACAACAGCTGGCTCCTTCAGATGGAGGATGAATGACTCCCTATTTAGAGATGAAGAGGTATATAAAAAGGCCCAGAAGGCGGTTAAGGACTACTTTGAGATAAATCTGAGAACAGAAGTGGAAAAAAGAATAGTTTGGGACGCAAGCAAAGCTGTCATGAGAGGATTTTTAATACAACAGAATGCCGTAAAAAGGAAGAGACAGAATGAGAGAAAGGATAAGATCATGGAAAAGATAAAAGAAGGAGAAAAAAGATTGAGATCTAAACCAAAGTCTCATGAAATTTTGAGAGAAATCAAGTTTCATCAGAGACAATACATGGAATTGATGAATCAGGAGATAGAATGGAAAATAAAACAAATGAGACAAAAGACATTCGAATCGGCAGATAAATGTGGGAAACTTTTGGCATGGCAATTGAAGAAGAGACAAAAACAGAATACGGTTACCAACTTAGAAGTTGAGGGAAAGAACATTTATAAACCAAATGAGATTAGAAACTGCTTTCAGAGCTATTTCAGGAGACTCTATGCACAAGGGCCGGTGAACGAAAAAGAAATTGAAGAATTTCTTAAAAAATATGGATTACAAAAAATCTCGGAACAAAGTAGAGTGATTTTGAATCAGAAGATAACGGATCAAGAAATTGAGGGAGCCATTCAAAATATGCAATTGGGAAAATCTCCAGGACCGGATGGACTGACCTCCAGATACTACAAAGTTTTGAAAGAATGGCTTATGCAACCGTTGAAGGAGGTCTGTAACGAAATTTTGGAGGGGAAGAAGGCACCTGAATCGTGGAAAGAAGCCTATATTACACTTATACCAAAGACAGAGACCGAGAAGAATCAGGTCAAGAACTACCGCCCTATATCATTACTCAATGTGGATTACAAAATTTTTGCAGACATTTTGGCAAAAAGATTGAAAAGAGTTTTGGTGGGGGAGATTCATAAAGACCAAGCGGGCTTTCTTCCAGGAAGACATTTGTCAGACAATGTGAGAAATATAATAGACATTATGGAGTTACTGGAAGTTAATATTAATACCAAGGCAGTATTAATATTTGTGGATGCGGAGAAAGCCTTTGACAATATTTCTTGGAGTTTTATGAAAAAGAATCTCCAAGGGATGGGGGTAGGCCAAGGTTTTGAGAATGGTATAAGTGCAATTTATTCTGAGCAAAAAGCAAAATTGATTGTAAATAATGTGGTTACAGAAGAATTTGCTATTGAAAAAGGGACACGACAGGGATGCCCAATATCCCCACTACTTTTTATATCTGTTCTGGAGGTTTTACTAAACATGATTAGAGAGGACCAGCTGGTTAAAGGGATTCAGGTCGGAGCTAAACAGTACAAATTGAGAGCATTTGCAGATGATTTAGTTTTAACTTTACAAGAGCCAGACACTAGTACGAAAAGAGTTTTAGAACTAATACAAGTATTTGGTCAAGTAGCAGGTTTTAAGTTGAACAAACAGAAAACGAAAGTACTGGACAAAAATTTAACAGCTGTTGAAAGGGAAAAGTTTCAGAGTGAAACGGGGTTAATGGTAGTAAAGAAGGTAAAATACCTGGGGATTAATTTGACATCTAAGAATGTGAATTTATTTAAAGATAACTACGAGAAATGCTGGTCAGAAATTAAGAAAGATCTAGAAGTATGGTCAAATTTGAGACTTTCCTTGTTAGGCCGTATTGCTGTTATTAAGATGAATGTCTTGCCTAGAATGTTGTTTTTATTTCAAACATTGCAGATTTTAGACAAAATGGATTGTTTCAAGAAGTGGCAAAAAGACATATCTAGATTTGTCTGGCAGGGCAAAAAGCCCAGAATAAAATTTAAGATATTAACTGATGCAAAAGAAAGAGGGGGGTTTGCCCTGCCGGACTTAAAGTTGTACTATGAATCAGCAGCGTTTTGCTGGCTGAAAAGCTGGCTGCTTCTTGAAAACACAGACATTTTGGATTTGGAAGGGTTTAACAACAGATTTGGCTGGCATGCATATATATGGTATGACAAGGTAAAAATTCATCAAGGTTTCAAGAACCATATTGTTAGGAAAGCATTGTATAAGGTTTGGATTCGATATAAAGATTTGTTGGAAAACAAAACCCCCAGGTGGCTGTCACCAATGGAGGCTAAGGAAGTGAAAAAACTTAATATGGAATCCAAATGGCCAAAGTACTGGGAAATTATAGAACAGGAGGAGGGAAAAGTGAAATTGCAGAGCTATGAGAAACTGAAGTCAAAAGTAAGAGACTGGCTTCATTACTATCAGATAAATGAAGTCTTCAAACAGGACAGGAAAATTGGCTTCCAGGTGGAGAGGTCAAAATTAGAAACAGAGCTATTGGAACCCAATACTAAGAACCTGTCAAGAATGTATAACCTGCTGTTGAAATGGAATACACAGGATGAGACGGTTAAATCAGTTATGATTAAATGGGCACAAGACATTGGTCATAACATTATGTTTGCTGACTGGGAACAGTTATGGACCACCGGTATAAAGTTTACGGCATGTAATGCCTTGAGAGAGAACATTATGAAAATGATTTATAGGTGGTACATGACCCCAGTCAAGCTTGCAAAAATTTATCATATGCCCGATAACAAATGTTGGAAATGTAAGGAAACTGAAGGTACTTTCTACCACCTTTGGTGGACGTGCCCAAGGATCAAGGTATTCTGGGAAATGATTTATAATGAAATGAAAAAGGTGCTTAAATGCACGTTCGTGAAGAAACCAGAAGCCTTCCTCCTGGGCATGGTAGGCCAATTGGTGTCAAGGAAAGATAGGACGTTTTTTATGTACGCTACAACAGCAGCAAGAGTACTATTAGCGAAGTATTGGAAGACACAAGAACTACCCACACTGGAAGAATGGCAGACTAAGGTAATAGACTATATGGGACTGGCTGAGATGACCGGCAGAATCCGTGACCAAGGGAAAGAGACGGTGGAAGAAGATTGGAAGAAGTTTAAAATTTATCTTAAGAACTGTTGTAAAATTAATGAATGCTAAAATGTTTTGGGTAATGCAAAATAGAATTGCAGCGATTAGCAATTGGATATGAGAAATAAGATCTAAAGAAAGTATTATATTGAAATTAGGGGATGCTGAAAAGATTGATAACAGGGATGCAGAAAGGGGAGGTATGGGGAAGTCGCTGAAAGAAGGCTTAAGAAATGAAAGGTTAAGAAATTATACGTGTTTACGTGTTTGTATGTCTTGTATTGTGTTGTATTGTCTTGTATTATGTGTGGAAAAAACCAATAAAAATTTTTTTTTAAAAAAAAAAACAACAATGTTGATAAGGGTGATCTTGCAGCAATTGTTTAGTTGGAGTTTCATAAAGCTGTTGACTAGAGAGATGGGTGAATTTTGGCTTCTTTCCGTTCCTCGTTTTTCCCATCTACAGTTCAGTTATCCACATTTCTTCATCAGTTTGCAATGTAAAAACAAAACAAAACAAAACAAGTCTCCAAAGCAGGGGAAACAGCTTGCTCCATCCTGTATGTGACAGCCCTTTAGATATCTGAAGGTGTCTGCCTTCTCTCCTCTCAGTCTCCTCTTTACCAGGCTAAACACCCAATTCCCTCAACTGTTCCTCATAAAGCTTGGTTGGGAATTGCTTCCTTCATGCAGGCTTCCTATGGGCATCTATGGGAAGAACAGGTTGCTGGAACAGATGGACCTTTAGTCTGATCTGATTAGCTCTTCTTATTTTATTAACTTGAATTAATGTGGCATTTGTGAAGTAAGGCATAAGAATTTGGCACTAAGGAGGATTTAGGGGCATTCTCTTTCTTGGGGTTATTTCTGAAATATCATTGCTTACTATGGGTATGCTTGGAAGCTTTTTGGCCAGAATTTATAGTTACACAAACAATTTTGTCTGATCACTTCCACCTAAGAAATAAAGGCCACCAGGAGATATGAATGCTTGGCTTCCGGTCCTGCCTGCCTTAATAGAGGCAGCCCCCATGATAGTGGGGGATTGCCGGTGAATGAAAAACAAGGATGACAAATTCCCCAAGGGACGGGGGGAATGGGCTTCACTCGCTGTTCGTCTTGGTACCTGGCTCTTACTCTGGCATGGAATGTGGGAGGCAGGTAGGCGCTGAGTAGAAAAGCACTTTGCATGGTGAAAACCCTCCTACGCCACCATTAAGAAGCAAAGGTTCTCCGTTTAATTGGATCTTTAATTGGCTTTAAGATCCCGGCGCGTGCTGGAAAAGGGTTGCAACAATATACTGCGGAACATATCGGCTACATGGATCAAAGATTGGAATTGAGATAAGATTTTCTTCAGTGTGGTAGTCAGTTGGGGAGAGGGAAGGCCATGGTTTTTCATTTATATATTTATGGTTCAGCAACCCCTCTCTGGAATGCAAGACAAAAAAATATTTACAAGTGAGGAAGGGATGTTGGAGTAATATTAACAAGCAAAAATGGAAACTGCTTGTGATCTGAAATGAAGAAAGGAGGGGGGAGGGGAAGCTCAAGTATGACTATGTTGGAAAGACAGAGTAATTCCCCTCACCTCTGTTTAAATACAACAGACAAGGAAAAAGAGACTGAGATTTGTTTGTGCTACTGACGGAATGTAATCTAAGATAAGGTTTAATTGGGCCATAAATCTCTAGCTGGAATTAAAAGAATTTTGGGGCTGTGATAAGAATGCTGCAGAGATTCTGGGAGTTGGAAAGGAGTGTTAAATCATCAGTGCGTTTGAAAATTACCTATCTTTTCCTAGGCTAAGGGGAAAATGACGAAGTTCTGCTAAATGTTTTACTAGTGAGACAGAATGGTTTCTAACAGACTGTCGCCTGTTCCGAGACACAGATGCAAGGGACGGAGAGATAAGACTTCTGAGAAACTTCAAAATTCAGTTCCGCCCCAAGCTATTATGGGAAAAAACAATAGCAGGGAAGTGAAAGAGACAACACCATATATGGACAGGAGGAATCTCCATGGATATAGCAGTTTTCACACACATGGCAGAATAACGATAATAGTTTGAGTTCCTCACTTGAAGCTTTATAAATTTATATATTATAACATCACAAATGGAAATCATTAATTATGTTGTTGTTGACTAAGGGATTATTATTATAACTGAAATGTAACTGATATTAATTAAGATTATGGAACACAGTGATATAAGATCGGAAATGCACCCAAACCACCATGTGGGAGCCACTTTAACTAAGATGTATTAATTGGAAGTTGATTGGCATTTTGATAATTGTATAATTTGGGAATTAATTGGTCATTGTTATAATTTGGCTATTATTGGGAGTATATTGGAAAACTAATTTTAAAAATTACAAAGAAGAAGAAGAAGGAAATAGCAATGCTTGGCTAAAAATGCACCCTGCAATTAGTAGTTACTTCACAATCCACCGTCCTAATCATGCTAGGTATATCCTGTTCCTGATACAAAGAAATCCCTTTGTTTCTAAAGGAAGAACTTTTCTCTGATCACCCAGATTGCTTATGTTATGAAACCAAGTAATCGTTATGATAACAAAAGCTCCATTTAGTTTCTGAAAGAATAAAAAATTCAATAGGCAGTGTGCGGGCACACACACAGTGTGAATATTTACACAGAGACACAATAAGGCTGCCTAAATAAAGCAACGGAGCCCTTAGGCATCTCAAACTAACTTATTTGCTGCAGCATGAACTTCTGTAGGAAATATCTTGCCTTACTAGACACAGGCTATTTGGACGGACACACATACAGCTACTTTTTCTGCCGTAACATTTAACATATTTTTCTGCCTTTGCTCTAATTTATGCTCAGCTTCTTCTGCAAGTAAGAATTCCCCCACCCCCTTGAGTCTTAGGATTGGTTGCTGATACAATTCAAGTGTTTTGACATATTGAGGGGGAAAAAGGCCCATCATCTCTTTGGCTCCTTTGTTGTGAGTTCTTTTGTTCCCTCCAACCAGCCCTCATACACTCAAGATGGATGTCTGTAGGTGGAGGTGTAGCTTGAAGAGAAGTGCAGGGGAGATTGAATTTGTTCAGTGCCTGAGCATCTCTGATAAGGCCATCATTTGCTTCTCTCGTGGAGACAATCTGTCAGTTGTCTGATGCAGACCTTGCTCAGGGCCTGGCTCCTGCCACCCATGGAGAATACACACAATTACTAGGTAAATGCTTTGATACTTCAACCCTTTGGCGTTTCTAGACTGGGAAAAGGAGCCGTCAGGGAACTCTGTCCTTCTGTTGCATCTTTCATGTTTTGTCTCTTTTCTGCCTCACATATTTGTACTCTAAGGTGAATCTCCCCCTCTAGAAAACATTTATTTCAGTTAAACCCCTCAGCCTGTACCTAAATTGCTCTGATTAACAATATAGCCATTTCCTCACAAGGAAATCATCTTCTTCCCTCTCTTCCCTTGCTTCTTCCTATTTCTTTTTCTCCTAGTGGCCAGATGAGAGGAAGTTAATTTTCACTTGAATGATTTTGGGAACAGGCTGAAGGAGCATAGAGCAACATCACTAGCTGCAAAGCCATTGGTTATCTTGTCCATATGCCTTCAATCCCTCCTAATGATGCTGGGAGTTTAGCAATCGCTGGTGCCAGTTCCATTTTACTGCAGTCCAGATGGAAGCTTAATGCTAATAGTGAAGAGGATTTGAATGGGAACCAAGGTTATTCATGACCTGCCCTGCCCCTTCCTGTGGAGCCCTATGGATTTTTGCCATGTGAACCAGACTTCTCTCCCATTCATCCATCACCCTGCTCCTTTTATCCCTTCCATAGAACAATGGCTCAAATTAGTTTACACAGATGTGTGCTTGCGAAAGCCCCTTTGAGCTCTGCCACATTTGGGTCATGCAGCTTGAAGTTTACAGCTTCACAGACTTTTTTTTTTAAATGGGCATCTACTAGGATGAAAGACAACACAGAAGGAATAAATGAAACATGGAATAATTAGTGCTTTTTGTTGCTGGTTTGTTGTTTATGTTGAGATAAATATTTGATTTCCAGCATTTTAAAATATTCATCATACTGCATAAAAACGGTGAAGAGCATAACAAAATACCCAAGTCATGAATATTAAGCTTTGGCATCGGCAATATTTCATTGGTTTGGTGAACAGCTACTAAATTTAGAAAACGGAACAGCAAAAAGGAATTAGCCGTTTAAGAATCACTAGATAACTCTTTGTTATTCAGGAAGATGAGGAGGAAGATTTACCTTTTATGCAGCAAAAATGTTTGCTGCTTGTGTAGTGGGATCTGCTGAAGTGAACACCACACAGTGTGAAGGGGGAGATGTTTGTGCCTGTGGATATAGAATGCACCAGGGAACGATGGGCAATGGCCACTCCTTGGCATGCAGCTCATTTACCCACATGGATCTTGTCTTCATACTCTTAATTATCATCACCCCCAAAAGAAATTGGAAACTGTAGTTTTATGAGGCTTTGGGGCTTACAAACAGAATTCTGACTTTACTATCCTTAGGTAAAGGTAAAGGGACCCCTGACTGTTAGGTCTAGTCGCAGATGACTCTGGGGTTGCGGCGCTCATCTCACTTTACTGGCTGGCGTACAGTCATGTGGCCAGCATGACTAAGCCGCTTCTGGCGAACAAGAGCAGCACACGGAAATGCCGTTTACCTTTCTGCCGGAGCGGTACCTATTGATCTACTTGCACTTTGACGTGCTTTTGAACTGCTAGGTTGGCAGGAGCTGGGACCGAGCAACGGGAGCTCACCTGTTTGAACTGCCGACCTTCTGATTGGCAACCCCTAGGTTCTACAGTTTAACCCACAGCGCCACCCGAGTCCCTATCCTTACGAAACTACAATTCACAGGTATATCATAAACCTTACATTGCATTTAAAGAGATTTGCAGTGCAGCCCTAACAATGTAGTCCTATATATACCTCCTTAGAAATAAGTTCCAGGACAGGCATGCCTCTATTTTTGGTCATTCTGCTCTAATTATGTTCCTGCCTCTTTATGTAATCAATGATCCTACACCAAATGATATCCTTAAGCGTAGAATAGCAATAATTCCCAAAGGTCCAACAGTAATGCTTCATTGCATCTGGGCTATATTTTTATCCAGCCCTGTTATCCCAGCTATGCTTGGTGCCCATTGACTCTAAGCACCAAGGTCAAACACACATACACAAAACCCATCACTTCTGGCAAGCTGGTTTGTGATCCTGTACGTTTCTGATTGGAACAGGCTGGAGGAAAGGAACCACAAGTGGATTGTGCTTCTTATTTCACTCCTGGTGTGAAGTATGGAAAAGAAGTTGTGCAGGGTGAGATACATCTCACCTCACAAGTTCCTTTGCATACAGCAGAAATGCTATAAGCAGCAGTTGGATCCACTTGCAGTCCTGTCCCCCCCAAATTTTGTTGCAATGAGCAAAGATGTCCTCTGTCTGTTAGATATTCTGGCCACTAGGCAACAGCAGCAGCGGGTGATGCATTCCTTGGAGAGTGGATCTACTGGCCCTGTGGATCCTGCCACCAGCCCTAATTCTGACTATGTTACCTTGGAAGCTGTTTGACTTCTTTATCCTTTGCCTTGTTCAGTGCTTCACCTAGAACCAGCCAGTTGCTCTGGAGTCTGGACTTACCTCTTTGACCTTTATCCTCTTGGGACCATTTCCCTGATATGTTTTCACTCTATTATATGTGCACCCTAACCCTGAACATCTTCTTGAGATGTCTCTGTAACAACTTGGCCCTATGGAACATGTTCTGCAAATCTACTCATGATCCAGGGTAATCCTGACTACAATGAGCTGCCAGACTTCTTTGAGTGTAAGACTGACATTTTGGACATTCATTAAAAAGGCTGGTTTTCTTCATATCCAATAGAATGCTATCTATATGTATATCTATGTGTATATATGTATGGGAAACTACCAAATCCTGGTCTGATATTTAACCAACAGACCCATCTCTTTTACAGTACAGTAATTTCTTTTGCAACATTACGTAGTAATTTCTTGGATGACCCTTGCATCTTTCCACTTTTCTTGGTATGGTTTCCTTCCATTGCTTGTCCAAAAAATGTGCTTTTTTTCCTGTTGCATTATTAACAGCTGATGCTACTATTCACATAACCTTTTCCCTGACTTCTGTCTTGTTAGTCAGCCATGTTTTTGACCTCCTGCCCTGACTTTTCCAGGAGGGAAATGTCAATGGACAAACTTGTAACCTGTTTTGGTGACCCTTAAAAATGCTGTTGATTTCCTCCCCTCCCCTTGATAATTTTATAGCTGTTGTCGCTTGGCAAAGTGCAGAGAGCGCAAAGGTGAGTATAATTATGGCTAGAGGCAAATCCTTGAGATGCTGAGCAGGGTCATAGCTCTGACTCGAGCTGGAATTTCAAATGAGGAAAATCTAGTAGTAGAAGGAGCAAAAAGGCAGAGGCAGGAGGGGTGTGTGTGTGTATTCTAAAGAAACATAAAAAATAATCAAAATTTTCTTGAGAAAACGGTTCACGTGTGACAAATAGTATGTGGTTTTTCTAACACCCTGAAAGCTTCACTGAATGTTTAAATTTGTTCTTGTCTAATAGAGGTTTAAATACCCAATGATTATATGCGTTTCTTTTAAGGCTGCTGCCAGTTCACTTGGAATCAAGATCAGAATAATAATTTCAGGATTCTGATGGCTTTGCTTTCTATAACTCTTCCCTGGAGTCTGCTTTAAAGATCTTTCATCAATTTTTCTTAGGCAGGATTTTTTTTTTGAGACAGATAACATGTGTGGCTGTTTTAGCAATCCCTTTATGGCTCAAAGATTCCCATACATTGCTGTATGATTGTATCCAACTATCAGAAGTCACAGTATTAGACCTTGTATTGTGGCTGAAGGGAGTCCAAATTAATCAGCATTTCAATGCGGGCTAGAAATATGCAATTGGGGAACTGGCTGATTAGTTCAAATCAAGAAGTCCTGGTCTCTCTTTGGGCCCTTGTTGACATGCTATGTAGAAGGCACATCTTGCAGATCTCCAGTATCTGACATAGCAAGTCTGTGTTGCACTGGCTCCATGGCCAATAGTCTAGACTTCCCCAAGTCTTCATTACCTGCCCACTTTCTTCTCCCATCTTAATTTTTGTCTTGCTCCTTCTTTCTTTGATTTCCCCCTCATCTGCATTATATATTTAAAGCACTATGATGACACTTTAAACGGTCATGGCTTCCCCCAAAGAATCCTGGGAGCTGGAGTTAGTTAAGAGTCCTGCGAGTTAAGAGTCCTTTGAGCATCCATACAGCTCCCATTTCAATGCTCATTTACATGATATAAAAACCACATCTACATGAAGATAAATATTGCTGTAAAGTGACACCCCAAAACCTTAAAAAAAATACTATTTGATACACACATGCAAAATGGTAGTAAGCTGAATTATAAGAAGACCAAAAAGATAATTACATCCTCGATCCTTCCTATCTTTCAATATAACATTTACCTAATTAACAGTATGGTTTCTGACTTCTTGAAACTTTCATTCATTATGCAGAGTGCTTGAAGTCGATGTACATGGAATTTTTATTTATAAAGAGAGAAGCTGAATATGTATGAGGTTTAGCACTTTGCTTAATGATAAAAACCATAATAATTGCATCCATGCTATTAACAGAAATGCACATTTTCTGTTCTTGTTGCCTTGGGATCAGTATTTTTTTTTTTAAAAAAATTCTTCCTTACCCATATATTCACAGACAAATACACTGTAAGCTGGTTGGCTTATCTAATCAGATGGCAAGATTTGAGTTAGAGCAACAGTATGCTACAAGCTCCTAGACTTGAGGCATGCTTTGTGAATGGAACTACATGTTACACATGACTGTGTTGTGTTCTTCTTCTCTACCGCACTAATATCTCAGAATGCTTAGCCATATCATGCAGAAAAGGCAAAAGGCGCTACACTAGCAAGAAAGATGCCAGGATTGGTGCAGAAGTTTGGGGGGGACCCCAGGAACTACCAAGCCTTTAGGACAGAGATGCAGTATGCTCTCGAGCTGCAGTTTAATGACTTTCCCGACGAGGCATCGCGAGTGGCGTTTGTGATTGGCCATCTTGAAGGGGGGGCGAGAGACTGGGTCAGACCCCTGATGGCAGGGAATAGTGAAATGCTGAAGGACACGAGGAAGTTTTTTCGCGCCATGGATTTGATGTTTTCCAGCGAGATTGAACAAGGACTGGTGCGCAGACAATTGATGGCTTGTAAACAGGGTAGCCGATCGGTTCGTGAGTACTGGACTGAGTTTACAATGTTGATACATAAATTGGGCTGGGACCTATCGGCGGAACCCATTCAAATGCTCTTTGAAGAGGGGCTTTCTTCGGCGGTGAAAGACGAACTTTCCCGGGCGCCCAGGGCGGAGTCTATGGACCAGCTGACCAAATCAGCGCTGACCATTGGAGCGCGCCAGGAGGCAAGAGCCTTGGAGAAGCGGGAGGGGAAAGGAGAGCGTTGGAGGGATTTCCGCATTCCAGAGATTCCGGAGCCAAATCTCCCGCCAGGAGAGCCGATGGAAGTTGGAACAGCGCGCGCGCGCGCAGTTTCAAATCTCAGTGAAGGGAGGAAGAAGGAGGGAAAGAGCGCCAAGAAATGTTATCTCTGCCAGCAGCCAGGTCACTTTGCCAGAGTCTACCCGCAAAGAAAGGAATGGCAAGGGATGGCAGGAGCTGTTGGGGGGAAGGAGGAGGGAGTCCAGGAGCCAGTAGAAGCCAACGCCTGGCTGCCACCGTCAGGGCACTGCAGCCAGGCCAAGGAGCAGTAAAAGTGCCCACTCCAGAACCTCCAAGGCCAGCCCTGGTAATAGAGGTGTTGCTAGAGCTGGCAAACGGATACCCACTAAAGACAAAGGGGCTGTTGGACTCAGGCAGCTCCTGTAATTTTATGAGTAAGGAGTTTGCAGCTGAACACCAGATACAGATACTCCCTTTAAGCAACCCCCTGCAGGTGAGCACGATCGATGGGAGGGAGCTGTTGGGAGGAGAAGTTAGCCTACAGACCGTCCCAATGGTTATGAGGGTGGCCAGGCACACAGAAAGGATAGCGTTCAATGTGGCCACCCTGGGAGGGGCTCCCGTCATTTTGGGAATGAGCTGGCTAGCGTTGCATGATCCGCTAGTGGGCTGGCATCAGAGAGTGGTTTCCTTTGGGTCAGCACATTGCCTGGAACACTGCAGGGAGGGAAAGGTCCCAGAAGGGGCAAAAGCCTTTCTAGCAGGGACGGAAGTGGCGGACAAAGGGAAGGTGCCCAAACAATACGCTGACCTGAGCAAAGTCTTCAGCGAAAGGGAAGCAGATAAACTACCACCGCATAGAGCCTTTGACTGCCAAATTAACCTGGTCCCTGGGGCCCAGCTCCCCGTGGGCAAGCTGTACGCCATGTCAGACAGGGAAATGCAGGAGTTAAGGGAGTTTATTGATAAAAACCTGAAGAGGGGCTTCATCAGAGAGTCCAGAGCGGTGGGGGGGAGCCCAGTGTTTTTTGTGGACAAAAAAAACACGGATAAACCCAGGCTTGTAGTGGACTACCGGAGGCTAAATGCCGTGTCAGAACCAGTGACTTTCCCCATGCCCAGGATTGATGACATTTTGACCAGGGTGAGGAAGGGAAAGATATTCACGAAATTGGACCTGAGAGGGGCATACAACCTGATACGAATGAGGAAAGGGGATGAATGGAAAACCACCATGTTCACCCCTTTGGGGGCTTTTGAATATCTCGTTATGCCATTCGGATTACAATCAGGCTCCGCATGTTTTCAATCGCTCATGAACCATGTCCTGGGACCTCTGCTCTACAAGAATTGCGTGGCCTTCCTCGATGACATGCTGATATATTCAGAGAATGAGGAGCAGCATGTAAAGGATGTCAGGGAAGTGCTGAGCCAACTGCAAGCAAACCAGCTGTGGGTGAAATTGGAGAAGTGTCAGTTTCACACCAAGGAGGTGGAATTCCTGGGGTACCGCTTATCAGACAAGTGATTAGCTATGGATCCAGGCAAGGTCCAGGCGGTGCTGGAATGGAAGCCACCGAAAACGAAAAAGGATGTGCAAAGGTTCTTAGGGTTTGGGAACTTTTACCGTAAATTCATCAAGAACTTTGCCCACTTAACGGCTCCCATCACGGACTGTCTAAGCAGCAAGAAGAAATTCGTTTGGATGGCGGAGGCGGAGCAAGCATTTGAGGAATTGAAAAGGGCATTCGCTTCGGAAGAACAGCTCCTGCATGTGGATTTACAAAAACCCATGAGAGTGGAAACTGATGCCTCAGACCGGGCGGTGGGGGCGGTGCTGCTTCAGCCAGGGAGTAATAAGTCGGAATGGAGACCGTGTGCCTTCTTTTCGCGTAAGCTGAACAAATCCGAGAGGAACTACACCGTATATGATCGAGAACTACTCGCCATTCACGAAGCGTTCCGGAGATGGAGACATTTACTAATTGGCGCACAGCATAAGGTGCAAGTGTGTATGGACCACAAGAATCTGGAGTATTGGAGAACGGCACGAGTGCTCAACCAACGACAAGTGAGGTGGGCCCAGGAGTTCTCCAAATTCCATTTTGAAATTTGCTATGTGCCAGGTCCAGAAAACATCAGAGCGGACGCTCTCTCGCGCAAACCTGAATATTTGGAGGGGGAGGGAGCGCCTGAAGAGAGACATATTATCCCAGAGGACCACTGGGTGTGTGGGGCAGCCTGGGTGGGGCAAAGGGAACTGGTAGAGGGAACGGTAAATGATGAATACGCCCAGAATAAGCTCAGAGGTTTAAGGGGAGAGGGAGAAGACCCCGGAGGTTTTGAAGAAAGAAACGGGGCATTGTATTACAAAGGGGCACTATATATACCTGAAGGGGAATTGAGGGGGAGAGTACTCAAACAGCTGCACGACAACCCCACAGCGGGGCATTTTGGGCAACACAAGACCATGTGGTTGGTGACCAGGGAGTTTTGGTGGCCCAAGGTGAGGGAGGATGTACGGGAGTATGTGAGAGGGTGTGACCAATGCCAGAGAGCCAAGGGAGAAAGGCGGGCGCCAGCGGGGTTATTAGAACCGTTACCCACACCAGAACGACCGTGGGAGGCGGTATCGATAGATTTTATGACTGATCTGCCTAAATCCCAGGGGAAAACCGCCATACTAGTCGTAGTAGACTTGTTAACTAAGATGGGTCACTTTGTAGCTTGCTCACATGCAGTCACGGCGGAAGAGACAGCGAAATTGTTTGTAGAACATATTTTTAGGCTGCATGGCGCCCCCTTGAGGGTGGTCTCCGACAGAGGGAAACAGTTCACGTCCAGATTCTGGAGGAAACTTATGAGCTTGTTGCACGTAGAGGTCAACTTTTCGACTGCCAGGCACCCTGAGACCAATGGGCAGGCGGAGAGGGCAAACGGTATCCTCCAACAATACCTGAGGTGTTATGTCAATGACAGAGAGAACGATTGGGTCGAAAAGTTGGCGCTAGCAGAATTTGCTTACAATAATGCGGAGAATGTGTCCACCGGGATGAGCCCCTTTTTGGCTAATTATGGGTGCCACCCCAGGGCGTTTCCAGGGGGAGGAGGGGAGAGATGGAGTGTCCCAGCCGCTGAACATTTTGTAGAAGAAATGGAAGCGATCCATCGTCAACTCCAACTCAACTTAGAAAGGGCCAAAGAAGAATATAAGAGGCAGGCAGACAAGAGCAGAAGGGAAGGTGAAACCATTAGGGTGGGGAGTCAGGTCTGGCTATCAACCCAAGGGTTGCCGTTCAAGGGGGGTTGCAAAAAATTGAGACCCAAAAGATTGGGACCATTTGAGATCATCCAACAGGTCAACCCAGTGGCTTTCAGACTCCGGTTACCGAACCACATGAAACTGCACCCAGTATTTCACAGGTCATTACTGTCACCATATAGGGGGGAAGGTGCAGGGGTATCCACACGGGGGCCAGTCTTAGAGGAAAGGGAAAGCAGCAACCATGTGGCGGAAATCATCGACTCCAGGTGGAAGGGTAATCAGGTGGAGTATTTGGTCGCGTGGGAAGGGGAACCGGAGTCGGAAAACACCTGGGTGACGGCAGAGGAGGTCAGTGATGAGATCTTGATCGAAACGTTCCACCGAAGGTTCCCCAGGAAACCTCAGCCAGTAGCGAGGTTCAGGAGGGAGTACTTTGGCACCACCGATGATGAGGAGGAACTGGAAGGATTCAGGGAATCGGAGTTGGAAGTAGGAACAGACTCCGATGAGGAGGAGTACTTGGAAACCGGAAACAGCAACAGGTGGAGGGAAGTGTTCGAAACTTCGGAAGATGAGGGAGGTTCTTTCAGGGGTTTTGCTCCCTCGCCTCCCGCAGAGGAGGGGAGGGAAGGGGGTGAAGGGGGCCCTGGAGGGGAGGTGGATGTCAGGGAACTGCCATCTGAGGCGCAGGAGGTGAAAGGGCTCACGGAGGGTGAGAGAGACCATTCAGCTGAGGAGGGAACCAGCAGGGGGAGAAGTGGATTTCCAAGGGAAAGTGAGTCGGAGGGAGGGCTCAGAGACACTTCAAGCGAGAACAGTGGGGAGGTTTCAAGACCTCCTATAGGGACACCCACCCCTCGCCGGAAACTGTCACGCCGAGAGTCCAGAAGACGCGTTTCCGTTAAGGAGCTTTTATGCTGGAAGAAGTTCCGTAAACGCCCACTGTCCAATTCAACGAGCGACTGATGGAGCCATGCTTAAGGAGCTCCGTCACAGACAGAGGTTTGTGGACTTAGCCAAACTCTGAGGGACTAGGATTTTACGCACAAGCAGCTCACCATCCCATCACAGTGACACACTTTTTAGATGTGCATCATTTCGCAACAGTAATTCAGTTTTACTAGCAAACCAGAGGTTAAATCCTTCCAGCCCTGGAAGGAGGGCTGGGAGCTCGGCACACCTCTACACAGCAGCCAAGACACTAACATGTCGCAACACACAGTTTGGAAAGCTCCGGACTAGATGATCCCTTCCAACGCTATGATTCTGTGATCTGAACACAATTATGCCTCAATTATGCTCAGCTGCAACTTTCCCCTCTAGAAACACTTTTTACCTTTGGCCACTAGGTGACAACCACATAAACAGATCTTTCCATTTGGGTTGCCCTTTTCTGAACCTTTTCCAACTCTACAATATCTTTTTTTTTGAGGTTAGGCGATGCAAACTGTATGCAACTTTCATGTGTTTGCATCAAAGGGTTGTACATTAGTACTTAGTATAGTACTAGTACACCACACCCCATGAGTGGTATTCAACATTAGCGATAGCAGCAGCCAGTCTAGGTATGGCAGGTATGCACCATCTGTGCATGTAAGAAAGCTTTTAAGTAACATCACTGCAGAAATTCATCATCTAATCCACTGGGAGGAGGGTAATTCATCATTAAATATGAACATATAGTTCATGTTGTATTCCTGTTATTCACAGAAAGATTTGACCACTTCTATACATCAGGCATTGGTTGGCAAATAAGTGTAGAGGAGCAGCTATCTGAGGGCTTGACTACACTTCCTCTTGTGGAAATTAAACTCTAGTTCCCATCTGCAGAGTATGCGGGAGACTATTGACCCTTTACTTAGTTCTTTTTTTTTCCACCTAGAAAAACCACGCAAGACACTCTCAGTTTAAAGTTTAAATAACATTATAACTTTTACTTAGCGTACTTGCAGTTGCCGATTAAATATACAATGCAGGTAGGTGATACTAAAACATGTTACATAGATTAAACTATTAGAGACTAACTGATACTGACGCTGAGGCAGACAACAGCACAACAGAACATACCTGCTTTTCTGTTAAGACTCTTCTACTAACTGCCATAACTCTACCAACAGCCGTAACTGCCACTGGCATATGACATCACAGAGTTCTAAGTTCTTGCAATTAACCTTTTACATAGGCATCTGGGATGCTAACATCCCACACCTCTTGTCCCACTGCTTCCCCCCATGGAAAACTGCTCTTTAGCACCCAATTGGAGCAAACAGCAATTCAGGTTTTCTCCAGATTGATGTTTGCTCCAATTTAGCACCAAAGAACAGGTTTTCCCTGGGGAAAAGAGCAGGGCAAGGGGAATCACAGAATCATTGAATTGTAGAGTTGGGAGGGACCCTGTGGGTTATCTAGTCCAACCCCCCACAATGCAGGAATCTCAACTAAAACCACTCAGACCTGTGCTTTCTAGGCACAAGACAAGCAGAAGTGTGGACCAGTCCTGATTTGTCTGGGCACTTCTTCTATCTTTTATATGTGTATGTTTTATATTCTTGTCATTTTGCAAAAGTGTGAGCCAATACAGTGGTACCTCAGGTTACATATGCTTCAGGTTACATACGCTTCAGGTTACAGACTCCGCTAACCCAGAAATAGTGCTTCAGGTTAAGCACTTTGCTTCAGGATGAGAACAGAAATTGTGCTCCGGCGGCCTGGCAGGAGCAGGAGGCCCCATTAGCTAAAGTGGTGCTTCAGGTTAAGAACAGTTTCAGGTTAAGTACGGACCTCCGGAATGAATTAAGTACTTAACCCAAGGTACCACTGTACTTTGTGATGTGCAAAATGGGTCATAATAAAAGTTACAAATTGTGGGGAGATTTGGTTCCAAAGTTTCACTCTAATCTGGAGACCAGAATGCCGAAACATATTCCATCATGAAATGTACACTTTAAAAAAGGCTTTTTGCAAAGTCTAATGACTACATCGTAGCTTTAACCAAACTCTACTAATCAAATATTTTGAGCACTTTAAACTACTGACATTTTGCAGACTTTACAAAGCGGAGAAATAAAAGCTTTCCCACCAGTTTCATCTTGTTACTGTAATAAGTTTTTCGGTGTTCCTCTCCTGGAGAAATAAATCAAAAGGTTTTTAAAGTATGTTCACTGTGTGACTTTCATGCTTTTCTTTCTTGTTGTGAGCTTGCCAAGATGAGTGAATATTAAAACATACAAAAGAGATCACCATGCTTCTAGCCTCACTTAAGGAAAGCTGTAAAGTAGGTCAATAAAGCATGTTGAGGCAATTATATTGTAATCCAAATCCTGTAAATTCCTGGAAGCAAAACACCGACAGGCATTCACAGCAAATTTATTTTCTTTTAAGGATTGCTGGCTCGCATGATGCCATCGCTCTGAGGATGGGAGTTCTTTTTCCACTCTCCATAGCTGTGGGTTGTTAGCAATTCCATGCTATCTAGAATTGTAAGCGACAATGGAAAGTGACCCCAAACTTTTATCTACCCTAAAGTTAAACTTTAAACGATTCCCCATTTATATATTAAGATTTCTAGGAAACCTCATTGAAAGATCTTGTGGAAATACTATTAAAATTCCATAATAAATCCTATTAGGACTGCAGTCCTAAACACACTTGCCAGGCAATAAGGACCATCGAACGTAATACAATTTCTGATACATAAGAGAGGGTGGTCATGCGTCTTGCTTTAACACAGAACAGTCATGTGTTTGAATGGCAGTCTGTGAATGTAAATGTTTTAGTATCTAGTCAGTTTTTTAGAATTTGCCTGTAAGCCACCTTGGCTGTAGAAGTGGTAGGATGAACATGATTTAATAATAAAAAAACACCCTAATTATTATGTTTTGCTCTTTGCTGAAGACATAGGTTTTTACAGTCTTTCGAGCAACATGTAATTTTCATCATTCAAAAACATATCATTCTGTGCAGGCATGTCTGTTAGTAGTGCATGCCTTAAGTTTCCCCCCCCAGATAAAATCCTCTAATTAGAAGTGCAAGTCACTTGTAAAAGCTGAGCTTGGTTTTTACCTGTAAATTTAAATTAAAGTTAATCTCCCCTTATTTCTGCATCATGTGACAGTGTGGGCACAGGGTGTGCCGATGTAACTTGTGTACATCGCAAGTCATGCCACCAAGTAGAACTGGGGGTGGGGCGACCCCTTAACTGAAAATCTGTGGGTCCCCATGGCCCCACATAGATGGCGCCTATGTGCACGGGAGTAAAAGTGCTGTGATGGGAATAGGGAAGGTGGGCGCTTCTGAGACATTCCAGGGTCTAGCAACTCAACAATTCTGTGATTCTATGATCTCAGCTGCCTTCAAATAGATAGCTGGTACTGTTTTATCTTCATGCTAATAAATTCTTGATGAATGCTCAATAAATAGGTCATCCGGAAGTAACCCAATCTTATTTGTGGAACAAGAGTGCTTTGGCATTTGGAGAATAAAATTTCCTTCAGTATTGCTAATTTTGATATTATGATTGGGTTCTTTATCTCCATGCGTGTTGCTCGATATTGTGGCCATAATCCAACATAAAATTCAACGGCCTTAAGCCGCTGGTTTTAATAGGTTTAACTGTGTCTACTTTTGTTCTGGCTTTCGGTCTCTTTCTCTTGAATGCAGCAGAGAGTATGGCTGTGTAAACCATTCAGTGAATTCAGAAGGCTTGGCATAATTATTTAGTTTTGAGATTGCTGCTGGCGTCGGCTGTCTGCATTACACCTACATTCCATATTAGAGCACAATGGAGTTTCCTAGGGCTATGAAAACTACTGGCACGGTGACATGAGGTCACACACTAGCAAGAAAATGGGTGCTTAAAGAAATGAGTTAAAGACTTCTCAGTAAGAAATATGGCATGTGAACCTTCATATACTGCTTTGCTTCTGTACTCTGTAAAAGAAAGGAGTAAGAATGTAAGAAGTTGCTAATTGGCTTCCCTAAGTTTGTAAAATTAAAAACTGGCAGTGCACACATATGAGAATCAGCATGAGACTCAGTGGAATCCTCTTGCCTGCAGAACCTGAGCTGTATACTATAGTGCACTTGCCATTATCTGCAGTAGATTCAGCCATTTCATTTCTGCCCTGGGGCCTTGGTGTCTAGGATATCTATTATCCATTTGGCCAAGCTTTCATCAGCACCAGTGGTAGAGAAAAAATGGGAAAACTTGTGGGCTAGTTGATACAAATGTAAAGGATCCTAAGAGATGCCACACCTCTATTGGTAATAATCTCCCAAACAGGATCTTCAGAAACATTGGTTTGCCTTTTAAGGAAGAAGAAGAGAAAATCCTGGGTGTCTAGGTTCAAATGATACCATTTGTAGAATTGTTATGTTCTGTTGTTCATCACAATTTATAGTACACACTAAGCAAGAGTCTCAACATCTTGCCAGAGTAGTTTATAACTTATATTTTCTCTTGAATTTTGCTTATATAGACTTTTTACTAGTCATATTTTTACCTCCTTTTTGTGATTCATAGGGTCCATGGGGATTTGCTTATAAAGCTCACTAGTTGATAATAAGCAAATTGTGCTCATTGAATTTGAATACGAGTGTCCTTTTCTTAAGTCATTAAGAAAGAGTGAGCAAAACCACCTCTGTTATATTTCCCTTGGGCACATTACTGCTTAGCATGGTCTTTCCTTAAAATTGGCCTCTTCAGTTTTAAAAATCTATGATAGGACTTCATCTTTTCCCTCTGGATTCCCAAGGCTCTTTAACTGGCTGATGTGAGGTGGTTTATATAAAGGCTTGAAAATGTAAATTAACCATATGTACTGCTGCTCATTCTCCCTTAGGACTTGCTAATTTAAGACTGGGAGATGGTGGAAGGCAGCAGCACTCTTAGACGCAGGATTCTTTTTCCAATACTGAGTCAGCAGAAGTGGCTCACCCTGTGGTGAGTAAACTTGGACTCTGGCTCCCCCTCCCCCCACACAGAGCACGCTCCTTCTGCAGGTGAGACCAATGGCCCTTCTAGCCTGTGTACAATGACTGCAGAATTTCCAGCAAGGATTCTTTCCCAGCTGTAACTAGAGACGCTGGGGACTGAACCTATTACCTGCTATTACTAGCTTCCGACTACCTGCTGGTACTATTGTTAAGAATGGCATAGTGACTTGTTTCAAAATAATTATGTTCCGGTGTGGAATGGAATCAAGAAAGATCTGGAGGGATGGGGAAGGTTAAAGCTATCCTTCTGGGGTAGAATTTCAATGGTCAAGATGAACGTGCTCCCAAAGATGTTATTTTTATTTCAGATGATCCCAATATTAAAAGGAGTAATGATTTTTAAGGAATGGCAAAGAATGATCTCAAGATATATCTGGCAGGGCAAAAAGCCGAGAATTAAATATAAATTACTGACAGATGCAAAAGAAAGAGGAGGCTTTGCCCTGCCAGATTTAAAGTTATATTATGAGGCATCATGTCTTTGCTGGATAAAAGAATGGATAAAACTTAAAAATACCAAATTACTGGATTTAGAGGGCTTTGACATTAGATTTGGGTGGCATGCGCACTTATGGCAAGAGAAGAAAAAGGGTTACAAATCGTTCGAAAACCACATCTTCCGGAAATCGTTAATGGAAGTGTGGGACAGATATAAGAATATACTAGAAATGGGGGTCCCACATTGGTTATCCCCATTAGAGGTTATGGGAGTCAAGAAAATTAATATGAGGAGTAATTGGATTACTTATGGAGACTTGGTGGTAAAAGAAGATGGGAAATGGAGACTGAAACCATATGAGCAAGTAAAAGAACATGTATTTGATTGGCTGCACTACTATCAGATAAGTGATATGTTTAAAAAGGATGTGAAAGAAAGAGGATATAAAGAAAAAGATTCGAAATTCCAAACAGAAATTGTTAACAATGATTGTAAGATAATCTCAAAAATGTATAAAATCTTATTGGAATGGCACACGATGGATGAAGAAGTTAAAGCAGTAATGATCCATTGGGCCAGAGATTTAGGGTATAGTATAGATTTGGAAGATTGGCAAAAAATATGGAATGAAAACTTGAAGTTTACAGCATGTACCACGTTGAAAGAGAACGTCATGAAGATGGTATATAGATGGTATATAACGCCAGTTAAATTAGCAAAAATGTACAAAATTTGTAACAAATGTTGGAAATGTGGGGAGAAGGAGGGTACATTTATTCATATGTGGTGGGAGTGCAAGAAGGTGAAGAGTTTCTGGGAAATGGTATACAACGAGTTAAAGAAAATGCTGAAATATAGCTTTGTAAAGAAGCCAGAGACCTTCCTATTGGGAATAACTAAAAACGACATAAATAAGAGGGACTGTAAACTCTTTCAGTACGCAATAACAGCAGCGAGAATACTGATGGCTCAAAGGTGGAAGCAGAAAGAACTACCAAATCTGGAAGAATGGAGAGCAAAATTAACAGATTTTGCAGAACTTGACAAATTAACTGGGAAAATCAGACTTCAAAGAGACCATAAGTTTTTAGAGGACTGGGGAAAATTTAGAGATTATTTGAAAACTGTATGTGAGGAAAATACAACGCTAGTGTGTTTCAAAGAAGCTTTGTGAAAAAAACAAGGAATATCGCAAAAATGTAAAAGAGGATAGAAAAATATATTAAAAGGCGATATTATAATTTAGGAATGTGAAGATAGGAATTCAATTATGGATGATTGTCAGAGGGGTTGAGGGAGGTCCAATAATTTAAAATATGTGATGTTAAAATTGTATGATTGGAGATATTATGGAAAACTTAATAAAAAATTTATTAATAAAAAAAGAAAATTCAATGTAAAATTCAATGTTAAATAAAAGCATTTCCAGAAAAAAAAAAAAGAATGGCATAGTGAATACTTCATCATTAACAATTCCTTTTAAACAATCAAGGAGAGAGGTAGTTTTCCAGATCTCATACACGTGTTGTGTTCTTGATAATGGAACTTCTAATATATTCTGAAAAAGTTTTACTGTATGCTACTGGGAATCCATATGGTCTGGATCATGATGTTATAGATTTATAGGTGCTAGAATTGAATTAAGGTTTGGGGGTGTCCAAGCTAATTTCTTTGGAGGTAGTAGCTAGACTCATGTGTATTTAAGTTGTTGTGTGATAGTCCCTGTTAACCTTTTAATTAGCATGTGTGACGGCTAATTAAGTCAGACCCTGTGTGCTGGACCATGTGGCAGACATCCTTAATCCTGTGAAATCAACATGGGCTCAAAGGTAATGGAGTCAGCTTAATTTCCTTTGAGGTGAGAGGCTTGGGGGGGGGGTTAGCACAACAAAGCATCAAAGAACTGGATGTGAGAATGCAGATGAGTGGGCATCTCTCTGTGTTACAAGAGACCAGGGCTTTGATTATCAAAGTGGCATGTGCCTGTTCTCTGGGAAAGGCAAACTGCAGGGCAGGGGTGCAGCTGCCTTTGGAGGAAGCTGGCGCTACTTGGGATGTGATTCTCAGAATCTCCTCCCAGTAGGCACAGGTTGTATATATGTGTAAATCAACCATATGTCATAAAGACACCACAATCTCCACTGTGCCTCACTGTCCAAAAAAGAACACAGACTCTGGTATCCCTGGAATCTCACACCACTTGGAGATTGGGAAGGTGTGTAACATTATTTTTTGAAATGCTCCTCTTGAAACTATTGTGGAGTTGAATAATCATGCCATCATTCCTTCCAACTTCACTGCAAATCTGGAAGATAATGGAGCCTTTGACTAAGGATGATAATGTAGCCCATGTTTTGTTTCCTCTATGTGCTTCCATAAGCCTTCACTTTGCACGTCTAACTTTAGAGTGGGGCTTAAGCACAAGGAGTTAAAATATGCTCAGTATGACAACAAGGCAGAGCACCTCAGTAACATCAAGGAAGTGGGTAGGCACTCTGGCTCTGTTTTGCAGACAACACTTGTCTAGGAGGGGCTTGCTTGGATCTGCAAAGATCTTCCTGTTTATACCACCATCAAAAGGAAAGGGTTCTTAAACTACTGCCTAGCTTGCTCCAGCCTGTAACTGGTAGCCATACCTCCCCTGCCAGCCGCCATAGGGATGTTGTATCAAATCAGTAAATCAGTCCTAAGGATCCAGGGCTGCCAGAACCTATACTGGCACTTGACCCCCACTAGAAAGAGGGAGCTTAAAAATAATCAATATCCTACAATAGCCTTTTGACTCTCCATCTGGCTGTCTTTGAAGTTTAGCTGTGTGATTCTTGTTAAGCAGAGAAACTCCATATTTTGTTGTTGCTGCTAAGATGTCTTTGTGACCCAGAAGGAATATGTGGAGATGTCTTTAAAAAAAGAAGAGAAAAGTTAGAAGGACAACAAAGAGAGGAAATGTACAGCTGAGTAGGGATTCTCTTTCATTTTGTCAACAGAATTTGGATACCCCCTCTGCTTCAGCAGTAATATTATCATATCTCTCCCCCACCCACAAATTCTGGATTTGGCTGTGAGAAAAGGCTTGATATACCTATTTGCTCTTATTTAAAAGCCTCATTCATTGAAAATTTGTTTTCTTCTTACTTACTTCTACCACTGTCCTGAAATAGTCCTGAAGTTTTTCATCAAGCAGTGGTTTAATGGTCTGCTGGATTTCTGTGTTGCTAATTGGTCTTCAATCCATGCTTGTTTCATTCATTTATTTTGATTCAGTCATTTCATTTGGAAGCATAGGTGCCCATGCAAATACACATACTGAATGAAGTTGCCAGGGCAATCATTATGGCAGGTAGTAATTGCCATTTTAAAATTCTGCGTAGCTGCTTTGCCCTGTAGAACTACAGTGCAAATACATGTAAGTTGTAAGCACCTTAATCAAGCTGCCTCCGGCATAATCCTTTCCACTTTTTTCTCAATTAATCATGTAATTTAATATGAACTCAGACCAGGGTGGAGGAAGAAAATGAAGGAAGTTTGTTCTGCATCACCACTTTGCTTATTTGACTGGCTTTTTAGGCCCAGCACGTAGTGAAATCTGTTTGGAGAGTCACTGCAACATGACTACTCCTGTTCCTTACCATGATGGTTAATGCTGTGAAGTGACAGCAATCTCAGGGGCAGGCCTTATGGTGGGTTTACTTTGCCTACCATCACTGCAGAACCCCTGGGTTACAACAGCTGTGTAACCACATCACAGGCCCAACCTCAGTGCTTGTTGCTGTTATATGGCTGCTGGCAGAACATTTTTAAATACTGATTTTATTTATTTTCATGGTACAGAAGATAATTTTTGAGAAAACAGTTGTTATAACAGTAAACAGCAATAAAACTTAAAAAATTGTCCAGTAGCACCTTAAAGACCAACTAAGTTGCATGCACACAAAAGCTTATACCCAGAACAAACTTAGTTGGTCTCTAAGGTGCTGTTGGACAATTTTTTTAGTTTTATATTTATTTCGACTGTGACAGACCAACACGGCTACCTACCGGAATCTAGTAAACAACAAGTAATTTGTGCTGATAAAATTGGACTTTTATCATGCCATGTGTTAAAGTTTCATTTGATTACTCTAAGAGATCACGCCACATTTCCCCATGAGTGCAGGGTGGATTCCTGCCACAGTCTGAACAATTTATGTATTCAATAAACATTTGCCATACATTATAAAGGAATATGGATTGTGTTTGCCCTTTGCCACTCTCACCTGGCATGTTAGTTTCTCAGCCAATGCTATTGACCATACTCTGTTATACCAAGAATCAATGTTCAGCTCATCACCGGTATTCCAACATCTGGCTATCTCCATATGAGCAACAGTCAATAGAAAGGCAAAGAGGTCATCTTTTGGATAATCATGAGCAGACAGAATCCTAAGCCCAAGTGGTGCTCGTGCAGGGGACATTTCAATTGTTTTGTTGTATATCAAGCTTATTTGTTTGAAGACAGCATCCCAGAAGGGTTTGATGATGTCACAACACCACCACATATGGAAATATGTACCTTTGACTGCGCATCCCCTCCAACAATTGGGATAGACTTCCTTACATATTTGGGATAACTTGAGTAACCAGGTTAAATTGCTTCTCCTGCTAATGAAGCTAATAGAGATCTCGGGTCCAAGATACCAACAAACGTTTCTCCCTACAACATGGCAAGGACATATTGCAGCCAAGTGTGTGATACAGAGACATTACATCCTCAGCCAGTTTCTTGTAGTTTTCTGATCATTTTCTAAGGGAAAATGATCACTTCCTTTCAAGTTTCCCAGTACTTCCACTTCCACTTTCCCTGAGCCCGGCCTTGGCTGCGGAGGGCGGGGTATTAATCATCATCATCATCATTATCAGTTAGTTGCTCCCTGTTGGTGAGGACCAGGTCCAAGGTAGATGATTCTCTTGTTGCTTCTGCCATCTTCTGGGAAACAAAATTGTCGGAAAGGAATGGAGGAATTTGTCGGACATTGCATTCTTGGTAGAGTTTGAGGTCCAACAGATAGCGGGGTGGTTGAAGTCTTCCATGACTACTTTTGAATGTTTTATAATCTGCCCTGGGGAGGTATCATCCAAGTCTTTGATCTGGCTTGGCAGCCTATAGAAGACACCCATAGTAAGGTCGCTGTAAGGCCATCATCTCATGTCAGCTATCATAAAGCTGTGATGTCAGGATTCAGTTGCATCACTCAGCTGCATGCCATTGATCCTGAGGGTGGCGTGTGTGATGGGCTGATGCAATATGACACCATATGTCGCAACCAGGAGTTGGAAATACAGCATTGCCAAATGAAATTATGTCCTCAGTGTGAAGTGGTTTGTTTATACACAATCGTCTTCGCATTTCCTAAACAGGAGACAATAGACAAATTTTATTGTCACTTTTGTGTTTAGCACCTCAAAATTAGTAAAGATTGGCTATTTTCATTTCAGAGGCATTTTGTGCATTGTGCAGTGAAATGTATCATAAAGACAGAGGGAAGAAAAACAGAACTAAAGCTGTAAGTATGCATACTTCTCTAAAAAAGGCTCTGTACCACTAGCAGTTTGGAGATACTTTCCACATGACGCAAGCCTATGTCTCAGGAATAATGCATCCACACTGGTGGGACTAATAGCCTGGGTCTTCTATATGCATGCTGCACCAAAGGTCCGTCTGAGTTATGTTCTTCTACCTGCAGCATTTGTCAACATATTTTCTTTGATCTCTGATCTAAAAGGGTCATTGTGACCAACCTGTTTAATTTAGGCTGCAGACCTGGCATATTCTTGTACTGTGATGTGTATTTGCATGTAATAGTTCACTGGCATTTTATTTTACGCTTCGGAGGAAGACCAGACAGTGGGTTGGAGGTGCTTAATGCTTTCCCTGCTGGTCTGTGGTTCAAGATTTTATTGATGTATACATTTATACCTCATTCTGTTCCATGGGGTCAGGGCAGCTTTCAGCAATTTGACCAGTCTCTTTTTCTTTTCCCAAACTGCTCACAGTCTAAGGCCTTATCCACACTTACCTGTCCTCTGTATTTTCCAGGCATGGTCTGCACTTTAAAGCTCCATGTCTGTACACCCTTTTTCTGCTCCAGGAAAAAGCCGTTCTTTAAAGCTGAATTGAAGCAAACAGCAATCCATGGAAAGTTTGAATGGATTGAGGGGAAAGAAAGAGGGGGAAACTAAATGTACCACCTTCTTTCATCTCACCAACATTTTCCTCTTGCTATTACTTCCCTTATCCCAAAATCGAGGTATCTGACAATGTAACACTTTGTTCACCTCTGCTTCCAATTTTCAGACCACCAGGGCTGGTGCAAGAGATTGCGATGCCTGAGTCTCCTCCACTTCTTTCTTTTCTGCCTCACCCTGCTGCTGTTGCTTCTCTCTCCCCTACTTACCTTTTTTTTGCCACTGTGTAAAACTACACTTTTTCGAAAGGTCTTTACATTTATTTATTTAGACATTTTCCCCTGGTTTTCTTGATAAAATAAATACATAACTATGAGAAGAAAGGGCCAAGTCCCAGCAAATGAAGCAGCACCACAGGAATTTAGGAAGCTGCTTTATGCTGAGAAAGACCAATAGTCCATATGGCTTAGTATTGTCTATAGTAGCAGTGTCTTTCCAGGGTTTCCGATGGTCTTTCTTAGAACTACCTGGAGATGCCAGGAATCGAACCTGGAAACTTCTGTTTGTCAAGAGATGTTCATAGGATTTATGGTTCTTGATGCCCCCAGTAATGGGAAGGCGACCAAGGCTTCCTGGCTTCTTGTCATGCTCAAAGGACTGTTGGCTTTCTATTTTTAAAATGTTGAGGCAAAGTTACACTTAACTACACATTATATGTCACTTATCCCTCAGATTTCCAGAGTAAAGGGTGCCTTCGAGGTTCCCTGCCAATCCCCAGCAGACAGGGAAAACTTCTATGGCATCCTGTCTTTAAGATTTATGTTGTCCTGCTCATTGCTGAATGCTTCTGTGGTAAGTGGCGCCTTCTGTTTTTGATTTCCAATATGTAGCAAAAGTTTATTAATATACATTTTCTTCATGTCAAAGTTGGATGCCATCCTTGTTGTGAATTGATATCATCTATCTCTGTGTGAAACATTTTGTCTGATTCTATTATCTCTCCCTTTTCTGAACCCCCACAATTTAAGATGTGCAGCGTAGCTTTCTCTTTGCAAATTGTAACCATTCATAAAACAAAGTCCTATCATGAGCTCCATTTTGAAGTGTTCTGACATATGAAATGTGTCTGCCTATCCTTTTAGTTATTTGTCAGAGAGTCCCATTTGAAAGGTTCAGTGCTGCTAATTTGCTGATCTTGTGCTTTCCCAATTGCCTGGCAGATGTTAATTTCAAACAAAGGCTTACATTTGCTCTGAGATTGGAATTCCGTCTGGATTGCACATTAATATCTGAAACATATGACTGACTGAATGACCACAAGGGAGTTTTACAAGCTTTTGTCCTATAATTAAATTCTGACTGGCTAGACTAACAAGATTGTGTCTAGATGAAGGCACATACAGTAGAGTAAAATTATCTGGTTCTTTGAGTTGTAACACCTCATAACCAGCCAGTCTTATTTGATAGTGTAAATGCATTTGGAGGCAGGATATATGTATTGCTAATTTTGCTAATCAGTTATATTGCTGGGCTTTGTAGCAACTTGCTCTTAAAACAACTGTTGTTAAGGGAGAAATCTGATTATGTTAATGCTCCTTAGCAAGGGAGTCATTCTGTGCTAAATGATGGGGGGATATATTAGTTCCAGCTCAATTTCCAGTTCAGAGAGGCTGACGTACACGAGTCCCACTTCCTGAAACAAAATACTTTGGCTCTTGAACAGGAAAGCCTGTAGCTCATTTTGCTAGTTGTGTAGCAAAGCCATGCCATTGTTATGCAGTAGCCAATGTGTTGCTGCTTTATCCCGGGCAAAATTAAAGATGAAGAGTGTTAAGTTGTGGGTGAACATATCAGACGACACAGCGATTCTTCAAACAGCTCTTCTTTATTCAGATGTCAGAACAGAACTGAACTGAAGGCCTCGGTCAGCCTGCTTATATAAAGCTCCAGTACCTTGTTACTGTAACAACTATCTACAGTATCCATCCAATCACTGAACATCACTTTCGATCCTTCATTTGCATAACTATCTACAGTATCCCCCTGCTGGCCCCAGCGTGAGAACTTCAGTACATAACAAAGAGAATGTAGATATGTTAATACCATGCTGTTCCACTAATGCCCTGTCCAGGCCTTGTGCCTCTATAAGGAATGCCAACATGAACAGAAGGCACAGAGGGTGTACATGCTGCTGCCCCACCTGTAATATTCCAGTCCCTGTGCCAGTCCCTGCTTGCTCTGCCCCTGACCAGTGCCAATCAGAGCAGCATCCAGGAGGGCCTGGACCTCACGCTCAAAAAGGCCTCAAATTTAGCTGCTTGTTAATTTCTTAACATCTGAGAAGTTTTGCACACTGTTTTTATGCTCATTGGAGCAAAATGAGACACACCCTCTTAGCTTAGAACTGCAGATTTAAGCAAAAAGGAAACGTGATTTGGAGAGATGTCAGGTGGGTTTTGGATAATCGAGTCTTACCAGCGCAACTGGGTTTCCCCCCCTCTCCCTCATGCCCACCGCAAATTGGTTCTGGAGAGGGTTCAGGAGAACCCCCAGAGCAGCATGTGAGGGGACAGGGATGAGGCTTGTTCCATCCGGCAAGTTGAAAAGTTTGCACCAATGGAACGATAGCCATAGCAGTGCGTTGAATTCCTCTCATTGCGTTTTTGTAAACTGATAAAGATTTGTCGTATTAAATGTTCATAAATATCCATAAAATATATTGCAATATTGCTTTTTTTCAAAGTCTCTAAATCATATAGCACACATTCCCAGATCTTAAAACAAGTTAGACTTATTTACTTACCACCCACATCAGAAGGAATTTCAATTACCTGGAGTCACATAAAACTGGAATCAGGATAAGAAAGTAAAAACTATTTGGTTTTTTTTTTGCTAGCAGGCTGTTAATAATAATCTTCTAATCACATAGATGCCGGCATCAAGAAAGATGCTCACATTTTCACCAGAAGAGCAAAATGAACTTGGTCATCAGAACCTCTTAAAAACATCTTGACATTTCTGAGATACAGGTTTTGAATTATATGACTCAGTTCAGGGATCTCATAGTCAAGTGACTGATGTTACTTTCTTCCACAGAGTTTTCAATGCTTCATTCATTATTTGAATGCATTGCCAGAAACTGCTACCCATGCTTATTTTTCCTTATATAGTGAATATGTGGTAAAACCAGCTGTGTCCTCCTCCAAGATTCAATTCCATCGCCCCCCCCCCAATGAAACTCAATATCCCATGGTTATTGAGCATGCTCAGTTCTCATTCACCTGTTTTGGGAGAAGGGATTTTCTCCCACTCCTCTTTTAGGTTATTCTACAAAACTCTGGAGTACTCTTGAGCTTGCTGATTATTCAGTGGTCCCATTTTACTATCAGTCTTATCATCCATTACTTGAGCTTGGTATAAAAGACAGTGATATAGAATGCCATTGACATCAAGATCTTAAAACAGGTTGGTTGGTCCTGTGACTTTGACTGCACACACAAAGCTTATCGCATGCACAAGCTTTTCATTCTCTTCTGTGGGAATGGAAATGCTTTGTGGTTGCAATGGAAAACTATTTGCTCATGCTCATCATTTTCCTCTTGCAGAAGAGAATAAGAGGATTTTAAAATTATATATTTTAGGTGAACATAAGCCACATTGAAATAATAGGTCGTATATTCACATATTGGTTTGGATCTTACGTTGCTCTTCCATTCATGTTTGGGATGGGGCAACATCTGCTGACTCCTCACTCCAACTTCAGTCATCCACATTATTTCTGGATGTGGAAATTCAGTCACAAGGCCCCAGGAGGATATTTTTGTGGGAGGCTGCAGCAGAAAGGATGAGGTGGGAAAACTCTGTTCCATTGACACTCCTGTTCCACTCACAAAAAGAATAGTATGACCCAACTAATGTGGAATTGATTTCTATATAATATTTTTCAAGGCATTTCTCCTCTAATATTAAATGGCTAAGCAATGAGAATTTCTATTCTATATTCAGTGGTTGATATACAGAGCTACTTCTGTAGATTTGTTTCCCTGGGGCTCTTCTCTCTCCCTCTCCTTCACCTGTCATGGACAGAGCTCCTAAATAAATCATGAGAAAAATATTGGTTCTGTGAATCGACTCCTAAAAAGTAATTGTGATACTTGATGCGATGGCCGCTTGAGACCGTCTCATGGTGACACTAGGCCTTGAAATGGTGCTTCTCTTACCGACAACTCATAAGAGAGGTCTTTCTGAGGTGAACCAAGTAGCCTAGAAAGTGAATGCAAATGTTATTTTTCTCTATCCTTGAGAAAATATGCTTTGTGCTATATTTGAGACAACAGCAGAAATAAAAGATAGACAACTCAGCTCTTTTTTTCTCTCATGAAAATTTAAATCTGAATTCACTATCTACCTTGTTCCCCAAATTTATCATGTACTAGAAAAATGATGAAAAACTTTACCCGAGGTTTTCTCCCCTTTTTGGAAAGGGAATCTATTTGAATTTTGTAAATGTGAAGCAAAACATTTTTTGTGCCTATTATCAGTTATTTGAACTAGCGTTGCATGGGTTTACTTGGTAAATGTGTGGAGTTTTTCTGGGTGGGATAATTTGGCTGGCTATGAAATGCATGAAACAAGAACCATTGAAGCAGAAATGGGTACCCAAAAAGCCCGCTGTGAGGAACAGTAGTGTAGTGGTTCGGGTGTCAAAGCAGGTTCAGAACTGACTGGCTGATCTTGATCCAGGCATGATCTCCCAGCCTAACCTACCTCACAAGGTTGTATCTTACCCTTCAAGTGCCCCAATTTACCCAGGACATCCCAGCATTACAGAAGCCATGGTGGCACCAATGTGATGTACATTTGACAGCCATTTCTTCTATGTGCAGTATGCACATGTGTGTTTTGACTCACTGTTTAGATAACACTGGCAATAGAAAGAAGCACTTTGAAGTACAAAAAGGCAAGTATCCCTAGGTTTTGGTCCTGCTTTGAGAAAGTTTCAGAGGTTTCTATCTAAAACATATAGCATCCTCATTTGAGCTGCTATCTTACCAAAGTCCCTTGCCACACTAATTGGGAACCCAGATATAAAATCTTGTATAGGCACGCCAATTATATATAAGCGTTTGGAGTACCACATCTATCTTGCTTGTCTAGTCTAGCCTAACTAGCTAACAAGTTCCACCTGCCTAGTAATTATTGCTATTTGTTTCCCAATTAGAAGATTTCTCAGGAAGGTTTTTTTTTTAAAAAAAGAGATCAGCACCTTAAAAGATTTAATATATCTTTTCATCCAAATGTGTTAAAATTGGATGGCAGAAGATTACCAGTCGCATCTTCCCATGTGCCATATGTAGCTGTGTGTAAGCATGTGATGCTGCTATTATATTGAAATTATTCCCTCTCTCCAGTGCTTCATTTATGCAGAAGCTAAGGAAACTGCAGTTTATGGCCTCAGATTATGGATATCAGGGGGGGAAATTACTACATTTTTTACTACATTTCAAGTTTATATAATTGGTTAAAAAATAAAGGAAACTAGGGAGACATGAAACAGTTGAAAATAAAGAAAATAGGCATTATCATTCTGATATGACAATAATATAGTTAATGAACCCGAGAAAAGATTTGACCTAATCATTCATCAGTCTCATGAGTAGTTGACCAGTTGACACATGCATGCGCATGGATGTGTTTGTTTCAAATGTACATACTTCAGCTTAATGGCAAAGTGAATGTAGCCTCAGTTTTCCTTTTGAAATGAAGCTGGTTTGAGGGAAAGTACACTAAGCAATAGTATTTCTCAAGAAACAAAAGGATGGCTCTACGTCGTGCATGATAACATTTGTACACTGATTCAAAAGCCAGTGGTGAAAGCGCAGTAAATGGTCATGTTTACACAACCTAAGTTTACTTAGTTATTGATGAACACGACTAATTTAGGTCTACTAATTTCAGTGAGTCTACTCTGTGTGAAATTTAGTTGAATACTACTCTCAGTGTATAACTGCTCTTGAGTTGCTGTACATTAAAATTGTTCATGTATGCTAAGTAAGAAGTCATAAGGTATTTTCATTTAAAGATATCTTATAGTATACAAGTATGCTCATTGCAACTTATATATTTTAGTTTCTTTGTTTTTAGTTGCATCCTCACCTATTTACCAGTATGTATGCAAATATAAAAGTTTACTATTACTATTTTCAGTTCTGTTAGAATAATATACCTTTCTTTGGTAATGCTACAGGACATTAATAACATAGGTCTTAATCTGGTCCTGCCTCTTTCAGAACTTTTTTTTTATATTTAAACTGTGGGCTGTTAGAAGGCTTTACCCCTGTTTTTGGATATTCCCAATTGCTATCATAGATTCATATGTAATTAAGCTGGCTGCATGATATGTAATTTACATATAAATCACATTTAGTGGGCAATTGCACATGCAGCTTGTAAATGCGTGGGTTGTATTCAGAAGACATCATCAAAACTGCTTTGAGGTTTTATTACATTCAAGGACTGTAGGTCAAGAGGAGTCAGTGCAGCACCCTCAGCACAAGGGGAATCCAAGTGTCCACAGGATGTAATATGTTCAACAAATTCTTCTGGTAGTGGTGAACAGGGAAACTATATACAGTGGTACCTTGGTTTAAGAACAGCTTAGTTTTTGAACAACTTGGATTAAGAACACTGCAAACCCAGAAATAGGTGTTTTGCTTCCTGTTGAGTGTGTTCCATTTGTAAATTGAGTCCCCCGCTGCTATGGGAAAACACGCCTTGGTTCAAGCACGCTTTGGTTTAAGAATGGACTTCTGGAACAGATTAAGTTTGTAAGCCAAGGTACCACTGTACTAATACCAACAGTATAAATACTCTGAAACAAACAAATAAAATATATGAAACATGGCAGCCAGCAGGTTGATTTCCTCCCCACACCCTGATGGAAAGCATAATTTGTCTTCTGGACAAATATTATGTGCTTGTCTTTCAGGCTTGGGACACTGTCTAGAGTCTTGAGTCCAAAGACAGATTCTCACATACTGTTGAGGTTAATGAAACTTAGGTACAACTAACTTTATTTAGAATGGAGTTTGTTGTCTAGAGAGGACTTAAGTCCTAGATTCTCTTTTTGTAAAAAGTTAACACCACCTTAAAGAAGATATGGCAAATACCATAATAACTGCATGTAAACAAATAAAAAGAACCCCACTTATTTTTTATTTAAAAAGGCTTCTCAAAGGTAGGATTACCAGTTTCTGGTAGCTGAGGCTGATTTGGAAATGTCCTAGCAGATGCTGTGGAATATCTTACAGAAAGGGTGGCTTCGTACTTCCTATTGTGGGTTGTTGGTTGCAATTTAGCTGCAGAGTTGCATCATAGCTAACATAACACCACAGCTTAACAATCAATTTAATTGTACATTCTGTTCCATTAGATTGTACATGGATAAAGTTTTTTTGCTCAGAGCATTCCCATCACTTCCCACGCATGTTTGGAAGAGATTGGAAAAAATCCAAGTCAAAATTTCAATGTCATTCATGTTCTTCCTCAATGCTTCATACATTTGGTAAAGAGTCCCTTAAACTTTTCCACTTGTGCACTTATTCCAACACCAGAAATAGCACCAAAGCGTATGATCAAATTTGTTTTAGGGTTGGCCATTTTTACCACCTAAAGCTTCATACCTTTTGCATTTTACTACAAATGCAGGGCCACATGCAAAGTGATAGTGCCTATGGGTCCCCTTATATGTGGCTGCATGCAAATGGTATACAGTGGTACCGCGGGTTCAGTACTTCATTCGTTCCGGAGGTCCATTCTTAACCTGAAACTGTTCTTAACCTGACGCACCACTTTAGCTAATGGGGCCTCCTGCTGCCGCCGCGCCGCCGGAGCACAATTTCTGTTCTCATCCTGAAGCAAAGTTCTTAACCTGAAGCACTATTTCTGGGTTAGCGGAGTCTGTAACCTGAAGCGTATGTAACCTGAGGTACCACTGTAGTGCTGGCACTGGTACTTTTAAGACAGTGGCTCCCGTGAAGCTCAGCTTGTCCATTATTAATCACAAAGGTCAACAAGTGTGGAAGCTGAGGTTCAATAAGACTTCTTCCAGCAAGAATGGTAGTAGAGGAAGAAAAATTGATACAGTTTGAGGATCAAACTCTGTAAGGAATTAGTGTGATGCATTTGCTCACAACCCTTTTCCTCCCATCATAATCCAGCATGCATAGTTCCTCACTCTGTTTTCTATTGCATTGTTAGATCTCTCTGACCCTTCCAAAGCAGCTGCATTAGTACGGTGCTTAATTATTATGTAGGCACAATATCTGCCTTTTCTTGAATGATTAGCACCAGCAGTCCTAGGACTGCAGTCTGTACCTCTTTCATATGGTAATGAATCCTTCATTTCCCATTTAGGATTATAGCACTAAGGAAAGCCCATCATTTCTGTCTCCCTTGAAACACTCCATTGCATGCCTGCACACACATGAGTAAAGCTTGCTAAATTTGCTGGACTGTTACACTTTTATATGCCAGAGATCAATTATTTTGCAGGGAACTGTTTGTTCTTCTTTATGGATTAGGTGCTTTAGGAATTGTTCCTGCTAACCTTTCAGCTAGCAACCATGAATTCCTTGCTTCAGAAGCAGACTGGAATGCAGAATTACATATTACATCAATGCAAATGTTAAAGGAACACTTTAAACCAGGGCAATAGTCATCCCTACCTTTGAGGTTATATGACTCACAGAGTTCACAAACAATGACTTATTTGTGATTGCATCGAAGATAAAACTTTTTGTAGATGATGCAACACAAGACGCAGGAAATCATGTGATCGTAATTCATGTCTGGGCTTGAGCTAATATCTAGATACTGTACAAGTAAACCAAACTTAGTCTCACCTCCTACTTCTAGGCTAAGTATAGGTAACAACTTCACTGCATTCTAAGGCAGTAATGTGAACCTGCCCAAGTACTTTCTCTATACAAACACACACACTTTTACTTTCTCCACAGTTAAGACATGCACTTTTAAAAACTGCTTCTTCCCAGTGTTAGGAGCAGTAGATGCTCTGTGACTTTAGCAACTGGAAGCACTTCTATAAAATCACATGTAGAAAGTTTTGAAGCAAACTATAGAAACTGTTCAACCATTGTCTTCCCGTTTCTACCAGTGGGCTAAAATCCTATTGTCAAACCCTAGTCATAATAGAAGCTAGGCTGTCTTATGACTCTTGTGGGTGCACTGTGCAGTGCAGCTGTGGGTGGTGGGGTCAAGGTGTGATACGGTTGCAATAACCACAGGACAACCAACTGGGATTTTAAGCAGGCCACAACTTTATTGATAATGGATGTCAGTGAACTTTGGCGAAGATATTGGGTGTGTATCCTGAATCAACTGTCCCATCTGCTGGCTGATTATATTGGCAGGGATAACCAAGGTTAAGGATTACACCTATGAAGCATGGACATAGCCAGAATTTTTGCTGGGGGGGGGCAGAACCTCAGATTTGTATTGATTTGTATTTTTTTTTATTGATGGGGGCAGCTGCCCATGCTATGAAGTACATCAAATTGGGGTGACTACCCCAAGATCACCATTGGGGTGCCATGGCCCCTTCTGGGGTGTCTGAACAGATGCAACCCCTGGATCCCTTAAACGGGATACCCTGATTCTTTGGAGTGGGGCCCTCCAACCCCACATCCACTTACTGTAGACTAAGGAGCCAGCCAAACGCCTTGGCTACCGGCACCAAACCACTTACATCTGCAACCAATCCTTAAGGCCATTCCAAATGTTCAGGAACCAAATATCATAGCACACAAAAGAACAGCACACAAAAGAAAATGAACACAGCCATACTACCACGGTACTATGACTTGAGGGCAGGGTGACTCAGCACCCAGGCATCACATTTGATAACAGGAACCTGTACGGTGCATTTCTCAACGGTGTTCATTTTCTTTTGTGTGCTGTTCTTTTGTGTGCTCCATGGCCCCTCTTCAGTTCTGCCTTTCTAGCAGCTCAGACCACAGGATTGTTATTATGCTTGGGACAAATATGCTTGAGAGAGCACAAGGATCCTGCTTCCACTGCATTCAGGAATGCTTTCTCCACTCTGACAATACTTACAAGAAGAGACTATAATTGCCAACAGCCACTGGTGTGAGAACAACAACTTAGTCTTTTCATTACTGAAGGATCGGGGGGGGGGAATTAATTCCAGGAAGAAAATTAATGTTAAAATCATGGAATTATAGGAGCATAGACACAACTTGCTGGAACTGACTGCGTTGCTAGGCAACATGGGGCAACCAAAGAGGCCAGCATGTGCTCTTGAATGTGAATGTACATGCTCTTTATGCAAAATGTTGAATTGGGTCCAAACAAAAATACAATTGAATTAGGTCCAAACCAAAAATAGTAAAGAATGCATACAATCTATGTTGCCATATGATAGCTGGGGTGGGGGGGGGGAAGTATTTGGAAAGAAACAAAAACTGCCACATTATCTTTGCTCTGTTTCCTCCCTGCTCTGTATTTTGAAAACAGGCATTTGCTTCTCATTAGGAGTCTCTTTAAATATTTGGGCGTGTGCTGATATAGTAAGTTGCTTACTAGAAATTGCTTAGGACTCCTGCCTTTGTTGAATGGGACTCATGTGAGTTGTGCAACATCCTGCTACCGTGACGGGGAAAAGTGCTGAGTAATGCCAGAAGCAGAGCCCTCTCCTATGGCTGATGCAAACCTGGAGAATTTGCATCATCATCACTCAGCAAGAGTAACTTGGTATGACAGGAGCTTATATACAAGACCATGCGGAAGCTGAGCTGGCTTCCAGTGAAAGAACAGCACCAAGGTAGTAGCTGTGTGTGAAAGGGCAGGTGTTCCTGTAGCACTGAGATAGCAGGGAAAAGTAAAAGACACCTGAAGAATTTTATACCTGTTGGCACAGGTGGGTTGAAAGGCTACAGGCAGTGAATGTCTCTCTCTCTCTGTGTGTAGAAGCAATTAGCTAGACAAAGGCAGAGAGAGGAACGAAAGTGCCTGCTGGAGAGTTTTACAAAACATTCATTCTTGGAGAGTGCTGGTAGCACTGAAGCATGTTTAGGAAGCCTCCCAGACCGGTAGTCTGTAATGGCAGCTACCTGCAGGAGCAATCTAACGGCAAGTTGCCCTCCAAGTGCAAGACCAAGGCAGCCGAGGGAGACAAAGTGGTTTTGAAGAAGAAAGTAACTTTACTGAGAGGGATTTCTATTATAATTGGCACTATCATTGGAGCAGGAATCTTCATCTCTCCCAAAGGAATCCTCCAGAACACAGGCAGCGTGGGAATGTCCTTGATTGTCTGGACTTTCTGTGGCATCCTTTCACTCTTTGGTAAGTTTGTGAAAGTTTATAATTGATCCTTGGGGGGCGGCAGGTGGATTTAAAAAGTCACAAAAGAGACAAAAGTTCGATACTGGAGATCAAAAGCCTGATTTGAGACCCAGAACTAACACTGCTTTGGTATTTTGGGGGTTATTTTGCCGCTTGGCAACCACTGTAAGTTGCAAAGATTGCCATGCGAAACTCGGTACAGCAGGACTTTAAGACCAAAATTGTATTTCATACGACTCCCTGAAGGAATTGCAGAGAAAAGTCTCCTTTATCACATCATAAAGTTTGCTGTTTGTGTTGGTTTTCAGTTTAAGCTTCGAAGAACAGGTAGCAGCACACTCACAGAGGGGCTGGCAGCTGGGGGAGGTGAACCGCTTGGTTGGAAGAACACCTGCGAAATGTACACCTAGATTGACCTAGTTCCCCATTGGTTAGATTCTACTTTTGCATGAACTAAGCTTCTTTTGAACTCTCTGGTGGCAGGAAGAAGGGAATAAAACAGGAGCACTCTAACTCAGTGATCCCTAATTAGCTAAGTACTGTGGACCACCTCTTTTTCAAAAGCCAAGCCATGGACCCCCTACTTTTGAAAATTTTGATATCTCTATGGTGTTTTTTTGTTCTGTGAAAATGCCATGGACCCCCTTGGGTCAGTTGTGCAGACTACCAATTGGGAACCACTGCTCTAGCTAATTTGATTTTTTTCTTTAAAAAATATTAAATCAAAATCTCGTTTGAATGATGACTTGGAACCCCTCACTTCTAACCCTTAATCTTAAAGCCAGACATTCTGCTAATGTTTAGAAAAGCTATTATCTTGATAATGGCACCTGTAGTTTGAGCATGGATATTAAAATTGAAATCCTATACTTATTTACCAGGGATCTTGCTGAAGCTTACTTTGAAGTAGACATATATAGGATTGCAGAGTGAAAATAGATTCTGGAGCTCTCCGTTTAAGACTAAATGGCCAATGTATATACCAGGTTTTTAAAACTTTTTTTAAAAAAATGATATTCCAATTTTTAAAAAGACTTTATAAGATTTATCATCTATATAGATGAAGAAATAGCCTGGTCATATCCAGAACCTCTAAATCTATCAAAGAATGGGCCTCTTGATTGCCTTAATAAGTTAATCTCAAAGAAGCTGAAGTCCCGCATGACCTTAGGTATTACTATTAGCCTAGACGACTTATTTTCTGGTATTAGGAACAGTGGGCAAATGAGAGGGGAGTAAAAAAATCTCTGCTCAAGAAGTGGAATATGTGAATGTTGCCCTGTGTCAACTTACTGTGCACTTGAAAGATCAGAGACAAGGCTTTATCCGCCCTTGCAAAACATTTTGAACAGAATCAGAACGTATAGCTGTTGGGCCAACAATAATCTACAGGGCCAGTGTAAGGGTCAGCCTCAAAATAATTTCATTTTAATTAGTACAGGAGATGGATTTTGTTTCTGTTTATGCTACGTTCTAATTGAGCATCAGCATCTGGGCTAATAGAGCATCAGTGTCCGGGAGTGATGTGATTGGAACAGAAGAAATAAAATGTAAACGCATAAATTTACATTTTTGTGCTAAATTCTCTTAAAAGTATTTGGCCAGTAAAGGTCCTCTTAGTGTTCTCTGCACAGCTTTGACAACAATTTGATAGACACTGCCTTCACACTGTTTCATCTTCCACTCTTCTTCCTCATGGATTATGCAATAAGAGATCCAGTTGCAGAATTCTTAAATAAAAAAACAAAGCACAGGTAGCTGTGTAACCCTTAAATGCAATTCTTTGAAGTTAATTTTAGAGGAGAACTTTCAGATAGCACTGACTTTTTCCTCAGAAAAGGAGCTTATGTTGATTGGCATATGTTAAATAATTCCACTATCTGTATATACAAAATTGGTCTGCTAACCGTTATGTAGATTGAAGCGAAAAGAAATAAAATTTGAGATGCAAGTGACTTTATCAGGCCTATTTAAATGCTCTGGTGGCCCTTAGATGTGATGCTTTAATAAATACATTTAAATGTAAAAACAGAGAGACTGAAATGCTCACAAGTAGCCATCAGAATATTCAGTGAAATTATGAAATAATGTTAATGCAAACCATTGATAAAAATCTCCAGTAAAAGGAAAGATGATTCCCTGTGACAATTTTACTACTGATTTATATTGATTATGGATTGCATGGATTATGAATGGAACTCTCTTCAAAAAACTAATAACACCCAGATTAATATAAATTGTTGACTGTATTTTTTCTCCTAAACACAAGTCCTCCCTTTTCCAAGACAATTTGAATAATGGCCAACTGTCTGCAGAGGCTCAGGGCACCCACAATTAATTGCATGAAGTAACACAACCAACTATAGGACTTCTAGTCCTGGTTGGAAAGGGATGTTTGCACACAGTTGCTGGATTGTGATTCAAAATAAACTGAGCAATCCTAACCCCACTTATCTGGAAGTAAGCCCTGTTGAATTCAACCAGGTCTGACTTCAGAGTAGATTTGGTTAGGATTGTGTTGTTTAGTCATACCCAGAGAAGTCCCATTGAAATACAGTGGTACCTTGGGTTAAGTACTTAATTTGTTTCGGAGGTCCGTACTTAAACTGAAACTGTTCTTAACCTGAAGCACCACTTAGGTAATGGGGCCTCCTGCTGCTGCCGCGCCGTCGGAGCACAATTTCTGTTCTTATCCTGAAGCAAAGTTCTTAACCTGAAGCACTATTTCTGGGTTAGCGGAGTGTGTAACCTGAAGCGTATGTAACCCGAGGTACTGCTGTAAAAAAAAATCATTGAATTGGAAGGGGATCCATGGATCATCTAGTCCAACCAATGGACTTAAGTCCATGAATCTCAGTGGATCTACTCTGGGTGTGCCTTAGTTGGATGCCATCCATTGTCAGAAGTTAAGTCAATAAATAAGTTTTTTAAAAAATAAATCTCCTGAAGCATTTGCATGAATAGGCCTTGGGTAGTTTTCATGGGGCGTGGAGCATGAATGTAAGCAAATGCCATTGGGCTACATGTATGCTAATAAAATGAATGAGGCTGACTATTCATTATAGATAAGCATGGCTATCTTTCAGAAATGATGCCTTAATATTAATTATAATTTTGTAGGTGCGCTCTGTTATGCTGAACTGGGCACAAGCATAAAGAAATCTGGTGGGCATTATACATACATTCTGGAAGCCTTTGGCCCTCTACCTGCTTTTGTAAGAGTGTGGGTGGAACTGCTCATTATACGGTAAGTCAATTCTGTCTGCATTTGTTTTGTTGTCTTGTACTCCCAGTATGCTTTTGAAAGTAAAAAATCAATTAAAAATATGGTGTGTGTGGACATAGTCCAGCTGTGTTCTGTCCCTTAGTTTGTGCTTCCTGTTCTTGCTTCCCAAGATTTTCCTTTGTGACATAGTTGGACCGTTAGTTGTTAAGTTGTAAAAATTAAGAAACTCTAAAAAGCAGTATTTTAAAAAATAAAAAATGCTTAATTTTGTTTGCTCTAAAAAGCTGAAGCAGAACATTAATAATACCCAGACCTCATGTTGCATCGTAATTTTGGTTTAAAACTATCCAAGCCTTGTAATTTCCCCCCAATAAATCACAGTGTCTGCTGGCTTTTATGAAACTTACTTGCAGGTAGTAATCATTTTCCAGCAACTCCCCTGGTGCATCCATGAGACATGCACACCTGTGCTTGATTCAAATTTGGTCAGATGGGGCTATACAATATGAAAGAACCCTCCCATGTGTCTATTGCACATGGAATTGTATGCATGCAAAGTCTAGCATTGTGGCAAATATGGCTAGGGCTAACATTTCAGTATGCTTCGTGCCTCCATTCTACTTAAATATAGTATTGACTATGTAGTAATATTTCTAAACCCTGCCTTGGAGTCTTTGGTAGAAAAGAAGCTGTAAATCAATGCCCTGCTTTCTCTTATAAAAGGGAGCCCCACTGGAAATTCCAGTGGGTTGGGCATGGCAGGCTGTGGGAACTCTGTGGGTGGGCACAGTGTTTTAGACCACAATATACACCAAATGGTGACAAGGAAGAGGGCGACTGATGGGTGTTCAGGAGCAAGATCTGGAGTGGTCCTGAACAAATTTAAAGCTTCACTTGTAGGTGTCTTTTAGTAAAATGTGAAAATCTATGTTAGACTGAAATTGTGTTCTGTTGCCCCAGGGTGATCTGAAAATATTGCACTTCCTCTAACACTTTATTCCCTGCGTGAAAAAGAAGTAGAGCTGGCTAAACTGGTTTCAACCTACAAGTTCTCCCGCCCCCTGGCCCAAGAGATTCCATTTTTATAGTCTTAGTGGCCCATTTACAACATTGTTAACCTACAATTTACACTGCCAGTTGGCTTAGTAAATAAGCACAATGCCTCGTTATGTTATGTGAATTGCTCAGTGTTTACTATGCTGTTTAAAATAGCTCTCATATCACAACAAATACAGTTTGAGCACCTGTGGGAGCTAACAGGTTTATCTGTAGGCAGTTTAGCTTGTGGATGTAGTTACTCTAATTCTGCATCTGAGGAGCTTGTGTTACTAAAGATAATCCATACAAGTGAAACAAACATGCGTTCTCATTTCCTCTCCCTCTCCCGTCCCATGTCCCATGTATTTACGTAGCTTTTTTTAGTTGTTCTTATTGCTTCATACGCCTACGTAACAAGCTGTAGCAATAAAGGATTTGGTTAACAATTGTGCTCAGTCACTCTGAATGGGATATGTATTCGAGGTGCGTCACTCTCCTGGGAACACACTGAATTGATTAGCAAGTGTTAATCCACACCCAACACAAAACAAATAAAGGCAAGATCCTTTCAAGCCACAATATGGCATGCATCCTGGGATACATGCTTGTCCAGATCTGCAGTTATCAAGAGTGCCTCCCCTGCCAAAATAATGCTTTAAGTTTCTGCTATAAATTGATTGGCATTGTGTCAATAAATTTGGCATCTATTTGTTTTTTTAAAGGATGAGTCAAGTACTTTAGCATAGTATATGCAATGTATATACGAGAGCCCCAATCCTGGCTTTGTTTTCATAAAGAAAAGCCTGGAATTTGGAGCAAAGAAGTGGGCAGGGATTGAGGTGCTTAACTCTTTCTCCGCTTCTACATTCAAAGTAGCCTTAACGGGGAATCATTTTCAGCCTGAATGCAACTCTTCAGGTGTCATTTTGACTCTGAGGACCCTGCCCAGCAGAGCTGTCTTTCCCATTGGTGCTAGTGGGGGAGCTAGCGAGTGGGGGAGCTGCACGGCTTTGCAAGCAGCCTCCCCTTTCCCTGCATGGCCGCCAGCTGTGCCCCGCCAACTATATGGCTGGTGGGCATGCAGCTTCCTTCCCAGAGCCTCCGCAGGAGGAGAGCGATGCCCGCAGAAGCTGTGTGCAGCTTCCCTCCCAAGCCTCTGCATCTGCTAAAGACGGCTCTACTCCCGGTAGTTGTCCTCCTCCTGCTTCCTGGCAAAAGGCGGTGTGCAGCCTTCCTGGGCTGCCTTCTCAAGCACCCCAATGCCAGAGAGCATGTCCGCCAGCACGTTTTCCTGCTTGATCGCCACTGCCATGCCAGGGATCAGGGCGGTGGAGGAGGCAGAGGACATTTTCCACTGCCCCCTCCCTTGTTTTGGAGTTGCCGGGCGGGGGGCACTGGAGGGATCTTTGCACCATGGCGCTGGATATGCTTAAGACAGCCCTGCTACCCAGTTCTCTTTTTGGACGATAAGGCCATTAGTGGCTACTAGCCACAATGCCTATGCGCTGCCTCCAAGGTCCTGGGAGCCATGCATGTGCATGGGCCCTGCTTGAAGGTTTCCCATGAGCATCTGAGCATCTGCTGTGACAGTACAATGCTGGACTAGATGGGCCATTGACTTGATTCTCCTGTTCTTCATACAGTTCTTGAGTACCTTTGCCTAGCTGGAATTTGTCCTTGGACTAATATTACCTCTCACTTGCCTGTCTCAGCTTCCACCTAGCCAAATCAGTTTGCAAAGACACTTCTAGCTATGGTTTCTAGTTTCTCAAGATACTCGACACACTTCCTCCACCGAATGTAGCTGGCTTAGTCAATATGCTGCCCTACAGATGTTGGACTACAACTGCTATCTTGACCATTGGCTATGGATGTTGACTAGGGATTTTGGGAGCTGGATTCCACAACATCTGTTCTTGCTTTGTTTTAGAAAAGGGTCTAAACCAGAATTGGTTTAGAGCAGGAACCAATTCTAACATCACACCAAGCCACGGTTATGAAACACCATGCCCTATAGTGTTGGCATATGTTCTATGTATTTGAATTCTACGTATTTGAATTCCAGCAATTGTTTATAGCAATCCGTTTCCTCTGCTTGTAGATTTTTGTGCAAAGTAAGTTTCTTTAGGGATAGTTCCTCATTTTAATAAGGCCTGGTGACTGTGACCATCACAAAATGTAGAAATGACACTTAGGAAAACCCCAAGATTATGAGCCAAGAAAAAGTCCTAAAAGCACAGGAATCGCAGCTACCAAGAGCACAAAAGGAAGAACAAAAGGACTTGTTCCTGTTTAAATGAATTTCATAAATGAAAAAAAAATCATTTTTAAAAAGAGTGCAAAAAAAGTTTTTCTGCTTGGCAGAAGGGTAGTCGCAATAGTTGTGTGACTTATATTTTCTGATGTTACAGTTTTCACATTACTAGACTGTTCACTAATTTCTGTTTCTCTCAGCTTCACATATTTTAAATGTTATGTTTCCACATCAGTTTGCATTCATGAAAATTCACCAGAAATTTGGCATGTGTAATATATTTGACACAGCCTGACATGTCATGTAGGTATGTATACTGTAAATAATCCCCATATCCACCAGTAAATTGACCAGCCTTTCCCCCCTTTCTTTCTCTATTGCAGACCTGCTGCCACAGCAGTGATTTCTCTGGCATTTGGACGTTACATGTTGGAACCATTTTTTATCCAGTGTGAAATCCCAGACCTTGCTATTAAACTGATTACAGCTATGGGAATCAGTAAGTATCAGTTTTTAGGAGAAATGGGCTGAAGCAGTTGATAGGCAGAAGAAAACAAGAATAAATTCTGCACTCAATTAATACAACTCATATGAGACAAATTAAAAATGTGAATTTGTAACCAAATTGTTTTAATAGTCTTAAAATAGACTGTTCTCAGAGATACTTCATAATGACCATACTAAATCCCTAAAATGATGGGATATATGAGTGAATTTCTGATTTTGTTGGGCCAAATGGAGGAAAATATCAACAAGAGGTCTATATTTGAGAGTGGGAAAGAGACAATATGAAATCGAACACTCTTGCTAGGAGTTTGAGTTGCAGTGGCTGGGTAAGGCTTTTCTTGTGAGGTATGGTAAGGGGTGAAAAAGAACCAAGCAGGGTAGGCAAGGCAAGGTACAAATGCAGAAAGCAGCAGCTGGCTGATACCTTTTGTTCAGACTAGAGAACTGACCAGTTACGGCAATGATACTTATTAGATAGGTGAAATCTGTAACTGGAATTACTGAATCTGTCAGACTCAGAGCTTTCATCCCTAAATCTCCTAAGGCAGCTTCTTGCTGAAATAAAATAGCTCTGTCTTTCTGGCCGCTGTCATGATGGTGCAGGCAACAGGGAAATGATGTCTACTCTTTATGATCCAAGATGTGGGACACTTGGCACATGACACCTGGATTGTTTTAGATTGCCTGGAAAAACAAAACACATGTTAGTGGTTGGCAAACATTAGCTCAGCTGCAGAGTCTGAAATTTTGTGGCTTGTTTAGCACTGCAGAGTTTATGGCCTACTATTGTAGACTGGGAGGAACCAGCTATTTAACTAGTTGAGATGGATTGGTGTGTCCAGACTGATGAAGACTAATAGAGAAAAGCTAGGCCTATGCTGGGCAGTACTTGCTTATGCACTTTCAAGGGCCAGTAATACAAACCTGCGATATTTTTCACTCTCACACTTAACCTTCCCGTTTAGTGTAGAGTGAAATGAGTGGGTCACCTTGTAGTCACAGGTGCACCTGGGGGACACAGTATTCCAGGCCCCATGGTGGTGAAGTTTCCTTTGTCAGTAGAGTATTAAACCTCTGATTATGAGCCTAGTCAGTGTTCAGTATTTGGAGGTCAGCAGTGCAAATTATGGGCTATGGATACTCAGTCTTTTCTGTGACCTTTGATATTATTGAATATCAGTTGTTTGTTGACCAATGTGGCAGCTGACAGATGCTTCATTATTTGCTCCAGTTTTCACACATTTATCTTCTTCCCAAGCCTCAGCAATTATGCAGGGACTTGATATAGGGGTGAGACTGAATATGAAAAAGGTGACTGTAACTGAATCCAGTAAGGACTGAAATATTAATGTATTCAGGTCATGAAGAGAGCATGGCCACTTGGCATAAAGATGATTTTGGTCTTTTTATGGAGGCCACTAAACAACATAGATTCCACATGTGCTCTAAAGCAGTGTTTCCCAACCTTGGGTCTCCAGCTGCTTTTGGACTACAATTCCCATCATCCCTGACCACTGGTCCTTCTAGCCAGGGATGATGGGAGTAGTAGTTCAAAAACAGCTGGAGATCTAAGGTTGGCCAACACTGCTCTAAAGTCAACCTCTGGCCATCCTCTGTTGAGCACAATTAAATCTTCTTGGGTTTGACATAGAAAGTCAAACCTTGAGTCTGGATATATCTCGGAAATCCCCTTGTTCCACATATCCCTTTTGCCACAAGACTGCAATATTGCATTGACTTAATATCATGGCAACTGGACCCAAGATTGGATGAACTAGGGCCACATTTTATTAACAACATCTGTAGGAGAAATGAAAAGAATTGGAAGCTATACTTTGAGCAGATCCATTAAAATCAATGGAACTTAAGTTAGGGCTTGATATATGTTCCATTGATGTCAATTGACATACACTAAGTGTGAATAAATCTGGATCCCTAGATTACATCTTTTGGAAATTATATAATTACGTCCTGTGCAAGCGACATTGCCTAACAAGTGAGCAAAAGGGCAAATCTTCAATTTCTGTTTTCCAGCTGCTGCACATATAGTTTATCTATCTATTACAGAACTCTTTGCACTAAGAATATGCCGAAATAGTAAGCTGGGCCCTCATATTAACAGATATTACAAACAGGCAGCCAGACCCTACATTAGAAAGGAAATTAAAGGCATCAAGAAGGAGTGAAGTCATGCAAGACAATTCTAGTTACACAAGGAAATGCACTCATTTTGCATTTTCTTCAGTTGGATTGTCCTTGAACTTCCAGGTCCCAAAGTTATTTGTGAGTGTGCTTTTCCACCAACCCAAAACGTGGAGAGAGAATCAATACCTGACCACCTTATTTCTCTCTTAATTATGTTAAAACCTAAAGGCTCTATCTAAGTAATTGAATTAAAGTTATGAGCTTTAGAGGTTAATGTGGAAAATATTTCATGGAAAGATAATAGTAAAACAGATGTTTGATCCTGCATTTGCCCCTGGGACAGCGTTGGTGGCTGGATGCAGGAAAGGATTCCATTGTAAACATTTGCCTAGTGTTTTTAATTTGACCACAATGTGTGTATAATTTGGAATGGGATTTCATCATGATTAATTTAATGGGGCAATCTTTGAGATAAACCAGGATTACCGTATGTGCCTTAATTAAAAAGAAAGAATCAGTATGGCAGAAAGGTGGAGTCCTCCTAAAATAATGTCACCTGAGGAGGGAGATAGGAGTTAACAGCAAGTGGTTGGCATGGAGACCAAATGAGAGCCTGGGAGTGAGCTGGAGGAGTTGCTGCTTCAGAATGGAGTCTCTTTTAGGAAGCGCTTTGAGAACAAGGCTGTCAGGAGAGACACTGAAAGATGTGCATGAAGAAGCAATTATAGTAAGGTGAACTGGAATGACTCCAGGATGAGGCATGCTAAACCCTGCAGGGCAAGCCTATTTGCCCTTGGAGAATAAAATACTGATCACCAAATACAGTAGAATGTCAGCCCTGCTTTGAGCACACAGGCAAGAAGAAGCACTATCTGGGTCCCTTCAGGTAACAGCATCTTTACCTCTAATGAACTGGGATTGGGAGTTTGCTATGGATCACTTGCTGAGCTAAGATAATGGTTTGAGAATTAGAATAAACAGGAGACCCATTAAGATAAACCAGGGATTTCCAAGCTGCTGCTCTCCAGATGTTGTCAGACTACAATTCCCATAAGCCTCAGCTCTTGTGGCCAATAGTCAAGGTTGATGGGAGTTGTAGTTCAGATTGTCAGCACATGAATTACTGTGTCTAGAATGTCCTTATCCAGAGGCAGTTGCAATTGGTGCATGATCTTCCATTGGTGAATGTGCCACAGAAGCAGCTTGGGGTGGATCAGTCAGACTCTACCCTTCCCCCTCAACTAGACATCAATCCTGATCCTTTAGGATAAGTCAGATTCTGTCTAGAATAGTCTGAATACCACCTCCATAGTCAGACAAACTTCCACAAGCAGTACTTCTGTTTGGATGCCTGATGAATTCAATTTTTGTAAATTCCAATTTGTGCTGTTCTGTCCTGATCTTCACTTCCTTGACCCATGTGCAGATCAGTACATACCCCCCCCCCCAATTTTGCAGTTCTGTGAATCATGCAATACAGTTTTTGGCTCACAAAAATATCAAAATGTGTTTAATTTTTTTTATTTGTATATTTGTGATAGAAAATCTTATTATAATAGATTAAAATCACTATATTTATAAATGTTAAGTAGCTCTATTTTTTTGCAGTGCCCCATACATATCTTTAAATACAAAATTGACACATATGAGATTCCATATCCATTCCATACTTTTCATACTTCCATAAATATATTTATGTAATTCTTTGTACCCCTACCTTGGTTTTTTAGTTTAACATACACACCCACACTCCACATTAAACTTAGGAAGATTGTGCAAACTTTGCAGGTGTATGAACACACAGATGCAGTTATAAAAGCAAACCCCATGTGCTGTAATATTAAATGACACCTTTACCCTCTTTTTATGATTAACTACAAAGCCACAACAGAGCAGCCACAAAACAGGCTGGCAGCCTCACGACCAGTTTGAACATGGCAGAACTTACAATAAAGCCTTGCTATAAATACTGATAAACTGTTCTCAAACAGATGCTGGCTTTTTCATTGCAATAAGCATGACTCACTTAAGAAGAGTGATTTATGATTCATTCCTTGGACTGCTCAGAAAGGAGGCCACAAGATGCTGTGTGAACTTTTGTCATCCACATAACTCAGGTTCTTGCTGGCTATTAACTAACGGAAAATCAAGCACATATTTCTGCAAGGCAGGTCGCTGTATTGAAATGTTGCTACTAAGTGCTCATAGGAGCAAAGATGCTTGGATTACTCATTCATCCCTGAGTTGTATAACTGTGTTCAAGGCAGAGAAGCTGAACTCTTTTTATTCTGATCTTTCCTTTAAAAGACCAAGTCAGTGTTTAAAGTCCTTTCATATACTTCATCATGGCTTCTTGTCAGCCTATATATCATTGTGCAATTAGCCTGAAAGAACTGTGTTGCTAACAGATATTACAGTTTAATGTCTTTTCCCCTCAACATATTACTGAGTCGCTGCTTCTCTCCCACCAAATCATCATTGGGTTCCCACACCTCTTTCAGGGATCATCTATATTTCTGTACACACCCCCCCCCCCGCTTTCCCCAGGGAAAACCCACTGCTTACCATTGAATCGGAGCAAACGTTCATTGGGTTTTCTCCAGATTGACGTTTGCTCCAATTTCATGCTAAAGAGAAGGGTTTACAGGGGAAAGCCATTGGACAAGCTGCAAACCACTTGGACCCAAGGTTTCTTGACTCGGGACAAGTGTGGACAGGCCCTTAGTTTGTGGCATTGTAACCAAGGATGTATTCAGTTGTGAATCTAAAGAATAGTTCAACATAACAAACACAAGGTTAAATTAAACCTGAGGTTGTGAACTCTGTTGTTTCATGTTGAGGAAGCTGGTGGCCAAGTTGTGTAAAGAAACACCACATGCTGTACACCTATAAAAAATTCCTGTACGTGTGACGATAATTGTGAATCAATATTCTGGCAATATGAAGCATTACACTAGTTCAGTATTTTTAGTATGCAAGTTCACAGCATCATTCTTGGGTAGTCTGGATTTATAGATCTAACCAGGGCAGATTCACAAGGCTTCTGTTGTGTCTGCTAATCTCCATGACTCTGCATGAATCTGTCTGCGCAGTAAATGTGATGGTGGTTTTCCAGTTAACCCAGCCTTCCAGTTAATTCTGAATGAGTAGCTGGACGGAAGAAAACAAACATTTTCTTTCTTTGGCTACTGATTGATCACTAATTGCCCTTTTCTTTAATCATCAGTCTTTAATCATATGCACATTTGTAACAACCAAACAATCACTTCTCTGGGCCCAGTGCAAACTTCTAAACATGTTATTCTCCCTGTGATCCTTTTTGTGTTTTGGAAAAATTGGAGATTGGCTGGTGTCTTTTTAAGCTTTTGTTGTTGTTGTTTCTTTGGTTTAAGCTCCTTAATCTGACTGCCTACTTTATAGTTATAGCTGGTCATGGCAACATTGCAATGTATATAATATATTTATATTTATACATGAAGGATAGATTACTCTAGTCCCCTTCACACATTACTCTAGTTCAGTGATGGGCAAACCTGGCCCTCCAGCTGTTTTGGGACTACAATTCCCATCACCCCTGACCACTGGTCCTGTTAACTAGGGATGATGGGAGTTGTAGTCCAAAAACAACTGGGGGGCCAAGTTTGGCTAGTTGAATACAAGGTGGACTGCACCACTTGCCCTGTTCCTACATTGCATGGTATCCTCAGCCCTGCCATTCATGCACTGAGCAAGGACAGGCTGCTTGCATAGACTTTCCCTATGCAGATGTCCATGCTCAATGTGTTTACTTTCTCTCTTGTGGCTAGCCAGATGCCACTGCTCATTCCTGCTTGCCCTACATCTGCATCTGGAATCCTGGCAGCTCCCAAGACCCCAGCATCCTAGCAGTGACCATGCTGGTATCTACCCTGCCTTCCTGAATTCTTCCCCCCCCCCCGGTTGGTCACTCTAAGCATCTAGCTGCCCTTTTAATTTCCCCAAATACCCTCCGCCTAGCATCACTTTGGAAGACTGTGAGAAAGTAAAAACGTAGCTACCGTGCAACCATGGCAGAGGAAGAGTGTAATTACTAGGGATGTTAGAGAATTCTGACTGAAGCAGAATTGGGGGCAGAAATCACCACTGTTTGCATATTTGGTCATTGTCAGGACTGGATTAACTTCCTGCAAGTGCAGGTGGCAATTGTTGAAACCGAATTTCAAAGCTGCAAATATCTATTGTTAGTCACGACTCCAGAGTCCAGAAGTCATCAGAGGCTGCAGAGTCTCCAGCTAAAAAGCTGGACCATGTCTAGATCTCCAGAGATGAGGAGACCACAGAACCTGTAGCAGGAGCCATGACATTCATTGGTGCCTTCCATTGAGTCTAAGGAGCCAAATGCCTCCTACATTACTTAACTGGTACACGGAGTTCACTAGGCAGAGAAGCATGTAGTGTAGGAGGAGTGCTTGTCTTCAGGCCAGAGGGTTTGTCCTTTATGAGAGCTTTGGGCAGTTTCCAAAGGAGAACTCCCTAGTGCAGCTGATCCCAGCTGATTATGGGGGCTTCAGCGGTGCAGGGCTCTCTTCAGTCAGCTTAATTGTCCCTTCATGCAGAGAGCCATGTGCTTCACTTTGGAGCACTGATAATCAGTTGACCATCAGGGCTTTAAAGCACCTTGTAAATGCCTTTGCTGGCTAATCAGCAGTACTTGCAAACAACCTTTCAGCTCAGTCATCATATATGACATCCCTGATATCATATATAATAGCATCAGGCACAGGGCAGGTTGCTTGACAAAATGTCCTGGTGGGTGAAATCAGTGTGTTTTAGGTTAAAAAAATTATATATTTATTTATTTAATTTGTTTTATATGCCTCGAGTCCTGGTCTGTGAAGGTGGTAAATAATAATAATAATAATAATAATAATAATAATAATAATAATAATAATAATATAATAAATAATAGGGTAGGAAGAAGTGTGTGTGTCTCAGACATGTGAAGGCACTTGAGGTCACCTGCTTGCTAAAGCTAAGCATGTCTGGACCTGGTCAGTACTTGGATGGGAGACGACCTGGTAACCACAGGTAATTCTGCCTTAGGTTCTACAAGGGAAGAAAGGCAGGATACATATGCAAGAAAACAAACTAATTAATTAATCTTTGATGTTTTATTTTCATCTCAGGTGGAAACATTTTTTTTTTTAAGTCATTCCCTCTGCCCAAGAAACTCTGGGGAATTCTTTCCAGATTTCCCAGATTTCTTTGGAAAATGTCATTACAGTTGAACTGATACAAAACTGATGTAACTTAGTAGGTAATAGTCTTTTGCTCATGTACTTATTCATACTTAAGAATATGGAAGTAATTCAGGCTCCCTAAGAGAGCTGAAAGGTTCCTTATAACCACCTTGCTGAATGCACGTTCCCCAAGGCATCTCTCTAGAGGAAACCACACAGAACCTTTAGGAGAAGAAATGAATGTGAACATTGAGCCCAAAGGGCAATGTTTTGCAGGGCCCATAATTGCGAGGATTTGGCGCTCTGATTGTTTTATTCCGTTGTTCAATTTTTTCAATGCCATACAAATCTGCAGTTAAATCAAACCAAAGATTACAACTGAAATGGGAAAGTGACATTAATTTTCAGTTTAAAGGCTGAGTTATACCAGTTCATCAATTATCAACACTGAATGGTTCTGCCAGGAAGGAAGAAACTTTAATATCTGCTGTTGAAAGCTTGCAAAGAGATTTATGGCTGGTAGAACGGCAGTGGTGGTGGTGGGGGGAAAGGAGTGCTTTAGCAAAGGCATGTTGAGGAGAGTGGGATGATGAAAATAAGTGTGTGGCAAGAAGACTAATGAAGGAAACATTTATAAGGGTAACTCCACTTCTTCTGCAAATGCCTAGAATGCATGCTGGGGAAAGCTTTCCCTTGATGAAGCTTACGGTGCTTTTGGAGGGATGAGTAGCACTTTCTTTTAACTATTCTCTCTTCTTTTCCCCCTTCCAGCAATTGTAATGGTCCTGAATAGCATGAGTGTCAGCTGGAGTGCCCGCATCCAGATTTTCCTAACCTTTTGCAAGCTCGTAGCAATTTTGATAATTATAGTCCCTGGAGTTATGCAGCTAATTAAAGGTATGAAGTGAAAAGTAAATGCTATTTTAAGTGCTTTTATCTCCCCCTTCCCACCCTTGTCCCTACCCATATAGTGCTGAGGCCAGCAAAATCTCTTAATTAGTCTCTGCTTGTTCAACTTAAGCTCCATACTGTCATGTAAATAACTGGAAGTGGAACTATGCTGAGAAGAACTTATATTTACAGCAGCATGCTGATGAGAGCATATTGAGGCTGGATCCATAATGTTTTAAATGAAGGGCCAATGAGTTGCTCCTCTCAAGAAAAAAATTATTAGGAGGGTAAATGCATTGGAACGGAACTTCCGATAGGACATTCAAACAACTATTTTATACTGTATTCCATTTAGCTCTGTGTGTGTATGCGCGCACGCACGCACACACGCACACACACACACACAGACACACTTAGAAGACAATACATAATCTGTGAGCAAAACTCTTCCACAATGCTCTTCATTCATCAAATTCCATTGCAAAAAGCCTTTCCTCCTGCAAGAGGGGAGGGGTTGTGGGCGGGATCCGATGCCTGCCTCATGCAGGGGGCGTTAGCCCCCTGCCACCCACTCACCTGGCTGGCGCACCACGCCCACGGGTAAGCGCCCAACCAGGCGGCTTGGAGGGGGCGCATGCACCATTGAATGCTCCTTGCTGTATAATTTAGAACAGGGCTGAAGGGGACTTCAAACCCATGGGGCAAATTCAGCCCTTGAGGTCTTCCTCAAATGCTTCTACCTCTCTGGCTGTGTTTCTTGAACTGCCATCATTCCTGTTGTTTGCCTGAATAGAGAGATGTGTCTGTGTAAACCTCTGACTTTTAAAAGGTTTTAAATACATCTTCTTGTGCAATCCAAACCCAGACAAATGGTGATTAGTGGCCTATGGATAGATGAAACAAGCCAAGTTCAAACAATAGCTTTTAAATCTGACTTGTTTCAACTAACTGCACAACAGGCTAAACTGTGGTTAATCTAAAAGAAGGGTAGAAGTTTCCACTTTCCTTCATTTGACCATGAGAAAGGAGGAAAGGAGGAGGATTGTGTGAACCAAGGCACATGTAGAGTTATTTTCATAATGCTAAACTGTGGTTATGAGTTACATCCAAACAGAGCCAAACTCTTGATTTAAAATTTTCCAGCTTCTTCCTTCAGGTTTATATTCCCACTGATTGGCTTTCACTTTCAAAACTTTTCTCAGCTTATTCCTCTATGCTGTTTAAACAGATGGCTAATTCTTTTAATTAAGGGTTACTTTGAATCTAATAAGATAATCAATGTGCCAGCTGTTTTTAATACCACATGTTTATGGATATAATGTGAATAACTGTTATTGTATTGGAACAAACTGCAGTTTCCTGTTACATCCAAATACAAGAACCATGGTTTGTATAGGCTGCAGTAAATTAACAAACCATGATTTGAAACTATGTTATGACAAACTTCTCACAATTTTCCATATTTGGACATCATTGAAAACTGCAGTTTGTTCCAAAATGTAAATGGAAGTTTCATATTTGCCTACTTTGCATATGAAGGAGGAAAAGGGAAGCTGAAAAGCCCCAGGAGCTGCTGGAATTGGTGTATGGCTACTCCCTGTGGTGAACCACTGAACCTCACATGACAGCCTTCTTAGTGAAGAGCCTGCCAAACTGACCCCACCCGCACAGGCTCACCACTGGATCTTTCTAGAATGAAGGGACTGTTAGTATATTCCTTTCCTAGCTGAGCCTTGATTGAGCAATAGGCCTCCCTCAGTTCTACTGTAGATTAATAGTAGGGAGAACAAATTAACTGTGCTGGAAGAAAATTGCTAAAATATTACAGGATGTGTTTGCAGTGTCCAAATAATGCCCGTAGCCAATTTTCTGACAATTTTCTGTTATACGTTGTGGTGGATATAGCTTTAAGCAAACATATGTTTGTTTTTGGAATTCTGCCACTCCACCCCCCCTTTTGAAGTAGAAAGTTGGGGAACTGCGTTCTGTAAGTATAACTGCATGTGCTCATGAGGAAGGAATTGTTTTGTCAGTAGGTTTTCTTGTTAGCTGTTCTTAAAAATTAGCAGAACTGCTTTCAAAACAGTCTTCACTGGGAATTAGGGTGAAAGGGTAAATATTCCAAACAGCTGTGGGACATACAGCCTGTTATATGTTTGTAGCCACCTCCTGGGGCCTATTTCTAATATGTTTACCCTTAGGTGTTGGTTCTGATGGTACTGATGTTAGCTTAAATATAATGTGGCTTTTGCTAATTATTGTGTGTCATGTAGTATGTGAAACACCTGCAAGAGTATAGCCATTAGATTGAATGATTATGCCCTTGTTTATCAAAGGCACTACTTTTGTATCCAGTGTTTCAGTAGTTGTTACTTCTTGTATATGTTATCTCTTACCTGATCTGTGACATTTATTGCAAAGTTGCAAGAGCTTTGTTAAAGTCTGTGGATGTTCATTTGTAGCCAGATGGTGCTCATTTGTAGCCAGCCAACAGAAGGATGCCTCTCTTCACATGCTTCTGATGTCCCATTTGTCTAAACTTAAAGCAGGGGTAAAAAGGTAAAGGTAAAGGGACCCCTGACCATTAGGTCCAGTCGTGACCGACTCTAGGGTTCTGGCGCTCATCTCGCTTTATTGGCCGAGGGAGCCAGCATACAGCTTCTGGGTCATGTGGCCAGCATGACTAAGCCGCTTCTGGTGAACCAGAGCAGCGCATGGAGGTAGTCAACCTTTCTATACCTACCGTCCACTAATGCATATTTCTTGATGGTAAAATTTCCTTACTGCCCACCAGTGCTCAATGGAAGGAGGATTCAGCTTGTGCCGTGGAACCCCCTACCGCCCAACTAGAATCCTGAAACTCCCACTAGTGGGTGGTAGGGACCAGGTTGACAACCTCTGGTCTAAAGTATGAGAGGCTGATTACTAAGCTGGAATTAGAATGATTTTTTAAGAAAAACAATAAATGGATTTATCTCATGGGTGATTATGCTGGTGATTTGCACTCTTTGTAAATTGTTGATATATATTTTAATCTGCTTTTCAGGAGAAACTCAGCACTTTAAAGATGCATTTGTGGGGAATGCAGCCAGTGTCAAAGGATTGCCTCTTGCTTTTTATTCAGGAATGTATGCCTACTCAGGCTGGTAAGTGGTATGACAGGTTGGATTACACTGAATGCCTGACCACTGTATGCTCAATATGCTATTAGGTAAATCTCAGCCAAACTGATGCCCTTTTAAAACTCGGAGCATGGGAGGAGTCTATGATATAGATGTTAAGCTTATGAGATAGACGTAAGTGCTCTAGCGTATGCTTTGTATGCAGAGGGTCCCAAATTCAATCCCTGGCATCTCAAGGTAGGACTGCAAGAGACTCCTGTCTGAAATCCTGGAGAGATACTCAGGTCAATGCAGAAGACAATGGCTATCTAAATGAACTAGCGGTTGAACTTTGTATGAGGCAGCTTGATAGTGCACTCTTGTATGTGTCTTCCGTGACATAGGCCCCCCACTAAATTCAATGGGACTTATTTCAGGATGAGTGAATATAGGATTGTAGCCTAACTGACTTTTCCTGGGATGGGGCCCACTTACAATTTTCTGAGAGATTTTTGGGCACTCTAAGGTGTACTCAAAAGCCTAATCTGCTGTACAGAGTTATTATGAGTATTAAGTGACAATTAGATTGCATGTGAAAAATTCTATATTGGTAAATAAAATTGATTTAAACTTTGCTTTTATAGGTTTTACCTCAATTTTGTTACTGAAGAAGTAGAGAACCCAGAAAGGTATGTTCTTCCCCTCACTTCCTTTTTTTAATAAAACTGATCTTAAAAGTCCCACTGCTCTAGAAAATAAATTAATAAACCTATGCTCTTTCAGATAATCTTGCATGCCAGCCAGGTTGCTTTCTCCTTGCAATGATGATATCAGTTTGAATATGCTTTTGTTTGAAATTTTGCTAATTATTAATCCGACCTGACCTGCGTAGGTGTGTATCTTTTCTTGTATACTGAAGACAAAAAGAAAGTAGTTCTCCCCATTTATAGCATGTCAGCAATTTTCTATGCGAAACATTGAATAGATGCCTCTGACATGTCACTGGGAAAGGATAAGGCTTTGAATGCAGATTTCAAGGCATATTTAAATATTGATTTGCTGTGTATAAGGTTGCTCAGTCATAATGTGATCTCAGCGCACTAAGGCCCAATTTAAATTTGTCATGTGGAATACATCCATGGAAGTGTTCCATGTAACTGCTGTTTGTGGATGGAGGTTATACTGAATGGATTTATAGTTGCCTTTGACTGGACTTAACTGTCCAGGGGTCCTTTACCTTTACCTTTACTAAATGGATTTGTGTGGATGTTATGTGAATGTGACTCTGGTCCCACCACTTTACTGAAGCCCCAGAAGGTTACCTTTGAGGAAATGTGGGTCTCAGGTTAATAAAAGTTCACCAACTCTGATGTGCATATTTCCCCCCTACATGGCCTTGTTATGTTTCTGAATATACAGTTATCTGCTGTCCTGATATGCTAGCAGCCCTTTGATGCAAGGGTGATGCTGTGGCCCTTCATTCTGTGTAGGTGGGCTATATCATTGTGCTGTCAGTGTGCTCAACCCGCATTAGGTGCATTACTATGTGAGCCCCATGCTATCACATTTAAATTGAGTCAATTTGGGCCCACCTAGTCTTTGGCTATTTCAGCCAAAATGGATAATACCTAGAAAAAATGTAGACTAGCTGGAATTTGACAGAGTGTTGCTGCACATATGCATTGTTGCTTCTCCCTTGTTAGAAAGCCATTGGGGTACTATAAATATTCAGATGAATGCTATTAATGGAAAAAAAGTGGGAGACAATGTGTTTAATTCTTCATTTGGGGAAGTATTCTGCACATGAAGTTACCGGTAGAATGTTGAAATTTTTTTCAGGATTATTGAAGTAACCATAAGCAGACTCCCTCCAGTTACTGCTTGCGATATAAACAGAAGCCTTTGTAGTAAATCAGAAGTGTTGGCTTCATTATAGAGTCCTGACACAGAACCAATTAAATCAAGCATTGGTTAGTACTTTAAATTTAGTTTCTATATGCACTAATGGGAAGATGCAGCATAAGATTCTATCAGCACATCTGCATCCCAAATAGTTGAGACATTTTTCCAGCAACACAGAGGAATGAAGTGCTTCTCTGACTCAAGTGGAGGAAAGGCGCTTGATGATTCAACAGCTCAGCACCAACACCCAATAAAATTCAGAGCTAGTCTTTTTATTGGCTTCATTCATCTTTGGATGAGGCCTCTAATGCTGAACAACTGGAGATGCAGAGCTTAATTATTTGAACAGGCAGGTTTTGAGGCTCATAGCCACAGGCAGTTTTGTATCACTATCTTGTTTGCTTTGCTGTAGGTGTTTTATTTAAATCTCCCACAGAAGTTCACACTGTACACAGGACTTCTCTGTAGAACATCATTGTGGAACTGTTGCTATTGCCATAAAAAAGGATTATAATTCTTCCAGATGTGTAATTTGTAATATTTTGTGAAGAGCTGTAGATGCAAATTACTGCCTGGAACAAGGAAGTGTATAATGAATCCTTCTGTCTCGTGCCGTGCCAAAGTAAATGTTTGCCTCAAAATCAGTCACAGTTGTATGTTTCCAGGTGCACTTCACCATGTAGAATAACTGGCAGCTGGTATTCCTATAATCAGTTCATGCTCAAACAGTGATAATTAACCTTCTGCAACATTTAGGGTGACAGAGTGCCTGAAAAGAACTATGTGGCAAACACAGATATTTGCACCTCAAAATAGTAAATCTCCATGGTATGCGGAGATGTTGAATCAGTAATTTGGTACAGGGATATGTGGAATCATTTGCAGAATTATATCTGCGACTGCTTTAGCCTGCCATATTCAATTTTTCCTTGCTTTCTTCACTTAAAAGAATCCCGTACAAGCAGGTTGTGTTTTCTGTTTTTCCAAGGGAGAGATGAGGGTGGCAGATACTGAGCTGCAAAAGACCATCTTTTGAATCCATGACTGGGCAGCTGTTCGCATCCATAACCAGTGTTGCATTTATCAGAATACTAGTGTTTTGGGAAACCTTGACCCTTGTCAAGCCTGTCCTAATTGACAATGGCATTATATTGTATCCCCCTCCCTCATGTATGTTTTAGACCTTCATCCTACCTATGTTGCAACAAGCATATTGGAAGGACCAGTTTGTTCTATGGAGTATAGGGAAGTGGAAACCATCACGAGATTTCTCTGTTGCACTATATACCAATTTTGTTGCTTATTAAGGGAAATTTCTAGGAACTGATCTCAATGTTGTAGCTTAGAAGTCATTGTTCATAACTGGAAACATTGGTGCAAATATATTTCCTGGGACATTAATGGGGGAAAAGTATAGCATAACTCATCACATTTGTCTTTGTCTTGACCTTTGTAGTAGATTGTTGTGTCATTTTGTCTGTTACAGTCAACTCTCCAAAGTAAGCATGGGATAAACTGGAATGTAAACTTTTAGGCATTAGTTTCTTCAAAACATTTTGCTGTTAAAGAGTAGAAAACATTGGCTAGTTTGGAATTCACAAATTAAATCCAGGTGTATTTGAGGTTTAATACATTACTACACTTTGATTTAGGATATTTGTGAAAGCTGCATAAGAAATATACCACTTGGGTGTATTGGTGTTTGTTATTTCCTGGTTTCTCATGTGACTTGGGCTAATCCATGACCCCTAAAAAGGATAATTACACAGGATAGGAACATGGGATGCTGCATACAGAACATACAGAGTGAGACTATTGGTTCATCTAGTTCAGTACTGTCAACACTGACTGGCAGTGTGGCTCTGCTGGATTTTTAGATAGGAGTTGTTCTCAGCCTACCTGGAGATGCCCGAACCTGGGACCTTTTTCATGCAAAGCATGTGCTCTGCCACTGAGTTACAGCCTTTCAATTATAAATTAATGAAGAATACAATAATGAAATAATTTAATGAAGTGAATGAAGAACAGTGATCCAGTAATGAATGGTGCAAGCTGTTGATTCGCATAATGAAGTACATGAGCTACCTGCTTAAAAACATCTATTTGTACACATTTTAGGGCATTTTAAAATTAAAACAATAGGTAACATTAAGGGGAGACATGAAACCTTAAAAATGAAATTTCAGGAAAGTGCTGCAATTATTTAGCGTTAAGGTGAAAATTCCAGTGTTGTCACTATAAAAGAGTAAGGGCCTAAACATAAATAAAATGGAGAGACCCAAGGGCAAAAATTCTTCAATATCTATCAAAGCTAAAGCTGGAAACAGTTTCTCAAAAATTCCTTTGTCATAAATCCTTGCTAGAATTTGTGGCAAAATGTACATAGAGCAATTCCTTGTTTAAACATGAAAGTTTGCAAATGTTCTGTTTCCATTTGTTAAATAAGTTTGAGGCCATCCAGGTAATCAATCATTGTTTAAAAAGTTACACTGTGCAAAGAATGTATTATTGAGATGTATAGTGTTTGTAAGCCTACTCTCAGATTGATAAATCATGTCTAGTGCCTGTTGGAATACAGAGAATGAATTGCTTTGCTATGACCTTGGGGTGTGAGATTAGTCAGTTTGTCTATTAGGCTTTTCCAGTGTTCTTCTCACTTCATTTATTCCTTCTGTCCTTTGGAGCCAAGATGCAGCAGACTTGGAGCAAGTTGCCAGGGCTTGATATAATCACTCATTTTGGGAAAGCAGAGTATCAGAATGGCCTGAATGATCTTTGTGGGTTTTTAATATCAGATTTAAATAATCTGAGTGTCATATTTAATTAATGCACTGTCTGCTTCCTATTTATATTAATTAATGGCTGAAAGTCAACACATCTTGAGTCAATGAGAAATGAAAAGACGAAGCATAATACTGTAGATATTTCCAGACTTGAGGAAGGTGATGTCGACATAGATAAATGGGAGGTGAGCAGCTTCCCAAATGTCACAGTGCTTCCAACATGTTGGTGAATTCCAGCCCTTTAAATTTTTTTGCATGCTGCAATCTGATGTACTATCAGTCTTAGTTAAATCAATAACTCACACGATACTTTAAATATCAAGCCTGATAGGTCTAACTTCGCTCACATGCCCTGAGCTCTTTTGAAAGGTGGACAGTGACAGAATGGGAACTGTTGGATGCTCAATGTTTTAGAAACATCATTTACTTTGGAGGCCTAACTGGTAACAGTTCACCTTTGGAAAGTGTATTCATATTTTGAGATTTGAAGTCTTGAAGCTTGATTGTGTCGTCTTTTGAATATAGGGCTGATAGCATACCCCACAAGTGTCCCAGAAAAAAAAAGGGCTGTCCCATCCCATTTTCTCTCACGAGAGCACAGCAGCCATTTTGGATGCTATGATCTCGCATGATTTCATACTGAAATCCCTTTGTTATCACTTCATTGAGTGGGGGGTGGGGGGCAGAACATCCTAGGGTGTTTTGAGAGAGCCAGTGTGGTGTAGTGGTTAAGAGCGGTAGTCTTGCAATCTGGGGAACCGGGTTCGCGTCTCCGCTCCTCTACATGTAGCTGCTGGGTGACCTTGGGCCAGTCACACTTCTCTGAAGTCTCTCAGCCCCACTCACCTCACAGAGTGTTTGTTGTGGGGGAGGAAGGGAAAGGAGAATGTTAGCCGCTTTGAGACTCCTTCGGGTAGTGATAAAGCGGGATATCAAATCCAAACTCTTCTTCTTTTGACTTGCCAAAATCTAGAGCCCTTGAATCCACTGCACTCTGTCATAGTGCCTGATTTCTAGACACACATGCACACTCAGCCATGGGACACTCCCAAGTACCAAGGGGTAGCATGGGGTTGTCAGAAGACAGTAGGGTGGCCATGCATTGCGGAGGACAGCACTCTCTATTTTGAGGGCTGCCCAGGCCAAGTCTAGTTTAAAGATGAAGAACCATAACAACAGGAGCCCAGGAGCCCATCAACAGTTAGCAGCTTGTGGTCTGCGGTCCAAGCAGGTACACAAATCACCCAGTGTCTGCCACACTATGGTGAGGTGTATTGTATTTCCCTTAAAATATGTGTCTATATTTATAGATGACCATATGGGAAATTTGTGCAAATTCTTATCCTCTCTTTGGGTGATGCATGACTGGCTGGTCTAGAAGAGAGAAGCAATATGCTGCCTTTGTGCACTCCTTTATTTAACATGTTGTCTTTATTTAACACGTTTCCTCCCATTTAAAGTACATGGGTTCCCCCAAATAATCCTGGAAATTGTGGTTTGTTAAGGGTGCAAATTGTTACTCTGTGAGGGAGTAAACTACAACTTGCAGAATTATTTGTGGGGAAGACCATGACTGTGGGGTGGTATAAACATGCTTTAAAAGTAATGTGGACATAAGCTTCTTCTGCAGGTCATCTCTTCAGAAGATATGACACATCGCTAGCCCTCCTCCTGTAGGAATGCATATTTGGGGGCACACTTGTATAAATGATAACCTTGAAATGCAGAATGGATCTTCTGGTTTGGATCCAGCTTAGAGTTGTTTATCTACTGTTGGTAGCTTGGGGATATTTATAGATACTGTGAACATTAGGGAGACCATAATTAATGGCATGCAGGTCAAACTTTAAGTGAGTTTTCCTTGTCTTCAAGTTTACACCTCTCTGCAATTTCCTGAGACTGCTTCTGAGGAATTTGTTAGGTAGTTTCACTACATCTTCAGGCATTGGTCTGTGTGTATCCTCACTTAGTTATAGCTGATGAGTCAAAGTGAGATGGCAACTCACCTATAGTGGGAAGTAGTGCTGGCAGCAAAACCACATAACTTTAAAAACTAAACATTCCCCCCGCCACAGGCAAGATCACAGGAAGGCACAAGAAGAAAGCAAATGCATTACATACAAGTGCCTGCGGCGCAAATCAGCCTAGATGGCTTAAACAAGTGATGCAAGTCACATGCTAAAGAGTCCAGATGAGACAAGATAAAACAAAACATTACTTCTGGAAAGTCTCAATCACCAACTTGAGGAAAATTCCTTATCAGCGTCAGATAACGTTGATTGCTCAGACTTTGCACATGAGTAAAACTCATTCATTGTATCTTTCACTTTCTTTGTTTTTCACTGAATGCACAAACTAAGAAATGACATAATGATCTAGTCTAGGAGTGTGGAATCCCAGATGTTGCTGGACTGCAAGTCCCAGAATCCTTGATCTTTAGCCATGTTGGCTGGGGCTTGTGGGCATTGGAAGTTCAGCAGCAGCTGGAGAGCACCAGGATCCCCCTTTCAGATTTTCATCAAAGTTAAGTACCTCTCTATAGAGTCAAACTCTATCAAAGCTCCATTGAACCAGAGGGTACTTAATTCTTAGTAGACATGTATAGGATTACACTGTGAGCCCTGATTATTTGAATAGGGAGTTAAGCAGGTATAGATGAAACCATATATACAAACATTTGGCATATCATTTTTCAAAAAGGAAATATTGCTCTTATTTATTGAGCATATGAAGGAAACTTTAGCAGGATTTAACAAGAATTATAAGCTGTTCCTTAATAAGCAAAATTATTTTTTCTTTTCAAATCACATATGTAAATGTTAGACGAAAGGAACAAGCTATATTTTTCTCATAGTGTCTTTAATGTAAGGGGCATTTCCATGCACAATGTGTTAAATATTCATGCTGCCCATGAGCAAAAAATATATTTTTGTTTTTTTTAACTTCTTATTGAGACTAAAGTGCCCTGTTTTAAGGAATTGTTTGAGTACCCTGTGCTTAATTGTGTGTGTGTGTGTTGTTCTGCTTCACATATGCATAAAAAATACATTTGGCTCAAAGTCAATTTGTTCATTCCTCTAAGGCCACAATGCCAAGTAAATGGGGTAAAAATGGTAGGATTATATTGTAATATTTTATCTTGAGGTAATCAAAAGTGACATACATTAATCCCTCAAATGCTATTCTATAGCTCATTTGCTCATGTAAATTTAAAAGGTGTCCAGGTACCTTAAAATAAAATTGAAGGGCAAGGCTGACAGTATTTCCTTTCACTTTTATTCAATATGGTTTATGGTCTAGAAATACTTTTAGGCTTTTATATCAGGGTCAATGTAACTAGCTGGGTTGTTTTTTTTTTAAAGTAACTGTTTCACACATAAATCTTAACTTAGATGTTGACTATTACCTGTGCAGCACACATAGAACTATTCCAAATCCTTAGGTCAGATGTCTAGATTGTACAAAAAATAGCCTGATTCCCACTAAGCTATGGCTTGATTAACAAACCACAAGTTGTCCTAATATATGGTTATGTTTTCCAGCTGCTCTTGCTTTGTGCCATTGTAATTTGGTAAACATATGGGGTGGGGTTTGACTGGGTTCACATGTTAACAACCAAGCCAAAGATAAAATAAAATAAGGTTTGTAACCAAAGGTTTGTATTCAAACAACAAACACTGAGCCGTATCCAGTGTGTTCTGTCCATTAGTGCAAGACACCTTGTGCTAGCAGATGGCGCAGTTTAAAAGCTATGCATCAAAGGAATCCAGTGCAACAGTTGTGCTAGTGGAAGCTTGTTGTACAACAACAGATTGTGAAATCTGCTGTGCCACCATCTTTGGCCATGTGCTTGTGTATACTCTTACGCTGCACAATCTGGTGCACTGGTACCTTTGTTTCCCTTGCACAGCAATGTTCTGCCACTGCAACAAGTATACTGCTAAGTTACTTTAACTTAGCACTACACTGGATACATCTCCCTGGTTTCCAGATTGTAATTGGTTAGCAGTAAGCATGCCCCATAGCTAAACCTCTGGGCTGGGTTCACTCATAACGCCAAGCCATGACTTAATAAACCATAGATTAGTGTTATGTGCAAACCAGACAACCCTTTCTTTTGCACTGTACTGGAAAGTGCAATATTGTTGTATGTGTGTAGATTTTATTGCATTTATTTTATAAACATTTGTATAGTACCCTTTTACTCCAAAAAGAGCCCCTCCCAACAACTTAGAACAATAAAACATTGAAAAAATACTGAAGAACATTGAAAGCAATATAAAACAGTTAGCAAGGCCATAAAAGACTGATGAAACAAATATGTCGTAGCTATCCATCTAAAGGACTCTAGAAGGGCCACTTAATCTCCATTTGTAGGATGTTCCTCAGGCAAGGTGCTACCACTGAAAAGGTCGTATCCCATACAGAGCTGGCTATACCACTAGGCAGAGTGAGGCAGCTGCCTCCGATGTCAAATTCTGGGGAGTAATGGCAGTGAGATGTTGAACAAGAGAGCTGTGTGTCACTTATAGACCGCTATGTGCCTCCAAAGCTAGACTGCTACCCTCAGGTGTAGTGGAGGAAGCTCTCCTATAAGTAAAATTTAATTGCTAGAAATTTGGGTGAAAAATAGATCTTTTATCATGGACCATCCCATAACAAATGGAAGCTGGAATACACACACAAACCTAGCCTGTAGTCACGTGGCATCCTGTAGGGACAAAATATTCATCCGTTTTGCCTCTGTTGCAGTCATGATGCATGAAATCTTAGCTTTTCTTCTCCCTGTCCATCTATATGGAGTGTGGGGTCCATTGCATGTTCAGGATAAGCTTTGGTAGTCTTCCAAGACTGGGTTGGGATGAGCATTCTGTTTAAACGGAGGATCTTACCTACATCAGACCAAGCATGATGACTAATCCAACTCTGGTAAAATGGAATGTATAGGACTTGGATATGCATAGGTTATTAAGCTAGTAGCACTTAATTTCCACTGATTGAAATTGATGGGACTTAAGTCAGTATAACTAAATTTTCACATTCATTTTAATGTGTCATAAATATGATTAACTTAGTCTGGATTCAATGCACACACACATACGTCCTCCTGAAGCATTGGGAAGAGGGCAAATCAAACTTTTAAATGCAGTGACTATGAGCTTTACCCCTGTCACTGTTCTCGTTGGCTTCACCGTCTGAAATGGGAAACCTTTTATATCCATGGAGGCTCCTTGTGTATTTTTGAACCCTGCATAATTGGGGCTCATGTGCCTGCCCCTGCTGACCCTCTCCTGTGTTTATATTGCCCTCTTCCTAATGCCTAAACCGGACTATAGTTTTAATACAGTTCTGTTTTTTATTAGATATTAATATTCTTTAAGCCATAAGAAATTGAGGCTTTGACTGAAGTTTCAGAAGCAGCCAGCTCTTCATGCACTTGTAATATATTAACCCAGAAAGAGAACCTGCCCAGTATGATAAACAAAGCAGATTAACTTGGCAAGTACATTTTCTGCCTATATAACCTGGTCATTATTAATCACAGTACAGTCACGTATAGTTGTGCAAATAGAAATTCAGCAAATGTGTGTCTTATAAAACTAATTTCCTGAAATAAAAAAACAACATTTCTTTCCAAAAGGAGCATAGTGAATGTTGTTGCCCAGCAAATCTGGCTGGTGCCCCAAAACTAGCAATATTAATGATCTGTTTGCATTTCCATTACAGTCCTTTATCTTTAGAATTTTATAATTTACCAATAAACTCTTTTTGCAAGTTGGCATTTGAGCTTTAACTGGCCTTTGAAAAGGCCACAGGAGATGAGATAATTTGTTTGAAAAGTGACTATAGTAATGTTAATTTAAAATACTTTTCAGAATTTCACATTCTTTAATGCAATTTAATGTACACATCTAGAGTAGACCAACTGATCCAAAATACAGGCAACATTTGGACTAAACAGTCCATAAAGATTTTTAGATGGTTGAATAAAAGTGCAGTGTCTTTTATTTTTAACCCATTATTTCTGCCTGCATGATTATATACCATTCCCATTGTCAATACTATACATAGAGTCTATGCATGTTCTCATGCTGGCACCCACAGAACTTATCTGAAGGATTGTTGTTTTGGTGGGGCTGCATGAAACAAATAGGGACTAGCATGTGATGGGACTGTTGAGTTGAATTTAACTTACAAAACAGTTTCATTTACAGCACAATCCTAGACATCTTTATTCAGAAGTAAATTTAGTGGGGCTTACCCCTACCAGTGTAAGATCACAGCCTTAGCACGACATGAGCTGTGGAGGACTGGTATAATATTTGTGTACTTACGTTCATTTCCATTTACAATATGGAGAAACTATGAGGAAGGTGTTTCATTTTGCTATGTAACCCTGTTGCTTTAACCAAAATGTACAGAAAGAAGATCATTGTACTATTGATTTTTTTTTTAATCAAGAACTTGTTTGTTTGTTTTAATCCTTGGGTCCTACTTGGGCAACAGCAGTAGAAGGAGCCAGTGGTAGTTAATGCTACATAAAGCACAGATGGAAGTGGCAACAACTTCCTGCCAATGGCAGTAACAGTAATTACAGCAGATTGCGTAAACCAGATGGGCAGGCTAGATGGGGGCAATTAGCATTACAAATGGAAATGGAAAATTAGGATGGGGGGTGTAGTAGTGTGTATGTGTGCATAGTGGGAGGGAGTGTCAAATGTTTTTGCTTTGCCTGCTTGACCAGAATGTGTATCTTTAGGGTACATCTGTTTGGCAGTTCCGAAGGGGGATTAGATATGGGTCCAAAGCACAATTGATCCTTGCAGTCTGCATGAACTAGTGACCTTGTCTCCTGCTGGTTTTGCCCTGGGTCTTGGCAATACATTTGTGAAGGGTGCTATAGAAATGGTTTATAAGAGCCCTGTACAACTTGTGCCACACTGAGTTGAGCATGGCCCCCTCACCGTACAGGGTAGTTCAGAAAAGCTTGAGAAACCATCAGTTGTTGCTACCTGATTGAGGCTGCAAAAGAAGGCATTTTGTTGACACCTGGGTGGTTGATGCAGCATGGGCTGGCAGGCTATTTCAAATTGGGTCACAATTTGAGAAGACCTGACATATGCCAGTAATTGTAGTTGGGACTATAATATTTGGGATAGAGAGAGGTTCCCCCCCCTCACTTTCTGTTGTTTTCCTGTTCTCTTGTCCTGATTTCAGCTTTCCATTTCTGGATTTTGTTGTCTTTGAAGAGAGTCATTTGCTGTAATATCATATCATGGGAAATGGAGATTATCTCCAGCCGCAGCTTTAAGGCTTTAGTAATCTCAGTCACTGGAGGGTACTTTCTGAAAAACCTATCTGATTTTTTTTTGAATTGCTTTTCTGAGAAAAGAGCCCAAAGCACTTTAAGATCAGATGACTTTCTAACCTCCTGTTTCCAGCTTCAACGGCAATTGTCTCTGTATTTTAATGCAAAAATTACAGGTGTGCAGGTTCTCTTTAGCAGATAGTTTGCCTTTCTACACTTTATCTGTGACAAAGGGTGTGTTGATATGCCTGCCAAGAGTCCAGATGTCACCATGCCAAACTTCGGTCTGTGATCAGTGAAAATTCTGGACTGCGTGAATATTCATTTCAGTCAAGATCTATTTGTTTTGGTCATAACAAGTACCTACAAGATTAAAATGTTTTGGGAAAAGGCTAATAGTATACAGTAGGGCTGCAAGATCACGTTACACAAGATCATGTTACGCAGAATTCATTAATCCAAGTAACAGTCAAACACATGGACATCCACAAAGTTTTACATTGAAAAAACGGCCCCTCTCTGGATGGGCAACAGCGGCGGAGGAAGCTGCTTGGGTGCCTGCCCGCTCCGGAGTCTGCCTGCCTGCTCCCACTCAGCCATCCTACAGCTGGAGAGGAGGCAGCGGGTGGACTGTGGCTTGGCCGCGCTGCAGGCCCCGTGGTGAGTGCCGCCTGGCATTTTGTCACCACCACCTCAGTGGGTACACCTTGGGTGGCCAGCACCTACCGCACCCCCCTTCCTCCGCCCCTGATGGGCAAGCTATTGTTTGCAAGCAAACACCCCTCCTCATGCCTTTTGGTGAGTCTGACCAATACTTGTGACTTTCAGCAACCCAGGAAAGAATTGTATCCTCACATTCAAGGCCAATGTCAGCAGGCAACGTCATGAGATCCCAGAACGCTGACAGGACCACTCACTGAAGCCAGTTGCTCTTTGTATTCACTCATTGGTCCAGATTCAGAATTTTGCAGCAGCGGTGGATTTGACCTGTCCCAATACATACCAATTCCTCAAGTTGTGATTGGCTGCACCTCCCTGGTGATTGCAAACTTTGGAGCTAGTCCTGCTTATGCTTAAATGTGTGAAATGTCTTGAATGCTCTCCAGTTTCTTGAGCATTTGAGTCCCCTGCAAAATAGGTTTTCTGTGTTTCTGACCCAGCTGGAGAATATCAGCAGGTGTGGAGTTACTGTATTGTTGCCCCAATAATTTCATTGGGTGTGGAGTTGATATTGCCCTGCTGTTGTGAAATGCCCAAGAGAGCAGTGTGTGTTTTAATTTCATTAAACATTTTTCCAGTGCTCAGCAGTCACCCTGGTAGCCCATGCTACCTGATCTGAAAAAGACCAATGAGAAAAGTTATCTCTCCACTTCAAGGGCTTAACTGAAGAAGGCTCTCTTATCAAGTGCCTGGGATATGTACACTTGCTGGTTTTCTTTCTTTGAACCATTCTTTTAAAAAGCATCATTACTAATTTTAAAAACTAACAATGAATAGTTTATTTTCCCTTTGATAATCTTCAAATTCAACACAGGACTCCTAAAAATAGAGCTTTGTTCAACATTTAGCTAACAGAACTTTTTCATAGCCAAATTTTCTGATTTTTCGGCAAATCCTGTTCTGCAGTAATGCTGCCCAGAAATATCGTGGAGAACTTGTTGCAATCAATGGATTAACATTGGATATCACTCAAGGTCAGGGATTTGTTTTACCTCCTTTCCTTTGTTATGAGGTGGCCAACTGTAAAGCCACAGGTTCCTGGGGGCAGGAACCTGTGGCTTTACAGATGTTGCCAAACTACAGTTGCCACCATCTTTGACTGTTGGCCATATTGGCTAAGGCTGCTGAAGTCCAGTAACATCCCCTAAGTTAACTGGTTGCTTCCTTGACTCCCAGTGCATGATTACTGAACAAAGAACCAGTCAAATGCACACACTAACAGTCAAATGCAACACAAGCTCTTGTGTTTCATATCCCTCATTTTCCCTATCAGAAATGCCTGATGACTTGCTGCTATAAATTTTGCACTGAAGGGGGGGGATAGTATGGGTTTTTAGAATACCCATTTTAAAAAGGGAACTTGTTGCTTGTTGAGTTTCATATAGCAGCACTGAACTATTGCAAGACAGGTGGCTTCATATTTTATCTCTTGAGAGCCCATGGCCATGCTGATCTCTCTCACAGAAACAGCGAAGGCTAAATTCCTCTGTCAGCTATACTGAGCCGATTGCAGACAAATTGCTCTTACCTTGGCTGTTATGAAACTCTCCTGGAAGATTTTTTTTAAAAAAAAATCCTAGTAATTCTGAGAACTCAGCTTGGCAATCGTTTGTGAATCTCTAGTTGGGAATTGATCTAGACTTAGAACACTGAATTCCCTGATAGAAAGATGAAGGAAGTTCAGAAATTCTGGAATAAATTGTTAAATTGAATTAAGAGCACTTTTAGATGAAAGCTTATGATCATGTTAGGTCTTTTGCGACAGTTATGTTGGGTAGGAATATGAATTAAGAATTCAGGGGTGGGGAGGAGGACTGATCGCTGAAGAATCCTACTTTGGAATGAAGGAGTCATAGATATAAAGGCTTTTCTGGGAGACTATTATTTATTATTATGTTGCTTTCTGCAGAGATGATGCATCCTTCCAGATACATGGAATAAATACTATTAACATTTTGTAGCCTTTAAAAAATGCTTTTAAATAGAATTGAATTCAGTGGTAAAAGTCTATCCTTTATATTTTATAATCATGGGCAGTGCTTTTTTCTGGGGATACGCAGGGGTACGCATACCCCTAAACATTTTGTGAATCTTTGTACTTTTGTCCATTTACTGTATTTATTTTTCCCAATTTCAGCTATGAAATGGTGATTTTCTTGAGTCAAAATGAGAGTACCCCTAAACATTTTTTTAAAGAAAAAAAAAAGCACTGATCAGGGGCATATTTGATAGCTCTCATGAATGTGTTAATTTGGTAGATCTTGAAACAGCTGTCCCAGTGTAGGCTGCTCAGGGGCAAAGGATGACCTTCCTATTTATTTAAGCACTTATACTTGTGCTTTGAACTTTAAACTACAGATGCATAGAAAATGAACCTTTTGGCAGATGCAGCTTGGCACACAAGTGAGAAAGTCTGCACCTGCTGAATCAAATTGCCCTTTCCTATGCACCTGTTAAAGGTATAGGAGCCCTGTTCCCTATATTCATGTTACAAATAAAAATTACTGTCTCCCCAATCTCTCCATTGTTGTCCTCCTCTTCTCCATCCTGCTCATCTGTAAACTCACTGTTCCACATCAGTTCTGCAAAGACAAATGCCTGAGCCCTCTATATTTTCAGTTCACAGACTCTGCCCCCCATCTTCCTCTCCATCTTGCTTCTTAAAACTCTTCCATTGTTCTCTTCACACAGATAAGCTAGATCATCTTTAGCTGCCTTTTCTTCAAAATAAAAAGGATTAGCTTATGCACAATTTTTTAAAAAACATGCTAAATGCAACATGTAGTTTGGCCCTGAGCCTGACTGGTTAATAATGGCAAACCTGTGACTCTGCAGATGCTGCTGTACTTCATCTCCCATTAGCCTTGGCTAGCAAGGCCAGTGATCAGTAGTAGGAGTTGTATTCTAGCAACATGGGGAAGGTCATGGGTTTTGCATCCTTGTGTTATGTTCCATTAATTCTTGAATGATACTATTTTAGTGCATGCTGGACTATTAGGCTGCAATCCTATGTACACTTGACTGTGAGTTTCACTGAAATGAATGAGGCTTCTAATTGAGTAGACATGTATAGGATTGCAATGCACATGGCAGGATACAGCAGAAAATCACCTTGTGATCTTTGTTGGCAGCTCTGTTAGCGATGATGGAGTGTAATGAAGCAAACCGGGAAATGGTGATTCTATTTTGTTTTTGCCTATATGAACTCAAGGAATTGTATTTTGGAGCTATCAAAATCTATTATTAAAATACAGGGCTGCTTTAAAGAGAGAGGGAACTGTTAGAAACATTTTCCTCACTGTACTACATCTGAACAAAATGTTTTGTATGCCCATTACTAGTTTCAAAAGCTCCATCAGAGTAATTGTCAGGTTGAGCAGCCTAGCCAGCCTCTTCTATTGCAATGAAAAGGTTTGGGGTTTTGTCTTCTACAAACATTTGAAGCAGATTTTCACGATAAACACAACACGCAAAGCAGTCTATGTCACAAGCTCATCTGAAGGCAAAAGGCTGCAATAATTACAGTGGCAGGAAATTGAAATCTGACAGGCTAGTTTATTTCTAAATACGACCATCCCCCCCTTTGCTATGCTTCCCATCCCTTTCCCCTGGCTGTGATGTTATTGATATGTGGCATACAGTCTCTCTTGGCTCAGCTTCCCAGTGCTGTGAGACCCAATCTGTTCTTTCCCTGGTTCAAATGCCCTTATTTCTACCTCTAAGGTCCACAAGAGTGAATGCCAGTTCATTGCCTAGCGCTGTTCATATAATGCTGCCGGTAAGTTTGATATTAAACTTCGGTAAGCTTCTCTTTCTCTCTCACCCCCAACACTCTCCCTACTAAAATGATTTTGGCTGGGGGCACTGTAATTCTTGCTCATAAATCAGGTGCTCAGAGATTTAATCATTCTAAATTCACATGAGAATCTAGTGCAATAAAATATTTCTCACTCTTTCCTTCATCCTTTTTGTAATTGTGCCACCATACTTTTATTTGTTTATAAGACTTGGGAAATCTGTGCTCGAAGATGTGTCTTGGGGCTGTTCAGTGTAGAAAAGCTAGAACCACTTGATCCTGTTTGGATTAATGATCTGAATGTTACGGATTTCTAATGCATCCTTAATAAAATATTTTGGAAAGTTGCCACAATAAATTCCCTTACTCCTTTATATATAGATTGTCCCCTCTTTATATATGAATTTATTTCAGCTTTCCATCACAGTGCATACCATAAGCCACTGAAGGCAAAATATCACTGAGTGCACTTAAGTCTGTGCCCATGGGGTATGGATAATTTGAAAGAAATACTTGTGTCCCTCGTCATGGTGTTTCAATGGGAATGCCCTCTGGTATGTTGAAAAGACAAAACATTGCATTTCTAGTCCCATTTCCACCTCTTATTCTTCAGTTGCTTTGTCTTATTTATTTACTAACAATATTTGTATACCACTCAATATGCAAAATCCCTAAGAGGGTTACATAAAACACAATAAGGTCATGTTGATGGTTTTTTTTTAAAAGAAATCATTTTTATTGGTTTTACAAATACAAAGTTGAAAAAAACACAAACTAGTAAAAACATATCTGTGTAAAGAGATTCTCTGAATTTTGAGACTTCCTCTCATCCCCTTCATGGAGTCTCATTTTAAACATCTACGATGTTGGTTGTTTTTTTTTTTAAAAAGCTGGTATTGCAACCAAAAGTATGAAGAAATAAATCAACAAAAACAGAACATCTCTTAATAAAACCATCAGCAAAACATTGAAACAAATCAGAATGGAGAGGAGAGATGAACCTTATGAGCCAGGGAAAGCCTGAACGAAGAGGCATCTGAAACCTGAGACTGTTTATGCCTTACAAACAGCACGTGGAAGGCTATTCCAGATAGTGAGTACCACTACCGAGGCCACATTCAAGATGCAATAAGAAGGCATCCTGCCAGTCTGCAATATGATCAGGAATGCCTCCTCCTCAGATCTGACCAGGTATAACCAGGAACATAATGGAGAATAAGATCTATCTTACTATCAAGATGCAAATTACTAAGATTGCTGTGATGTACTTCTTACTCCACTGCTCCATAGAGTAGAGATGGGAAACCTGTGGCCTCCCAGATGTTATTGGACTCTAACTCCCCACCAACCCCAACCAGTTTGGCCCAACAGTGAGGGGTGATATAGTCCAGCTATATCTGAAGGGGTACTGGTTCCCCCATCCCTGCCATAGAGGTTTGGAGTCAAAGTTTTATTTGCACCTCTTCTGTTCTAGTGTTGCCAGGGGTACCAACTTGAATAAAATTTTTTTGGGGGGGAGGTAAGTCCCGTCCCACATAATCGATCACATGATGCAATGCATGCACACCATTTGAATGGCAATGCCCATCAACTTTGGGCCCCCCTGGCCTCCTCAAATATTTTATTGGGGGGCAAGGCCCCCACAGCCCCTAGGAGTTGGCTCCTGTGAGTGTTGCTATCTGTTCATATGACATGTTCACATTCAGTGAGCCTATGGAGAGCAGGATGGCATTTTCTGCCCCTGAGCTTGACACATTCAAATGAACTCTTGGAAGTTGGCACAGAATCTGCAATCCTGTTCCCTCTCCCCTGTATTTCTTCATGTTGGGCAAGAAGCGGCTTTTTGCACAGCCTCCTCAATTTAGAGTGGATGAGCTGCTGCAAGGCCATAAACATCCATTGTCGTTCAAAACCCATTGACTCTAGGAATGAAATGTATTGACAGTGACTGAAGGGAAAGCAAAATGTTTTTCTTTTCACACTTTCATAATAACCAACGTAACCATCACTTATAGCCTAAGGCCACTGTAATAAAAATTACAGGAAATACATGCATTAGCATTTCAAATATGCATCAATAAGGGTCAGGAGTACTGGTAAATACATATCTTTAAAATAAAAAGCACAGTCCTTGCCTTCCTAACTAGCTTGTTTGTGCAAGATTATTCTGGAGGGTGGCACTTGTGTCCTTTGTGATCATATTCCATTTAATTCACTGTTGCAAAAGGTGAAGGGGAAGGACACTACTTAAGAAGAAGGGTGGGAAGCTACTGAAATAGCTTCTTTCGTAATAATGCATGCTCTGAGTTGAAGAATGCAGGAGGAAAGAGTTTAGGTTAACAGAGAGCAATCTCACTTTTTCTGTAAATAAGCAGTGTAGAATGATGGATTGAAATTATGTGTGCGGGCAGAGCAGCAGGCTTTGAAGAGAGCCAGTGTATGCTCTGTTTTCATCCAGATCTCCATACATTCTCAATTGGTTCTGGAAATGCAGATAGTGGGCACCTGCCACATCGCAACTGGCATGCTGTTCCCCAGAAAAGGGGCAGCTACACAGAAGGCCCTGCTCCGAGTTTATACATACAGGCCATGTATACACCAGATTGAGGATGGTTTTGAGTACTACCCAGAAGTGCTCAAGAAAATATAAAGAATGTGACTGACTATCCATAATAATTTATGTCTACCCATCATAATTTATTTTTGTATGGACACATGACACTGGTAGGTGCCAGTGTCCTGCGTGTCACATATGAAGCTTCCTGAAATCTCTGCAAGGGAAATTGAAAGGGGATTATATTATGCAAGGGATTATATCATACTTATTGGCCTGGCAAAGAACATTTTTTTTTTTGCCACCAGCTCTTCCCAAAAAATTTTTGGGGGAGGAGAAGGCTTTGTTTGCTTTTTCCATACACATACATACACAGTGCATAGGAATGCTTGCCTCATTCTTTAAAAGAAAGATACTTGAGATCCTTTATGTAAGTTCCTGTAGGAAAATATTATACAGAAACATCTTGAAATGCCTCTGGTGGTAATTTTTTTTGACATACTAAAGTTGTAAATGGTCTGGAAGTACAGAATAATGGCTCTGACTTCATTTGCTGTCATTGTAGCTATGTGAAAGAGCACAAGACGCTTGCTGATTAAGGTTTACTCAGCTGTGACGTTAACTTCTGGCCATTACTGCAAAGCTCAGTTGATACTGTCCCAATTTATTTTGGATTTCTTTTATTTTGACATGGTAGATTGATTCAGTAATTTTTACTGGGTAATCATCCCAAACCTGCTTAATTTAAAAACAGGAACTACAATCCCATTGCTTAATGGCTATGGGGCATTGCTTTATGTTAACAAGGAAAGGCAAGACTTTCCCTTGGGGTACGCTAAATGCTGTCGGAAAGGTAGCAATAGGGTGGCCACATGTCACAGAGAGCCAGTGTGGTGTAGTGGTTAAGAGCGGTAGACTCGTAATCTGGTGAACCGGGTTTGCGTCTCCATTCCTCCACATGCAGCTGCTGGATGACCTTGGGCCAGTCACACTTCTCTGAAGTCTCTCAGCCCCAATCATCTCACAGAGTGTTTGTTGTGGGGGAGGAAGGGAAAGGAGAATGTTAGCCGCTTTGAGACTCCTTCAGGTAGTGATAAAGTGGGATATTAAATCCAAACTCTTCTTCTTCCTGCCTTGCAGCAGTGTTCTGTTTGAAGGCCCATAAGAAGCATCAATTGCCCACCAGCACTACCTGTCAAACTAAGCAGACAGTCCATACACCTGGTTGCAGTCTTCCTAGATATCTCAGTCAGTAGCTCATGAGACTCTTAAATTCAGGGTCATGGGTTCAAGCCCCATGTTGGGCATTTCAGTGCGTTGGACTAGATGATCCTCATTGTTCCTTCCTATTCTACAATTCTGATTCCCCCACTATGGTGAGATTGACTGAATTCCTATTAATCCTATGATGTTTGTGTGTGTGTGTGTGTGTGTGTGTGTGTGTGTGTGTGTGTATATATATATATACACCTCTCCCTCCCTCCATCATCATCTCCAGACATTTTGCATTTGTAATTTTTCTTTTAAATGCTTTCTATTTCAGTGTTTCCTTTTGGGGACTTCAATTTGTACCCCAGAAAATGTTCTGTTTTATACCCATGTACCTGTTCAGGGTGTGTGGAAGATAACAGACACGGCTGCTTGCTACTTGCTTGCAATGAATGCTGTTGGAGACACAGAAAGGAATTTAACAGCAAATAATTAATTAACTGATGAATCAGTAATTGGTGCTGGGAATTTTAGTTTAAAATGACTGTGTCAGTACCCAAAGCATACCCTCGCCAATTTAATACCTTGGTGAGAGAAAGGGTGTCTTTTAAAGGTGCTAGATGGTATTTTAGCACCAGAGCTGTGATGTTGGCTAATGCACTACCCAGTGATTGAAAGGGAAGTATAACTTTTAAGGTGAAAATAAAAACGTCTCATTGCTGAAATCAGGAAAGCAGGTCTTTCATATTAGTATTAGTAGTTGCTTTTTGTCAAAGTTTTTTTTGTTTTTGTTTTGCTGTACGCCGCCATCTAACAAGTAACACTGGCTGGTGTTACATGCTAATGGATTGCATCCCCTTAGGGACTTGGTCGTATTGAGAGAGTGAAAGAAGGCAGGCGAGGTACCACTTTTACATTAAAGCATTCATACCTCAGAGGTCACGAAACCTCTTATTCTGCTCAAGGCTTCTGGGGACATAGAGAGTCTCAGTCTTTTAGCAGAGAGTAATGAATGGCACTTGCTGACTCGTTATCTTTCCACCCCCACCCGTCTGTCAGCAGGGGTTAGTGCTACTCAGCATAATGAGCCTGGACTCTGCCTGCCAAATACATGCAGGTCTGAGAGTGCTTTCTCCCCAGTTGCTTTGTAAATCCACTTTTACTCTTAGAGAAGATGGCGTTAAGATGTGTACTAGAGGTGTCTCGCCAAGCTTTTTCTCTAAAGGTTGATAAGTGCTGTAAATGTGAGCAGAGAGTCCAAGATATGGAGCTGAAAAGGTGGCCTGGATGAGCTTGAGATTGCCGACAGGGTAATAATACCTTAAATGTCTTTGGGACTGGGTTATTTGAAGGACTGCTTTGGAGGCTGCTCAAGGGCTCACCATGTTGGAACCCAAGATGGCATACATGTGGCCCTGACCAGCACTGGTATGTGGCCTCTGGAAGGTTGACCAAAAAATGTTTCCCATCCCTGCTTTAAAAGCATAGGAAGAATTTCTAGGGTATAATCCAGGCATAGGCAAACTCGGCCCTCCAGATGTTTTGAGACTACAATTCCCATCATCCCTGACCACTGGTCCTGTTAGCTAGGGATGATGGAAGCTATAGTCTCAAAACGTCTGGAGGGCCAAGTTTGCCTATGCTTGGTGTAATCTGACAATTCTAGTGTGTGCAGATTGGTTTTATCATGGCATAAGCACAAACTGAGGGAAGAAGTGCCATGCCAGGAGGCTGCTGTGGATGCCATCTTCCACTCTCACAGAATGTCTCAGCCTCAACTCAGTTGAGGCGGGATGCAGGGGTGAATGATGAGCAGAAACAGCACTCACACAACTTTGTGCAACTTTGTTTTATGGGTTCGAGAGGTGATGGGAGAAGCGCCAGTCTGGATGGATCAAGTAGATTTTGCAGGCTGGTTGTTGAGGGCACAGATCATTAGCTTTTATTGCATGATTTTTGTATTGTAATGCCTTCCTTTTGTATTGTAATGCCTGTCCTCAAAATGGCAACGTGACTTTACAAAGCCATTAACATAGGGCATTTTGAATTCTGTCTTTTGGAGTTCTAGTGAACTGTTGTGCCTCCTCAAAAAAGAAAAGAAAAGCTTATATTGTGTTCATTCAGGATCATCCTGCTTGTCGGGTGTGAAATATCATAGCCATCTTGTTTGTGTGTCTTTCTACTTCTGTTCAGTGCTATCCATGGTATCTTATGAGGTCCACCTGTGAGATTGTGCTGAATACTACAAACAAATCTTTGATTTCCCCCTTATATAGTTTATATTTAATTCTGTGGTGACTGTCAATTTTGGAATTTCTAGAATACATTGATCTCACTTACTCACTTATACACACACTTCTCATGGGCCTGATTTTTCCAATCATATCTTTTGCTGGAAATTTACTGGAGCTGTACTTTACATCCAACCAGTAATATTCACAACTGAGTTGCCGGGAGAGAGTAGTGTTATTAATAATCTATATAAAGCACTTTAAATGTGTCAAGTGCTTTAGAGCCATCCTCTCATTCATCATCGAGGCAACTGTTTGAGATAAGTATTAACATTTTTCAGAAGGTGAACTGAAGCTGCTAATGATTTGCCTAAGGCAACCCAATGGCCCATAGCTGAGCTCAGATATGATTCCTGGCTTCCCAGGTCCAGTCCCTTTGATCTCATAAATAAACGTGAAGCTACAGCTTGAGGATTATTCTTTCGAGTGTCTGTGTCCCACTGACTCAGAAACAAATCTTATGCTACCTGTAGAGAAAAAGGTATTGAGGAAAAACTTTGACTTCCGTATCTTTGCATATTAACAAAATGGCATGGCTAATTAGGCCAGTTAGAATTCCTTGCAGTATGGACTTTTCTACAGAGTAAGCAACAGCAGGCAGATAATAGTATTTACGAATAAAGCCAAGGCAGAATTTGTGTCTTGTTTGCAATTTATGCAATCCTGATTATTCATATTACGGTGTTTGAAATATGTTGCTTGACCTGCAGTATTTAATATTTTTCCAGTATATAAAAGCATCAGTCACAATGGAAGTGCAGTGACATACATCAAATATATTTGCCAACCAGATTGCTTCAGTTTTGGACTGCAGATGGATAACAGTAAATTTCTTTCTGTCTTTCAGAAATGTACCGCTTGCCATTTGCACATCAATGGTTATTGTCACAGTTGGCTATGTGTTAACCAACGTGGCCTATTTTACAACTATTAGTCCTGAGGATCTGCTAGCTTCCCAAGCAGTGGCAGTGGTAAGTCATAGTAGAATGTATCATGCAAATGAGTAAATTTTTCAGAATAAGTTTCTTGATCATGATGGAAAACAGAGTTTACTGGATGAACTCCTTAAAAGCTGAAGAATGGGAGAAGGTATTGAGGAATTCTAACAATTAAGTTGATATGTCTTTCCTTCTCTTTTGGCAGACTTTTGCTGAACGTTTACTGGGAAGTTTTTCCTTGGCTGTCCCAATTTTTGTTGCACTTTCTTGCTTCGGATCTATGAATGGTGGGATCTTTGCTGTCTCCAGGTGAGTCAAATGTGGGGTGAGGGTAAAGTCATAAAATTTGAATTTAGCATGAAAAACTGGGAATATTACTTCAAAGGGGGAAATCAACATTAAATAATGCCATTCATTTGCAGTGAATTTTCCTCTCCTTTACTTCAATACCACTGAATACAATTCAGTGAAATGAATAGAGGCAGGGCAAGAATACAGCTATAATCTTGCACACTTCCCATTCATTTCAATGGAATTTAAACAGCAATTTCTGTTGGAACCCCCCCCCCCCATTTGCTGTAATATTGTAGTGATAGTGGCTTAGCTCAAAGGAGAGAAAAGAAAACTGTAGTTTTCAGTAGTCAGTATGGTGTAGTGGTTAAGAGCGGTAGACTTGTAATCTGGGGAACCGGGTTCGCATCTCCGCTCCTCCACATGCAGCTGCTGGGTGACCTTGGGCCAGTCACACTTCTCTGAAATCTCTCAGCCCCACTCACCTCACAGAGTGTTTGTTGTGAGGGAGGAAGGGAAAGGAGAATGTTAGCCGCTTTGAGACTCCTTTGGGTAGTGATAAAGTGAGATATCAAATCCAAACTCTTCTTCTTCTTCTTCAACTGAAGCAATGCTAACTGGCCCTTGTTTTTGAAGACTGACTAAGAGTGGCTGAAGGTAGAAATGTTCATGATGATTTCCCAGGCTTCTAAATTTCTTTTACATCAGAACTTCTGATGCTTGTCTTGCATAGTAAAAAAACCCCAGCACTGCTGAGGATAACTTTGAATGTGTTCTACACCTCTAGTGAGTTGCTTCCATTCATCTTGGTAATGAGTGTCTTTAAAAGCTGTCCAAATTTATTTTCCCACCAGGATGTTCTACGTCGCATCCCGCGAGGGTCACCTTCCTGAGATTCTGTCCATGATTCATGTTCGCAAGCACACTCCTTTACCAGCTGTCATTGTTTTGGTAATTCCTATAAACAAATGTCCCTGTACAAGGCTGCATGGCATGAATCTGCACTGGAGGATTCAAATGCCATTTAAATACTTCTTGAATCTCAGTTATTTATTTCTATCTCATACTTTAGATGCATGTGAGGGGTGGAAAGTAATTGCAGAGGTGATCTATTCTAGAGACTCCTCCTTTTGACTCTCTGTTAGTTGCATTTAACTCTCGCTGGCTGGTGCCTAAATCACACCTCATTATGTTTTATTTGAAAGGTTGAAAGAGAGTGATTAGCTAAGCTCCTCTCAATGGAATGAATCTTCCTAGATAGGGATGCAGAGTAATAAAATTCTACATAAAAGCTACATGCTAGTGTACTGTCTGGTAAGACTCTGAAGTCACATTACAGGTATCTTGCAGAGAAAATGCAAACAACAGTAATAGATAGATTGGTATTGCCACCTGCCTTCAGGGCACTGGTTCCAGGTTATAAAATAATGTTTGTTTTCTGATTTATATGCTTTTTTCATATTTTTGTTTTGGAGAATCCAAAGCTATACTCCTTAGTGTACTGTCTTGGATACAAGTTCTTTAGAAGCAATAACACCGATTCCGAAATAAACATATTTATCTCCTTTGGTCCTGTTGAAGTAAGATGACATGTGGATTTTTACAATGCAATTCATGTGCAATTCATATGGTTGTGATTCTGAATTTTTCATTATCTGTGTCACCTTTATCACAGAAACATCTCACAACTGGACAATAGAAACAATGCTGCTTTCTAAATCACATAATTTGTAGCCTAGGAGAGGGCATCCTTAGGGGCAGCCCCAAGGCTGTTGAATTTCCTCTCCACAAATCACTATATAGCTTTCAGCCAATGCTAAAGGCACACTTCTTTACCTTAGCCATTGACATATGAGATATGTTTTTTTCAGTACCTGCCCAATTCCTGTTAAGGTAAATTGTTTTAACTGTTTTTAAATATAGTGGTACCTTGGTTCTCAAATGTAATCCATTCCAGAAGTCCGTTTGACTTCCAAAATGTTCAAAAATCAAGGCGCAGCTTCCGATTGGCACAGGCGCCCTGGAAACAATAGCTGACAGCCACATTGGATGTTTGGCTTCTGAAAAACATTCAAAACCCGGAACATTTACTTCTGGGCTTTCAGTGTTTGGGAGCTGAAATGTTCAAGTACCAAGGCGTTTGAGAACCAAGCTTCCACTGTACTGAATCAAATTTTTTGGTAACCTACCCAACACAGGATTTAACTTTGTCCTCCCACCCATCAGCTGGCATAATGAGTTGGGTTTGCTGATGGGCAGGTGGGCATGATTTTGGGAAAAAGGCTTTGTGGGTCAAATTGGACCACTAGTAGGCCAAGAAGGGCTGGAAGTTCCCCACCCCTGATGTAGTGTGCTAAGAGCTATGGGGGCACCACAATGTTAATATAAGGAAATACGGCAATAACAGTTTGGGCAATAAAGCACACTTCTCCTTTTAATCTATTTTGCAGCACCCTCTGACAATGATCATGCTCTTCTCCAGTGATCTCTACAGCCTCTTGAACTTCCTCAGTTTTGCCCGGTGGCTTTTTATAGGCTTGGCAGTTGCTGGGATGATTTACCTCCGATATAAGCGCCCTGAGATGCCTCGTCCTTTCAAGGTAACTTCAGGAATATGACTGTTTTACATAAATGCCATGTTTATACCATGTGTGCCTCTTCTCCCCCATAGGCATTTTAATGGAAAATATATTTTGTAGTCACACACTTACTTCTATACAAACTTGCCCATTCTATGAGATCGACTTCTAAGGTCTTCTTCTGGGTCTTTTCAGAGTTCAGTGGGTGGCGACCAGGAATAAGGCTAGGTCAGCTGTGGTACAGTTGTTGAGCAATGCCTTCACAAAAATATTTATTTGGCACTAACCAGGGCGGGTGCAAGAGATTCCAGCACCTTAGCCATCACTACTGCTGTGTTCCTCGCTCCCCCTCCTTTTCATGGCAATAGCAGCACTGCTCCCACTCTCATTTATTTCCTCAGCAACATTAATTTCCCTGTTGCTCTAGCATCACTGCTAGCGCTAGCGAGGCGCCCCACCTCCTCTCTCCCAGCCTTGCGCTAGGAAGGTCCAAAAGGGTGCTTCCTCAAAGTGGAGCATTCTGGGACGAGTGGCTGTGAGACTGGCTTTGACACTGCCCCTCTAATTCTAGACATCATTTGTCCCTGCTGCAGCACACTGCAGGGGCAGCACTAGCAATATCACAGCCACCCTACCCAGAATGCTTTGCTTTGTGGAAAGATCGCCTTGGTCCTTCCTATGAGAGTCAGAGAGGAAGGAGGTGGTCAGAGAGCCTTGCTGGGCATTTGCTGTGTCAGCCAGGCCAGCAGAGGCAAACAACAAGCCAGTGGGAGTTGCAGCCTGCCACCCCTCCACATCCGTTGCCTGAGGTAGTTGCCTCAGTTTGCCAAATGGTAGCTCCTGTAGTCCAACACCAACTTAAAACTGCCTTACTGTCCTGAGCATTTGATGGATGATAGTTTTATGTTGTTCCTCGCTGTTGCTACCCCCCCGCCTCAATTAAATTTTGGTTTGGATTTTTTGACAGTTTACTTGGATTTTATTGTTAATTGGTTTTTGTGGTTGTGACAGGCATCACTGTTGGAAACCGAAGCTGTTACTCATATTTGTAGCATTTTCTTGATTTTAAAATCATCTCAGATTATGTTATCAGTTGTGATGACAGAAGCACATATTTTCCCAAGTTTATGATGGCTGCATAATGCTATCAGCCATCAATGCCCATGTCCAAAATGATATTTAATTTGGCAGTCTCTTGCCAGGTTATATATTGTACTTGGGAAAGAAAATCAATATGTACTTAATGGTTTTAAAAGGCAGCCCGTAACCTAGGCACCTTCCTTCATTGTAAAATTGATTCTAATGAGCAATTACAAAAGGCGCCATCTTTGCTGCAGTTGCTCCTGCCTTCTACTCCAATAGAAGCTTGAGAAAGGGACTTGGTACTAGAAAATGCATTTACAAGACTTCCAATTTAAAGACTGTGCATAGCAATGTAGTGTTTGTCTGAGTGGGTAATTAAGCAGCTGTTGGGATGCTTATTACATAAAAGTGCATTTAATTTGCTCTCTTTAGCTACTTGTATTTGCAGTGCCTGTCCTGAACACCTGTATTTCTACGAGACTTGCAGTGTGCCCCTGTGTTTTATCCGATTTATATTTCATGGAACATTAAATACCAGCGTCATTCAATAGCCAAGGTCAGGGTATTGCAATAACGTCTTTTGGTGTGTGTTCCAGGTGCCGCTCTTTATTCCTGCTCTGTTTTCTTTCACCTGCCTCTTCATGGTTGCACTATCACTTTATGCTGACCCTGTCAATACTGGCATTGGCTTTGCAATTACACTGACTGGCGTCCCTGCCTACTACCTCTTTATCATATGGGACAAGAAGCCAACGTGGTTTAGACGGCTGTTAGGTGAGTAAACGCCAATAGGAAATCATTCCCTTTGTTGTACATTCAGCTTTAGACCATACAGTAACTCTGAAAACTGCAAGTTTTAAATTTTTTTGGAGGCTTTGTATCCACTAGTTTCATTGCCACAGTAAGGCATCTACCTCATTATTTTTAATGTAAATGCCAATTTATTAAGCAGTTATTCTGTACCAGTAGAACTCAATACTTGAAGTAATAATCTTTGAACAAAAGCTGTTTCAAATTACTGAATCTCCCCTCAAATTCCCCAAGTAAGGATATATCTAACAAAAGCCATGGGGCCATGCTCTCTGGTCAAGCAGTAAATGATACTGAACTTTTATTTTACCTTACTGGCACTTATCATGGACTATCTCTATCTGTTTGGAAAAGAACATATAGTGAGAGAACCATATCCCCCTACCCTCAATAGCCTACTTTGACCCAGTTTGTTTCTGTCATTGTCCCATGTATTGACACCTGAATTTTGGTTGTGTTTGATCAATGTTAAAGAGAGCTGTTCAGCTGTAAAGCAAATGCAATTAATCTCTGATCAGTATTGATCAACTACTAGGAGATGTCAACAGCAGCCAATATTTCCATGATTAGTACTAAATACCACAAGTAATTTGTGCAAATTCAGGGCTGATTTATGACCCAAACCTGGGTGCTAAAGATAGCACCACAAAAGAAATAAGTATTATTTTTACTTAAGCATAAGAAGACCCTGCTGAATTAGTCGAATGGCCCATAGTGGAGCATCCTGTTCTCACAGTGGTCAGCCTGATGCCTATGGGAAACCCAGAAGAAAGACCTGAATGCAGTAGCACTTTCCCTGCTTGTGATTCCCAGCAAGGCAAAAGGCAAGTGTCAGCCACCATTTCTCAAAGGCACTTTTCACCTGTAAAAAATCCACACGTAGCCTGTTTTTCTTTCTCACCCAGAATCAAGTTAGCCATCCCTATACTGAAAACACAAAGTTTGCTTTTGCTTTAAGTGTATGTGCTAGTATAACAGAGTTTCTTCTGAAGTTGGCAGCCTTCTCACGACTTGACTTGAAAAATGAACTTTTCTACTTCTCAATTTACTGCACTACATCAAGGTGTACTGGATCTTTTTCAATTATCTAGTTACGTAAAAGCAGAACAAGAATCTTACAAGGTAGATACAGTGGTGCCTCAGGTTACGTACTTAATTCGTTCCGGAGGTCCGTTCTTAACCTGAAACTGTTCTTAACCTGAAGCACCACTTTAGCTAATGGGGCCTACCGCTGCTGCCATGCCACGGCGGCGGCGGCTGCATGATTTTTGTTCTCATCCTGAAGCAAAGTTCTTAACCCGAGGTAATATTTCTGGGTTAGTGGAGTCTGTAACCTGAAGCATATGTAACCTGAAGCGTATGTAACCTGAGTTACCACTGTAATTCCACTTGTAGCTTAGCAGCAGAACACAGCAAAATAGTTATCAATGAAATTAGCATTAGAATTTGTGAACTAATTTGACTCTGCAGTGCAGATTTGAGAATAATGATCTATCTTCTTAACCATGATAAAATTAGATCACTTAAAAACAGTGCCATGAGTAAAAGGAATATAAAATTAAAATGCACATGACATTCTGTAGGAATCTTTCCTGCTATTAAAACTGATGCCTATAGCAGTTTATTTTTCTCTGTCTGAGAATAAGGCAATGGAAGCAATATCTTTCACTCGATAGTCAACATTTCCAAAGCTTTTGGATCATATTTTTATGAATCAGTGTGGCCACAGGATGCCAGTATTGAACCATTTTATGTGAGCAAAAAGAAAACATTCCCTTCCAGGCAGTTACTGGAGAGACTTGATTTCTGCTTGCTGTGGCAATGCATCTGATTCTTTGAGCTCTTAAAAAGAAGCCTTTTGTTTTCTCTGGCATGAGAAAATACAAATACCTATAAATGATACAGACATGCATTGCAAACCTGGCTAAGATAATATTTACAGATATTAGTGTATTTCACCGTATATGATTAATGTCTGGAGAACTGTAGTTTGTTAAACTATGCAATCATTTTGAAATATAATGGTTATTGTTTACTTAAATATCCAAAGCTTTGTTAAATGTAGTTTGGTACTAGATGAGACTATCAAAGGATGTCAGGATGGATGCTCAATTTGTGTCTCAGTCTAGACTTCATGTCCTTGAGGGCCTAAGCTACTGTACATGAATTGTATGCTTTTCTATCTCAGTGACTGGAAGATTGACTGCACTTTAACAGTGTTTTAGCAAGCTAATATAATGTCACACTGAGTTGCATCCAAAGACCTGGGTGAACCTGGGTTTGGATAACACGTGAGCTATAGTTTAGCTCATAGTAGTGGTGCTGTGGGTTAAACCACTGAGCCTCTTGGGCTTGCCAATCAGAAGGTTGGCGGTTCGAATCCCTGCGACGGGGTGAGCTCCCGTTGCTTGGTCCCTGCTCCTGTCAACCTAGCAGTTCAAAAGCACGAAGTGCAAGTAGATAAATAGGTACCGCTCTGGAGGGAAGGTAAACAGTGGTTCCGTGTGCTGCTCTGGTTTGTCAGAAGCGGCTTAGTCATGCTGGCCACATGACCTGGAAGCTGTACGCTGACTCCCTTGGCCAGTAAAGCGAGATAAGTGCCACAACCCAGAGTCATTCATGACTGGGCCTAATGTTCGGGGTCCCTTTACCCTTTACCTTTACTAGAGCAGCTGCAGTAGTACTGGAGGACGAATAAAGTGGCCTAAATCTGCTCTCCAGGAGCCTCCAAATTTTTATGTTCATGCTAAACTAAGGTTTGGCTTAGCACTCTGTGAGAACTGGACTTAAGTTAGTTTACTTTAGGTCCCATTGAAATCAATGGAGCAAGTAAATCCGAATGTGCCGTTGAAATCAATGGGAGCCTAAATCCATCTAATTTATGCTGCAATCCTAACCTCAATTTCTTTGGAAATAAACCCCATTGAATTCAGTCGGATTCAACTTCTGAGTAGACATGATTAAGATTGCACTGTTAGTCCAGAGATCCAACCCTCTGTTGCATGCAAGATTAATCTTACCAATGGCCTTTCATAGAACCTTTCAAAAAGTCTCCTCTATTTTTGTCCTTTACAGACAAGACAACGTTAACATTGCAAATCATCTTGGAAGTTGTTCCATCAGAGGGGAGTGCCACATCATGATCTTCTGCAGCTGAAAGTAACAGAGAGGCCAAGCAACCAGCTTCTTCATCAGTCAAGGAAATGTGTGTGTGTTCACCTTCCTAGGCAACATGGAGAAATAATGAACTGTGGAGGGAACTGTTTTATAGTGTCAATATTTTTATGTGTGGTTATCTGGTACTGTGGACTCAGGCCACATTCTTGAAAGGAGAAGCTATGGAACCTTTGTGGAACAAAGTGTATGCTCTCCTTCTATGAGAATAGAGTCAATGTAATCTGAAATTCCCTTTATCATACAAGGGAAGGGATCAGTTTTTAACATTGATGATTTGTACTGTAGTGTAAATGAACATTTGTTTAAAAATGTTCAAGACAGCTAAAAAAGCAAGAGAGATAATGTCTGTTTTGTGTGTATTGGGTCTAAAGAAAGAAAGGAGTAAAAAAATGTGAGGTCAAAATTACTCCATCCCTTGTTAATATCTGTTTTTGTTTCATTGAGAACACTACCAAGTTCAAAACTATGTACACTCTATTTACCTTTTTAGTTTTTGCTGATATGGATGGGCATCCTGTTCTTTTATACCAGGGGGAGCTAATGTGATGCCTTCCATATGTTGTTGAACTACAGCTCTCATTATCCCTGACCATTGACCATGTTTGCTTTGGTGGGTGGGATTTGGAGTTCAACCCTGTTGGAAGGGCACCACTTTCCTTGCTCCTACTTTAGATGAACCTAGCAATGTATTTACAGAAAAGCACTCTCTGAATGAACGGTTCCGACACAGCCACAGCAGCATCCTGCATGAGGTCACTTGGGCAGGGTGCTGTACTGTTTCTCAGCTGCAAATCAGCACAAACACATTATATTGGATACACTGGATTGTGCTGATTCAACTGAATTATTGGCAACACTTCATTGATGACTGGAAAGCCTTTAAGAAGATGGAGCTTATTGTCTCCAATCCTAGCCTCAGTCCTCCCATGCCCTATCTCATACCACTAGCCCTGCAGCAAAACCTGTGTTGCTTCGATGCAGCTTCCTTCTGCCTAAGACTTAAAAGCGCAGAAGCTTATAGGGTTGGACCATAAGGGAGGTTAGCATCTTCCCTGTGTTTGTGATAAAGCATCTCAAGAACAAATGCTTTCATTAGGCATATGGATTATTTCCCAGTCTTAACAGTTTCTTTCAAAAATGACAGCTACCCAAACTTTGGTTATTTCCAGTCTGGAAATTTGGGAATGATGCCCAGAAGCTTAAGAACCAAGTAATGAATGGTGTATGCCTCAGACAGCTTTGGAATTCTGTTTGCTATGGACAAAAGCCAAATGGCCAACTGTTTTTGAAACTCAGCGCAGAATTAAGGAGTAGCTGGTGACATGTTGTACAGTTTTACTTTTCTTTGAACAAGAAGCACACACACAAACCCACTACTCACTTTGCACACACAAGTCTTGGTGTTTTCTTGTGTAGCTTTGGTCCCACCCCATATCTTGTAAACTTTAGTCCCAAGTTATCAACTGAAATCAAAGAAAATTATTCCTCCAAACTCTTTAATCAGTTTATTATAGTCATAGACCAGCAGTCAGAAAATAGAATATTAAGTGGATAAAAAAACTGATAATTAAAACAGATAAAAACTAAAAACAAATAAAAAACATTCAGTTAAAACAACTGTAAGAGCGTAAGAACTAGAAGACTCGCAGTTAAAACAACTGTAAGAGGCTGGAGAGTAGAAGCCTCTGAAATAGAGGACACTCACAGTATTAGAAACTGATGTGCAAATATGGTTAAAACAGACAATTAAAAAAATGTACAACAATAAATTTAGACACACTGTGCAACAATAAACTATCCCAGGGAGTTGACTCAGAGTCACCCATGGAACCGGGTTTGGGGATTTTTATGCCGGGCTATTTTGAGTTGGGCGATGGTCTGCGTCTACAGATTTGCACACAGAATCTGGTGACCATCCAGGTCTTCTTCTGGTCTTTGCCTAACAGCAAAAGGTCAAATTTTTGCTTTTGCGGGAGGTCGGCGAGCCTCACCAGTAGGGGATCAATGAACTTACTGCATGCCTCTTCGTAAAAGGGACATTTAAAGAACAAGTGTTCTGGGCTTCCTATCTCTCCCAATGGACAGGTGCAAAGTCTCTGGGCGTAGGGGACTTTTCTAAAGGCTCCTCGAAACTCAAACATTTCCTAACTTCCTATTGCAAAAATATTAATATTTAAATATTCATCTTGAACATCATATGTTGTTTGCCTTTGGTTTGGAGTAGAGGTTAACCTCTCACTAAAACCTCTGTTGCAAAGTAAGTTGCTATTCTGCATTCGTAATCTTGCTTATAGTCATAGGTTTATGGCGACAGGAGAAAGATGGAAGTAGTTATTCACACAGCATATATGGAATCCAAAATTGTAGTGATGTGATGGTGACTGACATGGATGGCTCTAAAATGGGATTATACAAAGTCATGGAATATTAGGCTGTCAATAAGTGCTAATCAATATGTCTGTATATTACCTTCAGTATTGGAGACAATGTATTTCTTAATACCAGTTGCTGTGAAACACAAATTGAGAGTGCTGTTGTGATCATGCACTGCCTGTAGGCTTCCCACTGGCATCTGGTTAACCACTGTGCTGATATTAAAAACAGTCTTGCTTTTGTTAACATAATTCCTAACTTGGACTATAGTTAAATAGTTGGCTTGTGTGTATATTTAAAGGACACCATTTCTCAAACTTCTGCTGCTCCTCAAGCCCCTATAGTTAGGAAATCATTCCAGTTTATTTGTGTCATAGTAGTTTTTTCTATTTAAATATTATTTATTTAGAGTGTCTGTGTTCTGCTCTTACTGGGGAAGGTTTTGCCCAGTATCCTCTATGTGTGATGGGCTCATGGGAAAAACCTGCCCCATGAGCCCTTGCTGAAGAGAGGAGGGGAAAGCCTTTATAAGGCTGCTTCCCCTGGAGCTCAGGGACAGTTTGCTTTGAGAGCTTCCCTCCCACCTACCCTCAGGTTAGAGCCTTCACTGGGCTGGGCTGAACTGATCCTGGTAGCCAATGCCATGTCAACCCTTGCCCTGCCTGCTGCTGTCAATAAAGATTTGGTCTGATTTTATCCCATCACCATTGTATTTTGCTGCTCTCATGGGTCACATAATGCTCCCGCCTGGGCAAAAAGTTTGACATACAAGGGAAATGAAAGGAAGGAAATAGGAAAAACAGAAAACAGGCACCAATTTCTAAGCAGTTGTTCCTATAATGACCATCTAGTACAGAATATGCTTTCTTCGCCATTAGTTTCAGAGAAAATAACCTCCCTCTCCAATTTATTTCACATATAAGTAATCTCAAGGGTTAACTTGAAAGCAATAGTTATACAAACTGATGTTACTTATGCTGACAGGATTCAGTTGAGTTCTTCTATTCCAAAGTTTCTTGTTTTTTTTTTAGTTTTTTGCATTTGGAAGCATAACATTTGGAAGAAAAACTGTTATAGACATCACTTTTTAATAGGATTAGTGGCACCCTCACAAGCTCTGTGTCCTTAGAGAAATTGCCTTCTTCATTAATTGTGCAATTGCACATTCTGTACAGAGTGAATAATTTGTAAAGTAATAGTGTGACTTTTAGAAAGGCACACAGGAGACTTATTATTCTAATTAATAATTCCATTGCATGAATATTTACAATCATAATAATACGGAGCTATATTAATGAGGTACCCTCTGTGTGATAAAACAAGAGGAGTAGGTTGCAAAGAAATGCATAGCTGTGCAAAGCCCAGAGAGTAAACAACGTTGCACATAAAACAAATCCTCACATCTGGGGTCCTGGAGACTGGCAACACATACATGTCTTACAACCCAGTGCCATTCGGATGGCTTACTGAAATTCTCATCAGCACCATCTGGCACAGCCATGAAGGATGGGGCTGATGGGATTTGGCAGTCGGAAACACCTGGAGGGTTGGCAAAGGCTACCTCACAACATGGGATGTGCCACAGCCATAACACAGGGTGTGGAAGAGGTGATCTAAAGGGGAAGCACTGTGGGTGGGAGAAGTTCCTCCACCCACTGCTAGATTTAACTCCAGTCTCCTCTGCCTGTTTCTTTCAGCTGAGCTTACTATCACCCTCAAGGGCCTTGCCAGGAGAAATGTGGCTAGTTGGTGGGGTTGTTGGGATTAAAGTGGCGGGCAGGGCAAGGATTCGGCACCCCTCACCCACTTGATACTCCTCTGCTTTACATCACTCCCTGCTTTACAACCATGTGGCAGAGCCACATCTACTTAAAGCCCAAGTATGTGTATGGACCTAATTAAATGCCAGCATGCAGCACTACAGCAAGAGGGATTCATAACAATACCTTGGAGCTCAATCTGCTAGACCTGCTTACATGAATAAGTGCGGGAAGGACGAATGCTGTAAAGTTCTATCCATCTCCATTTACCATCTGCCTATTGATTTTAAGCTGCCTGATACAGTGAGCAGGTGTTGGTCAGGAGCAAAGCTAGAAATATCTGCTATTACTCCATTTGTGTTTCACCAACAGTGAGTAATAGAATATACTCTGACTTTGTTTATACAGGTGTAATCCAATGGGAATTGGTAAGAATTCAGCAACTGAATCTTTTTCTATTTACAAAAAGCTGTGCAAAGCCTTGCTGCTAATATAAAAAGGCTGATTAAGATCACATAAACCTAAGAAGGAAATGATAAACTTTGGCCAGAATAATTAATTACTACATATGCATTCCATTATGAATAGGCATTTGTAGTGCAATTCCAGGCACCTGCACTCCAAAGCAAAGCCTACTGAATTCAACAAGACTTATTCACTGTCCAATGGGGAAAGCTGCCCAGTTTTGTAAACAATAGCCAGTTTGGAACTCATTTTCTTTGAAGAAATTATGCTTGATCTCTAAAGAGGAACTTGAATATCTTAATTAATCAAGATCTTGCCTTTTACATTTATATCCAATGCATCTGAAGAAAAACAGACATATTGCTGGAGACTGTTTTGTTTAATATTGAGAATTTGAGATAGGCACCTCAGTTTTAAAGAAGTAGTTGGGCAGTGGTCAAGAATTTCCTTGACAGTCGGTTAATGTTCTCTATTAAATGTTTGCATGAGTTTCATCTTTTCATTTCTGAGTTAAAAATGATACATTGGGAGTGGGACGTTTAGGTTGTTGTTTAAAAAAAAAACTTAATTTCCCACTGTCACTGGCTTAGCCAGTGAGAGATGTTGGACGGGAGTGGGGGAAGAGATGAAATTTTAGCAGGTAATAAACTATCTGCTGTCATTCCTTTATATTATATAATGAGATCCAAAATACACTGTAGATTATTGGCAACAGCACATTTTGCCTAGCTTAATTATGATTTCAAATCAAAACAGTGGATGCATATTGATTGGTAACTTCTCAGGCAAAGGCAGATAAGTGAAAAGTACTCAACATTCTCTTTTCAAAATACCAAGCAAACAAATCTAAAAAGTCTGTAGTGAAAATAGAACTGCTTATAAATGTTGCAAACTGAACGCAATGAAATACGGTGTTTCTAAAATGAAGTGCAGTGACTAAATTTCCCGGTAGGTCCTGTAGCTGGAAAACATGCTGTAAGGAGAATGTACGTTTTGCAGACATATTGCCCCTATTCACATGTTACTCATAGCATTTACAGCTTGAAGCAGGAGTGGTGCTGCTACTCACAATGTAAGGTTCCTGCATCAACCATCCTTTGATATCCACACATCACATTTGTCATGAAAAGCAGCTGTTAATGCACAGAAGCTTCACATGAACAAAAGATTTATGCAGCCATACTCAACACCCAGACAATCTTTGGAGTGAACCACATTCAATGTGAAGACACTACAGTAGAAGGTTGAAGTAGCCCAGGGATGCAACATCAAGGATGTGCCTGGAAGCATATTTTAGTTCTTGCTTCAAAGCATGAGCGCCCTCTCGAGTAATATATGAATAGGGCTGGTGCCTATGAGAAATAAAGCAAACTAGGATTAATCCACTAATTTAAAATGGCACTATAGTACTTCAAGCAGTAGAGATATTTTCTAACAACAGAGAGCTTCTATTCGGATGACTTGTCCTTGTTTGCACTTTTTCAATTTCTCCTTTGAAATCTTGACAAGCCTTTTCATTACTGGATACATCCTGTGGGGTTCCTGTTTCTATTTCCTCATCATGCAGAGAATCTCCAAGCAGATTAGCCACATCGCTGGTGTAGCAGTTCTGGGTTGGAGAAGATGCATGTCGTGAGGAACTGGAAGGTGGGGGTGGATGCTGCAAGCTAACAGCAATGGGTTAAATTGTCACATGAAGGCTGCTTTTGAGTGGTCTCTGCTAAATAAGAGTAACTTGGAGATCTTTAAACTGTTGTAGTCTTGATATTAAGGACTTTGCATTACAAGCAGAAACATGTTGGTCTGCAATCATTGTCAAACAGGAGTGCATGGCTAATGTGTGCGACACATACAGGGCCTACGAACATGATGCTCTGCAGTTCCTTTAATGTGCTCCTGGATCTGTTTGCTATTGGAAATGGGTGATATACACCTGTAGTTTTGGAGAAATCCATGTCAGCCCATTCCCTTCCCCCTTTGAATCTTAATTTAAATAGGACCATGTACAGGCATCTCTTTTAAAAAGCAAGCAAGACTGGAACCCTCAGGGACAGCTCTGATGTGGTGTAGGAAACCAGGAACAAAATGAATTTCAGTCTAAAGTAAATATATAATAGTGTAATGAAATAGCCATGGAATTGTCCTGAACTAAGGGTAGAATAGCATCATTCCCTTGATCAACAGATGGATGAAGCACTTTTTTTGACCCTTATTAGACCCATTTCCTGGACATATAACTGTAATAAATATGCAATTAAGTTTTACTGTATTGCTGTTTGATGGCTAGCAGTGATGCCTGCTCAAAACAACCAGCAGCTATTCAAACGCCCACACACCTGACAAAGTGGCTGGAATAAGAGTTATGGGAGCAGAAATTGGTCTTTTTTGGGTGATTTGTTTGATTTTTGTATGAATTTGGAGATAGTGCTGAAGGTGATGCTGTTACTTCTAATTGTACAGAAGAGAATAACATGATAGGCCAATTCCAGATTCCTGAACAAAAGCTCTACATACCTCCAAAAAGTGTGGGAAAGCCCTAAAAGTATGACAAGGATGGGTGAGAATCTATATATGCATCTAAAGCAGTTTCTGGTTGTACACTACTTACATTATGTAAAAAAATTGAAATATATTTATCTTCTAATTGTAAAGCTTTTAATTGAGCTCCTCTTGTACTGTTGATGTGTTAAATATGTATATACGTGTATACAGTTAAAACAAGTTATACAGAAATGCATTTTTGCTAAAAATAAAAATGCCCATTAAAAAGTCTTCATATTTTAAAATTCAGTTGCCACCAGGAACTGTTATGTGGTATTTAGGCATAGTGAATTACTGTGCACTGTCCCCATAAGCACAACACAAACTCTTCTCTCCCTTTTTTCCCTTGGCCTTGGATAAATCTGCTGCAGGCCTGTATTAAGAGCCTTGCCAGGAAGCTGTGTAGAATCCTATAAGTCTTTCTACAAGGAAGCCTAAATTTGACAGCAGGTGTTCAACTGAAAACCAGGGTTTCATTTCATAAGAAATTTTTAAAAACTGAACAAATGGAGGCAATTTATTACAATCATTTCTTGTACAGAAATGAATGCCAGATTTATGAATAAGGGTGCTCTGTCAATATTTTGCAGAAGGGTTTCTAATGCATATTGGGAAATTTTAAGTTTTTGCAATCAAAGTGTTCTGTTTCCCAAGCATAACGAATCCATTTTAAAAAAGCAGACTTTTTGCAGTTGGGAAAGTGATGGGAAGTTGCAGCCATCAACTGTCCCTCCTCTTTAAGGGTGTTCTGTTAAAGGGATCCAGGGGTATGGATCTCTTCTGAAGCCTGGGTATGGGCTAGGGCCATGCCATGACCCCATTGGGGACCCCGGAGGTGCTCTCAGTTGATGTACATTGGAGTTGGCAAGGTTTTACCTGCCTGGGCCGGTCAAGTCCCGTGCAGATTTCTCAGTGGGCCGGATCGCGTGCACGTGCGTGATTTCCGGCATCTGTGCATGCGCGATTTCTGGCACCATGGAAGCGAGTTCCTGTGCCACGCTGGTTTAGCGCAGCATGCGGGGACTCACCAAGCAGGTGGCTCGGTTCGGGGGTGTCTCGTGGGCTGTTTAAACTGCCCCCATGGGCCACTTGCAGCCCATGGGCCTCAGGTTGCCGACCCCTGATGTAAGGGTGGTTGACCCTTACTAGACTACCTGCATGGCACAGAAGGAATCAGATATAGTTGGTTCAATTCCAATGCCTAAGCCAATGCCACTCACATTCTGTAGCCAATAAAGTTGTGGCCCATTAACCTAAAATACTAGTGTCCATGTGTTTCATTATTCAACAAATGGGGGAGGGCTCGGGGCCTTGATACGCAAGAAAATAAGGACGAGCACTCATTGTGGTGTAACTCCTCACCAAACAAATATGACAGGCTATTCAATGAAGACTGGATATCATCTAACCTTCCCATAAACATTGTGCAAACGAATCAGGAGGAATGGTTAGTAAATGGGGCATCTGAAGGAGCCCAGCATTCTGAATGTCACATATCCATTTGTTGCTCATTCATATTCATTCAGAGTTCAGATGGTGGTTCCAATGAATGGAGGAGGGAAAGGGGGAGTGACACTACAAACTGCACAACCTTCAACTCAAATATATTTTAGCAAAAATATCCAACATTCTGCAAGGACTTCTGGCTGGAACTTTTCCTGTCCCCATGCACCCTCTAAATCTGTTCTGAGGGTTTCTCCAACCCTCTGGAGAAGATGTGGGGGAGGTGCAGGGGTGCACAGAGAGAGGAGCAAAGGAAGTTCTGTTGTGCAAATGGCAATCCCTGTGCTAATTCATTCGGCTACTTCATTCGACAACACCCTGACTTGTCCAATAGAGCCACCATTTCTTTGTGAGTCTAGGTGTATGGCTTTCTAAGTTGCCTACAAAACAGGAACCTTCTGCTGGAAATTTAGCAGGTCTAACCCCTTGCTGTCATCTGTGAGCCCAAGTAGATGTGACGCTAAATGCACATTTGTATTCCACATCCACAATTTTAAAAATGCAGATGACAGCTGCTGGGGAAAGCCAACAATTATGGAGACTGCTGGAGTGGAAGTTTCGCGCTTTCCTCCATTGCAGGAGTCCTGTTGGAAATCACTCCCCCAGAGCTGCTCTTTGCCTTGAGAAGGAGGTTAGCAAAATTTTGCCCACCCTACATATGAAACAGGGGAAATCCTTTCCTTTTTCACAGTGGGAAAATTGTGCTCAGTGCTACCTTTATCTGGTTCTCAGGATTGCGCTGTGCATTCTGGCACCACCTTTTTAGTAATTGTCACTCTGCCAAAGAAACATAAATTTGGACAGACTGTCTTGTCCCCTCCCCTGCTTGATGCAGAAAACCCAGAGCTAGAGCATCACCAACAGATGGATGTCTAAGGAGGGGGAGCTCATCACCCCTTTAGGTAGTTGGTTCCATTGTCAAGCTTCTCTTGCCCATCTCAGTCGCCGATAGAAATGTTGATGTGTTGGACAGAGCCATGCTCAAAATAGGTCATGTGTTTCATGGGCAGAACCCTACATGCAAGTAACTGTATGTGTGGTGGCTCTGTTCAGATGTTCAACCAATATAAGTATTGTTTATGGACTCTGCTGTTTTTCTGCCTATGTATGTGAATTGCATCTGAAGATCTGAATGCGGCTTACATATCATATCACACACATTGCTTTCATGAAGATGCTTTAAAACTGTTTTATCTGTTTTTAATTGCTTTGAAAGGGTTTCAGTATGTTTTTATTTTGTTCTGGATATTGTTGTTTTTAATTATTGCTTTATTACTGATGTGTTTGTTGCCTTGGGCTCCTTTGTGAGGAAGGGAAGGATATAAATTTAATAAAACAAAATAGAGGCCCTTTTAATTATGAATGGTTCCACTCCCCCCCGCCATTATTTCAATTGGGGAAGGGGGAAGGGGCCTTCAGGACAGCCTGGGAGCCATTGTCATAACAGCCTTTGGATGATTTTAGATTCTCTATCACTGGATCAATATCTATTGAATGAGAAAGGGCTTATGGCACACTGAGGGGGGACAACCATGGGAATTATTATTACCTTGTACAACCTGCACTAAATATGTTATGTACCTAAGTTGTGTACCTGCCGACTACCTGTTTGGCCTCTTTTATGAATGCTAAGCTCACAAAGATTCAGAATCAATAAAAACAATTTCTGCAGGGAAAGGAGAAATGTTATTAGGGAATCTGAAATATGTTTTTGCATTAAAGTGTCTCTTTTCCTAGATTATATGGATATTTTGGAAACAGGACTGCCCACGTTCAAAAATAAAACAAAATCCTCCAACGTACTATAAAACTTCTTTCTCCAGGAGAGCAGACTATGTAGAAGAGAGAAAATGGTTTTCTGGTGAAGTAAATGTACAACAAACAACATTGTGTACACTAATTCTGGGCTGAAGGCTGCTCTCTGCAGGGAATGAATAATGGCAGGGCAGCCAGTGAACAGCACCATCTAACTTTCACGTGAAAGCTCCAATATCAATGAATTTGCTCCTAAGCGCCTTCTGTGGTTTCTGAGATGCCGCGGCTGTAGCCTGATATTCTACCCATTGGTAAAATTAGTAGAACTTGAGTTCTTGAACTCTTGGGGTGAAACTAGACCTGCAGTACCAAGGAAAAGGTCACAAAAAAGTTAGCAAGATTTTGAGTTCATCAAAACTCTTCACCGGAGCAGATGATACATATAAAAAGAAAGGAAAGGAGCGGGGAAAGACTGTTTTTGAGCAAGATGGAGAAATGCTTTTCAGGTTGAAATGCTTTTAAGACAGAATGGTGGAGGTTTTACGCAGACCTAGTCGGTTCTGATCAATGTTATCCTACTTCTAATGGGCCAGCATCACTATGTGAAATCTTGTAGACCTTCACGCTACTTATTATCCCAGTTTACTACACATGCTTATGCTACACAGAAACCATTAACTGTTTCCAATGACTAAGGAAGTTTACATTGTTTTCCACATGTAAAATTTGCCATGGAGCACACTTGTATTTTCTTAAGTAAGTGAGGTTGAATTTTATCTGTGTTCTCATCCACTGCCAATAATAATGCCCATTTTGGATTCCTTTATGCACCTTGCAATGGCATCCCTTGTATACTGGTCACACCATCTGTATGCTCATATGAAGTAGGCTTGACATGTAACTTTTTTTTTTGCATGCTTCTTGTCCATTTTTCACTATGGAGAAGGGTGTAGATGAAAATGCCATGCAGAGATGGAAAATGTTTCAACCTAAATGAATTCAAAATGCACTTAATTCTAAAACTGCCCTAAAAACCTTTTCTTGCTAGATTATTGATTTAAAAAGATAGCTGGCAGAGGCTTTCTGATTCCTGAGCAAAATCTTCCCCAGAAATTATTAATTATGACTGTTAATTGCAATTGTTAAGACCAAAAAGGTTACCAACCTTTATTATCCACACAATCCATCATGCATAGATTTGGTCTGATTTCTTATTGGGGGACAGAGCTGGCTCATTTGTGTAGCTTGCTTGATTATGGGTGATTTAAATGTATTTGCTTGCTTAGAAGTCTGATCCTGAAAACTAACGCAAACCTAATCACCCAGGTTATAAAAGCAATCAGGATAGATTCCATGTTTGCTTATTTTACCAGAATCCATGCAGTGACGGTTGTGTCCACACCCCACACAATCTCTTTGGGAATGCAAGCACTAACACACTGCAGCAATGGACAATGCTTTCAAAATAGTAAATCTCAGTGTGGAGACGATTTTAATTGCTTCACATTTGGGAGCTGCATTTTAGGGAGACATACAGATCCCATTCCAGTAGCAGTGGCGTGTGAGGAAAGCCCGATTATGGATTTTGCATTAACATCCTATTTTGTAGAAACCCCATTCTCTTCATTAACAAAACATAGCCCTGATTTGTTTCATAGCATTGCTGCTCTTTTGATTTATGAGTCTGTTATTGTAAGAATTGATTACTGCAACTCTGTTTGAGCTGGTTTTGCTATAAATAACTATGTGCCACATTTAATAGGTTTTCCAAACAATTCATGTTCACCTGATATGGGTCAGGAAACCTAGTAATATTTCTTCATTTCCCTCTTAGGCTTCAAAATATCCATGTTTACTAGCTGATAATGTTTAAAAATCCTGAGAATGGGTTCCAGGGGTTTGTTGTTGTTGTTTTGTCCTTTATGTCAGATAATCTCAGTATCATTTTAATTTGCTTGTTAAATAGCTTCTTTTCCTGTTCTCTGCCATAAGCCTTTTTTTTTTAAGACAAGACTTTTTGCTTACAGTGGAAGAAATATTCATTCACAAAGAATAGCACCTTAGGCTCCTTATTTCTAGATTTCATATAGATAGACTAATGAAACTTAACCATTTTTCTTCCGAATAAATAGTAAGTCACACATTATGAAATTATCAGGCCACTCTGGGTGTCACCAAATAAATAAGTTTTGCTGGGGAAGGGCCACAGCTCAGTGATTAGAGCAACTGCTTTGCACACAGAAGGTGTCAGATTCAATCCCTGGCACCTCCAGGAAGGCTCTTGAGAGCTGCCACTGCCAGTCAGTAGACAGTACTGAGCTAGATGGATCAGGGTAAGGCACCTTCCTGCTCTGCAGTAAAGGCTGGCGGGGTATAAGGCAGAGAGACCAAAGTAGGTGGAGCCAAAGCTAATGACTTGTGCAACCACAGCCAATGACAGGCAGAGCCAACTAATTCTAATTTTGTCCCCACCGTCCTCCCTGCCGAGTTCTGCAAGGGCCATACTGGACTGAGGAGAAGGAAGCTGACAGCCAATGCCACCTTCTGGACTAGTTATAAGTAAGAAGGCAAGCAGGTGGGGGGTGGCTGAGAGGAGACCGAGATGGGTGGGGTAGCGCACCTTTCACCCTAATGGACCACTCTCTCCTGGTACTCTGAATGTGCAGAGACATTGTCTGGGGTTCCGTGCTGCAGATGGTATTCCTCCACCTGATTTTGGGTGATTCTGCACTTTCTCAATTAGGGATAGGGGCAGAAGTCTGATTTTCATGTGAACTGACCTGATTTGCACTTTGCAATACAATATGAAAACCACAAAAAGCCAACATTCAAAATCCACTTGTCTCCAGATTTTGTGACATGGTTTCCCAGCCAAATAATTTTTACCAACATGTTATGGGAAAGTATGGATTAAAATACATCTATTATTGAAAGCGAACCTTGTTGGGGGAAATTGCTTGCAAAAATGTGTGTACATCAAACTAAATTGCATAGAAAAATGTTTATACTGTATCAATAGAAATTTGCACTAAAAGGCTGACAATTTTTCAGCCTTTTAAACTACAAGAGTCCCATATACAATGAAGCAGAAATGGGGAGAAATGAACCTAAGGCTGGGAAAATGAGAAACAGGGAGAAACCAAATGTGACACATTCATTCATCCCTTGTATGCCAGTGCTCAGGACAACTGTAGACCTTAAATAGGATTTAGGAGGTGAGGCACAGGTAGCTGCAGAGGGAGAGGAGGGGACAGGAAACTTCCCTTCTGTGAACTTCCTTAAGTTAACATTTTAGGATCCAAGCCATTGTCTCTCAATTGAAATGAGCATAGAGCCAAAGTATTCTTTGCTTCTTGTTCCCAGAGTGATTTCTAGGCCATTAGTCTAGTTGTCTTGTTGATCCTTTAAAGATAGAGAAGGGGCTGGTGTGGTACAGTCCAACTCAGGTTCAGCTGAGCTTTCCAAGACTGGCTGTGTTAGTTTTAGAATGTTCTTCAAAGGCAAAGTTGCTAGCATTTGCTGTGAGATGGATGTCACTGTGGAGACAGGATGAAAAGAGATGCCCCTGGGACCATATGCTCCAAATGTATGGGATTAGTTTCTTTTGTTGCAGACAAGATGCTTGGATAGCATCTTTTTGGGGGCAAATGCTGCCTTTCTTTCTCCCCCCCTTTTTTGGTAGAGTTGAAGCCTAAAGGTTGGAACAATGATTTCCATGCCAATTAGGAGCTCAGCGATGTTTACTGAGGAGATGACTCATTTTATTGCCCAATATGTTTCTTTTAGTAAAAGGTTCAGGACTCTGGACTTTCTCCCTAGGAAGGCTGGTTGGGGCTTGTTTGTCATGGTTCTCTACAGCCCAAGGCGCTACCTGCATTAAGCAGGCTCCTGGAAGGGTTTGCACAAGTTTTATGGCTGGTTTAATGGCCTACCTCAGGTGCTCTTCAAGCAGGGCTCTTAATCTGACTCTCATTATAGCTCGACTGCATGAAATGATATGAAGCTCCAAGCTAGATGAATAGGTACTACATCTGCAAAATGAGCACTGTATTGAACTCTGGTCTTCCCTCTAGTACTGCACAACGAAGCTGTAGAGATGACTTATGAGGCAATTCGACTATATTAATTTAGATGACATGCTCTTCCTTCAGAAATAGCCAAGGCACTCTTCTGCCCACACTGCAAGTACATCTTGCTGATTCAGCAGAAGAACTGCTCCTCATTTCGCTGCCATAAATTTTAAGCAGCAGGCAGTAACACACACAGGGTCAAGGTTAATGTTGGTTTTTAAAACCAGGAGTTATGTTGTCATGTTGTATTGACCTTTCGGTGGTTGTTGGGGGTTAAGAGCATTAATTGCTCATGTATCATGCTATTTCAATTAAGGACGAGTTTTCTAGCAAACTAAAAGCAATGCACCGGCTAGGAAAAAATGTCTCAACCTAGAAGTGTGGAAGATGCTTTAAAACAGTGGTGGGAACTTCTGGCCCATGGACCAAATCAGGCCCCGCGTTAGGCTCTCTCCCCAAACTATGCGCACCTACTCCACACATCATATGTGAGATCAGGTGTGGAACAGGTAGACTTGCAGCTATATAGGAACAATGGGGAGCTTTAAAGGGAACTCCTGATTGTTCCTTAACAAATAAGGCTTGCTGTCAGTGCCAATCAGCTGATCAGTGGTGATAGCAAGCCTTAGTAGGATTGGTTGTGCTATGGAGTGCCCAGTCATGAACTCCATAGCCCAGCTGATTCCTTCCCAAAGTGACATAGCTTCCAATTGTCCCAACTTTCCAGGGATAGTCCCAGAATTATGAAAGCCACCCCTCAGCTTCTGATTTGATCCTGGAATGTCCCTATTTCCCCCTACCAGTGCTACCGCTGCTGAGCTCAGGGAGGAGGATGAGCTGGTGATTGTCCTGAGCACTAGTGATGGCTGTTTAACTTACTGGTTGAATGGGGGGGGGGATGCTAATTCCCACCACATTCCTAGTGAAAATACCCTACTTCCTGTGAAGCTGCTGTTTTGCTCAAAAGCAGAATTGTGTGAGTTTCATACGCATTACCCAAACAGTCCTCACAACAATCCTGCATTGCAGGTGGTGTGGGAGAGCTGGGGGCCAAACTAGGTGTGATGTGGATTGCATGAATGTAATAAACTTTTTAAAAAAATGTTAATAGCAGCCTCCCCCCCACCCAACAACAACAACATCAGGACCTAAGGGGATGGGTTGTGGGAGCAGTTTAACACTTTCCTCTTCTGTGAACCCAATAAAAATACCGCCCCACCCCTGAAACTGCTGTTTGTATTGGAAGATAGCTCTCCATGCCTGGAACTGCAATAACAGCTGCTATTATGTGGGTTAAAAAAATATCTTGCAATTAACACCCTGAGGCTAAGAATAGGGGCTTGCCTGCCACTGTTCAGAGCTGAAGTTAGATTTGAGGCAGAGGATCATCTGCCTCATATTCTTAAGGCTCAATTAAACATGATCTGGGAGATAATGTGAACAGTCTCTCCCATGCTTGTTTTTTCCTACTTCAAAGCAGCATATAGGGTTGGTTATGGGACTGGAGAAGCAGTGCCTGGAGACGAGTTAACACTTTCCAACTGCATAATTTCCCGTATCTGAATAGTTCCTATTTGCCAAGGGTGGGGTGGGGGAAGAGACACACGCTCCATATAGAATCTTATAGGTTGGCATATTAGAACAAGGGTATGATACCCAAATATCAGCTTCAATGTGTGTGTGTGTGTGTGTGTGTGTATGTGGGGGGGGGGATGGCATAAAAAATTAGCAGGCCCAGCTGGCTCCTTTGGAGTAAGAAGTCAAGTAAATCCTGAGCAATGATTGTCTTCTGCCTCGACTCTAGTTTGGCCTTTCAGTGCTATGTCAGCCTTTGGCATAATGTATTTCTCTCCACCTCCAACAATTATACAGTGGTACCAAGGGTTACCAACGCTTCGGGTTACAAACGCTTCCGGATACAGACTCCGCTAACCCGGAAGCAGTATCTCGTGTTAAGAACTTTACTTCAGGATGAGAATAGAAATCGTGTGGCCAGGCTGCAGCAGCAGCAGGAGGCCCCATTAGCCAAAGTGGTACCTCAGGTTAAGAACAGTTTCAGGTTAAGAACGGACCTCCAGAACGAATTAAGTTCTTAACCAGAGGTACCACTGTATGTGCTACATTTCTGAGGAAACTTGTCACAGTGCAAAAGCTAACCTGTCTGCTACTTTGTCACAGGCTGAGGGTGAGCTCTCGGGGTTAAAAGCTATGATGAAGGTCTATTACCTTGCTCCACCAAGTGCACTGCTTCAAGGAATAATGAGAAGAGTGAAGCATGAAGGCCACCGTGCCTGAAAATTGTACCTTTCTCACAGAGCACAGGCTGATGGAGATAATCACTTTAAATCTATAATTTCTTCCTATGTTGGGAATATGTGTCTGGTACACCTGCTTCAATTGATTTCCCCCTTTTTATTAGACGTTCTGGTAAGAGATCACCTCCCCTACTGTCACTACATGTGGCTTATCTCTCTGTCTAGTTTTATAACGGCATGTTCTCTCTGATGTGTTCTTCAAACCTGTACTTTGAGGACAGAAAAGTATCCCAAAGGTTTAAAAATCCAGCTGTAACACAGATGTCCTATTTAGTTGTTCTGTGTGTTTTCAGCCAGAAAATTATGCGCTGAAAATCAGAATTGTGACTTCAAATACTATAATGTAAAATGGCGCATACCATTTGTGACCAATCTCATTCATTTCGATGTGAGATTGCTCCATGACAAAGGGGTCTGGAGTATGAACCATATCCCTGGCTTAATGATCTACTCTGGGCTATGTGTGCTAAGAACTCAGAGCACCCTTTGTGAGCAGAATGCAGCGAGAGTATTCAGCAGCTACCCTTATGAATTGATAGGAAGTTAAGAAGCCTCTGGATTATGTAGGCCTTGTATAAATTCTAGAAGTTTGTATTTCTACCCTTGTCTGCTCAATAAAACAACAAATTCTGTTCCGTCCAGTTCAGGCTGCCCCATTTGGTCACTCTTAGCCCAGTGCTCCACTCACGACATGTGCAAGTCAAATACATGTGCATGGAAATGGGAGCTGGCTGAATGTGTGTGTGGTGCCTGTGTATAACTGTATACACAGAGGGCTGTCTGTGCATTGTACACAATGGACAATGTGGGAAAAGCAAGGCTCCCAATGATGGGAAGAGAACCATGAATGTGTACATTTCTATATGCAAAGGCTGCACACAGATAGTTGAGGGCCAACCCTGTGGAAGATTCCTACTTCTCCTATCACTCTTTTGTGTAGGATTCCCTTTGCCTTCTGCCATCTAGGGGTCCTTTACTCTTTTTTACCCATGTGATGAATGCACTGTTTTAGCTTATTCCTTAATGTCCACTGCTACCAACCATTTCTGGTTTTATTTATTTTTTAAATACAGGTACCCTTGTGAGGTTTCAGGCCCGAGAAAGACAGGAAGATTTATTTAAAGTGAACCAAATCTAATATTATTTAATCATTTGAAATTTATGTACAACATAAGATTCATATTACTTAACAGGCTGTATATTAAAAGTAGGTTTTGTTGAGTGCTTCCTTCCTATATGCTCAATATGTTGCTGAAACCTTAAGGAAATGTCTTTTACCCTGAGATATGTCAGTTTTGTAACCTATACTATTAGCCAGTTTCCCTTATCCTAACTTGTTCAGATGTTTAAGCCTGAAGCTTTCCTTCTGGTCAGGGTCACACTGGTGAAGATGCAGCACAGAAGAGGCTCCATCAGTCGCAGATCCCTGGAGACACCAGCGCTTCTTGAGCTCAACTGCTCAAGGCTGATGGGCACAGCTTTTGCTTTGTTGAATGCTTGCTTCAGAATTTTCTCTCTCCCTGGAACTTGCATTCTCAGATTCTGCATGGTAATTTCAGCTCTCTTGTGTTTCTTCTGCTGCCTTCTTTTCCTCTGGATAGCCACTGCTTGCTGCCTTTCTGTTGCTTCCTCTGACTCCTTTCTTCTTCCTTACGTATGTCTTCTCCCCTGGGTCTTCCTCCACACTCTCTTCCCAAGGCTCCTTGACCCCAACCAATAACTGACTCAGACAGTGTTATGCCTAGCCTTTTGTTTCCTCTAGCCAGACCCCTGCAACAATTTTAAAGTTAAACTCTGACTGACGGTTAACTCATTGGCCTATACTTATTTTATTGTACTTATTTCATTTATGAATCACTTACCGAAAAATAGTGGCTGTTAGTCCCAGAAGACCTGCTCCCTGCCTTGCAGGCCTTTCCCCCACTTGGCCTGGCAGGGCATGGTCCTGATTGACTCCACTACAAAAGCTGAGGCTGCTGAAGAGACCAGTGACCCAGATCATGGAGCCTGAGCTTCCACAACTGCTGCCCGCCATGAACCACCATTGGCAGGATATTTTATTCTCTTGTTTATTTTGCTGTTTTAAATGTGCACTTTATATATGATTTCTTTTTGTAACAAAAACAAACCAGAATAATTGTGGTATAAAACAATGGGACATTTCAGCAGGAAATCACAGGACAGGACATGCACTGGGTGAAATTGAAGAAGTGCAACTACCCCAAAACATTTGCAGGTGCAAGCAGTGCTAAAAGCAAGATCACATATGACTGTCCCAATAGCAACCTGAGTGTAATTCATCATAAATGCATAATAAAAGGGACATCTGCCGGGGCCCCTAGACTTGGTTCATATAAACTGAAAATATGTTCAGCCTGTATCCTGAACCCCTGACCTACCTGGCATCAAGTCACTATGTCAAGTCCAAAGTCTGGAGGTCAAGCCACATAAGCAAAGTCCAAAATCCAAAGTCCAAAGGTCAGGAAACACAGTCCAGGGTCAATACAAGTAGCCAAGTCTGGGAGTCAGAACACAGTCAAGAGTCAAACCCAAAGCCCTGTCCCATAGAGGTCCTGGAGCCAACAACATGGGTAGATGAGCAGATAAAGCACCACAGCTCTGCTTCCCTTTTGTACTCTGCATACTAATTGCAGCATCTGGGCTTGATGAGGCATGTGAGGAATCACACAACTCATCTCAGAGCTAGAGAGTCCCACCTGGCCAGCTAGGGAGCTGGGCTGTGGGCCCCTGTCTGCCTCAGCCTCCTAGAGCTCCCCACCTGCTGTTGTCCATGCCTCAGAGCCTGCTGTGTTTGTGGAGACAGGGTTGAGGTCTTTGGCTCTGCTGATGGATCCTGCTGTTCTGGTTCCTGTGCACTGACCTCCATCCCCTTGCCATCCTCTGTCACCCTGTGAGTCCTTCTCTCCCCATCCCCTGCTTGCCCTGGTGTGTCCCAGTCCTGGCTTCATCCCTCGCCAGGATCCGCTTCCTCTTCCCCATCATCTTGCCAGTTCATGATGATGTACTGATGGTTTATTTTTGATATTACTAATTAGCAGAACAATCTTATGCACTGATAAATACACTCCCCTCTCCCAGAAAAAGTGACATGGCTTGGAGACATAAAAGCAACATGCCTGCATCAAAGTCGTTGAGATAAATGGGTGGTGTCAGGTGTTGATATGGTTGCTCGAGAGCATACAGGCAAGACTTCAACCTGTCTTTTTTAGGCTTTATTATCTGTACAAACTATTTACAGTGCAGAGCATCGCAAGTCCATGTCTGCTTAGTCGCTAGCAGAATCTGGGAGTGGGCGGTCCTTATACCTTCCCCAGCATAACAACCGTGTGACCCCCAACTTTCTCCTCCCCTCTCTGCGCCAAAGACTACTTCACAGAACGGGCGCTGGCAAAGGGGGACTCACCTCCTCTCGGCTATGCTCAGACTTGGTGTTGATCTTCTGATCCTTGCACTCCCTCCCCACTGGAGGTGTGGCTTCCCTCCTCGCCAGAGGAAGAACTACTTTGCTAGATCTTCGGAGGCTCCCTGTAACACAGCTGCCCTTCCACCTCTCGCCTCTGAGCTGATGGCAGTTCCCTGACAGGTGGAATTCAATATTACGCCATGATGTGTGCAAGCATTTCAGCTTGGCAGATGAAATGACCCCCCCCCCCCCGTGTGCTGTCCTGGGAGTTCTCCTGATCTCCCAGAGTCAATTTTGGTGAGGTGGGGAAGAGAGGGTGCAAAGCCCCCTTCTGCAACCATAAGTCCCCATGCAGGATTTCCACTGGTGGGACTTGTTAGGTGAATCCTGCCCTATGCATCTAAATGCATTTAATATGTATTCCCTAGAAGAACGAATGCCTTAATAACCTGACCTTAAACACCCTTGTAGCCATTTACCTTTCTGTTGTCTCAACGACAGGAGCAGTAAACAGAAACTTAAAAGATTTAACTTTCTACCTGTCAGATGCTCCTAAAGTACAAGACTAGCCTTATCTAGATTCTTCATGCCTCCATGCCTTTTTCCTGTACACCTGCAAAGGTTGCAAAAGTGATGGCTTACAAACTTGGTTTCATGTTTCTCACCCCTGCAGGCAACCTGTCTGTCATGGGATACATGACTTGAGACAGAGGGCTCACAGGAAAGGATGATTCATTGCTCATTGAGGGCTGGCTGGCAATCTAACATCACCAGGACACTGGTAGCAAGAATGAGTTACTGCCACCAGGCCATACAATTCAGAAGATGACACACTGAGGGCACAGCCTTTTGAATGTCTTTAATTAATTAGGTGCTCCCCCAATGAGTAAAGACTACTTTACCAGGTTCCCGAAAGCCACACTAATAATGGCCATTGTTTGCATAGAACACTCAAAAAGTTCCAGGGGTGTGTGTGTGTATAAAATATAATATAATAATTTTAGAAATATTTATAATGGACCTATAAAATAGGTCAGAGTTGTTATTTCTATCCATCTTCAACAGGATGCCCTCCAGGCATTTGGGACGAGAACTCTCATCTGCCTCAGCCAGAATGATAGGGGTTGACATTCAAAATTATTGATGACAAGGGAGGCTGGTATAGTTGGGCAAAGTACTGTCCAACTAACCTCAGTCTGTGGTCAGCCAACCCCCCTCCCACCTTTCTTCTTAATTACAACTAGTTCAGAGGTTGGCCTTAGCCATCTGTTTCTTCCTCCTTAGTCTCTGCTTTGCCTTTGTAGAACTCAGCTGGGAGGAGGATGGGGACAAAGTTAGAATTTGCTGGCTCTGCCTGACATCACCTCTGACTCCACCTACTGTTGGCCTCCCAACTTTCCACCTTACCATTCCCAAGTGGCAACGGCTACCGCTACATCTGAATGGTGCCATGTTGGCTACCCTGGTCTACATATTGCAGTAGTAGGCATACATAAGATTAGGTAGTGATTAAAATTTTAGCTACATATGTTAACTGATCTGTTGCACCAAAAACATGAAATGCAATATTGCATTGACTGACTCAAAGGCAAGGATGTTTTTTCATCTTGAGCAAATGGGACTGTACTCTCCCACAACCCACTGCAGGACCAGAGCCCCCCTCTCTACCCCCCAGCCCAAATAATCAGATCACTCACTCACTCTCTCTGGGGTCCAGTCTCAGTTTCTGTCTCCTATTTCCTATCAGCTGCAAACCTCCACATGCTTGAACTCAATCAGCAAACTACTGTGTGTTAAGTAGGTTTCCCCTTGGTCTCTAGGCGATGGAGGGCGATTTTTTTTAAAAAAAGCATCCTCTATTATACAAGTCTAGGGAGGGCATCAGGACTGAACACTCCTCTATTAACCCTCTCCCTCTCCCTGATTGTTTACAGGTAGTCAATCAGGAGTCCTCTGGGACACAACAATTGCCATTGTTGTTGTTGTTTAGTCATGTCTGACTCTTCATGACCCCATGGACCAGAGCACGCCAGGCACTCCTGTCTTCCACTGCCTCCCGCAGTTTGGTCAAACTCATGCTGGTAGCTTCGAGAACACTATCCAACCATATCGTCCTCTGTCGTCCCCTTCTCCTTGTGCCCTCCTTCTTTCCCAACATCAGGGTCTTTTCCTGGGAGTCTTCTCTTCTCATGAGATGGCCAAAGTATTGGAGCCTCAGCTTCAGGATCTGTCCTTCCAGTGAGCACTCAGGTCATCTAGAAGTGACCAAAGGATGTGTAGCTGACATGGAGTTAGAACAAAGTACCTGCCAGCTCACACACCACAAGCCATTATGCTATATCCCTTTGCCTTTTGAATGTGGCTGTTTCTTAAAGAAGAGAAACATATGATAAAACGCCTCTCTGCAAAAGGGAAATAACAGAAGGCTGATCAGACTGTCTCATAATTCCCCAGTGGTAGATCAACTAGAGATGTGTGCTGTTTGTTCTGTAGCAGCTTAAATGAGAAGAAAGAAGGAATGCGGCATATGTAGAGGTACAGCACAAAAGCTGGCTTGCAGTGCTACTACTTGCTAAGTAGTCCCTATTGATTCCAGCACCGTACTGCGTGTCCTAAAGGTAGCGAGGAAGATGGGCACAGAATACCAAAGAGGAAAAAAGCAAAGCAGCACCAAGAGCAAAAATGGAACAGTGATTGACAAACACAATTATGTGAATCTCATTATCAGTGTGAAAGAGACTTTACTGGGCCGAGATGCGGGGAGACACTGCTATCCCTCCATCAGGTATTAGGCACACTTCTAACTCTGCTCAAAGACATCTGTGTGGTTCCTGGTTCATGCCAATGCATGGATGCCTGGTGGCCCCACTCCTAGTAATATTGTCTATGCACTGGTAACCTCAAGGTTAGGTTACTGCAGTGCATTATAAGTAGGGCTGCCTCTGAAGACAGTTTGGAAACTTCAGTGGTTCAGAATTCAGTGGCCAGGTTGCTCACCAGAGCAAGGCACTGGCTACCAATTAGTTTCCAAGCCCAATTCAAAGTGCTGGTTTTGACCTATAAAGCCTTAAATGGTTCAGAACCACAATATCTCAGACCCTGAGATCATCTTCTGAAGCCCTCCTTCATGTGCTCCCTCCTTGAGAGGTTCAGAGGGTGGCAACACGAGAACGGGCCTTCTCTGCAGTGGCTCCCCATCTGTGGAATGCTCTCCCCAGAGAAGTTCACCTGGCGCCTTCATTATACACCTTTAGGCACCAGGCTAAAATGTTCATTTTTAACCAGGCATTTGGTTGATCTGATCAACATCCTATACCCTTTTAAAATGTGGCTCTTTTTTGGAGGGTAAAAGGTAAAGGTACCCCTGCCCGTACGGGCCAGTCGTGTCCGACTCTAGGGTTGTGCGCCCATCTCACTTAAGAGGCCGGGGACCAGCGCTGTCCAGAGACACTTCCGGGTCACGTGGCCAGCGTGACGAAGCTGCTCTGGCGAGCCAGCACCAGCGCATTACACGGAAATGCCGTTTACCTTCCCGCTATAAAGCGGTACCTATTTATCTACTTGCACTTTAAGGGTGCTTTCGAACTGCTAGGTGGGCAGGAGCTGGGACCGAAAGATGGGAGCTCATGCCAATGCATGGATTTTTGGAGGGTATAATTGGGTTATTGTTCTTATTTTTATTTTATATATTGTGATATTTTTTTGTGAACTGCCCTGAGACCTCCAGGTATAGGGCGATATAGAATTCAATTAACACAACACAACACAACATAATGATCCCTCTTCTATAAGATTCACGCATGAAGGCTGCTAAAATATATTTGAATTCAAGGTGCTAGGAATTTGGAGACTTATCTTTCATAGTGGACTCTTTCATAGAGGACTGCTGCCTCTGTGTTTTTGCCTCTACTGACAGCTACACTAACACAAGAATTGGAGGGGGAAAGTACAATTTAAATGTTTTATGATGCAGCAAGGAATGCTAAGGGTCAGAATGATGGATCTGAAGTTCATGTACTGAACCTCCCTCTCACAATGACCTAGAAATACATAATGCCAACTTTGAGCCTTATCCTAGTTTTGCATTCATTTCAGATTTACAGGCAATGCCCCAGAAATGTGTCCTCTTCTGTGCCATTTGCCTAAGACTAGCAGAATGCCATTGGTATTAAGCACTGCAGAAAATAAGTAGAAACATATTTGTGATCTATGTGTCTGTGGATGTATCAGTGCTCGTCTTGTGCCCCTGGCCTCCATTATAGCATTATGGCTTGTGCACATCGATCACATTCCATTATTCCTTTATCGCTCTGTCAGCAACAATTTAACCTTTAGCATTCCTCATACACAGTTTATATGGTAAATATATCTGAATGACACAACAAGGGATGTATACACAGATTTAAAACCCATATAATGGAAGGACATATAATCGTTGAGAGGCTCTCATTCAATGCATTTAGGTTGTTTTTGTTTTCTTAAAGGCATCCAGCTATAACTCTGTGTTTTAAACCGTGTTTTAACATTGCATAGTATATCGCTAATTCTAGCTTACTAGAAATACTTGTGAACTGATGCAAGAGATACATGCATATTGTCTAAAGGAATAATTTATAGACTTTAATTGTAGGAAAGAGGCCTTTGCTTCAAAGAGCTCATCAACAGTCTGTCCTTCCTCTTTTATCAGTAAGCGAAGGAGGGAGCAAAAAACAGATGGAATGTCCCTTAGTGCCAGTCATATATGTGCATGAAATATAGTCCAATCTACTTCCACTGTGTTATGTCTAGAACAACACAAGATCAGAAAAGGGATAGGTGAAGGACAAGATGAATGACTGGCTTGTGAATGAATGAGATGCGCTTTCGACTTGGAATTGGTGCTGTGCTGTTAAACTTTAGACAGGCTTTGCCAATGTCATGGGAATATGGCAGTGGCGCAAGTGATTACTGGGACTATCTCACCCGTTATGCCTAAACTGAGCTCCTTGAAGAAAAGGTGGTATATAAATGTAATAAAGAAAAGAGAACGAAGAAGTCTACATGTTCTCTCTCTCTCTCTCTCTCTCTCTCTCTCTCTCTCTCTCTCTCTCAAGTTTCAAATCATAAAAAAATATATAAGAGCATTGCTGGATCAGACCCAAGGCCTTGCTGGTCCAATATCTTTCCCCACAGAGTGGTCAAGCAGACCTCTATAGGAAACTTGCAAGTATCTGCAAAGGTCCCAGACTGTCTCTCTGAACAAATAAAAATAGAAAATAGAAAAAATAGAAAAAAATAGAAAAAATAGAAAAAATAGAAAAAATAGAAAAAATAGAAAAAATAGAAAAAATAGAAAAAATAGAAAATAGAAAAAATAGAAAAAATAGAAAATAGAAAACAACTCTAAAATGCTGCTTTGTTTACATGTGAATCCTGATTGGTTTTTTTAAAATTGTGTAATAATGTTTGCGATAAATGTTAGAAATATTCACAACCCAAAGCTGACTGCTCCATATTTGGTGGAGTTGTCCTCGAATTACTTTTTTGGGGGGTGGGGGTGGGGGTAGGTAATTTGTACAATTGGGGGAGAGATGGAGTGAGGTCATCTGTACAATTGTTTTCCACCTTTTTTTCAGCTGGAACTCACCAGAACTCAGTTCCTTCACCTCTCAGGTAGGTGCCATTGCCATTATAGGAGAACAAGGGAGGTGTTTATGGTGAGTTCCAGCACCTCTTTTTCTAGAAAAATAGCACTGGTTTCCCTGTTAGCATGTATAGTGTCAGTTAACTATAGGATTTGGAGGAGGCGCGCTCAGAATGAAGCACCACCTTGAGATAGTTTGGATTAATCTAGTTTTGATTACGGAAAAATAGCCTTTGGCATAAAAGCACAGGTCGTTGAATAGGCAAAAATAAAGTGCCCAGCTGAGATAGTATAAAAGAAAAAAGAAAAAAAAGGATGGGACTATCAGACAGCTAGGCCCACTCTAATGATTTTACAAAGAGCAAATATAATTTGAATGTCAATTTATACAAATTTGCCTCATTGTAATGTGTTACTTAAGGGTGTGTTTGTATTTGCATTTGGCTTATTATTTTGTTAGATGGAAACTGCCCCCTTATACACAGCAACACAGGCATCTGCCCCACTGAACTTAATTGGGTTTAATTCCAAGTAAGCATATTTAGTATCAGGTTGAATATTACAGGGGTTTTTTTGTTCACACATACAGTTGGTCGCAGCAGCATCTTTTTGTTTTCCCCCTTCCCAAATAGTTTTTCTAAGCATTTCCATTTATTTATTTATTTCCCAATAGGGGTTCTTTCTGGAATCGAAGTCCACCAGGAGATTGTGTCCTACATTGACTGTTGACAATTTATTTAGACAAAACTTTAAAAATATTTAATACTTTATTGTTGCAATAAGAGGAACAATAGTTTTATTTCAGTCAGTAGTATAAATATGGCATCTTGACTAATCACAAGCTCATTTTAAATTGACGTTTTTGCATACTCTCAGAAGAAAAGTATATATATTAAAGTTTTCTACATATTTATAGTTTGCCTTTTATTTTTGTGTGTTTCTTTGTCTTCTGTTAAAGTCTGGTTCAAAATCTGCACATTTTCTCTCTCTCTCTCTTTAAAATGAAAGATACTGACATTTTGGTCTCCTCTGTTCCACATTTTTATGATACTGTTGACCACAAGGTGGCATCATTGGTACAGCTGTAACCTCAAAGATTTCTACAATCTCACCCAAGGTTCTTTGCCAAGAAAGTTGAGAGGGCATCGACCTTAATAGACTTTACAAAGTACCTCTCCTGTTTAGAAAGCTATTGCGCGAGATAGTTATTTCATATGAGATATCCCAAGGGCAAGGACTATCTTACTACACATCCTGTGTAAGCCAGTCTGGAAATCTTTTTGGCTAATGTGTATGGGGTTATAAATTCTTTAAATATATGCATATACACATCGCAGTCATGACCAAACCAAATCCACCCAACCAGTTATTTCTGCGTTGACATGAGAGGCTCAGTTAGCCTTCTGTTTTCCTGCCTCGTTGGAATGTAATAAAGCGTGTTCTCCTTCATGGAGAGCACGTGTTGCGGTGGGGTCTGCTGAGCCACCCCTCTAAAGATGGCCTGGGGCAGTGATTGGTTCACTGGGTTGCTGGGGTAAAAGTTATGTTGCAATTTTGGTGGGAGGGGTAAAATGTTTAAATACTCTGCACGCAGCCTGGAGCTTTCTCTTTGCTGCGTGCAACGGATCACCCGCCCACCCACCCTTGAGTAAGGGGTTGTTGCATTGACCTTGCTATGCCTGTCATGGGGTCGTCTGCCGTTGGGGTAGGGGCCTGGTAGGAATTTTGTCCATCTGGCTGATTGGCTGGGCCATTTGGTTTTTGCCTACTGCGTAGCAAATCGTCACAACTTGTAAGGTTGCGGTTAGGCATTGGTTATAAATTGGTGGAGGAAGGGTTAGGATAGGCTGGGCCTGCCCCTCCATGGTTGCTGCGGAAAGGGAATTCCGTTAAAGGAATCCTGGGGCTTGCCATCTTTTCGTCCAATCCCTGGAATGGGACTAGGGCCGGCAAGCCTTCGGGGAGCATGCGGATGAGAATTGAGGGTCTGTGACTCAGCTCCATTTCTCCCCGACTTGCTTTCCCCCGCACTGTCTTTCGGTGGTGCCTGGAAGTCAGTTCTGTCCCCAGGCGGGGGGGACAGATAGTCTTAACCAATGCCTAAACAACCACTCACGGTTTTGTATTTAAATAAAGTTGTGGCCAAAATTATGCCAAAAACCTTAAACAAAAATTAAGTGTGCGTTGTGAGTTATTTGGGGGGTGGCTTGGGGACCTCGACATGCAAATGGATGGTAGACTTTCTAGGTTTTATATAGTAAAGTCTGTGCACACTTGCTCTAATGAGATTAAATAATTCATTCCTGTTGTAATGCCAACATTGCATCAAGACACCACATCTCTACTCAGGAACTATTCCATTTGGCCAATAGAAGATATATTATGAACTGCAAATACAGGAGAATGATTTCTTTATAGGATGACATATATTATGGGGATTCCAGTTAATGAGAGTTGAAGCTCACTGACATTGAGAAGAAAACAGCAGAAATTAAGGTTTGTACTGTATCCTGCTTCTTTCAGTAGAATGGCAAGGGAAGCCATTTACAGAAGTTTTCCCTTCCTCTGCAGTCTCCACTCCCCTTAAACCAGCTATGAGGTGTCCCTCAACCTTCTGGAGCAGATTCAGTGTGTGGGGATGAGATTCATGTGTGTGCCAAAAAATTCTTTCCTCTCTGTTCTGCTTTCAGAAGCCTTAACACCAGCTGAGTGGCGCTGCTGTATACAACAAATAACAAGTGTGAAGACCATACTGAAATTACAGAGATTATATATATTCCTCAATATGACACAGGTGAACAAGAACTATTACAGGAAAGTCCTTTCTTAAAATCGAAAGGAGAGTCCCAAACTAGTGCTGTCTTCAGATTTTCATCGCTCCTTCCCGTTTGACTTAGGATCCAAGGTCCGAAACATTGTTGTTTAGTCGTTTAGTCGTGTCCAACTCTTCGTGACCCCATGGACCAGAACACGCCAGGCACTCCTGTCTTCCACTGCCTCCCACAGTTTGGTCAGACTCATGCTGGTAGCTTCAAGAACACTGTCCAATCATCTTGTCCTCTGTTGTCCCCTTCTCCTTGTGCCCTCCATCTTTCCCAACATCAGGGTCTTTTCCAGGGAGTCTGCTCTTCTCATGAGGTGGCCAAAGTATTGGAGCCTCAGCTTCAGGATCAGTCCTTCCAGTGAGCACTCAGGGCTGATTTCCTTAAGAATATCCATTGATCTTCTGGCAGTCCATGGGACTCTCAAGAGTTTCCTCCAGCCCCATAATTCAAAAGCATCAGTTCTTCGGCGATCAGCCTTCTTTATGGTCCAGCTCTCACTTCCATACATCACTACTGGGAAAACCATAGCTTTTACTATACGAACCTTTGTTGGCATACCAACAAATTGTCCGAAAAATACCAAAAGACAAATGTGAAAAATGGGTCATTAAGAGAGAAGGGCCACAGAGTTGGAAGAAGGAAGCAGCAAAACCATTGCATGCCGTTTTAGATAAATGACCAGCAATTGTGTTGCTAGAGGAAATGAGTGGGGCACAGCTGGCAATGCTGTCTCTGAGGAGGCCTGGCTTTCTGGTTTTTGCTTTTGGTTGAAATACATAGCTCAGAAGGAAATGGCTCAGAAGCCTCTTCACCCTGTTCTGACCAACAATGCGCCTCCTATCCTGTTGAAGAAATGACCACCTACTGAGGGCTTTCCATCACCGCCATCCTGGATGTCAGCTCCTCTGTAGCCAAAAACACCTTGGGCAGAGTTTGCTGCTGTGCTGCAGAGTCCCTTCACACCGCTGGCTTCTCATCCTCCAGGGCTGTTTCGGTTCAATAACACAAAAGTTCTCGGGCAAAAAAAAAGAAGAAGTTCTAGCATAGAAATGGCTAGAATAGAATGGGCCACAAGCAATGATGTAGAATGAACTGCTGTGCCAACTCACAGTTATACACAGTGACATTAAGCTGGCATTAAAGACAAGCAATGCAATGTAGTCCCTGAAATACTGGCAACTGTTGGAGGCTATTGTTGTATTCTATGAACTCTAAGTTTGTGTTTTAAGAAGTTTGTCCTGGGCGGGATTCAGTAGTTGAAGGAAGAGATGGGAGGAGTAGAGCAAAATAGGCACTGGAGCCAGATGCATGAGCCTGCAGCCCCTTCTACTTCACTCTAATAATGCATGAAAACAGCTAAATTGGCCACCCTATCTCACATTATACTCCCCCCTCCCAGCAGCTGGAGGCAAATGAACTGCATACATAAGGTAAAATTCTTATTGTCTGATGGCTAGAAGGCTACCTACCTTTTAAAACCTCTGACAGGCTATTGAAGAGTGCAGTCCAAACTATTTTCACTGCAGTGGCAATGCTTCTCCACTATGGGGGAGCATAATGCAAAACTACTTGATAAGTAGCAGGGCTGTGAGATTTTGAGACCTGCTCCACAAACAGAATCTGCCTTTGCAGGGAAGGATGCCAGTTCCCTCCTGCATCTAACATGATGCTCTGTGCCTCTCTTGCTGGACCCAAACTTTGTTTCTCAAACTTCCTGCTGCTTAATTAATAAACATGGCAACTAGATAGAACCTGGCACAAGGCCTTATTCCCATTCAGCACATTGACATACAATTGTAGTGATTTATATTTGGCACACAGTTCACCAAGCTAGTGACACAGTGTGTGTGTGTGTGTGTGTGAGAGAGAGAGAGAGAGAGAGAGAGAGAGAGGAGTATAAAAACTATTAAATTAAACAGGTTAATATGACTGCAACATTTCACCCCTTGCTATCCCACAACCACAGTAAATCTGCCACCTGTTTATTTCCATAAAAATTCAATTACAGCACCACCAGTTTATTCTTCTTATGTGAGCAATTAACTGCTGGATGTTCTCGGCTTAAAAAATATTCCTGCCCCCCCCCCGGTGAAACTAGTTATTTTGTTGCTAACATTTTGTGGACAGCTGAACCTCTGCTCAGTGGATTGACCTGCCTCGCCCAACACTATAGTGTAAAGGCAGGTTCTACTTCAGGTGCTTGGAATGTCAGTCATTGACCCAAACTGGACAAAGTTCCTAACCCAATTATTTTCCTGGCATTTGATACTTCTTTTTTTCTGAATTAAAATTGTTTTAAATATGATGTGAGGAAACATCTTTTTGCAATTGTGGTATAACCCAGTTACTATTACCTTCTAAGTTTGACCCTCCTCTTTATACAGCGTTTTTGAGAGATTGTTCTCTATCTAATCTATATCTGTCTGTCTGTCTGTCTGTCTGTCTGTCATCTATCTATGGGATTCAACAATGTCTGCCAACTGTAGCACAAACTATGTCAGCAAACCCCTTCTTTCCTTGCAGTGATGTCACAACTGGCAGAGGCAGGTGGGATGAATGATGTTTGCAGCATCTACATTCAAAGGAGCATAGTGAATGCATTCAAATGGTGCCTCAATTTCTGCCCTTCTTGTGGCACAGAAGCACACAGTGTGCCCCACCAGTTGCAGCAGCAACAAAGCAAGTTATCAGAAATAGCAGGAGATGATTTTTCCTCCTTTGTTTTCTTTTTGCCACTGCAGCTATTAAACCCACACTATTTTATTCCAGCAGATTATATTCTTGGAATACAATCAACAGAAAGTTAAGCATCCCTATGCCCAACTGACATGAATGGAATCTATAACTTGATACTAAATATAGGTACATGGAAGCAAATTCTCTTCCCACATATTTCCCACAGAGCAGGACAGCACAAGTCCTTTCTGACACTGGACATCCAGTGGCAGGGAGATTCATGTCGTGGGAAGTAGGCTTGAAATAGGCCTCTTTCAGATAGCATTTCCTATCTCCATGGCTCTCCCACAGGGTCAAACAGCCTGTTTATGTTTGGTGAAAGATAAAGTACACTAACAACTTATTTTCTCCTTTTAACACATGATTTCAAGTGCTCCTTCTGCTGTGGAAACCTTTTCAGGCAGACACTGTTTCACTCCAGCAGATTTCCAGATAGAAATGAAGTAAATTCTTTGTGTGTGGGCTCTCATGCCACAAATGGAACAACCCCCTAGCACTATGAATTTTGTGTCATGTGCTGGAAATGTGGCATGATATTCACTAAAGGCAGGGCTTTTTTTCAGCTGGAACTGAGTTCCAGGACCTCTCAGGTGAGCACTATTGCCATTAAAAGAGAACAAGGGGTGCATTCATAGTGAGTTCCAGCACCTCTTTTTCTAGAAAAATAGTACTGACTAAAGGAAGGAGTTAATGGAAAATCTGTGCACAAACACACAGTTGGAAAAGAACAAATCTGCTTGCATTCGACCAACAAATGCAGGGTCTAATGGAGTCAGAAGGTGTGAAGGGTTCACCCTATAAAATGTGTTTCCATCTCAAATGTGGCAAAAGACCTTATAATACATCATTTACGAAGGATGGGAGACAAATAAGCAGTTACAGGGCTTTTAGGAGATAATGTCATGTAGAATGGATACTTCCTTAGTTTAGTGGTTGTGAAGTTAGCAGGTGTTGCTGGGGGGTGGGGGGTGGGAGAATGGGAAAGAAATTAAATTCTATTTTTATTAAAAGGCGAACTTGCCAAGTTTGTACCTTCTGAAACAATCCGGGAACTGAAACATAGCCATCCTTTGAAATTCATACTTGAATCTCACACAGCAGTTCTCTAGCCAAGTAAGTCAAGTAACGGGTACAGAAGACTCAGTTTCCTTGGACATTGGACTAGGCCTAGCCACCAACAAGGGGCTCACTCCTGACCTTCCTGGCCTTGCTGCACTTCACATTTGCTAATGTTATCTGCCTACCTATCCTCTCTAAGCAAGTGAGTAGTGACAGGATGAAAGACAGCGAGTGACAGCACATTGTCCTTTCCCTTAGGGCTTCTGGTCTGACTCAAGGAGGGGCCAATTGAGGACATCTTTTTCCAAACGCGCCAAAATTTAGTGCCAGCACTGATTAGGATGAAACAATAGCTCATTATGTAGACATTGTTCACACCAGAATAGCACGATCCAGCTAATCAAAGATGCTGCCTTGGGGATGAGAACCCTCTCTCTGCTAACTCAGCTGCAAAGAAATCATAGCATCATAGAAACATGGAAGTGGACAGGGACTTGCAGCTCATCTAATCCAAGTGTCCACTTGGTAGAGGCAATCCAGAGCTACAGCATCTCCAAGAGATGGCTGATCTACTTCTGCACCAAGGCAGTGGCAGATTTTGGGGGGCATGGCTGGTTTGGTTGCACTGGGTGTGGAGCCTCACTGGTGCTGCAGGGAACACCACAACTGTGATTTAGAATGGAGCTTGAGAGGCAGGGATGGGTGCTGAATTTTGGCATTGCACAGGATGCCACTGAAATTGGAGACCCCAAGTTCCACCGCTGATGGAGATAGCCGATGAAGACTGTTAGCACACCTTCGGATAGTTGGTTCCATTGTTGAACTGCTCTTACCATCAATAAGTTTCTCCCAATGTTAAATTGAAATCTCCCCTCCTGGTCTTTAAGGCTGTTATATATCACTTAGTCTGTAACTGCTATAGCCATTCATATTTCTTTGTCTAGATTTTTTGTGATTTCCTCCCCTCCACCAAAGTATTTGGTTTTACCATACATATCTAAATGGCACTGCATTTCAAGAGTACTTCATTTCATCCCTTAGAACAAACTTTATAGGAAAAAAATAGTGTGAGCAGCATTTATACCGCTCCTCAGACTCTTTCCCTGCCACATGTTACACCATCATTTAACATTTTGCAGAATTTAAAGGTGCCATATATATACCAAGCAAATAAACAAGTGAAAGTTGGAAAGATTTTTTTTCCAGTGTCTGCCACTTAAGAAGGTATGTCCTGTTCTGCACTGCATGTTTTGTAATAAAGAGTACTACATTAACATTGTATGACTGCTGTCCCTCCTGGGATCTTCACAAAAAACTCCTGTAGATCTTTATCTCTTATGATGTTATCTCATTGAGCAGCTCTTTAAAATAAACTAAGTGTGGCTTATGTAGTTGTAGTGAGAATCTGCCTGGTGGCTATTTTGATGTAAACACCTTTGTGTCTAAACACTGATGGCTTAGGGATTCTGAATTTTGCATCTCCATAGGAAAATGCCAGATACAATTGTTCTTACCTTTTTGTTTATGCTACATCTGTTTTAAATCCTATTTACCACCCTTCTCTTTGCAATTTAGGAAAGATGTTGCAAACATCTCTGACAGCCCCACTAATGTGTTGGCCTAGAAAGTCTAACCCAGGCACTGTCACTCCTGGGTGAGAGATTAGCCCTGATTAGCAGAGTATTTCAGGGAAGAGAAAGACTGGATGAATCCTCCTAAGAAGAGCCTGCTGGATCAGCCACAGGTCCATGTCATCCAGTATCCTATTCTCACAGAGACCAACCAGATGCATATGGGGAAGCCTGACTTCTAGACTCTAGTTTAGAAATAATCCAGTTGTGCTGGATTATGTTCTAACAGGGACCATTGCTGCACCTTTTGCTGGGGGTGGGCTTAAAGTGTTATTATCTAATTCATATAATGCTTATATGCCAAAGTGGCTTCTAAGCAGTTTACAACTATAAAATCCATCATAAAATTGACACATAATTAAAATACACAATAAAAATTCCACCAGAGTAGAAAACATCCTTAATTAAAATATACACTAAAACAAGCCAGTTAAAAAGCATGGCAACTAAAACAATTGGGAAACAGTTAAAACAATATGATCAGAAGTTGTTCAAGAAAACTTGACAGGTGTTCTTTCAGGAGCCGGTGGTATGCCAGTACTAATGGGCCTCTCATATATTATCAGGGAAGTTATTCCACAACACTGGTGCCACCAGTGAAAAGGCCACATCTATGTCACCACAAGCTGATAATCACTGGGCTGTGGCAAAGTGAATGGGTTTCATCTGCTGATCATAACCCCCTTATTGGGCACTGGAGGGGAAGACAGCCTTTCAAGTACAGTGGTACCTTGGGTTAAGTACTTAATTTGTTCCGGAGGTCCATTCTTAACCTGAAACTGTTCTTAACCTGAAGCACCACTTTAGCTAATGGGGCCTCCCGCTGTCGCCACACTGCCGCTGCGCGATTTCTGTTCTCATCCTGAAGCAAAGTTCTTAACCCGAGGTACTATTTCTGGGTTAGCGGAGTCTGTAACCTGAAGCGTCTGTAACCTGAAGTGTATGTAACCCGAGGTACCACTGTGGTTTGGTCCAGAGTTACTTAGAACTTATTACTTATTACTTAGAACATTGGCGATAGCACATAGCCATCACAACTAGTAGCCATTCGCAGCTTTATCCTCCACAAATTAGTCTAATCCCCTTTTAAAGCATCCATCACATCTTATGGTAGCAAATTTCATAGTTTAACCACACAAAAGAAAACAGCTTTGCACCAGCCCAAGAAGAAAGATTTGTAAAGCAATCTCCTCACCTCCAAATTCACAATGTGTGTGTGTATTTACTGTCCTGGGAACCTTCTCTTCTTATTTGCAAGCTTTCTTCTTGGCACACTTCCTACACACGTTACTGCAACTGTTCTCCAGTTATTGTCTTCTTGCCAAATCTGAGATCTTCTTGAGTGTTTGTTCTCTCAAGCTGCCTGCCTGCCTGTCTCTTGTGACACTACGAAGAAGTACTGCATGAGATGATGTTGTGCTTGCCCTATTCAAAGATTGTTCTCTTCAGCTTGCAGACACCTAAGCAGTGGGGGAAAGACTGCCGTAGAACTCAGGCACGTTGGGTGAATGACCTTTATGTACTTTGATCCAAGCAGAATTTAGAACTGTATTTTGTGTTAACTTGCTTATTTTTTTATCTCTCTGTTCAAAGAAACCTATCTTACAAAATACCAGCACCACGTTATAGCCTTCACCGGTTATAGCACTGAAACATGAACCAGATTGAAAATAAGACAAAGCAGTTACCTCATTACGGTATTAATGAAGTAATGCAACTCATCAGATGCTGGGATCAAATTTTAATCTAATGGCACCTAGGTAGCATACGGTACTGTTTCTACTCCCACCAAACTTTAAAATAGTTACAGATGTGTTCCGGGGGTCTTTTCTGCTACCAAAGACCACTTACTCTGTCCTCCAGGTGTGATAAAAATGTCTAGCCAATCTAGTTGATGTGGAACAACATGTAATAGTATTTAAACCAAGAAGGGTTTAATATGGTAGTGACTATAGTTTTGTAATCTACTTTAAAAGGGGGTTGTGGGCAGTACTATTTTTCTAGAAAAAGAGGTGACGGAACTCACCATGAACACCTCTCTTGCTCTCTTATCATGGCAATGATGCCCACCTGTGAGTTGCCAGAACTGAATTCTGGTGAATTTCAGCTGAAAAAAGCCCTGGTTGTGTGAGATTTTAAAGAGAGCCAATGGTGTATGGCTGGAAGGCTTAAGTGCATGGTGGCTGGTTGGCAGAGACACAGAAATTCTTACTCTTCATGTACATTCCTTATTAAAAAGGTAAAGGGACCCCTGACCATTAGGTTCAGTTGTGACCAACTCTGGTGTTGTGGCACTCATCTCGCTTTATTGGCCGAGGGAGCCGGCATACAGCTTCCGGGTCATGTGGCCAGCATGACTAAGCTGCTTCTGGCGAACCAGAGCAGCGCACGGAAACACCGTTTACCTTCCCGCCAGAGCGGTACCTATTTATCTACTTGCACTTTGATGTGGTTTCGAACTGCTAGGTTGGCAGGAGCAGGGACTGAACAATGGGAGCTCTCCCCGTCGCGGGGATTCGAACTACCGACCTTCTGATCGGCAAGTCCTAGGCTCTGTGGTTTAACCCACAGCGCCACCCGCATCCCTACATTCCTTATTACTTCACAACAATAACCATAATCCAATGGACAATTAGGTTTGTTGATTTCGGTGAGACAGACACCCCTACCATTTCCTTATGAATCACACTGAGTAAGACTTCCACAATTTTAAGTTTGTACAGTTGCGCTCTCCGTTGTTGTCCTTATGTACTGCATAGTCCTTGGCTTTCTCCAGTAAGAAGTATTAGGCATTCAGTGCCCCCCTTCCCCTTTAAAAAATAAATTCATCTGCATCTTGCATGTTACTTTTGGTGGTATTCCATCCAAAGGATTAACTAGATTTGCAACTGCTTTGTTTTCGCAATGCTGTGGCGCCAGGTGCTTCGCCATGCCTGACATTGTGATCGTGATGGATACATGCTGTTGCTATTCTGTGAAACTTGAAATGCACAACTGTATAATATGCAATCAACAGAGGGTTGACAAACCAGAAAATTAAAAAGCATGTGTTTGATTGAGTTACAATATCATATAAATGTACTAGGGGTGTACAGTGGATTCAGATGAAGCCTGAATTGAAGTGGAACGTTTTGGAGCTTCTCTGAGCCAAAGTGGGATCTTTCCAAACTGCCCAGAACTAAAGCCTCTGAAGCAATTCAAGATGCTTCGGAGATTTGGATACTAAGCAAAATAATAATAATACTGCAGACAGTGTGTCTGAAAAAAATTGAAACATTTTGCCCCAAGTTTATCATATAAGGAAAATGCCAAGGTGAAGAAAGGGGTGAAGGACAGCTTGTTTGTGACTAACAGAACTAGCTTCTAATCAGTGGAGATGCCTTTACCCAAGTTCTCCAGCCACAGGGCTTTGGGAGAGGGATGGTGAAGTAATGGATCTCCTTGTTCTTGTCTGTTCTGTGCTCTTTTCTAATTCTACTTGTGGTGCTTGCTTGGAAAATGCTGGATGTTCAAGTCCTTCTGTCTCTATGCCACATGCTAGGGGCGCTATCTGGTGCGAGGGGAGGTTCGAGGGGCCTTGGGCCCCTCTGAAATTTTCAAGGAGGAGGCTGGGCCCCCTCAATGTCCCATGGCAACGTGTGCACACTGCGCATGAATGCTGCACAACATGCTCACGTGATTCGAGCACATAATACAACATGCTCACGTCATGTGCGCAAGCAGCACAGCATGCACGCGACAAGTCAGCACATTGTGTGGCATGTCACACATGTGATATGAGCATGTCATGCAGCACTGGATGCCTCAATTGTGAGGGTGAGCCAGCATACCTGCCCTATGCCAACATATCCCCCACCTCTCATGGGCATTGTTGCAGAATCTCCTGTGATACCCTGAGGCTCCACTCCCAGAACCACTGTACTGGTTGCGCTCTCCTAAATCTGCCTCTGCAAGAACACCCAAACTATGGCATACTGACTCAGCTGCTTCCATTCCCACCCCTCACACCGACATTTCTTCAATGGAAAAATATACTTTTTGTTTGACACTAGTTTAATATGAAATGTCTTGCGTGTGTTGTTATGCTTCAGACTGGAATGTCTGGTAGATTTTCCATGGCTAATGCAACAGAGTTGTCTGTTGCCCTCCTCTTCAGTCCCCCCAGCTCTGCATATTTAAGGGGTGTTAGTATGCAATGGTTGTTCTTTGTGGTCAACACGAAATGCATTTGGGGAGGCTCATTTCAGTAGCTGGTGCACAAAAGCATGCATTAAAATGACTGCAACAGCTACTGCTAATTGGCAATTTTTGTGGGCAATTTGCACAGAGATGTTGTAGACGGACTGAGCATGAATACTATGCTCTGTCAAGGTCACACTGAGGAAAACTTTGGCTGTTAAAAGACTACTCATGAGGAAAATGTGCACCAGGACAACAGCTTTCATTCACATCAATAACAGAGAGGGCTCATTTCAAAAGACCATTGATCCTTATAGTAAAATATGAAGGAAATGGTGCCTGCTGATGATTTACTTGCAGGTGGTGAGCATTCCTCTTGGCTGTAGCTTGCCCTGTACAACCTTATGCACTTCACACTTTCAAGTATTAGATCAGCTTTTCAAACATTCCCCTGTTGAAGCAGATATCCATGTACACAATGGGACAGAAATGCCCCACAACATTTTGGACATAAGGAAAAAAAAACCCCAAATGGTGCTTCATGTCTGTAGTGATAAAATATACTAATAAATAGTTGCGCATTTGCTGCTTATTCATGGACCCCCAAAATCTGTTGGGTGAAGTGGACTACCCCATACTGCTCAATAGCAGGGCCAGCCATGCAACAGGAACACAGAGTACCATATTTCATGAATGTAACCTTCGTACCCTAGGTGTTTGGATGTGTTGGGTGGTTGATACATTAATGTTGTAAGCACATATGTGCTGCCTAGCACACTTGGCCAAGTTGGGTGTTAGATGTTGCTGAGATGGAGTAAGATGCTTCTAAGGTGTTCCCTAGGTGGCTCCACAGCCAGTGCTTCCCACCGCTCTTCTGCAACCAGCCAGTCCATGAGGGTATGTGATTGCTTTTAAATGTTTTCAGATGCGGTTGATGTTTTAGGTATTTTTAGTTTTTAAAAAAATGATTTAAATATGCTTTCATTTTATTCAAAGTTGTATCATTTTAATTTTATGATGTTTGCTACCCTGGGTTCCTTTAGAAGGAAAAGCGGGATAGGAATTTAACAAACAAAGTCAGACAATATAACACAGTGCAGCATAGTAGCTATTTTGAAAGGTAGTAGGGTGACACAATTGGCATATAATCTATGCCATAGATGGGGTTCAGCCCTCTCTTATCACTCAGGATTAGTGCTCTAGATTATTATTTAATTCAACACTGTACTGTACTTGGAATCCTAGGGTGCAGAATTGGGTCAATATGGTCTCTCACTAGTGCCAAGACATGTCGTTTCTGAAAGATATAGATCTTGGAAATATCCTCTATCCCTTCATTACCTGCAGGTTAGATCATTGCAATAAACTCTATGTGGAACTGCTTTTTAATACTGGATGCTTCAGACTGGCTAGAAACCTCAGCTGGTGCACTTCTTAATTGGAATGAAATTGGAAGAGCACATTATGGCAGGGCTCCAATATCTGCATCTTCCAGACACAATTAAAGTGATGGGTTTAACCTGCAGAATACCTCCACCAGTCCGAGGTTTGTTTGTTTGTTTTTTCATTTCAGCGGGAGTAACGTAAGATCACGCTTCTCAAAATGTTACTTCAATGCCAACTTTAACCAAATGCCACTGAAATATATGAAACTTAACAGTGCTTAAGTTTGGTTGAATTGTGCCCCAATTAAGCTTACTATGAATATTCATAATCAACTACAAAATGCAATTTGTTCCCAAGTGAAAAGTTAGTTCTTAAGCTAAACATCATCAGGATATAGGCAGCTTGCTTCTGTGCTATATTCACAAGCATTCCCAAGACAAGTCAAGGTCAATGCAACAGCCTTCAACTTACTTACGTTATGAGACAAGTATTAAAACAGCTGTTCTGTCTGGAATGCCGTGGAAATGTTACATTTCCTATGTCTGCTTCACCGTTTATTGTCACCTCTGCAGCTCTGTTTGCACAGACAGCTATGATTACTTAATTTCTCCAGAAACCCTCATCAATGCCTCAATTTCCTTTAACCCAGACTTCAGAATCCCCTTGTCTCTGAACTTCCTTTCACATATTATTTCTGAAATAGTTAATCCTTAGCCAATTTGACCTAGCTTCCCTTTCCTGCCCAGTAACTCTCCACTGGCCACTTCACAGCAACTCCTCATTCCCTAACCTGAGTTTGATCCAAGGAGCAGAACATTAGGAGAGGCCCGGCCCCTGAAGTGTCATCAGCAGCTACTGGTCAGGATACAGAGATTCAAAAGCATCATCATTGATTGGACTACTTCCATCATTCAGCATGCAACTCATCCAAAATAACATACCACATAGGGCTACAGAGTGGCTCCTGATTTCAGCAATTTTTCCTGCCTATGATAGGGAAATGAAAGCTTCTCTTTGGTGTTCCATCACTGCTCTTGGAACACATTTTGGACAAGGTGATAGCACAACCACAACACATCTCATACAGAATATGCCTTGGTCAATCTCAGGCAACAGAAATAGTAATTAAAAATATATTTCCCTCCCCCTCCAGATAAGCAAAAACAGGAAATGGGGCAATTCACCAAACTTTCCAACTTGTGTGTAGGAGAGCTAACATATTACTTGTGGTGGGCCACTTCTCTCCATAAAGGCCAGCAAGAGGGAGGAGGGTCCTAGGGAGAGTTCCAAGTGGAGGATATAGAAGCATGGAAGGCCGCCTTTGTCTGAGGTTCCACATCCCTGATTTCAATCCATATTCCATTTACTTTCTGTTGTTTTAGCCCATAATTGTTCTATAGCTTAAAGGTAAAGGTAACCCCTGACAGTTAAGTGCAAATAATAATTTGACTTCTCTTATTATGGAGTCATATCTATATTTTGTTTGATGTGATTACGATTTCCTTTCTCTTGGCCTGACTTATTTATGTTTATTCATTAATATAATACAGAGGTTATGGAAATGGCACAATATAATATATATAAACTGCTTACTGCTGCTGAACTGTTAGCAAAGGCTCATGTGTCAATTCAGTAAGCTTTTAGCATAGTGGAGTATGAAACATTAATGCCATACTGGAGGAGCACACTGTTGCTAGGTGAGGCAGAATCCCTACTTCCCCATTCAATTTGTGTGTGTGTATCTTTGATCGGGAGCAGTCTTGCCACAGAGTTGGATAGGGCAGGAAAGAAAGCAAACATGACTTTTCATAGAACTATGGCTGGGCAAGAAGTGCAGTAATTAAACAGCTGGATATAGTTTTTGTCCTTGCCCCACACTATTATTCTCACTGTAATTCCTCCCCTTCACTTTGTACCCTGCTTTTCAGCCTCAAAAACTCACTCTTATTTGGCTCCTCCAGATGACCTGATTATTGAGCATTCATGCTGATTTGCTTGCACCAAACTTACGCAGACATTAGATTATATCTGACCATTAATGAGCAGCTGGATGATGGAGCATTTGTTCTGCATTCTTCCTGATTTGCTTACGGGGTGTTTAGATGGCTTCTCATTAGTCATTCATCCACCCCACACTTGTCACTGCATTTTCCTGACACTTTCCAAACTAGACAAAGTCCTTTTTTTTTTAGTGGATTTGTTGTTCTAAAGTGACAGATTACAGTTAGGTAGCTGTGTGGGTCTGCCATAGTCAAAACAAAATAAAAAAATTCCTTCCAGTAGCACCTTAGAGACCAACTAAGTTTGTTATTGGTATGAGCTTTTGTGTGCATGCACACTTCTTCAGATACCACATGAAAGCTCATACCAATAACAAACTTAGTTGGTCTCTAGGGTGCTACTGGAAGGATTTTTTTAAAAGTGACAGAATTCACTTTAACTGCACCCATTGAGAGTTTAGCTCCATGACCATTTTCCTTCGGTCTTCTCAGCACAGCCTGGGTGTTCACAGGAAGCAAAAGACTCCCATCTCTGCTGGTTCCTGCTGGTCAGGACAACAGAAGGTGGGGGAGCAGTTCATTCTTCTCTTTTTGCTGCACCAACTCTTAGGCTGCTACAGCAGAGGGACCAAGGAAATGGGACAACTTTGGACCTAATGGATCCTTTGCTGTCCCTGCTCTTCCCCATTTTGGAAACTTAGAGCAACTAGTGCCAGTGGGAATACCATTGTTGGTAGTGTGTGCCCCACTATGCTTTCAGTGTGTGCAGTGGCAGACCCTTACTGTGCAGGATAGCAGGACACATCTGGTACACACCAGCTCCTTCCAGCCAAATGGATCAAGGGATAGGATTGCTCTGTTAGTCCTAATCTTTCATGATTTTTATTTCATAAAATTTATATACTGCTTGATTGCAAGAAAAAAACAAACACCTCAAAGCAATAACACTAGAGAGCTGGAAAATCTGGGATGGAGCCTAGGGTTGTTTGCATACAAAACATGCACTCTACCACTATAAGATGTGAAGTTTTCTTTCTTATTGATCAAAGCTATATTTTATTAGAAATATTTATAAAATACAGATGTACAACATAGAGTAGATAACATATCCAACTGTAACTCAGGTAGCTGTGATGCGGGGATAAGTGATTTTATACTTTTATGATGTCTTAAAGCTTTTATTGTAGATTTTTTTAAATGTATGGGCAGTTTATAAATATTCTTATAAATAAAATAAAAGCATGTGGGTGGCATCCAACTATATAATTGCTGCTTCATGGTATAGCAAGAGCATCACAGGATGTCTCCATTCTATAGATTGGAATCTTGAATGGATGTTTGTGCTGGCCTCTGTTGCCTTCTCTGTAGGAAGGGTGTAACAAACCGGTACAGAAACAACAACAATTTATTACAGAAGGTGTGTTCAGTTATTACAGGGTCTTTTAAAGACAACAATAGTGTTTCCTGAAATTACAAAAGCCAGCACACAAGCTGTGCTATTGTTAGATTATTTATCTTAATTACCGCATTCCACAATCGGTTATACTTTTAAAGCAACAAGCCAATGAGTGTGGATCTGCACTCCTACTTCTTTGTCTTATCCTGTGTTTACATTCCTTGCCAAAACAAAGGCACAGAACAAAGTACAGGTGAAAGGGAATAATAATCACATATTGATTTCACTGGGCAAATCCCTGCTCCTGGCACATTTCCCCCCCTTTTGGTGATGGGGTTGGTACACTGATCATTGTATTGTTTGCATTATCTCTTAAATCAATGGTGAAATTTGTTCTTAAATTGCACTAGATTGAAAATAAATACTAACAACACTTAAAAATGAAGCATTTCTTTGTCTTTTGTCTGCTTCTTTCATTTGTACTTCACAGGAAATTCCAGAATTGGAAGAAGTGTACTTTGCCATGGGTTTCTTCTTCTTCAATTCATTTGTATCTTCCTCCGTCTCTGTGTTTATCAATGCACATTGATAAAACATTGCAAAATATAATCTTGATGTGACTATGTACATGTAATTTGCATTGAGGTGGATTCCTTTGTGTTTTACTGTTTTACTGATATATGAATGCATTTCTGTACAGTGGTGGCTCAGTGTGAGTTGAGAACTGCCCCTTTCCCCCAAGTGCTGTGAATGTGTAGAAGACATTAGGAAGAGAGAAGTAGGATATGTCGCTTCATTCCCGATACCTGGGGAGATCAGAGGCAGCATATGAGAGGCTTGACCTGCTAAACAGCCTGCTTGGCCAATTATAAAAATAACCCCGAACCAGCCAACCTTTGGCATCCTCAGCCATGCAATGGACTACAGTAACACTAAGTTGTGAAGCAGATCTATTTAGTCTGAGTCATGCTACAAAGAGGGTTGGCAAGGTCCTGCAGAGAGGTATCCAGTCAACAGTTGGAGTAATGGCTGTGCATGTGCATTGATAGTAATATGTCAGCAGTTATCATGGTGGCCAGATACGTTAGAAGAGGCCTGTTGGGTGAAACTGAAAAGCTGTCTGGTTCTGCATCCTGTTTCTCACAGTGGCTAACTAGATGGCTCTGGGAAACCCAAAACCACAACACGAGGGCAATTCTTCTTCTTCTCCTCATCCTTCTTGGCTGGTATTCAGAGGCAGCACATAGCCATCATGACTAGTAACCATTAATAGCATTGTCCTCCATGAATTTGTCTAATGCTCTTTTAAACCATTTAAATTTGTGGCCACCACTACATTTTGTGGCAGAGAACTGGGGAAGTGTGACAGCTTAGTGGTGGAGCGCTTTTGCTTTCCATGAAGAAAGTCCTTGGTTCAGTCCCTGAAATCTCCAGGTACGACTGGCAGAGCCCCATGTCTGAAATCCTGAAGAGCCATTGCCAATCAGTGTGGACCAGGGTAAGTCAACATGGCGCCCTCCAAACATTATTGAACTAAAACTCCCATAAGTGCCAGCCAGCATGGCCAATGGCCAGGGATGATGACGGCTGGAGTTCAGAAACATCTGGAAGGCACTATGTTGTCCTTCTGGTATAGATAATATTGAGCTAGATGGGCCAATGGTCTGACATGGAAAAGGCAACTTCCAATATTCCCATAGTAACTATGTGCAGCATGGGCTTCCTATTGCCAACATTTTCTTCTTTTCCTGAGCTGTCATTCCGCCCCCCGCTTTTTCATCTAAAGATAAAATAAAGATTACAGCTAGACAGTAAACACAAAGGTATTCTTATCCCCTTCAAGTCCTTAATTTTAACACATTTTCACATATAATTTGTGAAATGGCTGAAAATGTGACGTTTTGCAGTGAGGTGCTGCTATGCATGTCAGAAACATTTTCCTGCTAGCAGAGCTTCCTTCATTTCTTTGTTTTTTTCAGTCACAGCAATGCCATCCCATGAACTAAAAGGAAAGGAGAGGCAAATCGCTTCTGAACCACTCGTACTATTTTACCAGTAAAGCTAATGAATTATCCACATACTGACTGTTTCAGAAGTTCAAATTAAATAATAAGCAGTGAAAGGTACAGTAAGGTATTGAATATTACTCTTACACTTTCTTTCATGTGGCAACATTTCAAACAGTCCATCATCATTTGGGTTTGGAATTGCAGGGGCATTAGGTAACCTCTTCAAAATATGAGAAACTTCGAGTTTTGATTCTATACAAGGTTTTCTCTTGAAGGTGCTAATTAAAGGGCTTTGTGTAGCTATATCCCACCTACCCTGAAATGGTTCAATAATGTTGGTATTTTGTAGTTATAAAGAGGCAACAGCTTTGATTCTTAACAATAGGATGAGAGGCAGCAAACTAGCTAGTAGGGAACATTAGTGGGAGAGCCAATGTCTCACTTGGTCACCCTGTAGGCTTCTGTTTGACCACTGTGGGAGCAGAATGCTGGACCAGATGGAACTTTGATCAGATCCAGCAGGGCTCTACTTATGTTTTTGTGTACATGCAAATGTGATTCTGATTGTACACTTGGAACCTGACCAAATTCCTGCATGGAAAACTATTCTTCAGGGACAGAATGGTGGTGGTGGGTCTCAAATGTCACAGCAGATGCATGGAAGCAACATCTGCAGCCATTTCAATCCCACCTAAAGAATATTATCTTAATTGGGAGAAATATTGAGGGTACCTCCGAACTGTCACTATTTTACAGGAGGGATTCAAACATACTGAAAATTTAGGTTTGTGGATTACAGTACTTGCTTCTCTAGTGTCACAAGTCGGCTTTAAAAAAGAATAGAACTTTTGCAGTTTGAAAAGTGATGGAGAAATGTATTGAAAAGGGTGGGGTCATGAATGATTAACAGAAAGATCTGTAAACACTTCACAAACAAATCAGAATTAATGGAGGATGAATGATCTTTATCTTATAACTGTCCTGGAAACAATTCAGAACATTTGCTCAATAAAGACTGGATATAATCTAACCTCTGTGAAAGCTTTGTGCAAGGAAACCAAGATGAACGCTCAATAAATAAGTTGTCTGGAGGAGCCATAATGATAGGTATAAGACTGCAAGTAGCTATGTGTTGCAGAATACTGCATTGTGCTGACCCATATTAGAGCATTATCTGGCTGAGGGCTTATCCATACTTCCTCCCCCAGGTAAAACTGCTCTTTAGTGCTCAATTAGAGCAAATGGCAATGGGGTTTGCCATGGATTGATATTTGTTCTGATTTAAAGTTAAAGGGTGGGGTTTCCCTGGAAAAGGAGAAGAGCAAGAGGAATGGACCCATGCCTAGAAAGTGTGGGTCAAGTGGAAAATCACTTAGACCCATGGTCTAAATAAAGGACAAGTAGAAGTTTGGATGAACCTAGACACATGCTTGGAGAAAATGATGCTCTATTGAAACAGTATATCTGCAATATTTGTGGCCAGGGTTCCTCATAATTCTGCAGGCATATGTCATTAACTGGGGCCATTGTGGACCAGAGTGCAGTTGAACATGCTTCCCTGTGGGAATATTGGGTGCACCTATCAGAGTAAGATACATAACCTGCAATTTTTTTCTGGTAGAATAGACACCTATGTAATAATGAGTGCCAATCACATTAGGAATTTGTACATTGCACATCACAATATGTTTTGGGGGCTGGAAGCAATGAGAGCAGAAAGGGCCCTTAGTAATGGTTCTTTCTTGCATTCGCTCTGGTATTTTTAAACCCTTCAGACTGGAAATCAATATGATCTTCTGGCACATATCCAAATCAAACTGAGAAATAAAAATGGCTAAAGTCATCACCAGCCAAGCTCTTTAAGATCTCTAACATTCCATGAAAACGTTGGAAAATTCTATTCCACCTTAAGGAGCAGACATGGGATTGTTATGTGTCACATATCTGTTTACACCCTAGCACAGTTTGCTGGGAACTTACGTTGTGTATAGCTTTTGATTTTGACTCTCTCTCCGAGGAGACGAAAGAGAGACAACATGTTTTCTTTGTCCTGATTTATGCTTAATAAAGCTGTAGCTTGTTAGTGCGGTTCCACAACCCTCATGCCACTACTGTTTGCGCAAGTGTGCCTTGCTGATATAGTGTGCTCAGGCTTTGAAGGGAGTTGCTGATTTACGTTCCTCTCACCAGAGATCAGGGGATCATCACGGCTGGAAGGGCATGATCCAGCTGGGGCCTAGCCAGCTGGCTTCTCGACCCCCGAAGGATGCTGACAGAAAATACATTAGCCAGATTTTGTGAAGGAACTGAATTTTCTTGGTATAATGACTTCCCCCCCCTCTCTCTTTTTAGTTGTAGGTTTATTTGCCACAGTGTATATTTCAAACATTTTCATAATCTTAAAAACCATAAAATAACACATCATGTGCTCCAATCTCATTAAAAGGAAGAAATGCATTATATCTGCAACAATTTGAAAGGTTAAAATGTATACTTCAAGGATTCCAAACTATGTTACCCACCCCAAACACTACTCCCCCATGTGCCTCACTACCTGTGTGTTCAATAAAATCGCCCCATACGACGTAGAAATTACCGTTTTTCTTTTGGCCTCTTGCTACCCACAATTTCCATGTTAGTTTTTCTAACAAAGCTGTCTGCCAGACTGCTTCATACCACTTATTCATGGTCAACAGTTGCAATGTTTTCCATGTTCTGGCTATGGTCGTTCTCGCCACAGTCAATAAATGGGTAATAAGATCTTTATTTCTAATTCTTGGTGAGTCCTGGCTGTACAAATTAAGCAATGCCAGTCCTGGGACATTGGTACTATCTGCCTTGTAATCAAAGATATCTCTGCAAAGACATTTTCCCATAATTTTTCTATTTTTGAACACTCCCACCACATATGTCTGTATGTCCCAATAGTGGGACACCTTCTCCAACACATAGGAAAGCTGTTGGATTTTATGAACTAGACGTCTAGGTGTTAAATACCAGCCATATGTGATTTTGAGGAATCTTTCTCTTATTGCCAAAATAGATTTATACGGGGCTTTGATCCACAGTCCATTCCATTCCTCTTCCTCAATTTCTAAATCCCAGTTTGATTCCCACCATTGTCTCATATTATTCTGGGGCGGGAAATATGCCTCTATAATTGATTTATACAGGATGATATTAATCCTTTCATTGCTATATTTTCTTCTTCCATTTTTTTTGTATCACATTAATTGTCTTGTAGTTTTAATCTTAGAGTTTATTAGAAATGACCTTAGCTGATGTTGTAATAGCCACGGTATTTGAACATTTCCCAATTGGGTTTGTATCTCATTAATGGTAAGCGGCCTTCTGTTTTTGTAAAAATCTTTCAGGTAGTATAATTATTTTTCTTTCCACCCTTCTATGTTATAGGTTTTATATTTATTTGTAAAGATTGGGTGAAACTGTATTGGCATTATGGGTGATGTGCCCGGGACAAAGAGCTTTGTCCATTTTGTCCAAATTTTAAAAGTCGTGTAAGTAAATGGGTTTTTGAATCTGTGTAGGGCATTTAGTTTATTTTTCAAAAGAGGTATTACTTTTATAGAGATATTGTCTATTTCCACATTCTCTGCTAATTCCATTGGATTCCTTCATTATCAGACATTTTGGGTCTGTCATATTGCTAAGCTGACACACATTATAATAGCTGTTTAAGTTTGGAAGTCCTCATCTTCCAACAGTTGGGTACTGAGGGAATTTTTTAATGTGTGTTCTATCTGATTGGAAAATGAATTTATTGATTTTTATTTCCCATTTGGACATGTGGACTGGTGGGATCCACACTGGTAGAGTTTGGAATAAAAATAACAACTTTGGAACAATAATCATTTTGGTTGTGGCCAGTCAGTCCAGTATAGAAAGTTTCATTCCCCCCCAGCGCTGCATATCTGTGTTTATTGTTTTCCATACTTTGTTATAATTCATCTGATATAACTTATTTAAATTATGAGTAATCAGAACACCTAGGTATCTGAAATCTTTCTTAGCTATTGGAATTTGTAGGTGTTGCATGTTATGTTATGTTATGCAATTTGCTCACAACTCTTCAAGTGATGCAAACTGAATGCTTCAGCTTAGTGCTGTTGTATTTCATTCAGCTCCTAGATACCCTCTGCATGCATGCAGATTGCAGAATGGTTCTGTGAACATAACTTCCTTCATTAGGTGAGTATTAGAACAGATTTATTAAAGCCAGACACCCAAGACTAGACAAATCAGAAGTTCCAGACAGGCAAGAGTATCAAGGCAAACAGATGTGATGTTTTCTCTGGCTTGCAATAGGCTCACAAAAGAGCTGACTGCTGCTTTATTGTGAAATGCTTGAGGTTTTTCAGCAGGTGCACATGGCATGTGTGAGAGATATGTATTTTAGAGCTAAAACAGTCCATGGCAGTCTGTGGTTTGGATAAGTTTACTGCACCTGCATCCCTCGCTGGAGAGTTTATCCTCCCTGGGCAATGTGGGGTGGGCTGTGTCGCATTCCACATTGTTCAGGATGGAGAACCCTCTGACCCACTGGAGAGGCTTTTGGAGTGCATAGGAGGCTGCAGGGAGGAGGAGGGGACCTTCTGTGCGCTTTCTTATTTATTTTAGGAGCCCAAACTAGGTGTATAAACCAAGAGCTGCCCAAATCACAGTAATGATACAATGGGCATGATGGGAAAAATTATGGAGGGAAGATTTAAAATTTACAGCATGTTGTATGTTGAAAGAGAACTATATGAAAATGATGTATCGCTGGTATCTAACTCCTACTAAACTAGCAAAAATGTATAGAACTGCTATGGATACATGCTGGAAGTGTAAAGAGAAAGAAGGCACATTTTACCACATGTGGTGGACATGCAAAAAAAAAAAAAAAAGATATATTGGGAAATGATTTACAATGAGTTGAAAAAAATGTTTAAATTACCTTTGTAAAAAAACTCTGAAGCTTTCTTACTAGGTATTTTAAGTCCGGAAATACCTAAGGGTCAGAAGAGACTATATATGTGTGCTACAACAGCTGTGTGGATGCTACTTGCCCAAAGATGGAAGGAGGACAAACTACCTACGAAAGAAGAAGGGCAGATAAAGATGATGGACTATGCTAAATTGGTGAAAATGACTGGGAAAATCAGATCAAGCGGACAATAAATTTAACAAAGAATGGGAATTTTTTTTAAGTTACTTGAAAGAACACTGTAAACAATTGAAAACATTGGCAGGATTTTGAAAACACTGGCAGTGAAGCAAGAACTATGATAAAAATTGAGTTTTAAGAAAATATGGAGAATATGATACGATGCAGTTTAAAAAGAATATCTGGGGAAACCATGGAGGGGTGGAGGGAAGTTCTGTGATTCTGAGAACCCTATTTGTAAAATAATTATAATTTATGGATGATGATAAATGTTAAAAGGGAAAATGAATATAAAAATGTTAAAAAAAGAGCTACCCAAATCACATAATTGATTTTATCATTAAAGGTCTGCAAGGATAGGTGTGTGTATCAAATCTCCTAGCTTACCTGTCAACAGTCTATTATTTCCTTGCACTGTGCTGAAATCTGTCCCCCAAATTCTCAAAGGCTTTTTTCTGCAAATGAGGCCTCAGATTTTCTGCCACATTCTCAGGGCATTTTAGAATGTCGGCAGTTGGTTTCACGCTTACTCATTGTGAGGTAGCCAAGGGTGGTGCATGCAGTTTTTCTTTCGGTAAACATTTCTTCAGCACACTGCAGCTTCTTTGGCTGCCTGCATTTCCTGATAAAAGGCCCATGGGAAGAGTTGCCTCATGATGTCTCCCCCTGGACTTTAAAGTGTGGGCACCCAGGAAGGCTGCAGAGTGCAGTCCATTGGTGAGATATTTTGCAGAGAAAGAAGACTCACAAGTACCTCTTGACCTGTCAGGGAACTGCAATCGGTTCAGGGGCGAGGGGGGGAAAGGCGGATGGATTACAGAGAGCCCCCAAAGATCGTGGGAAGCAGCACTTTCTCAACGGAGGAAGGAAGCCACACCTCTAGTGGGGAGGAGATGCAGGGCTCGGAGGATGCAAGGCGGTGCCAGGACACCTTGCCTGAGCAAAGCGGGGAGGAGGGAGGTCCCCCTTTACCCAAGCCTTCCTTGCGCAGTAGGCTTTCGCGCAGAGAGGGGAGGTGTAGGCTGGGGGTCAAGAGACTACTCTGCTGGGGAAGATTTAAGGACCGCCCACTCTCAGATTCTGCTAGTGAATGAGCAAGACATGGAATAGAGGCGCTCTGCATTGTAAATGTTTTTAGCACCAATAATAAAGCTTTAGAACAGACCAGTGAGGCATCTTGCCTGATTGCTCTCAAGCAACCACCCGATAGCCATAACGTGACCACCTCAAAAATGATTTAAGTTCATAAAAAATCCTACACCCTGTCCATGAGAATTTAACCAAACTTTCTCTCCTCTTTGATACTTTGGAAATGCATTTTTCTTATGAATTGATTGAGAAATGTAAACAACAACAAAAAAACCAGGATAAATGTTCACATAGCTCTTGTTGTCCTCCACTTCTAGCCCTTTTCTCCTCAGCCAAACCCTGCTGAGAATGAACATATCTGGGAAGCAACTGCTTGGTGGATAGGGAGGGAGGAAATGATGGATAGCAAGGTGGGTACCACTGCCTTTTGCCTGTTTTGCTTTACAAATCAGATCTTCCACTTGCATCTAGAATCCCACATGACTGGGGCAGAACTGGCTGTACACTAATAGGTTTGCTGCCATTGTGTTTAGTTTGACCCTTAAGCATCAGCCACCCAAACTCTTTGGGGTTTTCTAAAGCCTGGATGAGAACTAAAAAGACAGAATGGCGACTGAATGCCTGCAGGGTAAGCAGCATTTCAATTATGTGCTGCAGTGCCCTTTAGATTAGTTAAATGATGAATGGAAATCACTGCAGGATGGCTGAGGAATCTCAAGCAAGTGCTGAGTGCCAGGCAGGAATGTGTTAATTTTGGCCAGAAGAGCTGAGGCCAGACAGCTCAGAGCAGATGGGAACAGTCCCTTGACTTTTGCCTGGATCTTTTTCATTTAGCCAAAAGAAGTTTGAGAATAAATACATTTAAATAAACCAATCTCCAACTATCTGAAAGGGCAATAATGCATGTGCACACCTTAGCAGGCTGTCTGCCCTGTAGGCAGACATGGCTATCAAGTGTCACTGATTTAATTCTTTTTGAAAGCTCTGCATTTGAATTAGAGCAAAACCACTTTGGCTAAGGGCTGTTTCTGATGTGAATTATCCACATTGTTTAGATTGTGTTTGCTCATTTTCTATTTGCAAGTTTGGATGTCCAAATGTACACCTATGCAGCTCTCCAAGGGCAAAATATGCCTTACTCAATAATATTTATTGATGTGATCTTGGCGTTCAGCAATATATAGGAATAGCTTTAGCTCAAAATGCTTCTAGTTGTTGAGGAGGCCTATCCATCCCATTCTAGCGCAGTAGGAGTTTGCCCTGGTTCCAAACAGCAGCTTAGGGAGGATGAGAAAAATTAGGACTCTGTACACTATCTGCTTATGAGTACTCGAACCCAGGAGTAGAGAACACTGTGTCCTTCAGATGTTAGCCTTCAGCTCCCATCAGCCACACCCAGCAGGGCCAATAAGGAAATAAGAGAGTTGACGCCTGCTTTATCAAAGGCCCATCTTATCTTGTTCTCTCAGTGGCCAGCCAGATACCTATGGGAAGCCCACAAGCAGGACATGACTGAAACAGTGCTCTCCCCACTCATGCTTCCTAGTAACTGGTATTTAGAGACATACCACATCTGATAATGGAGGTCTTACAGAGCCGTCATGGCCAACACCCATTATTAGTCTTATCCACCAAATAAAACTCATTTTAAGAGTTGAGAGCCAGTGTGGTGTAGTGGTTAAGAGTGGTAGATTTGTAATCTGGGGAACCGGGTTCGCGTCTCCACTCCTCCACATGCAGCTGCTGGGTGACCTTGGGCCAGTCACACTTCTCTGAAGTCTCTCAGCCCCACTCACCTCACAGAGTGTTTGTTGTGGGGGAGGAAGGGAAAGGAGAATGTTAGCCGCTTTGAGACTCCTTCGGGTAGTGATAAAGTGGGATATCAAATCCAAACTCTTCTTCTTCTTCTTCTTAAAGCAATCCAACGTGGTAGCAATGTCCAGGGCTGGTGGAAGTTGTAGACCTGAATGGCACCATGCTGAATACCCCTAAAAGGTAAAGGTAAAGGACCCCTGACAGTTAAGTCCAGTCGCAGATGACTCTGGGGTTGCGGCGCTCATCTTGCTTTACAGGCCAAGGGAGCCGGTGTTTGTCTGCAGACAGTTTTTCCGGGTCATGCAGCCAGCATGAATAAGCCACTTCTGGCGCAACGGAACACTGAAACCAGAGCAGTGCACAGAAACGCCTACTGTGGCCCTCTTCATGCCTTCTTTTCAATGCTCAATAAGGGAGACCAAGGATCTAAAATTCACTCATTATGCCTACATAAGTACAGCAGGCTCCCTGCTTCAGATAGTTGCCCTCTGAGGCACAATGCATACATATAACTAACATATCTAGATCTTCCCCCATCTGAATTTAATTTCATGAGGAAAATGCCTGCTTCTGTCATGGCTATAGGGAGGTAACACAGATGTTGTCAGTGGCCCTACTCATCAAATGGTAATAGATGATTAGCTAACAGCTGACCAATAAAGAAGGCCAGTGCCATGGATTGGTTGGACACAGAGGAAAGATGGGAGGAACCAGCTGGGCAACCACCAACAGAAGAAGGTTCAGAGCCTGGGAAGTGGTGGTGGGACAGCAATGACAGGTCACAGGGAGAAGAGGAAAAAGACTGGGAAGAGGAGGTGTCAGACACTGAAGGGGTAACAAGGTTCGGTGAGTTGCTAGATTCTGTGGCAGAGAGAAGTCAAGAATCAGAGGCAGAAGCTGAAGCAGGTGAGTGGAAGGAGGGAAGCCAAGAGGCAGAGATTAGTCAGGTTAATGAAGAGTCATGGGTGTCTCCCCCTGCCACTGCAACAAGCTCCCCTTCTCCACTGATTCCCAGAACCAGGAGAGGTATGAAACAGGAGGAGCAAAGACAGGCTGCATGTAGGCAGTCTCAGATCGCTTGCAAAAAGTCCTGGAGAGGAGGAGACATAGATGGCTGTGGAGAGGCAGGGACTTCCATGGAGTAGGACCTACAGGGCGTGAGCAGCTGTGCATATTAGACATGAATCTCAGCCAAGTGAAGATCATGTTTCACTAATGAAGAGTTAACTCCAGCTTGAACTGCGTGATTTACTGACTGGCTTACTCTGTGACAGCAGCCATCAGCCAGTGTTCTTCTGGCTGCTGAAGAGTCCCGCATTGACTGCAGAGTGGGTATTCCTATCTAAGGTACCTCCTGCTTCCCTTTCCAGGCTTAATTCACCCAGGAAAGCTGCTAGGTTGTGGATACTTGAAATCTGAATTTGAAACTTAGGGAGGGCATAGATCTTCCTGTTTCATTGCACACTGCCAAAGAAAATGGTTCTCAGCAATGTGATGAAATCTGTCATTCAACAAGATGAACAGCAGCATGTAAAAACACCATAGTTTGGATTTCAAGCTATTGTCTGTAGAGGAAAAATGACTATTTGCAGGCACAGTTTGAATCCAAGTTACAAATGAACAAAGTGCATTGTCAATGAAAGCACACCTTCAAAGTGGCTAGCTGAAAGTGGCTGATCACTGTTGACAGGCAGCCCCTTTGGCTGAGCAAGGGAGATCTCAGTGGGGAACTCCCTAGGGCAACAAATCTTAGTGGGGCTCACTAACAATGGCTGACTGGTGCTGACAGCAAGCCGCATCAGCTGCTTAGGGAGTTCCCAGTGGGGACCTCCTTAATGCAGCTGACCCTGCTGGGGCTCACTTTTGGTGCCAATCAACTGATCAGTACTGTCAGCGAGCCCTGCTTGCAAAGGAACAATTGGGAGTTCACATTAAGCTTTGGAGCCCTGTCCTTACCTGCTTCACACCTGATCTCACATATAACACCCAGTGCAGGTGTGATTATGGGCCAAACTGGGCCCTGTGTTGGGCCCTGTGTAAGAGACAGTGTGATGTAGTGGTCAATGTTGGACTAGGACTGAGGATTAACTTCAAATTTCCACTCAGACTTGACCCCCCCTCTGACCAACCTCAAAAGTATGTTGCAAAGATTAAATAAAAGTGGATTCAATTAAAGATTAAATGAAAGCATGTGGCTCTGAGCTCCATGGAGGAAGGGTGACATAAAAGTGTAAATAACTAAATAAAAACAAACACAGCATTCCACAATTAGTACCATCCTGTCAAATTATACTCACCAATAGTCAATGAAAAGTTTAAGAGCAACTATTTCAGCAGTTAAAATAACAGAGCTATATATAATTTACAGTCAACTTCTAGTAGAATAATTGGAGCATTCTGCAAGTATTTTCTTATTTTTTTTGAAATGGAGTTTTGCAAGCAGTGAAGGGCAGGCTTTGCCTATAGCTTTCTCTCTCCATCTTCTGTGTTCTGAGCAGTCATTAACTCACAGTGTTCGTAAACTACCTGTGGGTATTTAAAATATTTATTCAATTCTCTTTTTCTCTGGTTAAAAAAGAAAAAAAACTTTCTTGCAGATACTCTCTGAATCTGCCTACTGCTAAACAAGTCCTTAAAGAATAGGATGTGAGTCACCATTTTCTTGACAATAAAAATTGGTACTTAGCAAGAGTTGTAGGCTTACTTGTATGAGTAGCAATTAAATGAAGTAGACTACTTGTGTGTGGGCTGTTCTCTTGCCCTAATTTTTGCCCTTCCAGGTACTTTGTTGCAGCTTCACTCCAATCAATTTGAAAGGGGATGATGTATCAGTCTGCGCTGCAAAGTCTGTGTCAGCTCTCAAGAGGGTAAAATGAATCTATTTGCTGCTGTTTGGCACTGACTGATGTGCAGGATGTGGGGTATCACCTTAAAGCGACAAGTGACGACCCAGCTGTGGGAAGTGGTGTGACATTAGCCTTTCATGGAAACCTAAAATGTGTTGTTGGCAATCAAAGGTAATCTGTTTTTATTTTGGGTTTCATCTCACTGTAAGTTACAAATGACAAATGCTATCGCATTTTGCCCTATGTCAGATGAAAGCTGCAACATACTTTCCACAGATGTTTCTGTCCATAAGGCACCACATACAATCCTTCTGTCTGTAAAATGTTAGTCTGCTATTGCACTTCAATCTCAACTTGTCAGCTGATCACTGAAATTACTCTTGAGCTTTCTGACCACTGTCTGGTTAGTTGCAATAAATCAGTTATTGAAACTAAGATGGAGTCAGAAGATTACCCAGATATTTAATCTGGATAGCATGTTATCCAGCATCAAGTAAAAGGATGCATTACTATACAACAAAGAGTATCTCTCTCCACCCATTTTTCTCAGTGAATTATCCATCAGCTTTAAGTCTGTTGTAGCCCTCTGCCGTTCTAATCACATGAGAGTACATCTCTCGTCTAAACTAATAGCATGTTGACATCGCGTGTCATTTCATATAGACGCTCGCTTTGTCTTTATTTTTCATGAAGCATCTGGGAATAAAACTTAGAAGGTTCTAGTGTATCTCGTGTCATAAATCAAACATTTTGCTGGAGGATAAAGGAGCACTTTAAAAAGTGGCACACAAAATTCAGTGAGTCCAAAGACCGAGCAGCAATCCCACCTTAGAAGGTGAACTGCGATTCATTAGTTAACATAGTCGGGGGGAGGGGAAATGGAAAGGTTCTTCATTTCACCAGTGTGTGAAGTAATTGCAAACTGATCAGAGAGGGAAACATTCAGTAAGCATCAAACTGTGCAGCAGAGAGAAGCAAAACAAATAATGGAAAGGGTTTTATAAGCTTTGTTGGAGATCTCTGTATGCTTATTGATTGTTCTGTCCCAATTTCATTGGGCTGGTATTGATTAAAATATTGTTTAACAAGTTGGGCCAGATCAAGGGATGGATGGGCCCCAGCATGAAAGCATTTGTAGGGCCCTATGTGGATCTCCAAACAGGAGCTGCCTGTATATGTAACCAAGAATGGGGAACCCTTTTCAACCTGGGAGCTGCATTCCTTTTTGGACAGCCTTCTGGGGACTGCATGCTAGTTGTGGGCAGAGCCTGAGGGAAAAGTGATTGGAGCAACAGAAGTAACTTCTATATTTGTTCAGTAGGTTAGTTTCCACACACACTCATTCCCCATCTCTATCTTCCATCTGGAGGAGAGTGAAATTATAATTATTGGTCAATGGCCATGCCCCCATCCATGTGTTCAGCCTAAGGTGTCCATGCATGGACTGGCCTGTTTCTGGCTATGGCTGGTAAATAGAAGCTGAATCAATTCCAAGCACCATGTTGAGAAAGGTTCTTGCAAAACTGTTTCCATTCAAAACAAGCACTTGTCTACCCTTTCTAGGATTCTTTTATTTTAATAAACATTGGTCCAGACAATGTATCGTTTCAATACAATTTTAAATGTGGCATCCTATTCAATGGTAGAACTAGTTTTAAAGTCTGTTGTTGTAGATTTCCTTTAAGCAATTCATTATGGCACACAGAATTTCACAGGTGTGCAATTTCCTTTTGCTTTCCTAAGATTTTCCATTAGCTATATACTCCTTAACCATTTTAAATTAGCTTCTCAATGGTCTTCTCCCTCCCCTTTTTCCACGACTACTTTTATGCAGGGAATGATACTTAGAGAGCCTATGCAAAGTAAACTTCTTGAACGATCCTTTCCCCATACAGCTGTTTCCTGTTCTTATTAAGCTTCCCATCACAACTGATAGAGTCAATAGCAGGTTTAAGTAGAGTCAAACTACACATTACATTAAATGATGTGTAGTGTGCAGCACTATCAATGTACTTAAAAATAATAATTCTGAGAAGGGTTCATAGGGATTCTACTGTATGGAGAAGGGTGTTGAAAATATATATTTAAAAATACAAAACATATAGGCTTGATTAGAAAAGCAGACTTGGAAATGTCTTTAAACCTTGGAAAGAGTCAGTGACATGATATCTAAGTAAGGAAAATTCAGAATATCAAGATAAAGTTCAGGATGACATACCTCTCCCCCCCCCCCGCAAAAGAAAAGTGAACAGAAGTTAGTCTATGCTCTTCTGGTGAGGAATTAATGAAAGAAATGAAGGGAGACTGGTTATCATAAAATGTATCTCTAGCAATGTCTCCTCTAACTACTCTGTAATGTTGTCTTACTTTGTCTACATGCACAACCTTCCAAACACTATCATACCAATTTTGCACAGTTAACAAAGGACCTCTTCTCCATAAGAATGTGACCTGCATCTGGGCTGTTCCCAGGAAATGGATTATTACTGGCTTCAATAAAGTATATTGATTTGCTCCTTGAAATAATGGTCGTGTCAGGGACAGGTACCAGGGGCAGGTCAGTAATAACTTACACGGTGCCAGTGAAGTTAACCCTTTATTGCAAAGAAACAAACAGCCCAGGAGGCAAAGCCTAGTGATCATAGCAACTCTTCCTGGTAGATCTTTCCCCAATGAGGCAGTTGGGAGGACTGAAGGTCCCCGCCTTCCCACAGTTCCCTAAGCCTCTTCCTCACCCAGGTTTTTCACAAGCAATTTGAGACTCTGTTGATATGTCTATCTCTGCTCCACCCTCTTTATACCTCTACTGGTCATGGGAAACCAGAAGGGAAGTGAGCTGGTCATAGTTGTCAGGGGATACCCCCTGACTTATTTTGCTTCTGATTCTGGACTGCCCTCTGCCACAGCCTCTTCCTGCTCACTAAACCCTGTTGCCTCTTCCGCTTCTGACACCTCCTCCTCTGAGTCTACGCCCTCTTCTCCCTCTGACCACACACTGTCGTCCCACCACCGATCCTCTGGCTCTGAGCCTTTTCCTCTTGGGCGTTCCCCAACTGGTGCCTCCCACCACTCCTGTGCATCAAGCCAGTCCATGGCAGATAGCAAGGCCAAAACCTAAGTCTTTAACCATTGTATTATTTAGAGTTCAAGAAATCATGTGGAATATCTCTTCTAAAGGCAAGAGAGTAGCTAATTTAATCCCTTTACTGCTCTAGTGAAGATATTGTGAATGGGAAAGTGAAAATATAAAAGCATGGATGACTTAATGAGGTTTGCAGTGAACAGATGCAAAAATTACTATACAAATCAATGGTAGCATAAGACCTGAATTTTCCAGCATCCAATCAGGATGCTATTTTTCCTGTGGTCTTTTTGTGTGTGTGGTGGTTATAACACTAACACAGACCCTCCAAGTGTCCCTATTTTCCAGGGACAGTCACTGATTTACAGAAGCTGTCCCGGTTTTTTATTTGATCCTGGAATGTCCCACTTCTCCTTAGGATGCCCCTATTTTCATTGGAGAAATGTTGGAGGATATGGAGTTATGCAACCACCGAGCCAAGGAGATACTGTAAGTAGCTAGACAACCTTTAGAAGACATCTGAAGGTAGCCTTGTATTGGGAAGTTTTTAGTGTTTAGTGTTTTATTATGTTTTTATAGGTGTTGGAAGCCACACAGAGTGGCTGGGGAAATCCAGTCAGATGAGTGGAGTACAAATAATAAAATTATTATTATTATTATTGAATAAGATGTCCCTATTTTCATCGGATACATGTTGGAGGGTATGCTAACACACACACACACACACACACACACACACACACACACAAATATTCCTACCTATTTTGTAATTGCAAGCCTAAATCTGGAAAACATTTCTTTAGTCTGCCTAAATATAAATGGAAAGAGGCATACATGAACTCTAAAGCATAACTAGTGTCTGGATTGTGTCCTCTGTGTAGAATTATGAAGGTTGGGAGGGCAAATAGGTATCTCACTGTATATTTATGTAGGTATTAAACTGGAGACACAATTTCTCCCTCAAAATTAATTTGTAATTTGAATGTAAGCCCGCACCGAACAAGTAAACACAGAATTCTTTGCACTGTAATAAGTTGTTAGAGCTGGAATTTGGAGAATTAAAACTAAACAAAGCAAAAGGGAGACTAAAATTGAACATCTGCCTTGCACTTGTTTGCATAGCTTAAAGGTTTGCCTTTGGACAGATGAGCGACAGATTTAGACAGGTGCAGATAATCAGATACATATTAGGAAATACTCTTGTGGAAGAAAGTGTGCAGCTTTATTGAACTTGTTGAGATTAAAAGAAAAGAAAAGGGGGTGCTTTTAGTGGTCACACAGATTATATATCCTGGATATATCTTATTTAGTTTATTTCCTATTTTCTTACTTGCTAGGATTCTTTAAGAGAAGTAATGTGCTTTAAATGTGCTTTGGGTATGTGTTGTGCATGCAGCTCTGGCTGTTTCTGCTGAAACAGAAAAGTGTAGCTAACCCCTCTGAAAATCTCTTTGTGGGAAACATCACAAAAGACAGAAATTGCATGCATTTCCAGTGTTGAGTTTTGGCATGCATTTGGGATTCTGCAATTTTCTGAGGAGATACTCAAGCTTAAATTGCTGTCATAATCCTTGACACATCCAAAGCTATGTGATTCTTCATTATGACACTACACATTTACATTTCTGAAGTATATTGTATCATTGTCTGAAGGAAACAGGATGGTGCCAAGCGAGTGTTCCTGCTTGCCAGACCGAAAGAATGGTGCTTTCGGCTCAGCCAGTGTTGATCAACAGTTCACTTTATGTTTATTGTTAACCTTTAACCTCAGACAAGTGGTCATTTGGGCATCAATAGAGGTGGAAGTGCTGAGCCCATCCAAATCCAGTTGAGGGATTTGGGTGGGCTCAGCCTTGGAAGCCTGATGTGGCCAAGAATAACCATCAGTGACCAGATTTCTGAATCCCAGAGATGATGTGCTTGTGTGGACCCACATATACACTATCCTGCTTGACTTCAAGAAAAACCTGTTCCTGCTGACTCCCAGCCTATAACTGTTACGAAAAAGGAGCAATGCAGAAGCAAGCACCAGGTGGCTGGAATGGTAAACAGGATGCGGGTGTTATTGGATTGTACCGTGGGAAACTGGGACTGTCTGTAAAGTGCTCTGAGAGCCGGATGTTACCTCAGAGCAGCACATGACCCTGTACTGGAAGTACATGGGTGGAGTTTTTTTTTCTCTCTCTGCAGCTGGGAATCAAAGTGTACAGACATGTTTCTCTGTACTGCTGAAAGACAGAAATAAAGACATGTAAATATATTTCTGTCTGTCTCTCCCCCCCCCCTGGGAGTGGAGGAGGGGGAGGAGGAGTGGTGTGTTCTCCTTCACGTTGAGGAGAATCGCCGATTGGAGACCTCCTTTGATCTTGCCGGGAGTCGCAGACGGGAGGTCATAAGGAATCAAGCCGGGCACCTGGAGGGTGGCCAAATTCCTCTGGACTAAGAGCTAAGCTGGGGGCTCTGCTCTTTTGGCTTGAATCCCGACCACTGGTAGCAAACCGGTGGTTATCTGATCTATGAGAATCTGCATGAGAGGTGAGAGGTCGATGAATCGTTGCCATCCTCTGCACCTAAGGAGATAAAGAAAGCGTCTGCCTGCAGCCAGAAGCTGAAACAGACAGCTGGACACCGAGAGGAGTGTGTTCCAAGGCAACGGAGCCAGAAAAGGTATGCAGCATTTCGGGCAAGAGAGAATGAACGCAGAAAGGCTTATTTTCTGGTTCACAAGCTGCGTAAGAAAAACAGCTCTGAAAGGGCAAGCTTGCATACCAGGAATTCCTGTGGTGAGATAAGGAGTTCCGTCCTGAGCAGGTTGCTAGGCAACGTCTGCCAGTTAAAGAATGGCTAAAAGAGCCTGGGAAATCGAAAGTGTATCTGCGCAGCTGTGCAAGGGTTTTGAAAAAACAGCCCAAAGGCAAGCCTGCCAGTGAAGCAGTAAACAAAGACTTTTGGAGTTTTACTGGCTTGAAAAGTGAAAGCTGGCTTGAGATTGAGTGTAAAGCTGACTCTTGGATTCAGCATGGATGCCAAGAAGGGGGGAGTGCCCCTGAGTGCCATGGTTCTAGATGAACACAGCCGGCATGCTGCACTGGAAGTAAAGGACAGGGGGAGGGAGGAACGGAGTTCTAATTCCCCCGCAGATGAAGCTACTGGAAAGGATGCTGTAGCTTTGAATGTTGTCCAGTGTTACAGTTGTGGACAGGCTGGGCATCTTCAGCGGAGCTGTAAGAAGCCACGTCAGCCAAAAGGAGCGAAGGGCCGCTCAGCAAAGCCTGAGGCGTCAGGCAAAGGTCATACCAAGCCTATGGTGGAACCTGCAAAGGCTTTGATGGCGAAAGGAACCACGCCAGATGTTGGGAACGCGTTTATTATCGACACTGCAGCGACGGTTCATATGTCCCCACACAAAGGACTCTTTTCAACGTTTAAGAAGCAAAGCTTCACTGTGACACAGGCCAATGGTCAGGAGCTAGAAGCGGCCGGCGTGGGGACTGTCTATCTTAAGAGTCTGGACTTGACAATAAACAATGTTTACTTGGTTCCTGAATTGAAGTTCAATCTGCTGAGTGTTTCGCAGATTGCAAAGAAAGGACTGAAACTGTCCTACGATGCTGAGAGCTGCGAGATCTACAAAGATGGAGAGCTATATCTTTCTGCCAAACAGAAGGATGGACTTTATTTGTTGACTTTTGAACAAAGTGATTACATGGAATGTAATTCATCTGTGTCTAACCTAGTTTCTCTTGCAGGTGTGAGCAAGAAGGTGACCGGAGTCAACAGAGCATTTCAGCGGGTGTATGCTGATGTGATTGGTCCTCTAGAACCATCTAGAGGCAATGCAAGATATTATCTTGTGTGTGTGGATCATTTCTCTAACTATGTCTGGGTTTATGTGTTGAGAAAGCCAAAGGAAGCCTTGGAGAGGTTTCAGGAGTTTTGTGACAAAGTTAAGAGTATGCATGATGCTAACATTGATTGTCTATTCACAGATGAGAAGCAGATTTTTCTTTTACAGGATTTCCAGAGGTTCCTGCAGAAGAAGGGAATAAGACACAAGGTTTCTGTTTCAGCGGAAGCGTGGAACAGGGGTGTCTGTGTACGGGTGAACAGAGAATTGCAAAAGGGGATGGAAGCGCAATTGCTAAGTTCACATCTGCCACATGAGTACTGGGCCGAGTCTCTGATGTCGTACTGTTATACGAAAGTGAGAAAGGTTTCGAAAGAGTTGGGAAGTTCTCCTTTTGAGAAACTGTTCCACAGAAAACCTTCTGTTGCCCATTTCAAGGTTTTTGGGTCTCATGTGAGAACAGAAGCTCCAGGTGGAGTAAAGAATGCCAGAGGCATTTTTGTGGGGTATGAAAAGGGTCTCTACAGAGTAATTTTGTCTGAATCTGGTCAGGTGATTCTCACAAAATTTCTAGAGAGTGCTCCTGAACAGGAGAGAGTGATAGTACACACATTTCCCACTGAGGACGATTCAGATGATGATGATTTCACTGATTTCAGCTGTACTGAAAGTGATGACACTGATAGCTCGGAGAGCTCAGTTGTCACAGTCATTGAGAGGAAGTCTCACACAATAGATAGGCCTTCACAACTGAAGGATGAACCACTGTTTACCATTGGAACTAGTTCTCCAAAGAGTCCTGAGACTGGACCAGTGAGCAGAGAGGATCAGCACCTCATACGTAGGTCTGAGAGAGTTACAAAGGGTCAACCACCCAAGAGGTACTCAAAAGAGTTTGCTAACTTAGCTGTTGCATGTGTTGCTGTTGTAAACAACCGAGGACAGGTTGGAGCTGTGTCTAAGTCAGAGACAAAGACACAACAGAGAGTTGCTAGCCAAGGTAATGCAGATGCACTCATTCCTTGGAAACCAGACAACCAGAGAGGTGCACTGGGGAAACCAGTGGCGGGGAGTTCCAAGGGTGGAACTGAAACAACAGGGGAGTGTTATGTGTATAACAACTGTTTGTTTTCTTCTCTGGATCATGCTTTGCTTGCTGCAACACGCATTGATTCTTTTGGGGGAGGATGTTACGAAAAAGGAGCAATGCAGAAGCAAGCACCAGGTGGCTGGAATGGTAAACAGGATGCGGGTGTTATTGGATTGTACCGTGGGAAACTGGGACTGTCTGTAAAGTGCTCTGAGAGCCGGATGTTACCTCAGAGCAGCACATGACCCTGTACTGGAAGTACATGGGTGGAGTTTTTTTTTTCTCTCTCTGCAGCTGGGAATCAAAGTGTACAGACATGTTTCTCTGTACTGCTGAAAGACAGAAATAAAGACATGTAAATATATTTCTGTCTGTCTCTTCCCCCCCCCCCGGGAGTGGAGGAGGGGGAGGAGGAGTGGTGTGTTCTCCTTCACGTTGAGGAGAATCGCCGATTGGAGACCTCCTTTGATCTTGCCGGGAGTCGCAGACGGGAGGTCATAAGGAATCAAGCCGGGCACCTGGAGGGTGGCCAAATTCCTCTGGACTAAGAGCTAAGCTGGGGGCTCTGCTCTTTTGGCTTGAATCCCGACAATAACAAGCTGGTCTGCACCCATCACTGCCCACAGCATTTGGCTTTCTGTACCTTCTAACAAGCACCATTTCTCCACTGTCTTCTGGAAATGACATACTGAAAATAATGGCACAGTGAAGGCTGTTAAGCCTGTGCTTTCCCTGTGTTGATGAAATGGCCACAAATAAGTACAGTCATACCTCGGGTTGCGAACGTGATCCGTGCGGGAGGCACGTTCGCAACCCACAGGGCCGTGTCTGCGCATGCGCGTGATGCAATTTGGCGCTTCTGTGTATGTGCATGATGTCATTTTGTGCTTCTGCACATGCACGAGCGCAGAAACTCGGAAGTAACCCATTCCGGTACTTCTGGGTTCGGCGTGGTTCACAACCCAAAAACGCGCAACCCGCAGCGTTCGCAGCCCGAGGTATGACTGTACTATAAATAAATGCACAATGGCAGTAGACCTTAAAGTCCAGCCCATAATATCACAGTGTAGCATTTAATCCTGAGGTTGCTTCTGGTGACCTTTTTATAAAGCATTCATCCTCATTTGCTTCCACAAAGTTTGCAGGGAATGGGTAGCAGATGACATTGGATATTTACTGAATATTCATTCTGATTTGTCTGTGGGGAGATTATACAGCATTGCATGTGTTATCCCATCCTTCGCAGGTATTTCTCCATCACTTTGCTTATATAGCAACATAGGAAGCTGTTTTATCCTGAGTCAGAACTTTGGTCCAGCTAGCCTAGTATTGTCTACACTGACTGGCAGCAGCTCTCCAGGGTTTCAGGCAGCGATCTCTCTCAACACCACCTGGAGATGCTAGTGGGAATTGAACCCAAGATACATACAAGGCAGATGCTCTACCACGGAGCTACATCCCTTCCCCAAATTTCTTATTACAAAAAGGCTGGGGGTTTTTGGGAGGGGAGGAGTGGGTTTGTAGCACAACACTTTCAGACCAACTTTAATTGTGCAACCTGAATTTGCAGGCATGTGATTGAATCCCACCTGAAAATACAGTCTGGAAGCCCCCTTGAGTTTACAACACGAATGCAATGGGATGCTTGCTCTATCCCTGCACCAGGCAGCTTTAGGCAGGAGCGACATGAAAGGTCTGTTCTGGGACAAGTATGGAGGGGAAAGCAAGCAGAATTCACAATTGTGCCAAACACAGTATAGACAATCCCTTTCCTATAGCACAGACACAGCCCATTTACCTGAACAGTATGCTGGTGTAGTTCAAACCTCTCTTTCTGCCCCAGCACTGCAGAGATACTGAAAAACAGAACCAGACTGCCAGAGTAAATTCAAATGATCATTAACATGACAGGGCTTCCATCTTTTCACATGATAAGCTGCAGTGCTTGAGAATTCTTATAAGCTCATCCTCTAATTCATAAGGCGAGGTTGAGATATAATAGGAAAGAATGATCAGTGATGGCACAGGCAGACATAGAAGCTGCCACATATCATGCGATAGCTGCAGCAACAGATCACACAGAAAACTCTCAGCACTTTGGCCGATCACATGAATCAGCTCTTACTTGTGGTGGCTTTCACCGATTTTCAGTGTGGGTCATAAAAATAATATAGGATTGCAGCCAATGCTAGTAGTATAATTCATGAAATCAGAGCATGCTTTGGCTTTGCTCCCAGATCGGGCCTCATGGAGAAACTCATTTGGCAGGGGAGAAAGATTGAATGGAAGCTCTGTTTGTTAACTTCCAGCTGGTGTGCTGCAGGATTCTACCTGAGATTGCAATCTTCCAAACAGTTTGGAGTGATCACATATATTATGGCAGGGCTGCATTAGAATGAGGCATTTGCAGCTGCAACTTGAGTCTTCTAGGTTTGGGTCCCAGCAGGGTTATAAATACTTAATGCAAATCTTTCATTTTGCTCAATTGACATTTTTTTAAATGTAAGTTCTCCTTCTGTGCACCTGGAGATATCTATAGATATCTCATAATATACAACCACTTAGCCTTTCATTTCTCTATTAATGCATTTTTAGGAAAAGTGTGAGCTACGCAATATTCAGTCATTGTTTAGGTAATTTATATACCGCTTTGTATCTCCAAGAAAATTTCCAGGCAGGTTACAACATCCTAAAAATATCACTAAAAAATGATATAAAAGGTCTATTAATCCACCTGCCCATTTTAGAGCAGCACAGATAATAACCGGATAAACTATTCTCTTAACTATTAAGCACCTGATATTTAATATAGGAACAAGTACTGAATCCTGTGATATATATATATATATATATATATATATATATATATATATATATATATATAATATTTTAGAAGAACAGATATCCTAGCTGAGGCCCATCAGAAATGTTGTGCAATCCAAAGCATATTTACTTGGAAGTAAGGCACACTGTGTTCTATGGGACTCATTTCCATGTGCAGAGAGTTGCAGTCTTAGTGGTTAACTCTCATTAGTCTCTCCTCACCCAACAATTTCAACACAGCCAATGAACCATCATGTTCCTCTTTGCTGGCTAATCTAGAATATGATGAATTCATGTAAATCAGGGTTGTGAATTTGTGGATCTCTAGCTGTTGTTGGGCTACAATCAGGCATCCCCAAACTTGGCCCTCCAGATATTTTGGGACTACAATTCCCATCATCCCTGACCACTGGTCCTGTTAGTAGGGATGATAGGAGTTGTAGTCCCAAAACAGATGGAGGGCCAAGTCTGGGGATGCCTGGACTACATCATCTCTAACCCTTGAGCATGCTGGTTGGGGATGACTGGAATTGTAGCCCAGCAATATCTGGAGAACCATAGGTTCCCCATCACTAGTGTAAATATTCCTCTGAACAGACTTTTTCAAAAGCAATAACAGTTTCTCACCTTCTGTCTCATTCTACCCCCAAACCTTTGGGTTGCATTTTCTACTCCACATCCCATGCTCACTCAGTCACCACATATAACTGATAGTTATGTCTTAAAATAGTGAAGCTAATTCAATTCCCCAAACTGTGTAGTGCACAGCACTTAGCTGAGATGTGCTTACTCAGGAAATCAGCTTAATCAGGATGCCTCCTGGGGAACTGATCTAAGACAAATGATACTTAATGACAATGACTGGTGATTTATAGGGATAGTAATTCTGCTTAACTGCAGTTCTTTCTTGTGATTTAGTGGTGCTTCAGTTTTTGCGTTCCCCAATCTCATTCCTGATGATTGCTTTCATTCTAACAAGTGCTGTTAGTGCCACTTTATTTGTGGCCCCATTGTTAAAAAAAAATAATGTTTCTGTTCCGTGCTTGATAGAAAATGTGTAACAGTCCAACGGATGAAAGTGGAAGATGAAACAGACATTGCTTCTAATGCTCCAAAGTCTGACCTCACCTTGCCTCCCAACTACACTGCAAAGGAGAGCAACTCTCCATCTCCCCTGCCCCTTCATGTGGACGTCTACCTAATGAAGACAATTCATTTGTCTTTTTAGTCAGCCACCAAAATCATACTTTGGACATTAAAGCCCTCTTCAGGTGTTCATTGTGAACACATGGAAAGTCAAGTACAAACACTTGGGTGAACTTTGACCCCCAAATGATGCTTGTATGTGCTGAGTACATTCCTTAGCCAATAGGGATGGTTAATTTCAGTTTCCTCGCTTTCTTGTTTTTCCCTTATTATATCCAGTTGTCCACATTTGCACATCATTCTGCAATTTTTTTGAATGGCGTCAAGAAAATTAGTCAGCATTTTAATCTATTTTTCTCCTAGTTTGTACACAATTTTGCCAAACACACACATATTTTTTGTCAAGCAATTTCCCCTGAAATAATGCATTGTTATGTTATTTTCACTAACGTATGCTTTTTAAGGGGCATTTTACTGCAGTATATGGATTTCTGTATACATTACATGGCTGGAGAACTGCATCACAAATTTTGGAGAAATGTGAATTTCAAAGGATGGCTAGGAGGCACCTAACTATCTTCCTATGAGTATGATGAATGCCAGTGTGGTGTAGTGGTTAAGAGCGGTAGTCTCGTAATCTGGGGAACCGGGTTCGCGTCTCCGCTCCTCCACATGCAGCTGCTGGGTGACCTTGGGCCAGTCACACTTCTTTGAAGTCTCTCAGCCTCACTCACCTCACAGAGTGTTTGTTGTGGGGGAGGAAGGGAAAGGAGAATGTTATCTGCTTTGAGACTCCTTAAAGGGAGTGAAAGGCGGTATATCAAAGCCAAACTCTTCTTCTTCTTCTCACAGAATCACTGAGGGACTGGGGCTCACTCCAAACATTCCTGCTTGCTCTGTTGTTCTTTCCAATTGAATTCCAGAAGATGACTTAAGGCTATGTAGCCCAATATTGAGGAGTATAATTCACCATTCAGCATTCAGCATCCTTTGTGAATATGTAGCCCAACAATCCAAAGGACAGGCCATCCATGTTCCCAACTGAGATTGAATTAAAATGAGGAAACTTTTATTCCCTAGTAAGTTTCACCATTTTTTTGTTTAGCTTGTCAACTTGAGCCACCTCAAAACCTTTTCTCAGGCAGAACTGGAAAACGGAAAAAGAAAAAAATACATTATAGAAGTTAGAGATAAAATTTAAGGTACTTTCCCAATAACCTGCGTGACTTTGTATTGTATTTTTCCTGTCATTTTTTAATTCATTCTGATTACAAAACTGAAATAAAACATTTATATACATATACATAAGGAACAACTAGATGGCAAAAGCACAATGGGATTACGAGCTAACAAGGGAACTGATACAGTTTCAATGCATATAGGATTGTATAACAGTACAATCCTATAAATGTCTACTCAGAAGTAAACCCCACTGAGTTAAGTGGGACACACAGAAAGTATAGGATGATTTGTAGCCTGATCAAGACTTTTACAGCACAGTCCTATACATACTTACTCAGAAGTAAGTTATGTTGAGTTTTAATAGTAGTAATTAAATTGTCAGAGGAAGATTGGAATTATATTTGTAGTACAGACCTGGTGGTCATTCTAATAGTTGTAATTAAAGAATAATTTTGCAAGATAATTTTCTTTTCAGTGGTATTATATGTCTTTGAGATTTAAGAACATGCATAGTACTGCTAATTGCAGAGGTTGCAGATGCCAGATACACAAATGGTGGGAATGTAAAATTACTATATAATCACTTACATAATTTTAGGCACTGGATGCATTTTAAATGAAGGAAGGGATAAAGATTATTCAATAGCCATGTGTGTTTGTGTGTGTGTGTGTGTGTGTGTGTGTAGAGTTATGTTACTCACAGGTATGAAGTATCATAAGATGTTGTTTTGTTGCCCATGGAAGCCATTTTGTGCTGGTACCCATGACACAAATATCAAGATATGAATACTGGTACTTCATTAGTATATATCAGGACATTCCTCTAAAGGACATGGGATGTAAAGGGGGGGGGAACCCCTGTAAATTAATGGGAAATCTATTAATTGCTGTCAAAATTCAAACTCATGGCAAATAACTGCAAAAAATAGTAATAAACCATCCTTAGAGAAATGGATTTGGAAAGTCTGGTTGTATATGTTGGCATGTAATATGACACTGCATTTGCACGAGAAAACAAACAGCCTCTTTAGATGCTTAGTGGCAATGAATCATGGCTTTATGGAATAGGAAAAAAGAAATGGTCATTCAGTGCTGGGGAAAACTTCAATGCTGGAAAGAATAGGGAGAACATAGCACTATGATAGACACAGGGGAATGTATATTTATTTGTATTAGATTTTTGAAGTACTGTATGCATTTCTTTGTAGCAATATTTACATTTGCATTTTTCTTACATCTCTTATTGTACCTTTTATAACATTATAATAAAATTATATAAAGAGGGGAAAGTGGAGGCTACAGAAAAGACAACAGCAGTGATAATAATGGGAAGAAAAAAGGTGGATGTAGATTTAGTCAGACTAGACATACAGTCATATCTCAGGTGACAGACGCTTCAGGTTGCATGTTTTCGGGTTGCGCACTGCACTGAACCCAGAAGTACCGGAATGGGTTACTTACAGGTTTCAGCGCTCGCACATGCACAGAAGTGCCGAATCATGACCCACGCGTGTGCAGACGCGGCACTGCGGGTTGTGAACATGCCTCCCGCACGAATCACATTCGCAACCCAAATTCCCAGTGTATTGAAATCCTATTGGTTTTCAGGGTCTGCTCTAAGCATGACTAAATCTGGATCTGACCACAGGAATTCAGTGATAGACAAACATAAAGAGAATTATATAAACTATACTAACAGAATGATACCAAATCTTTATTCCTAGAATAGAGCAGAGCAGAGCAGAGCAGAGCAGAGGTTTTTTAGGCCATGTGTTATCCTTTAATTTACACAGAATCAGCCTGTCATCCAATTGATGCTGTTTAGAAGAAGAAGAAAGCCTTATGTTAGTTGTGGCTGTATATTTTGACTCTGAGCCAGCAGCAAAGTTTTATAACTAAGTTAAGTGCCCCAGAGAGATGATGTTTCTAATGGAAACACTGGCAGACCCCTAACTATGGCAGTAGGAACAGGCGCCATTATTATAAACGAGAGACATGATACAGCCCCACAAGGTAATTAATGGCAAGAGCTAAATAAAATATAGACGCAACATCCCACTGAGAGCATGACTCAATGGAGCAAAATTGTAATAAAACACAAGGAACGTCTGTTTAGGAAAGAGCTGTGTGAAATGGCTGGGACAATAAATCACAGACTCATACTATAGCTTGCAGAAGTTACTGCTTATTCTCTGAAAATTATGGTGTTTCAATGTGCAAACCATTTTTGGCAATGTGAAAGCACTTGGTAAAATGGAGCAGGCTATGATGAACTGCAGAGAGCAGATAGCCAAAGTAATGCTTGATACGCTCTGAGGCATCCTTGACTAGTTCTTGGTTTGTAAAACCTGCTTTCTTCTTACCCAGAATACAAAATGATCAACAGCGTCTTCGTCCTGGCATGTCCTTTTAAGGATCGCCATGGGATTGGAGAGGGGGCTTCTTGAAAATATGGGGAAGGGGTTGCTCCTTCGCCACTCCAGATGACACCACTGGATGGGAGGGTGGGCAGCCCATTATGATGTCTAGTAAAATATGGGCATGTTTAGGGAGGTGTGTTCAATATAGGGCTGCATTCAAGTGTGGGGTTTATTGTACTATTTTTCCTGACTATCAGGCTAGTGCTTCTGTATTGATTTGTGCGTCAAGGCCCCAACGCACCTCCCAATATATAAAAACACATTGACACGGAATTTTAGTTTAAGGCTAATGGGCAAAATTTAGCCCACAACTTGATTGATTACAGAAATGGGAGTGGTATTGGCTTAGGCATTGGCAAATCTTTATCTGACTCTTGCCCACCTTGCAGGGAGTCTGGAAGGGTAAACCACCAAAAGAGGGACTCCGTTGATGGCAACCAACTGAAACTCACCCCGGGGTCATGGCATGGCCCTAGCCCCTCAAGCGGACTTCTGACAAGATCCAGACCCACGGATTTCTTTAACAGAATACCCTTATTTTTGGAGGGGCAGGTGATGGCCGCACCTCCCCTCCCCCACACCTCACTAAGCCAATGCCTAACCACCAAACCTTACAAAGTTGTGACGATTGCTAAGAGATAGGCGAAAATCAAATGGCCAGTGCCAATCTGCCAAGTGGAAAAAAAATCCTACCCAGCCTGTTCCAAAACAGGTGACCAACCGAAGTCCAGAGCAAGGCCAAAGCAGACACCTAAACCACTAGGGGGGTGGGCAGGTGTTCGGTGGTGTGAAGCCAGGTAAGGCCCCAGCGCCACGCCGCCACCTTTTAAAGGGCTTCCCAATCACGCCACCGCTCCCCGATTGGCCAACAGGCCGTGGCGTGACTGTGGGGCCACCACGCGGCTCAGGCTCATCTCCCACCCCTCCCACGGATGGGGGAGGGAGCGCCTTGGGCCTGCGCGCAACGCGGACCCTCAATTAAGAGGATCCGATTTCCAGTGTTCTTTTACACTGCTGTACTTGTTTCGATGTGGAACATTGGCTTTTTCATCAGGATTCCACCATGTCACACTGAAGGTAATTCACACCTGTGAGTATGGTACAACACAACAACTGTGCTGCTTCCACACTGTAGCAGGGGGAAATTTGCCACCCTCAGCTTCCCCTTGGAAGAAGACTCAGTTGATTTCTCCCTGGGGAAGAGCCTAGGGTGGCCCATCTCTGAGCTGGGCCAATCAAGAGCAAAGGAGCAGCAGGCTTTATGAGGCTTGCTCCTCCCTAAACACGTCGGTCTTCTCTTTGGAGTGCCTACCTCCCTCCAACTTTGCTAGTTGTCCATTTGGGAGCACTCTAGAAAATTTTGGGGGAGCTCCTGGCTGGCTTTGGGACTCTCCTTTTTTTGCTTACTTCATACTGTCAGGCATCATTTTGGGAGTGACACCTAGGTGTGTTTGTGTGTGTGTGTATGCTTGTTGATTTTTGAAAATACAGCTGTAAAAAGTCAGTAGGATGTACAGATTAATAAAAAGAGAAGAAAAACCCACAACTGAGTTTTGATTGGTTTAATTGGCTGTTATTCTGGGCAGGAAAGACAAGCGTTTGTGGGGTAAGTAACTGAGTCAGTGTTGGCTTAAGGGCACTCTTCAGTCACCTTACGTTGCCTTGTGTGGGGTCATTGGGGATGCCCTTTATGCTTGGCATGCATATTGGGGTGAATGCTGAGCCAGTGGGGCCACTGTGCCCTTGCCAAATTCACACACCCAGGGTTCACATAGCAAGCAGGAAGTATTCGCTCCAATTCTTTGTTCCAAGGCAGCAGGCATCACCTGTAAACATACTTAGGAGTGGGGAGTGACCTGGCACCTCCCACCTTAGGGAACTTTGCTGCCTGGGCTCTATTTTGATAAAGCTAATTGTGTTTGTTGGTTTGCAGATCCACTAAAATATCCCATTGAAGATATATAATCTTTTTTCACCACAGAACTGACTCCTGTCGTCTTTTTGGGTGTGTTGGCAAAATTTTGGGGTATATTTGTTTACTGAGAGCAAAAGAAACACCCAGTGTTTTTGAGTCCTTAAGTTCCTGCAGTGATGAGGCCTAGGGAAATTAGTAACTGTAAAGAAAGATGTTGAAAGTCAAACAAAATAGCATTTTTAAAAAACTCCTCAAAAGTATAAACATAACATAATCTTTGACGGATCTGTTCTTTTAATTATATCATTCCTATGCAGTGGGTTATTGTGGCAGCAATATTATGAGCCATAACTTATGACTGTAAAATATTATTAATGGATGTCCAGGTTTCCTGATTGCAAATGTACACTTTCCAAACAGAGTTGTAGTTTATTATAATTTCATCAACATAGAAACATTTCTAGGTGAGTTTCCCATATATCATCTTAACACAGCTATTGGAAGTGATCATTATTGCAATATTTCTCATTGCTTTCTAAGGTAATTATCTGTGCCATCTCAAAGGCTCCTTCAATCATAAACTTAGAAGAAATGTATTGCATACCTATTTTGTAATCCTTGTCACCATAGTGGAATATTCCACGGTATACTTGGCAGGGTTTTTTGAAAAGCAAAAAAGTGTGGCTTTTTTTCCACGTACTATTTTAGAAAGTGTGAATTAGGTAGGTCCACCTTTAAATGAATTGAGTTTCTCCCTCATCCCTACCATTCCTACTCTGTGGGCTCCTAGTCTAGAAGATTTATTTGTTGGGCATTCATCCTGATTTGTTTGCACAAAGCTTAAGGAAAGGTTAGACTATGTCCTGTGTTCACGAAGTAGTTGTTCTGATTTGTTTGCGTGGCACTTTTATGAAAATTCTGCTGCATTCGCCATGATTTACTTGGGGTGTGTTCACACATCTTCCCATTAATCATTTGTAAATTCCATACTTTGCAATGCACTTCCCCATGACTTTCCTACAGTAACGGCAAAAAGGCTGTTTCTTTATTTAAAAGTAGTGACAGGGTACTTTAATTTCGTAAGCCTAAGGTTCATGGGACGCGGGTGGCACTGTGGTGTAAACCACTGAGCCTTGGGCTTGCTGGTCGGAAGGTCAGCGGTTAGAATCCTTGGTCCCTGCTCCTGCCAACCTAGCAGTTCGAAAGCATGTCAAAGTGCAAGTAGATAAATAGGTACCGCTCTAGTGGGAAGGTAAACGGCGTTTCCGTGCACTGCTCTGGTTTCACCAGAAGCGGCTTAGTCATGCTGGCCACATGACCTGGAACAAACGTCGGCTCCCTCAGCCAGTAAAGCAAGATGAGTGCCACAACCCCAGAGTCATTCACAACTGGACTTAACTGTCAGGGGTACTTTACCTTTACCTTTTTAAGGTTCATGTATGAGCTTGACAGACTGGAGGCACCATGTGGAAGGAGTTGGGAGGAGAAGTGGGTGGGTAGGAAACATGTCAGCTAGTGCAGTTAGATAAGATGCTTATCTCTTTTGCTTACAAAGATTCAGAGTTCAATTCCTTTGATAATGTTGCATGACAACAACAATGAGAAACAATAACAATTATCAGAATATTAATAATAGCAATGTAATTGCATTGAGCTCACTGAGTTCACAGGCAGTCAAGAATTTAGCCATTAACATTATTCACAGGACTTAAATCTGTGGTAGGTAACCCTGTCAGGCAGAATCTGATATTGTACCATTTATAGATCTGATACATAGTAGCTGACATGGATTAGAAAGGCTTTCTTTTCATTGGCGTATTTATGAAGAATGTCTTAATTTTCTTAATGGTTTCATTTCCCCATTACTGTCTGCCTTCTGAATGTGATTCTCCTGGCATTAAACCGGAGTCTAGGGGCCCACAATACAGCCATGCCAACTGAATAGATGCACAGATCAATAATATGACTGGCAAATCAATACATGGAAAGGCGACATTGTCCTAATCCCATGGAACAAAACAAAACAAAAGCCTTGTGATCTACAGCCAGTGAACAAATTCATTTAAGAAAGGGATTAACTAGCTTGATAGTGAACCTAATGGTTTGTGGTTCAATTTATACTAGAAACTCACAAAAAGAAAGTAATTCCAATACTAATGAAAACTGGATGAAATCCAGATAATTTAAAGCCAAGCAATAAACAGAGGGAAATAATATCAATGGAGATTGCTCCTCCTTCTATGCCAGCGGTATTCAGTGTTCAGTAAATCACGATCAACACCAAAGACTCCACCATCAGTCTTTATTGAACAAAAGCACCTATTCCATTTTCTTTGATGGATCACATCACTAAGTTCTGTCATACTACATTGCTTTATGGACAGACATTTGGTATGTCCTCCTCTTGCACCATAAGGCTAGAAAGTTGATTCTGTTAAATAGTATTTTAATCTTATCAAAGAGCTCTTTGGAAAACACAATACTTCTATTATTTCAGTGAAAACAAGTTGTTTCAGGTTCTGCTCTGTTTAATGTGTAGATTTCCCTCCCAGATTTCAGATTAAATACATAATGGATTCTTGACCACAGGCATACAGGAGGACCCCAAGATCAGCTTAGCAAGCTTCAGCGGCTGCCTGACACATGTGGACATTTCTGCGACAGACACTTCAACAGCAGCATATTACACAAGGCAGAAGAGGGATAGTGTTGGCAGAGGCATGGAGGAGAAGCCACCACAATAGAAGGCAACTGCACAATCTGTCATCGAGTGCAGGAAGGAAGGGATGTTGGTGCTGGTGCTGGTAGTGATAGTGATAGTGATGTTGACAAGCCATTGCTACTGCAGGTATCACACCTATAAAGAGGATGGGGAGCCAAGATGGCCCTTGATTGAAGGCACAAAAATTGGGCAAGGCAGGAAGACAACCCATTGTCACCCTGGTGGTGAAAGATCCACAGACACTTGACCTTGACCCTACAGCTCATAACACATCAAGCAGCATCAATCTGCCAGAGTGGTGGATCCAGATTTTGGGGCTTGGAATATTCAAGTTTCTGCAAGAGCATTCAGAGGGCTATCTCACATTCAGAGAATGTGTCAAGAGGGAAAGTAGGATTGCTTTTGCTGGCTTTGCACGCCCCCTGCAACTCTGTTGTTGCAGGTGATCAAGATCAGTCTATGTGTGTGACCATTGTGGCATGTGGCCACAATTGGCAAACCTACTTTTTGCAGATATCCTGATTGTTCAGAGAGAGCCTATGGCTTGGATCAGGGTTATTTTTTTAAAAAAAATAATTTTTATTAACTGGCCAATCACATCAAATTAAATCATATCACATAAATTCCGAATTACATAGCCGAATTTTAAATTTTGTTTGGGGGGACCCATATTTCAAGATCCGAAGGGGAATTCTGATCATCTTCTTGCTGCTGCGTTAATGTCCAAATCAGTCCAAATCAGTCCAAACAGAGTTCATAATTCTATCCCATCTTATCTTGTTGTTTCCACATCACATCTTGTTCATATATTTTCTCTTTTTTCTTTATGATCTCTTCTGATAGTTTCCTTAAGCCGATAAACACCAATAGTAATAATAGTCCTGTGTGAATTTTCCGTTCTTCCAATCCTCAAATCGAGATGGTTTCCATATATCATCTCCTTCATAGATAACATCACTCTTTCCATCATAGTCTCATAAAACTGTCGCTCTTAAGTCCCACTGAGGAGTTTAACCCACAATATATAAACAGCTCTATTTCTCTCTTTCTCCTCCCAGACTCAAGACCTCCGACAGAGCTTCCCAATATGGCAGCGGCATTTTTAACTGCGTCATTCCAAAGCTCTTACACATTCCACGCTCTTCTTTAAACGTGCTTTGGTTTGAAAGTTTATCTCCACACAGCCTTAAATCCACAGCTTAAGTCCTTAAAATGACATTTCTGACTCGTGCGGGGAGGGGATTCTTGTTTAATCACATAAGAAAAGAAGGGAAAGTTTTTTCCCCCTCCCCCATCAGTCATTTGCCGTACCTTGTCTTGGCGTGTCTTCTCATGTTTTATTCTTATCTTGTTTTGTCAGAGATCTCTTCTGTTAGCAGTCTTTACTCCCCCTTCTTTCTTGAAATATGTGCATTCCTTTCATCCAAATTGTTTCTTTTGAAGTTCTTGCAGCTAGTGGCGCGAATCAGGGACAGCGTCCAGGAGTGCTGAAATCCCACAGGAGGGCTTTGTGCCTAGTGCCCCCATCCCCACAAATTCGGGGGTGGTATAGGGCACAGCAGGCAAGGGCCGTCCCCCCCACAATCCTAGGGGGGGGGGGTTAAGGAGGCTAATTACCCCCATCATAGCCTCCAAATTACCTCGTGTGGGTCGGAGAGATGTTATTGTCAGCCATCTTCCAATGCGCCCCCTAGTGGCCCCCCGGCTTGGATCAGGGTTAAAAGGTCACTCCAACAAACTATGGTTGGGTAGAGTAAGTATGAATGACGATTCCAAGCATGCCACCCTGTCTTGTACTTGGTTGCTTTTTCTGCCTCCTTCCACTGCTCCATCCTTCTCTCATGTGTGGCTGCTGCAAAAGGTATGGTATCTTAAACCAGTTTCCCATGATATGTGACTCAGAAAATTTTGGATTTTCTGCTAACAAACCAAGATCAGAGGGTGCTCATCATTTGTTCACACAAGGCAAACCATGGTTTTAAGAAATTGCCTGTTACATCTGAACTAAGTCAAAGTGTATGTAGTCTCTCTCTCTCTCTCTCTCTCTCTCTCTCTCTCTCTCTCTCTCTCAGATAAACATTCCAGAAATCAGAAGCACCAGCACTGGGTATAATCCTGAAATTCTCCCACATGCTCAACTGAAAAGGCTAAGACTTTTGGATATGGCGAAACCTCAGGCCTTTGTTCTTGAAAACTCCATTTCAAAGCAATAAATATTTCATTTCCCTAAGCTTCTTTTTATTTTTGGCCATGATGATAATGTATACCAATGAAGTAGGTGCTTAACATTTGAAAAGTATTTCAACAGCACCATTAATAAATGTTTACCCAGACACCATCCTTGTTTTCTTCTGGTAGAAAAAGGGCTTGTATCTTCTGAAAGGTGCCTATTTTCCAGCTCATACTTCAGATATTGTGTGTGTGTGTGTGTGTGTGTGTTTAGCCTCTTCATTCATATTCTCTCTCTCTCTCTTCCACCAAGTTTCCTTTCCATTCTGTCAAATTAGTGTAGTAAAATTAAAGAGCTATGTTTACTTAGAAAATTTATTTATGAAGGGTAAATCCTTTCCCTCAATTTAATATTTACTTCCCTCCTTCAGTTCTGTATAACCTCATTGTGACATGAGGCTTTATCCGGGTTTCACATCTTACACTCAATTCTCTAAGATAATATTTCTCTCTCTCTTGAAAAATTTCACACAGTCTCTCCACAGAGCAATAAGATCACTCACTGCTTTGTTTGATGCTTTTATCCATTTCAGTAATATAAAATCTTAATTATAAATCTAACCTTGATTATATAACATCTAGTGTGCTTTGAGTAGAGGAAATTAACTAGCATTTGTGAAGCAAACCTAAAATATTATATAATATAGGCAAACCTTCTTCATAAACTTCACGGACATCAAAGTTGAAGTTAACTGCCTCCGTTGAAAAAGACAAAGTTCAATTTCTTTTGATAGATTACACTACTAATCTGAGCTGAAGGTCAATGTGTTATGAATTGGCCTAGGTACAGCCCCACTTCTCTGAGTATGAAAGATTTCTTTCTTGGCACTGAACCTGCCTTTGGCACATGGGACATTATGGATAATTGTGTGTCTGCAGAAATGTTAATGCTTTAATGTGCTGCAACAGAAGTGTGAACTCAAAGAGGGAAATGAGTAAAGTGTCAAGAACAGCAGTACTCTTTGTAAAAATAGTTCATTTTTTAAACAGAAAATAATAAAAAATACTTTTCAAAAAATAAAATACAATATTTCGTTCAGTGTTTTTCACTTGCCTTCCATCTGTATTATGGTCACACATCCACATACCATACATTTAAAGCACATTTAACACACATGACATCTCCCAAAGAATCCTGAGAACTGTAGTTTATGTATCACAGAGTTGTCATTCTCAAAACAAATTAGTTCTAATGATACTTTGATGAAAACTGTATACTTTAATTGTATGGTGTGGATGCCTTTTGTGTTTTCATTTTTTTCTGTCTAGCCTATAATGGAGGGTGCTGAGATTAATACTGTCCTTCATGCATCAGTGGAGATTCAGGCCCATCCCCGCTGGCCCCAATGTTTGTTTGTTCAGCACAGTTGCAGAAAGGGGGACATGCGACACCTAAACAGCTGTATGCATATTGGCACCCCACCCTATGGGCATTCCCAAAGTCTTGATGAATCTGCACATTGTGTAGGATAACCAGTCTCATATAATCAACATACTTATGGCTAATTAATGCATGAAGGAGTTAAAACCATAGAGTAAGCTTTCCTGCCAGGCTTCACTATGCCACTTCCCCTTCCCTTGGGAGAAAAGCAAGCCTCACCACCTAGTCTACCTGTGAATTCAGTTCCTCCAGCTCAGCCACATGGCATTGCCAACCTCTTTCCTGTTCCTATACCAATAGTTTAGGAAATTTTACTACTTTAGTTTACCAAATGTGTGGTCTGCCACAATTTACTTTGCTGCCTATTTCTTGATATTAAATCTCTTCTTGGTTTCTTTCATGAAAGAGTACTTGCCTTAAACTTTGATCTTGGTGTTCAAGAAAATTATTTTCTTTCTTTCTTTCTTTCTTTCTTTCTTTCTTTCTTTCTTTCTTTCTTGTACCAACACATAGAACCCCAACCTGCTTCAACACATAGGCCATGCTGAGCAATTGACTCCTAACAAATGCAGAAATGACATTATTTTGGCGCTTATGAATGGGCAAGTTCCACAAACTGAAGCAGTCAAGGAGGCAACAAATGAGGCAATGTAATCGCTTAGCTAAATTAGTCCCAAGCTGTTAAGGGCTTTATATACCAATGGCATAACCAGTCCTTTTTTTTCAGGGGGTACAGAAGGGTATGCAGTACCAGTACCTCTTTTTGTTGTTGTTAAAAAGTGTGGCACTTCAAGAAGTTTGGCAGTGTATCTATTGGTCTGTGTATGTTAAGAGGTAGGGAAAACTGAGCACTGCATGGCTTGTTTAGGCAGCAGAATGGATACTCCTGCCCCACCTCATTTAACTTATTAATAGTAGGCAAGCAGTGTGCATGTACATGCAACAAGGGGTGTTGTATTGGAGCAATGGCTACTCAGTCACTTATGGATTGAAAATGGCTACAACTTCACTGGTTACGGCTGACAGAGCTGGGCAAGCCATAGGATCCAATCAGTAGGTATTGTCTGCCAGAACCAATTAGCAGTACTAGGAGGCTCCTGCGGGCGGGATTTGGGGAGCACATTGGAGCCTGCAGGCACTGCAGAATAGCTTCTATTATGTGGCAGTTGCCGCTTGCGTGTCAGCAGCCACTGTGTGGCTGGGTCGGTTTTATCCCCTCACATCCATGTGGGAGTACAAAACAAGCTTGCAAGGCAATGTGGGGATCCATCATTACTATGTGTGCATACCCTCCAAGTGTCCCAATTTTCCAGTGACAGTTCCAGAATTACAGAAGCCATCCCGACTTCTGATTTGATCCTGGAGTGTCCCTGTTTCCTCTGCCAGTGCTGCTGCCACGGAGCTCAAAGAGGAGGATGAGCTGGCACTTGTCCTGAGCGTTGGCAATGTCGGCTGTGAGGAAGCATCCCATTGCCCCTCCCTGGCCGCTGTTGCCAGCCTCCTCCCTGGGGCAGCTCGTAGTAGCTGCTGGAGAGCAGGCGATGAAGAGGAGAGACTGCCACCATTAAGGCCCAACCCCAAGGGACACACTGGCTCTGAGGGGTAGGCAGAGGGCAGGGCTGCCCTGGGTGGGACAAAAGGGGGAGCAGAGTGGAACACAGGAAGTGTTGATTTTTTAACAAAACAATGCTTTGTGCGTCTGCATCTTTCTTGCCCCTTTCTAAAATTTATTTATTGGTGTGTGGATTTTTTTTGTATCAAAGAGTAAAAAATAAAATAAAATTGGGATTAAGGGGTTTTCTCAGGACATTGAAGGGCATGTGTGCTGTGTCTGGTTAGTGTAGTTGTTGTCGAATGCTTGGGGGGAGAGGACCAAAAAATAGGGGATCGAGGAGGGTCAGTTTGAGGGGAGTGAGAAATGTCCCTATTTTCACCTGAGGAATGTTGGAGGGTGTGTGTGTGTGCATCTCTATCCATAATCCATTTTAACCCTCTCTTCTTTGTTTGCCTGCATTATTATTTAATTGGCTTGTCTCTTTTGGTCTGGAAGTAACATCTCGTGTGCTTATTTAGTGAAGAGCTTACAATCTTAATGCCATCTCATAATGGAAAATGACATCAATAATGAAACATCGTGTTTATTTCCCTCCACCAGTATAACAATAGCAGAGCAATACATGGTGGATTTCAAGAAGGGCCCCTGAGACTGGCAGGTTTCCATCATCCTTCAATTTGTGTCTTCAGGAGCAGTGAAACAAGGACAGTGTAGATGTATTGGAATAAATCTGTCCAAAATGTCTTAAGAGTCTTTGAGCATCGTTCTAACTATAATGGTTGCTTGTAACTGTCATTTGATTTTCCTTGAGTTATTTGGAATGTCAGAGAGAGTTAAAGAAGGAAACTTTCACAGAAAACAGAATAAATAAAAACAGGACTTTATTTTTCACATGTCTGAGCATGTTAGTGCTTTCTTATATATGATTAGACTATGCTGGGTCCCTAAACATGTCTGAGAAGGAGAAAAACAGCCAAGTGCTTCTTTGCTTTCTGCATTTCTGTGGTCCCTGTTGTGTTGCCTGTATTTTTCAGCAGTACTGCTTTATAGTATTTAAAGGTAATGACATATTTAAGGCAGGAGTTAATTCTATTATTATTGCCATCATCATCTTGTCTTAAGCATATGAGGTCCAATTCAGGCCATGAACAACTTTGCAGTTTGCTAGACTTAAGTGTTTGCATCTGCACAGCATAAAGTTTTGCCTTGGGTCCTTCCAGAGAGCCCTGCATTTTCATAAATTATTCCTAGTTAATATACATTGTGATAATAATGATTGTAGTAACTAATGCAGATGAGACCTCTAATGGTAGAGGTATATTTTTATATGAGGATAATGTTGTAAAGGGCATGATTTATAACAGGTATATAATAATATTTCCTTGAAATTTGGGGTCTTAGGCTGAAATATTTGTTTTTTTAAGATTCATATGAAAGTCACAATAAACACTGAAAGCACTAATTGTATGCAGGTATCTAGCCAGCGGCATTTTGCAAGTATAATTACAATGCAGGAATTTATGGCAATAATATCTCACTACACTATCAAAACATAAAAGTGAAACACAACTAGTAAACAATTTTATGGCGATTTAACACAGAGCAGACAGCCATATAAATAAGTAAGATGAATCTTAGAACGGACACTATGCTGAATTTATTGCCATTATTTTATATTACCTACTAACCAGAGGATATAGCAATACAAAATTATATAAAAGGTGAGCATTGCTTTCAGTTCTTCTGACCCATGCTTCCCCTCCCCTGAAAAAAAACAACCCATGACACTGTTACTCCAATACATGTTTAAAAATGACCTGAAACTGTGCAGGCCTTTGTGATGAAGACCTGCAGGGTGACTAGGCAGCTTTAAAGCAATAATTTGCTTTCACTGAAGTCAGCTGCAGTTAATGTATCTGTCATTCTGAAATGTTGGATGAAATCTAGTGGAAATGTTGGTGGCAAGAACATGAAATGGTCTTGTTGAGACTGAAGATGTCCGAAAGCCGATAAAGGCATAGCCATCCCATTCATCAAACTGACAGTGGGAAACTCAAACACTGGAACAAGTATACAGATGTCGAGCTTGATGATGGTTCATTAGAATTTTTCTTATATTTATTCTGCTTCTCCTGTGAGGGCAGCTGTACCACATTTCATATTTAATCATTAAGGCTGGTTGCTACACACTCAAGTGCTTCCACATCTCTGAAATTCAAGGACTAGGGTTCATTTTGAACGAGAGAGAACACTGGAGAATTAGGATGTCTTTGTAATGTGTGTTTGTTTACAAAAGTGCAAGCAGAACATACTGGAGACAGATATGCTCCTCAAAGCAGGCAGCACACTCACTGATCCTGCATCACATTCTCAAAGCAATAGTGTGCCCCTTTGCAGTCATCAAAACTATCACCAGTTCATTGATGTTCACAGTTCTCTGTCTCATCTGTGTCTTCCCAGTTTCCTACTGCATCTGTCTTCTGATCTAACCCCCCCCAACATTCTCTGACACCACCCTTCAGTAAATCAGCCATTAAGATAAACATCCAGTTAGAACATTTATTGCAAATTCCCAGTTCCTTCTCTGATGGGCATGATATTTCAGAGGGTGGAAAGACATGAACCATTAAGGATCTGCCATTTGTGAGGCTCTTGATCAGCATTAGTTTCTAAGGTCAAACTAGATGGGATCTAATTGATCTAACTGCACTGTTAAAAATCTGGTGCTTAGAACTGGGCACATCTCTTTACAAAATGCCACCAAGGGAAGGGGGAATACATAACAGGATAACAAAACCAGAAGGTGGAGAAAAAGATTTCTGCATAAACTGCTTACTGCCTTACATATTGTTGGTTCATGGAATGAACAAAGATCCTGTGGAGGCTCCCCCTTAAAGAACGGAGTTGATATTTTTGCCAATGTCCTCTTTCTCTTTCCATCTGGCTTACTATTCCCCAAGTCTTCCAGAATGGTGAATTTGTAGGGGGCTGCAATATTCTTCAGATGCATCAAAGCGGAGACCTAGTGGAGGAGCTTAAGAAAATAGGAATTCACTCTGCACTTCTGGATTCGGAGAACAATCATGGAACAAAACAACCAGGGCACTTGTTGGGGAGGGCTACAGAGGGAAATAGGGATGCAGATGGCACTGTGGGTTAATCTACAGAGCCTAGGACTTGCCGATCAGAAGGTCAGTGGTTCGAATCCCCATGACGGGGTGAGTTCCCGTTGCTCGGTCCCTGCTCCTGCCAACCTAGCAGTTTGAAAGCACGTCAAAATGCAAGTAGATAAATAGGTACCACTCTGGCAGGAAGGTAAACAGTGTTTCCATGCGGTGCTGTGGTTCGCCAGAAGTGGCTTAGTCATGCTGGCCACATGACCCGGAAGCTGTACGCTAGCTCCCTCAGCCAATAAAGCGAGATGAGCGCCGCAACCCCAGAGTCGGCCACGACTGGACCTAATGGTCATGGGTCCCTTTACCTTTTACAGAGGGAAATAGAAATTGGTAAAAAAAACCACCAAAACAAAAACAAAAACCCCACCTCTCCCTTCCACCACAAGTGTTCTGTTTCATACATAGGTAGCCTGGATCCAACCAACGATTTCTAACAAATCAGAGCAAAGAGCAGCTTTGAGAGATTTTAGCAGGGAAATGACACAAGGAAAGAGTTAAACCCCTTTGCCCATACCACAATCTCCTTTGGATCATTCCTTTCTCTATCTACTTTTGTAAAGAAAGAGACAAAGCAGCTTCAAGCATAGGATTATGAAACAGAAGAAAACTCATGTCTAATTGGACCCTAAGCAGGCAGTAATCAAGCACCAAGATAGCTAAAATTGTAACCCTGCCCTCCCCTGAAGCTTGATTTTATGTGTAAATGCACATCTTACTGACGGTAATACATGGACTCTTAAATGGTGCTGCAATGCAGAGCTGCATGCAAATACTAATGTAGGTGAGGCAAGGCAATTTGTAAATGCAAGAGAGGTTGCAAGCCACACAAAATGCTTCAATTCCGCTGCAGTTATTTATCATCTCTATCATTAGTCAAGTTCACTCACTCATAACTTATGGAACAGTCCTAAGTTTGGGAAGCTGGCATAAAAGACTTGGATCCAATCTCCATTCAGGAGAGGAAAGCAAAGAGAGAAGCCAGCAAATAGAGAGAGAGCCAGCTCAGCCATTATTACTCTGGGAACGGGTCCCACCTGTTCGTGCACAAGAAAAAGTTCCCAAGTGCCCTTATCAGCTGTGTATGAACTCTGAGTCTGCTCAGAGATAGCTCGTGGGAAGCAGCTAGAATTTGTCAGCACAGGAATGCAAATAAATACCCCTATTTATCTGCATTCCTGTTCAGGCAAATTCAAGGACATGGCAGCCCTAGCAATACTTACCACAGCAGCCAATCACACAGCCAAAATAACCCACGGCACAACACACTGTGAACACATAACACACCTGCAGCACACCAACAGCCCACACAAGCCAAGCACGCACGCAAGCTGAAGCCACATACTTGTGGGTATGCAAGGCCACCTGGCATGCTACAACAGAATACATTGCATTGTCACTGAATGCCCCTTTGGGGTCTTGAAATCCTGTGTTGGCTGCCTGCATCATGTGTGAGAGAAGTGCACCTGTGCAGAAATACGATACTGACTTGTGCCATGCTGCTCAACATGGCAACGATGTGTCAGCTGCCTGTCAACATTGAACTGAGTGAATAGGGGCTCCTGGGTCCTGTGGAGGGGGGATGGCCAGGACCCACTTGCCAGGGAATACTTTCGGCCGTGAGGTGCCCCCAGTCCAGTTCCAGGGAATTCATGGTTGGCCTCTGATGGCCCCCTCACTCCGCCCCAACTGAGATGGTGGCTCACACCCCTGTCCACCATCCTCTCTTCTCCAGGTTGCCTCCATGAGATGTGGTGTTCCTGCTCATGTTCCTGGCCCTCCCCTGAGGCTCCATCTCTCCCCCTCACAAGGCCTTGGGGTGTGTGGAAGTGTTCTGGCTCCACCCCCCTGCTGCTGCTTGGATCTCCAGCTAGTGGGAAATGGTTTGCCCACATTGTGCTTTGTTTCCTTGTTCTCTGTTTGGACAGCTGGAAAAAAATCAGGAAAAAAGCATTAGATCAAATCACTATAAACTGTTGTGGTGATTCAGAGGTTTAATTTGAGATCAAGCTGGATTTGAGTTTGTTGGTTTCTCTGGTAACCTTCCTCTTAGATAATATACGTTGGCTCATATTATGGATCTAAGAATCTGTATTGTTTTATAGTGGACACTCAGGTTGTGAACGTGATCCGTGTGGGAGGCACGTTCGCAACCTTCAGCATTCGCAACCCGCAGCACCGCATCTGCACATGTGCGGGTTACGATTCGGCACGTCTGCACATGCGCAAAGCGCAATTTAGTGCTTCTGCGCATGTGTGACCGCCAAAACCCGGAAGTAACCTGTTCTGGTACTTCTGGGTTTCGGCGCATCCGTAACCCGAAAAAATGCAACCTGAAGTGTCTGTAACCCGAGGTATGACTGTATTGGTATTGTTGCTGTGGGTTTGTCATGGCCTTTGGCTAGAACAACAAACTTATATCGAAGTAAATTGAAATATTAAGAGTGACTTTTATTTCTAATCCAAATTTACCACAGCCCAGTTCAAATTTGACATTCTCAATTTGTTTTTATTACTGTAAATTAGTTGCATCAAGGTGAATCTCAATGCTAGGTTGCAGAAGAAAATCAATATCTTTTATAATGGCTTGTTAACTCTTTATTGCTTTTTCAATGCCTTTAATTTTGGAACCCTGTGCCACTTCCACTATTGATAAGCACACCAAACCTTCAAGCACGGCTTTAATTCATATGCTTCTAACGCTGGGCTATCGAATTTGCTCTTCACCTGCAGAAATCGAGGACTGGAAAACAGATTTTCCTTTTAAGCCCATAGCGGGATTGGCGGAACATATATACACACTGCCACCTTCACACAAATGTTATCCCCAGTCAGAACTGCACTCATCTGTTTAAAGTTGACATAGTATATTTGACTAAACCCACAGATACACAGTGGGTTTTCTAGTAAGGTACGGAATTAAGAATTAAGGGGGAAATTATCAAACAACTGAATAATAGCACAGAGAGTGAAATGGGGAATACGGAAAGCTGACTTATACTGAGTCAGACCATTAGTCCATCTAGCTCACCATTGTCTACAATGATTGGCACCAGCTCTCCAAGATTTCAGACAGGGAATCTCTCCCAGCCCTACCTGTGGATGTCAAGGATTGAACCTGGTACTTTTTAATTAAAATATAAAATGTGATCAATAAATATGGTGATGATATTAATAATAATAATAATAATAATAATAATAATAATAATAATAATAACTGATTTTTCTAGGTCACCCAGGGTTTAGGCTCAGTTTTGGCACAGAAACAGCTGTAGTTGCTCTGTATAATGACCTCTGTTGAGAGAAAGACAGGGGAAATGTGTCCCTGATAAATCTCCTCAACTTTTCAGTAGTTTTTGATACCGTTGACCAAGGTATTCTACTGGAGTGGCTGTCTGAGTAAGGCATGGGTGGCACTGCTTTGCAGTGGTTCTGATCCTAACTGGATGCTTGAGGAGGCTCTTTGGCCCTGTTTAGCCATCAACATGGGGTTCCTTAGGGTTCAATATTATTCCCCATGCTGTTTATCATCTACATAAAATCACTGAGTGGGGTGATTGGTGAGTATTGGTGCATCCTGTGGATGGCTATCTAACAAGGACAATCCATTTGCCTTTTTACTCAGACCACAAAAATAATAGCTCAGTCATTAAAGTCCTCTTCAGGTGTTCAATTTGAACACATGGAAGACAACTGCATGGGGTTAACCTTGACCTTTAAATTATGATTGTAAGTGCCCATTACACTCTCTGGCCAATGGAGATGGGAAATCAATCAATCAATCAATCAATCAATCTCTGTTTCTCCCCCTTCCCCCATCTTAAATTCAGTTGTCCACATTAGCACATCCTTCTCCATTTTTGTGAAGTCTTTATGAAAATTAGTGCGAATTTATCCTAATATACACATTTGTATAATAGTTTTGCAAACCAGTTTTCCCTACCACAATTCAGTTTATTTCACTTTTTCCTATTATTTTCACTGCTATATGCATTTTTAAAAACACATTTTACCCTAGCATGTGCATTTTTTGTACACTACTTGGCTAGAGAACCACATTGCAAAATTCAGGGAAGTGCGAATTTCAAAGAATGGCTGTGTCTCAGTTTGAATTTGATTTTTTCCCAGGGCAACTGATCACATACGGATGTACAAGTTTCGTGGGTACTTTTCAAGGCTTTTAAAAGTGAATTTCTACCCAAGCATGGTTACCACAGAATCTCTAATTTCTCCTCATTCCACATACTGATCTGTATACCTGTCTACTACCTGTGGTGATAGTTGGTGCTGGGCTGGTGAAGAAGGAAAGAATTGTGAGGTTCAATTTCATTTTTTAAAAGGAAGCAATCATGAAAGTAATGTTCAGATTATTAAAATGTATAGAAATATGCTAATATTTCAGTCAGCTCCCTTCTCGAAGCATTTTCCCCATGCCATTAAATAACTCTTTGAAATAAAATGCTGGCTCAAATGGCTGTTTTAAAATATGAGTTTTTAATACCATAAGACTTCATAGTGTCCTTCTGAGGATTTGAAATCCTTTGAAAAAGGCAGCTGGAATGATACTTGCATCTATGTTGTAGAAGTGATGTATGCCTGCATTCCCACATATTGTATACCCATGTGAAGGTCATGTTGAAAGGCAGACCAGACAGTTGATAGGATAAGGCGGTGGTAAGAGTTACATGCAAAAAGAGGCAGTTCAGAATCACCTGCTTCTTCCTACCTTAATGGAAAACAAAATATGCATAGAGGCAGAAATGGTGCCTTCTTTCTCTCCCAGCTCAGTGTACTGCTATAACAGTCTCTGGTCAAACAGAATGCCACAGTTTAGCTTTCTCTTTATTTATTACGTTTACACTTACGACCTTAAAACGGCACTTGCATTAGCTTACAAATGATACATAAATAATATAAGACTAAATAAAAATACTACCACTGAAACTACAGAACAATAAAATGCCACAGTAAAATCAGATGTGCTGTGCTGACACCTGTCCAGCCTAACAGTTTACCGGTTATACTTGTTCTCTTTCGAGAGTCATAACCTGAGGGTGGGAGGGTGGCAAGGGCTGGGGCTTAGCAGAGCCAATCTGACATTCTTGCCTGCGCATCCATGAAGTCCCTACCTCAAACTCCCTGGCCCAGCCCCACACCATCAAGGTAAACTTCAGCAATGCCAGGTTACCAATCCATCCTTGATAAGCTCACTTTGGAGGAGGAGACACTACGGTGGCATATTTGGGGACCCCACCAGAATTTGTGGGGATGTGGGGACTGGAGGGCACTATGTTTAGGGACCGCTTAATGCCAGCCTGGCCTTAGGTTTTTTAGATCTGATACATGCCCTTATTATAATGAATTGTTCCATGTTTTAAAGGCCAAAAAATATCCTGCACTTAAAAAACAAATCCTACCATTTTCCAGTCAGTCCCCCATTTTAATAGAATGATCAAATACATCAAGGTAAAAAGCCTAGTGTAGCCCTACTCAGGCGTTAGGTTTTTCATTTCATTTATCTTCATTGCAGAGAGTTTTAGTCTTGTGTAACATAATGATTGTCGCTCATTTCCATTCTTTATGCTTTCCCAGACCATAGCAAGCACCACATCTCTCATCTGAGACTCAGCCATTCTCAAATGTCTGTTATGTTTGCAATTTAATCTGTGTAAACTCTTCCCTTCAGGCCTGTTTGAGCCATCTATCCCTATGTTCTTTGAGTGCTGTCTTCTTAAATTTACTTAGGTTTCGATTTTTGTGGCCAACAGCAAAGTCCCAAAATCCTGAATGTATACAGTGGAGGTGATGATAACATATCATAAAGAACTGCAGAAAGTTAGGATTCTGCAACAGTGTAATGAAAGACATGATTATTTTAAAAAACCAGAACGATCAAATTGTTAAAGAAGTGAAAATATGTTAGAATCAGCATGTGCCTTAGAACGATGAGGAGTACTCAATTGTTCAGAAACCTCTGCAATGCCTGTTCTTCATAATACTAACCTTAAGTTGGGATGAAAATGCTTAGACAACTGCTTTCTATGCTGCTGCTGGTTATACTGCTGTATCGGTAACCACTTCAACACCTAGCATTATTAAGCTATGTTTTAAATAGCAGGGACAGCCAATAAAGGCAGCGCCCTGTACAAAATAGCATACTGGATAAGAATGGCAAATGGAGTAGCTTGATATTTGGAACTCAGGTGTGCATCTCTGCCTTGGAGTTAAATTGTGGCCTTCTGATTCAAATTATGTGCACAGGAGAGGGATAGAAACCTGTGGCTCTCCAGGTGGTGTTGGACCCCATTCTTCATGGGTTTACACACACAGACCATACAGTGGTCTGCAGCAGGCTGCATCTGACTGGGAGAAGGGCATGTCAGGGGATGCAGTTTAGCCCTTCCCCTCTCTGAACCTTTTCTAGCTACAAGCCACATGGGTAAGAAAAAGAGTTTGGATTTGATATCCTGCTTTATCACTACCCGAAGGAGTCTCAAAGCGGCTACCATTCTCCTTTCCCTTCCTCCCCCACAACAAACACTCTGTGAGGTGAGTGGGGCTGAGAGACTTCAGAGAAGTGTGACTAGCCCAAGGTCACCCAGCAGCTGCATGTGGAGGAGCGGAGACGTGAACCCGGTTCACCAGATTACGAGTCAACCGCTCTTAACCACACCACCACACTGGCTCTCACAAGTAAGTTGTTTTTGGGAGTTGTTTTTGGAAGTCACAATTATCAATCACAAGTGAAAGTTATTTTTCATTTCCAGGTAAAAGCCATGGAGAAAAGCAATGCAGGGAGTAGTAGCAGTCATCACCATCCCAGGGTATAGTTTCAAGGCACATGAGGATACCACCTACCAAAGCTAAGGAGGGTTGGGTCTGGTCAGTGCCTGGATGGGTGATCACATACACAACACATTGGGTATCATGATGAAGAAAGGCAGAATGTCAGTGTAATAAAATACATAAATAAAAAGTAACCCAAAGGCAGTATGGTGTAGAGGTTAGAGTGTTGAACTAGGACCTGGGAGACCAGGATTCAAATCCCCACTCAACCAGGAAACTCACTAGGTGACCTTGGGCTAGTCACTGCCTTTCAGCCGAACCTACCATGTGTGCCACCTTGAGCTCCTTGGATAAAACATGGGCTGTAAATGCAATAAGTAATAAAACAATAGTGATCATAACTAATAAACCACCACAGAGAAAACCACTTCTTATATAGGCACATTGTACAATGAATGGGGTTGCACCAGCAGATGCCAAAGGTGTGTTCTGGTGACTGGGGCTTAGGCCTTCACTTTGCCTTGGACCCAGTTTGTGATCTTGAGCAAGTCACATGTCTCCATACAGTCCAGAACTCTCCTTCCAATAAAAGCCAGCCAAATGCCCGCAGCAGGCAATGCAGAGAGGATGCAAAGCACCAGCATTATTAGTTCCCGGCATTTGGGTTTTGAGGTGCAGTATCTCTGAAAAGGGAGGCTCCATTTAACTAGAGCGGCTGAAAGGGGGAACTTTGGGTGAGTGGAGCCAAAGAAAGGTGTTGTGGGAGTGTCTTGGTGGGCTGGGTGGGTATCTGAGCACCCCTTCTTTTCGGAGGCGCAAGCAGTCCCTGATTAGAAATGCCATGCATTTGAACTGAAAATTGAAACCTATAAACATTTTGGCTCAGCTCTAAGATTACCTCATTTAATTAAAACTTTATGATTCACTTCCAACGCTGTGGGAAGATAAAATTTCTTATAGCATACTAAAAGAGGTTAAGATGTGGACCTTGGGAAATAGCATTTGACATGAAAATGTTTCTACACTGAGCATTTGAATAGTTAATGCCTTTCAACCATTTCACAACATCTACCCATGATTTGCTTTCTACAAAATTCAAATCTGGACTGTTTATTATTATGCAGAATATTTTTATGGTTATTCATGATGTTTGTCAGTATGTACGAACCCAAAACCACTGAACATGCATGCATACTATACCTTCAATGATTCCTAGAATTTGTTTTCAGTCCTGGGGCTTAACTCTGGAGCCAGAGAATAATAATAATAAAGCAGTAATGTCTTTGAGCATGTGCAGATTGCCTTTTCCTTATCACTGAGGGAAAAACTTGGACTGATATGTAGGACTTCCTAACAGAGCTGTAGTGGATGTCGCAGTTAGACATTGTGTGGGCAATGTTTTTGAAACAACTAGCAGGTGCAGTGTGCCTGATCTGGATTGGCACTGGTGATGAGTAGAAAGGCTTTAAATTTTTCTCCCCCTCCTACCCTGTAATCCCATAACTGATCACCCACGCCTGCTATTTGCCTTGGGAGGAAAGCTTCCATTAGCTCCAATGCTACTAGCTGTTGCAGGAGAGAATCAGAAGCTGCACTGAGCTGGGAAGAGGATTAATCCCCCTCGTTGCACTACTCTACTCAGCACCCTGATCTAGAGCAAGGGCTCGGCATCTATGATTTACTCTTAATATGCAATAGCTAGTTGCATGAAATGGCATTATCTGTAGTTTGGCCATGAGAAGGCACAATTAGCCGACAAGACATCTGACTCTCAACTGAGTTGGTTTAGATCAGCCTTCCCCAACCTGATGCTTTGGCCTCCAACTCCCATCAGCCTCAGCCAACATGGCCTTTTGTTGGGGATGATAGAAGTCCAAACATCTGGAAGACACCAGGTTGATAAGGCTGGTTTAGGTTCTAGTAAGACTCAGCTCGGAAACTCTTGTTTTTTAAATGAAAAACTCCAGTGCTTGCCTTTCCTCCCCCTATATATTGAAAATAAAATTTGATAGCTGGGATTTATTACAATTAAGCAATTAAAATAACTGAGTGTAAAAGAATAGGATAAAGATCAACCATCTGCAGTACAGATTACTAATGTGAATCTGTTTCCATGAAATAATAGCTGACCATACTGGAATGAGCCAGATGTTGGTATCACATATTTCTTTTGTCATTATTTATGAGCTCTGTCCTCATTCTCTCACAAGTACTTACCCAAAGCCTTCTGTTTACCAGTAAGCAGGATTCCCCAGATAAGACTGTAAATAAATTAGTAATAGGCTTTAAAGTCCTACAAAGGCTCAGCTGTACTACAATTGGATTCTCAATATGGCTTTATTATTTTCTTCCACTGAAAGTGGTAGGCATATAAAGTACCTAGTATCTTTTCAAACATGTACGCTTTGATGGAAGTCTTGGGTTTAAGTCTGCCTGGGGAGAAAGCAATTTACATGCCCATCAGAGTGCTGGACCCTCCCCTTCCCAATGCTATATAGTCAAGCCCCCATTTCCTTTTTTTGGCAGTTGTTGCTGTCACAACTAATGGATCACTGGGGGTTGCAGATCAGGAGCCCAGAATGTTGAGTAGCCACCTGTAGTTTAAGATTTTGGTCTCAACCAGAAAACAGTGGTTTTACAACATGTTTCATACTCCCAGTAACATGTGGCAGAGATGGAAATAAGTACTGGGTGGGCTCTCTTGATTTAGCCCCTGCCAAGTGAAGTAAGTTGAGCCACCATAAGAATATAAGAAGCCTGCTGTATCAGGCCAATGGCCCATCTAGTCCAGCTTCCTGTTGTCACATTGACCAAACAGATGCCTGTGGGAAACCACTAAGCAGGATTTGAGCACAAGAGCACTCTCCCCTCCTGTGGTTTTCAGCAGCTGTGGAGGCAGAACATAGCCAACGGGAGCACTCTCTTCCATGAGTTTGTCTAATACCCTCTTTTAAAGACTTCCAGGCTGGTGGCCATCACTGCCTGTAAGTCATACAAATGGTAGCTGCAGAGGCTTTCCTATACTTTTTCTATTTAAAATGCATTCTTCTTCTTCTGCTGCTGCTCTAAACAGCCAGCCAGGTAGACCTGCTTCTCCCAAATCTCCATGCCCCAGCCCCTAATGGAGCATAGGAGATTGAAATCGCCTCTGAATATTGGGCTTGGGGATCAGGTTCTAGCTGTGGTTCACAGCCTATTAGTTCTCCACATTTGTTGAAGTTGGTTGGTTAGCCCTCACATGTCTGCCACCTGACTCTTGTTGGCGTTAGTGTAGTCCAGGGTACACAGTTCCAAGTGTTGGAGCTACAGAGCTAGCAGAAAGAATATTGTGGCTGGACACATACTATATGATTGTGGCTGAGGACATGATTTCATTATGCTTAAAGGCTGCTGGAATCCTGACGCATACTGGAATCCTGTATACTGGTACTCATGCCCTGAAAACTGATAAAGGCTTTTCTGTCCAGCCACAATATTCTTTCTGCTAGCTCTGTAGCTTCAACACTTGGAGCTGTGTACCCTGGAGAACCTCAGGTTGAAGGGGAAGTTGGGGTGTGGTGCAATCCAGACCAAGTCAATAGTGTGCTGTGGAGTTCCAATGGGACACTCAATGAGTCTCCTCACCAGACCCAGCAGCATGGTTTGATTGCATTAATCATTCTCTCAACCATCACATTGGACTGAGAATATCCTGGGCCAGGGCGACTGAGCTTTGTTCCCCAAGACCTTTCAAAACATTCCACTTTTCTGCCAGCCAATGGGGTATGGTCACTCATCACTTCTTATGGGATACTGTGACTGGCAGTGACAGCTTTCGTTTTAAAGATGTCAGACTTGCTGACTTCTCTGGCAAGTCTTCAGAGACACTTGAAATATACTCAAGTAAGAGCTGCTGTGGGGACGTCTGCCAAAGCTGAAAACGTCAATGACTATTTTGTGTCATAGTAAGTTTGGGATTTTGTGGGGTACTAGCGACTCTTTTTGATGGCTTGGATTTCTGCTTGCTTGGACTCACACTCAATCAGAGTTCCTTGTGATGAGGGAATTGGTTGTTAAATCACTCTGGGAATTGTAGCTGAGGGTGGAGAACAGAGGTCTCTTAATAACTCTCTGCACCTTTCACAAACTAGTGTTCCCAGAATTCTTTGGCAGGGGGAGCCCTGACAATGTTATTAAGGTATGGTGTGAATGTGGGCCTAGTTTCCTTCTGTTCAAAGTCCTCCGAGAGCTGGTGTTAAAGCAACAGTAACCTATAGTACATTAATGGCACAGATGGATAACAATCGAGCAAAAATTACATCAAGTTTCTGTTTGTCACAATGAAATTTTCTTTACAGAGCCAGCATGATGTATTTTGGTATTTTGTTAACGTTACCGGAACAAAAACTTCAGCAACATATTTTTTATTATAAGAACCGGCTGTGTTAAACCTGCCTTGCCCATGCATTATGGTGTAATTTGAAACAGTCAAAAATAACAAGGTCAACATTTAGTCCAAGTGGTTGTTTTTGAAGTCTAAGCCAGGATTTTTTATGCAGTTTATTGAAACAAGCCGTTATCTGCACATGTTATTTATTTATTTAGAACATACCTTAGCCTGCTTGTTAGCCTAAAGTTTCTCATGCTGCAACAAAAAAGGAGACCACCAGGGGTGATGTGTTGCATGAACAAGAAACATTGAGGCATCCATAATCAATAACCCTCCTTGGATTAGAGTGCCAGTCTGAAGATCTGTGGGCTGTCTCTGCACACTCTGTCTGTGCTATATTCATAAGCTGTGTGTAAAGGTTCTCTTATCTTCCCCTTTCCAAAGTTGTTCCAGAGTAGCTCAGGTGAGAAGGGTTCCCTCCTCCTGTAAACAGGATGTGCTTCAGCCAGCATGGTTTGCCAGGGAGCCAACCACTTGACAGCAGTGTTGCTATCACTTACCTGTTATGGTGTGGGGCATAGCAGTAGAAAGGTCAGGGTTTTGTGGGCACACAGCTGCAAATGCCAGATTAGCTCTGCTGGTTTGCTTGTACTTGCCTTACCTTGCCCCTACAACATCTAGGTAGGTGACAGCAACACCTCTGCAGTTCCACAATACCACCTTTCCTTTGAAATCTGGATGTTTGAAGTATTATAGGTTGGAGAATTCTGTTAAGAGCCTTGTACAGCTATACAAATATTTAGCATCCAGAACTGGCCTTATGTGGGCACAGGGGACAGTGCTAGACAAACACTGTCCCAATAAACTTCTAGAGAGATATTTGCAGCAAGACTAAACTTCTTGAATCTGATGAAATGGACTCCAGCCCATTAAAGCTATAAATCTGCCATAAGAAAGACTCTTTGTTGTTTTATCTGAGACAGCAAGAGTTCTTTACTATTCTTAGATAAAACATTTCTTGTGGTCATGTTCAGGCTTTTGACCCTCACTGAAAATATTGTGTCTCCAGATTAATAGGAGAAGATATTCCCAGACTATACAAAGAAGACAGGACATGGATTAGAAAAGATTATTATAAAGAGCCAAAGAGTTATTCTTTGTCAACATCTGTTTTTACAAAGTATCTATAGATAGTTTATGAGAACGCCTGACTTTAATTCATGCAACTATAGCTATGAGGGAACATTTTATAAGAGAAGCACTTAGCATTTACTGTGTATAACTTTTCACGATAGAATGGAAGCCATTAGTCATAAAAAATATATATCTTTTTGTTGTCTCTGGTCTGTAACTAATACTCTTTTTTTCCTAAGAGAGCATTTCTTCTATTTCACATAAGGCAATAAAAATGCTTTCTGTATGATGAAAGAAATGCAATAGTATGTACCCAGTTACTCATGGGAATCTTGGGGGAAAGCAAGCTGCACTTTTATTCAGAATGTTGCTTTTTAATTGAACCTTCAACAGATCTCTTTATGGTGGCTGAATTTTGTTCATTATCTTAACAAGAGGGGAAGCACTATTTCTCACCTGAACACAGTGAAACACCTGGGGCCCCTCCGGATGTCATTTTTATTGTCCGTTCATGATAGCTTGTGCTTATGATGATATGGGGGCAATTACATACGATCCTGCTTCTATTACTGTTTGCATCTGCAAAGGTACTGGGGTGGTCAGACTACTTCATCTCCAATCAGTGCATGTCCCATAACTTCCTGCTGAAATTCTGTAATATTTAATACACTTTTTTGGGGTCGTACTTTGCTTATGTTGCAGTGCAAAAGTGTCCCTCCAAATGGCAAGAATGCATTAACATTGTGGAAGCATTGCAGAACAATTAATAAGGTCAAATGATGTGTGGATAGTCCAGTACAAACCCACAACTAATGCATTATTATTGTGTCAATGGTATGTTGTACAATACACCCACACCCCACCACTAGTCAGAAAAGCACCCTGGTTGTAAGACAGACCCTTGTTTTATTAAGAAAATAGGCATTCATGACAAGCACCTTTAAGACCCTAATATAAGCACCAGTATTCCCTTAATTATATAGGATCCCTTAAGTAAACCAACGATCTTCGTTTACAGTTCATCTTGTCTCTAGCACTGGTGTCCAAGAGGACTATATAGTCTATAAGGAGATTTTGAAAGCAGTTAGAGTGAACTAGAGGCAGTGGAAAAGTAATGAAGTACTTGGATTTATACAAGTGAGTCTGAGGGAACCCAGTATCTTCGACACTTTGGAAATTCATGGCGGGAGTGCTCAAATCTGGATTCATTGAAATCATGAATTAAATGTAAAACCTAAAGGTAAGCATGATGGCCCACTCATAATAAAATAATAGTCTAAAATTCATATTAAGGCAATATCTTTATTGGGCCTGTTCGCAAAATAGTGTGCAAGTTTTTGAGTTCTCTGGAACTATTCAAGCTATTCTAGATTAGGGGTCGGCAACCTCCAGCCCATGGGTCTACACAGCCCCATGAGGTCATTTCCCCCACTCCTGATGTCATAGGCAATGTCAGGTGAGAGGCAGATAAAGGCACAGATTTCATCACTTGGATCTCAGTTTCCAAGTGGTTTGAGCTGAAACCATTTGCAAAACTACTTGAAAGTGATGTCTCTGGTGCCCATGGGTGCCCTCAGCTTCAGTGTAAACTGTCTGGAGACAGACTTCAAAGGCAAATCTAAATGGTAAACTGAGTAAGAGGAAAGGAGCGGGGAGGGGGGAATTGGCTGAAAGTGAAGCCCGGGACTCTGTTACCTCCTCCCACATTCCATCTGAAGACCAGACCTTGGCAATGGCATATATAATGTGGCAGCTGCTTGGGCCAGGCCAAGACAACTGGGAAAGGTAAATGTCAGAATATTAATCAAGAAGCAGAAATGGCTGAATTCCTGAACTTTGTTAGGAAAGATTTTAACAATGCTAAGGAATGCAGGCAACGGAATAGAGGCAATTTCCCCCCCCTCCCCAAAGAAAACAAACTTCTAAACTTTTAACCAAATGTATTCAGCCTCTGGGCTATTTCAGAACAATGTGTTAGAACTACAGATGGCTAGGAGGGTGGGGGAGATCTGTATTAAAAGATGACACGTAAAATCTGAGTGGTTAAATGCAGATGTACATGAGTCTTCTATTGCTGAGAAATAATAGAAGTCACACTTGAATAACGGCAAGATGGCAGAACAAGCCAATTACACCTGGAGAGGTGAGTGTAGCAAAAGAGCAAAGGTGTGTACAAAAATAAAACAGCGGAAAAGAAATACATGTAATTACAAACCAGAAGGCTGAAGGGTTGAATGCCTCTGCAGGTTTTAGAGCTCCCTCCCTCTAAAACTGATTTAATAAAAACTCCTGTCAGATGTCACCCAGCCATAAGAGTATATACAAAAAGTCAACAGGACTCATGATGGTAGCTTTATGCTATTGCTCCTATAAAATAATTTCATTTTAAAAACATTTTATTTTTTATATTTTCTGCAGATAAGGAATTAATATAGTGCTGTACAATCCTATGCATGTTTACCCAGAAGTATATCCCACTGAAATTATTGGCCTTGCTCTCAGGTAAGCATCATTGCAACTGCAACCTTTACTAACTATTTTTGAGACAGGAGGAACAAGTTAAACAGCAAGCAAAAGTCTTCCTGTGGTGTTTAGCTTAATGGACAAGTCAAAAATTATAGACTAGATATTACTTGGCTTAGAAAGCAGGCATTTTGCAGCTCAATGAATTTTTTTTCTTTGTATTTTCCATTAGCTTTAATAGAGGAATTTACTTATGAAACAAAGAAATACGTCAAAAATTTATTACCATTTTTAAAAGGTGCATATAAAACCTGGAGTGAAATGAATATTTAACATGAAATTAGCACCACTGTGAAACCATCAAATTAATTTCATTTTTACTTTAGAAATTTCTGAATAATAAATGGCATGGTCAACAAAAATGCACATTTTGGGGCCATGAAAAAGCGGGTTTTGGGGAGCTAGATCACAGCACTCTAAATTGGTGCCTAGCTCTCACACAAAAAAGTGGCGCGTCTTAGTTTTACCAAGACAGTTGAGGGGTATGTCCTTTCCACATTAATGGCAGTTTGTGTCCAAAATGAAAAAGTTATGTGGTGGTAGTCATGATCCTTACAGTATGTGTCCTTCTGTTCCTCCAGCCAGTAAATATTAGAATTGTGAGTGTGTGCATGGGTATAGCCCTTTGAGACTTTGTTTGTTTTGTATTTAATATCTAGTATTCTGGAATTCTCATATTGTGGGAGTATAAGCGATTAGGATCTATTTATCTGCCTGAGCTATGGTGAACCTGGTTATTCTCATGGAATTTTGTGTGCAGCTAATAACTACTATCACGGCAGTATTTTAACTCAGTACCACCGTCTTTCTCTGTCTTATCTCTCCTCTCAACTAAGTTTGTATATTGTCTTCTCATACTGGTCAGAGGAAAGTGGTACAAAAAGATGACTTTCAAACCATAGCCCCAAGCCCCCTCTACATAGGAACCAGGAAAATGCTTGTACACATGCCACACCAATAATAATGAGGATCCATTTTGGATCTCTTTTTTTTTAAAAAAAAGCCTGTTTTTTGTGGTAGAAGAAAAAGCATTGTGTTGAGTACATTATTTTTGAATACAATCTGCATCACTTTAATTCAGATAACTTGCAGATCTTGATATTCAATTGCAGGTCATGTAAATCATCAATGACCTCAGAATTTACAGGGATCATTTTATCACAAATGCCAAGCTAAAACTGTTCTAAGCAACATGGCTGAAACTGTAAAGTGTTACAAAGTTTCCCCTTCCACGTTCCATTTCCAGGTAAACCTCTCTTCATATTTACTTACCAGGAATGAGATATCTCACGTATTTAGGGATTATTGCATAAAAGGTAAAATGTGACTAGTGATGTATTCAGGGTGTGTGTGCAAAACCTATTGGGAACTCCAGGAGTGGAAATGTATGTTTGCGTGTGTGCATTGAACCCTTCTGGCTTTTAAGCATGTTTCTCCAGTCTCTTAAATTGTGTTATGCATTACACACAGAATAACCTACAAAATCTCCCATTCCCTTTTTTATTAATTAATTTATTCAAAGATATTTTAATTACAAAAGAGGAATACATTAACCAACATTTTATGAACCATTACATTAAGCACTCATGAAAAGCATAACAACTGATTTTTCATTTACATATTCTCTTCTCAGTCACCTGAAATCAAATTCCTTGGAAGTATAACACACAATATATTAAAAATTGATGGGCAGTACCAAACTATTCCACTAACACAATCAGTTTTAGCTGCAGTTCTCTACCCTCTACTCTCCCCATAAATCTGCTCTGGGTGGTTGAGGAACCCCTGGAACAGATTTTAGAACACATGAGGGCACACAGGGAGAAGAGAGGGTGGGAATGTTTCATTGTGTAGCTAAAACTCCTTGCGCAAGCCAAACAGTTTAATTAGATACTGCCCTATGTTTCTATCCATGTATGTATCTAGTACTGACTATGGCATGCCTTTTATACATGCCTTTTTCAAGAATATCATAAACCATTTCTCCAAGAAATTGTCCTTAAGATTAGAATCCAAATCAGTTCTAATTTACATAAGATATTTAATCCAATATAAACCATTCCTGTTTATGGCGTAGATTACTTGATACATAAGTGCAACAAATGGGGCCATGGGCTTGTGTCCATATTGCACATTTAGATAAAAGTAGACTCTGCTCTGCAATTGAGACACAATTTTAAAGACTGAAAAACAGGGAAAGAAACTTTGTTTCCATGCTTGACTTACATAGGAGCTTTAGTCAAGCATGAACAGCTGGTGAGGCCGTTTAGACAGATGAAGATGCATATTAGGGTGCTCATTTGGCCCTGACTAAACTTCATGAATAAAGCTGGTACAGATTTTCTATATGTGTTCGCATACAGCAAAGGCCAACTAAAGTGGGACTGGGCCAGGATATTTAGACTCTTGTCTTGGGGCATCAGCTATAACTTAAAAGTACTGTGTCTTGTTCCTGGAGAGCTTCATGTTTTTGTCTCATAAAATAGAGCATTCTTTTTATCTATAGTTATTTGAATGTGGTGACTTTCTTGCATTTTTTTGCAGTGGATGTAGTCAGATTCTTTCTTTGTACAATCTTCATAATACGAATAGTGCAAACTTATTACATTTTCCTCCAGAAAGCAATTTCATCTGCTAGAATGTCCCTCTTCCACTTCAGATCTTCTTTAATGAACTTCCTATGCCTGAGTAGTTCAGAACCAGTTGGAAATCATATTGGGCAGTGGGTGTGGGAAATGTTCATGCTTTTAAACTTTTATCCCTCTTCTATGAAAACATACTACTTCTATCTTTGATTAATTGGAAACATAAACAATGGGGAAATTATTTTTGCAACTCAAAGTAAGTATCCAGGCCATTTAAAAACAAAACAAAAAACAAACAGTCATTGGAGTGTTATATTTTTTGGTACTGATCACTTGTTGGGAATAACTTCATAGCGGAACAGTTAGCTGTTGAATAATTGTGTATCTTATAAATATATATAACAATGATACATATGAAACATTATATGTGAAATTAACCATTTTACTTATTTAATCTCTATTGCTTTTGATACATATCAAGCTTATCTTAGTCATGGCTAAGGCTGCAACCCTATGTACTTTGGGGCTAAGTCCTACTGAGCCCTGCTGAGCTGAGGTGATTCACTTCTGAGCAAACATGCAACGGATCAGGCTTCAATGAAGATGAATAATGAGAGATTCAGGATAGGCCAAAGAAAGTACTTCACACAGGGCAAAGTTAAACTTGGGTGGTTTTAAAAGAGGATTAGTCAAATTCATAGATGGTAAGGCTATGAACCAGAGAGCCAGTGTGGTGTAGTGGTTAAGTGCGATAGACTCATAATCTGGGGAACCGGGTTCGCGTCTCCGCTCCTCCACATGCAGCTGCTGGTTGACCTTGGGCTAGTCACACTTCTCTGAAGTCTCTCAGCCCCACTCACCTCACAGAGTGTTTGTTGTGGGAGAGAAAGGGAAATGAGAATGTTAGCCGCTTTGAGACTTCTTCGGGTAGTGATAAAGTGGGATATCAAATCCAAACTCTTTTTCTTCTTCTTCTATTGGTGGCTACCATAGATGCCATCTCCTAGAGGCTGAGGTCCCTTTGGTGCCACCAATAAAATATTTGAGCCCCCCCCCCATTCCAGTTAATGGGAATTGCCATTCAGATGATGTGCTTGTGCTGTACCTTGTGATCAGTTTTGTGGGGCGGGGCTTACCTGCCTCCTGCCGCAATATTTTATTCAAGTTGGCTCCCCACTATTGCAGGCAGTATGCTTCTGAATACCAATTGGTGGAAACAGCAGGAGAGGAGAGTGCTGTTGCAGCCAGGCCCTGAAGGTGTGCTTTGCACAGGACACTCTGAGAACAGGATGTTGCACTAGATGGGCCATTGGCCTGATCCAGGAGACTCTTTTAAAGTCCCATCACCTTAATAATGCATGGATCAACTTTAGCTGGATCAGAATCTTCAGCTTTTAGATGCACCCTCACCCACCCGATGTATTAGTTATAGTGGCTGTTTTTGAAAGCAAAGTCCTTCACAAAATGGTGAGTGCTATAGACTGTTCTCTAGCAGAAAACCACCAAAGATGAAAAGAACCTTTAGAAACATATCCAATATTAAACTTCCAGTGAAAATTATAGGGAAATGCAGATTTTGGTATTTTCTTCCTTATACTGGAAAAAATAACCACATATTCACACATGAAGCCAGTTTTCATAGCCTAGTATCATTCAACATGATTTTCAGGATAAATGCACTACACTGGCTGGACAATGGATATTTCAATAAAATGTATTTCATTGTAATTTAATGTCCTCTGAATGTCATGTTTTCTTTTGCATTCATTTCAATACAAACCTCAATGGCTATGCACTTTTCCAATTTAACAGATTTATTTTTTAAAAAAATATTTATGCAGTACTCTTCATCCTATTAAATTTTAGGGCAGTTTCAAGAACATAAATATTTAACTAAAACACAACATTTGTCTGGAGTTTTGGAATGTGCATTGCAGATATCATAATGGCCCTCTTCTATTTTTTTAATAAAAGCATGCAGATACCTTGCATCAGATGACAAGTGGAACTCTGGATGGGCACATCATTTTTCCATCTCAGAAGGAAAATGATGCCTACTGCTATCAGTGCTAAATTTATGTCTTTAAATTAAATCCAAATCAGTGCAAGTCTAGAGAATGCGTCCTGAATATGTGTTCTACAAAAGCTGCCTGAGACTAATTGTAATACCAGGCTCATAGCCACCAGGGGAGAAGAGAAATATTTCTGCATGTTGTTTGCAGAACCACTGGGGGAAACTCTTGCTTTCCCTGCATCTCAAAATATGTGAAACAGCTCACAACTCCAGACGGGTGAAATAGCTCACAATTTCCCCAGCTAACAAATTCCACCATGTCATTCTTTGCCTCTTATAGAAATTTAGAGAATAGATGTATATTTATATCATTACTCTCTCCAAACAGTATCAAGCATAAGGTATGGGAGGAAATTCAGTTTAGTCCACATTTTAATGCAAATCTACTTAATTCACACACTCCCACCCCAAAAAGTATTACGTTGGCTACTTTCTTGTCCTCATTTCTGGAGGCTGATGTCAGGGAACTGCCATCGCAGCCAAGAGTGGAGGTAAGGCTCCCCAACGATGCAGGAGAAGGGACCAGCAGGGAGAGAGAGAACACTTCCTTTGGGGAAGGGAATTGGCGTGACACCAGGAAGAAAGGGGAGCAGGGAAGGACTTCGGAGAGATGGCTCCAAGACTCTTCCACAGAGACCAGCGGGGAGAGCCCAGGACCTCTGCTGGCCACGCCCACTCTGCGCAGAAGACTTCCACGCAGGGAGGCTAGGCGGAGACTTGGCGTCAAAGAGCTTTTATGTTGGAAGAAGTTCAGGAAACGCCCACTGACGGATTCTGCCAGTGACTGACACAGCCATGGAGAAAGGGCTGTCCAGCCAGGGAAAGGTTTAGCCAGACAACGTTGCCTAGAGCAGCAGCCCCCTTACGCATGAGCAACCCCAATTCCCTTTACAGCTGGTCTTAGAGACAAGTTATTATTATTTTTAAGGGGGGAAAATCACATTTGAGTTTTTTAAGAACACACAAGAGGTTGCCATCTGGACTTGGCAATTTGTCAGTTTTTATTTTGTCTATTAGGTCAAGGACTTGGTCTCTCAACACCACTAGTCCTCAGACTCCTTTCTTGCAAAAATTAGTTCAGGCCCAACATCTCCTGCTTTGAAGACAAATGCAAAGAATTCATCCAGCTTCCCTACGGTCTCACTATCCTCCTTTAACACACCCTGGACTCCTGTGTCACTGTACTACTGGTGTATTTAAAGGGTTTGTGGCTATTGGTATTTATGTTTTAGCTACGTGTTCTTCAAATTCTTTTGTAGCCTCTCTTATTGCCTGCATGCTTGCATTCCTTTTGCCAAAGTTTGTGGTTTTTTTATCCTCCTCACTTGGACAAGACTTCCATTTTCTAAAGGAAGTCTTCTTGGCTCTAATAGCAGCTTCTTTGAACCTTGTCATTAACCACATGGATTCATGTGGTACTTTTCTGATCTGCAATACACATTCCAGATGAGCTTCTAATGTTGTGATTTTAAACAACGCCCCACTATTTTGGAAAGATTTGACTCTCTTGGGTTCACCTTTCTTCTTACCAACACTTTCATTTTTGGACCAAGTGATAATGTTTTCTTTGTTTTCTGTCTTCAGATCTTTTAATCTGATGCACCTAAAACTTTTGTCACGTGGAAGCCATTTGAAATCACTCCCTGTGGTAGCATTCTCCTCTACTTAGCAAACCAGTGTATTAAAATGCAGAGCAGGGATTTTCTCTACTTTTACAGTAAAGTCCTCTCTCCCTTCTAAGAATTACAGTGGTGTTGAGAAAATCCCCCATCTGTGTTATAAACTGCTGTGTATGAACAGCCTGTCACATGCAGGCAGCCCCCAGGAAGAGGAACGCACGTTTGTTTCCATGTGGCAGCCATTTCATGTATACCAATGCTCAGATTACTGTTGTTTCCTAAACCATGACTGACTGCATCTGGGGGTTTGGGGTTTTTGTTTGTTTGTTATTCACGCTTTTTCCTCTTGCATTAAGCTGATAAAATTCTTGTTTTTCACCTGGGAAGGGCTTTGCAGTTGAAGCCTGGCTTTGTCTTTATTGAAGCTTTTATGTATCTAGGATATCCAGCTAGATTATGAGTTGTTCTGGGTGTGTATATTTGAATGGCTGCCTCTTCTCATCCAAATAATCCTGGTCTCTAAAGAGATTAGTCTAAACTCATATATAAATGCTTCGTCCTGTCCTTGCTTCATTGGCTTAGTTAGTTACACTGCATTCGTTCATATTTTCCCCAAAATGAATTCGTTAATCAATTTGGAAGAACCTTGACTTTATTAAAGCAATAGCTTCAAATTGCCAGTGAGCAACAGACACATGGCTGAAGTGGATCATTCTTTGCTGGAAATCACTAGGTCAAGTCTACTTGGCATAGCTAATTAGACTCCTTTGAACAACAACACCAAAGTATTCCAGACAATTTAAGACAGTTTCACATGCTTGTTTTTCAGTAGTTTGGGAGCGTTTTTTCTCTCTCTTCTGGAGTACTGATCAGTAGCTCCAACTGGGAATTTATGGGAGCTACACCAATCTGCCATGTGAAGCAGAATCTGGAATACCTACTCAAATACTTCTGCAGCATTACTGCTCAAGGAAGACACCGACCCAGCAGTAGGCTGACCTAAGTCCTTCACTGGGAAAGTTCATCTGGCTGGGAACAAGAAGTAGCAGCAGGTTGTCATGTGTCCTTCTTTACAGAGCATAGTCCTCTGTTTGATGGATTGCTCTGTTTGAAGTGGTGTGCAGTCAAAGTCAACTTAAAGAGCTCAAAAGCACACAGGGACTTTGAAGTTGCCCCTGAATAGTTAGCAGATGAGCAGACACAAAGACCATGCATGTGCAATATGGCTTAAGTTAGGGAAGATAGGTTATGAAAGTGAATCCATGCTCCTGGCCCATCCACTTTGAACAGCTTACCTGCTCTACCAGCTCACTAGCTTTCTGGTTGTTTTGCTCCTTCCCACCTGTTTGTTCACCTTGAGCTAGTAGGGATGATTGCAGAGGATGCACAGAGTGCAGGATTCCTCACTGTTTCTGTAGACATGCCAGCTCTTAGCTTTCAGGACAGAAAGTGGGTGAGTGGAGAGTCAATTGACCATGAAATGGAAACAGACAGGATGGGATTCAGTGGATCTGTTGCCCTGTTGACAGCCTTAATCTGCCCCTGAAACACTTCATTATGTTTATGATGGCTACCACCAGCAGGAACACCACCAGCAGTAGGTTGTGCTCCATTTTGATTTTAGTGGGCATGGCGGGGCAGGGGGTGGGGACGACTCTGCAGTGGAGCCAAGCAGAGGCAAACTTCTGGTGTATCATATTTTCTCCAGCACTGTGGATCTGGAGACTGTTCTGCCTGTTGTCAGCTCAGCAAACAAGTAAACAGTGAAAATTAATGCAAATGCTTCAGGATTAATGCCAACATTCAGTTGCTCAATAGATGGAATATTTTGCCAAAGAAAAGCATTCATACTTGAGACACCTGCCATAGGGAACATGTTCACTTATATAAATCAACTAATAAATAAAAAACTATTATAGCATATAGAGTTTTTGTGATGATTATTCTTATGACCTTAGGGTATGTAGGGTTTCAAAAAAAATGTCAAAAATAATTTGGCACAGAAAACAGTAATTTATGTGCATATCCCATATTGAAAATGAATTACTTTTTTGTAATTGTTTCCATTTTAAAATAGGTATACATGGTAAAGGTACAATATAGTTTTCACAAAATGGGAACATTCAGTGGGAATGAAAAGGCATTGATTTTGTTGGGATCTGCATGGAATTATGCCATGAAAAGTGCTTTAGCACTGGCAACCATGGAACTAGAAATCCCAAGTGCTTCATTATTGCTGAATTCACACAGAAAGTTCAAATAAACCAATTCCACATGGATATCATCAGTGGTCAGTGTTGGGGGCTATTGATTGATACTGCTCTTCAATGCAGATTAAAGTCTGTTAACAAGACAAAGGTGGATGCTTTAATAAAACAAGCTTGTTTTTTTTTTAGCTCAACCAACTTAATGGGCTATTTTCCACCAAGTGAGCCAAGTATGGAACACCAGCTGTCACGTGCCAGTCAGATTTTACAAAAAGAGACACATGTTCAATGCACCTTGGGTGATGACTACATTCTGTCTTGCAGCAGCAAGATGACTTTGCATGCTAGCCTCAGGCACAGAGTGATTTCAGTTCGCGGATGCAAGGCCATGGAAATGTAAAGCCCATGGAGAGATAGCAAGAATTTTACACCAACACTTGGCATACGTTGGAAAGTCAAGCTGTCATACTTTGAAACTTTGAGTCTTAAGGGGTTTCCCAAATGATCTAAAGGCTTGCTCAGAAGTTAGCCAAAAACAGGTGTTTATCTTTAGTCTGGACATAATAGTGGAACAAGAACTGGTAGAATTGCAAAGAATGGCAACCATTCATCTAAGCTACTCCCATAGAACAGGCATTGGGGACCTGTGATTCTACAAATGTTATTGGATTCCAACTCCCATGAGCCCCAACCAGCATGGCTATGATGGAAATAGTCCAACAGCATGATGAGAATATGGTCAAAGAGACAGAGGTTCCCTACCCCAAGCCAACTCAACACATTGCGGTGCCCTACGTGGCAGCTGCATCTCCCCCTTCTTCTCCCCTTATTGCTACACCACTTACTTTTTAACAGTTTTTCAGCTGCTAAAGTAGAGCAGTGCTGACTAGTCAAACTGTCTTGCCCTCTTGTCTGGATGAGGTGGCCCAGGAGAGTGCCCGTGACAGGGGAGCAAATGCTTTCCCAGGGGATCTTGGTCAGAAGGCCTCACTCTGTGGAGGAAACCTGAAGCAACCAATTAGGGTGGCATGAAAAACTGGGTGCCTGGGTGGGCTGACAAAGCAAGTGAGTGGAGGCACAAAGGGTGTTAGTCCACTGTCCACTACCCTGGTCTCCTGAGGCCTCAGTTTGACTAATGGAAGTGCCAGGTCTGCCCACACCTGCTGTATAAGAACCTAACTGCATGAGCTATCCTTCTGTTGAAGTTGCTTTTGCCCTAATGGCATTACTGCCTTCAGTGTGTGGGGGGGTAAATTTGGCCCTCCTCTTCTGCCTTGACAGAGACTTAATCTCAGCTATGCCAGGGGGGTGAGGTATCCAGACTATGTGGGCAGAAGTGCCCTGGGTGATCCAGCCAGCATTTACAGCAGCGCCACTTCCTCTTCTTACTTTATAACTGTTTCAGTTAAAAAGAACTGGAGGAAGGTGTGGAGGAGAGCCTGGGAGGGATGGGACCTGGGGAGGAGTCCTGGCCCAGGGAGACTCTCAAGGATCAGACCGAGAGGCCTGGAGACAATATATCACAGCAGCCAGGGATACTGGATCAAGGATTCATACACTGAATTCCAGAGCCCCTGGAACAGAGGGCTATGTCTAATGAGGCCCTGGGCTCCATAATGTCATATATATGACAGAAAATAAAATAAATTATTTACTTTTCTTACATGTTCTAAAAGCATTTATTGGTAGTTGGACATATGAAGACTGCTTGCAAGTTTGGTTAATAAGATATGCTTAGGATCCAGGCATTACTTTCATTGGTCCTTTGGGGACATTTGATAAGATCCCTCGAGTGGTACATCTGGCCAGGCCACCTGTTCTTGGCAATGAGGGACTTTAATTAAAAAAATATTAAATTAAAGCACAAAAGTGATTCTGCCCATGTGCTCTCCATAGGGGAGGCCTCACTGGCATGCTTATTTCTCAAGCAGATGTTTGCATCTTGCTCACTAAACAACCTAAAAAACTTTTCAAGGGAGACTTTACCCTGAAGCTTTTATATCACAAACTGCACCGATATAGCTATTAAGAATTAAACACCAAAACCTTCTAATTTATTAATGGTGCTTAAAAAGTTTTACGAGTTCTTAAAACGGAAACAGGGGTGACAGCTCAAGAGAGAGATTAAAAAACTTTGCATACACGCACCACATGAAAATACATATTTGTAGCTGTTACATTTACAGTGCATTACAAATGAATATTCAATCTCTTCCTGTTTACGTTAATTATTCACTGGACTGCAGCTGTTAAATAAAAAACTTCATCCTGTTATGCTTAAAAACACAACTCCTCTAACCCACACAACAACAACATGTAACTGAAAGAAAGAAGCTAAACAAAAGCAACCCTATTCAGTTTTTCTGAAATACATTGAGATGGTGTAGACATCACATTTCTGAACCTCCAGACCATGGGCTGAAGGACAGGAAATGAATCCTGCACTAGCTAGTGCATTTTCTCCCCTCCCCATTTCCCCTTGCATGCTCAGCTTAATACAACGTTTTACAGTTCCTGGCAAATCGTAGTTGGCTGTTATGTCCAAACGGGTAAACCATGGTTTGCATGAGACCTTGAAACTACGGTTGCATGCTTGGATCAAACCATTTCCAATCCTGGTTCACAAGGATGGCACAAACCATTGTTTTCAGGTACAGTCTGGTTCTGTTTGATTTTGGTTTTTACAAAGGGAGGGGAAAGTGCACGAATACAGGGCTCATTCCTGATTCTCCAAAGCTTGATTGGGAGAATGAGAGACACTGTGAATGCTTATAGAGAGAGTGAGTGGGGGCGGCGTGAGACTACTGCTGTTTCCATTGATTTTTAACTCATCTATCCATTGAAAGATGTATAAAGTAGTCAGACATTTTGTAGCACTGCTGTGCTTTTAGCAACATTCACATGGTTATCTACTATAAGATGCATCCAGGAACACGTGAAGCAACTCTCATCTCATATCAGGAATGGGGCCATTTGGTGAAGGCTGGCCAGAAATAATACAGTTCTATAGATCCTTCTCTTTTGCCATCTACATTTACAAGTGATGCAACATCCTTTTCTCCATTTACTTTCTCTTCCTTATCCATCTGTGCCTTCCCCCACCAATTGAGCACAGGGATTGCAGTCCTCATATTTCATGGCCTTCTTTCAAAGTCTTACGCCATTTCATTTCTGGAGCTAAAGAATTAACACATATGATCAACATTTTCAAAGGAACTCCGGGTATGAATAATCATAAGAAGGATTTTTGAAAACACGGTCCTTAAATAATTTTTCATGTGAAACTAATCAGGTTTATTAATTAAAGCCGCCTTTCCCAGTGAATTTATAAACTATTGTCAAGTGTGAAGCTAAGGATTATACACAGTCCTTTGGTCTTGCAGCAAATATTTACTGGGATATTTCCCCATATTGCAGAATTGAGGGTGCAATTCTGATAACTTCATGCCTGGAGCAGCATGAGACTAAGCCACAATGAAATGGTTACCACCTCACTGCAGTAAAGTATAGTCCACCCTTTGCTTCCTGTATCTGGCCCCAAGACTGAGGCATAGGTCCCGAAACATAGAGCTAAAATAAAACAGCTGTAAACTGTGGTACAGTTTTTGGGAAGACCGACTTAAGCCTTCTCAGAATATGGGCTGTTTCATGGTGGTCTCACACATTCCACAGATTTAATGCACTTCAAACAGCTTTCCATCATTATGTCAAGGTGGAACTTCACAATATGTTTCATATTTTCTGCCTCATACATCAAACAATAGAATGTTATCCATAAAGCACAGCTGCCATTGTGCAAAAATTTTAGCAAAGTTCTCATTTTTATCTGACATCTAGAAATACCTAAAGTAATAATAATATAAAAAAAACTTTCTTTATTGCATATTTGCTTTGGTGTTCATTCTGTCCCTGTCAGTCCACATACAGCATAGCAAAATGACAGTTTTAGAAAACACCTTATTGGATTTCTGCAAGGCAGGCATGAAACCCTTATTTTTATGCCATGCCATTATTTTAGAATCAAAAACTAGAAACACAGAAAATAGTGACCAGTCAGCCAGATACCCTTTCATAAATTCACATACTTAGGGTATCACTGGAGCTGCTGTCATGTTTGAGGGATGGTTTGTTTGCTATTGCCCAGGGTTGGGGGACGTGTGGTCCCCCAGATGTTGCTGAACCACAACTTCCATCATCACTGATCATTGGCCAAGCTGGCTGGGTTTGCTGGGAACTGAAGTCCAATGCAAATATGGAGGACCACATGCTCCCAGCTCCTGCTTTTGCCAGAAGGACCAGGGACCTCACAGCCATAAAGCATGTAGCTCTTGCTAGAAACTGTAGAGAAGAGAACATAGCTCCATGGTAGAGTACATGCTTTACATGCAGAAGGTCCCAAGTTGAATCCCTGGAATCTCCAAGGCGTGTTGGGAAAGACCTTTGTCTGAGACTCTGGTGACGTGCTACCTGTCAGCGTAGGTATCCCTGGGCTAGAGGGCCAAATAGTCTGACCTTGTTAAAAGGCAGCTTGGTAGGTGCTGCATGTGCTGGTTCCCTGTACGTTAGCGGGTGGTCATATCCAGCCTCTGCTACAGGTCAGCATTTTTACATGCCACTTAAAACCAATGTTTTGGATGGTGTCTACACATAACTAGCGGTTAGCACATGTGCCATGGAGAAAGATAAATATATTCTTCAAGGGATTATTGAGTGCTGGGTATGATGGAGCTCAAGCATGGGCATGAAATTACTTGAGTTGATCTACACATACCATGCTGTGTCCATCTCTAGTGGCAGTGGAGGCTAGTCTATTAGGGCAAAAGGGGCACTGTCCCGTCAACCTCCATCTACCTACAGTTAGCCCTACCTGCTGCCTTCTGACTGACAGCCAGTCCTGGGGGGGGGGGGGTCTGCCTGTCAGCTTCCTGCTCCTTCTCTTTCATCTCAACTTTACCCTTGTAGAACTCAGGTCACTCAAGGCACAGATGTAAATCCACAATAAGATAATAATAAAAAGTCTGCTACTCCCTTATTCATAACTTCTGAAAAGTTTCACAATAACTGCTTCTACTCAACCTCCAACACTTTATCGCAGCTTCATTGGCTTTGAGAGGTCTATGGACAGCACAAAAAAACTTTCTGTCTGCTACCCAGAATGCAGATTCACACTTGAGTTAGATTGTATTTGGCAGCTGCAATTCAAACCTTTAACCTCTCTAAAGATGTAGAGAATACCAAATAAATTGGATGCATTTGATGAAGTGCAGAATATGCAGTAAATATCAAATACTATTTTGAGAAACCGCTTTAGTTTCATGAAAAAGCAGATTTTGAACAAGAGCTATTGACTCCTTTTAATAAAAAATGAGTTCCAAACAGCTGGTAATTTTTGTCATTTATTTCTTTTGTCTAGGGGGGGAAACAGGGGTGGGGGGATATACATTTGCTAGGGAACTGTGCCAGAATCAAACCTGACAAGTAAAAGCATACATTTGTGCACAGTTTTTAAGTATGTATCCTCTTCTGTGAGACCTACACTAGTCTGATGGAGGCATGCTGTACTTACTTAGAAAAGAGGCCTCTGGAGACTTATTTGCATTGTGTGATATTTGAATTTATTTACAAATGTGCAGGTTGACAATAGGTTGAGGCCTGGCTGAAAATGTTCCAATAGACAGCCAAAATGAACTGCTGCTACATTAGATACCCAGGGAGACATTCACCACCCCAAGATGTTTGTGATGCCCTAAACTCATTTCTCTCTGTCCACCTCTTCTGATCTACCACCAACTGCAGCCTATGTTTGCACCCAATGATCCTGCCCAGTATGGGGAGGGGGGAATCAAGATGAGTGAGAGTAGCTTAGTGAGAGTAGCTCAGTTGGTAGAGCATGAGACTCTTAATCTCACAGTCATGAGTTGAAGCCCCATGTTGGGCAAAATATTCCTATATTGGATGAGAGGACCCTCGTGGTCCCAACTCTACAATTCTATGATTCTATAAGTAATCTCTTCTGACAATCAATCTGGTGACAGAGACTAGTCACCAGAACAAAAAGACCACCAACCATGTTTTGTCAAGTCAGGGTATTGCCACCCAGCTCTACTTACAAAGCTCTAATAGGAAAGCCATAATAAATCAAGCCCTATTTAGGGCTCTTCCATCCACACTTCCACTTGTCCCGGCGCTTTCCACCAGGGAATTTTGATTCAGTGGTAAAGAGTGGGTTTTCCTGGGGAAAGTAGTGGGACAAACAGAAAACCACTTGCATTCGTACTGAGAAAGCACAAAACAAGCCTAAATCATATTGGACTTGGACTTTCTAGCACGTGACAAGTGGAAGTGTGGTCGTTCCCTCAGGGGAGTGAGGAGAGTGGAGACAAGCGCAATGGCTCATTGGTGTCTTACGAGTTGGCAGAAGACTGGCAGGTGCCATAGGATATATTTATAGGCACACTGGCATCTGTCTGTACTGCATTGGTGACACCTACTGTAGGGTATGAGGGTCTAGGAGAAGCACCAGTGTAGGAAAGAAACTTTCACGAGAGTGACAAAACTCTAAAGCTACAGTATCTCTCAGCAGGAACTGAGCCAGTCTGAGAGCTTCTGGAGCAGTACATTTCAAGGAATGAACCCAATGCCTTCTACCAAGCAAAGAGGAATTATCTGACTAATATTAGCAATGCAAATACGGAGCATTGCTTCATACTGAAGGAACAAAACCTGCCATTGTTTCAAAGTTAATTAGACTAAAGAGACAATAAATTAAGTCTTATTAAAATGTAAAAGATCTGTGACAAATTGTACTAATTGCATTTTCTTATATCTGAAGAGGTCAGACTACTTAATAAGCATGTTGTTAATGGAAGACAAATGTAGTTTTATGCGCTTGATAGGAATATTATAAATTACATTATTTATAACTCCTGTGGAACACTTAATAATTTTAAGCTTTAAATTAAACTGCTCATTAGCAGCACAGAGTCATGAAACTAGGCTGTAAGAACCTGCTGCCAATGTAATATTAATTTGAAGGTCTGGTCCATTCTGGCAGTAAAGTGATATTATTTCAAAACTACTTGAGTACTAGGAAATTTGAACTTTGAATTTGTCACCTTCTTAACTAAGAATCATAGAATGCTGTTATGTTTCAGAAATCATTATAACACAAAAATGGTCATTTATTTATTTATTGATTGATAGTCATGCTTGTATTGTAAAGGGCAAGATGATTTTAAAATATTAATTAGAATTAGTGGATGGTCATTTTTAGTGAGGTATTGCTGTTTGTAAATGTATTTGTATGGTTTTCTATTTTGGAGAGCAAGGAATTAAATAAATGAATAGATAACTAGTAGATTCAAGAATAAATAAACTATAGAAAAAGGATGGGCCCTGTAACAAAAAGTTGGGGTCATTCCATTTTCCCACCTCTTGGTTTTCTGCTCATGCAATAGTCAGCATTCCATGCCTACTGAGCATGCTCAGTCCTCCTTTAACTGTTTTGGGTTAGTTTTGCACCTCACTCCTTTGCTTTGGGGAGTATTTCTTTAGAAATTAGGTGTTTAAAAATTTAATGTGCACAAAAGGTAAAGTTTCCATGACTTGAAGTTAAAAAATTATTCATTTGCAAAGAAGAGACATTTGCATTAAGCAATAGGTTCCACTCTAGGCGAAAGTGGAAGGGTGGTTTTTTAAAATCACAGGCTTAGGCCACCAGATGACTCAGTGCTGGAAGACAGAGCTGCAGATCTCTCGTGCCAGGAGAGGAAACTTGAGAAGTCAGTGATGACCACAGCAGCAGCAGCATCAGATGAAGCTAAGCTCTGCAATGATGAACAAGCTTTGTATTTTGTTCTTGAAACATTTGTCTTTATGCGACTAGTGTCAAAACTGTTCTGTAGTGAAGCTTTGACACTTATTCTTGAGGCAGGAAGCTCATTTATTTCTATATAAGATCAGGAGCAGGGATTCCGCAGGGCAACTCTAACATGAGGTACATAGTGGTTTTTGGAAACTGATTTCTGTGAGCAGCTTTCATTGGTAGGACATTTACAAATCATTTCTCAGAATGTATGAACCCAGAAATGATCTAGCCAGTCAGTGAGATTTCATCCCAAGAGTCTGTGAGAGCATTCCCATTATGACACAAACTATATATAGGCAGATATACAAAATTGTAGCTGTTCACCCAACCTTCTGCCACTCCAGAATTTCCCCTTTTAAGAAACAACCACCAAAAAACTGTACGTGTCTAAACCATCTTTGTACCTCATATGAAACTGTTTTTCACTTTAACCATCAGCCATTAATTACCTCTTTAACTGTTTCTTACCAGTCTTGTGGTCAGGTCAGATTCCACCTCGTGCACTTTTTATTCTTCTGTAAATGATTAGTGCAAGTGGCTCTGTGGCAGGGGAAAAATGCTAAGTATTAACCTCATGTTCCTCCTCTTCTGCACAGTCTAGTTCAACTTACCTTATATCCTGACATCATTTTGATCTATGTTCCCTGCCCTGCTAGTTGGCTAGTGATGTGGAGCAGGGTGTGTGTGTGAAACACATGTCATAATAATACATTTTCTCCCCAGCCTGCAAATAGTGCAGAGCTAACATTTTAAAGACACTCACTGCTGTCTTCATCTATCCCTTTCTCATGATGCTGCCTGAAGCAGATTGCTTTTCTCTTCCGTATGGTGGGGGCAGACCGGTACAATATCAGAAAAGAGGGTAAATCTGAACTGATTTATGTTTAGATTTGGAATCTGCATTCCTCTCTGAAAGACATTTATTTCAATGTCTGAAAAAGGCACATATTGCAGAGTATGAACATCCTGAGGACTTCCAGATTTCCTTCTGAATAGCATAGTGGGTGGGGCAGGATTGCTGGGGACGTGCCAAAGCCCATGTGCTGGAAGAAGCCCCTCTGCCAGTTCCTGGAGTGTCTTGGCTTGCTCTACTTCCTCCTCCTATTGCTATCTGTTCACCTGCCCAATTCAAGTGAGTAAGGAGTGAACAGAGCAAGGAATAACAATAACCTTCACAGATCGTCTTGCTCTAGTCTTTGTGTGGATTGGAATCAAGTACCGGTAAATCAGCAGGAGCAACAATGGTGAGAAGAAGCTGAGGACACTTAGGGGGAGGGGCCCTGAAGGTTATTTACCCGGGGGCTCCCTAAAACCTGGAATAAGCACTAGTGGTGAACACAGTGGACTATTTCACATGACACGGTAAGTCAAACCGTGGCTTACTTGGTCCATGTGAACACCTGGGCTCCCAGACATCTGCTTTACTCTTCTCTGGTCTTTTTTACTTTTCTTTTTAACTCTCACACTGTGCTGAGCTAAGTCATGGTTTGGCATAGTGTGCCATCTGGACCCTTGGCTACAACTTGCTGTTAGTACCGCAGGCCTGGGTTTGGCTGACAACCTAACATTGGCTTAGCTCATTGGCTCACTCCTGTGGCACAGGAGTGAAAAACAAAGACCAGGGAGGAGCAAAGAGACTCTGAGGTCCTCTCTGGGAATGTGGGAGCACCCTCATTCATGCAGTCCTGGTCAGCCATAGTTTGACTTACCATCTCATGAGATCCAGAACAGTTTAAAATCCAAATAAAAGGAAATAAAGCCTTTAGATAGTGGGGGGGGGGGGGAAATCTGTGCTATTAAAAACTTAGCAAGGCAGATCCACTGGAATACAATAAGCCAAAGATCACAATAAATTGTTACAATATTGTCTCTGAATCACCAAAGGAAGAAAGGTAGATCCACTTGTCTCCCAGGATACAAAATTGTGCACTCCTGTGGAGACCGTATCAAAGTGGTTTTTGCTCAATAGGTTTGGGAGCCAAGTCATTTTTCTTTGTTGACAAAATGGTTCATTTGGTCACTTCCATCATTCATTTTTATGTATTGCCGCTACCTCACTACACTTTCTTTGGAGTGAAGAATGAATGAGCAAGTGAATGAACAAATATCCAGACTCTAAGGGTATATGTATAGTATTTGACCTTACAAGAAGGCTGAGCTTTGTGCTTTTGGAAAAAATGTGTCAAAAGACATTAAAAATAATTGGATTCAGCTCAAACAGCTCTTCTGAAAAGATTCCAGCCCGCAGTGGCCTAGAGACGAGTCTTCTTAGAGATTTAACAAATCCAGTTGGCACCTAGGCAAGTTCCTTTGTATTGAACTCAGTGTATCTTTCAGCTATTAAATGGAGAACCTAGAGAGGAGAGCCAAGAATGTTATGAACAGTCACAAGTGCCTGAAAGCCATTCTAAAGTCATTGAAGCATAGTCACATAACCACAGCAATCTGGTGGCAACATTTCTCCTGTGTTGTAACTGGTTACATAACTGACAAAGCATATCTGTAGTTTGGGTGATTTGCATAACTCAGCACCCATCAACACAGGGCTCTTTGTTAATCCTGACATCATACAGAAATGGCTATGACATGCTTCAGGATGAATCTGAGATATTGTGTGAAAGAAATTCCTAAGTAACTGTGAGACCTCTATGCCATGATATGCCATTTATTTAGGACCAGGATGAATACACACAGTAAGCATATTCTGCAATCAAACCCATGATTGGCTTGAGACAATTAAGCTGCAGCCAACTAAACAACAGGGCCTGTATTCAAGGAATTTTTATGGCATGTCTATTGATGTAAAATGTGAGACATGAGCTTCTTTCTTCTGAAAGAACCCCTGTACTTGCCCCTCCTTTTCTCTATTTTTTCTCTGCTTTCCTTCCTGCACTTCCTTCTAGTTAAACTTTATGCTCCATATGGTGTTTCCTCCTAGACATTATCCCTACATCATATCTATAGATCTATATCCCCCATATTTCTTTTGCACGCTCATCTCAACATATTTCTTATTCTCTGTCCTTGCCCCTACTTTTGTTCTTATTTCCATCTTTGGAGTGTATGAACATTTCTGCTTGTTTTCCTTTTGTCTTGTGACTTCTGAGCCTTGTTGATTTAGAAATGCTGTGCAATGTTTAGTACATTTTTGGTGCTGTTAGAAATATTAAATGATGCTATTGGTTTAAATATATAGTGCAGATTGGGCCTAAATGGAATTTCTCTGCCATGGCTAGTACTTAAGTTTTGTGAGAGATGGAGGCAGAAGCAAACTACAAAGAATGACACACACAGCATCCCTAGTGGTCCAAGCATGCAGTGGGCTTTAGATAGTGGCATTCACATAACTCCCCTGACACATTCAATGGATGTATAAATGGGAGCAGAGTAGCTAGCCACATTTCTTCCACTCTGGTAGGCTCACTGCATGCACTTCCAAATGGTGTTGAGCTTGGAATTATTTAGAATGGGACCTTTCACAGAAAAAGATGTACAGTGGTACGTCGGGTTAAGTACTTAATTTGTTCCAGAGGTCCGTTCTTAACCTGAAACTGTTCTTAACCTGAAGCACCACTTTAGCTAATGGGGCCTCCCGCTGTTGCCACACCACCGCTGCGCGATTTCTGTTCTCATCCTGAAGTAAAGTTCTTAACACAAGGTACTATTTCTTGGTTAGCGGAGTCTGTAACCTGAAGCGTCTGTAACCTGAAATATATGTCACCTGAGGTACCACTGAATTCAGATAGAACTCTTCTACACAGTTATGGACTTGGCCAATCAAGGCAGATTTCCCACTACGGCTGAACTCAGCCATTGGGGGAAGTGGCAGAAGATGCATCGTTTTGAAGGGAGTATGGCTAGGAGGCACATTGTGGCTACCCCCGTGTGTGTGTGTGTGTGTGTGTGTGTGTGTGATTCATAAAATAGACTTATGAACTTAAACCCACCTTTTGAACCACAAAATGGCCAACAAAATCGCTTGCATCCATAAAAAATGAATATAAACAGACAATAAAACATGTTGAGATGTCATTGGACTCATCAATAGGATTATATTTACATTCCTTTTACAATCTACTATCTCAATCTTCTCAAAGAAGTTCTGTTGGAAGCTTAGCTGGGAGCCAAACTGAGGCCATTTTACTCTTGGTTCTGAAGCACTGAGTCTTCAAATAAATACAATATTGATTTAGGAGCATTTAAAACTAGTTCATTCTGAACCCCTTGTTTCTACATTGGTTTTGAACATAGGCTGAAATGGGTTATATGTCCAAGAAAGTAGTTTGTTTTAATGTTTTGATGTGGCAGGGTCTCTCTCTCCCCACCCCGGTGCATTCTGTGGGGACTCATATTTTGAAAATGTGCTTTTTAAAAATACTGAGCTGAATCGTTCTAAAATTCATGGTCTGTAGGTGTTGCCAGAATGAAATTAATCCAGTGCCTCTTCGAGCCTAGTATCATTTATCTGTGTTTTCTTGGGTCTTGCTTCACTGCTCATGCTTTTTGCAATATACTCTTCTTGATTAAAGAGAGAGGCTAAAATAATCTTTCTGATTAGTTCAAATAGACAAGAGTAATGTCTAATTCTATTTAAAAAATAAATCTATTGATATATTTTGCAATGGTCTGATGGTGTCAGAAGATGAATTATGGTTATTAACTGCAAATGTACTCATGGAGAATGTAAAAGGTTTTTTAAAAGAAAGAAGGAAGGGAAAAAAGGACACTGAAAAGATACCTAGAGAGCTCATAAACAATATGATTCATTTTCTGATTGCTCATGTGCTCTCACTCATTGATAAAAATATTGGATTTTAATAATCTAATCACAATTTTAGATTATTTGTTCTTCGGGGCAGTTAATTAAACATGTGCTTAACTTAGAACATATCGGTCAGCATCCAGCACAAAATTATGATCCCTTAAGCCCCATTGATTTCAATGAGACATATGTGCACATGACTGTGCATTGGATTGCACTTGCTTTCTATAATCTACCAGGAACTTCTTGCGTGCAAGCCTCATTGCAATGAATTGATGCTGTGCATTCAGTCATCCATTCATTTTAATGGCAGAAATTCACAAATTAACTGTGTCCATTGGCTTTGAAGAGATATTGATGGCCAAACACACCTGGCAAATTAAAAGCCAGGAGACTTATAATAAAGCTTAATGAAACCTTAGCTTTTATCTACGGACTTACAATTTTAATTGCAGCAGCCTGGTTTAGAATCATTCACTCCAGCTAGCCTCTTAAGATATTAATTTATTTTGTTACATGTTAATCTTGCTACCTGCCAGCCTGGAGCTCAGTGTGGAATATATGGTCCCCTTTCACCTATTTTTATCATCAGAAGAGGTCTCTAATGGAGGTAGCCAGAGAATTTGTTAATGGTCAAAGGTCATCCAGTGAACTTCATGGCTGAAAGGTGCATCTTCTTACTTCTACCCAGGCTGGTTCTAACTCAAGTCATATACCTGTTAGGGCTATGCATTAGCTCCCTGTGTGCCATGAATTACAAGGCAGGTATTGGCTGTAAGTCCTGGAAGAGCTGTTCCCTGCCTTGCCTGGGAGGGTTGGGTGCTGACTGACTCCAGCTACAAAAGCTGCTGAACACACTCTTGGTCTGTGGTATTGTTAGGGTGTTTTGTTTGGGTTTTTGTTGTTGTTAATGATATTAATTTGCATTTATTTATTTAAGCTCTTATTGTGATTTATGCGGAAATTGTTTCAACCTGGTTGTGCACTTTTTGATATGTTTTATTTATTGTTTATGACTTTTGTTATGTTTGTGAGCATGTATATCTTATCATGTTGTAAGCTGCATTGAGCATGGTTTTAACTGTGGAAAGGCAGCATACAAATAAGATGATGATGAAATTGGGGTGATTCACATTTCTGAACCAGATCACGTCATTAAGAAAATGTTTTAAGGTGGATCAGGGACTCTCCATTTTGCCAGTGTCTCTGTGGCTTTGGCTCTCAAAAAACAAACAAACCACAACAGCATTTGTTTTACACCCACCCACACCTGAGAGAAAAAAACAAATTGACCTGAGAAGGGAAGGGGTGGAAAGGAGAGGTGGAAGCAGTGCTTTGTTTCAGTACTCATGGATACACAGTACCAGCGCCTCTCTTTTTGTTGTTGTTGTTGTTAAAAAGTGCAGCACTTACTGTAACAATTTCATGGTGAGTATCTCCACCTATTTTTCTAGAAAAAAAGCCCTGGGTGGAAGGATATTTTATTTTGATGGATAGGTCTAGCTTTTAATCACAGTGAAAGCTGACTGACAATATGGACCTTGTTGATATTTGGAGAACTAAGAACCCCTTGGGAAGAGAAGGAACTTTCTTCTCTGAAGCCAAAATGACATGGACAAGAATTGACCAAATCTGGGTAACTAGGGGACTGGCCCCGAAGATAAAAAAAGTGGAAATTTGCCCTAAAACTTGCTCCGACCACAATGCAGTGAAGATGGAAATGACATTAACACCAATTGGTTCCTTTAGATGGAGGATGAATGACTCCTTGTTTAGGAATGAAGAAATCACTAAAAAGGCTCAGAAAAACTTGAGAGACTATTTTGAGACAAATATGAATACCACGACCGAAAAAAGAGTGATTTGGGATGCAAGCAAAGCAGTTATGAGAGGGGTTTTGATACAACAAAATGCAATCAAGAAAAGAGCTCAAAATGAAAAAAGGGGGAAATTTTTGGAGAAAATAAAGGATGGAGAAAAGAGACTGAGGGCGAAACCAAAATCACAGGAGATCCTGAAAGAGATAAAGTTATATCAAGTACAATATATGAAATTGATGAATCAAGAAATAGAATGGAAGATCAAACAGATGAGACAAAAGACATTTGAATTAGCGAATAAGTGTGGGAAACTGCTGGCATGGCAAATGAAAAAAAGACAAAAACTCAACACTATTACGAATCTGGTGGTGGAGGGAAAGAACATACAGAATCCTGCAGAGATCAGGAAGTGTTTTCAGAAGTACTTTAAACAGCTATATACACAGGAGACTCAGAAAGAAATAGACATTGACCGGTTTTTGAGAACAAATGGATTACAAAAAATCTCTCAAGAGAATAAATTAATGCTAAACTACAAAATAACTGACCAAGAGGTGGAAGGAGCCATTCAGAATATGAAATTGGGCAAATCTCCAGGGCCGGATGGCTTGACTGCAAAATATTATAAATCTTTGAAAGAATGGTTAATACAGCCTTTGAAGGAAGTTTGCAATGAAATATTAGGGGGGGGGGAAGGCACCCGAGTTGTGGAAAGAAGCTTACATTACACTTATACCGAAAACAGAATCAGAAAAGACATAGCTTAAGAACTACCGTCCCATATCTTTACTCAATGTGGATTACAAATTTTTTGCTGAAATTATGGCTAAAAGATTAAAAAAGGTACTGGTAGAAGAAATTCATAAAGATCAAGCGGGCTTTCTCCCGGGGAGACATTTGTCAGATAACACAAGGAACATAATTAACATTTTAGAAAAATTACAAGTGAATATTAAAACTAAAGCAGTTTTGATATTTGTGGATGCGGAGAAAGCCTTTGATAATATTTCTTGGAGTTTTATGAAGAAAAATTTACAGGGAATGGGCGTGGGCCAAGGCTTTGAAAATGGTATAGGTGCAATTTATTCAGAACAAAAAGCTAAGCTAATTGTGAATAACGTAGTTACAGAAGAGTTTAAGATTGAGAAAGGAACACGACAGGGCTGCCCAATCTCCCCATTGCTTTTTATATCGGTCCTGGAGGTTTTGCTCAATATGATCAGAAAAGACCAATTGGTTAAAGGTATACAACTCGGAGCTAAACAGTATAAATTGAAAGCTTTTGCTGATGATCTGGTTTTGACATTACAGGAGCCAGAATCCAGTACTAAAAGAGTATTGCAATTAATTCAAGAATTTGGTCAAGTTGCGGGATTTAAGCTGAATAAGTTGAAAACTAAGGTGTTAGAGAAAAATTTAACAGAGATTGAGAAAGAGAGGTTTCAGAAGGAGACAGGATTAATATTGGTCAAGAAAGTGAAATATCTAGGGGTTCATATGACAGCTAAAAATGTGAATTTATTTAAAGACAATTATGAAAAATGTTGGATGGAAGTTCAAAAGGATTTAGAAATATGGTCAAAATTGAAGTTATCAATGCTGGGCCGAATTGCTGCGGTAAAGATGAATGTATTGCCTAGGATGTTGTTTTTGTTTCAAACTTTGCAAATTTTGGACAAGATGGACTGTTTCAAGAAATGGCAGAGAGATATCTCAAGATTTGTCTGGCAGGGCAAGAAACCTCGAATAAAATTTAAGATTCTAACTGATGCTAAAGAAAGAGGTGGATTTGCCCTGCCAGACCTTAAACTTTATTATGAATCAGCCGCATTTTGTTGGCTGAAAGATTGGCTGCTTCTTGAAAACACGGACATTTTGGATTTAGAAGGTTTTAATAATGTTTTTGGATGGCATGCATACTTGTGGTACGACAAGGTCAAAGCACACAAAGCCTTTAAAAACCATATTGTCAGGAAAGCATTGTTTAATGTCTGGATGAGATATAAGGATTTGCTGGAAAGTAAAACACCAAGGTGGCTGTCACCAATGGAGGCCAAGGCTCTGAAAAAAATTAATATGGAGACAAACTGGCCAAAATATTGGGAAATTTTGGAACAAGATGGAGATAGATTAAAGCTGCAGAGCTTTGACAATTTAAAAACTAAAGTACGAGACTGGTTTCACTACTATCAAATAAGGGAGGTTTATAATTTAGATAAGAAAATTGGTTTTCAGGTGGAAAAATCAAAATTGGAAACAGAATTGTTAGATCCTAAAATCAAAAATTTATCAAGAATGTATAACTTGCTGTTGAAATGGAATACACAAGATGAAACGGTTAAATCTGTTATGATTAAATGGGCACAAGATTTTGGACATAACATTATGATGGCTGACTGGGAAAAGTTATGGACCACAGGTATTAAGTTTACGGCTTGTAATGCTTTAAGAGAAAATATAATGAAAATGATTTACAGGTGGTACTTAACCCCAGTCAAGCTGGCAAAAATTTATCATCTGCCCGATAACAAATGTTGGAAATGTAAAGAGACTGAGGGCACATTCTTTCACCTTTGGTGGACATGCCCAAGGATTAAGGCTGTCATACAGTGTCATACAGTGGTTCCGCTCCTTCCTCCTGGGCCGTGTCCAGAAAGTGGTGGTGGGGGATGAGTGTTCAGACCCCTGGGCTCTCACTTGTGGGGTGCCTCAGGGTTCTGTCCTCTCCCCCATGCTTTTTAATATCTATATGAAGCCGCTGGGAGAGATCATCAGGGGGTTTGGACTGGGTGTTCATCAGTATGCAGATGACACCCAGCTCTACCTCTCCTTTAAATCAGAACCAGTGAAGGCAGTGAAGGTCCTGTGTGAGTGCCTGGAGGCGGTTGGAGGATGGATGGCGGCTAACAGATTGAGGTTGAATCCTGACAAGACAGAAGTACTGTTTTTTGGGGAAAGGGAGCGGGTTGGTGTGGGGGATTCCCTGGTCTTGAATGGGGTAACTGTGCCCCTGAAGGACCAGGTGCGCAGCCTGGGAGTCATTTTGGACTCACAGCTGTCCATGGAGGCGCAGGTTAACTCTGTGTCCAGGGCAGCTGTCTACCAGCTCCACCTGGTACGCAGGCTAAGACCCTACCTGCCCGCAAACTGTCTCGCCAGAGTGGTGCATGCTCTAGTTATCTCACGCTTGGACTACTGCAACGCGCTCTACGTGGGGCTACCTTTGAAGGTGACCCGGAAACTGCAATTAATCCAGAATGCGGCAGCTAGACTGGTGACTGGGAGTGGCCGCCGGGACCACATAACACCGGTTCTGAGAGATCTGCATTGGCTCCCAGTATGTTTCCGAGCACGATTCAAAGTGTTGGTGTTGACCTTTAAAGCCCTAAACGGCCTCGGTCCTGTATACCTGAAGGAGCGTCTCCACCCCCATCGTTCAGCCCGGACACTGAGATCTAGCGCCGAGGGCCTTCTGGCGGTTCCCTCATTGCGAGAAGTGAGGTTACAGGGAACCAGACAGAGGGCCTTCTCGGTAGTGGCGCCCGCCCTGTGGAACGCCCTCCCATCAGATGTCAAAGAGATAAATAATTACCTGACATTCAGAAGACATCTTAAGGCAGCCCTGTTCAGGGAAGTTTTTAATATGTAACGCTGTACTGTTTTTAACACTGATTGGGAGCCGCCCAGAGTGGCTGGGGAAACTCAGCCAGATGGGCGGGGTATAAATAATAAATTATTATTATTATTATTATTATTATTATTATTATTAAGGCCTTCTGGGAGATTATTTATAATGAAATGAAAAAGGTATTTAAATATACCTTCCAGAAGAAACCAGAGGCCTTCCTCCTGGGCATGGTCGGCCAATTGGTGCGAAGGGAGGATAGAACTTTTTTTATGTACGCCACAACAGCAGCAAGAATACTCATCGGAAAGTATTGGAAGACACAAGAATTACCCACCCGAGAAGAATGGCAGACAAAAGTGATGGACTATATGGAATTGGCTGAGATGACTGGCAGAATCTGGGACCAAGGAGAAGAGTCGGTGGAAGAAGATTGGAAAAAATTTAAAGTATATCTTCAAAAATATTGTAAAATTAAGGACTGTTAGAAAGATGTTGGAAAAATAAAATTAGGTAGTTTGGGCAGATATGATATAAAGGATTAAGTAAAAATGAGTTGATGAAATTGATGAAAGAGAGGATGTTAAACTATAATATTCTAAATTAAATTACTTAAATGAAAATAAGGTTGGAAGGATTTGCTGAAAAAACGATTTGAACTAGAATACAAAATTGGGAGGTGTGAGGAGGTCAAGGAAACAAGTAAAGGAAGAAAGTTATGTAAAGGTTTAATCTGTTCTTTTTCTATTTTAAGTGAATGTATTTTTATACCTTTTTCCTTTTTTCTTTTTCTGTTATTGTTGTATTCTTTTTTTGTATTTTGTATTGTTCTTTGAATAAATATTATTTTTTAAAAAAATCACAGTGAAAGCCACAGTGATTTGGGAGAGGGATATTGAAGTAATCAAAGATTCGCACTTCACATGGACCACCCTCCTCATCTTTGTTTTGGCTGAGCAAAAGCAGTGTGTGAGATACATGATCTCTGACCACGCACCAGAATACAGATTTCTTGTTTTGGTACTTCTCTGTACAGCAACAAAGAAGAGCCTGCAGTCCTCAGTCTAATTTCCTGTGGGTGAGAATAGCAGGTAAGGAGGGCGAGGGGCGAAAATGGAGAAGAATGCTGAAATGAATGGAGTGAGAAAAAAAAGAAAGGGGAAGACCCTTTGCAAGCAAGTAGTTCAGACTCCTGGCAAATCTCCAGGCATGGGGATGCATGGGGAGCCAGAAGGGTTGACATAAAGAGAGGAGTCATGCTTTGCTCTGACTCTAGCCACCACTGCATGTGGCCCCCAACAGATTATTCCTGAGGGAATACAGCCCTTGGCAGAGAAGTTCCCTGTGCTTGCTGTACAGTGAGGTATTTGTGTGATGATGTTGCTCTTCTCTCCTACCATAACCAGAAGCATTAAGAGTTAACTCACCTGTTCTCATAGTCTAATAGTAAATCTCAAATACAGTGGAACCTCGTGTTATGTACTGTTCTCCTTGCTAATGCTGCAGGTTACAAGCTCCTCTAACCCGGAAGTAGATGTCCCTTGTTGCAAACTTTGCCTCAGGATGCAAGCAGAAGTCGTGTGCCGGCAGTGCGGCAGCAGTGGGAGGCGCCATTAGTGAAAGCGAACCTCATGTTATGAGCAGTTTCGGGTTACAAATGGACCTCCAGAACGAATTAAGTTCTTAACTGGATGTACCACTGTAGTGTTGGAAAGGAGGTCTTTTAAATATCTGCTTTGCAGCTTAGTATCTGATGGCAATTCCTACTTTGGAATAACAAACTTGTACTAAATTCAGCTTAGTCTTCACTGCCAATACAGACTGGATGAATTTAATTGCAAGAGCAGGCTGTTGCTGTTCAGTCCTGTTTTGCTCACTGCTGGTCCCGAGCTGTTAAAATTTGAGTTGTTTTTGAAGTATGGCACTGGCAGACATTACTGTTAATTAGTCCAGCTTTCAACTGAACATTATTGTCAAGCACAAGTGACTTTAGTACAAGATACAGAGATTCCCATGACAGCATTTCCCCTCCTTAATTGACCTACATGGCAACAAAGGAAAATTAAAAGCCTCAGAAAATACCCACGAGGTGCTTCCCTTTTTGAAGAACACAATCAATGTTACATTAACAGAAACTTCTCTGAACATCTCCTGCTAGTCCCAAATAAGGTTTTGTTGCATAAAGCCAAGCTATGGGTAGCTGGCAAACAAGCGCAGAAAGTATGCTTTTTTTAAAAAAAAAAAAAGTTTCACAATAAGAATCTGAGTTAGAGAAAGCAGGTTTCTGTATACAGCAGAATTTCTCTCTTCAGTATGTGATGAGGGTATCTTGCGCTGAATAAGAAAGCTCGACAGGACCATTTTTGCAGTCTCAGGCACCTAGCAAAATAGTGGGTGGTGCATCAGGGCTATGAGGGTACATCCGTGCCAAGGAAATTAGCGAACAAAACCATCAACTTTTCCTCCTAAATCATAAAGCCACACTCTTTCCTGCCTCCCCACCAGCACTCATATCCAGTAGCAGATGGCAGGGGTGAGAGCTGGCACTGATATGACTTCTGTTCTTGATAAGAATGACAGTGATATTGAATGCATGATTGACAAGAAAAGGAAGGCCTTTAAGATCTGGCAAAGAGATAGAAACTGTGCCACTAAGAAAAAGAAAAAAACCTATGCCAACACTAAGGCTGAGGTTCAAAGAAGAACCAGAGAACTAAAAAACACCTCGTGGATAAAAAAAAGCTCAAGAGATCCAGCACTTAGCCAACACTCATGATGCACAGAGTTTCTTTAAAGCCACAAAGACCATCTATGGGCCAATAAATCATGGCATATGCCCCCTAAGCTCAGCAGATGGTACCACATTTCTAAAAGATAAAGAAGCTATTGCACTGCGCTGGAAAGAACACTACCAACATCTCCTTAACCGCAACTCCCCCATAGCTGCTGAGGTCCTCTCACAAATTCTGCAAAAACAAGTTAGAGATGAGCTTGCAGTATCTCCAAATCTGGGAGAATTGTGTACAGCTTTTAACCAAATGAAAAACAACAAAGCCAGTGGACCTGATGGGATACCTGCCGAAATCTTCAAAGTGGGAGGAATTGAACTTACACAACAACTTCACAAGCTCATCAAAAAAATCTGGGAAAGAGAAGAGATCCCAGCAGACTTTAGGGATGCCAGAATTACCAATCTTTTTTTAAAAAAGGTGACAGAACTGATTGTGGAAACTATTGAGGCATCTCTCTATTAGCAGCGGCCACCAAGATTCTTGCAAGGATCTTAGCAAACCGTCTCTTAACAATATCCGAGGTGACCCTTCCTGAATCCCAAAATGGTTTTCAGCCTTCTAGGGGGACAGTGGAAATGATTTCCACCACTTGACAGTTTCAATAAAAATGCAGAGAGAAAAACCAACTCCTGTATATGGCATTTATTGACCTGACAAGGCTTTCGACACTAAGTCGTAATGCCCTGTGGACTGTCCTTCTGAAAATTGGCTGCCCAGATAAATTTGGAAACAACATTCGGCTCCTCCATGATAATATGACAGCAACAATCGCAGATAACAATGGCTCTCAATGTGAACCATTCACAGTGGGATCAGGTGTTAAACAGGGTTGTGTTATTGCCCCAACTCTATTCATTATTTTCATTGTCATGATCCTACACTTTGTCGAAGGGAAACTGCCCACCGGAGTAGAAATCATATATCGAACAGATGGAAAGCTCTTCAATCTGAGAAGGCTGAAAGGAAACAGTAAGGTTACCGTAACTTCCATCATAGAGCTTCAGTATGCTGATGACAACGTAGTATGCGCACGCTCAGAGGATGACCTCCAAACAATCCTAAATATCTTTGCAGAAGCTTACAAAAAGCTTGGCCTATCACTCAACATCCAAAAACCAAAGTGCTGCACCAACAAGTACAAAATAACCCCTCTGCAGTGCCACAAATCCAACTCAATGGTGTAATGTTGGAAAATGTCAATCACTTCTCCTACCTAGGCAGTTATCTTTCCACAAGGGCCAACACTGATGCTGAAATCCAGCATCACCTGAGCTCTGCGAGTGCGGCTTTCTCCCGATTGCAGTGCAGAGTGTTTGAGGACCAGGACATTCACAGGGAAACCAAAATGCTTGTTTACAAAGCTATTGTACTACCAACCTTATTATATGCTTGTGAAACATGGACCACTTATAAACGCCATCTCCAACTCCTTGAAAGATTCCATCAACGGTGTCTCTGAAAAATTTTACACATCACTTGGGAAGACAGGTGAACTATTATCAGTGTACTGGAAGAAGCAAAGATCACCAGTGTCGAAGGAATGATTCTTCAACATCAACTGGTCATGTTGTGCAGATGCCTGATGAACGTTCTTCCAAACCAACTACTCTATTCCAAACTTAAAAATGGAAAGCGTAATGCTGGTGGTCAACAAAAGAGGTTTAAAGACTGTCTCAAGGCAAATCTTAAAAAATGTAGTATAAATACTGACAACTGGGAAACACTGGCCTGTGAGTGGTCCAGTTGGAGAACAGCCTTCACCAAAGGTGTCATGGGCTTTGAAGACACTTGAACTCAGGACGCAAGGGAGAAATGTGCTAAGAGGAAGGCACACTTGACAAATCCACACCGTGATCAACTCCTGCCTGGAAACTATTGTCCCCACTGTAGAAGGTTGTGTGGATCCAGAATTGGCCTCCACAGTCACTTGCGGACTCATTGTTAAAACCGCGTTTATAGAAGACAATCTTACTTGGCTACTAGTGATCACCAAAGAAGACCTATTTATCTACTTTCACTGCCGTGGTTTCAAACTGCTAGGTTGACAGGAGCTGAGACAGAGCAATGGGAGCTCACTCCATTGCGGGGATGTGACACCAAGGCTAAGAACAATCAGAAAATGGAAGCTAGGGTTGAAAAATAGATCTATACATGAAATGGGAAAGTGTGCAACAAGGCACCAACGTGTTTCAGACTCTCCCAACTTAATTTCCACTCAGCTCAGCTATGCAACTGAACGAGCAAATTACAAAAGGAAATCAGATTGTTTCAATGGTTGGGAGAAGGGAGGAGACATTTTTAAATAGCCATTGGATAATGCTGCTGTATTCCTTAACCACATCATTTAAAAAGCCATTTAAAAGTAGTTTATTCTATGTTACCATTCTGCAACAAAACTAATGTGGTGGAGGCCAGTGGCCAGTGGTTGAGGAGGCGAGACTACTAGTGCTCTTCTTAAAAGATTAAATTATTTATAAAAGCCACAGAAGCACACTTTTAAAAGCCTTTTTTTCTTACCCCCAACTAGCATGTTACATTTTAAATTATACTTTGAGGGCTTACCGAAAAGCAACTGATTTACTATCAGCAACTGGTGTAAATCCAAACATTAGCTCACTAGACACTTCATGAATAATAACACTAATGTTGCACACTTCAAAATGCTTACAAGATTTGGGTTCTGTATGGTTTGCAAAGGGAAAGCCAATCGAGTCAGACAGGAATGCTATTTCCCCCCAACATAGTCTATCTACAACCAGACCGCGAATTTAAATAGTTGGAAATTTTTGCTTCATATAATTGCAATTCTCCTTTACAGGAATTTTGGATATCTAATGTGATCTCTCCCCCAACCTCCATTAAAGTTTTATTTTCCAAACTCCATTATTTCGGTAGATTGGCAATGGTGCAGGCATTGGGATACACTGACAATATAGAATACAACTTACAATATATAAGACAGTCTTCAACTTTCTCATATTTGGAATTTACCTTCAAACTCCAAATGCAATGTGGGACCCAAATATGTTTGGTTTTTGGTCCTTCTTTATTTCCTCTTTTCTCCTTAAGTTTCTCCGTCTTTCTCAACCTCCTCCTTGGCCCTCATTTCATTTCATTCTTTCTTTAAAAAGATAATCCTAGAAGGAAGGGGAACTGGAAAATTGTTGCAATTATTGCTAGTGTGAACTACATTAGATGGAGTTTAAAAATACATTTTAAACCGTATATGGATATGAATTTTCTTTTTCTTTTATGCAGATTAATGTGGAAATGGGATGGAGTGGACTTAGTAATATACACAAAATTGACACAGACCAGAAATAGGCAGATCTATGCATCCCAAACCCTAACATGCAAATTGGTATTCTGACCTGGAATAGGAGAGAAACTGAACCACCTAGTAGCTGGAGAGCTGTTGCTTGTCATACTTCTGAAAATGATAAAACAATTGGTTAGAGGACTAAAGCAATCTCAGCCTAAACTCAAACTTTAAATTTGCCCATAACTTATTGATACTGGGCCTACCTAAGTACAACTGAAATAATTGCAGCCCTCCCCATTTACCCCACTTGTCTTCCCTTCCTCTGTCAAATTATGGATTATAACCCCTTCAAGGTAGGGACTTGTCCTCTTGTATGATGCGCGTTGATGAAGTCACAGTAGTGATAATGATAATGATGAGCATCAAGCTGCCTATGTGTGTTTGTGTTGCAGTAAAACTTGGCAGTATCTGATTCCATCGCTCTGCATGTCCCAATCACCACCACTGCTTTACGTGATTGGCAGTCATTGGTGGGGCATGGAAACACATAATTATAGTGATCTTTACACATACAGAGAATGTGTGGCAGGGTGTGTGTGGCGGAAATGGCATCATGATCACAGTCCAAAAATATATACCCGTTTAGCTGAATATATGCTTAAAGCCCTATGGGAGATAAACAATGTTGTGTGAATGGACTTCCATTCATGCCACAAGATTTCTGCTTCCTCTCTTTCCCATTTCTGCCACCATATTCCCCAGTTTATTATCAAGGATCCCTCTGGAACCAATTTTGTCCTATTGAATGAGTAGAAGTCAATTTCATTGGAAGGCTGACACTGTTTGATGCATGGCTAAGGCTTTCTTTTCATGCAGTCCCTAATGAAATGGACAGAACCCACATACCCACATCTGTAATGTTGCACATATATATTTGTACATATTTACAGCTCTACCTATCTCCTCCACTAAACATATAGACTTTGGATTAGAGCCTGCTCTCCCAAACTGCTCCTCAACATGCACACACTAACACTGAACAGGGAGTACTTTTAACTTGAGGGTGTTGGTGGGAGGAATGAGATAGGTAAGGCTGCCACTGAAAATCCAAGTACTTCTCTTGAAATGCTGTAGGGGGCAGGATCTGTGGTCCTTCAGATGGTGTTGGACTCCAACTCCCATCAGCCCCAACCAATATACCCAGTGATCAGGGATGAGGGGAGTTGTAGCTCAATAACATCTGGAGGACCACAGGCTCCCATTCTGTGCAGTTCTTTCTTCTTCTTAATCAACTTTATTTTACTTTAGCTTTCGTTAGCTGGTGGACCAGGAATTGGAGTTCCCAATCGTTAACCTACAAATCAATAAAGAAACACAATTTTTATTCAATAGCAATCTTACTCCTTTCAAGAAGCACCAAGCAAGAACTTCTGCTGAAAAATAGGTCACTAACATTTTCCCCCTCTATCTCAAAGTGGTGATGAAAGACTTTTGATGAACAGAGAGCTCTGTGTTTAATTCTAAAGAGGAACATAGCCAAAAAGATTGTTTCTGTAAATCATAGATGATGCTTTGCAAAATTCAGGTTTTAGATCCATTATACTCGAAAACTGTAACACAAGAGTGCCATTTTAGTTTGGATGCCTGGCAATACCTTATGTCTTACCAGCCATAAGTGCCCCGAACTTTGATTTAATAGGATGCATCCAGGTAATTGTTTAGAGATTTTAAACTTTGTTTTTACTCTTAAGGTTTTTAATGTCTTGAAAATGCATTCCCCCCTATTGATTTTATCCTCTTCCATTTGGCAGCATTGATTTGTTTTCCTGTCATTTAAATGGAACAAAACCCAGTCCGGCTTGTTTTTATTTAACAACTTCCATTTATTCAATCTTCTGATACTTTTTTCCTTTTTTTTTTACTGCAGCAGCATCTTCAGATGATGTGAGCACAGCTCTGAGAGGAGTGCTTGATAGTTTGCTGATGAAGTCAGAAAAGAGGCACTGTATATTACTTTTATGTTGCTAAGACGAGCTCAGGCAGCTCTCCTTTTTTCTCCCATTGTCTCACTCTCAGCACTTCTGCTAAGAAGAGAGCAGAAATCCACTTTTAAAGGGAAAATGGCACTTTGAGACATCGTATGGGGGCCATCAAAGGAATCGAGCAAATGCATAAAGGCTAATTCACATAATTGCTCCATTTCCCATGGCTAGCAGTATCCTAAGCTTTGGTCTTCGCCTTGTTTGAGTGCAGGATCTGCAAGCATGATGTTTAAAAATGTTGTTCTTGCATTTCACACATTTTCCTTTTTGTGGGTGGGTAGCAACAAGCATAGTAAAAAAAAAATCAAAATAGTGGCAAAATTTGCCTGTGAAGTCACTCTGAGTCACTCTACGAATGTCTGAAAATGATATTAATGAATGTTGTTAAGTAGAAATGAATTTTCAACACTCCCTTCCTTTATGCTCAACTGATTTGCTTGCCTTGCATCCCACTTCTCCCAAATTCTGGTTTAACCATGACAATTTATAAAATTAATTCCATTATGCAATTTGCTAGAGCTTTCAGTTTCTTCAGTTTAATCAAATCTCGCCCGCGCTACATTAAAGTTACAAATCTGCGTATTGATAAAATACTGCCAAAATGCCACAAAACAAGCATGAATGGTACAGTGGTACCTTGGGTTAAGAACTTAATTCATTCTGGAGGTCCGTTCTTAACCTGAAACTGTTCTTAACCTGAAGCACCACTTTAGCTAATGGGGCCTCCCGCTGCTGCCACGCCGCCACCACACGATTTCTGTTCTCATCCTGAAGCAAAGTTCTTAACCCAAGGTACTATTTCTGGGTTAGCAGAGACTGTAACCTGAAGCGTCTGTAACCCGAGGTACCACTGTATCATTACATTAAGATTTGTTTGGTTTGATGTTTTACCAATGCACAGGTATGGTCTGGGACACTGGTACCCACACAATAAGAATAATGGTGCAATAATATGGATGATCTCATCAAGTTTGATTCCTTCACTCCCCATGTTTTATCAACCCACAGGTGCACATTGCTAATGTAGAGGAGGGGGAATACCCAGATGAGCTGAAAAAAGCTGAAAACTATATCAAACTGGAGATACAATTGTACAATTTCACACTTGCTCAATTTGATATATTTTGAAAGAAGACATAGAACAATGAAAGATACCAAATGCACTGATTCCACCACCAAATGAGATGTAAATTGGAAAACCCAAAACTGGGGACAAATTTGACTGAGGAGAATTTTAGGAGCATTTCTAGTGTCCTCAAGTAGTTTGCTATCATCTTTGAGTTAGGCTAGTAGAGCTAGTACTTCAGATTTCCTTTTAAATATTCTCATGTACAGATATATCTTAAAATAATCAATACAGACTGCCCTTAATAGCCACTGTGGCACTCCAGCACATCGGTATATATGAGATGACAGAAATACAATAAGAACTTGTGCTGAATTACTCTTTCTAATGACCCTCTACTGGGAAGGTCACATCCTTAATAATACATTTGTGCCATTGTGTGCTTTGTAGTAAAGTGAGTGTAAGCACAGAAGATTCTGCCCAGTGTTGTTGTTGTTTTTCTCTTTATGATGTAACAAATCCCTGAGCAGCAGTCTGGTACCAGTGCCTTGGTCACTATAATGACTTGGCCATTATCGAGTGGATAACAGAATTTTAACCGAATCCTCATTCTGAATGTACTAGTTACCATCACTCTGAAAAAAGGTTTCAGCACAATAATTTCCAGGTTTAAAAGTATCTATAGTACTATAGTAATCAAGTTTAGCAAAGTCAAAGATCCAACTTCAATAATGAAAATGAACCCTCAATTATTCAATGGATAAGCAGAAAGGAAGAAAATATTGGCTTCAGCCCTACGTACAACATAGTGTTATTATTAGTGTGTGGCAGTGAAGGCTGGCAAGTAGCCTATTATTCACAGCATGCCAAGCATTCATTATGAAGTTGACAACCAGGTCTCCTCCAAGTAAGTTTGGACTGGAATAAATTCAAGTGTGTACATGATCTTAAACAGCCACTTCAATGTCAATGAAAAATATGCTCGACTTGAGTTTAATGCTAGTACCGTACATGTAATCAAATAGTTGATTTCATTACATCTTATCTGAATTTATTTAATCATGGAGGGAAAACAAATATGAAAAGGCAATTCTCAGAGCTATTTCTTTGAAATCACAAGAATCATCTCTGTTTCAGCTCTTGCATTATAGTCCACCTTGCTCCTGTGCTCCTGTGCTGCATCCTTTACTTTGTGGTGTGAATATTTTACCTTAATGTATATATGGAATCTGTGACTATCCATAGTCTCTTGCTGAGGTTTTTCCCCCACCTGCACTGACACTAGAATTTTCTCTTTAAGAAGCAGAAAAAAATGAATACATGGGAATAGTAGCATATACTGTACACCATACTTTGCCTAATAGATATGAAGAACTATTTCTGCCTGCATACAGTGGTACCTCAGGTTACATACACTTCAGGTTACAGACTCCGCTAACCCAGAAATATTACCTCGGGTTAAGAACTTTGCTTCAGGATGAGAACAGAAATCGTGCTCCGGTGGCGTGGCGGCAGCAGGAGGCCCCATTAGCTAAAGTGGTGCTTCAGGTTAAGAACAGTTTCAGGTTAAGAACGGACCTCCGGAACAAATTAGGTTCTTAACCCGAGGTACCAGTGTATTGAGATCAGCATTGTTGGCTTGTATGGATGAAGGGTGGTATACAAATAATAAATAAAATAAAATAAAATAAAAGGTGATGAGTGTATTGAGGTGAGAATGGTAGGCACTAAGGAAGCAGACTTGACAGGAAAAAAACCTTGTCCATGGTGTTCCTTCCCAATGGATGTAAAGTTGATTCCTGCTGACTTGGAGAATTAACGAGTGCAACTTAGCTAAGAACTGTTTCTGGTCACTGGGCTCAAGATTGTTAAGGCTTCTGAGGAAATTACACAAGGCTGACCACTCACATAGACCTCTGTTATGCCCAGTTGTCTCCCATTGTCTGCTCATGCTGAGCCTGGTTTTCCGGGCTTTGCCCTTAAAAGGATGTTCATAACATTCTCTTCAGTGCCATGTGACTCTTTGTTATTTTTGCTATGAAGAAAAGGGGTGAATAGTTGGAAGGCTTATTCACACAGGGGAAACTGTGCCAGTATGAGGTTTGGCTAGCATCACATCACAACATCCCACTGCATGGGTACTACTGTATGTATAATTTGAACCTTATGTAAAATTATTTGGGTAAAGTGAGCTTTAGGGATGCTTTGTATCCTACACAAGCTCTACTGAGTAAAACTGTGGTTTGTTCCAGTGTAATATAGTGGCTAGAGTGTCAGTTTGGAAAAACCCAAACCATTCAGCTTCGTTTGTGACTCTAGAAAAGTAAATATTTCTTAGCTTAACCTATCTCACAGGATTAGCATAGCCATGTGTCCTTCTTTACTGGGGACAGTCCTCAACTTGTTGTAAAGTTCAAATTTGGTTTAGAGATTGAAGAACCACAGGAATGGAGAGCAGGTCTTCAAAGTTTCCCATTTGCAGTTAGCAACATGGATGGCAGACACCGCAATCACACATTGGGTCTTGCCCACTGTGGTTAGATGTTCTGTACTTTTATTTTACTTATTTCCAAATGTACATTGATATAGTTAAACTAGCATATGAAAAATTTGTGCAAACTTGAAGCCCCCTTTGTCCCATTTTGCTTGTTTGTTTTTGTTTGGTGATGGTCACACCTCACAGGAGTGATATGAGTCTAAACTAGGAGTAGCCAATGTTGTGCCATCCAGATGTTGTCTAACTATAGCTCCTATCTTTCATCATGTTGGTTGGGACTTATGGAGGGCACCACATTAACTACCCCTGGGTTCAATGATATATATATTCAAATGCTACGGCCTTCATATAAGATTCAGAAACTTCAGCAGTGCTCCAAGCTGAGGCTGTAACATTTTTCAGCTTCTTGGTCTGTGTACCAGTCTGATCATGTGGAGATTCTCTGTGTTAATTAAGGCTAACATTTAAAAAACCCCAAGTTGCATAAAACGTTTGAAGAAGTCCTGACTCTTTAAGATCTAACATCATGCAGAACACTGTTGAATTGTTCTGAAGGTGCTTGTTAGCCATTCTGGGTTTTTTGAAGCATGTGCTTGATGATTTTGTGACTTGGTTCATGTTACAATCCTTGGGAATGGCTTTGGGTTCAACCACAAAAATTAAAATAGAGCTTTTGGTTTTAGTTTCTAACTCTCTTCATGTCAACATACTAATTGAAACAGTGGCATGGCATTATTTTTACTACTTTAAATGTGTGTAAGAGGGGTTATCACCCCAAAGTAAAAATTAGGTTATAGAAGAAAAGCTTTTATAACCTTGACTGCTATCAAAGAGAAAATGGATACTTTTTTCCATATGTAGTACACAAAGACATATTAATATAGAAGCAGCTGTTATACAAGAGGCTTATAATGCATTTCAAAGAGACCTTGCAGTGTAGCCAGGATGTTTTTGTGCTCATACTGTCTTCTTGTGACAAATCCACTGGAAAGATTTACCATTAGGGAACGTGGGGTCTGCATTTCAAAGGAGCTCTCAGGAAAGGATTATTATTCCCATGTCTCTTTTGCATCTCACAGCCCCTTTATACTTGCACTAGGATTTACAAATAAAAATAATAAAAAATGAATGGCAGATCCATAATGCTGGGTGTTCACTAAGCGAAAATTGCAGCTTGTTTGAATGAATAGCATTCTCTGTTCATTGATAATCATCTATTTATTTGATCCTCTTTGAGCTTAATAGTAGTTGTAAAAGGAATAAAGTTTAGGCCTGCAAATTGTCTCCATCCCCACCCCAAGAAATCTATATCTGAATGAGACTCTCTGTTTCATGTGGATGTTTTTGCAGATGAAGCTGAATTAGCTAAATGGGATCTTGATTGCATACAGGCAATATATATCGATCAATGCACAAAAATGCAATTCTGCAAGTTTGTGTTTTGTAAACAAAAAGCTTGAGATTGCAGCCCAAGAAAGCTTTTGTAATTGCTGTCCGTTGTCCTGGAGTCAACAGCAAAGATCACATTGAAAAGAATATTCTGCTACTCACAGGTGGGTGCTGCTGTTATAGGGCAAGAAATAATGGCATCAATGTCAGAACCTAAGAAAACAGCAATTCGTAGTAATGAGCCTTAAAAGATGCCAAAGAAAATAATATTCTTTATTGGTATTCTATTTTCATAATATAAACCAATGCTTTTCAAATAGGACATGCTCTTTGTCATGGCAGAAGTCGCTTCCTGGTCTCTTAAGAGAGAGAACTGCCATACAAAAGATAGAATCTATACTGTTTCTGGTAATGTATGAAGGTAATAATGTCACATGGGGTGTATTTTTAGTTGCGTGGATTGAAGCAGCTGCCCCAACCTTGTGCCTTCCAGGTGGTTTAGACTACAGCTCCCATAATCCCTGGCCATGCTGGCTGATGCTGATGGGAACTTTGCAAATGAAACATTGGATTTGGCTCTGTTGCAAATTGCGGAAATGCATTTGACTTATTCTGGTTCACTGGATTGCTCATCACATGATGTAAATCCATTTTTTAATATGCCATCCTTTACTTGTGTACTCAAAAGCCCCACTGAGGTCAAGGGCAATTCTCCCAGTGTGTATATAGGATTGCAGCCTTCATTAGATGCTGCTCAGGTGTGTGAAGACAGACAGACTGCTGACCTTAGGCATTGTGGAGGTTGGCTATGCATGTCAAGCATAATTAAATGTGGTTGGAAGAACATAATGTGGACTTTATTTCTGGATCTGATGTCTATCAGTTCTTCTAGAGTCAAAGGGCTCTTTCTTCTGCAAATTTTAGCATGTTTTGAAGGAAGATCTCATGCTGTTTTGGTCCCACAACTGTTTCCCCCCCCAATAAAGTATTCCTCCATATAGTATAATGGTCACAGAGCCAGAAAAACACACAAAAGTGTCTGGGTTCAAGCCCCTGTTTGGCCACAAAGCTTACTGGGTGACTTTGGATCACTCACTCACTCACTGTCCTCCTAACCTACCTCACATGTTCGAATAAAATTAAGGTGTGGGTACGATGTATGGTATCCTGAGCTCCTTGAAGGGAAAGCAGGATAAAATGTAATTATTTTGTTGACTGACTGATTCTAAAGAATCACTTAATTATAGAAACAAACCAGAATATCACTAAAGCTTAACATATGGGAAAATTAGATGATGTGAAACAATTGGCATCTCTGAAGAGTTGTGGTGCATAGATGTGTTGATTCAAACATGATTACTATACATTCTGGAGAAAAAGGGTTTTGAAACAAATTAACACATTTTATTGAGTCATTGCCCCTTCTGCATACTGTTATCTCTCTTGGTATATTTTCGGCTCCCTCCTGCCTTCCAAATATATTTGCTTGCGTTATTTTATTTTGGAGCTGGTACTATTTTTTATTTATTTGCTTTCCCCTCGGGGCTGCTTTGAGGTGGGAGTTGAGAGGGGCAGCCAAGCCCCCTGCCTCTTCCAAAGTGGACTTCCAGCAATGCTTATTGCCACACTCATTACTCTCTCTTTCTGTCCATGGAGCTTCTAGCAGTTTGGGGGTAGTTGATACACTGAGGAAATGGCACATGAAGAAAGGATTTGAAGAACTTGCCTGTCCTTCAAAATAGCAATGTGGGGTTGCTCATTAGTAAACAAAACAAGCCTACAGGAGTTCTTTATTCTATGTCACATTGAATTTAGCTCTGCCTTCAAATAATTTCTCATGATGTTATATATATGTGTGTGTGTGTTAGCTTAAAATTTGTAAAAAAAGGGCCTGGGCTAGCCCCTAGATATCAGGGACTGGACTGAGGAATGGTGGAGACGACCCCCCCCCCCCGCCAGAGAAGAGGGAGACAGTATTGATTTACAACAGTGGTTTGCAGAAGGTCATGACTCTGAGACAGAAGAGAGGAAAAAGCTGGGAGATAATGGAAGGGGGGGGCAGAAGAGCCAGAGCAGCTGGCTGACATGTTATCATTAGAAAGCACTGCAGACCCCCCCCCCCTTCTTGTGATGGCCTGGGACTCGGGCTTGGACTCAGAACCAGAGGAGACTCAGTCTGCACCAGATCCTTTGCCTCAGGCATCATCTGAACCAAGTCTGGGGACTGATCCTGAAGAGTCCCATTCTGCACAGGTTCCCCTGCAACAAACACCAGCTGGTCTGAGTCAGGGGCCTGAGCCTTCCCTGGCTCCAGATTACCTCATTGCCTTCAGTTGGGTCATCACTTACAGCTGCTCCACTACTGGTTTGGTCAGGGGAGGCTGAGGCGGCCCCTGGGTCTAGTAACCCACCAATGTCTCCCGAGCTGCAGAGACTAAGGTCTGAGAGAAGGAGAGACCTGAGTACTTGCAGGAGGAGTACTTCAGGCGAAACAGGGAGGTGAATCGCTGGGGGATCAGGACCGGCCGCTACCCTGACAAAGATAAAAGGCTGTCGGACCCTGCCCCAGATTGTGGGAGCAACATTGCTGTATGCTAGATCCTGCCTGAGATCCTGTACCTGTTCTCGCCTGGTTTCCTGCCTTGGCCCTCTCAGACTGACTCCCAGAGGAACCTTTGGATTCTGGACTGGTCCTGGACCACATTTCACGAGTTACCCCCGGGCCCAGCACACTTTTTCTAGGACCCAGAGAGCAGTGAGAGTGGTAGAACAGAAAGCGAATTGGCAAAAGGCCTTACACAGCCACTGTAGAGTGGTGTGTGGAGCTGCTGCTGATGACTGAGAGGGAAAGGGGGGAGGAGATTACTTAGAGCAACACCATTATCCAAGAGGTAGCATTCTACATCCCTCTCTGTGAATATTGAATAAAATACCTTGGTAAGAACATCTTGTCTTCCCATTACTGGCAGCCTGCCCTGAGGGAGTGGGATCGGGTTCCCTGAAGCCTGACACTACCTTTCTTAGGCAGCTACTGTGACCTAAGTGAATACTGAGGCCAGTCCTAGCCTTGCATGCTGGGTGCGGGTTCTGTCAGCTGCCTGCTATTTGAATTGTGTATAATTCATAGTATTACTCTGGGGCAAATGGTTTTGCCAAAGCCTAATGATTATTATTTTGTGGTGATGTGGAGGCAGACTTTTTCAATGGTGGCATGGGTGTTATGGAATGTGCTGCTGAAATAAGATGACATAAGAACATAAGAACACCCTGTTCTCCAGATGTTGCTGGACTACAGCTGCTATCATCCCTGGCTTGGTCTGATGGGAGTTGCAGTCCAGGAACATCTGGAGAGCTGCATCTTGGTACCCCTGGCCTAGGAGGCGCAAATTAGATTGCTTTGCTTAAAAACACATGCCAAGCAAAATTTCCTCCATCCCTTGTCTTAAGTTAGTCATGGTGACTATTCCCATTGATTTCAATGGAACCTATGTGCAGCAAACTTGCTGCAGACCCAAGCTACCGTGGAACATTGTATGCACCTTGAAAGCTGACCATGGAAATAGTAGCGCCTGACATGAAAATGCAGGAAAGAGAAATGTGCCCAGGAAGCATCAAGGAAGGAGTAAGTAATGAGAACAGCCCTTATATTAAAGGGGTTGATATATATATATGTGTGTGTGTGTGTGTGTGTATAATAAAATTGTCCAATAACACCTTACAGACCAGCTAAGTTTGTTCTTGGTATAAGCTTTCGTGTTCATGCACACTTCCTCAGATACACTGAAACAGAAGTCACCAGACCCTTATATATAGTGGGAGGGTGGGGTGGGGTTTAACTGTAAAGCAGTTGTTGAGGCCTGGATTCCTTCTGTTTACCAGAATCCTACACTTATTTGGGTAGCAAGCAGGGGCTGCTAGTGGTCTCATAACTGAAGACTCTGAAGTGCAAACCATATTATTCTGAAAGATCCCTCCCATAGTTCAGCTCTATTAAGAAGAAATGACAGAAAGTGAAGGTTGAAAGTAGTGTACTGTAACAATGTAGTTTTGTTTCTTTTCTTATGTTCTACATTCGTACATTCTACCTTGCAAATTGCCCATTTTCACTCGAAAGAAATGTAACTGTCAAAGCACCCTACCCGTAAATATGTAGCAAGATATGCCTGGCAACACTAATGGAATATTTTAAAAAATGAGATCATGTTGCCTGTTGCAGGAGCAATACCAATCATTTGGTTTTTCCAATATATATTTTCCCTCTTTTCAAGATGGTGCTGTCAATACTACACTTGCTGGGAAGTTAATGTATTAACTGTATCTTTTAAATATTTATGAGAATCGAGAAAACCACAAACTGAAGGCCTTGTGAAAATGCTTAACGGAGTCAGTTTGGTGCAATGTGAATAATCACCGTATACATTTAATGATACACAAAAACTTTAGTTTGTGCTTTGTAAATATGTAAGTAATTGAATTCCAGCATCATTTTAGGGGCGTATTTTCATAATATGCAATGTGAGTGCTCTTTCTCACTCACTGTAGGAGACAGGGACCCTTAAACTTTTTCTCTCTCTTTCCTGTAGCATCTGAAATAGAAAACTTACATCTCTCTTTCTAGAGACATGAGCAGTCTGCTAGTACATAAGATGCAAATATTATTTCCAGGTTGATTCAGTAAAGTATGGAGGATGAGAAGGACAAGTCACTACAGCTTTTATTAATTCCCCAAAGTGGTCAATTTCTAAAAGAAATGCAAGGGCTATGTGACCTGGGATCTCACTTCCTAATCCCATGCTCATAGGATAGGCTGAAGGAGGGAGAAATGAGGGTGAGGAATTCTAGACATACTCTAGGGAACTGTTGTAGTTTTCATTACCTTGCAGTGCCTGATGACAGGGTAGATATCCTGAGTTGGATTCATAACTAGGTTCAGAAAACTGGATGATTTCCCTTCCCAGAACCTGGTGAATAGCTTGGTTTGGTTTAAGTCCAATTACAAGCAATTGTGGATCTGGTTCTGGTTAGCCCAACAGGATCAAATTGCTTTCCCATTCCCACCAGTGATCCACCAAGAACCTTCTTCCTTGTCCTTAATCCTTGTACAAGCCTCTTTCCTATCTGCAGAACTCAAAACATATTCTTCCTTCCCAAAAACCCATCCAGCCACTTACTTAGCTGCTGATGGTGGCAGCAGCACCAGAAGAAGGTCTCTTTTCTTCTATTCTGGCACCTAGCACACTGCTACGCAAATGAAATCTTCTTTAAAAGTGGAGGGTGCGTGAGAAAAAATGTTTGCCACTGTTAACATGGCGCACAGAAAAGCTCAAGATACACGTTGATCTACTCACACGTAGTTGTTATCCCTGAGAAACGTAGAAAATAACAGGATATCTTTACCTGAAAGTCTTCAGACTTACGCAACCCTTTAAAAATTAGCTGATGAAGGTGAATACATCGAAACAGGGCCCTGTCCTGGCTTCTAATCCATAATTGACTTTGGACTTCTGCTCTATGATTGAAACTGAGTCTCCATCTGCAAGCTGATAAATTATAAGGATCAACATTATTGTTGAGTGAAAAAGAGAAAATCTTTGTAACAAATTATTGTGTTATACATATCTTTATGAGTTAGAGTTTGTAATCTCTGTTAGAATTTGTAATCTTTATTTGAGTTTGTAATTCTTGTCAGAATACATACTTTTGAAAGGATTAGTTTTAGCTACTATTGACTATTGACTTGTGAGTAGGGACCACTCCCACTATTGAAACTTACATTGGCCTGAGTTCCTATTTCAAACAAGCCTACAAAATGAATTGTGGTAATTCCATTTTATAGATGTGGAACTACCATTAGAACATTTACCAAAGACCTCCCCAACAGTCTACGAGTGTACCATTGTGTACCTGATCATTGTCCAAAATATCTTCTCTGGACCACACCATTTCTTTCGTTCTTTCTTTTTTTAAAAAAATCTATCAGTCCCACAACTCAGAGATCTCTCTACAAGGGCCTATATCTGCCCTATCCATTTCAGTTTTTGTTTTATTTACAGATTTTCCTTGCTTTTGGTGGGACTTATTGCACCAACTTAGATTGAAGGATTGTGTGCACTTGCTTTGGGAATAAGCTATGTTGAACTCAATGAAATGTATTCATGACTATATACACCTAAGCTTGTACTTCACACAGTGCAATTAACTATTGTTGGATTGTTCCCAATGTATTTAGTATCAGGTAGAATAAGTAATTAGTGTAAAAGTGCATGTTTTCTAGCTTTCAACTTTAGCACTTTTTTTTTTACTTATCTACAAAAAACAGGATAAAATGGACACACTATTATTGCATAGGGGGCCAGAGATGGATTGCATGTGGGGGGAAAGCATTGGTGAATGCATTATTTGGGGGACCATAGAAAGAAAAATAACATGAATGTGTGTATTTTGATCCCAAAACAGAACAACATAGTTACATGGCAAATATGATTTTATATATATATATATATATATATATATATATATATATATATATATATATATATATATCTGCTTTGACCACCAGAGAGCACTGGAAAGAAAAATGAAAGCAGTGTGCAATTGCTTGCTTCTATAGTGTCTTGGAAGAAAGACTGATTTGAAGCAAAGAATGAACAGAGCTATTCACAAGTGAGTTAATCTTGCATGGAAAAAAAACAAGTTAACCGTGAATTTTTCAGTGGGTGAATTTATTGCTCATCATGATCAATAGCGAAACACTATTTATAAAACATGCATCTTACTTTCTGAATGCTGAAGGCATTCAGGCAGACAAAATCTCATCTGCTGAAGAATCTCTACAGGAGTCTCCTTGATGTCTTAGAGGACAATGTTGTCATTATGCAACAAAACATTTACTACCATGTTTAAATTTAAGTTGGATTCTATTTATTCTCTGAATTCCTCACTGAAAAATAGGTCAAATTCAGGTTGATTAGCTATCAAACAACTGGATTGTGGCTGATTTTTAATTTTGGCAGAAAAATCCTAACTGGGACTGGGAAACAGTGGACTGGAGCAGCGAGGCAGATGCATTGTTGCATCGCAGGCTCTGCTGGCTTCCGGTGGGGAGCTGGTTCAAGTGGTATGCAGATAAATAGCTTTGTTAGTACACAGATTAGCACTAGTGCAGTGGGATTTTCCCTCTCACCCAACCTTTGCACGCAAACAAATTTGCTCCAGAGGGGCAATAGAACATTCCATTGCGCAGGGAGAAATCATTGCATCTTTGCGCTATGTTGCACCCTCTGTCTTTGTTCCTATGCCAGCTCCCCAATGGTGTGGCTTAGACACCAAGTTTTGTGTGCCTCATAGGATCCACAAGGTTTTGAAACCTGTGGATCCAAAGCTGCCGGCCCCCTGCCACAAAGTTGCTTATTTTAGGGCTTTCCACTTTTTACTGCCAGCAGCAGATATGCCAGTAATAGCTTTTCACTTGCTTGCGTGAAGCAAGGGCCTCCATGGTAGAAGAAACCATGAAATTCATTTCCACTGATGGAGGCCAGCGTAGAGGAGACTATGTACAATCCTAACACACACACAACCATAACACTGGGGGTAGAAGTGGTCTAGGAATACATTATTTCTTGTAATAATTGCATGACTCTATTAACCACATTACTATCCATGTGAAGTATTTGGTGACTTTTCCTAAGAGATGAATGTGATAAAGAACAATTCTATCTAGCAATCATCTTAAAACATCCTTTTAAATAAACAAATTAAAATTATTTTTAAATCTGCAACAGTAAGGGAAAAATACAAATAATAAACTCATAATAAAAGAAGCAAAAATGCTTGTTAAATAAATAGATCTTATTCATCTGGTGGAAAGCATATGAAAACAATGCTTGGCAGCCTTTCTCAGAGAGGCTAATTGTGTGTGTGTCTGTGTGTACACACATGCACAAATGTAACAATCAGAATAGCATGTTGACAAATTATACTTCAAGAATGAAAGGTATGTGGAACAAATCCAAAGTCGTAGATCTAAGGACAATGAAAATAATCATAGAGAAAGGCAGGTGCTCATTCATAGATATGTGCTGTCCCATTTTTATGTGGATTTTAACACACACACATTGTGTTTCATTTGCACACAATTTGTAGGCATTTTATACATATATTCAGGATGTTGAGTACAGTGGTACCTCTGGTTATGTACTTAATTCATTCCGGAGGTCCATTCTTAACCTGAAACTGTTCTTAACCTGAAGCACCACTTTAGCTAATGGGGCCTCCCGCTGCTACCGTGCTGCCACCGCACAATTTCTGTTCTCATCCTGAAGCAAAGTTCTTAACCCGAGGTACTATTTCTGGGTTAGTGGAGTCTGCAACCTGAAGCGTATGTAACCTGAAGCGTATGTAACCCGAAGTACCACTGTACGGGTTTCATCACAACTAAGAAACAATATTTTCTCTCCCATTCCCCCTTGGGAATTTCAGAATGAGCCATCTTCAGATATCTTAAGGGCTGTCACATGGAAGATGGAGCAAGCTTGTTTTCTTCTCCTCTGGAGGGTAGGACCCAAACCAATGGCTTCAAGTTACAAGAAAGGAGATTCCGACTAAACGTCAGGGAGGATTTTCTGACAGTAAGCGCTGTTCAACAGTGGAACAGACTCCCTCAGGAGGTTCTGCAATCTCCATTATTGGAAGTTTTAAAGCAGAGGATGGATGGCCATCTGTCATGGATGTTGGGATTTCCACATTACAGGGGGTTGGACTAGATGGCCCTTGGAATCACGCCCAACTCTATATATGATTTTACAATTCTATTCTTCTTAGTGTTCATATATAAAGGTGGTTGGCATTGTAGGTCTTGCATGCTCCAAAAACCAAGTCTCAGAACTCACATCAACAAATCAGATTTCCATTCTTTTATGTCACTGTCCTGTCTCCTTATATGAATAGTAAATAGACTCGGAAACCTCAAAGACAAGGAGGGCAGAAATCTGAATTCATTGTGACTACAACATAAGATTCTATGCTTTGTCACGTCAACATAAGAACATTAACTTTGCCTTATGGGCTCTCACTGAGCAGTGACTGTGAAATTGGTGAAGTCTGAAGTCCTAGCTTTAAAATCCTTCGTGTCTGGCATGAGCTGATATAGTAATTCTATTTTCAAATATGGATGAATAATAGAAGCACTAAGTTTTCACCATGTGGTATTAAAAGAAGGAAAAATGTTTCCATAAGATCCGTGTTTAAGATCAATTATAAGATCCATGTTTCAGATCTGGTTTGGCCTCCACAAGCTTGAATCTTTCCACTTTCTGCCTTTGCAAATGCTACATTTTCTCCCTGGCCAAAATTTTCCAGTAATTGGAAGTTTTTAGCTGTGAAATAATGAAGTTGGGGGCCTGTAAATCACCATTATAAAATCACAACCAGGTCCCTGTGGCTTGGTTCAGTGACTTGGATTCTGCTGCTAAATCCAGGCTTTACATAAAAAAAATGACTGGTATTTGTTCTACATACTTGCACAACTGTGATGCTGCATAAAGCACATTGCGAAACAACAGCATCTCATATGAATCACAAGCGGTAAATCTATCCTGCTCAACAACAGCTTTACGTGCAATAATTTACTGTGATAATCTGCTTTAGGCACCTGGTACTAGCATATATGTAACACCATCTAAATATTAATCACAGTTTAGTAATCAGGAGCAGGCTATGAAATTTATGCTTGCTCTCCTAACTTCATATAGCACTCAAATTCCCTCTGAGTCCTTTAACCATATTATCTCCAGGGGGGTGCTTTAATTGAAATCCCAGCATTGCAGGGGGTTGGAATATGTGACATCCCCCCCCCCCCAGGATCCCTTCCAACTCTACAGTTCTATGATTCTATTTTCCTGTTTTGCCACGTGAGGTGAAACGGGAACTTGCTACTACCCCTACCCTGCCTCTCTTACCTGCGTTGTGCACCAGTTGCAGTAGCTGTGCCCGTGAAGCATAGGCAGTGGTGGCAATGCCTGTGAAGTGCCAGCAGCATCTGGTGAGATTTTGCCAGGGTGCCTTTTCTCTGCTGCCAGTGGAGGCAAGGCGGGCATCTGATGGGTGGTCATTCGTCACTAGGTGGCACTGGGTTTAGTTTTTTTCTGGTTGGAGTTAGCCTGCGTCTATACTGTTCTTCAAGAGAGAAATAATAAGGTTGTCTAATGTTCTGATACGTGTGTTCGGAAGCATGGCAGTACAAGTAGATAAATAGGTACTACTGCGGTGGGAAGGTAAATGGCATTTCCATGCGCTCTGGTTTCTGTCACGGTGTCCCGTTGCACCACAAGTGGTTTAGTCATGCTGGCCACATGACCTGGAATGCCATCTGTGAACAAATGCCAGCTCCCTCAGCCTGAAAGCGAGATGAGCGCCACAACCCCGTAGTCACCTTTGACTGGACTTAACCATCCAGGGGTCCTTTACCTTTTTATCTTTACCTTAGAATTTTCCATGGCAATTGGGAACCATGGTTGACAAGACTTTAAAATTGTAAACCTGTTTGAGATTTGAACAGAGCAGCATAGCAGTTTTCCTGTGCGAGAATCAGATTAACATAATATTCAATCTGATATTAGAGACATTATTCGGAGAAGTTAGGGTGGGTAGTAAGAGAGGACAGGGAGGGCAGGCATTGGGAGTAAAATTTGTTTTGAGTTCCCTCTCATAAATGAGAAATACATTTGACCAAGTCCTTGGGCCTTCTTTGTTTCTTCTTTCCATCACTGCTATTTTCTGTTTACTGACCTTTCCTAACTATGCTTTGTTAAGATCTAACTGAGCATGGTTTGCTCAAAGAGAATGAAGACTAATGTTTATTTTTGCAATTAATTTTAATCTTTGGTTATAGTTTTATTCCATTGTTACCCACTTGCACTGTAGTTTGCAGTCTTTTCCTTTTCCCCAGTCCAGAAAAACTAGTTTTGCTACATATTCAGCATCTTAAAGAATAACCATTTATTTTCTTTACCTATTGCTAAAACCTCCATTCATACTTAGATTACAAGGAACTCCTCAAAGGCCTCCCTCCTACTGTACCTTTCTGCTCCCATAGATTTAAAACATTCTTCTAATCTCCTTTTTCCATGTCATCGCTTTGATCAGCTCTTCTTACACATTTACAAGATTTTTTAATTCATCATCAGAGATTCTAGTATGGAACTGGACTAGAATGGGGAACTTGTGGCTCTGTATATGAAATGTTAGATGCCAACTCTCTTCAGCATTGCCAAAGGTTAGGGATAATGGAAGCAACATCTAGGTAGCTGCAGGTTCCCCACATCTGTTCTAGTCTTTCTCGAGTTTGTAGCTTTCCTGTCTCTTCCTATGTCTTTCATTCTGATAGGTCCACTTAGTTTGCACAAATTTACTTGCCTCCTTCTCTTCCTCTTGTTTCTCATGCCTGGAAAAAACCCCTCACACTCTTAGTTTGAAACATTCTTTGCCTTTCTCATAATGAGAGTCTCTTCAAGAAGACATACTTCAGCAGAATATTTTCTTACCTTTCACTTTACTTTGTCTTGCCCAAATTTCCTGTCTGTCTGAGTTGTCCTCCAACTTAAATGCTCCTCCAATGCATTTTCTATTTTAAATCCCCGATTTTCTTCCATTCCCATTGTCGTCATCAGCTAATGCAGATCACAAACCCAAAAAAGGGAATGCAACCCTCCTTTATGTTCTGCACAGTGCCTAGAACACAACTGGGGCTCATTATGCAAGGGATCATTAAAAAACAAGGAAGCCAACAAACCACACAACTACACATCATTGCAATTTGGGGGTCAGAGACTGTGGCATCCAACCAAGTTAAATATAGGCTGCAGCATCTTGGTTTTGACATAGTAAGTCCCACTTTAGCTGGTGGGATCAAATAGGGTTGAAGGGGCAAATCCTATTTGACATTTTCAGATTTGCTGCATCTGACTATGTTTGGAGCATATTCTTCCCTGCATTCTGTGGAATAAACCTCAGTTCTGATGGGGCGTGTGTCGGAAATCCCTTGCCATCATAAATCTGACAGACACGGGGCTCTTCACCTATTGTTCTTCCCTTCTCTTGAAAGCATATTCTGAAATTTATCTTCCTGCATCCCACAATGATGCAAGTTATTTGGTGCAGGCAGTAGATCATGTACTGCTTAGGGCAACAGTTTAATATTTGTGTATCTGTTTGAACAGTTCTGGGGACAACAATACCATCTCCTACAGATTCAGCCCCATCCAATCCACTCCCTTTTCTTTCATTCCTATAGCTGCTATGTTGCATTATTCTAACTCTACTGCTTTGCTTTCTTACCTCACTTTGAATTATTTCTTCCTGTGCTCTTCCTGCTGTGCCCCAGGGCTCCACTGTAAGATGTACTGTATTTATCCCTCACTATTTACTCTGCTTTCCAGAAGGTACACTCTTTGGAAAACAAAACAAAATATATCCTTGCACAATGTGGGGAGAGAATGAGAGAGAGGAGGCCTTCTTAGGCTGGATTTACACCACAGTTTATCCTGTTTTTCCAATTTTTCCCAGGCTGTTAATTTGTGCCTTATTTTTGAACTTACACATGATGAAAAAATCACTTCGATATAGTGCAAACATAGCAATCATTTCCATGTTATTTGCAAATGATTTTATTTCCTGGAAGCAAGTAACATGTAAATAAGTTCTAAAATTGTGCAAATTAATTTTTCATGACAGGTCAGGTACACAGACGTTTAGACATTCATTCTGACCTCCCTAGGTCAGGACTGTTTTTATTACTTCAAAGGTACTTTGTATTTGTCTTCTCCCAAATTAAAGGAGGTTCCTAATTTGTTAATTGTTTTAGATTGCATTTTTTGCTTATGCTAATAGATGCCCTGGGAGGTTCTGGCTTTGGAACCAAAAGGGCAGGATATAAATGTTCTTATAGATGAATACACATAAAGAATCCAGCCAGTTGTGGAAGGCATCTCAGCTGAAGAGAGGTATTTGGCAGGTATGTCTTTTCCTGCTGTATTGATCCAGCTGTCTGGCTATTTTCCTGCTTCCCCATCTGCTGCAAAATGCAGGTCTGTGGGTAGCTGGGCTGCTATAGCACAACTAAGAGAAGCAGGATCTGCCTGACTTTTCCCCCCCACTGATCACTAGTTGGAAGCTGTATCAGGTTGTGCATCTAGAAGTGGCACAATCCCAGTCTGGCACTTTCCCCGATCTAGCTCACCCACTCAGTCTGAGCTCATCTAAGACTTCTTCTACATTCCTGCACCTTCTTACTATATCGCAACAGTTCAGGCATTAAGGGTTTTTTTTAGCAGCTGTGTGCAGCTGTCTCTAAACTACAGGGACCAGTTAGGATGATGTTCAGGGTCAAGCAGCCAGGGTCCTCCAGTGACATAAGCAGAGCTGGCTGGATTATGTCAAAGGCCCATCTATTGTAACTCTCCATCCTTGCGGTGGCTAGGATTGCCATATTTCAAGCAGTGAAAATCTGGACAGAAAGGTTGTTGAGCTTTTGGGGCAAAATCGCTTTAAAAATGCAATTTTTGAGCTACTTTTATGGGAAAATGGCATTGCGTGTCGAGGTCCCCAAGCCACCCCAAATAAACTCACACTTCACACATCAATTTTGTTTAAGGTTTTTGGCATGTTTTTGGCCACAACTTTATTTAAATACACACAAGTGAGTGGTTGCTTAGGCATTAGTTATGACTATTTGTCCTTGCCCCAGGGACAGAACTGACTTCCGGATTCCAGCGGAAGCCAGTCAGGGAAAACAATATTGGGGAGAAATGAAGCTGGGCATCAGTCCCTCACTTCTCACCCACATGCTCCCAGGATTACTGGATTCCTTGAACGGAATTCTCTTGCAGCAGCACCATTGGAGGGGTAGGCACTTACCCCTCCACCAACCAATTTTAACCAATGCCTAACAGCCAACCTTACAAGTTGTGACGATTTGCCATGCAGTAGGCAAAAACCAAATGGCACCAGCCAATCAGCCAAATGGACAAAATTCCTACCAGGCCCCTGCCCCAAAAGCAGGTGACCCCATGACAGGCATAGCAAGGTCAAAGAAAGACCCCCCCCAATTCAGGGAGGGTGGGCGGGTGATCCGGTGCACGCAGCCCAAGAGAACGCCCAAAGCTGTGTGTCCAGTATTTAAAACCTTTGACCCCTCCTCCAAATTGGCAACAACAAATTCTCCCCAGAGACTCAAAATACCCAATCACTGCCTGTGGCCATTCAAACGTAACTGCCCAGCAACAGTGGGGTGGCCTGCTAGCCCCCACCACAACACATGCTCTCTGTTAGGGAGAACATGCTTTGCCACCATGGGCTGCCATATGTCTAGATTCTCCCAGACATTTGCCTGATTTCCAGTCAGACACTGCTGCCAACTGCAGTATTCCAGATGTGTCCAGGAAAACCAGTGGCCAACCAGATTGGTTGGGATGATGGAGGCACTTGCAAAGAGGTCCCACAACAGCACAACTGGCCAAGGCTGCACCATTATCTGGGACCATAGATCTAGGTATCATGAGAGCATCTATACGCCTTCTCCTTCCTCTTATGCTCCATCTCAAAAACATGTTATAGTCAGAGAGTGGCCAGCCAGGCATGCTCATTTGTATTCTGCTCATTATGGTGTTATGACTTAAGTGAATTTAAATGCAAAGTTGTCCATGCTCAGAGCATTTCTTTCTTAAATAATAATAATAATCAGGGTTGGCAAAGTGTTTGTTTGCTCTAACAACAGATTAGAAATACAGGAGCACTTGTAGAGCATGTGATGATGGATGGGGTGAGAAGAGGCACGTTGACTATATAATAATAATTTATTATTTATTCCCCACCCATCTGGGGTTGCCTTTAGATGTCTTAGAAGAAAGTCAGATAGTTGCTTATTTCTTTGACATCTGATGGGAGGGCATTCCACAGGGCAGGCACCACTACTGAGAAGGCCCTCTTCCTGGGAAATGCCAGAAGGCCCTTGGAGCTGTACCACAGTGTGTTTTAGAACTGTGTGCTTTAGAACTGACACAACACACATGGCCATCTAAAGGTGTGGGCCTCAAAAGAGAGTTAAGTCCAGGGTCCAAAACGTAATGGCAAGGGGATAAGTACTTGCTTTCATCCCATAATACTTCATGTGCTCCTGATAGTGTGTTATGGTTGTATAGGAAACCACCTTTGGAATGAACCCTCTACATGCACCTTCCTTTGTATTTTTGCAGTTTTGCTCTGAATAACCTATGGGATCCATCACTACTCACACAGAAAAAAAATCTAGCTGTTTCTCAGACATTTTAGGCCTGGGAGATTACAGCTGGGTCAACATGACTGTATGCTATTCTTCGTGTTTTTACAGGCTGTCTGTTTTTTTTTGGTTTTTTTGTATTGAAGCTTTTTACAATATCTGGTTCCTGGATGTCTCACACAAAGCCAGTGATAAAATGGGATTCTACTCCCTTTCCCTTAGCTTGGAATGCCGTCTGAAATATGTCTGTTGTAAGTATCAATATGAGCTTCTCTCTGTCACTGTCCAATAGAAGTTTCACTGCTCTGTTTTGATGACTGCACCTTTTACATTGTTTTCCAACAGATCTATTTCAAACTTTGACCTCTATGTATCAAAACTTTTTTTAAAAATTTACTTTAAAGACATCACTTATATCTTCACCCCCCCCCCCCAATTTTAATTGGTCTTCTGGTTCTATTAACAAATCTTTATAGGTGGCCCACTCCCCTCTCATGTTTGATTTTTTAACCGAAATGGCTTCCAATGGTGAGAGCCACCATGGTGTTCTCTGCTCCAATAAACTTTTATATTTATCCCATACCTCATAGATTGATTTTCTTACCAGGTGGCTCAAGAATCCTTTATGTACTTTCTTATCAGTCAAGGACAATAGGCAGTTCAACAGCCTCCTGTTCTTACTTCTGCACATAAAAAATATACTGTAACAACCATGCAGATGGCCTTTATCTCTATAGTTTCACAAGCATTATTTCAAGGCAGCATAACCTTGTTTTAAAAAGCATCAAAACCACAAAGAACATTCAGTACAGAATGCATTTTCAGTTATTTTCTTATCCCCAAATTCATAGCTACCTTAAAAAAAGAGAAAAACTTGTTCTTTTCTTCATTATTCACACTGAATGTACTTTGCTGAATGAGCTACTTTTTCATGCATCCAGAACAGTTTGCTTCAGAAGAATGAATATTCACGGCAAAGCAATCTCTCACAGAAACCCTGCATATAGGGGGGAGGGAAGAGAGAGCGGGCACTCCAAATAGAGGTTTTAAGCAACCTCTCATAAACAAGATATATTTTGCCATCTTCATCGAAGTGAAGTTCTGCCACCATCTTTGAAGGATACACCATCTCACCATCTTTGAAGGATACATAAAGGAAGGAGACAATATCAATCCTAAAAATATTTCATTCTTCTCTTTTGGCTCACTTACTGTGATAGACATGCCACTTAGTTTAAAATGCTACACTTTAAACTTATGCTGCAGATAACATTTCCTGCCACAGGGAAGTCTGGGGTTTTGAGTTCATTTGCTTACCACATTGTCAGAGAGGAAGGTTTCTGATGCCTCCATCTGGCAACACAGAAGGCCAAACTGCCACTACATGTGTGCCGTTAACCTAAATGTGATCTACAGCCAGAGTCGATGCATAAAGGCACGGGACTGTGTGAAAAGCAATTGTGCAATCCATGTTTGTGTAATTTAGGGTTGTGATGGACATATTTTCTCTGGAATTATCAATATCATAGGGGTGGTGTGGGGAATATATTAAGAACTGTCTTTGCCAGTGTTTTTGTAGCTTTCTACCAGGTGCTGCGAACATGAGGTATGCAATGTCAAGAGCTCTTCCTGACTGAAGGCCCCTGCAGGAGCTGGAGATTTTCAAAAGGGACAACACCATACGGGTTGTAAATTGAGGGTTATTGATTCCTCCAGCAGACAGAAATTACCTTTTGGACAGAGATTACCCATGCAAGTTTATAGGGCTAATGGATAAGAAATAGCTGCTACATAGAGGAGAATACTGTCCTTCCAATGTGTCTCTGTAGTGGATGCCCCCTTGTGGAAACTTGTTTGTGTGCATCTCCTTGCCATGGACACCAATTTCCTTGAGAAACTCTTGTAACTGTTTAGCCACCACCCTTTCCACCACCTTGCCCAAGAAAGAATGGTACTATCTGTCTCACTAGCCTCGCATCTTAGGTTGTTTCAGGATGAAAACTTATCTATCGTGTTGTTTAATGAAAAGGCAGCAGGCAACGTTTTGTTGAAAACGAATAAAGAAGAAAACTCAACAACCGAACTGGTTTGTCTTTCACAAAATAAATAAAAAATAATATTTACTTTAATTATTGGGGTCTTTCCCAGAAGGGTTGTAGGAGGTGGGTGATTGACTCAATGGGTATGGTAAACCTGTTGACGACTGTTAACGACTGCAATTAGTCCTACAGGAAAAAGCAAGGGATAGTATGCAGATGACCAAATATAGCTTTAGCATGTGTAATGAGACAAGAATCCAATATTCTATTCAGACCAGGTCTCTCCATACCCATTGAGTCAATCACACACCTCCTCCTACCCTTCTGAGGAAAACCCCACCCCACCCTCCCACTATATTTAAGGGTCTGGTGACTTCTGTTTAAGTGTATCTGAAGAAGTGTGCATGCACATGAAAGCTTATACCCAGAACAAACTTAGTTGGTCTCTAAGGTGCTACTGGACAATTTTTTAATTTTTTAATTTATTTCAACTGTGTCAGACCAACACGGCTGCCTACCTGAATCTATAATATTTACTTTTATTTCTACCTCTCTAGTTATCAGTAACCATCATTTCTCACCACACCTTCTGTACAATTATTCCTTCTCTTTAGCTGCCCTCGCCTCCCTTTAATATCATTTTCAGCATTTGAAAACTATCATCTTCCTGCTTCCCATTAATCTTGCTCCTCCATCCCCAGAGCTAAACATTCACAGTTTGACCAGATCTTATGGATTTGCTTTCTCCAGACCTTTTAGCATCTTTGCTGCTCTTTCTTCCCGAAATCCTTTTCAAGTCCTCATGATCCTCCTTGATCCGATTCCCATTATTTATTTATTTCCAGAATTTAGAGCCTGCCTTTCTTCCCTTAATTTTTTTTTTTATCGACACATACCTGCTGTGGTTTATAGCTCTGATCCCTCACACTTGACACTCTCATTATAGAAAAGGTGTCCTACTAGTCACCGGCTCCTGTTATACTGTTAGGTGTTAAATAGTAAAGAGCTGCTTCTAAGCTGGCCTGGCAGTATGTACATTTACAGCAACGTTAAAAACCTTATTGCAAAGGGAAGTCTCTGAATAATGAGCCATTAATTACAAGGACAGAAGGGAGACATGGTTATGTGTCTTCCTGGACTTGTGCCAAGGGCCGCACCTCTCAGTTCAGAAATGTCTCTTGAAACTCAATCCATCTTCAAAGTAACAAGTGGTGAGGGCGACTGTGGTGACTAAAGATAGCCATTTTAGACTTTGCCCTTGCTGAGCCGTTTTTGCCATTAAAAAAGTCTTTGAATTCATATCTGTAAAATAAAATTCCACAGACTTGCTGAAAACCTTTGCTTTGGTTACACTACTTCCAGCCCCCACTCCAGCTACAGTTCCCAAAGTGGTTTGGCAATCAATCCCTCTTCACAATTAACTCTGGGAATTGTAGCTCTGTGAGGGAAACAGGGATCTTCTCAGCACCAGGGCCAGTCCACACATGAAGTGGGGTGAAGCAGTCACCTCAGGTGGCAGAAGCTCTACTAGGGATGTGCCACCCCCGTCTAACACCCTTAACATACTACATGTCTCAGAATTATTTAGGGGAAGCCATGACTATTTAAAGTGGTATCACAGTGCTTTAAATGTACGGTGTGCATTTGACCCCAGATTAGGGCTCCAGTGTTTTGGTAGTAATTCCGAAAGTCTTTCCAAAACCAGCATGGTACTCCTAACAAGCATTCAGAAGCCACAGACTGAATAAATCACAGGAAACAATAAAAAGGGTAGAAACCATTGAGAAAGATAAAAAGAGGAGAGATAAAAGTTAAGCACAGTTTTGTTTTAAATAGAAAGCTTTAAAGCCAATCAGTTTTTAAACCCAATGCAAAGCAATTGCAGGGGCACTGGAAGGATTAAAAAAATAAATAAAAAGCAAAACTGGTCACATGCATTTTGTTAAAACTCCCGCTGCTGGGCTCATGAAAATGAATGTCTGCAATAAAGGCACCTTACCTTTTCATTTCTATAAACCCACGATTTAACAAATATAGATGTGCAGCAATAAATGGGACCAATTGTGAAAGATGTGCCAGGACTACAAAACTGACATGTACATACAATTTGCTTTAGTTTGTTGGGGTTTTTTTTTAAGGTCTAGGGAATGCTTTTATTCATAGATTCTTTTATATTCATCTCGAACAATATAAGTAAGTTTCCAATTTGCATCAAAATAAAGGAACTGGAAGTAGTCTGTGTGGGACTAGCTGATAGCACACCACTTAAAGACAGCCCTCAGTATCAAACCAGCTGCACTATGTATTTCCTTTTAGGGATGTTCAAATGAAGCCCGGCATGTGTACATGAAGGAGTAGTGGAAATACACCCCTTCCACAGCAGTGTGCATCTCGGAGATGGGAAGACAGCCTGCCCTGGATAGTGGTTGCACTTCTCTGAAAGGAGTAGGTTCACAGTTTAGGGGTGCTCCTAGATTCAGTGCTGTGACAGGTGGCCTCAGTGACTAGGAGTGCCTTTTTCAGCTCTGACAGGTTTGCTAGCTTTCACCCCTTTGGGATATAGATGACTTGGCCACCGCACCCCATGTTCTGGTAACTTCCAGGTTGGATGATTGTGCTGTATGTGGGGCTGCCTTTGAAGAAGACTCAGAAACTTCAGTTGGTCCAAAACGCAGCAGCCAATAATCTGTTGTTGAAGTTCAGCAACATCTAGAGGGCCACAGGTTTCCCATTCACGATGTTAAAGTAAAGGTAAAGGTACCCCTGCCCATACGGGCCAGTCTTGACAGACTCTGGGGTTGTGCGCCCATCTCACTTAAGAGGCCAGGGGCCAGCGCTGTCCGGAGACACTTCCGGGTCACGTGGCCAGCGTGACAAAGCCGCATCTGGCGAGCCAGCGCAGCACACGGAAACGCCGTTTACCTTCCCGCTAGTAAGCGGTCCCTATTTATCTACTTGCACCCGGGGGTGCTTTCGAACTGCTAGGTTGGCAGGCGCTGGGACCAAGCAGCGGGAGCGCACCCCGCCACGGGGATTCGAACCGCTGACTATGCGATCAGCAAGTCCTAGGCGCTGAGGTTTTACCCACAGCGCCACCCGCGTCCCATTCACGATGTTAACTGAAAGGTAAATATCATTTTCTACAATGGAGCTTTCTACCAGGTCAGTATGCATAATAAAAGACAATTATACTTTATTAGGTATGAAATACCATCTGATGTCACAGTACATGTTTATTCCTAAAAATGAGTTAACTATCCCATTTTCTACTTTGAGCTGCCACATTGGTTCATATGCTTTGGTATCACTGTCTGTAATATTGTAGGTGACTATGGATCATACAGGTAGTTTCTTTGGGACGTTGGCAGAAGCTTTGATTCTATCTTCTATGGTCCATGAATATTATTTGCTAAATAGCAGTTGTGTATTTATTTTGAATGCTAAATTTATTTGCTAAATAGCAGTTGTGTATTTATTTTGAATGAAATATAGCTGATGCAGGGAAAAGCCCTAGCCATTTATAATGCATGATACATACAGGCTGATAGAAAATGGAAAATGAACAATGAATATTATTCTTGACCATTTCTTCACCACTAGATCACTAACATGGTCTAGCATGATGTGTACACCTCTTGAGATGAATTTTGTGATGTGCATTAGTAAACAATTCATTAGTTATTTGTGGGCTTATTAGTGGGGTGAAAAATTGGCCTTTTTCAGTGGCGCATAAGTAGCCACCCTAGTGATAAATTGTTACATAAGTAAAAACATTACTGCTGAGCTAAAACAGTTTTCTCCACTTTGGTGGTTGTTAAAAAACCCATCTCCTTTGACCACCCCCTTGAAATTTTGGCCTGCTTTGGAAGTCATGGAAACAAGTACTTGAAAAGAAGAGGGAGCATGAAAAAGCTCCACCCACCCAGTGTGCTTTAAAGCGCAAAGAAAACCTCTGATTTCTCATGGGAGCTCCCACACCTCATGAGCAAAGGTAACGGGTAATCTCTGAGCTGCCAAATTTCTCCATGCAGACTGAGATGAAGCTTAGTTAGAGACTCCCCTTCCAGCCAATGAGACTCATGAGCAATCACTGTATTATAGACCCACTCTACTATAACCAGCTCAAAGTCGCTACCTCAGGTGAATGACAAGCTGGTGCTCCACTTTCTCATGTAGAATCCCACCAGGCTGGCAACTGAATTTTACTAACAATGGGACATGTGCTCCAGTGGACCTGAGGGCAGGATAGTGCCTTAGAGGGCACAGAACAGACTTATTTAGGGCAATCATATGGAATGGCCTCAATCTGTCTAGTGGTTCAGCTGACCTTGCTGGCTGGGTGGGTCAGGAGGGCTCAGAGAATATATAAAATAACACTTAGGCTAAGCCTAGTCAAGGAGCGTCCTTGAGCTTTGCCAGATGTTTGTCAGATGCATGGTTTTCCTTGGAGCTTTTGTGGGCTTTTGTCCAGTATCAAAACATGGTATAAAAGCAGACAGGGAGAAACACTTTTATGTACTTATTTTTTAATTTGAATTGGCAAAAAGTTCTCCATATGAATGTTGAAAGAGAAACTGAAACTCATGAAAAATTGCCCCAACTCAATATCATTTTTTTAAGGAGCAGTGTTTGAAATGTTTTCTAGTTTATGTATATGTTTTCTAGTTTATGTTTTCTAGTTTATGTATATATCTTTTAGATCTTGCCTACACACTAAATCTGAGTGTTTTGCATAAACATTACTAACTTCAATGCTTGCTTGTAATGCATGACGTTTTTATTGTGGAGACATTTGTTTAATGATATGTTGTTTAACTTTGTCATATCTCCCCACCTCCTTTTGCTGTGAAGACATTATTATTATTTTGCTGGTCAGGTGAAAGAAAGGAATATACTGCCTACTGACAACAACAGGTTAGATTGCTTCAGACACTAGCAAGAACAATTCAATGAAAAATTGATCACTATAGCAGTTTTGAGATTCAGACAATAGAAAGCCAAAACAACTGAAAAAAGACCAAGAAGTTTGCTGAGGACATTATCTAAAGAGCGTAAGAGAGGCATCTCCTGGCCTCTGGCCCTAGCCAAGAGACCAAGAGACTCTGGGAGGCTGCACCCATGCTCAGGAAGAACATCATGGCAAAGGGAACAGTGATGCCATGGAGGGGAAATGTAGTGGAGTGCAGCTCTAAGACAGCGGGGGGGGGGCACCCTCCGCAGAGCAGGAGTGATGACATAGTCTGCGTATACACCATACACTTAAAGCACATTATTTCCCCCAAAGAATCTTGGGACCTGTAGCTAACCCCTCATGGAGCTACAGTTCCCAGTACCCTCAACAAACTACATTATTTGCCAGTGTATGACACTGTAGCCCTGGGTGCGCAATCTGATTTTCAATTAATTTTTAACATTTCCAAATGTATCAATGTGGGTATACTTTCCTCTTGGTCCAGAAATTGGCTGTGCTCAATTCTTTTGTTTAAAAAATAATAATTTGGCTGGTAGATTTTGTGCTATAAGAGCCACAGGAGCTGTAGTTCTGGTTGATGGAAAACAAAAGGGTGATTTTGTTTTAAATCCTTGTTCTTGACCCTTGATCGTTTTCACAGTGGAGATGGGAATGAAATAACACACACTGTGCATTCTATGGAATTCCTCCATGCTATGGTAAGTCCAAAGGAATACATGCACTTGAAAGCCAAAATACCTTGTGGGCTCAGCACCACTTGAGTTTTAACCTGAGGGACTTCTTCATAGCCCATAAATCCTGCCGTACTATTAATTATTCCATCTAAAGAGGTCCAGGCGGGCTGGGAAGCCAGGTTTTTTCTTCTTCTCTTCTTCTACACTTCCCTAAAGCACATTTGAAAGTACAGATGTCATGAGCATCAATATTCATGCCTAGAGCATGGCAACCGTGATTGGACTGAGCTAACATTTGGCTACCATGTGCATGACAGCACTACTCTGATGTCCTGCTCCATATCTGCCGAGCTCTGTAAAATAGACAAAAGGGCTGGGGTTCATTTGGAGGAAATATTCAAATGGAAGTAAGAATTTTGGTCTGTGAAATGTGATATGTTCTTTTCATATCTCTATTAGGTGTTGCTGCTGCTATTTCAATTTCTTACCCACCATTCACAGATCACAGTCATAGGGTGGGGCTTGAAAACACACGTCTTAGGTGTCAAAGGCCAGAGTAAAGGGGTGTGTCTTCAGCATTTGGCAAAAACTATATAATGAAAGTGCCAGACACATCTCCGTGTGGAGGAAATGCCACAACCCAGGAGACTGTAAAGAGAATGTCCTCTCCCAAGGGTGGTGGTCCAATGTGAATGCAATTGTGACTATCAAATGGCTAATTATTAATTATTATTAAAATTATTAATTCCTGGAATCCTGGAGAGACTCTGCCAGTTAATGCAGACAATACTGACATACACGTACCAATGGTCTGACTCAATGTAAGGCAGGTTCCTATGTTCCCTAAGCAGGTTGCCCACCTTTCCATTAGCAGTGATGAGGTGGTTGGTGTCAGTGGACCGAGAGCTTAAGTTGCAGCCCAAGGGATGTGGCAGCAACACACTGTTGATGAAGAAGGAAGAAAGACTCCAAAGGCTGTCAGGTGGGATCCCCGGTTCACCATTCATGCACACACATACACAGGACCATAGCTCAATGGTGGACAATATTTTACATGCCAAAGGTCCCAGGTTCAGTCACTGGCCTCTCTAGGTACGGAAGGGAAAGATCCCTGCCTAACACTCTGGGTAGCTGCTGCAAGCCAGTGTAGACAGTCCTGAGCTGGATGAATCAATAATCTCAGGCAGCTTTCAATGCTCATTTCTACACTGTTATACATGAAACAGAAAAGGGCCCCATAGCTCAGGGGCAGAGACACACAGTTCCAGATTCAGTCCCTGGTACTTCCAAGTGGGAAAGGCATTTGCCTATGAGCCTGGAAAATAGACAGTACTTGACTAGAAGGCAACTATTCTGGTCTGGTATATGTCCACTTCTGATAGTCCTTTCTTCTTCTTCTTTGGCGATCACTCATAACCAAGTAAGATTGTCTTCCATAAACACGGGGTTGGGTTTTTGAAAGACGCCTGTGCGAGAATTTGTTTTATGTGTGTAGATCAGTGAACACTGACCAACGCACAGTCTTCGCAGTAGGGCTCTGTTCCGATGGCATGAAGTAGTCACGACAAACCGGTCGATTTCTGTCTGCTGCAGCCTTTGTCCGCCTTCACGGTCGTTGTAACATACCACTTGTTATCATCCGCCTGTTCTGCCATTGAGGACTTCTTGGATCATTCTTTGTCTGGCTTCTTCCCTTTGACCTTACCGCCTTGGGTGACCCTGCTGGGAGTACAAGATTCCCGACAGCTTCGCTCACAAGGGTCATAGGAACATGCAAGCCCACTCACCATGACAAGGTGATGATCCAGCGAGTGAGTCTGATAGTCCTATTATGGCACCAGCCCAAATGGGTGGCCTCTCTTTTTTATTAGATCTTATGTGCTCCAGAAGCAGGTGGTTAGCCCCTATGATATTGGTACTCAGCTGCCATTTCAGGTAGGCTTTCTTTGAAGCAAATTCTACTACAATTGAAAGAATGTGTTGTTATGTAGTTTTATTTGGGATATTAAGATGCAACATAGTTAAATAGTCATTTCTAGCTTTCCTTTCAGGGCGTAAACCCAAGGCTAGTTTTGTACTCTCTACCCCAGATTTTCTAGTGAGATTTTGTAGTTTATCAATGTGCTGCCAGCTTGAATCACATGGCATGAAATGTGCCACCACGGGTCAGCACTAGGGTCAATCCTGTCCAAGGCCAACTGTGGTTCATGTGATGACCCCAAGATTTATTTTTCTTTAGTTTAGTTGACATAAACTTCAAACCAAGAGTGAGGTTGATATTTCTTTGAAGTGCTTGTGCCCATGGTAAACATAGTTTACAATAAGGGAGCACACTGAGTTACCTGATATAACAAACAAACAAAACCAAAATGTGATGTTCCTTGGATACTTAAAATTCAATATTTATCTGAATGAAAAATGGCCTGTTTTTGTGTGTTTTTTTAAAGAAAGAACAGCAGACTTCAGAGTCAGATGATGATGCATGAAAGGAAGTGTCTGGATAATGTGACAGATGATCTTAACCTCGATTAATGTGCTTTAATTGGATTAAACTATATGAAAGGTCTTTTCTTCTCTTTCAAAACCTTCAGGGCAGTTCAGTGCACAATGTGAGCATGCAAAACATCTGGCAAAAGGGCACTCATCCAGCCTTATGGACATATGCTGTACATCCTGACACTAAGTTAACATAAGCAAGGCTTATCTGCAGTGACGTGGCCCTTGCGGTGCCACAGGATGCTGACCACGAACTGATAATTGGGCAGTTATACAATTTGCAGCAGCTCTGGGGGAAATTTGCATCTAATGGTGCCCGCTCAACAGTGCTAGAAAACTGTCATCTCACATAAACTGTCTCCTGACTATTTAAAATAGGAACATAGTTGACAAAAGGTCAGATTCTACCCTTTTCCCTAATTTACTCACCAAGAGTCCTGCTGAAATCATTAAGGCCTTAAGGCACAAGGAGCGATTACAGAATTAAGAACAGGACGTACTTTGGAAGTAATACAAATTCTCCCCACCCACCATTATTATTATTATTATGGCTAGGTTGCTCTTTTTTTATAGCACTGCTTGATAATACCTTTAAGCACTACTTCAGTGTCTAATGAAGTGTTAAAAAATGAGATTCTGGGCTAGAGAATTAGGGAATATATTTGTTAAACTTTTAGATGGTTTGACAGAGTTGCCACAAATGTTGCAAAGGTATATTAACAACCTGTAAGGATGGGTAGAGCAACCCAAGACTGCTCTGGAAACCACTGTCAAGTAAATGGATTCCTTTTTCAGATCTCTGCTGGCCAACCCGAAAATCACTCTAATCTCTGGACTGGTTCCACCAGTGCTCATACTGGATGATCCTCTACCACTTCTCTTCTCACCTGACTGAGACAAATAGGGAGGGCAGAACAGAAATATCCAGTCATACTGCTGAGTGAAGTAAATCCATTTTGGATCAAGCTGTTGCACTGGATAAGTTGCTTCAAAACCTCCAGTGTCTGCCTTACTGCTTCCTGCCACTTTGAGAGTTCCTTTGTTTCTTAACAACTTTAATTAATTCAGGCCTATCATTAGGCAGAGTGAGGCAGTTGATTTGGGTTGCAATGGAATTGTTACGGTAGTTATTTAGCTCATTCTTAATATATATATATATTTGTACCTTGGGAAAGAAGAGATGCCTGTGGAATTTTCTGTCCCAGTTGTCAAAGTAACTTGGCCAGCTTTTGTTACATTCCTCCACCTCAAGTGGCAAAATGTATTGGGCATTTTCATTGCATAGAAGAGGTAGAAGTAGATTGCCATAATTGATATAAACTGCATCTAGAGAACTCTGCTTATCCTTTCGGACCATAATAATATTGCTCAGCTTTTTCTAGCTTCTAATGCCATTGCCCATTATTGTAATGTGGCAGTTGGAGGTATGGACTCACTGAACAGCAGATAGGAATGTGCAGTGCTATTTTTCTAGAAAAAGAGGTGCAGGAGCTCACTATGAACTTCTTGTTTTCTTAGAATGACAATGGTGCCCACCTGAGAGGTGCCAGAACTGAGCTCTGGTGAGCTCCAGCTGAAAATAAAAAAGTCCTGAAAATGGGTAACAGGTAAGAAGATCACTTTCCTATATCTCCAAATCTCCATTCCCTGCTTTGAAAATTCTAATCCAGGAATATTTGCTTTCAATGATGGACTATCTTTATGCAACAAAGCCGGGTGGGGAAGGTCATCAATCTTTTCCCTTCCCCTTGCTTTTACTGTTTGTTTGCCTTCAAGTGACCTCAGCCTGCTCTTTAAGTTGACCTCTAAAATGTTGCAGAAGTCCACTGACAGCCTGCTTCAGGCTAAAGCTCCGTCTGTATCTCAGCTGCAATGGAACTGCATTAAAAAATTACATAAGGCCCCAAATCGGTGATCTGACATATGTGGTTTTGCCCTGTAACAATTCACTGTGTCAGAAAGCGACTTCTGGAGAAAAAGGAACGGTTTATGAATATGATTGCAGCTCTTCTGCGGGGAAAAATTCAAGGAAGAAAATCATTCTGTGGAATAATTGCCATTTGGGCATGGGCTATATTTTTAAAGACATAGCTTTTAGGCATATTTTACCTCACATTAGACACCTTTTTGGCTTTCACCCTTGGTTGATTCTCCAGACACGCTTGTCATTCAGTTGGGAGATTCAGATGAAGCCCCTCACAAGTTCATTGAATGTATGAGGGGGCAATAGGATTGCACATGGTAGGTTATACACAATTCATGCTGTCAACATTTCTTTTATTAGTAGCAGTATTAGACAGCAAACCAGCATGATGTATTTACCAGCATAAGGTATGGCACCCCCCCCCCCATTTCCTAGCAGAAATGACATCTCAAAATTCTCCACCCTATTTGCAGAGAGATAATGGGGGGGGGAGAGAGACTGTTCTGTCTTTATGATATATGGTTTATTTACACATATAAACAACTTGAGCCTACAATAGAGGGGTTCACAGCACTAACACCTCAAGAGGGTCTTGCTTCTCCCAGAGCGACAGCTTTGGATTCCAACCAAAATCAGGCATCGCTCTGCCTGCCAGCTTCTATCTTCTAGCTCACATAACTCAACTCCCAACTCTGGCCTTTGTCTTTCTAACTACTAGCATGTTTAGGGAGGGGAGCCCACCCATTTTCTGCCTGGCTCAGAGCCACTTCCTTTGTTGCCTTAGTGGCCCATACTTAGACAACCATTACCTCAACAGGAAGTTAGCCTGGCTATTCCAGGAATTTAATCTCTGTTGGATCCAAGAATTAGCAGAAGGGCTCAAGCATGCAGCCAATCCCCCAAACTCACATTTATCTATCATCTATCTAGCTATCTATCATCTATCTATCTACCTACTATCTATTTGATGGAAAATATATGGAGAAAATTCTGCGAAGTGGCTTCCTTTTTCTATTTGGGTGAGAAAAAGAAAAATCTTGAACTTTTCTCAGAATAACTTTGGAGAAATTCTGTCTCAGCTCAGTGTGAAAGTACTGGCTGAGGAATTTAACCTGTAATAACTGTTTGACACCTCCAGTTCAGATGATATTACAACCATTGAACAATTTCTAGAAGGAATTCCCACTAGCTTCACCAACTTTCTTATTAGCTGATTTTATTCAATGCTAATCAAACATGCAGGAAGCTTTTTTTTATAATGGTCACTTCAACCATCATCTCAGTCTTAACATAGAATAACAACACTTTCTAGAAATAAAAATAATTCATTCAGACATTATTTTTAGTTCACCATTCCCAGATTGCTTGCTTCTGTAAAGACATTACAATCAAGTTATGGAAAAATATTAGTTTCCAACTTGCTATGATGTGTGTAATGCTTTGCTTATATGTTCCATCTTCTAAAGCACAGTCTGAGAGCAGCATTTCAAATTCCAGCCTCTTCTATCTGTTCTGTAGTTAGGAGCCAACCATATGGGGACTGGCTGTCGGCAACAACCCTCAAGTTGGCACGATAGGAGCAGTTGGCTCTTAGTTCATCTGCACCTTTTATTTTCCTGTGGGTTGCTTCCAGTGAGGATCTGTTATCCTTCCATGTGTTGAAGGCTGTCTGGCTGCAGACTTCATAAAAGCTACTATGCCTTTTTGACCAAGAAAAACAACCGAAAACCAAAACACAGGGCTCTTGAAAAAAAACCTGTTTCTCAGCCAAATGCAAACAAATTAGGGAAGAGTGCAGAAGAAATACATCTGTGAAGTCAAGCCGAGTGAAAAATGTTTTTGTAATTGCTGGAATGAAAGAGGGGTTGAACTATCTTAAAAATTTATTGGAAAAGCTGCTTCTTCAGCCGCTGCAGCCTCTCAGATATCTTTGTGTACCTTTTGGTTTGCATGAAGTTTCTCATAGAGAGGAAACCAATAAAAAGTGTGTGAAATCCAGAATGATAAAGAGGGTTGATACAAACTTTTTGCTTCACAATAAAATGCTGTTGCACCAAAAATCAGCTGAATTGACTTTGAAGTTTATGATTATAAGGGCTATTTCCTGTAAAGAGCATTAACTAGTCCTGGTGCACATTGTTAACAGCAATCAAAAATCTTTCCCCCTCTTTTTTATTGGGTGTACCTTGAGGGAGGAGGGAATTTAATTTCCTCCCTCCCCCTGTTTTTGCTTCCCAAATGCTAACATATTATTGTTGTCTGGAAGGGCTTTCCCCCCATCCATCTGTCTCAAGAGACAATGGACTGTACCTCTGGGGGTGAAGTAAAACTGCTGTGTTAGCAGCACCAAAGTTAGTTCCCCAGGGTGCAAGCCTGGGCAATGTGTATGGAGCTCCTGGGCTGGCCAGACAGCAAGACTCCCCTTGGCCTCACTGATGTAGTCCAAAGAAAAGCAGAGCAATATGTTTAGAACTACCGTGGCTGCAGGAGTTGCCATCCAACAGTCTTAGGGACTCCACTTCAGATTTAGTCTTTTCTTCTCCTGAAGATATCCCACAAGGCAGCAGATGTTTAGGTTCAGAGTTTAAAGGTAAAGGTAAAGGGACCCCTGACCATTAGGTCCAGTCGTGACCGACTCTGGGGTTGCTCCGTTCATCTCGCTTTATTGGCCGAGGGAGCCAGCATACAGCTTCCGGGTCATGTGGCCAGCATGACTAAGCCGCTTCTGGCGAACCAGAGCAGTGCACGGAAATGCCGTTTACCTTCCCGCCAGAGGGATACCTATTTAACTACTTTCACTTTGACGTGCTTTCAAACTGCTAGGTTGGCAGGAGCAGGGACCGAGCAATGGGAGCTCACCCCATCGCGAGGATTCGAACCGCCGACCTTCTGATCGGCAAGCTCTAGGCTCTGTGGTTTAACCCACAGTGCCACCCACGTCCCTTAGGTTCAGAGTTTGCCTTCTCCTAGATGGGTTACCTTCCCAGGTTGACGAGCTCACTTTCCTCTGCAGCACGTGTAGAAGCCACCTTCTTGCCTGTTGGATCCACTATTGGTTTCATCTGCTCAATACACCAGAGCCTGTCTTTGCATGCAGAGGAAGTCCCTAACTCATCACTGAAGGTTTGAGATCTATTGGCTACCCTCACCTGCTCTAGCTGAGCAGTTGAAGCCATTCCTGGAGTGTGGCCGCTTTCATATTCTGACAGCTTCTAGGAGCCACAGGTGAGAACTCAGTGCAAGGTAGCGACCAAAGGTGGACAAACAACCCCAGAAGGTGTCCAATGTGTCCTCTACCAGATGTACTACTCCTCCCCAAACACCCCATACACCTGGATGGGCCATAGCATAACAAAAGTGGGACAAAAATAAACCATGTGATATAAAAAAATGTACAGTGGTACCTCGGGTTACATACGCTTCAGGTTACATACGCTTCAGGTTAAAGACTCCACTAACCCAGAAATAGTACCTCGGGTTAAGAACTTTGCTTCAGTATGAGAACAGAAATCATGCTCCAGCAGCACGGCAGCAGCAGGAGGCCCCATTAGCTAAAGTGGTGCTTCAGGTTAAGAACAGTTTCAGGTTACGAACGGACCTCCAGATCTAATTAAGTACTTATCCCGAGGTACCACTGTATTTCAGCAGGAAGTTACAGGACATGTACAGATTGGCAATAAAGCAGTGTGACCATTGTTTGCAGGCACAAATAGAATAGCATCATGAGCACAAATCGTCATGAATGTGCAAGAATGTTTGGAGGGGCCCTTCATCTCCTATAAGTCATCCGGGTATCTCATTTTCTTTAATCCTCCCAAGCAATTCTACTCAACACATTTCAGTTTGACCAAAACAAATTCAAGAATTTAATGCCCAAAGCCCAAAGCAAAGATTTTAGCAAGATAGGAGGAAACTCAAAAATTGGAAAAAAAAATGGCAAGCACAAAGCAAATTTATCCCTGCCCCCTGCAATCACTGATGAATTGAATAAACATTGGGCATGTCCTGTCTCCTTTACTAGTATTTGTAATTGATTCAAGGTGGTCTCTCTCAAAGGAAAGCACAAATGATCCGACCACCTCAGTGTGGAAAAATCAGTCAGCAATGAGTGCTGGAGTCTGCAGAAATTGCATGATGGAAATTCAAATATAAACATGAATACAATATTATTGCTTCCATCTTCTAAATCAGTGCGCTTAGACAAAAATCAGATGTTTTCCAAAAGAAGCACATTACAAATTCCTGAGGCTTTGGGCACATACTGAAACTTTTTTCCTCGCGATATGGCCTCTCATTTCAGTGCTACACACCTTCTGGAAATGGCCGATAAAAGCAGCTGGTCTCAATTATTTTAACTACTAAATGGTTGCTTGAACAAATGGCCAGATTTTCTATTTAGCAACATGGCCTAAAATAGAAGTTGTTTCAAACTGAAAGGAGAAGCTTGTGGGGTCTGCTTAGACATTTGATTCTCTTTAGCAGTTTTCAGAATTATACACATTTTAAAAACAAAGTTACCCTAATATAATGCATTTTGTGTCTTATTTTCACCAATATATTCATTTTTATGTGCATTCCCCAAATATATGCATTTTTGTTAACATTGTTTGGTTGTAGAACTGCATCAAAACATACAAAGAAGTGCAAATTTCAAAGGATGGCAGAGTTTCAAATCTTATATTGTTTCAGAATGTGCAAAATAGGTAGGTAATCCCCCCCGCCCCCCAACCCCTGCTTCTCATCCAGGCTCATTTGTGAAGCTGTTTCTACAAAGCACAGTATCAGTGAGAGAAAAATTCTCCAAAATTTGAAATTTGGCAACATTTTAGAAACTTATTTGAATTCCCAACGTTTTAAAATACTACTTCTGAAATTCAACTTGAAAGGATGCATTTAAAAAGTTCAAAATCTAATTCCTGCCTATTAGCTTTAACACAATAATATAAAGGATGTACAAATTTAATTCAATGCTATGTCTTGATTTTTCTAAAATTCCTAAGTCCAGTGGCATTCAGAGAGCTGTATCCAATCTTAGTCATGCTCAAAAGTAAACTCATTTGAATTAATAGACACAACTAACTTAGGTCCATTATTTTCAATGGGTCTGAGTTAAATTAGAAATGCATATTATAGGATACAAATTCAAGTTTTTTTGTAAGCTATGAGAATTAGCTTCAAATATTTTCTACTCACATTTGTTTCAGCTTTCATTAGAATTTTCTTTTCTATTGTCAGAGGCTCCCATGTTGCTGAGATTCACCTGCTTTCATCTTGTGGTCATCTACTGGTCATATTTCTTTTAACATGGGAGCATGTATCTCAAGTTTCTAAAATGTGTAGTTCCTATGAATGCTTGAACCTATAAAAAAGACATTTTTTTCAGTGTGTTAACTAGTACAAATGCCATGTTACACATTATAGAAATTATTGTGCTACTCCACAGACCATATTAAAAGAAAACAAAATAGAAATAGAAAACATTTAAAGCTCCACATAAAAGTATACATGAAACAAAACAAGACTTTATTAAACTAAAACAGAAATAAAAAGAACAGCCACTCTTGGCAGTCATAAAAATGCATCTTTTTCTATGGGAAGGCAACTGCAAAACTTCCAGCATTGTGGACGGAAATGACCTTTATCAAAGTCACCAACTCATGGGTCTTGCACTTCATTAAGATGAAAACTGTGCTCTGTGCTGTCCTTGGTAAAGGTCACGTGGGACTAAATGTCAGACCTTTTCAATCTGTTCACCTGCAGTTTTAGCCTCTTGTATTTACTGAAACTGTCTCAACTCATTTAGTGTTTTAAGGAACCTGGATCCTATTTGTCCCAGGGAGCTTTGAACTCATTTGTACCTAATCAATGAGATACTGAGTGAGGAACAGCATCCTTGCACACCTGTATTCAAAAGCCAATTTATTATTGAACCTTTGTGGAACAGTCACCTTGCTCTTTAAAAGAAGCCAGGGAAAAAATAAAGAAAAGCCAGGTAACAGGAGATATACTATAATGCTTCTGAGGGATGACCTGCTTCTTACAGTTCAGTTAGGGCTATACATTTGCACCCTGGGGCACAAGGAATGATTCATTTGTGAGCTGTGTAAAAAAGAATGGTCAAAACACTTGAAGTCTAAAGTCATTCTCAATTCAGACCAGGCTCTTTGTTTAAGACTCAAAAGGCCCTGGGGTTGACAGTTCATTTAAGACCCCCCTTCTCACAGCACCCTATCTCAGCGTCATTTTCTCTCTCGGTTGGAGTGTACTCATTGCCAAGCTAAAAGGAGGCCTCAGATTGGATTTGTCATAACCCCAGAGTACAGGAGTGAAAGAACATTGAGTCAGATACTACAATGTCACTGGCTAAGGAGCCAGATCAGGTTCCTGACTCTGAACCTGATGTTGATGGACAGGAGACCACTGAACCAAGGGTAGGAGACAGATGTTTCCACAGCACCACTGGAATTAGAACCTTCATAAGATCTTCCTGAGTCTGAGGAACCAGGTGTCTGCTCCACTACCTTGCCAGGCCAGTGGTGCAGGAAGTGCAACAGGCAGGAGGCCTTGGAGAACAGGGGAAGTGCCCATCTTCAGGCCAGGTGGTTGGTTCTTTAAGAAGATTCACTAGTTCTTCAAATAGAGTAAAGCCTACAAGAAGTAAGGCTGAAGGGTCAAAATGTCTTATTTCATTTCTAGCCAAGGTTGGCTCTTGGACTGGGACCTGAGAAGCTCTGGTTCAAAACCTCACCTAGCCTTGAAGATCATGTGGTGACCTTGGACACTGCCTCTCAGCTTAACCTATGTTTCATGGTTGTGGGGAGGGAGTGAAACATGTATGGAATTCTGAGTTAGTTGCTTCTGGGAAAGGTGGAATATCAATCTAATTATGAATAAAAAATTTAAAGATAAGCAAAGATGTTCACTAGAAGCTATCCTTACTGCTGTCACAACCTGCCTGTCTTACCCTGTGGGTTCCTCCATAAGACTGTAAGATCAGAACAGGATTTAGGTTAGTGCTGAAGGAGAAGAAAACTGTTTCCTCCTTTTGGCATGAAGCCATGAAGGGAGCAAGCCAGGAACTAAAGGAGTAGTCTCAGTTAGCATTTGGAAGGAGCAGATAAGGAATTCCCTCCTACTAATCAACTCCAGCACATCTCTGGCCCTGATATCACTGCCCATGTACTGGAAAAAAGGAAGAACTTGTTTTGTGTGAGTCTTCTCGACATGTTTCTTCTGTCCCAAGGAGCAGGAACATAAAGCCTCAGGGGCTAGTCAAAATAATCTCATATAGGCAGGATGTTGCTTGGTGAACAGCAATTGGCCATAACTGGTCTCAATAGCACGATAACTGCATTAAAATGGAGATTCACTTTCCCTTGCATCCAATTTTCTGCTTATTTAATATTCAGGGTGGATCTGCATGTGGATTTTTGCAGTCAGATGAGTGGTTGAAATCAAGTAGGGCTAGGCTGCTTTAATGAAATCTATTGAATGAACCACTTCTAATGAGCAAGTTGCAAAAATCAACATATAGGGCTGATTGTCTTAGGGCCCCAGATGTTGTTGGACTACAACTCCCATCAGCTAAGCTGGTTGGAAATGATGGGAATTGTATTCCAATAACATCTAGAGTCCCAGCATTGAAGAACACTGGTCGAAATCCAGCAGCAACAGCAGCAGCATCTCAAGCAGCCATATTTTCTTAGGTCATGTCCCTCTTTCAGTAGCATCATCTTTCACACTTATACCTTGCAGATCCCATAGCAGGACCTCGTGTTACAATTCATTGAGCTAGCTAAAGCTCTGCCAAAAGTTTTTAATTCACCTAACTGAGACAGATTAGATTCTTCTGCACAAAATTAGATTGGAGGTGGAAAGAAGGAAGGAGAAGGACATTTCAAAACCATTGGTGACTTTGGTCATGCCTGGGGTAAAAAGAGGATGAAACTGATGACACATGGCAAACCCCTGAGATCTCGCTTCTCTCTGCTGTAATTAAACAGGACGCCTGCACCTGAAAAGCAGGGGGAGGGAAAATGCTGACAACATATCTGTTGTTTAATGAAGCAACATATTCCATTTTAAAATCCGAATTGGTGAAGTGCATGCCAGAGTTCACCTACACCTAGCTATAGATTACTGCAATGTGATCTCCATGGGTCATTCTTTGAAGATGGTCCAGAGGCTGCAACTGGTACAGACTGTGGCTCTCTGGTGGTTAGAGGGGCAGCAAGGAAGATTCATCTTACCCCTCTCCTGAAGATGCTGCACTGGTGGCTACTGAGCTACTGAGCCCAATTCAAGGCTTTGCTGTTAACATATAATGGACCAATTTATGACCAGCAGGAAAAGGCTTGTACAATTTCTTGCTTATAACAGATGCTAAAGGTGTGGTGACACGAGACAGGGCATCTCCAAGAACTCCCTGCCAAGAGACTCTGTAGAAATGTTTTAGGGACAGCTCAAGAACTTTGTATTTGGCCAGGCCTTGGGGCCATGTAGAAGAATGTTACTTTCTGGGCGTTGTTTTATTGATATTATCACAGCTTATTATGGTTTTGCTATGAGTCTATCATTTGGCTCAGATGAATATACATTTTATTTGAAATTTATGTTCTTCTGCTTTCCATCCTGCCCAAAGAGCATCCACACATGTTATAAAAGAAGAATAGTCCTATTTGGTCAATTTTGCTCCTTCATGCACCACGGCCTAGGACCCTCGTACCTACGGGACCGCCTCTCCTGGTATGCCCCACAGAGAAACTTACGGTCTTCAAATAAAAACATCTTGAAGGTCCCAGGCCACAGAGAAGTTAGGCTGGCCTCAACTAGAGCCAGGGCTTTTTCGGCTGTGGCTCCGACCTGGTGGAACACTCTGTCACAAGAGACTAGGGCCCTGCGGGACTTGACATCTTTCCGCAGGGCCTGCAAGACAGAGCTGTTCCGCCAGGCCTTTGGCTAGGGCACAGCCTGACTCCCTCCCTCGGCAATCTTCGCAGAGCTCTGGCCCAATGGTGGCCAGTGGCTTGAATTTAATTAATTTTATAATGAATGATTTTAGAGTGTTGTTTGTGTTGTACTTTTGTATTGTTTTATTGTTGTTAGCCGCCCTGAGCCCGGCTTTGGCTGGGGAGGGCGGGATATAAATAAAATTTATTATTATTTATTATTATGGCTCTGCCCCAATTCCTATAGCCCGCCACCACCACCACCATTTTGGAGGTTGAATATCAGCATTGGGGAGTCTCCTTTCCTCAAGTAGGCTCCCTGAGTGATTAAGAATGAGCGGACAGGGCTCGTGAGAGATGCTGATAAGTCTTCTCCCACGATGTCACCAAATATTGTATCTCCTGGCTCAGAAATAAGAATTTCAGCAACTCATAATATTCAGCTTAAATATTAGGTGGGCATTACAAAAATGTTATTCTCTGGTTCTGATTAAACATCAAGTCAGAGAAGAACATCAGTTATCACTGGGGTAGCATTTGCTTCATATGTGGGCTTGGACTAACTGGGTTATTTTCCAAGGAGTGATTTTCTGGTCCTGCTTCTGAGCTTGCCTGGGTTTATCATCACTAATTATGTGTGTGTGTGGGGGGGTGTTCTTAGAAAGAGGATTCTATCAATTTGGATCTTTGGAGATGTGTGCAGCCTCTGGGTCGTAAGGTGCCTTTCGCTGGGTTAAGATATCAGAACAGCTACCAGTGTTTTTCATTTACTGTATAAGAGATGCTTGCTGCAATAAAAGCACTAGGCAGAGGCAGTTTTTGATTACTGCTTTGGTGCCAGTTGAGAGATATAAGAAAAAATATTTTAAAATTGAATTGTATTCTCTATACATGACCATGGTGTGTTTTTAGGAATCATACATTTTTTAAAAACTTCTGCAACATTCCCTTAGTGGTTTGGTTAGACTGGCTTGCATCCAGCAGAATCTGATCACCTTTAATGATGTGCTTTATCACACCTGGCCGTTGACTTGGTGGAACATAAACTGGATCCTACTAATCAGTTTTGTGGTTTTATTATTAATAGAAAGAATGACAAGCAACTAATGCTGCATTTTTCACTTAGTGACAGGGTGTGACCTCCTCTCTTCAATCTCTATGCAGACAGCCTGTCTGAGGCAACAGTCAATCTGACAGCTTGTCATTCACAGAGACATAATTTTTGTGCTTGGAAATTTGGTTAAATTCATTCTACCCTGAGGCATGGCCTAGCTGAACGACCATTAGTGCTTGTGTTAGACTTTGTATTTCATAGAGATTTTGTTTGTTACTCGAACCAGGTTCATTCCAGAATACAATATTAAAAGTCCTAATATTGAAGGGCCATTTTGTAGTGCTTGGTTTTTCTGGAGGGGGGGGGGAATCAAACAATTGTCCTCTGTGCATTTTATATGATAGTTTTGAATGTGAATAAGGAAGTTTCCTTTACAAAAAGCAATTTTTCTAATAACAAAGGAGAATGGGCATTCCTCCTTTTGAAAACGGATGCTAGAAATTTCTTCAAGTCAATTAAAAGATGCCTAACATTTCAGAGGGGTATGTATGGGATGGAAGCGGATTCCTGCAGAACACTGCTGTGTGTCAAAGTCTTGTGTTAATGTTGCTCTCAGACCTTTATTTCATTCTCCACATTCAGTGCTAAAAAATAGCGCTGTAGTTGTGTCAGGGCAGTAGTGCAAGAATCTATTCGTCATAAGGGAGTCTCTGTTATTTCCTAAAATCAGTCATGTCAACTCAGCCAGGGCTCTGACCCTTCATAATGTTAACAGTTTGCCACAAATGACACATTCAAGCCTAGTGATGAATACGTCTAACTACCCAAGTTTCAGACTCTGTCAAGATGCTAATAAGACTCCAGAGGGATAAGATGATTAGGCTGCAATCCTATGCACACATGCCTTAAAATAAGTGAGCACCCTGGTACTTACCTCTGAGTAAAGTTGCATAGAATTGTGATCTTATAGTGCAATTTTATACAGTGGTACCTTGGGTTAAGAACTTAATTCATTCTGGAGGTCTGTTCTTAACCTGAAACTGTTCTTAACCTGAGGTACCACTTTAGCTAATGGGGCCTCCAGCTGCTGCTGCACTGCCACCGTGCAATTTCTGTTCTTATCCTGAAGCAAAGTTCTTAACCCGAGGTACTATTTCTGGGTTAGTGGAGTCTGTAACATGAAGCATCTGTAACCTGATGCGTCTGTAACCCAAGGTACATGTCTATTCAGATTTATTTTGACTTTTTTCAGTTAAGAGGTTATAGCAGAGAGGGGGGAATCTGTAGCCTTCCAGAGGTTCCTCTTCATCAGTCCCTGTTCAAAATTTAATGTGAACCTACCTAATTTGTAATTTCTGAAGCACTATGTGAACAGCAACACAGCTATCTTTCAAAACTCTCACTTTTCTAAATTTTTTTAATTAATTAATTAATTAATTAATTAATTTGGATAATGCCCTTCATCTGTATATGTCAGGGCAGTTCGCAACATAAAATTGCAGTATAAAAACCACAATGCAGTTCTCTGACCAGATAACATATACAATAATGCATAGCTTAGTGAAAAGTGTGCAGGAAAATGCATTGTATTAGGGAAAGTATCTGCAAAAAATTGTATACGAGGCAAAATTTCATACGAAAATGTGTATATTAGGTGACATGTGCACTGAAATGCCAAATAATTTTCACAAGGACCTCTAAAAGAATCAGACTCTGATTTAGAAATGTGGAGAACTGAACTTAACACTGGAAAAAGAAGAAACGGAGAGAAATTGAAATTGTTGGATTCATCCATCCCAGTGTGTTATGTGTATTGTGTTAATAACTCAAGTTCACCACATAAAGTCAATTTACACCAAGTCAGATCATTGGGTCAATGAGCCAGCATCATTTATTCCAGCTACCATTATCAGTTAGCCTGTTAACAGAAGACAACAGGGACTGAGCATCTATGAAGAAGGCACATTATTTGCATTCTTTCTGCATGCCATGAATGTACTCTATGAATTAAAGAGGGGGAGGGAATTTTCCCCCAGCAACAAAGCCTGAATCCGCTAATTTTTCAAAGACTGGGGAAAAGTGAGGATAATGAATGTGAGAGGTTTTGCATATCACCTGAATTGCAGAGACAAATTCAAAAGGGAGAAAGGATCTTGGTTCTTGTCTCCATTAAAGTAGTGGAAATGCATGTCTTTGTGCATTGGATAGTATTCAATATACAGTAAAATATGAGAATGTAGAACCTCTTCAAAATGGAATCTGTTATGGGAAATACTGGTGGAGCATATTAAAGTCATTGGGCAGAATTCAGTGTGATGCAGTGCTAAGGAGATAATCAGTGCAAGTATTTCTTTTTGCCAGATGACATTAACTTCCCTTTCCCCTCCCCCCTGTTCTGCGGGTTCTCCCAACCCTCCAGAGTGGACATGTGGAAGATGAAGAAACATTCACGGAGAGAAGGTGTGGGGAGCCCCATTGAGCTAGCAGGTCTTTGCACTGGCTTCTGCTACTGGAACATGGTAGCTGAATCTGGCCACTATCCTCTCAATGGATTATACTCTCAGTGGATTATACAATAGCACTAGGAGGCTATTGGATTGAGATTAGAGTAGAGTAGGAAACAGGAAATATAACAAAGTTATGAATAACATTTTAAAGCCAAAGATGTGAGCTGGAAGATCACTGGGCTGGAAGATCACTAATTACAGACCAGAAAGTTAAGAAGACACTAAACGTATAACAATTATTTGAGATGCCACCTCTGCTGTCAAGACCTCGCTGGAGAACAGTGGTTGATTTGTTACAATAGAGATGTTAAAGCAGTTCAATTCTTTTCTTACTTTTACTGTACAGTGGTACCTAGGGTTAAGAACTGAATTTGTTCTGGAGGTCCGTTCTTCACCTGAAACTGTTCTTAACCTGAGGTACAACTTTAGCTAATGGGGCCTCCTGCTGCTGCTGCTGCGCCGCCACCGCACAATTTCTGTTCTCATCCTGAAGCAAAGTTCTTAACCCGAGCTTAACGGAGTTTGTAACCTGAAGCATCTGTAACCTAAAGTGTCTGTAACCCAAGGTGTTGGTTTTTGTTTATTATGTGTTATATCCTGCTCTTTTTCTCCAAAGAACTCACAACAACTTTCATATGATTCTGGATGGTCTTCCATCAAGGCAGCTTACAGGACCTGCTTCCCAGGATGGCCTCTTAGGATACAATGCAGCCTTCTCTCTGAAGTTAAGCAGTGCTTGGATGGGAGACCACTTGTAAACCCCATATGCACCCTCTTGGTTTCTATGAAGCAACAAAGCAGACCTGCTGAACATTCAAGGTTAGCGGATGTCCTGTTTTCAGAGGTAAACGGTAAAGGGACCCCTGACCGTTAAGTCCAGTTGCGGATGACTCTGGGGTTGTGGCGCTCATCTCGCTTTATTGGCTGAGGGAGCCGGCGTATGTCCGCAGACAGATTCCGGGTCATGTGACCAGCATGACTAAGCTGTTTCTGGCGAACCAGAGCAGTGCACAGAAACGCTGTTTACCTTCGTGCCGGAGTGGTACCTATTTATCTACTTGCAATTTGGCATGCTTTCGAACTGCTAGGTTGGCAGGAGCTGGCACTGAGCAATGGGAGCTCACCCCTTCACGGGGATTCAAACCACCGACCTTCTGATCGGCAAGCCCTACGCTCTGTGGTTTAGACCACAGCGCCATCCGCGTCCCTTGTTTTCAGAGGTAGCATCTTTGAAAAATTCAGTCACCATGGTAACTAAAATTGCAATCTCTCTTTGCTTATTCCTGGACTGCCAGTATCACTAAAGTTCTGGAATGCCCTCCCTATGGAGGATTGACCTGACTCCCTCTTTGTTCTCTTTCAGATAGAGAATGAAAACATTTTTATTCAAGATGGCTTTCAAATGCTGTTGTTTTTCAGTGATCTTAGTTCCTTTTTAATGGCTGCATTTAATTGTGTGGTTTTCATATTGTCTGTTTTCTTTAACATGGTGTTGGTTCCCCCTTTTTTTGTAAGACTCACTTGATAGTTATTTGTAGAAGAGTGTGATACAAATGTTAAATCAGCATCAAGACTAACATCTACTGCCAAGAAAATTTCTCTTGTATATATTGGATATAATGAAGTTATATTTGATAGTAATATTATATTAGTTTGGTTCCCAGGCCAACTTTTAACAAGCTCAAGTACTTAAAAAGGAGCAAATTGACTGCTAAGCAGACATCCTTTGCTCCCTTGACATAACCAAACTATCCAAAGCTTGTCCAGACACAGCAGCATGAACCTGGAGCTTTTCTCCATATTAACTCCAAGCCCATCACTGTTTTAACATCTGCCAAGAAGAACTAAGCATACATGCATCGTGCTGATGTTAAGGCAGATGTAATAAATACCCTTCCTTAACTGAAGTTTTCAGCAGAATACAGTGTTGTTGTTTTTAAATGAAAAATGCCCGTGTTTTAAATCTGTAGATAAAAGTTCACATTCAGCTTAAGGGGTAAACAAAGCTATGAACTGGCCTGTTAACTTGTTCATCATACCACCTAGGAAAAAGAGAAAAGAGCTGTCATCTGTTTATCTCAAAACTACCTTTGGCCATTTTGCTGCTGGGGTTTTCGCTCTTTTCTCTTTAATGTGAATTTTCTACAAGAACAGCTCTTGGACCTTCTCCCTTTGAAGAAGAGCAGTCAGGAGAGCTTCAGATAAGTGTCGGAGAAACTGGTCATGTGTCGGCTTTAAAAAAAATATGTGAGAAGTGGTTAAGATAAATACTTGCCTGATTTGAGCAAGGATTTAAATGATAGCTAAGCATTTCATCTATCTATATCAGGAAAACTCAGCCTTTAAGGGGCCATGGGCACGTTTGCAAACCAGAGGAACTGTTGTGAACACCTCACACATCCTGCAACTCTCCCATCATGGGCTGAAACACCCATCCACCCAACCCCCCCCCAAAGTGTCACAACTGAGGAAAAAGCCTTCTATTGGGTAATGCTGCCTTCTTTCAGCAGAGGGAGGGACAAGGGTAATGTGACTGCAGAAATCAGGGAAGCCTCTGGGAGCCCGATGTACATCTCTGGGCACTTCATTGGTGACCCATGAATTATCTGTTTGTTTGGATCAAAAGAAATATGCTTAGAGCTACTGAGGCTGGGCAGGCACAGGTAGCTCTTTTAAAGTAGCTAAGATATCAATTGTTTGGTGGAGAAGAGGTAGCAGAGGTGGACTGGATCTAGTCCACTCACTCTTGCTGATTGGCAACATATATATTTGTAATAGCTCTAAGTGCAGAAGTCCATGTGAAGTATCAGAGAGCTGCTGCACACACAGAGTACATGTTTCTGTTCACCGTTCCTCATTCGGGTATGGATAAATACATAGAAGCCTGCTTCTGTGGTGAGAAGCTTGATATGGTATCTAGCTGGATCAGGCCAGTTTTGTTCAGTCCAAAGTACTATAAACATCTGGAGTGAAATGGGAAACATCTGGAATGAAATGGAATGGACCTTTCCATACAGCCCTCTGGTGCCCCTAGTGGGTACTGCTGGTGGCACTCTTCCTCTGATTGGTGCTAGGCAGCTCTCCCATTCCCACAGTGCCCTGACATACCATCATGTGGGGGCACTGTGGGAAAATAAAATGGTGGTTAGGTAGCTGCCCAGTACTGAGCACCTGAAACGTTTTTTCTAAGGGGGGGTCCCATCTAGGCATTTGCAGTGGATCTTGCCAAGGTGTTGATGCCACAAGGAAACTGGGTCTGAATTACGTAAATAGAAGAGACTGAGAAGAGGGGTGGGGGCATCTGAGTACATTCTGAGCTAGAGAGCAGTTATCAATACCAGAAATGCAATGAAATGAACTCCCAGGATTTGACAAAATCCTTATTACTCCTTATTTCATTTCAGCAGCTCTTCAGCTATCGCTGAACTACCGGGTGTCAAAAACCCTTCCCAATCTACTTCAAATCAGCTAGCAATCTACCAGTAGATCTATCTGCCCACAGTGGTCTAGGAAGAACAGTGGAAATTATACTTCAGGGGAAATTGACCAGGAGAAAGTGAAGTAGATGAGAGTTGGTTGGAAAATATCATTGGATTTAAGACCACAAGTGAACTTAGCTAGCTAGTCTCAGACCATCCCTACTTATTACACTGCATTAAAAACAAACAAACCCAAATACCAATTTGCTGATGCGTGGGCTGATCCTGCCATCAAAATTAACTTTAATTGTTAGCACCCCTGCACAATTTGAGCTTTGCTGTTTAGACTGAAACATTGGTAACGATAAATAGTGCTTGCTAGTGAATTGTACGTGCTGCCTACTATATGTCTAAGCAAGTTACATTCCTAGGTAGGAGATGAAAGTTGACAGTAGTATCAGAAGCTAACAAAAATGACCTTTACTTCCACACAGATCAAGTTTGGATTTAACAGGGAGGAAAAAATATCCGGAAAGACCTGGAAACATGACCTATATTTTCCATAGACACCCTTTTCATTTACTTTGAATCTCTTTATCCCAAACCCACATCACCTCCTGATAGACCCCCACCCTGAGGTCTCTGCTAAGCTTAACAGTGCCTTCAGAACTGTATTCTTTGACATTTCCAAGACAGAAGAAACAATACATTTTAAGTCACCTCAGAGTGAGATCTATGCCATGCTGTCAGCAATCTTTCTCAGAATGTCTCATCTGGCCTGAAATGTTAAAACCTTACAAGGCCCAGGAATCTAATGCCCTTTGGACCTATGGGTGGGTTAATGTATTTCTGTGGGATTGTGCAATTATGTTTGCTGTTCACATATCTCAGGGTGGCTTGCAGGAACCCAGAGGTGATGCAAAAGCCTACCTGGCTCCCCAGTACAAACTTTGCCTTAGGCAACACCCCTATGCAGGCAAGATACTGACACCAGCTAATTCTTAAAACGCATAAGAGAGCTGTTTTTGGTGTGTTTCCTTAAAGATCACATGGTTCTTCAATTTTTGTTAATTTTTCTTCCCCATCACTTGAAAACCTTTGGCTGAAGAGCATTATGGAAAGAGTTCCATATAAATAACAGTCAATCTGCATTATTCATTACATATTAGTAGAAGTACAGTGCATACATATTTGAAAAATATTTCAAATAGGCTATTCCCTTTTCTTTCTTTCTGAGTGATCTGTCCAATAGATAAGAGTAGTCATGTGGGTTTGTTAAGAAGTTCCACTGTCTTCTGTGCAACTGAAATTAGGAAATGGTATGAGAAATGAATGTCATTCTGCCCATGATACCTTTGCCTCCAAGTAGCATGGGGTTGAACGTCAAGCCTCACAGCCCCATAAAAATGATGCTCTCAGTGTAATTTACAGCCAGTTAAAGGTCCATTGGTTCTTTGATTGGCTGTAAATAATCTATACAGTGCTATTTTCATGACACTGCACATACCAATGGAATCCACATGAGAAGTGCAAAGGTGGGCAGTGCAGAAGGGGGTTCTGTGTGTTTATATCCAGTGTAGAGTTCTTAAGCCTTAAGTTATGCTATCAAGTCAACCAATAATGGCTGTGCCCCAGCTATGGAGCTTCCTCTGTCAGTGTTCCAAGTATGTCACATCATAATGTGCCTTTGGTTGTTTTAATTAAGAAGTCATATGGAAAGAAAGCCATTTACATTTTCTCCACTTCTTACACTAGAGAACACTTGATGAGAGCGACCTTTATTCACCAGTACAGTGGTACCTCGGGTTACTTATTTAATTCGTTCCGGAGGTCCATTCTTAACCTGAAACTGTTCTTAAACTGAAGCACCACTTTAGCTAATGGGGCCTCCCGCTGCTGCCGTGCTGCTGCTGCACGATTTCTGTTCTCATCCTGAAGCAAAGTTCTTAACCCGAGGTACTATTTCTGGGTTAGCGGAGCCTGTAACCTGAAGTGTATGTAACCCGAGGTACCACTGTACTGAGGTCAGCAAATACAGACCACCATGGTTTTTTGTTGTTGTTGTTTTGGTCTTGAACACTTATGCTTTTGCTTTGCACATTTTCTTTGGAAAATGGAAATTCCAGAATTAAAGTGCTAGGGATGCATTTAGAAAGAGTAGTGATAAAGCTTCTGGATAGAGACTGCTTTTTGGGTGTGGGCTAGAGAAGCTGGGGGTGGGAAAATGGAATGGATGCCTCTGAAAAGGGCATGGCTGGCTGACTGGAACTCTAAACAGAAACATTGAACACTGCACCATTTTGTCATGTGACCCATTTGTTCTCCCCAATTTATTCATCTCTCCTCCATACTTCCTCTATTGCTTCCCCTGTGTAAAAGTTTAGATTGCAAGCTCCTCAGGGCAGGGACCTGCCCTCTTGCACTATGTAAAGCACAATGCATGCTGCTATTAATACTAAGTCATAAGCAAAATATTTGGGAACCTTCAAGAGGTGGGGGAAATACCTCGAGCACATTTGGATTGGAAAAGTAACAAGCAGGGAAAGTGTTAAATAACTTATCCCTTCCTGAACTCCTTCTCTACCCTGTCTAGAGTGACTATTTCCTGAAAACTGGAGTCTGTTGGGTTTAGTTACATACATTCGTGTGTACTGTGTAGTTAGGCCCTTAGGGAACCCTACAGAGAGATGAATTTAAGATCAAGGACCATTTTGCATTCAAAGGAAAGTTCAGTGAAGCACTTGCATTCTCCTCAGGTCTTGAGAAATTTTAAACTTTCCCTAAGGGAAATACCTAATCCCTTACATAGTTAGCTAAAGGAAACACTGCTTACATGGCCCCTGTATGAGGAATATTTTATGTTTGGTTCCTTGATTATATGGTAATTCCTATGGCAGCAAACCCATTGCTTGCCATAAATTGCTAGTGCAGCTGCTGATGCGCCTTCTTATAGCTTCATAGGTGGATAAGTTCTTCTCTAACAGTTAATTGTCTGCCAGGCTCCTTTGCTGCTGCCTGGCAGATACCTTATTACAGAAATGCTGATGCAGTCTAAGCAGGGTGTGTTTACAGGAGAAGAAAACAGTGGGTCGGTTTTTCCCTTTTTACAGTAAACCATTCCTTCTTCTAATCAAGGACATCGAAGTTTGCAGAGATGATGATGTTGTGTGGATACATGTTGACAACTCAGCTATTTTCCTGGAGCAGGGAAACAGTGCAACTCTGTAAACAACCACCTTGGAGCCAGGGCGCCTCTCAAATAACATGCCTTCCTTCAGCTTCTCGCTCCCTCCCTCCCTTTGCCCAGCCTTTCGTTTGACAGCTAACTAACTCTGACAAGCACGCTCCTGCAGTGTAGGAGCCGAGGCCTGAGATTTGGGCAGGATTACCCTTCACTATCGAAAAGTTCACGTCATTATGGAGGGAAAGTGGATTTTGTTACCATTGCAGTTTCCACTCGGGATTTGCTGATAAACTAGCAACATTCACACAGCACACTGGGCTGATTCAGAGACAGAGCCCTAATCTCTTGCCAACAAAGATGTAACTCAGGAACCGCTCAACATGCTCCCCCTTCAAAGCACTTGCAGATTTCCTCTTCGGAATCTTCCTAAACCTCAGCTGGACTCATGACTGTCAAGCAGTAGTTGGAGCTAGTAATTAGCTTTTTGAGTGAGTGGAAAGCAAAGTCTGATATGTTTTCCCCTTTCCCTTTTTTTTTTAATAAAAAAAAATGAGGTCGCAAAATGGGAATTTACTTTGGAAAATGAGTTTTGCTAATGTGCAGCCACTGGTGGATTAAATAACATATGGATTCCTAGATCAACTGTAATTCCAAACAAACCCAATTATTTAACCTCATAAATACATAGTTAGGTACATCCTGATTCTTCAAGGAATGAGAAGCCCATGAATAGCATCTAGCACAATACTCTTTGATTGAGTTTATGATGCTAGAGAGTACAACATATCATTACCATAACCATAATCATTATCAGTACTGTTTATTATCGGCCCTTTACCCCAAGGTCCCAGGGTGGGTTACAACAGTTAAGAGACAATGCTAAAAACAGTTTAAACCAACTTAAAATTATAGCAATAAGATGGCCCTAAACATAAACTGGCAACCAGTGCACCTGTTTTAAAACAGGTTATATCAGGCCTGAAAGATACCCTAGCCAGTGGCCTGGCCACTGCATTTTGGACCAATTGAAGTTTCCATGTCATCTTCAAGGGTGACCCCATGTAAAGGACATTGCATGGACAGGCTGAGTCCCCCCTATGCCATGCGACCCCCCGAGCGGGATAATGAAACAAGACAATGTGCTATGGGATTAAAATTGGCCACAACTTTATTAAGTTTCAGATGTAGGGAGACCTTGGCTCAGGCACTGGGCATTTATCCTTCCCAGTCCCCAGCCGGGGATCTGGGAGACATCAGGGTTATTCAGAATGTGTGGGGATTGGGCTGGCTCTGGAGAACATATGTTCAAGCAAAGAGCCCACCCCCCATTTCGTCGCCGTCACAGAGGAGAGCAATGACAACCTTTCGGTGTATGGCCAATGCCTCCCCCCTCAAGACCCCTTTAACGGGGAACTCTGTAATCACTGCCGCAAGAGGGGTGTGGGTCACCGCTTCATGCCCCCCCCCCAATTTAGGAAGATAGACTAAAGGATTCCACCCAAGGCCTGAAACCACCAAAGTTGTGACGTTTTGCTACGGGAAAGGCAAAACCTGCCAATGCAGGAAAATTCCTTTCCGGCCCTTCAACAGTGACCCTGACGTAGCAGCGCCTGCATACCTGTGGAGAAGAGGTTAACCTGCAAAAGACCACTTAACTGAAGGAGGGCAGGGTGGGAGAAGCTCTGGAGCCAACTGTCACTTTGCAGGTAAGATTTACCTTCTGTTGTGTGGGCAGGGTAGTCCCTCCCCTTATCTGGCTGATCCCTTGGCAACGCCTCCCCAGGCGGGATTGGGCGATTGGCTGAGGTAGGCGGAGACCTCCAGGTACCTAGCCTGGGGAGGATGAAGCCAGCCCAAACTACCAGGAGCACTGGGATCCGGGGGGCTGAACGCAACCATGCAAAAGGCACCCTCCATTTGATGTGGGGAGCGGTCATTACATTAATCCAGTATGGAAGCTACCAGAACATACAGTAGTGGCCAATTCATCTCATGGTGAATTCATTGTGTCTGTTTAATTGCAAATATACATACACTGGTACCTCAGGTTACATACGCTTCAGGTTACATACGCTTCAGGTTACAGACTCCACTAACCCAGAAATAGTGCTTCAGATTAAGAACTTTGCTTCAGGATAAGAACAGAAATCATGCTCCGGTGGTGCAGTGGCAGCAGGAGGCCCCATTAGCTAAAGTAGTGCTTCAGGTTAAGCACAGTTTCAGGTTAAGAACGGACCTCCGGAACGAATTAAGTACTTAACCCGAGGTACCACTGTAGTGGAAGGAAATAGAGTCCCACATTGCATTCACTGTTACAGGGGTGGGGAGTCTATTTCAGCCCAATGACTGGACTCAGACTTGGACAACCTTGATTACAGGATCAAAGCCTTTTTAGCTTCCGGTTCTTTGATTATTACCTCGATTCCCCTCTTACCTACGCTTCAAGGAGGGTGTATGCTTCAAACTTAAATATTAAATCCATTTTTTCTTGTTTTCTCCATGTGGCTTTTCAAAGAGCTTCTTCTTTTCATTTTCTGATTTTCTTAGTATTCCCTCATCTGTCTTTCTTGCTTTTCTTTCTTATTCAGTTGCTACTGTAACCTCAGCTGAAAGGTGACTGTTCCCACATTTGCTCTGGCAGTGATACAATCTAAGTAAAGCCATTTTGCATATCTATCAAAAGTTTAGAGAGCGTTCTTTTGCCCAAAGGTGCACATTAAGCCGCCTTGAAGTGAATTATTGTGTACTTAGGCAAACGTGTCTTAAAATGCAGTTAACAAGTCTTGTGATCTATTACTTGTGCCATATAAGGAAGCAATAACACATCACTACCATTAGCAAATGTCAATGGCAGGAGCAAGAAAAAGCAATTAGAAGACAATTACAAGATGCTTTATATACTAGCATAATTAGTAAACATTTCAACTATAAGATTTAGTGTGGTATCTGGCTAAGTGCAGACCCATCAAAATCAATAGATTTAAGTTAGCCATGCCCATAGATTTCAATGGGTTTACTATGGGTTTGATGCAGTTGCATATAAGGCTTAGCTTTTCAGATGGAGGGAATCAGGAATATACATGAAAGCTGATTTTGTGACTAGGTTAGATAAACTAAATGCAGAAAACTGGTGATTTGACACTCCACCTCTGTAGCTGCAAGAAAAGGAGGTTGAAGGCTGCTTCATACATGGCAACATTCCTACACACCAGCCTGGTCATATCTTAAGATATTCAGGAGAGACTATGCTTCAAGTAGCTTTGTATGTATGTAATGCTTCTACAAAGGAGAGAGCCTTTTCTATGGATTTGGAATGCTCTTCCTAAGGAGGCATGTCTGGTGCTTTTTGGCACCAGATGAACACCATTCTATGCATCAATTTAAACTGGACTCTCTCAATAACTTTCATATAGAACACCATTAGCATGGCATTCTAATGCACTAGCAAGATGACCAAGTAAGGTCCCAGGTATTTGGCATAGGCAAGTTTCTCATGCATGTCCCATATCCCATTAAGTTCCACATCAAACTTTAGAATTTGTAAACTATCCAGTTTAAGAATATGTTCACTAATAGCCTTGTATCTGTTTTCATGGTTCTTGCAGTTTGCCAAGAAGAAATGCCTTTGAAGCAGTCAAATTGTGTGTGCTAGATGTCCTGGGAATGTCAGAAAAAATATTTGTTTACAATCTCTCCCCCCCCTTTAATAACAGCTGAAATTCATAGGCGGCTGCATTTTTCACAATTTTCCATACATTTAAATCTGGTATGTGGTTTTGTTTATGACAGGAAGTGGGACTCAAGAAGCAGAACAAAAAGAGAGCTGTGGATGAGGTTTTGTTTAGGCAGTGTTCGGCTCCTTGCAGCAATCTGATCATTTACAGATGGTTCACGTGGGACTGCTACGAGATCCAAGAACTGAATATAATGCAGCTTCCAAGCCGCTCCATGCTTAGACCTTACTACAGCTCAGTTAATCTAAACAATGAAAAGGAAGTCAGTTATTTAATGCCATACGGCTAATACTCTGCAGAAAGAAACTCCACCCTCCGAGACCAAAGCTGGAGACTGAGGCTTTGCAAGGAATTCAATAAGGCCCATGCAGTTTTATAGCATGAGATCACCACTCTGAAGATTAATAGTTAAAAGTTAAGGTCATCTGATTCTTTGACCTTATTTTAAACCGCAGAGCTGCTGTGTTTTAAATCCCAGGATCATGCCTGGAGTAGAAATGGTAATAGTTTCCAAGACTGTTGCAACTAAGAAGGCAACGTTTTATTTTTAACAAAGAAACTTTATGAAATGTGTAGGACGGAAAAAGGAGGGGGGAGTTTTCATTTTGAAACAACCGTTCCGCAGATAGTTTGAAGAGTGATTGTAGCATTAAAGAAAGCTAGAAGGTAAGATGAACTTGAATTAACAACAACTTTCATTTGCAGATCATTTAAAAGGACTATTGCATATGAAATAAATGAAATCAGATACATGCAGATGCTTACACAGCTGTGTATAGAGCAATCTAATAAAAAAATATAGTAATTAGTACTCTGAAATTGGGTATATCTAATGGTGTATACATGTGTTTTACCTGTTGGGCCCAGTGTGCCATGTGAAGTCATGAACTCACCATCTTGGGTCGCTTGGCTGGGGACCCACAGTGAAAATTTTGTGGGTGCCTTGGCACCCAGGGCCCCCCAGAGATGACACCTATGCCTGGTGGATTAAAGATTCATCACCCCTGACTTCTGTCATAGCATATCTTTCCTTTGGGTTTTTCAGCCCTATACTGCTTCCTCTGGTAATACAGTGGTACCTCAGGTTAAGTACTTAATTCGTTCCGGAGGTCCGTTATTAACCTGAAACTGTTCTTAACCTGAGGCACCACTTTAGCTAATGGGGCCTCCCACTGCCACCGTGACACCGGAGCACGATTTCTGTTCTCATCCTGAAGCAAAGTTCTTAACCTGAGGTACTATTTCTGGGTTAGCGGAGTCTGTAACCTGAAGCATCTGTAACCTGAAGCGTATGTAACCCGAGGTACAACTGTATATGATTAGTTGGTTTAAAAGCACACACCACAACCTCAAGGACTACTGTCCCCATAATAAGCCCACCTGGAACTTCTGAAGAACTTCGCCCTTTCAGTGAGAATTTTGCTGTCTCCTCAGTCTCATGCCAAACGTAATTGAGAGTTTTCTGCTTAATGAAAACAAAGTCACAAGCACTTCACAAAGACATACAAACAGATACAAATAAGTATCTGTCTGCTTGCTTCAGCAGCTTGCTCTCCTGAAGTCCTCCATCTGCCAGTGACTATCTTTCTTGTGGGAAGAATCTCCACCAGAGGAAGTGTCAATTTGGCACTGAGCTCATGTTGAAAAGAGATTGGACTTTATTTAAATAACTGCCATAAATAGCTAATAGCTTAAAGATGGAACAACAGATACTCGAAGAAATCAGAAAAGCAAGACCCCTGCAATTTCCTCTGGCTTTTTGAATCCATTTAAATAATAGTGGTAAAAATTACAAGTGAAAGATTTGAGATGAGGACCCAAAATTTTGCTAAACACAGAAAAAGTTGTTTATCAAGGTGAAACATTCTTCTTAAGAAATCTATCTTGACAAGCTTATGGTACTTAGCAAGTACATTCCAGAATTCAGACAGAATATGTCCTTGAAATGTGGTAATGCTTCTTCCTTGCTTGGATGGATCATGGGTTGTGGGAATACATAGAAACCTCGGACTAAAATAGCAAAAATATAGAAAGGTAAGATCTACACCTGTTGCTCAACCCACTTTTGCCTCTGTCCCCACCTACCACTGGCATGTGGCCTCCAGAAGGTTGTGTTTCAGGAAATGTGTCCCTTGGCATGAAAATGGCCCTCATTCAAGTACTGGAACCTTCAGTTTTTAAAAAGGTGGCATGAAGTTTAGTCTACCTTTAGTATACATTTTAAAAATAGCATGCAGATGAATTCTCAATTGTTCAATTCTGCAATTACAATTTTCTATTTTTTTAAAGAAGCCACAGATTAGGGACAAGGAACCTGTTGTTGTCTAGATTCTGTTGGATTCCAGCTCCCATCAGCCCCAGCCAGCATAGCCAGTCAAGGTTGATCAGAGTTCAGCATCTAGAGGGCCACTGGTTTTGCATCGCTGCTACAGATCTTTGCAGTTTAATTCAGATACCCTAGCCTCAGCACAAGTTGTTTTCAATGTGTTCAGCACTGAATCTATTTTATATGCTCTGGCCAAATTAAGACAGGGAGGGTGAAGGGCTATCAGAGGAGGACATGTTAATATTTCAGTTTGCGCGAGTGGCAGATCCAATTTTAAGCTGGCACAGAAGACTGCAAATAATGGCCTGCTGAGAAGAGGTGACAGATTATTTCATGCACTGTTTCATGTACACCCCAAAAGCATACTGTGAAATCTGGCTAAAGCTTTAAAGAAGAAAGTACAGCATATAGCAATATCCAACTAACGCAGAACTAAACCTAGAGAAAGAGAGTTGTGCTCAAAGTGTTTTACAGCAGATATATATTGCTTATGTTGGGCTTACTTGTGCAGGACATGTCAAAGGCCCAGTGTCCGTGCCCCCAGTTACAAATTTTCTAAACACAAGTAGCTATTATATCACACACTCTTCCACCAGGGAATACCCGCCAGCAGTTCCTTATTAGGGAGCCATGCTTTGCCTCCCACCTCACCCTGTAGCCCCTTGAGTGCCTTCCCCTGATGGATCAGCCAGAACCCTCGTTGGACCCTCACTGCTGAACCTTGTCCCGTCCTGCTGAGCTGTATAAACTCTGAAGGTTCACTGTCATCAGTTGTGTCCAGTGCCAGATTTACATATAAGCTAAACAAGCTATAACTTAGGGCCCCACTCTCTTGGGGGGCCCCAAAAAAATTTAAAGGGAAGAAAAACCTCGATGTACATTTCCAAAATATAAGATAAAAAACGAATAAAATAAAACCTACATACAGCAACAGTGTTTTATGTTGTGTAGGCTCCTTAATAGCTTAATACTTATTTCACTATTAATATACTTCTTCTTAATTGTATTTCAGTTCAACAATTACTTTGATAAAATACATATTTTGTTATGTGCAAATGTCTTTAGATACCTATTCGGTCAATAAATTATCATATAGCATATATTCAACACAAAAAACAGTGACAATTTGTTGTTGACAAAGGACACCTGGACATATAAAGGGCCCCATTATCTTTAGTAGCTTAGGGCCTCACCAAACCTAAATCCAGCCCTGGTTGTGTCTTTCCTCTCCTGTTCCATATCTGGCTTATCTCCAAGCCATTCTCCACCAGCAAGCTCAGCTGATCCTGAATCCATGCAGGAAGGAAAGTGGAGCAGTCTTTGGCAGTCCTTTATAGGCTTCAGAAGGCATTACTTTTCATACATTTGGTCCGTTCCACAAGTTTTGTGAATGCACAAAGGCCTGGGAAGCAGCAGCATCTTTCTCCCACTATTATGCTTGTTGATTGGCACTTTTGCAGACTGAGGCAGGCTTCTTGATAAAATAAAGAGGCAACTGTATATGCACAAGGGTGTGTTGCAAATGTGCCACTGAACACATTTACAAGAAGGAGAAGAAGAGGGTGTGGAGAGAGAGTGGAAATATGTGATTATGCCAGTGTGGTGCAATGGTAACCATTATAATGGAGAACTGGGTTCAAATCCCTGCTCATCACTCTGTGATTCTTGGCTAATCACCCTCTTTCATCTAACCCACCTTAAAGGTAAAGGGACCCCTGACAGATAAGTCCAGTCGCAGACGGCTCTGGGGTTGTGGCACTCATCTCACTTTACAGACCAAGGGAGCTGACATTTGTCCGCAGACAGTTTTTCTGGGTCATGTGGCCAGCATGACTAAGCTGCTTCTGGTGAAACCAGAGCAGCGCACAGAAACGCCATTTACCTTCCCACCTATTAATCTACTTGCACTTTTTGGGGTGTTTTCGAGCTTCTAGGTTGGCAGGAGCAGGGACCAAGCAATGGGAGCTCACTCCGTCATGGGGATTCAAACCACTGAACTTCTGATCGACAAGCCCAAGAGGCTCAGTGGTTTAGACCACAGCATCACCTGCATCCACCTTACAAGAGGATAAAGATGGAGGTAGATGAAAATATTATATAAAACAGTAATAATAATAATGAATAATAACAATAACAACAACATTTAGCCTTTATATAATACCTTGCCTGTTCAAAACACTTAAAACACTAATTCTCTTGGGCTTTTTATCTGTGGACATTTCTTCACAAATGTTCACTAACCAGATTATTATTAAATAGGCCTGTGTATATTTATTCTTGGCATTTGTAATTCTCCCATGAAATCATACTGATATGTTTTACATGAAATTCAAGACCTTTCCCAACACTGTGATGGTCTGTGTTTTCAGTTCTTCATGGATTCAGAATAGAAGTCTTCTACCATCCCAACTACAGGTGACCTTTCTCTGTCACTTAAATTTTCTGTTGTTGGTGCAGCTGCTGTTGCTACTACTCTGTTATTAAATTTTGGCTGGCCCAGACATTATACTCACCACATGGAGCCATCTATAAACAGCAATCCTGTTGTGTCTTCCCTTTTGCTCTGCTATAATCTTGGGCATTGTGTGGTTCTTCAGGACTGTGTGGAGATTTTTCTTGCCAGCAATATACATATTTAGCCATATCTGGCACTGCTGTGGAAATTCTATATGCCATCTGAAAGACACAAGCCCTCAAACCTGTTCTCTGTCCTAAACAGTCCATATAGCAAAGTGATATTATATTGTCAAAATAATGTAGCTTATTACTAGGGATACAACAGGATTAAATTCAGATGATTAATTATGGCTGCAGTCCTATACCAACTTAGCACAGGAATAAGACTCATTGAACTCAGTGACATTTTTGAGTAGACATGTATAGAATTGGGCTGTTACACAATTAACAGAGTGATCTATCTGCATGTGATATTTCAAGGGATGTTTCTAAAATAAAAATAGGGATTTATAAATCTGTCAATTTTGGTTTCTCTCGTTTCATCATTTTTCTTTAGCAATTTGCATTAAAAATAACTTTTTGAAAATTCACCTGCATTTTAACTGAAATTTCTTCTAATAAATACATTTTTATGCAGTTTTGACTAACGTATATATTTTGTAAGCAACATTTCCTAATATAATGCATTTTGTATGTTATTTTCATGAATAGATGCATTTTAGTGACACATTGTTTGGTTAGAGAAATGCACCACAAAATTCAGAGAAGTGCAAATCTTGAAAGATAGCTGTGCTTCATTTCATATTTTGGTAGATTCCAATCTGATAGGCCATGAACAGGCCGGGTTTAGACCAAATCGTGCGTCTATAGACCATGCAATAATTCTATATCATTTGGCGCGGAAGTATTCTTCCCCCACTCATGGTCTTCTATGTGCCGCTTTTATAGACCTGAAGGCTGCTTTTGACAGTATCTCTAGAGAGCTGCTATGGGGAAAATTGGCAAAGTGGGGCATAGATAAAAGGCTGTTGTGGCTTATGATCAAATTACATGAAGGGACGGCTGCTAGGGTGAGGTTAACACCTGAGGGCGATCTCACAAACTCTGTACCAATAAATAAGGGGGTACGACAAGGGTGCATCCTTGCCCCCTATCTCTTTAACCTCTATATTAGTGACATGAGAACTCCCCTAGTTGAGGCCCAAACCACCATTCATGCACCCAGGCTTGCAGACTATCGCTGCCCCTTACTATTGTATGCTGACGATGCGGTGATCCTCTCATATTCAAGAATCGGTTTGAGGAGGGCCTTTAAGATCTTCGCGTTATATTGCCAAACAAATTTACTTACTATTAACCATTCCAAATCTAAAGTCCTAATTTTTTCCAGGAGTCGTAAATTATATAGGTGGGAACTCGAGGGGAAGCCAATTGAACAAGTCTACAAATTTCAATATCTAGGAATTTACTTCCAGCATAATATGGGATAGAAAGCGCATATCACATACTTACAAAATAAGGGCAAAGCCCTTATCTACGCTCTATTACGCTTTTTCTTTACAGAGGGGGCTATGCATGTTCCATCTGCCTTAAAAGTTTATAGTGCAAAAGTGGTTGCAACTATGGCCTATGCGGTCCCTTTATGGGGCGCTTTTGTAAACCTCATGCCTCTGGTGACATTGCAAAATCTTTTTCTCAGACGCCTTTTGAAACTACCCTCCTGTGTAAGCAACTCGGCTATTCGCTTAGAACTTAAGACCCTCTCCTTAGAGATCCTGATGTGGAGACATGCCTTTAATTACTGGCTGTCCCTTTGGCATAAATTGCCCAATTACCATCTTATTCAGTGCCTTTGGAGAGATGAATTTACCAGCCCATGGGCAACAAAAATCCATTCCAAACTGTTGTCTTATGGAATCTCTCCTTCCGATATACTAAATTTAGATCTAATTACAGCAAAATTTAAAACCTCCTCCCCATTTAATTGGGGTACTTTTTCAGTTGACAGTTTTAAAAAACCCAGTCCTATTAAATGTTGTAGCCCTGTTTATTGCCTAAGCAATAATAACTAAAAAAAAGTTGATTTTATTATATTAAAGGATCCAGAGATTAAGAATAAAAAGCAGAATGCATTTTTACATTCACTGTATCACAGTTCTAGATAAGCTGATTAACCCAGTAGTTATTTCTGTTTCTCCAGCATTTAAAGCTTTGTAGCTTATATCTACAACCAATAATTTCCTATCAATGGCTTTAAATGTTCCTTATAACACAATCCAATGCATTGTTTACTCAGGAAAAAATCTCACTGAGTTAAATGAGGTACACTCCCAGTGTGTATATGATTGCAGCTTTGTTTACTTAAAACTTAGAGCAAAGTAGCTTTGAAACAGCCTTCAGCTAGGATAAGTTATGAAACTATAGCATTTGAGCAGGAAGATCTGTCTTTGCACTTGCTTTACAATAAAACTATTTTGAAGCAGATGGAAAAGGCACCCACCTTGTTGGCTATCTCCATGTAAAGAGTGAATTATTCACTCAAGAGTAAGAAATAGCCTAGAATGGGGAAATAAAGATTAATGCTTTATAGGTAGTTCTACTGGAGGCTTTCAGCTAAGCACTGTGGGAAGATGTACATTTGTACATGACACAGGAACCCAGTGGACTAGCCAGCAATTTCCTCTCTACATAATTAGCCCCTGCAAAAATGAATGTTCAATGCTACCTTGGAACAGCTGCCATAACCTCCACAAGAAACCAACGCCATTCTCACAGTTGCCTGCATATATACAGCAATATTTCTCAGAATCCCATGGGATAGTAAAATCAAGAATATACATCCCAAGACATAGGCTTTTGGATGAAAACCATCTGTTTCACTTCCCTTCCCTTTAAGGCTCTTGCATAGATTCCTATACCCTAAAGAAACAATCCAACATAGGAAGAGGAAGTCATAGCAATCCAAACTATGATGGGTTGCATACTTTTGCCTGTGGGCCGCAAGGGAACAACAGACTCCTGTGGTGTTTGCTTTGAAATAGGCTTGTGGAAAGAGAAGTTCTCTGGGAAGCTCAGGCTGGGGCAAAGTTCAGGCTGTGAAGATAGAGTACTGGTTGTAACTTCCGCAATATATGAAAGCATTTTTGACAATAGGACTGTTTTCAGTGAAAACATATGAAGATCTCCTATTTCCTGAAGGTCATGTAGCAAATGCCTTAGAATCCTTTCTCCCACTTTCACCTAAATGGCATTGTTTTCTTTAAATTGTTGTTGTTGTTATTATTATTATTATTATTATTATTATTATTATTATTATTGCTGCTGCTGCTGTTGTTTTCAATTTATTAGTTGCTTGCTTTAGAGTTGCAAGGTCATTTTAGGTATATTTGTGAGTTAACTACTATGTTGCCCTTTAGCTGTTTCCCCAGCCACATGCAAGTTGGGGAGAGCATCTGCATAATGCAACCATGTAGGCAGTGTAGTGTGGGGGAGCAATTCTGAGTCCATGGGAAAGAACCATGCTTGCACAAAAATCCTTAAATGTTCACTTCAGCAGAAACCTCCAAATCTGAAATCTTTCCTGACAAATTGTAGTGAAACCTATAATCCCAGTCTTCCTGTTGCAAGACCCTGACTAATAGCTGCCTCTGCCATTCCTACTGACAATGAGAAACAATAGACACCAATCACAATGGGAGACAAGGAACAGTTAGGGATACATCTCTCACACACAAAGCAAATTTCAGTAGTCAATCAAAATGGTTTCCATTTCAATGTCAAGATTCAAAGAACGTAGTAGAGGATAGCAATGCAGGAAACAGTGGTGAGTGGGAAGAAGGAGAAGAGGGAGAAGACTGGAAGGAGGAGAGGTCAGAAGCTGAAGAGGTAACAGGGCTTAGTGAGCTGCGAAAGTCTATGGCAGAGAGAAGTCCAGAATCCGAGGCAGAAGCTCAAGCAGGAGAGGAGGGAGGCCAAGAGGCAGAAATTAGTCAGGATGCCTCATCTCCCCCACTGGTGTTTCCCCATCTTGCTGCAACAAGCTCCCTTCCCCCCTTATCTCCCAGAACAGAAGAGGTCTGCAAATGCAATCTCTGATTGCATGGGGTGCAAAAACCTTGAAGAGGTGGGAACATTCAGTTGCATTATGGGGCAAGACCTACTGGAGATGAGCTGCTGTGCTCATTAGGGCTGACACTCTGCCAAGACTGTGCAGATTGCATTCCTGCTAACAAAGAGTTAACTCCTACTTGCATGGTGTGATTTACTGCCAGTTCACTCCTGGCAAATGCCAGACTAATAGATTGATCAGAAATTGATTGACCTGAAGGTGAAGTACAGTATTATATTATTATTATTATTATTATTATTATTATTATTATTATATATTTATTTTTGCATTTATTATACCACCCAATCAGTTGTGCCCTCTGTCAGGAAGTCACGAGTCACAATATCAGAAGAAGAAGGGCTATGGTGAGAAGTGGTTGCCTTGTTTCACACTGTGACATTCTAGTCTCCTAGCAATAGAATGCACAACTCTGATGTGGTCCAAGAAATTGCTAGAGAATGAAGTAGTTGCCATAGCAATCTTTAAACTTTTAATACTTCCTACTCAGTTGTGTACAGCATGCTTAGGGGAGGAAAAAGCCTTGAGCAAAACCCACATTTATCCCATTGAATGTCATTAAGCCCACGTTCAACGTGTAAAATATTGATGACTTGGAGAGAATATTTCATCCTAATGGATCTCAAAGAATACAGATTCTCTACAGCAAAGCCACCATCACTTGTATGTAACTGTCTTTGAAGGGAAGAGAGTCAATCGGATGCTACAAGGAGGGAAGCTGGAATATTTTATCCTTGAAATCAAGGGAAATTGTCTCTTGAAAAAGTGATATCCACACAGAGTTCACATAGAATTACTCAGCCAAGATTTGGTGTTTGGATGCTTATTGCCACTTGCTTGTGATTTACAATCCACTCCTTGTCATTTCTTGCCAGTATGGACCATACGGTTACACTTTTATTTTTTTATCTTTCTTGTCCTGCCACATGCAGAAGGCAGGAAACTGTGGAGGAGAGAGAAGGAGGAGTTGCTCATCACTTTCTATGCCAGCCACTTCTCAGAGAGCTGTATTCAAGGAGATTGTGTGGTTTGCACAAGCACTAATCAGCTGATCAGCAGCGCATACAAACCCCCATGCACCACACTTTGGAAGCTCCAACAATCAGATGGCTGTTTCTACAGGTGATTGCCAGGTGGATGGCCCCTCCTACTTGTCAAACATGGCCAATAGGAGGCGAGATGGGGGAGATAAAGGTCCTATCTGCTGGTTGTATCCAATTTCCCACTGCTGTCATGTAATATGTAACTTTGCTCTAAAGAAGATAAGTGGGTGAGCAATCTAGAGTGGTTGTCCATGTGAATAGTGGGGCTAGCATAATGCTGGACTTGTGTGGCACCAAGATGGCATGAATCAAGAATGTTTACCTCTTCATCTGAAAAGGTATGGGTTAGGGAAGGTAGGACAAGGTGGGGCATATTTGCCTCATCTTAAAAAAACCCGTAAAAACCACCGGGAGGCTTGCCTACAATATCAGTCCTAGCAGGCTGTTAGAAAATCAAATTATCACACATTTTCATTTCATGAAGATTTGTTTAACATTAGCCAATATTGCCCTAATTTACCCTAACAAATTTTGAATGGTCTCTTTATTTCTTGCCTTCTTTCACAAATTCTTTATGCACTGCTTGGCCATTTCCAGATAACAGAGATAGCAAAGTGTATTTCCTAGCAATGTTCAGAAGAAAGTTTCAGAATGAACTTGTTCCTTTGAAAAAGCTTGTTAACCTGCATCACTTGAGCTATAGAACTACCATGTCTTCCTAGACTGTCAGATACCATTTGAGTAACTGCCTATGGTATCCAATGAATGCCGCTATGGAGTTTTGAAGTTACATTATGCACTCAACCAATGAGTTCCCCCTTGTCTTTTTCAGTACACAGGGACTGAGACAAATCCTATCCACTAACATGTTTACTTTGAACAGTTTTCTGTCAACACCAGCTATTCTGGCATATAGTACATGTTTATTTCTCAATTAAAATGAAAAAAAGAGAGAAACATATATTGGCAATTGTTCACAGTATTATATATTCTACAGTTAGCTGTTTTTGCATTTCTTAAATCACTGCAGTTGTCAACATGCTGCATGTTGACATTTGCCCAAGAATCATGAAGAACAGCAATGGCTGCCTACAGTTAGAAGGAAGGATTAAACACATTGAAATAAATAAAAAACCCCTGAACATTTACCCACCTTGACAACAACAGATCGTCAATCATTTTTAGCTTCTCCAACATGCCGTAGAGAATTCATTTAGCATTTTCAGCAATCAAGGAGTAGCATGGAGTGAAAGTGAAAATTTCACAGTTGTATAGAAAATCTAACAAGTGTGCATCTCTCTGATTTTCTTTAAAAGACAGACTCTGCTCAAATGAGTTATACAGTGTTACTTATGATGGCTGACATTTTGCAGATGTAGCAAGGGAGTGGAGAACTGAAAATATCTGGAGACTGGGAAACTGTGAAGTGGCTATTCAGTCATGACCACAGGACAAATTTTGTTTGCATCGCCCACATTAGACAATGCAATCCTGTTTATGAAGATGCAAACTATGGCTTGTGTAGACCATTGAACAGCAACTACTGCAAACAAGTGTCTCCCTCTTGTAACATGCTTATAAAATCGCCATTGTTCTTGGGACAGTCTCTAAAGCTGGAGAAAGACTTCAGAACATTGTAAATGGAAGAATCACTTTTTTGATTCTCATGGCATAAATGTTGTACTGAAACCACAGGCAACGTCAATGGGATCCATAAACCATGTAGGAGATAAGCAATGATTGAAGTAATTCAATATATTACAAGAGTAGTAAGAACCCACGTGAGATACACTCACATTTTAACATAGGGAAATCAGACTTATTTTGTAGATAAAAATAACCACATTTGCTGAAAAGAGAAACTTCCACATGGAGCTGAATCTAATTGTTGTTCTGTTCTTATTAGCATTTCAAACAAATATTATCATCCCCCACAACAGGGATGTCATGACTAAATGGGAATCTCTAATTATATGAATTAGGAACATCATCTTGAACTATTTACAACTTCACCAAAGCCCTTTCCATGCTTTAAAAATAAAATTGATAAAAAAATATACAGCAGGAAAACATTCTGTATTAGCAGGAAGTCTTCCAACCTCCCAGAGTACATATTAAAGGACAATAAGTTTCAGTATAACCTGTACTTAAGCCTTGAATCACTGAATTGGGTAACTAGAGAGATGGTGGACTGGACTGGAAAAGGGAGGAGGACAGACAAGGAGTTGGTTTGTACATTGGAAGGGACTTCTGAAATTTGCAAGGCGGGGGGGGGGATGTTTATTTTTTATCCAGAATGGGAATGAACACTATGTGGGCAGGCGAGAACAGTGCAGAAGGGTGTACCCCAAACCATTCAAAGTTTGCAGGTAAGATGAAGGGAATCAAGTGGCCTGTGTCCCAAATAACGCACAAGGTCACAACAGAGCCCTGCTGGATCAGACCAAAGGCCCATAGTGTCTAACCAATTGCCTATTGGAAGCCCACAAGAAGGACATGACTGCAATAGCATTCTTCCACTCTTTTTCACTAGTGTTTAGTAAATTACTTAAATACTTCTACTTAACATTGATTTCAGTGGGACATGACTTACAATGATTTGGTTGAATTATACTATTATAGCACTACAGTAAGCCCAGAATTTACGCAGGGGTTACGCTCCTGAGATTGTGCCTAAAGCCAAAATCATGCATAGGCAAAACCCATTGGGTTCAATGGCAGTTGAGATTGCCAAAGTCATTTTTCATGGAACCTCACCCCTTTCCACCCCTTTTTATTATTTTGCCACGTGCGTAAAGCTGAATGTACACAAGTTAAATGCACATAAATTGTGGGATTGCTTACTTTACTCCTTGAATGTTAATTATTGCAGCTATTTCACATATTTTGAAGGTTGAATCTTTACAAACCATATACTTACTAGCTAAATTCAGAGTAAATATGAATAGAAAAAGGCTGCATGAGCTCCTTGAATTTCTCAGTTTGCTATCTAAAGGCAGTAGGGCCACAAGGGTTATACAATCTGCCTGGTCTCTTTCTTTCCCTCCCAGCAACATATGAATGATGCCATGACACAAATGCACATATCTTTAAGTCTACAGGAAATGGTGGTCAGCAGTCTGTGATTCAATGTAGAATATTTTCTCCATTGGCAAGGAGTTGGACGAGATGATTTTGGAGGCACCTTCTGAATCAAATTATTCTGCAATTCAGATATCTGGTCCCAGCAGTTTATTATGAAGTTTTGTAACATAGGGAACTTAATTGCTTGGGCTCTGATCAGCTTCAATAGTGTCGTTCCACAGGCTCTTTTGTAACCCCCCCCAACTTTGTTCTAGCCATTCCAAAGGCAACTTTTCTTGGCAATTGAACATAATGACTACAGAGACAGTAAGCATTGGGTAGTGCATCTCAAATTTGTCTCATAATTGTTTCTGACTTCTCCTGGCTTAATGAGCATGCATTCTGTTTCCTATAAGAACACTCAGAAGAGATCCCTTGAACAACATGGCTGGCACTGTTTCAGTGGAATATCAAAGGAAGCTATTTGCCTTTTCCTTTCTGAATTATTTGCTCACCCTGCTCCCACATAACACACGCCACTGTGAGAAAACAAGACAAGAAGAAATATATGTGAGGGTCTTTCAAAAAGGAAAAAAAAGCATTTATATTTTATATCATGTCCCTTTATCACTGACGAAAAAGCACAAAATTAAAAATTCCCTATAGACAGTCCGCTTGATAGCACTGCTTTAATAATTAAACTGTTTCTTCTTTTTTCTTTTAAAAGATCTTGATGCATGACGCTTTCATCCTTTAGAAATGCATTAGTCTGACTGAGACAATTTCACAGAAAGCACTTTGATAATACAATATCAGCAATATTTTTCATTGTTCGTTCCCTTTCCCTCCACTCTGCACAGAAATCTCACAAGATGATCGAACTCTGCTTGAAAGGCATGCTCCAAATAATGTCACACTTTTAGAAATGCTGGGATAAGGGAAAGGAAATCCATGGAAGAATTTACAGGATATTATTACTTTTGTTGTGCTTTATGTTTAGTCCTTCTTGGCTAACATGTAACACCAGGAGCCAGGAAAAGTTGTGTGTGTGTGTGTGTGTATGAAGTTTTGGGCACAAATAAAGTTTATTACTGAATAAAAGTTTGCTACTGGTCTGTTTTAAAACATAAAACCAAATGACTACAACTAGGGATGAAATAGAAAGTCTGTTATATGTGGATCAGACCCCAGGTTTCAGTTGCATACACAGTTCTCCAAATATTGTGATGCAGTTTTGTTTTTAAAATGGCTATATTTCAGAAAACAAACATTCAAAAAGCATATAAAATGCATATTTTAGGGGAAGAATATGTATAAAATGTTGGAACAGCAGATATCATTCCAAGTGTAAGGTACAAAGGCAGATAATACCAACATGAAAAAAGTGGAAGGCACCCAGTGCTATTAGAATGGCAATGGTGCCCATCTGAGAGGTTCCAGAACTGAGTTCCAGTGAGTTCTGGCTGGGGGGGGGGGAGCCCTGGAGGCACCTAAAGAAACTGGGAGAAGCAAACTCAACCCATGCTTCTAATTTATCCACCTGCAAAGTAGAGACTCACTTTATACTATACGATAGTTATTGATTATAATGAATGTTTGTGGACTCACTTCACATATATTTGCCAAACTTTAGAGCTGGAAACAAATCACAACCTTTGCTAGTGTGGTGGAGAATAAACCCAACTATAGGAAAAAACTGAAGTCCTATTCTCACTTAGATAGAAGTAAATCCCATTGGACCCTGAGGGACTTAATTCTGAATAAATATGCATAGGATTGCACTGGACTTGGGATGCAGGAAGGCATGTCTTTCCATTCTGACCTCTGTTTATCACACACAGCGCTGTTTACATTCTGCTGCACTTCAGCTTCCAATAAAAACTACATTATTTGTCTTGCCTGTCCACTGTGGTGGATTTTTACACAATTAATTGTGTAATTTATCATAATATAATTGCATTATTCCACATCATTTCAATGTGAAGGAAATGTGATAGAAATGGGTGGTGAGGAGTCATCGAAAATGTATTATTTGCATATAGATGCAGCAACAGCCAATACTGATCGTATTTGCTAGATTGATTTCCTTTCTGGACATGGGACGAATAAGCAAGCAACAGCAAATCCACTCCTGTTTCCATTTCTGTCAGAATTCTGCATCATCCCTACACTGAACATTGGTATATTTATCCTAAGTGGAAATCTTAACCCATTCACAAACAAACAAAAAGCATAGTGTGGATGTTGGGATTTCATGGTGGCGCGTTTGGCTCTCCTAAGAACCAGCTGTGCCTTTTTAGGGCTAATGGATTCATGGTTCTATTAGACTGTGTGCCAGCAGCACTGGCCCATTTCACACTTCTCCACCTTAACCCCTGCAAGATGTGCTGGTTATTGTGGAAAGCCAGGCTTCAAATGGCCTTGTGCCGTCCATCTGGTAAATGAACAACCCAGGGAGACAAGGATGCCATGTGAAAAGTTGTTTTCTGTTAAGCGATTTGTTGGGTCACATGAAAAATTAGACACCTAAATTTAAATTTTGGTGCACGAGACTTTACGCACACAAATCCCATTATCCAGTAATAGGATTTGTGTGCATATTTTCAATGCCCTGTTTTGAAATTTTCTTCCCTGCGGGGTGAACTAAATACATCATGTGGACTGAACATGAATGAATAATGCTACTGTTGGCTTCATCCCCAGGCTTGTCATGTGATCTTGATCACAGCTAAGAAATTCTAACTGCCCCCCCTCCCCGTGCAGCACACCCTTTGATTATTGTTCCTGGAAGTATTTTGTCTGTGCTGCCTGTGGTATAAATGCAGCTTCTTGTGGGGAAGGGGGGAAGTATTTTAAATCATTTTAAATAAAACATGTATATCAAAATGTGATTACTTTTAAAATCTAGAACTTTCCTGAATACCAAATGCAGAATGGCACAGTATATCAAAGCCTTGTATTGGCCGGTTTGCACAAACTTGCTGTTTTGGTTACAGGTGCTCTGTTCCTCTTTGCCATTGTTATGGTGTCCATCAACTCTCCTTCTCACCTTTCAAAAACTGAACAAGGATAATAAGCCCTTGTGGCTTGCATTCAGGAGGGATCTTGGCAGAGCGTGCAGAGATGGAACTGATCAAATAGCACACAAAAGCAAAAAGCATATATCTGATGTTTCATCATAAATTGATCTTTTCTTCGAATGAATAAGGGCAATTCAGATGGCAGGTTCTCTTACAATGCGGCTCCTGAAATCTAGAGCTAAAATAGGCATGTTAAAGTAAGTGGGGGTAGGTGATGATGTAAAGTTTGTCACTGATCACACTTATATTCCATCCTGCTTCCATGAAACTCAGAGTAGTATGAAGGGTTTGACTCATGCACTGATCACAGCTCTGGTAAATTGGTTCAGAACTAATGGTTTACCTAGGATAATCCAGATAGCTTTAAGTCTAAGCAGGGATTTGTAGCTAGTTTGCCTAATACAACACACTAACCACAAGACCACACTGCGTATCCATACTGCACCGACTTTTTCTACTGCTAATCACACTGATTCCAACTCCCGGGGTCTATTTCTTTGTTGACCTAGCAGATTATTGCATAGGGGCCAGAAACCAGTGGACTTGGCTATTGAACAGACCCCATTTCTCCAACTAGAAGTGCTGTAAAACTTAGTAATGCTTCTTCTGAACTAAGCCCTACAGTGGGACTTGGACTTCTTGCAATAGTTTTCTTAGAATTATGTGACAGATTGTAGCCTTAGCCCATGACCCTAGCCACAGTTTTTCTGTACTAAGTCCCATTACCCATAATTCCTTGTATTGTATTCTTGCTCATTGCTGTGGGCCCCCCTTTCTGAAACCAAAGATACTGTGTTGTATTTTTTAAAGTGCTATGCTAGCCAAACCCTTTTCTACCACTATCAGTAAATACAAACAGGTATCATTGCTGTGTTTTTAAACTCTCCCATTAGCTTGTTTATAGGTTTACAAAGTAGATTTGTTGTCCGCTTATTGTGCACTGTGGAGACAGACATGTTAGCATATTTATCTTCCCTGACACTTGTTGGACAAAGGACAATTGCCTACCAATTTAAAATTTTTTTTTTACTCAAGTGAAATTAACAATATACCTGAGAATGATAACAGGAATTGCCCCAAACGCTTAGAACTTGAGGAAAATTCAACCACCTTCATCTACCACATTTCTAAAAACTGCAACTTTAACTATATCTGCAGGTCCTAATAGGTCATTTGCCTGATTTCTGATGGATGGCAATAGCAATTTGTACTACCAAAAGTGGAAGATAAAAATAAATTCACAGCACAAATTAATTATATTTTGGGTTGTTTGAATGTCAGGGAAACTGAGTGAGCTTTATAACAAAATCAAATCTCGTTACTGTAATGGTGGGTGTTTTTCATAATTTGGTCGTTCATCCAGAAATGTTTCTTAGGGAGAAATCTGTACCAAAGATCTGCTGAGATGAGAAGAGTTTGGAACAGGGGGATCTCTAGTTGAGCCAGCTGAGGCTATGCCACCTGAAGTTCCCCATCCTCAGTGGCGTAGCGTGGGGGGTGCAGGGGGGGCTGGCCGCACCGGGCGCAACATCTGGGGCTTAGGGTTAGGGGGCGCAAATCCACGCGTTAGGGGGTGCAAATCCATGGGTTAGGGGGTGCAAATTACTTGCCTTGCCCCAGGTGCTGACAACCCACACTACGCCACTGCCCATTCTGGCTCACTTGTAAATACACTGCTGTAAGTCCTCCACCCAGGCCTGGCTGACACTGCGGTAAATCCCCAAAAGGGACATTGCAGTGGTGTGGCAGCTGCTGGGTGACCTTGGGCTAGTCACACTTCTCTGAAGTCTCTCAGCCCCACTCACCTCACAGAGTGTTTATTGTGGGGGAAGAAGGGAAAGGAGAATGTTAGCCGCTTTGAGGCTCCTTCGGGTAGTGATAAAGCAGGATATCAAATCCAAACAACTCCTCCTCCTCTTCTTCAAAATGCAGTGATGTCAGTGTTGTGGATGTACGTGAGCATAATAACCTTGCTGGTTTGAACCAAATGACAATCAAGTCCAGCACCATGCCTTCCACAGTTGCCAACCAGATTCCTTTGGAGAAACCTGCAAGCAAGGCATGAAGGCAGTAGCCCTAGGGATGGGTGGATCAGTCTATTTCAGGTCTTGAAAGGTATCAGAAAGCGATTAAAGGGTAATATTTAAACAATATAATTATAATAAACTGGGAATAAAAAAGGATGGAATAAGAAGAGAAAGCTGTTTTAGAAAGAGGAAGTGCATTTAAAAGGACCAGGGATATAGGATGACTGGCTCCACTTCTGGACCATCAGATTGTGACTGGTGTGCCTCCGTTATTTTTAGCCATTTCAAATGGGCCCTGAGAGTAGAAAGTTTGAGAACCCCTGGTATAAGATACTACAGAATTGTCAGGTTTCTCTTCAATATCTTATTAATAATCTCTCCCCTTGCCAACATAGAAATCTAATGTCATTGGTATTCGAGGATAGTTTTATTTTAATGGAAGAGGGAAATAATACTATTTGCTGCTGGCTGCATATTCTAAATAATTATGGTAAAATTATTACCGCTAACTCTTTGCATGGAAATGATTACAAAACAGAACAAATTAAAATATCGTTTCCCTCTGCACATGTTTGAGAATTAGAAATGTATTTATAAGATGAATGCTAAGGGTATTTTGAGTGGAATGCTTAGTAAAGACAGGGAACTATTAACAGAAGCAGTAAAGGACATAAAGGGATTTCTGCTTTGCTTCAATCTCCCCCAAAGCCAAATTCTTACGACCTCAGCAAAATGTAGTTAAACACAGATGCGGAAGAGACATTCATCATGATAACAAGGAACATATGACTGATGATTTATAAGATATGTCACAACCTGAGCCAAGGACAGCACTGCTTGCAGGATCAGGCCAACAGTGCAACTCCACTTTGAACCTTTGTGCTGGTATCTTGTGCACGTGATCATGATCACGTGCACAAGATACCAGCACAAAGGTTCAAAGTGGAGTTGCAGTCATAGTTGACTGCTAGCAGTCCAAAAAGGATGATGGCACTATAGAAGTACATGCTGCATTAGAGCAGGGGTGGAGAATTGCTCTAGATGTCACTGAACTCATATTCCCAACAGCCCCAACCAGCATGGTCAATGGCTAAGAGTGATGGGAGTTGTAGTCCAATACCGCATGGAGAGTTCCAGGTCCCCCAATCCGTGCTTTAGAGAGCAGAATGAGCAAAACAGCAAATGAAAAACAGCACAACCACACACACGTGCATCACACCAAATCCATAAGTGACCTGAAAACATCGCAAAAACATCAGAGACAGAATGGGGCAGGGCAGAGGCAGAATGCAGCGTTTGAAGGCTTTTTCAATGGTGTTTCAAATATACACAATTTCACTTAAACGCACAGTGCCTTGGAACATAATCTCCACATAAATTGGGAGTTGCCTGTACATATGTTTGGATTTTGCTTCAGGTGGGACTTTAAGGCTTCATGAGATTCAAATAATATGACTTAAAATGCTGGGGTAGCCAATGCCGTGTTGTTCAGACATTTTGAACTACAACTCTCCTTAGTCTCAGCCAGTAGAGCCAAAGGTCAGCAATGATGGGAGTCGTAGAGCAGCAAACATCTGGAGGACATCACATTGGATACATTGGTTAAAAGACTAGATACATATTTTTCCAACAAAAATGTTTCCAATTATTTCTTTGTGCATTTTTGTTCTTCAGTGTCAATATGTAGGATTGATTTTTTTAAAATAAATAAATCCCCAGCTATGTCTGATATAATTTGGGGAGGCTGGAGCTGCAGACCTGGTAAGATAAAGGAAAACAATTGTACACACTATTATTTATAAATGGTCAAATTATTTTGAGCAAATATCACCCATTCACATATTGCATAAAATAGCTCACAAATCTAAGGCACCGTGGTAAGCATTTTGATTACCACTTAAGTTCCATTTCATAGAAAACAGATTCAGAGCATGTGCGCTGTCTCTTCCGTATCACAATCTAACCAAGTGAGTCAGTTTTATCACAGATAGAGTCAGCTAAACTCTTTTGATCAATGCTTTTTCCATTACTTTTGATATTATATGTGTAACAAAAGAACACAATGGGGCCTAACTTTTAGAAGCCTAAAAACTGTTTCCTTAATGTTAAACGTATGCTGAAAACTAAATGGAAGTTTTGGAGGGTTTACAGTTGCTCTCAAGTTACACTTAAAACTCAGAGGCAGACGAGGGGATAGCTGGAATGTTTTGTTAAGCTGTCTTTCTGCTTTATCTCATAAATGAATTTGAAACTTCAGATCTTCAGGACGGGGAATAAAATGACCTTCGAAGTCACCATCCATGAGAGCTCTGTGAGACAAAATGGAGTTTGGAAAGACAAACATGTTTAGAAGTGGGCTCAGGCCATGTAAACAGATGTGGTTGCAATGAATAGAAGAAGCTGAATAGTGGCATTGTTTCTTGTTTGATTTCTGTTCACTGACCAGAGTCTCCTCAATGTGAGTCTCACTGGCAGATGATGGCATATGTACAGCATGGAAGCAAGCAGCTTATATATGAGCTTTGCTGAATTCAAAAGAAATGGCCATAGCCAAAAGAGGCAAACAGAACGGAATGAATGATTCAAGAAATGAAAAGAATCAGTAACACAGCTTCTTTCTGGCTAAACTGCTTGTAATGTATCAATAGGGCATTTACATTTGGTGTATAACAAATGAAAAAAGGATGGGGCATATTTATTTCATAAATTACAGAACCACCAAATGCCCAAGTAAAAACAGAGTTTCAAATATCAAATATCCATTTGTTATTAATTTGTGTTCCTTCATTTTCATTTGCCCCAACAGCCACACCAGATCAAATAAGAGCTACAGAGGAACTTGACATCCTTCTGCAGGGCCTGCAAGATGGAGCTGTTCTGCCTGGCCTTTGGTCCAGGCCCGGTTTGACCCCCCGCTGCATGGGACCCTGTAAGTTACCTCTTTGGCCCTTTTATCTGCTCATTTTAGGAAGGGTTCAGCATTCTGATAGTCTTCCATTTACACAGAACCCTTTGATCACCCTGGCAAGGGGACAGGGCTGTGAGTGAATATAAAAGGTGCTGATTAAGGCTTATTTGCCTGTGTGAATTCCTCCTCCTTGGAATTAATAGTGTTTGTACAGTTCTCTGGTCTTTGTGTAAACACAGTACCCAATGGGTCACCTCTTATAGTTTCCTTAAACATTTTGTGTTGTGCCAGTGCTACTTATACTCAAAGCACACCTATTAAATTAATGGGCATGACTAACTTATGTACATTAATTTCAATGGGTCTGCTCTGAGTAAAAGTTAGATATAACCCATAAAATACTGTGCTTACTGCCTTTCTAGTTATCTATAGTCTGTTGTATAGAAGGTTGCTTTTCCCTATTAATAATGAGCTTAGAGATAATAGGCTTTAAAAATTGTCTATAAATGTGGACACCCCCCCTTCTCTATCTGTCTGAAATTCTGTTTTGAAAGTCTGTTTTCCTGCAGAGGTAGCAGAATTCCTGAATATTTCATGAGAATTGTTGAGAAAACATCGAAGCTAAGTCACTGAAAGCAATGGGACATGAAAAAAATAGGAACAACAATAATGAATGAAATATTTGTGAATAGAAATGTGGTTTTAATGAATGGATTTCTTCTAAATAAATGAGGTTTTAATAATGAAAAATGGAATGGGGTGGAATGATTGATTTTGTTTTTCTTACATACACCTGCTTATCAATCCAAATGGACCTCACCAGGCGTGTTGGTCTCATTAAATCTGTTTTGTGCTTGTTATGGCTGATGGTGAAGAAAAATAACTTTGAACTGAACTGAATCATTTTGGCTACCTGCTTGGGAATGTAAAACTGTCAAGCACTTGCAGCCCAAAGTTTGAAGCTGATGGGCTACATTGAGCTGGTTGGGTAACAAGTTATGTAGGACCGTTCTGCACTGGTGATGTATCTGCACCTTCAGTACTATCTGCAGTTCTGATCTTCCCATCTCAAGGAAGGGTACAACAGAAAGAAAAAAACACAGAGAACAACAAACAAGGTGATAAAGCATTCAGGATCCCTGTTCTGTATTTTTTAAGGTGAAAGGGCTACAAAAGTTGTTGCCTGCTTCTGTTGATCTCAGTGCAGAAAAGTACAACAAGCTCTCCATTGGAGGGGGAAATAGATACTTCTTTTTGTAGGAATGCAGAATCAATGTCATCTCACTTCAACCATCTTTTGGGTATCTGACCACATCAGCATATCTTTACTACAGAAAGGACATGCATTCTTTACTAATGGACTGGGGGAAGAGTAACAGGAAAAGTAGTTGTTATTTCACAACAATAGCAGACTAGAAAACTTCTAACTAAATGAACACAAGTACCTTGTACACAGCTTGTTCACTCTGTACACAGAGTAGACAGTCAGTAGCAACAGTCAACACTATAAACAAGGAGGGTTAGAGATAACAGTCACTAAGCATTAGGGTACCATTCCACTGCTTAGGGTGTTTTTTAAGCCTTAAATGCAAGGTATGGAATACTCTGCACCTTGTGCTGTTAATATTCCTTTTAAAAACATAGGAATATCTCTATTTGTTGACCCTCCTTCACACTTTATCCATATGAAAGGGTCACCATCCATAGAAGAAGCAAAAGAGGTGTCAAGAACTCACCACGAACACCTCCCTCATTCTCTTAGAATGGCAATGGCGCCCATCTGAGAAGTGCCAGAACTGATTTCTGGCAAGTTCTGGCTGAAAAAAAGCCCTGTTGCTAGCTCTCCCTTCCCATCTTGTGACTCTCTGTCTCCAACACCCACAGCCCCAGAGCAGAAAGCTACCCGTGCAGGCTTTCCATGATCTGGAAACCTTGTCCTGCCAGATTGCAGATGTTGTAGAAGCCTTGCTTTCAATCTATGTAGTCATTTTCCCATCTTGCCAGACTTAATGCAAACTCACTGGCTGCTAATAACAAGCCCAAATTGTGACAAGCTCATGATAATTGGGAATGTTGGACTCTCTATGTACACAACTTACATAGGATTGTGCCCTCTGGATTTCCTAGTGGCCACCTCATGCAACTGTAGGCCATGGGACCTTCTCTTGCACTGTCCTTCCTCCAACAAGTAGATCCTGATTATTATTATTGTTAACAGCTCGGATGCCAACCAAGTATTACATTCTCTTCCTTGCATTTGAGGCATAAAGAATATAGACCAGATTGTGGTGTATTGTTAACATTTCCATTGTGACATACAACTGCTGAGGTGCAGCACATGTATTCATTGATTTATATCATAGGGGATCTTATTGTTGGGCTTTTGAAAAAGGTCACCGATACAAGCAGCTGGAAGTTTGCCCAGCTTTACACGAATACTCCCAGGATTCTAATTTCTGAGACCATTTTTTTTAAAGGAAGTTCAGTGAACTTGAAATGTGTTAAGCATTACTCTGTATCTCCATTTGCACCGAAATGGGTTCTAAACTGCAATTCTAAATTCAGTGCTACATTTTGCCATCCACTCTCTTTCCTTACAATTCCTGGCCCAACCAAGGGTAATGGAACAAAAAGTGTTTTTAAGGAGACTGCAGAATGTATAGCTCAGATTGGGTACAATTGGTGTGATTCAGCGTAGCATGCGTGGATATCTCATTGTGCAACAGGGCTTCTCCATCCTCTACTCCTCCTTGCAGCCTCCAACACCTGCAAAATCTCCTCTGGAGGGTTGGAAGATCCTCCAGACTTTGGGGGAGAGACAGGGGGTTGGAGGGGGAGAGAAAGGCAACCAGAAGTCTTGTTTGCCAAGTGCATAAGTGAACAGACATCATTGCCCAGCATAAGGATGGTTTGGTCTATGCTAGTGTTTCCTAGTGAAGGGGGAAAGTAGGGGAACCACCAAAATGTGTACGCCCTAGAAGGGCAGGATCAAAGCAAATACTGCTTCACAGAGTAGCTAGTTATGCTATGGAGTTTGTTCCCATGATCAGTACTGATGGCCACCAACTTAGACAGCTTCAAAAGACAATTTGACAAATGCATGGAGGATAAGGCTATCAGTGGTTACTAGCTATGATGTCTACGCACAGTTTCCACTTTCAGAGGCAATTGCCTCTGGATGCCAGTTGCTGGGAATCACAAGTGCATGGTGGGGGTGGGGAATGCTGTTGTGCTCAAGTCCTTCTTTCAGGCTTCACATAGGCATCTGCTTGGTCACTGGGATTTTGGACTAGAGGGACCATTGGCCTGATCCAACAGACACTTCCAATCTCATTGCGATAGAAAAACAAGCAAATAAGAAAGAGTAAGAGGGGAGATGGGATTTGGGTGTGTGGATGGAGGGGCAGCTGAAAGTGGAAAACAAAATCATTGCTCGTTGTTTTGTTGAAATCTATTCAGTTATTCAAACTATCTTCTTTTGATGCCTAGTTTACAAAGGAGGAAGCAGGGCATTTTGTTTTTAATGGACTATTTTGTTAGCAATGCATCATCCAAGGAGACATACCTGCATTTTGCAGGGTTTCCCCCCCCTGCAATGGATATCATCCCCCCCCATCTAGACAACTTCAAACTAACAGATAATTCAATATGGGTCCATTGCTTGCCAGGGATAGCAAGATTTGCTTATTTTGGTGGGTGGGGAAAAATGACAAGAACGAAGTGATAAGAATATATGGAACTTGAATTAAATGCATTTTTCTGCCCCACACATTGACTTTGTATCCAATGTTGTTAAGAGTGCTAATATGATTTTGGCATAGGACCAGAGGAAGAGAGAGAAAGAGATAGAGAGAATATGAGGGAGGTGTGTGAGAGAGATGAGCTGAAGACATTGCTGCCTTTAAAAAAAATCCCCACTCTAAAGCAATGTCAGGTCTATCAGCAATCTCTTTAGTCCTCTCTGACAGGGCTAGAGGCACTTTTCTATACATGAATGTGTCTCATGCATTCATGAGCTTCTTTGACACCACAGCCTCTTTTGTTAAGAGCTAGATCATTGCTCTACCCTTCTCTCAGCTGCCATATGGTGCCGCAGAAACAGGCTTACAAAGCGGGAGCGAGCGAGGTAGAGAGAGACAGAGACAGAAAGGGGAAAAAAGGAAACCAAACTATAGCAGATGAAATTGATTTATTTCCTGAGCAAATGGGGGGGGGGCAAATGAGTATGGTTGGAGGAAGGGAGGGTGAGGGGCCCAAGAATATATATAAAAAATCTCTCCGCAGAGCAGGCAAGCAGGCTGTTCATGTGACAGCCGTGCTGTGCTTGTTCTCTAAACAGAGAACTTGAAAATAAGCATACACATTTTTTTTGTTATCTTAGTAGTGCTGTCTAAGAATGACTTATAGCTCGGGTAGCTTGACTGTGGTCTCTAACACTTCAGTTCAGTCAGTCAGATGGGGAAAGAGAAATAGAGAGAGAAAGGAAACATAGGGAAGGGAAGAAGATACTCTATATGATGTGCCATATGTGCATAACTGTCAGGCATCTGTCTGGCAACTTTCGAAGTTTCCAGAAGATGTCTGTATCCAATTTGAACGGTGAAGGCATATTGTCAGTGGAAACATGAGCAATGTGCATAGCCCAGCAAGCGCACAGCACCCATTGTAAAAGAGGACAAATAGCATCAGCTGTGGCCACGTTTATGTCAGCTTTTGACTACTTTCCAAAATACCATGAAAGAGTTGTCTCCTGGATGCAGAGTTGATGCTTTGCCACCATATCTGATAGCTACTGAATTCCCTGACAGAAAGGGTCAGTTGCCTGTGGGTTTGGGTAAACTAAAAGCAAGGAACCACTCTACAAAAGCCAGACAGCTATGTATATTCAGGCTACTATGGCAGAGGCAAGTTTAGGGAAGCACAACCAGTTCATGAAAAGGGGCCGGGCACCCACGGACACGCAGCCAAGCTGGGTGTTACACAGGACGCCATTGAAATTTCAGATCCCAAGGTCAGCCACTGACTACTGGTCTTGACACCAGTTGCTTACAGCAGGGGTAGCCAAAGTGGTGCCCTCTAGATCTTGACTTAATTCAAATTTCTCAAATAATTTATAGCCCACACTTCCATAAAAGAGTATCAAGCTAGTATATAACCTACAAGGTCAAAATACCCACCAGCTAGGATGGCTTTAAAAGAGCATCAGATAAGTTCATGGAGGTTAAGGCTATCAGTAGCTACTAGCTAAGGTGGTTGTGCTCCGAATACCAGTTGCTGGAAACCACAGGAGGAGTGTGTTGTGCTTGGGTCCTGCTTGCCAGTTTCATGCAGGAGTTTGGTTGGCCACCATTAAAACAGGATGCTGGAATTGATGGGCCATTAACCTGGCCCAGCTGTCACGGGGCTGCCAGGGGATGCCACGGAACTGGGGGGGGGGGAGGAACAACAGCCTGTAGAAGAGACAGGAGGAACAGAATAGGGAGAGCAAGCGGAAAGAACTCCAGTGAAGAGGACGCTCCCTGATGTTGGAGAGAAGCAACACCACTCTACCAGCTCAGACACAGAGGGAGAGGCGATGCCAGTTCCTTCAGCACAGGACCGGAGAGGGTTGAAGCATAGACAAAAAAGAAGGCGTTTGGGACTTCCCAGGCTGCTCTGCTGGAGGAGGAGCCGAGAGCTCCCACTTCCTGGATCTGGCACCGAGGATTCAGAAGCATGAAGCTATGCTCTGTACTTGGTACACATATGTAAATAAAGACTGTAAAGACATTTCTGAGTAGCAGAGGTATTTCTTGCAAAAGGCTTCCAGACCCACCACACCAGCAGAATTGTCTTATGGCCTTCTCCACTCTTACCTTTTGCCCAACACTTTCCAGGCTTTCTAGGTCCGTGTTTGAATGTGGGTTCTTTTAACCCCACCTTTCTCCAGGAAAACCATGACCTTTAAAACTAAATTGGAGCAAATTGAAATTTGTGTTTTCTGTGGAATTGTTTTCTGCGGTGAAGAGTGGGTTTTTGTGGAGAAAGCAGCGAGGCAGAAGAAGGACTCCAGTGCTGGAAAGTCTTGACCTGCGCCTAGAAATTAGGACGAGCCCTAAGTAGCGATTGGTTAAAAAGAAATAAAATCATGCTGTAGAGTGCTGTTGAAAAAACACAGTTTTCAGAAGAAGTCTAAAAGAAGGCAGGGGCAGTTCCACAGGGCAGGGCCTGCCACAGTAAATACTTCAATGTTTGTAGTAAGGTCTGGCACTGCTCCCTCACCCATTATCTCCCCCACTTTTCATAATTTCCTGTCAGACAAATGAGCTTAAAGAAAGCTGGGTAGAGCTTCAGTTTTGTGGGCAGCTTGTCTCCATCAGCCTGACTGACTGCGCAATGTGTGCAGCTGAGCTAGGGCTAAAATTCCTCAGGACAAATCTGGCCTCTGTGGTGCACACAAAGAGCTGGATAATTGATGTTCAAGCCAGGGAAACAGAAATGGGTGTGAGACGTAGCCTTCACCATAATACATAGGCAGTAGCTCACTCTTCAGCCTAGCCAAATTGTTACTGATGTAGTCTCCTCTTCTCCCCTGCCTTCCATGGAAGGAGACCAATTCTTTTTACAAATCTGCCCATCCCATGATTAGGTTCTATGTAGGGTGAGCAGCAGAAATTTGCCCTGCCTGTAGAGTTGCCATATTTCAAAAAGTGAAAATCCAGACAGAAAAGTGGTTGAAGTTTTTTTGGCCAAGTTGTTGAACTTTTTGCAAAATAGCAAAGAAATTGGATCTTAAGCTATTTGTGAGGGACATGGACTGCCATATGCATTGCCAAAACAGAGTGATTGCTGCCAGCAGTGCTACTTCTTTTGGCTCATTTTCATATATTTTTAAGCACATAAGGAAAAATGTGTTGTTCAAATTCTCCAAGGAAAACATGTGCGTAAGAATGTATTCCCCCTCCCCATGTGCATGCCAGCCCTTAATTATTATTATTATTTCTAAGCCAATGGGGGGAGGAACTATTTTTGCTTAACTAGCTGTGAGATGTTTTATTGGGTTCTGTAGCTCTCATTTCTCATAGTTGTGAAATAATTTCTGCATGTTTCCTCTAGCTTGCCTTTTACAGACAATTAAGCCCCCAACCCTTGCCTCCAATATATCTAAGAGACTACAGATGGTTTCAAATTTGTAAAGCTTGGTTGTTACTTAGATAGTGGGCATTTTTAAACCACCCAGCAACCAAGTGTTGTGGACAGTTTACAAAACTTCAAAAATTAGTAAAATTTTAGAAATCTATTAAAAGAAGAGGCAGGGGAACCAGAGACCAAATTGCAAACATGCGCTGGATTATGGAGAAAGCTAGAGAGTTCCAGAAAGACATCTACTTCTGCTTCATTGACTATGCAAAAGCCTTTGACTGTGTCAACCACAGCAAACTATGGCAAGTTCTTAAAGAAATGGGAGTGCCTGATCACCTCATCTGTCTCCTGAGAAATCTCTATGTGGGACAAGAAGCTACAGTTAGAACTGGATATGGAACAACTGATTGGTTCAAAATTGGGAAAGGAGTACGACAAGGCTGTATTTTGTCCCCCTGCTTATTTAACTTATATGCAGAATTCATCATGCTAAAGGCTGGGCTGGATGAATCCCTAGCAGGAATTAAGATTGCTGGAAGAAATATCAACAACCTCAGATATGCAGATGACACAACCTTGATGGCAGAAAGTGAGGAGGAATTAAAGAACCTTTTATTGAGGGTGAAAGAGGAGAGCACAAAATATGGTCTGAAGCTCAACATCAAAAAAACAAAGATCATGGCCACTGGTCCCATCACTTCCCGGCAAATAGAAGGGGAAGAAATGGAGGCAGTGAGAGATTTTACTTTCTTGGGCTCCATGATCACTGCAGATGGTGACAGCAGCCACGAAATTAAGAGATGCCTGCTTCTTGGGAGGAAAGCAATGACAAACCTAGACAGCATCTTAAAAAGTAGAGATATCACCTTGCCAACAAAGGTCCGTATAGTAAAAGCTATGGTTTTCCCAGTAGTGATGTATGGAAGTGAGAGCTGGACCATAAAGAAGGCTGATCGCCGAAGAATTGATGCTTTTGAATTATGGTGCTGGAGGAGACTCTTGAGAGTCCCATGGACTTCAAGAAGATCAAACCTATCCATTCTGAAGGAAATCAGCCCTGAGTGTTCACTGGAAGGACAGATCGTGAAGCTGAGGCTCTAATACTTTGGCTACCTCATGAGAAGGGAAGACTCCCTGGAAAAGACCCTGATGTTGGGAAAGATGGAGGGCACAAGGAGAAGGGGACGACAGAGGACGAGATGGTTGGATAGTGTCTTCGAAGCTACCAGCATGAGTTTGACCAAACTGCGGGAGGCAGTGGAAGACAGAAGTGCCTGGCGTGCTCTGGTCCATGGGGTCACGAAGAGCTGGACACGACTAAACGACTAAACAACAACATTAAACTCTTACAAATTGCACTACAATAATCTATTGGTAAATAAAAACTTTTTAAAAGCAGGAAAAAGAATAGAAAACAGAAAACTCAGTCAAACAAACTTAAGCCCAATATCAATATAACATCTAAACTGTCAACGAAAAGCAGCATAGAATCAATATAAAATACTGTAACCTAAGACGGATGAAAGGGAGAGAAGAAGAATTGTTGCCAAATACCTAAAATGCACAAAAACATATTATTAAAAGATTATATTGATGGTGTTCATACAAGCGATCTTTATCGCTAAATAGTTATGTATTTCAGGATATGAACTTATACCTTGAGCTCTCTCCACATATTTGTGTCCAACCTTTCATTGTAAACCTCAAAGGTTTTCATTCCACAATGGCAATTTAATTTTCTGTGATTGCTCTGTAGTACAATTGCAAAGGCAAGAGAGTCGGGGCAGCCAACATGGAAGAAGAAGAAGAAGAGTTTGGATTTGATATCCCGCCTTTCACTCCCTTTAAGGAGTCTCAAAGCAGCTAACAATCTCCTTTTCCCTTCCTCCCCCACAACAAACACTCTGTGAGGTGAGTGGGGCTGCGAGACTTCAGAGAAGTGTGACTAGCCCAAGGTCACCCAGCAGCTGCATGTGGAGGAGCGGAGACGCGAACCCGGTTCCCCAGATTATGAGACTACCGCTCTTAACCACTACACCACCCTGGAGACCATCAGATGTTAATAGACTACAAAAGAACAGTCAGCTGGGTCAGGCCAATGGCTCATCCTGTTCTGGCAGTGACCAAGCAGATGCTTGTAGGAAACCAGGGAGCAGAACATGAGCACAAGAGCACTTTCCCCTCCCGTGATTTCCAACAACTGGTATTTTCAAGCATTGCTGCATCCAACTGTGGCAGTAGGTGGGCTACCCTTCATGCAATTGAACATACCTTCCTAGCCTTGTATTGTTCTAAGGACAGCTTAAAAGCCTAGTAAGAAGACTTAGATTGTATCTAAGGTGGACATTTGCTGTGGAATAGTGACATTGTTACTCATTTTTCACAAAGCAAAACATGCGCTTCATGTATTTTCCCCATTATTTTTCAGAGCTCACACAATCCTACTTTTTAAAACACAATAAAGCAGCTGCACAGTCTCCCCAGGTGTAGATGATAAGCCATCACACAGCTGTTCAATAGCTGGGTGTTTTTTCCTCCCTTTTCTTTTGGCTGTTTGATTCCTTTATAGATTTACACATTTCTTTCTCTATGGTATCTCTCTCCTCTCTCTACAAATTAGCTGTATTGCTTTGTGAATTCCCCATTCCAAATAGCATTGCATTTATATCCATTTCTTTCCTCCTCCAAGTTGTAACTATGGCAGTGGGGACAAAAACAAAAAGAGTTCTGCTGGATCAGGTCCAAGATCCTTCTAGTTCAGCATTATATTCTTCTCACAGTGGGCAACCAGATGTCCAGTCATGATCAGGACTATAGCATAGGGACTGTAGCATACCACTTTCTCCTCAGTGCCATGGCATGGTCCCAACAGAAATTGCTCCTTCAGCATGGGGGGGGGGGCGGCCTGCCCAGTTATTAAATGTCACTTGGATTTGCAGGGCTGTTGTTCTGCTTTCAGCTTGAAGAGGAAAGAATTGATTAGGTGCTGCTAAATCTCCTATGCCTGGAAGCACTCTAGGACGACAGCAACAAAAAGACAGGTCCCTGCCTCAAGGAAGTTACTATGTAAAATATAACAAAGAGAGACAATGGAGTAATTAATTAATATCCTCTCTCTCTCTCTCTCTCTCTCTCTCTCTCTCTCCACACACACACACACACACACACACACACACACACACACACAGAGAGAGAGAGAGAGACGGACAGACCCTGTGACTCTTCACCAGCTTGACTCACCTCCTCTTCCTAGTCTTCTCCCTCTGACCATTCATCGTTCCAGCACCACTCCATGGGCTCTGAGCCATTTCCCTTGGTGTTGCCCCAGCTGTGTCCAACCAGTCCATGACACTGACCTTCCTTAGTTGTGAATTTAGTTTCTCTTCCTCGCTTCCTCTTTGCTGTTGCAGTAACTGGTAAATGGCTGATGTTGTTAAATAAGGATCCAGTTCACAACTATATGGCTGTGGCTATCTTTCTTGTGGTAAGATGAATAACAGAGCAATGTTAAACAGGAGTGCATTACATCTCCCAGGTGGACACAGATTAAACCCCAGTACTGAAAATACAGTGGGTGCACAATAAACAAAAGAATGAACACAGCTAAAGATTCCAATGGCCAGACTGTTCTGCTTATGTACATGGAATTTGTCCTTTGTCACAAGCATAAAAATGCCTGCCCTGACATTTTCACACAGCCTCACAATTTCTTCCAGAAAAGCAATAATTAAAACAAAGTTGATTGCATAAAAATAATCTCAATCAAAGAAAGTTATATATCAATATTACAAGTGGAGCATAGCTGCATATTTTGAAATTTGGATGCCATTAATGGTAGTCAGAAAATGGGTTTTTTTTCTTCCCTCAAGTTCTACAGAAAGGAGAATTGAAAAGTTGTTTGCCTGGGAAAGAATTTGGTACTTTCTATCTAGGAGAGAACTGAAACTTTTTTCTTTATTCTAGAGGGCACAGGCTTGAAATATGAAATAACTTGGTTTGCAATGGTAAGTGTCTAAATTATTATGTATGATTCTGATTTCACCTGTATATTTTTGCATCTGTTAAATTCCTTTTTCTCCAGCAGTGATAAATATTGCAGAAAGGCAGAGGAGAGTAAGGTTCTTCATCCTATTTTTAGATACATATTGCTGCTTACAGACAAGTAAGAAAAAGCTTCTGAGTTTGCCCTTCTTTGAAGGGCATTTCCTTCTAAGAGTCAATGCTACAAGTATTAAATTTTATTGAGTTCAATAGAAGCTAATTAATGAGCACGTTTGTGGAATTGCAGGCTTTATAAATAATAATCAAAATCATAATACTCCAAATTAGGGAAGGCTGAAGGGATTAATCAATCCCAATAATCTAGGTCTGCACAAATATGGGCTGTAGCTCTGGATGCAAAAGATCTCAGGTTCAATGCTTGGCACTTCTAAAGGGCTGAGAAGACTCCTGTCCTGAAACCTGGGAGAGCAGCTGCCAGTCAGTGTAGGCAGGGAGATCAATGGTCTTTCTGTATACCCAAGGCAATTGATATAAAATATCCCCAAATAAATGAGCATAGCTTCAGGACACACATACAGATGAGAGACAGCCCACCTGTCAGAGAGCCAGTGTGGTGTGGTGGTTAAGAGTGGTAGTCTCGTAATCTGGGGAACTGGGTTCGCGTCTCTGCTCCTCCACATGCAGCTGCTGGGTGACCTTGGGCCAGTCACACGTCTTTGAAGTCTCTCAGCCCCACTCACCTCACAGAGTGTTTGTTGTGGGGGAGGAAGGGAAAGGAGAATGTTAGCCGCTTTGAGACTCCTTCGGATAGTGATAAAGCGGGATATCAAATCCAAACTCTTCTCTTCTTCTTCTTCTTCTTCTTCTTCTTCTTCTTCTTCTTCTTCTTCTCCTCTTCTTCTTCTTCTTCTTCTGTAGTATAGGGTATGTGAGAGACTGCAAAAGATTGCAGGAGGAAACAGGAAAATATATCCTTAATTCAATTGTGATGCTGCAAAGAAGCTTTAAAATTCCCTGTGAACTCCTTAATTGGTACTATGCCTTGACCCAATTCATACCTTTTCATAGAACTGCTGTTTGTAGTCCTGTGCTGAAGCCTGTCCTTCATTTTCTCAAAAGTTTTCCTACCCTATGAAAGAGGCTTTCATTTTTCTTCCCCTTTCTCTGGAATTTAGAGAAGGAACACTTCAGAATTATTTTAAAGTTGAGCTCATCTTATCATTGCAAGGTGGCCATGAGTGTTGTGTGTTTCTGACCATTAAGCCAGGTGTGGGGAATCTTTGGTCCTCAGATGCTGTTGAACTCCAGCATCCATAGCTAGGGATGATGGCAGTTGTAGCTCCACAGAATGTGGAGGGCCAAAGGCACCCCACACCTACATGAAACATCCCACCAGCACTTTTTACCTTAGAAAAAAGAATTCTGCGTTTCACTTTTTAAATAACAAACACCCAGCAATGAACAGCTGTTAGACACATAAGAGGCAGCCTTCCATCCTTCCCAGCTTGCAGGAAATCCCAGCTGGAGAAGTTATATTTGTTTTCAGAAAGTGTTGGCACCCAAGAAGGCTGCAGAGTGCAAACCACTTGAAGGGTGATTTACACAGCAAAAGGAAGGATACTTGCAAACACCCCTTGACTACCTGGAAGGTATGGTAAGCACAACAAAAACCTTGCATACACACACACACACACACACACACACCCAAGTCTATCACTGAAATTTTATCTCACATAATTTTCAAATACAATTTGAAGAATGAAGAATCATAAGAAAAAGTATGAAAGTTGTACAATACTAGCTGTTTGCAAGCCCAGGTGCCATGAGATCCACCGTCCTCTGGCCATTTGGGAGAAACAAGTATCATAGACATAATTCATTGGAGTTTACAATTAGGCCACAACCTTTTAGATTACAAACATAAGTGAGTTTTGACTTGGCACTGGGTAGTCCACCAAGACCTCCAGCCCGCCTGCTGGAAGAATACCAGGAGTCAAGCTTGGTGTGGGTTAGGCCTATGACATACATCAAATAGGTATGACCCCCATAGGCTTGCTATGTTGGAGAGTGCATTGGCTGTCAGCCCCCGCCTGGGTTTGTGCATAGAAGAAACTCCCCCTTGAATCCCTTTAACGAGATACCCCATTGCCATGGAATAGGAAACACGGACACTGAATTCCCCTTCCATCACCAACTAGGAAATTTAGGGAAGTTTATAATGCTTAATGCTGTAATGCCGTATTGTGCTTTTAATATTCGGTTGGGAGCCGCCCAGAGTGGCTGGGGAAACTCAGCCAGATGGGCGGGGTATAAATAATAAATTATTATAATATTATTATTACTAGGAACTTACCCAATGACATATCTGCCAAAGTTGTGATGATTGCTATGAGGAAGGTGATACCCTCAGGAAGGCCCTGTTAGTCTGATGGAACAAATTCCTCCCTGGCCCCAAATAAAGTAACCATAATCCCATGAAATGTCCAGCAATACATTAAATTGCAAGCAAACAGAAGACCATAACAAGGGAGGGTGGGAGGCAGATCTGAAGTCGACTGCTGTACCAGGTGAAGGAGATGCTAGCTTTTATCCTCCTGGACTGGATCCAAGTAATGCCTCTGAAGAGTGAACCCTGCCCCCACCCACACTTGTGTCACACACCCCAGCCTACCCATGATTGGCCACTATTGTGGGCAACAAATTAGAATCCTGCACCATCTGGGAGAGGACGAGATCTCTTCTAACCCAGGAATAGGCAAACTCCGGCCCTCCAGATGTTTGGGACTACAACTCCCATCATCCTGAGCTAACAGGACCAGTGGTCAGGGATGATGGGAATTGTTCTTCAAGGAAACATCCCAGAGTAGCTTCAAGCATATGTAACAACAACAACAACAATTAAATTTAGTGCTACTTATCTTATACTTTCACATTTAAGCAGATTATCTAGATACTAGGATTATTCTCCATTGTTTTATTCCTTTCATTGATAAAAAGGTTGAACAATGCCAGATGCTGAAATCTTCATGGGATACCTCTTAACAATCTGGTATTAATTTATTAATTGCACCCTTCTCCATCTGATTTCTCCTCAATTGTACATAGCGTTTTAGTAATTTCGTTTAGTCCGCAACCCTGAATATTGTGCGAGAGTCTAGATTTGAGTCACTAGAGCCTTGCTAAAATCTATATTTAGCAACTGAGCTCAGAACAACTGCACCTCTCATGTGAAATGGTAAAACTATGAGCCACAAAGTGGGGGGGGGGGCAATGTCCTCTCAATGAGTTCCTTGGTGATAAGCCTCTGATAAGTTAATGAATGCTGCTCACTTCAGTGATGAAGTTCATTGGTATTGGGTGGATTTAAGAGGATGCCACTTTGGTTTTTGTATGCTCAGTTAATATTTGGGGGTGATGTGCAAAGGAAGCACAATTCTGTGCAAGTTGACTCAGAAGTAAATCCCACAGAATTCAGTGAGATTTATTACCAACATGGCAGTGTTCATGGAACTGCAGTGGTACCTCGGGGTACAGACACTTCAGGTTACAGACTCCGCTAACCCAGAAATAGTACCTTGGGTTAAGAACTTTGCTTCAGGATGAGAACAGAAATTGCGCAGCAGCGGCATGGCAGCAGCGGGAGGCCCCATTAGCTAAAGTGCTTCAGGTTAAGAACAGTTTCCGGTTAAGAACGGCCCTCTGGAACAAATTAAGTTCTTAACCCGAGGTATCACTGTATTCTCAAATATGAGGAACTCTGACATACAGCCATGAAGTTCACACGAGAAACATGCAAGCAGTGAGTCAACCCCCTTCCCATCTCAAATATTCTTTCTTCAGTTCCTCAGAGGAATTGTGAAGGGGAGAGGAAAAGACTTTCATTTAGTACAATCACATTTCTGGCAAGAAATGTAGTTAAGAATTTGCTTCCTGTCACTTTATTTAAGTGTCCTGTTCTCTGTCTGCCTCTCATTCCCTCACTTTCTCTTTTACCCCCACCCCCACTTTTCTCATCCAAGCTGACTTCTATCTAGTGTGTTCACCACAGCTTCCTGCCTTATGTTTACTTTCTATTTTCATATCCATGGGAATGGAATTTGTTCCTCCGTAATCAGGCCTATCTCACTCTTGCTGCTGATACTTCTGGGATTGCTACCTCTGACTCGCACAATTGTGTTTTTATAAGATGCATCTAACAAATGTTTGCCTTACATTTATGGTGTGCGTTTCCCAGAGATGCAGAACCTGAGCTTATACAACTATACAACTATTATACGTGGCCCACCCCCACACACATTGGCTGATACCTGCTTGTGCTTCATAGATTAATCAATGTCGAGAGAGGATGAAGGAAACCAAATCCTTCCTTGTGCTCATTATGAAGACTGCCTTTTCTACTGTATTTGATGCTTCTTTGGCTGATTTAAAACTTTGATCATTTTAACTCATTACAACATCCACCTCAAGTTACACTTCAAGGGGCCTGAGCCCTACAAACTGTTCTGTTGTTGGCCTGGGAGAATGGAGAAAATGTCACTTGCTACTGCAGGTAACATCTATTTCATCAATCTTAAAAAACATAAATACTTACTAAATAGAAAATATATACAGTAATTTACAACAGTAAGAGAGCAATTCAAACCCAAGATCTGCTGGTATTAGCAAAGTTTGGAATAGGCGGATTGCCAGCTAAACCTGGGTATCTAAGCTCAGCCATCTGAAGCCCCTCATACCAGCTCAGATGGAAGAAGTCCTGGATTACCCAGGGCTTAGCCAGCAGTAGCCCTGTGCCTTAATAGGCTTTGGTATAGGTATAATTTTTGCTGGCATAATTTACCCTGCCATAAATTACATTCACTTCCTATAATTTGGATTGCTCTGTGCATGCATTAATTGTATAAATAATAATAATAAATGCAGAGAGAGAGAGAGAGAGAGAGAGAGAGAGAGAGAGAGAGGTTATACCTCTCCTGTCATTAATTTTGTATTCTTGGGGGCTCTTCAGACGTCATTTTTATTGTGCATTCAATATTTTTTATGTTCATGATACATAATTCTGATTCTGATATTGTTCACACCCACAAAATTTGGGGGGATGGTCATATATTTTCATTTCCAAATGGTGCATATTATCTACCTGCCTGCTGTGAGCCTACAAATGTGGGAACGTAGACTCCTGTGTATTCATTGCTACATGGAATATATGTTTGCACAGGGCTATATACTACACCACTATGCATATAAAACTGACACCTCGGTCATATGCTAAATGATGTGTTCTACAGAATATTCACTAAAATATATTTCAAGAACTTGAAAATTGTGCCTATTGTTAGAAGATATGGCCCATAAGTTTCAACTTCAAGTATCCTAATATATTCTGGGAAGAATACAGAAGTTCTGCAACCCTAGGGAACTGTCATAAGGACAATGCAGATAATGCTTATCTGAATTTATGTTGCTCACACAGATTCAGATAAGCTCTGTGGATCTATTATATGGTAAGATAAGCTGTAAACAAAACTGAAGTCTTTTCTAAAAAACCACACAAGTCTCAATTTTCTGCACGCCAGGGTAATCAACCATATATATAGTTTAAATAAATTAAATATGTTGAGCCTTTGAAAAGCACTGGGCATAGGCCAAGCACGCAGCAACCAGCTGGCTGTCAGCTGTTTAGGAAGCACTTTGCAACCCCCATGCTCAGCACTTCCCAAGCCCCAAGCACTTTGCACTGTAGAACAGAGCTTTGTAGGCACTACCAACTGGCAATGACTGCAAAGCCCCAACATTACTTACTTTACACCTATATGACATCATATCAGGTGTAGGTGGGTGTGGCTTGACTATGGGGAAGTCTGACAGGTAAGATTAGGCTCATGGGCTGGAAGGTTTCCTACCTCTGTACTACACTCATTAGGACACTGATGCCTTTGACATATGCTAAATGGGCAATATTCTACAGAATATTCAACAACCTGCATTCCATTAACTTGAAAATTGTGTTTCTTGACAGATGCTGTGGCATGGCACATAAGTTGTCAGACAGACAAGGGAGGATCATCCTCCCCCACATATTGATGGTGCTGTATCAATTCATTAATCAATATTGCTGTGATATAATAGTTTCAAAGAGATGAGTCTGGGACCACTAAAAAAACTCTTGGGGAAAACTGAAATCGCACTGCCTCAAAGTTACTTCATTAACTTCAACTCATCTGAAGTGCACCATGCACTTACAAATTGCAGGTACTTTCAGCTGGAATGAAATATGGATCCCAAGGGTCATGTTGCTCGGAGAAAATAAATACTATTGTTGGGGTTCCTTTAATTGCTGGTAAGCAAAATCTGATGCATGTGCTTCCCTTATCTTGCAGACTGCAGGTTTTATGATTAGTGTTTGAAAGTCACTGACCTGGCAACCAGCCAAGGAGGTCACTGTGACCCAAGGGTGTGGTCACTCTTGGGTATATTATGAGGGAGCTCTGCATTTCCTCTTTGCTTTGCTGTAAGGAAGCTCTGCCAGATTGATACTGAACTTTGTCTGTATGTATGCTGTGAGTTGTACTTGCTTTGCATTTGAAGACTGAACCTTCTACTAGGGATCTAGTACAAGCCTGTATATAGTGAAACTGCCTTAATGCTTTGGACCTGTCAGTAAAGGACTGAACTGACTGAAAAGTTGGAGTCTGACTGAATTTCTTCCAACACAAACTGTACTGCTACGAACCTTCACGCTTGGGGAGTTGCACACGTTTGGCGCATGCCATACACCCACAACTATGCCTTGTGAAAAGTCATTGTTAGGGCTGTAGCTTAATCACTATGAAAAGAAGCAGGGAAGGATGTTTTTCAAGCTGCCTTTCATTTGGGACAGCATAACTGCTGAAGTGGGGCTCCCAGGAAAGAGCTTACTTACTTGGGAACAATGGGAAAACTAATGATTATCTTTTAAATAGAAGACTTGCATGGGAAAGGGGGAAGAGGTGTGTAGTCAGGAAAACCATTTTTTATACCAGATTTGGGGGGTCATGGGGAAAATATTTCCCCAGATAATACTGCAGCCTCTCTCTCCCCCCACTGCTGTCACTTTCTTCTTCTTTTTGGCATCTTCTGGGTTAGAGATATCAGTTAAATCCTGAATACATCAGAAAGAGGGCTGCCCTTACTCTGATTTTGCTTCAGGATTTTGGTCTCAGTCTGCATGCTGGAAACAGTGCTTCCTATCTAGGTGGACAGCAATGTAATGCATTTTAATGAATGGCGTGCAGTAACAATAGAAGCAGAGAATGCAGCTGGCAGAAAGTGGCGTGATCACTTACCCCCTATTTGCGTCACCTCCACCAATTAACACGCTGGATTTCATAGTCTGCGAAAGAACTGATGAAGTGGAGTTGGGAAAATAAAAATGGAATTGACACTCAAAAATGGTAACAACTTAGGGCTTAAACAAAGTTGATTTTGTTCTCTTCCACTCTTTGTCCACACTTAGGTCATGGTGGTCAAATGGATTGATTCTCCAGATGTAGGCCGGCTGCATACATGCAACCTGCCACATGACTGCTATTTGAAAAACCACTGAACAGACTTTGTATGACAAGTTGTTTGAGTAAAATATGTGGTTCCACACATGGCGATTTGAACCACACCAAAAAGCCCTCCTGTGTAAGCCTTTGCAATATGTGTGGTTGAAATTGCTCAAGTTTCTGGGATGGCTGCTTTATGCAAATAATTTGCTTCATGGGGCTGCACTCAAATGCTGGTGGTCCAGGTAGGTTGCATATCATGATTGAGCCATAGTTAAAACATTCCGCCAGTGTTTGACACCAAGGATAATCATTTTTATTCTTATCACATAAGGCCGTGAATCTGAACCGAGACTGATATCCTTGGGTTTACTCCTGAGTGGCAGAGACATGTGAAACATTTTGTATATGGCTTTCTCAAAGAATATTTTGTGAATATGGATGGAATATACTTGACTGAAAAGACAAGGTATATTTCGATGTGCTGTGGAACTGTCATGTTTAACTGGGTTTTACTATTCAGTGTTGATATGTACTGTTAAATGACAGCCAGGCAGAAGACTGTGACAGAGGCTACTGCATGCAGTTGAGAATGAGAAGAGACAGAATGAGAGGTGGGAAACCTGTCTCTGCAAATGGAGCAGACATAAACTAACTTATTCTAGCTGGTTGTGTGAATCCACACTGATCATCTAGTGGTCTTTCACAATGACTGCAGATAAAACTATTACATATATGTTAGTTTTTATGTTCCCTTTGTCCTCTGTATTTTGTAAAATCAAAATTAAAAAAGATCACTACAGTGGTACCATGGAAGTTGAACAGAATCCATTCCGGAAGTCCGTTCAACTTCCAAAACCAAAGTGTGGCTTCCGATTGGCTGCAAGAAGCTCCTGCAGCCAATCGGAAGCCACGGAAGTCCCATCGGATGTTCGGGTTCCAAAGAACGTTCACAAACCAGAACACTCACTTCTGGGTTTGTGGCATTTGGGAATCAAAACATCTGAGTACCAAGCCGTTCGGGATCTAAGGTATGACTGAATAGTGAAATAAGACATAGAAACAGAAAAATCTAATTTCTACTGAGACAGACCATTGGGTCATCTAACTCATTATTGTCTACAATGACTGGCAGTAGCTCTCCAGGGTTTCAGACAGGTGACATTCCCTGGTCTACCTGGAGATGACCAGGATTAAACCAATGACATTTTGGATGCAAAGTAGTTGATCCACCCCTGAGTTATGTCCCTTCCCCAAATTTTTCCACTGAAGATTTTTTCATCTTTTCCTCTCCTACCAGATAATAGGTAAGGTGAGTCAATAGCTATTTGCTCCTCTGTAGTTGTGTGCAATTCTTAATGTAGAATAAGGGCATATTCTAACATTCATTTTGTATTTGTCAAAATCAACATGATTTGACCTTTCAGTAGATTTGCATGTGTTGGCAAGTATGCAACATCCCCTAGTGGGGCGGCCTGCCCTGTTCCTGGGACATCTCTGCCCCTAGGCCTCATGACTGTTTCCACATTGCGGTATTAAAAGTTCTGTGAGAAACTATGCAAAGTTGAGCACTCCTGGGGACTTTCAGCTTCAAGTATCATCATATATTCTGGGAAGAAAATGGAAATTCTGTTTCTCAACTGAGGTGTCATAAGCACAATGCAGATAAATTTGATAGTTTGGATCAAGTGTAGGATTAATTAGACCAATATACTGGAATAGTTCTTTATTCAATTTTGAGCTGAATACTTGTTATTCTTTGCTTTCCCCTTATACTTTGAATAAACTGCTCAATGGAACTTTTGGGCAGTACTGGTTTCTGCAGAGACTCAAGGGCTGGTTAAGATCTGTGTGGTTTAGTCTCCTGGCATTACTCATTGTGATTGGGAGAGCACAGGGGTTGATACTGAAATGGGGCGGGCGGGGTTGCTGTATTGTTATAGAATTAAGGAACTTTACTGAGTTTTCCTGAGTTTAGTGGGAACAAAGGATTTTTAAAAACACAGCTAATTAGAGACAAGTGAGAAATTTAATTTAGTTCACATTTAAAGGTAGACTTACTTGATTGGCACTTTCCAAACAATATATCAACTGTAACACAGCCATCCTTTGAATTTCGTACTTCTCTGAATTTTGCGATGCAGTTGTCCATCCAAGTAAGTGTACAAAAATGCACATTCTTGGGTACAGTGTGCATGAAAATACATACAACAACAAAAATAACCTTCTAAAAAACATCACATTAGTGAAAATCTGCTTTGAAAAAAAGTGTAACTTGGACAAACTTGCATTAAAAAATGTGAATTTTAGAAGAAATTCTCACTAAAGCGCTGGTAAATTTTCATGAGTGCATTGAAAGTATATATATAGATCAGAAACTGGTGGAAATGTACAGAAATTTCCCATTTGGAAACCCATATTGACAGATTTGCCTATGCCCTACAACCAATAGGAGGAGGATTTGTGAATGTCTCTAGACCAAGGCATTAACACATAATGTGAAAGATTAGTCAGTTCCATTAGCAAAACCCGAAAAGTTGCTCTAGATGGTTTGATAGGTAGAGAGGTGTGTTTTATGTGCTGCACTGTTATAGAAAATCTATAATAAGAGGTTTAAAAAGTCTCTCTGCCCTCCTGGCTGAATATGCAGTGTGGAGCTGAAAGCATACGTCCTCCAACTGAGGACTCTGGCCTACGTACTTGTATATTTATAGGAGGTAGCCTGTAACATTAATGCAATAGCACAACTTGCTTTACAATATCCAGCACAGTGAAAGAAAGAGTATCCATTTGTTACTATGTGCACTTTCGCTCCTCAGGAAGGTAAATAGGTTGATGTCTGGATAAAAGGTCAGATACAAATTATTGGTAATTTCTGCAATTGTATCTCTTATACTCTCTTGTAGTTTAAAATGTATCAATGTATGAATGCTGAGAATCATCACATGCTCCAATGAAATTTGTTGTTGAAAACTATTGCAGCATGTACAAATGCAAATGTATTTTTCCTGCTAAAGCAAATGTAAAGTAAAATGGGGAAGAGTCTGGGTATTTGAGGGTTAATGTTGGAGACACATCTGCTTCCTATTCCTAGTTGTGTCTGTGAAATCAAAACCATTGGAGCATTCAGAGATGGCTGACTGTGTTGTAGTTGTCAGAACTTTTTGACCTAGCTATATCTTTGTTTAAAAAAATAGCTTAGCTCTTGTCCTTTTTACCTAGCAAAGTCTTCTTTCCGAGAAGTCAGAGGACATCCATAGAAATGCATTATAATAGCAAAGACATGCACTTTTAACCACATTGAATCTGGAAATAAATAATCTCTCCATGCTGCATCTAGTAATTTTGTGTGCTTTTATGGTTTAATGTGCCATCACAACAAAATCTAAGGATTTTACTTTATTTTGATATGCTATGCTGTGTGCACAATAACCTAAAGAAGTCATGTTTCCAGATAACAATGCAAGAATCAATTCAAATTCATTCTGCATCATCTAGCTTCTATTTTGTATGGATTTACTTTTTTCATAGCCTGCAAAAATGACCTTCTATAAATTCAGGTTGCTGTTGGGTATGTAGCCTGAATAATCTAAAAAAAGAAACATCAAAATATTGTATGGTGTGTGTATATAACATATGATTGACAGTAGATGCCCATATAATATTTTTAATGTTTCTTTTGTAAAATATGTATATATTTCTTGGTATTTCATATATAGTTATAGAAGCAAACAAAATAATGAATAGGATATACAGATAAAATAAGAGATTGCTTTGAAAAATGAAAAATCTCAAGGGAAAGAGAAAGTTGTTTTTGTTAATTTTTTGTATATTTTCAGGTTTTTCTTCTTTTTTTCAAGAAAGAAAGAAAATATGGCCCAAAGGAGAAATGATGCAGTACCTCGTATTTCTGCAATCTTTGATTGTGATCATGCAAGTCTCATGCAAATCAATGGATCCTGTTTTCACTCCAGGTCTCTAAATTTGCTCATGCTACATAAAAGACTGATTAACACATCACCAAATGTGGTGGAGGAACATGAAACAGGATGCCCTCAGAAGCTCTCAACTTCCCTTGCCTTCAAATTGCCCATTCTTTGCAACCCCCAAAATAGTGCAATAAGCACATTTCAACTTAGAACGGGTCCACACAAGGCAAGTATTCTTCCATAATAACTGGAAGGAGGTAAAGGTACTCTTCCATTCATTTAATCCAGTCCTGTCTTGTAATGTGCACTACAAAGGATATACAAAAGTGAGCTCCTAGTTCTGCTGTAGGCCTAGGACAGGTGATGTTGCTGCAGCCATCATCCCTGGCCATTGGCCATTAGCCATGCTGTCTGGGGCTGATGGAAGCTGGAGGCCAATGACAGATTCCCCTACTCTGGTCTGAAATTAAGGTTTAACTAGCCCTCCCTATAGTTTCAGATACAGTGAACCACTCACTCTGTGATCTTGTCTGGTTGCCCCACCTTTACCATGGGGACTAAACTCAAACTATTCTGAAATGCTCTGGTGAATTACTTGCTGCCAAAAGAGAAGTAGAACTATGTATTATGAGAAGAAGAGATCTCACTAGGGTACTGAGTCATCACTCCTTTAGCTCCCAGGTTCTGCTCACCCAGGTCTCTAGGGGGCTGCACACATATCTTCAGTAGCTTAGCAGAGAAGACAGTAATGTCAGATGAGGTAAACTAGTTCAGAATATTTCTGGATCAGAACTCACCAGATTACTGTAACCAAACAAAAGTAGATTTACTCCTCAAAACACAGAAGATAACATGAGAGTCAAATAAATAAAGGAAATGTTTGTTCCGCCCATCCATTTTCCCCCTAGGTGGTATAACAGTAATGTAGTTTTATTTCTTAGATGCTGTAAAGGTCTATTTTAAGAAGCAATAGTTGAGTCCAGAATCAACAGACGCTGTTCCTACTCTCCTGGCAAGCCAACAGCATGGATTCCAGGGAGCATAGCTTGCTAACTCTAGCTGAAAAAGACTTAGTTGTACAATGTTTAGATCTTTGCCTGTGAGATGAAGGCAGTAGACTGAACTGCTTCAGAATATTGGGTAGGGTGAAGCTATGGTGAACCCTGTCTGCAACATGCATTGCTGTTCTCCTCAGGCAGATAAGCAGGCAGAAGAGAGGGAAGTTGGGGTCCATATATTGCTGGCTGCAACACTCTCAGCATCAAAAGGGCCCTGTTTATGCAGTAACTACAAAGACTACAGACAAGTGCCCTTCCTCTGGAATTTCTCCTCTAAACCACGTGCTTAGGCCATTAGTGGTTTTGCCAAGTAAACTGCTTCAATTGGCAAGATGGGGGTGGTGAGGAGTAGCCAAGTTATGACAAAAGAGGGAGTTAATATAGATTTTTATTTCAATATGTTTATGCCACCTTTCAGGGCAAACAACAAAAGCAAAACCTTCTTGAGGCATTTCACACATAAAACAATAAAAGCATAAAACACAATTAGCCAAAACACAATTATTCCATTTCAAACAATAAAATAAAAAGTAGCAGCCTGCAGTTAAAAACGCAGCTTACAAGATATAGAGCACAGCATTAATAAAAGCAGAAAATATTTTAAAAAGAGGCAAAACATGGCATTGATAGATCTTATGAATGTTTCCATAGCACACCTTCCTCCATGAACAGCATACACAAATTCTATCTTTATTATACAGCAGCTGCCGGCAAACAAAGGAATAAATCTCAACAACATTTCATAAACAAAACTTAAAACTTGATTGTGACAAAAAGGTTCATTAATTCTGAATTAAATTTCAAAGGAAGTTTTATGAGCACATTTCACTATTCTTCGGGAGACTCTAAATGCAGGATAGGAAACGTGTATAAACCTTGCTTGTAAATGTATGAGCATGTATTTTAATATGAGAATGAATAAAACGCATTTGTGGGTCTCATGAACTAACTGCTTATGCAAGTGCTCTTCCTCTGGAATTTCTCCTCTAAAGCCACCTTTGCAGAAAGCACAACTGGCAAATCTGTACTGAATTCCTTGAAAACCAGGAGTTATGTAGTACTGGATGATCATGAACTGAGATCATCCCCTAAAGATATGCAAACTCTAGAAACAGAATTCTATCAGACATGCTATCTTTTTCCTGCTTAGATCATTTGATGTGGTTTTAGATTAGCCTCCTCCTGCAACTCTTATCAGCCCCAGCCAGTATCACCAATGGCCATGGATGTTGGGAATTGTAATCCAAATTTTTTTTGAAGGGCACCAAGTTGGGGAAGGCTGTCTAGAACTATGATCCACTACAGTTCTTTTTTTTGGGGGGGGGGGTACTTTCAGTTGGCATGTATCTAGCAGCCAGCAACCTTGCATAAATGTGCCAGTGTGAATATATACCAAGTGTAAATCACAGAATCATCTTACCATGTCAATTATTTATTTGTTGGCCATATAAGCCACCCGGTTTGTCCTTTGTAGAATGCAGAAGGGCATTGCTAGCAGACGACTGGCATATATCACATTGGAAGATGAGCAGGTGAATGGACTGCTGATGTTATTAGGTCATGTTATAGGATGCATTCAGACATGGGGTTCATAACATTAGCTTTACTAGTCATAATGGTTCCTATTTCTAATGTTCCTTTTACACTACAGTATCTGTTGCTTTATGGAACTGTGGCTTTATGGTTGATATACTGCCCTGTTGTGCTAATTTTTAAACAGAGGGAAATAACCGTATGCCAGGATACAGTCCCATATTTTGTCACATGCAATGACAGCACAAAACTCAAGCAATTCCCCAAGTTAATAGGGTTGCAAACAGATTTTTATTTGTTTGTTTATTTTTGAGGGGTGGGGGGAATGAAACGAAATTTCCAGAAGTGGCTTTTGCAATGTGTGAAAGATCATATAAAGATGAAGATTAAATGGCAAGGAAACTTCAGGAATGTGGCCATTTGAATGGTGCCATAGTGTTCTCAAGAGTGAATATGGGGACAGAGTGGGCCTCTGGATCTGCCATGGTGTCCTCTTCCTCTATTCATAACTCTGTTCTTTCTTTTTTTTTGGAGCTGAGTTTCAGTTGGTAAGGCTTGAGGACATGGACAAGGTGCTTGGATTGTTCAGGGTGACCACTTGCAATCTGGACCCTTGCCTTTCTTGGCTGATAAAAACTAGCAGGTAGGGGACAACTGGCTGGACTAGGAAGGTGATTAATGCCTCCTTGTGAAGGAGGTGGTCACTGCTTGGTTGAAGGAGGCAGTGGTATGACCCCTCCTCAAGAAACCTTCCCTGGATTTTGAAAATCTAAGTATAGTGGTACCTCAGGTTAAGAACTTAATTCGTTCTGGAGGTCCGTTCTTAACCTGAAACTGTTCTTAACCTGAGGTACCACTATAGCTAATGGGGCCTCCAGCTGCTGCTGCACTGCCACCACACAATTTCTGTTCTCATCCTGAAGCAAAGTTCTTAAAAGTTCTGGGTTAGCGGAGTCTGTAACCTGAAGCATCTGTAACCTGAAGTGTCTGTAACCCGAGGTACCACTGTATTACTGACCAGTTGCCAATATCCCCTTCTTGGTGGTCATAATGGCAGCCATGAAGTCCTGAGCTACCTGCGCCAACCACTTCTGCATGGATGTTGAAGTCCCCCAACACAAGCAGCCTGGGAGCACTTAGAACCACCTTTGAGACCAGCTCTGACAGCTTAGGCAGGAAAAGTGGCTCAGTGCTCTACTCATGTTACTAAGGAATTTTTAATTTATATTTAAAGCTTCTTATGTACAGTTTGTATTTCTATTTCTACCTTGTCTTGCTTTTCTTCTTCTTCTTTTGACGCAAGTGTTGCTAAAATTAGCTGGAGAAAGTGGCTTGTTTATTTATTAAAGGAAATCCTCTACAAAGCAGCTGACAACCTATTGAAAATTCAAAAATTATAGAAGTCATTAACATTTACAATCAACACCAATCTTAAAATCATCAAATGAAAGCCAGCGTAGAGATGTTGGCACCCATAGGTGTCTTCCAGGTTTGGATCTTCCACATTCGGCCATGTTGAAAACCTTGACTGGGGGGGGGGAGGCTTGCTTCAAAGCAGAAGGATATCTGTTTACACAACAGCAAACTTGCATCTACTACTCTTACAGCAGGATATTTGACATATCCTATGTGTGTTGATCTAACTGTGTGCTGAATGAGCATGCCAGTGTTTCATAGTCCAGAGGAAAACTGATGCTGGCATTCAGTGTTCCACATCTTGTTAAGGACACACATGGTGAAGACATTTAAAATAGGGATTTGAAAGTTATCCCACCCCTACAAAGATTGCTGGCATGGAGAAGGGCATTTTAGGAACAAGTAGCATTTAAATTGACCCTCACTTGGAGAGAGAGAAATTCAAGGAATTCCAGTTAACTTAATTGCATTTGAACTCCAGAAGAAAGTCTTTCAGGATTTGAAACTTTAGCTTTAACTTTTTCATAGGCGTCCTATTGTGGTTTATGTGGATCCTTGGAGTAAAGAATAATGTGCACTGGAAAAGCAGCTTGGTATCTGAGATTCCACTTGTGAGGGTTGTTCATGCTAAGCTTGTTTATTGCACATGAAATTACTTTCTGGTCTGATCTATTCCCAATAGCAAATAAATCTTTCAAATCTCAAAACAATTGAATGCTTTTAAACTCTTCCACTAGCAACAGAGATGAAGCCTCAGAGCACTTTCAGTCTTGCTGCCTCCCAGTTTGTTAACAAATGCCAGAAATACATAGGGAGCATTTTATGATGGTGAGCTGTCCCACTAAAAGCTTTGTTAAAAGCTGCCTTTCTTCAAAAGAAATTATCACTATAACTCTGAACTTCATCTTGGGGGGGGGGGGGATATTGGATTGGATTCAAAGATTCCCTGAGCAGAGATCTGTTCATGGAAAGAACATTCTTCAAACCTGCTGAAAGAAAGCTGGGAGGCAATACTTGCCATTTTCACCTCCAGAGGTTGAGAGATCATCTTACACAGAGCTGGAATGAGCAGAGTGAGAGGCCATGGGGTGGGGATCTGCCAAAGTTGCCCCTTTCCCTTCTCATAGCAGAAACACTCATTGAATCAAAGCCCTCCTGTTCAGTGAAGGATTTCTTCCATGAATGGAAGTGCACTGTTGGATCCTACCCTGGTTCCCTCCAGATGTTGTTGGCCTACAAATCCCATCATGCATGCACACATACATATATATTATTCAATGACTCACAGTTAACCTATGTACTTCCTCTACAGTGGTACCTTGGTTTAAGAACAGCTTAGTTTATGAACAACTTGGATTAAGAACGCTGCAAACTCAGAAGTAGGCGTTTTGGTTTGTGAACTTTGCCTTGGAATAAGAACATGGTTTGCTTCCTGTTGAGTGTGTTCCATTTGTAAATTGAGTCCCCCGCTGCTATTGGAAAGCATGCCTTGGTTCAAGAATGCTTTGGTTTAAGAACGGACTTCCAGAACGGATTAAGTTTGTAAACCAAGGTACCACTGTATAGTGAATGCCATTGTATTTGAGACATTTTGCACCATTATTCCATTCCTAAAGGCAAAGATCCAAACAGATCTCCAACGAGACAATTTTTTGCATGATAGAAAAGTATATACAGTGGTACCTTGGGTTACAGATACTTCAGGTTACAGACACCTCAGGTTACAGACTCCACTAACCCAGAAATAGTACCTCGGGTTAAGAACTTTGCTTCAGGATGAGAACAGGAATTGTGCTCCTGCAGTGCAGCGGCAGCGGGAGGTCCCATTAGCTAAAGTGGTACCTCAGGTTAAGAACAGACCTCCGGAACGAATTAAGTTCTTAACCTGAGGTACCACTGTATTGTGCATCTGATCTTGTTTTTGTGTCATGGTGTCTACTGCTTCTAAAGAAAGATATTGTTTCCATTTCGTCCTTTGGAGTCCCATTCTCCAGCGCTGTACTGCATAATGTCATGATGATGGTTTCTTTAATATTTATAGTCCGTTCTTCTGCCAGTAAGTACCGAGAGTGGCTTCCAAAGGGAAAAGAAACAATAATATGTTAGAGAATGAACATGCAATATTAAGCAACACAGTATTAAAAACCCTCTATAAAAAGCAATGTTTAAAAACAGCATCAAAATTAGATCTTAAAAGCTGAAGTCTGCTTAGTGAGTTGTGCCTTTCATGTTCCTCTCTTTTTTGTAATGTAGAAAGAACTAGTAAGAAGCTGTTTTTGTCTAACCATAGAAATAATAGGGCAGAGGGAAAACGGTGGTGTCTGATGGCATTCAGCCATTGGTTTTGACATTATTTCCTCTTTTCCAGCCTGTTATTGTTGTTGTCAATGACAAACTTTCATTACTGGTGATGTTCACCAACAGTCAAGCTTGTTCTCATGTTGTATCTTCTACTGGTTGGAAAACATATCTGTAACAATACATGGATGCAATGAATTAGAAAAGACTGTTTTGGAACAGTGGCATTATTTTCTTGTCCTCCAGTATACTCTCAACCAAGATGTCAAATACATTGCTTATGAGCTTTGTCTAAAATTTCTACGTTTTTCTGAAACGTACGGTACTTATTTCTCTCTCTCTCTTGCCCCTTTTACAATTCATTCCCACTCCCTCCTCCAATTACAACAGGAAACCTCTATACCAGCCTGCAGGCTTTGAGGAGCTGTTGGCAGGCAGCTGTTCTTCACATTACAATTTCACAGTCTGTTGTTAGAATGGGGCACCATCACTCCTAAGCTAAATCTCTGCTCCTGAATCTTGTTAAGCCCAATTATACAAGTAGAATTCTTAGGTCTGTAGTTTGAAGATTCAAGTTCACTCCCAAACTTTACCCTGAAAGAGAGCTATTGTAGGATTAAATGTTTGTGCTCAAATAACATTTCTCCTATTGTATTTCTAATATAAAAGACTTCATTCATAATTTTGATTTACCTTTCTGCTCCATTTTCAGGTCTAAAGTGCCCTTTTCAATATTGGCCACCGGAACTGTATATAATGCAGCTCACACTATACTTTTAAATAAAATCATTGTTTCTCTGTTAGCAATTTCATTTTCTATCACTTTCCCAATAATTAATGTCTCATGTAAATGCTTTATCCTGCTGCCTCCACTATTACACATGTTTTCATTGAACTGCTCACCATGATCCCAATACCTCCCCTCCTAGTGCTTAGCCATACTACCATTTGGAAGTTAGGATTTCTTCCTTCCATTCTTTCTTTTGTTCCACTGTGCATCACTTTCTTACATCGATCCACATTTGCCTTTTTGTTGCCGGTTCATCCACTTTGGAAAGGCATTTCTGGAATTCTTCGCAGGCCACTTGCATGTTCACTATCTGATTAATAATGCAAGCCAGAAACACGGCTGTTTCACTGCTCAGTCCAGATTATTTATTGACATATTAAATAGAACAGACCTGTCTATTTATTCCTAACCTCTGCTTTCTTTTGTTGAACCATTTATTGATCCATTAGGCTCTGCCCTTTTGCTAAGATTACTCAACCGCCCCTGGTGAGGGACTCCAGACATTTCTTATGAAGTTGGTTATTCCAAACAATTTCTTCCTGCTTCTTAGCTCTGCCTCGGTTGCTAGAAAAGAGAAATGTGAGTGTAACCAAGAAGTCAGGGAGCCTGAGCCAAGAAGCACATAAGCATTGGCTCTTGGATGGATCACCAACAGAATGAGAAAAGTATTGGGAGTCAGGACAGCTTCACATCAAGGGTAGGTTCTTGAAGTAAGTTGGAGAAGATTTTGTTTGTGCGTTTCTGCGTGTCAATATTTTACCTTGCAGGAAAGGTAGTATATAAATGCAATAAATAAATAATAGATAAAAGTGGCCAGGGCAGCAGATTGTGGGAGGGGGTAAGGTGAGGGAGAGGGGAGGTTCAGTATCGGGTGGCGCTGTGGTCTAAACCACAGAGCCTAGGGCTTGCCGATCAGAAGGTTGGGGGTTCGAATCCCCACGACGGGGTGAGCTCCCATTGCTCGGCTCCTGCTCCTGCCCACCTAGCAGTTTGGAAGCATGCAAGTAGATAATTAGGTACCGCTCCAGTGGGAAGGTAAACGGCGTTTCCATGCGCTGCTCTGGTTCGCCAGAAGCGGCTTAGTCATGCTGGCCACATGACCCAGAAGCTGTACGCTGGCTCCCTCGGGAGAGCCAGTGTGGTGTAGTGGTTAAGAGCGGTAGACTCGTAATCTGGAGAACCGGGTTTGCATCTCCGCTCCTCCACCTGCAGCTGCTGGGTGACCTTGGGCCAGTCACACTTCTTTGAAGTCTCTCAGCCCCACTCACCTCACAGAGTGTTTGTTGTGGGGGAGGAAGGGAAAGGAGAATGTTAGCCGCTTTGAGACTCCTTCAGGTAGTGATAAAGCAGGATATCAAATCCAAACTCCTCCTCCTCCTCCTCCTCCTCCTCTTCTTCTTCTTCTTCTTCCTCTTCTTCTTCTTCTTCTTCTTCTTCTTCTTCTTCTTCTTCTTCTTCTTCTATGTACCCTCAACTTTTGAAATATGACTCCCACTGCTCACTTCTGTATATGCAGATAGGGGAGACATATGAAAAGAAATCTGTCTGTCCCCACCACGTCTAGATGGACACTCCTAAACAAGCAGATGGGACTCAGAACCCTGCCATTGTGATGTCCCTCACCACTGTCAGCATTTGCAAAAGGATCCCCAGTCCTCTGTGAGTTTTTCCATTGCAATGGTTATAAAAGCATGTACTGTATATTGGGAGATACGTCTCACCAGTACATAGAGCACACAGAAGATTCTCCACTATGAACAATTTAAATAGCTCAGAGCCCCATTAACAATGCAGCACAACAAAAGCAGTTAAGATCATAGTTACTCACAAGTTTGCTGGGAAGAATTAACACTCACACAAGTACTTCAAATGCAGCCCGTGTCTCAAAAACATTTCAAGACCAACTTATTGCTCCTTTATGTTGTATTCTTTTGATTGAATCACAAGCTCTTTTGCTAAGGAAGTTAAATAAAGGCTTCCAAATCCACTAAAAGTTCTCTATTCACCACATGTTTTTCTCCAAGGAAATTATTGCTTTTAAATCAGCCATTCATCTCATCCACGCAGGAACAATGTGGATTTTCAGGTCAAGAAGATACTGTATTATTTTGTTTAAAGTGATATAGAAAAGTGATAAGGAAAAGTTTAGTTTGAAAAGTACAGTAACTGAATGCATATATGACTTCAAAGTAAATTGAAGGATGTAAGTAGTTGGAACTATCTTCAAAGTTCAAAAAACTACTTTCTTTGCAATATTTAGAATAAGGCTGTATTTGTGATATAACACTTATTTTGGTCAAGTAATGCTATTTAATTTCTTGAGAACAGACATAGTCCAAGGAAGTGGGCCACTGAATGCAAAGTCAACATCAAAGAGTTGACAGAAAGTTTATAAGAAGCAAACTAACTTTTCACTATCTAACGCTTAGATAAACCAGAGGGACTTTGCACCAGATCTTCCACTAAGGTGTTGTTCTCATGTAAGAGGGAAGAAGTGGTGGGAAGTGAAGCACGGGGCTATTAGAACACATTGGCGTGGGCTTCATCCTCTTCTCAATGTGAAGATGTAAAACAGCCTTCTTCAACTGCATCCAGCGCCAAATTCACATTATTGTGCAGTTTGCACATACCCTAAAGCACCTCCCCCCCAAAAAATAATGGGAACTATAGTTCATTAGGGGTGCTGGGAATTGAAGTTCTATGAGATTTAAACTACAGCTCCCATGATTCTTGGATGCATGTTTTTAAAAAGTATTGTGTGTACTCCAGTCTATGAATGTAGAACCTGTTCCATAGTCATATTGTGTTTCAAATTGGTTATTGATCACAATGTACCCAATACTCAAGTCCACGAGATTTGCTTGAGGGGATTCATGAATCTAAGAAAAATTACAGTGTTCTGAGGTCTGTCTGTGTCAAATTTCCTTTCCATCTATAAATCAGTCTGTCCAACCCTCTCACAGACCAGAGCAGGATGGATAGTGACAGGGGCTCTTTATAGGCTACCAAATCTTTTCCTACACAAAAATATCACCGATTCCTTTCCTAAAGATAGTATTTCAAACCATTTGAAAGGTTCAGATTTTATAGGCAGGCTAGCCCCTTTGCTAGCTGCCCTTCTCATGGTTGTAAAAATGCCAGCAAGGAAAGCTATCCAAGCACAATTGTCTAATTGGAAAGATATATTCACTCTGACAGGCGGCCCAGCTATACAAAATGTCATAGAAGTAGAACGGCAATGATAATCTAGTTTAATCCGCTTCCTTTTTTGGTTTGGCTCTTTCTGAAGTGGTAACATCAAAGACGGGCTGAAGACAGATAACTGAAATACTGGAAAGGCAGGACGTTGGAAGGGGCCCAGGAGTGATAGCATCTAAGCCAAAGGGCCCATTAGAGTACATCCCACAAAGGCCGACTAAAAAATATCCATGATCATTCACACACACACACACACACACACTGTGTGTATAGAACACATAATTTTTTAGATTTCCCCCCAAAAAGGGAGTGATTCAAAAAAATTTAATTTGCATAAAATATTTCAAATGCAAAAACTGAGGCTTTGACAGGTGCTCAGGTAAGTGCCTTAGAGGAATGGATTGAAGGAAGAGGCAGTAAAGGAAGAGAAAAGATAAAAATATTGGGAAGAAGGCACTTTAAGGCAGAATGGGCATAGGACATAGGCTACTGAATATTGATAAGACTTGTTGAAGGTTTTGAGTACCTTCAGAAGGCAACAGCCACCACCCAGGAAAATGAAAACCATCAATATAAGTGGACTGAAGTGTGTGTGTGTGTGTGTACACCAAAAGATCAATGCACCAGCCTTTAGATGCCACAGTAGGTGAAGACTCTGAAGCAGATGGTAAATATGGTCCCACAAAGTGATGGCTGCTACTGCAAAGGGCCGGAGGGCTTGGTGCTAATTCCAAATTGTTTTTCCCTGCTGTCACAAGCTTTGCCAGCTTTTTTGTTACTTGCTGGTGACTATTCCTCCTCTACTGCTTCACAAAAACAATTTTCTTAGTATATAATGGACATGGTTGCTGTAGCAAAGATAATCACCAGAGCTCCACCTGGAACCATGAGCGCCAGCCAACCCCTGCTGAGGCACTCTGTATCCACAGTATGTGTCTTACTGCAGCAGTATCCCCACACTCCTTCCTTGAGCATAGTAATATTTTAAACACTCTGGTTTTAAATTATTTGTATGTATTGCCTTGCATTTTCGGCCCATTAATCCCGCAGAACTTCCAAATCTTGATCAGTTTTTAAACCTGAAAAGACAGGCACTCTAATACAAGAAGGGCAAAGTGGTTAAAGTGGGAGGGGCAAAGTGTAGACATGAGACTAACATTTGAGGTAAAACAGAAATAACCAGTGACATTTCTCCCAAATGTCTTGAGCTCAATTGCGTTCAAAACTTTTGTTTACTTCTTTAATATTCTTCATGTAGATGTGTGAGTTCTCGTGGTGGGAATACGTTGAAAGTTTTCCATTTTATTCCAGGCGCAGATGCAAAGTCTTTTTCATTTCTCCACACTCGTTTCAATATCCTCTTCCATCATAAATATGGAGGCAAAGTACTAATTAAGTTTTGATGCAATATGTGAATTGGCATTAATCTTTTATTTTTTTATTAATCTTTTATTTCCCTTTAGTATACAGCAGATCTACAAAAAGTAACTTTTTGAATTCTTTTCATATCACATTCTATTTTTGTTATAGTCTCATAAAACTTCTTGATGCTCAGCTAAGCTGGATTTTAGCCGTATTTATTTTTCCTTATATTCTCCAGCCTCCACAATTCAAGTTTCCTCAGTGTAGTAATATGGCAACAGCGTCTGTGGTTACAATGAATAGGAGGTCCATTTTTCATGCCAGTGGTATAGAATTTGATAGAAGCACTGAGATGCATGAGCTTGAGATCCAGGCATAATTCAAGCATCTCTGTGTGTGAAGGTCATGCAATTTATTCCTTATTACTTATTTAACTGATTTTTAGTATTTATATTTATTGTGTGTTTTTCACTGTATGTATTTTTATTTTATGTTGTGAAATGTCTTGGGTCCTGAAAGAGTTCCATTTGTTTACTCTGACCTTTCTTAGGTACTCTGTGCAGTGGACATTTTGAGAAGTATCAGCTCTCTTTTACACTGGAAAAGTATTGTTTTTGGATGGCCAGAAATAGGTCATATAGTTGTAGCTCAACCCACTATGCATCTGGTTCATAATATTTTATAGGTAATTTCATGTGACTTTATGATATCATAATTTCCTCATAATAAATATCAGTCATGGACAATCACCACAAATCGTGTGGAAGTATTTCGCAAATGTGATGCATTAAAATGCAGAGGTGAAATCCTATTTTTTCTAGAAACCGCAGAGCATGAAGTTTATGTCTCACCAAACTAATGAAAGTTATTTTTCTTTAGAATATCACAGCAGTAGAGTATAAAGGGACAAGCTGGCACTCTTCAGTGAATGCAGAATGTCATGAAATCTCTTCACATCTGCCAGCTAAAAAGACAACTAGGCATAAATCTTTTACATAATAAAAAGCAGAAAATGTAGCTTATATCTTCTTACATATATTACTAGGGCTGAAAATGTGGATATTTGTTACATTTTCAGTACTATAAATTTTTCAGAAACTATAAATTTTTCAGAAACTGTGTGCTGGCACTAAATTTTCATTTTTTAAATAGTTTTTCCATTGCAGAGTACGTTGACTATGTAGAGTCAAAAGTACTTCCTCAACAATACATTAACTTCTTTTCTATATGCCTACTACAGCAAGGTGGGGCTCATTGCCTAGAAGATAGCCCATCTAGGAGAAGGAAAACTCTGATCCTAAAGCACTGCTGCCTGGCAGGGTATCTTCAAGCTAAGGAGTATACCCTGCACAAATCCGGAACAGATTCCCTAAGACAGTTGGATGGCACCTTGTATGCCTCCTTCCTTCTGGCAACTGCTGTAGCCAAGTTGGGGCCAAACATATTGCTCTGCTTTCCTTTGGACCACATCAGTGAGGTCAATAGGGGGGTCTTATCATCTGGGCAGTCCAGAACCTCCATGCACACTGCTCAGACTTGTGACCCAGGGAAGTCACTTTGGAGCTGCTAATGCAGCAGTTTGACTTCACCCCTGGATGTGTACTCCATTGTCTCTTGAGACAAACAGATGCCAACAACGGCAGCAAGGTTGATCTTTGCAAGACTAAGAAGAAAGTGAAGAAGCAAAATAAAATGCATGAAGGAAAATCTGGGATTCATTAATTAACATTAAACTAACTGGGCGATATTCAATGTAAGTCAAACTCAGAATAGATTCATTAAAATAGATGGATTTAAGTAATGAGGCATTGATTTCAATGGGTTTGGACTTAGTAGACTACTGTCCATGGCATATAAATCTAGCAACCTCTTACCCAGCATTGCTGAGGAATTCTAACAAATCTTAAAATCTGTGCAGTTTTGAAACCAGTGCTTAAAATCAGTGCAGTTCAATCTGCAGTGTAGGCTCTGTCTGCCATCTGGATTCAAAACGGAGTTCAATTGCATCCAAACATGGACAGAAACCTGCTCCTCGATCTCAGAGACCATCATGCAAAACTTGGTTTTATCTTAGCAGATGTCCAAAGGCACAGCAAACAAACACAACTTCTTCATACAGCTACTATATAATGCTATTATAAGATGTGGTGATGGTCACCAACATGGATTGATCTTAAAAGATAAAACTGGAGAGTTCAAGAAGGATGCAACTGTCAATAGGTGCAAGTCATGCAAATCATGAGGGCTATATCTCTTACTTCAGTGGCAATATGCACCTGCAGCAATGGGGCCTATGGTCCTTATGTCCTGCTTGTGAGCTTCCCATAGGCACCGAGTTGGCCACTGTGGGAAACAGTGGATCTTATCCTGAAGGCTCTTCTTCTGGTCTATATACTCCAGAATCAGACTTTTTTATCATGTGGCAAGACATAAATGCTATGGACTCAAACTGATATTTATCAGGAATTAGAAACCAGGAAAGGGGATATTGCTTTATTTTGATTTTCCATAATGAAGTCTTTCAAATATTAATTATGCTAGATGAGGATAAGATAAGATAGCACATACCTTTACATTTCAATATCCAGCAGCTCATGCAAACCTCTCCAGTTACTGGTAGAAAATTACTTGCTGAAAGTAGATCACTTATGGCTATAATAAAATGCTTCGTTCATGCTCTTTGTTCCTATTCTTGGATTTCTCAGAAGCTATCGTTTACTCCTGAAATTAAATTAAAATTCAAGGAACTTCCACATTTGAGTTTACATTTTCTACAGTTCTGCAGTTTTATAATGAACTCCACCCAATTCTAGCTGTGGTGCCAAAAAATACAGAGTTTTTCTCTCCTTCTTCTTTGCTAACACTTGAACACGGGCCTTTTGTTCTACTTTCCACAAGTTCCTAAAGGCCTTGGCTCCCAGATTGTTTCTGGGCACAATTCCAAGGGCAGTTTTCAACCTATAAATCCCTAAATGGTGGGACCATTGTATGCAAAGGGACACCTCCCATATGAACGTTCCCATCTGCCAACATAACCATCTGGGGCCCTGCTCCAGGAACTACCATTTTCAGAAGTTAGGTGAGTGACTACCAGAGTCAGGGACTACTCTGTGAATACAGATGACTTGTGCCTAGCATGATGTGTACTTGGCTTCAAACACCAGTGGTGGGAGTGTGCTGGAGTATCCTGGAGTAAAGGATAACATGTGGATCTTGTTATTCTTTCAGTAACAGGATGGCATTGAATTGTTCTCTTTAGCCTTTGAAAAAAAATAATATTCATTAGCTTGTTTTTTCAAATGCTGTTACTACTTCTGTATATTTTGGAATTTAAGCAGTGCATTTGTTTCTGTACTGTTGAACATGGATTCTAAGTTTACTTGAAGCCCAGCCTTGGTGGAAAGATGGAATGAGGGTATTTGTGACTGATTGATAGTTATTCCAATCCAGAAAGTCCAGGGATGGTTTCTTTAGGAGTGGCTGTACCACTGCATATTTCAAGGCACCTCCTCACACCATGAAGCAGTAACTACAATCCGGAGCCAACTAGTCAAAGCCCCTCTGAAAGATTTAATAAGCCAAAAGGAGCAGGCTGAATAAGCTGAAACATCAGCAGACTGAATAAACTGGAACCAATCCCACACCACACCACTGACTCTGGCATTGTGCACTTCATCTGGAACTCAACAGTTGCAGAGTCAAGGGCACTGCAGAGTCAAGCAACATTCTCATCAAAATGTGTAGCCAGTTGATCACAGTTCATTGAATGCTCCAGAATTCCCTCACCCACAGTGAGAGTCAGTAACCTCTGGACTGTCCCCCAAAATACTTTACGTTGCATTCCAAATTCCTTTTATGTTTATCCAGTAACTTATCTGACTTTTTGAAAGTGATAAGAGTTTTGCTTTCATTAGGACTATAATGGAGTAGGAACCTCTGAAATATGTTTGCTCCAGGCCTCAGTTTTCATTTATTTAATCTTGATCTCCATGGTTAATGGTCATTATACTGTAAAAGAAAAACGTAACCAACATTTTAACAGCGCTTGAAACTGCTAATTCCCATAATGATAGTAAACCAAGACAGCAGAAGAATACATTCAGTACTTAAATAAAATATTGGGAAACTGGAGGGGTCGGGGAAGAGAGCATGAGAAGTGTCAATGTACATAGAGCTGGGCATCAGCATATTGGCTGAGAAATCAAACCCAGAGAGGGAGATCAGCTAAACTCAAAGAAATGAAAAAGACACACTGAATAGTGACTGATGGAGAAAGAAACAATTCAGAGCCTGGCATTTTAGAAAATATATTGACCTATCCTAAATCATTTTCAGGAAGCCCCATTGATTTGGTCATCTTTTTATTGCTGCTTCCCTCCTATAGTTCTAAGACATGGCAACAGTTCACCTGAGTTATTCTTATGATCAGACACCTTTTAGGTGTCTAGCAGTGTGTGTGTGTGTGTGTGTGTGTGTGTGTATCCTATTGAAGTATAGTATGGCAACCTAAGAGTTCTTTTGTACATTGCCCATGGCTAGTGCCCATTGGGACTGATGCAGCAGAAGTCAGGCAGACCAATAGTTGGTGGAGCCAGAACCAATGACAGGCAGAGCCAAGTAACTTGTTTTGTCCCCATCCTTTCCCCTGTTGATTTCTACCAGGTGGCAGTGCTGAGACCGAGGAGGAAGGTGACATGTACAGCCATCCATTGAACAAGCTGTAGGTAAAAAGGCAGGCATTTGGGGGCAGGATGAAGGCAAACTGAGGTGTCCCATTGTGCATATACGGCAGTCTCCACTGTAGCCTGCTTAAAGCATTAGAACATCTTGGGAAATCATCGCAGGGTCTGAAAAGATGGGCAGTCTTTGGTTTCTGTTTAAGAACATAAGAAGAGCCTGCTGGATCAGGTCAATGGCCCACCTAATCCAACATCCTGTTCTCACAGTGACCAACCAGATGCCTGTGGGAAACCTGCAAGCAGGTTGCGAGCACAAGAGACCCTCTCCTCCAGTGGTTCCAGCAGCTGGCATTCAGAAGCCTTGCAGAGGCAGAGCATAGCCATCACAGCTAGTAGCCTTTCCTCCATGAATTTGTCTAATCCTCTTTTAAAGCCATATAGAATGGTAACAATCACTGCCTTCTGTGGGAGCAAGTTCCATGTTCTAACTATGCACCATGTGAAGAAGTACTTTCTTTTAACTCTCCGGAAACTTTCAACATTCAGGTTCATTGGGTGTTCATGAGTTCTAAAGTTGTGAGAGACGGCAAAATAATTTCCTCTATCCACTTGCTCCATGCCACACATAATGTCATAAACTTCTTTCGTGCCATCTCTTACTTGCCTTTTCTCTAAACTAAAAAGTTCCAAACACAGTAGCCTTTCTTCATAGGGGAGTTACTCCATCCCTTGATCATTTTGGCTGCCCTTTTCTGAATCTTTTCTAGCATTTACAAGTTCTCAGTAGGGCATGTGCTGTAAAGCTACTTCTGAAGTCTGTACATGGAATACACACTTCCTCTTTGAAGCTCTTCTCAGGATAAACTTCTTCAACAAAGCCTTTCCTGAGATGCTCTCTCTTTGTCTTCAGTATGCTTAAACTGCTTCAAAAGTGTTTACCATCGAAGCTCTTTCATTGCTCCTTGAATCTACTCATTTACTTAAAAGATTTGTATAAAAGACCATTCAACCAGAGTTTCCAAAGAAGATCCTGCTGGATGAGATCAAATAACTATTTGGTCCAACGTCTTTCTCACAGTGGTCAACCAGATAATTATAGAAAACCCACAAATTGAACCCAATGGCGCTCTGCCACTATTGTTCTCCAGGATCTGGTGATTCAGATTATACTGCCTCTGAACCTGCAGACTGAATGTAGTCATCATGATGATTAGCCATTGATAGCCTTAACCTCGGGTCTCCAGTGTGGAGCCCACTGCCACCATGGCACCTTCTGACCTCTCTCCTTAGTGCCCACCATAGTTTATTGTTCTTCCATTTTTTTTAAGATTCTTTTTTGTTTGGTGGGAGGGCTTAGCTTCCTTGAGAACATTGCCTGCTGTTTTTTCCTGTGTTTTATCCATTTGGGGGTGTTTTTGAGGATCACCAGTTTTTATTTTGTGAAAGGGTATTTTGTGGTATCCGGAACAGTTACTTAGGTTTCTCATTGTACCTCTGGGTCCAAAAAGTTTTGGGGTACCCATCTAATCCCCCTAAAGGACATCTGTAGGAACATAATAAGAGTGCTGTTCAACTAGACCAAAGACCTATCTAGTCCAAAGAGTGATTTAATAAAATAATGTAGTGAAATTGAAAGAAATCATTACACCCAAACAAAATAATTGACAGATTCAAAGAAGCAGATTAAAAGGCCAGTACTCAAAAATTTTAAAGTTTTGCAGAATATAAAATATATGCCCGGTGCTTAAAAGATAGCATGGTAGATACCAAGAGAGCATCTCTGTAACACACCACATATTCATCTCCTGACTATCCAGTGTGCAAATGATAAATCCTTTTTGGGGTGGGAGGATGAGTGCCTCATTTTTGTTGAGTGCCTTTGGATAGTCAGAAGTATGGTTGACCAAAAAAGTAGAAGCACCTGCAATTCCTGTTTCTGTGCTTTTCCATCATGTATGAATTAATTTTTCATATTCTGTTTCCTGCCCTACTTATTTTATCATGGGAAAAGATGGAAAAAGTTAATTTCAGATCTCAATGAGAAATTGGATACTGGCCTTTGCTGTTCCCATTTCTTATATCCAAGGCCACTTCTTGTTCTGGGCAGATTTTAGGGAAGGAAGGAAGGAAGGAAGGAAGGAAGGAAGGAAGGAAGGAAGGAAGGAAAGAAGGGGAGATAAATAGTAAAAGAAAATTATGGGTGATACCCAACTAACTCATTCTAGCAGCACTCGGATTTCTGCTTGCATGGTCAAATGTTCTCCATTCTTCTCCCTGCCCCAAAGTCCCCAGGTCTTTTCTGGGTTCTACCCAAGCCTTCTGGAGCAAATTTGGGGAGGGAGAAGAACACACACAGGGAAAGGAGAAGCAGGAAGTTTCCATTGCACAAGCAGAAATCTTTGAATTGTTGGGAAAAGATTAGCTGGATACCAATCCACAGTTGGAGCAAGTTAAATTGTAACTCATTCCAAGACTCTTCAAGAACATGAGTGAAATACATATTCAATGAAAGTCACAGCAAATGGCAGTTTGAAGAAGACAGTGGTGCAGTGGTGACGGCCATTTCAAATGGTTTACATATGAAAAAGAAGTCTCCAGAAAGGCCAGTGTGAGGCATTACAAAGTCAGCTATCTAAACATAGCCTGTTTTCATAGTATCTGAAAGCAGTTGGCCCATGGTTAAAATAGAATACTTAGTCAAGTGGCCCTGACAAAAAATAGAGACCAACTGCTAATTCCACTTGAGTCACTGTATTTTCATACACCACAAAAATGCTTCAGAACAGCTCCAAGTTTAGCAAAGAAATGGCTACTTTGAGAGTGATTTTGCAGTGTGTGGAAATAATGACAGGAATGAAGATCATGCTACCATTAAAAAGTAAAAATAAAGTAGCATAACGATTTGATCTTAAGTGCTATTGTTTCCTGTTACTTCACTGGATTTCATTTATAAAAACTAAATTTGAATTATTTTACATGAAGATAAAATATGCCTTTTTCATTGACACGTGCATGTGTATGCATGTTTCGTTTCAAAAATATACTCCATTAGAATTCATATAATATTTTGTGGGCCTTTATCTGATGACTGGCACTCATTTCATTTCTTTTATGTTCTGCATCAAAAAGACAGAATCATTATTATAAATAGGCAGTACATCTATTTGACTAAAAGTTAGGCAGCTTTTTATGGTTTTACAAGGTTCAGATAAAAAGTCAGTATGGTTTATTACTATTTGTGAATGATAATATACTGTGTTTGGCAAATAAGTTTCACACCAAATTGGTTGCACTTTAAAATGCCAAAGTTATGTATGTGCATGCAGATGCATTTATTATCCTAATGAGCAAAGCTAGTAATATCAGTTGTTCCTGATTTCCATGATTTATAGGTTATGAGGTATCTTAAACACATACTTTTAAGATATGATAACAAACATTTAAATAATTTGAAGTACTGAGATATTAAAACATGATTTTGAAACACATACATTTATGTAGAGTTGCCATACTCCAGTTTCTCCAAATACAGACAACCTAATTTGCTTTATATGCAAATTGCTTACTCCTTATGCAAATAAAACATATTACTTGTCTACCAGTTCCTTTGTGCTTGCTCCTGGAAACTTCCATCACCAGTTGAGGTAAAATAAGAGGAAACATATATTTGTGGTTCGAGGACCCGACCCCCGCGATGTGGAAAGAATACACAAGGACACGTAATATAAGGTTAATGGGCAATGGAAGGCCACAACTTTATTGATTACAGCAGTGAAAAGGTATTGGCTTAGGCATTGGATCTCTCAAGCAAATGGGTTTATTCACCAGTAGGTGGAGCCTGTTGATGCTAATCCAACTATAGGCTCACCCCTGATGTCACCGAGGGTCGTGCCATGGCCTCCCGCCAAGCAGGCATCGGACAGAATACACGACCGCCAGATTCCTTTAACGGAATACCCCTAAATTGAAGGCATAGGCGATGGCCACACCTAGCTCTTCGACACACCAAAACACATATATTCCAATGCCTAACCGCCACCCGAGCCAAAGGCTCGCCGCCAATACCCTCACGGCTGCAACCAATCCCGGATGCAATTGACGACACTATCTAACCAAATGTCATTCCCCAGGTCTGATAAATGCACCCCGTCATTTCGGTATAAGGCTTGGTTGCCGATCCGGATACGGTCATGATAGATTACTCGGCCATCACTGAAGCGCACCCAACGGGCCACTGCCCGATTTACGAGTTTCCTGGTTTTTTCAATGGCCATACAGCTCAGCGCACCGCGCCAAAATATTCTCTTCAGCAACGAGGACCAGAACACCGTTGTTCTGGGACATAAGGCCGCAAACGCCTGCAAGTCTCTTTTTATGTCTGACAACAAGTCCACACTCCTTCTGCTGGCAAGGTCATTCTCCCCTAATTGAATGACAAGGATATCGGGAGGGCCGAACGTGGCAACTTTCTCCCAGAGCAATGGCATAAGCTCGTCCCAGCGCATGCCTCTTCTCGAAAACCAGGAAACTCGAACTCCAGGTGGTAAACCAAGATTAGGCGTGAGGCCGCAGCTGGCCGCCCGAACGCGGGCCCAATAGACAATACTGTGACCACAAATCCACACGCATCTCCTGTGCACAGCTGAGGATGAAAGGAAGAGAAAGGAACCGGTAAGTAGGGTTGATGTATCCGAGCGCAATCTAACGAATGTAACTTTTATAAGCATTGGATTTCCAGCGACCCAATTCTTTGATCTTATCCGCAGGCAGACCCAAGTGAGCGGCTGTTGTTGCGGCACCGATTCTGAAAGAGTGCGCGGCATATTCAAGGGACGGTAAACCGCATGCCTCGATAGCTTTGCGGAGTACCCTGGTGAATTGGTTTCTCAACAAGGGTGACCCATCTTCGTGAACCAGGAGCGGCCCTGGGCCGGGTGGTCTAAGGTAGAGGTACCGCTTAGTGTCCTTTACCGGGCATGGGCCCTGCTGAGCCGACGCTGTCAGCTTAACTAGGACCCCTCTACCAGCCTGATCAGTTTTGGATTGGCGTACCCTAACCATCAAAGTCGATTCAGACAACTGCACGTCCTCCATAAGGAGGCCGCGCGTTGAACCCCTTGCGCCAACTTCCACCACGACTTCACCAACTCTCAGGGCGCCAAAAAAGGCGATGGCGTACGCCGCAGAAAAGAGGCGAGCCTCAAACTTACTCCAACAAATTGACCTGAGCTTCATGCGTATTTGAGATAGCAACCCATAAGAAATTGGCTTACGTCCCTCAGCCCTGGGGGGTTGTGACCTGCCCCAACCTTCGATAGCTCTACGGATCAGAAAGTTGCCGCAGGGGTCATCAGAAAACGTGGCTTTAGAGAAGAAACTGATGGCTGCTACGTGTATCTTTAGTGTTTTGGGAGCACGTCCCAAATCATCGAGGTGGGAAAGGTACTGAAGCACATCGTCAGAGGTGGGTGGTACGTTATGTGACAGCCCAGATAACCCAGACCTGAAACCCAGGAAATCGCACCAGGCCTTTTTATAAGACCTGAGAGTGGAGGGTGCGACAGACGCTAATACTCCCTGAATCACTTTGCGTCTCCAACGTTCCACAGGTGCTCCGGAAAGGGCTCGGGCAACGGTTGTGCACCAGGTGCTAGCGACCGGAAGCGAGGTATCTGAAAGCGAGACAAAGCATCGGCTATATCATTACTGGTCCCCGGAATAAATTTAGCTGAAAATATTATGTTGTACTCAAGGCACCGGAGGACGAATGCCCGCAGAAGGGAGGAGACCCTCGCGGACCGAGATGACTGCCTGGCTAGTATGTTCACCACTGCCATGTTGTCGGTCCTGAAGCATACGCGGCGATTTCGAAATTCCTCCGTCCAGATGTGAACGGCCACCACTATAGGGAAAAAATCAAGAAAGGTGAGATCCCGCGTGATGGCCTGACCCTGCCATCCTGAAGGCCATCGCTGCGCGCACCAACGTCCCCTGAAGTACAAGCCAAAGCCTAGAGACCCAGCCGCGTCTGATTGGACCTGGAAGTCTCATGACAAATTTAAAACGTCCTGCCATAGAGAGACTCGCGGCGAGACGACGAAGAATGAGGCCGGGCAGGGGCTGGCGCCTCAGCAAAAGGCTGCTGAACACGCCCCCTCTCAGGCACCTGGTTGGGTGCCTGCCGAGGGGCGTGGGCGCCAGCCAGGTGAGATGGAGGCAGGGGGCTACGCCCCCTGCTAGGGGCGGGGCTCGGCTCCCGCCCACAACCACTCCCCTCACTTGGAGGGAGGAGAGTCTTTACCTATTATTTCACTCATATAGCATAGGAGTGATGTAACAATGTTTGTCCTGTGCCGTATTCAAATATGGGGTTTCTAGTGTTAGCTTTACAGTGGTATCTCTGTTTACGAACTTTATTCGTTCCAGAGGTCCATTCTTAAGCTGAAACCATTCTTATCCTGAGGCGCACTTTCACAGCATCCTGGGGCAAAGTTTGCAACCAGGAGCAGCTACTTCTGGGTTAGTGGAGCTTGTAACCTGAAGCGTTTCTAACCAGAGGTACCACTGTACTGGTTATAATGCTAGCACTTCGCTTCCAATTTCTAACATTCCTTTTACACTGCAGTACCAGTTGCATTATGGAGTTATGGCCTTTTTTGTTAACATACCACTAGGCTGTGCTAATATTTAACCAGCAGGAAAGTACTACATGCCAGGATACTGCCCCAACTTTTGTCATGTGAAATAACAACACCCTACCCCTATTAAGAGCGGGGGGGGGGGGCATCCAGAGCTTAATATTAGTACATTCTTCCCACTGCTACCTCCCCAACCCCACCACCATCTGAAAACTTAGTACAGCTAAGAGAAGCTTCTACTTTCTGAAAGCTTCTTCAGAACAGTGAGGCCAGCAATGAATTTGTAGCTTCTTTCTGTGCTCACAGAATGAGGGCTATTGACTTCTGAGCTACCCAATTATCTATTGTTAACAATAGTTAAGATGGAATTTTATGCCAGGAGTAATTGCAATATAGACATCACCTCAGCAAACAGTGCACGTTCCTGTGTAAACGTTAGGTAAATGACAAAATCTCTCCTGAGAATAAACCAGTAATGGACAATGTTAATGATATTATATGGTATGTTTGTACTTAAGCCTTCTTGCCTTTCTCTTTTCAAAGAATAATCCAAGCTTCCCTCAGTCCTCAAGAAGTCTAGTAAAATCACATTGTTTTCTGTGGAAAAGTATTTTAGTATAAAGAGGATAAATGGCAACTTAATTATAAGTTAATCTCAGTTTTTATTCAAAGTGCTGTGAAGTCAGCAGTGACAGCACCACTAAATCTGTTCAGAAGCAGATGTTAATTCATTTTTTAATTGACACAATATTTCCTCATTTTATCACTCCACATTTCAAGTCTTTCAAAAGAAATCAGAGTTGATCACGAAATAGTCTTGTTAGCTACCCAAAGGCACAGCAGCAAAAGATGCTTTTTGAAGGGCTACCCTTGCTGAGAAGCTTTGGTTGGTGCAGAATGTTTGTCCTGCCTTCTGACAGGCAATTTCCAACAACCTTGGCCTAGCATATCTTAAAAAGATGCCTCTATCCTTATATCTTATCACAACTTGGAAAAGTGACCAGAAATACTGCAGTAAGTGAACCTAGTCAAAACCACAAGAACGTAAAACTGGCATTCTTCTTCGTTAGCTGCTCCTCACCTGCTCAATTCCTTTCCTCTAGGAACTTGCCAAAACCCAGGTGCAGGCATCTTCTGGATGTGGTGCAAATGCTTTTGGTTCAGTCTGACCTTTTGTGGACATGGAATGTACAAGATGGGGTATATGAAGGGAGCAATTGCAGCTGGAGGTTTGATGAACATATTGGGTTGGATCCATACTCAGGGTAGGTCAATGGGACTTGAGTTAATCATGGCTAAATAATGTCCCATTGATTTCACTGGGCCTTTTCTAAGTATGGATCCAAGCTGTTTGTGATGGCCTGGGAATCTGATTCAGAGGTTGAACCGGAGGAATCCCAGCCTGCACAGGAGTCCCCGCCTCCAGGGCCGGCTGAGCTGGGGCAGGGCCTTGAATCTGAAGCGCCTGCATCTCAGGAGCAGACACCAGATGAATCCACTCTGGCTCCCAAGGTGACTGAGGACCCATTGCCTACAGGTGCGCCTCTTCCAGCCCTGTCAGGGGAAGGTGAGCCTCCCCCTGGGTCCAGTAACCCTCCAGCCTCTCTTGAGCTGCAGAGGCTCAAGGCAGAGAGGCGGAGGGAACTGGGTTCTCTCAGGAGGAGTGCTCGCCTTAAGGCCAGGAGACCGCCTGGGCTGGGACCGCCCCTTGCCTCAGAGAAGATAAAGGCCAGTCAGCCCGGTCCCAGGTTGTGGGAGCAACGACGTTGGAAACCTGTTTGTGCCAGCACCCAGACCTGTCTTTCCGGAGTTCCTGACCACGCCTGGCTTTTTGCTTTGAACCCAGCTTCCCCCTTGGTGGACAGTCTCCAGACCCTCAGCCCAGGACTGGACTTTGACTACGCCTCACGGTAACCCCCCCCCCGGGACCAGCACACTGTTGTTGCCTATAGTTGCTGCATGTGATCTGAAGAAGCAGGCTCTCATGTCCTGTTGTGGTAATCTAACTGGCTACTGTAGGAATGACATTCCTGCCATTAGTAGGAATGGATTTGCTTCACTCACCCACTTACCTGAAAGACACTCTGAATTACCCCAAGGAAAGAGGGCACATGGCAACCTGAGGCAAAGTGACCAATCACCGGGGAGCAGCCCTGGCCAATTTAGGGACCCTTTCCCCCCTCCTTGCCCTCTTTCTGTTCTGCAGTGCCCTCCTTTTACAATGTGGGTTTCTGCCTGCTGCCTTTTCTTGGGGCCAATTAGGATTCTTGTTTTCTCAGATTTCTTCTTATCCAGAACTCTCCCTTTTTTCACCTACCTCACACTGCTCAGTTTAGTGTGTCTGTTGCTTTCATGAGTCTCATCAGACTGGCAATGTTTCCATTGTCTGATTTGGTGAATCTGGTATAACTGGCATTTCCTTGCATAACTGGAGAATTGAGATATGATGGGTGTGAGATCTGTTGCCTTGTCTAATTGGCGATGGGCTGCTCATTTAAAGTATTGGTCTGACTGGAAATTGTTTACTTCTGAATGTGGTCACTTTGGTCTCATCGGTGTTTAGTGTAGGCAGATGAGTAAATCAAGATATAATTCTATGTCTCCCTTAGGCATTATAGGGTTGTGGGCATGTGAGAGTCATTACCTATAGCTTCAAGCTAGGAGTGGGCCTTCAGAGTGTCCACAGGAATAGACAGGGATACTTGGCTGTGGGGTCATGATGTATATGCTCAGCCATCACCCCCCAATGCTCACCTAACAAGGTGGGGAGAGTATACCCAATCCTTGAACAGGAAGTCACTGAGTCCAGTGGCTGACATGCCCAGGAGATTATAAAAGGGTGGTCTCCTCTATACAAAGAAACTCACTTGCCCATACTATTAATTGACACTTTGTTTGCAGATCTTATACTTCAATAAATATAGCAGTTCTACCAAGATGCTTGCTCTCTTCTTCAGAGTTGTAGGGAAAACTGTGTGATTGCAAGGAAACAGGATAGGCCTTTGGTCTAAGCTAGCTTTGCTCTTTTTCAGTTCTTATCCTCAGTCTTAGAGACAGTGTAACCAATACATTAAATCCAGGAATGAATGAAATAGGAAAACCTTGTGTGTAGTTTGGACCAGGCATTCTAATTCTAATGTGCATATAAACTATGTACTGCTGTATCTAATGTGTTGTTGCAAATTTAACTTTTGCAACAGAATACACCGTATAGAAAGAGCCTGTCCCAATACAATGAAACTTCTTCTTAGAACCTGTGCAATACTTAAATCACTATACTTAAATCACTATAACCATATGCCAAATGTAATTGACACTGACATTTCTTTGTGTCAACTTTTACTTTTAACCACACACTGAACTTCTTTAATGGAAATTACCCATATGCCATGCTATGTGTGCTTGACTTATTCTGCATTTGCTTAATGGCTTTATTGCAGAAAAGGTGGGGGGCGGGTAGGGGCAAAGCAGCTGAACATTCTAATAAAAAAGTGTGGGTCTGGGTGGGTTTGTGCTCAAGGAAAAAAAGCACTCAGTAACAAAAAATGTTAAATATTTTAAAATTATGAAGTCATACCAAGTGGGCTTAGAGTGATTCAGCCTAGAATTTATTTATGTCAAATTCAATTACCTTGTGTTAAGAATTTTTAAAAAGAATTTTCAGCTCAGTACGTGAAAGGTCAGTACATTCACATAACCAAGCAGATGTAGACTAGAGAGCGAGCAAATGTATAGCACACTTAAGATCATACAAATATTCTTTTAAAAGTAATAGTATAAAAACTTTTATACATTGAACCCAGTACAATATTTGTCCTTCAGTTGTGGAATAGAATATTTTGGAAGAAGGAGTGTTTTTTACTTTTGTAGATTGGGTGGGAATATGTTCCCTCACTTCAATGGCATCACAGAGTTGATTGGGTTTTTCTTCTTCTCTTTTAACTATGGCTTGATATCAATCAGCCTCAAAATCCCCAAGGTCGCTAAATTTGTACTGAATTGACATTGAAAAGTAGGGCCACAAAGAGTCTCAGTGTATTGTTTATGACCTTGTTTCTCTTTTCACTAAATCACAAAAATGGCCGGTTGCACAGAGGGGAAAACAGTCCAAGCCTTTCATTTTAACTAATGGGTCTTTAATAAAGCTACAGTGTGAATACATATAGTCAACATCTTTCATAAAGTGTAGATGCAATGCACTACCTCTGATAGGGGCTAGGCAAATGAATTTTGGTTATTGCTGCTTGGAAGTTTCATTCCCTCTAATTAAAGATGTGACAAGGAGCACCACAGTGACTGTTTCAGGAGTGATCTATACCTGGTTCTTTTAGCTTTGAAATGTTGCCAAAGGAACTTTGGATACATAGCATGCATATGTTTGCATAGAAATAGAAACAGGACGCAGGACTCATTCCATCAGCTCTGCGGAGAGACCAGCTCTATCAGGCACTTCTTCTCAACTCTGATCTAACAGCTGCAGGATGTAGTGTGGGTTGTCAGTGCCCGGGATGGGACAAGTGTTGTGCCCCCCGGTGGACTGGGCAACGGTCAGTCTCTTTATCAGCCAGCATCTAAGCAAGGGAGTCTATCCTTGCAAACTATCCCCAACCTGCGAGTTGGGCAGAGAAGTGCGAAGTCAAGAGTGTCTCTGTGTCATCTTGCCCTCCTGTCCTTGCAGTGAGGTGCTCTGGGCAAAGCACATAGCTCTGGTGGTGCTTCTTCACCTTCCTTTTCCTCCCTTCCTCCTTGGTGGGCAGCACCACGGCCCTCTCTCTCCCTTCCTCTTGGCTGGCCTAGGGGTGGGGCATGCCTGGGCATCCCTTTGCTGGACACAAGGAGAAGGAGGCGCTACTGCTAACCCCATCCCAAAGGTCTGGCCTGGGCACAGCTTGCTTCCCCATGACTTCAGCCTCAATGAGTGAGCTTGTTGCGGGGGTGCCAGGTTGCACCCCCTCATATATTTTCATCCAGGGCTAAGGCCCCATTGCCCCCCCAACACTATGTCACCGAACAGCTACCATTCCAGAGCTGCCTTCAGGTGGCACTTCATTCCATTTCCCTGACATTTCCTTACCTGGCATTTATTTGCATTTTATGTGATATTTCGCACAACATAAAAAGCCACTTCTGGAGCTCTTGCAGAATCTAGTGGAAGTTTAATGCTCATTTCTATGTTAATGGCTTCCATGAAAAAAAAATCTGTTTGTCATCCTGAAAATTGCAGGGTGTAATTTGGTGCTCTGTGCTGGTGTACTGTTATTTGCTGCCATTTTCATGGGTGAATCATGGAGGAACTGAAGCACACATGGACATAAAGGGTGGGGATGGCACCATGTCCAATGACATCTGCTGTTGTGCCACACCATGGCCACTGGTGTGAATGAAATTGAGTGCTGCATGGCGGTATGTCATTCAAAAAGCGTTCAGTCCATAATACAACAGGCAATGCAGTGTAAAAGGAAGATTATAACGTGGGACAGAAATGCTAGCATTATAACCAGGAAAACTAATTCAGTAATCCTCTGAATGCTGCCCAAGTGGCCACAGCAGTGTGAGATGGGAACTAAAGCCCACTCCATCCTCTGAGAGGCCACTTCTTTTTGGTTCTCCATCAACTGTTTCCACTCAAGCTGACTGTTATAAGAACAGCTGTACACTGCTTTTTTAAGATACACGATCAGAAGGCCTTAGGATAGCAGGCCAGGTGAGACATATAGAAGAGAAGACTTCCATTTTTGGATGCAAAGCCTGAGGTCTGCTAAACTGTAAAAAAGCCTGGGCAAGAATCAGGGCATTGTTCAGTTAAGATGTTTACGTTTCTCTTACAAGGCAAATATTGTTGCTTTGTGCATCATAATAAATAATTGTTGAGTTTGAAGAATCTGAAGTGCCCTGATGTTTCCCATATACAAAAAAAGCAAACTTTTTTTTTATAACCTTAAGAACTTGTGTGCGCGCACATTACCAGCTCAAAGCACAACTGGGTCATTCTGTTTCTCAATTTTGTTTGGAGCTTGTTTGGGGAAATGCACATCAAAATGCATTATTTCACAAGCAATGACAAGATACAGGACTGATCTGGATTGTGGCCAATCTCATGTGTGCATCACTTCCCACCCACCAGTGGGTACATATTAGATGCTGAGTAAACAGCAGTGCAGATGCAGCCCTTGTGGCTTTGCTTGCTTTTCTTATCCCTCCCCATCCCTCTTTCCTTTTGTGGCCTATCTTTTAGATTACAAGCCTGCAGGCTAATGTTGCCTCATTTGCTATTGATTTCTTGTAAGTTCTTTGGAAACATTTTCTTCAAATAAGTAAGCGATTTCTTTTAAAAACCCATAATGCGATGTGCAATTTTTAACATATAAAAAGGGTCGTTGAATGATTCACATTCCAGGAACAAAAGGAAAGAAAATAGCTGGAATCAGCAGTATTGACTTGGGACCCAGACTGTGAGTGGCCAGCCCGGCACCGCAGCATGCTGAAATACCATCAATGGTGATGTAACGTGATGACATCATGTGATGTCATGACAGTGGAGCATGGGGCATGCGCATGCTCAGCGCCGCAGCAGCCATTGGGCCAGACCTGTACCTTCTCTGCAGGGCCTCTGTTGGGGACCACTATGGCCACAGATGCACCCTGGAAGCACAACCATGGCTGCAGCGGGCCTCAACAGAGGTCCTGTGGCAGAGACGCAGGCCCTGGCCCAGTTGCTGTGTTAGTGCCAGAGTTAAGGTGGTGGCCAGTGGTGTGCAGCAATGGTGGTGGCAGTCAGCGCTCAGCAGCGGGGTGGGGGTGGAGACTGGGCACCCACAACAAAAAATTTGTGGGTGCCTAGGCCTCTGGGATCCCTGGAGTTGGTGCCACTGACTGGAACAGTTATGGAACAGTTCCATAAATAGGACTGTGGAACTCAGTGACCAGCTATGCAAAGTGCTACATAAGCTAGGCAGGCTAATGGGTTGTGACTTATCCAGTTGCTTCAAGTCAGGATGGCATTGCCCAACAGGGGCTCTTTTCCTTGCCTCCTTCAGATTCAATTCCTGCATTTGCTGAAGTTCTGTTGATGATGTTGTAGATCACTGGTTTAATAAATACAGCTCTTTGCACCCAGAACCTTGTCTTATGCCTTGACCTGGAGGTGGGGGCAACGTAATTCCAACCAATAGAATCATGTTCTAAAAAAAACCCAGTGACAAATGCACTTGTTTAGCCTCCCCTTTCGATGCTGGTTCCCTCCCCTTAATGGTACAACTGGTGTAGATGTTCTCAGCATTTTGGTGCCAGGTTACAACTAACTTATTTCTCCTGGCATTTTAAGTTTTGTTAGTGTTTAATCTGCTCTGCTGCTTTTAGCTGCGTTATTTGTTCAATGGTGCATTTCAGTATGCATTGTTACTTTACGCTTTGGTTGCTTTTATTTTGTGTTGTGTGCTGTGCTCTGGTATCTATATCGATGAAGAGTGGTTTATAAATATTTTTAAACCAATCAATAAAATTCAAGTTATCGTCTGTAGAAGATCTAAATCTTAAACTGAAATCAATGAGAACAGTGTCTAACTGCCCATTTTCCCTGGACTGATCACATTCCATTTGCTCAGAAATGAAAATTTATTACCTCACCATTTTAATTCAGCATGCAGTGATGTTAACGGTAATTTTATGAATATCAGTCAAGAGACCTGAAACTTAAAGGAAAGCACAGCTGTTCTTTCCAGAGATTGTTTTAGACAGTTATGTAATTTATCATGGATTAATCAAACCTGCTGAGCAGGGATTGTCAAAGAACATATTTTAATTCTGTATCCTATTAAAAAAGTGTGTGTGTGTATATATATATATATATATATATATATATCCAGTACTTTGCACACTACCTCAGAAAGCTGTTGAAAAAGCAAAGAAAGAAATTGACATCTGAGTGTCAGAACGTATATGTGAATGTGCATTCTGTTGATTGTTGACTTTAACGGTACCTGTTTCCCCCTGTAATTGAGTTTGACATTGCAGCATTTGTAGTCAAAATGTTTAAGAGAATGAAAGTGAGGGCAAATGAGTGTTCCTACGAAAAGGTACATGATGCCACTGTACCTCCCTCCATTGAACCTCCATGGAAAAGTACTAGCAGATGCTTACAAAGGGTCACATATAATTGCCTGAAAAAGCAGAATACCTCAAAGTGACTTGTATAGCAGGGTAGTTATAAAAGCCATTATTTCTATTAGCATTGACTTTTGGCATAGATCTCAGACGTTGTTTTTAAAGTGCTGTAAGTAACTTTCATTGTCAGTTCTGCCTTGGTTACAGGAGCTGTTTCTCTCCAAGTTGCTCCCCCCCTTTTTTCCCCCTTCCACAGAAAATTTTTGTTTTAGTGATTTGAAGTAGAGGAGCACTCTGTTCAGATGAATGATAATGAGAACTGTCAAAGAGGCAGTAAAATTGAATCCCCGGCCTTTGCTGCTGGGCTGAGAGCTGCAGGAGTTAATTGTGTGAATGGTAATGAGACTGAGCAGGCAGCAGATGCTCGCGTGCCTTTACAATCCAAATCCCACCAACAAATTCCTCCCACAGAAACTTTAAGGGATATCTTGGCACCCTGGAGATGGTGATAGGCCCAGTCTCAGCCACTTGCCACCTGCTAGATCTATTGTTTATTTTTTTTTATTAAAAAAAAAACCCTGTTACGATAACAAAGTTGTTTGCTGTCTTCTACAATGACTTTATGGCACCAGGTTTGCCATACTGGAGCTATTGAAACATCTGATTCTGAAGGAGGAACATTTGTACTCAGCACTAACAACTGTTTTGGAATACCGAGTGTAACATTTTTTGCTGATAAACCATCATGCTTTTCCCCCTTCACAGCTCCCCGCAAGCCTATCAGGGTTCATGTTTTCCACATATATTCCCTCATGCAGCTGCAAAGAAAAAAAAGGGGAGAGGGAAATAGATATAAATATCTATTACTAAATAAATTAATAAATCAACCGCTTGTTAACAACATAGATTGAAGTTATTATATTTTTTGTTTCTATAGTAGATGACTCTGCAATGGAAAAGATAGTCAGGGAAAGAAAAGAAATTTATTAGTATTTGTTGGAATCAAAATCTCTTGTGTCACATATTTTGCCCACATATGCAATAATTTTGGTGTTCCAGAATCCTGCTTTGACCCCAACTAAACAGAGCAGCAATATTCCTCCTATACCACTCCTTTGTTTGTGCTGTTTCTTCTGGTTTTTCATCCTGTCAGAACTGATTCTCGCAGCAGCTATTCTCCCCCACAGCCACAATTTCAGTTATGGGTGTTGTTTTAATATGTGGCCAAATAGGCATGCATGACTTTCGCCATGAATGAATGAATTTATTAATACGGTCACAGACCAGCGTCAACACACACAATATCACAGATCATAAAAAATATATATCAGAAATACAAAAGACAATATGAATATAACAAGGATTTAAATATAAAAATTAAAATTAATTATTAGCGTGCCCCCTGTAATTAACATTTAGGGGTTTAGTCACTATGGAATACCACTTGCTTCCTGCGATTGATTGCAGACGCACAGAATTTAGCTACATTTAATGTAGTCTTGGGATTCTTGTCCTCTAGCAGTAGTTTTAAACTATGGTGTTCCGATTCTTTCCTGGACTTTTGCAAAACAGGTGTAATAAAAGTCAAACGTATATCCTCATAAAAACGACAACGTAATAGTACATGTGAAGCAGTTTCAACTTCCAACGAGCCACAAGGGCAGACCCGTGCTGTGTATGGTTTACGCTCAAATCTGCCCTGAAGTAAGGCAGAAGGGAGAACGTTAAATCTGGCGAGGGTAAAAGACCGTCTGTATTTGGGTACCTGAAGACCTGACAGATAGTTAGCTGGAGAGAAACCTCTCCCATGGTCCCTTATTGCTGGGTGTTTAATCATTTCGCTCATGTGGCATTGTAATTCTACGTCCCAGATACGCTGGCGAATTGTAGTCCTAGCTTTCTCGAAGCCTGTCGCTATCAGGGTCTGCTGTGGGATCCCCAAGCCTTTAAGCTTTTCCAGCAGTGTAGCTTTCCATTTGGATTGGTAGGTATCTAGTAAGGTTAAAGGTGCCAGCCCAACCAGGAAGAAAATAAGCTTTAGCCAATAATGGATCTTCAATATCCATATCCGAGTACTGATAGGAATTTGCCCAACCTCCAAACGGACCGCTATGTTGGATACGCAAGAGGGGATCCCCAGCAGGCAGCGAAAAAACTTAGTTTGGAATGCCTCTAAGAGAGTAAGGTTTTTAAAGCTGCAGATCTGGGATCCATATAACAATTGTGATAGTATTTTGGCAGCAAAGACCTGGGAGGCTGCCAGTATGTGTTGGCCCCCTTTCCCATAGAAGAATCTTATTAACGCTTTGGTAGATCTTTCTGCATTTGCAATAGTATTATTAATCTGAAAGCGCCAGGAGCCCCTTTCCTGGAAGGTTACACCCAGGTATTTAAAGGTTGCTACCTGTTCTATTGAGCGATTGTCTATTCTCCATTTATGCCTCCTCCTTTTTTTAGAGAACACCATGACTTGGGATTTGTTGTAGTTAATTGTTAGTTGTTCGATGCTGCAATATTTGGTAAGAGATCTCAAAAGTTTTCTTAATCCAACACAAGAAAAAGACATTAAGACTGTGTCATCCGCATATAAAAGGACCGGGAGGGGCGTACCAGCCAATTTGGGGGGATGGGCATTTTCTTTCTCCATATTTCCTACTAGCAAGTTGATATAGAAGTTAAATAGAGTAGGCGCAAGGACACACCCTTGCCTGACCCCCTGGTGGATTTGGATTTCCTTGGATAGGTGGCCCTGTCGGTCACACCTTACCCGGATCCGTGTATTTTCATATATACTGTGGATGAGATACAGTAGGCGTTTGTTTATATTTGCGGCACTTAGCTTTCCCCAAAGCCTGTCCCTCGGTATTAAATCAAAAGCAGATTTGAAATCTATAAAGGCCGTGTATAGGGAACCTCCTTTTCTTGATGTATATTTCTCCACAAGATGTTGGAGAACAAGGCCCTGGTCTAAAGTTGACCGATTTGCCCTAAAACCAGCCTGTTATGGGTGTTGTTTTAATATGTGGCCAAATAGGCATGCATGACTTTCGCCATGGAGTCAGGTATCCACAAACCTTCCAAACTTAAGTTGGGAAATAGCACTCATTTGCTATCTGAGTCCAATTCCACCACTCTGTTTCCATGGGACTCTTCAAACCTGATAGCATTTGAACTGTATGTAAAGAGAAAGAATGTGAAATGAATGGTAGTCTTCACCAGTTTAACCTAAGCCAAACTGTGGTGAGTGGTCCCTGAGCTTCATTGAGGTAGTCTATGGATTTGTGGCTGAAGATGGGAGACGGGGCATTCATTGCATCAAATATTCATATTTATTATTAATTGTAATTTTATTGCTTCTTTTATTTATTTATTATATTTGATAGGCTAAATTATATGGAATTGCAATTGGTAAAACAGCCAGAAAAATCATTAAGTGATCTACCAAGATCCTCAACAATTTAAAATGGTTGGGAACCACTGATCTATATATAATTAATGGAAAATTCAGCACATGATTTTTCGCATTGTAAGAACCATGAAAATCCCCATAGTCATTTACATTGTTCTTCTAGAATAAAACCTCAGAAAACTGAAAACTGTGAGGACATCCAATACAACTGGGATAGGAACACAGAAAGAAAACTGGTGTTTCTTATGAAACATTCATTCTATCTTCAAACCCTTGTGATGCACATGAATCCTGCACTTGTAAGTTCTGTTTTGACTCTATCTCTCGCTGGTTCCTAGTCCGAAGTGGCTGTTCTTTAACACAGAAGAAACAAACAAAAGATCTAACATTGATCTTGTGGGGAGAGCACTGTAAGCAATATTGTGACATCCATTTTCTCTGTCTATGTGTATTGGTCTGAAATGTCAGTTCTTTTTGAAGGCAAAAAGTCTGCATAAAGACACAAACGTTGTCCAAATAGGAATGACATGATTCATCTCTTAAATATAACTTTTCCAAGGTGCAGAAATACAAGCATTTATTTCAGTGTCTGCTTAATGTTTGCTCTTTTGCAGGTTTAACTCAAGTGACTAAAATTTGTTGTCTCTAGCCACACAGCTATCACTTTCACACCATATACTGAAAGTCCATTTATACCACTTTAACAGTCATGGTATAAAGCAATTCCCTAAGTTAATCGTGCTAACTGTCATTTACCCCTCCCAGAGTTACAATTCAAAACAACCTTCAGTTCCCAGGATTCTTTGGGGGAAAGCCATGTGCTTTAAATGTATCACAGTGGTCAGTTGATCATGTGGACTACCAGTGATCCACTGTCTATGCCTTAGTTTAAAGCAGGGATGGAGAACCAGTGGCCCTCCAGATGTTGTTGGACAACAGCTCTCAGCATCACTCACTCTGCTATTCAAGGGGAACTGTTTCTCTTTTAAAAATTCCACTCAACATGGAACAATCTGGAAGTAGCATTCTGAGATGCACACAGGGCATTCATAGCAGGCTTGCTTGGTTATGTTGTTGTTGTTGTTGTTGTTGTTGTTGTTGTTGTTGTTGTTGTTAATGCTGTTGTTGTTTTATACCCCACCTATCTGGCTGGGTTTCCCCAGCCATTCTGGACGGCTCCCAACAGAATATTAAAAACACGATAAAACATTAAACATTAAACTTCCTTAAACAGGATTGCCTTCAGATGTCTTTTAAAAGTCAGATAGTTGTTTATTTCCTTGACATCTGATGGGAGGGCATTCCTCAGGGTGGGTGCCACTACTGAGAAGACCCTCTGCCTGTAACCTTGCAGTGAGGGAACTACCAGAAGGCCCTCAGAGCTGGACCTCAGTGTCCGGGCTGAACGATGTAGCTGGAGATGCTCCTTTAGGTATTCTGGGCCGAGGCTGTTTAGGGCTTTAAAGTTCAGCACCAACACTTTGAATTGTGCTCTGAAATGTACTGGGAGTCTTTCAGGACCGGTGTTTATATGGTCTAGGTGGCCACTCCCAGACACCAGTCTAGCTGCTGTATTCTGGATTAGTTGTAGTTTCCGGGTCACCTTCAAAGGTAGCCTCACATAGAGTGCATTGCAGTAGTCCAAGCAGTAGATAACTAGTGCATGCACCACTCTGGCGAGACAGTCCGCGGGCAGGTAGGGTCTCAGCCTGAGTACCAGATGGAGCTGGTAGACAGCTGCCCTGGACACAGAATTGACCTGCACCTCCATGGACAGCTGTGAGTCCAAAATGACTCCCAGGCACAGTTACCCTATTCAAGACCAGGGAGTCCTCCACACCTGCCCGCCTCCTGTCCCCCCAAAACAGTACTTCTGTCAAGTCAGGATTCAACCTCAATCTGTTAGCTACCATCCATCCTCCAACCGCCTCCAGACACTCACATTCACTTGCCTTCACGGGTTTTGATTTGAAGGAGAGGTAGAGCTGGGTGTCACCAGTGTACTGATGAACATCCAGCCCAAACCCCATGATTCTCTCTCCCAGCGGCTTCATATAGATGTTAAAAAGCATGGAGGAGAGGACGGAACCCTGGGGTACCCCACAAGTGAGAGCCCAGGGGTCTGAGCACTCAACCCCCAACACCATTTTCTGGACACAGCCCAGCTTCTCTGTATTAGTGTATATTTATTTTAAACATTTCTACATCCCCCTTCATTTGCAATACTGGGGTGCCTAGCAACTATCCAAATACATAATAAACAACATTATCAAGAACAACACAATTAAAAAAAATCACATAACCAGCATGAATAAAAAGCTGTTTAACATGCATCAAAAAGCTGGTGCTTGAAGGGGAGATGATTCCATAGACTGGGCATTTTGACAGAAAATGTCCACCCCTTGATTGTTGCAGGATGAATCTCAGCAGCCTGTGGTGCAACCAGGCATGCCTCATCTGCAGGTTTAAACTTTTGCTCAGCTCTATATCCATTCTTAAGGAAATCAGCCCTGAGTGCTCACTGGAAGGACGGATCGTGAAGCTGAGGCTCCAATACTTCGGCCACCTCATGAGAAGAGAAGACTCCCTGGAAAAGACCCTGATATTGGGAAAGATGGAGGGCACGAGGAGAAGGGGACGACAGAGGACGAGATAGTTGGACAGTGTTCTTGAAGCTACAAACATGAGTCTGACCAAACTGCGGGAGGCAGTGGAAGACAGGAGTGCCTGGCGTGCTCTGGTCCATGGGGTCACGAAGAGTTGGACACGACTAAACAACTAAACAACAACAACATATGTGAGAAGGTAGAACTTGCAAACTGGTCAGAGCAGGCTTCTGAGAGTAGTAGCATCTCTTTAAACAAGTTAGATATTCATAAACCCTGCCTCAGCTGGATCTAGCTCCTTGACTTAGTAAAGTAGAATTTCTTTGCTGCCTTCACCATCACACTTCTAGCTCATGCCTGGTCATCTTTGTGGTGATTTTTATGTCATTTGTGCTGCCCTTACAGTGGCTAAACCAGTGGTGTCCAATTAGGTAGGTTCTGCAGACCCCCTGTTTTTAAAAGCCAAGCCATGGACCACCTACTTTCAAAAAAGTTGATATCTCTATGGTAGTTTTTGTAATGTGAATGGTGCTATGCTTTAAATCTCCCCTCTCTTGACTTTTGACTCTAATTATCCAATCTGACTGAATGACAAAGTTTCCCATTGAAAAGGAACATGTTATAGTGCTTTTAATTGAGTGCATTTGTGAGGATACCAAATTTATATTTAGAGGGGGGAAACCAATAAGCTAGGAAATGGGTGAAAATGGCAGTCATACAAAACGATGCTTTGCACTGAATTTTTGAGACTGATGAAATAAGGCAGCCTGGGAAAGAAAGGAGGGCTGTAACATTTTCTTAACAGGGCTTGCTTCACTAAACATTCTGGAGTAGGAACTAGCAATTTTTTTTTTATTATTATTCCAAGTGCCTCTTCAAATATTCTGGTCATTTTTATTAAAATAATTGCTTCCAAACACAGGCACTGCTATGCTTAAAAGCATAATCCTACTTTTGAAAGTAATCAGAGAAAAAAGGAGTCGAAAAGATTATATTCCACTCTATTCTGGGACTGAAAATAACCAAATACAATTACTGTTTGAACTAGGGAGATCAAACAGTGCTATTCCATTTGCATTCTGTGCAGCTGTAAGGATGTACACAGAGCCCTGCAGGGTGAGACCGAAAACCTATCTCCTTCAGCATCCTCTTTTTCCCAGGGGCCAACAAGATGCCCATGATGATCCTGCAAACAGGACTTGAACACAACAGCCCTCTCTCTACTTGTGCTCCTCAGCAACTGGTATTTGCATGCATAATGTCCCCAGTACTTCACAGTGAATTGTTTTCCTGTTCCAAGGTTTCCCATATATGTGCTCTGGGTATTCATAGGAGCCCTGCACCTTAAAATGAATGTGTGTAAAAAGAAAATGTTGTTAATGCCAGGGTTGGTCTAAGAGCAGGCAGCAGATGCTGTGACAGCAGTCCTCTTCTTTGTTTCTCCTGAGACTCCCATAGCCACTCCTCCTGAGTACCCTGGCTATTCCCATCATCTGGTCACCTTCTTCCACAGCTGTGTTGGAAAAGGCACCTCATTGAGTGAGCAGGCAGAAAGACATGTGTCCCAGGCCTCACCCTACAGCAGGCACTGCACAGAATTTGTTTGAGTAGGCAAAAAGTGAGTGTCATGTGTAGCAACCAGTGGCGTAGCGTGGGGGGTGCAGGGGGGGCCGGCCGCACCGGGCGCAACATCTGGGGGTTAGGGCAAATCCACGGGTTAGGGGGCGCAAATCCACGGGTTAGGGGGCGCAAATTACTTGCCTTGCCCCGGGTGCTGACAACCCACGCTACACCACTGGTAGCAACCATGAGATGTTCAAGGACTCAGCTGTGTATAGTCTGTCCTGCACGCTCGATGCTAGCCTGCAACCATGAGGCAGTGGAGAGTGCTGCCATATCACTGGTCATATCATATCACCAGCACTGATAAGCCCATTCAGCATCTGTAGTTGTGATGGCAACTTGTCTTTTGCCTCAAGCAGCAAAATACCTTCAACCAGCCCAGGATATCTGGTGGCCCATCCCTTTTCAAGTAATAGTCACATTATAAAATCACGGGATCTGGACTCACAAGAAAATAGCTGATTCTTCTATAGGGTCAAGTTCCCATTCTGGTCCTGGAGCAGCTTTCATACACTAGGACAGATCTTACTTCCCAGTCATCAGTCTTAGGAGCTGGCAGATCAGACTGCCCCCACCTACAGCCTGCCCCAAGGTCAAAGGATAAGCCAGAGTGTTTCATCACTGAATTTAATGTCATACAAAAACGGCAGCCCAGAATGCCACTGCACTCCCATCTTCCCACAAAGTGTCTTTGTGTAACGTAGTTGTTACAGCTATGCCTCACAAAAAGAAACTCGTAAGTTTGTTGATCCTAAAGCCCAGTTTAGATATTGGGTAATGCGATAAATAAAGAGGTGCACATACTGCTGTGGCATGGATGCATTGTTTTGTATCTCATCAATACAACACAAGTCACTGATAAGTCTTGAGTCTATTTGCTTTATCACAGCAGGGAAACAATCCTTTTCCTAAGGTGACCTAGCCATCTATAGGGCTCCCTATTCGTGCTCCCTTCTGGATGGTGATATGCACCCATCTGTTACAAGTAGACAAGATCCACTGCCATTTTGGCCTCTGCCTGTGTTTGTTGATACCACAAATAATCCTAAAATAAAGCAGGGAGTAGTATTCTCTCTTCCACATCTCAGGGAAAAGCCACAAAAGATTATCACATTTGAAGCACCTTCACTGAGACTAAACAATGGCTCTGTTTGTTCCTCCATGCAATGTGAATGATGTGGAGGAGGAAGCAGAAATAAGCACGTTTGCCCCATTCTCACATTCCCTGTCAACTTCCACCATTTGGAGGGCAACCATCTGTTGTCAGGAGCCTCCTCTACTCATGCAGCTGCACATTTTAGACCTCTAAAGTCCAAAACATCCTCTCTTCCTCCTCCACATGATTAACATTGCATGGAGGAGCAAACATCAGAATAGGGTGAATGAAGCCATCTATAAAAAGCACATATAAATAAAGAAGGTACCTAATAGATCAGGAGAAATTTTCCCTAAAGCTCAAGAAGAAGAAGAAGAAGAGGAGGAGGAGGAGTTTGGATTTGATATCCCGCCTTTCACTCCCCTTCAGGAGTCTCAAAGCGGCTAACATTCTCCTTTCCCTTCCTGCCCCACAACAAACACTCTGTGAGGTGAGTGGGGCTGAGAGACTTCAAAGAAGTGTGACTGGCCCAAGGTCACCCAGCAGCTGCATGTGGAGGAGCGGAGACGCGAACCCGGTTCCCCAAATTACGAGACTACCACTCTTAACCACCACACCACACGTTGACACGTTGTAGAGCTATAGAAAATATAATGTGGGAATAAATATAGGACTCCCACACGGGTTGATGAAATCCAGCCAAGACTGAAAGTACCTAAGATTTTTGATGATAGAATGAGAAATTCACAAATGAACTTTTATTACCGGGTATGTATCTAATATTGTAAAGAAAAACATGAAATATTTCCTCAGGGGACAGGGGTATTAATTTGGGATTGTAGTGCAGTAACTGATTGTCGTTATTTCTGAAAAAGCAATAAACATTTTATAAAAGCATCTTAAATTGCTAAGCTCTGTTCTGTGTTCTGAATGACCTTACCTCATCATAAATAGTAATTAACTCACCAAGTTGCAATCCCAATGTCACAAACATACTGTCAAATGTTCTCTGTTATTTGAAGTTTTCTAAGTTTATGATTTTTTCTGCATGTATGTGCATCTCCAAATATGGCACTGACAGTATAGTATTTGCTGCTGTCCCTTCACCGCCAAAAAAACAACTATTCTACATCACAGTGTCATGTGTCACAACATGTTATTTTAGATCACTTACTCTTTGCTAAAGGAACAACCAAAATATTAGAGTAAAGCCATGTGTATCACAAACAGGAATTTTTCATTTTCTTTTTTTTTTTATAATATTTTTATTAAACAATTTTTATATTAATGCAAACAAAACATACATAAATAAACAACAAACAATAACAGAACAAAAAACAAGTACCATTTCATATCCTAATTTCTTTAACCTTTCTTCCTCGACTTCCTCTTGCCTCCCGTTTCTGTATTCCAAATTCTTATAATTATTCAGCGAATCTTTCCCTTATTTTACTATAAATTTATGTTAATCATCCTTATTCTCATTGTCTTAACCAATACTAATAGTAACCATTTATTTTAATCCAACATCATTTTAACTGTCATTAATTTTGTAATATTTCTTTAAATAGTCCTTGAACTTTTTCCATTCTTCTTCCGCCGCTTCTCTTCCCTGGTTTCGGATTCTGCTCGTCATTTCTGCCAAGCCCATGTAGTCCATCACCTTCATCTGCCATTCTTCCAGTGTGGGTAGATCCTGTGTCTTCCAGTACTTTGCAATAAGTATTCTAGCTGCTGTTGTAGCATACATAAAAAAAGTTGTATCTATCTTTAACACCCCCTGGCCGACAATACCCAAGAGAAAGGCCTCTGGTTTCTTGGGGAAAGTATATTTAAATACCTTTTTCAGTTCATTATAAATCATTTCCCAGAATGCCTTAATCTTCGGGCACGTCCACCAGAGGTGAAAGAATGTACCTTCCTTTTCTTTACATTTCCAACATTTATTGTCAGGCAAATGGTAGATCTTTGCAAGCTTGACTGGGGTTATGTACCACCTATAAATCATTTTCATTATATTTTCTCTTAAGGCATTACACGCCGTAAACTTCAACCCGGTGGTCCACAACTTTTCCCAATCAGCCAACATGATGTTATGACCAATGTCCTGAGCCCATTTAATCATACTTGATTTTACCATTTCATCTTGTGTATTCCATTTCAGCAGCAGATCATACATTTTTGACAAATTCTTAGTACTGGATTCTAACAGTTCAGTCTCTAATTTTGATTTTTCCACCTGGAAGCCTATTTTACTGTCTAATTTAAACACTTCATTTATTTGATGATAATGTAACCAATCTCTCACCTTCCCTTTTAGTTTTTCAAAGCTTTGCAGTCTCAATTTGTCCCCTTCTTTTTCCAAAATTTCCCAATATCTTGGCCATTTTGACTCCATATTTAGCTTTTTAACTGCCTTAGCTTCCATTGGTGATAGCCATCTTGGAGTCTTATTTTCCAGCAAGTCCTTATATCTAACCCAGACATTTAATAGTGCTTTCCTGACAATATGATTTTTGAAACTTTTATGCGCTTTAACCTTGTCATACCACAAATATGCATGCCACCCAAAAATATTGTTAAAACCTTCCAAATCCAGAATGTCTGTGTTTTCAAGAAGCAGCCAATCTTTTAGCCAGCAGAAAGCTGCCGCTTCATAGTACAATTTAAAGTCTGGCAGGGCAAACCCCCCTCTTTCCTTTGAATCCGTTAATATCTTAAATTTTATTCTGGGCTTCTTGCCCTGCCAGACAAATTTAGATATATCTTTCTGCCACTTCTTGAAACAGTCCATTTTATCCATTATTTGTAATGCTTGAAACAAAAACAACATTCTTGGCAATACATTCATTTTTATAACTGCAATTCGGCCTAACAAGGAAAGCTTCAAGTTTGACCAAATCTCCAAATCTTTTTTCACTTCTGTCCAAGTTTTTTCATAATTGTCTTTAAATAAATTCACATTCTTAGCTGTCATGTTCACACCCAGGTATTTCACTTTTTTGACCACAGTCAACCCCGTCTCATTCTGAAACCTTAGGAATTTTTCATTTTCTTGGGAAAGCAAAGGGTTACGGCAACCAACATCTCAGCAAGCAGACACAGGAATGATGCTATTTGTGTGCTTAGTTTTGCAAGCTGTGCAGGCACAGAAAATATAAGTCAGTTTAAAATAAATGTAGTTTTGAATTACAAAAACCTGAACCAAGCGATTTCAAAGGTCGATGTCATCATTAGTTATGATCATTATTAGTGACTTTTTTCAGTGAGGTGGACTCAAAGTGACCTATAAAAACAAGTATTAAAAACAAGTTGAAAACCTCAGTGGTCCAACTCCCAGCTCTAAGACAAGCTATCCTATACCTGTTAAACCTCTTTTAGGCAAGATCACGTGATTACACCTCTGAGACATTCTGCATTCTGATTGCCTTCACGAGTCATACAAAGTCCCTTTTTTGATCTTGAAGGGTTGAGAGATTGAGACGGTTGCCATGTAACAGTGCACCAGATTTTTCAAAGATAGACAAAATGTTAGAGAACAGATAATCAATATGGGATTTACTTTCAAAAAGCAGAACACTTGAGGAGCATTTGTGTGATTGCATTATAACACTAAAACTTCCTCACCATCAGTTTCTGAGCTAAAACAAACCGTGAGTTTCAGCAGATAGAACGTAGAGCTTATAAACCGAAAAGAACACAACACTGTGTATCCTCTTCAAGGAATGATGAGGAGAACTGTGTATGGGTTCAAATATTTATGTAATATCAGAGTCAAGTTTAGGACAGAATGACCAGTTCCACCATACTGGGCGCCGAGCCTAGGGGGTGCTTCAGGGCGTCACAACTATGACGTAGTGAATTGAGCAGAAAAGAAGGAGAGAGGTGGGGGGGGTGCCAAATTTTGACTGCTGAAATTTGAAAGACCAATGTCTGCCCCTGGTAATAACAAAGCAGATCAAAATATCTCGTTGTGAATATATAGCTTCCATTGGCCTTAATATTTTTATTCATTTAAAAAGGAAGAGGTGGGAAATCAGGTAATATATTAAACTTTACAAGGCTTGCTGAATCTTCCTCCCTACCTGCCAGTAGGTGAGAATTTTTTTTGACAAGCGAGTTAAATATTACTTTTTCATTATCATCAATCATCAGAAGAAAGGGTGGGCGAACAGATTTTCTGCTGTGTGAGTAAATTTTCATGGTATTTCTGCAATGCTGCAGTATATATATGGAAATATCAAGTTAAACTATTCACACATGCTAAGGGCTGTACTGAGATACTTAGTCCATTTCTAGCTTGATATAATCTTCATCTCTTGCATTTATTTATAACTCCAAGGAGGTGGGTGGGGGGCAACCCCCCCAAAGGCTTAGGAAAGCTTAGGAAGCTTTCATTCAAAACAAGTTTTTTTTTTTAATATTGCCTGTTGTGTGGTGTTGGAAAGACACCAGTCAGGGAAGGGCATACATCTACAACCTGGTGCCCTCTAGATGCTTTGAACTACCACTCCCATGATCTCTGACTATTGCTCATGCTGGCTGGGACTGATAGGAGTTCAAAATATCTGGATGACATCAGGTTGGGGAGAGCTGATCTAGTGAGCCACATGTAGTCTCACCCAATGCAATTCATATTTTTCTATCAGTCAGTTGTATAAACTAGATTTTAAGCCTAGGTATAAATGTGTACTAGGAATGCAAATAATATACCCCAATGCTCTGAGCAGGTTTTATTGATGCTTACCTTCTGAAATTTAGATTTTTGTTTCCATGCATTCAAGTCCCCTGTGGTATTTCCACTCATTTGATCTTTTGTGTAATCCTGGGCTACAGAAAGGGAGCTTGACAAAAACTGCCTGGTGACCTTCATAGGCAATAAGCTTAGATCTGAGCTTCCACTTCCAATATCCAAGCTACTTCTGTAGACATTGTACCATACTAGCTCCTTATCCTAGACTGGATCAAGAAGAATTTTAACTAATGGGGGGATTCTTCCTCCAACCAAGAATGTCCTCTGGGTCTTCTCTTTCTGCTATTGCTAGTCGGGGTGAAGGGCTTATGCTACGCTCTACCTGTGAAAAACTCCTTTGCGACTTTTCTACACAGGACGAAGATGCTGGGTTATTCACAAAGTGGAGCTCTTGCCTCTTCCATTTTGATGGAAATATTATCTTAAAATGCAATTTGGACTTGGCAAGTCATGTCTTTCACATTCATTATAAAGGTGTCAAATCACATCTCATCTGAGTACATCTTGTTTCCTAGAGCATGGAATGACATGATATAACATGATGTGACAAGGCAATACACCAGGTGGAAACCAAATATGAATTCATCTTTTAAAAATAAAGCAGAGTTAATTTCATTACTTTAAAGTATTGCCTTGGAAGTTTTTTAATCCTGGTCTGGGTCAGGTGTCTTTCTTTCTTTCTTGTCCATGGTCCAAAAGTAAAGGACCATTTTCCCGTAGGCCTCTAGTTAGTTGCCTAAAGGTTAGGAAGTTTTAAAAATAACAGATTTCGAATATGCTCAAAATCTCTCCTTTGAAAGTGGAGGGGCGGTAATAGAAATTGTAATGTGCACATTGTGCAAATATAAAGTAATATTTGGCTAAGAGCAAAGTTAATTAAGCTTCTAGATAATGGTTGATTCAGAAAGAGCTATGTCTGCCTCAGGAAGTACTTCTTAGATTCAGCTTGTTTGTTCAGTCCAGGTAGGATACTTGTGGTTGGATGGAAATTGATTTCTAAGGATAAGAGTTCTAAGGTAGAATGGAAGTGTGATATGGCAGAAGTAACCAAGATTACCCACCAGGAGGTTAACAGCACTCCACTCACGTGCCTAACAACACCTCACAATGGCACACTCTGTAAGAAATGTCTGCTGACTGCACATGGGTGTTTTTTCCTTCCTTTGTGACTAAAGCCTACCATGTCAAAGGTGGACTGGGGTTTAAGGGAAATTCAAACAAAACTCTTTCATACAAAGGAAGCCAAGCGAAAGCCCCAACTGCTTGTAAGCAGTTTACTTGACGATAACCTAGAATGTCTAAATTTTCTGCCACAGTTTCACAGCCACTCAGTTTTTAAATGAATTTCTGCCTAGCTCCTTGGTTGTGAGGAATGTACTACTCTTTAAAGTTGATTTTTCCCTACCTCATTCTTAAACATCAAAATTATCTAGCTGTTCTATAAATATTTGACCACACTGAGATATCAGCAGTGGCCATGAGCCTAATTCTAGACATGGCAGAGCTGTCAGTTTCATAACTGATTGATTGATTGATTGATTGATAACCTTTGGAAGACTAAAGCCATGTTCTAGGAGAGGTCTGCAGGTATATATTTTCTGTCTAGAGGTAGCACAATATGTCCCAACCTCTAAACCAAGGGGAATCATGTAATAAAGAATGACTGTGTGAAGACAAGCTAATAAGTGCTGTAATACTAAGAGTCATCCCTGCATTTGCTGAACTGCTGTGCATAAGAACAGGTTCGTTTGGTATCTATATTAATTTACATTTACATTTTCAATATTTCAGTGCTCAGCTCTGAAATTATTTTCCCTTATTAATTATTTAAATGCTCTTAAAAAGGGCAACAGCTTCATTTCCAACAACACAATAATATTAATGGAAATTGAAAAGGTCCTTTAATAAAACAATTTTCCAATTATGGCCAGAGGGGGTAAATGTACTTGGAGTTTAAAAAAATAAATAAATTAGAAAGGTTTACTAGAGCTGCAAGAAAATCTGTTTGGCAGCTAATGGAATTAGGTTATCTTTGAATTCTCTTCACCCCAACTTAGAATGGACACTAATTCCTTTCTTTGCTCTTTTGGTGTTTGCAAAGGGGCTCACTAAAGCCTGCATTGATATAATTATTGGCTTGGATTGTTAGAGATTTAGGCCAGATGGCTATAGGTTTCTAAAGTCCCAGTTGCTTGTCTTAGATTTTTGAGTTTGCCTATAGGGTTTGGGGATCAGAACTCTGAAAAGGTTGCAAACTTGTAAAACAGCATTATTCATGGGGGCAGAATGTTCATCGGCGTGACCCACTACTAAATACATTCATTATAGGCATTTCTATTCTACACAATTTGCTACACGGCACTGGTTTCTGAAAAAAAGAGAGGAAGAGACAATAGCATATAAAATGCTTTTGAATGCTTAAAAAGAAGGCGAGCTCACACTGTGACTCTTCTGTCTTCTTCTTTTGCCACAAGAAGCTTCTTAATGACTTCGGTTGAATTCTATTTTTTTGTTGTTGGGGGCGATTGGAAATTCAGAGTTTTACTTATTACATCTGGGGCATGGTTACAGGTAATGAGAGAACGGAACCCAGGAGAGAGGGAGGGAAATGATGGAAAGATTATGAGCATTGCAAATAAAGCAGTGGATAAAGACATCAAAGAAATAATGTAAAGAAAATGAAAGTGCGGCAAGATAATGATGAACTTGAACAAAAATGCAGAGAAGGGGAAGGAAAAGCACGCCATAAATTATTATCCTTGAAATGAAAGGAAATCTATCAAGTTTCTTCACCCTGGAAGCAGGATGAAGCTCGCATAATAATCCAAAGCACATTTTATATCCAATAGTTCCCCCAATGTGATAATTGTAGAGATGTAATAATACTTTGGATCATAGTATACCATGGCTGTATGATGCACCACGGATGTATATATGCATTTGTGCTGTGAATATGTATAGGTATGTACACACTCACATGTTGTTTATAGTATTGCATGTATAATAATGCAATAGCCATGGAATTCAAAATGGTGTACATGGTTCTGCTCTCCCCACCTTATCCTCACAAAAGGTTGTTTAGGCTGAAAGCTATTGATTGGCCCAAGGTCACCCAATGAGCTTCATGATTGAATGGGGGTTTGTACCATGATCTCTCAGGACTTAGTCCAACATTTTAACCCTTACACCATACTGGCTATATATGTATATTGCTAATTTCTGAAAAGATTGCTACCCAACAGGTCAGAAATTGGAATAATCCTGCACCAGGGTGGAACACTGAAGTAAAACAACAGGCCATTGTGCTCAGGGACAGACTCTAGCAGGGTATCTGTCCCTGAGCCCAGTATCAAAGGGGGAGAGCTCATGTATCCATAATCCAGTGGTAAAGTGTAGAAACTCAAAGAAAAGATGCTGTTCATTTAAGTGATAGCCAATGCATTGCTCTACACTTGCTGTTGGACTACAAATACCATTTCCATGCCAGTTGGGGCTGATGGGAGTTGCAGTCCAATGATATCTGAAGGGTACTACATGACAAACTTTAAGTAAGGGACAGATAATGTAGACCAGACAATGGTGAACTTCAAATTTAATGAATCTATGGAAAAAAAGACAAAATCCATTCAAAGCAGATCATTCAGGGAGGGGACATGCCAGAGAACACAACTCCTATGCAAGACAATGCAAAGGCTTCAGATGAGGTGAATCCACAGAGAGAACTTAAGTTGAATGCAGTCCCAATCCCAATATGTTTGCCTAGTGACAGAACAATCCCACAATCCATGGCAGAGAACAGAGAACTCAAACATAGCAGATCATTCAAGAAACGCTTAGCATGCATGAGCAGCCAATAACTTCAGTTGGTCTCCTCTAGGTAGGACTTGCCTTGAATACCATCTACAAACTTCTAATGAAGAAGAATCCATGACTTTCCACTCTTCCCCTGTCAAACAGTTCATACCACCAGAAAGTTATTTCCATTGTTTAGGCTAAATCCTTTTTCTTGTAATCTGAACTCGGTAGATCTACTCTCTGGAGCAACAAGGGGCACAGAATTGCTCCATCATCTTTGTGGTAGCCCTTCAAATATTTGATTATAGCTATCATATCACTTCTTAATTGTCTCATATCTATGTAAACATGCCAGCTCTTTCAACATTTCCTCATAGAATTGGTCTCCAGGCCCTCCACCCATCTAAGTTGCTCTCCTCTGCAAATGTTCCAGTTTGTCAACATCATTCTAAAATCTGTGGTGCTCAGAATAGAAAACTGTTGTCTGAACAGACTTTTTTGGGGCTAGCATGGTATTTAGGAAGCTTTGTTGTGGGGTTGTTGTTGCTGCTGCTGCTAATTTTTTGTGTGATCTGAACCCTATACTTCTTTCTGTTGATGCTGGCTAGAATTGCATTAGCATTTTTAGTTGACACATTGTACTTGTGACTCTTGTTTAGCATGTACTCTCCAAAAGCACCCTAAGATTTTTTTGCAGGTACTGCTGTCAAATCAGTTGCCTGTCACCTGTCCTGTTTTTCTGCATCTGATTCTGTCTCCCTAAATGCAAAATCTGACATTTATCTCTTAGCTAATACTGACTTAGTTTTGATCCAGATCTCCATACAGTCAAGTTCATTTTCTATTCCAGCCAATTTGGTGCCACCTGAAATTTGATGAACATTGTCTGTCCTCAGATACGACTTTGTGGCACACCACTTGTCTCCTCTCTCCAGGTTGGCTGTAGCCCCTCAACAGGCTTAAATCCTACCCATGTGGTATTGTCTAGCCCACATTTAACAAATCATTAATATCATGGGGGACCTTGCTAAAATCAAGATATACACTGTCCACAACTTTTCCTCTATCTACCAGGCTAGTAACTGTCAAAAAAAGAGATAAGATTAGTCTGGAATGACTTATTCTTGAGAAACTCTTTGTGAACACAGCTTTCCCTCCCCTAAATGCTCACAGAATGATGATTTACTAATCTGCTATGGAACCTTTCTAGCTATTGATGTCAAGCTGACTAATCAGTTGTTGCCTGCCTCCTCTATTCCCCTTTTAAAAATATGGGGATATTTGCCTACTTTCAGTTTCGCAGCACTTACCTTATTCTCCAATATTTTTTTAAAAAAATATTGGCAGATGCTATTTGATATTACGTCTGAAAGATTATTTTGTATCCTAGGATGCAGGGGTTCACTGCTTCCTAGGATACTGCTCTTTTCTTACAACTCAATTCATTTATCATTTGATCTATTATTGCCAGGTCAAGCACATTTTCCTTGACTGTGACTAAGGGTTCACCCACACTTCCTTTTGTGCCACACATTCTAGGCACAGGTACAGGATTACCAGGTCCATATCTGAACAGATATTTTTTTTCTTCCCCCACCGCTTTCCCTTGGAAAACCTGCATTTTACCACTGAATCAGAGAACAAGGCAATCTGCAGAAAACCCAATTGCTGTTGGCTCCAATTAGCAAAAAAAAGTGGGTTTTCCCAGACAAAGTGGCAGAATAAAACAAAACAAAACACTTGGACACAGTCCTGGAAATCGTGGATCTGTGCTTAGAAATATGGCAGAAAAGGAACTATGGATGAGCCTTAAGGCGAAGTGAAAGTTGAACAGCTCCACCTTCTCTTTGTCACCCACTTTCATTCTCCATCTTCTCTTTGCAGTGGACCTACCATTTCCTTGTTCTTCCCCTTTCTCAGAGCATGGCTTGCTAACCATTATTATTATTATTAATATCTCATGCTAAGCCCTACATCCAGCTATGAGTTGCAGTCAACAAGCTTTCAGTAATGACAATCAAACCATATTTGCTTTCCTGCTAAAATTTGAAGCCCATTGTATTTATCTCCCATACACTGGTGTAGAGACATCAGAAAGCTTGGGCTGTATCACCAACTTTCTATTGTTTAATTACACGTTAGAATTTACTCGCATTGGCATCCTAGTTTCACCCATATTCCAATCTCCAGCAGATGATGTCATGCTATCTTCTAGTATTTCATTAACCACCCATACAGGACTCAGTTTAAAGTCCTCCTTATCAGGAGGTTTCTGCCAAACACATGGGTTTGCCTTTAGTGAAGTCATCACATTCGTGGAACGGCTTCTATTCATGCAATGGACCTTCCCCTCCCTCTTTTGCCCCACCCACCCCTGCTGTGTGTTCCAACGCCCCTTAAAGCTGTTTTGGGGGCTCCTCTGATCTTCTGGAACAGATTGGAAAATGCTGGCATGGGGGGAGTTTCATTGCAGGAGAAAGTATCATAGTTTGTTACTATGCTATATATTTTTGTGTTTTTATATTGTCAATCACTTTGTGATCCTTGAATGGCGGGCAAAATAGAAATGTTAACAACAACAACAACAACAACCAACCAACTGCTTTGACCATAAATGACAGAGCACAGCAATGTGTGAAATTGTGTTCTGTTAAACTTAATGAGAGCACTGCCATTGGTACATCACAACCATCACCCTTTAGAGCAGGCATGACCAAAGCCCGCTGGTCGATTTAATCTGGCCCCCATGACAGTATATGTCTTGGGGTAAAAGCTCAAAAACTTAGGGGTAAAATTGCAAAAAAAAAAAAAAAGCTCAACATGGCCCTCATGCATGTTCACTTCTTCAAATCTGGCCCTCTTTGAAAAAAATTTGGGCACCCCTGCTTTAGAGGATCCCTACCATATTTGACCTATGGTGTGCCCCACAGCTTCTTATGATAAAAGTGTTTTACATGTGGACACAATGCTTTAGCATGCTCCATCATGCTAAAAGGAAAGGGTGCTTTTAAAAGGAAGATGAAAGGGAGCTTCTGAAGAACTACAAGGGCTACAGTAAGTGGGGCTGGGGAAGTACAGGGAAGGCAAACACACACATCAGTGCCAAATGCTATATATACTTTCATCAGAAGCCAGCGAAAGGACAAGGCTATGCAAGCATTTTCTTGACTTTAAGATGAAGGGAAGCAAATGCTTAAAAGTAAAAAGGCTATTATAAGGGGGGGGGTAGAGAGAGAGAAGACAAAAGGGGAAAAGATTGCTTTGAAATCAGAAGCAGCATCTTAATATTCCTCAAAAGAGAGGCGGGGACCAAGGCTGAGGGAGGGCAAACTTCTTCACTCCGCAAAACTTACTCGAAAAAAGACTCGCTTTGGTTACAGCAACTTTGAAGTCCGCGCATGAGGGGATTCTTGAAAGCGCTTATTAAAATTACAAACAAGACCCCAAACAAAAACAAAACCAAGCCCACCCCCGTCGAAACCATCATAAAGAGGAGAACAAAAAAGTTGATTTAAAGTAGCTCTTTAGCCAGTCGCCTACTTTTGGGGGGTGGGGTGGGGTGTAACGGCACGCTCACAGAAAGTGAACGTAGGGTGGGGGAGGGAGAGAGGGAGAAGGAGCTGCCCCCTCCTTCCTCCAGCTCCTTCCTCCACCCCTCTTTTCTTTTTTTGCATGTGTGTGACTTCACTGTCCTTTGATTTGGAAGCCCGCTGATTGGCTGGAAGCAATTCAACACATGCAGCCGGGCAAAAAGCTTTGTCTGAGTTGGAGTGAAGTTCCCCAGATTTTTAGACGGGAGTCAGCAATCGAGGCTGCTTAGTCGGCAGCCGAGCAGGGAAAGGAAAGAGGATCTCTTCGGGGGAAAGAGCCCAGCGCCGAGCCAGCGTCAGTTCCTTCCTCCACACGCACTCGGCGGAGAGTAAACTGCAGAGGCAGGAGGAGGAGGAGGAGGAGGAGAAGGAAGAGGAATAAAAGCCCTGATGTGCCAACCCTCCTGGACTAGAGCGCGGCAGCACAATCCAGCCGGCTCGCCTCCAGGATGTATAAGGGAGTCCCGCCACCATCTGCAGGCATGTAAGCAACTTTTCTGAGCTCGGAGAGGATATCGGAACTGTGCTGGGTTGCAGAAGGACTCTTGCTCTCTCTTTTTTGGTACAGTTTTTGGGGGCGTGGGGCGTGGGTGGGGAAGGCAAATGCATGCGGAGACATCGAGCAGAAGTTGAGAGAAGCGCTTTGCGAACTTGTGGGGAAGGAAGGGCTTTCGCGATGCCGAGGCTGAGCGCCGGCAAGACGCACTTGGCCGCCCTGCTCGCCCTGGCGACGGTGGCGGCTTGCTGGGGAGGCGCCGCGGGCAAGACTTTGAAATACCGGATCTACGAGGAGCAGAGGGTGGGCTCGGTCATCGCGCGGCTCTCGGAAGACGTGGCAGACGTTTTGTACCGGCTGCCCAACCCTTCCTCCGTACGCTTCCGAGCCATGCAGAGGGGCAACTCTCCCTTGCTGAAGGTCCGCGAGGATAACGGCGAGATCAGCATCGGCGCCAAGATCGACCGCGAGCAACTGTGCCAGAAGAACTTGAACTGCTCCATCGAGTTCGACGTGATCACGCTGCCCACCGAGCACCTCCAGCTTTTCCACATCGAGGTGGAGGTGCTGGATATTAACGACAACTCGCCGCAGTTCTCCCGAGCTCTCATCCCCCTCGAGATCTCCGAGAGCGCCGCTGTGGGCACCCGGATCCCTCTGGACAGCGCTTTCGACCCGGACGTCGGGGACAATTCCCTGTACACGTACTCGCTGTCGGCCAACGACTTCTTCACCATCGAAGTGCGCACGAGGACCGACGGGGCCAAGTATGCCGAGCTGATCGTAGTGAGTGAGCTGGACCGGGAGCTGAAATCGAGCTACGAGCTCCAGCTGACCGCCTCGGACAACGGGGTTCCTCAGCGCAGTGGGTCTTCCATCCTGAAGATCAGCATTTCCGATTCCAATGACAACAGCCCCGTTTTCGAGCAGCAGACCTATATCATCCAGCTGTTGGAGAACTCCCGAGTTGGGACTTTGCTCATCGACCTCAACGCGACTGATCCGGATGAGGGGGCGAATGGGAAAGTTGTCTATTCTTTCAGTAGCCACGTGTCTTCCAAGATCATCGAGACTTTTAAGATGGACTCTGAGAGGGGGCAGCTGACCCTTCTCAAGCCAGTGGACTATGAAACCACCAAATCCTATGAAATTGATGCCCAGGCTCAAGATCTGGGTCCCAATTCTATCCCAGCTCACTGCAAGATTATCATCAAGGTTGTGGACGTGAACGACAACAAGCCAGATATCAATTTAAACCTGATGTCTCCTGGGAAGGAGGAAATTGCTTACATTTCTGAGAAAGCTTCGGTAGAGACATTTGTGGCCCTGGTGAGAGTGCAAGACAAAGATTCTGGGTTGAATGGAGAGGTGGTTTGCAAGCTCCATGGGCATGGTCACTTTAAACTCCAAAAGACCTATGAAAACAACTATTTCATCTTAACAAATACTACTCTGGATCGAGAAAAGCGATCTGAATACAGCTTGACTGTCATAGCAGAAGACAGGGGGACCCCAAGTCTCTCCACAGTGAAACACTTTACTGTCCAGATCATTGATGAAAATGACAACCCACCTCAGTTCCAGACCAATAGATATGAAATTGTAATTCTGGAAAACAACTCTCCAGGTGCATATATCACCTCTGTTACAGCCACAGATCCAGATCTAGGAGATAATGGGCAGGTGACATACACTATCTTGGAGAGCTTTATTTTGGGAAGCTCCATAACTACCTATGTGACCATTGATCCTTCCAATGGAGCCATCTATGCACTTAGAACTTTTGATCATGAAGAAGTAAACCAAATTGCCTTTGTGGTTCAGGCTAGAGATGGAGGGAGTCAGCAACTTGCCAGCAATACAACAGTTGTGCTCACTATCATTGATGAAAATGACAATGCCCCTTGGATTATAGAGCCAGTACTGCACAACAATACAGCAAAGATTTCAATCCCCAAAGAAGCTGAAATCAACTACCCTGTCACTAGGATAAGAGCCATAGACAAAGACTCAGGGATGAACTCAGAACTCAGCTGTTCATTAGCAAGTAGTAGTGAGGACCACCTCTTCATAATGGACCCACAGACATGTGACATCTATCTCAATGCTAGCATTGAATCTGCCAAATCAACAGAATGGGAACTTTCAGTGGTGGTTCAGGACAAAGGAAGTCCTCAGCTCAGTACCAAAGCACTTCTGAAATGCAGTGTTGTTAAATATGTTTATCTGCCTTCAGCTACAGAAGCTACGTACATTAGCCAACCTTCTCTAGATGTTTCCATGATCACAATTATATCCTTAGGGGCAATATGTGCTGTTTTGCTAGTTATCATGGTTGTCTTTGCTACAAGGTGCAATCGTGAGAAAAAGGACACCAGATCCTATAATTGTCGTGTAGCAGAGTCCACATACCAGCATCATCCCAAAAGGCCATCAAGACAGATCCACAAAGGGGACATTACACTAGTGCCTACTGTTAATGGTACTTTGCCAATCAGGTCACACCATAAAGCTTCACCTTCATCATCTCCAACACTAGAAAGAGGGCAGATGAGCAGTCGCCAAAGCCACCACAGTCACCAGTCTCTAAACAGTCTGGTGACCATCTCATCAAATCACGTACCTGAGAATTTCTCCCTTGAGCTCACTCATGCTACACCTGCTGTTGAGGTAAGCTCACTTACTGTGCTACATGGACTAGTACTCACTCACAAATGCAAGCAGGCACCCCATGGCCATTTCACAGATTCATTATTTCAGAATGCAGTTGCAACCAGTGTGCCAACTGTGATGTATGATAATTGCACACACTTGTATTCTCAATCTCTCTCTGTATGGACTGGGAAGCCACGATTGGCAGCAGCTTCCCAGTAACAGTACATCTTTGCACACAGTGCATGATTTTGAAACTGATTGTTACACTGTATTTGTTTCTGTGTTGGAAATATGTAATGTGTAAAATGGCCCTGTGTGTGTTTGAGTTTGTTTCTCTCTCTCTGTGTGTGACTTTTATGTGAATTGTGAAAGGCTACACAGCCCCTTGCTACACTGCCATGCCAATTAAACATTAAAAAAGAGTTACTCTTAATGGCATTATTACTGCTGTTAATCAAGGTTTCAAGCTTTATTTGGAACATTTCCCGCAAATGCTTCTAATAAAGTATGCTAAACTTGCATGTTCTTTGCCTCTCTATTCGAACACATTCCATAGTGTATTTACATATACAAATGATACAAAACAATGAGGGCATATATTACCAATGGTGCCGAAATTCTAACTGCAGCTGCTTTAACAGCTTGTGTCAACTGTGCATGCAAATCTGTTAATGAATATGTTTTAAGGCCCTGAGCCATAGCTCAAAACACTTGAATGTAAGCTGATTTTCTAGGCCCACTAACTTCAATGGAGCTAAATCCATTCACATCCAAATACTTTAGCTTGACTAGACTGAAGATCAGGTCTTTAATTATTTGGCATCCTCAGGCTAATAAAAGCAGGACTAAATTGTATTGGTAAAGTGTCATTAGATATTACCAGTTGTCTTCTACTTTGGCTGTATTGTCTTATGTCTTCGCAACATGAAGAGGTTCTAAATGATTATTTTTAAACAGCTGAAGTTTTAATAATAGTGGTAGTAATAATAATAATTTTTTTAACACATGTTTTCTCTTAGGGAGATATTTGGGCATTATTTTTCAGGAATCAGTCTTTTGTGTTTTTCTTTACAGGTCTCTCAACTTCTCTCAATGCTTCATCAAGGCCAGTATCAGCCAAGGCCAAGTTTTAGAGGAAACAAATATTCCAGGAGCTACAGGTGAGGGTTTTACTCAGATCAATGTTGAAAGCAGTTTTACCTGAGGAGAGTGCCCAGCACATAAGCCAATAGAGCATAACTCAATCCACATGTCACTTCTGTTTTATCACAGGTACGCCCTTCAAGATATGGATAAGTTCAGCTTGAAAGACAGCGGCCGTGGTGACAGTGAAGCAGGAGACAGCGATTATGATTTGGGGAGAGATTCTCCAATTGACAGACTTCTTGGAGAAGGATTCAGTGACCTTTTCCTTACAGATGGGAGAATTCCTGCAGGTAAGAATGCAATGAAAGTTGAACAGTTTATTTACAGTGCTCCCTGCCAGTCACACTGAGACAACTTCACAATGATGAAAAACAATCTCTTTAACTTTCATGCTTTGAAAAAAACCTGTTTCCTTCTTCACATAGCAGCACCTATAGCCCAATTTATGCTCAAGTGCAGCATGGCACCTCGTATACCCAAAGTGCTGCACACTTGTCCAAGTTCAATGGCCACAAACACCACAACTGGTATCACTTGCAGTCCGATGAGTTGGCTCAAAGTGGGTTGCTCTTGCCCTTTATAATGGGTGGAGCCAATTTCATGGTTGCATTAAAAAACAAAATGAATGACAATTTGATATCTAGTTTTGAGGATGGCGATATTCAATGCATGGGTGCTACAGATTTTGTGTTCAAAATGCCTTTAGAGAAATATATTCAAAAGGAAAGGCTATATGAGATCCAGTTCTCTGAAAAAAGTAGGAAAGCACATATGTATGCAGTTACCACAGTTGTTAGAATGGCGATTGGTTTCCAGCCTGCCATTTGTAAACTCACACTGGGTGTCTGTTACTGAATTTTTATTGTTATGTGCCATAGTGGATGGCATAGTGGGGTGGCATAGTCCACTTGACCTCTGGTCAATTACATCAAAGTCAGCATGATGCAAACACACCAATGGAGACAAACTGGTACTCTCACAACTGGCATTTGCACCACACCAACCTCATCACTGACTTACCCCTCTACTTCCCATTAAGTAGCAGCTGCCCTGCCCTACCATGCCATCCACAACTGGCTATGTGCAGTGATCTAAAATCCTTAAACCTTACTAGGGGCCCCTTCTATCCTTGTACTCTCAACATTAACTCCAAATAGTCTACCATGTTGCAACCTAATGAACAGTTTCTCTTATAGCAGGGATGGGGAATCCGTAGCCTTCCAGATGTTTGACTGCAACCACCATCATTCCTGATGATTGGCCACACTAGCTAAGGCTGATGGGAGTTGTAGTCTTATAGGGAAATTCTATGCATGAGTCTTCTTTCTTATTTGGCTATCACTCATAGCCAAGTGAGATTGTCTTCCATGAATATGGTTTTAACAGTGTGTCCATAAGTGGAGGCCAATTCTGGATCCACACATCCTTCCAGAGTGGGCACATAGGTTTCTGGGCGGGAGTTGATCACAGTGAGGATTTGCCAAATGTGCCTTCCTCTTAGCTCATTTCTCCATTTTGTCCTGAGTTCCTGCTTCTTCAAAGTCCATAATGCCTTTGGTAGAGGTATGCATGTATACATAGAAGCAGGTCCCATTGCTTCTTAGGCTGCGTTCATATGGGAGAAACAATAGTTCTATGTATTTTCAGTTTGAAAAAGGGATCAGGTATGGGGGAAGACCGCTGCCTGATACCCTGGGGAGCTATTCCTGGTCAGTGTAGAGAGTACTGTGCTAGATGAATGGGTAGTTCATAAGAAGTTGTCTCCTAACAGATCAACCTATCTCCATGGGCCAATACATCTTTACCCTTCTAAATACAATGTCACAGAACAACGTTTCTTGAGCTGTTTGATTCTGTAGTGGTAAATGAGAGCCAACATATACTCATTATTCATTGGGTTATTCAGATATTAAACAATGGAAAGTATTAATTGACAGAAATAATTTTCTAAACATTAAACATTTGCTATTAGGTAATTCTAAAACAACTAACACAAATTTAGGCCATCAGACTCATAGGAGTTTCCCAACCTTCTATAGATATGTGCATTATGCTGCTATAACAGCAGATTATTATTTTTTGCAGATGAATGTCCACCAATTATGAATGCACCAAACGTTAGGTGATATCCAACTATAGTCATGCTAAGAGAATGCCCATTTAAATTAAGGAGTTTAAGTTAGTCCTTCGATGACTGTTAGGATAGCCATGTATATAATTATTGATACTATGTAGAGGCAGGAGGAGTTGTACAATTTGTATTGGGCTTTCTGCCAAACAAAATGTCCACAAACATACCTCAGAGCAAAAGTATTTCCCGGTAACTACAAGAATGCCAAAATCTTTTTGTTGTTGTTGTCCTGCAATACAAACTAATGTAAATGAGAACGACTTTCAACAATTGGATGGAATCTGTGTAATCTTAGGCTGTAAACCTTTACTCAGTTACCAAACCTGTCTATGTTTTGAGCATTTCAGTTCTCTAAACATACAGGATTTTTGCAGCTTACCAATACACCAATAGTAACTTGACCATAGCCATCTCAACTTCTTCCAAGAACTGATATAAGGAAGCACAAAGCTAGATGATTATAAATATATTTAAGTGCAAAGAATACAATTGCAAGTGTAAAATTTAATCACATACATGGAACATGGGATGGGTTTGAAGGTATATAGGCTACATTTATTTAGCCATCTTTATTAAGTTGATTAAAATGGGAAGAAACTTAAGTCAGTCTGTGAAATTCACTGTCACTAAAATATAGTGACTCAGAAAGTTGATGTTACAACGCTCATTCACATATTAATCATTTTGTCAAGTCTTCTAATTCTGCTTTCTCCTCCCCTTTTTTTTTGCAAATCCATATGCTGTTTCATAGCATAACATCCAAAGCAATTTACAACAAAAATGGGGTGGGAATCTACAGGGTAAAATATCCTCCAGTGTTTGGAGGAATTGGACCAGGCAATGGGGGCACAATGGAGGACAGAGGGCCAGTAGCATATCCCCATTACAATCACTTACATGAGGCTTTAAATACCTGGACGGTTATGTTAAAGGGTTGTGGAAGAGGATTGAACACACATTCACTGATGGGGCAATCCTGTACATGCTTACTCTAGATGTAAGCCCTCCTTAGTTTAATAGGAATTCTTTCCATATAAGTGTTTCTAGGAGGAATGGAGAACTTCTGGTCATTCAGTTCTTGCTCATCTCTGGCCATGCAGGTTCCTCATCCCTAAAGTCATAGCCTAAATGTCTTCTGTTCAAACCACTACCACTACACTATGGATAAGCATGTCCCAGAAAGTTTCAAAGTTAAAAGTGACACTGTGACTAGTGCCTGGAAACTTAATAAATATTAACTTCTTGTTTTCATTTTACTGACAGCAATGAGACTATGCACAGAGGAATGCAGAGTCCTGGGACATTCTGACCAGTGCTGGATGCCACCTCTGCCTTCTCCATCTTCTGATTACAGAAGTAATATGTTTATTCCTGGGGAGGAATTTCAGCCACAGCAAACTCAACCACCACAACAGCAGGTACTGGAAGAGGATCCTCAAGCCGTTGAGACGACTGAAAAGAAAAAGAGCTTTTCAACTTTTGGCAAAGAAAGTCAGAGCGAGGACGAAGCAGGTGACATGTGCACCTCATCCTTGCTGTCAGAAATGAACAGTGTTTTCCAGCGCCTTTTGCCTCCTTCATTAGATGCCTACACGGAATGCAATGAAATGGATCCCTCCAGCTCACTAGAGCGCAGGAAAGGACATTTGCCTGCCAAGACTGTAAGCTATCCACAAGGGGTGGCAGCTTGGGCAGCCAGCACACACTTCCAAAACCCTGCAAACAACACTGGGCTTCCTTTGGGGACTCACTCTGGGGCCCAGCCATCTTCTAAATGGCTGCCAGCCATGGAGGAAATCCCAGAGAATTATGAAGAAGATGACTTTGACAATGTGCTTAACCACCTCAGTGACGGTAAACACGAACTAATGGATGCTAGCGAGCTGGTGGCAGAAATTAACAAGCTGCTACAAGATGTCCGACAGAACTAGAGAGTTTTGTTTCATAGCATATTAATTTTCCATATTTATGGAAAACAGAGACGGGAACCCAGAATGAAAAGAACTGGCATTGCCAATTAGTTACATTTATCATAAATGTGTCTGTGTATGTTGAATATTAAAATACTGTATTTTCATATGTACACAATGCAAGTGTGATTATCTTTAACTGTATTTTAAAAATACATTTGTACCTTATATTTATGTGTAATTTAACAAATAAATTTTATTTTTGTACTCCCATGGCAAGCATGTTTTCCTACATATATGCACCTGGCACTGTTTGTGTCTGACATTCATTATTCTAACCACAAGAGTGTATAAAAACTAAGGGATGCCATTTTCCATGGGTTTCGCCCCCACCCCCACCCCCACAATCAACTGTTATGGTACAAAAATCAAATCAAGTGAAACCTTATCCAAATGTTAGTTTCAATAACTGATCTAACATCTTGTTACAATGTTTCATTCTTATAATAAAGAGTTATCAACTCCCTTGAAGGCTAGAAGTTCTTTTATTTTCAGGCTGGGACAAATCCATTCTCCCACAAAGTTAAGGGGTGGGGGTGATACAAAGAGCAGCCTTGAACCCCAAGAACACATTGCATATATATATTCATATTCATGTGGAGCACAACTTTCAAAATATCTCTTGAAGACCCTTTGCAGAGGATTCAGATTGTAATAGGTCAGCTGAACTCTGTTGGAAAATTGTAGAAATACCTTTTCATGTATTGAGCCTATTTCTCCTTTTCACACAACCCATGTCATGTCACCCATTTTTAAAATAAAAGCCATGTTATTGTTTGCTCAGTCTTTTAAAGATATGCTGTACATTACAGGTGATGATGTTTTATAGATGCAAATAACACTGAGGCAGAAATGGGAGCCTAGGACAAAAAGACAATTTCAACCTGCTAATGATATTCCACACATATGTATAGGGCAGCCATGTGTCCTGTTTTACATAGTATAGTGCTCTGTTTGCAGATGTGCTCTATTTAAAATGCTGTCTGGTCCAAATCACACAAGGGGTAAGGAGCCCTGAAGTTGCCCATCAGGAGTTAGCACCTGAACAGCAGGCTGAGAAGGGACACCTGGTCAGTCTTCCCTGCTATTGTGAGATGCATTGCATTTCTATTTAGATTACTATAATTATTTCTACGTTTGCATCTGTAAATTTACATTAGCATATGAGAATTTCATGCAAATATACGCCTTTCTTTTCATCTTCACTTTTTCAAAGATGTATGTATCACCATTAATGGTATATTCCTGAGTGAATAAGGGGGACTATTTTAATCACCTAACTCTCTTGGAGTGCGTTTTGAATATGGATAGTTTATTCTCTCTCACACACACAAAGGTTTGGCCTAGCCTGTCAGTTGTTGGTATGAGTAAAATTTCTGCCTAATTCTGGACCCTGAACATGGTTTATGTTTTACTTGTGAGTCTGGGTGTTATGAACCTTAAGGGTTTCTTGGGACTATTGCTGATTATAATTCAGCTAGAGTTATATACAGGAACACAAGCGGTCTCCTTTCCCACTTAAGAACCATTTGGCTGCATCACCTAAAGCTGACTGTTGCCAAAGCGTCTAACTAAGCTGGTTAAATTGAACAGAATGTAAGTCCAAATGGAAAGTCAGTAATACAACTGAGAGTAAAACAGGGAATCGCCAACAAAAGAAATTATTTGACAATCAGCAGCCTTCCAATTCTTAGGAAGCATGCTGTTTTTGTTTTCCCCCCAGCCTGCAATCTGCTGTGTGGTGCTGAGTTATACAGTGGAATTCAGGGTGCCAGACTTTGATATTCTTATCCTTGTGCAATACGGCCTGACTCAATACCAGACTCAGTGAAACCAATGATGTGCTTCTCAGCAGAACCAGGTATGTAAGAATTCATCTTCTGCAAAGAGACGATAGAGGAAAAATATCAAGACCAAAAAGGTTTTTCATTTGAGGCTTTAAAGCAATTTTCTAAACCCAGTATCAGTGTAGAGATAAGCACATGAATGCTGCTGAGTTGTAGGAGGCAAAGGATAACCAAACCCTTATTGGGAGCTAAATGGGATTGGAAGAGTTATCCAGCCACCAAAAGGGGATGTGAAAAACATTTCCGCAAATTATATAGGTGGCAGGAGGCTCAATATGAGATTCAGGAGCTGTGGTTGTGACAGAGCAAATTACATGTGAATGATTTTCAATATATATTTAAGTAACTTTTAAACAGCTCTTGTGAGGTAGGCAAGGAATAATCAGGTGAAAGAGGAAACGGCAGCATTTTTCATATACATACTTCCCTCTATTTAAACACAGTATAGGAGCAATAATCTCTCTGCATACTACATGTAGGTAGGTAGGTAAAGAAAACACCTGGGGGTTCAAGCAAGAAAATATCAATGACAGCAACTTAAGTATGCTTAGATGACACAAGGCTGGCTCTATCAAAGTGAGGTAATTGCCTTGGGTAATTGCCACTGATATCAGGCTTCTCCTCTTAATCCCTGGGGCAATTCCTCTCTGCTGAAGGACAGTGTCATAGCCCCAGTCCTAAAGTAAGATTATTTTTACTAGGTTTTTTATTATTACTTATTAAATTTGTATACCACCTTTCATCTGTAGATCTCAGAGCAGCTCACAGCAACTACCAATTCAGTTGGGTTCTGTACATGAAATAAGAAGCGGTTGCCATCTTGTAGCGCGGCTCAGGCAGCAAAATATATTGGGACTGCTTTGAGGCAATATCAGACTAACCCCTGAAGCTTGTGTTATGTGGAGGCCAAAAAGAATTTTTTTACAGCCTTCAAACTCTAGAATGCTGCTGTTGTTGTTTATCTGAAGCAGTTTCGGCGGGGAGTAGTAACTTCAGAAAATGTTGCCCTTCAGGGCCGAGCAAGATATCATTCCTAAATCTATCTTTGCATTTGATATGTACCTTGCCCCATGCAAATAGTAGTTGTGTGTGTGTGCATGAGGGTGTGTGGGTGTGTATGTTAAGCCCTGTCTTTTGCAAACCTGATGAGTATCAGTTCCCCTGCTTGGGCTGTTCTTTCCATTAAAAACGAAAACAAATACATGTTAAAAGCAAAGGCATTACATATTTGACATCTCCATAGCCACTGTGAGAACAGGATGCTAGACCAAGTAGATCTTTGGCCTGACTCAGCAGGGCTCCTCTTAAGTTCATATGTACCGTATTTTTTGCTCTATAAGACGCACCAGACCACAAGGCACACCTGGTTTTTGGAGGAGGATAACAAGGAAAAATATTCTAAATCTCAGAAGCCAGAACAGCAAGAGGGATCGCTGCGCAGTGAAAGCAGCAATCCCTCTTGCTGTTCTGACTTCTAGGATAGCTGCGCAGCCCGCATTCACTCCATAAGACGCCCACACATTTCCCCTTACTTTTTAGGAGGGAAAAAGTGAGTCTTATAGAGCAAAAGATACGGTAGCTTGACCCTTATTTTCCTCACTGTTTCTTTAGTGGTTCCTCTTTTCCTATCTTTCTCTAGGAAAAAGGAAGCCACAAAAGCATTCCTTGTGGCCATTAACTTTGTTATACACCATGACAAGTCTAGCAGTTATCAACCCATCTACTTCTGGAAAAACCACACGACGCTGCCTTTGACTTTAGTGTTTAATCCCATTTTGTTCTTTAAGAAGTTACTCAATGTGCACATGAAAACAGTAGGCTGATTGGGGATTTGGAAGTTTCTGAGGTTCAGACACATGTGGTCCCATTCTCTCACAGAGAGCCTTCTCCAAGCAAGCAATGTGGGAATTGTCATTGCTTTACTGAGAAAAGCAGAATTCTCTAGGCTAAATTGCAGCAACTTTTATGCTGGTATATGCCTTGAGTATAACAATGCAGCCATACCCAAAAATTCAAGGAGGCTTAAATACTATGCACTGGTAGAAGTGATGAATTACTTAGCATCCTGACCAACTGCCCTCAAGTAGTGTCACTGAAGTGAAGTCTAAACTTAATTTGTGAAGCCTGCGATGGATGCTCCCCCTTCCCCAATAAACCTTGCTTTCCCCAGAAGAGAAAATACTACAAATGCCTTCAGACCTTAAAAACTGTATTAGATAAATACACTTTTCACAGTCCACAGGGGATTTAACAACCTGCTTGAAATTTTAAATCCTTAAATCAGCTTGTGCCTGCCGGCCATTTTGTATGGATAGTCTCAACTAGTTAAAAGTCATTGTTATGAAAAGAAACTCTGTGGTGGGGGAAAAAAAGGCAAAATCCCCCAGAACTGTCAGGTACACAGGTGACCACAATAAATATTCTGCCACTAGCACCAATTGTGGCATGTAGCACTCTTGGGGGTTTTAGGAGGAAGAAGGGTCATAACTAAGTGGTAGAGAGTCTCCAAGTAAGGTTGGGAAAACCCCATGCCTGAACCCTGGCAAGCCCCTGCCAGTCAGGATAGACCAGGCTTCCTCAACCTCAGCCCTCCAGATGTTTTTGGCCTACAACTCCCATGTTCCCTAGTTAGCAGGACCAGTGATCAGGGATGATGGGAATTGTAGTCTCAAAACATCTGGAGGGCCGAGGTTGAGGAAACCTGGAATAGACAATATGGAGTTAGGCAGACCAGTGGTCTGAATTACCGTATTTTTCGCCCTATAAGGCGCACCGGCCCATAGGACGCACCTAGTTTTCAGGGGGGGGGGTCAAGGAAAAAAATATGATTTCCCCCCCCCCGCAGCTCTGGGAGCAGCGGACAGGCTGCACGCAGCCTGTGCGCTACTCCAAGACCTTCTCCCTGCTTTTGCGGGAGGTGGAGGAATTCCCCCACCTCCCGTGAAAGCCCACAGGAGGGAGAAGGGACTGACTCAGCCAGTCAGTCCCTTCTCCCTCCTTGGGGAAAATCCCCCAAGAGCTGCACACTCTTTAAAGGCTGTGCAGCTCTTGCGGGCTTTTCTGTGAGGTGGGGGAATTCCCCCACCTCATAGAAAAGCTGCAGAAGCCGCGCAGCCTTTAAAAAGCGCATGGCTTCTGGGTGCTTTTGCGGGAGGAGGGAGAAGGGACTGACTCAGCCAGTCAGTCCCTTCTCCCTCCTTTGGGAAAAGCCCCCAAGAGCCGCACAGCCTTTAAAGAGTGCGCAGCTCAAAGTGGGGTCAGGGAGCAGCGCGAAGGCATCGCTCGCCTTCCCGCTGCCCCCCATCCTCTGGGGCTGGCGATGGGGGAAGCGCTGTGCTCCCCCACCGCCAGCCTCAAAGCCGGGTTGGAGAGTAGCGGGAAGGTGTTGCTTGCCTTCCTGCTGCCCCCCATCCTCTGGGGCTGGCGATGGGGCAAGCGCTGGGCTCCCCCACTGCCAGCCTCAAAGAGCAGACTCTCCTGGCTTCAGCGAAAGCAACGCGAAGCCTCCGGAGCAGGCTTCAGAGGCTTCACGTTGCTGTCGCTGAAGCCAAGGAGCCTGCATTCGCCCCATAGGACGCAAACACATTTCCCCTTCATTTTTGGAGGGGAAAAGGTGTGTCCTATAGGGTGAAAAATACGGTAGTCTAAGACTATTTCCTATCATCCTGCCAGATAATGTGGCTAGCTACTCAGTTTGCATAATGTTTGCCACAGAAACAGAGAGGTATCTTTAAGTGTAAAACTGCACTGACTTGAAGCAGTTATGACAGGAATATCACATGCACACACACACACCATATCCTAGTCTTTTCTGGGAATTTCAGAGGATGTGGTATTGCTAAAATTAAACCTTTCTCTGCCAGGTACGAAATGTAATCTCCAGGAAAAGAATGGATTTATTGGGTGGCTGCTCATGAGCTGACATGGGATGTGGATGAACCAATGAAAACAAGTGGTTGTAAGAGTGACCCCCCATCTGCTGTAGTTACAGACATGCAATGGTTCAGATTCCAATGTTTATTGGGTGAGCTATGCTGGCAAGCATCCTATCATAACTTATTAGCATGGTTGGTCCAATATCCCCTAAACAGTGTTTTAAAATCGCAGAATCATACCCCTGTGCTGGTATAATTCTGGTCCTGGATGAACACAAAGGTGAGGGTGTTGGGTAGGAAGGCTTTTGCACAGCTTAGGCTGGTGCAGCAGATCTGGCTATACCTTGAGAAGGTGGACCTGGCCATGATCCCAAAGGCTTAGCTACATTAACGTTGGATTACTGTAACACTTTCTGTGGGTCTCCCTTTGAAATGTATTCCAGGAAATGCAGAGGTTTGAGCCAATTTCTCATATCCCGTGACACCTTTATTATACAAATTGTACTGGTTTCTGGCCCATGTCCAGTGCAGCTCAGACTGATGGCTATGAATTTTAAAGGCCTAAATGCTTTGGGTCCAGGATCTTCCACTGACAGCCTGAGCAGGTGGGCAAGACTGTGTTGTAGAGGAGAGTTCTTCCACACTCATCTGTTGGTATAGGTCTTGCTACACATCCCACCACCGCCAGGGATGTAGTTGGTGAGTACCCAGGAGATACACACCTTTGTCAAGTTGCTCACACTGTGGAACGCCTTATCCCAGGAACTGCAGCAGACACTTTTTCAATGTAAATTACCAACTTAAAAAGTTTTATATTTGTGCGCCTATGGCATGACTAATTATGGAATATTTATTTCCCTCTTGGTTTCTATAAACTGTTTTATGTGCTGCTCCTTCTTGGGGAATTTTGAGCACTGTAATATTTTTAAATGTTTTTGCTGTTAGCTGAAAAGAACATATTGCTTTTGGACTAAGAGCATGGATAAAAATACTATTAAATAATTAAGTAATTATCACTATTTTTTCTAATCCAATAATTTCTCTTTCTGTTGGCAACAATAGGAAATTGCTGCTTTTATTTATCCATCCATCTGTCTATTACACTTTTCTAGTAAAGTTTCTACAGACATTTAAAAGCCAAACCAAGCCAACCATGGAATTTATACTAAAACAGAAAAGCAGATTATTTAAAAGCAAGAGAACTGTGTAAGAAAGCAGCCTTAAGAGAGGCAGCATTGTACAGTGGTTGGTGTTGGACTAGGACCTCAGAGAGCAGGGTTCAAATCCTCACCCACCCATGAAAGTTCTAGGGTTGCCATATTTTGAACAGCAAAAAACAGCACACATTTGTCAACTTCTACTTTTATGTATGGATTGCTATGACGACTCTACCCATGAAACAGAGGACGTGTACTGGAAAAAGAGGACATATGGCAACCCATCATAATGAAATTCACTGGGTGACCTTGAGCCAGTCACTGCCTCTCAGTCTAATCTATGTCACAAGGTTGTTGTGAGGATAAAACATATGACACTTTGAGCACTTTGCAGAAAAGATTGAATAGGAATGCATAACTGTGTTACACACACAAACATTTAAAAGTCATGATTTGGTATTGATGTTCTGGCAACTCACACATAAGAGCATTTCACAGATCTCTGTGTGACCACATAAGTGGTATCAGTTGCATGGGTAGGCAAGCTAAGGCCCAGGGGCTGGATCCGGCCCAATCGCCTTCTAAATCCGGCCCGTGGACGGTCCGGGAATCAGCATGTTTTTACATGAGTAGAATGTGGTTTTTTTATTTAAAATGCATCTCTGGGTTATTTGTGGGGCCTGCCTGGTGTTTTTACATGAGTAGAATGTGTGCTTTTATTTAAAATGCATCTCTGGGTTATTTGTGGGGCATCGGAATTTGTTCATTCCCCCCCCCAAAAAAATATAACCCAGCCCACCACAAGGTCTGAGGGACAGTGGACAGGCCCCCTGCTAAAGAAGTTTGCTGACCCCTGATGGTATAACAGCTAACATGGCTATAGAGCTGAGACTGAAGTACAGGTTAGGCTTTGCATCTGTGGGATGAGAAGTTGACCCTGTTAAAAGTCTGAAAAACACATACATGGAGATTTTCCTGAAATTTCAAAGGCGGAATTTATGTCTGATGGGACCACAACTTTGGGTCTGTCTAAAAAAAACCTCAGCCATTTCTGGGTTTCCCTAAAAAAGATGAACAATTTTGGGGTGTCCTGGTTTTCACTTTTTGAAATATGGCAGCCTTAAATAATGTATGACATGCACATAATCATATGCATATATGTATTAGTTCATCACACATGATGATGTACATATGGTGGACTTTCTCCCTACATTCTTATGTCCATATAAGAAAACCTTTGTGTGTGAAGTGACCCATAATTTCACATTTCACTGCTTCCATGGCACGGAACGAACAAATCATGAGCAACGTTAGTACTTTTGGGTATAAACAGAGAGACAGATAGACAGGGAAGGAATTCATGCATAAATCTAGTCGTGTGTTGCTTGAGGGGCTGTATAAAAACAGTATTCGGATGAAACCCAAAAAGACAGAGATAATCACGTACAGTTCCTATAACTTCATTTGTTCTATCTACCTCTCTACCCTGGAATATTTCTTCCCTGACCTTTGTGATAAAATGCAATATTTGAAAGCCAAGCTTTAACTGTCTTTATACTCAAAAAAGGATGAAAAGATATTAGAAATCAGTAAATTCTAATTAATATCCTTTGATTTAAAATGGTGTGCTTTCCTGAACTATAGAAATTGAAGTTCCCTGCAGGCACACTTATTATTTCCACAGCGTGTATCTTTCAAAAGAAAATAAAAAGAGATAACTCTTCATTTCATTATGAATATGATCCTGAGCTCTCTTTGTGCCTGGGATCAACTCAGCAAGGACAACATTAGAAAGGTAGAATGCAAGATCTGCATATAATACATTATAATAAGGGGACCACTATGGATAGTAGTGTTGTGCAAAAACCTGTCCTTCAATTTTTCTAAAGTTTCATTTCATTCTGAAAGAGGCTTCCATTTTTCTGCCTTGTTCTCAAGGCATTTTAGAATTTATTTAGAATTTCAGTGTGTGGACTTTTGAGCTTACTTTATCATTGTAATGTGCCCACAGGTGATGTAATTTTCCTCCCAATACACATTTCTGCTGCAGCCTGCAGCCTCCTCGGCTGCCCATGCTTCTTGACTGGGCACCTGAGAAGGCTGCCAAGTATAGACCAGTGTTGAGAAAATTTGTATAATGATAGAAAGGACACTCACAAACAACCCTTGTTCACTCACCACAAAAGTGAGCATGACAAAAACTGCATCCCACCTAAGGGAATTTCACTGAAATTTTCTCTCTCTTTTGGTAATTTTTGAATGTAATTTCTTTACTCACTAATTGATGCTGTGCTATGCCCAACATCTCTCTAAGATGCAAACTCTACCACCTGATGTCCAGTTTAATTGGAAACAGAATCTGGGTCTTCATGAAGATAATTAAGTGTTCTGTTAGGAAGCTGTAATCCCTCAGGGCCTAGCCCTAAGTGGGTGAGTGGGCTGGGCAAAATACTGACATGAAACTGGCTCTGAAAATGTATGGCAAATGAATGGGGTTAGAGGACAGCCCCTTTAGGCGTTTGCATTTACAGCAACCTGAAGATAAACAGCAGCATTCTTTCAGTCCACTCATCAGTGTGTTCCACTCATTTTATTAGTAAACCATTCAGTGTTAATTGCTTCTTTATTATGCATGTGCCTATTCTGGCAAGCACAGACTGTATTTGCGCAAGGCACTGAACCAAACATGACCACCATTGTCTCTCAAAGAATCTGGCAAACAACTGGGAACACACCATTTCGGTAAACTCTTGAGAGAGGAATCTGTTTGAATTCAGAGTATCATCCTCAAGACTGTTGACTGCCTGGTTGGAAGCCAAAATTTGTAGGCAGAACTCCTCAGACTGGTGGGAGGAGGGGGAATGACTGCTAACCCAGCCAGCTCATTTGTCCATTTCTGTGGTTGAATTTGAGGAAAGAATGATGTCTGAACTCTTTCTCTTTTCCCACTCCTCCCTCAATGTGTAATCACATTTCATTTCTTTTATCAAACATAGGTGCCAACTTCCGGGGGCCCTGGGTGCCCAAGCACCCGCAACATAGGTGCCAACTTCCTGGGGCCCTGGGTGCCCAAGCACCCACAAAATTCCCCATGAAGGGGCCAGGCATCCACAAATTTTGGTGCCACGGCCACAGCCCCAAGCACCCACAGTTGTGGGGCCAAGCTGGCATTCCTGACCCCAAAACCTTTGGAGCTCACAACCAGATGAAAAGAAGGCAAAGTGCTTCTGCACAGAGCCCATCTTACGTCTCCAAAAAGAATGGGCTCTCAGATGTATTTTCACTGACTACATCGTCCTCATAATGCTAAACACACAACTGAATACAGACCATTATTATTATCTCTCCACAGGTAAAAGTCCGCCAGACTTAGGAATGAAAGCAGATTCTGTCAGTTTTGAATCTGGAGGCTCCAGTGGCATTGTATATCTCCCCTGTGAAACCTGGTCAAACACAAGCATCTGTGCCAGAACTAAATGCAGCCTGACGTGGTTCTCAGAAGCAGTACAAACAAGTACCAGTGGGAGGCAAACACAAACAAATCTGAGTGTAGGAGGATCTGTTTGATGGGTCACGTTGGGTTCAAATCTGCAATGGAAGAGGAATGTCACCCTGGTGAACTGCTTATGAGAATATTGTTCCACTATCATTTCTCTCTAGAGAATGTGTGTGGAATATGTGGTGTGGGCTTTTTTTTCCAGAGATGCTTGCTGTGCGTGGATTAGATCGCATTAAATAAGAAATGATAGGCATTGTTGAGGCAACTTGGAGCCAGAGAGGTTCCAACTTGGGAAAACGGATACAGAACAGATTCTGCAAACCTCTCTCATGTGTACAGAAATGTGAAATGTTCCAAACTAGAGTGTAGCCTCTGCATAATGGAATGATAGATAAAGTAGACTACCTTCCAGATGTTTAAGATCTGCGGTGCTAAATAAATATTTGTATACTGCATTGGCAGAGTATGCAGAGGAAACTACAGCAAATGCTGAAAGGGTGTGGCATCTTTTAGTGAACTAGATAATATCTTGTCATCTAAGGCTCAGGATTTATACCCAGGTGGAGAAGAAGACAGGTGAGCAAATGCCAATTGAATTTGGGCATGCTTATAGCATGCGTTGGCAACTGACTAGCAGGAATGGGAGGGGCAAGTATACCCAGAATTATTTTTAAAATCCATTATTCTATCACTCAATCTCTCTTGATAGGAATCCTACCCTTCTTTGGTTCCTATCCATTATCACTTTTGGGTCCATGTCCCATCTACTCACTCTTTCACAAATAAAATTATAGATCAATCTTTTTATTACAAAATGTTTGATTCCAAATTACAGGCAGTAAAGCAACTTACAATGTTCCTGGGGAATTCAAGCATGTGCAGAAGAGCTTTTAGCAGGCAACAGCAGGAAGAAGCATACATGAAGACATTCCTTTCTACTATACTTGATCTTGAGCCATGCACACATTGCCGGTTACTCTGGTTCCAGTGTGTTCCCACCACTGGTGTTTGAAGCCATGTACACATGGCATTACCTACAACCCATATCTATCCTACACTTTCTTGAGATGCTGTTTAATGCACTTCCCCTTAAACCAGATTCCATCTGATTTGAGAACATAAACCACATTCATTTTGCAGTTAAACTGAGGTGTGTACATTTGAGACAGCTTTTGCACAAAAGCAAATGACAACGCATATGACAGCTTCATGAATAGGAGTTTTCAGGCTTAACATCGTGTAAATACTTCCCTGTCCCCTCTGGTGTGTACAGCAATGTACAAATGCAGCTTGAAACACAGTGGGGGTGGAGGGAAATGACCTTGCTGGGTTCTAAGATGCTGATATGTACATAGCCTTAGTCAAAAGGCTGAGAATTACAGATACCCCCTATCATAATCAGCCCTGAAACAGTCAAAGGGTAAATTATTAAACAGTGGTATCTCGGTTTAAGAACAGTCCGGTTTAAGAACAATTCGGTTTACGAACTCCGCAAAACCAGAAGTAGTGTCCCGGTTTGCAAACTTTACCTCGATCTACAAATGGAAACCGAATGGTGGAAGGGCACTGGCAGGAGGAGGCCTCATTAGGGAAAGCACACCTCAGTTTAAGAACGGTTTTGGTTTAAGAACGGACTTCCGGAATGGATTAAATTCATAAACCGAGGTACCACTGTATTCACTCTCTTGGTTAAATTTATGCCTTCAGTCAGAAGGCTAATTTACGATACACACCCAATGCCTGAGCCAAAGCCTACCTACATCTGTATTCAATAAAGTTGTGGCCAAATTTCAATCCTATACAGTTGTTGTGTCAATTTGTTATCTTGTCAATACATTAATCTTCCATCTGTGGGGACCACGCTGTGCTTGGGTCTGCAACTAGTCATGTAATGTGGTATAATGATGTGAAATGCTTGCTGGACTTTGAATTGTAGTGGGACATTATATCATGGAGTCAGTATCAATATCTATCTGAACATTCCATTCCAGGCAGATGGCTAAGCCCTCCTTCCCAAAATGTCAGGCTTTTCGTTTTGGCTTTTCGGGACTTAACATGGCTCGAATTCAGCTTCGCTATCCTCTCCAGCAGTAGTCTAAAATACAGAGTACTAGCAAGAGTTACACTTTGTAATTCTGCTGTTGGTGCAAATTCAGTTCTGAGCTCAGCCAATTCCCTTTGCTTGTGAAGCTTTCTAGCTGTACTATGCACTACTGCACACTATACTATGCACTACTGCACTAAGATAGACTAAGATCCCCTATGGAGGTTGCGATTGGCACTCGTCAGCATGCAGATACTACATGAAGAAAGTTGTCAGGGGGGTGAAATAGGAGCTCTTGGAGTGATGCCTCACTGTACTTCTATTGGAACTTGCCAATGAAGGAAGTGCTGCAACAGCATCATTTCAGATATCCTTAGAGCAGAATTGGAACTACTAGCTCATCAGGGACAAGGAGACACTGGGGACAAGGCAGTTTCATATGACCCTATAAAGCTGCTGATCCTGGTCTTACTTCTCAGCCTGAGCAGTTGTTGCTCAGGCAAGAGGCTAAGCTGTTCCAACTCAGGCTGAGATTCACCTGCTTGCCCACATGACATGTTGCTTGGCTGCTACCATCCCCGCAGCTCTGATGCTAGACAGGGGAAGGTTGTACAAGAATAATCTCTAAAATAGGCCTGGTGACACACACAAGCTTGCACAGAAGCCTATTAACACACTATCAGGTCTATGCACAACAGCACGAGCACTCTTTTCTATGACTATCCCATTGAAAGTCAAAACTTTCAATACACATGAATGGTGATCATGATAGAACTCCATGCTGTTTACTCTCTTAGGATGCATTGACATGGGTGCTTCTGTCATCATCCTTTCAATGCTGTAGATCTCAGAAAGTTACCCCTCCTGGATTATTGATGTTGAAATTGCTTCTGCAATTTTTGGGGTTGCATGTGTCAGAGTCAATACTTGAATATGTCACCATAATATCTATCTGGTATTCCACTGATATATTAATAGGCCAAAGGAAATATTGACACAAGTGAGGATCCATCCAGTTATGGGAAGATTAGTATTTCTCATACGGTATACATTTTATTTCATAATAGCATGATTTTCTGAGGCTATGATTCTGTGATAACACCTGCTGGGACACTGTCTCCTTGTAGCAGCATTCACCTTCACTCCTTATGTGATGATTATATACCAGCCACTGGTAATGCAATAATCTGGAAATTGAAAAGACTCTGCTGGGATTCAGATACATTGCAGAACACTGCTTTAGTAAATGGATTCGAAAGAGTTAAAATGAGCTCAGTCTCTTCATAGTATAGGCTCTTACTTTACAAGGATGCTGGTACCGGTAGTTTTAAGGTTTTTTTTCTGAAATGAGGGCACTCCACAGTGCAGACTCTTCTCAGTGTGCTGTTCTGACTGAGTAGAACTGTTGTTACACTGAGAAATCCCTTTAAATAGAAATATGCAAATCAGCTATGAGGAGGGTTTGGTGCAAGCTGTCTCTGAAGGGAGTGTTATTGTTGTCTTCCAAGAGGTTTCTAAGGGCTTGTTGGGAGTGAAGCGAAGTGCATTTGTTTGTTTGCATTTCTTATGTTTAAGGCAACTGGTACAAAGTAGGTCAAATGCCAAAAATAAAAGCAGAAAAAGTATAGTAGGACGGATGCAAAAAGACTGCAAAGGAGAAATAAGCACCCATGAAGTTCTATCTGCCAGCCTGTTTTATCTTAAACCCCAAAGTGACTCTGATCGTAACATTTATAAGAAGGTTCCCAGAACTTGTCTGTCTTTCCTTCTTTCTGTCTTTCCTTCTCCTTCACATTTGCAGCCTCTGTTTGGGGAAACCTTTACAATCCTAAAATAATCTTGTCCATAAACCATCCAGCTTCGCCTATTGAATGGATACCATAGCCCTCTTCAGGTGTTAATTCTGGGTAGAATGAAAGGGCATTTCCAGATAACATGTTCATTGAGCATTCATTCTGGTTTGTTTTCAGGGAGATGAGGTTGCATTGGCTATTTAATGAGTATTCCTTCGGAATTGTTTGTGGGGAAGTTAGATGATGTTGTGTCAAAACAAGTGTTACCACACGCTTTCCATTCCATCACTTTTCTTATTACAAGAAGTCCAGTCTTTTGGAGAACTGGGTTTAATGTGCAAGAGCTCCAAATCAGCTTTAATTGGATAACCTGAATTTTCTGGTATGTGGTTGAATCCCACCTGAAAATAGCAACAATCTGGAGCTGCAGCAAGGCATTTTTCTTATTAAGTTAAGTAAAATAAAATGACTCTCACAGGTCAGTTATGCTTTAATTTCTGAACAATCCTGGGTATGATGCTCGGTTTAAATTCACAAAGTACATCAGTGGGCCAAGAGGATTATAGCAGCAGGTGTTGAGATCCAAATATTTTGTAAATAGCTTTGTCTCCTTTTACTTTTAAATAGTTGCTACATCAATATAAATCATTTTGCAATGGATCAACATACTTACGGCAAAGTTTTCATAATCTCATATAAATCCTTACCCGTTGCCATAGCAGGTGATTTTCCTTTAACGTTTTAAGCACTTGCTAAAACCATGGTTGTTTAAGCAAGACTACACAGATATGTTTAGCTAACATGTGTGTGTTAGGAGTTGTGAGAACCAGTGTTTGTGGATGCCAGATTTCCTTACATTCCTGGATCCAGTAAATGTTAGAATTGAATCAATGCTTGCAGTATGAAAGTGGCTGCCAGACACTGGATTTAGCAAAGCGTTAAAATACAGGTCTAAAAAATACAACAAAAAGCTCAACAATTGGTTTTTACTTTTTGAAATATGGCAACCCTAATTTCCCAAATTTTTTCCATCATCAAACACAAACCAGCTTTCATGGGGCTCCCAGACAGTGTCCCAAGCACTGAGCAGACGCAGACCTTCTTAGCTTCCACAAGGTGGTTGCATCATGTGAACTCATTCCAAAAATGATCTAGCATGCAGTTCCCATCTGGACATGCGTTTTGCTGCACAGATAATATATGCAAATAGACCTGAAGTAGTACAATCCAGGAATGATTTTGGCCATCCAAAACTACTCTTAGTACTCCCCCACACACTCTGCTAAATTCTGAAGAACTAAGGAACCGAGCCAGAGAAAAATGTCATTCTCTCAGTAATGGCCATCCTTTTTTATGAGTCCGTAGACAACTGCAGAAACAAAGAAAGGAGCACATAGATTGCTAAACTGAAGGACACAGAATGCAAATTTCTCTGGGCCTCAGCAAACAGATGGTGACAATGGAAAGTCTGTGACTATACATAAAAAAAAAGACACAAAGGAGGATAAAAGAAGAGAGGAACAAAGTTGTGACTTACTTTCTTTACTGCATCCAAGTTGTTGTGTTTTGTGCTTTTGACACCAATACAAGTTGAGGAACAGGATTTCACAAACTGAAAATAAAGATATTAGCTTTCCTCTGTCTTCCGTATTGCACACCAGTATTTTACAATCAAGCAAACAAATTTATTGTATAGTCACAGACCTGTGAAAACACTCATATTTAAAACACATTTACTTGGAAGTAACTTTCACTTATTTCAGTGGAACTTCACTTCAACCATGTGTCTTGAAATGCAGCCTAAGGTGGATAATTAGGTTCTTAATGGCAGATTAACGGTAACTGAAGGTATTATAGACTTCAGCCTCTCTACATTAAATATCTTAAGTTCAGAATGTATTTACTCAGCAGGCATTATACATAAAATACAATGACTTGCATCCCACCTTCCCTTTCATGAATGGAGAATGGACTAGAATTCCTATTTATAGAATGGGTTTCTTACCTGCCCTTCCCAATGTATCTTGAAAATCTGCTCCTGAGGGTTTGGGGAGCCTTGGAGATGGTATAGGATGGGGGATGCAGGTGATGCTGTGGTCTAAACCACTGAGCCTCTTCGGCTTGCCTATTGGAAGGTTGGCAGTTTGAATCACACAGATTTCCATTACTCTGTTCCAGCATCTGCCAAACTAGCAGTTCAAAAGCATACCAGTGCAAGTAGATAAATAGGTACCACTGTGGCGGGAAGGTAAACAGTGTTTCTGTGCTCTCTGGCACTCGTCACGGTCCTCCGTGCACCAGTAGCAGTTTAGTCATGCTGGCTACATAACCCAGAAAGCTGTCTGTGGACAAACACCGGTTCCCTCGGCCTGAAAAGCAAGATGAGTGCCACACCCCGTAGTTGCATTTAACTGGACTTAACCATCCAGGGTCCTTTACCTTTACATGTAGGTTGAGGGGGAAGTGGTGAAAAAAACCACCATTGTACAGTGGTACCTCGGGTTTAGAACTTAATTCGTTCTGGAGGTCCATTCTTAACCTGAAACTGTTCTTAACCTGAGGTACCACTTTAGCTAATGGGGTCTCCCGCTGCCGCCACGCTGCCACTGCACAATTTCTGTTCTCATCCTGAAGCAAAGTTCTTAACCCGAGGTACTATTTCTGGGTTAGCGGAGTCTGTAACCTGAAGCATCTGTAACCTGAAGCATCTGTAACCCGAGGTACCACTGTATGGCCAGAAGAGGAACTCCATGTCCAAGCCATCTACTTTAAGAAGAAGCTTACATTTCATTTCTCTTACAGATTTTCATATGAACCGCATTCATTTTTATAACTACAGAGATTTTATTAACAGCTGGTTTTGCAAATGCAATATGGGATTCAGACTGTTAAAAGAAGATGATATTATGTGTAATAAAACTGCATATATGTCTCCCACTTGTGTAATTGATAAGAACAGATTTCCATCACCACCATCTCCAAGTTGGTTGGCACAGGCTGCCTTTCAATTGAATGCGCAGGAGCTTAGCTAAGTTATTTCAGGGTCAGCCAAAGCTAATCCTCTTAGAATGGTGTTGCCCAGTTGGGTATGATCCACCAAGCAGTATATGTTTATATGCTTTTATGAGGGAGACATGTGGTTGGCATACCTAAAGGAACTGTGGGGAACAGGCCAACGAAGAAAACCTCATTGGAGCCAGACAAACAACAGAACAGTGAGGGAAGGACAACAGCTACTAGACCCAGAAGTTTAACATCAAATGCAATGGGAGACAGAAACTTGGAGGAAATGTGGAGCATGAGTGAAGAAGCTTGAGGCTTTGGCTCACCACATTATACTCACCCCTTAAAATGGGCTTCTAGCAAAATTCTTTGCCGACCAGAGAGAACACCATGATCCAAACAAAGTTAAACACTTCTATGCCATTGATTTCCATGGGGGGGGGGATTGATCTCCCTCTGAAACCAGTGAGACTTAAAACTGGTTAACTTTGGCTCAGCTGTGCCATATAGCAAAATTTCTCCTAAGGTAAAAAACTAAAGCAAGTTCTGCCACACAACCTCATTTAATTGAAAAAGAGGGGGAAATGCATGATCTCTGTTGAGGTCATTCTATTATTTTTGGCATTACTTTCAGGAAGAACAAGAAAAGGCAACATTTATACTGTGTTTCTATTTAAAACATTGCAACATGAGATGGGAAAATGCATATGAGATCATCTAGTCCAAGTTTCAGAACACTTTGAGGGAGCAGAGAGTGGAGAGAACAGCTCATGTCAGTCCTCAGTGTCCCTTCTGGCTGTATCCAAAAAGAAGCATTAATAGACTCTGAAGGGAGCCTCGCCCAGACATTCTCAGCTTGAGGGAGGTTATCCTTGATGTGGGTATTCTGAGGATAAAGGAAGTCAAAACCAAAAAAATATTGAATCCATAAAGAGGGCAGGGAATGGCTTCAAGAGACGTGGAAAATTCTCCTAATTTGATGGGAGAATTCCCACTTTCTTCCATGGAAAGAAGGAAAGTAAAATAGTGGTTTTAGTTTGCTGAAACATTTCATTGGTCCTATTCTGCCTCTTTATTTCTTTTTGTCTTCATTGTTCTGCCTCACAGCATACTAGGAGACAGAAACACTGGAAAAATTGGTAACTGGGTGAGTGAGAGACCAAAGTCAGACGAGGCGTGTAGACATGAATAGGTGCCAAAGAGTAAGGCTACTTGAAAGTAATTTAGATGCACTGCCAATGTAAATATAAAGGGTTGTGTGCTCTTTTGACTCTGTTGTCATATAAAATGGCAAAAACCCCAAACCCAAAAACATTTAAACTTTAATGAGAAGGACAAAAAGTCCTTTAAAGACCTTCAAGTTAAAAATAGCAAAGTTTTCAACCAAAGTGATATTTTGCTCCTCTTGCCTCTGTAATCTTTTGTTTCTGCTTTTTTTTTTTTAAAAAAAAAGAAAGCCACATTCTTTTCAACCGCTAGAAGCAGGACAAATCACATGGGAAAGAAAACCAAGATTGAGTGACTTTTCTAAGACTTAACAGAAAACACAGCAGCAGCAGCAGCAGCAGCAGCAGCAGCAGCTTTAAGGCAGAATCAGGCTTGGAAGAGGAGCACCCATGCTGTAGGGTTGGTGGGAGTTGTGTATGTGTTGGCAAATGGTTCAGAAACCATCTGCTTTTTTGAAAGGCAAAAAACCCTGTTCGCTACAGCCCTTCTCCTCCTTCTTTCCTTCTTTGTTGCAAGTGTTTGCCAAGATTCCATTATAAAAGCACAGTCTCGAGCATCTGGAGCCCGACATTTATAGTAAACAAAATATGCTGCTCACTTTGGAACCACAGAGCAGGGCAAGGAAGTGATTGTGCGCCATATAAAAAGAAGAAGAAAGGTAAACTGTTCTGGAGAGGAAGGCTCTCCCCCACCCCCACATCCCCACTGTAAACTATTTTGATATACACATCTACAAACAGTTAAGAAAGCCATCTCTGAGACCAGGGCTCCGATCTGGCCTTGTGAAATGTGACAATGTGAAGGGGTCAAATACTTACGTTATAGAGGTTCTGATATTTTTCACTGCAGTGGTTTGCCATTCAGACACAGGCTCTGGAAAAGAGCACTTGAAAAATGAACCACCTCCACCGTTCTAACACGAAGCAAAACATTCTCTGGTGAAGTCCCCTGCCCACCTTCACCTACTAAGGGCTGTAGCTCAGTGGCAGTGTGTTATGTACTGAAGTTCTCACCCTGGGCCAGCAGGGGGATACTGTAGGTAGTTATGCAAATAAGGGATCAAAATTGAAGTTCAGTGATTGGATAGTTTTAGAAAGTTGTTACAATTATGTGTACTGGAGCTCTATATAAGCAGGCTGACTGAGCCCTTCAGCTCAGTTCTGTTCTGGCCTCTGAATAAACAAGAGCTGTTTGAAGAATCGCTGTGTCGTCTGATATGTTCACGTACAACTTAACACAGAGCATCTGCTTTGCATGCAGAAGGTCACCGGTTCAATCCCTGGCATCTGCTCCAATGGCTGGGAGAGATCCTCGTCTGAAACCCTGCAGAGCAGTTGTCAGCCAGTGTAGACAATGTTGAACTAGAGGGCCCAATGGTCCTACTCAGCGTAAGACAGCTTCCTGTGTTCTTCATTTTCACACATCTCGCAAAACTACTTGCATGCCTTGGTAGCTCAGTCAGTAGAGCAGGAGACTTTTAATCTCAGGGTCGTGGGTTCAAAGCTCCATGTTGGGCAAAAGATCCCTGTATTTCAGGGGGTAGGACTAAATGACCCTTGTGGTCCCTTCCAACTCTGCAATTGTAGGATTACATTATTCATTATTTTTCTTTTTTAAAAAAATCTGCATTATGGAGATAGATTTATTGTTCTAATTTTTGTTTCTCCTGTTTAAAGACACTTGACACCATATTCCACCATGCAACGCAGGCATAAGTGGCCGCAGGGCATAAGTGGCCGCAGAAGATTAGATAAAGAATCCTTATCTAAGTAAGGGGTGTTTGGCTACATGAGCTGTTTAACAAGCTGCTGAATTTGTAGAAAGGGTATTGCAGAACAGCTAATAAACTACCAACAGCAATGAATGGTCCAAGCCGGAAACCACTGGGATAGCTTAGTGGGTAGAGCATGAGACTCTCAGAGTCATGATTTCAAGCCCCATGTTGGGCAAACGATTCCTGCATTGCAGGGGGTTGGACAAGACAACCCTCATGGTTCCTTCCAACACTACAATTCTATGCTTCTGTGATTCCATTGTGGTGGCAGAAGCTCCCAGGTTAGAAACTGGAAGCAAGGTTATGTTTGTGTGTGTGGCTGCCCCATGTGGTGAGTTATGAGAACTACAGCTTGGAGTGCTTTGTGTCTGTGAAGTTCTCCTCAGGTCCTAGATTTGGCCTGCCCACCCCAAATGAAAGAAAGGAAACTCAGAAATGCATCTTGTCCAGCTCAAAAGGTACATGTGACAAACCCTGCATACTCCTTATGAAAATTTAACCAATTTATTTTTTTTTACTCCCCTTTGATAACTTTCAAGTGTAAATTTCCTTTCTTGTGAATTGATAGAGATTGTGTGGGTGAAGGGTGGGGGAAGCTTTTTTGGGGACAGCACCAATTCAAAATGTTTAATGATACTGGAAGCTCCATTTCACCTTTGTTGTTGTTGTTGTTTAGTCGTGTCCAACTCTTCGTGACCCCATGGACCAGAGCACGCAGGCACTTCTGTCTTCCACTGCCTCCTGCAGTTTGGTCAAACTCATGTTAGTAGCTTCGAGAACACTATCCAACCATCTTGTCCTCTGTCGTCTCCTTCTCCTTGTGCCCTCAATCCTTCCCAACAACAGGGTCTTTTCCTCTTCTCTTCTCATGAGGTGGCCAAAGTATTGGAGCCTCAGCTTCAGGATCTGTCCTTCCAGTGAGCACTCAGGGCTCATTTCCTTAAGAATGGATAGGTTTGATCTTCTTGCAGTCCATGGGACTCTCAAGAGTCTCCTCCAGCACCATCATTCAAAAGCATCAATTCTTTGGCGATCAGCCTTCTTTATGTTCCAGCTCTCACATCACTACTGGGAAAACCATAACTTTAACTATACGGACCTTTGTTGGCAAGGTGATGCCTCTGCTTTTTAAGATGCTGTCTAGGTTTGTCATTGCTTTTATAATAATAATAATAATAATAATAATAATAATAATAATAATAATAATTTACTATTTGTATCCCGCCCATCTGGCTGGGTTTCCCCAGCCACTCTGGGCGGCCTCCAACAAAGATTAAAAATACATTAAAATGTCACACATGAAAAAAGTCCCTAAAGAAGGCTGCCTTCAGATGTCTTCTAAAAGTCAGGTAGTTATTTATCTCTTTGACATCTGATGGGAAGGCATTCCACAGGGCGGGTGCCACTACTGAGAAGGCCCTCTGCCTGGTTCCCTGTAGCTTTACTTCTCGCAGTGTGGGAACCACCAGAAGACCCTCAGCGCTGGACCTCAGTGTCCCAAGAAGCAGGCGTCTTTTAATTTCGTGACTGCTGTCACTATCTGCAGTGATCATGGAGCCTAAGAAAGTAAAATCTCTCACTGCCTCCATTTCTTCCCCTTCTATTTGTCAGGAGGTGATGGGACCAGTGGCAATGATCTTAGGGTTTTTTTGATGTTGAGCTTCAGACCATATTTTGTGCTCTCCTTTTTCACTACGCTAACACTGCAAGCAGGGAATATTCTTACATGAACCACCAGGAATGGTACTAAATGGCAAATATTTTGAGAGTTAACAAAACAAACAAACACAGAAACAGCCATAAGGTTGTCAGTCTGGATGCAATTAAGGTCAGGTCATAAATGTCAGGCCTGGAATTCAAAAGCCAAGGGTAGTAACAAAACGGTTGGAGGTGGGGCAGCAGTAGGATGGGAAAGTCACAGTGAGAAGGTAAGTCCAGGTAACAGAATGAAACTATAGATATGGCTATATAAAGTTTCCAGGGAAGTATATAAAAACTACAACAAAATGCAACGTATACACACACGTGGAATGCTCTCCCCATTGAGGCTTGTCTGACACCATCGTTATCCTTAATTTGGACGGCTTTTAAGTGTTCATTTTAAGTATTCATATCACCAACGTGCCTCAAAGTTATTCTCCAGAATTGTGTGGGCAGAATTTGCTTGAGTAAGCAAATGGTTTGTATCAATTGTAGGGAAAGCAAGGATCCTGTTGAATAAAGGATAAATGTACTGTTCAAGGTATCGGGGGGATATGAAGCCAGGTTTCTCAGCAGATTGATCTCTGTGCTTCAAGAGTGTCCCCTAGGCTGCAGTACCAGCAGGTTTGAGTATACTCAGGCTGTGTATACACTATACATTGAAAGCATGTGACTCACCCCATAGAATCCTGGGAACTGTAGTTTGTTAAAGGAGCTGGGAATTATAGCTCAGTGGTGAGGGGGCACACCAAAGTTCCAGGATTCTGCTGGGGGAGTCACATTCTTTAAATGTATGTTGCAGCCTCAGTCAGCTGACCCCAGAGGTCAATTCCTGACTTCCAAGTCCTATAACTCTCTAGCCTTAAAGTTTGCTGAGCAACTTATCTCTGGTGTAAGAATGGTGCCTAAACTCTTGTTTCTGCTCCTGTTTCCTGATAGCTGACTTGGAGTGCAACCCCAGCCTTGCTGCTTGTTTGCCACTCTGAGATATTACCTTTGCCAGATTTGGATCGCCCACCTCCTTTCGGCTCACTTGGACAACTGTCCCCAAATTTGTGTGCCTGTCCTTGACAGCCCAGAAGGACACACCAGATGGGCAATAACACATCAGTCTTATCAATTCTGACTGCTGTGTCTATGTGCCGATCTGGTGTGTCCTTGCGATTTGACTTTCTCCTTGCTATATTTATGTGTCTGTCCATACACGGTTCTGTAATTAATTTTATTACATTTTATCCTACCCTTCATCCAAGGAGGTCAGGACAGTACACATGATCTTTCCTTTCAGAACAACCCTGTCACAGGTGAGGCTGAAAGAGATAGACAGAGACTGATTGGCATAGAGAACCTGCTAGTTTCACAGCAGGCTACAAGTTTCAACTTGGGTCTCTCCAGTCAAAGTCCAAAACTTGCCATTACATCATACTGGCAATGCAACATTTGTAGAAGGAATGGTCAGAACAATAGTGTTTCGTCAACATATATCAGTGCCTGCTGCAATTACTTTTTCAGTGAAAATGTCCCAGGTCCAGTGCACATGTAAGTAATTTAATCACAGCAGTGGATTTCTTTAAACAACTGGCTTTGTCCTGCTCTTGATCTAGCTCCTGTATGGCACAACACTCGGCATTGGCATCTACATTAGCAGAAGATAATCTGTGGAGGCCCATGAAACATTTTCCTTTGGAAGCAACAGAGCAGAGGTGAGTAACTTTAGGCCCAGGGGCCACATGTGGTTCTTCAGACATTTTTGTCTGGCCCTTGGGGTTCTGCCTAGGATAGGCCACATTCTCCTAGACCACATAACATTGGGACTCCTCTGTGCCCTCCCCTGGAGATCTGACTTAACTGAAATAATCTGTCCTTGAACTGTGTTGATATATCTTGATGGCTTGAGTAGAGAGTGGTAAATGCCTGGCCACACCCTCTTTTGCCACATACGTCACAAGTGTGCAGGCCCCATGAAGAAATGTGGTCCCAGGACTTAAAAAAAAAAGGATTCCCAGCCAGCAAGAGAGCTTACCCATGGGCAAGCAGGCTTAAACTAGGTTCCCAAGCACACTTGACTAATGCACTACAGAAATATGTATTATGGCTTTAAAATATGTATACAGTTGTACCTTGGATCCCAAACGCCTTGCAAGTTGAACGTTTTGGCTCCCAGACGCCGCAAACCCGGAAGTGAGTGTTCCGGTTTGTGAACATTCTTTGGAAGCCGAACGTCTGACAAGGTTTCCGTGGCTTCCGATTGGCTGCAGGAGCTTCCTGCAGCCAATCAGAAGCCATGCTTAGATTTCCAAACGTTTTGGAAGTTCCAGAATGGATTCCGTTTGACTTCCAAGGTATGACTGTATAAGAATGTGTAGGAAGGAGGAGGAGGAGGAGAATAAAAATAAAATTTCAAACACAACATCAAGTTAAAACTAATAAACAACAACAACAAATAATAATAATGTGTACAGAGGTGGTTTTAGGGTAAACCAGTGCCTATTTCTCTTCAAAAAACCCCACTGATTGGAGCTCATGTAACAGCAAGTACATTTGTTGAATGGAGTGTAAAATTTCTGTTCCAGATCAAGGTTATGGCTGGAAGTATTGTTCTGCTGTCATGAGTTGACTGAGGATAAGAGCTATACAATAGTTTAATATTGACATATTCCACATAAAGGTTTTGTGTAGAACTGCTAAGTGGCTCAAAACTAAGGGAAGGGTGCAAGTGGTAAGGAAGGATGGGAGAAATTCTAAAGAAATTTAATGACTGTGGAGGAGGAGACAGTTATGTCTGAGAAGCTCTATGATTGCAACTTAAGGGAAGAGAAATGTTTCATTTTCAGTCTTAGGATGCTGCTATAGTGAAATCAGCCTGAGCTGTCTTCTGTGTTATCACTTCTCTGCAAGGGCAGGGTTTTAAACTCCCCAAAATAACTGCAGATTTGGAAGACCCTAACCAAGGCTCACAGTTGAATGAGAGAATCATATAAAAATATCGTGCACATTACTGTCATGCCAGATCAGAATAGGGGTAAGTTCAGTTGTTGCACTGAGTCTTTTTGACAGTGGTTAATAACAGATTATTCAGATGCCAGGACATAGACACACACACACAGAGAGAGAGAGAGAGAGAGAGAGAATAAATTGCCCCAGTGGCGTAGCGTGGGGGGTGCAGGGGGGGCCGGCCGCACCGGGCGCAACATCTGGGGGGGGGCACGCTCGCACTCGCAGCTCTCTGCCCCTACTAAAATCCACGGGTTAGGGGGCACAAATTACTTGCCTTGCCCCGGGTGCTGACAACCCACGCTACGCCACTGAATTGCCCATAACAGAAATGGCTTTCTAAGCCTGTCAGATAGTGCTGGCCTGTGCCCTTGAAGCTGGCAATTGGTAATTCTTTCCTTTAGAAAATGTTTGGCCAAGATTCTCTTGATAAATATATATGTCAATGTTTCATTCTTCCCTGAGCCTAACATTTAAGCTGTGTGTTCTACCAATTTGTTAGTCATATGAAAAAAGACTACTCTAATGAGATTTGACTATTTTACTTCCATATAAAATTAGGCTATGTATTCTTGTGTTATTACGAAATGGTGTGTCAAGGACTCTGGGATGCTGTCATGGTTCTCTTGCTCCAGGGCAATGCTTATTATGTGTATCTCTTGGTTTTGTGGTGGAATTATGCATGGGAATATACATATGCAGCCAAATATTTGACTGGTCACATACCACTGAGTCAGTATGTGAAATTTGACCCCTTCCTGCTTCCCTGTTTTTCTCTTTCCTCTAACTCTCAGTTTCCTAACTTCTTATCCTATCCTATCAATCTCACATAGCACCTCTTGTCCCTAGGTCTTGCATAAATAAAATAACTGAAGACCCCCCCCCCTGCTGAATCCTGATTCCTTAAATGGCTAAACAAATGCCTATGGCAGTGGTTTTCAACCAATGTGCTGTGGTACCCTGGGCTGCCTTGAATGATGCTCAGGGGTTCCGTGGGCAACACTGGCCTCTGTCCCTCTTCCCTCTGATGCCCTCTCCTGCCTCTGCCTCCTGAAGGCTTGCACAGCTGTTTATTTCAGCAGCCCTGGCTATAAACTCCACACATGAATGGTGCCTCTGGGAGGGAACTCTCTTTGGGGCATGGGAGGCAGGCAGCTCAGAGACCAGGGACAGCAGCAGCAGCTGCTGCCTAGAGGACTCCCAAGGAGAGAGAGAGGAGGGGAGGCTGACACACCCACAAGGGAGGGTGTTTGAAGAAGGGCGAGAGGCTGCCAGCTCTGCAGGCAAGGGATGACATAACTGGGCTCCTGAGCCCCACAGGGATGCAGCAGAAAGAAGGTAGTTGGTTAAGGGAGCTGTGGACTCGAAAAGGTTGAAAAACTCTGGTCTATGGGAAGCTCACAAGCAGGACCTGAGTGTAACAGCATCTCTCCCCAGTTGTGATTCCCAATAAAAGGTATCAAATGGCAAAGTGGAGGTAAAGGTAAAGGAACCCCTGACCATTAGGTCCAGTCGTGACCGACTCTGGGGTTGCGGTGCTCATCTCGCTTTATTGGCCGAGGGAGCTGGCGTACAGCTTCTGGGTCATGTGGCCAGCATGACTAAGCCGCTTCTGGTGAACCAGAGTAGTGCACGGAAACACCGTTTACCTTCCCGCCGGAGCAGTACCTATTTATCTACTTGCACTTCGTGCTTTCGAACTGCTAGGCTGGCAGGAGCAGGGACCAAGCAACGGGAGCTCACCCCGTCATGGGGATTCGAACCACCGACCTTCTGATCAGCAAGTCCTGCCACCTGCGTCCCTTAAAGTGGAGGTAAAACATTGCTATTGTGGAAGTTCTCCAGGGACTAGGTAGATGAGGAGTGGTGGTGGCTGCCAGTTGCCTGGGAAGCACCAGGGAGTGACACTGGGGAGGAGGGAGGGAGACTGAGCCTGACTCAGACTGGTGGGGCAGGAAAGAGCAATCCAAAGAGGGAATCATCAGGGAAGGTATGATGGCTATGCTCTGCCTCCATTGTTGGAGATAGTGTACTTCTGAATACCAGTTGCTGGGAATTACAAGTAGAGAGAGTCTACTTCAGGTAGTCCTGCTTTCAGGCTTCCCAAAGAGTGGCCATTGTGAAAACAGGGTGCTGGACTAGATGGGCCACTGGCATAATTCAGATGCTCTTCTTATATTATTATAAAATATGGTTATAAAGGTTGATATAGAAATGTTCTAATTAAACAAAAACACATAAAGAACAAAAAGTTAATTATGACCAGTCTGTAGTTTCCCAGATCCACAAGTTCCAGAAAGGGAAGGCTCCACACTGGCAGGGTGAAGGCACCAGAACTGGTACTATGGCAGGAGGTATGAATGCTGGGGTACCCAATATTGAAGGGACAGGGTGCTCCTCTGACAAGTAGCTCAGACCATTCCTGGGTTCCAAATCACCATATCTGAGGCATCTGAACTCCTCCTGGGATCAGACACTTCTGGGGGCCCCAATTCCACCTTCCCTATCTTGCTGGGATGCTCCCCTGGATTCCCCAACTCCAATTATCTGAGAACTTTCCATTTGTCCTTGGGACCCAACCATCCCCTCCAAGACACCTCTGCAGGCCTCATGACAGTGCTAGCAGCCCAGCCACAGTGTCTCATGGCAAAAAGTTCTCTCTAGTCACTAAAGTACTGTATTCATTTAAATATGCAAAAGAAGACTCCCATTAAGAATTGCTTTGTTAACACCCTCCCCTCTCTTTGGTGTCAAATATGTTGTGAGATTACTCTGATGTGGAGAGTTTTGGAGAAAGACATTAAATGGTTGGGTCTGTTAAATTTGAGAACCAAAGAGCCTCTAACTTGTTGTTTGTGAGTCTGAATAGATGATAAATTTTCGGCAACATTGTATTGTTGCTAGAGGTCAAAATATATTTGCCGTGATTAATGACTGAAGTATGCATATTGGCTCTTTATTGTTAGCACATTACTGGGGTCACTTCATAATTTAAATACCAGTAGAGACTAAAGAACTCTTTCAGCTAAGCATGCATTAAGTCCTCTTGCTTAATTTTGGCCTAAGGGCTCAACCCTGCAGACATGCATAATCACAGGAGTGTCTGTCTTCCTTACTCACCCACCCACCAGCATAAATGAGGCTGAACTTTACATTTAGGGAGGAAAATCTCCTTCATGAAGAGAAGTTGATGTCACATCCCATGTGCTGTTAAGCTGAGCTAAAGGCTTTCAGCTTTCTTTCTTGCCTTTTTTTTCATTTTTACCCAGTAACTTTGATGCAAAGTTTTCTTTTGAGATTCAGCAAAAGGGAACATCACAATTGCCCTCCAGTGCATTGTTCCTCTCTTTTATAGCACAAGTGGTTCATTAAAGATTTAAATAAAGTGGTCTCAAGGCTGTCTCTACTAAGAAAATGCCAGCTGTGCAATATTTTTTTTTATATTTTAATTAAATGAAAAGAGGGGAACCCAATCAATCCCTTAATAAAGTTGGAGAAGTCTGTCATTTGTGAACAGAGACCTTCTAAACCAAATGCAACTATGTCTGAAATTATAGGCTTCATAAACTGAAATACAGCCATTTAAAGATAAATACTTGCTTGTTTTATAGTTTGCAAATGATAAATGGAATTTACTAACAAAGCCCAAAAGTGATTTCTTTTTTTAAAAAAATATGTCACAGAAAGCACTGTAAAAATAATTATGTCATATTAAATCCAGTGAGAAAGCTTGTATATTTTGTCTGTTGGACTCTACCACCTGGGGATACATTATACTAAAGGTTTGTCTTAACAGCATAGTAATTTGGCCATTATTCATACTCTTTTATGTGAACAGAGATCTGTCGGTACTCATGAGTTTCCATCATCAGCATCATTATTATCATCACCATCAGTCATGTTTATATTTATTTAACAGTTCTGGCAAGGGCTGGCATTCCAGTGTTAAATACAAGCTTTGTATGAAACTCTCAGTAAACACTTGAGGAATGATGTCTACCTATCAGCCACATCAAGTAATCTGGATGTTTGTAAATTTCCTAAATGTGCCACTTATAGTCATTAAAAGTCCAGCCTAAACTGCTGCTTCTTCTTTCATTGATTCTTCTCCCCTCCAAACCTGGAAAATTAGCATTGACACATTTTTATGATGTATTTGTTGCTGCTCCGATTGAACAGTGAAAACCACGAGAAAGAAGTTATCCCGAAATGGGATTGTAGATAGTGCGTTCAATGTCCTTTAAACCCTTTAAGACAGAATCCTTTTGTCAAATCGTGTGAGCAATGGCTCTTTAACATTCTAAACCTGCTATGGCTGCTGGAGCAGTTTATCATGAAAGAATAGAAAAGAGCCTCTGGCATATCAGGAAAGAAAGAAAAAAAGAGAAAGAGGAAAAATCCTAGGCTCACAGACAGTGCATTGTGTAACCAGGGCTTAAAGAGGCTGCCGTTAGGTATATTTCATAATATGAAAAGACAGGCTGATTTTGGCCCCCTCGCCTAGTGGGATCAGTCCTGTCAGTGCCATTTATTTGCAATCCCCCGTGATTTCTGTATCCCACAACCCTTTTGCATAAAAATGAACCATAAAGGCAGTCAAAACACCTGCTTTACTGACAGGCCCGATTAATGCTTTGATTTATTTCTCAAAGTGAGAGCTGGTCTGCTGTTCCCGGGGCCTCGAGTTGGCGTGTAATTCATCAGATTTTGAAGGTCTTCTTTTCTGTGTCCCTGTACTTCAGCTGTGGGTGTCATTGTACCTGCCTGTAAGTTCTGTTAACCCCAAGAACTCACAACCCAGCTGGAAGCCGGGGGAGTTTTAATCAATATTGGTTCAAGCACCACAGTTCAAGTTATTAAGTGACAGTAAATTATTGGACTAATTTGAGAGGCCCACAGCGTACCCAGGGCTGCATTTCTCAGCATTCAGCTTGGAGCAGAAGTCCCTTGGGAGAAACTTTGCCAGATGGAAAGGAATATTATCATTCACGATCGTTCACTACAAATTTACTCTTTCCCATAGCTGAAAAACCTGACATTTGACATCTGTGGTTTTATGATACAGAGAGGACCCTGCATTCCAATCCAGTGAAAATTGTTTTCTCTCTCTGCCTCCCCCCTCTCTCACACACTTTGGGTAGTATTCAATGAATAGACCCACTGATGAAGATGATGATGTGTAAAAAAAAAGACTAAATTGGCTCCATTGATTTCAATAGGTCTACTTTGAGTTGAATACCACCCTATGCTTTCAAGGAATTGCACTGCACTCAACAACTACATTCACCCAAAGGCTACAGATTAGCATAGTACCTGGAAGATAAGGACAGAGCTGCAAAGGTTTCAAAGTGTGCTTAAAATAATTGAGCAATTACCTTCAGTAGGAAGCACCCTTGGTGCTGCAATTTAAAAGGGAAGGTGTGTGTGCCCTTTTAAAATTAAAGGTACTAAGCACCAACTCACACTGTACAGAGTAGGCATGTCTGCCATACATACATTACCATGTGCATTGTGAATACCATAAAGTGTGAAAGGGAGACCTGGCAAGGAGACATGGGAGACAGCAATTAGGTTGATTCCTAGTGCATGTTATGAGAACATGAACTCTGTTGGATCAGAGCATGGGTCCATTTAATCCAGCATCTCTTCCCAACGCTGACCGGCCAGATGCTTCCTGAAAATTACATTTTTATTTCTTCTCCTTATCGCTTGATGTGCCTATACTGTTCTTCATCCATTTCCTGGATGTTATATACGGTGTGTGTGTGTATATATATATATATGAAGCTGTCTTTATTTTTGACACAGGAAAGAAGTGCTAATTAAATACTATTATAGTAATCTTAGTAGCATGGCTTTGTAAGGTTTCTACTCTTGGTACTCTTGGTTTCTACTCTTGGTAAGCTGTTCAGGATATTTTTAAAGAGAGAATGTGCTTAATATTCATATAGACAGCTGCGTGCTTCCCATTTTGTAAAGACTGCAAAAAAATGGAGGGGAGGAGGAAGGGAGGGAGGAAAGGTATATGGTAAAGATTGCTAAGCAAGTAGACACAGTGCATAAACAGATTTAAAATGCCTTTAAAAGGACAATAAAAAAACTGTAACTGTAGAGAGGGTTGAGCTAAATGAGACAAAGTACTTGTTTAATGAAATACTAAATTTCATGCTAAAGATCTCTGAGGGATTCTTTGCTATCTTAAGTGCCCACCATGAGACAAATATATCAGGTAGCTGTTTCTCCTAGTTTCCCGCTTGCTTTATGGCACTCCTGTCTATTTCAAATCTCTATCCATTGCATTCAGGTATGATTGAGCCTATCCTTCAGTGGTCTAGATGGAAACACCATTCTATCTGAATCTTCAGCTGTGTGAAATTTTCTTCACAAGCTCCAGAGTAAGAGACCTAGTTCATCTTGGAAAATATTAGAAGCTTTAAGGGTCGTCTTGCTTAAACTTGAAAAATATGGCATATATAAAAAGGCATCTGTGCCAAGCATCTTCAAATGATGTGTGCTACATTGTACTATGCTAGGCATGGCCAAACTTGGCCCTCCAGATGTTTTGGGACTACAACTACCATCATCCCTGACCACTGGTCCTGTTAGCTAGGGATGATGGGAGTTGTAGTCCCAAAACATCTGGAGGGCCAAGTTTGGCCATGCTTGTACTATGCAGTTAAGAGTTTTAAAATGGTGCTCTGAGCCTATATTCTCTCAGAAGTAAATTGGTGCATCATAGCACCATAAGAAGAACCCTGCCAGGTCAAATCAAAGGTTCATCTAGTCCAGCATTCTGTTCTTATAGCGACCAAGCAAATGCCTATGGGAAGCCAGCAAAGAGGACATGAGTGCAATTGTACTCCCCTCACATGGAAAATTAGGTACATGGAAGTCTTATCCCCCATGGATTTGTCTAATCCCCTTCTAAGCCATCCAAGTTGCCAGCTACCACTACCTCTTTATAGACTTTCATATGGTTTCATATAGTTTATGCCCCGTATGAGACATAGGATGGTATAGGAATTCAGTAAATAAATTAAATATATATATAAATTTGTGCAGGATCTTCCACCATTCAGCTTTATTGAATAACCACAGTTTGGGTATTACACAAAAAGGTGAAAAACTATCCATTTTGTCTACACAATGCATAATTTTATACATCTCTTATACATCCCCTCTTTTCTATACTTGACTAAAAAGCCCCAAATATTGTATCCTTTTCTCTCACAGGTAGCCTACTCCAGATCCAGCATTTTTGTTGTCCTTTTCTACATCTTTTCTAGCTCTACAGCAGGGATGGAAAAACTCTTTCAGTCCAATGCTGCATTTCCATGTTGGCTACCCCCTGCTCTAGACTATAGCCTGGGACTGGGTTCAAGTCTTTTCCAATCTTAAATCAGGTGCACTGCTCCTAGTCCATTTCTGTACCCAAACTGGCTATCTAAAAGACTGCCTTCTCTCACATGATCCTATTCCTACTCACGTATTTTAATATCTTCCAAGGGGTCTTCCAAGTACCACCACCATCAGAGATGAAGCAAGTGGTGAAAGAGACTTCTAGATTTCTGGGAACAATTTCTCATAATATCTATAGGCCTCTGCTCTAACAATGCAAGCCTAAACATGTCTACTCAGAAGTAACTCTTATGGAGTACGGTGAGGCTTACTCCAAGGTAAGTGACTAGAATCCTAATAGAATTATAGAGTTGGAAGGGACCACAAGGATCATCTAAATCCAATTCCCTGCATTGCAGGAATCTTTTGCCAAACATAGGGCTCACACTGATGATTCTGAGATTAAGAGTTTATGCTCTACTGACTGAGATTATACCCCATGGCTGCCGTCTTCCAGCAGCTCCTTCCCTAGTTAAGGTATGGCTTTGAAGAACTAATCATCTGGTTGCTGCCCCACCCCAGTGATCTCCCGGGTCATCTTGTAGTAAAGACCATGACATTATGCCAACACAGTGTTCTTTGCAGCCAACTGACCATTTATTTGCAGCATCCCACGGGTGGGGCTTGTGGCTCCTGTAATTGGTTAATTAAGACCTTGACAGAATGGATGAAATTCTTTACGTACAAATGACTTCATTCAAAAATATCATATGGATGAACTTGAAAGTTGCTGCTGAAATGCAGTTGCAGTCAAAAGGAGCAACTAAACCTTTAAAAAAATTATTTAGTTTTACATGCTACTTTGCTTTCATACAATTTAATTTGACGTGGCTTTGGGTTTAAAGCTTATGGAAAACAACAGCATATATTCAATAATTCATGCTCTCTAATTAAACCCTGCTGATTGTGGCTAAATGGAATTTTTACTTTGCAGGAAATGTGTTATTAGTGCTTTCTACAACAAAAATAATTTGTCAAGAAATTACAGTGTTGGAGTCGGCAAGTTTGCATGTGTCTTTTTATGTGAACGTCATTGGGCAAAGACACGAATTAATTTTGGATTTTCAGTCTGATATCTCCTTAATGTAGCCAATGGCATGCCCTCCAAATGTTCCTGAAATACCATCAGCCTCAGTCCCTCTGGTCAACTGTAAGAGACTATGGGAATTGTAGTGGTGTCTTTCTGATATTTGGTTTATTTACACATGTATAAAAGCTAAGAGCCTATGATGGACGAGTTCACAGCATTAACACCCCAAAAGGGTGGTGTTTGAATCCCTTGGATTCAAACAGAAATCAACCATTGTGTTGCCTCTCTGGCTTTCCAGCTTGTTATTTTGCTTCTCAGTAACATCACTGCCTCAAAACTCAAGTTCAAACTCTGGCATTGTCTGTTGAGAAAGGGGCCCCCACCCATTTGCTTTTTTACACCAAGCCCCTCAATCTTTTTGTTTTTTTCTCTTAATAGTCCATCACCTAGGCCATCACCTCAACACAGGTAGCCTGTCTTATATCTTAACACTTGTTGGGTTCAGGGGTTTAGAGGAGTCTAGCACCCGGCTTAACACCACAAGCCTTGAAAAATTCTAACACTTGCTAGATCCAGGGATTAGAGGAGTCTGGCACCCACAAACTCATAACAGTATAAAGGTTGCAAGCACAGTTGCCTATGGAGGGGAGAGGACTTCAGTGAAGACTTTGCTGGCTCATTAGGGGTTTTGGAACGTGGTTTTACCAGTATGCTAAAGTGACTAGGATATCCTAGTCACTGTAGGATATCCATGCACTGGTGACCTTGAGAATGGATTACTGCAGTGCACTCTATCCAGATACTGCAGAATGCAGTGGGCAGGTGACTGACAGAATGTGACATTTGCTGCTCATATGCTACCAGGCCAAGTCTCAATATACAAAGCTCTGAATAACTTGGATCCAGGATATCTGAAGGATCATCCTCAGGCCTTATATCCCAGCTCAATCATTTAGATCACTTAGATCCCCTGGAGGAGTGCTGTTAGTTTGAGAAGTCTGACTAGCTTCAAGTGGAAGTCGGACATTTACCGTCACTGGTCCAACTTCAGATGGATATTTTTTTTTTAATGCTCATAGTAGCTGTTTACACTTTTCAGATGAGCCAGTCATTTTTATTATTCTGTATTGCTTTCATGTTTTATGCTTTCTGTGTTTGGGGATCTTGTACACAGCCCTGGTATTTCTGCATGAGGGTGGCCTATAAATAATTTAATAAATAAAGAGATAAAGGGGTAAAGGTGTTGGAGCCACCTTTATTTCCTCTCACCGATTATTTTTAATGCAATTATTTTATGTGCAGGTAACTCTGTAACCAGGGTCTTAGTGTGGTTTAGCCTTGGCTCATACTGATTCCCCCAATATTGAGGTGAACAGAGCCATGCCTGATGTTATGTATTTAAATTGTATTTTACTAACCGTATTTACTAACTACAGTAGGAGAACCTGTGGTCCTCTAGATGTTGGTGGAAGACCATGCCCTTTAGCTCCAGTTATTGTGGTCCAGGATCAGGAACAATAGCAGTTGTAGTCCATTCCTGAACAAGGGAATAGGTTTCTTAGCTCAGTGCTATAACAGTGAAATGCCTATTATTCTATGTGGAATTGAAATGGTGAATAAAGTTTTTAAGAGTATTAATAGGAAGTGCCTCAGCAGATAGGCCAATATAAAAGCAATTAAGTATTTATTCCTCTCTAACATTCTGAAAGGCTCTTAGACATAGGGGATCACTAAACTCAAACACAAGTATAAATTTTTATTACAAGCAGCATGAAAAACTGTCCTTTTACAAATACATTCCTGTTCTGCTAAATTCTCTCCCCCCTGCCTCCCAATCTTTCATTACAAGGATATAAATTGCACAAGCACAACTTAACCTCTTCAAGTTGTTGGCTTCTGTCTGTTCCCACAAATAAAACGAAAGCTCGTATCATTTTAATGATGGCACACTTTTAATTGTCTTTCTCAAAGCCATGTAGCCTATTATGGATTTTGAACAGAGAGGGACTTGTTTTGAATAAGCCTAAAAAGGAATTCTAAAAATATTTTTCCCCTCCCCATCTCTTCCTGCATAGGAAAACGTTATTATAGGTCTTAATTAGAAACATACTTTTGGAGAGAGAAGCTGCAAAACGTAATGTTAGCCAGCTGAAGAACAGAGACAAGCTTCTTTGCTCGGTCTACAATCTGATGAAACAACAAACCTCTGTAAATGAATTATTCAAGGCCATGTTAATATTATTCAGTCCTACTGATACAGACCCTTAAAAACCTGGAATCCATTTTGTAAACTTCTCAAACTTCTCATTAGATTCTCTCCCCCCCCACCCCCGCTATGAGCTGCTGGGAAGAGAAAGCATTTATTCATAGGAAGCAGGCTGCCATTAATTATGTGTAAGCATTCCTACCCTCAATTCTTCTTTTTAGGCCGTTGTTCTGTGTACCCCAACAATATCAAAACAATTAAGATCTGTAAGGAGGCTGAGGGAGAACACTTTGCCCATAATTGCTGTGCCAGCTTCTCCAGACATATGTGTTGTAGCATCAAGGCCACATCCACACCATCACCATATATTTAATGCAATCTTATACCACTAACTATCATGGCTTTCTCCAAAGAATCCTGGGAACTGTAGTATGTAAAGGGCGTTGAGAGTTTTTTTGGAAACAACTATTCCCTTCACAGAGCTACAGTTTTTTGAGTGGTGTAATCCTCCTTCCCAGGGAATTCTGGGAAATGTAGCTCTGTGAGGGGACTAGGGTCTCCTAACAACTCTCAGCACCGTTAACAAACTACAGTCCCAAGGATTATTTGGAGGAAGAGTTATAAGAGTTATAACTGTTATAAGAGTGCTTTAAAACATGGTGTGATGTAGCTCAAGAGTCTTAATTTGATAGGGAAGAAAACCCACCCCTAGAAATTTGGTTAGCAAACAAATGCTACAAAATGGAAGGCTCTCTAGTCCAGCCTCAGGAAAAATGGGGAAAGTATGTTAAAACTTTGTGAATAGTTAGCAAAAGTTTAAAAGTTACTGCAACACTTCCTAACTGTGGAAGTCAGTTACAACTTTTCCACCAGCAGATTAAAAAGTTATGATGCAGAACCTCTTGGATTAGTGGGCAGGGTTCCATGGACTGGGTGCTGTTATCTCTTTTTCTGCCAACATATCTTGCAGGCTGTGAATATTCTATTCAAGTCTACTTCAGAATTAAGTATAGCCAGAGATCAGATGCTCAAAATATATTATGCATGCTTAGATCTCTCTGATAGAAACCATTCAGGAGAAACTTTAAATCTATGATACGTGCTCCATTGGACCAGTGAACAGGTTCCTACTTCATCCAGACTCTTCAGTATGAAATTGTGGCTCCTGATTCCAATACTGTTGTCTAAATTCAAAAACAACCTTATTGGGGGAATTAGTAATAACATTTATTGCAATCTAATCTTAAATAGAAGGCATTTCTCAAACAGCCTTTTGTGCAGTAGCCTGAAATCTGGTTATTGTGGCCAAATTATTAATTGTGTGCAACTAAATGCCTGTTTTTGCTGGAAAACCTGTCTAGAAGCAGGTTAAATTGATGGGAGAAGCAGCAGAGAGAGTGCTTAACGCTTCCCCTGTCCAGCATTTCCAGCTCCTAAATTGCCACCCCAAGCGGCTTTTTCCCTTGTGGAGCCCAAATGCACATATGATCTCCTAAAGCCTTTCTTGGGACCCTACAGGTGAAAGGTGGATGGCCTGGGAAAGTGGAGAAGTAGCAGATGGGGAGAGGACTAAATGCCCACCATCACTGCTGTGCTCCAGACTGACCCTCCCATAGTGCCTCCTCTCTGAAAAGAGGATGTTGTGGCTACAGACATTTGAATATAACTGAGTTGAGTTTCAGAAAATGAAAGGTGTGCAGATCAATTAAAAAAAACTGCAGTAAAGTTGACATATGAGAAGACATGGTAAAATTGCATCGATTTTGTTTCTCAAGCAAAGCCAACTAATGAAAGGGTGAGAGACATTTCCTTATGGACCATTGCAACATAGAATGAAAGCTTAGTAGACAACTGTAGGAAATCTTAAAAAATATGATGTCCTTCCCCCCCCCCCCGATCGAAAGCTTTCCCTTATAATAATTTGCCTTATTCGGACTACTGATTAGAAATATTAAAGTTACAATGCGAACATAGAGAACCAAATTGCAAATACTTTTCACCACCACTTTAATACTTTTTCGTAAATATTGAAAGCAAAGGCAACAGATATAAGAAAAATTATTTGGCAAGACGGTTTGTGGTTTTGCTTGTTCCACTGTAGAAGTCTATAGGAGTCGCAGGACAGCATGTATAATGCAAAGCAGGCCTGTATCACATGCACACAAGCCACATTCTCATGACATGGCCATATCTAGTGAATGCCTAGAGTGGTGATTGTGCCTGCTGAACTCAGCTCATTGTGACACAGGTTCTAGCAACCTAATCCCTTCCCTTTCAATGCAGGTGATTAGGAATTCTGCAAATGCCAGGTCCCAATCTCACATACACATAAGGGTAAAAATATGTCTACAAGGTAAAGGCTCTTTTTGGGGGGGGGTAATAGAAGCAAAGACGTGCTCTGCAGAGAGGCACTAAGCCTGTTGGCAGACCAATTGTGCATTACAAAGATGTCTGCAAATGTGACGTGGAAATTGGTAACATTAAGCCCATTGTATGAAAATCCCTTGTAGATGACTGCAATGTCTGGAGACAATCACTCTGTTCATGTATCCATCCACAGCAGTGATTAGAGAAGGAATGACTGTTGGGAGGAGCACAAAGAGAAGAAATGTCATGGTGCAGCTTTAGCAGGAAAACCTGGTCACCTTCATATCACTCTCCCATATCAATCTCCACAGCCACAGCAGGCGCTGTTACTCTCCAACTTTACTGCCAAAGGTGCACTCTTTCATAGTCTCTTGAGACAGACAGATGTCAACAACAGATATTCTCTTTGACCTCTTTCTTTCCCTGAAATGTGTTCTGCTTTGCTGCATCTCTCAGTTCCTGGCTACAAACTGAATAAGTGACATATATTCACAGGTGAAAAAATAATCAACACTCCTTCACATTTTCAACCCAGAGGAGCTTTCCCCAACAAATTTCTGTTTCTTTTAATGCAATAAATATGCAACTGTTACTCCCTTTGTTGCAGAGACTCCAGATGTCTTCCTTCAAGGTAACACTTCTGTTCAAGAGATATTACATTTTCTAAGGATTATCCATTGACAGGGGCCAACCAGTTGTCCCAACTAGGTCCACAAAGGAGGCATGATGAAGACATCCTTTCCCTATAATTCCTCTCTAGCATCTGGTTGTCAGAACTAGGCTGTCTCTGAAAATGAACATTGTACTTCATAAGCCCCTCTCACTTGAATTCTCCATAAAGGCTGCTATTCATCTTTTCAACATTTGGCAACATTGTGCATAGGGCTGCATAAGAGGATGTGCAAGTTCCCTGCTAAACCGGTGCAACATCATCCAACTGATGAGCAGCTCTTTTTCATGTGCCAAGTTTTCACACCCTGAGACAAGGGGACTATAGGCCTTCAGTTATATGGTCCTTGCTGACTACTCTTATTCTATATACTTTTATCCTTTTGTGATGATCAACAAGCCATTTTGTGCCCAGAATCAGAAAGTCAGATTTCAACGGAAGAAAAGCTAGTGGGTTTCTCCAGAAGAGAGATGGGGAACCTATGGCCCTGCATATGGTTTGGGGCTACAAATCCCATATTCCCTGATCACCATGCATGCTTCCTAAGGAGAATGGGACATGAAATCCAATTATATCCGGAGACAGCAGATAGACATGAAAGACCTCCGTGTGAGGCTTCCTCCCTTGCAAGCCAGCGCCTACCACACTGCCAACCCCACCCACTGGTGGAAAAGCCAGGAAAGCCCTTCTCCTCTGTCTGGGGAGGGGTGTGTGGCATGGGGAGAATCTTGAGGGCCAGATAGAGGGAAGGGCCACTTTTTGTCCCTGGGTCTGAGGTTCCCCACCCTTGTTATACAGGATGCAGTATGTCAATGCAATAGGAGTTATGGAACATGTACGGAAGGCATCTCACTTCACTTTTGGGAACTAGTCAGTAACTTGATGCCCTTTGTTTCCATCCTGCAGCTATCCACATGGTCTACTCCAGTCTTACCCAAGCTGGTGTCCTCCAAATGGTGTCCCCTTGGGGCTGATCAAAGTTACAGTCTATACCAGGGGTAGGCAACCTAAGGCCTGGGAGCCAGATGCGGCCCAATCACCTTCTCAATCTGGCCCATGGATGGTCTGGGAATCGGCGTGTTTTTACATGAGTAGAATGTGTGCTTTTATTTAAAATGCACCTCTGGGTTATTTGTGGGGCCTGCCCGGTGTTTTTACATGAGTAGAATGTGTACTTTTATTTAGAATGCATCTCTGGGTTATTTGTGGGATATAGGAATTTGTTCATATTTTTTTTCCAAAATATAGTCCGACCCACCACATGGTCTGAGGGATGGTGGACCGGCCCACAGCTGAAAAAGGTTGCTGAGCCCTGGTCTATACATTTGAATGGTACCAGGTTGGTCTACGTCATCAAATAAGGCACAATGGCAGAATGTTTGGAACAAAGGAAAAGAAATGACATTTTAAGTAGTAAAAGTTTTGTAAGAATAAAAATATGCCTGCCAGACAGTTTCACATTAGGGAGATCAGCTGTGCTCTACAGACTTTGGCAAGCCAAATAAAAATTCCACAATGTGTAATAATAATTCAACATTCCTGCGTACCCTTGAGCCATCATAGCAATCAGTGTTAAATTGTGCTCTTTTTGTAGATGTGTATTCATGAGAGCTTGTTCTCCACACTCGCTAGGATTTTCTTCCCTCCTGGTATTGCTTACTCTGCACCACTATAATGTTTCAAGCCTGAGTTAACTTCTCTTTGAATTTAACTAGATAATAAGAAAACCCACTCATAAAAATTATATACCATTATTGATCTTTTCAACAGCCAAGTGACTAGGCAATGGAAAATGGGGTATTATCAAAAATAAATTATGCTGTCTTGACACCTATACAATGTCCAGTTACACTTGTGCAGTCCTTGGTATTAATGGGATCACACTATAGTAAACCGCCACTACATCACTCTGGGAGTTAAAAAAACAACAGCCTACTGTAGTGTTCCATTACCCACAGTTGATTACAAAGCTGAAGGTCTAAGAAACTTCTTATCCATAGATAATATGGATTTGTTGTATCACTTGACTTACCCAAAGTTATCAGCATTGTTTGTGATCCATTAAACCAGGGATGGGGAGCCTGTGACCCTCCAGGTATTGTCAGACTACAGCTCCCATCATCCTTAGAATGATGAGGCCTCAGCATTCTTTTGTGGGTCTGAACCTGGTGCATCACTCTACTGAAGTTGTGGGTAGCATGACTTGGAGCTGTACAGTTGGCCACACAGTTATGCTGGATCTTTACATACCATGGGTAGTGGTGGCTTGTCTTAGGAAGGGAGCATGAAAATGGCTGGTGTCATAAGATCAACTGTAAGCAGATCCTTGAAAGAAAGGAGTGGTTGTCGCTTTCCTTAGAGAAGCACACAATGAGACCACACCTTTGGAAAACTTTATTTTACCCCTATTATCTGGAAATTGTCAGTCAGTATTTATTTACCTGTTGGGGAGAAGGGGCGCATTCCATTGTGTTTTACTCAGAGAAGACCTACTGAAATGAATGGACTTGATGCAATCATGTTCATTAATCTCAATGGGTCTACTCTGAGTAAGAGATGGCTATCACTCAATATGTTACACTGAATGGTGTCTGTTTAGCTCCATAAAATCCAAAAGTAGAAAATGTGCTTAATATTTTTTGTGTGTGATTTTAGTGTAGTTTCATTATACTGAGCTTTAATCCAATTGGTATCCATCTACTGTCAGAAGGTTATTTGACCCAGCAGAGCATTTCTGCAGTTGAATCAGGAGGAAGGAATGAAGTGGAATGATAATTTTTATGCCCTTCTACAAACCCCTTGCCACCTCCCATAGTGTTCAAAAGCCCCTCATTTCTTTGGAGTATTTTTTTTAAGGGGCAACTCCAAGAGGGGGAAAAGGAGAATTATAGAAGATTGCTTCTCTTGCCTTTCTGCTAACCAGCCTCTGCTTGATTAAAGAGCCTTCTGTCAGTGGAGGAACACCAACTGGATACAACCAACGAGCATGTCAAGATTATATTCATGGAAAGTGCACCCTTTTATCTCTCTGCAATATCCCTGCATTAGCTACTGTCTTTGTTTCTCTTTTGAAAATCACACTTCATGTTGTTTTCTGAGCTATTCAAGTAGTCAAATGCTGAAATAAAAAGGATTTGTGTACAAAAATCCATTATGGGATAAGGCTTCAACACCTGCTAGCCAACACCTGGAACCGATATTACATTTCTGATCCTATTGATTTTGAATAGCAATCTACAGTGGTTTCCCGGACCATTCCATGAAGGATATCTGCAGGAGAATTCATTGCCTGCTGCGGTGTCAGCTATTCAACTAATTCTCCAGGAAGATACTCATTATGAGCTTTTCCTGAGGCAAATGTTAATGGTCCAATGTAAGAAAATATCCTGTTGTGCACTTCTTTCTTAAAAGTAGCAGTCCCTTGATTTCCTGCAATGCATCTTCTATGAAAGTATTTCAAGCAGTAAACTTCACTGAGCAAGTGGAACATAGAAAGCTGTCATATATCTAGTCAGGCCATTGGTCCTTCTAGCTTAATGTTACCTACACTGACTGGCAGTGGCTCTCCAGGGGTTTGAGGCAGGGGACTCTCCTAGCCTTACCTGGTGATGCCAAAAATTGAACCTGGGATGCTTATATGCAAAGCAGATGCTCTGCCCCCCCATTACTGTATTTTGCACATTCATGATTATTCATGAAGGACCAGGTGCACAGCCTGGGAGTCATTTTGGACTAACAGCTGTCCATGGAGACACAGGTCAAATCTGTGTCCAGGGCAGCTGTCTACCAGCTCCATCTGGTACGCAGGCTGAGACCCTACCTGCCTGTGCACTGCCTCGCCAGAGTGGGGCATGCTCTAGTTATCTCCCACTTGGACTACTGCAATGTGCTCTATGTGGGGCTACCTTTGAAGGTGACCTGGAAACTACAACTTATCCAGAATGCAGCAGCTAGACTGGTGACTGGGAGTGGCCGCCGAGACCATATAACACTGGTCTTGAAAGACCTACATTGGCTCCCAGTACGTTTCCGAGCACAATTTAAAGTGTTGGTGCTGACCTTTAAAGCCCTAAATGGCCTCGGTCCAGTATATCTGAAGGAGCATCTCCACCCACACCGTTCTACCCGGACACAGGTCCAGCACTGAGGACCTTCTGGCGGTTCCCTCACTGCGAGAAGCCAAGTTACAGGGAACCAGGCAGAGGGCCTTCGCAGTAGTGGCGCCCTCCCTGTGGAATGCCCTCCCACCAGATGTCAAAGATAACAACAACTACCAGACTTTTAGAAGACATCTGAAGGCAGCCCTGTTTAGGGAAGCTATTAATGTTTGATGTATTACAGTATTTTAATATTTTTTTGGAAGCCGCCCAGAGTGGCTGGGGAAGCCCAGCCAGATGGGCGGGGTATAAATAATAAATTATTATTATTATTATTATTATTATTATTATTATTATTATTATTCTGCTGCTCTATCTCCATCTTAGTAGATATTCCCAGTGCTTTTTTTCTAGGGAGTCGCCAGGGTACACATACCCCTAAACATTTTGTGGATCTAAGTTTGGCCTCATTGAGGGGCAGTATTTCAATATGAGTAGGAAAATGAGAGTACCCCTTAAACATTTTTTTAAGGAAAAAAGCACTGGATATTCCTTAGTATTTTATTCATTTACTTACAGAAGTATTTATATACTTTCCGCACATAAGCTATCAATGCACAAAGATATAAAACGTTTTTAGAAAAACATGAAAACCTGTAGTCAATGAATTGTCAATATACCAGATGCGTTTAACTTTATATCAAAAGTTTGAGAATTCCCTCTCTCTCCGTGACTGCCCTTTACATCCATTGCCATTAGATACAATGTTTGACTATTCTCCAGAAGACACAAAATTTCCAGGATGACACATAATATCTAACCTGAGTTGAGTATCAACAGACTGAAAAAGTTACTGGATGCTGGACTGTAGATACTGGGCTGAAATGGCTGGTTCAGTTTTCTTAAAAATTGTGCAGGGTTCCAGCTGTGTGCAACACTGCTATTATACGATAATGAAGAACAAGTATTTAATTTTCTTGGAGGCATCTTAAAATCAGTTATGAAAGCCATAACTATATTTCTTGGCTTTTATTAAATGCTGCTTTTTATAGGTGTTTACTATATATGCTGTTTAGGAGATTATACGTCTTGGCTTTAAACAATTTAATACAACAATGAGGCGAAAATATGCCTTGATGCTGCTGCTTTTCCCTCTTTCTCCTGTTTACTGCTATTGGTAAGTATCAGTTTCATTAACTTTAGTTCACATAAACAGCTTATTGCATTGCATTGGTTAATCTTTTGCTGGGATTTAATTTTAGCAATTTTAGCATTTATTCTTAGTGCAAAACAAATTATGATGGAGAAAGCAGACCCAATTTCATTAACAGTGCCATTTGCTCTGCATCTACATTCTCTGCAGGAACTTTCTAGCAGGCATAATTACATTTCAATGACTTGGGATTCTGTCCCAACTTCAGATGGAATTTTCTATTGGATGGAGCCCACCGTGAATGGGCTTATGTTATCCCATAGCAGTACTGTATTATCATTTATTCAAGTGAGCCTGCACATATGCAGGTCACTTCAGGATATTTTTATGCTTGGAGCCAGATGGAAAATGCCTTTTCAGAGTCAACAAAAGACCTGCATTCTTGACATTTCCAAATAATTTTCAACAACTGTAACTAATTTGCTTTTGACACAACTTTAATAGTATCCACCCCCCTCGCCCAAAATGATTACCAACAGTTTGCAGTATGATTGCTTTCATGGTTCACTTGATCTGCATTTTCATAGAAATCCCCTTTTCATAAGATGGAACCTACTGGGCTGTGGCTCAGAGGCAGAGCATCTCTTTAGCAGGCACACAGCCTCAGGTTCAACCCTTCACAGCTCCAGTAAAGGCTGTAAGAGTCTCTCGCCTGCAACCCTGGATAGCTGATGCTGGTCAGCATAGACTTACTTAGTGTGATTGGTCAACGGTCTGACTGAGCAGAAGACAACTTCCTATGTTTCTGTGCTCCAAGACAAGCTTTGAGACAGGAAATCTAATTTAGGATTAGGATACCTGGGAAGTCACCATGCTTTGGATTCATCATGACCGTGCAAAGCTAAAGTGATGTTTTAGCTTACTCACTGGAGTTGGAAATAAATACTAAAGACCCATTACACTAGTTCCTCAGTGGTACTTTAATTTTCTTTGGCGAGATAGTCATTAGGGAAGAGCACCATTATGATGATATTACATCCTTCTGGCATGTTATGAACTCTGACGAGCACTTAGGCATTGTTGATTTAAATGACCATGACAAGATGTCAGACTTCCTCTTCCAAATACATTTGTAGGGCAAGAGTGCTGAATTACTATCATTATTTTTAATCTTGGAGAAATGAATGTTTCCATACCATTTCCTCAATGCTTAGGTAAGGATATTTGCTATACGTTGTACTTTAATATAGAAGGCTGTACATGTATCTGTTCTTCTAGCATTAACAAAGCATTATCCTGTTTACAGTGTATCGTCTAGATACACTGGTCTCAAGTAACATTCCATACTCCTTGGCTATGCAATAAAACCAAATGCTATGTGGTGTGTGTTTTCCCTCTGTCAAAATGGTTCCTTCCTGTCTGTTGCCTATAGAGCCAGTGCTCAGCCATCATGCTATCATCTGCCATACATAAGGATGATGCGGAAAAGCAGCTGATAAAAGTCATGTTTTGTGAGATGTGATACACTAAAGTGTGGTTGCCATAAAATTCACCCAAAATATAACAGATGGTTTAGTTAAGATGGAATCCTGTTGGTGAAGTTGTAGACCTAGGATCCATATAATTTCTGCTAGATTATAGCTGATCTCATTTATTTTACAATACTTGCTTATGTTTAAGATTCTAAAACTAGAATATATATTTCAACATATATACCCTTTGCTCACAGATACACTGTATCATCGTTGCTTCATAAACAATTCTTCTTGAGGGTGAAAAAGAAGGCTGTAAGTTCACTGACTGTTTATGTGGCACCTTAAGATTGCAGTTGCCATATTTCTATGTGAATCTGGATGAAGCATATAGGATCTTTGGGAGTGCAACTAAAATGAGCTGGAAATCAACAGACTGGGTGGGATTTCAATCAGCTGGTTTGCTGGCCAAGACATAGATTTCACTGAACAATTCTGCTAGCGGTATATCTGTCTGTGTGGATCAAGTCCCTGTAAATTACCCTCTGCAAACACCTTTCTAGGGATGGAGTAAAAGCTCAAAAGTTGCAGGGAATAGCATATGTGATCCTTTCAACCCTGTGATTAAGAGAGTGCTACATAAGCAGAGGTTTTCATTCTTACCAACTGCAGCTCAGAACCCATGGCTTTTTTGTGTGAGCAGCAAGCAATTTAACATAATATGAGAAATGCATGTTATGTGGCATGTTCCCACCATCTGATTCCTTAACATGAGGTTTGCATTTGCAATCTTAGCTTTCATTGTTCAGCTAGTGGTCTGTGTTCATACCTTTGTCCTGTAACACATTAGGTCATGTGGATTGCAGTGGTTTGAGTAACACACCATAAAAATAAAGTTTTACAAAGGCACTGCATTCCATCAGTCTGAAACTTGATGGCTCGTAAAGCAAAGTTGAAATACTCCAGCCCGCAAGAAACACAGCTCTCATTATTAATCATTATTGATGTGAGAAAAGCGTATTTTATAATATCAATTCATTTCCAAGCGAGACAGTGATCCATAGCATCAAATTACAACGCTGTCAATTTTGAAAAAGTCTTTCTGTTTCCATTAATATCTAAAAGTTGCTATGATGATTCAAAAACATGTATTTATTAATAAACATACATTTTAATGGAACACTATTCAATTAAGTATGCTGGAAAACAAGGCTTCTGTGTGAAGGCCTGCCTCTTGAGTCTGGGTCTGGCCTTTTAAACATTCCCCAAAGCTCAGGTCATAACTACATTTCCAGAAGCACAATGGCGTTGTTGCCAGTTGCAAATGAATTAAACTTACACTATGGTCTAGCATAGTGCATATATATATATATATATATATATATATATATATATATATATATATATAGTCAGAATATTAGCCCACCTAGTAAATGATTAAGTTATCTCACTGATCTATTATATCCAGGGAGGCAGGCACAAGGGTGACATGATCCAGCCAAAGCTAAGTACTCTTATCTCCTGTTTATTTCAAGGGACAAAGGTATTAGACATGTACTTAAGTCCCAATTCATGTACCCAAAGATGTTTTAGACTTTGGCTGAGACTTGCCCTAAGTGAAATGCCATCCAAACCATTCAATTTTAGATCAGTGTTCACATCAGCAACACTCAGCTGCTGTGCCTACAGAACACATTAGGGTCAGAAGTGATATGCAGAGCAGGGGGAATGGCAAGTGGAAAGCCATTTGCCCCTTCCTCTTCCATAGATGAGTGGTAGAGCACATGCTTGGTATAGAGAAGGTCCCATGTTCAATCCCTCACAACTCCAGGTGGGACTAGAAGAGATCTTTGTCTGCAGTCCTGGAAAGCAATTGTTTGTTAATGCAGATAATACTGAGCTTGATCCACCAATGGTCTGACTCAGTAGAAGCTAGCTTCCTAGGCTGCTATGCTCCATTCCTCTTTAACATCTCCACTCTCCACCAGCTTTTCCCACCCCATGTTCCCAATCACAAATCTAGAAAATGAGTTGAATGAAAAGCAGCTGATGGGGATTGTGGGGTGACATAGGCGAAAGGGAATGACTCAAGCACCTCCATCCTCCTACCTATTGCTTTTCCACTGCAGATCTCACTATTCCAGTCCTGGTTTACAGAAGAAAACCATCTGCCAATCTTTGAAGTCATAAGATCAAGGAGGTAATACATGCCATTCTTAACCTGAAAGATGCAGTCAATCCCCCCCCCATGTGATTTCTCCTGAATGTCCCTGGGTATGGGATCATGTGGAGATGACTGTGTCAACAGGCCATAAACAAATGTGTGTGTGGGGGGGAATCTTCCTGCATCTGGTCTCCACCTTTGAAGCAAGGGCAGACCAAGGAGACAAACAGCTCATCTTTCAGAGCTTTTATACATGAGTGTTTTCAATATGGGGTCCTGCTAACCACACTCAAAGCACTTGCATTTTTATGATCTCCTGGGTGTGCTGTGCTCTGTGAGAACAGAATGCTGAGCTAGATGGGCCTTTTGCCTGATCCAGCAGGACTCTTCTTAGCTGTAAAATTCACCTTTAACTGAAATGCTGAGCTACACTGATGAATTCCACCCGCACCCACCAGATACTATGAGATCACAAGGATTAGCCATTTTAGCACATGCTTGTTCTTGCAATGTATTATGTGACCTGAAATTATTTTAATGCTGCTTTCCACACTTAAGGGTTTTTGTATTTTATTTACATTTGCATGAAGGGATGTGGTGAGAGGAAATTCATTTTGGAAGGACTATTATGGATTTCTGGCATTTAATTGTGCTAATTTCCTACTTATCTTCTCAGATAAATGGAACCGAAAGGAAATGGATCTTAATTGCCCATGTTAGTGAAAGGATTGTTCTAAGTGGCTTTGCTGGGTGTACCGCAGAGGCACCTTGACACGTTTCTATTCTTTTGAAGGCCTTAAATTATCTTGCATAAAGAATTGTGGGCTTTTGGGGGGGTAACTGGCATCTTGTCAGTTATACACACAGTGATGCTTCGTCTTCTATTCCATATATGTCTGACTCTTGCAGTCTTGTTAAGATGGCAAGGAAACATTAAGGTAAAGGTAAAGGGACCCCTGACCATTAGTTCCAGTCGTGGCCGACTCTGGGGTTGCGGCGCTCATCTTGCTTTACTGGCCAAGGGAGCCGGCATACAGCTTCCGGGTCATGTGGCCAGCATGACTAAGCCACTTCTGGCGAACCAGAGCAGCGCACAGAAATGCCGTTTACCTTCCCGCTGGAGTGGTACCTATTTATCTACTTGCACTTTGACTTACTTTTGAACTGCTAGGTTGGCAGGAGTAGGGACTGAGCAACGGGAGCTCACCCCGTTGCGGGGATTCAAACCGCCGACCTTCTGATCAGCAAGTCCTAGGCTTTGTGGTTTAACCCACAGCACCACCCACGTCCCAAGGAAACATTGGATGTATCTTTTAGGGCAATGGGGAACCTGCATTGGCACACTCCTCCAAGAAGGATGGATGTTACCCAATTGGGGATAGACGGAAGCAAATTTAGTGTGTATTTAGCAAAACGAAAACAAAAACATCACCCACAATGAACACATGTGTGGTGATGTTGCACTGGATACCCTGTATTGCTACCCCATTTTGTTCCCATCAGCCAGAATGAAAGGATGCTGCTATATTTATTTTTAAAACAGCTCTTCTGCGCAGAACTGGTATTACACAAAACAGCTGTGTTAAAAAATGAAAATTGCCTTTGCAGGTGCAGGAGGCAGGGAAAGAAAAGGAAAAGAAGAGAAGCAGCTGCCTTTCACATGAGCAATTCCAAATCCTCACCTGGCTTGGAGAGCGTGGTCTGCTTTAAAGCACACTTCAAAATGCTGGTACTTACATCAGAGCCCCATATGGCTTGGGGCCATGGTGCCTGAAATAACGTTTGCCTCTACCCTACACCAAACTGCCTGTGCATTAAGATTTCCATCAGAGGCCTTCATTTCAGGTGTCCTGGCAGTCAGATGTGAGATGGGTTGTAACTATGGAGACATTCTTCTCAATTGTGCTTCTTCACCCTTAACAGAAACCTTATTTGCTGGGCCAGCTACCCTTGGATTTTATGCCAATTTATGAATATCTTCCATGGCTAGATAATTAAATTGGGGGACCACATATTTCAAACAGCAAGTTCAAAGGCAACATTCATATTGATTTTGTTTATCTTATCCTGTTTAAAAAAGTCCACTAGAATCAACAAATGCAGAAGCTGTAGTGGATTAGATCCATTTACCAATTTTCTCAGTCTCTGTTTGGAAAGGAATTCCAGAAGAAGCTCAGTCCCCAGGTGCATTCAGAAACTTCCTCTGTGGCAGCCACCATCCTAGCCTACACTACACTATTTTCCTTTGACTCTCCTTTCTACAAATGTCCCATACAATAAGGACAGGAGGGAATAAGTCATAGGTTAGGCTGGAGATAGCAGAGGAGCTATCTTTAAGTTCCTCTTGTGTTGCCAACAACAAAACGGTGGCTTCTCAGATTTGTAGTTTAAAGTTTCCCTGAGTTGATCCATTCTGTCAGTAACAATTAAAATTCCAAAACAGGGAGATTCTACTGCAGAGCCCTGAGTTGTAGAGGCAGACTGTAGATATAACAAAAAAAGGCAAAGCATTTAAGTTTGACATTTTTATGCTAGAAACTGTTTTTATGCCTAAGGATGTTAATTCACACTTTCCCCCCAGGAGATTCACACAGACCGGTCAAAAGACTTTGGTTTGGAATCAGTGGACATTAATATTTGGCGTGTAGATAATGAACTCACTTGACTGAAAATGTCTTAAGATGATACAAGGAAAGGTTGGGCAAAACAATTGCCACAGTTGGGGAGGGGAAAACAAAACCAAATGCCCCTACACACACAACCCAGATCGTTTTGTCTTCCAACATTGATACTAGGTTTACAAAGGAAGCATATTTGCTGAATGGAGGCTATGTGGACATGAATTATTTACATCTTTCTTCTAGCTGCTTTGTCTAATTTAACTGCAAATAATCTTATTTTTAAAATAACTAAAAGAATCATACTTATCTTTGCATCCTGGAACAAATTGATTATGTAGTTCAGTGTTTAGTTTATTTCCTTGTTTATAATCACTAGAGATATTTCCACAGCACATGTTCAGCAAATGAAGGAGTCATATACTTTCTGCAACTTTTACAGGACAATGGAAGCCAATCATTTTATACTGTTTGATTACCATAATCCCCAAAGAGAAGACATGCTAAATCTGCTATTCAAAACTGAGTGCCATTATTACAACAATATTCAGGAAGAAATGGCAGGTAATATACCACTGTGATAAATGAAAATTGATAGGCTTGTCTTCCTTTCAGGCATCCATAAAGCTGCTATGATGAAAGTTGAAAACTGCTGGAAGTTTTTGTTGCATATATAGGAATGTTAAATCGATAGAGTTACATAAAGCTTGCCAGATCTCAATGATTAGCTATTGCCAAGCATACAATCATACCTGAATAGAGCAGGAAGTTCAAGTTACCCTGTCCAAAGTGAGAGAAATACATTATACAGACAACTAGTCTGTATCCATTTTCCATGAGCTCATTCTTAAGTCCATTCCCATTTTGACATCAATCTACATTTTATAAAAGAACAAAAAAATCATATTTAAATCCATATTTTATCACATATATGCATTTAACATATGCATTTCATCTCAGTGTATGCACTTCTAAACATATGTTATACTATACTTTTAATGCAATTTGTTACATTTAGATGTGGAGTATTGTGTTGTTAAACATAACTACATTTCCATTTTCGGTGACTCAGAAAAGATCAAATTTTGCATCTTTTCTTCAAATTACAACTTCTCCCCACAACAATGCTTTAACTCTACTCATCTGCCTCATTTATATACATCATTTCTACTCCCCCATCCAGCCTACCAGCCATTCAGAAAACCCATATAGTTCTGTTCCTATTATCCTTAGGTTTCAGTTTCTTCTTAAGGCCCAGTTTTGTGGGCTGAATTTTGGACTCCCCTATGTTGTCTGAACAGTCTCTAAAACAATATTCACAACTCAAAAACAACACAAAATGGCTGAAACAGGTTCATTCCATTGTGACTTAGGGGTTAGGACAACTGGCAAGGATATTGGCATTGGCTGAAGGAAATGGAAAACCCTGAGGCATATGCTGAATCAAGTGATGAGGATGCTAATTTCACTGTTTGAGCTCAGCATGACATAGGAAATGTCCTCCTAATATGACAGTGCTGTGCAGTGCGTATTGCCATTTCACTTCTCACATTGGGCAAACTGTTAGTATCTTACAATTTCTTACGAAAGGGAATAGGGGCATTTGTACCATGCCATGGTAACAGCTATAGTTCTAAACACTGGAAGCTTTTGTCCAAGCCTAGCAGCAAGAGCAGGATATATAGTCTAGATACCATTTTCTCCAATGGATTTTTGTGTGTCGTTTCTTTCAAATATGGTTAATGTAGCATGTAATGAGGGAAACACAACCTTTTGATTAAACAGTAGTTCCTAAAAGGTGGCTATTTAATTTGCATAAGTTGGTGATTACATGGCCTTTGATGAATCCACCTGAGCAGATACAGACTCATTTCTCCAGGAAAATGCCTCTCCCATATCAGAAATTTATAATGGTATTTCTACAATTATGGGACTACCAGATCAATTTCAGTTTGATTTCAGGCCTAGGTTTGGCCTTGGTTCTCCTGATGAACACTAAGAGAAGAACGTCATGACTGGGTCCTTCTCCTGGGGCACTAATTCTGAACCTCTTCACAGCATTTGATATTATTAACCATTGTATACTTTTGGACAAGATTTCTGGAAGAGGAACCAGATACCTTCTGTTCTTATTTTCATAGTCGTTTCCAGAAAGTGGTGATGGAAACTTTTTAACTTTGTCCATAGCAACCATGCAATGGTGTTCTGAAGGACTATACACTGTTATGTTCCTCAAGGCCCCTGATATTTTTAAGTATCTACATGAGACTTTCAAGTGGGATCACCAGGAGAGTCGGTATGTGACATCATCAATGTGTGGCCTCTCCTTCTCCTATTCATCAAATTATTCTGAAAGATGAGGCAACAGCAGCTATGGGATACACCTACTTCATTGTCTCCCCATGCCTCCCGCAATGCATTGGAGAGCCAGTAGTTGCTAACATGTGTCCAGTGAAAGCTGAAGAGCTACTGTGTTTTTGGACAGTTTAACTATTCTCCAGGAGAAGGGTCATTGCTCTATGGTGGAACACTTGCCTTGCATGCAGAAGGTCCCAGTTTCAACCCTCAGCCCCTCCAGGTAGGGCTGGCAGTGTCCATAGTTTTAAACCTTGGCTAGTCACTGCTGTGCAGTGCAGACCAATAGATTAGTGATCTTTGTTTAAGGCAGCTTCCTATGTTTCTGTGTTCTTTCTATCCCCAGTATTTTGAGGACTGGCATCAAACAAATAAAAGTTCTGCAAATTGTGCTATACTGCTAATTGTTTGTTTCCTTGTTTGTTTGGGGTCAGTGCAAGAGAAAGAAAAAAGCCATGAAAGCCAAACCCTCCACACACACATGCACCTTCTGTCCTGGCTTAGCTAAAACAAGTAGCATTTCTCCACCACAGAATCTCTCTCACCAGGAAAAGAAAAGGGTTTGAATTATGAAAATGCAATGGGAGGCATACAAAAACATCTGATTAAAAACAAACAATTGGAAATGTTGTGCATATCATCTCGTCTTTCTTTTATGTTTGTAATGAACCCCTTTTAGATTTGAAAGAATCCTTTAGAAACTAAGCATAGAGATTTTGGTGGGATGAAGCCTGTTCACAAAAGAAGAATTGTTTGAAGGAGTTAAAATGATTTGCTTGCACCAATCTATTCTGGTTCCAGCCTGCTGCAGCTGGTTTGTGATTGTTCGACAAGCTGGTCAGTGCTTGAGTCATCTCAAAAAAACTGCATGTGGAAAGGCAGCTTGAACTCAGCCCTACACACGCACGGTCCACTTTGCAGTCAATATCCGTATAGCCATGTCGCCTTCAAGTAATGTTGGATTCCTTCCAAAACCAAAACTGTATTACAGCTGGTCCCAATTATCCAAACCACACTGAGACTACACACACAAATAGCCAGCTTCTCAGCTTGGCTGTGTGGCTTAATGAATTAGTTATTTAATAATTTGACAGGAGTGCTTGTTGTGTTGTGTTTGGCCATTTGTGTCTGTTTAATCTTATCTTTAGGACTGCGTTCATACACTCCTGTGGTGCTCATTGACTGCCACTGTAGTTTATTTACATGTGCAAACACATATTGGCAGAGCATAAAAGATAATCTTGATTATTCAGAAGCCATCCAATCTGTAAAGTTGTGCTTGGATGGCTGGCTCTATTTGCTGGCAACAAAACATTTACGGCACAGTGTGCAAGCTATACACAGACACTTTTTTCCCCCAGGCATTAGATCCAAAAGGGTGATTCTTTACAGATTAAAATACATAAATTCTAAGGATCATTAATTACCTGTTTATAGAAAGGGCTGAATTTTCAAAAATTCACATTTCCAATGTATTTGTACCTTCCATAAAAGTAATTTGGATGGCGACATTCAGATTTACATGTGTGATTTTAGAGGTAGCAACCTATCAATGTGCAAACGGAGCATTTGGATATTAAACTGCTGTGCAAGGATGGACTCAAAATATTCAGTGCTTTCCCCATCAGAGCTTTGTCTGTAACAAATCACTGAGAGGATTGTGTTACCAAGCAACCAAGACTTGCTAACTTACAGTGCAAGGCTGTGAATTCTAGATGACTATATAAAGATGAATTAGAAAAGTGAATGCTGCAGCCCAGCTTGAGGAGAGGGGCATGAAAAGCTGAATTGCTTTTATACAATTGGTGGTGGTGTGTTGATAATGCTGCATTAAAACCTGGAAAGTAATGGTTAATTGATTTCTGTAAATCTATAACTTGTTCATCCTGAAGATTCAATATACTTCAAAATTTTCTCCCAATTGGTTCCCTCCTCAGCATACAAAACACTAGAAGCTGACACATACAGAATGTTGTTGCCACTCTCTCAGTGGTCATGTGAACAGTCCTTCCTCTTTGTTTGTTTCTCCTCCAAAACGGACAGACCCATAGCTCATAGCAGATCTGCATGCAAAAGATCTGGGATCTCCAGGTAGGCCTGGCAGAAGAAGAACTTTGTTTGAAGCCTTGGAGAGTCACTGTCAGGGGAAGATGTTGTGATACTCTACAGATGTTGGACTTCAGCTTCCATGAGCCCCAGCCAGGCATGGCTAAAAGCTGGGGGTGATGAGAGTTATAGTCCAATAACATTTGGAGGGCACCACCTCAGCTGCTACTGGTGTAGTCAGGGGAACTGATAGTCTAACTCAATATAAGGCAGCTTATGTTTCCTGCCATCAAACTGCAGTATATTGAGATGTTGCATCTAATTTCAACACAGATCTGTCTTCCAGTTCCACTCCTTGCCTGTCATTGTCTGGCTATTTCCTGCTTTTTTTCTGCCTGCTAAGCCGACAAACCCAGATACTCCAAACATGTCGAACTCTCAGATAGAGCACTCTCTCATCAGTTACCAACAATCATAGTTAGGTTTCCAGAAAGAAAGAGGTAGAACCAATGCCACATGAAAATACCAGGTAATGGTAGGTGCACTATTAATTCTTCTCCACTGCAAGGCCACATGTTCTTGTTCAAATTTTAGCAGCTAGACTCTGGTGGAAAACAAGAAGTCTGAAAGGTGAGAGGGTGAAGCCTACATCTTAGAAAACTTTCTGTTTTCTAATCTGAGAACATTAACCAGTAGGACTGCATGGCTATGAATACAGTAACTTTTTTCAGTGCTATGATTAATTTTACACCAAGTGCAAATCTAGGGCTGCTGAATAACTGATGTTCAGCCCAAAGATGATTTTTGCATCAAGCAAGGCTGCTGAATCCATTTTGCAGAAATTAGATCCATCACAAGAGATCTTACAATTATTGAGTTTTACCTTTGTTTTAGCCTGTTCTGACACAATATTTTTATTATGGCCTCAGTATGCATTCAGCAGTGGCTTTAATGGTCTTCCCCACCCGACTTCTTTCTTATATCATCAGTGAACCTGCAGCAGAAAGGAAGGATAAGTCATCAAAGCAACTTTCCATGAGAAATGAAGAGAAAAAAGAACATCACCAATGTATGCAGGAATTTTCTGGACCAGTTGTAAAAATGACTGAGTATCCTGATAGCAGATTTTAGAGAGACATATTTTTGGCTGTAACCATAAATGACATCTGCAAGCCAGATGGAGTTAATGAAAAACCCATTCACTTCCTGTAATGTCTAGAGGAAAACAAACACAGGTAATTTCAGTCCGAAGAATGAGAGAAAGAAAATTAGGCTCTGCACTTACATATTATTTCTGAATGTTTGTTCCATATATATATAGAATGTATACATACATATATATATGGAATATATGTATGTATGTGTATGTATATGTATAAGGTAAAGGTAAAGGTACCCCTGCCCGTACGGGCCAGTCTTGACAGACTCTAGGGTTGTGCGCCCATCTCACTCTATAGGCCGGGGGCCAGCGCTGTCCGAAGACACTTCCGGGTCACGTGGCCAGCATGACAAGCTGCATCTGGCGAGCCAGCGCAGCACACGGAACGCCGTTTACCTTCCCGCTAGTAAGCGGTCCCTATTTATCTACTTGCACCCGGGGGTGCTTTCGAACTGCTAGGTTGGCAGGCGCTGGGACCGAGCAGCGGGAGCGCACCCCGCCGCAGGGATTCGAACCGCCGACCTTTCGATCGGCAAGCCCTAGGCGCTGAGGCTTTTACCCACAGCGCCACCCGCGTCCCATGTATATGTATATATTCATCTAAATACTTATATAGTGATCATCTAAAATTTATTATAAACCATACTGGAAACTTAGTTTGCTAAATTTCTGATCTTATAAAAATCAAATTGTGTGATCTTACCTAGGGGATATTGTGATTATTTAGCAAGAATATATATCCTACTCCAGAATTAACAAATAGAGCTCCTGATTGCATGAAATGCCTATTCATATAGAGCTCTTCTAATGTCTTGCTGAACACACAGATACTGGTGTGCAAGGGCCAGTGGGTATGAGCTGGTCCCTCTCTCCATGATGCATTTGAAGGAAAGATAGAAAGCTGCTCTGATAATTTTATTGAAGGGCATGGTATAAATCTCGCAAATTAATAAGGAATCAGAATGAGAACAGAGAACCTCTGACCCACCAAATGTCCCAACTTCCATTAGGGATGTAAGAACGCATCACTTTTCATTCTTCTTTATATTCACCACATGCAGCACTGCTTCCAATTCATGGCAGTATATATATATATATATATATATATATATATATATATATATATATATATAAATTGGTGGTATTCAAACAAGTATCACTCGAGAGTAGACCTACTGACATTAATTAACCTAACTTATTGATATCCACTAATTTCACTAGGTCTACTCTGAGTAAAACTTAGTTGACTATCACCCTGTGTTACTCATCTAGCTGTCCACCATGATGCAATTATGTAACTTATGCATTTTATGTAATTAATTGTTATTATGTATTCCACCCCATTCATTTCAGTGTAAAGGAAACAAAATGCAAAGCTGGGAGGAGGCAGATTGCAATCAATTACGTAACATTTGCAGACTAAAAGTAACAACAACTGGATCCCATCTTGGATTGATTTCCATTCCAGACATGGAACAGATAAGTGAAAATCAGCACTTTTTGCTCCTGTTTCCATTTGGATCAAAATTGTCCAGCATGTCCAGAGGTCAGGAATGCTAGTAGTTGTAGTCTGAACAACATCTGGAGTGCTACATGTTCCCATACCTGGGCTAGAACATTGTCAGGAAAAGAGGCAGGAGTCCAGGCTGAATAATACATTTTAAGCTTCAAAAGCACTAAAAGCACAAACAAAAATGCCTTATAACGGGTTTCAAGAAACTTTTGTAATCCAGTACAATGTATTCCCTGATGAAATGTAATAGAAGCACTAGCAAATTCTGCAATGTGGACTACACCACAGAGGTCTAGCCAGTAAAGGTTTTTAACAGTGTGTCCCTCATTCTCACTTGTTTCCAACTCTTTTTGGAACCCAAAATACCATGCAATACTTGATATTTTACCATCTGTACCAGCAGGATAGTGACCTTTCAATGCACTGAGGTGACCAAAGAAAGGCAAATTTGCTCAGGAAAGGTAACTAATAATAATAATAATTGATGCTTAACACAATGTTTATTTGCAAATCTGGCTACAGCTCCACAGACTAGCTCTGAATGCCTCTCCCTGGCTGGATCCCTGAGACTAAAATTATTGACAGATTCTGAGTGATTTGTAGTTTTCATGCTTTACTGCCTCATGCTTCATATAATATTCATACTGGTGTTTGGGCAGGCTGTTGTGATTTATACTGAGCAGATGTTGGAGCAGACCTTTGTGAATTACAGAGTCAGCAATCAAAATTTAGAGATGGAAAGAGGGAGGCATCAAGCACACACCAAACCCAGAGAGGAAAGGCTGTGCAAGCAGCAGAGGGAAGACTGCAACAGAAACATTGCTCAACATGAGAAAGGGCATGAGCAAGGCTATCTAAAACAGGGTGGTGGGGGGGAGAATAAATCCTGAAATGTGATGGAGGGAAGGTTGAGAAGAAAATGGAAGCCTCACAATAGGAACTGCTCCTGCATAAACAGTGGCTGTGTTATGATTGACTGTCCTCAGTGTTGGCTCCAGGTTTTGGGGTGATGGTGGTGCTCCCTCCCTCGTTTGCCCATTCAATGTCAAGACTGTTATCAACATCTCTTATCTAAAGAGTGATGCGTAGCATAAATTAATAACAGAGTCTTCTTTAGTAAAAGCATAAAACTTTTACTGAGTTAAAATAAACTTGTTTGCAAATAACAGCATAGTGAACAGAAGATTAAACTAGCTTCAGAGCATACACAGAGTTATTGAGTCACACAGAGTCACCATTGAGCACAGGCCTCACAGACCACAGGCTCTACGTTCACACACACACACACACACACACACACACACACACTGAGCCTGCCTGCAAGCAGATACAATACTAATGTAGAGAATGAGTCATCCTCAAGATGAGTCACAGTGATTCAGCATGCTAAATGATTCTGCAGCTTTTCAGCATTTCACAACATTTCTAGACTCCTTTACTGCTTCCGCTCTCAAATACCTTTGTCCCATGACAGAGAGATGGAAGCAAGCTGCTCCTGTACCTCTCCCAAAGTTGTTGCGGCCACCCTGCCTGCCTTACTCTTTCCAACACCTCTTTTTAAAATCTCTTTTCCACGCCCTTCTCTTACCTTTTCTTCCTCCAGCCCAGTAGTCTGAGAAGGGAGGGACAAATTGCTCAATTCAGATCTCCCTGAACTGATTGCTTGAAGCAGATAACTTTTGAAATTAAGCCAAGGAGGGCTGCATAAAATTAGGCTGATGGATGCATGCAGCTCTAGGGCCTCAGGTTGCCAACCTGTGGTGCAGATCCTGACCTCTTCTATTTTAATTTCCAATCTCTTTATCAGCAGAGTTGTGCTCTGGAGCTTTCCTGGTGTGGTTTCTTTATGATTAAACAAGCCCCGAATTTTATTACTTCCCCAAAGTAAACAACAGTACTGTGGACATAAAAGGTATCTTAAATTTTATATACACTCAGGACAGCTTATCTGCGATACAGCATCTTATTTACAGTGATTTGTTCCTTTTTTCCCTTCCAGTTTTACAGGAACTGGAGAATGAATCCATTGTCAGGAGACTAATTGAATTGACCTGGGTCATTCAGTGAAGCAGTGCTTTTGCTGGGATAGCAGTATTGGATTAAAAAAAAGAGTTTGAGATAACTTTAAAATCAATTGGCTGCTTTTGTAGACACAGGAGGTATACAGTGATAGATTATGAAGTAGTATATGCTGGGGGGAATGTACATTTATGAATACATATTATTCTGCTTCTAGGGTGGCCAGCTGAAAAATGAGGACAGGGTTCCTGCAGCAATAATAGTTGTTCAGAAGAGGGGATTTCAGCAAGTGTACTTGACATGCAAGTTACCTGCTTCCCTCCTGCACAGAGAATTTTTTCCAATTACTCCCTGTAGGTGACATATTCATTTGTCACAGTTCATCTTCCTTGCCTGCATGGAAGAAAGTGGTTGTACATTTAGGAAAACTCTCCTTCATTAGTGGTGCTTCAAGATGAGGGTCTCAATATGGGTCATTCAGATCTCACAAACGTGTTGTTGGAAACATTTTTGTCATTCTTGTTAAAACTTACTGGGATCTTTTCATGGAAGGAGTAAACTTGGATGAAATTGGGGGTGTTGTATGGGAACTGGCACTCAGTGGCAGTGCATCCATTAGGGAAAATTGCTTGCAAAAATGTGTATATTAATCAAAACGGCATACAAAAATGTGTTTATTAAGGAGAAATTTCCATTGAAATGCCGTTTAATTTTCATGATGACTTTTTAAAAGTACAAACTGATGTGAAATAATGGGGGAATTGAATTTAAGACTGGGGAAATGTGAAACAGATAGTACTAAAACTGATAAATTCCAACCCTAATCTCACACAAAATCACCTGAATAAATAATGGTAATGTGTCTTAAACCAGAGGTAAGAATGCTAGAAGAGACCTGCTGAATCAGCTGAAGGTTCACCTAGTCTAGCATCCTTTTTTCTCCCACTGGCTAGCTAAATGCTTCTAGGAGACCATGAAAGCAATAGCTGTCCCTCATTGTCTGTTACCTAGCAACTAGTCTTCAGTGGCAGGCTACTTCTGAGGTTCTGTTTAGCTCTCATGGCTGATAGCAGTGGATAGACCTGTTCTCCATGAATTTCTCTAACCCCCCTTTAAAGTCATCTAAGGTTGTGGCCATTACCCCATCCTGTGGCAGTGATTTTTACGAATTAATTTTCAGGTCTGCTTATCAGCTCCAGCACAATGAGGGAACTAACGGAGAACTGCATCCCCTGGCCCAATTGGTCAACTTTTTCCTGATATTTCATGACAGCAAAGAATTTGCCTGCCTCCATAATTTTCAGGTACAATTTCCAATCTTGTGCAAGGAGACACATAATAAATTAAACCCTATCAGTACACAAGCAGAAACCTGGCTGTTACGATAGTCATTAGCCAGATTTCAAATGGCCACACAGTGACTGTGGCGGGGTCATTAGTGATCGTTGTGTCAGCACCGGCCTTGGCGTCGCAGTAAGAAAGCTGAATTAAGAGTTTGGAAAGCATTTATTGAATGTATGCCCCTTTCTTCTGCCCAACAAAATTTGTTAGTCCAAGCACACAAGCTCAGCTCTAGAAGAATGCTATTTATTTTGTACTTGCAGCAACTCAGCCAAGTGTGAACAGATTGAGCAGACTTTCCAGGTTGCCTGGCTTTCACATTTATCAATGTGATGTCCCATACACTCTTCAGCTGCCACGTCTCCGCCTCAGTGAAACAGTGGCAGTCTAATAATAATAACGCTGCTATTTGTAGTAGTCGTAGTAGCAGCAGTAGCAGTACGATTGTGGTATTTTAGTTTTCAGTATGTATGTAAACAGAGGAAGCAGGATGTGCAGGGAGGAAGAGAATCAGCCCTGTTACCTCTTCACTGTTACTTGCTGTCAGGAAACTGCCATCGGCTCAGAGGCGAGAAATAGAAGGGCAGTTGTGTTACAGGGAGCCTCCGAAAATCTTGTGAAGCAGCTCCTCTTCCGGAGAGGAGGAAAGCCCCACCTCCAGTGGAGAAGAGATGCAAGGACCAGAGGATACTAGTGAGAGCCTTAACGCCGCTCCTGAGCAAGCCAGAGAGGGAGGAAGCACGCCCTTGCCATCGCCCATCCTGCGCAATAGTCTGGGGCGCAGGGAGGGGTGGAAACGGTTGGGGGTAACAAAACTTTTATGTTGGGGGAGGTACAAAAAAAGACCACTCCCGGATTCTGCTAGCGATTGAGCCAGACATGAGCCTCAGGCTCTTCACCGTAAATAGTCTGCACCAAAATAAAGGCTGTAAAACACAGGTTGGAGTCCTGCTTGCTTACTCATGAACAACTGCAACATCACCTGACACTTGCTTAGTGTAAGTTCTGAAAAAGCCTGTGTACCTCGAAAATTAAAAAGTGCAGGATAACTGATCGTGCTTACAGTGTATTTGCATTTTCAGATTCTACACAAATAGGCTCTTGCAGTAGTCATACTGTATCAGCATAGGAGCAGTGGTGGGGCCACTGAGTTTCTCCTCTCCAGCCAGATGGGTTGGGGTATAAACAATTATTATTATTATTATTATTATTATTATTATTATTATTATTATTATTTGCAATCCTGTTGTCAATCTGGGTGCATTCATCCTAGCAGTTCCACAATTTTAAAGTACTTCACATGCTTTATCTGGAACAACTATCAGCTCGCTTGCTTAAACAAGCAGCTCATATAAGCAGTCTGTTCTTCTGCCAAGTCTAGTCTTATGTGCCATGCAACACCATAGCTGCAATCTTGTGATTTCTGAAGTTACATTGCTCATGAGGAGGCTTTTTGCATAGGTCAGCCACTGGCATATTATTGGAACCAGTCCTGGTAAACAGTGATGATTACATTACTTCAACGTGGTGGTTCATTTTTTTCTTTGGTGAAACTGGTCACAGAATTTTCACTTTGATAATCCTCAGTCCTCTACCCCAGAGCAGTATTTTTAATTGGCACAGTCCTTCAAACGTGCTGTTGCACACCATCCCTATCTCTGAGCAGTGTGAGATTCCAAGGGTTCCGGACACTTACCCAATGTTTGTGTTTCCTTCAGAGAACGAGGCACAGCAGAGACAGTGGTTTCTTTATTATGTATACATATCCAGGGCTTTTTTCCCCCAGTCGGTGCTCACAGGAGCTCAGCTTCAGCACCTCTCCGATGGGCACCATTGCTAGGGTTGCCATATTTTGAAGAGCAAAAAAAGAGGACACATTTGCCAATTTCTACTTTTAACTATGGATTGTTATGACAACTCTCACTTTATATACCCATGAAAAAGAGGATGTGTCCTGGGAAAAGAGGACATATGGCAACACTAAATTGCCATTCTAAGAGAACAAGGGAGAAGCTCATGGTGAACTCTGCATATCTTTTTCTAGAAAAATAGCACATATATACAATTAGAGCCTACAATGGACGGGTACACATCATGAACAACCCAAAATGGCCTTGTTTCTCTCATAGCCACAGCCTTGGATTCAAGCAGACATCAAACATTGCTCTGTCTTTTGAGTTCCCCAGCTTGCTGATTTGCTTATGACCCCTATCACTACAACTCAACTCCAGACTCTGGCTTTGTCCTTCTAACTATCTCTGAGTTGAGGAAGGAGCCTCACTCATTTGCTGTCTCACACAGAGCCCCTTTCCTTTGTTTCCCTTAATGGCCCATCACCCAGGCTATCACCAAGCTTATATGTTATATGGATTCAGGGTTTAGAAGGATCTCGCATACAGCCAAACCCCCTCTCCCCGATTCATGACATTAGATTTATGTGGCATACATGTACATTTCCAAAATTGCCCACAAAATGTACATTTTCCATCTTGCTTTGAACTTTCCAGAGCACAATGTCTGTTTTCCACAAACATGAAAGCTAATGAAAAAAGCATTTTTAATTAAACTGTGTGTTAAGATCCTTGTAGTCGTGCTGTACTCCTTCCCTCTTCCATTTTATTTCTTAGCCAACAATCTGAGAAATAACCCTTCCCCTGCTGTTTCTGCTTAATATCACAGGCTGACATGGCCAGAAAAAAAAAAGTTTATAACATTAACTGCATTCTTTCACAGAAAGCTGGTGATTAACACTAGGCCTGGAGTCAGAAAACTTTCAAATGTCTTTCATTACAACCTGACTGGGTGGCAAGGAGGAAATGGAATGGAGTTTTCTATTCTAGTCACATCTAGTTGCAGGATTTACTCGAAGTGGACCTCACGAAGTGAGATTATACTGAAAGCTGCTGATCTGTTTTCAGAAGAATTGTACAATCCTTGAGAGAAATAGCTCCGAGTAATAGAATTTTAACAGAAATGAATCTGTTACCAGCAAGGGGAAAATTGCTATAGCCATACAGACCTGAGGTGCCATACTTTCAATTTTGACCGTGCGGTATGAAATTATGACTAAGAACGGAAAGGGGTGGGAGCGATATATTGCAAGAAAGTTTCTATAATCCAAAACTTAAAACCCCTGTGATTTGCCCTCATCTCAGTCTCTCTCAGATAGTTCCTCTCCAGCAGTTATTAACGCGGGCAGGCAATGAACCTCTTTCAAGTCACTTCACACTGAGGTCTCACTTTCACTCTGCTAATCCAAACAATGAGAAGGAAGTTTGCTATTTTATGCCAGTCTGCCACTTTTGACAGAGCAGAGCACTCTGCTCCCTAAAACAAACCAGGAGACTGAGGAACAGCAGAGAATACAAAGAAGAAGGAGACCCTAGCAGTGCAATGGCATGAAGCTAACACCTTCTCATTTATTAGTTTAAAACTTCAACTTACTTGCTTCTTTGACAATGCATTTTCTGTCTGCTTAGATTCATAAGAGGCTGCTTCAGTAAAAGGCAGAAAGACAGTGGCTGGTTACAGCCTTCAAAGTCTGAATTCACCAACTGGTTTAGTAGCACATAGGAGGAAAAATAAAAGACTGGGCTTTTTTGGCTTGAGTTTTTTTGTGCCACTGTCAAACATTGATGCTTATCTGTAGGATAGGAATGTTTTTAGAAAGCATTGTGACAATTTTGATTCCCTTCAAATATTCACACTTTGACAAAATGAAGTAGGCTACCTTGGATTAATATATTGGAGAAAGGGGGCTAAAGATTATAAATGATTGTGTGTATGCAAGAGTAGGCTGGCCTTCAGAATGTGCGGTTAAGATTTGCTTGTCTATGACTCAGTATGAGTTTTGTTGCTGTTGTTGAGAAGGCGCACTTACATTTGTCCAGATTTAACCCTGTCCTTAAGAGTTTTAGATGTGTTATTGTTTTCTTTGTTATAGGTGGTTCCGTAGGTCCCAGTTCCTCTGGCGATAGGAATAGCCTTCGTATCCACTCACTGTTGGATAAAGGTTTTGTGGTATAAGTTGCATAGTTAAATTCCCTGGTGACGGGTGTGGCTAGGAGGGTAATAGATTTCCTTATGGATGCTAATCTTTCAATTAGTGCGTCCTGAGCTTTATGTATTTGTTCAATAGTTGCTATGAAGCGGTTTTCCTTCTCTATACTGGAGCTTTCGTCTGGTACGTGATTTGGGGATAGGGTTTTTGGTCTTTTAGCCAGCTGGTTTGGGGCTTTATCAGCCTCTAGTTGAAGCATCTTACAGTTCTCGTCCATCATAGACATATGGTCTCTCCCCAGAGTATTTATTAAGTTTAGAAAGGGGAAGGGCCAAGAACATAATCAAAGAAAGACTCAGGGACATTGAAGCCCAAAATGACTTTAATCAACTTCCGATAACTTATAAACTTCTATACAATCCCCAAAGGCCCCATCTAGCAAACTATCTCAAAGTTCTAGACAACGCTAAACACCAATTGGCATTCTCCAGGGCCCGCTTTAACGCTCTCCCTTCAGCTCTTCTAGAGGGAAGATACAATAAAATACCGATCGAACAAAGATTATGTCCCTGTAACAGCAACGAAATCGAAACCATTGGGCATGTCATCTTATACTGCCCATTATATCGAGACTCAAGGAAAGAGCTGATCGAACCGATTCTGAGGAAAATACCTCGTAGTACAGACGACACCTATATCAGACACCTCTTAGCTGACAAAGAGCCCAAAATTAACAGGTCTGTGGCAAAGTACTGTTACATTGCAACAAGAATAAGACGAGCAATGATGTCAACAACGGAGGTCAAATTGTAAACATCGAAGGAACGATAATAAACAGTAGTGACACCTGAATTGAATTTTTAAAACCTTAAAAGTCGAAACCTAGTCATAAATATAAGCACCAATTCTGTGAATTGGCCATATTTCTACTGTTATTTGTAGCACAATACTACTTTTAATGTCATATTTTTTATAAATTGCTTTCTGGTCACTGACCGTATTAAAGATATTTGACTATCAAAAGAGTTTTAGAACTTGCTTAATTGAGCTGTATCATGACAGCAAGATGATACATGAAATGAACAAGAATAAAGCTATGGGCTGGACAAGCAGAAACACAACACAGAGACGAAAAATACATTTGGCTTTGCACATGAACACATGGAACCATGCTAGAGAAAAGGATGTCACAGTGTTATTTGCCAATACAATTCTGGAACAAATCTGAGATGCAGTTGTAACCATGCTCCATCAGAGACTACACTGATACACGTCCACACATAGAATCATAGAAAAGTAGAATTGGAAAGGACCCCGAGAGTATCATGCAGACATTCAAGTCAGGTACTGAGTAAAGGAAATTCACCAGACATCAGCGCATACTAAGGATTCAGGGCAGGCATGGGATTCAGTCCAGAAGCTTGATTTTTCCCAGTGACCACATAACAATAGCTATACCTGCATCAGAACTGGACTGCTGCATAAATCAATGAAAGCATGTCGCTTTGGGAAATTGTCTTGAAAAGTACATTGTGAATGCTGCTTCTCAAAGTCACACATACAATTCTTGCACAAAGAAGAAAGGCTTTAGTTGAGTGTGAATAGCAATGGCAACAAAATATGAACGTTCAAATCTCAAGACACTATAACTGCAAAAGTCATACCCCTCCAAAACCAGACACAGTAAAAGAAAGCAAGAAAACAATACAGGCCTGCATAAAAAGCAGCGAACTTGCTCATCAGCAGCACCAAAATAGAAATAAATGTGGGGAGAAGAAAAGAAGGGGATAGTCACAGCTCTAACCACTGCTGAGTTCACAGTAGTAATTATAGAGTCAACTGCTTCTGAGTCACTTAGGCGGGCTTGTCCAAGAGGAATAGGCAGTGATGAATAAAAAGAAAACATACTAGCCTTGGGCATTTGGCACCCACGAATCCCAGAAGGGACCATTGGGAATATATGGGGCTAGTCCTAACCCTCATAAACACTGCTGAGAATATGGGTCATATTCTCCAGCTGGTGAATGATCAGCAGCAGTCTGAAGGGGGCTGCTTCCATGCTCATAGGGCTTCACCTGATGTGCTGGAATCTCTTTTCACATAGTACACCCCTTCAGACTGATGCCGATTATGTGTTGGCTGGGAGCATGGCCAGCATGTGTGTCATTGTTGAGGGGACAGGGCCAGCTCCCTATGTTCTCACTGGCCCCTTCACATGCTACCAAAGGCCTGGAAAGAGTAATTCTATGCCAGGAATCATTCTAGACTGCCACCACTACATGCTGTCAATTCATGACACAACCAAGTATGGGAAGTAGCTCAATATAATGGGAGGTGCACTGGGAGTAAGCGTTGTGCAGTGGTTAGAGGGAGGGTCAAGGGGACATTGATTCAAATCATCAGTCCATGGCACACAGAGTAATTATCTTTTGGCCTTAACCCCAATCACAATGTGAGCAGGGAAACCATGTATGCGTCCTTAAGCTCCTTGAAGGAAGGGCAGGATAAAACTGATAAATAAATTAGTTTTGGCAGAGGCTGTAGAGGCTACTAATCACAATGAAAGGATGGCAATGCATTCCACAGTTAGTCAGGTCTGGTCACAGTCAGTTATAGGGATTTGAATTATATCACTTTCCCTTCTTCAGACCCCAGCCCAAAACTATTGAGGAGGTTGATTTGGAACAGAGTTCCCCCTAATTCTCAGTATGGGTCCCACTATTGCATTCAGTGACATAAGCAGACATAAGCAGAAGAACAAGAATTGTTGCTTTAACTATTATAGTTTTCAAGAAAATGTGGTTTAAGATAGCTTAGCAACAGTGAATATTAAAAAAGCCCCATTGGCTGATATCTGTCTGATATCACTGTTCTTTTTTACCTAGCACCGTGGATCTATCTGTAGCAACTTAGTTTTTAATGACTGATGTTTTAATGTATTTTTAATCTTTTGTTGGAAGCCACCCAGAGTGGCTGGGGAAACCCAGCCAGATGGGCAGGGTATAAATAAATTATTATTATTATTATTATTATTATTATTATTATTATTATTATTATTATTTGGTTGTCATTCTCTTTTTTGACTTAAAAACCCCCAAAATTATGCTGGGCCCCAAATCCTGTCATACTTTTATGGTGAGCACAGTCCTTCTGCAAAGGGTGAATTCTCATTGTCTCATTTTACTTTCACATATTCTAGCTGAAGCTTCTCCAGCATCTCACCTCACCCCCCCACCCCAAATCTTTTACAGTGCAATGTGATGTCTACAGGAATGTATTACTATTTTTTAAATCCCAGACCATCTCCACAGTACTCACACCATGGGAAGCTCCCCTAAGTAATTAACTATTTTAAAATGCAAATATTAGCTGCTAATGAAAAGCCATGAGAATGTTAATAGCTAGTGTCAACAAGATTAGACTGCAGGAGCTATCTTTGGTGAGCATGAACCCAGCTTCTGACATCTGCAACTGCTCATGTGATCACAATCACGGCCATGATTGTGACTACAACAGCACAGTTATTGAGAAAATGCAAACCAACAAAGATTAGTAAAGGATGCAGAGGGAACAGAAGTTGAATCCTGCATGCCCCAAGTTCTAATGGCTGTTCTGCTACTGTGTATTACCCACTGCATTGTGAAAAATCTTACAGAATACCATCCAGAAAACAGCTTTGTCTGTGTGCCACTTAATGAGATGAGATGCCAGAATCACGGAAAAGATTCCATGAACCTTGTAAGAGATGATGCAAGTACTTTAATACTTGTGCTTAACCATTCAGGGCCAGCCCTACCATTAGGCAAGGCAGTACTATGTCCGTCAGTAGATGCTAGGGAGCAGCAATCTCACGGCTTCTCCTCATGAGCCCTCTAGCTCCACCCTTCTGTTGGAGGACAGAGCAGTGTACGGCATCCACATGACCCACCCTGCACCCTCATAACAAGCCTGTTCCTCTCAGGTGTGGTGGGGGACACTATCCTGCTGCCAGTATTAAGATAAGCTTCAACAGCCAGTCCTGTTGGCTTCTGCACATGGAATGCTGGGGAGCTTCTTTTTGTCCACCTCAGGCAGAAGAATACCTTGGGGCTGGCCTGTGACCATTCATTCCAACATTATGAATTAGTGTGTGTGCCTCCCTATGCATGTTTCAGAATGAGCAGAGAGAAATGCAGTGTTTGAAGCAGCTGTGGCTGGTAAAGCAGTGTGGGTGGGGCTTTGTTGCTTCCTTGGCTTCCCAGTGCAACAGGTCACTGCTGCTTACTGAGAGGCATGAGTCATAGGGAGTGTGGTGCAGTCCCATGCCACATGCCACACTCTGCCACGCTCCCTGTCCCTCTCTTTCTGTCCTCACTCTGAATTGCCTTTGTCATAATCACATAGCCAAATCTGATTGGCTATGTGGTGTCGCCCTGAAGCCAATTCAAACTGAGGAAAGGAGCGCTATCTTTACTTTGCTTGAGATCATTTGATGTCATCATGTAGCCAACTTGTTGTGTTCACAAATTGACCCCAGGCAAACTGGAATCTCAGTCACAGGAATAATAATAATAAAAAAGTTAGCTAATAATGTTGGAGCAGCAGCTAAGAAGGGCTGTGAATACCATTAATGAAGAAGATGAACATTAGGGATTTCTGGGGAACATCAACACTAAAACTCTCCCCCCTTTTGCAGCAAACTGTTTATTGGAGAACATTCAGAGCAGCACTAGTAAATTTATTGCTCTCCTCCTGATTGAACTGAGATCACTATCTGGCTGATAAGAGAATACTATTTAGTAATTGAAAACTGTTGTTCATAAAGGTCAAAAAACCCACAAAGAACTAAAAAGGAAGGGAAGGGGGGCGTTTTTCATATAAAATTTGGCACAGCCATGTTTGCAAAAAAGTGCCTCAAGGAGGGATTCTTTCAAACTGATTTTTTTGTCTGACCCTCAAAGGTACTACAGTCTTTAAAATTTAAAACCAATTGGAAATGTCACAATCACAGTAAGTACTAAGTCTGTCTGAGAGGAACACTAGGTAGTAAAAGACAAGCGCTCTGGCACATCTTGTTTTGTTATAGACTCTCTTGGCAGTTCACGCTTATTCTGACTACAGCGTGACCTTCAAAAACAGTTCAAAAGGCAGACTGCATAAGACCTAATGCCATGGTTAAATAATCCCCAAACTTGTGTGTCACATGAATGCTAAAGATCACGAAGGACAAAAGATGTTGGGCCCTAAAGCTGCCCTCCACGGCTGCGTAGCTGATAAAATGTCCACACCCTGTAGAGTGGACATAGGCCATGTAAACAGATGTTCACAAAGAGAAAGGGAATTGCTGAATAGCTGGATTGTTCTGGTGCAGCTCAGCTCAAACTGACAGTTGAACGTTTTTAAGAGTGGTTGCCATGACCAAGAAACACATCCAGCCTTTTGGAGCACAGGCTCCATCAGAATGATTCAGCTCCATGCTTTTGCCCTTGAGACGCTTTGAAATCAACAGCAGCTCCCCGCCCCCCCAAATTATTTGGAGTTAGACATAAGCAAATGTCCAGATGTTGAAAAAAAGGAGCTCTGTTACATATTATAAAGCAGGAGTAGACAGAGGCCATTCCTTTCTTATAAAAGTCAACTTCTGATGTTTCTTTCTTTTTCTTTTTTTTTAAAAAAAGATTCTAGATTGCTATAAATCTGCTTCCTTTAAACAACAACAACAACATAAACTGCAGATATGTTTGCTGCTTAACTTTCTGGTTACAGTGCTAATTTGAAACACATTTTTTTTTAAAAAAATTGTAATATTTGCAAGATTGTGTTTCTGAAACTTTTAGATGATTAAAGCACCAGTGTGCCTATTGATGAAGCATTTTGGGTCAGTTCCACAATGAAGTAATTGTTTATGTGGCTACTACGTCTCCCCACCCTCAAGAATACTACTTTGGCAAGTAGGACATGTTGTAAGCTTGCGAAAATGGAAGAAGAATGTTCAGAAACAAAGCAACTTTTATCTGAAGCAGTTGCCAGCCTTTGAAGACACTAGGTACCTTCTCACTGAACACCACCAAATATTTGAATATGACTAGTATAAAACTGTAAGATTTGGTCTGGCAAAATGGGTCTTTAAATATGAGGGAAGTTTGGAGGAGGAAAAAAAAATCCAACTGTCTGAATAGTGCTTTGTACATTCTCTTTACTAAATTGTGGTTTCCTTGGTACTATTTAATATATCTAAAATCTGTCAAGAACGAAGGGGGTGGGGGGCAAAGCCCAAAGCTGCAGTTCAAACTGAAGTATGAGAAGTCTTGCCGGTTTTCATAATTATTGTTCTCCATCTTGCTTTATGGATTAAGAAAGCGGAGGAGAGTGGAGACAGGCGAAAAGACATTTGCAGCATTTTGGGTTGCTTTTTCCACCCCTCGGAGAGTTTGTGTAGCTGCCTGAGCTCCCAAGGCCGGGCTGTGTGACACAGATCTTCCTGAAATACTTCTATCTCGTGATACATATATCAGAAACGAATAGATTAGATGGTTGATCTTGTGCCTTTCTTGTTCTGCCACACGCTTTTTACTTCGGACCACATGTCATTAATAGAGCTAATGGGATTTTGGCATGGAACCAAAGGGGAAGGCGGGAAGGAGGGAGCTGGGGGAAGACGGATGGGAGCGAGATGAGCCAGCGAGAGAACGGCTGCCTTTCTGTACTCTGAAGCGATGTCAGGTCTATCAGGTTTCTTTTTAGTACTCCTTGACAGGGCTAGAGGCACTTCTCTATACATGACTGTGTCTCATGCATTCATGAGGTTCTTTGACACTACTGCATCCTTTGTTAAGAGATGAAAATGCAGATCATTGCCCTAGCTTTCTCTCAGCTGCCATATGGCATTGTGGAAAGAGGCCCACATAAAGGAGGGAGGGAAAGAGGGGGGGTAAGGAAAAAGAAGGAGAAGAAAAAAGAAACCCAAACTACTAGCAGATGAAATTGATTTATTTTCACCATTGGGAAGGAGGGGGGGCAGGCGAGAGGCTTTCTGGAATATAAACCTGTTCGAGTGCAGGCCAAGAGGCTGCTCAGATGACAGCTCTGGTAGACATTAAACAAAATAACATGGCAGAAAATAGAAGCTCCATTGTTTAGCCTCGCAACAGAGGCAAATTTATATGAAATGGAATGCTCCATATATGGAACCAAGTGATGAAAGTTTTCTTTTAAAAACATAAATAAAGGCTGCTTTAATGTTACCAGGAGGTGATAGGGGGTTCTTTTTCAAAACGTAAAGTCTTTAAAAAGATGCTCCCCAGATCTGCCGATAACCATCCATGTTTGCTACATTTGATATTTTGCTACATTCTCTTCATATGACATTTTGTTTCCTCCTTTTTAACTTGAGGTAAATGTTGGCTTAAGTCAGGCAGCAGTGAAGCCACTTCACTAAATTGCTTGGAATAAAACCACAGAGAAGCATGTTTGAGGGTATGACTAACAGTTTTGTTTTATTTTTGCGTGCCAGAAAGAAGTGGGGGGAAGGCAAAACAGAAATAAACATTTTGAAAGTGAAGGAACAACATCATTTGTGTGCACGATATTAGAGGCAGCCCTTTTAAAACAAATAAATGAATGAATCATTCGCTGAGGTAGTAAGGAAAGTGCCCCTTCTTGAATAGAAACATAATTGCCTAATATTATAGTGGAAACTGCCATGAGCTCTCTTAATGTCTGGCAAGTAAAATGCCAGACATTTCTTTGCCTGCTCAGCTGCTGCTATTAAACGCAACGAGACTTACTCCCAGGTACACGTGCAAAGAATTTCAGCTTTCTTGTGTGAAAATTTCCTATGATTATTGTGTGCACACTGAACACAGGGAGGGAAAGCAGGATTGTGTCTGCTGCCTCTACAGCCCACCATTCCTGTGTACAACCTTCACTTGGTCTGGAATATTGAGCAATAAAGGCTTTCAACTTCATGGGAAGCCTAAATGTTCAGAGGTCTACACACAAGGGCTTCCTCACCTCAGGAATCCATCCTAAAGTGTAGATGGAAGGGATGAGAGGAGGAGCTACATATTGTCAGGGTGGGAGGGCCAAAGGTACGCCCCTTTAAGTCCATTTCACATACTTCCTGATGCAAGTAACACAGGAGGGGGCTAGACAGTAGATATGTTTCAGAAAGATGCTTACTGGGCGCTTAATTTGAGACAAGTTGTGTTAAACACTCATCTAGTTGCTGTACATGCTGCTTGATTTATGACAATTTTACAGATGAGCTGGCAAGTGTACCCACAACACAACATTGTGGGTATACAATGAGTGTACCCACAACAGTACACTCATTAGATGGCTTTAGTCAAGCCATTATATTGTCACTTTTGTTGCTGCCATCTGCAATATTGGGATAATAATAGCAGCTTACTTTACAGAGTTATTTTGAAATGCTTTGAGCTATAAATCGATTCTCATCTGGATGCATGTTAAAATCTGGTTGTGCTTTATGTTGGATTGGAATGACTTTGGCTCCTTTAGCTGCAATTGACACGCAATGTAAATCTCCTCATCCATATATTAAGTTAAAATGGAAATAAATACACATTTGCATAGTTTTCAGTGTGGGTTCATATCAAGTTTTACTTCGAGCAAGACACCTACGTATTCACATTTTGGGTTCTCACACATAAAAGTCTCCAGCTGTATTCTTAGAGTGAGAAAAATAGCAGCTATATTTTCAAACAATTTGAGTACATGCCACAGAATATTCTGCTTTCAGAAATGGAATTTCAATATATCATATGTGGGGACCCTCAGAGCCAGGAGTCAAATGCAGCCCTTCAGGTCTCTCAGTCTGGACCTCAATACTCTCCCAGGGCCAAGTTTGTAAACTGGCTCACACTCTTTTCTCCGGGTTCACACCTCTCATTGGTTGTGTTCCTTACTTTCTTAAAGTGCTTTTGCTTGATTGGAATATGTTCTTCAGCCTCGTTTGCCAGGATGGAGGATGAAAAGGGGTGTGTGTAATGACTTTTGCATGGTTGAAATGAAGCCTACTGTACAAATGTAAGAGTCACATGCATTGCTCCACCCACTTTCATCTCTGTCCACACCCTCTACTCACATAGGGCCCTTGAAGGTTATCCATGAGGGAACGTATCAATATTTATCTCTTCAAGTTTCTTCACTCCTGTTGTATACCTTTTGCAGTTGGGAACACTAGAGGCTTCTTCCAGTGCTCTTGAGTAATTTCTGGTTACACTGTGCATATTATTGCTGCTGTTGTTGTTATTTGGAATTCTTAGTCACTTGTTACCTGAAGTTCTCCAGGTGACTGACTTTTAAAAGATAAATATCAACACATTATGCCATAAAAACAGAACAAAACAACCCTCATAATAGTTACAGGAAGCTGTGACAGCATACTTGTGACAAAACGTATACTTCCTCTATCAAAAGCCTGTGGAAAAGAAAAGCCTAGCTGGGGCTGAAAAGACATCAGCAAAGATGCCAGGAGGATCTTGCTGGGGAAAGCATTCCACAGCAAGGGAGTCACAACTGAAAAGGTCCCCTCCCTTGTCACCACCTTCAGAAGAATATCTAAGTGTTTGTGTATATTCATTTCAGGGGAGGTTTTCCAGAAGATATTGGGGTTGTGAGCTGTAAAGAGTGTTATAGGTTAAAGCTAGTACTTTGAGTTGCACTCAGAAGCATATAGGCAGCCAGTGTAGTTGTAAAATAATTGGTCTTATATGATGTTTCACCTCAAACTTACAAGCAGTTGGGCAGCTGCATTCTGTAGTATTTCAAGCTTGCAAACCATTTTCAAGGGCAGCCCTGTGTAACATGCATTGCTATAGTTCAACCTTGAGGTTACCAAACAGACAAGTTTTCCTTGTCATAGTTGGGTCACCAGCCTAAGCTGATAGAAGGGACATAATTACTTCTTAACAATGGATTTTCCTTAGGTTGTAGGTTTCTAAAAGCGGAAGGACACCTGGCATCTGTGGAAGGCTGGGCTAGGTGGATCTTTCGTCTAATCTAGCAAAGCTCTTCTTATGTTCTTGCTAAAGGTAGCCCAAAGTAAACCAGCCAATCTTCAAAAAGCATTATGTGAAGTACATACATTTAAAATTGCTAATGAAGCTGAAAGAACCTTCCAGCTGGTGAAAATGAGACTTAATATTATTTTTCCTCAGAAACACTGATAAAGCTCTCAAAGCAAGTTCAAGCAGTTCATAGGCAGAAATATATTTTTTGTTGGGAAAATCTTGCACCAAAAGTCAAAAAATTAGAGGAGGACATGTGAAAACCTATCGGGTCTTATTGCCCAAAAAGTTGTACAGTCTATTGTCTGGAGAGGTTGTAGGCAAGGTCTTCCTGGGGTGTATCACTCATGTTCAGTGGAAGCTACCGGTAAGTGGCAGCGCATAACTCAGTGTTGGTCAATAATATGAGGTGAATTTGAAGGAAGAGCACCAGTTGTGTGTTGGCACTGACAGACACTTGTGCTGGTGCCCTTTCAACTGTGTTGAGGTAGCTGCTCCTAGAAAGAGGACCTCCTCAGAGGTTTCATCCCATCTGTAGAATGCTCTGCCCAGAGAAAGGTTTGCCTGGTAGCTACTGTCTTGCCTTTCTAGCATCACAGACCTTTCATTTCTCCTGAGCTTCTTATATTTAGTTTTAAACCTGATGACTCTTTTATGCTGCTTTTGTGGCTTTTATTGTGTTGTATTTACTCCCTCTTCATTGTTTTATTCTTTTTGCAAACTGCCCTAGAAATATGACTGAAGGACAAAATGCTTGTATTAAACAAATAAAGAATTCAGCTGCCAGCATTTAAGGCACAAGAAAGCACTACCTATACTTGGAAATGATCAAATTGATCAGACTTGAATTTAAAAGTTTAAAATGGGGTACAAAATATTTGTTATACAACATGACAAATGAATTTCAAAGCTATGTGAAGAAGAAGAAGAAGAAGAAGAAGAAGAAGAAGAAGAAGAAGAAGAAGAAGAAGTTCCTAAACATGTTCATTCACTTCTTACTGTGGGCAGGAGACACAGTCTGGTCAGTTAATGCACTCAGACAGCTGAAGACTGTCCATTAGAATGAAGGGAAAAGGTATGATTCATCTTTCCTGTCTAATGCAACTGTCAAATGGAAAGATTAACCATAAATGGCCCAGTCACTCTTGGCATTTTGGACCATGAATTTATCTTTCTTCTTTTAACTTTCATGACAGTACCCTGTGTGCTGACAACTGAACCCTACTTTAAGACTCCCTGCTTTTAATCTTTTGAAGTCTGACAGTTTAAATGGATTGGCAAAGATTGACAGAATGGAAGAGGATAGCAGGTCCAATACTAGGCTAAACTTCTGAGAGGCATTAGAGAATTCTTAACACTTCTGCTGTTTCTTTCTGATCCTGCTTCCTGAGCTTCTTCTATCACCACCTTTAAATATATATCAGAAAGCAACAGAAAAGCCTCAGGAACAGCAATTGCACCATTACACATTTTTACTCAAAAAAGTCCCACTGTTTTCAATAGGGCTTACTAATACATAGGAATGTAAGAAGGCATCATTTTTCATTCCCCCATGTTTTGTTGCATGCATCACTGATTCTGTTATGCTGCAGTTCATCTTCCGCTCCATTTTTTTTATCTATTGTGACAAAGTGACATTGCTTACATAATTTTCAACATTATGTCAGTTACATAAATAGCATTGTCAATATGTTACTCCATCCCATTCATTTTAATATGAAGGAAACACACTGCAAATGGAGGGAAAGAGAATCAATTATATATCATTTGTGGACTGAAAGCAGCCACCATATCTGCTGGGTTGATTTCCATTCCTGATAGGGGATGAATAAGTAAACATTGCCAACTTTTATTTCCATTTCCATTGGAATTCTCTGACATCCCTATTCATAAGTAAGGGTCCATAAGCACCAACATGAAACAAAGCACTAAATACAGGAGGGGGAATTCAGTAATGGTTACTAGTTGCAGATGAGAATGAGAAAAGATGAAGACATTTCTTTAATGTTGTGAGTCAAGTTGTTTCAGGTTGTTATCCTTCGAGAATATATCTGCTCATAATAGGATGTGCCCTCCTTGTGCTTCTAATCCCAAAGAATTGTGCTGCCATGAGCCTTGTAAATGAAACATTTCTTATAATAGAGTAGAAGTGTAGCTGTGAGGTTATCATGTTTTATAAATTCAGCATTTATGTAAATTGTTTTAAACTGTGGTGGTCACATGTCCTTCTTTATAGAGTCCTCCTTTTAGTCCTCCTTTGGAAAGGCTGTCCTTTGGTCCAAGTCTACACTTCACTTTCTGTTATTGGGATATACAGCAAGAAAAGTATGGCCTTAATAAAGACTGACTTATCGCAGAAAAGTCAGCTGAGGCAAACACACCCTGAAATGTGCCTGTTAAAGCTGTATCTGCCGATGTTTCAAAACAACTTGGTCATGCTTTATTTTTAAAGCACTGATGGCTTGATTCATATCTCATATTGATGCATTTGTTATTGGTCTGGGGCCTTTAGACCCACCTCACAAACAGATGTGCTGTTGTGAATGTCTTCCTTCGTCTTGGCCTAGGGAGTCCCATCACAGGGGTGGCATTCCATTTCTGCTCTGCCTTGGCAGAATGCTACCTCTATGAACTTTATACCCAGGAAGGGAATAATGAGCACAGACTAATGGGATCAGTTCCAGTGCTTGATTCACAGACCTAGAAAAAGAAAACCACCTAGTATGAGAAATGGACTGAGCAATGAGGAGGATGCAGAGCCAGGCAGGACTAACCTGCTTCTCCCTATGTGTCTGTAATCACATGAGGGAATACACCCAAATAGGGCTCAGGGTAAGCCACACTTAACTTCTGAGTATATGTTCAAAGTATATGTGTACTGGGTATGATCCTCACAGCTCTTCCTTTCTCCTTATCCTTTTGTGACTTCTGCCCCATCTCTTTTGGACACTTTTGTCCTTCCTGTTGGCAGATGCTGCTACAGCAGGCTAGTTGTTAAGCAAAGCAGAGGATGGAAAGAGTTGAAAACACTAGCTTGATCTTGAAACCATAAAGTCTTCAACAACAAGGCAGCCTCTGCCTCCACTCTGCTTAATATGCAGTCTGATAGGAACATAGGTAGCTGCCATAGACTGAATCAGACCATCTAGTTCAGTGTTATCCACACTGGTTGACAGTGGCTCTGTGGGCATCAAGCAAAGGGTCTTTTCCAAGTCTTTAGACCTTCTGAATACAAAACATGAGCTCCACCACTGAGCTTCAGTCCTTCCCCAGGTGAAAAGCTCTAGCCAGCTTGAAAGCTTGGTCAGTTTCTTACATCATTTGAGTCGCTCCATGGCTGAATTTGACCAAACTGCAGGAGGCAGTGGAAGACAGGAGTGCCTGGCGTGCTCTGTCCCATGAGGTCACGAAGAGTCAAATTAACAACAACAAACAACAATGGCTGAGGTGTTTGCTGTGGTGAAACCCAAACTTTGACCTGAGACAGATATGCCACATTGCTATGAATGCAAACTTCATGTAATAAGAAAAGAACCACACTCAAATGACCCACAGGAGCTGCTCAGTTTTAGGCAGGATGTGTGTGCTTATTGTTTTGCATACAGGAGTGACCAGTATTAATGGTACACTCCTGTGAGCGTAATCAATGGCCGGTGGTGAGAACTCGATGCAATAATACAACAGCCATGAAATTAAAAAGGACTAGTACTGTAGAAAGGGCATTCTTAGGGTTCCCCCATTCCTCAGAGGGTCTATTATCTCTTCATCATCACCCTTTGCTGTGAAATAGCGCCCTAGACAAAGCATGGAATTGGGGAGGGGATTTGAGATGGCAATGCATAGCTACAGAGCAGAGTTTCACATTATTGCTTTAGTGGCCAGGTTTTTTTTCCTCCTTCTTTTTAAAGAATTTAGCGACAATTCCTTTATCACTTCATCCATAACTGCCAGACACTAGAGAAAATGAGGATGAGAAAATAATCTGTTTAATTTAAAAACATGCCTGAGGCACATTTTAGTATGCTTTTCAGCTCGGTTCACATCAGCTTTCCAATGTTAATGATTCATTTAAAGACACTTGCCACTAAAAATAGAAAAGTGCTGTTTTCTGTCAAAATGAAACAGCGTGGTACCTCATCTCTACCTGAAGAGCTCGGATACTGGTTTGATTTTGCTGTCTCATCTGCATAGGGATATTGGGTACAAAGTCGTGATTGAAATTGCTATTTTTTATTTTAAAAAATTGTCATTTCTTCTATAATGCTTTCTTCTGTTGCAAAATCTATCCAAAGATGTTGCTGTGCTTGGTGGCAATTAAGCGCAATGAGTTGGAAATAGAGTTTCCATGTGTAGACCCTGCTACCAGAGAAAGGAGGGGGAAAGGAATTATTGACAACTGCTTAACCCCACCCTGGCCCAATTGACCCTTGAAAAAATGACCCAGAGAGTTGGGAGTTCTGCTAGCACAGTGTGAAAGGGATGAAATGGGGAACTGGTGGATAACATTTTCTTCTACCAACAGTTGTCTCCACTGGATCTCAGCCCCTTCTGCAAACAGAGGTTGGATCCAACCCATCAAGTACAGCAAACTTTTGTTAACATGATAGTTTAAAAACACAATTCTGCATTGTGAACTCATACATCCAACTAGAATTTGGTTCATGAGGCCCAGTATTTCCTCTTGACATGCATCCATTTCAGCTTGAATGATATAATAATATAATAATAATACTTGAACACAGATGTGGCCCAAATCTGATCATGGTATGGTTAATAGCTGATGCACTGTGAATCCCAAGACGTTGTAAGCAGATGATTACAGGTTGGGGGGAAAAAGGATTTCTTTTTTTGGCTTGTATGATTTTAGGCTCCCTCTTTTCAAATAGTCAGTTATTTTGAAAATTTGAATGCATTTTACCATAGATCCTCCCCACTGTTCCTTCAACAGCTTTGCATATGGTTGTCAGTCATAGCGCAGGGCCAAGCTAAATGATACGTGAAGTGCATATTTTATTTTGCATCTGCTGTTTTTGAACAAAAATAGCAGCCATAGAAAGGGGGGCACCTGAATCTGTGGGGGCAGCCACCACTTGTATTGGGAGACAGGATTTAAACCTTTCTTCCATGCTGTGATCTCAAGGAAGCCACTGTTCCCTCATGGGAAGAAAGCTCCTAAACACACCTTCGGGATACTTCTGCCCCACTCCCAGGGCAAATAGCAGCTTGGTAGGGGAGGACTATGGTGTATGTGTGTGCTTGTGTGGTGGGGCGAGAGAGTCATGATCTGGTTGTTATTTTCATTTTGAATAACAACAGATATATGAAATATAATCACACTTTTCATGTGATTGTCTAGTTCTGGTCTGGTTCATGTTGTACATGGAGGCTTAGTTACCAACTTCTCTAGTTAAAAGGTAGAGGAGCTGAGAAAAATCTTGGAGAGCAATCGCGGAGAGCAACTACCAACCAGAATAGACAATCCTAGACTAGACAGACCAGTGGGCCAGATAAGTAAATATTAATCAACTTCATACATTCAGGTAATATCTATCTGGGCAGTTTAAAGGTCCGGACCCACTAAGCAAGATCCAGTGAAACATTAGTGCAAGGAGTCAGAGTTGCGCAAGTGGTAGTGCATGACTTAACTGCCACTGAGAATAGTAGTAGTAATAGTAGTGCTAGGGGTTGCACAACATTGCTTGCAAGCTCAAGATTAGGGTTCAGCTGTTGCCCTAAACTATGAACAAGACTAGAAATATTGCACATATTGTGCAAATGGGTTGCCACAGTGGAATGTCACCCACTGAGGCTGTAAAGATGTGTTATGTACCTTGACAACATTCACTGGCAGCGGGCCAGATTCAGCTACCCTGTTCCATTGGCTCAAGGACTCCTGCTAGTGCAATATGCTTCTCCCCTCTGTCACCTCCGTGTAGTCCCCAAATTTTCTCGGAAGGGTTGGGAGAGCTCCCAGAACAGTGTGCATGTGTGTGTATGGAGAGAGAGGAAAGGTCATTCAGCTGGGCAAGCAGAATGCTTCTGCTGCCAGAATTCCAAACAACATATATGTCCCATACTACTGTTTGCCTAGTGTTGGGATTAATTTAAAAGTCATTGCGGCTTGCTTTACACCAAAAATGTAAGTGTGTGCATGGCGTACTTCCTCTTTCTTCCTCCAATGCATTAGTAGTGTAGTTTGTAATGAACATCACATGCATGGGTGACTAAAGGCCATGTGGAAAGGGTTTATTGTAACCAGAGTACCAGTAAGAGTGCAATTTAGTAATTTCACAGGGGCGAATTCCTGAATTTGGAATTTTTTCAGTGAAGGCGATTAGAAGTGGGTTATGAAAGACAAAAGTACTTTCTGTCATAATGGTCAGCCAGTAGCACAGGGGGCTTATCAAAGTGTAATGAAGCACTGACATATACCTAAAGAGACTAGCTGGGTAGTAACCTAAAGTTTGACCAATGATGACTTTAAAAGGGTATTTCTGCAAGGGAACAGGAAAAACAACTTAGTGCCTGCAATTAGATCATTTATTTTGGGCAATGTATTCAAGTGATATTTATTCCAGTTACTTAGGTGGAATAAATAAGGCAATATGCCTGTACAGATGTGAAGCTGCCCTGTGCATATGATGACGAGAAGAATAGCAACTAAAACAATTATGTCTGCCGTGCAGAAAGTTGATGCTTCTTGGCTGTGTTTTCGGAGCAACAAAGTGCCAAAGATGTCACAAAATGGTCTACATTATTTATACTTCCAACAGAATAGATCCAAAGTACAGATGAATGAATTTGGCAGGAAAAACTATAAAGCAAAATTCACCTAACTCAAATGTGGCTGCAAAATTTCAACTCTGTATGCCTCTAACGTGATCCTGCATCTCACCCCCAGCATCTCCAATAATGAATTTAGAAGAGATGCTATCTGTTTGCTTTCTTGAATGCTTTCAAAACCCCTTAATGCCACATTCCTGCACATAAGCTGCATTCACATGGCAGTTTGTTTCATTTCCCCAACTGTAAATTTCTGCATTATATTTGAACTTTCATGCAATGTAAAAGCCACTTCTGGAATGCTAATAGAATATAGTGCATGTTTAGCACTGATGTCCTTGTTATTTGGTTCCAGAAAAAAAAAATCATTTGCAGCCCCCTTAACCCAGAAGATTGTGGGAGTGACAATATTTGGGGTGGTATAGCAGCATAAGGGGGATGCGGGTGGCACTGTGGGCTAAACCAGTGCGCCTAGGACTTGCCGATCGGATGGTCGGTGGTTCGAATCCCCGTGACGGGGTGAGCTCCCGTTGTTCAGTCCCAGCTCCTGCCCACCTAGCAGTTCGAAAGCACCTCAAAGTGCAAGTAGATAAATAGGTACCGCTCCGGCGGGAAGGTAAACGGCGTTTCCGTGTGCTGCTGTGCTTTGACAGTAGCGGCTTAGTCACGCTGGCCACATGACCCGGAAGCTGTCTGCAGACAAGCGCCGGCTCCCGGCCTCTTGAACGAGATGAGCACGCAACCCCAGAGTCAGTCACGACTGGATCGTATGGTCAGGGGTCCTTTACCTTTACCTTACCAGCATAAGGTTCCTTCCTGCTTTTTTATGGGGCAACCATGGGGGAGCAGAAACATGCATGTGTGAAAAGGGAGGAGGAGTATCAATGTGGTCCGATGTCCTTCATTGTTGTGTCATACCACACCTACTGGTGTGAATGAAATTTAGCATGAAATATGAGTCCAGAAGCTGCAGTTCTACAACACAAAAGGTACTGCAGTGTGAAAGGAATATCAGAAATTGGAACAGAGGAGCTAACTTTATAATTAGGAAAGCGAACACAATATTCCCCACATCCGAATGCATCCAGAATTAGGTATGCTTAAGAACAGCAGATGTATGGTATACAACAGATGTATGGAAGTGAGAGCTGGACCATAAAGAAGGCTGATCACTGAAGAATTGATGCTTTTGAATTATGGTGCTGGAGGAGACTCTTGAGAATCCCATGGACTGCAAGAAGATCAAACCTATCCATTCTTAAGGAAATCAGCCCTGAGTGCTCACTGGAAGGACAGATCGTGAAGCTGAGGCTCCAATACTTTGGCCACCTCATGAGAAGAGAAGACTCCCTGGAAAAGACCCTGATGTTTGGAAAGATGGAGGGCACAAGGAGAAGGGGATGACAGAGGACAAGATGGTTGGATAGTGTTCTCGAAGCTACTAACATGAGTTTGACCAAACTGTGGGAGGCAGTGGAAGACAGGAGTGCCTGGCGTGCTCTGGTCCATGGGGTCACGAAGAGTCAGACACGACTAAATGACTAAACAACAACAACAACAACAAGAGCAGCACATTATGCTTTGCTGCTGGATTGTGCTCAAGCTATAGTATTGACTGCAAGCAAAGTAGCCCCCTTCAGATCAAGATAGGAAAGTAAGGAAAAGAAAGCATAGGGCAGGGACATGGGATGAAGAGTACATTACATCAAGTGTGAGGAACATTTGGTCCTCCAGATGCTGCTAACCTACAACTCTTACTATCCCTGGTCATTAGCCATGCTTTCTGGGATCCTGGGACAGCAACCTGCCTTCTAATGGTGTAGAAATGGCCAGACCCATTGTTTTTGTTCCTGAAGAACAACAAACTGATAGTGTGTGCCCCCCCACAAAAAAATGTAAGAAGCTTCTTAGTGTGCATCTGTTTTACTACATACAGAATACATTCCAAACTGTCATAATATCATAATATTATGACAGTGGCAAGCAGAAGCAGATTGGCAGCTCATGTTTTTGGCAAAATGGACTTCCTGATAAATACATTCTAAGTGCATATTATTAGAAGACCAGAGCCCACAGTCCTGTGAACTGAGCAGCCTCAAATCATCTGAGCAGCCCACAACATCCTGTGTCATGTTTTCTTTCTATTTCCATATCTATGGGAATGGAATCTGCTGCTGAGTATTCAGCCAGCTTCCCTCCCACTGCTGCTGCTGCCTTTCACACAGACATGACTTCTTTTTAATGATGCTTAACCACAGAGAGGACGTTAGCAGTCTGGAGCTTCATCCCAGCGCAGTTCATTTGAAAGTGGAACCTCGTACTGTTTCTGATCCCATCTCCTCCTTTCCACCAAATAATGCTGCCTTTTCACGTTCAAGGGGGCTGTCAATAAAACTGGCAAAATTAAGGACTTTAACCCTTGGAGTCACAGACACTGCAAAAGCAGGTTTTTAGAATCATGCCCTAGTGTTGTTAGGCAGACATTGACACCTACACTTTCCCAGCAGTTCCTCACAATTAAATGAAGAGAAGAAAAGGGAAAAAGTGCTTCCTTGTCACTCTGTAACTAATTATTCCTTTGAAAATGCAGTTTATTTAAATTTTGTTCCAAACAACAACAAAGAGAGATGATGTACACATTTTTGCTTAGGTTGTTAATTATCTGTACAGTATCCGTGATAATCATGTTTTGCATTACATTCCAATTATGTTTTTTATTATTAAGTAGAATGTTTTATCTTTTTCCTTATCCCTACAAGTCTCCCCAGAGAGTTCCATGGGTGGCACCAATTACTCTTGTTATCAGGAAAAAATAAAAGCTTTCAGTCTCACAGGATTTCAAGGGAAAGGCTTTTTATTTGTGTGTGGCAAAACAGGTTTCAAGTGACTAGTATTCTAGATTTGAAATGACATTCACATTTTAATGAGTCCGGGCAATGAAATATATGCAGGGGCAGTGTGGGGAAGCAAAAACTTAGTAGCTAGACTCAGAGTTAAGGCACCGACCCCACTGTGGTTGTCTTGAAAATATGGAATGCAAAGGCCTGCCTGGTTGACTGTTCACACAAGCATGGCCATCGCTTGTGAATGGCCCATCACAGGTGAAAAACCACCCACCCACAGATAAAACTTCCATGTCTCCTTCCATGACTTCAATGTACCTTCCCATGAGATATTGCGTGAGTATCCTTAGCCTTCCAGAGCTGGCATGTCAAGCTTGCCTTGTGCCCAAACAAGGCTGAAAGCTCAAAAGCTCTTTCATGCCAGCTAACCCAAGTGGCCCCAATGCAAAAAGAGCCTTAAAGCTCTTCGCCTTGCTGTTCCAGCTCTGGGATTGCCAGGTATGCTCTTTTTCTCACCTTCACCCACTAACTGCCTCCAAGGGTTTGACCATAGATGATTTTTGCATGTATAAGTGTCCCCCGATTTACATAGGGGTAACGTTCTGGGTCTCTGTGCATGTAAGTGGATTTGTATTGATCTTTATTACGGCCATTGGCCCATCACACGACAGTTTCCCATACCAACATAATGTACTTAAACCTCCAAATTTAAAACCGCCAAGACTTACAAAAAACAGACAAGAACCAAAGCAAAACAAAACAAAAACAAAAGACCAACATCATACATTACAATAAATTTGTAACATAAACATCGTGCATGTAAGTGGAAATCACATAAATGGGGAGCATCCCCTAAACACCCATTAATTGCCCTCTCTGCTGCTCTCTCTCCAATCCAGACCAAAAACCCTGCATCCAAAATTATCCACAGCTCTGGAGCCTGGAGTATGTGCGGCAAAGTGGCTATTGCTGTGGCACTACCATGTGCACCAGCTGTTAGGCGGGGAGGCTGAGCAGCCTAAACAAAACCCTGATGCACCTCCAGTCTCTTTGTGGCTTCCTCAGCCTCACTGATATCTTCTTTAGGCCCCGGGGAGGGTCTCCTTGTGAGTCAAGAGGACTTTCCAGCTTTCCCCACCATTTCCAGGTTTGAATTGAATCATTGATTTATTTCCTGGCACCACAGGTATACACGGCCGTTTGTGAGCCAATCATGCATAAGTGGTAGGGGGGACAACTGCATATGTTACCCTCGACATCAAACCCTCATGTAAGATCAGGGATTACTGTATTCTATTGGAGAAGTCAGTGGGAATAGCCTCATCCCCTCCTCTTTTTACAAAACCAACAGTAATTCACATTCAGAGACTGGGGGAAAGGGGTAACAACAAAAAGGTCAATATTCTTTCTATGATAAGCACTCCCCATTCCCTTTTATTTCTATTGTTTTTTAGGGCAGAGGACCCCCCCCCCAATTCCATTAGGGACCACTTGCCATTGGTCGATGGGGCCAGAGGCAAAGGCTACAAAATCCAGCAGTTTCAACACATTTCCCTGCCCCTGTCTCTCCAGGGATTATAATTTTCAAGCCATCCCAGCCAGGCAGAAGCTTTCAAGGAGGGCATGGAGCAGGGCCAGTGAAGGGTGTATCTTGCAGAAGGATGGGGCTTGAAGAAGAGTCCTGAGGCTCTGAGGGAGAAGCCCTGAGTAGCACAGTTTTAAATCTGCTTCCAGCTCAGAACCATCAAACATGCTAGCAACCCAAAACAGAAAGCAAAGGAGAAGGTCAGATGAGTTCAAAGAACATAATACAGCAAGAAAGAGAAAAGAGGTAAAACGAGGTGTTGATTCTTTCTGGAAGGACTTTCTCCATGGGCATGTTTGTGAATGAAGGAAAAATATGTTGACTGATGAGCTGTATGTATTCTAGAAGTAATCAAATTCTGTACTTCAAGACAAGGTAGCTGCTTGGGCCTGACTATGAAGTATTTCAATGAGAATGTCATGGGCATGACTATGAGATTCTGGCTGAAGGCTAACCAGAATCCAGTAGCAGCATGAAAGTTTTAACATCTGAGGGCAGAACAAACCTTGCTCAAGGTGGTTACCTGCTGAAATATTCTGAACATGAATTCAAAGAACTTGGGTTTAAGACTTAGAAGGCAGCTCAGAACTAAGTGCAGGACCATATCCTTGACTGAATTTGATGAAATCTGAGAACTGGTAGATGGTTATTTTTTCATGAACAAGGTTGAATTCGAGCAGCTACGCTGAAAATCTGCATCGGTTGTGCTCTTCAAAAGTGGATATGTTTATAATTTAGTATTTTTTATCTCTGAGCTATTATGAGAAGTGCCAAGTCACTATCTGATTGATATTCTGTGCACACTGCTTTCTTGTGTTGTCACTATGAAGCAAAATCTGCTGAATGAAGTTCAGAACAAAGCCTAGACTTTTAGTGAATCACTGTTACACTTTGTTAATGTCAAAGCCAAAAAACGAGTACACTGTTTTAGATATACTTGGGGAAGATTATAGCTTTGGAACTGCTGTCCCCAGCTGTCTTGTCTTTACAGAATAGTATGCTTGCTACTATTTCTGTGTTCTGAATGTTTTGTTCCCTTGCTTTAAATTTTAAACATGTACAGACAGCTTACAGCATGAAGCTTGCAAAATGACATGTTTGTTCTTTTGCTATCTTTTCCAAGTCTTCCATCTGATTACATGTTTCACCTTTCTTCAAATCTTTGTGATCCCTACCAAGAGACCAGCACAAAGAATACTTTCCATTGGAAAATCAGACCATTTTGTTGTTGTGGTTGATGACACGTGAATCCTCCTTTTTTAAGGACAAAGTATATCACATGCAAGAGAAAAAGGTCTTGTTGCCTTTTGCCTAAAACTTCCTTTAAAAACAAACAAGCCCAAGTTGGATGGATTAATAATGCAAAACTATGTGTTTTTCCCCAAGTTAACTAATAGATCAGATTCCAGATGCCAATTGGAAAGAGAAGAAAGATCTGGCAGTGATGAAGAACCCAAAATTGAAACCATCAGCTTTGTACCTGGCAATAATTAGGAAAGCAAACAGAAAGTTAAAAGGGAAGAAGGGAAGAAATTAGAAGAGTTCAATAAAATTGAGCATAGCCCTAGTCATTCAGCCTTTCCACGGGCTGCAGATCCTAGCTGATCAGAATTCTGTTCTTCAGATCAATAGCTATTGAGGCTTTCTTTTTGAATTATGTTTGCAAGATGAGATGTCTTCTGCAGGTCCCTCATACCATCTGCAAAATTGTGTAAATATAATGACTGAAGACATGAAGCTGACTCCCAACTAGACTCTAGATAGTCATTTACATATTCAAAGAAGATGGCTGCACACCCATGCATAAAAAGCAGTCATGTGCAAGACATGGTGCTAGTAAAAATATAGGAGAGGGAAACAACAGTGACCTTACTGTGGGTGTCTGCTATAGACTGCCAAGCATGACTGAAGACTTAGATGATTCCTTCCTAGAGAAATTACCAAACATTCAAAAATCAGAGGTATAGAAGTCATGGGAGACTTCAACTACCCCAATATCTGTTTAAACTAAAACTCATTGACAATTTCATTCCCCAGAAGGTGGAAGAAGCAACAAGGAGATCATATACAGTATCTTGGACCTGATCATCACCAACAAAAAGGAACTGATTGACAAAGTGGAAGTACTGACAACCTTGGAAGGAATTGATCTTGTCCTCTTGGGATTCCATTAAACACAAGGCAAGGAAGGTTGATTTTCAAAAGCTCAAGGAATTACTGGGTGAAATCCCTTGGTTGAAAAAGACCCAGGTAACTACTGGCTAGTCAGCTTGACATCAATACAGAAAAGGTCCTAGAACAGATCATTAAACAGTTGGTATTTGAGCACTTAGAAAAGGATGATGTGATTACTACATCCCAGCATGGGTTACTCAAAAACAAGTCATGCCAGACAAATCACACTTCTCTTTTTGATAGAGTTACAAACTTGGTGGATCAGGGGAATCCTGTGAATGTAGTTTATCTTGGTTTCTGTAAGGCTTTTGTCAGTCCCACTTGATATTCTTGCAGAGAAGCTGGTAAAATGTGGGCAGATGAGCTAACTGTTAGGTGGATTTGTAGCTGGTTGACTGACCAAACCCAAAGAGTGCTCACTGATGGTTCCTCATCATCCTGAAAAAAGTGACAAGTGGGGTGGCAAAGGGTTCTGTCCTGGTGTCAAGAGTGCTTCTCAGTCAAGGAATGCACATGGCAGAAAGTTAACTCTTTTTGTCAAAGATAACAGTAGATTCTATAGCTCTGGAGACCTACGCACACTAATATAGCATCTACGCAGCCATTCCCAGGTTTGTGCTCTATGGAGCAGTTGCAGCAACCGGGGACCACTCCCCTTGCATCAGTTTATGCACCTTCCCCTGCAGGTACATAAATAATGCAGCTCATTAAGCATGCAGGGAAAGTTAACACTGTATTTAAAAAGTGAGCAAGTAGCATTCCATTTAAGAAGCCCTGGACATCGAAGGAGTTCAAGGAAATGTGCTTTCAATTATAAGTAATGAATGTGTGGAACAGAGGGATTCTTTGCTACTCAAATGTAGCATAAAACAGCTGTCCAGAAATCTCACAGGGCTCAGATATACATTTCAATTTGCGATGCTCAGATGAAAAGGTCATTTCAATGGGAAAACGGGGAAAGGTGAATAGACCATGCTCCGTTGCTGTCTCCTTGACAAAATGCAAAATAGCATCTCAGTGGAGGGCTGTTTCAGTTTGGGGTTTTAGATTCTTGCAAAAGGGTTGGAAATTAATAAACTGGTCATCATCTGTAATATCCCTCAGGACAATCATGTAGATAGACAAATACACACATGTAGCAGAATGCGTTTATCAGTTGTATATTTAAGTGAAGAAAATTAAGGGCCAAAATACCAAGTCCCAATACTTAAGGGTGGTTTTTCGGGGGTGGGTGGTTAAGTACCCCATATGTTTTAAAAACTGGAATGTATATAACAGTGAGCTGCTGTATTCACTTCCTTCTTGGAAATAGTTTTTGAGTTATCAGCCTTGAAGTTATTCAGCACTGTAACGCGCACGTGTGTGTGCACACACACAAACAAAAACTCAACACAAACAAAAAGGGGCTATACAAAGGAGGGAAGGAGAAGGGGGGCATTTTGACTGCTGCTTTTAATGTGCACCATGTTTTTTATATGTTTCACAGTCTTGATCTGCTCCCCTTGTGATTTCCTTTCTCTGTCTGAAATGTGCATAACAATTAGCAGCATCTGTGGTGTCAGGAAACATACATAATAGGAAAAGGATTTCTTATTTTTAAACCTCTTTGAGTTGTAAACAGGTATTGATTTATTCTTCCCCAGCAGACTAGTCACTTTGGAGAAATGATGCAGAAGTTTTAAACTTGGGTTTTACTCACTGAAGTGTTTGTGTGCATGTAAGTGTGAGTGATAAAGCTAAAGTATATTATATAAATATACCAAAGCAGACTAAGGTATTGAACATAAAACCTGGGGTGTGTGTGTGTCTAGTGTTTTCTAACTATTTGAATGTAATGGAAAGGGAAAAGGGAAATCTTTCGGCATTGATGAAGATTTCAGCAACTCAGACGCATGGCAGAGAGAATGAATATCTGTTTAAAGGGAAACAGGACCAGCTGGTGCTAATGCCTGGTACTTTTTTTGCTTTTTCTTTGGCATGTGTGCTGGGTGGGGGAGAGGATGACAAGAAACACAAGTTGTGAGCAGCAAAAGGCTCAGAATTGGCTCCAGCAACAGCCCACCAGCTGCCATTTCAATGTGCATTGTGTCCCTTTCCACGGTGTAGCTTCTAATTCAGTTTTACAGTCAGGAAAGAATAGAAAGCAATCACGACAACATCCATCACCAAATATCATGATAAATAACCTGTTGTTGAGATCACATATGTATCTAACTCGGTGAAGCTTGAATGGGAAAGGAACTGACAGAGAAGTTGCTACAAGTACATCCACACACACAATTGTAGCTGAAATCAGATGAAAAAGAGAAAATGTGCCCATCCCCATTGAATACACTCAAAATGAGCGAGATAAATATATTGTTACCTGGGTTTTTTGTTTCTAATATATAAAGAGGGTATCTCTCAATGCCCTTGATTTCCATTGTAGTGGAACTGATGAAATCCAAAACAGCATGATCAGTGTTGAGGAATGCTGTGAAATTTCATAGCTATAGAGTATTTTGTTGTTGTTGACAAGAGTTCTGAGGAAAACCAAGCCACTCTCCATGAAAGTCCAGAGACTCTGTAATCTTCCTTCTGAAGGCCAAGCAACAAAAAGTCTGAAGAAAGCCTAGCAATGCAAAAGGGAACATAATTTTGCAAAGGACCAACATCTTATTAGGTTCTTGTTTCACACATTCTACCACAACAGGGTGAGTCCAAGACATTCTGTCACCTGAGGCAGAGGAGCAAATGTTTCCTGTCCTAAGCCAAAGTATATATCACCCAAGGCTAGACAAGTTATTGAAGCCTTTAAGGCAGAAAATCCAGAAAGGAACTTTCTCCGGAAGTAAAAATGAAAGAATAATAAATTAAATAGCTAAGGTTTTGCAGCTATTTCATGATGACCCAAATCAGCTGCCTGAGGTGGACAGCCCACTCTGCTAAATCCTAGGACTAGCGCTGTACAGCAGCAAATCTGAATTTGCTCTCAAGTGTATGCACAGCGAAACTACAGCCTATCCTAATTCTTTGCAGACTATGCTCATATAAAACACGTGTTTCCCACACGCTCCTTCATATATATTTTTTTAAGTGATGATGATAATTGGTGAAGAGTCTCTATGGTTGCAATGCCATCCCCACTTACTTGGGGGGGGGAACCCACTGAATTCAGCAAGACTGCTTAGATATGGCTAGGAAGGCACTGCAAAACAATAGGGGGGAAATGCAATGTCCATTGGAGTTATCCATAAGGACTGCACTTTATTCATTCATTTAGAATATTTATAGATAGTTAAGCATCAACAGAATACCTTCATGATATTTTCTGTTCCTCCCATGGTTAGCAGAGTGAGGCAGCCACTTCAGGAAGTGGATTTAAGGTGTCATGGAAGGTCAGCAAAAGGTTACTTTTTAGTTTATTATTGTAGTAGTTGTAGTATTTTTACTCACATTTGTACAACTTTCTGGCCCACATACCAAAATAACTTGGGTGGTGGTGGCGGAGGAGACAATTTGCATTTCCTCCAGGTAGCAGAATGTTCTAGGCCAGTCCATAAATAAAGACATCGCACAGGAACAATATTTTCTTTGGACCTTATTCCAATCAATTTCAGAACAGTATTTTAAGGTACAAATAGTGAAATAGCCTGAAAAGTAGAACATTCCTGTTATCACCCAGTGACACCATGACCAAAATAATCAGTAGTAATCTGGCCACATTAATTATCTGGCCTTTCAAATGCCCCATAAAGACCATTTTGCCCACTTCTAGTTTTTGAGCCCAGCTGAGCAAAACTATGTTTAAAATCACCAAGGAGGGACATTTGTGGAGAAAGTCTGGCAGCTGGGGAAGTGTTAAGAATCCTCTCCCACCTATTATTTCTCAATTGAAAATTCTCCCTCTGTTTCTCTACCAGCATTATAAAGGAAAGACAGTGTTGGGACCTCACATTTTTTCCTTAATGTCCAATTTGGTCTCGGTTTGAAAGTTGAACACATGACTTTGAACCTCAGCTTTTTGTGTGCACTTGTACGATGACTCTCTGAAGCTGGAATTCATCCATCTTCCGGGTGTCGAAAGGCACAGGCACCAGATGTGGGTCCAGCTCAGACATCTGTCAACTCAAAGGAAACACATGCATTTCCTCTTTAGACAATGCCATGGAAGGTACATGTGAATCACGGCACTTTCTCATCAATTGAACCCTTATTCAGGTGCCCAGAGCCGAATGTGTGAAAGTGAGAGTGGGATTGTGCTTGTCTCTTGCCCAGCCCCATTGCCTTTCTGGTGTCAGAGGGTGAAATTAGCAGCATGGAGCTTGCTCAGCGCACCTAGGCTCCCTTTGTGATTTAGAAACCTGATGGTGCAGGGCTCTAAGTCATTTGCAGAGCCTACATTAGTACAACAGACTTCCTGCTGCAGACCTCCAACAGATGAAAAGTGATGAGACTGGGTGATGGCTATGAGGCAAAGAGGCCAGGGTCAGAATGTGCACCCCTGCTCTTCCTCTCATGTGATGTTAATCATGTGAGGACAAAACTGGCATGGTCCAACCCCATGCAAGTCTGAAGCCATCCAGGACTAGATGACCCACATGGTTCCATCCAACTCTACAGTTCTATGATTAGACATCTCAAGGCAACTAGGCTAGGGGCACAAAACTCAATAACTGACCTGTTTGGGATGTGCAACTGGGTATCAGATGTCATAATAATAAATGGGGAAGTGTTGTAAGTCAGTATAAGAGCATTCTGCTTTTCAGGAAGAAGATCCTGGGTTCAGTCCCTGGCATCTTCAGGTAGGGGAAGATTCCTTCTTGAAATACTGGAAATCAATATAGGCAAAACTGAGCTAGATGAACCATTGCTCTAGCTCTGCATAAGGCAGATTTCTAGGTTGCTAAGGACATAGATGCCATCTTCTCATCCCTGAGAAATTTTAAGAATAACAACTCATCTTCCCCAAAGCATTCCATCACTCCTTCTACTAGCAGACGCAAGTGGTGAGCGCCAGAAGAAATGTAGCCAAAATGGAATTAACAGGAGGCTCAAGGGAACCCTGGGACATGCAGAAATATCAAAACCCCTTTTTAAAAAAATCTAAAGCGGCAACCCACAAAAAACCCTGCTGAATAAGGTCTGAGCATGCTCAGCAGACATGGAATGTTGAGTGTTGGAAAGTAAATCTGAAAAGAAAGAAGAAATATACCCAGAAGAGACAAAGGAGAGTGAATGCTTCTTGGAGAAATGCTGGTTGTAACTCTGAAGAAAACTCCTGTTGGAGGTCAGGATGCACTGGAAAATTTAGTTATGGGACCTGCATGCTCTGTGCTGTGGAATCAGCTTTTGGCCTTGGATATCTGTAACCACAGTGCTGTTTTTAATATAAATATATGTTCCTTTAAAAGCAAAGCCCAAACTTTATGCATCTCTGTTAAAGTATTTATTGGCCGTTTAGAATTTATGCATTTTGGTGTTATGACAGTCACTGGATGAGTACAAGGGAGACATCTACTGGGCAAAATGTGCTACGGCTTGAGACAATTTATAGCTTACAGGCATCAGCTGTAAGCTTACACTGAGAAGGGAAACGATGACACACCATGGTGGACTTCCATTTGACCTACTTTCACGACAGCATAAACAAGAAAGTTACAATGAAACATTTTCTTCTTCTTCTTACTTGACTATCTAAGTCAACCTCTTATCACCATTCCACACAAAAAATCTTAACAATGAAAGATGGAACTATAAACACAGCTTTATGTAACTCATAGGATGGTTTTTGTTTCAGCTGCTCTGGAAGGCTGTGTATGACTTTTTAAAAAAAAAAATGCTTTGGTGGTAAGCTCTCTAGACATAAGCTGATTACTAAAAATTAATGAGAAAATGTTAAGCAAAAAGGAAATAGGACCAGAGGATGGTATACAACACAAGGAAATGAAATACGTGGCAGAAGGCAAAGATGCAACAGAAGAATCTCCTATGTTCTTAACAAAATGTACATGTATTTAAAGAGCCTTTCTGAACTTACCATTTATAGTGGTGCAGTTACTGTTTTATTTTTTATAGATTTTTGTGTATACTGCCACACAGCATTGCACTTACTCAGCTGGTATTCTAATGTGCTCAAAACATTGCTTTTTCCTCTACCACCACCACACATAAACAATAATAGGAAAAAACCCCATACTTTGGTGAAAGATCCAGGATGACTCCTCAGTATTGTCATTTGTGTGGCCTGTGTACAAGCAGCAGTCTGGTTTCTGTGTGGAGAGTGTTAGTGGGTATGCTTTGGCAATCATCTACTTTGTACCACTTCCCTCTAACTGGTGCAAGCTGTCAGCCTGTGAGCTCAGTCCAGAGGAGAGATATGGCAGATAGAGATGGCAATACCTAGTCAATGTACTGCCCACGACAGCAATCAACCCAAAAGTTCATCACAATAACCAGGTTTGCTGTCCCTTATTTTGCCCAACCAAAGGTGGCAACCCTACTGTACACCCCAGAAATCATGCGAAATCTGGAGGGCCACAAGTTCCCCATTGACAAAGGACTGTTTTCTAGCATGGTAAGAAAGAGGAGAACTGAGGAAATTTAGCATCTGCATTAGTATATTTTGCCATGGTACCCGTAAGAAAAATATTGGCCACTCAGATTTGTCAGTTGATTTGTGCTGCTTCTGTTCTCAGGGCTGGCTACAGCTGTGAAGGCCAAAGCACCCTGGATGAGGCCCTCGAATACCCTGGGGACTTACCTACAGCAAGCAGTTGTACAGGTGGCAGAGAGAGAAGCCCTTTGTAGATGCTCTTTGAATCACTCCAGAAACTTGCATCTCCAGCCTACATGCATGTTGACTTGGAAATATGCCCCACTAGGTCCAGTAGCACTTAGTGTGTATAGCAGAGGTGCCCAAGTCCTTTGTATGTGGCAGTCGAAACCCTCCCAATGCCTTCTTTTCCCAGACCACACTCCTCTCTGGCCCTGCTTTCACCTTCCTTGAATGTTTTGACCTGGCTGGAATATGTACATGAACTTTGACAATGCCACTTTGCTTGCCTGGATGGAGAACAGAGAGAGCTGTGTGAGTATATGTAGACCTAGCCTGCTATGCAATGATAAAATCAACATTAATTGTGCTGCCTTTTACCTCTGTTCCCTTCCTCCAGGTTGCACTGAGGGGCCTTTGGCCCCTGCACTACAAAAGATTTCCCCACCCATGCTATATATACAAACAGTTGGGCTTGATGTTCAATAAGTGTAGGGTGTGTGCACAGTAGTTGAGCTGTACAAATCAACCAGGGTACACACAAGCACTTGTACATGTGTAAAGACACCTGAATGTGTGGAGGGTGTGTTTGCAGGATTGTGGATGTCCATCTTCCATGTGTTCACTATAAGGTCTGAAAGAGCCCCTGAGTGTGATAAGCTATGCACCTGGACAGCTCTCTCCATGCAATTGGAAACCCTGGAAAAGCAAGACGCCTGACTGCATGTGCAACTGTAGATGCTGGGGTTCTTACAGACTTATATGTGTGGACATCATCCATGTATGATCCTGCCTTCACCTACAAGTTCCAATAATGCCTGAAAAGGGGTCTTGAGAAGAGTTTGTGTTGATACAACATGTCTCTCAACATGACCAGAAGCCTGGGAAAAGTCCTCAGCCATGCACACATAGCCTGTATGCATACAACTTGTGCATATATAGGCCCTATTCAGATCTTCTGATGAATATATGGAGGTCAAAAATGGGACAGCAATGTATAATCCCATTTGCTTCTCTTCACACATTCACTGGATGTATGTAAAAACTTTTGTAACCACAAGGCAAAAAGGAAAATTTATGCTCAGGAATCCAAACCATTTAGGGACAAGAAATCTATGAATAGGTTTATTAATGTATTCAAAATTCCTATCCATGTGTTTGCCAAATCCTTTGTGAGACCAGGCCTATATAAAATTGTGGTGGGTGGGGAGGAATAGACCACATGAATGTATCTGGAAGGAAATGTATATCCCACCCGCACTGCAACGCTGTATACCAGGGACGTCCAACTCCCAAGAGACTGCGATTTACTCACAGAATAAAAAACTGGCAGTGATCTACCCCCCCTTTTTAGGGGTTCAGGTCACAGTTGTTGTTTTTAGGGAGGAAAGTCTAAGTTCTTCACCTTTTGGGGGGGTTCAGGTCTAAGTAGTTGAGGTTTTTTTAGGGAGGAGAGACAGAAATGTTCAGCTATCTATAAGGGGAAAAGGGAAAAGTCGCTCACCAAAAAAATCGCTCAGCCTCACAGAAAAAGCTCTGTCTTCCGTTCTAGTGGTCATGTGCGAATGGAGGATGGGGAGAGGGGGCGGGGCCGGATGCTCTTTTGCCTCCGCAAAGGAAAAAGACCACACGATCGACAGAAACCTCCCGGGGATTGACCAGTCAATCCCGATCCAGCGGTTGGACAATCCTTCTGTATACAATGGTATAATAGTTCCATGGTGAGAACTGTTTTGTGCCTTACATATCGCTGTCTTTTCTGATGAAATTTGAGTACAGGATGGGAAATCTGCTTTCAAATTGAAGTACTTCACATATAGTTGCATTAAAAAAATAAGGCCCCCTCCCGAACTATTGATTGTATTATTTATAGCATTGTTTTATAAAGTTGGCAAAAACTTATGAGATACTATGAGCATGGCAAGATTCTTATCACTCAGACATTTGGCTTACTTGAACCCATTCACAGCATTTGCCTCACACTTCTTTCAACTCCTTTCCTCAAAGGACTAGATGCTACATTAAGGACCTTTCTTTTTATAGGGCAGTTGGAAACCAGCCCATTTCCAATATACACAAGTTTGGCATGGAACACCACACAAAAGCGGGCTGGCCTGCAGTACAGTATGTGGCTTTCAAACACACAGCCAAAATTCTAAAGCAACATGTCTATATTTAAACTCCTGGAGTTATGAGTAGATTCCTGAGGAAACATGTGTTTTAGCTTAACTATTTCCAGTAAAGATGGCAGGTGCTTAGTACTTCTGAAAATACAGCCACACATATTAAAGAGACCAGGTTTAGGAACCTAGGGAACAATTAGGAAAGTCTTGGACTTTAGTTATTAAAGTCTATATTCACACAGCCACAGCAAAATGAAGTGGTGTCTGCAGCAACATTTCTAATGCAGATATTAATATGCTGTTGAAGAAGTTTCCACTTGCATATGACTAGAGATATGAGAAGGTGACATTTTCCATTCCTGACTCTGTATTCATCACATGCATTGATGTTTCCATTCTACTGCAGTTCATCTTCCACCAAAAACTATGTTATCCATCTTGCTGTATGCTGTGATGAAATCACAGAGTTTACAAAAATTATTCCACCTCATTCATTTGAATGCAAAGGAAACACAATGGAAATTTGGGGTGGGGTGGGGTGACTTAATCAATCACATAACCTTAACAGATGGAAAGCAACAACAACAACAGCAAATACCAATGATATTCTCTGGATTGATTTCTGACATGGGACACATAAGCGAACATTGGCAATCTTTGTTTCCGATTCTGTTTTCATCGGAATTCCCTAGCATCCCTAATCATGACACATTTGTAACGCCAACTGATTTACAAATGCTTGGCTATGTAAAATGTAGGCACCTAGTTGCATCATCCAATTATTCTATTCCACCTTATATATATTTTTTTGTGATAGGTTCTCCATAGGATAAGAATTTTGTATGGTTACAAACAAGGGAAGCATGGATTTACACGGCAAGGTCCACAGGACAATTTGGCTATGGATTAGCAGGGAATTGGCTGCATGGTTGACATTTGTCATTATAAGAGAACTGGCCAAACAAGGTTGGATATTGTGTTGGAGGATTATACTTAACCTTCCTTATGTCCATTTTGCTGCCTATGTCTGTGCTCTTCGAGAAAATTTCACAAAGTGCTTGATACATTCCAAGCCATGGGGTACTCAATGCCTTCTGCTTAACCTTTCCTGGGTGACCTTGGTTTGCACTTGAAAAGTGTTGCAGAAGGAGCGTGCTCCCTACTGTGCAGCATATACAAAGTTGGAAGATCAAGGCTTTGCAGAAGATAATAGGAAGCATGCTGAAGCTACTTATGTTGACATCATAACAAAACACCCGCACACTGCTCCGTGGATTATGCAGAGAGGCTATCGCTGAGTAAACCTTAGATTACCTTTGACCCTACAGTGTCAACTCCAGAAGGTACCCTCAGTGACAACATGTCATGGTGGACCAAGAAAGGCCCCCAAGATCTGGAAATGGTTGACTACAATGTTGAAGCTCTCCTGAAAGAAAGCGCTTTTTCTTGTTTGTTTTACAAACAATGCCCATTGCAGCATGGTCTTCAAAGTTCATTTGCTGTGAGGCAGTTCCTATCAACTTTAACAAGACTAGTCTGGAGTAGGTGCCTTGTATGAAACAGTATACAAGTGGAAATGGAAGGTCAATTTAACCGTGTTATTTATTTATTTAAAAACCTTTCTAAACCAATTAATATTTTTTAAAGAACCCTGCAAGCAGTATACAAAACAAACAAACATAAAAAACAACCCAACAGTTTTATTTTAAAATGGGAGAGAACATATAAAACAGTAAGCAGTTTTGCAAAAACACAAAATCTATCATCTGACAAATCTAGATCAGGTAAAGCCTGGGCAAAAAGATATGCCTTTAAAATACAACTGAAGCAACGGTTTCACTCATCCGTTTCACTTGAAGTCCTTGAACACAAGAAATCAAGCTAAGAATTTAGGACCAGCAATATATTTCAGATCAGTTTTTACACTGTTTAGTTGTTGTTTTAGTCAGTGTACAGTGAGAACCCAAGTTTGTTTTGATTGACTGAAAAATATTGTGCCTCTGTGTGTTAAAAAAAATGAGGTGCCAGTACTCATATCTTCATAAAAATGCCTTGGTTTTCAGCATAAAATGGCTGCCACAGCCCAAGTCTGTTGAAAGGAACAATTGGGAGCACACTTTAAGGCTTGTGTTAGCTCCTTTGCTACTGATTACCTGCCCCACATCTGAGATCACTTGTGATGTCTGGTGTGAGACAGGTAGGCCTGCTTTGGGACCCCCATCAGACCTAATTTGGCCTATAGGCAAGAGTTTTCCAACTGCTGATATATATTATTGTGCTGTAGTATTTATTGAAGTTCACCTTAATCTGCCTTTTTTTAAAGAGAATCTGTCACTATACTCCAAAGAAACCAATAAACAGAACACAGATGTGAATGTTGAGACTTTCAGAAAGAAAATGGGGCCTGGATGGATTAGAAAGTAGGGATTTGACCGCAAAAATCAATCTACTTAAAAAATGCATAACAGTGAAACAAAGGGGTGGGGAATCCACTTAATGCTGCTTTCTTTCTTTCTTCTTATTTCTTGCTAACAATGGAGAGGACGGGGGAGGTTTCTCTTGGTTAAAACTCACAATAGTGACTAATTCTTTCCATAATGCAATGTTTGTGGCCTTTAATTGAGAGTGTGCACTCGGCCTTTGTTGAAAGTACCACCCTGCTGTGTACATTTGGCTTTAATGAAGTATAGTAAAACTGCACACATTCCTGAAATATTTCCTCCATGATTTTATTGGCTGCAAAATTGGTCCAGATTGAGGATAACAATCGATGTGAAAGGGAGCAGCTAGTAGTTGTAATAATAATAAATTAACTCTTGTTGCCATAGAGACAGCTTTATTTTAGTCTTTACCTATATTAAATGGCGTATGAACAACATATATTTGCTTTGGCCCCAGAAGAAAAACTCCACACACCCCTCCGCCCTCGCCTACCATATTCCGAATGGATTTAACCAGAGATTACCATAGACACTTACATCTGAAAGAATGTTCGTATTATACTGCAAATGGAGCCATAAAGTAGGCTTAAACTTTCCATCAGTCAGTTTTATAACACGTGAAGAAGTTATACTTGCAGTCAAAGAGGCATAAAGTTTTATCCTGGAAGAAGGAATGTATATTTGGTTTCATAAATTAAAGCGGAGTTGACTTATAAATTAGAGCACAAGCATTGCTGTGCATTGAAGAGCAGATGCACCAGATTTTAGCACATGCTCTAGCACTGTAAAGTTCTGCTTGGAATTAAAAGTGCCTTCAAACATGACATGTTGCATGTGTTTTTGGCTCGCGACCAATACAGCTGTGTTTGACCTTGTAAATGTATGATATATAACAAAGGAGATCACCGTTCTAATTTCAAATGCAGCTCCTACCTGTGTATTTATTTTGAAAGCTCCAGCAGATGCACTTCCCATTTTGCATGAGCAGACACTGTCTTCCATAAACACTAAGCTTCCACAACACACATTGAAGCATCTGGTCTCCCCTTAGGCCTGTATCAGTTCTCCTGAATGGGAGGGACAGTTGGTTAGTGGCAGAGTACATGAGTTGCACGCCGAAGGTTCCAGATTCAATCTCTGGCATCTCCAGGAATGAGGATGAGGAAGCTGTTGATACAAAAGGCCTCTGCCTGAAAAACCAGAGAGCCATTGCCAGGTAGAGCAAATTACAAAGGGCAAGAAGAGCAAATAGTCAGATCTGCTACAAACACAGCTTCTGAAGTCCCTATGAATGCAAAGATGATGGCGAGGAGTGTTACCATTAGGGTCCCATGAGCTTAGCCTTGTGCACTGCCAGTACAGTGGACACATGCGTACAGGATTCACACCAGACAGCATTTGCCCATAGGCAGGTGCCACACCAGGCAAGCATAGGGTGGTGCGCATGGATTGAGGGAATTATATAGAATGTGAGAAATGGCCAGAGCCTTTCTATACTTCCTGACAGTTGGGCATGTTTTTCCTCATTAGAATATGGCTTGCTGAGTGCTTGTGGAAACCTAACAATGATGGGACTCTGTCGTGTTCTGGAATTGGAGCCCCCAGTGTAGTGCCTGTACCATCACAACACCCTCAGATACCTCGTTTGGTGCCAGTGAAGCTCTATTGTTCAACCCAAATTTTGATTTTTGTTTATTAAACAAGGTTGTTGTTTAAAAATGACAACAACGAACACCTTTTTGATGTTTGGTGGGGTTTTTCCTTTTGGAAGGGAGAGGTCTGATTCCTTTCTACTATGTTTGATTTTGCAGGGGAGGGGGGCCTGTTGTTTGGGAGGGGTGAATGTTTCAAGCACCACAAGTTTCTGTTGATGGTGGTGTCCAGTAATAATTGTAAGAGTCTACCTTTTCAGGGATTTAGTAGAACCCTGAGTAGATCATTAATGTATGGACATACGTACCACTTGCTATGTACAGTGGTACCTTGGGTTACAGATGCTTCAGGTTACAGACGCTTCAGGTTACAGACTCCACTAACCCAGAAATAGTACCTCTGGTTAAGAACTTTGCTTCAGGATGAGAACAGAAATCATGCAGCAGCGGCGCGGCAGCAGTGGGAGGCCTCATTAGCTAAAGTGGTACCTCAGGTTAAGAACAGTTTCAGGTTAAGAACAGACCTCCAGAATGAATTAAGTTCTTAACCCGAGGTACCACTGTACATATTTTTGTGTATTATGATCATACTGCACCTGCTGTTATGGAATAAGACCAGATGCCCCTATGATTGCTACCTATTTTATTGGTAAACTGTATGATGACACCATGCATTATTTTGTTATGCTCAGCCAAGATAAACCTCTGACATTTCTCACCTTTTTTTTATTATGGAAAGGGTTTTATCAAACTGGGAAGTACAAGTTGTTTTGGCGTGGAAAGTCTCCATCCATTAGTATAAGTAATAAGGAAAGCATGATAAAGCTAGACAAATGCTCAAATAAATAACCTCAAGTATTCAAAAGCTGCCTGTGTGAACAAAGACAATATATTTTATACTGTGAGGAAAGCAGAATATGCCATGTTTGGATTTTCCACATCTCTGATTTCAGGGACAGCCTTGGTAGGTGGCAGAAAAGAAAATCTTTGTGCCACCCTCAATGAATTCCTAGTTTGAGGTCAACCTCCTAAAGACTTCACACATGGCAAAATCTCAACCATGTGGAATTAATGACTACTAATTTAGCTGATTTTATATTTTTTAAAATATGTCTGCCAACACTTTGTTTAGGGTGGCTTTGGATTCTGGGTTAGCTTTCGATTCTAATTTAAATACTAGAAGCAGGACAAAAGCACTGCGTCAGTTAAGCACTTAAATGACTCGATTAATATTGCCCACCATGCATGTTTGTTTGGCTACTTTGCTAATACACTATTAAAATACTGGTGTTTCACTTGACAATGAAACCAGCTTTGTGTAAATTGGAGCTGGATTCTCTTATCATGGAGAGAGGGAAGCAAAAGGGGCCCTGGCTGGTGGGCTGAAACCGACAGGACTTAATTGTGCAAATGGTAATGAGGCTGAACAGGCGGCAGATGCTCACGTGCCTTTACAATCCAAATCCTACCAACAAATTCCTTCCACAGAAACTTTAAGGAATGCCTTGGCACCCTGGAGATGGCGATAGACCCAGTGTCTGAGCCACATGACACCTGTTAAATCTATTGTTCTCAGCCAAGCAAAACAACTTTGCGGCACAATGCTGAAGTTGTTTACTGTCGCTCGCTGTGACAAAGGGCCTTCCTTCACCATCTTATCATTGTTCTTTGCAATGTCTCTCTATGGCATCAGCCGTGCAGTGCAATAAAAATGCTCAATTCATTATAAGGGAACATCTGATTCTTTAAAAGCAACATTTGTACTTACTGCTATTGATAGCACACTCCACGCTGAAAACCGAGCTTTCACTATGATGCATGTGTCACCGGTGCCTCTGAGCCTTCTAATTAATCTTTTGTATCTCTCTTTAAGATCTCCTCTCTCTCTCTCTTTCCCCTGTCTCCTCCTCGTAACTGTTTCAACTTTTAGCATCTGTTTCCCCAAAGGCCTTACAATTTCCTGATTGCATTTTTATTCACTATCATCTTTGGGGTGACTTCATCCCACTTTTGAGCATATCCTAAATTATGTCTGCATAAGGGATTGCGGATAAAACTGTAATTTAGATTTTCTTCTGAACTGTAGCCTTCTGCCCTCCAAGCAATGTTGCACTCCAAGTTCCCTTTCTTTTCTTTTTTTCAGCTTTTAGCTTTCAGCTTTCAGAAGTACCCTTTGACGCATCCCAGGTTGGTGCTGTTCTGGAAAGAAAAGAAAAGAAAAGAAATTGTAGTACATGCACAGACTGGCCCTTCAATTTTCTCTGCCACTACACATACAGTGCTGCCTTTCATATTTCTCTGGTTCATGAGAGTGAGGCCTATTCTCCTCACCAAAATACAAGCAGCAGTAATGTGAAGGAGAATCAGACTCCCAGGCAATGCAGCATACTTCACATTATGAGATAGGCTTTTATTTTGAAAAATTAACATCACATCCAGGTTCTCCATCAGCTAATAGGGGAGAAGGAAGACGTATGACAACTTTATGAAATCTTAGCAGGATGGCACTCTCTAATAATAGCACCAAACAGAGTAGGACCATTTTGGCCCCTTGTACTGACAGGACATAGGATACAAAACATAATGTGGCACTGGAACACCCTTCCTTCACTAGTGAACAATCCCTGAAGGACTGTTTTGTCCAGATGAAGCCAGATCATCACTAAAACCAGAGGGGCCCCTGTCCCTATGCATACGGTGGTCTTTGAGGCATAGGGAGCAGTGCGAGTTGTACTCTAGGAGGCTGAGGCAGGCAAGGGCCCACAGCCCAGCTGGCCAGGTGGGGCTCATTAGCATGAGGAGGAGAGATGTGATTCCTCAGCTGGAGTAGACTCATGACAGGTGAGGGTCACATGCCTCATCAAGCCCAGATGCTGCAATCAGCATGCAAAGTGCAAAAGGGAAGCGGAGCTGAGGTTCTGTGTTTGCTTAACTGCCAATGTTAATGTGGCTTGGCTTGGATGCTTCTCAACCTGTATGGGATTGTGCTTCAGGTTTGACTCGGGGCTGTATTCTGACTGCTGGACTGCTGACTTGGCTACTTGGATTGACCCTGGATTGCGTTTCCTGATCTTTGGACTTGAGACTTTGCTTGTGTGGCTTGAATCCCCGGACTTTGGACTTGACATAATGTCTTGCTGCCAGGTAGGCCAGGGGTTCAGGACAGTGGGGAGGTTGGCTTACTGGAGTTTAATTAGCTGATGCAGGATGATTACCTTAGGCTGAACTTATATATTATAAAGTCCACAACATTCTTTAGTCAAATGCATTCCTAATGCCACAAGTTAGCTGTTGAAAAATGCATTTTCCCTCATTAAGTTCTGAAGTAATATTTTAGCTATACAAAATATATTCTGGTAGAGCTTTTTCAGTGTCAAGGAAAGCAATGTGTGGGTGAAGTAAAGAACTAAATAACCATTGGACCAACCCCTTAAACGTATCTTGTTTCCTTCCTGCCTTTTCTTCGGAAACTTGCATAAAGCTTCCCTTAGACGTTTGAGTTGATGTTATATTATTGCCTTGGATTGTTGAGAGACAGCCAAAAGATGCCTATAGCTTCTTGAAGCTCCAGTTGCTCACGCTAAACTTTATGCTTTGCTTTCCAGACAATATTAACAGGAACTCAAATGCAATTCAGACATTACTTATTCATAAAACTAAACTCTCTAGCTGTGTGAGGCCAGGGTCTTGAAGAGCTGAGGGAGTCATAATTTCCGTAGGCTTCATGCCAAGCTGCATACAATTGACATGTTAAGATGTTTCCATTTTGGTGATATTTTGTGTAGGTTTGACAAAATTTAAATGGCAATGCCTAGCCTTGTGGAAGTTAACTTGCCTCGGTTTTGCAATCCATCCCTCACTTTCATATTGCCACCAACATAACACATCTAGTGAGTGACGGGCATTGAATTACATCCCTCTTTGAAACACTCTGATACAAAACCATACTTCTAGTTGTCGTCATATTTTATTTTCAAAGCACCTAGAGTTACTAGGAACTGTACAATAATAATTAAAAAACATAAGGCTTTGCCATCAATTTATAACCTGATAATTTACAGATACGCCTAAGGGAGAAAGGAGGTGATAAATTAGAAAGGACTGATTTTTTTAATGCTACAAAGAGACTATGTTACATAGGAAGGAACCACAATTTAATTGACCTTATGAGGAATCACATATTTCACTCATGTTTTGGAGTATTGGCTCCAGCAGTTGAACTTTTTCTAGATCAGGGTCTGGCCTCCATTTTGAAAAAAAAAAAAAAGGATTGGAAGTAGTAAGACCTGACTGTAAAGTTGCACATTATACAGGCCCTGGCATTCTTGGACAGCAACCAGGGCTGGACCTCCTGGGCCCACTGTCGAGGAGGAACTACACCAGAAAAGACACATTGCCCAGGGCATCATCAGAACATATGGAGAAGTATCAGAGTAAGCTTCCATCTCATCCAAATACATCCTTTCCCTGGTGCTGGCCTGCCAAATGCTTTTGAGATGCCCAAGCACATAGTGAAAGCAACAGCCAACCCTGTTGTTTGCCCCTGAATTCAGATATTTGGAGGCCACTCTGAATATCACAGATGGTGCTGCTGCAATGGCAGCAAAAGTCAAATGGAGGCATTTCCAAGGTGGCCAGGGAAACTTTGGATCTGCCAGGTACAAAAGCCCTTCTTTAATAAGAACATAAGATGTGTCTGCTGGATCAGACCAATGCCCCATTTATTTCAGTATCCTGTTTTCACAGTGACTGATCAGATCCGTGTGGGAAGCCTGTGTATTACCTGATCAGCCCTGGAACAAGAGAGAAAGTATGCCAGTCCTAGAGTATACCCATCAGTATACCTCCCGTCACCCACCCATCCATAAAATAAGATTGCATTGTCCATGAAGTAACCTTGAGTGAAGCAAGTCTTCACACAGGGTGGCACTTGGCATGAACAAAGGAGTTCTTTCCTGGGTTCTATTGCAATCCCTAAGTTCAACCCAAAGATGCTATATTAACATATCAGGTATGCTTAAAATTGAAGGGAATAAAGAGAGGTGTTTCTAATGTTTCTTTCCATTCTGATATTTTCCCAAGCCTACATCTAATGCAGGAGCTATACAATATAACACTTTCCTGTTTGGGCAAGAAGTCAGATACAGGAAAAACAAACAAACAGGGAGGTCAAATATAACTCTGGGCTTATAATATTACAATAAAATCTATATTTATAATCAAATGTCACTGTTTTTATTATGCATGGTGATGTTTATGTGATTGTTAATTACCCTCAGTAACAAGGGTGGGTCATAAATCAAGTAAAATAGACAGCAATATACATGGGGAAATCAAATATTTTCTTCCCTACAGCAGCTAAACTTCAGATGACATCTTAACAGGGAAGAAAACACAAACACACACCCCTATTGTGGTTTAAGAATATATGAAAGTTTCTTCTTGCAAGTATAATGGACTGCAGTGTTCCCCTCCAGCTGTTTTGGACTAGAATTTCCATCAGCCCCAGCCAGCATTCCCACAGTTGTTACTTGCCAGGATGCTTGTGTTGTCATCAACACTACTTTGTGTATGGTCATTGTAATTACTCTACACTGGCCACATTCACCCCATACATTTAGAGCACTATTATGCCACTCTAAACAGTCATGGTTTCCCCCAAAGAATTCTGGGAACTGTAGTTTGTTAAAGGGACAGAGTCACATTCTGAGAGTTCCCTGTGAAGAGGGTTTGATTGTTAAACCACTGGGGCAACCGTCCCCCTGAGTGGAATAGGGGCAGTGGGACGACGACTGTTTAAAGTGGTGTCATAGAGTGTGAATGTAGCCACAGTCATCACATGCCATATTCTTGCATTCCATGTCATTCTGGTATCACTGCTAGCATTACTTTTTTCCAAACCCATGTGCATATAACATTCCATGACTCCAGGAAGTAGATGCTACTCCAGGAAACCTTGTGCCATAATAAATTGGTTCATTTTAAGGTACCGAAATGCATTCTTTTTTACATAGAAAAGTTAAGTCCATTGGCAAGTAGTTTATAATAGCCCATCGTCCAATCACTGTTCAGAGGCTGCATACCTTTCACTACCATATGCCAAGATTAGATGTTGCTAAATGGACTGTTGCTTGAACCCGACAGGGCAATTCTTCACCAGCAAATTTAAGGAATTAAGCAGACCATGCAACATATTAACAGTATGATCTTAAAGATGATAAATATGCCTATTAGTTGGCTTTAGGAAGTTGGCTTCATGTTCCTTCAAAAGTTGTCCACTATGCAAAGCCACCTGGGATTATCATACCAAACCTCTTGGGGGAAATAACCTTATTATAATTATTTATGCCTTAATGCATTCAAGTGATGATGCATAATCCAGTTTTCAAAGAGTTGTGTGCTCCCCACCCCCCACTAAACCATTAGGTTGCCTATATTTTTCCTACGGCTTGCAATTTTGTATGCAATTATTCACAAGACGTTGTTTTAAAGAAAAATTATTCTAGGCACAGGCATTAGCGAAGAGCATGCTTCCCCCCACCTTTTTTGGTCATAAAATTTTCCCCTTCACTAATTAATTGCTGAATTAGTTACATGACTTGCCAAACGAGCTGTGTATCTCTTCCACTTAGCATACTTTCCCAGATAGAGTTGCATGCCAATGTATTTGCCTCATTTAATAATCAAGGTAAAATGAGTTTCTTATTTTTGCATATTTTACTCATTTCTTTTAATATTTTACTGGGCCAATTGCATATTTCAAGCCTGACATGCATGTTCCAGTTCTTAACACTCTCCTTCATAACTCAAGTAATTTTGTGTGTGCACGCTCCTGGTAAAATGGGATATACTGTCATTCACTGATAAAATCTTGTCGTTAACTGATTATGGGGGTAACGCGCTGTGTGCTAAGCTGATGCTGATATACATAATTTGCAAATTGAGCTATATATTTAATATGAACTTGATTTTCCAATCGTGGTATATTGTAAGATGCTTTATGAGTTATGACTGTACCATTTACTAATTGAAACATACAATTGATGCATTATGCATTAAGCTGTTACTTTTTCAGCGTCAACAAATTTCACGGGGGATTTTGCCCTCCTTGTAAACTGCATATAACTAATACAGAGGGGGGAAGCATATGCAACCAAGAAAATCACTTTGTTTCACAATGTAAACCAGGTGTGGGAACACTTCTTCAGCCAAAAGACCACATTCCCTTGAAGATAACCTTTAACAGCCCACATTCCAGTGGTGGGCAGGACTAGCGAGAAAAGTGAATGGCACAATGGATGTGACTCTTACCTAAGAAGTTGCTTTATACTAAATCAAACAATTGGTCAATCTAGCTCAGTATAGTCTATGGTAGTGTCTCTTAAGGGTGGGATATGTCCCAGCCTTATACCCGGGGATGCCAGACACAGAACCTGGGTCCTTTTCCATGCAGAAAAGATGCTCTCTTAGCACTAAGCTATGTCCTTTCCCACAGGGGCTGCATTTCAGCTAAACAAAAGGGTTCTGCATATGCACATGTGTCTTCATCAATGTATGTATGAGATATTATCCCATTTCCCGGACACATTCTAGTCAGGCGAATCATTCCAACAGAGTGTGGTACAGGATTTGCAAGGGATATATTCTTCCCTGGCTTGGAACAGTTATAAGACAATTGTTTGACTCATTTGAAATCCTAGGATGTTTTTAGGGGGCTGATGCTTATTGTGTTTTGGAATGAAATGTTCAGGGCAACGACAACTTTCTGAAGGTGATGCATAAAACCCATATTGCATATCAGGTATTGAAAGTACAAGAAGTATTCATGGGAGGCATGTTGCAAAAATAAATTGCAGCAGGCAGAAAGACTACAGTAACAAAAGAATTATAAAGGGAATGATAACACTGTCAGATTTGTGGCTGGTTAAGATGAAGTCATGTACATGGAGATTTACTGCTGTTCCGTCAGATCAGATACAATAGTTTTTTAAATGCCTAATGCATGAAATTTTCTCACCAGGAGACAAGAACATCAAGGGGGGAAATCGATGTGAAATATTATGCTCATGATGTCTTTTTAAAAAGTGTAACTTTTCTACATTTTACTTCATCTGAAATGGAGCAATTACACAACTCGGTTACAAATTGATAGAGCTAATTATCTCTCCATGTGCCAACAGACCCATCCAATAAATAGCTTCAAAATCAAAACCTGTCTTTGACAGACTGACCTTCTTCTTCAGATACAATTCTAGGAGTACTTTAGATTTCTCAAAACTTTTAAAATGAATTGTCTTAAAATCTCCTTATGTGACCTTAGGCATAACATTTAAAAGGGGTTATCATAGGGGGTAACATGGTACAGTGCATGGAGGATTGAGGTGAGATGTGGATGGTCAGGTTTCATATTCCTTGATGACCATGAAACATACTGGATGACCTTAAGAACATAAGAAGCCCTTCTGGGTCAGACAAATGGCCTGTCCAGTTTCCAACTATGTAACATGACAGGATGCTCCAGCATTTGGTAGCTAGGATGGTGCTTGCCATATGACACTGCTTAGTCAATATATATTTTGAGGCCCAGTGACTCTTAAATGCAGGAGAAGGACAATCATGTGCTGAGTGGCATGCCAGTATCCAGTTATAAAGAACGTGGTAAGCTGCAAACTTCCCAAACAGGCATGTGAAACCATACGAAAAGGGAATCTAAGGGAGGAGACAAGCTATAGTGTAGAAATGTTAGATGAGAAATATATTAAGCACACCCTCCTATAAGACTTATTTCCTCCCATTTGCATCCTAAAATTCAATATATGTCAATATAGTTTCTGCAAAGTGCCTTTTTATACTCTCTTACTTATGAGCTTTCCCATGAAAATTTTAAAGTGCATGACTTAACTTATTCTGCTCATGTTTACTAGTGACATATTACAGGCACTGAATAGCTTTCTAGTTTTACATTTTCAGGTTTTTCTTCTTGGCAGTGTTTGTTTTGATATTTAACATATTTTAATATTTCATTTAATATTTGTTTAATATCTGCAGCTTGCTTACTCTGTACTCCTGACTCAGGTGTGAAACAATGAAAAGGAAGAGGACTGCTTCCCCCAAAGTAGAACCTCCCTGCTTTTTGATGCTCACATAGCAGATTCTACAAGTATTAGGTAGCTTAGCATTTTGCCCTATTCATATTGCCTATCATATTGACTTCCAGCAGGGCTCTGCTAGTCATTACTTGAGCTCTTTAAACTTACCTTTTTACCTTCATAAAGTTGCAGTAGTATTCACACTTACCTGGCAATAAGCCCCATTGAAATCAACAGTTTAATTCCAGCTGTTAAACCCCTTGCTTTCCTGCTACTACTAAGATTTAATTAAATATGTTTTCAAAATATACTTCCTCTGAATTTATCCTTTGGGTTTGGAATTCAGAAATATACCCAGCCTTGTGTCTGTAATGGAAATGATGAATTAAGAATTTTCCATTGTTACGTTGTGGCTCCAGGACCAATCCTGGCCATTTAAAGGCTTTGGTTGATGAAAGTAGCTAATTACAGGGACTTTTCCTCTGCCTCCACCAATGGATAATATCAATGGCTACTATTGACCCACTGAGGGTTTTTAGATGGACCTTTGACCTGATCCAGCAGGGCCTTTAGCATCCAAGTTGCCCAGACAGTTAAAAAAAGAATGCTTCATGACTGGATAGGTAAAGGTAAAGGGACCCCTGACCATTAGGTCCAGTCATGACTGACTCTGGGGTTGCGGTGCTCATCTCATTTTATTGGCCAAGGGAGCCGGCGTACAGCTTCCAGGTCATGTGGCCAGCATGACTAAGCCACTTCTGGTGAACCAGAGCAGCGCACAGAAACATCGTTTACCTTTCTGCCGGAGCAGTACCTATTTATCTACTTGCACTTTGACGTGCTTTCAAACTGCTAGGTTGGCAGGAGCAGGGACTGAGCAACAGGAGCTCACCCCTTCGTGGGGATTCGAACCGCCGACCTTCTGATCGGCAAGTCCTAGGCTCTGTGGTTTAACCCACAGCGCCACCCGTGTCCTCATGACTGGATACTGGCAGGCTAATCAGCATGTGTGGGCAGTGGTGGGCTTTGGGCTTTCAAATGTCGACAGTGCTCTGTGTGACACTAAAAGTTGGGACCCCTCTGACCTCTCACCTTCCATTCTACACCATTGATGTGGCAGCCCAGGCAGCGCATTCCTGCTTTGGCATCCAGTGCGGGCAAATGGTTCACACTTCCCTAAATCCACTTCTGGTTTGGGTCTTTCCTCTACATTAAAGAGTTACTGGGCTTCAACAAATCAGTGAAGTAGCCTGGCTTGGCAAGAAAAATCCTAACAAATTAATAGCACTGAGTGCTATTTCGCTCATGCCCTGCTTATGGAATAGAAAAATATAAGGTGAGCCTGCTGGACCAATTGTCCATTTAGTAAAGCAACAAGATGCCTGTGAAAATCCCTCAGGCAGGACATGAGTGCAAGAGTGCTCTGCCCACCTGTGATTCCCATTCTTAAATCCAGTTCTCCATCTTTCTGCAGCAATTTGATGAAAATTTGTTGTTATTTTAGTGCAATTTTTTCCTAATAAACACATTTTTGGACAACATTTTGCCTAATGTAGACAGTTTTGCAAATTGGTTTCCTCTAAAAGAGTGCACTTTATCTTGGTATATCCAGTTTTAAATACATTTCTTGGTTGGACAACTGCATTGGAATATTTGGAGATTTGCAAATTTCAAAAGATAGCCATCCCTAAGAAGAATTTCCATTTTCTGTCCCCAAAGGCCACCCCTACCACCCCAATCATAGGATATCTTCTCTTTCTTTAACTCCATGGTGACAGGGAGATCAGCAGCAGAAGTATGTGGTAAGGAGGAAGAGATTCCATTCACCTGTTCATTTCCTAATCATTCTGACTAACAGAAACAGGAGTATGGACTCAATTAGCATAATTGTATTTATATTAACAACAGGTATGCATAGTGCATGTGTATGCATGTGTGTGTGTGTATAATATAGGCACCTATTAACCTATAACAGGTAAATACAGAAAATGTAGCTTCCTCTTACTGGATTATAATATCATTAATGTTAATAACCCCTTTAAGGCATTAAATATGTTTGGATAATAATTGCAAAGGTGGGCAGGTAGGCTTTAAAAACAGTGTATAAACATCTCTGTGTTTTGCTGTATATATGGGAGATATTCAAGACATTCTAAGTAACATATGAAGATCAGGAACAGAGCTCCCTAACACCATCTCTACAGTCATTATTTACAGCTAGTGTATGAAAAGGTAATGAAGTCTGAAACAATAGGGGTTTGATTTTTTGTTGTTGTTGTAGCTATACTTAATTATTTTACAGTTCAAATGAGCTACAGCACCCGTAACAGGAGTGGTTTTATTACCTCTAACTTAAATTGGCAATATGATCCAGAAAGCTGTCTGAAAGTGGCCTGGCTGCATTAGCTGCCTAGATTGGGCACAAGGAATTAAGCTGTGGGCTTTTCATTTTTCGTTTTTAATGAAGTGGGTAAAAATGTAATAAAGAAAATATCACAGTGCTCTGATTCCCAAAATAAAAATGTTCTTCAACCCAAAGAAAAAGATGTGAAGGAAAAACTAAGTATGTCCGACTACTCTATGCACTATTATAATTGCCAGACCTTTTGCTCTGCACTAACTATGGGTGTGTGGGTTTTACAACATGACACTATACAAGAGCATGGGCAATAACTATGTTTATTAATGGAAAAAATATTTGTTGTAGGTTTTTGTAGAAAAGCAGATTGTTTGAACCAAGCAATGATAGATCTGAGGTCATTAAATCCAAGCCTTTTTCTGTAGCAGATGTCAAGAGACAATTGCTGCAATTTTTCACTAAAATCATTAATTATGAAAGCATGAGATGTCAGATTTGTTATGAGGATGAGCACAAAGGTTGTAAACCATGCTGTGTGTTCAAAGTGATATATAAAGCTGCAATCTGTTCAGAGTTGTGCATGAACAAGATTGACGTCTATGGATCTCAAGTTGTACCTAATTATGTATAGGAATACAGTCCAAATGATTAATAATAGATTCTCATTATTTCTACAATTATAACCCTTTTATTTTCCCTTGGTTAAAACAAGCTGTGGAAAAAGAAGTTATGCTTCTTATTAACTAGCTCAGCTTAAAGTAGTGAGTCCCATCAGAACATTTGTGTGAAACATTTCTTGAATTCCTTCCTATGTAATTAGGAGGCTATGGAATACATACCAATTTAAACCACACAGTTTACTGCCATATAGAAAGTACTTTTGGTACCAAATGTTTCACATGGTGCGCACCCCATTCCTCAGTTGTATAATTGGATGCAGTTTGTAATTTTTGTTGTTCATATGCAGTGAAAGACATGGCAAATATTTCCAAAATCTGTCTGATGATGACAATTAATGGCTATATTTTTTTATGGATTGTCTTCATTCATGGGCTGTTCTGAATTATTTGTGGCCTGTTAGTCTGCACAGAAGAAGTGGTTGGTTAGGTATTGATTGTTGTTTTCCAGCTGAATCCCAGAAATGTACCGTATTTCAAAATAATTTTAGAGCGAACCCAGCAAACATGGAGAAATCTAGACTAGCAACTGTAAGGACCAAAACACACTTCAAATTTACAACACTCTCGACTAAGACAGTTAACACTCCAAGGGAAAGTTAAGACATCACACTGGAATGTATCATAGGGCATGAGGAACATTCCACTCAAGTAATGGTACTTCTACCTCCATCTTCTCTTCTCTTCCTCCTACCCCAATCTGCTCTCTCAACACTCTGGATCAGATTTTGAGGCTTTGTGGGGTGGTGGACAGGTGTTCACAAGGGAAAGGAAGGGAAATGTTATGTACTGAGTTGAATAGGATCCAATCTGCAGCAGTCTGATTGGTCCTAGAACAATAGGATTCAGAATGCAGCAGTTTGATTGGTCCTAGAACAATGCAGCAGTATGATTGGTCGACAGGAGCCACTCAATCCAGGTCCAGATAGAAGTGAATCCACAACCTGATTGGCTTACAGGAGCAGTCCGGAATTAGCCAATCACGTGCAGCCCATTGTGTAAATAATGTATATAAAGCAGATACTTTGAGGGGACTTCCATTCCTCCTCACCACTATGAGCTGAACAAAGAGCATGAAATCACTTTGCGACTGAGTATATTTCAGGAAAGATCCATTGCTCAAGTTGAAGTCTGTTGCATGAGTGGAATGGCAGCATTAGATACAACCCTATGAAATGGGAGGTCTGAGCCAAATTGGCTCTGAAGAGCCAAGTTAATGTGACATTTGATGTTTAATAAGACTCGCCCAGGTGGTGTTACCTGTAGACAACATCTTGTATAAACCAGGTTGATTTGCATTGTTATTTGTTAGCTCTCCAGAAATTTGCTACACACAAAAGCCCATGGCACACCTCCCAGGTAGACACCTTAACTGCCCTTGTGAGTTTGAATAAAATTGGCAGGAGATGCATGGCTCTGAGCCTTCTTCCCCTGGGGGTTCCCTTGAGGGTTTTTCCATGACACACCCTTCCACAATGACATGATGATGTTCTGGGGAAGCACCCATTCATAACTTTCTTTTCCTGTGAGATTGGGTGATGGTGTGATATGGTTTGCCCTGATGCCTCCTTCACCATCGCCCTATATTAAAAGGAGCTACATAAAAGCACCTTTTGTGGTTTTGCGATGCTAATATTTTGATGTAATCCTTGAGGTAAACCTATAACTAGAGGGAAAGAGATTAGCGGCTTGTGATCTCTCACCACTAGAACCCAATGACTCTGCCAGACAGCTGCACAGACGTTTCTTAAATCTGCAAATATTCTAGGAGTTAAATGCTATAGGTTTTCTTTTCATATAAAGTTTCCACCCTCCAGGGCGAAAAATCTGACGGGGATTAAAACAGCACATTATGGAAAGTACCGAAATTAATAGAAGAGCAGTTTCCAGAGCAATCATCATCAGGGCACTCATGCATTCACTAATAACCAAGGGTTTGTTTTTCAGTTGGGAACAAAAATCCAACATACCACAGCCATCCAGAGAATTCTTGTAAGTGTGCTAACATTTAGCTTGAAGATGACAAATACTTCTCCTGACAACACAACTTTGCTTAACTATGCAAATAAGTGGTCCCCCCCCCATCTACATTCACAACATGTATAGTATCTGTATATCTTCCAATGCAGAAATTATTTGCTGTATGGTGTATGGATCACAATCTGATATTGGCATAGGCCTTCAACTAATTAGATATCTCAATACCAGAGATTTGATTGTTCAGTCTTTATTTACGTGAGATAGTTAATCATTAGATAAATTGTAATGATTTCCTATACATATTTCTCAGTGTGGTGAATTGAACCTACTTTACTCCTGCCCTTCAATATGGATGTCAGTACTGATGAAGCTGTTACTAATGGGACTTAAAGAATAATGGATGTCCTCTCTCTCTTCCATTCTATGTATCTTTCTCAGGATTCCTAATATAATTATAAGTTAATGCAAGAAAATGCCTTTTAATTGATTGAAAATATTTCAATTATAAAGCAACAGAGTGATACAAAAAAAGAAAGAAAACAAGACACAAAACTGTGTAAAGAAAAAAACATATGAATATGCAAGAAAATACATAATTAGAATATATATTTGCATGCCAAAGCCCTCCAAATAGGGACTGTCTTCTGTAAGTGGGACACACTGCCATCCCAGCATGGGAGAATAATCCTATAATAAACTGGGCCTTTATAACTTTATTTTCCAAAGGAAAATGGCTACTCAAGTTAAATGATATACAGTATGACATTATTATTTTTTACCTGTACTCTTAGCAGTAGTGATGTCGGACAGGTAAATTAACATTCTTCCAACATTTAATGTGACAATTTATTTGGAAGAATTTTCTTTATTCTTCTCTTAGCATACATCATCTGGTATTCTCTATGCTTAGTTTAACTCCAACAGTGCAAGATGGTGAAATTACAGGCTGTTCAGAAAGAAGGAATGGATTTGTCAAAGAAGAGTGTGAGTAAACAAGGCCCAGTTCTGCAATGATGCAAGAAAGGGACTGCTTTTATTTTTATGTTAAGTAATCTCTGTTCTCTTCTGGATTCCGTGATCACTCTCCCTAATTTCAGGCAGAATGTCCAAAATGTCCTGAAGCAGATGCACTGTGTCCAGGCAAACAGCAAGAAGGGTTCGCTGCTGAATCCTTGAACAACACTATTGGAAACACACTCTACAATAATAATAATAATAATAATAATAATAATAATAATAATAATAATAATAATAATAATAATACTGTCCCAGTCTTGTCCTCAGCCTGTCATGGGACCCTAACAGCAGAAAAACAGAACACAGCCAGAGGTCCTCAGCACTATCACACTCAGGCACCGCTTGTGGGCTTCCCTTAGTTGGTTGGCCACTGTGGGAACAGAATGATGGACTAGATGGGCTTTTGTTCTGTTCCAGCAGGGCTCTTACATTCTTGGGCTCTTACAGCTTGCTGCTGGACTGAAGGGAAATTAGCCTTAGGGAATGCAAGATTTCAAGCATTCATGCTGCCAAACCCGATTATCTTTTAAGTTTCAAGATGGGCTGTCTCAGGCAGTTTAAAGAACTGTGGGAAGACAGCTGGATTCAGGGTATCAACACCTTAAGTGTACACATCTCTCAGTGGGGATTTCCATCCTTAAAGGGAGAAAGATTCCTGGTTTCTATCAATGGCTGGACATACTGGAGAAGGAGGATGTGATGATAGGTGGGGAGAGAATGTGCAGGGTGAGTTTGAGGGAAGAAATGGGGAGAGAGAATATGTACAGGCAGGGAGAGGTTTGGCTGGGGGCAGTGAAAAGGAAGGCCAGAGGTTTGTAAGGAAGTGACTGACAAGTGATGGAAAGAGAGGGAAGTGTAGTAGGAGTGAGGGTTGCAAACATGAGGGTTGGGAAGAGAAGCTTGAGAGAAGTATGGCAAGGAAATGCATGGGGAGAGATTGGAGCAAGGGACATAAACTGAAACCTGGGAAGCAGAGAGAGTTTATTGAGGGAGCTGGGTGGTGAGAAAAGGAATAAGGAGAGCAATTCTAATTCTCATCCAGGATCTATGGGGCTGACTACAGCTGCGGAAGTACTGCCACATCTGAGGCCATGCTGCTCACACTGCCCAGGGAAGGAAGTGGGTTGCGGGGGGTGGTTTCATCCTTTCTTTTCTGCACCAGCTCCAAGCCAGTAGCTGGCCCAGTTCCCTAGCCAACCCAACTTCAATATTTTTTCCTGTCTCTTCCGTGTCACAGCAAAAGTTCCATCTCTGATCTGACTTCTTGTGTAGAAATTAATTATCAGCACAAAAAGAATAAGCTTTAAAGCTTTGCTTACAGAAGCTTGGCTTAAACATTAAAAAAAATATGATACAGTATCTCATTTATACATTTCTATATTTATACATTTATACATTTATACAATGCTAGCAATTCATTTATTCACATGGTTTAACCACAGAGCCACCCGAATCCCATATGCGAATAAATTCATTAAAAAATACATAAGCCTGTCATTGATAAACAATGCTAGCAATTCTTCAGTAATGAAACACAATAGTCTATACAACAAAACATAAACCAACGTCCTGCACTTTAAAAAGTTACAAACCCTTCTTTAGAAGGCATTTAGAAACCCCTTACATTCCATTCTGTTTGCTTGACAAACAGAAAGGCAGAGCTGGGCTTGAAAATGTCAGGAAACCTCTTCTAAACAGTGAAATAATTTGGTTTATTTCCCTCCCCCTCCCTTTCCCAGTTACCTTTCTTTTAGCGACTTTCCAGTTATAAGTGAAGATGGCTCCCTCAAGTGGTAGGAGGCTTGTATGACTACTGTAAGAGCAGAGGTGAATGAAATCCATAAAGACACAAATGTCAATAGTTCTGAATTAATAACAATGTATTTGTTTTAGCAGCTACTTGGCCATTTCCTGCATTATACTTGACAGTTCAAAATGGCCTTGCTGTTAAGGTAGCATTTGCCCAAGAGAAAGCGAATCTTAGGGAATGTGCGGCTTATTAAACATGATTTGTTGGGGCATAGGGTTTAGGACTACCGTGGTTGGATCCAGACTATCAGTACAGCTGTTTACATGCCTATTCAGGTCTAAGCCTCACTGGCTTCATTTGGACTTTCTCCCAGATAAATGTGTATAGCATTGCTGTCTTAGCAAGCCCTGTTTTATTCCCATAGAAATCAGCAGGAGGAGTTAGACAAGACATCAAAGTCCCACTGATTTCTGTGGGACAAACATGACTGGATATGTCACTAGACATGTTACACTTTTGTCACTCGACTTCCTTAATCAGCTAAGCTGCCATCAACCTTCTCTTTATCTCTCACTTTCATCAATAAATTGTCTCAAATTGATTCCCTCCAACAAACACTTCCTGTTCAGCCCATTGGAACAAACTTGCTCACGCTATGGTTTCCCAACTTTTACTTACAATATCCTTCTGCCTATTTCCAGTGCACATTCTTGAGTTTTCTCTGTCCTACATTGGATCATGCCATTTCATTGCAGCACATCTACATTTGAGATATGGCCCAAATGGAGGCGATGCTAATCATGTCGCAACTGGCAGCCTCCATAACTTCCACCCCTGTCCTTTTCCGCCAAAACTCCTTCTCCTATTTTGTGTATGCTCTGGTGGGGTGGATCTCTTTCATCACTCCTCCTCCTATAATGATTGGCTGGCTGGGTATTGAAAAAAGTGGAAGATCCTTGACCTGAAATAAACCACCTTTAATATTTTCCAGTAAGTTTTGAGACAATAAGTTTCAAAATTTTACTTGCTGAACTTAGTTTTGAATGTTGCGAAATAACAAAGATACATTGTTATCAGTTTTACAAACCTCCTCACACTGGTCCCAATGCAAGCCTTTAACAATATTTTACTAAAGAGTACCTTTCCAAATAAAAATCAAAACACTACGTCTCCTTCTGCTCATGCATGCATACTAGCCAACACTCAAAATCCCCACTGCCAGAGACACCAGCTTCTCAGGATGATTTCGGGGACCCAACTGATATATTTTGTGCAATGTTGCAAGGAGCCCGGGAGACAGAGCCAAATGCCCTCTGAACTGTGGGTGCCTGACCCCCCTAACAAAAAACATGGGGGGGGCAAAAATGCTTTGGTCCCTAGGAGCCAGTACCTATGCCAACGGCTATGTACATTTCTTTGCTTGTGTGATGCAAGCAACATCATTTGCATATATTGCATATATATATTGCATATATTGTTGTTGTTGTTTAGTCGTTTAGTTGTGTCTGACTCTTCGTGACCCCATGGATCAGAGCACGCCAGGCACTCCTGTCTTCCACTGCCTCCCGCAGTTTGGTCAGACTCATGTTTGTAGCTTCAAGAACACTGTCCAACCATATATATTTGCATATATAAACACCAGCAAAGACACTGAGGTTACATCTTCTCCCACCACTGCCCTGTGATTCAATTTCTGATCCAAATATAATATCAGTGACAAAGTAGCCTACCCCACTCTTGAGTAGAAAAACCTTAGTCCTATAGAAAAATACTGATTACAAGCCCAAAGCATTTGCAGCAACTTGAACACAATGCAATTAAAAGTACAGCATTTTATGTAACATTAAACATAATTTCAGCAAGGCTATCATTGCATGTCTGGTGCTAGGAATAGGAAATTTTCCTCTAGCACTGCACTGCATGTTGGTTTACCCAGAATTCCTTGCATCTGGACAAAACATCAGAGGGGAGGAGAAAGAGAGAAGTTTCTTTTTAATTTATGTCATTGCAGGATCAATCCCCTATCTGGGGCTCTGGGGGGTTGTAGGCTGCCTGGAGCAGGGGATATGTGTGTGCAGGGACTGCCGGGACAGGAGATGAAAGTACAGTTGCAGCAGTAGAAGTCCACTTGCATGATTTTTGGATTAATCAACATTCTCATCAGTAGTAGGGGCAGGAGTTTTTAAAGAACAGTGCAGTTTAGTAGTGGAATACTGAATTTCGAATTTCTGTTTGCAGCTGAGATTATATCAGTAATCCAAACTGTGATATGTAGAGACCTCTAGGGACTGAAAACTTAAACTACAGCCCACAATATGCAGATAGGTTCAGTGAAGTATAATAATGAAATCACTCGGGGAGTGCTAAAGCAAGCAATAAAGGTAACATTCCAACTGCTCAATCTATGAGATTAAAATAATGTCTAATCCTCTCAGGCTTTCCCTTCAAATGTGTCTAATGAAGGCAAAAATGTAGTTTATATTTACACTGCAGAAGCAAAATAATTATACAACACATGCCCTGGCTCAGATAAAAATGCCTTGCACAATCTAGCAGCAGTTTAGCAGAAGAAGTGTTATAATGACAGAGGTGTTTTGATCACAAGTCCTAATGTATGCAGCTAATTTTTGAATTCATTGAAGTGTTATTGTTTTTATAGCGTGCCTGAATTTTCTTTTCAATGAAGGTCGAATGCTTCACAGTTGGCGGAGCCTCTTTAACACCATGAGTGATAACACAAATGAACTGTCTCGTTTGGAGCAAAGTACAACATTCAAAAGAGACCTTTGCAGGATTGTTCACTGAATATGTTTACATTAATAACTTTGCCCAGTGTCACTTCACTTTCTTTCCTAGTTAGCAGCTTCGGTTCATCCGATTAGGGAGGGAAAGTTTTTCACCTTGAAATACAATGAAGCATACAGCAATTTTAACCGCATCATTCCTGCCTAAAGGTTGTGTTATAGAGAACACCGCAAATTGCAAATGAAGGCAGAAAATAATGAAAGAGTCAACTGTAGTTGGGATAAACTAGGGCCATTTTATTAATAAACAGATGTATTTGCATGGAGTGTACATGTGAAAGTACCTATTTTTTGTAGGGGGAACCTACTAAATTAGTATCATGGGGATGCCATCTAGGTTGTTGAAGATGAGGTGGACATGTTCTTGCTTCCCAAAGACACACCTCATTCATTGAGCAGGGAGGCCTTCCTGTTTCACACCCCCTTGGTGTCCCGCAACGCCAAATGGGTGATACAGGTTAGCAAGCCCTCTTAGAGACCCGGAACACTTCCAGCTTTTGAAGTTTCTAGGCATAACACAATTTTTAAAAAAATGTCAACACACACACACAAACACACACACCACCTCAAAAAGTTTGAGCGGCTTGTCTGAGAGAACATGTTCATCGTGATCTTATGTTGTGCCATCATGAACCAATACATTTTTTACTAACTTTTATGAACATTTTAAACTATCTCATATGACAAAATCTGTATCATTTAACAAAAAAGGTATGCCTTTTACCAAGCCACAACTCGTATTTGCTTAAATTTGCAGCTCTAAGCTGAGAGAGAAATAGAATCAGATTTGCGTTCAGTGCACACCAAAAAAAAGTTGCCAAAAATTAACAAGTTGAGAAGGGGAGCTATGAGCTGGAGGTCCAAGCCTAGTGACCTTCCTGCCCCCTCCCCACTGACTGACCATGTAGATTATCCTCTGCCCACAGATCCCAAAGCCCTGGGTATGAGTGCCAGGAATCACTAGCCACCTGTAAAGGTACCCCAGGACGCTCCCCTATTCCTCTTCCTTTCCCCACACATCCCTGCCAGGTGACCAAACAGCGAATCAACATATTTGTACACCAGTCTGTATTGGCTACTCAGCTGCCCACTCTTCTGTACACCTTGCACTATCTGGGAAATTATTATTACTATTATTGCCCTACCCATCTGGCTGGGTTTCCCCAGCAGAATAGTATAAACACAATATGGCATCAAACATTAAAAACTTCCCTAACCCGGGTTGCCTTCACATGTCTTCTTAAAGTCAGATAGTTGTTTATTTCCTTGACACCTGAAGGGAGGGCGTTCCACCACCGAATAGGCCCTCTGCCTGGTTCCCTGTAACTTCGCTTCTCGCAGTGAGTAGATTACATTTATATACCACCTGTATCTTCCAAGGATCTCAAGGTTGTGTACATGGTTCTCCTCCCGCTCATTTCATCCGCACAACAACCCTGTGAGGTAGGTTAGGGAAAGAGATAGTGACTGGCCGAAGGTCAATCAGTGAGCTTCATGGCTGAGTGGGGATTCGAACCCTGCTCTGACAGGTCCTAGTCCAACACCCTATTATACCACCCTGGCTCCCCATAGTTTTAAAACCATTGACACAATTCCTGGTTGATATGAGCAACAGAATTTACCAATTGCAACCTTATTCACATACCATGAGATCCAATTGTCTCTGCTTTAGCAGGGTTAGTAAAATGTGCAGCAAACCAAAGCAATTTGAATGCAAGGCAAAATTCATGTTTGCACTCTTGAAGGCAACCAGCTCATGCTGTATTGGTTGGGCCAACAAGAGAAAAGAACAATGGGCAATATATATATATATATAAGTTGACTCTGCTCCCCAATCCATAAGAATTTGGGACATGGCTGATGGAGGTGGTTTTGGGGTGGGGCTTGAGGGCAAATGTAAGTCTACATGACTCCTGGATCTGGGTCTCTTAGCTGCTCCCATCCACCTAATAGAAAAATTAAGTGCCTAAGGGGCAAATAGGATTTCTTTGCCTACCACTGTTTTGGGTCACTGTTTTTGGACACTGGGTCAAAACAGTATTGATACTGGGGTGGAGAGATTATTAACTAATAAATAGTTTGGTCACAACTGAGTAGTGCTGCCTGTACTAGGTTAGGTTTTGTTGAAGAGTTTGTGCAGAATTTAATTAAAATTTTAGATCTAGTTCACCCAATGACCGGTGTATTTTCTCATTATTTTTGGTGTGGGTGCAAAAGTAAAATGGAACAAAAGTAGACAGTGCAGCCTTCTCTAAGTAAACAGGCCATCACCTTACTAATGGTGAAACCCATAAATTTACCTGCATGAACAGGGCTCCCTGGTCTTTAAAACTTCAGTTTTAAAATCCCATTTAAACTGAAAAACTTCAACAATGATCTCATTCTTATTAATATATTCAAGGAAACTAACCAGAATATGGGCATCAAATCAGAATCATATATGTATATGTAAAGCCTAAAGAGACCTTAAGCTGATTTACCAGAATATACTTCAGGAGAGAATCACAGTGTTTGAGATAATATTTTTGATTTTAACAATGTGATAAACTCAGTTTCACATCGCCAAGAGCACTGAGACACTGAACAATGTACTCATTATTTCTCACAGTCTCAGATTTGCACAAAATGGGTCTTTCAGGCTTCCAGATACGCCATTCCAATTCTTTTAAAATTATAGCTATATGAACATTTAATTAGATGTAATGGGACTCAGGAATATATATATATATATATTTAAAAAATTGCCCATGACATTGTGAACTTTGTACCAATCATTTATCTGAAATATGCACATTTCCATTTTTAAAAATCTATTTTTTCACCCCTGAAGGACCCAACTTTATTGAATTCTGAACATATCAATTGATTATACTTCTGATATTTTAAACCAGGAAATCTGCATTTTAAGTGATTGTCATTCGAAATAGGCAAGAGCTCCAACTAGTTCACTTACATTTGAGTTGCACATCAGATGGCTTACCTGTTCTAAAACTACCATAAAAGGGTATGGCAGACAATGGCTCTTTTCGCATTGCCTTATTAAATCAAAGCCCCAATCCTCATAAGTAGAGACTGTTTTTAGTTCCAGAGCATGATGCAAAACATCCTTTCAAAATTCTAAGCATCAGCTAGTCAGGATAGTGTTATCCATATTAATATAAGAGTGCTGTAATATCTTGCTAAGCTCTTGGTCTCAAAAATATCCTGTCCCCATATTTCTCCTGTCTCAGAAAAATATGAATTGTCCATGCTTGAAATCTATTTTAAAGTTCATTATTTTGTATTAAAGGACTTAGGAAAAGTCGTTCAGTATATTAAAAGTAATGTCATGCAGTCCAATCCTAGGATGTTTAATCAAATGTAGGTCCAATTCAGTTTCATAGGGCTTATTCCCAACTACTGTAAAAGTGTGCATAAGATTGTAGTCGTGATACTGCTGCAATCTGCAACATATTCTGGGGTGCTTTCTATGATGTTGTATGTCTTATAAAGCATATGTAATCTATTTTAAAATACTTTAATCGTTTTATTGTCTCAATGGCTATCTCAAGGTCGTGGGTTTGAGTCCAACATTGGGCAACAGATTCTTGCATTGCAGAGAGTTGGACTAGATGATCCATATGGTCTCATCCAATTCTATGATTCTATTATGAATTGTTTAATTCAGGTATGGGGAACCTGTGGCCCTCCAGATATTGTTGAACCTTTAACTTCCATCAGTTCCAGCAAGCATGGCCAATGGTCAGTAATGATGGAGTGTTTTTAATCCACCAACACTCAGAAGGCCAGTTTTTACATCCTTTGCTTACATTGAACAGATATAAGCCACCTTGAGTGTCTCTTTTTGAGACAGATAACTCCAAAACAGAACAAAGTAACTTAGAACTGTATGTGAATAAGGAAATGCTATGGAGATGTTCAAAATAAAATTATGATGTTCCACTTTATGTAGTTAACGGCATGCATAATTACCACAATTTATATTTGGGCTGCCATCTTGATTCCGGCACCACCACCGTTCCCTCTCTCCCTGCCCCGCTATTCTTTCATTTCAGATAAAGATAGAAAGCATATAGAAACAAGATAAAATTATTCCATTGTTCTGGGAACAGATTAGAGTTTACAATAGGATCAAGACTCTATTCTACTTTGCCTGCTTTTCTCCACATCTTAAAGATTGTTCACAGTGCATAAATTCCCCCCCCCCAACCCTCAGTAGCGTTCACCAGAGTAAGTCAAGGTAATGCATTGGTCTTTGAAGTGATCAAACAGTATGATCTAGATGTGTAGGCTTTTTGAAGTGCATCAACTGGTATTGTTCATTTGGCCCACTTGTTTCTCACATAGGGAATAGCACAATTTTTGAAGAAAGGGTGTGAGTTTTTCATGATCTAGCTATGGAATATAAGAAATTGCCTCAGGGACTAAACTGCAAGGAACTTGGCTACATAAAAGTGAAATGGGAAGGGGGAGGGGGGGGAAAAACCTCATGCTGGTAATATGGAGCCGTACAGAAGCAAAAATGTTTCATACCAGCACCGTGCATGCTTCCAACTGGCTAGGTAGCAATTATGATATATAACAGGCTTTGTTGAAATAAAATGGTTTCAACTAGACATAGCATTTCTACAATGAATGTCCCTCCCATTGTGTTTACAGGGCATAAGAATCTGTAATGCTCATTTCCATGTGTGCTAGAAAAAAATTGGGTGCTTTGTTCTGCCAAAGATGTGCAGCAAGCCAAATCTACAGAAAATATAAAACCATAGATTTGATACCAGATACAGCTATGTTTCAAGTTAAGCTAACCTGATCCTTAAGAGAAAAGAGCTAGAAGAGACAAATGGAAAAACAAATGCACTCAAGTGCATTTCTTCAAAGGCACTTTGAATGAGCTCAGAGGAGAATAATGTCTTATAGGTATCTTGGGAGTCTATGGAATGTTAAGTGTCATGCACTTCAATCACTAATGCCAAGGCTTCTCCCAAAAGGATTGCACCCCACCTTTCCTACAAGAAGCCATGAGCCCTGTCTGTGATTTCAAGACATCAATTTTGCACATCATTCAATCAGTTGTGCTTTTATTGGATCACAGTGTATGGGTGCTCTGATAGTGGCTCCCCGACTATTTTACCCCATGGACCACTTTAAAATTTCTGAGGGATTTGGTGGACCACAGTGAATTTTCTGCCTGTTGTAGCAGTTGCAGTGCTGTAGAGATATCTACCATTGACGGGACTTTTGTTGTTGTTGTTTAGTCGATTCGTCGTGTCCGACTCTTCGTTACTCCATGGACCAGAGCACGCCAAGCACTTCTGTCTTCCACTGCCTCCCACAGTTTGGTCAAACTCATGCTGGTAGCTTCGAGAACACTATCCAACCATCTCGTCCTCTGTTGTCCCCTTCTCCTTGTGCCCTCCATTATCAGGGTCTTTTCCAGGGAGTCTTCTCTTCTCATGAGGTGGCCAAAGTATTGGAGTCTCAGCTTCACGATCTGTCCTTCCAGTGAGCACTCAGGGCTGATTTCCTTAAGAATGGATAGGTTTGATCTCCTTGCAGTCCATGGGACTCTCAAGAGTCTCCTCCAGCACCAGAATTCAAAAGCATCAATTCTTCAGCGACCAGCCTTCTTTATGGTCCAACTTTCACTTCCATACATCACTACTGGGAAAACCATAGCTTTTACTATATGGACCTTTGTTGGCAAGGTGATGTCTCTACTTTTTAATGGGACTTACTTCTGAGTAAATTCACCTAGGACCAGCTTCACGATGAGGTTTGGAGAGAAAAAGATGCAAAGATGTTTAGGAGGAAAAGGACAGAGGAGGAAGGACAGTGATGACATATTTTAAGAGATTTTCCTAGGGAACTGAGATCACACTTGTGGAGGGCTTTGGGTACAAGCCTTTTCAGCCCTTTCCCACCCCTTTCACAGAGGCTTGCCTTTTGCAGCCAATCCCTGCTCCACACACAAATCCCTCAGCAAAGTCCTGCCATTTCTGTTACATCTGCAACCATCATGTTAAACATTCATGTTGAACTTACAGTAATTGTATTTTATGGCTTCCTTTATTTCTCATATATTTCATTACAACTTGTATTCTATAGAATTCAAATTATAATATAAAGAAAAGCACTAAAAGCACAATTATACAATATCTAGCCTGGTGCATTACAATTGCTACCACAGGCCAAAAAATGTTGTGGTTCACTAATACCTACAGACCTACAGTAGGTCCATGGAGGAGCAGGGAGTTTGGGAACCACTGGTTTCAGATTGTCTTCATTGTCACCCCCCCAACAAATGCCACTCAATTATTAAATGCTCAGATTACTCTTTAAAGTCACCCTACATCTGGAGTTTGCAAGAGTTTGCAAGAGTAAAGACACAAGTCAGAAAAAATGGCTGAACTGGACAGCATGTACTTATTTAACCCAAAATAGATCTGCATAAGGAAACCAGGGTGCATAGTCTAACTAATCACCAAACTGGAGGTGAACCAACAGGTGAGTAGAGAGGCCTTCCTGCTCCACCCCCTCATAGGGTACCACAATTCCAGGCATGTGTTCCAGGTTGATCCTGAAGGTGCTGCCTAAATTCCCTGTATAGCCACTGAAGCCGCTCACCACCACAGCTGCTTCAGCCGCAGGAACGTTATCACAAATGTATATCTAAGGATGTCTTGTCAGGGTTCGTTGTTGTACCAGGATGCTGATAGGATAATTACTTTGTAGCAAGTGGCACCAACTTCAATATGCTGTAAGTTATCTTCTTTATTACCACTAGAAGCCATGGTGGTAGGGAACAACAGAATTAAAAACTTCAATTTTCCTAATAGCCCACCCACATGTGGCACATCTAAAGGTTTCCCTGTGCTGTACAATATTCATCTGCATGGTGCGATTTCTACTTTAGCAGACTGTAAATGGGAAAGAACACTACCAAATGGGACGTTTGCAGCCACATAAAACTGATTATATTTTTCCCCCTGAATACACTGAGCGCATCCAGAGTTAAGGGAGAAAGGGAATTAGAGGCAAGAGTTTTATAGGAAATTATTCCTATCTGAACACCTCACACTAATTCTATGCTCATCCTGTGATTTGGCCCTGTGCAGTGACAATAAATATTCACAGTGCATCCAAAGTTTGCTGTCTACACAAAATGTTGGTAATGACAGCTACTGCAGTGATGCACAGCAGTGTGTCTTCAGTATAACATTTGGAAAGCAGATAATCACTTGGTTGGGAATATCTTTTGCTGATGAATATGGTGCTCAGTTCATTTACCTGCTGAGATATTATTAGGTGGTATATTGTTATCACATAAATACTGCTATTTTCAGTCAGAACTTTCACTGTTCTTGTCATATATACAACATATTAATAAAATAAAAAAATCATTCCCTAAAGGTATATGTTCCCTCACACCGACCCTCGTAGTAGCCAGCTCTTTGAATTATTGTGCAAGAGTTTCCTCCATCACAGTGCAATGCTATGTCACCTCAGAAGTAAAGCTGCCTGGACTTCAATGGGATTTACTCTCAGTTAAGTCTATAGAGGGCTATAGTTTCAGAGATCCAGTGTCATGAGCCTGATAACCTGAGGGAGTCTCAGAACAAAGAAGTTAACTAACCTCTGGGAGTCTGTCCACCTACTTTTATGCTATGTCTTGCAAGTTTAAAGCAAAGCCTTTCCTTAACGTTAGGCTGCCCCATCTCAGTGTTCTTTATTACCAAAGGAGAATGGCACAGGAAGGCAATACCTAGGTGGATTAGATCATCATGTAACCAGACGTTTAACAGCTACTTGCCTAATCATACTGGTAGGAACTGTTTGGGATCTGAAAAGAAAATGGGCGAGACACTTAGAAGAAAATGTCATTGTCTCCCGATAATCTAGAAACCATGTTTATCTTCCAGCTATGTGCGATCTCAAATGTATAGCTCAAAGGGAGGTTTGCCATCATAAACAGGACTGTCTAGCAGAATAGATGTGAGCCCAGACATAGACCATTGGAGACCAAGGCTCCAGCCCTATATTGGCACCTTATTATTTGTTTGTTTGTTTTGCAGTTGGTTCAGGCATTCTTTGTTTCAATTTCATCACATTTTTAACAGTTTAGGAGCCAGGAACCAGCAAGTTTTCTAGGATCATCCATTGAGTGCATGTGGACTATCTTGTTCTCCTATTTTATGTCAAACAATATGTGTTCTGCCATGTATTCAGTTCTGATATTAGTAATATTTACCAACCAAACAGAATGGTTGGTACACTCTGGAGCTCATGGAGAAACACAATTTTGCCCAGTAGCTACAATTACTGTATTTGCCTTTGGAAAATTGTAGATGATAGTCTAAACTTAAGGCACATTGCCACAGAAGTCTCACTGAACAAAGCAGCACTTGTTTCCAAATAAGGATGCTTAAGATAATAATAATAATAATAATAATAATAATAATAATAATAATAATAATAATAATTTATTATTTATACCCCGCCCATCAGGCTGAGTCTCCCCAGCCACTCTGGGCGGCTCCCAATCAGTGTTAAAAACAGTACAGCGTTACATATTAAAAACTTCCCTGAACAGGGCTGCCTTAAGATGTCTTCTGAATGTCAGGTAATTATTTATCTCTTTGACATCTGATGGGAGGGCGTTCCACAGGGCGGGCGCCACTACCGAGAAGGCCCTCTGTCTGGTTCCCTGTAGCCTCACTTCTCGCAATGAGGGAACCGCCAGAAGGCCCTCGGCGCTGGATCTCAGTGTCCGGGCTGAACGATGGGGGTGGAGACGCTCCTTCAGGTATACAGGACCGAGGCCGTTTAGGGCTTTAAAGGTCAGCACCAACACTTTGAATCATGCTCGGAAACGTACTGGGAGCCAATGCAGATCTCTCAGAACCGGTGTTATGTGGTCCCGGCGGCCACTCCCAGTCACCAGTCTAGCTGCCGCATTCTGGATTAATTGTAGTTTCCGGGTCACCTTCAAAGGTAGCCCCACGTAGAGCGCGTTGCAGTAGTCCAAGCGTGAGATAACTAGAGCATGCACCACTCCGGCGAGACAGTTCGCGGGCAGGTAGGGTCTTAGCCTGCGTACCAGGTGGAGCTGGTAGACAGCTGCCCTGGACACAGAGTTAACCTGCGCCTCCATGGACAGCTGTGAGTCCAAAATGACTCCCAGGCTGCGCACCTGGTCCTTCAGGGGCACAGTTACCCCATTCAAGACCAGGGAATCCCCCACACCAACCCGCTCCCTGTCCCCCAAAAACAGTACTTCTGTCTTGTCAGGATTCAACCTCAATTAAGATTAAAATTCCTTGCTTGTGTGCACACCTTGTCTATAAACAGACATAGTGCTGTGGTTAAAACAGCATGTGGCCTGCATGGACAAAGGCTTTGATTAATGTAAGCATTTTTTGACAGTGGAACAGACTCTCACGAGAGGTAGTGGATCTCCTTCCTTGGAGGTTTTTAAACAGAGGTTGGATGGCCATCTGCCATGAATGCTTTAGCTGAGATTCCTGCATTGCAGGGGGTTGTACTAAATGACCCTTAGATCCCTTCCAACTCTAAGATTCTATGATTCTATGTTCCTTGATTACGTAAAAGTACACTTATGTCAAAAGACACAGTCTTTCACTGTGTCATTGCTTATGTAGCCAAAATGGCTTCCTGATATCCCACAAGTGTCCTGGAAAAAAGGGGACTGTAATGGTTATAGGGGTTGCTCGTGCGTAAGTTGCCGCCACTCCTGGCTAGGTTGCCTGGTTAAACCTTTTCTGTCTGGACAGCCCTTCACTTCGTGGCTGTTTCAGTCGCTAGCAGAATCCGTCAGTGGGTGTTTCTTGAACCTCTTCCAGCAAAGTTCTTTGACGCCAAGTCTCCGCCTACTCTCCCTGCGCGGAAGTCTTCTGCGCAGGGTGGGTGTGGGCAGCGGAGGACCCGTGCTCTCCCCGCTGGTCTCCGGCGAGGAGTCCTGGAGCCCTCTCACCGATTCCCCCATCTGCCCCCCTTTATCCCTGGTGTTACGCTGATTTCCTTCCCCAGCCGATGAGCTGCCTCTCTCCCTGCTGGGCCCCTCTCCCGCATCGCTTTGGAGCCTTGCCTCCGCCTCTGGCTCCGATGGCAGTTCCCTGACAGGGACATCCCATTTTCTCATGCAAGGGCATGGTGGCCATTTTGGGTGCTGCAATCTCATGTGACTTTGCACTAAGATCTTGCCCCGAAGAAAACATTTTTTCTGGGACCATAATCTTCTGCTGTGCTCCCAAACACACTTTTTTGGGTGCTGTGTGAGCACAGTCCTGAAAAATGTGTCCCATAATCTTTTGGGCTCCGCGATCTTGCACTGGTTAGGTGACTCATGTGGAAGCCTGGGCAGGAAGCTACACATCCCGGTTTGGGAATTCAATATGTTGGAGGGTATGTTTCTTATAAAAAGAGGTATCAGCAGGTAAGCAATGAAGCAGCCCATGCTAGTTCTCCCTTGGCTGCTAGAGTTAACAGACTGTAAACCAGTGATATTCTCTAACTATTTGTGAACTTCATGGAGTGAATATACAGTATTTGGTTTTAATTAAACATGCCCGACATCTGTTAAAATAGATCTATTGATGATGCTGACACAGAAATAGTTTCCCAGAAGACGGTGCACTGCTGCCATTAATATTCAATATACACACAAATGAGCCAATCTGTCCTATCATCGTACAAAAGTTCAATCTATGTAGACAAGCTATGTGTGACAGCACAAGACAAACTTTCATTAGTTTCAGACGGCCCTGATAGATTCATTAGTGATGCTATCATGCTACTGTAAGCAAAATCAATTAAAAGCCAACTGGTCAAGAAAATATGTGCTTCACATTCAAATAAGAGAGGGGTGAAAAATGAAATTACGGTGACATCAAGTTAGCCTGCTCTAGGGATTATCCTCAGTTTATTATTGACATAAATCAGGGAGTAGATAATTATGAGTCCTGAATGTTTATTTCAAGAGGGACATAAATGGGAGAGGAAAACTCTTCAGGTTGTAGCCAATGCTCTGCAACGTTGTTCTGCTGGTGGAACAGGACTTTCCATGTGGTTTCATAATATCATGCTGTCCACCATTTCCCTGATGAAAATAGGGATATCCCATCCCAAAATGATAATTTTACTATCTATACCCCACATATCTTACTGGGTTGCCCCAGCCACTCTGGGCAGCTTCCAACATATATAAAAACATAATAAAACATTAAACATTTTTAAAAAACTTCCCTATGCAGGCTTGCCTTCAAACAGCTTGGGAGTCAGATAACTCCATACCTTCCAACATTTCTCTGATGAAAATAGGGACATCCTAAGGAAAAGCGGGCCATTCTGGGATCAAATCAGAACCGGGATGATTTCTCTAGATCATGGATGTCCCTGGAAAATAGGGACACTTGGAGAGTCTGTAATATGATCTGGAGGGTCTCCCAAACCTTCTAAGATCTTGAAGGAGTGCTGAAGGCAGGAGAGGAAGAAGTTCCATTACAGAGAAATGCTGTTGTGCCAGCAAAGTGTTAGCAGTGGATACAGTCTTAAGGTGTATCCCCCTCCCCTCAAAAAAAGTAATTATTTGCGGGTAGCACCGTGGGTTAAACCACAAAGCCTAGGACTTGCCGATCAGAAGGTCGGTGGTTTGAATCCCTGCAACAGGGTGAGCTCCCGTTCCTCGGTCCCTGCTGCTGCCAACCTAGCAGTTCAAAAGCACGTCAAAGTGCAAGCAGATAAATAGGTACCGCTCCCGTGGAAAGGTAAATGGTGTTTCCGTGCACTGCTCTGGTTCTCCAGAAGCGGCTTAGTCATGCTGGCCACATGACCCGGAAGCTATATGCCGACTCCCTCAGCCAATAAAGCGAGATGAGTGCCACAACCCCAGAGTTGGTCACGACTGGACCTAATGGTCAGGGGTCCCTTTACCTTTACCTTTATGCTTACATTAAGAATCATGTGGTAAACGGCATAAAATCAATAACAGCAACAACAAAAGTAACATAACAAGTGCAAAATACTTCAAGGTCAGTAAATTCCCCGTAATATGTGTTATCTGATGGTCGGAAATGGGAAACTTACCCTTCAATCCTAAACACTTCTAGTAAAGAGCAAGCTCCGTTCAACAAAATGGGGCTTACTTTGCAGTAAACAAGCACAAAGCTGCCTACTAGGGGTGAATAAATGGCCTCTGTTATTCTGAGGTTCTGTGCCTTGGGTTGTGTTTTGGCAAAGCAGCACACTAGCACTGTATAGATCTAAAAACAAAACAGCAGTCTAACACAAATATAACATGAGAGTCACTTTTCTATATATAAAAAAGTCTTACTTTTTATCTTATAAACTTTTTTCTTTTTCTTAAAGGAGTGCATTAATGCCCTGTGCCACATAAAAACATTAACCAATCCTTCTTTCAAGAATAACCCCTGGAGCTTATTTTTTAAAGAATTTTCTGAAATCCCTTTTGAAGAATTAAAGAGAGGTCTCTCCCCTCCCCTCCACAATATCACATCAGTCAATTTTGTTATTTTTAAGGGTGTTTGCTTTCTGTTTTTTTTGCTTCTGCTACTGCACAAAAAGAGTTTTAAGGTTTGTTTATTTGTTTTTTTTTTACAAACAATAAAATAACCTCCACCTACTTTCTGGAAAAGTGCACCATTACTCCTGTACACAACACACACATTAACCACTTCCAAATAAACTATTGGACAAAAAAAGCTTTTAAAATGCTGTTTTGTCACAGATGCACATAACTTTAACGGAAGCAACAACCATCTGCTCCCACCGCATTTACAATATATACTTTCTTGTGCATATTCCAGACATGCAATTCTGGAAGAACCCTGGATTCCAAATTATAACTGGTTTGATAACCCTTTTCACAATGCAGGAAGATATTCAGAATTGAGGGCTCTTATCCCACAGTTTAGTTGCCTGGTTCCTCACAAACAGGCCAAGTTCGTCATTGCAGGAAAAGTGGCTTCCATTGCTAGGCAAGTGGGGAAAGTAGCGCATTGCTGTGTTTGCTAGTTAAACTCTTCTTTTTGCTTAGCGCCAGAACATTCTCAGTTCTGTAGTGAAGCTAGGTTGCCAGCTTCCAGTTGTAACTAGTCCTGTGGGCTCTATATCTTTTGGAAATACAGTCGTACCTTGCATCCCGAACGCCTTGCAAGTTGAACGTTTTGGCTCCCAAACGCCGCAAACCCAGAAGTGAGTGTTCCAGTTTGCGAACGTTCTTTGGAAGCCAAACGTCGGATGGGGCTTCCATGGCTTCCAACTAGCTGCAGGAGCTTCCTTCAGCCAATCAGGAGCCACGCTTTGGTTTCTGAACATTTTGGAAGTCGAACGGACTTCCGGAACGGATTCTGTTTGCCTTCCAAGGTACAACTGTAAATCCCACTGAAATCAAGGGGATCCACTTCTTACTGGAAGACTTGGTTACAAATCTGCAACAAACTAGATCAACTCAATCTCAAAGAGCACTACATAAACCAATCTGCCCATTTTAAAGTGCAGCACTGAGAATGTAATGACCAGTATACAACATGAGGAGTACTAAAGATTCTTAAGAAACAATTGCTGTCAGCTATAATAAGGCTATTAGAAATCAGTTTGGTAAAAGTGCCAGAATACCATAGGAATGGATTGTGTGTGCAGTGTTGAGGGGTATATTCCTGTTATTTTGTGTTTTCAAATCCCACAATCTAGTATCTTGACTAATTGAGGTTTCATTTATTGGTGTTATCTGAAATGCTATTTCAGATCATTTGTCTTATCTTATAGTCATTAGCTATTAATCCAGGAAATACTGTATAGATAGATGACCCAATAGCTGATTTATTCCTTAAGGCTCTGTTCTCCTTTGCAGCCAGTTAATGATTTATTCTCCACCAGCCCTGAATCTGTGCTAAATGCACCAATATGCAGAGCCGATCTTTTTAGATGCATTACATCACTCTGTGCAAAACCGGAACTTTATGCTAACGTCAGGCATTGTCTCGCATAATCTATTTGGCTGCTGTATTTTATTCTCCAACTTTTTGATAAATCTGAAATCATGACTTAAATATTTACCCTTTTCTGTAAAGATGGGGTAAGGAAAAGAGATTATGCATGCAGAATGTGTGTTGGGAGTCTGAAGATAACAAATGATACATCAAGAGTAGCCTAATGTGGTTTTACTGGAGTAGAAACAGTGGTAATAAATCACCTGACAATGTTGATAATAAAATACTGCATTGGCCTCCATCAGCCACAAGAGAAAGGTTAAATGTTATTCCTCACAATAACCATGTGGTCTTCATAACTGACATATTCAATATTAAATTCTATCATTTTCCCCACAGAAAGTATTTGATCTTTATACTTAATGGAATGCTCTTTATAAAACCCTGCATTTGCAACCCTCTAATATCCTTGAAATACTTTTTGGTGCATTTTATGGCTATCGTACCACATAAAAATAGCTGTCCATTTTTCTATAAGAACAACCTTATATGTTGAGGGCAGAAAGGAAACCCTCAGAGGGATCTCTCATGATCAGTATTAACCCCTAGTGATTTGTTTCATACTGGCAGAAAGCTGGCCTCTATGATTTTGTGCTCACGGTGACTGTTAAAACTATCCGTTATGATCCATGTCTGCCTAATTTCTTGGTTATTTATTTTATCATTGGGAAATAGTGAGACTAGTGTATAGGAAAGTAGAAATTAAACCATTACCATAGTGAGGCTCACAGCTGAAAAGCAGATAAAGTTAATGCGGGAGAAGATAGGGAGTTTAGGTTCATTTTCAAAATTATATACAATAAACAGTATGCAATGAAGAATTGGAGGAAAGCACAGAGGTAAGAGATAGGAAAACTTAAAGCTGCCATCATGTTATTTTTATAAGCAACATCCCTAGGCAGTTGCAACTGTTCTTTGATTTTATACATGACCACCTTCCATGTCAAAGGCAACATTTATGCAAATGAATAAATAAAGGTAGGAAGAGTAGGTTACCGATAAATAACAGTGAAACCATCAAAAACCAACCCTACACCTTGTTCAGCAGGATTTAGCCATCTACAATGTCAAAAGATCTGGAGAGGTCCTGAAGACTCACAATGATTACATTTCACCTGTATGTCTCTTGGTTAAAGTTGCTTTTGTCTAAAATAGGTGTAACCAACCTGGTCCCCTCCATTTTCATAATATTCTCTCTCTCTTAAGGCATTACATGCCGTAAATTTCATACCTGTGGTCCACAACTGTTCCCAGTCAGCAAACATAATGTTATGTCCAAAGTCTTGTGCCCATTTAATCATAGCAGATTTAACCGTTTCATCCTGAGTATTCCATTTCAACAGCAAGTTATACATTCTTGAAAGTATCTTAGTTTTGAGATCTAACAGTTCTGTTTCTAATTTTGATTTTTCCACCTGGAAGCCATTTTTTTTGTCCAAATTGTAAGCCTCCCTTATTTGATAATAATGAAGCCAGTCTCGCACTTTATCTTTTAATTTCTCAAAACTCAATTTGTCTCCTTCTTGTTCCAGAATTTCCCAATATTTCGGCCATTTGGCCTCCATATTGAGCTTTTTCTGAGCCTTCGCTTCCATCGGTGACAACCACCTTGGGGTTTTATTTTCAAGTAGGTCTTTATATCTTATCCAGACATTAAACAATGCTTTCCTGACAATATGGTTTTTAAATGCTTTATGTGCTTTAACCTTGTCATACCACAAATATGCATGCCACCCAAAAACGTTATCAAAACCTTCTAAATCCAAAATGTCTGTGTTCTCAAGAAGCAGCCATTCTTTCAACCAGCAGAATGCTGCTGATTCATAATAGAGTTTAAGGTCTGGCAGGGCAAATCCACCTCTTTCCTTTACATCAGTTAGTATTTTAAATTTTATTCTGGGCTTCTTGCCCTGCCAGACAAATCTAGAAATGTCCCAGGAGAAAGGCCTCTGTTTTCTTCAGAAAGGTATATTTAAATACCTTTTTCATTTCATTATAGATCATCTCCCAGAAAGCCTTAATCCTTGGGCACGTCCACCAAAGGTGAAAGAATGTACCTTCAGTTTCTTTACATTTCCAACATTTATTATCGGGCAAATGATAGATTTTTGCAAGCTTGACTGGTGTCATGTACCACCTGTATATCATTTTCATAATATTCTCTCTTAAGGCATTACATGCCGTAAATTTCATACCTGTGGTCCACAACTGTTCCCAGTCAGCAAACATAATGTTGTGTCCAACATCTTGTGCCCATTTTATCATAGCAGATTTCACAGTTTCATCCTGAGTATTCCATTTCAACAGCAAGTTATACATTCTTGATAATATCTTAGTTTTGGGATCTAACAGTTCTATTTCCAATTTTGATTTTTCCACCTGGAAGCCAATTTTCTTGTCCAGATTGTAAGCCTCCCTTATTTGATAATAATGAAGCCAATCTCGCACTTTATCTTTTTGTTTCTCAAAACTCTGCAATTTCAATTTATCTCCTTCTTGTTCCAAAATCTCCCAATATTTCACACATTGGCATTTTTCTTAAGAACATGTTCCTAAGAAAAGAACACTTCATTAATATTTTTATTGTTTTATAATTATGTTGTCTATTATTATGCTTTTGATTATGCTTTTATTATTGTGCTCCATAAAACGTGTTCTTAATGTTGTACACTGCTTTGGGATCTTTTGATAAAGAGCAGTATATAAATTGAAATGATAATAATAATATCCATTTCAGTTGGAGTTTAGGCCTCGTTCTGGCACAGAAACTGCTTGGGTTGCCCTGTATTATGACCTATGTCAAAAGAGAGACAGGAGAAATGTGTCCCTGTTAATTCTCTCCAACCTCTCAGTGGCTTTTGATATCATCAGTCATGGCATCTGCAGGTGCAGCGATGGATGTGCTGGACTGATGTTTTCTCTCAGTAATGGACTGGATGAAAGCCAGTAAACTGAAGCTCAATCCAGGTAAGAATGAGGTACTGTTAATGGGCAGTTTGCTATACCAAATGGTTGCCTTCTTTCAATGGGATTATACTCCCTCTGAAGGAGTGGGGATGGAGCTTGGGGGTACTTCTGGATGGAGGCTGTCACTTGAGGTTCTGGTGGCTTTGGTGGTGTGGAGTGCCTTCCACCAGCCTCGGCTGGTGGCCCAGCTCCACCCCTAGCTGGACAAGGATAGCCTAACTTCTGGCATCTATGGTCTGGTACCCTCTAGGTTAGATTACTGCAATGTGTTATCCTTGGGGCTGCCTTTGAAGAAGGTTTGCAAACTTCAGCTGGTGCAGAATTCAGTCAGGTTGCTCACTGGGGTAAGGCAGTTTGAGCATATAACACCAATCCTGGCCTGACTACACTTGGCTGCCAACTGATTTCTATACCCAATTCAAAGTCACATTTAGACCTATAAAGCCTTAAATGGCTCAGAACCACAATACTTCAAGGACTGCCTCTCCCCATATGAACCAAACTGAACATTCCTCTTCTCCCAGGCATTTGGTTAATTAAACAGTCTATGGCCTTTTTAACAATGGGGGAGGGGTGTTATCATTCGTGTTGTGTGTTTTGGTGTTTTTATATTGTAAATTGCCCTACCTTCCTCGGATGAAGGGTAGTATAGAAGATTAATATATAAAAATGAATTGTTTGAATGATTATTTATTTACATTTGTCTGATCTTTTAAATCTAACAAATGTCTAAATAATCTCCAGCTTTAATTCTGAGAATACAATACTCTCAGAAAACAAGGCATAAATAGCTTATGTTAATCAGAGACTTGGCCTCTTCTGGCTGGCTTTGACTAGCCGTGATAGGAACATAAAATAGACAGAAGGTAGAATGCCAAACAATATTGTTGGCAAACCTTGGGAAATCAGATGAAACTGATCCATTTGGACAGAAACAGCTTTAGATCTCAGCACAGTACCCATTTTAAAGACATTTATGAGAATTCTATGTTATTCATAATTTTTAAGGCCCACCTTCAACACATATATAAAACTATAGGGAGCAAGAAACCTTTGCTTCCACAAATCTCAAATTATTAAAAATTCTTTTGGAGCTACAATGCCCTGATTTGACTTCCAGGTCACTGAACTAACATCAGAGTTTAATATTTTAACCTTTTGGTCCTAAGACATCAGTTTTCCTCTGTAAAAACTGCAAAGAGAACCATTTGAGTTCATTAAAAAACAACAACTATGCATTGCTACACACAGATTTGTGCAGGGAATTCCAGACTGTCTTTGCACCCTCTAAGCAAAATGAGCTTTGGAAGGGTCACATTGAAGCAGAGAAACAGCAGGCAGAATCTAACCCTTTCCTCCCAGTCATTAATTCTCTGTTCCATATTGCTTTCAAAGCTGTTTGGTTTCTAAATGTGGAGAGGGAGTAAGCAGCTTTTAAGATTATTTTGAACAGAGAAGAAACAAACAAGGCTCACTTCTCCTGCTGTGACTTCTCAACAATATCTCAAAACTTGTTGTTGTTGTTTAGTCATTTAGTCGTGTCCGACTCTTCGTGACCCCATGGACCAGAGCACGCCAGACACTCCTGTCTTCCACTGCCTCCCACAGTTTGGTCAAACTCATGTTAGTAGCTTCGAGAACACTATCCAACCATCTTGTCCTCTGTTGTCCCCTTCTCCTTGTGCCCTCCATCTTTCCCAACATCAGGGTCTTTTCCAGGGAGTCTTCTCTTCTCATGAGGTGGCCAAAGTATTGGAGCCTCAGCTTCAGGATCTGTCCTTCCACTACTTACTGCTTTAAAAAGTGCCTGTTTTTCTTGGGGTGAGGGCATCCTTACAAACATTTATGTTTGTAAATGTTTTCTGGAGCAGCAGTCAGCATCCCATCTGGTCCACCATCCTGTTCTCATAGTGGTGAACCAGATTCCTGTGGGAAATGTGCAAAGAACACTATCTAGCATGCATTGTAATTAAATCTCAAAACAGGAAAATCTTCAATAACTAAGGCTACTTGTTTTGTCAACCAAAATTACAGCTCAAAAGCAGCAGTTTTAAGACCTTGAAAGCAGGGGTGCCAACTTGAATAAAATATGGGCAGGGGCAGGTAAGCCCTAATCAATCACATGACATAGTGTGCACACACCATTTGACCGTCAATGCCCATCATCTTCAGGGGGCCCAGCCCCCTCAAATATTTTATTGGGGGGCACTAAGGGACCTCGGGCCCCTAGGAGTTGGCTCCTATGCTTGAAAGGGTGGTTTCATCTAGATCAGGTGCTCGTTAACTGGGGTCAGCTTTTGTTCAGGAAATACCTTTAAAGAGATCAATGAATTGTATTTGTTTGTTTCATTTATGAATTGTTTCCTATGAAACATCCCACAGTGACTTAACAATAAAATAAATAACATAACATAAAACCAATTTCAAATAGCAGCTGGTGCTATATTGTAATGCTCCTAAATTTTTTTTAAAATGTTAATGAGTTGATGAGCATGCTTAAAATCAGGAGGACTTGGTTTTTACTAAACAATTGATTATGAGTTTCAATCATGTTTCAGAGAGAATGCTAGCCTCATGTCTGAATCCTTTTGCCTCAAGATACTCATCACAAAAAACACTCCCATCAGGTTTGACACAAATTAGCAACATCATTTGTATTCTAGAGATCAACATCATTTGTCAGATGTGAGCAGAGAGTGAATTATCTTCCTGTCTTTGGCTCTGGTTCCTCTAAGGTAAAACTAAAGCATATGAAAGTGTCAAGAGTCTCAAAATGCTACTGATTGTACTATGAAGGCTCTGTGGCAAAAGTCTCCAAAGTGTCAATCACATTTGCTAGCGCATATACAGTGTATATATACACACATAGTCATTTCCCCCAGCTTTTGCATGTTTGACATTTCGTCAAATTTTACAAAGTGCTTTTTGTGGTCTCCATGCATGTTTGTTTGAAGGAAGGAAGGAACATTCCCTGCAGGTCATAGGAATCCTGTTTCTCAGGAATTGGTTTCTTTTCCTTATGCCTGAAGATATCCTGCTGCATCTCATTAGAGAACTGAAAATTATATCTTTATATGGAACATGCCACTCCAAAGTCTAAAAATATAGTACATGTTTGAGAAACTGGGCTCATTGGCCTAAGAACAATATTGTGTCTCTTCCCCCTATCCTAATTGTATTGTTATCCTAAAGTTGCTCTGTCATAATTGCCATTTATTGTTGACAAGGTGTTTGGCAGCTATCCTCGGCTGCTTCTAAATTCTTGTTCCCCTATATTCCTGTTGAACTGATAAAACATTTGACCCAGGTGTCAGACCTGCAGAGATGGCTATGCAGCCAGTATTATTAATTATATCCCTGATTTCCCAGAGCTAGCACTTGCGAACAGCAAAATATGTTCCCAGCACTTTCACGTCAGCCAGCTGTCACTGGAAACAAGGTCTTACCACTGCCTAGTAACACAATATTGTTATCCATCTTTCATTGACCTAGCAAAATGACTGGCTTGGCTACAAAGGAGGCAGATATCACAGCAAACTCTGGGAACTGCAGTTCTGTGAGGGAATAGGAGTATTCTTAAAAAAAAACTCTCAGCAACTTAACTGCAGCTCCCAGAATTCTTTGGGGAAACCTGTGACTGTTTGCAGTGATATCATAGTGCTTTAAATGCTTGCTGTGAATGAATGTGGCCTCAGAGTCAGAAGCTACAGACTTCAGCTAAGGCAGGTATCCCCAAACTCGGCCCTCCAGATGTTTTGGGACTACAATTCCCATAATCCCTGACCACTGGTCCTGTTAGCTAGGGATGATGGGAGTTGTAGTCCCAAAACATCTAGAGGGCTGAGATTGAGGATGCCTGAGCAAAGGAGCTAGACCAGGCGCAGGGTACTGGGCCTGTTGCTAGAGATTAAGAGCCTAAGGCTAACAAACATGATACCCCAAAAGAATCTGTAGTGCCAGAGCCTAGATACTTACAGGCACCACCTCACAGAGAACCAAATGCCTCCTGCAGGACCTGACTGGTCCAGCCACCTAGGAAACACACTTGGAAAAGAAGGGTATCTTCCTTCAGGCTGGAGGGTTAGCCCTTTAAAAATCTAAAGTTAGAGTTAGCTACAAGAGGGGTAGAGCCTGGGAGAGGTAGTCTAGGAGCAGAAGCTTTAAAAGGCTAAGTCTGCCCTTATCCATTGTTGGAGCAAGTTGCTCACTTAGAGTTATCCATGGTCCTGAAACTCCTCCTCCATGGAATCTAGCAAATATCAACCCAAAGCTACAGACGTGTATAAAAGCCAAGTTGCTGTCAAATTCATATACTGTGTGGCAGTACGCTGGACCCCCAGGGATTGCCAAGGTGTTGCCTGTGAGTCTTAGTACCATCTCTGGTGCCTGTAAAATGTACTGTTATATACCCAATCACAAATACGTAACACATGAAATAGTCTTTGTTCTTTTCGCTCAGTTCCCACTTGCACTGGATTGGTTTCTGCTACATTGTACATGCTCCATCAGACATGCCCACATTTCATTGGATGCCATGGTTATCTAACTCACCTTCTTTTCCATTCTTAGCAGAGAAGGTGTGCAAAGAACTCCTATCTGTGGGGGAAAATTATGACAGTGTCTGAAGTTGGTGCCTTTTCCCTCAGTGAGGGCAGGGACTCTGGGTGTATTCCCACAACTTTTTGCGGTTCTGTTTCCTAGCAGCCATTTTGTGTTATGCCACATGCCCCACAGCAGCTATCTTGTGACTGGCACCCATGGCCGTCTTGAAATTCAAAGTGCACCCTACAGACACAAAAAGTGCCCTGTTCCATACAGTTGTGCTTTTCCACAAATCTGCTTCAGTCCATCTATTTTTGTGGAGATTTAGCTCCTTCCAGGAGAAGCAACAAGGCAGGGGTGTTCCTCCTTCCTATCTATGCATGCACCATGACCAGTTCTTCTCTTCCTGGTTATTTCAGATGGATTTCAGATCCTGCTTTGCCTGATTCCATCACATTTCTCCCATCTGAGACAAACCAGCTCACTTCCTAATTTATATGTAAAGGAGCTAGTGACTATTTTGAGAGCTTGGCTAGCACCATACCAAATCCCTCAGCAGATCAGGTGTTTGGCAGCATTTCCTCTTCTGAACTGCTGCACAGTAATAGTGTTAATAAGGTGCTAGCAAAACAATTTTCTGGGAGTTCTGCCATTTGTACATTCTGGCATCCTGCAACCTGTTTCAAGAGGGGAGCAGCAATGTTATGAGAATGACCAAATACAATTGCCCACCATTACAGATAGGGTCCAAAAGTGAAAATCACTACAACCTGAGACTTTGGCTGCATTCACACAACACTTTATTTTGTTTCACTGACATTTCTCTAACAATTAATTTCTGCATTATACTTCAGCTGTTGCTGCACAATGTTAAAGCCACTTCCATAACTCTAGCAGAAGACAGTGGAAGTTTAGCATTCATTTCCATGCTAATTGCTTCCAGAAAAGAATCTGTGGGTAAAGTGATGAAATTTAGGATAGTCTAACAGCATACAGAGGGACGCGGGTGGCGCTGTGGTCTAAACCACAGAGCTGAGGGCTTGCCGATCAGAAGGTCGGCGGTTCGAATCCCCACAATGGGGTGAGCTCCCATTGTTCGGTCCCAGCTCCTGCCCGCCTAGCAGTTCGAAAGCACATCAAGGTACAAGTAGATAAATAGGAACCGCTCCGGCAGGAAGGTAAACAGCGTTTCTGTGTGCTGCTCTGGTTCGCCAGAAGCAGCTTAGTCATGCTGGCCACATGATCTGGAAGCTCTCTGCGGACAAACACTGGCTCCCTCGGCCTATAGAGTGAGATGAGCGTGCAACCCCAGAGTCATCCGCAACTGAACCTAACAGTCAGGGGTCCCTTTACCATTTTAACATCATACAGTTCTTCCCTGCCATTTTCATGGATGAGCCATTGGGGGGGGCAGAGTTAGAGTGTAGAGGCAGTGTCCAGTGATGTTTGTTTTTGTTAAAACATGCGCACTGGTGTGAATGAAATTTAGCACAACACATTGGCATATTGGCCCCAAAGCTCCATAACGCAACAGGTACTGAAGTATGAAAGAAACATTGGAAAATAGAACAGAAACACTAGAATTATAATCATGAAAATTGATGAAATGTTTCTCACATCTGAATACACCCTACCTGGAAATTGCATAAGTAACCTTCATTTGCGATAATAATTTTGGGCTGGATTGTTGCTGTCAGATGTCAACACAAAGCTGCTGTATTGCATTTGGATTTACTGCAGTATTCTGCTTTGAGGCACTATTTACTACTTGCTAAAGTGTGGCTGTAGGTAATTTTACATTTTATTTTGTAATATGTGTAACCAGCTTGGGACCATTTCGTGGAGGGTGGGCTTTCAATAGCAACACTAACAATTCAATAACAATGCTAACAGTTTCTTCATAGTTACTTTCTACAATACACTCATAGTCACTTCTGATTTAACGTTATATGATTTTTGACATTTTTTTATGCAGATAACATGGATACAAGCGCTAAACTTCTGTTAAATTTCCAAAAATGGCTTTTATGCTATGTGAAATCTCAGATATAATGTAGAAATCAACAGTTAGGGAAACACTGTGAAAACAGAAAGAGCTAATGTGTGAAACCACCCTTGGTTAGAATTGAGAGAGAGGGATGAGGTCAGGGTAACCACTATTATTTACTTCAGTGGGGTTCTTCCATTACAGGTCACCACACATTTACAACATCTGGACTACTGACTCTCAAATTTTGTAATTGTTGAAATATACATACACACAAAAATTAATCAATTTGAGTTGTGTGACTCAATTGGGTCTACCAGACCTCAACATTTTAAGCAATGTGGATTAAAGTCGTTTCTGGGGGCGCTAGGGCCCCTGAAGCTTAAACATTATTAGTTTCATTGTAGATCTGCCCCTAAAAAACATGATTAAACCATCTATGGCCCTTTAAACTGTGTGTGGAGGGGGGAGTTTTGTTTTCATTTGTTATTATGTTGTGTAATTTTTTTTGTGTTTTTTTATTGTAAACTGCCCTGAGATCTTCAGATGAAGGATGGTATAGAAATTCAAACAAACAAACCTACAAACAAACCATTAAGACATCTTTAGTATGAATAAGCAGATAATGATGAAGTTAGCTATGCGTTTTGCAGTGCTTCGTTAATGAACTCTTGGAGAGAGAAAAACTATTGACATTTATACCTTTGAGAGAGAATTCACTTGATTTTTACATTGATGTTGTCTTATTGACTTTTCTGTCCTTAAAGTGCAGAGAGAACATATTTCCCTTGAAAGGAAAGGAAAAGAAGAAATATTACAAAAAAGAAATTAGGGCATTCTGGCCTAAAGTTAACAGAACAAGGGCCACATGAGACTCACTTTCACATCATGTAGAAAAATGTAAGATTGCTGCATGTTTGCCAAATCTCCCCATAGGGAAGAAACCATAATGTTTAAAGGACAGGTGCATCTGCAGTGCAAACACAGGTAAACGCCCTGAATCATCATGTTGCTCTACTTCAAAAGTGAGGATATTTGGCAGATGTACTGCAAACACCTTACAGTTCTGCATTATACGAACTGGTAGCCCCAAGACTAGGCATAATCTACAGTGCTCTGTAGAAAAGGCTACTGAAAATCAGTTGCTTTCATTGCCACAATCAGCCCTGAATGGTTGGATTTGCATTAATGTGTTTTTTGAGCAATTGTGGTGTCGACAGTGCAGTTGCATTTCAGGAACATTGATCTGCTGTGAAGAAAATGCTAGATCTTTCCACTGTCTAAAGGCTGTTTGCTGCACTTTCACTATCGTATGAGCCAATGTTTTTCGGAGCAATATTGAAGTGACTGTCACATGTTGCTGTTTTTTTTTGCAGGCTGCTTGCACATTTTCCCATCCACAGCAATGACAGGATGTGTTGTCATAATCTCACTCTTTCCATTCCTCTTCCACAGGGCGTGTGAACATGTGTGTATACATTATATATAAATATAACCCAGTATCCCAGAATTTTGACTCCATGGGACATCAGGAGTTGGCAGGAACTGAGCCATTTTCCATTTTCGATACTGGCCTCCTGACTAAATAATTTGGGGAAAATACATGAAATGGACTTCTCCGCAACCCTTCCCCTCTGCAGGGAGGTGGGACCGATTCGGATGGTCCGCCCCCGCCACTTAATGGATCCAATTGGCTTCCAGAGAGTGGTAGGGGATGCTTTATCCCAAGCTGATGGCCTTTCAGCTGATTCCCTGGTGGCACGCTGGAATGCGGAGTTAACCAGGGCTATTGACTGTCTGGCTCCGAAGCGCCCTCTCCGATTGCATGGAGCCCGGACAGCCCCGTGGTTTTCCCCGGAGCTGAGGGTGATGAAACAATCGTTGAGACGGCTAGAGCGCCGGTGGCGGAAAACTCATTCTGAATCAGACCGGACATGGGTTAGAGCTCAACGTCGAGCCTACCAAGTGGCAAATGGCAATTCGCCGCCTCCATTGCATCTGCAGAAAACAGCAGCAGGAGACTTTTTCAAGTGGTTCGCAATCTATCGGAACCACCTGTACCACCGGGGCCTGGTAGGGACCCCAAGATCTCCTGCAATGCTTTTGCAAAGTTTTTTGCAGATAAAATCGCTCAGATTCAGAAGGAGGTAGACTCCACCGTGGGAGCAGGGCCAGGGTGGGAGAGTGCTAGAGTTCTGTCTGGTCTTGTTACATGGGATCAATTCCAATCTGTTACCTCCGAGGATGTGGACAGGCTGCTTGGACAAGTGAAACCGACCACCTGTCTCCTTGATCCTTGCCCATCCTGGCTGATAAAAGCAAGCCGGGAAGGGCTGGGCGATGGGCTCTGCGGGGTGGTGAATGCTTCCCTCTGTGAGGGAGCCTTCCCAGACCCACTGAAAGAGGCGGTCATTAAACCGCTTCTTAAAAAAACATCTTTAGACCCGGCCAATTTGGCCAACTATCGCCCAGTCTCAAATCTGCCATTCTTGGGCAAGGTGATTGAGCGGGTGGTTGCTGAACAACTCCAAGCACGCCTGGAGGAAACGGACCATTTGGATCCCTTCCAATCAGGATTCAGGCCTCACCATGGGACTGAAACTGCCTTGGTCACGCTGGTTGATGATCTCCGGCGGGCTAGGGACAAAGGTGAGAGCTGTTTCCTAGTTCTGCTGGATCTCTCAGCGGCCTTTGACACCATCGACCATAACATCCTTCTGGACCGTCTAGAGGGGCTGGGAGCTGGGGGCACTGTCATACAGTGGTTCCGCTCCTTCCTCCTGGGCCGTGTCCAGAAAGTGGTGGTGGGGGATGAGTGTTCAGACCCCTGGGCTCTCACTTGTGGGGTGCCTCAGGGTTCTGTCCTCTCCCCCATGCTTTTTAATATCTATATGAAGCCGCTGGGAGAGATCATCAGGGGGTTTGGACTGGGTGTTCATCAGTATGCAGATGACACCCAGCTCTACCTCTCCTTTAAATCAGAACCAGTGAAGGCGGTGAAGGTCCTGTGTGAGTGCCTGGACGCGGTTGGAGGATGGATGGCGGCTAACAGATTGAGGTTGAATCCTGACAAGACAGAAGTACTGTTTTGGGGGGACAGGGAGCGGGTTGGTGTGGGGGATTCCCTGGTCTTGAATGGGGTAACTGTGCCCCTGAAGGACCAGGTGCGCAGCCTGGGAGTCATTTTGGACTCACAGCTGTCCATGGAGGCGCAGGTTAACTCTGTGTCCAGGGCAGCTGTCTACCAGCTCCACCTGGTACGCAGGCTAAGACCCTACCTGCCCGCGAACTGTCTCGCCAGAGTGGTGCATGCTCTAGTTATCTCACGCTTGGACTACTGCAACGCGCTCTACGTGGGGCTACCTTTGAAGGTGACCCGGAAACTGCAATTAATCCAGAATGCGGCAGCTAGACTGGTGACTGGGAGTGGCCGCCGGGACCACATAACACCGGTTCTGAGAGATCTGCATTGGCTCCCAGTACGTTTCCGAGCACGATTCAAAGTGTTGGTGCTGACCTTTAAAGCCCTAAACGGCCTCGGTCCTGTATACCTGAAGGAGCGTCTCCACCCCCATCGTTCAGCCCAGACATTGAGATCCAGCGCCGAGGGCCTTCTGGCGGTTCCCTCATTGCGAGAAGTGAGGCTACAGGGAACCAGACAGAGGGCCTTCTCGGTAGTGGCGCCCGCCCTGTGGAACGCCCTCCCATCAGATGTCAAAGAGATAAATAATTACCTGACATTCAGAAGACATCTTAAGGCAGCCCTGTTCAGGGAAGTTTTTAATATGTAACGCTGTACTGTTTTTAACACTGATTGGGAGCCGCCCAGAGTGGCTGGGGAGACTCAGCCTGATGGGCGGGGTATAAATAATAAATTATTATTATTATTATTATTATTATTATTATTATTATTATTATGCCACTCCCTTGCCCTTGGTCATATATAAAAGCAGAAAATTACAAAAACACACACACAAAAACAAACCCCACCTTCCACACAATTAAAATACTTGAGTACCTTTCCAAATCTCTCACATGTGTTAGAATTTTTCCAACAGAAGAAAAAGTCATTTGATGATCACAATATTCCAATATAGTGATGGAATGATAATGACATCATGGGAAGCATGCAGAAGAATGAGGGGTGGGAGATTCTATTGCAGTACAAAAGTAACACCCGTGCTGCCTAAATACTACTAATACTGCTTATCTTCATCATCCTTGCATATGACTTTGCTGCACTTAAATTTAGAAAATAACAAATTTAGCTAGGAAATGTATTGGATTGTGAAAACGCTTTAGGTATTGTCACCTATTGTTAGAAGAGGTAATGCACTACTTCCATCATTAATTTCATGCGAAACATGCACAGTGTAGTAGCTTACTTTCCTAATAGTGTAGGGTGTATTTACTAGTTACATAGGACATGAGCAGATTGAATTCACTATTTGGGGGATTTGAGTTTGTGAAACATGATCACTTTCATTATACTAGAGATGCTGTAGCAGCAGAAGAATGATTAACAAAATAGGGATGCTTCTTCACATCAGTGACTATAGTGTAGCAATGGGCCAGTCAGGTTTTTAAGCAATAGTTTCAAGCTCTCTACACTGGATTTTTTAAAAAAATAGTCTGGTTCTCATTGGCTGACTTCTACATATAAATTGATCAGATTACGAATTTACTTCCTGCTATTGTGCCAGGTCTTCAAAACTGTTATTGGTTTACCTCTTGGGCTTGAATTTAAGGCAGCTTTCCTTTCATTCCTGTTTTCCTAAACAATCACCATACCACTGCCGTACTCCAGAATCTGAAAGGTTAATTCAAAATAAGATTACCTTTTGGTACTTAAATATGTCATGTTGTATTTACGGTCATGTCTTGTATCCAGGATTTAAATTTAAGTGTGAGATTGCTGAGTAACTCTTGTTGTACTAATACCTGGATTCCAGCTAAGCCTGTTTTCCTGTTCTACTCGAAAAGAGCTTCATTGAGTATGTTTTGTCTAATTAAATCTAAGCCTGTATTTTCATATTAGCTAGTCATAAAAGTATTAAAGCAAGCAGAGCAAAGAAGAATAATGCAGTTCTGAATGACAGAGAAAATCTTTTAAGCAACTAATTTTGGATTACTTTTATACACTAGATTTATTACTGTAACAGTCCCAAAATACCACTGACTTACAAGATTGCTATAAGGAACAGATTAGTGATATTGACTTGGAGATCCTGTGTTACTCTTCTTGGTCTTTAATATGTGCAGGTTTAATATTGGATGCCATTCAATTTGAGGTTGAAATCATTACATTATTTGCAACTGGGGAAAGGAGTATTCCCCAAATGAGTGTTGGAAATACATTCTGTGCTGTGTTGACCTGACCTACCAAGTTGCAAAAATCTTATATTCTCCATTTCCTCTGGAGATAATACTTCATTTTATTTAGAATGAGGGAGAATGAGATTACTAATGACATTCAAAGTGGTTTCTATTTTTTTAAAAAAATAAGATCATTGGTTATTTAAATGCCTCAGTTGTTATTAGTTATCATGCCGTCTATCTTCTGTCAGTTTAAATATATTTTGCAATCTCACATGCACAGAAAATTATTTACTAAATCCTTAGCACGCTTCATGCAAAAGAGAGCATCAAGTGCACATTGATAGCATAATAAAAAGGAACAATAACTGTTTTGGATTTGTCATTGGTTTCACCTAATGAACATTGGAAATGCTCCTGTGCTGGATCAGACCATGGACCCCTCTAGACAAGCATTTCTAATATGGCTACATGGATCCAGGAAATCCACAAGAATGCTACAAAGACTAAAGTTACCACTCCCCCTTTTTTTTTGCTCCTGCCATTGGTGTTCAGAGGTACACTGATTCAGAATCTGAAAGTCCATTTAACTATTGTAGCTGACATCAGAGGCGGAGCTAGCTGCTCCAGCACCCGGAGTTGTGCACATGCTGTGCACCTGGGGGTGGGGCTAGCTGCCCGCGGGGGTGGGACGAGCGTCCCAGGGGGGCTCCGCCCACAGCGAGCATCCCAGGGGGGCAGGGCAGCAATGTCACTTCCCCTCAGGGATGACACCCAGGGTGGGCTGCACCTGCCGCACCCCCCTTTCTCTGCCAGTGGCTGACAGAACATTCCTCTGTCATGGGCCAGGAGTCAGCTTTGCTTCCCAAACAGCAGCCTGAAGGGGGAGAAGGAGGAGTGACTCCACCTGCAGCTGATCAGCCTTCAAGGTCATAGAGCAGAATGCACTGAGGAGAATCAGGTGGTGTTTGCCTTCTTAAGCAGCAAGGGCGCCAACTCGCCTTCCCACCGTTGCAACACAGGCATGTGATATGCGTGATGTCACACCACACACACACCCACGCCTGTACATAGTACATAGTCCACCCCCATCGTTCTACCCGGACACTGAGGTCCAGCGCCGAGGGCCTTCTGGCGGTTCCCTCACTGCGAGAAGCCAAGTTACAGGGAACCAGGCAGAGGGCCTTCTCGATAGTGGCACCCACCCTGTGGAACACCCTCCCACCAGATGTCAAAGAGAATAACTATTAGCTGATTTTTAGAAGACATCTGAAGGCAGCCCTGTTTAGGGAAGCTTTTAATGTTTGATGCATTATTACATTTTAATATTTTGTTGGAAGCCGCCCAGAGTGGCTGGGGAAGCCCAGCCAGATGGGCGGGGTATAAATAATATATTATTATTATTATTAGTGACTTCACAAGCACTACATGCAGGCGTATGTGTGTGTGACGTTTCACGTCTGTCTTGTGGCAGCTGGCGGCAGCCGCTCCTCTTCCTCCTCCTCTTTGCAGCCAGTGAGGTACCCTTTTCCTCAGAGAGACTTTGCCTCCATATCTGAGCCCCCATCCCGGAAAAGGGTGCCTCGCTGGCTGACTGCAGATGGTGAAGCTGAACTACTTCTCTCTCAGAGGCAACACAACTGCTGCCTCCTGGTTTTTCTCTTTGACTTTGTGATCCCCCACATTTATATTGCCCAAGCACCCACAGCCCCCTGGAGTTGGTTCCTATGTTAAGCAGAGCTTCCAGCAACAGTCAGATTATGGTAGCTCCTGGCCCTACCCTGATGCTTCCTGCTTGTTTTGACCCTTGACCCCATGATCATCAGATTCCCTGGAACAACAGACCGCACAGATTGCTGTTTGCCCAACCCTAGGGCTGGACCTGACTTTGGATGCTGACTCTGCCTCCAGGCACACCTCAGAGGCTCTTCTTGTTGGCTGGTCTCCCACTCACTGCGCTCTGCACATTGTTGCTCAGCAATGAGACTATGACATCATCTATGAATCAGCTCTTTAGGCCATTCAAGCCAGTGACCACAACCACTGCTAGTAGAAACAAATCACATACCGTATTTTTCGCACCATAGGACACACTTTTTCCCCTCCAAAAATGAAGGGGAAATGTGTGTGCGTCCTATGGTGCGAATGCAGGCTTTCGCTGAAGCCTGGAGAGTGAGAGGGGTCGGTGCGCACCGACCCCTCACGCTCTCCAGGCTTCGCACACCTCTCTGCAAGCAGCGGGAGCCCAGCGCTGGGCTCCCGCTGCTTGCGGAGACTTGCCTGCATGCTGAAGCCTGCGCGCGCTGAGCTCAGTGCGTCCAGGCTTCGCGGACCTCTCCGCAAGCAGCGGGAGCGCTCCCGCTGCTTGCGGAGAGTTGCCTGCATGCCGAAGCCTGCGCGTGCTGAGCTCAGCGCGTCCAGGCTTCGCGGACCTCTCCGCAAGCAGCGGGAGCGCTCCCGCTGCTTGCGGAGAGTTGCCAGCATGCTGAAGCCTGCGCGCGCTGAGATCAGCGCGCCCAGGCTTTGCGGACCTCTCAGCAAGCAGTGGGAGCGCTCCCATGGCTTGCAGAGAGCTGCCTGTTTGGGGGCTGGGGTTGGGGGAAGCTCGAGCTTCCCCCGCCCCAGCCCCGCGCCTGGGGGAAAAATAATTTTTCCCCCTTTATTTCCCCCCCAAAAAACTGGGTGCGCCCTATGGTCCGGTGCGCCCTATGGTGCGAAAAATACGGTACATTAATTATGTGTGACATGAAGAACTTCCCACAATTTGGGATGACGTTCCCCCTCCATAGGTGCCTTCTACATCCCACCTCATATAGTTCAGGGGGGTTCCTGATCCTCCAGATTTATTTATTTATTTATTTATTTTTGGTGGACACAGGCAGCATCAGGAAGAGGAAAAGAAACTTTTCTTCCATGAACTTTCTGAAGCTGATTTCCTTAAGTTACGTTAACTTATGCAATTCCATGGAAGGAAAGTTCCATATCCCCTCCTCCTCCTTGTTGCTGCCTAGGTGGCTTAAACATTGGATTAGACCAATTCACAGGTGAAAGTTTTATTGGTGGCAAATGGACTTGATAGCTAAATGAATTTCCAGGTTCACAGTCCATGTACCTCTGAATAGAAGGAAGATGAAGAAAAGCAATGAGTCATGATATAGCCTCCATAGCAAAGCTATGGGCTTCTTGGAAGCATGTGGTCAGCCGTGGCTGAAAACAGGGTGCTTCCCTAGATATGCTTATAGTCTGAGATCCCTCAGTAAAGTTGTGCATAATATGTTCTTCAAATTCTCTCACTCCACCCTACCCCTTCACTCATTGTTAAGTTGCTTTTTTTATTTTAGAGTTGATTGACCTTTTTATTTTCCTCATTTTGGCCAGACTTTTTATAGAATTCCTTTTTACTTTTTTGTAAATATAAAGTTGTAGCATGGGTGGTGGGTGGTGGAGGAGGAACATAAACCACCCAGTGGTGGAGAGTGGTAGTGCAGGATTGTTGCCTAGCCAGAGATACCGCATCTTGTACATGGATAGATCTCCCCCCTCATTTTCTCACATTGTAGTCCCCCAAAATAGGGGTGTCTTATACATGGGGGCATCTTATAGACGGAAAAATATGGTATATTGTGGTGAAGGAGCTAATATGAATGTGAATGGGCTGTAATGTAATTGCAACTGTTCTAACATGTTACGGGACATATTGGTGGTTTGGCCTCTTGCAGCTCCTTCACAGTTACCCCCCGGTAAAGTAGGCATATGAGTGTAGGTGGTACTGGGAACAAGGGGGTCCTGCTAAAAGGCTTCCCATTCCCACCTGGTTGGCCACTGAGAACAGGTTACTGGACCTAGTGGGACTTTGGTCTGATCCAGCAGAGCTCCTATGTTCTTCCTAGGAATGTGGATCTGGTCAGAAAAGCAGAACTACTTTCTTTCCTTGTGCAGTTCAAAATGGAGATTTCATTGTTTGAGGTTTGATTTTGTTTGTTACAGCATTGAACTATCATATGCCAAATGCTTGCTAAACTTTGCAGTAGAGACGGTATGTAGTAATTCCTATTGGATAAAAATCATAAATAGGTTTGCTTCTTCTTCCCTGCCAAAATCACTACTAGAAAGGGAAGCTCAAGATACACTGGCAGCTTCAATCTTGTTGCTTTGACAATTTTACTGGCTAGAATCACATGGGTGGTTTCTGCCAGCTGAGATCTAGTCTACTGTTCCTTTGGACTGGAACTACAGAGACCAAAAGGAACTACAGTGGTACCTCAGGTTAAGAACTTAATTCATTCCGGAGGTCCGTTCTTAACCTGAAACTGTTCTTAACCTGAAGCACCACTTTAGCTAATGGGGCCTCCTGCTGCTGCCACACCGCCGCAGCATGTTTTTTGTTCTCATCCTGAAGCAAAGTTCTTAACCCGAGGTAGTATTTCTGGGTTAGTGGAGTCTGTAACCTGAAGCATCTGTAACCTGAAGCATCTGTAACCCAAGGTGCCACTGGACAGGATTCTTTTTTCTGCCTCTTGCTGGTTGGAGTACTGCAATGCACTGAAATTGTAAAAAAGTATTTATCAGAGGTGCTGCTTTCACTTGATAGAACAGTATATTTTGTAACAATTTCATCATGTACCGTGCCAGAGCATACAGGAGATTCATTGACTGTGTTTGTGGAGTAACAGCAAAGTCAAAGGGCACAGAGCTTCATTCATTCTTCTAGACCTTGGGATGAAGTGGGGAAGTTTTGAATTTTAGCTTATCTGGTTTTGTCTGTGTTGTAGTGGAGGACAACTAATAGCAGTCGTTCTTGTTACCTTCATAAATCAGGTAACAATACTTGGAACTTATTCAGATGTTCTGAACTTCACATGGTTCATATCTTCTAGGACTGCATAATTACAGAACATAGGTGGGACATCACAGATACCTTTTGAATGGTGGCCTATGCCATCAACTCTACAATGACAAGCAAGCAAGTAGAATTGTAACCTTTCCAGTTGCTAGCTGTTCATGTGTCTTCAATTTTTTTATTTTACACACATGCACATGAATGTATGTGGCTGGAAGGCTTGTGCAACCTGCTTATTCTAAATATTTGTCTCTGTATTGAGATAGAGTAGGAGGGTGCAAGTGTGATTGTGGTCCTCTGCTTCAGCATCCCTAGGAGAAATGACTGCACTCAGAAGATAAAACGTACTGTAGAAAAATGTTCCAAGAGTGCTCAAGCATAACAATGATGAATATGGGATTGGTAGCTTGATATCTATCTATAGCATACCTGTAGCACAGCTATATCAGCAGCATATCAAACAGCTTCCGTGCCATGGCAGCTTAATGTAAATAAAGGTCATATACCATCTGAAAGTCAAGATAAATTTAGATTACATTTGTAGAATGTAGATTCATATTTTCTCTCCCTCCACTTGGATAAAATAACAATTTAATATAAAAGTGTAAGGCTTCAGAATTTACAAGTCACATTATCACTGAATACTCCATTACCTCACCCTTCAGAATTTTGCATTATAACGCTGTACTCAGAGTGCTTTTCTTCTGCTATTTGATCACGGTCAGACATTCTCTATAGTTAGAACTGTATGAACTATTCATCGTGACTTGTTTAAATGATGAGATGTGCTGTTTTGTAAAAGCAATTTTTAAAGTTGCCTTTGAAAGCATATTTTGTGCATATATTCACTTCCTAAATCAAGCTTAGATTAAAGACCTTTCGAGTGTTTTTTCCGAATATAATAATTTCTGTTGTAGAGAAGAACTTGTAATGTTTGCAATGGGGTACAAATGCTAACTAATCATATGGAGCTAATCATAATAAATCTGCATGTGTAATTTTGCAAACATATTTTAACATTAAACCATATTTTGTCAGTCAATTTCCCCACTTCCAAAATAAGATAATCTCCACCTAAATGAAAAATGTATTTATTTAGAGTGCTTATATGCCACTTTATAACCCCCAAAAGCTCAAAGATTGCCAGAATAATAATAATAATAATAAACCATTCAGGTTTGGTATCAGGAAGAGATATTTCTTTCTGAAATTTCTGATTATTTATGTTTATTTAAATATTTATAAATTGCACTTCAATAGAAAAAAACAACAAAAATGATTCTACTGCCCTCACTGCCAGCAATCTCATTGCTGAAGTAGTGTAGAAAAAGGAGTGGTACTGAAGTTATCAAAGTAAACTACTTTGTTTAACGTATACCTAATTAATTGAAACCTAAGTTCTTGGGCGCCATTGTGAATATGTTCAGCCCTTGTTACTTGGCAACTATTTTATAAAAGACTAGCAATCTCCTGATTTCCCTTTCGCTCCTGTTTCCAGGTCAGGCGATCAAAAGACCATGAGATTAAACAGCATCTTGGCAGGCTTCCAGTGCCTTTCTGGAAACAATTAAATATGCTTAGAGGATTAATCCAGAAAGATTTATGTAGTTTAGGATTGGGGCATCTGAAGATCCCCTTTCCTATTATGAACATGTCTATTATGTCATATTTGCTCAGGACACCATTACTGTTAGATATGAGGTATGGGAAACAGGGACTTTTTAGTGGGAGTACCCCAGATATGGAATGCTGTCCATAGGGGAGCTTGACTTTGGGGCAAGGCTTTAAACCAGTTTTTAACATGATGTGTTTATTGCAGCCTTTACCTTGGTTGCTGCTGTTTAATTTTGTCTTATTTGTTCCATAAACCAACTTGAAATGCTTTGGGTTAAAGGCAGCCTTCAAAGCTCTTTGCATAAGCTGGCGTAGCAGCAAACCATCAACCGGGCCATTTGAGACATGTGCTGACGTTGCGATTCAGGAAGATATTATTTCTCACCTAGCAACTGACTGCTTTGAAATGTGAGGAGGATTTCTAAATTTCTAGTGGACAGAGCAGTCGGATGCTTTGAGGGAAGGCATGGAGAATTAAATGAGGCTGGGGAAGGTTAAGGAGGCCCACAAAACCCATACAAAAGTAAGTCAGCAAAAAGCTGCTGCTTTAGAACTAAAGTAAATTAAAATTAATTTCTTCATGAATGTAATTAAATTCATTGTTCACAGTAAGGTACTTGATTATACATCTGGGAAATCTTACCTAAACCATAATAACACAAGTCCAGCTTGGGGCACCTGTAAAGAATAAAGCTGGGACTCACTAGTAAAGGGCGGGAAAGAAATCTAATAGATAAATAAAGCCTAGTCAAAACGTTCAGTTTCTTAAAAGCCCATTTGGAGCCATTCCCCCTTCACCTTTACCCCACAGGTAAAAGAACATGAGACTTTTGTTTCAGACATCATGGAGTTAGACTTATTCAGGGAAACAAAGGAGGATTGGTCCAAAGAACTGGAACAATAATTTTCAACACTTTGAAAGACCTCACTTTTGAAAATAAAAATAAGACTGAAACACACAAGTTTCACAGCTGAGATGTTCTCATAGAATAAGATGCAAAGAAATAATATGCCTGATGTTGTTTATTCAATCAGCTTGTTTTTAAAGTTTATATTTTACACCGTTTTACAGTTCAGATTTAAGATGCAGCCCTTAAAGGCTGAGGTGGGAGAATCCCATCCAACTAAGTGGAACTTTAAAAAAAAAAGCAAAAAAAAAAAAAAAGCGCCATTGATTCATTGCAATGTTATTTCCCCTTTCCTTTAAGAAACTCAAAACAGTTCTTGCCTTCCTTTTCTTTTTCACACGTTTGTCCTCACAACAGCCCTGTAAGGTAGGATAGGCTGTGAGATGCTGACTGGCTGAAGGTCCCCTAATGAGTCTCATAGAAGAATGTGGAGTGCTTAAGACTGCTCTGCACAAAACTGAGAGTATAAGGACTCAAGCAAACTATAATTGCCTGATGAGGCAGAATGCACCAGTGGCATGCCTCTGTTGCTTTTGGTCACAGGATGCAGAGTTTGGTCTTGCTGTGAAGATTCAAAATACCACCCAGACCCTCTTCTTGAAACAATATTTGTTGAATTTGCCGCAAGCATGCAAGAGTGAATGAGTTTTCTGAAAACGTCCAGCACATAGTCATATGTACAAGAAAAGGAATATGGGAGTTTTAAACAGGTTTGTCACAACAAGGAAAAGCCTACACTGGCTGTCCTGGGCACTCAGATTGCAAGTGACTCTTTCAATTTCTATTCTGCATTACATTTTTCACATAAAAAAAAGCACTGAAGAGGTTCGAAAGCATATGGAAAACACAACTAGCCTTCTAGCTCTAGTGCTGATTACTATAGTAACATTTTTGTAACTGTGACATCTGGTGGCTTCTTGTGAGATTGCAACAAAAGGGTTACAGATTTAATCCCCTTCTTCATAATATTGTTTATGTGCTTCAAAGGCTGGGTCTGAGTCAAGAATCATGGCAAGGCTCTGAAAAGATGTCCTGGGACTCCATGATCACTTATTGATCATGCATTCAAACAACAGAGCTCTTTAAGATACTGAGAATCACTTTACACATTAAAAAATATTTGATACCCCTCTTGAACTTAAAATATATATATTAAAATTGATAGAATTGTAGAGTTGGAAGGGACCCTGGGATCATCTAGTCCAACCCCTTCAATGCAGATCAATCACCCTAACAAATATTTAATGAGAATCGAATCCCCATGACGGGGTGAGCTCCCGTTGCTCGGTCCCTTCTCCTGCCAACCTAGCAGTTCGAAAGCACGCCAAAGTGCAAGTAGATAAATAGGTACTGCTCCGGTGGGAAGGTAAATGGCATTTCCGTGCGCTGCTCTGGTTCACCAGAAGCGGCTTAGTCATGCTGGCCAAATGACCCAGAAGCTGTACGCCGGCTCCCTCGGCCAATAAAGTGAGATGAGCGCCGCAACCCCAGAGTCGGTCACGACTGGACCTAATGGTCAGGGGTCCCTTTACCTTTACCTTTATACTTATACTTGCAAAATTCAGCAGAGTGAAATAGAATGTGGATTGGAATGAAGAGACAGAAATTTCATGGGGGCATGTTATGAAAAGGAGGAAGGCGCACAACCATACAGAAGAGAATAAAGGCTCAAGATAATTCCCAAAGGTAGCTCAATCGCCTCCTAGCAGTCACTTGAGAAACTAAACCTTGGAGCAGATATTGAATCATGAATGTCCCCTTTTGCTCATGAAACAGCTGGGTGAGTGTATCATCCATCATTCAGGCAGCAGCCTGGCCTCTCTGGTTCTGCTGGAGAACTGTGGATGATTCTGCCAGAATTCAGTGCAGCAAAGAGGATCAAAATATTGGAGTGGTGTTGAGAATGAACATGAATTGAGGGGAATGTCCCACTCGGAGGTGGTATTCTCCCAGGAAGCTGCCTGGGTGCCTTACTGAATCACACCATTTGCACAGTCCATATAGCTTAGTGCTGTCTACACTGACTTGCAGGGGCTCTCTAGATTTTTAGAGAGGGTTTTCTTTTAGTCCTACCTGCAGATGCCAGGATCTGAACCTGGGAACTTTTGAATGCAAGTCAGATGTCTGCCAATGAGCTATGGCCCATCCTCATGCCATCAAGTCCCAGGGGTCTTTATAAAGATGTTCTATTTCATAAGAATAGAGTGCTTATCTGCTGATCATGATTGCTCTCAAAATAAATTTTAAAAAATTAAGTGTCCATCTTGTGTGTGTGCATTCAATGTGAGCATTTGAAAGTTCCAATTTAGCCCAGGAATTCTAAGAAACCAAAACATATTATTATTATTATTATTATTATTATTATTATTATTATTATTAAATGGCTAGTTTGTGGGGCTGTGCATACCAACATCTATTTGTTTGTTCATTTATTGCATTTATATCCCACATTTCCTCCTAAGGAGCTCAAGTTGGCTTATATGGTTCTCCCTACAAAGGCTATATACGGAGCTCCGTGGACCACAAATCCACCACTGGATATCATCACTGTTACAATAGGACTTAAAGCAACAGTGTTTGATGATTGTAGTGGAATATATTGTCCAATAAAGCCTTATTCATATGTTCAAAGTGTGCTGGAGGCAAGAGGCAAATATTAGCCCTGTCACTGATGCTCCTGTTCCCACTGGATCTTGAACAGGAAGGTCTGAGGGGGGGATTCTTTTGCACGATCTGGTGGACACATTACAGTGTTCCCTGTAATCAAGAACTCCACATGATTAGGGGTACTGGTTGCATATTCCAAGTGTGTTGAGCCAAATGCGCTTAGCACCCCCCTTTAGACCCTCTGACATGTGATTAGGAATGGAGCTGGGGCCACTGGGGGCAGTCCAACAACCCCTTCCAAATATTATGTCCACATAACCTCTATGATGGATAAGCTGGGCATGTAAACACTTGCTTGGCATGTAAAAAGACCCAAAGTTCAATCCGTGGCATTTCCAGATAGGACTGAGACTGTTGTCTGTCTAAAAATCTGGAGAGTCACTATGGACTAGTATAGGGAATATTTTTCTAGACAGACCAATGCTATGATTTGGCCTAAGGCAGCTTCCATTCTACAATGGGATTATATTGTATGATATAAAAAAAAAGATCCAATTTAGGAAGCCATACAAAAAAAGGGGGGTAGATGCTAGTTGGAATATAGATCAGGAGGAGAAGAAGAAAGAAAGCCAACAAATACAAAGCAGTTTGCATTTATAGAATACAACGCAAACTTGCACCACTTAGCTCAAGGAGAAGTTAGTGATCCTCCTTGCTTAGTCACCACAAAACTAAAAACAAAATTAATTGGAAGGCACTTGTTGTGATTGACATTGCTATCCTGCATTGCTCTTGGCTCAAATCTCCTTAAATACTCATTACGTGCTGTGTCTCCAAGGACTTTTCTTTTGCAGTAGCCCTCAATTTATATGGGCAGCCATCGTCTGAATATATTGACTTTTTTTTTTTCATGGGTGGGGTGGGGGAGAGAGAAAAATAATGACATGGAAATGGGATGGTGCTTCAACCAAAAAGACTTGCTGGGTCTTGTTTGCTGAGTCTAGAGACAACTTTTTACAGCATATTCCATGGTGTAGATGGAAACAACACACCAGCTTGCACTTAAAGGGAATAGTTACTCTGAGTATTTTACATGCCATGAATGTGGAATGCAATTTGCAACTTTGGTCACATCCATAAGGCACATTTAAAGCACATTTGTACTACTTTAACAGGCATGGCTTCCCCAAAGAATTCTGGGAATTGTGGTTTATCCCTCACCAAGCAAAGGTGCCAGCTTCTGAGGGAGAAGGGTGGGGCAAATGTGCATGTGACATCACATGTGCAATGTCCTGACATCACATCAGGATGTCGGAGGACTCAGGGGGCAGGAGCCAAACATGGTGGCAGCATGGCTTCAATGTCTGGTGGCAGCTCCTCCTCCCTTGCTGTGGCCACTGGCTGGTGGCTGCTTCTCACCGCCTTCCCCTCTGCAGCAGGAGGAGCCAGACACTGAAGCCACACAGCGTTCATCTCCACGCTTGACCATGATTGTTCTTAACATTGGGGAGCCCAGCCCCCCACCAATTTTGGGCCCCCCAAGAGGGTTGGGCCCCCTGGAGTTGGAACCCCTGTCACCGAGCAGATTTCCAATGCACAACACAACAATTCTCAGAATTCTTTGGCAGAAGAAGCCATGTGTGGTATGAGTGTGATCTGTGCTGCAAAGTGTGAACCTGTAGATAAACCTGGTAAATTTTCTTAGGGTTTTATTTAGCTTGCAAAATTAATTTCACAGAAATCCCTAAGATTTGTAACGTTTTCGGGTAAAGAGTATTGTGAATTTCTGGAAAACGTGAGGAATGGATGGACCGACATGAAAGGCAGCCATTCCTTGGAGTGCCTTTCAATAGAACCCATGACGTTTCTGGGTATTGTGAAGACTGGCTCCAAAAATCAATATTCTCCTATTTGCATGTGGATGACTAAATTTAGCATATTTCCTGCTCACTATTCTCTGAAAACACAAGTCAAAGGTGAATTATAAAACCCATAAACATATTGATTAGTAACACCATTTAAAAAACCACAAACCTAATCAATAAAAACTTAAAGCATTTCTTTTATATGTAAATTACCATTTCAGTTGCCTTTTCAAAAAGAAAGGTCTTCACTGCCGTTTGGAAGGCAACTACGGAACTGTGAAAGGTGAGAGATGGGACCATGCTTAGGTTGGGATGAAACCGACCTTTGCAACCCTGCTAGGATACTGTTTAGAGCTGACAGGCTGTTCCCTGGAGTCCAATTAGTGTAGGTTTGCCTCTCTTCCCACAAGGTTTAGGGAGAGTAGGAGGCTGTCATGAAATCCACTTCTCAGAATGGCTTTGTGAAGAATCTTTCTGAAGTCGCTGTCAAATCTACCAGTCAGTGGCTAATGGTCAACTGTGCTGATATTGAAGTCAATCCAGGCTGGGGGTAGGGGTGAAGGTGGGACTTGATTCTCTTTTTTAGATGTGGCTGTTGTGTGCTAAAAGTAGGGTCGGTTTGTTTCTGGTCTATGACAATTTCCCTTGTGTTCATTCTTGATCTGTTCCATCCTGTTTCTGCATTCATCTTCCATTTAAAAACAGAGCAGCATTATATTGAAATATGCAATTATTTAAATATATGTTTTCTCTCAGGGTATGCATTATCAACAGAGATGGGGGGGGGAGAACTCTGGTTCAGCTTGCATTTAAAGGGGAACTTACCTAATTCTCACTTTCTGATACAGTATGCGAATCAAAACATCCTCCTTTGAAATCCATGCTTCTCCTAATTTTTGCGGTGCAGTTTTCCAACTGTGTAATGTGCGCAAGAATGTTTATTCTAGGCCAAAGCATGTATATGAATGTATATTTGTAAAAACAATATGCAAAAATGCATCATATTAGAGGGAATTGATGTACAAAAAAAATGCGTATATTCATTGAGAGGCATTACAGACATTAAAATCTTAATGTTTGTGAAATCTGTATGTCGACTGAACCAGTTCATCAGAAGCAGTACATACATAATGGACTTTCATATGGCATACTGTCGGAGGGTGGACCAGTTGAGCAGTCTTGGCTGAAAAGAGACCAGTGACATTCTCTGTTTCTGTATGTGAAGCAGCAACTCTGGTGAAATAGCTAAAGCTCTTGGGAATATCAACAGGCTAGCCTATAGCCAGTTAATTATAGATGGTTGACATTTAATATGCGTTCCAGTGTATATCTACTTATCACAGTAATTTGTTATGTGGCAATTAAGTGCCTAGACATTCGCTTACTGTTCTAATGGCCAAATTAAAACTCACTTACATATTTATTCTGCATGTGGTCTTTATTTAAAGTCAGTAGATGGAGCCCGCGGCAGCAAGTGGTAACGGATGTGTACAGCCAAGGGGAAGGGCTATAAAGGGACATGAGTTGGCAGGAGAGGATCACTGCCACAGAGGAAAGACCTTTTTTGTCAATCTGACTGTTAATGATTATTATGATTTGCATTTGCATTTATTGGTTGCTTTTTCACAAGAAGTGACCCAATGTGCTGCAAATATGATTAAAAACCAGAGTAAAATGAACGAACACACACACACATACACGAATGAGAAAAGGAAAGTCTAACTCAACCTTCCCCACTTGAAGAAAAATAAGAAAGAGGCCACCAATATACCTAATATTTGTACACTTGTGTTCAGTTTTGTAGAAAGGTTTCATTGGAAAGTGTGCAAATGATCTCTTATCGCAAACGATCTCTATCAGGTGGTATGAAGGTGAAACAGTGAATGAAAAAAGCCTGTATTATTATTTGTATTGGCTTGGTGGAATATTTCTTTTCCTCATCAAATATGGATATATGTTGCAAGCATGAAGTAAATGCTGTCCACTTTTAGCCTCCAAAAGAATATTTTATTGACCCTTTTAAGAACAGAAGACATCAAATAACTCCTTTCTATGTTCAAAAAGCGTACAGCTGAACCTGCTTGCATATCTGATCTGCATTTATTTTTTTTTAAAATGTTAATCAGGAGTTTAGCAGGCAGGTCTTCAAAAAGCAGTCTCTCTATAAGCATGAAATAATTTCTGTAAATTGCTAATGCTTCAGTGCACCTGACAATGGTAATATGTTGTCCATGACGGGGAAAGGACACCGGGGATTCTTCTACTTATCTATTTTGGTCACAACCTTTTTGGCACTAATGCTGCTACTTTAGCTTTTCACCATGAATGCTCAATGTATCAGGCAATAATAAAATCTATTTAAATTGTTCCTTGTGATACCGGCTTGCCCTTTAAAAGACCTACATTACTAACTCGCCATGTCGCTGATGCCAGGAATGTTAAATTAACTGATATTGTGTTTACTTCTTTATTTAGGGCTGCACCAATTGTTCACCCATGAACATTTCGGGCATGAAATTAAAGCCTTTTGAGGGGGAGGGGGAAGTGATCCCTGAAACTTTTTATTGCTTATGCTTTGTGCTTGCTGTTCAAGGACTCTCACGGCCTGATCGGCAACTATTTCTGAACATATTGCTATGTAATAGAGAGAATCCAGGGATTCTAGGTGCTTACTCAGATTCAGTTTACGTGTAAGGAATTTGGTGTCTTTAGGATATTTTGCTTTATTTACACATATAACATTAGTTGGAGGGATACAACATTCCCAATACAAAAGATCTTGCTTCTTCTTAGTCACAGTTTGGGATCCAGAATGGAGCAAGCATGTCTCTGTGCTTCTAGCTTTCACTCTGCTTCCAGTTCAGCTCTCACACACTATATTGGGTATTGTAGTAGCTAGGTGAGGGTGGAGAAAGGCCCACCCATTTGTTCTGTAGCACAGGGCTACTTTTTTGGTTATGCTAATCATAGTGCTTAACTAGTCAGCCGAAACCAATACCTGGACCAGGCATAGGCAAACTCGGCCCTCCAGATGTTTTGGGACTACAACTCCCATCATCCCTAGCTAACAGGACCAGTGGTCAGGGATGATGGGAGTTGTAGTCCCAAAACATCTGGAGGGCCGAGTTTGCCTAATCCTGACATAGACAAAGGGACTGGTTTGGCAGGTGTGCTCTCTTACATTCTACCCCCACAGATACAGGATCCCAAGAATTGGAAGGGACTCAGGGCATCATCTAGATCGATCCCCCCCAAACAACACACACACACACACACACACACACACACACACACAGAGTGCCATCTTCTTTCAGTTATGGAATCACACAGTGAATATGCTGGCATCATGGCACAATGTAGCTAGATTTGACATTGAGATGGTATCATAAAGTCAATTCAGATTGAGGGTAATTGCTTAACCTTTGTTATATAAAAAAATGGATAAGATTTCCCTATCCCAGTCATCTCCATTACCTAGAAGTCATCTCCATTACCCCCCGAAGAAAATGGAGAAAGAAAGAGAGAGAGAGAGAGAGAGAGAGAGAGAGAGAGAGATATTTTATTTGTTGGTATGGAAGAATGATTGGGAAAGAATCAGGCTACCCCAATTGCCTTACATTGCCACATGTGCCCTTCTCTCATAGCCAGAATGGAGAAAGAAGATGACCCACATGAAGAACAATTCTATTTATGGCTGTACTGGGAAAATAATGCACTGCAATTAAATGTTAGAGTTGTCCATCGAAGCAAAATATCTCCCCAACTTCTCACCTCTCAAGCTCTTGCTGATTCTCCAGTCAGCTTAGTTTCATTTCTCAGAAACAGAGAAGGTAGGGTGTGCATTTAACATTATTGAAAACTGTCACAAAAGGGCTTCTCATGTGGTTGGGTACTTCCTGATCCACCTCAACAGTGTGTTTCGACTTCGGTATATGAGTCTGCCCTGAATTACCCCTAATTCATCATGTTATTTGGGATATACACAGATCCAGTGAACAATATTAGTGCCTAAATTAGTTGGTTTTTTTCACCCCACAACTGCATGGTTCCCAATAATATTTTTGCATTTATAATGATGAACCCACTGAAAGCGGCTGCACCACCCAGAGAAAATGCAATAATGTGATGGCCTACTGGATCATTTCAATTAAATACGTACATTGAATGCAATATCCACCCTTAACCCCCTTAGTTCTAGAGAAGATCATCCTGGGGAGAAAGAGAGGGACAGGGAGGGAGAAGTTGTCTAGACAATTCCTTAAAATGTGGTAGTTTCATTGGATGTATATTGGGGACTCCATTTTTCATGTTACTTGAAATAGCAGCCTTACAACAAAGGTTGAAGTGTATTAGGAACAGCAGAAACAGCTGAGAATTAGACTCTTTGTCAGAAGACTGTCCTTTCTCCTCTTGACATAATGACATCATTTAAAATATGGTTTCCTTTAATCGATTCTGGAAACTGGCAAAAAGCCTGCAGCCTAGAAAAGATACCCCTATAGAGTGGGAAGAAAGCCAGAATCAGGGAGGTGAACCAGAGAAAAGGCTGCTCTTTATCTGACTGGAGCTTCGTGCAAAGATTCCCACCCCTATTTTTTGCTTTGATATGTGTTTTATGTTTGTTTTTGTTTTAAGGTAAGGATTTCCCCAAAGCAAGCCATTTGAATGTGTCATTTCTGTGTTTAATTTAAATGAGTGGATCTGATGCTCATTTAATGTGTGGCATTAAGGACAGGCTTCCAGAAAGCTCTGCCAAATCATTTCAGTCCTGCCCTGAGACGCCCCTGCTATTCCAATCCTGGCCCTTGGGTGAATAGCATCTGGCAATCATGGTGAACGGTGCCAAAGTGTATGGTGGCTGAATTATATACACAATCTGCGGAAAAGAACTACCATCCAGAACAAGATGTTGCATTTCCTGCCTCAGATTCCAAATACCTGCATGTTGCTTGCAAGTTTTTTTGGGGGGGTGACGTGTCTTACCTCGCCCCTGCTGCTACCTGAATTAATTACTGTTCTTGTGGCTCCTCATTCACTTTATGGTTATTCCTCATATGTCTAGTGTCTCATTTAGCTTTTGACATAATTATTATGGCAGAGGGCCAATCTTCAATTAAGACACATCTCCTGTTAACTAATGGTTTAATTCTGCATCTTGTATCTGGGCTTTAATAGCATTGAGATTGTGTGTCAGCTTGGCTTATCTCCAGTTACTACAGCTGCTCCTATTGAGTCCCCTCTGTCTTGAAAATATCTTTTAGTTGTTGTCACTTTCCTTAATTTCCAATGCATCTCAGTTCTGCTGAGTGGAAGAAAAGCAACACACACACCCCACTCCCCGCTACACTGCAGACATCAAGGGTGTCTTGGAGCAGGCTGGAACCAGAAGTCTAAGCATTCAGCATTACTTGTCTATAATATCATCAGCACATGAATCATAAGGTTATATGAGACTCCTGAAGTCACACAGAGGCTTAGCAATTGGGTAAAATGCAACCAGTTAAAGGGTGACTAAGGAGTAAGGGCATATCTATATGTGTGTGTGTTGAGTTTATTTCACCTCTCCGATCTACATCAAGTCTGAATTGAACTTGCTTGACATTAACAAGCTGTTAAAAGTCAAGTTATTTAATTCCCATGCAACAACATTCTGGTGAAATCATTAGGAATTAAATTCTTAGTGTTATCAGGTTTGAAATGGCTTGTGTCTTCCAATATCTATGAACATACCAATATCATCAATTCAGTGACAGACCTTGGGGTCTCAAATTTCAGCAGTGCCCAGTGTGACCAAACTGTTTGTGCCCCACCTAAATCCTTCTCTGAACAATTCAGGACAAAGCTATATAAGTTTGCGATGTGACTGTATATTTTGGATTAATAGATGTGCTCTATTGGTCTGCTTTTGCCTGTCCTTATCTTGGAGACTCTAAAGATGCATTTCTGTATTGTGATACATTCACTTTGCCACAATTTTGCATTCACATATCGATATGTGTTAGAGTTCAGCCATTTCCAGACCTTCAACCTGAAGACAGGACCCTGCAGAAGATCTCCACACCTGCCAATATCCTTGAAGACCTGTTGTACCTAGTTAGTCCTATCCTATGATTGGAGGCACCAACGTCATCTGCCTGGGTCTCTGGCCCATTCTCAGACCCCCACCCTCTTCATCTCCTCCAGGGCCATGGGAGCAGAGGAGATGAGAAAGCCAGGCAGGAACTCCAGAGAGGCTGCTGAAGTTCCCAGCTTCACAAGAGGCTACTCCAGAAGTGCATGGAAGCATCTGCTTCACTTCCTATATAAGTTCCCAGTCTTATTTGCTTCCTTGTGGAAACACCAGCTCACTTCCAAGCATCAAGGTCCAGACTTCCAGGCCTGGGGAAACAGACAAGACAACTGCATCAACCACATTAGGGTTACTTTTTGTGTTGTGGGATTTCAATGCACACATGCTTTTACTATTGCTAGCATGCAGTGATAACCAGTAAAAATAAACTGTTGAAAACTATCAAACTGTACATGTGCAGCGGTCAGAAAAAAGTCCAGAAATCTAAAATGGAAGAATAACAGATCACCAATAGGATCTTTGATTATTTCTGTACATGTATCAACCAATACATAAAATAGTTCTAAAAAATAAATGATTAGTTCTGTTGATATGTTTCTTGAACAGTCCATGTTATGTTATTGAAAGGAATAGTATTATTTAGAAAGATCATGGTAGCCAATTGCAGTAGTGAATATGGATGCACTTCTTGCCAGATTTTCCTTTACACAGATATGAATATGTTATGGTCCAGGCCAGTTGAAAACTCATCCAAGTAATAAGCTTTGTGTTGCAGATGCCAGTGGTTTTAGCACCGGTGCAATATTTTTGCAGCTTGCAGGAACATAAATGTCCTGTGATTCTGGGCCATGAATGAACTAATTTATCCATGCAGTGACCAGAGAGGCTGTTGTGCCAGTTGAAGAATGGAAGAAAGATGTTGCTTTGATTTTATTCAGTAGCATAGGTGTCTGCATTTGTGAAGTGTGATGGTTTGATGAATTTCTTTTTCTGTGGCACTCTGTAATCTAAGGACCAGCTCTGAAGGCCTGGCTTTCAGCTGGTCCTAGATTCCCTCTCAAAAACGTGGAATTAATAATGGAAGAAGCCAGAGGTTTTTAGCGATATGCTGTTGATCTGAGGGGGTAGATCAAAAACATGAGCCAATGACTCTTCTTTGTCATGGATGGGGAAACATTTTCAGCCTGAAGACCACATTTCCTTGTAGGCAACTTTCTCTGGGGAGCACATCATACCAGTGGGGAGCAAATGAAAGAGTGGGCATAGAAATGCATAAGATGCATAAACCTTTTTACAGTAGTTGATGTTGCAGCTATGCTAAAACCACAGGATTCCATATCCATCTTCCATCCAGGCATGCAAGATGCATTATCACAGCAAGGCAAAAGCACTCAAGGAGAGAATAGCTTGGGGGAGAGAGTAGCAGTAGGAGGAGAATAGCTTGGGGAGAGTCCTGAGGACCTCATAGAGAAGACTGGAAAGCAATATTTGAGATTTCCCAAGACTGCCTGATGTGGGTGCAATGTGCAAAAAATAAAATATTGCACTTGCTTTTCATGTATTTTGTATCCCTGGTTTTAAAAATATATAACTAATATATACCACAGAATGGGAAAGAAAAAGTATATACTGGACTCTGTAGCAGCTTGCCTCTGTTTGCCTTTAAGAAGATTATAACGTTATTCAACAGCCTTTTCCTGAGAAACAAAGCTATGATATCCCGTATCTGTATGAAGAAGGTGAGTCAGGACTAGATAGAGTACAGGTGTCCACTTAATTTTGTTGCCTGCAGTCACACCAAGTTTTGCATTGGAGTTCCTGTATTTTTCGCTCCATAAGGTGCACCAGACCATAAGGTGCACCTAGTTTTTAGAGGGGGAAATCAAGAAAAAAAATCTTTAAGGAGCACGCAACTCCTGCAGGCTTTTCTATGAGGAGGGAGAAGGGACTGACTGGCTGGATCAGTCCCTACTCCCTCCTGGGGAAAAGCCCGCAAGAGCCGCGCAGAGCTTGTGTGCGGCTCTTGGGGGCTTTTCCTGCCTGCCTCCCCCCTGCATTCGCTCCACATTTCTCCTTACTTTTTAGGAGGGAAAAAGTGTGTCTTATGGAGTGAAAAATACGGTAAATTGAGTTTTTTTGGGGAAATGCTTAAATACTGGGCCTACTAGTACCATTGTTAGAGGTAAATGATCACTTTCAATATTCTGGCGCACCTCAAACTCCATAACAAATTGCGAGAAAAATCAGAATAGCTTGGTACAGCTCTGCTGGAATGATGAGAACGATGTCTGATCATCAGATACGATGCTGTTGGAATCTATTTTTTTTTAAAAAATTAATATTTATTACTTTTAGACCTTACAAAAAGGTGAAAAGAAAAGAAAAAAAGAAAAAGAAAAAAAGAAAAAAAACAATACAGTACAATATATAAACAATACACAACACAACATTAACACATTAAACAAAACGAAAGCAAAAACAATTCAAAAAACACACATCATACCATCTCAATACCCTCTCTTTCATTCCCTTGTTTCATCGACCTCCTCTCACCTCCCTTTTTGTATTCCATTTCTATTAATTATTTCAGCAAATCCTTTCCATCTTTCTCTATTTTCTGTCATATGGTTATCTTAACATATTTTAACCTTATTTTCCATTAATACTATAGTACTTATTTATGCTTAATTCCTTATAACATTTCTACTAAAGCCATATAATTCCATTCCAACATTTTTCTAACACTCATTAATTTTACATTATTTCCATATATAGACTTTAAACTTTTTCCAATATTCTTCCACAGTCTCTTCTCCCTGGTCTCGGATTCTGCCAGTCATTTCCGTCAATTCCATATAGTCCATCAACCTGGTGATCTTCTGTCCGAGGCTCTTAACTCTTTTCCAAGTCCCTTCTGCAAGTCTTCTTCATATTCATACATACACTTTACTTTGTCTTCTCCTGATCTTGTTCTTATTTTCCTTCCTTTGATGCTGAAGAGTAGATCTCGGGGAAATTCCCACCTAGTAATGTTTTTATTCCTTCTCGACAGGTCAGCCAAATCTCCATAGTTAAAACTAATATTCAAAAGATATTTCAGGACGTATTTCAAAGTTCCTCCAAATCTGGAGGTCCCCACAACTCCAGTCTCCTCCTGACCCAAGTCCAGGTCCCAAAGGTCAATAAATCCCTGCATGAAGGGATCTATCCAACTTTCCTTCTCCAGTCCAAGCGGGGCTCCAATCCTCAAAATCTGACTTTCTCTAAATTCAATCATAAAAAGCATCAACTTATAGTCATCAAATTGCATCTGTAAGGCTGGGGCTCTCTCCCTCTCCACTTGTACTACTTTAGGTTCAACAACAACAACTTTCTCCCCCGCCTTCTCCACACTTTGCCATGTCAAAGGAGATCCCTGTATCGATTCCTGAATAGTTTCTGTATTAATGTTCACTTTTTGTCCCAAATTAGTCACTTTTTGTCCCAAGTTATCAATTTTTATAGTCATCACATCACATCTTATGGAGCTGTTCCAGTGAATCATTTATCTTACATAATGCAACCACTAAGGCTTCTTCTGTCAACATTCTTAACACTCCAAGGTCAGTCCCAGATTCTCACAGTTTTTATCTTGCAGCTGGAAATTCCCCCAGCTCAGCTCATATAACAATTACAAAGGCTTCCTCTAGGGGGAAACAATTTCTATTTGTATCAATCCTTTTAAGCACAGTTCAAGCAATAAAGTTAGTTTCAATTTTCAGTTACTTTTACTCCTTTTTAAACGCAGAAGGAGACAATTGAAACAATGTATTTCTCTTATTTAACTAGCTGTCAACGAATGATCTATTCACAGTCAATGAGCATTTCCAAAACGTCAGTCTTACTAGCAGCCCGTTTCCAGGTTCAGAGCGGTGGGACTTTCTTCATTCTCTCCTGCAGGCTTAACAATCCAAAATTTTCCCCCTCTTCTCCTGCTTCCAAGGGGGGTTTAATGATTTTAGCCGATGGAAGTTTAATCCTTTACGGAAGGCTTTCCAAGACTTTAGCTTGCAGCCTCTTTGCTTCAGTCTATTTACAAAAGGGGAAGGCGGACTTCCTGTTTGAAACCTCCCTGTTTCGGTGCCAAATTAAGACGTTTAAAAATCCAATTTTCCGTTCTACTCACGGGTAGTTGTTTTAAGATCAAATTGTCCACAGGAAAAAGTCAGCGCTCTCCGGCAACAGCAATGCGGCTTCACTCCGTGAAAGAAGCAGTCAATTCGAAGCACCGCGCCACTCACCCCACGTCACTCCAGATCCCTGAAACCGGGTTTCCCCACGAGTAGGGGAGGCACAAAAGGTGCCAGCCGAATCCCACGCTCACAGGCTTCTCCTGCCTGTGATTTTTTGTGGGTCCCCACCTTCGCCGTGGCGGCCAGACCCTAATTTCCACGAAGCAAATTCCTCCCGATCAGAGGAATTCAGCCATTGCCGGAGACGCCAACCCGGAAGTCGATGCTGTTGGAATCTAAGGAAGGTTGTTGAGACAGGAAAGCTGGGGCCTTAGTTTGCCTACACATGTGGTAGAGTACCATTGTCTCTACCTGCCGAATCTGTCCTCTGAATTGAGCTTGCCAACAGACAGTTCACGCTGGTCAGAGGGAAGGGGCACAAAACCGATGTTTCCCAAGCCATGCCCACCAACCTCTGCTGGACGATGCTTGTATACATGCCCTGCGAATGGAAATCTATTCTGGCTCTTTCATGAATGTCTGGTGTGGGTGGCTGGGTGGGTGTGTTAGACGGAAAATGTTGTATTGAGTACGTTATTCTTTATTACTAACGGAATAATGACAGTACGTCAAAAAACTGGGGTGGGAGGTGGGGACACCCCAGAAGCAATAGCACTATAAATTTCAAATGTGGAAAGGCCCCTTGTGGAACAAAAGTAATTCTGAAATGCATTTTTCCCGCCCAGTGAAATTTCTACAATATTAATATGCATGAAATGGGTGGATTTGTGATTCTTAATGCCCTGATATTCACCTTTCGTGAAAGCGGAATACATTAAAGTTCAGTGGTTGTTTTCTGGGCATAACAGAACATGATGATTGGGAGGGGAAATCTTGCATAATTTCCCTGTCACAATTTTTAGTTTGTCCTGAGGGGACGTTAGCACCTAAAGTAATGCTTTTATTTTTAAAAAGCACAAGTCAGAATACTGTATGTATGAATTGTGAGCACAACTGACTTGTAATTGCATGTAAATGAAGCAACAAGTTATGCTCACAAAATGTTTTCATTCTAACAGTTTCCCTTTTCATTAGAACTTAATTTTGCTGTTTTTGGGGGTTTTTTGCTCTGAAACAGTTGTCAGCTATGCTCTCTCTCTCTCTGTGTATATATTTGCTTGAATATTTTGTTCAGCCTCCATTTTTAAGTGAACTCTCCTTTTTTTGCATTTATCAAAGTAATACACAGATTAAAATGCTGCTATTTTTTGGCTTTCGCGTTTTGCCAAAACTCGTGATATGGCTATTGACTGAAAAAAAGGTACAAAAACTGTGTATATAAAAAGTATTGTTTAGGTCAAAATGGATACTTCATATCAGTAGGTGTCAGCCTAAGGTCCATGATTTATCATAATAGCATTAAGAATCCTGTTAAGAATTTGGGCAGTTGGGTATTCCTTCTAAAACACTTCAACTTACTGAATTGGATGTTCATCACATTGCTTTGGGATGTTATGTTGATTTGTTTTTGGTTTGTTGGTGGAATTGCTGTTTAAATGAGCTTGAATTAGAGAGCCAAACATATTTATTCCAAAACTCCCCCGCCCCAATCCGCAAAACAAAGCAGGAGCGGCAAGAATGAGCATCATTATATGGAGAAGAAAGCCCTATAATTACAACATGACTAAACAAAAGTTCAGCGAATAGGAGTTATATGAAGATCAGAGTCTTAATTAGAGCATTTTGAGATCAGTTGAAGTGTTACTTTAACACACACATAAGCATATACACATGAGCAGCAGAGGGGTATAATTAAACACCCAAATCTAGTTGAAGAAGAACTCATCCTTTACAAGAATGATTGGCAGAAGCTTTAAGTATACCATGGGTCAGTCCGCTCTATTGCTTTTCATATATTTGTAAACTGTATTCTACTTTCCTTACAGAAATCTTAATACAATTTAAAAAACAAAAGACAAAAACCAGTAACAAAATCAAATTGAATAAAGGCAGGCCAATGTCTCCCAGGAGTTGGATCCATTAGGTGGTGGCACAAATCCTATTGATCTCCTAGCAATATCTAGCAGGCCAAGACCCTGTAGATTTTCAGGTGTCTAGTTAAGACCTAGGGTTTTGTTTTGTTGTTTTGGGGGGACACATCTATTGTTTTCTGTCCAAACTCCCTAGTCCAGAGGGCTAGTTGCAAAAATAAAATAAAAATAGCTATAAGCACTCCTTCATGCAGCTAGCAGTTTGGTGAATTAACATGCCAAGATTGTCTTAATTATCAGAACAATTAGCATTCAGTGTAGACTGAAATGAAAAACAATCATAATTACAAATGTCATTATGTGGTGATTTCTTCTTTCTGTGCTGGTTTTAGAATGCAGGGCTGTATTTCATCTTATTGGATTTTTGTGTGTTTTAATCTATTATTATTGCTGCATGCAATATTGTATTTTGAACACATTCCCTGCTGTGGAATTAGATGTGCAGCCATTGTAGCATAATGAATATGCTGCCTAACAATGGGAATCCTTTAGAAACACAATAACATTTTGAATTTCATCATTATGAAAGATTAGGAATGTACATTTTAATTCCCCGAAGTTAGCGTGAGCGTGTTGTGAGCTGAAATATTTAAGTTTTTGGTGCCGGTTTAATTAAACATATTCATTGTCTTGAATCAAAAAAATATGATTTGCACAGAGTTCACATATTTCAGAATTAGATTTGCACTGAATCACACAGGAGAACACCACTGAAGATGCTTGGCAATGATGTCAAGCTCTTAACTCCTAAAACCTCTGGGATCAAAACAGAGATTCTGACTGTGTTGGTGTGGAACTGTGTACATCTTGTAGCCACTAAGTCCCAATGAGGTGCACCTCTTCACGTTCCTCATTCTATAGCAATATACACTTTCAGACTATATATATATATATTTTAAAGTGTTCTTTACACTTTTTACAAAGATGGTGTTGCAGCGCACCACGTTGCCAGTTGGGATTCATGCCTCTGATTCGTTAAAAAAAAAAGTTTGCCAGCATGTGTGCCTGTAATATTAGAGTAATGTTCCTGCCGCACCATGTTTTGCCTGCTGTTTTACACAGCATGCTGAGCACGCGTTTGCTAGCATAGATATTATTTGAATTTGGCTCATCCGCATGTTGGCTTTGAAAAATATCAGAATGTAAGACATCAAGGCTGAGGTGAGGGTAGATGGAACCCTTCCTAGGCTGTAAAATGAAAGATCTGCTAATTCTAAAGTATAGGCAATCCAAACCAAAAAGAAAAAGAAAGATAGGAAAACCTATTTGGAAATTCATGCCTTGTATGGAGTTCAAGCTAGTGGGTATGTTTCTTTTTCTTTCTGTTCTGTTCTGTTGCTGCACTTTCATCACAGTTGGAAGCAAATAAAATATGGACCATCTATGTTTGAGTGCAGTGGTGGCAACCACCCTTGAAGCAGTAGGTGCCTGGGGTAGGTGCTGAATAGATGCTGTGTTGTACAGCATTCACCGAAAACAGAGGCAGGCTGGTGGTGGTCCATAAACACCTTTCTTTTTTGACTATACAAAGTAGTGGACATCCCCAACCACACAATGTCTACAATAGTGTCTCACACCAAATGTAAACAAACTGTGAAAAAGACTGTTTGAATTGAAAGTGGAGGTGCTACATGTACTGTTCCTTATTCATTTGTTTGTTTTCTAACACAGGAAATTTTAAAAATAAAATCTAATAATAAAAAGTAGCAGACATAGAATTAGCATTTAAGATAATGGAAGCCCCCAAAGGAGTGGTTCTCAAATTATTTTTTTATGGGCCACACTTTCAGAATAAAAAATTGCTTGCACCACACCATTTTTTAAATTGATACATTGGAAATCAAAAAGATACAACTCTTAGCAGTGCTTGAATTATAACACAGAACACAACTATTTTATATTATGGTCATGGGACACCCAGAAAGTATAAAACAATGCAGCTACATGAGAACATTAATCATTCCCAAAATATAATTATAAATGAGCCTCTTGTATACATACCTTTAGTATATATACAAACTCAGTGGGAGGTGTGAATTTGCCTTTGCCAGGTAATCTCATTTATGTTAGGTCTAATATGAGACAAACATATTTCTATCTCCTAATCAACAGAAACAAGCCTTTCTCTTTTCTGATCTTTCTTATTTGTCGGAGTTGAGAAGTCCTGTTCACACCAGCATGTCATGGAGAACTGTAGAAGAGTAGCCCTTGAAGAATAGCTCTTGAATAGAGGTGTGGATACTGTTTCTGGTTGTATATCCAAAAAGTGTCCAGTTTCATTTTCAAGATGCACACCATTTCCTCCTCTTCATTCAATGTCACCCCTGAACACATGCAATTCACAAAGGGTTCTCTCACCCAGTCAAAATTTTCTGTAGACAATGATGGGAAGTAATGATCAATCTTTTCTACCAGTGTTGCAAGAAGTTCCAGTATGAAGCTGTACAATCCATTGCTTGTCTTAAAACTTTTTACCAGTGGGAACATTTTGAGGCTATGTTGCATCTCTCTTCTGTACCAGAGCTGAAGCTCTTTTTTAAAAAATGCAGTTAGTTTGTCTGTAGCTGTGAGGATATTGCCATTGTGGCCTTGTGTACTGGCACTGAGCTCATTCAGCCAGGTAAAGAGAGTGGCCAAATTTGCCAGCTTTGCACACCATTCATAGTCACCCAGCTGGTGGTACAACAGGTTTCCCTCTTGTTCCAAAAACTCACTTAAATCCTTCTTCAGTTCCAACACCAAATTTAACATTTTCTCATGGAACAGCCAGAGTACCTCTGAGTGCAGGATTAGGCATTGATGTTTTGATTTGATGTCTTTGCAAAGTTAAGCAAATAACCATGTTTTCAGTGGTTTTGCTTTTATGAAAGTCACAATGTACAAAGTCTGATCTAGGAACAACTTCAAATAAGCTACAAGGGTCTTAGTGATTAATGCCTCTTTGTGTAAAAAACAGTGAGTTGATATTACATCTGGATTTTTCGGTTTGATTAGTGCCACTAAGTCTCTCACATTGGTTCATTGTAAGGTAAAAACTGTGTGATAATTTCATCTTTGTGAATGAATCTGCTATAAGCAAGCAACAGTGCTTTTCTACTAATGTTGGTAGATTAACATCAACTTCAATGGCAAATTGAGAATTCTTCATACTTTTGGAAACACGCTTCTCAATATTAGCTGGCATACAAATATTATTCTGAGAATTGTATCATCAGAGAAAGGAATTTCTATAACTTGTCGCTAAGTATCATCACCAAACAAATTTTTCACATTCAAGCCGCAGGCATGCTTAATCAATTTTTCAGCTATTGCATATGGTTTTGTTTTTTGAGCAATCAATTCAGCTACTTGGTAAGATATAATTTGCATCTTATCTGAGACTTTTACTCTTTTTTGAAATATGATTTTTGGCATTTCTGCTATTCCAAAAGCTTTTCAAAATACTGAGACCCCCAGTTATAGGGTGGTATATTAATAATAATAAAATATTCCTGTGTTCCAGATTTCCATGAATTGGCAACAGATGTCTTTTCACCTTCTTTGGGCTATATTGGAATTGGAACATTTCTCCCCACAGATCAAACACAAAGGCTGGGGGACGTTTTCATGTCCAGTCCATGTGAAACTGAAGCTCAGGCAGCTATCCACATATTGTTGAAACACTTTTTGGGTGGTTTGCTTGGGTCTGCTGCTGGTGTTGAATTAAACAAGTCTTCTCCAGCTCTCTGTTCAAGTGGTGATTCTGGATCACAACTAGGATTGTCCTCAGTATCACTTGATGTTCTTCCACTCATTCTGGGGGGAAAAATCTATCCATATTCTGCAAATAAATAAATAAATAAATAAATAAATAAATAAAATACTACACTACACTGAAATGTTTAAATGTTTCTTTGAATGTCCTTGAATCTTCTCACCACACTTGCCATTGTCTCCTGCCACAAGAGTATGGTGCATCATACCCTTTGAGAACCACAGCCCTATAGGAACATATCTGCATCTTTCTAAGTCCATCATTTGCATTTCAAACAGTTCGGTGTAGCACCGTTATAGACACCACTAGATATTGTTAATACATACATCTAGCTACTGCTCCATGCTAGTTACCTGATGCATGGTGGGAACTGACAATTTGTGATATATCCACCACTGTCTTTTACAGCCACACTTTGGTACTGGCGAATGATTTCTTTCCCCCCTGCTCTGACACTCCCTCTGCATCTTCCAAGTGCTGTCTGTCCGAGCTGCTGTATCCATCAATACTCCTTAAGTTACCATTTTTGAAAATCAAGTCTCTAGAGGTGGAGACTTAATGCATTCACCCACTGTGCCATCGAGTGACTCAGTCATTGGCAAGTAGCTATATTCATCTCTCAACAAAAAATTCCAGGAATTCAAGATAAATTGTTATTGAAAAACAGCTATACCATGAATTATACACATTGTCCCAGATCCTTCTGATAGAGATACTGTGTCTGCAATCCACTGACATCATAGTCTTGTGAGATGAGTAAGAGAAGGCAAAATCACAACATATTTACAATCCCTTTGGTCTTTTCTTAAAAAAACAAAACAGCTAATCAATTTTTGAGTAGCCATAAAATGATTCTACAGTTTCCTTCAATAGATCATGTTGTACCTGATTTTATTATCCCAGCATTGAAAAACACGCTAATTATGGAATCCTGTAGGTCAGGTTTAGCTAGTATAAACTGGCTATTTTCCAGATAGATCAGGTAGTATCCATTTCTCAGTTAAAGGGACAAGGCATCCTATTATATTTCCAGCTGACATAAATTCTCAAATCTGGGAACAACTTGAGTAGTTGGGACTAGTGCTGAGATGCAGCTGACTATAATTCCAATCAGCTCCATTCAACACAGTAATGATGAGGATGGCAGTCGAGAAACACGTATATGGCACCATGTTGGCTACCCCCAATCCATAGGATGCCAGTATAAGGGGGTTGACCTTGCGCCTCAGGATCTGTGCAGCAGCTCATAGTGCAGAGGACCTTTTCAGTTATGTTTTCCCCTCTATGGAATGCTATCCCTAGCGAAGTCAGCTTGGCACCTTCACTGACATGTCTTCAGTGCCAGGTTAAGACTTATATTTTCTCAGGCATTTGATAGATTTATATGTTGTTTTTTGTTGTTAGTGTGCTGCCATGCTTCCTGTGGCTATTATGGGGGTTGTTCTGTTTTAAAGGTATAATGTCTTTATATTTTTAATGTGTTGGTAATATTTGGGTAACAAGTGACTAACAAGTCTAATAAACAACAGTAAGAATAAGAATAAGGTTAGGCTCTTTGCCTTCTGAGCTATATTGACATGCCTTTTAGGTTAAGGCTGGATGCTTCCACAGCTCTGGTTTTAGCAATAGAAAAAATAGGAGGGGTGTTTAAGTAGCTATTGGATTACCTTGCTTTTTAAAGGGCAAGGCCACTGCCACTCACATCTGAAAATCACATGATCTCTGCAGATTTGGCCAGCCATCACTTTCACAGTTTAAAGTATTTGACCCTCAGCCAAAGGCTAAACCTGAGACTTTAGTAGACCCTGAGGTCTGCCAGCTACAGCCAGGTGAAAAATGGTGGCTCAGACAGGTAAGCATATGGAAAGACTCAAGGATCAGGATGCATCTGAGCACACGCTCGACTCTGGAGTTGTGATTTGTTCCAACACCAAGCTCACAAATTCACCAAGCAAAAAATTCACTTGCCTAAAAGTTCCTCGTCAGCAGCTTAACTTCTGCTGTTGTTAGTTAGACAAGTAACAGTCAGGTGTCCTTCCCAATCTACTTCAAGTCATCCAGGGATCTACCAGTAGGTGCTGATACACATTGTGCCTACCCCAGAATCTGTGAAAAGACAGAAGGTTCAGTCTAGTTTTCAAATTCTAATTTTATTTCATGCAATTTCCTTTTGCCTTGGATTTTTCCTTTTTTTAAAAAAACACACACACACCTCCATTTATTAATTATACTTTCTTTAACCAAGTAATAATGCTATTAGTTTTGGCTAAGTATAAGTAAACTTAAGACACTGTGAAATGAGTCACTGTTGCAAAGGAACGAGCTATGAACTAATAGCATGCCCATTTCTGGCTGATGTAGAATAGCAGATTGTATATAAGCAATTTTGACTTTAAGAAAAGCGAGATTCAATTGCAACAATTAGAGCAGGGGAATTATTGGCACATTTGCAAGACAGTCAGGGTGCAAGTGATTTCAAATTCTCATTCTCATGGCTATGTTTATAGACTGCAAAGCTCCCTTTGGAGAGAGAAAAATCCAATTTACTAGCTATGTTAATCTATGGAGGAACTATGCTTCCTGTCAAGTGATTCTCAGCCCTCTCACGCTGCTGTAGTTCCACTGCTTTTTGATATATTATGAACAATGAGATCAGAAGCATTAATGTCTGGAATTCTTATTGAGCTCTTCATTAAATGAAATATTTGTGTGAATTATTTTCTTTTTCCTCTAGTGCATCACACCTTTTATTACGATTGATCTAGTGCATAATAATCCCAAATAAATACAAAAGGTATTTATTTTGAAAGGTAAAACTGTAGACTAAAATATGTTTGTGTGTGTGTGTTTTCCAAGAAAAGATTTGTATGTGTAAACCAAATGGATCTTTTGCCGCACAAGGAATAGAAGAAACGAATACCTACTTGAAGCTGAATGCGGTGGATATGCCTTTGTATGACCACTAGGTGGCAGCATAGTTCTTTGGCTGAGTTTGGGAAATCTCTTTTCATCAGAGAACCATGAAAAGTGCTTTGCATCACTGACAAATGTCTAATCTACTCTCTGTGCATTATTTTATCATCACTCTCACACATGAAAACACTACACACACACATTATTTGTGCCCTACTTCAGCTTGCGGTGGGGATAATACTGAGGCAAATGGTCGTTGTCCGAAAGACAAGAATTTGCAGTTTCCCCGTAGGTGGCTTGGATGAAATCTACCGTATTTTGCTCTGGTTAGCTGAGGACACCAGTGCTGCACTGGTAAGATCTGCTGCAAGTGTTACTGAGGTGGCTGACATTTTGCTTCTTATTCTCCAGCTTATTCTGAAGCTAAGGGAGCCATATTTTGTTTTCGCTAGTGTGCCAGCCCATCTTCGGTACTAGCAGGGTTCCAACTGATTGCCAGGTTTCCCACCTGGTGATGCCAGAAGTCTCTGAAATAATACTTATAAACCATGAGATTTGGGCAGCCTCTGTTTTTCTTAGTGTTGGCTATCTCTCCTTAAAACCTACTGCTTAGTGTGTGCATGTGTGAACCCATCTGGTCTCCGCATATATGCAACCTTTCCTGTTTAAGAAGAACCAGGATCCTTAGCTACAAAAAGATGTTCACTCTGATGGTCTTATATTGCCAATAACAGCACATAGTGAAGCTGATGATTTTCCTTTTTGGATGACGAGAGCCCTATGTGGCTTGGCACCAAAGCTATCCGAAGGGCTGCATATCTCTATATGAACATGCCTGGAATGCGGGTTTTTCTGGGGAGCCCTTTCTCTTGGTAATCCCGCCCCCTTCACAGGCATGTTTGGTGTGAACACGAGAGGCTGTTCTCGATCGCTGCACCAGACTGTGAAACAAGACTGGCTCCCTCTCAGCTTTCATTTCACTAGCAGGCAAATACTTTGACCCTTGGCCACTAAGTAGCCGTGGTGACAGAGTTTTCTGAAGTTGAGTGCACTACATCTTCTTTTCTTTTGTTGTGCTTTTAAATAGCTGTAAGTGCTTGGATTCAGTGCTGTTTTGAATAGGGTAATTTATTGAATTCATTTTTTAAAAAATAATAATATTTATATCGATTGGTGTGTTTTTAGGTGTGTTTCTGTTTTGATTCATGATGTGAATGCCTTGGGTCCTGACCTGGGAGAAAGGCAGGATATAAATAAAAATAAATAATCCCCCCCCCCCGGCATTCATTACAGTCATTGTATTTGTGAAGGAGCTCAGAGCCAATGATAGAAATGTCATGAATTGACGAATAAAGAATGAGGACTTACAGCTTCAGTTTTCACCATGGCTGCCTCTGAACAGAACTGGCAATCTTATGCCAGTCTCTGGCCAGACCTCATCCTTCCCACATAGAGAAGGAAGATCAGAAGGGGGGTTGTAAATGTGTAGGGTTCCCTTTAGGGCTGTAAACTTGCTCAGGTGAATGCGCCCATTCAGACCTTCCTGCTTAATGCAGAAAGTCTATGGTGTAGGGGGCAGGGTTACACCTGAAGCCTTGTGCTCCCTCCTCGGATATTCAGTTAATGAATACCTGGATAGAGCCAAGAGAAGTCCTTATCTCACTATGAAGTAACAGGTTACTAATGCCACCAAGGTGGTGTAGTGGTTAGAATTGTTGGACTAGGATCTGGGAGACCAGGGTTCAAATCCCTGCTCAGCCACGAAGCTCACTCAGGTGACCTTGGGCAGAGGTGGAGATAGCTCCTCCAGCCCCCATGCTGTGCACCCAGGGGCGGGACTAGCTGCCCACGGGGTGGGGCTATCCAATATAATAGATAAAATGTAGCAGAGCTGCTTAAGTACTTCAAGTTCTGCCTTGTCCAGTGTGTTATCAGGAGCTACTGTGTGCCATCTTGCCCACTTTTCTTAATAAGAGCGCAAAAAATTGCCCTCCGGTGTGTGAGTCTGCACACCTCCAAAACACCATTGTCATATTTGGAAAAAGAGAGTAATTGTTAAAAGCTCTGCATTTAAAAAATAGTAATTTTAGATTGATATTCAGAGCTGGAACGTTCAATGTTCAGTGAATGCAAAACACATACAAATGGACTTCATTGGCTCTGACGGTAAAAGTTCAGATGCAGAAATGGCCTTACAGAAGATTACATTTAAGTTTATATTAAAAAGTGAAAGTGAGTGAGTTGCAGAAAAGAATTCAGAGGGTTTCATTCAACACTGTTTGCATCTAGCATTCTGGCCTCCTTCAAGTCTTTAACATTTTGGCATCTGAATTCCGACCTCCCTTACTTCCCTGTGGACAATTCTTTTATCTCTCGTGGGCCACACTTCCTCCCTTCACTTGCAGGATAATACATCAACGGCCGCATGCTGATGGTGGGCAGAGCTAGAGCAAGAGGTGGATGGATCCAGAGGCAAACATGTTCTGCATTAGCTGATCTAGAATAAAGTCCACTCTGCATCAATTCCCATTATGGCTAAGCTTAGATTACAATTCACGATCCTATGCAAGTCTGTACAGAAATAAGCCCCAGTGGGTTTCATCAGAGTTACTGTGATTTTTCTGTGGGTGCCTGGGCCCCCAGGTCCCCTGGAGTTGGCTCCAGCACCATTGATACCAGTGAAAACTAAGTCATGACTAACTTGCTGCATGGATTTCATGGGATGCAAGTTTAAGCATGGAAAACAACTTCATGCTAAGAGGAACGTTCTATCTATGCAAACATGTCAACTTGCCAGATGGGGAAATCCCCCTGCATGCAGTTCTGGGGTTCTCCCAACCCCTGAAGCCAATTTTTGTGAGAGCAGGGGGTATGCATGGGTAGAAGACTGGGGAAAGTCCCATTATGCAAGAGGTTTACACTGATGGGGTTTGTTAGGTGAATCCTGCCCGTAGTCTGGATCCAACCCAATGTGTCTTTTCAGTACAACAGATAACAAAAAATGAGTCTTGTTGACAAATTTATTATGGCACAAGTTTTCATGGGCTATAGTCCATATCTTCAGATAGTTCTTGTAGTGCCACAAGACTGTTGTTACTACTGCTGCTGGTAGTTTTTGTTTTGTTTTGTTGCTGCAAGACATTTACATAGTTGCCCTTTGGGAATCACTTCATTGTCTTAATAATCTTTGATAATTGTTTCAGATTTAGTCGATGATGCATGCTTTTCGCCAGTGTTTCCCAATTCTATTGCAAATAAGTTGCAAGATATTTGAACCATTGGTCTTTTTTGTTATCCAGTCTTAGCCTAACTTCGTTAAGGTTGCAATCCTTACCTGGAATTAAATCCCACTGAAAGCAGCAGGGCTTACCTATGAATGAATGTGGAAAGGATTGTGCTGTGAGACTCTGTCATCATCCACCTTTTATCACTTCTTTGGCTGTTGTTACATTATGAGCAATCTGGTGTGACCTATTTCTAGAGGGAGGAAAATCTTTCATTATATACAAGGTCTGCAGTGAGACTGCAGGACTTAAAATTCTTCTAAAATTATTCCAGACAGATGTTTACTGTTTTATTATGGGACTCTTTGAGGACTATAAATAACACAGGAAAGTGCCTTATGCTGCCTCAGAGTGTAGGTCCTTCTAATTTAGTCTTTTCTATGCTAAAAGGGATGCAGGTGGTGCTGTGGTCTAAACCACAGAGCCTAGGGCTTGCCGATCAGAAGGTTGGCAGTTTGAATCCCCACGATGGGATGAGCTCCCGTTGCTCGGTCCCTGCTCCTGCCAACTTAGCAGTTTGAAAGCATGTCAAAGTGCAAGTAGCTAAATAGGTACTGCTCTGGCACGAAGGTAAACGGCATTTCTGTGCGCTGCTCTGGTTCACCAGAAGCAGCTTAGTCATGCTGGCCACATGACCCGGAAGCTGTCTGCAGACAAACGCCAGCTTCCTTGGCCAGTAAAGCAAGATGAGTGCCGCAACCCCAGAGTCATCTGCAACTGGACCTAATGGTCAGGGGTGACTTTACCTTTATGCTAACAGGAGCTCATCAGGGTTTCAGACACATGTCTTTCTCCAGCACTACCTGGAGACATCAGTGATTAAACCTCAGAGCAACAAAAGTCTGCTCTATTGCTGAACTACATCTTTCCCCCATTGCTGAACATGTGACATACAGTATACATATAGACAAATCTGTTAATTTGATTCCTCTCAGTTTCCAATCCGAATTTAAGTTTGCCATGTTTCTTTATCATATAGTTTTACAATGTCCTCAAGAAAATTTGTCAGTATCTTAGTGTGCATTTCTCACAACATGCACATTTTTTTTACAGGCAAAATAATGCATATTTGTATGGTATTTTCACTGATACGTTTTAGTGTGCACTGTCCCCTAACATACATATTTTTGTGCAATTCTTTCTTTTTCTCTTAGAGAACCACTAAAATTTGGAGATGTTAGAAGCTCAAAGCTGCATTTCTGTTCATGGAGTACACATTAAGATAGTGTAAAACCAAATTTCTCCCCCATTCCTACATATAAATGCAGCACGTGCATAAACTGAAAAAGTGTAGTTCTTTTTATTGGTGGTGTGTAAAAGTTCCTCAGATGTTGTGACTTGCTGACCTAATGATCTGTCCTCTTTTTGCATGGCCTTACCTTGTTTAGACTGTAATAAGTTTAGCGGAAACGATGCTCAGACTGGCTGCATATGAAATGTGGCTGTTCAGCATCTTTTGAAATTAGGAGAGTGTTTTGAGTGTGCTGTGTAATTGTACTACACTATAAAAATGCTTTTTAATAATAATGACCATCTTAGGATTGTATGGAGTGCTTTCAATTAAGGTTTCTGGATAGTAAACTAAACTGTGGAATGGCAAAGTTATCTTAAGGCTTCATTAGTTCCTGAATGTTGCTGAAACTTTAAATTATCAAAACCACTTGGGATGAAATCCTTTATAGCTACAGTCTTCAGCTTATTTTTTCCCCCATGAAAAAAAAAAGTTCTACTGACCTTTTCTACAATTTTGTCAAGGATTCCTAAAGAACAGAAGAACCTAAACAACATACAGCCCATTCTAAACAGGGTCAATGTAAAATCTTTTGCTCAGTAGACAAGCCATCTTTACATTCCTTGGGGGAATACTGATAGAGGCAGGAAGGAAATATAAACAGATCAACTCCCATGATAGCAATTTTTGTTATAATGACACTGTTGACAATGTAATCACAGGAATTGCTAGCATTGGTGTATTTTCCTACCATTAACTTACTAATATTTTCCCCCATTAAGTATCACAATAAATAAAATTTTTAATGAAGGTGAAATGATTATAATGAAAATTAGAAGAAAATCTTAAACTTTTATTTTGGGGGAGGCGGGGGGGGGGAGTACAAAACTATCTGGAGAGTTTTTTAAAAGATGATCGATAACCTACCATTTGCAGACTGAAATCAACAACACCAGTAAATAGTGAGGATGTTCACTGGCTTGACTTTCCTTTCGGGCCCGGGATGAATAAGCGAACATTAGCATTTTCATTTTGTCAGAATTCTCTGATGTCCTAGTGTGTGTGTATTAAATATAATGTTCTCTTCTACCATATGCTCTTTATGAATCACTGGTTAGACCCTTGTTCTTTCTTTTAACACCACCATCGTAAGTGACATACTTTAGAGTCAGATAAGCTCTACAAACCCCCACCCCCCCAAAAAAACCCCACATCATCAAAAGTCTTAAAAACCATATAAGTACCTAGATTCTTTTCTCTATTTTGAGCTAAAAGAGGAATCTTGGGAAAAGGATGGGGTGCTTTGCAAGGAGTGGAGCCTAGCTAGGAGCTTGAAGCAAGACTTCCTTTCCCATATACAGGGAAGTTCAGGGGTTTGTAAAACTCACCTCTCCTTTTGAGGCTAGATTTAGCTCCAGCGCTTACCCTGAAGTTCAGTTCTGAGACTGGATTGGGTGGACATCTGTTCCATTCCTATTTAGGTCTTGGAGACTTTAACGGCTACAGCTACCATCTTCTTCACCTTTAGTCTTAGAAGAAGAAAAAACCTCCTTTGTTTTCTGGAGGAAATAACCCACCCACAAATAGTAGATCCATAACTTTATATAGACACTTGTTTCTCTACAGACCTGTAAGATCACTTGGATCATCTGTGGAAATTCTACATGGCGCTGCATCCTAGAGAATATTGTAGAGTAGTTAAAATACCTGGAGCAGTTGGCTTTTAAAAGTTGCCAGTGGACCAGAGTGGAAGCATGCACATCCCGGTCTGCTAGCAAAGCTCCACCCACTTAGGTGCTCATGATTGGGCAGTTTAAATTAAAGTATTTAGTGGGCATTGTGGCCCACCCTGGAATGCGGCTGGCTGGATGATCTTCAATGGTTGGCCATGGAAGTGAGTTCTATCACATGAGAGTGGTGGTCAGGTGCTATGGAATGTCCTTCCCTTTGCAATACATTTGCAAGCAGTTGTCAGTGGCTATTCTTCTACAAAGGAGCGTAAGGATATTTTACTAAATACTTCAAAGAAAGCCACAAAGCATTGCCCTTATCTTGCATCCCTCTGGTTTCTGAGAGCTCTGTCAGCAATGGGCATGACCCCTGAAGGTGGAAATAGAGCTTTGCATGTGCCATAGAACTTTCTAGGTCTAGAAGTTCCCAAGATCTGAAGTTTTACATTTAGGTGTTAAATAGGCAATGCCAGGTGTCTGGGTGACACACCACTTTGCCATAAGATTTGGTAGGCAGCTAAAATGCATAACTCTAAAGACTAGATTGTATGGCCTACTTCAGGTGCCAGATGAAGCCTTATCTCAAAGATATAAAATTCCTACCCAGTGCCATCTCAACATATAACTCACTGTAGGAAACTAATAGCCCTCATAGTCAACAAAAGAGTGGCGAAAGCTGTACTGGGATGCAATCTCAAAAATGATAGAATGATCTCGATACGAATCCAAGGCAGACCTTTTAACATCACAGTAATCCAAGTTTATGCACCAACTACTGGTGCCGAAGAAACTGAAATTGACCAATTCTATGAAGACTTACAACACCTTATAGAAGTGACACCAAAGAAGGATGTTCTTCTCATTATAGGGGATTGGAATGCTAAAGTAGGGAGTCAAGAGATAAAAGGAACAACTGGCAAGTTTGGCCTTGGAGATCAAAACGAAGCAGGGCAAAGGCTAATAGAGTTCTGTCAAGAGAACAAACTGGTCATCACAAACACGCTTTTCCAACAACACAAGAGACGACTCTACACATGGACATCACCAGATGGGCAGCATCGAAATCAGATTGATTATATTCTCTGCAGCCAAAGATGGAGAAGCTCTATACAGTCAGCAAAAACAAGACCTGGAGCTGACTGTGGCTCAGATCATCAGCTTCTTATAGCAAAATTCAAGCTTAAACTGAAGAAAGTAGGAAAAACCACTGGGCCGGTAAGATACAATCTAAATCAAATCCCTTATGAATACACAATGGAAGTGAGGAACAGGTTTAAGGATTTAGATTTGCTGGACAGAGTGCCTGAAGAACTATGGATGGAGGCTCGCAACATTATACAGGAGGCAGCAACGAAAATCATCCCAATGAAAAGGAAATGCAAGAAAGCAAAGTGGCTGTCCAATGAGGCCTTACAAATAGCAGGGGAGAGAAGGCAAGCAAAATGCGAGGGAGATAGTGAAAGATACAGGAAATTGAATGCAGATTTCCAAAGAATAGCAAGGAGAGACAAGAAGGCCTTCTTAAATGAGCAATGCAAAGAAATAGAGGAAAGCAATAGAATGGGAAGAACCAGAGATCTGTTCAAGAAAATTGGAGATATGAAAGGAACATTTCATAGAAAGATTACCATAATAAAGGACAAAAGTAGAAAGGACCTAACAGAAGCAGAAGACATCAAGAAGAGGTGGCAAGAATACACAGAGGAATTATACCAGAAAGATATAGATGTCTCGTATACCCCAGGTAGTGTGGTTGCTGATCTTGAGCCAGACATCCTGGAGAGTGAAGTCAAATGGGCCTTAGAAAGCACTGCAAATAACAAGGCCAGTGGAAGTGATGGTATTCCAGCTGAACTATTTAAAATTTTAAAAGATGATGCTGTTAAGGTGCTACACTCAATATGCCAGCAAGTTTGGAAAACTCAGCAGTAGCCAGAAGATTGGAGAAGATCAGTCTACATCCCAATCCCAAAGAAGGGCAGTGCCAAAGAATGCTCCAACTACCGCACAATTGCACTCATTTCACACGCTAGCAAGGTTATGCTTAAAATTCTACAAGGAAGGCTCAAGCAGTATGTGGACCGAGAACTCCCAGAAGTGCAAGCTGGATTTAGAAGAGGCAAAGGAACCAGAGCCCAAATTGCAAACATGCGCTGGATTATGGAGAAAGCTAGAGAGTTCCAGAAAGACATCTACTTCTGCTTCATTGACTATGCAAAAGCCTTTGACTGTGTCGACCACAGCAAACTAGGGCAAGTTCTTAAAGAAATGGGAGTGCCTGATCACCTCATCTGTCTCCTGAGAAATCTCTATGTGGGACAAGAAGCTACAGTTAGAACTGGATATGGAACAACTGATTGGTTCAAAATTGGGAAAGGAGTACGACAAGGCTGTATTTTGTCTCCCTGCTTATTTAACTTATATGCAGAATTCATCATGCGAAAGGCTGGGCTGGATGAATCCCAAGCCGGAATTAAGATTGCCGGAAGAAATATCAACAACCTCAGATATGCAGATGACACAACCTTGATGGCAAAAAGTGAGGAGGAATTAAAGAACCTTTTAATGAGGGTGAAAGAGGAGAGTGCAAAATATGGTCTGAAGCTCAACATCAAAAAAACAAAGATCATGGCCACTGGTCCCATCACCTCCTGGCAAGTAGAAGGGGAAGAAATGGAGGCAGTGAGAGATTTTACTTTCTTGGGCTCCATGATCACTGCAGATGGTGACAGCAGCCACGAAATTAAAAGACGCCTGCTTCTTAGGAGAAGGGCAATGACAGGCCTAGACAGCATCTTGAGAAGTAGAGATGTCACCTTGCCAACAAAGGTCCGTATAGTTAAAGCTATGGTTTTCCCAGTAGTGATGTATGGAAGTGAGAACTGGATCATAAAGAAGGCTGATCGCCAAAGAATTGATGCTTTTGAATTATGGTGCTGGAGGAGACTCTTGAGAGTCCCATGGACTGCAAGAAGATCAAACCTATGCATTCTTAACGAAATCAGCCCTGAGTGCTCACTGGAAGGACAGATCATGAAGCTGAGGCTCCAGTACTTTGGCCACCTCATGAGAAGAGAAGACTCCCTGGAGAAGACCCTGAAGGAGAAGGGGGCAACAGAGGACGAGATGGTTGGATAGTGTTTTCGAGGTTACCAGCATGAGTTTGACCAAACTGCGGGAGGCAGTGGAGGACAGAGGTGCCTGGCGTGCTCTGGTCCATGGGGTCACGAAGAGTCGGACACGACTAAACAACTAAACAACAACAAAGGAAACTAATACTCTGTAAAATGAGCACAAATAGCCCTTTAAGATGCTGAGGCCCACAGGATTTTTAGGCATGAAAGGGGCATTGCTGTATACCACTGAAATCTCCCTGAAATCACAATGGTTTTCTGTGGTTTGGCAGTACAGTGGTTTCAGGTGTCTTTCAAAGAGACCGATAAGATTGGACTGTGGTTTTTGTGTTTGAATCCCTGCTTTATTTGTTTTATATGCTTTTATGCTGCTGTTTTATTTGTTTTATGTTGTACTTTTGTTTTAATGAAAACAAATTAAAATGTAAAGTGATCAAATATCTTCTGCATACCATGTAGTTCAGCCCTTAGTTGCATCCAGACAGCAAAATTGGGACTCTATATTTTATGTTCTTACCTTCAGGCATGTCTAACTCCACACTGACAGAGTTTATGTGCATTCCATCAACTACTTTTGAATTTTCTTAGTTCTTTGTTTTAACTCTCTTTCGCCAAGCATAATGTATTTTCCTGAGCTCAGAAACTTGAACTGCTTATTTATATTTAAATGATGGTTTCAAGTGCTCCAATAATCACTGGGATTATCTTCAGTTTAGTTTTGCATAATTGCTCCACTTCATGGCAAGGCAGAACAAAGTCCCTTTATACTTTGTTACCTTTTACTCCCTCTTTCTTTCCTGATATTTCTCTGTCTTAAGCATAACAGATCTTTTTTTTTTTTTACTGATATATTCTTCTAATGCATTAACTATTATATGACATGTGACCATCGCTGAATATTGTCTCCCCCTCCATCTGCTACACACTGTCTTTTGTTTCTGTTTATTCCCCAGTAGCTCTCTTTAGCTGTCTGTTCTCAGCAGAATGCACAAGTTGTTGTTGTTGTTGTTGCATTTATACCCCACCTTTCTTCCAAGGAGAACAAAGTGGTATACACAGCTTTCCCTTTTCCCCATTTCATCCTCACAACAAGACTGTGTAGTAGCTGAGGCTGAGGTAGTGTGACTAGCCCAAGGTCACCCAGTGAACTTCCTGTCTTAGTAAGGATTTGAATCAGGGCCTCCTCAGTTCTAGTCCAGTACTCTAACCACTATAATACACTGGCTCACTGTATCTGCAGTAAAGGTAAACGGTAAAGGGACACCTGACCATTAGGTCCAGTCTTGACTGACTCTGGGGTGGCGGCGCTCATCTCGCTTTACTGGCCAAGGGAGCCAGTGTACAGCTTCTGGGTCATGTGGCCAGCATAACTAAGCCACTTCTGGCGAACCAGAGCAGTGCACAGGAACGCCGTTTACCTTCCCACCGGAGCGGTACCTATTTATCTACTTGCACTTTGATGTGCTTTCGAACTGCTAGGTTGGCAGGAGCAGGGACCGAGCAACGGGAGCTCACCCCGTCGTGGGGATTCGAACCGCCGACCTTCTGATTGGCAAGTCCTAGGCTCTGTGGTTTAACCCACAGCGCCACCCACGTCCCTGTATCTGCAGTAAGGTAAAGGTAAAGGTACCCCTGCCCGTACGGGCCAGTCGTGTCCGACTCTAGGGTTGTGTGCCCATTTCACTTAAGAGGCCAGGGGCCAGCGCTGTCTGCAGACACTTCCGGGTCACGTGACCAGCGTGACAAGCTGCATCTGGCGAGCCAGCGCAGCACACGGAAACGCCGTTTACCTTCCCGCTAGTAAGCGGTCCCTATTTATCTACTTGCACCCGGGGGTGCTTTCGAACTGCTAGGTTGGCAGGCGCTGGGATCAAGCAACGGGAGCGCACCCCGCCGCGGGGATTCGAACCGCCGACCTGACGATCGGCAAGTCCTAGGCGCTGAGGTTTTACCCACAGCGCCACCCGCGTCCCTGTATCTGCAGTACAATTATGCAAAAAATAAAATGGACGCTTCAACCTTACCCTAAAACTGCTTAGCCAGAAAACCCCTCCCTGTTTGTGACATAACTATGATGTATCTGTGATGTGTGCATGATGTTTCACTAAAGGTGTTGTGGGTAAAAGGGAAAACTTATAAAAGAAGGAGCCATCCTTTGTTCTGGCCTTCTTCCTGCTTATTCGATGTGGTGGGTAGAAGTCCTGTTGCAACAGTCTTTTGAATAAAGATCAGGCCTACAGGCTGCTCTTTTGCTCTTATATTCTTGGCTGGTGTCTTTGTTCAACAATCCAAGTGAGCCCAAGGATTTTCCTATAACAGCTTATCTAATTCAAATTTGCCCAGGGGCTACTGCTGTGGTCATGAGTATTATTTCAGTTTTCATTTATGCCAACTTTTGCACTCAAAACATAGACTGTGCAATGCATTTGTGAAAGGTTCTTCTTTCTAATAGCCATCTTAATATTCTGCATAGGAAATCTGACAAGGAAAATAGACTGGAAGGATTGTGTGATTTTATGTTAGGGGGAGAGTAGCTGTGCAGTCCCACACATCTCTCCTCAGGAAAAAAATAAATCCCCATTGAGTTCAATGGGATTTACTCCCTGGTAAATGGATATAGGATTGAAGCCTTACGACCCAAATTTTTCCATTTCCATGATTTAGTTAACCATAAACCAATTTGTCTTGTGTTTTTGTTGCAGGACTGGCTTGCATTATGTATCCTAGTTACCACTCATGCTGACAATTGCTTTTTCTCCAGGTCATTATCTGTGAATTATCATTTCATTGTGTGAATATAATTCCTTTCACATGAGTAACATGGCAATGGATGTTTACCTATTAGAATCTGTCACATTAGCTTTTTTTTAAAAGTGCAGTTCATTTCCCATTGATTCACCAGTAGAATGACATTCCAGCTATCATCATTTTAGTCATGATGACATTGTAAGTCTGAGGACAGGGACTTTTTCTTTTAGTGGTTTGTAAACTTCTCTGTGAGTAATTTGACTGATGAGCAGGACCACAGATTCTTTGAAAGAATGAATTTGAGTATTGACAATTGTAGCATGTATGGCTTTGACATATACTTAGAAGCCAGTGTTAGCTTTACCTTTTAAGTCTGTGATTATAACTCCACTTACTTGGCAGTAAGTGTCATTGATTTCAACAGTACTTACTTCTGAGTAGACATGATTAGGCTCACACTGTAAGCCACTGCCAGGGTAGTAAAGAATTTGGAGATACTAACTATATGAATTGTGGCTATTAGTGTCAGTTGGTAGTAAACTTGCTATGCCAATGCATATCATTGTAGCAAGAGAAACAAGGTACCAAGAAAGTTAGTTTTCCAGTATTATCAAACATAGAGTTTCTTGCTTATTATATATATATATAATATTTATATATATATTTTTTGTTTGTTTTAATGTGGTTCAAATTTCTGGGTTCTCTGGCTACGTTTCTTTGTTTTTGTTTTTGTTTTTTTTGCGTGTGTGTTTTCAGAATGCTTTCTCCAGAAAATAATATGCCCATACTATTAGTTCTTTAGGGCATGCTCAAGAATAGCAGTACCATCTGGATCTTGATGTCTGAAGAAGCTGAATAAGCAGCTTTTTAGAGGTTTCTAGATCAGGATAGATAATAGCACAGCTTCCTGCTCAGGTATGATGGTGCATGTTATTGCCTGCTGATCTACTGTGTTTCTGACCAAAGTGAAGCATTTAGCAAAACCCCAACATTTTAAAGGTTATCAAAATGATAATGCAAAAATAGTAATATGAGACCCTCGGGGGGGGGGACAACTTCTCCCTGCTATTAATAATAGAATGAGTGCTTAGTTTTTCTACCTGTTTACTATGGTTGTTTGTCAGTAACTTGGGCAGGAGCATCACATCAAACCACATTCCTTCCACACCAGCCTTCACAGACAACAGCTAGCTTACTCCGAAGAGTTCATTATTTATAATTGCACACATACAGGTCAGTCACACAGCCCCGTGGCTGTATTCTAAGTGAGTCCTGGTATCATTCCTGACAGTAGTGAGGGGAAAGGGGACATATAAGGGGAAAGGGGATATATCCTGAGGCTCACCCTTAGCTCCAAGTCTCTCTTTTTTAAAAAAAATATTTTTTATTAAACAGTTTTTATAATCACACAAACATAACATAAAAACAGCAAATACATAAACAGACAAAAAACAAAAACAAAACAAAAAACAAGTACCATTTCATATCTTAATTTCATATACCTTTCTTCCCCGACTTCCTCATGCCTCCCTTTTCTGTATTCCAAGTTCTAATCAATTTATTCAGCAAATCTTCCCTTATTTTGCTTTAAGTTTAAATTAATCTTCCTTATTCTCCTTGTCTTAACCATTGCTAATAGTAACCATTTACTTTCCAGTCCAACATCATTCTAACTTTCATTAATTTTGTAATATTTCTTTAAATAGTCCTTGAACTTTTTCCATTCTTCTTCCGCTGCTTCTCTTCCCTGGTTTCGGATTCTGCTCGTCATTTCTGCCAATCCCATATAGTCCATCACCTTCATCTGCCATTCTTCCAGTGTGGGTAGGTCCTGTGTCTTCCAGTACTTTGCAATGAGTATTCTAGCTGCTGTTGTAGCATACATAAAGAAAGTTATATCCGTCTTTAACACCCCTTGGCCGACGATGCCCAAGAGAAAGGCCTCTGGTTTCTTAGGGAAGGTATATTTAAATACCTTTTTAAGTTCATTATAGATCATTTCCCAGAATGCCTTAATCTTCGGGCACGTCCACCAAAGGTGAAAAAATGTACCTTCCTTTTCTTTACATTTCCAACATTTATTATCAGGCAAATGGTAGATCTTTGCAAGCTTGACTGGGGTTATGTACCACCTATAAATCATTTTCATAATATTTTCTCTTAAGGCGTTACATGCCGTGAATTTCATCCCGGTGGTCCACAACTTTTCCCAATCAGCAAACAAAATATTATGACCAATGTCCTGAGCCCATTTAATCATAGTTGATTTAACCGTTTCATCTTGTGTATTCCATTTCAGCAGCAAATTATACATTTTTGACAAATTCTTAGTACTGGATTCTAACAATTCAGCCTTAGCTCCAAGTCTCAGACCATCTTGGTTTTAATAATAATAATAATAATAATAATAATAATAATAATAATATTTTTTTATTTATACCCCGCCCTCCCCAGCCAAGGCCGGGCTCAGAGCGGCTTACAAGCAATAATAAAAACAAGATGAATGATTACAACTTAAAAACAAAAATAAAAAACAACATTAAAATAATGGAACATTAAAATATTAAAATGTAGCCTCATCGCAGGAGGAGAAGGAAAAGAAAAAAGAAAGGGAGGGAGGGAATCAAATTGGCTCCAAGCCAAAGGCCAGGCGGAACAACTCTGTCTTACAGGCCCTGCGGAAAGAAATCAGATCCTGCAGGGCCCTGGTCTCATGAAGCAGAGCGTTCCACCAGGTCGGAGCCAGAGTTGAAAAGGCCCTGGCTCTGGTTGAAGCCAATCTAACTTCCTTAGGGCCTGGGACCACTAGGGTGTTGTTATTTATGGACCTTGAGGCTCTCCGTGGGGCATACCAGGAGAGGCGGTCCCGTAGGTATGAGGGTCCTAGGTCGTGAAGGGCTTTAAAGGTCAAAAGCAGCACCTTAAATCTAACCCTGTACTCCACTGGGAGCCAGTGCAGCTTGAAAAGCACTGGGTGAATATGCTCCCATGGCAGAGATCCCGTGAGGAGCCTCGCTGCAGCATTCTGTACCCACTGGAGTTTCTGGGACAGCTTCAAGGGCAGCCCCGCGTAGAGCGAATTACAGTAGTCAAGCCTGGAGATGACCGTCGCATGGATCACTGTGGCCAGGTCGGGGCGGGAAAGGTAAGGGACCAACTGCTTGATGCGGCGAAGGTGGAAAAATGTCGCCTTGGCTGTTGCTGTAACTTGCGCCTCCATGGAAAGGGAGGCGTCAGGATTACACCCAAACTCTTAACGGAAGGCAATGGCACTAATTGGGCCCCCGCAAGAGAAGGGAGTTGGTCCTTCATCCCCATGCCATCCCGACCTAGCCATAGGACCTCTGTCTTCGAAGGATTTAGTTTCAATCGGCTCCCACGAAACCATCCAGCCACAGCTTCCAAGCATCTGGTCAGTGTGTTCGGGGCCGAGTCGGTGTGGCCATCCATCAGCAGATAGAGCTGAGTGTCATCAGCATATTGGTGACAGCCCAGCCCAAAGCTCCGGATAATCTGGGCAAGGGGGCGCATAAAGATGTTAAAAAGCATTGGGGAGAGAATTGCGCCCTGCGGCACTCCACACACCAAGGAGTGGCGCGACGACATTTCCCTCCCTAGTGCCACCCTCTGTCCCTGACCAGAGATAAAAGAGCACAACCAGTTACGGGCTATGCCCTGTATCCCCACGTCTGCGAGGCGGTGGTCCAGAAGATCATGATGGACCATGTCAAAGGCTGCTGACAAATCTAAAAGGATGCAATATAGAAGCTTCAGAGACAGACTGTGGATAAATCATTTTCTTGAAAAAATAAAACCTGAACTTCATTTTAAAATGAACATATAAGGGAATTCACACTGTTGGATGTAAAGGGCTAATTATGTAAACTATATTGACTTTCTGCTGAGAGCTGCGGAGACGTGAGGTATCGGCAGGAGGGCTGCAGGTGGTTTTTACTGTCAGTTTAACTGCCAGTTGCATTCTGTCAAAACAAAAATAGCTCTGAGGTTGAGGTTCTTTATATATACAGATGCAGTAGTGGCTTGAAATGAGTTCTAGTTGGTTAAGGGAGTGAGCATTCCAGCTCATCCCATTGGATCAGAGTTGTGGCCTGGCAGGAGGGAGAATCCCCCCCCCCAATGTAAAATGATTGGCAGAAGGAAAGCCCTGTTTAAGCATAAAATGCAGGTTTCACGGTACAGGAAGAATCAGTGGTTGTGAAGTATCTTTGTGTGCCAGTGTAGTAGAGGACAGAAGAAGAAGCTGCTCTAATTCCTGCACTGCAGGGGCTTGGAGTAGATGACCCTTTCAACTCTCCGGTTCTAGATCAGCTAGTAACGCTGGGATGGGAAAGGGACAGCTGTATGCATTGGTTGGTTGCCCAATGCAGTACAGTCATACCTTGGGTTACAGACCCTTCAGGTTGCGTTTTTTTAGGTTATGGACCGCCGAAACCCAGAAGTAACGGAACGGGTTACTTCCGGGTTTCGGCAGTCGCACATGCGCAGAAGCACTAAATCGTGCTTTCCACATGCACAGAAGCGCCGAATTGCAACCTGCGCATGCACAGATGCGCAGCTGTGGGTTGCGAACACTGCGGGTTGGGAATGTGCTTCCCACATGGATCACATTTGCAACCCAAGTGTCCACTGTATTAGGTGCTTCATAAATAAGCTTAGCTTGTAGCTTTACTTCATCAACATTATATCTTTGTTTCAAGTTTGTATCTTTTACAGTTCTGCCATTTTGGGTTTGTATCCAGTGTTGCCTTTCTGCTTGCGTGAGGGATATCAGCTTGCACAATTGAATTTCCCCTCCACTTCTCTCATCTTCAACCCCTTGAGCACCCTCAAAATCTGCTCCAGAGGGTTGCAGTACCCTCTGGAGAAGATTTTGGAGCAGGGGCAAGGAGAGGAAAGAGTAAAATGCTGTTCACACAGTGCTGCATAGGTGCCAACACCCTGGGTGCCCGAGCACCCACAAAATCCCCCATGAAGGGGATGGGCACCCACAAATTTTGGTGTCAGGGCCATGCATGCTGCATGGCACCCATGGCCCTGGGCACCCACGGTCACGGGGCCAAGTTGGCACTCCTGCAACATTGTATACAACCCTAGTCTGTATTCTGTATGTGTTTAATTCTCCCATGAGTTTTGTACTTACTTTAGAAAGAGAAATTCAATCCAGTATCCAAAGTAGTGTTTCATGGGTTTCCTTAATCTAATTCTCACTGTAACAGATAGTTCACCCAATCTATATCAATTAGGTCATGTTAACTCCTGTATTTGTAATGAAACTATTTAGCAAGCACATTAAGTTGCAGGGTACCTTTTACTCTCAGCAAATACTCTAGGAAGTTAATCTGGTTATCTGTCAAGACGAGTAGTTATAAGAATTCAATAGCCTTGGTTCTCCCACAATAACTTCAAGAGCAAATGTCACTGAAGATGCTCAGTTGAATCTGTACTGTTGGCAGCTGAGTACTAAAAATACAATAAAATCCTTAAAATTGTCTGCGTTACTGAAATAATAGATTATATTTGTACTACTTTAATGCACACAGCAAACAAACAAAAAGAACTTTTTCAAATTATGTTATAAGGAAGGAAGTTGTCTCTTTCCATTTCCCAAAGACGAGCAAGAAGATCCCATCACAAGTGGTCCACATAGATCAGAAAACTTGCACATGGAGATTTGCCATTAGATCTTGGGAAGAAAATTGATGCAGTTTGCATTTTCATATGAACCTATCTAATACAAACTTCCTGAAGCAAGGTGTGAATTGAAATGCAATTAGTCTTCAAAATTCACTCTTCCATCACTCTCAGAAGTTCAAGGGATGACTGCCTGGGAGATGGCATTTCCCCTACGGTGGCCCCTAAATTGTGGAATTCCCTCCCCATAGAGATGCAACCAGAACCTTCATTATATAGTTTCTGTCTCATGCTGAAGATGCACCTGTTTGCCCTGGCCTTTGACACCTGAAATATATACCTTTGGGGCCCACCCTAATCTTTTGATTGTATTTGAGGTCATTGTAGTATTGCATTTTTAACTGCTGCTACTCACTCTGTGACATGATCATCATCATTACTGGAAGAATGCGAAACCAAGGGAAACCTGAAAGTGACATATTGGTCCACCCTACCGACAACGTCTTTTCCGGTTTATGTAGGGCGGAGCATGTTATATACCATGAGTTACTTGCCGGATCTCGCAGGATAAATTCATTCAAATGAGTCATGCACATTTTTTGAAGCTGCCAGCATAAATGGCAACAGTGTAGCTTTAGTATGAATACTGAATCTCTTCCCTTCTGAAAACAATTTCTGAAAGCATATTGTATGTAGATTATAATCAGATTTATTAATTGGTTGCAATGTGTATTTTTTAAAAATCGATGGAATCATCTGAAACAAACATAAATCATGTTATAGTTGAGATTAATTTTACTGTTCAGACCTCTTTACCGACATTAATGTATATTGATCTTCCATTGGAGAAAGCTCATTTTTTTTCAAGTGTAAGCACTAGACCATGCATACTTGAGTGTTACTAGTAATAACAAACAACCCCCCACCTTGGCAAAGACAAACCATAGCCCCTAATATGTATGTATACGAAAAGTGGTTTGTCAATACAGTATGTACAATGTTTAGCCAGTATATTTTGAAAACGATAATATTTGCATAATATGTTCTTGCCATTATGTACTCACATAATAATTTACTTCTTTCATCTCCCCAGAGATGATCATCATGTCATATTATCATTCCCTTATTTCCAGTTGAAGTATTTCCATGCTTGCAGAGACATGGTATTATAACACTAACCGAATAATGGCAATGTCATGTGACAGCAGCATGGCCCAAAGTCTGAAAGCAACCCAGCAACTATTTGCAACCTGATGGCTAAATAAAGAGGGAGACACAGAGGCTGGGTTGAATTAAACCCATAAAATCCCTGCAGAGAGAAAACACTATTGGTGTAGGAGAAAATCTGAACCTGTTCACTCACCCCAGACGAAGCTCCATCGGATTTAATGGGACTGATTTCTGAGTAGACATGAATATGATGGTGATGTTTAATTGTTTGCAGTTTCTTGATTTATTTTTAAAAATTTCAGTGGGACTCACTTTTGCATGTTTAGCTATGCTCTCCCATCCATCCATGTCTATATCTCCATCAGCTTACCTAAGCATTTCTGGCATATGGTCATTACTGTCAAAGTCAAGTATATGCTTCACTGCTTCATTGAAAGAGGTGCAAGCAAGTGGTTGTGTGGAAGGCTCATTCACTTTCCCAGATCTGTCAAGAATATATAAGTGCACCCAACAATAGCACAGCTAAACAGATGCAAGGAATGGTCTTGGTTGCCTTGGCCAAGGGTTTCCTAACTGTATGAATGTTCTTTCTGCTTTCTTTGGCTCAATGCACTACTGGATGTTTGTGACTTGTCTGCTGAGTGAAACTGCTCCCTCTGTAAAATGTCAACCTCAGGCAATTCCACGTGCTGAGAATTGATTAAGTTGCTGTGCAAAATGCAGATTAGAGTCTTCTCTTCCAAGTAGCACTTTCTGGGTCAAGAAACAGTGTATTGCATTGAAAATGCCAACAAATGCATTCAAACAAACAAAAGACAAATAATGGGATGCGGGTGGTGCTGTGGTCTAAACCACAGAGCCTAAGGCTTGCCGATCAGAAGGTTGGTGGTTTGAATCCCCATGACGGGGTGAGCTCCTGTTGCTCGGTCCCTGCTCCTGCCAACCTAGCAGTTCAAAAGCACGCAAAAGTGCAAGTAGATAAATAGGTACCGCTCCGGCGGGAAGGTAAATGTTGTTTCCGTGTGCTGCTCTGGTTTGCCAGAAGCGGCTTAGTCATGCTGGCCACATGACCTGGAAGCTGTACGCCGGCTCCCTCGGCCACTAAAGCAAGATGGGCACTGCAGCCCCAGAGTCGTCCGCGACTGGACCTAACAGTCAGGGGCCCCTTTACCTTTACCTTTTTAGAGCTGAATCCTTCATTGCTTCTGCCCACACAAAATAATTGGGGGAGATATCTCTGACATCCTTTGTAACTACAGTGTGTCAAAGCAGGGTGGGAAGCAGAATTGGACACAATATTCCAGGTGTGGTCTGACCAAGGCAGAATAGAGTGGCACCATCACTTCCCTTGATTTGGACACTATACTTATGTTGATGCAGCCTAGAAGAACATTAGTTTTGCTGCTGCACAACACTGTTGACTTGTGTTAAGCCTGTGGTCTAAGACCCTAGATCCTTCTCACATGTACTACTGGTAAGCCATACGTCCCCATCTTATATCTGTGCAGCTGGTTATTTGTTCCTAAGAGTAGAACCTTAAACTTGTTTTTATTGAAATTCACTGTGTTAGTTTGGGCCCAGTTTTTCCCTTTGTTTAGGTCATATTGAATCCCAATTCTGTCTTCTGTGACATTAACTACCCTTCCCTGTTTTGTGTTATCTGCAAATTTGAAGAGCAGCCTCTCAATTCCTTCACCTAAGTCATTTATAAAGATGTTGAACAACATCTGGACCAGGAGAGAACCCTGCAGCACCCTACTTGTCACCTTTTCCCAGGATGACAAATATGCTTGACCACTGCTGAAAATACTGTGCAGGGCTCTTCTTGTATAATGCTGGATGAAACTAGCAGAGCAACTCCTTAAGCTGTTTTCTTTAACTGAACCTCAGTTCAGGGGCTATGTTTGTATAATAGTCATGCTTCTTTATTACAATGTAAAACCATTAGTGCCTTCAAATGTTCACCTTTGTGTATGTCAGGAATATATCATGCTGCAACAGAGCAACATACCAGTTTTTCCCCTCAACTTGTGTTCATCTCAAGTATACTTCCATTCATCAGGGAAGCAAACTTGACAGTTTAATTCTATGTTTGCAGACATAATCCTATTCAGTGCCGGATAAGGATGGCCTGCTAGTCACTTGGCCTATAAAACTATTAGCTTTAATTTTTATGCCAGCATCATGATCTTCTTAACTTGTAAACCAGCTTTTTCTTAGCAGTTTATTGGCAAAAGTATGTAACTTCTTCATAAATCTTCCTAGCTCATAACCCTTTTGCATTTAAAATGTCCTCCATGGCTCAGAATGTCTGTTACCATCTTATGCTGGTACATCAACTCAGATCCTTCTTGCAGGGAAATAGGCTGGTTACAATTATTCATCTCCTTGCAACCTTTTACTGTGATGTTGTATGTGTGACTGCCTTTGAAAAAGGTCCAGAAACTGAAGTTAGTACAGAACACAGTAGCAAGAGTAAATGCCAGTACTTTGCAATATTCACTAGCTCCTAGTTTGTTTCCAGTGCTAGTTCAGATCTTTAAAGATATACAATATCTGAAAGAATATTTCATATTATATGTATTTGCCTGTGCTCTGAGCTTCGCAGTGGAGACCCTTCTCTGAGTGCTCCAGAAGCCAAGATATGGCAGGTGGCTACAAGAGAAGAGCCTTTTTAGAAGTAGCTCAACATCTCTGGGATGTCTTCCCCATAGAGTTTTATATCCTACAAGGGCACATTTTCTTGATTTTGAATGCTTTTAGTGGCTGTCAAGTAGGTCCTGCACTCTGTGTCATTTTCACAATTTACTAGAACCTATTCCTATCCCTGCAACTTTTGTGGTGAGAATGAGTCAGACCCCATTTCAGTGAATGCAGCTGTGCAAATTTCACAGCTATTTTTAAAGTCACAACAAAATTCAATGCCAGATCATTTCCCACCCACTTTGAAGTGACTTTTTACATTCTTTATTTATGGTAGCCACCAGCATTCAAATGCTGTCTGCTGCTAGCTAGCCATGTATGTGTTTTCTGGTGTGGTGGGGAGAGATGGCAGTACAGTTTAACGGAACTTATCTAGAAGAGCTGTGTGAAGAAATCAAGAGTTCGTCATCCCATCAACTCGTCCCCATCAATGGTGGTGGAGAATGGAGGGGTGCAGTTCAGGAAATCCTATGCATGTGAAGAATCGCTCATATAAATGGTGTAAAATAGTCTGTAGTCCCAGAGGAGAAGTTTGGGGTCATCAGGCATGGACTGGTGGAGGGGGCTTGGGGGTGGGATAAGTAACATAGACTAGCAAGCACAACATGACAATTGAAGATGATAGACATGACAAATGTATAAACAAATCATTTAGGAAATAGACCCCCCAAAATTTGTAAAAATAATAATTTAAAAAGGAACAAAGAACACACATGCCCCAAAGGACAGATGAATCTAAACTATCAAAAGACCACAACAATGAGTGGGCCTTTCAAGTTGCACTAGAATATTCTGTAAGCAAGTGAACACAAAAATTCCTCCAAGTTCAGTTCTCACCTGACACTTACTTTGATGTCTTTTTGGTGCTAGACAAACCCTTTTTGTTCTCCCAGCCTTTAAAACCTACTGCTTTCTCCTTTAGAATACTTATTTTCCTGTAGTTTTTACTCTGTTATTTTAAGATTGTTTTTGTTGTTTGATATGGCCCTTTTTTGTAATTGTACAATGCAGCTTTTATATTTGCCGTTGTTGGTTTCTTGTATTTTGCTTTAATTTTATTTTTCTTTGAACAATGCCCAGAGAGTGATAGCTCTTGGACATGTAAGAAACCTAGAAAATAAACAAATAAGTAGTGGTTTGCAAATAAATCAAAAGTTATATACTTCTGCTAGAGTAGATGGTTTGCTTTTCAAAAAGGGCTGGTATTTTGAATTCCCCCAAGTGCTTTGACATTATTATTTTTTAAAAAAATAATCAGCTTGATACTTCAAGAGAATGTTACTTCTAACATCACAAGGCAAGACATGAAAAAGAAGAAACCAAATGAGGAATTTGCACCACATCATAACATTTTTAAAAAAATAAAAAAGCAAACTCTTTAACTATCCTGCATTGGTGGGGGACTTACAAAGCATTTGTGAAACCTGAAAGAGTCAAAAGGGTAAGGGAAGCATATTTTTCTTGTAAGAATGAAATGTCTTCAATTTTAGTTTCTCCCTGTTTCTTATTTTTCCAATCTTAGGTTTAGTTCTCCATATCTCTGTCGCAGTTTGTGATATGTAGTTTTTAAAAAAGGACATGAAAATCCATCATCATTTTAGGGCAAATTTCTCCTGGTATACACATTTTTACATGCAGTTATATTAAATGCATGTTGGTATGCTGTCGATAATATACACATTATGGATAATTTCCCTTAAAACACACATTTCTGTACACATTTGGGTAAAAAATTAGCATCACAAAATTTGGTGAAATATTCTTATTTTCAGTTTATGTGTTGCTTTAGGAAGTATATTAGGGAGCTTCACCTTTAAATGTAAACTGAAATGAATTTGTCTCACACCCATATTTTCTTGAATTTTTAAAATTTCTTCCTTGATACTTGCACAGTGTATTATCATAGACATTATTATCTTAGACATACTGTTAAACACAGATAAAACTATGCATAGGCTCTAGCTTAATGGAAGGAGACATGTTCTGCATGCTGAAGCTCCCAAGTTCAATCTTTGACATCATGAGAACCCAGCCCTGCTGGCAGTGGCATAACATAAGTTGCCAGCACCCGGGGCAAGACGAGTATTGTGTTGCCCAACCTGTGACAGCACTGGTGTGGCAATTGCATAACATTGCTGGCAGTGGCATAACATAAGTTGCCAGCACCCGGGGCAAGACAAGTATTGTGTTGCCCAACCTGTGACAGCACTGGTGTGGCAATTGCAGCCCACCCACCTCTTTGATTGGCCCCCACCACCCATTTCTCCCTTTCCACCTTCAGTTCAATGTGGATTGCCTGCCTAATGGATCTGGTCAAGAGTCCATCTAGTCCAGCATCCTGTTCCCACAGTCGCTAACCAGATGCCTGTGAGAAGCCCACAAGCACAATTTGAGCACAACAGTACTCCCATCTTCTTCAGTTTCCAGAAACTGGTATTCAAAGTATACCACCTCTGAAAGAGGGACATCAAGCAGGACTGAGAAAGACCCCTGTCCTGTAACCCTAGAGAGCCACAATAAGTGTGTAAACAGTAATGAACTGAATAGCCTATTGGTCTAACTCAGAATAAGGCAGATTCATAGATTCCTAATGATGTAATACGTGGATGGGTCATTCTGGAAGAGATACTGTTGAATAAGTTCTCCCTTGTTACACCAGTGTGGTGGCCTCCAGATACTTTGGGCTACAATCCCTGTCAGCTTCAGCCAGAATACTTGTTTGGCTGGGGTTGATGTTATATGTAGTCCAAAGCATCTGGTTGGTGAAAGCTGCCTATGTAATCAAATGCCAAAATTAATCTTCTGTATGGGTGCAATGGGTGGTGCTGTGGATGGGACACAGGTGGCGCTGTGGTTTAAACCACAGAGCCTAGGGCTTGCCGATCAGAAGGTTGGCGGTTCGAATCCCCACGATGGGGTGAACTCCTGTTGCTCGGTCCCTGCTCCTGCCAACCTAGCAGTTTGAAAGCACAAAGTGCAAGTAGATAAATAGGTACCGCTTGGGCAGTAAGGTAAACTGCATTTCCATGCGCTGCTCTGGTTCACCAGAAGCGGCTTAGTCATGCTGGTCACATGACCCGGAAGCTGTACACCAACTCCCTCAGACAGTAAAGCGAGATGAGCGCCACAACCCCATAGTCGTCCACGACAGGGGTCCCTTTACCTTTACCTTATGGGTGCAAAGGGTGACAAAAACTTGGCTTAGTACTGCGCTCAAAAGTTCTGACATTGCTTGACAAATGCCAGACTTCAGTTTACTTTAGAACCCAGTGTCATTCCAGTTCTCAGAGAGGGAAAATACACCTGTGATTGGTGGCCTTTGCGCTCTCTCTCTCTCTCTCTCTCTCTCTCTCTCTCTCTGTCTCCCCCCTCCATCATGCTGCTTACACACTGATCAGAATATGTAGTGGAAATACAACTGCGAAAATGCAGAATATCTTAAAACAAGTTGAAATGACATTTTGCTTTCATATTCTGCAGCTAGATTATTTCTTTATACAGTAAGAGAAATCACCATATATCAAAGTGAATGTTTCAGATATTCTCGCAGGGAGGGTTTGTAAGCACGATGGCTCCTGGGTTGTCAGTCATCCAAGCACAGGATAATTAGCATCATCTGAGAAGTGTGAGGCTGAGTAATAAAGCCTCAACTGGGAAAACTGAAGGGAAGCAGATGGTTCTTTCAGTTGGTTAGCCATGGAAGTCAAACCAGAGACTCTGGGAGTCAAGTAACTCTCGCTTGTGATAGCAAACTGCTCTAGGGGCTAGAATAGCGGGACTAGACCACTGTTTGCAAGCATTTCTTTACATTTAATGTTAGAATGTTTTTAACAAAAATGTTTTTATTTATTTATTGCACTTTAATTTTCTGTTTGTGTGCATGTTTTAATTTATCATAAACCTCTTATGATCCTTCAGAGTGAGAGGGTCTAAAAATCTAAATTTAGAATAACCCTCTAATGAAGTATTTAATCATAGTGTTGGTTCTTCCCCATTTATTTTTCTTATTTTTTATTCAATTTCAATACCACCCTTCATCCCAGGACCACAGGGCAGTTTATAATTTAAAGACACAAAAATTAATAACATAGTAAGAAACTAGCAAAAAATACCCTCCCCAAAGTTGAAAAGACCATAGAATGTTTAATTAGCCAAAGGCATGGGAGAAGAGGAATGTTTTTGACTGGCACCTAAAGATATGTAACAAAGGCTCCAGGGGAGCTTCTCTGGGGAGAGCATTCCACAACTAGGGAGCCACCACAGAAAAAGCCCGTTCTCATGTTGCCACCCTCCAGATCTCTCATAGAGGATACACATGAAGAAGGGCCTCGGATGATGACTGCAGGGTCTGGGCTGATTCATATGGGAAGAGGCAGTCATTGAGATATTGTGGACTCGAGCCATTTAAGGCTTTATATGTAAAAACCAGCACTTTCAACAGGGCCTGGAATCTATATCTATAGATTTATTGCAGCCATTGGCCCATATCGAAAACAATACATCAAAATTTATCCATAAACAATACAATTTAAACAGTTCCAAGTTAAAACACCCATATAAAACCAATTTTACTTCAGTTAAGTAAACACTATACACAATAAGCTCCCTCTATGTAAACCGCAATTCAAATCCATCAGATTTTGGGGGGTATGCGTCTTGGTTCTGGCACTTATTGATGGTTCTTAAGTTTAGCTAAGCTGTCAGAGTCATACAGTGATCCATTTCTCCTCTTTTGAAATAAAACATTAATCAGGTATCTAGCGACTGCAAGAGATCTACTTGTATCTTCGTCGTTTAATAAGTATATTATTTGGGCTTCCTGAGGTCCGTCAGCAATTCTCGATAAATATGGGGCCAGAAACTTGGACCGTGAAGCCGAATGTAATGGACAACAGAAGATTATATGATATAACGATTCTATAGATCCACTTTTACAGTCACAGAGGAGTGAGATCTGTCCGTTGGAGAGTCTGTTACCCAACACGTTTGAGGGGAAAACATTGAATCTAGCCTTTATAAAGGCATACCTGTGCGTCACCACAGATAAGGTAGTTAAATAAGATGGAAGTTTCATTGGCCTGGAAAATAATTGGCAGCCAGAGATTTTCTATAGACCACAACAACATCCCCTTCCTAACCCTCAAATCTGCCCTGATGCTGCATCAAATACAGATGGGCACAGCTGGTTGACACCAACTCCACCCTGCTCACCCACCCAGGTCTCAGACTGGCCTCCTCACCCATCATCACATCATGGATGAGGGAGATATTATTCCAAGTTGACCTGATATTCAACAACGGCAGTGAAGACTCAAGGGCTGCCTGATAGGACAACAACAATTCCCCAGGTTGAAGGAGGGGCTGGCACATGGCACAGTCACTATTGTCAGTGTTGTGGGCCCCTTACCCAGCCTGCTCCACCTCTCACACCATATCCCCCCCTACTTTGAACTACTACAATTGCCCCTCTGCTTTCCTCAGCTCCTCTCATCCCAAACACATCTCCCCTCGCTCAATAAAAAGAAACAGCAAACCCACACAAATGAAAAGAAGTTTAAACAGTTGTAGCAGCAAAACTGCCAGATGCACTGTTGCAACTTGTGCAGCATGCAGGTCAGAAACAAGCTCTTCATTCTTTTTTATCAGGTTGGCAGGAAATTGGCACAGCTCAGCCTCTCTCTCTCTCTCTCTCTCTCTCTCTCGTTTGCCTCCTTGTCACAAACATCAGTCCATGGTTTCTGAACCCGCACACATTGTTGGCCCTGTTTCTGCTTCGTAGCTGGTAGGTAAAGGTAAAGGACCCCTGGATGGTTAAGTCCAGTCAAAGGCGACTCTGTGGTTGCGGCGCTCATCTCGCTTTCAGGCTGAGGGAGCCGGCGTTTGTCCACAGACAGCTTTCTGGGTCATGTGGCCAGCATGACTAAACCGCTACTGGCACAACGGAACACCATGACCGAAACCAGAGCACACAGAAACGCTGTTTACCTTTCCGCCACAGTGGTACCTATTTATCTACTAGCACTGGTGTGCTTTCGAACTGCTAGGTTGGTAGGAGCTGGGACAGAGCAATGGGAGCTCATCCCATCATGGGGATTCGAACTGCCGACCTTCTGAATAGCAAGCCCAAGAGGCTCAGTGGTTTAGATCACAGCACCACCTGCGCTGGTACTGCAGTCAGGAGATGTACCGTAGATTGTTAATCTGTTAAGCATGTAGATTTTAAAATAGCTGTTTTCTAACAATAATTTTGAAAAAAATGGTACAAAAATATATGACAGAGCTCTTGAATGGTTGTATTAGTATTGGCGATCCTAATGACAAGCCATTAGAAACATACAGTAATGCTAGTGACATACCCATATGTGCTAGCTAAACTGTTGCAAGATGATGGTGGTCCCCCCTGAAGTTAATTCAAACTGCACAAAACAAATACCCAATTTTTCTGCACGTAATCTAGAAAAGTACTGAACGTTATTACTTTTTTCCATTAAGGTTTTGGCTTAATCCCTTAATCCTTATTCTCAATTATAACTGAGCATAAGTGTCCACATTCATCCTTTTTATTCTTGCTGCCCCTTCCGCCCTTCCCCACCAATTTCCTATTTGCAATTTTTATTTAGAAGTTCTTTGAGGGCAGGGTCTTTGCTTAAGAAATGGTAAAGACATATGTACACTGATGGTACTCTATAGATAACTGGCAGTGGTCTTTCTCTCATTTGAAATGTTTCAAATAGTCCTGTTGGCAAACAGTTGATCCAGAGAATGCAAGATAATATTTCCCTTCTAACTGTAAACTCAGGCTGCAAACATGGCTTACATTTAAAGCACATGACTCCCCCCAGAGTATCCTGGGAACTGTAGTTTGGTTAAAGGTTTTGGATGTTATAGTTCTGTGAGAGGGAAACTACAGTTGCCAGAATTCTTTCAGGGAAGTCATATGCTATCCCTTCTGTGTAAAGCATTGAATACGTGGATGGAAGGCTAGCTGCTTGAGAATCCATTTATGGCGGATTCTTCTGACAACCCTAATTCCCATTTAACCACTGTATTTAGGTTAGTCATCAAGAAGATTTATGGGGACTCTAGAGAAATTTTAATGTTGAAAATCATTTTAGAAGAATGAAGCAGAGTAATATTTTTACAACTCCAAGTTAGAAATTTGGATCCCACCCTCTGCAGAAATGAGAGTTCCTGAAGAACTGGGATTAAATTAGGTATAAGTATGTAAATATGCTTGTTTTTTTATTAAAAAAGCATATTATTTTGTACATGTGGTCATGAATATAAGAATATGTAAAATCATAGTACGCACACACACAAATATGGCATGTTTAGCCAATATGCCAAAAGATTAGTTTGTTTTCCTTCAACTGAATTTACTTTTTGACATCATAAAGTAAAATCTTTTTTTGCAAGCTGTCCTAAATAATGCTGTAGGTTTACATTACTTTGGATTATTTTATATACGGTTTAGGGCTATCAGACTGTAACCTCTGAAATAATAAGAGATTCAGTCAAATTGAATGTGATTTAATCTCATAACGAGATTAGGCCATCATGATTTTATATGTTTTCCTGTCAAGTGTATTGTAATGTACTTGCTGAAAGGCTCTAGTGAAAAAAGAAAAGCATTACAGTCTAAGAAGTAGTCAAGATAATGCTGGAAGTAAAGTACAAATTGCTTTGAATATGAAAAAGAAATAATGAGAATATATCTTTGAAGTTGAAAACTCTGGGAAAAAAATATGTTGCATTTTTTGTTTTGTTTTGGAGAGCAATTTGAAAATAGCCAGGAGCAAGATTATTTCTAGGCTCTGTGTGTTTTCTGTAAAAAATATAATGAAGAGCCTTGTAGCCCTTGAGTTGTTCCTCCTTTTTCAGAAGTTGCATATGCACTAAGTGATCTCTCCTCGTATACCTGCAGGCAATTACTCAGTAATAAAGTGATATGGCCATTTCCCATATATAACTCATGAAGCTTCAGGGGTGGGGTGGGGGTAGGAAATGAAGATGCTATCCTTTGTGCTTATTTATTATGACAAGTTTTGAGAACCATGTAGGAAGCCTCTAGCAGAAGATTGTAGCTGATTTGGATAGTGTAGATGGAGAAGAGCTAACATGTTGCCTTCTGGATGTTCTTAGACCCCAACCCCCATCAGTCCCAGCCAGAAGGGCTAATGGTCAGGGATATCACAGGTACTGTAGTCCAGTAACATCCAAAGGGCATCCTATTGGCTCCCCCAATTTAGACATATACAGTTTCTGCAATTAGCATTGCATGAAAATGGCCAACAGTAGAAAATACACCCCAAAACAGTTTTTCTTCTCTTTGCCAGGTCGTCCCCATCTGCCCTAAAACCGCCCCTGGTTTCCTAGTCTATCACTTTGCTGTTACTTGTGTGATATCTCTTTTGCATGTGTGATCTGTCCTCTCCACAATTATTTAGCAGAACTGGTTAGGTTTCTTTCTCTGCCGTATTTGGATGAAGACACCTATTTCCCCCCTTTACTTTCTGAACAGCTAAATACTTGAATTCAAATTCCTGAAGGAGGTTAAAAGTGAATCTGGAACTCCTCAACATACACAGAGAGTATTCTTTATATAATGCAAAAGTAGAATAAATTTTAAAGGCGAGACTGGCATTTAAATGATGTGAGGTATTTTAAACAAAAACCAAAAACAAAACAAACCACCACAAACTACATTTAGATATAATTTCAACAAACTAATGCTTTTGTTCAGTACTGTCAATTGAAAGTTTGAGAACTGATTGTGGCAAGACATAGAATAGATTATAGGGTTTTAAAGCACTGAGAAAAAGTGAGTTACACAATGATATGCTGGCATCATGATTTTCCTGTCAGAAGTAATTAAAAGAATATAGGAAGATGTCAGCAGTCAGATTTGCTTGTCAGTCCCTGGTCCTCTGGAAAGAGCCTAAGGGATACAGACATCACTTACTCTGTTTCAGATTGAAAGGTGAGTGTAGGCAGACTGATTGTTACTGCAGTTTCAAACATATTTTCACTAAGGTAATGCTAGCCATAGTTTAATTCTTACAGTTTGGTTGTCTCGTGGAGCTTGTTTGAAATGGTCTTAGGCTACCAGCTGCTGTACTTTGCAACCCATTTTGTTTCTATTTGCAGCCATTCCCCCACCTACCCCTCTTTGTTTTTTGCTATTACATGCTCTCATCAGGGTTTTAACAATATGGGGACAAGTCACATGCCTTGGGGCAGGTATCTGCATGGACACACAATATAGATAAACTGGATGTTGAAACTGTTTGAATGTGATGGATGTGCCATGATAGGATCATGAGAAGCTGCCTTATGCTAAGTCAGACCATTGGTCCATCTAGCTATTATTGTTGACACGGCCTGCAGTGGCTCTCCAGAATTTCAGAGAGGGGCCTCTGTGTTGTTTGCTATTGTCCCTCAGTTTGAGAGATTTTCATATTGAGGTAAAACTGTACGTAGGGATATATTTGGAAGTTTAAAATAAGGTTTAAATGAAAGTGGGGATTTCTCTAAAGAATGGAGCTCTAAGCACATATTATGAAATACAAAGAATCCAAACACTTATTGAGAAGAAATATATAAGTTATACAGGTGTGTTTGATAGGGACACAGAAGAGGGCCTTCTTGGTGGTTGTTCCTGGACTTTGGAGCACTCTTCCTAGTGAAGCCATACTCCTTGTTGTTCTTCCACTGACAGGTGAATACTTTTTTGTTTCAACAGGCTTTTGGTCACTGACTGCTTTTAATGAAAGGTCTGGTGGCATGCTGTTTTTATTGTAATTATTTCTATGGTTTTAATGGATGTTATATATGTATATAGTTTCACTTCTAACAATGTTTAATTGTATATAATTCCTTCCTATGTTTTTAGCAGTTCTCATTTTTATATTAAGCTACCTTGAGTCTCATCAGGAAAAAAGGTGGGGTGTAAATAAACATGTAATAATGTTAATATTAAGCTGTTGCTATAATAATATAGATTTGCTCATTTGAACTATGTCTCATATTTGGCCAAGCTACCAAGGCTGTGACAAAGTCAGTGTTAGCGTCTAAAGAGTGGCAGCAGAATCACAGTAGTCAGAAGATTGATTGAGGTATTGGAAGCCCAGAGCTGAGAACCCCATAAGGCAACAAGGAACCCAGAAGAGTTGAGAGAAACATTACCCACCATATGGAATTGGGGATTAGAATAAATCACCTAAGTGGTGGGATTGGAAGGAGGAGGGTATGACAGTCACTCCCTGCCATCCTACCCGAATATGCTAAATATTAAACCTGAGACCATCTACATGCAAAGCAGATGCTCTACCACTGAGCTATGGCCTTTCTTGAAATAGTAACACAGAGTTTAAATTCTAGCCAGTGTTATGCTACTGAACATGTATTTGAAAGTGCAACTAAAAGTATATCCTTGGTGCTTTGGAATTCCCACTGTATTGTCTATAAGCTGGCATCCCACTCTCCAACTAGGCAGACTTCATGTTGTTGGACCATGCAGAAAAGTCAGTGCTGTATGACATTACTATATCACCCAATCAGTCTCTTCAAGCTTTATTAGGTATGTATCCCTTAATGATGCACTGTCTTGTATGTAATCAGTTTTCATTTGGGTCAGACTTAGGAACATCCCCCCCTTTGAAGAAGCTTTATTTGCTGTTCTGTTATTTCCCCTGGCACTCATGTGAATATTTGGGGAGAGGAGGCTACATCTCTCTCTCTCTCTCTCTCTCTCTCTCTCTCTCTCTCTCTCTCTCTCTCTCTCCCCCTCTCTCTCTCAATGTTCTTAATGCTTTTAAAATGTTGCATAGGTTTGGACTGTCTAGAGTAGCTGGGAGCACTGTTATGCGTTTGTTCCACTCCTTCCTCCTGGGCTGTGTCCAGAAAGTGGTGTTGGGGGAGGAGTGTTCAAACTCCTGGGCTCTTACTTGTGGGGTGCCTTAGGGATCCATCCTCTCCCCTTTTAGACATCTGCATGAAGCCAATGGGAGACATCATCAAGAGGTTTGGGCTGGGTGTCCACCAGTATGCAGATGATACCCAGCTCTACCTCTCCTTCAAATCAGAACCAGTGAGGGCAGTGAAGGTCCTGTGTGAGTGTCTGGAGGCAGTTGGTGGATGGATGGTGGCTAACAAATTGGGGTGGCCTGGGGCAGGCGAGTGTGGAGGACTCCCTGGTCCTGAATGGGGTAACTGTGCCCCTGAAAGACCAGGTGTGCAGCCTGGGAGTCATTTTTGTCTCACAGCTGTCCATGGAGGTGCAGGTCAATTCTGTGTCCAGGGCAGCTCTTTACCAGCTCCATCTGGTACCCTACCTGCCTTCTGCCTGCCTTGCCAGAGTGGTTCATGCTTTGGTTATTTCCTGCTTGGACTATTGCAATGAGCTGTATGTGGGGCTACCTTTGAAGGTGACTCAAAAACTACAACTAATCCAGAACGTGGCAGCTAGACTGGTGACTGGGAGTGGCCATTGGGGCCATATAACACCGGTCCTAAAGTATCTTCACTGGCTCCCAGTACGTTTCCAAGCACAATTCAAAGTGTTGGTGCTAACCTTTAAAGCCCTAAATGGCCTTGGTCCAATACACCTGAAGGAGCATCTCCACCCCATCACTCACCCTGGACACTGAGGTCCTCCTCCGAGGGTCTTCTGGTGGTTTCCTCACTGTGAGAAGCAAAGTTACAGGGAATCATGCAGAGGGGCTTTTCGGTAGTGGCGTCCTCCTTATAGAATGCCCTCCCTTCAGATGTCAAGGAAATAAACAACTATCTGAAGACATCTGAAGGCAGCCCTGTTAGGGTAGTTTTTAAGGATTGATGTTTTTATCATGTTTTTAGATATGTTGTAAGCCACCCAGAGTGACTGGGGAAACCCAGCCAGATGGGCAGGGTATAAATAATAAAATTATTGTTATTATTACTATAAATACAGGACAAAGAAATACATTCTTACATTGTTACTTGTCAAAGGATTTGCCTAACACAACAGGATGCAACCTACATCCAGCTCCACTAGAGGTACCTCTGAATTATTTCAAGGAGAGTAATATCATCATTGCAACAACAAAGCTAGTTATATCAACTTATCCCAGCTTCCCACCTCCAACCCCCACAGCCCAATGGTTACAATAACCATTGTAACCACTTTTGACTGATCAAAAGTGGACAGAATTACTAACCATTATTCCAAATATGAATTAGGGAAGAAAGTAGTGGTTGTGTCAAGGTGGGAAATTGGGTCATTAAAAAAAGTTTTAGTGGACTTATGAATTACAGTTCTGAGCTAAGCTTCTTAACAGTTTCTTGAGGAGAGCATGTTCAAACTGTCAAGAAAGATTAAACATTTCCCTGCTGTAGACTGAAATCTGCAGATTTATTTATTCATTCTTCTAATCAGGCTGATTTTTTTTTATAAAAAAAATACCACCCTGAAAGGGGCAGAATGGATATTGCTTAATTATATGCATGTAGCAGAAAGAGACGAATGGACTAGTAGACTACAAATTATGGACACAATCCAGAAAACAGTAACCAAGTCCCATTGAAATCACAGCACTGAACTGTGTGTCCAAGACTATAATCCTAACCACATTTATATTTCAGTTCTACTGTCAGATATAACATCCAAGAAATCCTATTGAAATCAAGATATTTCTCTGGATTTGACCTATTTCTGCACTTACATTTCTATTATTGCTCTGTAATAGATATTGTGGGCGTATTAATATGTCATTAAGCATTATTACGTACGTGTACATTACTACTGAATGCTGAGAAGCTCCAGGGGTACAGCTCCCACCTAGATTTCAGTTTGCTTTAGAAAGAGATCACTAGAGGCTTAATTACATTTATTATATTTATACACATAAATAGGTTGAGCATATGGGAAGTTATAGCTAAACTGCAACAGATGTCCCAAATTCACTATTCCTCATCAGATTTTGGGGGAGCAGGGGCAGAAACCACCTGCCTGCACAGTGATGTTAGCTTTCCACATTTAAAGTCTCCTTCTCCCTCTGACTTTGTGTCTACCAAAAACTAAAATTGGAGCTTCCTTCCAAAAGACTTGATGACATCATCAACCACAGGAAAAGTAGAAGTTATATGTACATTTATTGAAGCTGAATTCTGATTCCCAGATGGCTTCCTCCTTCCATTGAGTTACATCTCCTTAATAAAACCCAGATAACTGACCACTCTGTCAGAGCCATCAAAAGAATATCCAATGATCCTACTAGTTTCATTAACTCTCTCCTGGCTAAACCCCATTCTTATGACCTAAAATCACAGGGTGTAAGGGGTCTCTCTCTCTCTCTCCCTCCCCCCCATCACACACCTTTTTTCTTTCTTTTCATTTTTTATTTTAGTATGCAGACATGTTCTTTGTTCCCTGGAAGTTTAAACAATACTGATACTCACCCACCCACCCTGCAGGGTACCTGTTTCCCTAATTTTGCACCACATGGCCCACGTTGGAAAATGAATCTCACCTCTTTGCTACTGTGCATCACATTTTTGCAATGTTGAAAATATTAGTATGTAGAAAATGCAATGGAGCAACCAAAATATACAAACTGCTGACATCAGAATGTTTAAGATAGAGAAATGTATATTATGCAGCAAGGATTTCAAATGTGTTTGGAGGGGTGTACCACTAGATCCTATCACACAATGAATCTCCTTTTCACTGAATCTAATGTGAATGTATCCATTCCCTTTTGCCAGATATTGAGAGGTGGGTCTCCATATGAATCAAAGAATCATAGAATTGTAGAGTTGGAAGGGACCATGAGGGTAACCCAAGTCCAACACCCTACAATACATGAATCTTTTGCCCGACATGGGGCTCAAATACACAACCCTGAGATTAAGAGTCTCAGGCTCTACAACATTCCAGATAGAAAATCTAATCAGTGAACAGGGGCAGGTTTCAAGGCCAGTTGTGTTTTTAAAGCTACCTTGAGCTGAAATATCAAGGGTGGTGGTGGCAAGGAGAGAATTGTACATCTCTCTCTCTCTTTCTCTCTCTCCATACCTACAATAGCTGAAGTTTTTAATGATTAACACTGTTCATCAGATCTCTTCCTGCCTGCTAATGTATCATAAAGATCTCCTGCTGTTCCCAGTAGTGCCATACTAATTCAGTGCACTAGCAAAATTAGCAGCAGGAAACAAGTCTTTGAAATTTTCTCCATTTATGAATAGCATTGTTCATTCAGCAAAGAATAGTGACTCCTGCTGTAATTGTTCCTGTGTTAAGAAGGCTGTGAGTTTATTTTCATTCCATCGGGCTTTTTTTCTTTTTAAAAAATCAATAGAAATAAATACACATACAATTAAATATTGGATTAAACAGCCAACAGAGAGACCACGTTTCTTTCACTTTTGAACTCTTCGGATTTTGTCTCCAAGGGAGGACTATTGTGCTCACATTCCTTAGCAAGCACTCGATAATGCAAAAGCACTTTGATGTTGCCATTGAAGAAAATTGAACAGATGGAGCATTGAATAAGCCCGTACTGCTGTCTTTTGAATATTAAGAAAAGCCACTTTTATTGGCAAAAATATTTAATATTTAATATCATTTACATATAGGAGGTGTGTGGTTTATGTTCTGAGCTGAGAAGACTACACCCCCCCCCAAAATCATCTGCTGCAGCCAGGTGTATAAAACTCTTCATTTTGATAGCTAACATGCAAACGTGATGGGACTTATTTGGCATTGATCTGGAAACTGATGGACACCAGTGGTTCCTTGAGTTGAAATTTTCACAAAACATGTCAGAAACCCAGTGTAAACTCTGGAGCCCCTCCACAAGGCCATACAATAGCTTAAGCAATTCTGTGTGACAGCTGGAATGGTCCCACCAGATGTCTAGAGCAGTCGGTGTCACATTTCTTTTCCTCATATGGTCATTACATGGTGCCTGAGGTCTTTGCTGTTTTGTATGTATTGTGAATTTTTATGATTTCCTCTTTCTGCACTGAAGCCCAGCAAGATGAAGATGCCAATTTTCTGACTGCCAGGCTTTCATTCCCACTGCCAGCAGTCCCTGAAAAGTGATCCAGCTTCATCAGATTCTAACGCTAGCACCCAATCATAGCAGCAACCCCATTGATGGTATGGGAAATAACATCCTAACTGTACTGGCGGCACATCGTCTGATGTGCTGATTGTCTGAGAATCAGTATAAAAGCTGAGCCCGGGTTTGGCAAGGATATAGGTTGCTGGTTTAGTTTCTGTGGAGGATAGAAATGTAAACTATGCAAAGAGCTTGTGTGTGACGAATGGATCTCAAACCAATATGAAAAGGCAAGCAGTGCAGAAGACTAACTATAGCTCATGGGTAGGTATTTTAAAGCAGGTTGCAGGAAGTGTGGATAGAGGAAAATGTTTCTCCCTTTCTCATAACAACAGAATGTGTGGGTAGCCAATGAAGCTAAAATGTCGGATGAAATAAATTGTGTACTTCTTCACATAAAAAGGTAAAGGGACCCCTGACCATTAGGTCCAGTCGTGACCAACTCTGGGGTTGCGGCGCTCATCTCGCTTTACTGGCCAAGGGAGCCAGTGTACAGCTTCTGGGTCATGTGGCCAGCATGACTAAGCCACTTCTGGCGAACCAGAGCAGTGCACGGAAACGCCATTTACCTTTCCGCCGGAGCGGTACCTATTTATCTACTTGCACTTTGTGCTTTCAAACTGCTAGGTTGGCAGGAGCAGGGACCGAGCAATGGGAGCTCACCCCGTCGCAGGGATTCGAACCGCTGACCTTCTGATGGGCAAGTCCTAGGCTCTGTGGTTTAACCCACAGCGCCACCCGCATCCCACTTCTTCACATAATGCATTCTTAAATTATGGAACTTGCTGTCACAAAAGGTAGTGGTGACCTCCAGCTTGGAGGACTTTGAAAGAGGACTAGACAAATTCATGGAGAATGAGGCTACCACAATAGCTTTCGGTCATGATAGCTGTGATTGTTTGCCTCTCAATACCAATTGTTGAGGAACACAAGGGGAGAGGGTGATGCTTCATTCAGATTCCGCTTTGGGGCTTCCCAATGGTATCTGCTTAACCACTGAGAGCAGGATGCAGGCTCTTCTCATGTTTTTAAGAGAATAGGCAGAGGAGGGGAAAAATTAAACATGAATTTTATCAGCTTAGATAACAATTGTTTGGACAGTAATGACTTTACTAGATACATATGAGGCATATTTTATAATGCTTCGGGGCACTATCCAAAAAGTTAAGCACTTTTTAGAGCCATTGATTTCAAAAGCTGAGCTAATCATGTGTTTTTAAAGCTCTTCTATTAAAATCAATGGAGCTCAAAAGTGCTTCACTTTGGCTGCCCCTTTATTTACATACTTCAGCTTCTTTGACAAGGGAGAGTGTGCACAAGTTTCTCAATTGCCTATAAAGTATGTGCAGGAAAAAACACACACCAGAGTATGTATTTAAAATCATTTTGAGTATGTATTTGAAAAAGGACTATGAATCATGGCTCTAATAGATAGTTGGAGAGACAACCCTGACTGTCAGTCTTAACTAAGTTCAATTTGGAATAGACCACTTGAAATTAATAGAACAAAAGCAAGTCATTCATATTAATTTAAATGAGTCTATTCTGAGTTGAACTTTGTTTAATACAGCCCTGAGACTCAAATTCTGATGAAGGGAGAGTTGATGTATGAAAAAAGAAACTGATGTAATAGACCATTTTTTAAGATGCATAGGGTTGTAATCCTGTGTACACTTTCCTAGGGGCACATCATATTGAGTGAAATAGGACTTATTTCTGAGTAAGAATGCACAAGGTTGTACTGAAATCCTACACATACCTACCAGGAAGTAATTCCTAGTTAACTCAAATGAACTTGTACCAAATTGGAAAAAGGAACTGAAATGAATGTGGATGGAAAAAGCAGCAGAAATGCAACAAGCTGTGCGTCCAGGCACAGCAAAGCTGCAGGTGACTGAGGCTGAGCTCAGTTGGGCAAGGATTGGTGTTATATGTTCAAGATACCCACTAACAGTGGCTGGATTGAGCTTCAATTTACTGGCTGTCATCCAGTCCATTACCAAGGCAAGACAATGGTCTAGAATACCCACTGCCACAACTGCAGTAGAGTTGTGTCATCAGCTTATTGCTGACAACATACTCCAAAACTCCATATGACCTTCAGTGTTGTAGGGATTTGTGTTAACTTTTAGTTCAACCCAGCCTTCATGTCTGACTCATTATTTGGTCATTATGTTACAGTAACCTCACTTTCACCTGTTCATGCTTCCTCAGTGATTAATCAGACTCCCAATCTAAATCACAACTCATCTTCCATGCAAAAGACTCTAATTTCTAACATTCATTTAAACCAGGAATGGGCAACCTGTGAGGCTCCAGATGCTGTTGAACTCCCATCAGCCCCAGTCAGCATGGCTTTAAATTCTTTCAAACCACATTCCTGTTCACTGAGCTAGAACTTGTAGCACCATTGCTATCTCCCTTTCTCAGACTCTCAGATACAGATTTAGCACTTGTACAAATCACCGTGTATTTCTTTCCTGTTTTTGACATGGCTATGCATGTTCAAGACTTTCTCCCCACCCCACCCCTTTCTTTGACATGCTCCTCAAAGTGATGATTTCTTGAATCTGTTATATTGCATGTTATTTCTTGGACATTGTAGCAATGAATATGAAATCAATTGCAGGAACTTACCGACTGGTTATCTTAATGTCTGTTCTAGATGAATGGGCAGAAAACATTATTAAGCAGAAAGTTATCAAGCAGATAGAAGAACAAATCTTGTTGAAGAAAAATCAACATGGCTACTGCAAAGGTAAATTCTGTCTCGTTAACCTTTTGATACTATATCAACAAGCATGTCAATACCACATAAACACTGAATACTTTTAAAAAGCTTTAAAGTCTCCCATCAAAACTTGGCAGTGATGGGATAAGAGGACAGATGCTCTTATGGATTGGTACCTGGTTAAAGAACAGGGAACTGAGATAAGAAATGAATGGGCAGTTATTACAACTTCTTCATAAAGTGTTCCAAATACAGAATCTGCTTCTACAAGATACAGTGATGACCAACAATGGAGATGGCTTCAAAGAGGGGTTAGACAAATTTAGGAAGGATACCACTATCAATAGCTCTGGTCGCGGTGATTGTACTCTACCTTCACAATCAGAGACATCATAGCTCTCAATACCAGTTGATGGGGAACATAGAGAAAGATCACAGTTGCTTGATTTTTCTCATGTACTGTAAGCTTGCTTCTACATAGCAAATATCAGGGTTTTTTGTTGGTGGTTGTATGGATTTCAGATCAGATTCAGATCATGTGTTAAGTCCTGCCTCTATCTGCACCATGCCCCTAATCTAACTCATCCCATGTGACTCCTATAATGTTTTAAAAAACGTGGTAGCTGCTAGTCATTGATCCTCCATGTCATGTCTGAGTTTGCTCTTAGACATACATATACCAAATCCTGATTTATCTTGATCATGATGCTCATAAAATATGAATGCTGTTAGAAACTGATGAAATGCCTTTAGGACACAATAAATGGATACTGCAAATTCTATATTGGTCATGGAATTCTCTTAATCCCCTATATGGATAGATGAAAGATTTTAGCACCTTTAGAAATGTAGCTGGGGTTCTAGAACATATGTAAGGAACATATGTAAGGCAACATCATGACATTATGTTCTGCCCTTGTGTCCCATACAGTCTAAGGCATATGTAGAATATGCCTAGACATCTGAAATGAACATTAAAGGGTTCCTAAGCACACTGATTTAAACTGCAATCACTTGCCCATGTAGTCCATCCACTGGCAACCTCAAGATTGACATACTGTAATGCCCTCTATGTGAGACCATCCTTGGGCTTGATATGGAAACTCCAGCTAGTGCAGAATGCAGTGGCTAGACTGCAGGTGGGGGTGGATGGCCAACAGCATGGGACACATCTGCTAAAACATTTCCACAGTTGACCATATGCTACTGGGCCAGGCTCAATGTCCTCATGTTGATATCCAAATCCCTGAGCAACTTGGGTCCAGAATATTTTAAGGATCACCCTGAGCCCTTGTATCCCAGCACAACCACGGAGATAAACCAAATAAGCACTGCAAATTGCCGCCCCTCCCCCCGGCTCCTCATGTTACAAAGGCCCATCTGGACTCAGCTAAAAGTCAGGCAGTTAATGTCCCTGATTCCATGCAGTGGGAGACTTTTATAGCAGAGATTCAGCAGACACCCTCACTTTTGACTTTCAGGCATCTCTTGAAGACTTTTTTATGCTAGCAGGCCTTGGTAGGTCCTTAATTTTGATTAGTCAGGCACTTCATTGTTTTAATACTCTTTTGAGTGCATCACCCTGACATTTGTGGCAGCATAGAAATATAATCAATCAATCAATCAATCAATAGGTGCCTGCTTGCAAACACATACCACAACTGTACATCAAAATGCACATAGGGCAGGGGATGGAGCCTGATGATGTAGCACCCACTCCCCATTCTGTTAGCAGTCATAAAATGCATGGAAACCCAATAACACTTTTGAAAAAATCAAATTACAGGTGGGCATGTGCAGACTTTACAAACGCCTCTCAAGGCAGTTTACAATAAAATCCATTAAAAATGCAGTAAGAACAATACAATAAACTGAGCAGTATTAATAGTCAGTACAAACTTCAACAAAACAACAACATTATGAAAAATGGCTGGCATCCTTCAACACTGTACAAATTCATCCTAAGATGTTTTAATGGTTCCATATTGTAAGAATATCCTTCATTGCAGGATACCACTCAATAGGTTTTGTGTGTGGAATAGAAGAAAATGCTGTGTGTGTATCAGGAATGTTCTTCTTGGTTTTGATTATCACTTTTATTGGGGGTGGATGGGAAAGAAACCTACACAGTTTGAAAGGAAATTGATTTTGCCTTGAACAGAAAAATATTCTGACACAGAAAAAAGTGAGTATTCATAACATGTTTATTCACGTAATATAATCATGTCCTATTCATAATGGTGATAACATTATCATTATTTCTAATGGATTAGGTTTCTATTCAAGGTTGTCATTATTCGACTCTCCCTTGAATAAATATGTGTGTGTGTGCATTTGTATATATTCTGTTTGTTGCTAAGCAAAGCATAGCTGAAGTAAATACTATTGATACAAAATTTTCCTTTATATTTCCTCTCCTCATCCTTTTGGTCTAATGAGAATTAATTCTACTGTTACTGATTATATATGCATAAATCTTGCAATAGCATTCTTGTAACCTACTTTATATTTCAACTAATAATTTTATTGCATTCCTTATAATTAACCAGTCTAGCAAGATCTACCATCTGAATGTATACACTTTGTAAATCAAAGACACTTTTTCTCTTTAGCTCTATTTTTTATGGATGTTGTTCCAAACATGTATGGTATATTAATGGGGAAATATATTTGAAGGGCAATTTTGCATAAATAAATTGTATTCTGCATCAGAATCTGTAGAGACAAATATTCAAGATAGGATCTCTTTCCTAACTGGCTCTCCATCAGAGGAATAACACAGAATGGATTTCAAACTGGAATTAATTCAGCAAAATGAATGAAAAATCAGATATGGAGATACAGTGGTACTTCGCAAGACGAATGCCTCGGAAGACGAAAAACTCGCAAGACGAAAGAGTTTTTCGTTTTTTGAGGTGCTTCGTAAGACGAATTTCCCTATGGGCTTGCTTCGCAAGACGAAACGTCTTGCAAGTTTGTTTCCTTTTGAAGCGGGAACTGGGCTGGCAGGGAGCGAGCGAGGGAGTGACATACCTTTTCCAGAGGGATCCTCTTCTGGAGAGGGCACAGAGGAGGCAGGTGGGCTGGGATCCAGCGGATCTGGCTGGGTCTCTGCACCGTCTCTGCCTCTCTCTCTCTCTCCCCCTCCCCACGTGGCTGCTCCATTTTGCCCTAACTGCGTGAAGGCAGGAGGAGGGGGACCAAGGAGGAGGAGGAGGAGGCATCCACTGCACTTGGGCCGCCGCGAAGGCGCCTTTGCGGGGGTGGGAAGAAGCTGGGAGCAGCTGCCGAGACTGTGGGGAGCCCGGCGGCGTGGTGCAAGGTAACGGGGGGAGCAAGGGAGAGTCCGCGCCAGGCGCTTCGTGCGTCCACCCTCGGTTCCTGGGCTCAAACTTCCTTTGGCACCTCGTGGAGAGAGAGGGAGAGGAGCGGGCTGGGGCTTTGATGTGGGACGCGGTTTGGTGGAGCAAAGACGCAGCAAGGCTTGGCGACAGAGGAAGGGGGGCTGTTTTCGTGGGGAGGTGGGAGGGGGTGTCTTTGCCTCTTCCCGGCAACAGATCCTCCAGGCTGGGGAAACTCCTCCTGCTGGGGAGTGACCCACTTTGTGCTTTGCCCGCTATCCCGTTATAATACAGTACCAGGGTGCATCCGTGCTTCGCAAGACGAAAAAATCCGCAAGACGAAGAAACTTGCAGAACGGATTAATTTCGTCTTGCGAGGCACCACTGTACACTATTCAGAATTTTCAGATCACCCTATAGACCATTTTGTTTCTATTGAAAAGTACCCTTTCCTTTACAGTGGAACCATAGGACCTTTGAGCTAACAAAGTAGATGCAGTTCTTCAGTCAACCATGCTTGAAAAACCACTGGGTTTGGTATCAATATTTTGGTTTTGCTGCTTGCTGCAATCAGCAAAAAAGAGGGGAAAGTTCTAAGCAGCAACAAATGGTTAACTGGGCAGCACCAGTCATCTGGTCAGTCATGTTGCTACTGCTTACTGAAAGAAAAGAGAGCAAGTGAGGTCAAATTTGTGCACATGCACCAGTGGAGCAAAGCACTTCACAACACAGCACAGATATTTTATTTTTCTATTTATGAAATTTGCCACCCGTAATATAAAGGTCTTCAGGTGCTTACAGTAAATAAGCTTTTAAAAGCATCTGAAGTACAAACTAAATTAATGCAACCAAAAACTACTACTGCAACACAGGGGGAGGGAAATCACACCACAACTTTTGGAGAACATAGAATAAATGTGAATAAAATTATTTCTAGAACTTCAGTGAAGGTGAAACTGACTACAACAAAAAGTATTCTTCCAATATTGGCTGCTTAATACTCAGATGGAATTGCTGATAGGACTGCATTTGTCCTACTTTGACGCAGACTATGAATTAAATTGTATGCAATTAGGGAACTGTGGATTCTGGTAGCTGAGTATCACATCCCAGCTATACAGGTTATTGTGGCAGGTGGATTTTTATATATACTTTGGGTACACCATTGTCATGGACTAGCTGGACACAGAGGACTGGTGGGAGGCACCAGCTGGGGAACCTCCAAGTGGAGAAAGATCAGAGCCCAGGGATTGGTGATGGGATGACAATGAGTTGTTAGAGGGAGAAGACTGGGAGAAGTAAATGTCAGGAGCTGAAGAAGTAACAGGATTTACTGAGAAGGGAGAATCTGTGGCAGAGAGAAGTCCAGAAGCAGAAGCAGGAGACGAGGGAGGCCAAGAGGCAGATATGAGTTGGGCTAATGAAGAAGTCAGGGTGTCTGCATAGTATCAGATAGCTTGAGAAAGACCCAGGAGAGAAGGAGATTTAGGCAGCTGTGGGAAGGCATGGACCTTCAGTCCCCACAACTGTTTCATAGGGCGTGACCTACTGAAGAAGTGTTGCTGCGCTCATTAGGCCTGGCACCCCTGAGCAGATCCTCTTTCTTCTAATAAAGATTTAACTTCACTTACTCCATATGATTTATTGCTGGATAAATGAAGGGTGTTTGTGTGTGTGTGTGTGTGTGTGTGTGTGTGTGTGTAGTAATTCCTTTCTCACACACTTTAACAATCCTTAGGGAAGTGAGAGAGTTCTGTTGACATCCGTCATATCTAATTTGCAGAATGATCAAAACAAAAAAATTTTTTCCTTCCAGTAGCACCTTAAAGACCAACTAAGTTAGTTCTTGGTATGAGCTTTCGTGTGCATGCACACTTCTTCAGATACCATGCATGCACAAGAAAGCTCATACCAAGAACTAACTTAGTTGGTCTTTAAGGTGCTACTGGAAGGAAAAAAATTTTTTGTTTTGACTATGGCAGACCAACACGGCTACCTTTCTGTTGCAGAATGATGTTATTTTATAACATAGAGTGAGTGAGGTACAGTTTGGTTTATTATTACAAAATGTGGGAACTAAGTTCTACAGCTTCTTCTCTAGACAGAAAGGCTGTGATGAGTCAATATTTGAGACTGCTCCTCAAAGCAGTGACAACTATTTACTGGTGGGGGTGGGGAGATAGGCCAGAAATGTATGGGGAGGTAGGGGGAGAGGCATAAAACTACAATGGCTTTCAAAAGTCCAATTTGCTTTGTGCCTTGTAGACTGCAATAGGCCCAAGGCTACAAAACAAAACAAACAAAAAAGGTGTGGGTGGGTGGTTTTTGTTACAGAAAAAGATGACAAAAGCTTATATTATCTCACCCAAGATAGAGGAGAAGGGGAAGGGAATCAATTTATTGTGATGTGAGTCACGAACTGACTGCTTGAATTTTTAACCTTAATAAAGAGTAACAGAGGAATGAAAGTGTGCATTTCATAATAAATGATTTGACTGAAAGAAAAATGTTCAATATAAGTATTCATCAATCATATTTTGTCACAGAGCAGCCTCATAATATATTTTTTTTCAATAATATGAAATGTTGATTTTGTCAGCACTTTTTTGCAATACATTTTCTATGGAGAGTCAGCATTTTGGTGAAGTACACATTCTGTAATAAATTCTTTAAATGCCTGCAAATATAATCAACAGTGGTTGAACTAGTGTTGGGTTTTCCTGATTTCCCTTGTTGTAGTTTTCAAATATTTCTAAACTGTGTCAGCATTAAATATAGCTACATTCTGTCCTTTGTTTTGGTTTGTACACATGGAGAGAAATCTTGCTTTGTAATTTATATTTATTGATCCTTGTGTGTACAGCATAAAAAGCAGCAATCTTCTCTTGACCAGTTTACCTCTCATTTAGCTAAATACCTGCTTTGTTTTCCTGTAGGTAGATGAAAATAGTTCTATATCATATTTTCTTAAAATAATGAAAATGGAAGCATTTTTTAAAAACCCAGCTGAAAACCTAATGGGCAGAAGAAAATGTAATCTCTAAAGTATTGCAGGAAAATCTTCTGGAAATTATATGATAATTTGTCATACAATTTTTCACAAATCTAGGAGGGTTTAAGAGAAGGCATTTAATTCTATTGCCCTCATTCTGCTAAGCCCTGGCAGTGCTTTTGAATATATATACACCACCTTATCCTGCATTCTGTGGAGAAATAAAGAGTTGCCCTCTTACTCAGTTTTTACATAATGCCGTGCACTACTGAGGCCTCTGAGAAAATTATAACATGAATAATGCATAATACTACTGCCAATTTGTCTTCAGTTTGTTTACTGAATTATATGCAAGTTTTAAACAACTCAATTTGAATGACTCCTCCGCTCTTCCATCATACAGCTACGAAGCTAATACAGGGTGTTATTAACTGTGTATGCATGTGCTTTCTCTTGTGTTATGCTGGCATGAAATTACTGGTTTCTTTGGTGCATAGCCCTCCTCCAGAAATATCTCCCTGACAGAGCAGGTATGGAAATGTTTCCATGCCTGCTCAGTAAAAGAGGTATTTCTGGAGATGACCTTACAAGAACTGAGTTCATTTGTAAACCGCCTACCCACCCCAGATTTATTATTTCATATATTTAGGATTGATAAAACATAGGCAGCTGCAAGACTGTCTTTTCACTGGAATGACACATAGCTCCCTTTTCAAAGACTAAGGACAGCCCACTCTTGCAGGAGACAGCTACAATGGAATTGGAATAGATATTGCCATGCTAATATAGAAAGCCCTTGTTCAGTGGCCAGTTATCTCTTGATGCTCACTATCAAAATATATATTTGAAAGGTTCATCTCTGGCAGTTATCTTCAGTTGCATGTGAAGTTTTAAATAGCAGTGAGATGCAGTTGGCTAACAATGTACCAAAACAGGGTTAGGGACATATAGGTGCTATACTGAAGCATATTTGGGAAGCAATATATCTCTGAACTCCACACATCTGTCTCTGAGGAGATCCCTAATTGCTGGACTCAGACTTTGTGTCTGGGCCCCAATCCAGCACCTCTCTCATTTTTGCTATTTCCTCTCTTGATGCAGCTGGTCCTTCGCCCCCTCTGACCAGGCTGCAGTTGATATTAGAGGTTATGAAGAAGGAATGGCCAGAGCAGCAGCCAATGAAATTTTATATGACACCTTCCAGATTTTCATAATAATAATAATACATGTGAATGTATGTAGAGTTATATTTCACCATAATGTCATTCATAATGTCATAAAGATAAATGTTTTAGGTAATGAAGAAAAAACACACATTGCGTATAAAAAATAAAGGAACGATATAACATTAATATGGCAATGGCAATTTGTAATGCTGTGCCTAAGAACATGTGATGCACATGTTTGTTCCTTTAAAATGAAGCATTTACTGATACATGGTGCCTATGATATAAAGGATTCTTAACTAGCCATAAAAGGCTCAAATAGTGAATTTGATGAACTGAACAAAATAACTCAACATGATGGCCAATAACAATGGCACTAAACACTATTTATAGACTAATACAAATGATCAGAAATAGCAACCAAAGTCTCAAAATCTTCTTCCCAGTTGCAGTAGAATAGTTCAAAAGTTCAATATATACATTGTCACCAAGTATCACTGGAACAGAGTTTCTGGATAACCAATCTGTTTTGTTCAATGCTTCATCAGCCAATCTTGATCAATTCTTCATCAGCCAGACTTGTAGGAATTGATATGAGAAGGATGCAGTTCAATTTCTTAACAAGCCAATCTTACATGTAAGTAAATATAAACGCTGTAGAAAATATGCTCTGGATCAGTGCTCATATGATACTGTAGTCACTGATCAGAAATTGACTTGTTAAGAAATTGAACTGCATCCTTCTCATATCAATTCTTGCAAGTCTGGCTGATGAAGAATTGATCAAGATTGGCTGATGAAGCATTGAACGAAACAGATTGGTTATCCAGAAACTCTGTTCTGGCGATATTTGGTGACAGACTATGTATATATCAAACTTTTGAATTATTCTACCGCGACTGGTGAAGAAGATTTAGAGACTTTGGTTGCTATTTCTGATCATTTGTCTATAAATAGTGTTTAGTGCCATTCTTATTGGCCATTGTGTTGTGTTATTTTGTTCAGCTTGTCTGTATTGCAACACAGGGGTCTGTTTACAGATTACTGTTGTACCATGGTCAAATAGTGAATTGGCAGATTTCCAGCAGGAATGCTGGTAAAGTTCAGTGGTTTGTGACTGGATGATAGGATCATGCCATGCCAGTCTTCAGTACTTCAGGTTTGTATAAATCTAGATCCCAGCCCCCAAACCACAGATATTTGTACTTTGTGCTTTCAAAACCACAATTAGATATGGTTTATGATTTGGAGTGCAATTTTTCAAATAGGTTGGCTATTTCCATACAATACTATTTGCAAAAAAGTATTTATTGGCCCGGGGACGCGGGTGGCGCTGTGGGTTAAGCCACAGAGCCTAGGACTTGCTGATTGAAAGGTTGGTGGTTCAAATCCCCGCAGCGGGGTGAGCTCCCGTTGCTCGGTCCCTGCTCCTGCCAACCTAGCAGTTCGAAAGCACCCCTAAGTGCAAGTAGATAAATAGGGACCGCTTTCTAGCGGGAAGGTAAACGGCGTTTCCGTGTGCGGCGCTGGTGCTGGCTTGCCAGATGCAGCTTTGTCACGCTGGCCACGTGACCCGGAAGTGTCTTCGGACAGCGCCGGCTCCCGGCCTCTTGAGCGAGATGAGCGCGCAACCCTAGAGTCGGTCACGACTGGCCCTGATGGGCAGGGGTACCTTTACCTTTACCTTTACCTTTATTTATTGGCCCTCAAAGATTGTGCTGTCTCAATAAAGTGTCTGTCAACATTTTGATGGGGGTAATTAAAGTTGACCATGTGTCAGGTTTTATTAAACTGTATTTGAAAGTATGCAAATTAATTTGGAACTCCCCCCCTTTTTTACTTTCTCACACTTTTATAGAACTAACAAGAAGTTTCTAGATCATGAAGTTTTGCTTTATTGAATGTAATTGCTTAATCAGATGAACTTCCTTCTACCCTAAATATAGAAGTGTTCAAGTCACAAGACCTTCCCTTTGCTAATTAATCTTTACATGATGCTGCACATTAACACATTTCTTACATTTTGATAAATGAAATATCAGAAGTAACATTCAGTACAATACACATACATATTTCTCATCGTTGCAAAGACTGCTTTTCAGATTAGTTACTAATAGTGTAATAAAGGAACATACCTAAAGAATATTAGGGAGATGTCATTTTAAAGTAGGAATTATACAGAATTTTACAGTAAATATGTATGACTGAAGAAACATCCCATCAACCCCAGTCTATTTAAAAAGCAGAATGTCATTGGAAACATCATAGTCTTTTATGTGGGAAAAGATCACTGCTCCCATGGACTTACCTGTGTATAAGGGTAAAAGAAAAAATATCACTAATCCACCTCATAAAATGTTAGCACCCCACCCAGTATAAATATTGCTCACTCCTTCCTGACCTCCAAGGATGGTTTCACCACCCCAATTCATCCCCTGTAGAAGTTCCTCCTGTTAAGTGTGGTGTTTCCATTAATGCAAACAAACACATTGGTAACAAAAAGAAAGGGAAGATGTCGTGAATGGAAGGAGCTGAACGCTGCAACAAATGATGCATGCTTCAATTTTAGAATTCAAGTTTAGAAATTATTTTAGTTTACTGGGAACTCAGGAGAATCAATCAGAGGAACAATGGAGGAATGGAATACAAGAAACTGTTTCAGTTGCTGTCCTTAATACTTCAGTATGGCAAGGAAAGAGACTGCAACTATTTTGATTTATAAAATAAAATAAAATAAAAAACAGAGATAGGGGAGAAAGGTGTAGCATTGCTGTAGAGACTCTGAGGGCTTTGCGTGTTGAGGTCCCCAATCCACCCCCCAAAATAACTCACAACGGACACGTAATTTTTTGTTTAAGATTTTTGGCATGATTTTGGCCACAACTTTATTAAAATACAAACTGTGAGTGGTTGTTTAGGCATTGGTTAAGACTATCTGTCCCCCCGCCTGGGGACAGAACTGACTTCCGGGCACCACCGAAAGACAGTGCGGGGGAAAGCAAGTCGGGGAAGAATTGGAGCTGAGACACAGACCCTCAACTCTCACCCGCCTGCTCCCCGAAGGCTTGCCGGCCCTAGTCCCATTCCAGGGATTGGACGAAAAGATGGCAAGCCCCAGGATTCCTTTAACGGAATTCCCTTTCCGCAGCAACCATGGAGGGGCAGGCCCAGCCTATCCTAACCCCTCCTCCACCAGATTTATAACCAATGCCTAACCGCCAATCGAGCCCTTTATGCTCGCCGCCAACCACTCACAATCCCAACCCATTCTTCAACCCTTCAATTACCGCATCCAACCAGACATCATTCCCCAGCTCGGAAAGATGTACCCCATCATTGCGGTAAAGGGCCAGAGCCTTGAAGGTAATATCTGGGTTGTAAATCACCAACCCACCCAATTCCGTTACCCTTTTGCTCACTGCGGAATTAATTCGCTTCCTGGCCCTTTCAGCAGCCTTGGGTTGAGAAATGCCCTGCCAATTGCTCCTTTGCAGCAATTGTGACCAAAATATTTTAACGGTAGGTATTAAGGTCACCAACTCCCCCAAGTCTCTTTGAATTGTGGAGCGCAAAGTATAGCAATCAACCTTTGCTATATCATTCTCCCCCAACTGCACCACAATTGCCAAAGGGGGACCATGTGAAAGCACCCTCCGCTTAATTAGTGGGATGAATTCACTCCACCGCATTCCCCGTCTGGATATCCACGACACCTGTACGTGCTGTGGGAAGCCAAGATCCGGTCCCCTTCCAGACTGCCTCGCTCTGATGCCAGCCCAGTGAACGATGCTGTGCCCCACAATCCAGATACGGACTGGAGCGAGACCTACAGGGTGGAGAACAAGCACACATCAATACAATAATTCAACATCTCTTCCGCACGTAACCCTTGAACGCATCAGACTTCCACCGGCCCAAGTCCTTAATCCTGTGGGCCGACAACCCCCAATGGGCTGCTGTTGTAGCAGCACCAATGCGAAAGGAATGGGGTGCAAAACCATAAGCCGGGACCCCACAAGCAGAAATAACCTTACGCATTACCTTGGAAAACTGATGCCGTGCCAAGGGACGACCATTTTCATGAATGAACAGTGGATCCCCCCCCCCAGAGGGCCTCACTGCTAAGAATTTCCTCAAATCCTTAACCGGGCTGAATGAGGCGTGTTCAGCGGTAGGCAAGCCGCAGGCTGCAATAACTGGCGCACGACGTGAGCAATTAGATGCCTGTCGAACCGGAACCCATTTCTGTGCACTAAGATCGAGCCAGCCCCCAAGGGAACGAAAAGCCAAATATTTCCGGTATCCAATAACAGGGCAAGGGCCCACCTCATCTGTGACTGGAAGCCTGATGGTGGCAAACCTGCTCACTAGGTCTGACTTAGAGCTCCAGACACTTATGACAAGCTCCAACGCAGATAAGGAAAAGTCCTGAGGCAATAAGCCTCCAAACTCTCAGCCCCGTGCTGGCTCCAACACAATTTCCCCAACCCTCAGTACACCAAAATTACAATGGAATACTGAAAGAAGTCTCGTCTTGATCTTGAACCAGCTGACAAGTCTTAACTTGTTGCGGATACTGCATAGGTCAAAGATTGACCGGCTTCCTGCCTGCTGTCCTGTGAAGGTTGGAGCCTATTCCAACCTTCCGAGACCCTGCGCACGACACACTTTTAGAAGGGTCTCTGAAAAATTAAAGCTTTACTCTAGCAGACATTGCAGCGGACTGAATTCTGATAGTTTTAACAGTGTATCCGATCTGCAGCAGGTGGGCGAATTACTGCAGGTCTTGCTCAGAAGATGGGGGCAGGTTCCTCTGAATGGCCGAGGACTGCCAACTAAATTTTAAGAAATCAGTCCAGGCCTTCTCATAAGACCTGAAAGCGGATGGGGAAACGTAAGCTACTACTCCTCATAATTATTAATTGTTGCCAAGTGCCACAGGAGCTCCGGAAAAATCCGGCTATAGCTGGGCGTCCAGAGCCCAGGATCTGAAGCTCTCCAACTGAAAAAACGGGATAGAGCGACAGCGAAAACATTAGACGATCCCGAAATAAAGAGAGCAGAAACGCAATATTAAACCTTAAGCAGTGCGAAGACTCTGCCAGAGCACGAGGACCGTTTTGCCAGGACTCTCACACTGCTTGGTTATCAGACCAAGACAGACCCGACGGTCCCTAAACTCCTCAGTCCAGATGTGTGCTGACACTACAATGGGGAAAACTCGAGAAAAGTTAGGTCACATGTGATTGCCTTGCCCTGCCAGGCTCAAGGCCACTGTACATGATGATGAAGGGCCATGAGACCACCTGGCCAAGCGGGAATGGAAGGGGCAGCCTGGAGCAACCACCCTGCATGCAAAATTTAACTGACCTAGGAACGATAGGATCTGACAAAGCAACACTTGCTTCAGAGGAAGTATTACAAGAATAACGTCCTTCAAGGCAAACAGCTTTTCCACAGGCAAGCAGATGTTTGAGCAATGGTATCCAGCTAGCCCCCAAATACGTTAAAAGGGGCAGTAGGAGCCACTGTCCTCCACTGCCAACAGAACACCCAGCTCCTCAGGGAATAATGGGGTGTCCAGTTAGCCTAAGCAGTGGCTGGTGTCACATGAACCAGCCAGTAAAATAATCCACATAACGATACCCCCAGTTAAACGAGTCTTGACTCGCAATGTTCAATCCAGAAAGGCGCTAAAGGACTCAAGTGCTGCACAGTCTATTGAGCAACCCACCGGCATCGCCTTATCAATATAAGGACCATCCAATTAAAGCCTAACTACTTAAAATCTTGAGGGTGAACCGGCAGCAGCCTAACAGCCGATTCAATATCGCATAATGCCAACAAGGCACCTCCTCCAATTTGTTGGTAAGCTCAACTGCCTGATCCAAAGATGCATATTTCACGGAACAATTCCGGAGGGATAGCATCATTCACTGAGGTGCCTTTGGGATGCGATAAATATGGATCAGATGGAATTATATGGGGCTTTCTTAGGGACGATCCCCAATGGGGATAAATGAAAATCGGGGCTAGAAGGAGAATCAAGGGGATCCCACCATACGTCCCAATGCAAGCTGCTTCCTAACCTTCTTTCAGGCTACCACAGGTAGCTCTCTAACTGGCTTTTGAGTTGCTGTATTCCGAGCCACTGGCTGAAAAGCCAGAGGAATCCCAAACATTGGGAAAAATCCTTCCCACAAGCACAAAGCCACTGACCCATCTAGATAACCTTTTAGCCAGGCTTTCAAGGGAGATATTTTTATGGAAATATGGGCAAGAGGTATTGAGTTATTGCTTGCCGGCTCCCGCTTGGGCAAGATGCCCTGCCTCGTGTTGCCACCATGATGTGTAAATTTACAGGGCCAACGCTGGCCAGAAACCCTAAAGAAGTCCCAACAAAGCTGCCACCGGGCCAGCTTCCTGCATACCAGCTTCAGGTTCTATTGCTCAGGGAATTTCCATTTGAAATGTGGAGCTGCGCAAGTGGTCCACATGTCCCCGTCCCTGGGATCCTAGTGAGCTGAGGGGATGATGGCAGCCCTGCGTCTAACATTCCCATCATAGTGAATTACCACTTATAGAATAGTGGGGTTGGAAGGGACTCCAAGGATCATCTAGTCCACTCTCCCACAATATAATAATAATAATAATAATAATAATAATAATAATAATAATAATAATAATCTATTTGTACCCCGCCCATTTGGCTGGGCTTCCCCAGCCACTCTGGGCAGCGTCCAAAAAATATATATATTAAAATACAGTAATGCATCAAACATTAAAAGCTTCCCTAAACAGGGCTGCCTTAGATGTCTTCTAAAAGTCTGGTAGTAGACATCTGGTGGGAGGGTGTACCACATGGCGGGTGCCACTTCCGAGAAGGCTCTCCACCTGGTTCCCTGTAACTTAGCTTCTCACAGTGAGGGAACCACCAGAAAGGCCCTCGGCGCTGGACCTCAGTGTCCGGGTAGAGTGATGAGGGAGCATGCAGCTGACCCAAACAGGGACCAATCCTGCAACCTAGGCATTACCGGCACCATACGCTGACCAGCTGAGCTATCCAGGATGATCCCTAAAGACCCGGAACAGCCTCACCCTGACCCCTGGAGAGGTCCAAGGTGATGTCTGAATCATCATCAGAGCCCAGGGATGATTTACCTGCAAGGAGGTGTAAGCATCATCCCTGCTCCGCTTTTTTCTGCCTCTGAAGACGCTTCCTTCTGGAAGAAGGCACCTGGGGCACCAGCAAGTCATCCTCTGCAGGAGAGGCAAGCTCTGGAGGCATCTGCAAAGGCCCTGTCATAGACTCCAAAAAGAAAAAACCTAAACAATGTGAGGAACAGGTGAAACCAATGCTTTGTGCACCATATGGGGACGCTATTCAGGCCAGAAATGCTGCCAGAGGCCATCAAATTATAGGGCCAAGCGGGCCAAGCCCTAGGATCACCTGCTAGGCCAGACATAAATGTTTCCAATGAGATAACAAACTTGAGGCAGCCCGCCGCCTGTCCAGGTACCCCTGCTTGCCCTTTAGAGGGAAGCACCTCCTCAAGAAACCCAAAGTTCTTTTTGGGAGCAATATCACAAATGGGCCAAACTACCCAGCAACAAAATAGTCCAAAAGGAGCAGCTTGTTTTGCTTTGTTATAACAATGGCTAAGTGGGGGATATGAACCCTGTCTCCCAGGTCCTAGTCCTGCACTCTAGCCACTAAGCCACAATGGCTCGTCTCTAAAACGGCAGTCGCCACTATCAGGGCAAAACAAACTTGAAGAAAATAAACTTGTTCAGAAACAGCATAGTTAAAGAGCATACAAAGAGTGCTCATTGGAGGCACAGAGAGCCTCTGGCTCCACTCTGTCTGCCTAAGATATACATTAGCAACAAGTGAGCCTGCAAACAAACAGATAAATTCTTATAGAGAAAGAGAGTCACATGTCACAGTGACTTAACAATTACTGTACTGCTAACTGTAGCAGGCTAGGCTTGAATGATATGTGCAGGCCGAGCAGGCCGTGAAGGCCTCCCTGCTTCTGCTCTCTGCCTTTTATAGTCTCATTGCAATATTAAAGGAACTCAATATAGTGCTCCCGCCCAAGGCTAGATTAAAACTTGGCCAACAGCACTGCACGCACCCAAAATAAAGCCAACCTATGGGGATACTATAAATGAAAGTGATTCCAGGTAAGCTGGGAACAGCCCTGACTAGCCCCACAATCAAACAGGCGAAAATGGGGAAAAACTTCTTTGCAAAAGAAAGCCCCTAATGGGGGCTCTCTCCCTATTGGGAAAGGCAAGCCCAGGAGGATTATGCACAGGCAGCGCTCACAGTTACAGGGAGAATCTTCCCAAAGGGCAGGGTAAGGGGTGGGGTGGGAAATCAAACAGAAAAAAGAGGGGGAATTAAATTAATTAAGGGACTAGAGAAGACTAAAAAGAAGGGGAAAATAAAGAAATGTAACCAGACAATGAGAAGATCGCTCCACTGTCCTCCAGACGGTCCAAGTGCTCCAGGTGATCCGTTGCACGCAGCAAAAGAGAAAGTAGAAGGCTGCATGCAGAGTATTTAAACCTTTTACCCCTCCCACCAAAATTGCAACATAACTTTTCACCCAGCAACTCGGCAATCCAATCAATGTCCCCTGGCCATCTTGGAGAACTTACCCAGCAACAAAGGGGGTGGCTCAGTAGACCCCACCGCAACACGTGCTCTCCCTGAAGGAGAACACGCTATCCAGAGTCTCTGGTATCTGGTATTACTATCTGGTAAGTGCATGTCAGATCAAGGGTGGGACAAAAGCAGCCATACTCAGACTCAGAGTTGGGATGATTCTACCCCACCCCCCAATCTATTACTTCTTTCTCATTTGCATGTTCCCCTAAAAGGGTCTGCAAACTGGTTTTCTTTATATAATGGTTCTGTAACTCTGGTGAGCTTCTATTAGATGCTTGCATTAGAATGCTTTCTTTGCAATTTTTGGGTGCTTCCAGGCAGTCAGTATTTTTGGGGTATGGTTCAATTGCATACCAGCAAATTATGGTTGATCGATTAAAGTTTATTTTCCAAAGTAAAGGAGGAAAGGGGGGGGCTATTCAGACAACAGAATGGAATTAATTGTGAGTGAAGGCAAACAGTGGGCGTAACCAATAAATTAGCATAGAAAAGGCAAAAGTTTTAAGTTGTCTTCAGCAGCTTTTACAAAGTTTATGTATATTTTGTAGAAGTGTACTGAAATTGTATCATATTCTTCCCACACATTTGCAAGCCATAATTAAATTGCAAACAAAAAATGTTGCCTTATTTGTGGTCCTCCTACGGAATGTTATAGTATTGACATTAATTAATAGCATTTATCTTGCCTTTATTTGACAGAGAAGGGGAAAGTTTTGCGAACAATGGTCAGGGTGATTCTCAGTGAATCAATTATTTCTTGATATGTTTCAACATCCTTTCAGATTACATGGAGATGAATATCTGAGGGTTTGAGAGACACAGGTCATATTTTCATTCATTGAACTTTGACTATTCACATTCCTTCTCTGTATGCAAATTCTATTAAACTCTATAGCTTTCTTTTCTTTTGGACAAATGATTGATTCAGCATTGGTGTATGACTCAAGCTAAGAACAGTAAAGTTCCTTTTACTATTGTTGATTTTATGACTAAGACTCTTACATGTGTTCGTGGTGATGCTTGGTGTGAAAACTGAGGAAAGTTTTCCCTTAAAAAGAAGAAGAAGCTCTTATTTCTTTCTCTCCCTCAACTGTGTCTGTGAGCCAGCTACTATTAGATTGTTTAATATGAACTTACTGTAGCATTAAACTAATTTCCCTCTGAAATTGGTTTGAGGTAAAAGTAAAATTAACGCTGCTTGGCATATGATAGAATAGTAATAAACAAAATATCTCAAAATTAAATGTAAAGTAATAATGTTGCATCATAGAATTGCAGAGTTGGAAGGGACCACGAAGGTCATCTAGTCCGACGTCTACAACACAGTAATCTTTTGCCCAACACGGACCTTGAACGCATGGCCCTGAGACTGAGTCTCTTGCTCTACGGACTGAGCTATCTAAAGTCTATCAAAGTTTATTTAATAAAGGAATGTTCATTAGTAGATTCACATTTGCTGTTCAGCAGAGCAGAGGAAGTCACTTGCTCCATAGCAAGACACCCCACATTCTGTCTGCAACATTTCCAGTGAAAGATTCTCAAGTAAGGTACCAGCCTGTGAAACTGAACATTTGCTAGGAGTGTGCAAAGGCCCAAATACTGACTTTTTATCTAAATCCATGTGCTTTTATTTATGCTAATTTGTTTCTGAATGACAAAGTACATTCTTGGTTTTACACTGCAATCTAGGTCCTGAGCTGCCCCAAGTTTTCCCATTTACTACAATGAGAAATATAAAAATGGCTACAACTTTCCTCCCTTTTGGCCAAAGTAGGCAAAATTTAGAGGCAGATGAACACCTCCACCCCCCCCAAATGAATTACACCTGGGGTGGAGATTATGGGAAAGTAAAATGCAGTCATTTTCCTCCATAATGCCTTATGGTGGTTGTCAGTGTCCTCCAGTAGAGTTTATAGGCTTCCCAAAAGGCTTTTGCAGGTCTCCAGTAGTTCATTACAATGTGAAGCTGCCCAGACTGTTTCATTCAGACTCCTGCTGTATTATTATTATTATTATTATTATTATTATTATTATTATTATTAAAACAGAAGCAAGATAGATTTTGTTTAAAGACTTAAATGCTTTAGCTTTAAAAAAGCCTATGCTGCGGTACAATCCAGAGTTGTTCAGTGTTCCACAGGCAATGCTTTTGATAGCCTTACTTCTTGCAAAACCTCTAAAATTAGAGAAAGATTGAGTCACTAAATAAGAAAGCATAGATCTATGTTAGACAAAGAGCAACACAAGGCTTACTGGGGGGCCTTCATCTGACTTGGAGGTTTAAAGATACTATGCTTTGACTTGGGGAAGGGGAGATGATGTGCCTCATTATTCAGCTGCCTCACACAGCTCATGAACAACCCCTAAAATCAGCTACAAGTCCTGGTTGACAGTATTAGGATGCTGCATATGTGTCTATGTGTTGGGATTCATGATCTAACTTATAAGACATTGAAAGTTTAATTAATTTTACTGCAGGTTTAAGACAAGTGATGATACCAATGCTTGTAATTATCAGGCTTGTAATACAATTTTTGCACTCGGTAATTCATGAGCTATTTATGAACACAGTGTCAGATCTGGGAATTTTCTAGTACTTTGGAATGGTTACTGAGCTGCCATACATGCCTCATGGCCATCACGTGCTATATGAAATATTTCTGATGGTTCTCATAGGGATTCATGGTCCCAGGCATATGAGGCCCTCACTGAGCTGAAGCTAAGCAGGACTGGCCAGTGCCCAGATGGGTGACTGCTTGGAAACCACTTATACACAGCCATGGCAGACAAAATGCAGGATATAAGTGTAAGAAATAAATAATAATCCAGTACTATAATCTTCCACCGGTCCTCTTTGCTAGCAGGTCCCCTTTCCTCCAAACTTACTGTTATAAGAAGCAGAACTGGTAGTCCCTGTGCCTTCCAGTAACAGTTCTGGATACTCTTCAGTTGTTACTGGGACATGTTCATAGCGAATGTTCTATTCCTTCTTTGTTCAGTACATTCACATGACAAATTACAAAATGGAGGCCTTCAATATCAGGAGGCTTCTCCTGATACCTGAATACATTTGGAAAAGGGACTGCTGGGATAAATCAAGGGTGGTCAAGGCTGTAGGAGCAGCAGCAGTAGTAGTGAGGACTCCAAAACCCTTGATGCCTTGGGTGATATAATTGGGAGTGCAATCGTGGTGACCTTGTAGCTAGGTGGGCAGGGTAGTGACAAGGTTGGGGCTGTGCTGGGGCATTGGCAGGGGCACAGTCCCAACCACATCCAAGTTTGGTCTTAGTGTCAGAATGACAGCTTCATGGCCCGCCACCATATGAGCCATCACTGATGTTCTTCCTTCATTATTTACAACTCACTCCACTGTATCTTCAGCTTATCTTTCTTCTTACACTTGCAAATATTACCTTCTGAGGGATAAAAGTGAAGGATAGATCAGTTTTGGCCAGATACTGATTTGACCATCTCTGGTTGCTTTGATTTCTCAACTTTCCAGTGGGAGAGGTTGGTAGTGGATGATGCCAGCCTCTGCACATCAGAATGTGTGTAAGCATGGACAGGTTGGAAGTGATGTTGCATGATGGTGACTACCTGCCAGGGATTCCTTGCTGGCCTGCAAGAGGAGGAACACATGGAGTAAGTGTAGAAAGGGGAGACATGGGCTGGCCTCTTCACAGGGCTTTCTCAACCCTCTGCTAGCAAAGGAAAAGATAATTTGGGGTATACATGATTTCTGCTTAAATGCATGACTCTTGGAACCAAAGCCCCATGTCTGATATGATGAAACTGTATTTAAAAGCATGTCTGATAATGAGCTGAGCTCCCAACCCTTAGGAATAAAGGACTCACCTACTGGGGCTCAGGATACATTTATTGACCCCTTCTTTTTCCAGGAGGAGCATCACACATATTTATTATTTGTTTGTTTCAACCATTTATATAGTGCACAACAGCTTTGTCTCTAAGTGGCATTATCTTCCAAATTTTCCCCAACACATGTTGCTATGGGTATATAACCCAGATGGAAATGACAAAAAGAAGAAGAAAAGGAAATGAAAGGTCTTCTCACAACAAAACAAAACAAAATCTGATTAATTGATTTATGTCAAGTTAATGCTTTAAATTATGATTATTATTTTTCAAAAAATATGAAATGATGACTACTTAATATATGACCCATTCTGTGAAAGTGCACATATTAAGCAGACTAATGGAAGAAATATTTAGAGTTTAAGAATGCTAATACATTTAAGAGGTGAATGCTGCTGCTGAATTGCAAAACAAGTTGAAAATAAAAATGTAACCAAATATTTTGGTAAGGTTAATTACTTCTTGGTCCTGCTTCTCAGTGCCTTCATAGTTATCAGATCATGAACATTACCACTACATGTCTGCTCCCTCCTCCTGAAAAAGGAGTATCATTTTAGTGGAAGTCTTTATCCCAGCCTGTAGCTAAACTAGAACCACTTTTTAACAGTTTTCACATAATTCTATATTTTATAATTGCAAATTTTATTGTTGTAACCCACCCTGGGACCTTATGGTAAAGCAAGGGTAAGAAATCCAATAGATAAAACAAATAAAAGTTGAATCCTGGAAGACTCTAAATCAAAGAACCTATTTTGCCACCGTTGCTCATCAAATAAGCCCCGTCTCCCAGGCCAAGAAAAGTTTAGAACTTTCTCTGCATCCTGGTGTCCTCAGGAATAGGAACAAAGGAAGCTGCCTTCTGCAGAGTCAGACCATTGGTCCATGTCACTCAGTATTGACTGGCAGTGGTTTTTCAGGGTTTCAGGCAAGAGCCAGTCTCAGCTCTACTTGGAGAAGCCAGGATTGAACCTGGAACCTTCTGCATGCAAGGCAGATGCTCTCACATTGAGCTGCATTTGGACTACAGTGCCCATCAGTCTCAGTCAACATGCCCAAATGTCAAGGTTGATGGTAGTTGCAGCCCAGCAACATCTAGAGGGCACCAGGTTGGTGGGGGGAAAGCTACTTTAGAAGTTATGCAAACCCCTAAAAATATTTTTGGGGGTTTGCCCTCCCTTTCTCTCCATATTCCAGAAAGAAAGAAACAAAAGCCAAGCCAAAAACTTCAGGCCAGCTCTGCATCAAACTGGCAACAGCAAAATGGACTGCAGCCCCCTCCCTGCCAATTTCTCCCCCTGTACCAAATTATTCCAGCTGACTTTACCTCTGCAGTTCATACCCATTTAAAAGCTACTGATACTACTCTGGGGTTCAGGTAGGGAGGCAATTCTGGTAATAACACACACTATTGATTGGATCCAAAGGTTTATTCTCCACTTTCATCATATGAAGACTATTTCCATTGGAGGAAGGGATCTGATTTCTTGGTTGTGATGTTGCAATATTGAAGAGGAAGGAGGATTAAGAGAGAGTTAGTGTCAATGTCAATTATTATTATTAATGGTGATTTGCTTTATAGTCCTTGCATAGTTGAAAAATACCTAAAAAGGGGATACTGCTCCCCTGACCCTAACTAAAGAGAATGTGATCTAGGTGTTTGCTTGTAAAAAGTAAAGGATGTTAAAGGTCAAAGAATATTGGGGTCACTTCCAGATAAGGATGGACAACTCAGTCAATCACAGTGCTCTAAATTTCTCATTTCCCTAAAAAATTCAGTTCTCCATATTTGCATAGCAATTTGCATTTTTTTAAGTTCTCATGAAAATTCATCAACATTTAACTGAAAATTTCTCCTAATAAACACATTTTATGTAAATAGCTTTCACTAATTTACACATTTTCCCAAGCAGTTTTAGCTAATGTTATTTTCATTAACCTATGCATTTTTATACACACTTCATTGGAGTATATACATTTTTTACTTGGCTGGAAAACTGCATAGCAAAATTTGAAGAAGTACTGTGTTGAATAAGAATGGCCATGTTACAGTTCTTGTATTGTTTCATAGAGTGTGAATTTGGTTGGTTCCTCTTTAAATATGAAATTTATTGAAAATTTTCGTCTCATCCTCACTTCCAGATGACCCATTTCTTAAGCATTCATCTGGATTTGTTTGCACAAAGTTTGCAAGCAAATTAGACAATGGCAGCTATTTATTAAGCATTGGTTCCAATTGGTTTGCAGGGAGATTATATGATGATGGTGTGTCAAGCAATGCTTATCCCACACTTTCATCATTTTCCTCATCGCAAAAGATCTGTTTTTTGTTTTGTTTTAGTTCATTGTTGAAGAGCTACAAAATGTGCAACCTGAATTTTTTTTCGTGATTGAGTCCTACCCAACAATATTGAAAGTCTGTTAACACCCTGGAAGAGGATGATAGACAGAAAGCAAAGTTTGAGCTCTATAAGCCAACACCACTCTGGTTTTCTGTCTAGAAGGAAACAGCGGATTCTGATGGCCGAATGGCATGTTTAAGCTATGCTTCCTTCACCTATGCTCAACTTTTAAATTTCTACAAAATGCCCAATGGCCTCCAGTGATCTCTTTCCAAAGGAATCCAAACTTAATTAACCACAGAGGTCTTGGAACATCACACTGCATTGTAATGTGGGCTGAGCACATCCATAACAGTATATTTTATTACATCTTTTTCTGCAACATTTGTTTGGATCAAATAATCTTGTATTGATGCTGAACTGCTACCGAGTGCCGTTCCCCTCGTTTAGGAGGTCCTAGTGGTGTTAATATCAAATAATTGCACTCCCCTGCAAAAAATGGATTTTTGTTTAAAGTGAGGCTGGAACAACAGAAAACACATTAAAACACACACGCACTGAATGAGAACAGGAGCTGGCTTCTCTCAACTACTCACCACACATACACAGCTTCCTGAATGAAAGGGAAATGATACAGCACGGTTGTTATTAAATAAAATGTTGGTTTTTAAGCTTTTCCGTGGAGGTAAAATGATTCTGTGGGATTGAATCACAAGAGTCACAATGACTCTTACATTTCATTATAACCTTATGCAGGGCTTTGTAAATTAACTCCTAAATGCTCATCTCATTCTCCTGATTGCTCCCACCTGGAGTCATAAACCTCTGCATGATCGGATAATAACCATTTCTACAGCACTGTGGAGACCTGCTGATATTGTTATGAGGGAGCTACAGCAGGGCAAATGTACAAAGGAAGTCTCTTATGTATTCTATAGACTGCAATAATGCTGCTAATGATGCCGTTAATTTTATTTAGTGTGCTTTATGAGCCTCAGCAATAAATAATTAAAAAATAAATAGAAAATTAATCAAGCCATAATACATTTTAAATATAGATGAAACAAGCGAAGCTCAACTTTTCTTGAATTTCTGAGTACACACAACTTTATGCTATTGATGAAACCCTATTCTTAAGACTGCTCACAGAATCATGCAGGCAGTCTAACTTTGTTTGACAAAGCCAAGTCCTGTTCCCATTCGGGCACAGAGGATATGGGTTGTTGTTCCATGTGTGGTTCAGCTCTGATTCAGATGCTGGGCAAGGAGGCCTGTTAGAAAAGTCAGTGACAGGACAGATCACCTCTTCAGGAAGTAGATTAGGGCACTGGATTCAGTGTGATCACAGCCACTGGAAAATTCTCTGGTTCTTCCAGAAATGATTTGATCAAAATTCCTACATTGATCTTATCTGACCCTTTAAATTTGCATTGAGTTGTGCTGAAAACAAAATTCAGAAAGTGGAGGAGTGAGGGCAAGGTGTAGCTAGGTGACCAGTTGCCCCCATGATGGCCTGAGCTGCAATGCCCCTGCTCAACCTATATAGTACCTTGAATAGGGTTTTAGGGGAAATGTAGGGGGCACTCTTGTTTATTCCTGAGTAATGTTCTAGGGGATTTGTGTGTGTGCAAAAAATATTTCTGTAATAGAAATACATAAAGGGGGAGAAGTTTCTGGGCTCCTAGGGCTGGTAGGGTTTACCTCACTCAGCAGTCTGCTGGATCTGGTTTTCCTCCACTCTTTTAGGGACTAACTGTCTCTGAAAGATGGGGAGAGAGACTGCCTGTCTGAGCTAGCAACAGTTTAAACTTTTCCAACCTGTAATGGAAATGCTTTAGGCCCCCCAAAGCAAGCCTTTGCAGCAGTGGTTATAAACTAATGGCTCTTGCTGCCCTTGGCTTAACCACATGTAGGGATCAGGAAAGGGAAATACAGTAGGGTGAGTAAGAAATAGAGTGTGTGGCAGAGAGACAAAAAATAATGGCGAGCCTTGCCCACTTCTGTTTCTAGTCTCATCCACTATTTGCTCCAGCCCCGCCCACTCCCACCACTGCTACCATGTGTGCTAAACACTCTGAGAGTGCAGCCCTCAACATAAAAAAGCTCCTATTCATTACATGGTTAGAAAAGATATTGACTGGCAGATTGCATTTATCAAGCTTTGTAAAACTTTGAAACTACATTTTCATATTTATATTTTTAACGTTTAGGAAACAAAACATAAGCAAAGACTGATTTCAAAGCAGCAACCCTCCATTAATTTGCATCTCAAACACCTATCATTTTGATGACTCATACAACTGTGTACACTGCTGAAAGAGATTAAAAACTCTGACTGACCTATTTTTGTAAGACAAATGCATACCTTTGTTGTGTGTTCTAAACTATTACCAACTGGTGAGACATAGCAACCGGGAGGACGTGGAAGGGTGGTGAATAGACAATGCCACTGTGGTCACTTCTTTATGCTTCTTTTATCTTTTTAACCTAAAAGGGATGCCGGAGTGGCTGACAAAGCTCAATAATAAGGCTCACCCTACTCTCAAGTCTATAATACGGTAGTGGCTACAGAAGAGTAGTGTTCTGCTAGCAGTAGGATGGGAGCATTGTGGTCACCGGGATGAGGATGAGGCAGGGTGAGGTCATGGCAACAATGGTGGAGCTCTGGATTGGCAGTAGTCATGCACCTATGACATACCTGAAGGCACGTCTCCACCTCCATCATTCAGCCCGGACACTGAGGTCCACCTCCGAGGGACAAATTGGGGGAGGGGTATAAACAATAACAGCATTATTATTATTATTATTATTATTATTATTATTATTATTATTACAACTGCCCCAGGAAGACTGGGACATCCCATTTTTTCATGTGAGAGCATGGCAACCACTTTGGGCACCGCGATCTTGTGCTGCAATATTCCCCTGAAAACAGCACTTTTGGGGGGCCGTAATCTCGCACAGGTCATGTGACTCACTTGGGAGCATAGCCTGGAGGATGTGCAGCCTGTTTTTTGGCCTGGACATGTTGGAGGGCATGCTATGAGGGCCACACTGCTGACACCAGCCCAATGAACACAGCCCCAGCATTGAAAGGATATCACTGAGGGCAGGCCTTTGAAGCTGTTTAATTAGCCAGTCACTTTAATGCTTATTTGGCTTGCTTTTAGTTGTGTTTTTCAATTGAAGTACACCACTCTGATACTTTATGATAAAATATTTTTGTTAATGAATAAATATCCCCTAATGAGTCACAGGCTAGGGAAGAGAGGCTGACCCTGTTATTATTATTATTTTGATAGATGAGCCTTTTGCAATATAACAATTTAATTGTCTGTGGGATGCTGCTATTATAAGGATTACCATAAATCTCTGCCATCTTCAGTTCAGTGTTCATCAGAAAAACTGGATTCTGTGCTTGTTTTAAGCCCCTTCACTTGACGATGACCATGACCATACTACTGCCTCTGTCCTCTGGTTATTTACCTGCAAATGTCAGCCTTTCAAGCCGCTCTTAAAAGCCTACCCATAACTTTAAGTTGAAAACTTAGCAACTCTAATTTCCTGTATTTAAATTTTAGTTTGTGTGCAATAGTTAGCACTTTCTGGCCAACTTTTACTATCTCTTTGTTTTTTTCTCAATACATTTTTATTCAAATTTTTGTAAATAAACAGATTCTTATAAATGTAAGGTACACAAATAAACATGCTAATAAATCTTACAATATATGTACATATCTTTCATTTACATAGTTTATTATATCCCTTCCCTAAACAAACAAACAAAAATCCTTTGGACTCCCCTCTACCCTTTTGGTAAGTATCAAATAAAAATTCTATAATCATGTACTTTGTTTTTAAACTTATATATTAGCTGCTGTTAGCGTTACTCCATCCCCGCTAATATCATCTACAAATTATTTCCAATATATTTCCAATATTTGTTCCAGTTTTTATGAAATTCCTGTTCATCTTGATCTCGTATTCTTGCTGTTATCCTGGCAAGCTCTGCATAATTTACCATTTTAAGCTGCCATTCATTTATATTAGGTATAACTTCCGTTTTCCAGTTTTGAGCCAACATAATTCTTGCGGCTGTAGTGGCATAGAGAAATATTATCTTATCTTCTTTTTTGATTTCTTTACCCAGAATTCCTAACAAAAAGGCTTCGGGTCTTTTGGGAAATGTATATTTAAGAATTTTTTTAAGCTCATTATATATTAGTTCCCAAAAACCTTTCACTTTATTGCATGACCACCATAGATGATAGAGATCGCCCTCCGCCTCACCACATTTCCAACAACTTTTGTTCTTTAATCTATACATTTTGGCCAATTTCACCGGTGTATGGTACCACCTATATATCATTTTCCATACGTTTTCCCTCAGTGCCGTACACGCTGTAAACTTTATATTTTTATTCCATAATTCCAGCCATCTTTCAAATTCAATATTATACCCGAAATCTATCGCCCATTTGGTCATTGCCTCCTTCACCTCCTCGTCTTTTGTATACCACTCGAGTAGTATATCATATATTTTAGACAGTATTTTACTCTTGCCTTCAACAACCTCCACATTAAACTTAGATTTTTTATCCTCAAAACCTGCCTTCTTTTTGTCTTCTTTTAGCAAATCATTCACCTGGTGGTATTGCAACCAACCAGTAAGTGAGTCTTTTATTTCTTCATACGGTCTAAGTTTAATACCTTGTTCTGTTTTACTTATGAGATCTTCATAGGTGGCATTTTTCTCTTCCATATTAGATTTCTTGATAGTTAGCACCTCTATTGGTGAGATCCACCAGGGGGTCTTCCTTTCCAATAAGTTTTTATTTCTCTCCCATACCTGAAATATTGGTCCCCTGAAAATGTGATTTAGAAAGCCCTTGTGCACCTTCACCTTTTCGTACCATAGGTACGAGTGCCACCCGTACCTATTATCGAAGCCCTCCAGATCCAATATATCTCTATTTTCCAGTCTAATCCAATCTCTTAGCCATAGTAGACATGCCGCTTCATAATATGCTCAAATCCGGTAGAGCAAAGCCCCCTCTTTCCTTTCTATCAACCAATATTTTCATTTTTATTCGTGGTCTTTTTCCCTGCCAAACATACTTCCCCAGGGCTCTCTGCCATTCTTTACATTGTCTTAAACCTTTGAGTACGGGTATAGTTTGGAATAAAAACAGCATTCTGGGGAGAACATTCATTTTCACCACTGCTATCCTCCCCAAGAAGGATAGCCTCATTCTCCCCCAGATTTCAAGATCTTTCTTAATATTCCTCCAAGTGACCTCATAATTATCTTTATAGAGATTAATGTTCTTTACCGTAATCCACACTCCAAGGTATTTCACTTTCTTAGCTATCATAAGTCCCGTCCTTTGCTCTAAATCTAACATTTCTTCCTTTGTCAAATTTTTAACCAACATTTTAGTTTTGTTCTTATTGATCTTAAGTCCTGACACTGCACCAAACTCTTCAAATTTTTTTAGAGCTTCTTTTACACTGTGTTTTGGGTCTTCCAGTGTTAATACAATATCATCGGCAAAAGCTTTTATTTTGTGTTCCTTCTTTCCTACTCTGACTCCTTTAATCTCTGTTGTTTCCCTTAATCTCTTATTGAATATTTCCAATACTATTATAAATAATAAAGGAGACAGAGGACAACCTTGCCTAGTCCCTTTAAATATATCAAAAGATTCTGACATAGTATTATTTATTATGAGTTTTGCCTTTTGTTCATGATAGATTGCTTCGATACCTTTTCTAAATTTTTCTCCCATCCCCATCATTTCCAAGCTTTTCCTCATGAACCCCCATGAAACATTATCAAATGCCTTTTCGGCATCTATAAATACCAGGGCGGCCTGCTTATCTATTCTCATATCCAGATATTCAATAATATTTATCACATTTCTTACATTGTCCCTCAATTGTCTCCCTGGAAGGAAGCCCGTTTGATCTTTATGAATTCTATTATTTAATACCTTTTTTAATCTTTCTGCCATTACGTCTGCGAACAACTTATAATCGTTGTTTAGTAACGAAATTGGTCTATAATTCTTCAGCTCCAACATATCGACCTCTTTTTTAGGAATTAAAGTAATATATGCTTCCTTCCAGGTGTTCGGGATCCTCCCCTCTTTTAAGATACCATTCATCACTTCGCATAGAATTGGGGATATTTGATCGCTTAATGTCTTATAATACTTAGCCGATAAGCCATCCGGCCCCGGCGCTTTTCCAATTTTCATCCTTTTTATAGCCCTTTTTATCTCTTCTTGTGTAATAGTCTGGTCTAGTAACTCTTTTTCTTCTTTTGAGATCTGTGGCATCTGATGTTCTTGCATAAAGCAGTCTATTTCATGATCTGTTTCTTTGCCTCTTTTGTATAGTTCTTTGTAGTACTTCTGGAAAGTCCTTTTTATTTCTTTTGGTTCTTCTACAATCCTTTCTCCATCCTTTATCTTGCTAATCATGTTTTGTTTCCTTCTTTCTCTTATTTGCCATGCCAAGTATTTCCCTATCCTATTGGCTGATTCGAAATTTTTCTGTTTCATCATTTTTATTTTCCATTCAATTTCCTGGTTAATTATTACTGAAAATTTGGCTTGTAATATCTTTATGTTTTGTTTTACGTTCTCATCACCGGGATTTATAGTTAATTTTCTTTCATTTTCCATAATCTCAGTTAGAATTTGCTCTTTCTTTTTCTCTTTTTCTTTTCTTAATTGACTGTTTTTCTGGATCAGGAAGCCTCTCATGACTGCCTTTCCTGCATCCCACACTACCTCTAGAGCTGTTTCCCCATTTAAATTCCATTTGAAGTACTCTTCAATTGTTTCCTTAACTTTAGTTACTATTCTTTGGTCGTTGAATAAAAATTCATTCATTCTCCATCTACCTATTCTAGTATCTTTGCCTTTTATCTCCAAAGATACCGGATTGTGATCAGAAATAGTTTGTGCTAGAATTTCGCATTTGCTTAAATTCTGCGTCAATTCCTTCGATATCCAAATACTATCTATTCTCCCCCAGCTCTGCTTGGAGTTTGAGAAGAACGTATACTGTTTTGTAGTAGGGTTTTTGAATCTCCAGGCGTCAATTAATCCTATATTGTTAACTAGCTCGAAAAAGGATCGGGGTAGTTTCCCTTCCTTAGTCTCTTCCTTTTTTGTTGACTTGTCCAATTTCGGTGAAACCACACCATTGAAATCACCCATTAATATCATTTTGTGATCCATCCATTCCATTAACTTATTACCTAATTCAAGGAAAAAAGCTGACTTTTTATCATTAGGTGCATATATTCCAACCACGATTATTTTTTCTCCTTGAAACACCAACTTTTACTATCTCTTTGTATTCAGTTTCAGCAATGAGTCTTTCTCTCTCTCTCTCTCTCTCTATATATATATATATATGAGAGAAGCAATCAAACACTCATTTAGAGTTTTCCCCCAAACAAGAGCCAAATTGCAAAAACCTTGAAACCAATTTCAGAAAGAGAACAAGGGTGAAAGTCTTTGAGGCAATATGAAGGAGCTTGAGTAATGAGTACCATAGAATGAAAGCAGTCCTGGGGAGTTCTCAAGAAGGTAAAGAGTTGAAGTAGGAGTCATTTGCACCTCAATGACAACAGCTGGAGGCAATTGTAAATAATTTGTTACTGGTGGCTCCAAAGCCACCAGCTGAGAGTCGTGGGAGTAACCCACCCTCTTTTAATGGTTTATTTGAAGACAGCATGATCATTTTAAGGGCTGCCAAAAAGCACATTGGGCAGTATTAACCAAAAGCACATTGGGCAGTCTTTGTTCAGAGTAAAAAAAACTGTTTTGGGGGGTAAAGCAATAGTTTGCAAATTGATTGGTGTGGAACACATAAACCTATATTTTAGAGGGCTAAAATTAATGTATTTGAAAGAGATAGAACAGTCTTAAGAAACGTTTTGGAATAAGAAATGGAAAAGTAAAATTTGTCTTGCAATATCAAAGTTTCTTCCAATGCCTGAAAGCTTCCTTTCTCTTTTATATATACAAAGGGGAAGGGGAATTCAAGGCTGGTAGGTACAGAAGAACATCTTTGCAAGATATATTTATGGAGCCATACGAAAAGAATAATACCAATAGAGAGAAAGGGGTGGGGTCTGGAAAAGAGAGACTGAGAAGTTGGCAAAATTAGAGAGACAAAAGGAGGTGTCCTGTCCATCTTTTAATTCGGCCCCTATCCACTGCTGGCATTTATTTATTTCATTTATTTGTTTTTGTTTGTTTGTATTTTTCAATAAATATATCTATCCCACCCTATATCAGCTTATCTGAGGTTGGGAAACATATTCAATATAAACAACAGTGCATATAATACATATAATGGCATAAAATCACAATTAACAATAGTATCCGCTGCTATGCAGATCCCACTTCAGACTGTAATTAGCAAGCCAAATGCTGGTGCAAACAGTAGGGTTTTAATGGCACCAAAAAATGTATCAAACCATTGATGCTGAGGTTGTTCCATCACCCAGGAAGTACAACAGAAAAGGGCTTCTCTTGATACTCACATATTGTGAGTGGGTGCAGAGGAGATATCCCCCACAGTAATTTAATGTTCAGACAGGATAATATCGGAAAATGTGCTCCCTCAATTTTCTAGAGTGGCTGGGGAAATTCAGCCAGATGAGTGAGGTATAAATAATACAAGTAGTAGCAGGAGGAGGAGTGATCTACAAATACTTTGAAATTGTACCAGAAGTGGATTGGCAGCCACTGCAGCTCCCTTAGGACGGATGTTACATGGTTGCTGTAGTGTAAGATATACAGTGGTACCTCTGGTTACGAACTTAATTCATTCCGGGGGTCCATTCTTAACCTGAAACCGTTCTTAACTGAGGTACCACTTTAGCTAATGGGGCCTCCCACTGCCACCGCACAATTTCTGTTTTCATCCTGAGGTAAAGTTCTTAACCTGAGGTACTACTTCTGGGTTAGTGGAGTCTGTAACCCAAAGTGTTTGTAAGCCAAGGTGTTTGTAACCTGAGGTACCACTGTATTATGTAGCATCCTTTAAACCCTATTTTACAACTAGCTACAAATTCTGCTTTGTTCATATGTGCAGCTCCATAAAGTGTATTGCAACAGTTAAGTCAGGAGGTTATCATAACTTGGACTAGTCTGGTTAGTCTATGGCGTAGTCCAGCTGCACTTTTACTCCCACCTGCCCCCTACTCTTTTTGGTAGCCTTTCATAGCCAGTTGTTTAATTGCATTTTGTTATTTTTCTCTCAGATAAAGCTCCTATTTCTGGGAAAGCTTTATCATGTCTCATTTGCTCCCTTGAGCCCCTAATGTAGGCTTCTTTTGGTGCAGCCTGGTTTGGACTACTCTCTTATCAAACTGGCATCAATCTGACTGCATGAAACCAGGCCTGCATTGGGGAAAGGTTTGCCTAGCAAAACATTTCAACTAATTTCCCCCAGGCATTGGTGTTCCTGAAGTGTTCCAGAAGTACTTATTCCTTGAGCGCGGATAAGAGGTCTACAGATGGAGACATGTGCCCCAAGCCAGTGTGGTCACACAAGTAGGTGTGTTTCCCTCCCATTTTCTGCATAGTAGCAATATTTTTTTTATTATTATTTTAACTCTGGGAAAAAACCCCACAAAGCAAAAAGGCTTTAGTCTATGAAGGGGAAGACACTGATTTCTCATTCTGAATTTAATCTGCATATTAACAGCTTTCATTGTTGTTTTCATCCAGGCTTTTCTACTTTGCATTTTTAGCAGCCTACAGCTTCTCACAATCTCCATTTTCCCCCTTTAATATTGTATGTGTCTGATTGCCTGGAAAACTACAAGAGATGTTTTAGAATTTCAGGCATGAGTCGTTAAAAGTTTTATTTTTATATTCTGGACACTCTCATGCTGTTAAACATATGCTGAATTATTGCAAAACAGTGTGTAGTCTCATGGGCTATGTACTAAACTCACTTGTGTAGGCAGCAGTTCTTGCAAACCTGGTAGAAAAGGCTAATCCTTTTTTTGGTGAAAGGTACTTGTGATGGATTCTGTGATGTGTCACTCTGGAGGTCAAGTCAGAGAGTAGTAATATCTAACTCTGGATGTATTTTTCCCTTCCTCTGTACTGAATGTGTTTATGAATATGTTAAGTTGATTAAAAACAACTTTGTGACTTCTTTCACTTTCTTTGAGATACATCTTTAACTCTTAAGGAAGCAGAACATGGTCCCCAAATGTCACCCCAGAGTTAAACAACTGCTTCTCAAGACTCCTATCAAATTTATAGTTTAGATGAAAATACAAACATCTAAAACAGCAGGGACCTCCAGCCCACAGACTTAAGAATCTGTCTTTCCTTCTGGAAACAATACCCCACCCCTGGTTTAAGACATTGGGAGTATTTTTCTGATAGAAGTAAATAAAAACGTGCTTATGCAAAATTTACAACATTTCATAATTCCCTTTCTGCCACTTAGTATATTATGAACCACCATGTGATTTTCGGAAGAAGGGCAGTATACAAATTTTATAAATAAATACTAAATAAATTATAGGAGTTCTGGAAATTCAGCAAGAAACAACTTTCTTGTATTATTCATCCCCTTTGTTTGGCTGCGCTAGGCTTCACGTCTAGTCAACACAAGCTTTGGTCATAAAACTTATTTAGTAAGCTTGCCAGCAAAGCAATGCAGCCCAAGTAACAAAACATAGCTGTTTCTCCCCCCCCCCTTTGAGGAGTAGGGAAGGGAGTTATATTAAATGAAAGTTGTATTTGAATATATCCTATGTTGTTAATTATTGTCTTTTCAGCCTTAACAAAGTTTGAATAGGCACCGTTTTTCATGTAGAATACTGAGCTATATAACTGTAAAACATTTACTACAAATCAAGGACTATATGAACACACAAATTTCACTGTATCCAACACTCAGAATTGGACTGTGAATGATTTTCATACACACAGAGAGAGACTCCCACATTCTGGAACTTTCTGAATTTGCTGTTAATGTATACATATGTCACTCGCCTCATTTGCACACAACACAAAATGTTAGCATAGCATGAATGTACCTGGGAGTAGGATTAAGCCGGGGGGGGGGTACAGTTATACTGCACTGAAATGTTAAGCTTCATTAATTTCAATGGGACTGAAGTACACCCAACTTCTCTAGTTTACATAAGATGTTTTCTGGTATTGCCTGTTTGGTATCTGCACTAAGTATTCTCCCGACTACACTAAAGCTATGTCTGAACCTGAATAATGTCCCACAAGTGATGGGAAATCAACTGAAATAAGGAATGTGATGGTTGGTTCATGAAATATACTCAGAGTCGCAAAGTGATTTCATGCTCTTTATTCAGCTCATAGTGGTGAGGAGGAATGAATGAATGTCCCCTCAAAGTATCTGCTTTATATACATTATTTACACAATGGGCTGCACATGATTGGCTAATTCCGGAATTCTACTGTAAGCCAATCAGGTTGTGGATTCACTTCTATCTGGAGCATGATTGGGTGGTTACTGCCAACCAATCATACTGCTGCATTGTTCTAGGACCAATCAGACTGCTGCATTCTGAATCCTATTGTTCTAGGACCAATCAGACTGCTGCCTTTTGGATCCTATTGTTCTAGGACCAATCAGACTGCTGCAGTTTGGATCCTATTCAACTCAGTACATAACAGTTCATCTGCGAAGATATCTTAGTAGTAAATGTTGTTTGACAGTATGTCCACCATCATAACCTCCTTTCCAGAAAGCTAGTTTCACTGCACATCAAACTTTTGGAGTACCTTCAGGAACATTGTGCAGACATGCACATAAGTCTGAATTTAGATAGTTCTGCACTTTTTACTTCATTGATTCATAAGCTACCCAAGACTCTTTATTGCCATTACATGCCCAGCTGCAGTTTCAGAGTATTCCTTTTACAGGGCCATCATATTTTGATACGACCAGAATGTGACATTTCTATAAAGCTAGTGCTGTAGTATTCCTTAAAAGACCTGTCTTCATACTATCTGAGCAAACACACATTTAGTTTGTTCCTGGTGCTCTTGTTTTTAGAGTGAGTGTTTTCTGCTTGAAGAGACTTAGAATTTCCTTGATATGCCCACATTGTTACAGAGATAGTCCAGTAGAGAAGCCAATACATCTAATTAGAAATAGTTAAGCTCAATTACTTCTGAGTAGACATGTAAGCCCCTTGGTTTTTGGTGGAGCTCACTTCCAGGAAAAGGCACAGGATTGCAACTTAAGTTAAGTAATTATTATGCTGCAGCATAGATTACACTTCCTTTTGTGTGTTGGGGGGGGACATTTTGTTTTCAGTTCTTTATAATAGGACTTCTGGATGGAGTTGGCTCAATAACATCTTCAGTGATTTCATAGTCTAAGCCAATGCAGACTGCAACATGCAAATTGAGGCAATTAGATTTAATATGCTTTTCTTGGCTTTTCTGTATGATAATTTTCTGACAACCATTTTGATTGATGCTTTTCTTTTATAGACAGTAATGCTTAGCACTTTTGCTTTATCCAAAATTTTAGCATGGCATGCACATAAATTTAAGCATTATTAAATATGTTCTTCCAGTGGATGCTATCATCTTTACCAGTCTTTTTGTTTCTATCACTATCTTTTTTGTTTAATCCAGTATTTGTTCCTGCTACTATCGAAAGGGCTACTATCAAAAGAGGTGTGTGTGTGTGTGTGAGAGAGAGAGAGAGAGAGAGAGAAAGAGAGAGAGAGAAGGAAAGAGAAACTGCTTAAACTTGAAACATGACACACATTCACCTTACAGAAAGTCCTGGACCTATCAGTCCTATCTCTGTTGAAGCAGGTTTTTAGCATAAATAAATATAACATGAATATGCAAGTTTACTGACATGGAGCTGTATCCAGCTAAGTTCAACCAGAGTAGACTCACTGAAATAAATAGACATAAGTTACACCTATGTCCTAGCTATGTCCACTCAGAAGTAAAACATTGAATTCAATAGGGCTTACTCCTAGTTAACCAGAGTTCAATTTGCAGCCTTGGTGTTGTCCATTAATTACACAGGATGGTATTTAACAACGTTTTATTCAGAGTAGACCCAACAAAATTAATATACCTAACCTATGGTAAGCAGCAAACAGAAAGTGATTTCAAAACATATTGCAGTATTGGACGAGTCAAGTTCCTATAATGTTATTTTTTTCATAGTTAAAATATTTACTAATTCCTCATTTCCTTCTTGTATTTATTCAAATAGTGATGATCCTATTATATCACAAACAAATCGGATGGTCTTATCCTTTTCCCAGAGAGATTACAGCCAAATTCCTATAAGGGGGAAAGCAAGTATGAGAACACTACTGATGGATTCTTCTTCTTATATATTCCTTTTCTGTCTCTCTTTCTGGTTTCAAAATATTTTTTAAATTATTCATTTATGAATGCAGAAAATTATTCTCTAGTAATTAATTTGTGAATTCTTCCTTCTGGCATTCTGGCAAGTTTTATCAAATGTTTAATTTACAGTTGGAACCACACCAATTTTATTTTAAAATTCAACAGTATTCCCAACAGCAGATTATTTCTTTCCACCAAATAGCACTTCTTCAAAGGCAGCGTTTGTTGTGTTAATTAAAGTGAGAGCAGAAATCGAGTCTCAACCCTCCAAATAGGTACAGAGATGCACAAAGTTCAATCAAAGCACCCAGCTTCTGATCCTTTTAAAGGTTAATAGCATGATGATGATGATATGTTTTGTGCACGCTTTACCATAAGATCCTAGGGCTAGTTACAGCAATGTAAAAATAAATATTTAAATCAGTTAAAACAGTAGAACAATAGCCAAACAATTTCTATGACTGGAATCATTCAAGGATGAATTGCTAAGGGTACATAAATATGGCACCTCTCAACATCTTATAGAGTTTTATACCCATGACTAAACAAATAACACTTTGGTCTCCCTTCCCTGGGGGGTTGTCTGTATGAATCTGTATTTTCTTCTGAATCCATGTTATGGGTTGTTGGACCGCAATAAAGATTGTTATTATTATTATCATTATTATTATAGAGTTTTATATATGTATAGCATAAACATTTGTTTTTAAGTGTAACACGTTTCTACAGCACATAGAATTAGTAGCAGTTGGTGAAATGGGGCACAGCCACAGAGCCACTCTCCTGACAGTCGGAACTACAGCTGACCTCGAAAGGGCTGGGCTGAGGGAAGTAAGAAGGTATCATTTTCCATTCCACCATGTAGTTGTTGTGTGCAACAGTGTTTCTGTTCCACTGCAATTTCTCTTCTGCCAAAAAAATCTATGATGTTTGCCTCGCTGTCTGCTGTGGTGAAATAAATTATGTACTTTACATAACTTATTACATTACTTACATTGTCACAACATTATTCCACTCCTTTCATTTCAGTACAAAGGAAATGTCATGCAAAGGGTGAAAAACAGGATCAATTGCATATTGTTAGCCAACTGAAAGCAGCAGCAAATACCAGTTGCTGGATGGATTTCCATTGAAGACATGCAACAAATATGTGAACATTAGCAATTTCTGTTCCCATTTCCATTATTGTCCCATCCAATTTGCCTGCCAATGTATCCATCCAGCCAGTGCTATTTTTCTAGAAAAAGAGATGTCGGAGCTCACCATGAACTTCTCCCTTGTTCTCTTAGAATGAAATGGTGCTGTCTCTATGAACCATACATTTATACAAGGTATACTTGAGCAACCCTGCCCCCATTCAGAACCACCCCCATGAGTGAATGAACTGCCTGCCATTTCCACATTTCTAAAATAATAATAATAATAATGATAATGATAATAATGATAATAATAATAAAAAATAAATAAATCCATTCCCCACCCTTTTAAAAATAAAAATAAAAATGAAGAAATATGTGAGGACCACCAACTTGTGCCTGTAGGCCAGGTTTGGAATGTCCCTCCGTCTGTTTGTGATACAGACAGACAGACAGACAAATCTGGCTGCTATTTATTGAAAAAGGCTGGTGAGGGAAGGATTGAGAATGCTGCCACTTAGGTGCTGTTCTGATCAATTTAAGCAACATTTATCTACCTCATGGAAATTACATTAGAGTTCTATCTTCAGATACACTTAGGACTGTTATAAAAGGCCATGAGTTTTTGGCCTACAGTCCCAGTAGTTGGAATGGAGTGGCTGTTACCATCCACAAAGATTCAGCGCTGAATGGTGGGACCTTATCCATATTTAAAGATCATAGCCAACAGACTGTAGTTCAGGTAGCAAAAATTCTTGCACCCCTCCATTTAACCCATTACCTGCAAATATGGCAAAATAATTGTGAGAACTGCCATTGTTTGGAACACCGAGGAGCAGTGCCACAAAGTGTGCAACATTGACAGTGTGCTTTAGCTATAGGACATGGATAGGCAAACTAAGGCCTGGGGGCCGGATCCGGCCTAATTGCCTTCTAAATCTGGCTCGCCTACGGTCCATGAATCAGTGTGTTTTTACATGAGTAGAATGTGTCCTTTTATTTAAAATTCATCTCTGGGTTATTTGTGGGGCATAGGAATTCGTTCATTCCCCCCCCCCAAAAAAAAATATAATCTGCCCCCCCCACAAGGTCTGAGGGACAGTGGACCAGCCCCCTGCTGGAAAAGTTTGCCAACCCCTGCTATAGGAGAATAGGTATCAGCATCCTAGTTCCAAAATTTTATCTATAAATAAATACCTGGTTAAACAATGCAGACATTCTGGAAATCAATAATTCAGCTGAATGGGGATGAAAGATCAAAGTATTTAGATGTGCCTCCAGGGTTGCTACTTGTTACAGAACACTGCTACAAGTTTAATGTAAGTAACAAATCTGTAAATACTTGAGCTTACAGAGAGGCAGTTTCAGACCACTATGCTTTTGTGAGCAAAGAACTCTTCCCTCTGCTAGAGAAAACAGGGAAGTTCTTGGATATGGAGAGCACCACATGCTTATCACAACATCTGTGCCTTCAAAGATTTGTTGGTCCGGGTGCTTCTCTTGATACTTACTTATTTCTCCTTTTTAAATTATAATTATTGGGGGAAAGTGAGTTTGATATTTAATAAAGACCCCAAAGTATGTTACAGTGGGTTGACATATTACTATCTGGATCTATTTCAAATTTCTTTCAGATTCTGTTAGCTATTGTACAAACTCCAACATGTTGTGATGATTATATTTTATGTTAATTTGACATTCATTTTAGCAGCCTATCGCACTAGCAATAATCCATCTGAACCAGCAGGCACGAATACCAATTACTGAAAAGATTGGAGCTCATCCTTGAATTTTCTTCTTCTTCTTGCTAGCAGACATATGTCAGCAAGCAGGGAATAGAAGAGACGTATCAAAGTCTTTCAAGTAACCAAGTATCTAGATGTATTCTGTGTAATGGAACAGGCTGGGGCTGACATGCTCAATCTAAGGAGGACGAAAAGATTTCTGAATCTCTCTGCATATGGGAGAAAAAAGGTGAATAAGAAGTAGTAGTATAACTCAAAGTTATGAAGATCTTTTAACATGATTTCTGAAACTTACTGGAATAACTTGCAGGAGATGAACTACTTTTATCTTTTCTGTGTAATATGAGAAATGAGGTGTTGAGTGGTGATTTGATACTTAGACTTTGCAAACTTTAAAGAACGATCATGAATCCTGAACTGAACTTCCGCAGGCGGAGGATAGGAGTTGCAGCCATTAAAAGCCACATCCAATGGTGTGAGCCTGCACCCCACCCAATGACATTTAGAGGCTGTTATCATGAACAGTCTGAGCACCTACACCCATTTAGCTGCTTGAGGAAATGTGGAATAGAACCATTGCTGATCTGCATGCTATGTTTTCTTTTTGTAAGCAGAGAAAATGAAAGGGACCCATACCAATTTATTACCAAGGAAGTGACAGATACGAGGGAATATAGTAGTATAATGTATGCTACAGCAAGAGGCCTAACTGCTGTTACCATAGTGACCTTGTTAACATCAATTGAGCAAAAGCTTTGTGGGCAGTGGGCCCTAATTATGTAAGGAAAGAAAGAAAGAAAGGGGGGGAGTGCTTTTGAAATGGCAATATCAAAAGCTGCCATCTAAAAATTTCGTTTAGGGTTCACACATGGCTAGGAAGGGGCAGATCAGCTTATTTGCATGTGTTTTGCCTTGAGTCCAGTCTGTCCTGTTTTCTGTTCACACATGGACACAGAACATCTAAATTGGACACATTTTTTTGTATGCACTTTCCTCTAATATCCATATTTTGCACGGATTTTATATACCTATCCTAACTGCAATGTACATTTTATAAACTTTTATATGCAACTTAAAGATAAGTATTTTTTACTCATTTCCCCCATAAAATATGCAGTTTTTTAATGCGGCTTTTAAAACAAAAGTGACCACAAAATTCAGAGAAGCACCCAATCCCACTGTTAGCTTCTTTCCAATATGTGTGTAAGTCTAGGAACTGAGAATTGGATCAGTTTGCTTTAAACATGGTCTGAATGAAATTGTTCACCATCCCTAGTTGGCTTTACTTTTAGAGTGAAGCCTACGAGTGTGCAATATTTCACCGATGTGCCTGAGTGCAACTAAACATTGGTAAAACACCACACAAATACAACCATTGGTACAATCACAACGTTTCCTCCCCCCCTTCATTCTTATTACATCAAGTTTGGGGGTCAAGTGGGGAGACACAAATGAACTTAAGGACTTGAAATCTGCAAGAAGCTATGCAGTCACCATATTCTGTACCATACTGGAGTGTGTGTGTGTGTGTGTGTGTGTGTGTGTGTGTGTAAGCTCCTTGTGTATTTGTTCCACTTCAGAAACAAATCTGGTCATTTAGAACTTCAAATCCAAGGACAAATTCAGACATGCAGAATTTTGGAGGCATTCCTAGAATATATTGGGGTTTCCTTGTGTACATAACATACTTTGCCATCTGCTGAACAGTTCTGTTTATGCCTTATGATTCAATAATTTAACTGTCTTGCCCCTTAAAATGTTTGTTTTTAATTTCATTGTTTGTAGGATGTGGAATCTTGTTGTTAGGGCTAAAAATGACAAGTTGTTGCTTTAAAAAAAATCATCGAATTTAAACTTTTCTAAAAACAACACATTTGCAAAACTACTTTTGTGAAGTAAAACAAAAAAGTTTGGAAGTGGGTGGGATATCTGAAGAATAGTGAACTAAGGCATGGAAAGAGAACATATCATCCTCTCTCCCATTCTGTTTTAAAAGTCAGATTTTTTTATGGAGATGCTGGTTTGCACAGCCAGAAAGCGAAGAAGAAAGGCAAACTTTATACAAGACAAGAGGGGAGACTCTTTATGCTTTCTGAGAAGAGACATTTTCTGGCTAGTGTCCAGCTAGAATTAAACTCAGAACTTGTAGCATGCCATCTCAGCTTTGTTTCAAAGAACTTTTGTGTTTGGGTTTGTGTAGGCAGATACTAAAATGCTACAACTGAAGAGGGGATAATTATTCTGTTTTGTTTAAGGAAAAGATGACTGAAGAGGGCCATGAAGGCAGTAAGAGAACTACTTTCAGAAACTGTATGCATCCTCTCAAAGTATCTTAATTAATGCAATTCAGGGTTGTTGTTTTACTTTACCCTCTTCAGTATTGCAGAAATTCCACCTCAGTCCTCACAGTTAAGACAGCATTCACCGCGACTGCTGTAGCCTTGTTATCATTGGTCTTCCATAGTCACACCTCAGCCCAAAGCAATGTAACCAAAACTCCTTCAGTTTTGTGTCACTGGTTTATGTTATTGTATTTTCTTTAAAACCCACAATGACCTTGCTCCACCCCATCTCTAGACCCTTTTATCCTGGAATATCTCAGAAACTGTAGTTTGTTCAGAGGGCTGCAGAATAGTTGCTGACAGGATTTAGACCTTGTCAACATTTAGACCTTGTTAGCTCAGATGTTGCTATTGGTATATGAAGTCCTTAACAGCTTGGGAACAGTTTACTTGTGGGATTACTTTATTCCATACATGCCCACTCTACAACTTTGATCTGTGGAACCATCACTGTTACAAATGCCACATAACACTTGTTCTGTACTTGTAAGAATACAATATTTTAGTGTTGCAGTATGGAATTCTCCCTTATGTCTGAAATTATCTTTCAGAATACCTCTTTCTTTTCCTTGAAAAACCTACCTACAAGATTTTGGCCTAAGCCTCACTTCTCATTCCAAACTACAAAAGGAAGTTCAAAAATGTGTCACATTCATCCCTTGTTAACCTTGCTTTCTCCTTCCCTGTCTCCCCTCTGTTGTTTTCCCTACTTTTGAAAATGTAGGGTGAAGGCAGGTGTTAAATATTTTAAGTGCAGCGGATGTGGTTTGGACACATCTTCTGCCCCCAAAACAGATTCCTCAGGACATGGAGAATTTGTGCTTAAAGACAACCACTTCCACCTCACTTTTGTACATTCATCAGTACCGTATTTGTCTTCTTTGCTTTTGGTTTCTGGAAAGTGTAAGTTTTTTTGAATATTGCTTGTATTAGTGGTCTTGTGAGCATCCAAATGTGAGTCTTGTGCAAATGTTTACTCACTATCTCAGTACTAAAGGGTACTGAAATGTTAAATTGGCATTTTACAATAGCCAAGATTAAAAAAAACTTTAGAGCCAGGTAGGAAAGCATATTGGGGAAGACCCAAATAGTCAAACAAATAGATTCCAATTGATATTGTATGCAATCAGTGTTCCTTGTTCTTTCTTTTACAGTATATGATGACTGTTTGAAATTATGGAAATCATAGTATTTAGGAAAGAGAGGTGTTTTCCATAACCTTTCTGCAGGTATGTGGCCACCATTGGTGTTGGAGGAGAAAGTCTCAACTTCACCTAATTTCTTTTTCAGTCTAGGCCAAGAGCTTGTAAAGTTCATTTTTAAAAGGAACAAGTTCTAGTTCAGTTTCAATATCCAAAAGGAAATGATTCACCGTTTATGTTTGTCCTTTTACAACAAACTAGTTTGGTTTGCAATCAGCACAAAGTTCTAATCAAGTTCATCCAAATGACCCTCAGCATTACCTCTCCCCCTGCCCAGCATTCAGAATGTTAGAAGTGGTTCTGCTGCTGTGCTTATGTGGGGAATGATCTGGAAGCTGCAGCAGCAGGTACAGAATGCAACCAAGTTATTGAGTGGAGCACCTGAATGCACCCATATGAAATATACTCAGAGTCGCAAAGTGATTTCATGCTCTTTATTCAGCTCATAGTGGTGAGGAGGAATGAATGAATGTCCCCTCAAAGTATCTGCTTTATATACATTATTTACACAATGGGCTGCACATGATTGGCTAATTCCGGAATTCTACTGTAAGCCAATCAGGTTGTGGATTCACTTCTATCTGGAGCATGATTGGGTGGTTCCTGCCAATCAATCAATCATACTGCTGCATTGTTCTAGGACCAATCAGACTGCTGCATTCTGAATCCTATTGTTCTAGGACCAATCAGACTGCTGCCTTTTGGATCCTATTGTTCTAGGACCAATCAGACTGCTGCAGTTTGGATCCTATTCAACTCAGTACATAACACATATAACACCAGTGCTGAGGGAACTGCACAACTGCTAGTCAGGTACTGGTCCATGATCAGAGTCAACAAACAAGTCCTGAACAATCCAGGAGCAGGTTGTCTGAAAGACGCCCCCTGGCCCTGTACAAATCTGTATTATCATTCAGGTGATCTGGGGATATTCTGCTTATGGCACTGCATCCTAGGGCTGTGACCGCAAACTGAACATTTTCAGCCATTTGTATTGCACTGTGGAATGCTCTTGCCTGCCAAATATGAAGCAAACCTTTCAAGTGTCCCGATTTTCCGGGGATGGTCCCAAAGTTACAAAAGCTATCCTGGTTTCTGATTTGATCCCTGAATGGCCCTATTTCCCCTGCCTGTGCCTCTGAGCTTGAGAAGGAAGATGAGCTGGTGTTGGTCCCAAGCAACAGTGGTGGCGAGGGAGCATCTTGTTGCCTTTCCCTGGCCACTGCTTCCGGCCTCCTTTCTTGTGCAGCTCACAGTGGCTGCTGGAGAGTGGGTGAGAAGGAGAGACTGCTACCCCCGAAGGCTCAGCCCCATGTGGTGTGCTGACTGAGGGGCAGGAGAAGGGCAGGGCTGCCCTGGTGGGAAGAAGGGGGGAGCAGAGAGGAGCACAAGAAGTCTTGGTGTTTTTTTGTGTGTTTTTTTAAAAAGCCCCATTGAATTCAGAAGTCCATACACTTAGAGAAGTGTGCAAAGACTTGCAGTCAAAGTCTTCTGGCCTCCATCTTGAAGGACAGGATCCACACTGAGAATATTATTATTTCTCACTGCAGATCATTGTATTGATAAAATTGTGGCTCTGGTTCATTCCATAAATTGCCTTACACCATCATTTGAGTGAAGAGACAAAATGCTTAATTCAATAGTTAAATTATCATCAAATACCCTAGAAACAGTGTTGCTACCTTGCCCCCAAATATAGTATTTTTTTTTTTTAAATAATTATCCTCTATTCTTAACTAAGTACCTTCAAAGTACACCTGAAACATCAGCGAGTGTACAGAGAAAGCTGTAGGCCTTGGTTGCATATTGTGTCTACATTGTGTAAAGGTTGCAATAATGTGTAGACAAAAAAAATGCTTGCCATTTTTAAAAACAAAATAAATTAGGTGTTTAAATTATTGACACCCCCATTAAGTGAAACAGTATCTCACTACATTTTCAATGACTTTTAAATTATACTTTATACCAGTGAAGCAAAACTTGATATTGCTCTTTACTTATAATGAAAGAAAATACCCAAGGATGATGTTGCTAAGGGCAACAGAATGTCATAAATGATCCTTCTTCTGCTAACAATATAGATGGATAGTCTGAGGTAGGTAGGTAGAAAATATGATTTGTAGCTCTCTGAGGGTTATCAGTCTTTCAAATTTTCCTGTCTTTTGTGATTTAGGAAAAGTCTGTCAATGTTTTATGACTTCGCCTTGGTCTTTCTTGCTTTGCTATTAATTCTTCTTCTTCCCAAATTCTGACTCCTATAGTTCTTAGGTGAAAGACTCCTGCAAGTAATCTCGAAGTGGTACCTATGAATTTTGCTTCTCCATACATGCTGTATCAAACATAAAGGTTCACACTTTCAAGATATTTTCAGGAGTTGCACTTTCAGAAGTAAGCATTGCCTGGATGAAAGAAGAAATTTCATAGGCCTGGCAATGCACAGGTTGGGTCAAGATACTGTTATATGCTCCCCACTTCCTGAGTGTGAAAGGTTCCAGGGACTGTGCTGACCAGAACGGGTTCCTTTTGGAGGAGTTATCACTGCAAACCTGTCAAGATGTGATTTTTTTGGAGTGGTGGTGGTGGTCATATTTGGTTTATTTGCCAAATTTGTTTGACTATTGGTAGCAAAATGGTACAATGTGGAGTATTCTCGGGTCAGGATTCCAGCCACCCAACTCCATTCCTCCCAATCCAGCTCTCAATCTTCTCTACCAATAGTCACTCACCATTCCATGGTCACTAAGCACATTCACAACCCACTGGGCTGTTTTGAGTCTTCCTTTTTAGGGGTTTTCTTTTCTAAATAGCTTTTGTACTGCTGCAAACCCAATGTTTCCCCAAGCTGGCTGACAGCTCCTTCTTGTGCATGGATAGTCCCTTTTTAACTACATCAGGAATGATCCTCACAGCCTGAACATCCAACATGGTGACACCACCAGAGTGAATCTGACACTTTCATGGTTTAGCTTGTACCATGCCCTTCCTGTCAGGTTGCACCTCTCTCTCCCAGTAAGCAGCAGTGACCCACCTTGTTGGGTCACTAGCACAGTAGCCCACCTGGTGAGACACTTCTGTCCACATTTCTTCTTCTTTTTCTAAATGCCTTATTTTGAGCAGTAGTCCGCAAGGTTTCTTCCGGTGATTCTTGAGAAAATGAATGAAAACACTGAGGGCCTTTTCCACAGCAAATTCTGCTTAAAAGTTTAAACCCAAGTTGCTCTGTGCTTAGTTGTACTCAAAACAGAGAGTGGCTAGAAAGGTGAAATACACCAAGGAGATGACAGCTATTATGCAAGCTTTGGATAGCAGTGTTTAGACTGCCAAACATCCCAATGAGACAGAATATGGGCAAATATACCACCCAGTAATATTTCCCATTCCCTTCACACTAGCATTCCATCTAGCTGCATCAGAGGTTGAATGAGTTGAATTATATAATATAAGTAATCATGTCATTGTGTCCATATTGAAGCTAAGAGCTGGAACAGGGTGGGGGTGGGGAATCTTGGCTTCCATTATCTTCCGAATGCTTTCTTCCTCTCTGTGTCTTCCAGTTTTTAAGACTGCTTTAATGGATACAGCAGTCCTTCTAATCCCCCTGTTCTGAAAATAACAATAATTCTGTCGTGAGTTGCTTTCTTTCATATTTTAGAACAGCAAGACAGTAAAGAAACTGTGGTGGAGCTATGCATATTTGATACATAAAAGAAGACTTTAACACTTGCTGTTCATGTTCACTAGAGCAGCAAGAGGACTCTGTAAGGCCCCATGTATTGTTGCTTTCCTCATGACAGTCACAGGAGCCCTGCATCTGTTTTCAAAGTAAATGCCATTTTTATTGATCACAAATGATAGATCTGCATTTGAAAGGTGAGCTTGATATAAGCTGCTTCTAATTTCTCAGTGACAAATATTTAGATGCTGTGCTGAAACTCTCTCCTCCACTCTTTATTTCTGGGAGGGAAATGGTGAGAAATGGTCAGACTGCAAATGTATCATACTTAGCCCAATACAGACGCTAGATTTCAAATGAGACATTTTATCCTTGCAGCAAATATGTTTACTATTTAAAGAACTTGGTAGGTTCATAGGGATGACAGCGACAACCCCAAATCTGTCTAGCTGCTGTTTATTGCTACTAGAACATTCTCATACTGCTGATAATTGTTTGGGACTTTTGACTAGATTTTGATAATAATAATAATAATAATAATAATAATAATAATAATAATTATTTATTATTTATTATTTATACCCCGCCCATCTGGCTGGGCCTCCCCAGCCACTCTGGGCGGCTTCCATAAAAACCAAAAATACAGTAAAATATCACACGTTAAAAACTTCCCTGAACAGGGCTGCCTTAAGATGTCTTCTGAATGTCAGGTAGTTGTTTATCTCTTTGACATCTGCTGGAAGGGCGTTCCACAGGGCGGGCGCCACTACCGAGAAGGCCCTCTGCCTGGTTCCCTGTAGCTTTGCTTCTCGAAATGAGGGAACCGCCAGAAGGCCCTCGACGCTGGACCTCAGCGTCCAGGCAGAATGATGGGGGTGGAGACGCTCCTTCAGGTATACTGGACCGAGGCTGTTTAGGGCTTTAAAGGTCAGCACCAACACTTTGAATTGTGCTCGGAAACGTACTGGGAGCCAATGTAGGTCTTTCAAGACCGGTGTTTGTCTTTCTGTGAAGAGTCTAATGTGCTAGGTTAAATGGAAAATGAGCATGGTAGGGCTTTCTATGAAAGGCAGTTTATGCAAACAAACCATGGTTTTTTGGCACCCTCACTTTAACCTTATTTGTTACAAATAATCCACACAAGATTTTCACCCAAAAATATTTATAGATTTCTCCTGAGCAGTAAGCTAATTATAACAATACATCCTTACCAAAATCTGTCATGCTCCCAATTAAATAATATTTTAAAACTGTGTAGTCAAGGTTCTCATCTGTAAAAATATATAGGCAAGATATATACAAATGAATTTTAATGTTTTTAACATGTGTGTATATGTGACACCAACCCACACCCACACACTGTTATTTCTAATACAGTAACTTTATTTGAATTCATTTGTAGTTTGAAGGATCTCAATGTGAGCAAAAGCAGCAAAGTCTGACAAGATGAAAGCTCCTGTCAAAGTCAATGTAAACTTGACTTTTCTGCAGAGCTCAAAGTGCGTTGAAGATTAAGGTAGATTCAGGTCTCAGAGCCAGGATGACTTTGAAAGTGCATATATAAAAAGCTTGGGGGTGGGGAGGACATTCCTGTACTTAGAATTCTTTCGGGAAGAGTGTCATTTTATCTGTGTATTAAAACAGTTTTCTAAAATACTCTTCACAATGATGTAGCCTTACTGCCTGAAAAAAGGACTTAACTGCCTGTGTTTATCTTTGTTCCACTCTGCAAAGTAAGATTAACAATAGGCGCATGTGCAAATAGCACATTTCTTTGTCAATTTTCCGGAAGGTTCTGTTATACAGAGTAAGATTGTGACTGACCCTGCAAGATTTAAGTGGAGGAAACCAAACCTTACAAATCCTGCTTCATCCCCTTGCTGCTGCAGTAATTCAAAGGGACATGCGAAGTGGACAGAAAGAAGACAGCCACCTTAGCAGTATCACACAGTATTTCAAGTATTTCAATTCACATGAGCCTGCCTGAGGCTCGATGGAGGAGCTGAAGTGTCAAGAACTTCATGTTTAAAAAAATGCTGAATGGAATATAGTTGGGATGATTAGGGAGGTTTATGAAATTCTTGCCATTCTAATCACTCCTAGATTTGGGGATTATAAATTATCTGGCATTGTTTCTGGAACTAATTATATATTTGTGATCCGCTGTCCACATAATTTAGCACCATTTATTAAGGCCTAGAAGTCAAACCCTTAAGATTCCCAATTTGCTGCACTTTAGTGAAAGAAAGCATTGTCTTCAAAGTCAGTCATGGAGAGAAGAGCCTACACTTTCCCCCAAAAGGTCAACTCCTAACACCAGCTGGTAGCACCTGCACTGAATTAATTGGTCAAAAGCTGGATACTGCAGTAGTCAAAAAAGTACTGCAAAGTGAGATTGACTGTTTCATTTGACATATGCCAATTCCCATATTAATTTTAGAAATTCTCCAGGTTACATTGGAAGACAGGAACTCACAGAACAATTACAAAATGGAAAGGAGGATATCTAGTCATTCATGGGATCCTCCTAAATCGAGGGTCCTGGTTGCACTTGGGACCCTTAAGCCACCCCCACAGGGTGTGTGTTGCTAGGCATGGCCCAAGCCTTGTCTGCTGGGCCCCAGGATTGCACTTGGCTGTTTGGGCCAATTGGGGTGAGTGGCCTGATCCTATAAATGTGGCAGTGGGACAGGGGTGGGGCACTTGCTTTGCGCTGCTGAACACCCGCCCTTCCTCCCTATTTTAGGTGCTGCTGCTTTGGCCTTGCTTTGGATTGGGTCACCTGCTTTGGGGCAGGGGCTGGGTAGGAATTTTTCCATTTGGCAGATTGACTTTAGCCACTTGGTTTTCGCCTACCCCTTTAGCAATAGTTACAACTTTGTAAGGTTTGACGGTTAGCCATTGGTTATAGAAATGTGCAGGAGGGGAGGTGTGGCCATCTCCTGCCCCTCCAGAAATAGGGTATTCCAGTAAAGGAACCTGGGGGTCCTGGATCTCGTCCGAAGTCCGCTTGAGGGGCTAGGGCCATGCCAGGACCACAGGAACCCTGGGATGAGCTTCGATCGATCTTCACCGATGTTGCTCCCTCTTTTGGTGTTTATCCTTTCAGGCTGCCAGCCAGAGAGGCAGAAGGCCGTTATAGTCCCTGACCAATTCCTAGGTCAATACCGCTCAATTTGTTTTGTAATCAATAAAGTTGTGGCCTAAATTTTGCCTAAAAGCTTAAACTAAAATTATGTGTCTGTTTGAAGTTATTTACTGGGAAAGGGCTTGAGGGCCTTGGGGCGCAACTACTGAGTACAGTACTGAAGGGAAATGAGGCCAATTGGGACGAATGACATGACAGGGGAAATGTAAAAATCGCCAAACATTTCCAGTGATTGCAAGAGGACAGTTCTTCCTGAAGTTCCACAACCCTGAGATTAAGAGTCTCAAAAAACACAGTGAATACTTTTAGCCAGCTCCTGATACAAATGTGTTGATTACTACAGTCAGACTTCTTGGCTGACAGAATTTTCTACACACATTACCACATTTGTTTGGCACCTCTGCCTTTTTAATTGAATTATCAGAATCCATTCCCCTTCCTGAGAATGACTTGCTGTATCCACATTGTGCAGAAAGCACACCCATCTTAGTGCTTGAATTGAGCTTCTTTAAAGATCCCCGAAGATTCAAAGAGAATAGTTCCTTTCTCATCAGAATGCAGTGGTACCTTGGATTACAAACTTAATCCATTCCAGAAGTCCGTTCTTAAACCAAAGCATTCTTAAACCAAGGTGTGCTTTCCCATAGCAAATGGAACACACTCAACAGGAAGCGAAACATGTACTTATTCGAAGGCAAAGTTGACAAACCAAAGCACCTACTTCTGGGTTTGCAGTGTTCTTAATCCAAGTTGTTCATAAATTAAGCTGTTCTTAAACCAAGGCACCACTGTACGTGGAAACATTCATGTTCTCCCTTTTTACATACTTATATTAGGTACATTAGTAACTACAATATTGTTTGGTTGACATAGAGAGCAGAGAACTATAAACCCTACAGAACTATATACCCTACAAGGCCAGAAAAGACTGAGGGGAGAGAGTGATGGATGCTCTCTGTGATGTGCACATGTTAAGTGGTCACATTGATCTGTCTTGGTGTGGTCACTCTAATACTATCCATATCCTTCAGCCTAGTGCTAGTTTAATTGCCCCCATTTATATATTAATTGCCTTTCACATAAATCTCAATGAAATTCAAATAATACAAGAAAAACAATATGAATAAACACCCAGGATCGAGGTAGGTGTGTGTGTGTGTGTGTGTGTGTGTGTGTGTGTGTGCGTGTGTGTGTTTCATCCACCTGGAAAAGCTTCTTGTTTGATGTATTTGACATAGAAGATTTTACAGATCAAGTAGTTCATTTTCTCGCTGCAGCCAACTCTACTTTCTAGTCACTTATCAGACACGAAGTTATAATTACTTCCATTTTTCATATTATGAACTGCATAGGACTTGGAGACTTAATTTTTTTAAAAAAGTATCTAAAGAAGTAACTATAAGGAGAGTGACAGTGCCTAGAGTAACATAACTGACACATTTCTTTTCTACACATTTTCAATGATTTCCCTTATTATAAAAAGAAATGAAGCTCTCTGGATGATAATGTCTTTCAAACCCAAATTTTAACAGGTTTTAAGTATGCAAAAGCTGTTACTTTAAAAAATGTCCCTCTATAATTCATTTTCATTATTCCATTCTTTAATGGCAAATGTTTCCTTAAACTGAAGAGAAGAAGACTTAAGAGCATGTTTAGAAATAATGACACAGTCTAATACATTTAAATATTAGATATGCCCAAAATGTAGGTGCTTCTTAAAATGAAAGCAGCAGCAGTAGCTCCTGACAATCTGAAACATGTGAGATGGCCAAAAACCAGATACACCTACATCATGGATGAAATGGTTGGATGAAATACATGCAAAAACAAAGCTAGTGGTCAGCATCCTTAGACAATGGCTGGGACCATAGCACTCTAGAATGTTCCACTTAAAATTCTTCTTGCTTCAGTTTCCCATTGCCCCACCTACTTAAGCAGGGAAACAGCGAAAGGCTGCCACTACCACCAGTCAGCTGTCCTGATTTGGCTCACTGGTCCTGACTGGGTCCAGAGAGGGCAAAGAAAGGTATAGTTGGATGTCCTCTGCCTATTTATGACACCTCATTCCAAATCCCCTGGTGATGGCTCCCTATGGCTCAATGTGGCATTTAAATAGCCTGGAAGACAAGATCAAACCAGTGAGATTCCCATGGAGCTGAACAGCAGCCTCCTATTGCTACTCTCTGAAGCCAACCCTGGAGGTAGAAGCAGAACCTGCAAAGCTTCATCTCCAACTCTCAATCCATGGAGGCACTTGTTGTTAATGGAGGCAATGGCTCAGGCACATCAGCTGCAGGAGGAAAGTTCCCATATTAAATCTCTAATCACTCAGAGCTCCTTGCAATCTTCCTTGGGCTTTACTAGACTATATATTACTGCATAAAAGGTAAAGGTAAAGGTACCCCTGCCCGTACGGGCCAGTCTTGCCAGACTCTAGGGTTGTGCGCCCATCTCACTCTATAGGCGGGGGGGGCCAGCGCTGTCCGCAGACACTTCCGGGTCACGTGGCCAGCGTGACAAGCTGCATCTGGCGAGCCAGCGCAGCACACGGAAACGCCGTTTACCTTCCCGCTAGTAAGCGGTCCCTATTTATCTACTTGCACCCGGGGGTGCTTTCGAACTGCTAGGTTGGCAGGCGCTGGGACCGAGCAACGGGAGCGCACCCTGCCGCGGGGATTCGAACTGCCGACCTTTCGATCGGCAAGTCCTAGGCGCTGAGGCTTTAACCCACAGCGCCACCCGCGTCCCTATATTACTGCATATTCTTTGTCAATTTAATAATACATGGAGGAAATGGTTAAAAATAATGACAGAGCCTTCAGAATTTGGGTGAACATTCACAGCTGACTAGTAAATAAGAGAGATTTTTCTCTGGACCCCCCCCCCCCCAGTTTTTCATATCTGAACATTAATAGGTGTAGTAGGCTATCCCAAGTAGAATCCTAGGCATATTTACTCAGAAGTAAACCATAGTCCATGGGGCTTGCTTTCAGGTAAGCATGCATAGAGGATTAGAGCCCCAGCACATATTTTGGAATGTTAAAATCTTAAAATATTCTGCAGGTATAATCCTAGAGGCCACATTATCTGTTTGCTGTTTCCATAGAGAGTTGCAGAAAACTAGGTAAAGGTAAAGGTACCCCTGCCCGTACGGGCCAGTCTTGCCAGACTCTAGGGTTGTGCGCTCATCTCACTCTATAGGCCGGGAGCCAGCGCTGTCCGCAGACACTTCTGGGTCACATGGCCAGCGTGACACACAGAACGCCGTTTACCTTCCCACTAGTAAGCGGTCCCTATTTATCTACTTGCACCCGAGAGTGCTTTCGAACTGCTAGGTTGGCAGGCGCTGGGACCGAGCGACGGGAGCGCACCCCGCTGCGGGGATTCGAACCGCTGACCTTTTGATCGGCAAGTCCTAGGCACTGAGGCTTTAACCCACAGTGCCACCCGCGTCCCAGAAAACTACATCATGGTAAAAATGGTGGATGAAACTTAGGCTGTAAACGTAGGTTCCAATTTGCCAGAGAGTTACTTGCCACTAGATCTGTATCGGATTGTTCTTTTAGTAATTGTCCTATTATAGAAGCAGAAGCAGGATAATTACACAGCCACTTAACTTTGTTTTATAGATACAAATGAGCCTTCTGCTGAACTGCATGACGCAGGAGAGAAACACCCACGATAAGTTTGTTACTGTGAACAGATTCCACGGTTACTTTCCAAAGAAGAATGGTGATCTGTAACTCAATAGTGGCAACACTTCATTAACAGATGATATAACAAGTGAAAGGAAAGTTAAAACTACAGCCTTTAACTATGTGAAATAATTTGTCTTTGACCCATGTTTTTGTCCTTTTGTTTCTGTAACAATGACTTTTATATTAAAACCCAGTTCCCTGTAGAAAAGCAGCCCATATTTCCTCTGTTGGCATAAAACATCCTTTTTTTACATTTCTGCCAGGGGACTATAGTTCAAGAATATTGACCTAGTTTCAGGCTACAGTAGAAATGTGTGCATTCAGCAGAATAAAATGGGTGTGTCATCAGGCAAATAAATGAATGAAACTTCAGGTCCTCTATCTCTCCCAGTATTCACATATCTTCAATTTTAGTGAAAATGTGTCCTTTCCAGATGAAGAAAGCATGACATTGGAGCAGATAGAGACAGAGATACATATTTTAAAAATGTTCTGCTGGTGGAAATCCAGGTTAGGATACCTTACGATCTGCCAGCCAATCAGAAGTATGCGAATGACTGTTTCATATCCATAAGCTGATGGCAGAACAGTCCAGAAGTACTTTTATGAATTTGAATAAACCATCACACAATACATGAATTGGCATATGGAAATAGCTTCATTTTTAAAGAGAAACATTAACTAATCTTTACAACCTTTGACAGAAAGATGAAGGGATCAGTTTTTCTTTTTCCAATGTCTCATAGGGACATGAGGAGCAAATGAAAAACTGCCACTGGAAATGCCACTGACAATTCCAGTACGGTTGAGGAGATACATGGTTATCTCTGTGAAATATACTCGGAGTCCTGTAGTGATTTCATGCTCTTTATTGCAGCTTGTAAAACAGTGATTGAATTGCCCCCCAAACCTCAGGCTTTTATATACATTATTTACACAATGAGTCCCTTCTGATTCTGCTTCCCTCCTGGAGCCTGATTGGCCTTTTCCTACAGGCCAATTAGTTGTTGCATTCTATGATCCTACCAGCCTAATAGGCTGATTAACTTCTTCCTGGAGCCTGATTGGTCGTCTCCTGCAAGCAAATCAGTTGTTGCATTCTAGGATCCTACCTGACTATTGTTCTAGAATCCAAGGTTAGTACATAACACTCTGTCAGGTTGGGCTTCAGGCACCGGCATCCATTTTGCATTGTGCATGTGAATATGAATATGTGTGACTTGAAGAAGATTTACTGTGTGTTCACAGCATATATTAAAAAACATTACAAACTGTAATTTGTTATGAGTGCTGGGAAATCTAGTTCTGTGAGGAATAAGATCTCAGGATTATTTTGGGGGAGCCAAAATAAGGAACAAGTGTGGCTTCCTTCTGCTTTTTTTTTTTTTTGGCACCTACTCCAACTGAGGGACGCAGGTGGCGCTGTGGGTTAAACCACAAAGCCTAGGACTTGCCGATCAGAAGGTCAGCGGTTCGAATCCCCGCGACGGGGTGAGCTCCCTTTCCTCGGTCCCTGCTCCTACCAACCTAGTAGTTCGAAAGCACGTCAAAGTGCAAGTAGATAAATAGGTACTGCTCTGGTGGGAAGGTAAACGGTGTTTCTGTGCGCTGCTCTGGTTCGCGAGAAGCGGTTTAGTCATGCTGGCCACAAGACCCGAAAGCTGTACGCCGGCTCCCTCGGCCAATAAAGCGAGATGAGTGCCGCAACCCCAGAGTCAGCCACGACTGGACCTAATGGTCAGGGGTCCCTTTACCTTTACTCCAAATGAAGCATTAAGTACACTCCACCCTGCTTTTTTCTGTTCCCCTCGTGATTTTTTTCCTAAAGGCAGCCATGGTATTCATCCATTAATAAAGTTTCTAAGATTTATTAAACAATCTGGGAGTTGTTTGTTGTTGTTGTTAAAGATAGTGTGGAACCTCAAGCCCTTCACCCAGGTCCCAAAGATACTCAGAAAGCCAGGAGGCTGCTGATCTTCAGAAACTCCTGGTGTACTCCACCCTTGGACCCAGTACCTTTGATAACAAACAGTGTCTCTCTTCCCTTATTTTAGTAAATGTATAAATGATTGATGCTTTTTGCTGCTCTAAAGTTATTTGATGTATATGTAAAAACTCTGGACAAAATAGGGAAGTGACTGATTATATTACCACAGGGTCAGGTATTCAGAACACTGCTTCTTCTCTTTAAAAGAGGAGAAACTGGTTGTGTCCATGGTTAATTAATTTTGAAAGTTTGTCTGGCCCATAAGGGGTGACTGCAGATACACAGAAAACTGACCCCTTGATATTCGTACATATATCAGGATGGACAATATGGATGGTTTGTAAATGTCCAAAACCAGCCTTGTGCAACAAACCTTTCAGATATTTTACTAGGCCAAGAGCCCCTGATAATTAACTGACCAACGTTCAACAAGGCCCAAGGAAAAAATGATGAAATCAAGCTTTATTCACTGGTTCATCTCAAGAGACACTGTGACCTAATTTGATTATTGGTGTTGAAAATCTTTTCTTGGTAATAGCAGAATTTGCTGGGATAGACTGGAAAATATCTAGAATAGTGAAGATTTATTTTTTTTGCACATTTTATTTTATTTAGTTTATCTCTCCTTTCTGCCTCTTGCAAACTGATCTGTGTAAGTTCTTTGCCAATTGTTTTTATTCTATAAAAAAAAATAGTCATCTTGGGTGTTATTGTTTTTTAAACAGTAGAGTGGGGCATGGATATTCTTAATTGCTTAATAAACAAGGCAACTTCCCACCCAATCACCATAGATCACTCTACACAATTCAGACAGCTGGTAGTACTGCAGAAGGGTCAACATGAGCATGACTCATTCTGATATGCCACAGTATTGGAAAAGGCAACCAAACCAAACCAAAAACCCTTGTCTGTGTTGTTGGCTCCAAGTCTGAAGTATGAGATTTATTATCTCTCCTAATATTTAGTTTGTAAAATGTTAACTTGGGATGTCCTGATTTATCTTTAGAATGCCATTCTTCTTGAGTGTGCTTGCAGTAAAGGATAATTCAAAATGAGAAATGGCAACAACATTTGTCAATGTCTGGACAGTTCCCTCTTTTATTTAAATGGCATGATCCAACAGGAGAAAAAGCAAAGCAGAAAAGCGCAGTGCAGGAGCTGAGATTTCAGGGCCTCCACCTGGTCGGTTTGTATTGCAGCGACCTCCTTGGTACACAGGGGTGTGAATCTGGTCTATGGATACGGAGGTTGGCGAGGTGTAAGGTGTAATGGTTAGGCAGAGTTGGTAAACAGAGCAAACAGGGGCAGTAGCCCCTCGTCATAATAATATAGTTGGATTTTGACTCAAGGGCCACATTACTAGTCACTCCATCACTGCCTGAGCCTTACTGAGGATAGAGGTCTATTCCACATAAAGTGTGTGCAAGATTCTCTCTTTTATTCTGCTCTTCCTCCAATTTGCTATACCATTCTTGGCTCACAAATGCATACTGAGATACTATGTATCTATGTCTATGTAGTGGGGACGCGGGTGGCGCTGTGGTCTAAACCACTGAACCTAGGGCTTGCCGATTGGAAGGTCAGCAGTTTGAATCCCTGCAATGGGGTGAGCTCCCATTGCTCGGTTCCAGCTCCTAAACTACCTAGCAGTTTGCAAGCATGCCAAGTGCAGGTAGATAAATAGATACCACTCCGACGGGAAGGTAAACGGCGTTTCCATGCGCTGCTCTGGTTTCACCAGAAGCAGCTTAGACATGCTGGCCACATGACCTATTAAAACTGTCTGTCGACAAATGGAGGCTCTGTTGGCCCGAAAAGCGAGATGAGCGCCGCAACCCCAGAGTCGTCTGCGACTGGACTTAACTGTCAGGGGTCCTTTACCTTAAACAACAAGAACAAAAAAGAATTCAGAAACAAGACAAAACAGTCCTGCGCATGAAATTGGCATGAATTAGAAACAGGCTGATCTATTCATTTCAAATGTAAGTGATATATTTCCTGCACTGTCCAAGTCCCAGTTCTGCTGCACACTATTCATATTAATTTTCTGGTGTGTACACCACTGTGGTGTATCTAACAATGGCGACTGTCTTGGAAAATCAATAAAAAATTTTGAAAAAACAACCACAATGGTGACTGTCAATACCTGCTGCTGTGCCAGTACAAGACCCTGTGTTTAAAAGCTACAAACTAAAACATTTCACCAGTGTGGAAGTTGCACTATGATTTGCCAGAGCTGCAGCTCATAGCACTAGGTCATTTGCATGTTTGATTTATTTAGTTAGTTAGTTTTTACAACATTGCACCCCAAAAAAATGTTATAAAAGTAATACATTCTAAACATCGGGGATTTGCAGATAAAATGTACAGTATAAAATAAACTGGGGTCTTTCTGCAGTTTAACTTGCACAGGGATTATATATATTTACTGTATGTTTCTACTGCTCATGGAAATGTCTTCAGAGAGGATATCTTGGATCATGAGAATTCAAATCCAAAGCTATTGTATTTTCAAAGCCTTATACTCTATGCAAATTTAAATTGAATTATGCAGTTAAGCTATGGGACTTGAACATCCTTTTTTATGTGAAATGAAAAGAAAGGGCTTTCAGTAAAATCACTGTAACAATCTGGCTTTAACCCACAAACGGGAGAATAAGTGGCCATTAGTTTGCTTCTTTGGGGCATTGCATATAGTTTTGCAAGGGTTAGGAATCTCAGAATTATGTATTGACATAGAAATAGCTGTTACAGTTCCCCTGAAAACTGATTTTAACATTTCCAAAATCATGCTCGCAATTATTTTGGTCCACTTATTTGGAAGTGGACCAAGTAATTCCTGTTGAAATCATTGGCAGGTATTACTAAATCAGGGAGTTTAGACCCAGATGCAAGGCTGAAATGCTCACTTCATTTCCTGCAGAATAGCACTGCCAAATTCATAACTCTAATCAATACCTGTTTACTCAGAGTAGGGATGGGAAAATCTGCCCTCATTTTTTCCCCAATCTGCAATTCAGCTGCACACATCTCCACATCAGTCTGCAATTTTTCCTTATGAATGTTTGTCAGCATTTTAGTGCAAATTTCTCATAACACATAATTGTGCATGCAGTTTTGACTACTGTACTATACATATTTTTATGCTGCCATGTTCTGCCTTCTCTTGCCATGGCACAGTTACACCACAAATGAATGCTTTGGGGTGCCTGAAATTAATTAAAGTTCTGTTGTAGGTAGAACAGGTGCACATCAAGACCCCGGCGCACCCTCAAGGATGAATAAATACAAACTGACACAGAATTTTAGTTTAAGGTTAATGGGCAAAAATTTAGGCCACAACTTTATTGATTACAGCAATGTGAGTGGTATTGGCTTAGGCATTGGCAATAACTATATCTGACTCCTTACTGCCCACCTTGCAGGAAGTCTGGAAGGGTAAACAACCAAACAAGGAAGCTCTGTTGGTGGCAACCAACTGAAGTTCCACCCCAGGGTTCTCGCTGGGTCCTGGCATGGCCCTAGCCCCTCAAGCGGACTTCGGACGAGATCCAGACCTGTGGATTCCTTTACTGGAATACCCTTGTACCTGGAGGGGCAGGTGATGGCCACCCCTCAACTCCCCCACATCACAATAAGCCAATGCCTAACCGCCAAACCTTACAAAAGTTGTGACAATTGCTAAGAGGTAGGCGAAAACCAAATGGCCAGTGCCAATTTGCCAAATGGAAAAAAATCCTACCCAGCCTGTTCTAAAACAGGTGACCAACCAAAGACCAGAGCTAGGCCCAAACAGACACCAAAAATACAGGTTGGGTAGATGGGTGGGTCTTCGGCATCACAAAGCCAGGTGAATCCCCAGAAATGCACCGCTGCCTTTTATATGCCCCCACAATCACACAACTGATCTCTGATTGGCCAATAGAAGCCATGGTGTGATTGTGGGGCCATCGTGTGGGCCGGGCTCAATCTCTCCCCTCCCCCCCCAGGATAGTGGGGGGGGGCGCCTCAATTAGGATGATCCGATTTGTCGGGCTGCACATTCAGAGAAAAGACCTTTAGAGGAGTCTGTCTCATGGATGTACACGTGTAAATACATGCATTGAGCTCCATACAACCACAGTCAGCACTATTGAATGATGTTGGTAGAGAGTCCAGAAAAAGTCAGGGGGAAAAACAGCATTCCCCATTTTAGTCCCAGATGATGTACAGATTTAGCAGCTTGTCCAGAAATGAAGAGATGTTTGTGTCTGAATAGACTGTTCAGTACATGCTTGTGCATAGGGCCCAAGCTGGGTAAACTGCTGCTACCATATCCTTAACCTTATATCACAATCCTGCATGTCTTGTCAGAAGTAAATCCCTCTGTTTTTAATAGGGTTTACTTACTAATATGTGTGTTTAGCCATAGTACTTGCTCAGCCATACAGACCAAGAGTGGGGGGTGCTGGGCTTTCAGAAAATTCAGATCTCTTCTTCAAGGTACAACCTTTCAACATGACCTAAATCAGACCTTTTCAATACTGTTAGCCAACACTGTAACTTTTCTTGCCAAGGATACAGGAAGAGCCTGCTGGATCAGGCCAGTGGCCCCTCTGGTCCAGCTTCCTGTTCTCACAGTGGCTGAACAATTACCCATGGAAAACCAGCAAACAGGATTTGAGCCCAAGAACAGTCTCTCCTTCCATGGAGAGCTCTACTGAGTACTTAGACTGACAGCTCAGTATATATGTACAGGATTGTGCAGTAAATAAAATGTGATATTAATAACTCTGCATCTATCATAGGGTGCTGTAATGATAAAAAAGTGAACACAAATATAAACCCTGAAAGTCGCTTGGCATTCAGACTTTGAAATCAATTAAAATAGTGCTAATTTCCTCCTTTATTGCTTTTTCAGAGTTTAATCAAAACTAATTATTTTAACACTGACCAGTGTTTGATCTTTTCAAATATCTTTTAGTTTTGTTGGAATGACAGTCAGATATGCATGGTATTAATTAAAATTCTGGAATAGTTGGGGCAGATGTAAAATGCTGGTATCTCATGGCCTTGGCCCAGAAATGCAAATATGGTATTTACACAGCTGGTCCTTCACTTTCAGTCTGTTTCTTTTTATCAAGTGAACATTCTGTGATTGGGATATTTAAAACACCTAGGATGACACTTTGTCAATATTTGCAGAGCATCTCAAATTCTAGTAAAGATCTCTGTACACGATATTTAATGATCTTGAATACCTATTGATTTTTGACACATTTATGGTTGCAATCAACTTAAAGTTTATCTCGCTCTCAGAGATGAAGTCATTTAGCCACAGGAGCCATAGAGTGAATGATTGGGAAAGAAATAGTTCATGGGTATTGGTGACATTTCAAATCTTCTTTAAAATACCCCTATTGTAAGAAGAACAGAAATGGATAAAGCTCTGGAATAGATTGTTATCACATACTGCTGTGACTTTAATTCCACCACCACCACACTGCCAGCTATTTTCCCTACATGGTCATAATTATTTTTCAGAGGTGCTTAATTCTAACCGAAATAGATTGAATGGGGGAAGAATATATTCGATTTGCAATCAGTCTCCATTTCTCTCTTCTACTCCCAATGCAGCAAGCCTGATTTTCTTTTCATATTATTATAGAGCACTGCTGGCTGAGTTTTATACAATCTATGAAGTGATGTGAAAATGGTGCAGGAGTATTAAACAAGCATAGCTAGATGGCTGTTCTCAAGATAACCCTACATTTTTTTGGTAAAAGTTGGTGAGATGTGCTGGGATAAAATAATTTGCACTTAAATACTTCTGCTGCCTTCGCCAATGAAAATCAGCCTTGTCCTTTGCATCAGTGGAAGACAGAGGAAGGTCAAAGGATGAATTCTACTAGCTGTGAGAAGTTTCTGCAGGCTGAATTCCAACTGCATGATTAGCAGGACTCCCAACTCACGGCAAGATGTACTAGGAACAAAAAGTCGGCAAAATGTCTCAGACATCTGAAGAAGAAAAGTTCAGGAAAAGTTTGCCTAGCAGCCAAAATTGTTTTTTTTCTTATGCCCTCCATATCAACCTCCTCCACTTTGCTTTCTTCTACTTGTCTTTTTGACAGCACCAACATAAAATAAGAATCTTAAAATGCAGATTTCATTTTGAAGAAATAATCATCTGAAGAAAAAAGTCAGGAGCAGGGACTTTATGGGCAAGCAAAAGAGATCCATTATGGGAGCACTGTTGGGACTCCAAACAACTGAGGGTTATGATTATTTTATGTCGTATGTCATATTCACCCCACAGGATAATAAAGAGGACTCTACTGATTTAAGACTTGAGTTTGTGAACTTTCTTTATCACATCTTGGAGCAGCAGGCTTCTTGTTTTTGAGGTTCCAGTACTTTTCAGAGGATTCTTGGAAAAAGCGGGGGCCTTTAAAACAAACAAAGAAGCAAACAACTGTCCAGCTCATGCTTAATGTCCTCCTGCTAATAACCTCCAGTAACCCCTTTCTCAAAACTTACCTTTCTGCAATAGTGACATGGAAGGCTACTCCACAGCCTTATCAACAGGAAGTTTTCCATGCAAAGATCTTTGGGAATTGTAGTTTGTTGGTGCTTTGGGTTCCTGGTAAATTAAACCCACCTGAAGCTGCCACTAGTTTAGATCATCTATGATCTGATCTGATATTAGGTGGGTGGTTACTATGGATAGGATTCCTCCCTGTTTTCTTCAGTGGTTCCCAAATTGTGGAATTGCCTCTCCAGAGAGGGTCTGATAGCTCCATCTCATTCTGTATTAGAAATGGTATCAAAAGCTGCCAAGAGATTGAGCAGAAGTAACAGGGCCACACTCCCTCATCTCTTTTGTGATAAAGGCCATTTGTCACGCCTACCAAGCCTGATTAATTTCTGAAACTCAGCCTGTAGCATTTTCAGATGATCAGTCTCTTTCAGGAATACTCGTGGTCATTCCACAACCACCCTCTTCAGAAGCAGCCCTATGTACCTCTCTCAATCCAACTGGGCTGAGAATCTGGTGAATCTGCTGGTGGAACTTAAAGGTAAAGGACCCCTGACAGTTAAGTCCAGTCACAGACGACGCTGGGGTTGCAGCACTCATCTCGCTTTAGAGGCCGAGGGAGACGGCGTTTGTCCGCAGACAGTTTTTCTGGGTCATGTGGCCAGCAGGACTAAGCCGCTTCTGGTGTGCACAGAAATGCTGTTTACCTTCCCACCAGAGTGGTACCTATTTATCTACTTGCACTTTTTGGTGTGCTTTCAAACTGCTAGGTTGACAGGAGCTGGGACTGAGCAACAGGAGCTCACCCCATTGCGGGGATTCGAACTGCCAATCTCCTGATCGGCAAACCCAAGAGGCTCAGTGGTTTAGACCACAGAGCCACCTGCGTCTCTCTGATGGAACTTAAGCTAGCAGTAAAAACAAACAAAAACCAAAACCCAAAGGGGTGGGATGTGGAAAGGAGAGACTTTAACCTACTCCAAACCTCTTTCAGCTCAGTTATGTGAACTGGGAACCTCGAGGAACTTACATCAGTGAAAAAGGTAGTGGAAGTCAAACTTCCTGCCTATTGAGATCAAGCAGGTGACTTCACTGTACTCCTTTCGACTCCTGTTAAAAGCATTCCTGTTTAGACAAGGCTACTCAGATGCTTAGAAAGTTGAGGGAATTTTAATCTTTTTTTGTATTTTAACTTTTGTGTGTTTTAAAGTAGAGTTGTATTTTTTCCTTGATTTTAATGTTTTATCTTTTGTAAACTGCTTCAAGTGTTGTTGTTTTTACAAACAAGCAGTGTATAAATGTTATTAAATAAAGAAATAAGTAAAAAAGAACTATTTTAAAGGCTTGCTTCCCTTTACCAGGCTCAGACCAACTCAGCCAACAGTAGCCCCCCACCTCAACAGTTATTAGAATAGGGGTAACGTATCTTGGCTTAACCTAAATTGGCATAATTTCTACTGACTTCCTACTCTTGCTCTGTAAGTCTTCTGCTTTCCATATTTTAAAAATTTGGGTTGCAGTCTGTTTTGTGGTTTTTTTGTGGTGGTTTTTTTTTTTGGAAGGAGATTTTTAAATTATAAATTTTGCAGTGCTTTGCACATTATTTGTAGGAGATATAAATACTGTGATATATGACATATGTATGTTTGTATTCTTGGGAGAAAAGCAATGACAAACTTAGACAGCATCTCAAAAAGTAGAGACATCACTTTGCCAACAAAGGTCCGTATAGTAAAAGCTATGGTTTTCCCAGTAGTGATGTATGGAAGTGAAAGCTGGATCATAAAGAAGGCTGATCGCCGAAGAATTGATGCTTTTGAATTACGGTGCTGGAGGAGACTCTTGAGAGTCCCATGGACTCCAAGAAGATCAAACCTATCCATTCTTAAGGAAATCAGCCCTGAGTGCTCACTGGAAGGACAGTGAAGCTGAGGCTCCAATACTTTGGCCACCTCATGAGAAGAGAAGACTCCCTGGAAAAGACCCTGATGTTGGGAAAGATGGAGGGCACAAGGAGAAGGGGATGACAGAGGACAAGATGGTTGGATAGTGTTCTCGAAGCTACCAGCATGAGTTTGACCAAACTGCGGAAGGCAGTGGAAGACAGGAGTGCCTGGCGTGCTCTGGTCCATGGGGTCACGAAGAGTCGGACACGACTAAACGACTAAACAACAACAACAACATTAACAGTAATAATAAATAAAAGACAATTATGCTTAGCAGCTCATACTGCCTGCGCTAATATACTTAATCAACCCTTTTATTGTCAAGGGCTGAAAGTAAAAATAGCAAATAGTTTCCATTAGTGCTCTGTATTGTTCTAATAGTGCTCTGAAGCATTTGGGGCAGCATGGTGGTGGGCATATTGAGTGAGGGTGCTCTGGCTTTACATTGTGGCATTATCCAGAGAAAATGAGAGCTTTGATTGGGATAGAAGCAAAGCTCTTCTTCTTTGTGCCCAGACCCTGTTTTTCCTAAATTCAATATGCCATGCATATTTAAATGCTGCTTTGCACTTCTGTAGCTCCTTTCATGTGGGAATAAATCAAAGTGCTTTTCAAATATTAATTCCAGCCTCACAAAGCACCTGTTTGCTTCAGTTCATACCTCTATCACTGAGGTTAAGGCATGTGCCCGATGTCACATATCAAGTCCCCGGCAAAACATTATATAAGGTCCCCTTTGAATCCAGTGTTGTCCTGCTTTGAATTTATGCCAGTACTTCTTTAAATTCAGTTAATTAAATATATTCATTGTTCTGAAACGGTCAGCCTTAAGCCCAGAGTCCTACACTATCTGTGGCTCCTTTTAAACATTCTGGTTTACTGGCTCCTATTCTGGGTACAAAAAATAGGCAATTCCTCCTGGGATGCTACATACTGTAGAAATGACATTTAAAAGTTCCTTGCCCTAATAGCTTGCAGCATCTGTAAAGCAGTGCTGCCGCTACCAGAGATATTCAAAGCTGGTGTGCAGGCATTGCACAGCAAAGCTTTTAAACGTTATGCTCATCACATGTGCTACTGCCACTAGAGACATCTCAACCATTTCTATGTGGGGGCCGTAATGTTTAAATTAGCCCCCGACAGAGTCAAGGAGGAGAGCTGCAAGAGAAGGGCTTGAATCTGAGCATAGCAACCAAAAAATTTAAAGTGGAAATAGTAAGTACTACTCCAGAGCTTCAGCAGATTAGGTTTCAGACAGTGGAAAACATTGATAAGAAGGGGAGCATGCAAATCAAAAGAAATAGAAGAGTCAATGATAATAGCAAGCTACTAACTGTAATCATACAGTTGGGAGAAACATCCATTCTGTTTGCAAGACATCTATCTCCCATGCATTCAGTGAACACGTGAATACAGAGTGTGATCAAGCCCACTAACTCCACAACCGAATACTGAAGTGCTCACTGGCCAATCAGAATTCCCACTCACATGGAGCATACATTTATATGCACAGAGGCTCTCTTTTACAGTACTGCAGTGCAGACCCTCCAAGTGTCCCTATTTTCCAGTCCCAGATTTACAAAAGCCGTCCTGGTTTTTTATTTGATCCCGGAATGTCCCACTTTTTCTTAGGAAGTCCCTAATTTCATTGGAGAAATGTTGGCAGCCCAGTCAGATGGGTGGGATATAAATAGTAAAGTGATGATGATTATGATGGAATAAGACATCCCTATTCTCATCGGAGAAATGTTGGAGGGAATGGTAATGCAAAATGTCCAGCTGTTGGGGATGTGGAACCAGGCACACTGGCAATAGGGCATGGCAAGCAGGTATGATTCTGTTCCTTCCTCACTGAATGCATTTGGCAGTGCCTGATCAATTCTAATGACAAATTCTCATGTGAGGTCCTGCCTTATGTGTCTGACCAAAAATTAATAGTAAGTCCTGAAACTAGTTTCGAAACAGGGGTGGTGGTTGGGTGGGCTACCAAAACAACAGCAAATGGCCTAGCTTTGATCCTCTAATAATGTTTAGCTATGTCCATGAATTAAATCTTCCACAGCTTCTCCACTTTTTATATTTGACCTTTTTTATTAAAAAAGTTGCTATTATGATATATTAGAATCTTAAGCAAGCCCCGCTGCTTTTGACAGGGATCAGCTTCACTTGGGATCTCATTATCAGGAATTCCCAAGTCGAAGGAAGCCCTGTGGGGCATGCGTTTGGCACCAAATATAGACAGCAACAAATGCAAGGAACAATTAGGCTCAGATTGTGCACCCAATTGCTCCTTAGCAGCGGGTTTCATTCAGCTGCTTTCAACGGGGATTGGTTCTGCTCGCAAGCTCTGATCAGGAGCTCCCAAGTGGAACCAATCCCAGCATGGCTTGCATTCAGTGCCAAATTTAAACAGCACCAAATGCAATCCCTGCTGCAAAGGAACACTTTGTAGTTCCCAATTGTTCCCTGACAGCTGTGACTTTACCTGTTCCAAACCTGATGTCACATAGCATCAGGTGAGTGACATTTGAGCATATATATAGTTTCCCTCCCATTTTTTAGGATGCAAATCCTTCCAAGCCAGTCTACAGGTAACATAAAATACCTTAATGAATTCAGAAGAAAACCACATCAAAACATGTCAAGCCATCAGGAGCTTTTCCATAATGCATTTGGTGGTAGATAGCCCTGTGGAAGGTTAGTCTAATGCCTGTCTCTCTTGCACACCTGTTTTTCACCACAATGTAGTTGGTACCAGATGCCTCAGTGGAGAGCAGGCTCTGAGTTTTCCCTCCCCAAGTCATGTGTTACATGGCAACACCCCCCAGCCGACCCCCCATTAGAATAATAAAATTCACACAGACACGGATATTTTGTTTAAGGTTTTTGAGCAAAATTTTGTCCACAACATTATTGATTACAGGAATGAGAGCGGTATTGGCTTAGGCATTGGCAAGACTATATCTGACTCCTTCCCGCTTTGCAGGAAGTCAGTAAGGGTAAACCACCCAAAAGGAAACTGCTTCAGGGGAACCCGCCTGCATCTACCCTGGTAGCCCCTCAAGCAGACTTCGGACAGGATCCAGGCCCCGGATTCCTTTAACAGAATACCCATGAAACTGGAGGTGCAGGTGATGGCTGACCTCCCCTCCCCCATTCAACAATAAGCCAATGCCTAACCGCCAAACCTTACAAGATTGTGATGATTGCTAAGAGGTAGGCAAAAACCAAGTGGCCCGTGCCAATTTGCCAAATGAAAAAAATTCCTACCCAGTTCCCGACTCAAGACGGGCAACCAACCGAAGTCCAAAGCAAGGCTAAAGGACACTTAAATTAAAGGGAGGGTGGGTGGGTGTTCGGCAGCGCGAAACAGGAGCCTGGCACACATTGCGCTGCCACTTTTATACTTTCCCCCACAATCACCCTTCAAAATGATTGGGCAATAGCCCTAGGTGATTGTGGTGCCACCCCGGCGTAAGGGTGGGGGGAACCAGGTTGAGGGTCTGCCTGCAACCAGGACCATCTATTAAGATGATCACATTTCTTGAATTCAGAGACTATTTCAGGATGGGTGCAAAACTGGAAGTCTAGTGAAACATACCACAGGTCGTAGCAGCAGTATGCCTCTCAGCAGCCACCCAGTGGAGTCTGTTTTCTTTACCCAAAGGCTTGGTTGCCCAATTCTACATCATAACACCATCACAGAGAGGGTTGGCATCTGTCTACCAACAGTCACAAAGAAGATAGAACGTTGCTGCCACCTTTGCAAAATATAGGAGGTAGTGAAGAATAGCAGAAAGAGGTTAGTGGCTTCTGGGTGATTGGGGAGCCCAAACCATCCTATGGTTTTGCTGGAAGTTTTCTTTGCAGCGTGTTTGGGTCAGGATTAGCTTAAAGGGAGAAAGATTGGGGGGTTGTGCTAAGGTCACTTTTGGCCACAAGGGATGAGGACTTTTCTGTGGTGGCCCCATGATTGTGGAATTCTGTCCTGAGAGAAACAGTGAGCCCCCTCATTCCAGACAACAGATGAAAGTTATTTATTTTTTATGTATTTATTATTTAACAAGATTTATATATTGCTTGTTGTAGTAAAACATCTAGGCACTTTAATAAGATACTGTTGCTATTATTACTGTATTTTTTGTTATTTTGTATGCTTTTAAAAATGTATGTGTTGTAAGTGTCCGTGAAAAGAGGGCATTTTGAAGAGCAGCATATAAGTAAGTTGAATGAATGACTAAATAAACATGTGTGACACTGAAAATTCATCATACTGGAGCAGGGGTATAGGGATTGAAGGATTTTGCAAAAAGCCCCTCCTAGCAATAATCACTGTTGAGGTGCAACATCAGTGTAATCTTAGCAGAAGCATGGAAGCAATTTCTTCACCAAATCAATAAAGATTTTAATCCCAGAAAGCTGTGGAAAGGTATAAAAATATTGTTTAGTGCAAATAAGTTTCCTTGCAGAACATTCCAGATCCTTGTTATGCAAGCAAGTAAATGATTAGAAAAGATGTTGGCTGCTGTGTCATATACCAGTTTTGTTTGTATATAGAATTTACATTAAAATGTAGTTTCTCTTCATTCAAAATAGTACTTAGTGTACATGTCACAATACTGAAATATGGAATTTGCTTGGCAGAAAACATATGCGGTCTCACACATAAAAATGTGTTGAAAAGAACTTCATTGATCTTGAACATTTTGGCACATTCAGATGCATGTCACACAACTGTGTACTGAATCATTTCATCCATATTTTATTTCTCATTTATGTATATCACTAAGTCTGCAAAATTAAATTACTGATTCCCTTGTGATCTGCCCCATTTTTTTCAATTTTCTACAGCACCACAGTCATTGAAAACTATCATAAAATTAAAGCAATATATACAAGATAATCCTATATGCTAATATATAAAACAATTCTGTATACTAATAGCAAATTCATTCTCCAAGTATGTATCCTTATGGAGCCAAACAGCACCATCAATGCACAAAAGGGAGGTGTTAACAGACTTGAAGAGTGTCAAGCTTTTTAGTGGAACAAAAAACTTTAGAAAAGGACCCTCAAAGGGGCAGTGCCAAAAATAGTACAATGGGAACTGAGCACGAACATTTTGCATGGAAAGCTGAATGGTGGCTGCAGGAGGTGGGGTGGAGATGAAAAATCAGAAGGTGAATGGGGTATCCTGTGAAAAGGTATGGCTGGCTGGAATCCTGACCAGGAATGCTTCGCTGCAACATTTTGTTGCAGAGTTATTACTCCAAAGCTATGAGTTAAGTTGAAAATGGTATGTATCTGAATCATTAACAGAACAGTTTCTAACTTGTTTTGACAATTTAATTTTTTCATCACCAAGTAGCACTTGGTGTTGTGACCATGATATGTGGTTCTCCAGGTGGGACAGGGCCACTATGCTAGCTTCCTGGCAGGTTAGTCATGGTTGCTTATTGGGAGGGATAGGAAGAAGTGGCAGGGAAGTCTCTATGGTGCAAACACACTGTCAGTGTGTTGGATTGGCTCTGCTGGTGTGTTTGCACTGCACCAACCTCCCTGCTGCCTTGCACATTCCCGTCTGGGTAAGCCATAGTGATCCACCTGCCAGGAAGCTAGTGTGGTGGCTCGAGCCAACCCAGCAAGTGGCATCTGGTGACCAATGCAAAATGATGAACTGATTTGCACAACAGGGCATTGAAATCCAGTCCGAAGCAGTGTACCAAGGGTAATTGCACTAGAGCTACAGGAAGATGCTATTGAATGTGTTGGGCCCCAGAAGCAGTAGATCTTCCTATATTTTTCTTTAAGAGCTCAGTTCCTTTATTGGTTTGTTTTCTGATATCCTGGGGAGAGACCCAAAGGCCAGGTAGAGAGGCCTGGGCACATTCATCACCTGGTCTGACATCAGTGCCAAGTGGGAAGGAACTTGTGTAATTATTGTGTAGAATACTACCTGTATCATTAAAGCTCTGTCTCCCTCTTTATGTTCCTAGTTTCCATGTAACATTGTGAGCCATTTTTATATTTTTCAAGTAAACTTGGTTTGTTGGCCTATGAATGTACCATATATTTGCTGCAGATGTGACCCAACACTATAGATACAGCCGTGAATCAGTCAGTAAGGCCTGGTATGTTTATGAGCGTGATTTATTTAGTAAGTTTATATTCCACCTTTTTGTGACATTCAAGGCAACTATCTGTCATTTTGTCCCCCTATTTCATATACCACACAAGGTAATATAACTGCTAATTTAAACACACACAGAGGTTTCATTGCTTGCCATTTATAACATTGAACTTTGAAGCCGAGTCCTGTTTTAAAGCAATTGGAGGTGTAGGACAGTACTTGAACAATGGCAAGTTTTCTCAGGAGAGGGCGAAAGAATTACATTTTCTATATAGACACTCACTTTTATGAGATGTGCTCATCAATAGTCATCTAATTTCTTTTAGACTACTGATTAATCCTCCTAGAGATCAAAACGATTGGCAACTTGGAATAGTTTCTCTCCCAGTGGAACAGAAGAGCCTGATAAAGGCAGTGGGGGGAGAGAAAAGAGATGACTTAAATGTCCTGGGGGATCAGAATACTAAGATTAGCAAAGATACGTAGGAGGAATGAAAATTCACATATGCCTGTTCAAGAAGAAATGAATGACATTTAGGTAGTATATTCACGATGTATAATTATTTTCTGGACATGCTGAAACAACGGAGGGGGTAAAGGAAGCCTGCGTAACCTAATTTCATAGCCTTGGATGTTCCACAGGTAACCATAAGGCTATTTTTTTCTAATTGCAGAACAAAAGGTAAAATTCATTTTTGTGCTTTTCTTTTCATATGTGCATTTTCTGTTTTCCTCTGAGTTCCGGGCCTCTTTAAGTTCTGTCTCTGACAGTGTGACCCTATAAAGATATCTGCTCAGAAGTTATCCCCAGGGAGTTCTATGTGTCTTACTCTTGAGTATGTTTGTATAGGATAGCAGAGTAAATTGCCTCCAACTTAGACACAAAACACAAAATTTAGAAAGGCCAGTAGTGAAATAATAATGTGTGTTTTGCTTTGACAGTAGGGATGCCATATTGGTTAAAAACTGTTTTAGTTTAAAGGGGTGGAGCTGAGAGGGTTTGAGGCAGAAAGGGAGGGGCCACGGACTCCACCTGTGCCCAAGGGCCTGTAGAAATCTGGGCTTGGGTGGCCTGGAGTATTTACTTGTCCTCTGGAAGGATGAACACAGGGAAGTAGTTCCTTGGGATTTCACTGTGATGTACTGGTGTTCTATAAGTATGTCTATTGATCTAGAATGTCTTCCTTTCACAAGACTAGAAGCGGCCATGACAGAATAACTTTTTGCATTTATTTTTCATTTAACAGGATTTATATTGAAACCTCTAAGCACGATACATTGAAACCTCTAAGCACGATACCTTAAATACACACAAAAGTTACTTATAAAATCAGATGTTAAAAACAAGTTAGTCTAAACCTTTTCAAAATAAAATCAGCAGTTTTTAAAATGTACTATGCAGTTTTTAAAATGTACTATATAAAATAAAATTATCAATTAAAATACAACTCAGGTTTACATGACTTGCTTAAGCAAAGTAAAATTTTAGCTGGTGCCAAAACTTGCTTGGCTCCTGCCTAACAATGAACATTTTTGGTATAAGTTGGAGTCTAGTACAAAACAAACAAACAAGCAAACCCCTTCAGTTGTGATTCACTTCTGCAGCAGGAAATTCTGCTCTGGAGGTATAAATAACATTGTACCACCTTGGAGTAAGATGAACAAGTTTACCTAAGGAATTCCCCATAGTTGTGTCCTGCTGACCTGCCCTAGAATCCCAGATCTATCACTGAACATGATGAAATGATCCAAGTGGACAAGAATTATAAATATCTGAGATGCTCTAAAATTGGTCTCATGCAGGCCAGGCATTTATGACTGCTTTTCTCACTGGAGTAGACAGTATTTTTTGTTGTTATTCAGGAGGCTGCTAAAACAGGTCCATCAATCATAATAAAAATGGAGCTGGCGGTGGAGCCTAAATTGCAAGTTTTTATGAGTAAGGCACTGCCAATTAATTTTGCCTGACTTTGAATAATTATGAGTTTCTGTTCTTCCTGCATTATGATCTTTTATCATAAGCATGACTTCTAGGAACAGCTCCTTGGGAAAAAAATCAAAGCGTCAAGAATAACTGCATATCTTTTATCAAAAGCGGTCTGAATGATAATTGTGTCTAAAGTTCTGGAAAGTAAATATGAATACATACCAACAGTTTTTCATTCGGTATTTATTTAAACAGAGATGCTATCAATTTGTGCACTATATTTTTAGTTACTGCTGCTGCAGAGCAGGGGACAACAGTATTGGAAACTGCATCTCAGTGAATTTAGGGCAGCACAACTGGTTGCACCGCACTGGGTACCAAGCCTACGGGGTGCAGCAGGACATTACAAGCATGACATAGTGAACTGAGGAAAATGGAAGGCAAGAGGTGGGGTGGCATCATATTTTGGGGCCCCTGAAATTTGAAAGACCAGTCTGCCCCTGCCAAACCCAGACCAATGTTAATGAAGTTTAACTGTGTGACATCTGAATTGACTAAGCATAATTATGTATGTTTATCTGCCTTCAGAGACCTAGAGGAGTCTGTAGAGAAAGAAAAGTACAGGACAGACAGAAAGCGAAAGAAGACAAGTGGCTGATGCCTTTACATTTATGAGCTAAATCCCCAAAGTTTGGCTCTTAATTTATATTGGTTAACACAAACCATGATTTGTGATGATGACTGATTTGAGCCCTTGTGCGTGTGTGCTGATGTGCACACACACACACACGTCTCAAACACTCTTAGCTTGGCTTGAAGCACTAGGAATATTGACGGATCAGCAAACACTCCTCTTAGCTTTCTTGGAGAATATTCTCAGAGTTTTCTTCCGTCTTGTAATATTGCTGCATGTATACAAGTCTGTGTCTTTTTGTGAGGCTGCTTGGCAGATGTATGCATGAATGAGAGTCACTTTGAAATTCAGTCACCATAATTCCACCAAAACAAAACACATCTGGGGACAAAAAAAAGGGTTTTGAATCTCAATAGGGAACAGGAACTGCATCTCTCTCTCTCTCTCTCTCTCTCTCTCTCTCTCTCTCTCTCTCTCTCTGTGTGTGTGTGTCTGTCTCTCTCTGTCTCCCTGTTGAGAGAATGGATCTAGTGGAGAGAAGATACCAAACAAAACTGAATTTTGTCTCTTGTCCAATCACATAATGCACAGCAATCATTGAGAGAGGGATTGACATGGATGTTCCTCTGTGCATGTACCTACAGTGCTACTGTCTTTATAGCTCACATAGAGCCTCTTCAGGTGTTAATGCTCCTGTGGAGCACGGATCAGGGACACATTATTTAACCTACTCCACGCCTTTGCACTGAGAGAGCCGCCAAAAGCTTCCTTGTGATCTGGAACCATGTGTGTTATAGAAGTCCCTCAACACAGTCAGGAGCAGTTGGTGAAGAGGTGGCAGCACTCTGCCCCTGGCCTCCCAGCAACAGAGTCACTGTCACTTACTAGGAAGGAGAGAAGCAGTTATACTGTGTATGCAGATCCTAGGTGTGGGGCTCCTTGGTTCCTGGTGGCATTGAGACATCTATTGAGCTGAAAGCTAAAAGCCCACTGCCCACTTCAGATTTTTGCATTAATCACACAAAAGTTGGGGGGGGGGAGTACCCAGTGTGTAGGGGATGTTGGGGGAAAAGCTGATGCATATGCTTCTGGCTCACTACACACTTTTAACCATGAATGATCAAGCTGAATGCCAGAACAGGATTCTTGAATTCAACTGGACCGCTTGATAAGAAAATAGGTCATTTCAGATATGGTACTTGAATTTGGGAATGCTCTCTGAGAGATCTACTGGTCATTGTGGTGGTGAGCTTACACTGATTGGCAATGTCTTGCCTATTTTTTCAAGAATTTGGGCTAAGTGAAAACTGATTTTTCTTTATTGATATGTTGGAGCTTATTTTTTATGACTGTTGGGTGTTTCTTAAAGAAGAAAAAATGTTATTTCTTTCAGACCACTCCTACAGGTCCCCTGTCATGATTCTGTGATGCTATAAAGTTTTTGTTATCCTCCAAGATACACATCCCCCCCTTTGTCCTTCTTAAATACTACTCTGAGGTTAACGTTAATCTTAAAAAAGGTAAAGGTACCCCTGACCATTAGGTCCAGTCGCGGACGACTCTGGGGTTGCAGCAGTCATCTCATTCTATAGGCCAAGGGAGCCAGCGTTTGTCCACAGACAGCTTCCAGGTCATGTGGCCTGCATGACTAAGCCGCTTCTGGCGAACCAGAGCAGCACACGGAAACGCCTTTTACCTTCCCGCCGGAGCAGTACCTGTTTATCTACTTGCACTTTGACGTGCTTTCGAACTGCTAGGTTGGCAGGAGCAGGGACCGAGCAACGGGAGCTCACCCCGTTGTGGGGATTTGAACCGCCGACCTTCTGATCAGCAGGCCCTCTGTGGCTTAGACCACAGCGCCACCCACGTCCTCAACTTTAATCTTAGTTATACTTAAAAACACCAGTGGGTATGTACTGCTCTATCCACAAATTTAGCAACTTGCATGATAAATTGAAACATTATTTTTTTTAAAAAAAAACTTTGTATAAAGGGAATTCTGCATACCTGTATACAGATATAATATTGCTCTGCTGGATTTCTGTTTTGCTATCATTGTTTCCAGAAGTATAGATGTGTGATAATAGTGTGGGGTTTGAAAAAAGGTGCTATTCCCTTTTGAGTGGGCTATCCTTTTCCGTTTTATTCCGCTTTTATGAACTGCATTCCACCTTTAAGAAATTGCCTACTCAAAAACAATCAAGACAATCCAGAGTACTCAAGCTTGCCAAGAACAATCTGATAATTTTAAGCCTGCATTGGTTTTGCTGCCTCCATTCTCATCTTAAAAGCACACCAAATATATGCCCACTTTTCTGTAGACTTTGTGATTAACATTGTGTACATTTCAAGCTGTCTCCTGAAATCTGTACCAGAAAGAAACTGCTCTGAGAGTTTTAAAGAACAGGACCTGATGGGTAGTTACGGTTCCAGGATAGAGTGAAACTGACAGGTGTCACATTGAACTATGCATACAGCTGAATACTTATATATAATTGCCAATGCTAATTAATATCTTGTAAATTTGGATTTTTACCCGCAGGTCCAGGATGAGTTACAACATTAGAGACAAGTAATTAGAATACTTAACAAAAGCCTAACCACTAAAGGAATGCCTAGCTTACTCCTAGCAACCAAGTACTTGCATAAATGAAAAAGGCCTTACATGTCTTCTTGAAGATTATTGAGCCATTGTTTTGGTAGACTTTAATTTCCTGATTTTGAGGAGGGGCTAATAAGAGTGCCTATGCCCTTGTTATTCAGGTATTGTGTATGCAGGTAGAAACTAAATGATATTTCTTGGCTGACCATGGTTATTTATTTAATTGGATTATAGGCCCTATGGATAATCAAATATACGTTGATTATTCTACTCTACCCACTATTCCTCACTGCCAAAAAATGTCAGTCTGAGTAAAAATGCCTTACAAAATTGACTTTGTGTTTGATCTTCAGCACATGTACACAGGGATTTTCTGATCCAGCTTTCCTTATTTGTGAAATCACTTATTGCTAATAGGACACAATTTGCTTGACTGCTATTATCATGGCCAAATCAAGCTATTTAAACACTAGCATACATGCTGCTGTTGTTTTTTTGCAGGAAAAAAACCTTAACACGTTAATAGTCACCTTTTTGCTGTACCACACGAACAGTGTCTATTCCAAGCTAATGATTCTGTGAAAACAGATTGTTTGTGGAAAGACTGGAACCCAGCTGAGACCCTTCTTGGAATAAATAGATGGTCTTCAGTACTTGCAAAAGTAATTAGGAAAAAGAACTCCAACAATGCTATTGACCTCCAGCAACTGATAGATAAAGACAAAAATACCTCAGAGTTATTGCAGAAGACAAGCTATAAACAAGTTCATTAGTTTATAATGAGCAAACACTGTTTTTGAAGGTGTCATAAGAAATTGGCTGATAGGCCATATCTCTAATGCATATGTATAAAGGCTTTGCACTGATCATAAGAGTTGGTTTGGATCCCTATTTGCTGATTTAGAAACAGCCTACTTTGATCTGAAGCACCTTTGAGACTGCCTGATTCAGCTCAGAATCCAAGTCTGAAAGTCCAAGTGTGAAAAACAAAACTACATTCTCTGTCTCTCTCTCTTTCTCCCTCAAAATGCATTTAGTGGATAAAATTTGCATTCATAATAGCTCCTGCATGGTGCATACATCCTGCTAAATTACAAGCAAATATCCCTCCCCCCTCCCTTCCTCTTTAAAAAACGGTTTCTCCCCAGTGAACTATATATAACTTTTTAATTTTAGCAGAATTGAATGAAATTTGCAGGTAGGTAGCCCCATCTGATTGGATTAATCCTGCTAAACTTCAGAATAATAGCTGCAGCAGTTTTTGCAAAAGAAGACTCTTTAAAGTTTAGAGGCTGGCTGAAAAAGGAATCCCTTATCCCGGCACCCCCAATGTTTTGTGGGTAGTTGTTTTGAATATAGCGGACATGAGAGAAGTGCCTATAGGGTTTTTTGTTTTGTTTTTAAGAAGCTTGTCAAAATGCCTTTTTTGCCTAGGAGTTTATAAGCTGGTTTGCAGGGAAGTGAATAAAAGGGATTCCCTTCTGTTCCTGCTAAAACCTTTGTCTGTGGGCACTGATTCAGTCGTGTAGGTGGTGGTGAGACATGAGTGGCACTGTGATCTAAACCACCAAGCCTCTTGGTCTTGCTGATCACAAGGTCAGCAGTTTGAATCTGCACAACGGGATGAGCTCCTGTTGCTCTGTCCCAGCTCCTGCCAACCTAGCAGTTCGAAAGCATACCAGTGCAAAAAGATATATAGGCACTGCTGAAAGGGGAAGGCAAATGGCATTTCCAGGCACTCTAGCTTCCATCACGGTGTTCTGTTGCATCAAAAATGATTGAGTCATGCTGGCCACATGACCCAGAAAGCTGTCTGCAGACAAACATTGGCTCCCTCTGCCCGAAAGCAGAGATGAGGCCACACCCCAAAGTCAAATTCAACTACACTTAACTGTCCAGGGGCCCTTTAGCTTTTTACCTTTGTGTAGGTGGCCTAGGAGATCGTACTAGACACACTGTGTAACTAGGACACATTTTTAAGAGACTTGTAAATTAATACAAAAAATCTTGAATCTAGAATGGTAACATCATGTGGACAGGGTATGCAAGATTTTAAGCACTGGAATTATGTGCTCTCAGTAGTCTGTACTCGTCAGCAGTACAGCTGTAGCATTTTGCATCATCTGGAACTCCCAATGCAGGCCCAAAGGTAGAGCACATTGCAACCATCAAATCTTCAGATGAACAATGCATGAATCACTGCAGCCCAATATCCTTGTAGAGGAACACTTTGGTTAGTGTACCAGTTGGAAATGGTAAAAGGCATTCCAACCATTGAGGGTCCAGCGACAAAGATGGATCCAAGAGCATTTGAACTTGTTCTTTAAGAAGGAGTGCAACCCCATCCAGAACAGGCAACTTGCCCAACTCCTGAATATGAGATCCACCTACCCACACTATCTCCATCTCCTCAGAGTTCATACTTAGTTTATTGGCCCTCATCTGGTCCATACTTCACGCAGACATTCCATTTCATATCCAGCCCCTTGGACTCGGTTCTTATGGATAAATAGAAATGTATGCCTTCTGAATCTGATGATACTTTGTCCCCAAGCTCCTATTGACCACTTCCAATGGCTTCATGTAGCTGTAGAAAAGTTTATAGGTTTGAGCCAATAAGGCGGCAGTGGGGTTGTTGCTCATTTAAGTGAAGATTTAGTTATGTCCTTGTAGCCCATCCCATTAAAACATCCCCATCTAGAATATATCACAGTCAAGTCTCAAGGTTAAAAAAGAGAGAAAGAGTTGAACTGCAGTTGCTAGGTCCAGACAGGGTCACAGCCCTTTTTTTTTTTTGCCGGATTTTGTGCTTCATATGATATGCCAGAGATTAACCCACATTTTGTTAGAAACATTTGGGTTCTCTTATATTTAAAAAGCTTTTTATTGTAGCTTTCTCCCTGCACCCCGCAAAACTGTGTCAATTTAGATCTATGTTGTTTTATAATGTATCAGTGCGGTTGTTTTTTCATGATGATAACGCTGCAATAAAAATAAGTCACTGCAAAACAAAACCATTTTCAAGCTAATTGAAACAGTCAAAGTGAACACAATGATAAATAAACGCTAAATGACAGCTCCATTATAGGATTCTGATATATACAGAAGGACAAATAAGGGCTAGATTTGAAAGGCTGATAGCAGAGTTTCCTATGAGTATTAAAAAAAGAACTGCTTCCAACAAGTGATGCTTGATGATAAAGTGTGTACTGTGAGTACTATAGCAGTTTATTTAGGTCAATCATAGGGCAACATAATAAGGGCCATAGTATTTCCACAGAACCAAGCTTTCCTCCACATATCTTCAAGTAAGAAAATGAAAGCTAATGCATTCTGGAATATTCTTTTGAGCTTCAAGTAAATATGCAAAATAAATGAACCATTAAAAGGGCATGTGTACCAAAATGAGGGTTCTGCACCACAGTAATTTATAAACTGGTGTAAAGTTGTTTTCTTTTATTCAGATTCCTTTTGATTGGGCTAATCTATAAATACAGAAATAACTGCATAACAAACATGGAAATTCGTTGCTAAGCACTTATAGTATCATTAAAGAGGTCAGCTTAATCAGATTGCCCTGCTGCATATACCAAAGTTCCTATTGTTGCAGAAGGGCAAATTTATTGTAACGGTGCTGGTAAAACTGTTTTATGTCACACTTTGCCTCTTGGTTGCATGTATTCACAAAGGAGACAATTCATCAAGCATTGCAACCATGCAGCTTTAGTTCATAGGGGCAGTTTTTTGTGAATTGTACCCAACGCATTTCAACAAATATGAAATATCAATCTGTGGCTTTTGATCAAAGGCTTGCCAGACTGTTTTGGAGGTTTGGAAGTTGCTCATTCCCCAAGAGCAACTGCGAACACTGAAAGTCAAATTACATTACATGCAAGTGAATGTGGAATTGTAGCGTTATGAACGTTTTTATAAGAGGAGCTTGAGGACTGGAGAAGTGGTGGGTGGGGTGCTAAACCTTCACCTGTGCACTGTTATTCCAATCCACCTGCCATGTGCCCTTCCTTCAGCAGGCTTCAAATATTCATTTGCCCTTGAAAACATGTCATGAGAGAAAAGCCACTAGGAAGAGAAGATTTATAGTGAATTAAAAAATCAGGGAATGGGTTAAGCCATCCATTGCTAACCTGGTACTCTCCAAATGTTGGATTATAATTCCCATTACTGCCAAAGAGCATTGTTTACTGACTGGGGCTCTTGGGAGTTGTAGTCCAACAACATCTCTAGAGGGCAAGAGGTTGGCAATGACAGATCCTATTTGCCCCTGCCCTCCCTCTTACTGTCCTCTCCACACTAGCACAACCCTGCTGCTCAAGCTGGCTACAGTGGAAGGTGGGGGGCAGGGTGATCAGGCCTGGATTGGGCCTAATGCTGTCACATGATTGTGAAACCAGTTGAATGTCCAGTGGATACTGAGCTAGCTCAGCCCCTTCCTGCCTCCAGAACACCCCATTTGGGGGGCTTTCCACCGATTACTGTGAGCAGATATTCATCTACAGTACGACCTACACACTCATGTCAGCCAGTTGGCAGGCAATGTTCTTACCTAGGAAACCTAGGTAATGTTCTTACCTAGGATGGAAGGACACCTCCACATAATCAAACACCCTCAGCTTGGTGTAAGGGAGATTTGGATTGAATTGTTCTGCCCATATAATATAGCTGTAAAGTGTTATTAGCCAAGCATTTTCCTCCTGGACTGAATGTTTTGCCATCTCTTTCTTAAAATTAGGGATAGAAAATCTGCCTCCCCCCCGCCCTGACTCAAGTAAAAACAACCGAAAGCAAATCTGACCTAAAGACAAACATACTTTGAACTCAAAGTGTTCTGTTTAGGCAAAAGATCTCTAGAAATGTTGAAGTAAATTGTTATTTATTTGCCAGGATTAAGGAACTTTCTTAAGTGAAAGTTGAGGTAAACTTGCATAATTCTACCATGGTGAAGCTTCTGTGAGTAAATTTAGGATAAATTGCTTCATAAGAGTTTCAGAGAGTTACGTATCTATCCTTACCCCACCTCCCTCAAGCTATCGCAGTGTGCTTGAATACACTTCTTTAAAATAATGGTACTTTGCCTTGTAGAAGTTTTGGGTATAGTGAAAGAAATCTGTAATACCCTTATAACTCCTAGCATAGCATTTCAGGAGCACAATGGGGATTCCATTATAAATGTATAGATAATTTCCCCACATATCTCCCATCTGCGCTTTGTTCTACTGATACCCATGTACTTTTCTGGCATATATTTAATTGTTTTAATCTGTTTGTCACCCAGAGTGCTCTGGTTATCATTGGTGTCTTCTAAATGTGATAATACTGTAAATACATCATAATCACTGAAAAATACTGCTCATTTGCCCAACACCAGAGCACATACCCTCATCTCACATGCTGCAGATATTAAAGAAAAACATTAAAAGGTTTTGGGGGGGACATATTGCATTATGCACAGCATCAAATCTTCTCATCCCTTTCCCTTAATAATACACTGTTTGTTTCATTACTAAACTAGTCCCTTAGTTCCTTTTTTATTGCTTTTGCTAGCAATTTGGATGGAACATTACTCGCCTTCTAGGCCTTCCCTATTCCCAGATATCTCCCAATTCCTGTAAATATTTGTGGTTTTCCTAACACAGATGTTGCTGTATTTAACTTTCACATGCCCTAGTGATCAATGAAGTCTGTGGCAAAGCAAGTATGCACATAAACCGAAAATGAATTCTGACAATGTGTGGGATTTTAGAACATAGGGAGCTATCTTATACCATCAAAGCCCTGATCCATCTAGCAGCTAGTACTGCCTACACCTACTGGCTGCAGCACTCCTTGGCTTCAAAAAAGACCATTTCCTCATCCTGCCTCTGGATTTCAGACATTAAGCTGTAATGCATTTTTCCCCGTGATCTACCTTTGAGCACCAGTGCAATTAGGTAATTTGGGGCTTTGAACTTACCGTCTTATGGGAGATGTACTTAGATGATGGTGTATATTACTTTATTTATTATGTTTTTATATATGTTGGAAGCTGCCCTGAGTGGCTAGGGCAACCCAGTAAAATATGTGGGGTATAAATAGTAAAATTATCATTATGGAATGGGGTGTCCCTGTTTTCATCAGAGAAATATTGAAGGGTATGTAGTTAGAGTTCTACAGTTAGAACATGGCTTAGCTTTCAGGTGAAGAAAGCAAGGAGGAAAAAAGAACATGGACAGGGCAGATAAAACTAAAGCTCTAATTCAAGTCCAGCTCCACTTTAGAGTCAAGTAACTAGTGTTACTGAGCATCTTGGGCTTGCCAATTGGAAGAGTTCCATTGCTCTGTCCCAGCATCTGCCAAGCTAGCAGTTGAAAAGCATACCAGTGCAAATAGATAAATAGGTACTGCTGTGGTGGGAAGGTAAACAGTGTTTCCATGCGTTCTGGCGCTCATCATGGTCCTCCATGTGCCAGTAGTGGTTTAGTCATGCTGGCCACATGATCCGGAAAGCTGTCTGTGGACAAATTCCAGTTCCCTTGGCCTGAAAATTGAAGTGCCTACCCCTCCAAATGATGCGGAAAGGGAATTCCGTTAAAGGAATCCAGGGGCTTGCCATTCTTTTCGTCCTTGTCCCTGGCATTGGACTTGGGCCGTGCAAGCTCCATAGGAACATGAGGGTGAGAAGTGAGGGACTGTTGCCCAGCTTCATTTTCTCACCCAATACTTGTTTCCCACACTGGCTTCTGTTGGTGTCCGGAAGGGCCAGCTCTGTCCTTGAGGGCAAGGACAGATAGTCATAACCAATGCCTAAGCAACCACTCACATTTTTTGTATTTTGAATAAAGTTGTGGCCAAAATTATGCCAAAAACCTTAAACAAAAATTGATGGGTGAAGTGTGAATTTTTTTGGGGTGGTATTGTGGGACTCAACACGCAATAGATTATTGCTCTAGAGCTTAGAAACAGTGTCAAGTTACTGACATATATTTTGGGAAATGCTGATCTTTCAAAAGAGTTGCATAAGCTTTCTGTTTGATGGTCTTTAATGGTTGAGGTTAACTAGTGTTGTGTGTGTGTATGTGTATGCAACAGCCTGAAGTGAGAGTGAGCTGCTCAGGTCCTGAGACAGTACAATGATCTGTGAGGGTAATAGGGTCTCATCTTTTGATAATGTCTTGCATAAAATATCCATGTAGAACAGGCCACTTACCATTTTGGCAGTGGTAGCTGTTGCTGCCCAGCATGGCCACAGGTGACCTGCCCCCCCAAAAAAACCATTTCCCATGTAGCTGGTGGGTAGCAATATTAGCCTCAGCTAGCAGCTGCAATTACTGGGACTTTTACTTGATTTGAAGTGAAATAGGCCAATCACAGCAAACCTGGAGAGCAGGACTTATGAGGTGGACCTGGCAGTAGCCTACCCTTGGCTGGCTTCACTCAAGTCCACCTACACTTCATCTAAACCACCTGCACTTTCTTCAAATAGCACAGTCAGCAACAGACATCCCACCCAGTAGGTTTTAGCCCTGCCTGAAGGTAAGTGGGCAGCACATGTGCCTGAGCTTGCTGTGGATTTAGTCAGTCACCATATTCAGGGCCAGGGAGGAATTCACCTGCAGACAAATTGGGCCAGTTCTGTGATCTGTCTCAACTTACTGGCGGAAAAGGGCATTGTGCTAGATCCTTTGTCTAAACAGAAGGAGTGGGAAGAAACCTATCCCCTTCCTCAATCAATGTATCAGGCTACCCCAATAAAGGGGTCCAGGGGAAAGTTTTCCATCTGAATGCCCAGATGGGGGCTAACAGGCCATAGAATTCTCCAAGTGGTATCTTGGAGGGATTGTCCATACAGTGATCTTTGATCCAAAATTGACCCTGAAGAGATAATCAGTCAGCATTTGGACTGGTTGATTTATGAAACATATCCAGTGCCTATTCCAAAGCCTACCAACATCAGTAATCAATGAAGTTGGGGCCAATTTGAACCTAAGATGTTGTCATGTCATTATTGCTGCTTCCCAGCCCCAGAGACCTCAAGCTCATTGTGCCTGGAAGGGGAACTTGCATAATAGGACATGCACTGAGCTTTTCTGTCTGAAGTGCATTTTTAGTTTTGTTTTATTTTCAGGATTTTTATTCCATTTTATTAACATGAAAGGATGTTAAAAAATGACACATGTTTCCAATCTCAGGATTCTATTGTCTCCTGACCCCTGGCATACCCAGGCATAAGTCCCACTGGTACACACAGTCCTAAGAGTAACACTAGAGAGTCAGACAATCCAAAAGGTCACATACCAGACCAAGTCCAATACAATGAGCCAAGTTTGAAGTCAAGCCGTAAAGCCAGGTTCTCACCACCACAGAAGACCCAGAATCAGAAAACCTGGGGTAAGTCCCGAAGTAGCAGTGCAATAGCATTCATGAAGCAGACAATATGCGGCCTGTCAACAGAGAAAGTTGATCAGACCCTGAGTCTCTGCCTTGCTTCCCTTGTATCTTTCCCAGTCTTGATTGCTGCAGCTGAGTTTTTCTCCAGCTGAGCAGCTGTGCCTCTCCCTTTGACGAAGCCTGTGATCCTCATCTGCCCTGAGATTAATCCAGCTGAGTTACCACAAACCGCCTTCCAAACCTAACAAGCCACATGATCACCACCTGGTCCACTAGTTAGCTGGGCTGTGTTTCCTTGCCTGCCTCAGTCTCTTGCACTTTGCACTGTTCCTGATTCCTCAGAGCCTGCCATGTCTGTGGAGATGGGGACACCTCTGGTTCTGGTGATTTGTCCCCCTTCCCTGGCTCCCTTGAACTGCTGGCTGCCCCTGTAACATCCTCTGATGTCCTGTAAGTACCCAGCCTCCCCTTCTCCTGCTTTAGCTTGTCCCAGTTTGTACCAATCATGGCTACACCCCTCAGCAGGATCCCCTTCCCTTCCTCAAGTGTTCTGCCAGTTTATGACACATTGCCTCATTCTGCTTCTATGTACAGGCCCGGACATCCTTTCGTGAAATGATTAATGCATATTAGAGGAAGAGAACTTTATATATTATTGCTAATTAAGGAATATTGCTGTTCGAACTACACGTGACCGAAATGTTCATCAGTAGTGAAAACCAGAGTTTGACCTATCATCAATTTCATTTATTTATTTATTTATTATTAAATTTGTTTACCACCCTTCAATTGTAGGTCTCAGGGAAGCTCACAGCATAAAAACTATCTTTCCTAGACTGGATTTCAAAAAAAAAAATTAAATTTAAATTTAAAAAATCATTATGATTTGGGTCAAAGGTTGACAACATGATGTGATTGAACTCCTTCTCCTATCACCCTTGACCACTGTCCATGCAGGCAGAGGCTGATGGGAGTTGGAGTCCAACAGCACATGTGGGCACTATGTCAGCAAACCCTGCTTTAATTAATAGCTTTTGCAAACCTGTGTAAAAAATCTAACTCCATTGATGTGCCATTACTGATGATGCATCACATTGCTGGGAAGAATGAAGCTTTCTCATAAGATTTCCAAGGTTTTCCCAAGCTAGCTCTCATCAGAACAAGCTTCATCCCATCTATTCTCAATCACTTGTGAACAACTGGGGGTTCTCAGACAAATCCTTAGGCTGCAAAATGAAATCTACTAAGAATCATATGCTGAGAGACTGGGAAGCTTGGAAGAAATATTGATTCAGGATGGATTAGTTCTTTGATGAAGTTGCCAGGGGAAATGACGAACTGTTGGGGATAGCACTTCTCATTTATTCTCAGTGGAAGACAGAGCTACTGAGAAATGCTAGCAAACACTTTTCCGGGTCTTGCAGCTGTTCAGTTAAATCTAGTTCACCCTTGAGACTTTGCTGATCATCTAGGTGTGATTCATCTAACTACCACTACTTTAGAAATGTACTCTATTGAACCATGGATTGAACCATATTGCAGTCATATGCACTATGGAAATAAGTCTAATAATTTCCCCCAAAGAAATATGCAATGGAGATCAGATATGGAAAACAGCTTAAGGCTCATATTACAAACCTATCAAACATTTGGAATAATTGTATACTAGTGCCTAATCACAATCGTATTGCAGGTGCTGTGTTTGAGTTAGTTTGATGATGTTTAGAGGTGGTAACAAATTGGGGAGAAATTCAGGAAGCACTGATGGCTTCTTGAAAAAAGAATTATTGCTCACCCTTTTGCTCTATTAATTGAAATTTTCTTTTAGTTGATTAGAAGTTTTAATGTTGATTAATCAAAGAATCATACTTCCCTTTTTATTATACTTCCCTTTTTATTAGTCCTGTCACTCTGTAAACTATGTTTGAAGCTTGGACAGTATAAAAATTGTGAGTTTTTGCAGAGAATATGGTGTCTGTAGGTTTTAGGCATCATTCGGTTATATCTATGCAATTGTAAATTGTATCTAATGTCAGGGCATTGATTTAATTTTTTTTAAAAAATAAACTTTAAAACACAGCTTTTCATTAAGTTAAATAATATCACATCATTACTTTTATGAAATGATTGACCCAGAAGTGCTAAAAACAGGATAAGGAAGACCTAGGGCTTTAACAGGAAAAAACATTGTGTTTAAATTTTGATGCTGAGTTATCTGCATTTAACAAATAAGAGGAGACTTATTCTGACATTAAAACTTCAGTCTTCAAAAATTCTAAAATATTTTCTACTCCTCAGAGGAGAAAAATCTTACAAATTAATCATTTAATTTGTACTAATTACACAATTACTGTATCTAAATATACCTGCATGCAAAACTTCTCTAGATTACACTTCCGAGTACTAAAAACTACTTCTAATTACATCCATAAACTACATCCTGTGTGTCTTACTGTTGCATTTGAGATGCTAATTAACTGTACACCTGGCCTGGCACAGCTTTTCACCATTCCCAAAGAGAAATACAGATGTTAAAAACTATACAGTGCTCCTACTGAAAACAGTAACTTGTGACTCATCTCCCCACATCCTTGATGAGGTCTAGGGTTGCTCTGTAAGTAAGTAAGGGTTGCTCTGTAAGTGCTACCTATAAATTCCATCCTATGGAATAGACTTGGGTTGGGAAAATCCTACTGTGATTATGTGCTGAGCATCCCCAAATAGTACAGGGAAGAAAGGAGAAAAGGACATGGTACTGATGTTTTCAGTGGCAGCTTCATGTTATTTGTAGCTCCACCATTTGCCCGAGGAATGTTTATGTGGCTGTGTTAATGTCCTATAAAATGCCTCTATGCCAATTCAGTGTTTGTTTGCAGCTCTGGGAGTTTTGCTAAAAAAGCAGGTGGAGCTCTTCTTCCTACAAGGGAATGTTTGATTTAGAGATGCTGTCCAAAACAATAGCTTGGTGTTGAATTCTTCACCTTACTGGGCAAATGGGATTCAAATACAATGATAGCAAACAGACTTCAAAGAGGCTTTCTCTCCAAACCCATCAACAGGCACTGAGAGGAGATGCTTAAGAAGAAGTATAGTGCACTAGGGGGTGGGGTATCTCCACATATGATGTTTGATGTTGGGCGGGCAGGTGTGATTTGAGGAAAATGGTATTGAGGTCACAGTTAGGACCCCTGGTGTCCTAATTAGGCCCAAGGACTGGAGCTTCCTAACCGCCACTGTAATTTTTGACAGAAATACCTATGTTGTTTTTCATGACAGTTGCATGCCAAGCATCACATCTGCTCTGCCATCAGTAGAAAAAATATCTCCTCTGCATTGAAGAGCATGAGGAGTACTTAAGTGTGTGTGGAGTCCCATCCTTGAATTATTAGGCACCATCCAGACTTACTTGTGTCCCATACCCATAACAAGGAAGCACACTGTCTGACAGCTGCTATATTCTTTCCCTCTCCTAATAGATGACTTGACAATTGACTGTATCTCTGTGTTTCATGTCAGATATAATAGACAATAGGAGTTATTTTCCAAACTGCTGTAAAATACTCTAACAAACAAGTGGACAGTGGGTATTCTATTGACTGAGGCCCCTTTGTCCTCTAGATTTCAGATAATAAGCATGTGACCAGCACTTGGGTGAGATAATAGTGATATTTTCCCATGCCTGAATTTCAGAAATCTTTACTTGCTTCAACCCTCCTATTATGTCAGCATGTATCCATGCAGAAAAACTATATTTTTTTAAGAAAAGGACAATTCCATGCTAAGTCATGTATAAAAAGGGGAAGGAATGGAACAATTACAATTTTTTCACCCACAGGTTTAGCTATTAGAAATAATCTACAGTCCAATATTTCAACACTTGAAGAAGAGTAATTTCTACTCATATTTCAGGCAGGCTAATGCACGTATTTTGCTTCATCCAAGTGACATTTTGCTGTCTTCACTCCCACTGATACTCACTTCATATTCGAAATACACTTAGTATGGAGGAGTGTGCTGAGGCTGTTATACATTCACGGGGTCATTTTTTTGTTGCCATTCCCAAACCTAGGGTTATGGGCAAATTGATTTGAACTGGTCTTTCCTTCTGCCAAGTCACCGTTGAACCATTTCAAGCTATTTGTCAAATTGCTATGCAAGTAAAAAAAGAGTATAAAACCAGTTTCTATTCCCTGCCTTCTTATTTTCCTTCTGTCCTTTTCAGGTTATCAGTCACTGTAGTAAAATAAAATCATTTGAATTTAGCAGCCTATCGCAATTGGATGAATTTTTGGGAAATGTTATCACAGGAGAATACTGTTGGAAGGGATGGGGGGGTCAAAGCTACTATACCAGCTGGTTACTTACGAGTAGCTTGATTGGCAATTAGAGTCAGTGAGCTATGGCTGGGGAAAGCTGAGACTGGTGAAAAACTGCAAGCTTCCAGATTTCTTCCAGTGGCTTATAAATCTTGGAGTGTGCCCCAAAATAATGAGGAAAGGTGGAGTAGCTTGAAGTAATGTAGGGTTGCATATTTCAAAAAGTGAAATTCCTGACAAATTGTGATTTCAGAAACCCAACAAAACTGTTGAGGTTTTTTTTTTAGGGATAACTCCCCTCAAAATAGGGATTTTAAGCTTTTGGAGCTGTTTCCACTGCTTTTTACATCGCATTGCCATACGTCCCTGACATTTTGCTGATTTGGCAAAATTCTTCCCAGCGCCATTTTTACACCCCAAAACCAGGACATGTCAGGAGTTTTCCTGATGTATGGCAAGCCTGTAACAGGGCGGATGGAAAGATAAGCTCGAGACTGCTGGGAAGGGATAAGGGAATCTACATTCTGTTCCCTTCCATCATGTGGAATCTGCCTATTTCTGTCAAACAAGACTGTGTTCTTTGTCAGGAGCCATTAGATCCTGCACTGAGGAAGAAAGTGTAGCAAGTGTCATTTTAGTGAAGGGCGGGGAAAGGGGGGTCATCACAGAGAAAACAGGCTATGACTTTGCCCATTAATTTAAATTTGACTTATGAGTAATGTGGAAACATGAGGAGAGTATGAAAGGTCAACCAAACTTACTTGCTTTTATCTGCCCTTTCTCCAAAGAGCTCTGGTTAACTTATGCAGATTGCCACTCGCTGTTTTATTTTTGCAAAATTTTATTCACCAGCATCTATTTTTTACTGCTTGTTTGTCATCTTCTGTCTTATTACTTATCTTGTTACTTATCTGTTTGAAAACCTAGATTTAAAAATAATAATTTTGTAGAGCTCCAAGAGAGTAACAAAAGGATACAATATAATTGATATAAACCTGATTTATTCCTCATAGCTATGCCCCCAACATAATGCCTACTGCCCTAATGGATGATAATTACTTTCCTTTATTTCTTTGTGTATTTATAGGTGCATACCGCTCTCCATTCTGAAGAATCCCAGAGTGGCATGCAAAATAATCTATATTACAACCTCACTTTGTACCAAAAACACTCTCTCTCTCTCTCTCTCTCTCTCTCTCTCTCTCTCTCTCTCTGTGTGTGTGTGTATCTAAAACTTTGAAGAAGGCAGCCCTCAGATTTATTTATTTATTCTTTATATTTCTATACTGCCCTTCATCCAAGAATCACAGGGTAGTTTACAATATAAAACATAGAAATACAAAGTAACAAACAAAACAATACCGCCACACACAATCTAAAAGACCATAGATTGTTCAATTAGCCACAGGCTCGGGAGAAGAGGAATGTATTTTTGTCGCGCTTTACATACATTACACATGTTGCATGTATGTTGATATGCATTTCTTTAAAACATGCACAAACTACAATGCAGTGAAATGAGATGTAACATGCTGAGAAATTAACTGTGAAAGTGACAGACAAGAAATATACATAATACATTCTAGTATTATGAGACTCTAATTTTCACACAAACACACACATGCATATGCACTAGGTGGAACATGACTAGACTAGGTAGCATTTTCTTAGCTTTTTGTTCGTGAGTAGAAAAAAAAATCTTACTATTCATCTTACTATACTACAGACAAAAGTACAACTCCCTCTTATTCATTTGCTTTTTCAGTTATGTTTTTAAATTACATATTTTACTTGATCACAATATATCTCCTTCATTTCCTTTGTGTTGCTTCTCTTTTTATTTCCTGGATGCTTGTATGTACTGACAGTTGTCACTTGCCTCATTGACACTTCCATCTATTCTCTCCCCCCCCCCAATCTCCCTCAAGCTCTCCTGCAAATGGTAAACTTTGGCTCATGTATAATGTGCTACAATATTTGTTATGATTTATGCACTTTTAATGTTCTGACAATTTAATAAGTATATGCCACTTCTCTCCTGCAATACCACCAAACAATAACTACACTTGAAGGTTTGAATTTTCAGCATGTTATTAAAGGGAAAGGTATGCCTCTAGGCAGTTTGTAATAATTTTGCTGTCAAAAGACTGAAATCATAAGGGACAAAATTGATCTGACACCGTTTCTGCTCATGTGAAACACTAAAGTTATTAACTTTATTTGTAAGGTAGACATAATTTAAGATTAAACATTACAACCTATTATGATTCTCCCCCACCAATAAAAATTGTGTTGTGAAAATAGAAAGATGAGTGGTACTGAATAAAAGACTCAGATATAAACTTGGGAATGGGATGGAATGTGGCACGATCCTGCTGCTTTTCAGGGACAGTGAAGCAAGGCTACTTTTATCAAACCATGCTTTTTCTTTTTGTCTGAAGTTTTGGTCTTTCTGTTTGAATTTACAATTAAGGCCAAAGATGTTGAAGGGCATCGGTGCCCCTGAGTCGTTTCCGTAGTGCACTACATTCAGCATTTTGCCTATAGGGTCTGTAATATGTCTATTTATATATAAAAAAATCTTGCTTCATCAATGTAGATCATGCTTGGTAACATATTTGCTAATCTTTCTGCCAATATGCAACATAGTTTCCCCCTCATCTTGTCCTATTAAAGAGATAAGCCTATTTGATTCTGGATTCTCTGGGTCTGTACCTGATTCCACTATCACACCAAATCATGATTTATGCCCTGTCCTGCCAATCAATACACTATTAAACACTATTTGCATGTGGGACAATAAGGTTTCTGATGAATTTTTATAAAAGTTATCGTGGTAGACAATCTATGCCTAGTGCTTTGTGTGGTTTGAGTTTCTTAATTACTTTAGTTAAATCCTCCAGTGCTACTGGTGTTGCTAAATATTGTTTTCGTTCATCTGTGATTTTCTTAGGCATATTTATTTCTTTATATTGTTGAACTGAGTGTAGATTCAAGTTCTCTTTTGTATGTAACATATTACAAAATAATTTAAATCCATTTCTCATTAGAGTCAAATAATTTTTGCATTGATTTTTTCTAATATATCCCTCCGTTGAAGAAAGGAGAGAATATAAACTCCAAGTGGGTCTTTCTCTAACTCCTGGTAGGAATTGCAGTGTGGTTTCTAGCATGCTTGCTTGATATCCTTTAGCTTTTAGAGGCTTATAATAGCTGATAGGGAAGATGTAGGGTCAAAACTAGCAGATCATTCCACCATCTTTGGCAGTGATGTTACCTTCCCTCCAATAAAATGTTCTTAAGGGACAGAGGCAGTATTTCTCTGAATTCCAGTTGGAAATTGCAACAGCACTATTGTTCTCATGTCCTGCTTATAGGCTTGCTGTACACATCTAGGAGGCTACTGCAATAACTCTCCTTATGTTCTTACATCCTTGAAATAATTTCAATACAACCATTTACTACCACACCCTGTTCAGTGGGACACACACCCCCCTTTTAAAAAGGAAACATTTAGACCAGCTCCTCACTTTCATCTGAAATATACCTTAGTGCCTGCAAATACAAGGAAAATATTACTGCCACATTTGCAGGGCTTCTTTGTAGATGCTTAAAAGTAAGCAAGTAAACAAAGAAATACATAAATGCATGAAAAGATTTGCTCTCTTTCTTATGGACTTCTCATTAGGATAAATTATAACTGCAAATTAAGCTGCCTGACAGCCTCTTACTTCAGACCTACTGAACACTTTTATCCCACAGAACTGCATTCATTTAACATTCTGAAAATCCCAAGGAAAAAAAGACCCAAGGATTCATTCCATCAGGCATTACTCATCTAGGTATACACCACATATTGATGTTTCCTACATTTGAGCAACCCTAAAAATACAAATTATATACATAATTAAAAAATGCTTGATGTTCTATAGGCACAAACCAACACATGCTTCATTTCCCCTGAAATTAATCAGATTTTAAAGTACCTGTCCTTAAAACTCTGTATTGGTATGCTTTGTATATGTTTGGCATCATTTGAGTATTATGGATATTTCTGAGTAAATGTTTAAAAGTAGTGTTAATTGTTGAAGCAATAAGTATAATTTCAACATTATGGCGTCTTCTAAAAATATTCTCATTCTGAAAACAAAGACAGAATGCTTCTAGGCCCTTGGCTGTTTTTCAGTTTATTGTCAACTAGTCAGATTTGCAACCAGTGAGTAGACTAATTTTATTATGCATTAATTTTGGTTTTCATTAGTGTAGTGTGCATTAATTTAACATGCTGGGGGGGGGAGGTTTCCATCAGTGGCATATCGTTCCCCATATTTAAAGGATTAATGTCACGATCTCTGACTCCACCAGCAAACCAGGCACATAGTTCGAGGCTGTGGAGGCACCAAATTGAGGTCAGTTGTCTGATATTCCACTGCCACAAGTGTTTTCTGCTTCTCAGTGGGAGACACTGATCCTGAAGCTCTGGCAGCACCCATTGTCTGAGAGAAGCCATTGATGATGCTGCTTCTCCTGCCACTGCTTCTTCTCTGACCCTGCTGCTTGGGAGCTGTCACTGCTGAGCAATGCCACCTGGAATGGGATGGAGGAGACTCAAAAGCTGGCGGTGGCTTAGGGGCTGCCTGCAGACCCTGGCCTGAAAATGTCAGATTGTGATTTCAACATATTGAAATCATCACATTGATGCCTAAATTGCCTTTCTTCAAAAAGCTGTGCAATGCTAGTGTCAAAGACTAGATAGTCACTCTTCGTGGTGACAGTTGCAGGCCCTTTATGAATTGATCAAGGAGTTGCTTCCCAAGTCAATATGTGCCATGCCTCCATCCTGCACCCCAACCTCCATCAGCAGGAGAGGAGCCGTAGCCAGACCAACTGCAGATCAAGTAAAACTTTTGCTACCATCTTCCTGCTTTGCACTGCTGCTGCTGCTCCCCCCTGAAGGGAGCAAAGAGATGCCAGAGCATCCCTTGATGGTCCCTTGATGCAGGACCCACCCACAGCTGGCCTAACTTTGGGGTAGTGTGAGGAGGGTAAAGGGATAATAGTTGTTTATCTGCTAATTAGTGAGTGAGAGTATTCTTTGTTTCTTATTTGAGTATAGGTAATGCTGTTTCTATAAATGTTTGGGGGTTTTTTTGTTTTGTTTTTGCCAATTGTGGAAACCCCTTGAGAACTTTTATTGAAGGACAGTCTACAATAACGATAACTTTATCGGGCTTCCAAATCTGTCAGTGTCAGTATTTCATTTTTATTTATTTTTTACATTTTAGCCATTGGTGAGAAAAACAGCCTCACTCACTTCTTTCCTAGCATGCGAAATACTCCCCCACTCCAGCTGAGCCGTAATGCATGCAATATAACCATGGGATATACAACTGTGACTGAACAGGAGTTTAGGAGAAGTCATTGATCATAGCCTGATAGTATTTCAAGGAACAAATCTGTTCAGGAGTTATAAAGTTGCTTAAATTCATTTTTTAATTTTTTTTTGGGGTAGAATTGTATAAGCCCTATTTTTGCTTCAAGCAAATATGCTATTTTAGGCAAAATGCAAAGAGTGCAGCTCTTTTAAGACATACTGAGCCCAACAAGTGGAAAGAACTATACCATCAGAACTGCAAACCTGCTAACTGGCATTGCTGAAGGCCAGGTGATGAGAGAGAAAACATGCTCAGATCTGCAAGGAATAAAGAAAGGGGGAAATGAGGAAAGCAGTTGTGAAGAAGGACTCAAATGAGATCCATACTTGGGCATTGGGAAACTTGGGGTAGGTGCCTTAATATTTACCTGCCACCTAGCAATATGTCCATGATCATATGCATGGGTGGGTGATTTCCACTAGGAAACTTTGTGAGGTAACTGCGACCTATATAGAGCCTCTCCCACAGTGTCTATTCATTTAAAAATACAGGATAATATTGGATAATCATGGATCTCCTACTATCATCTCTGGTTTTGCCACCAGTGTGACTGATTTTTAGGTGTTCTTCAGGACATGGAGGTGTATCTAGAAAACTTAATAATGAAACCTTTATAGCTTTGCTTCCATCAGAGAAAGGGATTGTATATTGTGGTGCCACCTCTTGCCACCATTTTGAATATTGAAGAGAGAAGATATGAAATTGTGGCTTGAGGCAAGGAGAAGTTTTGTTAGATAATTTAGTAACTGGCATCTAAGAGTTTCTACATTTCCATCATGTTGCTGTTTTTCAGAACCTTTGTGTTAGAGACACTGAATGACCACATTTTATTAAACGGGTATCATTAAAAAAACGGGTATCATTGAATTTTCTAATACTCTAAATCCATCCAAGTTTGGAAATTCGACCCTCTCCTGGCAAAGAATATGAGAGAGGAATAATTTGGAGATAGTTTGGCAGTTTGGGGACTGAGAGAGATGAAGAACAGCGTTTTGGCTGAAGCTGGAGTGCCTTTGGGTATAGTGGGCTCTCTTTGGGAATCTGATACAGGAATAGTCAATCTGCTGCCTGCTGCTAAGAGTCTTATTTGATACCAATATGTTCGGCTTTATGTTTGCAACCTTTAAAGCACATTCAAAGCACATTTCCCCCCTCAGTGAATTTTGAGCACTGTTGTTTCTCCACTCACAGAATCATGGTTCCCAGCAATCCTTATCAAACTCCAGTGCCCACCCAAATTATTTGAGGGGGAAATGTACTTTAAACATGCTTTGAGTGTAAAGTGTGTATAATACAACAGAACAAATGCACATGTCCTCTTGCAAAGAGTTAGAAGTAAATAATAAAATAAATATTACAATTACATGTGTTTCCAGTGCATTTTCATCCAGAAGAAAATGAACTCTTCTGTCTTGCTCCTGCCACACAAGGAACTTAATGGTGTCCCTCATCAAGGCTGTAATCATATGCATGCTTATCTTAGTGAATGTCCTATTGAACCTAATGACTTTTGATTAAGCATACATCTGATTACATAGCACATGTTATCCAATCATCAACCTAAAAGTAAAGGCAGCAGTGCAAGTCTTCTTTAAAGATTGTTCACAATGCAGAGAAGATTATGACAGAGAGCAGAGCTGCTAATCTTCTCCCCACTAGATTATGCCAACCAAATTATGATATTTCAGCTGTATTTAGTTACAGTCTGACTGATGGATGCAGCTGGAATGAAATCATAAACTGTGGAGCAGCATTGACATAGAATTATATATTTCAATTGCACACCTCAAAAGGTATCTGGTATATGGATTGGAACCAAAATCCCTTAAAAAATGGACCTGTAGCACATGCTTTAGCTATTGCACTTCAGTGGTTAGATTGTACAAGCATGTGAAATATGAATCATATGGTACTGTTCCTTATTTATTTTTAATTTCCCACTGGTTCCCAATTTACCAAATTTCCAAGTGAAACTATTGTTCTTATGATTGCCAGTCCTTTTAAACTCGGATGGGATCAAGGTGTTGGTGTTTTAAAAAATGCTTGAAGATTTAACAATGTTGTTCAATTTGCCTGTCATTCTCTGACTACATTGACTGTGACCTGCTGGAAATGTTTGAGACTAGTAGTTGTTGACAGTTACCACATGCTTCATTGTAAGGGAGAAAGCCTTCATTGTTGCTCTGTTTCCTTTTAATCTTTTGTTGTTTCTTCGCTTCTGCTTCAAGAGCTGCCATAAATACCACACAAGGAAATAAACATGAATTTCAAAATCACTGTAGCAATATTAGATGAGGGAAATCACCCATAAGAGGTAGGACAACTTAGGGAAATTAATGCCCATAAGGAGTGGCATTACAGTGACAGGCATCACTCACAACATAGGTAAGCTCATAGGAACATCTGGATTGCTGTATACACATGTGCATGTATGTGAACAGGTGTATCCAGGGAGATCTTTGTGTGTGCAGTCAGGAGCCCTACAAAGACTCGCCACAGATTCCTAATAAAATAGCTTGGGGTAGAGCCTGTCACTGCAATATTGCTTTTTCTCTATGCAAATTCACTTTGATGAATAGCTGAAAAGGCTAAAATGGTGGAGCTATGGATGGTAAGCCCAATGAACAGAAATATAATTTTTAGCTGTTTGGAGTAGTTTGAAGAGAAGATTGTATGCCATAATTATGTTGCAAGATGAAAAAAAAGTGTGGCTTTGCAGGGTGTGGTATAGGGCTGGTAATCCAGCTCACTTAGAATCTCAGTGTCCACTTTATTAGAAACACATTCTTAGCTATAATGGCTGTGAAAATACCCTATCCCTATGAGTTGAATATGTGAGTGGGGTTGTGTGATCCAGTCCCACCTCCATCACGAAGGCATGCAGTAGCTATGCCCCTGCCATTCAGCTGCTTGGCTGGCATGGGAAGATAGTCTATGTGCGCTCATCGGCACATGTATAGAGCCCGTTTATATGCCAACCACACCTGTGGACTGCACTGGCATGGATATTGTGAGCCCCACCATGCTTACTTTTCATGTGTGAGGGTGTTATCTGAACCCCTTACGTATAATTGATAGTAAAGGTAAAGGTACCGCTGCCTGTCAGGGCCAGTTGTGACCGACTCTAGGGTTGCGCGCTCATCTCACTCAAGAGGCCGGGAGCCAGTGCTGTCTGAAGACACTTCCGGGTCACATGGCCAGCGTGACGAAGCTGCATCTGGCGAGCCAGCACCAGCGCCGCACACGGAAATGCCGTTTACCTTCCCGCTAGAAAGCGGTCCTTATTTATCTACTTGTACTTAGGAGTGCTTTCGAACTGCTAGGTGGGCAGGAGCTGGGACCGAACGACAGGAGCTCACCCTGTCGCACGGGGATTCGAACTGCCGACCTTTCGATCAGCAAGTCCTAGGCACTGTGATTTAACCCACAGCGCCACCCGTGGTCCCATAATTGATAGTATGATCTTAAAAACCTGTGGGTTCCTTGAATGAGGTTCAAAATAACATGTGATGTGACACGAATGGAAACATTTAACAGGGAAGCTTTGCATCCTTTCTAGTATTTGTGTGGAATGGGGCAAGCAGGATCAGGATTGAAGTACATGGGGAGAACGTCTTTAACTCTGGATGTAGAACCTCAAGCCCAGGGACCCCTTAAGCTTCTCTGTCTGCAACTCTCCCAGGCCACGGACCCTCTTTGAGTGTTTTTGCCTTGCTGGAATGTGTCCCTCCCTGAAATTTATAATGCATTTTGCATGCCTGGAGGATAGAGGGGGCTATGCTGAGGGTATGCAGCGGCTAACCAACTGTATAAAGATAAAACTTGTATTCGTTTCTCTGCCCACATTTGCCTCTGTCCCTGACCACCAGTAGTAGGTGAATTCTGAAAGGTTTTGACTTTTGGTGTCAAAAAGGTTTCCAATCCCTTATTTTAACCTATTCTTCACATGCTATGGTCTGATTTAAAGCTGCTATTGTCCCAGAAGATATTTTCCATTGGCATTCTTACTGCTATACTTTAATGCCACATGTAGTTTGGTCTAAGATTGCTTGTGATTGCAGGCAGGAATTCAGAGCACTTCATATTTCCTTGTGAAATAGGTAGAAGCTAAATACTAGCATCAGAAAGAGGGGAGGGGGCATGGAAATTGTAAGCACCCCAGAATGGATTGCGCACAATATGAGAAGTCAAGCAAATTTCCACAATATGCTTAATTGATATAGATGGTAACTTTTCTGGTTCATAATTTGGATTGCCTTTCTTTAGAATTGTAATTATCATAGAGTACACACAGCTCTAGGAAGGATGCATAAAAGTGCTCCCAGCTACTGGATGGCAATGCACCAATCAACTATAAACCGGGATCGTATTTGCCATTTAAAAACTGTGACAGCAAATGCAAACCACAGCTATAATGCATTTGAGCAGATATGACACTGGATTCTAAAGGGAACTCTTTGATTTTATTGTTTGTTTCACAGTTTGGATAGACTGTAAGATTCATAATTTTTCCTTATGTAATTCCATCTAATTGTCTTCGCGGCCCTATTGTTTTGCCCTTCAGTAATCTTCAGCAGGACTACTTGGCACACTTCTTAGCTGACTGGTTTAGAATATCTTGTTAGAGCTCCCTGTGTCTTCGATGGCAGCCTTTCTGATGGACATGAGCCTACGGGTGAAAAGTAATGAACTCAGAAACTTGAGTGCTAGAGAACAGCCTGTGGAAAATATATGGCAAAAAATGACCTTCAAACGTTGCTAATATCGCCCAAGACAAAAGTTTGAAAAAGGGAAAGAATTTCCAAAGTTAAGACTTAAATACAGTGGGCTAAATGAGTTCCCAGTGTACCTGTAAGTCCACAGCAACTGTGGAGGTCCACAAATGTAACCTCTAGCAAGAAAAAATGAAGACCTGTGTGCAGTCATCAGCTTTGAAGGCCCTTAGAGAAGGTGAGAAATCAGTGTAGAACAGGCCAAACATATACCCAGGTAGTCCAATATTTAATTACTTTTGTGCGAAATACTGGGCAGAATACTGTATCTATACACACCATCACAACAGATAAGAAAGCCAGAGCACAAACTTACTCCCCTCCCCCTGAATGCAGAAAATGAAACAGATAGGGCATCCCTGAAGGGGCCAGAACCCTCCTTCCTGTGGTTGTAACCCTGGGACTTGAAATCTAGATCTCAGCATTAATTTATTTGCTTTCTAGCCAATTCTTAATTGATTCCAATATAGGTTACAATATAAAAATGTTTACCATTTTTAATAATGAAGAGTTTAGCAATGGAAATTTCCATTGAGGTATACCAAAGCTAGAAAGACCTGTTCAAGCTTCTAGCTGGGTTAACTGTTCATGTTATCTGCTCTTTCATGTGAGTGTTTAACCTTAGATCATGTGATTCAGGTATACACCTCCAAATCACCATTTTGAATAGAGTTGCCTTTCTCTTTTAATTCACATGTAGTGGCAGAGAAACCTGGTAATTGTTCAACTAGTACGCTGTTAATTCACATAATTTGTGCAGAAAGTTTTCCTGAAGTTTGGGGAAGGGTTGTAGCTCAGCGGTAGGGTATCTGCTTTGCATGCAAAAGATTCCAGGTTCATTCCCCAACATCTCCAGATAGGAATAACAATTTTCTCTGTCTGTATTGTCAGTATAATACAGAGCTCAATGGACCAATGGCCTGGTAATGCAACTTCCTATATTCCTAAGTGTGTGTGCACGCACACACACGTGTGTGCATGCAGATGCATGAGTGTTTGTGTGTGTGTTTTCATACACATACCCCACAACCAGGGTATCCTGTTTTTTCATGTGAGAGCACGGTGGCCATTTGGGGTGCCATGATCTTGCATGTTTTCTTGCTGTGATCTTGCCCCGAAAAAGTGTGTGGTGCCCCAAAATGTGCATGAATTGTGTGGGAGTGCACCCTGGTTTTTTGCTTCAATGAATTGGAGGGTATGCATGTGTGTGTACAGTGGTACCTCGGGTTAAGTACTTAATTCGTTCTGGAGGTCTGTACTTAACCTGAAACTGTTCTTAACCTGAAGCACCACTTTAGCTAATGGGGCCTCCTGCTGCTGCCGCACCACCGGAGCACGATTTCTGTTCTCATCCTGAAGCAAAGTTCTTAACCTGAAGCACTATTTCTGGGTTAGCGGAGTCTGTAACCTGAAGTGTATGTAACCTAAAGCGTATGTAACCTGAGGTACCACTGTATACACACACACACACACACACACACACACACACACACACAGTAGTGTATATTGACACTGTAGTAAATCAGCTTCCAACAATGAACACAAACATAAAAACACAACCAGATAAAAGCCAAGAGCAGCAGACATGCATATTCCATTGGGAACAAAAAAACATCCAGCAGTAAAAAGCCTTTCTGAATAAAAATGTTTCTAACCTGGCAGTTAAATAAAAACCATGTCATTGCCCTGTATGTCTCCTGAGGCAGCAAGATCCATAAGGTTGGATTACTGTGCTTCAACATGACCTTAGAGTGGGAAATAGGAATGCCACAACTGGGGGGAAACTAGCAGATATTTATTTATTTAAAGCCTTTGATACCATGCTGTTCTGACACAAAAGTGTAATACAATAGTGTTAACGATTCACGACTATTATAACAAACAGCAGCAGCCCAACCAAATAATTTTTTTAAAAAAATTCTGGGAAGTTGAGACAGATGTGGAACATGATGGCAGTGGACAGGGCTAAAGGGTAAGAAATGAAGTAAAGTAGCAGAGACAAAATAGACATGGGTAACCCATGACTGATATTGTTGATGTCCCCCTGCCAATGCACATTTGGTTTTGCTCCATTCTACTACATAAATCCACCCAGGAAAACTGTGTGCTGTTGCATTTTACAACAACGGGAGATTAAAGAATTCTGCTGTTTCCCTGATTTCTCCTAGTTTTGTAGTCACAGAGTTTAAATGTTTTATATATGCACTGACCGTGTACCATTGAATGGTGCATGAAGATTTACGACCACTCTCATAGAATTTTACTAAAGTAATTTTGTTTACGACCACTCTCATAGAATTTTACTAAAGTAATTTTGTCACAGTAATTTGCTGCAGTAAGAGCAGGTCTCTGAGGCTTGTTCTGACATTGTTTCATTTGATCATGACATTGTAGAATATGGTCTCAACAGACTTTCATTGACAATATGATGAGATTGTTGTGACATCTGCAAGCCTCTTACAGGGCACTGTGCGTTAGAATATCTAATGCAATGCAAGTTATCTGACGTATTTGCTCTGCTGTTCTTAGAATGGGAATACAAAAATCCACTATTTTCAACTCTGTTTGCAATTTTATTTAAATTACTGAGGAATGACTTCAATAGACATAAAGAACTAGGTCAAAATACAGGTTTGGATGCTGCCTTATAAAGAATTATGAAAGAACTAAGAATCTAAAACCTTTGCAAAACATTTTAGAAATTTTGGGAAGTCAGCTTATTGCTTAGAAAGACAATTTTGTTATAAATTTGTGGGTGCCAGACTCCTATAATCTCAGGATTCAGAAAGTGTTTGAATTCAATCAAGACTTGAGTGTGAAAATGGGTGCCAGGCTACTCTAATTTCTGGATCTAGCAAGTGTTAAAAGCTAACCCAGGCTAGCTTTCTCTTGAGATGATGGGCCATTAGGAGAACAAAGGGGCTTGCTGTGGGATGGGAGAGGGAGAGTTCCCTCATCATTATCATTGCCTTCCATGAAAGGTTTCATTGGGCACCACTTTCCTAAAGCTGGATATGTGAGTCAACAGGCTTTCGGAAGGAAGCCTAAGGTGCTCAGGCAGGGTTCTAGAGCCCTTCCATCTCCTTCACAAAGCTAGGCAAGCACTAGGCTTTGGGAAGGAGGCAGGAAGATACCCCCTCGACTTGGTGTTTTGTGAGGGAGGAACTGGCCACCCTGCCCTAAATCTGCCTCTGCTGCCAGTGGTTTGTGGTACTTGGAAGAAATGTCGGCTTCAGGCTCAACAGGGTTCCTCAACCCTATACTTACAGCTTCATGGCTGAGGCCAGTGGAACAGGAATGCTCAAAGGAAGTCACTGTCACAATCCTCAAGAAGAGAACCTTGGAGAAACAGTAGCAAAAGGAAGTTAAATTTACAAAAGTGTAATATAAATTGATATGTAATAATGTTGTTTTGTTATGAAAACTGGTTTGTGAACGAAATGAGGGTAAAGAGTTAACACTGTGATTTCTAAAAGAGGCCGTGAAGATAGACTGCACAGGTGGTTTTCGGTTGGCAATCATCCAAGAAACAGTTAGGCTGATACAGTTGAGGTGATTATGTGCCTTGCAAGGTTTTCCATTATGTCAGTTGACATTAGAGCCCATTATTTTTTATAGGGGACAGTGGAATTTAGAAAAGGTCGGGCTGTGGTAGGTCCTTTAGCAGACACTTCATTTGAACTCACTGCTTCTTAGTTGAAAGGAGGGGGGATGAGATGTTGGATTGGCAATATCTCATTTTGTGTAACTTTTGATTGATTAAAGGGTTCTGTCTGAAGTTAGCAAAACAGCAGCACTGGAATGGGAGAAAGGTATGGTCAAGAATCTGAAGCTGAAGAAGCAGCCATATGAAGAAGCTGAGACAGGGCTGAGAAGCATTCAAAGTGAAGCATCAACTCATATTACTGTGATGAAAGGTGATTGACAAGTGGGATGGCCTGCCTACCTGTCAACTTGGGCTCACCAGAAGTTCAGGGGATAAAGATCTTGCCCTATGGCCAGGACTGGTTCTCCATCCCTGTCCTACAGCTTCAAGTGTGACAAACAAAACAAACAACAATCGTCTGTAATGTGATGTTAAGTTTCTTTTTTTAAAAAAATCAACAACATCTTCATCTTCATCATCAACATCAACATAATCTCACACAAAAAGCCTAGCATGTAGTTTATTAACGTTGCATATTGTATTTAAGTATCTATTATTGTTACTCCCACTACTATTCAAAGACTACAATGCTGTTAGTAGAAGGAGCAATGCAGGCACTCTTATTTCATTTATACTACTTTTTCATGTACATTAATTCAAAGTGGCTAACATCAAAAACACTAAAACATCACAATATTGCAGAGCCAAAGCATTTGTGTGTGTGTGTGAGAGAGAGAGAGAGTAAACTCACTCACACTATCTCTCTCACTCACACACAGACACATAGAAAAACTCAGAGAATCTTTAAAAGTTATCATCAACTAAATAAAAAAAGAATAATAAAAAAGAAGAAGCAATAAAAATAAACTAACCCCAAGGCTTGCTTAAAGATTCAGGATTTACATATACTGTTGGGGGTAAATGAGCCTCTCTATGGACAGATAATTCCATAATGTTGGTGGTGCCCCTTTGGAAAAGGCCAAGCACCTAGTACACAGCCACCCAAATCAGCTAGTAGGAACACATGGAGCAAGGCCTCCAGTGCACACAGGAAGGTACATGTGGAAGAAGGAAGCCCTTACATTGCAAAGGTGCAACTCATTTACCTTTTTTTAAGTAAGAACAAGAACCTTAAATTCACCCCAGAAACTCACAAGCAGCCAAACACTTAGCAGCCATTTTGGCATATAAGTGGTATATAAATAAATGAAATAAACAACAGCAGCAATAGTACATAATACTGACAAAATAATACACTCATTTTTCAGTCAGCAACTTGGCAAGCTATGGACTAAAATGCTGAAGAATTCTCATAAGGATTAAAAAGAAATTGCTGCAGAAAACTGTTTGAGATTTGGAAAACCAGAAACTGAGAGAACCAAGATTGACAGATCCTTTCATTTAAGCTTTTGAGACTGACAGGCCCTGAGGTCCAGGGAAAAAAACTTGTTGCCTGACCCTCCTCCTTAGTTGTACCCACAAACAAGGTGAAGAGGGAATGTTAAATCATTTAGAACAGTGATTAGAGAAAGCGCAGAAAAGCCACGAAATGGCCATGCTTACTATTTGAGCTAGAAGGGCGATTAAATTAACTATTCAAGGTTTTTAGAAAGCAAATTCTTAATTTTCATTAAAACAACATGGGGGGGGAGGAGGAGATAAACTTTCTATAATTCACATATGTATTTGTTTTTATTATATGAAATATAAGAGTTTCTCCATAGAAATCTAGTCATTTCCATAAAAATCCCCATTATTATTGGGCAGCTTTATAACAAAATAGCATTAGGATGGAGAATAATATATAATGGCATCATAATGTTTATCAGAGGTTCTGTCTTATTTGGTATGTAATGTATAATATTAGTCACCTTCTCAAGAGGGGCTGGAGAATTGAAAGTGATTTGAGCATGATTAAAGGCATGGCAAAATTCACATCATCACAGGGACTGGAAAGTTTGCAAATGTTGACCTTAACAATCAGACAAATTAGAAGCGGCATAGTTATTTATGCAACAATATGTGGAACGGATAGGAAGGACATCAGCTCCAAGCCTGCCTCATCTGATAACACAAGGACAAAAGGAAATGAATTTGCAAGATGGTCAAATCAAAACACAAATGGGAAAATTATCCACAAAACACATACAATTAGATTGAAAAGCTCATTGCCATGAGATGAGGCAGGGGCAGAGAATGCATAATTAGAATGAGGCTCTTGTTGTTGTATAAAAAAAAATCAGAAAGAATGAGAGTCAAACACTATTTTGCTTGTTTCAAACTATTTTGTTTGATACTTAATCTATATAATATAGGAATAGTCACAATCATGGGTTTATATTTATGTTGATGGAACACAAAAGCATCTAAACTGACCCACTGTTGTTCCAGTCCTGCAGCTGAGAATTTGCCCTCCCTCCCATGAGAATTTTCCCTCCCTCCCTCCCGCCACCAAATCTTCCTTCTCAATATAGCCTGGGGTGAGAAAGAAACAAATCATATACCTGCTTCCTATGTATTTCCTATGGCTATTTTTCATATATTCTGCAAAAGAAACCCAGATTTGCTATTATAGAATCACAGAACTACAGAGTTCTCAAGGATCCCTTCCAACCTCCTTCAATGTATGAATCTCAGCTAAAGCATCCATGACAGATGGTCCTCCAATCTCTGCTTAAAAACCTCTATTGAAGAGTCCACCACCTCCTGAGGTGTGAATCACACTAGAATAATTGGTCTAACATCTTCTTGGTAGACCATCAAGTAGGGCCTCTGACACCAATTTCCATGCACAAGCAAAGTCATGTGGGTGAATGCACTGCTTATAACACTGTGAACTGTGCCCAGAAACACACAAGTTTCTCGTAAATTGGTAAAGGAATGGTGCAGTGTGTTCATATTTCGTAGTTGGTGAACACCCAGCTGAAGTTTCCAGAACATGTAACTAGTGCATGCATAACTTTGGTGTCCATTTTCTCTGCATAGTGTCATGTTTAAGATACCAAAGGAACTCCACGCTGCTGTTGCCACCTGTGCTTCCACAGAAAGTATTGAGTCCAGAAGAACTCCCAAACCGTGAACCTACAAGGAGTGCCAGCTGTGACAAATTTCTGCAGGCATGAACTTCAAGGGCACAGAGCAGTGCAGGGAACATTTTTCAGCCCAAACACTGCTTTCCTTTATAGGGTCACGTGACAGTGGTGAGTGGACCAAAAGCAAAAGTGAATGGAGCAATAAATGTAAATGAAACGAGGAGGGTCATTTCTATAAACACACACACCTCCACCTTCCATCTAGGCAAGCAAGGGCATTAACAGAGTTGAGCACATCTCAGGCAGGGAAAATCTGCCAAAGTGTGTGAAGCAAGTGTGTGGGGTCACTGGGAAGGGTGTGTTGCCTAGAGAGGGCCCAGAGAGCCAGATAGAGACTTGGCAGGCCACTGAGGTTCTCTGCCCCTGGTCTTTAGTATAGGTAGTAGACCCTCAATCCTCCAAGTAACATACCCTCAGATTGCACAAGGTAATAAGTGAAATAACAGAGCCAGATGGAGTCCCAGCTGCATTCATCACTAACTTAAAACCTAAGCCATCTTCAGTTTTAATGTGAAAATGGTCATTAGTAACTGCACAAAGGATGGTGCAAAAATACTTTATGGTAACACCTCTGGTTACGTACTCTCCTCCTTGTGAACGCTTCGGGTAACGAGCTCCACTAACCCGGAAGTAGTTGCTCCTGGAGCGAACTTTGCCCCAGGATGCAAGCGTAAATCATGCGCCGGAGGTGCATGCGCAGCAGGAAACCCCATTAGTGAAAGCGCGCCTCAGTATAAGAACTGTTTCAGCTTAAGAATGGACCTCCGGAACAAATTAAGTTCATAACTGGAGGTACCACTGTATAACAAACTAAACCAACCATTAGGCATGATAAAAAGCTGACCAGAAATCTATGTCGTCAGCTGTCTTAGGGCCCAGCCTCTAAGAGTATTTCTGGGAGACCTGAACTAGAACTGCCGTAGAACCTGGTGAATGAAGCGGTGGAGGAAGCCGCTCAGGCGCCTGGGGTGGCACACCCAGGGGCAGGGCGAGCCGCCCATAGGGGTGGGGCACACCGCGGGGCCTCTGGAGTCTGCCTACCTCCTCCTACTCAGCCGCCCTACAGCTGGGGGGGGGGAGGCAGCTGGCAGACTGTTTGGGCAGCACAGAGCCTGTGTGCGCCTAAGCCACCACGTCTCTTCTGAGAGAGATGCATGGCTAGGGCACACTGCAGTCCCTGCGGTGAGTGCTGCCTGGCATTTTGTCACCCCCCTCAGTGGTGACACCTGGGGCGGTCTGCACCCACAGCACCCCCTTCCTCCTCCCCTGAGTGAACGCCAGCACACACTGAAAAATATGGTCTGAACTCCTCAACATTACAGTAACAGTATCACAATATCCTTGTCTGGTGTATAAGAGCAAAAATACACTTGTGCTTCCACAATAATTAAAAATGTAATATTGCCCTTTTCTATAGAAGTCAAACTCAGATGCATTGGGGTAATTTTTTTTTGTAACAAGCACTGAAGACAAAAACCTTTTTTCCCTTTGGTAAGCATAATGTTAGGAAATAAAATCATATTAATTTAAAAACTACTTAAATTAATCAGCGAAGAAAAAGAGCTCTACAAGTCATTATATTATCAAGGTTGCTAAAATAGCTGATAAGAAATGTACTGTATTTATTTATAGTATTAAATCTTAGTAATCACAGTGATTGAACTGCCTTACCTAGAGACTAATGAATATCTGATGGATGAGATTTAATTAATGACCCTATCATTAATCACCAAGATATGCTATGCGCTAAGGTTATTTTTTGCTATTATCATAAAGAGCATATTAGAATAGGGCAGATACATTTCCCCCCTTCAACACTAGCATGCCTTTGCTCTTTCTCTTCTCTGAGCTCCCCCCCCCCGCCTGCCTCTGCCACTGTGAAAAGTACCTTGTTGAGAGCTGGTCATCAAAGCATCTTTAACTTCCCAAGCTGCAGGAGAATGGCAAACCATTTATGCATTCTTAAACCTATGAAACCCACAATGCAATGTAAAGATCTTTTTCACAAATTCCACATTCTTTTTGCCAATGGATCATAAAGAGCATATTTGAATAGGGCAGATACATTGCTTTGCATTTCCTCCCCCCCCCATGTTTACTGTTTAGCTTCATGTTTTATTATTGCATTTATATCCCACCTTTCAGGGACGCGGGTGGCGCTGTGTTTTAAACCACAGAGCCTAGGACTTGCTGATCAGAAGGTCAGCGGTTTGAATCCCCATGACGGGGTGACCTCCCATTGCTCGGTCCCTGCTCCTGCCAACCTAGCAGTTCGAAAGCACATCATAGTGCAAGTAGATAAATAGGTACTGCTCTGGCGGGAAGGTAAACGGCATTTCTGTGCGCTGCTCTGTTTTGCCAGAAGCGGCCTAGTCATGCTGGCCACATGACCCGGAAGCTGTACGCCGGCTCCCTTGGCCAATAAAGCAAGATGAGCGCTGCAACCCCAGAGTCGGTCATGACTGGACCTAATGGTCAGGGGTCCCTTTACCTTTACCTTTATCCCACCTTTCATCCAGGTTGCTCAAAGTAGAATACATAGTTTCTTCAACTCTCCAGGTTATCTTTGCAACAAATGATGTAGGTAAGACTAGGAGAGAGTGAGTCACCCAAGGTCACCCAGTGAGCTTCATCACTCAATAAGAATTTGAACGCTGGTCTCCGAAGTCCTGGTATGGCACCCTAACCACTATACTTCACTGTCTCCTGAACTCCTTTAGATTTAAGGTTACGTGTCTTAACACTTATTATTAATGAACATGCACTGAGCACAGAAATCATGCAAGTACATCTGGATGTGCTTCTGTGATAAGTTCTTAGGACCAAAATTCCTCCCTCATAACATGTTATAATTAATTTGTTTTTATTTAAGTAATTCTATTACAATATTGATTGATGGACGACCATCCTTGTGGGGACAAACTACTGCCAGAGTATAACTTCTTGTTTGTGGGATTTGTATTGGCTGCCAATCTGCTACCAGGCCAAGTTCAAAGTTTTGGTGCTAAATTATAAGTTTCTATTAAGCTCAGGAACAGGTTCCTCAAGAGACTGCCTTATCCCTTACCTATTGAATAGATAGCTGCATTCTGCAGGACAGTGTCTCCTTCAAGAGTAGAGTATAGGAAGTCTGCACTACAGTAACTCAGAGCAGTGGCTGCCCTTGTTTTGTGGAGCAGCACAGCATCCCTGTTGAGATACAAAAGGCACCCATTACCTGCACTTTCTAGAAATAATTAAAGATTTTTTCCCCAATCTGAAGAAAAGGATACAAATCCTATCAGCCTCAGCAAGCATGGCCAAAGGTTCCCACACTTGTTCTGCAGAAAGCAACTTTACAAGGAATCCTTATGACACTGGGATCTTTGAAGTTCACATTACTGGCTGGTGAAGCCAAAGGACCCAGTTTCCTAATATTTCCCTCACACAGCTACCATTTTCAGAGTGGTAGAACAAGCAAGACAAGGGAACTCTGAAAATTAGAGCTCACTGAGGGGAATAGGATCTCTTAAGAACTCTCAGAAGCAGCCTTAACAAGTTACAGTTCCCAGGATGCTTTGAGGGAAGCCATGACTGTTAAAATAGTATTACAGCGCTTTAAATGTGGATGTGGCCTCTGAGCTCTTCTTTTGATCTCCAGAAATTAAATCTGTTCACATTTTAGGCATAGTAAAAATGGCAAAACAATCTAAAACAATCAACAAAACTTTGGAAAAAGTGGCCTTAATTTAGCAGAACAATAATTTTCCTATTAATTAGATGTGTGTTGATTGGAGAAAGAGCAATTATTGAAGTTTAACAAGAATCAAATAGATTAATCTATTTCTAAAGTCTATGAGGAAGACGAATGTAAAAATTGGCTTTCCAGAAAGCACAGTATTTGTAAGGGAGATGGAAGATTTATTAATAAAAGGGAGGAAATTCTATGTGGAAAATAATTAATTGAAATTTAGGTGAGAAAGTCTGAGAGATTATTGTTCTAATATATCATTCTTTATTATTCTTTACCTTCTTCTACCACACTTCTACTACACCTTACTAATGTTGGTTGCGCTATATTAATTGTGAGTCAAATTAAGTTTAATGGAACTTAATTCAATTTCATGTAATGTTAGTCTCACATAATGAGAATCAGGGGATGCCACAACTGCTATTTGGAATGGAGCTTGAGAGGTGGACGGGCACCAAATTTTGGCATCACACAGCGCACCACTGAAATTTGAGCCCCCAAGGTCTGGCACTGCACCATACCCAGTGGCAGAGCTTCGTGCTCCGGCACCGAGGGGCGGAGAGCAGGCAGGGGCGGGCTGGCGTGCACCCCAGGGGTGGGGCGCACAACTCGCAGGGGTGTAGCACGTATCCTGGGGGCAGGGCACGCCGCCTGCAGGGACGTGGCGCCCAACATGGGGGGGCAGCCGCGATGGCACCCCACTGGGATCATGCTGCCAGGGGCGGTGCACTTCCCCCCACTCCTCTTCCTCCACCAGTGACCATACCACCGCCCATGTTGGTCAAGAGGAGAGCTGAGACCCTGGAGATGTTTTGCTGGGAGCAAGGGTCTGCAGGTAATGGTGTAGGGAAGCATTCCTTAGAAAAATAATACAGTGGTACCTCAGGTTACATAAGCTTCAGGTTACATACGCTTCAGGTTACAGACTCCACTAACCCAGAAATAGTACCTCGGGTTAAGAACTTTGCTTCAGGATGAGAACAAAAATCATGCTCTGGCGGCGCAGCAGCAGCAGGAGGCCCCATTAGCTAAAGTGGTGCTTCAGGTTAAGAACAGTTTCAGGTTAAGAACGGACCTCTGGAACGAATTAAGTACATAACCAGAGGTACCACTGTAATTTTATTATTTATACCCTGCCCATCTCACTGGGTTTCCTTCTGCAGTCTTCTCCATCTTAACTAATGTTAGGGTCTAAGGCTCTCAGCCATAACATGAAATCTATACTATTTAAGAACTGTTCACAAATTTAAAATAAGCACATCTTGTATTATGAATTTCACGCTATTGACAACAAAACAGGAACTTTAAAGTTGGCTTGGGCAAAGGCATAGGAAAGAAAGAACAGATTTGTGATTGAAATCGGTCTTTGAAAATGTATCTTTAAATACAATTTACCAAAGAGCTGTGTGAAAGGAAATTACAGTGAAGATGGTGTGGAAATGCAAAACAAGCAAGGCTGTTTGAATATTTGCTTACTTGGAAGTTGACTAAAATTTACACCATGGAAATCTGTGAAATTAGCTAAATTTTAAGATTATTCAGAATGTGCTTCTCCCTGCTCCTGCACTGAGTTAAAATACAAACTCCCACAGATTTCAATATTGCCAAGATCTCCAGAAAAAGAGTTAGTGTTTGCTTCAAGGAGGCAAAAACAATGCAAGGAAATAAGCCTCTCTAATGAAATAACTTATTCAACAACTGAATGTTTAAGTGGAACTTTCCACAGCTGATGATTTCAGGGGCAACCACTGCTCTGCTCTACATTGACCCTACAGACAGGCAGCAGAGAGGGGTGTATAGTTTTTTCAGAAGACCATAGCTTTAAAGGGGTCACCAGCTTGGTACCTATGGCAACCAGTGCTCCCGCCAATATGTGGCTCCTGTGGCACCCATCAAAGTTCTCAGTAAATAGCCTCTTTAAAAAATCCATGTTGCGCATGCCCCACCATTTTGCGTTTCTTTGTTTGACACAGAAGATGTGTCAGTGTTGGCTCCTCCTCTCCTAGGTAATAATCCTGGGAGTTTCTTCATGCAAAACCTGTGTACTACCATTGAACTACTTACTACTTTTACTTTACTGGAGGGATTTTGTAAAAATATTTGTATGGCAAAGTAGTCATTTATGTGAGCACCCACCTGCAGTGTGAAGTAGAGGTGTGTACGAATTGTCGGTTTACTTATTCTATTTTTTTGTGATTATAATTTCATTAGCTTTGTTATCCATTCATTTGCTTTTCATTCATATGCAGACCTAATTTGGAATTAGGTCCAATTCGTTTTCATTTTTTCCAGCGACAATTTCAATGGGAGAGCTTGCCAGTAGCCTGTTACAAGAGCTGTTTTCCATCCAAATGGCATGAAATATTCAGGTACTCTACTGGCCTCCAGGGCATCACACCTGCCAAATTTTAGACAAATTGAACAAAAGGTCCATGTTTTAGAGGCAATTAAAAAGGCACATATCCCATTACTTTCAGCAGGTGATTCAGCTGTTTGTAGCTTTTGCCTAGGTCTCTCCCCCCCCCCTCTTCAAAATAGAAGTGGGGAACCTATGCCTCCCTCATCGTCCCCAACCATTAATGTTGCTGGCTGAGACTGTTGAGAACTTGTTGTTGTTGTTGTTGTTTAGTCGTTTAGTCGTGTCCGACTCTTCATGACCCCATGGACCAGAGCACACCAGGCACTTCTGTCTTCCACTGTCTCCCGCAGTTTGGTCAGACTCATGTTTGTAGCTTCGAGAACACTGTCCAACCATCTCGTTCTCTGTCATCCCCTTCTCCTTGTGCCCTCCATCTTTCCCAACATCAGGGTCTTTTCCAGGGAGTCTTCTCTTCTCATGAGGTGGCCAAAGTATTGGAGCCTCAGCTTCAGGATCTGTCCTTCCAGTGAGCACTCAGGGCTAATTTCCTTAAGAATGGATGTGTTTGATCTTCTTGCAGGCCATTGAGAACTAGAGTCCAATATCTAGAGAACCACAGGCTTTGCACCTGTCGTAATAATAACAAATGTAAATGGAAGATACCATTAAGATTAAATTAAGCATTGGCTGTTGACATGACTTAGTTGGAGCAAAATATAAGTCCTCTTCAGGCATTTTCCTCTGCAGAAGCATTAAGATTCAAGGGGCTGTTTGTGAAGAAAGGCCCTGGTCTGCCCCACCACTTCTCTAAGACAGCCTGTCACAGATTTATTGCCAGTTCTCTTCAAGTGTGAAAAGGGTCTTAAGATGCCTACCTGAGAGATGTGAGGGACCACCTCAGCAACTGACTCCAGATATCATTGTTTAGAAAGAGCCAGCGGGTCACTCCTCCCAGGAACAGGGGAGAGATTTTAAAAGCTGAGCAGCCCTCACAGTTGCATTCCCTCCCATCAGGAATCCAGACAGGATTTTCTATGAAGCTGAACTTGGAAGTAAACTAAAATTTTTATGTTGTAGTATCTAGGCTAGGATTAGTCCTGTTTTAGAGCTGTGGTTTGTTTTGCATTCTGTTTTGACCTGCTCTTTGCTTTTCCTCTACCCTTTCCTTTTGAAAGAAATTTTCATAATTTGGCCACTGAAGTGTGTGTACATAGACTCAAAGGGTCCAAAATTCCTGTGTACATAGACTCCTGGAATTAATGCTACTGAAAGTTAAGGATCAGAGTTATAAGAGACCAGAATAGTCTTCTGAGATCTGGGGGAGACCCAGGGAGTGTGGGCTGCCTTTACACTCTAAGTAACTTTTAAGGAAACTGCCTGGGAAATGCAGGGTGTGTTTGTCTCAGGATTCCTGGGTTTTAGGAAGTTTAAGAGGGGGGTCTGCAGAAGACTTTGATATTGGACTAGGATAAGTCAGCTGGAAGCTAGGCCTGTTCTCCCCAGCATTTTGTTTGTAGGTTGAACTGAGGAGTGCTGGGTGCACTGATTCAGACCCTTTTAAAAAGTAATTCCTTTGGTGCTTTCCAGGTCCTCTCTGATCTGGGGCACAAGAAGAAGTGGGAGGGTGACGGCAGCTAATACCAGAGGGTAAGATCCACTGGCAGGGCTGTTGTGTGGCAGATGGACAAAGAAGAGAGTTTTTGCATATAGGTAGGTAGGTAGGTAGATATAGTTTTGTATACGCAATCATTTTTTGCGTATTTTTTGGGTTACATACGCTTCAGGTTACAGACTCTGCTAACCCAGAAATATTACCTTGGGTTAAGAACTTTGCTTCAGGATGAGAACAGAAATTGTGCTCCAGCGGCGCGGCAGCAGCAGGAGGCCCCATTAGCTGAAGTGGTGCTTCAGGTTAAGAACAGTTTCAGGTTAAGTACGGACCTCCGGAACGAATTAAGTATTTAACCTGAGGTACCACTGTATACAGTAATTGTTTTAAATATGCTTTTATTATATTGTAAGTCATTTTGAGATGCTGCATAGGAAGTGATTCATAAATGAAATATAATAATAATGACTACTGTTCTCAAGTGCAACTCTTTATAAAAGGAAGTAAAATAAAAGTGGCATCCTTTTGAAATTACTTCCAATATGGCCATTCAACTAAAGTGCTAATGTTCTCTAAACTATAAGAGGTTGCACAAAACTGCATCAACAGTGACTTGGAAATCTGCTTTACATAGAGATAATCAGACTTCCACTTAGGAAGAATTTCTTTGGTCCCCCCCCCCTTTATGAGGTTGAGATAGGCATTCATGATTGTTATGAATTCCTTTTTTTTTTTTTTTTGCTTCAGGAAATGACACCTGCCATTCCTTTCACAATGCTGTGAAGCTCACTCCCACACCAAATGGGAGTGCAATTACAACATTAGGCTCTGTAACAGCTGTCTGCTATATATAGCACTTTTTGAAGGTGTTGCCATTTTGTGATCAATAAATCTACGCCGTTATCACTAAGGACATGAGTTGGATGCTTTCTCCTGTATTAGCCCTCATCAGCTTATGTATTGCTCTAAAGAGATAAGTTAGTTGCACAGATGGAATGATTCACTGCATGTCCCTAATAGCCTCCCAAGCTCAGTCTACCAATCAATAAAGGCATGCTTAGTACTTTCTGCCACTCTTCTTGATGTTCACATTCTTCTCTCAAGGAGGAATGTCCGGCTAGTTACTGTGCCGATGCTGTTATTACAATTTATTATTCATTTAAAGTGTTTAAAGCCATAAAATAGGCAATTAAACCCTCTATTTTAGAGTTCAAAGGCCAAGCGAGAGAAAAAGCCGTTAATGGATTCGTCTGTCTATTTTTCAGTGAAGCTCACCCGCCTGGCCTTTGTGTGACTGTTTCTCTGGAAACACATTTACTTACACACAAATGGAATTAGGTTACAAAATATAGAGGGTGATCAATAGGATATGATTATCAAACTGTTAACCTTAATGGTAGTTTTCAGTTCTATTTTTAAACAAAGTTTGACTTGGATAGAAATTGTGGCCAAGGTAGCAATGAACTTGACATTCTTCCTAGTGAGGGGCAACATTCTTGTCAACAAAACAGGAGGCTGGACCCAAACTGGAATGCTTTTTAGCAATATCCCTGTTGACAATGAGGATGAGGTGTTCTGGATAGAATGAGGAAAGAACTTTTAAACAACAACAACAACAACAACAACAACACCCTCATAGGCTCCTAAATCCTACTCCAGCAAAATGTTAGATATAAAGGGCTTAAGCAGGCCAAACCTCTCTCCCCAGTTTCCTTTTCCTTCCCAAGTGATGCTCATCTGCACTCGATGCCTAAAATTTCCCTATGCTCAGTACCCATTGGATTGTGATGGTCCAGCAGCTCTGAAAGGCCAGTTTGTTAGCTGTCATGCAACTTGAAGCATTATGGGCTTCTTGCATTTTATTATATGTATAGATATATCATGCAATTGTTAATGGTATGAATAGTGTCATGTCTGTGGCATTTTTATTTATTTTTTGGTTACTAAATCTTACCTATCCAGAAAACAGAAAAATAATCTTCTTCTAATTTCTTCAGCTACCAGAAGAAGTCACAGAATACAATGCATAAATACTTTGAACAGCTACTTACAGCTATTACTGGGCATGAAAAGTGAAATATGTCAGGCAAACTTTATGGGAACAGAAAAGGCTGCGAGTTGAAGCGCTGCGGATAGTTGAAGGAAACTTGTATAGGGTGCACTATGTATCTGAAGTTTTCCCATCCACTGTGCCAAGATTAATTCCGCTTGTAAGTGTTTCATCTGAACCTTTAGAAAGGTTAGAAATCAGTTTCTCAAAAACAAGTCACAGTAATTGGAATTTGCCCTTTGACTTTTAGCTTTTCTCTTTCTTCTAAGGCCTGCTGTTTTGTTTTGGGTTTTTTCTTCTTCAAAAAAGTAATATATGTTTGTGGCTGGGTAGTTTGTTTTCTTGTTGTGTTTGTTTTCTCACACGCAGAGAGAAAATTCCTTTCATTTATAGCAGAATTGAATAAAACAATGTTCTATAGTCCTTCCCAGAAAATAAAATATCCTCCAAAGTTGGAAGGCATATGGATAATAAATCTGTTCTTATTGCCACACATTACTCAATGGTCCACTAGCGCAATGCAGTATGCACAGGCTACCCTTAGATTTAACAAAATAGGCGCTCCATATGCATGTGGTGAAGATGCACACCCAAGCACCTTCATCATACATTCAGCTTAGGAGGCACAGTATTATAGTGGCTCTGCTCCAGCATACAAACACTTGGAGAACTGTACTTCAGCCTTACCATTTATGCTATGGGCTTCTGCAAGGTTCCATCCTGTCCTCAATGCAATTTAACATCTCTAATGAAGTCATTGGGACTGACCATTAGGTGACTGGAAGCAAGGTGCCATCAATATGCAGATGACACTCAGCTCTATTTCTTTCTGAGGTGTGAAAACATAACCAGATGCCTGTGGGATACAAGGGAGCAGAATATGAGCACAAGAGCACTCTCTTATCCTTTGGTTTTCAGCAACTGGTATTTGGGAGCCTTGTTACTTCCAACTGTGTAGAGATATAGCACAACCATCATAGCTAGTAGCTGTTGATAGCCCTTTCTTCCATGAATTTGTCTAATCCTCTTCCAAAGCCATCCATGTATGTTTCTGGACTGGCACTGTGGTGGCCTAGAAGAAGGGCAATTAACTTAATCCTAGCAAAACAAATGCCACATGGGAAGATATTTCACAGGATGAGGAATTAGAAAGGTTGCCTGTTCTGGGCAGAGTCGCACTCACCCTGAAGGAACAGGTCATAGTCTTGGGATGCTCCTGGATCCACATTTCTCTTTGAAGGTATAGGAGGCCTTCATAGCTAGGAGTGCCCATTGCCATCTATGGCTACATAGACAAATTCATTATGCTAATGTATAAAGTCCTTTGTTGCTTGCGTTCTGCATATTTGAAGGAGCATCTTCTTCCAGACTTGCTTGTGTGTTAAGATCTATGGAGGAAACCTGTCTAGTGGTGCCACAGTGATCTGAAGTGTGTTATGCAGTATATGATTGCCCAGATATTTGATGGCTGAAAGACACTCTTCCTAGGAAACGTGAGATCATTGGCTGAGAATAATTTTAACTGTTTTTAGAATGTTTTAATTGTTTTTAATGTTTTATCATTCTGTGTCTGCTGCCCTGGAGTCCTTGGGAGTAAGAGTAGGATATAAATTGAATAAATAAACCAAGCAGTTGATAGCCATCTGACATTGCCTAACTGATCTTACTCATAATCCTTTCTCCTCTTCTTTTTCTTTTGCACTATAGCCTCTCCCCTCTTGTGCATATACTCAGGTGGTTTTCTTTTTAGGATGAAGCTGATAGCTTACTGGTTTAATCTGTGCCCCCCCTTCCTTGTTGTTTTGAAGCAGTCTCTAATTAGTGTGAAATTATTACATGGATATAATGCATATATTGCCAAGAAACCTTTTCAAATCTAATGTCTATTAGTGGTGTGATAAGTCACTGTGTGGCTTGCTCAGGGGATCTGTAACGCATGAATTTTCTAAGGCAGAGCCAGGGAATAGAATCCAGACAGCAGGGAAATGTGATTGTTTGTGTGAACATGCCTATGTTTTTACTATCGGAGGCAAAGAGTTTTGGCTTCAGGGTCCTTCCCTACTACACCATTTGTGTTGCCCATTTCTAAGTCCTGGGTGCTACAAGCCACCCAGAATGGCTGGGGAAACCCAGCCAGATGGGCGGGACATAAATTTAAAAATTATTATTAAAAATTATTATTCTTACACCTATAATATTCAAGTATGCTCTATACCATGCTGTGCATGGTATGATGTCAAGTCACGTGTACTTGTGCAATAACAGTTTGCACTTTATCACTACAATGATCCAATGGCACAAAGGGAGGTTTTGTACCAGTAAAGCTTCTGTTGCACCCCATCTCTTACACCTCTTAGTGGGGTTGAAGTGCTTCACGATATTGTGCCATATGGCAAGCACTGTAAAGCATTGCACACAATATATAAGAAAGAACAGTGAAAACAATATTTCAGTCTCAATTTCCGTCTGCATGTTGGAGGTAATTATTGTCATAGAAGGATGCAATGGAAATGGACTGTGAGGTAAAGGTATAGCACTGTAATATTGACTCTTGAAAGCCCATTTTTGATCGCTTGCTATTATGTTTCATCTCTTCTAACACTGGAAAACTGAGCTTCACGAGGCACAACATTTACTTTTAGCGGTCCTCTGCTGAGTTAACCAGCCAGTCCTCTTAAGGAAGAAGGCAGAATCTCTTATTTTCTTTAGATATTGTGTCAACGTTACTGTGTTTCCAACTATTATACTATATATTAGATTGTACTGTGTATTTTATTGAAATAAAATAATGTTTTGAATTGTTTGATACTGCTGTTGTACATTGCCTATGTGTATGGAGGTGTTTGAATAACTACAACAACGTGTTTAAAATATATTTACAGAAATGTAGTCTCTGAATTTTGTACCTCCTTCTTTGCTAACTGAGCAGAAGAAGTAAAGCTTTGATGCATAACGAATGAAAATAATCAACAATATTTGGGGAACTGAGTTCATTTCCCCAGCTCTTCATAACTAGAATCAATAAAGGAAAGCCACCATTAGGGACTCTTTCTGGAAGCATTGACTAAAAGGTAATATGTAGGACTCTTGGGAAATTAGTACTGCATATTATATAGCCAAGCAAAACAAAACAAGAGGGGAAAGGTGAAAGGTCATTCCGTAGTATCATGGGACAAAATTGGTGACCATCGCTGTCACTTTTCTTTTTTGTGTTTGGCATGCTGCATTGTGAATAGTGCCCCCATCACTGCTCCCTTTCCCAAATTGATTTTGCTGGGCTGCCTGCATAAGACAACAGAGAAGAAAATTAGGCTTTAAAGATTTCTTCAGAGTCTATCTCTGTTCACCTCAAACGTCAGTTGAGCTTTAATTGCATTTGTCCTTTAAGGTGTGCATTACAGGCTGGGTTAACTGGGTGAGTTGGGCTTTTTCTGCATTAATTATGACCCAGGTTAAGTAGTGCCTATTTCAGGACTAGCACAATCTTTAGCTTCTTGGCAAGAGGAGAAGCGTTAATTCTGCCTGTAAATGAAAAGAACAAGTGTTTGCCAATTAAATCAAGCAGCTGTTTCACAGTCAGCATTACTAATAGCCACCAACAAATCACCAAGCCATTACTCTTGATGGTTTAATGAACTGCTTTCAATGCACAAACTCTCACCCCTATATTTTATAATGGTATGCAGGGATTCAACAGTATATTTCCAACAAACCGTAGTAAAGTTGTAACGTATAGTCAAGTGCTACAGTAAGCTTTGCCAATATGCTTCCAGTGTGGAGACATGGTGCCCAATTAAGGAGATTAAGGCTGCAATCCTATGCACACGTGCCTGGGAATAAGTTGCACCGAGCACTGCATAATTTACTTCTCAGTAAGCATACACAGGATTGTGCTTTAACTAAGAAGTGTGATTTGTGGCATTAAAAGAAAGCCTTCCTAAAATGGGGACTGTGTAGGAAAGGGGTCACAAAAATATGCAATGGATCCTTTTGATTTGCTTGATGTGAATATTACATTTAATGAATGCTGGGAAAGTTAGGAGGATGCTTTGGAGACTTCTATCAGTTTCTGCTGTATGAAAACGTATTGCTATGAGTTTGGGGAAGGGGCAGACTCTCCATAATCTCTAGATTCTGTAAAGAGCTAGAATTTGAGCAAACTCATAAATTCTTGAAGCAAGCATAGTTTGGTTATTGAAAACAAATCCAGGCACTTTTGCATTCAGCTTAGGATCACAAACACAGGCAACTTCACATAGCTAGCTGGGGATAACCCAAGCCGCTAACATGAAAAAAGGTGTTGAAGGCCCATCTATAGGAATATTTGGCTTGGGCAGGCAAAGGTTGCCAAAGTGATGGGTCATGTGTGAGGTGACAGGAAGAGGCTGTCCTAAGCAAGGAGTACTGGGAAGAAGGGGTAAAGCAAAGAGAGACTGTCATTTTATTCTGGTAGGGTTTCATCTCTCATGTGATGCATAATGTTTTTTATGTTTGGTTTCAACTGCTAATCGTTTCTCCTTTGTCAATTGCCATATTTTAAAAATACAGTTTCAATTTTGAATGTCAGCTGCCATAAGTGCCATAAGCTTGGGAGATACACATTTTTAAAATGAATAAATAAGTGTTCATAGGATTGTACTATCCCGAAAGTGTTCTGTTACATCAGGGGTTGGGTACCTTTTTTGAGTGTGAGGGCCCCATTCCTTTCTGGGCCACCTTCTGGGCAAAAAAGTGGGCAAAGCAACATTTAACATTTGCTCAGTAGGCCAGTTTCTAGATGCACTTGCAAACCCCTCTCTATCATCCATCCAGGCAAGCCAGGAAGACACATTGCAGTCAGGTAAAAAAGCACAAGGGGATGTAAAACTGGTCTGCTAGGGGGGTGGCTTTGGGAAAGTCCCAACGGCCACTTGGAGAAGCTTAGAGGGCCACATTTGGTGCCCATGCCTGAAGTTCTCCATCCCTGTCCTACATACTGCTTATGTTTATTGTATCCAGAAATTATATAGAAATACAGCTGTGCCACATTCTCACAGGACAAAAAAAATCACCGTGTTTCATTGGATAATTGGAATGTTGTCCGAATATGGAAGAGATTTACAAAGCAGTTCAACTCTTTGTAAGATCTAGTCCCGCATTGCTGATATATACCTACATAAATGGATGCTAAGTGTTAGAAGAATTGGCTTCCCCTTATGTATAGCTGGAAAGAGTTTGGAAAATAGGAAGTTGCACTAGAATGACCTTGGTCCTTATTGTTAGATTCTCACAGACCCAATAAAAACCTCCATACAGATTTCCATTCTAGATCTTGACTACAATGAGAATTTTAGCATTTGTCTTCTCTCCTCACCTTACAGAGGTGCTTTGAATTGCTTTGGTAATTATACGTTGCAGAAAGAAATTAGCAGCTTTTTCAGTTTCAGACATTAAATTACCGTGATAGGAAAAGACTGATGAACCAGTAAAATTGACATAAGAGGTCTAAGCCTTTTTCAGGCATGTAGTATCTGTGGAAAATGAGCACATATGCCCCTCCCTCCCACCCCCTCACCAAGAACACTTTCTGTAAAGAAAGGTAAGATACAGAATATTTTAATACTATACTGTTCTGCTCCATTTGGAATAGTTTCACTTAGTTTATCATTGTAATAGTTTTATCTATTTTTATAATTGTATACAGTGGTACCTCAGGTTAAGAACTTAATTCATTCTGGAGGTCCGTTCTTAACCTGAAACTGTTCTTAACCTGAGGTGCCACTTTAACTAATGGGGCCTCCCACTGCTGCTGCGCCGCCAGAGCACAATTTCTATTCTCATCCTGAAGCAAAGTTCTTAACCCAAGGTACTATTTCTGGGTTAGCGGAGTCTGTAAAGACTCTCCTCCCTGAAAGAGAGGGGAGTGGTTGTGGGCGGGAGCCCGAGCACCGCCCAGCAGGGGGCGTTGCCCCCTGCCTCCAGCTCACCTGGCTGGCGCTCACGCCCCCCCGATGGCCACCCAACCAGGTGCCGTGGAGGGGGCGTGTTCAGCAGCCTTTTGCTGCAGTGCCAGCCTCTCCCTGGCCTCATTCCTCATCGTCGTCCCATCGCAAGTCACCCACCCTCCACTCCCTTTTAGTTAGGGCTTAGGTCATTGGCCTTGCTATGGACTTTAGGTTTCCAGAAATGTCTGTTTACTGCCACTGAAATATTTTCAGTGCCCCAAAGATGCACACAACAGTCATTTCACACTGGTCCAATTCAAATGTCAGCTGCACAGTGCTGGAAACAATTAACAGAACTTGCATGCCTTATTTGAGAAAAACAAGAGGGGCAGGGAAGCCAGAATATTTTGTTTTTACTTTTTAGCACAACAGAAAGCCATGTTGGAACAGAGGGAGCAAAGTAACATTTCACAGCACCTTACCCAGTCTGACCATTTTAAGCACCATTTGGAATGGGCAGAGTTATCAATATGGCTTGAATGTCAGGCAACAATATATGTGACACATCAGGAAACGATGGCGGCAAGACGTTTTTAAATGGCTTGAAGTTGCAGTTCAATATCCTGGTCAGCAGGACTTGGCTCTTAAAAGCTCTATTGATAAACTTTATGAGCAGGACCATGGAGAATTTCTAAAGTGTACTGAAAAGCTCCCCAAATTTGATCAGGTTGTGAGAAAGTATGTGCTAAGAATAAACAATGTTAAATTTCACTGGTCTTATTTTGGTAAAGTTAGTAAACTAACTTACAAATCTGATTTCACATAAATTCATTAAACACATTTGGAACAGCAGAGAGAGAACAAATGCTAATCCCTGCTTGATTATACCAGGGGATACCAGTCATATGGGACTGCTGACAGTTGCCATTCAATTTGGGTCAATAGAACAAAGTGAAATAAGCACTAAGAAAATAAGTAATGAAGAAAGTTTTTTTTCAGTTTTAACCGACTTCATAATTCATGCTGCTGGCCTAAGAAAAATAGTCTGTGAGGACTGAAGTCTGAAAATCCTTCATGATCACATGAGGGTCAAGCTGCACATTACACCAATATAAAGGTAAAGGTACCTTTTTTTACCTTATTACATCAATATACACCAGCTACAATAGGTGTGTGTGAGAGGATGAGCATAAGCATGTGGTATGTGGCACACGGGTTTGCTGCTTTGGTCACAAAGAGTGACAGAGAGGAGTGATATCCTATCCCTGTTTTGCTGTCATGATCAGGACAAATCACGCCTCTCTTGTGGTTGTGAGTCAAACCGGGGGGGGGGGAGAGGGAGGATTTTCATTGTTTTGGTTTCTGCCTCCCTCCATACAACCCAACCATCCTGTGACCCAAGATTATAATTATCATTTGAATGACACTGAGGATGGATGGGTTGCGTGGAGTGTGGCATATGCAAAATACTTGGGTCCATTAAAAACTAAAAAAGTCTTCTAGGAATTAAGTTCTCTTCCATACATACACAGGGTTTTATGTTGTTTATCCATAGATCCAGAAGGTGTCTCTTCCTTCAAATATTCTGTTTGATTATTTTACTATAATAATCATTTCTTAGAAAGGAAAAGTTGTGGCCATCAGAATTTTAAGTATTTTGAAATATGTTCTTTGTCAATATTACGTATTTGGGGTTTATAAACCATGTATGGAGATTAGTCATTTTCCCGTTGTGCTTGATCTGGCATGTTGAGCACATTAATGGGATGTTTGAAGAAACACATCCGCAATTTGCAAATGTTTGATCTGACATGAGATTATCGGAACTGATGCTCTTCACCCATTTAGATTTGGGAAACATATGGCACTCTCTCAGACATTGCCAGAAATTATGTGTTGGGTTATAGAATTCAGCATAGCATGGTTCTGAAGTCTTGGCAAGGTGACCGCAGAACTTTAGATACCTGTGGTCCATTGTTAAAGCCCTTCAAATTTATTAATGGTGGCAACTTAGTTTACTGTCATCATACCAGATCCTCTTACTGTTTTAGAGAATTGGAAAGGAGGAATAATATTGCTCTTAATTTGGTATGCAGAAAGCTGTGCCAGAAGCAAGAGACTTGGCATTGGAAATTGAAAGTAAACTAGTGTCTCCCTGAACAACTTCTGTGCTCCCTGAACAATTTCTGGGGGTGGAGGAAGGAGACTGCTATATTGTGATGGAGAAAATGAACCTGTTAGAACAGAGATTTGGAACAGTAATTCCATATAAATCTGTTTAACACTGTGTAGGATGAAGCAATTCAGTCCATCACTTATAGATTTGAGCAGACTGAACAACACAGTAAACATAAAGGTTGAGCCAAAAGTTTGTATCTTTGAATTTTTGGTTCAAATTCAGAGGGACAGACCAAACAAAGAACAATTTTTGGCATGGTGGGTGATGAAGAACAGCATTTTTTGTATTAACCCCTGTCTCGGCTGCAGCCTCCCCCCATCACTTTATCAGCAGTTCCAGCAGAAATTTTGTCTGCAGAGGATTTGCACAAATCAAATGATATGTTATGAGTATGATGTCTGAATGAGGTCCTAGTCCATTTCAGTAAGGAAAAGTGATTTTCCCATCCACTGAATGAATGTGAAAACCCATGCTTGGAGAACCTGTGCATTCATATTTGTACGCATATGGTAATCTGAATGAACAGTGCATAGAATTAATGTTTACCACCCTCAAAACAAATGAAGAAGTGTGGGTTTGAAGGATGTCTTAAGTATTTGGGGATGTGGTTGGTTTTCTGCTTTTTGTTTTAATCGCAGTGTAAAAGTTGGATGTAAGAATACTTTGGGGACAATCTCAAAATGTGTCAGAAGACACCACTTCTTTCTGATAGCCTATTTTAACAGAGGCCAGATCCATTAGAGGCGTTAACTGTGAAGTTAAGAATATTCAGAATATCTGTGGTCTCTTTTTATTTTGCTCTTGTAGGTCAGTGGTGTTTAGAAGTCTACAAACTGATAAATATGTTAAGATTTATCTCCCCCACAGGAGCCAATTCCTGGGGGTGGAGAGGTTTTCACTCCCCTCATAAAATACAACTCCCCAGTTGATGGGCATTGCCATTCAAATGGTGTGCATGCACCACATCATGTGATCAATTATGCAGGGCGGGGCTTACCTGGGTCCCCCCAATATTTTATTCAAGTTTTCACCCCTGATTTCCCCCCTCCACTCCCCACATTATTAGCCAATGTGTACTGCAAGAATATTATGAGCGGAAGGTAAAGAGTCAAAAAAATAAAACAAAACAGACTACTTTCAATCAACAGCAATTCTTTTCTGCCTGTTTACTGTCTTGTGAGCAAATCATATTAGGAAAAATTACATTTATGAGTGGACCAGGAGGAAGGGAGAGAGAAAGAGACACAAACTTCTGACTTTTACAGATGGCTGTTTTTCTTAATTATATAGATAACAGTTTAGAAATACCTAATTGGTCATGCTTCAGAAGTAATAGTTTTTCCAAGATAAACAAATGTTCACATTTTTCATACTTAATCAGAGAGTTTATGTGCAAAAAATGACCAAATGTATCATCTATTCTAAGCCTCCTATGCTATTTTGCAATAAACCACCATCTGTACTTTGATTTTACTGAAACTCAGTGATGACCACAAAATCTGATTACATGGCAGATGGTTTTTGGTGGAGAAATTTGATTTTTGGAAGAAGGTGGGGGAAGCAAATACAAAAGGTCTTTTCATTACTTTCGCTATGCCCTAAAGCAAGTTCCTTTGAGCAGACAGGTATCAGTATGCGTTGTGAATACTCACACCTTTCTTGACTTTAGCAATGCGTGCATTTCAAATGAAAGGGTACTGTTTGTGTGCCTCACTCAAAATGCGTAGCCCTTACTTGATCTGTTGGCGGCTTCTCCTGAGAAATACACATTCAGTTTTTCAGTTCATAATCTCTGCCAATTATCTGTTAACATATTAATTTAGGAATAAGAGAGCTGTGCATTGTGTCTTTTCCCTTAAATTAGCTGTCAGTTTTATGAAACTTCAAATCTCCATGAGGGATTTCAGTTTAAATGATTATCTGTTCTAGATTCCAGTGTTACTCCTTTGATGCGGAAAATGAGTTTGAGCTGAAGCTTTTTAGGCTTTTGCACTCAACAGAGGTAGTTATTCCATCACATCATCTGATCCTTAAAATTGATGACCAACCTGGCTGTTACCTTTTTCCGTAGGTGCACAGGATGCAACAGCTAGCTGCCTAATATACACATATTTGAAGGGTTTTTACCAAAATGCTTCATTTTTGTATGTATGCCAATTTCAGTAATCTGCACATTTTAAAGTACACTTTCTTATAAGATAGGCATCTTTGTAAACTTTTTGTTTTATTTGGAAAAGTGTGCATTTCTAACGATTGATGCATTTCAGTTCACATTTCTTTTCTGGAACTGAAAATTAGGTAAGTAAAGATAAAGGGACCCCTGACCATTAGGTCCAGTCGTGGCCGACTCTGGAGTTGCGGCGCTCATCTCGCTTTATTGGCCGAGGGAGCTGGCGTACAGCTTCCGGGTCATGTGGCCAGCAGGACTAAGCCGCTTCTGGCGAACCAGAGCAGCGCACGGAAACGCCATTTACCTTCCCGCCGGAGCAGTACCTATTTATCTACTTGCACTTTGAGGTGCTTTTGAACTGGTAGGTTGGCAGGAGGCAAATTAGGTAGAATCCCATTAAAATGAAAATTGAACTTAATTTTTTCCCCTTCCCTAGTTTCTAAATTGTGTTTGTCACTAGCACTGTTTTAAACATTGCTCTTTTTGCGCTGGCAGGGACCTCTGAAGTTGAGTCCATTGTGATGATACATTTCATCCTATGATTAAGCTGTGCATTATTTTATGTATACACTGGCGAGTTTTTCATATGATGGCACACAGGAGACAAACGATCAACTTGACATTTGTCTTAACTTGTGTTTATTGTTCCCTTGCTAAGCGTATTTCACTTATGTCAAATAAACTTCATGAATTCCTTTCAATATTTGAAAGAAGTTAAACATAAATCAGAAGATTCTTCCTTCTTTGGTCTCGTGATAACACCTGCTTAGAGACTTGCGCCTGGACTAAGAATTAATAAGAAAAGTTAGTTGTATTTTAATAAAGTGCTTTGTCATATAACTGTTTAGATAGAGCCTGTAATCACTATTTGTGCACATAGGGGAATACTTTTTCAATTAAGAGCAGATTTAAAGTGCCCACTCGTTACTTCTTCAACGGAATGAACTTATTTACTCTTTACACATTTCTCAGCCTGAAACTCATTGGGTGACCTTGGACCAGTCAGTCTCTTCATCCAAACCCACCCACCCAAAATCAGTGAGGAGGACGAATGGTTGAGCAATCATCCTGCCAACATATATTGACAGCACAGAGCAGTGCACAACTACAAGCCTAAAGTGAGGAGAAAACATAATAGTTAATGACTGTTTAGGGCAGTGACGGCCAAACTTGGCCCTCCAGTTTTTTTGGGACTACAACTACCATCATCCCTAGCTAACAGGACCAGTGGTCAGGGATGATGGGAACTGTAGTCCAAAAACAGCTGGAGGGCCAAGTTTGGCCATCATTGGTTTAGGGGAATTGGTCTTGGTATATACAACATCCTTTGGGACTATGTTCGAAGCCCTAATTCCTCCCTCTCCCACACACAACATAGGTTAAATTGGATGTGCACCCAAATGAAGTTAGTCCTCACTTCATTGCTTTCATTGGCACATGCACTCTTGATGCACATTCAAATATTACCTCCTACACTGAGTTGCCCATCCAGTACACATCCAATTGAAAGCAATGCAGTGCTGATAACAGCAACCATACTTAAATACGCATTCAGACACCATTCTAATTTAAGCACACGGTTCTTATCCAGTGTTATGCACAGGGATGATGCTCCCCCATAGATTGCATCCCCCATAGACTTGGATCTGGCAGTGTGGGTCAGAGTTGGAGATGTAGGGGGAAAGGGAGGGGGGAAATAAAGTTATTCTTTTTATTCTGCTCCTGCTCTACTTCTTCTGCTTCTTCTGGAATATGGCACAGCAAGAACAAGAAAATGGAACAAATACCAAAACCACAAACCTTTCTTGCGGGTCGACACTTCTTAGGAATATTATCTGTCACAATAACTACTGAATGGTTTCCACTCCTCTTGAGCTGATGACAAATTATACTCTTTCGACTTGCAAAATCACACAAACTGAGCTAGAACCAAAATGTTAAATATTCATTATGCACCAATACATGCTACAGCATAATGTAGTGACAAAGAAAAATACCTTAATGGGCAGGTAGCCATCTGGAGTTTATTGGGGGAAATTAAGAGAATAATGATCCAAGCAGCCTCTCAAAATGAATCAACAGTTTAACACAGGAAGCAAAGCCTTGTTAGCAAGGGAGATGAGAAATCAATCTATATTTAGAATAGATTTGGTGCTTTCCATCTGAGGATGTTTAGTTTATTAATATGCTATGTGGAAGCACCACAGAGATAATATTTAGTGCAAACTCTGTAGGAGGGGAAAGGATGAGTATTTGTCCTGTAAATGTCCTCTGGTAAAAAGAAACTTGTTGCCAGAGTCTTAGTATAATGCTCAGATAATACTAAGTAGCTGCCTTTATTTTTAAAATATGTTTTGTATTATTCCTTCTTTTGCCTACACATTTCTGAGGTCTTCTCACCCAACTCTATTGAGCCCCAGTGGATCATCCACACTTCCAATGACATTAGTCCTGCAATGTGGGAATCCCATGTCTGGCCTAATAGACAATTAAGCAACATCACCTTGACGCTGAATCATATAACATGCAAATATAATGATATTTGTTTCCGTTTTTCCACTGAACTACAAATGTGTTTCAGATTAAAGGCAAAATTGTAGATTTATGTACACAATTATTATGCACATTTTTATGGAATGAACGTGGCTATAGTTGAATCCTTAATTTTCTTTCACTTAATTTTACTGCCTATGAAATGAAATGGCAAAGGATCCCTCCTCGCAACGCCATTAGGAATAATGGGTAGAATACAAAGATGACCTCTCTGTGGGGAAGTCATCTTCTGCTTACAGAAGGGCCACTTTACAACTTATGCTAGAACTTGCACGAGAAAAGTGAAATTTGCATGAGAATCTCAATATATGAGCACAGTGGAGACATTCTTATATGGACAAAGATAGAAAGACCTATTATTGTTTAATATGGAGGAATTTTGAGATAAAGTTGATATGTTTGATTAGAGGAAAAACTATTGCTGCCATTTATTGATAACAGTAATTAGATAATCCCTTTTGGACTTTTTGTGTGAAAAGGAAAATGAATGAATTTGAGACATTTGCCTATGAAGTTTGGGAAAATATTGTTCACCAGAAAGCAGAACAATTTCATGTCATCCTAGAGTGAATGCTTTGAACAATTTCTTGTATGTAACTGACTGACAGAAAATCAGAAGTCCTTTTTATTTTTCTTCCTTCCTTTTTCCTTTGGTGTCCTCTGCTCTGGGCTCTTAATGGGGGTAAAGAAGAAGAAGAAGAAGAAGAAGAAGAAGAAGAAGAAGAAGAAGAAGAAGAAGAAGAAGAAGAAGAAATAATAAAGAACTGGCTGTAAAGCCATATTGAAACCGAGTTAGATAATTTTGATCATTTAGCAAGTGGAAGCATAGAAGAACAAATATATTCTATTTACACAACAGATCGCACAATAAATTGTTCTAGCAAGAGCATGAGAATGGCTAGAAAACATGGCTAGAAAATGCACTGCATGGATTATTATGAATAAATATTTGCAGAGCATCACTAGCACCTTCCCCTCTTCCCCCCTTTTTATTCACAATTCTAAAAAACCACATCTTTGCCTAACCCAAAATATGGTTCTTAAACAGCCTTGCTTCCAGAGCACCAGTGGGCTCAAGGTTGGAGATCAACATAAATTTGCATTAGGTTCAGAATTCTGTATTTATTTTTTGAAGGGGGTAACTTAATCTCATTGAGCTCCTTCAGTATTTCACTGCATGTAAGTAAGTGGATTATTTGTCAACCTGTCACTGTTTTAGTTAGGGTTCTCATTGATATTTTTACAGCTTCTTGTCCTGTTTTGCCTTTTAAAAAAAAGTTGCTAAAGAAGTTCATAATAGATAATGATTCACCAAGCTAAAACTGTTGCAAGGGCACTGAAGCTCTCATTTGGATTTCTCAGTAGTGAAACCCTACTACCATCGTTGGCCATTTTGTTCTTCTTTTCTGATTTACAGTTTTGTAGAGGAGATCAGCTTGAATCCTTTGGGACAAACTGGTGAGAGAAACATTATAATTTTCCCCTACTTTTCAATCAGTATTTTTCCAAGCATGTTCTTCAGAGTCTATTTAAGAAGTTTCTGTCTTCTGGAGCTTGAAAGAAAATGTATTATTCAGAAGCCTTAGCCCTATGATAAAAAGCTTGTTACTATTTTATCAACAGAGACATTTCACAGAATAAGCTAATTTATCTTGGTGACTGCAATATATGTGTGCCTGACAACCCAAGCAATTCCTGTCCCAAATTTGGATTCTACTCAGAAGCCCCCAAGTCTTTCCTTACCATTAATGCTGCTAATGCCAGTATTTTAAGAGACCAAACCTATTGGGATCGGTCAAAACTTGCTTGAAAGATGACAAAGGAGTGTTCACAACTTTCACTATCAGGCATCTTCTATAGACTCATAGATAAGCATGGCTTTTCAGGAGAGACATAATCCACTGACGACCGAACACTAGAGAGGATTACCAAATATTCAAAAAGGAGAGATATAGTAGTCATGGGAGACATCATACATTGCCAAGAATGTAAGGTCCAACAAATTCCTTAATTGCCTCAATGACAATTTTGTTTCCCAGAAGGTGGAAGAAGAAGAAGAAGAAGAAGAAGAAGAAGAAGAAGAAGAAGAAGAGGAGTTTGGACTTTATATCCCACCTTTCAGTTCCCTTAAGGAGTCTCAAAGCTGCTAACAATCTCCTTTCCCTTCCTCCCCCACAACAAACACTCTGTGATGTGAGTGAGGCTGAGAGACTTCAGAGAAATGTCACTAGGTCACCCAGCAGCTGCATGTGGAGGAGTGGGCAAGCGAACCCGGTTCACCAGATTACGAGTCCACTGCCCTTAACCACTACACCACACAACTAGGGGGCCATCTCTCTTGGACCTAGGCTTCACCAACACGGAGGAACTGATTAATGAAATGGAAGTAATGTGGACCTTGGGCGGAAGTGATAACTTCCTCTTGGGTTTCATTATACATAGACAAGGGAAAGCTGAGTGTAGTCAGACATGCACTCTAGACTTTAAGAAGGCCGATTTCAAAAAGCTTAAGGAACTTCTGGGTGAAGTCCTATGGTCAGAAATACTGTACACAAAGAGAAGGGAATCCAAGATGGACGGGAGTTGAAATAATGAAGAGTATGGAAAACAAGCCTTCTGGGGTATTCTTGAGGGAATTAGGTATGTTTAAAGAGGAGACTGAGAGGAGCTATGATAGCCATCTTCAGGGCTGTCACATGGAAGATGGAGTGAGTTTGTTTTCTCCTCTTGAGGGCAGGACCCAAACCAATGGCTTCACGTTACAAGAAAGGAGATTCTGACTAAACATCAGGAATAACTTTCTGACAATAACAACAGTTATACAGTGGAACAAACTCCTATGATAGGTGATGGACTCTCTTGGAGGTTTCTAAGCAGAGGTTGGATGGTTGGATCATACATCTTTGATGTATGATCTAGTTGAGATTCCTACATTGCTGGGGGTAGGATAATAAAACACTCAGGGTCCCTTGCAGCTCTACAATTCTGTGATTCTATGAGAGTTCTACCCAATGACAACTTCACTTTTGGTATAGCAATATTAAATAAATTCTTAGATTATAATAAGAAGACTCCAAATATTTCAATATTTTACATGCTATGAGTGATATGCTTCTTTCTGACATTAGATTCCTGTTGTTTTTATTTAGAACTTAATTATGAAAAGCATTGCCCGCTAATAGGGTATTAATAGTTGGAAAGTGTGGGAGATGGGCTAATTAATACCTAGAAGCATTCTGCCTAGGAAGACATGTACTATTGTGTGTATACATTTTCATCTAACTTTGCTGATGATCCATCTGGAGTGTATATCATTTAGTAATTGCTCTGCATGCAGTGAATTTAGAGTAAACCTCATAAAGAATAAAACCTTGTGCATAAATGAAGACATATGTTTTTGAAACCCCCCTGCTGCTTAGACTGTCTGGCTTTAGAAGCTTATGTACTTGCTGTTGTTAGAGAATAATGTAATTGCATTTTTGAAAATATGATATATTTTTTAAAAAGGAAAGAACAAAAAACCCATTCATACCCCAAATTCTCTTTTATACTTATTGGAACCGTTAGAAGCAACTGTCTGTCTTTGCTGTTTCACAAACATGAATGGCATGTTTCACTTTCCCATTAATTTCAATAGGGGCTGTTAGGCCTACCGGCGAGGTTGCTCGAGAGCGAACAGGCAAGTTCCCCACTGGTCGTTTCAAAGGCTTTATTATCAGTGCAAAAACGTTTACAGTGCAGAACATCTCAATTCCATGTCTTGCTCAGTCACTAGCAGAATCTGAGAGTGGGCGGTCCTTAAACTTTCCCCAGCAGAGTAGTCTCTGTTGGGATACTGCCAGGGAGATAGAATCCATCTGAGCCCCCAAGCTCGGTGCCGGACGATCCATCGACCTCCCGTAGTCAGGCAATATCAGCAATTCAGCGACACTAAGCCTCAGGCTTAGTGCACACTATAACAGCAGAATTCACACAGCAAAAAGTTGCACAAGCATGAGAGCAGGACATGCATATTTACAGTTTTATTCAGCGTTGGTCAGAACAAAGAAATCATGACCGTCTGCTCCGACTGCTCAGGCAAAACAGCCAAAAACGAAACGAACTTACAACATAAACATCCTGTGAGACAGGAACTTACGCAGGCTGTTATACAAACATCCTGCTCCCTTTTAAGGTGGAACGGAAATATCCTAACATCCTCCCCCTTTCCGTGTAACCTGTAGTACCTGTGGTTCAACCCAATTGCAACCTTTGTGCGTAAACCTTCAGTTGTTCTCTGTTAACAACCTTAGACAACAGATCAGCAGGAATTTCATTTCCTGGCATGTAGGACACCTGAATGAGTCCTTTCTGAATACACTCTCTTGCACGATGTAGCTTAATCTGCAAGTACTTGGTCCTTTGCTTGCAACTCTCTGAGTTCAGCAAAGCCAAACAAGATCTATTGTCTTGATACACATGTATAGGACATTTCACAGAAACCCCAATGTCCGTAAACAGTTGCATCAACCATTCACAATCCATGAGTGAAAATGACAGAGCATTGAGTTCTGCTTCACAGGAACTTAGGCTAACTGTTGTCTGCTTTTTGCACAACCAGTCAAACAGGCAGTGGTTGTACATGTAGCATACTCCAGAAGTGCTTGTACCATCCGTGGTGTCACTTCCAAAACTTGCATCTGCAAAGATTTCAAGACCTCCAGTCTTCTGACTGGTGAACCTCAGCCTGTAGTGCATAGTCCCTTTCAAATAGCGGGCTATGCGCTTCAGAGCTTTCCAATCCTGAACAGTAGGATTGTTAGCATGTCTGCTAAGCAGGTTAGTGCTTACAGCAATGTCAGGTCTTGAGCATCTAGCAATGAAATTCAACTTGCCTAGAATGCATCTGTACAGCGTTGTGTCAGAAAACGCTTCAGCAGTACTGTCTACCTGGTAACCTGTCACCATCGGTGTGTCTGCTGGGTTTGCATCAACCAAATTTAACCTGGTTAATACATCAGCAATTTTCTGTGTTTGGTGTACCAGAAAATTACCTGCTTGGTCCCTCTCCACCTGCAGAGAAAGATAGTTGGATACCTCACCAAGATCCTTCATGTCAAAGTGCTCCTTCAGCTGAGCTAGGGTGCTTTGGTAAAAAGCCTGATTCTTCCAAAACATCAGAAGATCATCAACAAAACATAAACAATACAGTTTGTTTTGCCCCTCCTCCTTGACAAACACACACGGATCAGCTTTGCCCTGGTGAAAACCTAGAGAAAGCAATGTTTCAGTGAGTTTTGTGTTCCAACACCTGGCACTCTGCTTGAGACCATATAAGGATTTCCGCAGTTTACAGACCATTCCCTTCTGTATCTGCATCCCATCAGGTGGAAGCATGTACAGCTGCTCGTTCAAAATCCCGTACAAAAAAGCTGTATTTATGTCATGATGGGAAACATGCAGTTTCTCCTCCGCAGCGATCTTGAGCATCAGCCGAATGCTCTCATATTTGACCATGGGTGAGTAGGTCTCGTGGTAATCCTGCCCTGGTACCTGTGAAAAACCTCTGGCAACCAATCTGGCTTTGTGTCTGACAACCTTGCCATTCTGGTCTGTCTTGGCCTTGAAGACCCATTTGCTGCCAACCAGTCTCATTCCTGGGACTACCGGTACCAGTTCCCAAGTCTGGTTCCTGTTTAAGGAATCAACTTCAGCCTTCATGGCATTAAGCCAAGGCTCAGCATCTTTAGAGGTTAACTCCTGGACCTCTTTGAAGCTTGAAGGTTCCCACACCTTCTCTGAGCTACTAAGAACAGCAGTTGCCATCTTAGCAAACTCATCAGCAAATCTCTTAGGAGGTTTGCCTTTGGTCGCCCTTTCAGACCTGCGAACCAGACGCAAGTCTTCTGGACTCATCTCCTCCTTCTTAGGAGAATAGTGACCAATGGTGAACAGTGGTTCTTCCAGTTCATTGTCAGACTCATCAGATGGTCTGACTGAGGCCTTTGCGCTCTTGTAGTCTGCTGTGTCATCACTGTCACTGACAGCAGCAGCAGCGCCGCCCACTGAACTGGAATCCGAACTCTGATCATCATCATCATCATCATCATCATCATCATCCTCATCATCCTCAGCTTTCTCAGCATGATCTGCTTTCTTCACATCACCTTCATCCTCCTCTGGGTAACTCTGGAAAATTCCCACATTTCCCCCCCACTTAGGATTGTACTCAACACTCCTTGTGAACTTTATGGATTTAGAGTTAGTCATCCATACTCTGTATGCACCTTTTTCGTACCCCATGAACAAACCATGTGCCCCACGCTTCCCAAGCTTGTTGCTTTGTGGGGTGTGTACCCACATGTCAGAACCAAAGATTCTCAAGTGCTTGGTGTTAGGTTTCTTACCAAACATTTTCTCATAGGGAGTGCAGCCAATAGGTGATGACAGTCTGCGATTAAAACTGTAAACAAAATTCGAGAGAGCCTCCCCCCAAAACTTCTCAGGGAGGTTGGCATCATGCAACAAGGTTTTTATTCCTTGCAGCAACGTTTGATTTGCTCTCTCCGCAAGCCCATTCATCCATGGCGATCTAGGCGTTGACAAGTCATGCTGGATTCCCTTCTCAGTCAGGAAAGCTTCAAACTGCTGAGAAGTGAACTCCCCGCCTCGATCAGTAAACAGACAACCAATACGTTTACCGTGAGCATTCTCCAACCAAGCACAGAATGCCTTGAACTTAGGAAATGCTTGCGATTTCTGCTCGAGCATAAACACATGAATGTACCTGGAAAAAGAATCAATTAGAACCATGAAGTACCTTGCTCCTCCCAAAGAGGGCGCTAGAGGACCTACCAGGTCTGCGTGAACTAGCTGGTAGGGTTTGGAAGCCTGCCTGCTAGACTCCTTGCCTTTTGGAGCAACCTTCACCTTGTTCTCTGCACAAGATACACATTTCATGTGAAATTTACAAGGTTTGATGTCCAAACCTTCAACCAACTCAGGCATCTTGGCTAGCGCTTGCCAAGAGAGGTGACAAAATCTGCGATGTGCATCATGAATGCATCCTGCATGAAGAACCTTGTTAGTTTGTGCAACACAACAAGTATCAGCATTAGACACAGCAACATCATCATAAGTTAGACTGAACAAACCATCCACCAACTTTGCATGCCACATGTCCTCTTTGCCTTTTCTGATGACACAGACAGTCCTCTTGAAGGAAATTTCAAAACCACGCCCAGTCAGCTGTGGTACACTAATCAAATTGTCCGCAGCTCCTGGAACAAAAAGTACATTGCTAATGGTCGTATTCAGACTTGCAAGTTTCACAGTTCCAACTCCTGTAGCTTGCAAAGTCCTTCCATCAGCCAGCTGGACCTCTCCATCTTGAGGTGTGAAGGAGATAAACAGATGGCGGTCTTTGCTGAGATGGCGCGTGCAACCTGAGTCAATTACAAACCTGGCCTTGGCCTTGTTTCCCACTGGCGTGGGCTTTTGCAGCTTGCCTTTAGCCTTTGGTGAAGCTGTGCCAGCAAACATAGCCGTGTTTTCCACTGGCGAGGGCTTTTGCAACTTGCCCCCCTGCTCCTGGCCATCAGACGTGCCTTTAGCCTTTGGTGGAGCTGTGCCAGCAAACATAGCCTTGTTTTCCACTGGCGTGGGCTGTTGCAACTTGCCCCCCTGCTCCTGGCCACCTGCAAGCATCTTGCTCTGTTTACATCTGGTCTTCCGGCCTCTGCAAAGGCTCTGACCTTGGTTCTCACGAGAAACAGAGCTCTCAGCTGCCGACTCCTTGGCTCCCTCTGGAGGCTGGAATGCTGCCTGGGATGACATCACAGTCAGCTCCCCCTGCAGCTTGCAACCGGTGCCCTCGGCATCCGTGCATTCACTCGCATTCTGGGAAACAGCCAGGACCTCCGACGCAGTCAAACTCTGGGCTGGGATGACTGGCAGATGGGCTATCTTCAAAGCATTCCACATCTGACGTGCAGTCGTGTTGCCAGCTAGCGTAGCAATTTCCTCCAGAGAGACGGACAAGACTATTACGTCTATGGCTCTCGAATTCTGAGCCTCCCATCTCCCTGTCAGAGGAACTGGAGGGGCTTCTGAGACAGTATGCCAGACTCCAAACTGACACAGCAAACTCTCACACCATTTTGCCCAGGTCTCATAATTGTCCCGATTTAATTTTGGGCACTCAGCAGCTTCAGAGGCTTGGAAAAACTCCATTCCAGCTCTTAACGCCAGCCGTGAGCCTTTATGCCACTTCAGAGACTCCTTATCTTGGCACCCATAAATCACGAAGCCTGCTTGGCTCGGCTCCCAGGCCAATTAGTTTTGCCGGACATCAAAGACTTCTTCCGCGGCAGAAAAGCCTCTGCTTTCACTTTCCAGCACATACCTCTCAGCAGTCTGTCGCTGTCTTACTCTTCTGCAAGTGCCGTGAATCTGGGCCCATAACCTGTTGTTGGGATACTGCCAGGGAGATAGAATCCATCTGAGCCCCCAAGCTCGGTGCCGGACGATCCATCGACCTCCCGTAGTCAGGCAATATCAGCAATTCAGCGACACTAAGCCTCAGGCTTAGTGCACACTATAACAGCAGAATTCACACAGCAAAAAGTTGCACAAGCATGAGAGCAGGACATGCATATTTACAGTTTTATTCAGCGTTGGTCAGAACAAAGAAATCATGACCGTCTGCTCCGACTGCTCAGGCAAAACAGCCAAAAACGAAACGAACTTACAACATAAACATCCTGTGAGACAGGAACTTACGCAGGCTGTTATACAAACATCCTGCTCCCTTTTAAGGTGGAACGGAAATATCCTAACAGTCTCTTGACCCCCATCCGATGCCTCCCCTTTCTGCGAGTAAACCTACTGTGCAGAGAGGGCATGGCTAAAGGCGGACCTGCCTCCCTCCCCCGCTTTGCTCATGCACGGTGTCTTGGCTCTCTCTTGCATCCTCTGAGCCCTGCATCCCTTCCCCACTAGAGGCGGGGCTTCCCTCCTCCACGGAGGAAGTGCTGCTTCTCAGGATCTTTGGAGGCTCCCTGTAACCCAGCTGCCCTCCCACCTCTGGCCTCTGAGCTGATGGCAGTTCCCTGACAGGGCCAATCAGACTTCAGATACCAGAGTGTTACACTAACGATGCCTTCTCAGAACTAAGTCTGGCTGAGTTCAATGAGGCTTACTCCCAGGTGAGTGGGATTAGGATTGCAGCCTTGGAAAATTGAATAGGATGAGGGGGCAGAGCAGCACAACTGACCCCATAATTGTTGAAGAATAAATGGATTATAACATGCTTCAGGTTTATTAATAATAATAATAATAATAATAATAATAATAATAATAATAATAATAGATATTTCAAACATCTACTGAGACCCACAAAGCATTAAAAATGGCAGCAGTAATTATCTATACTGAAAATGGTCCAATGACACAGGAAAAGGGATAATACACAACAGCTTCTCCCAGAAGCTTCTGCATAATATGCCAAACAGTATGAACTAAAGATTGTTTGGCTAAGTCTTATGCAAATTAATTGACAATCACCCTTGATCATAAGGGATAAATGACAATGAAGCATCCAAATGTAGCACACACAACACTAAAGTCTGATAATTACATAATAACACTTCTGAGATAAAGGAACATAGTTTGGGAATAAAAATTAAACCTGAAAGAAAGGATGTCACAAACACCATTAAGAATCTATGCAGCCCTTATGGCAACAGAATGGCTGACAAATGGCAACATGCATGTTAAAGAGCCTGAATCAATTAACGTCCATTAATCTAATTCAGTGTGAAGGACATCGCAGCAAGAACATCTTATATGACAATCAGCGGACAGTATTCCTTTCCCCCACAAGGAATTCATATCTGCAGTAACAGAGGCGTTTAAAACAATGAAATTTCCAACTGGATAAAAATTCAATGAAGAACAAAGATTAAAATAAACCCCTATGAACTTTACTTTAAGTGCAGAAAGGATAAAAATTACTCACGTTGAGCAAGTACAGTAAGAACACACTGAAATATGCAGAAGAATCTGGGGGAACAGCATTGCCTGATAAACAAAAGCAGCTGTTGAGATCAGAACTTTAAACGTTCTCTAACTAAAAATAGTTCTTTACTGGCATTTGGAGCTGACCTCTATGTTTTTTGCTTAGCAGATTTATTGGTCATCATATCTGTAAAGAGTTGCTTTCTGACATTAGCATGGCATCCTATTATGTTTGACATTTGTTGTGACCCAATTCCTTTAACAACCTGGCTGCAGGTATGAGGTGAACACGATTTGTACACTGTGATAGGTTGTGTGGAAATGATAGGGACAGTTGTTTTGAAGGCAGGGCTGGATGGAATGATCACATATTCTTCTGTGGGTTAGCTTTGTCTTGTGCTGAGGTCTTTTTGAATTCACTTGGATAATATCTAATGGCAGAATCAGTGCACGCACGGTGTATTTTCACTGCAGTCTTCAACAGGGCTGGGCCCGGACATTTTGCCACTTGAGGCAAAGCAAAAGATAAGTTGCAGTCTCTTCTTCTCTGGCTATGTACCGTGACAGTTCAACAGTTAAAAAAATTGTGCAATTCATATAAAAAATGAATCTATCTTACAAATTTGATAGAAAAAAATGAAGGTGGGCATTGTAATTTATTTTCTTCATATATTGTAGTGGCACTTTTGTTCTTTTTGTGCTTTTCTCTCATTCTGTTTTTGTGAGAATATTAAAGTCTTCAGAGAAGAGGAGACCATTTTAAAAAAAATCAAAGAGAAGCAGTCTGTGTACTGAAAGAGACAATCTGTGTTTATTCCTTCTAAAGTAAATCACAACGCAGTGGGCGAAAAAAAAACAGGTGCTCAATGCCTAATTGCCCAAGTGAAAACCATATATCATCTGTGCATAACTCCCACTAGAAAGCTGAAGATTCCTCCCTTTTATTATATTCAATGAGTTGTTAACTTTTTATCCTTTTTATTCTTTATACAAAAATGCTGGGGGTGGGTGGGTTTGAACAAAGCTTCACATGACTACAAATGATATACCGATTGGCAAATCTCTTTTAGTTTGTGGGAAATAAATTTGCAGCCTGTTCATGTTTACTTGGTAATAAATCCAATTTAGTTTAATATGACTTCCCCCTAAGTAAACGTGCAAAGTGCTGAAGCCTTTCTTTGCAAAACTTCAGGCCGCAGAAACTTCTCCATGCTTCCCCAAAGCAAAATGAATGAATAGTCAACTAACCTTCAAACAATTTTAAGCCCAAATGAATGAGAACAGTGTAACCACACTGCAGAGAGAAGTGTGTAATTTACAAACTAGAATGATAGTTTCTCCCCAGTCCGGCAGCAAAAGGAAAATGCATCCATTATGCATGCTCTGATGTGCACAGACCTTGATGCAAACAACTTCTCCATGAATATCAGGACCTATTTTACACATGCAATGGTGTCATATATGGAACACTGTTTACCAGATGTTAATGGGGAACCTCTTTCCTTGCTCAGATATCCCTGTGGGCATTACACCCGCATGAAACTTGGATTGAAAGCCCTGTAACACCAGGAGGTGAAAAATCCAAGAATACTTATATGGAACTACTGGGAGGTATTCAACTAACTTTTTTGTGGTGCTGTAAGTGTGGCTGTTTATAGCATGAAGGTTGTCATAAAACAGATTTGCCTGGCACACTGCCAGCAGAGTGAACACAGTTTGAGGCAAAAGTGAGTGCAATCACCCTTAGTCTGATTGACCAGCAACACAAGAGTGTTCTAGGCAGATTATTTTATTGCCCGTCATTAAGCGTATTGGTCACTATTTACAGAGATAGTCCTTAACGGCTGTGGATTCCCATAGCGGTAGATTTGCTTGCATCCTGTCCGCAGACAAAATGAAAGTTCTCTCAGTTGCTCACATAGTGCAATGTGCATGTACATGATTTTACTGACTTATCTTGCAGCTGTGTGAACAATCCCACTCCACAGCCTGAGTTCCGTCTTACATGCAAAAACTCACAGAGACAGTTTTCTGACAACGAATGACCAATACTCCCAACAGTAAGGGGATTTCCCTCATCTCCTTCCCCTCCCTCCTCTCATGCCCCATGCCATCCCCAAATCTGCTCCAGATGGTTGAGGGGAAACCCAGAGCATACTTGGCGGGGGGAAGAGATGAAGAGAATGCTCTGTCACTCAAACATTCACTTTAGCACTATGTTGACTACAACACATGTGCTTGAAATAATTGGAATATAGAGCACAATCTTTCTGTATGGAGAAAATCCCAATATGGGGCCAATACTGCCTTGTTTCTTTCCTCTCGGCACCGCAGCATTGAAGTCTACATATGAAGTAACTCAACGGTTCAAAAGGAAAGGCTGGGTAAAGTTAATAACTCTGGTACCCTACTTTCATGAATGCAGCAGTAGGCAGAATGGCAGGAATGGGAAACCTGTGACCCTTCTGATATTACTGGAGTATATCTTCTATCATCTTTGACTGTTGGTCATGCAAATTGGGGCTGGCCCATCCATATGCAGGCATTCTATCCTCAAAAGAGGAATGTTCATGCTCATAGTTCACTTCATTGACAGGGTGTGTCTGCTTTGAAGTAGTTTCTAGAGAGTAAAAGCTTACAATGAAAAAGCTTTTGTAAAGTTAGCTATGTTTCAAATGCAGTTTCGGATTTTTTTTAAAAAAAATTCTAATTATACACTGTGTTTTGATCACCACCCTCCAGCAAGTGCTATATCTTAAAAATAGAAATGTAACATTAAACAGTGAGTTTTGTTTTGCTGTAAAATATTGAGGTTAGTTCTTATTTTCATGTATCATTTTTATCAAATGTGCAAGCAGCAAGGGTGAAAATTAGCCCTTCGTTTGCTATTTAGGTATCTGGAAGCTGTAGAGCCTTTCTGTAGAGGAATAATTATTAACAACAGACAAAATCTTTTGACTATGTAGAATTGTTTTAAAATGCTTATAATGAGAACTTTGTAATCACATGTATTTTTATTTTAACATAATACGGTTAATCTGGGAGACTTGTTATAATTATATTTGAAACATAATATTCGATGGAATTCTTATGTGTTTCAGGATACCCTCTTAACTGGACTGAGCACCACTGAAATAAACTGAACCCACTTCTGAACAGGATTGTGCCATAAGTTGCTATCTACTCAAAATCTTCATGCTACAACAAAGAATAAAAATAGTTCATGTATAGGGGGAGAAAAGCACACATTATTATTATTTCAATTTTTTACCAGCACTTCACCATAATGACCCTGGTTAATACTGTAATTCAAAATACAATATTAAAAACATTTTTTAAAGTACAAACAGGAGAATAGGATGGGTCCTAAAATGCTGCTTATATCAGATGTTCTCATAATGTCAAATCAGGCTTGAAATTTCAAGTATTTGGTATTGTGAAAATCCTGATGATTCATTCAAGTTTTTCTCACAGTACGACTACCTTACAAACACCTAGAATTGACAGATCAAGCAAAAGGGCTCACCATCAGTCAACAAAGCATATCTATTATATTCTATATGCACCAATTTTACAATCCACTTGTGTTTTTGTACCCCCTCCCCCCAAAAAAACCCCTCTTAAGCTCTAATGTGAATTGGGGAGCCTGTGATGGTACTTGGTCATAGTAGGAATGCTACAACAATAACATTTATTGCATTAATCTTTATACCATAGCACAGAGCAAGCTAACATTTAAACCAGATGGCATATGGCCTCAACCCCTGAGTGCTATTCTAATACCACCTTTCACATCTTTTGCACCCATCTTTTACCCCTGTTCAGTTTCCAAATTGTACATTAAGGTTCAGTTTTGCTGCTTGGACAAAACAATGAAGGCAGCGAAAAGGAAATGCACTGTTGCCATCTATTCACTTACGTGTCTTTCCAGTATATAAGATCTTATTGACACTAGGAAGCAGGTATTACCGTGGTTATGAATTATCTGTATTCACAGCTCTGAACAGTGTGGGATAACACTTCCTCATTTGCTTTGAACATTGCTATGGCATCATTGGCAGAATGCCCCATGTTCAATCACTGACCTTTGCAGTTAGGTCTGGGAATACCCCCTATTTGAAACCTTAGAGAGTTGATGCCTATCAGTGAGTGTAGGCAACACTGAGCTAGACGGATCAGTTGTCTCTGGACAGGTTCTTATGTTCTTTTCCCTGTTACCACTGGAACTGGGGAGTGAGTTGTGAGGACAGGAAGTTATTATCTGGCTCTGATTACAATCCAGGATGGGAAAGAGCTATCAGAAGACTGATAGTTTACATCAGAATACTAGGATATTTTATGAGCACACCAAGTTCATAATACAAACCAAGACATTATGAAGTTTGGTGACAGACTGATGAAAGTGCATTCATGTTTGCTTCTACTCTCTGCCTGCCTACATCTGCCACCTTCACATAAAAGTGCTAATCCTGCAATATATAAAAGGATAAACCCCACCCAACTCAAAGATCAATACCAAATAGCAAGAGAGAGAGCATCAAATTCAGATGGAACTCACTACTCCAGTGTTGAATTTACTCTTTTAAAAAGAAAGAAAATAGATTTAGTTGCATTATAACAATAAACCCCCCCAGTAAGAATGATCAAGCACAAGCAAATGTAGCAGTAGCAGCGGCAAAGGAGCAAAACAGTAGAAATTCACTGAATGTCACCCTTTATCCACCATAGTGCATAATACTATGGGCCTATCTTAACTCAGAAGCTACTTCAAGGTTTTCGCCAGGGATTCTTTCCATCCCTTCCTTGAGATTTCAAATATAAATCCTGCAACCTTTTACATGCACAGCGTGTATTCTCTATCACTAAGCTACAGAACTCCCCCCCCCATGAAAAAAGTGGTCCAAATTAAAAAGTGGTTTCTCATTCTGAGGAACCTGTGTTCTATTCTGCATCCTTTAACAACTTGCATGCCTTCTGTATATCTAGAGATTTGATTGAATTGCACAGAGTTCGGGCTTTTGAGGTAGTGCAGCACTATTTGGGACCAGCCCTGTTGACTATAAGTGTCTTTTATTTGATTCAACGTTCCTTAACTGAAAAATAAATATTTCTAAAGTTTGCAATGCAATCCTAGTTCTGGGCTATGTCACCTACACAAAAGAATTTTCTTCACATTGTTTGAGAGCTATTGAATTATTTGCTCACTCTTTTAGACATGCTGCCAGAGCTGCCAATACTTTCCCACTATTCTTTGTGAATGTGAATTGCTGTGGTATATTTTCCTTTCCTTTCCTTTCTTCCTCCTATTCTGAAAAGGACAGTTGGTGGTCAAATATAGACATGGCTTTAGCAGCCTGCTGGTAACATTAGTCTGAGGTCTATCTCAGAAATGTGTGATGCCTCCAGATCAAAATTAAGGGGATGAACTCCTGATTTTGTGAAAGTTAATAGACTTTTCTGTGACTTTCCCAACAGACGAAGACAGCTTTACACATTTGAAGGGCAATTAGAAAAAAAGCTCAAAATTTCAATACTTTCAGCTCACCTCTTCAAGCCTAGCATTAGAAATGCAAATCCCAGCTGTCTTAAGTGTTCAAAGGGCTTCAGCAGGAGGAGGGGGGAGGGTGTTTTTGTATTATCAAATAAATAAAAAAGGGTTTATATTCTAGAGCAATATTAAATCTTTGTGAGATGAATGCAAATCTGTACAAAGGCAGCTGAGATCTTAAACCACGGCTACATTCAGGGTTAAGTCCTTGGCAGGAACTGGGATTTGTGTTTGGGGGAAATGAGATAGAAAAATGGCCCTGAATCCTTCATTTAAAGATCTCTGAGTGTTCCTACAGATGAAATTTTGGGATATTATGCAGCATTGACATATCCATACAGAACTTTCACATGTAAGATTTCACATTTACATATACAGTTGATATTGGATTCCATTCCTTATCTGACACTCAATAACACAGGCCAGGGCAATAGTTGCATGCAGAAGGTCCTAGATTCAATCCCTGGTGTCTACAGGCAAGACTGGAATGGATGAGACTCCTGTCTGAAATCCTGGAGAGTCCATGCCAGCCAGTGAACTAGATGGACTAATGATCTGGTCTGGTATAAGTCTGCTTCCTTTGTTCCTAATGCCCATGTGTGCGTCAAAAAATGCCATTTCTCTATGTATGCCAAACCCTGGAATGAAATAATACTTTCTTCTGAATATATTACATCTTCTGTTTAGGTATATTTCCTGTCTTATTGTGATTTTTTTACTCAACAATTCTTATATTTGCAATTTGCAATCAGACACCTTTGTCCTGTTTTTACATGCTGAGGATTAGAAAAAAGTTCAAGGAATATAAAGCTAATTGCCCAAACTTCAACATTCCTTTTATCTTTTAGTCTACCTTGCCTTCTCCCTTTCACGCAGATAAAAATGCTGGCCTGGATTGACTCAATGTATCACTTACGTTCTTTTTTTTTATGGTTAGCTTGTCACTGTAGATTTGCGCTGTATCACTCACTGACACAATGTAAAATAAAGTTAGGAATGAAGTAATAAGATTTGGGAACTGTCAGCCCCACTCAGACTTTCAACATTTTCATTGGCAGATGAATCAGAACATTGTTCATTTTATCCCCTTAGAACAGAACAGACAAAAAAGTTAGGAAAATGTATGACATTTCAAGCATATAGTCTCAACTAGGGAGAGTTCTGTAAAACCAGAAGTGCAGAAAATATCATGGAGAAAACATGTAGTTCCTCCCTCTACCTCAGGGCAAGTCTGTCTTAGAGAAATGCAGAATCCACACTGAAGTCTTAGAGAAATGCAGAATTCACTACCTGCCACCTGTGTTCAGTCTGGGTGTCACATGGGGTCACATGATATGCTAATCTTTATTTTAATTTTGCCCTGTGGCAGCTAGAGGGCAGTAGCAATTCAAATCAAACTGTACACAAATGTTCTTCAAACTATAGACATCCAGCCAGGCTAACAATAATGTCTCTTCTGATGTCAGCTTTAATTAACTTAAGATTCTTGGCTAAAGCACTTCCCCACAAGCTCCAATTAATAGCCCTTTCTGAAAGCAAGTCGTGTTCCTGCCCACCTTCCAGTCTAGGATTTATAAACCTTGCTTAGAGTATAAGCGGTTCTCAGAGTGGTCACATTAGCTCATTGGAGACAGAAAAAGAGCCAACCATTTCCCAAGATATCTGTCCAGATATTGAAACGTAGCTTCCAACCAGACTGTATGCCCAGAAGGTAAAGTAACAGGAATTGCAATGTTGTTGTGACTTACATTCAATATGCCTTCCAGAATTTGTGAGCTTTTCTCAATATATTTGTTAATTCAGAGAGAGAGAATAAGAGCTTTATAAAAAGATGCTATACATCCAAGATAGGGGATCTCAAGATCCATTGAGTATTAATTTGAATTTCCAGTAACTGCAGCTGAATAATTCTACATCTACATTCCAATCCAGCTAATTCATGTTCTTGGAGCAAACCTGTCCAAAGAAACTGTACTTCAACAAAACAGAACACAGTGGAGCTCTTTTGCCCCCCATTTAGCTCACACAGAAAAGAAATAATAATGAGAGAGAGAGAGAGAGAGAGAGAGAGAGAGAGAGAAAGAAAGAGAGAGAGAGAAGGAAGAAAAACTGTTGGCATGTAAGTAGGTTAGCCATTAGATTCATTTGACAGATACACATATTTGCTGAGGCCACATTTTGGTATTGTCAGCAGCATTCATACTACTGAAGGTCCTAATATAGATGTTCCTAGTGCTGGTTTGCCAGACTATTAAAAACATGGTACAAGCTGCAGATGAATTCCATTAAAAAAAATGCAGCTAGGCATTTATATTTTGCGTATCCAGTATCTCTGTGTGTGAATTTGATAAGGGAAAGAATTAAAGCACGTTGTAGCTCCACTGGCTTTAAATGTTTTTGTGAGCATTCATGTGAATAACATACATGCTGGGGCAATGTGCTTGAGAGGCATGACTTGTATCTCACACCTATTTCCCCCTCCTTTCCCCTTACCATAACTGTCCCTTATGTCAACTACATTGTGTCACTCCTTGAGGCCTGAATAACATGATAAACTGCCTTACATCGGTCAATCTAGGTCCATATTGTACAGCCCTAAGCAGTAGCCACTGGGAAAGCAAATCCCCTCCCTTTATGTACCCCACTGTATAACACTTACCCTCACCTGGTTGATCCACCTGCAGAGCTGTTCCAGATAATGGGAACTGATTGTGTATATTTGACAGGCTTCCCTTTCAGACCTTCCTCCAAGTGTGGGTTGCATGAGGAAGAGACTGGCATAGATCCATATGAGAGGCAGCCTCAGAATAAGCAAGCAATGGGTGAGGGAACCCACCCAGACAGTCCACCAGCCCTTGCTGTTGGGAACAGGTGGACAAGTGCGAGGCCGGGCAGGCAGGCAGGCAGGCATGTGCAGTGCTGGCCTTTCTTGTGCTTGCTGTGTGCAATGCCCACCTGGGAGCTGAGTGCCCAGTGCCAAAGGGAGCCTTTCTGCCATGCAGGCCCAGCAGCGCCTGCTGCTGCCACTGCTGCCTCCCTTTGGCCAGTCTCCAGCAGGCTTCTAAGGTTGGGGGCATCCTCTTTCTAGGCCCCTGGGGGGCAGCTCGAGGAGGCATCTCTCTTTGAGGTGGGGGGAATCTCAGAGACCAGCGGTGGTGGCAGCTGCTGCTCAGAGGACTCCCAAGGAGAAGAGAGAGGAAAGGAGGCTGAGGGAACACTCCACAAGGGAGGGTGTTCGAAAAGGGGTGAGGGGCTGCTGGCTCTGCAGGTAAGGGGTGACATAACTGGACTTCTGAGGCTCAGAGCACATTTCCCCATAGGAGAGCCGCAGAAAGAATGTAGCTGGTCAAAGGAGCCATTGACTGAAAGAGGTTGAAAACCTTTGGGTTAAGGTGTCTCTATATTTTGAAGGCCATGGGACCAGAAATGATCAAAGAGTCCATGGTTGCTTATTTGCTGGCTTGCTTCTTTAGAGTGAAACTGCCAGATGGGCCTTGATGGATGAAGACAGTTGGGAGTGGTTTGCTTATTAACTGGCACTTTATACATTACACCTGTGTTCCATAGTCTGCATTGGTTGCCAATTGATTTTGGAGTGAGCATAAAGGACTTCATTTTGACCTGACATCACTCATGCAGCTTAGTTCCTGGCAAGTTTGCAGGAAACCTCTCATCTTGTTATCCAATGCTAGCTACCTTGTCCAAAAAGGTTTACATGCATTCCTGTCCTTCCAGTTTAAATTAGTGACTCAAGCAGGATATTTTTATTGATGGAATCTTATTCATGAAAAAGCATTTTGTCCTTCAGAAAAAGCACACCCTCTAACAAATGATTTTGCCACATCCAGCAGAGCACTTAAAATATATTTTAAGCATGAAAATGCATCTCCAAATCTAATTACATTGCTGATAATAATGAGGTAATATTAAAACATGGAAGTCCATGTGTTAATATTACTTAAGTTATTTATTTGCTGATAAACAGTAACAATAATCCATTGTTCCATGTCTTGAACTGGAGAGCTCTGGAATGTAAGAGAAACATAGAAGCAAGTGAAATTCCTGAATTCCGTTTATCCATATTTTGGCAAACAATTTTTTTGCTCCCACACTCACAAATATGATTCATGAGGCAAAACATGGAGTGGGGAAGTACAACAACTTGGAGGAACTGCAACCCAGTTAGACGAGTTCATGAACTGTGAGCAGTTGATGATTTGGGGTACATTCGGACGTGGGGATTATTGTGTTAGTTTTCCATGTTATAATGCTCTCCCAGTTTCTAACATTCCTTTGAAGCTACATTCTTTGTTGCATTATGGAACAGTGGCTTTTTGATCGATATACTGTTGTGTCACACTAAATTTCATTCACACCAGTGGGCATGGTGTGACATAACAGTGGATGTCATTAGTCATGTTGCCACCCTTCATACAGACGTGCTTCTGTTCTCCCATGATTCATCTTTGAAAACACTGGGAAAGAAGCATCATTCCAGAAACCTGAGGATGTGATGCAGCCAAAGGCTGTGGCTTCCAAGGTAAGGATGGGGAGGAATGATTCCCTCTTTGCTAGGTGTCACAGAGCAAGCTGACAGTAAATCACACTGTTGAAAGTTGGAGTTAACTCTTTATTAGCAAAACACAACCTTCACAAACTTGGCTGAGTATCAGGCCTAATGAGCACAGCAGCTCATCCCTGGTACTTGTAGGTATTACCCCAATAATCAATCGCTTAGATTAAAAGTCTTGTCTCCCCACAGCTACCTAAGTCCCCTCCTCCCCAGGGCTTTCCCCTAGCAATTGGAGACTGCACATGCGTGCAGCCTGTCTCTGTTCTGCCCATTTCAGCTCTCTCCTGGTTCTGGAAGACAAGGGGGAAGGGGAGCTTATCACAGCAGGAGGGGAAGACTCCCATAACTCTTCACCAGCCTGACTCATCTCTGTCTCTTAGCCTCACAATACTCTCACTCACCTGCTTCTGCTTCTGCCTCTGATTCTTGACTTCTCTCTACCACAGACTCTACCCAGCTCATCAGCCCCCTGCTTAACTCTTCAGCTTCTAAAAACTCCTCTTCGCCATCTTTTCCCTCTGCTCCCTCAGACCACTCATTGTTGTCCCGTCACAACTCCCTGGGCTCTGAGACATCTTCCTTGGTGGTTCCCCAGCTGATTCCATTCCTCTGCATCCAGCCAGTCCATGACACTAGGTGAACCTTAGGTTTGAACCCAACACATGCACCCAGACCCTACTGTCTAGCACTCACCCAAATTTTGCATAATAGCCCTTAAAGAGCAGCCCCAGATTATCCCCAGGCCAGCTGCATGATTGAGAAAATATATAGATATATTCCTTTTTTTTAACTTCCTTTTTTATTTTTTTTATTAGTTTTTCAACATATAATATAAGACAATACAAACAACAAACACTGACAAACAAACATATAAACATGTATAATTTCATAAATTTTTTCATATACCCAATTTCAACGACTTCCCCATGCCTCCCTTTTCTGCATCCTTATTTTAAACTTTTTTCAGCAACCCCTGGTCTGAATTACTTATAAATTCCTTTCTATAACCCTTTTCTTTCCTCTTGTCCAATCATATCTCTGCAAATCTGCTATACTTTACCCATGACATTTTAACACTCAGTAATTTTACAAGAATTTTTAAGATAAAATTTAAATTTCTTCCAATCTTCCTCCACTGTCTCTTTCCCTTGGTCACGGATTCTGCTCGTCATCTCTGCTAGTCCCATATATTCAATCACCTTCGTCTGCCACTCTTCCAGCGTGGGTAGTTCTTGTATCTTCCAATACTTTGCTAGTAGAACTCTTGCTGCTGTTGTAGCATACATAAAGAACGTCCTGTCTTTCTTTGACACCAATTGGCCTACTATGCCCAGGAGAAAAGCCTCTGGTTTTTTTATAAAAGGTACACTTAAGCACCTTCTTAATTTCATTATATATCATTTCCCAGAAGACCTTAATCCTTGGGCACGTCCACCAAAGGTGGTAGAAAGTACCTTCAGTTTCATTACATTTCCAGCATTTGTTATTGGGCAAATGATAAATTTTTGCAAGCTTGACTGGGGTCATGTACCACCTGTAAATCATTTTCATAATATTCTCTCTTAAGGCATTACACGCCGTAAATTTTATACCGGTGGTCCATAACTGTTCCCAGTCAGCAAACATAATGTCATGACCAATGTCCTGTGCCCATTTAATCATAGCTGATTTAACCGTTTCATCCTGTGTATTCCATTTCAGCAGCAAATTGTACATTCTAGACAGATTCTTAGTATTGGGTTCTTACAATTCTGTTTCTAACTTTGACTTCTCCACCTGGAAACAGATTTTCCTGTCCTGTTTAAAAACTTCATTTATCTGGTAATAATGAAGCCAATCTCTTACTTTAGACTTCAGTTTCTCATAACTCTGTAATTTCACATTTCCACCTTCTTGTTCTATAATTTCCCAATATTTTGGCCATTTAGATTCCATATTAAGTTTTTTCACTTCCTTAGCCTCCATTGGTGACAACCACCTAGGGGTTTTATTTTCCAACAGATCTTTATAACGAATCCAAACATTGTATAATGCTTTCCTAACAATATGGTTTTTGAAACTTTTATGAGTTTTTACCTTGTCATACCATATATATGCATGCCAACCGAACCTATTATTGAACCCTTCTAAGTCCAAAATGTCTGTGTTCTCAAGAAGTAGCCAATCTTTCAGCCAGCAAAAAGCTGCTGCTTCATAGTACAGTTTTAAGTCCGGCAGGGCAAACCCCCCTCTTTCTTTTACATCAGTTAATATCTTAAATTTTATTCTGGGCTTTTTGCCCTGCCAGACAAATCTCGATATATCTTTCTGCCACTTCTTGAAACAATCCATTCTGTCCACAATCTGCAATGTTTGAAACAAAAACAGCATTCTTGGCAAAACATTCATCTTAATAACAGCAATTCGGCCTAACAAGGAAAGTCTCAAATTCGACCATATTTCCAAATCTTTCTTAATTTCTGTCCAACATTTCTCATAGTTGTCTTTAAATAAGTTCACATTCTTAGTTGTTAAATTAACCCCTAGATATTTCACTTTATTTGCTACCATTAATCCAGTTTCACTCTGAAACTTCTCTCTTTCCTCCACTGTTAAATTTTTTCCCAGTACCTTTGTTTTTTGTTTATTTAACTTAAAACCTGCTACTCGACCAAAAACTTGTATTATCTCCAAAACTCTTTTAGTACTAGTGTCTGGCTCTTGCAAAGTTAAAACTAAATCATCTGCAAACGCTCTCAACTTATATTGTTTAGCTCCGACCTGAATCCCTTTTACCAGCTGGTCCCCTCTAATCATATTTAATAACACCTCCAGAACAGATATGAAAAGTAATGGGGATATTGGGCACCCCTGTCGTGTCCCTTTTTCAATAGCAATTTCCTCAGTGACCACATTATTCACAATTAGTTTTGCTTTTTGTTCAGAATAAATTGCACCTATACCATTCTCAAAACCCTGGCCTACCCCCATTCCTTTGAGATTCTTTTTCATAAAACTCCAAGAGATATTGTCAAAGGCTTTCTCGGCGTCCACAAATATTAATGCTGCCTTCGTATTAATATTATTTTCAAGCAACTCCATAATGTCTATTATATTTCTCACGTTGTCCGATAAGTGTCTTCCCGGGAGAAAGCCAGCCTGGTCCTTATGAATCTCACCCACCAAAACCCTCTTCAGTCTTTTTGCCAAAATGTCTGCAAAAATTTTGTAATCCACATTAAGCAATGATATAGGGCGGTAGTTCTTAATCTGGTTCTTATCAGTCTCAGATTTTGGTATAAGTGTAATGTATGCTTTCCACGATGAGAAAATATATAGATATATTCCTCCTCACTTTCCTTACCTGCCCAGACTCACAACCCCAATGGGCAACCAAACCACAACATTTCCAGATGCTACAATAATTCAAGGAGCAGATGAAAAATGAGGCAACATAAAATCAATCAGTCACAGCTCTCCCTCCCCCCACAACCCCATCCCTTAGGGTGCAACTATGACGTTATCTTTGCAGAAGTGGAGGTGCTGAGGGTAACTGCGCCTCCACTATATAAGAGGGAATAATGCCTACAGTTTATTTCCATTGTTAGCATAAATTGTTATCTGAACTCTGGCTTTCTGAACTTGCTTTTAAACCTCTGGGCTGCTGGGCAAATGAATCAATATTGTGCTGTAAAAATTATTATCATCAAGCAGAAGTATTTATAAATGTAAATATGTAAGAAAAGTAATAGATGTCAGAAAAATTATAAAGTCATTGGGAATAAAAGAGAGTGATCACAGTCCAGTGCTGTATCATTAAAGCTCTACATTTCTTTTCTTCCCATTTTATGGTTGATCATTTTCTTGTATTCATTTCTGGCATATTTATCTTCACATTTTCTCTTCTTCTTATGCACCAAACACCAGTCATGAATTCAGACATATGATTTCACATTACAGTAATTAGATTGCAATCTACATTTTTCTTCCATATTTCTCATCTGTATTTCTTTAAAACAGCATGACATAATCTCCATCTATTAAAAAAACCCCAAGCCCTCCCTTTGCACAGTACCCTAATCTAGAAATTATTGTGTTAAGATAATTGAGAAAATTATTAAAAGGTCAGACATTTATTGGTCCAATCTGTTCACTTGCTAAATACAAGTACAGCAGCCTGAGAAACTCACTTTCCGTTTACTACATACAAATTATCTTCTTATTGTATAACACTTAGACATATTTCCTCACATTCTGATTTCTAGCATTTGGTTAAATGACCATATTATATAATGAAGCATAGATAAGACACTGGTATAGGAGACAACCAAGATAGGCTTTATATCCTAATTTGCTCATTTATGTGTTGTTATATGCCTACCTCTCTGCCTCTGAGTCACTTCTATTACACAGAAGATGGATATTTGTATGAAACAAAATGGAGAACTTTGGGATATGTTTTCAAGATTTCACAGAACATTTTTTTGGGTAGTCATGTGTATGTGTGTGTGTGTGTGTGTGTGTGTGTGATGAACAGAACTGTTTTTTTAACTTATCACTTAGAAATGTGTAGAGTAGGCCTGCAATTTACTCTGGGGTTACATTCCAGGGGTCCACACACAAAGGCAAAATTATGCAACCAGCCCTGCCATCCAAGGTCTTGTGAGATCTTGGATGGCTCCACAAGATACCACTGGAGCCTACCAGTGACCTTGTCCCAGAGCCCTGTAAGCAAGGCACAGGGGTTTAAAAGCTGTTTCTATACAGGAATATCCTTCGGACACCCCATGATATCTCATGGTAAGCAATTATCTACTGTCTCCTATCTATATCTATCTATCATCTATCATCTATCATCTATCTATCTATCTATATCTATCTATCTATCTATCTATCTATCTATCTATCATCTATCATCTATCTATCTATCTATCTATCTATCTATCTATCTATCTATCTATCATCTATCTATCATCTGTCTATCATCTATCTATCTATCATCTATCTATCTATCTATCATCTATCATCATCATCTATATCTATCGTATCTATCTATCTATCTATCATCTATCTATCTATCATCTATCATCTATCTATCTCTATCATCTATCATCTATCATCTATCATCTATCATCATCTATCTATCTATCATCTATCTATCATCTATCGTCATCATCTATCTATCTATCTATCTATCTATTTGTGATCTGCCTAAAGCTGTGAATGCAAAAGAAAAATAAGTGTGAGTTGCAGACCTACTGTACTGTTGCACACTACCCCAATCTCATAGTGGTGTGAAATTCCAGGGGTTCCAGACACTTACCTGGGTTAGGAATGAGGCACAGTGGAGACTGTGGTGTCTTTATGATATATGCTTTATATACACAACCTTGAATTCAAACAGAAATCAAGCATGACTCAGGCTCTTACTCCAGCCTGCTGCTTTTCCTGCAGCTCACATCATTGCCCAAGTCTCTAAACTCTGGCTTTATCTGTTGAGGGAGGGAACCCCACCATTTGCCATCTTGCACCTAGCTCCTTAATCACCCATCACCTCACTAGGAAGCTAACTTGGCTTGATTAGCTTTAAATGCTTGCTGGATCTAGGGAACAAAGGGGCCTGGTGTAGAGTTTAACACCCCAAACTCATAACAGTATGTGTAAGCTGTGTGGTTAATGTGGATAGCACCCAAGATCATAATTAATTGTACTGTGCCCACTCTGAATTCCACCCCTGCAGCTCTTTGTCAAAATGGTTTCTAAAACCCTGGAAGTCTTTTGCTGCTGCTTCTCCCTGCCCAAGTCTGCACTCAAGAGCTTTAAAGTATTGACGCTTCTTAAAGTAAATATCTGATTAAGCTGTATGGGTTGCATAGACACATGTTTTGCTTAAAACAGGATGGCAAATCCTAAATCAGAGTCTAGAGGAGAACACTCACAACATCTAAATCTGTATTTTGGTTTTCCCAAATGGAAACCAGGGCATTTTGAGGAGACTGATGTCACTGTGGTGTGTGGGTGTGGGTGTTCACTGGGGCTGAGAACGTATTTCCACACACTTCACATGTTAAAAAAATTCCATGTGATGCCCACAGCAGATGGCTGCCATATTCCAGAGCAGCTCAAGTGACCAATTGCTTTAGAGAGGCTTTTTACCTTTGATGAAGTTAAAAAGAAGAATAAAAAAAATTATACCCCTCAGGCTACTTCACATTGATGTAAAGGTATTTACATCTAAAAATGTGTCCAAGCTGGGACCCTGATCTTTGAAGGGGAGTTCAACTCCATCCAATACATGTTTAATGTATCCCTTTGTCACCTGATGAATCACCCCTACCAGCAACATTTCCACCATTTCTAGATAGATTTTTCTACATGATTCTTGTACTTTACCAGTTCTGAATGGCGGCAATTGTGTAAAGTTTATTGTCCATCAAGTGACCATTTTCACTTCTTGGCCCTTGTAAATTTCTAAAGAAGACATTCCCTCTTTGTTCCTTAGCTTCACAGAATATTGTTTTTGCCCGTAAATTTTATGGAACCCTCTGAGTCACACTGAGAGAATCTTCGCAGGACTCGTTCAACTTTAATAAGTTTCACAGAAGCCTACTCATTGGCTATGATTTCTTTTTTCCAACTTTGTCCCAATATGCTCTCTGTAGTTGTGTGTGTTTGTGTTTCATCTAGAGATGTAAATATGAATATGTGTATTCCGATTTGGGGGGAATGCATTTTGACATTTTTTGTTGTGAAAGCTTTCCTTTACTTAGCTTAAAAGAAGTGCACCTATTTGCCTCTTAGAGTACACTGTAGGATATGTGTTATTCCTAAATGCTACCCATGGGTGGCCAGTTTTTAAACATGCATATACAGGTAATGGTCCTACGGTGTTGAACAATGCTGCAAAGCATTTGCAACCACAGACACTGCTAAAAAAAGACTCATCAGCCTCATCAAAAGCTGTAGAATATACAACAATAATAATTGTGTGAACAGAGAAATCAAAGATCCCCTGCTTTAAATCAGCACATAAAATGGGGGTGGGGGGAATCAAGAGCTAGCCAAATCGGTTGAAGTATTTATCACCAGAAGAGCAGAGAGAGCCTGCAGGATTACTGATGATCACCTCAGGCTTGGCAGAGCAGCAGGAAATTTCTCCCAGTTTTCTACCCAGCAGGAAAACTAAATTTCATACGTTGGCAACCACTGCGTTCAACTCAAAGCTAATTGTTCCATGACAAAATAGCTGCAAGTATGAGACAGGAGGCAACAAAAACCATTCAGCACTAGTGAAATATTATCAGAATGTCACATGCTGGCAAGAATAATAATTTCTGTCACTTTCCCTGAATTTTAAGAAATAGCCTCACAATTTGAAAACACTCACAGAAGTTACAGCAAAAAATAATAATAGTCTACCCCCTTCCCTGAAATTGCCTGTTTAGTCATATTCAGATTTATACTTTGGCTAAGTGCTTAGGCATCTTCTGCCATAATAAAAGTGGCACTTGGTGTCTCTGCACTAAGGTTTTATGAAATGTACAAATTTGGTTGTGATTTGGTGAAAAAGCTCCCAGGCAAAGAAGATATTGGCTTTTTCCAGATTACTGCCTTAGAGCAGGGGTCGGCAAGATTTACCTTGCCCGGGCCGGTTCACTCCAGCAGAGATCCCTCCGGCGTGAGCATGAGCGGCCGTGATTTCCAGCATCTGTGTCTGTGCAGACACGATTTCCAGCACCGTGGAAGCGAGTTCCCGTGCCATGCCACACCCGTTTAGCACAGTGGGCGGGGACTCGCTGAGTGGGCGGCCCGGTTTGGGGGGCGGCTCGTGGACCGGTTAAACGACCCCCGTGGGCCGCTTGTGGCCCATGGGCCTTAGGTTGCCTACCCCTGCCTTAGAGCATAGTCATGTCCCAGGTCCGCAAAGCTTTGGATAGCAACTCATTTCCACTCAATGTATATTGTGTGCATGCATTCAAATGTGCTGTCCCTGTACCATATAAATGCAGAATAAGCTCAAAATGGCTGGTCAAAGACTCAACGTGGAACCACCTCTCATAAGGCAGTGCTTTGGATGTGTCCCCTTTCAGTTTATTGAACAGAAATCTATTAGCCACAGTACATTCTGGGCAACTTTCGGGGACCTGCATGCCAGTGGTGTAATGTTATTTACCTGTGTACAGTAGCATAGTTTCTTTACACACTTCTCTATCCTCCATGCAGGAAAGCAAGAGGCGTTGTTGAAAAGATACATTCCAGCCAGGCAAAAACATCACAGGAGGGTGAAAAGCAGGGCTGGTGAAGGATGTGGAGGGGTGTGGCATATGAGACCCAAGGACATTATGCATTACTACTCTCTGCAGGCCTCATCAGTGATAGCGTTTTGTTCTACCATTAACTCAACCTTAAAGTGAGTTTCTGTGTAAACATCAGGAGACAATACAGTTAGTAGTCTGTCCCTTTCTCCCAAATGCTCTGGAATACACTATATAAAATGACAGTCACCAGAGGGGACTTCCAGCCTTTGAGAGTGCTCCCAGTTAAAGTATCCCCACCCCCAAATGAGCGGTGAATGGTGTGATGACAATGAGGCCTATTCATTACGTTGACTGTTTTGTTAAAAGAAAAACTGAACTAAATTTGCTCCTGTTTTTTCATTCATTACAGATTAAATGGCCATTTCTGCTAGCTGGCTTTCATGTGAGTCAGCAGGTAGAGGTTCCTTTCTGCCCCCAGTTTATCTGCCATGCTGCTGACAAAGTATGAAAATGAGCAAAAATATGTAAGAGGTTGCCTTTTACTGTTATAAGTGCATGTATGCATTTGACTTACTAAGAAACCCTTACCATTCACACTAATGAGAGTTTGCATACATCCGTGTCCATAGAAATTGGTGCCATGGCATACCCTTTACAATGTTACATCTCTTAATTATTTTCTGTTGAAATAAATTCAATATGGCTTGGTCTCTCACCTCTAATTGGGCCATGGTTCTGATATATTTTCCACAGAAAACATTCTAAAACATTGCACTGCAATCAGCTACTAACATCCAAATGCTCTATTTCAGTGACCTTTGATGCTGGGATAGGAATTTATGGCATAATTAGTCAGATAGGTATTTACTTATTTGACAGTAATGTCAAGATTTGAGCTCTGTGGTTATTGTGTGTTTTAAAAGGTTTAAAAATATATTTCTCCAGATAACTGTGTTACAGTTCCATGGATTTCATTATAATGGAATTGGTACCCCCTCCCTCCCATTTCAATTAAATATGGGATTCAGTTAAAAAGTTCACTTTTCTGGCAATTACTTTGTTGATGGTTGAGATTGCTAATCATGTTTACCTTCCAATTGGTTTCAGTCACTTAAAGGTAATAAAAGGTTGCCTAGGATCTATAGCCTTTTAGTGGAAATTCACACCTGAATCTGAGTCTGAAGAATCTGAGTCATAAAAAGCATGCTTGCTATTTTCAAATGCAGGAGCTTGGCATTATACATTATGCAGTACATATCTAGGCATGTATACCAAAAGAAAATTCCACTCAGCTCAGTGCTTTTCCCAAATTAGTGTGCCTAGGATTCTAGCCTTAGGCTGTAATCTTTACCACACCTGGGTGTAAACCCCATTAAACATGGTAGGACTTACTTCTGAGTAAACATGCACAGGATCATACTGCATAGATCATTTGCCTATGGCAATAAAAGCCGGACACAAGCAGCTAGCTCCACGTTGCCAGCTGTAGCTGCTCAAATTTAATATGCATGTCCAATAGTGGCAATTGTGGAATATGGTGTAGGAAACAAAGTACAACTAAGTATTGGGATCTGATATATTTGCTGCGATATTCTCATAAAACAACCTTGGGTTTAATTCAAGACAGCTGGCATGCATGGAGAGGCATGCTGCCTCAGTGTCTCTTCCTGCTTGAAATTCTGTGTTCCCCATTCACTATAAAAGGGTATCTAAAAATGACCATCACAATTTGTACTTTTGGCCAAATTGGATTAAATTTATGGGCACAGGAGTCCTTCCAGAGTAGGTTACAACAAAGGTTCAGAGTCTTTATGTGGGAGAAAAAAAGGATTCACTTTCCTCCATAACCCCCAAGGAAGGTGGGGAGCAGGGGTTTGCCTCTAGCTCTTTCTTACCTTAAAATAATTAAGAGGTGGCCAAGTGGTGTATTCTTACAGAAACATTTTTAGAACTTTGCATCTTCATCTTGGCCTTTTCTTTCTGGCCTCTTTGTCTTCCAATTCATGTCTAAAATGTTGCCTACAGAGTTCTAAAGAGCTCCTTTTGCTTTGCTTTGTTTAAGCATAACAACATAGAATTTTTTTAACATGTAAATGAAGCTTTTAACTTTTAAAAATATCCTCTGCTACTCTGATTTAAAAACTCTTCAGACAATATTTTAGATGGCCTTATTTCTTGCAAAGCCCATGGACTTAAAGAAACAGAGAACTATAGAGCTATACATAACAGAAAAGGACAAAAATGGCAGGGGTCCTGAACCCTCATGGGAAGACAGCTGAAACACACTGATTCCCTCATTATTTGGCCAAAACACAATACCCCCTACTAGTAGAAGCCATGGACACTATGTTCCACAATCTAAGAGCCACCACAGTTTGTATGAAGTTTGAATTGTAGTCTGAGATGTAGAAAATATATGATAGAATTCTACAGACTAATCTGCCTCTGAATCAAACTAGTGTAGTTTCCAGTAGAACTTTTGAGTCTCCTGTAAGTTTTTGCAAATTATTTGGTTTCATGGCCTTTAAACCTGGGTTAGTGGAAATGGTATTTCTTGCCACTACTGCTTTCAGATATAAGTTTGGTTGAGGTTTTTATATATATAGGTTTTATAGTGCCTATTATTTCATAATAAAGAAATTCCCATGGGGTATTTGGCTGGCATTCCGCTCATGATTTCCCAGCTTTGCTACAATGCTTGAGTGCACAAGCAGCAAGCAGAGAACTGCTGTTACATTATATGGGATATTTCTTGTTGCTGGATTGAGCAAGCACAAGCAAATGCAAAACACTTCTAGCTGTGTTTAGGCATATCATGCATTGGCTAAGAGTGCCCATGACAAGCTAATTTATCTGGGGAAAGAGCAAGACACAGTGAAGAATATGTTTCATCTTCTAAGCTGACAAGATGGATGCTTAAAGCATTATGAAAGCAAAGAAATGGGTCACCCTGGAACAAATCTACCTTCACCTTTCTTTTCTAGGCATAGTTATCCTAGACTCCATTTCTGTAGCATCTGCAATATGTGTTTTCATGCAGCGTTTCCAATACAGAGTTGTTGTAGATGTTATTGGCTTCTTACATTGACACACTTCTGTCTTACATAGAGGGGTGGAAGGAGAGAACAATAGTTTTGTATGTTTGAATGAAGCGGGTATTGATGGTGTTTTCTCTCTCCTGAAAAGTACGTTCATGGCTATGCCACAATCCTTTTGTCAGATGAATCCTCCCCCCACTCTTTCTGTCCACAAGCAGAGATAAGTAAACAGGGCTGCAATCAGAAACAACTCGCCTAGTGGTGGAGCACTGCAGTAAAAGCCTCCTGGTGGCAGCATTTCTGCTACATCTTAGGACAGAGAGGGACAAGGTTGTGGTTGCAGCTGTGCAGATGTATCTGCAGAGCCCTTCCACACCCACCTATGTGCTACCAGCTTTGACCTCACCCCCATCTTGAGCCTCTCCCTTGCAGTTGGTGACAGTGGTGCTGTTACCATGAAGCTACTGCTGTGACTCTACCCCATCAGAGAAGCTGCTCCTAGCTGCAAGCCTATACCCACTCATCTGGGGCTAAGCTCCACTGAACTCAGTGGGATCTACTTTTGAAAAGGCAAGTATAGGATTGCACTGTAAATCATAATAACATAGGACCATTGGTCCATCTAGTTTGTTGTTCACATTGATGAGGATTGAGGGACACTGTCTACATCCCTTCATTGGGAGAACTGCCCATTTTATTTTTATTCTCTGCTTCCTGTTCCTGAACCAGTTGCTGATCCTAACAAATCAGTGCTTGGTTAAGGAAGAAGAAGCCAAGAGTAGAAATAAATGGACAGTTCACCCAATTAAGGGATATAGAAAGTGGAGTCCCCAAGGATCAGTATGGAGGTCTGTACTTTTCAACTTGTTCATCAATAATCAAGACTTGGGGTCAGCAGTGATTTAATTGCTGGTGATATCAAATTGTTGAGGGTGGTTAAAGCAAAATTTTTAAAATGATTGTTGGGAGCTCCAGCAACTAGATGATTCACTCAGTCTTGAATATTCACATGACTGAATTTGCTTCATCCATGCAGAGATTCAAGAGGTAATAGAGTCAGGGCCCAAAGGCATTGCTGTTTTTTGAGCATATGAAAAGCTAGAAGCTGGTCTTGAGACTTTCTATAGGCAAATAAACCATTGGGGCTCATTTTCTCATGGCTGCTAGCCTTGCTTTTAAGGAGCTGGGACCATGACAGTTTTTATTGGATAAGTTACAATTCAAAAACACAGCAGGAATAGATGTTGTAATTCACCCATGATTTGTAAGCACCTGATGTATTATATTAATCAGTCACATCTATGTAAATGTGTGTACACAAAGATTTAGTGCCACCTCTTACAATATAGTATAGAATTTAATTTTTAATTTTTTTGCTTGTTTAATATAAATGGAAATAAGAAAGTCTTGACATTAACAGTAGCTTAGCAAATCTATTTTCAGAGAAAGCTTTGATTTGCAATACTGTGTAAATCACTCATTGTTCTTTGAAAGCTATTTCTTCAGCATGAGAGGGTACTATTAAATGGTGATGGAAACTAGAATATAATCATCTCGGCCATTGAGTTATCTCAGATTTTCCAGATGATGCTAATTTCCTAGCAAAGAGGCTACAGGAATGCAAACAAGGCTAGAAGCTACGCAGAGCAATATCCGCCGTTTTACCCTTTAGAAGAGAGATTAGAGAAAAGTGCAAATAAAAGGAAAATCAACTTTAGTATATTAACAAAATGCCTGTCATTATGATGGGTGAAAGGGCCAGAAGATCACAGGGAGCTCACGGACTGTTTTCAGCTCTGACACTAATCCTATTTGAGCATTCAACAACAAACTGCAAGCAAGGAGAGTAGAGAATGAAGTTGCACTCACTTGCCCTTGTCCTGTGCCTCTGTCCGATACTGCCTATGGGATGAGGACCTGTCTGGAGCAGGACAGCATCCTGAAATATACATAATGTGTCCTCATCAGCTGTAAATCTGGACACTCATGGTTCTAATACATAGGGACAGCCTCCATGCACTCAGCAGGCTATCCCTGTTAACTCATGGACAGCCTTATGGAGAGGCTAGCATAGGTTCCAGAAGTGGGGGTAAGTCTTGCAAGTATAGCCCCTTCCCCTTCCTCATGTGAGTATCATTGTGGAACAGGGCAATTGTCACCACTGTGGAAAAATTGATGAGGGAATGCCTTGTCAGAGGCAGTAGACCAGGCTTCCTCAAACTCAGCCCTCCAGATGTTTTTGGCCTACAACTCCCATGATCCCTAGCTAGCAGGACCAGTGGTCAGGGATGATGGGAATTGTAGTCTCAAAACATCTGGAGAGCCGAGTTTCAGGAAGCCTGCAGTAGACCTCTGAATACTAGTTGCTATGAAACACTGGTGGGGAGAGTGCTGTTGCTATCACATCCTGCTTGAGGGCTCGATAGGCATCTGGTGGGCCACTGAGAGAACAGGATGCTGAACTAGATGGGCCTTTGGCCTGATCCAGCAGAGTGGTAACATTGATGTGGGCACTGATGGAAGATGGCACTCTTAGAGATTGACTGTTTCCATTCCAAGTTGTTTTCAAACATGCCTATCCCTTCTGGTTTATGCATCAATCTGTTGTTCTTTTTTAAAAAAAGAATCCACATAAATATTGCATTTAGATAATATTAAATAGATATATTTTAAGGTATTTTCCCTCAAAACATAAATTACTAATTTATTTAGCCAGGTGGATGGGCCAGATTAGTCTCTTCTTTGCCACAATGTTCTTCTTAGGAGCAACCATCCTGTAGCTCTTGGTCCCCTGGCTAATGGCAGAGGCTAAAGTGTTTGGTCCTTCAGCTCCACAGTCACAGGACAACTGTTAGTTGAAACCAAGTCATCTCCCTAACAGGGCAGAAGGCTCACTGCAACCCTCCTTTTCTGACTGATGGACAATGACAGGACAGGTTGATCTCCCTCTTGCCATGATTTTATCCTTGGAAGGTAGGGGAAGCAGCATGCTTGCTGTTATGTACTGAAGTTCTCACCCTGGGCCAGCAGGGGAATACTGTAGATAGTTATGCAAATGAAGGATCGAAAGTGACGTTCAGTGATTGGATAGTTTGTATGCAAATGAAGGATCGAAAGTGACGTTCAGTGATTGGATAGTTTTAGAAAATGGCAACAGCTACATTGTTCTGGAGCTCTATATAAGCAGGCTGACTGAGCTCCTCAGTCAGTTCTGTTCCAGCTTACAAATAAAGAGCTGCTTTGGAAGAATCGCTGTGTCGTTCGATATATTTGCCCACAACTTAACACTTGCAATAAATTTCTCCTAATATAATGCATTTTCATATCTTTATCTCCACTAATATATTCATTTTAACACACATTTTTACTTAATATCTGCATTTGGGGAAACACTGATTGGAGAACTACACTGCAAAGCCAGATTAGTGCAAATGTTCATGGATGTCTGTTTCAGTTCTTGTATTGTTTTGGAAAGTGTGAATTTTATACATTTGGTTTTGAATGTGAAATGAACTGAATTTCTCACCATCCCTAGAAGGCGTTCCAAGAAGTGCAGAGAGTCTTGCATTGGCTGAGTAGCATGGAGGTTATTCGAATGTTTAAATGCCAAGGGAAGAAAGGGGGAGAACTCTCAACCACCCCAAATGAAGTAAATATCTTTTTCCCAGCCAGAAATGATTTTTGGAAGATTTTATTTTGTCCCCACCTACGCAAAGAATTGTTGATAAATTATCATCATCATCATCATTATTTCTTAAAAAGTTTTTTTTTGCACTGCTCTAATTATTACAGTATATGCAATAAATATGGTGGAAGCCAACTTTCCAATCCATCTATTTTCTGCAAATGGTACAATTTGTTCCCTGCATGACAGACATGATGTTGCACACAGCTCTTCCTACACAGAAATTATCTTGATGTAGGGTGGGGGGGAATGACATGAATGATCCTCTCTCATAATGTATGCCCTGGGGATCAGTGGAATATGATTCTACTGCGCCTCTAACTCAATGTCCACAAGATATATTGCATCTATTCATTTCATTGTATTGCTTAAGAACCACATTTTGAAGAGTTCAAGGGCCACACGATGGTTCCTGAGCTGTAAGCTGGTCATTACTTTTGCTATATCGTTTGTTCTCTGCATAATATATATTTCACTTACTTTAATTCTTTTACTACACAAATCTTTTTCTCGTGGCATAAAACATGAACTTGTTTCTTGACATACTTTCTGAAACCAGTAGTTAAGATTTACAATTTCCATTATGAATGATATCTTGCAAGAGAAGAAAAACATGACTGTAAGGCAAGCATACATTTTCCATCACTGCACAGCAGTTCGTCTTCAGTGACTGATGTTGTTTGTAGTTTGGGAAAGTAATATTAGAGAAACAACAAATAAGAATTATATTTTAGCAGATACACTCATTGTTCATCCCATATTTTGTTCCATTCTCCAGTAAAGTGAGAGCTTATTACTGCCAATAATGAAGATAAAAAGCCAGTAAACCTTTTCTCATAGCTTAATATAACTATAAACATTGATGAATTACACATAATGAAATAGTCATTATGACAGAATTGTCTTTTAAAATGATGTATTTAGGGGTGAAGTCTATAGCACACAACATGCAGATAAATACAGACACGATAAATAATGGAGAGACTGAAACTGTAAAATGTGCATGTGTTTCTTTCAAATAAAAATAGCAGCATGTACAACTGAGAAAGAACCGAGAAAGGCTTGTTGATTAAAGTTGGGCATGGAGGATTTGTAGAGCATGAATTGAGGGTCAGGTTCTGTACCTTTGAATCATCATATGAGAACGTGTCTCTGTTAGCTATTGCAATTCAGCCGTTAAAATATCGCCTTTGAACTTAGGTCATATCCAGAATGTTGGTTTTGAACCTGACCCATGTCCACATTCCTGTTGAGAGAGAAAAGGGGAGGGGAGAACATCAAGGGAGCTCAAAAAATATTGATCAGATTTTGAAATGCACTTCTCTTCAAAAACATTTTTTTAAAAGGCATTGTGTTTTGTACTCTGTAACACTACACAATACCACACTAGGGAACCAGGTGGTTTTGAGTTTTTCTCCAGTTATTGGTGCCTTGTGTCCTATGAGATCTCAAATTCCTGTAAAGCTATGTCCCATCGATGACAAGGGACAACCACTTCATTCCAACAGCGTGTACCTATAGGACTTCTTTGAGTTATTGGTGACAGTTTCCAGCTCCTCTGCATCTAATGATGCTAATCTGATGGCCCCTCCTAGTCAGAGCCTAGGATGGTGTCTTAACACCAAAAAACTAACTGCTTGCAACCTCCACAGCAGTGCCACTCCTCCCTAGGCAGTTTCTGCCTGATTCAGCCTCACATTTTCTCTTGCCACCCCATCTAGTGACTGTGTTGTAGAACATCTTAAGTGAACCTTCAAAACCAAGAATGTGTGGGATGGGTGAGCTAAAACAGGACAACATTTCTCACAATAGTAGTTTTCTATACAAATTAAGGAATAAAAGTGTTGGAATAAAAGTATGGTTTACAATAGAAGATGCACTTATAATAAAATGATGCTTTTAAGTAAGTGACATTTTCACATTGCTCTTTATGTGAAATTTAGAAATGTAAGGATAACAGAAATCCAAGACAAAGGAAGTATTACAAAGTGTAACTCATATGTAGCATTGAACCACCAATTATATGTGATAATTTCTTTGAACTACACTTTAAACTTTACTTTCTCATTTTTTTGAGATTTTTGCTTAGAGAATCACTATACAGACTCAGGAAAATTTCATTCTTTTGCGAAGTAGATAGAATCTAAAATATTAGATTCTGAAATATGTGGTTTGCTATTTTCTTACCTTTGTATTTTTCCACTGGGGAAAAAAGTTGAATAGCCAGGTACCTTTCATTTGTCCCGGGATAAAATAAACTAGAGTGTTTGTTCTGTTCTGTTCTATGCTATTCTATTCTATTCTATTCTCTTCTGCACTTGGTCTCAGGTATTGCCCCTAATTAGGGGTTCACATCCTTGTATGGTTACAGTGAAGTATCTGAATCAAGGGATTATTAGTTTTCTAGTGTTCTTTATGATACCTAGAGATACACAGTCTCCTTTGCTTCAAACAGTAGAACAGAACATCTCCAGCTGACCATCTGGGCTTTACCCAGACCATGCACCCTCCTGAATCACATCTCTCACCAGCCCTATTTTGCACCCTCCTCATTTTGCCTTGCTGGAATGTGTCCTTGAACTCTGAAACTGCTTCTTAATTGCCTACATGGAGGACAGAGAGGAAAGTGAAAGAATGTGGGCCATATATAGAAGCTAACCTACTGTGCAGAAGTTAACATTCACATTTATTGCTCTGCTCACCTGTGCTTGTGGCCCTGTCCGCCACTGGCATGTGGCCTCTGTAAGGTTGTCTAAAAGGGAATGTAGCTTTCAAGCCATAGTTGCAATAATGCCATCCACCCTTTCGTTACCTCCTCATAAAATTTATTTTGAGCCATAGAATTTTGGTTTTTGGGGTGGTTGACAGGTGCCCCTTAATACTACTGAACTGAAACTCTTATAAACTATGCCTGAACTTGCTAACTCTTTCAAGTTAGCAGATCTAGGATATGCTGCCAGCGTTAAGTATTCCCATCAAATGCAAAGTGCAAAAACTGACAAATGAGTAGTTTTACAAATTTACTGTGCAAAGTCTAAGGTGTTTTTGACACCTAAGATGTGTGTTTTCAGGGCCCAACCTATATTTGTAATCTGTTTTACCTTTTTTAGTTTTGTAACCCACCCTGATACCAGCTGGTGCACGGCTGGTAGTAAACAAAAACATAAACATAGTAAGTGCAAAGTGCTTCGTACTTGTTCTAACCTGGAGTATTTACTTAGCAGAGATAGCTAACCATTTATCCTCCAGGTGTTTTGGGTTCTGAATGCCATCAACTGCAGACAGCATGGCCAATGGTCGGGGGTGATGGAAGATTTAGTCCAACAGCATTTGGAAGATCACAGGCTAGCACAGGACTTTGGATTTAGGGGATAGCCAGGTAACAGCAGTGCATATTTCCACTTATGCATAACCAGGACTTTGGGGATCTTTTCCAGAAAAAGTGGACGCTCACAGTTAAAAGTCAAGTGAAGTGTTGGTATATTCTGTAGGGATTGAAAGTACTTGAAAGAGTACTCTGATACTTTAAATTAGGGCTGTATGGAGGAAAACCTGGCTTGCCACTCCCCAACTGGCTACATGCTGCTACTGGTAGAAGGAGCTGATTAAATGCTTCCTGCCCAGCTGGAAGGCTGCAGTGATCAAAGAGCCTGTCTGCCTCTTCTGTCTTATCAAGTGGCTCAAAAATAAACAATGCACAGAACAAGAACTCTGAATACTGCAGCCTGTCTAGAAGTAAGTGTGAGAAATGTCTGTGCCATGAGATGATTTTTATTATTTTTGGAGACTTGCAGATTTGCCATGGTAAATGCTGTTCTCTGTTGTAAATAATGAATAGAAGAATAAAAGTTGTTCATAGGGCAAAGCTTCTAGAGTGGACTCCATACACATAAAATTTTGTTACATTTCACCCTGGATTCTTCAAGCTTTAAAAATAACCAGTGAATCATGGAACTGTAGAGTTGGAAGGGTCCACAAGAGTCATCTAGTCCAACTCTCTGCAATGCAGGAATATTTTGCCCAACATGGGGGTCAAACCCACAACCCTAAGATTAAGAGTCTCATGCTCTGCCAACTGAGCTACAAGATGAACATCACAGAACTTCTGATCTGCCCTGTATTAGACATACCAAGACAGCAAAGAAAGACATTGCTTAGATATTGAATTTTTTTGACATGTCATAGGATCACATACTCAACATGTGCTTGAAGCTAGCTAGGAGAATTTGTTGAAGTCTCCCCTCCCTGCAACAAATTTATTTGTAAATGTGTGATTATAAGCTTTTCTTGTGTTACAAACCAGTGCACTTACCTAGGCCTTCAGGTGTTTACTTGAAATGGGAATTGGTGGAAGGGGAAATGGTAAGTTGAGTAACTTTAGGAAAATAACAAGCGTCCTAGTACATGAAGTATAATCCTGTCTATACGGTATCATAAAATATTTAGTCCTCTAGCACATCGGTGGACAGATAACCTGAGGACAACACATGCCCTCTCACTACTGGATGAAAACTGACAATGCTGGAAATTTCTTTGACAACAACTCAGGTATAGCAAGCAACAAGAAGTGAGCATCTCTGCACATATCTGGCCAATGATCTCCCGTCTGCCCCAAAGCATTGGATGCCTCTATGTTTAGCAGGTCATTTGCTTTCACCATTGTACTTGTTTGGCTTCTCGCTACATTGAATTTTATGCCATTTTAAAGTTACCTGTTGTGAAGGGTCAAGTGAGCATTTGTGTTCGATGCAGTGCAGTGAAAGAAATTACAGCTGCTTGCTGAGTTTATTTTTACACAGATAAGCAGCATTTCTGGGTGGCATCTAACAAAAGAGGTATTTATAGCTCTTCTCTTGCAGCAGTGATGGATGACAGGACGCAGTTTAACATGTACAAGTATTTTCACAACAATTTCATTTATATACCGAAGTAGCCATAAATCAGAGAATAGATGGAAGCTAATAGGATGAAATTGAGGAGAGACATACATTTGTGTAATACACTTTCCAGTGATGTCCAACCGTAGAAACTGTTTCCCAGTGAAGAAATAAATAGAATTAAGCACATTGATTTGGGGCATTTCGGTGGCTAGAGAGACTATGCACAGCAGCAGATGAGTGTTTGGGGGGTCTCATGCAGCTATAAAAAACTTTCAAATTTTTTTGGAGGGAGGACTTTAGGGATGATAAACATTAACAAACTGAGCTTATGGTGTATAGCTAGGAATGGAAGGTAATTCAGTTAAATATATATTTTCTAAGAATAAAGTAAATTTGCAGTTGGATTTGTTCTGAAACTGACTCACATCTTAGTAATCAGTTGGAATGCTTCCCCATGGATACATCTAGGCTTTGGATTTTTGTCTCGTAATAAAGTATTTGTTGAATTTATGTATTTATTTTTGGTATTTCTAAGCTACCTTTCCTGACTCCACATAGAGACTTATGACAATAACCACAATATGCAATTCTTTTTTCTGGAACTACAGCAATTCATTAAAACTCACAATAAAACAACCAAGTAATAAAGTTCAATAACACATCAACATACAGCGCAGGAACATTTTCTACAATAAAACCTTTCCATTAAAATCTAAGGAAAACAGTTAAGTTGTTGCTGTTGTTGTTTAAAAATAAAGATGTAAATTGAATGAATCAATCACATCTCTATCAGGTCAAAACTAGCATTTGTGTTGGGCCCAGACACACAGTTCAACTAGTTCAACTATATTAGATAGGTTCACTGTACACACAGGTCCCACCATCCAAATGCCTGCTATACAAAAGCTCACTTATCCAAATATGATGAATTAGTACACAAATCTAGCTATACACAACAAAGATTCAGATATCCAAACAGCCAGATAGAAGCTGTCATATAAACTGAAGTTGCCACCCATGCTTTCACAGACAGCAACAAGTCTAGGAAGATGCTCAAGCTATGAACTTGATTCCTTCAGGATGGTGCAACCCTGCCCATTTTGGGTTGGCTTCCTCTTAGCAGATCAGCACATTTCCCTACACACAAGACATGTATTGTGTGGATGCTACTTTATTTAGAGATGTAAGCAAAAGGTCTGCTTCTCATATGGTATACTCTGAACTCTCAAACAAAGATGTGCTCTTCCAAGCCCATGTTCCCAGCATGTTTGCACTCCTTTTTTCTTTAAGAATATTTTTTTATTAACCGACCAATCACATCAAATCAAACCAAATTACATAAATTCCAAATTACACAGCCGAATTTTAAATTTTTGTTGGGGGTACCCATATTTCAAGTTCCGAAGGGGATCCAATCAACTTCTTGCTTCTTACTGCTGTTTTAATGTCCACAAATCTAACCTTATGATGTTCACAGTACTATCCAGTCCTTTCTTATTGTTTTTCCACATCTCTTGTTGTTGTTTTCATATATTCTTCCTTTCTCTTTGTGACCTCTGATAGTCTCCACAAGCTGGTTAGAACATTTTGTAATCCTGCGTGGATATTATTTTTTTTATCCAGTAGCCATATCCAGACGTTTTCCATATAACATCACTTCCATACATCAAAACAGTCTTAGTGTCATTAATCTTCACCAATCTGCCTCCTTTCTCAAAACCTCTGAGGAGATTCACCAGGAATGCAGTCTGAAAACAAGTCCGTTCTTCCTCCCGGCTATAAATCCTTTGGCAAGATGGCGACTCCTAATTAATTGCTGTGCCATTCCAAAAGCTCTTATTGCTTCTCGATCTCCATAAAGCATACTTTTGGTTAAAGTTTATCTCCACACAGACCTTAATCATCCTGCTTGGGTCAGTTCAACTGATGATTCTAATGAGGAGGGGTTCTTGTAAATCACATAGAAGGAAAGTAAAAAAGGTCCCCCCCCCATTCAGTCCCGTTGTCAACATACCCAGCCTTTGGTGTATCTTCATCGTAAAATATTCCTGTTTCTCCAACCCGTTGTATTCTTTCGCAGAGGTCACTTAAATTAGCAGGACTGACTTGGTCATGTCCACAGAATGGAAGATGGCAGGATCCCCAAGGACTTGCTCTATGGGGAGCTTGCTTCAGGCACAAGGCCCATTGAGCAGATAAAAAACCAAGATGAGCAAAGGGTTCATGGAACACTCAGGTCCTCTGAACCAGCCCAACAATTTGTACCACAAAGCCATGGGCATTTAGCACAATCCTAGCATTTCTCATATTTTGCAGGTTTAAGTCATTAAGTAAATTACTTTCTTAAATGGCTACCTTGCTGTCCTCCCAAAATTCATGAAATCCTTTGGGACCTTTGAAATCCTAGGGATATGGCCAATTCCACACACTATCTTGCAGGTTAATCCTAGTATTTCCTCCAGTCTAAATTGTTTTACTACACAGTCAATGGATACAAATTGCACAGCCATTTGAACATATGCTCCCTTCCCTAAAACTGAAAGCATTTTGCACCACATTCTCTAACATCTTGTTTAGCTATGCCATGAGACTTTGGTGTGCCACATGCTGCAATATAACATAATGTAAGCTCCAGCAATCTGGAAATGTAACAAAATGTCGAAAAGTTATTTTTCAAGTGCACAAAAACAGGTTGCAGTTTTTACAGCGTTGTGGTTGTTCTCTTTGGTTTGAGAATCTAAACATTTACTAGGTGGTGAACAAATGAGATGTGTCTAGAAAAGAAATGTGATGACTGGGATTACGTTGAAGTGTTCTCCAATAAAAATGTGCCAACTTCTGTCGGTGGTGTCTGAGCCTCTATGGATTATCAGACGGCTGCAGTGTTCATCTGATGAAATTTCACCACATGGACAAAGTTAAAAGTAACTCTTATGCTCCTTTTCTTAGGTTAAAATGCTATTTTTTTCCAAGTATTTCCTTAAAAATTACTTTTCGTAAATTCTTTAATGGGCCAGCTCAATCATCTGGCAAAATGAAGTCATTGGCTCAGGCAGCAGGAAAATTTGTGCTCCCTGTGCCTGCTTCTTGCTTGTTCTAATACACTACCCAGCCATTTCTACCCACCAAGCCACCAAGTTTGTATATGGTTTCCAGGAATAATCCTTCTTGCCTTGGCCCTATTTGCTCATCTTCCCACCCCTCACCAATTGCTTTTCGCTTCTCTGTACTTTCTAGCTATGGTAGCAATTTTTTGACAGCACGGGAAATTGCTTGGGCCATGTTGTCCACCCTTCCTCAGAGTGAGAAAAATGACAGGATCAGCCACAGTCCAATGCATGGCCAGCATTTGCAGCAGCAAAGCAATGGGGGCTAGAAAGCTGTGGGCTGGGGAGAGGAGTAAACTGGACAGAGGGGTGGTGGCATCTACATCAGGCGGCACAATGTCTTTTTCTGGCCCTGGGGTTAATAAACTTTGGTGAGATGTTTTACTTCCTGCATTGCAAGGGATTGGACTAGATTGCCCTCGGGGCCCCTTCTAACTCTACAATTCTACCTCTAGTCAAAGATTTCATACTATTAATAAAAAAATAAAACTGCACAGAATTCACGTGAGCAAATACAAATTATTTTAAGCATAATGGCCTGTTATCTGAGAGCCCTGGATTCTTTAAAGTTGATGTAAATATTATAAAGATGAATGTACTGCCAAGAATATTATTTTTGTTTCAATCATTGCAAATTTTGGACAAAATGGACTGTTTCAAGAAGTGGCAGAGAGACATTTCTAGATTTGTCTGGCAGGGCAAGAAGCCCAGAATAAAATTTAAAATACTAACTGATGTAAAGGAAAGAGGTGGATTTGCCCTGCCAGACCTTAAACTCTATTATGAATCAGCAGCATTTTGCTGGCTGAAAGAATGGCTGCTTCTTGAGAACACAGACATTTTGGATTTAGAAGGTTTTAATAATGTTTTTGGGTTGCATGCATATCTGTGGTATGACAAGTTTAAAGCACACAAAGCATTTAAAAATCATATCGTCAGGAAAGCATTGTTTAATGTCTGGATAAGATATAAAGATTTACTTGAAAACAAAACCCCAAGGTAGTTATCACCGATGGAAGCGAAGGCTCAGAAAAAGCTCAATATGGAGGCCAAATGGCCGAAATATTGGGAGATTTTGGAACAAGAAGGAGACAAATTGAAATTGCAGAGTTTTGAGAAACTAAAAGATAAAGTGCGAGACTGGCTTCATTATTATCAAATAAGGGAGGCTTACAATTTGGACCAAAAAATTGGCTTCCAGGTGGAAAAATCAAAATTGGAAACAGAACTGTTAGATCCCAAAACTAAGATACTATCAAGAATGTATAACTTGCTGTTGAAATGGAATACTCAGGATGAAACGGTTAGATCTGCTATGATTAAATGGGCACAAGATGTTGGACATAACATTATGTTTGCTGAATGGGAACAGTTGTGGACCACAGGTATGAAATTCACGGCATGTAATGCCTTAAGAGAGAATATTATGAAAATGATATACAGGTGGTACATGACACCAGTGAAGCTTGCAAAAATCTATCATTTGCCCGATAATAAATGTTGGAAATGTAAAGATAATGAAGGTACATTCTTTCACCTTTGGTGGACGTGCCCAAGGATTAAGGCTTTCTGGGAGATGATATATAATGAAATGAAAAAGGTATTTAAATATACCTTCTTGAAGAAACCAGAGGCCTTTCTCCTGGGCATGGTCAGCCAATTGGTGTTAAAGAAGGATAGAACTTTTTTTATGTATGCTACAACAGCAGCAAGAATAGTTATTGCAAAGTATTGGAAGACACAAGATCTACCCACCCTGGAAGAATGGCAGATGAAAGTGATAGACTATATGGAATTGGCGGAAATGACTGGCAGAATCTGAGAGCAGGGAGAAGAGTCGGTGGAAGAAGATTGGAAGAAATTTAAAGATTATCTACAGAAACATTGTAAAATTAATGAATGTTAAAATGATGTCGGAATGAAATGAAGCGGTTTTAGCAACAATGTTAAAAAGGAGTATGTAAAAATGGTTTGTTAATAGATGAAAATATAAAGCTATAATATGTTAAGATAAAGAACTAAGATAAAAACAAAGAGGGAAAGGATTTGCTGAATTAACCATTTGAACTGGAATACAAAAAAGGGAGGTGTGAGGAGGTCAGGGAAACAAGCAAATGAAAGGCAAGACATGGAAAGATGGATTTATTTTAATTGTTTTTATTTTTTCTGTATTTTGTATTTTTTGTTTCTTTTCTTTTTTGTGATTCCTTTTGAAATTTTAATAAATATCATTTTTTAAAAAATAAAGTTGATGTAAATATCATGTCCATATTATCCCCTCCCTCTGCCTTTTAATCATATACAGGTGTATCTGATTAGTTGCAGGGTCAGAATAACTTTTAGAATGTTTTAAATATCAGCACTAAGGCCTTCTGAAGAAACAATACCTAATCAAAACCATATCATTTCTCTGAATTGCTTTTGGAAATGATCTCCGTAAGCTCTCCCCTACTCAGATTGTATACCAGGTCTGCTAGTGGCCGTCTTTGCTTGACGGCTAGTACTGCAATAACTTCCTGTGTTCCAAGTTCCAGTTGGATGAGCATTACAGTATTAGGCCACCATTACTACCATTGCTTACTGGTGCCTGTGAGCATGTCCATACTTAGCAAGGACCTTGGTACCCACAATTTCCCCTCCCTTCATGCTGAAAGCAGGGTGATGTTGTAGCCAAAAACATAGGTTGTGGTGTGTGCTTGGTTGTGGTGTTTGTGTGTGATGCTCAACATAGTTTATCCATTTTGCAGATATGCCCACAGCATCAAAAAGGTTGGGGACCTTTTAGGTCCACATTTGTACATGTATTGAAAGGTATTACCAAAGTCTTCACACTCACTTGTTTGACAACTGTAAAATGCCTTGATTTTTTTGTGAATAATTTAAGCTTCTTCCCCACATTTTATATTAAAATATGCTATATATTTTTTTTCCAGGCTGCTTGTTGGTTTGGACATTTTACACTGTTAAATCTATTATAACACATATCAAAGTATTTTAACCACTTTTGCAAATTAGGATGCAGTAAAGTTTAGTGGAATGCTTCAAACCTCCATTGGATTAGTTTTTAATTTAATTCTTGTTAATCTGGCCCTGAATAGAGAGAGAGGCAGGAAATATACAATATATAGAAATTACCTGTTTTTCCTACCTATAAAGAGACTCTTGGCCTTGGCAGTCAGATTTTCAGAATTACAAAGGGATATATCTTCATGACTCATGTTTAAAACCATCAGGCTTGCAGTCTAAAGACATCACACAAAAGGAAAAGGCTTGGGAATGAGGAGGAAAGAAGAAAACTCCAAGTGTACATTACAGAAATAATCTAGCACTAATGTTAGTCTTAACAGCGTTAATAAACCTAGCAACCTTTCCTAATGACATTATATTTTCAAAGTATTTTCTAAAGCAGAAGAAACAGTTCATAGAATAAGAATACTGATGGCACTCAGAAATGGAGTTTTGGACCTTGATCATTCTTGTGTGGCAGAAACTAGAAGCAGTTCAAACACAGGCCATAAATACATAATGAGCAAACATTTGCATCAGATAAATATATTTCTCTACCTCTTTCAGTGTTCAGTGGCTGAATTGCCATCTGGCATGAATTTCAGATGACTAAAGCTGGAGCACAAACAGTTGCTGCCAACATCTAAAACCTACATGTAAGATGTTCAAACGTCACGCATGCCCATCAGATAACGGATGACTAAATGGCTGTTGTGAGTAAGGCAGAGGTTGGTAAAATTCAAAGGTGTTTCACCCACTTGCCACTTTTTGCCACTTACGAGCACTTGAGCATTATGGTGCATGTTGCAACTTGATGACCATTCTCTGACACTCTTTTGTTATCTGGAGTGCAGAAATGTCAAATTTTGGAGACCATTCCACAGATTTTCACAAAGTTAATTAATGCTGATACGTTTCCCCTATCAGAATGAAAGGGGCAACTATTCAGCACATTGGATCTCCTGTATCCAAAACAAATGCAAGAGAGGGAGAAAGAGAAATAGTTCATGCACACAATTGTGAAGTTGTAGGGTGCATGGGGTACATGTCTTCTTGCAGCCATGCCTAGAACCCAGTGGTTGCCTCCCTGAGTGGAGCAGGAACATGGGGACAGTCCAATGTTGGTGTTTTATTTACAGCAGGAGTGATGGCATCATCTGCTGGCATAGTATCTGCCAGTGGTGCAAGCTGGTTGCAGGTGGGTTAGAGGACAGATGTGCCATAGCTCACAATCCCTTTGTTAGATAGGCTAAACTTAGACACCGACTAGCCCAAAGGTTACCCGTTGATTTCATGACTGAAGTAAACCCAAGTATCCCCAGTCACCATCCAACCATTCAAGCAGCCTTTCCCAGATTACTATTCTATCACTGTCAGAATAACCGGTATGGGAAGCAGTCTTTAGAGAGATAGTTGACAATTTAACTCTTTGCGGGTATAAATCTGATTATTTGATCTGCAATCCATATGAAAAGCTCTCATGCAGTTAAAAGCTGAGAGAGGTGCAATATAATCCTGTCATGAAGAGTGGTGAGTTTTTATAGCACCTTGTAAATTTATTTTCTTTCTAGGACATCCAATTCATTTTATGCACACTGTAAATGCAAGCAGATGATGGTTATATAGCAAAAGGGGGAAAATAATCAGGTCAGACAAACCTTTGCAGGGGATAATTAAACAGAAGAGAAAAACACTATAGGTTTCACAAATGGACCTATTGGAGGAAATATAAGTAAAAAATGTGATGAAGAAAATAAATATTCTATCCTTTGGGGGGGAGTTTAATTATTGTGAAATTTTAGAATATTCAACAATAATCCAGACACACAATATCCCCTATAATAAGCTATATATTTCACATTGCAATTTTAATTACACAGCAGATATTAGGTGTTTACTCTTCCCTCCAATGGCTGAGTTTGTTAAGACATTTCATAACCTTTCCTTCCTTCATGGCATCTTTGGCTTAAATAGCCTTCCCCAACTTGATAACCTTAAAATGTTTCATTTTACTGGCATCATGCCTGACCATGTGGCCATGCTGGCTGGGCATGATTACAAAAGTTTCTCAAGGGCTGCAGGATGGGGAAAGCTGCAAGTGGGAGTCACACATGATTTAATGTTATGCCCCTTCCTTCCAAACATAGGTGCCAACTCCCTGGGGCCCTGGGTGCCCAAGCACCCACAAAATTTCCCATGAAGGCGCTGGGCATAGGGTTGCCATACGTCTGGGATACTGCAGTTGACAGCAGTGTCTGTGCAGAAATTAGCAAAAATGTCTGGGAAGATCCAGATGCATGTTGGCAGTGCCTTTGTTGCCTACAAATTTCAGTGCCAGGGCCATGCACGGTGCATGGCACCCAGGGCACTGGGCACCCACGGTCACGGGGCTAGGTTGGCACTCCTGCTCCCAAAACCCACACTGTTCCTACAATATATAAAACTAATATGCCTAATTTAATATCCTTTTTCCTGACAGCTATATTTGAAGGGTGTTTTTCAGGTATGAGGGCTATGGATTAGCATTTAATCAAATGAGATCCTTGTGGCTGTCTAAACTGGTACATCCCAAACACAGGCTGAGGTGAGAACTAGGCCAGTATATGCTCCTGTTTTTGATTTTAAAAATAATAATAATTCAACAACTCATCTGAGTTTCCATTGCATGAAAGGCCATAGCTTAGTTTTAGAGCAAAAGTCCCTACAGATTCTGGCATCTCTAGCTAAGGCTGGGAAAGTCTCTCTTGAAATCCTGAAGGACTGCTGTTGGTCACTGAAGACCAACCTGGTGCCCTCCAGATGTTGTTGGATCCCACTCCCCCATCATCCCCAGTCAGCATGACCAGTGGTCAGGAGTTGTATTCCAAAAAATCTGGAGAGTACCACATTGCAGGAGGCTGACATACTAAGTTAGGTGGATCAAGGGTTGTAGTTCCACATACCATTCAGAGCAAGCCTCTGACCACCACATTTGGAAATAAAATGATGGACTAGACAGAATTTTGATCCAGCAATGCTCTTGTTCTTAGGCTGACCTTGCTATTGACTTACAAAAGGGAGGGACACTGATATTAACATGAAGAAATATACTGCAATAATGAATTTGAAAATATATTTATATTTGAAGTGGAACATTATGCAGTGTACTGGATGGCAAAGATGATTCAGCTGGGCTTTTTGCTCCATGATTATGTTATTGAAACTCCTTATTTATTTATTTATCTTCTTTAGAAAAAAAAATGAAGAAAGAGAAAAATATTTTGTCGCAGACAAGGTCTTAGGAAGGTTCAGGAATGTTAATAGCTCATATTACCATTCTTTCCCTGCTAATTGCAAAAACACTCAGATATATGTATATAAGCAAGTTTAAAATAAAGAAGAAGCAAGAAGTGCCAATTGCAGTGTTCAATCATAGTCTCCTTTAGTTTTGCAGTCAGCAGAATATTGCCATCATTTATAATAAAGAAGACTTTGTGTTCTGAAGCTGAAAACATTAACAGTATGCAAATTGGCAAAAATGTATCAACACAGCAGTTCACACAGGTGTATAATATATCTCCGAGTTAACTTCATAATCCTTTGCACGGAAAAAACATTCTGGAATGTTGAGGAATTCTGCATGGTTTGGATATTTATCATCAATATAAAAATGCTACAGATTTTTTTAAAAGCATTTTTATTTGGATAGTTGGTATTAAAAATCAGTGGATAATATATAGGAAAAAATAAACATATTTTATATAACCTGCCTAGAGAGCCTGCTTAGAATTGTACAACACATAGAAAGATGCTTTCTTGGTCCATCTAGCTCAATATTGTCTACACAGATATTCAGTGTCTCTTCAAGATTTTGGGCAGGGGTCTGTCCCAACCCTACTTGGATATGCCATAGATTGAACCTGGAACTTCCTGCAGATGAGCTATGGAGCTATCTTGAGGCTGTACTCCCTCAGCCTTCCTTTATCCTCACTTTATACACCCTGGTCCTCCAGACACTGTTGGACTGCATGATCCATCATCCCCAACTATTGACCATGATGGTTGGAGCTGATGGGTGTTGGGAGTCCTTTAATACAATCCATTAGTATGTATCTTCATCCATTTGAATGGTATGTTCAGTTCTATTCAAATTATGGTCATATATATATACTGTATTCAAAAGACAGTCAGCACATAAGATGATTGGTAGAATATTATGCTGAATTTGACACCTGGATGACTTTGGAAACTATTTAGAGATGCTGGACTTTGTGATACCTTGAATGAGTCTGAAATGAATTCCCTAGATTAGTGGGTGGTGGTTGCCATTATATTTGAAGTATGAGTGAGCACACAGAACAGCATGAAGCCTCAGAAATACCAAGGTTTCCTTGAATTTTTTAGCATGGACCAATCGAATTAGTATAATTACAGTGGAAGACATTAGAATGAAATAAAATATTTCATGAGGTCATCAAAAATCAAATCAAGGTAGCATTTTATAGCAAGAGATAGATAAATGGGATTAAATAAATAAAGAAATAAATATTATTGCTAGTCCTTTCTAGCAATAGATAAATGGGATTAAATAAATAAAGAAATAAATATTATTGCTAGTCCTTTCTAGCAATGTATCATGAAATACAAGGATCTTTCACAGACACATGAGACAGCCATTTTATTATATATAATGTTCCTGGAGGAGGACAGCAGGTCATCATGTCCCGTTATCACTCCTCTAGTCATTTGCAACCCCACGTTCAATGCATCATTTGTTTCGTTTTTAAAATGTAGGCCTTGGGCCACCTTGCAACCTTCTCTGCAGTGCAGGGTGTGAAGATGAATGACTTCTAGTACACACATTCCACTTTGGAATGTGGTCCTGGTGAATTCCTGAAGCATCCCCCTTGAAATCCAAGATGAAAACCAAAGAAAGAAGGCAGACATTTCCCAAAAGTTTTTTTTTTTGGGGGGGAGCAAATATGCTTTAGGAAAGTGGATTTATGAAAGGGATAAAAATATTTACAAATTAATTGAAATACTGAAATCAGAAAAGGTATCAACATTTAATCCTGCCAACTAGCTCAGATTTCCCTGGTTATTCATTTATTTATTTTCTACCACCTATTTAAGATTATGTTTTGCTCTCCTGCTATCCAGCCATGATGACCAGATTAACACTTCTTTTTTCTTCTTTTTGTGTGTGGCTTCCTTCTTACCATGTGAAATACTGCTTTGTAGGTGCCTGGCTTTCTCCACTATCTCTGCAGAAAAGCTACTGAAACAAATATTACTCTTTCCCACTTTGTCACATTCAAAGCTTTGCTACCAGTGCTGGGCTAGAAATGTAAAATGAGTTTCTAGCACAGCACTGACACTTGCATTGTTAATGCGCCTTCAGGCATGTAATTAGCCAAGGAATTTTATCTTTTTTGCTCTGTAGTTTGATCAGAATGCATAAGCTCAGAGGAACTCTAAAGTATTGACCAGCATCTTCGATAAAGGGAAGTTATAAGAGCCACTTGAAGGTACTTTCATAAACTTGAGTGCACATCATTAGCTTTCCACAACTATATTAGAGAGGAAGTGTAGCAATAATGATGATTATTTTGGTAGTTCAGCCAGCTCCAGTAATGTCATTCGTTTCTCAATTTCCCTTCATTTGCTTTAGAAATATTGTTGGCCTCCTGTTCTTGGCAAATATGTCTACTCCAGTATTTTAACAAGCGGGGAAAAATCCAATATCCACTGGAAGGGCAGCCTAGGGGAACAGGATGCTGGTACTTGCCTCTCTGTCAGTGATGGGCCAGAAATGTGGAATTTGGGTATGTGTGTCAGGCATGATCCTAAGCCTGTTTGTTCCCTTGTCACCCCCTAAAAAAAACAACCCAGGCTCCGGTCACCTCCAGACAATTTTGACAGAGGGATTCAATCACCTACCTGAAATGTCGGTTTGCACTAGCAGGACTTTTTTCCAGCTGGAACTCGCCAGAACTCAGTTCTGGCACCTCTCAGGTGGGTGCCATTGCCATTATAAGAGAACAAGAGAGGCATTCATGATGAGTTGTAGCACCTCTTTTTCTAGAAAAATAGCACTGCGCAGAAATATATAAAAATCTCTGTTACCTTATTGAGGCCATTTCAGTAATCTGAATAACAGTAAAGTATTCCCCTTATTTCAATATGCTGAAAAGGCATATTCGGATTGGCTACATCTTGTGTCAGAGAACTGGGGTAGCATGAATGAAATGTTATGAGGCCTAATGTTTGTGCCCCTCCACATTAAAGGAGTATTATTAGCAAGTTCTGTGTGTCTTAAGCATCCCAGGATAAACAGTAGCAAATTACTTCTTGATATTCCAACCATAATACAAATCCACACTATTTTATGTTGGTCAACTGCTAATCTTACGTCAAGGGTTCACACTGAGGCACTTACAGCAAATATTCCAAAGGCCAATGAGTGCCTACTCCAACAACACTGACCCCAACAATAGCAACAACCCTTGCATATAAGTTTGCCTAAACTTCATAAAGTAGAGACTATGCTTCCATTTCCTGTTGAAGTAACAGTAGACTTCAGCACTCAAGATGGAACATATCTTGCCATATGTGATTGATGTAGGTAGAGTGTAATCACCAAACATGAATACTGCTTTCTTATAACGTAAGGAGTTGTGGCTCTAAAGAGTGCTTATATGAACTGAGATCAGTCTGTAAATCAAGGGGAAAATATGAAGAAAATTGTTATTTTGACACATTTTTGAGTAAGTAATAAAACAACCCCAGATGTTTTATTGTTTCTTTGCCTTATATGAAGTCAGAGTCAGAGGTGACATGCAATAAACCCGTTTCCAGAATCCTGTTTACTGAGCATTCCCTGTGCATTGGAGATGAAGTGACAATGATAAAAGACCAACGCCTGTTGATTACATTAGACAAGACAGGACAAAATAGCTCAAGATGTATTAAAGTTGAAGTGAATTTTTAAATCTGGCTCTAAATAAATGCAGGCAGCATGATTATAATGGAGGAGGGCTGAAGAAGAGCTGGGATGCCTGTAAAAGGTAACAGCAGCTGAGGGGCATCTGCTCATGCTATATAATACATAGGCCAAGGCTATGCAACCTGACCAAAACCCACAGTGTGCAGGTTGTTTTCCAGTAGGAAATCTGATGGAGTTTCAGTGGGACTAGAAACAGGGAACCACTTACACAGAAATAACATTTAATGCCAATTAATTGCTGCCTGCCAGAACCCCTGGGGCTCTTTCTACATAGAGAAATATAGGAAGCTGCCTTGTACTTTGTAGAAAGGGTCGCATATCTGGTGATGGGGCTGACATCTGCTTAAGACCCTGAACTGCCACTGCCAGTGAATGTCTCAAGGGGCCTTGAATAGTTGATCTTGAATTGGGGGGTACCAAATAGAATAATAAGCATTGTTAATGGATGCTTTGTCTGGATTGGCATCCTGGTCAAAGATCCAATTTCTGGGGTCGCATACACTAAGTGATAAATATTTCTTCATTTGGAGAGTGTAAGCCCTTAGCTTATCTTGAAACCGCCAGTGACAGTAGACCAGTGGTTCTTCAGTGAGCCTTTTGAAAGCAACAACATCAGGGCCAGCAATGCCTTGCATGCTGAGTTAAGGAGGACAGGAGGCAGAGAAGTTTTATTTTGGATGGGTGGCGAAGAAGAAGGGAAAGGAGCCAGGGGAACTATTGGAGGATATTTAACAGAAAATAGAAAGGCAAATATTTTATATGTATCATCATCATCACCATTACTATTTTTTAGAAAAGAGGTGTTGGAACTCACCATGAACATCTCCCTTGTTCTCTTATAATAGCAGTGGTGCCCACCTGAGAGGTGCCAGAAGTGAGTTCTGGTGAGTTCTGGCTGAAAAAAGCCCAGATTATTATCAATCCATAAACTTGGAATACAAAGGAAGGGGATAAGAGAGGAAAGCTGTTATAAGAGGAAGAGGTGAATGCATAAGGAGCTGGAAAGAAAGATGACATGAAGCGCCTGGTTTTTTTTCAGGAGGAGGGGGCTGCACCACCATTTTGTGACTGGCGGGCCTATGTAGTTTTCAGCCAGCGTGTCACCAGAGTAGAAAGTGTGAGAACCCCGGAAGCAGGCAATATTGTCCAGGTGGACAAATGATCTGAGCTAGCATAAGGTTGCACCCTGTGCTCCTACGCTGCCTTAGTAACATTTCAAGCCTGTAATCACTGCCTTAAGAGCCACCTTAACAAGCAGAAGTGTCAAATTGTGGAGGAGGAAAGAAAAGCTACACAACACTTTTCAGAGCAAATAATTCCCATCAGAATTATGTATTTTAAAAAGTTTGTAGGCGGCATAAAGCAATGTGCTTATTAAAGCATTTTACTATCAGGAGAAATGACAGAGAAAGTCACAGCACACCTGCACCAACTTGAGGCAGGTGTGATATTTATCTCTCCCCCTCCACTTTGCTGATGTGCCCAGAACAGTGCCATGGTTGCACAAAGTTCAAAAGCAAACATGATTAAAAACTTTTTTGTTGAACAATCGGAAACGTTCATGATTGACTCAGGGATAGAATGGGTGATAAAACTCATCCTGAAATGAAGCAGAACTTTTTGAAGAACCAAGGATATCACACCATCCATTGAAACACTAAAATATTAAATTGTCATTTTTGAGTGTCTTCATAAGATTAAATCAGGAGACCCCAAAATTATTGACAAGGACTGTAATGTTGTTTAAATGTCACATATGCACATCACATCACAATAGTTACAACACAATTGTATTGAAATAATGTATAGCCTGAAGCTATGCATGTTTCTTCAGGAGAAAGCAAAGGACTGCAGACATAGGCCAAGTTCCAGAGACCTACTTTGGATATGCCCAAAGTTTTACACATAGGCAGTGTCATTTTGGCAACAGGCTTCCATGCCATATCACACACTGCTTATGTGGGGCTGCCTCTCTCTATCATATGGAGATTGTTGCACAGTTGATTGGATTGAAGCCATAGAAAACTAAGACTTATTAATACTGGGTCCTAGTACGGACTCATTCTGACTAATATATAGTTTCTCATGAGCCCCAAAGTACATCATTTAGTGAAGTATTGCTTACACATCAGATGGTTTTATCATAAATCTGTGTTGGATGATATTTGACACTCTGTACTTTTAGAACCTATTGTGTGATGATGCTTTTGCGCCAGATACTTTCTTCCTCTATGCCTTGTAATGTAAATTTAAGAAACTTTCAGTCTTTCTCATAGGTATCAGAAAAATGTGACATTTTTTAATGTTTCAAGTAAGGGAGACACAAGGAAAAAGAATTTGCCTTGTATTATCTTGAAGATGTTGATAAGGTACAGGAAAATGTGTGGCCATACTCTAAGCTATGATCTCTTACAAAATACTCATATTGGGAAAATAATCAAATCATATTCCTCTCCCACCACTATTTTAATGTATCAATGAGTATAGCAGAAGTGGTCCACGGATACTCCCTATGCAAAACAGTTGTCAAAATGCCTCTCCCCGAAAGAAACTATCTTCTAAACTTTTCATCAAAATCTATATGGCATTTCTACACATATTCAACCCCTGCTGTTCTTTGGTATATATTACTGTGGATTCTGGAAATGTCAACCCACGAACACAGCTGAATGGATTCTATTGCTTGCAGTGGCTGGAAAATGCAGTTCTTTGATATTTGCTTCCTCATTCTACTCCTCAAACCTTTTTCTCCTGCAATATGTGAGATATGACTTGCACATTTGAGTTACAGTAGCCCTTTCAGATGAAGTGTTAGCATGTTCAGTGAGTGTGTGAGATGGAGCAGGGTGTCCTGGTCTATGGGGATTACTATCACCACAGATAGGTGGTGGCTCAAGCATGGGGGAGGTGCCAAGGTACAAGGCAGACAGGAAGGTTAGACAAGTAAGGCAGGATCAGCTCAGTGTTCTTTTCAGCACTCTGCCTCCAAGGATTCCTGCCTTGGGGTCATGACATAAGGATGTGCTAACATGGACACACCCTTCTGGCTATTCTCCCAATGTCTGTGTGTCCAGAACATATTCCATGTGGTCAAATGGAAGTACCTATGCCTATACAGTGGTGTGCATGTGGGGCCTTACATGTGATCAGGAAACCTGTTTGGCTGGACTTCCTAATCACATGCTTGTACGTTCACAGATATATGCATGCGGAGCTTTTCATGCATTCAGTTGAATGTATGGCTGCTGAGGCATGGCCAGACATGCATGCTGATATTGGGATTGTACACCACCAATATGGCATCAAACTACTATGTATCAGAAAACAATACATAGGACAGAAGTAATGATGATCCCAATGAACTGCATGTTATGCTATGCCTTTGTGTTGTGAGCAGATCATCAACTTAGCTGCAAACTAAGTTGTGTTTGAGAATCTTTTACCCAATGGGGGGCTCAAACCCACAACTCTGAGATTAAACATCTTACGCTCTGCTGACTGAGCCACCCCAGGCTGAGCTCCTAAACTTAATATTTACTATCACATCACTTTGGGGATAATAGGGATTGAACCAGGGATCAGTTTCATTCAAACCGTGTGCTCTGTTACTGATCTTTGCTCTTTCCCTAGTCAGTTAATTAAATGCCAACCAGTTGCATTTATTTCTTGTACTTAGAATTAAAAATTGTTTCTGTTTTTCACTTTCTCCCACTTTTAATAATACTTTTAAAATACCAGGATGAATGATAGGGGAGAAAGTGTGCCGGGAATGATGAGGTGGTTTGGAATAAGGTCACAATCACTGCCTACTGATCTGTGCTAAATTTGATAGAAATTGCATCAGCTAACTTAGAGGAGTTGCAAGAGCCTAGCCACGAGCTGAATGCAGATAAGCATAGACTGAGGTGGCGTCTCCTTCCCCAGTAAGCGACAAGATATAGCAAACAAATCTCTCCTATATTAAAGACTGCTTCTTATGTGAGTTTCCTCGCTAATAGTTTGGAAGTGCGTTTAGAAAAGCAAGCAGAAAATGTTTGCATGTTAGCTGTAATCCACAAGTCTGAAACATACATCATAGTGCCAAGCGTGAAGGAAATTTGCTTCCATTCACATATCTTAAATGCTCATACAACCATCCCTACAAGTGATTACTCGCTAGAAATTTTTGCTCAAATCTATTTTCAATGTCAGAGGTGGAAATGAGAAGCAAAATCAAAGGAGCAAGTAGCTTTCCACATATGCAAAATGTGCTTCCACTGTCACAGAGTGGTCCAAAGAAGGGATTCAGGCAGAATCCAGTTTAAATCATTCTATACACAGAGTTTGGTGGTACCAGCCCATTCTAGCTTTGCCTGCATTAGACCATGACTTGCATCAAATACCCACTCATATCCTAGGCAGATTGATATTCTCAAGGTCTCTCTCTCTCTCTCTCTCTCTCTCTCTCTCTCTCTCTCTCTCACACACACACACACACACACACAAACTCCATATGAACTAACCTAGATCCCCAATCATCCTCTGAAGCCCTTCTTCATGTACTTTCCCTGTGAGAGGTCTAGAGGACTGCAACACATGAATGGGTTTTTTCGGTGGTGGCTCCTTGCTTGTGGAAATTATTAATGATCATAGTTAACCATCTGAGCCAGGTCTTCCAGAACAACAGCATATTTGGCTCAACAAAGAACAAAAAAGAGTACAAAACGAGATTATGTGATGCCAAGGAATAGTTAGATAAATTAATGACACTGCTGGATACTATGGCTGCAGTTCTTTTGACACTGGCATAAATAAAAGAGGCAAGGTAGTGGAAGGGAAGAGTACAACACATATTTTTCATGCAAATGGTTCCATGTTCCATCCACAGCATCTCCAGGTATGGTGTAAAGAACATTGAGTTAGATGGACAAATGGTCTGACGTGCTCCTTAGTCCTGAATCCGTCCCCAGAATTCTTGATGGGCTGACTGGCGACTATTACACTGACTCTCAATCTCCATGAGACAGAGATGCTGCTGGTGGAGAGTTCATCTGCTTTGGGAAATGGCATTCAGGCCCTTCTAAATGGAATTGCAGCCCCTCTAAATATTGCACCTTTTTGTTGACTTCACAGTGTTATGCCATGTCATTGGTGCATACAATGGCTGACTAGCTGCTGCAACTATAGTAGCAGGTTGTGCAGGGAAGGAGGGGCATATTCTGGTGAGCACTCATAGGCACTTACTTGGTGGTTGAAGAATCACTGTTCCGATTTTCCTTTCATTGCTGCATGGTGCAAGGGGATATGAGGAAGAAGCTTCCCTGGGGCTCTGGAGTCTTTAGCCCAGCAAATGCTTCCCAGTGAGAGTGAGGTGGAGCAGAGACTCCCCGCCGCCACCACCACTGTCTTCACTGTAAGGAGAGCTGACTATGAAACTCATGGATCAGCAAACTGCTAGATCCAGCACGCTGTGCATGAATGGTGTCACTGGAATTAATATGTGGGCTCTTCCGGCTGTCTCCTCCAGTTATTGGAAGCCTGCATGGAAGTTAAAAGGGATAGGATTTCATGCAGATTCTTGTTAATAATAACATTAGTTTAGAGTATGGCTGTGACCCTTACACACAATGCCTATTCCATGCCTTTGGGTTGGAGAGGATTAAAATTGCTGAAGACGGGAATTCTAAAATCAAAGAGCATAGCTGACTATTACTCTGTAGATATGAAAATAGCAACCCACGAGAACCCCTAGTGAATAAATGAAATAATCAAACTTTTGCCTGACTAGAGTTCTGTATAATTGCACATAAATGACTTTCATATAATAATTGCACTATAAAAAACACACCATGAAGAGAAAGGAAACTAGAAAAATTAAGATAATAACCTGTTATTGTGCATGATTTCTCTTGGGCGACAAATATTCATTTAGGTTAGTATTTCACTAGGCATGATCGATAACATACATTAACACTTTCTGATTACTATTCCAACGGGATAGTAAGTTCAAAGCACATCTGCACTGGACTTCCACCTAAAATGTACAGCTTCACATTGTATTGCAAGGGAAGAAATTAGGGTTGTAATGTTAAATTTTGCAAGGAAGTACGACAGAGGGATTTGAAGCAGAAGGCAAGTCTAGCTCATTCTCCCTAGGTCTCACGTGTGTAAATGTTTTTCATGTCTATCTGTGAGCTTTTGCCAGCTGGTGAGTACTTTGCTCCTACAGAGCAAAGGGACAGGAAATCATCTTACACCAGCGCTAACTGCTAACAACTAGCAACATAACTATCATTGTAATCTTTTAAAAAACAAGACACTTATGTGACAAAAACGGCATTTTAAACAATGGTTAAGAGTATTATCTGTATTAAACATTCTAGATAGTTATCCTCCACTAACTTCTAATCAGTGGCAACATCCATTTTCATTAGTGAGGTGTGAAAAGATTTTCACACGGAGTGATTCCCCATTCTATAAATGTTCATATTATCCCTTCCACCCACACAGTGGAGTTGTGCTCTAGATCTGTAAATTGAAGGCGTGACTCTGTTCTATAGGTTTCTGCAGTGTAGAAAATAGTATGACAAAAAACTACTCAGGGCACTCCTAGAAATTCCTCCTGTAACAGAAAGATTGTATATCACTATTGTGTGTGGTACTGGATGTTGTGGCGGCAGCTGAGCTCCAATACTTGTTTTCTTTGCCCTTCTTTGCACAGAAATGGACTGATGCAGCAATCAGGTCAATAAATATCTATTTCCTCTGTAGAATTAATAAATCATTATGGTAAAGGATTCCAGTTTTTTGGGTGGGTGGGTGAGTGGGATGTTGTAAACTCTGATCTGGTGATATGGCTTCTCTGTTTTGAGGGGGGGGTTAATTTTCATAGACCAGAATCCAAAGCACAACATAAAGTGTTTCATTATACATTGAAACTATGACTACCTATTCCCATTGGGACTCCTGAAAGTTTTCCTGCAAGTAATATATTTCAGCTATTAGTTGCTGAAAATCAGGGCGGGATGACATTTCTCTGCTATCGTCCCATAAAAAGTACCACAAATGTTTCCATGGCACACTTGGGATCTGAGCCATTATTTCTCCAAAAATGTTTCTTTTTTAAAATAAATAAATAAATCTGATGCCATAGGTATGTATAAGGAATTTGATTTATGTGAATGCCCAATGTGAACTTGACCTAATCCATATCCCCCAGATAGTGTACATAGTTTGCAACATCCTTCTGATGTTTGCTATGCAATGCTCAATGCTATGCAATGCTCAACTTCATACTCTATACTCCATACTCACACACCAGTATGTTAAAAATGTGTATTTCATATGCAGTATATATCAATCACAAATTAACACAGATTGGGGCAGAATGAACACATGTGGAATTGAGGTAAAATGGAAATAGATTGATCTTTACAATTGTAGCTGTCCGACAGAGTTGCAATAAGAGTGAGAGTGCTATGACTTTTTGTTCATTTTAATTTTTATTTATGGGATCACTGTGAGGGTGTATGGGCACTCCTTGGTGAGGGAATATAGGACCATAGGGTCAAAAACATATGAAGTCAAAAGCATATGAAGACCATTTAGTTGGGGAAGACTGTTCTGAAAAATTCCTAGGACATCAGTTGGTTTCAGGGAAAGTGGTTTGGCCTTTTATACCCATTAATTAAGTTACATTGCCCTAACAACTTGTACTGCTACACATCCACTTGTTTTTGTTTGTTTGTTTGAGCATCATCACGTATTAGTGTACAGATTCATATTATTTTTAATAATCCCGTATATTGCCATGCTACTGAAGGGATAGAAGGAATTGCACGAATATTGCTAGGGAGACAGTAGAGAGTATCAAATGCAGACTGTCCATGGGGAAAAGGCAGGGAAAAGGTGGCTCTCAGCAACCTCTCCACATGGTGTTATATAAGAAAAAGCCGCTCATGTTTTTGAATAGAAGGTTACCCATTCTACTGTTTTTTTAATCCTTTCACGTTTTAACATTCTGAAGAGAACCTGCACGCCTTCAAGTGTTATCATGTATCAGACACTGTAGTTTGTCCTAATCAATTCAGCTGATGGTGAAGGGAAAGTCATAATGATGTGAGCCAAAGGTCTCTTCCACATGCTGCGGTGCTAGGCAAAGGTACACAAGGTTTTCCATCAGCACTGCAAATATTTTCATATATATATATAACTTAATTAGAATGTCCTAATGTACTCTGATCTGTCTCTCCGATTTACTCAGTTGGACTTGTTTGAACCTTATTTCTCAATTATCTCTTTCGCCACCTGCTCCTGCATAGCTTGGGTTCCTTTAATGTTCCTTTCCATGATCCCTTTCTTTATTTAATAGTGTGTGCCAACATACCATGTTATTACCCTAGCGGATATTGTTTAAATTAATTCCATCTCACCATCACTCCTGCTTCCCCAATTATTTTTATGTCTAGGAAAGAAGATTTGTATATTTAAAATGTGTCTAAATATAACATGCATCTTTGAACGCCATGAGTGCACCCCAGCTCTATTAGCACCAATGGGAGTTTTTCTATTATTTTCAGTAGGAGGGAAATTGCACACCATGCTTCCTTGTCTTGCAATGTAATTTTCAATTATTTACTTTTAGTCATCCAGAGAGAATGTCACTGTGACAATAACGAGTGGTGGGGGTGTGAAATCATAGTTACTTCTTTGCATTTTAGTATGGTCTGTTGTGCAATAACTAAACACATTGGAAGCAAAGCGGTGCATCTTCAGAGATCCACTGAATGCGATGTTCAGTATGGAGCTCAACATTTGGGGCAGGATTTGGACTCTCAAACCTATCAGGCTTATTATTTTTTAAAGCAATATTGTAATCCTGTGGCTTGTAAACCTGCTTTTGAAAACTACGTGCAGACCCTCACAATCAAGTGATACTTAGTGCCATGACACCTGCCCGCCTTCCCCAAACAGAGGATTGCCACTGTGAATTTGGACCAGCATCGGTGTATTCTCACAACATCACCCAGTTCGGTGGTATGACTATGAAGTTGGAAGTAGAGGCTTTTGTTTGTTCCTTGTCTGCCATGCATTTGGGGAGCGGGAACTGACGTGATGATCCAGCGTAATCTGAATAAGTGAATGCTGTTATTGAATTCATCTCAAGGAGGGATGTGAGAAAATTCCAATGAAAACAAAAACAGAAGCAGAAATTGTCAGTGTTTGCTGATACATCCCGTATCAAGAATGAAAAGCTCTCATTATGCAAATGACACATAATTGGTTATGCTACCCCACCCCTAAAGGTATTTCCTTTGCATTGAAATGAATGGGATAGAATGCCACCAGGCTCATACTGGTCCCACAGAGAGAAGAATGAGGAAAAGCAGAACTTTCTGGGTGAATAAGTTAGAGGTTTCCATTCATAAGGAGGTAGCAACAGAATAATCTTGGTCAGAATGAACCCCAGAATGAAAAGAGGTTTCAGAGAGGGCAAGGTGAGGAGTGGAGTGGTCTGGAGATGTTGGATGCAGGGTCTCAAGCTGCAGCTCTACCCCCTACATACTTGTTACCCTTACCCTGAATGGCCGAAGAAATCCCCTAACATCCACTGGGCAGGAAGAGGGGTTTAAATACAAAGATATTTCATGTTTGTAATATCTTTTATAACATAACAAGCTTACTGCCAGCATGTGCTTCTGGAAGGATGAAGATGCTTGGCATCTTACAATTGTTTGTTTCATTTTAAAAGAAGGAAAGAAAACGGAATTACACTGTCCATATTACTTCCTGATTCAAAACTACATGTGGAATCTTTCTTGACTGCATTCACGATATGTTTAACTTGGTAGAACATGCACTATCTCCAGTTTTAAGCATCAGAAAGAATATTACCCTCACACCAATATGAAATCTGACATGTAAAGAATTCATTGAGCAACAGAAAGGAAGAAGAATGGGTGGTCTTTATTTGTACTGCAGAAGGTAAGAAAAGCTTCCCAGATATTATTATTATTATTATTATTATTATTATTATTATTATTATTAAACAGGATAACATAGAAAAATAACTTTTAAAATGCAGAGGTAAAGTTTAACATATCACCCCCCCCGCCTCCCGTAGTTCCATTTCTATTTTGTTTCATGGATTCTCTCTACCTTTTATTTTTATTCCTTTACTGTTTTCATGCATTGTAAACCTCAACACTGTATTGCTGTAGAGTAGACTATATATGAGGCTGCCCTTGTACCTGGTTTGGATGGGTCAGCTGGTGCAAAACGCTGGTAGGCATAGACTGCTGCCAGAACATAACTCCAGTGCTTACATCTTGCGCTATCTGCTCACACTTTACCTGCCAAGGTTCAAAGTTGTTGTTAGTTCTGGGCCCACTTATCCAATAAGTTAAGGTCATATTGAATCCTGATTCTGTCTTTTGTGGCATTAGCTACCCCTCTCAGTTTGGGGTTACCTGCAATTTTTTATGATCACTTCCTCAATTCCTTCATCCAAGGCTCCTTCAGAGGCAGTAGAACCCCTCTTAGGAACATGTTGTATATCCAGTACTGGCCTGAAATTGTTTCAACTTATCAGCCCATATCAATACCACCTCTGCTTCAAGGTAATAGCTTAGAAGTTCCACAGCTTCTTTGGCACTATTTGAAAAGGAAAGAGAAAGCTGGGTGCCATCAGCCTATGTCATGATTATGTAAGCTGAGAGGTCCAGCAGAACCTATAGGAATATGTTCCCCATATCTAGCTCCAGACAGAGGTTGATCTGCCCTCATTCTCTCTAAGTTGTTGCTCAACAAAGCAATAATAGGGACTGGCCAGATAACTATTGAGAATGGTGGGATCGAGTGAAGCCTTCTTTATCAATGGACTTGCATCTGCTTTCTTTAATAATATAGGAACACAGCCCTCCTTCAAAGAGGTGTATATAATCACCATCACTCACCTGACCAGTCATCCTCTGGCAGCTTTTATCAGCTGGGATGTTCAAGCGTTCAGCAAGCAAGTGATTGGGCTCACTTCCCTAAGCAGCTTTTCTACATCCTCTGACTGAACAAGATGAAATTCATCCATCAAAATTAGCCAAACAGATACCTTAGTCACAATCATGAATCCTCCTGTTAATGTGGAGGCCAAGTCAGAGCAGATGTGAGCAATTTGTAAAGAGCATTAAATGCCCCATGAATTCTGTTTTAATAAGGAAATTTTCCAGTTCCTGCATTAGAACCATGGGTGTAGCCAAGGGGGGACAGGGAGGGGCAGCTGCTCCCCAATAAAAATCAATAAAAATTTATAGCAAACTGAGATTCTTCCCCCCAACAAAAGGCCTGTCCCCCAACAAAAATCCTGACTACGCTCATGTTTAGAACATGCAAAGTTTGCCACGACTTACAATTATTTTCAGTTGTTTTGCATCTGCCACCCTATGTATAACTGATGCACATACATAAAACACTGCAAAAAGCAATATTTTGGTCAGGAATATGATTGTGTCAAGATGGTTTCTGAGTGGTTTTTCACTGACCTGTGTGTTGGTAAAATACAACACGAGAAGAAGCTCGATACAACATCATATCAAGATTGCTTTTATGCTGTGAGAATGGTAATGTGGAACAAATTGTTAATTAAAATCCAGAGAACGGAGGGCTTGTGCTGCTTGCCTCATTCTTATGGAACGTATTATGAGTTACCAAGGTTTGTAGTATGAGTCTTCTCTACCACCAACTGTTTAATTGTAGGTAGCATGGATTGAACTACAAAATATGTTTTCTATTACTATGGCCTTTTGGCTATGCTGTGTTTTGTTTCAATGTGAGATGCTTTGCTTTTGCCTCTCTTTAAAAGCACACACACAAAGAAAGCCCAGTTGCATTGTTAACTTTAAATGTGAAAGCAAAATACCATGCTTTGCATTTCCTTTTTATTTTATGGTGAAGCACAAAACAAAGCCATTTATGTTTCTGCCTTGGCATGAATGAGTTATTTCTCCTGTGAAATGCCTATTACAGTATACAAAAATAACAGCAAAGGGGAAGAATGGGAAATGTTCAGATAAAAAAAAATTAAATTGAATCTCTTTTTATCATTTCTACACTGCAAGATGGCACAAATGTGAGTCAGAACTAGATTTATAAAACCTTTCTGCTCTTCAGAGTTCCATAAAGCAGAATAAGAAAACACCATGTCATTTCTATCACAGGACCAAGGACTACAGAGCTGTTTTACAAAAAATCAACAATGGCTTGTGCATGTGTGGTCAGTTTTTTTCCTTTTTAAAAAAATCTCCTTTGAACATCAGGTCCCTATACCATATTGCAGACAGATGACAGTTTCATAAAAGATAGTAATTTCTGCAGGGAAAGAGGCATTCTGAAATGCTTATTAATTTCCACAAGCACAATACAAAAAGTATTTGGAAATGTTACAAAATTAATTTAAGATTGGAGAAACTGAGAAAACAGAAATTGATAGATTCATCTGATTGTGTACCGTGGTGAGAGAGGAGGGCTGTTTATTCCACACTATAAATCTAAACCCTTTTTGGGTTTAGTTTCATACCTTGGGTACATAGAACTAATCTTTGGATCCAACTACGTGCTCTTGAATGCCTTGAAATTATCTGGCTAATTTAAAGCATTACTAATGAATCATACAATAGTTGATTCAATAGCTAATTATTTGTTATTGGTCTTTATTATTTTATTTCACCAGGGCTGCATTCAGATGTCAGCTTATTTCATTTTCATGATGTTACCCCTCCTCTCCCCTGCACCCACAAATCTGCTCTGGGTGTGTGTGTTTATGAGCACATCAGGTAGATAATCCACAAAACAATATAAGCACTTCAGGCTAAAACAACTCTTAATTAATACAGTTACAGGTGCAATGGATTTGAGACTCTTTTGACTTTAAGTACTTTTGAACTAATTCTGTAAATAATGTTGCACTGATGACTCCTGGCATGTGTAAGACTTTATTATCATCTATACCAAAGCATGACATAAACTGATTGTATGGTGGGCCTCAAAGAGGCAAATAAATGTACATAAATTAAAGTTAGTTTGCCACATGCCAGACAAATTGCACAGCAGGGTTGAAGGTTCTGAAATAGTCTGGTTTATCTGTCACTATGTCTCTGAAGTCACCATTAGCTTGACTCAAACCATCCATCTATATGTTGGCTAGGGGAAATATTTCCATATAAAAGCTTTTCGTGAAGAATATCCAGTCAATAGACATTTTTTCAAATGATGCTTCCTTGCTTGTCATGTACATATTTTTGATATAACATTTATATAAGATTTAACTCTTCTACTAGTCTAACAATGAGATCAAAGAGGCTGCAGCCTCTTCTCTGACAAGATGCTCACCTGCTTTGATTGTTGCTGGAGGTAAGGAGAACTTGGGTGGGAGAGAAGCTATTCCTCCTTTTGGTGCACTCAATTCCTGGTTGCTGTGCAAGACAGGAGGTTGTTACTGAGCTGGAGGTGATATTGGGAAAGCAAGTGAGTGGAAACTGGCCACAGACTAGCTACAAAGATGTGCAGCACCATCCAGGGATGTTGGAAGCCAAGATTTCTCATGTTTCCTGCCTTGTTGCTACTGTGTGTGCTCGCAGGAGGGTCCATGACAAGGATGGGGAACCAGTGGCTCTACAGATGGTATACAAATCTCATCTTCCATGACCAGTAGTCATTGGTACTCCATCCTTGGCTTGGGACCTGAAGCCCAACCATAGTGGCTCCTCTGCATGTTCTTTGTTGCTCCCTCAAGTTGGCAAGTTTGAAAAGAGAGCTGGGAAACTTTGTATTCCCAGAACCTCTGTTCAGCACGAAACTCCAGAAATATTCTGCCTTTTCTGATTCTTTACTTTCATTACATTAATGTTCTCCGTATATACCAGGATTTTCAAATGATACATTATTGCTACAAATCAGTAGCTGTGGGAGTATTTTGGGGACACAGGGATAGGTAACATGCTTCTGCATGTTCTCTCAACATACCAGATTTTATACATGCATGGAACAGAATCCATTTTCAGTCAATAAATATTGCAATATATTTTAAATGAACAAAAATGAGTATACTTTGCTCGTTATTACTGTACATGACTAACTCGTAGGAAACACTGAAGTGAGTTACGATTTAGTTATAGTTATGCTGAAAGGAATAAAAAATGAAAAATGATGATGCTTTGGGAAATGCATTATATATGATTTAAGGAAATATTATGCAAAAAAGAATACTATGCATCAGACTGAAACTGTGTGTACATTACCCCATGATGATAATTCCTGTAGTTATGTTTTATTGATATGAAAGTGAATAACGCAAGCTTATGTATGATTGACTTGAAATGATATTAAATTGTCAAGAATGATAAAATATATTGATGTCTTATTTGTAAGAAAAAATAAAACATTAAGTCATGGTGAAAGAACACAAGCAAATGGCTGCTCTTTCCCAAATTTATATATTATATTTGGAATATAAACAAGTCTCATCAGCCATAATGTGTGAGGTGGGGCAGGGGGGCAGATTAGTATTTGCTCACTGGTGAGGACCTGGTGCTTGCTAGATCAGGAGTGCAGTGGTCCAAGGTGGTAGTGAGGCAGGTTTGGTAGTGACAGCAGCCTTGAGCTTCCACAACCTAACCACCTTGCTCTGCCCTATCCCCATTCTAGCAAGTGGCATGATCTCTGGAACCACTGATGCTCTGCCCCCCCCCATGCAGGGGAGGAGCTACCTGCCCCAGCACCCGGAGTGGCACAGGGGCAGGGCTAGCTGGTCCATGGGGGCGGGGCTAACTGCCCGCACGACAAGCCTCCCTACCCTCCCTCTATCCACCTGGAGAGGGGGGGCGCCACCTACGTGGAGAGCGCCAGGAGGGGCACTGCTAGCCACCCACGGCAGCATCTACTGCCCGAGCAGCGAGCATAGGGGTGGCTGTGGTGCAGCAATGTCACCCGCCCTCACGGCTGACACCCAGTGCGGAGCGCACCCCCCGCACCCGCCTTCCTCCACCAGTGCCCCCATGTGCCACTGCTGAGCCTAATGTGTAATGGATTCTGCTCTATTCATGTATTACTATTAAGATTTATAACCATTTTATTTATTATCTACAGTGCAATCCTATGCATTGTAAACTCAGAAATAAGGCCCACTAAGTTCAATAGACCTTACTCCCTGGTAAGTGAGCAAAAAAACCCCAACCTAACCCACTGAAAAATCTAACTTGAGAATCAGAGGGCTCGGCTGAAAAATGTGGGATGAAGCAGGCAGAAAGCGGGAGGGAGGGGAATCACGTTAAACTAGACAGATGTTCTGTGCAATTTTGAGTCTTTCCTAACTGAACAGCCCAGCCCAAATTATTTGCAAGTGTGTGTTTCTGGGGGGGGGCAGTTGACTTCAGGGGACAAGGAAATGGCAAGCTCTCTAAAATGACCTGATCTTAGGACCCAGGCATAACATATTGGGAGGGCAAATCAAGACACCCACACACACCCTGCCACCACACCAATACCTTACATTCATTGGCTCTCTCTCTCTGTCTCCTTCCCCACCAAGACTGCTAATGCACTTCCAGGAGCTGGTATTGTCCTTCCAGAAGTGTGGCCCAACTTCCTGAAGTATGGTGGCAATGACAACAGAGGCCATGGTAGCAGTGGGACAACAAGGATTTCAAACAGAAGCTGGGGCAGTTTCTGCAAATCCAGGATGCCCTGTTCATAGTGGGAAAGTTGGCTGGTATGCCATAATGCATAGCCATACCACACGAATTAAAACAACAACAGCAACAACACGACAATGGTCATAGATGAATTTTACAGCTGAAGAGCTTTGTCTTATTAATATTTTGTTGAGGGAAAGGGGTAGACACTCATGCGAGGACAACTGCAACAGAGCAACCTCACAGCTCCTGAAAGCAAATAAGCTCCAATTTGAAGGAGGTGTGAGTTGTGTGCCTATGTGTGGGGAGAGAAGGAGGCAAACAGTTTGACTGCATTTCAAGCAAATGATGTTTTACCCTGGACGTCTGCTAAATTTATGGGATTCACTGTCACAACATGTGGTAGTGGCCAGTAGCCTGTATGACTTTAAAAGGGAATTAGTGAGAAGAAGAAAATGTGGATGATAGGTCTATTGGTGTGCCATCCCATGGCCCCTGGGATAATGTTCTATGGGGTGCATAGCACAAAGCAGATTTTCCCTTTTGCCCACAGAGAGGGAAGTCTGTGGGTGGATGGGGATATCTGGCCTTGCAAGTTACCCCACAATGGGCATAGAAACCTTCACTATCCTGGCAGCAGTACCAGCAAAAGAGAGCATGTCAGCAGGATGCCAGGAGGTACCAGATTAGTTTTTGCATCCACTGGCTCCAAGGCATTCAAAATACCTCATCAGATATACACTTGCCATTGTAAGACCTGCAGGGATTTGGATTTTGTGATTCCTACATGCATCTTCTTCTTCCATCCCCTTTTGATTGCTCTGCTTGCTGTGATGAATACATGGAATCTCCATCTATCCCACTAAATACTGGTTGATGGGGAGCAATGCCAGGAGGCAACTACTGCCTTCATCCTTTGTGCCAACTTTATTAGGAAAATTGAAGCAGGACAGCACAGAGAAAGGCAATGATGAATGCGGATTCTGTGCTGTATTTATGTCAGCACAGCAAAAAGAAATGATGTTTTTATTACCATTGCTGGGCTCAGATGTAGGTAATCTGCTTGCACAAAACTACACACTTGGTTGGTATGCTGGGGTCTGCCAGCCCACAGGAATTGCAAATCATTAAAACTTGACTAAAGTAACTTCACGAGCTAATGAGCGTTAGGTGTTTTTTGTTATTAAAATGATTAAAAAACTATTAGGATCATGTGTACTTAAAAGGATGCATTTAAACATTGTGCAGGCTTGCTTTTCATTATGAAACCTAGCAGCGTTTGATGTGATTTACAACAAATATTATTTAAAAGCTAATATACTGTGTAAGGCTCTGTATTAATGCTATTTGCCTGTCAGTATTTTGTACCACATTGTCATTAAGTATCTAATGATTTCATACATGTTTATTACAATCAGCATGTTTTCTCCTCCTCAGATGCCCCAAAGGAAGAAATATAATAATATGCAGTGAAACCAACATTTAGAAGCCAGTCAGCCATGCTGCAGCAAGAGTTTTGCTTTGCTTTTCCCTGATCAGCATAACAAAACAAGCCAGTTCTTTAATAGCACAATCTTATGCATGCTTATTCCAAAGAAAGTCCCATTGTGTTCTATAGTGCCTACTTCCTAGTAGGTCTGTTTTAGATTGTGGCCTGAAATGCTTTCATTCTTTTCATTCTTTATCCCTTTGCCCCTTTACAGTCAGTACTTCTTGTAGAATGCAAGAAGGTTGTATAGGTTAATTATTAAGGACCATGTTCCATAAAATGAACCGTAAAATATCTTATCAGTTAAGATAAAAATAATAAACTTGTTCCTAAGACACAGAATGCACATAGCTGAATCACACATCAGGGAAAGCCTGAATAAATAAAGTATTAGTCCCCCCCCCCCGCTCCTGTCAGTTTTCTGCTTACATCCATGAGGAACCCAAGTCAGTAGACTGGATTTAATCTTGGAGGAACTGTACCAACTGCTGTACTGCTTAAAACAGGCTGCTGATGAAGAAAGAACTATTTCTTCCCTTTGTTCTTCAGAGTACTACTGACAGGTTTAATTAAGACTGAATACATTTTTCATGTGTTAAATACATGTAGTGTTATGGCAAGTCCAAGATGGAACCAGACTTCAGCACTGCCACCACCCTTGATCCTAACCCTCAATGTCCCCAGATTCAGCTGTGCATGCGTAGATGCATGACATGATCAGGTCCCTTCTAAACATGTGGGATAGCTACATGTGAGCATCCATATATGACTCTTTAGCTGAGCTGTCTATATATTGGGAGCAGGTGAACAATGTTGAGAGCAGGGCTGGTCGATGCAGCCCCACTCAGCCTCTACACACAAGACTAAAGCATGGAGGTAAATTTCTGAATGGGGCTTATGTAAGAGGAAAACCACAATGCTCTGGATGAATGTAGATCTATGAATACTCTACATCGCAAGTGTGCTCCCAGATGTTTCTCTTCCTAGTTAAATATAAAGTCAGGTTGGTGACCTAGGGCTAGATACTTTGAGGTGGCATATTATGGGTTAGCAAACAGAAGAGCCTCAGCATCAGGGTTCTGCAACTCATGGGAAGCCTCTACAAGGAAAGGAGGCTCCCTGCTTGAGAATTCATTCTCCAATTCATGAAGGGTGATGGGAACTGGGAAGGGTAGGGCTAGTGCTCTCATTCACGCACCCCTCCTGCCTTGTACTTTTGTTTAACTTAGCACCTAATCAGAACTCCTGAAGACAGCTTCTGTGTTGCTACCCGACCCTTTTTACCAATACTTTTAATTCTGCTTATTAATTGCTCATAAATGTTCATGAATTTCTGTGTCACTCAAACGAGTGTGTTAGCTCATGTGCAAGTCATTAATTATTCATTTGTAAGTAATTATCTCCTGATTTTATTGTTTCCTATATTGCTGCTCATTAGGTAAACCAGCAATGTTAAGGGTCACTCCACTGATTCAGGGACAGGACTTAAGCTTATCAGAACCTGAGGCAAATAACTATAAATGCATTCTCATAAAAATCTAGAATAGGCACCTTTCAGGACTAATGAAAATGCAGCCCTGAACACAAGAATGTATCATGAGATATATATACAGTATTCATATTCCTAGCTGCATCAGTGATGATTAACTAAATATCCAGAATTTTTTTTAAAAAAAAAAACCAGCTTGGGACGGGAAGATGGAAAGGCACAAACCACCAGTGCAGGTCCGATTGAAAGGCACATCAAGAATGCGGATGGGAATTGAGGGAACACATCCCTTCTCCTCAACTCAACTGCCCATTCTGTATAGCAAAAAATGATATTCATTTGATGTTTCTTCAGGGGATCTTGTCAATAAGTGTTGGTCCATCATGAAGCTAAATCAGGGTAAAGGCAATATTTAATATGCTTATCCTGGTACAAATGTTGAGGGAGAAATGGAATGTTGTAGTTAAGAGATGGTAGTTTGCCGTTGCCATGACTGCAAACAGGTGGAAAAGAGGGTGAGAAAGGAGGGACATTTCTGAAAATTTCCATTTCTCCCATCCCATATGCTCCCCTCCCAAATTGAAAATGTTTGTTTTAGAGCAATTGGCTTAACCACACTACAAATTGAAGAATACTAACTGGGTGTTGACATAACTTGGAGTTTTACTAATCCAATGTCCATTTCAAATGTATGAAAAACCCCACTATAGGGACACCACATGACTGCAGCCAGTTGGAGTATGTAACATATGGACTAGCCCAACTATGATGCTTCCTGACAGTGATTTACCAAGGTGTGTAAAAAGAAAAGAAAAGTGCCATCTATTCACCCAAATCCTCATCGAGTAACAATATGATCTAATGTGCTAATAGAGTCTTCCCCAACATAGCATTTTCCAGATGTTCTGAGGTACAGCTGGAACTGATGGGAGCTACAGTCCAAAACATCTGGAATGTGCCAGCTTGGGGAAGACTGTGTATTACTTTTGCTGTAATAGTGTTACATGTGGATTTTAGCACATATGAACCAGATGTACATGTGAATGTTCTTGCACTCAAATCTAGTTTTGCATCATTGATTATATTTGAAAGATATCCTGCAGAACATGGTTATTTGGATTTTGCTTTGACATGTTAGCTAGTCCTGAAAAATGTAACCCGCCCCCTGAAGGTTTTATTCCTGTGAAAAGAATTCAGGCACAAACTTTGAGCACCTCGATTCCTGATTTAATACAGAAAGTTGGCACCCGCTGACAATCCCAACATTGCTTTAAAAAAATAGTAATTGCTTAGGAATAATCCATAAAGTAAAGGACTATCTAGTGACACTTAACATGAATCATGAAGAATGGCTTTAGGAAACTGTTCTGCTAGTCTAAGTGTAGGAAATGATATTTTCCTCACATTTTGCCCTTTGCTGTCCTAATCTTTCCTCTAATGCAAAATTTATCAGATTTGGGATTTTGTTGATCTCAGCAGTATATCATGTATATCTTTCTATATTTCTCTAGTAAGCTCATGCACTCATTCTTTGTATTTATTTTTCATATCTCCAGCAAACCTTATGAAGGAAATTTTTGTTTTGTTTTTGTCATCGTCATTATGGTTGCTGACCTCTATGATTTTTCTATTTTCCTGCAATGGTGGATTTATAAATAACTGATATAGTATAATAAGATAATCTTGCAGAACATTTGGAACTGTGACAGTCTTACAGCACTTTCAAAATAACCCTTCTTTGTGATACCCAGTTATTATTAAACAAAAGGGGCATGGACATTTTTAAGGTGTAGTCCTATTTAGTTACTTAGGAGTAGTCTCACTGAATTCATAGGGATTTTTTTCTTGATAAAAATGCACAGTATTGGACTGTGGGTAATATGTATTTTTAAAAAATAATTTTCATAATATGCACTTAAAAAATAAAAATCCAGCCCCTGGTAGAGAGGCATATAAAATGCTTATTCCATACATTGTGCAGACATTTATACCACATATAAAGAAATACTAGTCTTTGAATGTTCATGGACTGTTCAGTGGGGCTTATGCCCAAGTAAGTGCAACTTTAGAGTAGTTTAGTATAACAGTAAAAAAAAGGGGGGGAATGCATTGCAAGGATAAAATTCTGCAAAATGAAACAGCTCTTGCTACTCCCACCAGTCAGTATTGGCGGGCAATGAGTGAAGTCAGAGCAGTGATTGATAAGTGATATGTTTGGACACTGGGCAATAGGAATCCCTGGGCCCTAATGAGCTGCTGTTTTCCCCTTCCATTTAGTGCACTTTTCCTGCTTGTGTCTTATTTCTAGTCCTTGGATCCACTAGGCTCCTGTCCACTAGATGGCAATGCAGCAAGCCATTCCTATCTGAAAGCAATGGTATAGAATTCAAAGGCTGCAAAACTGGAATAAATTGCATATTGCCATAAAGCAAAACCGCAGAAAAAGATGTAAAATGCAGTGATATGTGACAGTGACAGAAACACCCCACATTTTGTTATGCTTTTATGTATTAAGGTTAGATAGATAGATAGAGATAGAGATAGTTATATATAGTTATATAAAGTTTTCTTGTAGCAACAGTATTCAAAAAGTATTATTTGGAAAGAGGGGGGTTTGCCCTGCCAGATTTTAAATTGTACTATGAAGCGGCAGCTTTCTGCTGGCTGAAAGAATGGCTGCTTCTTGAAAACACAGACATTTTGGATTTGGAAGGTTTTAATAATATTTTTGGGTGGCATGCATACTTGTGGTATGACAAGGTTAAAGCACATAAAAGTTTTAAAAACCATATTGTCAGGAAAGCATTATTAAATGTCTGGGTCAGATATAAAGATTTGCTGGAAAGTAAAACTCCAAGGTGGCTGTCGCCAATGGAAGCTAAGGCAGTTAAAAAGTTAAACATGGAGTCTAAGTGGCCAAGATATTGGGAAATTTTGGAAAAGGAAGGGGACAAACTGAGATTGCAGAGTTTTGAGAAATTAAAAGGGAAGGTGAGAGATTGGTTGCACTATCATCAAATAAATGAAGCGTTTAAAGTGGACAGTAAAATTGGCTTTCAGGTGGAAAAATCAAAATTGGAGACAGAACTGTTAGAACCCAGTACTAAGAATTTGTCAAAGATGTACAATTTGCTGCTGAAATGGAATACAGAAGATGAAACGGTTAAATCAGTTATGATTAAATGGGCTCAGGACATTGGTCATAATATTTTGTTTGCTGATTGGGAAAAGTTGTGGACCACCGGGATGAAATTTACGGCATGTAATGCCTTAAGAGAAAATACTATGAAAATGATCTATAGGTGGTACATAACCCCAGTCAAGCTTGCAAAGATTTACCATTTGCCTGACAATAAATGTTGGAAGTGTAAAGAAAAGGAAGGTACATTTTTTCACCTTTGGTGGACGTGCCCGAAGATTAAGGCATTCTGGGAAATGATCTATAATGAACTTAAAAAGGTATTTAAATATACTTTCACCAAGAAACCAGAGGCCTTTCTCTTGGGTATTGTTGGCCAAGGGGTGTTAAAGACAGATATAACTTTTTTTATGTATGCTACAACAGCAGCTAGAATACTTATTGCGAAGTACTGGAAGACGAAAGATCTACCCACACTGGAAGAATGGCAGATGAAGGTGATAGACTACATGGGTTTGGCAGAAATGACGAGCAGAATCCGAAACCAGGGAAGAGAAACAGCGCAAGAAGAATGGAAAAAATTCAAGGACTATTTAAAGAAATATCATAAAGTTAATGAAAGTTAGAATGATGATGGACTGAAAGTAAATGGTTACTATTAGTAATGGTTAAGACAAGGAGAACAAGGAAGGTTAGCTTAAACTTAAATTAAAATAAGGGAAGATTTGCTGAGTAATTGATAAGAATTTGGAATACAGAAAAGGGAGGCATGAGGAAGTCGGGGAAGGAAGGTATAAGAAATTAGGATATGAAATGGTACATGTTCTTTGTTTTGTTTTTGTTTCTGTTTTTGTATGTTTATGTATGTTCATGTATGTTATGTTTATATGGAAAACTTTTTGAATAAAAATATTATAAACAAAAAGTATTATTTGGTATAAAAACTACTTTTATATAAAACTACATAAAGATGAGCTTGTGATCTTTCTACTATTATCATGATTGATTTTGAATGGTAAAATCAAATCTATGATAGAAATCATGCATAAATATATAACTATTATTGTTTAAGTTACAGATAAGTAGCCGTGTTGGTCTGCCATAGTCAAAACAAAAAAATTTTTTTCTTCCAGTAGCACCTTAAAGACCAACTAAGTTAGTTCTTGGTATGAGCTTTCATGTGCATGCACACTTCTTCAGATACACATTTTTTTTATTATTATAAATTTTTATTATTATTGTTTAGTTAACCAATGTAGACATTTTATGCGGGCTGGATTATTACACACATTATCTATTAAAGACTTTGTGAGAAAAGCCCAATCATAAATACATAAAGCTTGGGAAATTTTAAAATTTTGTTTAATATGCTATAATTTGGTATGCCAGAGCAATATTGAACAACATTGAAGAAGGCCTGGAAATAGGGATGTCTGAGAATTTCAATCAAAACACAACGGCGCAGAAATTGCCTCTGTTTGCATATTTTCTCCTTTTCTGGGCCAGATTAACATTATGCAAATGTGAGCAGACAGTTGTTGACACCAGATTTCAAAGCTGTGAAGAACTTGCATCCAAGTTAAGGTACTCCATTGAATCAACTGCAACTTACTCCTCACCAATAAGTCCCATTAAGTTATGTGGTGCTTACTCTCAGGTAAGCCTTTGCATTTATAGTCCCATTGTTCAGCACAGTGAATATCTGTTGTCTAATTATACACCATGTACAGCCTTACAGTCCAATCCTAAACATGTCCACTCAGAGTAAGTTCCCCATTGAATTAATGGGGCTTACTCCCTAGTAAGTTTAGGATTGCAGCCTTAGTGTATGCATGTTCACTCAAAAGTAAATTCAGGTGTGGTTTGGCAGCACAAAATCCCTATAACAACTTAAATGTATACCCCTCCCTTCTTCCCCAGGGCAGCAATCCTAAATACAAGTGTTTATTAGCTCTAATAGCAGACCCGCCTCATCCCTTCATGACTAAAGAAATGCCCAATACGCTGGGGAAGGGGAGTGGAAATAGTAGCACAAGCTATCTAGTCAGATATACTCCAAGTAACTAAGTTTAGGACCAACCTTAGTCTGTTTACTGAAGAGTAAATCTCAATATTAATTGTGGTTTGGACATCAAATCAATCTTGTGATGTATGTTTTGGGTGCAGCGTGAAGGAATACTCTTAGTTTTGGAAACCCCTTCCCCATAGGAAACAGACCTATGCCCTAGTTTCACTTAGCAAGCATAGATAATTTAAAACTAGTTCTTTCCCTGCTTGCATGCCCAATGGTCCTGAGTGATGTTTCCCTTAAACCTGTCAATCAACTTTACCTGCCCATATTTACTGTATTGACATTTTTTGCAGATTTAAATAAATATAAGATTTCCACCAATTTTCTGTTTCACAAGTCTTCTTCCAGGATGTGTGCACCATAAAAGGATGCGATAGCAAAGAGAACAGAGTAGAATAAAGTAATGTTGCATGCCACCTATATCTCCCAGTGAGATTCCAGCAGTTCCAGGCACATACCCAGGATCCATGTTACTTTTGAAAATGAGGCACAGCAGAGACTGTGGTATCTTTATGATATATGGTTTATTTACACATATATACAACCTGAGCCTACAATGGAGGGGCTCACAGCATTGACACTCCAAGAGGGTCTGGTTCCTTCCATAGCTGCAGCCTTGGATCCAAACAGACACCAACCATGGCTCTGATTTTCTGCAGCTTGCTGACCTTTAAAGGCTGCATCCTTTTCACTCTAGGTAATATCACTACCACTGCAGTCCTAAACTCGGCACTAAAACTCTACTTCAGAATTGCCCTGTGTCTTCCAAACTAAATCTGGGTTGAGGGAGGGGCCCTTCCATATTTGATTTCTTAATGGCCCATTATCTCCCCATTGTCTTTCTTAATGGCTCATCTCCCAGGCAATTACCAAACTTGCCTGGCTATTCCAGCAGTTGAATATGTACTGGATCTAGGAATTAGAAGGGAGATCCAGGAATTAGGTCCAGGCATAACTCACCAGTGTCAGAAGACTCTTTCTTGGTTTCCATAGGCTGGCATTCAGAGCATAGTACTCTCTAACCATCCTCCCTGCCATACTGTGTCCCTACTGCTGCATTTTATGTGTTTGATTTGTAGCTGTCATGATAACCTATGCTATCCATTAGCAATTATTGTGGGAAATAAATGCAATAAGTGATCCCAGCAATTTCTGCTCTCCATCAAAATAGAATATGCAAATGATTTGATCCTAAGTGTAGAATGAAAGCCTTTTAAAACAAAACCAAAAGGGCCTACCTACCCCCAAGCCTGTCTTCTTAGCTGATTTACTCAAAAGTAATAAGCTGTCGTCGCAACCCCCGCTGTAAATCTATGCACATAGCATTTCTCTTCAAGTCTGTGTTCTTTGCTTTTCTGAGTCAGCAGGGTATTGAAATATACAAGAGCCTTTCTCCCCAGAGAGCACACAGAGCAGGCTTTTGCATACTTAAGCGCACTACTTGTTCACAAGGCTGCTGCAGATAGGCAGATGAAGGTTAAAGTGCAACACACACATATCCATACAAAACAAAGCACAGCTGGTATGTTTAACTTAGACTTGGTGCCCTTAAGTGGATCAAAAACAGTGCATTAATTAAGCTGCTTTTATGAGAACTCTGGTGTTGTTTTTACATCTGTCCCTTTCCAGTAGGCAATGCCTTTGTTTCCTTGCAGCATGCTTAGGAGAAGTTTAAATTCAGGGCTATAAATTTATGCCATCATGCACAGACAATTTTACTGCCAAACCAGGTGTCAAGTGTGGGTCTCTGAGATGTTAATTTTTAATTCATCCATTTGGTTGAATGAATCCCACTGCTGCTGCACCCCAAACAGCTATGGTGGTAAATAGCCTTTGTGGCTGCTTTGGGAAAAGGAGTCCTGGCATCTGGCTTCAGTGTGCATCTGCATTACCATGCCAAAAGTGGGCAATAGCTGTTTAAGCCCTTCCCAATCAGGCTTCAGTCTCTAGTTTTCAGGTACCCACCTTCCAGCCCTTTATTCAGCACAGGCATTGCTGGTGCCAATTGGGAGCCCAGCTAGTCTTGCTGGTGGTTTTTTGTTTTTGGCCTACTCTGTCCTCATTTGGTGGCAAGTGTAGTTAGTGGGAAGGCAGCTGCTAAATATATTCATTGGGATATTGTTGTTCTAGGAAGTTATCAGGCAGTTGTTCTAGGAAGTTATCAGGCAATTAAGGTTTGGTGAATACCCTTACTCACCTTTAATTGTGGATGATGCAGTTCCAAGCCTTGTTTTCAAGGCCATGGAACTCGTTGGCAGAGTAGGCAAGAGCCATAGCTTAGTGGCATACCATCTGTCTTGCATGTTGAAGGTACCAGATTCAATCCCCAGCATATCCAGCTAGGGGTGGAAAGGACTAAAGAGAGAGCAGCTTCCAGTCAGTATAGACAATACTGAACTAGTTGGACCAATGGTCTGACTCAGTATAAGGTAGCATTCTGTGTTCTGGTGAGCACATTTGAGGTCAGCCTGTAGCCTCCACCTGGAGCTATGGGGCCCTGGGAGGGGGTGTAGAATGGAGACTTCCCTCCTCACCTGAAAAGGATGGGGCTTAAGAGGAGGAGTCAGTGACAAGCATACCTCACCCTTGGCTGGGTTGCCTTGGGCAAGTTTGTTATGTGCATCTAGTATGCCACACCATGCTTTTCCATTGAAGATCTGTTGTGTTAAAATAAAGAAATGTGGCCAAGTTCACATAATCTTGTATCTTGGCTTTTTATTTGCCAGTGTGGTTGCAACAATTAGGAGTTTTTGTAGTAAGTGCCAGCATCTGAGATGCCAGAGGGTGGAGGAGACTTTATAACCCAGAACTGCTTGGAGAATTCAGGGCACCAAAGGAAAGGATGATGCTATCATGGCATGTTGAAAGATGCTCCAAAGAAGAGAGTAGGGGCACAATGACAATTAACTCGGGACTGCAGCTTGTGCTGGGGTTAGGGCAGAGGACTAAGGCATGGTCAGCTACAGCCCAGTCCTCAAACACCCGATCCTCCAAACTCAAATATTCCTAAAGAGATGATGTTGCATTATGCTGTACCATCCTAAACAGGGCTTTTTTTCATTATTATTCTTGTGGGTAATGAAGTATACTTCCGCAAAGAATATTGGAAGTCTTTTTCACCTCTCTTTTACAGAGCTCTAACCCATTCCCATTAAGCTGCTTTTTGGCTCAGCGTCTACAATAAATTCTACCGCACCACCAAGATAGTGAGTTTCTTAGAAGTTTGTTGAGTATGGTAAAATTAAAGGATTAGAACTTAACAAGACACTTTCCATTAACATCTTCATTATATTCTGCAGAAAGAAGTAATTTGGATTTGAAATGCATTACTGTTTATTTGATGAATGAACAGTGTAATTTGCAAGTAGGAACAAGCATTTCTTTTTTTAAGAAATGCACTGTAGTTATTAAAAATACTTGACTCTCACATTTCAAGATACAGACAATTTTTTAGGTTTTATTCTAAAATGTGGGTTTTGCCACTCCTAAGTTCTCAGTCTTTCCCTATAACTCTACATATGTCTGTCTGTCTCTGTCTGCTTCTCCAGATAACCTGTCAGCATTCCTCCTGATTTGCTTGCTCAGAGTTTAAGTGGAAGTTACACTATGCCTAGTCCTTACTGAACATTCATTATGATTTGTTTGCACTGAGGTTATACAACAATGTGCTCGAATCCATCCCACAAAATAGTGACAGTCAGGACTCTAGAAGTACTCTCCTTCTCCATCCCCTATTAATAATCATTTCTTTAGTTCTGGTTTACAAAGAAATAAGTTTACTTTTAGTTACCCCCAGTGCTTTTTTTTAATGTTTAGGGGTACTCTCATTTTCCTACTCATATTGAAATACTGCCCCTCAATGAGGCCAAACTTAGACTCACAAAATGTTTAGGGGTATGCGTACCCCTGTGTCCCCTCAGGGGAAAAAAGCACTGGTTAGCCCATTTCTGCATTCAGTGGGTTGGAAGCTTGTTAGCTTTTCCTGTGTTTTAAGGAGAGTTTGTGCTTCCCGACATTTTCATTGGAATGCTCAGTTCTGCTCACATGTCCATGGGAACTTTAACCACACAAGCTCCAAAGAGCAAGTCAATTTAACCTGATGTCTCTTCATCCCAGTCTCGGTTTCCTAGACTAGAAGCAAACACACCAGTCCATCTAAAATATCATATCACCCTTTATAAACCCAATTGATAACTGTGCTCTGTAAGTGAGGACCACCTGCAGATAGTATCTCATCAGGAGGTCTGTATATATGAATTGGGCTTTTGGTGTGGTGGCATCTACTCTTCCCAGGGATCTATTCTTTCCATTACATACCTGGCAGGTGCTGCCCCTGTTGTCTTTTTAGTGCCAAGTGAAAACATTCCTTTTTCAACAAGCCTTTCAAGTGAGATCATCATCCCAGTCTTTACCTGTATTGGATTTGTAATTGCTTTTACATATTTTAATTGTTTGTATATATGGAATTGTTTTTACATATAAGATTGTTGTTGTTGATGATGATAATGTTTTTACTGTAAAAACACTTCTATGGGAAGTAAATGAAATCTCAGACATATTTTGGAATCTCTAACTCTGCGCATATAGTTAGAATTAAAAAGTTTGTGTCAGTTCAGCACCCCTTAAACTAGATGGTATTATTAGACTAATTTATTGTCAAACCAGCAAGACATTTATTAAGGAATTAATGGGGTGAGCTGGGAATGGGTGGTTAGAGAGTAAAGCAGAAAGGGTTGCACAGAAATATAATTACAGACTTTCTTAACAACCATGATGGCTAAGCCTGTATTATTAGATTCATCACTTCTCCTCTATCAAGATTGTTATGATTAGAGTGCCAACTATGTGGCAAGAATGTGAGCAAATGCAGCTTGAAGTCACCATTCTTCCAAAGCTAATCCAGTGCATGTGTGTGCAGTGTCTGAAAAAGATTGTACTTTGGCTTGGTTATGTGCAAAGTATGTGTATGCATCCAACATTGTGATTTCTACTAGTGAATCAAGAAGGGACAAGTCTTTCCCCAAAGTGCATACTTAATTAGGGATTTGAAGCTAGACAGAGCACAGCTCCTCTGAGAGAATATAGCTTCATTGAGACAGAAATTACAAGCTGTAGTGTAAGATCCTAAGGACTCCCTAAAGGAAAGGAAATTGGACAATTTCCCCCAAAAACTAGGCTTGTAGTTAGCCCACTGTACAACTGGTGTGATAGCCTGGAAACCAGGTTAGATGGGGGAAGCATTAAATCTAAACAGGTGTAGGCATTAAAGTTAATCTTGATCAGAGGTCATTTCTCAAGAGAACTACATTTATCTTACCTTACTAATTAGGCATTTTCCATAATTTTATCATGATTTAGAAAGGAGTCAAATTATTTATCCTATTTTTAAATAGAAGATTGTGTTTTCCAACATGTCTGATACATACGCAGAGAAAGACGGGGAAGAGAAGATTTCAGTTGATGGCATATGCAGCAAAGGTGTGTTTTCAAGGAGGGAGAAAGGTTGCGGGAGAGAGGGAGGCATGCTGGAAGTAGACAAGTTGATGGCAGGAAAGAATGAAAGATGAGGAAGTAAATGGAAGTTGAATAAAGGGAAGTAGAGAAGAAGATATGAATACAGGCTGGGTGAAGTGACAGATGAAGGACGTTGAGGAAATAAGAAAGGATATTGGAAGGAAGGAAGGAGGTTAGCCGAAGTGTTGAGCAGCAGAAAGAGAAAGCTCTTAGGTGGCTTCAAAAATGATTAGACAAATTCATGAAGGATAAGTCTACCAGTGGCTACTTGTTATTATGGAGTCTGCCAACTGAACACCAGTTGCTGGAAACCCCATGAAGAGAGACTGCTCTTTGCCCAGGTCCTGCTTGTAGGTTTGCCACAGGCATCTGCTTGGTGCTCGTGAGAATAGAATGCTGGACTATGTGGGACATTGGCCTGAGCTAGCAGGCTATTTTCCCCTCCATGTATCTTCTCAGCAGCAAGGGACTGAGCACTTGACTTTGAATTATGGCTGGAGAGAGAGAGACATTGCTCTTAGAGTTCACTTCCAACATTTTCCCCACTGTAGGAAAGTCCTTTGAGCTGCCTCCTTGCAGCCAGCCAGGAAGCATGTGTAGGAGTGGATTTTCCCCACAGGTCCCAACTGTTGCGTTGTTCCTTTGTAAGTATAAATTTCATTAAATTCCTTCAAGTCAATAAGTTGCTGACAACACTTTCTGCTGATGTGCTTATCATCATTTATAATTCATGCAACTTACATTGGTAACACACTTACAACTTCTATTAGTGATTTCTAAAGCCTTTTCTAATGAGATAATGTACTATAAATAAAGTGTGGCAATAGTTCCTATTAAAAGCAGGGCTTGCTGTGTGGTGGAAGGGTGACATTCATATTCTCCATGTTTCAACTCCTGAGGATTATGAGCTACTACTGTGAGTGTGAAATACAGATTCAGCCAGATCTTTTCTTCTCTTTTATTTCCTCCAATTTCATTTTGTTGTTGTTGTTTAGTCGTTTAGTCATGTCCGACTCTTCGTGACCCCATGGACCAGAGCACACCCTTTGTCCATGGAGTTTTCTTGGCAGGGATACTGGAGTGGCTTGCCGGTTCCTGCTCCAGGTAGATCACATTTGGTCGAAACTCTCCACTATGACCCGTCCATCTTGCGTGGCCCTGCACGGCATAGCTCATAGCTTCTCTGAGTTATTCAAGCCCCTTCGCCACGGCAAGGCAGTGATCCATGAAGGGGGCAGTGATCCACGAAGGGGAATTTCATTTTATGTAGAATTAATTGGCAACTTTTGGATGTGACAAACAGAAGTCCATGAAATTTACTTCTGAGTAAATACACATATGATCATGCTGCTGCAGTATGCCTCGCAATTCACTTAACCTAATATGCTCAAGATTCATGATTGGAGCATCCTCATTATCACTCACAGAATAATAAAATTTAAGCACACAGCCCTTAAGCTGGTGTGGGAAAGTTGGCTCATCACCACAACTAGCTTCACCAGGGGTCATTGCAAACTGATTCTCAGAGGTTCCATTCACTGAACAGTGATTTTCACCACTTAGCAAAAAATATTCCATGGGATGGGGTGAGAGTCACATAGGAGGGGCATGAGAGGCCCCCCCAAAGAGGTTATATTCCCATAATGACGTTGGCATAGTAACATAATATCCATCTGTCACACAAGCAGCGTGAACAGGTTGTGTGAACAGTCTATTTGACATGACAGGGAATGATATTTCTATTCTCTGGTGTTTACTCTCTGTGATTCCTAACCCTTTTCAGGCATTCTGAGAACAGCCGACTGAACTGAGGTGGGCTGCAGGAATAGCATCACAGCAGTAGGCTCCTTCTGGACAATTCACATTCATTTGAATGTTCAGTTGTATGTGTTGATGGCTCTCCCCACAATCTTAGGAAGTCCATTAGAACAGAAATTGTTCTCTTCATATCTAGTATCATATGGATGTTTCTGGCCTTCTGCAATATTCTTTATACCCCAGATCCATATTGGATTTTAAATGAAGATGATGTATTCCAAGATAGATGTTGACAAAAATAAGTAAATATGTTGGTTTAGACCTCCCTTTGTCAACCTGGAAGGGACGCGGGTGGCACTGTGGGTTAAACCACAGAGCCTAGGACTTGCTGATCAGAAGGTCAGCAGTTCGAATTCCCGTGATGGGGTGAGCTCCTGTGGCTCGGTCCCTGCTCCTGCCAACCTTGCAGTTCGAAAGCATGTCAAAGTGCAAGTAGATAAATAGGTACCACTCTGGCGGGAAGGTAAATGGCGTTTCCGTGTGCTGCTCTGGTTCGCCAGAAGCGGCTTAGTCATGCTGGCCACATGAACCAGAAGCTGCACGCCGGCTCCCTCGGCCAATAAAGTGAGATGAGCGCCGCAACCCCAGAGTCGGCCACGACTGGACCTAATGGTCAGGGGTCCCTTTACCTTTTTGTCAACCTGGTGCCCTCAGGATTACATCTCCATGAAAGTGTGCTGCCAATTAGTTGGGTACCATCTGGAGGTACCAAGTTGGCAAAGGTTGTTTTAGGTGATCAATGCTCATCATATTTTAAAACATTTCTGAGCACATACTAACATATACAACAATCCAATGGGCTTTTCTTTTAGTAATTCTAAGGGAAAAAGCATATCCTAAGATGAACTATAGTTTGAAGGGCTGCAAAGATAAATGTAAGAGTAAAGTAACATAAGCACTGTCACTCAAGACCAGTTAAATCAGACAGGATGTTGTTTTTGTGGTACCCGAGAGCACAGAAGTTCATACTGATTTCTATAGTGCAATATATCTACAAACCCCAAATGAGCTGTTTTCTGACAGCAATATCAAAATGAGAAGTATATGCGGAAAACTCAGTGCAAAAGAGAACCACCACTGAGATATATTACACTTTTTAAAAGAAATCCACTTCAATGGGAAAATAAAACAAAACCCATGCATAACATTACCTCCAAATTCAGTCACGCTCATTTTACTGCTTCAGATGGGAATGGAGAGAAGTGGAATGAAAGATGGATCATTTTTATATCAAGTCATTGGTTGAGGTCCAAAGATTTACTTTAGGCTGCACATGAACATGCTTTCTAGGGAGAAATGTTAATTGAACTCAGTGGAATTTACTTCTGAGTAAACACACTAAAGGCTACACTGTGTTTCCAGTGGTGGTTTTGACTCCCTTCTCCCCATGTGAATAGCAAGGCCCTATTCCAGGTCATAAATTGCTTAGGAAACTTTCTGTAGTTTCAAAATATATTTTCCATGAAACATTAAGAGGCTGCTGTTTTGAGAAACACAAATCCCGATCAGCCTTGGGCCTTTGAAACAAGTGGCATGATCCTTTGGATCCAGGGCATAAGAAGAGATGTGGTAGAACCAGCCTACACACACATGCAGAATGGTTATCTGGTGACTGATTGCTGTAATTAGATTTAGGCAAACGATTCACAGTGAATAATTCATTTGCTGAATTTTAGCCCCCTTTCAGTGAGGAATAATTTATGAACATTTCTTAATTATGATGAGCTGTCTCTTCACTTGCAAGTAAGAATTTATTCAGACATATCCCACTGCATGTGCTTCTCATGCTATGCTTCCCTGTTGTTCTTGAGACACAGTTCTAACCTTAGGCATGATCCAGACCAACTTAAACAGCCCTTTGGCCTTTGGGGAAAGTAAAAGATTGAACTTTGAATAGATTTCACCCATTCATAGGGCTATGGAGTTCATATCACTTATTACACATTAAGGGGCTTTACCTATTATTTGCAATCCCCCCCGCACATATAATTATGTCTAGTTTTGTACCCCCCTCGCCCAACTCATAATTCTGTGCCTACTGAGCATGTTCAGTTCTTGCTCCGCTGTTTTAGCATTCCCCCACAGTCCCCCCCTCTAAAAACATACTTCTGCAAAACTTGGGATTCGCCTAAGCCCAATACCATCCATTTGTGCATATATTGTATTATTCTGAATATACTTAGGGATGGGGAAAGACGATACTTTGGAAATTTATTGACTTAGAGAAATTTATTGACTAAGAGAAATCTAAAAATGAATGTCCCAGAGACCCACACTTGACACCTGGTTTGAAATATTGTTGTTTGGCAGTAAAATTGTAAGTGCATGATGGCTTACCTGGGAGTAAGCACTACATAACTTAATAGGACTTATAACTGAGGGCTAAGTTGTTGAGGGGGCGCTGCTGCCATTCTATCCCACTCATGTCTTGTTATTAGGCAAGGGACTCTCCATATTGATCTCACCTTGAATACTTATAATTTGCACACCACTTCAGGGTAGTCAAAACTACAACTCCCAGGGTTAGAGGGAGAAGGGTGCCAGGGGAACACACCAATGGGATTTAGACCAGTTTACACCTGCTTTAAGTTTGTAGAGCATTTCCCCAGATCTTGAGAATTTTGAAACCAGATTATTGTAACTCTGCGTCAGCTGGGTGCACCATTGCAGCATTGCAGCAGAACCCCCTTTGAAATAAAAGCTGAGATAATTCAAAGTTTAAAAGCATAGATTTTTAAAAGAGGTAGGAAAACTAGCAATATAGTTGCAATGGGGTGGGGCAGAACCCACATCTCTGAGTAAAGAATCTTCAGTGCAGTGCCTAGTTAAAAGTGACCTTCACTAGGCATCCTAATCAGGTATCAAGTACAAACATCTTGTAGAAAACCATATTCTCCAGTGCTGTATGTTTTCCTTTCTGTGTTCAGGGTAATTAATTTTAGTCATTTCACATTTTCACTCAGAATCCCTATGCACTTTTGAAGTCTGTACGTCTCAACTTTGTTTTAAAAGAATGTTATGTGTCAGTGTTCCTTTGTTTGTATATTACAATTCATTTTTTAAACAAAAAAAAGTAGAAAGCCTTGGGTTGTGTGTTTCTGTTTTCTTTTTGGCCTTTGTTTTTGCCCACAAGAAGTAGATCATTATTTCCACAGACAGTGCTTTAATTCTTAGAGGCTTGTTTGTTTCCCATAATTGGAGGGCTGGAAATCATGGAGGTCAAGTCTTTAGTAATGACAAGCATCTAGAAAGGAAACTTAAGCAACTTAAAACTACTCATATTTATTTTCTGATAATGAACAGCACTATTCTTAGCATGCTTATGCAGAACTAAGTTACCCACCCTCAAGGTGGGCAACCATTTCTCTCTTGAGGGCCAGTTTCAATTGGGGGTAATCTGTCAGGGTCCGTATGCTTTTAATGGATGAAGCCTGATGATACAGGCAGCCATAGACAAATACTGGATTAACTAATCCATCAGTATCATTTTCAGACAATAATTAAATTTATCTCATGCCTTGGAATACCAGTTGCTGGGGATCTGAAGTGGGAATGTGCTATTAAGTTCAGTGCCTGCTTGCAGGTTTCCCACAAGCATTTGGCTGGCCCCTGTTAGAAAGCTTTTTTCTATGATCAACATCACTATGATGTCAGCACAGAGGAGCCTGAGCATTCTAGACATTTGTTAAAATACAGTAATGTGCATTACCAAAGCCCAGGAATATTAAGTAGATATAATGCCATTTACCACAAGGTATTAGGGATGTGACATGGGTGGTGCTGTGGGTTAAACCACAGAGCCTAGGACTTGCTGATCAGAAGGTCAGCAGTTCGAATCCCTGTGCCAGGGTGAGCTCCCGTTACTCGGTCCCTGCTCCTGCCAACCTAGCAGTTCGAAAGCACGTCAAAGAGCAAGTAGATAAATAGGTACCACTCCAGCGGGAAGGTAAACAGCATTTCCGTGCGCTGCTCTGGTTCGCCAGAAGCGGCTTAGTCATGCTGGCCACATGACCCAGAAGCTGTACGCCGGCTCCCTCGGCCAGTAAAGCGAGATGAGCGCTACAGGGGTCCCTTTATTAGGGATGTACCATACAAAAATAAATAAAACAAAACCAAATCCAGTAGCCAATGAACACTGGGAAAGTGAAACGCAAAACTAACAACTTGGATTGCTAGTGGGAAATAAGAAGTATACACAGTGACTAAACCAAACCTAACCAATTAGCTGCTGCTAAAGGTTTGGATAAATGCAAATATATATTGCAAACAACAACTATTTAGGGATGTAGGTAATTGACTGGCATGTCTGGATAGAATGTTCCAGAACCTCTGCTTCACAGAGAAGACCCTGTCTGTAACAGCCACTTACCCATCTCACATCCAAAGTAAATTCAATTTTAAGATTGTTGTTGTTTAGTTGTTTAGTCGTGTCCAACTCTTCGTGACCCCATGGACCAGAGCACACCAGGCACTTCTGTCTTCCACTGCCTCCCTCAGTTTGGTCAAACGCATGCTGGTAGCTTCGAGAACACTGTCCAACCATCTCGTCCTCTGTCATCCCCTTCTCCTTGTGCCTTCAATCCTTCCCAACATCAGGGTCTTTTCCAGGGAGTCTTCTCTTCTCATGAGGTGGCCAAAGTATTGAAGCTCAGCTTCAGGATCTGTCCTTCTAGTGAGCACTCAAGGCTGATTTCCTTAAGAATGGATAGGTTTGATCTTCTTGGCATCCATGGGACTCTCAAGAGTCTCCTCCAGCACTATAATTCAAAAGCATAAATTCTTCGGCCATCATTTAAGATTGTAGTGCTATGAGAATAGACTATCAGCTTGATTCTTGAGTGTTTTAGATCAACCCGTTAAAGAAATTGTACCAGAGTCCTTAACATGGCACCCATCAGGAAGCAGCTGGCCCTTACTGTTCTGATGTATGAGTTTACTTAATATATGTGTTTTGTTAGCCTCTTTCTGCGAGATACCTGCTCCCTACTGGTAGCATGCTGAGACTTGAAAAGTGATGGTAGAACTGTGTGGTGATTGATGAACAGATGATTCTCCCTTGCTATAGGAGTCTGGATAGCCTCTTTGTCTCTTCCAGCTCTAATTCAGTGACTTAATACAGTATTTACTATCCTTTCCAGCCTACAACAACATATTAGTTGCATATGTGTAGGGAACCCGTTAGTGTCATTACAGCTGAAATTAGTATTTCTTTGGGGGTTTTTACTGGTCACAAAAAATCAGTTTGTTACTTCAGGTTGCAGCTCAATTTCCCTGTGATCTATTCCACATGAGTCATGTTTCAGGTTCAAATCATCAAATGAAGATGCGTTTCTGAGCATACACTGCTATGGGGAATCAAAAAGTGGCTGTACCTCTTGGCTTTTATAAAAGTGGATGAAAGCAGTTTCCATGCAGAAATTTGCAGAAATAGAAGCCTATTCAGGAGGGATTAGATCCACCAAATTATAGGCAAATACATCCAAAGGTTGTTTTCTTTTTGGGACTGGACAATTTTATATTTTAGAAAAACAAAATCTCTTATACTTTCCCCCAGAATATAATAATAAAAATATTTCTGAAAGCATGAGCCCTGCCAAATTTCAGGAGAATTTCTGCAATGGTTTTCATGCAGAGATAGCCATTATAGTTGGGTGATCATAAAAAAGCAACCATTTGGATTCAGTGTTTTGTGCCCAATTGGTATGAAAATTAGATATGTGTGTATGCCTCTGGTTGTCAAATCCCACATTTTATTACTAATTTGGGGCTTCAGACAACCAGCTTTAAGTACTTATGGCTCCATGACTTTCAGTCAAAAGGACTTCATATGTTTAACTGCGGCTGCATTGTAGCAATCTATGTAACAATGCTAGTCTTCTACAGATTGTTTATCTTGTTCAATGAAGTTAGGGAGACATCCACAAATTTGCTAGAGACATTTATACTTTAATGTGTACCTTAAAATTAATTAGATACCCTCATACTTAATTCAATAACAGGTAGGATTCCTTTAATCACTCCCATGATAAAAATATTTAATGCTTCACGATCTTTGGACAAGTCATAGTAAAACAAGATGATCTGCAAGTATTATAGAGATTTATTGTCTTCATTTACAAAGGATATATACAGTATGTTTTTTTTTTATCTGATTCAACTAAACCAACAGAAAGTTCCTGAACACAGGTTAATTAAATTAGAGCTGATTTTCTACTGACATATGGTTTTCTGTGCAGTTTCTGAAATTATGTGTAGTCAGCTTTTGTGTGTGTGTATGATTAAAACACTTTTCTCTAAATGAAGATAAAGTAGTTCTCATATATATATATTTGTTGTCCTATATGGCCTCTTCCAGCACAGAAATTATATATATAGAAATAGCAGACAAAATAAACCTGCCAGTTCATTAAGAGATGAATTTCCTGCCCTCCCATGCTATGCAACAAACTCTGGTACTGCTCAGAGTTGAATGGGCAGGCCATGTGTGAGGCTTTGCTATGCAAAGACTTCACCATCATACTCGGGGCCAGGGAGGAAATTTGCTGCAGACAAATTGGGCCTGTCTGAAGGTTTTGCTTACCTCATAGTAATTATAATAATTGTTGGTGGATAAGACATTGGGTTGGATCCTAAATCTACTCAGTGGGAGGGGTTGAGGGAACAGCCACCCCTACAGGGAAGTGGGGGTACTCAGATAATGGGCTCCAGGAGCGTGTGCTTCGGTCTGGATGACCAGATAGGGGCTTGTGGACCATAGCAACCCCCCAATGGAGGTCCTGGTGGGATCATCCAGATTTGATGTATGTCATAGGGTGTCAAATAACCCAGGTCTAAGCCAGTCTCAATAATCAACCAACAGTTGGCTTTGTTGATTCAGCATATATACTCAATGTTTGTGCCAAAGCCTTATCTGTAATCAATAAAGTTGTGGCGTATTTGATCCCAAGATCTTTGTCAGGTGCAGTGCTTTTTTTCTGGCGGTAGTCAATGGTACACATTACTGGTACTTTTCTTCCAAATCACATGCACATGGTTTCTCTGTGTGTTGACCTCAGCTGCACTCATTTCTCTTCAGACTTTTAGCCTTAGAGCCAGACAACTAGCCTGGAAACTGACAAAGCAAGCAGCAGCCCAATTTAGTCAATCCAGGAGCCTCTAGTAACAGCCAATGGCCCTGCTCTGAAGAGTGACCATGAAGGGGTAGGAAGGACAGGTTAGGATGTGTGAATTAGAAAGAAAGTGAGAGGCACAGAGAGATCAAGCCACTTTGGTTTTCTTATGTTTGGGGACAGAAGGGGCTGGAGGGAGCTGAAAAAGGAAATGATGGGGCTTGGGAATGAGCTGAGGGCAAGAACTGGGCCAGAGAAAGAGGTTGTTGGTTTTTAAAGCTAACTGAGGGAAAGGATAGGCAAGGAGAATGAGAATAAATATTGGCATTTAAATTAGTGTTGAGAAAAGCAGGAGGAGTACAATGGTGAGCATCAACACTTTCCCCCCTAAAACAACAATAACACTGGTCATGTGTCCTTGCTGTGGGCCCTGCCAGTCATGCACTCCTTGTGACTGGGCCCACAAATGGCCATGCAAACTCTGTTAGAAAACCTCTAGTGAAAGAGAGTTCATCCCCTTCCAAGGGAGCCCATTCTACTGTTGAACAGCTTTTACTGTCAGAAAGATCTCCCTGATGGTTAGTTGGAATCTCCTTTATGGTAACTTGAAGCCATTGGTTCAGGTCCTACCTTCCAGAGCAGGAGAAAACAATATTGCTCAATCTTCCATGTGACAGCCCTTGAGATATTTGAAGGTGACTACCATATCTCCTCTCAGGGGGGAGGTGTGAGATTGCCAGCTGGAGTAGGCTTAGAACAGGTGGCGACCACATGCCTCATCAAGCACAGATGCTGCAATCAGCATGCAAAGTGTAAAAGGGCAGCAGAGCTGAGATGCAGTGTCTGCTCAACTGCCCATGTTGAGGGACCTTGACTTGGATGCTGCTGGACCTCCATGGGTCTGTGCTTCTAGTTTGACCCTGGACTGTACCCTGACTGCTGGACTTTGGACCTGGCAACTTGGATTGACCCTGACCCTCATTTCCTGACCTTTGGACTTTGGCTTTTGGACTTCACTTGTGTGGATTGACCCTTAAACTTTGAACTGGGCATACTGACTTGCTGCCAGTTAGGCCAGGGGTTCAGGACACTGTTTATTTTATCCGTTCTATGATTTTTCCTGGCATTGATGTCAAGCCGTGGTTCAGCAGTGGTTCAAAAATTAAGGTTTTCCTGCCTCATAGGATTTTTTTTTTAGCAATACAGTAGTAAGGCTTACATGACTAATAATACAACACAGAAGCAGGGCACTATTAGGCATCTTTGCCAATCCCAAACACACACACACACCACCTCTGGATTTGGGCCTGAAATGCAAAGGAAAATGTAGTTGCATGAACAGTAAGCAGTATAATTTGTGGCATTGCACAACAACCTTGCTGATCACAGGGCAACACATCTGCCTTGACTTCCAAGTTCCTGGTTTTGCAGAGGTTGAGCCAACATGAGAGAGCCTTGATTCTGAGTTTATGCCAGTTTTTTAAATCATTGAATAATTTAATAAATAAAAGCAAATGTTATAAAAGAGGGTTTTCAAAGGAACACTGTGAAACCAGCCTCCTAGTTCATTATCATATGTATGTATCAAGAACATGTATTTTGCTTGGAGCAATATTAACCCAACCTCAGTTATTTGGTGTAAGCAAGAATGAAACACTGGCCAGTTGCCTGCACAAAGCTGACTGTATGAACATTCCACTGCTTTACCTGATGCTAGGTCAATGATTGGTTTGACAGTGATATAAGTTGGCAGATTTTAAAAAAGAAAGAAAATTGTGCAGGGGAGATGTGTATAATGAATTTGGTCTCTCAGCCCAGACTCTCTGATGATATTTAATTAGCTCATTAATTAAATTTTAATAAATGCACCGATCAAAGGCGTCTCAGAGCATATAGGAATAGTGGAGCAAAACAAAATAGTTTTAATTAACCTTTCCCAAAATAACCTGTTGAAGATGGACTGCTCATCATCTGCAATTTGATAAAATCCCACTCCATCACTCACTTGAATGTTAGTATATAAACATGTTAGATAAACTATAAGAGATTTGATCGTTACTTTCTTGGCCCTGTAAACTATAGCTGCTTTCTCTGTGCAAAGGTCAGAGGGGGCAGGGCTTCTGTTGAGGTAGGTGATTAGCTGTGGGAGGAGCTTGTCAGAGCTTGTAGGGCAGCGGCTGAAGAAGGAACAAAAAGGGTTTTCTTGTGTGAGTTTCTTGTGGCTGATTAGCTGCTTTCTCTGTGCAAAGGTCAGAGGGGGCAGGGCTTCTGTTGAGGTAGGTGATTAGCTGTGGGAGGAGCTTGTCAGAGCTTGTAGGGCAGCGGCTGAAGAAGGAACAAAAAGGGTTTTCTTGTGTGAGTTTCTTGTGGCTGATTAGCTGCTTTCTCTGTGCAAAGGTCAGAGGGGGCAGGGCTTCTGTTGAGGTAGGTGATTAGCTGTGGGAGGAGCTTGTCAGAGCTTGTAGGGCAGCGGCTGAAGAAGGAACAAAAAGGGTTTTCTTGTGTGAGTTTCTTGTGGCTGATTAGCTGCTTTCTCTGTGCAAAGGTCAGAGGGGGCAGGGCTTCTGTTGAGGTAGGTGATTAGCTGTGGGAGGAGCTTGTCAGAGCTTGTAGGGCAGCGGCTGAAGAAGGAACAAAAAGGGTTTTCTTGTGTGAGTTTCTTGTGGCTGATTAGCTGCTTTCTCTGTGCAAAGGTCAGAGGGGGCAGGGCTTCTGTTGAGGTAGGTGATTAGCTGTGGGAGGAGCTTGTCAGAGCTTGTAGGGCAGCGGCTGAAGAAGGAACAAAAAGGGTTTTCTTGTGTGAGTTTCTTGTGGCTGATTAGCTGCTTTCTCTGTGCAAAGGTCAGAGGGGGCAGGGCTTCTGTTGAGGTAGGTGATTAGCTGTGGGAGGAGCTTGTCAGAGCTTGTAGGGCAGCGGCTGAAGAAGGAACAAAAAGGGTTTTCTTGTGTGAGTTTCTTGTGGCTGATTAGCTGCTTTCTCTGTGCAAAGGTCAGAGGGGGCAGGGCTTCTGTTGAGGTAGGTGATTAGCTGTGGGAGGAGCTTGTCAGAGCTTGTAGGGCAGCGGCTGAAGAAGGAACAAAAAGGGTTTTCTTGTGTGAGTTTCTTGTGGCTGATTAGCTGCTTTCTCTGTGCAAAGGTCAGAGGGGGCAGGGCTTCTGTTGAGGTAGGTGATTAGCTGTGGGAGGAGCTTGTCAGAGCTTGTAGGGCAGCGGCTGAAGAAGGAACAAAAAGGGTTTTCTTGTGTGAGTTTCTTGTGGCTGATTAGCTGCTTTCTCTGTGCAAAGGTCAGAGGGGGCAGGGCTTCTGTTGAGGTAGGTGATTAGCTGTGGGAGGAGCTTGTCAGAGCTTGTAGGGCAGCGGCTGAAGAAGGAACAAAAAGGGTTTTCTTGTGTGAGTTTCTTGTGGCTGATTAGCTGCTTTCTCTGTGCAAAGGTCAGAGGGGGCAGGGCTTCTGTTGAGGTAGGTGATTAGCTGTGGGAGGAGCTTGTCAGAGCTTGTAGGGCAGCGGCTGAAGAAGGAACAAAAAGGGTTTTCTTGTGTGAGTTTCTTGTGGCTGATTAGCTGCTTTCTCTGTGCAAAGGTCAGAGGGGGCAGGGCTTCTGTTGAGGTAGGTGATTAGCTGTGGGAGGAGCTTGTCAGAGCTTGTAGGGCAGCGGCTGAAGAAGGAACAAAAAGGGTTTTCTTGTGTGAGTTTCTTGTGGCTGATTAGCTGCTTTCTCTGTGCAAAGGTCAGAGGGGGCAGGGCTTCTGTTGAGGTAGGTGATTAGCTGTGGGAGGAGCTTGTCAGAGCTTGTAGGGCAGCGGCTGAAGAAGGAACAAAAAGGGTTTTCTTGTGTGAGTTTCTTGTGGCTGATTAGCTGCTTTCTCTGTGCAAAGGTCAGAGGGGGCAGGGCTTCTGTTGAGGTAGGTGATTAGCTGTGGGAGGAGCTTGTCAGAGCTTGTAGGGCAGCGGCTGAAGAAGGAACAAAAAGGGTTTTCTTGTGTGAGTTTCTTGTGGCTGATTAGCTGCTTTCTCTGTGCAAAGGTCAGAGGGGGCAGGGCTTCTGTTGAGGTAGGTGATTAGCTGTGGGAGGAGCTTGTCAGAGCTTGTAGGGCAGCGGCTGAAGAAGGAACAAAAAGGGTTTTCTTGTGTGAGTTTCTTGTGGCTGATTAGCTGCTTTCTCTGTGCAAAGGTCAGAGGGGGCAGGGCTTCTGTTGAGGTAGGTGATTAGCTGTGGGAGGAGCTTGTCAGAGCTTGTAGGGCAGCGGCTGAAGAAGGAACAAAAAGGGTTTTCTTGTGTGAGTTTCTTGTGGCTGATTAGCTGCTTTCTCTGTGCAAAGGTCAGAGGGGGCAGGGCTTCTGTTGAGGTAGGTGATTAGCTGTGGGAGGAGCTTGTCAGAGCTTGTAGGGCAGCGGCTGAAGAAGGAACAAAAAGGGTTTTCTTGTGTGAGTTTCTTGTGGCTGATTAGCTGCTTTCTCTGTGCAAAGGTCAGAGGGGGCAGGGCTTCTGTTGAGGTAGGTGATTAGCTGTGGGAGGAGCTTGTCAGAGCTTGTAGGGCAGCGGCTGAAGAAGGAACAAAAAGGGTTTTCTTGTGTGAGTTTCTTGTGGCTGATTAGCTGCTTTCTCTGTGCAAAGGTCAGAGGGGGCAGGGCTTCTGTTGAGGTAGGTGATTAGCTGTGGGAGGAGCTTGTCAGAGCTTGTAGGGCAGCGGCTGAAGAAGGAACAAAAAGGGTTTTCTTGTGTGAGTTTCTTGTGGCTGATTAGCTGCTTTCTCTGTGCAAAGGTCAGAGGGGGCAGGGCTTCTGTTGAGGTAGGTGATTAGCTGTGGGAGGAGCTTGTCAGAGCTTGTAGGGCAGCGGCTGAAGAAGGAACAAAAAGGGTTTTCTTGTGTGAGTTTCTTGTGGCTGATTAGCTGCTTTCTCTGTGCAAAGGTCAGAGGGGGCAGGGCTTCTGTTGAGGTAGGTGATTAGCTGTGGGAGGAGCTTGTCAGAGCTTGTAGGGCAGCGGCTGAAGAAGGAACAAAAAGGGTTTTCTTGTGTGAGTTTCTTGTGGCTGATTAGCTGCTTTCTCTGTGCAAAGGTCAGAGGGGGCAGGGCTTCTGTTGAGGTAGGTGATTAGCTGTGGGAGGAGCTTGTCAGAGCTTGTAGGGCAGCGGCTGAAGAAGGAACAAAAAGGGTTTTCTTGTGTGAGTTTCTTGTGGCTGATTAGCTGCTTTCTCTGTGCAAAGGTCAGAGGGGGCAGGGCTTCTGTTGAGGTAGGTGATTAGCTGTGGGAGGAGCTTGTCAGAGCTTGTAGGGCAGCGGCTGAAGAAGGAACAAAAAGGGTTTTCTTGTGTGAGTTTCTTGTGGCTGATTAGCTGCTTTCTCTGTGCAAAGGTCAGAGGGGGCAGGGCTTCTGTTGAGGTAGGTGATTAGCTGTGGGAGGAGCTTGTCAGAGCTTGTAGGGCAGCGGCTGAAGAAGGAACAAAAAGGGTTTTCTTGTGTGAGTTTCTTGTGGCTGATTAGCTGCTTTCTCTGTGCAAAGGTCAGAGGGGGCAGGGCTTCTGTTGAGGTAGGTGATTAGCTGTGGGAGGAGCTTGTCAGAGCTTGTAGGGCAGCGGCTGAAGAAGGAACAAAAAGGGTTTTCTTGTGTGAGTTTCTTGTGGCTGATTAGCTGCTTTCTCTGTGCAAAGGTCAGAGGGGGCAGGGCTTCTGTTGAGGTAGGTGATTAGCTGTGGGAGGAGCTTGTCAGAGCTTGTAGGGCAGCGGCTGAAGAAGGAACAAAAAGGGTTTTCTTGTGTGAGTTTCTTGTGGCTGATTAGCTGCTTTCTCTGTGCAAAGGTCAGAGGGGGCAGGGCTTCTGTTGAGGTAGGTGATTAGCTGTGGGAGGAGCTTGTCAGAGCTTGTAGGGCAGCGGCTGAAGAAGGAACAAAAAGGGTTTTCTTGTGTGAGTTTCTTGTGGCTGATTAGCTGCTTTCTCTGTGCAAAGGTCAGAGGGGGCAGGGCTTCTGTTGAGGTAGGTGATTAGCTGTGGGAGGAGCTTGTCAGAGCTTGTAGGGCAGCGGCTGAAGAAGGAACAAAAAGGGTTTTCTTGTGTGAGTTTCTTGTGGCTGATTAGCTGCTTTCTCTGTGCAAAGGTCAGAGGGGGCAGGGCTTCTGTTGAGGTAGGTGATTAGCTGTGGGAGGAGCTTGTCAGAGCTTGTAGGGCAGCGGCGCGCGCCTAGCGGCGCGCGCAGTTTGATCCATCTTTTAGATTTAGGGGAGCTAGTCTCAAACGTTTGTTGGGGGAGATATAGGTTTATTTGGGGGGATTTATTTGTCCTGTCTTCACGCTTTTTATGATGGAGGACCGCTGTAGTTACCCCCAACGACACCTTCTCAAGATGGAGGGTGAGGGAACAGCTGCAGTCGCCTGTGGTTCCTGCGCAATGTTTGCCATCTTGCCAAAGGTTGCAGGCAGCTTTACCTGCAGCAATTGCATGTTGATTGCCCTCTTAAAAGACAAAGTCCAGCAACTGGAGGAACGTGTAGCTACGCTCCAAAGAATTAGAGAGCTGGAGCTCTTCTTGGAAGCAACAGAGCACACCGTCTCCACCAAGGAGGAGACAGGGGACTCCCCTGAGAAGGAGGCTAGTTCACCAACACAGGAGCCAGATATATGGAGAAACGTGACTCAAAGAAGCAGGAGGCCCAGGGTTCGCTCTGATTGTTTAGAAATACACAATCGCTTTGAGGTCCTTTCCCCTAGCATGGAAGACGAAGAGCAGACTCCATTTGAGGATCTCTCCCTCATTACAGTCGATCAGGTATATGAAGACGAGCAGCAAAGGCAGTCCTCAGGGAATTTGCAGGCGACCTTGGAACGGACAGCTCACGGAAGAACCCCGACCAGACCTAAGAGGAGGCGTGTAGTGGTGATAGGGGATTCCCTACTGAGGGGAACAGAAGCAGTGATCTGTGGGCCTGACAAGATGTCTCGGGAAGTGTGCTGTCTCCCCGGGGCTAAGATCCAAGATGTAACTGAACGACTGCAAGGAATCATAAAACCCACTGACAAATACCCCTTCCTCTTGGTTCATGTGGGAACCAATGACACTGCAAGCAATAGCCTCCAGAAGATCAAAAGAGATTACGAGGCTCTGGGCAGGAAACTGAAGCAATTAAATGCACAAATTGTCATCTCATCTGTCCTCCCAGTTGAACGACGTGGCCCAGGGAGAGAGGGAAAAATAGTGGAAGTGAACAACTGGCTTCGCAAATGGTGTAAACAGGAACGGTTTGGATTCTTAGATCACGGAATGCAGTTTCTTGAAGATGGACTTCTGGCAAGCGATGGGCTGCACCTCACAACGGTTGGGAGGAATGTTTTTGCAAAAAATCTCAGAAACCTCATCAGGAGGGCTTTAAACTGACTAATGTGGGGGAGGGAGACAGTGCTCCTGAAGGTAGGAGTCTATCAATTGATGAAGATGATCATCCAAATGTCATAGACCGAATGGAGCAAACAGCACGCAGACCTAGTGGTGGGAGGAAAAAATCCTTAAATAAGAGACACGGGGGAATGATTAATGGACTTCAATGTCTGTACACTAATGTGCAAAGTATGGGAAATAAACAAGATGAGCTTGAGCTCTTGGTACAGCAAACTAAATATGACATAATAGGAATCACTGAAACCTGGTGGGATAAGTCCCACGATTGGAATGTAATAATGGAGGGATACAATCTATTTCAGAGAAACAGACCAGACAAGAAAGGAGGAGGAGTGGCGTTATATGTCAGGGATGTGTATACCTGTGAAGAGATCCAAGATTTAGAACCTCAAAGCCAAAGTGAGAGCATTTGGGTCAAAATTAAGGGAGAGAAGAATAACAGTGACCTCATTGTGGGAGTTTACTATAGATCCCCAAGCCAAATGGAGGACATAGATGATGCCTTCCTGGAACAGATGGCCAAGCATGCAAAAGGAAGGGAGATAGTAGTAATGGGGGACTTCAATTACCCGGATATTTGTTGGATGTCAAACTCAGCCAAGAGCATAAGGTCAAACAGATTCCTCACTGGCCTTGCAGACAACTTCATTGTCCAGAAAGTGGGAGAAGCAACAAGAGGAACAGCCATTTTAGATCTGGTCCTAACCAATGTTGATGACCTGGTTAGTGGGGTAGAAGTGGAAGGATCATTAGGCGCGAGTGATCATGCTCTTCTGAAGTTTACTATACAGCGGAAAGGAGCAGCCAAGCATACTAGGACTCAATTTCTCGACTTTAAGAAAGCCGACTTCATAAAACTTAGGGAAGTGCTTGGTGAGATCCCATGGACAGTAATACTAAAAGGAAAGGGAGTTCATGATGGCTGGGAGTTTGTTAAGAGGGAGATAGTAAAAGCACAACTTCAGGCAATACCAATGAGACGGAAACATGGAAAGTGCCTAAAGAAGCCAGGGTGGCTATCTAAAGAACTTTTAACTGAGTTAAGATTAAAAAAGGATGTGTACAAAAAATGGAAAAGGGGGGAAACCACCAAAGAGGAATTCAAACAAATAGCCAGCACGTGTAGACACAAAGTCAGAAAAGCTAAAGCACAGAATGAACTCAGGCTTGCTAGAGAGGTTAAAAGCAACAAAAAAGGCTTTTATGGGTATGTTCGTAGCAAAAGGAAGAACAAAGAAACAGTGGGGTCACTCAGAGGGGAAGATGGTGAAATGCAAACAGGGGACACAGAAAGGGCTGAACTCCTCAATGCCTTCTTTGCCTCAGTCTTCTCCGATAAAGAAAACAATGCCCGACCTGAAGAATTTGGAGCAAATGATTCAGCAGAGGAAACACAGCCCAGAATAACTAAGGAGATAGTACAAGAATACTTGGCTAGTCTAGATGTATTCAAGTCTCCAGGGCCAGATGAACTGCATCCAAGAGTATTAAAAGAACTGGCAGATGTGATTTCAGAACCACTGGCAGTCATCTTTGAGAATTCCTGGAGAACAGGCGAAGTCCCAGCAGACTGGAGGAGGGCAAATGTTGTCCCTATTTTCAAAAAGGGGAAAAGAGAGGACCCAAATAATTACCGCCCAGTCAGTCTGACATCAATACCAGGGAAGATTCTGGAGCAGATCATTAAGCAAACAGTCTGTGAGCACCTAGAAAGGAATGCTGTGATCACCAATAGTCAGCATGGATTTCTGAAAAATAAGTCATGTCAGACTAACCTGATCTCGTTTTTTGACAGAATTACAAGCCTGGTAGATGAAGGGAACGCAGTGGATGTAGCCTACCTTGATTTCAGCAAGGCATTTGACAAGGTGCCCCATGATATTCTTGTAAAGAAGCTGGTAAAATGCGGTCTTGACTATGCTACCACTCAGTGGATTTGTAACTGGCTGACTGACCGAACTCAAAGGGTGCTCATCAATGGTTCCTCTTCATCCTGGAGAAGAGTGACTAGTGGGGTGCCACAGGGTTCTGTCTTGGGCCCGGTCTTATTCAACATCTTTATCAACGACTTGGATGATGGACTCAAGGGCATCCTGATCAAATTTGCAGATGACACCAAACTGGGAGGGGTGGCTAACACCCCAGAGGACAGGATCACACTTCAAAACGACCTTGACAGATTAGAGAACTGGGCCAAAACAAACAAGATGAATTTTAACAGGGAGAAATGTAAAGTATTGCACTTGGGCAAAAAAAATGAGAGGCACAAATACAAGATGGGTGACACCTGGCTTGAGAGCACTACATGTGAAAAGGATCTAGGAGTCTTGGTTGACCACAAACTTGACATGAGCCAACAGTGTGACGCGGCAGCTAAAAAAGCCAATGCAATTCTGGGCTGCATCAATAGGAGTATAGCATCTAGATCAAGGGAAGTAATAGTGCCACTGTATTCTGCTCTGGTCAGACCTCACCTGGAGTACTGTGTCCAGTTCTGGGCACCACAGTTCAAGAAGGACATTGACAAACTGGAACGTGTCCAGAGGAGGGCAACCAAAATGGTCAAAGGCCTGGAAACGATGCCTTATGAGGAACGGCTAAGGGAGCTGGGCATGTTTAGCCTGGAGAAGAGGAGGTTAAGGGGTGATATGATAGCCATGTTCAAATATATAAAAGGATGTCACATAGAGGAGGGAGAAAGGTTGTTTTCTGCTGCTCCAGAGAAGCGGACACGGAGCAATGGATCCAAACTACAAGAAAGAAGATTCCACCTAAACATTAGGAAGAATTTCCTGACAGTAAGAGCTGTTCGACAGTGGAATTTGCTGCCAAGGAGTGTGGTGGAGTCTCCTTCTTTGGAGGTCTTTAAGCAGAGGCTTGACAACCATATGTCAGGAGTGCTCTGATGGTGTTTCCTGCTTGGCAGGGGGTTGGACTCGATGGCCCTTGTGGTCTCTTCCAACTCTATGATTCTATGATTCTATGATTCTATATGTTTCAACATACTCCATTCTAGGGTTGCTATACATCCAAAAAATTTTGGACATAGCCAGCATTCAGCAGCATCTGCGTGGAAATCACTGAAATGTCCAGGAAAATCTGGATGTATGGCAATTCATGTTGATAGTGTAGATTTTGGTGATTTTCTTTAAAAATAGCTCAATAACTTATGTCCAGATTTTCACTTTTTGAAATATGGCAACCCTACAAGGTGTCAATCGAGTGTGATTTGTAATAGGCTGAATTCCAACTTTTGAACAGCTCAAAAAAATAATGTTCACAAGCTGGGGTTCTAGGTTACAGCTAGAACATTCATTTAAAAAAACTGCATTGATTATTAGGCCAGAAAATGTGCAGCACTGGTGTAATCTGCTTTATAGACCATAATCATTTGCAAACACTTTGGCTGTGGCATGGAATGACCTAAGGATTGTCATTCTATGCTTTTATTTTCACTTTATTGTTGTTTTGACTGCTATGTTAATATATTGTTATTTATACTACAACTCTGTGCCAACTTACCCAGGAATGCTTCTGGGTAGGCTTGTATAGGATTGCTCTCTGAATGTTTATTGTTTTCCATTTATTTTCTTTGCTGCTGATGCTGCCACTGCCTTGGAAGTCTATGGTGAAAGACAGCCTGGAAATATCTTAAAATAACCAAATCAATTAAGAAATAGGTTGTTGATAAATAACAGAGTCTTCCTTGAGCTGTGTGAACTTAGCTCTGTTAAAAGGGTGCAGCTTTACAAACAGGCTTGCAAGATTTACTCTAAAACATTCTGTTTGCCATTCTTAATTAAGTGACATGTGAAATGCTCAGGCTTGTGTGTATGGGATTTACAGAGGCAGAGAAAGACTGTTTCTGAATTCTTCTAAGGGTTTGCGTTCTTCACTCCAAAGGTTGTTCTCAGTGTATACCTGGCATTCTCTTTGACCTTTCCCATCATTTGAGTTGTTCTTTATGCCTGCAGGAAAGTCAGACTACATTTTAGTGGGACATGGTGAAATAGGCTTTGCTTTTATTTCATGTCATGCTCTTATGCAAAGCATCTGTAGCATCAATTTCTTCTCCAACAGCCAGCTGGTTTGCTATCTTTTGTGTTTGCTTTATAGCCATGAATTTAAAAACAACAGCAAAAAGACAACCCTAAAGGGAACTATCTGTACTTTGTATTAGGTCGTCTCTTGCTTTGAAATAGTTTACTGATGCTTCCCTCAAATAATATCAAAAGGCCAATTTATACAATATTTTGGGAAGTGTTTACTAACAGGCAATAATAAAATGTTACTAAAGCTTATAAGCTGGTAGAATTTGACCTCCCTCGAGCTGTTTTAACTATTTATTGAAAATGATTCTTGAACTTAGAATATCACTTGGAGGAAAAGGAAATCTGCTGTTGGCTGTAAAGTAGCAGAACATGGGGAGAAAAAGAATATAAACGGCAGAGTAATTTTCAACATAATTGGGGGTGATCGCACTTGTGTCCATGAGAGTTTGGAGCTGTGTTTGCAAGAAAAAAAAGAAATGGCAGTCATAGAAGATACATTGATCAGTTGCTCTAAGGCAAGATGAGCAAATGAAAACTCCATGTTCAGAAAGTATCCAGTGTTGTGGACAAACAGTGGGCACTGTCATCCAATTTGTGTAGGGGTCTGACTAGCATATTCATGCACCAGAATGGAACCTGAACTACATGATTTCTGGTATAATTCAGCAAAAGTGTTCTTTTATGCTTCTTTGAGATGTCTGTGAAATAGTCATTATCTGAAGTTCTCCCAAGAATTTATTTGTGGATGAGAACTGATGCATTTGTGTGTGTGTGTGTGTGTGTGTGTGTGTGTGTGTGTCTTGAGAGACAATGGAATGCGTCCCCTGGGGGGGTAAAGTCAAACCTCTGTGTTAACAACAGCAAAGTGACCTCCCAGGGTGCAAACCTAGACAGTGTTTATCAAGGTCCTGGGCTGCCCAGATTACCACACACCCCTTTTGGCATTGCTGATGTGGTGCAAAAGAAAGCAGAGCAATATGTTTGACACCAGCTTGACTGCAGGAGTTGCCAGAAGGTACCATACAACCGTTATAGGGGCTCCACTCTGGATTTGTGCAGGGCTTCCCCCTTAGCATCGTATTCTTCCAAAGATATCCCACAAGGCAGCAGAGGTTTAGGACCAGAGGTTTCCTCCTCCTAGATGAGCTACCTTTCCAGGTTGACAAGCTCCATCTGCCCCTCACCTCCCTCTACAGTATAGGCAGAAACAGCCTTCTTGACCATGGGACCCACTACTGGTCTTGTCCACTCAATCAGCTGGAGCCCATCTTTGCATGCAGGGGATGCCCTTAACTCATTGGGGCTTTGAGACCCATTGGCTACCCTCACCTGGTTTAGCCAGCCAGTCAAAGCCATTCCTGGGGTGTGGCCACTGTCGCATGCTGACAGTTTTTAGGAGCCATAGGTTAGAGCTGGGTGCATGATGGAGACCAAAGGTCCCACACCAGAGCTACACTCCATATCGACTTCATTGGAATCACTACTTGCCCCAGTTTACCATTAACACTTTTTCTTGCATGTCACCAATTGTGCACCAGCATATCTGTGCACTGATTTAATCAGTGGAATCTTGATTTAATCAAGGAATCTTGAAGCAATTGTATACCACCACATCATAATTCCTTTCTAGTCACACATGCACTTATTGCTTAAACTACAGTGCAAAGAGAAATCCTGATGCCATTATGCAACTGCCTCAAGTTTCCTTGTTTGCATGCTTCTTTAATCAATGCATATATACTTGGTCACATTGGTAACCTATAAGTGAAAAGAAGTGTTGATTAGGAATGATAGGAAAAATGTGTCTGTACAAGTTCTGAAATTAGTTTTAGAAATCAGGCAGAATGAAGCAGGTTGCAGCCACCTTTTGTTTCTGGGGAGGCTGTGTAACTCTTGAACAGGAGTCTGGAGGCAGTTTGACATTGATAAGGGCAAACAAATTAAAATATAATCCAGGCAAAATGTGGGAGTGAAGGCCATCTGTTACAGATTGAAGAATTCAACTGGTTCTGAATAGTGTTGTACTCCCTCTTAAAATCGAAGATCAGAGCTTAGGGGTCATCCTGAACATGATGCTATCTGTGGAATCTCAGGTGGTGGAAATGACTAGGAGACAATTTTAAAGAGAGACTCTTTAAATAAAATCAGCAAAATAAGAAAAAGTTAAAATTACCATACAGTTTCCCCAAATGCCAATAAATTGCTATTTTTTGGTGTGTGCAGCAGCTTTGTAGAGTGAGAGGCACAAAGGAGTTAAGATTTCTTGGGCTTCTGAACTAGCTGTGAATAGGTTAGTTGCACTAGATGTAAGAAAGATCACTGAGGAAAATTTCTTCTTCTTTTGGGAAAAAAAACAGCAGTAGAGGGAATAAAGAAAGGGGGGAAAGGAGGTGAAAAATAAATGTTACATTGCATAGGTTTCAGATGGCTGAAATAAGATCTACTAATAACATTAACATTTTCTATAGATTTACAGGGACTATCATGTTTTAATGACTTTATTTGTAGATGAATTATTTTTCATCATTAGTTCTCATGCAATTTTTATAAAAAACAAAGTTACCATTATTTTATTTTTTTAAAAAAAAACACATTAATTTGGTTCTGTGAACATTTCGCCTTTGTGTAGTGACACCTGGAAGAAAATGTACCTTTTAATATTCAGATTATTCTATCTTTGAATAAATTGGGGTGTAGGAGAGCTGGACATGACTGTAAGCAAGCAACAACTACTGTTTGAAGTACTATAAAGACAAACTGCACCATCAGCCTGAAGGAGTTTTGGAGAACTCCAAAGAATGTTCACCACTTTGGGCAGGTTTGGCCCACCCATGAGGCTGCCTCAGGTGGCAGGGTCCACAGGGGCAGTAGCTCTTGATGTAGACCTATATTTGCCACTTGTCCCTGATGTAGATATTCACATATCCCTACTTTCCTGGTGGGGAGGCTGGGTACTTTCTGTGGTTCACCTTGGGTGTCAAAATGTCTTGGTACGGCTCTGACTTTGGGTGCCTCCAGAATGTTGTCATTGCGCAGGAGTGATTCAAACACATACCAGAACTTTAATTCAGTTTCCATGTGAAAACCTAGCGTAGTGGTGCTCTAGTGCAACAAATTCACCTAAAAACACACAGGTGTTTTTTTGCAGTTAGGAAAGTGATTGGGAAATGCACTGAGAAGTGTAGGAGGAATGAATGATTAATGGGAGGACATGTCAACATCACACAAGCAAATTGGTATGAATGCAGGAGCAATGTTCATTGCCGTAGAACCACCTGTAAACAAATAAGAATGAATACTCAAAAAATAATGCACACAATCTAACCACCATTTAAGCTTTGTACAAGCATATCAAGATAGATACTCAATAAACCGGTTGTCTGGAGGATCCCCTTGGCATGTTCTGAGGTTTTATTCAAGATATTACCCTTCTGTATCATAAGGATTTTTGTCCCTAATAAACTAACATGGTCGCTTACAATTTTGAAATAAATGAGAATATGATGTGGCGATTACTGAACCACAGGAAGATCGAATCAAGATTGAAAAGTTGTGTTGCAGATGTTGTAATACACCAGTGCAAATGTTTAGGATCGGCTTCCAGAAGAGTTTTGCTTAATGCAACTTTTGGAAGCTTTCTGGTTTCTTTAAGAAACAGAAGTAATTTTGAACCTCTTCCCTTTGTTGTGGAAATTACAGGTTTTGTGTCAGTTTGATTGCAAGCTCAGCAGGTGGTATCTTATAGATTGGCTGCACTCAGCAGCAGGAGGCCACTTGTCCCATTCAGAGTTTCTCAAGATGGTAGTTAAGAAAGACAGGATCGCCTATTCCAAAACAATTTAAAGTTTTCTCCCTCAGAACTTTCAGTCTTTTTGTCTTAAAGGTGTCCATTATGCATCTCTGTGGATGCAACTTTCAAAGACACAAAGGGAAAACCTTAAGATATGATCCATGAATCACATTTGCTTCATTTTCCCCTGCTTCACCATCCGTATAGTAAATAAACATTTATAAAAATAACATGAAAAGAAGTGAAAGTCAGATCTCCATTGATGCCAAAAAAGACAATATCTCCACTCTATGGAGCTTCCTTCGTTGCAAAATCCTTAGTTCTCAGTGACAGAATGTCAATAAGTTTTGGGAGAAGCGCGTGCGCGCGCGCACACACACACACTCACACATATATATATGACTAGATTTTCATTTCATCCCTTCCTTTCTTCAAAACAGAAAACAGTTCTCTTCTGGAGAAAGAGACACTCCTTCCATTCTGTGGCTGACCTCGTATATGGAAGGGGGATGGAAATGTCCATAGATGGCTTAGCAATTACTCAAGTAGAGTAATTAGAGATGTCCAGAGACTCCTACCCAAAACCTTTGATCTCAATATGACAGCACACAGTAAACCTTCACTGTGAGGGAAGGGAGGCAAGCAAACCATCCAAGAAAGCCCCACCCAATCCTCTTAGCCCCATTGCTGCCACCAAGTAGATAACTATTTTTTATTTATCTGCCTCCATTAAGCAATCCTTTAACTAGCCTAATAGTTAAGCATGAGTAACAATACATCAGATGAATTCAATCCCTCCCCAAAATTAGGTTTTTACTTAAGGAATTAAAGGGCTTTTATCCAAGAAAATTATTGCAGAAAAGAGTTAAATTTGGAGTTTCAGTGGTTACACATTAGAACACATTAGAGAGAAACACATCAGTTATACCTATTCAAGATTATTTTCCTAATCAAGCCAATACTTTTCAACTATCATCTTTCAGTTCAGCTTCTGGGTTCCTTCCTCTTGAAGTATCCAAGTAGGCTTTCTTAAAAGGTCTCAGCCCTTTGTCCCTCTTCTATCAAGTTTCTGAACTACATAACTTTCTGGCTTTTGATTACCCCCATTTTCTAGCTTGACTTACATACCATGTCTTCCAGTCAGGAGAACAGGAAAGTCTTGGTTTAGTTTATTTGTCCTGAATTGCCCTCAGGTGACTCTTTGACCCTACTGTGCCCATATCCCCTTGTACAACTCCCATGTATATCCCCCTTTACTTCTAGCTTTTCTGTGACCTTCTGACTCTCCTAAGAAAGAGTATTTAGAGTACCTTCTAAAGCAAAAGCAACCATTTTAGAATCCAAATGTTTTAGAACTGTGAGATTCCATATTACAATGGGAGACTCCATAAGTAGACTTAGTTTTCTGCTGAAGCTGTTCAGCCCTGTTGGGTTTCTGCAAATGTAATCTAGTCAAGGATATTTTCCCAAGATGCTTCTATGAAACCCACAATCAGCGCACGAACATTTGCCATTGCTCCCCAGCTAGAAATGTAGAGGTATATATTTCATATAACCATATATGGAGGAGGAGAAAAAAGCACTCTTCTGCTTCCTAAAGGCACCTGAACTGCCAAGGAAAGTGAGCAAAAGGAGTGTTCAAGTTGGATGTTTAGGCACAATTCTAGTTTCAGAAATTAAATACTGCAACAACTCCAGTATCATTAGGGATAAATTTAAAATATGTAAATAGGAAACATTTTCAATTGACAGGCAAATACATGGCAACAAAGCAAATCAAATACAAAAGATGCATCAATCTGAGTAAAAAATTACAAAAGTGACTTGAAAGCCTCAGACAGTATTCAGCAAACTATGAAATTCCATTTTCCACATCTCTAAATATTGTAAATATCTGTCATTCCTCATCAGCACCATTCATTTTCATTCTTTTGTCTACATACTCTGTGATCATAATATCACAAAGAAAAGTGTGGGCAGGGGGAAATATTTTTCTTGAAGGCCATATTTATATTCCAGTTATGGATCAATGGCACAAATCAGTCAGTACATTGTATGCAAGAGCACTTTTATTATTTATTTGCAAACAATTCTATATCACCAATACTAAAATAAAAAGCATGGTGGTGCACAGCATAAACTCAACAATAAAATTACATTCATAAAAAGTACAAAATATATGAAACACTTTGGGTGCATTTCTGTTTCATTTCAATGTGGCTTTTATTATTATTTTTTGCAAGAATTGCAGTTGAAGCATACTACCCAGTTATATTGGTTGAAACGACTATGTCAAAACATACTGAGAAGGAACATACCCGAGAAGGAACAATACTACACGACCCCGCTATGTGATCACATGGTGTTATTCCTTCTCAGGTGTATTGCTGTGCACCATAAACCAAGCAAGCATCATCAATCTTCACTGCACTGGCTTGCCTTTTAAAATGGAGGGTAAAATACAACCCTTGGCCACCCTGTAAACTGTAGACCTGTCATTTTGCCTTACCCAACCATTGGCTCACTCCCAATCTTCCAAAGGCATTTTGCCCACTCTGTGGCACTGCCCCCACACCTGTGTAGAGAAATTCTGCACATGTGTGCCATATGTTCAGACCAGTCCTGGATACAGGATTGGGGGAAACCCTGTACCAAGTAAGCTTTCCATGCACACATGATCATGTTGCTATATGTTATCAAAATTAAATCAATCTTTCTTTTCTTGTTACAGTCAATTACCAGTCTAGGAAGCACATAGAACATATTATCCAGATGTTTATAGTGGAGTAAAGTAAAACAAATAAAAGTAGTATGTTGCTGTATGTTACTATAGCTACTGGCCCATTTGTATGCTAGCATTAAGGTGTTTGTCTGAACACTGTATAATGGGACAGGAGACAATGCATGCAATATTAGAGTTGTTTCATAGAATCACTGATTTGGACCTTGTAAAATGAGCTTTCCACTCCAAGAATGAGTTTCAAAGCTTTACTGGAGAACAGTCTTAAAACTAGTTACATATAAACATTACTAAGAACAAAATAGCAAAGTAACACATTGCAAACAAGCAATAGTGTTCAGTTCTTTAAGTCTTTTATGCAGTTCAGTAAGCTTTCTGCAATCTGCTTCCAGAGTGAGATCCTAAGCTTGTTCATCATTGCAGAGCTTCTGTGCTGCTGCTGCTAGCCTCTCTGACTTCTTAAGTTTCCTCTCCTGCTGTGAGAACTGCAGCTCTCTTTTGGGGCAATGAGTCATTGGGTAGTTTAGTCCACTGAAAGGGGAAAATATCAGTCTTCCGCTTTCACCCAGAGTGGAACCTTTGCTTAAGGTAAACTTTTCTTTACAGCATTCTAAATACAGTGATACCTGGGGTTACATACACTTCAGGTTACATACGCTTCAGTTTACGCACTCCGCTAACCCAGAAATAGTGCTTCAGGTTAAGAACTTTGCTTCAGGATAAGAACAAAAATCGTGCTCCGGCGGCGCAGCGGCAGCAGGAGGCCCCATTAGCTAAAGTGGTGCTTCAGGTTAAGAACAGTTTCAGGTTAAGAATGGACCTCTGGAACGAATTAAGTACTTAACCCGAGGTACCACTGTACAATGCATTCAAACACATTAAACTTAGAACTTTAACAGGCATATCTGGCCTCAAATTCCTTGTGCACATCGCCCCACACTTAGTCCCTGACCTTCCCTATATTGAATAGAGGTGGTCTCCAGGGGCCATTTACTCACATGATAGAGCAGTGGTCCCAGTTGTGTGGAGGATTCTCTTTATCTTTAAGCAAATGTGAGCAACGGCCTCCTGGAGACCTTCCCTGCTTAACACCAGGAAGGTTGGAGACACAGCAGGTGGCAGATGGGGATTGGGAGGGGGCAGTGCTTGCATGTGTGACCTCCAGGTTATGTTAGTCTCTTGGTGCATTGAAAACATTTATTAAACAAAATGCACATGTTGCTTGATTGTTGTAAAAGCACCAAGGTTTACATTGTACTTTACTTGACCAGCACATGGGGCATTTAAACCTGTCCAGGTACATATGGAAAATCTTATAAGGTATGGGATTTCCACATGGGTCACATGCTCTATGGCACAGACCTAAGACTTCTCCATCCATCCAAAAACAGCTCCTTGAAAAGTCCTATCATCCCCAGCCAGCATGGCCATTGGTAAGGATTAATAGAAACTGTAGCTCAGCAACATGTGGAGGCCCACCAATTCTAACAATACTCTATTTTTTTTTTTAAAGGGATCACCCACATTTGGAAAACAGAACGTTTGCAATACAATTGTAGGAGTAAAAATACTGTGTGTGCATAAACACACACACACATTTTACGTGGCATTTCCTTCTACATCTCTAAAGTTTTTAAGGGCTACTCTGCTGCTGTCAAGGGATTCTGTAACTTAAGGCTACAGTTAGGAAAATATACAACCAGCCTAGTTATGAATTCAATTTACTACTGCCTGCCTCTGAGTTTCAGACATGTGTGAATTCAAATGACCGGTGGAGGGAAGGTTATAATGAAACGGTTACCTAGGAGTGTTCTTCTAGTTTTCACAGAGGACAAAGCAAAGGACCCTGTTTATGTAGTCAAAAGTGGTTTCATTTGCCAGGAGGGGTTCCCAGTGTGACTGGCAAGTCACAGATCCAGGTTTCCTCTGGGCTTTCTTCTCTAGTCATTATCATCTGCTTGTGAATTCCTCATCCCCTTCTTCCCAGTAATAGGTACAAAGCTATGCTGAAGGTCAAAAGACGGTGCCAAGATAACTTTGGGTTTGATTTTGATGAATTCTACTGGTATAATGTAGCCCTTGCGATTTCCCCCCTTTCGTTTTGAAACATTGCTACAGGACAAGTGATAAAATCAACCTGGAGCATGGTTTTTAAGGATTATTGTGAAATCTAGCTTTTTAAAGAAAAGGAAGGAGGGAAAGAAAGTCAGCTCAAAAGAGAATATTTGCAAGTGCTTCAAAATAACTTTAAGAGAAAGAAGAGGCACTGTTCCATCACACCAGTAGTGCCTTAAAAATGCTATTTGTCTGGGATAGGGAGCATTATGTTTCCCACTCAGGGATCCCTAGCCATTGCCCCTTATCCCAAGTCTACTGATTTTCCTGCTTAGTTGGTTCCTGAGGGCCTGACTTCTTCTCTTTAGCTGTGTACACATTACCTGCTTAAAAAGTAGCTCAGTTCTTCTTCTTTACTTGAATTGAAGCTAGTTTCAGGGGGAAATGCATTTTAACACAGTATTATGTAAGAAACAACAGGAGAGATGGGGATTGTGGTTAACGTCATGTGTACACCACTGTTCAAACCAGTGGTGAAAGTGCACTGGATGCAAAGTAAATAGGAGTGTGTACATGGCCTTGTTTTATGTGCTACCCATATCATGGATACTTGATGAAGTGTCATTGATCAGCCAAGTTATTGATTGTCATCTTTTGTTTGCCTACTCACTCTGCCTTTCTTTTTCACTGCTGACTTCCTTCCAAATCTGTGAAATGCACTGTGAGAGAGAGCATCTTTTTGTCAATAGGTTTGTGGCACTTTTGTCTTACACAATGGAGCAAAAGAAAAAAGGAAAAAAGTTTTCCAGGCGCATCATCTTCACATATTTCAAAATCAAGGTGCTCCAACTGCACAGGGGAAAGGTATATCACTAGAGGGAAGGAAGAGGCGAAAAATGAGTACAGTGGTACCTCGCAAGATGAATGCCTCGTAAGACGAAAAACTCGCAAGACGAAAGAGTTTTACGTTTTTTGAGTTGCTTCGCAAGACGAATTTCCCTATGGGCTTGCTTCGCAAGACGAAAACGTCTTGCGAGTTTGTTTCCTTTTTCTTAAAACCGGGTGCATTGCTTGAAGAGGTGCAGTTCCGTGCTTCACAAGACGAAAAATTCGCAAGATGAAAAAACTTGCAGAACGAATTAATTTCGTCTTGCGAGGTACCACTGTATTAGCAACTATATGTGCTAGTTAAGATAACTTGACTCAACTGCACAGTCCCCTCATTTTCATATTTCTAAAATTCCAGGCTATGATCCTGAGAAGCTGCTCAACCACAGCCAAGGGAAAATGGGACTATCACTGCAGCTTTCCCTCTGTGACTGCCACAGGTGGGTGGGTAATCACAGTCTAAAATGGAAGAATGCCTTCTGTAGTACAGGAGCTATGGAACTTCCAATAGTGAAAGCAACAGTGAACTTTCATTTTCAGAACTTTCATTTTTGTAGTGCTCTAATTTGCCTTCTTTTTTGGAATTAAAAAAAAAATACTTCATTTGCTTTAATCCTTCTGCTTTAAAATGGTTGGAGTGTACAGTGGCACCTCAGGTTATATACGCTTCAGGTTACATACACTTCAGGTTACAGACTCCGCTAACCCAGAAATAGTGCTTCAGGTTAAGAACTTTGCTTCAGGATGAGAACAGAAATTGTGCTGCGGCAGCAGGAGGCCCCATTAGCTAAAGTGGTGCTTCAGGTTAAGAACGGTTTCAGGTTAAGAACGGACCTCTGGAACGAATTAAGTACTTAACCCGAGGTACCACTGTACAATATTATGTCACTATTGTTTTAAAGGATCACAGAGCATAAATATAGTAAATTCAAAACAGCTTCCTTATTAGGGTTATGGACAACTTGTGGCCTTCCAGATGTTTCTGAACAACAAATCCCATTATCACTCACCATTGACCGTGCTGGGTAAGGCTGGAATCAAACAATGCATTGATCCATCATCCTACAAGTACAGCATGTAACTTGTGTCAGGGTCCTGAAGGAGGCAGTCAGACTTGCTAGTGATTGATATATATTGTGTCTATATGCATGAAGCATTTTGCTGGTGTCTATGGAGAAATGGGCTATAATCTCTAGGTAAAACTATCCAATTTCAGATGGGTGATCTTTTAATGGTGATCTTTTGATGTGTTATATTATTGGAATGTTGCATACCATCCTTGGAACCTTTGGACTGAAAGGCTGTTTTAATACTACTAGTAAGGTAAAGGTAAAGGACCCCTGGATGGTTAAGCCCAGTCAAAGGCGACTATGGGGTGCAGCGCTCACCTCGCTTCAGGCAGAGGGAGCTGGCATTTGTCCACAGACAGCTTTCCAGATCATGTGATCTTTTGATGTGTTATATTATTGGAATGTTGCATACCATCCTTGGAACCTTTGGACTGAAAGGCTGTTTAAAACTTTTAATACTACTAGTAAGGTAAAGGTAAAGGACCCCTGGATGGTTAAGTCCAGTCAAAGGTGACTGTGGGGTGCAGCACTCACCTCGCTTCAGGCAGAGGGAGCTGGCATTTGTCCACAGACAGCTTTCCAGATCATGTGGGCAGCATGACTAAACTGCTTCTGGTGCAATGGAACACCATGAGGGAAGCCAGAGCACATGGAAATGTCGTTTACCTTCTCGCCACCTATTTATCTACTTGCACTGGTGTGCTTTTGAACTGCTAGGTTGGCAGAAGCTGGGATTCGAAACGCCGACCTTCTGATCAGCAAGCCCAAAAGGTTCAGAGGTTTAGATCACAGCACCTATAGTCAATAAACTCTTTACTAGTGTCAGTGTGCTAGGCATGGAGTGGGAACTAAGAGGGCCAAATGATCTCTGTGCACTCTATCATCAAGGGATGGATCATGACCTTGACATGTTTATTTTCTAGCCTTTATGTTTAGCTGTAGAAACTCTTCACTTTTCTTCTTCTGCCAATGACCTTAAAAGAGTTTATGCAGATTGGAGAGTAACTAAAACAATGGATGTGATTGAAAGCTTTGTGGGTAGAGATTGCTGTTGAGCTGTTTCCAAATAACAAAATAACTTACAGAATGATAATCATTTGTTAATCATATGTAGAATGTTAATCATCAGGAACGTTGATGGTAATGCGTGCTCTCTAGTTGCTTACAGAGTACTGATTTTAGATACGTAGCATGCTATAGACAAAAACATGAATGAAAATTTATATTCACTTCCTAGGTTTAAATGACATGAAACAATGCAAATTTATTTTAGCTATTTCATCTTTTAAAAGAAAACTAAGTGCATTTCTCTGTTTTTTCATACCTCTTTAAATCGCCTCCTCTCTGATAGAGGTTTTTTCCACAATGCATACTCTGTATTTAATCTTGCCACAGATCAAAAGGCATGCATGGTTTCCAGTGTACAATAAGCTTAGAAGCAAATCAATTTGCAGGCTGTTGAAAAATGATTTAGAAGTACAGGAGACTTCCAGTGCACCTAAAACCTAGGGAAATTTATACACACACACGAACACACAAACAATCATTCTGGCCAATAACAAACAGCATTGGCAATAATCTTTTTTATAAATGCACCTAGCTTTGAATACCCAGTAAGATTTGTAAGTTAATTAGAAAACAAAACAGCATCCTATTCTTAACTGGGCATACAGTTTCATCATTTTAAATGAGCTTTATGGATTATTGTCAGTGTCCAAAACAGCTGTGAGCTCCATAAGAGAAATTATGATGGATCTTTCAGATGACTTCCCTATAGATCCCTATGTGTTGTAATTCTGGGGGTGGGGGGAGACCCATGTTGGAATAATAGTCTGAATCCATCTGTGTATCATCCAACAAAAGATGCACATAATGTATGGTGCCATTCCTGCTTGATCCTAATGAATCAGTATTTCATGTGTACCTATTCGTTGTAATGCATCAGAAAAAATGAGTCATGTTATGAAAGTATAGTACACATCACTATTACAAGTTTGCCTGAATATTCTGCATTTCACTAAACACAACTAAATCAGTGTGACCCAAAGTCATATAATGATATCTTGAAGCAAAGAACTATTTTCATACCACATTACATAATAGACTAGGTGTGAAATTAGTTTTACGGTGAATGGACACCCTGAAGGTTGTTAACTTTAAGTGTAGTGTGCCTTGTACATAGCAAGGTTAGGTTTTCTTTGTGTGTGTTTGTGTGTAAGAAATATAACTGCATACATATGCAACACTATGTTTGTGCTTGCGTACATACACACACTTGTAAATATAAGAGAATGAATAATGTATAAAGTATATAAGTCAGATGGTTGGAATCACACTATTCGTTATTTCTGACCATGTAAGTCAGAAATAAACAAACTATCTGTTTGTTATTTATGACTCCTTACATTCTGCTGCATATGTTAGCATTCAAACCTGGCAAAGGCACCAAAGGCGCTGGTCCAAACCAACTCTATACAAGCTCTGTAAGTTTAAAGGCCATTTTGGTTACAAAAGACTAGTACCTCAGTGGAAGACTAGGAAAAGCTCAGCTGTGAACATGGTAGAAGTTTATAAAATTGTGTATGGAATGGAGAAAGTGGATACAGAAAAGTTTCTCTCTCTCTCATATAACACTAGAACTCAGGAATACTCAAGGAAAGTAAACACTGAAAGATTTAAGACAGATAAAAAGAAAATACTTCTTCACACGAGAGCCAGTGTGGTGTAGTGGTTAAGAGTGGTGGACTCGTAATCTGGTGAACCGGGTTCGCATCTCCGCTCCTCCACATGCAGCTGCTGGGTGACCTTGGGCCAGTCACACTTCTCCGAAGTCTCTCAGCCTCACTCACCTCACAGAGGGTTTGTTGTGGTGGAGGAAGGGAAAGGAGAATGTTAGCCGCTTTGAGACTCCTTTGGGTAGTGATAAAGCGGTATATCAAATCCAAACTGGAACTCACTCCCCAGCAGGCAGTGATAGCCACCAACTTGTATGGCTTTATGAGAGGGTTAGACAAATTCATGGAAGAAAAAGACTATCAATGGCTATTAGCCATTAGTTCAGCTCTACTTCCACAGTTGGAGGCATTAATGCTGCTAAATTCAAGTTGCTGGAAGCCATGGGAGGAGAGTGTGCTCTTGTGCTCATCTATGCCCTAGTTTCCCACAAGTATCAGTTGGCCACTGCGATAACAGGATGCTGTGCTAGATGGGCCATTGACCTAATCTAGCAGACTGTTCTTATGCAGATATATCACTGAGCTGCCTAGACAGTCATATTCTTGGGCTTACGTAACCAACCAATAGTCCTAACAATACCTGGTGGATTTTGCGAATGCACAAAATATGTGGAAATATATACTAACCAAGTGTGTCTGGAAGTGACATAATGCTTTGCAGATCCACTGTTTCATAAATCATTCCAGTGTGAGACTGAGTCCTATCCAGTCATTCCTTCACCCTCTATGCAATTACTGTAAGTGGCCCTGGATGTTGGGGTTTCCTCATGTCTACTAACAAGGAGGGCACAAGGGCTGCAAGTCCTGAACCCACAGAAAAGAAGCAATACAAGGGGTAGCTGATCTGCCCTTGGTCAGCTGTACGTTAGATCATTTCTGCTATTTATAATTCTGCAAAGGGTTTCCATTCAGCGATTCAAGCAGTCTGTGGTATGGCAGAAGTTGGAGTGAAGGCAATTGCCTCCTCAACGCTGAGTGTTGCACAGCCTCTTCTGCATAAGTTTGAATCACAGATCATTTCAGCAAACATCTGTGCTAGCCAGAGCCTTAACAAGCTACAAGAGACCCCACCTGTTGTGCAGGAGACTGTTGAAAAGTTAGTCTCAGATGCCAAAGGCCTTGCCATAGCTGCCAAGGAACCTGTTTGCAGCAGTGTCAACAGCAAAGGAGGCTGTGTCAAGACTGGTAGGTATGGCCCCAAAGACTGCCAAGGAAAGCATGAAGATAGTCACATCTGTAGGGATGATTGGCATGAACACTATAATGGAGTTCAGTATAAGGCAGGTGATTCCTAGTGATAAAATGATAGACATACTTGGGTTTATAATAGAGTACTACCGGCCAGTAATGGATGAAGAGCTATGTAATAACATTGCAGCTGCTTCTGTGGGTGAGAATGTATTTGGCCTCTAAGGATGTAGCAAAATCATTTATTATCCCTCTTCCTGTATTGTACCTTATCTAGTGGAGCTATAAAAGCTTGGTATGATGTGTTGTGAAGCTACCTACATGCATATTGGTGGTAGTCTTTGATTTTTCAATTTTTACATTTTTTATTATGTAGAGATATTTTTGTAAACTGTGTTGTTGTTGTTTTTAATTTGCAATACAGTGGTTTACGAACTTAATCTGTTAATCTGAAAGTCCGTTCTTAAACCAAAACAGTTCTTAAACCCAGGCGTGCTTTTCCTAATGAAGCCTCCCACCACTGGTGCCCTTCCACCATTTGGATTTTGTTCTTAGGCTGAGGTAAAGTTCACAAACCAGGACACTACTTCTGGTTTTGTGGAGTTCATAAACCGAATAGTTCTTAAAGAGGGCTGTTCTTAAACTGAGGTGCAACTGTATATAAATATTTTTTAATGAATATTTTAAATTCACCATTGTGTAAAAGCAAGGCACGGAGGTTCCCTCCCTGGCCCCTCCTCCTCCTCCATTGCACAATAGTTACTATTCCCACAACCCTCCATATAACTGAAGCCAATGTTCTGCATCTAAGAGTCTTTTCTGCACATGTGGCCCCTGTGATATTTAGAATCCTGAGAGATGAGAGTTCCAAGTCACATGGTGAGCCTAGACAGTAGGAAAGGGAAAGGCTCCCTGCCATAGAGTTTCAGCCCCAGCCACATGGAAAGCTTCAGCAGTGCCAATGGTGATGTAAGGGGTGGAGCCATGCGTAAGGGGAGAGGCCCCTGAAGAAGATTCCAGTCTCCTTTTGATCCAGCATTCTGTTTTCATTGTTTTACACTGTGGCAAAGTGAACAAAAGTAGGGACAAAAGGTGAAGAAGAAAAAAAATCTCTCAAAGATAATGCACAATAAACTTACTGCATTAAATTAACCTTTTAAAAGTATAACCGTACAGAGTTTTTGAAATAATAGACAAGCAACTGAACTGTGAAACAACTGGGGAATTTAAAATGTCAGGTCACTAAACTCAGTAAAGGAAACATCAAAATAAATCAGGAAAAGGGGTGGCAATAATAGCAAAGGGCAGAATTAAAAATAAAAGGAGAGATTAGATACACATTCTGTCACGTTAGTTTCTGATGCCCACTTTTATTCAAGATCTCCACCGTGTATCAGAAAGCTTACCTTGCACACACCAACCTTTCCCCAAAGAAAAACAGTATAAGAATTCCCATCTACAGGCATGCACATTGACAATCTAACTCTGCTCTCAAGAATGGCAAACTTGAAGAAACAACAGAGGGCCAATATGGTGTAGCTATTGTGGGCAGGATATGGGAGACCAGGGCTCAAACCCCCACTAAGTCATGAACCTTCCTAGGTAACCTTGAGCCAATCACTTTATCTCAGTCTATTCTGCTTCACAGGGTTGTTGTGAAGATGAAAGGGAGACAGGAGGGAAGAACAGATTTCTCACACATCCCTAGTATTTGTAGAGGAATGGAGCAGGTGAATCCTGGCTTCCTCCTAAAGCCATGTGCAGGGAAGCCATATTTGGGAAGAATGGTGCCTAGGAAGAACTCCCCGTTTGTTCAAATGACAAGCAAGACTTATCTCCTAGGACCATTTCTTTCAAAACAGGCTGGGGTGGATCATTCAGATGTATCACTCTTGCAAATAGGGATGTTGGAGTATTCTGACAAAAACAGAAACAGGAGCAGGAATTGCTGATGTCTGCTTCTTTGTCCCATGTCTGGAACAGAAATCAACCCATGATCAGTATTCACTGTAGTTGTTGCTTTTAATTCATAGATGATACCTGATTGATTACACACAAACACCCACCCACCCACCATTGTGTTGCCTTTGTATTGAAATGGATGAGGTTGAACAATGTCGTGACAATGCAAAGTATGTAATTAATTACATCCATTACATTAAGTTACATACTTTTGCAGCAGTAGATAATAAGACAAAGAATGCAGTTTTTAGTGGAAGACAAACTGCAGTGAAACAGAAAGAGTTCTGCATGTAACAAGTACAGAAAATAGTGCCTTCTTACATACCTGCTTAAAAACCCAGTGTGGCTCAGTGAGTGTCCTGTGCCAGGAGCATTAACCCCACCCAAATCTTGCCTGGGGGTGTCAGTAAGGATCTACCTTAGGATGATATCTTCCCTGGAATTGCATCTCAAGCCCAGTAAGGGAGAGACAGTTTTAGAACCACTGTCTTAAATAAGAGGAGCTACCCTGCTAGATAATTATAGACATTAGAAATTCTGCATGACTTTGTAGAAACAAATTATAATATGGAAACAAAACTACCATGCATTAGTGACAAGTTTTATGTAGTTGGAAGTTTACAGCAACCCACTAATAACAAACACACTATATTTTTGCTCATGGGTATGCATGCAAATGCTGTAATAAATGTAACTATGTTGCCGTTTTCTTTAGATGAAACAGAAAATGCTTCCCAAAAGTTTTGAGAAGAGAACTGGAAGGGATGGGTAATATTAAAAGTCTGAGTAATCTGACTTGGCAAGAAAAGGATAGGTATTCAGGAAAAAGGAGAGTGGTGAAAATAAATATATTATGAATGTGAAGAGCACAACTACCTCTCCAGTAATGTTAATCAGTTATTGTTGCTGACTTCTTATTGAAGTCCTGTTGAATTCTATGATAACTTGTCTTAACTGAGCAATCAGCAAGCATAGGATCAAGCTCCTGAAAGGTCCTTCTCTTCCTCAGCAACATCATCATATTATTAGAAACAGTACAAAGTAGAGCATAGTACTTGCTACCAAGTCTTGATGAGATAAGAAGATTGCCGCAATCACTCTAGAATTTGGTGTTGTATCCCACATTTCTTGCTCAAAGTACTAGCAGAGAATAATACTGGTGAAGATTGAACTAATAAATACTCCTGCAGAAATACAGAGCTGCATTATGATTAAAAATCTGATTTTACTTTTGGAGATAACCCCTCTATAAAAGACATTGAAATGCAGCCATTTTAATACATTTTACCTCCAGGAAATGAAGGAATATGTTAATTTAATGCATTCAGACTGAGAACATTTAAGATTGCATTCAGACATGAGGTTTATTGCATTAATTCTACTGGTTATGATGCTGGTGATTTTGTCCCAGTTTCTTACTTTCCCTTTTATACTTCAGTACCTGTTGGGTTGTGAAACTGTGGGGTTTTGATCACTATACTACCATGCCATGTTAAATTTTGAATAGCAGGAAAGAACTGCATACCACCCAAAATTTTGACATGTGAGTGGAAGTGGTGTGATCATGAAAACCACTGCAAAATTCCATGTCCATGTACCTTTTGAGTGGGAAGCGGAAGTTGCGTGTCGAGGTCCCCAATACACCCCAAAGGAAAACACAATTGACACTTAATTTTTGTTTAAATTTTTTGGCATAATTTTGGTCACAACTTTATTCAAATACAGCAATGTGAGTGGTTGCTTAGGCATTGGTAGCACTAATTGCCCCCGCACGGGGACAGCTCTGACATTCGCACCCCCTGCGAAGTCAGGAAGGGTAAGTCAGCTGGGGAGAGAGACGGGACTGGGAACCATGCCTCACCTCTCCCCAGCATGCTCCCAGGGGCTTGCGTGCCCCTAGCCCCTTGCCAGGGGGTTTCGGACAAAAGCATGGGGAGCCCCTGGGTTTCTTTAACGGTAAAAGCCTTCAGCAGCAGCAGCAGCATTTTGGAGGGGCAGGCACAGCCGAATCCATACGCCTCCACTAGCAGCAGCATTTTGGGGGGCAGGCACAGCCGAATCCATACCCCTCCAGCAACCAATTCCAGACCAATGCCTAACCACAAACCTTACAAGTTGTGACGATTTGCTACGCAGTAGGCGAAAACCAAGTGGAACACACTAATCAGCCAAATGGCAAAATTCCTACCAGGCCCCTGCCCCAAAGCAGACGACCCCATGACAGGCAATAGCAAGGTCAAGCAAACAGCCTAGCATTAGGGAAGGGAGGGCGGGTGATCCGAAGCACGCAGCGAAAGAGGACATCCGTTGCTGCGTGCCTTGTATTTAACAAATAGGGCTGTTAATCACTAAATGCCAACATCTAAATTTCCCCAGTAACAGCCCGCCCCTGCTTACGAGTTGGCCAAACCATCTGCCAGAAACAGCAAGGTGTCTTGGAATCCCCAACCGCAACACATGCTCTCCGTGATGGAGAACACGCTTTGTGGCCTAGCATAGGCCATGGCAGTGCCAGGGGTTGTCTCCTGCCTCCCACACAACCAGTAGGAGGGACAACATTTCCTTCTCCAATGGCTGTGCAGGCTAATGGGACCTGCCTGCAGTTCTTGCCAATTGTGGATTGGGGAATCTGATTTGGAGTGGACTGGAGGGAAAACTCCTTCCCTCCTTGACTGGTCCACTCATTGACTATAAAGCCAAGCCAAGCCATGCCCCAGACCCACCTCAGTCTGCAATTGGATTCCCCACAGTCCCACACCCATTCAGGAAGTGTTCTCTCCCCCACACCCCCAGCAAGTTGACATTTTCTCTTCAATTTACTATGTCCTGACCTCAAGATGCCACATGCTTTTTCATGAGCTGTAACCAATGACATGGAATGAGATCATGGAAATGTTGTAACATAGGATATGGGTATTTCTCCACACATTATGAAGGAAGAATGAGGCAATGCAACACAAGTGTACTGTATTTCAGTGGCAGTCACAGGTGTATAATGTATAGTTTCATACTGAGTACTGGATGTTCTGCATCATTTCACACTGATTACTAGATATTCTGTAGATTTCTCTTCAGGTTTCAGTTGGTGAAGGCTTCACAGCTCCTGTCCTAAGTTTTATTAAGTTTAGAATATATGATTCCTAACCAAACTGGCTGGCCATATCACTTCTCCCATAAAGTGGTTGTGTGATTTATTCACATGCAATGAAACTCATTTGTCCTTAACAGACAGTTTTGTTGCTTTGCATAAGTAGGGCTTAAATGTTTTAAACCTTCTTAAAATACAGGAATTTATAAACTTGCATCACTAGGACCAAAGCTTGCTTTTAATGTCTTGCAAAGATATTATTCTCTGTAGTATTTCTGAATTATATATCCACAACTATGTTCATTCCTTTGAACTCATCCATTGCAGGGACTTTAAAACTAGATTATAACTCATTTACTTTCTCTTTAACCTGCCAGTGTTCAAGATTTCCAAGCATTATAGAGCACTCTTATTTTGTAAGAATGTCATTTAAAGCAGCTAGAATCCTCTGGTGGAGGAAAAAAGCACAGTTAAAAGATCACCCACTTAACTCTAATCACAGCTGCATGACTGACAAATTTTAATATTTTGGGGGAGTTTCATTTAAAGAGGAGTCAAGGTGTTAATCCAAAGTCTAATAATTGGTATTAAGTTCTGCATTTTAAAAAAGAATCTTGCTTTAATAGAATAAACTTTTAAAATTCATGAGTTTAAAAGATATGCCTGGACAAAATAATCCACAATTAATTCTCTCAGAAGGCTATTGTTGTGGTAGCATGGAACTGATCAGACAACGCATGAAGTGCCATATGTACTGCCTGCTCTGGGATGTCAATATACACTGAAGGAACGGTCTGGGAGTACTACTGGATTCCAACTTGTCACTAGAGTCTCAAATAGCTTTTGTGGCTAAGCATGCTTATACCCAGCTTAGACTGATTTGTCAGCTACAGGTATTCCTGGCCGGAATAGCCTTGCCTTTGTTGTCCATGCTCTGTTGAAACCCCTCCCGTCTGGAGTACTGCAATGCCCTGTATGTGGGTCTGTCCTTGAAGATACATGCTATATCTATTTCCCCCCCTAATTATTTAGTATATCTCCCTGCTTTTCCAAATTATCTTGCTTAGCAGAAATGTATAAATAAAAATGTTACTGTGGTGCTTGTTTCATAATGATTAGGAATTATGGCCACCATTTGGGTAGCTTTAGAACAGCAACAGCTCAACATTGCCATGAACTTGCATAAACACAAACACTAAAAATAAGCCTCATGCAATTGCACATCACCCACTCTTGTAATCAAACCAGATGGCATGGAAATCAGGTCTTTCTATCTGGTCGCCTGCAGTCCTCATACTTTATAAACTTAGCACCCATCTGTTTTTCAGGGAATTTGAGCAAAGGTCACATATATGTTTGCTCAATTCCAGCATGAGATTTCTGTTCAGAAACTAATCAGACCGTTTATTTCAAAACTGTTCCTGAACAAACATCTCATGCTGAAATTGAAAAATAAGCAGCACAAGCCTAACTGTGCCTACTTAAAAGATAATAATAATAATAATAATAATAATAATAATAATAATAATAATAATTAAAAAAAAATTTATTCCACCCACCTTATTGGGTTATGGCAGCCACTTTGGGCAGCTTCCAACAAATTAAAACACAGTTTTGATTGAATTCAATGGGGCTTACCCCCAGGAAAGTGGAGCTAGAATTACAGTCTATGTTTGGCTGGTATATCAGAGGACAGTAGGCTAATCTATAGTGGGACTGTTTTAAGAACTCTTGACTGTGTCATTGAATCATAATTGAATCATAGGATGGAAGGGACCAGAAAGTTTCCAAGTCCTGCAGGCCTAGCAGGATGGATGAAAACAGGTAGACTAAAGCACACTCATTTAGTGTTTACCTATGTAGCTGAGGATTGCAGAAGGTACTCAAACACAGGAAGGCTCTTTATAGTGAGTGATATATTTGTTCATCATCTGTTGTATCTTTTGATATCTTTTACAACTTGGATGGACACTATGTAGAGTGGCTGAAGTAGTGGATTTCCTGCACTATCAGAAGGTTCAGCTAATGATCTTTGATGTCCCAACGCTTTGATTCCATACTGTGTAATCTGATGACAAGTAGCAGTTTCCCACAGTACCAGGCAAAAAAAGGTAAAGATAAAGGACCCCTGGACGGTTAAGTCCAGTCAAAGGTGACTATGGGGTTGCAGCACTCATCTCGCTTTCAGGCTGAGGGAGCCGGTGTTTGTCTACAGACAGCTTTCCGGGTCATGTCTAAGCCGCTTCTGTCACAACGAGACACCACGACAGAAACCAAAGCGCAATTAAACACTGTTTACCTTCCCGCCACAGCAGTACCTATTTATCTACTTGGACTGGCGTGCTTTTCAACTGCTATGTTGGCAGGAGCTGGGACAAAGCAACAGGAGCTCACTCTGTTGTGGGGATTCAAACTGCTGACCTTCCGATTGGCAAGCCCAAGAGGCTCAGTGGTTTAGACCACAGCACCACCCGCAAAAGTCTATACCAGCACTACTAGGAAGGATGCATGGAGTGGGCTTCCAATCCCCACCCCCATGCCAGATCACTATCTGGTCCCGAGTGCATGGCCACAATGCCGCCCACTAGAAAAGATGAGCAGACTTGGAAATGAACTTCCTCTCACATATCCCATTAGTTACATTTGGGTATTTAAAAAGACATAACATGTAAATTAGGACCTTGCACACTATATTAAATATATTACACAGAGAGAGACCCGTATCAGTTTAGTTTTCTCCCCCACAACCCAAATTTAATGAGGTTTCTCGACAGTCCACCCCCCCCAACACTACCCTACCAACATTGTGATTCTAGAGATAACTAAGCATGCTCACAACTCATCATACTTTTTTTGGGGGGCAAGGTTTTCCCCTTGGGTGTTTTTGTTAAAGGATTTTTTGGGGGGGTTCTTCTTCTTGTTTCTCAGTAGTTTCATTTTGGATGCACTCTTCTTGGCTTGGGAAAACCTAGTTTGCCATTAGTGGGAGTAATGTGTGTGAAACTGCAGGGTTCTTATATTCTGTTCAAATATTACAGCATACACTCTGCAGCACGTTCAATCATGGTGCTAAAGTTAAGAACAAGCAGAGAAATACTTTCCTATATAACGATTTTACACAATCTGGACAATTTAACTCATGTCTGGATAGTGTGCTTCAGTTGATCAAAGAGAATTTTATGATCAAAGGTGCTTCTCAGAGAGAGAAAGTGAGAAAATAACCTTCATGGAGTAAGCATAAATTTACTCTGCCTCTCATTACCCTTACTAACAATGGACCAAAATCTGTGCTGGAAATTAGCCTGTAGAAAGCATTAAGAAATATCTTTCATCTATTATACATAGGATCATTGAAAAAATCTTGAGGGCTAGAAAATAAAGTACTGTAAATGGATCACACTTGTAACAGTAAAAAGACAAGAGGTCTCCCACAACTGACTTACACGAGCCCCCACAGATGTGAAGAAAGAATGTTTTAGTTCTGGTTTTAGTAGTTGTGTGGATTTACCATTTAGACAACATTGAATATTGAAAAAAATACTATACTGTAATGATTCTACCTAGGAAACCAGTGATTGCCTGAAAGAACCTTTCAACTTCATTTCTTAATCTATTTGTTTTAGAATCCATAATTCAGGGGTTACAGAGTCACCATTAAAAGCATAAAACAGAAAATTTAGGAGCTAAAATTAATGTATCTTATAACTTGGAATGGACAAATCTGTCAATTTAGGTTTGTTTTGGTTCTCCATATTCCTGCATAAGTTTGCATTTATTTATTTATTTATTTATTTATTTATTTAAAAAAGACTTCATGAGAATTTGTCAACGTTATTGTGTACCTTCCTGATACGCACAATTTTAAGTGGCTTTTCCTATTATGACATTTTAATATGCTTCCCCTTCAACATATGCATTTTTATGCACCCTTATTTGGTTGGGGATCTTTGTCACAAAATTCAGAGCTGCATTTCAGTTTACATATTGTTTCCAGAACTGTAAATTAGGTAGTTTCATATTGAAATGGAAACCGAATCAAATTTCTCGCCATCCCTATTTTCAACTGTTGGGAGTCCTTGAATAAAATGCAAGTCCCAGAATGCACTGCATCTGAAATTACTCTTGAGGGTAACAAAATGGGGAGGTGGAGAAAGAGAGAAATCCTTCCCCCTCTCCCATTTTTCTTGTCAATGCTCCTTCTGCTGTTCCTTATCTACTTACCGGTAAATGGTATAGGGCAAAGGATATGAATGTGTTTGGCTTCTGGGAGGTGGCAGAGGGGACAGGGTGACACCTTCCCAGCAATCATTTTGATGCAGAAACTTTTCCAAGGTTTTTCCTCCCACTCTGCAGGGAACTTGGGGGTGCAGTGGGCGTACATGTTGAGGGATGAGCCAAACAAAAAAGAGTGGATTCTCCCCTCTCTGTTATTATGCCCCATCTTTTGTTTCTTCTTGCTCTTGCTCTCCTCTTAAGGTTTAAAACATGGTAATTGCCTCATTAGTCAGAGCATTACTTTTCCTAGTCAGTATGATCTACCCTGACAGGAAGTAGAAGCTTTTTCCAGACTTACCTGAAGATACAGTGATTTGGATCTGGGACTGTTTGCATGCAAAGGAACAGCCTTCCCCGAAGACAGAAATTTTATTTTTCTGTCTTCTATCTCTTCTTAAAAAGGCCTAATTTTACTGCTGTTACCCCACCCATCTTGCTGATGAGATACTGCTGCTAAATTTCATGGATGAAATATGGCTGGTGGCCAATATGACAGTATGCAGTATTGCTTTGTGTCAGATTTTGTGGAAAATGCTCAAAAATAGTCTGATCTTCAAGGGTTGGGAAGAACTGATGCCATTATTACCTTTTAACCTACAAAACTCTAGCTTTTATGTCCAAACACTGCGCAACGGCTTACTGATTAATTCTCAACCTCTCTTTGAAAGAGATCAGTCTTCCGATTTAATTCTAAGAAGCCTCTACGCATCTCTGTATTGCCTAGGATGCACTATGTTTTCATGAAGGGATGTGGTTTATTAGTGCCTGTCATTGGGGTGAATATGCTTTGGATATAAGGCAGAATACGGCAGAATGTGTAATGGCAGGCTTTGATGGGGTGACATCTTAAAATGAAAGGGGGGGACCTCACACACTATAAAGCTTATTTCTCTTTCTACCATTACTATTAACATCTTGGATTTTAAGATAATATTAAAGGCCTGACTTCTCAACATAGTTCGAAGCCACTTTAAGGAATCAATTTGGACCATAATAGACTCTTCAGAAACCTGTGGTAAATGCCCATGAAAATGCACTAGTTTGAAGTTTAAAGGGGGAGAAAAAGGCTTTACAAATTGATCAGGGATAATTGCCTTAATGGATGCTTAAGGAGAAAGGGGTCAAGTGAGAAATCTAACGATACAGCAAATAACTGGGGCAGGGAAAGAGGAATGAATTTGCACACCTTTCAGAGGCTTATAGCATCATAACCTAGTAATATAGATTATATCCTATAGGTATGATAGCCTTCATTAGCAAAAATTCCCTGAGGTATGTTAGAAATCAACAGTACAGATTTAATAGTGGTCCTCTTAGCCAACATGCTGAAAAAATGTCAGGATGGACAGGCATTTCTCATCTCAAACCTCAAGTATCCTGTGAACCCTGAAATCCCTTGTCCAACACATCTTTGCACCTCAGCCAGAAGCCCCAAGGCAGCCAACTTACCTTGTATGCAACAAATGGCTACTCCCTTCTGCCTAAGAATTATGCAGAACCAAGGATTTTAATTACATACACACCCCAGTAACATATTGCTACATTTTGAAAGTATCTAAAAGATGTCAGTTTTGCTTAACTTTGATTTAAGGCTTGACCCATCTCCATGTGGATAGCTTCATATCCACAGAGGGTTAAGGGCAGATATATGTTCTACGCGCGCGCACACACACACACACACACACAAAGAGAGAGAGAGAGAGAGAGAGAGAGAGAGAGAGAGAGTGTCTCCTTCTGGAGTTTAAACATCAAGAAGAGATGGCAAAGGAGCTATTAATCCAAGGGCTGACCCCTCTATTTGTGAGCATCAGAACAAGTAGAAATGTATCTTAACCTAGAATCAGATTTGAGAACATGAACTATAGAATATTACCTAGAAAGTGTAGCAACAAAATTATTTCTGTGACAAGGTTGTTTAAATAAGATTAAAGCTTTTTAACAGAGGAGCCTACCATTGGAATGGATTCATACTTAATCTCGCTTAAAGTAGACTCACTGAAATCAATGGTACTTAAGTTATCCTGTTCATTTCAGGAAGTCTATTTTAAGCATGGCTTACTGAACAATCCTTAGAAGAGCCAGGGAGTGGATGGTATTATTATTAATAGCTCCACCAGCTCCACACTGGTGCTGCTGAGGAGCCAAAGGTTTGGGTCCCTTGGGGGCTTCACAAGGCTTTGTGAATTCCAAAGTTCCAAATCTCTCTGAACTCCAACTACAAGCCCACATCAAAATTCCCAATTTGGGGGCTTTCTACCAGCTGCTTCAGACAGGAGGTCCAGCAGCAGCAGCAGCAGCAGCAGCTCTGTACAGCCTTCTTGGATGAAAGTGTTTTCATCATTTCTTTTCTGCAGTGGCATGCCCGCCAACATTTCTCCGATGAAAATAGGGATGTCCCATTCCATAATGATAGTTTTACTATGTCTACCCCACACATCTTAGTGGGTTGCCCCAGCCACTCTGGGCAGCTTCCAACATGTATAAAAACAAAATAAAATATCAAACATTAAAAAACTTACATATGCTGTATTGCCTTCAGATGGCTCGGGGGTCATAGAACTCCATACCCTCTAACATTTCTCCAGTGAAAGTAGGGACGTCCTAAGGAAAAAACGGGATCAAATCAGAAACTAGGACAGCTTCTCTAAATCAGGGACATCCCTGGAAAGTAGGGACACTTGGAGGGTCTGCCGTGGGGTTATCAGTTTGAATGTGATACTTTTCTGGTGGGGGAGTCACTGGAAATTAATCATGTAATCTGATGTGAAGGCAAAAGCTAACTTTTTGGGGGGCGGTGGCAGAAGTGTTCAAAGAATTTCATCAATGGTTTATTATGTTCATAATTTTGCATGTGTTGGGGGAAATGCTGAAACTCTGTGCACTTTTCTTGACACCATATGACCATGATATGTACTAATCAATGAATGAAGGAAATGCAGCAGCATCTTCAATGGGTATGTAATGCTGTACTTTCCAGAAACAACCAAAATAGCACTTCTCAATAATTGTTCATTTGTTTCCCTCACAGAGAAAGCAAACTGGCTGTAGCTTGAACAAGGTGACCTATAATTTGGGAAGAATCCCAGAGCCCTCTAAAAGTCCTTTGCCTTTTAAGAAAGTCAAGGTGATGCAAATGGCAAGTCTTTAACAGATCAATAATATATACTAATAAGGTGGTATATTTTATTACAAACATAACACTAGTCTAGGCTTGGTTGTCTTAGCTTTGTCAAAGGGGATTTCAATAACATTCACAACGCTTGTGGGTGAAGGGTGCATATTTCAATTTTCCAGGCTGCCAGATTTTAATATTGGGGTTTAAAGGGAAGAGGACTTATGCTCATGTTGAGAGCAGTGATTAATGACTACTGTAGGTATAATAGCCTGGTTTTCTTACCGGAGCAATTAAGTAGCTGTAAGCACAAACATGCTTGTTTTGTTTATTTAACCAAGCAATTACAAGCTATCCCATGCGCTGATGCCATGTTCTGTTACTCAGTGCTAGCAACAGTAGAAAGTTCCCTTTGAGGCTGATATTTCAGCAATTTATGTCCTATCGGCTGGTCAATTAATCACCAGTCCTGGGCTCACCGTCACTACTAGGTTGATGGCACTCATTTTAATTGTGCAAATATGTTTGACATTCACTTGGTAGTGCTTTCATTACAGAACTGTATTTTCCGCCTTTCCATTTTAAATCCTAGGTGGCAGAATAACATTTTGCTTAATTCCAAGGATAGCAGAAATACTAATTGCTCGATATTAGTTGGAACTGAGGAATTGTTGCTGGGCTTTCTTGTTCCTGAGCTGCAATAACTGAAAACATTTGTTCCTCAAAATTGGGATTTTGATAAAGGAGGGCAACCATGACTTTACATCATGACCAGCTTATGGGTTGGTAGACCCTCATTAAAAGAAGAAGAAGAAGAAGAAGAAGAAGAAGAAGAAGAAGAAGAAGAAGAAGAGTAGTTTGGATTTGATATCCCGCCTTTCACTCCCCTTCAGGAGTCTCAAAGCGGCTGACGTTCTCCTTTCCCTTCCTCCCCCACAACAAACACTCTGTGAGGTGAGTGGGGCTGAGAGACTTCAGAGAAGTGTGACTGGCCCAAGGTCACCCAGCAGCTGCATGTGGAGGAGCGGAGACGCGAACCCGGTTCCCCAGATTACGTGACTACCACTCTTAACCACTACACCACACTGGCTCTCTGTATCTAAAGATATAAATGTTTAATGTACATAAATGTGTGTTTGAATGCATTGTATTTTAAATGCTTGTAAAGAGAGGTTTACATTAGGCAGGAGCTTTCACTATATCTTATATGGTAAACCTAAGCAACTACTGTCAGAAGAAGAAGAAGAAGAGTTTGGATTTGATATCCCGCCTTTCACTCCCCTTCAGGAGTCTCAAAGCGGCTAACATTCTCCTTTCCCTTCCTCCCCCACAACAAACACTCTGTGAGGTGAGTGGGACTGAGAGACTTCAAAGAAGTGTGACTGGCCCAAGGTCACCCAGCAGCTGCATGTGGAGGAGTGGAGACGCGAACCCGGTTCCCCAGATTACGAGACTACCGCTCTTAACCACTACACCACACTGGCTCTCCTATGGCGAAAGGATGAAAGAAACTGGCTATTTGGGATAAGGTAGATCTTGAGTGTAAAAGGAGTATGGGTTAAGAAATTAGAGGAATTGGGTAATATTTTAAGAGGCACGTGGGGGTTGGAAGGGAACTATTACACACAAACACATACCTTCCCCACATAGAGGCTCTTGAGTGAAATTTCTGCCAAAAGTGTGAAAGTAAAGTATTCTATTCATGAAACTGGCTGCACACACATATACCATAGAAATTAATCATTTCCCCCCTCTATCAACTATCTGCAGCTTTTCAGTTTAGAATAATAAAAACTCTACAGTGTTATTTTTATGTCTGATGTACTTCTGCCTACCAACTTGCCCTGCTTTTCAAGTGAGAGGGAGATGTCATTTTCTATAAATAATAAAAAAACAAATCACAATTTGATGGGGGAAAAAATAAAGAAAAAGAGAGTGACCTTTAAATGATCCAAAGAGCTTTGGTTATATTCCAGTACAATTTATTTAACCTTTAAGAAAGTGCTCATTTTAGTCACTCCAGTTCATTTCTTTAAAACATGGAAAAATGAGCTGTGCTACCGAAACAGTGAATTGAGCATACAAAATAAGGAATTCTGGATGCATTATTATGTGTGGTCACTTATTATAGATTTTACTCAACAGGCATAAGTCATTCGTAGTGGTAAACATCAAACAAATTGCTCACTGCTGAGCTGAAGGGGAAAGGAGCGATTTATTGTTTTTTGTGTGTTTGTGGGGAGGTTTCTTTTGCCACACTTTTGTATTGGAAATCATTCCAGGTGAGAGGGCTAACTTTTATGCTGCTATGAATATAAATCTCTGATTTGCACACCATCTTTGATAAATGCATTTGAGATAAATGCATGAGATGCGAATAAATCTACAATAAGTACAGTGAAAGGGTTACCTTTCTGTCAGTTCACAAAGTGTCTAATCATAAATATCACATTAGCAAGAGCTCTACAGTTAGCCCTAGGTAGATCCAAAGGCTTGAATCTTAAGAAATATGTGACTGGTTTTGCATTTCCAAGATAGCTTTGTATTTGTGTCTCTCAAATTTCATCCTGTGATGCCTTATGACAGTTATGGGAACTTGAAGTGAGTTTCAGAGCAGTTAGTGCTTTGGCAAGAGTACCCTCTGTTCAGAGGAAAAAGTCAAAATTTTACTGGCTGCAGCAAAAGCAACTGAATCCTTGTTAAATAGGTGTACAGGAGAATAATTCTAGGGATACATTTTTATAGCTCAGGATAACAGAGAAAATCTTTGTTAAAACTTTTTTAATTAAGGAAAGGGCAGGAAAAGGATAACCTTTGAGAGGTACTGACCTAAGGGTTGGGCCTGATGTTTGTTTCTCAGGCTGATTGGGAGACATGTATTTTGGAAATTAATAAAATCCATGACAAGATTAATGATTTTTTTTTGTAATTTACTATCAATCGGCACCTAATGAAATGCTAAAGAGTTCCAAAAAGTTATTTAATATATTAATTTTAAAATTAATTTCTTTCAGGAGGCAATATAATTTTATTGCAATACCTTTTGTAGTACCTTTATGACTTTTCTACAATCCTGCATTGCCTTCCACATTTGTTTTAGTTACAAGGAAAGCATCTTAAGAAGATCATAGAGGAAGGAAAGTAATGTAATAGCCTCACACACACGCACACACACCCCACACACCTGAGTGGACATTCAAACTCGTTGTGTGAACATTTCATTCAAAAAATAATGTTGGGTTAGCAGTACTGGGGGAATCAGAATTTGGGAATCAGTTATATATGAATCCTTTTGCCAAGAAATAACTAACTGAAGTGGAATGCATATACTCAGATTCACAATACTGTAACCAGACTTCCAACTCCTTAACATATCAGTCTTCAGAAATGAAGGAGTGGAGTTAATGTTTACACATCTCTGAATGGGGCCACTAATTTTCTAGACTTCAATTTTCACCCTTGTAATGTTCTGCTCTGTGGTGCTTCAAGGCAATGCAAGTCCCAAAATGAGTGTAAGGAAGAAGCCAGAAACAAAGTAATGCAGTGGTTCAGGTAGTGTTCTAGGAACACATAAGTCTGACATTATTCTAGCAAGGAACTATCAAAATTGAGCTCTTATGCTGCAGCTGCAGCAGCAGCAGCAGCAGAAGCCTAATTGCTAGCAATACCTGTGCTACAAGACGCTACTTTAATTAAAGGGGTTCAGCTTTGTCCAGTAATTGTCTACTGTAGCAGAGTGAGGTAGGTCTAGTCTGACTGGGTCTTCTGCTCCAGCCTCCTTTATTCAATATTATTGTTTCAGTCAATGTCAATGCCCGTCTGCAAAATCTCTACAACTACAAATGTAAAAGTGAAACAATCACTGAACCTAGGGAAATACATTAATTGGTACCCAAATATAGTCCCCAGCTACCTTGCTTGACTCCTCTTCCCTTTATATGATGTGTAATGTTTACTGGGAAAGAACTTGCTTGAAAAAAGTTCAAAAAATGAATGTAGAGATAAGTTCACCACTTAGGTAGCTCTTAAATTTGGCTCACTGTGACAGCTGTAAAAGGAAGAAGCTCAAATAAGTACTCCATAATGACTTCTTTTCCCCTTTGAGACTAATGCACTTTCAAAAACAGTTCACTAAAATAATGCAAGTTTCATCCTCTGTTAATCTTGAGAACATTGAGCAGTCACGGTTCAAAATTGGCCATCAACCAGCTTCAGAAAACAGTAGCACTGCTTTACTTAAATATTCCACTAAAGCTTTTTTTCCCCTTTCTAAAAGGAATTCTAATGTTCAGTCCTTTGTTGTTTCAGTGTGAAAATTCTAGTATAACATACCAATCGTCTCATTTTTGGACATTTGGGATGAAATGTGAAGATGAAAGTTTGTAAGATTGCAAGCTCAAGATTGCAAGATGAAAGCCACAATGGCCACAGAAGAACAAAATTTTAGTAAAACTCAAAAGTCTGACATTGTGTGTGTGTGTGTGTGTGTGTGTGCTGCATTTGTGACTCATGCTTTTGAAATAGTATTTTTTGAAATAAATCTAATATACAATTTTGATATATAATACACCAAAGAGATACCATTTTCATTGAAACATATTTTAATATGAGTGTAATGTTTCCTTTTCGTTATACTTGAATGAAGCTTTGAAAGCTGGTCTAAACATGTTTTTTGAATCAATATTTGTTGGATTTGTTGAATCCAGGACACTGGATTTTGGTCTGACCCAGTAACAAAGCCAAACTGAAAATTGAATAAACTGCTCTTGATATTTCTGCTGGCTTTGATTGAAAGAAACTTCTAGACATTCAAGGCTAAATAATTTAGCTGCAGTGAAATCTGGAGGCATCTTTTCCACTGGGACCTTGGAGAGTCATGGTCATAGTGACTTGAGGGGTGGCTTATGGGTATGCTTTATGTCAAGATTGTCTTGGCTTTTGTGGGTCATGGAAGAGAGGTGGAACTGGAGAAGCAAGTAGGTCAACATGTTGCAATAGCTTCTCCAGAGATGAGGTGGTTGTCCATGCTGTGCTGTGTGTGTGTGCACGTGCGCACAAGAAAACTGTATGAGACAGACTTGGGAAGTTCCTTAAGCTTAGGTGGCAGTATCAGCTGAGTTGCACAGGCTCTGGTTTCCCTTTCCTCTTGAGGTGTATGGCACAAAGGAACTCCAAGGCAGGTCTTGTGCTACTCATGGAACTCTTGCTTGGGGTAAGGCTGTCCATGGGAAATAAGAGCAAGGGTGTGACTTTGCTGCTCCTCTCTAGAAGTGGCACATGTTAGCCTGATCAGAGATAGGAAGGTGTAGAGCAGTATTGTTTAGTATTACTGATTCAAAAAAGAAGTGATGCAACTTTATTTCCCACCGTTCACTGTTGTCCTTGTCTTTCTCCCTAGGTCTGTGAGCAATTGCATTTATTTATTTATTTATTTATATCTGTCCTATCCTTCCTTTGCTCAAGGAAATAGCATCTGTTGCTACTCTGTCATGCTTTGCCAATCTGTCCCCAAATACAAAACTTTCCTATGCACCTGTTTCTCCGACTATTATGCATTAGAAACTGTCAATTACTTCATTTTTTTGGATACTTATACACTGTTCAAAAGTTACATCTACAAAGTCATAGTAATAAAAGGAACACTGAACAAACTGTGCTACAACTGCAAACGTTTTAATATGAATATTTCATCCAGCAATCAAATCTACTGTGCTTATTGCATTTTGTTGCGGGACAGATTGCAAAACTTGTATTCTTCTCCAGCAAAACATCAAGAAGCTATTTTCTCCAGCAGCTGCTCATAAGTTTGACTTGTAATGGTTGTTAGCACAAAGAAAGCTACTTCGGCATTGGATCAGGCTGATAAAAAGACTCCACGAATCTTGATTCACCCGGTTAGTGTTTGGCTCTCACAGGCTAAAGATGCTTAAATTGCCACCAAATGGTCTGCCAGCCTAACAGACACAAGCCAAATACACAATAAAGTGTTTTCTGTTGCTTTAATGAGTGGACACTTTAATTTGTTCCATATTATCCCCCCAATCTATCATTATAACCTTGTTTCCACTTGCCCATCCGTCAACAACTTCACTTTAAAATGTCTTATTTATTATGCTTGATTTGAATGTAGAGCCTGGCATAAGCTCCTCACATGCTTATTATTGCTTTTTGCAACACACACACTCTTAGGAAGTACTGCTATTTCATTAGGAAACCGTTTTTCTAGTTTAAATGAAGTAATGTGAACTTGTTAACCCTTCACAGGTCAGGCAAGCGGTAAGTTAGCAAAGAGAAGATTTTACTTGTCATTTAACATTCTGGACCCTTGTCCAGAATTTATGATGATCTCAGTTGTCAGAGTGATTACTCAGTTCCATTACTCATTTTAAAATTCCCCACCCATGGCTTCCACCCCTGTTATTGCCAGCAACTAACTGCATTAGGAACTGGATTTCAGCTTATATATTTGGTTTACTCATTTGCAAGGAACCATCCATTATTAGAGTAGTTTAAGTACTTGATTGGAATTGCTGCTTAAAACTGTCAATTTAGTTTTTTGTAAGAAAAATTGTGTATGTATATTAATTGTTAGTTATATAAGTAATTTATAATACAGACATATTGTTATGAGATTTTTTTTTTTTTTTTGCAGGGGCATTAGGGTGTACACAAAGACTCTCCTAACCCCTGGATCCAACAAGTTTTAAAATATAAGCGAGACTAACTTTCTGTTGGGCCATTAAGGTAACAAAAGAAGGAGATCTGTTTGAGAAAGCAATTGGGTGGGACCCCCTCCCTGAACTTGCCTTGCTAATACTCAGGAGCGGTGGCTGTTTTACCAGTGATAGATTGCTGAGTGAAGCCGACATCTCGATATACTGGTGCTGCGCAATATATCAATATATTGCTCGGGCCTAGACACCACAGTCTCAGCAGTGCCTCATTCTAAAGGAAACATGATTCTGTGATTGTTATTCTCCTCATAGCAGCTGAGGTGCGGAGCCGGTTCAGTTTTAGATGTGTTGCAGATACTTTTGATGGCACATTTGTTAATGTGCCACCAAGAACAATATATGTCAACCATTTAACAATAACTTAGTTCCTCCAATAGTTAGATCAGAGGGATTATGGGGAAAGTACATGCGTCAATACTCAGATTCCTTGTTGACCAATAGTGTTGAGACAGTACTATCTAGGATAGTAGTGTATTACTTTTCTGATGTACAGTGGTACCTCGGGTTACAGATGCTTCAGGTTACAGACGCTTCAGGTTACAGATTCCGCTAACCCAGAAATAGTACCTCCGGTTAAGAACTTTGCTTCAGGATGAGAACAGAAATGGCGTGGCGGCAAAGGGAAGCCCCAGTAGCTAAAGTGGTACCTCAGGTTAAGAACAGTTTCAGCTTAAGAACGGACCTCCAGAACACATTAAGTTCTTAACCTGAGGTACCACTGCATGAGAATATAGTGATGCAGGAGCACCCCTTTATTTGTCCTGAACAAGACTGATCCTTTTGGAGCATTCCTACATGTGCCTCTTGAGATGCAATTGCAACGTATTGCTTTGGGAAAGGTCTTTCTGGAGCTCTTCTTGTGCATATTAGGCAGTGCTTTCTTTTCTTTAAAATGTTTAGGGGTACTCTCATTCTGACTCAAGAAAATCACAATTTTATAGTTCAAATCAGTAAAACTAAATATAGTAAATGGACAAAAGTACAAAGATTCACAAAATGTTTAGGGGTATGCATCCCCCCAGAAAAAAGCACTGATATTAGGGTTTTTGAAAAGTGGGAATAGACAATACAAAATGGCCCTTGCTAAACAAGGAGAAAACGCCTAATCAAGGCCAACGAGACCTGAAAATAATTGCTTTTCTTCTTTCTAGTAACTAGTGAGGCAATAGTGCAGAATGAACATGTTTGCTGCATGTTAGAATCGATGGAATTTTTCTGAGCTGCTATCTTGCCTTCTTCATTTCTGAATACCAGTAGTGTTATGCCGAAACTCAATTTGCTGATTATTCTAAAAAGCCCATATACTACAAATTCGCTTTTATAGATCAGACCAGATGGTGTTTTGAAGGAAAGATATGCTAAACTACTATGAAGGTATAGTTACTGGAATACTGTTTGGTGGCAGATGTTGTAGTGGTTTATGGGATCTAAAATTTACTTTATTGTAGCTTTATAGTGCTTTTAAAACAGTTTGAAACAAAATCACGCCTGTTTTGCCCAAAAAGTTTCTGATGAGAAATTGAGGGGGTTTTTTTTTGGGGGGGTTGCTGCTGCTTACAGAAAGGGTTTAGTAGAGATGGATAGAAGGAATCAGAGCAGTGAACAAATGGCAAAAAGTTATCATCCTATTTGAGGGCAGAAAAATTGTGGGGCAGTTTTATGAATGGGAAGGAGAAATTTTCTTACAATTTCTCATTTCAACATTGTTAGGGACAGTAACACAATGACTTCCTTTTTCCAAATGTTTCCTTTCCCCTCCTTTATACTGTGGTTGCAAAGGAAAATAGAAGAAACTATGTTAGGAATCTGGTCATCATCTTGCATCCTCCACAACACCTCAGCCCTAGGCAGCATTTCACAACACTGCATGTGGAATGGGAGAGAATATTCACGATTTTTTATTTTATTTTATTTTATTTTATTGCAAAGTTGCCTTATTTTTCTCATTAGGTGGGAAAAAGAAAAGCGTTCTCTGAAAAAAAAGTCTTCTGGGAAAATTGAAACAGCTTTAGAAGGAACTGTCATTTTTCTCTCCCCATAACTTCAGTAGAGGGTGGAGTTAAATCATTTGAGCCCACCCAAACTCTGGAGTGTATACAAGAAGCTAGGATTGCTTCTACAGTTCACTTTGGGCATGAAGAAAGAGCTCAGTGTTCATTTCAGTTGGGTTTTATATGCCTAGTGACTTCCTGATTCCCTGGGACACATTAGAGTTCCACCTCTATTAGATAGTTCCACACATTAGAGTTCCACCTGCATGCCCCTTGAATGCAGTGAGGAAGTGCTATTGTTATGGACCTCTCATTGCACTGGATGGTTCTGCATTCAGATGCAGAATTCAATAAACCTCAAGGATTTCTTAGTCACAAGCTTGAACTTCACTTGTCTATGAGATAACATACCCAACACCTCCAAAGTAGCAATGGAGAAGCAAAAAAACCTAGGGCGCTGGACCCACTGGAAATGTTTCTCTCTTATTGGTAGTCATGAATTCAGTCAAGCCTCCAGCATGGAGTAGAACACAGTTCCATTATTAGGTAGGGTTGCTATATTTCAAAAAGTAAAAACCAGGACACCCCAAAGTGTCCTTGTAGACACAGTTTTTCGATTGATTTCCCTAAGATCCAGGACAAAGCATTGCCTTTCGGAATTTCCCCCTGGACAACTATTCCTCCTTTGAAATTCCAGTAATGTCTGGGAAAGTCTGGACATAAGGCCGCCCTATGGTTAGGGCCAGCAAAATTTTATAGTTGCTTAATTCTGGTAGAAAGTGGGTTGTAGATGGCTTCAACAAGCCACTCTGGGGATGGATAAAGAGACATAGTTGACTCCTGGGCATGCTTAGTTTGGAGATTATAAATAGGGCTGCTTTAGGAATTCAGCCAAGCATGACAAAATGGGCACTGGAAATTCCTCAGCCCACCAGCATTCAAGATGCAACATTTTTTTCAGAGTTGGACATCATCATCAAATATAACTCCCCATAAAGGTAAAGGTAAAGGGACCCCGACCATTAGGTCCAGTCATACCTAACTTTGGGGTTGTGGTGCTCATCTCGCTTTATTGGCCGAGGGAGCCAGTGTACAGCCTCTGGGTCATGTGGCCAGCATGACTAAGCCGCTTCTGGCGAACCAGAGCAGTGCACGGAAACACCGTTTACCTTCCCACTGGAGCAGTACCTATTTATCTACTTGCACTTTGGCGTGCTTTTGAACTGCTAGGTGGGCAGTAGCAGGGACCGAGCAATGGGAGCTCACCCGGTCATAGGGATTTGAACCACCGACCTTCTGATCAGCAAGTCCTAGGCTCTGTGGTTTAACCCACAGCACCACCTGTGCCCCTATAACTCCCCATAATCCTTCATAAATTGTTAGTATAATCTCATGTGAAATAGGTGTCATAAGCATCTGGAAAATGGAAATGTGACTGCATAGCATAGACTCATATTAAAAGGTAAAGGTAAGGGTACCGCTGCCCGTACGGGCCAGTCGTGTCCGACTCTGGGGTTGCGCGCTCATCTCGCTCAAGAGGCCGTGAGCTGGCGCCGTCCGAAGACACTTCCGGGTCACGTGGCCAGCGTGACGAAGCTGCAGCTGGTGAGCCAGCACCAGCGCAGCACACGAAAATGCCGTTTACCTTCCCGCTATAAAGCGGTACCTATTTATCTACTTGCACTTAAGAGTGCTTTCGAACTGCTAGGTGGGCAGGAGCTGTGACCGAACGAGGGAGCTCACCCCGCCGCGGGGATTCGAACCGCTGACCATACAATCGGCAAGTCCTAGGCACTGAGGTTTTGCCAACAGCGCCACCTGGGTCCCTTTGACTCATATTACTCAGGTGTAAAAGAGCTTTCAAATTTTAGAAATAATTTGCAATTATTTCGTTCCAAGGTGCCCTATGCACTGTGGGCATCAGTCTTCTGGCCTAACTATTCCATCAGCCTCTGCGTCTTCATTTCAGTCCACTGTTCTTCAATGGCACCAAACATGGGCCCATCAAGTGAGCAGTGAAAGTGAATGCTGCGACAGATCGTCCCTGCGAACCATTGTAGATAATTAGTTGGAAAATATTATCATTGCCACAGACTATTTTTATCCTCATAGGAGGCAGCATTTTTCCTGACGTCAGAACAACAGTGAAGGCCAAGAAGAAATTTAGAACCTCTCAAGAGGACTAGCAATCACTGTCTGATTTATTATTTTTAAATTTTAGTATTTTGAATGAAATCCACCAACAGTCAATATTTAGAACTGTATTTTTCACTGCAGGTGCTCAAATATCTCTGTTTTATGATACCTTGTGAATGGAGAGATTGTGATTCTAACGGTGCTGCCACCACATAAAGCTCATTAAGTGACAGTAAACAAGAGGGCAGAGAAAGAAGTGAGGAAAACAAAGCAGGAGAAGAAAATGTTGATTGGATGGGGAATGGGGGATGAAGAGAGGCATTTTACATTCCAACCTTGCAGCAAAAGAAAAATCCAGTTGCCAATTCTATACATCCATATCAATAGCAAAGTGCTATACTGCCAGGAAAACATATTATATCGGTATACTGTATCTATGCAACTATATGGGAGCTGGGAAACATGCAGCCAAGCATTAAACGGATAAATATGCATACAGATTGTATTTGGCTGGGCAAGATACAGAAGGCTGGCAGAGGAGATCTTGGTGACACAACACAGTGAGCACTTTGCGTCTTGTTGGATTAAGGACTAGATTTGTGTCTCAGCCAATATAATGTCATGTTGAGTTATGTAAATCCCATCACAGAAATGCAAACACAATGCAGCAGCAGCATTCTTTGGCTTGGGCTCCTCAGCTATTTCACTGAAACCAATTTGATGTCTTGCTACAGATTGTTTTTCCCTTGCGGCTCAACAACACTGTTTGCTGAATTTAGCTCTCCCCACTCCCCTTTTTTAACCATTAGGTTTTATGAAAGAAAACACATATTTTAATAACTGGCATTCTTCTAAAGTGCATGTGGTAAAGAGAGACTTTTGCTGCTGTTACCCTAGCACCACATAATGCTAATAATCCACATTTAGCTACCTAATAAGTCATATTGTTAAGTGCAGGGAGCACATTTTCAGGTCTTGATTTTGCACCAGAGCAGTATGGGCATCAGCCCTCCAAGCCTCTCTGTCCAACCCTTACGATTTCGCCCCATGTCATGCCCTCTCACCCAGATAGTGGCCCCCTCAAAGAGCCCCATGCCTAAATGGTCCTACTCTCTATCCTCCTTGAATGCTGGCTGAAACATACAGTATGATTCTGTATCCTTATGCCTCCTCTTCTTGAAATATAAAAACATCTTTATAATATTTATCAGAAAGACTGTGCTTCTTAAATTTTTATTATGAGGTATGCCTAGAAAATAAAGATATGGTGCAAAAGCATTATTACATGATAAGTTCCAAAAAGGTTTAGTATGCCAAATGCCATCCAACACAAATTTATGATAAACCTATCTAATGAATAATCAGTGCTTGGGGGTGGGGGTGCTACTTTGAGGATCACGAGAACCTGGGTTTTCTCTGTCTTGGAGCCAACCAACTGTGCAACTTACTCACCTCTCTTGATTAATACACTGTTTTCAAACCTGTCAAACTGGTTGTCATAAAGCCTTCTTGTTTGTTAATGTACTGGTAGAAAATAAGTTGTGATAGTATGGTTATTTAAGGCTTCCATCATGTTTTATTTTTCCCATAGGGATTCTGCAATACAAAGTTGTTTACTTGAATTGGCATCAATAGATCAATTGAAGTGATCAAAAGCTAGTTAATGTTGTATTACTTATTTCATTTATGAATTCCTTCCTATGCGGCTTCTCATCATGATTTATAATACAGTAGCAAATTAAACACGCACACACACATAATCAAATAATTGCATATATAAAAACATTTAAAAAAAATAAATCATCAACCTCAAACAATTACATGTAAAACAATTTAAAAACATGCTGCAGGTTCCTGCTACAATCGAGTTTAGGTAAATCTCTTCCTCCCTGATCCCAACTTTTTCCTTCTTATTAGTGATGTTCTGTCATTGACAGGAATAACCTAGTTGGCATGAATCTGTGAGTATCCCCCTTCACTGATTTTTCCACCAGGGAAGAAACACAGGCCAGGGGGAATCTGATCTTCTACTAAAATCCTGAACTGCAATTGAAAAAGTGGCAGCACCACTTTCTTGTTGTGACCTGAAGCTTCTGGGGAGAGAAGGAGGGAAAAGTACATTCCTTCCCTGTGGGAAAGACCTATTTTCCTATTTCCTTAACTCAGTAACTTCTAGGGATTTAGAACAGTGCAAATTAGGGGAGACGAAGAAACCATGTATCCCCCAGCTTCCTGAGTTGACACTTGGAAAGGCAACATTTTCTAATCAACAGTTGGAAGTGAGAAAAAAGCACCAACTTTCATGCCCTTGTGAACATCCATTTAGACAGAATGACAGCATATTTTAATCAAACCAAGAAATGAATCTGAGATTTGTTTGAAAACACACAGATACACACACAAATAGCACATGTCCCTTCTTTGCTAGTTGCATTCAAGACAAGTCTCACAAACTCATTCATCCCTAAAACAATGGTGTATGTGAGCAACACGAGTCATAATTGACAAGCACTTGAAAACATGATGTCCCTCATCTCTGAACAAACACACCTGGGGACAAGATAAATTTTTAGATTTAAATGAGAGACAACTACCTGATAAAACTCTTGCGATAAACTTTCAAGTTGAATGACACCAAGGCAGCCAGCAAAATGAAAGGCTACTTACTTGAGTTGTCTGGTCAATCATTTAGTGAAGGATCCTTGGAGGAAGAACCCAACCAATTCCCAGCTTTCTGCACACGAGTCCTCCTGATTCTAAACCTGATCTAATTTGATTTAGACTAGTTTCCATAGTTTATAGAACAAGGTAAGGCAAGTGAAACCGGAGCCATAAAATGGTCTCTTAAAAGGCTCAGTGGTTTACCACATGTATATGAAATTGACAGAAGTAGTAATCTGGAGCTTCAAAGTTAGGTGGAATCAATGCACAGATATCACTCAGCTCTATAGTTCTCTTCAGGACTGCTTACCCATGCACTGTAATAAGAAATAGGGGTGGGCTGCAAAGCCCAGTTCTTCCAGTGCATGAGTGGGAAGAAACTAGAGTCTACTCCATTCATGTGGGCTTCATGTGTGACTGAGAACCCTGATCTTCCAGACTTCTAAGTAATTTGGCATTTCAGGCTGCCCTTGTAAAGCAACTGGTTCCAAAATGTGGCAGCCAGACTGCAAACATGACCCACTTGCTACAAGTGCATTGACCATCTTGCCTTGCCATGCTAGAAAATGGATTGGCTCAGATACTCCCTGGTAAGGAAAGCATCAAGGTCCCATGCACTATGTGGACACATCATTCCACAACGGAAATAGCTTCTTTGGCTCTTCAAAGTGCCGTCATACTAGTCCTGTAACCATCTTTTCACAATAGATTCATCATCATACGAATCCAGAAGGTTTGCATTTGTTGTAACCTTAGGGGAAGCAGCCCAGACTCTTAGCAGAGCTCACTGTATGCATAATATATTTCCTTCACAGCTTGTAAACAGAATTCATGAAAGCTCCATCTCCAGGCTCTGCAATGCTCCTGAGCAGGCTTACACTAATGACAGCACATCAAGATTATAGCATAATCTTCTTAAACTATACACATACTGGAGTTTATTTTCTTTCACATAATAGCAATTATGATTAAATAGCCTATCATTGTGGAAACATGAGCTTAGCTGCATCTCATTTTGTTGTATTCTGTAGTTCCCTTTCTGTGTGTGCCCCCCCCCCCCCAGTATTTGAAGATGGTGCATCTCCACATGGCAATTTTTACTTGTCTCCTCCCTTATTTTATTTTTCAAAGAACCTTAAATAAATGCCACTTCAGCTTTCCATAGGGTTGGACAATGCACACTTTCTAGTTTTGGATAATTGAAGCTATAATCACAAACAAGCAACCCACAATCTAAAACTGTAATTTAAAAGCATTTGATATTTGACGTCTATTTATTATTTTAATAAATTTGTATATTGCCCTTCCTCTGAAGATCTCATGGTGGTTCACAGCATAAAAATACAAAACAAAAACACAAAATATAGAATAAAAACAAGAACAAAACAAATGAATACCCTCTGACACAAACACATTTGTACCTCACAGTAGCAATAGATATATAGTGAAATCCACATCAATTATATTCAGAGCAGATCCATTGAAATAAAAGAAATCAATTAACTCAAGCTGATGAATTTCATTGGATTTTATCTGAGTACAGCTAGCATTGGAAGTCACCCATAGATACAGATGCTCAATGGAATATGAGCCGAAACATTTGAGCAGGTGTGTGCCCCCTCTAACTCTCCCTGGATGGGAACCGCAATGATTATTTTGCCTTTTACAGTAAACATTAAATCTGTTGTCTTTTCATAGGTCACTTCCGATAACATTTATTTCTGTTCAGAAGACATTGCTGTCATAGGTAGATTTGACACTAATTCTATGTAACAGTTGTTTGCAAACTTGCATTGTACTAGCCACTGAGGTCTGCAGAAGTATAATGACTGGGGAGCTGTCTAAAGTTGGCAATGGAGATTGACTGCAGATACCAAAGTGACAGCGATTAAAATGGGAAATCAAACTGAGAAAATCCAAGTTACCTTGTGAAAAGGTTGCAAAGAACTGTCATTTGAGCATTGAGGTCCCATCAGCACTATGCATTTAAAGCATAGCACTATGTATTTAAGCATACCACTTTAGACAGTCACAGCTTTCTGCAGAAAATCCTGGGAACTGCAGTTTGTTAAGGGTACTGAGAATGTTAGAAGACTATTACCCTCACATAGCTACAGTTCCCAGACTGAGTCACCCTGAAGCGGAAATTTATTTCTTTTTCATTGTAATTGGCAGAATGCCCACTGAATAACAATCAGGATGGCTGGAGGAAGGCAATACTCCACATTTTTTGTGCCAGTTTGATGGAGGTTGGGTAAGGGTAGACTTGAAATGCCTCCATGCCTTCCAGCTTCTTGTGGCACCTTAATGCTTTTGAGCACTGAGAGGCTATCTGGAACAACATAATTTTTTCCTCTGCTTCTTTTTATCTTGCATCCAGATCACACATTCAGAAAAAGGACGTTGTTCTGGAAGTTATGGTAGTTCACTAAGGGGGATTTAATGACCTGTCTCAATGTCATTGCAGGAGTGTTCACATATTAAATTCAACGAGTCTTCAGTCTGTGTAGTTGTGTATAGAAAGAGTTGTATGCTTGTATTGTTCTTTACATATAATAGTCGCTGATTGTACACAATAGTTGAGCTGTACAAATCAACAAGAGTACACAGAAACATTTGTCAATATGTAGATACACCTTAAGTGTTTTCAATGAAATGCGTGAAAACTCTACTCAGATGTCTGAATCTCTGAGCTCTGCTAGCACATGGAGGGAGTGTGTGTGTGTGTGGGGGGGGTTCTATCATGATTTTATAACCCCTAAATTATAGATTCAAGAAATTTGTTTGGCAACATGAAGCTCTGCTATCATAATTTTCTTTGTGATTATTTTGTTTTGTAAAAAACCGTGCCTCTGAAACAAATGTATAATTTCACATTCAGCTGAATTGCTCATTAGTGTCTTTCTTTATGCAGCCTTAAGATAAAACAAATACTGTGCCCAGTTTAGATTATCCATCTTCCTGCCAAGTGCTCTACTAATACTTGGGGAATAGTTTTAGGAATTAGTTAGTGCAACATGAAGCATTTAATTAGTTCACTTCACAGCTCAGTGTTTGAGATTACCAGATATTTTTCATAAGAAATCATGTGTCTGTTTAGCTGTGAAACATAGCACAGAGCACACAGCTATGGCTTTCGCCTCCGCAACTGTGCCTTCTATAATGCATACAGGGTTTCTTTTAAACGCCAGTGCAAAGCCAATGTTGAACTCTAGCAAGTTGTGCTAATCTTTGCTTTTCAAATTAGTCTTGCCAAACAGCTTTTGCTCTTAATTAAAATCTCCATGTGTGATTCTAGTTGTTAACATCATATGTCACCTAGTCCTGCCTGTTCAATAAATAAAGGGCATTGTTTTCTAATAAAGTTCAGGATTCATTTTATGTGCTCCGATAAAGAAATAAATGATACTTTCCCTTAATATTTGTTATTCATACTTGCCTATCTTATCTCAATGGATCAGAGCAGTATTATACATATGAAAAGGTTCTAGTTGCCTTATCCGAAGGCTTCATGAGTTGCTTTTACAAGCTGGGATGAAAAAGGAATGCTAACAAAACAAACACAAAACCATTATCTTTCACCCACAGGACCAGGGGCTGGCAACGTTGGGCACAGAAAGGAGCCATGTCAATCACTCAACCCACACAATTTCTTCCTACACACTCTGCTGAGGTTGTCAGATCTTACCGTCTTTCCCAGCTGTAATGCTTTATGACACAATACTTCATTCCAACATTGCTGGATTGGAGCAGATTTTCTGCACTTTTGCAGAATTTGCTGTACACCATCATGCACACACACAGCCCTTTGAGGCAGGAGCTAAAAGTGGATTTTCATTGTGTGAATACAATGATTGCACTGAATGCATTTCAGCTGTTTGTAAAATGTTGTTTCTGAAGCTACATTTGTGTGGTCTAGTGTAGTAGCATTTTGTATTTGACATTAACATGGTGGCACATCAACCCTCACTGGTATCCAAACAATTTATTTCTTCACAGTTTTCATGTCTCAAGCCCCTTACAGCTGAAATAACTGAATAAACAGTGACCTGTAGATGTGTTTGATGCATGAGGTACATTGCTATTCTGTGCACTTAAAACCAGCCCAAGGCAATTTTCAGCAAGTGTGTTAGACGTTGCCTAAGGTTTTAATAGTAAAAGAACATCCATATGTCACTTTGGTTCCAAAAGCAGATAAGGCACTCAGCTACATTCTTTAATGCAAATCCCTCTAAAACCTTATATGCTATTAGTAGTCCGCTAGTTATTTGATGAAAGAGAAAATTAACTTTTCAAAGAGCAAGGAAAAAATAGCAACTGTGTCTATTACACCAACCAATCCAATATTCTTCACAATGAGATAGTGTTTCTTTTTACTCATTATGCTTAGCAAAAGCAATCAACACAAGCCTTAAATGATAATTGTACAGAAATGAGATCTGATTAAAAGTAGAGATCGGCAGGTACTGGGGGAAAATGACCCATCTCTGAAATGAAGAGAAAATGCAGTGTAGTGTCAGCATTAGGCTTTTAGTCCTTAAGGTGTCACTAGGTTCTATGCCTTTTTAGCATTAGAGGGAAAAAGAAAATAAAAATCCAGTTCCACATCTTACTCAAAAAAGAGTGTCATAGAAAACAATTTATATCCCAGTAAACATGGGTAGGATTCATGGAACCGTAGCCTCAATGGAATAAATTCCACAAGTCCAATGACTAGAATATTTTAGTCAGCATAGTATTTATGTAAAAGAGAGGTGAATGAATCTCAGCAATAGTCATGCTCTAGAAATATATTCCAAGTCAGGATACTCATTACTTTCTCTCCTGAAGCACGGGGGGGGGGGGTACAACAGCACCAAAGCTACAACTTTCAGAACAGTACTGATGTTATCCATATTTTCCTTAACATAAAGTCCACTCTCCTAAAAAAATGGGTGGCAGTAGTGGTGGGGGTGTCACATGCCACCATTGCCAGGTCCCCTTTTCTGGCTTCCCCATTGCCCGGTCCCCCATCCTATATTTGTACATCTGGTTCTTCCTGTCTAAGTGAAGAACCTTACATTTGTCCCTATTGAAATTCATTTTGTTAGCTTGCGACCAGTTCTACAATTTGTTAAGCTCATTTTGAATTCTGATTCTGTCTTCTGTGGCATTAGCTACCCCTCCCAGTTTGGTGTCATCTGCAAACTTGATGAGCATCCCCTCAATTCCTTCATCCAAGTAATTTATAAAGACGTTGAACAACAAGGGGCCCAGGGCAGAACCCTGTGGCACCCCACTTGTCACTTTTTTCCAGGATGATGAGGAACCATTAATGAGTACTCTTTGGGTTAGGCCAGTCAACAAGTTACAAATTCATCTAACAGTTACCTTGTTCAACTTATATTTTAACAGTTTCTTTGTGAGAATATCATGGGGTACTTTGTCAAAAGTCTTACTGAAATCAAGATACACTATGTACACAACATTTCCCTGATCCACTAAGTTTGTAATTCCGTCAGATTGGTCTGGCATGACTTGTTTCTCCGAAACCCATGCTGGGTCTTAGTAATCACAGCATCCTTTTCTAAATGCTCACAGTCTGTTGAATTATCTGTTCTGAGCTGTAGTCAGCCTGACTTTCCCCTGGCACCTGTTATGATTTCCCATTTCTTATACAGGCCCTTCTTAACTCTCTGCTCATTTGTAAGCTCCTCATGCAGCCACGCCAGTTTCCTTAGATGCCCTCCACTTTTCTTTCTTGTTGGTATTGTCTGCATTTGGGCCTTCAATATTTCTCCCTTTAGGAGAATTTAAACCTTAAAGCAGGAATTGAGATGTTGTTGGACTCCCATCAGCCTCAGCCAGCACAGTCAATGACACGGGATGATGAGAACTAGAGCCCAGCAATGTCTGGAAGCCAACCATTTAGGTGTTAGCATTATCAGATCATAGTAAGGACTACTTCACAGGTTTAGCATTTGACTATTGAACATTCACTGCATTCTGCGGAAACACAAAGAGTGGGAAGAAGCTGCAGCCAGGCATTATATGCCTAGAAATTACCATGCACTCAAATACAGAATAGCCATTAGAATTTTATTATGTGAACTGCCCTGAAACCTCCGAGTATAGGGCAGTATATATATTCAATAAATAAGAATAAGAATAATATAAATACAGGGTAGCATTAAAAGAAAGACTGCTACCATTGTTGTCTGCTATTAGATTTATTACTCACCCTCTACTATGAGGTAGCAGGGCGCAGTCAAGAGAATGTATCAACCATACTATTATCACAAAAGGTAAAGTGTCATAATTATATAGTCAATTAAGAATCGTCTAGGTTAGTCAATATGGCAAGAGGAAGAAACTTGAGGATTACTTTATTACTGCAATTTATTCAGGTGAATGCTGGGGTGGCCGCTTCTGCATCACCAAACAAAGACAAAAGTGCCTTCCATCAGCTTTGGCTGGTGGCCCAGTTACGCTCCTGTCTGGACAGAGAGAGCCTAACTACTGTTAGAGTTGTTGTTGTTGCTTTCATTAGGTATTTTGTGGTTTTATATCTTGATTTTATTCTGTGAAACGCTCTGAGACCCTAGGGTATAGGGCGGTATATAAGCTCAATAAATAATAAAATAATAGACCTAAACATTACCGTCTTATTCTCCTGGCTTTTTGTCTTGTGGAGTGCTGACAGAGCCCAATTTACCCATCTAGTTCCACAACTACCTGGCAAATATCCCCTACTGTGTTCTGTCAGTTATTCTCTATCCCACAGACCTTTCATTGAGGCCTGGTTCCTAGGTTACAAATTAAGGATGTCCTTTTTTTTAACTCTGTGAAAAAGGGAACATGTAGGAAAAGGAAAATGTAAATATTGTTCCACCTCGTCTCTGAACTGACTTACGTTCCCCTGGATTCAATCACAACCAGGAAATAAGTATGTCCCCTGTAGTAAAACAGATAAAGACTCTGGCAGATTGACTAGTACAGAAACTAAAAGACTATGTCTAAATTCAAGGAGGCATGTTGATTTTTTGAAACAATATGGTAACTGCAAGAGTTTTTTTTTTGTTAAACTTATATAAGGAAAATACGTGGAACTAAGTAAAAGAGTTATGGCTGTAGTCGGGGAGATAGGGACATGGGTGGTGCTGTGGTCTAAACCACTGAGCCTCTTGGGCTTGCTGATCGGGAGGTCGGCAGTTCGAATCCCCACAATGGGGTGAGCTCTCATTGCTTGGTCCCAGCTTCTGCCAACCTAGCAGTTTGAAAGCACGCCAGTGCAAGTAGATAAATAGGTACCGCTCCAGCTGGAAGGTAAATGGCGTTTCTGTGCACTCTGGTTTCTGTCACGGTGTCCCATTGTGCCAGAAGCAGTTTAGTCATGCTGCCCACATGACCCGGAAAGCTGTCTGTGGACAAACGCCAGCTCCCTCAGCCTGAAAGCGAAATGAGCGCCGCAACTCCATAGTCACCTTTGACTGGACTTCACCATCCAGGGGTCCTTTACCTTTACCTAGTCAGGGAGATGAACTTAGGGCTCATCCACACTTATTGCTCTGTCCCTTTCCACCAGTAAAGTGGAAAGGAAACATAGGAAAACCCTATGTTTAACACTGAATTGGAGCACACACTTAACCCACTGTGCTGCTGGAATTCCTTTCCTATTTCCTAGCCTTTTCCTGCTGGCCTTATTGTTTCCCTGCCATTCTCAGCACTAGAAGTATATGAACAAAGGCAACACCTGAAAGATGACTAGCTTTTGACAGAGAGCTATAGCCAGCATTATTCTGCTAGGAAGTGAGTTCAGGTGCCAACTGGTAAGACTGTCTATTATTCACTGTAGGAAATAGAAGACTTTCTAAGAATTACCAAGTGTTTCAGAAGAAAAAATGCTTAACTTTTCCTAAAAGAAGTTTCTGTGAGCCCTTAATTGTTTTGTTGCCATGTCCACACAGCTTATTTTATGTAAGCACCTGTCCTTCTTTCTATCTATATCTAACACAAAATCACATAGATATATTAGCTAAAAGGGTGCTGATATATTTTATATCTCTTAGAGGACAATGAAAAACATGGGAATGGGGTGGAGAGAGTTTGTACTTTGAATACTTAAATCGGAATTTATTACTGCTGATAACTTCAGCAGATGCCAATCACATCTGCTTTTCTCATTTATTATTTGGCAATTTTTGCTTCTCTTTTAAGGTTCCCAATAGTCCCCAATAGCTTGTATTTTCAGTTTTAAAAGTTTTGCTTTATGTAATTTGTGCCATGCTTTTACTAAAAAAAAAAAATGCACAATCCTATATTACATTCCAGCCTGTAGTTAGGTGTTCTAAAATTATTCTTCAGGTAAAAGCACTAGTCACTGACTTCTCACATGTTGGATGCTACCAGGTCTTCCTGGAGAGGGACCACACTTTTAGCCCCTACACATTGTGAATGATTGTTTGAACAGAAAGCCTACTGTGTAAGTTCCAATTGGTGTGCAGTGGCTCTGCATGATTGGCAAACCTGCATGACGGTGTCTGATCACTCTTCTAAAAAAGAGAGAGTCAGGTTTGGGTTTTTTTTACAGAATTTTCTCTTAATATTCTGTGTCATATTTTTGCCATGGCTGCCAACCCCGTCTCCACAAAATGCACCAAAACAATGCTAGGTCACAGGTATTGTAGAAGAAACAAAGTTCCTTTGGTTGCCACCTGCAGCAGCAGGTAAAAGAATCAAGAAAGGAAAGAATAGAGCTATGCTGCTTCCACGCATAATGGTCAGCCCTTTCAGTAAAAAATTGTTGGATAATTTCACTTCCTGGAGAAATTTGGTGAAAGTGAAGTTATCTGTTGCTCGCTCTGTGGCCTGAACAAAATGCTGGATTTACTTTTGGATTTATTAGAGCACCAAAATTCAGCTCAACCACAGATTGATGCTTTGTCAAGCCTTTCAAGGCTTACTCCTATAAATCTTTGTGCTGAACTTCGGCAGCTAATTTTATTTGGCGTGAACATAGGATTGTTAGATTTCTAGTTATTTCTAGACTTCTTTCTCTTCTCTTTGAAACAAGCAATTCAGACCCAATAAATACTTAAGCTTCAGTTAAACATCTGAGTGTATGTGGCGCATTCGGTTTCACACTGTGGACATAAATTACCTCCATGGGTGCTTCTAACACATTCTGCATCACTTTAAAAGTGAATGAATTGCCTCAAGACATTGAAAACACAAATAATCTATTCTCATAAGCTTCCTCACTCCCCCTGCCCCTGCCACAATGTTAACCATAGAACCCAAGCCAGTCTTTTCTCCTGCTGTTTGTGGACAATTACTCTGAACTAGAATGTGTCGTGCTACATGTGCTTCTTTGAATTTTGCATAACAAAGCAACCCATCCATTTAAAACAGTTATGGCTTCATCCCAATAATGCAAATTCATCAGGCTGTATAGTGGAAGAATCTCTATGGTGAGTGGTTGGATAGCAGAGCGATCCTAACTTCCCAGTGTTGCTACCATGGTATCCTCAGCCTGGCTGCTCATGTCAATGGACGATGGGAAGGCCCAATCCCTGTGCCTGATCTAGGTTCTGAGTTACACAGGATCCAGCAGACCATGGTGTAGCTCATCTCAGCCCTGTCCCCACTCTACCCTTGGAAAGCCAAATTTCAGAACCATCTTCAGGGCTTACTGGCAGTAATACCACCAATGGCCCCCTGCCTATCTGCATGTTACAGGTTCAGGGTGGGATCTGTGGTAATAAAGCGATGCTTGTGGCCAGGGGAGCCTGGTACAGCTAACAAGACTAAGCAAAGAGTCACCTCTGACTCATCCAGATCCCCATAGCCCCATGCAATTAATTCATTGCCTAATTAATTGGAATTTTGGTGAACTACCTACTATTCAAACTATAAGGAATCTATCTTTAAAGATAAGTTCATGAAATAGTATGTTCCTGCAGCATGAGGAAATTGTGCTGCACCAATCTTGTGAAAGTCTTTTCATCTGAAACCTCAATGATTCTGTTCCTTCCCCATATGGAGGGGACTGCATTTGCCACATCCTCCTCCCCTGAGAGAATGATTGGGTTCAGCAGACAGACTTGGAGCTGCTTGCAGAGATTCATAAGGATCTTTGTTGCCTTTGTTTCCATATCCCAGAAGTAATGCTTGTGTGGTCAGAGCTTTAGGAACTTATTATAAATATATATAAAGCAACATCTATATTGATTAAATAAATATGGATAATAAATGCCACTCATGAAATATTTCATACACCATATGCATGATGTATGAAAATAAAGCCCAAGGATGTTTTTATGTTCAGATAAAATGTGTTGTCTGTCTATCTATCTATCTATCTATCTATCTATCTATCATCTATCTATCTATCATCTATCTATCTATCATCTATATCTATCTATCATAGTGCTGCCCTTTCAAAAATAACAAATAAAACCTGACACTAGCCTAGTCAAACTGGGAAGCCTCAGGCTAACATTCCAAGAATCAATGGATGCCTGCACTATTTGACAACAATTATTAATGCTGTCAATCTTTTTTTATATGATTTTGAAAGACACTGCTCCTACAATGGCTGAACTATTTGGAAATCAGTCAGTGCAATGGGAGCATTGGATCCTACAGCTTGCTGAGAATGTGCCAGTGGGTGATTTCATTACTCACATGAGCAGATTCCATATACAATATAGACAAAGATCCCTTGGCAAGAACTAAATTCCTCCCACAAAGACAAGCTTCCAAGATGCTGATTCAACAAAATAAAATGCATTGAATCTCATGAGTAACAAGGTTTTAATAGCCTAAAGAGAAAGTACTGGGGCAAATTCTACTTCTCAGACCTATGACAAGTTAGCTAAAAAGAGAATTAGACAAGACAGAATTGTGGTGTGAAGCAGAGGTCACCTAAAGGCTTTGATAGATGATAATTTGTGTTGTGTTCACTGGGAGCAATCCCAATAACCAACAGCGTAATTACAATTCAATAACAATCCCCAAAATTATTCTGCACCCCCAGCATCTTGCAATGATGCAATTGTTGTGTTTCAGGTACCAAGAAACATGGGAAATGTAATTAGTGTAGATGCAAATGATCTGGAAAGTAGGCATCTCAGGGCTACTTGCAGCTAGAATATGTGCACAGCAATATATAGCTTACAGGGGGGTAGTTGTCCATAGCATGCCTTGGAAAACTACATGTCCAAATAACCGGTTACCTGGCGTGCTGCCATGGTAGTAAACAATGCATGAAGGTGGAATGCCTCATCCAGCATCTCTTCTGTTACCAGTTTAGATGAAAGTTAAGGTGATGGTTCAAGAAATTGCAGAAAGAGGAGGCATCCAGAACCTGTCATGCTCATGATGACATCAATATTCACTGTGTGGTAGGGTACCAAAATATGAATTGGGATGGGGCACTTTAGTTATTTATTTTGGGGAAAACAGCTCAGTCTGCAGTACCAATTATCCATAAAAGATAGAAGCATTGGATTATGATGACATCATGATGTGCATTTCTTATGACATCCTGATGCCATGGATTTCTTTCTCTTCACCAGGATAAACCATGATGTGGCATGCAGGTGAGAAAATGAACTATGTACTGACATGTTAGATGAACAAGACTTTGACACAGCCAGCTCTTCCTGGCAGCACTCTTGTGTTTCCCACAATGCCTTCTTCCACTGTGGGCATTTGAAAGTATGGAGTGGTACTGTGGGAAAAGAATAAGTGTATGCTTGATGTGATCACAAAAAAATGAATGCCCAATTTAGAAAAATTACTTCAGAATTTTAAAATGTTTGAAATCTTTATTTTACTAACTGTCAAGATGAAAGTGCACTCCATTTAAGCTCAAACTTCAAAGCCTTGAAATAAGATAGAGAAGAAATAGATCACTAATTCTTACTGAAAGCACTAATTCTTAATGAAAGTAATGATATTCGTAAAAGAATATGCTTTCCCCCCCTTTTTTACACTTTATGGACTTGATAATATTATGCACAACGAGGGAGAAGACTACTGCTAGGGAGGGAGCTGAGAAATGCCATTTATAACCATTCTGCTTCTACAAACAAAAATAGGAAATAATTTGACCTCTTTGCTGACAGGCAGGTCTCTTGAAAGAATTATACAGGCTACTGTATGGTTGTACAGAATGGAAAACACAAACACAGTCTTATGGGTTTTTTATTTGAATGGCTTAGAATCAAAGGAAATAATTTGTTTTTTAGGCATATTCTTCTTTTGTTGGTGTTGGCATGTCATGTCAAAGAACAATTCCAGGGCCAAACTAAGTGCTCAGCAGAAAACACTGTCTGGGAGCTAAGGTTTCTGCTTCTTTGCCACAAACTGGCAGGGTAGCAAGACTTTGCAGGTTTTTGGAGATGGGCTGATAGGTACATCTTATTCAAGCTATTGGCATTTCTGTTTATTCATCCTTGTATTCTTAAAAAGGATGTAGGACAGTAGCCCAAACATTAGTGCTGCCTGAATGGTACTGTAGAAATAAAAAGCATCCTCTGACTCATGGTGTCCAATTCTGCCTTGGTGGGATAGAGTGGCCTGTCTGTCTGTGCCAGGATCTTTGTTCCATATAGGCGACAGTTGGGTTTACCTATATTGGAGGTAGTGTTTTAAATGTGCAGACTAAGTAATGCTTCTCAGTGGATATCAAAATGTCTGCTTGCATAATTGAATCTCTATCCTGCTGGATCTAATACTCGTCTAAGGCTAGTGTGTCTTAATTGATCACCAACTATGTAGATTGGCTTTGAGATGGCTATACATAAAAGAGATTTCACATTAACTTGGAGGCCAATGAAATCTAACAGCTCAATGCAGTTAGATCTAGGAGACATTTAAAACCTCTAATGATCTGCTAACTTTCCTTCATTTATGTTGCATTTGCACATTTGACTTCCCATACCTTCCATTTTCTGTCTACTGTTTTAATTTTGGCTTTTCATTATTAGTGGCATTAAACTGCTGTCTAACTGCATCGATATAGACCTACATTTTCCTAAATGAGAGCAAATGAGGTAAATCAGAGTATTTTATTTGATGTTTATGGTGCAATCAAAATGTTCAGAAGATGCTCACACAGTGTCCTAGAGACATTCTTTAGCAAAGGATAACGTAAATCAGCCCATATAGTACTAGCATCAGGAAGGCCCAATTGATTCTTCACTGAAACTCTCTAGAGTCAGCAAACTTTACACAGAAGAACATGTTGGCTCAATATCCTGTTAAATGCTATTAGATTGTTCAACCCATTCAGGTCTGCTAAGGTTATTGACTCTCATGTTCATTATTTTATATATGATATACCCCATGTGCTGAAGTATGTAATATGCCATGCGCAGTTGTTAGAATTTTTTTAAAAAAATAAAGTGAAACCATTGCAATATTGCTGTACACTGTATGAACATTTTATGTATTGAAAAACTATATATAAATACACACAAACAGGTAGCATTGTAGGCATTTCTCCTCTGGCATTTCTCTGTGTCTCTGTTGTTTTTTTAAAAAATAGATTTATTCAACTGTTTAAGGTTAGCATAATAATTCATACAGCTCAGGTGCTTATCTCCTTTTATATGTAGACACCAGCATACTATCCTTAAAATCAATAGTAAAAGCCATGTTTTATTTTCCTGCGCTAGACACTCTAACCTCATAATACATGTGGCTGAAAATTAATCACACAGGAAGTAAACTGTGATCTTGTATCAGAGAGAGAATAACTTTGCATTATTCCGTATCATTACTGAAGGAAAATGTATTTCTAATCCTAACAATAGGAAAATTAATTTGTTAACAGATCAATGTTAAGGGCCTCATAATATGAAAAATTAGTCATGGTTGCTGTATTGCAACCAGTTGCAAATATTGAACATATCTATTCAGGAAACATTTCCTTATCTACAAGCAGTTTTGCCTGGGTACCACTAGTTGAATTTTTCCTGTGAATAGGGGCAAATAATACATGCAACATAGGGTTGCATCCAACTAAATGATTGCATGAGTGAAACAACTTCCATGAGTACAGCAGAACTCTCTCCATCCTTTCTCCCCATGATCCCTCCAAATCTGCTTTGGGAGCAGATTTTGGGTTGTAACCTACATATTTGGGTTGTTGTGACACCGAACATGATAAAGTTGTAAAATACTTGGCACAATGAAGGTTTCATACTCTGTGCATTAAAACCCAAGCAGCATTAATAACATTGTGATTACCTGTAGGTAAAGGATTATGCATTGGGCATTTAAACAATGTGGTATCTCAGTACAGCTTTCCCCAAATTGGTGGCCGCTTGGGACTTGGGACTACAGCGCTCATCAGCCCCAGCCAGCATGGCTGAGAGCACCAAGTTGGTAAAGCCTGTTATATACACACATGAGCAATTTGTTGTTTGATGTACTTTGAAATGTAGTGCAAATTCATGCCTGTTTCTCCACAATAGTGGCGAATCAGTCTTAGCAGTTGCAAAGTAAAAACAAGAATGATCTAATTTGGATGCTTGCATTCCTTCTCTTTAGGACACATTTTTATCAAGGGAGCTTTGATAAAAGTTTTAAAAACCCCCACAAAAAACCTATCCACTGTGCAAATAGAAAAGCAAGGATGTAGCCTACTAGATTTCTGAAATTAAGTTCAAGGTCACAGAAGTGAGAGGTAGCAGAAGAATTCCTAGATCCTCATATACCACTTGCATTGCACTGGTCAAAGCACTTAACTGTTATTTGCCCACATTATCCTGTTCTTCACAGCAGTCTTGAGTGTTACTTCCCTTCTCACAACATCACTGATTGTGAAGAATGCCTCACTAATTTTCACCTGGCATTCAAACACTGCTGTGTCAAGTGCCATAAATAAATAAACATCAGAGAATATGCCCTGAATAAAATCCAAGAGCTTTTGAATAACTAATTGTGGGTAAATACATCTCTGAACGGGTTCCTCACACTGACATTGCAGGGTTATTGGATTTTGCTTCCTCACTAAATCATGGCATCATGTAATTTGATTACAATACATAAACACATGGCACCAGAATTATTCTATTGTAATTAGGCAACATGGCTTTCAGACCTAGAAAATGTGTACCTGCAGCCTGATCCACTCAGCAACTGTCTGAATAAGGTCCAAGTGATTTGGATCGTTGCGCTGTTCTCTCAAACACAATTTGTTTTATGGCAGCAGGCATGGATACATTTCAATTCAAAATGAATAAGTTGTCACAGTGCCAGTGGGCAAAGCAAGTTACTGTACACACCAGCTTATTAAACATGGCCAAATGGCCCACAACTTGAAGATACAGGAAACATTCCAGTAGCCCTCAGGGTGAATACTATTGAAACAGCCATTAAAATCAAGGAGGTTTGGGAGGATTTTTTTATTTTCTCTTATTAGAGTGCAATCTACCAAAACTATGTGAAAATCGTTAATAACATGTACCACACAATCATTGCCTCTTTAGATGAAAGAAAGACGTGGCAACTAAATTTTTTGTTGGCTGCACCTCCATCTTGAAATGTATGCTCACTAACATGGGACCGATTTGAATTTAATAAGGTAATATGGCTGCAATGTATGATCCATTTATTTCAAAAATAACTCAGTTGAGTTAATGAAATTGCTCAGGAGTAAATGAGTTCTGGATTTCACCTTTAAAAGAATAGCTTCAGGGTTAGATATCTGGCCAACATTGGGAAGATGGCTTCAGAAAAGTCTGCCATTTGTAAGTCCTTTGAAAGTATTGTGTCAAATCTAATATACAGAAGACTTAATATACAGAAGCTTTACTTAAATTGTTGGACTCATTGTTCATAATCAAAAAGCTATGTTTCTGTCCTCAGATAAAATAAAGAAATATAACAGATATAATTGGAATGCTTTCTCTTGAAAATAAATGTCTCTTTTGCTGTGGCGGAGCATGGGGGGCATAGGGGTGGTTGTCCTGGATGCAAAATTGTTAAGGGGTGCAAAATTTCATCACCCGGTGCTGCCTCAATACAGCTGCCTGCTTCCATTGCTGGGCTCTGTTGAAAATTGCTTCTCCATGCAAACCAGGTAGTGACCTCTCCAGCCATATCTCTGTGGCTGCGATGCCCTGGGTGACATGGACGCCCTTAGGCAGTTGAATGTGCATGTGTAGTCCATCCGTTTCCCTCACTCTCATGCAGCCCCAGGCACTGGCAACCCATGGTATGCCACTACCAACCCTTGCTATGCCACTGCCCCTTTGTTCTAGGTTCCAAATGAATAGTTTTCTATAACATCTTTGCTGTTTCCTTATTATGGAAAGACCGAGAATATTTTGATAAACCTTTGTAAGTAAATAAGATTGAAGTGGCAGTTCTAAATTTGAAGAAAAAGATGTTGTGATCAATATAGACCTTCAGTTGAAGGGGGACCCTTTTTATGCTTTCTGTAGTGTGTGTGTGTTTACAATTACTGTGGTACCTCAGGTTAAGAACTTAATTCGTTCTGGAGGTCCATTCTTAACCTGAAACTTTTCTTATCCTGAGGTACCACTTTAGCTAATGGGGCCTCCCACTGCCACGCTGCCGCTGCCTCGTGATTTCTGTTCTCATCCTGAAGCAAAGTTCTTAACCTGAAGTACTATTTCTGGGTTAGTGGAGTCTGTAACCTGAAGCATCTGTAACCCGAGGTACCACTGTACATATTCCTAATCAAATGGCTCTTTAGCACTAAAATACTTTTAAATTATAGACTGACTTACCTCTGCTGGTTATAGTATTAGATCATGGCTACAATATCCTGGGACAGCTATCTCTGAATAAACTCAGGTGAATTCCTCAGCTTTTCTTAAATGTTCAAGAGGGAAATCAGTAGCTGAAGTGAGCTGAGGAGTGTCAACAATCCCTTGAAAGATTAGGTACTTTTTGCTTACCTCTACAGCTAAGGCATCAGAGAAACTGTAGTAAGTTTGTTATCTCTATTGGGTGAAGTTAATAGATCCATAGAGAAACACAGCTACTTGTGAAGGACCCAAGGCACTTAGCAAACGACTAGGATAAAAACTGCCAGGAACTGTTGACCACTCCCCAACATTGCTACAGAATCTTCTAGACTGACTCTACCCACTCTGCGCTCCTCATGGGCAGGAAGTTAGAAAATTAACTCTGAACCACCTTAAAGTTGTTGTGTGAATCACCGTGCCTTATTTTTTATTTTATTTTTTGCTGAACTATTGAATCTCCTTGCTGCTGCAGCTGATACATTTTTTCGTAAAATATATCTTAGCAATAATGTAACTTTTATTTGTTTAGAGGAAGCAATGTCCTCATATTAAACAAAATATAGGCTTCCTATGCTTCAGGAACAAGTTTTTCCTCAATTTTGATGTAATTAAGTGAATTTTGTTGCTCTGAAATTATAAAAAAAAGAGTGATGCTGTGGGGAAAAACATTATTGCCTTTCTCCAAAATTGAATGGAAATCTAAATTCTTATTGCTGCTTAGGTAGGAATCTTTCTGTACAATTATACAGCTGCTCCCAAAAGTTTACAAACAAATGCTATATTTCTTTAGTCACATTCCCAGCTCTTTTATGATGACCAGGGAAACCATCTCCTTCATCAAAAGTAAAACATTTTATTTATACTTTGCGAACTCATTTCTTGTTTTTTATGCTGATTTTACACAAAACAAAACCATGCACAGCTGCTCTTTGGCAGATAAAAAGAATTTAAATTGCTGTAGCAAACTTGTGAGCGGAAATGTTTTCAGATGTTTAGCGAATAAAATCACACAGGGAAAGGGCAAGTTTTATTTACTGTGGATTGTTTGCTTCTTAAAATGTTTTATCCTTTACTTGCTGCTAATTGATTATCTCTTCTTCATAGGTAGCAATTTTTCCAATTGGAAAAGGCTCCTGGTATCCAAATTGGATTTCTTTTTTTTATCCTATACAGGAGTGCAATGCTGTTGTAACTAATACAGTTAGTATCTGAGCAAGTTGCTAGCTAGCTAGCAGTCAAATATCCCAGTCTAGTGGACTAAATGGAGAATGGAAATGAGGGGCTCGGATGCAGGTATGAAATGACAACAGGACCTGCTCCAAATGAGTTAATGCTAGTGAATGACCTATGTGTCTAATACCATTGAATAAGTAGCACCTCCCATTAACAGGAGGTGGGAAGTTCTGTGAGTGCACACTGGAGAAACTGGGTGACAGCCATTGCTTAGAAAACCAAAGAACATCTGTACATTTATTGCAAGTGCTTGATAAATAAATATTGTCCTGAGAAGAAGTCAAAGAGGTCACGGTCAGAAGGTGTCTTGTACTGTGGTCTACAGCCTAAAAAGATATACAGTGGTAGCTCAGGTTAAGTACTTAATTCGTTCCGGAGGTCCGTTCTTAACCTGAAACTGTTCTTAACCTGAAGCACCACTTTAGCTAATGGGGCCTCCAGCTGCTGCCACGCCGCTGGAGCACAATTTCTGTTCTCATCCTGAAGCAAAGTTCTTAACCTGAAGCACTATTTGTGGGTTAGCGGAGTCTGTAACCTGAAGCGTATGTAACCCGAGGTACCATTGTATATTTAACTGAGAAAAATGTGGTGATTTTCTCTCATATGTACGTGACAGAGCAACGTGACAAATATTTCATAAAAGAAGCTTGGACATCTCACCTAGATAGATGTGCAGGCCAACAGGGATAAGGCTGAAATCCTGTCCCATAAATGTGGAATTCCCAGATTAGGAGAATGCCTGAACTGAGCTATAATCCATATGGCTGCTACCAAAGATATATACCGACATCTCTTTTACTTTAAGTTATGTGTTGCTATCAGCTAGTAGCCCCATTTTGATTAGCAGGCCATAATGGAGAAGGTTTGTGGGGGGCTATGGATGTAAGCATGATGCTAATAACATGTTTGGTTCACTCCACAAGATTTTATTGTACATCAATTTTTCTCAGCTTGCTGTACGAATGAATTCCGGAGATAATCAGTTACAAAACATAACTGGCATTTTGATTCACAAGTATTTTAAGAAAATCACCTAACTGCTTATTTGGATGAAAATAAATTTAGACTGCCAGTAAATGTCATTCCTTAAAAAAAAATAAACTTGACATAATAAATGATTTGGTAATTAACACATTCCCTTGATGCAAAGAGTATTCACATATTGCTAATTGAATATGATGGCTGGAAGCTGCCATCAAAATCTGGTGAGTACAGAAAATATATTAACTTTAGAAAGTTAATGAGACACGTAGCTTTCACTCACATGTCAGTAGTTAGAATTTTATGGAAATGTGTAATCCAGAATATGCTCCAACTAAGGGGGAACAGTGCAGATCCTGTATCTTTCTCTACAGCCACAGCAGGTGCTGTAACCTTTCAGCAGTTTGACTTTACCCACAAAGGCACACTCCTCCATTGTCTCCCAAGACAGATGGAGGCCAACAACAATTTACTGGTAGAAACTTGTTCCAAAGCTCTTGTGCCAATCTCATCAACAATTTGAAAGATTCCATCAAGAAATTTGCTGAAAAGAAAACTTGGAGAAAAACACTGATGCATGTATGAATGATAAATGTGTATTCAGGGGGAGTGCAATCCAAATGTATGATTATTCACTTCTTGAAAACTTTTTCAGAACAAATGAGAAACTGGAATTCCAGTGGGCTAATCAAGAAGTGAAAGAGAGCTGAATTTTGCAAGGTCTCTGGCATATATATTGTATTTTTTAATGTTCTGAATTGTTACAGAAAACAATGTCAGTTTTCTTGTATATTTTGACATTGCTTTGGTCATAAACCAAAGTTGTGCAAAATAAACCAATTGCAGAAGAACAGAAATATTTAAATGACTATATTTAAAGGGGTAAATTGCTTGTTTCATGCATTTCCTAACCTGTAAAAGATTGAGCACATATACCAAAGGTGTGAGGACGTTCTGATGGCACACAGAATTAAATACAAAGGACACCAGATAGGCTTGCTCTCCAATCTGCCTATTATATAGCTGCACAAATAATCTCCTCTTCCAAGGCTCCTGTATTATGTGTATATCCCAGTACAGGAGGCAGTGTTGATTACAGCATGTAAACAAGTGGATGAGTTGTCCATTTGCACCAGTGATGGACATAATGATTTACCTTGTACACTTGTTTTCAGAACACATACAACTGAGATCCAAGTCACTAACACTGAGGAAATCAATATGACAGCCATTTGTATAATTAAAATATAATGGCACAAGTCCAAGTCCTATGAATCTTTACTTTTATAATTAATAGAGATTTGATCTGGTTCCTTAAGGAACTTAATCCAAAGAGAGTATTCATATTCAAGCTTTAGTGAAATTGATGAGATATATATGGGAAAATAAAAGGGACGCGGGTGGCGCTGTGGGTAAAACCTCAGCGCCTAGGACTTGCCAATCGTCAGGTCAGCTGTTTGAATCCCCGCGGCGGGGTGCGCTCCCATCGTTCGGTCCCAGTGCCTGCCAACCTAGCAGTTCGAAAGCACCTCTGGGTGCAAGTAGATAAATAGGGACCGCTTACCAGCGGGAAGGTAAACGGCATTCCATGTGCTGCGCTGGCTCACCAGATGCAGCTTGTCACGCTGGCCACGTGACCCGGAAGTGTCTGCGGACAGCGCTGGCTCCCAGCCTATAGAGTGAGATGAGCGCACAACCCTAGAGTCTGGCAAGACTGGCCCGAACGGGCAGGGGTACCTTTACCTTTACCTATATGGGGAAATACTAATACTGTACATGGATGGTTGATTGAATAGCTCCCATTTATTTGAAGAGGTATTGTGGATCCTGGGACATTCCAGTGGATTGTGCTTGCTTAGGTTTGTACATTATCATTTAGATTCTCTTAGTACATTTGAGCTGGATTGCATGCTACGTTAGTTCAACTGTTTATCAATATTAATACATTTCCTTGGTGAGTACCAACAGGATTGTAGCCAAAATGGGACCACCCAGGGAACCTCTAGGATTTGCAGAATTACTAATCTTTCTCTCTCTGTCTTTCCTACCCACTCATGAAGAGCCCAAAAAAGACTGAGCATTTTCAGTAGCCATGAAATGTTGAATAGCAATGGGAAAGGAAAGATGGAAAAGGTAGCAATGGAATGGAGTAGCAGAGGAGGGCATGGCTGGCTGGATCCTTGAGCAAGAGTCCTCTTGTTAGGAGGTGATAATATTGCAACATTGCAGCTGCAATCATATACACACACTTAGCTTGAAGGAAGCTCATGTGAACTCAATGGGACTAGGCGGTTGCAGGTCCCACTTGTATTACTTAGAGGAAATACAAAGTGTTACAAACTTACATCTTGTAATAGCCAAGACCAAAAGGGAAATGTAACAACTGTTATCAAAGGTAACCAACAAATACAACCCACCCAAAATCAGGGTACTAAAGCACAGATGGAGTCTCTGGAAAAAAACCTTTCCTGGGTATTTTCCCCAGGCTTCCACATCTCTATATCCTCCACAAGTATGTGGGGGGTTGCCTCTGAACACAGAGAAGGTGACCAGAATTGTGACAGGAAGCAGATCTAGCACATTCACTCATCCCCATTGCCCTCCTGGTGTGTTTACTTAACTCATACTTCAAACGCCTGAAGTCAGCTTCAGTGAAGGGGATGCATTTTAGCCCATCAACCATTTTATTCCTGCAAATATTTGTCATTGCCCTAATGCTGAATTTCTCTTATACATTACATGATGGAACCTAAAAGATTTGAAAGCCCTGTAAAAGATTGCAGTTATAATGCTAGTTTGATGGTAAAAAGTAGAAATGAGAAATATTTGCATCCTTCAAAATATGTGTAGGTTGCAATCCCTGGTGTGCCTAGGAGAGGAATTCTGAGAAATAAATGTGCATTACACTTGCAGTACCCCAATTATGTTAGGCTTTGTAGGGAAATTCTATAAGAAAAGGGCTTTAAAACATCAAGCCCAGCTGACAAGAGGATGAAGGAGTCTGTCTGTATGACCACAGAAATGGCTTCAAACACTCCGTGTCTCAAGACTAACAGCTGAATGGCCCACAGGGCATCTGTGTTGTACAAAGGGGTCCAATGCATTTGAGAAACTAGCCCAAAGCCCTTTTCATATCTCCACGGGTGACAAGCTAAAACAGCTGGTGGCATAGGTAGGAAGTAATAAACAAGCAATGAGACTTAGATAAAACATTCCTGACCATAACTATATGAGACACTGGGAATAAAGAAAAATGTCCACATAAGGCACACAGCTTTTTATCTATCCTGAATTGCCTCACACATCATCTGAGATTTTGCTTTCATAATTTCTAGCCTAGAATTTTTTTTGTATTGTTTTGCTCTAAAGGAAGAAACCAGAACACATATTGTACAGTTCCAGCATGACTTTCCTTGAAATCAAGGTCACAATTTAACTTCACTCAGCACTCGGGGCAGGTGAAAGGGGAAGCATCTTCATCTCAGTCTGAAAATTCAGCACTTCCTCCCGACAAGTTTCAAGACTGAAGCTAATTATCGTCTCTGCCAGGGATGAAGACACTTAAAAAAAGAAAAAGAAAAAATGAACAGAATTAACAATGGTAAAATTACCTGTCTTACAAGTGATGCTGAACAGGGTTAATTCTTTAAGTGGATAAAATCACAGAAGCGTTTTACAGACTGAGTGGCAGTGGCAGAATATAAAAAGCAGGTGGAGATGACCCTTTCTTTAAACCTTTTGCCCTGAGAATGCAAGTAGTTCACCAATTAACTTCCGGCTTTAGCATTAGAAGTATGCCAGAGTTTTAATACATGACAAGGACTCAGCATTCTGTTCTTCCTCTCCCTTCACTGAATCATTCCCCAATTTAAAATTAATGTGAAATGCATGCAGCAGGCATATTTTTTAGGATCTGACTGCAAATTGCAAAACAAAAAAGCATAAAGAACATTTGCTTTTGACATATTTAACAGATAAACAAATGATCTAGTTTCTGACAATATGGAGCTGGTTCTGAAGATTTTTAAATAGCCTTTCTTACAATTGGATCTTGCAATTTGTATAGCATACTAAGCAGATGTTCGTATGGTGGATGCTTTTGCTGGTCCCTAATGTATTATAGTCACTGTGGCTCTTTTTCTCCAGTGCCTCATGAGGAATTGAAAGAAAAGCAGCAATAAAGCTACCACAAATATATACGATAGAAACTCTGTTTGAGTGTGGGGGCTGGGGTCTCCCCAACCCAATGATGTGATACTCACCCAGTTAATTTGCTCCTAAGTATGCAGAAATGTAAGAACCTGCCTTATACTCAGTCAGCCATTGATTCCTCTAGCTCAGTGTTGTTTACACGGACTGGCAGCATCTCTCCAGAGATTGGACCTTCCACGTGCAAAGCATGTACTTTACCACTAATCCATGATCCTTCTCCAATCATGGGTAGGGGCAAGGAACTAGCATCCCAAAATTTGGGCATCCTATTGAGACACACTTCTGGATTCTGAGATTAGACAATGCATTTCCCATGCAACCTAAATCTTATCTTCAAAGTTGTATAGACTGGAAGTTAATCTTATCTGACTATTCACTCCATATACTCTCCATATACACCCCCTGTGAAAGTGAGGGGACATTCATTACTTCAGCCTAGCATAATTTTCATGGGGCATTCTGCTCCACTTGACGAGACGCACCCACATAGCCATCTCATATTAAGGTAAGAAGATCACATGCACTCCCATGAATTGTCTAATTGAATTTTACCTTTCTGAAGACTAATTTGATCTTTGGGTGTATTTTGCCCTCACCTCCATGAAATACAAAGAAAAGAAAAGAAACCTGGGCCAGATAATTTGACCCAAACAATATGTGAAATCTAAAGATTTAGTGCCACTACCATATTCTGTACTTTTTATGTACAGTAGTACCTTGGGTTACAGATGCTTTGAGTTACAAACTCTGCTAACCAGGAAGTGGTTGCGCCAGGTTAAGAACTTTGCCCCAGGATAAGAATGGAAATCGCTTGCCAGTGGTGCAGCAGCAGCAGAAGGCCCAATTAGCAAAAGCACACTTCAGGTTAAGAACCATTTCAGGTTAAGAACGGACTTCTGGAACAAATTAAATTCTTAACCCGAGATACCACTGTACTAAACTAGATTAAAGTTGGGATCTCACATGCTTTAATGTTGCATCATACAATATCCCTCCACATATAAAACTAGAAGGTCAAGCAAACAAGTTCTAGGCTTTATTTCACCTTGAAATCTAACTTTCTGTGGGTAAGGATCCCCACCCTGATGCTCAGTCAGTCATGCAATCTGAATTAGCACAGGCCAGGTAGAAGCTTATCTTGGTAAAAACGTAACTCCTTTCTCTGTTGTTGTTGTTGTTTAGTCATTTAGTCGTGTCCAACTCTTTGTGACCCCATGGACCAAAGCATGCCAGGCACTCCTGTCTTCCCTTTCTCTGTTAGGGAACTGCAAATACAGGAACCAAATTCAAGCCCAACTTTGCAGAGGTTGATGGGCAGCAATGGGAACAAATCTTAGAAGTGCTGCTGCAAATCCATGTTTGTTGATAGCAAAGATGCATTTCTAAAAATGACATTGCTCACTGTTGTTTTGACTTAGACATAAGAAATTAATTTCACAGAACATTGTACAAGCTAATGAATATGCTCATAATAGTAACCGAAAGTCTCTCAAGCAGAGTTGGGATGAAAGTTTCCACACCTGCTCATGTCTCTTAACTGAAGTAAATAATAAGCAACTGCAGATACAATAGTTAAGGATGCCTTTGTGAGAGCGCGTAGCTGATGACAGAGACTTCTGAACATAGCTATCAATGTTTCCCTTTTTAAAAGGGAAATTCCCTTATTCCAAATAGGATTCCTTGCAAGAAAAGGGAAAAGTTGACAGCTACTCTTCCTTCCTACACCATTTAATGTTATTAATGTATCAGCAAGGTACAGTAATACCCTTTTCCCATTTTTGTTTGCATCTTCAGTCAGAAAAGTTGTTAGTATTCTATCCAGAGACTGATGTTACTTCTTTGTGAGCACAAGTGTAAGGTTTTTTTATCCATAAAAAGCTTGATAAGTAAAAATGTTGGGGTGTTGTAACTTCCTGATGCAATGTATGTGAATTATCTATCATCTATCTATCACAGCCTTTCTCAACCTGTGGGTCCCCAGATGTTGTTGAACTACAACTCCCATCACGCCTAGCTAGCAAGGCCAGAGCTCAGGGATGATGGGAGTTGTAGTCCAACAACATCTGGTGACCCACAGGTTGAGAACCGCTGATCACAACCTATTCCTGAGAAACCAAAACTGAATAATTTGTCTATCCCTAATCTTCACTGGTTGTAGATTTCAAATTTTGTTTTGATTTCACAAAATTTTCACATTTTGGCTGTGTTGTATTTTGCCTGTTGTTCATTACTTGAATGAATCTGGTGCTTCTTGCAATGGAGAAAACAGTTCCAGTATTTCATAGGCCATTGGCAGCGTGGTGGTATACAGAGCCAGTGTGGTGTAGTGGTTAAGAGCGGTAGTCACGTAATCTGGGGAACCGGGTTCGCGTCTCCGCTCCTCCACATGCAGCTGCTGGGTGACCTTGGGCCAGTCACACTTCTTTGAAGTCTCTCAGCCCCACTCACCTCACAGAGTGTTTGTTGTGGGGGAGGAAGGGAAAGGAGATTGTTAGCCGCTTTGAGACTCCTGAAGGGGAGTGAAAGGCGGGATATCAAATCCAAACTCTTCTTCTTCTTCTTCATTTCTGTGACATATGATATCCTCTGTTACACTTCACAAGGGAGGAACATGTGCTTGATATCTAAAATTCAAGGAATATTTTCATATTACAGAGAGGGAATGGCATTTCTTTGCTTTAATCTCCAGCTGCTCAGATAATCTAATATATTACATTAATTAAATTCCTATTTTCGAACTGTTTCTTAGCCTTGGCTGTTTATATATAAAATAAACCTTCCAAATTAAATTGAAAAGTTTATTGCGAGTCCCCACCCCATTTTAAGGAACCATTGTGAGGTAATATTGACTAGAAGTAAATGGCATTGGCATGTGTTTTCAAGAAAAAAAAATATTCCATTCCATTTTAGAACAGAAGGTTAATGTAATATTATATCAGCTGTTCATCATCTGGGCAGAAAAATATTTTATCTAAATTGATCACAATATGGCTTTGAGCTGCCAATACTTAGAGGCTTCAGTGAAGACTAATATAGTTTGGATATAATTGCCCAGATCCAACAATCCAACCAAGAGTAAGTCAATGAGCAGAAAAGCTGTGAATGGGAATTTCTGGCATCCAGTCCTCTAGAGCTCCTGGTGGCAACATCACAAAGGGGACGAGGTTCATTTGCACCATCATGCATCCAACACACTCTTGCATGAGAGATCATCTGTACAGTAGAGCCATTAACAGTCTACTGCATGTCTACTCAGACGCAAACCCATTTAGTTAAATTGGGCTTACTTCCAAGTAACTGTGTGTAGCATTGTAGTTGCAGTCTGCAATTCAGTATCCACTGAGAGCAAGCTCCAATGAACTCAGTGGGAGGTCAGACGTTTCTTGTCCATATTTCAATTCTAGCAGTGGCAGGAGTCAAATTGGCATTTTGATGCTGGAGAGGAAGAAATGATCTTCATTTCTCCTTTGGGGGATTTCCCGGACTAGATTTTTGGAATGTGCAAGGGAAGAAGAGGAAATGGAAGTCCCATTGCATGGGCAAAAATTCTCTCAAAAACACTGGATAAAACTCTATAATATCTGCCTAGAGTACTGTACATATAGTGGGAAACTGATGGCAACGACAACTCATTCAAACATGCACATGTGGACAAGAAAAGAGACTCAAATCTGCTACTTTATAAGTTTCTTCACATTACACATTCTGCAAAAGGTAATTTTGCAGTATGCAAAAGAGGACACATCACATTCCATTATACAAACATCAGCTATTCAAAAGCCCTGATAATTCAGCCCTGAATTCCCTAAACAATATCATGCTAGTGTAATACTATGTAAAGCAATTTTGCCTCTCTGTGTGTGTACATTTCTGATTTTTTTTGGGGGGGGGAACTCCTGCAGGCTATTTAGATAAGTGAGATAATACCAGTGTAACAAATACAATGTATGTCATTTCCCTCTCTATGTTAGAGAAAGATTACATACTTGATGTATACTGTATCTACTGGCTTCCTTGCAGTTACAGTTTCATCTATAAACAATATCTTTTATAGGCTGTCTTTGGCAATGTGAGATTTCTCAGTCTTCTGGAAACATGCTTTCTGTTGACACTTTACCCTGTTTGGTCTTTGCTACTCTATTATTTATTGCAAAATGAAATGGGTTTGCCCTACTAACTTTATATTTATTCAGCTGTCAGTTCTTCTATCGTGTTATACACAGTTAATTACTTCAAGGGTTCAGACTTGTATGGCTGAAGTCAGCCGAAGATCTGTCACTGGTGTCAGCTGAAACCACAGTTGTATCAAGGGGTGAAACCTGATTTTCACCAGGGTCAATCATCCTCTTGAATTAAGGAAAAACCATTGCTTTGTGGTAGGGAAACATTTTTTTTAAAAAAATCAAAGTTATCTTAAGAGAAGCATTACCAAGTTTATATAAATGTGTCTAGAATCAGCACAACTGAAATCTTTGGAAGTCAGTCTGTCAAAACACTTTGGATACCTAAAGTGCCTTTAAAAGCAAGACTTTGCTTCCTGTCTTGACAAAGATTTATACAGCCGTACCTTGGTTTTGGAACAGCTTAGTTCCTGAACATTTTGACTCCCAAACACTGCAAACACGGAAGTGTTCTGGTTTGTGACCTATTTTTGGAAGCCGAACATCCAATGGGGTTTCTGAGGCTTCCGATTGGCTGTAGGAGCTTCCTACAGCCAATCAGAAGCCACACTTTGGAACATTTTGGAAGTTGAATGGACTTCCGGAACAGATTCTGTCCGACTTCCAAGGTACGACTGTACTTTTAAAGATCTACAGCCAGGAATGAATTTTACTGAGCAATGAAGGCTCAGATAAAAAACAAAACACCAGAATGTGGGGTGGTAACCAAGCCCATACCCCAAGGGGCTGTTGAAAGTCCCATGGTAACAAGCAGTACCCCCACCTCTCTTTACAGATATTTTGCTCTTGAGTACTAGTGATCAATTCATACTTCTTAGAGTCCTGCTAGAAATGGGCATTGCTATGGCCATGATGGTACACAGAATAGCTAATATCTGGGGATGGATCAGTCTATTTCTAGTCACTCTCAGTTCTTCAGAAGGCTTCTCTACTCCATGTCTGCTTTGATCAGTGATATCTTTTTTTTAAAAAAAGCAGCAAAAATTCACATTTAAATATGTAAATTCTCTCTCTCTCTCTCTCTCTCTCTCTCTCTCACACACACACACACACACACACTTACAAAATATATACCTTTCTAGACATATGTTATCTCAAAATATGCATTTTAAAATACATATTGATACATATATTAAGTGCTGAATTCATTAAAAAATGGGAGTAGAAAATCCATCAAGGAGCCCATATCACTGTAAGTACAGCAATAACTTGAGGCTAATATACTTGCCCCACATCAGTCTACATGACCGCTTTGATTTACAGAGATTGCACTTTTATAAGTGCTATATAATGTTCATTCCGCATCTGTTAGAAGACAATTTTTCAGTAACACAGAACCTATGCTTTGGAACTCTTTATCTAGTAACATTAGGCAGGCTCCATCATCAAACTGTTTTGGATGTGTGCTAAAACCTTCATATTATTATTTAAATAAGCATATCCAGAAGTATAATTTATTATTTGCTTTTAAATTTTGCTGATTTTATCTATGTATTATTGGTAATTATAATTGCCAATTATTTTATAATTATAGTTTAGAATTCCCCCAACTAAAATAAATGAGAATAAGTCTCTTTCTGCAAGTAGGTCTAGTTCATCCCACTATGCTTTTATATTTCTTAAAATAGCTTCACAATCAGACAACAGGCTTGCGCAATCTTTGTAGTGGCCAAATGTGAGCCTATACTGCTGCCACAAACACAATGATACCCTGAAAAATTAATTTAGCTGAACAAATAGGATGCAAATATGTACTGTCTAGCCTGGAAAGGAGACTAAGAGGAGATATGATAGCCACCTTCAGATATCTTAACGTCTGTCACTTGGAAGATGCTGCAAGCTTGTTTTCTCCTGCTCTGGAGGGTAGGACTTGAACCAATGGCTTCAAGTTACAAGAAAAAAGATTCTGACCAAACATCAGGAAGAACTTTCTGACAATAAGAGCTGTTTGATGGTGGAACAGTCTCCCTTGGGAGGTTGTGGACTCTCCTTCATTGGAGGTTTTTAAGAAGAGGTTGGATGTGTCATGAATTCTACTCATATTGATCCAGAGCAGAACTGCAACGTATAGTTAGCAGAGTAAAAACTTAAACACGTTGCAGGATTCCCCCAAAATAGACCAGACACAATTAATATTTCATTCAGCAGAGCTTTACTGCTACTGAAGGCAAATGAGCATATTGGTCACAAATCCAATACATTCAGTATTGGCATTGTCCATAAGAAATCCAGTTGCAGCAGACTTAACTTACAAGAACTTATAATCAGTCTAAACCGTAACACTATATACAGAACACCATACCAGAAAGAAAAAGAGATAGAAAAGAGTGAAACCCAGGTTCCTTCTGGCCTTATTATAATAGTCAGCTTGACCTTGACAGAAAGAGATAACAGAACCAGTTTAAGCCAGCTGTACTCAGCTTCTCTGAAGGAATAACCCAAACATCATGAACCTTCTGCTTCTTTCACACAGAAAAGCTTCCAGAGCGCTGTTGAATTAATTAGAATAGGAAATATCTCTACACATTAGATCAGACATAGGCAAACTCCGGCCCTCCAGATGTTTGGGACTACAATTCCCATCATCCCTAACTAACATGACCAGTGGTCAGGGATGATGGGAATTGTAATCCCAAACATCTGGAGGGCCAGAGTTTGCCTATGCCTGCATTAGATCAATACTTTCTGTACCAAGAAATACAAACTGACAGGATGGCCATCTGTCATGAATGCTTTAGCTGAGATTCCTGCATTGCAGGGGGTTGGACTAGATTACCTTTGGGAGAGCATTCCAACTATATGATTCTATGACTCATTTTCCTGGGAGTAAGTCCCATTCAACTCAATGGGGCTTCTGAGTCAACATATGTAGAATTACACTCTTGATTATTATATGTATTTTCACTACTTGGGCAAACTCATACTTCGGTTAAATCCCCAACTCCAACATTTCCTACCTGTTAGGGAACCATGATCCTGGTCCATACATTTTGAATTACATTTACCCGAGAGGACTCAAATTGAGGACACACATGCCAGACCCACTCCCTATATCCCTAGAGGCAACAGATGCCCCACTCCATTTCTGGCCTTCACACTTTGAAGGGAAAGGTCTGAAAGGGACCTCCACATTTGTTCTGATGAGCACATACGAAACTCACCCACACCCTATGATGGTTAACCCTGTGTTATGAGGAACCTTCTAAGCACACACAGTTCGAGTCTTTTTGAATTCTTAAAAGAGGTCTGTGCAGACTAAGGCCTACAAAGCCTTTGCTGGTGTCTTTTCTCTTTCCTGTTCTGTGTTAAAGTTTCTTTCCCATTAAAAGACAAAGCAAGGTGAGTTCAAACTCTCTTTGTGTAAAAGTGACTTGTAAATGCAAGGCATAGCAGTAGAACGTATGATGTGGGAATTCTTTGTTACTGTTGCTGAGTAAATATGCTCTTTATCTAAATACAGTATCTACTCTATTCAAGTTAGGTCTGCTGATTAGAGCACCACCTGGGAAATCAAAATTCATAACACATTAAGCCACTGTGTCTGTTGATGCCCTGGCTTACTTTTTAATACCGAAGGTGCCAATTCCATCACTGCTGATGGACAGAAAAATTTATTTCATCTAGAGTGGTGCTGTTGTGGTCATTGTGAGTGTTTTGATTGCTAAGCTTTCCAATGCATGCTTTGTGTTTGTGTGTTCCCATTATTTATTTTATTTAAATTAATTGCATAGTGCCTTTTATTTCCAACAAATACCAAGGTAGGCTACAGCATAGCAAGACAACAACAACAACAACATTAAAGCCACTAGGAGCTAGTGTTTCTCCCTAACTACTAGACCACTGAAGTTGGACTTTAGACTTCCTGGCTCAGCTCACACTCATTGATAGCCTTACTGAGTGAAAAATCATGATTTCAGTTTGTGATAAACTACATACTATGGATAAACTAAGAATAATTCATTACTTATTTTCAGTGAAGAGAAATGAAATAAGGAACTGTGATTACTTGCATGAATATTGGCAAAGGGAGGTATTAAATAAAGAAAATAATGGTTTTATTTTTTAGAGGAATTGCTTTAAGTTCTTATAGGATCATACAGCATAAAGGGTTGTCTGTTCTGGTCCTAAGGAAGATCCTCCCAGAAACAAGTGAGTAAGGCAGCAAGGTGAGCAACTTGATCCAACAACATCTGGAATCAGGTGAAAGCTTTAGATGTCTTGACATCTAGCTTTCATTCTCCTTGAAAAGTGGAACTCCTCAGAGGAGCAGGCTTCTGATATACAGCCTAGCACCCTTTCCAAGAGCTCATGCTGGGCACACTGTCTGCACTGGTTCACTAGCTCTGTGCAGTATGAAGCCATTGCAAACAAGTATTATGGGCCTCCATTGGACACTGGTTTGTTATCTGCAGACTCTGGTCCAGGTCTAGGAGCCACTTACAGTGATAACTCAGGTTACAGACGCTTCAGTTTACAGATGCTTCAGGTTACAGACTCCGCTAACCCAAAAATAGTACCTTGGGTTAAGAACTTTGCTTCAGGATGAGAACAGAAATCGCATGGCGGCGGCATGGTGGCAGTGGGAGGCCCCATTTGCTAAAGTGTTACCTCAGGTTAAGAACAGTTTCAGGTTAAAAACGGACCTCCAGAATAAATTAAGTTTTTAATCCAAGGTACCACTGTACTAAATCAGGTATCTTTTCCATTGTGCTTATAGAGGTCTATGGCATCCTGGGCTCAGGGATCTGACAGCAGTATTCCCCCAACATTCCCACCACAGCAGGGGAAAACACACACACACACACACACACACACACGTAAGGGATCCAGTGTTTTGATGTTGTCTTCCATTGGGATGAATGGGAGGGAAGAGTGGGGTGGGGTGAGAAAGATTAGAAAGGCTTTGGAACTGGTGGTTCCCCTTGTTGGCATCCTTTGGGGGTCGAGATGCCAGCTGGCTAGCCCCCAGCTGGATCATGCCCTTCCAGCCGTGATGATCCCCCGATCTCTTGTTGTGGTTGTTGTTTAGTCATTTAGTCGTGTCTGACTCTTCGTGACCCCATGGACCAGAGCATGCCAGGCACTCCTGTCTTCCACTGCCTCCCGCAGTTTGGTCAAACTCATGCTGGTAGCTTCGAGAACACTGTCCAACCAGATCTCTGTCCAACCCCAATCTCTGGTGCGACATAAATCAGCAATTCAGACTTCAAAGCCTGAGCACACTATATCAGCAGAGCATACTACACAAACAGAAGTGGTGTGAGGCTTGTGGAAACATACTAACAGCTAAAGATTTATTAAGTATAAATCAGGACAAAAGAAACATGTCATCTCCCTTTCTTCTCCTCGGAGAGACAGTCAAAAAGCAAAAGCTATACACACAACGGAAGTTTCCAGCAGACTGTGCTGGAACATAAAAAGACATGTGACACACAACAGTTCCATGTCTGTAACTAAAGGTGGAATGGAATTTTCCAACACCCCTGCCATAGAGTCTACCTCCCATGTCTCCAGAGACTGCTCTATAAAATAGTAATTGTTGTAACAAAATAAAAAAATTCCTTCCAGTAGCACCTTAGAGACCAACTAAGTTTGTTATTGGTATGAGCTTTCATGTGCATGCACACTTCTGCTACTGGAAGGAATTTTTTTAAACTTTGTTTTGACTACGGCAGACCAACACGGCTACCTACTTGCAACTAGTAATTGTTGTGTCACCCTCAGAGAGGAGAGTGCTGACCATCTGTTTAGAATGGGAAGAGCAGGGTCAGTGCTGCTTGGGCACAGCCATAGATATGCTGCTTTCTGCCATGGTTGATGATCTCTGGATTGAAGCCCTGCTTACATGTAGTAGGTTTTATAAATATATGTATAAGCTGTGAGGCTTTCATCTGCAGCCACTCAAATGCCTTTTTGAAACATCCTTGAATGTAAACATATTGAACTTGACTTAACAAGTGCCACCATGTCACAGCATTCAAACTCTACAGATCTGAATGTAAAAACAAATATTACCTGGGGGCATGCATGTCCTACAAATCCTGCACAACTGTGGCATATATGTCAGAATTTAACTTCTCTGGCAGTGTCACCTTCCCTGACATATTCATTGGTACTTGTGATTTTCTACTTGCCTTTTCTACTTGCTACAACCCCAGCTTATTCTATTCAAAGCACATGTCAGTGCAGAGCATTGCATCGCATTTGCATGCTCATTTCAGCCTCAAAATATCTTACTGTTACAGGCAGTGACATTTGGTTATATTTTGCAATGTGCTGTCTTTAACAAAAAGAAAGAAGCCCTCTGACTTTTGACACGGTTCTGAAATATTTAAACAAAACCATCTAAGTTAGTTATCTGTATGTGTGAGTTTTGATGTGGGGTCACTCGTACCGCACAATTTTGTGCTTGTTGTTGTGGGATTTATTTATGTCAATTTTTCTGTTAGAAAAGTCATTTTAGGCACATCTCACATTTAAGCTAAAGAAGCTTACCATCCTTTTGGACTTTTAATTAAATGGCACCCTCTGATTGCCACGTTCTCATATTCTAGGTTGGAGATCAATGATTGTGTAAGAAATACATGCAGCCCAGGGAAGATAAAAGGAGGTAAGGCAGCAATCCAGGACCAGTTGAGCTTTTGATACAGGACTAGGGAACCGTTCATCCTCTAGATGTTGCCGGACTACAGTGCCCTTCATTTCTTACCATTGGCCCTTATAGTTGGGATTCATAGCAGGCGAGTCATGCAACATTGGGAGGGCCACAGATACTCAAACTGTGTTCTAAGATGCCCTAAATGTAAAAGTGTATTCAGCCCAATACATTTTAATTAAAATATTTGTCAGGGTGGGGGCACTGTAAAATGAAACATCATTCTGTGTCTCAACAATGAAGTTATTAATACACAAGTGGACACACTGTGTGCCAGTTAGCAGAACTTCCCCATATGAACTTCCCCAGATCACCTGTGGAGCTTGCTGTCTTTCATTGACATTTACAGTGACTTTAAAGTCCACGTATTCTTCAGGGGAAAAGAAGCCTATGCTTGACCTGGACAAATCCCTGTGGGAGGAGATAAATAGGCAGTGCCGTTGTTCTTTTTTCAGATGTGTCACAGTTCAATGGTAGAGCCATGCTTTGCATGCAGAAGGTCTCCAGTTCCATCCCCATCATCTCCAAGTAAATGGATAAGGTAGCAGAGGTGTGAACTATCTCTTCCTGAGATCCTGGAAAGCTACATCAGTCAATGCAGACAATACTTGGCCTGAAAGATAAATGACCTGACTGTACAAAGCAAATCCCTACATTCTCCTAAGCCATGGTGGGGGAAGAAATACAAGGAGGGAAATAAACAAAAATGGCATCCTTTCCTGTTCTGCTAATCGAAACATCTGCTGGATCATCTGGTGTTGGATACAATATACTTCCCCCTGCAGTTTCTCCTGAATTTTTCCTTGAGTCTTGTAGGCCTTGTTGTATCCTAGGTTTTGATGGAGGAAGAGATCAGACCTACCAGAGGAACCGGACTGGGTAATGCAAGAAGTCAGTGTATAAGAGGCTAATGACTTCTTCCTACTTGAGCATATGGGATCATTGTTTTAGGTGAAGCACATCACATTTAAAGCAGAGGTGGACAACCTCAGGCCAGTGGGCCAAATGGCTTTTCTGTCTGGCCTTTGCAACTCTTCTCAGATTATGCCCCCTCTTCATTCACACAATGCCTGCCCAGGCCACACTCCTCCCCAACTCTTACTTCACATCCCCTTTGAGTTATTCTGCTTGGTTTGAATGGGTCCAACCTGTGTGGACAATTAGAGGGGATTGTGAGTTTGTGAGTCTGTAGAAACTAGCCTGCTGCACAATGATAAAATTTGCATTTCTTGCTTTTCCCACTTTTGAACCTGGCCCCATTTAGCACTGTTATGTGGCTCCCAAAAAGATGCCAGAAGGAAATGTGTCCCACAGTCTGAAAAAGTTTCTCCACCCCTATTTTAATGTGCAGGATGATTATGTAGGAACTTATAACTGAAAACAAAATATGCAATACATAAAGTAATGTAAAAAGGTACTTTTAGGGAGTATTCTTGTCCTTAGTTGGCTTTGTGACTCGCTTGTTTCCCTGTGATCCTGCAGGTGTTAAATATAAACTTTCGTCCTTTGCCATGCAAAACACACCCCATCCTTGCAATAAGTTTTTGTGTATGAAGTGAAAGCTGCCACTGATTTCCCTAACTAATTAGGGGAGAGAAAAATAATCTCACCCTCTCATTCCTATTTTCTTTATTTTTTTGATGTTCTTATTTTGAAAACTGAAGAGAGAAATGAAAGCCAAGAAATGTTTCTATTTGATAAGTAAGACAAATTCTTCTCTTTGATTCTAGGAGTGCACAGCTTCCCAAACAAGCATAGCTGAGGTAGTTTTGCTACACAGAATGAGACTGGATCAGAGATACAAATTTGTGTGTTTATAAAAAAAAAGTTAGATATAAAACTTTAAATATGTTATTTTCCTTGTTTTACTTCCAAGTGAAAGCAAACTCCCTGAAATAGTTCTGAAAAGCAACAGCAAGTAATCAAGTCTGTTGCTTTGGGTCTGGTAGAAAAAAAAATCCTTTTTTTAAAAATAAACATTACAATTCTTTTTTTGAATTTGAGTATTTCATCAGTAAGCTATTAATAAGTTTTATGAAATTGATATCTAGAAAACCTAGAAGCCATTTGACTGCTTAGAAGGCCATCCTGGCAAATAAAGAGGTTCTTAAAACAGCAGCAGCAGCAGCAGCAGCAACTGCTTAACTCAGTGCTTTCAAGGGAGGGCTTTGTTACTACACCAGGGGTGGGGAACCTATCTTTCCAGACCAAGGACTGCATTCCCTTCCCAGAGTCACATTCCTGTGGCTGAAATGGAGCAATGGATGTCAATCTTGCCTTTGTATAGGAATCTAGTTTCTATCCACACTCACACATTCCTCCCTATCCTCAATGCAGGCAAGCATGAAGCACTATTAGCTCAAAATCATTTTCAAGTTAGGGAAAAACACTTCAGGTACAAAGCATAGCCAATAAGGAGTAAGCACCAGAAGGGTTTGGAAGTCCAGATGGAGAGTCCTGGAGTGCTCAGTTAATCCCCAGGTCCGAGGATCCCCACCCCAGATCTGGATTTGGTGATGGGCTATGTTTTCCTTACTGGGAAATGTTTTCCACCCTATCTATCCTGTGCCATTGGAGGATCAGGTTGGTACTATTTGCTTCAGCCTGTTTTGGTCAGATATGTATCTAATTACATCACAATGATTAGGTTCACTTTGGGATCTATTTTGTCATACCACATGTAGACCAATTTTTGTCTCTTTGTCCTGTGCCCCGTGTAAAAGTAGGATTTCCAACCCAGCAAATTACATATCAAGTTTGTGCTGTAACTGATGCTTACATTGAGACATCTTATTTACATTTTAATCATGTGAGGAATCACATTCAAGCTGCCTCTATTTTAAAATTTACCACATGATAAGAGGTACCGGTAGATCACAAAGCATGGTCAAACCACATTGCCTGGCACATTCCCTTTAATGGGAGTGTGGGACTTTGCCTAACTGAAGAGTTGACCAAGTACAGGTGATTTGTTACCATAGCAGCTAGTAGTCTGCAATGTTGTTTGGAAGCAATAACATCAATATAACATATACCAGGCATGGACAACCTCGGCCCTCCAGATGTTTTGGGACTACAGTTCCCATCATCCCTTACCACTGGTCCTGTTAGCTAGGGATGATGGGAGTTGTAATCCCAAAACATCTGGAGGGCCACATTTGCCCATGCTTGACATATAATATTCTGTCAAATTAAAAGTAAAATTTCTTTTTTTTCCAGATTAAAACAAACATGAAATAATTAACAACTGATGGACTATGTAAAAAGAGGGCAGGTTGGAAGGGGGCTAGTTCCAGGACAAATTCATTGATGCTAGAAAACCCAAACATATGCATGAATGCAAATTTGGAGAATTTCCCCAAGATATCCAGGTTCAGCACAAGTTTGAGATGAAAGTCAGTGGGTGCACTCATGGGTACCATGACACCTCATATTGGTGTGCCACCACTTATTAATGTCCTGGTGGGACCTGGAAGGTAACTGCCATGGAGTGATAGCAGTATTATTGGCCACAAAGTTCCCCAGCTGAGGAGAGAATGCCACTGTCACAAGCCTTCTTGGTCGCATTTCTGAGTAGACCAGCAGTAGGAAGAAGTGGCGACAGGTAGATCTGTCCATTTCAGTTTCTCTCGGTTTCTCATTTTCCCAGTGTAGATGTTCAGTGCTCCACATTTCCACATCTGTTTGCATTCTTTAATATATATATATATAGAGAGAGAGAGAGAGAGAGAGAGAGAGAGAAAAGGCGTTGTGGCAATTCATCAGCATTTTAGTCTGAATACCTTCTAGTACACATATTTTTGTATGCAATTTTGCTGAATATGCAATTTTGCAAAGCAGTCCCCCCTAATATGCATTCTTATATATTATTTTCACCAATGTATGCATTTTGATGAGCCCTTTACCCTGGTATATGCATTTCTACACACATTACTTGGCTGGAGGATTGTATTACAAAATCTGGAAAAGCACAAATTTCAAAGGATGGCTGTGTTTTACTTCTTGCATTGTTCTGCAAAGTGTGCATTCAATAGTTTTGCCTTTCAGTGCAAACTGAATTGAATTTCTCCCCCTCCCCTAAGAGGAATGGCCTATATTGGGGACTACTTTGATGCTTTGACAGGGCAGAATCACCCCATAAAGGCAGGCAGTAGAAAACATTGCTTCCTAGACCTTACTTTGGAAGCAGATCATAGATACAGGGAATAAGAAAGGAGTGAACTTAGGCTTTCAAGAAGCTGCTGATAAAGTTCCCCACCAAAGACTCTGGAGTAAGCTTAGCAGTTATGAAATAAGAGGAAAGGTTCAGCAACTGCTTAAAGAACAAGAAGCAGACAGATGAAATAAATGGACATAGATTGGATGCATAAAGCCGGCCAAGATTGCTAGTGTTGAAATCCTTTGGATTTCCACTTTTTGATGTGAGGATATTTTTGTGGGGGGTTTTTTGGGGGGGACAGTAGTTATTTAAGGATGTGTGCATAACAAGCAGATTTTTAAAAACCTGTTAGAAGCAACAAATATCCTATATTGTACTTCTCTAAAGCAGCCAAATGTTTACTGCTGACTACAAGAAAACTAACTTTTTGTTTAGTGAACTTTAGCTAAGATAATTGCATATTGGGAAAGTTGTACACAACTGCAAATGCAGCCATGTAATGGGAAATGTTAGGCAACCTGTTTAAAGCTGTGAACGAGCGTATTTGTAGAACCCGTTATACACTGATTATTCAAAGTGGTGTAATTATTTGAATTTTCTGTTCTGCAGCATCGTTGAATGAGGTAAATTGCATCTTAATTACAGACAACCCTGTCCTCAAAGTACTGCGTAAGATGGAGAACCAGTGGTTAGAAAGGGTCTGGTACTGGCACAGTTGTTTGAGGGGAAGGGTTTTATTTCACTAAGCATCTTTGACTAACATCAGTAACGGTTCACATTTTGAAGATGAGTAAACATTTTGTACAAATAGATTAACTGGTTAGCTTGGAAGCAAGAGTCAGTCACAGGCTTTTGAGTTTGCCAGATAGTGCTTTAAGTCTTCATTCTTCAGCTATAATACCAACTCTCCGTTGCCCCTGCTAGATCAAGGATAAGAACACAGATAGTTGCCTAATACTGAGCCAGAACACTGGTCCATCAAGCCCAGCATTTATATTGACCAGCAGCAGCTCTCCAGAGTCTTTCCCAGATCTACCTAGAGTTGCCATGTTTTGAAACTGTGACCTTCTACATGCAAAGCAAATGTTCTTCCACACTGACAATGGTATGCCTCATGCTACCCTGGGACCACTTTTAGAGAAAGTTTACAACTGATGTTAAAGAAACAAATAATTTATTTTGTTTTGTTCATATAGCATAAGTGGCTTTCAACAGGGATGGAGAACTTCAGACCCAGTGGCTAACTGTGGCCCTCCAGCTCTCCCCATTGGGCCCTTGGGACTGTCCTCAGACCACATCACCTTCCAATAACTCCCCTTCTCAGCAGGCCTGGCCATTAACCTGCCCTGCTTTGTAGCTACCTTGAGAGATTTTGCCTGGCTGAAAGGTGTCCTTGAACTTTGACAACGCCGCTTTCTTATCTGGATGGAGGATAGAGGGAGTTGCATGAGTGTGTGTAGAAACTAGCTTAGTGTACAAGTTAAAGTTAGCATTCATTGCTCCTCCCACTTTTGCCTCTAGCCCTGCTCACCACTGGCATGTCCTCCCCCAGCAGAAAGTTGGTCAGTAGAGAATGTGGGCCTCTGGATGAAAAGGGTTCAGCCCTGTCCTGAAAACAATTGCAAGCTAATTTGTCCATGAGAAAGGTTTCTGCTTTCACCCACTTGGAAGCCTATTCGAAATGAGTTCAGCAGAAATACAATGGGTCATATCCAACTAAATCATTGTGGTATCAGAAGCTACTAGTGCAACAATTCCTGACAGCGCAATGGGGCTTACTCTTTTCTTCTCTCCTGTGCCCTCCCCAGATCTGCTCCAAAGTGTTGGGAGCACTCCCAAAACAGTGGGGGGTGGGGGAGAGGCGGTATCATTGTGTTGGGCAAGCACAGGCGCTTGCACTGACAGAACTATTCCCTTAGCCCTACTGATGATTTTAACCCAGTCTTTCCAGTGGGTCTTTCTATACTTACCTTCCTCTGAATCAGGACCTTCTTTAATGCTCTCCACATGCAAAATAGGAAAATTCCCTGTCTGTGTGCACCATTTCCCTTGGTTAAAGACATAAGAAAAGTAAAACCCCATACAACTAAGGCACTGGATGTTCTCTGTATCCATAAACTAGTCTGTCACTTTTTTGGAACACATTTCCTAGCTTCTCCTTTTCAAAAAGACCAGTAGAAATAGCCACTCTGTATTTCTTTGGTGTATTTTATGTTCAAATTAGTATCCTTCACAAACAAGAAAAAATACTTTAGATTCATTATTTTTCTGCCTTGTGCAGCTTTGTGTAAAGCTTGATCAAAAAAGTTTCTCATTAAAGTGTGACAGTCCTTTATATTAGTGGTACATAAAACCTCTCTGGTTATTATAGAGGAGGGAGGGGGAGCAAATGACAGTTGGTGTCAACATTAAGCAGCTCAGGGCAAACTGTTTTTTTTCCCCCAGTACCTATGTAATTTAATTGAAATGCAATATTTCATGAATATTAGGAAGCTAGATTTTATTAAAAATGGCAAGGAAAAGTGAATGCCTGAGTGTTTAGAGTAACAAGCGGTACAAATTTATTCATTCAATACATCACTGAATTATTTAAAACTCGGCTTAAGCACAAGGTCACAGAATAATTTTGGAAAGTGCGCACTTGTGCATGATGCATTTCCATAATTCCACTGCACCTATAAAGTTAATCACAGCTTTGGCATGCTGGCTTTTTCATATATTAAACAGAGGCAGATAAAGGTTTTAAATTAAAATCTAGGAGTGGACTAAACTGCAGAAGACAGAATTATTTGTAAATTTCTGTACATAGGTTCCTTTTCATTTTAATAAAAATTACTAGCTTGTGAAAGGATTAAATTAACAACTCCTGGATTGTTAAATGCAGCCTCTTGCTTTGATCCAGCAGCCTTGTGTATGTCTGTGGGGTAGGGGATGGCGAGAGAGATTGGGCACAACCCAGAAAATAAAGTGATGACAATTCCTATTGAAAGCAACAAAATGGAGATCAATTACTGTAACTTAAGTCCTATTGATTCCAGTGAGATTTCCTTCACACAGTGCCCTTTACACATTCCGGGAGACCAAAGCTGGGCTACAACTGCTGGGCCTGTCCCAATCATTGTCCCCATCATCCCACTTCCACATATTTTGTGTTCAGAGAAGATCTAAAGGAGCAGTGGATTGTATTTGGATTCAGGCATAGAGGTCAGGGTGTGGAGCCAGATTGGCGGGTGGGGTGTGGGGTAGGGAAAGACTCTCCTCCCTGGAAGAGAGGGGAGTGGTTGTGGGCGGGAGCCCGAGCTCCGCCCCTGGCCGGGGGCCTTAGCCCCCGCCCCTCCTCACCTGGCTGGCGCCCACACCCACCGGAGGCAGCCAACCAGGTGTCTCCGGGGGGCGTGTTTAGCAGCTTAATGCTGCGGCTCCAGCTCCGCCTCCTCCTCAGTCGTCGTCGTCCCGCAGCGAGTCACCCACCCTCCACTCCCATTTAGCTCAGGGTCTAGGTTTTTTGGCCTTGCTATGGACCTTAGGTTGGTCGCCCCGGTTGTCTGGGGGGCCTGGTAGGAATTTTTCCATTTGGCATTAGGCTTTTTGGTTTCTTTGCCTACCTCGTAGCAATCGTCACAACTTTTGTGGTATTGGTGGGTAGGTTAGGCATTGGATTCATGTGTGTCAAGGGCTAGGTGTGGCCATCTACCGTGGGTTATTCCGTTAAAGGAATCTGGCGGTCGTGTATTCCGTCCGATGCCTGCTTGGCGGGAGGCCATGGCACGACCCTCGGTGACATCAGGGGGGAGCCTATAGTTGGATTAGCATCAACAGGCTCCACCTACTGTTGAATAAACCCACCTCCTATAGTCATCCAATGCCTAAGCCAATACCTTTTCACTGCTGTAATCAATAAAGTTGTGGCCTTTTCTTGCCCATTAACCTTATATCACGTGTCCTTGTGTGTTTATTTCACATAACGGGGGTTGGGCCCTCGATCCACAATTGTAGGGCTCATGACATTTGGAATGAGGCCTACAGGCATAGTAATGATCCATGCATGAGCACTCACCTTGAGGCTTGATTAATAACTAACTTTTGGTGGATTATTCCCATTGACCTACATATCTGAAAAGGCTCAGTTTGTTTGCACCCATGGTGCATTCATCAATTTCTACAACATTGAAGAATGCAAAGCAGTCCACTCCTTGCATGGGCAATGATCTTTCTTCGAATTAAGAATTCCACAAAAGAATGAACCACATCTAATGACTGACCGCCACCAATGTGGTTAAAACGCTATAGATGGGAGCTTATATAGCAGAGCACCCCTTCACTATTTAAAAACTACATAGGAGATACAGATATCAGGGAGATGGATTTTTATTTTATTTTTTGCTACGGAGGGGCATTCAATAATGGGAAGTCCTAACTTCAAACTGAAGGATAAAGCCAAGACATTGGATGACCACCACAGCTGCTGAACTGGGTCTCCTATGCATATTTTCTCAAAAGTAAGTCAATATGAATTCAGTGGGACTTACTCCAGGTTAAATCCAATGTGTACAAGGGGGAGGAGAAAAGAGTTTTTGGAATGTGCGGTACAAAACTAAGAACTGTACAGTACACATGTCTGATGAGTTCTCAGTTTTCCTTTTTATGTAGCTTCAGGCAGATAGTATAATCAGGACCCAGATTTTATGGACCTCAGGCTTGATTAGCTCTCCGTTTTATGATATACATCTCTGGCTGTTTTCTGATTACATAGGACTCCATTTGTAGCTTTTTATTTTATTTTGTATCATGCTTTTTTGACCTCCTTGTACCCTGGATTGTTGAAAGGTGATTTATAATCCTTAGAAAACAAACAATGTTTCAGTGGACACAACCACTTTCTTCAGTGAAGTGTACATCATTTGTCACATTGCAACAGGTCAGGGCAGCTTTTTAAGTTAGCAGAATTTGAGATAACTCTTGCTCGATGCTTTAGACCTGGGACTTTTAGCAGATGTGGCCCTATGTAATAATTACTCATCAGGACTAGAAGATTTGGAATGGTTTATGGCTTCCTTTGAATCATCGCCCCCAGAAAATGCCCACAAAGGGGCCATTTCTGTGTGTGCCATTTTATATCTGTGAGTCGGTTAAAAGTATGGTTTAAACACCTTGTTTCCCTATTGAGACATGGTTCCAGAGCCCCTTAGCAATGAACAGATGTTTAAATATCACCTACCTCTTTTAAGACTGTTGCACAGGAGAACAGAAAGCAGAAATATATAGCTCTTCTGCATTTCAACGTGGGTAGAGTTACATTCTCCGTTCCCATTAATGCTAATGGAGTAGTGTTAAATCCCTGTAAATCAAGATAAAAATGCAGAAGCACTTAAGCGGCTGTCAGCGAGTATTTAAATACACTTGATCTTTAATATTCAGTAGTGTCAGCCACCTCTTTGCTTGCTGTCATGCCCAGAACCAAACTGAGACAATTTTTCAAGAGGTTAATAAGCTCTATCATGCCTAGCAAGACAACAATAACCACTAAATGGGGTGGAAGAGAGAAATGGTCAGACCAATTCAGTGAAGTCAGACGAAGCTGAAGTTTGTTCTGTGGTCCTTAACTGCACTTCCTAATTCTGTACTCAGCGCAGAGGTAAGGTACTGGGATTTGAACAGTACACAATTACAAATATGCAATGATGGAGTGATGGCATTTAAAGAGATCCTGAATTAAGAACATTTTTTGCTTGTTAAATAGCCAAAGAAAAATCAAAAGCAGGCTGGGAGGAGGCAGCATGCTTTAGAAGTGATTTTTTTTATGCCATGAGAAAGCTCAAACATAATGTGGAAATTAAAAGTTAGGGAAACATTGGGAGAACTGAATAAATTGCTGTGTGGATGCTGCCTCTTTTCACTAGCAGCATCACACCAAATTTATGATTTGGGCTGTATATACCAGGTGCTGTGCCACATGTGAGAGCCAGTGTGGTGTAGTGGTTAAGAGTGATAGACTCGTAATCTGGTGAACTAGGTTCGCTTCCCTGCTCCTCCACACACAGCTGCTGGGTGACCTTGGGCTAGTCTCACTTCTTTGAAGTCTCTCAGCCCCACTCACCTCACAGAGTGTTTGTTGTGGGGGAGGAAGGGAAAGGAGAATGTTAGCCGCTTTGAGACTCCTTCGGGTAGTGATAAAGCGGGATATCAAATCCAAATCCAAACCATGTGTTCCGGATATCTTTAGGCTCCATCTGATGCAAGTGCACCTGGGGCCAAGCTACAAATTGTGCTATGCATCTGCCTGAATGTGCTTCTTTAAAACTGTCCACCAGGTCCGGTCCACCCATGAGGCAAGGCCAGGTGACCACCTTAGGCTGCAGGGTCCCCATGGGCAGCAGAGCCTGCTGTTGATCTTTCTCCCCACATACCTTGTTCTTGATGTCAGTCTTCACTCACCTCTTCTTCCCTGGTGGGGAGGGAGGATGCCCTATTTTGGGGTTTGCCTCAGGTGCCAAAATGTATTGGGCCAACCTTGCTGTCCACACTTTCTTTAATTAAAAGTACCCATGCTTCCTTTTCAGTCTGGACTGGGCCTGAGGTATCAGCCAGAGCAGAGACTTAACTATTTCTTCCCCATGGTGTTTTCTTACTGAAAGTCACCTCATATTTTTCGCGCCCTATAAATGTGTTACACAGAAATGTGACCTCTGGAGATGCAAAAGTAGTATGTGGGTGATTTATAGAGGGAAGACCACAGTCCTGGTCAAGACTCCCCTTCCTGCTGTTGACAGTGGAAATCTGTCAGTGAGCAGCTGAAAGTGCAAGCTCAATGTGTAGTTTGATCCATAGTCAGTATCTGATCCTCATCCAGCCAACATCAGTCATTGCAGGCACTGTAGATGTGATTAAATCCATTTCAGCGTTACTTGATAGTAATTGAGTTTGCATATATCTCATTGGTTTTTAATAAGATGAAATACATTTTTCTTGCCTTTCTGTCTTTATGAAATGTTAAAAGAAGAGGGAAATGGGGGGGATAGGTAAAGGTGGTGACCCCCTCCTTTTCTTCACAAACCCCTTAGTGTTTAATCAGATTGTGCTCTTATATTTTATCAACCCCATTAAAGGCTAGGGGCTTGTAATGGGTTCTTTGTTTCTCTCTGTGGAAACGATACTCTGATTCAGTAATAAACTCAATGGAGCTTCAAATCCAAACTGATCATTAGCTCAGTTAAACTAGAAATGCCCAACAGTACGTGAATGTCATGTAAAGCTAATTATTCTGTACAATTGTTTTACTCTGGTGTCCCTTTTTGTAGAAAAGGAGGATAACCACAAGAGAATGCCTGCCTCAGAGTCAGCTGTAAGTTGAAATAAGCTTTTAAAAAAGAAATCTGACTTACTCTGGCTAAGGTACTCTGTGTACCTGCTTGAACTATGCAAAGTATTTATGCACTTTGCACAAATGAAGAATGCTGTCCTATCTGATGAAGGCTGCCCTGGCCAGCATCTCCTGAAGTGTAACTATCTATGACAGCCAGGCAACGTATTTTGCTATGCTTGGACTGGAGTGGAAGATAGACATTCCTCCCTTGTCACAATTTTAGAAAACCAACCATGGCACCCACACACTCAAGCCACTTACACACTTCCTGGAATACATCTTTTTATTTTTATTTTATTGCGCTGACATACCCTCAAGCAATGGTTGCATACTGTGTGTTGGTATTTTGCTAGAAGGTTGGAAAAGGAAACCTGAGACCATATTGAATTTCATCCTGGTGGGGTGGCAGAGGAGCTCTGGTTTCTGCTTTTTCAGCACTGAATTTCTTAAAGCAATCAATTCTATATTTCATAGATATAGGGAGGAAGGAATCAAAACCTTCATAATAGCGCAGAGAGTTCAGTCCCATCCCCAAGCCCTTGCTCAGAGCTATGGAACCACCTATACACCACCTGTTAGTTCCTTATTTTAGCCTTGTTGTTGTTGTGCCAGCTCCAGGCTGAATTGGGCCCCTCTCCAGCAAATGGGCTGGCTTAGGATCCAGTAGATTATTGGCTAGCTCTGTTCCAGTGCCATCCCAACATCAAAATGCTCTGTTTCAGGATCTTACACCAGGAACAACAATGATAGTGGTCTTCCACAGCAGTAGATCTCCTCGCTTCTGATCCCCCAGCAATACCAACCTTACCAACCCTCCCAGAAGAGCACATAAAGGAGCACAACCTCCCTGAGTCTATATGATTTTATGAACAAATATTCTGGGAAAGTTTATAAGATGGAAGATCCTGATTCAAAGCAAAAGTTTGGATTGGATCCTTTGTGAGGTTTGCAGTAGATTGGTTTGGTTCAGTCATTGCATTCGAGAAGCACTGTAGTATTCTACATCCACCCTTTTGCATATTTATTGTAGAGAACATAAGTTTTTCTTTCTCCTAGTGCCAATGTGAATAAGAAACACATATATGAAATACAAAAAGGAGCATCTGGATTGCTGTCTGTGTTCTATATATATAATGTAAGGAATCCTGTGTTTGTACAACTGTCTGTAGATCTTTTGGCACCATAATCTTAGAACAGGCACAAAAACAAACCTTTTAAATCTTTAACCTTAGTTACTCCATTTCTGTACGGGAATTTTTTTTATAAAAAAAATATGTTTTTATTGTTTTGTCACTTCTTGTTTGCCAGCCTGGGCTCCCTTGGGAGGGAGGTTGGGATACATATTTAATAAATTTGGGGACACATTCTACCGTGATTGTAAATGTGGAACATCACACACACAAACATCCTAGCTCCTTACCATGTTGGTTACCCCAAATGACCATTTGCTGACCTGAACACTGTAAAATTTGTTGGAGTGTTTGTTTGAGTGTAATTCATTGGCTGATCTGTGAACATAACAATAAATACTGATTGATGATAAATTTGGTGGTGGCAGTGGTCACATTTTTGCAGTCATGGCTCCACGGCACCCTGTCCCAGTTGGCCCCACCCAATGTGGCTGGAACAGGGCAAGGTTGGCACAACATCACTGAAGGAATGAGACCATTGCCACCACCAATTCATCAGTACCATGAGGGCACCTACAAGGCCCAGCCAGGAAAGCAGCAGTGGTGGTGGTTTCAGGAGGTGGCTCCATGCACTGGCTCCATCACGTGGGCCACTATCAGAGAAAAATGCAACCTCTACAGCTCAAGGGAGGGAAATGAATTCCAGCAACTCCAAAAATGTGCACTTTGGAAAGCATCCCTTTAAAAATATGTTTTTGATTTTGTTGTTGCTTAAGGAACTGAATGTGAAGGCTTCTCTATTCTTTTTTGCACCTAGTTTTCATTTCATAATTTGTATTTCAGGGGTTGAATTCTTGTTGTTTTGATGTTTGCCTTTTATTTGGAAGCCACTTTAAGCAACTCCTTTGGTGGAGGGGGAAAATCAGGGCATAATGTTATAAATAAATACAGTGGTACCTTGGGTTAAGTACTTAATTCGCTCCAGAGGTCCGTTCTTAACCTGAAACTGTACTTAACCTGAAGCACCACTTTAGCTAATGGGGCTAATTTCTGTTCTCATCCTGAAGCAAAGTTCTTAACCTGAGGTACTATTTCTAGGTTTGCAGAGTCTGTAACCTGAAGCATATGTAACCTGAAGCAGATGTAACCTGAGGTACCATTGTATAGAAATAACCAGGTTTTAGCATCCTCCTGAAGGTACATATGTGACAGAATAGAGGGAAATCATTTAACAAGGGCTGGCAATGCATACAGAAAACAAAAATTATCTCTGGTAAAATGAAATAGGGACAGCTGAAGCATATGAGTGAAGTGGTCATCAGGGCTTCAGGTTCCTTTATCCTTTTCAGGCACCTGCAAAGAATAATAGCTACGTTTTGGATGAAAGATCTGAAGGAACTGTTTGAACTGCAGAGATTTGTGCTAAGATGATGCAAGAAAGATGGCATACTGTCGCAGAGAATGGAGCAGTTCTGCAGACTCCCATTTTTATTTTATTTTATGCCACGAGGATGCAGCCAAGACCTTGACAAGCCCATCACAGAGTGAGGAACAAACATGGGGCTAGAATTCATATCATATAGCTCATTTCTACCTGAACTCTGGAGCCAAGTAGGCAGAAGCTCCCTGCTAAGCAGCGCTTTGTTATTTGAAATGAGCATATATTTTGTCTCCGAAATGCAGTTCCTTTTCCCATCCTCAATCAAACAGCACCCACTCAAGCTGCCTTGGGATATGCCACATCTGTCAGTACAGAGTAAGAATTTCCCTTGTTAGCTATCATTATTTTAAATGGCTTTTTAAAAGCCTGGCCTTGTGGTTCTGCATCTGCAAACGGTGGCAAAGCTGCTGCTTTTCTTCTCCTTTTTCCCCCAGGAAAAGGCAAAACTTGTGTGGCCTTGCTTTTGGACTATCGGATTATTCCTTTCATAGTTATTTTTACAGAGCTGGCATTAAAATGCACACTTGGCAGAAGCCAACGTTAAAAGGCACCATCCAAAGACACGATAAAATATCATAGGCTTTTATAAGGTTAAAGTTTACATCTGGGGTTCATGATCTCTGAAGATAAGGAACGCAGGGGTGTAATAGCACATTTTGCTGAAAATAATGCATTTACAGTATTGATAATTGCACCAGACCAAAACCTATTATCAGAGGACAGTTGATGAATCCAAAACATAAAATAAAATAGCATTAGGATCCAATTTTTAATGCTTTTATATAGCAGCTTTAAGCTGGTCTGGTAAGATTGATCCTGAGGATGTGCACAAAGCATCCATCAGTTTCAGTTTTCCAGTCAGCTGGAGAAGTCAACTCTATTTTTTCCCCTTGAATAAGTCTGGTGGCTCAACTGGATTCATGGATCATTAACTACTGAAGAAATATATATATATAAAAAACCCCTGTATATCAGACTGGGAACAACAAGAGAAGTTATTCTTGTAGTGAAAACATAATGCTGCAAGGATGCTCTTTGGGTGTGCAAAATAGCCTCTCAAAACATTTGTCTAGTTTGCTAGATGAAGGTCCTTGCTTGACAGCTATGTGATATTTGGAGTCTACAAGCAACTGAAATCTGTGTTTGCAGGGTTACATGTACAATGTACCGAACCCCACTGAAGCAAGTGATGAGAAGGAAATATTGTTCCAGTCTAAATGTGGGCAGTGAAAGAAAGGCAGAACAACAGTGTGCATGCTGTCGCTTTTGGGAACTGATGGCGTTTTAAAGAAACATAGAGTCCCTGCTAAGCTTTTCACATTTGCAAATAGACAATGAGGGAAAGTTTGACTGAGTTTGCATTTCAAGGTGAACGCACCTAATTCACAGTTTCTGAAACAAGACAACAATGAAAACACAGCTCAAATTCAAAATTAACAATTCTCTAAATTTTGCAGTGCAGTTTTCCAGACAGGTAATGTGTACAAAAAATCCACATATTAGGGCATTATTGTTGTTTTTATTGTTGTTAAAATTTATATAGTACCTTCATCCAAGGATCATAGGAAAGTCTACAATATAAAAACACAAAATACATAAAAAGTAAAAAAACAAAAAAAAACACATTTTAAAAGGCCATTGATTGTTTAATTAGCCTAAGGCCTAGGAGAAGAGGAACGTTTTTGCCTGGCACCTAAAGATATGTAATGATGGCTCCAAGCAAGGCACATGAAGAAGAGCCTCAGATAATGATCACAGGGGCTTTATCAGTTAATATGGGGAGAAGCAGTCCTTGAGATATTGCATAAAGTGTGCATATAAATGCATATATTGTTGAAAAATTACATACAAAATGAATTGTAATAGGGAATATTGTTCTATAAAAATGTGCATATTAGGCAAAATTTCTTAAAAACTACTACTACTACTACTACTACTACTAATAATAATAATAATAATTCATAACGCCCATCTGGCTGGATTTCCCCAGGCACTCTGGGCGGCTTCCAACAAAATATTAAAATACAATAGTCTGTTAAACATTAAAAGCTTCCCTAAACAGGGCTGCCTTCAGATGTCTTCTAAAAGTAGCTGGTAGCTGTTCTTCTCTTTGACACCTGATGGGAGGGTGTTCCACAGGGCGGGTGCCACTACTGAGAAGGCCCTCTGCCTGGTTCCCTGTAACTTGGCTTCTCACAGCGAGGGAACCACCAGAAGGCCCTCGGCGCTAGACCTCAGTGTCCGGGCAGAACGTTGGGGGTGGAGACGCTATAGAATCATAGAATTGTAGAGTTGAAAGGGACCTGGAGGGTCACCTAGTGCCACCTCCCCCCATAATGCAGAAATCCTGCCCACAGCTGTCTCTGCGTAGGCTTGGACCACCAACCTTCTGGTTAAAAGCCAGACACACCGAGCTATTGCGCCACCTGTAGGAGTTCACACAAAACTGCTGATGAATTTTCATGAGGACTTTTTTAAAACAAAACAAAACATGCAGACTGATGCAGAAATATGGAGAACTGAGTTTAAGACTGGAAAAATAAGGAATGGAGAGTACTGGCAATTAACAGATTCTGCCATCCACACAAATATATATTATTATTATTATTAACTCAAAAACCTCTAGCAGTATGTAACTCATACGCAAAATAGCCTGGGGAAATAATGCTTCTGTCTTTCTACACACCCTCCAATATGCCTGGGAAGACATCTTTTCACTGTTACTGTGCTATATAAAAAATTCTTAGCTAACAGAGCTGTTTCTGGGACATAGATGCCAGACAGTAGGCAACCTGGGCTGCACCTGGCCAGAGGCTAAATCCTCTGTTGACATAAGTCAGCCATATTGCAGACAAAAATTGCCCATCGTTTGCTTGACCTGAAGGCAAAAAGTTGACTTCAGACTCAGTGGAGAGATGCCTAATATCCTCCCCAGAGAGACTTACCTGGCACCTACTTTATTAATGCTTTTGGATACTTTTCTATTTACTCAGGCTTTTATAGTGCTTATCATGCTGTGGTTTAACAACATTTTAACACTGTGGTTTTATGTTTTAGCTCTCTATTTTAATTGTTGTAACACTCCTGCTTTTGTTTTAAATTTATTTGTTTGGTATTACAATTCTGTTTTTCCTTCATTTACAGGGTATTTTATATAGTTGTGGTTTTCCCATTGTTATCAGAAAGCTTATGAACTGAATTAATTCATTATTCTAGGGTAGCTTATAAATGGAATAATTTTTCAAATCATTGTAGTGTCCCAATAAAAGTTTTCTTGGCATCATCCTCTGCAGGGAGCTCAGCATCCCCCTTCCCTTGGAGCATGGTGGTAGAAGGGTTGTGCCATATAAACTTAAAAGGTGAACTATAATCCATCAATATGTTGGAAGAGAGCTTCCATTAAGGATAATATGCCAACCAGGCATACCTTAGGGATCATACAAAAGGACTCTGTGATAAAGCACAGATGGTTCAAAATCTAGCCCAATAGTAGCTGCAGGAGCTGACAAGCCTTGAAAAACCTCAATAAAAGGAGGAAAAGAGAATTGGCAAAGCTTCACAATAGACTAAAGCATAAAGCATACTGAAAATAACCTCAGGCATCAGTTACCTCATTTATTTACCAAATGCAGAGAGGGGTAAATTGTAATATAAATGGCTAAAATCAGAATCATTTTGCAGCAAACCTGCAGATTTGTTTTATCCTTTATATTCTTTTAAACAAATGTATCTAGGAAACTTTCAACAAATGAGTTTGAAGAGACTTAATGCAAAGTAAATAGTCATTAAGATATTGCTGAAATGCTAGGGAAGTGAAATAAGAGACAAAGTACCTGAAAGATTGGGAAGGACTAGAGCATGATAGATCAGAAAGGTAAGATAGACAGAATGAAAGAAGTCAGAGGAAGAGTGTTTGTTCTTAGGGATGGAAATGGGGATTCCAAAGAGGACACATTCAATCAGCACCTGCCAGACAGGTGTGGATAGGACAGGGGTCCACTTCTGAATCAACACTGTGCCCAGGTTCCATCATAATGTGGCCAAGTATGCTAGAGTCTATTTCACATAGTATTTATAAGGTGACAGAGAGCACTCCTCCTTTTACCATCAGCTAGTGTGTGATCTTTTGCTTGCTATACAGGTTCAGTTCCCCTGGAGTAAGAGGGACTGATGACATCCAATAGCTCTCAAGAAAATTGCAGGTGGGACAAATATGGCATCATGCAAAAGCACATCATCTGGTTTTCTTAGCACTTTGGTGCGTATTATTTTTAATGGATTCTAATGTACTTATTTAGCACCTTAAGATGTGTTGAGAGGATATACACATATCTGATCAGGCCAGAGCTGCTTTGCAACTTGGTTTTGTCAGTTTCATCATTCCACTGACTTATAACATTTTCTCAGGAGAGTGGCAGCACGTAAGAATTAGAAACATGGCGTTAGCAGTCTCACCAAACACCAAAAAGTCTCTTCATCTCCTCCGTATTTTTCGCTCTATAGGACGCACTTTTTCCCCTCAAAAATGAAGGGGAAGTGTGTGTGCATCCTAAGGAGCGAATGCAGGCTTTTGCTGAAGCCTGGAGAGCGAGAGGGGTCGGTGCGCACCGACCCCTCTAGCTCTCCAGGCTTCAGGAAGCTATCCACAAGCCTTCGGAGTGCAGTGGGAGTGCCCACTGGGCTCCAAAGGCTTGCGGATAGCAGCCTGCAGCCCAAAGCCCAGGGAGCGCAGTGCTGCGCATCCCGGGCTTTGGGCAGATATCCTCAAGCCTTCAGAGCCCAGCGGGAGTTCCCGCTGAGCTTCCAAGGCTTGCGGATAGCAGCAAGCTTCGGGACCGAAGGCGAGGTTGCGTGCAACCTCGCCCCCGCTCCCGGACCCGTTCTGGGGGCTGGGGTTGGGGGAAGCCTGAGCTTCCCCCAACCCCAGCCCCGCAGCTATAAAGGAAGCCAAGACAGCAAGCGGGATCCAAAGCCACATGCAGCCTCTCTTGGCTGGAGAGGTTGTGCGTGGCTAAAGAGGAAGCCAAGACAGCCAGCAGAAAATTTTTCTTTATTTCCCCCCCAAAAAACTAGGTGCGCCCTATAGAGCGAAAAAATATGGTAGGTTTCAAACTACTAATACCGCATCAAGGCTATACCATGGCAGTTTTCAGTAGGAAAATGTTCCAGGAAAAAAGTACTCAGTTGTACCACACAGCTAAGTATCAGTTTAAGGTCATTTGTCTTTTGCAAAAGGCAACAATGTTCATTCTAAAATTTTAGGACTGTATAAAAATATCTGATGAATAAGAAAAAATGTAGGGGCTAGAAACTTGATTTCTTAGGTTTCTAAACTCTGCTTCCCAAAACAAATTCCATACTTGCAAAGCACCATCACTGATGGCTCCTCGTTATATTGCATTTTACATGTATGTGATGGTTGTTTTAGTTGCCATGGCAATAAGTATTCAGAAATGTTATGTAAATAAAACTTTCTGAAATGGAACAGCTTGGTTTACAGCCATCGTTTATTAAAACATATGTATGCTATTTTTTCACTTGGAATAACGAGTCTTGAAATCTACACTCCATGACAGAAACCTTGGTTTATATCCAACAAAGATCTACCCAGAGTAAGCCCATTTAAATCAATGAAGCTAAGATAGTCATAGGCATTAATTTTGATGGATCTACTTTGAGTATGACTAACATCAGATACAACCCCTTGTTGTACAACCCCATCCCCTTTAATGAGCTAATGCAATGCAGAACTTTATACTGAGCTGAAAGGCTCGTATTTAGAGAGTTCTTTGGGCATTAGCCAATTGACCCCAACATATAAACCACTAGGTGACCAAATCTAAATGCTGGGTTTCCATTTGGTTTGATGTATAATGTATTTCTGTGCTGCTTTTCATTCAAATTAATCTCCAAGGGGCTTACAAACAATAAATAACAATAACATAACATCAAAAAAACAGCATAAATCATATAAAATAATTAACAAATAATCTAATTTATAAAACATTATTAACAAAGTAGCAAATAGGATCCTCTTCAAGTAGGGTCCTGCTTGCGCTTGGGACCTTGAGGCCCCCATGGCATCCGGAGGCAGGGCTTAGCCCGGCGCTGCTGGGGCGGTCTCTCGATCACCCCAGTTCCAGCACCCAATCAGGTTGTTTCACAAGTTGGGGGAGGGGGAGGGTTTATAAACGGCAGCACAACGTGTCAGAGCCACTTGCTTCACGCTGCCGAACACCTGCCCACCTGCCCATTTGGGTTTCTGTGCTTTGGCCTTGCTTGGGATTTTGGTTGGTTGCCTGTTTTGTGGCAGGGGCCTAGTAGGAATTTTGTCCACTTGGCAGATTGGCACTGGCCATTTGGTTTTCGCCTACCTCCCAGCAATCATCACCACTTTGTAAGGTTTGGCGGTTAGGCATTGACTTAGTTGTGGTTGGGGGGGCGGCCATCACCTGCTCCTCCTTAAAAAAGGGCATTCCATTAAAGGAATCTGGGGTTTTTGAATCTTGTCCGAAGTCCACTTGAGGGGCTAGGGCCATGCCAGGACCCCGGGAACCCTGGGGTGAGCTACAGCCAATTTGCATCAATATAGCTCTCTCATTTGGTTTACCCTTCCTGCGGGGCGGGCAGGGGTCAGTTTTAGTTTGTCAATGCCTAAGCCAATACCACTCACATTGTGTAATCAATAAAGTTGTGCCCTAAAATTTGCCCATTAATTTTAAACTGAAATTTGAGTCTGTGTGAATTTATTTTGGGGGAGTTACTTGAGGTCCTCGAAGCGCAAATAAAAATACAGTGGTACCTCGGGTTATATATGCTTCAGGTTACAGACTCCGCTAACCCAGAAATAGTACCTCAGGTTAAGAACTTTGCTTCAGGATGAGAACTGAAATCATGCTCCAGCGACATGGCAGCAGCAGGAGGCCCCATTAGCTAAAGTGGTGCTTCAGGTTAAGAACAGTTTCAGGTTAAGAACGGATAAAACTATAAAACAATATTAACAACGTTACACAAAATAGCAAGTGATAAACAATAAGATAAGCACTGTTGAGTTCACACACACACATTCCACGCCCCCATGACTCATAATCTTTCATTCTGTTCAGTTCATTAGAATACACATAAAATATGCATTGTGCCTTTTGTTAAGCCAGCTCAGCCAAATGGCTCACTGGCTGGAGACCTCAGGTGGAGATGGTAGGGCTCTTGGGCCCACTGCCAGTAGTAAGGTAGATGTTGACTCTGGGTAGCCTGCCCAGGCACAGTTGGAAGTACTAAGGTATTTGGGATCCAAGGTATAACTGTATAAACAGTGATGCAGTGATCCAAACCATCATGTCCAATTGCATCTATTGTCATTTACTCTGGCATTATCACTGTTGTTTACACCAGCAGATTTCTGGCTCTTTTTTTGAGGGATAAATGTCAAAATGCACTTCTTAATGACTTCTCAGATGCCATCTTTTTCATGGTTACTTTTTCAAGAAGCTATACTTTTATAAGAAAGCTATGTACAAAGATCTTACTGTTGGAAAAGTCTAGATGAATGATAGGTCAATGTAAATTTGAGAGATGTGCTTAGCTCCTGTGCAATTCCAGTACAGCTCCTGAACAAAGAAATAAAAGATTCCTTTTGTAGGATATTGAAAGTAATAGAGAAGCTCTCATGTGCTTGGACTTCAAAAAGGCTCATCTCTGAATGACTTCTCTCTGCCCTTCTATCAGCCATGATGGATTGGGGAGACTTAAATATAGATACCACCCTTTCAGAAGAGATAGGCTGGTGTGCCTTCTTATGAGGGGGCAGAAAACCTTTTTTATTACATTATTTATTGCATTATCCCTTTTTATTACATTAACAGTAATTAAGCAGATAGTGTAGTTATATGACATTTGAAATTAATACACTTTCAGTGCAGTTTGATTTACTCAAAAGTTATACCCATTGAGTTCAAATAAATGTGTATGGGGTTCAGCCTACAACTAAGGATAAGTTCATCTTGTTTCTGTTTGTAAACGTTGTAATAAAGTTTTAATTGGTTACACTTGATTGCTGCCATACTATTATCAGTAAGAACCTCTCCACAGGAAACATATCTCTAATAAATTCTAGCTTAGGAAAAACAAGAAGGTGCAAATGAAAAATGTACGAGTACAGATGATTCTTGGGAGCCTGCAGTTATTCTGAAATAAAATTTCATGGGAAATTGTGGGAAAAGATGGACTTCCGGGTTAGCGCCATCGCCTAATGGCGGATTCCCTCCGAGCTCCGGAGGGAATCGGCTCAACAGGGGTCGGGTCCTGACGCGCCGGCGATGCGGGGACCCTTAGAAACCACAGGCGTGGAGGCCTGTGGACCTGGTGACTCGGTGGGCTCCTTTGCGCCCCCCCGACCCGCGAAGGAGCCTTTTTAAAGGCTACGGAACGGGGGACGGGGAGCGGTGCGGTGCTGAGAGTCCTCTGCTTCGCCTGCTGAGTGAAGCCGCATGCCATGGACGGAGAGCGCTGACTTCTTCCTTTAAATATCTGGACTAAAAGTAACAACCCGTGAGTAATACGGAAATTGGATTTAAAAGGGGGAAAAATTTCGGATTTGGAACGAACGGGGTAGGCGCAAAGAGGAAGTCCGTCTCCCCGCCTTGTAAACATTTTAAAGCAAGGACTAGCTAACTAAGGTTGAGAGAATATTCTCATTTTTATTGGATAAAAGTTATTAATTTCACGACTTGTCAGTTTAAGCTATTTGCTGGAGGATAAGAGTTGTTTTTAAGAGTTGAAGTGCAACCCCCCCGGGATCCGGGAGTGACCCGCGAGAGAGCCTGTTTAAGAGACATAGAAGATTTTGACAGCTGTCAAACTAGCTGTCAAAGTTGGAAAAGAAAGAGAACATTGTTTCTGTTGTCTCTGCTGGATATATTTGTTACAATTTGGTTATAAATTGTTGGAAATAAGGAAGAATTGATACAAACTAATTTGACTTTTGGTTTTTTGAACTAAGTAACCAGAATCCCTCTAGAGGGGGTTCTGGGACACTACAATGGCTGCAAGTGGAAAAATACTGATGGAGCTAAACAGGACTTTCTTTCTCCTGGGAAAGTTACAAGAACAAAATGATGTTTTGGCTATAAGGGTCAAAACATTGAATGAAACAGCAAACAAGTGTATTGAACTTGAAAGGGACTTGACTCAAGTCTCTGCAATTGAACAAAAGGCCCTTGCAGCGGAACAAAAAGTTTTGGTAGCCGAACAGGAAGAGAAACTTGAGAAACTTGAGAAAGTGGGAAAAGAAATATATGATGTGCTGGAGAGTAAGGAAGGAGGAGCAACAATGCCACAGATGAAGGAAAGCCAGAGGCCTGTCAAGAAGGATACAAAGGAAAATAAGAACGGGATGAGGAAAATTTGGTTTGAAATGGAGAATGAAGAATGGAGAGATCTCCCCATGTGGAGATCTGAAGACTCTTGGATTATAAATCTGATCAAGATGGAAGTTGGAGCTTTTGGAGCTTTTGGGACATTTGGACTTAAAAGGATTAAGAAACAAGATTTGAGCTCCACTTTTAAATATGGAAATCTGGCTGGAAGAAAAATGGACATTACTGAGACAGAGCTTCTCCGAGTTTTGGTGTTTGATATAAAGGACTATCCAAAAAACCGGCAGAGAGGAATTGAGAGAGAATTGAGAGCCTCGGACGTGAGGTCGCCAGGCTGACTGCAGATGGACTGATGGACTTTTTGTTGGGGTTCGAAACCGGGAAAGGGGGTGGTGGGGCTTTGGGAATCCAAAGGGTGTATAACTATATTCTGTTTTAATTAATTTGGTTTTGCCACTAACATAAAAATGGGGATTTCGGGGAAGGGAATTGGGGCCGACCTTAGAAAAAGACCTTTAAGAATAAGTATTGACGTATAAAGATTGAGGCTTATAAGTTAAAATTGGTTAATTAAATTGATGGGGTGAACCTAGAAAAAGATTTTAAAAAATAAGTATTGATGTATAAAGATTGAGGTTTATAAGTTAAAATTGGTTAATTAAAATGAATTAGAGAAAATAAGGTAAAGTTTGGGGATAAGAACTTGCTGAGCTAAAAATTGGAATTGGAATACAAGAAGGGGAAATGTGGGGAAGTCAAGGAAATTTGTTATTGAAAATAAGAAATGTAAATTGTATGTGTGTTTAATTGTTTTGTTTTTGTTTTTTTTCCTTTGTTTTTTTGAAGATTACAATAAATACCTTTTTTTTAAAAAGGAAATTGTGGGAAAATATAGTAGTGATAATTTTTCTGGAAAGCATCACTGTTTTAGATTCAGTTCTTTCTGTCAATATACTACACAATATTATTTTGAAGATGAAAACATTAAGCATAAATCAATATGCATTTATTGGTTAGCTTTGTATAGTAGTTATTTTTAGGGAAGTTTTTAATGCTTGATGTTTTATTGTGTTTTTAATATTCTGTTGGAAGCCGCCCAGAGTGGCTGGGGAGGTCTGGCGGGGTATAAATAATAAATTGTTGTTGTTGTTATCAAATAAAAAGATACAGAACTACTATGCAGAGTTTTTCACAGCTTAATGCTTTAAGTGAAAACTATATGGATACATTTCTTTCAATAGATCCTCTATCTATGTAGCTACTTATATGTAATTAAAACTTTATGAATATATTTATTCCCGTTATCTAATTATTTATACAGCTAATTATTTATCTGGAAGGGTTATTCAGATATTGAAAATGGAAAATGTTGCTCCTGTTTAAATTGGCTCAGAGATGACCTTTCTTACAGAAGCTGAAAACTGAAACAGAGGTAAAAAATAACAGCACTGCTAAGATTGATAACAGCATGGCAGAACTTTCCACAGTACAGGTGTGGCTAACCTGTGGCTGTTCAAATGTTGTTGAACTCCAACTCCCATCAGCCTCAGGCAGCATGGGAAATGGTCAGAGATGAGAGGAGCTGTAATCTAACACTAGTTAGTCAATCCTGGTATAGTTATTGAACACTCCTGGTACACATCAGTGTAGTCTTAAACCCCAGCTCCCCACCCATTCAGATAAATTGAATTTTACTGTGGTTCTGTGGACTTCAGAATATGGTGAGATGCCGGTTTTATTTTGCAAGGCAAAGAAATAAAAGTAGCTATCCTCCTTTTACTGGGTCACTTCTCATTTAAAAGCCTTGGGAGATAAGTCCTTCATAACTTGTTTCATTGATTTCGGTGGTTCAACCTATTTAAGATGCCATCTTAGGCACGTTACCCAGAAGTGAGTTCAATGGCACTTACTACCTTGCAAGGACGTATAGGATTGTGTGCAGTCTTGTTCTGGATTCAATCCATAGTATATTGGTCCTGGGTCGTAGAGAAACAGCAAATGGGGCAAATAAAGCATGGCACAGCAGTTTTACTTGAAGCTCCTATTCATATTGACTTAGAGGGACGCTTTGTCACACAAGTTGAAAACTAGCTTAGAAACCTAAAGTAAAGGTTAATGAAAAACAACAGTGCATTCAGTTTGGTGAGGAGCTATCAATTAGAGTGCCGGCAATCAATATTTCAGCATCATCCTTCCTGAATTTAGTGATCTAAGAAGTGGGATAAACAGTCTGTTAATTAAATTTTCAGAGGTGATAGATGGGATGGTTGGGTGGGACTAGAAGATGCCGGGAATACCAGCGATGACGGAAACTCATTCATAACCACGGAGGTTTCTTCCTTAATTATCATCAGACTGCTTCCAAGTTCTGGCTCATCTTGAAACTTTTTAAGATCAGCCAGTCCCACCCTCCGCAACACATAGCAATATATTTGTTTAAACTCTCTTTTTAAGCCCAATGCAGTGGTTCATCAGAATAAAATTGGGGCATTTTTGCTGTTGTTGATGATATCCCTCAGTCTTGCTGAAACTTTATCTGTTTAATTGTAAGTCATGAATGTAACAGTATATTTGTTTCTTTTTGTGTTCATCTCAGATTTGGAGCCAAAAGCAAACCACAGTGTTCCCTAACAAGAAATCTGGCAGCCGTCATGAGTGCAGTGATACACTTGAGACGAGACACCGTCATCAGTGACACCAAAATGAATAAGAACCTAAGGAACAAGCAGAGTTAGTTTCAGCCACTGATGTCTTGGGAAAGAATCATGATATCGGAGGCTAGTAGCAAATGGTGAGACAATGTCACTTACTTTCTGCTGATCACTTCCAAATGTATGCCTGTGACACACACACCGCCTCACTTAAAACAAGCTCAAGCAGGATTGAAACAATATCTGGGCTAGTTCAAGTGAAATCTACTTGAGCAGAAATAAGGAAATACATTAAAATACAGTAGAAATACTACACACACACACCTAATATATGAGTACTATATAGAATTTTAAAATAAAAATATCTCAAAATATTTTATACAAGTGTGACAAAATGGTTCCATGTATCCATTAAGGATGAACAAAAAAAAATTGGAAATCACTCTTTTGGTGGAAATTTGTCATAGGGAGTTCCTGAAGTAGGGTGGCGCGGGGTGGGGTAGTTCAGCTGTACAGCCCTATAGGATAGGTTTGCCTTAGTCCCCTATTGCATAGGCTCACCTAGAGCCTCTGAGAAAGTAATCTAAGGCTGCTGTAATATTTTATTATCATGGACTTGAATCACACTTTGTAGCCACAATACTGTAGCAGGGAAAAGTAAAAGTATCTTTAAGAATTTCATTTTGAACAAAAATGGATGAATTCAAATTGGCCAAGAAAACTAATTTCTTTTTATAGACCGCTTAATTCTGGTTTCTGCTCTCTCTCTCTCTCTCTCTCTCTCTCTCTCTCTCTCTCTCTCTCTCTCTCTGTGTGTGTGTGTGTGTGTCCCCCTCTCCTTCTTTTCCCTTCTCTTATGATACAGATTATTAGTAGATGGTCTGAGTAGAAGGATTCTGCTTGAAATAAGCTCTGTGGAAAAGTGAATGATTTCAAGTGATAGCTTATGTTCATTCCAGCAACTTGTTGTGGTTCTGTAAAAGATGTGAGCCAGAATCACAGATAAAAGACTCAGAAGTAAAAAAAACAAACACCAAAAACACTCAGGATGATATCTAGGCTGGGGTGGTGATGGAGAGATGGATCAAAACTGCTGAAGGTAATTTTGTGTGCAGGTTGGTTGGTTAAAAAAAACAAACCAGTTTATTGAACTCCCCAATAAAAAGGAATGTATTGCACAGAATGTGTGGAAATAATGTTGATGTCAAAACTGAAGTTTCTACTTAGCTTGTGCTTCCAATTGCTAGTGTGTTCAGTGAAGGCAAATGGAGAGAGATTAGCTTCCTATGATTGAAAATACAACTTGTGATACAAAAGATAAAGAAATTGCAAAATTACCCTCTTGAATTATTTGGCAGTAAAATTATCACTGTAAAGTTATCACTCTGACTGGTAGCAGTTAATGGAAATGACAGGTAAGTGAATTCTGAACCCAACTTTACTGTCTGTAATAACTTGTCTTATAAAAACTGAAGAATATGAGATCTAAATAACATTCAGTAACTGAGATTCTTTAGACATGGCTAGCACAGTCTCGGTTTATTTCTAAGTGCGTCACAAAAATATGGAAAGTCTACCTTATTGAAAAAGAGCTGTCAAAGAATCAGACTTTATCTTTGCAAAACTGAAGTGTTCATCAATGGAGATTATTCTGATTTCAGAAGTTCTGATTTCAGAACTACCAATTCTAAGGTCAAAGTCTGCTAATGAGCATTCACACTATATTATGGGTCCCTTTTGCGGGATCGTGTGCGGTGCTACAGTTCCCAGGGAGCTTTCTAGCAGAAGGGGGCTGGCCTGCTTTCTCAGTGTATTATTCAGAGGTTCACGCCCAGCCTCAGATTTAAGTTTTGTTTCCTGGGATATGGGGCCAGACCCATTATAAATAGAGGAAGAAGTCCGGTATTAGCCAGGCAGACGGCTGTGGAGATTCACCCTCCCTCCCCTCCCTTTGTTAATGTTTCTTGTTTACAGGTTAACTTTTTCTTCCTGTTTAGCGGGTGCTGCTACAGCCTTTGACTAGTTGCTGTTGAAGGACCGGGAACAAATTTTCCTGCATTGGCAGGTTGTATCTTCCCCGTAGCAATTCGTCACAACTTTGGCGGTTATGGCCTTGGGTGGAATCCTTAGTCTTTTCTTCCCTATAATGGGGGGGGGAGTGGTGACTGACTCCCCTGCAGCTGCAATTCCAGGGTCCCCTCTTAAAGGGGTTACATAAATGGGTGTCACTGGCCATACACTGAAAGGTTGCCAGTGAACTACCCTGCGTGTGGGGATATGGGCTCGGCTGCCTGCCTACACTTACATCGCACAGAGCACCCCCATATCCCATTTACCCTGATGTGCCCTAGTTCGCTGGCTGTGGTGCTGGGAGGGATACACACCCAAGGCCTAAGCCAAGTTCTTCCTACATTCAGAAGTTTAATAAAGTTGTGGACTAATTTTAATTCCATAACATTATCAGAGTCTTTATTTCCTTTCCCACATTCCCTGGGGGCTGGGGCTGTCATGCCTGGTCACGCAATTCACCCTGTTTCCCATCAGAGACTAATCCATGAGGTTGAATGAGGACTGCCCCATTCAGACTGCCCTCAATGAGCATACTTTCCTACCTTCCTCCTTTCAGCAAATTTAGGAGGTGGTCTGCCTCCCAGCTTTCCCCCCTTCTTAGTCTCAGTGTGGCATTTATATTTATAGAACTTAACAGTAACATAGACGAGGGGAAAAAAACTAGATTTAGCTAGAGTTTCCTGGGAAGAGAAGTTTATTGTTAAACTACTCTAGAAACTACAGCACTTTGAGGTGAACAGCTCTCTAATAACTCTCAGCACTCTTGACAAATTTCTGCTTCCAAGGTTCTTGGGGGAGACACCATGACTGTTTGAAGTGATATAATAGTACTTTAAATGTACAGTATGCATGGGGGCTGGTCTTACGTGCCTGATCCCAGTCATTCTGCGCCTCTTGTCATGAAAGCAAGGATGTAGACATTTAGACTCTAACATCACGTACAGATTAGTATCAGTGATGAAGTGGTACTGGAGCTCATCATGAAAGCACACCTCAATGGAGAGTCCAAAAATGTATGCAGCTGTGCTGATATATTGTACACACACTCACAGAAAGAGACAGACACACCCAGAGAGAGAGAGAGAGAGGCAGTACCTAGCAAAATACAAATTCATTAGTATGAGCTGACAGTCATAGAATCGTATTGTAAACCTCCCTGTGATCTTGGGATGAAGGGCAATATAGAAATAAGAATAAGAAGATGGAAGTAATTTCCTGGTTTTCTCTATACTAATATGTTACAAACAATAATAAGCATTCAGAGATGTATCATTCAGTTGCCAAAACCAGGAGAGACTGTCAGTGTCCTTGGCAGTCTGGTCAGTCAGAAAAACGTTCTAGTGCTGTGTTCTGCTGTGTTTTCCCCATGTCCTTGTTCTACTATACAGTGGTACCTCTGGTTATGTACTTAATTCATTTCGGAGGTCCGTTCTTAACCTGAAACTGTTCTTAACCTGAAGCACCACTTTAGCTAATGGCGTCTCCTGCTACTGCCGCACTGCCGCCACGTGATTTTTGTTCTCATCCTGAAGTAAAGTTCTTAACCCGAGGTATTATTTCTGGGTTAGCAGAGTCTGTAACCTGAAGCGTACATAACCTGAGGTACCACTGTACCACTAATTAACAAATATGGGAAGAAGTGCTCACCCCCACACCCTGGTATATATGTCATGTGCAGATGGAATATGTGTGGATTGACCACTTCCTAGTCTGATTTACTCTTGTTCTCATCCTTCAGATGTATCCTATTAGTATCTTGCCTTTATCTCCAACTCCCATCAAACATACTTGAAAAACAATGGCATCAAAATGTATCAAGAGTCTTATTTACCTTACTTTTCAAATGTAGAGAGAACGGTAGATAGGTTGGTGCACAGATTTTCAAATTCATTTGCAAAGTTGTTTGAAAAAACATGAACAGGGTCCAGGGGGAATAGGGCTGTCTTCATTTGTCTTGACTGAATGGGAAAAAAAGAGTTGTTGACTTAAACATGTTTCTTAATTGGACCTTAGCAAATTGAGTCAAAGTAAAACAGATGGTGTAGACATTTTCCCTGAAAGGAGGACTTGTGCTGTAATTATCTTGAGCTATGATCTTTCACAGTTACACATACATAAATACCATTTCAATAAATTGGACTTGCAACTCCCGAACTGTGTGAAAAAGGTTGTCCCAGGGGAAGAATGCTTATTTCTCCTGCTCATAATCATTGTTGGACAAATACTTATCAGTAATGGCTACCTAGTAGAATTAACTCTGTTGTGCAGTAGTAGAAAACAGAGGTTTAGTTTCATCTCCCTTCAACTTCTATATTGTAACTGTAATATACGACAAGATTTGTACTGCAGCCTGATCAACACCTTTGTGGTTCCTCAACTGCGCACAGAGAGGTCCTGGATATTTTGGCCTTCTCATTAACAACAGCTTCAGTAGAAACACTGTATTTATGTTGGAGATATGTGCTCTAGCAAATGAAGTACCCAAGGTATGTAAGTTTTGCAACAGCATCAGGTATGTGCAATGTCACCATATCTTCTCTAACCAGTGCAGGGAAATACATTTATTTAATAAAACAAGTCTACTCTGCCCTTCATCAAGAACTGACAAGAATAGTTAAAACATCTGAGTGAATAAAAAAGTTTCAGTCTTGTGCCTAATATAAAATAATGTTGATGTTATTCATGACTCCTTGGGGATGACCCTCTATAACTAGGATGTCACAACTGAAACTTCTTTGGGAAGGCAGAAAGACAGAAAGAGGGGGGGGAGAGAAGTGTGTGAGAGAGATCACACTTTTATTCATCTTAAAACTGTTTCTGCTCTTATTTGAAGGTGAACCTACCTAATTTGCACTTCCTGAAATAATATGTGAACTGAAACAGAGTCATTCTTTGAAATTTGCACTTCTCTGAATTTTGCAATGCAGTTCTCCAACCAAGTGACATGTACAGTAATGTATATATCTGGGTAAAGTGTGCACCAAAATGCATATTTTCAAGAGCATAAAATGCATTATGTTAGAAAAAAATGCTTTGTGAAAAATTTTCTATTAGGGAAAATTGGATGCACACTAAAATGCTGCTGAATTATGAGGAGGACTTTAAACAAAACTGATGTAGAAATGCAGAAATCTGAACTAGAAAAATATGGGAACTGAGAGAAAGTGACTTTGACAGTTTTACCCATCCCTACTTACAGTAAAAAAGACACCTTGAGAACGATTCTAGATGGTGACCTTAAAGGCTAATACAGGTGTCTACATTCCTTTAGGTACTTGAACCCTTAATATGCCATTTAGAGCTGCTTATGTAAGCACCAGATTTTGAATTGGTTTTACAAGCTACTTGGCAGCTGGTGAAGTTCTGTTAGAACTGGTGAAATATGGTCTGTACAATCTGCCCCAGTCAGAATTTTGGCAACCCTGTTTCACACTAACTGACACTTCTGGGCCTTCTTCAAAAGCAGCCACATGTATAACATATTGCAATCATCCGAATAGGAGATTACCAGAGCTTGGATAACTGTCGGCAAAATATCAAGCCCATTTTCCACCTCTGGTACATTGTGTCCTGTGTGACTGCATCTGGAAGACTGTTGGTAACAGTCAGTCAGTTTGGGTCGTCTTTTCTGCACTGTCGTTTGTGGCCTCTAGTGTTTGATCACTGGTAAAACTGGCAGAGATGGGGGATGCCTTGAAATGTCAACATCATTTCACTTGCTTCATCCTCCACCCATCCCTAACCCTCAAATCTGATGTATGGTTTTTAAAAAAATCCAGGTTGGGGGAAACTCTTTGCATCTCATTTACCACCACTACCTTTTCAAGTCCCCCCCCCCCATGAATACATATGAACTTGCATGTTTATGTGTAAGGGTTTTTTTAATCAATTTATCAGTTGCTGATAAGTCTTCTTGAGAATAACTTGATTGAAAGTGGGGAATAATTTTTTAAAATAAATCAATAAAGTCATATGTTGGCCAAGATCCCAGTGTGCATTGCTCCTCATTTTTTTAAAAAAGTAATGGGAGTACATATACACACACATTCCTCCTTTTAATATTAAAAGACTGTGCTAGGAATGTTGGGAATGGGTGTAATTGTGCATGGTGCCCCATTTAAAGCCTGACCTGCTTGCTTGCTAGTGCTGATCTATATCTCCCTTCTAAGTCTCCTACAGCTTGCTAGTGCTCATCAAGTAAAAGCTCGCTCTTTCTTTCTTTCTTTCTTTCTTTCTTTCTTTCTTCAAACCATACAGGAATAAAAGGAAAAGTCCCACTAACGTAAAAGTTAAAACATAGGTGTCTAATGTAAGACTGCCTTTAAAACCTAAATTTCAAGCATGCCACTTGCTTCCCTGCCCCCCAAATCTCTCCTTCTACAGTTAACATTGTTAATGCTGTCTTCAACTCAATTTCCTTGGATCCTTTACATTAATTGAAGGAATGTGGAACGATGCACAGTTCTATCTGCATGAACATACGAACTAGTGTCAGGACCTTTCTATTAGCTAAAAGGATAATTGATGTAATTGTGAGTAAACCATCTTATGTTGATTCTTCCATCTTTAAAGAAGTATTTTAATATTCTTATTAAATGCTCAGTATTTTAATATTCACAGTACAACTAGCAAATGTACAAGGAAATCTAGCTGAACAAAAGATATGAAAAGCTCTGGCAAACAATTTGTTCAGTGGAGAAGTCCAGAAATCAAAGCATGAAGAAAGTAAATGGGTCCATGCAACTCTAATATGAGGGTAGTTCATTTGTTTCCCATCAGAAGCTGATCTATTGGAACCTCAAAATGTGAAGGAAAAATACAGAGGAGGCAACTGTGAGAGTATCCCTAATATCTGGTCATAATCTTGCAGCTCCCACCAGTTTCAATAGTCTTACAACCAGAATGGATGCATACTTACTTGAAAGCATGTTTACTTGCTAAATTCCTTCTTACTCTTTTTACTGTGAACTCATCGCACACACCTATACATACTTACTGTGAGTATAAATGTATATAGGACTGAGGCCTTAGTGAATCCTCTGAACATAGCTCAGTTGGTTAGAGCATGAGGCTGACCATTCCAAGATTCCAGGTTCAATCCCTGTATGGGGTTCCTGCAGATTCCTGCATTGCAGGACAAGATGGTCATCAGTGTCTCTTTCAACTGTATGATTCTTTGTTATGGCAGGTCTCCTCTTTAGATGACAATGTGTGTCACTCTCAGTTAATTCAAAATGTGTTAAGCCAATCTTGAGGTGTTTCAGGATCTCCCAGCCCATTGTGCTCAAGGAGGTCCTGGACTTCTGCTCTGAACTCCTGCCTTGAATGCAGTGGACTTTACTTCCAAGTAAGTGTCTATAGCACTGTAGCCTCAAAAGTGCTTGTCTGTATCTCTACAAGGTGGGCAGTGTGTGGTGATGACGGAAATATGTTCTGCCTCCACTGACTGAGGCATTATGCCTCTAAATGTCAGTTGCTGGGAATCACAAGTGGGCAGAGTGCTCTTGTGCTTAGGTTATGCTTATGGGCTGTTGGCCTGATCCAGCAGGCTCTTTCTTATGTTCTTAAGTAGCTGTGGAGATTTATACAAAATGTAGTTTCTAAGCAGTACAATGGTACCTCTGGTTGCAAACAGGATCCGTTCCGGAGCCCCATTCGCAACCTGAAAGGAACATAACCCCTGGGGTCATGATTTGCCGTGTCTGCGCATGTGTGAGTGGCGAAACCCAGAATTAACCCTTTCCGGTACTTCTGTGTCACTGCGGGATGCAACCTGAAAACGCGCAACCTGAAGCAAACATAACAAGAGGTATGACTGTATATTTTTTAAAAAATCCCTACAATTTATGTTCCTGCCAATTAAAAACCACCTCAAGATGTTTGCTCTGTAACTGTTCTGCCATGTAGCCTGAGCTCTTGTTATAGCACACTGTGGTCTAGACTGTATGGGTTAGTTTGTGAGGGGCTGCTGGGTTGATGCCTCACATTATGTCTGTGTTTAATTTATTTCCTGTTCTGTTGAAAGCTAAAAATGCCAAAATAATAGCATCTTAATTTCCTCTGCATGCGCACATACACATACGCGCACGCACACACACACACACATTATTCCCAGGGTGAATATATGCAGCTCACATATTCTGTTCAGATAAACAGCAAAACCATTTAATATTTACCTTTCCACAGGTCATTGAGCTGCTGGTTTGAGGGGCTTTTTTTCCTTTCAAATTTCCCGTTGGCTGATCAAAATACCTCCAGCACTGATGCTGACAGCAGGCCAGACTTCAGAGGTGGAATATGAGGCAATGCACATTCCTTCGCTTTCACTCATCATGGACTGCTTCATGTGCAATGAGAAGCAAAGCAGAGCTAGCCAAGTGAGAACCTGTCTGCTTTTGCTCTCTGCTTCAGTGCTTCTTGTCTCAGTCTCTGAAAGTTATTCCCACTCTTGGCCTATCAAGGCTGAAGTGATCAAATAATAAAAGGTAAACCGTTAATCAAGTGACAGCGCAAAACCAAACAATAAGCCTGAAGGTTTTTTTCCTCCACTCCTCTCTTTCTTCAAATATTTGTTTAATCAGATATTTGTTGAAAAGCTAATTTATTACTCACGCTGGAGACAAATAGCTTCTTCTATGTCTTATCAATTGTTTATTTTCCTGCAGGTCAGATGGCATATAACATAGCCATTTATGGGGAAGGGGGTGCTGCTTATATGGAACAGAAAAAATATGCATAGACCTTAATGTCTGGAATTACAAAACAAACAAACAAAAACCATATTTTGAAGAGAATCAGAATACCCCCATAGACATACACACACACAATTGTAGCAGGTTTTCAGAATTGCAGGTACCTTAGCAAACATGACTAACACTATTATTGTTAAAGCCCCTGCCTCAAGAAAAAAACAACCCAGCAACATTTCTTTGTAGTACAACTTAATAAAGCTGACAATGTTTGATAGGTTTCCCTGACCCTCTGAAGAAGATTATTGGTGGTTACAGGAGCTACAGAAGTGGTTATGACATGAAGGAAAGGATCAGTTCTGCTGGTTGCTATATATTTGTGGGATTTCAAATCACTCAACCAGTCATTTTCCTTTTAAGAAAAGAAAAGACACTTTCCTACGCTGGCTTTCTGGTATCACTTTCCAAATCATTTAGGTTATCTGAAACACACCCATAGGAGATTAAGCACAGAAACATGAGAGTGGGAACTCACTATGCAGAGTGCTTCTGAATCATGTACAGTGGTACCTCGGGTTAAGTACTTAATTCGTTCCGGAGGTCCGTACTTAACCTGAAACTGTTCTTAACCTGAAGCACCACTTTAGCTAATGGGGCCTCCTGCTGCCGCCGCACTGCCAGAGCATGATTTCTGTTCTCACCCTGAAGCAAAGTTCTTAACCTGAAGCACTATTTCTGGGTTAGCAGAGTCTGTAACCTGAAGCTTATGTAACCTGAAGCATATGTAACCTGAGGTACCACTGTACTGCTCCTGGCTGCACAAGGAACAGCAGTTGACCAGTGACACCTTTTGGCAGTTTAGGCTTATACGCCAATTGCACCCTTTGCTGGAGAAGGCCAACCTGACTGCAGTCAGATGTGCCCAGATTGAACTGCTGCAATGGGTTGTCCCTTGAAAAATGCTCAGAAACTCCAGTTGGTTCAAAATACAATACATTGCCTGGACTCTCATCTCTATTGGCTGCCAGTCTATTCCCAAGGCCAACCAGAAGTCTTGGTGGTGTCTTTGACCATTAAAATCTGTAACTATCTTGGATATCTGAAGGAATCACGCCTTCCTAAATGCACTCAGTCACACACTCTGCCCCTTATTGAGCAGCAGTGAATGGATGCGGATGGGTGAGCAGTTCTATATAGTCCAAGTGCTGCAGTTATGGAGTGTTCATGCAGTTTTATCACTTTTAAAGATCAGTTTTCCAGCTGATAATATTTTGTGCTATTTCCCCACTAAACTGAGAGATAATTCTGACACTGAGTGTTGGCTCTTAATTAGTGTGTGTGTGTGTGTGTGTGTGTGTACACGCACACACACACACACACACACACATACACACACACACCGTCAGACGAAAAGATAGATAATATTTTTTTTATTAAAAAATTGTTGGCATTCACCATCGGGGATAAAGTCAAGCCATCAGAGAGTTGCAATGTCTACTGTGCCTCTAGAGACCAATATGAGAGAAGCATGTTTTAGTGCAGGTGGGACAAAGGCTACTTGTTTTGCTGTTACACATGCACCATTTGTAATACATAAATGAATAAATAAGGAGACTTTATTATGTCAAAAATTATTGCACAAGTTCATCCTTGCATTGCAACCATGAATTTTACAACCAACATGCCAGGTAACCCCAGATGTGTCTGTTTTGTAATCTTCTATTGCTGTGTGAGTTACCCAGAGTAATATTGGTTTAGCGTTTGTTGTTTCGCTGCTAGCATTTCAAAAAATACATTTAGTCCTGCTTTGCATTTCCTTCTTTGAACCTATCATCTGGAATTTGTTAGTTCATTTAACTTAATTTTTCTTTATCTTCCCCATTTGTGTCCTCATCATGGCTCTCATTGCAAATATATCTGGATAATAGTATTGATATTGCTTATACTGCCCACATGGTGCATCTCCAATCTGTAATAGGGAAATCAACATCCACGGAAAGGCAGATGCTTTGCCACAGTTCTTTCATTCCTATGAAACAAAACTAACATTAGAAGGCTGATCACCGAAGAATTGATGATTTTGAATTATGGTGCTGGAGGAGACTCTTGAGAGTCCCATGGACTGCAAGAAGATCAAACCTATCCATTCTTAAGGAAATCAGCCCTGAGTGCTCACTGGAAGGACAGATCCTGAAGCTGAGGCTCCAATACTTTGGCCACCTCATGAGAAGAGAAGACTCCCTGGAAAAGACCCTGATGTTGGGAAAGATGGAGGGCACAAGGAGAAGGGGACAACAGAGGACGAGATGGTTGGACAGTGTTTTCGAAGCTACCAGCATGAGTTTGACCAAACTGCGGGAGGCAGTGGAAGACAGAAGTGCCTGGCGTGCTCTGGTCCATGGGGTCACGAAGAGTCAGACATGACTAAACAATGCCAATAGTCACTGAATGCAACCTGGATCACATCCACCATGCATTTAGCACACATTTAAATCCCATGGCTTCCCCCTAAGAATCCTGGGAACTAAAGTTTACTTTCACATAGCATTGTAAGAACACCAGAAGAGCCTGCTGGATCAGGCCAATAGCCCATCTAGCCCAGCATCCTGTTCTCACAGTGTTCAACCAGATGCCTGTGGCTCTCTTCCCTCCTGAGGTGTCCAGCAACTGGTGTTGAGAAGCATTATTGCCTCTGACTGTGGAGGCAGAGCATAGCCCTTATGGCTAATAGCTGCCAATAGCCTTCTCCTCCCTGAGCTCCAATTCCAATCCCCTATGGCCCTTCATTTGTCAATAACAGCAAAGCTTAAACCTGGTAGAGGGCCTTTTTATTTGAACTTCTGTATGCATCCCAGCAAAAGAGCATAGGTTAGCATGCCTTTGAAACACAGATGTAAGGCTGAATAAAATAAATTGAAAAGCTTGAAAGAGAACACCATTTATTTATGGCATTTATACCTAGCCTTTAGCCGATTATGTTCTAAAAGCAGTTTGAAAAAAACTAGAATTAAGATCACTCTTGTTCTCAGGCTGACAATTTGAAAAGACACAACACGTAAGGAAAAAGAGAGGGTAAGGAGGAGGGGAAAACAAGCTCAATGATACTGCAGACTACCCCGTGATCCTTAGATGAAGGGTGGTATCAAAATTTCATAAACAACAACAATACAGTGCCTTGCCTTTTCTTTTTGCATGAAAACCAGATTTCCTTTTTTAAAAAACAAACAAATTGATCATTTCAAATGCTGCTTATTTATTATTATTATTATTATTTAATGCAAAGTTGTTGCATTAAAGGTAGCAACAACTTGTTCAGAGTAAATACTACTTATGGTGAAATTATAAACAGGAGGGTAAACAGGAATGCAAATGCTGTGAAGTCAGAATGTGTTTGAATAGTGTGCCACAACTCTTAATTTATCCATGACCTCTGATCACATTACACTTTCCAGATTACATTAGAGACAGCGTCCTGGGAAACAAAAGCCATCTTTCATCTTCAAAGGGCAGAATGAGAATACTAATTTGATTGCCTTGGCTACAACTCTCTCTCCCAGTTGGGAAAGTTAACAAATCAAATCAACAACACATAGTTCAGTCAAAGGAAGAGAAGAAGCTGTTTTTGAAACAACAAAAATTCAATACAGCATCCTTGATGGGTCTCTATCTTTATACTTTTGCACTTTGTTGAAATAAGTATATATGCATACCAAGTAATATGTGTTTCCATCTTAGCTGCCTGTAGCTGAAAGATTTTATGATAAGTAGAGTGTTATTTGTGCTGTTTTACGAGATAAATTATGTATGGTTTTGCACTTGCCACTGACACTTCCTATAAACTAGGGGGAGCAGCTTAATGGACTACAGCCCATAAATATTGTACCATTCAAATCCACAATGACAAAATGTTTACTGCTAAATAGTGTGCTTCTCAAAACGCCGCACTTCAGCTAATAGAATAAATTCAGAGGACATGTCATTTGCACCTGTTTACAATGGGAAAAACTGCTTAATGCAAAGAGTAAGGTTATTTATACTTTACATAACTTAACACTTGTCATTCAAGGACTGAGCCCAAGATCAGCAGTGGAGGAGCACAAATGGAACCAAGCACTTTGATATATAGTAATTGTTAGGAATTTTTATATGATAGCTTTATAACTATACTTTCCTGGAGTGAGGTAATGATTCTAATACTACAAAATGAATTACTTTTATTTAAACCTAGAATTTGGTTGAAAAGTTGCAGTGTCTGTGTAGGAATACTCATATAAGAAGATGAGGTAGTAATTATTGATCATAGAATTAGAAAATGATAGAGTTGGAAGGGAGCCCAGGGAATACCCCCTGCAAGGCAAGAATCACAGTTAAAGGATCACTGACAGATGGCCACCCAACCTCTGTTTAAAAATCTCCAGTGAAGGAGAGTCCACTGCCTTCTGAGCTAACAGTTTCAAGCAGCTCTTATTATCTTACTGCATGATCTCTCCTGCAGATATATCTGTATGTATATTGATCTATATCTCCATATGTCTCAATATCAGGGAGAGGGAAATAAAAGACATTTCTCCAAACACAGATGTGTCACTTTTCTTGCTTTCCTTTTTCAGTTAACTGCTCCACTGTAATACTGTGCCCCTCCCCCAGTATCATGGGCACTTATTTATTTTATTCATTAATTAATATAATTTTGATCCTTTATGGTCTTTAGGCACACCATCCACCCAAGACAGCTAACAATAAAACAAACCCTATTGTTTAAACAAATACAGAATTCTCAGTGGAAAACAATACCAACTCATGAAGCGCCAGGTGTCTGCTAAAATGGGTTCCAGAAGAGCAATCCACGATCTAGGTTAGTGGTGGGGAAACCTCTGGCTCATATTCCTAATTAGGCCTACTAGGCCAAGCTGTATCCAATTGCTCTACACTTGATGTCATATATGAGGTCAGGTGTGGGACAGGTAAAGACACAGCTAGGGCAAAGGGGGGGGTTTAGAGTAGGGATGATGGAGAAAGTCAATTCAGCTTACTTTGAAAGTGAACTTATCTAATTAACCCTTTACAAAACAATATACAACAGAAAACATGTCCATCCTTTAAAATCAGCACTTCTCTGAATTTTGCAATGCAGTTCTTCAGATGAATAATGCATACAAAAATGCATATACCAGGGTAAAGTATGCATCTATTAGTGAAAATAACATTAAAATGCATTGTATCAGGGAACATTACTTCTCAAAATGTGTATATTAAGTAAAATTGCATATAAAAATGTGTATATAAGGAGAAATCCACACTGAAATGATAAATGTTCATTAGGACTTTTTAGTTTTTATTTTAAAAAATGCAGATTGGTGTGAACATGGAGACAACTGAACTTAAGAAATGAGCCTATGATGGACATACATTCTCTTGCACATCACAAACATCTGATGAGAAGTATGTCTGCAGCCATATACACAGAGGCTTCTATAGGACATGCATGAGTAATTCCCCCCTTTCCTACCCAGAAGATGCCCGACCTAGGGGCAAGAAGCTTGTTCCCTGTGTCTGCCCTCCCTCTGATGGCTTCCTGGCATCAAAGCTATCAGAACCATACGAACAGGCATCAGCAACAGTGTAAAATACAAGCAGCCACAGCCTGAAGCCCAATCTTGCACCCCTGCACATAAACTGAGCCAATAGGAAAGAAAGGGAATAATGGACATGCATAGATTGAAGGGAAGATACAGAAATAGAGAAAGATATCACAAATTAATGAGATATTATCTGAAAGGGGTAAAGAAATAAGAAATTACAAGGAGAGTATTTGAGCAATTGAGAGTGATGACCAAGAGAAGGGAACAAAGCACATAGAGAGAAAATGTATGTTTGTGCATAGTGTCTCTCCTGTTAAACGTCTCCTTGCAGTTGAAGGTCATTGTTATTGCATACTTGATCTTCAATAGATTGACAGCTGTGAAGCCATGCAATGACAGAGGTCTCATTGATGGATACCACAGTCATTATTTGCTGAGACATGAGGGGAGTTTCCTAAGGCATCACAAATGGGGTGGGGGAAGAGTCTGGAAAAGAGGAGACTGAGGTGATATAAGATAGCCATTTTCAAATAGCTAAAGGGCTTTCACATGTAAGAAGGAGCAAACTTGTTTTCTCCTGCTCTGGAGTGTAGGACCTGAACCAATGGCTTCAAGTTAAAAGAAAGGAGATTCGGAACTTTCTGACAGTAATGGGTGTTGGACAGTGGAACAGTCTCCCTTAGGAGGTTGTGGACTCTCCTTCCTTAGAGGATTTTAAGCAGAGGTTAGATGGCCATCTGTCATGGATGATTTTGTTGAGATTCCTGAATTGCAGGGGGTTGGGCTGGATGACCCTTGGGAAACCTTCCAACTCGACCATTCTTTGATTCTAGGAAATATATTTTGGCATGGTACATAAATTAAATGTGCATTGGAAGGCTCTTCCACTTGAAACAAAACACTCATTTCTAAGGTTGTGGTTTATAAGAATGCACATTTCCTTGGAAAGAAAACAATTTATTTCCAATTTATTTCTTTCCCTTTTAATTTGTTTGTTTTGGATTACAAACTAAGCCTTAAATATGTGAATATTTGATGGAAATAAATTAGTGCCATTCTCTTTAATGCAGTGCTTATGTTTTCAATTTGAAGTGAAAAGTTGAAAAACAAGAGAAACAAATTATACTACTGCCTTATATTTGTGGGAAACTCCTGATGCTTAAAAAAAGAAAAACAGTATTAAGTGACTTCAATAAATTGTGTTGTTTGAAGAAAGCTCATTAGCACCTTGTGTATTTTAGCACTGCCTGCACCGTAACTGCATTTCCAGAAGAATTTATGATAGTATGAACAAATCTGTTGTATAACTGGAAACTCAAAGAGTCCCCAAAGACTTTGAACTAGAAAAGTCTTACATGGCAATGAAGAGTATAGAGAAAATATACCGACATCGGCAGGAAGTTTTGGAGATGGTTTGGATATGCTATGTAATTTCTGAAATTGCATTGCTCATGTATGGGCACTGGTTTTGGGCATCAGATGCCAACATTATACCAGCCTTAGCTTTCATACCATTTATATCTAGGGATGAGGTAAACTCTGAATCAAGAGAAGTTCATAAGGCAAACTACCCCCATGCCAACTTCAGCCTCTTCCATTAAGTTTCACCTTGAGATAGACCTCTTTGAGTTTGGGTCCTGCTCAAAATGTTTATACTAGCCTTTGCCCTAACCCTCTCCTGCTAGTCTCTTCCTTACCAAGCAAGAAAACCTATCATTTGCAAAGAAGCAAGCATTCTCCTGATTTGATTTAGGAAGCAATGTAAGGGGGCCAGCGGAAAACACATGACCTCTAATAGGCTGAGGCCGATGGGATTCAGTTCATGAAAAAGTACAAATTCCATGATGCCCAGAAGAAATTGTATGCTTGACCATGATCACAGGGATGGATACAGAAAAACATTACATATCTTTCAGTTCTGAAGTTTTCTGCAAAAAAAATGCTGATTTATACTACATGGCCTGAGATAGTTTTGTCACATGTGACAACTTCACTACTAAAGAGATTTATGTTGGGCAACTAAAGGCACTGTTTAGTGAAACATGACTCAAATGGCTACTCTACAAAATGAACCTTGCCACCTGCAGAGAAAGCCCTTTCCAAAGGCTTCTGCTCTAAAGACAGCCTTGGATGAAATCCCACCTGTGAGTTATCAGTTTATTGCTGCAAGATAGAAATCACCATATTTTGTTTTTATGTGCCATGTCTTCAGCTCTCCCTGATGAAAGTCAAAGGAATGGTTTTGATCACAGAAATCTTCCATCACTGCTAGTACTAGAATTATTCTTCTTTATTAAGATGGAGGCTGATGGTGTGAATCCTGTTTTAACCTGTTTGGGAAGTTCAAGGGGTGAAGGTGGGCAAAATAACACCCCTCAGTAAGAAAAAATAATATTTCATGTTAGCTTTCCCAAAGCAGTGATAATGTGGGTAGGGAAATTCTAGATGAAGGGGTATGCTGCAATTGACCAGACTGAAGAGGGATGCTGTCATTGACCACAGAGGATTTTTAGGTATTAATGAACTTCCAATGGTGGCTGGCTGCATGGCTCATGAACCACTCACAAATGCTACTGGACCTCAGCATATGAAAGTAGTAAGTAGTGTAATGATTTTGAATTTGAGCAACTTCAGTTTAAAAACCCTACTCACTCAATCAATGGTCAACACTTTATCTTTAACTAGGCCTTTGCCTGATTGACAACTGATGCCCTTAACAATAAATGTGTTGGGGTGGAGTTATTCGGTTGCTTTCATTTTTATTCATGTTTTTATGTTGTAATTTTACCCTGTGAACCTCCCTGAGACCTGTGGGTATTGTTGGAAAAACACCCGCCCGGGAAAGGTGCCAAGCTTCCCGGGATGCCGGGGCTTCTCTCCGGTGGTCACCCTCTGGCTGGAATCCTCCATCAGTCCGGAGAGACCATTGATAAGTGACCCCTCCCTTCTGAGAGGAGCACACTCACTTCCTCCTGGCATCACATCACAGAAGAAAGAGTCAGTCCGTAGTCTACTGCTACTTTACTAAGACTGTACAAAACATGTCTGCTCTCCTGAGCAGTACAGCACAAGAGTCTCTGACTCGACTCAGCTTCTATCCAGAAGCGGAAGAAACAACATTCAGTAACTCCACCCGGTTACACTGAGAACTGGCTGAGACTTCCTGTCTCACGCTCATAGACATCACATGATGTCAACAATGTAGCTGCTTCCTTGCAGCTGGTGGGAACTGAAATCCCAACAGGTATAGGGTGGTATACAAATTAAATAAATAAATAACTGACAAGAGAATTACAGCTAAGGACAGAAAAAATAAAAGGCGGTCCTATATCACCATTATTATTTGCTTTAGTAATAGGCTGTGCCCTTAGGTTGCACAATTTGAAGTGATCCACAGATACAGGGAGAAAAAAGAGAAATGGCAAAATTAAGATATTGCTGTATACAGATGATATAATGTGATCTTTGAAAAATCCAAGAATATCTGTGGCCCAGGTATTTCATCTACTAGAATCCCTGGGATGGGACCTAACTGTGTAGATAGACCAAGCAAGTTAAAGTTATAGTGGTTTGCAAGGATTAGCATAAAATGATGGTTTGCCAAGACTTTTGTTTTTGTTCATCATTTTATTCCTGTTTGTGGACTTGAGAGAATTAAAAACCTTGCAGAAAAGCTTGGAAAACTTTCTTTGGCAAGATAAGTGCCCCACTATTGACAGCAGTATTATGCAAACATCAAAGCAGAAAGGAGACTTTGTGTTCCTAGCCTAGCTTTGTATTGTGAAACTGCACAGCTAACATGGTTGAAGCTATGGCTATCTCAGAAGGAAGAGGAAGATATCAACTTGAACAGCTATTTACTGACCACCCCCTTGCAAATCTGATGTGGACATCAAAGAGGGAAAGGGGAGAGGTCTTGAAACAAAACTTAATCCCCCTTCAATTGTTAAAAACCTGGGGCAAATATAAAATCAAAACTGAGGCCACAATCACATATGGCATCCCTTATATGCCATCATAGTTGTTGTTTTTTAAATGAGGATTCAGGTATCTCCTGGACTGGCTGTGGATTGGGATGCCGGGTGAGACAGAGAACGTAGATAAGAGCCACATACAGATAGTAAGGAGGGATGAAGTCATCCCATGGTTCAGTGAAGGTCTGCTCCCATGGGGCATTCTAAGCACTTCTAAATCTATCATTCCTTGGGGCGGGGGAAGTCCCTAAGAAATGCCATGTTGCCATCCCGACTCCCATCACACACACTGTTTGAGAGCTACTCTGTAAAAGAGATTAAGTTGTCTGGGAAAGGAGAAAAAAGAAACTGAAACTCTTACTTATAAGCCATTCTCACACAACATAATGGGAGGTACTTCTAAGTAGGCATGCAAAGAATTACACTGCTTGAGAGGTCAAATTCTAACTGGATGACAAAGAATAATGAAGCAGTAAGGAAAGGATTTCAGGTTGTTGGTTCATTTTTCCATATTTCATTTATAAACAACCATCTTGATCTGTTTTGCATTTCATATATTCCTGTCCTGGGTACTCAAAGCAAATATAAACAGTGAATATTATTGCATGATTATTTACCCTTGATTGTGTTTTCTAGTAAGCCTCATCTCACTGAATGACAACACGAAGCAGGAATGCTCAGTGCTGCATTCAATTCTTCCTTTTGTCTCTTACAACTGAAGCTGACAGATTCAATATACCGTCAAGTGGTTTTTAGCAATGCTTAAAATTTACAGCGGACCTATGGCAATTTGCACAGATGTCTGGGAGATCTACAGTTAAGGAGGCAACATCAATAAAAGACAGCATTATTTGGTTAGCTAGAACAAGTATTCATTTTTTTCCTAGATGCTGATTAATAGGTACGGGGATTCCAGAACATTCAGCACATGGAAGATTTAAGACTGAGGCATTGATTCAGTGTCATGATCAAAGCTCTAAAATATGCATAAATTTGGCTCAAAAATCCATTTCAGCATCCTTCTCTTGCATCACCATATTTTCTGATGGCATTCCCCAACAGACTATCAACTCTCATCTTTCTTCCACCCAATATTTCCTTCAAAGAAACTCTATGCTAAACTACTGAGATTATTTTTACTGGGATCACAACATGCCGGGAGGTTAACACTCACCTCCACTCTAGCAATAACAATGTGATTGCAAGTGACACAGTTAGGGTCACATGCAGTTATGTCATGAGACACATCTGTGATTAAAGTAAAGGAACGGACCAGGAATCAAGAGCAGAGTTTTGAAAATGAGGGCAAATAGCATATCAAAGTTTTACATTGAAGGAGCAAGAAACATTATGTGGGTAAGGAAGCTGGGGGCTAGGGGCATTTTGGGATTCCCTTGGGGACTGTCCTGCACACCTTAGTGAACACTGGACAGTGGGGCCCGGGTGCCCAGGTAAGACTTCACTTACACATGGCACACTTAGCAAGGAGGGAGACCTTCTCCTAATCCATGGCTGGGAAGTAAATAATGGGGTGAGGGATGTGTTCATCATATGCAATCATTAATATCCATCTGCCCACACCTAGTTAATGGTTAATTGGCAGATCCTCTAATTTGTATTATATTTGAAAAAATACAATCTTTTTAAACTATTTAATAAGTTGTTTTGAGTCTTCTTTCTGGAGGTGGGAGCAATAGAGAACCATGGCAGTTTAACTGACTCTGCTGCCTGCTAGTCTGCCTTTTAATACAATGTATTCCTCAAGTTCCCACCAAGAAACACTATTCAGTTAATCCACACTTAACATTCCCATGCATCGTCTCATTCAAAATGATATAACATTCTAATAATGGTGATAAGATCCTGAAGGAGGCCAGGGCAACAAAGAAATGCACATTTTTTTTAAAAAAAGCAAAAAGACTGTTAAAACAATTTAAGAACAGAAACATTAAGAATTGTTACTTTGTAGATATAAATTGTCTACAAGGACTCACTATCCTAAAAGCTCGTCATATGGTATACAATTATTTTAGAGCATGCTCAGGACCCCTGGGTTATCCTTTCAGGGACCATAGAATTTCATCCTTAATTCGATATGATGATATTTTTTAATTTGTTGGTTGTTCTCTGGATGTAATCATGAAAAATGTACATTTGTCACTAGTATCTTTCCCCTACAAATAAAATGTATACATGACCATATTTTTAAAAGTAAAGTATGCAGACACGCTTCACAACAGAATCAGTAATATTATTACAAGTGCTAGTATACTCCAAATTAAAATAGTTGGAGCTTCTAGATTTCCCCTTTTCATGTGTTCTGGGTTATTTATTTTTTAGCTTTTAAGGTTCAGTTTCTGTAATTTTCAGAATCAATTTTCTTACCGTAGTCTTCTGTAACTGGCTGACATAAAATATGAAATGTATCAAGAGACTGACTCATACATATTTGCAAATTTCTTCATGGCAACACATGTTTTAGAATACCTTTTTAAAAAACAAACAAGCAAGCAAACTTCTTGCTGTTCTATTTGTGATACTACTTAGCTTTAAGTGATCTATATTTAAATCTTACGCTGTCATAGAACTGGAAAACTGAGAATCAAAAATGCTAAGGCCATCATATACATTGATTCGCCTTCCAGTAATTAGTGCATATTCCCATGGGTACCTATGCCAATGAATTTTCTGGTACTATTTTTAGTCTTAATATCAAGTTTCACTTAGGAAATGTACTACACACCAGAACAAGAAATATGCAAACTAAGGTTTTTCATCTTCTTTCTATTAAAATGTGAAATTCTCAAGTACACCAAGGAATATGTCAATTATATAGCTTTGAAAATATTGATTGAAGGTTGTGGTACATTTCCAACACTGAATATAAGATTCATGCAAGATTTCAACAGTCTAGGGGGAAATACTCCCGAACTCTTTTTTGGGTATTTTCTGATGAAAGCAGTAGAAAGGGAAATGACAGGAAGACCGAGATCAATCACTGGGAAGATACATTTGAAAACTCTAGTGAGGAATGTAGTTAGCTGATTTGCTTTCCAGTCGGTGCTCCCAACAGTGTATTCAACGCATCTCATTACATCTCTGCTCCTTACAGCCGCAGAAAAGGGTTCCTAGTGTTTCACAATCCCCAATCATATGATAAAATTAGATCAAACTGTTCACAAGAGTTTTGAACTGTGGAGAAGATTCTCCTTTCGTCCCAAAGGGCTTACGCTGTCTTACAAACATAAAAACAGATGTTAGGCTTGCCTTGATTTGCTTCACAGAACCTAGCATATTTTTGTGAGAAACTTGAAGATGTAAACAAGACTAATGAGAAAGGTTGCTATTAGAAGTTGCCGAAATAACTTTACATATGCATGTTTGGTCACAAACTGCACACACACACACACACACACACACACAAATGTTCATTAACATTCTAGGAAACATGTTGGGTTTTTTTTCCCATTGCACTATTGAAACCCTCCCAACAGCAAAATAGCTGCATCACAGTCGCCTGAAATGCTGTTCAAGACAAAAACTTTTGCGTGCTGAGGTCCCCCAAAACACCCCTACCCCAATAATTCACATATCACTCATAAATTTTTTGTTTAAGGTTTTTGGCATAATTTTGGCCACAACTTTATTAAACATATAAATTGTGAGTGGTTGCTTAGGCATTGGTTATGACTATCTGTCCCCTCCCCCCCCCTGCCTTGGGGGACAGCACTGACTCCTGGATTCCAGCGAAAGCCAGTGTGGAGGAACAAGATCAGGGATAACTGGAGCTGCGGCACAGACCCTCAGCTTCTCCCTGCTTGCTCCCAGGGGCTTACACGGCCCAAACACGATTCCAGGGGTTTGGACGAAAGGATGGTAAGCCCCTGAATTCCTTTAATGGAATTCCCGTGCAGCAGCAGCATTGGAGGGGCAGGCACAGCCAATCCATACCCCTCCACCAACCAATTTAAACCAATGCCTAACCGCCAACCTTACAAGTTGTGACGATTTGCTACGCAGTAGGCAAAAACCAATTGGCACACACTAATCAGCCAAATGGAAAAATTCCTACCAGGCCCCCGCACCAAGGCGGACGACCCCATGACAGGCATAGCAAGGTCAAAGCACAAGCCCAAACAAGGGAGGGCAGGCGGGTGATCCGGTGCCCACAGCGAAAGAGAAAGCAGCTTGCTGTGAACCTTGTTTAAATAACCTCTGTTCCCACCTCCAAATTGGCAACATCAAATTTACCCCAGCAATACCAACCACCTATCCAAGCCAGGCCCCTTCAATCTATCCTGCCTGGCAACTATGGGGTGCTTTGCCTGGCCCCATCCGCAACACGTGCTCTCCTTTAGTGAGAACACGCTTTGTCCCAGTGCAAGAAGCACCCAGTTAAACATCTTTCTAAACGAATTGCTTTTCAGAGATCCTTTGGGGTTAAACAGACATATGTGGGGCAAGTAGTGAAATTCTGGAAGGCCGGCTCCCAATTCACAATTCACAGGTCTTCATGAAAATGTAGCGATACTATTGTGCTGGGTGTATGGGGCTATCTGTAAGTTCTGCATAGATCAGATGTGGAGCCTGTCACCATGAGATCACTTCTCCCAACATGTGTTCATTGTACCCCTAGTGGGTGTCCAAAAAGGGCTCCACAGATACTCATATCACAAAATAGCATGTAGGATACCTGAGACGCATGCTACATGTAGGTGGCTGTGCTTCAAACTATGGGGTGGAGTTGGACGCTCATGATTCATGCATGGTTCTTCATATGTCAGGCAGAACACCAAAGATCACAGCAAGTAACCGTAAATTAGTATCTGGGGAATAGGTCAGTTGGTCTTAGCAGCGCTATGAATGTATTTCCATAGAGTATGTCTGAGTAGCATGTAATGGGTATTAATAAAAAGGGATGAAAATTGCCATTTTGATCTACTTGTCATTCTTTAGTATAGTCACTCTTGTGCGTCCAATTGTTTGTAAACAGATCAAAGCTATTATTTATTTATTTGTTAAATTTCTATGCTGCCCTTCATTCGAGGATCATAGGGTGGTATACAAAATAATAGCACAAAAATACACAACATAGTAACAAATGGGAAAATAATACTGCCCCATAGTTTAAAAGGTCCTAGATTGTTTAATGTTAAAGCTATGGTTTTCCCAGTAGTGATGTATGGAAGTGAGAGCTGGACCATAAAGAAGGCTGATCGCCGAAGAATTGATGCTTTTGAATTATGGTGCTGGAGGAGACTCTTGAGAGTCCCGTGGACTGCAAGAAGATCAAACCTATCCATTCTGAAGGAAATCAGCCCTGAGTGCTCACCGGAAGGACAGATCCTGAAGCTGAGGCTCCTATACTTTGGCCACGTCATGAGAAGAGAAGACTCCCTGGAAAATACCCTGATGTTGGGAAAGATGGAGGGCACAAGGAGAAGAGGACGACAGAGGATGAGATGGTTGGATAGTGTTCTCGAAGCTACCAGCATGAGTTTGACCAAACTGCGGTAGGCAGTGGAAGACAGGAGTGCCTGGCGTGCTCTGGTCCATGGGGTCACGAAGAGGAGGACACAACTAAATGACTAAACAACAACAAAGATTGTTTAATTAGTCAAAGGTCTGGAAGAAAAGGATTTATTTATTTTTTTGCCTTGCACCTAAAGATAATATGAAGGCATCAGGCCAGTCTCCCTGGGGAGAGCATTTCACAAGTGGGAAGTCTCCACAGATAAGGCCTGATCTCATGTTGCCACCCTCTGGACGTCTCATGAAGGCGGCACAAGAAGAGGGGTCTCAAATGATGATTGCAGGGTTCAGGTTGGTTCCTATGGGTTTCTATTGAGTACTGACTGGCAGCAGTTTTCCTGGGTTTCAGACTGGGGACATTCCCAGTCTTACCTGGAGACAGAGACTTTCTGAATGCAAGCCTGATGCTCTACAACTGAGCTGCAGCCCCCTCTTCTGAACACTGCCAACTGAATTGAAGCAAGACTGGAAAAAGGGTGCTCTACTTCCTCAGTGTTTGTGCCAAGGCTTGCCATGTGGTGAAGTTCATTTTCTCTATATATCACAAAGCAAATCATATATGAGCTCCAAACACAATCCTGTCAAATTGGTCATTTTTATCCAGAATGTGTAGCACATTTTAGGAACAGTCAAACACAGAAGAACGTCTAGGATAAGACACATACTATGCAAGTTGATAACAGCAGGTGGTGCGGAAGTAAATGACCGTGCATTAGCACAAACATCTCATACTGACAGAAATCTTTCCAATTATTCTATTTCCAACTTAAGGGGAGAGGAGGGAATTGTTGCATGCTTTAGCTACATTAAATTATCCACAGGGTTTCTAAAACAAACTTTTAAATTCAAAGTGAAACTTTTTATTTAAAAGTTTTGATTTCCCGAACTCAGTTGGATGATGATGCAATGCAGTCTTTTCAAAACCATATGTTGCTTGCCAAATGAGTGAATATCTCTTCAGTCGCTCTCATTCAGATTTGCACCTTTTGATTCAATGACACTTGAAGAATAGTGTGGTGATTGGCACGTCAAGTTAGGTGGTCAACCTGTGCCTTTTTGGCCGTGCCAGTTCACACTCACATGACAGAATGGTCCCCAGTAATGTTGCTGGTGGAACTCTATAGTAGGAAATTAGGGCATCGGGGAAATAGACAAAATGAAACCATATAGCTGTCAGATGTCAGGGAAACAGCTAGATTTTAGTTTTTAAAACTGACTTTCCTATGTTAATTATGAATCACTGAGGGAAGGATTAAAAGAAAAAAAAGGAGGAAAATTAAGTAAGGCTGGAGTAGTAGAGACGAGTAAAGGCTTAAGACCAGAGAAATGCTTTTCAAGATGGATTTCTTTTCTTCAGTCAGAATGGAAAACTGCTCCTGTTATTATATTCATAAGCTTTAAATCAGTATATATGTGCAACAAATTGGGAATGGAATAGATATCCAAGGTTAGCCATATTCAGAGTACACCCAAAGAAATCAATGGACTTATCACAAAATGGATACAATCATGTTCTAACTAATAGCAATAACCAATGACAATTAATGACAATAACCAATTGTCATTAATTTTAACAGAGCAAGATTCCAGCCAAGGGGCTGCATCTGTCCAAGTTATACTTAGAGGAGACCCTTTGAAATCTATGGATTTCAAGTTAGTAAGGATTAGCAAGACCACCGACTATGACCTAATCTGATACAACCCAATGCATTCCATTTCCTTGTTTATTGAGCATTTACCCCTACCTATAATCAAATTAATATTTGCATTTAAGCAGATTGCATTTAAGCACCTTAGTCATTTCAGTGTTTCAGCCTTCAAAACACCTGATCTTGCACTGTATCTAACTTGGTATTTTGAACAAGCCCTTCTGTAGCTCCTTCCACAACAGATGATACAGCCCATCGGATAGCCCAGTCCTAAGGATCAGTATAAGCTGGAATGGCTCAAATAATGACTTGCACCACTGCAGCTCAACTCCAGCCTTAATCCCAAGGAAAAGGGAGAATCCTCCTGTTCAGTAATTCATGAACTTTACATGAACAGTGCTTCTAGAAGCCGAGGTAATAGTATTTCCAACATCCCTTCCCATTTTCTTCATTTGTTGGTGCCAATAATCTCTATGTTTACATTCTTTTGTTGTTCCTAATATAGCCCACTTTCCATTATGACTCTAAGGATGTCTCTCTGGGGACTCAGCTACATTGGCAAAGAAAAAGTTCTCCTTCTCACAACACTCTGACACCAGATGGCACTGTGGAGTTCTATTTTGCCAACCCGATTTCTCCTACAAAGTTTACAATGTGTTTAACTGAAATGCTTCTTTGATGTGTCTAGATCCAGCCTAAGATGGATAAGCTTCTCTCAGTTTCTTATTTTTCCAGTCTTAATTTTTCAGTACAATAAAAAGCCTATGAAAATTCAACAGTATTTTAGCATACATATCTCAAAATATATGCTGTATTGTATGCTATTTGTCCCAATATTCACATTTTTACAAAGGATATTCCCCTAATATAAAGTATTTTTCTATTTTTTGCCCCCACTAATAAATGCATATTCATGCATACTTTACCTAGTCTAGGTAATTACAAGTGCCCTGTGCCCAACAAAAGCAATGATTGGCTATTTATGGGCAATCCCACCAATTCACACAATTGGCTGAGAATCCCACCAACTTCCAATGGCTGTGAGCAGAAAGATTTTCCATGTCTCTGGGAGCTGCACCAGCCAGTTAGGCCAGTTAAGCATCTAGACTAGCATTCTGTTCTTGCAATCAGATGTTGATGGGAAGCCTGCAAGCAAGACAGTGCAAGAACACGCTCCCTTCCTGTGGTTTCTTGTTACTCAGAAGCATGCTGTCTCTGACAATGATGGTAAAAAAATAGCCATTGTGACTACTAGCCATCGATCATGGGCCTAGAAGCAAACAAACATTCACTTCTTTCATGCCCAAAGTGGTGCTGGATTTTTTCGTAAAGAGAAGCCTCCTATGCAACTTTTATAGTGGGCCTGTCCAAAGCATTTTGTATTGTGGCACAGGAGTTTGTTATTCAAAGCGGAAAAGTCTACAGATTTCTACTGAGTACAAAAATGTCCTTGAGCACACTCATAAAATAGCTCTTTGGATTCTGGCCATTTACACCAAACTCTGAGTTACCCAATAAAACAGATTTTCAGTAGTTTCAGGACAATTGCAAGAAAGTGCTTCATAAAAACTGATAACTTATGTAATTAATCATTTCAAGGTATTTTACGACTGCGAAAGAACATAATTGGCCACCACTTTATGATCTGTTCTTTGTTGTAAAATTGTTGCTTTTCATTTCAGAAGCTGCTCTGACCAGGAGGTTCAAAAAGTCACAGGTTGATCAAGAGTAAAGCTCAGGAATTTGATTGCTAAGGTGAAAATAAAACACAAAGAATAAAAGAAACCAAATAAATTAAAGAAAATAAAAACTCAAATAGAACCAAGGGAGTCTAATTTAACCTAAGAGGCCAAGAGGTTGAGAGCGGGAGTGGAAATAATGTATATAAGTAAAGCTGTCAAAAAGAGGTTGGAGTGCTGTTAAAAATAGAAGAGTCGCGAAATCAAAAGGGGCTAGAGGGCTGCAGCTAATCCAGACATCAGCGATACTTGAAGCTGAACACTGAGAGGGCTGTTTTACATTGAAACTGTTTTCCTGTGACATATTGGCTTGAATGGGGACATCATCTAGACTAGGCCCATCTGGGTACATTTTCCTATGTTATTTTCCTATGTTATATTTTTACATCAAACTATAATAATAATAATAATAATAATAATAATAATAATAATAATAATTTATTATTTGTACCCCGCCCATCTGGCTGGGTTTCCCCAGCCACTCTGGGCGGCTTCCAACAAAGATGAAAGATACACTAAAATGTCACATATTAAAAACTTCCCTGAACAGGGCTGCCTTCAGATGTCTTCTGAATGTCAGGTAGATGTTTATCGCTTTGACATCTGATGGGAGGGCGTTCCACAGGGCGGGCGCCACTACCGAGAAGGCCCTCTGCCTTGTTCCCTGTAACTTGGCCTCTCGCAGTGAGGGAACCGCCAGAAGGCCCTCGGAGCTGGACCTCAGTGTCCGGGCAGAACGCTGTTTAAAACTGTTTAAAAATAAGTCCTCCCCCTCCCCCAAAAAGAGAGAGAGAACAACTTTACAACAAGTGTTTAAATTGTTGCCTTAAAAACATGTAGGAAAAGCTAAAATTGGTTTGGCTTTTAACTTTGTCTGACGGCTTGCTATTCGTACTGTGCCCCATTGCCTTACTGCACTAGTCAGTACAGAGATGAATGGGCAGTTTTGTGGAGGCAGCCAGGAAATCAAGTTATGCACTTAATAGAAGCAAAAAGAAGGTGGGGGTTATTAGCATGCCTCCACTCCTTCTCACAGTGCATGCTATAGCTAGGATGGACTAGGGTGGTCCAACTTTGTAGAGGATCATCCTCTATTAGGAGAAATCCTCAGTTTGAAAGTCTGTCTGGTATAGGTCTGGTTTAAAGATCAATAACTGTTAAAAAGCGATAGGAATTACCTTGAAACGCCTTACAGTTCACACCCACACACCCCATCTTTACAGCAGGCACACCCGTCACCTGGTCATAATCTTGTCCACTATGGTAAGATGTATTGCATCTCTATATCAAGATGTAGATTCCTATATCAATTATAGTGCACCCATGTACAATGGTACCATGGGTTACAAATGCTTCAGGTTACAGACTCCGCTAACCCGGAAGTAGTACCTTGAGTTAAGAACTTTACCTCAGGATGAGAACAGTAATCATGCGGTGGCACTGCGGCGGCAGACCCCATTAGCTAAGGTCGTACCTCAGGTTAAGAACGGTTTCAGGTTAAGAACAGACCTCCGGAACAAATTAAGTTCTTAATCAGAGGTACCACTGTATATAAATCAGCTGCATAAAATCTGCATTCTTTTTTGTTGATGCGTTTCATGATGCACAAATCGCCACCATAGCTAAAGCGGCTGTTAGCTTAGATAGCTTTAAAAGAGAAGGAAAGTGTGTAAATTACTACTACTATTACTACTACTACTACTACTACTATCATTATTATTTCCCACCCTCCATGATAGAGAAAACAGATTCTCAAAAGAAGTAAATTTCTGATTACTTGGCACTGGGGACAAACAACAAGGGAACACTGCCATCACCATGTCTTGAAGACGTATGCGGCTGGCAACACACTAGACAGTTTGCTAAACTAACTTAATCTTTAGTATGGGCCAGAAAAACAAGTCTTATCTGGAAATGTGTGCTGTACAGCATACAGTAATGTGAAATCTGTATATGTCACCCCCACTCCCACAACACTCTTCCATATGAATTGGCTGAAAAGGATAATCTGAATATGCAAACATATTATCACATAAAGATTGCTTTGCCATAGCAGGACACATGAATTTAAATGCTCTATTATCGGTCTGCATAAAATAGGTAACTTGTATATTGTGCAAAGCCTGCTTTTTAATACTAATTGTTTACCTTCAGTTTGGTGCTTTTGTTTAGTTTAGAACTTATTCAAATAACAGGAAATAACTTTTCCTCTTTTAACAGTTCACTACAACATATTAATATCTTGGGAATAAAGAATGATTGAAAGCTTCATCCTTCCATTCTCCATATGAACAGTTTTCTTTATGGGCCTGTTAAATAATTTAAATGATATCAGAGCATTAAATTGGATTTTGGATGTGCTAATTTCCTTTAGGCAAACTCAAAAGCAATGATTATTGCAGCATGCATTTTACATGGCCTGATGCCAAGTTCTATGTCAACAATACAAAATGCAAATCTAAAATATTTAAAATACAATTTACTTAATTTTGAAAGTCTAAAACAAGCTGATTCAAGTTGCAGAGGCAAACAGTTTCCTTTTTTTAATTTTCTTCTCAGAAATGGAAGTTTTTGAAACTCAGCCTGTCTCCATATGGATTCAGACAAAATGAAATTAAAGTCAGCCATGAAACATTTATGAAGAGAACAAATTAAAAATCCTCTAGTAATAACTCTGGAGCTATCACTAGTATTTTAAGTCATTTTCACTGTCAAAAAGGCATCTTTCTTTGTCAGCTTGAAGAAGCCTTTTAAAAATTCAGAGCACAACAAAACTTTTCTTTATCTGCTCAGATGAAAAGCAAATTAATTTATGCTGAGCAGCCAGCTGTAATAACGCTATAGTTTGCTCACATACATTATTTAAAGAAGATTTAAAATCTGTTTACCATTGTTGTCATTTTTTAAAAGGTGGGTTTTGCAGGTTTTATTATTAGCTTGGCAGTTCTGCTCTGCCACATATTATGGTGACTTCTACTTATTTTGCAGGGTCTACAGTAATTGTTTCCAGTTATGGTTCTGGGCTTCTAAATTGCTGCAAAGCACTCTGAAGTATTATCTTTCTTTGTCATACGTGGCTGCATTTTCTTTCTTCTTGCATAACTTGACTGCTTTTTCTCATCTACAAAGGAGTCAGAGCAAAGAGGAGGTGGTCATTTTGCACCAAGCTGTTCTCAGCTGTTCAGGACTGTTCCAGGAAGCCCTAGGAACAGAGGAAGGTGCCCTATTACAATTCAGATTATCAGCCCATCTTTGTTCAGCACTACCAACACTGATTGGAAGCAACTGTCTGAGTGGTTTACCTTTGCACTCTGGCCATGCAAAAAACCAGAGTTTTCTACACTCCCACACCTTGATCTTTCATCCAGGCAACCAAGAAGTACTAGCAAAGTTCCATCAGGGTTGGTTCCCCAAGCGACACGAGGCATGCCTGCTTGGTTGGTAGTAGAATAGATAGCTCCAAAATGACACGTGGTTCTAAAAAGATTCAGACTCTGTAAACTTCATTAGTAAAAGTTTTACTAAGGCAAAAAAGAAGCTTGGTGGAACAATTCCAGATGCCTGGAACCAAAAACTCTTTAAAATCCAGTTGCAGCAAAATATAATTGTCAAAATAAAACTTAAGCGTACTATGTACACGGAGCAAGTAAAAACAGTACAAAGAAAGGAAAGAAAGAGAAGAGAGAAAACATGAGACCCCTTCAGCCTGTAATTAAAGACAGTCCGAAGGCAGTTTGTCCTTGAGAAATAGGTAATGCACTGAGCTCATCCCAGCTGCATTTCTGCTCCCTTGAGAACTTTCCAGCCACTCAGAACACAGGAGAAAACTCCTGTTATTCTATAAGCTAGTCATGGTTTCTGTACCTTCCGTACCTTAGAAACGCCATCATACTTGACAAGTTCAAGGGCACATTCCAGGTCAGCAAAACCAATCAAAGCTGATGTAGAGCCAGGCTGGTATAGTTTAGGAAAAGGGGATGAGGCCTGGGGAAGAGGTCACAGAGAGTCCTGTGGGCCTGACAGACAGGCCTGGATAGATGTACTTGGCATCTGGACCTGACATTTACAAACCCTGGCCTAGTAGCTCTCAAGGACAACAAGGGCAGTCAACTCCAGCAAAGTAGCCATCCGTGTTCCAACCACTCACTGGCAACCTCCCACCAACATCTTCTCCCTCTCTCTTATAACTTCCACTTCCCACAGTTGTGACCTTTCACAGATACCTGGAAGCTGCACCTCAGCCTCTTTCTAGCCTCCTCCAGTCCTATAGTCTCTTTGTTTATGGGCTGGGAAGGAGTCAGGAGGCTGCTAAGATGGGACGAGCAACATGCTATCAATGCAAGATAAAATGCTAGAGCTATGATAAAATTCATGAATGGTTTTTGAACATTCTCATAGTTATTCCAGAATTAGGTGGAGCAGAACTGAGGGAAGAATAACTCCATGGAATGATAAATGAAAGGAATGTGGGAAACTTGCTCATCCCTAAATACATATCATTGATATCAAATCTTTTGTGTGAATGGTAATGTACAAATATTTCAAATACATTTCAATGTGAAATAAGCCAGACATATTCAGCATCAATTTGCATAGCTTTGAAAATATTTTTATTCATGCTCTAGTAGCATGTAAAGTGGACTAAATCCTTTTGTTTAATGAAAGGTGTTGCTTTGTTATGGGCTAAAAACTTCTTGCCAAAATGCTTTTATTCATTTTTCAACTCATTTGTGGATACTAACATTAATCCCTTCACATTTAAATCAATACAGAATACCCGTATATTTCAACATGAGTGAATAGTGAATAATATTGTGTTTTGATTATATTTTCACAAAGCCCGCCTTATTCCTTCCAGCAGATATTGATGAAATATTATTATTTCACAGATTGCAGTCATTAAAGTTTATTTAAAATAAATCATGTGCACTGTGTGAGGGAATCAGCATGATCTCAAGTGCAGTAAGGATTCATAGTTTATGCAGGAGCATAAACTGCTTGATTGTTCTTTGCACACAGAGAAATATGACCTCACCTTGCAGTATGTATAAAATACCATGATGACTAATTCACTATTTGCCATTTATTCTGCCATTTATTCTGCTCTTGCCTATATTCCTTGGTCTGCCAAGGGACCAAAGAATATAATTTGACATCAGGCAAATGGTGGTAGATACTTCACACAGCAGTTCCATTTAAGCTAATGGGACGCCTTCTATTGAGTCATGTTCTTTGCACACAGCATATTCTGAATGGCAACCATACTTCTCTTATTACAGTTAGAATATATCTAAGAATAGTTCCAAAGTAACTTCAAACTAGCAACAAAAAAGCTCAAATGATAGCAAAGAATACTAGCAAATGTAGCTATCTTGTACCCCTTGTGTCTGCATGGTTTTGAACAAGGGAATTCTTATTAATCTATTAGGAGTTGGATGTGTTTTCAGAGCTTGTCCAAATGAGAAGAGTTTGACAGAGAACTAGATGATTAAAAAGGAAACTATGTAATGAAGACTTAAAGAAGAAGCAATAATGAAGCTATCCCCTCCAAGGAAACCAACCAAGCTTTTGAATAGGAGTGCAGTTCTATCAGAAGTATCACACTGTTCTGTTTTATCAGGTAGATGCTTCAGTTGTTACTTAACTGATGGCAGACAGATGTTCAGAGAATTTGTTGAATTTTATGTAGCTGTTAAACTTCAAATGGAAAAAACAGTGCTATTGCTTCCCACTTGCACCACACTAGAAATCATTATTCCTATTATAATTCTTGTTAAGATTATTCAGCACAGCATAGACTGGAGAGTCCATTTATAAATTGCTTAAATAGTTTGGCTTGCAGAAACACACATGCCTTGTACTTTAAATTCCCCACAGTTAAAACAATGTTTCAAGTAGGGCTCTTTAAGAACTCACCCTTGGGGGGTTCTGTAAATTTCAGAGGTTGCCTGAAACTCACAAATCTCATTGTGGGGAAGATTAGGGAGTCCCACTTCAAAGATTACCTAAATTGCAGTGATCACAATTAAGGTAACAGGAGAACGGAGTCTGAGATTCATACTTTGTGTTGTAGAACAAAGAGGGAGAGGAAGAGAAAGGAATACCTCTGGTGAAGCTGGTAAGTTCTTAATAAGTGGCTTGAATTGCATGCACTGTTTTGCATTTCATGCATTGCCTAGAATTCAGTGTACAGTTCATGGAAAGGTTATAGGGAGGGAGAAAGATCAGTGAAATTAATATATGACTGTGTAAAGATTAGCCTATGTGGTTTTTTTAAAAAGGGGTGGTGGTGGTGAAAAGAGTGAACTCAGTACATGAAATGGCTTTTTTTAGTTCAGATAGCAATTGGGCTGTGTCTGTATAAATTTAATTGCCTATAAAATGGGAATACTTTATCAGAGCTATCTGGTGTCCACTGGGAAGCAGGAAGCTGGTTCCTCTTAGATCTTCTAGTTGGGCTGGTGGAACAAAAGCTGAGCTGCTCTGTGGGCTTCTGGATGCACAGCACCCCTGTGTGTGAGAGAGAGAGGTCCCCAGTCAGTGAATGGCAGGTGCAGCACTAGGGCACCGGGGCACCTGCACTGTGCCAATTTCCTTGCCAACTTTCTTCCATCCCTCTTGGTCACTGGGAGCAACCTCAGTGTCAGGAAGCCAGGTAAGCAGTGTCACTTGACACTGTCCCACCAACTACTGCTGGAGGACAGAGGCAGCAGGCAGCAAAAGTAATACAGATGAGGGGCCACCAGGGGGCGCATTGGAAGATGGCTGACAATAACATCTCTCTGACCCACACGAGGTAATTAATAGGCTGATATGGGAGTACGCAGCCTCCCTTGCCCCCCCCCCCAGGGAATGGGGGGACTGACTTGCCAGCTGTGTCCATAATTCACCCCCAGATTCGAAAGAAGGGGGTGTGGACACTTGGCACGAAGCCCTCGGGTGAGGTCGGCTCTCCCTGACGCTGTCTCTAATCACGCACTGGTTCGCATTAGCTCGAAATATATAATTGGAAATATATAATTGGAAAGAAGCTAATGCACATACATCAAGTGAAGATCGGGAGTAAAGACTGCTGATTAATGGGATCTCTGTGAGCGGAGCGACGGGCTGGACAATAAATCAAGTGAAGAATCATCATTAAAAGACTGGTATGTTGGAGTGAAACGGAAAGGGGGGGAGGAAAAAACTTTTTGTGTGTGTCTTATGTGAGTACCAATAACCCTCCCCTCCAGAGAGAAGAATCGTTGCAAATTACTAATCACAAGCAGGAGATCAAGAACTGTGTGGAAATGAATTACTGATCAAAGAGAGGACTGGTGGAAACATCGGGGAATGGAAGGAAAGTTTTATGACACAGTTACAAATGGAGTTTCGTTAAGACAGGCTTGTCCATAGGAGGACGAGGGGGAGGAGGACCAGGGTCATTGGAATGTGAATGTATGGTTATCGGAATGTGATTTTGACCTGGCAGGGCCCCCTGAGATATAGATTGGCAAGCCTGTGGAAATCAACGGACAGACTGTGGGAATGTTCTTAACGGAGGTGTGGAAATGGCGCCTGTCCTTTATGTGATATGGCTCTTGGACAGTGTAAAACCCACACAGGAGATGTTTGTTTTCAACCCGCTTGTGAAGATTATCAGAGATCACAAAGAAAGGAATATATGATAACAACAAGAAGATGAGGAAAATAACAAAGAGACTATCTGTACAGAACTGGAAAGAACTGTTTAATTAAAGCAGCAGCAAGAGTGATGTTTGGATCCCCTTTCGGAGCTTGAAGTATGGGTACCCCCAACAAAATTTTTAAAATCTGGCTGTATAATTTGGAACTAATGTGATTTGGAATTAATGTGATTTGATTGGCCTGTTAATAAAAATGATATTTTTTTTAAAAAAAAGTAATACAGATGAACAGTAGGGCTGGTTACTACAGGTTCTTGGTAATGTGGGCCTTAGTAGGTAGCCACAATGGTTGTGTGGCGAGTTCCCGCCTCCCCCTCAGAAATAAAGACACGAGACACAAGAATTCAAGTTAATGGGTCAAATTAGGCCACAACTTTATTGATTACAGGAATTGAGCAGTATTGGTTTAGGCATTGATCCTATCAACTAACCGGCTTCAGCCCACTTGCTTGAAGACCGGTAAGGGTTAACAACCAGTAGAGGGAGTCCTGCTGATGCACATCAACTAGGAGCTCCCCCGTGGTCACCACTTGGGGGTGTGCCGTGGGCCCACACCTCCATAGGCTTAGAACAAGGCCACACCCCCCAGAATCCTTTAGTGGACTACCCTTTGTTTTGGGGGAAGGTGATGGCGCTTCCTTCCCCCCTTCATCTGCATAATAATACCCCTACCAATGCCTAGCCGCCCATCCCGGGAGTTGTGACAGTTTGCTACGAGGTAGGCGAAAACCAAGAGGCTGGTGCCAGTCTGCCAACTGGAAAAATTCCTACCTTGAAGGAGACCAACTGAAGTCCATAGCAACATCAGAGAGCCTAGCCTAACGGGTGGGAGGGGAGGGAAAACCTGATCAGCTGAGGCGCGGGAAAGAGGAAGATCCTTGGCCGCGCAGGCCCTAAATAGAGCCGGCCACACCTCCCGGGCCAGCCGATTGGCTGGCCGGGGTGGTGACGCGTCCGAGGATTCCCCTGGTATCACGGGGGCTGAAAGCCAGGCCCCGCGTGTGGGGGGGGAGGGGCGTGAAGCCCGCAACCCCACCTCCTCCCTAGCTCAGAAGTGGCTCAACCGCCAATCTTGGCTCTGCAAACAAGTACAGTTCTTTAATAAAAAAGGTTGAAGCAGCTGTTGGAAGTAGTTGTGTTGCCTGCCTGGCCTGGGATTTAGTTTCTCCAAACATTATTACATGTAGTGAGGAGAAGAGAAGGTATGCTTCTGCTAACCACATGGAACCTGAGCTTAGTCTAGAAGTCTGTAACAGTACTTAGTGGAGTTTGTTTGCACCTGAAAAGTGTCTCCAGAGTGGCTAAAAGATTGGCTGGTGCACTGGTGGCTGCTTGTCAAACTTGTTGCAGTTTGGGCAATGCTAAGTGATACCAATGTGATGTAGCATCAGATCTGTCACAAACAGGAAGATAAAAAAGGTGTTGGGGAAACTCATTACAGACTTGCCAGCTGCAACCAGTAGCCAGCAACAGACTAAGCTGCCGAGTGGGGAAATGAAACCAAACATTTTTCATAAAAGTTTTATGGCCAAATGAATAAATATGGATGTTTTCCTTGAAAAGAAAATGATGGTTGAGCAGGAGGACCTTTTCTTTCCACTGAAAGCTTTCATGGCAGAAGTATGCTGGAGAGGGATTAGACACTTCTGCCAAGCATCTTTCTGACATTATTTCCTCAATTTTCATAATGTGTGCTTGTTTACCGACATTGTATTATTTGCGATTCCAACATGTTCTGGCAATCTAGAATGACATAAAATGAACCGCCAGCAGATCTCTATCAAGTTAAAAATCTGGAAGAAAGCTCGGCATAGTGTGACTTAATCTGTCATTATACTGTGGTGTTTACATTAGCATTCCTAATAGCCAACTATAACAAAAACAGATGCATAATATTAGCTTTCTGAGAAACCAGGTTATGACAGGACTATTCACATTCTTGACTGCTTTGTTTTACACATATCAAATGGATAAATGAAGTGAGATGGGTTGTCCTCCTCACACAAAATGGATTCACACAGCAAAGAGAGGGAGACATCATGGCTGTGCACCAGCCAACTCCACTTTCAATGAAGGAGGTTTATTCACAGCTGCTGCATCTCCCTCTTTCATGATGGAGAGACGCAGCCTCAAGAGAGGCAGCACTGATTTGGGTGCCTTTTCAGTCAGCCATCTCTGTTGAGGCTGAGGCTTCCTCTTCCCAGGGCGTAATGGTGGCACATGGTGGGCAGAGCTGATCTGCCACTCCTGCCAACTGTTCAGAGCCCAGTGCCTTAGGCCTGGGAGGAAGGCCCTTTCTGGACACCTTACTCAAGGATCTCTCAAAACCTGGAGGTGCCACTGAAGTGAGTGCATTTCATCATGTATTCATTGCATGAAACCGACATGGTAAAATAAGCTCACATTTAACTTGCCAGGTCAAGGTATAACAGCCATTCATTAAGCTGCATTTTATATATTCAGCCAGGGGCATCGATGAAATAGCCTGGAGGAGGGCAGTATTATCCTTTCACAGGAGCATAGGAAACTGCTTTATGATGAGTCAGGCCACTGGTCCATCTAGCTCAGTATTGCCTACACTGATTGGCAGTGGCTCTTCAGATTTTCAGAGACAGATCTCGCCCAGCCTTATCTAGAGCTATTGGAAATTGAACATGGGACCTTCAGCATGCAAGGCACTCTACCACTGAACTGTGGCCCTTCCTCTCTCCTTTCCACCATGCAGATAAATTCCAACCCACACAAGGGCTTCCATATTAGTTGCTGCTCCATGAGACTTTGCCTCAAAATGGATGGAATGAAATATATGAACTAGGCCACTGTGCAAACATGTGGTGGACTCCACACCACAGGACAAAAGTTGTGTGGACGGGAGGATCTCATTACATTTCTCCACCAGACTATTTCAGTGTCATCTCCTGATTAATGTAGGAATCAAGATTAGGCAGCAAACCTTGGCACACTTACAAGGAAGTCCCACTGAACTCAAGTTAAGGGTAAAGGTAAAGGGACCCCTGACCATAAGGTCCAGTTGTGGCTGACTCTGGGGTTGCGGTGCTCATCTCGCTTTATTGGCCAAGGAAGCCGACGTACAGCTTCCGGGTCATGTGGCCAGCATGACTAAGCTGCTTCTGGCGAACCAGAGCAGCGTACAGAAACACCGTTTACCTTCCCGCCAGAGCGGTACCTATTTATCTACTTGCACTTTGATGTGCTTTCAAACTGCTAGGTTGGCAGGAGCAGGGACCAAGCAACGGGAGCTCAGCCCTTTGCAGGGATTTGAACCACCGACCTTCTGATTGGCAAGTCCTAGGCTCTGTTGTTTAACCCACAGCACCCTTAACTCAAAAAACTCAAGTTACTTTAGAGCAAATACTCATAAGATCATGCTACATGTCTTGCTGAGGCACAGCAATGACATGGTCACTGCTCTGTTTGCTCAAACCCTTCCAACCTTTGCTTAGAGCAAATCCTCCGTACTTTAATTATTGTGTAAATAAGTTCTCAGCTGGCCCTTATTGAATTTATTTTTTATTATTATTATTATTATTATTATTATTATTATTATTATTTTAATTTTTTTTTTTTACAAACTAATACTAAAACATTTGTGTTTGTCACTGGCTGTTAGGTCTGGAAGGTACAGAAAAAATTCCACAAAGGGTGTTCTGCATGCGGAGCTAAAAATTAGCTCCACGACTCTTAAAACAGGGGACAAATGATAATTTGCCACTGACAAAATTTCTTCAAATATTTATGCCAAACCCTACAAAGAAAACAGCTATAAGAAGCCAACAGATTTTGAAGAACTAATATTATTTTGTTATATGAAAGAGAGTTTTAATTTAATAAAAGCCAATTTTTTCCTAACATCATTATGCACAAGCAGAAAATGCTAACAACATGGCCATTTAAAAATAATAAACTGAGCATCCTGCTGCGGAAATGATGTGTGAATTTTAAATGATATTTTAAAAATAAAAAGTGCTTTGTTTTCTTAGCTTGGTAAAGCTAATTAATTTACAACATGCAAAATAGGATCTTCTATATTTGACAAGCTAGTGTTCTTATACTGAATAGAGATTTTCCCTGCTTCTATCAACCATGACATAAAGCAATTGGAGTCATGCTATGTCATGTTAAGGGAAAGAGAGACTATGGAAAATGTTTCCCCTTTTTGCCAGAGGGGAAAATTTGTCACACAGAATGCTTTAAGAAATGCTGAAAGAGCCAAGTAATACTGTTTGCTATATATCTGATATCTTGTTGAATACTCAGGTCGAGGACATCTTGAGCTAAATCTACAAGAGGCTGTCTGAGAAAAATACACACACACACCATATTATTTCCTTACTTTTTAAAGCTGACTCTGTGACTTTTTACTACAGTCTCTAAAACTTCCTCTATAAGTTTTTACTGACTGCCTGACATTTATAGGAAGTATCAGCCTTTCTAATTCAGATAACAAGCTGTTCGTGAGTTTAGAAATGAAACCATAAGTCTGTTTCGAGGTTGCTGACGACGCTTTGTCCCCCCTTAGAGATAATGCCAAAAAAAGTCAGGACTCAAGAACAACACAGGTCAGAGCATTCTTTAGAAAAAACAGCCACAAAAACTATTAATTTGTTGATCCCTCAAGCCAGCTGCACATCTGTACCACTTGCCAGTGGTAAAGGTGATAACAAAACATTGGGTTTCTTCCAGCCTCTAGAAAATATTGTATGGATGTTATTAAAAAAAAGTCTTGCACATTTTATATTGTAAATCAATGTCTCATTCTAAAAAAAAGTATGAATACAAATAATGGCCAAAGGTTGACAAACATTCCTGAAGAGGTTTTTTTTTGGGGGGGGGGGGATACATATATATCATATTTTATAGTTAGCTAATGAGCTGTTTTGTCATGTTCCCATTTCATCCCTGTCAGCAACTGCTGATATACCCAGATCAGACAACAGAGAGCAATTAACAGATATTATCATTATAGCAGTTCTCAGAAATTTTATTGTTTCAAATGTGTCAACAAGGTTAACAGCCTTGTCATGTTCTCATTGGTCCTGAGCCAGGAAACACAGGGACATTGATTTTGTTCTATTTACTGAACACCAGATTTATGAATTTGATGTCAGAGGGCTGTTTAAACAATAGACAAACAACCTGAGATAATCCATCTGTAAATACTTGTGAATATGAGGTGCAATAATGCTGTGGAACTTGACTTTTAAAAAGGGTGGGGGGAGGTGGCCTCTTATTGAACAGCACTGCCCCTGCACAGAAGCAAGTGTCAATATTAATGTAATTACCAATAATAAAATACTACCATTTCTATATTTGCACCTGATAGCTTTAGCAGTTTACAAAGCATGGCTTGTGGATCTAAATATACATGACAAACTGAAGGCACTGAACACTCCTTCACAAATGTCATTATTATTGATGTGATAGTATTGGCAATAACTGTGACATTAAATATGCTACTGAAAAACTTCAGGTGTAACTAAATCTAACTGTTCCTATATTTGTTTTATCCTTCATCACCTCTTAAACACCCAAATACCTCTTTTCACAAAAACAGTAAAGCATAATGAGTCTCTTGATTGAATACTACTACTTACGGTTACACAAAAAAATGTGCAGTCTTCACTATAAACAGCTTCAGGAAAACAAATAAAAATGAGCACTGCAGTGTGAGATCTTTCATTTAAAGTCAATTCTTGACATGTGGAATGTTTATGTGACCTGTGTGGTGTCACCTACCTCCGGCTATTAAGCCTGATAAATGCAGCTTTTCTGAAATGGTTTTCCTTCGTTTTTAAGTATATATTCTATTAAAATAATAACCATTCCACCCACTGGGCAGTGGTATTTCAGGATGAATATTATAATCAAATCCATACCTGAAACCCTACCCAAGGCGCAGTATAGGAATTCATTAATGCACTGCTTGTGGTAACTGATGGTGGAAAACATTTAAGAGAGGAAATAACATCTTGATGAAAAGCATAAAAATAGTACCATAAAGAAACCTTTCATATTTTTAAAATAAGGAGGGAAGCCAGAAAGATTCAGTAAGCATCAGTTTGCAAATGTCATTTTTCCTCCCCGCTTCTCAATGACACAAAAATAGCAACAATGGATTTCCTTTTTTTAAAGAATACATCAAGTTTAACTCTATATTTCTTTTACAAAAAAATAGCTTGAAGCAGGAAAGAAGAATGAAAATTGCCATGCCATTTCCTGGTAATCGGATATATTTAGGTCTTCTAAGTCATCATTTATTATAAGCACCACACAATAAGTAAGTAAGTCAGCAAGCAAGCAAGCAAGTCTGAAGTCACACCACTGTATCTGTTTGGGCTGTATTTAATTTTGTCTTTCTATATAAAATTAATTCTGCTTCCCCTTTTGCATATTTTTTCTTAATTTTCAGATTTCTTAGCCTGTGCTGTCTTCCAACTGAGTCATAAAAGGACAAATTCATGAAAGTCTCAAACTTTTTGGCTCCTCCCCCCCAGCGAAGTTAATGGTGATAGAGGTATGGGATTCCATTGCCTTAGAATGATGCTTGAGGGATTTTGACTTTAAGGGGAAACTTTTTCTTTTAATCCTCATGAGTAAACTCTCCCCACAAAAAAACTTGGAAAGACCAAAGTGTGCATCTTCTTACTCCAAGATCTCCCATTCCCAGTGAAACATAGCATTGCAAAAGGAAATAATTGGTGGTGAGTAAAGCTAGCTGATGAATAATAACTGGATGTCCCTGAATATCCTTAGAAGAAACATTCTCATGTCCTTTCAAGACAGGGTTCACAGGAGTTGTAATTTTGTATGTCTCCCAATTCATTTAATTGTACCAGGATACATAGGAAACTAGAATTTCCATGAAGCATGCTATGAAAAGACTGTTGAACATAACATCAAGATCTTAAGTGCAAGGCCTACAGGTTGTGAACTCACTCACCACACCCTCACCCAACCCCATGGGCAAAGGCAATAATAATAATAATAATAATTAATAATAATAATAATAATAATAATAATAATAATAATAATAATAATTTTATTTATATCCCGCCCTCCCCAGCCGAAGCCGGGCTCAGGGTGGCTAACAACAATAAAACAGTACAACAGTACAACACAACACAACACTCTAAAATCATTCATTATAAAATTAATTCAAATCAAACCAATGGCAATCATTGGGCCGGAGCTCAATGGTGGGTGGAATAAACTCAAAAAGACAACCTTCTGGCTTAGGCACTAAGTATATATCCATTATCAGCCTCCTGATGGAGGTCTGGAGCTTGAGCATGGCTGGAGTATGGACCATGTCAAGATGCAGGTCAACTGAGGTGGCAGAACCCTGGCCTCTGCTGGAAGCTCTATGGTCCATCTGCCCCACACGGCTTCTGAACAGAGACTTCAACTTAGACCCCTCTAACAGGGTACCCTGAGATTGCACCTGCTTGAGGTTGGGATAATACACCATTTCACGTCAAGCCCAGTATTGGATTAAAGATTGCACTCAATGCCTTACCTGTCACCTGGAACAGCTCCTTTTGGCCTCTTGCCACAATCCAGCCTATAGCTGCAGCCAATCCTCCATGCCCCTATAACACATTGAGTGACCATTACTCATTTAAGCAAGAGATAAATGTACACCATTGGGTATGTAAAAGTCAATTTTGTCAAATTTTATGCACAGGTGTGAAATAACACACTTACCTAGGCGCTCTATTGCTTGCCACAATGCTTTATTAACCTTCTAGAGGGCATGGTTGATGCAGGCAATGTATTGGGGAGTCCAGAAGGACCTGACAACTGTGTGTTGCTGTAGGGCCAACCAGTAAAGTATTGCCTAGGTAGTGTGTGACCTGATGCAGCCCTGTCCTATTCCTCAACTACAGGTTTCCACCTCTAGCAAACTTTCCATGCTTACAAGGTCAACAGCATGCTTGCTCAGAAGACCCATTGACTTCTGTGAGGTTTACTCCCAAGGTGAGTTGGTAACATGTGTTTTGGGGAATAGGGAGATTGGCAAGGTAGGTTGCCAGACTCAAACCCATTATAAAGTGTGCTTTGAGGTGAACTTGGGCTTGGATTGTATGGGGTTGGCCAGCCCAAACTAGAAAAGTGTATTTCTCAATTTTCCCAACTGCAATATTTGCCAAGGTCAATGGTTCTAACTAATGTTATAGGATTTCAAAATTCCAAACAACATACATGTTTTTTAAACATCTCAATGAATTTGCTCATGAATATTTTGTGTGTGTTAAAAAACAAATAAACACTGCTCTAAAAGCTTTCATTACTAATAATTGTCCTACTCGTTTTTTTTAAAAAATAAGACTCAATCTGATCATCTGCCTTATTTAACCTTTTTAATTGGCTTGACTTGTTTTTATTCATTTAAACATTCTTGTTTAGAGCCAGTCTAACAATAGCATGAAACTCATATTTGTCCTAATGGCAATTTCCTAATAATGAGCAACGAAAGATCTCTTTTTACAGTGAAGGATATTTGGTATGTATTCTGAGTGCCGTTGTTAAAAAATAAAATAGAATCATACCCTACTTAGCCCTCAGGTTTGTTTTCTTTTAAGAGTTCATTGACCTTGTATGTTGTTTAAAAATCTCACAAATTAATTGGTTAGACATTTGAAAAGTATTAATCAGCATGGCTCATGATTCACAGCTTGATGCAGTATATATGCAACTCTTGTTTGAGGGTGCAAGCCAAATAGTGACCAGATGTTTAGAATTCACTGACTCTCTTTGCTGCCATCTAGTTTCTGCTCCTCCAACACCACATGCTCTTGTATGAAATACTGGCAGTTGTGAGGAAAGGAACTTGATTTTTATTGTGTTGAAAATGACACACATTTAGAAATGTATACACTGGAGATAATAAACATCCTTAAATACAAATGTTCCATATGAACTTTTTATTTTTTAAAAAAAACAGATTGTTGTGAAATGGGATGGACCAGACATATGAACACACTTTAGTTAAATAGATTAATCTGTCAATCTGCAAACCCCCATCCACTGAAACTGTATTTGGACTTTGTTTCCCAATAACAACAACCACAACAATAATTTATTATTTATACCCCGCCCATCTGACTGGGTCCCCCCAGCCACTCTGGGCAGCTTCCAACAAAACACTAAAATACAATAACCTATTAAACATTAAAAGCTTTCCTAAAGAAGACTGCCTTTAGATGTCTTCTAAACGTTTGGTAATTATTTTTCACTTTGACATCTGGTGGGAGGGCATTGTAGTCTTGTAATCAAACTTGCAAAAGGGTTGCTGGATGGCAAGAGGGCTGGAACTGGGCAAAAACCTCTGACACCATTTCTTACGGCCCTTGCAATTGGAGCTAGAAGGGTTATGTGGGGGGGGGGAGCAGAGGAAATCCCGGCACCTCAACATTTCAAACAAGAAGATGAAACTGAGATTTGTGTTCTATGGAAAGTGTGTTTGTGTGTGTTGCGCACTCTGCCTGCCACATGTACTTCGGACAGCAAGAGAAACTCCCATTGACAGTCCCAACTGCAGGCTCCTCTCAGTTACGGTAAATCCCTCCCAGACTCACAATTTCAACAACATAAGACATATATTTATTGATTGCAAATAAAATAAGAATTTGAGGGTAAAGGCGCTCAGTTTATAAACAAAACGAAAAGTGTTACATTCAGTGAGGGTTCACATGCTGAGCCTATAATTTGTGAATTTTATCAATATCCATCAAGAGCTAGTACCATGTCAAAAGGAACTGTGACAATTTGATGGAAGTGAAGCAATAAAATTTGAGGTACTTGGGGCCACATTCAAAATCGGGATCTGCACTGTACTTACATTTGCTTCTGGCTTAGAAGTCAGAGAGTTGGCTTGCAGTGCCTAAATGAGAAGAAAGGAAAATAAACAGCACCTGTATCTTTTAGCTTCTTCCTATCTCAAGATCCATATTATAGGAAGAAGGAAATTGGTATCTGGTCCTTATGTAAAATGTCACCCAGAGGCTATGCTCTGCAACATGGCAGGCTTTTGTGATACGGACTCAGTTCAGCTGAAAATAAAAGCAGCATTCATGTATACACTTAAAAATATTTATTCATACATACTTCTCATGGAAGTTACACTCCCAGACACAGGCAATTCCCTGGTGCCGCCTGCTTTGCTGAGCCTGCCACTGGGTCATTCATGCATATCTATGTCAGTCAAAGCAGGTCAAGGACCTAAGTGTGTACTGGGGATTTGCCTTTCCGCACAGTATTGCTTGACAACTGATTTGCAAGGCATATTCCGCCTTGCCTGCTTCTTAAGAATAGATAGTAAGTTAGAAGATGGGCCCCAGAATTATAATGCTATGCAACATATAAATACAAGGGAGGAGAGGGGTTTTGTAGGAGACAAAATATTGGCAAATGTTCAGGGCAGTGACTGCCACTTTGGACAGTGCCAGTCAGGAGTTGGGGCAAGCGAAGATCTCTGGGTGGAATCCCACAAATCACCTGTTTGTGGGATTCCACCCAGACATCTTAGCATGCCCCAACTCCTGACTGGCACTGTCAAAGTGGTTTGCATCTTTTAGGGAACTCAGATTTGAATCCAATCCCATATGGGACACCATGCATGCTCCGTTAGGGTGTTCCTATTGTTTGCTTGTTTTTAAGTTGACATAGCAAGTATAGAATATAGCATACCACTGGTGGGTTAAAGCTAGGAACTGGGGACAGGTTAGATTCAGTTTGCATTAAAGGTGACTCTTCCTAATCTGCAATTTCTGAAACAGCATGAGAAGCAAACCCCAGCCAAAATTCACAGATTTCTGAATGTGTACAAAAATGCATATACAGTGTAAAGAGTGCATCAAAAGGCATATATTAGTGAAAATAACATAAAATGTTAAGGAGAGTTGCATGAAAGCATGTGTTTATTAGGAGAAATTGAAACTAAAACGCTGATGAAGTTTCACAATGGCTTTTTAAAAAAATAATAATGCAAATTGATGCAGAAATGTGGAGTACTGAATTTAAGATTACAAAAATGGGATCAGAAACTGAAATTGACACCTGCTCCCATCCCTAGTTGAAACCATTGTGTCTCACTCACCCCTTTGTTTAAATCTAAAGTTTAAACCCTTTCCCTGCAGTTTGTTTGCTTTTTTAAAAACCTGCAAACCCTGGAAGGTAGACACACCAGTTCATAGTTTGTTTCATTTATAGCTTAAAAGCATAGAAGCAGTTAATGATCACTTATATTTGGCTCTGAGTGATTTCCCTGATTTCGCCTGATTGTGTGATGAACTGCTGAATGTTTCAAATAAGCAGCATTGCTGCAACAAAACTTTATATATCTTCATTTTCCCTTCCAGGCTTGCCATCTCAGAAGAAATGTCTTGAAGAAAGCTAAATGCAGGAACAATAAAGACAGAAGGATTCTATTGTTTACATGCCTGATTATATTTTGCTTCTTTCAGGTTTAATTAACTATGATTTTCTTTCAAATTGAATTATAGGAAATCATTAGTATATAAGAGCACGGTGGAGACAGCTGATTTGGCACCATGCATTTTAAATATCCCTTACAGAGACTAAGCCATATTTTAGAGCTAAAATATTTTAAAGTGTTTATTTAACTTTGCCTGACCTTAGTTTTTCCCACAATTTATTTTTTAAAAGGCATATTGGTTAACAAAAAGTATTTCACTTTACCAATGTCAATTCACAGTGCAGACTAAAATTATGATAATGGTTTACACTAAGGGGGGTTTATCTGGAGATGCTATCAGACTGATGAAGGATGCTCTGAGTAAAGCTGGGGGCATCAACATTAAATTACCTGAGCAGCCTTTGCTCACCATTATTTTCAATTCAAGCCAGAAGTACTGTCACTGAAATCTCATCCAATCATAACTCATCTCACTATCATTCATTGAACCTCTACTTCATTTATGGAAACCTCAAGGGAGGAATCACTTTTCAGTTAAAGTCCAGGGGAAAGCAAATTTATTCACTTCATCTTCCATGCTGCAAACCATGCAAAGTTTTTCCTTTACTGAAATCTCACATCACTAGGCCTCCCCCCACCCAACCACCATTACTGACTTGGACAAATCAGTAAAAAAAAAATAATCAATCTGATTAAAATTGCATTTCTTTTGCACAGAAAATATGACCTCAAAGTGAAAAATAGTGCCTCGATTTCTGATAAGGAGAATCTTTTGTGTCTGGTATGGGAAAGCTGAGAGTAGAGAAAGTTTTGGGCAGAGTAGTGGGTGATGCTTTGTTGCTTGAACATACAGTGGTACCTCGGGTTACATACACTTCAGGTTACATACGCTTCAGGTTACAGACCCTTCTAACCCAGAAGTAATACCTCGGGTTAATAACTTTGCTTCAGGATGAGAACAGAAATTGTGCTCCGGCGGTGCGGTGGCAGCAGGAGGCCCCATTAGCTAAAGTGGTGCTTCAGGTTAAGAACAGTTTCAGGTTAAGAATGGACCTCCGGAACGAATTAAGTACTTAACCTGAGGTACCACTGTATTACCTGCTGTTTCCCAGGTATACCCTCCAGGAAAGGAAAGCGAGTTTGGTCTGAGTAAGAAGGCAAGTAAGTATTAATTCTGGAGTTGATTTTTATGCCAACATGGAAGGGGCTTCCCTAGTTTGTAAAGTTTTTCTCCCTTCCTGCCTGTTTTTCAGACACAGCTGTCAGGTTCAGGATAGATTACCTTTTTTAAAAAATCCCCACAGGATGTATAGATTAACCTGTCCCAGCATAAACCACCTCTGAATACCAGTTGCTAGAAACCCCAAGTACACAGAGTGCTGTTGCAATCAGGTCCTGATTTTTAAATTTTTCATTTATTTCAATATTACTTTCATAGAAAATATAACCAGGTTGTGTCTAATGCATTGACAAATACTACAATAACAGCATCAGTAAAAGCATCAAAAGCATAATAATAAAGTTTCAGAGGCTGAACAGTTTAGTTGTTGTTGTTGTTGTTGCTGTTGTTGTTGTTGTTCTTGTTGTTTTAAACAACCTGAAAGAAAGCAGAGATGACTTCCATTGAGTCTTGAGTGCTAACCCTCCCCCGTGCTTCCCTTGTGGATTCTTGATCTAAAATAGCAAGTTTTATCACTTGCGTCTTTTCAGCATCTTCTAGAGATAAGAGACATTTGTCACATCTTGAAGAGGGTCTCACTGACAAAAGCTTCAATCATGTGGAAAGCTGTTTTCAAATTTCCATAAAACAAAGCAGACACCAAAGCAGACACCATTTACGTGATAAATTGTTCTTAAGACAAAATCTTAGCTGACTACTCAACTGCTTGATTTTGTTATCACAGATTTGTCCTTCAGTTTTTAGCAGCATGAGAATGAAGGGCTTACAACTAATTGTGCCAGGAAAACAGAGCTAATTTGTTCAGACTGCCAAAAAAAAAAAATGTTTTGTAAGTCATTAGACTAGAGTGTAAATCATATCATATATAATAACATAGCATTATTAATGGCTGCATTGACCTACAAGAAGCCTTAGAAAGAGATTCTGTATTAAAGGGAGATTCTAGATCAGAAAGATTTTAAAGGATAGAAATATATCAAATATGCAGCCTAATCGTGGACCCAGCTCTGTCTCCTATCACACTCTAAATACTGTAGTCAAGCTTTAACTTGGTTGGTATAATAATTGCACCTAATACCACAATGCAACATACTATGCATTCTACATACTGTCTTCTATATTTTAGAGTGAACCAGTTTGGACTGCAAGGATTCTGCTGCCCTGGGGTGTGTGTGTGTGTGTGTGTGTGTGTGTGTTTGCTGTAATCCCTTCTTGTCAAAAGAATGGAGTGTCACCCACAATTCAGCCTATCAAAGATCAACTCATGCAAATCAGATTAAATGGTAGGCATCTATGCCACCTTTGCAAAGGTGGCCCATTCTGCTTCACCGCCTGAGGCAAAATGGGAAGGTGTTGCGCCCCTGCCATCCACTTGCTTACTAGGTTCACAAAGCTGTAGCTATGGCTTCCAGGTTGCAGTAAAATCTCATGAGAGGTCCATGAGATCTAGGACCCCTTGTCGTCACTTCTTTGGCAAAAGCAGCAGTGAGCGGTGCACCTCCTGCCGAAGGAGGAGGGAGAAGGAGTGGCAGCAGCAAAATCTCACAAAATCTCACCAAAAGCCATCACTTTAATTCACTTCCCTGATGGCAGCAGCAGGGGCAGGCAGGTACGTGTGAGGGTGCCAGCCCTTGGGATTCCACTGCCTGAGGTGAAAAAGTCCTGAGTTTGACAAGGGAAAGGTGGATATATGAGGAATCTTTCAGTTTGATGGATAGGTCTAGTTTTAATTGCAGTGAATCATTTCCCCAGGATACTCCACTTATAATGAATTGAGGGAGGGGTTGAAAATTGTTCTCTTTTCACATGGATCTATTAGACAACTTAACGAAAGGTGAAAAATATTTTCCTATACTACATGTGTTATAAGGGTGGCGCTGTGGTCTAAACCACTGAGCCTCTTGGGCTTGCCGATCAGAAGGTCAGCAGTTTGAATCCCCGCGACAGAGTGAACTCCTGTTGCTTGGTCCCAGCTCCTGCCAACCTAGCAGTTTGAAAGCACGCCAAAAAGTGCAAGCAGATAAATAGGTACCGCTCCTGTGGGAAGGTAAACGGCGTTTTCATGCACTGCTCTGGTTTTGGTGTTCTGTTGCACCAGAAGCGGCTTAGGCATGCTGGCCACATGACCTGGAAAAACTGTCTGCGGACAAATGCCAGCTCCCTTAGCCTGTAATGCGAGATGAGAGCTGCAACCCCAGAGTCATCTGTGGCTGGACTTAACTGTCAGGGGTCCTTTACCTTTTTTTACATGTACTATATGCATTCCACAGTGAATATTGTGGAATGCATATATATTGAAATTCCACAGTGAATAATATCCGGGAAGGTATATTCTGTGACAAGCCTCCATGCCACCTATCTCTGGAAATGTTTTGCTAAAAGACCAAGAACTGCTGTGTCATACAAACATAAAGAGCTATGCAGCTTGAGACCAATTGTGATGATTCACTAACCAAAAATCCATATAGACATTAAAGTTTCTTCCTTAAGACTTCTTTGTGAACACTGGCTCCCAAAGTTTGTTCCACTAAAGTTTACACATATTTCACAGCTGGCTAATAAAATGTAGCCCTAAATACATTTTGGTGTTCTCCCCTCCCCCTTTTAAACTGACAACAACTTTTATTATATATTTTAGAAAGGTGTTCCAGAAACCACACCTATAGCCCAGTCAGATGGGTGTTAATTGGGAAGGGAGCCCCACTTCCTTTAAAAAGGCTTACTCATCTCAAGTGATTGGGAATAGGCTTGCATGACTATGTTTCCTCTCTCTCTCTCCTTTTAAGATTTCAATTTGCAATGCAAAATCAAATGAGCAGCCTGACCAAGCTTCAACACAAAGGAATTATCAAATCATTCTTCAGTAACTGACTGAACTAATGGCTTCCTGCTGAGCTTTCCAGCTGCTATTGAGTAGATAAGACACTGCTGTTGTCCATTGAAAGAGAAGCTGGCTGGTCAACAAAAATAAGTTTTCCCTCCTCTTGCAATTATTGCCTAATGTTCACCAATCAAAATTCCTCCACCAGAGCAAACCATAGCCCACCGATTCAATTTTGTTGTTGTTTTTATTTTTGTAATTATGTACCCACAGGTCTCCAGCCAGGACCTCTGCAGCTTTTGCTTTCCCCCTCTCCTCCTCCTTTCTCCCTGGATCCCCCAATACTGTCTATGGTAGGAATGAGAAACCTTTATTCAGCTGAGGACCACATTCCTCCATTGGCAACCCTTCTGGGTCCAGAGGTAAAAGAGCAACAGTTGTGACTCTTAGCTTTGCACAGAGGGTGACATTTCAGCCACACAAAAGTCAGATACATGGTTTTCATACACAAACCATATATCCAGGCAAGCAAGAAGCATTTTCACATTTCAAGGACATGTTTCAGCCAGGCAAAGAGCATCTGGAGAGGGAAGAGAGTAGGGCCAGTCAGAGATGAAGTCTGGGGATATTTCTTGGGGTTGGATAAAGAAATCTCAAAGACATATTCAAATCCCTAGACCAGAGGTTCCCTCCCGCTAGGCTTTGGAAATAAACAAATGAGTGAGCAAGCATCCTCAAGATCCTCAAATTTATTCAAGCATTATATCCCCCCCCCTCCTTCCAGTGGTCCAGAGTTCTTATCCATTCTCCTCCTTGCACAATGTTAATCATATGAAATGGGGGGACAGAGGGATGACGACAATGACAAAACAACTGAATAGGGCTATTGCCTAGAACAGTGCAATGGTAGTGCTGCTGTCCATGGTCCTGAAGGCAGAGTTTAAACTCCAGGGTTTTACATGACAGTTTTACAGCCTCTCCATGCAAGATATGTAGTTTAGGACTGAATTTAGTAGTGATAGATGAGTCATTGCTGTTGACTATTTATGCCCCCCACCACACTGTTCTTATGCAATGCATGTTTCCAATAGTCTTTCAGTTGGAATGTTTAATACCAGCTATGGATGCATGGCTCTCACTTACCTTCTCCATTACATGGTAAGGCAGATAAAGCCACGTGGAATGCATTCATTCAAAACTACCATTTATTTTCTCATGGTCAGATCTAATCATGTAGGAGAGACTTACCAAGAAATGTAAATGTCACCTCCCATAATATTGTAAGGGGGCATCATAGTGGGCCATAAAAGTAAGACTACTGTCTTAATCTCTGGTAAGACCATTTTTCTTTTTATGTGGGTGAAGGTTGTCAAGACAGAATTAAACATTTCAGGCACATCAATTTTCCCACCCTGAAAACTAAAAAATTATTAAAGTGACTGAGGTAAAGGAGGTGGGAGGGAAAGGGAGGTAACATGAAGCTCCTCAAACAATTGGAGAGATGGATATTTTAAAAATGCTTCAGGAACTGAAGGGTGACTAGTGAATGATTGATGAAATATTCACAGAATGAATGTAAGGACCAACATTATCAGTCTTTCCTCAAATGAATGATGCCACTTCCATCCCCCATCTGCAGTGAAACATTTCACTCTTTAAGTCAAATTTTCACATTTCCCCACATAGGCTTCCCCCCCCTTTCAAAATTCAACTCATTTTCATCTCAAATAATTATGTTGCCATATTAATTCATAACATTTTAGGGACATGTTGTTTTCTCTTTCTCCACCTGTCTTTTCCAAAGCAGTCAATGAAAATGCTAAACTAATGATAAATAAAAATGTGCAAGAGCCATAAATAAAGTGACCACCTCTTTCAGAGCTTCCTTCTTTTTCTTTAAAAAGCCTGTTTCATTACGTGTTCTGCCTTGGTAGAAATATCCACCTTTAGGGGGGAAGCTATTGTACAGAAAGTTAATAAATAATAAATAAAATAAACCAGCATCTATACAGATGCAGTGATGGCTTCTAACTTCAATTACTTTAATGGAATATTAGACAAATTTATGGAAACTAAGCTATCAATACATACTAGTCTTGATTGGTATGTTCTGCGTTAACTGTTGGAGGCAGATGGGACTTTCTTCTTATCAAGCCGAGTTCTTCTTATGCTCTTCATCTTGCCCCAAATAATCAAGCAGTGAGATTGTTTCCAGTAGTGTTGATATTTTATTAATTTCAGACCCTTATCACCAGGGGCTCTTACTTTGATAGGAGTAGTGACACTTGTAGAAGATCTTGCAGTGATTTTTTGAATCTAAAGCTACTTATGTGCTGCATGTTTTTTCTAGCACAGTTAGGCTTGGTCTAATAAGAGCAGTGTGTGTGAGTGTGTGTGTTTTAGATCATGAAAGAAAGAAGCTCCCACAATGCTGCTCCAGTATCCAATGGAAATTGAGTCCCCTATGGTGGCTTAAAGATAGCATTGACAGGTCTCATTACAGGTTTCCTGTGTTGCATCTATTTTGTCCCTAAAGCTCTAGATAAAGGCAAGAGACGTATGAAAGCCACACCTTATCTGCAACACACACACTGCTCCCCTAGCTTCTAAAAATGCAATCAGTGTTTTAAATATAGCAACTTTCCCACTGATGCCAAATAAGGTTTCACTAACACCCACATTTCGCCTCTCAGAGGATATGAATCACCACTGTATAATAATCTACTACTCAGGTTTACACTCAAAGGTGCAAGGATAGCTGAGAAACATTTTCATGATTTACACAACCATGTAACAGTGACTGGGAAGAGAAAGCACCGTAGAAAGAATGTTTTACCATCATTAAAGCTGTGCTGCCTGACTTGTCAAAGCTTTCCTATAGTAGTAAATATTACTTTCCCCAAGGGTCATATTACTTTCCCTAATTGTTCAGTATAAAAATAAATGTTTTATTTTAATGACCCTTTACTCATTTTATGGCAAATCTGTGTTATAAAAGACCAAAGTTTAAAGAGCTGGATTTTGTAGGACTGTAGGAAATGTAAAGGGATATTCTTACATAACAAATGGGTGATTCTGTTTCAAAAGTGATTTATGTTAAGTGTTGGTATATTTCACAATTATAACTCAGGTGCCTGCTTTATAAGCTCTACCTCTGCTTTTAGACAGCTAATATAATATTTTCTCTATGAAAATGATTCCACACAGAAAATGCATTTAACCATAATGGGTAACACTCAGCAAAATAGTTATGCTGTCACACATTTCTCTGCTTGCTCAATTGAACTTCCCCTCTCTCCTTTCTTCATTCACTCTCCCCAAATCTTCGCTTGAGGGTTTGGGTCAGGGGGACCAAGAAAAGACTTAGAGGGTGCATTGTGGGACACATGGGGATAGGAATTGGAAGGGGAAGTTCCGCTGTGGAGCCAGAAGGCCTTGAGCTAATAGGACTGCTTTGTTAGATATTGTCTAAGAAGAACAATAGCTACTACAACTACAACTATGTGCTTGGAACATAGAAGAAAGTCTCCAATCCCAAGGAGTTTATACTGTTTCAACACAAGGGAGTCAAACATAAGAAAGATAGAGTAACTGTGGCAGGATTGAATAGAATAAATGTATATTTCACCTACACATACTTAGGCTGAATTAAAATAAAACATAGAGCCAAAGTTCTCTTAAAAAATGTGGCTTTTCATCACACAGGTCTTTTAAGAAAGGCACTTAGGCAAAAGAGACAGCAATGGTAAAAGAGCAGAGGCATTTGAGGCAGCTGGTATACTGTGGACTGTTATGGGCATTAGGAGAACCCTGCTGGATCAGACCAAAGTCCTATATAATCCAACATCTTGTTCTCAGTGGAATCAACCAGATGGCCATGGGGAGCCCAGAAGAAAGACATCAGCAGGATAGGATAGTTGGTGGAATGAGAAGTGTGTCAGTCACAAACATGGATGTATTTGAATGGAAGAGGAGAGAGAGATAAGTATGTCTTGGAAGGCTTTGAAAGGAAGGCTACAGTACTGGTACAAGTTGTGGGTGCAGATGCAAAGTCACTTTAGGGATTTCTGGGGCAAATACATTGCCAATGTTGGGATAAAAGAAAAATATAGACAAAATCTATTTTTGATTCTTTGTCGTTTTGAAATTCCAGATGGTAGTTAAAATTGTTTATAGTCAAGATGTTAAGGACCATTTTGTTAAGGTTAGACACTGATTGGGTAAAGCCCTAGTTATGGTTGGAGGGGTGGTTGTAAGCCTTTGCCTGCCCCTCTGAGAAAACACGGTATCCTGTTAAAGGAATCCAGGAGGAGGTGCTTCTGTCTACATGTCCAGGTAGTGCCATAGCACCTCAAGGCATAGGTGCCATCTCATCCCAGAGATTGTGGGTGCTTGCAATGAAGGACTGCAACTTTGGGGCCCAGCCCAACAAATATATTATTGTGGGTGCCATGCCCCCTAGTGTTGGCTCCAGTGCCTTAAGGTGGCAATCTAGGCAAGGAGGCACCTACTTGATTTATGTCATAGGGCCTCCCCACCCCTGAAGAAACCCCCATGAAACAACTGAATGTTGTCATGTGTGATTCTTTGATCTCGGGTGCAGCGGCAGGTTTTTTTGTGCTTTGGCAAGCCATATGTAAAATGTTGAGACAAAGTTTGAACAAAGTTAGAGAGATCTCCATTGCAAACAGCTTGATCTCAATTAGGAAAAGCTAGTAAAATTTTCCACACAGAAACACACCACAAACACAATATTCAAGTAGTCACTATACGGGTTGAATGCAGATTTGCACTGCATGTCAGAAGAACTGTAGTGAAAGCAGAAGGAAGGGGAGAAAGAGAACAGAATTCTTTTGTTGATTTTTTTTTTAGTATGTTTACAGCAGTTTCTTAAGTGGATCAGTTGCCTGTCAAAGATAACACTTAAGATTATTCATGACTGCAAACCTCAGCATATTTGTGCATTAACATGTTGAAAAATAGCTATGCAGTTTTACCAGGAAGCATGTTGATAAAATAATTGTGGGACCCTCATTCCACGAACAGGGCACCACAGGGTGATGCTCCTTTCTTCTTCCAGCATCTGTCATAATCTGACTACAGATGCATGTCCCCCTTATGTAATTTCAAATAACAAAAGTTTACTTTCCAACTGGCAGAGCAACAGGTAGCAGAGCAACTTGGTTCACTGAAATGAATGCCCGCCAAGGCACCATTGGAAAGCTTTCAGTACATTATGCAAGATACAGTGTGGCAGATACAATACTGCTACATGGTTGAGAAGGGACTTACTAACTGCTGTAATGGACCCAAATAATTAGAAATGGATGAGCTCTCCAAAGTTCAGCTTGGTTTAACTTGGAATATCTGAGTTCCTCCACCACAAAAAATCCAATACATATCTGGATCCCCACCACTGTCCGCAAGGCAGGAGTTCAACAAATGCTCCTGCCAATCCCCATTATCTTCACTGTCTCCAAAAACCACCCTGCCAACTCCCACTCCTCTCAGAACACACTCTCACTTCCATTCACTAGTTGCCTGGAAAGTTGTAGGTGGCAATAACAGAAGCATCAGGCATATGTGAAAAGGAGAAGACAGATGCTTATCCCTTTGCTTCATTTCACATGCTGAAGAACAGCAAAGCCCAGGGGACCGTGGGAGATGTAGTTCTCTTGAGAAATGCAGCTACTTGCAAAAGGAGGAGGACAGAACTGACAACATATCAGGCTTGCCAATAGAACTGTTTATTCTCTCGCTCTTAATACTAGAACCTGGGAATATCAAATAAAGCTAAACTTTGAAAGATTCAGGACAGACAAATGAAAGTACTTCACACAGCCCGTAAATCTATGTCCCTACCGTGGAAGGATGTGTGGATCCAGAATTGGCTTCCAGAGTCACTTACAGACTCACTGCTAAGACCATGTTTATGGAAGACATCTTACTCGGCTACAAGTGATCGCCAAAGAATAAGAAGATACTACCTTGAGTATTAAGGGACGCGGGTGGTGCTGTGGGTTAAACCAGAAGGTCGTCGGTTCGTATCCCCACGACGGGGTGAGCTCCCGTTGCTTGGTCCCTGCTCCTGCCAACCTAGCAGTTTGAAAGCACGTCTAAGTGCAAGTAGATGAATAGGTACCGCTCCAGCGGGAAGGTAAACGGCATTTGCGTGCGCTGCTCTGGTTCGCCAGAAGCGGCTTAGTCATGCTGGCCACATGACCCGGAAGCTGTACGCCGGCTCCCTCGGCCAATAAAGCGAGATGAGCACCGCAACCCCAGAGTCCGCCACGACTGGACCTAATGGTCAGAGGTCCCTTTACCTTTACCTTGAGTATTAGAGGTGGTGCACCTCTGAATGACAGTAGCTGGGAATCAGAAGTGAGGAGAGGGTTATTGTGCTCATTAACATTTTCCAGCTTGTTCCTTCCTAGTATCATAGAATCATAGAATTGTGGAGTTGGAAGCAATCCCAATGGTCCTCTAGTTCAACACCCTTTCTTATGTACACATGCATAGAACTCTGCAGCAAACACTGGATTTAAAATCTGTATAATAAAGCTGTGGATAATAAAGAACCCTTTTTGTGTGTGGCAAGCTTTAAATGTTTGATCCATCTAAATCACTGAGTGAAATAGAGAGAGAGAGAGCGCAAGGGGGCTTTGCTTCTTCTTCTTTATTTTTTTTTGGAAGCATTACAGTGCAACATGTGCCAAGGAACTCCACTCCAGCAATCCTCTCCAAAATGGTGACCTCCCAGCTGCTCATCTTTTGGCTCCTGTTGAAGAGCACATTGATAATCATGTCACTGAGCGGTGTAACTCTTAAAAGCATTTCCAGCAAACCATTCTGTTCTGTTCAATGTGGATTCATTCAGAAAGCAGGAGGCAGATTTAGGTGGAGCCCAACCGGTTTAGTCACACTGGGTGTGGAGCCTCAGGGGCACCGTAGGTCGAGCCGCAACTATGATGTAGAATGGAAGGTGAGATATGGGGTTGGGATTGCCAAATTTTGGCATCACACAGGACATCACTGAAATTTGAGACCCCAAGGTCGACCAATAAGAAAGCATGGCTTGCTCTCCCCATTTCCCTCAGAATTATTATTAGTAGTAGTAGTGTTGTTGTTGTTTAGTCGTTTAGTCATGTCCGACTCTTTGTGACCCCATGGACCAGAGCACGCCAGGTACTCCTGTCTTCCACTGCCTCCAGCAGTTTGGTCAGACTCATGTTGGTAGCTTCGAGAACACTGTCCAACCATCTCGTCCTCTGTCGTCCCCTTCTCCTTGTGCCCTCCATCTTTCCCAACATCAGGGTCTTTTCCAGGGAGTCTTCTTTTCTCACGAGGTGGCCAAAGTATTGGAGCCTCAGCTTCACGATCTATCCTTCCAGTGAGCACTCAGGGCTGATTTCCTTAAGAATGGATAGGTTTGATCTTCTTGCAGTCCATGGGACTCTCAAGAGTCTCCTCCAGCACCATAATTCAAAAGCATCAATTCTTTGGCGATCAGCCTTCTTTATGGTCCAGCTCTCACTTCCATACATCACTACTGGGAAAACCATGGCTTTAACTATACGGACCTTTAGTAGTATTAGTAGTAGTAGTAATAGTAGTATAGTATACTACCCCAAACCTGTAGAACTCAGGGTGATTCACAACATAAAAATTAGCATGTAATATCATGCATATCATCATGCACTGGCATGAAATGAAGGGGGAGTTTAATATTTGTTTTTACCTTCATCCATTACTCATCTCTCTCAAAAACAAACAAACAAACAAACAAACAAACAAAAACACATCAAATTGAAACAAATTGAGGATTCCTGCAGCTCATTGCTTCTGCCCATGCTTATTCCTTGCATTTATCAGTCAGCCTTTGTATCTCTTCCAGTGACTGCTGCCATTTTGTGAATTGTATTGCACATTTTTGAAAGCAATAACTCTCCCAAGTTCATGGGTTCCAATGTAAGATTTGGAGCAAATATCACTGGTTTTTAAGTGCATAGTCTTACTGTATAAAATCTCATTGGAAGAGTAAAAGATAATGAGGAATGCCCAGTGTAGTTTTCTTTGGGGTTCTGAGCTTTACTAGACTTTCTTCAGTGGCAAAATAGCTTTCTTGGTAGTAGCTTGTCTCAAAAGGCTCCTTGACTACTAGATAGCAATGAAGTATCACTGAGGTTTAAGCAGCAGATTCCATCATAATCTCGCTTTAGAGAGGTAAATTATTTCTTTCTACAACATAGAAGTCATACAAGTTGTCTGGGGAAATAAAGATGTGGCTAGGGTACATGCTTAAATGTCACAAAGTGTGTCAGTTACACAGAGAATCACAAGGTATCTTTTACCATGACAATGTGGTTTTTTGTTTTAGCTAAGAAGAAAAACAAAGAGGATTACTTTATGATAATTGGAAGTGGCATTTGCTAGCATTTTAATCTAAAGATTATTAATCAAAAAGCTGCAAGGAACTGTAAACCCTTCAGGAAATGTGTGAAATGCTGACACATCTTAAGATATGTCAGAAGATTTTTAACCTACACAAACAAAGAAAAGGTATGCTACCCCAAACCTACAAAACTAGATACAAAGATTAAGTTGGCAATAATAAAAATAAGGAAATGTGTTTCTAAAAATAAGGAAAATAAAGTACAACATTAATGAGATGTAAAAGTATGCAAATAATGGTCAAAATATATAAAATTACAAAATAATATAATAGCACCACATCCTGATCTTGATATAATTTCACTGGGGGGGGGCACACATTTAAAAAGATAAAGTAAAAAGATAAAGGGACCCTTGACCATTAGGTCCAGTCGCAGACGACTCTGGGGTTGCGACGCTCATCTCGCTTTACTGGCTGAGGGAGCCGGCGTTTGTCCACAGGCAGCTTCCAGGTCATGTGGCCAGCAAGACTAAGGTGCTTCTGGCGAACCAGAGCAGCGCACGGAAACGCCGTTTACCTTCCCGCCTATTTATCTACTTGGACTTTGATATGCTTTCTTTCCCCCCAATTTTTTTTCCATTTTATAACAGTAATAAACAACACAAACAGAAAAACAAACAATACAAACAAATTGTTGTCTTATCCTTATTTTTTCTAAACATTGTTAGGTGAGTCCCCCCATCTGATTTCCATTTTACCTCATCTTTAGCAGTTTACATGTATCATAATTTTAAACCATTTTTTTAATCACACTTACTTTAACCATTAAAATCTTCACATATTATCCCTTACAAATAATACTATTTTAAAATACACTATCTTTTACTTCTAACCCTACAGCCTATATCCACTTCCAAAGCTATTCTAAGATTTAAATATTAACATATTTTTTCAAATATTCTTTAAACATCTTCCAATCTTCTTCCACCGTCTCTTCTCTCTGGTCCCAGAGTCTCCCAGTCAGTTTGGCAAGTTCCATATAGTCCATCACCTTCATCTGCCATTCTTCCCTAACCCATGCTTCTCTGCAGGGAACAGCTGAACAGTGAGAGAAAAGGCACTGTGTTCCCTGTTGATCAGCTGAGCTTGCCCACCTCAGCAGAAGAAAAGGCACGTTTCATGGAGAATGTGCACATGGCCTAGAGACTGTACAAAATGCAGTTGGGATTTGCACATTGCCCAGGGCCTCTTAGAGAATATTGATACTGACCAGAAAATATGCACAAAGCCCTTTTCATAGACAGATTGTGTGCATGTTTTCTGTGATATGTGGTGGCCTCCTGTTATGCACAACTCACATTACTCCAGATATACACAGAAACACATACACACCCCAGGTAAAAGAAGATACTGTGGAACTGTTAAGAAGATATATGCTACAATGCAACAAATTAGTTATCTTCACAGCCTCTCTAGTCAATTCTGTGCACTACAACACAGGCTGCTATAAATCAGGACTCCAAGCTGTGCATGGTGGGTAAAATGATCCCCTGCGCAGAAGGTCAAGACAAAGCCTATTGTTGCTGGCATGATATTTGCAGTCATCCAACTATAACCCCATGCTGTTATTTTGTGTCTTGTTTTTTAATCTCCCTGGGTCTACTCATATGATTTATCTGTCCTCATAAATTACTATCATATGCAAATGCCATTAGCCTGCTGTTTATCCCTTCTAGCTCATTAATGAAAACAGCAAATAAGCACAGGCCTTACACTGATCTGTATATTAATGCAGGAAACCTCCCCACTATTCAATGTGTTCATATTTATCAACAGTGTTTTTCTACTGTCCATCAGCCACTTTTTGGTCCATCAAAAAGTAAAAGCCAATGAGCTTATGTCTGCATTTTAAAATATTTTTGCCTATCAGACCTAAGGATTTCATTTATTTTCAAGCATGCGTAAGCATGGGGAAAGTATGTAAACATGTAAAATCTGGGCATTGCTTATCAAGCAGTCTAGATGTGTACATTGGCAAGTCAGATTGCCTGAGTGAAAAACTGTGAGGAATAACTGCAGAACCGCTGTGTGAGAAAATTTCCACCTTCACAGAACACATGTATGCCACTTCTTTCAATAGTACAGATGACAAATGGTGTCAGCTGAACTCTACATGATTCTAAGTTGCTTACAGATGGCTGGATCTGTCATGTAAAACATTGCAAACACTAAGCAAATAAACCAGTATGATGCAGGAGCAGAGTATGGTTTCACACAAGCAGACAGGGGGCAGGGAGTGATAAGTTCATTGATCATTCTGTTGCTATTTTCAGGGGGCGGGGGGAGAGACATCTGTGCTGGGTAAGTTTCCCTATTGCTAGTTCAATTTTTAGTGTTCTCATTTTAGACCCCGAGGTTAGATGGTATAATCAATTTCCCACATTTTGAAGTGGTAACATTTGAGAAGGCTTGGTTGGCATGTTATCACTTGACAGCATTTTAAAAAAGATAATTGAGAGTCCATTGTAATTCATGTATTTTGTTAATTTTTCCTTATAAATGATATTTATTTCATGTAAAGTTTGTAATGTAAATTGATGTATTTTTCACCTAGTCTGATAATGCTACACCATTCTGTAACTGTGCAAGGTAAAGGTACCCCTGACCGTTAGGTCCAGTCACGAATGACTCTGGGGTTGCGCGCTCATCTTGCTCTATAAGCCGAGGGAGCCGACGTTTGTGCACAGACAGCTTCCGGGTCATGCGGCCAGCATGACTAAGCTGCTTCTGGCAAACCAGAGCAGTGCACAGAAATGCCGCTTACCTTCCCACTGAAGCGGTATCTATTTATCTACTTGCACTTTTGACGTCCTTTCGAACTGCTAGGAGGGGAGGAGCTGGGACTGAACAATGGGAGCTCACCCTGTCACGGGGATTTGAACCACCAACCTTCTGATTGGCAAGCCCTAGGCTCTGTGGTTTAGACCACAGTGCTACCCACATCTCATATTGTGTAAGGTTTGCCTGTTGCAAAATGCTGACCAAAGTTTCTGGTACGGTTATGCAGTTGCATGTATTCCTGTAGTCAACTGGATATATGAGAAGTCTTATGCTCTGCTTTGGATTTGGCTTCGCATTATGTGTGAACATGGCTATTGTTTGTCTGTTCAGGATCTCATTTCACTACACAGTGAAATTCAATGACTAGTGAATAGAGCTTCCCACTTCCTGCATGTTTCCCCCCTACCCTGCCAAACCAGCGTATTCTTCAAATAGTTATAGATTTCTAATGATCCATCTCCAACTCAGTGATGAATAATAGTAGAGTCACCATGAATGTAGCAAAATTTATCAGTGAAGTGAGAGTACACTTCTGGCTGTTGAATGCTAGCACCTCTGATTTCTTGCTAAAGCTCTCCTCCCCTTGCCTCCACTTTTCACTGAAGTTACTATTTGTTACTGACTGTGGAAGGCTTGCTGCACATTCAGTTCTACTGCACAGACTCCATGAAAATGGGTTTATTATTGAAATGATTATGCAGCTGCCTGTGAGTTCAAGAGCATAATATTCTGTTTGTTCAGTTCCCCAAAAGGCTGCCATTACAGTCACAAAGGCACCTATGCCATGTATTGCAAGGTGGGAAAGCAGAAATAAGAATTTCAGGCAGCAAAAGGAAGTGACCTTTTATGATGTGTTCTTAAAGATACATAAGCTATAGGTCACAATGCAGTGGAGAAAAACAGCACTATTGAAGAAGAGGAGGAGGAGGAGTTTGGATTTGATATCCCGCTTTATCACTACCCGAAGGAGTCTCAAAGCAGCTAACATTCTCCTTTCCCTTCCTCCCCCACAACAAACACTCTGTGAGGTGACTGAGGCTGAGAGAATTCAAAGAAGTGTGACTAGCCCAAGGTCACCCAGCAGCTGCATGTGGAAGAGCAGAGACACAAATCCGGTTCACCAGATTACTAGTCCACTGCTCTTAATCACTACACCACACTGGCTCTCTTTTGCAAATATCTTGCAAAAGGCTTTTAAAACAAAACAAAACTCATGGATCCTGTGACTAAAGCAGTAAAAATAAATTTGAATAGCTTCTGATAAAGTCTATTTACTACTTCTCCAAGATGTGTAAAGATCACTGTCAAAGAAATTGTGAGAAATAGTTAACCACAGAATAAGAACAACAAAAAAAGTGTTGATGTAAGACCTATAACACCTGAAAAAAAATGTACAGTTGTGCTGCCAAGGCTTGAAAAGGAGCTGCAATCACAGCTGTCACTGGTCCATTCATATGAAACATGTACAGGTCAATTCATTTAATGCTTTTCTAGTATATGAGAAAAACATCACATCACACTTCCCAGAGATGAAATATTGCGAGTCAAATATTTAGCATGAGCACTCATGTAGCGATAGTTATGACACACATGTCTTTAAAAAGGGTAGAAACAGCAAATTATTGTTGTTTTCTGAAATGATGGTAGGGAAATAAAAGCTACTCGTTTAACAGTTAAGGAAAGTTAAAAGCCAAATGGAGGCTATTGTATGAGAATAGTGAAAGGTTTGTATTATTTTCAGGATGGACGTTTTGAAAGCACTATCCAGCAGGCAAACCTAAACCTAGGGGAAGCCTATTGGATCCATCCAAAGGTCCATTTAGTCCAGAATTCCCTTCTCACAGGGGCCAAGCAAATGCCTGTAAGAAGCAGGACCTGGATAGAAGAGCACTCTTCCCTTTTATGATTCCTTGCAAGTGCTCTTCAGAGGCATACGACCTCCAGCAGTAGAGGGAGAATATAACCCTTGTGGCCAACAGTCATTGATAGCCTTACGTTCCATGAATTTGTCAAATCCTCTTTTAAAGTGACCTATGTCTGTGGACTTTAGGATACATCTGGGACAGTATACTGAAGGCAATTTTGTAAAGTGTAAACTCCTTGGCTGCCTGAAACACAACCCTTTTTGGAAATTAGGAGCTGCGGTAGGAGACTCAGAAAGAATCCACAACTCTCAGATTTGGAGTGTCATGCTCTACCATCTGAGCTATGTCAACAAGTTATAAACAGAGAAGATCGTGGTGGTGAGGGGCATCTCTGCATCAGGAAGCTCCAAACAGAGAATAACAAAAGCATATCTAGGAACATATTGGTTTACAAGACAGACTACAAAGACATAAAAGAGGCATTCATTTTCATCTACATACATTTCTTTCCAAAACCACCTACCCACAATGATGCCTATGTTTGAAAATCTGGATATAATTCTCAAGATGCTTCCAGATTAGGGCTCAAATTTGAAAACAGATCATGCAGCTATAATAAAGGCTGTGGTCAACAGTTTGCTTTTGTCTTAAAAATCAGATCTCCCATGGAAATGGTAAATCTGGATTAAATGGGTGTGATGGTGTAAGGGTTGGCATTTTAATGCCAACGATGTCATGTAGATCCTGCAAAGAAATTTAGTCTCCACAACAAACACGCAGCTGGAAACACCCCCACAAGAACATAATGCTATACAAAAATGGGATGAAGAGTGTGAAAGAAAAAGTCAGAACAAAAACACCATTTCAGAATTCCAACCTTTGTGATTAGTCCAAATGAAAGAGTTCTGTGTGTGATTTATTCTTTACACTACACAACGAAAAATCACTGGTGCCCTCGGGGTGCTACTGTTTGTATTACAGGACATTCCATTCACAGTTCAGGCAGGATAGAATTTTGCAGCTTCTCTTTGTAGTCTCATGGCTACCTGTAAAAGTACAAATAGAAGTAGCCTTGGGGCACTATATACAATGCATTTATAAAGGCAAGCAATTCTTTTGGGCATAAAGAAATTGTAAAAGAGGAAAGAATTTCTCTCTCTCTCTCTCTCTCCCATGGTAAATAAGAACAAGGTAGCTGGCAGTTTATATTGGTGGAGCTGATATTGTCGTTTTTCTAACAAGTTGAGACTTTGTATTATCTTTTCATTCCAACAGCCAAATGATTAGTCACAGCTTGAGAGATGTAGGCTATTCCTGGGGAGGTTTGTCTGCTCCTGTACACAAAGACTATATTTTTTTTTTTTTGTGCGTGAGCAATTTGCATTTTCTTTAATAAGAAAACAAGAACTTCAAAATAAGAGGCTGAGAAACACCATATAGATTCATTGGCTGTGCACTGCACCTCTGAGATAGGCATTAGAAAATCGACTTAATAAATATTTAGCATTCCTTTCCATTAAAACTGGTTCAAACTTTGAAAGGAAGCTGCATTCTTTGCAGCCTTTAAAAAATGGAAGCCTGTGAACACAAGCAGCTTTGTCTGGTGATAAGCATTCCACCCCCTGCAACTTTGAAAACCTATAATAACCTTGATAGTTCGGATATGATGCAATAAAGGTTATTTGATACAGAAGCAGAGATCTGTTGCCAGCAGTTCTAAAACTGTGCCGTTATTTTTTACCACAGAAGTTAAAGAAGGTGCCTTTTCTACTACTGGATGTGAAACTATGAATGATGACATTTTCTTAATACAGGAGTGCCCTTCTAAAAACAAAGGGAGTGTTTTATGCTTCTAATAACTGCAAGAGAGTGCTTTATAATCTGAGTAAGTGTTGTTTTATGAGGCTCTATGAAACTTGTTTCTGGCTTATTTTTTTAATCCTTTAGTACTGCTTTATAGGCTTTTTTTATCAAGGTTATCAGTGTTGAACTCATTTCCTATATTCCACAGTCCCATGCTGCATAATTGATCCTGCAACTGTTAGATGTCCTGGACAGCATAACCTGTTGCCAAGAAGACAATGTGCTATTACAGTTCTGCATTTCTGAAAATCTACAAGAAAAGGTTTGCACATTTCCATACAGTCCATACCAAGGTCTAGGATAGACCCTTTCTAACAGCTATGCTAATTATACATAGTTTTGTGGATTGCTCTTTTAAACCATGAGAACCATTCAAGACTAACACTCCCAGCCTGGAATCCCTCCACATTTTAAAGCAGTGCTGGTGCAATACATTCTATTGTCTTTCCTCCTCTATTTCCTGCATGTGTACATCACCAGACATGACCTACACATGGGCAGAAGATGTAGATATTACTTCAAGCATCAGGAGAGTAAAAAAGGTGAAGCTTTTTCCATTTATATTCTCACCACGGCTACAAGCTTAGAGATCATGTGAAAAAGTCTATGCTGAATCACTTTATCAATTCATAAAGTAAAGTAAGGATCCAGTCTGAAAGGGTGTGTGTGTATGCATGCAAACCCAGAGACAAATGAATATGCAAGTATGCACATCCACATTTCCACAATACTTTGCAATTTCATTTTTAAGAGATCTTCATGAAAATTGCATCAGTTTTTAAGAAGACCAAATTGGCCTCTACAGCCACAGTTGGTGATGGTGCACTTTTCCACTGTTGTTCGTGACAGACAGATGCCAACAACAACCATTTTAAAACAAATTTCCTCTAATATACAAATGTTTGCATGCAATTTCCTCAAATATACACAATTTTGCAAAGCAATTGTCCCTAATATGGTACATTTTTGTATCCTCTTTTCATGAACATATGGATCTTAAGGCACATTTTATCATAATATATGCATTTCTGGATTGTTGGCTGAAGAAGTGCATTGCAAAATTCAGCGAAGTGCAAATTTGGAAGAGTGGCTATGTTTCCAGCTGACCACCAAGTCCAGTATGTACAAAACACAAGTCCTATATTGTCAGTGCCGTAGTACATTATTTTCTAATTTCTTCATCTTCTCTTGTATTTTTCTGTCTGTCATATTTCTTAGAAGAGTGGCATGAAATAATCTTCTAAGTGTCTAATGAAGATGATTGGGTTGGCAGACAAAAGAACCTGCCACTGATGGATGCTGGCACAGGCAGACAAGGGGGGTAAGACATAAATAAATTCTACCTGTTGAATAGTCATTGTGATCTCTCTTAGTTTGTTCCTTTTCAAATTAGAGAAGTTCTTAATGTCTTGTTCTATCTTTTGCATGAGTTTGTCATAATCAAGCTTGTTCAGCTTAGCTTTAGTACATTCTTTTGCTTCCTCTATACAGTGGTACCTTGGGTTACAGACGCTTCAGGTTACAGACTCCGCTAACCCAGAAATAGTACCTTGGGTTAAGAACTTTGCTCCAGGATGAGAACAGAAATCGCGTGGTGGCGGTGCGGTGGCAGCGGGAGGCCCTATTAGCTAAAGTGGTTCCTAAGGTTAAGAACAGTTTCAGGTTAAGAACAAACCTCCAGAATAAATTAAGTTCTTAACCCGAGGTACCACTGTATCCTTATTAATCTTAACTAAACTGACTATAGATTGTTCTATTATTAACAACATTAAATTATTGGAACATTTGTTGAGAATAGACACCCATTTTTCCATGAATCCTTTCTCCTCTTTGAATAAAGTAGGTGCCTTCAGGATGCGTAACCCTCTAGAAATCAAATTATTCTTAACATACTCTGAAAGTGAGGTGGTCACCTGGAAAGCTACATTTTAATATATTATGTCACAATGTTGATTTTGGCTCATAACACACACACACACACACACATAATTTTGAAAAGTAGTTTCGAGTAAATAGATTTGCAATTGTTACTATATGGCCTATTACGTTTACGTGTTTTTTCAATTGGATTTGCGTAATATAGGCATTCTGGTGGTTTTTTGTTTCATATTATTTCAGCAAGTGCAAACAAAGTAAACTTCCCTTTAAATGCAAACCTAATTGAATTCATCCCCTATCCCCAGACTGTGGTTTCCAAAACACATACAAGTGCAAAATAGAGAGCGAACCCTTTGATTCATCTAACTCTAACCTCAATAGGTGCATCACTATTTCATCACAAAAGAAGAAATACAAAACCAAAGCAAACCAATGTCAGAGAGGAGAATCTGACGAGAAGTTCAGAATCTAAATAAGGAGAGGCGAGAAAGGGTTGCATGAAAGCAGAACATTTGATGAAAACAGCATCCTCCATATTTGGATGGGAGGCAAATAAATGTGTTTCCTCTACAGGAAAGGAAAGTGAGAGCATGACATGAAAGAATGATCAGGACTCCCCCAGAGCTACTGTGATTCAGTTGAGAAAACGATAATAGTAGTGAAAAGTTTTATGAGAGGAAAAAACTATAAAGATCACAAAGCTTTTAAAGAGCATTGAATATGTTGCTTTATAGTTTTTTCTCTTTTTGATTTTGAAGAAAGCAAAAGGCAGATCCATTATAGGCTAAAGAAAGCAAAAGACTGATCCATTATAGGCTTTCTGATCATCCACTTACTAGAGAGTAGTTTTTTAAATGGATGTTAGTAAACAGAAGAGCCTCCAAGTGAGAATGTCTACTTTCTTTTACAGGCCGCAAGGACAAACAACACAGAGCCAGTCATCAAGATATTGCTTTTAATGCTTAAAATAGTCTTAAAGACTTTATCTGCAGCATATTGTTGCCCTGCTCTGTACAAACCAGCAGCAAGAGTTTATTGTTGCACTGTATCAGAAGAGTTTGTAATTGTGCAAGTATACCTAAATCATAGCTTTTTTATGGAAAAAAAACTCTGATACTTTGATGAATATAAATGCTTTTTAAAAAAAACTTTAAAGGTGACCCAAGGTAAAAAGATACTTGCTTCCAGAAAGTGGTAACATCTGCAGAATACCATCTTAAGGTCTTAGTTCATTCTTTGAAAGGTTTTCCTTTTTTTGGATCCTAAAAGCTTTTTTATATATAGTTCCAAAAATTGATTCAATCTGATAGACTGGTTTAACAAATGTCACTTGCAAGGTGTATGAAGTCATAATACTGTTAGTGGGGGAAAGGTGAGGTGCAGGGTTGGTCAAAAAAAAAAAAATTCCTTCCAGTAGCACCTTAAAGACCAACTAAGTTAGTTCTTGGTATGAGCTTTCGTGTGCATGCACACTTCTTCATATGGCAGACCAACACGGCTACCTTTCTGTAACTGCAGGGTTGGTGTTTGTTTCCTAAGTTCATTTTTATGTCTGCATATTACAGGTATATATGCAACCTTGGTGTATGTGTCTTTAAGTTACAGGTGGAAGAAGCAGTTGTTGACTGCAGCTGCTGGTTATATAATACAGTGGTACCTCGGGTTACATACGCTTCAGGTTACATACACTTCAGGTTACAGACTCTGCTAACCCAGAAATATTGCTTCAGGTTAAGCACTTTGCTTCAGGATGAGAACAGAAATCGTGCTCCGGCGGCATGGCAGCAGCAGGAGGCCCCATTAGCTAAAGTGGTGCTTCATGTTAAGAACAGTTTCAGGTTAAGTACGGACCTCCGGAATGAATTAAGTACTTAACCTGAGGTACCACTGTAATAATAATTTTATTATTTATACCCCACCCATCTGGCTAGGTTGCCCTAGCCACTCTGGGCAGCTTCCAACACATATAAAAACATAATAAAACACCAAACATTAAAAACTTCCTAATACAGGGCTGCCTTCTAAAAGTTATTATTTATCTCTTTGACATCTGATGGGAAGGTGTTCCACATGGGGGTGCCACTGCCAAGGATGTCCTCTGCCTGGTTCCCTGTAACTTCACTTCTCGCAGTGAGGTAACCACCAGAAGGCCCTCGGAATTGGACCTCGGTATCTGGACTGGACGATGGGAGTGGAGACACTCCTTCAGGATCTACCTCTGCCACAGCTATTATCATCCTTGACCGTTGGCTTTACTGGCTGAAGCTGATGGGAGCTGGAATCGACATTTGGAGAACACCATGTTTGCTATCCAGAAAAGTAAAGAAGAATGGGATCATATCTGTTCATGGTCATTGACCATCTTGAATCATGTGTACATGCGTAGGCTCTTTTCACACCTCAATATTGTGTAAGAGACAAGGCCAGAATCCACAGATGTTTGTGGCACTATTCACCTGCACACGTGCACATACATTCTATTTGTGAAAAGGCTTTTGCTGAGTTTATCACAATAGAAAGCTTCACACATTGGCAAGGACTGATGCAACAGTCATCATGAGAATAATAACAATTGGGAGACCTTGAACAATCTTGGAATGTTAGAATAAGGCAATGTAGATTGAGAAACATGGTGAAGTTTTCATTATTTAAAAAATGCAGGGGAAAAGGATAATTTATTAAATTGGATGGAAGTAGAAAAGGGAACAAAAGGAGCAAAATATTAGTGTTGAGTGGTCTATTAAAGATTTGCATTAACAGAAGTGAATTATTTGATATATCCCCCATCGTGTTTTGTAAGAGGGATTATTCACATGTAGTATAAAAATCATGAGCAGGAACTAAAAGGGGCTTATGACTGAGCAGAAGGCACTTCTGCATGTAAAAAGAAAGTCTCTGGATTTGTACTTATTCCTTTCAAGCTGAAGTCACCCCCAAACCCCCCACTTATATACCAATCCATGGAGTTCCCCATTTATCACTTGTGACTTTGGGATAAAACAGTGAAAGGGAAATAGAAAATCTCCACTGGTGAAATGAACTATGCTTTGGGTCTGCTTTGGGTCACCCAAATTCATGGATGAGAAGGCCATCAGTGGCTACTAACACTGGTCAATATATTCTACCTCCACCATCAAAGACAGTCTCTGACTACCACTTTCTGGGAGTCACAAGTTGGGAGAGTGCTGTTATATATCTGGGTGGCCATTGCGGGAATAGGATGCTGGACTAGATGGGCCAATGGTCTGATTCAGCAGACTTTTCTGTATGCTCTATATGTTGGGATACACTGATAAGAAAAAGTGATTATAGGGCAGGGGTGGATAATCTCCATTCCCCCAGATAATTATGGACTCAACTCCTATCCTGACAAATGGTCAAGTATGATGGGAGCTGGAGTCCAGCAACATTTGGAACGTCATGGGTTCCCCATGGATGTTATGAGAAAATTTGCTGAAGGGGAGTGCAAGCTTCCTTGAAAAGCCTTCCCTCTAGATAGGTATAGGTGGAGGTTCCATGGAGTATTCATCCCTCTTAAGCCACTTCAGCGTCGCAAGGTAGAAAAATAAATTCAAAAGTTACTTTAAACTCTTTAGAGCATTACAAAACTGTTATTTCTGACATCTGATCACTTGAGTTCAGTGCTGAACCTGCTTTGGCTTATCGAAATTACAATCTTCTCTGGACTGTTCTCCGGTAGGCTGCAGCAGCTCGGAGGTGAAACATAGCAGTGACCACTGTCAGGCTTAGCAATTTGCCGTGCTATAGAAATGTCTATCATGGGAATGTTTTTCTATATCTCTTTTACTCTTTTCCTCCGTTCGGTCCTGCTCCATCTCTGACAGCTCTGTTGTCATGGGCGCTGTGGGAACATCACCATTCTGTGGTTCTTTTTTATCACTGTCAATGCTGTCACATTTGAAGATCAGAAGCTCTGTAACCATATCTTCTATGGCAGTTTTACTAGATGAGATATCTTTCAGAGAGGAGGGGGCTGCCTCAGAATTATTGGATTCTTCTTTTGTAGATTCTTTAAGAAAATGGTGAGCTCAGTGTTCTACTGGAACCTTTGTGTTTGTCTACTTCCTAAATTCTGATATACTTTTAATGCATTATATTAAGGTTCTTGTCAGTGGGAGTTTTAATGTTCCCTATTGGACATTTAGGTTTTCCAGTTAGGTTTTTCTTTAAGTTGGCATAATGCTTACCCCCTGTTTTCTATTCATTTTCTATACCTTTCAACAATAGGAGCTGAAATCACTAGGAGATAATCCCGCCAGGTTTCTATTACATATTCTATTTGGTACTTCTCACTTGCATTTACAAATGACAGCGTCTTGGGTAGTAGGATGGAGAAAATATACACATTTGAATTGCGTATGTCTCTTTCAAGATGTGTGTATTTGTGTGTTCATTGTATATTGAGAATTCAAGAGTGAGGTATTTCAGCTCCTGTTCTTTTTAAAGAGAAGTGTCCTTTATTCTAGTCTTTATAGTTCAGATCCCGTGGAGATGATCACTTTTGTTCAGGAGCCCATTGCTAAACTTTTATTTTGTAATTTTATCTATTCTTCTCTGAAAGAATTTCTCTCTTCAACTTTGCTCATTTTCCCTTGTCTTTTCTTCCCCTAGTGTCCCAGCCTCCCTCTAATCTGGGCTGGTACAGAATTTTCTTTTCTTTTCCAGCAGCAAACATCATTTTCTTAATATTTACTTATTTGTCAGAAATCATATTTGCCTTTTCAGTGAGAGAACAGTACAACTTGCATTTCCCTTGCAGCCCCTTCATTACTCACTTCTTATTCTGTGCCCATGGTTATGAATCTATGGATGATGATGATGATTTCTTCAATTTATATACTGCCCCCCCATCCAAAGTTTCCAGGGTGGTATATAACATTGAGAACATAATTTATGTAGCATAAACACACATAATAATAATAATAATAATAATAATAATAATAATAGAATCACAATAGCAGTTCCCTCACTCCATTTAATGTGCCATGCCCACTGCCCTGTGTTGACCTCAATGCATTGCGTGTCAAGGCCCCCAAGCCAGCCCCCGTTAGAATTAAAATTCACGCTGACACAGATTTTGGTTTAAGGTTGATGGGCAAAAATTTAGGCCACAACATTATTGATTACAGCAAATGTGAGCGGTATTGGTTTTGGCATTGGCAAAGGACTATATCAGACTCCTGCCCCCTTTGCAGGGAGTCAATAAGGGTAAGCCACCCAAAGAGGAAGCCACATCGGGGGAACCCGCCTGTAGCTTTCCTCGGTGTCCCCAGAGGCCTGGCATGGCCCTAGCCCCTCAAGCGGACTTCGGACAGGATCCAGGCCCCGGATTCCTTTAACGGAATACCCTTGGTCAATGGAGGGGCAGGCGATGGTCAACCTCCCCTCCCCCACAAATCAATGAGCCAATGTCTAACTGTCAAACCTTACAAAGTTGTGACGATTCCTAAGAGGTAGGCGAAAACCAAGTTGCCAATGCCAATCGGAAAAATTCCTACCTGGCCCCCGGCCCAAGAAAGGTGACCAACCAAAGTCCAAAGCAAGGCAAGAGGACACCTAAATTAAAGGGCGCATGGGTGGGTGTTCAGCAGTGTGAAGCAGATGCCAGACACGCATCGCACTGCCACTTTTATACCCCCCCATGATCACCCTACACAAAAGTGATTGGCCAAGAAGCCTGGGTGAATGTGGTGCCACCCTGGTGTGAAGGTATTACTCTGCCCACGCTGGGGGAGGAAGAACTGGGTTGAGGGCCTGCCAGCAGCCAGGACCATCCTTTCAGATGATCCCATTTAACAGGAAGGTCAGAACAGAGGCTACGTGCATACATATGTGTGTGTGTAAAGTAAAGTTACCAGATTTTTTTCAATGAATCCGGGGACACTTTTCAACTTCAATAGATTTTGTATGGGGACTGATTTGTAAATCTGGGGACTGTCCCCGGGAAACAGGGATGACTGGTAACCTTAGTGTAAAGACCTCTACAAGCAGTCAGGGACTACACATATTGCATGATTGCGAATTGTGCCTACTTTCCACTAAATTAATAATTGAATGATCAGGACTAGGGATGGAAGGATTGGTTAATTTCAATTCTCTTCATTTCTTCTTTCAGTTCTCTCAGTTTCTTATTTTTTCCCAACTATAAATTCAGTTCTCTGCATAATAAATCAATTTGCAATTTGTCGGAGGAGAAGGAGAAAGTATTTCACCCATGCCACCACTACCTCCTTCTATTGGATGGGGAGTGGGGAGTTCAGGGGAAACTATGGGGGTGGGGGACAGCTTTGGCTGAACTTGAAAAACATGCCCATTTTGTGCATGCAGTAAAGTAAGGGTAGCCAGATATTACTGAAGTACAACTCCCATTAGCCCAAACAAGCGTGACTAATTTTTTTTTTAAAAGGCTTATATTTCATACCCTCCAACATTTCTCAAATGAAAATAGGAACACACTATTCTACATCAGTATCACTGCTTGAGAATTTCCTCCTGGTCAAGTACAAAAGTTATTAGAGGAAACACACAGAACTGCAGTATTTTAAGCACAGAAGTCTTTGAATTTATGTATAGCATTTAGGGAAGCCTGAGGGGGGGGGGAGAAAACTCCAGATCAATAAGTGTGTGTGTGTGTGTGTGTGTGTGTGTGTGAGAGAGAGAGAGAGAGAGAGAGAGAGAGAGAGAGAGAGAGAGACTATATGATGTCATAATGTTTTTATGGGTATTTTGGAAGCATGGTAAATTTGAACAACCATTATTGTTGTAATTGTGCAGGTACATGACATGAGGTATCCCAATGTTTATATAGGAGACTTTGACATATAAACTTTTGAGTTCAGGGAAACATGAACTTCCCCTTTTTGGTCTTTCAAGCTTCTGAGCAAATTAGGAACGTGTAAACAACTGCAGCACCCCAGTGGTGAATCCTGGATGGTTCAGCTGCACAGACACTCCCCCACCCAGGCATCCCCTCCACACAGCTGCCCTGGCACTCTGATTCAACCAAATGCACAAAATGGTGAGACTCATCAGATTTCAGAAATGTATAAAATGGGGAGATTTCATCAGATTTCAGAAGGCGCCACCAATTCTGCACATGGGAGAAATCAGTGTCTTTTTCCTGTCCACGTGACAAGCCAAGCAGGAAGGAGAACCCTTCCCCATTTTTTCAAATCCCCCTTCCTATCTAGGAATCTAGTCTGGTTCATTTGAAGCTACAGGGGCAAGATCAGATATCTCTGTATCTCTCTCAAAGCAGGAGCCAGAGAGGAAATGCCCACAATACACACACAGGTGACAGTGACTCAGTGACACTTCAGTTCCCAAATGAAACTAGCAATGAAACGCAGTGCAGCAATGCAAAGAATCTGGGCAGGGACCTAAGAGGTTTGGATACAGAGCAGTCCTGCCCTGTTGTGTGTGATGTTGCTGAGCAGTTCATAAGAGCATGCAAATGAGGGTCCAAAGGCCAGAAAATGGAAGGAGCAAAGAATGGAAAGGCAGAAAGAGATTTGAATATTTTTGAGGTGGGGGAAGGAAAGGCTTGCATTTGGGAATTCAGGAATATTCATGAGAAAGTGAGACGCCATGATGGCTTAAGAGTTTTTGTGAAGGTGCTGGCGTGTTCATGGCTATTGGAGACTATGATATTCATAATTATGCCTTAAGAAAACTTACAGAAGCCTATTCTTCTGCGTCATAGTAATACCACAGACTGTACCTAGTTATTTTTAGCCACCAACATCTTCTTTTATTTACTATGTCAACAGGATTTTATGCAAGATGATGGAGCTGATGTAATATAAGCACCAATCCTGTGAATTGGCCATATTTCCACTGTTATTTGTAGCACAATATTACTTATAATGTCATATTTTTTATAAATTGCTTTCTGGTCATTGACCGTATTAAAGATATTTGATGGAGCTGATGGGACTTGTAATAACCTCTAGAGGGCGCCACATTGGCTGCCCCTGCACTGAAGAAACCACAAGCAGTAAGAACAGTTAACAAAACCTTTGGGTATAAAAAAAAATCAAGAAATTAATGTGCCATGTATTCAGGCAAACTATCTTTGAGAAATAAAATGAGGGTTATGCGGATTTCATTATTTTGGCAATTGACACAAAGGCAGCAATCCCTGGGAAACACTAGCTAGTGCAGATTTCCAGCCATTTTGGCCTGTTTCAAACTAAGATGCAATAATTCCCTTTTCTTCAAAAAAAAATCCCTTCACTGATTTTATAATTGATTATATGAGTCCCTCTGAAAATGAAGAGATGCAATTTACTCTAAAGTGGCACATATCATCTTGAAATATTTCTTCTTGGAAGATTGGCTTCAGCCAGTTATTATCACTTCAGACTATTATGTATTTTACCCCCAAAATTATTTTAAACTGGCACTTTCAATATTAAAAATCAGTGAAGCAGGAAGCTAACATGGTTCTTAGTCAACATGTTTCACTTCTGATGTTCACCATCACAAATATAATAGGACCGTTAATGAGGGAATGCTTCAGCTCTGCTGCTTTTGTGGCTTTGAGATAAATCACCTGAAGTTTACCTCTAGGAAGCTTTTGGACTGCATTTAATCTCTAGGTTCCCTTGGAGACCATTTTCCGGTCTATATTGCCTCTTTTATTTAAGAGAATAAGAAGAATAAAAAAAGGATGATTTCGGTTTGGAAGCAGGGATCCTCTTCACTATACTTGTTCAAAAGCATCGCAGCACCTTAGGCAATACCATGACTTGCCCAACGTTTAAGGCTGGCACCTAATTCTCCAAAATGTGTTTTTGTAACCTTGTGCCAAAGTATATGTGGTATTTAATGACTCTTTGCATTTAAGTTCTTGTGATTTTCTTCTTCTTTTTAAATGCAAATAGCATTAGTGAAGGTGGTGATAATTAGGGGAATAGAAGCAGGGATGGAACATGAAATGTAACCCTTTCATTCTCAGCTTTGATGCTGACTCTAAATGTAGTATGTGCTTTGGGTTACAAAGAGTGGTTTGAGGATTCTTGGAGTTGTGTGTACATCTGTGTGTGAGAGAGAGAAATAGGATAAATAGATATGTTATTTTATTTCTTTTTTTCTGTTTATTACATTTATATCTCATTAATCCTCCTTCTTGTTGTTTAGTTGTTTAGTCGTGTCCGACTCTTCGTGACCCCATGGACCAGAGCATGCCAGGCACTCCTGTCTTCCACTGCCTCCCACAGCTTGGGCAAACTCATGTTGGTAGCTTCGAGAACACTGTCCAACCATCTCTGTCGTCCCCTTCTCCTTGTGCCCTCCATCTTTCCCAACATCAGGGTCTTTTCCAGGGAGTCTTCTCTTCTCATGAGGTGGCCAAAGTATTGGAGCCTCAGCTTCAGGATCTGTCTTTCCAGTGAGCACTCAGGGCTGATTTCCTTAAGAATGGATAGGTTTGATCTTCTGGCAGTCCATGGGACTCTCAAGAGTCTCCTCCAGCACCATAATTCAAAAGCATCAATTCTTTGGCGATCAGCCTTCTTTATGGTCCACCTCTCACTTCCATTAATCCTCCTAAAGGAGGCTAAGTGATAGAATCATGGAACTGTGAGTTGAAGTGGACCCAAAGGATCATCTCATTTAACCCCCTGCAACGCAGGAGTCACAGCTAAAGAATGACTGACAAATTGCCATCTATCCACTGCTGAAAAACCTCCAGTGAAGGAGAGTCTACCACCTTCTGAGGTAAGAAAAGGCACAAACAATGAAACAACGAAAACATCTAAAAACATTTCCATACAGATGCAGGCTGGGAAGCATCTCTACTTAAGGCTTGTTGGAAGAGAGAGGTCTTTAGTAGGTACCAAAAAGACAACAGAGATGGCACCTAATATTTCACAGGAGGGAATTCCAAAGGATAGTTACCACAACAGTAAGGGGCCCAGTTTATATACTGTACATTGCACACATCCTGATAATATGGGTATGAGCAGGAGACCCTCACACACCTACTCTGTATCTCATCTACCTTAAGTTGAGTTAGGAACTACAGGACAAAAGAACCTACAGGAAACAGGTACTTTTAAATATCCTCTATTTTTCCCTGAATTTTGTCAGCCACGTGATAGAGAACACAATTCACCAATAATTCTAAATGTTAGTTTAAAACAAGCAGAAACTCGACCAGCATTTTGATGAAGGCATGAATATACTACCATTTCAAGATGAAAGGAGCCAGAAGACAAATTTTGTTGCAGAACCAAATTTTACATCATTAAGAATTCACTACCGTGGAACCTCGGGTTACGTACCATCCTCCTTACGAACACTTCGTGTTACGAACTCCGCTAACCTGGAAGCAGGTGTTCCAGGTAGTGAACTTTGCCCCAGGATGTTAGTGGAAGTCGCGCTGCGGAGGCAAGGAGGCAGTGGGAGGCCCCATTAGCAAAAGAGCACCTCAGGTTAAGAACGGTTTCGGGTTAAGAACAGACCTCCAGAACGAATTAAGTTCGTAAACGGAGGTACCACTGTAGTTGCTTACAAGGATCATTTATCTTTGAAGATTACGTTATCTGCATGTCATTGCATTTCTTTGGAGATCTTTATAGATATTACAGAATCAGCCACCGTTCTAATTTTTACATGATTACTTATTCTGGAATAAATGAAGAAATGCAAAGGGTATAATGTAACATTGATTTACCCTCCCCCCTTCCCATTTCCAAAAGTTAAAAAAGCATGTCATGGTTTGTGTTTGGAAGATTGTAGTGGGAAGAGCCATTTTAAATTCTACATAACCAGGATTAAGAGGACTTTTATTAAATTTTCATCTTTTATTTCTTTATAAAACAAATGCATACAAGACACATAATTAATATCAAGAGACCTACAGTATATGCTGTCACCAATAAGTCCAAATCATAATTGGAATCAAGTCTACATGACTACACAACATTAAAAAGGAGATAAAATATTTTTTTTTCAAATGTGTTCCATGAGGGGTAATAGATGAGTCTATGAATGTGATGGGTCTTCAAACATCTCCAGACTTTAATAGATAAGTAACATTCTCGCTCAAATAGTACTTCTAATTATCCTTTAAACAGTTCCCATCTATGACTAATTTGCCTGTAATACATCTCTGCCAATCAAATTGTAGGCTTTCTGATCACAGCTTGAGAACCTGTCAAATGTTTGAGGATCCACCCACGTAGATTTCTAGAGCCACATTAATTATTTTACTACCTTCCCACATATTGCCAATGACTTTGCAACTGATTGGCATTAAGGAAAGTGATTATAATTGTTTTGTTTTTATATATTTTGTATAAACAAATTGAACACTATTTAGCATTGATTATAGAGAGTGCCTTATATTATTTGGAAAAGAAGCACACGTGATATTAGAGAGAGAGAGTCTTTTCTTTCAACCTGGGGTCAGGCACAGGATTCCTCCACAAAGAATGTGTGGCCGGTGGGTGGCATGTGAAGCACATGCACTGAGGTTGGGGTGAGACAACAAGGCCCCTGGGAAATGATTCCCCACCACCACCACCACTTGATTCAAAAGCTAGAATCTGGCTGGGACATGCATTTGTGCTCCAACAATTGTGCTCTGATTCTAGGTTATACATTTCCAAGAACTTCCCTGACCCGTCACTCAAAATGAATAGGCATTTTAAACACTAAAATACTTCTTATTTGGTTACTTTTGCAAATTCAGAATTTATGTTGACATACAGGGCTGTCTTTAGCATATATACTGCCGGGGTGCAAAGATCCACCCAGCGCCCCCCTGTGGGGGGCGGCAGGTCAAAGTTGTTGAGCTTTTTCTAGGGGTGCAAGTCTAAGTTGTAGAGCTTTTAAGGAGGGGAACAGCGGAAACCGCTAACGTGAACAAATCTACAGTGGCAGCAGTAACTCCGCCTTCCGTTTTTGAGATAATGCGAAAATGAAAGACACCACTAGGGGGTGGCACCGGATATATTGATTCTGCAGTTCTTCCGCAAAAGAGAACAGAAATGGCCTAGCGATAGACCGCGATTGACAGCATTCACTCGCGGTGAACCAGTTAGACATCCTTGAGGTAGATAATTAAGAGCTTAGGCGGCTTCAGCGGTGGGTGCCTGGTGCCCCCCAGAATTTGGCGCCCGGGTGCCCTGCACCCCCAGGTAAAGATGGCCTTGTAGACATATGATGTTTCTTTATAATCTGCTCTTTTGTTGCAAGTTTTTTTCAACTTGCATTCCATGATGCTTCCAGATTTTGACATTTGTCTTGTGTATTGTAAACTACAGGCTCAGTTCTGCCCCTCGTTTCAGAGGTTTCCTGCCCAATATTTTAAATAAGAGATATGACTAAGTAAGTGAATACAAAAACTGCACCTTGGAGTCCAAAATTCCCTTTTAGGCTGTTTTGATCCTGGTTTCTATTGTGCTAAATGGAGCAGGAAGCATCGTACTGCAGAGACACAACACTAATGATGCTCTCCCTTTAGCTTCTTTTCCCTAATTTATGCAGTATTTTGCTTTCTTTTCTAGCAGCAGATGTTTTTACAATTTTATGAGCCTTGACTTCAATGAAACAACAGATATTTACATTGAGCCTCTGCACTGATTTTATATTTTATATTGTATTTATTTATCTGTCTTAACTAGGGCTGCAAACTTAATCTGCTTAATTAGTAGAATAACTAACTAAGGGTTTAGTTGATTAACTGATGGATGGGATCAGTGATAGCAGTTTTAATGGACAGAGTGATGGGTTAAAGCATACATGTTCATATTTTAGGATCCTCAGTTGCAATGCGATAGTCTAATTGGGAATGAAAAGCAATATATTAAAGATGGTGTTTCCTGCTAACGAGTGGATTTGTTTTGCTAGACTTGAGTTGAAAGTTCTTTGTTGAACCTTTTTGGCTCAGGTCTATGGAACTAGGACTAGGGGCTGGCCCAAAACATTTTTCTGCCTGAGGTGAAACAGAAAATGGTACCCTTTTCCCTGCCTTGCCATCTGACTAGGACACTGAACAGTCATCAGGTAGGTAAGTGGGTTTCTGTGAAGGCATTCTACAGCTATTCTTTTGAACTCTTATAGAAGAGACACCTTTCTCCATAGCACAAGCGGCCAGATTTCAGATGCAGCACTGCTTCATTCAGCCCCTCTGATCCTGGCTGAGAGTTAGGATTGCTTCCTTGGTGACTTGTTCCCAGATGTTCATAGACTCCAGCTCCCATCAGCCCCAACCAGCAAAGCCAATGCTCAGGGATGATGAGGTTTGTAGTCCAGTAACATCTGGAGGCATCACATTGGTTGCCCCTGGCTAATCTAATGCATGCCTCACCTTGGCTTTCAAGCCAGCTTCCAGTCAAGTTAAAAACTTTAAAATGCATCAATAATTAAACCATTTTGATGATAATTGTTACCTTCAGGGATTTATATGTGATGTGGCAGTGCTCATTGTAGTGGCAACTCTATGCCTCAGTCTCTCTCTCTGCTCTTCATGGCCAGGGGCGTACAAGGGGGGAGGGAGAGCGGCGGGCCACCCCAGCACCACTCTGGGGTGTGTGTGACAAGATGGCCCGCTGCCCCCCCAGCTGTAGAGCGGCCAAAGGCACACATGCAGTTAGTATGGGCGCTGCTCGCATGGCGTCCGTATGGGCTGCTGCTCTCGCACGCCGTCCATACAGCATCCATATGGGCTGCCTCTTGCATAGCGACCATATGGGCTGCCGCACGTGTGCAGTCTGTATGGGATGCTGCGCATGCACAGTCCATATGGACATCATGCGCTGCGCTGCTAGATGGTTCACCCCACCCCTCAGCGTCCCACCCCTGGTGCTGGAGCAGATTCCTCCACCACTGTTCATGGCAGCCATTTTGTGCTGACTCCAATGACACTTTTATCAATATATGAATAGCAGCACCTCAATATATTAGTTCCAGCCCCCCAAAAGCGCTGATAATCACAACAAGAATACTAGAGGAGCAGTGTAAATTTCTCTTTAAAAAGGAGTTTGTATTCTTCCTTCTTCTCTTTAACTGTTCTCTCAGTGAGAACAGAACTGTAAACAAAGCATGTTCACATTTTATTTGACAGAAGTAAGTGTGTAAACATGGCCTCAGGTTCTATTTTTTGCATGCTTGTTATTCTCCTTCAAAAGAAAGGGAGAATAATTTGGGGGAAAGGGTAAAAAGATCTGAATGAAACAAAGCTTTGCCCATATTAAAGGATGTATAAAAGATGAGTAAATGCAGGGCATGTGTGCATAAAAAGACGAACTAAACCTGACTGTAAACAAAATGAGAAGGTAATCTGAAGAATGCAGAAAATATCTGAGTCATGTGGAGAAGAATTGTGATACTGTAACCCCCCCCCCCCAGTACCTCAGTACCTCAAAGTGATGACAAATGTAGACAACATCTAAAAAAGCAGAGACATCACCTTGCCAACAAAGGTCCGTATAGTTAAAGCTATGGATTTCCCAGTAGTGATGTACGGAAGTGAGAGCTGGACCATAAAGAAGACTGATCGCTGAAGAATCGATGCTTTTGAATTATGGTGTTGGAGGAGATTCTTGAGAATCCCATGGACTGCAAGAAGATCAAACCTATCCATTCTTAAGGAAATCAGCCATGAGTGCTCACTGGAAGGACAGATCGTGAAGCTGAGGCTCCAATACCTTGGCCACCTCATGAGAAGAGAAGACTCCCTGGAAAAGACCCTGTTGTTGGGAAAGACTGAGGGCACAAGGAGAAGGGGACGACAGAGGACGAGATGGTTGGACAGTGTTCTTGAAGCTACCTACATGAGTTTGACCAAACTGCGGGAGGCAGTGGAAGACAGGAGTGCCTGGTGTGCTCTGGTCCATGGGGTCACGAAGAGTCAGACACGAGTAAACAATGAAACAACAACAACAACACAGTGTTGGATTTAAGTTATGTCATGGACTGGCTGGATGTGGAGGAGCAATGGGAGGTACCACCTGGTGAACCCCCAAAACACTCCCCAGGAGAAGAAGTGTTAGAGCCAGGGAATTTGAGGTGGGATGACAATTTGTGGTCAGAGGGAGAAGAGGGGGCAGAGGGGGAGGCCAAGTTGTCAGAAGATGAAGAAGCCACAGGGATTTATCTGTATGATTATTACTAGTTGCCCTGGTTTCCTTCAGGAGGAAAGGCAGGATATCATTAACTACGACTATTATTTGTTAGTCGAGAATGAACAGGAATGGAGGCAATTAGGAAGAGCAAGACAAAAGATAGGCACAAGGGGGCATTTCTGCCAAGGCTAGCATGGGAAGGTTTCTAAGCAGATACAGTCTTTGCTTATAGGGCTGCTGCATATTCAGTGTCATGAATATCATTTTTTGAACTGTTTAGAGGGCACAAAGTCAATGCTAGTCTTCCTGTCAGTCTGGCGTTCACCCAAGCATACAAATCTTCTGATATGGCACTTCATAAACACATTTAAGACAAACAAAACTAATATGAATAGCAAGTAGAACATAAAAAACAACTATAATTCATGAATTATTTTGAATCTTAGATTGATTTTATTTGAAATTATTCCATCTCATTTGAACGTATCCTACAAATCAGTAAAAGGCTTTCTAGGATTTTGTATTATTTACAAAATGTAGACATCCTGAGGGATCAGTTATCCTCAAGAATGGAACACCTCACTAAGGACCAGCAAAAAGCAGATTAAGAGGCTGCTTGCCTTTATTTTGGAGCAGAAAGCTGAGGGCCCTGACAACACTGATGAAGAAGGACAAGACAAAGTTCCAGAAGCGATGCTGGCTTCCAGTTCTTCAAATGATTATCTGACCAGGAGGAAGAAGAATACAACAAAAGTGGCAGAGATATGAGGCTGTTGTAACTAACTATTGATCCCAGTTTACTACCCTTTTGTTCTTGATTTGAAAAAGAGAGGTGCTTTGAATCTTCAAAGCTGTAGTCTATTCAGTTCTATCTAGTTCTTTTCAGATGGCTCTCACTAGTAGACCATGGTAGAATGGAGAAACAGGAAAGCCAAGGAAAGAAAATGGAACAGAGATGGAGATATACATTGTATATGAATAAAGAAACAGTTGATTTCCATTACTTGCCTATTGTGTCCTCCTTACCAGTCAGAAGAAAACCTGTAAATATTGAGCTAATTGCAAATATACCAGTGAGAATTTCCCAATTTCTAGTTTTAATGTTATTCAAGGAACTAACATTACAAGCTTGGAGCCTAGAGTTTATATTAACGCTACTGCATTTGCCTCGTAGAGATGCATGTAGTTTGAGGATGAGGAGGATACATGAAACTGAATGTATTAAAAATGTATTTTAATTTCTATGTGATGCTTATTACAAGTAATCTGATGTCACTGACAGTTCCCAGGAGACTGCTTTCCAAGATCCCCAATTGACAGGCCAATGAGCTTTGGTAAACAGCAATAATAAAAAACAAATAATTTGCACTAGGATAGCAATTATAAAGCATTTAAAAACTGCATTAACACAGTATTAACTTTTTATCACTTGAAAATGTGATGGTAGCATGGTATCAATAGGGGGCTTTGTTTGTTTTTAGTTTTGTTTGTTTTGCTCAGGGGATGAATTTCTTCCTAAATCAGACAGACAATATTAGCAAACTAATATCTTCCCAGTATGGTGGAAATTGAGTGAAAATTAATGAAGATAATAAGCTTTACTCATATTGTTTCATTACTGTCATAGTAGTATCTGCCATAGACCTTCTTTAGCTTATCATCTGTCAGAGCCATGCTGGGGCAATAGTTTGCTATGCCTGTATTTTGACCCAGAGGGTACTATCTGTTTCAGGGATCCTGGGGTCACTGGTTTCAGCTTGGAAAGCAGCAGAGCAATGAGCAGAAATAATTGCTTTGTTGACCAGGCAAATGTGTAAGGCCTGGCTACTTCAATTTAACAGAAGCGGGCCATTTTTTAAGTGTTATTTTTCAGCAATTCAAAGCAGTGGGGGGAGTAGGGAGAAAAGAAACTGGACACAGAATGAATGTGGAGAAATATTGCAGATTGGAGGTACTGAAGAAAGTTTCAATTACCTTGCTGCAGGAATCACCAACATGGTGCCCATTGGCATGAATGCGCCCACCAGCACTTCTTATGGTGCCGACAAAGGTCTCATTAAATATATCTTAAAAACCACAATACATGATAAAATGCTCTTCCTGTTCAGTTTCTGTTATCATTAGCTTAACTGCTCCTACATTGAAAAAATCCTCTTCAACACACACACATTTCACTGGGTGCCAGGATTGGACACCCACCCTCTAACCCATTCTGAACAGAGGAAAAATGTACTCACTCTGCCTGTGAGTACAACTGCTAGTGTTTAATGGAACAACTCATGGGAGGCATGCTTGCACGCCCTACCCCGCCTCATCTGTGGCAGCCATTTTGTGTTATTCCAGATGCTCCCTTGGCAGCCATTTTGTGACAGCAGTTTTGAAACACAGCAGTTTTGGAAAAGCTTTGCATTGCTACATGCAGTAGATGTGAGACACATAAGAATCTTCTAGCCTTGTTGGATTTCATGCCGGGGACAGAACATGCAAAAGTTCCCAGGATAAGGCTACAAGGCATCATGGTTACGCTTTGCCTATGTCAAAGGCAGTAATGCTTCTGAATACTAGTTGCGGTAAACCACAAGAGGGCAGAAGACTCTTGTGCTAAGGTCAGACTTGCAGGTATATTTGCAAGAATACTTGCCTTGCCCTGGACACTCGCAACCCACGCTATGCCACTGCTTTCAGTAACCATGTTTAGCAAGTGTATGAGAGCAGAAACCAAATGTACCAGCTCCTGCTTCTAACGGGGAGCTCCTTGTGAATGAAACAACTGATTATTTGGGGGGGGGTGACCAAGATGCCCAATTATCATTTGACATTGCAAGGAAATGCACCTCCTTACAAAATAATAATAAATCCTTCTGATTTCCTTGAATGTTCTTCTTTCCAAATGTGATATACTGTACATTCTTGGCTTTTGAAATCTGTTTTGTGCTGTCCATTTATTAAAAAGAAAGATCAGGAAATGAAGAAATTCCTTCTAAGACATTGCATTATATGTTTAATGCATCAGTTTGAATATTGTGGCAGAACAGCAGCATTTTTTGACTTCATTGGCTTTTTCCCCAGGATGCTTTGAAATGCTGTTTACTATTGGCATTGGCAGAAGAGCTATTCTGCTAAGTAATGCCCTGCTTTATCCAGAATTGCCAGACAGTCTGTTTCCTTCTACTAGCTACACTGTGCTGTCATTCATACCCTTCTCATAATATGCCAGTCTTTCCTCATTTTCAGTCTTGGGGTTTTTTGTGTGTGTGTGTTTAACCCATGACAATATTGTGCTGAATTTTCTGTTCCTTGCACTATGGCGGCCCCAAATGTCTGTATTCCCTGTGTGAACAATTCAAGTGTAAGTGATATTACCAACTTCTTCTTCAGCCTTCAATGAATGCTTTCAAGCCTAATGCTGATGGCTCTAGTCTTCCTCATAGCAATTTTCTTGAGAGCCGGGGGTTAGTCTGTCAGTACACACACACCACTCTTTATTTTAAAGCCAAGTCCACAATGAAAGGTATATTTTTTTACCCATACTCTCCCTCAAAACAGAGAGCAAATGTGGAGAATGCCCTCCAAATATTCTCTCCGATTTAACAAAAAGGGAGGAAAATGGGTGACAGCTCACAATGTCCTGGAACTATGCTGGAAAATGAGTGAAAAGGAATGGAATATAGGAACTTGCATTATATTGAGTCAGATCACTGGTCCATCTAGCTCAGTATTATCTACATTGCCTGGCAGTGGCTCTACAGAAGACTCAAGGAATTGATGCTGGGACATTTTGCATGTTGGAAGTAGTACAACAGCAGGGATCATTCCGATTGCAGCTTACGTGTTAATTCTGTTGCCATTGAGTCAGCTAGCAAAGAAGGTGGGGTGGAGGCATCACTTAGCAATTGGTGAAGGTAGCATTATATTTAGTGAGTTTGCACATGCTCTGATTAGCTGTATTTATTCTGCTTCCTTACTAAAGTGTTATCAGGATTTATTCTTCTCTCTGGACAACGTCTGCATTATTTGGGTGACTTTGCTGACACTGTGTGCCAGCCAAATGCTCCACCTCTGAGCTATGGCCCTTCCCAGAGAGGATGGGAGGGGTATTGTGCATGAACTAGGGAAGCAGACAGATGTGAAACTAGCTGTTTGATGACAATAACTATTGCTTTGGGGCCATACTTCTGTCATTGGCCCCATCTGCCAATAAATGTATATAAGGGGGGATTTCTTATTGAAAATATTGCAAGGTTCCTGGATGCCAGTTTTAGGCATTCCACTACCCAGTCATTCAGCAACTGTTAGAGAGTTAGATTCCCAAGCCTGTAAAATCAGTTGCTTAGCAACTCACACCACACATCATATCCAGAAAGCTAGTTCGGATATTCAGTAGTTTTCAGAACTGTAAAAGATACTTCAGATGTGAAGGAGTAGAAGTGCAGGTTTAATGTTTGTGTGTCTTTTCCACGGTTCTCCAGGAATGGCAGATGCTGAACTTAAGTGTTTAAGGAATATGTTTCTGATATTGTATGTCAGGAAATGGCAACTCGTGTGTATGGAGAGATAAAAGGGGTGTGTGCAGACTTCACTTATACAAAACTTTATTTGTACTTGAACGTTGTGCACTTCATGTTTTGAACTTACTCCCCCCTTCTATATATTGCCTGAAATATAGCTTACTTGTCATTTTTCTAACTTTGCTTCTTTAGGATGTCCAAAGGAATCTGATTGGCTTATATTTTGTGGTGAATGATATCCCGAAAAGTGGTTTTACATTTTTTGTCTGAATTATTGTTTTTGGGAAGGAAATAAAACAAAGGAATATGGACTTGAGGAAAGTCAGTCTGGATTTCATGTTATTGCTTATCACATTTTCTAATACTGGACCTTAATGTTCTCTGATAAGGTTTGATGATACACGACTATGTATTCATTGGAAATGGAATATAATGTACTAAATATGGTGAAATAGCTTGAACTTATTTCAGAATTTATTTGCAAATATGTTACTTGATAATTAAAACAAACACAAAGTTATTAAAAAGAACTTTTCAGTTTTATGTAAATAAACCCCTATAAGTTCTGTAAGCCCTCTGTTATCATAGATGGGCCAAAGTTAGGTCCAGCTGTACCACTAGACAAAATGAGGCAGCCACCTCAGGCGGCAAATGTGAGATGGGCAGAAGACAATGGTGATGAGGTGATGGAGAACAGAGCTGCTGCTGTGGAGTTAGGCACTGTTCATTTACTTGTGTTGAAGTAAGATTCAACTACAAATCTGGTCAGCTTTCATTATCCATCTCAGGAATCAAAGTATGTTGGGGAAGCCTTAGCTGAAATTCAATTCAATGTGTGCATAGCATCTGGCTGCTCTAGGGAACCTGGGGTTTGAATTTCCCTCCATCACCACCCCATGCTCAAACAGTTATGTTGTGTTATTGCCAATAATTTCACTGGCAGTATTCATCCACAGCAGTGCACAGCTGGATGTAGGCAGAAACTGAGCACATAACACCGTTTTACTCACAGATTTCATCATCTAACTTGGGATATGCATGCAGATGCCTATTTTAACACCTGTGTGCCCTTACCTGGAGGGTATCCTTCTCAGTAGATTCTTTAATATTTTCACTTTAATATATTTTCATTAAGCAGCACTTCCATAGTCAGTGGCAATCTGAGAATAAAAAAGAAATACTTTTGTCTAAATTGTAAATGGAGCCATTTCCCTCTGTTGCTTTCTCTCTCTCTCTCCCCACCCCTTCTCGTTTTCTGTAGGAAAAAATAAGTCTTGAGAGTTTTAATACTGAAATGAATAAATTATTCACTTGACATCAAATTTTTGTGAGCCACTGAGTTCAGTATTATTATCCGCTTTGTTTGTTGTTGTTTAGTCGTTTAGTCGTGTCCGACTCTTTGTGACCCCATGGACCAGAGCACGCCAGGCACCTCTGTCCTCCACTACCTCCCGCAGTTTGGTCAAAATTATCCGCTTTAAAGCAAAACAAAAAACCCACCATAGTATTTAGAGCAAGGAGTTTGGCAGCACAATTAACATGTGGTAGAAACAAAGCATCATGAATTTAGATATAACATGTCAAAAGAAATGCCAAAAAATAAAATGAACTTAGTTTCTAATTCTTCTAAAAACAAGTAATGATAGTTGTCGGCCAATGTATTTCCTTTGTATCAGAAATCTAGATTTGTTTAGATAGTTTACTGTGTGGGGTTTTTTCTATACAGATATGTACCACTAGAGGCCATCCTACTCCTCCTTAAATAGGTAAATATGCAAATACCAAATTTTACAGTTGATGTGATTATCTTATAAATGTGAAGCATAAAAAGCTACACCTAGACTACTGTCAAGGTGCATAATATGTGCCTTTTGTCAAAATCTTTTTGTGGATACACCACCATAGCAACTATCAACTTTAAACATTGCTTTCAGGATTATTGTCTTAAGGTGTTTCCTTCTGAGGAAGTTCCTGCCTGCATTCCGACAGTTTTCCACTGAAGAATGTACACTGGGTGTGAGTTTTCCAATGAATTGAAAAACAAACAGCAGGTCTTGTTCTCTAGGAAGAGATGCAAGGCAATCAAGACAGGAAATATATTCATTTGTCAATGGGATATAAAATCCCTTCTCCTTATTTACATCTTGTAAATCTTTCATTTTAATAACAGCACTATCCCCATTCCACTTTCGTCTAGCTTTCTTCATACCTGAATTTAGTCCTGAAATTATAGTTGCGTTCTGAGGTGCCAACTTGAATGAAATGGGGGGGGGGGAGGGGACGACCAAGTAAGCAGACCCCTCAAATATTTTAGGGGGGTAGGGTGAAAGGACTTTGACCCCAATGAGCTGGCTCCTATTGTTGTGTTTATGTTGGGAACACCACATTGCATAGGTGTAATTCAATGTAAGAAAAGACCCATTGTTTCAATAGATCTGTTCTGAGCATGGGTAATAATGGCTCTTAGTTTTAAAATGCTGGGGGTTTTTTTACATCAGTACTTATACAATAGGGACGCGGGTGGCGCTGTGGGTTAAACCACAGAGCCTAGGACTTGCCGATCAGAAGGTCGGCGGTTCGAATCCCCGCGACAGGGTGAGCTCCCGTTGCTCGGTCTCTGCTCCTGCCAACCTAGCAGTTCGAAAGCACGTCAAAGTCGTTTACATTTCCTGCTCTACCCACTTTTGCCCTTTGCTCCACCCACCATGGGCATGTGGTCCTCAGGAGGGTTGATCAGAAGAGGATATAGTCCTTAGGCTGAAAAAAGTTCCTCAACCCTGTTACCACAGCCTTTTTTACTGCAACAAGGGTAAAAATTGGACCCAGCAGCTGTGTGCCAAATCCTTGGAGGCCACTTTGACAGATGGACAGGCACCAAGCACCTGCCAATCACCTGAAATCACTATGATGCTAAATGACTTTACAGCCATGCTACCAAGGAAAACCAAGCTAAGTGAAACCTGATGTGTTACCAACCATCAGGTAATGGGTAGTCACTACAAGCCCTACTTTCTTCATGGGTCAACTCCACTGTCCAGTTCCCCATGGGAAGCTCAGTAGTGCAGCCAATCCAATAAGCTTGAATTCACTGCCTGTCAGCTGACACACAGTGATTACAAACTCCACTTTGGGCAAGGATTGGCTGTAGAATCGAGTTCCTAATGAGGATCCCAGTGGGCTTGTTCTATCAGCAGATTTACAGTGACAGCAAGCCAACGAACAATCAGGAACACACTTGAATGTTCCTGACTTTTCATTGACAGTGGTGAATCTCCTTCCTCCACACTTCACCTAAGGAGCTGGTGGACATGTGCAGCAGGTGAACATGATTTTGCGGAAACAGCTTCATGAGCCAGACTAGGACCAATGATGGACCTAATTAGGCCTGTAGGCGAGAGGCTCTAGTACTATGGATGTGCATCCTCTCCCACCCAAGTCAACGTTACTGTCCTTCATTCTTTGGTATCCAGGAATAGGAAGGGTCTTTCTAGGATGACGTCCAACCTACATGTGTGATATCTTCTTCAATAACCCTTTCCCTGCTCTCCGGATTAGTCACTATGGCTCTCCCAAGACACAGGCTTCCCCAGGGTCTCACTTTACTCTCAGTCATTGCATGGGATCTGTCTCCAGGTCAGATCTTTGTCTTATGTTGCTACCATGGTTAGTCACCCTCCCCCATCACTTCCAGGGTTTCACTGGCCTTCAGGATGCTGGTGACACTGATCCCACACCATTTCCAGTCCAGCAATACTCACATCCATTTGGGCCCATTCTGTGTAGAGTCACCAAAGAGCCCCTAACAAACCCCTTGAGGATCTGGTGCATGCGTGAGAGAGAATCCTTACTCTAAAACCATGATGCTGCCCAGGACAGCTTATTGTTTCCACGTCTCACTGCTTTCCTAGGCAGCTAAGAAGTAAACCGTCTTAAGAGACAAATAAGTGAATAGGTATTTCACTCCTAGACTGTCTGAAAGCTTAATACCAGTTATCAGAATTGTTTGCTCTAGAATAGTTTTCCCACAGGAATTCGCCTGTTCAGGAGTCTTTTTGAGTACTGCTAGCTGACTCAGGATGGGGAAGCAATTTGACTGAGTTTACATTTAAAGGAGAATCTTCCTAATTCACAATTTCTGAAATGCTATGCAGACTGAAACACAGCCATCTTTTGTAATTTCCATGTCTCTGAATTTTTGCAATATAGTTCTTCAGCCAAGTAGTGTGTACAAAGTTGCATATTTAAATTATAGAATTTCAACCATACAAGTCTGAAGGCAGGCTGGTTAAAATTGTGCAAGTTTAATCCAACCAAGGAGCGGTCTTAAAAGTTCTTTACACACCGGGTCCACTTGGGTTTACCCCATGCATCAAGAGCTATTAAGCTCTCCGCTTTGCAAAACTCCCAAGATGTTCAAGATTAATGGGGCTTCAAACATATTTTTTTTTCTTGAAACAATTGCTAAATGAGTGCTAAACTTCTGCTAGATTTCCAGAAGTGGCTTTTGTATTATGTGAAATATCACATAAAATGTGAAAATTATCAGGTAAGGAAACATTGGGGACATTGAATGAAGTGCTGTGTGAATGCAGCCATAGTTAAAAAACTGATTTACAGTTCCTTATATTGCTATTACTGATGTCTAACACTCATCCTAATTGAATTATATATTTCCTCCATTATCATAGCCCAGCATCAGCCTAAGTAGATTGGATGCAGTTATATATGTAATTATGCCATTTCCCCCATTTATGGAGAAGATGGTGAACTGCCACACCCCTCCTCCCCTGAGAAACGAAGTGGAAATGCCTTAGCAGAGAAAGTTTACAGCCCAAGGATGAATTTCCCAGTGGGGTGGGGTGGTGACAAGCTGTTTAATCCTGCTCTATCCCACACTCTCACTTCTTATTTATTTGGCAATTGGGGAGAGTGCAACCATTGTCCACCTATTTTAGGCCAAAGCTGAAGCCTTCCCCGGGTAACCAAAATTTGTACTGTTACAGCATAGCTAGTGAGGTGGGGGGCAGCACTTTTAAGTGATTTCACTGCCTGGAGAGTTGAGGCTTGGGCATTTGGGAGCCAGAAAAGTTCACCTGTGGGGCTTCCCCCCTTTCTCCTGGCTGCCCATTATTCTCTGTAGGAGTGTAGAGTGTCCTGGGGTGAGGTGGGGGACTCACCCTTGTTTCCTTTAATTTAATTTCTGTTTTCACTGACCTCTCCTGAGCCACACACAAAGGGGTTTTTCTTTGGGGATTTGGGTCCCCCCCCTCTTTCCTGTTTGTCTTTAATCACTGCAGAAGGTGGCAACATCTGCCATTCAGATGGGCACCCCCTTGCCTTTTCTAGCTGCTGTGGGGGTGTCACTTTGCTCTGTAAGTGGGCAGGACCCCCCCACCTGGCACAAACACTTCAGAATGGGTTCTCCCCCTATATATTTGTGGGGTGCATGATTCTGCCCCTGTCTGGTATCTTTCTAAGGAAGAGTCTTTCCAAGTGCACAATTTATTGAGTGAAACACTGAGATTAATATTCAAGAAGGGGAGTTGTGTATGAAGGAACAGAATTAATTATTGTTTAATATGAGCCTGGGTTGGGGGAGTGTTAGTTTGTTCATGGAGGGGTCTGCATTGTGAATCTCTTCCAAGTGTAGATTGGATGGAGTTATATATGTAACTAATGCATTTACAATGAGTGTGGTTCTTTGTTGGCCCTCTATCAATACCAATATTTCCGGTGTGTATAAAATCTCTTTTGACACATCTTCTAAGGCTATTGCTTTTTCTTCACACTGATTTCAGCTGACTGCTTAAGTCAAATCACAGCTAGATAACACACCAGGAGATTGTGAATTCCTTGCTTCTTTCAATAGGAAATTTGCAAATTTGCTTTCCAACCCCTAAGGAATCGTAATAGTTGTTTGTCTTGTCAGGCCTCACATCCCCTTCTGTGGGGCCTTTATGATTACCATACACTATGTTGGGTGAAAGGATACTCGGACTAGCCACTGGACAGTTATATCAGAGCAAACTAAATTTATCTTTAGTGACCCTATTTTGGTCATTCATTGTGAGTGCATCTATATTCAGTGTTTCAGTTTCTGGTATAGCTATGCATATGTTTCAAATGTGAGCACAGGGCACTTGGAGAGCTCCTTTTCTCTGCTGGTTGAAAGGCTTGTTTGAGAAAGTAACCTATTGCTGTGAAGCCTGCCCTCAGTTTTTAAAAATGCACACACATATCCCACAGTGACATCTCTATCCATAAAGAAAGAGTTAAATTATTAAGTGACACTCCAGCTAGGTCATTTCTCTTTCCAGCAACCACAACATTTGACAAAGGGTTCCTTTCAGTTTTCAGCTTCAAAGTAAAAAAATGCTCCCAGTCGTTCATTTACAAACAACAACACAAGCCTACCATGTAGCAGTTGGGGGCTTCAAAGTTCTGGTTTATTATATGCAGGAGAGGACTGGACAGATCTTCACCTGTGTTGCTCTTCCTTGGAAGGGAATGGTTGAGGTATGCATAGCATTGGGTGGATGGACTCAGCTCCCCTGACCACCAGTTGCTCGTCTCACTAGCATGACCAGATACAAAGGAAGAGAAGGTACATTTAATAATTGGGCAGTAGATGGGATTTTGGCATTTGGAGCTTATGATATGAGAATTCCACTACACAGTGGTCATGTTTGGAAGGGCACATAGGAATCTGCTATGCACCAATGAGACCAAAGTTCCATCAAGTTCAATATGCAAGGCAGCACTGAATGGTTTCAGGTGGTTGTCTTTTCCAATCCTACCTGGGAGATAGCAGGGACCTTCCAGGACTCCTGGGACCTTCTTCATGAAAATTATGTCTTCTAACACTGTGCTATGGCCATTCATTTTCCAAAGACCTCTTTCTACATTTTAATTTAATACTTATTGGTATATATCTAACTGACAATATAGGCAACTCCTCATTTGCACACATTTAGCACAAATGTGACTGCTGACACACACACCATTTTTGGCCCTAGAAGTGGGTGGAACGGGGTGGGGCAGAATGGGGCAGGCTTATGAATTCCCCACCAACACAGTGCCTTGGAATTCAACCCCTGCACAAGCGGGGAGTTGCCTGTATAACCAACATAATGTTGTTGTTGTTGTTTAGTCGTTTAGTCGTGTCCGACTCTTCGTGACCCCATGGACCAGAGCACGCCAGGCACTTCTGTCTTCCACTGCCTCCCGCAGTTTGGTCAAACTCATGCTGGCAGCTTCACGAACACATAATAGCTATTCTCTAAACTAGGCTTTCCCATTCTGGTGCCCTCCAGATATTCAACTCCCATCATCACTGACCATTGCCCACATTGCCTGGGGCAGAAGGCAGCTGGTGCTCAACAACACTTGAAGAACATCAGTTTGGGGAAGGCTGTTCTAAAATGTACATTGCCATCTCTTTAAAAAACAAAAAACAAAATCCCCATACCTTGTCTTAGTAATTGGATTTATACCTGTAGACCAAAGAAACATGCACTGCTCACAACTTGGTATCCAAAAACATATGGGCATTTCTGTAAGAGACTCCAAGAAATTGGAGGGATGTGTCTAGGTCTTTGCTCTTAACTGCACCTCACAGACAGAGCTGACACATAACCTGCCCCAATGAAAAGGAGATCACAGCAGGTGTGTTTCCTCTGTGCCCCAGAGGCATTTTGTATGTCTTAAACACAATGCCTTGGGGATCGCCTGCTGAGATAGATCGCCAGCAAAATGCCCCCAATTCAGCTTTCAAAACCAGGAATTGTCCTTTTTTAAATAGATGTGTTCTTTCTTATTTTACAATGTGTTTTCTCATTCAATTTTATTCCATTCTCTAGCTCCTGAAAAAAGAAAAAGAAAAGTCATCCAGGGAGCTAACTGACACTACTAAGCCATAGCCAGAAGCCTAATAAGTCATGAACCAGAAGGCTTATCTTTCTTCCTTTCAAGTAAATGGGAACATTTTACTGCCCTCTGTGAAAGGGGGGGGAGCTAAAAAACACAATTTTTATTATTGCCTGTGTATAATTTGGTCTCCATTTTATATGCAGATTGACAGAATATTTAGGAATTCTCTGCATAAAATCTGAATAATGCTATGCAGGCAGCACTGCTTTTTAGGAGATTTGTTTAATTCTACCCAGAAAGTCTGGGTCAAAGAAATTGACAGATATAAGAAGCAATGAATGGCATTCACATTTAAGAAAAGTTATGGGTATAGAACAGCAGTGCTGTTGTTGTTGTTGTTGTTTAGTCGTTTAGTCGTGTCCGACTCTTCTACTTTATCTTTAAAAGCTTTGTTGAGGCAGAAGTTCGATGGACAATTTCTTATCACCAAATCTCCTTCCTGGGAAAGGCACCTGTTAAATTTCCGCCTGTCATTACATGCATGGTTAAACTTATAGAGGCTGACAGGAAAGAAAGATGTGAAGCCCTATTTGTATGGTGAATAGTTTTTGATTTAATTACTAATGCTATAATCAAATCTAGACACAGTTAACTATTTTTAAGTCCCGCTGATGGTTGTGGGAGAATTAGACATGCACTTAACCTTGTCTTATTAACACCAGTGATGTTTTAATATGCAAACTCTGTTTGGAATATAGTATAAGAACCAAAGAACCAGATTCACACACAAACTTGAGTTTACACAACACTTCTAAGTGAAGAACCCATAAAAATATAAGAGCCTGCTAGATCAGGCCAATGATCCGTGTAGTAGTGCATCCTGTTTTCATGGTGGCCAACCCCCAAGTTGGACTCAAGCACAAGAGCACTCCTGCCTCCAGAGATTTTCAGAAGCTGGTATTGCAAAATATTACTGCTTCCAACCATGGAAGCAGAGCATAGTCATCATGGCTAGTAACCACTGATAGCCTTATCATCATTGATAGCCTTATCATTAATGGTCTAATGCTCTTTAAAAGCCACCCAAGTTGGTTGCCATCAATACCTCCTGTAGGAGGGAGTTCCATAGTTTAACTATATGCTGCATGAAAAAATACTTTTATCTGTTCTGAATTTCCAACATTCAGCTTCATTGGTTGTCTATGCAGAGCCAAATTTAGGTGAGCATGAATGGTTTGGTCACACCGGACGATAAGCCATAGGGGGCACCACAGCTACACTATAGAATAGAAGGTGAGAGGTCGGGGTGCTGACTTTTGGCATCACATAGGGCACCACTGAAATTTGAGACCCCCAAGATCCACCAATGGTCTATGAGTTCTAGTTTTACAAAAACATTTCTCTATCCATTTTCTCCATGCCATGCATAATTTTTTAAACTACTATCATGTTGTCTCTTCCTTACCATTTCTCTAAACTAAAAGGTCCCAGATGTTACAACCTTTCTTCATAGGACATTGATCATGGCATTTCGTGGCTTGAGATCTTTAGAGGATGATCTCCAGCACTGAAGGAAACTCAGTATGTAATCACATAAGGTCAAATGTTCTTTGTGGTATCACCCTATCTGTGGAACACCCTGCACTTACAAGTAAATCTGGCAACAATGCTTTTGCCTTTATGGTACCAGGTTAACAATTTATTTGCCCAAGCATTTTAATTTTTGTTAAGCTAATGATTAAAAAACAACAACAACTTGCTCTGTTGTTTTTAGCTGCTTTGTTTCTTTTGGTTTGTCCTTCCAAATGCATTTTTGTTTGGTTTAGTTGATTGCTTTTATTTTATGTTTTGTACTCTGCCATGGTAACTATTGATGATGAAAAACAAATCACAAAAAGTTAATATTAGCACTTCAAAGATCCAGTTTCCCCCCCTCAGTATACACCTAAATCTACTCCAGAGGGTTGGACAGATGGCCCAGGAAGACTGTAGGTGAGAAGGAAATTGACAAAATTCACCTCTGTCTTTCATTCATTGATGATAGTTGTGTCAAAAGTCCTCATATCAGCACAATGGACCCTATTAGATACCTTCCCTTATCAGAAAGGTTGTGTTCTTCCTGTTTCCCACTTAAATATTTTCATCCATCTTAAATGGTGTGTGTAACATAAAACCTTCCTTTTCTGGTCTCTTTGTAGTAGCCATAGCTAGCTTTAAGCAAGAGGCACTGAATAATAAATTGAAACGGATGTGGGTTTTTCTTTTTCTTTCTTTCTTTCTTTTTCAGTCTCAGAGATTGCACATGGAATTCCTAAAGAAAATCCTTTCAGTTGTCCATGTAATATAAAGTGATTTGCATCACTGAGAGAAATAAGCTGTTCAGTTTAATGTATGAACAAACAAGATGGAAACTGTTCAGATAATAACAATGCCCTGATGTTACCCAAGGGGGGGGGGAATTAAGGCTAAATATCTGCAGAATATTGACCTACTTATGTTTAAGTAGTTCAATGCATAATATACTTATTTTTACCCTACAGTTTGGAACCACTGGAACATTGAGTTGATTATAATTACAAACTTTATATTTCTCTGCTATCATTCCAAAATGTGTACCCACTATCACCATCTGAAAGTTTTTAATATGGCTAATGTCCTCTTTCTAGTTAAAATATTTAATATTCGAAGTGGAGAACAGACAGCCTAATGACGTCAAAACACACAGTATGTTGGACTGGTCATCTGGAGGCAGTACACATTTGACATCAGTCTGAGTTTCTGTAATGTATATTTCTGCTGAGTGTGCACATAGATCATATATGTAAGGAAAGGTAGTTTGGGGCTGTTCAATTCTTCTGCCTTCTACAAGTACAGCTAATCTTTGACTGAAATATAATTGAGGAAAACACATTGTCTTACAAAACAGTTTTATGGATGTTTACTCAGAAGTAAGTCCCACCATGCTCAGTGGGGCATATTCCCTAATAAATATGCATAGGAAGCTGCAGCTATCCACGTGGGGTTGAGCCACTATGATAGATTCCTGGAAGGTGGGGCACTGTTGCATAATGCAAGCACAGCAGCAGGAAAACTGGTTTCACTCTGCTGAGGTGTCTGCACTTCGCCAAACTCCCCATTGCCTCTCCTCTCCCTTTCCCAGTAATTAATGGTGGCCCACCTGCCAGGAAGTCACCACAGTGTTTTTGCCAAACCAAGCAATTTCCTCCTGCCCATAGGTTTGCAGCCTTCACTTTCATATGTATTCAGTTCTGATTTTGTTCATGCCTTCAGATACGGTTTCCTTCTGAGTGCACCTAGATTGGCTATCACTGTGTGACATGCAGTTCCTGTCAATAACTCTTAGCAACACTGGAAAATCTAATCTATATTCCTCTTCCTCCAACTAAAGCATGGCCTCTGGTTTGGAAATGTGCAAGAATGTGAGGTTTCCCACTCTTGACTAGGCTAGTATTTGATTTAGTCCAAAATGATCTCTCATGCCGTGGCTAGTGTCAGCTGCTCCAGGAAAAACAACCCATAAACCATCCATAATGGACAAGTGTGCATAACTTTGTGGCAGCTGCTAACCATAAGCAGCTGGCAGTTTGTTCATGCTCTAAAGAATATAGGTCAGTCTCTTTTCTATACTGTATCCCATGTAGCTTCACTACTATTTATTCATATATTCAGTGTCCAAAGGGATCGCAAGATGCGCTGAAGGTTACAGAAAGAGGCCTCAGGGCAGCGGCTGACTACATTATACATCTTGCACCTCACCAAGAACAGTGTCAACACTTCACAAGCATTAAATAAGAGGATCTAGAGATTTACAGTTGAAAGTCCTCATCCCCCCACTGTTTACCAGCAGTGCTGCAAGAGGCTATAGAATTCTGAGATTTCTTCAATATTACAAATTCAAAGACATTTGTATACATTTAAAAAACTACAGTGGTTTACAAAGAAGGGACAGATACATTTCAGTTGCCATTTTGGAAAGAATTCATATTAAAGACAAAAACTATTTTGGTTGCACTGAGATTAGCTAAGAAAACCATGTCAGTCGCTAACAGTGCAAGGGAAGGACGTCAGTTTTGGTTCCTCTTGCTTTATGTTTCAGTCTGTGACACTAGAAGTAGGTAAGAAATTGATTTGGTTTGCATTTTGAAGCAAACCTACTTAACACATACTTTCCAAATGCAAATGAAGACACAGGAATCCTTAAAAAAAACCCCACACTTCCCTGAATTTCTGTGACAATTGTCCAACAACAAAAAATGCATGCATGCAAGTATATATTAAAGAAACATGTACATTATAATGTATGCATTGGGGGAAAACCCCTTCAAAATGCATTCTATTAGGGGAAACTGCTTGCAAAAATGTGTACATTAGGCAAACATATGTATACAAATGCATATACAATGAGAAGTCTGCACAGAAGTATGTACACATTTTTAAATGGACTTGTGTTTTGAAATATTATAAACTGATCAAATAATGGTGCTAACTGAACTTACATTTGGAAAAATAAGAACGTGAAAGAAACTGAAATCAACAAATTTATATCCATCCGTAATTGAGATGATTCACTGTGAGACAATGGAACACTTTCTTATTGCACCTGCTATAGGCTTACCAACACTAACATTCAACAAGACTAAGATGCTTAAGGCCAAACTGAGCAAAACAAGGCCCACTGCAGCACCAGACCCACTGGGTGTGGCAGAAAGCACAACAGAGCTGCATTTGAAGCAGCACAACTTGTAGCAGAGGGTGCACATGCTGCCTGAATGCAGAGGAAGATTGTGCCTGCTCGATCCCTCTCCATCTAGGCACTTACAACTTAGGATGAACCAAACCACCATGAAGTTGCTTATTTGCCTGAATAAGGATACCCTTATTTGTGGCTGAGGTGAAATGGTTCTGGGCTATTCACCTGGGTAGGATCTAACACTTTGCTTTGTATGCCAGTGGTGACACCGCTGGTTCACCACCCGCCCTCTCCTTAACTATGGAAAAAGCTGCTTTCTGATAAGGCATGCCACTCCTTTCACACGATAAAATAAAACATTTGTAAAAAGCCATTTGGCTATAGCGCCATTTTGCATGGTCATCTTTGGGGGCGATGGGAGGGGGGGAATACAGCAGTTCTCTTGGAACTGGTCTGCCTATGAATAATCTGGTCTCCAATAATAATTTGCTTGGCTTTGTATCCATGAATAACACTCATCATATTTTTTTTGGCTATATTTCTTTTTCCTGAGCAGGGCATTCATTTGGAAGCCTGTGAAGAATGCAGAGCAGCTGTCTGCACCTGCTAATTCAACTCTAAAGCACCATTGCCTTCTATAATCTCTTACGCCCTATTTAACAATGCACAGGTTTCAGCCCCAAGTCAGAAGAATCTCACTTGACATGATATCTTCTGAGAATGACAAGAATTTTCCAACTGACTGGAGGTTTTCTTGGTCACTGCGATAAAAGGAGGAGGAGGAGAAAGCTGTCAACAGGGAGCAATCTCTAGCCCTGCAGGAAGTCATTGCTTGTATCAGTGAATGAATTGAGACACTGCAAACAGGACTGACTCACTCTGAGTGTGTATATGGAGTAGGATTAAGAGGGACTGAGAAAGGCAGGCAAAACTGTTTGTTTGCTTTTTAAAAATCAAAATGTATATTTAAATTTATCATGGTCTGGAAATGCATCTGTATAATACAGACACACGTCTCCTGAACCTGTTTCTGTGCATAGCAAAATAACATGCTTGCTTGGAGGCTGCTGCTAAGGGCGCTTTCATGTTGTTAGCATGATCTTTTCCCCTTTTGATGCTAGTTTAATGTGCGCAAGAATAATTGCTCAGGCCAGCTTTTCATCAGCCTATAGGGTTTTATGCTGACTATTTATGCCACACTGTCTCTTTTATGGCTTTCATCTTACTGCTTTTTGTATTTGACTTGCATTAATGCAAATATTGTCAGCCACCAGGAGGGCTATATTTTCCAGCAGAAAGATTGGATGTGATATTTACAATTACAGTACATGTGATTGCTCTGTTTCCAATGGCTTGGATTCTAACCAACTCTCCATGGATGGAAGGGATCCTCCTGTTTTGGGAGGAAACGGGGGTCCAGCATAGGCTTCCCTGGAGTGCAGGTGTCATGTGTGGTCGTGTTTTTGCCACTGAAGCATTCTGTACCACCTCTCACGCTTTAACCATCCGGAACAGATCTGTAAGAAGCTAACAGGGAAAGAGGGACGTAACGCTTGGTGAAAGTCACCTCTTTCCTTCCTCTTGCAGGAATGTCCTGTAAAAAGGGGGCAGAGGAGAACTTTGATTCAGTTTGCATTTAAAGGCAAACTTTCAGAAATAATATGGCAAGCCAAGACACAGCCACGCTTTGAAATTTGCACATCTCCACATTTCACAATGCAGTTCTCCAGTCGTGTACAAAAAAAATCACACGTGCCCATATTAGTGAAAATATCATACAAAAAAACCCCCAGCATTATTTTAGGTAAAGTTGGTCTGTGAAAATGTGTCTATCAGGGGAAATATTGTATTAGGATAAACTTGCACTAAATTTTGATGAATTTTCATTAGGACTTTAAATATAAATAAGTAAATAAATCAGAAACTGATGTGGAAATGTGGAGAACCAATCTTAAAATGGGAAGTAAATGAGAAATTGAGAGAAATCCAAATTGCACTTATGAGTCTCTCCAATGGCAAAAGTGTAATTAGGATCTTAACTACTGTGGCTAAATAACCTTTATAAAGGCAGCTAGAGTGAGATGGGCGCACAACCCCAGAGTCTGTCAAGACTGGCCCGTACGGGCAGGGGTACCTTTACCTTTTAGAGTGCTGAATTGCTGCACATTTCATTCAAATACTGATGAACACAAAATTGTACATATGTGATGCACAAGACCCACATTGTACCTCAAAATGAGATGTCAAACCTTGCTTTTGAATATGGAACGTGATGCATAATTAATCCAATTCAGGGTAATAATATGCATGCAATGTGCAGCAATAATTTCAATTTATTTATTAATAAATCCTAATGGTACAAAATATGCACTTAAACTTGATGTTTAACGTATTAACTACAGGAGGCCAGATGTCAATTAGCACACTTATCAAATGTCAGTAAATAATTTTTTAATCCTATTTTATTGCTGTGAAATTGACTTTGTCATGGGTGCTTTTTACAATGTTAAAGCATTGCTTTCCCTCAAAAATTCACCATAATAAATTTATCAAATGCAAATGTATTACTTATGCTGTTTTGACAAAACCATACAAAAATGTGACATACGTCAGCAGCAATTCCTTTACGCCATCTTTACTGTCTGGAAAACACCAGAATAGTATAGTACTTTGAATGACTGTATCTTACACATCAGGGTGGTCTCAGTTTTCCCAACTTTGGGAAAGAGGTTGAGGGGGGCTCTAGGACCCTGCCAGAGCCCTCAGGCCTCCTTGACAAAGCTGGGCACTTCCTTACCTGCCTTTAGGTAGGCAGTGTGAGGCTTGAGGGGACACCAAATTTGGGGCTTGCTTCCCCATTCCACATGACATGAGACCTGTAGATTCCATGCTGAAATATTCATGTGGCCCACTTGGTATGAAAAGTTGGACCACCCTGCTATAGAGGATTTACATTGTTTCTCTTTGTATTAGCTTTAACAATGGAGTAAAGTTAGCAGCCACCCCAACACTCATGTAAAACGGTTCTCATACAAGTTTTAAAAATGGAAATCGGTCCATGCAAACACAAACACATACTAATAGCAAGTAGTTACAGGTTGGTAGCCGTGTTGGCCTGCCGTAGTCGGAACAAGATAAAAAAATTCCTTCCAGTAGCACCTTAGAGACCAACTAAGTTTGTTATTGGTGTGAGCTTTTGTAGCAAGTAGCAAGTAGTTAGTCCCCACTTTGCATGCAGGAAGGTTCCATATCATGTTATTAAGTTAAGGGTGCACTCATTGAAAATGTTCAGGAATTCACTTGGAAATCAGGGTTCAGTTATGTGGCCTGACCCTGCAGTGTCAACGTCTATAGGAATAGATGTTTTAAGGATCCACTATTATGCACATTAATTTGGAAGAAAGCTCTATTGACCATACTAGGCCTTGTAAGTATGCATGGGGCTAAGCTGTAGGTCTCTGTTGCCAGAGATTTCCAGAGGATCTTCAACTGACTCATGCTCTGAATTGAAGAACAGGAGTAGCAGTCAGAATTTTGCTTTGATTAACTGGAGAATTTGGTTGAAAATGTATTGATTGTTTTTCATTGTCATCTTCTATTAACTCAAAGCAACTAGAATACAGTGGTACCTGTATTCTAGTACTTAATTTGTTCTGGAAGTCCATACTTAACCTGAAACTGTTCTTAACCTGACGCACCACTTTAGCTAGTGGGGCCTCCTGCTGCCGCTGCGCCGCCGGAGCACGATTTCTGTTCTTATCCTGAAGCAAAGTTCTTAACCTGAAGCACTATTTCTGGGTTAGCAGAGTCTGTAACCTGAAGCGTATGTAACCTGAGGTACCACTGTACAGTCATGTTTTATTTATTTGGAAAAGTTGCATTCTGCCTTTTGGCTATAAGAATATCCAAAGTGGCATACATAAACATTAATATTGTGTTTGCACATGGGGTACTAGGTGCAAAACATAAGATTAATGGCATAATTATGTACGTGACTACTCAGGAATAAGTCCTACTGAGTTCTACAGTACTTAGTCCCAGGTAAGCGAACAAAGGATTATTGCCTTTCAGCAGGGGCGCACAGCCTGCAGTTCTCCAAATGTTTCTGGACTACAACTCCCATCAGCCCCAGTCAGCATAGCCAGTGGTCAGGGATGATGGGAGATGTAGTCCGACAACATCTGGAGGGCTACAGGTTGTGCATATGGGATCCTCCTAAATTGAGGGTCCTGGTTGCGCTCAGGACCCTTCAGCCACCCCCAAGGGGTGTGTTGTTGCTAGGCATGGCCCAACCCTTGTCTGTTGGCCCCTGGATTACGCTTGGCTGTTTGGGCCAATTGAGGCAAGTGGCATGATCCTGGGGACCTATAAATGTGGCAGTATGACGGGGGTGGGGCACTTGCTTTACGCTGCCGAACACCCACCCACCCTCCATATTTTAGGTGCTGCTGCTTTGGCCTTGCTTTGGATTGGGTCACCTGCTTTGGAGCAGGGGCTGGGTAAGAATTTTTCCATTTGGCAGATTGGCTTTAGCCACTTGGTTTTCGCCTACCCCCTTAGTAATCGTCACAACTTTGTAAGGTTTGGCGGTTAGGCATTGGTTTATAGAAATGTGCAGGAGGGGAGGTGTGGCCATCACCTGCCCCTCCAGAAATAGAGTATTCCGTAAAGGAATCTGGGGGTCCTGGATCTCATCCAAAGTCCGCTTGAGGGGCTAGGGCCATGCCAGGACCACAGGAACCCTGGGGTGAGCTTCAATCGATCTTCACTGATGTTGCTCCCTTGTTTAGTGTTTACCCTTTCAGACTGCCAGCCAAAGAAGCAGAAGTCAGTTATAGTCCCTGACCAATGCCTAGGCCAATACCACTCAATTAGTTTTGTAATCAATAAAGTTGTGGCCTAAAATTTTGCCCAAAAACTTAAACTAAAATTATGTGTCCGTTCGAAGTTATTTACTGGGAAAGAGCTTGGGGGGCCTCGGGGCGCAACCCTGCCTTTACAGAGTGAGCCTACCATTAATTACAGAGAGGAGAATAATAATCAGGTTGAGTAACTGTTGCCTAGCCATTTTTATTTTCAGCTTCTTCAACCCTTCCAATTCTACTCCATGGGACAAACTTAATAAGAACAGGTTCAGAGCTGGCATGTTTCTGTAGACATATCAAAGAACTGAAGGCACTTTGGACTTGGTATCTCCATGACCACCACTGACACCCTCTCGTGTTATGCCCTGTTTCCTTCCTCTGTGCTAGGGGAACATTGCTAGTGGAGTGTATGTCCTACAGGAGATTTATGCCAATATGTTCCAGGACTTTTACCAGCAAACTGTCATCTTACTGTCATACCTCCTCTTCCACCAGCAGAGCAGTACTTATGCCAGCTTTTGCCCAAGATTAATAACATAACAGGAGCCCTACTAGATAACACTAAAGGCCTATCTAGTTAAGCATCCTGTTCTCACAGTGGCCACTGAGAGCCGATAGGAAACTCTCCATTGAGAGCGATATCCTCCATGAGGATAAAGTGCTTCTTTGTCTTTTTATGTTGATGAAAGCCTGGGACATGATTGAAAAGAGGTTGGTGTGTCTGTGTTTGGGTTCCTGTTTGTGTGTTTTGTACAATGAGTCAAAATAGAGATGCTGATTTCTTCAGCATCTCTGTCCACATGTTTTGTACTTTTTAAAGTGTTCTACTCTTTACTTTTTTATTTGGCCACTGACAGCGAACAAGTCTATATATGAAACCAACATTATTCTTTGCATGATCTCCATGTGACTTCGGGAGTAGACTTATTGAACAGTCGGCATGACTCAAGGCTGCACAACTGCCAATCTCTCATAAGTGGATAGCTGTGCTGAGTTCTATGATACATTTTTTTTCAATTCTCCCACACCTAGATGCTCCGCATCCTAGATCCAAACTCCTTTTGGGACTTCAGAAGAGTAATGTAATGAATTAATGAAACAATGATCTCCAAATTCATCTAACTCCCCCCCCCCCCAATATCAAAGGTCTCCAGGTACCAGTACAGTTTCATTACCTCTATTAGTTTACTGTAGCCGTTTGATTGTTATTACACTATCAAGTATACTTCATGGGGAAAAATATCCCCTGACTGATGTAAAGCCAGAAGATAATATCAGCACCACAATATTCCTGTGTTTCTCATTATTAAGAGACATATTTCATATACGATCCTTAGTAAATTTAGAAGTGGAGATCATCTGACTAACAACAATAGATACATTTAATTACAAGCTGCCCAAACAAAGCTTTTAGAAACTGCAATATTTTATCAGTTATTGTTGTTTACAAACAATAACCGGGAAATGAAAACTGTAACATGCAATGCTGAATCCAGTGCTGTGGCTTAGAAAAGAATTACCGTAGCTGGCTCTCAGGTACCATACATCACCTCTCTGTCCCTGTACAATGTTAGATAAAACATATTTAAAAGGTGAACTGAAACTTTTGTTCTTGTTTAAAGTCATATGACAAACTGGGGGGGGGGCTGCCTAAACTCCTTTGCCCACTGATACTAGTCAGAAAGAAAAATGCTCAGCATAACATGTTGAAACCAGTCTAACAATGCAACTCTAACCATCAGCACGAAACAGTAAGTCCTATTGAATTTTCAGGTGCTTGTTCCCTAGTGGGGTTAAGATTGCAGCCCTGGCCCTACTTAGAGTACCACTGAAGTTCTCAATGGGACTTCAGTCCCACCGATTTAAGTAGGTCTGTTTTAAGCATGATTAAGTCTGGAGCCAACCCAACGACACTGTGAGTCAAGCTGTATTACGTATGCATTATATAGGGGAGGACTTGGCATAGGGTTTTATATTTTAGGCAGCAGACATGTGTCATGGGATTGCTGGCATCCGTCTGTATTGGGAGACAATGCAGGAGTATGCCTTATATAACACATAAATATGTCCCAAATTTTCTTCATAAGAATACTTGTCAAGGAAAGTAAGACATTACAATGGAGGTGTGCAAATAGCATCCCAGTTTCACTATTTCCCCACCCAAATAGCAGCTAGGTGGGTGAAAACGTTGCTCTGTCCTCAGCCACCCCATCTGCCTTCCTTCTTACTTACAACTAGTCTGGAGGGGGTGGCACTGCCTGCTAGCTTCCTACAACTTACTCTCATTGTTGCCATGTAGAACTCAGCAGGGAGAAAGATGGGAACACATCTAGAATTAGTTGTCCCTGCCTGCTCTTGACTCTGACTCCAGCTGCTGTTGGTCTCCCTACTTCCTTCTGTACCATTCCCAATGGGCCCTAGCCACCCCTGCTTGAGAGAGGAAAGTCAATGGGAAAGCAGCATAGAAGGAAGGGGTGACTGTCTCCCACAACCTCTGCACTGCAGGCCCAGGAACTATCTGTAAAAGTTCAAAGGGGTCAAAAAGCTGTTCATGTTACATCTTCACGTTTAGTTTGGTATTCAGATGCATTTATAGGAACATTCCTTTTCCCTGGTCATGTCCCATTACATATAGAGTTTCAGAAGTTCTTTCCTGAACAGTACACCAAAACGGTAATTCTACCCATACCGCTGAAGCATTTTTAATGGATCCAATAAAGCAGAGTACATAAATTTCCTTTTATTGTGGAGTTGATCATAGTTATAAAAGTTTACTACTGAAACCAGTAGTAAACTTCAAAATGCTGAAAATACAGAAAGCTTAAAACAATACACAAAAGGTAAAGCCCACTCATTATGCATTAAATAATTTCACTTAAACACTTTTGATTGGCAGAATGAAAAATGGTTGACAGATTGGAGTAAAGATTATTAGGAAGGTGACAGTATTTTTTTAAAAAAAATTCACATGGAAGAAAGGGGGGGCGGAGTAATACAAATAAAAGCTTTAACATGTGTCACTTTAAAAGCTCTACTTCACATTTCAATAAGCCTAATTTGTTAACTGCCCAAGTGGTATGCATGATACAAATTCATTACAGTCATTCTACAATAGTGATGTGTTGTAAGTGGTAATAATGTGAAAGTTATAGAGCTTCTGGTTCCCATTATATCTTAAGAAATTAGTTGGAAAATGTGTAATTGTTTTAGTAAGAGCATAATCTCTAATTGTACAAAAGTGTTATAGATTTCTATTAATGATGAATTCCCAGTATCTTTTTTTTCTAATTTCCATTACTTTGATTGTCCTGCCTTGATCCTTTCCCCCTTTGATCCCAGAATATAAATATTTTCACGAAACTATGTATTGCACCACTTCTGAAATTAATTCTAGTTTACTGTAAAATTCTGGTTTCATGCCTTCGGGAATATAATATAAGAAGATCCCCAATAGGCCCATAGGCCCATCTAGCAGGTTATAGGCCCATCTAGTTCAGCATTCTATTTCCAGCATGTCTGACTAGGTGTCCCTAGGAAGCCCATGAGCAGGTTCCAAATTCAGTTGCACTTTCTAGCTGTTTTCTCCAGCAACTGAAGGTAACATTTAACCCACGTGGCTACTTGCAATTGATATAATTTGACAAATCCCCTTTTAAAGCTGTCAAAGTTGGTGGCCATCACTACATTTTCTGGTAGCTAATTTTAAATTAACTACTCACAGTATGCAGAACCATGTCTGTCCAGAATCTCAACATGACCCAGCTTTGTTGGATGACTCCAGTTCAAGAATTATGAGAGAAAGGGAAAGGAGCAGCAGTAAGTAGCAGAAGATAACCTATGGTATTGTAGTACAGCAGTGAGCAGAGGATGAGAGCTACTTGTGTTCTAGATTCGTGATCGAAGGATGAGAGCATGAAAAGTTCAGAAGCGTGTGCCTTACTGTAGCAGTGAAGTATTGTGCAAGTATGGTAAGGCCACAAATAAAAAGAGTGATGCTCAGAATTGCCCAAATCATAGCTGAGCTCCTGCAGGCATCTGGGCTTTGCTGATTCCTCTGCGTGGTAAGAAGCTGAGCTGCTAGAGGTGTGCAAGAAAACTCCTAAGAGAACCTGCAGCTTCTGCAAAGAACAATGCTTCTCCCCTCCACCACACACATCTACCATGTTTACTAATAGTTATTCATTTATGTCCCTTCCTAGTAGTACCCTCATAGGGACGCAGGTGGCGCTGTGGGTTAAACCACAGAGCCTAGGACTTGCTGATCAGAAGGTCAGCGGTTCGAATTCCCGCAACGGGGTGAGCTCCCATTGCTCGGTCCCTGCTCCTGCCAACCTAGCAGTTCGAAAGCACGTCAAAGTGCAAGTAGATAAATAGGTACCGCTCCGACGGGAAGGTAAACAGTGTTTCCATGCGCTGTTCTGGTTCTCCAGATGTGCTGACCACATGATGTGCTGGCCACATGACCCGGAAGCTGTACGCTGGCTCCCTCGGCCAATAAAGTGAGATGAGCGCCGCAACCCCAGAGTCGGCCATGACTGGACCTAACGGTCAGGGGTCCCTTTACCTCTATCTTTAGTAGTATCCTCTGGGAAAAGAATTATATGTTGTGATGGATTGCTGTCTCCTAGAAGTTAGACAATCTATGAGGATGATAGTCCTTTGATTGTTTTACCCTCCGTCTTGCTTTTATTTTTTGAAACTGATTTGAGTAATTTGAACTGCTTTGACAGGGGCAGGGAAGTAGGATCAGGTTATGTTAGTTGTGCTTTATTTCCAGTGCAATTGATAGGGTTCTTTGAAATCAATGTGATAAGTCAGTGATGACTAATCCAGCATGGTTTATGTATCGTTGAAATATTCTATAAGCGATCTTGAGTTATTATTTTTTTAAAGGGGGGTTATATGCTTTTAAACAAATAAGCCAACACATTTTATAGATTGATCCCACAATGAATGCTATTTTTTATAACTGCTATGAATTATAATACCTAAAAGCACCCATGCCTATTAATATATTCATGATTAGAGTCACCTAATATTCTTTGAGCCACATTGTTCCCTCCCCCCACTTCAATAGCAAAACTTGTGTTGTTCTCATTAACTATTATCCACATGTTGACAGTTGCCTCATAGGTTTTTTAGAAGGTTGGCCACAGTAGAAAACTAGTATTTGAACTGATACGGATTTTTCTACTTTTCTCTCATATTTTCATGTGTAACTTACACAAGCATGTTCTTTTTAGATGCATCCATGATATATTTGTCTCATTGTACCATGAAAAATAGTATTATTTTCCCATCCATCCCAAACATACATTCCCTAATTTTTATTTGGTGAAATATGTACAACTTACAGGCACTGCATTCCTGGAAGGGATTTCCATTGATGGAAAGGGAATTTCATTCACGGAAGGGGTCCTATATTTCTCCTTCATTGCTTAGTTTCTTTAGACTTCTCCACTCTCTGTACATAGTTAGCACGGCTAATCAATGGCTTAATTGATTTAATTCCCTCAGTTACAAAAAATACAAGTCTTCCTACAGCCAGAAAATAAGCACTTTTGTTTTCTTTAAGAACTCTTATGACTTTATTGTTTGCTCTGGTGTTTTCAATATAGTTTCTACTAGAAAAACACACATTATATTACAATTATCACCAAGAATGGGTCAAGAGAAATAATAACCATTAATATTATCCCCCTGAGAAGCAACCTATCAAATCACAATACACCTGTAATTCATAAACATATTATATGTCAATATGAGCAACAATTAATGGGTTACCAGGCATAAAGAACACATAAGGTAAAATACAGCTTAGGAGAATGTTCACAGCCTGAGTTTTCCTGGTATTTAAAGTATTTGGTTAAAAACGCATTGCCAGAGAAAATTCATTACTTGGCAATCTTTTAGATTGAATTTTCTTAACCTAATTTTAAAGCAGCAGCCCTAATAGGTTTCAGATAATGTTAGTCACACCTAAGGCCTTATGTGTGAAGTCAAGTTGATCAGTAATTAAGACATCTTGGTACTAAGCAGGAAAAGGTAACCTGAATGGAACACAGGCATGCAGTCGCACACATACATTTATCCTTGAAGAATAAATGGTTTACCTGAGGGCACTGTAAAGAAGGATATCTCTTAGCCATAAACTCACTAAATAACAGACCCCTAAAAGCTTAAATTTACAGCACTATTTTAAAATGTATATATTTGATCTAATGTGACAAATATTGTACATGTTATGTATATGGAAATATGAAACAGCCTGAGTCAGAACATTGGTCAGTTCATGCAGTATTGTCTATACCAAGGCTGGGGGAAAATAGGCCCTTCCGATGTTGTGTGACTCCATCATCCCCCAACACCATGACAAGAATAATTGAAGCTGTGCAATATCTGGAGGGCCAAAGTTTCCCAGCCTTAGTTTGTGCTGGCATCAGTTCTTCACACTTTCATATGATAATCCTTCCCATCTCTTTCCTGAGAAGCCAGGGGAAATTGGGGCCATCTATATTCAAAGCATGTGCTTTACCACTGAGCTACCATCCTTCCCCACTATTTGGATATGCCGAACCCCCTGCAATGCAGGAACAAAAGCACGACCAATTACTTTTGTCCAACATGGGACTCAAATGCATGATCCTGAGATTAAGAGTCTCATGCTCTACTGACTGAACTATAGCTCCCTATTGGATGTAAGAAAAAGGCTAAAGGAAAGAGAGAGCAGTGGCTAAGATAGCGGCACAAGTGACAACACTTCCAAAAGGAGCTCTGAAACTAACACCACCAGAAACTCAGAGGTAGCAGAGAAAATCTGGACAAGGTAGACTTAAATACAACTTCATAAAATAGAGGACTGTTCATGAAGTTATGGCACAGCTCTGGAGAAATGATGCTGACTGGTGAGGAGGAGGGAAGGGATATGGAAAGCAGGTTTGAAGCCATAACTGAGTTGGATCCAGGCTACATTACTTGAGCCTTGAGCCTCGCAGGAACCTGTATGTGTGTGTGTGTGTGTGTGTGTCTCATTTCTTTTACTCAAATTACTAAAACAGCCAATATGTTCATGTGAACACAGGCAAATATTTAGAAAAAGTCATAGTCCAAGGAACATCTGGTTTTAAAATAAGGTTACCAGATTTTTTTCCAAAGAATCCGGGGACACGTTTTCTTTCCTTTTGAAAAGAGAAAAAAAAGTTATTGAAAAAAAGTTATTAAAAAATAATAATTAAGAAGTAATATTTTCTGTTCTGTGATCTCCTCTGTCGCGCAGTCTTCCTCTGGGTCCCGGCCTGCTCTCTTGAAGTGCTAGCCACCATGGAGTAGGCTCGGGTTAGGCCTGGGCTCGGCCACGTGTCCTTGCCTTCCCAGTGCTCTCCAACCTCTCCTCAGCAGCGGCAGTAGCGCAGCAATGTTGGGGCTTCCATCTTTTTTCTCCTTCTTCTTTCTCTGTCTTCCTTCTCCTCCTCCTCTCCTCCTTCTCCCTGTGTTGGCTCTGGGGTTTTCCTGGCTGCAGAATGCCATTGGGCAGTCGGCCAGGTGGCTGGGTGCTTTTGCTCCTGGCTCGATTTGGGTAGTGGGGTGTGTGTGTCAGTGGTTCCCCCAGTTGATGCACCAGGCATGCCCGGTTCCCTCTCAGCAGTGGCGGTGGCAGCTGCAGTCTCAGCAGCCCAGAGCTGGCCTGGTAGCACAGTTGGCTCTGGCTGGCGTCAGGAGCTGCTCGCTGCTGTGGCGCCTGCCATTTTGCCTCACTGGAAGTCCCCATATGACGTGTCTTGTGCCATTGAACCAATCACACAACATTCATTCCCTACTAATAAATCTACAACACTTAAAATATAAATCCAGGGACATTAAATGAAATCCGGGGACATTCCGGGGACGGATTTTTGCCCGGTGACATATTTGTAAATCCGGGGACTGTCCCCGGGAAACGGGGATGTCTGGTAACCATATTTTAAAAGCAATACTCCCTCTGATGATTCCATCTGCCCAGTTCTGTAACCCGCCTGTAATGGTTCTAGGGGTTGCTCGTGCGTAAATCGACGCCACACCTGGCTAGGTTACCTGGGTGAACCCTTTCTGTCCAGACAGCCACTCACCCGTGGCTGTCTCAATCGCTGGCAGAATCCGTCAGTGGGTGTTTCTTGAACTTCTTCCAGCAAATAAGCTCTTTGACGCCTCAAAAGGCCCCAGCCGCCTCAGCTGCAACTTCTTGCACCCTCCCTTTAGGGGTAACCCTTGGGTTGACAAGCACACCCAGTCTCCCACCTGTATGGCCTCCCCCTCCCGACGGTGCTTGTCCGCCTGCCTCTTGTAAACTTCCTTGGCCCGCTCCAAGTTCATCTTGAGTTGCTGGTGCAAGGCCTCCATTTCTTCTACAAACTGCTCTGCTGCGGGTACACTGTATAGTTTTGCTCTGACTTGCTCAGCTTCCTTGAGAAAAAGGCACACGGCCTCCAGCCCTGCTTGGCCCCTGGTTGTAAAAGGACCACTCCAACGGCTCTGTCGGACGCGTCCGTCTCCAGTCTCATGGGCTTCTCCAGATCAACGTGCAGGAGCTGCTCTTCTGAAGCAAATGCCTTCTTCAATCCTTCAAAGGATTGCTGGGCACTTTCTGTCCACGCAAACTTCTTTTTGCTACTGAGACCATCTGTGATGGGTGCTGTCAAGTGAGCGAAGTTCTTTATGAACTTCCTGTAGAAGTTGCTGAACCCTAAGAATCTCTGCACATCCTTCCGGGTTTTGGGGGTTTCCATTCCAGTACTGCCTTCACCTTGCTTGGGTCCATAGGTAGGCCCTTGTCTGACAACTTGTACCCCAGAAACTCGACCTCTCTGGCGTGAAATTGGCATTTTTCCAGCTTGACCCACAACTGGTGCTTCTGCAGCCTCTGTAGCACTTCCCTGACGTCTCTGACGTGTTGCTTCTCATTGTCCGAATAGATTAAGACGTCATCCAAAAAGGCTACGCAATTCTTGTACAGCAGGGGCCCCAACACATGGTGCATGAATGCTTGAAAGCATGCGGAGCCTGATTGTAATCCAAATGGCATAACTAAGTACTCAAAAGCCCCCGGGGGGGGTGAACATGGTAGTTTTCCATTCGTCCCCCTCCCTTATCCTAATCAAATTGTATGCTTCCCTGAGGTCCAGCTTGGTAAAAAATTTCCCCTGCCTCACCTGTGTTAAAATGTCGTCAATCCTGGGCATTGGGAAGCTCACGGGTTCTGACACCAGGTTTAAGGCCCTGTAATCCACGACTAATCTGGGCTGATTAGTCTTTTTTTTGTCCACAAAAAACACCGGACTGCCCCCCACCGCCTTTGATTCCTTTATGAACACCCTCCTCAGGTTCTTGTCAATAAATTGCTACAACTCCTGCATCTCCCGGTCGGACATGGCATACAGCTTACCCACCGGCAACTGAGCCCCTGGGAGTAAGTTGATTTGGCAGTCAAAGAGCCTGTGGGGGGGTAGTCTATCTGCCTCCTTCTCGCTGAAGACTTCCTTCAGGTCAGCATATTGTGGTGGCACCTCCCCTTTTTGTTCCACTGCCAGCCCAGCCACCCTGGCCACCGTCGTTCTTGGGTTCTCCCCTCCCAGACAGTGTCCTAAGCAGTAAGCTGACCCAAAGGTGACTGATCGCTGATGCCATGGCACTACTGGATCATGCAGTGCCAGCCAGCTCATCCCCAGTATTATTGGGGGTCCTGCCAGTGTGGCCACGTGAAAGGCTATGGTCTCCAAGTGCCTGGAAACCCTCATTCGCATTGGCGGGGTCTGGTGTGTCACTTCCCCCCCCCCCAGAAGTTCCCTGCCATCGATGGTGGTCACTTGCAAGCGAAAATCTAGAGGCAGCAGGTGGAGTTGGTGCTCCAGAGTGAAGTCTCTGCTGAAGAAATTACACGAGCTGCCCGAATCCAGCAGTCCCTTAACTTTGACAGGGTGCCCATTCGGGAGTTCTAGCACCACTTCTATGGCTATAGCTGCCTTGGGAGGGTCAGGCTGGGGCACTTCTATTGGTTGCTGGCCTGGCTGCTGCCCCTGCTGGTTGGCAGCCAGGCGTTGTCGTTTCCCTGTGCCTGCCCTTCCTCCCCCTTCTCCTCGCAGCCAGCAGCCCCCACCATCCCTTGCCAGGCTTTTCTTTGAGGGCAGACCTTAGCAAAATGTCCTGGTCGTTGACAGAGGAAACACTTCTTTGTAGTTTTCCACTCCTTTCCCTACTTTTTACGACCTTCACTGGAGTTTGAAACCTTGCGCGCACGCGCGCGCCATCAATTTCCATTAGCTCCGCCACCTGAGAAGGCGGTCTCGGTATCTCAGGAATGCGGTAGTCATGGAAACGTTCCGCTCTCATTTCACGCTTCTCCTGAGCCCGCGCTTCCTGGCGTACGCCAATTGCAAGCACAGCCTTGGTGAACTCATCCAGCGACCATGGTCGGGGCTCGCAGGACAACTCGTCTTTCACTGCGGGGGACAGACCCTCCTCAAGCAACATTTGTATTGGTTCAGAGTCCAGATCCCACCCGAGCCGGTGGACTAACATCGCAAAACACGACCAGTAGTCTCTGACGGACTGGCTCCCCTGCTTGCACCCCATCAGTTCCCGCCGAGTCACACTTTGCTCCACTTCACTGGAGAACATCGCATCCATCGCCTGGAAGAATTTCTTAAGGTCCTTCAAGGCATCTTTTTGCGTCGTCATTAGGGGCCTGATCCATTTGCGCGCCCCATCCTGCAGATGCCCCACAATGTAAGCCAACCGCTCCCCGTCATCAGCAAAGTCATCTTTCTGCAGTTCCAAAGCATACTGTACTTCCGTTTGGAAAGCATTGTAATCTTGGGGCTTTCCACCAAACTTGTGTACCAGCCCCGGTACCTTCCTTACGATGGGGGTGGGTCTGACCTGTGCATCCTGAGTCCGTCTTTCGTCCAGCCGTGTCGTCAGGATAGCTACATGCTGCTCCAAGTCTCGGTTCCTATCTACCAGACTTCGCACTTCAGCTGGTTGCTCCGTCTCTCCGGCTGTCCTGGTCTGGCTCATCGTGCTGCCTCTCTGGGGCTGCGCACAAGCAACGTTGGTGACTGACGGATTGCTGTAATGGTTCTAGGGGTTGCTCGTGCGTAAATCGACGCCACACCTGGCTAGGTTACCTGGGTGAACCCTTTCTGTCCGGACAGCCACTCACCCGTGGCTGTCTCAATCGCTGGCAGAATCCGTCAGTGGGCGTTTCTTGAACTTCTTCCAGCAAAGAAGCTCTTTGATGCCTAGTCGCCACCTACTCTCCCTGCGCGGAAGCCTTCTGCGCAGGGAGGGTGTGGGCAGCAGAGGACCCGTGCTCTCCCCGCTGGTCTCCGGCGAGGAGTCATGGAGCCACCTCGCCGATTCTCCCATCTGCCCCCCTTCTCCACTGGTGCTACGCTGAATTCCTTCCCCAGAAGATGGGCTGCTTCTCTCCCTCCCGGGACGCTCTCCGGAACCCCTCTAGAGCCCTCCCTCTCCCTCGGGCTCCGATGGCAGTTCCCTGACACCGCCTTACAAAATTTTCAAGATTCAGTAACGCAACACCCAAAGGCAAAATCTTGCTTGTTAACTAAGCTAGCTAACAAAGAAGCAGAAAGGGAGGTATGTGTGGGGTGTTATGGATGTAGCAAGGGAAGCTGCTTGCAGTGTATTTTGGCAGGGGACAGGGCATCGCAGCTTTGGCACACTATGGTTCAGTAACATAAGGCTACAGTCAATAGGGTCTACTTCTGAGTAGACACAGAGGTGGAGCTAGCTGCTGTGCTGTGCACCTGGGGTATGTGTGTGTAGGGTGTACATGAAGGAAGTACATTATGATATAATATACAAATACATTCAGGGTTTTTTTTCAATTCAGTTATAAAATATGTTTCCCAACCAAATTCTTTAACAGCCATATTCCAAAAACCATTTCTAGCCACCTGGGAGTAGCTTTGTAAACCAACAAGAAGAGCCCAGAAATGTATTCTTGTGTTGAATTATTGACTTTTAGATGTCGCTGCTGCTTCAGAAGAAAACAAAGAAGCATATTTTAATACAGGAAGCCCCAAGACATAAAATATATAGATGGTGATAAAATGTTAGCATTCAAGCAAAAGAAAATGGCACTTAAAACATCAAGTAAGTCAGGAATATTAAACCTCATCTCCTGAAATCCATAAATAACTACTTACCTTTCTACAATTAGGCTTTCTGCAATTTAGCTCTGTTTCTCCCCCCACCAGCTTCTTGCTGTATCTTAGTACATGCTTTTCATTGCTGATCTTGTATCATCTTAACACATTTCCTATGTCTATGTCATCAATATTTAAAGTAAGAGTGCTATTTTATATTTCTGTGGTGATGGTGGCAACATGGTAGAGTATCTGCCTTGCAAGCTGAATTTCTCAGGTTCAGTCCCCAGAATCTGTGGAAGACTGATTGTCTGGAACACTAGAAAGCCACTACCAGTCAGTGTAGACAATGCTGTGGCTTGATGCAACACTGGTCTGACTCAGTATAAAGCAGCTTCCTAGGAACATCCAGAAGCACTGGCAAAATATGGGCTTGATTTTTGGAGACATGGAGGTTGCAGTCTCACCAGAACAGCCTATATTCTAGGATTGCCTGATCATTTGCATCTTTTCTGGATACAATTGTATTTTGCTCACTCACATCCAGTCCATTAACAACCTTAAAGTTTTATATACATATTAGGAAAAATGATACAACATGCTGCAACAAACCACTTGATATGTGGAACAGCAATGTCTCAGGACCACCTTCCCAGACCTCTAATTCAGAGACAGAGATATTCAGTTACAATGTGTCCCCAGCTTCATTGCACTAAGGCACCCTGGGAGGATACCATGGTTTACGGTATTAGGTCCAGGAGAATTAGGATGGTTGCACAGGAGAATTAGGATGGTTGTACAGTGGTACCTCGGGTTAAGTACTTAATTTGTTCCGGAGGTCCATTCTTAACTTGAAACTGCACCACTTTAGCTAATGGGGCCTCCCGCTGCTGCTGCCACGCCGCCGGAGCACGATTTCTGTTCTCATCCTGAAGCAAAGTTCTTAACCTGAAGCACTATTTCTGAGTTAGTGGAGTCTGTAACCTGAAGCGTATGTAACCCAAGGTACCACTGTATATGTTTGTGTTTGTGTGTTGTGTCACAGGTAATCTACTAGGGGGACAAACAAATAATAATTCCGTCCTCAAACCAAGCCATAAGACAGATATATGTGGAACGAACCATCTTCAGGGGGTGGGTGGGTGGAATGCACAAATGTCCCTTTCACAGCATAAGAAGGTGGAAATTGAACCACAAGTACTTTTGCATCTACTTGAATTGCATGAAGTTGCCTTTTTGTCTAATCTCTACAGGATATTCTATAGTTGTGGAGCAGCATATCTTGAGGATGGTTTTTGCAATGGGTACTTATTGCACAGATGCCAAAACCAAATGTTGTCCTTCTAGATAACAGAATGGAAAATTGACGTAGTGTTGATGGGATCCTAATTATATACTTCAAACTTTTGTGTACAGAAAATAAAACACCTTTCATATATATATATAGAGAGAGAGAGAGAAGCATTCCTCCACTAAAGATATCGCCACAAAGCTGACTTGTCTTAAAAACTAAATTGCATCTTTTAAATAACTTTGTGTATAAAAGAAACTAAAAGGAAAAAGAATGAGAGGAGGGAAGCAGCAGGGACACAATAGGAACTATTGTGTCTCAGGTCTCACAAGCGAAAGATTCTTTCAGAAAGCCATAAGCCTGTAAAAGTAGTCAGCTCAGAGACAGGCACAAATGATATGCAATTTATCCCCCCAATACTCCATTTCCTCAAGCCTCTTTGGACTTTATTACAAAAGAACATTTCTTTTAAACAATGTTTTCAAAGGTCATTCAGCTTACCTTTGTGGCAGGTTCTCTTTTCAGCCTCTGACAACAATACAATCACTGCTGGACACAGATTAAACTAATTTGTTAAGATGAAAAATAAAAGAGAAAATGCTTTCTTTCATCATTTGCCATTCACTGAATGTTCTTTTCCACCTTTCTTTCTTTCCAGTTTTTCTGTCTGATTTAAAGCTCTCTTTTGCTATCAGTTTCAATACCGTTTGTCTTTTAAAAATATCAACAAATCTGTATTTTATGCACAGAAATATGCAGCATATTGTCACATTTCTCCTTTAAACATGGATACAGAAGAAAAAGATATGAGATACTAATTATTGGATGAATAAGGGCCACAGATTTCTCAAACACTGAAAGGATTTGCAGTGAGGTTGTCTGAGTGCTTGAGGTTGGCGGTCATTAATTTGCTAAAGTCACCCAACTATCTGCTGACACTTCATCCTGGCAAGACAGACGGAGTTCAGTCAAGGAGCAAAACTGATCTGGTGTTGGTTAAGTTTTCACTTTCCTTGAAGTAAGTTCACTTTTTGTTTGTGTGTTTGTAGACCTAGCATTGTTTCTGGATGTCCAAATTACATGTGACCAGGAGCGTTTTCATCCAACTTAGGGTGGTGTGGAATGTGTGGAGCCTAATCAGTGACAGGGTTGTCTGGAGTAGTCTAATATGTGATGACTCTGCAGCCAACTGAACATGCCAAAGTTTCATGGTTGGCTAAGAAAAAAATTAATTGTGTGTACTTAATGTACCTTAATTCCACTTGACTGTTTCCACTTAGCCAAGTAACCTCCAGTTGAGCTGGTTTGTTTTTAATTTTTACCATATCTTCTTGTTTGTACATTGACAGTATTTGTTTTGTTATTGTTTTGTTTGTTATTATGTATTATTGTGTTTTTGTACTGTAAAAAGCCCTGTGATCCTCGAATGAAGGGTGGTATAGAAATTTAATCATCAACAACAAATTATTTGGAAGAGGTATAGTAAGCCAAGTGTGAGGAACCTGTGGCTCAGCAGTTGTTGTTGGACTCCCAACTCCTATCAATCCCAGTCAACATGGCCAAAGGTCAGTAATGATGGAAGCTGACAATGACATTGTTTCATGGTGCCTTTCTTCCCAATGACTTAATGTAAGTGTGGGTATAGTTGATGGCCAGCAATGATAGGAGTTGTAGTCCCACAACGTCTGAATGACCACATGTATGGAAGATTCCAGAAGTTTTTCCAAGTCTTTGGAAAAGGATTACAGAAGGCACATCAATACTGAGAAATGTACGAGGCATGCCTTTCTTGAGAGATCAAGGCAATTGCTGGGGGATAGGAAGCTGCTTCCTGTCTCCTGCCAATACGTGTCTACATTCAGCCAGCCGACTATGTCAGTTGGTGCATGACAGGAAATTCTCTACCTGAGTTCGTCACTAATGCTTTAAAAGCACCCCTATTAAAACCATATAGGCTAGCTCCAGCCCCAACACTGATTCCCCCATCAACCACAGAACCTATGATTGTGTGGGTAATGGGGGTGTGTGTGTCTTATGTGCATACCACAACAACACACATAAATCTCCCCTGTGTCATGTGAGTTTCTGAATGGCCAAGATCCCCTACACACGGAAAAGGTCTATGCAACTATGATGGGTGCATGTGTAAAGTCTCTTCCAATGGTTATGAAACATGTGGGCATGGAGCAGAAGATGCATCAGAAGCAGGCATCTGGGGTAGTCCATGTGGTCCTGTGACATCCCCATGCATGTTTCTAACCCTTTTTAAACAACTGCATTTCTTGTAAAGTTTCTTTTCTCTGAAATGTTGTTGGGGTCTTTTCTAATTTATCCATCTGTCCCTGTCTGTCCCTTTTCCTTTAATCCAGTTATCCAGGGGGTTAATAAGTGGAAGAAAGTAATTCCAGGAAGAAGAAGAAAACATGCTTTCCTTTTTCCTTGTTACACTCCAGAAGATTCAAACATATTCCATTGACTTCGGAACTTTCCCCCTGACAAAGTTTTGAGAATCCCTCCCTGAGATAAAGATTCCTTCAGTCATTTGCTGCTGACAGCATGCAGGAAGCTTTCTTTGACAATTCCTTTTTAAAAAAAGCAAACACATTTGAATGACATGAATACCAACCAATTCAGCCTTCTTTATCTGTGCCAGTCACATTTTTTAGATGAATGTCTGGAAGAATATAGAAGCTTACCATCACGAGTCCCTTGTCTACTCAGCTGCCTTTGTAGCCTGCTTTGCTGTAAATTGAGTGATGCTGTTAGGCAAACTTCAGAAAAGGCAACATTTCCCTCATATAATAGTTGAATGTCAGATCTTCCTTTAAACTTGGGAGGGGAAATATGCTGCTTTATCTACCACAGTGATGGGAACAACACTAACCCAAAACTGTTTGAGGGGGTGGGGAGAGAATGCAAATAGGCATCTGAAACTGTGCATAGAACTTTTCCATATGTTTTCCAAACACAAGCCCCCCCCCCAAACACACACTCTTCAACCCCTAAGCTCCATGGAGTATAAAAAGGGATGAAGGAAAAACTAGGGATGCCATATTTCAAAAAGTTAAATTCCGAGTTGTTGAGCTTTTTTTTTAGGGGTTTGAGCGTTTGAAGCTGTTTCCGCTGCTTTTTCCATCACATTGAGGCTTTCCCCTGACATTTTCCCCCAAATCCCCCTGGGAAACCAGGACATATCCGAAATTTTCCTGACATATGGCAAGCCTATTAAAAAACTGTTGTTTGGGAGAATAGGAGAAAAGACTTCTGGAGTGCATAAATACATGTATTCCAGCTTATGGTATTTATGTGTGTAGAAATGCATACAGATAGGATAGAGCAGAATTTCATTTGGACCACATTTTAAGGCAAATTGATATGTTTTGTACTAGCCGTATTAATGCATGAATCTGAACACAGTTACCCTTAGAACTGCATTCATCTCTAAATTTTGCGATACAGTTCTGGGCTCCAGAAATGCACATGTGAATGAATATTTTTTTTGGGGGGGTACATAAGGATATGTATATTTTAGGGGGAAATGTGTACAGAAATTAATATAAAATGTGTATTTCAGGGGGGAATGTGTACAATTTAAAGGTGATTTTTGGTGCAGTTTCTATTTAATAGATTTACATAAAACAAGATGGAATGGATTTAAGATGGAACACATTCAAAACTTACATGCATCAGAAGCAAGACTCAGCTCACTGGTAGTTAGAAAGGTTAAAGCTGAGAGGTGAGTTGTGTACAATTTTTTCAGGTGCAGAAGTATTGTGTGGCAAAGACAGTATAAAACTGCAATGTTCTGGTATGCAAATATTCTTCATTCATGACCACTGGGTGATATTTCAGGTCAGAAAACCAAGAACATGATAGGGTACCACTGAACTACAATTATGTTGATAAGCTCTGCATTCAAAGACTCTTCTTCAGATCATCAAAATGAAGGCCTTAGCTGCAGTTCAGACCATGCTCACAGAGCAGAGACCTCAGAGCAGATGCTTAGAAGCCCTCTTCCCACATACAAATCTCCATTAAGGCCTTCCCATTCCATGTGGGAAGGCTGAGGAAGCAAATGCAAGACAGAGTGATTGGGGCAGCACATGCTCTTCATCCTTTCCACCCTCTTCACACACATATTGCTTGAAGACCCAGATAGGGCATATGTGTCTAGAAAATGCATGCATGCTCTGGGACCCTTTAAATACAGTGTCTCTGATTATCTATACATGGAACAATCTGGATGTGGAGAGCACATCCAGAGCACATGTGGAGAGCAAACATGATCTCCCCCTCCATGCATTTATTATACACAGTTTAAGAATATGTGAAAAGAACTAGAGTTAACCTATATTAGTATAGGCAACATGGAAAAGAATCACTTTACTTTCAAATACTTCTATTTGTGGCCTTCATTAGACAACTGCTATATAAATCATGAGGTTTACAGAGACTCTAAACCATCATTGCTATGAAATATCATTTAAAGTCATATTTCAGCAATACTTGTGAAAAATTATTCATAGTATTTGTTCTTACTTCTGCCTTGGTGTAAACACAAAATTTGCTTGGCCCCAGGAGTGCTGACTTTGATTAAAAGAGCCATATTAAGAGTTGAGGCTATTCTCATGCCATTGGAGCTATATAAAGTTCTGGATGCAATAGCTCCCCCAGCAACAGCAGCAATTTCTCAAATCCAAATAACATATTTTTCAGATAAGCTTAGAATAAAACCAATTAAAAAAATTACAATATGCCTTACAATATTGTAAAGAGTGATGGAGTCCAGGAGTTCTGCTTTGGCATGTGGTTGATGCACATTTGCTTTAGAGTCAAGGACCACAAAGATTTTGTAGCACAGTTATCCTACCCTTAGAATATCCCAGCTAGATACAACCATCATAACTATTCATGGCCTTATTTTGGTCTAATTTGGTGGCCAAAAGCACAGCATATGCTAGTGAATGCCATACTTTCATTAAGTGCTTTGTGAAGTTGTCTCACAGCATTCATTCATGTTATTATCTATCATGTTATTTATATATCCATATTATTTTTACATCTCTATCTTTTATGACATTATTGAGGCTCAGGATCGGTAATAACATGTTATGGAAACATGGCTATAGCATCAAGTGAAATAAACCTCACATTTCTACCCCAGTAGCAGTCAGTGAGGTGCTACCAGTATTTTCGACTGTGCTCACTTGCCTTTTGAACACCAAGCATTGCTTACGGTTCCTGAGAGAGTGATGGGCAAGTCATGGGCAGCTCAGAGTGGTATGGCCTGGCAGCAGAGCCAATCCAAAGCTTTTTTCTATCTTCACCATGTTGTGCTCCTGCTGCCTGCCATCTCTCCCCAGGAACCTGCAGCAATGCTTAACATTTGGAAGGCAAGTGAACAAATGAACAAGGTGTGTTAAAAGGCAGTTGCCGTAAACTAAATGCTATGCTCTTTTCTTTTCTTTGCTGTGACTGTATTGTATAATAAAATTTATTTTATTTGAAATAATAAAAAGGCAGTTGGCATATATGGATGTTCTCTTCAGCTGCAGTATTTAGAGCTTTGTGAAAACACACAAATCCTCAGTCTGCCTTTGCTAGCTACCCTCCTCGTAACATGAGGTAAGTTTATTATGTAAACTCCCATGTAAGTTTATTGTGTAAGTTTCTTTCCTCCAATCCCTCAATTAGCCCTGCTGCTGAATTTTGCATAAAAATAATCTAGTCTGGAAAAGTATGTCTACCATTCCAATATCTACCTGTCCACTTTATACTCTGTGTGTTCTTCTGACAATGTTTTCCCTCCACCCTTCACTGTGTTATTGCTCTTTACCTCACTAATGCTACTTCTCCCACTTCAGATTTTCGGTGAGGGTTGGGTTGACAAAACGATGGGAAGTTTTCACATGACATCTGCTTTCTGTATTGATTGCTGTCCTTGAGTTGTAAATTATGGCTTAGCTAGTAAAGGACTGAGCTTCTCCAGCTGCTGCCGTTTTACCTCAAGGAAAGGGAATTGTGAATTAAAGTTGTCTGCCTCTGAAAACATCTCTCTGCATCAATGGCAGAGAGACCGCTGGGGCCCATTGCTAGCAAGGATACATCCAGCTCAGCACTGAGGCAGCTTTACTGTTATTGTGTTAACTTCATGTTTGGATGACCCAGGTCTGCCACCAGTGAGGGCCTGGGGAATTTTAGTTCCACCACATCCTTGCATGTTTATCTAAGATAACAGCTAACCTGAATTTACTGCAGAGAATCCGAGAGAATCCCTCGTTTTATTATACAGCTCTGAAAGCCACATTTAAAAACATTTTGGAATGTTTCCTGATCAAAATTTATTAATTGTTGCTTTTTTGTTGTTGTCACTGAAATTTCTAGGAGCTTCTCTTATGAACACATACTTTCAAGCATTCAATCTCTTTGTGAATTTTCAGACGCCAAGGATTGCAAAACTGTTCAAAGCTTTTTCCCAAATTAATGCCTTTCTATATTTACTGTTTATAGTGGTGTAGTTACTGGGAGGAGGTAATTTTATTTTGGGGTGTGCTCCCTCACAACATCATCATTATTCTGCCTGCATTTTAGAACAATGTACCAAATAAACAAAATCAAAATACATTTTCTTCTACTGCAAAAATAAAAACCAGGCTTTTGTGTAAGATGCCAAATGGATTTTTAATATCTTCATTTGTATGGCATGTGTATAAGCACTGACACTTTTTCTGTGAGGAGGGGTTGGGGCTGGGAGGCATGGCCTGGGAGACAACTCTGTCACCATCATTGTTTACTGCAATATTAACACGATTACAGTATCTGAGCAGTATTTGACTAAGCTACATCACAAACACCAAGATTCTTGTTTATACTTCACTGTCCCTGTCCATGGTGTGCTTCCTCCTTCCACAGTTTGAATTCTTTTCTACATAGCAATCACATGGAGACATCACAGGTTGCCATTTTCCTCTGTTAATCATAAAATGCGGGGTAAGCCAGGATGTGGTTTGCTGAGTACTCATCAATTCCCTGTGATTTGATAGAGCATTCGGGAAGGATCACTGCCAAAATCCTTCCCAAAACAAAATCAAAACCCTCCTTCCCCCCATTGGTCTTATAACATCAATCACTGCTTCAGCAGAGCAAGTTTTGTTTCTAAGGAAATTGTTTGCAGAAACACTAAAATAAAATGTTTATCATTCATGTATATTACATTACATTACATTACATTACATTATATTATATTATATTATTACACATACACATATATAATCTCCCTTCATATAGAATTATTGAAGTCTCACATCAATCTCAATCTTACTGTTATTTTCATTTCATGTAGTATAACAGAAATAAAAAGAAAGCAATACATCTTTTTTTAACTGACTTGGTATCAAGCTTATTTGATTTGTATTCTCTACATAAATAATTTCATAAGATACAGTTTTGAAGATAAGTTTTGAATGCATGGCAAATCAACTTTAAATTCAAGATTTATTACAAAGAGAGAGAGAAAGAGAGAGAGATGAGCCATCTAGATTACATTTAGTAATCTTCTTTTAAAATTAATTTTATCAGTACTGTTACAGTCATTGCAAATTTCTACCTTCATTTCACAAAATGCACAAAGACGACATGCATGATGGTGTACTCAGATTCTTGGATAGAAGAACTTCAACACAAACAAATATTTATATATAGAATAAGGTAGAGAAGTTATGGTGGGGGAAGGTGGGGCAGGCTGGGTTAGTGACTGTGCCACACTCTCTTCCAACCTGGGGAATTGTACCAGCCCTCAGATTTGCTGCTGCTCTTGCTGCTGCATGCCATGTTGGTTCTGAATAAGGCCTCCCTTATCCATGATCTGATTGTAGATGAGGAGCCTGGTCTGGTCTGCATCACTGAGACCTGGGTTGGTCAGTTGCTCTCACCCAGTTGTGCCCATATGGGCACTCAATGCAGCCAGTGGCAGAGCTGCATGCTCCGGCATCAGGAGCAGACAGCAGGCAGGGGCATGGCTGGCACATGTCCCAGGGATGTGGCACTCTGCCCGCGGGGACGTGGCCCATGTCCTGGGGCATGGCTCACCACCAGCAGGGGCGTGACCTGCATCTGGGGGTGTGGCACCCAGCGTGGTTGGGGAGGTGCGTGGCACACATCCAGGGGCGGCTGCAATGGCACCCCCCTCCCCGGTGGTGCTGGGGTCAGTGAGCTCCCCCGCCCCCCATTCCTCTGCCAGTGTGTGCAGCATTGCACACTTGAGGCTCAGGCAGGGGTGTACAGAAATTCCCTCTCTCCCCTGGCTTTCCTTCCAGCTTGGCCAGGGGGTGGGGAAGTCTAGAGTATATGTTCTTGCTGTTATATAATACAGAGTATTCTAGTGTAAGACAGGGTAGTATCTGAAGTAGCACTCCATGAACATTCTATCTGTGCAAGGATTTCTGCTTGTGAAATGGAACATGCAGAAACAGAAATCATTGCACTGACAGGATGCATTACTTAAATGCCACCCACAATGCACACTTGCAAAATGGTTACTTAAAGACCTCTGATTTAATTCTGCAAATGGTTGGAATATTGAACATTTTGCTAAGACATAGCAAGCACTCAAGAAATAATAGGAAATATTGTGGGAGTTAAGGCTATCATGGGAACTATCATGGAGGCTACACCTCCATTCATCTTCGAAATTTGCATCAACTCACATCATTATTTCTGGACACTATGAATTCCCACTCTGTTTCCAACTGCTGTACTCCACAGGAGATCAAAGATAGACTGCAGCCTACAAACTGTAGCTTTGTTATTGATCTGGAGACAGGAGGGAGTCCAAACTCAGAAATATAGTTAGTCTTCTGGAAAGAGGTAGAATCCAGGAATTCTCCCACCTTTATTTTTTCATAGTCTACAATCTTGTCTGCAGCTATCAAACTGTCAGAGTCAAACTGGGCTTAAGTATTAAGTGCTTAGAAACAACCTATTGGCAACTATTGTAATTTCCAACACAACTAATTATTATGAAAGGACTGTATACTAGTCTGCAATAAAAGGAAACTATGCATCCCTCTATGTGATCAAAAAGCTTTTAGTGCATTTGGGGGGGGGGGAGACAACTGCCTGCCTATCTGCTAACAGTTCACTATTCACACCATGATAACATAGTATCAGAAAACATGTGTTGAATGTCGGAGAGAAATGAAAGTAATATCTGCAGTTGGTATTTTTCTCTGCAACTGATTTCTCCTTCAGGATCATTCATGGATTCTCCCTCCACCTTAAGACTTTTTGGTTTGATGATTCTACAATTTAGCCCAGTTATTTTGGGCCCAAGTAATCCTAATAGACTAGTCACAGAACAGCAAAAGAGAGTGATAATCTAGATTAGCTGCTCAGATCTGGAAACAGAAAATGTTGTGTGTATAGTTGCCACAATATTTACCAATCTTCCACTGGGGAGTTTGAGAGTAGTTTGACACACACAAACTAAGCCAGTCAACCTTATCATGTGTGTTCCTTAGATACTTAGTCTGATATGGTTATGGGAGAGACAATAGACTTTGTTTTCCCTTTCCATGATGTTATTTTGTCATTAAGTCTAGTAAAGTTTGGTCTCAGGATTCACCTAAATTCCTACCCTCTGCCATATTCGTAATGACTCACATTTTCATCTTTCTAACTGTGCTTTTCACTTTTACTTCAGTAAGCATGTACTTGTATAACTAAAAGGAGAATTTGACTCCCTGGCTCACAGCTTTGAAGTTGGTACTGTAGCAGATGAAATGGCTTTTGAGTGTGTGAGATCAATACCAGATCAACAGCTGTATAAGAGGCATAAGGTGAGAGACAGCTTTATCCAATCTAAAAGTAAGGGCAATCTCACAGTGCTTTAAATTTCCTCCAGGTCATGCAGAAAGATGCCTTCATATAAAACTAGTTCATTCTAATGGAGATATGTACACGGTTTTGCAGATCCTGTATATGCTTCTCTATAAGAGAATAAATATATTTTAGTGTGCTCTTCTCATTTTATAATTCTGCTTTTTAAAATGATACTCCCATGTACATCTCTCAGACTATATAAATAATCTAATTTTAGGGTTCTTTACTTGTCATATAAGTCCCAGATAATATCAGACTCCTTCTATGATAGATAAATTAACTGAATTGCTAAAAAGGATGAACTCCCTGTGATACTTATTCATTGAAAGGGGCTCGAAAAGGGATTGTCAAACTCAACTTCATTGATATGGTGTTGCAATTTAATCTGTTGGTGTTAAAAGCTTCATTAGTTATTAAAATTTTGTTTCTCTCCCCCCCCCCCCCCAGATAATGTGAATGAACTTTCCAATATCTACCAATGTAATTATATCTTAGGAATATCTGAAGTTCACTCTGGCATAAGATTCTGATAGCTAACATTTTAGTCTAATGAATAGATGCTCAATGTGCAGCAGCTCCTTTTTGTTGTTATTAAATGTATTTAGTAGAGAGTTGCTCTCAATCATGATGAGATGCAAAATACCATGTCATATTTAAAGACTTTACCCTCCTTAAAAAAGAAAAGTAAAGAATGTTTTTATTCTTATGGTTTTGGGGGTTATTTCTAACTGTATTAGAATGACTGAGGGTAGGGGGGTAAACCCACTATGCATATATGGTGCCCAGTGGTGTAGCGTGGGTTGTCAGCACCCGGGGCAAGGCAAATAATTTGCACCCCCTAACCCGTGGATTTTAGTAGGGGCAGAGAGCTGCGAGTGCGAGCGCCCACCCCCAGATGTTGCGCCCGGTGCGGCCGGCCCCCCCCCTGCACCCCCACGCTACGCCACTGATGGTGCCAGGTGTCAAAGCGACGCTACCAAATAACATTTTAAAAAATATTTTGGAATAAATGCACTATGTAACTATTCTTGTAACACTATAAGGGAAAGGTAGGATTTTTCCCCCCTGTAAAGAAGCCTCATTACCTTATAGAAAACCTTCTGCCAGGCCTATGCCAGTGGTGGGCAGGGTCACAGGCAAATGTGGGTAGAGCAATTGACATAACTCATTGCCTTTTAACAGTAGGTACCACACTGCTAGAAACTGTGGTGTTTTTTTAATGAACCTGTGAAAGGATTGCTTAACCTCTAAAGTATTATTCAGACACCCCCCACCAAATGAGGCAAAATCAGTTTGCTTAAGTGTGAGCCTATTGCAAATGCCACAAGTTGTCATTATGCATACTATCTTTTATCAAATATTTCCAAAGTTTAGACCGAAGTTTTAAGCATTCTTTAGAACAGAGCAGCGAGCCATGGCAGACATTAATCTGAAGATGCTTCCTTGATGCTTAAACGGCTAGTTAAAAGGCAAGGTATCCATGGTAATATGCTGTGGGTTGCTAATAAGAGGAAGGAATTTAAACGGCATGTCTTTCCACTCCTTCACAGAAACCCGCTGTGAAGAAGACTGAGAACTCCCATGGAGACCATGGTAACAAGAAGGAGAAGAGAGGTTGATAGGTGGTACAAAACTTCACCCCTCTAATTGTAATGAACTCTGACTTAAGCACAAAAAGTCTGAACTTTGGAATAACAAAAGAAGCAAGCAACTCCAAACATATTTTGACACACAGACTTATCTTTAATTCAAACGTGTGGTTTGCAGTTTATAGTCTGTGTAGTTCCTAGATTGATGGGTGGATGACTAGATAGAAAGAATACTATATAGAATCAGTTCTTGGGTTTTTTTATATAGAAAAAAAGGTGCCTGTACTCACCAAGAAGTTGTTACATTAAGTGCCGCACACTTTTCACTTTTGGGGAGAGGGAAGGTGTCAGTATTGCATACCCTTGAATACACCCAGAAAAATAGCACTGCATAGTACATATATTGAGGACTGAACTCTTGGAAGGATGGGTAAACAAGCTTAATCACTTTTAAATATCATTGATTTTTGTACAATAAAAAAGCACCAGCAACAACCAACCTTTGAAGATTTTTCAGTTACGGTACGTAACAGCAGTATAGAAATCAACATTCCACACACTCATTTCAAACATAGCCACTAACTTTCATTTACATATTCACTTTTCAGAGTTAGTAGCGATCAAAGGATTGCAGCCCTAAGCATGAGCTTAAGTCTCACCCATTAAAATCAATAGGGGTTTAAAGGAGAGACATTTGGCTGGATTGTTTTGTGTATTGAAATAATAGTAATGAGATGAAACATTTCAGGGACAAACATTCCTGCAGTCCCTTACATGTAATGCTGAAGTGTGAATACTGTTCTGCTGTAAGCACGGCTCTCTGTTTCATGATGAAAATTGCCTTTGGGGAAGAGTGCTTGACAATGAGAAACACCTGTTTGTAGAGCAGATCAACAAAAATACAGAGCATGTGGCAGGGAACTTTACAAATATTGTACAACCTGATTGTGTTTTTTTAAAAGAAAACACAATTTTCTACCCCTAAATCCTATTGTGAGCTTCCTACAGAGGTTTCTTTGGTTTCCTAAATTAATAAACTCTCCATTTCTACCAAACCTAAGTTGGCAGAAAAACCTCTTTTGAACAGCAGGCAGTAGATATATATGATCAAATACAGCAAATATTTTCTATATGAAGAGCCATCTGGAATACTTGGAGATCTGAAGTGTTTCCTGCCCAATGGGCTTAGTTCCTATTTAGGACGGTCATAAATAACTTTCAACACTTCCAGCTTGATAGGAAGGAGCTGTAGATTAGGTCATTGTGGAATTATAGTTCCCTTGCTTAATAATTTTGCAAAATTGCCTGGCAATCCAACAAAGAGAAGGAGTGCAATGTAGTGAATGCCGGCTAATTAAACCAATAATTGCTTCTTGTTGTATACCCAGATAATGTGCCCCTGATAATTTTAAATGAAGTCTTGGAGCAGGCTCCTTGAATAAAATGTTGTGCTAGTTAAAGCTTCACTGACTCTCCCTGCACTTGGTTAATGGGCTACTTTTCTAGGTCTTTGGGACTTCTTAGGTAACCATTGAAATGCCATAGAAACCTGAATAGAGTTGAGTCTGCAAGACAGGAAGCAATGTTTTAGCATGATAGGGCATTTGTCTCTTCCCAGAATGCAAATTACACAGTTGTTTGGTCAATCTAAACAATGCTAGAAACGGAAACTCTGATGTGGAACACATCAGGGCAGTTGTCAAAAGTTGACAGGGTTGGGCATTTGATGAGGGCCCACAGCCCAGCGAGAAACCCATTGTCAAAAGCCCCCTGGACCTGCTACAGTGTGGAGGTAGACCCATGGCAGGGTGGAGGGCTTCAATTTTGAGGAATAACACTCCAAAAATTGGCACGAAGGTGATTTCATACATTCTTATTGACCCAATTGCTGCCAATAATGCATGATAATTGCAGGCAATTTACCAAACAGAGCTCATTATCCTGCTTTTCTAAAACCTAAATCAGTTGTCAATGTAAAGACACAGCTCTGGCTAGTGGGCAGCTCAAAATGGATCTTGCCCTAACCCCTATGGCTTAGATCATAAAGTAAGATATGAAAGTTTTCTATTCCCTTCCTCCCCTGAAAAGTTTCTGTGGGGGGTCAGGAGGGACTTCTGAACCATGGGGAATGGAGTAATTATTTCATCTCTTTATTCCAGGATATCAATGCAACAAAATATCCCTACTGATGTCAGCGAATAGGGAATTCAGTACAGCTATTCTCACATATCTAACCAATGTATGGGGATTTTCACACATGTATTTCTCAAGAGGCATCATCTTAAAAGTAGATGTGCCCAAACACAATCATATTGGTTTGCTCACATCATGTTGTAGGTCAGGAAGCATGAGGAAAATTGTTGTTGTTGTTGTTGTTAGACAGCAATGACCTTCAAATGATTTTTCATAACTTTCATGTTTACAGAAAATTTATTGGACCCTGGACCTTAATTTTAATTATCTTTAGCTCAGTTTTATTTAGTTTTTTCTGTTGTTGTTGTTGATCTAGCTTCTTAAAGATGCCATGGAATTATCTGGGACCTTTAACATGCAAAGCATGCTCTGGCCCTTCCTGCAATTACAACTGCCGTATATCAGAGCTATGGATCAAATGATCATACTGATGACCAAATGTGGCATTCTTTTTCTCTTACAAAATGTATTTACTCCATTAGTTTATTATTTTGATTCTAAGCACATTATTTGCAGGCAAATCCTATGGTTACAAATGAATCTGACTTGCACACGATATACGTGTCCCTTGGTGCACAGCCCAAAGCTCATAGACAGCTTTGAAAAATGAACAGGAACTTTAGTACTTTTAGTATTATATACTGATAAGTATACGTTGATGAATTGGAAAATTACCAGCTTTTTTTGTCAAAGAGAAGATTCACTATATTTTATCTGACAGCAGTTGAAGCAATGAAAGCATATTGCTAGTGAAGGTTTTATTTCTAGGAGTTTGGTGTCTTGTTAAAATCCTCATATAAAACCATCTGTTTAAAAACATGTAAAATGAGGGCTGTCAGGGAACATTAAAAGCAACATACAAGAAATATCCTATTTGATAATTCTTCAGCTAGATGTGAGTAATTTTAAGATTAGATGGATGGGTAGATACAACAGAGGAATATATATACACACACACACACACACACACCGTATTTTTTGCCCCATAGGATGCACTTTTTTCCCTCCAAAAATGAAGGGGAAATGTGTGTGCATCCTATGGGGTGAATGCAGGCTTTCGCTGAAGCCTGGAGAGCGAGAGGGGTCGGTGCGCACTGACCCCTCTCGCTCTCCAGGCTTCGCGCAGATCTCCGCAAGCCGTGGGAGCCCGGCGCTGGGCTCCCGCGGCTTGCAGAGAGTTGCCTGCATGCTGAAGGCTGGGCGCGCTCTCCGCAAGGTGCACAGTTCTCCGCAAGGCACAGGAGCCCGGCGTTGGGCTCCCACAGCTTGCGGAGAGTTGCCTGTTCTGGGGGCTGGGGTCGGGGGAAGCTCGGGCTTCCCTCGCCACAGCCCCACGCCTGGGGGGGGGGGAATATTTTTTTTCCCTTTTATTTCCCCCAAAAAAACTAGGTGCGCCTTATGGGACGGTGCGTTCTATAGGGCGATATATATATATATATATGGCGAAATATATATATATATATTCCCCTCAGGTTTTAATTATAGTATTTCCACAGACAAAACAGGATTAATATGACACAAGATTCCATACATTGTCCTATCAATATATTGTTACTATTAACTTTCAATAATTCTGTCATTCCTAAAAAAACCCCTATATTTTTATTCAACCATATTTTTCATATATTACAACTGTTGCAATTTTCTGTACTCTACTCTTTACTTTTAAAATATATAAAATGAAAGTTTACTTTCAGTTTCTGGTTAGATTTTAACTCAGTGATTACTTTCAACAATGAGGACAGTTGCACTCAATTTGGTTATATAAGCCATTACCACATCCTCTTATATTATTCCTCAGCGAATAGGCCAGTCTTTTCCTATCCGTGACTCAGAGTCATTTGAGCTGCTGTTAATAAATATGCAGTTCTTTCAAGGTCTTCTAAACAAAAATGCACAATAGAATAACTGTTGGGTCTAATGGGACTATTTTCAGATATTAAGAATATATGATGTTGTCAGCGCTGCCCAAGGTCCCAGCTCACACAAGACCAACGCTGCTTCTTGCTCAAGTTCAAAAGTCTTTATTGAAGTTCAGTCTCATTTCCAGACGTGCAGCGCGCAACGCTACATCTATCCGTCAGATCATAGCAGTCCCATCTGAATCTCCGCCCCCCTGACACCAGCTTAAGATTCTAGCTTTACTCCACCTCTTCCTCTGTTCCTTCTTTCTCTGGGTCCTTCTGCTAGTCGGAGTCTCTGCCCTCCGAGATTCTTCTGACGCTGATTCTCCCGACTCCTCCTCCCCCCTCTTTCGGGCTTTAGGACCTGGCTCCCAATCCGGGTTTTCTGCTGTCCCGCGCTCCTCCACATTTGAACTTGGCGCGCGCGCGCAGCCTCCCACTTTCCTTCTGACCGTTACACTTGTGTCACTGCTCCCCCTTTCGGGGAGGCTAGCTGGACCTGCCCTTCCCTCCGTCTCCCCACTCCCCGATGGAGGAGACGCTGGTCCTGACTCCCATGCCTCTTCTCCCCCACTGTGCTCTGGTGGGGGAACTGGCCCTACTTCTCCGCTACTCCTTTGGGACTCCCCTCTGGTTCCCTGTTTATGGATCGTCCCCTCTGGGATTCGCCTCGCCCTTACCATAGGCGCCCCCTCCTGGGAATCTTCTGATCCGCTGGAGAAGCTCATGGAATCTCTCGGTCCACTGTCATATTCCCCTACGCTCCCCTCTGATTCCTCTCCTCCGCTCTCTATTTGCTCTCTCCCCTGCTCTTCTGCTCCTGAGCCTCTGACATCCATCCCCCCCTCGAAGCCCCCCCTTCCCCCCTCCCCCTCTTCGGGTGTGGGTTCCAGGTGCTCCAGCGCTGGGGGTGTGAGTGCTGGCTTCCGTTCTCTCTCCCTGGTGTGCAACCGTCCAGCGGGATCAGGCCCCCCCACGATGGGTTCGTCGACGTCGACTTCCTCTGCTTCCATTTCTCTGCTGTCGTGCTCAAAACCAAGATCCTCCCCCCACACGTCCATGTCCTCCTCTCCCCCCGGTCCCTCGGGTGAGGCTGTGTGCAAGGGCCCCCTCAGCAGTTCCCTGCTCCACCCCACTTCTGGTTGAGTGTCCCACCAATAGGAGCGGTCCGTGGCAAACCCCGAGAGCGACCCCTCCGGGGAGCTCATCCCCGGCGTCGGCTCCTCATCTGAGGAGAAACCTTGGAACGTGCTGGCTGACAGTGTGGGTGTGAAAAGCCAGTCGTCAAAATACTCCGCCGGCATGGGTCTGTGTGGGAAGATCGAATGGAACTCGTCTTTGAGATAGTGCTCCTCCACGGCGTAGCACGGCACCCACTCGTTGGCGCTGGCCGGAGTACCCTCCCTGGCGAGGAGATATTCAACTCCCTCTTCCCCCCATCTGGAGTCCAAAATCTCTGTGACCTCGTTGAGTGGCGTCGCCCTCTGTGGTCCCTCCCCTGCTGGCGATGGGCTACGTGGAGCTGGTGCGGTCCCTGGCGCCTGAAACCTGTGGGGCGCCTTGTAAGGCGTGAGCACTGACCTGTGAAAGACTGGGTGCATTCTGGAGCCCTCCGGGAGTGTCAACCGGTAGGCCACTGGATTGATTTGTGCCGCGACCTGGTAAGGTCCCAGCTGCTTGTGTCCTAGCTTCCTCTTAGCTAGCGTTCTGGCCGGCACTGCCTGAGCTGCTAACCAGACCCAGTCCCCTACCTGTATGTCTTCCCCAACCCTCCTGTGCCTGTCTGCCTGCATCTTGTAGGCGTGTTTCGCGAGTTCCAAGTGCCTTCGGAGTTGCTCATGGACCTCCTGTAACTCTGCGGCTAAGTGCTCTGCCCCCCGTGGCTCCCCCTCTGCCTCGGTCTCCAACCCCGGGAAGGTTCTGGGGTGGCGCCCATTGTTGGCGAAGAACGGTGTCACCCCTGTAGACCCGTGCTTCGTGTTGTTGTAGGCAAACTCGGCTAGCGGTAGGTAGTCCACCCAGGTCGAGGGCTGTTGATTGGCGTAGCATCGCAGGTACTGCTGCATGATGGCGTTGACCCTCTCCGCTTGTCCGTTGGTCTGCGGGTGTCGTGCCGACGCTAAGTTGATCTTGACGTTCAGGATGCCCAGCAGCTTCTGCCAAAAGTTCGAGATGAATTGGCGGCCCCGGTCGGACAGGATGGACCGCGGCAGGCCGTGAGCTTTGAACACGTGGTCTATGAACAGCTTGGCGGTCTGTTCCGCTGTGGCCACCTTCGCGCACGGAATGAAATGCGCCATTTTGGTGAAGAGGTCTACGACCACGAGTACTGCTGTTTTGCCGCGCGAACTGGGCAGATCTGTAACAAAGTCCAGGGCCACTTTCTCCCATGGTTCGAGCGGCGTCTGCAGCGGTTCCAGCAGACCCGCCGGCTTCCTGTGTACTGGCTTGGCCCTTTGGCAGGTGTCACACCTGGAAACGTAATCCGCAACTTCTCCCCGCACCTTGGGCCACCAAAAGTCCCTGGTGACTAATTCCGTCGTCTTGTCCTTGCCGAAGTGCCCAGCGCTGGGCGCGTCGTGCAGCTGCTGCAAGACTCTCGCGCGAAGGTCTTCTCCCGGTACGTAGAGAGCCCCTTTGCGGAGGAGTAGTCCGTCGCGTATCTGGAACTCGTCGTCCCTCGCTGTGCCGTTTCGCACCTCCTCCATCTTGGTTTGCGCAAACGAATCCGCCTGTAGCGCACGACGGACTGCGTCCAGGTCCACTGCGGCTGAAGCGCACGCCCACACCTCTGGTGCGAAAATGTGTTTGGCCGCTGCCGGTGCCGCTTCCTCGAGATACTGCGGCTTCCTGGATAGCGCATCCGCCATGACGTTGTTGTCTCCCGGGATGTATTCTATCCGGAAATCGAAATCTGCAAAGAACTCCGCCCAGCGGATGTGTCTCTGGTTCAGGAATTTCGCCGTGCGCCAGTACTCCAGGTTTTTGTGGTCCGTGCGAACCTGCACCGTGTGTCTGGCTCCGACGAGGAAGTGCCGCCACGCCTTGAAAGCTGCATGAATGGCCAGCAACTCCCTGTCCCAGATGGTGTAGTTCTGCTCCGACGTGCTGAGCTTCCTGGAGTAGAATGCGCACGGTCTCCAGTCCCCTTGCGGATCTTGCTGCAACAGGACCGCTCCCACCGCTCTGTCCGAGGCGTCCGTTTCAACCCTCATCGGTTTGCTGGGGTTTACGTGTAGCAGCTGTTCTTCGGACGCGAAGAGACGCTTGAGCCTCCGAAAGGACTGCTCCGCCTGGTCCGTCCAGGTGAACTTCTTCTTCTTGGAGCTGAGGGTGTCCGTGATGGCCGCTGTCTCCTTCGCGAACCCCTTGATGAACTTGCGATAAAAGTTGGCGAAACCGACGAACTTCTGGACCTCCTTCCGGTTGCGCGGGCTCTTCCAGTCCAACACTGAGCGGACCTTGGCGCTGTCCATGGCAAGTCCCTTGTCGGACAGCTTGTAGCCCAGGAAATCCACCTCTGTCGTGTCGAACTGGCACTTCTCCAGTTTGGCGTAAAGTCTGTGCTCCCGTAGTCTCTGCAGGACCTCCTTGACGTCCTCCTCGTGCGCCTCCTGCGAGTCCGAAAAGATCAGGATATCATCTAAAAAGCAGACGCACTTCTTGTAGAGGAGTCCCGCTAGCATGTGGTGCATGAAAGCTTGGAAACAATGGGAGCCATTTTGGAGACCAAACGGCATGACTCTGTATTCATAGGTTCCTAAAGGCGTAAACATGGCTGTCTTCCACTCGTCGCCCTCCCGCATGCGTATAAGGTTGTAGGCCCCTCGTAAATCCAACTTGGTGAAGATCCGTCCCTTCCTCACCGTCGCGAGCAGGTCGTCAATTTTGGGCATGGGGAATGCTGTGGGCTTTGTCCTGGAATTGATGATTCTATAATCCACTATGAGCCTCCGTTCGGGCGTGTCTCTCTTCTTCACGAAAAACACGGGACTGCCCCCCACTGCTTTGGATTCCCGGATGAATCCCCGCTTCAAATTGCGATCTATGAACTCCCTGAGTTCTTGCATTTCGTCTTCAGACATGGAGTACAGTTTCCCAGTTGGCAGCGTCGCCCCTGGCAGGAGGTCAATCTTGCAGTCGTAGGGTCTGTGGGGAGGCAGCTTGTCTGCTTCCTTCTCGCAGAAGACTTCCAAAAAGTCCTTGTACTTGTTGGGCACCGCTTGCACCACGCCTAGGTGTAGCTGCGGTGCATCCTCTTGCCCCTCTCCTTCCTGGCAGGTCTGGATGCAGTGCGCTGCGCAGTAGGAAGAGCAGAAGGTCAATTGCCGCTGGTAGCACGCTAATGCCGGGCTGTGCCTATCCAGCCAACTCATGCCCAACACTATGGGCGTGTCCGACAGGTGGGTGACGTTGAAACTGATGACTTCGCGGTGGTTTCCAATTTGCATCACCAGAGGCGGTGTTTGCTGTACCACCTCTCCTCCCAGTATCTTCCTGCCATCTACCGTGACAACATTTAGGGGCATCGTGGCTGGCAGGAGTGCTATGCGATGCTGCTTGACGAAGTCCAACCCTACAAAGTCTGCGTTGCTACCAGAGTCAATGGTAATAGGGACCTCCAGGGTGAGCCCATCGGGCAGCTGGAGCGATGCAGTGAGTTGCACCACTGGTTTGGGTGGGAGGGGGTCTGTGGGCTGCAAAATCTCTGGGGACTGTTTCACTGACTCGCCTGGTTGAGCCCCAGAGCCTCCATCTCCAACCAGGCGTCGCCTTTTCCCTGCTGCTCAACTCCCTGCTGAATTCCTCCTTTAACAGTTGCTGAGGCTGCAGTGTGCTTCTGGAGCCTCTGGGGACACTCTTTCGCCATGTGCTGTGCACTGTCGCAGATGTAACACTTCCTGCTCCCTCTAGGAGCCTTCGCCTTGACTGCTCCTGGTGTCTGGGCTCTGCTTGCTGTCTGAGCCCTTGCACCTCCGATTTCCATTGGCTCCTCTCCACTTATGAGAGGAGGCGTGGACTGAGCGCGCTCTGTCTCTCTGGGTAGGAAGGGAGTCGTTCTAACTGACGTGTTTGCTCTTCGCCCCTCCTCCCTGCTCCACGGGCGTTCTTCCAGGCGCACCCCAATTGCAAGCGCCCTTTGGACTACTTCTGTTGTATTTTGGGGTCTCTCCCCCCTCGCCAGTTCATCTTTAACGGCTCCATTCAGCCCCTCCCAGAACAGATCCCTGACGGCAGCTGAGTCCTTCTGCCAGCCCAGCACATTTACTAACCCAAAAAAGTGGGAATGATACTGGCGCACCGTCGCTCTCCCTTGTCGCAATCCATGCATTTCCCTTCTAGCGACATCCACATCCACCGTTGATTTAAAGCAAGCGTCCATGGCTCCAATAAAAGCGCTTGAATCTTTGAGGGCGGGGTCATTTTCGCGTAGCAAAGTTCGCAGCCACGACTTAGCTTCCCCATGCAGATGAGTGATTATGAAACCCACTTTCTCCTCCTCATCTCTAAAATCTTTCCGAAGCAAATTGAGCGCGAAGACTACTTCTGCTCTGAAGTTAGGGTACTGCTGCAGGTTCCCGTCAAAATGGGTCACAAGGCTTGCCCCCCTTTTCCCGAGGCTAACTCCCTCCGGCTTGGCTCCCAGCTGCCCCTCCTTTCCCCATTTGTCCCACCTGGCTTGCAGATCCTGGCAGAGCGCAGCTGTGTCTTCTTCTTTTTTCCTAGACGCAGCTAATTCTGCGTAGAGCGTTGACACCGCTTCCTGCAATTGCTTGACTTTTTCCTCAGTTGTCATCTTTGCCTATCTCCGTGAGCTCGCAGAGTTTATTAGAGATGGGACTTACTGTCAGCGCTGCCCAAGGTCCCAGCTCACACAAGACCAACGCTGCTTCTTGCTCAAGTTCAAAAGTCTTTATTGAAGTTCAGTCTCATTTCCAGACGTGCAGCGCGCAACGCTACATCTATCCGTCAGATCATAGCAGTCCCATCTGAATCTCCGCCCCCCTGACACCAGCTTAAGATTCTAGCTTTACTCCACCTCTTCCTCTGTTCCTTCTTTCTCTGGGTCCTTCTGCTAGTCGGAGTCTCTGCCCTCCGAGATTCTTCTGACGCTGATTCTCCCGACTCCTCCTCCCCCCTCTTTCGGGCTTTAGGACCTGGCTCCCAATCCGGGTTTTCTGCTGTCCCGCGCTCCTCCACATTTGAACTTGGCGCGCGCGCGCAGCCTCCCACTTTCCTTCTGACCGTTACACTTGTGTCACTGCTCCCCCTTTCGGGGAGGCTAGCTGGACCTGCCCTTCCCTCCGTCTCCCCACTCCCCGATGGAGGAGACGCTGGTCCTGACTCCCATGCCTCTTCTCCCCCACTGTGCTCTGGTGGGGGAACTGGCCCTACTTCTCCGCTACTCCTTTGGGACTCCCCTCTGGTTCCCTGTTTATGGATCGTCCCCTCTGGGATTCGCCTCGCCCTTACCATAGGCGCCCCCTCCTGGGAATCTTCTGATCCGCTGGAGAAGCTCATGGAATCTCTCGGTCCACTGTCATATTCCCCTACGCTCCCCTCTGATTCCTCTCCTCCGCTCTCTATTTGCTCTCTCCCCTGCTCTTCTGCTCCTGAGCCTCTGACAGATGTATTTTATATTATGCAGATTCAAATCTGTGGAGATCTGTATCATTATGTGTACATTCCAAAATATCAGGATTTGCTTTGCTTATTCTTCTGACCATTTAGTCTGCATATGACTCATACCTTCAAGCAGTAGGCATGAGAGCTTGACAGTTGATTAAGCCTTCAACAGATATGGTGTACTGTAAAGCGACTTTGCAGGGCCAACCATAGCATTAGGCAGAGTGAAGCAGCTACCTCAGATGGCAGGTTCTGCGTGGAAAGGAAGGCAACCCCAGTGCCTAATGAGTGAAACCAAAATTGACAGCTTTCTCCACCCAACCCTTGCATGACACTAAAGAGCCATTAGAAAAGCAAAGTGGTACTGAGGATTTAGTACGGGTTTGAGGGTGGGTGGGTGGTAATATTTAATAGCAAGTGCTTTGCATAAAATGTCACTGCAGGATTACAAGCCTCTTGGACGTGTTACTGCATAGGATCAAGCAGCCCATTTGCTAGCCTGTTTTAATTATAGTTTGGCATTCATGTTAGATAGCTGACTTTATATATTTGGCACATAACTATTCCTATTTAGCTCTTGGAATTTCTAAGCTATTTTATTCCCTGAATATTAATTGCTTTTGAAAATAGAAAAAAAGCTGCCTAGAGAGAACAAGGGAAGAGCCCCTTACTAATCAAACCCTCTCTTTTTTGTTTCAAAGAACTAATCTGAATTCTTCCAGATAGCTACAATTTTCTGCAACTGTACGAACCACTATTATATCCCTTAGCAATGCTGCTCACCCACACACAACCCAAAGAGTTTTGACTCAGATGGCTGCAATGATGCTATATAAACCTCATTTGGCAAGAACAAGAAAAAACTGTGACTTACCAACATGCAACTTAAGTTTCAATTTAGAAAGCAAGCTACTACTAAAAGCTCTTTTTTTAAGGGAAGTCACTGAAGTTCACAATTACCTGGTTTGAAATGCAAGCGTGTACAGCACATTAAGGTGCCACCTTTAAGAAGGGACCTCAATTTCTCTCAAATGTCTATTTGTATGCTACATTTATACAGTATACTGACCACTAAGCCTCTTGGTTGGCAGTTCAAATCTGGGCAACAGGGTGAGCTCCCATTGTTTTGTCCCAGCTCCTGCCAACCTAGCAGTTCGAAAGTATACCAACATGAATAGGTACCACTGAGGCAGGAAAGTAAACAGGGTTTCTGTGCACTCTGGCACTCATTATGGTGCTCTGTGTGGCAGAAGCGGCTTAGTCATGCTGGCCACATGACTGGAAAAAGCTGTCTGTGAACAAATGCCATCTCCCTCAGCCTGAAAGCAGAGATGAGTGCTGCACCCATAGGTGAATTCGACTGGACTTAACTGTCCAGGGGTCCTTTATCTTTCTTTTTTTCACTTCACAAACAATATTCACTCTTTGGATGGTCCACGGATCATTTAAAGGTACAAAACAGACCAGAATTGAGACAATAAGAAAAAAATAGTATTAATTTTAGAAATAGGAAAAAAAAACATTTAAAATGGCTTAGCAGCTAGATTTAAAACCATGATAAAAACCAGCAAGGAACTATATTCAATTAAAAGGCCTGGGATAACCAAAACAAGCAAACAAAAACCCAAGGCCATCACCGTAGCATGGATACCAAGCAATCCACCTTGGTGAGGCATTCCATAAGCTGGGTGTCATCTACAAAAATGTTTAGTTTGGAGTACTTTCCATGCCAGTCATCCTCCTTCATTGTCTGGTGCCTTGAACCCTGCAATATCAACATCTGAGGCATCAAGGACCCTGGGAATAGCAGGATGTTCAAGCGTTTGGTATGAACATCAGGCACCTGAAATATTACAGGACTTAGGGTTCTTTGCACCTGATGCACCTAGGAATACAATGAGTTTTGAATTTCAGAACCGGTATCAGAAATATGGTCCATCATCATCATCATCTCAGTTTCTCAAGTCCAGTTCTAAATAACATTAAGATTAGCTTTCCTATGGCTACTCTTTTTATTTATGTATATTTATTTCCAGTATTTATATTCTGCTTTTCATCGCCATATAGCCACATATTTAGTACCTTATGTACCCAATTCATTGAGGACAGAAAATGTTCTTAGCACAATACATCAGATTCTCGGAGCATTCAGTGTTCCCAAAGCAAAATAGTAAAGAAATATTTGGTGCTTACAGTGAGCATGAAAACATCTAAAGAGTCACAAGAAAAAGTAGATTATCTCTGTCTTTGTACATTTTGTATATAACAGTAGAATAGCTGTCAGCTGGCATCTGTCTGTAAATCATGTTTATTTAGACTCAATTTCCATCCATGTTCTGTGCTAGCAATAAAATATGTCTCCTGTGAAGTCTGTCGAGATCAGTGTGATTCACTACATCAGTCCCTAATGAAGTGTAAATAAATGTGATGCTAGTATTTATGTGCAGCAAATGTTCTATGTGGGTCTTAAAAAAACAAAACCAACCACCACCCAAAGTTATGAATAAAGCTAACTACCATGCAGGATTGTATTCTAATGTCTGAGTAGATTTTTATTTACAGATTTACACAGCATTGAATTTTGATTGGCAGCCTGTCAGTATGAAAGTCTTCGTATTCTCTGAGTAGCCATAATAGACATCAGTAAAAACAATTAGCTAAAACCAGGCATCAAAATGTAATCAGTCAGAATGCAGTCGTGCAGAACATTTATGGGTATATTTGGGCAAAAAGCTGTGTTTTGGACTTGGTGCAGCCCTGCATTCATGCTATAAACATGGGAAGAGATCACAAGTCTGACAAAGGCAGGACCCACCATATCAGCCTAAGAGATTCACTCATGCAGTCTTTAGAGTTGTCACTATAGCAAGCAATAGCCTCCCAGCAGTGGAGTCACTACTGCTTACTTAGAGGGGTGGAGATGTAGCAAGGGTGATGATGTGTGAATGCACCAGTGAAGCAGATCTGGTGCTCCCACTGGTGCAACACAGCCCTGTAGCCTTGGCCCTTCCTGCAATGTGGAGCAGGAATGACCTGCTATGTATTCATCAAGTCAAAATCATCCAGAGGAGCAATTCAAAAAGTGTACCTATGGCATTCAGTCATCATTAAGTATCTTGTTTAATTTCTCAGTGAATTGCAACTGCATCTATAAACTCACTCCACTGGGACAGAATATGAAAGCTGACTTCAGTGTTTGAGCTGTTTCATGAACCATCAAGCAATGGGCTTTCATTTATGAACTCTAACTCTATTTAAGAGCTAAGTGTCGGTGATCATTCTTAACGCATTATCTGGTACTTTACAAACCTTGCATTTATTTATTTGCAGAACACCCATGTGAGGTTGGTTTTTGGAGCTAGTTGCTCACCCAAGGGCATAGTATCAGCTTAATGCAAGGCTGTGGAAATTTTTCCAGTTTGAGGGCCACATTCAATTCTGGGCAACTTTATTAGGGTCATACAATAGTGGTGAGTGAGACCAAAGCAAAAAATGAGTAAAAGCAATACATGTAAATTTTACCTTTGTCCAGTAGGCTACTTTCTGCACACTTCTCCCACCCCCAGTCAGGCAAACCAGAGGCATTATCAGAGTTCAAGACCACATTCCAGCTGGGCAAAAACTCTTGGGGTGTGAAACAAGGCCAGTGAGAGATGTGGCCAGTATCCCCTCTCCCCCTTTCTCCTTTCTGTACCCACACTGCCAAAACAGCCCTTAAGAGTTTCTATTCAGCCAGCAATAGAAGTTTCCCCTCCCCTGTTTTTGTAATGAGCATTTCCACAAAGGTCAAGTGCTCTCTTAGTTGTATTTGGTCGTCATAGGTTATTCAGTCTCCAAATGGTGGCTAACAACAACAGGTAAATAATATTTTCCCCATTTCACCAATGATCCCAAAGCTCTGGGCCATCTCTGTCATTCCAATTATGTGCTGTATAATTTGACATACTGTGCTACCTTGGGCTAACTACAGCTATTTATGTTGAACGACACTTCCAAGCAACTGTGTCTTGCTTTAATTGGCTGTTTGCAAACACATTCCTAATAAACTTATAATTAGCCCCGTCTACATCCTAACCTCAGCACTATATAGCCAAGTGTCTCCTAGGCTCTCTCTTCTCTTTCCTGACTTTGTGGTTTATGAAGTGAAATTATTGGTCATGTTTCCCTTGTCCCATATAACTCAGGCCTATGAATTCTGCAACCTATAGGGGATTGCTCTATAAAGCACTCTGTTGAGGGCAACTGAATCAATAAATAAAATGTATGGGTTTGGAGCTAACAGAGGAACATTTCCATCTTTGTTTTATACTCTCTGTCTCTTGGTTTCTCAATTGCTGTGGAAAACTGCCACGAGCATCATCTAAGCATGGCGCCGAGCCACACAACAGCCTTATAAATCACCAGAAGTGAGACGGGGGGAGGGGGAGATTTGCTTGCAATCATCTCCTTCCTGGTCACTTTCAATGCCATATATCAAAATGTCTCCTATGTGAATGGTTCGCTACAAGCTATCTTAATGTAAGAGCTTATTATAATAGCAGCAAAAACAATAAATTGCAGAAACATACACTAGGACCACACATTGTAATACTATAGACAGCTTCAAAGGAGTCAACAGACACAAACTTAATCCATTTTAACAGATGGGATAATTTTTAGGCCACAATGAGAGTGTGCTTGGAGAGACATGCTTTACGAAATGCAATATATATTGTATCATGTTCCCAGTTTTTGATGGAGACTCTGTATTCTCAGCTTTGTGTAGCAGGGAAGGACTTCTGTACCGAGAGTGGAATCCCATACATATCTACTTATTTATATATCTCGTTGAGTTCAGTGGGACTTACTCCCAATTAAGTAAATATAGGATCACAGCCAAAATGCCATCAAGGATATGGGAGTCTGTGCAGACATGGACAAAACTGTGCTCATTCCAATATCACTATTACCCTGGCCACATTGCAGTTCAAATTGTTGATACTTAATTAGATGGTGATATTAGTAAACCTGAAGTTTTAGTAAACTTGGACCAAGATTTCTACAAGGAACTGTTCTGCTAAGCTACTATAAGTGGCAAGGTGTCGTAAGAGTATTTGGGTGATTTAAAAACAACAAAACCCTTTCATTCTAGATATTTGTATTCAGCCTCTCTTTCTTCTTCAGTATCAGCATGAGAATTAATGGCCCATCAGATGTCTTTTGGATATGGGAAGTGCTGATGCTGCTTTGACAGTAGGGACATGAATAGGTGGATGACTCGACATTTAATAAAGATGAACCTTCATGCTTGGCCAGCTTTTATTAGCCTTTTATTAGAAAATTATTCACATCACCATTCACCTTTTAGAAGCTACTAACCCCCCTCCCTCAAATGTGAATTGTAATTATTCCTATTGTTTAAAACTGGTATCTTATTATTTTGCTGTTTATGGTAACTGAAATGCTATAAACCAGTTTTCTATAGTTTGTGGCATGACAACCATGAGTTACCTGAGCATGCATGGAGGCTGACACAGATGAACACTGTGGAGGGTAATTATTCATTAGAGTAATACTCATGCTTTGCATGCCCAAGGTCTCAGTTTCAATCTCCAGTTAAAACAATCTCAGTTTAATGGGAGAGATAAAAAAAAAATATGTTTGTAACTCTGCCAGTGGAGTAGATAACATTGGACAAGCTAGGCCAATGGTGTGTCTCAATATATGGCAGCTTCATATGGTATATATTCTTTATTTTTATTTTTTTAAAAAATGATTTAACTTACCCTTATAGTTGACAAAACAGTAAAATAGCAGTCTTTCCAAGTGATAATGTATACGTATGGCATAGGGTTTGAAAACAGAAAATACTTTAAATATGGGCCTGTGCATCACACACAATAAAATACGGTGTGAGATGTACAGGCATACTTAGTCATACTCAGAGAAGACCCCTTGTTTTCAATGTGATTACTCTGAGTGTGACTAACATTGGATATCACCCTTTGTGAATCAGAATCACAGAATTGTAGAGTTGAAGAGCCCCCCCTCCGGAAGACCATCTAGACCAACCCCCTGTAATGCAGGAATCTCAACTAAAGCAGCCATGGTCATCCAATCTCTGCTTAAAAACCTCAAATTAAGGAGAGTCCACAACCTCCTGAGGGAGTCCGTTCCACTGCCTAACAACTCTTACTGTCCTAATGTTCACTTGAATCCCTGTATAGACATATATAATAAAATATAGATAGGATATAGATATACCGTATTTTTCGCCCTATAGGACACACTTTTTCCCCTCCAAAAACGAAGGGGAAATCTGGGTGCGTCCTATGGGGCGAATGCAGGCTTTCGCTGAAGCTTGGAGAGCGAGAGGGGTCGGTGCGCACCGACCCCTCTCACTCTCCAGGCTTCAGGAAGACATCCGCAGCCTAGGCAGCCCTGCAGGAATTCCCGCAGGGATGTCTAGGCTGCGGATAGCAGCCTGCTTCCCGGAGCGTCGGGCACCCTGAAAGCAGAGCGCCCGGCGCTTCGGGAACACATCCGCAGCCTAGGCAGCCCTGTGGGAGGTCCCGCAGGGATGTCTAGGCTGCGGGTAGCAGCCTGCTTCCTGGAGCGTCGGGCGCTCTGCTTTCAGGGCGCCCGGCGCTTCGGGAACACATCCGCAGCATGGGGAGCCCTGCAGGAGTTCCCCGCAGGGCTCCCCACGCTGCGGATAGCAGCCTGCCGCCCGGCGCGCGGGGCACCCTGAAGCAGAGCGCCCCTCGCGCCGGACATACATCCGCAGCGTGGGGAGCCCTGCAGGAGTTCCCCGCAGGGCTCCCCATGCTGCGGATAGCAGCCTGCCGCCCGGTGGGCGGGGCGCCCTGAATCAGAGCGCCCCTCGTGCTGGGCAGACATCTGCCAGCCCCACAAGCTCGGGGGACAGCAGGGAGGCGCAGCGCCACCATCCCGCTGTTCCTCGACCTGGTTTGGTTTCTCCGACCTGCTTTTTTGGGGGGAAATAAAGGAAAAAAATTTCCTTATTATTTATTGTTGTTGCTATTATTTTCTTATATACAGTATCTACCGTATTTTTCGTCCCATATTTCCCCCCCCCCAAAAAAAAACTAGGTGCGTCCTATGGGACGAAAAATACGGTAGATACTGTATATAAGAAAATAATAGCAACAACAATAAATAATAAATAATAATAATAAGCATACAGTAATACATGTTCTTTTCGTTTGGTGGTATGTGGTTTTGGTTGTATGTGGATTGGTTTAGTTTGGTAGCATGTGGGTTGGACTCTAACTCCCATCAACCCCAGACAGCATAGCCAATGACTAGGAATGCTGGGAGTTTTAGTCCATTAACATCTGAAGGGCACCATGTTGACCACCTCTGTTAAGCAAAGAATGGCACAAATCACAAGGAATAGGTACTCTGTGTGTGTGTGCGCGCATTTTCTCATGGCATTACTTCAATGTTGCCTCTGATCCAGTATGCATCCTTGAAGACATATTTGATCCTTTAAACCCTGGGGTAATCTCTAGAGCATGGTATGTCTGAGGCAATTTTATATCACACATCTCATTGTGTTTCCTCCAAGAATTCCCAGACAAACCTGGAAATTATACTTACATACATACACACAGAGGGAAGAAGGGAGAGAGATGAGAGAAATTTATCTGCAAGTTGAAAATGTGCAGCAACAAACCACCATCCTTTTACCACCAGATGAAATGAATGTCTGAAGAGTTTGGTGAATGTTATCACTAAGACACAGCAGGGAGCTTTGCTGCCAATTTGCAACAGGCTAAACATGAGATGCAAAAACAGTTTGGGGCACTCAGATGCATTTACAGCTTCGTCTTATGATGATATCGTTTTTTGCCCTTCTCCCATGGGTGGCAGCAAAGTGCTCTTTAAAGGCCATGAGATTCAAAGTCTCTCCTAATCTCCTGGCGCGTCCATTTCTTTCTGCAGCTCTCTTCTTCAGAGGTAAGGTCTAGGCCTCCAAGTCCTTGCCTTTAAGCAGATCCACTGTATTTCTGTCCTTGTTTGTCCCTGCCTTTCCCTGCATGCTACTGATAAAGGAATTTTACCAACACAGACTTGTATTCCTCTGGGGGGTTGAGGAAATGCATAGAATTCTTTCATTCTTAAGTCTCTTCATTTTCTGCACATATATCTATGGCACTGCAGAATGCGCTTTGTGCAGCCCCTCCTCCGTTGTTTTTGCTCTGATATCTAACCATTTTGGTGGGAATGTACAAATCAGGGTAACAGAAATGGAGGTACAAGAGCAGTAGGATTATCTGGAGATTTACAAATGTGGAGCAGCCATTTTATGCTCACATGTCTTCTTCAACCTCATGCCTAAGGCATTACCTAGAACTCAATTTGTTTTATTTTTCTCTTCCCCTGTCTGGGGGGGAGGGGCAATTTGGTATCATTCACTAATCCTTGTCCGATGATAAACTACTCCACTGTTTATTATTTTAAAAATTCCTTCTGTTTCATCTGGTTGACAAATACTGTATGTGCAGCTTTCTATTTTTTAAAAAAAGGTAAATTTCAGGCTGATATAATGCTTGACTCAAGATAACGTATTTCCCTCCTGAACTTTATTATAATAAGCAACTTAAAGAATGATTTCAAGGGGGTTGTTATTATGAATACTTGCCGGTTGCTATTATGAATACTTGGTGGTTCTGTTTGAGTGGTAGAATAAGCTTTTCCACAATTTTTTTAAAAAATCAGCAAAAAATTTTTTGCTGCTACCTGGCTGAGAAAACAAGGGTGTTATTAAGAACAAAGCAGGCCATCGTATCATTTGTACACAAAGAGATATGAACTAATTGGCTAGTCAGATATGGAAACAAATTGGCTAGTCAGGTACATTTACAAATTGTTTAGTCCAAGAAATTAGAAATTCCCATGTAAAAGAAAATAAACAATAATGTAAAGGTTAGATATTTCCTCTACAGTATGCATACATATTGAGACAGAGACTAGGTCTATGCAGTTATGTTAGATGTATATAAGCCCATCTGTTTTAACTGTCTTGAACAAATCTAGCGCTGCAGCAGGATCACTGAGTTCAGGAACGTGGCCAACTTAAATAACAGCAGCAGCAGATTTACATTTACACCCTGCCCTTCCTCTCCAAGGAACCCATCGCAGCAATTTAATATTACAATTAATTACATGCAGCATCTCTTGTGTTCAATTTGGAATTGGGCTAAGCAAACTGAGCTATTTGGGATATAGTGCACAAACCCCACCAGACTTCCTAATAATGATTTCAAGATCACTTTGTGGCTTAAATCTATCTCCCAACAAATGACCACCATCCCTCATCAGATTTACCTGTGAGCCTCAGCCTCCATCCCACAACACCTCAATTGCTGTGATGCTGCTGTGGTGGTAGTGGCATATATTTCCCCCCACCTCCTTAGCTGGATAAATTGGCTCTGACATCAGCAGAGGTGAAAGGTAGGTTGGCTTCTCCACCCAGGCATGTGTACTGCTGCTAAAGCAGTAACCCAGACAACTTCAGAAATGGGAGTTTGAAGTGAAGGACATGAGGCAGGAGTTGGTAATGCAGGTGAGCTGTGCACAGGCAAGCTGCAAGCAAGCTGCTGGCTAGCTCCGTGGAGGCTCCTTTTATTGGCACAATATGCAAAACTAGTCAGATACATTTTGGACTGTGACCTTTACACATCTTCCAATCCTGAGATCGTGGGGTGGTACAAAGTTATTTTGGCACCTGTTTCCACTGCATCATTTTCCCCTTGCACAGTGTATGACGAAGGAGACAAAGGTCTCAGAGACAAAGGTCACAGACAGGACACGGAAGACTACTGAGACCGCAAAAGGTTAGACAGAGGGCAAGATGTTCAGACAGCTGTGGCTTTATCTGTGAGGGGGAGTGTGCTCTGCACCCCAAGGTCATGCGTGCAGACATCTGAGGCTGCCCGCAGGCGGAAGTGTGCTCCACAACCCAGCGATCATTCCTAAAGGAGTTTTCTATGACACCTGACAGGTATCAGGCACACTGGAATAAATATTTATCAAGGCAAAGGAGAAACATGGCCTACATTCCCTGAAAGGTGGAAGACCTACCTACCATCTCTGCCACAGCCAGGTAAGAGGCAGGCGGAAAGATGTAAGTAGGAGGGCAATGATGGAATGTCAATTAGTGGTACGTCAGTTAGCTGGTGGTAGAAGGAAGGGAATGTTCTTCATCTTGCACTGGAATCAAATCAAATTCTGGGCTCTCTATTGCTTTCCTTGGATTGGAGACAAGCATTGCAAGTCACTGAGACTCAAACTGATAAAACAGAGATTTACAAACTTCAGCAACATTGCTACTCATAATAACTTCGCAATATAACTTTAAATAATAATGTCTGGCTAAGGCCTGTTCAGTGAGCTTTAGGCTTAAGCAGGCATTTTCATACATCCAAGCCAAATAAATCTAGGCATCTAGACTCCAGCCACTATATGCACATATTTCTGTTGGTCTGTCCTTCAGATACATGTTTTGTGTTCAAAACCAGAACACACATGTCCATTACCACTCTCTTTCAGTATTAAGAGCTAGTGTTAATGGTGAGAATTTAATAGAATTATGTTAAATTAGAGTTTTATAATTGCTATTTCTGAATTAAAAATCTGTTCTTAGTGTTGTATTTAAAGGGTGGAACATTTTAATTTAACACAGGCCACATCTGTGAAATCCTGGCGTTAACAAGGTAAAAGGGACTTGATGAAAGCATGAAAAGATAAATTGCCTTCTGTAGGTTTGTGTGTTCACAGCCAGTTTGATGGAAGCATCAGCAAATTGATCTATTGTCTGAAGTCTTGAACTTTTAGACTCATTAAAGTCAAAGAAGTGCTTGATCCCTTTGCAGAGGAGGTAACTCTTTTGATTCCCATCCAAGAGTATTGAATTAGGAGTGTGCTTTGTCTAGCTATAAAAACGTGCTTTTAATATGATGTGTTTACTGCAGACTGTCAAATGTGCCTTCACAGAGGGAAAGGAACACCAGGACTTAGAACACTTCCTGCACAAGAATAAATTTCAACTCTGTTAAAATGGGGGGGGGGGGAGATTGAAAACTGAGCTGAAATGTGGCAATGAAACATTAATGCCACATTTCTGATATTTCAAAGGTTGTTGATAAGTTGAACAATTGTCAAAAAGAATCCCATTTTCCTCCCTTTTTTAAAATAACTGATGAGGATTAACCTCTTAGACAAGAACTTACCTCCATGACAGATTTATACTGTCAGGAAATTATACATTACAACATGAGTTGTCAGTCATAACTATTAGATTCTGGGTGACCAGCTTTGATGAATGTAAAACCTCTAGACCCAAGGTCATGAGCACTGTACACATATGAGTCAATCCAAAGTTTTGGGTAATAACTGCACACATATCATGTGGGCTGTGAGTTGTTCAACCCCATGTTTACTTTATCCTTATTTGGAAAGGGAGCTTAGATTAAATACTTTTATGAGCTATAAACACTTCACATACTGTGAAGAACTTTCTCTCAGGGGTCTCATAATCCTGGAACATTGACCAGTCATTATTTCTGCAAACATCACATACAGATCATTTCATTATGAAATGATTTGTTATGTCATGAAAGATTTTGCAGTATTCAAGAAATGGCAAAATGAATGTGTCAGTTATGAAAGTGGCATGTGGGCAACATGTGGCAGTTAAGAGCTGTGAGGATGGCAGAAAAGAAGGAAAGGGTTAATGCAATGGAAAAGCCCAAACTCCACTCTTTACTGTTAATGTCATGTATACCAGTCAACTAAACCTCCAGCAATAAACCACTGTAAATGGCAAGTGCAGAAAGGCCCACAATCACCTAAATTTCTTTACCTCATGGCTGCAGCCCAAATTGCAGAACAGGGCCAGATGGGAAAATGTCATGGGGAATTCTGACTGAACAGGAGAAGTTAACACAGGGCTGCCATTTAAGGACATTTAAAATGAGAGACCACTATAGTACCCAAACTGTAAGTTACTGCAATGTAGTAGAGAAAAATTGTCTACTCAAAGAAAAACATCTATATTCATATCCCTGTTCAGCTATGAAGATCACTGTCCTGGGCAGCCTTATGCCAATCATACATTGGAAGAGAGCTTGACATGGGATTGGGATAAGCCTATGTTTCCTGCTCTAATCTCCTAGAAAGAAGTTAGGAATTTAAATATATTAAATACTAGGCTTTTTATTTGTACCAGGCCCAACTACATGGTGTGTGTGTGTGCGTGCGTGCAATGAACAAGCAGCACAGATATGATTCTGTAGCTAGGCTAAACTAGTGCAATCTCCTCTGTGTTACATCACAAATACATAGAAATATTTATGGGTTCAATGTGACAATTCTTTGCTAAGCTAGCTCAGTTTTTGAAGTCCAATTCTCAGATGTTTTTTACATAAATATGCAATGGGAAAGAAGTCATATTCCTGTTTTTCTCTCCTGTGACCTGGATGTTTTCAATAATATGTTTATTTATGAACACTTGTATCTTGTATTTCTTGTGACCTGTGAAGAAACATCCCAGCACAGCACATCACAGGACTTGATTTTTCAACTCCCACAAAAGCCTGCATTTCAAATCCATCTTTATAATTTTTTATAGAAAATTCTCACCCACCTTGCCAACCCACTGGCATCGATTTGTGGCAGGTGCTTCACCACGACTGTCAGTTACCAGTGAACATGCTAGTTTAGGGGAGGGAAAAACATTTCTGAATGTTAACTTAGCTTTCTCGATGGAATACTTCACATTTTCATGGATATAATTAACTTTGTCAGCACACATTACTGTCATTCCAATCTAAGATGGTTACTCAATGGCGTAAGCAAATTTGTCCTCTTTGATAATGTGTTCTTGGATATAAAACAGAGGTAGCCAACATGATGCTGTCCCGATAATGTTGAACTACAGCTCCCATTTCTCCAGCCAGCATGGCCAGTGGTCATGGGTGACAGCAGATATAGTCTAACAACCAGTAGCAGACAGTGTGCTGGGGCTGCACTAGTCACCTGTTGTCCCTTTGGCCTGTGTACTGCAGCATAAAAAGGTAAAGGTAAAGGACCCCTGACAGTTAAGTCTAGTCACAGACAACTCTGGGGTTGCAGCACTCATCTTGCTTTACTGGCTGAGGGAGCCGGCGTTTGTCCACAGACAGTTTTTCCAGGTCATGTGGCCAGCATGACTAAGCCACTTCTGGCACAATGGAACACTGAAACCAGAGCAGTGCACGAAAACACCGTTTACCTTCCTGTCAGAGTGGTACCTATTTATCTACTTGCACTGGTGTGCTTTCAAACTGCTAGGTTGGCAGGAGCTGGACCGAGCAATGGGAGTTCACCCTGTCGTGGGGATTCAAACCACCGACCTTCTGATCAGCAAGCCCAGGAGGCTCAGTAGTTTAGACCACAGCGCCACCCACGTCCCTGGTGCACTGCAGCATACTAGGGTGGAAAGGAGAGGTGACAACAAGGCCAGCATGGTGCAAATGCCTCAGGTCTTCTGCTGGCATGTTTGTACTGCACTGACCTCACCACAGTCTCATGCCCCCCTTTCTATCTTTGATGTCTCTTAAAGAAAATTTGTATGAGTTGCATAGTTTGTGATATTTGTATATGCACTATAAAATAATGAATACAACATTTACTCTTAATGGTCACTTTGGGTCTTTACTGTCAATTATGTGGATTCATTGTATCATTTTTTTAAAAAAAATACATAATCTACTGATTCTAATTGCACCTTTGGAATTAGTCAGTCATGTAAAAAATATATGCTGGTGCATGTTTTGCAAAATATTAATGCAACACAAAGATTGCCTCCATCAGGTTTTCTTATTTGAAAGCTCCAAGGTGCTTAAAGCAATAGAATGAGGATACAATACAGTTTTACATTTTAAGCAGGTGCATTAGAATTGGTAGGTTCCTTCTAGAAGCAAAAAAGTAACCACTGAAGCTCATAAGGAAGCTTTTCACCTTATAAAATATTAAATCTGTTTTAAAAGTGTGCTTAGCCCAAATGAACTTGGCAGGATTTGCTTTTTGTTTTCGCATCCACAAAAAAATCAAAAATCAAATATAAATTGGGTAACATTATATATGCTCAGTGTCACCAAACCCCATGGAAGAAGGGTGGAATACAAAAAGGGAAAAACAAAGCTTTGTGAAACGAGTTGTTATGCACAGGGAGACAACTGGGCTCAGAATAAATTACTCAGAAAATTGCTTAGTTTATTCTGAGCGTAATTTGGACCTGCTGTGTCCCTGGTTATGTCATTGAGAGTGCATCAATACCCCTGGTGAGTCCCAAATCCCCTTTTCATTTACCAACCTCCCTCTCTCCCCTTCTCCAAGCTTCTGTCACCTGCTCTGGCTGAATTGATTAAATAAAGGAAGGAAAGAAGATCTCCATCTTCCTATCCCTTCCCTTTCTAACCCCTGACACACCATGTTAAAGTCTGTGGTCCAGGTGTCCCAGGAATGCTGGGAAATGTAGTTTCCCCAGTGCTAATTACAGATGTGAGCCATGCTCATAAAAGTACCGTAAATAGCTCAGTTCTCCATATCTGTCACAAAGTCATAACTTCATGCTATGGCTCAGAGTGCAAAGGTGAAGCGGTGGACTTTCCTCCACTGATGAAGCAGCAAGAAAGTTCAGGGGAGATGGGGGAAAGGTGTAGGAGTTTGGAATAGGATTTGTGAGTAGTCAGGGAGGAAGAATAAGGAGTATAATTATTTGCTTTATTTCGAGAAAGTATTAATTTGGGGTATACCATTAACATAGCTGTCAACTTTTCCCTTTTCTTTCCTATTCGGAAAAAGGGAATTTCACTTTAAAAAAGGGAAACATTGACAGCTATGACCATTAAACACAATTATGTATTTGTTTTGCACATTTCTGTCTTGTTCTTTAATCTTCCAAAGAACTGACAGAATGAATACTGCACATGTGCTATACAGATGTCAAAGTGTGTAGCATGCATTACATTGTCATACCTTGGAGAGGGTGGGGAGCAGGAAGCTTATAAGAATAGTGGCTTGCCTGACCACAACCAGCAATTTGAACAGATAGCTCACTGACCCACCATGTTCCAGCAACTTTCATTTCTGCCCCAGTTTATCTTTAGTCCAAATTAATTAGCAATAATGATCTATCTGTAAGAACTCATGGAAATTAAAGGATATTCTCTGCATGCTTACGTGAGAGTAAGAGCCACTGAACTCATACTTCTAAGTAAACCTACACAAAATTGCTCTGTTAGTAAAAGGGTTCCATTTATTAGGTACTGCGGGAGGCAGTGGAAGACAGGAGTGCCTGGCGTGCTCTGGTCCATGGGGTCACGAAGAGTCGGACATGACTAAACGACAACATCAGGAGCTGAGTGATTATCTAGTTTGGTGGCTCAAGAGTTAATCCGTTATCTAATGTGCTAAAATATCTCTATTCAATGTCCACAGGTGGGGGATGAATCAGATTCTCTTAATTGGATGGACTGGAAACTGCAGTGATTTCCAAGGTGAAAGTAAAACTGGTTCTAATTAAAGGCTAATTATATTCAGTTAGCAATTTGGTACTGGTGTTCAGAGCTACTGGAAAGTGGCCTCTAAAACAAGGATGGTTTCTGATGCAAGGTAGGAATGGTAAGAGAGAGAATACTTATGCCTGATTCTAACTGTGCTGATTTGAATTCTATCACCCATACTGCATGCTTAGTCCAAAATTGAACTGTGTAATATACAGGGGCATAGGAAGGGGGTTGGGGGGTGGTCCACCCCAGGTGTCATCCCTGTGGGGGTGACAAAATGGCACACCCTGGGGGGCAGCACTTACCACAGGGCCTGGCCTACAGCACGCCCAAGCCACACGTCTCTCCTGGGAGTGACTAAGTGGCTCAGGGCCCCGCGCTGCCTGAAATGGCAGTGTGGGGCTGGCATCCACCAGGCGGACACCGTGGGCAGCTCGCCGCAGTGCCCCCCTGGGCGGATCACCATGGTGCCCCCGTGTGTGGCTTGCCCCGCCCCTGCCGCTCCGGGTGCCGGAGCAGCTAGCTACGCCCCTGGTCATATATGAACTCCCTTTGAAACTAATGGTAAATAAGCACAACTAACAGCTAGGTTGTGGTCTTTAGCTTGGTTTGGAACAAAACAGTTTGGTAGCTTATGCTGCAGGCAAAACTTCATTGAAAATATTTACATTAAAGAGTTCAAATCTAGATCTAAACTTTATATATTCTTTTTATGTTGTAAAAAGCCATATATATTAAGAGGTGTGTGATAATTTCACAGGTCTTTTGCCTTCCTTTTCTTCTCCCCCACTTTACTTTAAGCTGCCTTTCCCACCTACATAGTTATTTCTGTAATTAGCCTGGTGATTTTACCTGTCAATAAAAGCTTATGCTAACACAAATTAGTTCATTTGTTCAAGTTGGCAAAAGAGTCTTCATTGTTTTTCTTCTAAGAAGACTTAAAGCACTCTGGCACAACAAATTCATTTTAAAAATGAGAATTTGATGGTTAGGAAAATGTAAGTGTCAAATACTGAACAAGGTACATATACAAAGATGTACAACCTCCTGGCTAGGGCAGAAAGTGATGGTGGGAGTTTTGCTAAACTTCTTGTACCTGTTCCATTTTGAAGGGAATGGAGAAGCTTTGGATTCATCAGATTGTTTGTTGGCTCTGTCCTGACCCACCCTGAACACCCCAGTTTGAGCCCAATGCTTGCTACAACTGGTGGAAATACTGCTGGCTACAACAGAGCCCACATCATGAAGGGAGGGTGTGGGTGGCAAGCTAGTCCTCATTGAAGAAGAAGAATAGCTTGGACTTGATATCCCGCCTTTCACTCCCCTTAAGGAGTCTCAAAGCGGCTAACGATCTCCTTTCCTTACCCCCCCCAACAAACACTCTGTGAGGTGAGTGAGGCTGAGAGACTTCAGAGAAGTGTGACTAGCCCAAGGTCACCCAGCAGCTGCATGTGGAGGAGCGGGGATGCGAACCCGGTTCACCAGATTACGAATCCACCGCTCTTAACCACGACACCACGCTGGCTCTCGGTGAGCAAGAGTGACATTCTACAAGGCAGTAGATCAGCTAGTCCACATCTAGAAAGATACCCTGTTATTTTACGAACATTTCAGTCAACTCCCAGCTTTTGCTTTTTCCTTTCACTACCCATTCTAACTTCAAAAAATGTTTTTCACACAACATGCCAAGCACTCAATTTCGACCTCACCCCTACATCAGGAGACCATCCACAGCCATTAAAGAAACATTAACTTTATTTTTGTCAAATCTCCAATTCTAATTGGGCAACACGATAAACCAAAATATAATGATAGACGCAATAACCAGACAGCAACCTCAAAACAATAGAACCCATCCTTATGTTACCTAAACTGCTAATCATCACTAGCCTAGAGAGTTACTTACACAACGAGCAAACATTAAGCCTAATTAAGGTTATACTTGATGGCTTTGAGGCAGAGATTTCATAAAAAGTTAAACCTGACTTTATACAAAATGTTAACGCTTTCTCCCTCCTGAGAAAGGATTTTCAACTGGATGGACATGGAACAAAGAAGTGATTTGGATTGCTCATGTTGGCAATATCTGGGGATTGTATCAAAGTGTATTTATTACCATTTGAACAGATTGTGAGATACAAAAGCCCACAATCTGCTGTGGACATCAAACGTCATAGATATAATATTAGACAACCATTCTCCAAATTCTTAGTGCCAGATCTGGATAACAAATTTGATTTCTTTTCAGCAAAATGCAATCCAGAGAAGTGTAGAGATATATCTCCCACCAGATTTCTGCAGAATAGGACAGGACAGTAGAGCAGGAGGATGACTAGATTACAATGTGTGGCACTTCAGATTATATGAATAAAGATAGCAATTTGATTGATACAAGGATAACATTTTTGGCAATTAATAAATGTACAACATCATTGCTGGAATATTCATGTTTGCCTAACATGGTTGAATATATTGCAAGAATCTATATTGATGTTAACAACTTAAAGAAGCTGAGCTTGCTAAGTAAGTGAAGGTCTGATTGGATCAAGTTCCAAGGATAATACATAGATAATTGCAATATTACATTTTCAGAGACATTTATATAAACCACCATATTTTGTTACTTAGCAATCAGGTGTTGTTGCAATCCACTTTTAGTTCATTGGTTTCTATGTGCAAAACTCTAATTTCCTTATTTACCTTACAATCCTTTTTTAAGTCTCATGAATTAATATAAAATATGCTTCCTCTTAAGTTTGACATTGTGCCTTGCTCCTTATTGTCTGTTAATACCTCTAAGTCTAGGGATTCTTTTAGATTTCTTTTTCCTCAAAGAAGCTGTTCTGGTACATTTGTTCAAAAACGTTGAACTTTTTCCCAATTTCAAGTTATATTTCATAATACTAAAAAGCAGGTAAAAGTCCAATTTTCACAGTCAGCCATGAACTGCCATGAATCAGAAGCTGAGGCCAGAAGACTGGAAGCTGAAGGATAAGTAGGGCAGACCTGTTCTGCTGAAGGAGTAATAGCACTCTCAGTCAAAGAATGGTCAAAGATGGAACATAAAAAGGCCAAGCCTGTTGAAGCTAAGTATAGCTAAGATAGGGCAATGATGCACAACTGAAAGGTGGGGAGAGTAACACGAGAATTAGGAAGTTTGGTCTAGGAATGCAGCAGGAAATGTCCAGATAAAGAATCCCAATATAGGAAGTTGCCTACTACCAAGTCAGACCATTGGTCCAACTAGCTCAGTAGTGATTACATGGACTGGTGGCAGCTTTCTGAGGCTTCTGTCTTCTCTGGAAATTGAAACTGGGACCTGCTGCATCCAAAGCAGATCTACCACTGAGAAATATCAAAAGGATCTGCCTGAACAAGTTGTTAATAATGAAGGAGAAAGCTGGTGCTCACTAGAAGCTACAGTGTTGCCCTGGAACTCAAGAGAACTTGATTCATACCACAACAATGGATAGGAAAGCCATAATTCCCCAGTCTTATTCTTTCTTTTGTAAAATAGGAGTGCATTAGCTATCTCACAAGGATGTCAGTGGTGAATAATAAATATTGTGAGCACTTTTTTTACTTGTGATCCGTGCTGCCAGTTTTTGCAGGCTAGATAGTACATAGGGTACCTGTGTGAGTTCAGCAGTATAACCCATAGGCCTCTGTGAAAAGAGAATCTTAAACATGTGGACAGCAGGGGCAGTTCCAGCTAGTGCAATCCTGACCCCTGTTGGCACATTCATTTGTACATTGAGCAACCTTATGCACAAGGCTCACACAGTACATTATAACAGAAAACAATTCCACGCAGTTACAGTGTGACTAAACAACTGCAACAAAATGAATATGGAACAAATCACAGCATGAAACAGGCAGTCCCAGATCTACTTGGGGGAGCAATTGGCCTTAATTAATTCACTAATAACAACATTCAGACACACAAGGAAAACTATTTAAATGAAAGACAGACATATGATTTAAGATGCTGTAAGTTGCCAATTGCTTTCTTGTTTGTATACTAATTATGTCAGTCTCCATCTACTGTGGAGATGATTCCACTCCAATCACCCAAACTTTTTTTTCTCAGGAAGACTGCAACCGGCATTCCAAATAAAAAGCCATTTTAAAATAAGCCAGAGAAATGAGGATTTGTTTAAAGATTTCATTTTAGTTCTTTCATACCAGATATTTTTGTTTTTTGTTTGTTTTGCATATATGTGTACATACACAACTGCTGCAAATTGAAGGCAACACTTCATGGATCTGATAAAACAGATTCTAGGCCATGCCACAGTGATCTTATTTCCTTGAAACTCCTGACTTGGTCAAATTACATTTAGATCAGCCTTATTTAGAGCAGCCTAAAATCTGAAGGTTACATAAAGCAACTTCATGTGCAGTAATGGTCAGAATTCAGTTTCTGGGAAATGCAGACTAATTTGAATGTTTTGAATACCATGTAACCTTTCTTTGTAAAACAAAACAGCTTACTTCATGGGACCGTTTCCTAAACCAACAGTTTATTTTCTTTTTAATTCCTAATGGTATGGCTGTATTAGGCCAAATTTTTAAGTGGTAAATCTGCAGCCAGGTTACACCATTTCAGAATGGGGAGGTATGGAGGGGTCACACAATTTAATAAACCTTTACTTGCTGGTGCCAGCTGGTGTAGTTTTGGACTACAAATCCCATCAGTCCTAGCCAATACGATTACACTGCCTGAGGGTGATGGGATGAGAGGTGTTGTAGCCCAGAACCAAAGAAACTCCACAAACTAGGCTTGAATCATTCTCCCTGAGATTCAGTTTTCTATGAGGAGGGAGCGTTTTGTTACATGAGCTCCATCTGCAGGTACAAGTAGTATAAACCAGACCACAGCACAGACATCTATTAATATACTTGGAAGAAAGATTGAAAAAAAGTTCTGTACAAAGAAGGGAAACCTTTATATAGACTAATCTCTTTTCTAAAAATTAAAAAATAAAAAGGTCTGTCTTTGGGTTCTAAAAATGCTTTCAGTTGTACTTGCAGGTTGGAATTAAAAGAGTAAACATATTTATCTCTTACTTCAAAGTAAGTGCAGATCCTGTTAATGATGGCAGCATCTTCATTAGCTATTGAGCAAGCAGGCTGAAAATTTGCAAACTAAAAGAGGCTTCTGTTGCAAGCCAAACAACATATAGACTATCTAAACAATGCAAATCTGTTGTTTGTGCAGGGGTGTTTTTCCCCCCTCCACTCTTAGGTATTTTTTCCAAGTGTATTTGAAAGAGGGAAAAACAGAAGGTCAAAAGGGTAGAAACAAACAGCTGCACAGAAGCTTCTGTCCCTCGATCTGAACTTTTCTTTTCTTCTTTGTAGTGTGCAGTGGAAGTGCAGGGTGTTGTTTTTTTCAGTTGAAAAACTATGTCCCATTGATGTCTGGCACAGTGTTTATTTGGACCTTCAGCTCTCAGTCAGCATTCAGCACCATGCTGATTATTTCTGTGCCATGTAATGGATTTGTCACAGTAGTGCTTCCAAAGGATCTTTCTTTATATATACACACACACTTCCTTCCATCCCCAAACACATACACAAAAATAAGTAGTGAATAGAATGGATGGGCTATGCTGCAAATAATATTAGAGGATATGTTATTAAATCTAATAAAGCAGGTGTCAGACCTGACTAAGTAACAGAACAGATGCACTTGTGTGCTGCACAGACAGTGTCATAATCTGGGGTTTTCATAAGGTTTTCAAATACATTGCCTCTACATATCCAGTGGTACCTTGGGTTAAGTACTTAATTCGTTCTGGAGGTCCGTTCTTAACCTGAAACTGTTCTTAACCTGAAGCACCACTTTAGCTAATGGGGCCTCCTGCTGCCGCCGCGCTGCCGAAGCACGATTTCTGTTCTCATCCTGAAGCAAAGTTCTTAACCTGAAGCACTATTTATGGGTTAGCGGAGTCTGTAACCTGAAGCGTATGTAACCTGAAACGTATGTAACCTGAGGTACCACTGTATAGGATATGAGGAACTGAAAGCTGGTGGGCCCGATGCAACTGTACAGTGACAGGGAGTTACTAAGTCACAAGGCTGCTATACAATAGCTGGAACTGGAACGTGGGTCAAAGCTCAACTCAGAAAGTTTATAGGAATGTGAAATCACAGAATCGTAGAGTTGGAAAGAACCACAAGGGTCATCTGTTCCAACCCCCTTCATGGATAAGGTGAGTAGCACCACAGTGAAGGGTTTCACTTCTGATATGTGCACACTCCTCTCTAGAATGTTTGCAAAGAATGAATGCAGCAAAACACAGAGGTCATAACTGCCAGGAAAGAGTCCTCTGTGTATCCAGCTGTGTGTCTGGGGGTCAATTCTATTGCTAGGCTCAAATGACCCAGTTTAGGGAAGCCTTTAATGTTTGATGGATTACTGTATTTTAATATTTTGTTGGAAGCCGCCCAGAGTGGCTGTGGAAGCCCAGCCGGATGGGCGGGGTATTAATAAATAAATAAATAAATAAATAAATAAATATAATAATAATAATAATAATAATAATAATAATAATAATAATAATATCTCCTCAAAAACCTACAGTACATAAGAAACTGTTTGATCTTCTGCTCTGTTCCTTCTTGCACTGGTTCCGTTTTCCCCACAATGAACATACCTCCTTAAACATGTCCACATTTAATTGGATGCAAGGATTTAATTGGAGCCATCCTTCTATCTGCTCTGAACAGAGAAGAGGAGCCAGTGTGCTGTAGTGGTTAAGAGCGATAGACTCATAATCTGGGGAACCGGGTTCGCGTCTCTGCTCCTCCACATGCAGCTGCTGGGTGATCCTGGGTTAGTCACACTTCTTTGAAGTCTCTCAGCCCCACTCACCTCACAGAGTGTTTGTTGTGGGGGAGGAAGGAAAAGGAGAATGTTAGCTGCTTTGAGACTCCTTCGGGTAGTGATAAAGCAGGATATCAAATCCAAACTCTTCTTCTTCTCTCTGTCAAGGAATATGGTGGTACATGATATAGGTGTGCCTTGTCCCATTGATGGGGTGACAGGCATGCCCAGATCATTTTGTGGTTTTGTCTGTTTTTCAGCTCTTAGATTTAGCAGCCATTATGGCGCTGTGGGTAAAAGCCTCAGCGCCTAGGGCTTGCCGATTGAAAGGTCGGCGGTTCGAATCCCCGCGGCAGGGTGCGCTCCCGTTGCTCGGTCCCAGCGCCTGCCAACCTAGCAGTTCGAAAGCACCCCCGGGTGCAAGTAGATAAATAGGGACCGCTTACTGGCGGGAAGGTAACCGGCGTTTCCGTGTGCTGCACTGGCTCACCAGATGCAGCTTTGTCACGCTGGCCACGTGACCCGGAAGTGTCTCCGGACAGCGCTGGCCCACGGCCTCTTGAGTGAGATGGGCGCACAACCCTAGAGTCTGTTAAGACTGGCCCGTACGGGCAGGGGTACCTTTACCTTTACCTTTATGTCATGCTCGCATGGCAGACATTTTGTTCTATGACTGGCATCCACAGCTCATTTTCAATGTTTGAAATGTGCCTACTAGCCCCACCACCCCCAGGCTTCCAAAGGAATGTGTAGTGGCAGACAATCTGGAAATCTGTATACATTGCGTCAGGCACAAACAGGTGTCTTTTCTTATGTCTAACATTGGGCATATTTACCAAAGCTTCTCTTATTCTCTCCTTTTATTCAGATATGAATCCTCGTCCATCTTCCATAAGGTGAAGGTGGAGTGGCACAAATCCACAGTGCTTCGCCCACCAAGGTGAAGGCAGGGCAAAGGCAAATCACTGCATCAGTCTGGAGATGGTATAGATGTCAAGCCTGAATCAGGCCTAATACCAGCACATGATGTCCGTGGAACCAGCTTGGGCTCAGCACCTCCCCCCAAATGCCCCATTTGGCAGCTTTCTTCTGGCTTCCTCCAGCAGAGATTCTATACTTAGCACTTTTATCCAACCACAGAAGATAAAGATTCCCCAAGGCAGCAGAGTGACACCTCTGCACAATCCTCACACACCCAGCATGCCACAAAGGGGGTTTGGATTGCACCCTAAGTTAATCAATTATCTCACTACGTGCACAAGAACAATGCCATTTGTGACTTGCATAGTTTGTAGAAATACAGCCCCAAAGGAAGACTGTTGACCTGTCAGTTGTTGCTATCCATCTGTCTTGGAACACAATGGAGGACTGTGCCTTTGGGGGGTGAAGCCAAACCATTGGAGACTTACAGCACCTGCTGTGGCTGCAGACAGGCATTTTTGTTGCAGCGGGGGCAGATGGTAACACAGCTTTTGGCATGCTGTTTCCAGGCTGAATAACTTAGCTTTCAAAAACCTTTCCTTGGGCTTTGTCATGACTGCAGAATTAGTCAGTAGGACCAATAAATGAATCCCAAGCAAAACACAGATTGGGAAGTATATATGTGAGGGCTGTGGCTTTCCACAATCATTTCTGGAGTACAGCACAACTCAGATAGTTATTACAATTTTGAAATATAGCTGGGTGTATGTGCTGGCACAATATGAATTTCAAGGGTTCCAACAAAAAGAAGCTGTTCTCCAGTTGTCATAGGACTCTGACTGCCATCAGCCCCAGGTCAATTGTTAGGGGTAGTCAATGAGGTGCCCCAGTTTAAATCTGCCCAAGATGACTCTGCATCCAAATGCAAGAATAGCAGGATGGTAGCTGCTAAGACTAAATGCCCCCCCAAAAAAAACCTCCATTCTATTCAGAGGTGGCAACTTGGGGAGTTGCCATATTGACACGTTTTCAGAGAGCAGAAAAATATCACTGCTGGTACAGAGCTCTCCATGGTAGCCGAGAGCTGGCAAGCTGTTATTTCTGCTTTCTCAAAAGCTGCCAGGAACAACACCATTTCATCATGTAGCATCACTTTCAGCAGCTGTTGGAAAAGAGAAATGGAGGCTGCCAGCCAGCAGCTAATGGAAATCTCCAGTGATAGAGGTGAGTTTCACCAGCCTTGCTCCTGAAATTTTGCAAAGAGTTTCAGCACTCCTTTACCTCCTGCCCCTGAAATTCAAGCTGACACAAGTTCACCAGAACTTTCAGCTCAGCGCTAGTAGGAAGATTTGATGTTGTACTGAGAAAGCCATGCTGATGGTGATTCCTTTTCAAGAAAAGAGAATGGTGTAGTCATCTATATCTAGCTTTCCAAGGAATGCTTTGGCAAATATGAGAATTCTGGCCTGTGAGACAATTCAGTCAATCCAACCCTTCAGGGTACTGCTTTCTGGTAGACTATACACTCTAGCTCTCCTGTGTCCCAGGTACTTCTTCTGCATTAGAAGGGCAGTTGGGACTTGTGAAAGTAAAGAGAAGGAATAGCTATAATGGAATTGGAGGAGTTCTTTTGATAGTTAGGAAGTTATCATTGTGAGATTATCCATATCACACTTTTATTAAAGGACATAATGCATTTTGAGAACTTTTGGAGATATTTATTTAATGCTGGTGTTTATGTGCCTTTGCATTTTAGGGGGTTGAGTTGGCATTTTAAGCTTATTCAAGGTAAAGAAATAAATAAATACTAGCCAGTTGGCATTTGTCTGGCTGTGCAAAGAAATTGAATGACCGAAAAACTGCATGGTTTTCAGGAAGAAATACTGCTGTTCTTAACTTTTTTTCAGAACACCCAGCAGCATTTTTAAGATGTGATACATTTAGATTTTGATCTCATGTTGATTTGAGATTTCAAAGAAGCTTGTTTGCACACTTCTCTTGGCTAAATTCCCTTATGAACAACATGAGACAACACATCCTTTCCCCTGCAGACTTTGAAATATTATATTAATAAGAGTCAAAAGTGATTGTTTTTTTTAATGTAGAAATAGCCCAAAGTTACCGCCTAAGGTAACAGTGAGCTTCTCTTATTTGCCTAAAGTGATATTAAACCATACTTCTGTGAATATTCTCCTGTTCTTCTCCTACCTTCATAAAGTGTATTAACAGTGAAGCTGCGGTGGGTACAGAATGTTGCCTCATATCTGTCCTCTGGTCATATCCCATCTGGGTTACTGCAATGTGCCATCTCTGGAGCTGCCTCTGAATGTGGTTCAGAAGCATCAGTTAATTCAGGGGGCAAACTAGTTCTGCTCCCGTGGATCATATGTTTCTGAACTAAACACAGACTTTGATGGCTGCTTGTTTGCTCTTAGGACAGATGCAAAGTGATGAAGCTTACTTTTAAAGCTTTTACTTTGAGACCCATGCATGCCAATATATAAAGTGGTCATGGACACTCTTTCAGTTTAAATTTTCCACTAGGAAACTTGAAGTGGTCATTGTCTCAGACACTTATTCAGTTCACTTTCCAGAACACAATGCTGCCTTTTGAACTTGGTGTCCATGAGACTCCACACAAAATCATGGTGAAGTCATGATTGCAGGGGAAAGCATATCCTCATTTGCTATGAAGTTATTCTTGTTTTTCAAGGTGAACTTCTGAAGTAAATTTGGAGGGTATGTTTGTTTTGCTTAGGAGAAACATCTGATGTATTTCAAAGAAAGTGAAAAGAAAAATATAGCATTTTGATAAGGCAAGCATCTACATATCTGTTCATTTGTTTCTCAGAAGTATTTATCTGTTTTTAGGCTGCAGTCCTATATGCACATGGGGTGAATCTCATGAAATTTAGTTGAACTTACTTTTAAGTAGGCATGCAATGAATTGTGCTCCTAGTATTTTTCATGAAGTTAATGGACATTCAAATACACAGATAAGTATGATGTGCATTATACAGAATATACCATTTAAAAAATACAATAAATTTTGATATAAAAATAACTGAAGCTTCAAAATCCATTTCTAGAACCCTCTCCCTCAGTCTCAAAGCACACATGATAATTTTAATTGTAACTAAGTAATACCCTGTCCTTAATTAAATTTTAAATCAATGTTTTTAAAATCCCTGAATCACATATCTCCTGAAAGCTTTTATTTCTAATTAATTATAGATAATAGATTCCTTTTCTTTAAAGCTTCTATTGTCTTCCCACACGACTAAAATGTGACCATTATTTAAAAATCTTAATTGTGAAGATTTTCTAAAAGCTGCCTTTATGTGGCTGCTTATACCATCCTTTCAAATGCTACGCAAAGTATATATGGAATATATAGAAGAAATACATTTGGAAATATATTGAACAAGTATAGCACCAAACAAGTATAGCATTATCCCTTCTCCCAGCTCTTTAAAAACTTAGCTGGATTCACAACTAAAATACAGTTACCAGAAATCTGTTGCTTGCTGAAAGATTCTGTAGTTACAAGATGCTCACAAACTTGTCAAAATTGCTAGTTCCAGATTGACTGCTGACTGGTGGCAGTAGTGGATATGGAAGCCATAAAGTCAAGTTTTGAATTCTTTTCTGCCAGAATATTGTCCCTGTTCCTGTAATGGCATATTTTCCCCACCCACTTTCTTAAAGAAGACGACAACAATTGACTTCCAAAAGGGAAGTGGGTTGTGAGGAGGCCCATGTGGGCACCTGATACCCAATGGGAAGGGGCTGGACCATAACTTTATAAATCTGCTACTCTGCCAAACTCATCCTTCTTGAGATTTTCCTGCATCATCCCCCCCCCCCCATTTAGTATGGACTTTTGCTAGTTGCCTGTTAGAGGAGGATTACTTGATGCACTTTAGCTTTCCTCCTTTTTTCAGTTACTTCACACTGTTGGGATGGATTAGAGAGTGGTATGGTTTGTCTGCTATGGTTAGGTGAAGAACCTAGAGAGAAAAAGTGAGGCATAATTGAGCTAGGGCCACCCTTTAGCGCTGACATGCATATTTGGGGTGAAGACTGGACAGCAGGGCCTGGGTGTGTAAATTGGGTTCATCTAGTAAGGAAGGAAAAATTTATTGTTTGACACTGCCATTTCTGAAAATCCATTGCAGAAGAATTCTGTACATCAGGGAGATGGGTTAATTGGTTGTATAATTCTCCTTCCTTGCCTATTGGCAAGGGTTAAGCCCTTGAGGACTGTCAAGGGTTTTTGGTTTGCTTTATTGTCTTGATTTGCTGCTACAGCTTCAGTGATCAGTGCCAGCAGGATGTGGGAAGACCCACTTGTGGGCCCAGTTGAATGTTGAGTGCCTGCCATCAGTAGTCTCCCATCTATTAGCCTATCTCACCTTTGTAGGCGCTGTAACATCCCTCATACCCTCCCGATAATAACTTATGGAACAGGTATTAGGTACTTGCACATAGCCACTCAAGGTCTAAGGTATATAAATCTCCCTGACCTTCAAGCTTTCACACAGACTCTGACAGGTCAGGTCCCTAGGTACATGCCATATGAAGTCTCTCTGGTATCACTCCCTGGAACAGAAGCTGGAAGCATTTTATCTTGCTTATGTTACTCTGCTTAAAGCCTGTTTGGCTTCTTTTTGTTCTGCACTCAAGCCGGCTACTTAATAAAAGCACTGAACTTCTCTTCACTAGTGTTGTTATTGCCACTGAATCCAAAAGAACTCTTGCATTTGGCATAATATACATCCCCTATGATGCCTTCCCAGGAACTACTGGGCTGATCCTTTAATGTTATTCTTTCCCAGAATTGAACTATCCTATGCAACCTTCTGCCTTATTAAAACATGCTTTCACTTTCTTCTTCTTCTAAACCTTCCCATCCTCAGTTGACCTTTATAATAACCGCATCCTCACTTAGATTTCCAGGCTCCCCCCCACCCCACCCCTGCCCTTATTATCTAATGATACAAAGAGTCAAAATTGATTTCCCTAGGAGGTCTATTCTATAGTTTCCATTTTAAAAGTTTTTCATACAGCACTTGTTTTGATTTATTTAAAATCATAGAAGTCTTAAATGGCAAAACAGTTGGACAGTGACCTTTCCGAAAATCCCTGCCATGCTGGGAAACTGTAGGGAGCCCACCCAAGGTATTGCTTATGTTATAATAAAGCTTCTATAATTTTCTACTTGGAGTGCTTTGTAAATTAAAGTAGGAAAAGGTCTTCAGCTTCAACAATACAAAGTATCACTATTCAATAGTGTATTATAACACGGCTGGCCCATCTTTTGCTTACTACTTCAGAGACATCTCTAGTTTGCATTGAAGATGACTATGGAAGCTTCAACCTTTATTGCAATGTATGGCAGCAAAATGTTGCAAAAGCAAATCTTACGTTTAATACAAAGTAAGATTTTTTTTAGAGTGAAACCTAGAGGCAATAATTGTTTCAAGGAAGTCATTATAGTATTTATGCAGTTCTTTGACTGTAGCCTACATTCCAGAAAGTCCTAAGTTAATTGTAGACTGGTTCATCTCTGGAATTATCATAAACTAAAGCAGTGGCTCTCAATTAGCTAATTACTGAGGACCTCCTATTTTTCAAAAGCCAAGCCACAGACCCCCTAATTTTGATAACTCTATTGTGGTTACCTCTGCAAAGCAAATTTTTGAACAAATGTGGGGGAGCCCCCAATAAGCAAAGGATTTTAGGTACACTAAAACAGACTTTAAAATTTGTAATATTACCATGAAAAAATGTCAAAAATTTAGTTGGGGAGAGGCAAGGGATAGGGCTGCAAACCCCCTGGGTATGTTCTGCAGACCCCCAGGATTTCCAGACCTCTAATTGGGAACCACTGGACTAGAGGAAAGATTGCATTCTAAGAAAAATAACTACAGTGTTCTCCTGTATGCCTGAAGGCAGAGAAGCCAGCCAGAGTAGTTGCAGCAACCCAGTCAGATGGGCAGCACATAAATAAATAATTATTATTAGAACCTGCTCTATTAACGTCTACATTGGTTTGGTTTCCTAAGCATCAAAGCTCTTATTTCTAGGACTTTCAGTTCATCAGGACACAACAGTTCCCAGTTATGCTGCTATTTGAGCTTACCAGTAGTGTCTGTCAGGGGACGTGGGACTGTGTTGCTCTCCTGGCTTCTGAATGTTGTGCATCACTGCCGCTTGCCAGGTGTGAGAGGGACAAGGCAGCAGGGAATTTGATAGGTATGGGCATGGTGGTGGTGCCAATATAATGGTCCTGTGCACAGAATGCTGAGCTCCCTGGTGCCTTGACCCTTTCCCTCCCAGAAAGCAGCAGTGATGCATGGTGTTTGCAAACCAGGAGACCAATGCAGTCTGACCAGTACAAACTCATCTGCCACTACTGGCGCTTGATTTAAAACAATATCTGCTCAGGATATGAATGAACCTCTCCACCGAAACTATTAACACAGGCCAGCTGTACAACATATGAGTCTTTTTCAGTGTAAGGTGGCCACTAGTAGTCATATCCATGGCTTCTTGAAGGTGTCATCGCTGCCAGATTTCTACTGCTGTTTATTTTCTGAATGGTGGGTAAAACAAAAAGGGTTTTGCACTGCTCTGTGACAATTCAACTAGGAACTGTGCAAATTACCTGAGATGGCTGATCTTTAAAAAGTGAAATATATGTTGAGGCCTCCTTTTTGCAGAGGAGCTATATCACTGACAAAATTCCCAAACTACACTGAACATTACATCACGTAATAAAGACTTCTGACTTATGCAAAAGCTAAAAACCTGATGTGAACCAATTCAGCAGCTTCAGGTGCAAATACTTTTAAAAATCAAGACATTGGTGCAGTGGGGAAAGATAAACCTGCACACCTTAGTCCAAATATTGATCCCAAGCCCCACTGCTTCTTTTTAAAAGCTCATGAAATGCAAGAACTCACTGATACCCCCCCCCCAATTTGAACCTAACATAGAATAATACAAGTGAGACTTGCAAACTGTTCTAGTATGCAGTCTTCCAGGTCACTGTTCTAGCCAGCCATGGCCATCTCTGCAATACAGATTTTCATTCACACCATATTTTCCATTCCCCTTTGCTACAGCCACTCAGATTTCATGACTGCTGAGTGTCCTCAGTCCTTATTGGGTGTCTTCCCCCTAAACATTTTTAAAAGGCTGTTTAAACTTTGGCACGCTTTGGGGTTCCTCCCAAGTCTGGTGATATCTCTTCCTTATGTGTAGCTAAGGATGTAAGAAGGTTTTGCTTTCTATTCTGCCCCATGTTTGTCACATGCCGTTTCCGTTTATTGCAGTTCATCTTCTGCCAAAAGCTATGTTATTCATTCTGCTGTCCACTGCAATGTAACTATGTAAACTTAAAAGTTACATAATTAAGTTACATTGTCAGTATTTATTCCACCCCATTCCTTTCAGTGCCATGGATATGCAGTGCAAATGAGGGGTGTATGTAATCAAATATGTATTCTTTGTGGACGGAAAGAAACAACAACAGTGAATACTGATCATGTTTGCTCAATTCATTTCTGCTCTGGACATGGGACAAATAATCACCACCAGCAATTTCTACTCCCATTTCTGTTTTCATCAGAATCCCTCAACGTCCCTATGTGTAGCTAATGGCATTTTGATTGCATAAGCACAGCACTCATGCCTGGAGATCAGAAATAGAGGAAATAAAGCAGATTTACTTACATAAGTAAGTCTCGCTGAGTTCAATGGTTCTTACTCCTGAGAAACTTTTGGACATCTTGAGACATAGCCCAAGTAAGGCTACAGTTCTTTGCACACCAACTAAACTATTGCTACATATATTTTGTAAGGCAGAGCTTGTTTCATAAGATATGCTAGTTCATTCTGTACTATCTCAAGTCATGCACATTTTGGAGGGTAAATGAATACTTAGGCCAAACCAGGCAGCCTTTGTATGATTCATAATTCCACTTTCCTCTTGGGCCTCTTTTGAGGCACCCCGTCTCTTGGGAACTAATCAGCCAGATGCTCCAATCAGCTTCTAAATAATGAAGGAAGTTCTTATGTGATTTGCCAGGCAAATTACAAAGCAATTAAGTGAAGTGAAGTGAAGCCAGGTTCTTGTCAGGAGGGTGGGGGGGAGCACATTTTCCTAGCAAGAAATTTTAAAGGTTAAAAAGACAGCAAACCTCAATCTACCAACTTACAAGTTACCCTCAAATTTTAATTATACCGTTTCATTGGTAAAGATCATCCCAGAAATAACTTTACACTGGAAACTTTGCTACAGCTTTAGCTATGGTCTCATAGATGTAATTTGCATACTTCCCAGAAGTGTACTGAGCTAAGTTGCTAAGCTGTGTATGTGTGTTACATACAATGATTCTCTCTCTCTCAATCTCTGGTTGAAGAGGAACATTTTCACCTGGTGCCTAAAGTTGTATAATGAAGACACCAGGCAGACCTCCCTGGGGAGAGCATTCCACAAATGGGAGGACTTAGCAGGCAGAGAGCAGGTCCCTCAAGACTCATAGCTGAGATGAAGCTTGGTGTTTTGTTTCTGTTTTTGTTGTCTCTTGCCACTTTCCACAGGAAAACTTGTTGCTTACTGCTGAATCAGAACGAACATCAATCTTTGGAAAACTCAATTGACATGTGTGCTGATTCAGTGACAAACAGCAGGTTTTCCCGGGAAAAGGAGCAGGACAAAAAAAAAAAAAAAAAGGAGGGAGATGCTCAGACCCATGCCTAGAAATTACAGAGCTATGCCTAGAAATAGGTGGCACAGACTGAAGTGTGGATGAGCCCTGAGTCATCTACCAAATCATTTTGAAATGCCCATTACAAGCCATTGAAGGAAAGCAAGAAGGAACTCATGGGTCTTGTAAAATTCAGATCACAATTTTCACAACAGGAACATTAATTTTACATATAGAGAGTCTATTTAGTATTTAAAATGAGCATAAATAGGTTCTGCAAAATTTCAGTTTGCTGAAACAAATAGCTTAGTAAGGCAGTTCTGGATTGTGTCCAATTTGCTAAACATTCATTTCCTGTTACTTTCCAGTCTCAAAAGTGATTGAAACAAGTCACATGTCATTTTGTAAGAACACGTTATATGTCAAATTTGATTCTAATGCTACTTAGAATCCTTGAATTGTAAGCCATTCCTAATACATTGGGAACGATTGCAAATTTTATGAGTAAGGCTAATACCATACTCTAATTATGTTTTCAAGCTTACATTTGGCAGAACAATTTTTTGCTTGATACTGGGAATGGACATAAATAATCATACCCCCTGAGGTCTGCAAGAACACTGTGACCAGAAAATACACACATGCAATTTGTTATATAGTTTTGGCATTTATTTCTTCATTACATTTGCAGCCCAAATTTGTGTGTATGAAATTTAGTACATTTTATGTTCTCCAATAGCTTAAAAACATTCAAACCACGCAGGTGAGCAGAGATTTGAATAACCGGGGTATAGGGAGAGGTACTCCTTATGTCTGGAACTGACACTGTTAGCATATAAGCAACCAGTGCAAACCTCACAAGATGGGTCTAGATAGATACAGGACCCCCATAGCTGAATTTTTCAGCAACTGAAGCTTGGGATTGTCTTCAGAGGAATGCTCATATAGAACACCAGGAGGGTATTGGGGCATGGCTTACTGTGGGCTAGGCTATTGCAGTCCGGGAATGTCTGGAACTGGTAATAAGCATCTCTAGCCACTGAAATCACTTCAGCATCTAGTAACAAGTCTAGATCCAGGAGTACCATCAAGCTATTCATAGAACTGTATCACTATTCTTCCTGCTGTATTTTGTCAATGCACGCTTGCACCAATAGAAGGACACATCTAACACAGAGACTTGGTATGATTTGTCTCCATTTAGATCAGATTCTTTCTGCGGTGGCGTAGCTTGCTTGTGTGCACATTAGTAAAACACCATACAGAAGCTTGATACAATCAAGTGTGTGAACACGTCTGCATTGCTTTTTTTAAAGGGTTTTATCAATGTGCAGGATCTGAAGGAACTGAGAGTGGTTTCAAGCAATGTGTGTTGTCTTTGTGTAGAAACTCACAAGCTGAGTTAACGGTAGGACAAACATTTTTATGAGGCCTGGAAGCCTGCACAGAGTGGCAATTAACTTCTCCATCCAGGCCACACCGCTTGAGTCAGCTGTCTAGGAGCTGGCCTCTTGGGTCATAACTATTTCTATTAAAGAAGTCATACGGCAAATATTTTTTTGGTGATGCATGGTGCAAAGCCTGCATGCTCCAGTTCTGGAATTAATATGTTAAACTTTACTAAACGTACACAGGCATTCTTAAACTCTCAGAAGTGGGGAGGGTACATGGCTGGATGCAATTTCAGCCCTCCATGCAACTGGAATTTTTATTATACAGGGTTCTTAATCATGGGAACAGGACAATCATCAAGGGTCAGTATGGTTGGGCATCTGCTGGGACCCCACAGGGGGCCTGCTAGAAGAGGTAGCTGGACAAGCAACAATGAGGAAGCAGATTCAAGGGGGGGATTTTTGTTAGGATTTTATTGAGCCACTACCTTATTTGCACTCCAGAAACAAATATGTGAGCCAAAACATATGTGAACTGAAATCTTCTCTTTGAAATCCTCACTTTCCCCAAAATTGCTATGTAGTTACCATATATAACCAATGCGTAGAAAAGTGCATATATTAGTGAAAATAACAAACCAGAAATGTACTGTATTCAGGAAAATTGCTTGTGAAAAGTATGCATATTAGGATAAATTTTTACTTAAATGCTGATGAATTTTCATGAAGATTTCTTTTTAAAATCACAAATTTCAGCAGAAATGTGGGGGAAAAACTGAATTTAAGATTGGGGAAAATGAGAAACTGAGATAAACAGAAATTGACAGATTCATGCAGCCATAGTAGAGTGTCTTTTGCTGAAATCTGAAGCCACTACTGAGGGGTAGAACTGTAAACATATTCAAATGAATGCACTTACAACCCTTGCTTTAGAACTTTCTGCTTAATGCATGAAAGTCAAGGGTGGAGAGGGTAGCGCTCATAGGAGTTTAAGAATGCTTGCAGAGAGCACAAGTTAATTGGGAATCGAGGAAGACTGAGAAATAGGGTAGATGAAACATACAGTGCTATAAAAGGGCACAGCAAAAGAAATCTACGTAGTCATCCCTACCTGGGACGAGAATATGGTTTGAAATGCTCATTCTAGCTTGAAGGAAAGTTATTTTCCCCACATGTTGTTGAACAGGTTTTCTAGTAATTTACACTGATAGTCAGAGCCTTCAAGTTCCTCACTTTTGATTTGAGGCATTCAAACTTCTTGCTAATCAAATCCAACAAATCTATACTTATTACTTCAGTTTCACAAATCTTTCATTCACAAATCTTATATTTCATTTAGACTACTAGCAAAATTATTGTTGTACTAGTAGCAGCAGCAGCAAGAGTAAAGACCTGTGAATTATTTTCTTAAATGTATAATTCAAACTGTCATTTTGTTCTTCTACTTCAGATGCAAAGTCTGTGTAAAGGAAAATAAGTATTTCTTTAGGATGACATTTTATGCAACATTCAACCTTACAGGAACCGGCTGAGTGCCAGAAATCAATATTTATTCCCAGAACCTTAGCTTTTTATATTCCTTGAACATTACATCTTGAGAAGTATATAAAGTATCTCGTTTTAGAGCACACTGCAATTACTTAATGTGTTATATACCTAGCTGAGCTGTTTTCTAACCAATTAAATGAATATTGTATCAGAATAGATGGCAATGAAACTTGTAAAAAACAACAACTCTATGCGTTATCCATACAAATGTGGGCAACCTACAACAAATAAAGATTGCTACCTGAAGACCATGAGATTGATCCTGTATCTTCTAACCCTGAGCTTTCTAACTGAGCTTGATTAAGTGTTGTTGTTTTTCTCATGATAGTAATTGTTGGGGTGCTTTTGAATTGATGTGTTTTCTGTAGGAGCTCCTGAAATTGCAATTGTTAAGCAACCATGGAAGGAAAAGAAAACAGAACCTCAGAAATCTGAAACAGCCGAGACAGATATGTTAATTCATAAGAACAAAAACTCCAAGATCTTTAGATGGGCAATACTTTTGCCAGGCTCAACAAAAGGTGGCAGGATGGGATATTAATTTAATTAATAAAATAAACAATAATAATGTCACAAAATAGTGGCAGGGTGTTGGACTAGATGTTCCAACTCTATAATTCTGTAGTTCTCTTCATTGGACAAGAAGGAAACAGGGGGATAAGGAAAACAATGATGATCTCCCAACATTAGTCGGGATGTTGCAGCCATGAGATCAGCTTTTATATAATTGAGATTGCTGACTGAATAAGTCTCTGCAACGTGTTACAGATATCAGGTGGCACATCTAGGATTAACAGAAGAGCATGAACATCACAACAGAGACATCTGATCCCTCTGCAAATAGCTTTCCTGATCTTTCGGATGGACCAGAAATCTTACAGAAAGGTCCTGATTTCAAAATCATCCTACAAACTCCCTGTATCAATATGTCCCACATTCATTAGCCTGCTAGGCGGGGTCTGAGAGAGAATAGAAGGGGGTGACTTCAGTCCCACCCAGCACCATTTTATTTCTGAGGGAATTTGTCCATTGAAGGGGGGGGGAGTTGCCCAACACAGACTTACAAATTTGTCTTGTTTGTTTTTTCTGTGCCTTGCCATCTGTTTTCGATATAGCTTGACCTTTGTGATGTTGTCATTTAATCAAAACTAATTGGCTGCATAGCATTATGATGTCATTCCGTTCACTAAGTGTTTCCCAATTTACTGGGATATCTATGTGATTTAATCAAGGGAGAAGTTCAGGAATGAAGTAGGATATCTCATCTTACCTTAAAACTGAGTACCTCAAAATCAAAGTATATATAATGTCAATATAATACTGATAAAGCACCAGTTGCCTTTGGCTTTTAATTGGTAGCCCTTGAATGGTCTCATTAAAGAAATATTGAAATAAGATAATTTTGTTGGAACTGCATTTAAGACTGAATAATTTCCAGTATAACTTCCATCTTAACACAAAATGTGAGAAAGAACTTGTAATCAAGATGCTCTTGATTATTAAGATCCCATGCCTTTTCAGATGTGTCCTTTATTTGTATACTAAGGATGCTAAATGAATGGGATCTATCATTTCAGATGAGAAGAAATGATTTTATTATGCAGTTTCATAGGTAAAATAATTTTCTTTTGTAAGGGAGGGATGCAGCTCAGTGGCAGAGTATGTGTTTTGCATGCAGAAGGTCTTAGATTCAATGTCTGGCATCGCCAGGTAACGTTTGGAGTGCCTTGACTGAAACCCATTTAGTATGGAGAATACTGAGCTAGATGGGCAATAAGCTGACTTGGTATAAGGCAGCTTCCTGTGTTTCTTAAGTGGGAACATAGTATTGTCAGGTCCTAACCAGCGATAGACTGCCACAGACTCCACATCAGATAAGATGAGGGTCACAAGGGCCAAGTAGAAGGCATGTCCATAAGCAGATTGAAGAACGGGCAAACTAGAACAGATGACCAAAATGTTTGCAGTTACTTGATGAAACAAGTTGCTCAAAATACCAGACCAGCCTAAAAGAAAATATTGTATGGAACCTGCTTCCTCTCCATTGATTTAGGAGATCATCTCACCATCTTCAGGCTGTAGGGTCAGCGACAGCATTCAGATCAACACTGAATGCTACAGGGCACCTGTGCTCCATGTAGCCACTCAGAGACAAAAGAAACTGAAATGAAACTTCCCATAAAACATTGTTATTGGTCAGTGTGTGTGTGTGTGTGTGTGTGTGTGTGTGTGTGTGTGTGTGTGTGTGATTTAGAAACTTGGAAGCACTACTAAAGGTACTAGGATGATCTGAGAAAAAATGCTTTATAGTTGAGTAAAGTAGGGTAATGATCCAGACTAGGTTTAATTGGATGCGTTTTCCCATGGGTTGTCATATCCTAACTGTTCTTATGATAAACTAATGAAACTGTTTTGAAGTGTTTGCCCCCCACTGCCCTGCTTTGTCCAGAAAAAAAATAATTATGATAACTTTTTGATGTTATTCATTTTTATTTTTTTAAGAAAACACTACATTTGTTGTTGTCTTAACCTTGGTCTGATGCTTTGATTTTCACCCAACACCTAATTGCTTTCCCACTCCGTCAAGTTCAGTGAGTTGGCTAGAATTGTGAGGAAGTCCAAAGGCAACAACCAAATTAAAGAGGATAAAAGGATGTTTCAGTGGAGGCAGCCAAGAAAAATAATGACATTCACTTGGTGGGCAGCAGGAAAGACCACAGGAGGGGATCCGATAACTGGTTTGCTCACCACCTCCCACCCTTCCATGGTATAGGCTACAGCTGGTGCAATGGCTCACACAGCATCCAATACTCAGTTTTGAGCTTGACAGTGACTCTGGAAAGGGCTTTTGTAGCAAACTGCTAAACAGATTTTCCTTTTAGAGTTAGAATAAGCAGGAAAGTAAAGCATTTATGAAACAGGTCAGATTAAGTGCAGAAATAAGGATATAAAATCATTTACTTCTGGATTTCACCTCTGCTTTTCTTGCAGGGGTTCTGGACTGATCTGAAGTAATGCCCATCTCCTACAAAAAAAAGTGTTCATGCACACAAAAGCTCATACCAAGAACTAACTTAGTTGGTCTTTAAGGTGCTACTGGAAGGAAAAAAATTTTTTTGTTTTGACTATGGCAGACCAACACGGCTACCTATCTGTAACTGGAACATTTCCCCTATGCTTTTGCACATTAAAATACTTTAATTTCAAAGAATATTACTCTTTAGGATTATCAGTCATGGTTGACCCTGCCATGGCATTGACACTTGAATTACAAGTAGATGGATATGTATTTCTGTTTTGGACATAAGCCCTCCCAATTTTCTCTGATATAGCATGGGCTTTTCCAAACCCTCTAAAATCCCTAGGTTTTGTACAGAAATGTTATTTGTGGACTAACAGTTTCACTGTCAATCCCTGTGAAATTGTTGGATTTGTAATGATTCTTTCTCTTTCGTACTCATACATGCCCCCCACCGTTCCCTATCCCTCCCACCTTCCTTCCCATTATATACAGGTTAGTACCAGTCTTTTAAAAAGAGAAATACAGTTTCTGGCTGCAAACTACAACACACTTATTCTATTATGATTAAGTTAAAGTCTATGGAAGTACTTCATAAAATAAGTTATAGCTTCTTGTTTATGGTGACGAGGTTTACATTGTTGCATAAAATGTAAACATTGAGTCTTTTTCCCCTTACAAAAAAAAAGCAAGTGATAATTTCCTGAGATTAAATTTGCAGTAAATACCAGAAAGCCAACAGTGTTGAAATTCCTTCTTAAAGGAGACCTTGAATATTCCATGCTGTCTCAGTCTGTTTTCTTCCAGCTCTGCAAAGTGCTAAATTTATAGCTGTTGTTTTCAAGATGATCAGTGTTGGGGGAGTATCAGACAGCTTATCCAAAATCAGTACCCTTTGAGCAGCCTCACTGAAGATCAAAATGGTTTGACTTTGGGCTTTGATGTTCAAAATAACTTCTCAGGAGGGGTGCAAATTTTCTCATGGGCCAAATTACCTTGGCCAACAGGCAAGTGATGGTAGTTATGGAGGTGCAGCTACCCTTCTACTTAGGATCATGGGGGATGAGATAAAATCTCCATCATCCTTGAATGGGTTGTTAATGGCTGGGGATAGTGGGAATTGCAGTTTAACTCCCACAATACCAAGTAACAAGAAAAGGCTATCAGCAACTCCTTAACTTTTGAAAGAACCAGAAATACACGGAAGGGTCAGGTAGGCTTCTCTGATTCAAGAGACAACCAGTACACCATGGGAATTGCCACTACCAAGCTAACCTACAAGGTAAGCTTTCCCTTGTGTGTGTTTTTATATGAGCAGAAACTGAGAGGGTAGTTCATTCAAAGTCAGCTCTTCTGAATTGAACCAGAACAGTTACCATTGCAAAGGCCTCCACTCAATATCTTTCAATGTTGCCATGGAACCATTAAAAATGACTGAAAATTGAAACTATCAAGGATCTACAACACAGGTGCTGACTTCTATGCCTTCTGAGTTCTCCCAGCTATGTTTTTCTTGTCCTTCAAGTTTCACCACCAAACAAAAGAGCATATGCGGCTCATTTCCAGTTTATGACACATAAAGACAAAATGACCAATACATCTCCTGCCTGGGAATATGTGCAGAAAGTATTCCATTTTCCAGAATACCAATTAATCAAATTATTTCATCACACATCCATATCACACAACCTATATTATCTCATGCTAATTAATTGTCATCACAAATGACAGCAGAAAGCCAGCCAGAAATGGATAGTATTGTTCCCACACAATGAATAAACAGAGCAATTTTGCTAATGGTTTGTAAAATTCTTGGCATGCATCGGCACGGAATGTGAAGATTTTGAATGTAACCCATGTATTCAGACTCCCAGTCTGAATCATGCAGCGCTATGCCAGGATTGCTTGAGATTCAACTTGCCTTAACACAATAGCAGGATCACCAAAGTGAACATGGTAATTTGAAACATGGAAAATTGACTTTATGTCTAACTTCCCACAGCACAAAAGTGTTGAAGTGATTTTCAGTGAGAATAACATACAATTAAAAAAATACATAGAGGACATTCCATAGATGTAGATATACTACACAGCCACCCTCCCAACCTCCCTTGGATATAGCAGTCAGAGTGCGGCCTCAAATTTAGCTTCATAGGCAGAAATGGATCCTGAACCATATAAGGCTTTAAATGCCCAACTTAACTGAGTCTGGAAACAAATTGGCAGCCAGTATAGTCAGAACAGAAGCAATATTATATGACATGAAAGCTGACTGACAGGACAACTCCCATATCCCTGGTTGCGGGATGGGCCAGGACAAGGTACATCACATTGTGACTGTGTGCTATCACATTTACTTGGATCGCTTCTTTCCCAAACCACACTATCCCTAGCTACCTCCTTAGACCTTCTCCAATACCACAATGCAGCTGCCTACAAACCCAACAGAAAGCCACCTCAGGTGTTCTGAGGGTAGCTTGTGACCTTTTGTATCCAAAGTGGCCTCCCTCCAAAAGACTGACCCATCTTTGGGATGGCTGCTAGAGGGGTAGTGCTGCTCCTTATCAGGCCTGGCAAATATCAGCCTCTCCCAGAAAGTAGGGCTCAGTTGACCCAAGTTGTCAATCATCAAGGGGGAAAGCTCTCTCTTGGCAAAGATGTCAGCATCCTGAACAGAACAAGAATTAACATGGAGCGAACAGCTCACTTGCTCTGCAGTGTGCCAGCTGCCACACCTGCCATTTCCAGAGCTTCTGAAAAAAGTATCAGCAGTTCTTTTAATTAATACATTTGTATACCACTTTTTAAGGTAATTTCTTCCTGAAGTTTTTTTACAAGCTGCACGTCAAACATACCTGCAGGGGTGGCCACTTATACACACCAACAAAGAGGAATCACAAACAAACTAAATAAATGACCTAAAAAGCAAAGAATGTAGCGTGGAATAAAATTTGTATGTGCTAATTTTCATGTATAGGACATTTGGAAATTATTTATTTAATTTAAACAGAAACACAAGTAGGGTAGGGTAATCTTTTACCCTACTAGGAAAGATTGGTGCCCGTGTGCCTGCTCAGTTTGCTATCAGGGTGCTAACTACTGATGAGAAATTTCACGGCTCCTGCTCACACTCCTTTCTTCGAGAGCTTTATTTTTAAACCTGACTTGGACTGGACAGATCTTTGAAGAGAGGACTCCTATGGGTTGTCCTCTCTAAAGATAGTTACACAGCCAACCTAGTAAGTGTACAGGCAGAGAAACCAGATGGCAGCATGCAGTTAATGAGACTTGAGATAGTCAACCCTATTTGTGAGCACGAATGGAGCTCCTTTTCCAAAATAAGCACCACAATTCCTATCCATGTTTAGTCATGAGTAGCAGTCATTATGTTCAATGAGGTTTCATTTCAGGTTGCATCTCCATACCTGAAGCGCCCCCAAGTCACCACATGGAGCCCAGAGGCTATGAATTTTACAGTTATTTTGTGCAGACATTAAATATCCACACTGGCCTACTTACTCTTAGGTACTGATTATATTTATTTTCAAACATTGGCTTTCCGTCTCTGTTCATCTGGCTTCAGTCCAAAGCCTGCTTGAAATCAGTGAAAATATTTGCATTGATTCACAAAGGCTGTCAGAAAGTGTGCCTGTGCAGTCCTCATTCATGGGCTGGCACAGGACTGTACCTGTTGCCTACCTCTTACCAAATAGAAGCTTATCTCATCAGCCACATGCCAACTGCATGCTAGCTTTCCCTTCATTTTTAATTCATGCAGCACAAGATATTAATCTGCTTTAGAAAATTACTAAATAGACCCTTCCATGGGTGATTGTGTAGCACAACATGCCACTAAGTAAAACAGAGGTGATCTACAGGGCACTGTAAATTGCTTGGCAGCCTTAAAGGCTAATCCTGAGTAGTGTCATGCAAATTCCTATAATCATCTATTTAATTATATTACAGCTCAGCAAATCCTCCTCCCTTCACTTTTTTTTCTTATGCAGCTGACTTTTTCCTGTCCACTTATTATTTAATAAATCCGTTCACCGCATTCAGATTTGGTTTGATTCCTTTTGCAAAAGAACCCCTTTATTCCTCAGGGAATTGTGGGATATGGGGCAATGAAGTCACTTTTGGCCCTTTGTTGTGACTCACCCTAAGTGCATTTACAACATGCAGAAGGTTTGACCTAGTTCTGCTGGTTTCGCAAGTGCTGGATCCTTTCCATGGCAGGTAAAGGCTTTATCTTAGTGTCACTCTGTGTTGTGTATGTGTGGGTGTGTGGAGACTGGTGATGTCTCGTGTATTTGTTAAACATTCATTTCCATTTTTCACAATTTTGTATGTATGAGAATCTGATTGCAATCGATTTGAAGACAGTGCTGTGTTAAGTGATCACCAAATAAATGCTTATGTTGGCAGCTGTCTGTCTCAAGAGATAGTGGAGGGTGCCTACTGGGGTGAAGTCAAATCGCTAGAGAATCACAGCACCTGCTGTGGCTGCAGAGACTGGTAACTAGTAAATAAATATATAAAGCAAAAAGCAATCAATAAAATGAAGCAAAGTAAATAAATAATAAAAGGAAGGAAACCCTCCCCCTTTTTTCTGATCGCTTATCTGCCAGAAAGATTGTCTTGATTTTCATTCTAAATTGTCCATTGTGCAACATAATTTCATTAGTTTAGGTATAGGTTTCATACCTCTGAGTAATTACTTAATTCCTCAGTGTTTACCTTCACATTTTATTAGACAGTTCTATTCCCAACTTAATTGTTGTTTAGTCAAGCCATACATATTTAATCCAGCTAACCTTTCTTCACATGTCAGTCCCTCCAACCTATTAATCTTATCTTTCTGGTTCTCTGTTCTTTTCAGTTTGTTGACACTCAAATGATTGTGCCAAGATAAGTACTCTGCAGGGGATGAATAACTTGTGGTTTTTTTAAAAAATAAAACAAAAACCCTACACATTATCTTTTAAAATGGAATATTACGAGCTTCATTCACTTTTCACAGCAAACTATGAAGAAAGGGCTGGTCCTTCCCAACAAGGAGAAGCTGATCGATGAAGTGGAAGTACTTGGAAACTTGGGAGGAAGAGATCATGTCTCCTGGGTTTAATGATAAAGAGGCAAGGGAAAGCTAAGTGTAGTCAGAATGCACTCTTGACTTTCAGAAAGTCAGTTTCAAGAAGCTTAAGGAACTACGGGGAGAGATCCCATGGTTAGTAAAACTCAAAGGGAAGGGAGTCCAAGATGGATGGGAGTTTCTTAAAGGTGAAATACTGAAGGTACAAATGCAGATGATTCCAACAAGAAATAAAAGTTGGAGGCATGTAAAGAAACCATCTGGCTGCATGAGGAGCTTACAGATGAACTGGGATTTAAGAAGGGCATGCATAAGAAATAGAAGAAATGAGAAATCACAAAGGAGGAGTATACTGAGTAGTCAACAGTTGCAAGATAGAAATCAGGTGGGCCAAAGCTTAGAATGAGTTCAGGCTTATAAGAGAGATTAAAAATTAATATAAAAGGTTATAGAATGGCTACGTTTGAAGCAAGAGGAAGAAAAATCAACTAGTAGGACCTCTGTGTAGAGAAGACAGAGAATTGCAACTGGGTGACAGAGAGATGGTGGAACTGCTCAACACCTACTTTGCTCAAAAGAAAAGCAGTGCTCAACCTGTTAATAACAGAATAAACAATGCAAGGAGGGAGCTGCAGCCCAAGATAGGAAAAGAGGTGATCAGGGAACACCTAGCTACTTTAAATGAATTCAACTCTTCAGGGCCTGATGAGCTGTGCCCAATGGTATTAAAGAAGTTTGCAGATATAATCTCAGAACCTCTGTATATAATATTTGATAATTCTTGAGAACAAGTGAAGTTCCTGTAGACCAGAAATGGGCAAATGTCCTCAGTTTCAAAAAGGGGAGGAAAGAAGACTCAGGTAATTACCGAGTAGTGAACTTGACATCGATACCAGGTAAGGTCCTAGAACAGATGATTAAACAGTCAGTCTGTGAGTGCTTAGAAAGGAATGCTGTGATTACTAAGACCCAGCATGGGTTTCTCAAAAACAAGTCATGCCAAGCAAATCTCATTTCTTTTCTTGAATGTCCATGTAGGACTAGAAAAGACATCTAAAATTATAAAGAGTCACTGCAGTTAGTATTGACAATACCGAGCTAGATGGAGCATTGGTCTGGTTTTGTATAACAAATGTTACTTCACTGCTAATATCAGAAGACTTGTTTAAACTGTGTATTGAGGAAGAAACCCTATCTGACACTCCCCCCCCCAAGTGCATTTAATAGTGGTAGTTATCCAAATATTATATATTTTCCCTATTCTTATGATACATGATAATTATTGCAGCTTCAATAAATCCTCATGAGCACCTTCCTCTACACCATTTCCCCCCAGCCTGGAAGTTCTGCTTCCTTTCTCACTATATTTTAGTGGGATGGGCTGAAGCTGGATCTGTGCGGGGTGTGTGTGTGTGTGTGTGTACATATATGTGTGTGAATCTATATTATTTTATGCTTCCTTTTGATATTAATCTTAAGCCACTTTGATTTTCATTATTTTTTAAGAAATAGTTTGAATTGTATAGTCTTTATTAAAATTATTTGACACTTTTACAACAAATACAAAGCAAATCTTTCCTCCCTTTTAGTCCATACTTTTTTGGAAAAAGAAAACACACACAGCATAATGACATTTGTGAATATTATGATAATATACTTGTTCATTAAACCGTTCTTACTGATACTATGCTTTTTCTTATGTCTTGTTTGCAGTAAATATGTCAGAAGATGGTCATCTTCTGCAAAGGTGTCCATATACTGTCTGTCAAGAAGGATAGAGGTTGTTATATTGTGGCCTCAGGGTTTTCAGTAGTCTACTGACAACACTCAAGTCTGCTTCCTCAAAGAGTAGCAATAGCTTACACTAATCAATTTGCTGTCCCAGAATCCTCATTTATTTGCCTACATCAGAGGAACAGGTACAACCTATTTTTGCGGAGTGGCCATCAGTTGTTTTATTAATAGAAGGGTCCAATGTTGAAAAGGGTATAGCTGTAACTACAGGGGAGTTTTTGATTAGCAGTGCCTTATAGGTTTCCTCATCACTGGGAAAGAGATGTTTTCTGAATAAGATGGAGCAAACTAAGGGAATCTTAGACCATTAGTAGTTTTAACAGACCCTTTTCTCTAAGATCCAAATAGGGAGCTATTTATAACTGGAGCCATTCTACCTAGATTTAAGGCTCTGTGTTTAAGGAGACAAATATATTTTACATCCACTGCCTGAGATGATATTCTTCTGAATGCCAGTTACTAGGAATCACCAGCGGGGCATGTTATTGGCCACAGTAAGAACAGGTTACCAGGATTAGGGATGGATGCATCTGACAAGTACAACTGCTGTCAGTGGCCTACTTTTGGTTCTCCACAAAAGTTTACATTTTTTTTTTAAAGTTGCATGAAAATCCACTAGCATTTTAGTGCAAATGTCTCCTAATATACACATTTCATGTGCATTTTTTGCTATGTATACACTTTTGCAATGCAATTCCCAGTTATGCTAGATGTTTTGTATGTTATTTTCACTAATATATGTATTTTATCCACACTTTACCTCAGTATGTACATTTCTGTTCACATGGCTTGACTGGAAAATATGCACAGCAAACATCAGAAAAGCACAAATTTCAAAGGGATTTGCTTTTCATATTTTTTAGAAAGTGCATTAGGTAGATCTACCTTTAGATGCAAATAGAATTGAAATTTTCACCTATCCTCCCTCTCTCTCTAATGCTGTGCTTCTTAATAGCAATACCGCAGCCTTGCTTTCCTTTCCCACCTACTGCCTGATATGATTTATTTCCCCTATCTCCTGCTTAGTGTGGTGTGTTGCTATTTTCTGCTCTCCATGGCCTCAATTAAATCAAGATGCTTGTTTCCTCCAGAAGTGGCCCAGGGACCTCTAGAGCCTCAGGAGTTCAAGGGGATGCATCCTGTGGAAAGACCAGGATCACTCTAAATAGCCTATTTCCGCTATATAAACACTACAATTGGATGTGAGCACTCCCTATAATTTCAACCTCTTCTTGCTGTTTTGCCGGATATTAGATTCTTTTTATTTTATTTTTTATTTCTGTCTGCTAACTCGGCACAAGCAACATAGTTTAAAAGTGAGGATATGATGCCATTTCTTTAAAAATAAAATGTTCTCCCTGATGATTAAAACCAAACTCTGTCCACACAATCAGAGACTAATATGTTGCACTTTCTGTAGCCTCAAATGAAATGCGCACAATCTGCTGTATTAGTGTGTGTAAATTTTATAATGTTCCCACAGTTCCTATTTAATTAAAATCATTTTATGCCTGGTCATTAAATAATATTAACACACACCAGTTTAATGATGTGGAAGAGTGCTGTTAATCTGTTTCTTATTAATTAAGTGATTAAGTCGGTCTCTAGTTACTGAGTTTGTTTTTTCCCCTTCACTTAAGAAAGGAAGTTTTAGCCTTCTTTAAGTCTGGCTGTCCACAAATGTTTCATAAGGGGACAAATGGAAATTGTGTGGCGAGAATACCACAATATCCATGTTGATTCTCACTGATTTGTATATTTCTCATTCATTTGTATTTATTGTATCTCCCAACTGCAAGAGATTAGTTTGCAGGATATTCAGAGGTATTCCTCTAATTCTTCATGAGGCTCCCAGTTTTCCTGATAATGGAGGTTTATGATTTGGGCAGTGGTGGAGAAAGGGGGTGTGGTGGGGGCGAGCCACTCCAGGTGTCATCCCTGAGGGAGGTGACAAAATCCCGCTTGGTGCATCACCGTCGCTGCGACCACCCCCTGGGCAGATCCCCATCCCTGGGTGCACCGCATTTGCGCACTCCGGGTGCCCAAGCGGCTAGCTCCGACGTTGGATTTGGGATAGCCCAAGGTTGAACTTGGAGTACAGTAGTGCACATAATGTCAGATCCTTATATAAGCAGCTCATGCAGGGCTCAGTCGAAGAGTGAACTAGATGTGGCAGGACCTCTGCCGCTGCAGCACCCACAGCACCAGGACCTCTCCACTACCTGCCCCGGCTCAGTTTCCCCCATTGGCAATATGTGGGATAACAATACTGACTTACCTTACAGAGTTGATGTAATCCTTTCAATAGATTAATGCATGGAATGGGTTTGAAAGTGCTATACAAATATAAAATGAATATTTTGAATTACCTTTTCTGTTAATCTGATTTTAATTTAATTTCTAAAATGAGGTTTAAAAGATTAACTATATAACCATACATATGCATACTTTGTTGGCCCAAGCAGGTCAGAATCTCTCTCTATATATATTTAAGTCTCTAGATATTTCTGGCAAATGAATTATCAGGTGGTCAGAAAGGCCCAACAGAGACTCCATTTTCTCAGGGTCTTGTGAAAGAATAAACAACAATTGATTAACTCCTTTTACCGGTCCACAATAGAAAGTGTCCTTTCATATTGTTTTACAGTGTGGTATGCTGGCTTGACAGTCACGGACAAAAAGTCTCTACAGAGGGTGGCGAATACAGCACATGATATCATGGGCTGTCCCTTGAGTCTGCTAGGTGACATCGCAACAGATCGTTGCCTTAGGAGAGCCAGAAAAATTCTCAGGGAAGACTCATTCCCTGGGTATCACCTCTTTAATCTTCTACCCTCGGGCAGGAGATATAGAAGTACAATCAGCCGTACCAACAGGCTATAATATAGCTTCTTTCCGTGGGCTGGTGAACAGAAAATAATATAGCAAAATTGACTTGTGAGGTGGTGTGTTGTTTGATAAGCACACAGAGTGCAATGAGACTGAGTGTTTGGGTAGGTGGGGGAGGCTTGTTTAGTTTCATTATACACAGGTTGTACAAGGACAATAAAGCTATTATTATTATCATTATCATCAGGGATTCTGAGAGTTCTTGGAGGACCACAGGGTTCCCTACCTATGATATGTATGTATGTATAAAGAGGGGAGAGAGAGAGATGTAGGTGGGGTGGGAGGAGGCAAGTAAATTACTCCCAGGAAGGTCAGCATTGGCCTTAAAACAGCTGAGGAAGAATACTCAAGAATACCCTTTTTAAACTCATGTATAAAAAGGGATGCAAATAACTAAAAACAAAAAAAAAACATGCATAATCTTCTGTGGGGCAGGGTGAGACATTCAGATACTGAGATTACTGAGAATGGAAGCACTATTCTGAAGCTTCACTACTAAGAAGGCTACAACAATGGATACGAAACAGGAATTAGTATGCATTTTGGCTTGAGTCTATAACAGAACAATTTCCCCCCCCAATGTCTTTGTCATAAATAAAATATTCAGTGATAAATTCCAATTTACCGCATAACATCTGTGCCTTGGCTATGGGAGTTGCAACATTAAATTCCTATTTGACAATTGCATCATTTTTTCTAACTGGAAGTTCCTAACCATCTTTGGGAATGTTGGCAGAGAGACATGGGCAAAGAGAATAAATTAGCCTCTCTTTGAAATTCTCCTTAGTTATACTGAAGCAAACTGTTAAAGACTTCTTCTGGACGGATACTGCAGTGATACTTCTACTATCCAAACAATTTTTGGGTCAGAAATGTTAATTTGCATATGACCATGAACATAAATTAAGAAATGACAAGGTAAGCAGCATTATAGAAATTCACACTATGTCTCAATAATAAGACAACAAAAAGCTCTGTGGTAAATACTTTCTCTTGTGTTTCTGCTGCATCTTCCATGCTGCGACAATGCTTTACTTTTTGGATATCTCTTCAGTCCCAACCTATGCAGCCTATGTGTCTGCTTCATCCTACCCAACTTATTTCTCTTTATAGTAAATAAAGGAAGGATAATACCACATAAAGTTGTGAGGCTCCATGGAGACAAAATTCAGCTGTGCCTCAACCTTCAAACATCCTATTTGCAACGATGAGAACTTTCTCCTCCACCACCACCACCACCTCTTCCTCCTCCTCTGTGTATTGTCCTTAAAAAAAAATCTATAAAGTTCTGTGGAATAATTGGTTTGGGTGGAAGATGAACTGCAGCAGAATGGAAACAGTGCTGTGTGTCCTTACAAATGTGTTTCATTTATATTTCACCTTCCCATGAGAAAATTTGTGATCACCATTTTTCTGACAAGCTGCTTGCACTGGAATGTGGATAGAGAGTGGAAGAGTCAAACTGAGTCATGCCAGGCAGCAGTACATCTCTTCATGCATATACTACAGAAATCTCTCTAATTGTCTGTTCATATTAATGCAATAATGTAAAGTTTTGTGGATAGCCTTGATTTTTGCTTTGTTGCAAATTGCATGGCAAATGAGGCATTGAATCACTTTCTTCTACAAATGTTTTAGAGATAAGGTGAAGTATGTATGGGGCAAAGAGTAATTAAAATGTAACAACTGCCATTTTTAAGAATCCAATGCAACTTCATTATTTATTGTAAAAGTGTCAGATCAGTTCTTTTAAAATCTCTGATTACGGTGACTTGTTCTGTTCGTACTGGGAAAACAGTGGGTTTCATTAGCACCAAAAAATGCACTAATTAATTGTAATTGTTACATATACACATTCCAAAGACTGAGCAGCAAGCTTTACAAATAATTTTAGCTTGAGTTAATGATTTGATTCAACAACTGTTCACCTTCCCCTATATTTCACGATCTGCTAAGACTAATTCCCTTCACCTTCTGTATATTTTAAATTAATTTTCAGCCAGCACTATGTGAAAGAGAATTAGTATCAGATTTGTACAACTGTATTGAAATAGATGCGGCATTTCTCCCCAATGCACCTGAAGGGGAATGTTGTATTGTTGTTGTTGTTTAGTCATTTAGTCATGTCCGACTCTTCGTGACCCCATGGACCAGAGCACGCCAGGCATTTCTGTCTTCCACTGCCTCCCGCAGTTTGGTCAAACTCATGCTGGTAGCTTCGAGAACACTATCCAACCATCTCGTCCTCTGTCGTCCCCTTCTCCTTGTGCCCTCCATCTTTCCCAACATCAGGGTCTTTTCCAGGGAGTCTTCTCTTCTCATGAGGTGGCCAAAGTATTGGAGTCTCAGCTTCAGGATCTGTCCTTCCAGTGAGCACTCAGGGCTGATTTCCTTAAGAATGGAGAGGTTTGATCTTCTTGCAGTCCATGGGACTCTCAAGAGTCTCCTCCAGCACCATAATTCAAAAGCATAAATTCTTTGGCGATCTGCCTTCTTTATGGTCCAGCTCTCACTTCCATACATCACTAAAAGTTGTATTATCTGGAAGTAAGTCCCACTGATTTAAATAATTTATTTTATGTACTGTGCCTAGGCTTGGGATTTAAGAATGAGAAAGTTGAAGAACGAAATGTATGCTGCTTCTGCAGGTGGGATCAGTTGTATTTTGTAGCTGTGTGCAAGCAATTCCCACTGAATTAGGACCCTGAACCTTGAAATGGGAAGAAGACTGGGGGCAGCATTCCATACACTATTCCGTCTGATTGATCTGTTGAATATGTTTTCTTGAGAAGCAAATAAAGTTTTAAGGCCAAACTAGACAGGATACAGAAGTTATTTAAGTGGAGATCTCAGTGTTTTTTTTCTTTTTGTTGTCCAAATCAGTAAATCAGAGATACCTAATTTGGAAAATGGTTATGATGTGAAAGAGGGAATGTAACTGTTTACTCCATTACCAGTTCTTTCATGCAGCTGAACCACAGAATTTCCCGCAGTAGCTGCCCATCATATTTCAATCAGCACTGAAATGTCAACATTTTAACATGGATACTGTGGATGGGTAAAGCATCATCAAGACAAAAAAGGGATGATGTTTCTCATCCCAGAATTTGAATACTGAACATATCCCACTATTATATCAGTGGCTCAGTTTATTGTATTAATCCAGGCAATCATGAATGCCAGCATGCAAGTATTCATTGAAAAGCTGGGGTGAACTCTCCTGCAGTGTCTTGTTCTGTTTACATTGAGTGTTCTTTTATGTGACCATGTGTTTGCATGCTCAATTCATGAAGTCTAAATGAGGGGCACCAAAAGATTGGACTAAGTAAGTTTATTTCTTTAGCAGGATTGTGACTTCATTCATTCGAGGAGAGAAATCTCCGTTTTCAAACATGTTGGGTTCCTAATCCTACGACTTTTCATTGAAGATACAAATACATAATACATCTGCTTCCATCAGTCTCTACATAATGCATAATTGTGCTATTAGTGCAGTGTGCTGGCCATGACCTACTCAAATGAAGGTTGCGTAACAGGTTTTCTTTTCATTATAACACCCTGCTTTCACTTGCTCATTACTTCTGAAAACATTCACCTTGCAGAATGAAGTTTTGCTCTCTGCCTGCAGGTGAATTTTAATGGAAAGTTTGAGCAATGAGATGTGTGCCATTTATAACTTTGAGAAAATAAACAAAGTAATATATATATATATATATGAATGAAATATATATGAATGAAATATATATAATGACCTTTACATTCAACAGCCTGAAAGCAAGTTTGGAATATAATTCTTTTCCCCTCTTTCCCCCACTCTCATGCCAGGTGCTAAAATGTGCTCATGTTTCAAGGCTAAAAGGTTCTATGTTGCAATTTCAAGATTTTTATTCACTGACCTTAATTTTTGCACTTCACAACCTATATCTAGTGTTCTTTTTACACTTTTAGTACTGTGTGCCAATAGCTCTGATTATTGGGATTACAGGTCTGACATGTACAATGTAGCTGACTATGGGAAATGTGTGTAGTTATATATATAATTTATTATGAGTATTACCCACCCCAGTTTTCTGCATTCTTCAAATCCTTGATTTTCAAATCTGAAATAATCTAGTCTCTGTGTACTATTTGAATGGCAGGATATGTTTCTTATTGTGGCACCAATAGGCACAGGCAGGACAGAAGTCTAGGGCCTCATGGTCTGGGGCCTCCAGATGGCACCAGAGCAAGTGATCAGTGATGACAGTGGTTAATGGTTGCATTAAGCCACACTGTGAGGTGTATGGAGTGTGGCTCCTAGAAGGTGTCAGCATGCAAAAGTGGCCACACTCCAGGAATGGCTTAGACTGACCTGTTAAACAAGGAGAGGTTAAGCTGATGGGTCTCAAACCCTCATTCAGTTAGGTCATTCCCCTGCATGTGAAGACTGGATCTGGCAGATTGAGCAGACAAGACAAATCATGGGTCCAACGGTAAAGGTGGTGGTTACTGGGAAGGTAGCCCATCTAGAAGAAGGAAAACTGTGGTCCTAAACCTCCTCTGCCTAGCAGCTATACCCATTCATTCATAAGAAAGGCTTAGGGATTAAATCCCAAGGAAAAAATATGTACACACTGCCTTGCAAGACCTTTTCAGGAGAATAGAGGGGTAAGGAGTAAACCCTACACAAATTTGAAGTGGAGTCCCCAAGAAGTTGGGATGGCATCTTGTACTCCTCCTTCCAGAAACCCCTGCAGCCAAGCTCATGCCAAATGTATTGCTCTGCTTTCCTTTGGACCATATAAGCTAGGCTGAGAGGGGGTCTTGTCATCTGGGCAGCCTATGACCTCCATACACACTGCCCAGGCTTGTGTCCTAGAAAGGTCACTTTCATCCTGCTAATGCAGAAAAAAACATGGGAGGCAGAAATTACAAGTTACTGGTCTCTGCAGCCACAGCAGGCACCGTGATTCTTCAGCAGTTTGACTTCACCCCAGGAGGCACACTCCATTGTGTTTCAAGACAGACAGATGCCAACAACAACAAATGTCACAGTGAGGGACACTGCAAAGCAAAGAACTGTGCTATACTGGCCAAATCTTTACAGCACACCCCATCACAGCTTGATGGAAGTCAGCAACTATCATACAAAATATTGGCTGCTCCCTAGAGTGCCATTGGGGCCCTTGTGCTCTGGACCTCTTGAAGTCCATACCTTTTTGGAGGACCTTCTCTGTAGTGGTGCCCACCCTGTTGAATGTCCTCCCATCAGATGCCAAGGAGATGAGTAACTATATAAACTCTAGAAAACAACTGAAGGCAGCCCTGCATAGGGAAGCTTTTTAAGTTTTGATGTATTATTATGTTTCCAGGGCACTTGCTGTTTATGTATATACCATAGTTCCTTGCTGAAATGCACAGGTTTAGAAATTTCATTTGCATCCTATACTGTAAGGACTTCTAGGGTGAATAGATTTGTAATGAATCTATGCACTATGAGCTGGAGAAATTAACACTCTGAATCAGGTAATTGCAATCATTTTTGAGGAACGGTGGGGCAGAAAATGAAATAATACTACATATTTAAACAATATTCATCAGCAGTTCATTTCTATGTATATTCAGAACAACTTCTAACTTTGAGGAGAAAATGTACTTAAAATGGTATCACTATTTGGACAGCTATATATGGCTATCTGGTGACATCACCAGTGCCAGCAGGTATAAGAAAAACAACAACAACAACAACAACAACAACATGCTGACACATCACATTTGAATACCAGGCAGAAATGGAGGATACAGAATTTTTTAACTAACTCTTTGGCTTTGTCTCCACCCACTTTTAGCATGTGGTCCTTGGAGGGTTTGCAATGAAGCAATGTGGCACTTGGACTAAAACAAACAAAAATCTTAATGATGATTACAAATCTTAAAAACCAATTCTGCATATTGCTAGCATATTTTGATAAACAATTGATAAATTATTGCCAGTGATAAACTGGTTCAAGAACAAGAAGATTGCTGTGATATAATTATGCTTTGAAATAACCTGCTGGTTCCACATTTGCTGATAACCCAGATGGTTCTCTGGCACAACAGTGGGCAACATTGCAGAAGTCATCTTTTGATGGATATAGATTTCCTTGAACAAGTAAGTGTTATCTGATTCTGAACTATATCAGCCAATCTCGAATTGCTGGCAGTTTGCATGGTGTATCAGCAGGAGTCCATTTATCAAGGCAGGTAATGAAATAGCAGCTGTGTGAAACAGAACTAATGTTAAGAGCCAACAGAAGTTCATTGTGAAGTGCCAAAAATGTTCAAATAGTTCTCAGAACAATTGCATAATGTGCATGCCAAAACAATGAATTAGATTTATTTAGGAGTAGTTGAAAGACCAAAATAAAAAAAGACGATTATCAGTTAATAAAGGAAATAAAACTTAATGCAAAAACCACCAGCACATTTCACTGAATCAAAAACAGCTGAAATGATATGTCAATACAATGAAAATCAGATTATTATTATCTTGGCAGTGCAAATCCCTACCTGAGAGTGTGCTCCACTCAACATAATACAACTTACTTCCAAGTAAACTTGTAAATAAAGGATTTATCAGCAAAGCTTTCAAATTCATGGTGTTTGTCTTTCTCAAACTGGAAGTATAGAATTCAACAAATATTTTTCAAGTCACTTTGGCCAATTCCTTTGCTTCAAATTACTTCTCCCCCCCCCCCCCCAGAATGGTAAGTAAACTATTTTGGTAGCTAGCTATTGAAAGAGGAAAGGTTACAGACACCAGGTAAAAGTGGCTAATGCATACAGCTCTTTCCCTGGTCAGTCATACAACTTTATGGACAGTAAAAGGTTGTGGGAGAAATTCAATTCAGTTCGCATTTAAAAGGTGAACCTACCCAGTTCAGTTTCTGAAATAACACAAGAACCGAAACGTAAATTCGCAATTCATGAATATTGTGATGCACTTTTCCAACCAAGTAATGTTTTTAAAAATCATGCATTAGTGAAAGCTGTGCGTTACAATGAATATAACATGAAGAAATGCAGTATATTGCTTGCAAATTGTGCACTTTAGTCAAAATTGAAAACAAATGTGTTTATTAAGGGGGGAAATCACAGTAAAAGGTGGTAATTTTCATGAGCTTTTTTATATAAAAATGCAAATTGCTGCAGAAATGAACTGAATTTAACATTAGAAAACTGAAAAACTTAAATAACTGAAATTAATTGATCAAGCCATTTCTTTTTGTAGGGCGGGGGGGGGCACAATTGTGAATGAATATAAAAGTTTAGTCACTCCTATTCTTATGCTCCATGAGGCACAAAGATCTGTCTCTCCCCACAGCCTGTATTCCAGCCTGCTATGCAGTTTCTGGAGACTTATTTACAGCCTTACTCTCATAGAATCTGAGAACAAAGGACTCCAACCACAACTCTTCCAATATGGCGAATTTGCAATTCAATATCTCTCATGTGACTTAAGGTTAAAACGGCACATCAGCGCTACCTGAGAACAATATCAGTTTGTCATCAACCCATCAAGGCAGCTTGGAGAGCCCTTCTTGCTCTTAATTTAGCTTCAACGGAATCTTCCCTTTACCAATACACAAAGGCATTCCCATTTCAGCTTGAATTAAACGAATAATACTTAAGCTCTGGGATATGAACACAACTTTTGTTTGCCCAGGCATTCCCTGACCTCTGATACCAGGTTCCTGGCTACTATATTTGTGGTGTTCTCTTTTTATTTTATATGCCTCTTGTTATTGTCCATGAAGTTTTCCTGGCAGGGATACTGGAGTGGATTGCCAGTTCCTTCTCCAGGTGGATCATATTTGGTCTAAACTCTCGGCTATGACCTGTCCATCTTGGGTGGCCCTACATGGCATAGCTCATAGCTTCTCTGAGTTATTCAAGCCCCTTTGCCACAACAAAGCAGTGTTCCATGAAGATCAGTGGAAGACAGGAGTGCCTGGCATGCTCTGGTCCATGGGGTCATGAAGAGCTGGACACAACTAATCGACTAAACAACAATGTTTTTATTGTATTTTATTGCAAATCACTTTAAAAACAACAAACCAACCAACCAACCAAATAGCAGTGTCTGTGTTGCAGAAAACAAGGGCATCACTACTGCCATTTTCAACAAAGTAAGCAAGTACTGGCCCAAACTGGGGTGACCTTTACCTGTCCCTGAAATAGCCCGATTTTATCCCCCATTGATTGTAATTGTGGGGCACCGGAATCGTTGCATTACATAATTTTTGATTGTGCTTTTCACTCATCGGCCAGGAGCAAGTTTCTTGCTCAATATCTAAAGGGAATTGCCGATGATACGAATGAAGCCAAACTGAGATATCTATTAAATGATGATGACTCCCTAAGATCACTCATGGTTGCCAGATTCTTGATCAGCGTCCTATCCCTAAAGAAGAGAAACGGACTCCTGTGCGGCTCGGATAATCTTTTTAAACTATGATCTATGTTTTAAGATGTAATTAGGTGATTTCACCATTGATGTCTTCTACTAATTTATGAGTAGAGGGCGATGTTTATGTTGCAAATTTATTGTAATGTATGATGTTGGTCTTTTGTTTTTGTTTTGCTTTGGTTCTTGTCTGTTTTTTGTATGTCTTGGTGGTTTTAAATTTGGAGGTTTAAGTACATTATGTTGGTATGGGAAACTGTCGTGTGATGGGCCAATGGCCGTAATAAAGATCAATACAATATCCCCCATTCCCAAATATAAGAGTCAAAACTTTTCAGTGAAATAACCAGAACGTTTGTGTTCCCTGGGAGAATATTGTGAAGATTTCTAGTGTACACTGGATTAAGACCATGGCTACTATTTATGCCCAAATATATTATGTTACTGTAAATAGTGCCTTCAGAGGTGAACTAAAGTCAGGGAGGGGAGTAACTTTGGGCAGGCCATGATCCGCGGTGGAAACAAGTTCTGATTGGGGCCTGCAACTGCCAGTGACACTGCCTTCTTTACAGATGTTTCTGTGATAATGTATAGTCTGGCTTAGACTGCAGTGGTTCTCAACCTGTGGGTTCCCAGATTTTGGACTACAAATCCCATCATCCCTGACCACTGGTCATGCTGGCTAGGAATGATAGGAGTTGTAGTCCAACATCATCTGGGGGCCCACAGGTTGAGAAACACTGGCTTAGAGTCTTGTAGATATATTCTCTTATCCCCCATGCTGGGATGAAGGTCACATGCCCCCCAGCTCATGGTGTGGGGCTGCAGTTAGATTTTATAGTGGTTATTTTCATATGACAAGTGGCTTTTCAATCACAGAAAGGTAGTCTGTAGAACCATTTTTTGCACACGGGGGAGGGTTTTTGTTTACTTTTAAAAATATGCTGTGTGCTATCCAGGGATTGCCATAATTTGAATAGTTCATAGAAGACTCCGGTTCTATTAGTGTATTCAATGAACAATATAAATATAGATTAAAATGGAGCTTTTCAAACTTGTTTTATTCATACACAATGGATTTAACAATCATCACTTTCCCCCACAAAAATAATATTCCATAATGTATACTATTTGGTTCTCTCCTCCCTGAAGAATGACATGAATCTAGTTTTATTTGAGGTACTGAGTGTAAATTGAATAGCATTCCTTGGAAACATGAAATTTAATGACTTGAAAAATTTACAAATGATGATATTCCAGTGAGACAATATCCCCATGAGGGATTCAATGTCTTGTACATATTGTTGGAAATAATCAGCAGTGTCGAATAAATATGGAGTATAACAAACTGGAGGGGGAAAGAATTTTATTAATGTGTAATATGAACCATGCAGCCCTATGTATGTCTACTCAAAAATAAGTCCCACTGAGTTTAATGGGGACTACTCCCAGATAAGTGGGCATAGGATTTCAGCCTAAACAGAATGCACTATTAAGAAGTAAATATGCACAGGACTGTAGCCTTATGATGCCTTAGATATAATCTATTAAATTAGTCATTTGGGGGTTTAAATGGACACGTGATTAGAGGAGATCAGGCATGCTCTGCCCCCCCAACATATATTTGCTCCTTTGCTAAAACTGCTTCTCCACTTTTGCCACATGGTTGCTGTTTCCTGATTTTTTCCTCTTCCCCTGGCACCAACCTGCTTGTTGGCTCGCTAGCTTGGCAGAAGACAGCCATACTCTGCTCCAGAGCTGGGATCTTGGTAGCAGCCCAGGCAGCTCACTATAGATATGAAAATGGCACTTATGGGAAGCAGAGGGCAGGGATTATGCATTGTACTCATGCAGAATAGTTCATTTCCCATGTCCTCACACTTCCATGCTGCTGTCAAGATTGCTGTAAAGCTGGCACTTGGAGATATGCACCTGGATTATAAAGTGCATTTAATCATTTGCACTTTGATATCCAAGTTGTGGTTTTCCTGAGTTCCTAATATTCTTTGGGGGAACCCGTGTGATTCATATATAATGTACATGTGTCCTTGGCTGCCTAATTGTTGGGAAGCAGAAAACAGGGAAGGGCTCTTGCCTTCAGTCTCTGGTCAAGGGATTTCTGGTGGCTTCTGGATGGCCACAGAGCAAATTAGGAACCTGGACCAGATGATCTGATAGAGCAAGGCACTTTATATATTGTGAAAGTGAAGATTTCCTCTATTTCATGTATATAAAACCAGGCAATTATTTATTCTAAATTTATGTCCCTTGACATCCGAGTTCTCTGTGTGCCCCAGTATTCTACCAAGCCATTATTTTTAAATTAATTGGGGAAATTAAAAACATTGCCTAAAATGCTTAGCAGCATTTGACACATCTGTCCTGAGCCAGGGGAAAACAGTATAAAATTAAAGAGAGCCACAAGACAGCATGTCCCTGTGTCTGAGGATCCAGCATTCATTTAGATAGCCTCTCAACATACTGTGACCCAAATAGGACGTTTCCCCCTTTTGAGTCAGAAGAACTTTCTTACTCTTTGCAGGTTATTTGGTTCAGAGCACTGGAGTAGACCTAACATATCCAAATGGCCTACTCCTTTCCTCCATTCTGTTTCTGTTCTACCTCAGTAGTGTTCCACATTTAGTTACCTATGCCCTGTATATGTTCCCTGCTCTTAGTAGTGTTAAATGTTTTTTTTAAAAAATCCATTCATATCAGGCTTCAGAAAGAGCAATGAACAGAAAAAGTAAAAGAAATATTTTAATTTCCAATATAATTATTAAATGAAGTGTTGCAGAGTGAAAAAGATGTACAGTGCATGGAACCCCTCCCCCCCCTCAGTTATTTGATACAGCATTATTTTCTACCAGAACAAGTTCGGATAATACCTTCAATTCGAGACCATGAGGTGAAAACGAAAGGACAGCTAAAGACTATCAAATGAAAAGGGTAATGGCAACAGTACTTTGAATCAGAAGGGCTCAGAGAATTACAGTAAAATTCGGTTTTACTTAACATTTGGAAAAGGGCAGTGACCACACATTACCACCTTCTGAGGCAAATGGCAGATTGGGAAATGAACAGCAGAGCAGAAAGTGAAATAAAGGAAAGGAACTTGGAGAGAATAAGGAACTTGGGAAAATATACTTGGTGGGGAAGGAGGACTGGATTAAAAAAACAACAACTTTAAATATATGTGCAATAGTATAGACCAGCTGCATCCAATCTTATAGTATGGAAACCATGTAGTACTACCCACACAGTGACTCCAGAGCAGGGGCATGTTGAATGAGAGCAGCCAAATCCATAAACATGTTCCAATTTGTAGGCCAATATGAGTGGGGTTATAGTATTTAGATGGTAGTCAAGGTATGAGACAGAAAATCTTTCCATCAATGAATTAATCATATGTTCCACAGAACCTGCTAAATCAGAGTTGGAGAATCTGGCGTAGTTGGGCTGCAACTCCCACCATGCCTGACCACTGGTCATCCAAGATGGGACTAATTGGAATTGTAGTTCAAAACTTATTGGTGGCACTAAGCTGGAGAAGATTGTTGTAGAATAACAACAGATGGCTGAATGAAGACAACACTGCACCCCCCCCCCAAATTAGTAGAGCCCCTCTAAATATGCTGGTGTGGTGGATGTATGATAGAGAACAAAAGAAAACCCCGCTGGATCAGGCCAATGGCCATGTAATTCCTATTCCCAACAACTGGTATTCAAACACTGTTTCCAACAGTGGAGGTAGAACATAGGAATAATGCTTAGTAGTCATTGATAGCCTCTTGCTCCATGAAATGGAAGCCATCCAAGTTGGTGGCCATCACTAATTCCCATGTGAGCAAATCCCATAGTTTAAATATATATTGGGTGAAGAAACACTCTCTTTTGCCTGTTCCAAATCTTCCAGCATCCATTTTTATTCAATGTCCATGAGTTCTCATGCTTTTTCCATACCATACGGGAGGTTGTGGACTCTCTTTCCTTGGAGGTTTTTAAGCAGACATTGGATGGCTATCTGTCATGGAAGCTTTAGTTGAGATGCCTGCATTGCAGGGACTAGATAACCCTTGGGGTCCCTTCCAACTCTACAATTCTATGATTCTATACCAAGGTAGCAGAGTAGCCACTACTTTCAGTGGGACCACTGTGCTTGCAGGACACTGCCAGTTCAAAGGAAGAAAATGTTAGAAGAGTCAACTGTGGCAGGAGAGCAGAAGAGATTATTCTGCTACAGATGTGAACTAAGACATTGTTTTGCATTAACACAGAAGTCTTTCAGGTAGACACACTCAAAATCCAGATGCAGTCTTCTGAGATGGAAGCTGAGTGGAGAGACCTCATTCTTCTGTAATGCTGTCAAAAGCTCCACAACAGATGCTGCTCCACAGTTTCAGGTGTCTTTGTTTTTCTGAGTTAGATGAGATCCTGCTCCCATGCCTATTTGCTGCTTCCCTCCTCTTTAAACATCAGCATATATGTGTCTGGGAATCTAGTCCCAACTGAGGTTCTAGGGTGTATGTGGATTAGTATTGAAAGCATTACACATTTCTGGTGTACACCAGCTTTGCCTCAGCAATCGCAATGCATGGTGCTGTGACTGCCTGCTCATTCCTGCATTCACCTGATCTCATACTGCATTCCTCCATATCCTCCCCACATTTGGTCTCAGTCTGATAATATGACCCACAGTCCTGACTGCCAGTGCATAGCAACTCTCTGTAGGGTTCATCACTGAACCAAAGAATGCCAGAATAAGGATAGATACACACTAATATGCTTCTTAAATGGTGTTCTGGAGGGGAAATTCAGTAGTATGGCACAATAATGGACCCACTTATCTAGATGCCTCCTAGCTCTATCATACTAGGGCTGTGATACTGGGAAGAACAAAAGCTACCCACTCCCCACCCCCAAAAGCAAAATAGGATTGAGCTGGCTATATAAATAGAGCATGCTGGAGAAGGCAGTTCTCTTTATTTTGGCATGAGACATGATTATGCAAAACCACGGAGTTTAGCCTACAAAAGTAATGAAGTATTCAACCCTGTAGTGATGCATTTTGTTAACTGCTGTTAATCCTAGATATCATTCTGTACTGCTATGAAAAGAAAAGAAATGGCTACGGTCAGTAAGCATTTAGCACTCCCCTCCTCTCCTATTATTGGCACTCATCTGATTTCAGGGGTTTTGTCTGCTGTGCTGGAGGTTGTGCTTTTCATAAACATCAACTACATCCCATCTTAAATAGTATGCAAAGCAGTGCATAATCCACATAGTGGCTCCAGGGCAGTAGCGTGCTGGATGAGAACATCCAAACCCATGAAAATGTGCTAATTTGAAGGCTAATATAGGTGCAGAGCTTAGTATTCAGGCCATCATCTAGCTATGTGCCAGATACTGTTCCAGTCATAAGTTGCATAGAATCTGATGGTTCATGGTTGGAGAATCTGTTGCCAGATGGCACAATGAGGATGCAATGGAGGCAGCATAGTATGCTCTCTTTGCTGCCTTCACTGCTGCTAGGTAGGCTCGATGATGAGCTCTCACCAGTTTTCAATTGCATTTGTCTAAAGCTTTCCTCCACTTGTGTTTGAGCTGTCTCTCAGCTTGTTTCCTCGCCCTAAATTCTAGAGAATACCAGGGAGCCAAACAGGCTACACAGAACAGCAGTGGTCACTCAGGAGCTATCGTGTCAATGGCCCAAGCTATTTTGATGTTCCAGAGGTTGGTCAGGGCTTTGACAAGAGTGCCAGTCATATCAGCTGGAAAATCCTCCAGGACCTCCTGGAAACTCATTGGATCCATCAGATGATCATAATAGGTCCCTCACCTCTGCAGAGGGGAAAGGTGCTGAAAGCCTAAATCTCAAGAGGAAATGACTTGAGCCCACTTTCAGATCACCCTTTTCATGCCCAGTTGAGAAAACAAGGTCCAGAGTATGAGACCTACCACATTTGTTGTGCTGATGGCGTGTTGGGACAGCCCCATGGTTGTCATGGAGGCCATGAAATCTTGGGCCACCCCAGAGCCAGTGACCTCAGCACACACACCGCAAACCAGCAGTCTAGGAGTCTGACACTGCCTCCAAGACCAGCTCTGTCAACTCAGGCAGGGAGACTGCTGGGCAGTGAGGTGGATGGTAAACCAGTAGAATCCCAGTTGAGTAAAGATAGGATCCAGTGTGTGGTTGTGACTAGCAGGTGGCTCCCACAACAGTTTCTCCAGTTTGGAAATATTCCCATGGGTGCAAAAGATGTTGGTAGACCCTGTTTTATAGTCTCAAAATTAGTAGTATCAAAATGCTAGATGGTTGTGTACAATGGAACTATTTAAACATTTAAAATATGTATATATAAAATCTATGTCACTAGCAAAAAGTTGGGGATGTAATTAAAACAGCCATATTTCATATTTTGTATTTTATGAAACTACTAATTCTTTAATAAATTTCATTAAGATGATTTTTGATTCCATTTTGGCTGCCTGACAAAAAGACTAAAATTATTTGCAAGTGTTTGTTCAATTTCTGTTTTTCTCCCTATCCTAATTTCAATTTTTATAGCTTCATTTTGAATATACTGTTTTTTAAGGCAATATTAAAGGCTTGCAAAGCTTTTGTCAAAGAAAATGAAAGAGTCAAATTATTTATATTTAATTAGATACAGTTCTTATTTAGGCACAACTGCTTCTTGTTTAAGGTTTAATTCTTATCAAGTAAACTCTTAAATCACTCATTGCTTATTAGCCAACCCTTGTGGCGGTTTAATATTTTAAACCTGTTCCAAAAAATGAAGCTAATCTGCCATGTTGTTTCAGTTCCAAAACATCGTCCATAAATTGTTGTTTTTAAAAAACCTTCAAATCTGAAAATTACTGTTAACTAAAAATGTGATTCCTTACCTGAACAGACAAGGATGAGGGGGTGGAGAATGAAATCAATTTATGTTTGGGAAACTAAATCATAACAAAATAAAGGACAGAAAACAAATTGGCTTGAATATTGTCAGCAGAGCAATGAATGAGATTTCAATGACTTCAATGGGGTGTGGTTGGGGAGGGGTTACCTGTGGCAAATCCTGAGGGATGCTTCCCACAAGTATTCAGATAACCGATTCATTTTATTTATTATCTCCATGGATATATACTAGTGCATTATCAATTTAAACCAGTTTTCCCTTATGATTGAACTTAATATCAATGGGCCCTTCCCCACAAATTCTAAATTTCCAGTGGAATGTTCATCCCTATGTTTTTATCCCACTAAAAATGTACTTATTTGTTTGGGTTCAATGCCATATTTTAAGAGCAATATTTCTGATAACATATTCTTGAATTTGTATAGCAATTTTTCACTTTCAGTGGGTTCTTTCATTTTTTGATTAATTTATTATTTATCTTATTTAAACATACTTGAGCTGTGGTGGGTTGGTGTGGCTCAACATTTTTCTGGTTTCTGAGTAATCAATCATCCTATCTTGCTTTTTTCAAATTTGCCTAACTGAAAATATTATTTGCTCTCCAAATTTTCAAACTTTTAGCCACTTCTGCACTTAACTATTTGCATTGAAGAGACTTAACCTTATAATGATCCCATATTTCAGCCAAGTGGAAATCAGCCAATTAGGAAACAAAACATTATCATCCAGGGTTTTGAAACACAACCTGTGCACAGAACATGTAGCTCCTGCCTTAATGCAGTGCTTTTATAAGTAATCCTTAGGGTTGCTATTAAGGATCATATTCTATTGAATTTTATAAGTTAAGCTCACAATGCACAAATAGAAATGATTATTTCAGTTATCTGAAGTAAAGAACATTTGATCTTTTGGGGAAAATATATATATGATGTGTTATCTCTTGATAACTCAAGCGGTGATCATCTACATTTCATGGTGGGGTGGGGTTCAGGAGGAATCGTGTAACTTATTTTCAGGCAAGGATTTTCTTTCTGCTTCTAAATAGGAGCCTGGTTGCTTTGATTTCAGCAAAATTCCCTTACAAAGCTTTTATTTCAGACATTGGTTGCTAAAATGGGATCCTAAGCTTCTGGGCTTTATTGCAGGTGTTAGGGAACATTTGAGAGGCTGAGATTCAAAGGACAAGAAAATAAATAGAGGATAAAATGCCTTCAATTTACAGCTGAAAGCACGACATGAAAAGAAGATGAAAAGAGAGAGGTAGTCCCCCTCCCCCATTACGTACTTTCTTTTACTTTTCTTCAGATGAATTTATTATTAACTCCAAATGTACCAGTTCTGAAATTGGAATGATCTTGTATTGATTAAGGGACATAGGAAGTACACCAGAGAGTTCACAATTCAGGTAAGGTTTTCTTTATCGCTGAAAAGCCTAGCTATATGCTGCAGCAGTTCGTGTAGGAAGCTGGAGTTTTATCATGCTGAAGCTTCCCTTCCCTAACTATTGGATCATCCCTCACCTTTGAACGCAGTAGGGAATAGCCAGACAGAGATGGAGGCATACCATCATCTGGTGTGCCATGCACAGTGTCCTTTGCCTCCCAGAAGCGGAACAAAGGGAGACCAGGCTAGTATGTGGGATTTGCTAGGCACAGGGCAAGGAGCTATAATTGGAGAGCCTACCTCCTGTTTTGCAAAGTGTGTTCTCCTTCATGGAGAGCACAGGTTGTGGGCGGGGCTCACAAGACACCTCACTGTTACTAGGCAAATGGTTTGGCCATCCTTTAAGCAGGGACGGGCTGTTACTGGGGAAATCTAGATGTTGCCATTTGCTGATTGACAGCCCTATTTGTTATATACAATGCTCGCAGCGAAGAACTTCCTCTTTTCGCTGCTTACTTCGGATCACCCACCCTTCCTTCCCTAATTTTAGGCTGTTTGCTTGACCTTGCTATGCCTGTCATGGGGTTGTCTGCTTTGGGGCAGGGGCTCGGTAGGAATTTTGTCCATTTGGCTGGTAGTGTGTGCCACTTGGTTTTTGCCTACTGCGTAGCAAATCGTCACAACTTGTAAGGTTTGTGGTTAGGCATTGGTCTTGGAATTGGTTGGTGGAGGGGTATGGATTTGGCTGTGCCTGCCCCTCCAAAATGCTGCTGCTGCTGCTTCAAGGGTTTTCTGTTAAAGGAACCCAGGGGCTCCCCATGCTTTTGTCTGAAACCCCCTGGCAAGGGGCTAGGGCCACGCAAGCCCCTGGGAGCATGCTGGGGAGAGGTGAGGCATGGTTCCCAGTCCCCATGTGACTTACCCTTGCTGACTTCGCGGGGGGTGCGAATGTCAGAGCTGTCCCCGTGTGGGGTCAGTTAGTACTACCAATGCCTAAGCAACCACTCACATTGCTGTAATTTGAATAAAGTTGTGGCCAAAATTATGCCAAAAACCTTAAACAAAAATTAAGTGTCAATTGTGTTTTTCTTTGGGGGGGGTGTTTGGGGACCTCGACGCGCAACCTGTTTAATGGTAGGGCTAGTATTGGCTGTCTTCCTTGTCTTTTGAACACAAGAAGGTGGAGATATTAAGGATTCTAAATAGCTTCCTGTGTGAGCGGATGTAATGTGTAGCCAGACTTTTAGAGAAGTTCTTTTGTTTCTTGTAAAGGATGCAAAACAGGAACACATACAGACTAAAATGTTGGGTGTAACCCTCTCATATACCTCCAAGTGCATAGTTGTCTATTAATTGCACAAGAATACAATGGAACTCCCAACTGTTTATCTTTAAAGTGTACAAGAATGAATTGGTAAAATATTATTCTCTACAGCATACGACATGCTGCATTTAGTTCAGGCATCATTAGATCGTCTGAATCCATTAATTAGAACAACTATCCTAAAGGTCCATTAAAACAAAGAGGAACTGACAATTACCCTTGGGTAAGAAATATATGTCACCTTATTTGGTATTAACAAATACTATAGCTAACTGATTAATTGTTTTATCCCTTTAGGCTTATAAAAATAGATACACCTCTGGGTAAGTCATAACCACTAAATCATTAACATCATAACATGAAAGAAGTATGGAATTTGCAATGTAAATTGATGCGTAAAAAAACCATATCCCTTAAGGTTTTGAACCTTATTTCACAAAATGCTATTTCCCAGAACTGTAGCTCAATATACAAGAAGCAAAGACTTTATAAGTCACGGTCAAACTGATCTGCCTTAGAAACAACTTAAAAATGCATTTTCCCCAAACAAAACAAATCCCTGATCATCGTATGCATATATTTTAACTCTCAGTTGACAATGTCAAAGATAATTTTTCATAGAACCTTTCAGCCAGGCACAAGTGGGAGGCGGGGACAGCCAGGTGTACTTGCCCTGGGTCTTGGAGGGCTACGCTGGCTGGGGGGCCCCACCAGGGACTGACTGCTTTTTTGTATGAAGTTATAAATTTATTCTAATACTCCTACTACCCTGGCCTCAGAAAAGCTCTGCATGGGCCTGCTTTCAGCTGACATTATGGCTGAAATCCTGTATAACATTGTATATGCTTAAATCTTATTGATTTTATGCATACTAGATGGAGCAAGCTTGTTTTCTCCTGCTCAGGAAGCGAGGACCCAAATCAAGTTCAAATTACAAGAAAGGAGATTCCGACTAAACATCAGGAAAAACTTTCTGACAGAGCTGCTTGGCAGTGGAATGGACTCATGCAAGACATGGTGGACTCTCCTTCATTGGATGGCCATGTCATGCATGATCTAGTTGAGATTCCTGCATTGCAGGAGGTTGGACTAGATGAATCTTGGGACCTTTTCCAGCTCTACAATTCTGTGATTCCAAATTTAAACCACTGGGCATGATCTAGTTTTAGATGCACTGAGTTTGTAAAAGCTAACAATCCCAGCTAGTGATATAAGTCAGCCTGCTCTCAAGGTGTATTTTCCAGCCGTATATTGAAAATAAGGGGTCTTAAAACCTGCACGTGATATGGCTGTCAGAAGAAAATGAACAAACATTTCTACTGGGCACCCCCAACTCCATCCTGTTTTAAAGCAGCTCGTTGGCTTGTGACTTTTGTATTGATAATAGATTTCCAGAAATGCCTTGATCTGTGTACACTGTTATTAGTTTCCTACCATGTTGCATTACCAATGCACCTGAAACATGATGTGTATAGAACACTTGAGAAACTAGTAGTGAATGAACTCCTCTAATATCAGAAAACCAACTGTTGTTAATAATGATAATAACATGGAGAAACTGCTCCATGCAAGTCTATTTGCCAATTTTGGGGGTAATGACACCATCAGGAGTGTGGTAGGACTCAAATCCTTTTCATTTGACAAACCCCTCAACCTGTTACTCTCTCCTTTCCCTTTTTCATTCACCTAGAGTGAGGTGGGAAGTTCTCACTGAAATCTAATCTGAATGCAGAATCTCAGGTACTTTTTCAGATGGCAGGAAGCCATACCTGAGTCACTAGCCCCTGAGCCCTGAGACTCTCAGTGCATGACCCAGGATAGTCATAAGAAGGTTCCTTCCCAGGTCCAAAGCCCTGAGTGGCAAGCCCAGGGAAACCCCTTTCACCATCTTGGTGCCTTGAGCACTCACTGATGCTCTTACCTGTATTTGTTACTTCCTGAACAGCCCCACTGTTGGGACCTAATGAACTCCCTAATTAATGTGTAAAATTCCTCTCTAGGTAAACATGGGGGGGGGGTATCCCTCAAGTACCAGTATGGTTGATAGGGAGAATATCTCTATTGAAGCATATATGACCACATGAAACTACACTGAAACCCAAGAGCAAACAGGTGTGTAGGAATTGCAAGCATTCGGGGTTTATATACCTATGCTAGCTCTACCCCTGAGCCACCAATTGCTTACAGAGGACTCAGCTAGATTGGTAAAGAAAAAGTGATTTCCTATATACAGTATGCATTGTATATGCAATTTAACATTTTGCCACCAGACGGCGATGTGGAGTCCTGTTTTTCTCTACAGTACTTGTTTTCCCTGTTTAAATTTACCTCGGGTTACATACACTTCAGGTTACAGACTCCACTAACCCAAAAATAATACCTCGGGTTAAGAACTTTGCTTCAGGATGAGAACAGAAATTGTGAGGTGGCAGCGGGAGGCCCCATTAGCTAAAGTGGTGCTTCAGGTTAAGAACAGCTTCAGGTTAAGAACAGACCTCCGGAACGAATTAAGTATGTAACCAGAGGTACCACTGTACAATGCTTTCAACTAAAGCGCTTCTTTGGTGTGTCTAGTTCCAGCCAGGGTGTGCCTTCCCTAAAGGATGGGGGTGCGTATGTTGTAGGTTTACTGCTTTCTGTAAAATACTTCCTCTTTAATGGCATAGTCCTTCTGTATTAGCTCACTGGAACTTATTGCTTTTCTTCATGTACTCAAGTGCTGAGTGATATCTTCTGTAAAGATTTGTTAAAAATATATATATACAAAACTTCGCATGTGCTTAATGCTATTTATACCAGACATCTCCCAAATGTTCTTTCCCCTTGTCAGTGTTCTGAATAATACAAGTTCTGATTTGGTTTCATGCTCTGTACAGAAATGGTCTCACATATCCCTTCTTTGTCCATACTCTAGATGATAACCTGTGTCTCTCAGGAGTCAGAATTTATTTAGTTTTGTGTTGTTGTTTTTTTAAAAAAAGTTTCAACCATTTCCCAAAGTCATGTGAGCATTGTTGGCCAAGTATCAGCAGTTTTTTGTTGCCTGAATTGTAAATAGAATGAAATAAGATAGGTGTGGAGGGTTACCAACTGTTGCTGGCATCCAGCTACATGCTTAAAGATGTCTCCATTCATTAACAGATTATGTTAGCCTGCCAAACTTGAAAATGAGACGCAAGACACAGTCTGTACATTTATCACTGTGAGGCAAGAAGCCTGCCACTGTTGGTTAGGCAAAGTGCAGTTGTAGAATTACTTGTCCAGTCTGATTATTGGACTCAATCTGTTTCCAGTGGCAACCTTCAGCGGTGACAGCATTGTCTCCATCTGTGCCCCCACCAGAGATTTTAAGTCTTAACATTTAAAGTTCTGAAATAATCTTACAGATGTAATTGCCTGGTTTCGTAGGGATTGTTCCAGCTGGTAGATGGTAGGAAGATGTACCTGCAAAAAGCACATTGGCCCTTATCTTCTGCTTAGCTGGCCAAACTTCAATTACTCAGCATCACTTCTCATTATAATAATAGGCGTTTGTGAATTGAAAGATTTGCTTCCACTTGGTTGAGGGCAGCTAGATATATCGTGTTGGAGTTCCATCTTCTTTGCATAGAGCAGTAAATAGCTGGTGGAGATCAACCAAACAGCGTTGGCTCGAGACATTTAGCTGCCTTAGGCACTGGAAAAAAAGGCCCTCCCTCCTTATCCCATACACAGAAAGCAGATGGATTGGCAGTTGATTCTCAGTTCAAAATTACACCGTTCACTGCACCGAGAGGCCATGTAGCACACACAACACTGTCCTCTAGCAGAAGGGAATGCAGCCCATTCTCTGAGGCTTAGGAACAACCAGAGGGATGCAACTGCTGTTCTCCAGCATTTGCCACCTGAGGTGACTGACTCACTTTGCCTAATGTTAGGGCCAGTCCAGAATGAAGCCCATGTTTAGATCAACATATTGCTGTAGAAGGAGTGATAATGTAAACAAGGTCTAAGGCTGCAACCCTATGCAGCCTGGGAATAAGTCTCATTGACTTCAGTGAGACTTACTCTTGAGTAGACAACAATAGAATAACACTAAGGACGATATCCTTCCTGGGAGTACTGGGTAAACATACACATGGATTCATTGCATGCTGAGCATTTCTTGTTCAAGTGATTATCATTTGCATGATACATACTCACAGCAAGCATAATGAGACTCTCTTTCCAAAGCATAATGCCTTTTGATTCTTCACTAGATCGCAATATAACTGCAGGTAAGCCTTGGGAGGGAGCACTGGCAACCAAATTTCCTTGAAACCCCCTTGGGATTTCTTTGGGGGTGTTTTTGTTTTCCCCTGTGTTAGAGTGTTGAGACCTAGGAGACTGTAGCCAAAAAGCAAAAGCAAACAACAGCAAAGAGGAAAACACTCTTGACTGAAGCTGATGCTCTAACTGGTTTTTGATATCGTTCCACTCTTTCTTCTATGCACTCCATCTGCCTATAATTAAATCCTCTCCAATGGCTTACAACAGATTGAAACAGATGAACAAACCAAAGACTGGAAGCTAGCCACTGAGCGTAATATTGCTTCCTTGAGCTAGAGAAAGTTGAAGGACCTTCACACTACGTTGGAAAGCAAAATGGAGAAATGAAGTTTATTTATGCTTTATTGGAATGGTTGAGGTGCAAGATACAGTAAAAAATAAATGTTATTGGGAGAAATATAGCTGGAAATCTTAGTTTGTCGACTCTGGAAAACATTGCAAGCATTTTTAAAATTATCTTATTAATTGGAAGACCTTTATTTTAAATATTTAAGTTATAATCATTGGGACTCAGTCACAAATACAATTGGCTGTAACATTTTAATCTGCTATTGGTAAAAGCTGGATAATTATTTCTTAAGTATTTAATTGTTTTATTACAATTATAAAAGAAAAAACCAAGATATTGGTCAGCATCAAGCCTTCTTTGACTACCCTCTCAGCTGACTACAGTGGCCACCAAACTTCACTAGTGACTTATTTTTTTTAGGGCTGGGGGGAGTGGAGAAAAGAAAACTAAATAAATAAAACAAAAGCAACATAAGGAATGCTTCTTCTCTTGTCCTATTGGAAAACATAATCTAAAAGAGGCTTCTGAATCTGTCTGACTTGAATATTTCTGCTTGTTTTATAGAATTGTCAAAGTGTATACTGTACTTTATTAAGTTTACAGAATCGTGGACCAGTACAATCAATCTACAGTCTGGAAATATTGTATGGGTGAAGCAACTCACTGATAGGCTTTTATGTATGACCCTTCAGCATGTGCAATTCAATGTATTTTGAAGCTTTCATATGCATCCCTTTTTTAACTTCAGAGGTTTTCCATTAAGAGTACATTACAGTAGTATGGGTGGCCCTGGAGTCAGAAGTGGGCAGGTTGGAGCAAAAAGTGGGGGAACCATTCTCTTTCTCTCCTTTTTCCTGCCACTCCATCTTCCTTTCTCCCCAGTCTTCCTCACATTCCATTAAGGTAAAGGCCATAGGAAATTGGGCCAAATATTGCCTACCTGCAGGGGTGCCAACTTTGAATAAAATATTGGGGGGCAGATAAGCCCTATCCCACATAATCAATCATAAGACATGGTGCATACACACAATTTGAATGGCAATGCTCATCCACTTTTGGGGGGCCTGGCCCCATCAAATATTTATTGGGGGGTGAAGGGATATAGGCCCCTAGAAGTAGGCTCCTATGCCCATCTGTGATATACAGATATATGTATGTGCGTAAGCCGGCATTGAATCTTGCATTGACTGGAGCAGATGTATGTACAAGCTACAGATTTACGTCACATACAATGGCTTAGCTCAAAACTCCCACTTGGTGAGCAGACACCAGGACTGGCTCACCCATGAGGCAGGCCGAGACAATCATCTCAGAGGCAGCGCACCCGTCCCACTACTATGGGAGAAGCAGCAACACCCAGTGCAATCTCATGTATTCTGCAAGATCACAGGATCTCACTGGCACTGTCCTTTTGCAAGTACCACCACACAAACAAGTTAAAAGTGGTTTCAGCAGCGTGGGGGGGGGGGCCTTCAGTGGCAGCACCTTCCTGTCTCACCTCAGGCAATGAAATGGGATGGACGGCCCCTGGAAAACCTACTGATCTCACAGACAGACACACCAGTCCCCCACATCTATAATCCTTCATGATTCCCAGAAGTCACTGTGGACAATACACAATACTATTTGACTGTCTACAGGGAAAACATTGTGTGTAGAACATCATGTGTGACAAATGCACATGCTTCTATTTCCCCGGGGGAATATACTCTGGGGAGTCATGGGCAGCTGTGTCTTTCTAGCATGCTTAAAGTGAACCAGCCTTGGGTTGGTTTGTACAACTTGAGCCAGCCAGACCTATTCACCTCTAATGAGGCTCTCACTAGAACAAGTACTGCAATGCTACTGTATAATTTTGTATTAAGCATCCAAGAGCTGCGAGATCGCCAGTAGTCACAGATTTGGCCAACTAGCAGAAGAACAAAAAATTCAGCCAGAAAACTGGAAGAGAATCCGCCCCACTCATCTAGAGACAGACCAACTAGCTCAGGGGATTGCTAATCATTTTATAATCACATGAAAAAAACATCTCCAACAGAAGCACATACTTCATTCATCTTTTAGGAAACTAGGAATGATGCCACTCCATATGCTTGAATGCATTCTCAATATGAATTGTATTTTGGCATGCTCAACATAGTATTCTGGGGAAAGACATGTCATCTAGCATCTCTCCAGTATTTGAGAATTTAATTTGTAGACCACACATTTCCAGGGTCCTAAAATGAGGGAGGATGTCCAAGTGCACAAAAGGCAACTTGTTTCAGAAGCTCATTTACAACTTGTGGAGTAAGACTGAAACAGCTACTGGGTAAAGCAGTAAGGGCTAGCATGCTCATCCCCACATCTTCTGAGCCCCATAGCTGTCAGCATTCAAGAACAGAATACCCAAAGAAGGTTAGAGAGAAGCTGGTGAGAGGAAGAAAAAAAAGTGGGGGCAAAAAGAAGAGATGATACCATAAACTTTTAGCTCTAGGTCTACCCACAATAAGTTTTGGCCTTGCTGTCCTGAACCCCTGGCCTACCTGGCAGCAATTAAGTATGACAAGTCCCCTGTCCACAGTCAATCCATGAGTCCAGATCTGCAGCGGTCTAGTAGCATCCAAGCCAAAGTTGTTCAATGCAGGCAGTTGAGCAGACACAGCACCTCCGCTCTGCTTCCCTTTTATGCCTACTGATTGCAGCATCTGAGCTTGATGAGGCATGTGGCCCTCACCTGTTCCAAGCCAGATCCAGCTAAGGAATCACACACCTCCTCCCAGAGCTAGCGAGCCCCACCTGGACTGTAGGCCCTTGATTGCCTACAGTTGATTGGAGGGGAGGCTTGTGGCCTCCCACCATGTTATTCCCAAGAGAATGACCCTGGAACAGAAAGCAAACCCAACTTGGATAATCATTTATTTCTTGCTTTGGCTAGCTACACCTTTGGTGGTTAGGAAGGTGACAAGTTGGGTCCTCCTAACAGAGGGTCCATGTTGTGCTCGGCCCTGAAACTCTTCCCTAACCAGCTTGGGGGGGGCTTACCCCGCTCCAAGCCGATGGTGCCACAGTTATGCCAATGGCCTTCAGCCAATCAGAAGCATGTAAAGGTTGGGGGTATTTATTTGGAAGCGCGACGTAGGGACCTCCTTTTGCTTCATGCTGCCGAACACCCGCTAATTAGGTCGTGTTTGGCCTTGCTTTGGACTTTGGTTGGTCGCCTGTTTTGGAATGGGGGCCAGGTAGGATTTTTTTCCAATGTGGCAGATTGGCTGTGACCACTTGGTTTTTGCCTACCTCTTAGCAATTGTCACAACTTTGTAAGGTTTGGCGGTTAGGCATTTGTTTAGGGGAATGTGGGGAGGCGAGATGCGGCCATCACATGCCCCTCCAATGAATAGGGTATTCCGTTAAAGGATTCCGGGGGTCTGGATCTCATCCGAAGACCAGAGAGGGGCTAGGACCATGCCAGGACCCCATGGGAACCCCAGGGGTGAGCACCAGTCAATATACACTGACGGAGATCCCCCTGCTGGTTGTTTACCCTTCCAGGCTTCCTGCAGGGTGGGGCAGGAGCCAGATATCAAACTATGATACCAATGCCTAAGCCAATACCAGTCGCATTTGTGTATTTTAATAAAGTTGTGGCCAAAATTTGTCCATTAACAATTAAACTAAATTCTGTCTCCACTGTGTCTTTATTTCCATGGGGGATGGGTTTGGGGGCTTGAAGCACAATCAGAAATGTTGGTGCCTATGTTTTTATCCTTTATTGTGCCAATGAAAGACCATTTTAGTTTGCCTGGCTTTGGTTTAAATTATTCTATGATGTCTTCCTGCTGATTTTGCCACTGATGCTAGAATATGAATTGCTGTTTTACTTGTGTTGCTTATTTTGCTTTGTAAGAAGCCCATGTGCAGAAATTTCTCCACAAACCTGAAACATGTTTTTAACTGTAGCATTATTATTATTATTATTATTATTATTATTATTATTATTTTAAGTGTTTGGTCAGAATATAGAATAACTGCACTGTATGTTTTTACATCTTTATGAGGATGTAATTAGGGTTCTCTGATTCATAATAGCATTGTACGTATAAAAATATAAAATGCACCACTTTGGGTTGTGCCATACTTTCTCTGTGTAATGTGTGAACCCTCATTCTCCCCACCTCCACTTGTGAAAATAACAAGAAGTGCAGTATTTCTGAGAATAAAATTAATTCGTGATCTCAAGGCATAAAGGTTCTCCTTCTGCACAGCAGTTAAGCAATTGTGTCATGATTTTGACACAAATTCTTTGAAATCATACACCCTGAAGTTCACCTTCTGTTCTTAATAACAACATTTCCACTCAATGGTACACAAATAAACACACACACGGGTCAACATATGAAAGAATGTGATATGAATTTCCAAGCAGTGGTAAATTACTGACCTTTGCAATGTGCTTCAGGTTTACAACTGTCAAAGTTTTTCACACAAGAACCTCCTCTGTTAGTAGATAAAGAAAGTTTGGTTAATTTGGAGCACTATTTGCATGTTATATCATTTGTCTTAATAATTTTAAATTGTAACCAGCCTTGGTGTATTGGAAGAAATGTGGTATATAAAAGCAATGCATGCATGAATAATCTCATCCAAACAAAACAGAATGGATATTCAATAAACAGCTGATATCATCTAATTTCCCTGCAAACGTAACAGGGTGAATGCTCAATAAATAGGCCATTTGTAAGTCACCAATTTCTTCAATGTCATTGGATATTTAGATACCTTGTTCTTTAGATATCCAGGTTAAGGCCACAACATCTAATGGATCACCTTCAAATCTCCCATTTTATAAATCTCATTTTAGATTTATTATGAAAGCGATTTAGCAGCAACAACAAAAGTATTACATGATTCCTTATTTCCAGTTACATTCAGATCTAACTTTCTGTATCCTTGCATCCTTGTGTTTGGCATGTGTCTTTCTGCAGTACACCCCATAAGAACTGGACTGCCTAGACTGTGGGGTGAGTAGTTAAATGGCCCATCCTCACAGCAGAATTAGGATACATACTCCAACTTTACCTGTGGATCCAAAGTCATGATTATAGGGTCATTTCTGGACCATTCAGACAGAAACAGATAAATCAAAACATATTGTTGGTTACTTACCCTTCTTCTTTTAATATCTAAGATCAAATTTCATGCTGTCAATAATAACTGTTTTTCCAGCACCATTTTGAGAATGGTTTCTCTTTCTTGCTAAAGGGTACCCAGGAAGAATGTGCATGGGAATATAAGGTTCCAATTTAGCAATATCACACATTTTGTTTCCATTTCATCAGACATTCATTCTGATACTCCATTCAGCACTGATAAATATGTCATTTAAATTATTTGTCTAAGTGCTGAATCCATAGTTGCTGAACAACTCCAGGCATGCCTGGAAGAAGCGGACCAGTTGGATCCCTTCCAGTCGGGATTCAAGCCTCATCATGGGACTGAAACTGCCTTGGTCGCACTGGTTGATGATCTCCGGCGGGCTAGGGACAAAGGTGAGAGCTGTTTCCTAGTTCTGCTGGATCTCTCAGCGGCCTTTGATACCATCGACCATAACATCCTTCTGGACCATCTAGAGGGGCTGGGAGCTGGGGGCACTGTCATACAATGGTTCTGCTCCTTCCTCCTGGGCCATGTTCAGAAAGTGGTGGGGGGCGGATGAATGTTCAGACCCCTGGGCTCTCACTTGTGGGGTGCCTCAGAGTTCTGTCCTCTCCCCCATGCTTTTCAACATCTAAATGCAGCCGCTGGGAGAGATCACCGGGGGTTTGGGCTGGGTGTCCATCAATATTTGGCTGATACCCAGCTCTATCTCTCTTTCAAATCAGAACCAGTGAAGGCAGTGAAGGTCCTGTGTGAGTGTCTGGAGGTGGTTGGAGGATGAATGGCAGCTAACAGATTGAGGTTGAATTCTGACAAGACAGAAGTACTGTTTTTAGGGGACAGGAGGCAGGTGGGTGTGGAGGACTCCCTGGTCCTGGATGGGGTAACTGTGCCCCTGAAAGGCCAGGTGCGCAGCCTGGGAGTCATTTTGGACTCGCAGCTGTCCATGGAGGTACAGGTCAATTTTGTGTCCAGGGCAGCTGTTTACCAGCTCCATCTGGTACGCAGGCTGAGACCCTACCTGCCCTTGGACTGTCTCACCAGAGTGGTGCATGCTCTACGTGGGGCTACCTTTGAAGGTGACACGGAAACTACAACTAATTCAGAATGTGGCAGCTAGACTGGTGACTGGGAGCGGCCACTGAGACCACATAACACCAGCCTTGAAAGACCTACTTTGGCTCCCAGTACATTTCCGAGCACAATTCAAAGTGTTGGTGCTGACCTTTAAAGCCCTAAACGGCTTTGGTCTAGTATATCTGAAGGAGCGTCTCCACACCCATCGTTCTCCCCGGACACTGAGGTCCAGTGCTGAGGGCCTTCTGGCAGTTCCCTCACTGTGAGAAGCCAAGTTACAGGGAATCAGGCAGACGGCCTTCTCGGTAGTGGCACCCATCCTGGGGAATGCCCTCCCACCAGATGTCAAAGAGAACAACTACTACCAGACTTTTAGAAGACATCTGAAGGCAGCCCTGTTTAAGGAAGCTTTTAATGTTTGATGCATAACTGTATTTTAATATTTTGTTGGAAGCTGCCCAGAGTGCCTGGGGAAGCCCAGCCAGATGGGTGGGGTATAAATAATAAATTATTATTATTATTATTTGTCTGGCTTCAACATCATTTGAATAGAATCCTGCAGATCCAAATGTTACTTTTCAATTCTTGCCTTTACCCACATTTCAAAGAACAAACAGGTACAGCTATGTTCTACCAAGGTCACCCTTTCCACTTATGTTTTCTGTTTGGTATGCAGGCTTGCAAACCACTCTTTGAAGATGCAGAGTTTTCTTGCTCTAGCTAGTTCTTAAGCTTCTTTTAAAATAGAGTGAAATTCATGTAACAAGGGTCTTAATCACTAAAGGATTATTACCATACAGCGATGCTTCCAGCCTTCCAATTACCTTGAAAAACAACCCCCCCCCCAAAAAAAAAATTGTTCTCTAGAGTCTTAAAAGGAACTCAGATGTTCTTCAACGTTCTTGGTTGATATACATTTCCACAACTTCACTGAAATTGTTGGAGTTCAGTTCAGTTCAGTTCAGTTCAGTTCATTTAGAGGTGAAACAAAACATTTAGCAGGTGTAACCCCATCACACAAAACATTGCCTATTGACATATTTTCATACCATTTCAGCAATGAACGGCTCACAATTTGGATAAAACGGAGACTCTTGTAACCACATAAAATGAAGGAGATGTTCTTCTATTCTTTTTTTTTTTTTTTTTTTTTTGTATGGGAATGTTCCTTGTGTGCAGTTTCTATGCCCCAAACTTTGTCGGAGTCCCTACACAAATATATCTGTGTGTACAGTACAGTTATGTAGGAATTGTCATGTTGTCATGTAGGAATTTGGATTGCAGATGGTATAGTTGATACTTGCACTACATTTGTCACCATTGGTTTGTATCAAAGTCATCACTTGCACAACATTCTGTCTCCACTCTCCCCCAAATCCGTTCAGAATTTTCCCCAAAATCCTCCAGACCAAATTGCAAGGGCAGGAGAACAGAAAGATTTCTGATGCCTGAGCAGAAGTCTTTGGATGAACCAGATGACTTCATTCTGTACAACCAATTGTAATAACCTGGATGCTTTTTTCCAGGACTGATATCACTTCAGCAGCATATCTGGGTGTTTCCCTTGTACCACTTTTCTCCCATATTTGCTCACAGCACAAGCTAACTCAAATTAATGTCAGCTATGGCTTTTGATGTAGATTAATTTAAAATTCATTAGAAAAATATTTCGAGGTTTCATCTGGAAATACATTAGCTTTCAATCTCAGGACTATGGTTATTTGCAATCCACCCTCAATAAATATGAAGATTGAACAGTAAAATATTTCTCGCTGTGCTAACAATAATCTTTGAAGCGCCATGAAATAGAAATCCATAAATTTGTTGAACACATTTGCAAGTAATCTTTGGCATCTAACACAAGAAGCATTTAAAACTACTTCATGAAAGAATAGCTCAGGAACTTCTGTAAAATTATAGCATGTCTCTGGATAAATGAATGAATATGGACTTCACCTGCCAAAGCTCTGAAATACTTTTGAGGGTTGGGAAATGTAGAGGCTGTGGATGCCTGGAATTCAGGGCTGGAATTAGAGGTGGGAGAAGATGCTGGTCTTCATAGCCATCATCTGTGAGGTAAGTAAAGAGGATTGTGGGCTAGACAATTAATGTATATTAATTGGGCCATGATCAGCCAGGTTGAAATGTGAGAGTGAAGGCCAGGTTGGGTCAGCAGTTGCTGTGCATGTTACTAGACTGACATTCAGAACATTTTCCCCATAAACAGTACTTCTTATTATATTTCACTGAATCCTGGACCATTTTAATCTGGCCCTACTAATGCTGTGAAATCTGCTTAACTTTGACCAGATCAGCCTAGCTGCAGTTTTTTAAACTTTTGGAACTTTCCATTTTAGAATTTTCTCCAAAAACAGGACAATTTGAAAACCTGGTATATTATGAAACAGTGTTAGGCAACACAGTTTTTTCCAGATGTTGCTGGACTCTATTTCCCATCTGCCCCAGTCAGCATGTCCAATGGTCAGGGGTGATGGGAGTTGTGGTCAAGTAACTCCACATTGGCTATCCTGATTTTAATTGATTTTCTCCTTTCTTTCTTAAAAGAAGAGGGGGGAAACCACACTAGAACTTCAAGCAACTGAAGTGCTGCAATCTGTGGTAATAAATGGTGATGACACCAGACTATTTTGACAGCAGCTCTGTTGCTGCTTGAAATGGTGAATAATTTTTCTGCTGTAAAATCTTAAATGGCAATTCTTCCCAACAGAATGAATGAATTTCAGACACAGACTACCCCTCCCTCCACCAATAAAAAAATGCTATATTTTTTGAAGGCCACTTCTACCCCCTTCTGAAACCAATTAGAAACTTCCAGGCAATTACTTAAAGCAATAATGGAACTTGAAGGAGAATATGGTGTCTAACATTGGCATATCCTCTAACGTAATTAGCAAAACAAAGCACAGATTTTCCATACCTTGCCTTCATGAGAACTTTTGAAAGCTTGTCTTCTTTTTTTAATGTTTAAGTCATTTAAGAAGACACAAATTAAAAAGTGTGAAGCTGTGAACCTAGACTCCTAAGCATAAAAGCTGAGAAGCCTTGGAAGCAGAGAAGCTATGAAAATGTAGTCATGTTTAGTGCTATTAGTTATATATCTTGTATAGTGACAGCAAAGCATCATAAGGGTGAACATCAAACAGCAAAGCCATAAGATGGAGGAAGAATTTAGGTTGAACCATAACTAAAGCATGACAGTTATGAAGGACTGTCAGCACTTCTTAGCGGTTCGAAAAGAGATACGTATTTTCAGGCACGAGGGGTAGGAAGAGGTCACTTTAACTTGTCTCTCAACATTGCTTTCATTTGAAAACGGATACAGAGTTTGTCCAAGTTCCAGAGTGAGGCATCTAACCCCCCCACCCCAATCACTTAGCACACACTGTACTTCTTAGGGCTTAAAAGAACAAACACCTGTTTTCACTTTTCTGCACGCAGAATAAGAGAGTTTAAACCTGTGTTTCTGTTCTGCAATTACTTTTGTATAATAACAATCTCATCTCCTCTGAAGGATGTAACACAAGAAAAATCCCAGCTTTGTGCAGCAATGCATGGATGGGTTTTTGCACTAATCCATTTGCCTCAAATCAATACTAAGAATTTGAGTTCACCTCCCCTACACAACCTCCGACAATGGGAAACAGCACAAAGCCAGGTAATGTGCATTAGCTTTAACAAAAGAAATTCTAGTGAGTAAGAATGCATCATTTGTCTGTTAACTACTTTTGTGATAAACGCTGGATGTCTTTGAAAGAAACAATATGTATCTGTCCTAATACATATTGGATTGATTGGATTTACAGCTTCTGGGATATTCCAAAAATGTCTAAACATATAAAGAAGGATGCTTCCAAAATTCTATTTCTTCAAATTTCTCCTGAACTTTATAGCTCTGGATTGCTTTGTCCTGTTCTGAAGTGGAACTGATGTATTAACAACCCTCTACCCTTCTGTGTCTTATTTCCAAATCTCGAACTATGCATGCCTAGCAGGTTATAGCTTTCAGCTCATCCAATTTATCTTTGTTTCGGTCTACTCTACATTTTCAGGGCAAGCATGCATTGATAAGACCCTGCAAAATTTTATGCCATTCTGTGTACCATTGTACCAAGATTCTTTGGGTTGGACATGCAGAGGAATACATTTATGTCTCATTATAAAAACTGCACAAAAAGGATTACTGGTGCAATCATATTGGCTGCAACATAGCTAATATGCCCTTGTTGCAGCCCGGGATATGAATTGTATTTGCAACATCTTTACCTTCTGCGGCACCCTTTTAATTACTTTAAGGTTTGTACCGTGATAAGCATAACACCCTCCCCCCCCAATAATGTAGCTGGTATTCTCTCTGAACACTTATCTGTCCATATGTTCGGCCCACACAACAGGCAATCAATTGGTAAATCGGCAAAATATGTGGCATAGAATGAGCCACCTCATAGATGTCAAATGACTCAGTTGGCTTACATCAAGATGTATTTAGTTGCTATGGCAATGTGCATCATAGTAATGTATCTTACGAATCTGAGAAGTACTGCATCTTCTGTGAACACTTAAAAAAATAATAGTCTGATCTCAAGTCGATGAAAGAAAGTCCCAATGATTTTAACAGAGCTTATATTCTAGCATGTAAGATTTGAATTGTAGTCTTTCTCTTCTTCTTATGAACTCTGCAGTTGGTGGGCCCCACTGCATAGTGGTTAACCTGTAGTCTTACATATGTTTCTGGACTACAAATCCCATCATCCCTGGCTATTAATTACACTGGCCTCCTCCCTCATTTTTCATTTTTCCAAGTGACCATTGCCTACTCATGTCAACAACAAAAAAATCAGCTTTATTTTATTCTGGCAATTTCTTTCATTCTTTTCTTTTTCCAGCAGCAGGGCTCTCATCCCCAGCATCATACCTGATTTATCAAAATGTATTTTGCTGTACTTTAGCTCAATTCCTATATTAGGGTTTTATTTTATTTTATTGTTTTATATTTTTGTACTGTTTAGCTTTCTGTTCTGGCAGCAGAAGCGTACTTTTGTTGTATGGATAGGATGATTGACATTTCAAGGACAGATGATATAACCACTGGAGAATGAAGGGCCACTTCCAGATTGCTGCTTGTATAGTATTCCAGAAACAGGCAGTTTTGTTTCTCTGAATCTTTTAACATTTTAGGCAACCACCAGTTCTTGAAATTGCAGTATAATAAACTATATCACTGATATATTGAAAATATTTCTTGGCCAGTTCTATAACAAACAGTTTCAAAGCTACCATTCAACAGCACTCCCCTTAAAAGAGGAGCTGGAAGAACATAACAAGGTTATTCCTAGATAGCCATTTTGAGAGGGGAAAGGTTTTCAGGACTTTCCAGATTAAATTTGTATCCATACATATAAATTAGCGTCTGCAAAGTTTATGCACATTTTTGTCATGGACCTGGGCTCCAGGTCTTTTAAATACTGAGTGATGCCCTTACTAGTTGGGATGCTACCTATGAAGTATTATTAAATAGTGTAGGAATGACTTTTAATCTGATTTTTCTTCCAATTGGGCTTCATTTTGTAACCATGTGTCATTGCCTTTTAAATTTCCCCTTTTAACTACATTTCAGGGAAATCCTCTCAACCAGTGCAAAAGCTTTATAAAACAGAGATGGGAATTGTTGTCTTCTAATTGTTGTCTTCTATATATTATTTGACTACAACTCCCATCATCTCTGACCATTGACCATGCTGACTGAGGTTGATGGGAGCTATAGTCCAACAACATCTGAAAAGCCACAGGTTCTTAACATGTACTTAAGAGGATTTATTTCACAAAGTGCTTCTGTACCATCAGAGGCAGCATGGCATACTAGTGGTGTTTTGTTGCTTATTTCCTATCAGGTATCTTTCTATTCTATTATGAATTCACTATAAGACATTTTCCCCTTTTTGCAGAAATCTGCAGAATAGCTCCACTTCTTTGCATGCAAAGAGGCAGAAATATCTTGGGAATGTGATGATGGCAAAAAGGTCATGTCTGCATTTTATTGGAAATACTTTTAGAATATTAAGTGGCTTATAAGTCATCCAATCAATATCTTTAAGTAAAGAAAAGAGTGTATATCTTTCTCTCTCACCCCGCAAGCATAGCTTGACTTTTTACAAAATATAATTTTATTACCCCAGTAGATCTATTCTGTATGTATAAGTCAACTGACAGGAAAGAAGGAAATAGCAGCAATGGAATATTATAGAATTTGATAGAAGATTTATTGTGTGTACAGAAAGAATAACCCTGGTGGGAAATTCCAGCAGCTAGTCTACAACCACCAACAGTTGTTGAGAAACAACTTTTATTTTGTCAGCTTCTTTCCTGGACTAAATTCCGCTTCATCTGATGTACCTGATGAAGCAGACTAAATATTTGAAAGCTTATGCCATAAATTAATGCAATTTATCAATCATTAATTTGCCACCACAAGACTCTGTTTATTTTGCTGCAACAAACTCACACAGTTAACCATTTGAAAACTGGAAGTCTACTGCAAATTGCTCAGTGCTCCAACAGTAGATCCTGACATACCTTGTAAGTAGTTTAATACATCCAGTCAGCTACTGACACAAGCAACAAACAGGCATGGGTCAACTTGCAGCACGATTCCTCTAGCAATACAGGAAGGCCAACTCCTAGGGGCTGAGGTCCCTTCAACCTCAATCCCCCTAAAATATGGACATATCCATTCAAATGGGTTGTGTGTGGCACATCTTGTGATTATTTATAAAGTCAGGGATGAGTTGGCAATACCAATCAATTCTGGGATGAAAAGGTTTTCTTATAGGGTAGCTATTGATTGGGAAGAGTTCTCTCATCATTTTCAGTTTGAAAATGAAGTTATGAAAACAGACAATAGGTTGTTTATAAAAGAATAAATATATGCCCAAACGGGAGGATTTCAGAAATCAAAGAACCAAAGAGCCCCTTTGTTGAACACTTTTCCCCAGAGGTGAGAACATAACAGTTACAGAAGCTCCAGGTTTTAAATGATAATAAAGTTACTCTCACATGGAACAATTTGCTTTGACTTTGCTGGAGAAGTTCTCTAAGTTTAGTTTGTTCTTTGGTGCCAGTTGTTGTTGTTAAGTCTAAAAAAGAGTCACATTGGCAACAGTGGCAAGAGCTTTGCCATTTGTATCTTCTGCACATTTGTTACAAATCAGAGGTTCTTTTGATCTGTTTTTAGCTGGTTCTGAAGGAGAAAGAAACACAAGAAGACCCAGAGAGTTGAAACTCAGCAAAGCATTTTTATTGTATACATTGAAACTGCAGCCCCTAACACGCACACATTCTCAGTCATGCTCACCAACTCTACACCAGTAGCTGATCAGGCTATTGGCAAGAGGACGGGTGGCAGGCGTTGCAGCGCTGGGAACCTGGCACACCTTTCCACTGGAAAGTTCCTTCTTTATATACTTTCAATCAGATATTCCATCTCTGGGGATTCACCGCCATCTGTTCCTCGTCCAAGTTGTTCATCACATTCCAGAGTTCATCGCATCCTTATTAGTCAATCTTGCTCAACACCCATCCTTTGTTATCAGCCTGTTTGTACACCAAGTCTCATGAACTCAGCACTTCTTCCCCACTTCACTTGCCAACCTTATCAGTTCCACAAGTCTTAGCAAGACGCCATTTTAGAGTGGTGTTCTTCAGCCTAAAAACAGGCCTACACTCATTCCTCCATTCATACCATAAATTTCTAATGAATATGATTGTTATACTCATTACACATTTGTGGGCTTTAAGAACATATATCTTTGATTCAATTATAGAAACTAGTGTTTCCATATTTTGAAAAGCAAAAAAAGAGGACACTGTGACAGCCATTCAATGCTATTTGTCTCAAAATTTACCCCGAAAAAGAGGACATGTCCTGGAAAAAGAAAACACATGGCAACCCTAAAAACTCTTTGAGCAGGAGCTTGTTCCACTCTGCACAAAACTATGGAAGGTGGAGAGGTTTGGTTCAGTTCACATTTTAATGTGAGCCACTGAAACAATACACTAACCAAAAAAAGCTGGCTTTGAATTGGACACTTGTCTGGATTTTGTGATGCAATTTGACAGCCATAATATATGTACAAAAATTCATATATTAGGAGAATATCTGCAGAAAAATGTATATTAGGGAGATGAACATACATGTATTGTGTTAGGCAGAAATTCACCCCAAAAGTGAATATTATTAGTTATGTAGACTAAAGATTGCAAATTGAAGATTGGGAAAAATGAAAAACAGATTAAAAATTAAACTGACAGATTCAGCCATATCTCACAAAGCCACTAATTCAACCTACTCCATGGTCACTGCCCAGAACATCTGCATGTCTTGGTTTTAGAGGACCAACACCCAACTTGTTTGTGCATAAAGCTACCTCCTGTATTGAAAATGAATCAGAAAATCCATTCTTGCAAGTGCAGTATGCTTACAATGAATTGCCAATGTCTGTTTCTTACTAACAAATATGCATATGAAATTGTATTCCTAACGATTCTATGCCTGATGCCCAATTCTGCTAAACTAATTGCTGCAAATCCTGGAAAAAAATAGTTTTTGTGACATTCTGCAATGCAAACTAAGACCGACATTAAAGATGAGAATAGATAAATTTAGAAAATGGGAAAGGTATAAAGTTTTCATTGATCTATTTTTGTCAGGGAAAAAGTTTTCGATTGTGTCAGTTTCAGGTTTGCGCTATGAATAAGAGATGAAATATCACCAGGTTTACATGGGTCAGAGGTACAATAGGCATGGGTCTAAAATGAAGGCTTACATTATAATGAGCTATATTACATTTGAGAGGCAATACCTTGGTTTATCCCATGAGGCCAATGACTTTGGCTGTGTGCTCATGTTGAAGTGCTCATTATACCAAAGTATTTTTTATTATTTCTTTATACAACTTGGCTATATAGAATGATTTGATAGTCTCTAATTCCTGCTTTGTTTCCAAAAGGTGATGAGACCTGAAGGGAAGGGCATCAAATATGGAAATTACATATGGGAAACTGGTTCATAGTTTAGACTTAAAATTCAGATTGCTACCTGATGAAAAGAAAAGTTTTAACTAGGTCTATAACCTAAACCCCTCAGGCCACTCTGAAGCTCGAGTTAAGTTCCTAACAGAACTAAAGATCCACCCATAAAAATGGAAAATGATGCAACCAAGAGCAAGTTCAGCAAGCATCCTAAATATTATATTTTATTGCTGAAAAAAACACACATATAAAATACCATTAAATTTTAGAAGTATATGGAGGTTGAAGCACCCCCCCCACATGCATGTTTCCTTGTGGTGGTATCCTTCTTACTGTTAGGATCATCCTACTCGTGTGCAGGAACCTGGCATGTTCTCTCCCTCCTGGTTGGTCATTCGGAAGATTCAAAAGCTTTCTCCAGCCTAAACATCACAGCGACTGATGCCAAAAGGCATTAGCACGCTTAGGGATCCTGCAGAGTATTTGCAATTTGTGTAACATTACTCAGTAGCACAGCATTTTGGCTAACCTACATATAATACACTTGGAGCATTCTGATTTAGCTCCTTCCTCTTTCTTATCAGACAGCAAAGAGAAAGAACAAAGGACAATAGTCCCACATCATGGAAACACAGTAATCCAAACAGCCTGTCTCCATCACTTCCCACATTGTGGAATGAAAACATACACCGTCATGTGATATAAAACAATCCCATGACTGCAAACATGGAACAAGAATCCTAACACTTACATCCTTGTGAGGCAGATTAGGCTGAAATACAGTAACTGATCAAAAGATACCCAGTGACCTCTATGGCTCAGAGGGGATTTGTATCTAGCTCTTTAGGTTTAAGTGCACATTCACTCCATATATTTAAAGCTCTATGATACCACTTTAAGGAGTCATGACTTTTCCCCATCAAAGAATTCTGGGAGCTGTAGTTTATTAAAGGTACTGAGATTTGTTAGGAGACCCCTGTTCCTCTCACAAAGCTACAATTCCCAGAGTTCCCTGTAAAATAGATTGATTGTTAAACCACTCTGAGAATTGTAACTCTGTGAGGGGAATAGGAGTCTCCTAAGAATTTTCACAACCCTACAGTTCCTGCAATAATTTGGGGGAAGCCATGACTGTTTAAAGTGGTATCATAGTAATTACATTTATGGTATTGTTCCACACCATCCCAATTTCCAAGTGGTGTGAGATTCCAGGGGTTCCATGTGTGCTTACCCAGGATTTGTGTTTTGTTTTGTGAATGATGTACAGCAGACGCTGTGGTGTTTTTATGATGTATGCCTAATGTACACATCATGTTCAACCTGAAGGAGGGAGAGAGGTATTCACAGCACTGACACCCCAAGTGGGTCTTGCTCCTCCAAAAGCTGCAGACTTGGATTCAAACAGAAAAGGGCCATTGTGCTCTGACACTCTCTCCTGCTTGCTGCCTTTAACAACCTGCAACCTTTTTTCTCTCTCCTCTGGGTCACATCACAGCCAAAACTCTCCTTCAAACACTGCCTTTGTCTTCTGATTCTGAGGTGAGGGAGCCTCCCAGGAGGGGACAGAGGCAGTGACAGCTTCCCGGTGGCTGCAACACTGTACTTAATTGGGGCAGAGATGGGATAGGTTGAGGGAGTGGCGAGGTTCCTCAATCTAGGTTGTTCTGCAATCTAGGTGTTCTAGGTTGGCAGCTGAGACTGTCGTCTCCCCAGAGCTGCCACAGTCTTGTCACTTTGCCCTGTTACATCATGATTGCAGCACTGCTGCCAGGAGAATGACATTGTCTCTGGCTTGCCTTCACAAGCCACCACTGAAACCCTGATGTATATTTGAGATTTAGTCTACACTACACAGGTTCTTTTCACACTGAACTTATAGGTATGCAAGAAGAAAGCACTGCTGTTTTCTCTTCCTTTTTTTGTAGCTCACATAAAGTGTACTATCTGTGACATTGTTTTGTGATGGAAGCTCCAACCATTATGTTTTTATAACTTCTCATGGGCAGGTGCTTGCTCTTTGAATGGAACAGTATGAATATGGTGCCAGAAGAATACTTGTCCAGTTCTTTTTTAGAAATGACTGTTTAAAAATCTGGTTGGTACAAATAAGGTCTGAATTATCTCCCTCCTGTGGGTTATCAGGAAATAGCTTTTGTAATGTCTGTTCTGGGTTAAATGTCACTGAGAGAAGGGCTTACATATATATTGAGGTAAGCTCTGTTGCAAAAGCTGTTTAACAAAGGAGGATTTAAGTTTAATAGTTTGTTCCCTTTCAGTCTGATTTGTCCTCTAAATCCTAAGAAATTACTCATCTGGTGAATTAAATTCAACAATACATGAGCAAGAAATACACATGGAAAAGGTATTGAAATAAAACTTCTCTGCACACTACATCACACCACACAAAAGAACCTCTGTGGTAAATAAAAATGTGGGGAAATGCAATGCATTTCAGAATACTAAATATTCCAGATACATGGCTGAACTGAAGAGCCTTTTGGATGATTATAAATGCTGCAGAAAGGTTTTGTTTGTTTCCACATATCAAAGAGTTAAGTAAAATTCTTACACACAACAAAACAAAACAAAACAGACTTAGTTCATATGTTAATGAGCAGTGCTAATTGCAGCTTTCCCTAGGTAATCTCTGTGTCAATTATTCATGAACCATTGACAGCCTGACATGACATTTCTAACTGACAGCCTTCAGTCCTTTTATTTACAAGTCTGACGTGCCTTAGCTGAAGAAAGGATCAGAAGAAAAGCATGTTGAAATTCAGAGTTTAAATAAAATAGAAGTGTATCCCTGTAAGATATAGTAATATTATATACTCTCTCTCTCTCTCTCTCTCTCTCTCTCTCTCTCTCTCTCTCACTGTGTGTGTGTGTCTGTGTGTGTGTGTGTGTGTGAGAGAGAGAGAGAGAGAGAGAGAGATTATAACTCCTGAATTCTTTTCAGGAATGTAGTTAAAGAACTTCCATGACTTTTTGATTTTCATGAGAAAAGATATTCACAAAAGCACCAGAATGTTATCTAACATGACAAACATATTTTGTGTACTATTCTTGCAGACTGCAGGTATAATGCTTACATTTAAGGATAAACAGCACAATGGCATCTCCATGAGTAAAATAAATGTTAGGGCTGAAAGATTAAGAAAAACAACTTGAGGGAAAGGAGGATGTGTGAAAGAGGCTGGTAGAGTGGATGAAACAAAAAAGTTAGGACCTTGAAGTTGATATGGAAATTGGAAAGAAGCCAGAGATATAAATAATGGGACTGGTTACTTGGAAGAAAAGAAAGATTATATTTAATTGAGGCATTCTGAATTCATGGAAGAGCAAGCAGTGTGAAGCAAAATTCAGTACGCTAAAGGCTACAGAGGTCTATGACTGTCTGCTCCAGAGGTGGGGAAGATTTTTCATCCTGAGGGCCATACTTCCTAAAGGGCAACCTCTTGTGGGCCACATACCAATGTTGGCCACAGCCAAAATCGAGCAGAGCAATTGATGTGATTCTTTTAAAGTATGCTACAGTATAGCAATGCAAAAGTCAGAGAATTTTAATGCTCCTACCCCCACATTTCTTATCTATGCGGGTAAAGACCACACAGTATCATTGTCAATGACATATTGTAGCTAAGGATGGGAGATTCTGTAATGTTATGTTTCTGGCTTCAGGTTATAAAAAACAAGATGTATTTGCATTCGCTTACTAGGTCTAAGCACAGCCCTGGCCAATGACCAGTGGCCAGGATGATGGAAGCTGCATTCTGTCAACATCTGGTAGTCCATAGGTTCTCCACTCCTGGTCTAGCAAAAAAAGTGCCACGTATTCAGAAATCCATACTACATGTTTTTATAAGAGATGAACACGATTTTGATTGTTGTAGAGTTAAATCGGGTCAATAGTTCTTGCTACTACACACAAAAACTATAAAATTATTCTGATCCTATTGTAATTTGCTAAAGTCAAACTGAAAAATATCTAACTTTTTAATTCACCTAGAACTTTCCAGGAGTTTGAACTAAAATGTACAACATAGGAACATTTCAGTCAGTTATATAGAGACTATATACTGTCCTTGTAAGGGGGAAAAATAAAATACACTCTCACTTTGAAAGGTTTAGGATCCAATTCACTTTATTATAACATAAATACATGTTTAAAATGTTACTCCAAAGTGTGGACAATTTAATGCAGCAGTAGGCATTCTATTGATTGTAAGAGTTTCCTTGGATATCTTGCGCATTGGCTGTAAACAGTCGTGGTTTGGAGAAAATATGTAACAAGATGCCTGGTTTTCTACTGAAACATAAAGCATGGTGAATACCTACATTATTTTTACAGTAATGGGAGTATATTTTATAGCTTATTAACCTTTCATATGCCTGAAAGTAAGACTGGTAGGATGAGCCCTATAAAGTGTCAAGTTATGGAGTAAAACCCATAAACTTCATCAAATAACTTTTATAGGAGCAATAATGATAGCTCATGATTGATTACATTTCCTTTTGGTCTTTAAGAGCTCTAGATTATCTGCTATTTATATTTGCACCAAGTGAGAGATATACAGCTTTTTAACAAAGATAAGAAAGCTGATATCAGTTGCTTTTTAAACAATGAAACATTGTTAAGTCTCCTGTGGAATAATTGCAATCCTTTTTGTTTCTAATATATTTAATCTAATATGATGAAATACTGCCAATTATCAGACACCTTACATCTGTCTTCCTCACCAACCTTGTGCATTTCAACTCTGTCCATATGACAATGGCTATGCTTTGTGGGGCTTATGGGAACTATATGGGGGCTGCCTGAAATACTATGTTGCATGAACCATCCAGCCATGCTATTCCAGTCCAATTACTGTGGAAGGGAAATGGAAACTTCAGCTGCTGGAAGCTGCCTAACACTGCGGCAACAAGAAACACAATTTCTCAATCTTTGAAAATGTTTAGCTAACCCAGTGAATCATCAAATTCTACAGTGTGCATGATTTCCTTTTCCTGACTAAACCAGGCTCCTTACTCATTACAATTAACATCAGGAAATATCAGGAAACACTCAAAAAAATACAGGACATACAGAAGGTGTTCCAGGTAGATGTGCACACAGTGGTAACTTGGTTCTTAAACTTAATCCATTCTGGAAGTCCATTCAACTCCCGAAACGTTCGAAAACTAAGGTGCGACTTCTGATTGGCTGCAGGAGCGGAAGCTGTGTTGGACATTCAGCTTCTAAAAATCATTCAAAAACCAGAATTTTTGGCATTCAGAAGCTGATTTGTTCGTCAACAAAGCCGTTTGAGAACCAAGGTTCCACTGTACTCATATGCACATGCAAATAGCTACCTGAATTACACACATACTTTAGGGTTGTCATATTTCAAGAAGTGAAAATGTGGACAGAAAAGCTGTTTGCTTTTTTTGCAAAATCTCAAAAATATTTTGAATTTTTGAGCCAACAACGCTGCCAACATGGGTCATCATACGCCTGAATTTTCCTGGACGTTTCAGCAATTTCTACTATGAGCAGGAAATTCTGGATGTATGGCAACTCTAAATAGTTCCAAATACAGCAAATGACACCTGTTTGTTCACATTTGAATATCTCCTTAGATGGATTAGAGTATTAATATTAACTGCTCTCCCTTGTGTTGGATTGGGGTTATTGCTCCCAGCTTATTGGAAATCCTTACTTGATAAAATATGAAATTGGGCCTATCTTATACATCATTGGACACCCAAGTAGAATATTATTTGAAATAATAGTTTCTCAACAAAGTTCACATCAGCAAAAGACAAACAGCATGTGGCTCCAAGAATGCTCAAGAATGTGCATCATTTAAATATCATAGCAGATATTTGGGAGAGGAATATAATTCATCAGAAAATTATTTTCAGAAAGATTCATTTTCAAAACTAGTTTGCTTATCAAAATGGGTTAATCCCCACCCAGGTTTTAAATCATTTTATCGGATTTTCTGTTTTTAATCTAGGAACTGATTTTCCTCAATGCTTTGGTTTAGGACATTGGGGTTTTCTTTTCCCCTCTGAACAAAGTAAAGCTACTGATGCTGAATCTTGACAAATGTTAGATGTTCACTGACTGTATTATAAGTGTAAGATTAAATTGAGATGCATATTTTGCTATAAAGATTTAGGCTTGAAAAATAAAACCATTATCCTTATGTTATTGCACTTAGTCATGTTTCAGCAACAATGAAATAGTGCTGATAAATATTAAGTATTCAGTTTCACTCTGAAATTTATCCTCATCAGTGAAATTTACTCATGAGGCAGGGAACCCATTCTTGGAAATTAGTCAGAGAATCCTTCCTGTTATCTCCATTTCTGAATTCTTTTTCTTCTGGTGAGAAGCTGTAGAAGCCATCTTGGCAGCTTGACTTTTTGAGATTTTTAAGGAAACAAATTAAAACATAAAATACTTTTGCTTTCCTTGGTTTTCTTAACAATTTCAGGTAGCAGTACTTTGACTCAGTATCATCACTTCTATCTGCCTTATTGAGCTTATACCAGTCAGAGGAAAGGATTGTTTCCCAAACCACAACTATGAACCACCAATGTCTCACTTGAAGAACAGGGCAAGTGCTTGTATACATGCCACACAAATGAAAATATTGAGGATCCATTCCAGAAATTTCACAAAATTTGAAGTTTTTTTGTTTGTCGTATAAAAAGTGGGGTCTTTCCAGTATACTGTTCATTCGCTGAATAATGATGACATTGTGTGGCAGCATGCCAAAAAAACTGAAAACCCCCCAGCAACTATAACACTATAAATGGTAAATGTAGAAAAGCCCTAGGTTGGTCAGCTTTGTCTATAACTGACTCTATAGATTAAAAAGCATGCCTTCCAATCTAATGTCCTCCTTTAGTCAGTCCCAGAACTTCATCTACTGCAAATACAAATCATATCTTCAAAATATGCTTTAAACAAGCCTTTAAAGACAGATTTTTCTAGTTTGCATCTGTATTGGAACTGTTCTAAGAAGTTTTTATTGTTTTGTCACTTCTTGTCTGCTGCCCTGGTCCCTTTGGGCAGAAGGGCAGGATACAGTGGTATCTCGGGTTACAGACCCTTCAGGTTACAGACCCTTCAGGTTACAGACTCCGCTAACCCAGAAATAGTACCTCAGGTTAAGAACTTTGCTTCAGGATGAGAACAGAAGTTGTGCGGCAGTGGCGTGGCGGCAGCGGGAGGCCCCATTAGGTAAAGTGGTACCTCAGGTTAAGAACAGTTTCAGGTTAAGAATGGACCTCCAGAATGAATTGTTATTAACCCGAGGTACCACTGTATAAATCATCTATCATCTATCTATCTATCTATCTATCTATCTATCATCTATCTATCTATCTATCTATCTATCTATCTATCTCTCTATCTATCATCTATCTATCTCTATCATCTATCTGTCTATCATCTATCTATCTATCTATCATCTATCAGTTGGTAAAATATTTCATATTCAAATAGCATCTGGGAAGGCAATATTATTCTGAGGTAAAACCAAGTTTTAATAATTGTGTTGATAGAAGAGAATATAAATAAGCAATTCAGCTTTGTTTGTTTAGAAAAAAATATCAAGTCCTACTTATACGTATATATAAAAGGAAGATCACAATGCCACACCAACAATTCTATACATATCTGTTCAGTGTTATGTCCCATTGCATTTGGTAGGTTTTACTCCCAGTTAATTAGGAATGCAGTCAAAAGGCAAATTCAGGCTGGTTCTAGGCATGCTCTAAGAATGTGCCATTAATATAATAAGGGTAAAGCCTGGTCAGACAGGAATAAATCAATAAAAACAGCATTGCACTGTACATGTACACACATGTATAACATTTGTATTTCTTAATTCAGCATTATTTAAAGTGCCCCCACAGATGTCACATTCCATTTTTACTGTAATAACATCAGTCTTTCAGATAGATAGTACTGGAGGTTTTCATTTTGATAATGTGCCTATTTCCTTGTTTGGAATTAAAAAGTGAAATGCACAGGGGTGGATGGGGGAACAAATCCACTAGGGAAATGGATTACATTACCTGGCCTGCACTCAGTTGAGCCTTTGCGGCTGTTTAAACAGAATAAAAAAGATCTTTTTGTAAGTATCCCTGCAGGACAAAAAAATGCAACTTTTGCTGGCTGCCTTAGTAATAAGCCCATACACTCATGTCTAGCTTTGGCTATTTGCCTACATAGGCCGCTACTGTCTTCTCTGACTGGAAGCAGTTCTCCTGTGTGATCCAAAGGACTGACCTTCTGCATGCAAAACATGTTTTCTACTGCAAAGGTGCTGACCACTAGCAAAAGAAGTTTTACATAAATGCAGAACCACTGTTCGGCCATTCTGTGTACTCACACAATGGTCATCCCATGAGGGAGAGCAGAGATGTACTGCCAAACCCTGTACCCCTCTCACACATACCCCATTATCTTTCTTTCCAGAGTTCCTGGGGAGGATTGGCCCCTCCTGTGGCCATGGCAGCAGCCATGTAGCACCTCAAATCATTCCTGAAATGGAGAGAGATGTGCCAAACCATGAGTAACTTTTATTTTTTTCATTGCTAACAACAAATGTTATGGGGCTAATATTCATTGGGACCACGGGGTGAAAGAGGCGTTTTAACAGTTCCCAATAACACACACACACACACACACACACACACATACAAGCATGGGAGATTTTGTCGGGGGAGGAAAGGTTAAATGTCTTCTCAAAGAGCAATATAATCCCAATGAAAATCAGTCTCCTGAACACTGATTTTTATTTTTAGGTTGTCTGATTATAGCTCTGAATATTACTGCAAATGATTGCAGGGGACAGCTTAAAGTATGATGTGGGCCTGTGTTGCACCTAAAACATTACAGCTCGAAAGAGGAACTATCTATTCATCAGAGAAGCCAAAATACTGAAATATGAAATCTCTTACACCAAAACCGTTCATCTGTAGAGTCTGTGAGTGTAGTGAGGCATGCACTAGAAGAGTTGCATGATGGCTTTCGGAGAGTACTTACAGTAAAGATGAAATCAATGAACAAAATCCAGCAAAGTTAAGTACCTATAAACCAGCATCAAAAAGAGAGAAGGATAACCAAACTTGTTTTAGACTTTTTGTTAGGTCTTTTTTTTTGTGGTGGTGGTGGTGGGGAATGACCGCCTACAGTCTTCAGCGTTTGGACTCGTTAACTTTATAATTTCTTAGTATAAATGACCCTGTGCTTTTGCAGCCCAAACAGGGCGAGCCATTTCCAATGGAAAAGATACATGTTGTGGATAAGGTATAGCAATAAACAACAGACCAAAGAAATCCATGTGGAAGTCAGGGTGTGTGTGTTTGTAGTAACAAAACCCTCACTTCCTATGCTCTTGGAGCACTGATGCCAGCCATGGAGAAAGGTAAGGAGAGATGAGGCATTGTTTCAGAAATTGCAAATTAGGTAAGTTTGCACTGAAATGTGAAATGAACCAAATTTCTCCCCCATTTGCCCTCGAATGGCTTCCATCCAGATTTCAAATTGAGAAATAGTTCAACATCTTATGAACTGATGCAGGTTAAAGCAGCCCCTGTCACAGAGGTGCCAGCTTCAATAAGCCCCACTCAGTATAAACAATCACAAGACATATGCCCACACACCATTTGAATGACAATACACATCAACTTTGATGGGTATCAGCCCCTCAAATATCTTATGGGGTTTGAAGGGACCTCAGTCCCTAGGAGTTGGCTTCTATGCCCTGTCATGTTCCTAATTGTAGATGCAATAGAATCTAATCCTTTCCCCATCAGCCCAAGCTATATTACCCAGCATTACTGACATAACGGCATCAATGAGAGTGAGGGTTGGAGACCTCTGAGTAAAAGGAAGGAGACTGGAGGCAAGAAGCCAAGTAGGTTTGTGGATGGCAAAGAGGGAAGAACAGAGTTATTCTGCAGAATAACATAGGTACCGGTAAATAACTGAGTTTGAAGCACTGAGAATCACTGAGGTTTGTATTCTGTACCAAGGAATTATGGCATTCAGCGACTCTTGGCAGGCATGCCTGTCAATCTGGAGTTACAAGGCTTCACAGGTATAAAGATCCCACCACAAATACTATACAGTAATACCTCGGTTAATAAACTTAATCCATTCCAGAAGTCCGTTCTTAAACCAAAACCATGCTTTCCCTAATGAGGCCTCCCACTGCCGGTGCCCTTCCACCATTCGGACTCCGTTCTTAGACCGAGGTAAAGTTCGCAAACCGGGACACTACTTCCAGTTTTGTGGAGTTCTTAAACCAAATAGTTCGTAAACAGGGCTGTTCTTAAAACGAGGTACCACTGTATTCAATTTCAAGGGAGCATCAAAAGCATCAGAACTGTTTTATTCTACCAAGGAGTTTAATAGCTCTTTATTATTTAATTTTCTTTAATTGTATTACTTTGCTGAGAAAATGCCATATTCCATTTGATTAAGGATTTCAATAGCAGACTTTATTTTTAAGCTTTTAAAATCTTAAAATACAATGCTCTTCCTTTCCTTCTGTATGTTTCTTGCAAAGCAAAGGGTTAGGTGAATCTGCCAAGAAGCAGTGGTTAGGTGTAGTATCTCACTAAACCAGTCAGTTGTATGTGCCTTCCCCAGATGCTGGTTTGTGACTGACAAACACAGAGAGATTCTTCAACCATGAAGCTTATGAACATTCACAGACAGGCTTCTCCGATGCCATGAACTCTGCAAAGTGGTTATGCGGTAGGCTGAGAACCATGCATTTCCCTGTTCTGTACCACTGCTATGACAAATGTACAACAGAGCTAATCCATAAATACATGAAAGGCTGAACTGCCACTGTACTGCAGTTTGTGCATATATGTCAGCAAGAGCAAGAACAAGAGCACTTATCACCTGTGAAGATGGATGAGGGGACCATAACCCAAGACCTTCCTTCATCTGTCTTCTATTGGGTGGTGGGAGGGCCTTGATAAGATTATATGAACATCTCAGAAGTCTCAGGTAGGGGATCAGTTGTGGGATTCAGAGGCTCAGTGCCTTCTTGCACTTGTTTCTGAAAATGCAACTGCTACAAAATACAGGTGTCCAGACGCTTGTTGGGGATGGACAGAAGGCATTCAGTACACCTATATTATTCTAGTTGTACCAGTTCCCATTATAGCTATGGGCCAATTCAAAATGTTTGTAGTAATCTTCCAAAACCTTAACAATTTGGGACATGGTTAACTGAAGGATCATGTCGACCCATACCAACCTGCCCACACTTTAAGATCATCCTCAGAGGCAATGCTCAGATGCTCACCACCAACATACCCTCCAACATTTCTCCGATGAAAATAGGGACATCCCATTCCATAATAATAATTTTACTATTTATACCCCACACATCTTACTAGGTTGCCCCAGCCACTCTGGGCAGCTTCAAACATACATAAAAACATAATAAAACATTAAACATTAAACTTCCCTATACAGAATTGCCTTCAGGCAGCTTGGGGGTCGGATAACTCCATACCCTCCAACATTTGTCCAATGAAAATAGGGACCTCCTAAGGAAAGTGGGACATCCTAGGATCAAATCAGAAACTGGGACAGCTTCTCTAAATTAGGGACACCCCTGGAAAATAGGGACACTTGGAGGGTCTGCATCTATGATTGAATAGTTCATGATCAAGCAAAACAAAGGCTTTTCAGTAGTGGCCCCACATCTATGAGAATCCATATGAAGGCCATATGAATGTCAGAAAATTCTGATAAAAATGGAGACAGGACACATAATCACTGATGGATGTCACACATCCAAAATGGAAATCAGTTCAGCAAATATTATCAGTATTCCCTGTTGGTGTGGCTTTTGTTCTACTATCCATAGGTAATTGATTACACTGGTAAACAACAAATTTGTTGTCTGCGTTTTTTCAGTTGATTTAGTATGAATCTGATGCGCTGAATCCAAAAATCACATTGGTTTTGCTCAATCAGGTCAAGTTTTTGTGCTATGGCCACAAGTCGTTTTTTTACGTTTTTGTTCACATGTATGCTTGTGTGGAGCATTTTAGAAGAAGTTGGTGGGGGTAAAATGCCATGTCAAATAATTGTTTTGATTGGAAATGATTATTTTAATGACAAGAAGTATTCAGGTCCGATAGTTCTGGGTGATTATGTCGAAAAGGGATCAGTTTGAAGTCATAAAACCTCAAAATCTTCCATAAATAGGTGCGGCTGGGATCAAAAGAAAGAACCGGAGCAGCCTCAAGTATCCTGATCTTCAATCATCATGTTGTCCTGTAGCTCATTGTGATGAAACTCCAGTGCCTATCTTTGGAGAACTTCCTGACATTAGTGACGAAGATGCCTCCAGTGTTGAAGGACATGAAGAAGAAGAAGTGGTTCTTGAAGATGATGCTCCATATCTATTTTCCCAAAAGGAGTTGAATGATCTAGTTCGCGACCTCAGCTTGTCAAAGGACTCTGCTGAACTGTTGGCATCCAGATTGAAGGGAAAAAAACCTCCTCTCTGACAGTGCTCACATCAGTTTCTTCCACAACAGGCATCAAGAGTACCTCCATTTTTTCTCGGAAGAGAAGGACTTGGTGTTCTGTGCAGATATTTCAGCTTCTGCTCAAGCTTGGAGTGCCACAGTACGAACCCAAAGATTGGAGACTGTTCATTGACAGCAGCAAGTGATCACTGAAATGTGTTCTGCTACACAACGGCAACCAGTTTGCCTCTATACCCCTGGCTTACTTGAGTACACTGAAGGAGAACTATGAAGCGGTGAAGTATGTGCTGGAGAAAATTGGTTATGATCAGCATAAGTGGTTTATTTGTGTTGACCTGAAGATGGTGAACTTTTTGTTGGGACAACAGTCTGGCTTCACCAAGTACCCATGTTTTCTGTGCATGTGGGATAGTAGGGACCGTGCTCAGCATTACACGAAGGACTGGCCTGTGCGGGAGGAATTGGTGCCTTGCAAAAAAAGGAACGTCATCAATGACACTCTGGTCGACAGAGACAGAATACTCTTCCCACCGCTGCACATCAAGCTCGGCTTAATCAAGCAGTTCACCAAGGCTCTGGACAAGGATGGGCACTGCTTCACTTACTTGTGCCAGGCTTTTCCAGGATTGACCATGGAGAAGTTGAAAGCTGGCATCTTTGACAGTCCTCAGATCCGTCAGCTCATCAGAGATACAGAGTTTGGAAAGTCAATGAACGAAGTGGAACTGGAAGCGTGGAAGGCATTTGTTCTGGTAGTAGAGAACTTTCTTGGCAACAATAAGGCCAGAAACTACGCAGAACTTGTCAACAACATGCTGACTGCTTTCAGAAACCTGGGCTGCAACATGAGCGTCAAGATGCACTACCTATTTTCACATATGGACCAGTTTCCTGAGAACCTGGGTTCAATGAATGACGAGCAGGGGGAGAGATTCCATCAGGACATGAAAGAGATGGAGACCAGGTATCAGGGTTGTTGGGACGCAGTCATGATGGCTGACTACTGTTGGACTCTGAAGAGAGACCTCCCTGCCGCTGAGCATTCCAGGAGTTCCAAGAAACGGAAGTTCAAGCCCTGAAGTTTGAAAAATGGTGAAGCAACCTGCAATTTACGTGTACTTACCTTTATCAATGCCCACCATTCAGTTTACAGTAAACCTGACCTGATGGAGAGAAAGGGATGCCATTTCCTGATTCAGCAGTGCAAAAATACCCTATATCAGTTGTAGAAATCTAGACAACATTCAAAAAGTAAAAAATTGTTGCCCAGTGTTACCTTCCCCTGTGTTTTGTTTGCATTGAAATGAATGGGGTAGAATAAGGTAATGACAAAATCATTTACATAGTTAATTGTGTGAATTATGTAATTATGTAAGTTATATAATTTTCCTACAATGGACAGTACAGTTTATGGTGGAAAATGAACTGCAGCAGAACTGTGTGTAGTGAATAGAGGGTGGAATAGAGGTCTCCTTCCACTAGTATTTTCAAATAAGCTTTAAAGACCCCAAATGCTTATTGTGTCTTTTAATAGTTAACTGTTGGACCGCTCTGGTTTTAGTCAGACTTTGTTATGTTGGGTATCATGTTTGTCTAGCACTAATTTTTGCACCATTTTGGGCATTTAAATTGATATTATGTATGGTTTTATTGGGTTCTAAAAGTGTAATTTAGTCAATGTCATAAACAGTAAACTGCTTGTGAAGCTTAAGTTTGAAAAGCTATTTAAAACTCTTTTAAAAAATAAAGAAATATTTCCTATCTGGCACAGCCAACTTCTGTGGTTACAAGGCTCCCATTAGATCAGGAGATATATCTCATATATATTCGTGCTGCTAATATGTTTTATACTTTTTAAATCAAATCCTTCCATTACTGCATGTTTTTGAAAATACAATTATAACACCTTGAAGTAGTTTCAGCACCTTTGGGTTCCACTCATAATAGCTTTTAAGGAAAGTAATAAATGCACATTAACACAAAGAAAGTAACTATAATTTTTCCTATTTGTCAAAGTGATGAATTAATTTGTGACAGTCTTTTCTCCGTTCAATTAATTATTAGCCCTTCACTCAAGAGAAATATTCTGAATAAGTAATTAAAGTTCTTTTTTAAAGTTTCTTGTTTCTTTCAGTCACTTTTTCTCTTAAAAGCAGAGGTTTTGTAATTGTCAGTTTAATGGTACGATGCATTAAATCATTAGTAGATGCTAGTGTTTAAATATCATTGTCCCCTTATGTGTGTGTTTCTGTGTAAAGGTGTGCAGTGCCTTGACACACTAACTGGTTGGTGATTTCAAGACCAACTGCTACCTTAGACATGCTTAGTAAAGAGAGTCTCAGAGGAATAAATGGAAACTCGATCAAAGCCACAGATATCTTTGTACAGGATGGCAGCCTTGGACAGCAACCCACTTAAGCTCACTTTGGGATAAGTGCATTCAAACTGTGTGATGTACTTTTAACCAAACATGCTTACATTTGTGCAGTATGTTTCTCATCAACTTGAGCATGCATTGTATTACTCCCCTCATATTATTATTATTATTATTATTATTATTATTATTATTACATCTGTAGGCATATTTTCCTATTATAATGTCTTTTTCTCCCTTGAATGCTTTCCATTTCTGTTATGCACTAAACCTGTAGAGCAGTGATGTGAAATCTGTGGCCCTCAAGATATTACTGGACTGCAAGTCCTATCATTCCTCACCACTGTCTATGCAGGCTAGAGTGGATAGGGATTGTATTCCAGCAATCTGGAAAGCCCCAGGGATACAATACCTCTGTCATATAGTTTTATTTACATAAAACATTGTTTAAACAAAGCACAGAATTCTATCACAGTGGTGAGGAACCTTCTCCATGGGAGCCAAATGGGGTCTTCCAAGGCTCTATATGTGGCCATCAGAACTCTCAACACACCATACCCCACCCTCCTCAGGCCACATTTCTACCAACCTTGCTTTGCATCCTCCTGAAGTGTATTTGCATAGCTGGAACATATCCTTCAATCTGATAATGGCTCTGCCATGACTGGGTGGACTTAGAGGGGTGTGTGAGCTTGTGTGGAAACCAGATTCCTGTGCTAAGGTGAACTTCACATTTGTTGCTATCGAACTGCAATGTTTTATGTGCTTCCCAAAACTGATGCAACCTCCAACTATTTTAAAACTATTGCTAGATATAGCTACATCTGACTTAGCATTCATTCATTTTATTTCGGACCCTTTTATATTGCCCTTCCTGAAGGAGAAGAAACACTTTTTGTTGAAACAAAAACAAAAAAAATGTCTTCAGGTGTTTCAGGAAAAGTGTAGATAGCCTCATATCTCCAAACAGTTGCTACAGAATAGGAACAGCCACACTGAAAGCCCTATTCGAAGTGACTGTGCAGCTTCTGATCTTTTTGAGACTTGAATAAGCTCTCCTGCAGCATGGAATGACCTACTGGGAATATAAGGGATAAGGCAGCTGCTCAAGTAACCTGATTGTGACCTGTATAGGGCCTTGCATATGAGGACCTGCTTGGTTGCTACAGGATGTATAGAGGATGAGGAAGAACCAGGTAGCCGTTTTTGAAGCAGTGGCTGCATTCTCTGTGTCCCTGCCCCCATTAAGTCTAGTTAAGTCTTGAATATCAGCAGAGGCAGTCTCTCTCTGCCACTACTAATATGAACAAGGCTCCCAAATCCATCTGAGATGCATCTCTTGTTTAATGAGATACTTATAACCTCTAGTTTTCTTTCATTACAAAGGTTCATCAGCACAGATCATTATCAGTCCTGAAACCCTAAAGGCATAGGCTAACAAGAATAAAATGAGTTGCTTAGGGAAAACTCCTTCTGCAAGTATGTTTGATAGTCAATATTGAAAACATAATCTGATAATCTATTATTCCACAGAGATTTATATTTTAATTGAACTAGGCTAATTAGACATCGAGGCCTATGAATCTGCAGATATTCTCTAATGCTTTCAGTAGTAGAACTAAGGTTGAAAATAAGGCGGGCAATATATTAATTTGTCAGAAGCTGTGTATGCTCTTTGTCTTTAAATATTTAATGGAAATATTTTAAATCCTTTGACTAATTTCATCCTTTAGCTATCATAAAAGCAGGTCTCTCTAGGTCTGGGTTTCTGAGAGGAATATGTAATGTGTGTTTCAACATGCATTTTGGCCCCAGACCAGATAACTCCTTTAGGAATGCAAAACAATTTCCTTTCCTACATGAAGGCTGTTTACAAGTTTACTCAAAAGTAAATCTCAGTGGTGGTTACTCTCAGGTAGGGATGGGAGGGGGAATGATTCAATATGTATTTAAAGCCAAATCTATCAAATGTGCACATTGTGACACAATATGTGAACCAAAACACAGTTATCCTTAAAAATTTGTACTTCACTGAATTTTGTGGTGTGGTTAGCCAAACAATGATGCATACAGTGGTACCTCGGGTTACAGAGACTTCAGGTTACAGACACTTCAGGTTACAGACTCCGCTAACCCAGAAATAGTACCTCAGGTTAAGAACTTTGCTTCAGGATGAGGACAGAAATCGTGTGGCGGTGGCGCAGCGGCAGTGGGAATCCCCATTAGCTAAAGTGGTACCTCAGGTTAAGAACAGTTTCAGGTTAAGAATGGACCTCCAGAACGAATTAAGTTCTTAACCCGAGGTACCACTGTATTTTAAAAGAAAGTAGTCCTAGAAATAAAAATATTAGTGGTGGTGGGGACTTACAAAAACATTTTATTAGGGGAACCCGCTTGAAAAAATGTGTAAATTTGTAAAAACAAGAATGCATATAAAATGGGTTTAGCAGGAGAAAATGCTGATAACTTTTTAAAAAAATCACAGATTGCTGCAAAATGTAAAAAAAACCCACCCTGAATTTAAGTTTGGAAAAATGGGCAACTGAATGAGAACAGAAACTGAGCTGGATCATAGCCATCAGTGATAGACAGAAGCTGCCCCAGCTGCCATTAATGGAAGGAAGCACCATAGTTCAGGGTGGTTTCACCATGACAAAGGTTTGAGCATTTCCATTCAGCTGGATAGGTGCTGCCATCAGTTCATGCACTACCGTTAGCCAGCAGAAAGTTCAGAAGCAGAGTTTCTGTGTGAAATGTGTAGAGTTTGATGGGTGTGGCTTGGGAGACATTTGTTTCATGCTACTTTCCTCTGAGTGATACGAGCTGTCCATTAGCAAGTTCAAAGAAGAGATATAACAGGTAGAGATTATGGTACTGAGTCAGCATTCTGTCCATGACTGCAATCATTAGATGCAGTCAAAACTTCATCACAATAACTAGGTTCCTCATAGTTCATGCATAATTCCTTTTCTAATTTGCTATACTGCCACAAGAGATTGGAATTCCAGAAGAGTAGACATTAAGTACCCCCTGCACCAAAAAGAAAAGTTTGTGAAAGCACTATTCCCCAGGCATACGTTCCTAACTCCATCATTTATTGGCTGAAAGAACATGAGGATAAGTAAGGAGTGTGACTACTACTACAGAGCAGTTCTCAGTTCAGGCACAAGCCACCATTTGTGTAAACAGTTTTCCAAACCCCACAGAAGCCTGCTTCTGCATGTGGATTTCCCTTTCTGGAATAAGCTGACTGCATTTTTTATTTTATTTTTGGAAAATTGTTTCAAGGTTAGGGCACAGTCCTTGCATCCTGACAAATGTATGTAGTGTGTGAAATTATATTTAATCAAAAGATAAACCACCTTCAAATTGAGTTTACAACCACCTACATCTTGGAAGTGGTTGAAAAGCTTTTTAAAAATAAAAAAGTGAAGAGTTAAGTGTGTAAGACATTAGAGAGGAGGGAAATCCATAGTATGATGAAGGAATAATGTCTGAGAGCTATGATTAATATGCTAAGTATTGTAAGTAAATGAGCAGTCTAATGCCCAGAGATTGAAGGAGGAAAAATAATGATCTAAAAGCGTGACATTTTTAGGTGTAATTGGAACCCTGAAAAATCATCACTTTTCTATTAAGAAGTCTCTCATTATTACTGCATGTTACACATTTGTCAAGGGCTGGATGCCTTCACTGGTATTATTTAATTTTGCCATTTTTATTAGGTGTCCATTAACATAATGCTTCTTTTTAAAAGCTCGTTTTCTCCCTTTATTTGCCGGAATGCAGGATTATACTTTGACACATTCAATTCATGAAACCTATTCATTGTTGCTACAATTGCAGCTCCCTGCATCTTCTTTGTTTTGGAATCTGTTTCCTTTCCTTTCCTTTCCTTTCACTTCTCCATTCTCCTTCCTCTTTCCCTTTTCTTTATTGCTTTCAGTCTGCAGATAGAAGGTGAAAGAAAGAAAGAAAGAAAGAAAGAAAGAAAGAAAGAAAGAAAGAAAGAAAAAAAAGAAAGAAAGATGGATCAGATCAATATCTATGAGTGGGGAAAGGTAAGGGCTGTAAAATAACAGGTATGTGATGGGGAACCCAACATCTTGTGCTTCACCTGGAAACCAGTGAATTGCTATTGACTTAGATTTGATACCTGTAAACATGTTAAATGTTCTGTGGCCAGGACACCGCTAGTGTCTCCAAAAACGAAGAGTGAATGCCCAAGGTGGCAAATCTGAGGGGTCAGGAGGGTCAGCTTCAGGGGTCTTTGGAATCAGACCCATTGATCCCCCAAAGCCACAACATCATGTTCCCATTTTGCTGAGCCAAGCAGGAAGGGAGGAAAGCCAAAACAAATGTGCAACAAGCTTGGACCACCCTGGCTTTTCTTTCACACCTTCTCCTTTGGCGTGCAAGCAGAATCAGTGTGGTGGAGAGCAATGGTTTTCCCCACCCCATCCCGGCTAGACATGTAGGTGGTGTTGCACTGCACTATACACACTCGTGAGTTCTTTGCCTCTTCTTTCTTTCTCTCCCTGCACCCGTTATCCCTCAGCTGGGGTTTAGTGCTGCTCAGCTGTCATAACCACCAAATTTCCACTTCCCATCAGAATGCAAGTCGATGCCCATGAACTGTGTTCTTGGCACCAAAGGAATAACAGAATCACACCATTGTAGAGTTAGAAGGGACCCCAAGGGTAATCTAGTCCAACTACCTGCAATGTGGGAATGTAAACTAGAGATTCAATTTTAGGTTGACAGATTTGGAGTAGCTGCTCAATCTTCCTCCCTCCCTCTTCCTGGAGTCTTCTGAGGTCCCAGGATGAGTAGGAGGTTGCAGAGAGAGAGTGACCAACTCATCTAGAGCAGGTTGCACAGCATATAGTTGGACAAAAGAACCACCCACTAATCTTATCTCAATCTGGCCTGGATTCAGTTTATTTACCCTCATCCAGTTGACTATTACTTCCAAGCACTGATTCAGCATTTCAGCTGCTTCATCTGCAGAAGATGAAAAGGAGAAATAGAGTTGTGTGCCACGAGCATACTTATGACAGTGTGCTTCAAAACTCTGCATAAAACCACTCAGTGCTCCACAAGAACTACCTTCTGGAGCTGGTCATCCAAACAGGAGTGGAACCACCACAGCATAGTCAATGGAATTGACATCAACTGGCAGTTCAAGGAGGATCAACAGGATCACAATCCTCAATCTCTCTCCCAACACATGGCATTGTATAGGACAATCAGGGCAGTTTCCACACCAAAACCAGACCTGAATCTCAATTGAAATGGATTTAGAGAATCTGTCTTCTCCAATAGAACCTGGATCTGGTTGTCAGGGACTGGGCAGAAGAGGAGGAGTGGTGAAGACTGCCTCTCCATCCTGACCCTTCCAGGAAAGAGGAAGAGGAAGACAGTATAGATTTACAACAGGGGTTTGAGGGAGGTCACAGTGCAGAGGCAGATGAGGGAGAAAGATGGGAAATCATGGGAGAGCCAGAGCAGCTGGCTGACATGTTGTCATTAGAAAGCATTCCAGACCCACTATCTCCCAGAACTCAGCAGGCCTTAGGAGAGCAAAGAGATTGGAGACAGAGGGCACTTAGCGGCAGCCATAGAGGATGTGATGATGACAATGGTGAGGAAGTGGGAGCGACGGGGGTGGAGATTCACCCAGGACAACGCCATTATCCAAGATGCTGGGTTTTATAGCCTCACTCTGTAAAGTTTGAAATAAAAAAGAAACTTTTCCTTGTCTTTATGCTTTCCTGGGCAACTAGCCGGGAGCATAACATGATTAGATCAAGTGTGTTCACTTCCACATATACATATGCACATACCCCAGGTATCAAACAGGATCACCTCTTAGACATGTTGCATGCATAGACACATGTCAGCATGGTGATTTATGACTCACAATTTATGAATAACCCTCCATAACTAGTAATTTGCTGATGAAAGTGTGCATTAATTTAAAACACATCTCACACACAATATCTAAAAAAAGAAAATGTTGGGTATAAAAAACCCACATATCAATCTATGTACTGACTAGATCACTGTATATATATTTTCCCATAATGTGCCAAACTACTTATTATAAAACATATATTTCCAAGAGCATTTGCAAACATTTTTACAATTACCATAATGGTGAACCTGTCCCCAATATATAAATGTTCGTGGAACACTGTAATGTGGCTAAGAGCAGGAAAAATCTCTACTTTTCCTTCATCAGCAAAAGTAAATATCATTCTTGTGGCACAGCCAGGTAAATATCATTTCATTTATCAAAAGAGCGGGGGGAAATACACAGTGACCTATTTTCTTTTGCCATTTTCCCCAACAGCTGCATTAAATCAAATGGAACGTATTAAAACAGCTACAAAAAGCAGATAATAGCTTTTTTCTTATTGCCTCTCTCAAGTCTGGTAGTGCTACAGAAGTTACAAAACTCATTTGTATCTACTCATTACTGTGTCACCTCATTCTGTGTCCTTGCAATGTAAGTAGTAATAAACGCTGGGGTTGGCTCCGATCAATTTGACATGAGCCCAGCTGTTGAAGGTTAATATCAACAGATATTGACATTTGGGCACAGCCGTTTTCTTGGCACCGATTTGGGCCATCTTTTGTATTTGTGTGTGCTTCTGTGAAGAACTACAGCATTTTCTTGAGGCAACAGCAATACTTGCTCAGCCATGGCTCTAGCATAGGAACTAGAACTGATGGAGGAAGGAGACTGGTGTAGAAGTTATAGCATATGCTTCAAGAGCTTCCACTAGCATCAACCTTTGCAACCAGGGTGGGGTAACTGTGATTTTTCCAATATTGATGGAATCCAACTCCACTTATTTCTGACCATTTACCATGCTGGAAGTTGGACTGTAGCCTTATTATGTTTACATAAACAACAACAACCATAATGCTGTCACGTAGGCCCCTTGGACAATGCCAAGCTGTTCTTGGTAGACTGATCTTCGTGTACTTTAATTCAAGGTAATGATGTTGTTGTACCTTCAAATGCTATTAAATGTCAGGGTACCAATCAAAACCCTCATGTGGTTTCAAAAGGTAAAAAATTATATCCTAAGAATAAATAGCTTAAACAATGCATACTTCTGAGGTACTTTAGAAGAAAGAAAGAAAAAGAAAAACCCTCTCTTTTAAGTACTTAATGTGAAAAGGAGTAGACTTCTTTCAACTTAAGAAAATGCATTTGCATAGAAGTTTTGCACATTAAATCCTTTTGTGGTGCATTTCTCTACCTCAGTTACATGAAATATTTGTTCAGTTAGATACTAAAAGTTACCCAAAGAAAATGTCATATTTTAGTTATCATGGCTGAAGATATATGGAGCCTATATGACTTTGGGTAGAATTTTATAGCAAAGCCTAAAATGTTAATATATTTCATATTAATTTTTTTTTTCAGTAGCAGTGTTCCAGTTTTTCCTGAAGGCAGCTATAAAGTCATTTATTTCATTCTTTCAGAATGTCTCATTTTTTTAAAAGAGATTTTCATCTAGTGCCATATTGTTTTCAGATATGATTGCTCCCTCCTATCTCCCTATTCTCTGGCCTACCGTTCTTCATGAAAAGAGATTAAACATACCACAATGAAAGCAGCACAGCAATTAAAAGATCATTTGCTGAGTGTGAGATATGATTATCTATTTGTATGTACAGCATAGAAATGTTATGATTGATGGAAGCTGGCGGAACCATGTGAGTTACCACCAGTCCATGAAGTCACTTGGAAATGCAGGGAAGCAGTAGGGGGGCTGCACAGGGCATGAAAGATGGACAAATCGTTATTGGTTTGAACTTTTAATGAAGGAAAGGACTAGTAAGAGCCAAAATAGCAAGCATACATCGATTTATAGTTGATTGATCAACATACATGTTGTGCAACACAAACTTATTCCTCATTAAAGAACAGGATACTGAATTGTGCTGTAGATATGGAAGGCTTTGTTGGCAATTCAAGAAATGAGAATGTCCAGAGATTTTGATTCTCTGTGTGTGTGTGTGTGTGTGTGTGTGCGCGCGCGTGTGTGTGTGTGTGTGCACCTACTCATCTACTCACATCTTGACACCACAGCTATGCTAAACAGGTTGTGCAGATTGTAGATGTGAGGAAGAAATTCAGTTCAGTTTATGTTTAGAGGCAAATCTACCTAATTCACACTTTCCAAAAAATGTTCAAACCCAAACACAACCAACATATGGAATTTGCACTTCTCTGAATTGTTCGATGTCATTCTTCAGCCTTGAAATATGATGGATAGATAGATAGATGATAGATAGTGTGTGTGTGTGTGTGTGTGTGTTTCTGGGGGGATGCAAGGATATGCATACCTAAACATTTTGTGAATCTAAGTTTCTGGCCTCATTGAGGGACAGTATTTCAATATGAGCAGGAAAATGAGAGTACCCATAAACATTTTTTTAAAGAAAAAAAAGCACTGGGGGGGGGGATGAATTTGCTGATGAATTTTCATGAGGACTTTTTCTTGAAAGGTGTACATTGGTATGTAAATATGGAGAACAGAACTTAAGGTTGAGAAGATTTGTACATTGCTGTTTCTTTACCATGTACTTAGAATATACTGCTTAATATAGTGGGGAAAAAATATTCAGCAGTGTGCATATTCCTCCCTGAATAGAAATGCAAATGATCACATTCAATAAAATTTCCTACAAACTATGTAAGAACAGAAGAAAGCTATCTTGCAGATAAAACTGAGCCATGTGCAAAAACATGGCTTTGGAAGTACAGGTCTCCAAATGGTTTTGAAACACTGCAGAAGAAACTGGGAAACGTTAGGTGGCTAAAGGACTCTTGGACCCCGTCAGAGTTTCCTGTCTCCGTCCCTAAACTAGGCAGACGCTTCTGAGCTTTGGGAAGGAGTTGCCAGGCTTTTAATACATTAATACTCTAATTTACCAGGAACATTTAGGGGACTAGCCTAGACTCCCTAGTCCACTGACCACATGCCGCTGCTTCAAAATGTTTTGAAACACTGTGGGAAGAAATTTGGAATCTTTAGGAATGGACCATGCATTCATTTATGAATATAAATTAAATATAGCCCAAACTAGCAGAACAGTCCTCTCTCCTCTCAGGTATTTCCACCATCTTCACAAGCCTGTTTAAATAATTTATTTACTGGAGCAGAGAATACATTGTAGCAAGTGGATGATTTAGAGTCTATTCATTTTTATTGCTCATAACAGTAATATGGCTTCAAATATAATCCCATGTTTTTACCACATAATAAAAAGTGATAATATATTAATCATGACTAGATGATTGTTAAGCTTCCACAGCTCTTCTTCTAAATATTCAGTGGTGGTGACATTTTTATTTGTAACAAAGATTTATTGTTAATGGCTTCTTTTTCAACAGAGTATGTTATATCTGCACCCAAATGAACCAGTTTCGGAAGACTGGGTCCTAGTTTCAAAACAGCAACCATTTTGGGAGGGGGAATTCTTGTAACCATAAGCTATAATAGATTAAAAAGTGCATTCTACAAGCAATGCAAATATTCATTACCTCTGAGGGGGAAATAATGGAAGGGCAGCATTCGGACCTTCTGTCAGCACAGGGCAATATGTTGCAGGAAAGTGGAGGCAGAGTAGCAGATAGCAAAGGTAGAGTCTGGGTGTACAGAATCTAGAACAACACCTAGGGGTAAAAAAACCCCAATGTTCCAACACTGACAAAGTTAGGGAAGTTGTTGTTGTTGTTGTTATAGCAGAGACTAAAATAATAGTCCACATCAGCTTTAAGATATTAATAACACTGAAATATGTTAAAGGTGTTGGGGTGAGGAGAAGAGTCTTGGCTTGGTTGTCCCAAAATGTTCCTAGATGTGTCTTTTGACAGCTCAGGAGTTAACAGGCCTGAATAAGTCACTGTGCTAACTTTAAAAATATGTGTCCAAGGTAACTTATTTCATAACAACTAATTTTGTAATATAAAATAATAGTTTGGGGTGTTTTTTTTAACCTCACATGTTTTAAATTGCTAGATTAATGGTGGCTGCTCATTTCTATGTAAATCAGGTCTCTAGATCTCTCTATGCAACCCTTGGCATAATTAAAAAAATATGTGGCTGTAAGCAATTCATGTATCCTAAAGACTAAACACTTAAGATTTTGTCCTATCAGCAGTCTCTCTGTTCATAAGTGTCTCAAGCTGAGGAAGGTAAAACAAAGATACCTGCTGATCTATATTCAAGGGTGTCCTTATTAACTGCTTCAGTATTTTGATTTAGAAAGATTAGCCCATATAAATAATGCATCAAAGATAGTTGAGTTACTTTTGCATATGAGACATTTCCTTGTTTACAGTTTTTTAAAATGTAAAGTATAGTAACTATGCTGAGGTGAGTCACTGAGTGACAATTTAGTATTACGGAGGCTGCCACCTAAGCATACTTCCTCCCCATTGAGCTTCTGAAGAAAAACCACAGAATTAAGATGTGTGAAAGTGGAGAGAAAGCCAAAATTCAAAGCTGGATTTTTGCTCTGTAGTGAAGTTTTAGTTCAAGGTTCATATATTTAAGTCTTGGGACGACTTTCAGGTGAAGGGCTGATTGTAAATATTTGTAATAAATACATGAATAAGCAATTAATCACTTTTAAGAAATCCAGAGACATTTCTAACACTTCTAGGCAAACAGCTATATTATCGTGAAAATCTAGTAGTCACATTCTTTTTTTAAAAAAACCTCTACTATCTGTATACGATAACAGTATGTGACAATATCACATGTCTTATACATTAGTTCAATTTGTAGACATGCCTCTGACTAATCTTGACAAAACCTCAACTCTTGTTAAACACAGTAGCCATGCTCCGGAATTCTAATTCCAATTTCCTCACAACAACAACAAATCATCATATAATGTGCCACAGATTCACATGACACTCTGGCTCATGGTCTACAAATTATTTTCTATGTGGGCTGACATTTTTCATTAGCCAAGATCCCTGTGCGCCATAGGTGACATTCCCAGCAGAGTGTTCTGTCAGAGCTACAAACCATGAATCAACACCCTACTCCTGAAAAGTCTGACCCCCTCAATGTGTAAAACTAGACTTCGATACTAGATATCCTTGTGGAATACAGAACTATATTTTTCTATATGGGTTTTGTCTATACGGCTGCCTTTCTTGACTTTATCGCCAAGATGGGGAAATCTTCTTAGTGCTGTGAATTTCAGATCAATCCTTTGCATCTGATGCATGGGGTTTAGTTTTGTTTTCTGCAAAATGTGTCACCTGATGGAAGGGTCAGGAATTTAAGCCTTTCCTTCCTGCTGCTGTTCTAGGGGAAACCTCTATTTTGAACCTGGAATTTGGGTTTTTGTGGGGGTGCAGTCCTTATTTTCTAGAAAAATAGGTGCCTTTACTCACCATGAAGTTGTTAACACTAAGTGTTACACTTTTTAACAAAACAAATCAAAAAGGTGCCGGTGCTGCGTTCTGTTGAGCTCCCCCTGGAAAAAAAGCTGGAGGGGAGAATCCATTACTGGCACCAATGGGCGATTTCTTCCAAATGTAAAAGCATATTCAGAGGCAGGCTCCAATTAATTATCGGTCCTATTCCTGTATTTGCATGTTGAAAAAGCGGAATGAAAAAGCGGACACAAAGAAAAATATCACCACTAGTTTGGCCCAAAGTATCTATGTTCAGTCGCCAAATTGGTATGTTTGTCCCCCCCCCCCATCTATCTTTTAAAACACTGTTTCATGCAATATGTATATACAGGTTGCATTTATTGTGGCAGACTTAAATCCTGATTGCCTCCATTAAAGTAAATTAACTGCAGACATGTCCAGTTTTGAGAATCAGAAACCAAAACAGCTACACTTAAGCCCCCCCCCCGCACCTTTCCTTTTCTTTCTGCTGTTATAGTTAAGAGCATCTGGACGTTCAAAATTCATACAATGTGAAATGCAGTAGCAAAACACAAAAACACAGTCACATATTATCAAACCCCAAATCTTTCTATCCAGAGATATGGAGAGTCCTTTGGAGCTTAACTAATGTGACACACCAATTTTATGTGTGATTTCTCATCTATTACTTGGTTTATGTTTAAGATTACAAGATAACCAGGACAATTCAGATACTATTCCCAAAAGGATGAGACACAGTGCTACAAAGCACATTCATCTGTGCTGCAAAGATTGCAGCAGATGTGGTGTGTTAAACAAAAATCCCTGCTTTTTTAACGGCATGCTCTTCCATAGAAAATTCACTGTTAAAGGATGCATGATGGGGTCAGTAGCATTTTACTAAAAAAAAGCATCAGAATAAAAAGACATTATTATTATTTAAAAATTAATGGTAGGTTTTCTAACAGCCATGTCTAAAGAAATAAGCCTCTTTGGAAAGTATATTTAGCAAACCATTATTTTCCTTTATGAACATGTTTTTTTCTGATAAAACTTAAAAATTGCTGTTATAAAACAGGCAACGAGCAGGAGTTTAACCCTTTGTCCCTTATAAAATTTAACTCCTCCAGAGCTGCACCAAATCAGAACTTTTCTACTCCTGCAAACAGCAGCTTTGAATGATTTTTTTTTTAATGGTCTTGATTACAAAAGAATAGAAAAGGAATAAACTACTATGCCTCACATATTGATGTTCTGATAATCAGATACCCTCCTCAGAAATTGCTATTTGCATTTAAAAACACACACACACACACACGTGCATCTTAAAGGCAAGGATGCACTGAACATGTGTAAAGGCAAAGGTAAAGGGACCCCTGACCATCAGGTCCAGTTGCAGATGGCTCTGGGGTTGCAGCGCTCATCTCATTTTACTGGCCGAGGGAGCTGGCGTACAGCTTCCAGGTCATGTGGCCAGCATGACTAAGCTGCTTCTGGCAAACCAGAGCAGCGAATGGAAATGCTGTTTACCTTCCCGCCGGAGCAGTACCTATTTATCTACTTGCACTGCATGCTTCTGAACTGGAGCTGGGACCGAGCAACGGGAGCTCACCCTGTCGTGGGGATTCGAACCGCCGACCTTCTGATCAGCAAGCCCTAGGCTCTGTGGTTTAACCCACAGAGCCACCCACGTCAACTGAACATGTGTCTTTGATCCTAAATGTAATTATACATATCATTGTATCAAGCATTCTCAATACTGCACCTGGAAGCTTCAGAATGTTTTGTTGTTGTTTTTTTAAGTTAACAATTAAACACTTTCAATATGACACCTCTTCCTGATTCCTGACTTTCTTCAGATTGCTTTCAGTGCAGTGAAGTTGATTGTTAAAGGAAAACACACACCCTTGGCCACTGCAAAACTAAACGAAACGAAATGTGATTCATCTCTAATGGAAGAGTGAACCAATAGAAGTGTCCATTGAGCAACATTGGTTTAATGGATAGGCAACAATTCTATATTGTGTTTTCACATAAATTCAATATCAATTTCGAACAGCATTCTGACACAAAGCAAGTTTGATTTTCCTTCTACAATGTGATGAATGCATCTTAAGAGACTAAGAAGGGGAGTGAAGAATTATATTGCTTAATACTAAACCAGAGAACCTCAGTTTTCAATAATGCATACTTTCACAAATGCAATTTATTATGTGGATGCAGCTATAGATTATAAACATATGTCCTATAAACAAATCTGCATTCACTGGATATCCAGAGATTCCTTCTGTGAGCTTCCAATCTTCTGTATTTATACAAATTTTGTCTCTTGTTTATCTGCTCAGCTACTGGAAAATACCGTGAAGGAGCAGCCTCACTGATATTGCTGATTGGTTGGTATTGGCTCTGACTTAACTTGGCAACTCTAAGCCATAAAGAAGACTGTTGGAAGACTGGAGCCTGGCTTGTGATCAGATGTATACATATCCTGCTGCTGTTGTGGTTGTTTTGCTGTTGTTGTTAATTCACCATCCAACAGGTTTCATGGGAAATGTTTCAAAACCAGTGCTTCACACCATTTGAAGCAGAAAGCAGCAGTGACTCTTTAAATGCAAATAAGCAAAACACATCCCCACCTGCAGGCAGGATTTGCTGTTGGGACAAATGTCAAACATTTCTTTTTTTGGCTGTTGTGATGCCTAGCTCAGGCGGCCATGTGTCCTACTTTGCAGAGGACAAGCCTTTCTTTGAAGGAGTACTCTAACTGAAGGACCGTCTGATTTAAATATAAGAAACCACAGAAAGGGAGACCAGGGCCTAGCAGATGTCTATTAATAGTTAAGACCCTGGAAAATAGTCTGAGCAGCAACACATGTCACCTGAGAAGGGTTGCATTCCAACAGAAATTATATTAATTGTTTCTAGAACAAAGAACACATGCAAATTAGATGCATGCCTCTTCACTGGTAGCAGTAACAAACACCAACTTGGATTGCTTTAATATAACTCTCACACATCACACAGAGGGCAATCTAATGGGGGCGGGGTGGCAACACCCAGAACAGTGGCAGGCAGAGGTGACGGGGTATTATTCTGTCTGGCAAGCTGCATAATTTGGGGGGGAGCATACCGCCCCTGGTAGCGCAATCCCGGTGGGGTGCCATCGCGGCTGCCACTCCACCCCGCTGGGCACCACGCCCCTACGGGCGGCATGCCACACTCCCAGGATGTGCACCACGCCCCTACAGGTGGCATGCCACGCCCCAAGGACACATGCCACGCCATGCCCCTGCCTGCTCCGCCCCCCGGTGTCAGAGCATGAAGCTCTGCCACTGCCCACAGATTCTCAGAAATGCAAAATTGTCAGAACTTAAAGTTATAAAGCTCCCAAGATGGTTTTGATTAAAACAACCACCACCACCACCCTTGGCAATCAAAAGTAATTTTCCCATTGCTAGTGCATATAAAGCTATCCTATATGTATCTACTTACTGGGACTCCATTTCCTGCATGCCCACAGGTATCCTGCCTTTAAAAGCTGTTTTGCTTGTCTTGTTTGATGAAATTATCCTTGAAAAATAATAATCTAAAGCTACTTCTAGAACTTTCCTTACCATCATCCAAGGGATGAAGCAGTTTTGTATCTGCATGCTGGATTTTGTCTCCCCAAAAAACTTAGATTTGGCCACATAACATTCTCTTTACCATTTGCAGACAACTGTGGAATCAAGAATACTCAGCCACAAAACAGCTTGTGTAAAAACCGGACACAAACATACACACAGACAACCTGCAGAAAAGCTGGTTCCTTTCTAAATCTATTTGTATGTAGAAAGCCACCTGTTTTACAGGGCTCAAGATCTCCATAAATACGACTCGCCAACAGCTTTATAAATTGTTTACAGTCTGTAGAGTCTCAGTCGCACAACCCCTAAGGACTCTGCACAAATACTCACAGACTCCAAGAATTGTAAATCATCACTTTACTGGAATTGCACATGAGGCAGCCGGGAAGAAATCGCCAGTTGCATTAATTATTTATTTACTTGAGGAAGTCTTTCCTCAAGAATTTAGCAGCTCACGTAGAAAGACCTCAGGGGGGAAACAGAAATATAAAGTTCAAATCTATTAGGCCTTTTGGTATTAAAATAAACATAGCAGAACTGGCTCATAGTTTTGATTCCTTCTCTTTTATTCCAAATTTAATGTGACTTCAGAGCAAAACGAGTTTCATTAGATGTCCTCTAAAAAGGTATTCCAATTGAACTTCCTTAGCTAAAGAAATAAATCCGCACACACATGTGGCCCCCACATTCGAAATGACTCTCAGGCTGTTTCAAACATTTGCTACATAATGACCCTTAGAGACTTACAACGGAGAGCTGGTCATCTCCTTGATCAAATGGTGAGGCAGCTACTGCCAGGTTTCAACAACCACTCTCGTTTATTTATGAAGCTCTTTTTCATATTGCCAGAAAGCATGCAAAACTATATATGGGAAAAGAGCAACAAAAATGTGTCTGCTCTCATGGCTTCCAACATCTATGTGTCCAACTGGGACCTGTGTTCACTGAGCCTACACAGAGAGGAAGTTTGTAGGATGTGTTCATTGTTTTATTGCAAAGATTCTCTAAACATTGGCAGTGGGGACAGGGTGTGTGGTCCTAGACTTCCTCCATGTGTTCATTATACATTTTCAAACAGTGTGACAAAAAATGGAGGCATGTATTTGGAGGAAGTGAAAGGTGAGGCAACATTCAGTTCGCCATATAGGCAGAGGTGTTGATTTCTGTCAGCACATTAAGTCAGAAGAAGAAAGGGGCAGCAACACTCTATTTGGATTACTTAGGAGCTGAGGAGTTTATTTATTTATTAGATACAATATGTCAGACACAATAGGTTTGCAAAAGGGCCAAACTTAGCTCAGTGGTACAACAGATGTAAAGGAGAAGTAAAGCTTCATTTATTCCAATGAAATGCACTGGTTAAATAAAATTTAGGTTGAGTTCCTAAATACATTTTGACAGCAGTGGTGGGCGAACCTGTGATCCTCCAGATGTTGTTGGATTCTAGTTGCCACCATCCCTGAGCATAATGGCTGTGGCTGATGCCACTCCATAGCACGGAATTACTCCATTGAATGCAATAGGACTATTTTTATTTTATTTTATTTGTTACTTTATTGTTAAATTTACATCCTGCCCTTCTAAGGGAGCCCAGTGAACATTCATAGAATTGCCCTGTTGATTGTGAGTTTAGAGAATTGTGGTTAAATATGATAGACATGGATGGGGTAGACTTGCATTATATTTAGCTAAAGCTGGTCTTTGAAAAAATATTCATCTCCATTCCTCACCTATGCAAATACACACAGGCTCATTTACCTAAAGCCAGTCTGTTCAGAGATTAATAGTATCACAACCATAAAGTATTTTCCTCATGCTGCAAAATATGATTTAAGGGGTTAATCAAATTAGGCAGCTACTTCTTCTTTTTGCCTAAAATCTCTCAGTGTGCAATTTTAACTTTTTAGGTCTCATGCAAAGAAACTATGTCAATCGTTTGATTTGTGAAGCGGGACAGCATATCTAATTTCAGCCTATTTAATGCCACATTCTTCTGGGGCTTTGTATGGCACTTTCAGCTGGTTTCCTTTGCATTGGAAAAGAAAACACAGATCCACAAGCATGAAAACAGGCAATAGCTGCCACATGGTGATACAGGATTAGAGAGGGAGGCGAGTTCAAAGCTTGGCATGTGAAGTGTGCCACAGCAGCGTGCCCTGTCAGGCAATCCAGTAAGACTCGACATGAAGCTCTCCAAATGAGAAACCAAAATATGAGAAGTTTACGTGTGGGTGGTGGATTGGGTTTTGTTTTGTTTTTTGGCACCTGTTTGCTTCCTGATGGGTTCCAAATGGAACCCTGGGCCGTTTTTCTCTAATCCATCTTGGAGCTGACAGAGGTGTAAGTTGTGAGCCGCAGCTTGCCTGCTGTGCTGAAAGATGACAAAGCTCAATAAAAACAATTATTTCAAAGCCTCCATCTCATCTATTATTAAACCTGTGAAAAGAGTTTTAATTTCCTTTGCAATTACACTGTGGAATGTTATACTTGAGAAGGAAAACTAAAGAATGTTTGAGGGGGTGCCTCTCTCTCTCTCTCTCTCTCTCTCTGTGTGTGTGTGTGTGTGTGTATGTATATATATGAGAGAAATGTGTATAATTCAGGACACTATTTAATGCCAATAATGTTCTTCCTGTCTCCAAATTTGAGATAGTTTGCTCTGTAAATACAACACAATTATTTGCAATTTTGCCCATAAAGAAGATCAGATGAAATATTAATGCTTCATAGCATATGCACGACAAACAAACATTGTCTTTGATAGCATCTTGCAGGTATTTTGCAAATACAGAATGGCAGGCAATGATTTATGCATTTTGTCCCACCACAGATTTACCAAATTACTTTGACGAATGTTTGTGTTGTGTTTTGTCTGTAATACAAGTGAAAATGCAGATTATATTCTTGTGTCTTTGACTAACCAGTGATTATGAGGCAATCTATTACACCGACCAATCATTCTTCTTATACAAAACTTTGTTGTTATTGTTTTAATCAAGATAAACTGATAGCACACAAATCCTCTGGTGCTTCCTGATCTCAGAGTTCTAGAAGAATTTTGCAGGATTTGACTGCATAGCCCCAGCCTTCTCAAGCCCATGGGAGAAGGAATTTAATCTGTGAAAAAGCTAAGAAATAGATGAGACTGACATTTAGACCTCTCATAACTCGTCTAAGCTGACTGATGCCTCATTACTGAATTTAATTCTTTCATGCTGCACTCTGGTTTCTCCAAACATCTGGAATATTCATTTCACAGGAAATTAATATTTCCATAGTTCCGCAAGGGTTATACATCTTTACATTTCTTACTGCTCAGTATTCTAGCATACAGTAATTTTTAACTAAGTACCTGATACCAATGAACACATTGAATGCATATTTATGCAGATGATTAAAAAGGTAAAAGGCACAAATGTTTATCTGATGTAATTTTATTATATTCGGGATTTTGTACCAGAACAAGGTGGTGTTACAGGTCAGTGGTGGGTTGCTTGGCAGTGCCAGTACAATATCTGCATCAATTATTCTATGGAGCAAAACTAAATATATTTTTTCTTTTAAAGCAACTCAGTGAAGAATAGATATAAAGGTGCCCCCCAGATGTCAGTATTTTGTCAGATGGATTTAAGGCTGGCACAATTAAAGAGGATTAAAGTGCTGTCACCCAAGTATAACAAATTCACTTTTTAAAAAATGACTGTTTGCAGTTAGGAAAGTAATGGGGAAATACACTGAAAAGTGTGGAATGATTAATTAATGGGAAGATGTGTAAGCACTACTGAATAAATGATACAGTCTTTTCCTGCATACACTTTGTGGAAGCAAATGAGGATGAATGCTCAATAAGCATGTTGCCTGGAGGAGCCCCAAGACATGCATTTAGGACACAGTGGTGCCTCTTGTGCTAGGTGGATAAAGGTCCTAATTCCACCAGGGGTTCCCCCAACCATAGCATCACAGCTGAAGTCCCCAGCATCTTCTTTTTAAAAAAAAGAAAAGACCTTGAGAGCATCAACTGCTTACTATGACCTGTGTGTAGGAAATGAGTACAGTGGTACCTCGGGTTACATACGCTTTAGGTTATATACGTTTCAGGTTACAGACTCCGCTAACCCAGAAATAGTACCTCGGGTTAATAACTTTGCTTCAGGATGAGAACAGAAATTGGGTGGTGGCGCGGCAGCAGCGGGAGGCCCCATTAGCTAAAGTGGTGCTTCAGGTTAAGAACAGTTTCAGGTTAAGAACGGACTTCCAGAACGAATTAAGTATGTAACCAGAGGTACCACTGTACTGTGAAACCAGGAAGAAGGATGGGTAGCTGATTGTGTTTCTATCTCACCCACTCACTTATAAGCACCCCAGGTTCAGCTGCCTCTAGGCTCCCTGAAAGCGTGGGCACACACACAGAGAGAGATTGATGGATGGATGGATGAATAGTGAAGAGGCCAGGACTGGCCAAGGGAGCCTTTTCCCTCTTACTCACATGCACACACACTTCTATGCAGAAACACAGGTTGGTGGAAAGTATGGTGCTGAAAAATGAAAGCCTTCCTTTGCTGTCTCCCTCCAACCCATCCATACACGCAAACTCACAGGGACCTTGCCCTCATGCTCCTTTCTTCTCTATCCCATCTCAACTCTTCTCCTTCCCCTGCCCCCACCAGCACAGCAGCTCTCGTTTTTTCCTTTTTATTTTTCCAATAGGTAGCATGATGGCAACAAAAGTAGGGAGTGAAAGGCAGACATCCTAAACTGAGTGGAGCTGCCAACAATTGTTTTCAGGGCCTGATAAATCAAAACCAACTTCCCATATATTTCCTCTTGGCAAGTGAAGCCTCTGCTCTTGGGGGAGGGAAGGAAAATGGCCTTGTTTTGTTTGTTTGTTTATCCATCAGGTCAAGGTGCCTTGTCTCCCGCCCTGCCCAGTTCCCCATTTCCTGCCTACTGGCTAGGTTGCATGCAGAATAAGTGAGCACAGAAATACAATATTGTTATGAATATGAGGGGGCAGAACCCCAAAATTCTTATTTTAGTAAATGGTAGGATTTAGCTAATATTTGGAGTATTAAGGGATGATGCCAGGCAAAGTGTAAAAATATAGACTAAGCCTCTCCTCTTGTTCAGGAGATCAGCCAACAGAGGTGCCTTCAAGGAACAAAGACGAGTGATGGCAGAGTCATTACTCTGACAAAAGATGGGACATTCCATGTAAGACAAGAAGGGGAGTGCCTCCCTTGGCTGTGTGTTAGTTAGCAAAAGACAATAGAAGAGTTTGGAGGGAGAGGTTGCAAGGGTTGGAGGCAGAACTTTCCAAACTTTTCATGTTGGTGGCACACTTTATAGACATGCATTATTTCACGACACAGTAGTTCAGTTTTACTAGCAAGCCAGAGTTGAAACTAACCCCTTTCCAGTCCCGGGAAGAGTGCAGGGAACCAGTGCCGGATTTCTGTATAAGCTAAACAAGCTATAGCTTAGGGCCCCACTCTCTTTGGGGGCCCCAAGAAATTTAAAGGGGGGGAAACTGGATGTACATTTCCAAAATATAAGATAAAAAACAAATAAAATAACACCTGCATACAGCAACAGTGTTTTGTGTTGTGTAGGCTCCCATGATGTAATTAGGTCTATAAATTACCATATAGCATATATTCAACACACAAAAAAGTGACAATTTGTTGTTGACAAAGGACAGCTGGACATATAAAGGGCCCCAATACCTTCAGTAGCTTTGTTGTTGTTTAGTCATTTAGTCATGTCCGACTCTTCGTGAACCCATGGACCAGAGCACGCCAGGCACTCCTGTCTTCCACTGCCTTCCGCAGTTTGGTCAGACTCATGTTTGTAGCTTCGAGAACACTGTCCAACCATCTTGTCCTCTGCTGTCCCCTTCTCCTTGTGCCCTCCATCTTTCCCAACATCAGGGTCTTCTCCAGGGAATCTTCTCTTCTCATGAGGTAGCCAAAGTATTGGAGCCTCAGCTTCAGGATCTGTCCTTCCAGTGAGCACTCAGGGCTGATTTCCTTCAGAATGGATACGTTTGATCTTCTTGCAGTCCATGGGACTCTCAAGAGTCTCCTCCAGTACCATAATTCAAAAGCATCAATTATTCGGCGATCAGTAGCTTAGGGCCTCATAAATCTGGCCGTGCAGGGAACATCTGCACACAGCATACCTTTTTTAGGAAGGAGAAGAAGAAAGGGGTCACGCAGGGCCAGCTGGAAGTGGCTGTACTCAGAGACCGGAGAACGTGGCTGGCTTCTTCTTGGGACCCAAGCTTGCTGAAGCTGTGGAAGAAGCAACAAGACACACTCTTGGGTTTCTGCACTCCATCAAAACTCAGGTGTAAATAAGTGTAAATAAACCATGTTTCTTAATGACAGTACTTTCTCCGCCATGCCTAATTCCAAAGCAACACAAACCCTGGTCAAGTGCGAAGACTCCTGGACTCTCATGCACCACTTGGCAGAGGTTAGCGTGGCCAGTAAAAATATTTTTAAAATGCCAAAAAAAAAAAAACCCTCCTAGAACAGGGAAATAAATTGTTCTGCTTTGATATATAATAAGAATATCTTTAGGTATTGGCAATATTTCTAGTGCTGAGGCGCACAATGAATAGGATAACAAGCTCAGAGATAATAATTTGCATATTTGGAAGTACTGTAAAATTTGCAAAAGAAGAAGAAATCATTATCATGGAAACACCAATACTCAGTGGTTGGATGTTTTGTGTGTCACTGGTCCAACTCCTGGTGTCAGGCTGTAAGCAGGATTCTTCAGGGTTTTCTGGCAGTGGAAGTCTATTTAGTGCAATTTTGGCTAAGCAACAAATTGGACCAATGTGGCAGTTTTGATTGGGCAGGAATAAAAATCTCTTCAAAAAGCAGGGATTCGTGCATCCCTTAGCAATGGTAAAGGATACAGTCATACATTTCTCTGACTAGTATACAAAGTGTGAAGGCCCACTTCACTCCTCTCCTCTTCCCTGGGTGCTAGGAAACAAGGTTGCAGGTAGCCCAGAAACTGATATGGAGAATGGGATTGGAAAAATGAGAAACCGTGAGGAACTGAAATTGACAGATTGACAGACCCATCCCTAATTCAAGTTCAGTAGTGAAGATGTTTGTTCACAAATATATATTGTTACACATTCCCAAACAGTCAGAAGTTGCTGGAGAAGCACTACCCAGGCTTGGGTTTCCTTTGATGAGAAGACCACAAATATATAAAGAGGAATGTGAAAGAAGTCAGAAATGCAGCAGGCAGGTATATACATACGAGAAATGTGAGGACTACATCGGAGACCAAGAAGCAAGTTGGTGGCTGATGTTCAAGCACAAAGCAAAGCAAGACTTGATGAAACTTCTTGTTTAAATTCCTTATTGACTGATGTTATTACTTTCTAATGTTGTTTTATGATTAGAAGGTAATGTTGTATGCTTAGTAGGATATGTGTTTTGCAGAGAAGCTAATTTTTTAAAGCATTACCTGACATTTTCAGAAGGTAAAAATAAAATTCTTTGGTTTTAGAAGAGCATTTTATCTGCTTTTTAATCAAATGTAGATTTGTGTATTCAGAGCCAGAGACCTCCCCCCTAAATAAACACACATTTGACTCAAATTTTAGTTTTTGGTTTGGCAGAATTTAGGCCACAACTCTATTGATTACAGAAAAGTGAGCGGTTGCATAGGCTCTGGTTCGCCTAGCTCCCTGCACCCTTGCAGGCAACGCTGACTCAGGGCACCAGAACAGGTCAGCAAGGATGAACACCCGAGGTAGGCAAAAAGCTGGGAACAGACTATGTTCACCCCCCAGATGCTCCCCTGGACTCAGGTACGGGCACAACCCCCTCTTGGGGGTTGACCAAACCAGTTGAGTCCCTGGATTCCTTTAAGAGAATACCCTTCACATAGGGATGGCGAGACCGTTCTCCCATCCCTATCACCTGAACCAGTGCCTATCCTCAACCTTACAAGTTGTGACAAATTGCTACGTGGCAGGCAAAACCCAAATGGCAACAGCCAATCAGCCAAGTAGGGAAAATTCCTGCCGTGCCCCTGCATAGCAAGGTCAGATGATGCACATGATGCACAAAAGGATTGTCCCTTCTGTGACTAGGTTTGTATGGGATGAAATGGTCCTTCAGACAACCTGAGCCCACGTTGTTTAGGTCTTAATGGTAATCACCAGCACTTCCAACTTCACATTGAGACATATCAGAAACCAGTGCAGCAACAAAGGTGTTACATGGTCCTCAAAGCAAACTCTGTTGCAGGCACAATAATCTAACGAATCACACACACAACAATGTCCAGCTCTACTCTGCCAGGAATAGGCACACTTGCTGCACTAGCCTAGGTTGTGCAAAAGCACTTCTAGATACAGATGCTAACTGGGCATTTGGGACAAGGCCAGGAGCATACTCACACTGCATGTCTGATTCTTCAAGGGGAGTGCAACCCAAACCAGAATGTACCGTATTTTTCGCTCTATAGGGCGCACCGGACCATAGGGCGCACCTAGGGTTTTTTGGGGGGGGGATAAAGGGGGAAAAATTATTTCCCCCCAGCCCCAAAGAGCAAAGAAGCCAAGACAGCCAGCAGGATCCATCCCGCTGGCTGTCTTGGCTTCCTCTTTAGCCACGCACAACCTCTCCAGCCGGGAGAGGCTGCGCGCGGCTTCGTTTTTAGTCGCGGGGCTTGGGAAGCCCGAGCTTCCCCCGACCCTAGCCCCCAGAATAGGTCCGGGATCGGCGGCAAGTGCTGCGGATAGTTGCCCGAAGCACGGGGTGCGCAGCGCTGCGCTCCCCAGGTTTCAGACTGCAAGCTGCTATCCGCAAGCCTTTGGGCACTCCCGCTGCACTCTGAAGGCTTGCGGGTAGCTTCCTGAAGCCTGGAGAATGAGAGCGGCCGGTGCGCACCAACCCCTCTCGCTCTCCAGGCTTCAGCGAAAGCCTGCATTCGCTCCATAGGACACACACACATTTCCCCTTCATTTTTGGTGGGGAGAAAATGCTCCTATAGAGCAAAAAATACGGTATTTTTATTCCTGGATCAGCCTTCTTACTAGCCAAGGGCTTTTTCCCCTTACCTGAATTAAGCTTCAGTTTGTTATCACAAATCTGGTCAGTCACCATTCTAAGTCACCAATTCAAAAGTTACAGAAATATGCAGATAAAACATAAGTGATTATGATCAGTATGCATACCTACAAAGTAGTGGATCTGCTTTTCCACCTCTGATTATATAGTGCCTCCAGCTCACCACTTTCTTTCTGCCTCACTTGGTCTCACCACCACTATTGCTCTTTAACATCTGCCCTTCAGCTTCTCCAGGCTCTAATGCCTTGAACTCATAACATAACATAAGAAAAGCCCTGCATGAGCAGCCCAAAAACTCATCTAGTACAGCATTTTTCACAGTGGCCAACCAGGTGACTATGGAAACCTCCAAGCAGGACATGAATGCTATCACACTCTCCCAACGTGTGATTATGAGACCTCTGGATAGATCAGTCATTAACTCCCTTTAAAGAAACTCCACCCAACAATTAACAAACAATTTCCCTAACTAAGGACGTTCAGCTAAGCATTGTATTTACAAAAAATTATGGAAAATAAAGGTTGCTCTCCCCCCTTGAAGTGTGTGTGTGGGACAAATTAATGTCTATATTAATATATATGAAGTTATTTTAAATTTGTTAAAGTGCTTAGCTAGCTCTGTTGCCCACTCTAGTTATAACATGTAGGATTTCCCTTCCCTCTGTTGCAAAAACTGTATGCTCTGTCGTCAATGCAACATAATTTTCTTTTCATTATAACTAACTGTCTTAATAATTCCTTCTATCAATCAAATTACATTTTGAGGTACATTGTACAGGACTTAGCCTCAGATTTCATTAGACATTTTTTTGGGGGGGGCTCTTAATTAAAAGGAGTGAATTGAAACTAGTAGAACAGCATACAACATTTTCGATAAAATAATTGCTACTACAAAATAACAGGGCATAAAAGAGATCCTTTAAAAATGTTTAATAAGCTGGCAGTCTCTATTTTTTTTTAAAGGTACCCAGACACATCAAATCTCTCCATGCTCAAGAGACTGTCATGGATTGCCATTTATTTATTTACAGTAACCAAGGGCGTTTCTAGTCTATTGATATTTTCTTGCGGGATTCAGTCACATACTGGCAAATTCTTATCCTATGATCGCTAAGCTTGCTCAGGAGTCTGGTGAGGAACTTTGTTGAAGGCTTTTTGAAAGTCAGCGTAAGCAATGTCAACTAGATCACCTCTACCTATATGCTTGTTGACCCTCTGAAAGAACTGCTAAAGGTTATTAAAACAAGACTAGGACTTATCATTGCAGCAAGATTCAGTCTTCTCCATGCTTTGTAATTGTATCATTGATGATGCTTTTGGTCTTCTTTTTTAAACTCAGTGACCGTATTTTCCAGAATACCCCCTAATCGCTTTTTAAAATTTGATGTTACATTGACTGCTTTCCGATCCTCAATTATGGAGGCTGTTGTCAGGGTCAAGTTGCATATTTCTGTTAAAACATCAGGAATTCCACATGTATGTTTTTGAATAACTCTTGGTTGAATGCCATATGGACATGGTGATTTGTTCATTTTTAGTTTTCCAGTAAGCTATTGATTCATCTGTTGTCACACCTATTTCCTTGGTTTCTCAGACTCCCTTCCCAAGAAAGATATTTCAGGCATTTGGACCTGCTCTACGTCTTCCCCTGTTTAGACACATGCAAACAATTCATTAACCTTCAACAACACATACACCTTGCACTGGGTCTTGGGCACTGCTTAAGATTAGGTCCGGGGTTGCTGCTGTTCTGATCAGTTATATGCTTAAAAGTTCAAGGACACATACATTTAAGATACCTAGAACATTTACTGCTTTGTCATAACTGGAAAGTTGCATTGTGTTCCATCCTACTGTCTTCTTCTTTTTTTAAAAAAAAAAGATATTTATTGAAATTTTCAAAAAAATAAAAACAAAACATAAAGAAAAAACACACAATTAAACATACATACAATTTACATTTCTTACTGTCAATGACCAATTTCCTTGACTTCCCCACACACACCCCTTCTTGTATTCCAGTTCCAATTTTTAGCTCAGCAAGTTCTTGTCCCCAAACTTTACCTTATTTTCTCTAATTCATTTTAGTTAACCAATTTTAACTTATAAACCTCAATCTTTATACATCAATACTTATTCTTCAAAATCTTTTTCTAGGTTCACCCCATCAATTTAATTAACCAATTTTAACTTATAACCTCAATCTTTATACGTCAATACTTATTCTTAAAAGTCTTTTTCTAAGGTCGGCCCCAATTCCCTTCCCCGAAATCCCCATTTTTATGTTAGTGGCAAAACCAAATTAATTAAAACAGAATATAGTTATACACCCTTTGGATTCCCAAAGCCCCACCACCCCCTTTCCCGGTTTCGAACCCCAACAAAAAGTCCATCAGTCCATCTGCAGTCAGCCTGGCGACCTCACGTCCGAGGCTCTCAATTCTCTCTCAGTTCCTCTCTGCCGGTTTTTTTTATAGTCCTTTATATTAAACTCCGAATCTCGAAGGAGCTCTGTCCCAATAAGGTCCATGTTTCTTCCAGCCAGGCCTCCGTATTTAAAAATGGAGCCAAAATCTTGTTTCCTACTTCTCTTAAGTCCAAATGTCCCAAAAGCTCCAGTTTCCACTTTAGCCAAGTTTGTATTCCATAGGTCTTCAGATCTCCACATAGGGAGATCTCTCCATTCTCCATTCTTCAATTCAAACCAAATTTTCATCATCCTGATCTTATTTTCCTTTATATCCATCTTAACCGGCCTCTGGCTCTCCTCAATCATCTGTGGCATTATAGCTCCTCCTTCTTTTTCCTTCGAATCATCATGTTCCTCTTTCATCACATTCTCAGATTTCTCAAATTTCTTTTCATATTCAGCTGTAAAAAATTTTAAGTCAACTGCAAAACTTTCCTGTTCAACTGCAAAAACTTGAGTCAAGTCCCTCCCAGGCTCAGCAACTTTATTTACTGTTCCATTCAGTATTGTCACATTTGTTGCCAAAACATCACTCTGTTCCTGCAACTTTCCCAAGAGAAAAAAAGTCTTCTCCAGTTCAGCCAGTATTTTTCCACTTACAGCCATTTTTGTAATGTCCTAAACCCCCTCTAGAGGGATTCTAGTTTCTTAATATCTTCCAGTTCCAACCCAAAAGTCAAGTTAGCCTTTTCTTCTTTATTTTTAACAATTTGTTACCAAATTGTAACGAATATAACCAGCAAAGACAGCAGAAACAAAGTTCTCCTTTTTTCCCAACTTTGACAGCTAGTTTGACAGCTGTCAAAGTCTTTATGTCTCTTCCGCAGGCTCTCTCACCAATCACTCCCGGGTCTTGGGGGAGGGGTGAATTCCGTTCTCAATGTTAGCTCTTATCCTCCAGCACAATCACTTAAATTGCCCCAACGTAGAGTTAATTGCTTTTCTCCACAAAGAAGAAAGGTATTCTCACAACCTTAGTAATAAAGTCCTTGCTTTATGATGTTTACAAGGCGGGTAGGCGGACTTCCTCTTTACACCTTACCCGGTCGTGCCTAATTCCCAAAGAAAATTTCCCTTTTAAGTCCAATTTCCGTGTTACTCACGGGTTGTTGCTTTTAATCCAAATGTTCAGAGAAAGAAGTCAGCGCTCTCCGTCCATGGCATGCGGCTTCACTCAGCAGGGGAAGCAGTCGACTCACAGCACCGCACCGCTCTCCGTCCCCCGTTCCAGAGCCTTTAAAAAGGCTCCTTTGCGGGTCGGGGGGGCGCAAATGGTGCCCGAGTCACCAGGTCCACAGGCTTCAGCGCCTGTGGTTTCTGAGGGTCCCCGCGTCGCCGCCGCGGCAGGACCCGACCCCTGCTGAGCCGATTCCCTCCGGAGCTCGGAGGGAATCCGCCATTAGGCGATGGCGCTAACCCGGAAGTCCATCCTACTGTCTTCTTACATCTTATGAAGATTATGTATTTTTCTTTCTTTCTTTTTTTTAAAGATATTTATTAAGTTTTCCAATTTTTTAGACAAACAAAAAAAATCAAACGCAATTTTTTTTTTAAAAAAAAACATATAGTTCATAAAACATACTTTTCAATAACAAATTTCTCAGACCTCCTCATACCTCCCCTTCTTGTATTCCATTTAAAATTATTTGTTCAGCAAATCCTTCACTTAAAGCATTACAGCTTGTAATATCACCTTATTTTCCAAACCCTTTCCCCCCCCCATCTATGTTCCTTTATATCATTACAGCTAGAAACCTCTCAATTTCAATCCAACACCATTCAACTTTCCTTAATTTTGCAATATTTCTGTAAGTAGTCCTTAAATTTTTCCCAATCTTCTTCTGCCGACTCTTCTCCCTGGTCACGGATTCTGCTCGTCTTCTCTGCCAGTCCCATACAGTCAATCAGTTTCATCTGCCATTCTTCCAGAGTGGGTAGATCTTGCATCTTCCAATACTTTGCAATGAGTATTCTTGCTGCTGTTGTAGCATACATGAAAAAAGTTCTGTCCTTCTTTGGCACCACTTGGCCGGCCATGCCCAAGAGAAAGGCCTCTGGTTTCTTCAAGAAGGTATATTTAAATACCTTTTTCAATTCATTATATATCATTTCCCAGAAAGCCTTAATCCTGGGACACGTCCACCAAAGGTGAAAGAATGTACCTTCATTTTCCTTACATTTCCAACACTTATTATCGGGCAAATGATAGATTTTTGCAAGCTTGACTGGGGTCATGTACCACCTGTATATCATTTTCATAATATTCTCTCTTAAGGCATTACATGCCGTAAATTTAATCCCGGTGGTCCACAACTGTTCCCAGTCAGCAAACATAATATTATGTCCAACGTCTTGTGCCCATTTAATTATTACAGATTTAACCGTTTCATCCTGAGTATTGCATTTCAACAGCAAGTTATACATTTTTGACAAAGTCTTAGTTTTGGATTCTAACAATTCTGCTTCCAATTTAGATTTTTCCGAAGATTATGTATTTTTCAATGCATTCCCCAGCAGCAGTGGAGGAAGCTACTCGGGTGCCTGGGGCAACATACCCAGGGGTGGGGCAAGCCGCCCAAAGGGGTGGGGCGCACTGCGGGACCTCTGGAGTCTGCCTGCCTCCTCCCACTCAGCCGCCCTTCATCTGGGGGGGGGGAGCAGCCAGGGGACCATTTGGGCAGCACTGAGCCTGTGTGCGCCCAAGCCACTGCAGCTCTCCCAGGAGAGACGCATGGCTTGGGCACACTGCAGGACCCACAGTGCCGCCCGGCATTTTGTCACCCCCCTCAGTGGTGACACCCACAGCGGCCCACACCCTCTGCACCCCCTTCCTCCACCCCTGTTCTCCAGTAAACTAAACATTCTGTATGCCTCTTTTCAAGGCTAGTCCAAGATATTTTGGCACCTGAGACAAACCACAAAATAAGATCTACATCGGGAATAAGGGCAATGAATCAAATCAAACACCCAGTGGTTGAATGCAAGTGAAGAGCACAGATGGCATCAGAGAGAAGCCCCTGCCATTTCCTACCTCAGGGTGGATGGACCGGCAGCACTTCCTATTTGCTAAGAACACAGTGTAGAGGCTGCATTGGGGGCACTGCTAAGGAATGTGGCAGATCAGGCCTCCAAGAATCATGCAGCAGTGTTGGGCAATGAATTCCCTGGAGAAATCTGCTGCTCCTGTGGATCTTGCAGCCTCCACCTGAGCTTGCCTCATAAATGGGCTGGCCCTGTATCTTTGCTCTTAAAGCTGAACATGTTTGGCCCTGAAGGCTGCTTGGATGAGAACCAAATGTAAATGGCCTTGAGTTCCTCAGAGGAAGAGTGTATGAGTGTGATCAATAGATCACAGTACTGCCAATGATTCCCTTTGGAAGCAAGACAATAAGAAAAATAAGGACGTGAAAACAGAAAAACATCACAAGAGGAGCAGTGAGAGTTGGGCTTTCTTTATTTTAAAATGAATGCAATCAGTGAGTTCAAAGTAATAATGGGGAGTGCTGAATTTGAAGGATGCTAAATTGAATGTTTCTTTGCAGTAGTGGCTTTACTTCTCCTGTGTCTGATCGGAGGTAGGCAAACGATAGGTGTGGCCAGCCCAAAACAGCCTCATGGGCCCAAATGAGGAATCCTATTGGGACTACAGTCTGTGGACTGGAGGTTTCCCACGACAGCTGTACCAGCTCAAAGTCATTTCCCTCTGTATTATGGCTGACAAGTTTAGAGTTCTTGGTGAGAGCCTATTAAGAGCAAGACAAGAGTCCTCTGCTGTCAGTTTTTGCTGAAGAGATTGGGAGAAAGGGAGTTGTGAAATTTCTAAAACAAAATCAAGAGAGCAAGGAGCGGAAATCCAATCCAAATTTGATAGCTGAGAAATGTCTCTTCATCCTCACACCCAGCATGCTTTAAAGTAGATGTCCAGTTCATGGTAAACAAAAATCCTGGGATTGTGAGTTGTACCATTAGTTCCCCCACTGTGATCTTACGGAAAACTATTAGTGATTACCATACCATGAAAACAAACCCCATCTGTTTTATCTCCAAGACAAATTTTTCTCAGCGCTTTATGACAATGCAATCCTGTCTTTACCAGCTGTGGAAACCTATTTCTGATGCTTTTAAATGAATGGAAAATAATCTAAGGAGGAGGGAAAGCCACACCTGAGGCACAAAATTAAAACTTATTATACAGTGTGACTTTGGAATTACTCTTGAACAGACTTACAGCTAGCAGATGAGATTTTTTTTCTTCTTACATAAATGAATGGGTTACTAACAATGGCACCCATACAGATGCACCAGAGATAGAGGTAACTTGTGCATCTATGACCTCCCAATTTATTGTTATTGGCTCCAGGTATTGTATTGATTATTTGATTTACATTTTTCAAAAACTATTACACTGATCCAGTTTGCAACTGAAATCAAAAAGAAGGGGCGAGGGGAGGAAGGGCAAAAGTTTGCTACACCATTGTTTCTATATTCTCTGTCCTCTGAGGCTGCATTATATTATTGCTGAATAGTTGTATAGAATTCAGAAAATCCACGTGGTTCTTGAAACATTTAGACACACATGAAACTATACTTCTTGCCTGTTTTATTACTAATGTTTCAAGACTCCCTGCACACAGGAAGGTTCTTTTCACACCTGCAAGTACAGGAGCCCACAGAATATTACACTGAAATGGACCGGTCTGATGAGATTCAGCCTGATATCAATACCTCTGTCCATCTCACTCACAGCTAGTGTCTGCCTGTCTGCCTATTATCTCTCTGTGTGTACATTTCAAAGTAAGGTCAATCCCAAGTTTTCAGTCGCCTTTAATTTATTTGAATATTATCTCTCACCACCTGAGGACATATTTAAATAGACTATTCACCCCATGAAATCAATGCGATAAACTTATTCAGCTTCAAACAAAGAATGCAAGAATCAGTCCTGAAATAAATACAATATTCACATTTATAAAATATGCCAAGTAATCCAAACAACATTTATATGCCACTCCCATCCTTCCAGCCAATACCAAGTATCATATTGAATAGTTGTTCAATTGCAACATAAGCCAATGTTTTTATAAGGACTGTAGCAGCTATTTCTTCACCCCCACCCAAGTTATACTATTTCTTTCTTGAAAATAAGCTTATTTCATTCAAAATGGCAATAAATTCTGAGCCACTGTCAAACCCTAGGATGACAGACATCTTGTTTAATTGTTTTCACTACCATAAGAAGTTACCAAGTCATGTTGCAAATTCTTTTACAGTATTCCATAAATATAGTCCTTTATTTCCCTGTCTTCTCAATGAAAACTCGTGTTTATGTCATGAACACCTCTTGTACTGTGCTCTTCTTATCCCTGGCCTTTTCTTTGGTCTCACCTTCGTCCAATCATATCTATCGAGCTGCCAAAATAATTCATCTGTCTTGTCATTCTCTCTCTTGCTATCAATCCCTTCCCAGGTCTTTGTCCAAACCATTAAAACCCTCCATGGCCTTGCCTCACCATATCCCTCTGTGCTAGTTTTGGAGACATTCCATCTCATAACCTTTGATTGTCCAGCTCTCCCACCCTCAGCCACCAAACATCCCCTGCTTTCTGAAGCAACTCCACATATTTCCCCTTGCTGCCCCTTATTGCTGGAGCAGCTTCTCTAAACATCTTCCCCTCATTTCTTTTAAGTCCTTCTTCAAAATTCACCTATTGGGCACACCCCCTATTGTAACTAAGCCAATTGATGGTCACATCTGTGCTGTACATTTAAAGCATTCTTACACTTGCTAAGAGTGCTGATAGCCCTGTTGCTCTCAAAGCTCTACAATTCCTGGAGTTCCCTGGGAAGATGGATTGATAGTTAAACCACTATGAGGATCATTCTATGTGAACTGAAGTAAGAGAGGGGGAATGTCCTCCATTTCTTTGTGTCTATTGTAAGCTTATTGGAGTAGGAATCTCTAATATCCACTGTGGGTGTGTTTGTGTTTTAAACAGTGTGCACACAGATGGTGCTATATAAATAATAATATTATTGATTTTGTCTTTTCACAGGATACTATCAAATACCTTGAGCAGGGTTTGATTCTTAAAAAGCTAGCCATCCCGATAAAAAACCCACACTGGTAAACATTTCCAGGTTTCTCAAAACAGAATGCAATGGTAATTGGATTCAAAGGTCAGCTGTTCCAGTGTGCTGCATAAACCTGTCATTTATAATACCTCCTGAAGAGTGGACACCTTTGAATTAGTGATAGTTGTGATTGTCTCCATGCTGAAAACTTCTCTGTATGTGGAGTTATGGTAATCCACCTGGACCCATTATAGGTTTTACCTGTGAAGCAGCAATCCAGCTAAAATCACATCCTGTCATTTTGATCAAGATGGGATTTGAAACTAAGCCTCGGGAATAAAAACAGACGGAACACATTTTCCAATGCCTCACAATTTGGACAATGGCTCATTATACTTGATTTTTGGAAACATACACACACACCATAACCCCCACAGGTACTTCTACATCACTGAACTTAACATTTCTGCAAAATGATGTGCGTTCCAACATCCCATTGCATTCACCAAATAAACGAACATTCCCTATGCATCAATGCATAAATACATACAGCACATGTCTCCAGAGGCAAGTATTTTCCCCTTTCAAAGTACTTGACTCAGGATTGCAGGATTTCCTCCTTATCCTTATCTCCGACTTTAGTGAATTCTTCTTAAAACTCCCAGCCAATAGCTGTAGACTATTGCTGTAGAGCAGGAGTGTGGAACCTAGTGTTGAACCAGCAGGCCAGATTGTTACTGTCCCCATCCCCATGGACAACCCACCAGCCAATCACGTGACATTGTGAAATACAATGACTAACAAACAGATTGCCCCACCCACTTACCCAAGTCCCTTGCATAGCACTTCCCAAGCACCCAACAGCCAGTTGGTTGTGGAGTGCTTAGAGGACAAAATAACAAGCATAGACCAAAGCTGTGTTCAGCAGGGATTGCCTGTGTGATTGAGTTCCCCACTGGGAGCTCAATATTTGTGATTGTCAGTCACAAATATGCTCAGCTTTATCACCTCAGAGGCTTTTTGTATAACCCTAATAGTTCAACTTAACAAAGGATTGGGACAGGAGAACTGAATAGGACAGAGATGGGGAACCTGTGCCCTCTCAGGTGTTGTTGGATCTACAACTCCCATCAGCCCTAGCCAGCATGGAGGACCACAAACTCTCCAGGAGGGAGGGTGAGAGAGGTTTGGCTGGAAATGGTCCATTGGATAGGAAGTTCTGCAACAACAACGTTAAGTGCAGAAATAAACAAAGGGAAGCAAGGGAAAACTAGAGAAGTATAGACAGTGGAACACAGACACAGATATTATAGATAGTGAAACATTCATAAAGGGAAAATGTATTTATTTCTAATAAATCCACAATACTTACTCTATATTCACAATTACTGTGCAAGTGCCATTACATATAAAGTCGTGATCTGAGCTGTCCTTGTCATTTGCGTTAGGTACAGATCATTCACTTGCTAGTTTATTGGAGGGACATGTTGGAGCTTTTATTAAATCTTGCTTGTCACTATAATATTTTCATGATTATAGCTTGCCTCCAGAGAGCATTCTTCATTGACTTCTGAATCTGACTCTTCACTGAGATATTTGCTCTCAAAAGGCAAAAATCATTGCTACAACAGCAGTAAATCATTATGGATGAAACTTTGAATGTGAGATGTCAGCATCATAATAAAGGAATTAAAAGTTCAGCAAATTAGCAGAGTCAATCTGTTTTTGTTTTGTTTTTCAGAACAAATACTTGAAAGATGAGATGAATGATCTCCTATATATGTGGAGCCGACACTAGATAGCTCCCTTGAATACTGTATGTATTCTGAAGTGTGTAAAGAAAATGTTGAAAGAAATGCTCGTAGATAAAACATGTTTGCTTTGGGGGGACACATGTGAATCTTGTTTCTAACCCACACAATTAATAGTTAGTGTTACAAAGAGCCGTCCCACTACTCCATGTAGCAACATTTTTTGATGGAGCTGCTTTATATTGAGTTAGGGCTGGTCCACACTTCTGTTTGCCCCACTGCTTTCTCCCAGGAAAGCCCATTGTTTAGCACTGAATGTGAGAAAACTGCAATTGGGTTTTCCGTGGGAAAGCAGAAGGGCAAAGACAAAACCATTCAGCCTCATTCATTCTAGGCACAGAACAAGCAGAAGTGCGGACAAGGCCTTAGACTAGCTAAGTGTTATCTATGCTACCCTTGCCCAGCCTTGGGCCCTAGATACTGCTGGGGGTAGAACCCCAGTCCTTGGTCACTGGCCTAATGTGCATGGATGATAAGAGTCCAAAAACATCAGAGAACTGACGGCTTGGAAGGCTGCTGTATGCTGAATGGCAGTGACTCTCCAGGGTTTCAGACTGGGCTCTTTCCCAGGTAAAATTCACACACACATAAAAAAAACTAGGAAAATGTTTTGTTTTGTTTTTTAATTTTTTTTAAAAAAAATATATGTTGAATTTGCCATAGCTCTCAATCACCATCTAGTGTCACATTTGTATATTGCACTTTGCAACACACTTAAAATGTTTTATTTGCAGCAGTATAGCTGAGTCACTAATCTCGTCAGGATATTTTGGGACTCTTCCCACCAGTGCATGCATAGTTGTGCCAGAAGTGATGTTGTTCTCTGGGTGTAAAATTAATGATGGACTGGTATATTGGACTCCCTGGTGTGCCCACAAGCCCAAGGTTTCCCACTCCTCACCTACTCACTAGCTTGCAACAATTTTCCCTTTTGCTGTTTTCAAGGAAAATGTGTGTACTTTCTTCCAGAAATTTGCCCTAACCTCCATTAGCATATTCACTCTTGTGTCTTCAGCCCATTTTACCACATATTTGACTTGTTCAGCCTCTGCATAACATTTGACAAGCAGTTGATCAATCATTGCTAATCCATGTCCATGATTTTTCATTAGGTTCTCCAATTCTGTTGCTTCTCTTCTGTTCCTCATGCATTCAGAGATATTCCTGGATGCAATTCTTTTCATTTGTAGAAATGGCAAAGTACTGAAACCTTAACCAATATTCTATTCTGAATTATCTAAATTAGGAAAAAAAGCTTGTGTAATAAGAACAGCAGCTGCCACTTGAAGGCATCATTATTTTAGCTTTGGTTGCTTGTATTCTCTATCTGACATATGGATATGGATATATATTTTTAAGAAAATAACAGGCACTCAACTGCCTCTTTTCAATAATATATTTTGAAGAGTGCAAAACTGCTGGCATAGGTCTATGGGGAGACTCTTTTAACCACTATGCTTATATTACCTATTGCTCTATGTTCCTTAATCAGAATCAGAGCTTTCTGGAAGGGCCCACAGATACAGAGTTCATCAAAGAGCAACATGGAATCCACCACTGTCAGTCACACATTAGACCCATTAAGTCCTATCCTGGCAATGGATCCAGCTTCACCCTTTTGTGAATGTAAAGGATTCTTCCATACTTAGAAGATTCAGTGGAGACTCCCACTGGAGAAAGGGAAAGGAGCCAGTTTCACCCCTATTCCATCTCCAACACTGTTACTGTCCAACAACTTTTAAGGAGCCACAGGGGCTGCAGGATGAAGAGGATAGGAATGAATGGAGACACCCCCCCTTGTTCCAGCAGGAGCATCATGTGATCTGGCTTTGACTCATTGGAACTCCAGTTTCAGCCCACAGTGTATTAATGCTGGGACATGTTCCCTATGAGCTGACCTCACTTGGTTGATATTTGCTGTTTATTTATTTCATTTGATTAAGTGGTTTTAATGAGGTGTTGTTTGTTTGTTGTTAGTATTTGTTGTGGTTGTGGCCCTTCAGAGTGGGTTACATCTAAAATATATAATGCAGTATAATGAAACAACTTCATGTATACATGTATGTATACGTATCAATGAGTGAGATGGTATATTGAGGGACACTAGCAATAATAATTGGCCTGTCAATGGCATCCTAATGCTATTTCTATAGGTAGGGAATTCCATAATTTGGGGACCACTGTGGAAGCTTTCTCATGGGCCATCACCCCATGCACCTACAAGGGTGATGACACTGAAAGATAATTCCCCTCCTGCAAATGGTAACAGCCCGACTTGCACATACATGAGTACAGTCTTCTAGGACTTTAAACACCAAGGTGAGCATCTTGAACTGTTTTTAAAAGAAAAGTAATTCTCATATACCATTGCTCTTCCTCTCTGAGAGCAGCAGCAGGAGCCAGAAAGCAACTAGTCAAGGCTAGAAAACCCAGTGTTGCCACTGTGACCCTTTGCTCAAGCAAGCAAAATGACCTTAGAGCCAGAAGTAGTTAGATGGTGGGGTGGGGAGGTGATTCAGTTAAATATGAAAATAAGTGGTATCTTCACATGTTCCAGTCATCCACAAACTAAATTCGCTGACAGTTTCTATGAATCATGCTTCACAGTTATTCTAATGTACCTGCACTAAGGTTAACTTATCTTTGCACAGCATGTGTCATCTGCATTGTTGAGAAGACAAACAGAGGAGGTTGTGTTCTCCCCTTGATATGTGTGCATACTTTAACTTCAATTAGCATCATTAATCAGGAGAGGAATCGACCCGTGAGCCATTTTTAATTCTGCCGTGAGGTTTCATAGCGAATCCCAACCACCGAGGAAAGACACACCCAAGTGCTGACAATGCAATATCACCTTGCTAGTTGCTCAGTCATTTCCCATATGCTTATCCTGGGAGACAGTTGACAGCTATGACAGAACATCAATTACTGTCATCCAACCATGTAGAAAACCACACGGAGGCTTATTTCAGCTTGCCTGTCACATTTCCACATGTGTTTAACTTTTTTATAAGACAAAGTCTCTGTCTGGCATATCTTGGGTTCAAACTACATAATCACTTGTACGTGGGGGATGAAATTCTATACAGTTTTCACCTAAATGCAAATCTACCTAATTTTCACTTTTCAGTGTAATATGCAAAATGAAAAATAACCATCCTTCAAAATTCACACGTTTCTGAATTTTGCACTGCAGTTCTCCATTCAGTTAATGTGTACAGAAATGTATATGCTCAGGTAACCTATGCACAAACATTTGTCTATGAGTGAAAATAACATTAAAATACATTGCATTAGGGGAAACTGCTTTGCAAAAATATTGATATTGGAAGAATGTAAAATGTGTATATTAGGAGAGATTCACACTGAAATGCTAAAACATTTTCATGGAATATGGAAATTTGGGAAAATGAGAAATGGAGAGGAGCCAAAATTGTCATATTTGCTCATCTCTACACACTATACACAGGGAGATATATTAATTGTTGTTTAGTCATTTAGTCGTGTCCGACTCTTCATGACCCCATGGACCAGAGCACACCAGGCACTCCTGTCTTCCACTGCCTCATGCAGTTTGGTAAAACTCATGTTGGTAGCTTCAAGAACACTGTCCAACCATCTCATCCTCTGTCGTCCCCTTCTCCTTGTGCCCTCAATCTTTCCTAGAATCAGGGTCTTTTCCAGGGAGTCTTTTCTTCCCATGATGTGGCCAAAGTATTGGAGCCTCAGCTTCAGGATCTGTCCTTCCAGTGAGCACTGAGGGCTGATTTCCTTCAGAATGGATAGGTTTGATCTTCTTGCAGTCCATGGGACTCTCAAGAGCCTCCTCCAGCACCATAATTCAAAAGCATCAATTCTTTGGCGATCTGCCTTCTTTATGGTCCAGCTCTCACTTCCATACATCACAACTGGGAAAACCATAGCTTTAAGAATATGGACTTTTGTCAGCAAGATGATGTCTAATTCTGGCTGCCTGTATGCACACCTTATTAAAAAAACAAAATATGGAAGTGCTGTGTGGTTTGTTTAGTAATTGTTATTTATTACACAGATGGTTGACATGTATCAAACTTGTCAGATGTTGGAATTAGTAAAAAATGTATCAACATTTTACTTTTTGAGCAATTCAGGGATTTTCAGCTAAAACCCAGCTCCTAAATATCACCAAGATTTCTCCAATGTTCCTTCCAGCTCTGTTAATTCTATGATTCAATATCTCTACTCAGGTGTTACACTGATAGCTAAGACCAAGTCAAAAGCAGGAAGAGTCCCACCCCAGTGTTCCAGGTACTGACTAGCCACCCAACCCATCTCACATGAATTATGAACAACTGAAGGGACAAAGTATTGTGCATACAACTGTGTTCACAAAGGCTTCCTTGCTGAAGGCATTCATTCACACAGTACAGGTTGACGCCATGGTCAGGACAAGTTGGTACATTCTGACATCAGGGATGGGGAAACTCAATGTGACCCCAATCATGTGTTCTGAGTGTAACTTCTAAAAAGGTGTCAGAGATTGCCACCTGGAACAGATTTCTTCATGAACAGTTCAGTGCTCTGAAGTGTCTCTGCTGTTGCTAAAAGAATGTCATTGTCTACCCAGGTTTTTGAATTTGTGCTGTTGTTGTTTTCCAAAAAGGGGGGCTTTCTGCTGCTGCATACTACAGCATTCTAGCATGTTGTAAAGCTGCACAACACCTACAAAAACATTCTTACTCATTTTTGAAAAGCAATGCATAATTATGAAAAGAGAGTCCTTCAACAAAACATTTGCTTCCTTATTCATCCAACTAGCTGTGGCGAGGACCTGGAAGACTTTCACAAATAAGATTCAGTATGTTGGACCTGAAATATTTACTTTGACAAAGATGTATTACTACACAGTGAACCAGCAGAAGATTCATCATAACACCCCATGATATATTTAAACTTCTCTTTAAGTATTCAGTGACAATTATGTACTGCCCTTCTTCATGGAGATGGATTTGAGCCTTCATAAGTTATGGTTGCTTAAGGAATTTTGCAAATTCTGATATAAGTCAACCCAAGAGGTCAGGTTACAAGGATAAAAACTGAAAGGAATTAAGGCAGCACCCTTGACACCACCATAAGAAACTCAGAATGGAACATTGCACCAGGTTCTCAAATATTGGTTGCTTCAGAAATGAGCAAACCCACACTGAACCTTCAACAGGGCTGCAGCTCCGTCTCAGAGACTAGTTATGTTTCCTGTGAGCAAAGATTTCAATTAAAGTGGTCTTGCCTGTATCAGTTTGACTTCACCCCCAAAGTGACGCCCCTCCATTGCTCCCAAGATGGATGCTAACACCTATTATGTAGGTGGCATACTATTTGTTTTCTTGGTTCCAATTTCACTTTCTATCCTTTAGAGATTAAAAAAGTGGTATATATTTAATGCAAACATCTTCATCATCCCTTCATTTGCCACATTGCTATTCCTTATTGATGAGTGAGTCCTTTCTCCTTACCATGACCTTTCCAGTCCTTTGAAGTCTGATGATTTTGCAACTCAGTCCTTCAAATTCAGGTGCTGCATTTTAAAACTGATTTTGCAGACTGCAGCGTGGGCCTTGCTTTGAAGATTTGCTTCTAAACTCTAAACCACTTTCCAAGCACATTCTGTTCTAACGAGAGATAACTCAGAAAGTTGTAAGTTTTGTTAAACTAGGAGCTGTCAAGCTGGTAGAAATTATCAGTAATTTGTCATTGGACAAAACACCAAAGCTTATATAGGATTATAAGCGGTGAGAACAGAATGAAAAAAGACCACACTGTAGTAATATTTTTGATAGTTTTAAACATTAAAATTTAATGCACTTCTATTGGTTTTGGCTTCATTTCGAGGACCATTAAGCCATACCCAGGATCCCAAATACCCTGGAATTTCAAAAGCCATCTTGGCATATGATTTGTTCCTAGAATGTCCCTTCTCCCCCTCCAGTGCTGCCGCTGCCAAGCTCAGAGAGGAGGATGAGCCAGTGCTTCTCCTGGGCGACAGCAGTGAGGTGATTGTGAGGGAGCATTCTGTTGCCTCTCCATGGTTGCTGCTGCTGGCCTTGGGCAGCTTGTAGCAGCTTCTAGATAGTGGATGAGGAGGAGGAGAGTCTGCTTCCAGCAAAGCCCAGTCCTGCATGATGTGCCAGCTGAGGGACAGGCAGAGGCTGCCCTGGGCAGAAAGATAGGAAGTGTAGAGTGGAACACAAGGAGTCTTGAATTTTTTGGAGAGAGAAAATGCTTTGTGCATCCACGTCTAATCTCACCCCTTTCTAAAATGATTTATTCATGTGTGTTTTCCTTTTTGTAAATCTATCAAAGGAGAAAATAAAATAAAATTGGGATTAAGGGGTTTTCTTGAGACTGTGGAGATAAATCCAGATTCAAAATGGTCACAGTACACATGCATTCTTAGCTATACTTTCCACATATAGCACATGTAAAACAAGAAGCCAACTCTTTTGACCTTATCATTATAGGACAAAATGTCTCTATCAATGTTGTCGGACTATAACCCCCATCATCCCTGACCATTGACTGTGCTGGTTAGGACTGGTAGGAGTTGAAATCCAACAACATCTGGAAGACCCATCCCTCCTGTACTGGCTTGGCTGTCCTTGTTCATAATCTCTGAACTATCTCTTCCTTCTCCTTCCATACACACCAGAATCCATTGTGGGTTTCTGAACATGAGCAGCCACTAATTGGGGCAACTTTGCTCTGAAGTAGAGCACTTCAGCTACCAGAGTAGTCTCTTTACAACAGAATCAATCACTGGGCTTCTGTAATTTTGCCTGCTGAGTTCAGAAATATTTCCAAAGCTTTATAGGCAGTAATGCTCGTATTTTTTTTTTAGTTTTATTTCAATATCATCAGCAGGGGGGAAAGCGGGTCTTTCAATGTGTTCCTTCTGAGCTGAAAAATTAAAGAAAATATTTATGTTCAGATGTTTGTAATCATTGGAAATGAAGGTGATTTTCTCTTGTAAAAATAAGAAGTTCAGCACCATGGAAGAACAATGCTTCCTTATAACAATAGCACAAAGTCAGACAAAGCTTTGCTCCTGTCTGTTATCAAGAGTTTGAAAATTCACCAGAATGAGCACAATTTCAGTGCAGGTATACTAATCATAAAAACTATTTCACTGGTTCTGTTACTGAGGTTGCAAAAGAGCTTTGAGGTTTTCTTCTTCTTCCAGGACACAAGGAAATTTAATGATATGGAACATCAGATCAATGACAGTTGCACCTCTGACATATATTGATAAGGATTTTCATCTTTTATCTTTACTGTCATGGAAGTCATTTCACGCAAAGTCATGCAGTAGACATATTTCTGGTTTGTACATATATATATATATATATTAAAAAACTTTGAAAATAATACATTAGTAATATAACTGAGTGAACAGTTAAGAATGGCAATGCAAGAAACATTCTCATAACACTCACCTCCAAAAATAAGCTGCTATTTATGTTAGCTACATAAAACAGTGTAATCTCAGACAATTTCCCCCCCAAATGAATATATGATAATATTCTGTCTTCGTTCACTATGCAATTTTCCTTATGTTGCTTTCTCTCTCTCTCTCTCTGGAAAAAAATAGTTATATACATTAACAATGAATTTATGAATGTATAAAAATATTCTCCACTTCCTTGAAGCTGACATGTTCTGACATCAGATTCTTAGTTAAAACACATTGCAAATATAAAATATTCCCAAACTAAAGACTGTTTCAATCATTATGCAGCAACAAACATAGGGTTACCACTGAGTAGAAATTCAGTTGATACTGGCTCTCTTAAAAGGGTACCTACATTTTCAAATAGCTGGCCCTCACATTCATATTTTACGTTCCTAGGTATACACAGAAAAGCACAGTATGTGAGGAGAGTTGAAGGTATTGAATAGAGGTCTGTTTGCAAAAAGAGCACCTTGAACCTTTATAAAGTCATAAGGTGGCAATGGAGGTGAGAGAGATGCTCCCTTGGCAGGACAGAAAGTAGTCTTTTTTCCATTGGATTTCAGAAGTTACTATTCTTTTCCATGAGCATTTCAGACCAGTTGCATAGTTATCACTTGAGAAGGGTCCATTGCTTTCAAATGCTAGGTGTTCATTTTGACAATAATTTGATGCCAGTCATCCCCAACACAGGGGCCTAGTTTAAAAGCTATGCCCATATAGTTGTGAACCATCACCCAATTTCACATCCTCTGGGCTTGGAGCCTCATTAAAGGGCATTAATGGCTTAAAGGTTCTGTACCTCACTTGAATCTAAAAGGGGCTTTGATCATCTAATTATCTGATCTTGAAATTCAGCATCACTGCTGGAACAAATTTCTCTTAACCCCTAAGGAGGTTAATGGCTAAACTGTTACTATCTAGCTTGATCTCAAGGGCTATTCAATATGGCTGTTCTTTTTTGCTGAGAGAGTGGTTTGCATCCTGCACACTATGCATTTACTAACCACCTATTGTAAGCCCTCCAGCAAAGTTGTATCCTTGTGCTCAGCACTGTTGTGTGAGCCGTCTAGCTGCATTTGCAAGTTAAAGCAGCACTCTGAGGTGCTGTGGTCTCATCCTTAGTAATTCTGGTCTAGCGAGCCGGTGATTCATAATTCTTCTTTCCATCTTTCTGCAAATGTGGGTGAGGCAATGATGTACCTCACTTTACGTTGACTATCAAACCTGCCAGACACAGCCTAGCATCTCAAAGGAACAAGATGTGGGGGATGTCCTCTGGGTTGCCAGGGCAACCTCAGCTGAAACAGTCTGTACCAAAGAAGGAAGCAGCAGCCCATGTCCCATGAGACTTTTCTTTTACCAAGCACAGCAGATGCACAATCTGAGTCATCCTATTTAAGGCTGACATGGCAGAAGGACAAGCAGACAGAACCATAGCACAACAAAGGGCCTGAATGCAGGGGGAGACAGGAAGAAAATGTGTGTCTGAGGCCTTCAAGGAACAAAGCGGAAGGGAAATTGGGTACAGCCAGCCTTGCCCTTACTCCACCCTGAGCCAGCAGGGTCAATAGAACCCAAAGGCCAATCAGAAGGTTCCAACCCTAATCTGTTCTGCACCTCCTCTGCTGACACACACACACACATTGACACTATCGCTGAGCCAACCAGCATCATTTATTATGAGAAATGTTGCATTTCCTATTGTTAGGTAAGATATCCAACAGTCCAAGCCACTATATCTCTCCCACCCCACCGCCCTCCTGAATTGGCCTATTCAGTGCATACCACCAAATGAATTGACAGAAATTTGCCTGTTCCTGTATGAGTCTGCTCAAGTTAGAACATTTGCTGCTGCTAAATAGATGAGTTCCTAAGGCAGGGCCTTTTTGGTATGTATGGCCCTGTCATAGCTGGTCATCAAGAGGAGCTATAAAGGCATCTCTATTCTTAGAATCTGGTTAATTTTAAGGTGCTATCCCTGCAAGTTTCTTTCTGTGTTTTGTTTTGTTTTTAGGTATCAGGTATAAAATTCCTAACCTAATCTATTCCTGTTGGGCTATCTTTCTATATGTGAATATATATTTTTTCCACAGAGAGGAGCCTTCAAAAATATTTTTCTCCTACCTGCAATTAGTGCAATTCAATGAACCACCTCAAAAATGCTACAATTTCATTATTACTTCATTGTCATGCATGTGTAGTGCCTTGCAAGCTAAATATGGGACTGTCTTTTCTGATCATATGTTTGAGAGTATGTACAAAAACATGCAGGCTACTTTCTTTTCTATTGATGTCAAAGTTTCATTCATCTGGCAGAAGCCCTGACGTTACTTTCAGCTGCTATATGTACATTTATGTGCTGTCAGATGATATTTTTCACTCTCTATTTATGTATTCTGCTTTTGTTATGTCTGTTAAATTACATCAAGAAGAGATTTAGAATGAATGACAATAAGGTACCAGACATCTGTTGTTGTTTTTCACTCAAAGGCTTTTTTTTCTAACCTCAGCTTTTTAAAAATCCTGAGCCATTCTTCTACAAAGCAAAAAAGCACAAAAGTGATATTCCTCAGAGGATCTTTTTATACCCTGCAAAGCATAGATTGAGATTGTGGATGAATTAGTCTGTGATTACACTTCAATGAATTCAGAGTAGAAGTAAAAGGATTTTCCTCTCTCCTCTGTGGATTGTGTGATTGAAAATGTGTGTCTGAGAAACTCTGGCCACTGGCTGTTAGAACAGAGTGGCGTCGATCTGAACATTGTTATTCCAGAAACTCTTCTCATTTTGCTGCTTTTTGTTGCAAAGGGCTCTTCCTATAATCATTTTGCCTTGCGGGGAGGGGGCTTCTTATTTCTCCTCTGCTTTACTTAAATTTTGCCGACCTCCTTTTATGAGAGGAAATGGTCACATGCAGTGCTATTTTTCTAGAAAAAGAGGTGCCGGAACTCACCACAAATGCCTCCCTCATTCTCTTGGAGTAGGGTTACCAGACATCCCTGGTTCCTGGGGACAGTCCACAGATTTGCAAATCTGTCCCTGGGAAACGTGGCAGCGGCAGCTTCAGCAGCCCAGAGGCAGCTTGGTAGTGCAGTTCGTTCTGGCTGGCTTCAGGAGCTGCTCGCCAGCCAGAGCCAACTGCGCTACCAGGGTGGCTCCGGGCTGCTGACTGCCGCTGCTGCTGCTTCCACTGCCAAAGGGAACCGGGGACGTCCGGTGGTACAGATCTCCTGCCCCCTGCCCCCTTTGTTTGACTGATTGGGGGAGGCTTGGGAGTCATGGGCATTTGGCCATTGCCCAGTTTTTTAAAAACTCTGTGCATTTATGTTTCACAGGGTGCGAAAGAAGGGCTTTGCCCCTTGCCTGACAGAGAAACCGCATGCCTTGTGCCCCTCCAGGACAACGCAACTCCTGAGCCTCCCCCAATCTGTCAAAACAAAGGAAGAAGGAGGAAGGAGATCAGGGAAGGGTCGGGAGCTATGGGTGAGCGACGCGCTGTTGCCCAGTTTTTAAAAACCTCTGCACATTTATGTTTCACCGGGTGCGAAAGAAGGGCTTTGCATGTGTGCTTGGGCTCAGGGTCTTTTGCCTCACCGTTCCCACTACTGACTCCCTGTTGCTACTCAGCTTCAAAAAAAAAAAAAAGGATCCCCAGATTCATTGAAAAAAAAATCTGGTAACCATATCTTAGAGGTAAGGTAAAGGTAAAAGTAAAGGTAAAGGTAAAGGACCCCTGGCTGGTTAAGCCCAGTCAAAGGCGGCAATGGGGTTGCAGCACTTATCTTGCTTTCAGGCTGATGGAGCCGGCGTTTGTCCACAGACAGCTTTCCAGGTCATGTGGCCAGCATGACTAAACTGCTTCTGGTGCAACAGAACACTGTGACAGAAGCCAGAGTGCATGGAAACACCGTTTACCTTCCCGCTGCAGTGGTACCTATTTATCTACTTGCACTGTCATGCTTTTGAACTGCTAGGTTGGCAGAAGCTGGGACAAAGCAACAGGAATTCACCCCGTTGTTGTTTTAAGACCCTCCTAGGAAACAAAATGGCTTGAGATTTGGCCCTCTGAGCTTAACTTTTCAATGTATTTATTCCAATAATAAAGCAACTGTAGCCATGTTCCTTTTAGACTGACTTCCTATTCTTTCTTTCTTTCTTTATTAAGATTTTATTTATAAAATATTTTATTTATAAACTGCCAACTCATAAGAAAAATATTGTGATGTGTACACCAAAAAGACCAAAATTATTTTTTTGAAATGCATATAGACTTAAAAAAAAAATATTACGTCCCCTCTCATTTTTGAGAGGGTTATTGAGGTGCACATTTATTGCACACAACCTGTGTGGTATAAATAATTAACAAACTCTCTGCCCACTAACCTAATATCTGAACTATACCATTCATTAGACATGATTATAGTCAACTTCATAACACCCAATTTCCCCTCAACCCCCTTTACCAAAACATAAAATACTTCAATTGGGTCACTTTCCATGTGGGTGTGAAACAGAGGAAACAGATTACTGGCACGTGTATTCATAACTAACCAAGTAGAAATAAGAAGTCATGAAATATATTGCATTTGTTCTCCTAGTCAATTGAAATTTCCCTCAAAAGATTGCAGAACCTACCTGGCTGCTTCAATTCACTAAACAAAATGGAATGCAGAAGGGGAGTGTGATTTCAGATTAGTAACAACCTCTCTTCTACACCTGATTGACTCAGCATGCCTATTGATTTTCAGCCAAATGTGAGAATGGATCAAAGTGGCTAAGCTAAAATAGGACGCTACTATATTTTCTCAACCATGCAGCAAATCCTATTAAAAGATATTCTTCTTCACACAGAAAAGAATTGGTATGGGCTCCCTGAAGTCTGGCCTGGATTCCAGTCTGGAGATTTGTCTGTCTGTGCACAATTGACTGAGCATGACAATTCATGCAGAAATTTTGAGTTAAGTTTCCAGTTCCAGCATGGCCCATTGGGGGGAAAAATGCAGGCGTGGGCGCACACTTCAGTCATCTAATGCAGCAGCTAATGCGAACTAAACAGTGATGATGCCTCCTATGCCGTTAGTGACCATTAGCTTACATTTTTCACACCACTATCCCTCTCCTCAAAATTCAGTAACTGTATCCATTGTTTCCAATAGAGCAGGCAGTTTAAAATCCACACAATTTCTCTCACACACATTTTATATTTAGAACTCATGCTTATCTCATCATTATCAATCAAATAAGTAACTCTTCCCAAGTCCCTAGCATAACTGTGGTGGGGAAAACAAGATGTTCAAGGAGGTGTGTTTTCCAGGTGGAAAGATTCACAATGCATCAGAGAAGTTGCCATTGCTTTCAGGCACTGAACCAAGGTTTGTGCAGCCACTTCCAGTTCAGATGCTATAAATAGAGCTGTGTATCATCCGTGTACTCATGACACAGTGTTTCAAAATCCCTAATCAATCCCAATAACTACATATAGATGTTCAACTGCATTCGGGACAGCATAGTGCCTTAGTGGCAGGCTTCAGGAATTCTCTCCCTTCCCTCATGGCACCAAGAAGCAGGCAGGAAACAAGAAAGTTCTTACTTATGATTTATTCAGACATCCCAGTGAAAGACAAAGAATACAGTCATTCCTCAATGATGGCGTTGTCCCACTGAGCTCCTCCCCCTTCCCTTCTAGCAACAACACCTGTTTCTACGGCATCCTTCTGGGGACAACTGTCTCTGTGCCCTTTGTTCTTGCACCCTTAATGAATGCTGAGTTTTGGGAGAAGGAGGGTCAGTTATGCTGTCCAGTGACGTGTCAGCTAGCTGCTCTGCCTCCCCTCCTCCTTCTCCTAATACTGCATAACTCTGCTGTTCTCCTGTGTCTGAGCTGTTACCTTCCTTAAAGCCCTGCTGTAATTTGAGACTGCCTGCCTTGTCTCTGGAAGCTACAAGAGAAAGTGGGGGGAGACCTCCACCATTCCTTCTCCTCTTCAGTCCAGTCCCTGACACTTAGGGAACTCCATAGCACAAGTGCCAAGGGGCTGAAGAGCAGTCCCTGAATTCTACTCTCTGAGCTCAGCCAGGCCTGAACCCAGATTAAAGTGAATCCAGATAATCTGTATCATCCAGGAACCTTAAAACTTTCTGCACCCTCTCCTGGGCATAGTCGGCCAAGTGGTGCCAAAGAAGGACAGAACTTTTTTTATGTATGCTACAACAGCAGCAAGGATACTCATCGCAAAGTATTGGAAGACACAAGATTTACCCACCCTGGAAGAGTGGCAGATGAAGGTGATGGACTATATGGAACTGGCGGAAATGACTGGCAGAATCCGAGACCAGGGAGAAGAGTTGGTGGAAGAAGATTGGAAGAAATTTAAAGACTATCTACAGAAATATTGTAAAATTAATGAATGTTAAAATGATGATTGGATTGAATAGGGGGTATTAGCAACAAAGTTAATAAGAATATGCAAAAATGAATTGATAATGGATGAAAATATAGATTTATAATATGTTAAGATATAGAGTTAAGATAAATGAAATAGGGTAAGGATTTGCTGATTTGATTACCTAAATGGGAATACAAAAAGGGGAGGTGTGAGGAGGTCAAGGAAACAAGTTAATGAGCATAAAGTTATAAAAAATGGATTTGTTTTTAATTTTCTTTTACCTATTCGTTTTTTGTATATTGTATCTTTATTTGTATTTCTTCTTTTTTATGTACTTTTTTAGGTTTTCTTTTTCCCCTTTTTTTCTTTTGTTCTTTTCATATGTTCTTTTTTGTATTTTGTAAATTGATGTTTTTGTAAAATTCCAGTAAATATTATATAAAAACAAAACAAAAACAAAGGTTTAGATCTCTCGTGCCATGTTCAGCCCTCCCCAGTCCTCAAAGCTGAGCAAGAGGAGCAAGACTTTCCAACTGGATCTGGGCATCCCTGCTGCAGGACTGGGGGTTCCCACACCAGTTCCAGGGTGGTCCCTGGTTGTCTTTCAGATATACCCCTTAGTCACCCACAGGAGCATTAAGGAGATAGCAAACCCAGCACATTGCCTCACCAGCAGATGCCCAGCTACTTCCATGTGTGGCTTGTCTCAAGAGGAGGAGAAAGCACATGGAAACTCCTGCTCACATCAGGGCCTTCTTCTAGGGAGCTTTTTCTGTATTAATGGTATCAAGAAGCTCTTGCATTTTGCAGAGGGGTGTTCCAGGGCACACACTAAGTTCATGAAAAGTTTTGATCAGGTGATGTTGGGTCTCTCCACTTCTCTGAAGATGCACCCCAGAACACAGCAGAGTATTGCAGGAAAATATTAGTTGTGGTGACCTAGGGATCCTTTCTTGGGACTTAAAGCATCATGTGGAACAGATGCATAGCATATTTCCTTCCCCATTAGCAGCTTCTAGCAGTCTCTGGGCATTTGTGGTCAGTACCTTGGCTATCCTAGTTAATGGCGATTAACAGGTTTAGCACCGTGGTTCTCCCTTCCAATGCTACGATTCTACGAAATAGTGTTTAACCTTACAGCTGCTGATAAGATTATAATAGCTAAAAAATTGAGAGAAAGCATATCTCCTACTATATCTGAATGGACTGAGAAAGTTTCATCCATAGTAATTATGATTAAGATAACTTATTTTTTTTAAAAAAGAATACATATCAACCAGCCTAACAGGTTTATGGAAAAAGTGGTATTTTTTGTAATGTTTTGGAACAACAAGTTCAGTTATAATGTCCAATGTTTGCTGCTTTCAAACTGTAACTGTATTTCTTTATGCTCTTTATCTTTGGTTTATTTTGCTTGTTAATAAAAATAACAATAATTTAAAATATATATATATAAAAACAAATATACATATGTAATTATTTGGCATATAGGAACACATGAATACATACAATATATACACACAAAGAGTGTACTTTCTGAACACATTATTTTAATGCTGGTACATATGCACACTTAGAAGTACTATTAATTTATTCATCTTTTATTGAAACCAGCAAGCATTAGATTAATATATTCAAGAATTACCACTTGGCATATGAATATGATTTTAGAAGGGAGAATCCAACATTCAAGTTTCAATCAAGGCTATTCAGTACTAGTTAAGCTTCTTTAGAAGGACAAGCAAGGTAAAGAAGATCTTCCTTGAATTATCCCTTGGGAAGAGGGTAAGAATGGAAAGAGGCAATTATAGATGACCTTGCTCTGGTCAGCAAGCACATGCTGTTTGAATCAATAACTGGCATAGCAAGGACTTACAGTGGGAATGCTTGGCATTCATCAAATTCTGTATATATTGTTGAGTTTGGTTGGAGAGCTGGGAGACAGAAAGGAATAAATGGTACCATCCTTTAAATCCTGCTTGATTACATATTTTTTATTTAATAATGACAGAAACTTGGTTCACTCACTAGAAAAGCATCTTTTTTGCAAGACTTTTTGTTGTTTTTCCTGCAAGAGACTAGCATGGCTAGAGATAAACAACACTCTGAAATTTTTCACTAACTAAAGGTTTTAAACCTTTTCGATGGATAACACTATTTATTTCTTGTACTTTACATTATAGATTTATTTGTTTTGTGACCCACCAGAAGCGATTAAATAAAATCCAAGTAACTAAAATTAATCTTTCCAGTGAGTATTCAGTCTGTCTGTCTCTGTCACACACCCACATCAAGACAGATCTCCTGATGTCTGATCTAAGCTAGGGATAGTCTGGCAACCACTTGTCTAAAGGCACCTTGAAGGATATTGAACAAGGACTCTTGAAAGTCCTGTAACTGTGCAATTGTATACCTGTCTAGGTAGGTCTCATTGAATTCAAATGAGCAAAGAACTGCAGCCTAAAAGATGTGCTTGCCATATACCACAAGAATGTTTGCCTTTTACCAGATTTAAAACTGCCTTCTGTCCTTTTATGCTTTCAATTTCAGGTGAACAGTTTCCCTAATAATATTTTTAAAATAAAATATATTCTATTTAATTGATTTCCCTCTATGTCCACCTATACACTTCCAGGTTGCACCAAATGAAGTAGGATGTAAGAACTTCCACTTTCACAATCACTTCCCTCTCCCTGTGTTCCACCTTTGGCACGCACACACACACACTCACACATCTGTTCTTGAGGATTGCAGGAACCCCAATGAAAGATCTAGGGGACATGGGGGACGGGGAAAGAAAAATGAAGACCCATCACTAAAGTAAAGTCCTTGTGTGAATGGGGTGATTTCAGTGGATACAACCAATAAAAATAAATGGATGTAACCCAAGCTGCACTGCTGGCATCTGTGCAGATGTTGCTGGACTAAAACTTCCATCTACAGCAAGAAGAATGGCCAAAAGTAAGGAATAATCCAAAAATATCTGGAAGGAGCCACATTGGCTACCTCAGTTCTCCCAATCTGTAACTAAATCTCATCATGTGTAGTTAAAACAATCTGTTCTCTTGCACACAGTGGCCCAACAACTATGCAAGGTGCCCAGGAGGTTCTTCTATTTGTATGCACATAGTGGTGTGACCTTCCAGATCTAAAAAATCTGTATTTTCTAATAACATCCATTCCTTTAACCAACAGAGGCAAGATTCTTCATAATACCATTTCAAATCTGGCAGGGCGAAGCCTCCTCTTTCTTTAACATCTGTTAACAACTTATATTGAATTCTCAGCTTCTTCCCCTGCCAAAAATATCTTGAAATTGCTTTTTGCAACTCTTTAAAGATTGTTGGAATTGACTGAAACAAAAATAACATCTTTGGTAGCACATTCATTTTAATAGCAGAAATCCTTCCCCAAAATGACAATTTCATCCTTCCCCATATTTCCAAGTCTCTTTTAATTCCATTCCACACCGGTATGTAATTATTCTGAAAGAGATCTATATTTTTGACGATAACCAAATTCCTAAATATTTAACTTTTTTTTACAGCTTCTATACCAATTTGTTGCTGCAACATTTCCACCAAGTCCTCTTTCATATTTTTAACTATCATTTTAGTTTTCTTTTTATTCAATTTAAAACCTGCTACTTGCCCAAACTGTTCTATCTCCTACAATCAATCAATCAATCAGTAGCTGAACACACAGCCACAAAAACAAATTAACTGAAAAAGCCTCAAAACAAAAAATGCAAAATAAATAGCAAAAACAAAAGCACCAAATATAAGCTCCAAATATCACTCTTGAACGCTGTAACTGGAAATGGAAGGCTTGAATTACAATGGGCGAGGGGGAAAGGACACAAATGAGCAGCGCAACAGGAAACACAGGGGGACTCAAAATGGAGCATGTTCAGCTTCCGAAAAAGAGTTCGAAAACCAGAACACCTACTTCCGGTTTTGCAGCATCCAGGTTACAAGTTGTTTGTGAACTAAGCTGTTCAAAAACCAAGGTACCACTGTAGTAGGTAAGATCGGTAATATAATATCCATTGTTATACATGAAATAAAGTAACAAATAAGACAAAGAAATATTGATACTATATGCTTGTACACTTCAAGTAACCATACAACCACTGCTTATTATTTATATTGAATAAATTATTTGCATTATACCCCATATCTAATATCTCATACTTGGCTACATCAAGAAGCAGGAGTATTTAGATAAATATTATCAGTGACATTAGCTAGAATAATGGAGGATTGTTGAAACACTCATCAAAAACCCAGCTCAGAGCTGTACATCTTGTCAAGAGTGGAAAGGTGGTACAAGGGAGTTTGGATATTGCCAGAGCATGTCATAGAAGATGAGGTGGTAGCACAACAGCATTCCCCCTACAGTGTACAGAGAAGTAGATTCATGATCATATATTAATTATGATAAATTTGGTGTGATTGAAGCTGATAAATTCAAAGCCTCACCAAAAAAAAAAACACACAAAAAAAACTTAACACCTATGAGCACTAGGCTAGAAGATTGAGAGTGGAGTTCTTTTTAGCTCTTCATCTGCCATGTTTGAAAAATGTTTTTAGATTTTCTAAACTCAGGTTAAGTTTGTCACATTCATGGTGTTTACCAAAGTGTGAAGTTGTATAGATCCAAAGTACTAGATAGTAATCTTAACAGACACACATGTGTTGGTTGACAGGTGCACTTGGCCATTTCCAAATATGCTTTTTAAAATGTGCAGTGGAAAAAATAATGAGTGGTGGTGTTTTCTGCTTCAGAATTCATTTGTTTAAATGAAATTTTGTTTCATTACTCTGTAGGATGCCAGAAAGACAGTTTTTCTGTAATAATAAGAATGAATCAACAGGAGATGACTCTTCCACACAAAAGAACCGAATTGTATTGTTTGCATAATCTCATCATGTTGAAGGCCCTTATGATTACATCAACAGAGCTAGATTATTATTATTATTTTTCTTGATAAAATGAAAAACCTAGTGAACTCTATGGAGAAGTGTAATCTATGATTTAATAGCTTTAGATAATAGGATGAAACACAAAATCCTTCCAAATGAAAAAAATAATTCTGGTTGTATAGACTATTTGGAGGTTCAGAACAATGTCCTCCTTAAGTACTTTAGGACCTTCCTTGGAAATTAAAAAATACTTATAGTTTTGAAAATATTGTACTCATATTCTTTACAAATCTATTAACTTCAGTGAACAAAGAATCATTCACACAAGTTTACACTTAATTTTTATATGTGGGTTTGTCTGCTGCATTCTTGGAATCCCGTCACATTTGTGAATCAGCATCTGATGTGCTTGGAGTAAAACATGGGAGACCTGGGTTCAAAATTTTGCTTCGCTGTGTTTGTGTGTGTGCAGGCGCACGCTGCTAAGAGAGCAACTGGTAGATCATGGATGCCAACCTAAATCCCTTGGAGAAAAGGTGAATGCACAGATTAGTAGCTCACACTTTGTGTTGTTGTTGTCGTTGTTGTTGTTTGGTTGTCTTAGTCGTGTTCTACTCTCCATGACCCAATGAACCAGAGCATGCCTTAGAAACTCTCACTTCTCAAAGCTTCTCCCTTTTTATGTCCATGTAGTTTTCCTGGCAAAATATCGGAGTGGTTTGCCAGTTCCTTCTCCAGGTGGGTCACATTTAGTCTAAACTCTCGGCTATGACCTGTCCATCATGGGTGGCCCTGCATGGCATAGCTCATAGCTTCTCTGAGTTATTCAAGCCCCTTCGCCACGACAAGGCAGTGATCCATGAAGGTGCACACTTTGTGTAAATGAAACTTAATATGAGTATATAAATAATGACTATCATTTAGAAAATATTGGTAACCTATTATGCCACAATGTAAGATATCTGTCATAAAAAAGCACCAAGCAGAAAGAAATGCCCCAGTATATGGTCCCCAGGAAGCCAGTTTTTAATTTCTCACAAGGCCCTACATCTCCTGATGTAGCCCTCTGGGACATCATAGCAAATCAAACTAGTGGCCTCCAACTGGGTTCCATGTAACATTGTGCTGTGTCATTCTTGGAAATCTGCAATGGTGGTTTCTCAGCTGCACTCTGCTGCTTCCAGATAAGCTTGTGGCTTGGAAGGGAAGGGGACTAAAGTGAGAATGGGCACACCAACAGATGACAATTTGCCAAGGCTCTCAGGATTCAGAAAGGAACCCTGGTGCATAACCTGGAACTTGTGTCACTTAGCGGAATTCCCCAGCAGTTCATCTAAGAGAATTACCAGGTATAGCTGAATGAAAATAAAGGACTTTGATATGAGTATAAAGCACTCTTTTACATAAATACAGGAAGTTGTTTTATACCAAGGCTGACCATTGGTTCATCTAGCTCAAGACTGGCTACACTGACTGGCTGTGGCTCTCCAAGTTTTCAGACAGCCCTAATTTTAGATGTTGGGGATTGAACTTGTCACTTTCTGCATGTAAGGCAAATGCTCGGCCACGGATCTAAGGCTCTTCCCTTTTGTACCAGAAGAATTCTACTTACTTGGGCAGCACAGTAGCCATCTAGTCTCATAAAAAGTCATTAATGGGTAAATTATCTAGATAGCTGCAGAGATAGTCACTATCCTGTAAATCTGATTTACTGCTGCTGTTGTCCTCTCATGGAATGATTTTCTGTGCAAAGAAAAAAAAACCTGTCCCCTTATCTTTCCACCCCCATGTGCACAAACACAGAAACAGCAGCACTTAGAATACCAGAGTATGGTGAAGAAAGCTATAGCAGCCAAATTTTGCAATCACTACTTCTATTTTGAATAGAAACAATTCCTGATGGGATAGCAGCTGACTAACAATTCCAGACTGACTTCTGTTGGGGGCGAGAGAGAAAGATTCCACTTTCATAAATTACTCATTTAGTTCCTATTTCTTAGCCCTATTTATCCTCAAAGGATTTCCCTATAGAAAGAAGCATTCTTTGCCCTGCCCATTCCACTATCTTAAAAGAACAAACTGGAGCTTTCAGGGTGGACGTGAACATAGATCACATCATGACATATTACAGGTTATATTGATCCCAAGACATTGCATTTGACATCAAACTTTGATTAATGAACACATTGATTGATACACTGAAAAAAGAATGAAGGCATAGCTTTGAGGTTTAGTCACACAGAGCTACGACAGTTAACACAAATACACTGAAAATATTTGAGTTCTAGAGAAAGCAGAGTTACCAGTTGCTAGCACAAACTGTACCCTTATCTTTCTGAAAGTTGTTTTGCTGGTATAGTGTTACATCTTCTGCCTGCTACACAGATTTTAATTGGTACCTTTGACCATAACCCTGAGGTAAAATGCTGAGGTCTCATCAGTCTGGAGACTAACATCTGAAGAGAAGCAAATGTTTACAATTTTGTAACAAGTCTTGCCCTCATGCTTTGAAATTTACCACAATACCATGTTAAGGCATTTATAAATGATAATTTGACAATTTTTATGTGAGAAAGTACAGTTATATGTAATTGCTGTTATTAAATTAGGTATCTTCAGCACACAAAATACCAAATCAAACTGATAAACTCCAAAACCTAGACTATTTTGTTTGAAAGCAGAATAGTGATTTAAAACTTCAAAGGTGTGAAATTACCATTGCCCTTTGAAGTAGTAGTTTACATTTAAACTTAAGGATTAGAAGGTGACCAAGTGTTACTTCCCTCACATTTGTCAGTTTAACTAATCCCGTCTTTTCATTTAGAAATTCTGTCACAGATGTCTGAAATTGTTAAAACTTAATTTTTTTTTATCTCCCGTCTGCAGAATGTTCATTTGCATAAATTGGTTCATTTCTAGCACAATGTGGCAATAAAATAAGTTCTAAAGAACCCATTTAAATACTTAAAAGAGATTGAAAGAAAACTATTTAGGAGAAAGGCAATGAAGTTTCAGAAGCATGCACTATATTTCAGCTTTCTAGCATTCAATCCATTCCATTAGATGTATGCTCTTGATACTGCCAATGAACTTGAAAATAGTAATTATTTAAAAATACAATAATCAGAAATGGGACTGAATATGATTAATCACTTCAAGAATTATTCACACACTAGGAAAGTAAATTCCCTGACAAACAGATGAGGGTGTACTAAATGCTTCCAAATCAAAGCACAAGGCACTGTATAAAGCTAGACACAAACGACGTAGGAATTGCAATGGTATCTTACCAGCAGCAATAATCCTTCACAGGTCGTGTAACATAAAGGAATACTACTGGCTTTCTTTTGAGAGTGGCCTCTTATTTAAGGAAGACACAAAAAATATTAAAAGAGCCTGTTGGATCAGACCAGCGGCACATCTAGTCCAGCATCCTTTTTCTCACAGTGGCCAATGGGAAACCCAAACAGGACTTGAATGTAACAGCATTTTCCCTTCCTGCAGTTTCCAGCAAGTGGAATTCAGACACATACTGCTACTGACTGAAGAAGTATAACATAACCAGTCAGTGATAGTCTCGTCTTCCATATTTTTTTTGTCTAATCCTCTTTCAAAGCCATCCAAATTGGTAGCCATCATTGCCTCTTATAGGGGAAAATTCCATAGTTTACTCTGGTTCCCTCCAGATGTTATTGAACATCTCTAGATATTGTAGGACTCCAGGTTTCTTTTTTCTTTTATTTCTTTAACAGAGTTGGGAACCTCTAAATTGTAAAAATAATAATAATAAATCTCTAAGAGGTTTACAGGAAAATCTACATCATACATTAAACTTATCAATAAAAGTCAGAAGTTAAAAACAAGTTGAACCTAAAAAAGGTTTTGTTGGCATCCATCTGTCAATGGAGAGATGGAGAGTGTCTCTGGGGTGAAGTCAAACTGCTGTGTTAGCAACACTGAAGTGACCTCCCTGTGGCACAAGCCTGGGCAGTGTGCATGGAGATCCTGGGCTGCCCAGACGACAAGACCTGCCTCTCGGCCTCACTGATATGGTCCAAAGAAAAGCAGAGCAATATGCTTGGCTGCAGGAGTTGTTGTGTACAAGGTGCCACCCAAACATCTTAGGGACTCGTCTCCAGATTTGTGTACTTAGCTTTGTCTTTTCTGAATATATCTTGCAACACAGCAGAGGCTTAGAATCAGAGTTTTCCTTAGCCTAGATGGGCTACCTTCTCAGGTTGATAAGCCCCATATGCCTCTCACTTCCCTCTACAGCAAGTGCAGAAACCATATTCTTGGCCGTTAGACCCACTATAGGTCTAGTCTACTCAATCCGCCAGAGCCTGTCTTTGCATGCAGTGGAAGTCCCTAAGTCACCAAGGGATTGAGACCCACCGACTACCATCACCCTCACCTCCAGCCAGTCAAAGCTGTTTCTATGATGTATGGGGTGTTAGGGGAGTAGTTCAACTGGTGCAGGACATTTTGTGCTCCTTCTGGGGTAGTTTGTCCACTTTTGGCCTCCACCCTGCACTCAGCACTCACCTATGGCTCCTAAAAAAAAGTGATTTTATGTGTCAACTTTATATATCTGGGTAGGCTTGCCTAAGTGTGTGTGTGAGAGAGTGTTGCTGAAAACAGTACAGCAAAGATGTCTAATACCAATGGGCAGTGACTTCAGAAGATAGGTGTTTCTTTCTGCTCAAGTTGTATGATGTTTGGTTTAGATGGTTCAATAAACCTTTATCAGGATTTTCTCTCTGGACTTCATCTTCCTTATTCAAGTGCCTCTTCTAATGTCAACATGACCAATGGCCGGTGGTTATGGGAACTGTAGTCCAACATCAATGGAGAACCACCATGTTGGCTTCCCTTGCCTTGTATCATGTTGCCTGCATTCCACTGCTGTTGCCTATTCATTTTTTCTTGAGAGTCCAAATTTCTGAAATGTTTCTATAAAAGAATTATGTGAAAACAAAGTCACTGACGCCTCACGTCAATTAAAATGTATTTTTGTTTTGATGCCAAAGCACATTCTTTGAAGCTGGAACATATTCTGAGAACATATTGAAATAGTCAGTTTTCCTAAAATAGTTGGTGTATTGTGAGAATTTAATAGTTCTAATGTTTACATAAAGCAATATGTTGTGCTTTAGCTGTTCCAGGTTAGTATTCTGATGCAGGAGCCATGTGGATTGCTTTAAACTATATCTGTCATTGCTTCTACTCAGGGTTTAATTGAAGCCTGGTTTTACCAGGAAGATCTTTACTCACCATCATTATTATTTTAGTTCAGTCCTTATCAAAGCCAAACACTGAACAATTATTGACAATGGAGCTCTACCCATGCTACCTCAACTCTGAATCAGAATAACAAAGGTATGTGACAACAAGTATCAAAATCAAGTATTCAAATCAATATACAGTGGTACCTTGGGTTAAGAACTTAATTTGTTCTGGAGGTCCATTCTTAACCTGAAACTGTACTTAACCTGAGGTACCACTTTAGCTAATGGGGCCTTCCACTGCCGCCGTGCCGCTAGAGCACGATTTCTGTTTTCATCCTGAAGCAAAGATCTTAACCTGAGGTACTATTTCTGGGTTGGTGGAGTCTGTAACCTGAAGCGTCTGTAACCTGAAGCATCTGTAACCCGAGGTACCACTGTATGTATGTATATGTGTGTGTGTGTGTGTGTGTGTGTGTGTGTGTGTATATATATATATATATATATATGCATAGAGAGAGAGAGAGCATATGATTGTAATAGCTCCCAGTACTTTTAAATAGGATGATTGCTATTGCTTTATAGTAGGAGTAGCCAATATGATGACTTCCCGATGTTTTGGACTCCCATTAGCACCAGGTGGTCAGGGACGTTGGGAGCTGTAGCCCAAAACACAGTCCAGATGTCGTTGAACTATAATTCTCAACATCCCTGACCTTTCACTATAAGGACTTAGGCTGTTGGGAGTTGGAGTCCAGAACAATAAATCAGGAGTGGGACACCTCTGGTAGCTGGGGAACTTGTGGTTCTCTGGATGTTGCTAGACTACAGCTCCCAATATACATGTCCATTGGCCATACTATCTAGGGTTTGGAATCCAGTGACACCTGCAGCATCTGAGGGGCAACAGGTTTTTCAACCTCTGGTTTAAGTAGCTGTATACCTTAAGGCCAGGATAGAGACCACTCATTCTATAATCTTGGAGATTATGTCACCACCCCAGTTGCAAATGTAGCATATGCTCTTGTCCAAAGCACATAGGGAGCTGCCTCATTCTGAGTCAGCCCATTGGTCTGTTTAGTTTGGTACTTTTCACACTAACTAGCAGTAGCTCTCCAGCATTTCTCTTGTCTGTTACCATATAACGCTTATTTCTCATTCCTTGCCTCCTGATCATATTGACAGACTGTGTGAATAGCTAGCAATTTGCACAGAACTGATGTTTGTGAGAATTTTAAATAGAGAGTAATATGGCCTGGTATTTTCTCAAATAACAAGATCACACAGAAAAGTCATGTAACGTTTCTGCGTATACATTTTCAGTCCTGTCTTTTATTAGTAAGCTTAATGTAAAACAAAGACTAAGAATTACTTGAATAATATCATACAGGAGACAGAATGTCTAGTCTTCTACAGAAAGTGAAGCTAAGGAGTAAAAACTTAACCATATTACTTTGGAAGTATGTAAATATATATATCTATTCAGAAGATTCTGGACTCTGTTATACAGATATCTGAATTTAGTGGAATCAATATTTTACCAGTCAATATGCCTTTATAAACAACAATAATATTATCAATTTGATTAATGTTTTAATATGGCTGGTTGGCATCCATCTGTCTCAGGATACAATGGAAGAATGCATCCGCTGAAAATTATATATTTTACATATTCAGCTAATTATTCTTTTTTATTATTGACATTGGCTACTATGGTTTAAAATTCTAATCCTAATTCAGTGTTTAAACCTCATAATCCTTATATCTATCCTTTCCATAGGAAACTGCAGGCTTTTTTTAAAAAAAAAAACACCAAGTAAAATTCCCTTGATCGTGAAATGAACCACTGCCTGCAGATGTGGAAACTTTATAAAATTGCACGTCTCTTGACTTCTCTGTCACTTACAGTGATCAATATTTCATAGGAAGGCTAATGGGAACTATTTTTACATTCCTTTATTTTGGTATTTGAAATGAATTTTGCAGGTTCCTTTTCATCCATTTTTAATAGGTGAGGCTGCATTCTCATAATTCAAATCTTCAGCTCAAAGGCATGCCTAAAATGCAACTCATGCCTGTGATATACAGGAGGATGCTCTGTTTGAGCCATCCTCACAAAGTCTCCCATTGTTCAATAACTTGTGCTTAATACATAAAATAATTTCCTCAGTTTTCAGTTAGAAAATAGAGCATGTTATAGACAATAAAGGCTCATCTATACTTCCATTTCTCCTGCTGCTTTCCCCAGGAAAACCTGCAGTTTACTGCTGAATCGTATCAAATATCAGTCAGGTTTCTGTGGATTAGCATTTGTTCAGTGGGCTTTCCTAGGAAAAGTAGCAGGACAAAAGAAAAACCTCTCAGGCCTATATCTTGAAATCACAGGACAAACAGGAGAAATAGTGGGACAGTGTGGATGAGCCCTAAGTGTCTGGCAATATATATTGTGCAAAGGTTCCAGTCTCTGTCTACTACAGAATCCACAGAGGTTACTGAAAACTAGGAGCACAGTGTTGCAGATCCATCTTTGGATGGTGGATAAAGTGGTGTGGAAAGTGGCTGAATTCAGATGATCTTCCCAGCAATGGTTCTGAGGACTGGGAATGAGCAACAGCTTTGGCACTCATCCATCACTCACAGAAGCTTCCATCTTCTCCTCATACCTGCAACTCAGTCAGTTAATTCCTCTTTTGATCAAAGCATTGTTGTTTATTAGATGTGAACCAACAAACAATAGTTTGGTTTCTAAGCAGCGCTTGGGGGTTAGCACAAACCTTATAGTTTGTTCATTTGGACATCTGATTTTATCAGAAGATAAAAAGCTTGAGCCTGTGGCTCATTTCTGATCCTTCAACTATGCTTTGGAGCAGCATTTCCATCCTTGGTTCCCCAGATGTTCTGAAATTACAACTCCTGTCATCAGAGAAGAGAGAGGGGAAATGTATCCATGTTAATTGTCCTACCTGTTAGAAGCTTTTGATACCATTGACCACAGTATCCTTCTGAAGCAGCTGTCCGAGTTAGGGTTGGGTGGCACTGTTTTGTGCTAATTCTGGTCCTACTTGGACAGCTGTTTCCAGAGGGTGATGGTTGGAGATGGCTCTTCAGTTCTGTGGAGCCTTCAATAGGGGGTTTCTCAGGGTTCAATTTCATCCCCTATGCTACATGAAAGTGCTGAGTGGGGTTACTTGGAGTTTTGGAATGTGTTGTCAGCAAGATGCTTGATGACACACAACTCTACTTCTCTTTTACATCTGCAGATGGGGAGTTGGAGTGCTGGACCAGTGTCTTGCCCCATTAAAGAGAGAACCAATAAACTGAAGCTCAGTCTAGATAAGACTGAAGCACTGTTCATGGATGATTCCCTAAACCTGATGAATAACAGGCCACCTGCCCTTGATGGGGTTACATTTCTTCTGAAGAGAAGGTATATAGCTTGGGGTTACTTCTGGGTCCTTTGGTGTCATTTGAGGCACAGGTGGCCTCAGTGGCATGGACTGCCTTCCATCAGCTTTGGCTGGTGACCCAGCTATCTGGAAAGGGATAGGGATAGGGATACCCTAACTTCTGTTTATTATGCTCTGGTGACCTCTAGGTTAGATTACTGCAATGTGTTATAAACAGGGCTGCCTCTGAAAATGGTTTGGAAACTTCAGCTGGTGCAAAATTCAGTGGCTAGATTCAGTGGCTCATCAGGACAAGTTGTTCTGAACATAATATCAGTCACGGCCTGACTGTAATGGCTACCAATTAATTTCTGGGGCCAATTCAAAGTGCTGGTTTTGACCTATAAAGCCTTAAATGGTTCAGGACCACAGTACCTCAAGGACTGCCTCTCCCCATATGAACCAACCCGGACCCTGAGATAATCACCTAAGGCCTTTCTTCATGTGCCCCCTCCATGAGAGGTCTGGAGGGAGGCAACATGATAACAGGCTTTTTGTGTAGTGGCTCCCCATTTACAGAATGCTCTCCTCAGGGCGGCTCACCTGATGTCTTCATTATATATATTTAGGTGCCAGGCAAAAACGTTTCCCTTTAACCAGGCCTTGGTTCTATTTTAAATGTGTTTGTGAGAGCTGAGTTAATGGATTTTTAAAATATTGTGGTTTTTTTATTATGTCTTTTGTGTTCTCATTTTGTATTTTTATGTTGTAAACCACCCTGTGATCTTTGGATGAAGGGCGGCATACAAATAATAATAATAATAATAATAATAATAATAATAATAATAATAATAATAATAGATTAAGCTCTCCCTTGGCACATTGGGTCAGTGCATCTGGCTGTTAACCAGATACTTGGTGGTTTAAGCCTACCTAGGGTCAGTTGTGGGCAGGATTCCTGCATTGAATGGGGTTGGACTAGATGAGCCTCAGGATCCCTTTCAACTCTACAATTCTAGGTGATTCTAAGTGATTTTAATAGGGTTTACTCCCAGGTAAGTGTGTACAGCATTGCCTCCTTAGCCATGCATCCTACCTCTTCCACTCTTTGCCAGTAGAACAATCTTGCTTGGCTAAAATCCCAGTCTAGTATATTCAGCACTCAGAAAGCCCTTGCACTTTTGGTTGTTTGGCCAGATTGCATCCTGATTTGGCATTTAAACCATGCATTCTAAAAGATGATAGCAAAGTGACTCATTGTGGTCTTTTGAGCCATTTCTTCCTCTCTCCCACATACTGTGCCATCACTGTGGAGCTTCTGGCCTGTGGGCCTAATTTGGTCTGCTGGGGCCTCTCAAAGAGCATTGTTCTGTGAACCGCCCTCAGGCCTCCGGGTATAGGGCAGTATATAAATACAATAAATAATAATAATAATAATTTCTGGCAAACTCTGCCCCCTGCAGATCACTTGGCATCGCTTGGCATCTGCTGTCAATCATATCAATGTACCCAACCACTTTATGTGCCCTTCCTATGGTTAGACTTTTAAAAAATGTGTATTTTACCCATTTAACATACAGTTCCCACTAAAATAGGGGTGCAGGTGGCACTGTGGGTTAAACCGCAGAGTCTAGAGCTTGCTGATCAGAAGGTTGGCGGTTCAAATCCCCATGATGGGCTGAGCTCCCGTTGCTCGGTCCCTGCTCCTGCCAACCTAGCAGTTCAAAAGCACAAAGTGCAAGTAGATACTGTAAATAGGTACCGCTCCAGCGGGAAGGTACACGGCATTTCTGTGTGCTGCTCTGGTTCACCAGAAGTGGCTTAGTCATGCTGGCCACATCATCCGTAAGCTATACGCCGGCTCCCTTGGCCAGTAAAGCGAGATGAGTGCCGCAACCCAGAGTGGTCCGCGACTGGACCTAATGGTCAGGGGTCCCTTTACCTTTACCTTTTCCCACTAAAATGTATATAAGATACCATAACACTATGTAGCACACACAAAGGGATGTAATATACATGTTTAAAAATGGACCCTGCCCACTTTTGTGCTTTAGTCTTACCCACCATCAAATTGCATATCCTACAAATTTTGAATCTGCCCCCAAGGCTGCAAGTGGTTTCCCCATCACCCATCTAAGTGCTTCTTGGTTCTCTGAAAGTGCCTCTTGAGCCTACTTTGGGCCCTTTTGATTTCACTCTAACTAAAATCCTAGGTTTTTTGCATTCTACAGTGTGGGGCACTGCTAGATCTGGTGACTCACTGTTAGTGAATGAAAGCATTTTCTCTCTCTCTCATATATATGGATTTGCCATGTTCATACAACAAAACAAAGTGGTTCAGTGAATACCTACAAGATGCCCTTTTAAGGTATAATCATGGCATACACAAAGGACTTGTTCATTCAAGGCCCCACCATAATAGCCTATTGAATTCAAATTAGTGAGGCTTTACAGAAGGACATTTTTGCCAATAATGGAGTTCACTGATAAAATCCTCTGTAGCTGTGATAAGGCTGATACTGTAATGCTACCATTATCGATCTGAAGAGGCAAAAGTTTAATATGAGGAAGCACAATTTGCTGATTCGTACATTTTCACAGATAGGTGTACCTGGAATGGGTCAATAGCTGGATCAGCTCTTATGTATGCAGCTGGAGGTTCACCACAGTTATAAATTGCCTCTGCAGAAAGTTGATTCTGGCCTCTGGTCTTCCAGGTGCCTCTCTAGCTTTAGTTCCCTTCCTTATCTTTAGTTCAGATGTTTCAAATTAGTGGGAGGGGGAGTGTTTTCCCCACCCCAGTGCTGCAAACAAAATTGCAATAGCTGGTGCTTGTGCAGATTCAAAGGGTCTTTAGTTAAGCTAAAAATATCATAAACAAACAATTAATTAAAAATCTTTTAGTATTTTGGCACAGCAATAGGTCAAAACGTAAAGGACAACCACAAACAGAAATATTACCATGCATATGAAAAACCCTGATTATTCTTAAGCATGTGTTCAAGTAGGAGGACTAACATGTGAATGATGCAACTATTAATGCATCTAGTAGTTGTTCTTGCAATGACAGTGGCTAAAAAGTCTGCTCATATCACAGGATATATATTTGCCAATTAGATTGTGATTGCCTGTTTTACACATTATACTATCCATGTGAAACAATACTTGGAGATAGGCTGGATCAGCCATGTGAGAGACATGTAGTATTTTGTGAGAACAGTTCAACAACAGAACCAATTCCATGGGGGGGCAGTCTCTGTCGCTGAAGGTCTTCATGAAGGTGCTGGACAGTTCATTTTTTATACTCGGGCTCTGAATGGTGTACACGGAGTAGACTAGATAGTCTACAAGGTCTATTCCAACTCTGTTCTGTGACTGTGTTAGGGATGTCAATTTCAGTTCTCTCAGGTTCTCTTTTTCCAATATAAAATCCAGACATCCACATTTTTGTAGAAATTTGCCTTTAAAAAAAATCCTCTGGAAAATTTGTCAGAATTTTAGAGCAAATTTCTTCTAATAAAAAAATATTTTTCAATGCAGTTCTGACTAATGTACATATTTTTGCAAGCATTTTATCCTAATATAATGCATTTTGTATGCTATTTTCATTAATATAATCATTTTAATACATGTTTTCCACTAATGTATGCATTTTTGTAAACAATGATTGGTTGGAGAACACCACCGCAAAATTCAGATAAGTGAAAATTTTGATGCATGCCTGTGTTCGGGTTCTCATATTGTTTCATAAAGACCAGATCTGATCGGTTCAGCCTTAAATGGAAACTGAAGCAAAGCTCTCCCATGTCACTTTTCACCACTAAAAACAACAGCAAAAAATGAATGTTTTTGTCTAAAATAAAAATAATTTTTTTCACTCTAAGTAAAATTTTATACATTCCTTTATAATAACATAATGCAGTATTGTATCCAGTTGTTGGTATATTAAAATGGAATAATGGAGTCACATGCCTTCCAACTTAAACCATACCATGTGTTCTGCAAGTCCTGTGACCTAATCTTAAATGTGTGGGAGAAAAATGTTATCCCCACACCTCAGCATACATACAGAATCACTCTCTTCCCCAACAACACCTTTCTTCTTATTATTCAGATGTTCAAGAGATGTTCAAGAGAATATATAAAAATAATATTTGGGATAAAAGAGATGTCTGACTACTTAATTAAGCTATTTGTGTGACCCAAAACTGGAATATTTCTAAACTAATTTTAAGTGTCAAACCCACCCTACACATTCTAAACTATGTAAACCCTGATACGTTTAAATAATAGTTTAAATGCCTAGGGATGTGTCTGTCAGCATCTTTGAAGATGCTGCTTTATGAATTCAGTTTTTAAAAGCTGGAACCTTATCAGCAAATTTTAGCTCAACCATCTGATTACCAGGAAAGCATCCAAGGGCTTGAACGGGTGCCAATGACTAATAAATAAGTGTATTTGAGCCAACAACATTTGCCATGAAAATGAAGGAGATAGCTGATTAAATGGTGGGAGAAGCAGGTTTTGAGGAAGAATTGAGGGTAAAGTAGGGAAATGGCTTGACTGATAACTAGGTGTAGTCATTCCCACAAGTAGAAAGCTACACCATGGATAAAAAGGGTAGAAGTAAGGGACAAAGTAGAGATAAACACACATTCCCAAAGCTGAAATAACGGGCCTGTGATTAAGTTGCAGGAAATACAGCTGAAATATAGCCTTCAAAATCTTGCCATGTCTTAAATGGTTCTTTCCGCAAAACTGAGGTCTTCACCCCACTTCACAGCTGACTGACCTTAGTGGGAATTGATTGCCAACTTTTTCTGCTTTCCACATGTAGGAGATAATATTGTGTCTAACCATGAGGAAAAAGAGAAGGATTTTTGCAGAAATATGGGAACGTCTGACTTTGCCATATTGAGTTAGGGGCATTGCCAATTCAAAGGGAAATATATCAAAGAGGCATTGGTAAGAGATGGGATAGAAAGCAAAAGTCAGAGGTTGCAGATGTAAATTTGGAAGTCAAGCGGGGAACTGACTAAGAAAGAAATATGACAGAAGTTAGTGGAAAAGGCACAAAGAGCCTCAAAAGAGATAGAGGGTCTTTAGTCTCATTTAAGACATCTAGCCCTATCCTATATATTAGATGTTCTGACATGTTCTAACCCCAGGGATTATTTGAGACAGTTGAAGATTACCGTGGCCTACAGTTCACAAAATGGTGTGGAAGAGTAGAGTCAGCACCAAAATGGCTGCTGTAGGAGGCAGTGATTGACATAATTAGCTGGCAATTATTAACTTCGCCTATTTTATTTTAATTATTATAAACATATTTACATGTTACCAACTGGTATAGAAAGCATCTAAACAGTGTCCAGTAGATATACAATCACAATGAACATAATATAAAAGCAAAAGATGCCACAAGGAATTGCCAAATAACATAAAATTCATCCAACTGAATAAAACCTGTCAGCACAATATAGACATTAAAAAGAAGAAGCAAGGATGCTTGGCAGATTTCCATTCAAAGGGCATTCCACATTGCTGGACCGGCCACACAAAATGCTCGCTTTATCATAGATACCAAATGGGTGTCATTCACACAGGACATAGTTAACATTCCTTCAGTAGGTCTCAGTGAACAAGCTAGAGTATAAGGGCTAAGGTAGCCCTCAAGAAACTTCATGTTCTGTTGATACTGTGTGTGTGTGTATCAATAATTTTTTTTCCTTTGAGAATTGCAAAATTCTTTGCCACAGTGATTTCATTTGGCACAGTGAATCCAGTTTTAATCAAGCCAAGTACAGATATTGGCTTGTAAGTTACTATAAGATTCCACATTTTAAGCAAAATTTGTTGAACCTACAACTTTACGTCAGGGTTGGGAAACCCCCAAATATTGTACAAATCCAGGTGTCAGCAGAGACAATGAAAGTTGTAGTTCAGCAACTGTGGGATACCATGTTAGCTACTCAGGATTACAAATTAAGGAGAAAGGGAGACAGGGAGAAGGACAGGAAATGAGTGAAAAAACCACCTACCAAGCATGGGGCTGGGGAGGGGAAAATATAAACTAAAAAGCCTTCTCCATTTCAGAGCACAACCTTCAGATGTTGTTGAACTCCATCTCCCATTAGCCAAACAAGTCTGGCCAATAATCAGTGATGATGGGAATTGTAGTCCAGGGATTTCTGGAGGACTGCAGGATGTACACTCTGGGTGCAAATAATTCTAGCCTTAGCATGATACCTCCCATGAGCCACAACCTGTGCCAATATTGTGTGTGATATCCTGTTCCCATGTCATGAGGGCAATGCTGGTCATGAACATAAACATGCCGATGTTCACAACTTTTATTGATTTATTTACTTTCAAAAAGGAGCCCAGATGAGGGTTCCAACACTAATGGCATCATAGACATGTAACTGAAAAGGAGCTATGGGAGAGATTCACACCTCTTTCCATATAAGCATTGCATTGTACTAAAATTTTGACATTTTTCTTACACTATGAATGCAGAAAATTTTTATTACTCTTACTATTTAACAACACCTCAACACCTCTTTTTACCTCTGCTATTGTTTTTCCAGCATATTGGTTTTCTCCACGTTTTATGTTTTTCCTTTAAAAAAGAAAGAAAGAAAGAAGACTAGAAACACACCGTTTGCATTATGAATAGTAATTTTATTCTCAGTCAGTGATGCTGAATATAGACATTCATGGGTTACCTGCTTTTTGAATATCCTAGAGCAAATTCCTTAGAGTTCTGCATCAGCAGCATATTTAGCAACCTTGAAGAAAAACTCTGGGGTTGTGTATGATGGCTCTTATTTATTTATAACCTCTCATCGTTGAGATATTGTACCATATAACATTTCTTTGTCATGGAGATCCCATAGGATACATCCTACTTTGACTATTAAACAGCACTGAGTTCAGGTTAGTGAGCAATGTTTAAGACTGTAGAATAAAAAGGTGATGCTAAAAATATTACTCAATAGTCCTTTGATTTTCTATTAGAGGATCTGGACGAACTTTACCAGTCATAATTAACCTTCACAGTTAACGCATGACTGCCTAATAATATGGGTACATATTGTCTCTCAGTTTTATAACTGCAAGTACATCCAGAGGGCTTGTACTTGAACAAATCCTTTGAACATTGTTCCCTAGAATACTGATCTATGATTGAGGTGCTATTGCCAATACTGTGCCCCCAAAATTTTTGTTGCTGACATTTAGAAAAACACAAGGAAGAGAAGAAGAGTTTGGATTTGATATCCTGCTTTATCACTACCCTAAGGAGTCTCAAAGCGGATCACAATCTCCTTTCCCTTACTCCCCCACAACAAACACTCTGTGAGGTGAGTGAGGCTGAGAGACTTCAGAGAAGTGTGACTAGCTGAAGGTCACCCAGCAGCAGCATGTGGAGGAGCAGAGACGCGAACCCGGTTCACCAGATTACGAGTCCACAGTTCTTAACTACTACACCATGCTGGCTCCATGCTGGATCAACTCTGCTTATTTATGTATTTTCATTAAAATTCTTTTAGACTGTAAAGGTAAAGTTAAAGGACCCCTGGATGGTTAAATCCAGTCAAAGGCAACTATTGCGGTAATCATCTTGCTTTCAGGCCAAGGGAGCTGATGTTTGTCCACAGACAGCTTTCTGGGTCATGTGGCCAGCATGACTAAACCGCTTCTGGTGCAACAGAACATCATGACGGAACCCAGAGCACCCGGAAACTATAGGCAATAAAATTATGACTATAAATTAATGGATCTGATCTACTGAGGATCCCTTTGGTGCTGCTGTGTTTTTGGACTCGAAGGGCACTACTGCTGGCTCAAAGCCAATACATATGCTATCAATATCATCGCCAAATTTAAAAGCACTTATTTTCCTTTACTTTCTATTCTTTAAAAGATAATTAAATTGTAAATGTCAGGTTCTGGGCAGAGGAGGAGGAGTGGTGGAGACTGCCTCCCCATCCTGACGCTTCTAGGGAGGAGGAAGAGGAAGACAATATAGATTTACAACAGTGGTTTGTGGGAGGTCACAGCTCAAAGGGAGATGAGGGGAAAAGTTGGGAAATAATGGGAGAGGAAGAGCAGGCAGAGCCGGAGCAGCAGCTGGCTGACACATTGTCACTAGAAAGCATCCCACCATCTTCCAGAACCTGGCACGCCTTAAAAGTAGGAGAGCAAAGAGCCTGAAGACAGAGGGCACTTAGCATCACCCACTAAGAAGAGATGATGATAAATGAGAAAGTGGGAGAGAAGGGGGGTGGAGATTACTCAGGATAACACCATGATCTAAGAGGCTGGGTTCTATAGCCTCTCTGTGTAAAGTTTGGGTGGGGAAGAACTATAAGAAACTTTTCCTTGTCTTTACACTTTCCTGAGCAAGCAGCCTGAAGCCACTGACAGCACCCTGACATATAGTGCTTTTCCCCACTTGGTCCCAAGCACTATTGATAGGCACTGCCAACTTCATAAGCCTTTAGTACTAAGGGGTAAGCAGCCAGCTACTTCGGTACAGACCATGCTGTAGCAGAGCATGTAGCAGGGATGCGGAAGATGCTGTGGTCTAAACCACTGAGCTTCTTGGGCCTGACAATTGGAAGATCAGCGGTTAGAATCCTTGTGATGGGGTGAGCTCCTGTTGCTCTGTCCCAGCTTCTGCCAATCTAGCAGTTCAAAAGCATACCAGTGAAAGTAGATAAAAAGGTAGCACCGTATAAAGGTGGAAAAACTCAATAAATATCTTTTAAAAAAAAAGAAGGTAGCACCGCAGTGGGAAGGTCAATAGCATGTCTGTGTGCTCTGGCACTCGTCAAAGTCCTCCATGCACCAGTAGTAGCTTAGTCATGCTGGCCACGTGACCCAGAAAGCTGTTTGTGGAGAAATGCCAGCTCCCTTGGCCTGAAGTGAGATGGGCGCCGCAACCCCATAGTTGCCTTTGACTGGACTTAACTTTCTAGGAGACCTTTAACCTTTACCCTTTTTACTTTAGAGCAATGGTCGTGGTGCCAGTAGGTATCCTAATTTTTCAAATTTATCCATTTCCTTGGTGGCTCCTTGGCTAGCTCCAGTGTCTAATGAGTCGGAACCATTGCTGGTGCCAGACAGTTTAATTACTCAGAAGTATGTTGTGCCCCTTTGCCCACAGTTGATGCCATGCTGCCAGAAGCCTGTTTGAAGCTGAAACAAGACAACACCCAAAACTTAAAATAGCGTCATGGGACCTGGACAAAACAGTCTCACAGGCTGGATGCTGCCTACAGGCTACCAAACTAAACATTGATAATCTCAGCTAAAATAAAAGGAAATGGGAAGAGATACATGTTCACTTCAAGTAGCTTCACAACACTCTTTTAAAATCATTTTATAGGTGGCAAATTATTGGAAATAGGGAGATGCAAGAATTCAGCAAAATATGTTTGTTTTCTGAAACATCATGGTCAATTCTGGTGTTATGAGGGATAACCTTATGCCCAACTGACTATATAGATAATGTGAGAAACATTTTTAAGGTAATGATATGGTAGATATTCCAGGAGTTAGGTAAGCCAGTGGCATTATATTCATTTTTTCCATTTTTATTTCTATGCATACATTCAGGCAGATTATTCTATCACAAGCCTACTGGCACTGAACCAATATGAATTACTGGAGAATCTGTCTCTGATTAGAATCACTGGATGAAATTCAGATATTGCACAGGGAAGCATTCCAGCTCTAATCTCCCAGCTCCATTTTCAGGGGTTCAGATTTCTGCATGAAATAACCACAGTATGTCTACTGAAAATAAATAAAGCACTCTGCAAAGTGTAAATATATGCTAACCAGACTCTTCAAAATGAACAGAAATTTTCATTGTCATAGATTCCATTGAGGAAATCTGGTTATACTAAAAAGTGTTATTTAATCAACTTTTGTATTTTGGGGGCGATGTGGACTGTGTAATTATGTAGATCAGGAGATAACTAAGAGGGATGTTGTACAAAGAGATGCTGAGAGCAGTTCAAAACAAACTATCTCATGTGCATTTAAAGAAGATACAGTCAGATGGAAAAGGTGCACTCTGGTGCATTCTGTACCATATGCTTACCTGAATCTTTGAAGAATAAAGTTTTATATACCATGGTTTAGTACGGCTTTTCCCTTCATCAAATAGCTTCATTTGGACTTGTGAATAGACATCAATGAAATGTTTAACAGGGAAATAGTAAACTGCAAATTGCATAGTAATAGATGTTCTGACTTTTTATAGACATTTGGGTTAGGACCACAAAAATTCCACCATAACATTTTCCTACAGCTTAGGTTACGCCTCTCTCTCTCTCTCTCTCTCTCTCTCTCTCTCTCTCTCTCTCTGTGTGTGTGTGTGTGTACTGTATATACAATACACACACACACACACACAATATAAGCAAGCTTATAGAAAAGGAAACAAAATAATTTTGACAGTTTACATGATCTGTGAAATGCCGCGAGTGGAAAATATTTACCTGAATACCACTATAAAATATTAATGGATCACTTACTTCTTAACAGAATTGCAGATGCCTCGATATAAACTTTAATGTGATGGATAGAAGAAGTAACTCATTATAGCCTTTAACTTTGATTTGTATTTTCAAACATTGGTTTCATGTGCAAATACCCCTATTGTAATATAATTTGTTGCTGGATGCTCATTTTCAGCGATGTTTGCTAAGAATCTATATATTAATGAGTAACATCCCCCACATAGTTATTGTAGAGGGAGAGATTACTTTTTTTAAAAAAAGAGAGAGAATGTTTTGCATTATTCATGTATCCCATTTCCCTTTAAAGCTACTGTTTATTTTAGAATGCTATTACTTTGAGCTTTTTTTCGTGTGGCATTAATGCAGCAGCATCTCTGACTCTAACGGTACAATCCTATGCATGTCTCCTGAGAAGCAAGTCCCATTTGAATTCAGTAGGCCAGGGGTAGCAAAAATGGTGGCCTCTGGAGGTTGTTGCATTCCATTTCCCCTTTGTCCCATCCAGCATAGCCAATTGATATATTTTATTTTATTTTGTTTTTGCTAAAGAGGGACTAAATTGTGGCTGCTTCCAGATTTCTAAAACACTAAGCGGAATTGCCACTTTCTTTTCTGAAGACCCCGGCTGGCTTTTGGGAGTGGGCTCTGACAGTTGGTAAATGAGAACTTGTTTCTTCAGACATCATTAAGTATCTTTATTGTTTTTCATTCTCCCCTTTCCCCACAAGTCTATTCTATGATGGTAATCTGAGGCAAAGTTCCTGTAAATGTGATGTGATGGGAACTGTACAATTAGACTAACAGATGACGTTGTCCTCTAATTGTTGTACAGTTGCAGTCAGCCAGGCTAGGCATAATTCAGAGAATAGTCTACATGTGGGAACACTGACCTTGTGGGATAAAACAACATTCTTCACTGGTGCAGGAGAAAGATGAATTTATCGCTTTATTAACTACTTGGTGGGGGTGCCTATAAAACAATAAAATGGCAAAAAAGCCCAAAATCTCAGAAACGGAGGATATTAGAAAAAAAATACTTGACATGCAAGCAGCAAGTACCAAAATGATAAAAAGCAACATAGCAGCAGTTGCTGTAAATTAAATTGGGATTAATTACCAGAGCCAAAATCAAAATGAAGAAATTACTCCCAGATTTTATTTGACATCCCTTCATCAGCTATGTGAGTAGAATGGTGCATTTTTGTGTACTGCTGTAGCATAAAATTCCTCCACCCTGATTATCTGAATAAATCTTTCCAACTGCCAGATTTTTTCTTCCATCACTCCCCTCCCCCACAAACTGCAGAAAAATGAAGGTTAATTTCACAGTCCAGTTTAAGCCAGCTCTCATCCTTGTACTGACAGACTTGAAAACCTAAGCAAATGTAAACTAATCCCTAAGGTTGAATGTCTGTCACTGTGATTTTTGCTAAAGACCATGTATTATTCAGAACTTTACTTTTACCATCCATAATTGGTCTTTGGAGCTTGAGAAACCTGTACTATTGAGTCATTTAATTTTTCATTGCATAGTGACTAGTTCACAGGTGTTAAGAGCCGCAGTGATTCCTGTACTGGATAAGAGACCCTCTGTATATGCAGCTCTACTAAGCATTGCAATTGTTGGTCATAAACAGGAGGGCTTAATGAAACAAGGGACAGTTTAGAGTACTGGGATGAAATGGGCTGATCTAGGGGAGGGGATGTAGCTCAGTGCTGAAGCAGATGTGTTGCATGCAAAAGGTCTCAATCCCCAACATCTCCAGGTGGCTCCAGATCCCTGCCTGAATCCACTGGATCCGCTGTTAGTCAATGTCGACAATAGATGTGCCTTTACCATGGAAAGGTGTTGTCAGAGCTGCCCGAGGTCCCAGCTCACAAAGGACCAACGCCGGTTCGTTGTTAAGTACGAAAGTCTTTATTGAAGTTCAGTTTCACTTTCACAGCCACAGCGTGCAGCTCTACGTCTCAAACTCTAGACCGCTGAAGCTCCGTCTGAATCTCCTCCCCCCAGACACCAGTTTAAGACTCTAGCCTTGCTCCACCTCTTCCTTTGCTCTTTCCTCCTCTGGTTCCGCCTGTCCGTCGGGGTCTCGCCCTTCCTAGACTCTTCTGACGCTGAGTCCCCTGAGTCTTCCCCCTCCCTCCGGCGGGCTTTAGGACCTGGTTCCCAATCCGGGTTTTCTGCTGTCCCGCGCGCCTGTACATTCGAACTTGGCGCGCGCGCCCAGCCGGCAACCTTCCCTCCTTCCACTGCTGCGGTCACTGCTTCCCCCTTCGGGGAGGCTAGCTGGAACTGACCTCCCCTCCGTTCCCCCACTCTCCGATGGAGGCGTGGTCAGCCCTGACTCATCTTCTCTCCCCGCTGGGGGAGACGCTGGTCCTGACACATGTGACTCTTCCCCCCCACTACGCTCTGGTGGGGAAGCTGGTCCTGATCTCCTGCTGCTGCTTTGGGAGTCCCCGCTGGCCCCTTGTTTCTGGTGCGTCCCCCCTGGGACCCCCCTTGCCCTGACCATCGGCGCCCCCTTCTGGGAATCTTCTGATTCGCTGGAGAAGCTCATGGAATCTCTCGGGTCACTGTCATACTCCCCTACGCTGCCCTCAGATTCTTCCCCTTCGCTCTCCATTTCCTCTCTCCCTTGTGCTTCTGCTCCTGAGCCCCTGACAGGTGTTGTAACCTTTGTGCTTTTAGGGGCATTGTGCCTCTAGGAGATTCATACACGGGGTGCAGCTACCCCTAATCTTGGTCCTCATGTACACAGCTGTATATTTTTCCATAAAAGCAAAAATGATGCTTATTATCTGGGGGAGTGGGGCTTGGAAAAGATGAGCCCTTGGAAGCAGAAAACAGAAGAGAAGACATCAAATAACCACTCATGTTTTGGAATCCACAGAACTTAATGGTGCCTGTAAATTCATGGGTGCAAGTTGAGGCATGGATGAGGAGAAGTATAAGAGAGAGAAAGACTTCTTTTTGAAAGACACGTTGTATTCTAGCAGTCAGGTATGTTATTCTTGGTAAGAACAGTGAGATTTCAGAACCAGGGATTGGGTGCGGGGGCTTTTAGGGGGAAAAGTGTAATATCCTTAACCAGCTCCATTCTTGAATGCATTGAAGATAAAACTTGGGATTTAAGAGCATTACACTTTATACATCATAATAATGGTAGCAACACAGAGATAACAGTTGGAAATACCCCTCCTTTCAATTTCATTTAGTAAAGAGATATATATTCCTTTCGTACTGAAATAGGCCCATTTAATTTTTTATGACAACAGTCACTTGATGTATAGAAACAGCAAAATGACTAGAGTATACGTGCTGCTGAAAAATTACCACACATGGGTCTGAAATGCAAGAAGTGTTTCCAAAATAGTACCTCTTCCAGATAACCAAACTTGTAGGTTTCCTAGGTCCAAGCCACTTAATTTTGGAGACAAATGTGTCCTGCAGTTGTTTCATCCAAACAGAAGTATCAGCGGTATAATAGTCTGAATACCACTGAAGACATTGCAGTGGTGCCTTAAAAAAAAAAAAGCCAGCGAAAATTCATTAGCAAGACCTGCCACTCATATTAGTGTTGACAAAGTTTTTAAAAAGAAAATGAGACAGATGTCCCTCTTGTGACTGTTAGAGGTAGGTAAAATCCACCCAGGGTGAGCATACATGCTTCCATTCCTGAGTGGAGGTTTCAGGAGAAATGGAAAGACTGGATCACAAAATAACCACTGGGACACACAGCAATTTATTTCAGTCAGTTCAGACAAGATGTCAAACTTGAGTTCCTGTGAGAACTCTAGCAGAGAGGAACACCTCAGGTATATGCACACACACACACACGCACACACAAACGCACACACTATGCTATGATATATATGTTCCATTTTGATCCAAGGACACAGCATTGTATGTATAAATAATATTCTGCTGTTCATGCTTTATTAAGGGTACAAAGCAGTAAGTTATCACATAATATGCCTCAGCCTCAGCTTCTTCCACCTTGATTAACTATTGTAACTCTTGACAAAATCCCTTTCTATCCTCTAAAGGTGATTTTTTAAAACAACAACAACAAACAAACCTAAACTATCCTTACTATAAAACAACAACAACAACCTGTCTGAAGTTAGACTTGCCCTGAGAAAGCTGTTTGTATTACATGCTAAAGAAAATTCTCTAGGATTAAGCTTCCCTCTTCTGAGTGTTTTTAATCCTGTTTGAACTATTTAAATTGAAATCTCTCTGTCCATTCACATTCTTGATATGCATTCACACACGGGTAATTGAATAATAAAATATGTGTTGTGAAACTATACAATAGCTTATTTAATGGATTCACTGGCAAAAAAAAAATGACACTTTTTTGCATAGGAACTATAGACTAACATTGCTGTTTAGTGATTTCAGTGCCCACTAGGTGACTCCCCCCTCCCATCTCCCACAGCATATTAACATTATGAAATAGCATCTGCTCTGAATACATGGATTAGAACATGTGCCAATGAGGCTCAGCCTATCTAATATGTAAGCTATGTAGGACAGCAGAGCAGCAATAGTGAGAGGTGCCACAGCAGTGATGTGGACTTCCTAACCCAAGATGAAGTAGGAAAGTAAGAGTTGTAACCAGTCAAAACTTAAGGTGAGTTTGGAAATTCCTGCTTGAGAAAAACATGTAAGAAATTCTAAGGGACATAAAAACAAAACCATCTGTGAGGGTTGACAAAAACTGGCAAAATTCTCGGGCAGGAAAAACTCACATTTCTGCAACCAGGTTTCACCAAAGGCCAAATTGGTAGGGAGTGTGATGGTTCCAGTTCCTGTGCTGACGAAAAACCTCAAAATGGCTTAGAATAGAGATTAAAAAATAAAATTATCACAAAAATAATAAATAATTAAACTGTACAAAAAGTTAAAGCTACAATAGACTAAACTAAAACCAATTAAAACTCATATAAACTTTCTAAATATCTAGGGTGGCTTGTCTAAATAAGAACGGCTTCACCAAGTGCCAAAAATAATACAGTGAAGACGCCTGCCTGATATCAATAGGCAGGGAGTTCCAAAGTATTGCTGCTGCCACACTAAATGTGACAGAGCTCATCAGCCATAATCTGTAATATTCCATAATAATACCACAAGTTGCTGTATAGACTTTTCATATAAATTTTACCTAAAGTAAGCTAGGGGCTCAAAAGCATTTGAGGTTTGCATGGAAATGACTGCAGCCACCCCTCTGTGTCATTCTGCACAATATACTGAAGGCCTATGAGGGTCCAAATAGCTGGTGTGTTCAAATAGCTGGTGTGTTCAGCAGGGACTCAGCTAGATTGGTTTTTTTAAAAAGTGTTTATATGTGTTGTATATGCGATATAACACAGTGACCCCAGATGGCACTGTGGAGTTCTGTCTTTCCCTACCGGATTTCCCTGTATGAGTTTAAAACACATTTAACTGAATCGCTTCTCTGACGTGTCTAGATCCAGCCCAAGAGACAGATGTAGTGATGACTGTATTAGACAAACTCAATGAAGGATAAGGCTTTCTAGAACTATGAGCCATGATGGCTATGTTCATTGTCAGAGGCAGTTGCTGGGAATCACAGTGGGAAAGAGGGCTGTTGCACTCATGCCTGGGGAATTTTCATGGGCATTTGGTTGGCCACTATCAAAAATGTTAGGCTACATGGGCCTTTTACATGATCTTGCAGGGCTTCTCTTCTGGTCTTATGTTCATAAGAGGAGCAGGTTTGCACCAACAACCCCACCTCTGACATTAACCTTCCCTGACGTCCATACCGAGAGTGCAAATGTTGGTGGAGAGCCAGCTTTTGCATATAGTTGTATGCACAAAGGCTCCCCAGAATCTGGAACCTCAGTTTCAGAGAAGGAGTCCACAATGGTGAGGGAAGAGCTATTGAGCGCGGGCCTGCTCCATGCTCCTGTGTAGTTGAACATGGGGGTTATCAATGTCCCATATAAGACTTCAGTGTGTGATTGAAGGGATTAACTCACGGGAACTTTAAATGCCCAAATCACACTTTGGCACATGGAGCAGGGCCAGTGGCGTAGCGTGGGGGGGTGCAGGGGGGGCCCAGCCGCACCGGGCGCAACATCTGGGGGTTAGGGTTAGGGGGCACAAATCCACGGGTTAGGGGGTGCAAATTACTTGCCTTGCCCCGGGTGCTGACAACCCACGCTACGCCACTGAGCAGGGCTTGTCTGCCTATGAGGCAGACTGAAGCAGCCATTTTGGGAGGTGGCACTCCTGTAGGTGACCCACCTACTGCCACTACAGCTGCATGACCCCAGTAAGCAAGGCTTAGAAGGAGAGCAGCCATGATGGTGTGGGGGTGCACTTTCCTATTTTGCCAGGGGGTGAAACAGGACATGCCATTCCTAAAATGGCAAGAGAAAGAGAAGGTATTTCTGTCAACTGGTCTTGAGAGAAAAGTAAAGGTGAAATTGTCCTACATGAGGCAAACCTTTATTATAGTGGATTCTGAATAGCATACAATGGTTCTAACGAACATTTGAGGAGAGGATAGCTAAGTGACAGAACAGGTTTTTGAGAGGAACTGCATGGTTACTTTTGTTTTTAGCTTCACATTCTATTCCACAGGTGGCTCTGTCCCTGAGATTGTATTTGAACCTGACATCATGCATATCCTTGTTTACAGAAGTAAATGGGAACACACAGAGAGAGACACAGAAACCCATAGGGAAATATTCCACGTTTGCTATGCTTCAAAAAAGTGGCAAGCCCAAAAGGCAGTTGGAGTTACAGGCTGTGAAATCCACAAATGGATGTTGATCACTGCATTTGTCAGGGTCTGAAGAACTAAGATTATGAGTGGATTGTAAGAAGTTCTCAGTTTGCAAGTGACATTTGAGGCCCTCTTGGTGCATACTCTTATGTATGTATGGTGCAACTCTACATTTAACCATTTATTATTACTATTTATTATTAACCATTTATATACCACTCATTATTTGATCAGTGTGGTTCACAAGTCAAAAAGTAAAATGCGTAACATAATAAAACTAAATAATAATAATAATAATAATAATAATAATAATAATAAAACTTCATCCTTAAAACAGCATAGACAGTTACATAAAACCAATCTAATAATATGCACGCATCCAGGCAGCTAAAATAACCCAGCAAAACTTTGCCCCACTCTCATACTAAATCTGCCACCTCCCAATGCCACAAATCACAAAAGTAGAATATGCATGGGGCAATTCTGTTACAATGCTGTCCCCCAAACTGCCTCTCATCCAGGCTTACAGTTCCTCCCATAATAGCTGGCTCCTGTCACCAGAACTCTCACCCCTGACATTCCCTTTATCTTCCCACCTCTCACCCAGGAGGCTTCCACCTACCGTATTTTTCACTCTATAGGACGCACCAGACCATAGGACGCACCTTGTTTTAGAGGGGGAGAACAAGAAAAAAAATTCTCCCCCTCTCTGCTCAACGCCCCTTCAGCGAAGTGGCAGGAGAAATGGAGCCCCTTCCATTTCTCCTCCCGCTTGGCTCAAGGGGCGCTGTGCAGCTCTCCCTCTCTGCTGAAGCCAGGAGAGTCTTGCTCTCCCGGCTTCAGCAAAAGGAACCCAAAGCCTGCAGAGCGCAGCAGGAACTCGCACTGCACTCCAAAGGCTTCAGGTGGCTATCCCTGAAGCCTTCAGAGCACAGTGAGAGAGGGAGCACTCCCTCTGTGCTTCGGAGGCTTCACGTTGCTACCGCTGAAGCCAAGGAGCCTGCATTCGCTCCATAGGACGCACACACATTTCCCCTTAATTTTTGGAGGGGAAAAAGTATGTCCTATAGAGCGAACTTCCACCCTGCCCTCTTGAAAATACAGGCTAGTTGATATTGACATGCAGCCTCCCTTCTGCCTTGTCACCCCCTCACATTACAGATGCAATCCTACAGCATGGTCCTGGTACATCAGGTAGGTGTTTTGGCAGGTGCTCATGAGCACCATTGTTCATTAAAGAGAGGTAGGCAATACTTTGTACTGGATAGTGCCCTATATATTCTGGGTTTAAAAAATAAATATTGGTTCTTTTGAATCTTCAGACCTCCTTCCCTTTCTCCATGGGTTCCATATTTAAGATTAACTTTGCTGCATATTTTACCCTTATCCATCTGTTAAATAACCATTATTATCATAAATAATTCCACATTATATCCCTGCCAGAGATTTTAACTGTTTACAGTGGTCTTTTAAATAAATTACAAATTTACTCCAATCCTGGTTTTGGATCTTCCTCGTCAGTTTCTCCATCTCTGCATGCTCCATCACTTTCATCTGCCATTCTTCTTTTTTGCCCTATATATTCTGAACCCTCCTCATTCTTTTCGATAGTGTTGCCTCTTGTCAGAGAAAGCACTGCAATAAACTCGTTAGTCTCTACAGTCTAACAGCATTTTGTCATTTCGAATCCCTAAAGTAGAGCAGCTAATTGCACCTCACTCCCCTGATGTTTGGCCTCCCATGTACCCTGCTGCATTGCCTGTTGTACTGATGTGGGATGCTTTTTGGCATGGAAATCACTAGGGAACTGTTTGTACACATCTAGGGTGTCGGCGCACTATCTCCAGTGGATGCAACAAACAGGCTATCCAGAGTACAATATAGCTAAAAGAACTCCAGAGATTCACAGATGGAACTCCCTTCAAATCCACTATCCTTTTTTGATAAACTCTTCACCTTTTTACAAAACAGTTTCTATTTCTATAATCATATGGCTGACTACTGTCACGCCATAAACAAAAGTTCTATGCTTTCTGATGACCTCAAATATATTTCACCTGGATGTTGTTGAGTATTAATCTCACAAAAAGAAAATATGGATAACACACATAGCTTAAATTCATTTATCTGGGAAGCAAATCCCAGCGGTTTAATATAATTTACTTTACTTATTAAGTGCTTAGAATCTCAGTCTTGATGAAACAATGAGCAATGTATTTTATCTATTCTCCCCAGGTGTGGGATGCTTAGAAATGGTTTTACATGCAAAGTTATTGGATACAGTTTGGTTAGTTTGTTTACTGTAAAGCAATATTGCATATACCGTGAAAATGAAGGAGCTGCTACACATGTCATTTTTATCACATGAGAATGCTGGCGGGGTGGGGAATGCATTCAGCTGCAGCTTTCCAACACATGCACAGTACATTTTCAAGCCAAAAAATACATTTACATGCAATCCTCTTATTGCATTTTTCATGTTCTTTTAAAATACTGAAAAATACTTTCCATGTAGGTCATTCAGTAAATTTGCAGCTGACCACGCTCACTCAGGATATCCCACTAACCAGTAGATGGAGGTATATAATAGGTTGCTCACTGGTGAAATAGAGAGCCATCTCCTTTTTTTATCCCCCAATTATATAGTTTTAGAAATATGTAAGAGGTTCATTCAGTACTGACTAGAGAGACATTTCTGTGTGCTGAGATAGAGGGCCTAAATCAGCAAAAAGAAAATTAAAAAAGATACAGGAAGTCCAGCGTGGATAATCCTCAGATAGTGGGGATTATCTTCTATTGTGCTTGTTCATTTAAATTTGTGATTAGGTACTTTTTCATTTTTGCTATCTAACTTAACACCTATGTTACCACAATACTTCTTCTGCTCATTATTACTGGACTCAGAGTGGCTTCTTCATAATTTACCTTCTGACCTAATGAGCTTCGAGCACTCTTATTTTTATAAGGTGTATATGAATGGGTGTTTTTATTCATGAAACTGAATCTAAATGAAGAGCAAAGTGAGGGCAATGCTTCATAATAAAGTTCAATGGCTCTTGTAAGCAAGAGCTCATTCTTTTCCTAATTGTGTAGTCTTTCCTTTCTCGTGTTGATGTGAACACACACACACACACAAATGGCTTGGTAGTAGATACTGATTACTATTAAGATTTTTTTAAAAAAATGTCTTAAGTTATGTACATGCAGGAGGATCATAACTTTCATGTAATATACATAGGTCTAGAGGCAAACCATAGGAAGCTGCAATAAGCACCCACATGACAAGCATTTTAGAATCAAACAGGCCACAATTTTATTGGTTAAAGGTGTAAGTAGGCTTTGGCATAGGCATTGGGCATGTATCTTGAATCAGCCAACCCAGTTGCTGGTTGATTATATGGCAGGGTCAATCTTGGGTTAAGAATTGCCTTGTGATGTACGTCAAATCCCTCCAAAACCATTTTTTGGGTGCTATGGGCCAGCCCCCTTCTGGGCATTGGGATACCCTGATTCTTTGGAGCAGGGTGGATGGAGTCTCTTGCCACCAACATAGGCTATGGTTTCAATCCAAATCCTTAGCAGCCAAAAAGTTGTGACAATTATTATAAGGTAGGCAGAACCTCCAGGCGAGTCCAATTTGTCTGCAGGCAAAAATGCCCCAATGCAGCAACATAATATTTCCATAGCAAGGTCTTAAGCATTACCCATCCACTGACCTTTGGGCAGAGCCATAACTTGAGTGGGGAAACCAGCTTTGACTGAGCTGCTGAGCCAGGACCAGAATGAAGCCTAGCTCCTGAAGTCTTCACTCTGATCTGCCCCACAAATCATGTTCCCCAGCTCAACTGTGATTGGCCCAGCCATGGGTGAGCCCCAGCGGAGGAGGAAGTGATGAGGGGGGCAGAAGACCGCCCCTGTCTCAGCAGCAGCCATGCCAGGTTGCAATCTTCGCTTGTTGCCAGGATGACAATAAGCAGACTTTTCCATTACAATCTCCCCCCATAAATGTCATGTGACAAACATCTCTAGGACTAAAGAGATGTATTTGTGCTATGGTATTCAGGTGTATGAAATCTGCTATTCAAAGGAGAAAAAGTCAAAGTTAGCACTGGCCATACTCTTTAGATGCCAGCCATAAATATTAATGTTTAGAGGATCTATCCACTCTCTGATAGTAGTCAACACTATAAGCCAATGACATTGCATATTATAGTCAATGTAACAAAATTTCTAACATAATTGTTATTGTGTAATAAATAGCAGTTTAGATATGCATCATATTGTGTTTATAAATACAGTCATACCTCTTGTTACGTTCGGTTCAGGTTACGTTCTTTCAGGATACGTCCTGCAGCGACCCAGAAGTAATGGAACAGGTTACTTCCGGGTTTCACCACTCGCACATGCGCAGAAGTGGCGAATTGTGACCCCCACACGTGCAGATGCACAGACATGGGTTGCGTTCTGCTCATGTTGTAAACTGGGCTCTGGAACAGATCCTGTTCGCAACCAGAGGTACCACTGTACAGAGCAGGAGTGTCATATGAAATCTGTGGGACTTAAGTCAGGAGGGGGGGTCTACTCTCAATATAACTCAGTCTGGATCCAACCCATTATTCCCATTTTCCTTCCTTCCACCAATATTACTGGATAGTATTATGACTTCTTCTATTCTGCTTTTATAATGGATACTGTGTTTTACAAACAAATAATATTTTAATTATAGGCTGAAGAAGCAAAATATTTTTTTGCCACCTGTTAGTAAGAAAAGAAAACTACAAGACTGAGTTCAGAAGGCAATTTGTATAAGTGCCAAGGACTCTTTCTTTGACCTTTGCATTATGATCTGAACAAATTTTGGGAATGCTGATCAGCCCAAGCTATTAATACTTCAGTGATTTTGAAGCCAGTTTTGTATCTGGTACATTCTTATCAGGTTGAGATGCACCATGGCTTGGGTATTCTCAGTGGGATTATTTTTAAATTTTTAACCCCTTTGAACAGCTACTCATCACTTCCCTCCATAAAGATAAGTCATGTGGCAGGCAGGGTGGGCTGTTGTCCAGAGAAATGTGAATATGAACCCTACTTGGATATGTGACATTAGTAGCCTCAATTCCCCATCTGCAAAATTGTAATGCATTTTTCTCATTGTAAATAGGAATGCAGAGTCTGTAAAATTCTTCAAAATCAGCTGATTAAAAGCAAATTGTAGAGTTATAAGGGAGCACCAAAAGTCATGTAGTCCACCCTCCTGCCAAGGCAGGATATCCATTGCTACAGCATCCCTGATCAATGACCACATAGTCTCTGCTTAACAGTCTCTAATGAAGGATAGTCCACCACCTTCTAAGGTAGCCTGCTCCACTAATGTAAGCAGATATTACCTCCCCGCTCCCATCTGTTTATGTCCTCTTTAATGAAATATGAGGAATGAGTGTGTTACTTGGCAATTGTTTGAGAAATTGTAAATAGGTTGTAACGCTGTTGGTGTTTATATTATTTAGGGCATTGCCAAGAGGCTCAGCTGTTCAACTTCTTACAAAAGCACATTTTTAGCAAAGGAAATGAAAACAGCACAAAACATCAATAAATAATCATCTAGAGCTCATACCTAAAACTCCATGGTTTCAGAGCAATTTACAATTCAGGTACAAAATAACAGGTTTATGCCTCCGTCCTATAGTCAGTAGAAGTCCCAGAACATATAAATCTAAAGGAAGTTAATGGAAACTACTGTTTGTATGTGTGTTTAGAAGTGCAACCAGCATTTGTTAGATCTTCACATTTATTTTAATTTAGCAAATGAAAACATCATCACCAATGTGCATAATCAGCGGCCACGCTAGGCTTCCAAGTGTGAGAGACCCTAACTTGTCAGCTTGAATACGTATGTGCAAAGCTGAATCACTCAGCTGGTGTAAAGCAAGTAATGTTGAATTCATCACCTGAAGAGCTGGTCCAAAGATTTTTGCTGTGTAATTGAAATGATTTGCCACATGACTGGGCAGGATATTGAAGGATGTTCAACATATACCCCATGCAATGTGAAACGGGAGCACTGGCAGACTGCTTGGTAGTCAGCCAACTACTCAGAATCTAAGTTCTGAGCTCAAGCTGTTGAAATGGTTGTTGTTAAATGGCAACATCTCCCAGTACAACTCAAAATTATGGCAGAATTCAAGATGCCCTTATTCATGACATGAAATGTTTTATGTTTGGAGGGACATGCTGGATGGCTCCTAGAATTTACTTAGCAGGAGAGATTTGATCTAGTTTCACTAGATCTTCTGTGGTAAAAATAGAGGCATTTTCATGGCATAATAAAACACAGACATATGCATTCAAAGCAACATCACCACAATCTAATACAGAGGAAAAAATCTCCTTCACCTTAGCTGCATAGTTATGCAGGAGAATCACCCCAACTCATCCACTTTTGCAGACATCAGAGGTTGTCTCCAACAAAGTTCCTTTCAGAAAAGACTGGTTGAAATTAATGGACCTAAGAGGGAGTTTATTCACACTTCTTCTTGGCCTGCTACTTTCCCCTGGGGAAAACTGCTCTTTAGTGCTCATTCAGAGCAAACAGCAATCCGGGTATTCTCCAGATTGATGTTTGCTCCAATTTACAGCTAAATAGCAGAATTTCCTTGGGAAAAGAACAGGGCAAGAGGAAAACTGCTTGGACCTGTCCCTGGGAACCACAGGTCAAGCGTACAACTTTTTGGATCTGTGCTTTCTAGGCACAGAGCAAGTGGATGTGTCATGTTCAGGTTGACAAACAGTATGTTGGGCAAATGTGCTGATAGAAGCCCTGGCTTCTCTTCAACTATGCATATGAACTGGATCGGGGTCAAGTATTGTCAGATTTGGCCCAAAGACTAGCTGAGGGAAGTGAAGGCGTACCAACTGAAGTATTAATGAGGTACGAGCTATAGCTGCAAGTACTAGGGACGTCTCACATAATTCCACAGTTCTGTTCTACAGCCTCTTTATTTACAAAAAAAATATTTTCTATTAGTCACAAAAATATAGCACGACTGTTTAAGTAGTAGAGATAATACAAGGGAAGTCAACTGAAACTGAATATTCACAGAAATTGCTGAAGGAATCTGCTGTAATCTTAAACTAGATTTTTCTTTCAATTTAGATCTGGAGTTTGTTTACTAGCTTCATCCAGCCCACAGCTGAATCCAGACACTGGTTCATCACTTTCACAGTCTCAGGTGACTTAAATGACAAGAGGAAATGGAGCTGAGTGTCATGAGCATGCCGATGGTAACTATCTCCAAATCTCTGGAATGTCTCTCCCAGTCAGGGATAAGATGCAGACACCTTAACACACTAGACAGGCTTCAGCAATGCTATGTTCTGGAACTGACCACGCAGGTAGGTATGGAACCACTATATAACAATGCTTCTCAATCCCAGCCCACAGATTCAACTGTTGTCCACACAAAGAAAAAAATCCAAAATCCACAGTCAGGAAATACTGCAGGACTCAGTTGGGAGAGCCTATCTCTGGCTGCTTGTTGGGCAATACCACCCCAACTCAATTCAGTTTGCATTTTCTCACCTGCTCACTAGAGAGCCAGTGGGAAACCTGAATGCTTGACCCCACAATATTTCTTTCTTTGCACTGACTTGCACCATAAGGTACACATTTTGTCTTGTACTTTTCATAGAACAGAGTTGAGTCGATGAACCACTTCCAGGACAGCTTGAGTACATTTGGTTCCATAGTCTACATTATTTAGAAAATTATTATATAACCCCACAAGCCCTTTTCACTACTTAAGCCTTTCTCTTTTTTGTACTGTTCTACTAATTCACATCAAAGGCTGCTTTTGAGATGCTCCTTTGTTTTCAGAAGTTGTTTGCAGTACAGCATTGGTGATTATTATTAAATTACACACACACACACACACACACACACACACACACACACAGCTTTTATTGACAAGTAGATCCTTATTATCATATCTAGGTACCCAACATCATGAACCTCAAGTCAATGTAATATTAAACTGAACTGTTTTACTCTTATATATTTTGTGGTATGGAAATGTGAAACAAACAAGCAAACAAACAAACAAACAAAACCCCAACTTTTAAACAGCTCAGCAATCATTTGTTATTTGGACAATGATTAAAAAAAACACTATTTTGATATATGGAAATGCTAACATGCAATTGCACTAAAATAGTGAACACTCAATCATCTTTTAAATACATTTTTGCCATTGACATCATTGTGGATTTTAGGAAACGATTCATCCATTTTTATAAAAAAAGATAAAATACAATGAACAATTAAAATATATATTGCAAATGGCATAATTCACCTTGATTGAGCCATGCTATTAACTGAAATGACATTCTGAAACTGTTCTTTGCTCAGCATATCTTAGTTCTAAGAAGGGCATCCATGCTTGTTAATAGCTTTAATGATCTTGAGATAACTCTGCAAACGTATTTAAGGCATTTACCTTTTAGTGTAAACGAAGCCCTTTAAATAAAGACTCCAGTATGATGTAAAAATATTGGCAATGTACAAGTGATATACATTTTAATTCAATGCTAAGTATTTTGTACCATAATTTTAGTATTTTGTAGATATTGCTATTAACATCACAGAGAAAAGCAGCTATCATTCAGGGACATTCAATGCAATAAATATATCATTAGACAAGGACGTGGGTGGCGCTGTGGGTTAAACCACAGAGCCTAGTTCTTGCCGATCGGAAGGTCGGTGGTTCGAATCCCCGCCACAGGATGAGCTCCCGTTGCTCGGTTCCTGCTCCTGCCAACCTAGCAGTTCAAAAGTACGTCAAAGTGCAAGTAGATAAATAGGTACCACTCCAGCGGGAAGGCAAACAGCGTTTCCGTGTGCTGCTCTGGTTCACCAGAAGCAGTTTAGTCATGCTGGCCACATGACTTGGAAGTTGTCTGCGGACAAACGTCGGCTCCCTTGGCCAATAAAGCGAGATGAGAGCTGCAACCCCAGAGTCGGCCACTGCTGGACCTAATGGTCAGGGGTCCCTTTACCTTTACTAATCAGTATATAGAGATCATAACCAAGTCTATGCAAAACAATGGTGTTAATATTCCATAGCATGTCAAGTATGACACTTCTCATCCCATCTTAGCAGAGATTCAGGGTCATCTGTCATTTAGAAACTGATTCATTCATATTGGCTACCAAACAGAACAAAACAGATGCATAATATAAAGTCACTTGTGAACAGCAGGTGTACAATATTTCACACACACACATAAACAGAGACAGGGGGTCATGCAAACTTCTTATAGACTATTAAAATTTGTCACCACTGTATGTTAAGAAAGGATATTATTCTATTAGAAAGATTAGTGTGCACTACACTGGTTTTTCTTTATTATGAGAACTATATTCAGGTTTCCTGTGATGAAGAGCAAAAGGTGGCTGTGGCATAGCTCTATATTATAAAAACTTTTTTCATAAAAGCTGTATAAAATCACCTTTCTGCCTCAACATTCTACAATGATAATAATTTTAAGACAAAAAAGAGATTGTTAAAGTAAGGATTTTGTGTCCACTGCTGCAGCCAAATAATGATTGGTTATAAAAGTTCTAGTCCATTAGCTAAATATCACAGAAATTATAAAGGCTACCGTTTTGGTCACATATTGTAATGTTCTCCTAACACTTAGTTGTCATATTGATTTCATTTCAGGAATAAGAGCAGAAACAATCCAAGCTTGCTAGGCTGAACACTGGCAGCTCATAAAATAAAATTCGTTAAAGGACCGAGGTAGAAAGTTATGGTGTTATTTCTATTAATACGTGTTTAAGGGTTTCATATAGGGTTGCCATATTTAGTTTTGCCCAAAGTTGTTGCGTTGTTTTTGCAAAATCACAAAGAACATCAGCTGCCAGACAGCAGGATTTTCCTGGACATTAGCCTATTTCCGGCCGGGAAATTCCAGATGTATAGCAGCCCTATATTTCCAAGTGTTGTCATACATGTGATCACATAAGGGGGCAGTGACAGTGAGTATGCTACCAGGTCACCTTCCACAAGCGAAGGTGAAGAATTTATGTGAAGCAGGAAGGATTTATTCTCCATGCATATACCGTTTGTGGCAAGAAGAACAGAGCTGGTGTGCTCCTCTCCCATGTCCCAATTCTGATTCCTTGCCCTGCTTTTCATGTGGGATCTTATGGGAGCTCAGCTTGTTGGATCTTAGTCTTATTACAGTGGTACCTCGGGTTACATACGCTTCAGGTTACATATGCTTCAGGTTACAGACTCTGCTAACCCAGAAATCATGCTTCAGGTTAAGAACTTTGCTTCAGGCTGAGAACAGAAATCATGCTCCGGCGGCACGGCAGCAGTGGGAGGCCCCATTAGCTAAAGTGGTGCTTCAGGTTAACAACAGTTTCAGGTTAAGTACAGACCTCCGGAACGAATTAAGTACTTAACCTGAGGTACCACTGTAAGGACAAAATCACAGCCATCCTTTGAAATTAGCACTTTTCAGAATTTTGCAATGCAGCTCTCCAACCAATGTTTATAAAAATGCAAATACTGAGGGAGAAGTAGATTTAATATTTGTGAAAATTCCATACAAAATGCATTATAAGGGAAAATACCTTGTGAAAATATGTACATCTATCAAAGCTGCATACAAAAATATGCTCATTACCAGACATTTATACTAAAATTCTGGCGAATTTTCCCAAGGATGTTTGGTCCAGCAATAAAAAACTGGAAAAGTAAGAAACTGGGAGAACCGAACCTGACAGATCTGTCCCCTTGAATTTGTTGGGGCTTACTTCTGAGTATTCAGAGGATTGTACCGATGGTGCTTGAAGCCTTTGCTTGATTAATTTTTTCCCTTCTGAATGACAGATAGTGACCTCTTGGAGAGCTATGGAGAGGAAAATAAGCCATGGAAAGGGGAATGCCAGAACTTTAAAACTATAATGAACTTTTATTATATTATTATTTTATTATTGAAGGATTCAAATTAATGTAAAGAATAGCAATGACTGCAGTCCTAAGCACCTTTGCTATGCAGTACATATTACAGAAATGAAAAAGATTTACTTATAAGCAAAAGTCTAAAGTAGAAGACCTGGTCTTTAAAATATCACAGCCTCTATTAAGCACTGCAATGATATGTCAAACTCCCCAGGCACTAAGGACCCTGCAGCCGCCATGAACAATATGCTTGGCTTTCTGAAAACCTGCCCACTTAATTCTGGTGACTAAATTGGAACCATGTTCTTTGGAAATTATGGGAGCTTTGCTGGCACTAAGCACTCTTACAGAAAAACCTCTTGGGGTTGTTTTCAAAAGCACCTATGAGAGCTGAGAGTACAAATCTCTCTAGTCAACATGAATTGTATGCCAAAAATCCCAGAAGGAAGCTGTAAAAAAAATTGAGATTATACCAAATTGGTCTAAATAGTAAAACTCTAGACATAGCACAGCATTAACACTTTGGAAAGGAGAGAACTATAAACTAGTTTACTTTTCTTTGTTATAAAATTGTAGCGATAGCTGTAATTTTGTTGTATTATTTTCGTGGATTTGACTATTATGGAAAAGCAGTCAAGGAACTTTTGAATTTAAAACCATTGCTCAAACATTCAGAGTGCTTCAAATACATTCAAATTACTCTAATCTGTTTCCTATATTATTTCATTTTAGTTTAAATTATACAATTTTGCAACGAGGACATGCAACTCCCATTGTACAACGTGAGCCTTAGACAGAAATATGTAGAACATCTTGCTGCAGATGACAATTTCAAACAGCTGCTAAACTGCAAAGTAAATGAAATGAAATCATGTATCTCCTGTGCACACAAAAAGATCACCTTTAAGTGACTTAACATTGCAGGTTTTAAAAATGCAACTGCTTTGTTATTATCATTCATAGCAGCCTTAACCTTATTAAGGCTGCAATTCTATACACATCGGGAGTCAGCTTCACTGAACTCAATGAGATTTACTTCTGAGTAGATGTGTATAGGTTGAAATGCTATGCACACTTATCTGGGAGGAAGTCCCCTAAACATTATGACTTAGAGTACAAGCCTATACTTGCCTCCTCAGAAGTAAATTTAATGGATTTCCATCTCCTACCAGTGATACAGGGATACAGGGCCTATTCTTGGGGAGTGATAGTTTCCCCACCCCAGTCTTTTCTGGGGGTTTTCTGCCAGATAGATAGATAGATAGATAGATAGATAGATAGATGATAGATGGTAGAATTAAATGGGCCAATCAAGGTCCTGTTGGGTGGGTGCTACCTCAGTGGCAGACCTGACAGGGGCAGTTTTCTGTGGGTTCCACCAGCGGAACATAAAAGCAGGCTGTGCTGCTCACAGGCAGCACAGGCGGGAAGCTATCATCCCACCCTACATGTCATGGCTCTGCCTGGAGGTAAGTGAGCAATACATGTGTATGGCAGTAAAAGTGTATGGAACTATTCTGTTGCCGTATTTGGGGCCAGAAAGTAATTTGTCTGCAGATGACTTGGGCCTGTCTAGGGTGTTTTGTCTTCCTCATCGAAATTGTCACAACTGTAGGTTGAAAAAGGTATTGGGTTGGATCCTTAGTGAAAACCTAGGGGGGTGGGTGTCCCACCCCTGGATCCAGGGTCAAATTCGAGGTACACCAGTAAAGGGGTCCAGGGACTGGGTTCTGTCCTAAGGCCCCAGATGGGAGGCTGATGGGCCACAGAACATCCCAAAATGGTGACCTAGTGGGATAACCAATTAAATTTTCTGTGCTATGAATTCCAGTGACCATGCTTTTAACAAATCTTCTTAGAAACCATTATTGCAGGAACAAATAATATGCATGTTTATGATTATAATAATAGTTTTCATTTCATTTTCATCCCCCTCCAGCTCATGGTATTTTAGGTCTTTAGACTCAAATCTTCTTCATTCAAATAATAATAATAATAATAATAATAATAATAATAATATACATTATTTATATCCTGCCCATCTAGCTGGGTTTCCCCAGCCACTCTGGGCGGCTTCCAACAGAATATTAAAATACAATAGTCTATTAAACATTAAAAGCTTCCCCAAACAGGGCTGCCTTCAGATATCTAAAAGTCTGGTAGTTGTTTTTCTCTTTGACATTTGGTGGGAGGGCGTTCCACAGGGCGTTCCACATGAAGGGAACACACATGCATGCTGAAAACCATTTCTGTTAGACTTAAAACTACATAACACATGGTACAACATGACTGCAAGATAAAAAAAGGATGTATAAAAGCACTGTTCTTTTACCTAAAGTAAGGAATTAGCCGTATTGAATGAATGAACAACCAGAGCTCTTCCAAATTGAAATTGGCAGCTGGACTTTCCCCAGGAATCTACTGCCGAAGTCTAGAAATTGAACCGCAAAATGGAACTGCTCCAGCAAGTTATGAACATGCCAATCATTGACAGGTCACAGTGTTTCTTTATGGGCTGTAAATGTCACTCATCAGACACAACAACTCTCATGATTTATTTCAGGGTTATGATGCATCTTGGATGAGTTCTTGTTGACTGTCTTTCAGCTCACTTTAGCCAGTCATTCAGCTTCCCTTGTATTAACAAATGCAGTGAGGACAAGAATTGTTATTGGAGGATAATTGATTGCAAAAATAGTCCCACACTTTTTCTCCTTCCACAACCTATGGGTCATCGTCATTTTTAACAGTTCAACACCATGTAGGCTATGTTACCACTTACCACCTGGCCCAGGGCGGGGCCTGAAACCTCACAGGGACTGCTGCACTCTGCTGCCCAGGAGGACTCTCCTATGTGAGTGTCTGAGGGCCCTGCTCCTTCCTGCCACTTACCACTTGGCCCAGGGCAGGGCCTGACGGGCCTCACTAGGACAGTTGCTGTTACTGCTAGAGGGGTGCAGAGTGCTTTTAAAATGTTTTTAAAACTTTCTTTTGAATTTTTTATATGTGGTGGGGTGGGGGTGGGATGGATGTTTATAGGGCCTGGGAATTTGTTTGATTTTATGTTTTTGTAATTTTTATTGTTTTTTGTTTGTATTGTTTTATTTGTTTTTTTTAAGGTGTTATTTTGTTCTTAAGGGGAGGGGTCAGGGCTGCTGGGGAGTAGGTCCCAGCCAACAAAATGGCTGGGGCATGTTCCACAGGGGGGGATGCACTGGGACAACCGATCTCAGTGATCACGGGTAGGAGGAGGAGTTACGCTAAGACCAGACCATGTCATTACAGAGGAGGCAGGTTTAGTCGTTGTCTGAGGACTATCCCTGCCTCCGGGTCTGGTCCTGACCGGATGGATACTAGAATCAGCAAGGGATACCCACATGACCTGAAAGTGTTGCTGTGCAATGCCAGGTCAATGATTCATAAGACCACTGCCATCCATGACTTGATCATGGATGGAGGACTTGACCTGGCATGTGTAACAGAGACTTGGTTGGATGAAGCAGATGGGCCTGTCCTTGCCGCTGCTTGTCCACCAGGTTTCTCTTACGCACAGCAACACAGGTCATGTGGGCGGGGAGGGGGGGTTGCAGTGATTTTTAGGAAGTCATTAGTTTGCACCAGGCGTCCTATTGGGAAGACCCAGTTTTCCGAGTGCATGTTCTGAAAGTTGGGCAATAGGGGCAGTACAGGATTCCTTTTGGTGTACCGACCTCCCCGCTGCACCAAGGATTCCCTGCCCGAGCTGCTTCAGGTTGTGGCGGATGTTCTCCTGGAGACACCTAGCTTGGTTGTCCTAGGGGATTTTAACATCCATGCCGACATGACCTTACAAGGGGCCGCTCGGGACTTCGTGGAAAGCATGGCCTCCATGGGACTGTCCCTGAATAAGTCTGGCCCAACCCATAGCCGCGGACATGCCTTGGACCTGGTGTTTACCTCTATGGATGTTGGTGATCTGACACTAAGTAAAAGCAAAACGAAAGAAGTGCCATGGTCAGATCACTTCCTGGTGCAACTGGACTTCTCTGCGACCCATCCCCTCTGCAGGGAGGTGGGACCGATTCGGATGGTCCGCCCCCGCCACTTAATGGATCCAAATGGTTTCCAGAGAGTGGTAGGGGATGCTTTATCCCATGTTGATGGCCTTTCAGCCAATTCCCTGGTGGCCCGCTGGAATGTGGAGTTAACCAGGGCTATTGACTGTTTGGCTCCGAAGCGCCCTCTCCGATTGCATGGAGTCCGGAGAGCCCCGTGGTTTTCCACGGATCTGAGGGCAATGAAACAATCGTTGAGACGGCTAGAGCACCGGTGGCGGATAACTCATTCCGAATCTGACCGGACACAGGTTAGAGCTCAACGTCGAGCCTACCAAGTGGCGATAGTGATGGCGAAGAAGACTTTCTTCGCCACCTCTATTGCATCTGCAGAAAACAGCAGCAAGAGACTTTTTCAGGTGGTTCACAATTTAGCGGAACCACCTGCGACATCGGGGCCCAGTACGGGCCACATGATCTCCTGCAATGATTTTGCAAAGTTTTTTGCAGATAAAATCACTCAGATTCGGGAAGAAGTAGACTCCACCGTGGGAGCAGGGCCACGGCAGGAGAGTGCTAGAGTCCTGTCTAGTCAAGTTGTGTGGGATCAATTCCAATCTGTTACCTCCGAGGATGTGGACAGGCTGCTTGGACGAGTGAAGCCAACCACCTGTCTCCTGGATCCTTGCCCATCCTGGCTTATAAAAGCTAGCCGGGAAGGACTGGGCGATGGGCTTCGTGGGGTGATGAATGCTTCCCTCCGTGAGGGAGCCTTCCCAGACCCGCTGAAAGAGGCGGTTATTAAACCGCTTCTTAAAAAACCATCTTTAGATGCGGCACGATGGCCAATTATCGCCCAGTCTCAAATCTTCCATTCTTGGGCAAGGTGATTAAGCGAGTGGTTGCTGAATAACTCCAGGCACGCCTGGAAGAAGTGGACCATTTGGATCCCTTCCAGTCGGGATTCAGGCCTCATCATGGGACTGAAACTGCCTTGGTCGCACTGGTTGATGATCTCCGGCGGGCTAGGGACAAAGGTGAGAGCTGTTTCCTAGTTCTGCTGGATCTCTCAGCAGCGTTTGATACCATCGACCATAACATCCTTCTGGACCGTCTTGAGGGGCTGGGAGCTGGGGGCACTGTCATACAGTGGTTCCGCTCCTTCCTCCTGGGCCGTGTTCAGAAAGTGGTGGTGGGGGATGAGTGTTCAGACCCCTGGGCTCTCACTTGTGGGGTGCCTCAGGGTTCTGTCCTCTCCCCCATGCTTTTCAACATTTACATGCAGCCACTGGGAGAGATCATCAGGAGGTTTGGGCTGGGTGTTCATCAGTATGTGGATGATACCCAGCTCTACCTCTCTTTTAAATCAGAACCAGTGAAGGCGGTGAAGGTCTTGTGTGAGTGTCTGGAAGCGGTTGGAGGATGGATGGCGGCTAACAGATTGAGGTTGAATCCTGACAAGACAGAAGTACTGTTTTTGGGGGACAGAAGGCGGGCAGGTGTGGAGGATTCCCTGGTCCTGAATGGGGTAACTGTGCCCCTGAAGGACCAGGTGCGCAGCCTGGGAGTCATTTTGGACTCACAGCTGTCCGTGGAGGCACAGGTCAAATCTGTATCCAGGGCAGCTGTTTACCAGCTCCATCTGGTACGTAGGCTGAGACCCTATCTGCCTGCAGACTGTCTCGCGAGAGTGGTACATGCTCTGGTTATCTCCCGCTTGGACTACTGCAATGCGCTCTACGTGGGGCTACCTTTGAAGGTGACCCGGAAACTACAACTAATCCAGAATGCGGCAGCTAGACTGGTGACTGGGAGTGGCCGCCGAGACCATATAACACCGGTCTTGAAAGACCTACATTGGCTCCCAGTACGTTTCCGAGCACAATTCAAAGTGTTGGTGCTGACCTTTAAAGCCCTAAACGGCCTCGGTCCAGTATATCTGAAGGAGCGTCTCCTCCCCCATCGTTCTGCCCGGACACTGAGGTCCAGCTCCGAGGGCCTTCTGGCGGTTCCCTTACTGTGAGAGGCCAAGTTACAGGGAACCAGGCAGAGGGCCTTCTCGGTAGTGGCGCCCGCCCTGTGGAACGCCCTCCCATCAGATGTCAAAGCGATAAACATCTGCCTGACATTCAGAAGACATCTGAAGGCAGCCCTGTTCAGGGAAGTTTTTAATATGTGACATTTTAGTGTATCTTTCATCTTTGTTGGAAGCCGCCCAGAGTGGCTGGGGAAACCCAGCCAGATGGGCGGGGTACAAATATTAAATAATAATAATAATTATTATTATTATTATTATTATTATTATTATTATTATTATTATTATTATTACGTTTAACAACCTTGAAGCACATGAGCACAACAGTCCTCTCCTGCTGGTGTAGAGGGGCATTCTGATCTTGGAAGTAACATATAATCATCACAACTTGTAGCTATTCACAGACTTATTGACCCATTTGTGAGCCCTCTCTGACAGGAGTTCAGCCTACACTCGAGTAGGGCCCTGGTAGAGACCCATGCCCGACTGGCATGTTCCCTCCCTCCTGGTCGATCGTTCAGGAGCTTCAAAAGCTTTCTTTTGCCCGAACATCACAGCGACTGATGCCAACAGACATTGACACACTTAGGGATCCGCAGAGTCTTCGCAGTTGCATAACAGACCGCAGCAACTCAGCATTTTGGCTAATCTATTTTATTTACATATAAACACACACAGAGCACTGCAACATGGCTCCCTCTCTCTTTAGCATCAGACAGCAAAGAGAAAAAACAAAGGACAATAGTCCCACTTCACGGAACACAGTAACACAAACATCCTGTCTCCATCACTTTCCACTCTGTGGAGTCAAAACACCATTGTCATGTGATAGACAAAAATCCCATGATTGCGACCATGGAGCAGGAATTCTAACATGTGTTTTCTTCTCAATGATAATAGACAAGATAAGACTATGGAGCAGAATAATGCAATCCGCTGGAAAAGCAGGTAGTGAACGTATCTAAATCTACACAACCACATTAGATGGCTCCAAGTGGAACATGCATGTGATTGCTAACCACAATGTAGGTGAAAATCTGTTTTGCCTCTAATAGTCTGATGATAGGAATTGTCAACACAGCTCAGGAGCTTAGAGGTTTGGGTCATAAGTTATTACAAAGTTGCATGCATTAGCAGTGCATCTATAAAATACGATGATATAAGTACATTTCATAGCATTGTCACTTTGTGCCCTGCCTGGTTCATTTGTCAGCTAGGGTCATTGCTGTCATTCTCTTATTAACAATATACTACAAAGTGCTAAATTTCTCATAAACAACAGAAGGATAATTTGTTTAAAAGCTACACATGGTGATCATCAGGTGATAGAAGGTCTTTTCCTCTTGAATGTGAATGAATAATCTAGGAAGAATGTATAGGACATGGAATAACAGCTCTATATTCCCTTTTCCCTTTCTCATTTTTAAGTCATAAATATATGCATCCTTTTATTTAGTATCAATCTGTTCAGTCTCAGTGGATGCTTTGACAAAGCCCTTCATTTACAGGGTAATGTAGCAGATAGGAATGCAGATCTGTAGTTTATCATTTTTAATTAAAATATATCATGGTTTGCTTGAAATTCTGCTCATGGATTATTTAGCTGAGAACTTCAAATATGTGACAATTGATTCTGCAAGCAGAGCAAGGGAATTGGGAGCCTATAACTACCATATTTACTCGAGTCTAATGCACACCCTTTTTTTGCCAAACTATGCTGCAAAAAAATTGGGTGTGCATTAGATTTGATGGCGCATTAGACTCGAGTAAATACGGTATATAAGGAAAAATCTGGAACCAGGGCTTTGACAGCATTACAATATAAAGACATACGCTGTAAGAGGGAAAGAGAGAAAAAGGAATGGAGTAGAGAAAAATCCTCTTATTCCTATTTGAAGCACATCATTAGAGCTGTCAGATATGACATTGAGGACCACCTCTGGGGAACACTGACCACTACCTCATATGGCCCATGTGCCCTAAACAGAGATATGTCAATCATAACTATTGATACAGCTATGTATTGACACAGCAGTGTCACTGGTCATGATTGAGAGATCGCTATTTACACAGCAACCAAAAACCTATTTCCTTAGAATGTAAAATTTCTTTGAAAAAAAAGGCCTCTATTATTTAGAGATCTTTATTTCTTGTTTCTATGGCTACTGGGATGTCATCAATACCTTCCAATTGGGCGTCACTTTTTTCCTTTAGCATTCACTCATGGGATGCCATGGGTTAATGCCTAGTGGCTAACAGTGGTTAACAAATTACATAGATAATTTCCGCCCTCCCTTCCCAACAGGTGGGCAGGGCTTGTGACACCAAGCGGGCTTACCTGGACTGGTGCCCCCCACCTGCGTTAGGGTGGCTACTGTCCTGCCCCCGGCCTGGGAGGACAATGGACAGCTGGCTGGGGGTGGGGCGAGGGCCAAGGAAAAGAGGCCGACCCCTTCAGCCAAACCTCACTTTGTTTCCTCCTCTTCCAGGTTCAGGACATGTTTCAATGTGCAGCCAGGTTGAGGTAAACAATTTTGGTTTCTTTTGTTTGCTGGGCGCTTCGCCAGGCCTGAGAGGGCGGCATGCAACCCGGCTACAGGCTGCTTGCCAGCCTTTTTGTTGTTTTCAGCAGCAGCGGCACTGGAGAGGGAGCACAAGGCCTCTCCGCTGCCGCCATTCGCCATGGGGCGCTGGGCTGGGCCGGAGAGGGTGGCGTGCACCCCAGCTGTAGTCTGCATGGCAGCCTTTTGTTTTCATCGGCTGCGGCGCTGGGGAGGAGACAAATGGTGGCCTCCCTCCCCATTGGGTGCTCTTTAGCCCACACATACCCCCATACCGTTTCACCCCCCATACCCTTTCCCCCCACCTTATCCTTGGCACCCGTGCTGGGCCTGAGCGGGTAGGGCATGCTCACCTTTTCTGGTTCTGTGCTGCCTGCACTTATTCATTCATCGACCATTTTGCAAGGGAAATTCCTTGAGGGTCTCATTCACAGGAATCACCCCTCCTCAGGATGGGGCCTGGTCAGGAGCGTCTGGCTGTGAACTAACATATTATTTCCTTTCGGATTTTTAATGCAGTGTGTGAGCATTTAGGTTGGTTGGTTCTGTCTCAGTTCTTATTTGAATATTCTAATACTAATTGTTGTTGTTGTTGTTTAAAAAACACCTTGCCTACTTTATTCAGCCTTCAGTGGGTTAGACAGTACTCAGTGTCTTTCAGTGTGTCATCATGCCACCTGCAATGGCTTCCAAGCAGGGGGTTGTCTCCCTCCCTCGCACGCGCAAGGGAACAGCGAGGGGCACTCCTAGCAGTGCTGTAAAATCAGCTAATAAGATTAAGAAAAGGGCCTTGTCCACTGGCAGGAAGGTTCTCCCTATCAAGAGTGTTACACCTAGGAGCAAGGTTAGGGATGCCCAACTTGACAGCCCTTCTACCTTGGATGCCAAGGCTGCCCGAGCATCCGGCCCCAAGTATGCAAATCAGTATGCAAAGAACTGTACCTCATTCATTGTTAGAAAATGACATATTTAGGGGAAATGACATATTTTCTAACATACAGTGGTACCTCGGGTTACAGACGCTTCAGGTTACAGACTCTGCTAACCCAGAAATAGTACCTTGGGTTGAGAACTTTGCTTCAGGATGAGAACAGGAATTGCGCAGCAGTGGAGCGGTGGCAGTGGGAGGCCCCACTAGCTAAAGTGGTACCTCGGGTTAAGAACAGTTTCAGGTTAAGAACAGACCTCCAGAACAAATTAAGTCCTTAACCTGAGGTACCACTGTATATAGAAAAAGAATAGCAAGCTGTTTATATGGTACTTAGAGTCAACATTTCCATCAAATTCCCTTGTCTCCTCTGTGAAGCCACTTTCCTGCTACTAGACTACGTTTTACTGCTCATGGGTTCAGGAAGTTTACAATTTAGCCTAGTAAATATATTACTACTATTTATGGACATTTTAATGTTTTGTAAAACAAGCAATGAATGAGCGGATTTACAAGGCTATATAATTATTGCTTTAGCAATAAATTTGATTCATCCATTTTATCTCTTTTCTTTCTACTGCCTGAAGTGGTGTAACAAAGGTTAAAGAACTCACAAACTCTACTCTTGCTCACTCTGCCTTTTAGCACAGCAATGAAGAAGATATTTGTTTTGAGAATTACACATTGCATTTTCTCTGTGGTGTGATGTATATGGATATCTGTAGTCATGATAACTCGATGGATCAGCATGTCAGGCCAATTTACTTTTAAAAACCATTCATTATATTTATTGTACACTGTGCCAGGTACACAGAGTGAGTCTCCTTGATGCAAATTCATGTGGGAAATGGTCCAAAGAACAAAGGGCACTGTTATGAAAGAGGACAGAAACTCATCCACTCAAGATTAAGGTCTACAAATAATGAGCCATACCCTTCTCCTCATTATTTGTCACTCCTGTCTACTTTCCATATAACAGAATTGTATTGCTCAGTTACATCATATTGCTAAGTTACAGTGGTTTTATGGCCTTAAAAAAACCTTTTACTGATTGTTTACTTACCTTTTCCCTTCACAGGGGATAGCTATGCTTAGATGAGGCTGCAGGTTAGATCAAGGTTTGAATACCAATATTGCAAATAGGTGTTTGAAACTGAGACTTACAACATGGTCATTACTAAGAGCAGGTAATGAGTTTATTAATAAAGTGAGAATTAAAACTATCCTGCATCTGTACTGTTTTTGTATATAGAATTTTTAATGTTTCTGTTATTTTTATATAGGGAATTATTGTGGGTTGTTTTATAGATGGAACTGTTTTTAACTGTGCTTACACTTTTCTTGTTTTATGGTTGTAATCATTTTAGCTGCTTTATAATTGTATATTTTATAGTTTTATCCTTCACTGAGACCTTACAGTGAAGGGCAGGTAAGAAATCTAAGAAACAAGCAAACCTTATTTATATTACAGGCCATACACTTTACCAGCTGTCACATTTCACTGGTAGCTACATTTTGTGAATGTCAGATATATATTTTTATATAGATTCTAGCAAGTGGGGGATGCTTATGCAGTGCAACACCATAATATATTTACATGCTGGCATAACCTCCCTACATTATAATATGTAAGATGAGTATTTATGTGGAAGCTTGAGTTGTGCAATTCTTCCTGTTATAAAGGAGACAAAGATTTCAAAATTGTACCTACCTACATGATGACATCCACATGGAGTTCCTTTATCACATGCTGTGTTTTCTACTCACTTCTGCATTCCCAACCTGCAAAATGTATGGACCAAGATCAAAGAGAGACCAAACATATCATGTATAGACAATATTATTATGGCAGGATATAATATCAGTATATCTAATTACCTGCCTTTGCAACAGGCAGCAGACTAGGAGTTGGGTTTCCCACTTAAATCAGTGGGAAAGAAAACAGTCTGGATTTACAAAAGCAGGCAAAACTATGTGATGAAGCAAATGTCATGATGACACATAAAACAAATGAAAGTTTCAATCATGAAAACTTGTGGTACAGTTAAAGTAGATATGTTGTGTTGCACAACTGGGCAACATTCACATGTAGGCAGGTATTTGATAGCTGTGGGTAACCTGTGGCCTTTCAGATGTTTTGGACCATGAGGCTCCCATTTTTCCTGTCTGTTAGCCATGCTGGCTTATGCTGATGGGAGCTGGAGTTCAACAACATCTGAAAGACCACAGGTTCCCGCCACTGATTTATGACAAACATTGCATGTACTTGAGAACTATCTACTGTGTAAATTACAGTGACCTTTTATATTTCCATGTTGTGCCATGTAAAACACCAGTTCACACAAATAATAAGTATGAATGAAAACTACCCATACATATTCCCAAGGTACTTGTGTGTTTGTATAGAGAGAGCCGTTAGCTAATAAATGCTTTCATAAATTGACTTACTCTGTCTTCATTCAGATTCTCTTTTTGTTGAAAGCTGATTTCAAATTTAAATCAATTCATTGTATATTGAAAAACTTTCTGCCTTACCCACAATCCAGTTATGCAAAAGTACTTCAGTTTAAGTCAGTGTAATGCTGTTAACTTCAATGGTACTTCATAGGCTTAAGTTCAGTTACTTTGGTTTAAATCTGTTGTGAATCATCTTAATAGCCATTTGGTGATTTCATTCAGTGGACATAGGAAGCTTATTTGTTTATTTATGGCCAACCACTTTCTCTGTTAATAAAAAGGTCTGCAAATACAGTTTGTCTCAGTGGTTCAGTTCAGCCTTAACTACAATATAGTACAATATATTCACTCCATTTTATGACTACTTTGCTTTGTTAATAGGCCTAGTTAATCATTAAGATTCTTGTAGACCCTGGAAAAAAGACATGTTATAAAAGATATAATAACTCTAATATTAATATTATCCATGGATTGCAAACTACATTTTTCACTTAATGCATTAAAAAGAAAAGGGTATGTACTTATTACATATTCTACAAGTACATTAGATTTTTAAACCTGGATACTAAACACAACAATTTAATTTTATGTCGTAAGTACAAAAATCCTGGCTGTGCTGGTTTCATTCCCTGGATTTCTGCACAATAAAATTGTATTTAGGGAGTACTTAAGAGAGTATTAGGTGAGTAGGTGTTTCTTATGGGAAAAGCATATACACTCTGGGACATTCTCTGGCATGGTAACCCTAGAAATTTGCCTCCAAAGAGTAATTGTCCCCTTTGAAATTATGCCATCTGATTCTGCCCCCAGGCAGAATTGCCTGACAATGCTGTTTTCTGTGAGCAAGGAAGGCTTTAGATCTCTCATTCCTGCAACCAGACAATTCTGCCTCCCGGGCAGGTCTCTACTTTTCTGGCAGACTTTCTTATGTCACAGTTTGCACAGCTCTGCATCCAAAGGACAAGTGCTTCCAGGGGCAAAATTCCCAGTACTGCAGTGTTACAGCTCTGTTTCTAGTATACAACTTCCAAGAGCCATTTCTCTGCCTTCAAGCCAGGAGCTACATTGCTCCTTTCATCATTGTAATGATTTAACTCTCTCAGTGTCCCATAAAGTTATATGGAACTGCGCCTGGAGCAGAAATCCCCAGCATTATATTGAAGCTGACCGGCCTTTATGGCAGAACATGAGATTTTCATTATAGGAAGCCTGCACACTCTTAACTCTGATGTTGTTCTGCTTCTAGGGCAAGAGGGACCCCTTGGGCAGTGCTCTTATCGCATACAAGCTCTGATGTAAACTTCTTTTTCACTAGCGTTTTGCGAATCTTTGCTTAAACGTAGTCGGAAATGCAGCACAATGGCTTCATTCCTCCTTTGCAAGCGTGAGGCAAAGCAGTGCTTATGTGCCCAAACTGCCCAGAGGGCAAATTCCTCCAAGGAAGGAATAGATGCTTTACATCACAATAAAGACCCTATCCAAGACTACAGTATATAATAAACCTCTGCCCTTGAGGAACCCCACTGGAATTCTCTCGTTTACAGGTAACGTTTGTTTTTTAAAGCAACTTTCTCTACAGGTGGAACAACATCACTGCAAAGGAAACGTTCAAGCGGTGCTGCAGTGACCTTTTAGAGATACATGATCTGTGAATTGCTCTGAGATTCAGTTAAAGCTCTAGGAAGGGGGTGCCTTTATGAGCAAAGTGAGGTGTAGTTCTGCCAAGATTCTGAAAACCCAACCAACCAACCTTTCCCCCCAAAGCAAGGCCCAGTTTTTTTCCGGTTGCCAACAATAATATGAGGGCCAGGCCACTCATGAGGAAGGCTGAAGCAGCCATCATGGGTGGCAGAAGCCCAAGAGGAACATTTCCCACCTTGGCAGTGGTAGCAGAGAAGTGGTTCCATAGGCTTCTGGTGACATCTTGCCAGAACTCACCTTCAGCATTGTTGCTTTGCAGGCATTGCCACCCAAACCAGGTAAAGGAGTCTTCAGCAACGATGGTAGGTCAAGGTGGCACTTTCCTGTTTTACCTCAGGTGGCAAAATGGGATGCACTACCATTGAATAATATAAACACATTTCTAGTGACTGAGATACATTTGTCCATCTTCTCTGTTTAGCCAGTCATAAAAATAACCAGCAGTAGATCCTTCCTCTGTTTTCAAGATTATTTCCCTACCCTCTTTCTCTCTTTCTGAAATCAGAACTGGAGGCAGAAATCTAAGTTTCCAAGCTCCTGAGGGAAGGGGTCAAGTATGCCCCAGGGTCAGGACCTCTGTTTGCTCTTTTGAGGGTACAAAGTTTCGTTCATTGCCTCCCCATTATGTGTGTGTCTGTGAGAGAGAAGAATGATTTTTGTACAGGCAGCTTCACCGAGGTAGGAAGGAGAATAAGTTTTCTTGACTTTCCTGTAAATCCTTTGCTTTTATTTGAAAACTCAGGAGAGAGAAATAGGTGAAAAATATTCATGCAAAAATGTATTTTTCTGATGGAAAATGGGGAAGAGAATTCTGGAGGTCTCTGTTAAAATTGCAAGCTCTCCTATACTGTTTTCCTTGCAATTGTTTTGGAGATTTTGATTTCTGTTTGGATTATTGCACTTAGTATTCAGCTAAATTATTCTCAGAGAAAACCTATTGGCATTAATGATCCTAGGTGAATCGTGTCTATGTATTGCAGGAGGTTGGATTAGATTACCCTTTGGGTCCCTTCCAACTCCACAATTCTCCCTCCCTTTGGGTCCCTTACAACTCCACAATTCTCCAAAGCTTCAATGGATCTACTCTGGGTAGAATTAGCATTGACCACCATCCACTTATGCCAGGGCATGGCAAACACCCTTGTCCTCCCATCCTGCAATGTGGTTGAATACATCCATATATAGCTGATGCTTGTCCACCAGTTCGAGTTGAATGGGATGAGGAGACAATGTCACAGCGGAGTAGGTTTGTGGATTGCTGCTTTAGAGAGTACAGTGCAGAAAGTGGTTCTCTCTGAGGTGAGTACAATAGAGAGGGTACATAAAATGAATATTTCATTCATGCCATCTGTTCCTCCATAGCCACAAAACTATACATGGTAGCAATTTAATTATTAATAACTATGTGTAATTATGGCTGGTTTTTAAGGATGTGTGTTGCTAGGGTAAGTAGTTTCTGAGGTGTTTGTGTAAGCCCTAAAATATTATGCACTTGTAACTTCAAAGCTCACATCCTTCTTTATGCTAGTTAATAGGCAAGATAAATGAAAATAATAAATTAAATACCACCAGTTTCAAAATGGTTTTCTACATCTTGCATCTCTCTCTCTCAATGACTATATCAATATGTCATATTTATGCATGTGCTTTCAGAAGAAAAGGACAGCACACAAAAGCTATTTGTAAAAGGTACAATAAATTTAGTCAAACCAATCTATTAAGCACCACTAGCTAATGTATCCCATTCAGTAGAAATAAATATAGGGTCCTCCATATTTATAATTTTTTCAAGTCACACATTTTAAAACAATCTTATTCTTCTGTTACTTGAAAAATCTCAGAAAAAGAACATGTGTTTTTAGTTTGTGTAGAAGAGCTCTATAAGCATTTTACATGCTGACTAAAACAAACCCAACATAATCTTTCAAAGTCAACCATCCTCCAGTAATGTAAATAAAAAATATTTGCTTCAACAAATACCTTTTCACATTAGTCATGACTCAAGATACCAATAGCAATAACTCTGAACTTCAAAAGGCAAAGTGCTGAGTAACCTGGGACACTACTGTCTCTTCTGGCAAATAAAATAAAAATGTTTTAAGTACCCAAAAAGTTTAAGTGACCTGACTACAGAACAGGTATAAAAATCCAATGACAAAAATTTGTGCTCCTCATATAGGTGTTTCTTATGCATCTGTTTGCAGGATTGTATTTGGGTCACAAATTTATGACATACTAAATCAGGTTATTACACCAAAGGAGGTGTGAAGTGTAGGGCCTCAGTAACACTATTCTCGGTGGTGGCTCCATGCCTGTGTAATAACTTTTCTATTGATGTGCATATTGGCTCAGTACAACTTTTATGCAGCTTCCATTGAATTATGTGTTGATGTGTAGCACCTATAATGTGCAGCTGTCATTCTGTCCATCTTGTCTCTCCAACCTACTCCTGGGCCAACATTACACTTTAGTATCACTTATTTGTTTGGGCATTTTAAAATGGTAAGCCACCACAGGTGCCTTAGCAGAAAGACAGTTGTTGTTGTTGTTGTTTAGTTGTTTAGTTATGTCCAACTCTTCGTGACCCCATGGACCAGAGCACGCCAGGCACTCCTGTCTTCCACTGCCTCTCGCAGTTTGGTCAAACTCATGCTCATGAATATGTATACAAGTAAGTAAATAAGTAGGGATGTGGGTGGCGCTGTGGTGTAAACCACTGAGCCTTGGGCTTGCTGGTCGGAAGGTTGGCGGTTCGAATTCCCGTGATGGGGTGAGCTCCTGTTGTTCGGTCCCAGCTCCTGCCAACCTAGCAGTTCAAAAGCACATCAAAGTGCAAGTAGATAAATAGGTACTGCTCCGGCGGGAAGGTAAACGGCGTTTCCGTGCGCTGCTCTGGTTTCGCCAGAAGCAGCTTAGTCATGCTGGCCACATGGCCCAGAAAAACTGTCTGCAGACAAACGCCGGCTCCCTCAGCCTGTAAAGCGAGATGAGCACCACAACCCCAGAGTCATTTGTGACTAGACTTAACTGTCAGGGGTCCTTTACCTTTACCTTTTTAAGTAAATAAGTAAATATTAGCAATATAACATAACTAGCTTTAACAGTATTTTTCTTCTTCCAGAATATTGTTAGCCGTGGTACTTATACTGGGCAATAGGTATCTAGGTACCTTTCTTAATTTGCAAAGCAACACAAATGCTACCTCGTCACATCCTTTGTTGTAATATTTCAAGGTTAGCGGTGGCAGAGGGTACTTGTAAAGGAAAGTGGTGGCTTCCTGTCTGAAGGTGTTCTGGGCGGTGGTGGTGAGTTCAGCAGAAATCCCCCATTTAAATGCCTGCCATTAAACTTCCTCTCCTGCCCTCCCTAATTGGCATCCCAACTGGCTTCCTGTGCTCAAGTAGGCTTAAAACCCATATGCATATACATCAGGGCTTTGTCTTGTAAGGTTTTCCACAAAGCTAGCATTTGATTAGGAGCTTTATCCATGATTTACCTTCTTCCTTCAAACACTAGGAACTGTAACCACATTCTATCATTTATTTGAATTGCATTTTAATGTAAAGAGTGAGCCACAGAAGCCATTTTTCCTGACATAAATACCTATTTTCATTTCTTATATAAACTACTGGAAACTACTAAAGCATCTTTTTGACTAACTCTCATAGCTCTTAGGGATGACAACTTGATTTATGTTTTCTCTGTGCTTGCAGGAGGTGGGAGAATCATGGCACGTAAATCTTTTAAAGTGAGAAGTATTCAACTTATAAAAAACTTGGGCACTCCAGATACATTATTGCTTTCTACCCCAGGTAGTTTGGCTTTGTTTTTACTACCTAGGAAGTCCACAAGACATACAAAGTGTTATTTAAATACAGTGTCAGCACTGCTAAATGATTGTTCTATACAGTCTCAATGTATTACTCAGCCTAAGAAGTCTCCAACTTATTTTTATTATTTTCAGTGGTGCATTTATGAGAATTTCTAGTTCTAATAGTAAGCTGCTTGAAAACCTGGATATAGTAGACAATTTTATCCTTCACTTCATACACAGAAAAGAACAGCACCCAGTGAGGCAGAAAAGGTAAACAACATTATTTTCAAAAATAGTTTCACAATTGTTGCAAAACGAACAGGACAAATGTGTGTATTTTAAAAAATAAATATTAAGTTGCTATTATGGACTTCCTGGTTCTTTTTAAACATCAATTTTGTTTCAACTGAATCTTATGCAGAATATGAAAATGTGCCTAAACACAAGAAATTAAAAGTTGAGGTAGAGTTGAGATAGAATTAGCTGACTTTTTCATAAACATTTACGGTATTTAATAGTGCTGAAAAGCACACAACCCTTTTAAGGACATTTGTTAGCTCATTGTGAAAAAGTTTCCTGCTACACTTTCATTATCCTTGTTCTCTCCCAACACCATAAACTGCCCCCCGCCAATCCACCAAAAATGAAGACATGACAGAGTTCTGGCATGGGATAAAGTGTCAACAGCTTTATTCCCTTTACAAGGTCTGCAATGAATATAACATGTAAGAGCTAATAACCTCTGAGTCTGCTCCCCTGAATTCATTGACATAGGGGAGTATGTGCCACGACTTGCATAGATGACTCCATTCTGGCTCCAGGCATTTAGACGAATCTGCTGAGTGATCTGTGCTTGTCCTTTTCTTTTCACATTAAAGGTGCACTGAGAAGGCCTTAGATGGAAGGAGATCAACAGATTCCAAGAGTAGCTCCCTTTCTGAACCCCTTCTCACTGGTTGGATTCTCCCTCACTTAAGCCTATACTCCTTCCCTTAAGCCTCACCCTTACCTTTAAAGTAAGTAAAGAGGCCTTGCTGCTTCACCCACTCCTAGAACCCCAAAACTCCAGGCAGATGTTACAGGTTGGCCCCAAAGATGCACCCTAACCATGCCATAAGGTCCAACAGCCCTAATTACATGTCTCTTTTCTACACCCTTCCACTTTAAAGATGCCTAAGGGTACTAACTACCACAAACCTTCCACCACCTGTCTGCCAGAGGCCATTCCACCTATATAATGACTACCCATCCCCTTGTACATAAGTACATCACATTAGTATAGAGTAGGAGGAGAAAACCTGCCAGCAAAGCCAATCAGCTGCTGAACAACGACAAAAATCCTACTTTGCCACCTGAAAGGGGAACCAGCTACTGCTTGCAGTGCCAGTAGGGTGGACTGATGGGAAGCTCAAGAAACGAAGAGGCCAGGAGAGGGCTTGAGTGGCCCATGCATCAACCCTGCATTCTCCCCAATCTTGGTGCAATGTGATTTTGCATGTTGAAGCCAATTTTCAGGCCTCTCCATTGCTCGAGTAGCTGCAAAACCACTTGCTGTGGCAGCTGCAGCAGGTGCAGTATTGTTTTATAACTTCCCTGCAAGCAAATAAGAAGGAATGCACAATAAAGGCCTGAGATCGTAAGACTTTCACTTAATGCAGGCAGATCAGGATGAATGTTCAATAAACAGGTCTGGAGGAGCAATCAAGCTCCATCACAATCTAAAAGAGAGAGCCAAAAATGCACAGGACATAATACAATAGCATGGATGTACCAATATATATTTTTATTCAGCACTTAATGTGTAAATTCTGAATTATGTTGATACAAAAGTTTTTTCTGTGCAAAACGTTTTTCACAGTTCGAAACAGTGTTGTCGCACCCACAATTCTCCAGTATGTTCCTTTCACATAATTGTTGTGTTTGGGAAACAGAAAATAAATACCTACTGCAATGTGGATTTTTTTAAATGGATCTACATACACCCACAGCTGTATCACACCATATAATCCATATCAATAGAGTCCTCAAGCAACTGCCAAATGCCAAACACCTGGCATATGAGAAAGAAATTCATGGTAGCTTAAATACCACATTTTAATTCACTTTCAGCAATTCACAATATGTAATTACTAACTCATAAACATAAAAATATGACAGCATAAACCATCTCTCTTGGAAATACCTAACATAATGTGCAGGTAGTTCTTAAACACTTGTAACTTGATGCTTCACATCTTGCATATGCCCCATTCACAGGTTTAATTAATCTTTTCAGGTCCTTCATCATGAAGTTTCACGCTTCCTACAGCATGTTGCTACTTTACCTTGAATAGGCTGGTGTCTTATGTTCATTCATTTCCTCCACCTTACATACCCTCTTAAATTTTTTTCACTTATAATTCTTACAGCACAAGCCTACTCATTTATAGTACAACCCTATAGCAGGAGTCTACTCGGAATAAACCCTACTGAGTTCCATGCAGTGATTTTGAGTGTATTGTAGTGATGGAAAGTTGTGGTCCTCCAGATGTAATTGGGCTCTAATGCCCATAAGCCCCAGTCAACAAGAGAGTGGAGCACTAAATCATCTGCACACGTTATGATCGACATCTTTCTGTTCCTAATTACTGGAGAGGGGGAGTTTGCATTATCTAAATATGGCACCAAAGGAAGTAAAAAAGAGTGGGAGCCAGAATGCAACTTTGCTTCACTCCTTGTGATATTTTAAAAGCATCAGTCATAGCACCATTTAAACCTACTCTGCCCCTCATTTCTATGTTGCTGTATAGTTCTTGAATCAATAGCAGAAGTCTGCAGTCAATGCTGGCAATATGAAAATCTCACTTCATTTAAACCTCAGGTCACCAGTTCCCATAATTTATCTTCCCTCTATTCCATTACTGCTGGTCCCAATTCCTGCCACTTGGTTTTGTGTGTGTGTGTGTGTGTGTGTGTGTGTGTATTCAGCTTTCTTTGTTTTGAACAGACTCTTGTGTTCCAATCTACACTTGATCAAATTTTCCATGGATTCCTCTTATAGATTGTTATATGAATCCCTAAGTGCCATAGCCAGAACTTTCTTAGTCACTTTGCATTTACCATCAAACCAGCCAAAGTGTGTTGATTGTGTGTAGGTAGTAATTATCAACTAGGGCCTGAGTTCTGTGACAGTTTGCTGGAAGACAGCTACAAGAGTTGGAGATATGCTCATAAAAAGTTGACACAAGCTCATCTGATGATTACTATATAGTGTCTCTTGAATATCACTGTTCAATCCATGAGACCATTTAAGTCTTTTTATGCCCTATTTTTCTCCACACATTCTTGCAGATTCCATTGTTGGTTTGTGTTCTATTAAAGGACATTTTATGCCCTATTTTTCTCCACACATTCTTGCAGATTCCATTGTTGGTTTGTGTTCTATTAAAGGGTCACTGATATGAAAAATTATGTGTTAGCCTTCTCCTTATATACAGACCCAAGAGATCGCTTTCTGAAACCTTTGTTTACACAAGCAAGAGATACACCCTGGCAGAACAGGTTTGGTTTCATTTGAGTGACAATAATAGCCTTGAAACACGCAGCATGGCCTCTTATGTACTCGTTGCATTTAAAAGAAAAAAGGGGGAAAAGATTTAGATAAAATTGCTGTAAATTGCTGTGGCGATTCAGAGGTTTAATCTTAAATCAAGCTAGAATTTACTTTGTTGATGTCTCATAACTTTTCTCTCTTCACCATGAATGTTGGCTTATATTATGGATGTACTACTGCTTCAAGTTTGTCATGGTCTTTGGCTAGAACTATAAACTTAAGAACAAAAAGTAATCAGTGAAGTACTTTGTTCTCAGCACTTAAGCTAGTGAAAATTCACCTTTTTTGATGCCGTGCAAACCATACATTTTGTAATATCATTCAATGTTTTTTGGCAAATTACATTTGTTAATACCACTTTGTTCAGGTATTCAGACAAATTGTCCTACAATTGGTTCCATGACATCTTTAAGTAGTAAATTCTAATAAGATGATTTGAGAAATCTTTTCCCTGAAAGAGCCATGCTATTCCCTAATGTGGATTATCCCCCATTAAAATAATGAAACAAACCACCCAAACTATAGCAGAGTTTACAGCTGTGCTTCTGTGTTGCCTGTGAATTTCTGTGCGATGGTGATCAACGAAAGCATATAGTTAGGAAAATGGGACATTTGGGTGATTAAGCAGATGTGCACTTTTGCCCTACATGGGGAATTTTTTCAGAAATAAGTAGTCATCTGCTTCTGCAGCTGGAAAGCTCTGAGGGAGGATTAGCACTTTCAGATTGCTCATTGTAAACAACCTTAACACCACCAAGAAGCACCGCGATCTCTACCAGGTAATGATCACCCAAAGAGCAATTTAGAATACAGTGAATGCCTTAATACATATAACTGGCCTACAGACTCAGATGAAATTTTATTCCAAATTATTTTATATTTAAATAAATGCAATAGAAAGATTCATTAATATCCTGTACCAGAGAGTATACAGAATAGAAGTGAATTATTTGATTAAAAAGAGAGAAAATTAAGCTCTTATAATTAGGGGTTTTAAAATGATTGCAAACCCAGGACATTATTTAGCTTTGTAAAGGGCATTGTTACGCAGCCAAGGAAATGTGTCTTGGGATCACAGAAGTTGGAAGAGAAGCAGAACTTTTTGTTGGTTTATTGTAAATTCTATATCACTTCTTGTACCATAAAAAAAGAAGCAAATATACAAAGCTGATAAGCATAGTGAATTATTGAAAGTATTTAATTCCATTAAAGTATTTGCCTTCATTGCCTATGATTTTAATTTCTTAAAGGTTTATTTGTAGAGACCTTTTGGAGATGTTCGGTGCATTTGTAGATTGCATTCTTCAGAATGCCAAAGCATGGATTAAGGGATAGTATGTTTTATGCGTCAAGGAGTTGAAAATATGTTCACTATAAATTGTAGTGTCAGGTTTTTCCAGTTCACCACAGCTCCTTTGCTACCAGCTGGGCTGAAAATTGCAAAAAACTCAAAAAATGCTGCTGGAACCCTTTGCTACACATACACATACAGGCATGAAGGACTAATGATTTTACAGAAACCCTGGGGAATATGTTAACATTTTTGTTGTAGAGAGAAAATTCAACGGAATCAAAAGAACTTCTGAATATTTTAGTATTGCATTGGCCAGTCTTATCAAATTTAGTGCAGACTGGCAGTGTTAGGTACATGACTAGAATGGGAAAATATGAAATAAATATATTTTGTCAAGTATATTCCTATGTTCAAGTACTAAGATGTCAGCTCAGAAGGGAGGACATGTCTATAAAGATTATATTAATTAATATGCCTGCATGAAAAATCTCTCCTCAAGCAGCAATCCTTGTGTGATTGAAACATTACTATGTGTTTGGTCATTTATTTATAGCAGGCATGGAGAAACTGTGGCACCCCATATGTTGGTGGACTAGAACCCACATAATCCCTAGCCATTGGTCATGGTGGCTCTGGCTGATGGGAGTTAGAATAATAGAATCAGAATTGTAGAATTGGAAGGTACCCCAAAGATCATTTAGTTCAACCACTTGCAGTGTGGGAATCTTTTACTTAATGTGGGGCTTGAACCCACGGCTCTGAGATTAAGAGTCTTATGCTCTGTTGACTGACTTCACACAATCCAAGTTACCCATTTCCCTCTGAATGGTGACATATGTCCTGTGTCCTCTTTTCACCAAAGACACATTCCATTTGATCTGGTAGACAACCACATTGGCTGCTGCAAATGCTTCCCATTCAAACTAGACCTCACCTCACTTTGCTGACCTTCAGGGGCTTGGTGGGGGCTCCTTTACTGAGGGAAGGGAAAAAAATGAAGTTCAGCTTCTCTCCATTCTGTCCCAGCCATAAGGAGCCAAAGCCAACTTGACACTAAGCTAACAGAGCAGATAGCAAGGGAGCTGAGCGGCAACTGGACAGCTGCTTTTAACTAGCACAACTTTCACTTCTCCAGATCCTAAATGGCAAAACTATAATCCATCCAGGGGTTTTTCTGTTTGGTTTTTACCGCTTCTCATTTATTGTATTGGATTATATTAAATTGTGTTTTGCTTTTACATTGCATTGTATTATTTGTTTTAAACCTCCTTGAGATGCCCACATAACAGGTGGTATAAATATTTCAACAAATACAATAAAACGGGGACAATTTTTGGTGATACCTACATACCCCAGAAGCTGTTGCTGCCCCAGGCCCAGCCCCAGCCCCAAATCTGTTTTGGAGGGTCCTTCTCTCAGAAGAGCAATCCCTGTCAGATTCCACCCTACATATAATGTTATCCACCCCTATCACAACCTTCTTCGGTCCTCTTGTGATCTTATCCTGGTGTAGTGGTTACATGTATTGGCACTAGGCAGCTGTCTTTGGTTAAATAGCTTCTGTGGGAGTTTTCTGGGGGGTATATTGCATTTCTGTAGTGCTAGAGAACTGAAATCACTCCTTTGGAATAGTCTGTTGCAAACAACTTTTGTCTTACATTATTCTGAAAAGGTTCTGTTGATAAATTGTATCTCAAATGGCACTGAACTCTTTTAGCCTGACACAGTGGACTTTCACCACAGCTCAGTTTGGCCTAAAGTGTTTTAGAGCTTGGAAAGAGAGTGACCCACCTTTCATAGCATTTATAGTATTGTGTAGTCATGCATGGCTTTCTTCTCTTCTGGAAGTCTTTTGAACACGCTTAAAGTTGCTGTTCCCAAATGATTACTTCCTTTCTCAATTGATGCAACAAAAGATCATCACAGGGGGAAAAAATGTCCCACCGTGCCTTTTCTTTTCAACACACAGGCAGTGCTGAAAACAGAAAATGTGTGTGTGCAAAAGCTGTCATCTCATGCCCATTTCTGAAATCTATTAGCTCCACGGGAAAGCTAAAGAATAAGAGCATGTTAAAGCTTTCTGCATTGCAAGGGTGAAGAACTTCTATTCTACTATTGTTGTAAAGATGCCATTGATAACCAAAAAGAAGGGGGAGGTGCAGCTGCAGTTCTTTAAATTGTTATGTTTTAAGGTAAAGACCAGAAACAATTTCTAAAATAAATATCCCACTTACTCTGAGTGGGTGCTTTTGTACTCCCCATCCCCCGCACTCCATTTCAGAAAGAAGAGCCAGCCATTCACTCATTTTTTTCTTGATAATTTCTCCTTACTATTAATTCCATGATGATTTGATCTAAAAATTTTTTTTAAAAATGAACAGTATATTCATGAAATATGCATGAACGTGACTATAGCTTCTTTATAACAAGAGGAAAAGTAAGTATCAGTTGTTACAGGAAAGCATTTTCCATTTTATTTACTCCATATCCCAATATATTTTACAAGTGTCCCATTTTAAACCACCAACCGCTGTGATAGTGACGGAGGAGAAGAAATGATGTAGTCAGTCACAGTGCAGTATTGCACAGAAGGCCAGATCATGATGGGGTTGTAGTTGTTATAGTAAACATTGATACAAACCAAACATACCACTGAGATCTTGTACTGAAATGTTTCCCAAGAAATAAAACATGACAACAAGATTTAGAATTGGGAGAGGGGGAAGCTTCAGAACAGTTTAATCAAACATGCAGAAATTGGAGGAGCTGCTATGTATTCTGATACAAAGTTTACTTGTATTTACAACTGTAGCACATTTGGAATACTGTTTCCCCCTTTTATTTCTCTCTTCCCCCCTCTTGCTACTTAATGATGTATCCTGGATGTTCCATATTTGGTTTCAACATTTTATGTCCATCTGATTAAGAAACAGGGGTGTGCATTTTCCTCAAGTGCAGCCCAAATCTGGAACTGAAGCAAATTACTTTGGAACTGGGTTCATGTTTCCGCTCTTCCACATGCAACTGCTGGGTGACCTTGGGCTAGTCACACTTCTCTGAAGTCTCTCAGCCCCACTCACCTCACAGAGTGTTTGTTGTGGGGGAGGAAGGGAAAGGAGAATGTTAGCCACTTTGAGACTCCTTCGGGTAGTGATAAAGTGGGATATCAAATCCAAACTCTTCTTCTTGGAATGATTTAGCCTGGTTCCTTCTGAAATTTTGCAGCAGAAGTGGGAAACAGAATCCAGCTAAAAGATCTGAAGAATTAAGCCTCAGGTGCAAAGGAAGAATCAGAAAGGTACCTGGAGTCTGATTCTGATTCTTCCTTTTGAATTTGACACTTTTCTTTGTCACACTGCTTTCAGACGTGGTCAGATATCCAATCCCCAATGAAATCAGCTTGGCAGGGTAATTGGCCACATTCACACAATGCTGAATCCAAGGGTGTGGGCGGGTGGGTGTGAGAATGAAATACTGTTTTGGTGTTTCCTGGTAGTTCTTAAGGAAGGACATTAGATCAGCAGTAGAGCATGCAGAAATTCCCAGAACCAATACCTGGCATCTCCAGATGCACCAGGGAATGAATTCTGTCTGAAGCCCTGGAGAAGTGCAATCAGTCAGTGTAGATTTTACAGAGCTAGATGAACCGATGGGTCTGATTCAGTATGAAACAGCTTTCTGTGTTCCAAAATAAAATAAACCCCTAAGGTGAATTATGTTAGTTCTGTTCACTTGAATGGCTCACACTTCTTAAGGTACCAACTCAACCCCAGCAATCTTACCAGTGTTGACCCTCCCTTTCCCTTTTAGAAAGGTGATTGAGAAGTGCTCGTGAGACAGCTGTTGTGCCATCTGGAGGCACAGACTTCTGTGACCTGTTTCAATCTGGCTTGAAGCCTGAGTATGGTGCTGAGACGCCTGTGTTTAATTGGTCTATGATCTCCTCTTGGCAAAATACAGAGGTCAACGTTCCATGCTGATTATTTCTGATCTGCCATCAGCCTTTGTTAACATGAAGCATGATGTTCTGTTGAATCATCTGCAGATCCTGGCAAGCAAGGCCAAAATCACTGCTGTGATTTCATAGCTTTTTTAAAAAGAAAAAAACACAAAGGTCTCCAAGGGTGATGTTGGACAAGAGTTCATTTGCCCTGAAGGCTATCTAGTGCAGGTGTTGCAAAGTTACACTCTGTCACCTCTGTTGTTTGACATTTATGTGAAAAATGTTCAGGGATGAAGAGAGATGATTTAGGCTGCTTGTTTCAAAATGCATACACCACCATCTTTCTTTCTGTCTGTCGCTTTCTTTCTTTCTTTCTTTCTTTCTTTCTTTCTTTTATAGAAAAAAATCATCTGGTCCACATGGCACCATTGCCTTGATATTTTCAGTGTGTGGAGTAGATGTAAGCACAACTTAGGGGTATAAACAAGTTTATGCACACAGATCAGCTGGAACATCTATAGCTACAGCTGGAGCAACAAACCATAAGTGACGATGCAGGAATGCATTATGTAACTATATGTATTCCCATTACAGTACACATGTCCATTAAGAAGACTGTGTAAGAAAAAGTGTCTTATTACAATGAGCTGCAGCAGTAACCAGCTTTCTATTGCTTCTTCAATTCTCTGGGAGAGGCTACAAAAGTAACTGAAACAGTGTTAGCTAATTTATGAAAGAGTCCCAACTTGGGATGGCTGAATGTGACAGTTTCAGTTTCTCATTATTCCAACATTAGATTCAGTTCCCCACATTTCTACAGCAGTTTTTTTAAGTCCTCATGAAAAATCGTCAGCATTTTAGTGAGAATTTCTACTAATAAACATTTGTATATTTCCCCTAATATACACATTTTTTTTCAAAGCAATTTCCTCTAATATAACACATCTGTGTAAGTTATTCTCACTAATATATGCATTATTATACTCATTTTACACTATATTTACATTTTGTATTTAGCTGGAGAGCTGGACTGCAAAACAGAAGTGCAAAATTTGAAGAATGGCTGATTTTTTCCATTCGCATATTGTTTGGTAAGGCACAAATTAAGTATGTTTGCCTTTAAATGTGGAGCTAAATTTAGATTATTCAAATCTGTAGACACTACACAAGAAGAAGAAAAAAACTAAAATGGAAGGCCAGACCTAGCTTCTGAATACAACTAGTAATGATAATCAAAAGAAGTGATAAACCAAAAATCCCTAAATCATGTTACAGTACAGTAGGCAGAAATTCATTATTTTTCTTAGATAAACACATTTTTTTAAAAGATGTTTTGGCTTCCTTTACAGCCATTTTTGGATTCCCTAATAAATGTAGAGAGCACAGAAATTCATTTTATACAGAGCAGCTCATAACCCAAATTACAGTGCAAGAGAGCACTGAGTGGCTTAGAAACAGACTAGAATTCTTAAAAACACAGATAAATATCCAAGACCAGTTTTAAGACCTTTATATACCCCTGCTAGTTATAGCTCAAGCTTTTAGAGCAGAAAATGAACACGGCCAAAACAAGCTCTGTGATAAGAGGAATGAAAAATCTAGTGCTCCAACAACAGGGTGGGGGGCAATGACATGTGATTTATTTTTGACCTCCAACCTAGGAGTCGGATATTTTGAAATACAAGACATTTTTCACAGCTAACTTAGAGAAACTTGTCCAGCAAAGCTTGGCTTTAGCAGTTGCTCACTACTAAAATAAAGGGCTTCTCTCACAAAGCCTTGATAGTGGTAGCACACAAACTGGATTTTATTGGAAAGAGCACAGAACTGCTTTGCCATTTCTTTCTTGTCATCAGACTAACTCCTTGTCATCAGTGAAATATTTCTTCTTCTGAGCACTGCCAGTGAGTTCCTTTTAAGGAGGAGATCCACACTGTTTGTGTGTACACACACACACACACACACACATGATGCAACACATATTTTCATGTGAAAAGAAGCAGGGCAATAGAAATAACTTGCTTCCACATAAATATCTTCCCAAAGGGAAAAAAAGATAATGTTTCATGACCAATCAATATACTATACATACACACAGAGGAGAAAACAAAACAAAATGATGTATATGATCCCCATTTCCTAGGAGGCATTCCAATTTTATGGTCCTTATTTTTGCTTCTTGGTTAGATTTGGGGTATGTCTTTTAAAATGAAGGAATTCATATGTGCACTAGAGTGACTAACGTCTCTCCTATCCAACCCTTCAACTGCTTCAGGGATGAGGAATGTCTGGTTTTCCATTTTTTTCCAAATCATCCCTGTTTAGTGGTCATCCTGGCTAGGTCTGCTGTAAGTTAATGACCATCAAAATCTAGAGGGACAGAAGTTCCCTACTCCTGCTCTAGTTATCTATCCATATAATAAATGTTAGCAGAAGTCCTTGTTTCAGCTGTCACATACAAGTTCAATCTACCCATTGCAAGCTTAAGCATTCTAAAAGTCTTCAAATCTATGCACACCTACCAGGTTGCAGGGGTGTCTGAATGAAGACCATTCCTCAGATCTTCTAATGCTGTGACATGTCTGATACTTTATGAGAGGGTGGCGTATAAATATTGCTATAAATAAATAAATTAATGCTCACAAAAGCACTGAAAATAAACATGAGCAGAGGCCCGCTAACATAGGATCAAAAATGGGTGAATTAAACACTTGTACAAGGAAAACCCCTCACTATTTCAAATCAAGTGGGGTCAAACACATTAGTTCCATTTAAGAAGTAAAAATTCCTGCTATGATTTTTTTTTTATACCAATACATACCACACTGCAGTGGACAGTAATCTTTCCTTTTATAAACATCCTTAAGACAACAATCCTATGTCCTTTTACCCAGCAGTAAGCATCACTGAATATACTGAGACTTAATTCTGAGTAAAGATGCATAAGATTGCATTATAAGTTATTTTTATCTTAGAGTCCGATCTTTGTAATTTTATCAGTATTTATTATCCTTTCATGAGGGTGATGATCTGGTTATTAAACAAACATACACTGTCATTTGTATCATACAGAATATCAATGGTGTATTAACAGTACATAATAACATAATGAAGCCCAATAACCTATATGAGAATTTTTACTGATTTCATCAACCATTTGATCCATCCCTTTAAGAACAGATAGCAAAACTGATTCAGGCTTATCAAATAATTTATATTATCTGCATTCGCTTATGTCAGCTCTTTTTGTTTGAAGAAGCCTTTAGTGCATGGGATAAGGATCATCTTAATGCTATACATTAGAATGTGTGCTTCTTTCAATATTTCAAGAGTTTGTATCATTTTTTATCAAAATGCTGGGCTTTTAAAAGTACATTTTCTATACGAAGTACATTTTGACATTATCATTACTATTGCCTGCTATAAAAAAACTATTCAGAGTAAATCCCAATCAATGAACAGGCAATAAAATTAAGCTCAAGTTGTCACTTACTATGAGCCCTTCCAGAGGGGACAGACAAAGAAGGAAGGAATAAAATAAATTAACAGGAATCCCAGATAGAACATATCTCACTGGACATTTTCCAAACTAAAACATTGTTGGTTATTTTCTGATCTCTCGTTCCCCCAAATATCATCTCCAAAGCCATGTCATTGATTGGATAATGTGTGGCTTTGATGTAATGCTGTTTTGAAGGCTTTTGAAGTAATGTTTGAAATACCAAAGATAATGCAAAGGGCACCATGTAAGAGTGTTTGGGGAATAAGTCTCTTCTGGCCTGTTAATCCATAATCTGCAATTACACTGAGCTGGGCACACACACGGGCACACACACACATACACACACATACACATCTAGAGGTTTATAAGTGCAAGCCAGGTTGCTTTGGCTCTGATTTGTGGCAATGACGTAAAGGGTTTTATGAATGAACATGGACGTTGTCCAGCAGAATATCATGTTAAACTATTTCAGTAAATCCACAGGAAGTCAAAGGCACTAAATGTGCTCCGTGCCCCCTTACATAGATCTTTTTAGGGCTTAAAAAGGAGGTAAAAATACCAATTGACAGATGCTGCTTTTGGGGAAGAGCCAGAATCCCTCTCTTGGTTTCTTTCTCCAGCCAAGTGAACAACATAGCACATACAGCTTCTCAGCTACACTGATTATGTGCTTGTAAATGCTACAGATATTGGAGAATTTAATTTAATTAGATTGCTCATTTATTCCTCAAAAATAGGAGGTTAGGTTTGCCTGTCATATTTGAGCTGTCTACAATTTTTGCAAATAGCAATTTATACCTGTTAGGTCTTGAGCATCAGGATTATGGTATGTATTAAAAAAATACTCAGTCATTTATGGCAGAAAAAAACATAATGGGTGATGGTGGGCAGCATTTAAATCTGCAGTTATGTGATGCTGAAAAAAGCTAGAGAATGAAGAGAAGGCTGATGAGGCAGCATTTGACTTACACAGAAGTAAAGAAAATGAATACAAACAGAGAAAACATTATAGAATGCTAGACACCTTGAGGAGGAATTAAAGAACCTTTTAATGAGGGTGAAAGAGGAGAGCGCTGGCCACTGGGCCCATCACCTCCTGGCAAATAGAAGGGGAAGAAATGGAGGCAGTGAGAGATTTTACTTTCTTGGGCTCCATGATCACTGCAGATGGTGACAGCAGTCACGAAATTAAAAGACACCTGCTTCTTGGGAGAAAAGCAATGACAAACCTAGACAGCATCTTAAAAAGCAGAGACATCACCTTGCCAACAAAGGTCCGTATAGTTAAAGCCATGGTTTTCCCAGTAGTGATGTATGGAAGTAAGAGCTGGACCATAAAGAAGGCTGATCGACGAAGAAGAAGGGGACGACAGAGAACAAGATGGTTGGACAGTGTTCTTGAAGCTACTAACATGAGTTTGACCAAGCTGCGGGAGGCAGTGGAAGACAGGAGTGCCTGGTGTGTTCTGGTCCATGGGGTCACGAAGAGTCAGACATGACTAAACAACTAAACAACAACAACAACAGACAGACATTTTGCTATGCCTTGGTTGTAAACCAAGATCCAGGTCCTATTGATTTCAGTAGAAGTGCCTTGAAGCTGATGGACATAGAATTATATCCCAACAGCCTATGAAGCAGCAAGACACTTCTACAGGCATAGCAGGCTAGTACTAGCAAAAGGAATGGTGAATACAGAGTTATCTCAAGGATAGAATCAAGGGAGAAGCAGCTGTCATTGCTTCTGAGGCAAAGCACCCTATGATATATGGGAAAAGGTGTGTCCATATCTTGCCATTCACATTTAGTCATTATGGAAGGAGCAGCTTTGCTCCACCTTATAGGGTCAATTGGCTACTCCTACCTCCCTAAGCCTCAATGATGCAGAATCTGCTTTTGAATTAACAGTTCAAATTAGTGCTCATCCTTTTGTTGTTACTGTTGTTTTCATCCCTGGTCTTGATGGGCTTTGGCTAATGGGACTGAGATCTATATTAAGAAAGCCTGAATTGATCATGACCGGCAGGTTCGGTAATGGGCTGGGAGTTGCAAGGTGATATTGCTGACCATTGAAAAGAGTTGGGGTCTCTACTGCTAGACTAGCTTTGTTGATGTCAGAGACCAGAAATACAGCCTGCTGTTAGTGCTGCTTGTAGCTCCCTCAACTCTTTGTTGGCTATAAGGAGCAAGGATCACACAGTTGCTGATCTCAGGAAGAATCCGGAGTGCCATTTTAAAAAGCAGCAGCTGCATTGTAATGAATGTTTATTCCCATTGCCAATAATGTTCCGTTAACAATGTTTCTTAATCAATTATTTGACTGTATTCTGTCAATCTTATGTAGTATAAACTTTTAAGAGTGTCATCACCCTCAAGTTTGCTTGGCCACAGATAGGTGGCACTGCAAACTACAGGGGGTGAGAAGTGGTGGATGGGCAGCCAAGGCAAGCTGGAGAAAGAGAAAGAGAGAGAGAAGGAGAGAGAGAGAGAGCCAGAGCAGGCTGTGGCAGCCCCCCAGAACTTTCAGCCAGCCTTCGGGTTGCTGCCTCCTGGAACCAGATCATTAGGCCAGCTAGCATCACTACTGGCCATCTTCCCCCTCCGTGGCAAACCTTAGAAACTGCTGCTGCCACCACCACCAATTAGCATGAAAGTGCCAAAAGGAGTGGCATGGGGAAGACAGCCAGAAGAAGCAGCCAGCCTCAGGATCCATAACAGTGGCATGAGTTTAGAAACAAGCGCTGCTTTGGTTACGTCTATACTGGGCCAAACGCTTATGACCTAAATGTTTCACCGAGGGACAATCCCACCACTTGTGGAATTAACAAATTTGTAGCCCTGTTGCCTTGAGTGTGGGATAAGTCCCATTGTTCCACTCTGCTGGTGACTGGGGTCATAATTCCTGACTTCTTGTGCAGTGTCCATACGCAATAGGAGCTGTGGGTTTTAATTACTTTCTTTTATAATTGCATTTGTATCTTACCTGTCTCTGAAGTCACGAGGTGACTAAGAGGAAACCAAGATAAAATAACATGGCAATAAAAGTAATAAAAATTAAATAGAAGAACAGATTATTATTATTATTAGGCAACCATACTATGCAGAGCTGTTCTACAATATGGGTGTCATGTCTGGGGGGGGGGGAATGAATGGCAACTTCTTCTTTTTCTTGTTCCCATCAAGAGAATCTTAGTAAGTGGATTCAGGTAAGTTGTCACATCTGCAATCAAAGGAGGGCAGCGCTAGACTGTCCCCCTCTGCTCCTCAGACATTAGATCTTGCTTCAGCTGCAATGCACTTGAATATGTCACTACATGCTCCATAGCAGCTTAAGCCAAGCATAGGATTGGACTGCCTGGCACAGATGCTGCTATTAAGAGCCTAGACTGAGTTTTCACTATTACCACTTTTCAGCAGCCATTTTTGCCAGTTCATGGACTCAACTTTTGTAGATAATAACCTTATCTCTAGAAAGCCTTATAGCAGAACAAGCATGTTTAGATTGTGAATGTGCTTAAACTTTTGCTGCAAAGCTTAGTGCCCGCACTCTGTTGTGTTCAAAGTCCTCCCATACAGAGAACCAGTATGAACTCCAACCACAGATGAAAACAAGTGATAATTAAGTAATTAGCCACCTTCTTCATTTTCATTTCATGATCGGCTTGAGGTATTCAATATAGTTATCACCAGGCTACACAGTGTGCCATACGCAGATGCACCAGGGGATCTATTGTAATAATATTTCCTGGACAGGACAAGTGTAGCTTCATAAGCAGAGGGTGACACAGTGTTAATTGTAAACTCAACTGGATGATAATGGCAGATAGCCAGTTAAGCTGTGCTCAGTCCCAGCTACACACAACAGGAATCGTTTTCTTGAAGCAATTCAGAAGGCATCTTATTTTCAGCCTTTGCTTACTGGTAAAGAGTGTATATCCAACAAAATCAAAGTTCCTTGAGGAACAAGGAGATTAGTCCAGTATTCTGTTGACCACGTTTCAGCTTCCCTTGGCAGAAGTTTACCCTCTCTTTTATTCTAGCCTATGTAAGCAAACATCAGTTTTTCATATGTAGCAGAAACAACTCCTTCCGGCTACAAAGTGTCTCTTAAAGCTTCAGCAAGTGTGCACACACACAAAGACATACACCAGGGATACCAGACACCCTTAATTCCTGGGCCAATAAATTTTAGAATTTAATCAATGCTTAGAGTGTTAAACTGGGTGTCAGACAGTGAACCCCTGGATTCAGCTTATGTTAAAATATAAGAGAGGGTAGCTTCCTCATGTGGTAATCACCTGGGAGACAACTCATTAACCAAGAACAAAAGGAAAGTAATGGGCCATTAAGAAAGCCAAGTAGAGGAAGCCTTGTGCCAGAAGGCTTTTGGGAGGCCTTTCCCCACCAGCTCTGAGTTAGTTAGAAAAGTTAGTTAGAAAAACAAAGATCAGAGTTGAAATAGAAGAGCTACAGTGGACTTCTGGGTTAGCGCCAGCGCTTAATGGCGGATTTCTCCCGGAGCTCCGGGAGAGATCTGCTTCGTGGGTTCGGGTCCTGTCAGCTACGGCGGAGCGGGGACCCTTAAAAATCACAGGCACGTAGCCTGTGAACTGGAGACTCGGCGGGCACCTTTGCGCCCCCCCGACGTTGTGAAATAGCCTTTTTAAAGGCTAAAGATCAGCGGAGGGTGTGTGGAGCGGTGCTGAGAGTCGCTTTCACCCAGCCTGCGAAGCGAAGCCGCGTCGCCATTAGCGGAGAGCGCTGACTTCTTCCCGAGAATTTGGATTAAAAAAGAGCAACTTTCCGTGAGTAGGATTGAGCTTACATTAAAATTGGACGCTAAAATTAAAGAAATTGGGCACCGAGACGGACAAGCACTAAAAAGGAAGTCTGCTTTCCGTTCTGCAGCAAGATTAAAGCGAAAGGCATTCAAGCTGTAACTTTTGACAGGAGAATTTGCGAGCTAAGAAATCCAACACCAAGTAAAGAACTCCCTCCCCAGAAGGCAGGAGGGGGGGGGGAGAAGACTTTAAAGAGATTTCCTGCCTGTTTTAAAAGAAATTGAACTGTTTACTGCTGCTCCTCTACCTGGGGGTCGGACTGCTGGAGGAAAGGAACCAGCTAAGGACGGTTGTTACAAAAAGGTTAGAAAGTAACTGTAATATTGACTTTGGCTACTCTCAACTTGAAACATTCTATTTTGCTATATAGTAAGTTATCTGCAGGATACTATTGATTTGGATCTTTTACAAAGAAAGGGACTAGGAGGGCTTTTGCCTTTTGGAAGGTGTGGGAATAATTTGAAGTCTAAGAACTGACTTTACGCCCTCTAGTGGATTTGTGAATAGTTTCAGCAACAAGTGGAATTTAAAACCTGAGAACTTTTCTCTTCTGACAGCTTGAGTGTGGGAATGACCTTGACTGAAAGACTTTGTTATGGCAGATGGTAAACAGAAAGAAGACTCACAAGAAACAACTTTGAGATCTGGTAGACAATACAAAGTCGACCTTTCTACGCAGAGAAGGGCCTCTGTATCAGGGGCCTCGGGAACTGCAGCTGTCACAAAGGCAAGAGTGAAAACAATGTCTTCTGAGGAAGCGTTTGCAAAGGCATTGGGAAAAATAAATGACTCTTTAGAAGAACTAAAGAAGCAAGGTGCTGAAACAAATAAGAAAATTGAAGAAATCTCTGGGAAAATTGATTTAAATACTAAAAGTATAACTGACCTCGGGAACAAAGTGAACTCCAATGCAGAAGCAATTGGGAAATTACTGGAAGATTCATCCACAACACGAAAGATAGCTGAGGAAGCTAAGGAAATTGCTACTGCTGCTGAGGTAAAATTTCCACCGGTGTACAAGAAACTAGATGAGTATGAACTGGCACTTTCTATGCAGGATATGCAACGCAAGGAGAAAAACTTAAGGATCAGACTTGTGCCGGAAAAGGAAGGAGATAACTTGGTGGATTATCTGACAAAAGAGTTTTCTGACTTCTGGAAGCAGGAGCTGAAAGAAGATGAGTTCAAGATAGAGAGTGCATTTAGGTTGGGAATAAGGCAGAGGAAGAATAGACCCAGAGACTGTTTGATAACTTTAAGAACCAAGGAAGAGAGAGATAAAATATTGAACCTGCACTACCAAACAACCCTTCGAATTGAAGATTTTTATATTGAGATCTTTAAAGATATCCCCAAAAGTATTTTGGATGCAAGAGGTTCTTACAAGGATTTGGTGACACTGCTGAAAAGGAACTACATACCATTCAGGTGGGAGTTTCCCCAAGGCCTGTCTTTTAAATACAAGGGGAAGAAAAGAAGAATAAAAACAGTGAGTGATAAAGACAAGTTCCTGGGAGAACACGAAGAAGACCTACAGAAAGAGACCTATCCAGGAGAAGGACACCCTTCAAGCAAGGGATCACTAGATACGGATACAGAACCACCGACAAAAGACGAACAACAACTGGGAGCTGTAGGAGGAAGCAAGTAACCCCATCATGGCTTTGCAACTTCTAACCTGGAATTGTAACGGTCTAAACAATCCCCGAAAAAGGAAAAATATATTTCATGCTCTAAAGAAAGACCAATTGGACTTGATTTGCCTACAAGAGACTCATGTGATAAGAGCACACAGAAAATTATTAATAAATAAGAGACTGGGACAAGAATTTATATCTTCAGACAGAGTAAAAAAGAGAGGAGTGGTGATCTATGCAAAGGAAAATCTGCAACCGAAACAAATCTTTAAAGATGACCAAGGAAGATATTTGGCAATTGAAATTCAATTCCAAGGAGAAAAATTTTTGATAGTGGGAATATATGCACCAAATGAAGGGAAAGCAGAATTTTTTAAGAAGTTGCATGAAACTTTAATGGACTATATGGATTACAAATTAATCATGATGGGGGATATGAATGGAGTAGTTTCAACAAATATGGACAAAGCACAAAGACAGGTTGTTACAAAAGATGGAAGACTACCAAAAACTTTTTTTGAAATGACTGACAATATGGACTTGATTGACATTTGGAGAACAAAACACCCATTAGAGAGAGAGGGAACCTTCTTTTCTGAAGCCAAAATGACATGGACTCGGATTGACCAAATTTGGGTGACTAGCAGTATGGCGTCGAATATAAAGAAAGTGGAAATCTGCCCAAAAACTTTCTCCGACCATAACGCAGTAAAGATGGTGATGAAGCAAACAACAACTGGTTCCTTCAGATGGAGAATGAATGACACCTTATTTAGAGACGAGGAGATCTGTAAAAAGGCCCAAAAAACTCTGAAAGATTATTTTGAAATTAATTTAAGGACTAAAGTAGAAAAAAGAATAGTATGGGACGCAAGTAAAGCCGTGATGAGAGGGTTCTTGATACAACAAAATACATTAAAGAAAAGAAAGCAAAACGAGAGGAAAGAGAAAATTTTGGAAAAGATAAAAGAAGGGGAAAGGAAATTAAGACTGAAGCCAAAATCGCAAGAGATTTTGAGAGAAATTAAACTGTACCAAACACAATATATGGAACTGATGAATCAAGAAATAGAATGGAAAATTAAACAAATGAGACAAAAGACTTTTGAATCTGCAGATAAATGTGGCAAGTTATTGGCTTGGCAAATAAAGAAGAGACAAAAACTCAACACGGTAACAAACCTAGAAGTGGAGGGAAAGAACATATGCAACCCAGTGGAAATTAGGAACTGTTTTCAGAACTACTTTAGACAACTGTATACACAAGGGCCGCAGAAAGAAACAGATATACAACAATTCCTCGAGAAAAATGGGCTGAAAAAGATTTCGCAGGAAAGTAAGACGATTTTGAACCAGGAGATATCAGCACAGGAAATAGAAGATGCCATTCAAAATATGACGCTGGGCAAATCACCTGGACCGGATGGATTGACTTCCAAATATTACAAAGTTTTGAAGGAAGGACTTATACAACCTTTGAAGGAAGTCTGCAACGAAATCATTGAGGGGAGAAGGGCACCAGATACGTGGAGGGAGGCCTACATTACACTTATACCAAAGACAGAGACTGAAAAGACCCAACTTAAGAACTACCGACCCATCTCGTTATTAAATGTGGATTACAAAATTTTTGCTGATGTTTTAGCAAAGAGATTGAAAAGAGTTTTGATGGAGGAGATTCATGGGGACCAAGCGGGCTTTCTCCCGAAAAGGCATTTATCGGATAATGTAAGGAATATAATTGACATTTTGGAGAAGCTGGAAGTGAATATAAATACTAAGGCTGTTTTGATATTTGTGGATGCCGAGAAAGCCTTTGACAATATATCTTGGAGTTTCATGTTGAAGAACCTTCGGGGGATGGGGGTAGGCCAAGGGTTTGAAAACGGTATAAGTGCAATATACTCTGAACAGAAAGCAAAATTAATTGTAAATAATGTGGTAACAGAAGAGTTCAAGATTGAAAAAGGGACACGTCAGGGGTGCCCTATCTCCCCATTACTTTTTATATCGGTCCTGGAGGTTTTGCTTAATATGATTAGGAAGGACCAGTTGGTCAAAGGGGTTCAGGTCGGAGCTAAACAATACAAATTGAGAGCATTTGCAGATGACCTAGTACTTACTTTACAAGAGCCAGAAGCTAGTACGAAAAGAGTTTTGGAAATAATTCAAGAGTTTGGTCAAATGGCAGGGTTTAAATTGAATAAGTTAAAAACTAAGGTATTGGAGAAAAATTTAACACAGATTGAAAAAGAAAGGTTTCAGAATGAGACGGGGTTGACTGTGGTCAAAAAAGTGAAATACCTGGGTGTGAATATGACAGCTAAGAATGTGAATTTATTTAAAGACAATTATGAAAAAACTTGGACAGAAGTGAAAAAAGATCTGGAGATTTGGTCAAACTTGAAGCTTTCCTTGTTAGGCCGAATTGCAGTTATAAAAATGAATGTATTGCCAAGAATGTTGTTTTTGTTTCAAGCATTACAAATAATGGATAAAATGGACTGTTTCAAGAAGTGGCAGAAAGATATATCTAAATTTGTCTGGCAGGGCAAGAAGCCCAGAATAAAATTTAAGATATTAACGGATTCAAAGGAAAGAGGGGGGTTTGCCTTGCCAGACTTTAAATTGTACTATGAAGCGGCAGCTTTCTGCTGGCTAAAAGATTGGCTGCTTCTTGAAAACACAGACATTTTGGATTTGGAAGGTTTTAACAATATTTTTGGGTGGCATGCATATCTGTGGTATGACAAGGTTAAAGCGCATAAAAGTTTTAAAAACCATATTGTCAGAAAAGCACTATTAAATGTCTGGGTCAGATATAAAGATTTGCTGGAAAATAAAACTCCTAGGTGGTTGTCGCCAATGGAAGCTAAGGCAGTTAAAAAGTTAAATATGGAGTCGAAATGGCCAAGATATTGGGAAATTCTGGAAAGGGAAGGGGACAAACTGAGATTGCAGAGTTTTGAGAAACTAAAAGGGAAGGTGAGAGATTGGTTGCATTATCACCAAATAAATGAAGTATTTAAATTGGACAGTAAAATTGGTTTCCAGGTGGAAAAATCAAAATTGGAGACTGAATTGTTAGAACCCAGTACTAAGAATTTGTCAAAAATGTATAATCTTCTGCTGAAATGGAATACACAAGATGAAACGGTTAAATCAGCTATGATTAAATGGGCTCAGGACATTGGTCATAATATTTTGTTTGCTGATTGGGAAAAGTTGTGGACCACCGGGATGAAATTTACGGCATGTAATGCCCTAAGAGAGAATATTATGAAAATGATCTATAGGTGGTACATAACCCCAGTCAAGCTTGCAAAGATTTACCATTTGCCTGACAATAAATGTTGGAAATGTAAGGAAAAGGAAGGTACATTCTTTCACCTCTGGTGGACGTGCCCGAAGATTAAGGCATTCTGGGAAATGATCTATAATGAACTGAAAAAGGTATTTAAATATACTTTCCCCAAGAAACCAGAGGCCTTTCTCTTGGGTATTGTCGGCCAGGGGGTGTCAAAGACAGACATAACTTTCTTTATGTACGCCACAACAGCAGCTAGAATACTCATTGCGAAGTACTGGAAGACGCAAGATTTACCCACACTGGAAGAATGGCAGATGAAGGTGATGGACTACATGGGCTTGGCAGAAATGACGAGCAGAATCCGAAACCAGGGAAGAGAAGCGGCGGAAGAAGAATGGAAAAAGTTTAAGGACTATTTAAAGAAATATTACAAAATCAATGACAGCTAGAATGATGTTGGACTAAAGTAAATGGTTACTATCAGTAATGGTTAAGACAAGGAGAACAAAGATGATTAGCTTAAATTTACAGTAAAATAAGGGAAGATTTGCTGAACAATTGATTAGAATTTGGAATACAGAAACGGGAGGCATGAGGAAGTCAAAGAAGAAAGGTTTAAGAAATTAGGACATGAAATGGTACTTGTTTTTTGTTTTGTTTTTTGTCTATTGTTTGTTTATGTATGTTTTGTATGTATGAATATAAAAATTGCTTAATAAAAATATTATAAAAAAAAAAAATAGAAGAGCTACAGTGGTACCTCGGGTTAAGTACTTAATTCGTTTCAGAGGTCCATTCTTAACCTGAAACTGTTCTTAACCTGAAGCACCACTTTAGCTAATGGGGCCTCCTGCTGCTGCTGCGCCGCCGGAGCACGATTTCTGTTCTCATCCTGAAGCAAAGTTCTTCACCTGAAGCACTATTTCTGGGTTAGCGGAGTGTGTAACCTGAAGCGTATGTAACCTGAAGCGTATGTAACCTGAGGTACCACTGTATTTGAATTGGGTTTTCAGTGTTGGTCTGATGCAAGCAAGGGGGGGAATTGTTACAGTCGGGTAAAGGCAGAAGTTGATAAAACACAGCAAGCTGAAGAGTGGGTCAGAGGCATGGTTGATATATGTTTGAGTACATGGCTACAGCTATGGTGGAGAAGCAAGACCCTCTTGGGGTGTCAATGCTGTGAAGCCCCCCACCACATAGGTTGCATATATGTATAAATAAACCATATATCATAGACACCATAGTCTCTACTGTGCCTCTTTCCAAAAGAAAACACAGATCCTGGGTAATTGTCAGGAACCCCATGAATTTCACACTGCTCAGAGATAGAAGTGGCATGTAACAATGTGTGTGTGTGTGTGTGTGTGTGTTTGGTTAAAAACCATGTAATAAATAAGGAAACATATTAGGAAAAAATATATGCTTACAAACACCCTCATGCTGACTGGGGATGAAGACCCATTAGACTAGAGAGGAAGGGTGAATATCAGTGCCTTGGAAGAGAAACTATCATCAGTTGCCTTTCAGCTCCTACCCAGTTCAGTCACTGGCAAAAGGAAATGAGACTTTGCATCTCTGTCCTTTATGTAGATGACAGAGAAAACACTGATGGAGTTAATCAACAATTGAACTTTGAAGTCCCATTGACTCCCTCATCCTTCCTGAAATGAATGGAAAGTGCTTACATATGGTAAACTTACTTAATTTTACTTATTTATTTAATTATAAGCATTTGTATATAAACCGTTTAATATTTTTTTAAAATATCCAAATGTGTACAACATAAAGCAATAAATGATATAATTGGCATCATAAAGCAAATAAAACAGTTGTATAAGCCCCGTTCTGTGCCCAATAAGCACAGGACGCGTTTGCCTGGAGGCACTGTGGCCAATAGATTGCTGAAAAATGCTAGGGAAGGTTTTGCCCAGTATCCTCTCTGTGCCATGAGCTCATGCAGTAAAGCTATCGCATGAGTCCTTGTTGCAGAGGTGAGGGGAAAGCCCATAAAAGGCTGCTTGCCCTGGAGTTCAGAGCTATTTTGAGAGCTTCCCACCTGTCCACCCTCAGGTTTGAGTCTTCACTGAGCAATTTTGGGTCACTTGTTGACAGAGCCATCAGGGATTTTTCCCCCTCTCAACCTAATTGGCACTTGGTGGTTTTTCCTCCCCATTCCCTCAGTGAAATTATGGTTTTCCTTTGTTAGGCAGAAGAACATTGTTTCTATGAGGATGGAAATGGCATTGGGCAGGATCAACATAGTATAAGGGAGCCCCCATAAAGGGTCTGAGGGGAGGATTGACCACAGCAAACCCAAGCGTGGGTTCGGTATCTGCTTGGTTGGAATCTGCCCCCTGGTCCCCCAGTGAGACCTTGCTTGCTTGGCTTGCACCATGGCAAGGTTCAACAATGGCTGTCTCCCATGGTAGAGGTTTGGAGCAATCCAAACCCAGTGGATCCATTCCATCAACATGAGGCTTGTGGAATGATGAACTGATCCTGGGCCCAATGCCATGCCAACCCTTGCCCTGCCTGCTGATGGCTATAAAGATTTGGCCTGGTTTTATCCCATCACCATTGTACAGTCTAGTTACTTTGCTGCTCTCATGGGCCACATCATTCTCCTGCCTGGGCAAAAGCATATTCGCAAGCCTGTATCACAATACAGCTTACAAATGCATAGGAAATAAATCACTTCATTATAGTGTTAGCCAGTGTCTTGCTCCAGCAATCAAATTTTTTTTTTTGTTGCAAAGTGTGTCATGTATTTCTGACTGGTGTCTTCTCTCTGGATTCCAAATTACCTTGACTACTAGAGTAATCATAGAGAGAGGGCAGGGATCATCGATGACAAGATGAAACTGGTCTTTTAAGTAATGAAGTTAAGGTTCTGGGCCAGTCAGCACAAGGACTGTGTAAATTAGTCAAAGAAAAATGGTCATGTATTCCAACACAGAGACATTTATACTTACAATGGTGTTGATAATGCAAAAGTCTGCCTGCTAGAGGTGTTTATGTATGTTGCTACTTGTCACAGAGATTGATCAACAGATGCATTGTAGAAAAGTTCACCCACAAGTTTCTACAGGCCCTTTAAGTCATGTGTTGGTTCATTACATAAGCTTATTCTTAATTTTGTGAATGGCAACTATTGAAAACCTTGCTAGTTAAAAGGCATGCATAATAGGAACTACAATAGCGTCCAATAGATTTTCCCCCAATAGATCCATATGTTAAATATGCATTGTGTGAAGTTGTGCCATACACTCCAATATTTCTCCAATGAAAAAGAGGTGTCCTATTCCATAATAATAAGAATGATAATTTTATCATTTATACCTGCCCATCAGACTGGGTTTCCCCAGCCCCTCTGGGTGGCTTCCAACATACAAAGAAATAATAAAAACTTAAAAATCAAAAACTTCCCTATAAAGGGCTGACTTAAGATGTCTTCTAAAGGTTGCATAGTTACTTATGTCATTGGCTTGGGGGTTGCATAACTCCATACCCTCCAACATTTATCCAATGAAAACAGGGACTTGTTAAGGAAAAAGGATCAAATTAGAAACCGGGACAGCTTCTGTAAATTCAGGACTGTCCCTGGAAAATAGGAACAATTGTGGGGGCTTTTGTGGTGCATTCCTTTGTTTTGTACCAACAAAGAATTGGGTGTGAACACACCTTTCCAAATTAGCATGTGAAGCCTCTGAAGACCATGCTTCCCAGAGCACGGCTTGAATGAAGATAGCTATGATTCATAACACTCTTTGCATTCATAGATTATCTAGTAATATTTGTTAATGTCTGCTACAGTTTCATGTTCCTATGATCCACACTTGGATTTCTGTAATCTTATCATGCAAATCTTTGTAGAAGAGATTGAAAGGTAGATCAGATTTCTTAATCGAGATGCAATAGACTACTCCTCAGCTTTAATTTTTTCAGTGATGCACACTGCAATGCAATAAGATGGGTTTATATTTTACCTTTGTCAAATTGATGTGAATGAGTAATCCTTGCAACACTCAGAATCACTGTGGATTTAAAGATTATCTTTCTCTTTATCTTGTCAGAGCCTCAGGTTGACATCTCATTGGAAAGATGGCACTAGTGGCTTCCATCTTATTTTCCTAATGTGGCATTAACATAAAAACATGACAGCTCCAACCTGCTAAAATGTTGAAGGGGGTCCCTTCTGCACATCTCTCTCATCACAACGCTACACCTTCATCCCCCTTTGCTCCTTCTTCCCACAAATGCTTCCCTGACAGTTTTTGTCAATGAATCCGTTTGAAAAGGAAGAAATGTGGTGCCATAAAACTTGTTCTCCTGGCAGAAGATATATTTGCATGGTTTACCTTCAGCTTCTGTTTGATATTTTGCTTCAGCTTCCGCTTAATACCCAACAAGATGACACTGTGTTTGCTAACATCATTGCAGACAGCAGCAGGCTTTTTCTATTTCCACACTCCACATCCCACCCAGCAAGCAGTGTGTTTGTGGGCAGCTGAAATGTAATTATAGATTGCAAATTAACGCCTAAATACTTCGTCTCCTACTCGTTACCAAAATAGGTGCTCAATATATCAATACCATGAATAATGAATAAAAACCACTCAGCCACAAATACAACCTTGCTTTCAGAGCACTTTACAAGGCACAGGTTCTTTAAAAAAAGTGAGAAGTCACTTATTACTTTGACTTACAGATATAAGCCCCTTTAGGTATGCATAAGGATATGGGGATCTACAGATTATTTCAAGGTTTCTCTCTGGCAGTAGCACCTTGTACAGGACCATAGGTCTAGCTGGCATTTCCTTGAGCTTCATGTTGGGTGTGCAAATGCTCCCTGAAATGGTTGCTCAGAGGCTCTGCTTCATGTGCTGGGTTCACGACACAGTCCTTTGGACTAGGGCCGATAAGCCCAATCAGACCACACATAGGACTCCTAAATGTGCACATGAGACTCCAATCAAAGAGATATTTCCTTGGTCTCTCCGGAAAAAGGGGAGACTTTTGTGTAAACAGTGGAGAGAATGGTTGTGCCAGTGCAGAACACCCTGAGGCATAATTATGGTGCAGAATGGAATACCCATACCAACTTCAAGTGAACTAGGATGGGGACCTTCCTTTGGCACTGGTAGATTCACTGAACTCAAAAGTTAGATGGCTCGAGTGTGGTGCTGTTGCTTGTAGTTACCTCAGCTTTTGGAAAGTTTGGCTGTGTGGTGCATGGGTCAGACAGTAGCTGATAACAGGCCAAGAGCTAGGGAAGGTGGAGTTGGCCAGTGATGGTGATACACATTGAAGCCATCCTAACTATTATCTTACAAAACAGTACCTACAGTAAGGTAAAAGGCAAAGGACCCCTGGACAGTTGAATTCAGTCAAATTTGACTATGGGGTACAGTGCTCTCTCGCTTCAGCCTAAGAGAGCCAGTGTTTGTCCACAGACAGCTTTCCGGGTCATGTGGCCAGCATGACTAAACTGCTTCTGGTGCAATGGGACACATGACGAGTGCCAAGATGCACAGAAACACCATTTACTTTCCCGCCACAGCGGTACCTATTTATCTACTTGCACTGGTATGCTTTCGAACTGCTAGGTTGGCAGAAGCTGGGACAGAGCAATGGGAGCTCACCCTGTCATGCGGAGTCGAACCACCAGCCTTCCAGTCAGCAAACCCAAGAGGCTCAGGGGTTTAGACCACAGTGCCACCTGCTCCCTTTAGTGCCTACAGTATGCATATGTGTTTGTGTGCAGGCAAGTGCAGGCAAGTAGTTAATCCACATTGGTCTCTCTGTTGAGTTTAGATCATTGCAAATAATAATAGCTATGTCCCCTAGTTTATCTCAAATATTGTCCCATTCGCATTTGGGGCAAGGGTGAGGAAATAGAGCTCTCATGTATGGTAGAGGCTTTTAAAAGCTCTCGGCACAGGAACAAATGACACATTGCCAATTGGTTCATCATGGGGAAACCATTTACACTGGTGCCTGCTCCTCGCTTTGTAGGGAAGACAGTCTATGCCAGCTGGAAGGTGGCAAGAGTGTAGCAGGTGAATGTCCTTTACATATGCTGGAATAGATTTTTTGAAAAGCACAGATGGCACCTGGTCAAGCCATTTCCCCTGGAATACAATGAGTGCTTTGCTATTCTCTATTTTGAAATAGGACTCTCATATAACAGCTGTTTATTGGGAACATGTGGAAAAACGTGAAGAGACTGCTAGTCCCTGGTGTCACATAGAAGAGAGCTTGCCTGGATTTCAAACCATCATTTCTTTTGGTCATTTTATGCAAGAGGAATGAGCATTATGCAAGAGCAGCTGAAACCGCCATTGACTCCACCAGGGCTAAATTCAGGACTGTGGTCAAAGAATGGAAGAAAAGTCATGGCTTGGGGACAGAGTATACTTTGCATGCAGAAGGTTAATATTCAGACCAGTCATATTTAGTATTTTGAATATGTGACCACCCACGCTCCCCATGTACAGTATGGGCAATAGCCAGTCATCTGTTGAAGGGGCTAAGTAGGGATTTTGGAGGGGGTGTCCTGATTGGCATCCTTGGAATGGCATGGCTGGTGCCTGTTGTGGCATGAAGTATGTTCAGGTAAGGAAACGAGCGAGGAAATAGTTGGGGAACTGAGTCATCACAATATTGGGTAGAGGCCATTTTGGGTAGAAGCAAATATGCAGTCTATGACATCTAGTACAATGGAGACAAAAGGGAGTCAGAAGTGTATGCTAATTGCTTAATTAATTAATTAATTAATTATAAATAAATAAATCACCTTTCATATAAAATGGCATGGCAGTTTACAGGGTAAAATCAATTCAATAAAACAATAAAATACACCCCCCAAGGGTGCCAACTTGAATAAAATATTTCGGGGGGGGGCAGTCCCTTCAAATATTTTATTGAGGGGACCAAAGACCCCTCAGCCCCTAGCAGTTGGCTTGTATACACACACACACACAATACAGATACTAAATTCCCAAGAGAATTCTTATTAAAAGTTACTTATTGGGAATGCCCTTGATGTCTTAACCTACTGGTTGCACACCATTACTGCAGGTGCCCAATGTGTTTCCATGGGAAGGTTCTACCACAGCAAGAGCTTTACTGTGGAGGAAGCCCTTCCTTGAGTTATCACTAGATGAATCTCTGTACGGTGCAGAATAGCTAGAAGCACTTCCTTCAACCATATCTGTGCTCAGGTTGTGATGAATAGGAGGAAATAAAAGACATGGGGCAAGTGGCACATGTGGGCACAGCATTTTCTTCACCACATGCAGTTGGTCCCTGGAGCTTCAGAAATAATCTCTATCTTACTTTCTGAGACATAGCCTCATATTGCCTGCAAAAAAGAGAGTTCTACCTCCACAGTCAGATGCAGTATGCTTCTGAATGACGATTGCTGGAAACTGCAGTAGGGGAGAGTGCTGTTGCACTCAGGTCCTACTTGTGAGTTTACCATTGGGGCATCTGGTTGCCCACTATGAGAACAGGATGCTGGACTAGATGGGGCACTGGCCTGATCAAACAGGGCTATTCTTACATTCTTAACCTTGACGGTGAAATCTAATTTTTAAACTATTATTCTGGTAAACTTCTACTTAATGACTCCATATTTACTATTCCTTTTTTAAAAAGATATGCAGCTTCACATTTGTTTCTTTAGTGAACAAAAACTTCAGTGCTTGTACAGTCACATAAATTAGCAAGTTACTGATAATATTTTGTTGTTCTGATCCTTCCTTCCTTCCTTCCTTCCTTCCTTCCTTCCTTCCTTCCTTCCCTCCCATAAATATCAGCCAGTTTTAATAGTATATACAATTACAATCAAAGACACTGCCAAAATACCTGTCCACTCCTTTCAGAAATGCTATGTTGGTGGTTTTCATTGTTTAAAAAACGTTAAGTATTTTAACATGAATATGTGCAGCTCACTAAACAGACAAAAAGGAAAAGAATATTGCTCCATATAATGTTAAATAGATAAACAAGGCTAGCCAACATTAAGATGAAAGGGGTTCATTTCTGAAGATCTAGGGTTTCTCTTTTCCTGTAACTTTAATTATAATCATTGAGTGTCATCTCCTTTGACATTTATGGGAATTTATTAATCATGGACCAAATAGGATAAGGCATTGCATTTTGTCTTCTTTGGTTACCAAGTCCTCAGCCAGACAAGAGACAGCAGTAAGCATATATGGCCAGGCTTTACTGGTGATTGGTTTCTGCTGTTTCTGTTGCTTGACTGGTTGTAATGCTCAGCAGGGAGCATGTGTTCCCACATGCTCTCTGAAATATTAATACACAAAATCGTACTGAGGTTTCTGATAGCAGCAGATTGGCTGCTCTGCGGTTTTCTGATTAGAGGTGTATTGGTGATTCCGAGAAGCCAGTGGCGCCTAAATGGCCTATGCCTAATAAGGTTTTGAAAGCTGATAGCATAATTTAAGAGGGCTCAGACTCACAAAGCTACAGACCTGACTGACCTCTGCAAATTGCAGTGTTTGTTAATGCTTCTGGTATAGACATCTTTTAGTCAACCAAAAGCAGGTATATTAAGTGAAAAATTGACTTGTGGTTCACAGCAAGAGGCTAGTCTCCTGGCTTAGGCTTGACAGACACTTTCTCCTCATGTTTAAACAGAGAGGTTTCAGAATCTATTTCTTCCCTGAGCGTTTGAGAATGCAGCCTTCAAAAGGGATCCCTTTATGCTTTCCTTAAAAAAAACAACACCCTACACCCCCCAAAAAAAAATTACATGGGGAAAAACTTTTAGCGTCATAATCTTGTACATCATGCACCTCTTGGGAAATCTAAAAACAATTTAGGGAAGAGAAAGAACAGGAAGGGAGGGAAAATCCTTTTACTTTGAGCACTGTGATTATAATCATGTAAGCGTCAGACTTGGTAGAAATGGAATATAAAAGAAGAAGTGATTAAAACGGGCACTAAAATTTATATTGTGTTTTCAGAATCAATTTTAATTAAATGAGGTGGTGGCCAGCTAATGGTGTTTTTAAAACGAATCTTCTTACTAAATGTTTAATGACAATATGTCTGCTAGAGAACATCCCCCTTAATCTTTCAAAGAGGATATTATGGAAATGCGAGAGAGTTTTGAAGTAGCAGCAGCTGCCAGTTTGCAAGGTTTTGTAGAGGAAGAGAAAGTTCTTTCTGTGATAATGTGATGGATGCTGATCAGTCTCTAGAAGCCATACCAGTGGAATTGTTCTGTCATATAGTTACAAAGGTAACACACATCATTCTCAATTATAATTAACTCATTGGTCAATGCAGAAGCAAATAATAAAGCACTCTTCTGGACGTACCCTTTATAGCAGTATCCTTACTATGCTTTATTACTTTGTTACTGTGAAACTTCAATGGACTTTCCATATTATCGTAATCATTTGATTGTTTTTGAAAGTGTGATTAGGTTCTTTCCTCTCCCTCTCACCAGAGAAATCCAGTTTTATAGACATACAGGCAAATTATTGACAGCTCTTTGTGTCTTTAGGTGGGGAAAATACCCTTAGTATAATGGAGTCCTGAGGGACATTTTCCTGCCACACTTTCTGGAAGATCTGATGGTTACCACTGCCATTTCCCTCAATATCAAACATTTTACTGACAAATAAGGGGCTCAAAGGCAAATAAAGGGCTCATGCAAAAGTTCAATCCCTAGAATCCTCCAGCGCTCACAGGCACACTTGTCTGATATCTTGCAACACACACAAACACACACAAATCCAACTAGTTGTAAGGTATCAAAACTTGTTTGGGCGTTACTCAGCAAGCAGACAGCTGAAAATTGATACACGCTTAGTTGAAAACACCCTCTAATTATTATAAAATCTAAAAACAGAAGATTTTTTTTTTTACATTTCTAGTCTGGAAAGGGAGGAATGATGTACATCCCAGAGATTTAAAGATACTTATACTTTAACTATAAAAGTACAGTTCAGCACACAGCCAGGATAATAAAAGCTATGAAATTCTGTTTTGCTAATGTTTTGGATCACTGCTTTATATCACAAACACTGGCTTTCTCCACTACTCTATTGTATAGTCAATTAGCTACAAACATTTCTTTAAGAGGAAAGAATGATTTTTGGATAGATGTGATGACTGAGTACTGTACTTGCCCAACTTGGCTGGAAGAAAGAAAGAAAGAATGACCGCTCCCCGCTTAAAACGGGGGGCGCCCTTTGGGTGGACGCGCGCAGCCCCTGGATCTGGAGCGGCTCCATCAGCATAGGCTTGGCTTTGCCTTCCCTCAGGTGGGATACCTGGAGGTCTCCGCCTACCTCAGTCAGTTGTCCAATCCCACCTGGTGGAAGCGTTGCCAAGGAGACCAGGCCAGGTAGGGGATGGATTACCTGCCCACACAATAGAGGGAGGATCTTACCTGGGAATCCTCACTTGGCTCCAGAGCTTCTCCCACCCTACCCACTCTCAGTTAATGTCTTATTTTGCGGTTAACTTTTCTTCACAGGTTTTGTAGGTTAACTTTTCTTCACAGGTATGCGAGAGCTGCTACCTTAAGGTCGCTGTTAAAGGGCTGGAAAGGAATTTCCCTGCATTGGCAGGTTTTGCCTTTACCGTAGCAAAACATCACAACTTTGGCGGTATCAGGCCTTAGGCGGAATCCTTTAGTGCATCTTCCTCTTTGCGGCAGTGATACCAGGGTTCCCTGTTAAAGGGGTTTCTGAAGGGAGGCTTTGACCGTACGCCGAAAGGTCGTTATTGCTCTCCCCTGCGGCGGCGGCATAACAGGGGCGGCTATCTCTGCTTGAACATATGTTCTCCAGAGCCGGCCCATCCCCCCCACACACACGCTGGATAACCCTGATGCTCCCTAGGTCCCCGGCTGGGGACTGGGGAGGGAGAACGCCCAATGCCTGAGCCAAGGTCTACCCACATTTGAAATTTAATAAAGTTGTGGCCAATTTAATCCCATAGCACGTTGTCTTGAGTCATTATTCCACATGACGGGGGGGACCGCTCGGGATCTGGGGACTCCACCTGTCCACGCAAAGAAAGAAAGATGGCAAAGGAGACGGCTGACTGGATATCTATCTATATCTGTCTATCTATCTATCTATCATCTATCTATCATCTCTATCTTCTATCCCCCTCTTCCCAATATAACTCAGAATAATAATAAAAAATGTAGTTTTACTGAAGGGGCAATTTTAAGAAGAACTAGTGAAACAAAATGTATCCCACCCAAACAAAACATTCCTTATGTAAAGGACACCTGAAATATAAGTCTTCCAGGCATGCAGTTATCCAGTATTTTCTCCTCAGAAGGTATTTCCAAAGACTGTTCCGAAGATGTTCCAATGTTCAGACAAATGCAGAGTGACATAAAAGCTAGTTCCATATTTGTCAGTCTTTATTTACATTGGTATGTGATGGATTTCTGCTTTATGTCAGGCATTGAAGAGCTGTGTTCTCTTCAGGGACAGCTAGCCCTTGAGAGCAAGTGGGGCACTGCCCCACCAATCTCAGGCTGCCTTCAGCCAACCCCTGCCTCCCTACCTCCTTACTTACAACCAGTCAAGTGGATGAAACTGGCTATCAACCTCCTCCACCTCCTTAGTGTTGCCTTTGTAGAATCTAGGAAGAATGATGATGAAAAAGAAGATGATAACAGAATTGGTTGACTGCCTTTCTTTGCTCTAGTTCTGTCAGACATTTATTTTGGTTCCAACCTACTTTGCTCCCTCCCAGTTCCAATGTGCACCAGCTTCCAATGGTTCTCTTCTTCTCCAGAATCAGAGCCGATTCTGTTGGCATGGAACTAAGAAGTTTGTATATTGCTATGACTGTTGTTATTCACAGATGCTCAGAGCTGCTCTTTAGTGAAAATCAATCATGTCCACAAACCTCAAAAATCACACCAAATTCATTGGTGAGCCAAATTATTAAGCCATTCTCGAATGATCAAGATTATGATGTCTGCTACACTTGCACAAAATTAGGACAAACATGTGCTTTATCTCATGACAGGAGAATGTGACTTTCCAAAGCAAGTACAGAAGAAAGGAGGAAGCAGACAATACTGTACTGAAGCCAAACATAAACATCAGGTTCTGTATTTTTGTCAAGATTCATAGAATCCTTGTTATGGAAACACCATAATGAAAATTTGAATATATTTACTATTTAGCTCTAGTTAAGATATAGGAAATTCAGACCTGTCTTATGTTAGGACACAGGTGAGGAATAAGATCTACTTGGTGGGCTAGAATTCAGTATGGTCAAAATAATTCAGTATCTTTAGCCAGGGGAGTAGAAGATTGGGGAGGTGATGGAGATATGATAACAGTCTTCAAATATCTGTAGGGCTATCACACAGAAGATGGAGCCGTCTTCCGCTTTGTTGCCCCAGAGAGTAACATAGAAACCATCAGTGGAAATTGCAGGGAAATGTAGTTCAGCTTCTGAACACAAAGAGCTGTTCAGCAGTGGAACAGATTAACTCAGTAGCTGGTAAGCTTTACTTTACTAGAGGTATTAAGCAGACATTGGACACCCATCTCTCAGGGATGCTGTAGCTGCATCCTAGATAGCAGGGCCTGTGCTGAGGAGAAATCAAGCAGAAACGTGGTCACATTTATGCTATCTCCCAGCATAGACCATCCACCAGGCTGACTGAAAACATGTCTCACAGTCTTTTCACATTATTTTACCACAGAAACATTCTTTTTTTAAAAATATCACCTGTGATTCTGAGAAGCAAATGGGAAAGTATCTCAATCTTACTCTTGAAGAATTAACTCCAAACCTTCAATCATAAAATGATAAGGCAGCCAATTAATTTGGACATTTTTAGTTTAGAGTAAACCATAAGCAGTTAAAATTCAAAAGTTTGGTCATTATTATACTTAAGACAACATCATCTATGCTATTCATCACTGAACAAGTGGGGACGAGAACTTCAATTTAAACTGAATGAAAATTTCAAATATTTAGTTGACGTAAAATAGGTTATGTATGGTACATCTACACCCTTATATATACTAGCTGATTATCCCCTTTGTTCTCTAGACATGTACTTTCTGCCTAGATAGTGGGGTTATTTTAATGTCTGATTCACAGTCAGAAATCCATGCAATGCAGATAATTTCAGGAAGCCTGAGAGAAGACCCAGACAATAAGAACCCTGGGGATCCTACAGTTACATTACTTTAGCTGTAATATCTGCTTGTTGACATACATCTGAGCACCAATATTTCCCTCTCAAAGTGTATTAGAGCAGCATTCTTATATTTTTACAGTGGGTGTAGTGTAGTGTATAGTGCATTAGTCTTGAACTGAAAAGGCCTAGCCGTGAAGCTCAATTGGTGTTCTTGGACCAGTTAAACTGTGTGATTTCAGTCTAGTTGAGCTAGGGATAGACTAATCAGTCAATTTTTATTTCTCCCCATTTCTCATTCTTTTCCAACCTTAAATTCAGCTTGCCTTATTTCATTTTTTTTGTTTTTGTTTTCCCCCCTCTAAAGAATAGTCTGCACAAATTTCCATTCTGCCTAACATACGCATTTTTGCAACATGCGTCTCCTAACACAATGGTAAATTCTAGGGTAATGAAATCTGATAGAATTGGATGTTATAACCATCAGAGCCCATTACACTACTAGAATTATATAGGCCTCACACCACATACAGTAAGTGGGTAATAACTTCTGATAGATACAGTATCTGATGGCTTTTTGCAGGTTCCGAACCACACAGTGATGTACATGCACAGTTGTACATGTAGTTCCATGAAGATGTTCAAATGAATGCACATAGATTACACGTGGTGCTTACTGTAATCCCGCTTCTCCCTCTCATCTATGGTTGCACACCCTTAATTCTTCATCTGAATATGGTTAATGAAAGATACTTTTCAAAAATATATTATGTGCCAATATTCTGTTTCTCATGGTAGTTTTGAAATATGCAGATGCATCTTAATTGGAAAAATAATGCGGTTGAATGAGGTGATGGCTGATGAGTTCTTTACCAGAACTGAGCATGGTTGGATTTTACTACAGGCAATAAGGCAAACATAATCTTGCCCTGGACACCTACAGTGGACAGTCTAGAAACAGAACAGCCACACTGCAGTTATCACCTGCATTTTTTATTGCAGACTCTTAAAATATTTGTACATTTACAGATATTCTTCAACATGTGCCTCCTCCATTGAATTGTCTTATGTGTTATATATTTGCTCCAATGCCTTTAATAGTCTCTGAATATTTTATATTACACATATAAAATGATACCTTTTTCTTTGCACCTGAGTGACCTGGGAAAAAAACAGCAATAATTTCCACTTGTGTTGGTAGGTTTAGTTTTAAATACACATTGCAGCCATTTTCTTCTGATCTCAATGAAACTAGTAACATTGCTGCCATCCTCTGCTTTTCATTCATGTAAGCTCATTTTACAGTCCAACACATCTCTCCCTGTAGATGTAAACAAATACTTGGCAACCTGCTCTTTTACAGAGCTATTTACTTAAAAAGACTGGGGGTGGGGGGGGAGAGAACTTACCAAAAGCACCTGCTCTTTGTAATATCAGCATTTGTATTCTGATATATACTATTTTAAAGGAAGCACTGACTCCGAGAGCTTCACAAACAGCTATTCTTTAAAAAGGCAATATAGCTTGCTAGAAATGCCTATTTCCATCTCTCTATATCTTTCTATTATAGCCTCGTGAGATATGCTCCCAACTGGGAAAGACAAAGGATAAACTGGGTAGTTTAGAAGACAATAGCAGAGGCACAAATTTCTGGTGCTCTTAAGTGAGGATATTCAGAATAATAGAATGGTAGAGTTGGAAGGGAACCCAAGGGCCATGTAGTCCAAGAAGAAGAAGAAGAAGAGTTTGGATTTGATATCCCGCCTTTCACTCCCTTTAAGGAGTCTCAAAGCAGCTAACATTCTCCTTTCCCTTCCTCCCCCACAACAAACACTCTGTGAGGTGAGTGAGGCTGAGAGACTTCAGAGAAGTGTGATTAGCCCAAGGTCACCCAGCAGCTGCATGTGGAGGAGCGGAGACACGAACCCAGTTCACCAGATTATGAGGCTACCGCTCTTAACTACTACACCACACTGGCTCTCAATGCCTTGCAACGCATGAATCATGTTTGAAGAACTCCTGACAGATGTATTCTGCTGGGTACAATTTCTTACCAGAATGTACCTTCATTATAAAGTATGCAAAACAGGCAAAGCATCCCAAGGTTAGAGATTGGACTAGTCATAAGCATGTAAGTAAAGTCCTGTTGGATAAGGTCAAAAGCTCATCGGACATCCTCTTCTCACAGGAAGCCCACAAGCAGGACCTGAGTGCAGCAACACTCTCCCCATTTGTGATTCCCAACAAATACTCTCCAGAGGCATACTGCCTCCAGCAGTGTTCAGGAGCCATCTATGGAATCTGATGCAGACCTGTTGTCAAACTGACACATGCATCGCTACCTGTCTAAGCAGAGCATACAAATGCAGTTGAGCCAACAATGGCATTTTAAGGATAGTTAACAGATGTTTCCCTAGAAATTCAGAAAGGCACCTTGACTGCCCCACACCTGGGTTTCCTCTCTAATGCTGCCAGTTGCAGTTCAATCCTATAATGTTTACTCACAAAAAAGCCCCATTTAATGCAATTGGGCTTACTCCCAAGTAGGAGACAGTAAGACTGCAGCCTTAATCATTTGCACAAAATGAAGGATTCTTCAAAAAGAACAAAGCAAAAGAAAGAGAACAAAAGAAATGTGGCTTCGTAATGCCTATATCTATCACAAAATGATAGGCTGCAAATCTGAAGTGTTGCTAACAGATTTCTTCAGGAATGCTTCAGCAAGAAACACCAGCTATTCCAAACATTTTAAAGCTAAAGATGATTGGCAATACAAATATATTTAAGCATAAACTAATTGTCCCTTGATTTTTATCATAGGATTGGCAAAACGGATGGAAACATAGATTGCTGATACATAGTTACTCACCTTTCCAGTAGATGGTGGTGCAGATGTGCTTAAGAGAAGATTGCACTGTAAACTGAAACAAACAGTATGCAGGGATTCTCTCCCCCACTCCCCACATATAGATTATCAAGGCATTTTTACATGTTTCAGCATTCTAATTAAATTGTGGGAGGCTGTAGAATATGGGAGGAAATGCACAACGTGAGTGTTTTATTCTAGATACAAATCCTTCGAAACCACCTCTAGAAGTTCTATTTTTAGAGAAAACCTCTGCTGATTTATACAAATGTTCATAAATGAAAGACAAGGATATGTACAAATCAATAGTGCCTATAATTATGTAGCATTGTAAATCTGAGTGATGGCACCAAATCTTAAGTTCTTTGGCAGTGCATAAAGCTTCAGCAGCAAGCCTGTTGTAAATTTTATTTCATTTCCTTAACCATGCTTGACCTACCGATCTCACTAATGACAGCAAACAAAACCCTGCCTTTTCCCAATGCAAACTTGAGAGAAAAATCATCTTGCATATTTGCTATGCTTGAACAGTTCATTGGATTTTCAGCATCAATACCGATTATGTAGCATGATCATAATAAACTTTTCTTGGATGTAATGAACCCACCGCCTCTTAAGTATACTTAAGGTTGCATTCTTGCAGCATGGCAAGCATCCTATGAATGTTTACTCTGAAGTAAAACCTGTTGCCTTTCTAGTAAGCATGTTCAGGTTACAGTCTCAGTTTGATAAGATTTCCATAGGAAGGTTTTTTTAAAAAAGGAAAACCTGTGTCACATAACTAGGGACACTCTTCCTTCATAATATTCATTATATGTGGGGTGTGTGTGTGTGTGTGTGTGTGTGTGTGTGTGTGTGTGTGTAAAGGACCCCTGAATGGTTAAGTCCAGTCAAAGGTGTCTATGGGGTTGTGGTGCCCATCTCGCTTTCAGGCCAAGGGAGCCAGCGTTTATCCACAGATAGCCTTCTGGGTCATGTGGCCAGCATGACTTAGCCGCTTCTGGCAATGAAGCCGCTTCACGGCAATGGAACACTGTGACAGAAGCCAGAGTGCATGGAAATTCTGTTTACCTTCCTAACACAACAGTACCTATTTATCTACTTGCATTGGCATGCTTTTGAACTGCTAGGTTGGCAGGAGCTGGGACAGAGCAAGGGGAGCTCACCCTGTTGCAGGGATTCGAACCACCGACCTTCTGATCGGCCAGCCCAAGAGGCTCAGTGGCTTAGACCACAGCATCACCCACGTCTCAGATAGATAGATAGGAGCAGAAATATGGAGCCAGTATTAATAGAGGTTAATTGATAGGTACCACAATTCCCAGTGATCATGACAACATGCTTCTGAACATGTTCACATTCCTCCCTGCAAGCAGCTTTGTCTTCCAATGTCTCACTACCAGAGGTTCTCCACCCTTGTTCTACCTTGCCAAAACCTCTATTCCATAGTCTCCAATTGCAAGAATGACTCTATTTTCATCAGAGGAATGTTGAAGGGTATGATGTTTCATCACTTCCACATTTGGAATGAGATATCCGGCAGAAGTTAGCTAAAAGTCAGGATGTAGACTTGGATGTTTGTGTTTACACTTTCTATCTCTGATAATCTACTGTCTTCTGAAGCATGGAGGGATTAGATGGAAATTTGGATCAGTTCACATTTTCATATGAACCTACTTAATTCATGCTTCCCAAAACAATATCTGAACCAAAATTTTTCTCTGAATGGTATGGTGCTGCTCTCCAGTGAGAAACATGTGTACTAAAACCCCATATTAGTGTAAACTAGCATCAAAGTTCATCATATTAATGGAAGTTGCCCATAGAAATGTGTGCATTAGGCAACATTGCAGGGCAAAATGTGGTGTGGATCATGCTAAAAGTCTGCCAAATTTTTGTTATAAATGTTTGAAAAAATAAACAAATGCAAGCTGATAGGGAAATACATGAAACTGAGCATTGAAATTAAGACTAAAAAAAGGAGAAACTGAGAAAAACCTAAATTCACATTGTATGAGCAATTTGCTTCCATTCTTATACATTGGGAATTTTTTTTAAAAAAATGATGAAGATTACAGCTGAATGAAAGTGAACCACTGTCCAAATTCACTGCCCCACTTCAGACAACCAGGAGAGAAGTGGTGCATGTTTTGAAGCTGCTTACTGGTTGTGGAATATTGTATTTCTCTTTCTACAGCGGAAATGGGGTTTCCACTCTCAACATTAATGCAGCATTAGGGAAAATTCCACCCGCCATTAGGCAGCCTCAAAGAAGAATTCTGCTGCTGGTAACACCAGCAATGTTAACAAAGGAGGGGGGGAAACTACTAATGCTGATTCTACCATCACTAATCATCAACTGCAAAGCTTATAACTAGTTCTTCTTCTTCTTCTTCTTCTTCTTCTTCTTCTTCTTCTTCTTCTTCTTCTTCTTCTTCTTCTTCCTCTCTCTCTCTCTCTCTCTCACACACACACACACACAGAGAGAGAGAGAGAGAGAGAGAGAGAGAGAGAGAGAGCACACTATAAGCCCCCTGTGCCCTTCAGTTTAAAGCCAAGTGTTCTTATTGGAAATTTTTCAGCTCAACACTAGCAAAGACTCCATAAATCTCCAATACTTTTTCATCCAAAGGAAACTAAGCCCTGTAGTGCTACTGCTGGATCCTTCATTCCTCATGGAGGAGTGTGTAGTAATAGGTTATAACAATAACCACTGGATATATGAAAGGGCACTGATATTTTGAAGACATGTTTATGAAACTCTTACTTTGCTCGTGGTGTTTCATGCTTTGCTGTTGTTCTGTTTTAGCTCTTACTTCTATGCTTGACATGCTTTACTTAAAGGAAGCCCCTGTGTCTTTAATGCTTCATGGCAAAGGAATGTCAGCAGGTATAGTTTCTCCCCCAAGAAAAGAAAGTAGAAAGCTTCTCAGTGCACAGAAATACATTTACTGAGCCGAGCGTATTTTAATATAAAAATATTTCCATTGTTATTATTGAAATGTCTATCTTGCTTTTCCTCCCAAAGGAGACCAGAGTGGCAAACATCAAAATGTTAAAACAGTAGAATAAAAATCAAGCACATTTAACACATTTTAAAAACTATGTAAAACCATAAAAAACATTTGAAAACAATGTTAACCTTCAGTTAATTATTTCATGGTTTCTATGGCCAGTTGTGAAATACCTGGGAACATAGAAATGTTTTTAAATATCTCATGAAAGTCAATAGTGTGAAAGAGAGGCATTTCACTGGAGAGTGCATTCCACAAATGAGGAATCACCACCAAGAAGGCCCTGCCACATGCCTGTGCCAGTGGTGACACCACCAACAGGACCTCCCCTGTTGATCATAGGGTCTGAGGTGGTTGAGATTGGTGCAGTTGCTCCTTTAGATACTTGTGTCCCAGACCATTCAGGCCTTTGTATACTAGCATTAACACACTGGATTGTGCACAGTAGCTCACTAGCATCCAGTGCAGAGCTTTCAGGACAGGTGATACATATATCCATCAGGCTGACCCACTTACCAGCCTAGCTGTGATATTTCTTTAGTGTTCCACTGTTTTTATAAAGCCACTTCTGACATAAGGCTCACGCCCCCAACAATCGCACGGGGCTGGTTTCAGCCCCGTGTGACCAGGGGAATCCTTGGGCCGTGTCAGCCCCAGAGCCAGCCAATCGGCTGGCTCCAGGGGCGTGGCCTGGGTCATTTAAGGCTGGCGCAGCCCCGGGATCTCCCGTTTTCGTCCTCGCAGCAGATTCGGTTTCCCACCCACCCTCTAGGTTTTCCTTCTGACCTTGCTATGGACTTTGGTTGGTCGCTGTTAAGGGGCCTGGTAGGAATTTTTTCCACTTGGCGAATTGGCACTGGCCATTTGGTTTTTCGCCTACCTCATAGCAAATCGTCACAACATCTCTTGGTTATGGCAGTTAGGCATTGGTAGGGGTATTATTATGTAGATGTGTTGGGGGGGAGGAGCGCCATCACCTCCCCCAAATAATTAAGGGTAGTCCAGTAAAGGATTCCTGGGGGCGTTGCCTCGTCCGAAACCTATGGAGGCGAGGGCCTAAATCACGCCTCCGAGCGGTGACCCCTGGGGAGTTCCTAGTGATGTGCATCACAGGGCTCCCTCTGCTGGTGTTAACCCTTTCCGGTTTTCATGCTAACAGGCTGAAGCCGGATAGTCTGATAGGACCAATGCCTAAAGCCAATACTGCTCTACCTGTAACCAATAAAGTTGTGGCCAATTTTTGCCCATTAACCTAAAATAATGGTGTCCTGTGTCTTTATTTACTCAAGTTATCTTATGGCCAGTAATGCCCCTGAATATTTACAGTATATTTTAGATGTGTGAGGCTTAATAACGTTATGTCTGTGCACCTGATAGCTTCTTTTCTTCTCTGACATTTGATGCTTTCCTTTTCTCTTTATCCCATGCTAAGACCTAGAAGCCCTCTTCAGGAAAATGCACAAAGGGGGAAAGGGTGGATAATGGGGTGTGTGCTGGTGGACCCACTTACAATGGTGGCCTCTCCCAATCCTGACTTTATTATTATTATTTTTGCATGAAGAAAGGGACTTTTAAGGGCATTCAGCACTTAGATGGTCCCCAAGTTCAGAAACCTGTTATCAGGATTCCCAGTCACCAGGAAGTTCCTAAATCAGGAGGTTAGAACCCACCTTCCTCAGACTTTTCCTCTCAATATGGAAAAATTGAGAGAAATTTGGTACAGGTAGGGAGGTTGAGGTGGGGCTGATGGCCATGCCATCAGCCTCCTATATTTTACTTTCACAAGTTCAGGTTGAGCACCTGATGAGATCTATGGTGCTGCACCTGTTAAAGACACCTGCCACATAGTAATTTCAACTATTCCATTCAGTTAAAGTATAAATACTATTGGATGCTATACTTGCAATCAGACTCAACATCTCCAGTGAATTTCCATCCTCTTCCCTGGGCATAGTATGCTTTTGCCTGGTGCCTAACTGCTAGTAATGAGGTATCCAGGTGTTTCTCTCCTTGGGGATGGTAGTCCAAAGGACAGGAGCCACCACAGCAAAGGTTCTTTTCCCAGTGCCCACCAGATGACAGGGACACCTGGAGAAAGGGCTCATATGAGAATCTCAGTGGATGGGCAAATTAATACAGGAGAACTACTGAGTAGCTTTGAAATGGGATTGAAGGCATGAAACTCAGTGATATCTCCAACTCTTGTAGTCAGTTACTTTAAGCTAGGGGTAGCCAACATGTTGCCCCCAGATGTTGGATTCCAACTCCCATCAGCCCCATCTGACATAACCATTGGTCAGGGTTGATGAGAGTCTAACAATCATCATGGTGTGTGTGTGTGTGTGTGTGTGTGTGTATCTGTTCCTTGTATGGAGGCTAGATTTTAAGCACTACAGCTTATACTATCAGAGTAGTGGTAAATGATTCGTTGCACTTTTCTCTCCAACCATCTTGCAAAGAATTTTCTTATCTGATGTTTTGCAGCTTCAGAGACACCAATTAGCTCAAAATTATTCAGGACCTGGATAAGTCTCCCAATGTGGACAATAATTTGAAACCATCCAATTGCCCTGATTCTGAAGTATCACGCTTCCCGATTGGATTGAATTCCTGCATGGAACAAATTAGAAGTCATCTGCCTTTCCTTGAATTCCACAATGATCAAAATATGTACAGTTCTCCTTTTCTAGAAAAAGAGGTGTCAGAGCTCACCATGAACTTCTCCCTTGTTCTCTTAGAATGGCAAAGGCACCCACCAGAGAAGTGCGGGAGCTGAGCTCCAATGAGCTCCGGCTGAAAAAAATCCCTGCATTTACATAATATTCATATATAATAAACTACAAAGCAGTATAGCCTTTCAGATGAAACTATATCTCCTGTGAAAGCAACACATTATAAATATGCCATGGCATTTATATAAAGCAACTCAACAATTCTCTTCTGCTTTTATACCTCTTTCTAATGAAAAACATTGCCTTAAGTTATTTTTTTAATAAGATCTTTTATTATCCATGTTCTACACTGGATTTCCTTTGTTGTGATATCTACTGTCATAGCAAAGCAATATGAGCATTTTTTCATTATTTATTTTTTATTGTGGAAGATGTGATTTGATATCTTTTGCATTTAATGCATTTAAACATTTACCTGAACTTCTGTCCTCTTTAGTCAATATACGATTTCCAAACATGAGTTACTACATTCTCAGTTATCATTACAATTATCATTTGAAGTGGAATGATTATTAAAACTTATTTAAAGACTTTGGAATTTTGTGTGGCTAAATTCCAAGCTGAGTAATGACAGGCTGCCTATTTAACTCCCTTGGTAGTTGCAGCTAGAAGAATTAAATTATTCCTTTATATCTCAGGTTCTCAAACTGCTCAGTAGTGGTTCCACCATTATTAAGCAGCTGTGGAATATTCTTCAAAGGAGGCTGTTCCAGCTTCCAAATGTCTTGGGTCCCATTCAGGAGAAAACTGCTATTAGCGAAAGCTATTAAGGCCATTAGTGTATGCAAAAAAAGGAGAGGGGAAACCCTACATTTATATCACATGCTTCAATATTCCATACAGCTATCATTTTAAATGAGGGGCCAATTTGCACATGTTGCTGGCATCTTGAGAAATTGCAAGTTGCTATCAGCCTTAAATATGGGTATCACTCGTATTATTTTTCATATGAAGGTTAGGTTGGCCACTGTGAGAACAAAATGTTGAACTAAATTTGGTCTGATCCACCAGTGCTCTCCTTATGTTCTTATGATGTGAGTGAAAAAAATATCTGTTGAATTTTGGAGCAGGCAGAAATAGCACAATATTAATTGCCTCTGTTTGCTCCAAAGCTCAGCATGCCATATGAAGCCCCCCTCCCATGTCCCCAATTCTCTAGCATATGCAGAGAACTGGAAAAATCCACACTATAACTGGCAATGCGCAGGTCAGCAAAGGAGATACAGCTATGGATGCATTAATCAAAAGTGAGAATGTATTTTTCATGTGGGGGAAAAACCCATGATGAGCAAGTGTGAAAAATATGCCGATCTGAACTGTGCTAAAAAGAGTGGTTTCACTTCAAAGTCTCAAGGGCATCTTCTTTTTCCTGCTTGTAATCAGGTTAGGGAGAAAGGTAATATTATATTCTCTATTAATATCTCTCAGGTTTTTATGGGATGCCAGCAATGTCAATGTGGCCATAAAAATGGCTGCTAGCTGAATGGGTGGATGCTGTTCCCATCTTCCACCAGAAAGCAGGAAAGTGATTGTTTCCTCTATGTTCCACATTGGAATATTACATTTTTACAAGACATCCATTGTAGATTAAAGAAACAGCTTGAAAGAGGCAAACAGTACAGTGTAAATCAGCCAACATTACCTGGCAAAATTCCCACAGAATCTCTAGAGAATAAGTATTTTTTTCTGCGTCCTTTATCTGCTTGGCGTAGGAAAAAAATCGTTACAAGAATTCCAAAGCATTTTTCTATAATACATAACTGCTTCTGCTGCTCTCTAATAAAATTAGAGAGAATGCAACTGCACCTGACCATCATCCAAGTTATGAACATCATGCCTGGAAGACCAACTTTTTTGTAAATGAAGCTTTATTATGTGATAATATTCTGCACAACATGAAACTGTCATTTAAACTTACACACACACACACACCCCAGAAGCTGAGAGCAATCAAGTGTTGAATATTTAACTAATAGATGTCTTCTTCTTTGATCACTCGTAGCCGAGTAAGATTGTCTTCCATGAACATAGTTTTAACAGTGAGTCCGTAAGTGACCGTGGAAGCTAATTCTGGATCCATACTTCCTTTCACAGTGGGGACATAGGTTTCTATGCTGGAGTTGATCAGAGTCACAGTTTACCAAATATGCCTTTCTCTCAGCATGTTTCTCCCTTTCGTCCTGAGCGCAAGTGTCTTCAGAGTCCATGACACCTTTGGTAAAGGGTGTTCTCTAATTGGAGTGCTCACAGGCCAGTGTTTTCCAATTGTTGGTGTTTATACTACTTTTTTTTTTTTTTAGATTTGCCTTGAGAGAGTCTTTAAACCTCTTTTGTTGACTATCAGCATTACACTTTCCATTTTAAAGTTTGGAATAGAGTAGTTGCTTTGGAAGATGATAAGCAGACATCTGAACAACATGACCAGTCCAATGAAGTGGTTGTTGAAGAATCATTGCTTCAACACTGGTGATCTTTGGTTCTTCCAGTACACTGGCATTTGTTTGCCTACCTTCCCAAGTGATGTTTAAAATTTTCTGGAGACATCTGGAGACATCGTTGATGGAATATTTCGAGGAGCTGGAGATGGCGTTTATAAGTGGTCCATGCTTCACAAGCATACAGTAAGGTTAGTAGCACAATAGCTTTGTAAACAAGCATTTTGGTTTCCCTGAGAATGTTGGGTTCCCTGATATATGTACACATAGAACAGCCAGTCCTTTTTTGTACCCTTCCTGGAATCTACAGGACATGCTAGTCTTATCACTGAGATCAGTAACTGATTTAAAATATTATTAATTTCAGCAGTAGCTTACGACAACTATCTTTCTGGGCCAGATTATTTAACAGAGTGACACTTTGCTATAACAAATAGGACTGTGGCTATCTATAACAAATACCATATACTTTGTATGACAAGGTAGTTTGAGAAGCTAAAGCTAAAATAATGATTACAGTTGCATGTAGTCAGTCATCCTATCCTCCCCAAGGCTATTGCTCTGAATTTACCTTCAGGCTACTATCTTAAAATGACTCCATAAAGTTGGCAAAGCAGGAACAAGTTATTGCTAGACCAGGGAACCTGTGCCTCTCCAGATGTTGCTTCACCACAACACCTATCATCTCCAACCAGCATGGCCAATGGTAAGTTAGAATGGCACTTTAAATCAAACAATATCTGGAGGGCCACAGGTTGCTCCTAGCCTAGCCTATTTCTGCAGGACGATTGCCACAATTGTTTCTTTTTGCGGCAAGATTCAACATCAAACCTATTCTTACGAATTGATTCAATATGTACGCACACACTTGCCTTCCGTCACATGCGCAACAAGTCCCTCCCACCCAATCTTTCATGACAAGTGGTGGTGAGGCAATGGAACCACTGACTTACATATAATGAGGGAAACATCATCGTAGGTATCTGGCGTGAAATGCGTTCTTCCCTGTGTGACAGTCTCTTAAGAACTACAAGTCCCAGAGTTCTTTAGTTATTTCAGGCTGCTGTGGCCAACAGAATATGGCAAGTAATTGGCAGCAGGCAAGAGTGACAAGCATAACCAGAGATATTGAGACCCAAAAGCAAGTCAGAGACAGTACAATTGTTATGATTCACCAACCTCGTATATACAGAAGCTAATCAATTAGGGACAAAGTAGATATCAATTGGGAGTTTCATTAATGAATCTCACTGGTTCCCCCTTTTAAAAATATATTATTGACTTTTTTTCATGAAACAACACAATAAACAGCATCAATCACAACTTTCAACTTTGTAAATAATAAGCAGATATCATTGGCACCATGGGAGCAAACAGGTAGCACCTCTTCTCCTATGCCTGCTTTTGGAGGAAATGAAGCATGGGGACTTTTGTGTGACTTTCAGCCAGGCAGCTGAGCAGAAGATCAACCCAGTTCTCTCATTGGGACAACAGGTTCATTGTATGCGGGGGATTTGGGAATGGCACACATGTACTGTAAAGTTTTCACAGTACCAGAGATTTGAATCATAGAAGCATAGAATTGTCGAGTTGGAAGGGACCCAATAGTCATCTAGTCCAACCCCCTGCAATGCAGTAATCTCAACTAAAGCATCCATGGCTGATACCAATCCAACCTCTGCTTAAAAACCTCCAATGAAGGAGGGCTCACCACTTTCTGAAGGAGTTTGTTCCATCGTCAAACAGCTCCTACTGTCAGAAAGTTCTCCATAATGTTTAGTTGGAATCTCCTTCATTGATCCATCAAGCTTGTAACTTTATCAAAAAAAGAAATGAATCTGGTATGACTTGTTTTTGAGAAACTCATGTTGGGTGTTAGTAATCACAGCATTAAGAAATGATGCTCTGATGCTACTTTTATGTTGTTACTCTTCCCACAACTATTATGCCCTTTACAAAGTAGGTAAAACAACACTTTTTTCTTACCCATATAAGCAATTGATTGTTCCTGGTAGTGATGTCCCTTTTTTGACCACTTGGAAAGATTGCAGTTGTAATTTCCTAGATTTAAGGAGAAACAATTTGACAAAGTCTGGAAATGTGGTAAACCCACTGCTACTTTTCAGCAGTAAACCCATAATATTCAATGGGGAGGGGGGGACTAATTCAGGGGCTGAGCATCATACTGGAAGAAAAAATATTCTACACTGCAGCTGTCACTATTTCCCCACATATATAAAAGAAAGAATACATAATAAAAATCACCATAAAGAGAAGCTCATAACTTTTGTGAAGTTGCCCTCTGAGATCTGTGCCTCTTGCATATCACCAAATAACAGCTGTCCCTTTGAATATATTGACAACATACTAAACAATACTAAATCCTCCTTTTTCAATGAAATCCTCACTCATGAAGTACTTATCATATTTAAGCTTGATACAAGTATTGTGCGTTTGTCACATTTCTCTTATGGCTGAGAGAAACACAGTGATATTTTTCTCCTCAGAAAATCTGCACCCACTCTGCTTATGGATAAAAGGATAGGCATATTCCCCCCCCCCAAAGAAAAAACCATTTAAGAATGCAGAAATCTGTCCCTATTGCTTTCTAGTTTTGTCATTCTTCCACTTTTCAGTTCAGTTTTCCACATTTCAACATAAATTTGTACACATTCCCTCCATTGAAGAAAACACCTTTTGCTCTCTCTCATGCACACACACACACACACACACACAACCTTTAGAAAGGCAACTAGAGGACTCTAGGACCCTATCAGAGCCCTCACAATTTCTTCCCCAAACCTGGCACTGCACACTTAGCTCCATTAATTTCGATGGGTCTCATCTAAGTATGACTTAGTTTGATCATCACCCAGTGTCAAGGGCACTTCCCAGTCAAGGAATGCATACAGCAGATAGCTAAGTATTTGTTGTCATAGATAACACAGTCACTTCTACACCTCTGGATATCTATGCACACCAATCTAACAGCTAGGCAGCTATTCCCAGTTCTGCACTCTATGGAGCAGCTACAGCAACAGTAGGCAACTCCCCTCCACCAGTTTAGGTACCTCCCCCCTTAAGTCTGCATTCTCAGTGCATCCTACCTGGTTATGGGAGACAGCGGTGCAGGATAGGGTGAGTAAGTACCTGGCCTAACCTGCCTCTTCCTCTTCTTCTCCTGACCCAACCTGGGCTCCACCCTCCATCTCCAAAGTTTCCCCTGCCTCTGATTATTGCCTCCTGGCTGGTACAGGTCTTCACAAACCACTGCCCACTTTCCCTGAGTTAGACTCCAGTCCCCCCTGCCCCCAGGGCACACTTGCCAGTTCCTGCCAGTTCCTGACACCCACTGACAAATGCAAAAGTTTCCAAATCATCTAACAAAATGAAACATTTTACGGAGTGGGAGGAGACCCAAAAGTTTCCAAATCATCTAACAAAATGAAACATTTTACGGAGTGGGAGGAGACCCACCCCTCCCCAACCAATGGATAATTGAAGTTGGGAGGAAAAGATTCTTCTGAACCCTGTTATCCAGTGATCCAAGTAGCCCCATGAGGCTCTAATACTGAGGGTGGGTGAGAAGATCATGGGGTAAAATGGTCCTGAAATGTAGTGTGTGAGGTCTTTTAAGATCTTGACCTTTCTTACTCTCTTGTGAGATCCCATGTGATGATCCCCTTCCCATGGGACCTCATAAGAAAACAGCAGGGATAGAAAACCCTCCTCTCCTCCTTATGACATTGCACCTTTCAAGAAATACCATATTTTCTAATCCATTCAGATATTGTGATCAAGAAATATCACAGGAGTCCATTTTTATCAGTAAGAAACACAATAATGACTGGTTTATGTATGAGAGAGGCAAATGTATTCAAGAAGCTGTTCAAATGTAGCAAAGATTCACAACACAGAGTCTTTCTTTGTGAGTACGGCTTCAACATACAAAGAGTAATGTGATGGGAGTAGGAAAAGATTTACAGCCTATGGGCATATTATTATTTTTAATGTTCTTGATACCTTAGAACCTCACTATGGTAATTGAGTCGTCAGCATCATCATATTGGAAATGAATGCTGTTTTTTTATATTAAAAAATGCCAGGTTTTGTAAGGGTACAAGGCACTGTGGCTGGTTGTTTGTGTTGCTTACAATGAGTTTGAATGGTAAATGCTTTGACACATTTGTAAACTAGCAATTATGGCACATACCCAACAATTTGAAATATTTCTGAATTGTTCAGTGCATCCCCAAACTGCACATCTAATGAAAGCACACAAGAATGTTATTACCATTGCTTCTACTTGTCTACCATTTCCCACTGGAGAAATTTTGTCAGCTTAACATATTTGTGTTTGTTTTCAGCTCTTTATTTATTTGGTTTTGGTCCTGGAATGGAAATCAGCTTAATGATACCTCTTCTTATCATACACACACTTGTGCAATTGAGGAAGACTTGATTAGTCATGCTGCTGCATGATCCCAGGGTTAAAACAAGAGTGACTGAAAATCCACCCACTCCAAGAACGCAGGACTGCATTATTCAGTTCTTAAAACTAGCATCCCTGCCACCACTGTCACTGTTTTTAACACACAGTTGAATCTATACCTTAGGCTATTTTATTTTTTATTTTTTGGCAGAATAAAGATGAGAAACCATCAATTTATGCAGAAGGCCAAGATGAATATTTTCCCTCTAGGAGTTATGAAACTTTGAGGCTTAGGGAATTGGCAGTGGGATGTGGCAGCTCTCACTTAGCAGGGACCCAGATGAGTGTGTTAGGTACAGATATTGTGACTATAAACCTTAGCATGATATAATAGTCTGCAGAGAACAAAGAAAAACAATGGTCTTTATTTTCAAGTATCTAGCATTTTCAATGGGTTATTATTCCCTTTATGTACACTGTGTAAAACCCCAGTTGAACCATTAGATTGGAAAAGAATGCTGGAATGTGGGGGGGAGGATTGTTGTAAGAAGACGGGAAATATCAGAAAAGCAGATGAATTATTTTTATTAGGGAAGGTGGTATTGGACCATTTTAGATGGTGGTTCATTTTTAATCATTAAATTGTATTAATTCTAATTCACATATCTATAATTGTTGCAATCCTCTTGACTAGATGATTGGAAGGTCACCAATTGAAAACCATTTACCGAAAGAGTCCAGAAAAACAAATCCATCAGCTTACCTATGTTCTATATATAAATACGTATATAAACATATCCCCATTGTTTCTATCTAATAGAGAAGAATAACAACATAGCAGTTTGGAATAGCTATCATCAAAAGGAGGTAGTTATCTGCTCAAATTGATTGCAATTTCTTGAGCATAGGATGTTCTGAATTATTTATTTTGTGTGCAAATTTCCACACAGTTTGGATCCTACCATGATTTTGCTTATTCCCTGTCTGAAGGATTCAGTTGGCCTTATATGTGAGCAATCATGTAGGATTCCATAAGCACACAAACAAAATCAAGATTTAAAACATGTAGTTCTACACAGTCTACACAAACTGACATACAGCAGCAGCAGCCAGAACAATGGGAACTCCCAATATTTGAAGAAAGTTAAGCCAGCCTAGCTTCTCTAATTATCTTTCTATTTCATTGGTTCTTCTGCAATTCTAACAGAATACTGATTATCATAAGTGAATTTCACCATTGACAGAGACCTTTTACCAGAAAGACAAGATTGACACAAGCAATTGAAAGCCAGCTAATGAAAAAAGCCAAATGTACTTTTGAGGAATGTTAAGTTTGTGGATTACTGCCCAAGCCCTGGCACCACTCAACAAGTGTCCTGATTTTCCAGGGAAAGACCCATAATTATGAAAGCAATCCTGGCTTCTGATTTGATCTCAGAATGGCCTTATTTCCCCTGCTAGTACTGCCACTGCCAAGCTCGGGGCGGAGGAGAAGGCAGCGTTTGTCTCGAGTGACAGCAGTGGTGGTGGCAGTGGCGAGAGAGCATTGCCATGGCCACTGCTGCTGGCATCCTCCCTTGGGCAGCTTGTAGTTGCTGCTGGGGATCAGACAAAGAGGAGAAGCAGCTGTTGCCATCGAGGCCCATTCCCATGTGACGATTGGTTCTGAGGGGCAAGCAGAAAGCAGGCCCCCGTCTGGGTGGGAAGAAAGAGGAAGCGGAGTGGAGCACACCAAGCAGCCTTGGGTTTTTTAATGCTTGGTAAATTTCTAAAATTGCTTTCGAGTGCATTTTTCTTTTTATAAATCTACCAAAGGGGGGGGGGGAGGATTGGATTAAGGGGTTTTCTCAGCACAGTGAAGGGAGTATGTGCTGTGCTTCATTGGTATAATGGTGATGACACTCACCTTTCTTTTGATAGGAAATGGTCTTTGAGGGAAGACAACAAAGAAATGGGAGGTGAAGGAGGGTCAGTTGGTGGGGAGTGTGTGAGAGACTAGTGTGTGTGTGCGCGCACACACACACATGCTAATATATATATAGAAAAATGTGATACAAAAAAGGAAACATTAGTTAAATCTACAAAATCAGACTTCAATTTGAATGTCTGCAGAAATAAAAATGTATTCACTGGTGCCAGAAGTTCAACAGGGTGGGGGGCCTGTCTGATCTCAGTTGAAAGAGAGTTCTGTAATTAAAGGTGGTATAGAAATAATAATGATGATGATGATGATGATGATGATGATGATGATGATGTGTTATTAAATTTGTATCACCTTTCATCCACAGATCTCAGGGTGATTCACAAATAATAATAAAATTGGACCCACAATACTGAATGTATGACTGGTGGATACGAACCATGCATAGAGCCATTGGGGACCACTACCAGTCTTTCTCCCAAAAAACACAGTGGCCAGGTATCTCATGAGTCTCCTTCACCTGAACTGCAATGTAAGCCAAGACACACACCAAATTTTCCAAGGTTAAATAGAAAAAGATGATATCAGAAAGGTTGGTTTGATTTTGTATATGCTTTATTTCTCATGGTTAATAGTTATAGAAAACTAAAACTGGAAACTGATATGATAGAATTTCTGGTTGAGCTGGACTTAGCAAGTATTTTATTATCATATTCAATAGGTCGACAGTCATGATTGATGGTGGATTTTCATTCATTTATGCTTAATTTAGTTCTGTTTGCCATCACATTTGCTATATAAAGTTCATCTCCCTGTTACATATTGTGATGACCTATTGTAAGCAATGCATTTGAACTGAAATCTCAAAGTGAGCAACTAAAACATTCCAAATCACAGTAAAAAGAGGTAAAAATCATGTCCCCCTCTCTTATACATAACATTTTTGAAATGTGGTACACAACATATTCTAGGCAAAAACTGAGCACCTTTTAAGCCTCATGGATGCCAGTTGAATGCTTAAGACACCCACTAAAATCAATGGGAATTATCCATGCTTCAGTTTAGCTAGATTATTTAATAAATATGATAAGCACTGAATATTCAATCTATGTCTGTCCTAAATGATATTGATTAAGTGAATCTTCATCTCTGACAGAAGTTGACAGAATTTTTCTTTCAGGTGATTTGGATGTGCTGTCGTTCTTGCCAGGACATCATTAACTATAAGGTGACTACAGGATTAAATCCCTCATCATTTTCATTCTTCAGTACTCTTCAAGATGTGTATTCCTCAAACATAATTGAGTGCTGTTTAGATGATAGGAGAATTTCAAAGATTTCTTTAGTCAGAGGGTGATGTCTCTTCTCATTATTCAGCCTTACTAAAAAGGCCAAGCTGATAAGGATGCCTTTGAAGACAGACTAGTTTATTAAGTGTCTACTATCTCTTTTTAAATCATATCCTACACGATAGCTTCAATTATTTACTATACAGCAGTGGTAAAAAAAGTGTTAATTAGAAAAGATTAAAAAGCTCCACTCTAGGGGAGCTCCTGTATAGACACTTCCATTTCCAACGGCTGAAATGACCAGCTGAATACATGATGTACAGAATATATATATATATATATATATATATATATATATATATATATATATATATATAGTTAAAAAAAATACATGTCATGTGCATTGCAGTTAATGAAGACAGGGTACTGTTCCAAAAGAAGAAGGAAAAGAAACCTGTAATTTCATTTATAATTCAGTAAGTTGTGATAATTGAACATACACACATACACACTTCTGAGAATGAATATGCTATATGAAACAAGAATTTACTAGTAGGTTTACTATAGGGCATAACAATATAGACTCTTGAAAAGACTCTTGAAAATGACTCTTGAAAAGACATCAGAATATGCTGCTGCATCTCAGTTTGATCAAACAGATAAATTTGATTTGGGGAATAGCAGATCCCCTGCTTTGCATGCAGTTTCAAACCCTGGAGAGCCAGGCACAATAGACAATACTGAGTGAGATGAACCATTGGTCTGTAACATCATAAGATGGTTTCCCATGTTCCTGAAATAAGAGTACTTCTTTGTATTCAATGTGTGTGCCTTGGTTGCCCTTTTCAGTACCATTTCCAGCTCTATAATATCCTTTTTGAGATGTGGTAACCAGAACCATGCACAACATTCCAAACCTGGTCACACCATAGTTTTGTATAATGATGTTATAATATAGAAAAGTTTGTTCTCAGACTTTCCTAATGATCCCTAATATGGAATTAGTCATACATACTGGGTCGTTCTCTTCACTGAGCTATCAAATATCACCTCAAGGTATTGTTCCTAGTTAATCGCTGCCACTTCAGACCCTATCAGCACACACTGAGGTTTTTGTCCCACCATGCAACACCTTACACTTGCTTTCACTGAATTGCATTTGCCATTTTTCTTCCTGTTCACCCAGTGTCAAGAGATCCTTTTAGAGTTCCATGCAATCCCTTTTTGTTTTAATTGCTCTGATCAATTTGGCGGCATCACCTAAGTCAGCTACTTCATTGCTTATCCCTAAATGAACATGTTAAAAAGCACATGTCCTTATCCACATAACCAGCTGTATTGTGTGTGTTTCTCTCTTGTAAATGTAATATCCCATGCTAGTCTTGGTTTGGTTGAATTTAGATTTTATGTGTTTGTCTAAAGTTCTATTTTGTTATTTGAATTATATGGTAAAATTTAATTAAAAATACCCTTAAAAAGGACATGTCCTAATAGCAGCTGTTGGAGGAATGCTGACTACTGAGCACTGCTAATAGTTGGGATTCCTACAAAATATGCTGAACTATATTGACCTTTATCTGATTTGGTAAAGCACTTCTTACAAAGTGTGTTCTCCAATAAATGAGAGCACGTGTTGCGGTGTGGGCCGCCAGGCCAGGCCTCTTGTTGCCAGGCAGGTTAATAGTTGTTGCCTGGCACTATGATTGGGTAACCGGGTTGCTGGGGCAAATTGTATGTTGCAAATTGGGTGGGTGGGACCATAGTCTTTAAATATTGGTGCACTCTGGTTTCTCTTTCTCTTTGCAGAGTGCATCGGATCTCCTGCCCGCCCGCCCTCTTTTCCGGTTGACCTTGCTTTGTCTGTCATGGGGTCGTCTGCTTTGGAGCAGGGGCCTAGTAGGAATTTTGCCATTTGGTGATTGGCTGTGCCATTTGGTTTTTGCCTACTACTCAGCAATTCGTCACAACTTGTAAGGTTGCGGTTAGGCATTGGTTATAATATGCTGGTGGTGGAGGGGTCAGGATAGGCTGTGCCTGCCCCTCCAATTGCGCTTAAGGGAATTCCGTTAAAGGAATCCTGGGGCTTGCCACGATTTCGTCCAATCCCTGTCATGGGACCAGGGCCGCCCAATCCCTGTCATGGGAATCCCTGTCATGGGACCAGGGCCGGCAAGCATTCGAGGAGCTGCTGGTGCGAGCGGCATGGGTCCGACGCTTAGCTCAAATGACCCCCAGTTTGACTTTCTCTTCTACTGGCTACCGATCGGACCTCGGGATGTCAGTTCTGTCCCAGGCGGGGGGACAGATAGTCATAACCAATGTCTAAACAACCACTCACTGATTTTGTATTTTAATAAAGTTGTGGCCAAAATAGTGCCCAAAAACCAAAACTAAAATTACGTGTTATGTGTGATGTTATTTGAGGGGTGGCCTGGGGACCTACACACGCAATGAAATGAAAGTGTTTATTAAGGATCAAGTAACATAGCTTACTAATCATTTCAGTGTTAGGAGATCCTGAGCCTGCAGTTTAGAATTTTGCATTTAAAATTAATCAACGTATTATACAGATTCCAATAATAACACAAAGTAGACACCTGGTCAGCCCATTCCAGGTTTTAAATAATGTTACATAAAATATGGAACATATATTTTGAGCAGAACTACACTACAAAATGCAGAGAAATGTGCCGTACGTAGGATTACTTCATACTGATCTGCATCTTAGTTCAGGAGGTGAGGAATGCATTTCTGAAGCATCCCTGAGTGTTTCCCCTGTGACATTCAATCCCTCTGGTTACAGAAAGCATCACCTGTCTGTCTGTCTACCTTTCTCCCATAGTATGGTGTACAGAGTATATAATCATGGATAATTAAACAACAATTTCCTTCTGTTTTCTACCAGTTGATACACCTTTCAAGCGCTTCCTGCCTCTATAATTCATCATGTTAACATATTGTAAGCATTGCAGATCTCCTTCAATTAACACCTAATTTCCCCTCCTTTTTCATGTTTATTTGTTCATTTTGCTGTTGTCTTCCATATTAATGAGGTATTAAGTGGTATTTGTTGTGCTTCAGTTCTCCTCTTCTGCCCATTTTCTAACTGAGTCTGGCATAGTATGTGATCATGCCAACAAATAAAGTCAGCATGACTTTATTTCACAGCTACAGATTTAAGATACATGTGATGGTGCCATAATCAGGACTTCATTTGCAAAACAAACTCCTTGACAGAGACAATGTGTGAAATGACAGGATGGAAAATAAGCTTTGAAATGTCATTCACTGGGAACGCAAGGGAAGCACTGACAAATCATGCTAAATTATTGTGAGCTGGAGGACAAATGAGAGTGAACATTTTACCAACTTAAGCATCATTAGCAACTAACAGACCTGTACTTTGTGGTTGGACAGAGCTACTAATGTCTATAACTGCAGGGCATCTGTTGGCCTTCAACAAGTTCTGGTTGAAGAAACTGTCACATAATGGAAACATTTAGCATAAATGTTGGTTCAAAATAATTCATACATTCAAAATAATCTCCTTTGTTTGCAGCTCAGTGTCTGAAAAATGTTAGTGACCTGAATTTACTACACATATTCTGTAAGGCAATAGAAATAAAATTCACATTTATTGCAACCTTCCATTTTCTGAATGTTTTGGATATGCTTTCTCCTCTCAGCTGCTTCAATGATACATGCAAAATTTTAGTCACAGAGTACCCTAATTTAATACCGGAGTGTTCACTTGTATACATTTTCTTTCTCTTACCATTTTCATTTTCTCCTTTGTCTCATGGTTCATTCCAGACAGGGCTAACAAATAAAATATAGAAAAAAATGTGAAACTATTGTGTTAAGTGGGATGTTCTTCAGAAGAGTTAGTTCATAAAAGGTATGGTCATTTGTCCATGCACTTTTTAAAGGTTAATAGGCAGTTGGGGCATTGGGCAGACAAAACTGGATTGCACACAAACAGCCTCAGTTTTGCACATAGACTTAGGAACTGCTCAGTTGGTAGCCACAATCAGCTAAGCAGGTAAAAGGTAAAAGGACCCCTGGACAGTTAAGTCCAGTCAAATTTGACTATGGGCTGTGGTGCTCATCTAGTTTCAGGACGAGGGAGCTGGCATTTGTCGACAGACAGCTTTCTGGGTCATGCAGCCAGCAAACCACCACAGGCACATGGAGGACCATGATGAGTGCCAGAGTGCATGGAAATGCTGTTTACTTTCCTGCCACAATGGTACCTATTTATCTACTTGCACTGGTATGCTTTTGAACTGCTAGGTTGGCAGAAGCTGGGACAGAGCAACAGGAGGTCACCCCATCAAGCAGATTCGAACTGCTGACCTTCCGAATGTCAAGCCCAAGAGGGTCGGTGGTTTAGAACACAGGACTACCCATGTCCCTAGATAAGCAGGTATCTTTCTTTGAGGGACATTGCTCAATCATGCCTGGTTTTTGCTTGAAGCCCACTGTAGTTTGGAATGTAGGGGGAAGTGTGGGACACAGTATCTTGTATTACAATTCTACTGTTCTTATTTTTTTATATAAATCTCAATTTGCCCAAGATTATTTCTGCACCACTGAAAACCTTGTTGGGAGAGATCATCACAGACCCCAGCTGAAGCAGTGGGCCAACCAATATCAGGAACTGTACTCCCAGGAAAACATAGTCTCTCACACATCCACTGAAAATTGTGCCTGTTTGATCTTTTGAGCCATCTGGATTAGAAACTAAATCAGGTTCAGAAAAACTTTTGTACCATCTCTGTCATATTGTCCAACCAGATACTTTTAGAAGATGCTCAAGGAAGAAAGGAAGCCAGTTTCTGGAGACACGCACATACACACCATTGCTCCTCATCCAATTGTATTTAGTGGCATAACAGCTCAGAACATGCCAGTTCCATATAAGCATTTTCTTCCTGAATCTAGCTAATTCCTAGCAGGGAAGGCTCAGTGGTTCAGCATTTGTTTTACATGCAGAAGTTTCCAAGTTTCCAGGATACAGCTGGAAAAAAACCTGTCTGAAATCTTGACGAGCCACTATCATTCAGGTTAGACAATATTGAGCTAGATGGACCTATAGCCAGTATGGCGAAAAGTAGTTCCATCCAGATATTGTTAGCCACAGCCATCCTGGTCAAGGATCAGGGCTGATGGGCTATCACTGAACCTATGATCTGGCTCGATAAGGCCAGTTATCAGTTGCCTTCACCATATTTTGTAATAGTGAGGACAATTAATTGTGAAGAGTATTTTTCTTTTGTCCTGCCATATTCTGCACATTTTTTAATACAGAGGAAAACCTCCGGATTAGATGTGTATGGGCAAAAGCCAGGATTCATTTAGTAGGAGTTGTGCACTGTATTTCAGCAGAAAAGGAAATATAAGGAATACTATACAACTTTTTTTCGGCATGATGACTTCAAGGATTTTTTTAAAAAACCCACCAAAAGTAACCTTTATAGCCAGGAAAACTAGGTCAGTCATGTGTGACCTGAATTACTGAGCTAATGATATTCTTAGCCTTGGCTGTCCTCTGGGCACTGCCATTGAGAAGGAAAGCTTGTGTGTTGCAAGTTGAAGCACGGGAGGAAAAAGATATTGTCAGGTTGCTTTCCCTTCCTTCAGCAAAAGTGTTCTGCGTCTCTCTCAGATAAAGATAAAGTTGATTTCTTTGAAAACACATTTAAAGTAAGAGATAATGCCAGGAATGCCAAGAGCCAAAAAGGGGATGGGGGCGGAGAGGCAAACAAAACAGGCTGCTCTCTCACATTTCTTCCTCTACATTTTGGCCAATATGCTGTTTGTCTGTGTAGATGATATCAGACATTTGTTTGGGGATTTGTGGGATTGTGGTTCTGGTGTGAGCATTTTCAGGAGCAAGGCCTTGTATAGAGGCAGTAAACTGAGGCTGATAACAGAGGTTTAGATGTTTTATTTAGAATAGCTTGAGGTTTAGAAATAATTTAAGCCAACGTTTAAACCCTTACAAAGTATCTGTAATAGCAACACTCCCTGCATGTCTCCTAAATATACATGCTTAGGTTGGCAAGAGGGTGCCTTTTTGGTAGGTCTGCCACTCCCAGGAATCTCAAGAATGGCAGCATAGGAATGGGTTTGATATGTGGCAGCCCCTTAATTGTGGAAATCCTTCCCCACAGAGGTCCATCCAACACCTTCATTGTACAGATTTTGCTATAGGCTGAAGACACACCTCTTTACCTTGGCCATTTTATGGGTAAGGGCAGGGAAGGCAATTGACAAATAAATAAACAGCACCACAGAGCTTTGTATTACTCAAGCCCCAATTGAAAAACAGATGTTTGTTGAGCATAAGTTTATTGCTAAACATTGGTTCTGAAAATACATAAACTAAAATGTTGCTTCTTTGAGAATTCATGGGGCCACATATATTGGAATGTGATAACAAGTCCTTTTTTTGGTAGAAATATGAGCAAAGACTGAACTTGGCGACACTTTGGTCAAAACTTCACCAATTTTGAATGATATTGTTTCCTGCCCAGTTCCTGGCTACACAAGTATCTCACGGGTATTGAATTTGTAGAAGGACAATCTGATTCTTAGTGAATGTGTTAAGTATGTGTTAAAGATGACAAATACTCTCTCCAGGTCTTTAGTATTTTGGAATGGTAGATATGGGACCAAATAGACCATTGAGGTGACATAAAATAGCATGTATTTCCTGATGTTCTTAAGCATTTCATTCTAACATCTTAGTTGAGCATGCACAACATCACAAGTAATGGTAAAGGCAAAGGGACCCCTGACTATTAGGTTCAGTCATGGACGACTCTGCGGTTGCGGTGCTCATCTCGCCTTATTGGCCAAGGGAGCCGACGTACAGCTTCCGGGTCATGTGGCTAGCGCAACTAAGCCACTTCTGGTGAACCCGAGCAGCACATGGAATTGCCATTTACCTTCCCGCCGGAGCAATACCTATTTATCTACTTGCACTTGGACGTACTTTTGAACTGCCAGGTTGGCAGGAGCAGGGACCGAGCAACAGGAGCTCACCCCATCACGGGGATTCGAACCTCTGACCTTCTGATCGGCAAGCCCTAGGCTCTGTGGTTTAGACCACAGCGCCACCCGCGTCCAACAACATCACAAGTAGCTGGGCCAATACAGTGGTTCTTTCATTAAACCCTGTGTACTTATTTCTAACTGAGAATGTTTAAGGATGGAGCCTTGGACACCAATTAACAAACAACTTGTTCAATTACAAAGCTGTATCATCATGTAGAAAGTGATATTCAATGGATTATTTCATTGTTTTGTGTAACATTTTTATCTGTTCCAGAATTAGCACACTTTGTAAGTGTTGCATTTAAATCACAGATTAGTCAACTGTTCTCTTAACTGTAATTCCATTTTTGTGACCTATGCTCACATTTTCTTTTGCTGCAACATGTTCCCCTCCCCCTTGTATGCTGTGCAGGAGGTGTTATTGCAATTTCATGGCTCCCAGGTGGAATATTAGTGCACAACTTTGTATAAAGGTTTAAACTAGGAAACATAATGCATTCCTTTATCTTGTCAGTATAGATTTTTCTGTATTTATATACAAGCCTGTGGAGAATGAAAGGGTACTTTAGTGTCAAAATAAGTGATACTCAATGACAAATTTTACCGCCATAAGCATATATCAACCTGGAGGTGAAATTTAAGAATTAAAGAGAAATTTTCATTGCACTTCTGAACGTAGATTTTTTTTTTTAAAAAAAATCAAATATGGATGTATTCAAGTCATGTGGACTGGTCCTTGTACCTAATTTTTCACTGCAAAGCCAAATACCCTAAATATTGCTGCTGTCTTGGTTAATTTTCTTTTAATTGGTTTACCAATTAACATGGCAATATTTCCTTATGACAGAATGTCTATACAGAAGGTATTTCAATCAAGCTAAGCAGAAAAGTTGCAAACAGTTAAACTCAGCAATTATACATGGACGTTGAAAATCAATTTTGACATGGATAAACATTTTTTAAATGATACCTAAATGACTTTGTCCTTTGTTGCTGAAAGCAATGATGTTTGGATGGGACCAATGGTCTTCAATGATATCTTTTTGGTATTTCACTCAACTCCATTTTTCTTCATGTTTTCACATTTGGACTCACAACCACAAAATATATACAGAAACTGAGCATAGTTCCTATTTCTTTCTAGAGACTGACCTGTTTCACAGATATGCCTTGTTCCATGCCCAATAAGCGAGGAGTGCCTTTGCCTGGTGGCACTGGGGTCCATAGTTTGCAGCAAAATACAGGGCAAGGTTTTGTTCATTATCTTGTCTGTGTTATCGGCCCACAGGCCCTTTCTTTCTTTCTTTCTTTCTTTCTTTCTTTCTTTCTTAAAAAATATTTCTATTGAACAATTTCAACAAAACAAATTCTCAATCAAAATAACCAATTACATTTTTTTGCCCATTTTTATTCCCCCCTCCCTCTCCCCCCCACCAAAGACTTCCCTCAGCTCCCCTCTCTGATTTGTTTGCACATATTATTCTCTGCATGTTAAAAATTGTACATATCGTTACCTTGTCTGTCTAATAATAATAATAATAATAATAATAATAATAATAATAATAATAATAATAATAATTTATTATTTATGCCCCACCACTCTGGGCGGCTTCCAGCTGAATATTAAAAACAGTACAGCATCAGACATTAAAAACTTCCCTAAAGAGGGCTGCCTTCAGTTGTCTTTTAAAAGTAAAGTAGTTGTTTATTGCTTTGACATCTGCTGGAAGGGCAGATATATTCTATTGGCCCACGGGCCCATTAAAAGGGGAGGGGAAAACCCATATACGCCTGCTTTCCTGGAGCTCAGGGCCATTTTATCTGGACAGCTTCCAGCCACCCACCGAGAGCTTCCCCGCTTCACTGATCAATTTTACAAATGTAAAATTAGCACCATTGTTCTGTCACCTTTTGTTTCTTGCCATGCCCTCCTTTGGTATTTGGCCCCAGAAAGTTACTTACTAGGGAATGTGACCCTTAGGTTAGAAAAAAAGGATATTATCCCCTATTCTGTACTATTTTGCTTTGACAGATAGCATATACAAATCTTGAATCTGCTTTGTAAGCAGATGGAAAACTGCAGAACATATATTGGAAACAACTGAATCTACAGTAAGTTGATGTGGAATTTTCTCAATATGGCATGCAGGGTTCTCGTTAATGGCTTCCTAGCATTTGGTACATTATATTACAGTCCCAAACAGCTCTCCAAGTCACTATGGCAAAGATTTGAATCAGGCAGAACCAGGATGATGAGCTAGCACACTGAAAAGCTCTGTGGGAATCACTTTTCTTTCACCTTGGTTTAACTTAATCTGAAAGGAATTCTCTCTGTGGGTGCATATATATGGAAAAAGGTAACTGATAAATTTAAACAAAGGATACCAAACCTACATTGTACTACAGAGAAGTACTCTTATCTTGAAAGATGAGACGAGCCCTTGACTTATGCTTTGAATTACTGATGCCGCATAGATGAAAAATGTCAGGGCAATTTTTAGCAGTTGCCAAAATAAAAAAAAAGGCTCTTCTATGATTGCATATAAATACCAGGTCATTACTTGCTCGGTCATTTTCTCATTTATCACCCCAGGCATCTGAATTGTCTACCAGAAAGAAACCATTGTGAAACAATTCCACCTGCCTAATAAAGTGTGAGGTGTTTCAAAACATTTTGCAGTTGTCATACATACTGCAGTTGTTGCATTGCATCCTCACACACCACAACTGTGGTATGTAATGAAAAAAAAGGCATGGAGCTACAATATAAGAAAAAGACCTTCTTGTGTTGAGTTATGATGAATGAAGTAACAAATGGTTCAGAGAGAGGCAATTATGTAAGAAGAAGAGCTGATGGCAATGTCTCTTCAAATACTTGAAAAGAAGAGCTACAGTGCTACTGAAGTCTCACCTAAATGCTTATATATATATATATATATATATATATATATATATATATACACGCACAAACCACAGAGCCTAGGACTTGCCGATCAGAAGGTCAGTGGTTCGAATCCCCGCAACGGGGTGAGCTCCCATTGCTCAGTCCCTGCTCCTGCCAACCTAGCAGTTCGAAAGCACGTCAAAGTGCAAGTAGATAAATAGGTACCGCTCCGGCGGGAAGGTAAATGGCATTTCCGTGTGCTGTTCTGGTTCGCCAGAAGCAGCTTAGTCATGCTTGCCACATGACCCGGAAGCTGTACGCCGGCTCCCTCAGCCAATAAAGCGAGATGAGCACCGCAACCCCAGAGTCGGTCACGACTGGACCTAATGGTCAGGGGTCCCTTTACCTTTACCTATGCACAATTCCACCTCTCATGACTCCATTATCCAACAGTAACAAGGGCACTGAGTCAGAAGGTGTATATATACAGCCAGACTGAGTTCCTGACTATGAATCTGATGCTGGTGACTGGTGACCACTGAACTTGAGGCTGGTAGACAGGAGAATCTTGACCCTCATCCCATAGCACCAGAACCTGTAGAACCAAAGTCAGGACCCTCACAGGAACTTTCCACTTGGCCAAAAGACCTAGCAGTGACCTGAACAACCTTACCAGGCCAATGGCACAGACCATGCAACAGGTGAGAGGCCATATAGCACAGGATAACTATCCATTTTCAGGTCATAATGTTGTACTTTTGAGGGTGCTAGTTCTTAAAAGGGGGTGGAGCCTAAGAAAAATAGGCCATAGGCAAAGGCTCGAAAACCTCAGTTCACTCTCAACCATTGTCAGAGCAAGTTACTCACCTGGAGGTCTCTGTGGTGCTGTGACAACTGACCTGCCTTGCTCCCTTATGCCATAGACTCTTCAAAGGAAGAAGAAGTGTGGGATACCATTTATTAATTTAGCAAATTGGACAGCTGCTAAAATAAAAAGAGTATTTCCTTGATTACGTATAAATATCAGGTAATTACTTGCTTGGTCATTTTCTAAGCTAGTCTCATTTATCATCCCAGGTATCTGAATCAAATATTAGAGAGGAACAGCTTGTGAAATAATTCCATCTGTCTAATAAAGTGCCAGTGATTTTAGAACATTTTGCAGTTGTTCATAAATACTTAAGTTGTCATCTTGTGTCTTGACTGTGCATTGAAAAAAAGCATGGGGCTGCAAGTTAACCCTACTTCAGGTGTTATTAAAGTGAAACCATCAATCATCTCTTGCCAGCTACTAGCCGTTAAAGGCCTAGGAAAAAATCCCACAATACTAATCTCTGGAAATGGCCGTGCAATTAAAAAGGTAATCACAGTACATCCAGGCTTCCAACTCCCAACCCACAGAATCATTCCATGAAGATACCATTTTTGATATCAAAGGTCATCAAGAGGGGGGGGGGGCAGAGAGAATCAACAAGATTACACTTCTGTTTCTCTCTCAAGAAAGGTGATCCACCAGTGTCTGAAACCGAGTGTAAAGCTGAATTGAAATGAGTCCAGATCATTAATTTCACCCCAATATATATGAAGTTGCACAGCCACCGCACTCTCAAGAACCTTGCTCAAGAGAGTAATATATGCAATTTGGTAGCAATCATCACACATCACCCTTCAAGAAGGCACTGTCATTTATTACTCCTGAAACCTACCTAGTCAACTAGCTCATTTAAACACGAAAGTAGAATTCGCAACTATTTACTACACCATTCACTTCCCATGACTAAACATTAACCAAGCATTAGCAACTATTCACTTGCAATTTGCCTGACAAAAGTAGTCAACAAGAAGCCATAACCACAGTAATAGAATTGAATTCCCACAAAGGATTGTTCAAGAAACACTCAATTAGATGTGCACAAAAAATAAAATAAAAAAATGAATGCCATTTGACCCAGTCGCAGCAATGATAACAAGTTACTGTGGATCCCATTACACAGTATCATTTTTACTAGTCATAGGCAATGGTTTGGACACTTCCACTGTGTGAATCCAAGTTAAACAAGGAATTATTGAGTTTCTGTCAAGAAAATTGCTTACACAGTAATGCAATTATTGACTTAATCACAAAATGCAAAATGGCTGTGCTTTATAACACTTAATGCATCATTAGATTCTGTATCTCCCTTCTGACATATTAACCTTCCTGCAATTATGGGAATATATAAATCTCTCTCTCTCTCTCTCTCTGTCTCTCTATCTCTCTCTCTCTTTCTGTGTGTGTGTGTGTGTGTGTGTGTGTGTGTGTGTGTCATTAAGATGGAAACCCATCTGAAGGTCTTCTCACAAGACATAAAATATGCAGATTTGTTGCTGGTGTTACCAATATCTTTAAAATGTCTAAACTCAAAATACTTAAATATTTTTCTCATCATGATTTTCCTGCCATTTCCTCCATCTGTGGTTTAAATAGTTCTAGTTTCCATTAGGAAAAAAATTTCAGTGTATAAAATGCTCATCTGGAATGTTTCAGTTGCTTCAATCTCCTGTAAAGTCAGGTTAACTGGAAATATATATATATATATATATATATATATATATATATATATATATATATATATATATATATATATATATATATATATATCCTTGAGTTTAAATTAATTTTGGCTTTGTACTAGAAGCTTTTCTTGCTTATAAATTATTAAAGTCATATTTTTGAGTTGTTTAGTGAAGCATCCTTTTTTAATTTGTTACTTTATTACAGAATTATTAGCTCATCTTCCCTATAAAACGTGCCCCAGATTATTCAATACATGTGTTGGTCCCAAAGGAGAGATGATACAAAGTAGGTGATATAATTTATTGGACAAGTCATGTTTCCCGCTTCTTCATAAAATCCCAAACCTGTGGTTGTCATAGAATTTCCATTAATTTTGGAGCCTGTTGTCTGTGTTATTTGCAAGCTTTGGCAAAATTAATGAACAGGATTAACTGTCATTATGAAATATAAAAGTAATTGCATGGTGAGGCCCCGAGCACCATCCCATTTCTTAGATAATGAAACACAAGGACACCTATATTTTGGGTTAATGGGATAAATAAGGCCACAACTTTATTGGTTACAGATGTGAGTGGTATTGGCTTAGGCACTGGAACTGAACTGACTATATCTGACTCCTGCCCGTATCCCTTCGGATAATCTGGTCTTGTTAGGGCCTCTTTTTTTGGTCAATATAAAAAGCTTAAATTTGGCCTGGGAGCAAAGAGGCACTCAGAGCCACAGTGGCCACTTGGACCTCTAATGGCAAAGGTGAATGTATGAGCACTCCCAGACCCATTCCTTTGGAGAAAGTGCAACCCCATCCAGAACGGACAATTAGCCCAATTCCCAGATCCAGGAATCATCCACCCGATAAATCCTCCCCCTTTCAGGATTCAGCTTATTGACCCTCATTGAGCCCATCTCTAGTCAGCATCCTGACGGCATCAAGTTCAAACCCCCACCCCCTGATGCCATCCAATTGCTTCACATAGATGTTAAGCAGCATTGGGGACAAGGTAGAACCTTGTGGCACTTGGCGTAGTCATCGCATTGGACACCTCACTTGAGCGTGTCATCACTACGGCTTCAGCGCCATGGGCTTCTATTTTATTTACTTCTTTAATCCACATGCCACTTCTATCTGAGCTCTTAAAAAAACACCTTTCCGCAATTTTGGCTAGCGCCAACTGCATCATGCACGACTAAACACACATTTCCTAGTTTGCCCCTATGTTATCCTGAGAACATGTTAATTCTTTATTAGTGCTTTGCATTTATGGAAGGGGAATCTGGTAAACCTCAACAATGCTGCAACCCATCCCATCTGGCATTGTTTAATGATTTTGTGAATACGCCCTTAAAAAAGAAAGAAGAAAAAAGAAATGTCATTCGTGGAGGCGTTTTCCCTTTCAAAATTGTTTTATCTTGCCTTGTATTTCCTTCCTATTATTTCCCGCATTTATCTTACTACTTTGCAATATTGCCTGGTTTCTGCACTCTGTTTCTCTCTCTCTCTTTTTTTCTGTTCGCTCCCTCCTTGGTCCACGGTCTCTGTCCTTACCCTGTCTGCTTCTGCCCTTCCCTCCCTGTTTCCAGATATCATTGCCAAGTAATGCCAGCTGCTGCACAGTGCTTGGAATGCGGGCACCACAGTCTGGGGCCGTTTTCACAACTGTTCACTGCACTCTGTGCTGAGCTATTTGGCAAGGATGATTCAGCTGGCAGGCAGTCCCCTACCACCTCCACTGCCTCTCAGAGAGGGCTCAGAACATATTTTTCTCCTACAGGTTTCCTTTTCCGACACATTAAAGCCTTGAGTGCTTCGGAGGTGGTCTTCAGTCTTGTCATAACCAAAGTCCCTTAGCATGGCTCAGTTACCTGGATGAGCCAAAAATGAATAAAAATGAAGCAAAGGAATAAAGTATTGTACCTTGCAGTACAATAGCATTAAGTATTACTGCACCTTAACAACAAACAAATGTTTCTTTTGGGTCACTGCTCACCTCACCAAATACTTTCTCTTTGTCACATCACTCTTCTAGAGAAGAAGAAGAAGCTATGCTCCAGGAAAACATATAACTAAATAGATTCCCAAACTTTAACCCTGTTGTTGTAGGTGCAACAAACTAGGGCACTTCTCCACACAGTTCATAAACTGTGGAACTCACTCCCATGGGAGATAGTGATGGTCACCAATTTAGTTGGCTTTAAAAGATAAAACATTTTTTTGGCGGGGGAGCCAAGGGTAGTATTGCAAAATTTTCCGTGTGAAATCTGAACAGTTATTCCCCTGCCTGTGAAGGTCAGTTCATTTAAGAAGGCAGATGAAACAAAAATGTTCACCATGTCTAAGGAGGAATATGCAGGCAACTCCCAATTCATGCACATTCGAGTCATGCACAACCATGCACACACACACACTGTTTTTGGTGCCAAAAGGGGCTGGGGCTGGAATGGGGCAGGGCTGGACCAGACTAGAGCGGAAGGGACTTACACTCTTTCTACTGACATGTGTGGTGCCCCCCTCAGAAGCGGGGATTCCTCTGAAGTCTGCCAGATTTGACTATGATAGGCATTGCCCTAATATGGATTATAGGAAGAAGTCCCTACACAAAATTCCCTACACCCATTTTCTTGTAATTTCACAGACTTAATCCTTTCTGAAGGAACTCTTATGCCAATCAAATTGGAGGGAGAGAGTACATAAGAAACAGATTTATTTAAAAAACAAAAACAAACAAAAATGCACAGATACACATGGAGTCCATGCATAGCTCTATAAAATACCATTTCATGCCCACATACAAATAGTAAAAGCTCATTGCATGGAAGGTATTAAACCTTGTCAAACAGCTGCCATCAAAGATTTATACAAAGATATTGCTTTCAAAGACATGGAAGAATTGCAGTTTTAATTGTTAATAAATAACTAAATGCTATAAATTAAGAATAAGGAATAAGGAATAGGACAAGATAAACCAATAAGCTGACTTGGTATGGAATACATGTCAACATTTGAATCTCCTCATTCCTATTCTCATAAAAGGCAAGCATATTCTGGAAGTCCAAATTTAGGGGGGCAGGAACACCCTGATATTTTTGTTAATTTCCCCTGGAGAAAATGAAAAATTAAAAAGTATCATTTTTTTACTGCTGCCTGGTTTTACATACAATTCTAAAGAGATTTTATTCCTCTTTCATTTTTATTAATTTCCCGTTTATCACATTCTAATCAGCTAATTGGGACCAATTATTATATCTCAAACTGACCAACAACCACTGCTGTATCTTGTTTGATTAATTAAATGCTTGTTTAGAAGTAAGCCTAATTTGAAGTGATAAAAATATTTTCTTGGCAAGCAAGTTCATATAACTTTATTATTATTCTGTCTGTATAAGCAGCGCATGCAAAGCTACTAAGAAGATTATGTATAACACCTTGGATCTGCCATAAAGTGGCTCAAATGGAGCTTATGTTATTGTTAAATGACTTGTAAAAGGAATCTTTAACAAAGTTCAGGTTATGATATGTAAAGCCTTCCAGTATAGAAGAAACTCAAACGTAACAAATAAGTTTCCATTGGCAAAGACCCAGCATCTGTGCCACCACGGAAATCCTAAATGCAAACACAAAACAGCTTTCTTTGATGGAAACCACTCCTTTATATTCAGATACCTCCCATCTGGATATTCACTTCCCAACTTGCATTTCCACATTTACTCTCTTACTGGACCCCACATCCGACCCTTTTGAGTTATAACAATACGGAAAGACATTTCATTGGATATAACCCTGTGTTGCAGAAGCACAAGCTTATCAGTTTGTAACCCTTGTGGAGGGGTATTCAAGTGATTTTTTAAACAATCTTATTAGATTTGTTTATTAAATAAATAAATCTCAGTTCCTTCCATATTTTGCAGTTCTGTACTTCCATAATGGATTCTGGATTGGAAAGTGGCACAGCAAAATCTAGTTGTATTCTGCAGGAACATTTTGACATTCTTCCAAGGGCAAACTGAGCTGCCAAAATTTTGAAAGAACATTTTGTCATCCTCAGCTTTTAAAAATGTACAATATTGTGGGACAATGTGATAGTAGAATTGCATTCTAATTTCATTATTGCATCTTGTACAAATCCAAATTCAAAATCCACAACAGGAAGCTTCTCCCTGCCTGCCTCCACCCCCAAAAAACACTATGTCAAAATGCCAGATGATCGACAGATAATTGAACATGTCCACATTTTTTCCCAATAAAACACACACACACGTCCAAGAAATATTTATTTATTCAATTTTTTGTACTGCCTTTCATCTGAAGATCACATGGTGGTTTACAATATAAAAACACAAGAATACATAACATAGTAACAAACAATAGCAATCTCTCTCCCCCCGCAACTAAAAGGCCATAAAGGTAAAGGGACCCCAGACCATTAGGTCCAGTTGTGACTAGCTCTGGGGTTGTAGCACTCATCTCACTTTATTGGCCAAGGGAGCCAGCATGACTACGCTGCTTCTGGCAAACCAGAACAGCACACAGAAATGCCGTTTACCTTCCCGCCGGAGTGGTACCTATTTATCTGCTTGCACTTTGTGCTTTTGAACTGCTAGGTTGGCAGGAGCAGGGACTGAGCAACGGGAGCCTACCCTGTCCTGAATTAGCCAAAGCCCTGGGAGAAGATATGTAAAGATATGTAACAAAGGCACCAAGTGAGCTTCCCTGGGGAAAACATTCCACAAACAGGGTGCCACTGCAGAAACGGCCTGCTCTTGTGTTGTCACCCCCTGGACATCTCATGCATGAGGCACACAAAGAAGGACCTCAGATGATGATTGCAGGTTCTGGGTAGGTTCATGTGGACAAAAGCTGTTCTGGGTTTTCCCACAACCCTCTGGAGCAGATCTGGGGATGGTGAGCAAGAGCACGAGGTGGAGGAGAGGGAGGCAGTTATTTCACTGAATACTACAACTTGCTTTCAAGCTTTAAGGCAGGGGTGCCCAAACTTTTTGCAGAGAGGGCCAGATTTGATGAAGTGAACATGCATGAGTGCTGACCAAACTTGTTGAGCTTTTTTTAGGATTGAAGTTGTTGTTGAGCTTTTTTTTTACAGTTTTACCCCAAAGTTTTTGAGCTTTTTAAAGGATTTTGCCCCAGGACGTATGCTGCCACGGGGGGGGGGGGCAGATCAAATTGACTGGCGGGCCGACTTAGGCCCCGAAATGGACTTTGGACATGCCTGCTTTAAGGGCATTATGTTTTGCATGCAGATTTAACTTGTATGTAGAAAAGTAACAATGTACATTTCCCCCCAAATATTTGATACCGCATAATGTAAAAGAGCAACTAGATGAGAGATGCATTATGCAAAAGGTTACAGAATTTTCACACTGTTTAATGTGCAGTGGGGTAAATACAAGTCCACTTTCTTTTTGACAAAATGGATTGTTTTTGCATTAAGAACCACCCATACAAAAATGAATGGTATTTGTTTTGATACTTCAAGGTGGAAACCATACTGTGTGTTCTAACCAACCCTTTTGCTGTACTTGATATATAAAAGCAATCACTCTTCTGACAGCAGGAACCTATATTTATTTTGTCACTTAAAATCATTACTTTAAATGACACATTTAAATGCCATGAAATGTTCATTCAAGCAAATATGTTTAGGTGGAAAAGCAAGGATCTAAGAACCAGAGTAAAGATCATAATCATAACCAAAGGAAGTCAGGCACTGAACCCAGAAACTGATGCTTATGGGAGGAAGGCCAAGGGTTATTTCTGAGATAGTGTTAATTCCCTTTCCTTATGCCAACCAGTTAAAGAAAGATTTTATTTTTATTTTTTTTAAGAATAGCAGCTGAATTTTGCCTTAATATTTCGTTCTAGTTTTTAAGAGTTGTATAAAGCGTGTTCTCCTTCATGGAGAGCACATGTTGTGGTGGGGTCTGCTGAGCCACCCCTCTGTTACCAGGCAGGGTCTCTAAAGATGGCCTGGGGCAGTGATTGGTTCACTGGGGTGCTGGGGTAGAAGTTATGTTGCAATTTTGGTGGGAGGGGTAAAATGTTTAAATACTCTGCACGCAGCCTGGAGCTTTCTCTTTGCTGCGTGCAATGGATCACCCGCCCACCCGCCCTTGAGTAAGGGGTTGTTGCATTGACCTTGCTATGCCTGTCATGGGGTCGTCTGCCGTTGGGGCAGGGGCTTGGTAGGAATTTTGTCCATCTGGCTGATTGGCTGGGCCATTTGGTTTTTGCCTACTGCGCAGCAAATCGTCACAACTTGTAAGGTTGCGGTTAGGCATTGGTTATAAATTGGTGGAGGAGGGGTTAGGATAGGCTGGGCCTGCCCCTCCATGGTTGCTGTGGAAAGGGAATTCCGTTAAAGGAATCCTGGGGCTTGCCATCTTTTCGTCCAATCCCTGGAATGGGACTAGGGCCGGCAAGCCTTCGGGGAGCATGCGGATGAGAATTGAGGGTCTGTGACTCAGCTCCATTTCTCCCCGACTTGCTTTCCCCCGCACTGTCTTTTGGTGGTGCCCGGAAGTCAGTTCTGTCCCCAGGCAGGGGGACAGATAGTCTTAACCAATGCCTAAACAACCACTCACGGTTTTGTATTTAAATAAAGTTGTGGCCAAAATTATGCCAAAAACCTTAAACAAAAATTAAGTGTGCGTTGTGAGTTATTTGGGGGGTGGCTTGGGGACCTCGACACGCAAAAAGCTACAGCGGTAATCAATCATTCAGAAGAGGAAGCAATAACAAAATCTAAGTGCAAGGCTCTCCCTCCCTCCCTTGTGATACATCACTTGATGGAGACACTTACAGAAAAGACTCAAATGACGCTCTTGTGGTCTCCTTGTCTGGGTAGGCAATTCTTCAAGCACTGAGGAGCCTAAACCATGAAGGCTTTCAGACATCAGGACCAGCACTTTGAACTGGGCCTAGAAATGAAGCGGGAGCCAGGCAACGCGACTGACATAATGTCCAGCCCCATATAGCAAACTTTTGGCCATATTCTGCATCACCTGTAGTTTCATCACCATTTTTAAAGCAGTAACGGATAGCAGGGTGGGGTGGAGACATTTACCCAACCTCTCTGTGGGTGAGTTGCTGCTTCTGGAAAGGCAGAATACAAATAAAGTAATGTTGTTGATGATGATGATGATGGACATGCACCAAGAGCCAGGACCTCAGATAAACAGGCTGATTTCAGTCCACCAATACCTTTCCAGAAATTACACTGAGTTCACGGGTCTATGCCACTTATAGTGCAAAAATACAGTAATGAACAATGAACAAAACCATACAAAGACTAGGGGGGCAATTGGAAGCAACATTTCCAGGTGAACAACAAGAAGGATTATTGTTGATCCTTCTTGAAAAAGGACCGGAGCTCTCAATAGCCAAATGACAAGAGATACAATCCCTCTTAAGCATGAAGAAGGCTAAGGTGTTTATTGAATTAGGATGTGGAGACTGAATTAGGATGGGCGAGTGGGAAGCTGTTGAGGCAAAATGACCCTGAGCTGCAGGGGAAACAGCCTCATATAGGATTTCCACCTCCCCTTTGCAAGGGATTATTGGACAGCTTTTCCCTATGAGGCTACCACACAAAAAAGATACTGGGCAAAACATTTCCCAGTATTTTACTGCAGTCTATGGGCCCCAGCACCACCAGGTAAAGGCACCCCACACTTACTAGACATGGAAGTTTGTAATGTTGTCAACTTAATAAGTAATGTGTGTTATTTTAAGAAAATGTTTTAATATATTTCATGCTTTGATATGGATATGTTTAAATTTTATCAATCCTATTTACAAATTTTAAATATTATGTAGTAATCTTTTATATGACTTTATGTAAATTCTGTTATCTGGTTTTTAAATTGTCATCTTGCTTTGTGCTGTTATTTTATAAGGACTAATGCAGTACAAGTTATTCACAACTATTTGCTCTACATGAAGATTTGAATGCTGAAAATGGATCTTCAGGATGAAAATAAATTATGTTAAGGGTAAGGGTAACAGGTTACTGAACTGTTTGACAAAATTCATAATCTCTCTCTCTCTCTCTCTCTCTCTCTCACACACACACAATGTATGCATGTATGTATTTATAGATATCTCCATATGAATTGATAGAAGCATTAAAGTGTTGTGTTGCTGCTCTTTAGTGGCAGGTTTTGTAGATACTATTAGCATTCACATGCCACCTGCCTGGTGTTAACAGAGTAATTCACACCACAAGTTTGCATTGCTAACTGGCAAGCAGTTAGGAGTCTTTCTCCTTGAAAAGCATGTCTTCATGTTCTCCTAAACTTAAATAATCTCACTCTCTCACTCCTGTTCTCACTACCTCCTATGACTGGCAGGTGTTTCAGTTTATTTCAGAGTCTCAGTCAAGAACTCTTTCATATGAAAACTGAAGAGGAAAAGAAAAGCTCTTCAACTGAAAATACAATTTTCACTAAGTTACATTGGAACGCTAGACAATTTTTGCAGCAGAAATGCATAGACAAACTGGGGAACGATGCAGATGCCATTAAAGGTGTAAGAACATTGTGCTTCCTGGGAACTATGTGTTCCTTGATGTATAGAGGTAGTTGAACTTCCCCCATTCTTTGATTCTGTTTTTGAAAACTCAGTTTCATTCTGATTTCTTTGATAAGGGCTCTTCTTCCACTACCTCATAATTACTTCTTGTTTTTTTTTTAATTTCAGTTCCCTTTACCACTTTCTTCCCTTCCCCCCTTGACATTTATCTGAAATATTCCAGGTTTCAATTTCCATCACACATGGAGATGTCAACATTGAATGGCTACAGGAGTTAACTGCATTGCTGTCGAACCAGACACTTTCTTTGGATTATTTGAATGCTCTGGGCACTTAGAGTTCTAAGTCCAAAGATCCAGAATCTCCCATGCTGAAATCACACTTACAGCTCTAGGAAAGGTAGTCCTGCTAACAGAAAGTCCCTCAGTGATGGTGTGTCTCTCTACAACTCTGTATCTTTTACTGGACTTTTTTAGTAACGGATGGGTTTTCATTTCATTTTATTTCTTTAAATTTGCATTAATTATGTAAGGTATGAGAATTATTTCAGTTTTTTTTATTATGTATTGTATATATTTATATTATATAGTGTCTACACACACACACACAAAATATAATATAAATATTATATTTGGAAAAGGGTGGTGTATAAAATTCTTAATAAATAAAATACGATGAAATAAAGGCATGTTCTAACATGATGTAGGGCAGCCTTTGCCAGCCAAATCTCTCCCTCCCCAAATAATTTTTCTTAGCTGTGAGACCCATTCTTAAGGAATGCCAACTGAATTGTATAGAAATGAATTGTGTAGAAATGCATGAACTGTATAGAAAGAGAATGTAATGCATATATATATATATATATATATATATATATATATATATAGTTACTGTACTAGTCAGACCTTGGGTTCCACTTTTTAATTTTATTTATTTACTTATTTATACTAAAACATGTACCCTACCTACTTATGGTACTGCAGATGTAAGGTGGATTTCAATACATTAGACAAAGAAGAAACTTAAAGAAAATCCATTGTAAATTACAAATGATTGTTTCTTTATCATATTACCGAAGAGAAGGTTAAACTAGGGATGGGGAACCTCTAGTATTCCAGATGTTATTGGACTCCAGCTCCCCTCAGTCCTAGCCAGCATGCCCAATACTTAGGGATAATGAGTGTTATAGTCCAAAAACATCTGAAGGGTTGCAGGACCATGGCTTAAACCATTTTTCATAAGAAGAGATCTTTTCCCCCCATAGGAGTCCATTCAAATATGCAGTTTTCCTAAACCATCTAAACTGACACATTCCAGAAAGGAATGCTCTGCATGTGATTTCTGTGTGTTTGTATCATCTCTGAGTCAGGAAAGCAAGTGAAATTATTGGGCAGTTTTGTGGAAATGATTTGTTATACAATCACTCTACTGGCATGTCCGAAATAATTTCAAGTGCAACTCAAGTGAGATCACAGCTCATCTTCTATGAACTGGGGGGTGGGGAGCATTTCACAGAAGAGGAACCACAATTTTACTGAATTTGCAGTTCAGACATTATATTGCTCATGCAAGCAGACCACTCTTATGAGTGGCTATTGGTGGAAGTGAACTGCTGGCTAATAAAAGGAACTGATGCGCTTTAAAATCTCCAAGGATCCAAGTGCCACAGAGCATCACTGGGATAAACAGGTTTTGTTTTTGCTGGAATAACAGATGTCTGCAAATGAAACAAATCTAATTATGGTGGACACTGGGATTTTTGATCATTTTAAAGCACCCATGCTGAACATTTCTCTGTATAAGAAACCAAATATCTAGGACAAAGCTAAGCACATTCAAATATCTTCAGGCCTCCATTCAAACGAAGAATCACAATGGTGAAGGTGTAGGATGCTGTTATAGGAATGGACCAGAAAATGAACCAAGTTGTTAAGGGATGTTTTGCAATATTCCTATGATACAGAAAGAGATTGAGAATGTCTCATCAATGGTTTATTTTAGGGTCAGTAAAGAGAATTAAACTAGGTGTCCTCTACAGTCCCTTTATGGTTCTTTATGATTCTGGGAAGAAAGCCATGCTTCTTTCTTTTTTTTACATTTAGGCCTGCAGTACAAGCAGCTAGTGCCTATAATTACATATAAATTGATCCACATGGCTCTCCCATTCGCCTAACTAGAGATCTACAACTCACTTAGAAGCACAACCTCAACCTTGATCAGAGTTCATGCTCCACAAATACACATTCAAGAATGGATAGGAATTTAATAAATTTAATATTGGCTCTGTTATCATCAGTAAATACCATATGCTCAATTGAGCAAAGGCTAACTTTGGTATCAGCATAAGACTGAAAAACTCACTGGTGCACTTGCAATCATTGCTCATGAATATTTGCATTTAGCTCTGATATATCAACATGAACTTGATTTTCCCACCTGCTCCTCGGGGCATCAATAACAGTGGTGGCACTGTAAAACTATATGAAAGGAAGAAATGTACAGGTTTATTGGGGGGGGGGATTTGCAGCAAGTTTCAAGCTACAAGCCATTTGTGGCCTTGCACTTTAGGGAACTGTTCACAAGGGCTTTTGCTTAATGTTCCTTTTTTTTCCTCTTGAGTTGCAGCGAAAGGGGCATGAAACACATTACTTTTTTGAAAGCTCCTTATGCATATGTAATAGTTTTGAGAATGCCAAGCTTCCCCGATCCGATTCTCGGCTGAAGCATAAGGCAGGCCATTATCCCTCCAAAGTGTGCCATGAATGATAATAATAAACAATGTGGCATTACATTCCTGTAACTGCTTCAGCAATTGACAGATTTCAGACCATGGTATCCAAGTACACAGCACAATGATGAATAGCTCCAATGTAGCAGGAGAGAGCAAATTCCAGAAAAATCTTATGGAAAGCATTTAACAACTAGTATACCAAGAGAAATCTGAAGCCACCCCATGAAAGGGCAGCATCCCAATGTCCATGGAGTATATTGAAGAACTAGAACAGAGGTGAGCTGTATTTTCTTTCCTGCCAAGGGCTACATTATTGTGGGGGGGGCTATCTTTTGGGTGCTGTATGTCTGTGATGGGTTAAACCACAGCTGATGATGATAGGCAGAGCAAGAGCCAAAGGAATTTGAGATTAATTACTGTGGGATCAAGGTCATCCTGCTTCTATTTTAACTTTGTCTCTCCCAGATTAGAAATTCCCAATTCCTGCAGTTGTACAGGAAGCAAGACCCCATTGGTTTTTAATGGACTACTTTCTAAACAGTACATGGTCGTCTTCTTCTTCTTCTTCTTCTTCTTCTGGCCAATACAGCTACTCTTTAGAAATCAAGTGAAAGTAATTCACTTGCCCCTCTAAGGTTTTGTTGTTGTTTAGTCGTTTAGTCGTGTCCGACTCTTCGTGACCCCATGGACCAGAGCACGCCAGGCACTCCTGTCTTCCACTGCCTCCCGCAGTTTGGTCAAACTCATGCTGGTAGCTTCGAGAACACTATCCAACCATCTCGTCCTCTGTCGTCCCCTTCTCCTTGTGCCCTCCATCTTTCCCAACATCAGGGTCTTTTCCAGGGAGTCTTCTCTTCTCATGAGGTGGCCAAAGTATTGGAGCCTCAGCTTCACAATCTGTCCTTCCAGTGAGCACTCAGGGCTGATTTCCTTAAGAATGGATAGATTTGATCTTCTTGCAGTCCATGGGACTCTCAAGAGTCTCCTCCAGCACCATAATTCAAAAGCATCAATTCTTCGGTGATCAGCCTTCTTTATGGTCCAGCTCTCACTTAGTGTGCTATAAACACACATATGACAGAAACCTACAAATCTGTTCTCTAGTGGTTGGAGGGTGGTGGTTTCTTTTCCTCAAGCCATATTACCAGGGAAAAAAGCTTTGATTTCTATGTTTGTGTGTGTTATTTAATTCTAGAAATGTTTTTATACCACATTTCAAAAGGATATCAATGTAGCATACAGGAACATTTGAAATGTGAATGTCAAACAAGCAAATTACTGACCCACTTTCAATTGCTCTGAAACCACATGAGAAGAAGAGAAAGGTGGGTGGGAGGCCTATAAGAAGTCAGCGTAAATAAGGAAGGAAGGAATTGTAATAAGATTGAAACCTAAGGCATCTTCAGGACACATCAGAGGGCACATGCAATGAGGATGGGACTGCTTGTTGCTTGCTTGGGGCCTAGTCTCAATACCATCAAATGACAGATGGCAACCAGACACTGGATGTTGTGAGCTACTGCACCCAATTCAAGATGCTGCTACTACTGGTGTACAAAACTCTAAATGGCATGGTGCAATGAGTGCCTCTCCAAGTACTGAATGACACAGATATTGTATTAAGTGGGGCAGCCAAGCTTGTGTGTCTGGCAACCAGTTCGGGGTGACTAGCAAAGACAAGGCCTTCTCAGTGGTGGTGCCTCAACTGTAGACTTCCCTCACAGAGGAAGTAACTCTGTCCTCCATGACTTTGAGGCCAGAGGAAGAGGGTTTGTGTGTTTGTGTTTGTGTGTGTGTGTTATTGCAAGTTGGGCCCTATATTCATATTGTCATTCATTCTGAAGAAAATCACGACAACTTATTTTGTCTATCTCTTTTCACTGAGTTTGCACAGCAAACTTTGAAAACATTTTCCTCCGTATTTTAGATATCTTTGATTTTTCTTTATTTAAAAAACATGCTCTTAAAGTGTACTGCAGTGCTGTCATCGTGGCAATGTGCTCTAAAGTAAGGAGTTTTTCATTGACCCAAGGTACAGTGGGAACAGAGCCATGGGTGGTATTAATTCTAGGTCAATCTCTTAATATATTTACAGGTACAAAACAATTTATTAACAAAAGAAACAAGTTCATGCCTGTTAATTGTCTTGTATGCTTGTATACCTTGTTATACTAGAGTAATGATTATGGAGAATGCAAAACAGTTGAGTGCGTTGCTTGATAGCTGTACCAAGCACACACACACATTTCGAGACTTAGTGAGTAAGATTTAGCCACTAAAGATGATAAGTGGATCTGACAAACACAATGGGATAGTTTCCTTGTAAAATGGAGCTTACTAGAAAGTGGGATAATATAGCCATTATGTGTAATTCACTCCTACTGGGAAGTTGTATTTAGGTCTTTATAGGAAATAAACACATTTATTCTAGACACCAGTACAGTTGGAACAAATTGTATTATTAACCAGACAAGCATTTAATTTCTCACTGTGATTTAAATTAGGGTTATTTCAAAATGTGAGCACCCCAAAAATATTTATGAGGAAAGCATCTCTTTACTTTGATCAGTTGCTTAATCCATAATGGGGAAAACCTTCTAATTGTTTTCAAGTTTTGCTTAGCCTCACCATTTTAGGTATTTTAGATGGGGTTAGAGCAATTTAACAGTTTAATACACCTAATGGCCCAATTCAGTTGTAGTGGGGAACTACATGAATAAGCTGAAACAAGCCTCATTTGCATGCTCACACTTCCTCTTTCTTCGTGTTTTGCAGATGAAATTAGAAGCTCTTACTTACAATTTTAAAGAAACCACAGTTCTTTGTGACATCTAAGCTCAGGGAACTGTGATATGTTAACAAAGAGGCCAGAATCTAAAACCAGAGCTTTGCTTTCACTAACCAGAGTTTAAGCAAACCACGGGTCCCAAGTTTTGGTTTTGCTGTGATTTGTTTGAAATTAGAAGTGAAAGCTTCCAATCTTCTGCATGCAGCTATGAAAGTAAAAGAGGAGGAGGGGAAACATGTGAATCTGAGGCTTGCCATCTTCACAAAGTGTGTGTTTGTGAGGGAGGGAGATGGTTTCCTCTTATATCTCAGCTAGGTCAAAATCTGTATTGCACACTTGAAAACTAATGCTGAATGTGTGAATCAAGTCCATTTAAAAACATTGGATTTGAAATGATAAATTATATCTGTGTCAGTCTTCTTAAGTATGCAAGTCACTGTTTCTATGTTGCAGTTATTAGGTGCATGTATGAACCAGCCATTAATACCCAAGAAATATGGATAGCCACTTTTCCATATTATAGACTGGAGACTCCTACTGTCCAGCACTTCATGCAGATGCAGCTTGTTCTTGAGCATAGAAAATAGCCAGTCCATATGCTTCTTCTCTCATGTAGAGCAATTTATCCAGATCACTGCCAAGATGATTGCCTTGGTAACTGTTACCTGTCAGTCATAAACATGTCTACTGGGAATTGGGTCACAATAAATTCAGTAAAATTTACTTGTGCTTGGGCACTTATAGGATCACAGTAGTTCCTTTATTTAGAGACAGAGCAATCCAAGCTATAGGAAGACAGCATGATTTATGCAAGGGTAAGTTATGTTTGTATAACTTATCCCTAATTCCACACTCAGTTTTGAAGCAGGGTTAATACCAGCTGAGCCAGCCCAAGCCTGATGGAAGGAAAATGGTCTTTAAAATAGAGTTTGCATTGCACTTTTATTTTTGCCAGTGTAGCATCTGCTGAGTTGCTAGATTACATGACTAAGATAAATTGAGCATGGAAAAGGGGTAAGTCTTCCTGCTGTCTCATCCTGCCACACCCCCAAATGCTGCTTTTAGAGAATAACATTGACCCCATCTCAACCAGCTGAGCCAGGATGAAGGATAAGGAGCTGGCATAAGGACTTTGAAGAGCTACCGATTCCAAACCCTGCTGCCCATGGCAGATATTGGGTTTGGATTCTTCCCAAAATTCACTAATATCGAAGCTCATTACAATACGGTTTCTTCAAAGGTAACCTTTACTTGGAAATAAATGACACCCAACTGAGTACATAGGGATTGCATGCAAGTTTTATAAATGTAATACATTTAGGATCTTTGTCTACAACATTCCTTAATGAAGTGTGATGTGCAAATCACACATAAAATAGCACATCAATACAGCCTTTTTAAAAGGAGGCAGGCAGCGGAAAAGAGTAGGAGACAAATATTTTTCATCACCATTGGACATGGATCAGGTTTGTCCTCTGTCCCACCTTGACATTTATACTGAATGATACAGCATCCTTTTTTATTTTTGCTTTGTTTTCCAGTGTGCACATCAGCAGCTTTACTAAATCAAACTCCCATTGGCTGCTACATTTGGAAGAAAAGTGAGTTTTCAATATTATACTTACACATTTACCCAGAGGCATAATATTTCTAATACACAGCTTTCCTCCTGTAATTTAAAGGCAAGTTTGTGGATCGTCTTCCTTCTAGCAAACTGTCACCGTATTTCCCATATGTATATATTAAATAATATCCTGTTCCTGCTCCCATGGAAACAAGCTGAGCACAAATCCAGCTGAAAAGTGTTGGTGCTCAGGGTTGAAGTCTAAATAATTAGTTCCCAATCCTGTTTGTCTGCTTCTTGTAAAACAAAGGCAATTTAAGGCACACAAACTGTGACCTTGGGTGATCCAAATGGTTAGAGAACTGAAATAATGAGTCTAGTCTTGAGCTACTTTGGGGGAGGATAGATTAATAAGGGGAAGGGTAGAAATGCCCCTTAGCACCTTTGTTTGTTCACCTGATCCTGCGATGACCTACTCTGGGTTTATCCATCCTATGCAATTATGTGCAGTTTTGTCAATTGATGTCCTAAAGGAGAAACAAATGTTGCAGCTGAGAATAGCTAAAATATAGGTGCAGACTAGCTACTTTCTTATATTTTACTAGATTCTGAGAAGCAGCCACAGGCAGAGAGACAACCAAGCCCCTGAACCAAATTTATCTCCCAACCCTACTGTCAACTCTCCTCACACAGAATCCCACTAACCCTAAATCTAAAGGTGATGGAAGTCACAAGCCAACACCACTGTGGAATGGAAATTTCCCTTATCCCATGAATTTTCTCCCTTATAAATGCCTTGGAAAAACAGATTGTAATTGCCGGCTAGTGTTTCATCAGTAAGTCTTAATGCTTTCATATCTCATCAACACAAATAGTCATTGGCCCCTTCTATTTCTTTTGCTTTTTCCTGAAAGGAGTCAAGTGGTCATAACAGATAGATTGTCTGAAAGGGTTAATTGCAAAGAAAGTGCTCCACTCTGGATGGCTCCTAAACCTGGCCGAATTGGCCAAAATAATGGCTGGTAGGAAAGTCCGCCAATCCAAGTAGCTGACCAGGGGAACCCCCCAATTGCCAGCCACCCTCCTCTGTGTTGCTCCCCCAGGGTGAGGTCTTAACCACAATGGACCACAACCGCCACCCACCCTGGGATTGGATAAGCATCTATTTTCATATCGAGTGTCAGGTCTTACTAACTCTGCCCAATGCATCAAGCTTCTTCAGTAGCCCTGGTCTCTGAACCAGGCATCTAACTTGACCAGGGAGCCCGTGAATGTGGAAGCAGAAAGCATTGCCAGAAACACGAAGAGTAATTTTATTCTACTTATTTTAGTATGCATATGCTCTTCATGACACTTGTTACATCTTATGTAAACCTCTGTAACCCGTATACTTATTCAAATGTACTTTCAGATTTCATGAAACAAAGTGTTTTCAGTGCACCCCAGGTTGTACAATTTTCAAACTTTCAAGGTAGTAGAAGAAGAGATTGTGGATTTTCAAAGTGTGTATGAATCAGCTCTTAAGACCAGGACCTGCAATCCTCATGACATACTCAGAGCCATTCATCCTGTTTTTGATAATGCACTCACACTAACAGCACAAACTGAAGCTCTTTCATTCATACAGTTTACTGTTGTAAACCTTTAATGAAGAGAAACAAAGAATGTGAATGGAAGAAAAGACAAGTTTCTTGAAAGACAAAATCACCACCACAACAATGTATGAGAGCATCCACAACAGCAATTGCGCAGGAGCCTATTTGCCTTCTACTATTGGCGCAGCAGCAGCAGTGGTAAGTAGAAGCAGTGTCCAGAATATAACATTAAGTCTAGGGTAGCAATTGTGGAAGGAAATGTTTTGTACATCAAGCCAAGTTGGACTGCTCCCAGTTTGCTAAGCAAGTCACCTTAATGCAAGCCATGAATCACAATTGCATGGTTTCTCTAATTTGGAGCAGGTGCATTCTCCACAAGTTGCAGGGTGCTTTATAGGGGCAATTTCTTCACACTGAAGCCAGAATGCCGCCTTAACCCTGCTAAAGAAAAACAGCTATGCAACTGAATTGTTGGTAGGCTAGCAATAGCGTATTAAAGTACATCTGTCTGCTATGTTAAGGCGAAAAAGCAACTGCTTATCTTGCAACCAGCCTTTCCAAAAGGCCTGTGATGGTTGAACATCATGTCTGGCATTATTCAGACAATGCTGCACCAGCAACTTTTTATTTCGTAACAGAAAATTGAATTTGTCAGATTTGCCAATAAAGGAAAGGTGTGTATTTGCTCAGATTCAACCCCGGTAGCAATACTGTTGATTGGGATGGCAGATGGTGGCAGAAGAAAACTAATTGAGACTCAATCAAACAAAATAACTGACTTTTCAAAGAAGTTCTCGTCAATTATTGATCATTCACCATGTGGTCAATATGTTGACTGGCACACGCAGACAATAACCACCTTAGGGCTATTTCAAGTTCTCAGTATATTGTACGATTTTGGCCCTCAAATTCAATTTCCTGTTACTTTAGCCATAATGAAAGTAACATATAGCATACAGAACAAACGTGGAAATCACATTTCTTCCTTTCTCTGTGCCAGCTGCAGTCTTAATTGTAAGTCTTCCTCCCTCCCTCCCTCCTTCTTCCTGCAATTTGCGATAATACTTTTCTGAGATACACCAAAGTACTTTTAGTTAAACATATTTATTCTACAACAATTAAGTTTTGCTCTGTATCTTCAGCAACTTATATTTCTATTCAATAAAAAATTGTCCAGTAGCACCATCTCTAAGGTGCTACTGGACAATTTTTTATTTATTTCGACTGCGTCAGACCAACACGGCTACCTACCTGAATTTATATTTGCATGTTCAGACCCAGAAACCTCCCCCCTGAATAAATTCACACTTGACTCAAATTTTAGTTTGGTTTTTGGCAGAATTTAGGCCACAACTTTATTGATTACAGAAAGTGAGTGGTTGCATAGGCTCTGGTTCGACTAGCTCCCTGCCATGCAGATAGTGGTGACCCAGGGTTCCAGCATAGGTCAGCCAAGGGTGAACACCTGGATAGACAGAAAGTCAGGAACAGACTATGTCCACCACCCAGATGTCCCCCTGGACTCAGGCATGGGCACAACCCCCTCTCAAGGGTTGACCAAACCATTTGAGTCCCTGGATTCCTTTAACAGAATATCTTTCACACAGGGATGGCGTAAGCGTTCTCCCATCCCTATCACCTGAACCAGAGCCTATCTGCAGCCTTACAAGTTGTGACACTTTGCTATGCAACAGGTGAAACCCAAATAGCAACAGCCAATCAGCCAAGTGGGGAAAATCCCTGCCATGACCCTGTCCCAATGATAGATGACACACGACAGTGTAGCAAGGTCAAGCGTGAAAGCCCTAAAAGTAGGGAAAGGTGGGTGGGTGTCCCAAATGCAAAAGAGGAAGCTTTGGGTCACGTGCATGGGTATATAAAGGTCCCTCGATCCGTCTGGACTGCACCCCATTGGCCAGATTTAACCCAGCACTGAGGGACCTACCAATCGGGTGTTGTGGCTGACCAATCTTACCCACCCACAACACAGGATTTCGGTTTCCAGGTCTCACTGCAACACATGCCCTCTTTAAGGGAGGACACAATTTCTATTACTGTGTTATCAAAGATAATAGATTCTACACAGCATCTCACAACAAAGAAAGGAAAAGTGTTTGCATGGATAGGACTGAGACTTGGTAATGTACACCTCCTGTTCCATATCTAGTCCCAAACTGGAGCAGTGACATCTTTCCTCTCTGAGCCACTGGAAAAGTTCCATGTATGTTGGCATGACAGAAATGTGAATCTACCAGTACAGAATATTACATTTTGTAGCAAGCTGGATTCAAAGTGGGCAATGGCCTGGTTTGCATGCAATGAATTATATGACACAGTTTGCAAGAAGTCATAACTTGCTGTGAATGAGCAGAGTGCTAGTACACACTGCTCAGTTGCACCTACTTCACTGCTCCCTTTCCAGAGCTGGGAAAATTATGGTTGCTTCTCTCCAAATATACCACAAGTGGGAACCAAGGTTGGTGCTTGATCTGTTGCTTGTGGTTTGTTGGGGAGAAACAAACTGCAAACGCTGGTTGGCATGTAATGCTAGGTAAGGTTTGCTCCTGGTTCTGGAAACAAGGAAGGAAAGTGGGTACAACTGAACAGTTTGCAACATTCACAGTCAGCCATCGTTAATTTCAGATAGGTACATGGTTATTGGTTTCTCTCTGCATTCCATCTACAGTTACCCTGTATGTCCTACCATTCATTCATTTCTCTGCTTCTACTGATCTTTAATGCTTATTTTAACTGTTTTATTATTTTGCTATTAGCTACCATGAAATCTTTTTTGCTAATTTTTTAAGATGAAAGAAATAAAAAGTTTTAAACTGGAATCCCTTAAAAATATGAGAAATAGTTCTCTTTACTCACAAGAGATCATGGTGTCCTACTGCTTTAAAGATATTAGTAAAGGTAAAGGGACCCCTGACCATTAGGTCCAGTCGCAGACGACTCTGGGGTTGAGGTGCTCATCTCGCGTTATTGGCCGAGGGAGCTGGCGTACAGCTTCTGGATCATGTGGCTAGCATGACTAAGCAGCTTCTGGCGAACCAGAGCAGCGCATGGAAATGCCGTTTACCTTCCCACTGGAGCGGTACCTATTTATCTACTTGCACTTTGGTTGGCAGGAGCAGGGACCAAGCAAGGGGAGCTCACCCCGTTGCGGGGATTCAAACTGCCGACTTTCTGGTCAGCAAGCCCTAGGCTCTGTGGTTTAACCCACAACGCCACGTGTCCCTTTAAAGATATTAGTCCGTTGTTAAGGGATAGGTGTTTGTCATCTTACCCCACTTGTCAACATCAGCTGTTTACTTAATGAAATATATTTCACAAAAAGATTGTTGATTGTTGTTTCTGCCATCTGAGGTACAAAAAAATTGATTTTGGTCTTTATAAATATGGAGTTATGTCCTATTTTATTTGACATGTATGCTAAATCAGGGAATGATCCAGAAAAGTGCACTACTTCGACAGCCTACTCATTTCAAAATTCATGTAAAGCATCTGCTTTATATTCTTGCACTGAAACTAACATCTCTTCGAAATTTTAAATTTGACTGGTTGTGCCCATAGTATGTAATAGTTGGAAATGTTTGTTTTTAGTTTGTTTTCCCAAATTAATCATGCTATATTGTATGGGTGTCTGTATTTTTGTCCTTATGCTGCCCAAAGCTCTTAACCAAATCACAAAGGCTTGACCAGACATGCAAACCATTGTTACTTTTGATATATAGTCCAGAGAAGAGAACTCTCAAGGTAACTCAACTGGTATGTTACCTGACGTGTGTGTGTGTGTGTGAGAGAGAGAGAGAGAGAGAGAGAGAGAATATTTTGATTAAACATTTATGAGAATTAATCAGACTAATTTAATCTGTGAACATTAATAAAATCACTCTAGAACAGCTATGAAAGTGTAAATTATATTGGGTTACACAGAGCAACATCTGGCTGGAACTAAAAGGCTTTGTCCCAATCTAGGTATTATGAGAACAAGGCTTCATGAACACTGGTGTGCATGTGAATACTGCAGGCTTTCTAAACCTTAGCCCTCCAGATGTTTTGAGACTACAATTCCCATCATCCCTGACCACTGGCCCTCTAGCTAGGGATCATGGGAGTTGTAGGCCAAAAACATCTGGAGGGCCGAGGTTGAGGAAGCCCGACTTATAGTGCTATCCAATCAAGTCATATTCAGAGTAGATTCATTGAAATTAATGGACTTAAGCACATATGCTTTGACTGGAAGACACATAGGGCCTTCAAGGGACAATGTATGCACTGCTTTCTACTCTCCCTGCAAAATATATTTTATATGTTCTACTTTTAAAAAATCATGTACTTCAACCTGTTTCAACTCAAAGGCTGCATATGGAACGACACTGAAAGAGCTTAAGGTGACTACCAAATATCCACTACTCATCACAGGCCTGCCTGGATGCTTCTTGTCTTGCAGAGCCATGGTCTCTCAATAATTATTTCAGACAGATATCAGTTCTGCCTCTGCCAATGCCAATAGCTGTGAGTTAGTAGTAAGGTTAGTAGTAAGGTCACAGTTCTCAAAGGCAAGATAAGCAAACTCAATTGGTTCTGATTTTATTTGAGTTGGGGCTTATTGGATTATTTTGTTGGATGCCCCATTGACTTTTCATTTTGCCATACCCTGAATAAGATTTTCTGTCTCCCTCTCTAGCTCTCACCTTCCAGCCCCTTCAGACAAGCTGCAGAGGTCATGTATGTGGACCACACAGACAGGGTTGTGTAGGGTTTCCATATTTTGAAAAGTAAAAACCAGGACACCCCAAAAGTTGCCAAAGATCCAGGACAAACTGCCACCTTACAGAAATTCCCCCCAAACTGATAACGTGTAAAACAATAAGTAATGGTGCAATCCTATATGTGTTTCATTAAGTACTTACTCCCAGCATAAGTAAATATAGGATTGCAGCCTTAAACACTGGAGTTTTATTCAATCAGGCAACACGGTTGCTGTTGCCCCCATTAAATCAAATGAGGAAATGAGAGGGTGGATGGATCTAGTAAAGGACCATGCAGTATATTTCTTATGATGAAAAGGACTTTGCACTTGACCTCTATACTGCGGGCTCCCTAACACTAAAAGCAAGAGCTAGGTGGGCAGTCTACCTTAAAATAGGTTCGACCTTGCTCCAACTGCCAGATAAATTCACTAAGTGGCCAACACTTTTATTTGTTTTGCCAAGGAGACAACTGACATCTAGTTTCCATTTCTGCTGAGCAACCCTGGATGGAACAAAGATGCTATAGCCTAAGGGTATGTCCCCACCAAACCTCTCTGTGCTGGATAATTGAAGGTATTTGAAGCAACCCTTGAAAGCCACTGAAATGCATCAGCACAGTGTACACACAATTCCTTCTCAGCCAGCCCTGCACCTTTCTACTGTGGTCAGAGTATGCATAAGCCAGCTCAGTCAAATGGCAGCTTAACAAACCTTATTAACTCTACAGTGTGAAATAGTGAAAAAGGTGTGTGTGGGGGGGGAGGTAATTGCTAGCCTGCTGGCCCATTGAGGGGTGGGCGGGGCTGCTATGTACATAAAAAAGAAATGCTACTAAGGACCTACTGTGATAATCTTTAAAGGGAAACTTCAGATCTTTCCTGACTGGCTCTCCAGTGGCCACGGACAGCTTCACTGACCTGCCTCCTGCTGTTCTTCTCCCAGCATGGGGGTTGCGAGTTTATCCACATTTGCAAACTATTGCCATGAAATGTGATGACCTTTGAAATGAAAACGTATAGCTAGAAAGGTTTTAAAATCAGAAGGAATATTTATTTGGTTAAGATTTTGGAACATAACTGGGCAGGGAAATAAAAAACGTCATATAACCCCCCCCCCATGAAATACAGTGGTACCTTGGGTTAAGTACTTAATTCGTTCCAGAGGTCCGCACTTAACCTGAAACTGTTCTTAACCTGGAGCACCACTTTAGCTAATGGGGCCTCCTGCTGCTGCCACACCGCCGGAGCACGATTTCTGTTCTCATCCTGAAGCAAAGTTCTTAACCCGAAGTACTATTTCTGGGTTAGCAGAGTCTGTAACCTGAAGCGTATGTAACCTGAAGCGTATGTAACCCGAGGTACCACTGTACAAGCATTTCTTATGGGAAGCATTATTACATTGCTTCCGGACATTTTTACAAAGAAAGAGTTTGAGGGTTAGTTGCTGTAAAACTAAAAGCCATCTTGATAAATAAAACAGTTTATTTTTTAAAAAATGAAGTCAAACCAAGGAGGGGAATACCAAGGAGAGATCCTAGCACCCTACCATTAGAACAGCCTTCCTTGAAACTTATATCCCTGATCCTTTGTTTGGTTTCTGAAAACCCATATAGGTGAATCATTTTCTATGTAATAAGGAATATGAGTACAGAATGTCATTCTCAAGTATTCTTGAGAAGCAATATAGAAATGCAAATGACTATTTTTTTAATACCATCACAAGCATGCCAATGACTCTAGGAAACCTCTCTTTATGAGACGTCCATATGTAGGAGTTTCTATCTACGGTTTTCAAACAGACATACAAAACAGAATATACCGGTACAAGGTTATCTCATCCATTTTTGTAATGCTCTTTAGTTGTTTCTTTCTTAGGTTTTTTTTAAAAAAATCCATCAGAATTATGAAAAGGGAACGTGTTTTACAAATAAGTATAAAATGAATCATTTCAAATGACGGAAGCTTATAGTCTTAAACAGCAAACCCTATTAGATGTTGTGGTATAGTTCACAGTCAGCCCCCATGAATAAAGTATAGAGTTTATTTTTAAAAAAATCCATAGAACATACAGTTCAAACAAATGGAAGATAATATAGCTCAGGAGGTCCCTGTTGTCATGAGCTTTTGTGTTCAGATGTGGAGACAGAGATAGTCTACCTGACATTTCGTCAGCTTTCCTTAGCGTAAGCGACAAAGAAAAATATTCATTCCCAGAGTGGGTCACAGGCAACTTTGTATTTTTTATTAACGTAATCCCTGCATGCCTCTGACTATGTAAAGACATGTAAGGTTCTGGAAGAGAAAACATAAAAAATCCTATCTTGCTCGTTTCCCTCCCTGTCATAGAAGGAGGTAAATGTCAAAAAATCTCTTTAATTTTATATTCCAAGACAGAATGGAATATGGGCAAACACAAACTATGTTACTTATCTATAATTGGAGATTTTGAAGATAGCTTTCCATTTCCCTGAGGGTAGCATTGAGCAATATATAATGATCCAGCAATGTTAAAAGTACAAAGTAAGACATCCAAAGGTTTTTTTAAATTTATCACCACACTCTTTTTTTTTGGGGGGGGGAGGCATTGCAGGGGAATGAAAATGATAAAGTAAAAAAAAAAAAAAGTAACTCTTATTTTAAAGAGCAATGGCATGGAATCCTGTATTAGCCATAGGGCAAGCTGAGCCAAAGCATGGGGATTTTAATATTCTATTTCATTTTTGGACCTGACAACTTGCATCCTTGACACACCCAGAGAGAAGTAAAGTGGCAAAGAGGAGAAGAACCTGGAGGACAGTGTGTGACTAGATATCAGGAAGGGAGGTGGGAAGGAGGGAGGCATTACCCATCAGTAATCTGTTGAGAAAAGGAAAGGAGATGGGAGTTCTCATCAGCAAAGTAAATTCAAAAGGTAGAGGAAGGGCTTTTCTGGAGGAACAAAAGGCATGGAGTTGCAAGGCACCCTTTCCAAAAATGGGGCAGAAGTTGCCAAATGGTTGTGGTTGGCACTAGGTGGAAGGTGTTCGGGGTTCTCAGTGTAGTCAGTTAATGAGTGGAAGAATATTGCCCTGATTGTAATACAATGTGGAAGAAATTGGCTGTTACACATTCTTGAGTTTCATAACCAAGGAGAGGTCAGGGCAAAGCCCCCTCCCCACCATTTCATTGGAGGGTGCAGAATAGCCAGTTCAGCCTACTGGACATGGCTGTCAGCTTTTGGCAGCTCAACTACCACAGACAGGCAAGATGGAATCTTTATTAGACCAATTGGAACTTTTGGAAGAAAATGAAGGTGATCTACCAACACACAAACTGGCTGCAGCTTCTCCTATGTGGCCTCCCAGCCAACTACGTAACAGTAGCAGAAACAGTTCAGGAAGTGCCAAAGAATGTGCTTTCAATCCTGGCCACTGGGAAATATTTGAAAATTACAAGATTAGCTAAGTTACTATAGTTAAAGTAGATGAATAACAAAATCAACTTTTCACTCTAAAGCACAATCTACAAGGGACTATCTTCAGACAAGCCTCATTCATAGAAGTGGGAACTCTGTTTTGTTTGTTTTTTTTAAAAAAAAATCTATCATGAATATTTGGGAAAGGGTGGATTTAGATGGATACAGATACTGGTTTTAGTTCTTAAATAGTAATTCTGGCTTAGAAATAAATAAAGGGAAAACTGGGTTTTATGTTACTCACATAACACTTAAACCTTGCGGATCCCAATTTATCAGGGTGCTAGGTCACTAGGAGTCTAAATTCAGTGAATCAATACATGGTTTGGAAATAATGATGACCTTTGGAGACTTCCAACAATCCAGGACGTTTCCCTCATTGAGGACATCTTTGTACAATTTTTTTTACAGATGAGGCATTAATACTAGTTTACATTTCTTATTAAATTCCCCTAGAATGTTATGAGGCCTTTTCCTTTAAAAAAAATAAAATAAAATTATGTGGTTTGCATTATCTTACAAGATATTCATTTTATTTGCAGGCTGCTTTTCTGCAGATAATCACGCTGAAAGCAGTTGACAACAAAGAAACAGGGGTGCATTTCACACAAACACTACAAAAACAATTCCATAATAACATGGCAAGACAAGACTATACCAACATACAAAAAAATCACATTTTCTATACTATAAATATAAGATTACTTAAACAACATGCAGCATCCAATAGCAACAAGGGAGCATCACAGTTTCACCTTAGTCCTAGAAACACCTCTCCCATGATGTTGCTCAGAGTCCTCTTCTGCAGCAGCTTCTTACAGGGCTTCCAAGGGCAAGGGGTGGGCTGGCTGGAAACACTCATCTCATGATGTTGCTCACAGACTTATAGTTCCTATGTTCTCCTTGTGGATTTGTACGGGATCTTTTCCCATACAACCAAAACTCATGCTCCCTGGGATAATACAAGGTACAGAGCTGAGAAGAGTATTCTACAAATAATTTAATCAGTTTGGAATTTCAGAATTGCTCCATTTTTATTATGAAAAACTAAAGCACACTTTCAATCATCCCTTTCTTCAGAGCATTTGCTAGCAACTTGGAATTTACTTATCCCAGTAAATTCCATGTCCCCACCCTCTTCTCATTGCTTTTAATGGATCAGATGAAAACATCAGGTTGAGCGCATTAGACTAGGAACATGCCTGATAATGTATTTTTATAATCTCGTGTCTTTTTCTCTAATGAGCCTATTATTCTACATGTACTGTACATATTTTGTTGGTTATCATATATTAATCTTTGGTTTCCTGTGATGCCAAGAAGCTTTTATTAAAGTCTTTAGAAAGTCATTTATTTCATTTATATTCCACTTTTCTTCTCTCACAGAGATCAAAGTAGCATATACAGTTCTTAGGTACTCTCCCATCCAGGTACTGACAAGACCAAGACCTGCTTAGCTTTAAGAAAGTTACTACATCATATGCCTTCAGGCACAAGTGTGTAATCTGCTGTTATTTGTCTAAATATACCTGCTTAAGATAGTTTAATAAAATACAACATTAATCTATTCAGCTGAGAGTTAAATCAATAACATGTGCAACCTATTATTCAGTTTGACATAAGCCTTGAGTAGACTGTCAGCAGAAGGTTATAGCCTGAAACATAATTAAAATAAGATAAAAATTGATTACATATGTAGGCCTTGAAAAATTTAAAGACATTTTCGATCATTGGATGCCAAAGGATTTATCAGATCATATCCATTGAAAAATATGCTTGATAAGGCATAATCCATTATTTTTCATTTGGCTTATTTTATTGTTTTCAGTTTCAAAAGTGTAGTTTGCATCATCAAAACAGATATTTCTGAGATATATATATGTATGTATGTATGTATGTATGTATGTATGTGATATATACCCCCAAAGTAAGATAAAAGCCTTTTCATAAAATGAAAAAGTCACAATATGGAAAAACCTTTTTGAGGAACAACTAAAATTTCTATTGCTGAGAATATTGCCCTCAATATTTATCTGGGCTTCTGTGACTTCCTTCTGAGGGGAGGGAATGTGGAAATCTATTACTTGACCCTGGTGTGGCCAATAGATTTGCAGAGTGGGCTGCCTATAAAAAAATGGATTTTCCTTGTCTTCTGCTAAGCATCACACCTTCTCACCCTTTGAACTTTGTTGGCTTTGGATGGAACCTGGAAGCTACAGTCTCACAACCCCAGTAAGTGAGTCTTTGATGGCTAGGGGAGCACACTCCCTTTTGTCTCAGGTAGAAAAATGGGATGGGCCACCCCTGAAAGAATGAGGCTCCATCAGTAAAACATTTTCTTAAAAAGTAGCATAAAAAGAATCACATTTTGTTCTGGGCCCTTGTAAGGTGGTAATGAAAGAATATATAACAAGAGCAGGGCTGTTTTTCTAGAAGAAGAGATGCCAGCACTCACTATGAACACCTCCCCCATTCTCTTAGATGGCAATGGCACCAAGCTGAAAGATGCCGGAAATAAGTTCTGGTGAGTTTCAGCTGAAAAAGTGCCCTGAGCAAGAGTAAAGTGTTTTGGATTGAATCTTAATTGGAGGGGACAACACCAATGGGAATTAATCATGATAATGGACCCTTCTACACAAATACAAACCAGATTTGATGTATAAGAATCATGACATCAGTTTCATTAGAATTATTGGGGTAGGGATATGTCATATTGTCGTTTCATTTTCCACATTTCAAGTTTTGCTCACAAGTAGCAGCAGGTTCATCTTTTGTACTGTCTGTCGTAGTCTTATTGCTATCAGTTCCACATCTGCAGTTGACACTTCTAAGTTATCCCCAGTAACTAACAGCAATAGCTTTGTAATCATAGTAGGAGCATCACCTAGAGACCATTATTCATTGTGCAAAGAGGCTGAAAAAAGTTTGTTTTTTAAGTAGCTTTATAGTTTCTTTGATTCAGCTTTGAGTTCAGGTTTACAGAACAACATTTTTTTAGGTCCCAGAAATTTACAAGCATTCACACGTTAGTACATGTTGAATGGCTGCCGCTAATGAATGTTTAACTACATGGAGAGTACCGGTAGTTGTATTTTTCTTAGGTTTGCCTGCTTGGTTCCATGAGACTTTAGACTCAGTGTCTTAACACTAGAGAGAGCACCTTTATAAGATTCAAAATAATTGAGACTTTATAGATTTTTGGGTTGCTTGTTGGTGTACATTGTATGAGTCTTCATAATCTGATGTTGTTTATAACAATGCAAGTCTTTGATTTGTCTTTTTAGATTTTCTGAATGTACTTATGTTTAAACTTAACATGGTTTTATGCTTTTAAATAGTCTGATAACAATGTTGTCCATTATCTTTCTTTACAGCTCATGATAAATGAGATTGACTCTGAAACATGAAGAGCAAAGTAAACATCTTCCAGGAAGCACCAGAGCCTGTCTCCTCTCTGTCTGACTTCTCATGGTGCTTCTTTACTTCTTCCTGTCTGCTGCTGAAGGTGCAAGACTCCATCTCACCAGGAGTCCTGCAAGACCTGTTCCTGGCTTGTCTGGTTTGAGCCAACTTCAACTGGCCTGGGAAGGCAGAACATTGACTTTCTCCAAGTAGAAAGGCTATTCAGGATGTCTAGGGACCATCACGGTGTGGTAGTGTTTAGGAATTGTTGCTGTTTCGGTTTTGGATAAATATTGCTTTGCTGTTAATCTGTGTTATGTTCATATATATGTTTGTGTGCTGGATTATTTAATTTGATTTTATATTTGTTAATCTGAGATGTTCTCCTTCGATCACTGTATATTTGACCATTTAATTTTTGTTGTATCTTGTAACTCTTAGTGAATTATCCCCTAAGGGGATGTGTTGGGAGGTTGAATCAAGTAGATCTAAAGTCACTCACAACCCCTCATCTTTTGCTTCATAGGTTTTAATTTACAAAGAGGCACCCACATATCATTCTAACCTGCACCCTGGCCATCTTAGGTTTTTACATATGTGTACAAGCCAAGTGTAATGTGAAAGCAGTTTATGTGCATAACACCTGACCATTTTGCACATTCACCATTGTCTTATGGAGAATGTGCACATAATCTGTCAATGAATAGGGAATTATGCACATTTCCCAGTTAATATATATAACTTCCATCAGGTTTGGGAAATGTGTATTTGCCCAGGCCTGCACATTATGTGACTCATGAAAGCAGCAAAATAACCAGACTGTATAACAGTGAAGGGATAAAATCAGGCCAAATCTTTATTGCCATCAGCAGGCAGAGCAAGGGTTTGCATGGCATTGGGTCCCAAAATCAGTTCTTCCTTCCACAAGCCCCATGTAGATGGAATGGATCCACTGGATTTGGATCACTCTAAACCTGTATGATGGGAGTTGGCCAGTGTTGAACTTTGCCGTGGTGCAAGCCAAGCAAGCAAGGTGCGGATTCCAACCAGGCAAATACTGAACGCACGCTTGTGTTTGCTGTGGTCAATCCTCCCTTCAGACCCCTTATGGGGGGTCCCCTATATTATGATGATCCTGCCAATGCCATTTCTGCCCCCATGCAAACAGTGTTCTTCCGCCTAACAAAGGAAAACTGTTATGTACTGAAGTTCTCACCCTGGGCCAGCAGGGAGATACTGCAGATAGTTCAGGTCCACGTATGCAAATAAGGGATCGAATGTGACGTTCAGTGATTGGATAGTTACAGAAAGTTGCTACAGTTACGTTGTACTGGAGCTCTATATAAGCAGGCTGACTGAATCCTTAAGTTCAGTTCAGTTCTGACCTGTGAATAAACAAGAGCTGTTTGGAGAATCACTGTGTCATCTGATATGTTCACCCACAACTTAACAAAAAGCATAATTTCGCAAAAAAAACCCACCAACCAAGTGTCAATCAGGTTGAGAGAAAAAAAATCCTTTCCAGCCCTGTCAACCAGTGACCCAAAAGTGCTCAGTAAAGGCTCTAACCCGAGGGTGGGCAGGCAGGAAGCTCTTGAGGGAAAATGGCCCTGAGCTCTAGGGGAAGCAGCCTTATATAGGCTTTCCTCTCTCTTTGCAGCAAGGGCTCATGGGACAGCTTTTTCCCATGAGCCCATCACACAGAGAAGATACTGGGCAAAACTATGCCCAGTATTTTGCTGCAATCTATGGGCCACAGCATTGCCAGGCAAAGGTGTCCTGTGCTTATTGGATATGGAACGGGGCTTCTCAACAACATTTTGTTTATTTTCCAGCCTTTATGCAGATTCTCTGGTCAATATGCATAGTCTCCAATACACAGTAAAGACTGTGCATATCTCAAGAGTGTCTTATACATTCTTCAGCATGATCTGTTCATAGCGTTGTCCTTTGCTAGTGCTATAAAAATAGTATTCCAGTACCTCAGAGATTGCACAAGAAACAGCTATATAGGAAGGACCATTGCATATTGATCAGTCAATCTACTTCGTCTGCAAGTGATGTTGGGGAATGTTCATAAATAACAAATTACTGCATAGATTAATCTGAAGGTATTGTTCATATTAACACAATACAATTCACAATGGTGTCTTCTAAAACAAGTCTGGCTCTAAACAGTCTGGAAAATAAAGCTGAATTCTGGGAGTACAGGAAACACTGCTCAAATCGAGTTTTCTCAATGGAATTTTAAAGCAATGCTTTAAAGATTTCAGGACAAGAAGTAGGCTATGTTGGCACAGAGAAATCAGGCTGGCTAGGAGCTAACACAGATTGAAAAGGGAGGGGAAGCACACTAGGTTTCAAAGTGAAGTAATGATCACTGGAAAGCAAGGGACTAAAGTACTTTTTATGTCTTGCTCTCCAAGAATACATAGATTTAACTCACTTTTTCTATAAGCTGCAGACAACAGGCTATTTCACTGAAAAAACAACCAAACAACACTGTCTAGGAAAATGAAAATGTCCAAAGAGTTGAGTTTTATTTTTGTAACAATCACTTCCAATGTAATTTTCATTTTGCCTGAAAATACATATTAGTTTTGCTATGATATTTGTGTGAACCACATTACACCAAATGCCGTTCTTATGAATATTGAATCATATCCTTCCCTGTCTGAGGTCCTGTTTAGAGTTTGTAACCTCTGACAACCGGGACTCCATAGAAGTGTCTTCTCTGCCTTATCTTCCTTTTGGCATGCTCCATGATCCCATTTTGAACCACTGAATGTGGAAGTAACCAATCTTCAAATGGTCCAAGACTACATACTTATAAAGCCCTCTGGAAACACATAAGGGAATTTGAATATATTTGGTATCCAAAATCATACACAGGTGTTAGGAAATGTTGGTTTTATCTGTGAAGTTAGCTGCTCATTATTCCTCATATATGTGTGATGAAGAAGCTAAGGTCCTTCAGTCCACTGTAAGGGAATTGCCCTAATGAGTAGCATAATAGTCTTCAACTTGTCAGAGAAGGTGAAAAGTCTTATCATTTGAAACACCGTTGATTGAATCTTTCATTCATTCTGAAACCAAATCCTTTTCAGCATATGGAAGTGCTGTGCTCATTAGGTACAAGTTTTATAGTTTTCATTTTTTTTTGTGCCCCCCCCCCCACAAAAAGGTGCACAAAGATTGTGGCTTCTTAGGCACCTCATTCATATTTTGGCACTTGAAATGTTTTAATTCTCTATAGAAATTACAAAGAATCACTGAAATAACTGATTCTTTCATGAACCTGTCCTGTGCTAAAGGATTAGCTATTCACACACAAGTCAGGATTGCAAGAGCACATATAGACCTTGACATATGTTAGATAAGGAGTACCTACTCTCATGCAGTCATCTGTCTCTGTTTATCAAGGACAATCCATATTTTTTTAAGTGCCCCTGATACATCACTATCCTATTTTCTCCCACTTTTTTTTTTACTTTTCATAATATCCTGTTTCAGGGATAGGACACTGGATCCAGCCAGCAGGTCACATTTGACAGATGCCACACACCTGTCAATCACCTAATATCAGAATTATGCCGTGATCCATTTTCCTTTGCCTGAGCAGTTAGAGTCAAACCACATTGGCAAAGGCACCATGTTTTGCAAGCAACAACAATTAGTTATAAAGCTCTGTGAATTGCAAGTGCCAACAACCATCACTGCTATGCAAACTCTGCTTTCAGCCCACTTGAAACTTTACCTACTTGGCATGTGTGGGTGTTTGAGTGTGGGTGTAAAAATCAGGTTGCTTGGGCAAAACAGCTTTGCAAGCCATATGGGGAACCCTGGCATGCCTAATTAAGCCTGTGGGCCAGAGGTTCTCTGCTGCTGCCTTATCCTGTCCCTATTTTTCTCTTTTTGTGTGTGTGAGTTGCTAAAGTTTTCTTGCTTCTATTGTCTTGTCTCTTTTATTTTCTGCTTCCACTTGCAATAAATGTCATCTTGGTTTTAAATCAGTGGAGGGCAGGCTATTGCAAATAAATGAACACAGAAATGCATAATTGTAGAGCGAAGGGGCACTCAAGCATTGATCTTTAGAATAGTGGTGCTATTGTGTTTCTGCTGTGCCATCTATTAAATGTTAAAGCATATGCTTTTTGGTGCCCCTGACAACTGCTTAAAGTTGTGTGTGTTTGTGTGTTTGTGTGTGTTTGTGTACACACACACACACACACACACACACACGTGTGTGTGTGCCTTGAAACAGCAAAATTGCCATCACAATTTATTTTGAATTTTAATACATGCCCTGCTTCTAGTCAGATCTCATTTACCAAAACAATTTTGTTAAATGTTATTTTTATCCCAGGACACTGTCTATTTGAGACAACAAATCTTTTATCATCTATGTTGCTAATTACTGCAGGAAGCCAACAATCCTTCATACCTGGGAAATATTATTGGCAGAGGAAAGAAAAGCAGTAGTGATTTCCTCAGCAGGGAAGGCATAATACTGCATCTTTTATTGTGTTCTTGAAGAACAAATGTAGGTGGTTGAGTGCCCATCTGTATGAAAGCAAAACAAGGCTGTCAGAAAACAAGACCATGGTTTCTACATACTCAAGAGGCTCACTAGATGTGCAGAAGTACATAACTTTGTAGATTAAAAAGAAAAATCCAAATATCTAGACAAGTATCTGTGAGTTTATAGGTGTGGTGGCAGCAGTTGGAGTAGAAATGTGCGGCTAGGAGCATGTTCAAATATCATGTCCTCCCTAAAAGAGGGCACGTGTTGTGGTGAGACCTGGAGACTGACCTCCTGGTTGTGGGTGGGTATATTGGACAGCCACAACACCCGCTTGGTAGGTCCCTCGTTGCTGGGTTTAATCTGGACAATGGGGTACAGTCTAAACGGACCGAGGGACCTATATATACCTATGCACGTGACCCAGAACTTCCTCTTTCAGCTCCTGCATTGTTACACCCACCCACCTCTCCATACTTTTAGGGCATTTTGCGATTGACCTTGCTATGCCGTTGGGTATTGTCTGTCGTTGGGACAGGGGCACGGCAGGAATTTTCCCCACTTGGCTGATTGGCTGTTGCCATTTGGGTTTTCACCTGCCACGTAGCAAATCATCACAACTTGTAAGGTTGTGGATAGGCACTGATTCAGGTGATAGGGATGGGAGAACGGTCTCACCATCCCTATGTGACGGGTATTCCGTTAAAGGTTTGGTCAACTGGTTTGGTCAATCCTTGAGAGGGGGTTGTGCTTGTGCCTGAGTCCAGGGCAGCATCTGGGGAGTGAACAGAGTGTTCCCAGGCTTTTCACCTACCTCAAGTGTTCACCCTTGGCAGACCTATGATGAAGCTTTGTGTCAGCACTACATGCAATGGTGCAGGGAGCTAGTCGAACCAGAGCCTATGCAACCACTCACTGTTCTGTAATCAATAAAGTTGTGGCCTAAATTCTGCCAAAAACCAAAACTAAAATTTGAGTCAATTGTGTGTTTATTTAGGGGGGAGGTCTCTGGGTCTGAACACGCAACTCTAAAACCTTAGAGCAGAGGTGGAGAACCCGTGAGCTGGATTCCAACTGACATCAGCCACACCCAGGATGTCAGTGGTCAAGGATGGATGGGTGTGGTAGTCCAGAAACATCTCGTGGGTTGAAGCTTCCCCACCCCTGACTTAGAGTTAAGTATCCCAGAAGGGAAGATTAGGGGATAGGTATGCAATGGGAAAGAAAGAAAGAAAGAAGGAAAGAAAGAAAGAAAGAAAGAAAGAAAGAAAGAAAGAAAGAAAGAAAGGCAAAAAATGGGGTGGGCATGGGGGGGGGGAGACTGTGGCAATCCCACCCACCAGTTGACCCAATGTGTTTTGACTACACATAATTTTGGCTTTAAGTATGATCCCCGGACCGTAAACCCTGTGCAAGTTGAGGGCTTATTGTAAACCTCACTTCTTGCAGTCTGAATCTATTCATTAAAAAAAAATGTTCCCATTTATGTTTCTTTTACAGGGCAACTCACAGATGTAGCTGTTACAGATTTTTTAAATTTATTTTTTAAAGGATTCTGTTTCTGCCTTTTTGTTTTACTTGCTTAATAGCCTTATAACCATTTTCATTTTATTCTATGAGCACTTAATGCCTAACTACAGTTTTCTTCCCTCCCTGCTCTCTTTCACACACATGTACTAACACAAGCCAGTCAGTATTTTATTGTGCATATGGAACTAAGTCTTTGTTTTCCAAAGAAATCTGTTTTGAACCGAGGATCAATTCCCCAGACTGACTGAATACTAGAAATGACAATTAGAAACTTCTTTTCACTAAGTGGAAAGAATAATTCTGAGTGCCCTGAGTTAAATTGCAGTGCTCAGCACTCAGTGATACCACATTGTTGTTATCAGTAATACATGGTTGAGTAATAGGATTTGCTCCACCAATGGTTTTACTTTATTTTAATGTAGCAAAAATTGAGAAAATTGGAGCGGCTTGGAGGATTTAATGATGGGGATTAGGGAGGGAATGCTTTTCTTTTAATGAACCAATGTTAGAGGACAGAAGTCCTTCTCTCTCCCTCCACCCCATTTGAACAGGATCCAGTGGAATTTGTTGGAATCCCCCCAAGTGGAACACTCTCTTTTCCCACGGTCACTTTAAACAGCAGATGCAGCAAAAATGCAAAGAGAGAACTACTCTGTGCCATGATTTCTCCTTCTGTGATCTTTCATTTCCAGACTCCTATTCATAAGCTCCTCAAGGATAAGAATAATTCTTTTATAGGTGCAAACTGTACAGTCCGACATCACACACTTTCACAAACTTCTTGGTCTCCTTTTGTAATGAGATATTTTAAACAGTACATGAGATAAGCAGGAGGTGCAACTTTACATTCCCACCTGCGCTGACATGAACAGGTTGATTAACATTCAGCTTATTTAGTAGAACTTTGTTTCTCTCATTTTTTAAAGAAATGATTTTCCTACTTTTATGCTGCTGAATATCTGTTTCATTTTTTTCAACATGTGTGTATATAGCAAAAAAGCTGTATTATCATATGCCATATTTATATAAAACTTACATGTACTTCAAACATCCTGTATACATTTTTCCAGTAATTATTTTTCAGCAATTATTGCTATAATCCTATAAGGTGCATCAGTATGATTATCCCATTATTATTATTATTATTATTATTATTATTATTATTGGGAGAAGAGAGAATTAGTTGTTTACCTAGGCCAGGCATGGCCAAACTTGGCCCTCAAGATGTTTTGGGACTACAACTCCCATCATCCCTAGCTAACAGGACCATTGGTCTGAGAGGATGGGAATTGTAGTCCCAAAACAGCTTGGAGGGCCAAGTTTGGCCATGCCTGCCCTAGGCCATATAGTGACTTCATTGACATACAATGTCAGTGTCATACAAACAAATCTTGTGTATGATGGCTTGAAAATAAAACTCATTGAGACTTATTTCTAGGTATGCATGTGTAGTTTTTCATTAACTTCTTACCCACTATTGTGCCCCACATAACACCTCCAAATGTAAATGTTGACACAAATGCCGACACTGCTTCCATTGTGCAATTCTCTTATCTTGTGTATATGTATATAACAGTTTTCTTTTAATTAAATTGAAATCTCTTTGGCTTCCTAACATAGTGATCCAATGAGGAGGAGGAAGAGAAAGAAGAAATCTGTAGCTATATAAGTAAACACTTCTGCCAGAGAAAGATGGGATGGTGATACTCACTGATTTATCTTCCCTCCTACTGCCTCTTCATTAACAACAACAAAATACCCTATTCCTAGAGTGTTGGTGGATGCTTTGGAATGGTCTTGGAAGTGCCACTGGATGGAAGGGTGCTGAGGAAAGAAATAATTGGCAAAAATAATCCACCTTCCCTGGATCTTGAATCTTTCAAAAAGGGAGAGAGAGAGAAGAGAAGAGAAGAGAAGAGAAGAGAGGAGAAGAGACCTTCTGATCACTGGTGAACAGTTCTGGATCCAACCAAAAGTGATCAGGATTGCGGAATACAGCTGACATCACATCACATCCACACTTATGTGGATTTTTAAATATATATATTTTCACTTCCATGTTCACTAGACTTGCTGTGGATAGGAGTATTTAGAAATGGGCTCAAAGAATTCCCTATCTCTCCATTAAAAATGATCTTGAGCATTTGTCAGGATTTGATCTGATCTGAATACAGTGGAACCTTGGGTTACGTACTGTCCTCCTTACGAACGCTTCGGGTTATGAGCTCCGCTAACGCAGAAGTAGGTGTTCTGGGTCGCGAACTTTGTGCGGCGGCAGCAGGAAGCCCCATTAGCGAAAGTGCACCTCAGGTTAAGAACGGTTTCAGGTTAATGGACCTCCGGAACGAATTAAGTTAATAAATGGAGGTACCACTGTATATAGTGCTAAGCAGAGCTTTTTTCGGGGGGGGGGACGACGCATGGGTACACATACCGCTGAACATTTTGTGAATCTTTGTACTTTTGTCCATTTATTGTATTTATTTTTCCTGATTTTAACTGTAAAATGGTGGTTTTCTTGAGTCAAAATGAGAGCACCCCTAAACATTTTTAAAGAAAAAAAGCACTGGTGCTGAGCAATATATTCCTTTCTAAAATAAATGTGTCTACAGATATTTCTGGTTCATCGCTTCCTGCACACCACCTAATGGGATGAACCACATAAGGATATGGAGAATGAAGAACATCTTCTCCATTCATTTCAAGTCTGACAGTTGTACTTCTATGCAAGTCAGAAGAGGGTGCCCAAGCACAGGGCGACTCTCTCTGTTTCCTCTGACTGCACATTGCCAAACACATGTAAAGTATTAACAGCACTTGCTGCTTCTGCCACTTCAATAATGAATGAAAATTCTGGCTCACAGCAATGTAATCTGCGGTCACTAGGCCAGCCTTTCTTCATATTAATCCTCCGACCCTCACTTCAGTTATGAACAATGGAGCTGGGAACACATGTAGAATATTGAGGTCAACGGAAACCAGATGTATTGTATTCACTATTGATGTTTCCCATAGCCCTCTCTAAGGTTTTGGCTGCATTCTCGTCAGATATAGTCATTTTTTTGTGATGTTTTTATACTGTATATATTACAACTTGTTCATTTAATATATGTGTGGTTGAAACATTTGAATTTGTCTGCACTGTTAAGAAAAACAATCGCTTGCTTTAAGTAACTATGCAACAGTGTTAAGATGAAGAAGTGAACATTTGTAGAATAAAATAATAGTGTATTGTAATTCCTTATTAGCTGATCAGATTTTGTCACTTGACACTGGATGTTTCAAGAGAGGTTTGTGAGAAAATTGCACATACACATACCCCTCCTCATAGAAGCTGGCTTATATGGCTATAAAGCCTCCTTGCAAATATACAGAAGAAGCTTTTTAAAAATATGTAAAAAGAAATAAAACCCCTTTTTAATTAAAAATTGGACCCTTTGCTGACAGAAAGTTAGATCTTATTTATTTAATAGGATACCCAGAGCCAGATTTTCATTCTTTCCCCCACTGGGAGGTGGTTTATTGTTTGCTTCCTTTCTCCTGCCTGTTTGGTGTGTAATTTAAGACTGATGCCTCCCTGTGGGGAGAAAAAACTTGATCAGAGAACAGCCTGCACTGCCACCTAAACAAATTATGTTTTAGTCACTGCTGATGTTGGCTCTGTCATAATGGAAATGCATAATTAATGCATTTGATTCAAGTGCTTTGGAAATACAGGCACATGAAACTAATTCAAGAGGGGGAGATATAACAGGATACCCTAACCACAAAGGGCCAGTGCTAAAACTGAACAGTCAGATCTCTGAGCAGCAGTACTTGGGAAATACAACCGTTTACTTTTATTTCATGGCCTCCAATTTAACTCACTCCACGTTGTCTCTAACTTTGTCTGAAGTTAATCATCAGCCAACTTTCTCCATGCATTGAGCTATGTCTCCCTCTTCCTCAGATTACTGAGCAGCTGTAGATAGTATCATTCAATTCTGTGACCTGGTTCATATGTAATGCTAAGCCAAATCATGACTTAGTATATGCACACTAGTATGAGGTTGCACAGCTTATCACCTGGAGAAGACAAACCATAAACCCAGATTCAGAAAATCTGAAGCCAAGCCATGGTTTAGCTCACAGCAGCGTAGCAGCAGGAGGACTTGAGGAGGAGTTCAGAAGCTGCAAACTTCTCTCCAGGAACTCTCACACTTGTGCATTTGAACTCAGTCAGTTTGGCCTAACTTTATGTGTGGTCCAGCTCTATATGTTGCAGAGATGGTACACAAGGTCACAGCAAACATTAATCATATGATTAGAGCTGTCACACAGGAAGTATTAAAGTGGTAGCTGTAAAGTTAAGTAGTTGTGAATTTCTACCCTGGCTAGTCTGACATGCATAGTGCTTCCCCAGTGCACCTGTCATCCCTCTGATTGAATGTACAATATGTATGAAGACTAAAGTTCCATATGGCTCTGATGATCAAACAAAACTGGATCAACAGAGAGTGTTTGTTTTGTATCTGGGAAGATATGAAAGACCCACAACTTTATGGTCATTATTTCTTAAGGTTCCTTTGTAAAACCTGCAAAGGAGAGCTGCTCTGAGGGGGGGGGCAGATTCTAAAGGGAGGGGAAAGAGAGCCTTTATCACCTAGACCTTTCCTGGATCTTCTGTTAAGAAGGTCTTGGTTACTTGGAATAGCATAAATATGTAAAGTAGAAAGTGTTTAATGAGGTGTGTCCGTAAAGCACAGATGAAAACTGCACAGAGCCTCCCCTCCACAGCAAAGAGAATAGTGTTGTCCTAGCTTTTATGGAGTATCATTCATACTCTGGGACCACATGTGAATCCCAAAGCTGTTAGAACTGATTGAATGAATCTGGCCATGACATCAAAGAAGAGGAAGATTTCCTAAACTTGCAGGTGATTTCATACATTTTTCCTATCGGAGGAGCCTGATAAAGATTAAGCCATTTCTCATTAACTACCTGCAGAGCTGCAAGCAGTGATAATAGACATGTGCTAATTTCTCTGGTGCACACTGCTATGAAGTACTGCTGTAGTTTGTCTTTTACCTGCTTCATGACTCCAAATATCCTCAATTAGCAGCTCATTTTTTTTGTTGGGTTCACAGCAGCCGCTAAACATCTGGTGCTTTGCCCGAAAATGCTCTCCATCTTCTAGCTTCTGGGATGCAATATAGCTTTGGACTATTTAAACTTTGATATAAAATTCTAAATGACCAAATTATTCTGCTGTAATGGGCCCTAAGTGAAATGAAATGGATGGCCTCAGCTTTTTCTTTCCAAAATGGACCTCTCTCACACCTCTTTGCCACTGCACGGCAGGAAAAGCAATCAAAGCAGAGTATGGCCAAATGACAGCATCTCCATTTTAAACAACAAAATCACATTTGATTTCTTGGTGAGGGGCGGGGGGAAAGACTAAAATAGACCAAGTAAAACCAAAACTGTACAATGGTAAATGTTCCCATCAGGAAGGCAACAAGCTGCCTTCTTCTCTTCAGACAAAAAGGGCCCAAGAATAATTTGCGGAGCAAGACCCTAGTTTAATTCTTTAATGAAACCAACTTTCAGTATGACCTTTCCTTGATGTTTTAATCATATAGTGGCCCTATGTTCTTACTCCAAAATATAAGAATAATAGGAGTGTGACAAAGCTAAATGCATTAAATGATTGTATCTCCAACACTCTGGTAAATCAGGTCTAATATCTGCAGCCTTTATTTTACTCCATTCCTCATTCTCCCAGCCGCCATGCAATTTCTGGCCCCTTATCAAGTTCACAGAGGAAGAAAAAGTTCTCCACATTAAGAGTTTCTGTCTAAATATTTCCTGTTACTGCTGTCTGCACAATTAATACCAAACAGTGCCAAATTATTTTCTGAAACTCTCTGACTGGAAGCTGTGTTTGCACAATTAAGGTGGTGATTCACTGGCAATTTGATCTCATGGTGCCCAAACCACAAAGGTCTATGCAGTCAAAGACATAGCCTTCCAGATCAACAGACACAGAATTCCTCACAGACACAATTGCAGGCAGATGGTAAGTAGAAATCCCTTTAAGGTAATTGTATTGCTTTGAACAGATTTCCTGGTATTGACCATCATTTCACATAAATAATACACTCTTGTTCTTAGTTTTTAAGGCAGTCTGGTTGCCGTTTAATGTTAATGATAAGTTCCTAGCTCCAGTAAAGAAATATTGTCTGTGATAAAGTCATAGTGCAGTTCAACATACAGTCAAGAGGCAGAGGGAAACCGCTGGGGTGCTCACTTAACATGTTTCACTGAACATATTTTACAAAGAATAATGTGTCTACCATATTTTTAAAAGGATGGAGTATCTAACCATCAATCTATCTTAGAAAATTACTTTGGAAACAACTTAAGATGCTGATCTCTCTGTAGACCACATATGAGACATGGAGTAATAGAGGCAGGTAGGAAGAGTAATAGCACATTTATCATTTATACAGCTTGCAAGGTTAGGACCCTTAACTTTCCTCTGAAGGTTCCACTTGAGTAGAGTAAGGATAAATGTATGACACTGTTCCTTAGCCTTCACATTTAAGCATTTCTGCAATAGTTTTCTCTACCATTCCTCTTTACCACCAGGCCAATGAAGGAGTTCAAAAATATAACAGAAGGCTATTCATACACTTAGCAACCATTATCCTATTGAATTTATTATTATGATTATTATGATTATTATTATTATTGTCCATGCGCCAAACTATATGCCAAACTCTGAATGATTTTCCACTAAAGAAAAGGTGGGGAAGAGATAAAGTAAATGAGATTACCAGTCATTTTCAGTATCATCAACAATATCAGCAGTAATTTGAAACCTGATGCAGATGGCACTGCAGGGTAAATACATCTGGGCCCTACCCACTGATTCTGCAGCCAATTTATATATGTTGATCTCTTATATATGTTGATATAAACCATGAGACTTTAGGGCTGTATTTGAGATCTATATTTTTCCAGACTTCAAAGCATAAGAACAGGCTGCAGAGAGGGTCAGATGAAAATGTGGAAGCTCCATATGGAAAGCTGGATGAATGCACAGAGGTCAGTGATCAGGCCATGGTCTTACCTCCCCTCTGGCTCAAGTTAATTCATCCTACATTGGCATCTACATAGAACTTCAAAATAGTTAGTGCTGGGTAGGAGAATAATTTCTATTGTACTCCCACAAAACCTACTAGCTAGGTATCTTGCCAGCTTACTAGTTATTTTCCACTCAAAACATAAGCTACTCAAGGATCGACATATAGCAGGCAGCTTCTCAAGCAGTGAGAGAGTTACATGCATTTTCTACTCTTCTAGTTTCTTGAGGAACAAGTAAATCAGGGCACAAGAGATTCGAGAAAACCTAGTGTGGCAAGCAGCCATTACAGCAGTAACAGAGTTGGATGAATTTTCTGCTCTTGTGATTTCTTGAGGATGGCATTTCCAATTACAATGTGTTTTAAGCACACGGCATTTGTATGATAAGCAGGCCCTCCCGAGACCTATCTGCCTCCATGTGGGGGATAGATTTGCAGTACGTTGCATTCGGAGAGATATGCTTAAAACTCCTGCTAAAAGGAATTGAATAATGAATTTATTATTAAGGGGAAGGCCTGCCACTAAAGCATTGTGAGGGAAATACATGAGGTGAGGGAAACATTTTTTAAAAAAGAAACCTGTAAGACAGAAAAGATGATAAAGTTCAGAAGTATGGACAATTGAGTTTGAAATACAAGTAATTCATACATGTATTTATGCCAGAGGTGCCAGGTTGCACCCAAGATTGAAGGCCTGACGAGCATTGCCCATGTGCAACATTTTGCATGTGTCACACAACACATGTGTGTGATGTCACACACACTGTGTGATGTGTGCATGTGATGTCGTGTCATCCGTAGGAGGCTGAGCACTCTGGGGAAACCTGGCCTCTGAAGCTGCAATACACAACGTGTGTCACACGTGATGTCATACGCCTACATCACACGCTGGACCCTCTCAACACTGAGAGTACCCAGCCCCTAGAGTTGGCATGCCTGCAGTGGCGTAGCGTGGGGGGTGCAGGGGGGGCCGGCCGCACCGGGCGCAACATCTGGGGGGGCGCGCTCGCACTCGCAGCTCTCTGCCCCTACCTGGCTCACTCTCTCTCTCTCACTGCAGTGCTGGCTGTGCGAATCCGATCCGAGCCGCCGGGTCGCCGCCCACTGTGGAGGGGGTGGGTGCCAGGCGTGCGGTGCGGAGAGAGAGCGAGGGACTATCTGGGGGAGGGACAGTGCAGTGGCCACCCAGCGCAGCGCTGAGCGCGGGAGAGAACCACACCACACCAGCCCAGGCAGCAGCAAGAAGAAGCTGGCAGCGGTGGCAGGTTAGGGGTTAGGGGGTGCAAATTACTTGCCTTGCCCCGGATTAGGGGGCGCAAATTACTTGCCTTGCCCTGGGTGCTGACAACCCATGCTACGCCACTGCATGCCTGACTTATGATGGCATACAGCTTGGTACATGGGAACTTCCCTGTGGTGTCCTGCAGGGTTCCATTTTGTCCTCTGTGTCATTTAACATATATCTGAAGCTGCTGGTGGGGGGCAGTCGTTGGCTGTTTGGGAGTGAAGTTTTATCTCACAGTCATGACTTCGAGCCCCATGTTGAGCAAAAGATTGGACCAGATGACCCTAGTGGTCCCTTCCAATTCTGTGATTCAATATGTGAATTTCATCTGAATCAGGATAGATGGCTGAGAGGGTAGATAGGTGTTTGGAAGCAGGGTGGCCTGAATGGGGGGTCGCAGCAAATCGAAGCTGAATTCTGAAAAGACAAAGGTGTTATGTATTCCATGTTCCCAAGTCCCAGAAGTGGGAACACACAACATTGTGGACAGGGTTGTACTTTGTACAGGTCCATAGTTTAGGAGTACTCCTTGATGCACCATTGTTACTTGAAAGTAGATTGTAATATTCAGGTGGTAAGTTCAATTGTTCTCTCTCAGTATTTTTTTTAAAATGAATTAAATCTGAAGTCTATGCAAGGCAGATATAATTCCAGTTTTAAAGACATTGTAACTAAATCACACTGCTGCCCAAAGTTCAAATAGGATGCCTGCGGTAGTGCTAAAATAGTAACCAGCTTCTGACACGATCCCCTGCAACTCTCTGCCAGATCATCCTTTTATTTCTTATCATGCTAGGAACATTGCATGGTTTTGGCAGTTACACAACGGAAAGAAAAGAAAAAGAAAGCAGAATTCTGTTTAGTCTCTAATTTTGCTTGGTGTGAAACTGGAGTTCTGCACAGTTTTCAGGAGCTATATTATGCAAGAGATATAGGAGTTGCTGTTGGTTGCCATGGAAATAACGTCCATTCATTTTGAAACTTAGTTGTCTCACTGAATGCACAGAAGTGTCCTTTTTTTAAAAAAAAAAAGATATTTATTCAGAGTTTCAAAAGTACAAGAAAAAGGACAAAAAATAAGAAAAAAAGAAACAAATACATCACAACAAAAAAGAAAAAAAAGAAAAAGAAAGAAAGACAAATCCCATATTACATCTTTTCATTTGCTTATTTCTTTGACCTCCTCACACCTCCCTTTTTGTATTCTAATTTAATTCGTTGTTTCAGCAAATTCTTTCCGTCTTTCTCAATTCTTATTTAGATAGTCTAACCTATTAGTTAACTCAACAAATCCTTTCCATCTTTTGACATATTCTGTTATTCAATTTACCTTGATTTATTTAACCTTGTCTTACCATAAAAAGAAAACCTTAATGTTCAAAATTTAAAACATATTTATACATAGCTCCTTATATCCTTTCTACTAAAGCCAGATAATTCCATTCCAACATTTTCCCTAATATTTCATTAGTTTTACACTAATTCCAAAAATAAAAAGAAAAATTTCCTTTTATAGGCTTTTTTTTTTAAAAAAATTATCCAACGTCCCTTCTTCCTGGTCTCGGGTTATGTCAGTCCTTACTGTCCATTCCATCCAGTCCATCAACCTGGTGAACTTATGTCCGAGGCCCTTAAGTCTCTTCTATGTCTCTTCTGCAGATTTTCTTCTTGTTGTTTATGCTTACACTTTTCCTTATCTTTTGTTGGTTTCTTTCTTAATTTCTTCCCTTTCTCCTTGAGGAGTAGGTCTCTGGGGGATTCCAACCGATAGTTATATCCATCTTCCTTCATCAGACTAGCCCATTCCCCACAGTCCCACTCCCCGCCATCATCACTGTAATCCAAAAAGTAACTATCCAAAAAATAGTTGTCAGCATGTTTCCAAGTCCCCCTAAAGTTAAGAGCCTCCTTAACTCCAGACTCTCCCAGGCCCACTCCAAATTCAGTCTTCCAAAACAGTGGCTTATGCTCCTGCAGGGCTTCGGATCTCTCCATTTGTGTTGCTTGGGGTGCGATCGCAGCCTCCTCCATCTTCATCTGCCCTTGCACTTGTCCAGTCGAACCAGTTTCCTGAGTTGGTCGTTGCATAATTTCTATGTTTCCTGTTAATCCATATTCACTGGCTACAGCAGTCATCAAGTCCAACTTCTCCTTCATCAAACCCGTCTTCTCATGCAACTGCTCCAGCAAAGCATTTGTCTTGCAAAAAGCAGACACCAAAACTTCCTCCCAACACATTTCTATTCAAGGTCAAACGGCTGGTCCCACGATCCCAATCTCACAGCTGTGACGTCTCCAAGTAAACTGCAACAACAAATTGACAAGCTCCCTCTAGGGGACACAATTTCTATTTGTATCCATCTTTTTGAAACATGTCCAACAAAAGAAAGTTACTTTCAATTTTCAATTTTCAAATACTTTGTTTCTTTAAAATGCAGAAGGCAGCATTGAAGTCAGTTTGGTTCTTTTTTTTAACTATCTGTCAAAATGCTGCACGTACAATCAATGGACGTCTCCAGCAATTTCTGTCCTGACACCCCGTTCCCAGGTTTGAGACGATGGAAACTTATTTTCCTTTACTCCCTCTCCTGCAGGCTTAAACAGTCAGATTTTTCCCCCTTTTCACCTGCTTCCAAGGGGGTTTTATTAGTTGTAAATGCAGGAAATTCCAACCTTTAAGACAACTTTCCAGGCTATTAGATTGTAAGGTTTTTGCTTCAGTCTATTTACAAAAAGCGGGAGGCGGACTTCCTGTTTTGAACCTTCCCGCTTCGGAGCCTAATTCAAGTATTTCTTGATCCAACTTTCCGTTTTTACTCACGGGTACTTGTTTAGAGTCCAATTGTCAACAGGAAAAAGTCAGCGCTCTCCGGCGATGGCTGTGCGGCTTCCCTCCGTGAAAGTAGCAATCAGTTCGCAGCACCGCGCTGCTCACCCCACTTCGCTCCGGAGCCCCAAATTGGGGTTCCCTGCGAGTAGGGGAGGCGCTCCTGGTGCTCTGCTGAACCCCACATTCCCAGGCTCCCTCCGCCTGGGATTTCTAGCGGGTCCCCACCTTGAATGCACAGAAGTGTCCTTAATTTCTGGACATTAATTCATTAGCTTCATGGAGTTAACATGGGGATTTTTATTTCAGGAAAAGAATCAGCAGCCTTATAAAATAGATTCAGTTTCATTCCATATGGATGTGATGGGGATGATAATAACAAGTAGAAAAAAAGTAAGAATATTTAGCATAATGACTCTTTATCCATATATATGTAGCCTCCATTGCAATAGGCAGTAAAAGACATACCAGTAGGTTAAACACAGGTAATTCCTTTTCTTAATATCTTGTTTATCCCAATGGAACTCTTCCTTATTCCGCATCACTACCCATTGAAGAGCCTGGAAACAAGAGTACCCCTATTGTCTTCAAAATACCCACCATACCACTTCACTTTGTTAAGAAGAATGTGAATAATTGAAGTACAATCAAATGCTTGCATCCCTATTGCAAGATTTGGGGCCATTGGTGGCCACAATCCTCTACACGTGCGTTCAGAAGTAAGCCCCAGTGAATTTAGTGGGACTTCTACAGTTAAGATACTCATGTTGCAAGCCTAGCATTGTTAGGGTGTTGGATTTCTTAATTTGGTGGTGAGATGCTTCAGCTATAAACTAAACTAGCAATAAGCTCATGTAGGTATTGGAAATCATACATGATGATTATAGGGCTTTCCCTAGGGATGTTTTAAGTATTAAAACTCCACTTTATGCTTGACATAAGTACAAAATTACTTACTAGCAGTTAGGTATTAGTGAAATATTAAAGAACATAGGTAAGGAAGTCTGTTTAACAGTTTTGTTCAAGCTTTAAGAAAACAGAATAGTAGTTCGAGTACAAAGAGTGAGAGAACATTCTGTGGTTACAAAGGAGATGCCAGCCAGTTGCAGGTGACATTTTGGCTAAGAAAATTCACTGAACAGCACATCACAGGATGTGATGAAAACCTTCTGTTGAAACAATTTACTTCCATTTTGAGGAATAAAGTGTTATTAACCAATGGCTTTGCTAGGTTTTAGCATAAAATTAATAAAATTTGGTGCAGTTATGAGGGTTTGAAAGGTAGAGTGCACATGAAGTGGCTTCCGGCCACTTATAAAACATCCAGGCAAATAGCCTTTTGTTTCCTTGGCCCTGGCTATCCTTCTGTATTAGAATCTAGAATGACTATCATTATAGCTAGGTGAGAGGGGCCATGTTCACATTCAGGTCTCAGATTTAATCCCTGATATCACCAACCAAAAGAATCAGAAAGCAGATAATGTGAGAACCCTGGAGAGTCACTGCCAATCAGCAGATATTAGAGCAGATGGACAAATAATATATCGACTAGTGCAAAGCAAATATATAAAGGTTCTATGATCTTCTGATTTTTCCATCAGTGGTTTTAATATTTTATGCAGATGAATACCAAGTCATTTCTTTCTATGGAATGTCAATAAAAGAATCATTTAAAACACTATTTTTATAATATTTGTACACAGCCAATATGGGTAATAAATTATGCAATTTTAATATGAAATAGATGGATCAGAGTAGAAGAAAGGGTAATTAAACTCTCCCCCTCCCCAACACAATCTGAATAGCAGCAGTTCCTAGGATGAGTGCAAATATATTTTATGGGTAAGAGAGATTATATCATCATAGGGAACGTATGTAACACTACAAGTAATGTATATTTATCTGTTTACTTTCCATTCCTTTAGAAGTAATGTGGAATTACTTGGATGAAGAGCTTTTTTCTTCTTTTTTCTTCTTTACTTTGTGACTTATCTCCCATGTCACTGTAACATTTGATTATGAAGTCCTGTCTAGCTCGCCAGTCTACTTTTTACTATTTCTACATCACTGAGCCTGTCGTGAGTGACAGAAGGTATGCCTCTGCCAGCATTCTGCCTCTATAAAACACCTAGGTCCCTTTTTCACCAAGGAGGTAAATATGTGCCAAAATTCTGAATTGCATGAGGTCAGTTCTTAAGCATTTTATATTTGAACACGCCATGTTCTTAATAAAACAGATGATCAATGCACAAAGCTATTTTGACTGGGGGTTGGGCAATCATAAAATGGTTTCTGTGTGCAAAACATCCTGTTGAAATATGCAGTTGTACTAAGGAATTACAACAGCATCTCTACAATCCTACCAGCTTTCACATCATGATCCAGCTACAACAGGGATGATGGAAAAATGGGACATACTCCATCCTTACCTTAATAGTTCTAGTAGTCAGAAACTGGAAAAGGTTCATTATTCTGGAGAGTGATGGTGGCACATTTTTCATTTCAGGGGTTCAAAAACACCCCTGCCCCAATTTAGAAATTATCAAGCTTATTATTATATATCTGAGCCCCCTTGCTCAAATTTAGGATTGGCTCATAATTGTCTCAAGGTCATTGAGTTCTCTCTGTGATTACTTCTTTTTCCCCAAGCAAACTTAGCATTGTGAACACAAGGAAGAGGCAGGAAATGTTTGCTGGTGACAGAAAAGGCCTTGGAAGTCTAGACATATTCATGAGTGGCCGTTGGTGCTGTGATGCACGAGAATTGTAATTTCCATTACCTCCTAGTTCAGTGAGGTGAACTGGATACATTGGAAAGTATGTGAGGTGTTGCAGGACACCTCTATATCCAGTTGTGGTGGCATTTCACATTTATTGTTGTGGGTAAACCCAAGCTGCTTTGTAGGATTTATGAACAAGTTAAAGGATAGAAATTGATGTTTCTCCTGAACATTCAAATGTAGTTTAATCTGAAACCAGACTGGTGTAAATTATGTCATGTTTAAAGCCTTTGTGCTTATCCTCCAGCATTCCTAAACTACAATGAGATCATGTCAAAATGTATTTTTTCCCCCAGACTGATGTCCTTTTGCAACACGGCCACCTGCCAATATTATGAAGCACAGCTGTTCTTCATTGAGACAAGTAGTTTATCACCATGTTCACAGCGGAATTATGAGCTGTAAGGCTTGGGGTCTGTAGTGGATACATCTGCATTATCCAGAACCTTGGCATATTCAAACTATAGTTACTTCTGGCATTCATCCATTTTCCTGGATGTTATTTCAGCCCTGATGATAGTCTGTGCCTTATTATTTAGGTAGATGACTAAATCATGACTGATAATGTTTTAATATTGCTGTTCTACTTATTGATAAGAGGTACTTTTATCTTCTAGCTACCTGCCAGATGTGTAACTTGTTCTAGAAGCATGCAGTTGATGTCCAGGCCTCCTGTTCCAAAGTGGTCAATAGCCACTTCAAAATGTAATGATGAAGAATCTTCTGTAAGAATTTCTTAGTCCCTGCTGACCATTCATTAAGCCAACCTTTCCATAGATCTTCGTCTTTCTTGGAGCACTCCCTGTAGCAATGTTACCTGACCCAGCTGCCTTCAGGAAATCTGAAGTTTAGGTGATTATGATCATAGCATCAATGTGTTTATTTAATTAGCAAATCTAATTCATGTATTGATGGAGGCTTAAGTTATGCAAATTTGTGAGAAGATTGTGTCCATTGTAAAATAACGGTGTGGAGGCTGCCAGCATAGAAAGACTCACTTTGCCAGAACATTCAGTTCTATAGCCAGCTCATGATGAGGACAGATTGTGATGTACCAACTGCCAACAGGCAACATCATGGTGCCAGATACTATGCAGGAAGGCAAGAAATAAAGCCAGTGTGGCATATAGTGTTATGCGATTAAGCCAGTGGCTGTGGCCAGAGCAAAGGGCTCTGTGTCTTTGTTCCCCATGATGCTTCATTGAGTTAGATAAACACATGTCCATACTTTGGAATTATAGCATGTGTTGGATCTGGATAACTTGACACCTTTCCATCTCCAGTTTCTTATGCTATCACTAATTCAAATATTGGGGTTTGTTATGGAGATAGAAAGGGACGCGGGTGGCGCTGTGGGTTAAACCACAGAGCCTAGGACCTGCCGATCAGAAGGTTGGCGGTTCGAATCCCCACAACGGGGTGAGCTCCTGTTGCTCGGTCCCTGCTCCTGCCCACCTAGCAGTTCGAAAGCACATCAAAGTGCAAGTAGATAAATAGGTACCGCTCCAGCGGGAAGGTAAACAGCGTTTCCATGCGCTGCTCTGGTTCGCCAGAAGCGGCTTAGTCATGCTGGCCACATGACCCGGAAGCTGTACACCGGCTCCCTCGGCCAATAAAGCGAGATGAGCGCCGCAACCCCAGAGTCGGTCACGACTGGACCTAATGGTCAGGGGTCCCTTTACCTTTACCTATGGAGATAGAGCTTCTATTACTTATCTATGGCTAGCCTAAATCAGATTGTTACTCTGTCTTTGGCTGTGTACACACTCCCGTTCACTCTGCATTGTGCTCCCCCTTGGGTTTGGGAAGTGATGGACACAGGTTAGCCACAATCCGTGTCTATCTTGTCATTTCTTATTAAATGCGGTGTTTTGATATATTTTCCCCAAAGCAGCTTTGACCCAAATTGAGAAAAAGAGTGACCTAGCTGTGTTTTAAGCCAGTAACGTGCACACAGCCTCTCTTTGTGCTCATGCTATCTCAAAGAGTTAGTCTTTTAATTTTTATGTATGCTACTTATGCATTCATGTATTTATTATTCATATTGAACCGCCCTTAATGTAATCAGAATGTTAACTAAAAATCTCTGAAGCCGAAACTATACATTGCCACCACACCCAACCCAAAGAAGACTTGAGATACCACTTTAAGTTGGGGAAAATGTTATATTTATTAAATATAACATTAAGGAAAATTTGAGGATCTGCAGAAGAAAACCAGTTAACCTAACTTGATCCAATTCAGCCAAACAAAATGTAGTCCATTCAGGAAAGTTCCTGACTTAGGGAGGGGTCCATCTCACTCCCAACTCCTAAGGTGATGAAAGTCACTACTTATACTATACAACGAGGACTGGGATAAATTATTCCTCCTTGCTACATGGGCCCTTGGTCTGTGAATCAGACAAGCGCACTGTGGTCTGACTGGTTCAGCGTTCACCCCAATGTGCATGTCTAGCCCACCTGGCAGCCCTTTCACCCACTAAACAGTGTAGGGCAACACCAGAGTTCCCCTATCCCACAATGCCTCAGGATTAAAGGTCATAAACTATTTTTCCTGTCTAGACTAAAGGCCACTAGGGGCAGTCAGCAACAGTTTGAATGCTTCCTCCAAAGCACAAAGAAAAGCTGAAGCAGAGCCCTTGTCATTCCCCCGCAAAATGTGGAAGAAAGGTAATGGTGCATCCTGTGATCTGAGATGTACGCCCCCACATTGCTTAAAATGAAACCTTTAATTAACTGGATCACCTTATGCTGAGCTCTGTCAATTTAGGTGGGCTGGAAAGCAACCACCTTATCATGTTGTGACAGTGTTCTAGGAGCAGGAACGTCTTTGATGAGCACCCTCCCAACTTCTTCTCAGTGTGCGCCTGCTAGTGTTTCACAGACAGTGGTACCTCGGGTTAAGAACTTAATTCATTCTGGAAGTCTGTTCTTAACCTGAAACTGTTCTTAACCTAAAGCACCACTTTAGCTAATGGGGCCCCCTGCTGCTGCTACGCCGCCGCTGCATGATTTCTGTTCTCATCCTGAAGCAAAGTTCTTAACCCGAGGTACTATTTCTGGGTTAGCGGAGTCTGTAACCTGAAGCGTATGTAACCTGAAGCGTATGTAACCCGAGGTACCACTGTACAAACTTTTCTCAAGGTCAACTCTTTTTAGTGGGTAATGTTGCTTTGCCAACCCCCTCTCAGCTCCCTTGGTCAGCTGCCGCTGCAGCCCCATGCCAACATCCCTCCAGCAGAGGTGGTTTTAAGGCATAACAACCAGTTCTCCCGCACTGGGCACTGAGCGTAGGGGGAGCTCACTAAGCACTTGCCCTCACACCTCCTTCCCAAAGCATGGCATGGAGTGAGGGCTTGCGGGGGAGGCCTCCAAATTTTGGCCTAGCTCAGGGCACAACAGTAGCCTCCCCAGCCTCCAGCAAGGTGGGGCAAGGTGGCCAAGCACTCCCCCTTCTCCCTGGTGTATGTCTTCACCTGGGTGACCACCTCCATTTGGCTACAAAGGAACAAATATGGAAAAGAGAAATAAATTGATATTTTCACCTTGGGTTTTTTTATTCTTTATTTTAAAAATAATACTCTTTTTATTTATCTCCATGGTACAGAAGATAAATTTTGAGAAAACAGTTGTTAGAACAGTAAACAACAAACAACTTGTCCTGATAAAAGTTTCATTTGTTGTTTTGAGATTATGCTGTTACATCTTTGGTTTTTTCTTTCATTTCAAGCACAATAACACAATTGTCATTGGGGGAAATAGTACACAGGAAATGGAATTTTATACCTTCAGTCCCCTATCAGGATCAGAATGAAAATCCACTTCATTCCTCCTATTGGCATAAATGGAATCTTCCTTTTCTAAGGCTCCAAAGCTGAGTGTGGGGGTGGCAGTATTTTGATTGCAACCACAGCTGGAAAGGAACAGTATATCCCTCCCTTCCCTGCGGACTGTGGTCCCAGTCACACTCCCTCTTTCCCTGTAATTGAACATAGAATAAACAAAGATGCAGTTCTACACTACACACTTATTTTGACCTTCCAAGACTATTCTGGATGACTCAATAAGCTTGACTTGTAGAGAATGCTCTAGAGTGACTTTTAATAGGTTCAAGGCAATGCTAGCCAGCTTTCATGCTGTGACTTAAAGACAAGTAAGTCTTGCCATAGAATTCTATCTTACTACCAGGGGACAGACATTAAATTGAGTTAAAATGATACCATTCTATGCATAAATTTCATTCATATACTTTTCAAAACTGCTGCTCCTATCAGTATTATATCAGGAGTTCCACATAGCAATGTGATTTGAGTATTTGGGAACAGTAATACAATGGCAAAAACTTTGAACCAAAACTTTAAGACATAACAAATGAGATACTTACAGAAATAAAAGAAATGGTAAAAATATTATAACACACTGATTTTACAGTAGCAATTAAATGCTATAAACTCAGCTGTAATATTGAAAAGTTGCAAAGAGTTACCATGAGTCCATGAGTTACCACATCCATATAAGAAACTACTGCTATTTCTGTGCAAATGAATTTAGTCTCAGCATGGACAAGATAGTCTATCAAAGTAAAAATCACTTGTTATCTTTTTTATTTTTTTAAAAAAATCTTTTCTTAGGCAGAAATCTTTTTGGCAAAGCATGGTGTGGCATGTCTTATTTTTATTTGCCAAATTAAAGTCTTCCCACTAGAAAAGTTTGAAGTTTCCAGTTCAATAATTAAATCATTAATATTTACATTACATAAGGAATACTGCCAGGATAATGGCATTGATCAGTATAATCTGTCCAACTGTAGGATGAGATTGTGTTCTGTTTTCCAACAAGGCACGCACACTGAAGCAAGACTGGTTTAGGTGGCTGATATTTATGCCTATGAATCAACACAAAACACTTAGAGTAAATCCCATCAGGCTCTCTCCTCATTTAAAAAACCTACCAATGTTATTATGTTGAATGTGTGCCCAACACAAGGGGTGCCTAAGTTATCCAGAATCTAGGCCTGCAGGCTTCCTGACTTCAGTGATGAATGGTATTAGCTATCCTAAATCGGCTTACCTACTGCCCAAGAATCATTACTAGGAATGGAAGTTCTCTGTCTGAGATTTATTTTGATCAATGGATGAAAAAGCTTTGGGATTTGGGACCCCTTGATCACAGTGCAACAGTAGCACACTTGCTAACTGAAGCAATGAAGAAAAATAAATAACCATAAAAAGTCAATTGAGACCAGAGCAGCCATTTGAATTTTTCAGCCATAGCACTATGTAGGAAAAAATAATGGCTGAATGAAATTGAAGGGGGGGAGGGAGGGGAAAAAGCACAAGTGTAAGACTGGCTACAAATCCAAACAGACAAGATTAGAAAGTAAATGCTAAATTTATTACAAGTTACATGATATTGCTGAGTCTGCTTAATGGAAAAGGGATAGGCAACAAAATGAAACAGCTTGGCCAAAACTACTAAAAATAAATTGGTGTGTGAACACTCTTACTTTTTCTTTCTACTGCTGTTGCAAAGCAATCCTTTCCCCTGCCTGCCTCCCCCCCTCCAGTAACTTGGCAATCTTCAATTCATATTGTTCAGTCATTCTTCTGAAATTAATAGACCTTGGGTAAAAACTATTAAGTTGTCAGATAAAATCAAAATAGTTTTATTTACTTATTAATTTTTCTAAGTTATGCCATCTCAGGGATGTGGGATAGGTAACTTAAAAATTTAGGATAAATAAATAAATAAGATGGCTATTAAATTAAAATTAGTTCAGACTAGGTGAACCCAGTTATCAGAAGCCAGCCCAAACAAGGCAATATTGCAGATCACTATATTTTAGCATAATTGTAAAGCTCACGTCTTCAAAATGTGTTTGTGTGGACATAAATCACAATCTAGAATAATTTACTCTGACAGAGGGAGTCAGACCTTAATGTAATGCATGGTGTGCAGAAAGTGGATAGCGTTACGTTTTTCTTCTTCTTCTCTCGTGATATTAGAACTCAGGACCATCCAGAGAAGCTAGATGTTGGAAGATTTTGAGACATAAAAGTAAAGCACATCTTCATACAGCACATAGTTAAACTATGGAAGAGGTAGTGGTGACCACCCACTTAACATGCTTTAAAAGAGGATTAGACGAATTCATGAACTACTAGATCTCCACTTTTGGAGGCAGTTTGTTTCTAAACCACAGATGAGAGTTTAGAATTGCTACGATCCATCATAGTAAAGAAACATCAGAAGCTGCATTCTGTGATAACACCCAACCTTTTTCTTGTTAACCACTAATGAAGCTTTAGTCCTCTTAATTCAGTTTAACACACTTAATTTTTATAAAAGGGGCTCCCCGATATTTAAAGGAACATTTGGAGGATGGGAGCTTCCTGCATTTCCATTGAAAACCTCCATCCACCTCACCACAAGCCTATAGATGTGGTAAGATGAATCAAGTCAGTCTATATTTTAAATAACTTGTGCAGGATCAGTCCTACCCCCCTCTCATAGAATAAGCAATAAGGCAAGTAGATTAGATGTGGAGTTTACCTTAGGTCTGTCAGCGTTAAAACTGGCAAATGTTGCCATCCACTGTTTCTCACATCCAACCAAGAAAGCTATCAAGGAGCTTATGGAGACCACAGTATAATCATGAGTATCTAACCATTGCTGTCATTATAAAAAAATAGGGTTGGTGAAAGGTCACTAATGTAAAATAGGCATTATATCCCTTTATTATCCTACCCAGCATTTTCAATTTTTGAAATGACATAACAACAAAATGCACACTGCGCAGTGCTGTTCTACAAAGTAATTTGTCCTTATGACTTACTTTCTTTTTGAAACATGCTTGCTGTTGTTTTTTTGCAATCTGCAGAATCCTTTTCACCTCTTAATGATATGGTTCTGAAAATGAAGGCTGCCCTGATCAAGATTTGTTTAGACACACAGTTCTGCTTTTACAAACAGATGGATAAACTCTGTCCATAGTAAGTTATTTATTATCAACACTTGAAAATGACTGGTTGGCAACCCTACATACCCATGACCTTTCTAAAGAATGAAATGAGCCTCATTTGGAAACAAGAAGAGTGAAATAACAGTGGATAAGAAGGATTAAAATGAGAATTAAAGTAAAACAAAGGTCATTAGGGCCTGCAATCAAGAATCTTCCATTTGCGTGCTGAGGTCCCCCAAAACACCCCTACCCCAATAACTCACACATCACTCATAAATTTTTGTTTAAGGTTTTTGGCATAATTTTGGCCACAACTTTATTAAACATACAAATTGTGAGTGGTTGCTTAGGCATTGGTTATGACTATCTGTCCCCTCCCCCCCTGCCTTGGGGGACAGCACTGACTCCCGGATTCCAGCGAAAGCCAGTGTGGAGAAACAAGATCAGGGATAACTGGGACTGTGGCACAGACCCTCAGCTTCTCTCCGCATGCTCCCAGGGGCTTACACGGCCCAAACCTGATTCCAGGGGTTTGGACGAAAGGATGGTAAGCCCCTGAATTCCTTTAACGGAATTCCCGTGAAGCAGCAGCATTGGAGGGGCAGGCACAGCCAATCCATACCCCTCCACCAACCAATTTAAACCAATGCCTAACCGCCAACCTTACAAGTTGTGACGATTTGCTACGCAGTAGGCAAAAACCAAATGGCACACACTAATCAGCCAAATGGAAAAATTCCTACCAGGCCCCCGCACCAAGGTGGACGACCCCATGACAGGCATAGCAAGGTCAAAGCACAAGCCCAAACTAGGGAGGGCGGGCGGGTGATCCGGTGCCCACAGCGAAAGAGAAAGCAGCTTGCTGTGAACCTTGTTTAAATAACCTCTGTTCCCACCCCCAAATTGGCAACATCAAATTTACCCCAGCAACACCAACCACCAATCCAAGCCAGGCCCCTTCAGTCTATCCTGCCTGGCAACTACGGGGTGCTTTGTCTGGCCCCATCCACAACACGTGCTCTCCTTTAGTGAGAACACACTTTGTGAAACAGCTGAAGCAAATACCTAAGAGCCATGAGCTGCCTTGGAAGTCTTCACAGCACCAAATCAGCTATATAAAAGTTGGTGTGGGAAACTATTTGTAAAAAATGTTGGTTTCTTCTGAGTAGAAAGATGAATTCATTAGCCGAGTATTAAAAACAGCAGTAAAAAGAAAATCAGGTCAAATGTAGGACTGGTCCTGCCAACAGCAGCAGTATGGATACGTCCAATGCTAGTGTAGGACAATACTCTTTTCAGGTACTCCATTACACTCTGTATCACAGGTGGGGAATTTTTTTCCAGCTTCAGGGCCACATTCTTTCCTGGCAGGCTTTTTTTTGGGGGGGGGGGTCACATGGGTGAGGTGAGATACAAAAATGTGCAGAGTATTGAAGCCAATTTTTATATTTGTACAGCAGGCTAGTTTTTACACATGTGACCCCTCTTTATCCTCCATCCAGGAAAGCAAAAGGCATTATCTTGACACATTCCTGCGAGGCAAACACTCAAGGAGGATGCAAATCAGGGCTGATGAAGGGTGTGACCTAGGAAGCAAGAGTGTGGCTGGAGATAATGCGTGATGTGGGTTTTAATGGCCAGACAGAGAGGTTGGAGGGCCACAATCTGAACCCCTGAAGTTTTCCACCCCGCACTATAACCAAAAGCTACAGTTGTAGCCCTTTTGATCTATTCCCACATAAGCTCATTCATCTCTGTTTCACTAGTGCATACATAATAAAGTACAGTTCAGAAACCACATGCTTTTTGTAACAGGCAAAATTCAGCAATACTTAAGCATTTCTTATTTATTTCAATGTGAGTGGTTTAAGCACCTGCTCATCTCTCCCTTGGAATCAATAGGACTTTACAGTGCTTAAATTTGATTAGATTGCGCCCATAATGCAACATGGGTATCTTTGCTTTGAAAATAACCAAGCACTTGAGAAACTATTCCATAACAATTTGAGGAAGCTGGTTTTATATTGCAAGCCACCCACTGTGTATTGTCTGCTCAGACTCTAGCAATAGATTTTGTTTCATTTCTGAGGTCACATTTCCTTTCACTCCAGTTGCTGATTCTGCTGTTCAGTTTCTGTGATTCATATCTTATGCCATATTTACAGATGTTATTTTTCTGACAGTACCAAAACTAATGATCTATACAATAGTGTAATTACAAAGAAATTGCTCAGGATGTATCTAGCATGTGAACACAAAAAACCACTGTGACATAAAATGCAGAAAATTCATGACTTTTTTTTTGCTTTCTGCATGGGATAAAATAGGCTATGGCTACACATTAGAGAATTTTCACATCATAACTGGACTATGTGCACACTTGCCGGGTTCATATTTCAGAAATTTTGTCAAAGCAAGAAATAGTGGTGTATAATAAGTCTTATGACACATAATAAGTTATCATAGCCAGAAATATCGTAAATCTTATTTGTAGGAAAAGAATAATCTAAAAAGTATAAAGAACATGCCTGGCTTTTCATGGAAGATGGATGAGACCAAACTGTGGGGCTGTGGGGACAGGACTGGTCTAAGAATTTTACTTCCTGGGGCAAATGAAAGACACACCCACCCCAGTATACATGTATACATGTATGGAGGCTGAATGAACTGTCTGTTGAAACTTATAATGAGATGGCATCACCCATCACACCTGAATGCCAGTTTAGGTGGTATATGATAGGTCTCTGATACACACAGTTGTGATTTTCCATGGAGAGCAGTGGCCAGGGGAATGGCTAGGGGGATGCCACTGCCCCCCAGCACCTGCTGCCTGAGATGATTACCTCATTCTGATTGATCTGGTTAGCTTTGATGATACAGGTTAGGCTGCATAACATACATAACTGGCAAAGGGAAATAGCTGTGGGGCTCAGGAGGTGGAGAGTTGCTTGTGGGTTTTCCTATCTCAAGGGCCAAAATATCTTGACTAGCCTTGATACACTATGCATGCTGATTTAGTGTGCAATTGGGATGGAAAGATCTGACAATTACAGTTCTCCCAGTTCCAATTTTTTTCAATCTTAAATTCATTTCTCAACATTTCAGCAGCATTAAAAAAAAATCCTCATTAAAATTCTCCAGCATCTTAGTGTGAAATTCTTCTTATATACACATTTTTGGATGAAATTTTATCCGCTTATGTTTTTACAATAATTTCCCCTAATATCATATTTTTGTTATTTCACCAAGATCGTTATTTTCAGGTTCTGTTTCCTGTAATACATGCAGTTTTGTAAACACTGGTCGTTGGAGAACCGTATTGCAAAATTCAGATAAGTGCAAATTTTGAAGGATTTCTTTGTTGCAGTTCTAATATTGTCTTGGGAAGTGTGAATATGATAGATTCAGCTTTAAATGAAAATTTAATCAAATTTCTTCCCCCTCCTTAGTGGGGGATAAGCATTTACTGTTCTGCCTCAGGCAGAAAAATGTGTTTGGCCAGTCCTGCTAAATTTTCAGCCCATGTGCTCAAGGATGAAAAGCTTTCTAGTTCTTTGGATTCAAGCCATAACTTACAGTATAGGTCTGTAGCAGCCAAGTATACTTTTACAAAAGGTTGTGCTGAGTAATTGAGGTCAGAGAGACACTGGGGCAGATGTATTGCTATAGTTTATATCTAGTGAATACATATATGGAAGCAAGAAAAACGAAGTATATTTTATACTTTGTGAGAATCTGATTGCTAAAGCTTCTTCTGTGTGTTTCTGTCACTTTGCGTTAAGTCTTCAATGAAGTAAAAGCAAACAATCTGCTATAGTCACTTCATAAATATAATTAGAAACTCGCTAAAACCAGGTTAACCACAAATTAACATGACAGCAACATTCACTTTCACATGGATTATTTATGAACAAAGTTTGGCAGCAGAGAGCTACTGATATGACCAGGTGTTCCTGCATGAACTAGCCGAGTTGCCATAGTGACAGCCAGGCCACAAGGGTGGTCTAAAAGATATGATAAACTGCAGACATCTTGTAACTCAGCAAGCTAGCAAAGTTTGGCATTTAAGAAATATTGGGTACATCTGCAGATCTATTCCTTCCTCTAGGGAAAATATAGGTACAGTATTCTGGGGTCACAGATTTTTGCAGCAGCTACATTTTCTTTCCTGTGTAAACACAGGGTTGATCTCAAATGTTTGATTCACACCTCCCTTTCTAGTCAGCCTCTTTAATATATTTCTCTCTCTCTTTTGCAGAATGCCTCATCAAATATCCACAGGATTATTGTTGTCCACATATGCAAATTACCCATTACAGTAAAATGCCTAAAAAACTTAAATAATTGTATGTTTCTAGCTGTTGGAGCTACCATGGAAACTGCCAGCAAATCTTCCAACTTAAATACAGTGTCAGCCCATCAATTTACATTCTAGTAAAGGCACAACAATGACAACAAAAATATAAGTTGAAAAGAATTTGTGAATAAATGAAGAAAAGCAAAAATCTGGTCATTTTTTTTAAAATGATATTTCGCATACGTTTATGGAGAGAAAATATATCTCACTAAAGCTAAGTAGAGTTGAAAACAGTATCACTTACTCAGAAACAGATTGTAAAAACTGAAATTCAGGTCGACAACATAACAGAATTTCTAGATATAAATGGTGAGGATTAGTGGTGACTGATCTATCAGGCCTAGTGGGGCACTGCCCCACCAACCTCAGTCTGCCCTTAGCCTCAGTGTTGCTATTATTTGATAACGATGGGTGTAAAAGTAGAATTAGTTGACTCTGTCATGGACTCTGCCCCCACCTGCTGTTGACCTCTCTGCCATTCACCCTAGCAGAAACAATCACTGAGCACACCCTGAGAAACACCAGAAACACCCTGAGCACAAACAATCACTGGCCTGGATCCAGCAAGTGGTAGGACTTGTTACACAAGGTCAAAGGTTATTTAGAATTGTTTTGTATTTAATTCATAAGAACATACATGTATGAGACAATGAGGTGCACACAGAGAATTTGAGAAACATATCACTATATGCATTAAGAACATTGACATTTAAATAAATTAGAATCAGGAAACCAGGTAGGGAGACAATTGGATATTTGTGTGACAGGAGAGTCAAAGGTGTCTTAAAAGAGGACAATGTCTCAGTTCCTTGGTGGAAGAGTAAACCCAGAAGGTGCAGGACTCCTGTTAGACACCTTGACCATTGATTTGCAGGATTCCTCAAGGTTCTGTTCCGTCCCCCATGCTATCTATCATTTACATGAAACTGCTGTGAGAGATCTTTGGAGATGCTCATGACACCAGCTCTATTGCTCCATTCCACCTAATCGAGGCATGTCCAAAGTCTGTTCAGGGGCCTAATCCGGCCTGCTGGTTGGTTCAATCCGGTCCCTGTGGCAGTTTATTTCCTGGAGTAAAATCCTAAAAAAATCTCAACAAGTTCAACCCCCCAAAAAGGTGAACAACTTTGGTTGGCCCTTTGGTTGGCCCTCACAGTCCTTCACTTCATCAAATCTTGCCCTCTTTGAAAAAAAATTGGACACCCCTGACCTAATCTAAGGAAGCTATCTTGCTTCTAAACCAGTGTATGTCATCCAAAATGAACGATGAAGGTAAACAAATTTAAACTTCATCCAGATAAGACAGAGGTCCTCTTGGTCAGGCAGAAGGCAGAACAAGCAATAGGGATTCAGCCTGTGCTGGATGGGGTAACACAAGTTTGAAGTTTTTGTGTGCTCCTGGATTCAGCCCTGAGCCTGGATGCCCAGGTTTCTGTGGTGGCCAGGAGTTCATTTGCACAACTAAAGCTAGTGTGCCAACTGCACCAGTTCCTGTATATGTCTGATCTGGCCACAGTGACACATATCTTAGTTACATCCTGTTTGGATTCCTGTAGCACACTCTACCAGAGGTTGCCTTTGAAAAGTGCTCAGAAAATTTAACTGGCTGCAGCCAGACTATTGACCTAGGTTAGTTTAAGGACCATGACTCTCTTGTTATAACAGCTCCAATCTATTTCTGGGCACAATTCAAAGTTCTGGTTATGATCAATAAAGCCCTTTCTAGTTTAGGCCCAGGATATCTGAAGGAACCTATTCAACCATACAAACCTGCCTGGGCTCTAAGATCTTTCAGGGAGGTGTTTCGCTCAGTCCTTTAAAATAGTGCTGTGCTGTTTTTACCATCTGTATTTTAATAGATTTCTTTTTTACATTATTTTAATTCAGTTATAGTTTAATTACTTTTTCAAATATTACATTTTATATGTTTTAAGTTTTCTGTGTTTTATCAGTGTTCGTTTTAATTTTTTTAAGTCACCTTGAGTCCCAGTTCTAGGAAAAGGCAGGATATAAATAAAATAAGAAAATAGTCTATGAAGAGGAAACAATTTGTAACATGTCTTAAGAGAGTTCAGAAAATATGAAATATGGAACAGACTTTTTATTATGGTGGTCTCAAAGAGCACAGCAGATAAAAGAAGAAGGTCTAGCTTTAGTTATTAAATGAAATACTAACATGTCACCACTTGATAGGTCCAACCCAATAGCAGCTGCTTCAGCACTGCATTTTCCCAGGTCCACAAATTGGGCCAGATGTATTGTCCCTGATCTGCAGTTGATTAGGTGAATCCAAGATTGATATTTCATAATGAAATATCACTCAGAGAACTCATGGTTAATTTAAGATTTACAATGGTGATGAATGACCCACTTCGAAAAGTGTAGTCAAGATTGGAAGGTTTAGAAACTCAAACAAGAATAATTTCCATAAAAGCATAAAATGAACTTCATTAAAACAAAACTCAGTAAAAAGGAAAAGCTTCAAACAATTACAGTGGTGCCTCGCAAGACGAAATTAATCCGTTCCGTGAGGCTCTTCATATAGCATTTTTTTCGTCTTGTGAAGCAAGCCCATTGACAGCTTAGCGGATTAGCGCTATTAGCGGTTTAGCGGCTTTTAGCGGCTTTTAGCGGCTTTTAGCGGCTTATTAGCTTAGCTGATCAGCTGATAAGTGGCTTAGCTGCTTAGAAAAAGGGGGGGGGAAGGGGAAAAAACCCCGCAAGAACTCGCAAGACATTTTCGTCTTGCAAAGCAAGCCCATAGGGAAATTCGTTTTGCGAAGCGCCTCCCAAACGGAAAACCCTTTCGTCTAGCGGGTTTTCCGTCTTGCGAGGCGTTCGTCTTGCGGGGCACCACTGTACACAAATTAAGACCAGAGGCTAAAAAATAAAAAATTATCTTATCTAGCTAGCTGACAGAAACACGCATAAATCTTAGCAGGCTGAGTGACAAATACCTTCTAAAGTCCAAACAGATGCTGGTCATCCATGCTGAGAGCTCCTCATGCTCATCCCCAGCCCAGGTTTTAAGTGAATGCTGACTATGGGTGTTCACCCCTTCCACCCAATGAAATCAGCACCTGCTCCTATGACACGTATTTGATTACCATTTGACACTGGCCTTGAGGTCTTAAAGAGAGGCATCTTCGTTTAGATTCATTATTCGAGGAATTCTAACAAATTTCTACACAACCCACAAGCTAATCTTAAAGGGACTATATCACCACAACAACCATTTACTAAACACACTTACTTAGGAGTAAGCCTCAGTTTGCTCAGTGAGACATGCACATGTTGAATGCCTGTTTAAGCCAGGACCTAGAGTCTAGGAACCATTCACTATTCAGAACATGCTGGGTCTCTCCAATAACAGAGAGGAGAAATATCCTTTCAGGGTGCATATTTGTGATAGAAAGCTCCCGGGGCTATATCAGAAGCCAAGTTAAGATTATTTTATTTGCTTAATTGGTAACACAACACAGTTACTCTATTTAACAAATCATTATTTGGTCAATAGGCCTATCTGACATACTGATGATAATGTTAAATCACTTATCTCTTTTACCATCCATTCTTTCACATGATCATACACATATAGGTGGTGCATAATTTCACAGAGAGGTGAATCAAAGTGTATCTTTCCCTTGACTTTTGATGGGCTTTAAGCTCACCAGCTTATTCACTCAGTAAAATATATTCCACTTCCTTAGAGATCATTACAGACTTTATTTCAATGTTTAATAATGGGAAAGGTAGAAGAAAAATGGTTTGTGCTTCCCATTCGTGAAATAATCTCACCTTTTATTGTGTTTTTTCGCAAGGTTATTTTTAATATTTGATTAACGGAGCTCTAACTACTGAAGTTATAGTTTTAGAAGACAGAAAGCTGTTATGTACTTAACTCTATGGAGACTACATTTCTGAAAAGCATTAAATATTACGGTAAGTTTTACACAGCTCATTGTTCTTCCATGCTAAACCTTTAAACTGAACTTGTCATAGGGAAGCCCTTAGAGAATGTTTTGTCTTGTGTAGCTGTTCATATTTTGTTTTAAGGCAGAAAAAGGAAATGTTATTCAATCTCAAATCCTTTTCTGAACTTTGAGTTCCCTTATCGGAATATGGCACAATGGGAGTTATTGTGCTGTTATCACTATATTCCAAACAAAAAGGTAGTAGTTGGTTTTTTCAGGATCATGGTTGAGGAAGAAGGGTTAAACCTTTCCCCATGGACCGTGGCCTCAATCCAGGTCACAAGCAGACACACCTCAGATGCTGGGTTTCAGTTTTTTGAATACTTGAGGTCATTCAACCAATTCATTTAAACTAGTTAGGCTCTAAGATTTTAAGTTGTGTTTTCCCAATCTATGAGAGCCCAAGGTAGGTAAGAATCTAGATGAGTTGAAATTTCCTGTTTTTCCACTAGCTCAGAAATGTCTGCAAAAGAAAACAGAAGAAAATGGTTAGAATTATTTTCAGCCATTTCATAAATATTGTTGAAATTCATGTGTAGCAATTCCATTTCTCCTTCTATGTTGAATGAAAGGTTTGTGGACAAATCAAGGGCTCAAACCACAGCACTATCTTGTCTTCTTCCTCTTTTTAAAAAAGTGGGATACCCAAGTGCTTTTGAAAATGAAAAGCACTTTGTCATTTCATCTCAAATCAGGTGTCTAGAATATCTAAGCAACATTACCTAGAAAATATGGGAAACATATTGCAGGGCCCTCTCTTCTGAGGAAATACTTGTAAGGGAAATAGACAAAGGTAGGAGGAAGTCCTTGAACCATTTTTCTGACTGTTATGCTTTCCTCTTTTCACTCTCTGGAATAAATTGTCCTTTCAGTAAATCAACTATATTCCTTGTAAAGGTAAGAGGTGCATTTTTAGTTGTAAACAAACGAAACCTTCAAATCTGAGTTTGAGATCGGAATTGTTTCCATTCTTAGCCACACAATAGGTTTAAGGTCATCCTTGTCTTGCTTGAAAAGGCCTTCAATATTTCTGTTCTAATGATGGAGGAGAAAAAACTTTCCAGTATTAATCCTGTACAAAACGGGCTTCCATTTTTCTGTCTCATTCTCATGTAACTTGAGAATTTATTTAGAATTTCAGTTGTTTTGTTGTGAGATGTGTTTTTGTTTCCATTTTTCCAGAGTGCTATAACCTTCCTGGTTGTCTGCATTTCCAGATATAGACAACCCATGGAATGAGGTATCTAATAATGTATTCCCTTGGGATTTAACAGAAATGTGGGAAGCCAGAAAAGCTTTCAGTAGCTCCATACACTGGTGATCATTTCAGTCATTCATTTTACAGGAGAGTATAATATAAAAATAAAATGAGCTAGCCAATCGGCAAGGCATAAGCATTCATCTAGGCAACTGTGAGAAATGAACATCTTTTCTCAGATCACTGAAATATGGCTGCTGTTGGTAATCTAGTTAAACTATGAAAACATATACAGTACCTTTAGTATAAACTTGACAGGCTGCTCTATTTTAATTTATGGAAATTGTATTAAAGGTGATCTGAACAAAAAGAGTAGAGAAAATGGACTGTTAATTAGTGGGAGCAAGGAACTGTGCAAAGATTAGGGATAAACAAAAGCAAGCAATTTTCTGGTAGAAAGTGTCAGTGAGATTCTTAAGGACAATTTTAAATTGCCTTTGTGAAAATGCGAGATTATTATATGGATTAATGATCCATTAATGTCTATCATTTATAATCATAATAAAGTTTACTACTTTAAGTAGTAAACAACAGTCTTTTCATATAATACTGTGAAGCTTTGGGAGCAAATGGTGATATTAAGTTTTAGTTTTCATGAGCACAGCCACTGCCTCTGTTTTTCTTCATCCGTCTGGCGCCAATGGAATAATTTTTTGTGTTTTGAAGCCACTTGGGAAAAAGGGGTGATATTCAAGTGTTGCAGCTACAAATGAAAGGTATAAACCTTTAGCTTCTTAGACGCTGCAGTCCTGATAACAATTGTAGCATGCACTTTTTATTAAAGAAAAACAAGACACATGTTCTGTGCTATGTATTGAGCCCACAACAGATTTCGAAATAGGGCATGTGAGAAATCGCTTGGTCTCAAGGCACCCCCATATAAAGATGAGGGAGAAAATCAATAAAGTTCTAAAGCAGATCTACCCAGTTCACACTTTCTGAAACAATATGCAAACTGAAACACAGCCATTCTTTGAAATCTGTACTTTTCCAGTTTTTTCTTTGAAGGTATCCAACCTAATAATGTTTATAAACATGCATATATTAGGGCAATGTATGCATAGTTACAGACATGAGTGGGAAAAACATGCACAATATTATGGGGAAATGCTTGCCACAATATTAGGGGAAATTGCATACAAAGGTATGTGAAATGTGCTCTAATATGCTGGTGAATTTTCATGAAGAAAAGGTTTAGAATAGAATTTAAGGTTGGAAAATGAGAAACTGAGAGAAACTGAAACTGAGAATAGTTTCATGTGAGTATAGTGCCTTTGGCATCTACCTGCCACCAGGTAATATGTGGGTTTCCCACTGGTTTCTTATGTTTGTCGGGGGGGGGGCTTTAACCAAGGGTAGGGATGTGTAAATCTACTTCCTTCCATCTCCTTGAGGATTTTTGTTTGATGGTCAAAAACATCTGAATAACTCATTACAGCACATTTTTCCTAATACTAGTGTCAAAGGTGGCTTCTCCCACGAGAACCTAACTAGATGTTCCTGTTCCTGCCTAGATAGTGTTACAAGCAAACCCAGGAAAACTATGAGATTTTGCCTGAGAAATACTCCATCCTTGGACTATGCGCCCTTCCTTGTCCTCCCCAACCATCAACTCCCTTAAGGTTAGTCCTCTGATTCTTGATCTTGGTTTTCCTCTTAATACTCATTTGATTTTTCCCCCTGCAGCAATTCTACAATGTCAGACAGATAATTGGGTAACAGGGTAACTTGAGTCTTACTGAACTTCCATGCCAAATCAAGCACTATCAAGGCAAACTACTACTATGATCTCTGACATGAACTATAAAATCATAACACATGGAAGCTGAAACCTCAGGAACTGGGCAGCTGATGCTGTCAAAAATCCCATTCAGAAGTGTTTGTTGAGATGTTTCTTTAAGTGCTGACACTACAGACACACAAGGAAAGCTCTAATTGCCATGATCATTTACTATATCTGCTTGAATGGTTTGCTTTTCTACAAGTTTCTTATAGATGCTTATATATAGCTTTTACATTTTAAGAGCTTAGATGGAAAAATAAAAAATGTTTATTGAAAGCTGTATTGCCAAGGTTTTTGCACCCACACTTAGAATGTATAAATAAGACTCTGAGTATGGGTTATAAAGTCACAACTGAAATACCACTCAGTATGTTTATCATTGAAAACAGAAGTACCTTTCCTTTATTGAATTTCACCACTCCTTCCTATCCTCCCTTTAGCCTATGAAGAACAATAATAGTATAATGGGGAAACAACTTTTCCAGTAGCATATAAAATATACAGTGGGCTCATTTAACTCTTCAGAGGGATTCATGTAGCCCAGGCTTACTTCCAAGTGAGTGTTAGGAAGGCATAACTTAGTCCAGTCCCCTTTTCAATGCCAAGAAAGCTACGAGAAGCATCCCCAGCCCCAAGCAATTAATCCTTTGGGGTCAGCAAGGCCATCAGTGCCAAAGATAGGCTTTAAGACAGAAAGCTTTTAGCAATTACTTGAACAACCCTCCCTTCAACAATCTAGTGTCTCAAATACTCATACTGTACATATAAATAAATAGGTACCACTGTGGTGGGAAGGTAAATGGTGTTTCCATGTGCTCTGGCTTCTGTCATGGTGTCAAACGTGGACAAACTCTGGCTTCCTCAGCCTGAAAGCGAGATGAGCAGCACAGGCCCATAGTGGCCTTTGACTGGACTTAACTGTCCAGGGGTCCTTTACCTTTACCTAAATATTTGTACTCCGCTTTTGTATGTCATAATCACATAATTCCAGCCCCTTGTGACTCCCATCATCCATAATCCCAAGATGTGTGAACACTTCCCTCTGTGCCTCTCCCTTGACCACCAACTGGACCATTTATAAACTTGCCCCATTTGATCTGGTTCTAACAGGCCATCAAACAGTCTCAAGATATCAGGCTTTTGTTTAGAGGTATTATATAGCTTGCCTAGGTTTTTATTTTTTATTTTTAAAAAAATGTTTGTGTGTTGTTGTTGTTGTTGTTGTTTAGTCATTTAGTCGTGTCCGACTCTTCGTGACCTCATGGACCAGAGCACGCCAGACACGTCAGGTACTCCAAGCACTCCTGTTTTGCGTGTGAAGACCCCCAAAACCACCCCCCAAAATAAACACACAATAGACACAGAATTTAGTTTTAAGGTTTTTGGCATTAATTTAGGCCACAACTTTATTGATTACAGCATGTGAGTGGTTGCTTAGGCATTGGTTCCAGACTACCTGAACCTGCACGGTGGTAGGAACAGGACTGACACTGGGCACCACCATATGTCAGTAAGGGAAAGCATCCTGGGGGAGTGAAAAGCGGCTTCGACCTCACAGCTCATCCCACATGCTCCCAGGGGTTCTGGCGTGGCCCTAGCCCCTTGACAGGGTTTGGACAAAAGCAAGGTGAGCCCCTGGATTCCTTTAACAGAATTCTATTGCACGTCACAAGAAAGTGAAACTTTCCAGCAATGCGCTGCAACTTATATAGCTCCTCGGCAGCCAATAGCCATCCCAATTAACCAAATTTCTGCCCTAGCAACTGAGGGGCAAAAATGGGGTGTTGCGGCCATCCAAACGGTCCTGCCCCACCACAGGGAGGCAGTTTATGGTGATCTCACCGCAACACATGCCCTCCATGATGGAGGACACGATTTACTGCATTGAAAAGACGACACAATTGACCTTGCATGCTACGGAGGTTTGGACTAAAGTATCTGGGAAGACAGTCTCAACCTAAATCCAAGGTTCTGCACTAAAAACATTATTTACATGGTAGTATACTCCAGTCCAGCTCCAGTTTTTCTCCATTGTAAACATATTTCGAATTTGGGTGGGAATGCCATATAGTATCAGAATTCTGGGAAATTGTATTTCAAGAAATTAATTTAATCACTAGACAGGACCTCATGCCAAACCCTTCCCCTGTGTTTCTGGGTATCCAGGATGCAACAAATGAATACAGAGCAGATAAAGAACTGATTTGGTTTCTGTTAGAAACAGCTCAAACAGTTGTTGCTAAAAACAGGAAACATTTAGTGGGAGTGACTAAAGAAAAAGAAAAGACAATGCTTGATGAGGAAAAGTTAAGTTTATGAAAGGCAGCTCAGCTCTAGTATTCTGCCTCTACATTCTACTAACATTTGTATTGAAAGCTGCCATTGTTCCACCAATTTCAGGATCATTTGCATGCAGTATATCTTCATGGTTTCAGGCAGGGGTGTTTTTAGCCTCACCTGGAGATGCTCAGGATTGAACCTGGTACCTTCTGTTTGCGAGATGTATGCTCCACTGCTCTCTACTTTTATTCAGAATGAAATTATCCCTACAATTTACTGTTTACGGAATGGGACACAGTAATTGATCTGGCAGTGGAATGCCACAATGTGCCCAGGGCAGAATGCCAATGATGCAGCATGAATGAACATCATTGCCAGATACCATTGTACAAAGTCATTGTATAGCATGGTATATATGTGAGGTGAGTTCAGAATTGATGTGATTTCCATCTCTGTAGGCACAGTAGTAAGTGATCTTCACATTTACATGACCTTTCTATTACTTCACACAGCACTGGGCTAAGTAATTTAGCTTCTCAACTTCCTCACATCTTGCTGTGATTAAGTGGGTAGCAAGTGCATTGATTTGTATGACTGAGAGCCTACTGTCTCAGTAGACAAATAGGAGGGAACAGGGTGGAGAGATGAGGAGATGCTTTAATGCATGGTAAATATTCATCACAGTAAGTCCTCATGACTTCAGGGATAAATCTGTAGCAGAGTATGTAGACAAAGTTGTTCTCATAGCTGAGCACTAGATTCCTCAGTATGTAATGAATTATCAACTCAGCCACAACAGTGGGTATGAATGAAACAAGCACATTCCTGACATACCCCAGCATATAATTGCAAAGTAAATATGAAATCAGAAACTACTAGTTATATGGCTCTTTAGAGGGAACTACCTGAATGTAGATATGAGAAAGCCCATCTTTAATCTTATCAACAGTCATCAGAATGTCAGTGGAATCAGGCAAGCAGTGTTGTGTGTCAGCATTTGTAGGATTTTAACCATAACTTGACCAATTGTGACTTGTGTGTATGTGTGCCTGCCGTTTTTGGCTGTGCCACAGGCAGCAAAATGTCTGAGCCTTTAGTTGTTCTATAGTCAGGCATTGCACAATTCATGGTGTTAACTGAGCCATACCCTGCTTTCATTCTTGCCTGCATTCCCATATTTGCCTGTGCAGATAGCCTTACCGTCTCCATCTTGATTATCTCACAGGTGAATTGTACCCACTAGCAAACAATTTCACTGGCCATTGTTGACCTAATAGCCTGATCTATTTGGTTCTGGTTCTAGTTAAAGATTGGATAAATGTATGGAGACAAGTAGAAATTATGTAATGCATGCATGTTTATTCAATCTCTTTTTGCAGATAACAGATGTTATCACTTCTGTATGTCATATCCATACATTTCCCTGTTTCACCCTGAAAGGTTTTTGCAAGCTTGGGACATGGTCATTTTTCAATTGTAGTTTCTACCCACAGTTGAATCGAAAAATTATATCTAGTCATATTTATTTGTTGGCTTAGGGAGACACGGGGGCAAAAGGAAAAGGGAAATCATGGTTTTTCATTTGCCGTTGTTCTCAAAAGTCTGGTTTCTGCGCTTTATTGAGCATAGGAGAAAATGAAAAATTAAATCAAAGCAATAAAAAAGGAAGGCAGTTTTCTGATTTGCTCAATAAATGTGCTATTCCAGATAAGTGGAAATCTGGATATTTTGTTTGTATGGACAGGGATGCTCTGGTAACTTCTTGGTCAGATTACTGCAAAACTTTGTATGTTGGGCTGCTTCTTAAGATGGTTCAGAAACTTCAGCTGGTACAGAATTTATCGGCTAGGTTGCTCACCAGGGCAAGACAGTTTAAGCGTAAAATGTCAATCCTGGCCTGACTGCACTGGCTGCCAATTAGTTTCTAGGCCCAGTTCAAAGTGACCCCATATGACTCAACCTGGACCCTGTGATCATCATCTGAGGCACCATCTTCATGTGCCTCCTCTGTTGGAGGTCCAGAGGGTAGAAACACCAGAACAGGCCTTTTCTGTGGTAGATCCCTGTTTATGGAATGCTCTCACCAGGGGAGCCAGTGTGGTGTAGTGGTTAAGAGCGGTAGACTCGTAATCTGGTGAACCGGGTTCACGTTCCTGCTCCTCCACATGCAGCTGCTGGGTGACCTTGGGCTAGTCACACTAAGTCTCTCAGCCTCACTCACCTCACAGAGTGTTTGTTGTGGGGGAAGAAGGGAAAGGAGATTGTTAGCCACTTTGAGACCCCTTAGGGTAATGATAAAGCAGGATATCAAATCAAAACTCTTCTTCTTCTCTTCTTTCCCTGGGGCCTTTGTTACATATCATTAGGCACCGGGCAAAACATTTCTCTTATTCCATTCCTTTTGCTAATTAAACCATCTATGGGCTTTTAAATTGTGTGTGAGAGAGAACTGGGGTTGGTATTGTATGTTATTATGGTATGTAATTATTAATGTTTTTTCTGTTGTAAACCGCCCTGTGATCTTCAGATGAAGGGCGGTATAAAAATTAGAAAGAAAATAAATAATTAAATTAAATTAAATTAAATTAGACTCCAGATATATTTAGGAAGAATCAATTCCTCTTTAAAGCACATTTTTAGCCATGGAATGACTTTAACATGTGTAGAGAGGACACCATTTATTATACAGCTAGGCAAGATTCATTCATCAGTCAACTGGACCCTAAAATTTTAGATGGTAGACTTAGAAATTAAGATGAGAGGCAGCAGCTAGGGATGTGGGACTAATTTATACTGTTTGCATTTTAATGTAAACAGGATTAACTAAATCTTCCTGATCTAACATGTGAACCAAAATGTACCTATCCTTTAAATATTGCACTTATTCACATTTTATTATGCAGTTCTCCAAACATAGTATGGGTACAAACACACACACACACACACACACGGCAAATGTGCACATGAAATAATATATTTTCAAAAATAATGTACAAATTTTCTGTGGACTCTTTTTTAAAGTTCAGAAACTAATACTGAAATGGGGTAAATGGAATTTAAGATAGGAAAAATGGGAAACTGCCAGAAACAAAAACTGTCAGATTTGTTCATTTCTTGGAACATAACACCACTTTGACTCAGAATCCAAAAGAGTAAAACTTGATGCAGCCGAAGTATATACTACACAGAAGTAAGGCCAATTGACTTCACATTATTTTGCATCAAATTGTTTATGTTATCCATAGCTTTTAGGAGCATTCTCTGTTATCCACAATACAGTTTGCTTGCTGGTAGTTGTTAGATACATACGTTCCCCAGAATCCAAACCATCTAAAATAAATAAATAAAAAGAAATAATGCCATTTTGCCCCCTGAAATATTTGATTTGTGTTCTGATTATACGGATCTCTGTACTGCCAAGTCTGATATAAATGGAAGTGATTTCTCTTTTTGGCTCTGCCCCTGTTGGACAGCTTATGCTCCTGTTACTTTTCGTCCATCTGTGCTAACAAGCGGGTATTTCATGATCATAATGCTGCTGAGATATATTGCGAATGTTCCCTTGAACCAAGTGTTTTCATTTCACAATCTACCCTGAGACCTTTCTGATTTTCTAATTGCACTTTTGTGAAACTGAAATAGTTTCTTAAGATCAAGAAAAAGCATATCTTATTTATGATTTTGCACATGTAGTATGATATTTTAAAATGGTCTAACTTAAGCTTGAGAATTATAGGTGGAACTTGGGTGTATGATCTAGTCCGTGGCAGGTGCAGAACTCACACACAGATAAAGGAATTGTCATGGGGAAATATTTCTCCCATAGTAGACAGGGGGCACGGGACGTGGGTGGCGCTGTGGGTTAAACCACAGAGCCTAGGACTTGCCAATCAGAAGGTTGGTGGTTTGAATCCCCGCGACGGGGTGAGCTCCCGTTGCTCGGTCCCTGCTCCTGCCCACCTAGCAGTTTGAAAGCATGTCAAAGTGCAAGTAGATAAATAGGTGGGAAGGTAAACAGCATTTCCTTGCACTGCTCTGGTTCGCCAGAAGCGACTTAGTCATGCTGGCCACATGACCCGGAAGCTGTACGCCGGCTCCCTCGGCCAAAAAAGCGAGATGAGCGCCGCAACCCCAGAGTCGGCCACGACTGGAACTAATGGTCAGGGGTCCCTTTGCCTTTACCTTTTAGACAGGGGGGCACTAGTGGGCTTTCAAGTGGACCTTGGTAACAGAAAAATAATAATAATAAAACCATGTTGTGAGTAAAGGTGACTAATAGACAGAAAGAGGTTTTCTTTTGGCGGGTTGAAGAATTCATTGCTCATGGATAAAGTACCAGAGGAAGTGCTTAAGGACATTGGGAAGAGGGATAAAAGATTAATATTTTGAAAATACAACTGTGAACTGAAAATAGAAAGGAATGGAATAAGAGATGGGAGCAGCTTTAGGAGCAAGTGGAAGAGTCATAGAATTTTAGACTTTGAAGGGACCACCAGGGTCATCTGGTGCAGGGATCTTTTTCCCAACATGGGGCTCAAATCCACAACTGTGAGACTCAGTGTCTCATGTTCTGCTGACTGTGTTATCCAGCAGCTAGTAAGAGGAATGAAGGAATTTGGAAGGATTAGGTAGAAGTTAAGGATGACAGGGAAAAAATGGAGAAGAAAATACAGGAGAGGAGCAAAACTCCTGCCTCCAAATTGAAATCTTTAATATTTTCATAGCTCATAGATGAACCTCACCTTACATGTGTAAATGTGACATCTAGAATCTTCTCTCCTCCTCACAAGCTAAATCAGAAATCACAAAGTGGAGGTATGCATAAGTAGGGATTAACTGGGATACCACCAGAGGACATTAAGATAAATTTGGATTTAATTAGAGTAATTAGTAAATAAGTAAATTGAAAGATTTGGGTTGTATATTGGAAAACATGGTAGTCAGAGATCTGGTCTTGTTCGAAAGTGGCAGCTCTTAAGCATTTTTCAGGTCTATATTATGAATAATAATAATAATTAAAAAAATTATTTATACCCCGCCCTTCACGTTTTAAAACCGGGCTCAGGGTGGCTAACAGCAAATATAAAACATTGATTAAAATGTGACTTAAAAACAGCATAAACAGCATAAAATACAACATAAAACGCAGCATCAATATCAATAAAATTCAAAAATTCAGGGATCATTTTTTTTGGGGGGGCAGCACAGTTCATGGAAAATAAAAGTGTCGGACCTTAACAGAATTCACTTCTAAATAATATAGCTAAGAAGAAAGAGTATGAGGTTGGGAAAAGATGGAAAAATACTGAATGACACCGCATTGCCTGTAACTGTTCACAACCACCAAGTTCCTGTGAATCACACTAAAATGGTTTTACAAGGTTATTAAAGCTGTATTTTACTATTTGCACTTCAAGTTCCAGCTTCAAATAAACTAAAAATGAACTATAATTTGCCAATGGAAACAGGAAATATAACTGTTTACACACGCATGGGAAGTTCAGCTTGTATTTCAGTTGAATATTCTGGTGTGTTCTTATTACAGGCACATGACTTCATTCATACCTTGAAGATAGTTTGTTTAGTGCACTGAAAATGTACAATAGAGGGATCTAGGTATCAAAACAGCTATATCACACTTCATTTGCAAATAGTATAAAGAGAAATGTTTTCGTTCATTTTTTTACTGAGCTCCAGGTTTACAATACCACTCAGGACTCACAGTTACTTCTCATGTACATTATTCAATAGCTTGTGGTTAAAACCAGGCATAAGCAGAGCAGATTTTGTATACAGTTCAGAGAATGTATACAAAGAACTGTTACCCCCTTGTAACAAGTTATTGCCATTGTGCAACACCTTACACTGCCAGGGGAAGCATGTTTTGCTTTCACTTGCTTGATAGTGCCTAAAATAATTTCACACACTTATTTCTGCCCATGAAGTCTGATTTTAGCTTTCTACACTAAAAAGGTTGGAAGTGAGACCAATAGACTCATTAATATGAGAATGTTCAGAATCATTAGTCATTCATTCTGAGCACTGAGATTTGCTTGGGATTATGAGACTGTGATAGGGAGATTTGCTTGGGAGTTATGATATTTGTAAAAATAAAAATTCAAATCCTTTGTCTTTTTATTTTCCAGTTTACCTTTGGACTGTTCTCTAATGGACTAAAACATTCCTACTACCTGGGTTTAGGTTGCTAGGTAGTGCACATTGGGGCAGGCTATTGTCCCATATGAAATCAGTTAAACCTTTGAGCAGCAACAGTTGGAACAACCTTACCACCTCCAGCAATAACAGCATCATTTAGGGCTCACTATTCTTCACCCCACCCAAGAACATTCATAATTCACTACTGCCTTTGTTGGTGCAAAAAGATGGGGGGGGATATATACAAAGGAGAATCCTGGGTGCCAAAATCTAAGCCTGGGGCAAGTACCGCAGCAGAGTTTTAAAATTACAAAACATGCATCAAAGTAATGTGTGGAAATCTAGGTTGTTAGACCTTTACAATATGTCTTTTAAGTTACTTCCTTTAAAAATAATAATAATATTTTTTTATTAACAAGCCAATCAAATCACATCACATTAATTCCAAATTACACAGCCAAATTTTTAAATTTTTGTTGGGGACCCATGCTTCAAGCTCAGAAAGGGATCCAAACATCTCTCTTGCTGCTGCTTTAATGTACACAGCTCTGTCCAAATAGTATTAACAGTTCTGTTCAATCTTCTCTTTGTTATTTTCCTCATCTTCTTGTTGTTATCATATATTCCTTTCTTTGTGACCTCTGGTAGTCTCCACAAGCGGGTTGAAAACAAATGTTGTTATATCCTGTGTGGATTTTGCACTCCTCCAAGAGCCATATCAAAATACAGATGCCATTTCCACACCTCCGTACAAAACATTCCCAAAGTCTCTCCTTTAATCCCCACAGGCCTGCCAGTCTCTCCTCAATTTTCTCAGGGGGCCCTGCCAGATCAAACTCACAGTCCGGTATAATAACAAGCCATGGTCTTCCTCCCCCTCGATCATCCTGTAGCCAGGCCTGCTGTAACAAGTCTCTTTTTATAACTGCATCACAAAGAGCTTTCATTCCTTTCTCGGTGTTCCCACAAGCCATGTCTTTGATTAGTAATTTATTTCCACACAGTTCTTAATCATCCTGCTTGTAATCAGTAATTGCAACGATTCTTTCTTGGGGGGGAGGATTGTTAGGTATTCACATAAGATAAAAAAAGAAAAGCCCCCCCCTTCAGTCCCGCTCCGACATACCGATCCTTTGATGTATCTTCTTCTTGATTTATTGTTGAATCCAGCCCGTCGCTCCACTTCACAGAGATCACTTCAATTAGCAGTCTTATCTCCCAATCTTCACTCAAAATATGTGCATTTGCTTCTCTCTAATTGTATATTTTGAGCTCCTGCAACCAGGCTCCGCGATCAGAGACAGCATCAGGGAGAGCCGTCCCCCACGAGGGCTGTGTGCCTAGTGCCCTCACCCCCTTCTTTCGAATCTGGGGGTGATTTATGGCAACCGCAGGCAAGACAGTGTTCCCCATTCCCTTGGGGTAACAAGGGAGGCTGCATACTCCCATATCAGCCTCTTAATTGCCTCGTGTGAGCCGGAGAGATGGTATTGTTGGCCATCTTCCAATGTGCCCCCCTAGCGGCCCCCGTCCTTTAAGTTAATTCCAAAGTCTGAAGCGACTTTGTCGCCGAAGTACGCTACAGGATCCTGTCCTTGCTGGAGACCCACAGAGATGAAATAAATTGCTTGCCTCTTCTTCCTTTTGGCAAATGACTGTACTGATGAAATGGCGACAAGATCGCACTGGCCTATTTATTCTGAATGTTTGTAAGTGATGCCAATAAAGGTTTGATGATGATAGTTCGTTACAAGGTGAGGAGAAGTTGACTTATTTAAGTGTGGTAGGGCAGCTATGGTATTAGCCCCTTCATGCATTAATTAGACTTAAGCAAGTTGGTTATATGAGGCTGGTTATCACACAATACATATATTTATTATCGTAAATATTACAAATTGATTAAAATTAATTAAAAGGAAACATTAAGGGATGAGTGCAAATACCAGCTCCTCACAGATCAGCACATAGTAGAAACCAGGCAGAGGGCCTTCTCAGTAGTGGCGCCCGCCCTGTGGAATGCCCTCCCATCAGATGTTAAGGAAATAAACAACTATTTGACTTTTGGAAGACATCTGAAAGCAGCCCTGTTTAGGGAAGTTCTTAATGTTTGATCTTTTATTGTGTTTTTAGTATGCTGTTGGGAGCCACCCAGAGTGGCTGGGGAAACCCAGCCAGATGGGTTGAGTACTACTACTAATAATAATAATCAGCAATGCTTCTCTAAGCATAAACTGCCTGTGTATGTGAGAAGCCAGAGAGCTCGATGTCCCTATAAGAACAGGACTGTCAATCTGTAACTGGCTAGCCAATGAAAGGCAGATTGTTAATTGTAGGATTCAGCACATTCTTGGAAAAGTAGGCATATAATATGTCTATCAACACAGCTTCCTGCTTTGGATAGATTCCTAATAACCTTCCATTTATATAGAAAAGTTCATTCACTTGAATATTGCACTTTACACTTTCACACAGTAATTTGGGATGGGAAGTAATGAATAATGTGTCTAATTGCAACTATTGTGTACTGGGGTTTTGAGGTGGGTAGGATATAATGATCCCAGTGGGAAATTAGTCATGACACTGAGGTTAAGTGAATACCATTTCTCAGGATGAATTGACTTTGAGAATGCATCTCCTTTCTTTTGAATTCAGAAGGTCCAACTTTATTAACAGAGTGATACATTTGGAAACATGACAAATTTTTCAAGTGCCTTTTGTGTTCTTTATGTAATATGAATGAACACTAGTAATTAATTTTGAAATGATGGCAATTTACATAATTTACACTTTGCATTATCAAATGCAGAGAACACTTAATTACTCAGTCAACCATGTTGCCCATTATAACTTCCATTAAAACTTCCATGGATACGTCCAATAAAACCCTTGTTTAAAAAGAGAAGTAATATTGTTAGAGAACAAATAGATTTAAAACTATTTTAAATTTATTTTTTCATGAAGGTTGATGTCAAGTACACAGAGCAGCCCTTTTAAATAATATTTGGCTATAGTCAGAAACACAATTTATATTGTTTATGTAGAAATCTGTAAGCATTAATCAAGTTAGGGTGTCAAAGATACAATGGCTTTTGTTGAAACAAAATTATTGATAGGAGAATAAAGTTGTCATTACTTTGGCAATGTCCAGTGATTTCCCATTTCCCATTTAATAGTAGTGTGCACAGTCCCCAAAATTTGCTGTGTATTGGTATCTGTGAGATTTCTTTTTTTAAAAAAAAAAGTTAATCTGTTTCTGAGTTTTTCTGTATTCCCTCCATTTTGATCTGTGCTCTGCGTTCTGAACTGATCTGAAGATTTGACTATTGTTCTTTCTTACTTTAAAATAATTAAGATATGGCAATGGGTTTTTTGTTGGCTGGCTTGTTCGTTTTGTTTTTGGCACACACACACACACACACACACACACACACACACACACCATTTAATTTATAAAAAGATTTGCTTGTACTTCATCAAAACAATTCTGTGTTCCTCAGGCAACATTTTGCACAGTATTACTTCTTGCAAAACCCATGGACCTAGAGAAGCATAGAGATATAGAAAAATAGAGAGAGAGCTATGAGGGATACAAATTCAGAAACAAAACACAAGACAGAGTTGCGGACATGAGACTTTGTGGGGGCCCTGATCTGACTCAGGAGGTTATTGACTTTGCATTTCAAATCAAGAGAGGGAGGAGGACTCCCAAATCAATCCACAGGGGCTATTAGCACCCATAGTATCTATCCCATAGTGCCATCTCACAACATTATAAAGATTATTTTGTGCAACAGTATGACATGGACAAGCATCCAGCCAAGGAGAAGGAACAGAGACAAGAACTCTCATTGAGCCCTGTGCTTACCTTTTTGGCCATGCAGTCATGATGCACATGAAAGGAAATAACGCCCCTGTATTTTTCATGCCATTTGTAGAACTGCTTTATTCTTGGTTTTTTGTCTAGTAGCAGGAATTAGGTACTGTGAAATGCTATATATGTCTACCCAAATGGGTCCGGTTGACCTAAAATGGGCTCTCAAATAAATAAATAACCATAGAGTTGCAATCTGATTATAAACTACTGCTAGTTAAAATAGGCATTCTTTCACTTTGAACATGAACAACTGAGATAAATGATGGGCAGAAAATGGAAGCTGTGCATTTCTGATATGACTCACTTATTTTCACTCGTGCAAAATTTGCATTAGTTTGTCTTGGAATTCACACACTAGAATGGAATTTGAAAAGTTGGTGCTTCCAATCCTTTTCTGGGCTAGTCAGAAATATTTAACAACACAAAAATAAATTTGTTAGCTTAATAGAGAAGGGAAGATAGACTTTATATAAATTACAGCATGTTAAGAATCTCCATTTGGTATCATAATCCTGTTCTATAGGACATTGCATTCAGGATAAATATGGAAGTTCAGAGGGAGAATAATAGAATTCCTTACAGTGCTTGTTTCTTTCTGTCCCCAGTTTTGTATTGGCTTAAAATTATGGACTCAAGGGACTTCCGGGTTGGCGCCATTGTTTAATGGCGGATTCCCTCCGAGCTCCGGAGGGAATCGGCTCCGTAGCGTCTGGGTCTGGCCGCTGCGGCGAAGCGGGGACCCTTAAAATCACAGGCGCGGATGCCTGTGAACACAGAGACTCGGCGGGCACCATTTGCGCCCCCCCAATCTGCGACGGAGCCTTTTTAAAGGCTTCGGAACGGAGGCAGGGTGAGGCGTGGTGCTGAGAGTACTCCCTCGCCTACGGAGTGAAGCCGCAAGCCATAGACAGAGAGCGCCAACTTCTTCCAAGATCGACTGGACTCTAAAATATAAACCCGTGAGTAATACGGAGATTGGGACTTTATAAAAAATTTTAATTCTGGATTTGGAACGAGCGGGAAGGGGCTAAAAAGGAAGTCACCCCCCCCTCTTTGTAAACAATTTAAAGCAAAGGACTGAGCAGCTAAGGTCGAAAGAATTTGCTTCTTGTTTTTTTTAATGAAAAGATTTTGATTTCACGGTTTTGACACTATAAGAAGATTTACTGGAGGATAAAAAGAACTTGGGGACTGAAATTTTACCCCCCCCCCCAGACCCGGGAACGCCCTATGAGAAAGCCTGGTGTATGGAAGATTTTGACAGCTGTCAAGTGAGCTGTTAGTCAGCTAGCTGTCAGCTGGAAAAAGAAAACATTGTTTCTGCTGTTTCTGCTGGTTTATTTGGTACAACTTTGTTAAAAACAAGGAGGGCTGATACAAAATAACTGGACTTTTGGTTTTGAGCTGAAAGGAACATTAAGGAACTAAAATCCCCCTAGAGGGGGAATAAGGACATTACACTACAAAAATGACTGGAGTATGTAAATTCCAAGCAGAACTAGACAGAGTTTTCGTTCTCTTGGGAAACTTGAAAGATGAATACAATGCTTTGTCTACAAACGTATCATTACTACACTGGACAGTAAACAACAGCTTGGAGCCTGATAAGGACTTGAAACAGGAAGCCTATTTAACTGAACAAATAAATGAAACTGAAAGCGTAGAAACGATGGAGCAATGTGTTGTTTTTGAAGAAAATGAAGGAGGAGCAGGAGATTTGCAGGAGCTAAAGGAGAGTTACAACATGAGGCCTGACATGATGACAAAAAAGGATAATAAAAATTGGATGTGGAAAGCCTGGTCTGAATGGGAATCTGGAAAATGGAAAGATCTCCTCGGGAGGAGACCTGAAGACCTGAGGATTACAAATTGGTTGAAGGTGAAAGCTGGAGCTTTGGGGACATTCGGATCTGTAAGAAATCTGAAACAAGAGTTGGAGCACCCCATAGGCTTTGCTTTTAAGTATGGAGGACTGGCTGGAAGCAACATGGATTCTGTTGGGCCGGAGCCCCTCCGAGACTTGGGGCTTAACATTAAGGACCATCAAAGAGACCGGCGGAAAGGAACTGAGAGAGATATAAGGGCCTCGGACGTGAGATCTCCAGGCTAAATAAATAACATAAAGACTGATGGACATTGGTTGGGGTCTGGAACCGGGAAAAGGGTGGGCGGAGGTTGGGAATCCAAAGGGTGTATAAGGATAATTTGTTTTTTATAATTTAGTTAATGGTAAGGAAATTGGGCAAATCGTGGAAGGGAAATGTCGGTCGACTTCAGGAAAAAGGTTTAAGAATAATTAATGGGGTATAAGTATGGATGTGTGTTTTTAATAAGGTAAAATTGGTTTTTTCTTTTTAAATTAATTGAAAATAAGATTGTTAAAAATAAATGGAGGAAATGGAAAAAAGAAGGAAAGTAAAACAATAGTAAGTTAGAATAAATGTATAAGTTAAGGTAAAGAAATAAGTTAAGGACTTGCTGAACTGACAATTTAAATGGGAATACAAGAAGGGGAGGTGTGAGGAGGTCTGAGAAATAAGGTTAAGAACAATAAGTATCAGAAACTTTTATGTGTTTTTATTGTTGTTTAGTTTTGAATATTTTGTATTTTTGTGTTTGTTTTTTTCTCTTTTGTTTTGTTTATTTCTTGTTCTTGTTTGTTGTGTGTTTTTTGAAAATCCTAATAAATATTAAATTAAAAAAAAATAAAATTATGGACTCAAGTAATAGGAAATGTCTTTAGGGAACTACAGTATCTTTCCATTCCTTGTACAGTATACATATGTGAAATTACCTCCTCCCAATTGTAAATATGGAGCATAAATCAATGTTTTGCCTTGATAGCAAGCATTCATTAAAATGAAGCCCTTATAAAGCATTTGCAAAAAAGAAACCCCACATTTTTAATTTTGTTATTATTGTTGGTTAAGGTATTGTTTTAACAAGACAGATACTAATAGCCAGCACTTTTTTTCTGGAAAAAGAGGTGCCAGAACTCACTATGAACACCTCCCTCATTCTCTTAGGATGGCAATGGTGCCCACCTGAGAGGTGCCAGAACTGAGTTCCTGTCAGTTCTCCTCCCATGTTAAGGATGAACAGAGCTTTTTAAAAATAATAATAACAAGGGACAAAGACTATTATTCTTTAGAAACTGGTGGAACACCTTAATTCAAAACTGAAGGGACATCTTACTACATTCTCACCTGTTCATTTGTTTTTCAGGCTCTGCACATAGCCCAAAATTCTGAAATACAAGAGGTACAGACTGATCTGGTCTTGGTGTTAGTGATATGGTACTGATCCTTGCAGAAGCCATGCATTACAAGCACCTCAGAGATTCAAAGTGCACCCATTTATCCATTATGCATCTGTCCCCTTTCAGAACTGTCCACGTGAATATGAGATGAATTCTACTTTACAGCCATATTACTCATTACATGTTGATGTACTGATAGGAACAGATTCATTTCTATTGGCTCAAAAGTGTCATCTGATACATTTATACATTTTTATATAATGTATATACAACAGAACAAAAGAACTGTTGGAGATGTAAAGAAGGGGAAGGTACATTTTATCATATGTGGTGGGTTATTTTTAAAAATTGGGAAATGATATATAATGAACTGGAAAAAATGTGTAAAATAACTTTTATTTTTAAAAAAAACCCAGAAGCTTTTTTGTTAGGTATTTTAGGACAAGAATTGCTGAAGAAAAATCAGACATTATTTATGTACGCTACTACAGCAGCAAGAATCTTAATAGCATAAAATTAGAAGACTGGAGAAATACCTTCAAAAGAACAATGGCAAGAAAAACTGATGAACTATGCAGAGCTAGCAAAGTTAATGGATAAACTGTGTGAAAAGGACAATAGTGACTTTGAAAAAGAATGGGAACCTTTTACAACTTACCGTACTTGCAGAAACAAGAAAAAATCATGGACTCGTTGGCAGGATTTAAATAAACATTGACAACTTTATTTACAGAGAACAAGAAATATAACAGGTGATAACAGAACATTATATATAAACAGCAGAAATTAACATCTGGTGTAACAAACCAGAAATGGAAGTTGGGGGAAGTCAACAGGGAGGGGGAAAACTAGAAAATGAATGCTAAGTGATGATACTGAATAATTGTTATGAGAAAAGAAAATCAATAAAAAATATTATTATTATTATTATTTTAAATTGTCATCTGATGTTCTCTTTTATCATTAGTTTACATCTCAGGGATAATCCTGTCACTGAAAATAGGTTCCAGTTCTTGGTAGAAATGAGCACACAGAGCTAAAATAAATTGCAGCAGTCTATACTGTTTGTTGGGTTCTTTGTAGACCAGATTGGTGCAGGCATCATATGGGTCTGCACCAATTTAATGTCCTGGCCCTATACCTACTTGGTCTTCACTGTATTCAGTCTGGGAACAAGGATTAGGGAAGCTGTTAACAGCACAGGGGTTTATAGTCATGCTCAAGGCTAAACATCCTACCAACCTGATCCAATAGAAATGATGAACTTGAAAAGTTACAAAATGTTGATCTGACTCAGAATGAATCACAGTTTGCCTCCTGGGCTTTTCCAAATGATCACAAAATGACTAAAATGGGTCATTTCTTCCAGAAACAGATTTGACTATGACATTTTCCCCCTATGATTACCAACTTGGACTGTCTGGGTTATTATGCTCTCTCTCTCTCTCTCTCTCTCTCTCTCTCTCTCTCTCTCTCTCTCTCTCTCTCTCTGTGTGTGTGTGCATCCCTAGTAATGGCTGTTTAATACATCAAATATCTTGGAATTTTGCTTGCTTGCTTGTTTCCTTGCTTTTTGGACATAAAACATCTTGCCTATGGCAGGCTATGATTGCATTTGCATAGCCAACCCCACTGTCCCCTCCTTCTATATTCTCTGTTTGAAGCCAGCTCTCTCTTTTAATCAGTGTATATTGAAATCTTTTCAATGGAGATTAAATTAATTTGGGCAGACAAAGAAAACACCGGTACTGAGAGAGATAGGCCTAACTTGGTACAGAACAGCCTCCTGTGCTTTCTGTTTCCTAGTCTCCCCGCCCCCCGGTCATGCTGATTACCAATGTCTATAGAAAGACCAACAGAAACAATATATACTGTTCTTGCTCCTGCTGAGACAAGACCTCCTTTGACTGTGAATAAAAGCTGTCCGATTTACTCACTCATTCACCTGTAAAATGTGCACTCTCACCTGAACATTCTCATTCACTTACACTTCTTCAGTGTTAGATCAAGCGGACAGCATTAAGAGGTATGCGGAATGACAGAGATGGCAAATGTTTTCTGTTACATGATAATGAAACCTAACTACTTTTAAGAAGTAGAATTAGGAAATGAGACAATCACATAAATCATCTCTGTGTGTATGAACAGCGCAGTTGCATTCAGACAGCACATTATTTTGTTTTCCTGACATTTCCTTACCTGTTAATTTCTGCATGTCATGTGATCTTTCACACAATGCAAAAGCTATTCTCAGAAATCTAGCGCAATCTAGTGGAAGGTCTGTATTCAATTCTGTGTTAATTTGTTCCAGGAAAAAGATATATTTTGAACACTCTGAACTCAGAAAATTGTGGGAATTTTGCACTGTAATTTAACATGACAAAATTTGAGGTGATATTGAGGCATATACTGTAATACTTTCCAACTATTTTAAAATTTAGTGTGACATGGCAGTATATTGCTCAAAAAGCCACAGTTCCATTATGTAACAGATGCTGCATTATAAAGGAAATGCTAGAAATTTGGACAGAAGTACTAGCATTATAACCAGTAAAACTGACATGTCTGAATGAAGGATTTTGAAACTAACACCATACGTACCAAGGGCCCTTTTTTTAAAAAAACTTTTTTAAAAAACCTTCCAGTCTTATATATTATTAATAATTACTTATGTCCCAGTTATTAAAGGTCCCCGAAAGTAGCTTACAAATAAAAATAATAATTAATAAAATAAAATGAAGGCAAATACAATGAAACAATAGCAGGAGCCATGGAAACGACTGATCCCTTTAAAACTATTAGGAGATAAAGGCCTTCTTTAAAAGAACTGATCACTCTTTAGAGATGCTATTAGTTGTGCCTTCCTTGTTGCAGACTGAAATGTGAAAAGCAGCAGCGAGAGCTTCTTTGCACAGTCCATATTAAGACTAAGACAAATGCAGACTTTGGTATGAGGGTCCTCAAGGTATATTTGGGGTCTTCATCGATGTGTTTTTCTCAGCAAGGTGTTCTAAAAGTGGATACCGCAATAAGGAAAGCCTTCTGACTAGTAGAAACCCCTGCCACCTCAGAAGAATAATGTATACAGGCCTTCTTCTATGCATATGTCAGAATTATGATCTATCCCAAGATGTTTATAGATTTAAAAGTACAGCCATGAGTTCCGGAACTTTATTTATGTAAAACAAAACCTGCACAACCCAGATCTCCCACCCATTTCAACTCTCACCCACAGAAATAACACATAACCACGACCTTGAAATCCAAGACTAATATAAGGCAACTTTTAGTCTAGCACTTGGTTCCATTTTACCCCATTATAAGTATGACCCTAATTAACCCTCTTAGCAAAATGGAATTTATTGGCTCTCAAGGACAGTCTCCTTGAAAAACAATGTCGCAGTGCCATTCAAATGCTTAAGTAATGCTGCTTTATAAAGGGATTTGTGGTAACAGTCCTTGAATATTAATAACTTCTTATGCTATGCTTTTGCAATCATGTTAATGTAAAGTCAAAAGACTGAGCTCTGTCATTCAATATTTCTTTACGAAAGGAAATAAAAAAATATTTTTAAGAAGTTCTTGTGAGAGTTACTTGATGATTTAATGACAATGTTCTAACACTGCTGATTTTACTATGGCCTTAGAAGCATATATGAAAGTCAGATTTCCCATCCATGATCCAAAATTACCCTGCTGAAGGTTATTTGCTGGGATAGCTTGCTAATCTGATTATAGTAAAACATAAATATTTTTCTTGCATATTATAAACAGAAGCATTGTCAATTTTTGATCCCAGAGCTGCTCATTTGTTCTATCAGTGACTAAGTGGGGAGTGGAACTCATCTGTGTGAACAGTATGAATCTCTGTAGGGAGTAAGCCCTCACGTATACAGATGTGTGCCCAAAGGATCCTTCCTTGCAAATCTCTGCTGTGTGCATGGATGCAAGGTGGTAGAGCTAGTCAGAGGCTGCATTTTCATGCCTTTTCCATTCTAACTGAGATTTCACATGATCTAAAAGCCACTTCTGGAACAATAGAGGGATATACTGCAAGTTTAGCACTCATTTCTGTATTATTTGCTTCCAGGAAAAAAAACCTGTTTGCAAATAATATGGAAATTTGTGCTATTGTGTCCACTTTAGTTCCACTACATTCCACTATAGCTCCAGAAGTACAGCACCTACATCAGATTATCTAGGGAGACAGCAAGCTTTTTCAGAGTTAAAATGCGGGTCTCCTTCAGTCACTGTCTCCAAAACTTTGTGCTGGTAATTAATAACCAGATATAGCCCATCTTACACATAGTCCTGATCTTCAGCCAAAATCTGTCTCTATAGATGTGTAACTGATCCATCCATGTCTTAATGTGTTAATGCTGATGACAGGGTCAGGGAAGTTCCTCCTTTAATTAGGCTGATTCCTTAAATGTGTATTACATGTGAAAGTGGCTTTTGTAGTTCAGTCATATGGGCCCCATCCTCAATGTTAAATAGTTTTAAAATATAAATTGGGGGAAAAGGCATTATTGAGCAGTCAGACAGTTTAAAAAACTCCTGTAGCTGAAGACTTGTGCATAAGATATTCTGCTTGTTTGGGTGACTGTGAACCCACCTTGTCACCCCATCCTTGTGAGAACCAGTCTTCCTTCACCAGGAATTGAACATTAAGTCTATTGGAAACTTGGAGAAGGGGATATTACCTCAGAAATATAACACAGTAAATTAAAATAGAAATATAGCCCGTTTCCATCCCTGAGGGTCTAGACAGTTCAGTGATACAATGCTGGGGAAGAAAGGCTTTCCCTGAATTTCATCTGTGTGGTCTGCTTGTGATTATGCTTCTCAGTTGGTTCAAATAACTTTGGAAGTGTGTGTGTTTTAGCACTATTATGTTATGTATCCCAAACTATTCAGATTAGCAGAAGATAGAGGTAGAAGAAGTTTCATTACTCATTAGTATGCTTCATTTCAAATAGTTGTAATCTTTGCCATCCAAGAGTCAATGACTCTGACATTTAAATGAATCACTATCTATCTATGTGCCCACTTGAAATGTTTAGCTCTTCATAGCCTTGAGCTGGCTAAGTTGGCTACACTGGTAGAGAAAGACAAAATTATCTACATCAAAGAAGAAGAAGAGCATTTTGAGTACACATCAGGTAACATTAGTGGAAAATGACAGACGATTTCCTTACAACTTCATTGCTAAGTTGTAATGGCATTACGAGCTTAAAAATTAGGATAAATTTACAATTTTATCAATGTGAAGGATTTGCTAGCTATCAGAAAATTGGTTTTATTCTCCTCAAGCTAATCTGATGAATTTGATTGCACCAAGGCAAGAATCTGTGATCCTGAATACGTGTGTGTGTTGTGTGTGTTTATCATCACTGTCAGAAATTAATTTAACATTCCAACCATGCCTTTCATCAGATACTTAAGCAGGACCTGCTCATATAGCAAGCTGTCATCCTTTGAGTTCCTCCTCATACTGTTAGTCCCTTAAAAAATAATAATACCCATTTTAACTGACATCCTGGAAGGTGACTTATTCTGGAGCAGTGTGAAGCAGAAAAGATGGCAACTAGAACCAAAGCATAGTAGAGGCCCTTTTTGTGGCAGAAATCTTTACCCCCCCCCAATAGAAATAGGCAGACATGTGACATTTGCTGCATTTGATGTGTGCTTATTTACAAGTTTGGCAGTTTTGTTTTGGAAGCCCAGAAATGTTTTGCAAAGTTCATTTATAAAGGCTGCAAACTATATCTCTAAAATACCTAGTAATTTAATTTGGCTTTTCTTGGTGTATTCTAGTGTGGGGTTCTGCTATGGACTACAGTGAAGTGTAGTTTATATATTACGTTCAAGATTTATTTTATTTACCATCTTCATTTGCCATTCTGGCATATGCATATTGTCCTCCCTCCACCCTAACAAATAACCTTTAGAAAGTAGGACTCAATTTTTCAACCATGTCAGATTCTTTAGCTATTTTATAAAAAGTAGCATTTCTGTAGGTGGGATGTGAAACTTTTTGATAGATTGTGTCCTTTTGAAATATTTAATCAAATTGGAAAGCTCCAATTTGGGTTCTTGTATACTCCTAAGGGAAAGGGGAAACCACGAAAACTCATTGTATTTACTGTTGTGTGGCCAAGATGATCTAGGGTTTTTGATTAGATTGTATGCTCATGCTTCTCAGGGCCAGCCTCCGTTGAGTCTAACAAGCAACTAGACCCACCAGATTTCTCTCTGGGCTCCACTAGTGCAACATTTTTACACCTCTATACTGGGTAGGCATTTCAGATATTTTTCAGAAAGGCAGAGGTGAGTTACCTGGTGTGAGTTTGTGTCCATCACCCTTGTTTTCCTTTTTTGAAACATATCATTTTAATAAGCATTTCACTAGGACTTTAAGAAAAGAACTTTGAATAAACCAAGACATGAGAAAATAAAATAGATAGGAAAATTAAACAATTATGGCAGTATTTTCACTAATGCATGTCCTAATTCACTGTGTTGACAGTAAGTAGGAATTAGGACTCATATTTTAAAATGACAGCCTTTATTCATCTTTGATTCATATACTGTAGGACTTTGCAAATATATATCTGATTTGGATTCATTCAAGTAGCTCTTTCATTTTGTTGCTTCAAGACACTTTCTTTTGTTGTTTTGTGAGCTTAGGTTGGTTTGTGCCATCCCCATTCTGTAGGGCCACTTCATTTCATAAGAGGAACTTCATTTGCCTTTCTCATTGACTTAAATACAAAGATCACAATGTGCCCATAACATACAAGGTTAAAAAACTTAAACAGAATTGAGTGAATTATCTTTGGAGACAATGAAGCCTGCCAAATTTCACACAAATCAGTCCAGGGTTTTTTCTTGTCTGTTATATACATGCCTTTCATATGGAACATTTAAAATACATTTCTCTTTTGTGCTAAGTGTTTGTGTGGAACTCACAGGGAATGTACACTGCATCTTTCTTTTGATAAAGATGCAAGTTTTAAAGGGGCACCCATACTCCCCCACACAGGAGGGGGGAAACACAACAACGCAGATGACTGCAAAAAGTTCATAACTTTTATTGCCTAATGAGTGACAGACAAATTGCGTTCACAAAGGTGAAGGGTTCAAGAGACACAGACGCTATACTACCCCTCTTGCTCCCAACCAAATCACTTAACTGGAAATGTAGCAGTCCACAAAAGAAGCAGCAGAACCAATTAGTAGGAGCGAAGCTACAAGCCTGCAGGCAATGATAGGCATTATTCCATTGATGGCTAGATATGCCAATGGCAGTACTGACTTGCCAACACCTCCCCCCCCCATCTTCCTTATTGGAAAAAAAGCTCCAGAGCCAGCTGTAAATTGTTACAAAGATATGAATAATCAAGACAAAAACAGCTTATATTAATCAACAAAGCTTTACCTCCCAATTGCTTTAGTCCCATGTGCCTCATCACTACTTCAGTTGCCTCCTCTTGGATTCTAAAATGACTACAAATATAACACACACACACACACACACACACACACACACACACACACATGTTAATTCATCTTGGATTAGAAAGGATTGCACAGCACAATTTTTGAGAGAAAAATCAAAGCTTTCTCTCAGTCTGAGAGAAGAGGCAGATTTAGGGGTGCACGATTGGTTCCACTGCAGTGGGTGCCAAGCCTAGAAACTGCAAGTGGTAGGTGGGAAACTGCTGAAATTTGAAAGACCAAAGTCTACTCCTACTGAGAAAAGTTATTGCAATGATCCAGCCTAGGAACAAGCTGTACGTCTCAAGAAATGATAGCATAATGATTCAGCTGGTTATGATTTAAGAAAAAGATAACTTATTAGAGGTGCCAAAGACTGGAATAGGGACGCAGGTGCTGCTGTGGTTTAAACCACTGTGCAGCTTGGGCTTGCTGATTGGAAGGTCGGCGGTTCGAGGACCCACAATGGGGTGAGCTCCCATTGCTCTGTCCCAGCTCCTGCCAACCTAGCAGTTTGAAAGCACAACAGTGCTAGTAGATAAATAGGTACCGCTGTTGCAGAAAGGTAAATGGTGTTTCTGTGTGCTGCTCTGGCTTTGCCAGAAGCGGCTTAGTCATGCTGGCCACATGACCTGGAAAATCTGTCTGCGGAAGTGGACAAACGCCGGCTCCCTCGGCCTGTAAAGTGAGATGAGCACCGCAACCCCAGAGTCGTTTCCAACTGGACTTAAATGTCAGGGGTCCCTTTACCTTTAGAGACTGGAATCCTAAATCTGACCAAAGGCCAGCAGAGAGGTCAATGGATGTGGTTTAAGGGCAATTCCACTGCTAGGATAGGAGGCCCACTTACACATTGGCATTTGTCGTGCTGGAGCACACAGCCACAGCCGCCCCAGTATGACAGGAAAACCTCTATGGCCTGAGATATACCACTTGCATGGCCAAAATATTGGGAAATTTTGGAGCAAGAAGGGGACAGATTGAAATTACAGAGTTTTGAGAAGCTAAAAAATAAAGTGCAGGACTGGCTACATTATTATCAGATAATGGAGGCCTACAATCTAGACAAGAAAATTGGCTTCCAGGTGGAAAAATCTAAATTAGAAACAGAAGTGCTAGAACCTAAAACTAAGATTTTGTCAAAAATGTATAACTTGCTGTTGCAGTGGAATACGCAGGATGAAACGGTTAAATCTGCAATGATTAAATGGGCACAAGATATTGGTCATAACATTATGTTTGCTGACTGGGAACAGTTGTGGATCACCGGTATGAAATTTACGGCATGTAATGCCTTAAGAGAGAATATTATGAAAATGATATACAGGTGGTACATGACACCAGTCAAGCTTGCAAAAATCTATCATTTGCCCGATAATAAATGTTGGAAGTGTAAGGAAACGGAAGGTACATTCTTTCACCTTTGGTGGACGTGCCCAAGGATTAAGGCCTTCTGGGAGATGATTTATAATGAAATGAAAAAGGTATTTAAATATACCTTCCTGAAGAAGCCAGAGGCCTTTCTCCTGGGCATAGTCGGCCAATTGGTGCCAAAGAAGGATAAAACTTTTTTTATGTATGCAACAACAGCAGCAAGAATACTTATAGCAAAGCACTGGAAGACGCAAGATCTACCCACTCTGGAAGAATGGCAGACGAAGCTGATTGACTGTATGGGATTGGCAGAAATGACTGGCAGAATCCGCGACCAGGGAGAAGAGTCGGCAGAAGAAGATTGGAAGAAATTTAAGGACTATTTAAAGAAATACTGTAACATTACTGAATTTTGAAGGGAGTTGGATTGAAATTAATGGTTTCTAGCTGTTATGGTAAAAGAATATGGAAGAAATGTTTTTTCTTTTTCTCTTGTTTTAATAAGGTTTAAGTTACAATAATTTAAGAAGCTGAATAGAGAATAAGGGGTTAATTAAGTGCGAAGTTAGGAGACCAGGATTTGCTGGATAAATAATTTGATCTAGAAAACAAGAAGGGGAGGTTCGAGGAAGTCAAAGGACGATGGTTTGGAAATTAGGTTTTGAAAATTATGTGTTTTTAATATTGTCTTTTTTCTTTGTGCTTTTTTTCCTCTTCTTTTTGTTTGTATAAAATGGAAAATCTTAATAAATATCTATTAAAAAAAAAAAGAGAGATACCACTTGCAGGGTTTCATCAGTCATGCAGTGAGGGAGACAATGGACCATCTTGTTTCCTCGACAGTTACGAAAGGTGTACTAGCACCATAATTAAATCTGGCATCTGTTGTCATCATTACTTACCATGGAATAGCAAGCAAAAAGATTTATTTTCCACCAGGTCTTTGGCTTTTAATTATCTATGGCCTTCATCAGTGGGTAGGATGTTTTCATTCTGCCTTTTCAAAAGTTGTCTGTTCACTTTTCTCCTGTTTTGTTTTATGTTGGTTTTAATTAATGGGCTATTTATTTATTGTAAGTGGCTCTGAGTCACCTTTGTAAAAAAAAAAAAGTGACTAATGAATTAAAAAAAATTATTATTAATAAGAATAAGAATGTGCCCTCCCATTCAATGCCAAATGGAAACAAGTAAAATGGGGAAATTTGGAAATGTTGCGCTCAAGCTCATACTTGGGCCATAGCAAGCTGGCAGGGCTTAGAAAGTGACTAGCTCTGCCATAGACTCTGCCAACCACCCCCATTGTGAAGGAATAATCTCTTACTTTTTAAAATTGACTTTTTCTCATGGCCACATTTTTGTTCAGTTTCTGCATTTATTTCCCCCCGTGCCTCCATGCACTATTAATTTTCATAAAGCGTGAAAATTCATAAAGAATGCACACTTTTCATCCTTATGAATATTTTATGCAAGTTTTACATATATGATTAGTTGTCCATATAATGATATTTGTGGATTTTTTAATTAAAAATAAATTCAAAACTAATCATCCTCTTGCCGGTAGCGTTAGTATCAGCTTTCCCTTTTAATAAAGGATTATTGTTTTTGTTTGTATAGCAGTGTGGTTTGTGCAAATATGTTATGTATCATATTGTTGTTTTTGACAATGCTTGCCCCCATTTTCAAGTCTTTGCAACACATCAACTTCTATTTCCTTGCATAAATAAATAGGTGTTTATTGGGAAATTTGTATTAAAAGGCAATTTACATTTTCACAGAAATAACAATAGCTTATTTTTATTCTAACATTAAGGGGTAAATAGAGAAGACACTGACTGGCAGCTGCCCTCTAGCCTTTCATGCAGTATTTCCCACCTTTAACAGGCTATCCTGGGGATTGAAGTTGGGACCTTTGGTCCATTCTGCCACTGAGCTACAGCACTTCCCTGAGACATTCCCTAGGGCAAAGTCCCTGATCACCAACCAGCAGCACAATAGGAATGAATGGGCAATTTACCTGTTCTGCTTGAGCTTACTGCATATGAAGGAAGATGTATATAGTTGGTGTGTGTGCTCTGTTACCCATATTTGTCACTGGAGATCCAGGTGGCCATAGTGGCTAGATTTTTTACCTTTTACCATCATACAGGTAAAAAAAAGGTACAGGACCCCTAGTCAAAGGTGACTATGGGATGCAGCACTTATCTCGCTTCAGGCCTAGGAAGCTGGCATTTGTCCACAGACAGCTTTCCAGGTCATGTGGCCAGCATGAATAAACCACTTTGGGATGCAACGGAACACCGTGATGAGTGCCAGAGCGCAAGGAAATGCCATTTACCTTCCCGCTGCAGCGGTACCTATTTATCTACTTGCACCGGTGTGCTTTCTAACTGCTAGGTTGGCAGAAGCTGGGAGAGAGCAACGGGAACCAAAAAGGCTCAGCGGTTTAGACCACAGTGCCACCCGCACTTTACCATTTTACCATCATAGGCTGGTATACACCAACTAAGGCAGTTCCCAGAAATGGATAGCTTTGCCAGAGTGATCCGTGATTACTGTAGTGTCCTTCGTGTGGAGGCTGCCCTTAAGGTTGGTCCAGAACCTGCAATTAGTGCAGAATGCAGAGACTAGGTGGCTCAATGGAACTGCTGGCTGTAGGCATATAACGCTATTAATTGATTGATTGATTGATTGATTGATTGATTAATTATTAAAGGCCCTGACTGTCAGTTCGCTACTGGGTCAAGTTTGAGATTTTGATATTGAACTAAAAATCCCTAAACAACTGGGGATCAGGGAATCAGGGAACCTTTTCCTTGATGGACTTGCACAGTCACTACAGGACCCTCCCAGTGCTACCATAGCATGCAGAAGCACATCTTACAACAACCAGGGTGATGTCTTTTCTAGAAACAAGGCATGTGCCAACAGTGATACCATTTTGATGCATCATGAAAAGTTACCAATTTACTGCGGGTTTTGCTGGCTTCTGATACCACCCATTTGCCATAGTTGGTTTAGTCAATTTTTCTGCTAACTCTTAATGCTGCTGGATTCATGTCATGGTTGGTATTGTATTTTTAATGCATTTTCTCATATCATGAGATGTTTTCATAAAAGGCAGCATATAATTCTTTGTACTACCAAAACAAAAACCTGGCTACAACCTATTGAAACTAATAGGACTTAAGTCAGTCGGGACCAAATTAAGTTCTGTTGACTTCATTGGGCCTACACTAAGTTTGGCTAAGTGAGGCTCCAACACACTGTTAATAACTCATTCTTAAGACTTTCTAAATATGTCATGTTATTTTACATTTTAAGGTCCGTATAGTTAAAGCCATGGTTTTCCCAGTAGTGATGTATGGAAGTGAGAGCTGGACCATAAAGAAGGCTGATCGCCGAAGAATTGATGCTTTTGAATTATGGTGCTGGAGGAGACTCTTGAGAGTCCCATGGACTGCAAGAAGATCAAACCTATCCATTCTTAAGGAAATCAGTCCTGAGTGCTCACTGGAAGGACAGATCCCGAAGCTGAGGCTCCAATACTTTGGCCACCTCATGAGAAGAGAAGACTCCCTGGAAAAGACTCTGATGTTGGGAAAGATGGAGGGCACAAGGAGAAGGGGACGACAGAGGACAAGATGGTTGGACAGTGTTCTCGAAGCTACAAACATGAGTCTGACCAAACTGCGGGAGGCAGTGGAAGACAGGAGTGCCTGGTGTGCTCTGGTCCATGGGGTCACGAAGAGTCGGACACGACTAAACGACTAAACAACAACAACAATTTTACATTTTACATTTATATTATAAAATGGAGGCCAGGAAGGAAATCTTGTACCTATCTGAAGTGCCCAGAGTCCCATTTTCTTTCTTCTCTTCTTTCTTTTGTTTGAATTATGGGAAGGTGGTATTTCACTTTTAAATTACACAATTCGCATTTATAAGAATTAATTAGAAGCTAATTGGCAAAATCCCTTTGCTTTTAATATGAACATACTGTTAATTCAAAAAACTTTGCAAAGTGCTATCTTTTTTGTTTCATGAAAAGATTCTGTGTGGTGGGGAAAAAATACTTAACATTTAATTGATCATGCTTAAATTTATAAGGTTTCTATATTTATAGACCTGTGCATTTGTTCATACAAAGCAAATGTTAATGGATTTGAAGTGTAATTATGCTCAATTTTGCTCTTTCTTAATTTCCTTATTGTTGCGACAGAAAGAGAAATGGGAATGAATCAACTCCATTGCATGTAAATGGTGTCATTTGGTCACGATTTCACTTTATTCTTTGAGCCAAAAGGCTTTTGATTAATATGTTATGCAAGGATGGGGGTGGGGGAGGGGAATCTGGAGACATAAATGTGGTGTTAATGATGTAGCAAGGCAGGTTTGGAAGCATTTGGTTACACATTTCCCTATACAACAATAGACACCAATTACTCTCAAAAAATCAATTGATTAAAGTATGCTTTTCCCAGAAGCAGAGTTCAAATTGCTTTATTCTGCTTCTAAAACATCAGACTAATATGGATATGCATCTGTATCTCTTCTCCAACCTAACAAGGCTAACATAATGCATAAACAACAGGCTGAGTTGTTGAGCACTGGCAATTAAGGTGAGCATCTAATTGCCAATATAAGTCTCCCCTTTTAGCCATCTTACATTGGATCAGATTATTAACCTAAAGAACAACACTGATTTGAAGGAAACTATCAGCCTATAGCTGTTACACTCTGGGGAATGATGCTCCCTCACTTGAAGCTTTGAAGACAGGGGGTAGATTTGCTCCAGTCAGTGCCATGAAGATGGCATAGAACCTGAAAATATTGTTCACTAATTGAAATAAATAAATTTGTCTAGGTTTCTATCAGTTTTGGTTCATGATTTCAACCTTTCAACTTGATTTCAACCTTTTAACTTGTAAACTGCCCATAGCACCTTTGTTATTTGGGTATAAAAATATAGCAAGTAAAAAAGTAAAGCAAGAAATATTTGAAATAAATAAAGGAAATAAAAAGCACGATAAATCCAAAGTATTTGAACTCGGAAGTTTATGAACCGCCTAACTTAATCCAATAAAGGACTGGAGTTTACAATTAGAGAGGGAAGGAACTACCTTTGCACACTTGAGATTAATACCAAGCGGATAGTTCTTCTAATGTTAGTATTTGCACAAAGGACAGGGTTTTAACAATTGTATCTTGAATTTCATACCACTTCTGCATTAATCTACATTGTCATGCTGTACATATCTTCTCAGAGATCAGCCCCATTGTGTTCAGTGGGAGTTTTTACGAAGTAAGTTTGTGTAGAATTGCAACCTTGTTTTCTTATTTTTAAAAACAGAGCTTTCAGCTATATCTGGAGGGTAGAGTTTACATAATACTGCAGTGAGCATTCTGGAATTGCTGCCTACTTAGCATTTGTGACCATAGTGTTTATAAGCCAGCATCCCTTGTTGAGCATCATGATGTTTCATCAATGAAAGTATTTCTCTGCACATACAGTTGCTGTTGTCTTGGTTTGTAGCCATGGGGATTTCTCAAGATTAAGTATTTGGAGAATAGAACATTAACTTATTTTTTATAACTTTATTTTTCTCCATCTTATCCTCCAAGGTTTCTTATAACTCAGCAATACTAGAAAGTTCAGATTCTTATGTATGGTCTGTATAATTCTACTTGCTTTCACTAGTGGCTCTGAAAACCGACTTAGGTTTAATTTTAGTCTTTGATGAATAGTTTTGAATAAATACTATAGAAACATTTTCAATAACAGGAACACCAATGAGTCAGAAAGCAGGCCCTAAAAGTGGTCCATGATAAAAAATACATTTGTAGATTATTAATGTATGGGTTTTCTTTGTTAAAGACCACACTTCCGTCTGGGATGAATGACCACCTAGTGGCTAATTTAAATTGATCAAAATACTCGTGTGATATATAAAGATAATTACCACTCACCTTCTGCAGTTTATGAATTTTTAAAAGCTGCTGTGAAGGATTTACCAATTATGTTTGCTTGATGTACCTTTTATGCTTCTTGTGCTGGTATGTACAGTTTACTTCATGTTTCTGTTGGGATGAATAGAATCTATTTTGAATAGATAAGGTGGGGCTAAAACATCTATCAACACACACACCCATACACACACGAACACAGCCAAAAGAAAGACTTTTTTCTCATTCTTTTTATCCTTCATGTTGGGAAAGCACTAGAACTTGGGCTCATCCAAGCATCTGGACTCATAACCATGGGGGGTAAAGTCCCATAAACAAAGAAGAGAAAGTATTGGTGATCTGAAGACCTGAAGAAGAAAACCTGCTGTAGGTTGGGTTGACCTAAGGCCGCTTTATTTAATTTACAACATATATGTAGCAGAAAGCAGTCTAGTCTGTAATTCTTTATGGTGAGCATGTCCTGTCAAAGGGGAGTATCAGTTTTGACTCCTCCCCGCCCAGCCAAACCTTTGAAAGTAAGTAGGGAAGCCTCCTTCAGTCATGCAAGACAAGATAGTCCCAAAGATGACCCATATACTGTCCATGGATCCCAGAGCCCTGATGGCAGGCTATAGAAATTGCCCATCACCCTAAAGATGCCTAAAGGTAATCACTTAGTCAGTCTCAGCTGTGCAGGTGTTTGTGCATACGCAAGTGTATTTGCATGTACATGTGACATGCACATGTGGATGCTGGTATGCAGCCCTTGGAGGGATGGGCAACCGTCAAATGGGATCCTCCTTATTGAGGGTCCTGGTTGCGCATGGGCCCCTAGGACTCCCCACAGGGTTAAATTGTTAAGGCTGTAGCTGAAGCCCTAGCTTTGGCCTCAGGATCGTGCCAGGCTGTTTGGGCCAATCGCGTGAGGTGGCGTGATCCCCAGGGTTGATAAATGCAGCAGTGTGATGCAATTTGGGGCACTTGCTTCGCGCTGCCAAACACCCTCTCCCTCCCTATTGTTAGGCAGTGCTACTCTGGCCTTGCTTTGGATTGAGTTGCCTGTTTTGGAACAGGGACTGGGTAGGAATTATTTCCATTTGGCAGATTGGCTATAGCCACTTGGTTTTCGCCTACCCCCTCAGCAATTGTCACAACTTGTAAGGTTTGGCAGTTAGGCATTGGCTTACTGAAGTGTGGGAGAGGGGAGGTGTGGCCATCACCTGCCCCTCCAGGAACAGGATATTCCATTAAAGGAATCTGGGCATCCTGGATCTCGTCCAAAGCCCGCTTGAGGGGCTAGGGCCATGCCAGGACCACAGGAACCCCGGGGTGAGCTTCGGTTGATCTTCATTGATGTTGCTCCCTCATTTGGTGTTTACCCTTTCAGACTACCAGCCAGAGAGGTGTGGAGTCAGTTATAGTCTGTTGCCAATGCCTAAACCAATACCGCTCACTTTTCTGTATTTCAATAAAGTTGTGGCCTAAAATTTGCCCAATAACTTAAACTAAAATAAGAGTCTGTGTGAAGTTATTTCAGAGGGGGGTGGGTCTTGGGGGCCTCGAAGCGCAACAGAGCTTTCAGGCCAAGAAAGGTTAGCTGTTCCTGGTATATAAAGAAAGTTTATTAGAGCATGCTGTCAATAGAAGACATCTGAAGGCAGCCCTGTTTAGGGAACCTTTTAATGTTTAATAGGTTATTGTATTTTAGTGTTCTGTTAGAAGCCACCCAGAGTGGCTGGGGAAACCTAGCCAGATGGGCGGGGTATAAATAATAAATTATTATTATCATCATCATCATCATCATCATCATCATCATCATCATTATCATCACCATCACCATCATCATCTTACTCCACCACTACTATGGGAATGTTCCATTAAATCCCCTATCCCCATGCTGCTCACATACTTGTGGTTAATTTCTTTTGAGAAATTGGAGAGATTGACAAAAAAATTATCACTGCAATTCAATGGGATCTGAAAAAACAAAAACAAAACAGCCCCTGCTGTCTGAATCATAAAATAAATGTGCTGCATGTATTCACCCATGCAAATGAAGTAGCAGTGGAACCAGGAGTCCCACAGGATAGTCTTCCTCTGGCAGAAAAAAGGCCTAGTAAGCATCATATCTAGTTTATTATTAGCCATGGATGATGCTCTCCTTTGGTGTTGTCTTGGGTCTCCCCTGTGTAAAGCTATTTGTCTCCCTGGCAGGGTAGCTGTCTCTGACTTAATAAGCTGTAAACTGTTGCAGTGATAGTCCCACACTATCACTTAACTGCAGCTGATATTTGCAATGGTAGGCTGAAACTCCTGTTTCCTTATTAAGCAAGCATGGTCCAGTTGGGTCCCCATGTATTTCACACTGTCTCTAGAGTTTCTGCTTGGGGAGATGCTAAAGAATATGCACTTCTACACTGAGATTTACCAGTAGCTAAAAGAGATGGATAATATTTGTATTTACTAGTGCCACCTCTTTTAATTTGTGAATATACCTTCACAGGGATGGGTGGTGGTGGGGGGGGTTGGGGGGGTTGCCTTCTCCAAAACAGAATCTTGTAAATCCTTTTGACTTATCTTACTTTGTAATAAAAATTCAAGTGTGGAGGGGCAATAAGTGATGAAACCAAATCCCCTCCCATTTGGGACAAGCATTTTCTGCACGCTCACATTCTTGTACCTCCCTGAGCCATTTGTTATTGGTCAGTGACTCAGAACTAAGTGATGTGTCCCAAGCTTTTAATTCAGTTTGTGAGCCCTAGCTAAATAACTCATTTGTATGCAATTCATTTTGCAATTGTCTTTACCCTGTAATAATATCGAGATACCAATGTGTTTAATTGCACGACACCATTGAAGCCTATTGTGATTTTCATTCCACCTTTGAAAAATGCAGTGCTGTTATTGTCTCTAATTTTCTCTTTTAAGTTCGTGTCCATAGAGTGATGTGAAGGATAGCAGTACTGATAAGGATTAATTGGACTGAAAGGCAATTGGATTCACAACAGCAGGCAAGGTATTTCTAGAGTGTGCTTGTGATTTACTGTCCATTAAGCAAGACTGAGACTAACCAGGGCTTGAATGGCATGCCACTAAGAATCTCTCCTATTGTCTTCTCCACCTTGGCATCATTTTAATGAGAGGTGGTTTATAAATATTTAAAGTAAACAAATAATTAGAAGTTATAACTTATTATCCAGTAATGTTTCACCATTCATCACCCCCCACCCTGCTTAAAATAAGGACTAAGTATACTTTCTTTTCTTTCTATTTTCTAAATCTCTGTTACAAAAAGTTTTACACTCGAAACATTATTTATTATTACACTCCCAGTAGTATCAAAATTAATGTAAGAGTAAAACTCCAAGCTTTTACTCAGCCTTTCTAGCTATTTGGCTTTGCTATTTGCTAATAAAAATACTAAATATCCACCTCACTGATAATTGAAATGTGGTAAGTTTTCAGTGGGTTTGCTCCTGTTATCAACTTTCAGAAAAGATGAACAGCCTCCATAAATTTGACATGAGCCAATAATTAAAGTGCAAAAACACTCAGATTTGCCCAATGGCAAAACCCCATACTACTCATAATACTTTGAAAAGAAACATGAGATTCTACATCCCGATGGGCTTGTATTTTAACAACTTGCCTCCACTAATTACAGCAACATGATTGACCTTCATTAGTCTAAGCTAAATTAATTTGGAGTCTCTTCCCACTTTTAATCAACATGTGACTGTTGTACCATTTTTTTTAGTGGTGATGTCAACAGCACAGCAAGAAACTGAGCTAACTGAATTTCTGTAGGTCAAGGCTTAATCACAGAACATGCTCCATTCTTGGTCTGTACAAACACTGCAGATGCCCACAAGAGTGTGTCTATGCAATTGCCTAGTGATACTCAATTTCGTGTAATGTTATTTTAAAATAAGATAGAGACCTGCTTATTGCAGACTTTCTAGTACTCATGCAAGATAAATAGTCAACATTTGGACCTTTTATTTCATTCGGGAGTATTTAACTCTTTAGGGGAAATTGTCAGCATATATCCAGATCACAATTGATTCCAGCTTGCATTTCTCTGCTTCTGTCACAATTCTGTAAATACACATGTTAGCTTCTGGTAATTAAGGGGATTCCTGCATCAGTGCAAAGATCCACCTGGTCTAGCATCTTGATTCTCACAATGGTCAGTCAGATGTCTATAAACAGGGATATTGCTGAACTACAGTTTCCATCATCCTTGATCGTTGGCCAGGTCTGATGTGAGTTCAACATCAGCTATAGGGCAGTGTGTGGGCTACCCTTGCCTGCTTGCATGAAATCCAATACCTTCTTGCCCTCCAGTAATGGATATATAAAAACAAGCATCTGAATGTGTGGATTCCATTTACCCAATATTAAGTTTATTTCTGTCCATTTCTTTATCAGTTTATACCCCTTTTAAAAACAAGCATTCATGAAAATTAATCAGACTTCTATTGTGCTTTTCTCCTAAAATACATACTTTTATGTGTGTTTTTGCCTATTTCACACATTTTTGAAAGCAATTTCCACTGACATAATACATTAATGTATGTGATTTTTTCCAGTTACTGGTCCATGCATTTTATGCACTATTCCCTGGTGTACACATTTTTTGTAAACATTATTTGGTAGGAGAACTGCACCCCAAAATTCAGAGAAGTGCAGATTTTGAAGTATAGTTGCATTTGGGTTTTTGGGTTTTCCCAGGATGATTAAATTAAGTAGAAGAGATTGGGATTCATTCCTTCTCACTTACAAGCTGAGCAGCTTAAGGGAACAGTGAAAAGAAGCTGGTTGCCTCTCAAGCGGAATCCAAAGAATAGTGAGATGAGAAAGGTATTTCAGAGGCGGTACCTTAGAACCCAATAATAGGCTGGTCATAGGATAAGAAGAGGATGATGCCCTCTCAGATAAAGGCATCTATAACAGAATAGAAAACTGAGACTAATGAATGAGTGTCTGAGATGAAGAGTCCAAGGGGCACAAGGAGTGGGTGTAGAACTGTCTGTCAGTGGGACATAAGGGAAGAAACTATGGGGAGTAGTATAAAAGGAAGCCCAGGTGAGAAATCCAGTGATGAAGAGAGTTTCTGATCTCTTGTAGGAACAGACCCAACAGTATATGTCAGTATCCTTACTTCAGCATATTCTGAAGTATGAATGTACTGGCACACTGAGGATCCTCTGGTGTGGTAATAAATAAGCTAAGAGTAAACAAAACAGACACACATACTCTGAACTGGAGTCTCCTTGCTTTTTGATCCTGCTAAGTATTTACAAAGATGCAGGCTCTGACCTAATGTCAGTTTAATCCATTTGCCACTGACTCTTAAATGCAATAAGTAGAAGATCATGGTCATAGCACTGAATAGTATGATTAGCTGTACTGTAGGACTAATCATAGCAAGATGCCGACTTGACTGACAGTGAAAGATCACTGTGACATTAAATGTGAAAGCTGCTAACAGCAGAAATGTTGCATTAAGCCATGGAAAGAAAAGGGAGAAAACTTTCTAAATAAACAAAAATTCAGAGGTGTTCATTAAAACTTATTTCAGCTGGAACTGTCACTTATGGTTTGCCCCCCCCCCCTGGAAATTCTACAGCATTACTATATTAAATTAGCAGTAATAGCAGGAAATTATGAAAGAGGATGGACTTTACTTTAAGGCAGCATTTAATGTTAGAGCAATTGGTCCCCAGTTACTAGGGATGGATGAGGGAAGAGAAAGATAGATTCTCTGTCTTGCATGTCTGGTTGGCATTTGGCAGCCTGAGGCGGGCTCCAACACAGGTGTGCTACAGCCTGGAAAGGTGAAGTGTGTTGTAGTGGTTAAGAGCGGTAGTCTCGTTATCTGGGGAACCGGGTTCGCGTCTCCGCTCCTCCACATGCAGCTGCTGGGTGACCTTGGGCCAGTCACACTTCTTTGAAGTCTCTCAGCCCCACTCACCTCACAGAGTGTTTGTTGTGGGGGAGGAAGGGAAAGGAGAATGTTAGCCGCTTTGAGACTCCTTAAAGGGAGTGAAAGGCGGGATATCAAATCCAAACTCTTCTTCTTCTTCTTCTCCTTCTTCTTCTTCCTATAAGCTATGCTAGGTCAAACAAACAAACAAAGTCAGTGGGACGGGCAAGGATACCTCCTTTATTTACCCTATGCCCATTTGTGCTAGATTTGCTCTTGTGGTGTTCATTATGTGCAGTAGCAGCCCATGTGGTGAGCCTGTTATCCTCACTTCTAGTGTCACTACAGCTTACCTGCAGTGGTGTAGCAAGGTCAGGTGGTACCCGGTGTAGAAAATTTCTTGTCACCACCCCTTATTGAAATTATTAAAAGAAGGGAAAATAAGATATAGTTGCAAGTGTTATTTTCTAGTTTATTTACTTAACATTGTGAGCATAAGCACTTAAAACCTTTTTTCGCAATGGGAATTTCTTATTTTAAAAAAAACACATATGTTTGCCAGTTTGTCACCCCCCTCAGTGATGACACCCACCACACACCCCTTCCTACCACTCATCAGGTATTAATTTAGCAGCTCGTGCATTGTGCCTTTGGCCTATCCCCAAATCTGTTCCAAGCCTTTAGAATTGGGACTGCTATATCTGCAGCATTGCATCTCCACAGCTAGTCTGCTTCTGTCAATTCTTTCTTTCTTTAGTTTTTTAGTTTTTTAAAAAATGTCTAGCACAGTCTACAACAAATGATAGTGGGAGGAAGTTCAGGAAGGTTGATAATTGAACGAGGTTCACCATTAAAAGTTTTGAAATATTTAAGTACAGTTTACTCATAACTTGCATGGATGTTGCATGGACATTTTGGGGATTGCGCATAGTCAAAACAACCCTGGAAGTGTCCCTACACAAGAATTTCCAAAGCTGAAGAGAGGAAAGTCAGAGTCCAGGTGCCACAATTAAAATTCCTCTTCACTGCTTAACTAATAATGGAATGCTGAACCTCTAATAATGAATGCAACAAATGGTAATGTTCATGTGGGAGGAGATTGCTCTTCAAAAATGCTAGTTCAAAACCACACAATGCATTCTACACAAACAGCAGGTTAGTATCCTTCAGGTCAGAATGAGTATACCAGTCTCTAGCCATTTTAAAACCTACTTCCAAAACAATTTACAAAGTTGAACCTCATTAAATGGGCATCAGAATTCTGAAGCAGGGGAGCAAATTTGGAAGAATATACATAGATCTTCCTCATTTCCTCTTTCCAAACTCAGAGAGTAACACAGATCTTTCTGTAGCAGTTAATTTTAATTTTTGTTGCCCAAGGGAAAGGCTTCAGGAATTGCCTGCGTGACTATTATATCACATCCATATTAGAGCTTGTTTTTCCTTGAACCAGATGCCTGAATTAATAAAGGCCCTTTTCTATTCAACACTGCCATATTGGTAAATACTTTTTGACTGGCTAAAAACGAAAGTGCAAAAAAGTGCCTTCCCAGCTGTCATGTGCAGTCAAGATCAAAGAATGGCATGTAGGTTTCTGATATTTCACATTAGGCTGAGCATTCCCTGGAGTCCACCACATTGCTTGAGAAGAAAGAGTCCCCCAAAAAACATTGGCTTGGAGAAGCAAATAATGCATAGGCTTAAGCCATAATAGTAGTATTTATTTCAAGAGAAAATGTCTGTTTTCCGTGTGTTGTCAGGGCCACTTTATCTCAGCAACTTCTTGTGTGCATGGAAGAAGAAGAAAACTTAATTCATGATGTGTCTTCAAATTGTCAACACTACACTCTTCTTATTTTGATTAAGAAACAAAAGGAAAGAATGCTGCAGCAATAGCCTGAAGGAAGAGAAAAATGTCCTGGGTAATAGCAGTTACAGTTTTATTAGATATTAAGGGCAGCAGAACAGGCAGAACAGGAAGAAAATATGTAGCATTGTCACATCAACCTCTTTCCCATCAAATCTCTGGTACTGGTGGTCAGCCTTGCAGTGGTGGGTGGGTGTCTGTCTGTCTGTCTGTCTGTGTGTGTGTGTGCACGTGTGTGCAATAACGGGGTGTTAGTGGTGTTGGGATATTACGTTCCACCTTAAGGAACAGGCATGACTGTTGTGTGTCACATGCCTGTTTACACTCCAGCACAGCTTGCTGGGAACTTCCGTTTGTGTATAGCTTTTGCTTTAGCCGTTTTGCTTTGGACACAAACGAGATCAGACATGTTTCCATTTGTCCTGATGTACGCTGAATAAACTGCTTATAAATATGTTCACACAGCCTCTCCTGCTACTTCTGTTGTGCAGCGTTTACTCTGCTGAGTAGCGTGCCCTAGCTTCTGAAGCTCGGGTCGCACATTCATTCTGTACCAAGGACTGGAGTTCGCCCGGCACAACGGCCGGTGGGCTGGAGCCAGCTGAGGGCCTGCCAATTGCCCCCATTTCCTTGGCTGCATGCCAAAAAGTGGAACAACATAAGAACATATGAAGATCCTGCTGGATCAGGCCATTGGCCCATCTATTCCTGCATCCTTTTCTCACAGTTGCCTATAAGAAACCCAAAAGCAGGACCGAAGCACAAGAGCACTCCCACCCAACAGTGGATTCCAACAACTGGCATTCAGAAGCATTATTGCCTCCAACTATGGAGGCAGATCATAGCCATAAGGGTTGGTAGCCATTGATATCCTTCTCCTCCATTAATTTGTCCAATATCATTCAAGGTTGGTGGCCAGCACTGCCTCCTGTGGGAGCAAGTTACAGAGTTTAACTATGCTATGCATGAACAAATACTTCCTTTTATCTGTCCTGAATCCTCAAACATTTCCCTCCATGAGGGGATAAAGGCAGGTAAGCTGCAGGAATTGAGAGAATACCACTTCCTATAACTATATGATTTTGGGGAGTGCTGCCCAATCTCCCTTTTCTGTATGAAATCAACTTCTTCCCCACCTATCTGAGTAGCAAGTTTCCTTGAGGAGTCAAGTAGCACTTGGCCTTAAGATGATTCATAATGCTGCCACTATGACCAGCAACATACAGCAGTATAGGTGGGCTAGCTCAGCAATTATATAAAGCTGTGAGCCCATCCCCGTGATGCTGCTCTGATTCACCTCTGAAGTAGTGTGGGCTGCTTACAAGCCAAGTAGGAATTCCTACAGCACCTTGCCCCTTATCTATACAGAGGTGAGGGTTGTCCACCTCCTCCTGCAAAAAACCTTTCTCTTTCTTGCTGGGTGGATTTTACCAGAGGCTAGGCTACCATCTGCTAGGGGTACTGTAGTTGCATCCTGCATTGCCAATCTTGTATTGAGCAGCAGCAGCTGAACACGGCTCCTTTCTATACTGCCAAGCAGGCAAAGGAGTTGCTCCCTGGTGGGGTGACACTTAAGTACTCCCCTCACCTTGGTCGCAGCTGGCATAGCAGTGCCTGGCTCATTCAGAGCTTAGGGGTTTGTGGGGAGCTTGGGGACTGGTGGTGACTCCCTCAACTTAGTCACCATTTGGTTGTGAGAAGATGAAGTGGTTAGCAGTAACTACTCCCAATTTCAGGGAAGGGTGTCACTCGTGCACTTGGTCACAAAGCAGCTGCTATCTCAGCCCAGAGAGGGTCACCTTCCTGGATGCTAAGAATTCACTCATTACAGATCCCAGTTTTGAATAGCTGAGAATCAGTCACAGCCCTTGTGGAAATGCCTCTTTCTTCATTTTTCTTGCCTTTATGTCCCTGGGTGAGGGCACAGCGGGGCACTTTTGTGTTTAAACAAGCAGAACTGCAAACTGTCATGTCTAGTTTGAGCCCTGAGGGAATATATCACATTAGGTTGTTTAGCTGTGTCGTGCACCCGTCTTCCCAACTTAACTGACAGACTAGCATGCCAGCAGTCCACAGCATCCGTCTTGCCCATCTCAACCTGCTCTCTCACACTTCCTCTTTTTCCTTTGCTTCAGCAAAGTGAACTGCAGCTGAGTGCCTGGGAAGCATCCATTTTAGATTCCCTACCTATTCCCTTATCCTGGCATCCCAGTAATCACCAGGTAAGCCAAATTAAACTGGTGCTGGGGCTCTTGTGGGAAATACATTAAACAGAGGCACCAATTCTGCTGTGGTTCTGTTCCAAATGGTAGTCATAGTTACATGGCAGCTCCTGATGAAGCAGGGGTTGCAGTAGATCTCATGCTGAAAGGAAATAGGCACATGTCTGGGTCCTAGTAGCACCCTGGACAGGACCAAGTGTCAGTCAGGGGGTGAAGACCCATCTACATCTGGGCTCAGTTCTTGCATCAGTTGCCATAGACATAAACTAGGACTGAAACTCAATCTGAAGAGACTGAAACTCAAGCTTTGCCTCTGGTGTGATATATTTACTTGTCTATTGCCTCTTTTAGCAGCTGGTGTTTCCAGCCCGCTGTCCTCAGATTCCAAGGATATCTCCCTTGTCAACTCATCCAAGGATACCTGTTCCTTGAGACAGATGGATGCCAACAATGGATTCTGGACAAGTGTAATAATCAGGCAACGATGCTTAAAGGAATTCCTCTTTCCATCACATTCTCTAACTCCATCAAATATGAGCATTTACCACAGAACCATGCCCCATTTCTATAACAGCAACCAGTTCCACCTGCTGGCCTGTTAATTTCTAATCTTTTTTTCTGGCTTTTCTGTTCCAAATGGGGATATAAATTGGCTAATAATTTAAACTCAGTCAAGGAGACAAACATACTTAGGCTCATCTGGGTTTCGTCAAAGCCCCCAGGGTTGTAGCCAACCAAATTCTATTCAAAGCAGAACCATTGGGCAGGATTTGCTTAACCAGCCCCATCAGAAGTCCTGCACAAGGACTTCCACTTGTGCAATGGAGTTGCCTCCCCTCTCACTCAGTGCTCTCCACTTGCCCCCTAAATTGGTTCTGGGGGTTGGAAGAACCCCCAGCACATTACAGGAAAGCACAGGAAGGAGGTGGGATTGTTCCATCTAGCAAATTGGAATGCTTGTTCAGCTGGAAAAGACCAACACTGAATTCCATCCATTGAGATTAGAGACTCAAGTTAGTCATGTTGATTACTTTCGGTGGGTCTACTCTGAGTACGACTAACATTGAATGCACCCCCTGGTACTTAAGAAATTAAAAATTAGGCTTATTTGTTGCCGGCTCAAGAGCTTTTTCAACTTTATCTAGAAGGAAACAATGAGTGTATACAACTGCTGATCTTTTTCCTCCTCTTGTAACTGATCAGTCAATACCTGATAACATCACACCATCAACATGAGGGAGGGAACAGACTTCTGATAGCAGCCACTTGGTGATCTTATCTATTGCAGATAATTGCACTGAAATGGGATGTGAGCAGTCAGCAAGATGAGCAGAGGTAGCCCAATAGCTAACCACAAGATTGTGTGCAGCATTTATGAATTTGTTTGGTGCCTTCCTCACAGCATGTGTTCAGAATCTCCCATAAAATATCCACACTGCAATAGAAGCTTAAAGACCTAAACTCAAAGTGCTGGAAAATTGGGTGTTAGAATATCAGATTGACTGACAACTGGGCGGATTTAAGAGCAGAGCAAATAAAATTGTGATAGCAACACTGTGACCTTAATAGGAGTGAAGTGAGAGCCTTGGGAAACCTGGGATCAAGTCAGATGTGGTCAACTGCTATAAAGTTGTGCACTTTTAAAGCCACTGGAGTTTGTTTGTTTTTTTGACAGTTAGAGGAAATGGCAAATGAAAATGCATGGTTATGGACTTAAAAGCATCACCCTAGAGACCTAATAAGATAAAAAAAAAATGACTCGCCTGGTGGATTTTAGCAACAGTCCTCAGATTACAGAATCATAGAACTGGAGAGTTAGAAGGGACTCTAAGGATCACCTACTCTAACCCCTTGCAATGAAGGAATCATGGCTAAAGAATCCATGATGTTTTGGGATAGTTGAGTCAAACTTAGTAAGACTCTAATGCAATACTTGTTTGATCAGGAACAAGTTCCATAGAATAACAGCATTGTAAAGTTGGAAGCGACCCCAAGGCTCATCTAGTCCAACCCCCTGCAATGCAGGAATCTCAACTAAAGCATCCATGACAGATGGTCATCCAATTCTTACTTAAAAACCTATATGTCTGTTGATGTTGCCTAGAATAGCTTCAGCTTTTTAACCTTTTTTTCTGCAGCATCATTAAGCTTGTTAAGTCTGTGGTCCAGGATAGCAAGGAACTGTTGATGAGCACTCTTTGGGTTTGGTCAATCAACCAGCTACAAATCTACCTAACAGTTATCTCATCAAGTCCACTGAGAATTCATGTATTAAATTGCACTGGATCAATTTTAGTGGCACATAGAATGGGAATACAGTTTGCTTCCTGTGTGCCCAAATTAGTAAATAATGTTTAATGAACAATCATTAGACCTGAACTGTTTGGTCAGTGCATGTGATTGAGAGTAAAACAAAGACGTTTGTCAATAGTATATAATTAATTATGTGCATTTGTTTAGATTTTGATAGTAGCTTCCGACATTAACATAACATTATTTAAACACAGTAATCCACTTCAATCTCTCTCTCTCTCTTTCTCTCTCAACAGCAGGGATGAGCATACTACCTCCACCCTTCCCTCTTTATGATCACCCTCCATGAATTGGAGTGCAAACTCGTGAAGTGAAGAAACTCTCCACATGTTTTAGAACTCCACTGTCACAGGATGTAATGTGGGCCACCAACATGGATGGCTTTGGAAGACAGATTGAGCTATCAAAGGCTACCAGCCATGATGTCTTCCTGCTACCTCCAGTACTTGTGGCGGTATGCCTTTGAATACCAGTTGCTGGGAATCACAAGTGGAGAAATGTTGTTGTATTCAAGTCCTCATTCTGGTTTTCCAAAAGATATCTTGCTCACCACTGTGAACTTGATTGACCTTTGGCCTGATCCCACATGGCTTATTATAATGGATGGGGAGCGTCTACAAATACAGGAGGCTTCCAGCTTCTGATAGCCAGACTTGTTCAAACTGCTTCATACTTATGAAGGATAACACAAATGGTGAAAGAGAGTAGAACACGTTTCTACCCCTGGTGCCCTTCTCATGCATGGAAGAAAGAATAGTGGAAGAGGACTTACGTAATGATATATTCCAGCTTCTACGCATACTCCCTGTTTCCCCCCTGCTCTGGTCCCCACTTTCTTTGTGAGAGCTTCCCTAACTTAGAAAAAGACACTCAATATAGGTATCATTAGTGTATATTTGTTTGATTATTGGAAATTATGATCATACAATTATGAGAAATAACTAAGTGTCATTAAAAAAACAAAACAAAACTTTTTATCATCCATATAGCTCTAAATGAACTACCCACCCCCTCCATAAAGAGAGCTACATTAACTCAGGGATCAGGTAAGTAAAATACACTTTTTCAGGCTCAGGCTGGGTTGTTGCCTGCCTCTGAATCAGAGGGCTTCAACTCAGAAGCCGTAGCAGTGGAATTTCAACCCTGTTCCCATAGAGCCAATGACTGTTAATGAAGGCTGAACACCTTTTAATGAAGTGACCCCCATGCACTGAAGGTGGAGCAGGCAACCAGAACCGCAGTTCCTATTTCAGGCTTGGCCTGAGGTTAAATGCTGCTAAATCAACATCTGAGCTTTGTTCTTCTGGATTGTCCCAGCCTGAGTATTACATGGAGTTATCCAGCGTTCCACTCCAGCTTTGCCTCTGTACCACTGAAGTTCGAAAACAGAGTGTGTTCAGTTGAAAGAATTCAGTGATGGGTCTGCTTCCAAACCAAATTAATATAATTTCTCTGCATGATCTGCTGGATAAAAAATGAACAAATTACCAGGAGGGACTGCATTTCTATGCTAGATGTGATTACATCAGTCAGATGTGAACTCCAAAGATTTGGTACAGCCTGGTGCCTATGAGGCTAGGACTTAGTCTTGCAGTGAGGAAGAATAGAGAGGGAAATACAATAGACAACAAGATACTCGACTCATTAGCTAGCTCTGGACTATCCACATAAAAGCCAGCTCACTTGGCACAGAAACTCTACTGAGAAAACTGTTTTTGCTTCCAGCAGGCAACTCATTGGTGACATTTAACTTTTTTTCCCCCAAAGAAGCACCAGATTCCAGTTTTCTCCCTAATTAGGAAAAAAAAGCATGTGAAAAGATTCGGTGACCCTACAGAAACTAAATAACTGTCAGCTCCTTTGTAGCTGTTGATTTCTGTTGTTAAGTACAGAGAATAAAGGGTTATATGGTGTCCTGCTAGTTATTCTGCAGCATGCAGAGAAGACGAAGAGGATATACATCTAAAAGGAGCCCTTCAGATATATGTTTTATGATCTTGTACATTGATAATGCCCTGAATAACCTACAGAGTACACTTCCCATTTGTTGTACAAGGTAACACTGCACAGCAGTTTCAGATGAAGATCCTTGAAACACATCCTTGCATTCAAACCTTCAAGAATTTCTCACTAACATGAGATAGGCTATATCAAATATCGTTTCCAATTTTATTTCTCTACCAAATGAAAAATACCACACTTCTCTCTCTCCGCTCCATGAAATGCAATGTGAGAAGTACTTTAGAGAAAGGTGGGATGCCAAACAGCAAATACCTCTTAAAAATAGAGCAATCCTGCCATGGTAGAAAGGGGGGTGTCTATGGAAGAGAATCTACCATATGCAAGTCCTCCTGACTTCATACTGGCCAGGGTAGAAGTTGGGAGCAGATGCATTTCCCCCTCCAATTTGTTTTTCTGAATTCCAATCCCATTGTTTACCGTGGGAGGAAAATTTACAATGCCATTGCCAAGGCTGGCATAGTTTTACTCCCGTGGGGAATGAGAGTGCATTGGATTCTCTGAACCCAAGCTCTATCATGATCTACCTTCAACATACCAATGGATAGTGAGATAGTGGGATAGAGGGTTGCAGAAATATAATAATAATAATAATAGTAATAGTAATAATACAGTGGTACCTTGGGTTACATACGCTTCAGGTTACATACGCTTCAGGTTACAGACTCCACTAACCCAGAAATAGTGTTTCAGGTTAAGAACTTTGCTTCAGGATGAGAACAGAAATCGTGCTCTGGCAGCGCGGCGGCAGCGGGAGGCCCCATTAGCTAAAGTGGTGCTTCAGATTAAGAACAGTTTCAGGTTAAGAACGGACCTCCGGAATGAATTAAGTACGTAACCAGAGGTATAATAATAATAATAATAATAATAATAATAATAATAATAATGTGGAAAAAAACCCAATATTCTGATCAGGTCTTCACTTGAAAAGTAGATTAGTTGGGATAAGATTTCTCAGCTGTGTAAATTCTTTTTGTTAACTGTGCAAACTTTCTGTAATGGTTTTGAAGTTAAACATGGGTTGTAAAGCTGCATGCAAAATCTTCGTTATGGCAGACTGTTGCAAAGGTTTGTCTGTCCTTCATTGCTGGGATTTGAAGCCTACTGATTTAAAATCTTTTTTAAAAAAAAACTGTCTGATATTGTGCAGGTAAGCACTGTCCCATCCCGTATTCCCATTTCTTCCTCTAGTGCATCTGATATAAAGTTCACTGCAACTCAAACTGCCATCATTCATTGCTCCCAACTGATAATTTCCTGGAACATCTGGTTACCATTCTATAAAGCGGATGTTCCAAAAATGTTTTGGCCCAATGTATCTTACTGAATTTTAACAAGAGATTATTTTTTTAAGGAACCAACAGCTTGTTTGTTGTACTGGTGCCAAATTATAATGCATTGGCATGCTGTCTCTGCTCTATTTGCTGACACTCAGCAATACTATGACAATTTGGTGGAGCACTTAAGCATTTTCCCTTTACTAAGTGGCTCAGCATGCTGCTCTCTGAATCAGGAGGCGAAGGTCATTGGTTTCAATCCTATTTCCTTGTATCATTTTAATGGTAATGATGCTGTTAAAACTGTGGTATGGAATAAGATTGTGCTAAATGCTATTATTTTGCTGAACTTTGTGCAACAAGTGTCACTGTCTATGAAATATTATTTGCCTAATTAAAGCACATCCATGATTTCAGTTTTATTCTTCCATTTTTTGACACTCTATAATGAAATCTGGGGGTAGAGTATACACAAAGAGCTAAATTCATGCTCAAGGGCTCCCCCCCCACTAAACTAGTTTAAGGCAATTTCAGAGACATCAATAACCACCTGTAATTCAAGTGTATGAATTCAAGTGCTTGTATCAGCAGCTAGCATATTGCCCTTGGTGGCATTTTAGATACATTTAAATCCACAACTCAAGATATCAACCATAACCTGGTGACATGACATTTCTATCCATGTCTAAACAACAGCTGCACACATCCTTGAGATGCTATTCACACTTTCCAGTTATCTTTTAAAAAGCCAAGTTATTTCATATTATCATTAATTAAAATGCTTAAGTATATTAGATGACACACATGAATAAATTCCAAATGTGCCTGCCCATGGGCTCACAATCTACATAATAATGTCACTTCATAAACTTGTCAGCTTATATTTTTTTAAAAAAGATATTTATTAAGATTTTCCACCATAATACAATAAAAAATCAAAAAAGAGAAAAAACAAAAGAAGTTTAAAAACACATAAAGTTCACAATCCTTATTTTCTATAACATATTTTCCTGACTTCCCCACACCTCTCCCTCTTGTATTCCAGTTCAGATTGTTGGTTCAACAAGTTCTTGTCCCTATTTTTAAACCTTTTTATATTTAGTTCTTTTAAAAAAACCAATTTTGCCTTATAGACTTCATATTTATACATCATTGCTTATTCTTTAAACCTTTTTCTAAAGTCGGCCTAAATTCCCTTCCACGATTTCCCCAATTTTCATACAAATATGAAATAAAAACAGAACAGGTTAAATTATACACCCTTTGGATTCCCAGACTCCAACCCCCCCCCTTTCCCAGTTTCAATCCCCAACAAACGTCCATCAGTCCATCTACTATCAGCCTGGAGATCTCACGTCCGAGGCTCTTAATTCTCTCTCAATTCCTCTCTGCCGGTTTTTTTTGTAGTCCTTGGTATTAAACACCAAATCTCGGAGAAGCTCTAGCCCAATAAGGTCCATGTTTCCTCCAGCCAGACCTCCATATTTAAAAGTGGAGCCTGAATCTTGTTTCTTAATCCTTTCAAGTCCAAATGTCCCCAAAGCTCCACCTTCCACCTTAATCAAATTTGTAATCCTTAGGTCTTCAGATCTCCACATAAGGAGATCCCTCCATTTTTCAGTTTCCAATTCAAACCAGATTTTCATCATCAAGTTCTTATTTTCCTTTGTAGCCATCGTGTCAGGCCTCTGGCCTTCCTTTATCTTTGACAATATTGCAGCTCCTCCTTCCTTTTCCTCAGGAACAACATATACCTCTTTCCCCTCACTCTCAAATCTCTCAAGTTTCTCTTCTTGGCCAGCTGCATAAGCTTCCTAAGTCGAATCCTTATCAAATTCAATGAATTTGTTTACTGTTAAGTCCAGAGTTGCAACGTTTGTAGCCAAAACATCAACTTGGCCTTGTAGCTTTCCCAAGAGAACAAAAACTCTGTCCAACTTAGCTTGAATTTCCCCTCCTTCAGCCATTCTTGTAATGTCCCAAAACCCCCTCTAGAGGGATTTTGGTTACTTAGTATTCCTTCCAGTTCAAATCCAAAAATCAAATTAGTTTGTATCAGTTCTTCCTTATTTTCGACAAAGTATAATCAAATTGTCACAGATATAGCCAGCAGAAGCAGTAGAAACAAAGTTCCCTTTTTCCGTCTTGACAGCTAGTTTGACAGCTGTCAAATTCTTCAATACCTTTCCAACAGGCTCTCTCGCGGATCACTCCCGGGTCTGAGGGGGGGTGGTACCTCAGCTCCCAAAATTAGCTCTTATCCTCCAGTACAATTACTTGTAGTGCCAAATCGTGAAATTAATATCTTTTGCCCCATAAAGAGAAAGAATCGACCTTAGTTAGCAGGTCCTTGTTTTAGGTTGTTTACAGGACGGGGAGACGGACTTCCTGTTTACGCCTTCCCCGATCGTGCCTAATTCAAAGAAGATTTTCTTTGCAAATCCAAATTCCATACTATTCACGGGTTGTTGTTTTGAGGTCCAATTCACAAGAAGAAGTCAGCGCTCTCCAGCCATGGCAGCACGGCTTCACTCCGCAGGAGAAGCAGTCGACTCTCAGCACCGCGCCACTCACCCCGTCCCCCGTTCTGTAGCCTTTAAAAAGGCTCCTTCGCGGGTCGGGGGGGCGCTAATGGTGCCCGCCGAGTCACCAAGTTCACAGGCTTCACCGCCTGTGATTTCTAAGGGTCCCCGCGTTGCTGCCGCAGCAAGACCCAACTCCTACGGAGCCGATTCCCTCCGGAGCTCGGAGGGAATCCGCCATTAGCCGATGGCGCTAACCCGGAAGTCCAAACTTGTCAGCTTATAAATGTAGCTGTCATATTACCTAGTATTCTGGGCAAAGTCTTATTACAGTAATGGGGAGCCTGTGTTCTTCCAGATATCATTTGACTTCAACTCCCGACATTCCTCAACACTGGCCATGCTAGGTAGGACTGACAGGAACTGGAGTCCAACAACACCTGGAGGACTACAGGTGCCTCAACCTGTAATTGCATTTCTCTGCCTTCTCCATGCAAACAATCTACTAGTTGCTTGTTCTTCCTCTTGCTTCAAACACACCTGAAGAAACTTTTCTTATTATTTGTATCCTCTCTTGCAAGCCTGAGTTTATTCTGAACTTGGCCTACCTGACCTCCCTGTAACTGTTGGCTATTCATGTATACTGTTGGCCTCCCAATTTTTCTCACAGGCCTATGTAAGTTCAGTGCAAACAGTTGGGCCTGGTGAGCATTTAAGGTCCCCAACCCTAATCTGTGGGTTGACATCTGATTGGATTTTATTCTGATCCTGATCTGATTTTATTTGATATTTGACCTTTGACGTTAGCCGCTCTGAGCCCAGGTTTGGCCGGGGTGGGCGGGGTATAAATAAAAAGTATTATTATTATTATTATTATTATTATTATTATTATTATTATTCATTCATTATTTCTCCTTTTCTCCATTTTTATACATGCCCTTCTTAAATCTCAGCTCACCTGGAAGCCACATCACACCAGTTTCTTTAGATGCTTTCCACTTTTTAATTGTTGGAATTGTCTGCATTTGTGCATTCAATATTTCACATTTAAGAAACTCTCTTCTTGGACCCCCTTCTCTTTGAGTATTTCCGACCATGGGATATCTTCCAGTAGTTCCTTAAGCTTTTTGAAATCAACTTTCTTAAAATCCAGAGTGAGGTAGTCAAGGTTGTTGATGATACCCAAGTATCCAGGTGAATGTGAAGTAAACTGTCAACTGCAATTCAATGTAAGCAAGTGTAAAGTGCTGCATATTGGGACAAAAGCTCCTGAATTTCACATAGTCTCATGGAGTCTGAACTAGCGATGAATGACCAAGAATGAGACCTTGGGGGTCATAATGAATAGCTCATAGCAAATAGATGTTGACCCAGTGTGCAGCAACTGGGAAAAGGGCAAATTTCATGTTAGGGGTCATTAGGAAAGGAATTGAAAGTAAAACTGCAGATATGCTGTGAGCATGCAAGGAACACTGTGTACAGTTTTGGTTACCAAACCTCAGAAAGGATGTTGGAGAGCTTTTTAAAAAAATGGTTCAGAAAATGGCAAATAAAATGAGCAAGGGGCTCCAGCTACTCATCTATGAAGAAACGTTACAACTTTTCAGATAGTGAAATAATTGTTGGAAATATTCGAGTATTGCCTCCTTGTTTCCAGCTGTGATATTATGTAGTTTTCTGTTGTTGCTTAGTTTTATTTATTTCCATATGCACAGTGATATTTTGTATCATTTTTGCATTGTTGGTTTTATGACAATGTTTTGATTTTATCTGTACACTGCTCTGGAAACTTTTGTGTAAAAGTTGGCTAGAAATATAGACACCAGTAAATAGATACAAAAATAGCAAGCATCATTGTGACACTCACACACATTATTTATCCAGGATCTGAGAGAAATCTGATGCCCCAGATTCTTCTTTTTCCCTTAGCAGATGTTGAGAAACCTGAGGGGACTTCTGACTTAAAATGATCTGTTGTTTACCTTGTTCTCTATGCAGCAGCAAACCTATAAATGCAATGCAAGCCCCTGCCTTTTTTTTTTTTTACTGAGGAGAAAAAATGGTGATTGTAAACTCTTAAAGAAGAGGGAGGCACTTGTCTTGATGCCAAGTGTTCATGCACTGTTACTCATAAGGCCATTTCCTATCTCACTGGTTCTTTTGTTTGCTTCCTTAGGTTGTTAGGTAGAGCAAAGGCACCAAGCACCTGTGTTTAATTGCAGCTTATTGGATTCCCCACAGGGAAGCAAGAACAGCTGTCCAAAGCATACTTTACTGAGGCAAGAAAGAGGGAGAAAATTCTCTCCGTTGTTCTGCAAAGAACGTGGTGATAAAGATAAACAAATGAAGCTGGAGATTTAGATTACCTACGACCCTACATACACACACACACCTCTTCCCTAGAACCATCCCAGATCTCAAAGTGACTGCACTGTGCATCAGCTATTAAAAGCTCACCACCATTGGTTGAGTTTCAAATCTGTTGTTTGTTCGTTAGCTGAAAAACTTTCCCCCAAAACTTGGCTAATAGCCAAGTTCTGCATTTCTAGGGTGTGTATGCATGCAGTTCATTTAAAGCCAATGAGACCTGTGCACTTGAATTTGCAGGCTTAAAAATAGTTTATTGGGGGCACAAACAGTTTTATTTTATTTTTTAAATGGAAAGGGTGCAAATCCCCCCCCAAAAAATTTAATAATACAAAATTCAGTGTGGATTTGAAAGTGTGGTTGTTCCTGGTTTGCATATTGCTTTGTAAAATGCAAACCAGGTAAGTTTTCCTTTGCATGTAACTAAACTGAATGTTTCTTCAATTTCTAAAATACAACACTAAACATTACAATGTTCATACAAAGATATTTCCTCTCTTGTGTCTCTTGGCTCCCCCCCTTCCTTCCTTCCTTTTAGTTTTGTTAGCTTTTCACTATCAGTCAATCCCAACTTGAAAATAATATTCTGGACTTCAAGTGCAGCAGCATTTACTTACTTGCATACATACATACATATTTAAAAGTTGTCTTTCTGGACTAGTGAAGAAAACATAAGCACAATAATAAATACTATAAATAATAATGTAATGACTAAGTCAATGAAATATTACATGAAAGAGGGTCAGCCACACATCCCCTGGAATGAAGACTAGGGTCCAAATCTTTGTTCAGCCAAGCAGCAGCCTGAATGTGGGGTTTCAACCTGCATTCTTCAGGCTGGGCTATGGAAGTTGCAACAAAGGGCTGGCTGTTGGAATGAGTAGCTGCTCCCTTTAGCTGTCAGCTATTGCACTGCTGTCTGTGGTCCTGAAACCCTTGCTGTTAACTCTCATCCAGCACCCTGGACATTGTCGCAACTGAATGTTGGTTTCAGCAGTTCTTGGGCTATTTTCTAACATTTTCACCACTCCTCTTGCATTATCTTTTATTTTGAGACTGATAATCTGCTGTGATATTTGTTTTGTGGAGTCACTTGCTGCTGTTTAGTAAAGCATGTTCTCCAATAAATGAGAGCACGTGTTGCGGTGTGGGCCGCCGGGCCAGGCCTCTGGTTGCCAGGCAGGTTAATAGTTGTTGCCTGGCATTGTGATTGGATAACTGGGTTGCTGGGGCAAATTGTATGTTGCAAATTGGGTGGGTGGGACCATAGTCTTTAAATATTGGTGCACTCTGGTTTCTCTTTCTCTTTGCAGAGTGCATCGGATCAGGAGCAATCTTCTCATGTCTGGTTACATTTCTTTATTTCCCCCCTTCTTTTTAATCCTCTCTAGTCCCTTAATTAATCTAATTCCCCTTTTTTCCTGTTTGATTTCTCACCCCACCCCTTACCCTGCCCTGTGGGAAGATTCTCCCTGTATCTGTGGCTTGCCTTTCCCAATAGGGAGAGAGCCCCCATTAGGGGCTTTCTTTTGCAAAAAGGTTTTCCCCATTTTTGCCTGTTTAATTGTGGGGCTAGTCAGGGCTGTTCCCAGCTTAGCTGGAATCACTTTCGTTTATAGTATCCCCAAAGGTTGGCTTTATTTTGGGTGCATGCAGTGCTGTTGGCCGAGTTTTAATCTAGCCTTGGGCGGGTGCACTATATTGAGTTCCTTTAATATTGCAATGAGACTATGAGGCCTTCACGGCCTGCTCGGCCTGCACATATATTTCAAGCCTAAGCTTGCTACAGTTAGCAGTACAGTAAATTGTTAAGTGTCTGTGACATGTGACTCATTTTCTCTATAAGAATTTATCTGCTTGTTTACAGGCTCACTTGTTGCTAATGTATATCTTAGGCAGACAGAGTGGAGCCAGAGGCTCTCTGTGCCTCCAGTGAGCACTCTGTGTATGCTCTTTAACTATGCTGTTTCTGAACAAGTTTATTTTCTTCAAGTTTGTTTTGCCCTGATAGTGGCAACTGCCATTTTAGAGGCGAGCCACTGTGGCTTAGTGGCCAGAGTGCAGGACTAGGACCTGGGAGTCAGGGTTCATATCCCCCACTTAGCCATTGTTATCACAAAACAAAACAAACTGCTCCTTTTGGACTATTCTGTTGCTGGGCAGTTTGGCCCACTTGTGATAATGCTCCCAAAAAGAACTTTGGGTTTCTTGAGGGCGTGCTTACCTCTAAGGGGCAAATAGGGGTACCTGGTCAGGTAGTGGGCTGCCTCGAGTTTGTTATCTCATTGGAAACATTTATGTCTGGCCTAGCAGGTGATCCTAGGGCTTGGCCTGCTTGGCCCTAGAATTTGATGGCCTCTGGCAGCGTTTCCGGCCTGAATAGCTTCCCCGTGTGGTGCACAAAGCCGGTAATCCCTAGGTTGCAGGATTGGTCCCTGTATGGGACAGCTGCATGCTCCCTCATCACTCTGCCCGGACACTGAGGTCCAGCGCCGAGGGCCTTTCTGGTGGTTCCCTCACTGTGAGAGGCCAAGTTACAGGGCACCATGTGGAGGACCTTCTCGGTAGTTGCACCCGCCCTGTGGTACGCCCTCCCATCAGATGTCTACTACCAGACTTTTAGAAGACATCTAATGCAGCCCTGTTTAGGGAAGCCTTTAATGTTTGCTGCATTTCTGTATTTAATCTTTTGTTGGAAGCTGCCCAGAGTGGCTGGGGAAGTCCAGCCAGATGGGCGGGGTACAAATAGATGATGATGATGATGATATTGTGGGAGAGTGGACTAGATGATCCTCAGGGTCCCTTCCACCCCACTATTCTTTAAGTTGCAATTCACTATGGGTATGTTAGATGCAGGGCTGCCATCATCCCCTCAGCTTGCTAGGATCGCAGGGACGGGGACATGTGGACCACTTGTGCAGTTCCACATTTCAAATGGAAATTCCCTGAGCGATAGAACCTTAAGCTGGTATGCAGGAAGCTGACCCGGCAGCAGCTTTGTTGGGACTTTTTAGGGTTTCTGGCCAGTGTTGGCCCTGTAAATTTACACATCATGGTGGCAACTCAAGGCAGGGCATTCTGCCCAAGTGGGGGCTGGGGGCTAGCAAGCAATAACTCAATACCTCTTGCCCATATTTCCATAAAAATATCTTCCTTGAAAGCCTGGCTAAAAGGTTATCTAGATGGGTCAGTGGTTTTGTGCTTGTGGGAAGGGTTTTCCCAAGGTTTGGGATTCCTCTGGCTTTTCAACCAGTGGCTCAGAATACAGCAACTCAAAAGCCAGTCAGAGAGCTACCTGCGGTAGCAAGTAAGAAGGTTAGGAAGCAGCTTTCTTTGGGACGTTTGGTGGGATCCCCTTGATTCTCCTTCTATTCCTGATTTTCATTTATCCCCTTTGGGGATCGTCCCTAAGAAAGCCCCATATAATCCATATTCATCGCATCCCAAAGGCACCTCAGTGAATGACTCTCTGGAATAGTTCCGTGAAATATGCATCTTTGGATCAGGCAGTTGAGCTTACCAACAAATTGGAAGAGGGCCTGGTTGGCATTATGCGATATTGAATTGGCTCTTAGGCTGCTGCCAGTTCACCCTCAAGATTATAAGTAGTGGGCTTTAATTGGATGGTCCTTACATTAATAAGGCGATGCCAATGGGTTGCGCTATAGGCTGTGCAGCACTCGAGTCCTTTAGCGTCTTTCTGGATTGAACATTGCGAGTCATGACTCGTTTAACTGGGGGGACCATTATTTGGATTATCTCACTGGCTGGTTCATGTGACACCAGCCCCTGCTTGGGCTTACTGGACGCCCCTTATATTCCCTGAGGAGCTGGGTGTTCCGTTGGCAGTGAATAGGACAGTGGCTCCTACTGCCCCTTTTAACATATTTGGGTGCTAGCTGGATATCGTTGCTCATACCTCTGCTTGCCTGTGGAAAAGCTGTTTGCCGTGAAGGACGTTATTCTTGTAATACTTCCTCTGATAGCAAATGTTGCTTTGTCAGATTCTATCATTGCTAAGTCAGTTAAAAATTGGCATGCAGGGTGGTTGTTCCAGGCTGCCCCTTCCATTCCTGCTCGGCCAGGTGGTCTCATGGCCCGGGGTCCCTTCATCATCCTGTACAGTGGCCTTGAGCCTGGCAGGGCAAGGCTATCACATGTGACCTAACTTTTCTTGAGTTCTCCCCATTGTAGTGTCAGCGCACATCTGGACTGAGGAGTACAGGGACCGTCGGGTCTGTCTTGGTCTGATAACCAGGCAGTGTGAGGGTCCTGGCAAAATGGTCCTCATGCTTTGGCAGAGTCTCCGCCCCCTTTTATGTGCTTTCCAGCTGCACTGCTTAAGGTTTAATATTGCGTTTCTGCTCGCTTTATTACGGGATCATCTAATGTTTTCGCTGTCACTCTATCCCGTTTTCAGTTGGAGAGCTCAGATCCTAGGCTCCGGACGCCCAGCTATAGCCGGATTTTCTGGAGCTCCCGTGGCGCTTTGGCAACAATTGATAATTAAGAGGAGTAGTAGCTTACATTTCCCCTTCTGCTTTCAGGTCTTATGAGAAGGCCTGGACTGATTTCTTAGCGTTTAGCTGGCAGTCCTCGGCCATTCAGAGGAACTTGCCTCCATTCTCTGAGCAGGACCTGCAGTAATTGGCCTACCTGCTGCAGATCGGATGCACTGTTAAATCTACCAGAATTCAGTCCGCTGCAATGTCTGCTAGAGTAAAGCTTTAATTTTTCAGATACCCTTCTAAAAGTGTGTCGTGCGCAGGGTCTCAGAAGGTTGGCAGTATCCGCAACAAGTTAAGACTTGTCTCCTGGTTCTAGATCTAGACGAGACTTCTTTCAGTATTCCATTGTAATTTTGGTGTACTGAGGGTTGGGGAAATTGTGTTGGAGCCAGCACGGGGCTGAGAGTTTGGAGGCTTATTGCCTCAGGATTTTTCCTTATCTGCTTTGGAGCTTGTCATAAGTGTCTGGAGCTCTAAGTCAGACCTAGTGAGCAGGGTTGCCATCATCAGGCTTCCAGTCACAGGTAAGGTGGGCCCTTGCCCTGTTATTGGATACCAGAAATATTTGGCTTTTCGTTCCCCTGGGGGAACTGGCTCAATCCTAGAAGTTGCTGGTTCTCATGGGTTGCTCCTTCAGGATATATGTGTTTCCCTTTTGGAGTTGAGACTTGTAGTGCGCAACTCCAAAACTGACCAGCTGGGTCGGGGGGAGGTTGTCCATCTCCCAGCGACTGGGGAGGTGGGCCCGTGCCCGGTCAAGGATGTAAGGAAGTACTTGGCCTTGAGACCTCCTGGGGACGGCCCCCTACTCATGCATGAAAATGGTCACCCTTTGGCACGACACTAGTTCACAAAAGTCATGCGTAAGGCCATCTCTGCTTGTGGTATCTCGGCCTCTGTTTTCGCCCCTCATTCCTTTGGCATAGGTGCAGCGACTATGGCGGCCCATTGGGGCTTCTCAGCCGCCAGGATCAAGGATTTGGGACATGGAAATCAGATGCTTTCAAGGGTTATGTGCGAAACAAATGCTGAGTTTGGTACTAATGCTTGTTTGTTTCAACCCTTGTAGATCCCACGCTGGTCCACATCTGGATAGTGGGACACAGCATCGTTCATTGGGCTGGCAGGAGAGCGAGGCAGTCTGCAAGGGGAGCGTGTCTCGGCCTCCCACAGCACGTGCAAGTGTCATGGTTTTCCAGATGCGGAATGTCATGGGGAGAGTTTATGCCACTGATTGGTCGCCGGCTGCTCTCGGACCTCCCCACCCTATGGCCATAGTGGTGCAGCTGGGGGGAAATGATGTGGCAACTATTGATTGCCTTGCTTTGCGCACCTCAATCCAAAAAGGGATTTGGAGGCATTGGCAGCCTTATTACCTTCAGTGAGAATAATTTGGTCTCACCTGTTGCAGAGGCAAACCTGGCGCGGTGTTTCCCGCCCGGAGGCTGCTGAAAGGGCCAGGAAGCGCATTAACTCTGCTATTTGCGGGAAGGTATTGGAGCTGGGTGGTTTGGTGATTTCGCACCCAGACATTAATTTTAAGGCTGAGGCCCTTTACCAGGCAGATGGAGTGCACCTCTCCGATTTGGGGAATGATGTTTGGCTGGATGCGGTGGCTACTAAATTGGGTTCATGGTTGGGTTTGTGAGTGGTTGGCGGCGAGCGTTAGAGCTCATGTGGCGGTTAGGCATTGGTTATAATATGCTGGTGGTGGAGGGGTCAGGATAGGCTGTGCCTGCCCCTCCTATTGCGCTGAAGGGAATTCCGTTAAAGGAATCCTGGGGCTTGCCACGATTTCGTCCAATCCCTGTCATGGGACCAGGGCCGCCCAATCCCTGTCATGGGAATCCTTGTCATAGGACCAGGGCCAGCAAGCTTTCGGGGAGCTGCTGGGGTGAGCGGTGTGGGTCCGACGCTTAGCTCAAATGACCCCCATGTTTGACTTTCCCTTCTACTGGCTGCCGATCGGACCTCGGGATGTCAGTTCTGTCCCAGGCGGGGGGACAGATAGTCATAACCAATGTCTAAACAACCACTCACTGATTTTGTATTTAAATAAAGTTGTGGCCATCGGCAATGGTGGTGCCATCGGCAATGGCGGAATCCCTCTAGCTCTGAGGGACTTAGCTCCGTGGAAATCGGGTCTTGCCGCTACGGCGAAGTGGGGACCCTTCTGAAACCACAGGCGGGTGAAGCCTGTGACCGTGGGACTCAGCGGACACCTTCAGCGCCCCCCCCCCCAATCTGCAAAGGAGCCCAGTTACGGGCTCCGGAGTGAAACGGGGTGTCTGGCGCGGTGCTGAGAGTCAATTGCTTTCTCCGTGGAGTGAAGCCGCACAGCTGTTGCCGGAGAGCGCTGACCTTTTTCCTGTGACAATTCGGCTATCAAACAACTACCCGTGAGTAGGTCAAGTTTAAAGATCGGGGAATAAGGAAAAAAAGTACTAATTTGGCACCGAAGCGGGAAGGTGTAAACAGGAAGTCCGCCTTCCGTTTCTTGTAAACAGATCAAAGCAAAGACTGTCTAAGCCAAGACCTTGAAAATCGCTTTAAAAGGACTTAAATCCTAACATCAATATAAGAGAACTCCCTCCCTGAGTTGCAGGAGAAGGGAGGGAAAAGGGGGAAGTATTTTTTTGCCTGCAAAAAAAAGAGAGAAAAGGGAACAAAGACCACCACTTAATGCCTGGGAACGGACTGTCAAGGGACAATAGAACTGCCGTACTGTGAATTGCGCTGTTTATGGATAATGCAACTTTTTGACAGTTAACTCTGTAAGAGAGATACTTTGATTCTGAAGGGTTTCTCCGGACTTGAAACTGTTGCTTACTTCGTTAAAGGGGGGATTTGGAAAAGTTGGAAAAGTTATTTTATTGTAACAAGCTTTGACTGTTACTGTGTCCCCCTAGAGGAACTTTGAAATTGCTACAACTGGCCAGGGAATTTTCCACTCTAAACGGGCCAGGGGAATTTTCCACTACAAAACAAGTTCTGGCCGTGGGATTGACCTTGATCCCCAGATAAAGTGTTATGGTAAACTTGCCTCAGGAAAAAACAACAAGATCGGGAAAAATTAGACTGCAGCAGCGAAGAGCATCAGCATCTGGCCCTTCTGCTTAAGTTGGACTAAAAGGAATGGCATCTGAAGAGGGTCTAGCTTCAGCATTAGGAAAAATTTATGAATCTTTGGAAAAATTAAGCAAACAAGTTGCTGAAGCAACAACTAAAATTGACCAAAACACTATAAGCATCAATAACTTGGGGCAGAAGGTGAACTCAAATACAGAATCTATTGAGAAACTGCTGCAGGAATCTTCTTCTAATCGAAAGACAGCTGAAGAAGCAAAGGAAAAAGCATTGGCTGTGGAGGAAAAGATACCACCGATATGTAGGCAACTCGAGGATCACAGGTCGTTGCTGTCTATGATTGAATTGAAAGAAAAACAGACAAATTTAAGGATCAGGGCTGTACCTGAACTTGAGAAAGATAGTTTGAGTGATTTTCTTACGCAGGAATTTGCAGACTTTTGGAACTTAGACTCAGATAAGCAAGATTTTAAGATAGTAAGCGCTTTTAGACTTGGAAGAGGGGGGAGAAAGAACAGGGTGAGAGACTGTTTGATTACCCTCCGAACAAAAGAGGAGAGAGACAAAATATTGAGTCTGCACTTCCAAAAGACTTTGGAAATACATGAATCAAGAGTGGAGATATTTAAGGACATCCCGAAATACCTTTTGGATCTTAGGTCTAATTACGGAGATCTGGTGGCCCTGTTGAGAGGAAATAGAACTGTTTTCAGGTGGGAATTCCCCCAAGGCCTATCTTTTACCTTCAAAGGGAGAAAGTTTAAAATAAGATCAGTGGAAGATAAAGAAAAATTTCTGAGAGAGCACGGAGAAGACCTGCAAAAAGAAGCTGAAGAAGGGCCAAGAGCATTAAAACCAGGAATACAAGACATAGTACCACTACCTTTGGGATTGGACAAGCTAGAGAAAGTGATACCACCGACAGAACAAGAACAACTACTGGGTGCAGTTGGAGGAAAAGCAAAATAAATACACCATGTCTCTGCAATTATTAAGTTGGAATATTCATGGCTTTAACTCCCCGGAGAAAAGGAAAAAAGTTTTTCATTTATTGAAAAAGGAACAATTGGACTTGATTTGCTTACAGGAAACACACGTGATAAGGCTACATAGGAAAGTATTGATTAATAAAAGATTGGGTCAAGAGTTTATTTCATCGGACAAGGTTAAAAAGAGAGGAGTAGTAATTTATGCAAAAGAGAGCCTATCACCGAAATTTATCTTTAAAGATGACCAAGGAAGATTTGTGGCAATTGAAATTCAAATACAAGGAGAGAAATTTCTGATAGTAGGAGTATATGCACCAAATGAGGGGAAATCTGAATTTTTTAAGAAGTTGCACGAGACATTGTTGGACTATATGGATTACAACATTATTATGATGGGAGGTATGAATGGAGTGGTATCTACAAACATGGATAAGTCACAGAGACAGGTAGTCACCAAAGATGGCAGACTACCAAAAACTTTTTTTTGAGATGACTGACAATATGGACTTGATTGACATTTGGAGAACAAAGAATCCCTTGGGTAGAGAGGGAACTTTCTTCTCTGAAGCCAAAATGACATGGACAAGAATTGACCAAATCTGGATAACTAGAGGACTGGCTCCTAAGATTCGAAAAGCGGAAATATGCCCTAAAACCTGCTCCGACCATAATGCTGTGAGAATGGAGATGAAACTAACACCAACTGGTTCCTTTAGATGGAGGATAAATGACACCTTATTTAGAGATGCAGAGGTTACTAAGAAGGCCCAAAAATCCTTGAGAGACTATTTTGAGATAAATATGAACACTACTATGGAAAAAAGAGTAATCTGGGACGCAAGCAAAGCGGTTATGAGGGGGTTTCTAATTCAACAGAATGCAATAAAGAAGAGAACTCAAAATGAGAAAAAAGATAAAATTTTGGAGAAAATAAAAGAGGGAGAGAGGAAATTGAGAGCGAAACCAAAGTCACAAGAGATTCTGAGAGAAATAAAGTTATACCAAGTTCAATATATGAAAATGATGAACCAGGAAATAGAATGGAAAATCAAACAGATGAGACAAAGGACATTTGAATCGGCTAACAAATGTGGGAAACTGCTAGCTTGGCAAATGAAAAAAAGACAAAAAACTTAACACTATTACCAATTTGGAAGTGGAAGGAAAGAATATACAGAATCCAGTGGAAATTAGAAAATGTTTCCAGAGGTATTTTAAACAGTTATATACACAAGGGCCACAGAAAGAAACTGACATAAATCAATTTTTAAAAACAAATAGACTACAAAAAATCTCTCAAGAAAATAAGTTAATGTTGAACTATAAAATAACAGAACAGGAGGTGGAAGGTGCCATCCAGAATATGCAGTTGGGCAAATCTCCAGGGCCGGATTGCCTAACCTCAAAATATTATAGATCTTTGAAAGATTGGATAATTCAACCACTAAAGGAGGTCTGTAATGAAATTTTGGAGGGGGAAAAAGCGCCAGAGTCATGGAAGGAAGCCTATATTACGCTTATACCGAAAACTGAGTCTGAAAAGACACAACTTAAGAACTACCGCCCCATATCCCTGCTTAATGTGGATTACAAAATTTTTGCAGATATTTTGGCTAAAAGGCTAAAAAAAGTATTAGTGGAGGAGATACATAAAGACCAAGCTGGCTTTCTCCCGGGTAGACACTTGTCTGACAACACGAGGAATATAATAAACATTTTGGAGAAGTTGCAAGTGAACATTAACACTAAAGCAGTCTTAATTTTTGTAGATGCAGAGAAAGCTTTGATAATATTTCTTGGAGTTTCATGAAGAAAAATCTTCAGGGGATGGGGGTTGGTCAAGGGTTTGGAAATGGTATAGGTGCAATTTACTCAGAACAAAAGGCTAAACTAATAGTTAATAATGTGGTGACAGAGGAATTAAAGATAGAGAAAGGGACACGACAAGGCTGCCCAATTTCCCCATTGCTCTTTATTTCGGTTCTGGAGGTTTTGATAAATATGATTAGAAGGGACCATCTGATCAAAGGTATACAGGTCGGAGCCAAACAGTACAAATTGAAAGCTTTCGCAGATGATCTAGTATTGACATTACAGGAGCCAGAATCTAGTACTAAAAGAGTATTGGATCTGATTCAAGAAATTGGTCAAGTGGCAGGATTTAAGTTGAATAAGTTAAAAACTAAGGTTTTCGAAAAAAAATTAACACCGATTGAGAAAGAGAGGTTTCAGAAGGAGACAGGTTTAACATTGGTTAAGAAAGTAAAATACCTGGGGGTTAACATGACCGCTAAGAACTTGAATTTATTTAAAGACAATTATGAGAAATGTTGGTCAGAAGTGAAAAAGGATCTAGAAATATGGTCAAACTTGAAGCTTTCCTTGTTAGGTCGAATTGCTGTTATAAAGATGAATGTATTGCCAAGAATGTTATTTTTGTTTCAATCATTACAAATTTTGGACAAAATGGACTGTTTCAAAAAGTGGCAGAGAGACATTTCTAGATTTGTCTGGCAGGGCAAGAAGCCCAGAATAAAATTTAAAATATTAACTGATGTAAAGGAAAGAGGTGGATTCGCCCTGCCATACCTTAAACTCTATTATTAATCAGCAGCCTTCTGCTGGTTGAAAGAATGGCTGCTTCTTGAGAACACTGACATTTTGGATTTAGAAGGTTTCAATAACGTTTTTGGGTGGCATGCATATTTGTGGTATGACAAGGTTAAAGCACACAAAGCATTTAAAAACCATATTGTCAGGAAAGCATTGTTTAATGTCTGGATAAGATATAAGGACCTACTTGAAAATAAAACCCCAAGGTGGTTGTCACCGATGGAAGCAAAGGCCCAGAAAAAACTCAATATGAAGGCCAAATGGCCGAAATATTGGGAGATTTTGGAACAAGAAGGTGACAAATTGAAATTGCAGAGTTTTGAGAAATTAAAAGACAAAGTGCGAGACTGGCTTCATTATTATCAAATAAGGGAGGCGTACAATATGGATAAAAAAATTGGCTTCCAGGTGGAAAAATCAAAATTGGAAACAGAACTGTTAGATCCCAAAACAAAGATACTGTCAAGAATGTATAACTTGCTGTTGAAATGGAATACGCAGCATGAAACGGTTAAATCTGCTATGATTAAATGAGCACAAGATGTTGGACATGACATAATGTTTGCTGACTGGGAACAGTTGTGGACCACAGGTATGAAATTTATGGCATGTAATGCCTTAAGAGAGAATATTATGAAAATGATATACAGGTGGTACATGTTTGCAAGTCAAGCTTGCAAAAATTTATCATTTGTCTGATAATAAATGTTGGAAATGTAAAGAGAATGAAGGTACATTCTTTCACCTTTGGTGGACGTGCCCAAGGATTAAGGCTTTCTGGGAGATGATCTATAATGAAATGAAAAAGGTATTTAAATATACCTTCCTGAAGAAACCAGAGGCTTTTCTCCTGGGCATGGTCGGCCAATTGGTGCCAAAGAAGGATAGAACTTTCTTTATGTACGCTACAACAGCAGCAAGAATACTCATCGCAAAGTATTGGAAGACACAAGATTTACCCACCCTGGAAGAATGGCAGATGAAAGTGATAGACTATATGGAACTGGCGGAAATGACTGGCAGAATCCGAGACCAGGGAGAAGAGTTGGTGGAAGAAGATTGGAAGAAATTTAAAGACTATTTGCAGAAACATTGTAAAATTAATGAATGTTAAAATGATGTCGGATTGAAATGAAGCGGCCTTAGCAAAAAGGTCAATAAGAATATGTAAAAATGGATTGACAACGGATGAAAATATAAAGTTATAATATGTTGAGATATAGAATTAAGATAAAAACAAAGAGGGTAAGGATTTGCTGAATTAACCATGTGAACGGGAATACAAAAAAGGGAGGTGTGAGGAGGTTGGGGAAACAAGTAAATGAAATCTAAGATATGAAAAGATTGATTTGTTTTTAACTATCTTCTATTTATTTTTTCTGTATTTTGCATTTTTTCTTTCTTTTCTTTTTCATGTATTTTTGTATTTTTTGTATTCTTTTTTTTTACTTTTTTAATCTGTAACTTTTTTCTTTTTGTAAAACTTTAATAAATATCTTTAAAAAAAACAAAAAACAAAATAGTGCCCCAAAAACCAAAACTAAATTACGTGTTATGTGTGAAGTTATTTGAGGGGTGGCCTGGGGACCTACACACGCAAAGTGATTTCTTTTATTGGACCAACTTCTGTTGAGGTAAGTGTGTGCTGCCTTTTTCATTTCAGAGTGAGCATTTAACTGAATGTAATTGTATTATAATTGTAATAAACCACTACTTGTCATTTGTATATATCGAGTACATTATCATCTGCAATGCAGCTTATTATGGCAAAGATAGATATTGTTTGAATAGCAAGAAAAATGCTAGATGGCATGAAATGAGTGCAGAAGAATAACATATGTCATGAATCCCCTCATGCCTATTGGCAGAAAACCATGAAATATTGTAGCTATTTCCCCTTTCTTGCACAAGTATCATTATCTACTGCTCTCTTGTGCTAATTACAACTATCTAGGTATATGCCAGCCATTGCAGCTGCTCTGCTTATTTTGCATTAGAATTGGTCAAATATCTCCTGGCATTGATTTGGTAGAGGGGGGAGATCTGTAGGAGATGGAATGAGAGTAATTGATCTTACAGTGGGCTGGATGAAATCATCTTGGAAGTACATTTCACATCTACAATTTCGGTATGACACTCATTTGATGAGATCTTCATTTTAGAATCATTTCCCAACATATTGCATATATTTCAGCGAGGTTATAAATGCACTGTGCTAATTAGCCAGTTGGAATTTTGTCACAATAATAATTAAAAGGGATCCATATGTAGCTATGATCTAAATCATTACTGTTCTCTGGAAGAGAAAAGGATTGGAACAGCAGTAATATGTCAATCCTGATTCTTTACTCTTAAGAAACTTCCAGGGATTGTCACTGAAGCAGAATGCAAGTGGTACCCATTAGGTGTTAGATCTCACAAGGTTCATGATGTTCTCTGGGCTCCATCGACAGACAGCAGTGAACTGTAAGAAAGCACAATAGATTTCCTGTTCTCTAGATCATTATTTCACTGGGTCAGAAAGAAGATGTTATAGAGCACTATTTCAGCTGTGCTTCTTTCCCAAAGTTACATTTTTGGTCTTGTTAACAAAAAAAAGTGCCAAAAAAGAAAAGACAATGTTATGCACCTAGCCTAGATCTGCTTGGGAATGACAAGGATTGTGTCAAGCTTCCTGGAAAGCTTTTCTCTTTACAGTTTGATGAGAGTCATGACTGAAAAGAAGTGGAAACACTTACCTCAGGTGAAGACCAAGATAGTAATGCATTTGTATGCATTATCTTTTCACCACGGAACTTAACTTATTAAATTACTCACCCCCAAGAAAAGAGTACTGGCAGAGCAAAAAGGGAGACCTGAAGAAGACAGTAGGTATATGCATTTTTAAAGGACTGATCTAAGTATTGCTACAGAATTCTGAATAAGCTTATAGGGAATCAGATTTATTCAGAGAACTAGATAGATCTATCTTGCAGTGATACAGATGCCTAATAAACTCAGAGATGGACTATTGTAGCGATCCAGAATTCTAAATATTATTTTATTTATGTTTTCTTCTACAAATGTCCTGAAACCATGACAAATACATAATTCCATACATGTAAGCCACACTGGGGTACATTCTGTTGAACTCAATCTGTATAGCACTACAGCCTAAGGATTCACCCCTTTTCTCTCAAATTATCTTCAAATGTGATGTCTGAGGGGCAGCACAATCTAATGCCCAGGAAAGCTGCATGTTTGTCACCAGAGGGACTTCAACTTCATACCATTATTTTAGCAAAATGACATATCTGGGGTCTGAATGCAACATTACTTTCAATATGCCCATGTTTAAAAGATGCTAGCTGCCAAACTAGAGGGGGGGGATGTGGGTGGTGCTGTGGTCTAAACAACTGAGCCTCTTGGGCTTGCCAATCAGAAGGTCGGTGGTTTGAATCCCTGTGATGGGGTGAGCTCCCGTGCTCAGTCCCCGCTCCTGCCAACCTAGCAGTTCAAAATCACGCCAAAAAGTGCAAGTAGATAAATAGGTACTACTCCAGTGGGAAGGTAAATGGCGTTTCCATGCACTGTTATGGTTTCAGTGTTCCTTTGCGCCAGAAGCGGCTTAGTCATGCTGGCCACATGACCTGGAAAAACTGCCTGCAGACAAAAGCCACCTCCCTCGGCCTGTAAAATGAGATGGGCGCCGCAACCCCAGCATCGTCTGCGACTGGACTTAACTGTCAGGGGTCCTTTACCTTTTTACTTTTTAACTGCCAAACTACTGCACTCCAGATGTTATTGGACTTGAGCTCCCATCATCCTTAGCTATGGGCTATGCTGGCAAGAACCGATAGGAGCTGGTACCCAACATCTAATAGGCCCTAGGTTCCCCATCCCTCCTCTAACCAAGTTAGATTCTATTAACATAAAGTAAGACCAGGTAAATTTGGTCATGAGGTATTTGACAAAAATATCACTGAAGATTCCCAAATGTGACTGGACCTTGAGGCTACTTATAGGCAATATAGGTAAATGGCTATTCTTTTCTTTTGCTAGTTCTAATAGTTCATAAATATTTGCTCCTCTATAATCACCGGATTCTTAAGAACATTATTTTGGCTACCTTGGACAGCTTTACAAAGACAGCAATAATTGCTAGTCATGGTGGGTATGTATCATCCACAGTATCAGAGGCAGCATGCTTTTGAATACCAGTTGCAGGGAACACAAGTGGAACAGTGCTGTTTCATTCCTGTTCTGCTTGTGGGTTTCTCATAAGTCTCTGGTGAGCCACTGTGGGCATAGAATGCTGGACAATACAGGAATTAAGTTGAATTCAGCAAGATTCTTCTTAGGTTCTTATATAATTTAGGTTTCACCTTGTAAAAATTCTTATGGGCTGTAAGAGTAGCATAAAAGAAAGTTATTTTGACAGCAAACACGGGCCTTTTCTTTCAATTTAAGGCCTATCTCAATATTTTACCATATATAAAAGCTCAGGTCCTGCCACTTTGTTCTCAGCCCCACTGGACTTGTTATCTGTAATTAAATATAAGCCTCCTTGATGTTGGTAGTGATTTGATGGATAGTTGCTTACCTACAAGGCAGCACTTAGAGCAATGGAGGTCCTTGAAAGTGAACTGCATCAGAGTGTAAATCAGCCAGAATGAAGACAGGAGTGAATATAGATTTTGTGGTAAGAATACCCAAGAGATTGTTCTTAGAAATCCACAGATTGGAGATTACACCCATATTGATTTATAGTCAGGCTTATATTGATCATTGACTAAATGACTGGGCAGATAATTATATGGATTGTTCCCATGTTACCATGAGATTTAACCCCAACGACTGCAGCACAAAGATAAAAACTGTACTTAACCCAAAATTGTTGCTATTATCAGTGCATTTAGATAGGTAATGTAAAAGCATTTGCCCAGACAGTGCTGACTGTCTGAAAGAGAACGGAGAAAATTGTGCTGTAAGAGGGAAGATAAAAGCCAGGTGAAAAGATTCCAGATTTACCTCCTGCACTGTGGATCAGAATATGAAGACACACACACACACCCTTGATAGCTTATAATTGTGCTGCTTCATTTCTTGCATGCCTTTATTTAACAGCCTCTGAAAAATAAAGTTCAAAGCATAGAATGGAATATCAATATCAAAGCCCCGAGTCTAAAAAAGCCCATTGTGACGGCCAGTTCTGACCCAGGAACATGTCGGGAGCAGCAACAAAATTCCAATTCTATTTTTTAACTTCCTGAGATGTACAGTGGAAACCCAGCTGAGGCAGGAGCTTTATATAGCTGCAGTACAAAGGTAACACCTGCTGGCTAATTCAAGGAGCAGGTGATTGTCTATTGTTTTGCTCTAGAGGTGCTGAGACAAGGCAGAGCAGAGGACAAAAATTGGATGCTTGTCTGGAGAACTGGAGGTTGTCAGGCTCTTTTCATGATGATTTTCAAGCAACTGCAATCTCTTTTAAGTACAATTGCTAAGACTCCAAATGGAATTCTTGAAAATGCTTCTGCATATTTTATTTAATGTGCAGAGAGGAACCTGAGCTGCAAAACACACATCAAAGTATATGAATGCTGATTCCTCAGAAGTTTTAATTGGTTTATCTTTTGACTGAATATGAGGGCCCTTTTGCATTTAATCTGTGTCAGTAGGACAACAATATAAACAGAGCTGTGCATACATTGTTTTTAAAAAATCTCAAGCAGTGCAACAGAAATTGTTTGTGCAGTTCAGTTCCAATTTATCTGGTCTACAGAACACAGACATCAAAAAAGAGTGTAAGAGTCAGATACCCGCTTTGAGGTCCCATGCATCCTCAGAGCTCCAAACTATATCTTAGATTAAGAGAGAGTCTGGTGCAATTCCAACCACTAGGGCTTGGAGTAACTTTTTATTACAGGATCCCTCACTCTAGTTTCTTTTCCATCGTGTTGGGCTTCTCGTCCTACATCCCTTTCTATTCTTCCCTAGACTTCCTATCTGCCATTTCCCTTTTGTAAAACAAAAAACCTTCCACAACTTGAAGGAGCAGAGTAAGTCATTAACTTACAATACTTAAATTTTGAGAAAGCGTGTTCTCATTAAAGGAGAGTACGTGTTGCGGATGGGGCCGAGCAAAGCACCCCATGGTTGCCAGGCAGGATAGATTGAAGGGGCTTGGATCGGATTGGTGGTTGGTGTTACTGGGGTAAATTTGATGTTGCCAATTTAGGGGTGGGAACAGAGGTTATTTAAACAAGGCTCACAGCATGTTCCTTTCTCTTTCGCTGTGGGCACCGGATCACCCGCCTGCCCTCCCTTGATTGGGCTTGTGCTTTGACCTTGCTATGCCTGTCATGGGGTCGTCCGCCTTGGTGCGGGGACCTGGTAGGAATTTTTCCTTTTGGCTGATTAGTGTGTGCCAATTGGTTTTTGCCTACTGCGTAGCAAATCGTCACAACTTGTAAGGTTGGCGGTTAGGCATTGGTTTAAATTGGTTGGTGGAGGGGTATGGATTGGCTGGGCCTGCCCCTCCAATGCTGCTGCTGCACGGGAATTTCATTAAAGGAATTCAGGGGCTTACCATCCTCTTGTCCAAACCCCTGGAATCGGGTGCGTAAGCTCCTGGGAGCATGCGGGGAGAAGCTGAGGGTCTGTGTCGCAGCTCCAGTTATCCCTGATCTTGTTCCTCCACACTGGCTTTCGCTGGAATCCGGGACTCAGTGCTGTCCCCCAAGGCGGGGGGGACAGCTAGTCATAACCAATGCCTAAGCAACAACTCACAATTTGTATTTTAATAAAGCTGTGGCCAAAATTATGCCAAAAACCTTAAACAAAAATTATGTGTGATGTGTGAGTTATTGGGGTAGGGGTGTTTTGGGGGACCTAAGCACGCAACTCTATAACATATTGAGTAAAACTGTGAGCTATGAATGGGGATATCCTTGGTTGAATCTCATGTCTGCAACTAAGTCAACAAGGACTTGGGCAAGCCACTCTCTCTCACCCTTCTGCATTAAATGCTTTAAGCACTGTGGGAATAAGGAAAGATTCTGATGCCTTGATAGGTGCTATAGTATTATTAACATTCATTCTTTATTCTGGTTGCACAGTAATTCATTTTACTGGAGATTTAGTTTAGAATCTGCCCAGAACCAGGCTTTTCTCCACCTGTTCCTGTCAGTCAGAAACAGGGTCATTCAGGGGTAGTGCATCCCCTTTTGCCACCTGAGGCAAAATGGGAACCTGCCACCCCACAACTGCTATGCCATCGAAGCCCCACCCCCCAGCCATCCTTAACTGAGTTGTGTGGCAGCACCAACAAAGCTGCAGTGGCTGGTTCTTGAAAGATCTTGCAGAGCTCATGAGACCACATGAATTTTTTGGTGAGATCTCACCAGAAACTGCTGCCACTTCCACTTCTCCACTGGAGGTGGGATGGCGGGGCAGGTGGGGCACCCACAGGGGCACCACCTCTTAGGGTTCTGCTTCCCAAGGCAGCTACCTCAGCCTATGTCATGGGCATGCTAGACTTGGGATCATACATAACCCTGGATTAGAGTTGTGACCCAACATTTGTGTTGCTTGGCTTGGAACATGACTCTCAAGAGACATACGGTAAATACAAAAGTAAGCATGATGACTCCTGAGTTATTTTACATCTCCCAATATTCTTAGTACCTAATTTGATGGTGTCGCTGACGAAGGGGGAAGGAGGAGATAAGATAAGCCTTTCTTCTTCTTGCTACTACCACTATTGAGAGAGCATCAGCAGAAATGCATGGGAAGAGTGGAAGTTCATAGGTGGATCAGTGGAGGGTTGGAGGAAGAAGGCCATCAGTGTTTGGAGCCCATTGCAAGAGAGAGTTGGATACTCATAAGTGGACCATTAGAGGGAACATGAAAGACCCACATATATTGGAGCCCATTGCATCTCCATCTAGGGATGTGATGGGATCCAATTGGACTCAATTTCGTTCAATATAAGCCTCTATATTTCTTCAGTATTTCAAGATCATTTGAAGAGAACTGGGCAGAAAGAGAGTGTTCATCACTGTTATTGATGATACTTTTCTCTTTTTTTACATCTTGGCTACAACTAAATTATATGATAATAGCAGTATAGTGGATAAATATCTAGAAAACACAAATGACTATCTGCATGTCTAACAGACATGCAGTTATTGCTTGTCACTTTGGAAAAGCTTAGGAAATCCCACGTGAAAAGAATTGTGAGTTTGATACACACAGGTCTGTCATTTTAGAACTGTTTATATTTCCCATGTTGTTCTATTTAATGTTCCAGTTCTTCAGTTTTGAGTCGATAGCCTCTATTCCTGACTTGATGATAACAGCTGGCAGCACTTGCATATTTAAGCTGCCAATCATTCAGAAAGCTGCATTTGTGGCCATTAAGTAAGCATCACTTATTAAAATTAAGTCCTTGATGTGCTGGGAAGTCTGTGTTTATGTTTAGATTACCAGCAAAGCTGTTGTGTGAGAGACTGATTTATACTGTATGTCTGTTCTTGTTGTTAGGATGAAGAGGTACTAGTATAAAGCACTTAGAGTATTTTTGCTATCATCAAAGAGTATCAAATTATAAAAGGTTACCAGAAGCCTATTATTTTCTGTGTTATTCATGGCCTTGAAAATTATAATGCATGTGTTCATATGTGTAATTCTGATCTTATAGACTTTTAGTCGTCCAGTTGCAACCTATTTATCTGATCTTTCCTTTTAAAAGCGTAACTTAAGCAAAAAATAAATCATAACTTCTCTAATGCATTATTTCCTGGTTTTTTTAAAAAAAAACAAAAACATTGATGTTTAATTTCCATTTTGTTCCTTGTTCTCAAGAGAAGGAAGGGTTTTGTGTTGTTTTTAATTTAAAATTTAAAAAATGAACAATTCTCACATACTATATTCATTATTAGACATATAACATTATGTGCATATTATGCACATAAAGTAATTAGGACATAAACAAATTCAGTAAATAGAAATGTATATAAATATTTATGCATTAATACTTGTAAAATTATGGAGTAGTACTACATGAGGATTAACTCTTTTATATGCACCATTCATATAATATGCTTAATTTTTAGTAAGTGATTTTGAATACAATTAGTTTGGCCTCAACCAACAACAACCACAACAACAACCCACCGTTGCAGAAGCAGCTCAGACATAATGATTGAGTACAGGTGTGGCTACATCATCACACCTATCACATGGTAGTGGTGAAGCAAACTTACTTCTCTACCACCACTGCATCCGTATCCATCTGGCCAAGCTTTCCTAAGTGATGAATGGGCTTTTGTCATCTGGCCGAAACAGCATTGATTTGACACCCTAAGCAGCCTGCTCTAACAATTCTGAGAGGAATTCAGCTTTAGACAGATTTGGATGCCACAGTTTGAGCAGGTCCAAAGTTAACATGTAGAACACTGTTATTCCATCTATACTGGAATGAAGTATGACTGGATATCTGTCCCCTTTGCTCATCATGACTTCTTAGAGCTAGCTGTAGGGGGTTGACTGGGCACAGGGGGTTCCAGGGAGTAAATAATCCTTTATTAGAGAAGAGAGAGGCACCATCTGCCTTTAAAGTGGTGGTAATGTGTCCCCTCCTTAAGAAGATCTACCTGGACCCAGAAGGGTTAAACCATTCCTCAGCAGTAAATATCCTCTTTGGGGGCAAGGTGCTTAAGAATGTAGTGGCTTCAGGCATGGTTGGAGAAAATGGATTACTTGGATTCATTCCAGTCTAGCTTTCAGCCTGGTCATGGCACTGAAACTGCCTTATAGTCAACCTGGTTGATGTTATTTGAAAAAGAATTTCAAGAATTTCATTCTTGATCTTTCAGCAACCTTTTTATACCGCTGATCATGATGTCCTTCTGGGGTATCTCAGAGAAGTGGGGATTGGGGCCACAGTGCTTCAGTGGTTCACATGAAACTGTGAATTGAACTTTCTAGGGAGTAGCCCCACTGAACACAACAGCACCTACTTCCACTTGTAGAAAAAGAGGTGCCAGAACTCACCATGAATGCTTCCCTTGTTCTCTTATAATGGCAATCGCACCCACCTGAGAGGTGCCAAAACTGAGTTCCAGTGAGTTCCAGCTAAAAAAAGGCCTACTTACTTCTGAGTAAGCATTCACTCTTAAGCATACAGATAGTGGTTTAGATGCCCCATGAGGTTAAGTTAATATACTTGGATTTATTCAGTTATATTGCTTTTCTTGACTTTTTTTATTAATATCCACACACAGAGGCATGAGTCAAGACTCACAACATATGCAGTACTGACTGAATGTCCTGCTTTGCCTGAAGTCAGCCATGTTGATCAATACCAATTCCATGTAACTCTCAGTGTCTTCTTTGATCTTTCTCAACTAGTTATTAAAAAAATATTACCTATGCTACTGAATCATACCGAGAGAACTTGTACCAACATTCTGAAGCAACAGCAGTGGGGGCAGGCAGAAGCAGAAAATTTCTGTGCAGAACAGCTACCACTAGGTTTTCTGCCACAAAAGATGAATTTTATTAGCACGAGAACTGAACGAAATAATTAATTGCTGCAATTACTCATTTGATTTACTGATCTCATAATACAATATTATTGGAGAAATATGCTGCACTAAGAAGATTTGAGAAAATAGGTGTGTCAGGTTGAAGAAGGGATTGCTCCATATCTATTATTAGACTGGCTATTGTATGAAATGAGAATCTTTTGCTTTTTGTAGTGTTTCATATCCGTTCCATTTCTTCTCCAAGAAACACAGGGTGTCACCCTTATCCTGCGAGCAGGTGTCCAAAAAACAAAAGAAAACAAAGCCCAAAGGCTGAATACAAAGTTTTGGGGAGTAATTCATTTCCTCAGCAATCCTGTAGGACGTAGCGCAAGAAAGTTCCCGTGCCTAGGAAGCAAAGTAACTTTTCAATCTCTGTGTTTGAGCTGCCAGACTAAACAAGAAAAAGCAAGAAAATCAGGGAGGAGGGATTACTATGAATGGTCTGCTTTCTGGAATTAACTTACTTGATTTGCCCCTCCTGGACCTTCTGTGCATGGTCAAACAACTTAGTGGCTTATAACAAGAGTAGCCAACAGAGTGTTTTGGACAACAGTTTCCATCACCCTCCACCTTTGCTGATGTTGGCTGCCGCTGATGGCACAGTGCATCACATACTAGTTGCATTAGTTGGGTGGCCATCTGTCAGGGATTCTTTAGCTGAGATTCCTGCATTGCAGAGGGTGGGACTAGATGACCTGACCCTTGGGATTCCTTTCAAGCTTCTATGAAACCTGATCATGACATTTTTCTTTGTAATTCTGACCATTACATCTAAATCCAGTAGATCCAATCCAGTGCTTGGGAGGAACTGTGTTTAACAAAGTGCATTGAATTAGTTCAAAATTAGTTCAAAATTTTTGAACTAATTTACCTGAATTTACCTTAAAAATCATATCAGCTGGGAAACAACAAATTAAACAATTCACATTCCACTGTGATTTGTGTGTGCTTTGATGTTTTCTTCGTCTTCCTATTTATATTTTATACTTCAGCACAGCAGCTTGTAACATTATGAATGCTGGTTTTTGCTTTTTGCTGAAGATCATTTGGATGAACTTGAGCTGAAGTGAAGAACCAGCTCCATATGTAAAGGCATGACCGTTAACTGGGATTAGTTCCTTTGGGGGCATGTTGATCTTGAACTAGTTCCTTTTTAAAATGAACTTCCCAAGCCCTAATCCAATCACAGATTTCATGTGTCATGGAAAAGGATGGTGACTGAGGAAGTTGGGGGTGGTATTTTACTGTGTACTTCTTTCTCCTCTTGAATCCAACACCTATAGCAGAGGAGCAGGGAAATACTGTATGTCCCTTTTAATTTTTAGAGCAAATAGTTCCCAACCCCTCTTCTTTAGACTGTTAGCAAGAGAGAGGAGAACCTTATATTTGTTGATCTTCAGAGTTCTCTTTGGTAACTCATAAGAGAGGAAAAGCCTTTCACACAATAATGTACATGCTGTAAATATATATATATATATATATATATATATATATATATATATATATATATATATATGCACATCTACTCCTAGTAAGAAAGAATTAGCCTCTTCAGAAATACATATAAGTGGTGGCAGCTTAATTGTTTTAATGGGTATAATTCAAAGAATTTAATGTGCATGGATTTAAGAATACTAACACCATCGTGAATATAGTAGCACTTTCTGTGGGGTAGAAATTAATATTCTTTCACACAGAGGAAATAAAACTCTCTAAACACTGTTCAAGATGGGACAATGCTTTCAATACTTTCCCCTATTCACTCTTTCCCCTATTCACTCAACAGTCTCAGTTGTCTTCCATGATAAATGTTTAGTTTATAGTGATTACATTTTTCTAATTTATATGGAGATAAATATACAAAATTATAGTATATAGTTCTATTCATTTAAACAAATTGAGGGCAATACCATTCACATTGAGTACTGAATACAAATTTCCTCTTTTTAATGTTACTGAACATGATAACATGTTCTTAGAGCAGGGAAACGTATCAGTACATTATACATCATATTCATGAGCATATCTAGGGACGATGAATAGATGCCTGATTGTAATAAGGAATACTGAATGATATGCAGGCATTTTCATTGCATATAATTTTTTTTGCACTATGCCACACTTTCTGAATGGTGTTTTATCATTAGTTTGAGCATTTGGGGAATATGGGTAAAGTTTTAGCCATTTTGAGAGCACCGACCAAATCTCTAGGTTTTCTGATATTGATTTTGAAAGAAATTAGCTGATTTTCTACATTCTTCAATAGTTTGACAAATGACAGCTTAACTGTGTGTTTTCACATTTCTTTTCCTCTGCTTTAACGATCAAAGAATATTTATGCAGCTATTTACAATGGTCCTACTATAGCTTTCATTGACTACATACCCCCACATATTATCTATTGGGGAAAGGTTAGCTATAGTAAAAAAAAACCATTTGTGAATGAGGCAAGGCTGGTCAAATGATGCAGAGAAAAGTTCCATACCAGCTGAAACTCATTTTTTGTTGCTGCTATTATGCAAAATTAGTTCCCATATTCAACTGAATGATGTTATCAAGTCAGATTTACATGTCTTAACTGGCCCTTTGTCTATTTATTTCTCAACTTCGTCCAAATATACCCCACAACTCTAATTCACAAAGAAGCATACTCAGCCTCCTGCAATGTATTTGTTACTCCTGAACCTCTAGGAGTCCATCATATATTAAGAAAGAATGTAAGGCTAGGACTTACAAACCATTCCAATTTCATCTTTCCATTCTGCTCTCTGAGCATGACTAAGATTGGATAGCCAATCTCATTTATAACTTCTAATACTACTTCTAACAGTACTTTCGCTAGAAGATATTTTGTATAGCACCAGAACATAGGAAGCTACCTTATACCTTATTAGACTATTGTTCCATCTTGCTTAGTATTGTCTTTGCTGACTTGCAGGAACTACCAAGTAATTTGGGCAAGAGTCTTCTCAAAGCCTACCTGGAGATTGAATTTAGGACTGTCTACTTCCAAGGTAGATGTTCTACCACTGAACCATAAAAGAATCTTTCTCCATAAAAGAATCATAGTACCAGTCAGTAACTTTATGGTAGAAATCAAGTGCCTGTCTCTGGTGGTGTCGCAGAAAATTTAGCATGGAACTCAAGGAGCATAATTTCTGCCAAGTGTAAGACTCTTAATCCAAGGCACATTTAATTTGCGTACACTTGGCTGCAAGATTAATGCAATGACATAACTTGCTTTAGGTCAGGGGTGAAAGAAAGCTCAACAAATTGTAGGGAAAATGTGTTTTTGCCTCTTAGGAAGGAGGGCTGGGGAACTGTGTGAAACAAAGGTTAACTAATGGTAGCAAGGTGCACTTTTGCCCCTTAAGCAGAAAGACAGGAAGACTGGTTGGGGAATTGGGTGAAAGAAAGTAACTTACACATTATATATCATTTCTACAATTTAACCTTCTGAGTCCCTAATTCTCTGTGGCATCCATGTTCTGCACAAGAACTTTTTAATACAATGTTGTATAGCTCTCAACCTGCAAATCCAGCTTCAAGCTAGTGAAAGCAACATTGCTAAGATTCACAGGGATGCACTGGGGCAAGCTGGAGATGGAAAAGGAGAGGTTGGTGTAGAAAATACTAATGGGCCAATGGAGAAGGGGAAGGGGATGGGGTTCTGTGGACAGGACCCATCACCAGAGCCAGAGGGCCCCCTGTCTCCCTGAACATGATGGACTCTAAAGCATAAGGGCAGTGAGAGGAAGGCTGTGGTAGGCAAGGGCCCATAGCCAGCCCCCTAACTGTGTGTTAGGTCTGGGAGGAGGTGTGTGATTCCTCAGCTGGAGTAGGCTCAGAATAGATGAAGGTCACATGCCCCATCAAGCCCAGATGCTGCAATCATCATGTAAGGTATAAAAAGGAAGGAAACTGCGATGCTCTGTCTGCTCCACTTTCCACATTGGTTGGATCAGGACTTGGATGTTCTAGGTTGCTCTTCAGAGCTGTGCTTGTGCAGGACTCACCTGCAGGTGCCCTTACCCCTGGATTGGCTACAGAGGTGGGAACCTGACCTGACTAGATTCTGGATCTGTTAGCCTGCCAGACTACATGCTAGCATCTACCATGGGATTGTGTACACCAGCAGGACTTGTTGCCAGGTATTCTGTGGTTCAGGACTGTTTGCATGAAAAACATGTAAACACCTATAGATCATGTTTATGCTCATATAGCACACATCTTTATAAGGTATTGTTTTAATAGGGATTATTAAATCTGTATTCTTATATCCCCATCCCCCATGGTGGCTGCCTTTATTTATTCTTGATTGTACCTTGAGCTAATGCAATGCAGAAGACAAGCCCAATGGAAAAAAAGGAGTGCTTTGCAGAGAAATGAAGTGAGTGATAAGAAATGTAATGAGCTAGCAAGCAAGCCCTTGGATACATAACTTGGTGTGAGTCCTGGGAGGACAGCTCAGAGTTTAGGCCTTGACCTCTAACTACCTTGTGGCCAGCATGTCAGAAGTTCAGATACTCCCTTTTGCTGCTGTACTGTCTTTTGAATAAAGAGGTGTTTTCCCCACCCCCTTATTGTAGACTTTTTTGCCCCTAGAGCATGCTCATTAAAATGTGTATGCAATTTACAGGACAGATTGCTCTGTTATATTATGCGGTGTGTTCTGCTATCTTCTTTAGTTATGCCTCTGTAAAATCAACCCCTTTATGCAAGTGATAATTCAGCAGATTGTCATTTTGCAAACCAATTTTTAACCCTCCCTAGAAAGGCAGCAGATACAATTGCAAAATCATCCTGAGAAGTCTGTTTGCCAGCCCAGATGGATAGATTTCTATGGAAGGTATAATTTTCTGTCAAGATTTCAGCTTCGCCTAAATATCATGGCCTTCATGTTCTTGTAGGGCTGCGATTGCCCCCATCTGCTATTTGGAAATGGACTTTGTGAGACTTCAGGAATGCAAGCATTAACAGCTTGAAATGCAGCAATGTCGTTCCCCTCTGCTGAATTTCGAATTGCATTTTTATGGTGCTGAACACCCCAGAAGGGGGCATCTTCACCTGTTGCACATTACCTGATTTATTTCCCTGTGCCTGCAAGCCCCCCTCAAATTCCAGTTCAATGAAACTAACCTCTGTTTATGCACTGTCATCTGTGCATGTGCAGTGACTGCCTGAAATGTGAACACTTCAGCTTAACTGTGGCTTAAGTTTTCAAAATGGATGGAAGTTGATGTGATGTGAAATTCCTTCCCCCAAATAAGTGTGTGGGTGCACATGGGCACACACAGGCACACATACTACAAAGGTGTGGTATGATATGGTGTGGTGTGGTATGAAGGACTTTCCATGTTTGATCAATCTCTGAAATGCTTAGAAACAACACCTTTTAAGTGCCACACCTTGGTGTTATTTAGGCAATATTAATAGGATATGGCATCCTAGCCTGTGGTACTGTGATGAGCTCTAGCTTCATCCCCAACTTGGAGTAGGATACCTCGCAGAGTGGTAGACCTAAGTCCCTGTTCCCTGGAATAGACACAACTGAAAAAATAAACCATAATTCTACACCCTGCTTTGGAATTTAAGATTATTCCAAAGCAGGGTAGAGAATTATTGCAGTTGCTTGGAAATAAGCCCCATTTACCTGCATACCTGGGATTAAGCCTCATTGAACTCAAGAGGACATTATTCTGAGCAGAAACCCACAGGACTGTTCTTCAAGTCAAGAATTTGCATTTCATATTCAATCCTTCCTATATTCAAGGGATAAGCAATCTATGGCACTCCAAATGTTGGACCACAACTCCCCTTGTCCCTGTCCTTTAGCCAGCAGCTATGGCTGATGGGAGTCCAAGTCCAACAACAACCGAAGAGTCACAGGTTCCCCCTTCCTGCTATAGTACCTGTTTACAAATGTGTGTTGAAAGAACGCAATGTGCTGGGAGGCTCCTTGCAAGAAATTGCCAAGACTTCCCTAGTGAGACTGGAATATAGATGTATCATTGACTGTACAATCATCCCCACCTTTCTAGCTCTGCATCCTGAAATCTGCTGCTGAATAGGAAGTGGGACAATCTCATGCTTGACAACATATCCAAGTTTTAAATTTCTCTACAACTGGGAGACACTCTCTGGCCTTGTAATGAGTGAACAGAAACGTATTATGAGCTATGGGGAATCTCTGAACTGAGATACTCTCGGATAATTACATGACAGCAGGGCCCTCCGTTTAGCTGGGGTTTCTACACTATAAATCATACTGAGCATCATATTTTAGCTTACCTTGTTTCTCACTATCTGGAGCCCTCAGAAGGCCACTCTTCTCACTGTCTTATGAAGTACATAGTCTCTCTAGTGAGATTTGTACCGAGGAAAAAATACTAGATTCCTGCTGTCAAAAGGAGGAAGCAATTCCATTTTTGAGGATCCTAGAGTATTGTCAACCAGGGTTTTACAATTTAAGTAGTTGCTAACCATTCCTAAGTGCATAGGGTTGGAGAATGATAAAGCCAAAGGGTAATCTTATCCAACCCACTGCAATGCATCCTACTATCTCCCCTGAATCTGTTATCAGACAGGGTGACTTCCTCTCATGGATGAATTCAGCAACGTCCAGTTGCTGCTCTTCTGTTTTTAAGCTGGAAGTAGAATAGGAACTCTGTTTCCAGACAGCCATTACCCTGTAGCCAAGCAGGCTGCCCCTCTTTCCCAAGCCCCAAATGTTTGAGTGTGGTGGCAATTTTCATTGGGACAATTAAATGGGAAGGGTAAGGATTAAGTAAGGGTAAGGATAAGGGTAAGGATTAAGTAATTCACTCCTGATCAGGATTGGCTCCATGTCCCTCTGCCCACCTCTGTAATTTTTTAAAATGCATTTTATTAGTGAAATCTGCTTCAAAACAGTATGGAAGTAACAACATATACCATCTAGTCTTCGGTTATAAAATGTGGCAGTATGTGGCAGTAGTCCAGAGTACTGTATCTACTATATATTAAATTGTGCTTTTAATTTCATTTATGGGGTTAACTGCTGAAAAGTTCCAAAATAAATTGATGCATTATTTTAGAGGTTTGTTTTTTTTAAGTCACCTCCCAAATCAGCTTACTAGGTCCCTTGCCTTTAATATATACATTTGCCAGGCGCCTATTGGGTCAACCGGTTTATAATTAATTATTGATTAGATATTACAACCTTGTGTTGAGTCTCATTTGAAAGCCAGAATGCTTCTTTGGTGCTCATGCTAGCATTTATTAAATATGCATTATTAATCTGAATTATGTTGTGTTCAAATATAAGCCCTTAGAGCAAAGATAATGATTGTGGCATTAGTATTTCTAAAACAGAATTGATTTTCCAACTTTACCAAATTAGCTGAAAGATGGGGTGTGCTGATGGTATTGACAAATGACTGCTTCAGGCTAAAGTATTCAGGTAATGTTACCATACAATTCCCAGCACAGCAGATTCAAAAACAAAAACAAAACAAAAAACAAGAGATTTCTTTCTTTCTTTCTTTCTTTCTTTCTTTCTTTCTTTCTTTCTTTCTTTCCTTCTTTCTTTCTTTCTTTCTTTCTTCCTCCATTCCTTCCCTCCTAAAAATGTTTTTACACTTGGCTTTTATCTATATCTCATGAGTATTAATTCTTCTCATATTTTACTTTATGACCTTACTGGTGTTAGTAACTTTTCATACATAGTAAAATTAAAATAGATCTTTTCAAAGATGCTTATTGGGACCATCTTAGGTAAACATACAAAGAAAAATAAAATCCTACCATAGAAAGTGGTCTTTGTTATCATTTTCTTTTTGGATCTTAGTGCTTTTATTGGACTGTTTTTATTGATATTGCTGATTCTTCTCAGTTCCTTATTTTTAATAATGTGGTTTTACTGTTTTTGAAGCTTAATGGTATCTACGTTGTGTACTGACTGTTAGAAACTGCCTCTGAAGGGTGGAGGTTACTCTATTGACTTATAAATATTTAACAACAACAAATGTGTCTCTCAAATTAAAACTGGGCCAAAAGTTCTCTTTACCTTGAATTTGGGGACTTATAGGATGAAAATGGCTTCTTGTTTCTTAGTCTTTATCTGTAATGATACTTGGGCAGTGGTGGCCAATCTTTTCATGTCTGAGGGTATCCTGAGACATTAAAATGGCAGCTCCCAGCCACTGATCATTAAGATAAAACAATTATTTTTTTTTCTCCCCCCCCCCAAATCCCCTCTAAATAATTTATATCTTGTTTGGTGAACATAAATGCAAAGGTGTGAGTTTGGCCAGGAAAACTCAGCCCAGTTCTACCTATATTGGAAGAAAAAATAAACCCGTAAATTCTGTAAATGTAGAGACCTAACAAAGGAGAGAATCTTGCAAAGATGGCCATATGTACAGATTGGTATTGCTCCTGTAACAAGAGTCCTGTTTGTCTCAGAGAAGAATGGTGCTATTGTTCTCACCCCTAAATGAGGTGTATATCAAAAATTAGTGAAGCAAGCCTCTCCTCCTTCAGCTTTTATTGTGATATTTGTGGACAGAATGATTCTGCAAGTTATGAGCCTTGCAAAACAAGATGATGAGATGCAACATTACAAATGAGATTTGGCCTATATGTGAGAGGTATGACAGTTGGCTTGGAGCAATATGTTAGAAAAGAAGAAGAGTTTGGATTTGATATCCCACTTTATCACTACCCGAAGGAGTCTCAAAGCGGCTAACATTCTCCTTTCCCTTCCTCCCCCACAACAAACACTCTGTGAGGTGAGTGGGGCTGAGAGACTTCAGAGAAGTGTGACTAGCCCAAGGTCACCCAGCAGCTGCATGTGGAGGGGTGGGGAAGCGAACCCGGTTCACCAGATTACGAGTCCACTGCTCTTAACCACTACAACGCACTGGCTTTGTTAGGCAAATTTTGTGTAAATTATACAAAGAATGAAGTGAGACAAGGTAGGCTGGCCCTTTCCCATTTTCCAAGTATCAGTGTGGATAAATCATATAATCACAGAAGTACAGAGTTGGAAGGGACCCCAAGGGTCATCTAGTCCAACTCCCTGTAATGCAGGTATCTCAACTAAAGCTTCCATGACATATGACCATCCAACCTCTGTTTAAAAACCTCCACTAACAGAGTCCACCATCTTCCAAGGAAGTCCATTCCACTATTCAGCAGCTCTTACTATAAACCTTTTCCTTATATTTAGTCAGAACTCTAGCTCCAGAAGGTGGGACCTGAACCAATGGCTTCAAATTACAAGAAAGGATATTCTGACTGAATTTTTCCCATCTTCCATGTGACAGCCCTTTAGTTTTTGAAGAAGGATATCATATCTCCTCTTTTCCTGGCTAAACATACCCAACTCATTCAACCTTTCTTCATAAGGCTTGGTTTCCAGACCCTTGATCATCTTGGTTTCCTTCCTTTGCACGTTGTTGTTTAGTCGTTTAGTCGTGTCCGACTCTTCGTGACCCCATGGACCAGAGCACGCCAGGCACCTCTGTCCTCCACTACCTCCCGCAGTTTGGTCAGACTCATGTTTGTGGCTTCGAGAACACTATCCAACCATCTCATCCTCTGTCGCCCCCTTCTCCTTGTGCCCTCCATCTTTCCCAGCATCAGTGTCTTCTCCAGGGAGTCTTCTCTTCTCATGAGGTGGCCAAAGTACTGGAGCCTCAGCTTCACGATCTGTCCTTCCAGTGAGCACTCAGGGCTGATTTCATTAAGAATGGATGCGTTTGATCTTCTTGCAGTCCATGGGACTCTCAAGAGTCTTCTCCAGCACCATAATTCAAAAGCATCAATTCTTCGGCGATCAGCCTTCTTTATGGTCCAGCTCTCACTTCCATACATCACTACTGGGAAAACCATGGCTTTAACTATATGGACCTTTGTTGGCAAGGTGACGTCTCTACTTCTCAAGATGCTGTCTAGGCCTGTCATTGCCCTTCTCCCAAGAAGCAGGCGTCTTTTAATTTCGTGGCTGCTGTCACCATCTGCAGTGATCATGGAGCCCAAGAAAGTAAAATCTCTCACTGCCTCCATTTCTTCCCCTTCTATTTGCCAGGAGGTGATGGGACCAGTGGCCATGATCTTCGTTTTTTTGATGTTGAGCCTCAGACCATATTTTGCGCTCTCCTCTTTCACCCTCATTAAAAGGTTCTTTAATTCCTCCTCACTTTCTGCCATCAAGGTTGTGTCATCTGCATATCTGAGGTTGTTGATATTTCTTCCGGCAATCTTAATTCCAGTTTGGGATTCATCCAGCCCAGCCTTTCGCATGATGTATTCTGCGTATAAATTAAATAAGCAGGGAGACAAAATACAGCCTTGTCGTACGCCTTTCCCAATTTTGAACCAATCAGTTGTTCCATATCCAGTTCTAACTGTAGCTTCTTGTCCCACATAGAGATTTCTCAGGAGACAGATGAGGTGATCAGGCACTCCCATTTCTTTAAGAACTTGCCATAGTTTGCTGTGGTCGACACAGTCAAAGGCTTTTGCATAGTCAATGAAGCAGAAGTAGATGTCTTTCTGGAACTCTCTAGCTTTCTCCATAATCCAGCGCATGTTTGCAATTTGGTCTCTGGTTCCTCTGCCTCTTCTAAATCCAGCTTGCACTTCTGGGAGTTCTCGATCCACATACTGTTTGAGCCTTCCTTGTAGAATTTTAAGCATAACCTTGCTAGCGTGTGAAATGAGTGCAATTGTGCGGTAGTTGGAGCATTCTTTGGCACTGCCCTTCTTTGGGATTGGGATGTAGACTGATCTTCTCCAATCTTCTGGCCACTGCTGAGTTTTCCAAATTTGCTGGCATATTGAGTGTAGCACCTTAACAGCATCATCTTTTAAAATTTTAAATAGTTCAGCTGGAATACCATCACTTCCACTGGCCTTGTTATTTGCAGTGCTTTCTAAGGCCCATTTGACTTCACTTTCCAGGATGTCTGGCTCAAGGTCAGCAACCACACTACCTGGGGTATACGAGGCATCCATATCTTTCTGGTATAATTCCTCTGTGTATTCTTGCCACCTCTTCTTGATGTCTTCTGCTTCTGTTAGGTCCTTACCACTTTTGTCCTTTATTATGGTAATCTTTGTACGAAATGTTCCTTTCATATCTCCAATTTTCTTGAACAGATCTCTGGTTCTTCCTATTCTGTTGTTTTCCTCTATTTGTTTGCATTGCTCGTTTAAGAAGGCCTTCTTGTCTCTCCTTGCTATTCTTTGGAAATCTGCATTCAATTTCCTGTATCTTTCACTATCTCCCTCGCATTTTGCTTGCCTTCTCTCCTCCGCTATTTGTAAGGCCTCGTTGGACAGCCACTTTGCTTTCTTGCATTTCCTTTTCATTGGGATGGTTTTCGTTACTGCCTCCTGTACAATGTTACGAGCCTCCATCCATAGTTCTTCAGGCACTCTGTCCACCAAATCTAAATCCTTAAACCTGTTCGTCACTTCCACTGTGTATTCATAAGGGATTTGACTTAGATTGTATCTTACCGGCCCAGTGGTTTTTCCTACTTTCTTCAGTTTAAGCTTGAATTTTGCTATAAGAAGCTGATGATCTGAGCCACAGTCAGCTCCAGGTCTTGTTTTTGCTGACTGTATAGAGCTTCTCCATCTTTGGCTGCAGAGAATATAATCAATCTGATTTCGATACTGCCCATCTGGTGATGTCCATGTGTAGAGTCGTCTCTTGTGTTGTTGGAAAAGCGTGTTTGTGATGACCAGCTTGTTCTCTTGACAGAACTCTATTAGCCTTTGCCCTGCTTCGTTTTGATCTCCAAGGCCAAACTTGCCAGTTGTTCCTTTTATCTCTTGATTCCCTACTTTAGCATTCCAATCCCCTATAATGAGAAGAACATCCTTCTTTGGTGTCACTTCTATAAGGTCTTGTAAGTCTTCATAGAATTGGTCTATTTCAGTTTCTTCAGCACCAGTGGTTGGTGCATAAACTTGGATTACTGTGATGTTAAAAGGTCTGCCTTGGATTCGTATCGAGATCATTCTATCATTTTTGAGATTGCATCCCAGTACAGCTTTCGCCACTCTTTTGTTGACTATGAGGGCCACTCCATTTCTTTTACGGGTTTCTTGCCCACAGTAGTAGATGTGATGGTCATCCGAACTGAATTCACCCATTCCCGTCCATTTTAGTTCACTGATGCCCAGGATGTCAATATTTATTCTTGCCATCTCATTTTTGACCACCTCCAACTTACCCAGGTTCATGGTTCTTACATTCCAGGTTCCTATGCAATATTTTTCTTTACAGCATTGGACTTTCCTTTCGCTTCCAGGCATATCCGCAACTGAGCGTCCTTTCGGCTTTGGCCCAGCCGCTTCATCAGCTCTGGATCTACTTGTACTTGCCCTCCGCTCTTCCCCCTTCATGGATCACTGCCTTGCCGTGGCGAAGGGGCTTGAAGAACTCAGAGAAGCTATGAACTACGCCGAGCAGGGCACACAAGATGAACAGGTCATAGTGGAGAGTTTTGACCAAACGTGATCCACCTGGAGGAGGAACCGGCAAGCCACTCCAGTATCCTTGCCAAGAAAACTCCATGGACAAAGACAACAGGCATATAAAAGTTATGACGCTGGAAGATGAGCCCCTTCCTTTGCACACATTCCAACTTTTCAATGTCCTCCTTAAATTGTGGTGCCCAGAAATGTATGCGGTACTCAAGATGTACTGTTTTTTTGCTGCTGCATTACACAGTTGCCTCATGTTAAGCTTTGTTCAACTAAGACCCTTAGATCTTCTTCATATGAACTACTGGCAAGCCAGATGTCCCCCATCTTATATTTGTGCAGCTAGTTCTTCCTGCCTAAGTTTATACCAACATTAAGGTCACTGTTGTTTCCCTCTCCTAAATTTTTTACCCATACACTCTCTATTTACCTTCCATTACAGGTCATGAATCTGGAGAACAGGTTGATGAAGGCTGCAAAGTTCCTCCCTAACATCTTGATAGCAGAGAAGGTAGGAACATTGCAACCCATCAGTGAGTTATAATTCACAGCACAGTCATATACATATCTACTGTGAAGTAGTCTCCATTGAGTCCAGACTGCAGCTTAAACAACACATTAGATGTTTGTTTTCAGCTGCTGTGGTCTTTGTTGCAAGAGTTCTGCAATTTTATCCCATCATGCTTTCCATCATTGCACTGCAGCTATAGCACTTGAAGGCATAATTTAGCTCATAAGATTTAATTACATTTAGCATGCCTACAAAGCATATTCTTTTTTTTTTAGTGTTTCCTTTAAAATGCTTGAGAAAACAAATATTGATTTCAAGTTGGATTAGACTGTGAGATTTACAACTTCCTGCATTTAGCTATTAAACTAGAATCTCACCAATTTGCTATATATTTTATTAAAGGATAATATGTGCATTCATCATTGTGTGATTCTGTCACTGTCACCTTCTGCAATAGTGTGGTGAGGTTTGAAAAATAGACACGGAAAGCTAAATTATTCTATTTTCACTTGTGATAGTCCTGAAGGGTTTATAAGAAAAATATAATATATAGAGACTTATGGATATCAGTTCCAGTAAATAATTAATAATAATAATAATAATAATAATAATAATAAGCGAATAGGTAACCATTCTAAACACTGCTGTTTTGTAGAAACAGAGTTGGATGCAAGGAAGGAAAAGATGAAGTAAAATAACTCCTAGTGCTTGGGACTGGGCTGAGAAGCTAATTGTCTTGCCGAAATTCAATCAAAGGTTGGTTCCATCCCATTTTGTGCAGATTCTTTTTAAAGAATGGACAAAAAGGCCAGAATTAAGTTTAAGCCATAAACAAAAATTCTTTTCAGTGTTTGCATTCATAAGATAGGCATTGGGATTCTTCTTTTATACACATCCTTTTTTGCAAAACATGTATGGAACAAGTTGCTTTCGACTGAATGAGACCCTTGGTTCATCTAACTCAGTATTGCCTTCACTGACTGGCATAAGCTCTCCAGGGTTTTAAGTCAGGGGGCAGTCAGGAGGTGATGGAGATTGACTTTGGAGCCTTATGTATGTGAATCAGATGTTCTGCCACTGGGCTAAAGTCTTCATTTTGGTATGTACTTTTTGCACATAGAAAAGGCATCACAAAAGATGGAGAAGTTACTGGGCATTGCATTCTGCTCCACAAGCAAGTGCGAAAGTGTCGGGTTGGGTAGGTGCCCTGCAGAAAGTAAACTGAATGAATACCTGCACCATCCTGACAAGCATGGTTTCACAAATACTTGTGCAACCGCTTTCTTAAAAGTGAGTTTGTAGGAGTTCTCAATCCTTCACTTGAACAAGCAGTTGCATATGTGGAGCAACATATTTGTTTCATTTTGCTCATGGAATACTCTAGTGCGGGGTAGGGAACCTTTTTATTTTCCTTTCAAGGATTACATTTCTTTAAGTGTAGTATGTTGCTTGAGGAGCCAATGCCAGCAGTAGGGCAGGCCACAACCAAAGGTCAACAGATCACCTCAGTCAGTCATTCTCTCTCTATGTTACCTCCCTCCTTCTGTTACCTCAATTCTTTTTGTGTACTATCTCTTTTTCTCTCTGCCACCCCCTTTCCCTTTCTCTCTGCCACCACATTTCTACCTACATGAAATTAGGCTAACAGACACAAACAGTTTTGCCGTAGGTTACCTGCCCCATCCCCACCCCTTATGGAATTATAAAAAGCCACTGATTTACTGGAAGGCTCCTTCCACATTGCTTCCATTTGCTGGGGAATAACAACAGGAAGGAGTTGCCTTCCAGGTCTTCTGGTGAGCTTCCTAAAGACTGGTCACTGAGATGTTGCACTAGATGGGCCTCTAGTCTGATTCAGAAAGAGTCTCCTTATGTAAGTAGATCCTCAAGATCCTTTCCCAACACAGCTAACTTACTAACACTCATTTGGATTCTCTGTGATCTTTAGACACTGCACTTGGGTAGGAACCTCAAAATGTGACTTAGTTTTGTCTTCAGTAGGCATGGGGAAATCTGTCGATTCAGTTACTGTTTCTCATTTTTGCAGTATCAAATTCAATTATCCATGTTTTCATTTTAGTTCACAGTTCACAGATTTTAAAGTGCACATGAAATATTATCAGAAATGTATATCCTAATATGCATATTTCACAAAACAATTTACCTAATGCACATAATATACACATTTTCACAAAACAATTAATCCTTAAACAGATTTTTACTTCATCAAACCTTTATTAGGCATACACAGATTTTTGTGAAGCAATTTCCCCTAATATAATGCATTTTTGTATGCTATTTTCACTACTATGTATTTATAGAAATATTACTTGGCTAGAGAACTGCATTGCAAAATTTGGGAAAAATGTGAATTTCAAAGGTTTGTATAATGTTTTGTGAAGTGAATTAGGTCAGTTCACCTTTAAATTTAAGGGGGGGGGTTAAAAACTGCTGGAAACACATCTCTATATTCTGCACTTCTTATGCCTGTATCTTCATTATCCTAATCGCTTTACACAAAGTGATGCACATTATTATGGTAAATCAAATTAAAGATCTAACAACCTGGAGGGAACTGTTGTACCGCTGAGTAAGCTGGTAGACACAGGTCCCAGCTTCTTTTGTCTGATGGTTAAGCTTTGCTCATGTTACATAGCTGACCTTGTAAAGGTCTCTGATACTGACAGATCAGGTAAATGCTACTAATGCAAGCACCAAGCTGGAAAACCTGACAGATATAGACAAGCAAAGTCATCCAGAAACAATATAGAACAGTGTCATCTCCTTGTTTCAGAACCTCTTGTCTTAGGAGATTCAGGGGTTATTTCCACTTGAAATATCAAGTATTAAGGTGGGGGAAAAGCTAGAGGAGCTAATAGATAACTTGTCAAGGTCTGGTGTACTTTTGCTAATTGAAAAAAGTAGGATGGAGAGGGCATGATTCTAGAATGTATCTTGTAACTATAACAATGTCAGGTAATGAATTGAAGGGGGCTTTTTAGTTTTTAAAAAAAGCTTTTGTAAACCTTTCAGCAGCACTTAAAATGTGCAAATGTTACACAATCTTCTTTACCTTCTACTGTTGAAGCAGGAAGCTATTACTCCAATTTTACAGATGACAAATTGAGATGAGGGCTGCAATCCTGTGTATGCTTTCTTAAGTAAGCCTAATTAAATCCAGTGGGACTGGATAAAAAGTAGAGCAAAACAAAAAAGAAACAAGCAGAAGAATGCTACATATATTGTGACTTGCTCAAGGCTATAAGGCCATTGCTTCAGGATGGATGTCATGAATTTGGCTCTTTGAACCAGGAGCAAGATACTACCTACAGGATCACACTGATATACAGAATTGGCAGAACTATGTTTTGCAGAGTATGTTTACGGTCTATTGTGAATAAAATGTAAAGACATTGAGCAGTTGTGGACAGCAGCAAGAGCGTTCAACAGACCTGTGATCTCTTATTTCAAAACCACTTTATTTTACAATGGAGTACTGTGTCCATTTCTCGGTACCACAATTTAATAAGGTCATTGAGAAGCTGGAACGTGTGCAGAGGAGTGTGACCAAAATGATCAAGGGTCTGGAAACCAAGCCTCGTGAGGAATGGTTGAGGGAATTGCATATGTTTAGCCTCGAAAAGAGGAGATTGAGAACAGATATAATAGCCACCTTCAAATATCTTGAGAGCTGTCACATAGACGATGGAGAAAGTTTGTTTCTCTTGCTCTGGAAGATAGGACCCAAATCAATGGCTCTAAGTTACAAGAAAAGAGGTTCCAACTGAATATCAGGAAGAACATTCTGATGGTAAGAGCTATTCAACAGTGGAACAGACTCCCTAAAAAGGTGGTGGACTCTGTCAGGAGTTCAGCCTGCACTTGAGTAGGACCCTGGCAGAGACACATGCCCAACTGTCATGTTCCCTCCCTCCTGTTTTTTTTTTTTTATAAAATATTTATTAAAGTTTCACAAAAAGCAGGAATTTACAAAGTAAAAAGAAAACAAGAGAAGAAAAAAAGAAGAAAAAAAATACACAAAAAATACAAAAACACATAGAAAAAAAGAAAATACAAAATACAAAACAAGAGAAAAAAATAAGTAAAAAGAAATTTAAAAACAAATCCTTTTTTCTCCATATCTTTAAGCTCATTTGCTTGTTTCCATGACCTCCTCACACCTCCCTTTTTTGTATTCCCGTTCACATAGTCAGTTCAGCAAATCCTTACCCTCTTTCATTTATCTTAACTCTATATCTTAACATATTATAACTATATATTTTCATCCATTATCAATCCATTTTTACATATTCTTATTAGCCTTTTTGCTAATGCCACTTAATTTCAATCCAACATCATTTTAACATTCATTAATTTTACAATATTTCTGCAAATAGTCTTTAAATTTCTTCCAATCTTCTTCCACCAACTCTTCTCCCTGGTCTCGGATTCTGTCAGTCATTTCCGTCAGTTCCATATAGTCCATCCTCTTCACCAGCACTCTTCCAGGGTGGGTAAATCTTGTGTCTTCCAAAACTTTGCAATGAGTATTCTTGCTGCTGTTGTAGCATACATAAAGAAAGTTCTATCCTTCTTTGGCACCAATTGGACGACTGTGCCCAGGAGAAAGTCCTCTGGTTTCTTCAGGAAGGTATATTTAAATACCCTTTTCATTTCATTATAGATCATCTCCCAGAAAGCCTTAATCCACCAAAGGTGAAAGAATGTACCTTCATTTTCTTTACATTTCCAACATTTATTATCGGGCAAATGGTAGATTTTTGCAAGCTTCACTGGTGTCATGTACCACCTGTATATCATTTTCATAATATTCTCTCTTAGGGCATTACATGCCGTAAATTTCATACCTGTGGTCCACAACTGTTCCCAGTCAGCAAACATAATGTTATGTCCAACATCTTGTGCCCATTTAATCATAGCAGATTTAACCGTTTCATCCTGCGTATTCCATTTCAACAGCAAGTTATACATTCTTGAAAGTATCTTAGTTTTGGGATCTAACAGATCTGTTTCCAATTTTGATTTTTCCACCTGGAAGCCAATTTTTTTGTCCAAATTATAAGCCTCCCTTATTTGATAATAGTGAAGCCTGTCTCACACTTTGTCTTTTAATTTCTCAAAACTCTGCAATTTCAATTTGTCTCCTTCTTGTTCCAGAATTTCCCAATATTTCGTCCATTTGGCCTCCATATTGAGCTTTTTCTGAGCCTTTGCTTCCATCGGTGACAACCACCTTGGGGTTTTATTTTCAAGTAAGTCTTTATATCTTATCCAGACATTAAACAATGCTTTCCTGACAATATGGTTTTTAAATGCTTTATGTGCTTTAACCTTGTCGTACCACAAATATGCATGCCACCCAAAAACGTTATTAAAACCTTCTAGATCCAAAATGTCTGTGTTCTCAAGAAGCAGCCATTCTTTCAACCAGCAGAATGCTGCTGATTCATAATAAAGTTTAAGGTCTGGCAGGGCAAATCCACCTCTTTCCTTTGCATCAGTTAATATTTTAAATTTTATTCTGGGCTTCTTGCCCTGCCAGACAAATCTAGAAATGTCTCTCTGCCACTTCTTGAAACAGTCCATTTTGTCCAAAATTTGCAGTGATTGAAACAAAAATAACATTCTTGGCAAAACATTCATCTTTATAACAGCAATTTGACTCAACAAGGAAAGCTTCAAATTTGACCATATTTCTATGTCCTTTTTCACTTCTGACCAACATTTCTCATAATTGTCTTTAAATAAGTTTAAGTTCTTAGCAGTCATATTAACCCCCAGGTATTTTACTTTCTTGACCAATGTTAAACCTGTCTCCTTCTGAAACTTCTCTTTCTCTATCGGTGTTAATTTTTTCTCAAGAACTTTGGTTTTTAACTTGTTCAACTTGAATCCTGCCACATGACCAAATTCTTGAATCAGTTTTAATACTCTTTTAGTACTAGATTCTGGCTCCTGTAACGTCAATACTAAGTCATCTGCAAAAGCTTTCAGTTTGTATTGTTTGGCTCCGACCTGTATACCTTTAATCAGACGGTCCCTTCTAATCATATTTAGCAAAACCTCCAGGACCGAAATAAAAAGCAATGGGGAAATTGGGCAGCCTTGTTGTGTTCCTTTCTCTATCTTAAATTCCTCTGTCACCACATTATTAACTATTAGTTTAGCCTTTTGTTCTGAGTAAATTGCACTTATACCATTTTCAAACCCTTGACCAACCCCCATCCCCTGAAGATTTTTCTTCATAAAGCTCCAAGAAATATTATCAAAGGCTTTCTCCGCATCTACAAAGATTAAAACTGCTTTAGTATTAATGTTCACTTGCAACTTCTCCAAAATGTTAATTATATTCCTCGTGTTGTCAGACAAGTGTCTACCTGGGAGAAAGCCGGCTTGGTCCTTATGTATCTCTTCCACTAATACTTTCTTCAATCTTTTAGCCAAAATATCAGCAAATATTTTGTAATCCACATTGAGCAGGGATATGGGGCGGTAGTTCTTAAGTTGTGTCTTTTCAGACACAGTTTTCGGTATAAGTGTAATATAGGCTTCCTTCCACGACTCTGGCGCTCCCCCCCCCCAAAAAAAAATTTCATTACAAACCTCCTTTAGTGGTTGAATTATCCAATCCTTCAAGGATCTATAATATTTTGAGGTTAGGCCATCCGGCCCTGGAGATTTGCCCAACTGCATATTCTGAATGGCACCTTCTACCTCCTGTTCTGTAATTTTATGGTTCAACATTAACTTGTTTTCTTGAGAGATTTTTTGTAATCCCTCCTGGTCGATCATTCAGGAACTTCAAAAGCTTTCTTCTGCCCGAACAACACAGCAACTGATGCCAACCGACACTGGCACACTTAGGGATCCACAGAGTTTGCACATCATGCGTGACAGACCTCAGCAACTCAGCATTTTGGCTAATCTACTTTATTTACATATAAACACACACAGAGCACTGCAACATGGCTCCCTCTCTCTCTAGCATCAGACAGCAAAGAGAAAAAGAACAAAGGACAAAAGTCCCACTTCATGGAACACAGTAACACAAACATCCTGTCTTCGTCACTTCCCACTCTGTGGAGTGAAAACATACACCGTCATGTGAAAGACAATAATCCCATGACTGCAATCATGGAGCAGGAATTCTAACAGACTCTCCATCAGTGCAGGTTTTTAAGCAATGGTTGGATGGCTTTATGTCATGGAAGAATTTAGTTGAGATTCCAGGAACTCAGGCCAATATAAGTTTCAATAGTGGGAGTGGGTCTGTTGACTATTGAATTGTGAGTAGGGACCACTCCCACTATTGAAACTTATATTGGCCTGAGTTCTTGGTATGCTTTTGTCTTAGTTGAGATTCCTGCATTGCAGGGAGTTGGAGTGGATGACCCTAAGTGTCCCTTCCAACTCTACAAGTCAATGAAATCCCAGCTTAGCCATAGCCTCATTGGTTTCACTACAGTACAACATATTTCCCCCCTTAATATCATGTTGGGGTATAGATAAGTTTTGAAAATATGGAACCTGATCCAAAACATGTTTAGCCAGTTAGTCCTACTGAGTTTGATGATACTTTTATAGCAACTTGTATTGCTACTTGTATTGAACTCACATTGCTATATTGTGGCATGTAATATGCTTTAGGCCTTCAGCATTCAGTCAGTGTTTCTATGACTAACAATTTGAAAGACAGATGAATTTGGAAAGAATACAGTATTGGCAAGTAAATGAAAGATTTCCAGTAAAAGACTGTGGTCTTGGTTAATTTAAAAGTAAATCCTTTAGTATTAGGCAACAGGTTTTCCATATTGACAAGCCAATTCTAGCCAAGCTTGGGCTGGAGCAAGTATCACACATGGGTGGTGTTGACAGCTGAGCATTTCTTGATATACCAATATTTTAACAACCTATCCAATTATTACCTCTATTATATTATAAGAAATAATATCACAGAAATGTGCAGTTGAATGGAATGTTTTTGTTAGCAGCAAAAAACTTGTTGCTCATGAAAACTGTTACCAAAAACATATTTAAAATAATTTGTTAAAGAACTACACTTGGCAGTAAAATAAAATGATAGCTGTTGTCTTGCGCTTAAACAAGACAGGTGTATAGGTTTGTTTATTTTGTCACAAGAGTCTTTTGTTTTCTTCAGTTGTGATAATTTCTCTTGGCTACTCTGCAAGATTGAACTGCAAGAAGAGCAGTTTTTGTGAACATTTAGCTGTGTTATAGAATGTCCTTCTTTTGCTAATTTCTTGGATACATAACTATGGCATAATGGTGCCTAGCTATTCAAATGTGAATATATGATGGGAACATAACACAGCAATTGAGAGTAAAGTCACTGAAGGTCAGATGAATGGGGGAAAGTATTTTTCTGTTTAGGAAACATTGTCATCACTCTGAATTTGCTTTGTTCCTAGTTGGGTTGGATCACGAATTTGCAGCAATGGTGCTAAGCCTGAACTAGATTCTGCAGGAATATGAAATAGTGTTGTCTTCATGCAGCCCTAGACCATTCTGCCCATTCCCAGACTCAGGAGCTCAAATTTATAGCATCTCTGACTTGTCACAATTCAGCTTCATTTCATCCAGTGCATTACTGTCTCTGGCATGGATTAAACATCTGTAAAGCTTTGCCTGATTCCAATGGGAGGGATGGGAAAGCCTGGTTTCTCATTGCAGGGTTCTTTAAAGAGCAGTAGGCAGAAGGGGAAAATGACTTTGCCACCATCTAAGTATAGTACTTGGTTCAGTAACTAACTTATCTCTATTTTGAGGCTGTAAATGGCTAGCCTTCAACGTACCATGGTAACGGTGTTTAATACACTGTTTCATGGTTTCTTGAATGCTGACGAAAGAGACAGTGATGGCAGGAACTGCATTGTCGTCTGCTACAAAAAAAAGCATAGTTCAGGAACGCGAAAGACAAGGGAAAATCAATTTCTTCCATCATTATACTTTTCTGTAAAAGCAATTCCCAAGGTGATGCTTCAAACTTCCAATCATTCTTTTAATATTTTCTAGTAACAGGATACAAAAAAAAAAACACTTGTAAAAGTGTGATTAGAGTGTTTGAAAAGACTTACCATTGAAGGAAATGTTAACATCTTATAACTTGCCAATGGAATTCATCCGAGTTTTTAAATTAATGTTTATGTGAAAATGCTCTTATTTGGGTTCTGAGCTGTTCTGTATAAAACACAGCTTTGTGCTTGTAATTCATTCTTAGGGAGAATCGAAAACTTTTCCTTATTTTGGCAGAAGCAGATAAAATTTGCAGGCACAGGAGACCTGCCAGAGTGGATTAAGCATGCCAATTGGCAGTCAAATAAGACCATGGATTTTTGTGAGCAAAGTAGAAGTGATTCATTTCATCCATAATCCATATTAGGGTAATACTTTTTTTAGGTCAACCATTATTCCAAAATCCACATTAGTTCCTTTTTTGGGTGGTGGTGGTGGTTTGTCTCTTGCTTTTTCATACCTTAAAATAATTAAGAGGTAGTCAAATAGCAATTTCACACTGGCCATGCCAGCTTTTGGGGGCTTGTTTGTGTTTGAAGGGAATGTCTTTCAATAGGCATTACAAGGTGAACCTGTTCTGAATGCTGCCTGTAGAGTGCTGTAGAACTTTAAAATTCCACTGCTCTGCTTAAAGCTAAATGAAGCTTTTAACTTAGAGCAGAGCAGCAGAGGCTTTTTTAAAAAAAGAAATAAATCTCTGAGGTCTGCGGTGCTCCAAAAGCAGCATTTAGACAGCTTTACTTCTTGCAGAGTTCCTGGACCTACAGTAAGAAAATAAAGAAATATAATGGGTAGAAATGCAGAGAGTACAGAAAAATAGAGCAGCACAAAGCTATCTGAGGTCTCTGATCTGACTTGGTGTGGTTTGTTGACATCACTCTTCAACTCGGGGAAGAGCAAAATCACCCCAGTTCACCTATTTCTTTAGCTACATCAAAGAGTGCAAATTTTACAAATTCCATCCCCACAGTGGAGAGCAAGATGGATAACAAAATGCCTGTTTCGTTTACACATAAACTTGACTTGTTGATTTCAGCTGGCATAATTCACACGTGCATATCATCAGGTGACTGTAGCATCAAGTGATGCTTTGTATGTGAGAATTGTTTTATTTATGTATATCATTTTATTCATTATAATAATCATTTAAGGTATTTAAATATGACCCTTCTAATTATACTAAGTATTATCCAAAGATAATTCACAATGCAAATTAAAACAAAATAATTAAAGAATTGTAGATCTCACTACTAAAAGAGTTTTGATTGGTGAGAATACAATACAGGGACTTTTCTGACTTCAGTTTTGTAAGTCTCTCCCTAGGGATGTTAAGAAATGTCTCATTCCTGATGACTTTTAGATAGGCATAAACATTTTGATTCCATCTGACTTCTAAAGGCTTTTTTACACACTCTTCTCTTCTTAGCTTTTAACTCTTTATTTTAATCCTGTTTAACTTTATTTTTCTGCAGCTATGAGCCCTGCAAGACCTGGTTCCTGCTCAATGGTTGGCTCACTTACCCCTGGCCACTGATATTACATGTTTAACGCTTCATCACCCCAATGTTTTTCAGATTAATCAGTTCACACACTCCAATGTGTGAGTCATCAAGTATGTATTTAATGCAGCAGCTTAGGCAGAACAGGATTTCTAGAGGTTGACTGCGATCTTTAGAAAAAATAGATCAAATAACTGATGTAACAGAAGCTGGTGATCAACGCTAATGAGAGTAGGGAGGTCTATTAAACAGGCACATAGTGAATATACACACAGAAGAAAGCTGCTGGAAACTTTCTAACAGGGCAACAGAGTAATTCATTGGCTTGGCCTAAATAAATGGGTTCATCTTAGCTCCCAACCAAAAGACCATAATCCACAGATGGCATATTTTACATTAAAACAGTTTAATTAATTTGCAGGACCTCTCTAGGTTAAATTGGTGATTAACTTGAGCCAATGTAACATTTTTGTGAAGTCATATCATCAAGATCACATGTAACGTTCATAATTGTTTATTTCAGGGCTGAGGAAAGTGGTGGAGCAGCATAGGCCTTCCTCCTCACCTTCATGATGTGGCCTTCAAATTGAAATCGGGCTGGACAGATGTGCCTCCAGGCATGGATTTGGTCACTCTAATGGCTGTAGCTTATTTCAGGTTCATGTCTTGCTCCCACACCAATAGTTGCCCTCTGCAGGGTGGCGTTATGGCTTTGGTTTTTAATATTACATAAAGGGCCCTCAGTTCAACCCAGCTTTCATGTCTGTCTCCGGAGCAGTCTTTAGAATATACGCCACAGGTGCAAAGATCTGCCCAGCACCCCCAAATTTAGTTTAGCCCACAAATTAACTTTTATTATGATGCAAGAGTTAATTTCAAGTGCACGGTGCCGTTGAGAATGACATGCGCCACCATTGAGTCAAGAGCCGCCATTATGAATGACAAGCGCCTTTGGTAAATGAGCACACAAAGTTGAAAGTCCTTTAGTGAAACACTAGGTATACATTTCAGTAATACCTTGGTGTGTGTGTGTATGTGTGTGTGTGTAGTTTTTCTAGCTTGATCAAAATTATTTATTATTTCATAACAGGTAGATATTTAAGAGCTTAGGCGGCTTCAGCGGCGGGTGCCTAGCGCCCCCCAGAATTCAGCGCCCAGGTGCCCCGAACCCCTTGCACTGGGTAAAGATGGCACTGTCTGTCTCTTTATTTGGTCATCATGTGGAAATGTTACAACTTGATTTAATCGACTTCCACCTACATTTAGACGGAATGGGAAATGCTTTGGCCATTTTGGCCAAGGAAACACATTAAAAAATGGTGGATTTTTTTCCTCTGGTAACAGTTTTGAGTCTGCCGCTCTTGCATTCCATGAAGTGTGAAGGGCTGCTGCCTTGATCTTCCCCTGTTGTGAGCGAGTTAAGCAAAGGTTAGTTTAGTATGCTAGTTGAACTCAGTATCATGGTTTGTTTCACCCTGAGAAACTATGAACCATTGTTTACAATTGGCTTACCAATTGTGAAAAGGGTGGAGGGGAAAGCGCATGTTCCTGGATTGAGACATAATGCTAAGATACCTTTTCCTTGTTTATTTATCTATTCATGCCAGGAGTGGCAGTGGAAGGGAAGTACATAGTATGGAATATTAAGCCAATAATATTTATTGCTACATGTGAATAAGACCAATGCATGAGGAGGACAGTTGGTGCAACAAAATACAAGTGCAACCAGATCATAGTCATATTTACTTGGAAGTAAGTTACATAGTGTTCAATGGGACTTACTCTTGTATAAGTGTGTATCGGTTTGCAGCCTGAGTCATAAAAAGTAGAGAAAGTAGATAGAGTGCAGTAGTACAAAAAGAATGAATGGTTAATTCAGGAGCTCATGAAAATAAAAGTAAAAAATTCAAGCCCTAAACCTTAGGACATATAAAAGAAAAGAAGATAAAAGCAGTGAAGAATTATACAATAAAAATATGTAGTATTCAGAAATAATTAAAATTCTGAAAATAAATTATGAAGAGAATAAAGCCACACTTAACATACAGATGTGACTTCAAGAGAAACCTTTCCAAAGTATGTGTTAGCTTTGACTTTGATTCTAAGTGCTGCATACTGATTTTGTATCGAATCTCCATTTGGGTAACTAATATAGGTCTTTCACACACACCAAAATATTGTCCTGAGAATAGTATTTACTAATTCTTCAAATATTCTGTATTAGTTGGGAAGGAGACAAATTGAAGTATAGGCACCACAAATAAATTCCTAATAGTTAAACTGTGTGGAATTAATTCATAAACGTAGAATAACCTCTCTCCCAATACTGATTGCTGGGAAGCGTTTAGGAAGAAGTGGAGGAGGGGCCTGTCTGCTACTGGGGGCTCAACCTCTGTCCAAGTGAATGGGATGCTACCACTAGTGGTTCTCCTGCTAGGCAGTAGATGATGTAGGGCCACAAAACAGAATACTTCAGGAATGGGGCAAAGCTGAGCTGGCTGAGGACACAGTGATCTGATACTGATCCAGCTCCTAGAGAAGGATAAGATTGAGGCCTCCTTACTGTGTCATCCTGGAGTGGCCATAGCAAGGAAACAAATGACAGGAGAAAAGAAACCAGCACTCTCTACATCCCTTCCTGACCAGCAGAAGTAGCCAGGCTATGGATGGTGTGGTGGCTCATATATTCCGATCAACCCCAGGTCAGTTAAGAATTGCTCTGCCCCTATATATTTATTGCATTGTTGATATAGTTCACTAGATAGGTATGTGTGTACACACCCTCGCATGTGCTTTCAAGCCCCATTTATTTAATTACTATGTAAAACATTTTCAAAAGCAATATGAATTGAGAAACTGAAAATTGAGAAAAGAACAGTGTGGATATGCATATACTGGGCTGCAACCCTAGGCATACTTACCTGTAAAAAGCCTCACAGAACATAGCAACATCTTTCTCTGAATATGTATATGTACAGTAAGGCTGTGAATGTTTTGTTTTCACCATACACAAATGTACTAAATCATCATTTATTTGTCTTTCTGTCTAGGTAGGGTGCTAGGTTCTGGCACCTTCAATGTACATTTTAAGTCATATGCTATAGACCTGCCTCTCTGTCCTGGCCTTTGACACCTAATGCTTGTGTTCTCAGGACCCACCATATTCCTATTGTTTTAAACTGTTTCTAGAAAAAGTGGAATTACTGGGATCATTCAAGGGAACTTGAGGAGAAAACAGAAGTTCCATAGCTCCTGAATGCCTGACTGCCAAACAGTTGAACCATGAGATATGTTTCAGTTTTGCAGGCAGATAAAAGCTGATGAAAACAGTGAGGAAAAGCTAACATGGCAGCCCTGATAATTCAGCCTTGCAAATGAAATTCTACCCTCTATTGAGAAACATACCATGCCCTGAAATGTGATAAAATGGCTAGTCTGACAGTTTTGGCCAGAGGAACAAGTGTGAACCTTGAATAATGAAAGTAGTCGAATAGTGCAACGACAAGACTCTGGGAAAGGGATAGGCGATAATGTGAAATCAGATGAGCATCATGTGGTTATGTTAGGGTTTTTGTTTATTCCATTTTCAAGTCCAAAGCAGCAGTTTCGTCTCATATATCCATCTTGCAACTGACAATGTAGTATCACGTCAATCAGCAGATAGTAACATCTGTTAGAATTTTTAATGGAAAATAACAAAACATATAGGACACAATAGGAATGGAGGAAAAATTCAGTTCTATTTCATTTTTTATGTGAACTTAAATAATTCTCATTTCTTGAAACAATTCTTGAACTTGAATTCAACCGTCTTTCAAAATTTGCAGTTCATCGAATTTTGCAATGCACATCTCCAACCAAGAATATGTATAAAAAATGAGCATGTTAGAGGATATTCTGGATGTACCACACTACAGGAGTTTCTTTTCTCTGGGGTGCAGCAGCTAAGGTAGGGACAGTCACTATGGTGTCCTCCAAATGTTTTTGGACTACAACTAGCATCCACAACCATTGTCCAAGTTAGTTGGAGATGGTGGGATTTGGAGTACAGCAAATTCTGGTGGGCACCATGGTGGCTATCGTGGAACTTGTTAATTCCATTGCTGATTTCAGTGAGGGGGTATAAGAAAATAAAAGAGCCCTCAAAGATTCTACAAAAGGCCCATCTAGTCCAGCATTCTCTTTAAGCAGCTGCTAACCAGATGCCCACGGGAAGTCCACAAGCAGGACATGAATGCAGGAGCACTCTCCTGCTCATAATTCCCCAGCAACTGGTATTCAGAGACATACTACCTCTGATACTGGAGATAATATAGAGCCATCATTGCTAGTAGCCATTGACAGCTTTGTAAAACTATCTAAGTTGATCTATTATTATAAGCATGCAAATATTTATGTGAACAATTCGAACTCGTAAAGGAAAAGAATGTGATCAATTAAAAAAATCAATTTAAGCAGATTAGTTTGTGAATCTACCAAGGAGTCTCTCATACGTCCATATTTGCGCTTTTAACCCTAGAGAGAAGGGACAAGATGCAATATCACCTCCAAAAGGCGTTTCTTGTACAGACCTCTTTTTCTTTCCCTATTACACTGCAGTGCTCTTGACTTAATAAACCATTAATTTGTCTGACCTAAAACCATCCAAGTTGGTGATCAGCCACCTCTCCTACTTCAGTCCTTCTGAGGCAAAGACAGAGGAGATGGGAAGTGGGTGAAAAGGTATGGTGAGGGGACTCTTGTAGACCATGTCTGGTGAGATTTCTCAATGGAGTGGGCTACAGATTTAAACAGCAAATGTACCTGCATGTATAGAATACCTTTCATCCACTTTTCTTGTATGTTTCCTCTTGGGATCAGATGAATTCACAAGTAGGTACCCAGGAAAAAAATAAGTTCTGATAAACAGCTGCCTTCCAGTGAGCATCCTCCTCCTTTGCCTAATACATGTTTAAACTGCCTAAGATGCAATTTCATTTATGAATAATTTGGGTACAGCTGGCTTTTTGACTAAGCAAGTTTCCTTCACAGCTTAAATGATGTGTGCCCTGTGAAATATGGGAAACCATGTGGCAAGTCACAATCAGATTAATGGAAATAAGATATTAATTTTCATGTCAGTTAAGAAAAGGCTTTGCTTGTGTTTTTCAGTAAGAAAAATAGGACGGAAATTCAATACAAATGTGATTTTTTAAAAAATGATACCACTCAAGGTTTGCCCTCCCTTGGACAGGTTTTGATTTCCACATACATGGTCAATTGCAATCCCCAATTAAGATTCTACAGTTCGAATAGCATCACTGCAAATGTGTCATTTGTCTGTGCAAGTTTCCCCCTAAACAATTACGAAATCTTCTGGAGAAATGTTCCTGGATCGGTGTGTAGAAATGTAACCTCCAGCAGAAGCCTGTCAGAATGCCAGTCAGCTGTGATGCTGAGCATGACACTTTCTGTCTAGGAACCGTTTCCCACTTCCCTGAAACATCATGACAGCTGATTGCCACTAATATGTCTTGTTGCTGGTCTTCTGTAAGCCATTTTTAAAACTCAGACATATTAGTCCTTTCCTTGTGAAATATCATGAGTGTGGTGCGCTGGTTAGAGTATTAGACTAGAAGTGGGAAGAATCAGGTTCAAAATGCATACCCAGGCATGAAGTTCAGTGAGTCAGCTTGAGACAGGCTATCTTACCTGGTTGTTGTTCCTTCAAGAAACTCAAGGGGTGCATGTGCCTACCCTGTTTTATCCTCATATGAACCCTATGAGATGATCCAGTGAGTTTCCTGGCTGAGTGGGGATTTGACTCTGGTTTCCCAGGCGTTAGTCTGTCAAATGTCGTCTCCATTCTGACCTCCAGCAGAAGGTTCAGAGGTTTGGCTATATCAAATGGGCACAACCCTGTTCCCACATCCATGCATTTATATCTATGGATCTGTGATTTGAGCAAACCTAGTCGAAACCCGAAATTGCCTTTGCCAAGCAACTTTAAGTTAGAGCAGATACCTATCATTAAGCTTGTTGAGTGAGATTTATTTTCTTTTCCTTTTTCTCTGGATGTTGGCAGCAACTCATTCTGTTCTTAAGCTTTCATGAATCAAAGCAGCTGCTGATCAAAAAGAAGATTAATAAAATGGGGACGTTTTAAGGAAATAATAAAGTTGATTCTTCACATGTTTTTCAGCATAGACAGCTTTAAATACTTAATAGGCAAACTGAAGTTGAAAAGAAGACATCACCAGGTCATTATTTCTTCTTTTTGTTCATTTGGTTCCCCCTCCCCTTTTAGTGTGTTCTGTATAAGATAGGCATCTCTGGCACCCATTCTTCCCAGACCACACCCTCACTGACCATGCTCTGCAATCCAAGTGTGTTTCCCTTGCTTAGAATGTGTCTTTGAACACTGATACTGCCTGCTGCTTGTCGAGATGGTTTGTGTATCTGTAGAAACTAGGCTACTCTGCAAAGGTAAGAAATTGAATCCATTCCTCCATCTACTTTTGCCATAAGGATGGGGATTTAAAACTGGCCCCTTCTCTCTGCTGCTAGTTCACTAGGCAAGGCTTTAACAAGGAAGAGGAGAATGGCAATTGGCTAGTTGGGATGCTGCTTTGGTAAATGGGGAAGGCTGGCTAGGGATGGTTGTTTTCTGCCAGGTTGCCTGGCAGGCGAGTCTCTGCTGCTACCTGCAAGGCTGCAGGTAGGTTAGTGCTGTGCTCCTACAAGTGAATTTTTACCCTATCAACCTCTGTGCCACCTCAGCCATTCCCCTCTCTCTCCTGGTAAGCAACAGTGATGCACCTATTGGGAAACTAGCCTAGTAGCTCTGTCTAATCTGATGAGCTGCTTATTTCCGTAAGAAGCAGGAACAAGTTTCTACCAGACTTAGGAAGTGAGTGGAGTAAGTCTCAACCCCCAAGCAGGCCAACTGACCAGAACAACCCTTATTGGCTGCATGGATTGCCCACATCCATCCATTCTCTTCCATCTAGTACTCTGACCCCAAGCATTGAGTGAGGAAAGCAGGCAACCAACCTCTTCCATAGAAACATATAAAGCTGCCTTAATACTGAGTCAGATCATTAGTCCATCAAGCCCACTATGATATTTGCTGGCTGGAAGTGGCTCTATACGATTTAGATGTGTCCCTCCCAGTCCTGGCTAGAGATTTGGAGGACTGAATCTGCATGCAAAGCAGATGCTCTACCACTGAACGGTGGCCCTTTACCAAATCAATTTCAGCTAGTACAAATAGCATAGGCAGCTGCCTTATGTGGAGTCATAGATCAATCTAGCTCCATATTGTCTACACTGATTGGCAGCAGCTCTCTAGGTTTTCATGCAGGAGTCATTTCCTATCCCTACCTGGAGATGCTAGAGATTGAAGCTCTATACCAATAAATTTCTCTGCCACTGACCTACATCCCATGCTTTTTCTTGGCTGCTGCTCTCAGTGCAGACACTTAGTTTCTGAAGTTTTGTGGTATAACATTATGCAACCATTTTATTTTCTCATGCTGCCCACCAGCATGTACAGAGTGCAAGCATTTATCCAGCTGGCAAGCACATGTGAGCATAGCACATGGGTGGATAGGAAAATGGGCTTGTAGTGACAACAGCTGTATGGTGTGTGAATATAGTGTGAATATTGTCCATGTAATATAGGAACATTTCCATAATCTGATTTTTTTTAAAAAAACAAATGCACTTCATTCTTCATCATTGTGGTCCTTCTCCTAGAAAAATGTAAGAAAGCAATCCGATCAAACTCATCTCTGAAAGTGCTCAAACAGGCAGATAAGGGGTGGGGGGAAGGACTCTATATTTTTCTCAGCTTTAAGTCAGCCTAGTTGACTTGACCTTCAATGGTGAACTCGATGGATGTACATAGGTGACATATACGAGTCTGCCTGAAAAGGTCAGGTAAGCTGCTAGCACACTTTTCCTGCTGAGACACCTGTAGGAAGCAACTGAATATATTTATTTTGTCAAGAGTCAAATGCATTTGAGGCACGAGGGACTTCATGGCAGGAGAGAGGGTATTTTAAAATCTGTAATGTGTCATTTCTGAGTCTGGTGCAGGGAGGTGGGGGGCTTAACTATGGGAACTTAACTGGAACCAGTCAAAGTTGCTCTGCTCTTCAGTCTAGGGCCCTGAGAAGCTTTTTGCAGGTTTGCAACTGTGATGGATTTCAGAACACATTACTGACAATCTAGTATCTTTCCCCAACACTTCTCCTTTTATTTTTTTATTTTTTTAGAGAAACCTGGAAAAGTCAAAACCTTTTCAGGGTCTTAGTTAGGATTTAATGTGTCATATTTCATTTCACTTTCCATCAGGCACCATTATGCTGTTTTGATGGAAGAAAACATCATTGCTTTCAATATGTGATCATCTGAAGCATTGCTATAGCTCATCTATAAGGAATGAGTTTGTTACATAATTCCAGTAGGACTTTTACAAAATACCTGAAAAGAAATACTGTACTTTTCCCCTAAACTGTTCAAACCCCATTTTGTACAGAGTGGTACTGACTGTTTTTGTTAGCGATGTAAACCATCACAAAATGAGCCAAGCCTTTCCATCCATTACAATGCTTAAAAGTAATTTATTTCTATGTCCATGTAAAAGACCATATACTAACACTTACAGATCTGGACAAACACCAGCAGCTGCTGAGAAAAGGCCTGGAATGTAAAACACAAGAGAGAGAGAAAGAGAGAACGATTGATAGGCACATCATATGGGGTACAATCCTGTGCTTAGGGAAGCATGCTTAAACCCGTCAGCTAAACTGCCCTAGGTGTGTTAGATATGCTGTGTTCTGCATATAGTAAAATTTGCATAAAAATCCAGTTAAAATGCAGCTGCATTCCATTGTTGGAGCTTCACATTTTGAAACTTGATTCTAAAATCAAATATGAAGCATCTGTGTGCTTTCTAGTCTAATTAGAAAGCACCACATAATACATTGAACATCTTCCTCATTTTAATTTCCCTTTTAAGTTTCATCCGGGCTGACATTATTGCCCTAATAGGAGGAAGCTGAGAAAACTTATATATTACAGTGATTTGGGGCCATTTTCACAAATCCTTTTTTAAAAAAGAAAATAGCTTTATCCGCTAAGCTTCTATTATAAAGTTGTTCGACTTTTGGCACTTCACAATGTTGGAGGATATTTGGAATAGAGTGATTACTATTAGTGTTGATAGTTCAAGAATCATGGGTTCATATTGGATATTTTGATGCTGTCCCTAGTGACAGCCCTCACACCATCTTCCAATACACATTTTTGTGAATGAGGCTGCTCAACTAGCCTTTTGTTAAAAACAAACATTTCCGGCAAAATATATCACTGTGCTCTATCTGCGTTGGTGCCTTGTAGGAACTGAAGCCTTGAACAGGTTTCATTACTGTACTCAGTATGAGAATGAAATGAGTCCCAGACCTCTGCCCCCTGCTCTCTAGGTAGAATATAACACAAGGCCCAGTGTGGTAGCTGATATCTCATTGAAATCTCTCACTATGAAAAAAGAAGATATATTTTAGGTGCAGGAAGATACTTGGTACAAATAAACACTGCATTGTGCTGTGTCAGGGATTATTTTATACCTAGGGACAGAAAGCTTAGCCTGGTTTGGATTTTAATGTGACCCTATCTAATTTGCACTCACCCCTCTCAAAATGCAGCTGAAAGGAATCTGAAATGCAGCCGGCCTTCAAGTTGAACTCTTTGACTCCTGTAGTGCAGTTCTACAACCAAAAAATATGCACCTTATGAGAAAGTGTGCATAGAAATGCATATCGTACATTAGTAAAGATAACAGAAAAAATGGCTGTGGTCCCCAGTGTTGGGCACAGCTGGCCTTTAAAGGCTGGGTGTGGACTGGAGTGAAGCCTGCTCCACTCCAGTCCACTCCCAAGCCATGACCACCCAGTGAGGCCGCATCGGCCAGAATTCAAATATTGAGCAGTGAGAAAGCACACCAGACCTAATGGCCGGTCAGGGGATTTACCTGAAAGCTGCCCGCCTGCCCATGTGTTTCTCCCTGCAGGGAAGGGGCCAGTTGTGATGGGGCTGCAACAGCTGCCCACTCTAAGACTGGGTAAGAAGTCAGTATTACATAAAATTGTAAAAAAAATTGCATATTAGAAAAATGCACACTAAATGAAAATGATTTTTTGTAAGGGCATTAAAAGATGTTCACTGGCAACATGGTGAAATGAACTTAAGATTCGGAGAACAAGAAGCTGAAAGAAAACATAACTGACAGATCGTTATGCATAAAATCTTACATGGTAGGCCAAAGACACATGCTTAATTAATAAATGCGTAGGTATAACATACATACAGTTTATAAGATGCATGATTTGAAAGGTGCATAGATGACAATCAAATGAGCTGTTCCAACCTGACTGGCAGAGGTGAATCTGGCAGGCAGAACCAATTTTCAAAGTGTCAGCACCAAAAGTATTCTTCAGTAGCAACGAGACAGGATTCCACCCCACCCCACCCCAGATTAGAGTACATTTCTATTACTTCCACATTATTTATATATTATGGTTGTGTAAGTGTGAATTAGCTTCTGAATCTGTGATTACAGCAACAAGTCCATAAACTCACCTCCAGATTGTCAAAATTTGTGCATTCAAGTATACACCAGAACTTTAGGCTTCTACAGTTAAAGTGGATTACAGCACTCTGTTGCAACAGATCCACCAAAAGCAAGTAACACAAGCAAACAAAACTCTGAACTTTTTGCAGCTAAGAAAGTGATAGGGAAATGCACTGAAGAGTGTGGTATGAATGGGAAGATGTTAATGGGAAGATGTCTACAAATCACAATGATGTCTACAAATCAGGATGAATTCAGAATGACTGTTCATTGTCAGTACAGTATCTACACAAACCAATCAGAATGAATAAAGACCAAACATAGGCTATGTACTGTACACGTCCCTATTTATTCAGTATTCAGGATGCCCCTGCTTTTGGTTTGGGAAACAGAGTACACAGCATGGTAGCCACAAGCCATAATCAATCCTGTATCTATCTTATAATTCCTTATTAAATAATGTCTTTTGATGCAGTTCCCCCCCCCAAACCAGCATTGATCTGATTTGAGAAAAAGAAGAACCTACTTGTGTTTTAAGGCAGTAATGTGTACACAGCCTCAATCTAACCTTAGCATAAGCTTCTGCAAGCAAATCAAGATGGATGCTCAATCAACAAGGCACCTGAAGGAGTCCTGAGCCAGGCAAAATATTCCAGAAGCAAACTTACTGCTGGTTAGCCACACATGTTCTTTCCTAATATGGCCATAGGCAAAAACTTCAATGAGAGATAAGAAATTATACATTAGAAATATTCTTGTACTGACTGATTGTTGAGTTGGAGGATGTTGGGGGAAGCATGAACAGCTCACAGGAAGCAATTTTTCTTTTGAAATTTCTCCCCTGATTTTTCTGGCAATATCACAATAAATATTTAGCCAGTTTTAGAGATTCTTAAATTATCCTTTACAAAGAAGACCAGCCAACGTTAGCATTTTTCATTGAACTTCCATTGGTAGGCAGATTCCCCCCCCCCCAATTAATGGTCAATCTATATTATATTAAAAAAAATAGAAATGGGCAGGGGCTGTACAATTTAAAATGCCATCTGCATCTTCTGAAGTTGAAACTGTTTATATCTAAGCCACTGATTAAGGCCAACAAAGAAAACAATGAGAAATCAAATTCCATTCAGAACCAAATCAGTGAACCCGGATGGACTCTTCTGCAGTTCATTCTGGTGGCAAAAAAATCTCTTGGATTTTAGTGCAGTATATTCGTTTTGAGCTCTGACAGCAAAGAGCATTTTCATTATATTTGCGCTAACGTTGTTTCCGGGATGAACTTATATTTGGCAGAATGGAAGTGCCAGAATATTAATCAGGAAAACAGGCAGATCTGGGGTATTCAAAACAGTTACTGATGGCATCTGCCTGTCTTGAGAGAGGATGGAAGAGTGTGTCATCAGGAGCAAAGTCCAACCATTGGAGAGTTACAGTGCCTGCTGTGACTGTTGAGACCAATATGGGAGAGACATGTTTCACTGAAATGGCAGCACTTGGTTTCACAGGTGCGCATGCACCATGGCGTTTCTTCTCTTTCGGTATTCAAACAACACTGTCTTTACTTTTAAATAACTTCTTTTTAACATCCTGTAGCTAGTTTTCAAATCTTCAAGTCAGCTCCTCAACTTTCTCATTTGCTCTCATCAGTGGAACATATGGCCAGAAATAGTAAAGTTAATAATAATGGGGGAACAAGTGTGTGCCAGAAGGTTTCTTTTTTATAGCTATTAAGAAACAAAAGTTTTAATACTGACATACTTTGGTCTCCTGACCAGCTGTTAGTGATACATCTTATTCTTCTATCTGCTTAGGGTCTTGCCTGAAGAAGTTATGCAGTCTAGGTACCATATCTATAGAACCTTGTTTTATTGTTCCTTATTGGGCCTCCCATCTTTCTAAAAGTGCTACAGTTCTGTACAGGAAATAGGGCAGGAAATGTTGTGTTGATGTATGATTTGTTCTCAAGACAGATGTGGATATAATCAACAAATGGAGGGATAACAGGTTGCTTTGGAAGTTTAAAGAATAAACAGACAAAATCTAACACTGGAAATGGCAATATGCAACAGCCCATGGAGGGATATTTAAACAACCCAGGACATTCTGGAACAGGCATAGGCAAACTCGGCCCTCCAGATGTTTTGGGACTACTACATCATCCCAAGCTAACAGGACCAGTGGTCAGGGATGATGGGAGTTGTAGTCCCAAAACATCTGGAGGGCCGAGTTTGCCTATACCTGCTCTGGAAGCAGCCTTAAAGCGATCATCCTGGAGGAAGGAAACTGGGATGTGAAACCACTGAATTACAGAGGTCTTCCTTGTAGATTGTGTTTTTAGGACATTATATGTGTTAATTAGCACACCATGGCCAGGATGTCTGTGGTTTCAACAACCATTTTGTAAATCTCTGCCTGCAATCAATTTAGCAATCAATCAATATTCACAGATAACTCTGGGAAATGTAGCTGTGTGAGGAGAATAGGGAGTCTCCTAACAACTCTCAGCACCCTTCCCATGATTCCTTGTGGAAAGTTATGGCTGTTTAAAGTGGTGTGATACTACACTTTCAATGTATAGTGTAGATAGGGACTAAGTCAACTCTCCATCTAGTAATTATATTAACTATGTTCCTTTATTAACAAAGGCGGCTGTGTTGATCCGACATCCTTTTTTCTTCCTTTTTAAATAAAACCATGCAAAATGCTGCAATTATTTGTTTCATGTGTAAAGATTCCTATTTACACTTGCCTGGGAGTAAGTTTAATTGAACTGAAAGGAATTACTTCTGAGAAGGCACACATTGAAAACAATAACGAATACTTGAATTTAGGCACTGAGTGGAGCTAAGATCTGCCCTCATGCCTTCGTCTATCATTGTGATGTATACAGACTGTCACATCACTTAATTGCATAAAAATTAGCATCTAATAAATTTTATCCACTCTTGTTACCGCTGAAGCAATTATATCTCTCATTCGCTGTAGCAATTTAATTTAAAAGACTAAATTGAAGCCATTTTCAGAAAGAGTATTTCCAGTATGCGGCATCACAGTCTGTCAGTAGTATGCGGCTGTGTCAAAGAGCTTCCAGCAGGAAATTTATAACACAAGACTATGTGAAATGCCACAGTGTGTCACACACAAATCCAGATCCCCTAGCTAAAAAGGAAGCAGCCTGTGATTATCATTATTTTCCCCCTGTAGAACATGATTTATTTTCAGGATCAAAACTATTGAAAACCTGTGTGTGCGTCAGTCTGATGCTAGGTGGTATGTTGAGTTACAAATATTAATGCAAAATTGTACTACTGATGGAATTCAGTGCTATCCGCATCCTGCCATTTTTGTGATATATACTAACATGTTCCTGTATTCCTTTATCTCAGGAATGGGGAACCTGTGGCTTTCCAGATGTCACTAGGCTCAACTCCCATCAGCCCCAGAAAGAGGCAAGGACTTTTGGTTCTACTCTTTCAGCTCTTGATAGAGAGAGACACTGGTCATTATTCTTCCAAGGTGCAGCATGTGGTAAGCTATTTTGCACAAGGAGGTTGATGAGACAACATAGAAGCAATTGTGACAAGCTATGAACAAAATAAAAAAAATCCTTCCAGTAGCACCTTAGAGACCAACTAATTCTGTTATTGGTATGAGCTTTCATGTTCATGCACACTTCTTCAGATACCACACAAAAGCTCATACTAATAACAAACTTAATTGGTTTCTAAGATGCTGCTGGAAGGATTTTTTTTATTTTGTTTCAACTACGGCAGACCAACACGGCTACCTACCTGTAACTAAAGCTATGAACACTTTATGCTAAACCTCAGGTGATAACTCAAGCCCTGTACAGTAGGTTGTGTTGCAAGGGTGTAGATTTCAGTTGAGTCTTTTGGCGGTAAGACAGCGGAACCATATACCTAGCAGTGCGGTGGTCTGTTTTTCACTGGAGTTCTTTAAACAGAGACTAGATTGCCATCTGTTGAGAATGCTCTAGTGTCAGCCTTCTTTCACTGGAAAGGAGTGTTTGTGTTTACAAAATGGCTTACAAGGCTCCCTGCATTTTATTTGACCTATGCATGAGACACAGAATTCTCTTCTAGAATTTATTTTTTTTGGGGTGGGGTGGGGTGGTGGAAATGGCAGCCATCCATCAAAATTCTCTGAATTTTGCAATGCCCTTCACCAGCCAAGTAATGTGTACAAAAAAATGTATTTACTGGGGTTGAGTGGGCATAAGAATGTGTATAGGCTACTGCTGAATATAACATATATTGTATTAGGCAAAATTGCTTTGCAGAAGGCTACTCCCACACCATTTACACTTGGAATTATTTTGTCCCTTCCCCCTTGCTTGAGGGGAGACTCGGATTCTGTCCCTGTGTGTGGAAGATGGTGGCGGAATGGAATGGCCAATGGGGTGAGGATGGCTTCTCCCCTTTATATGGTAAGCATCGTCTTTAGTCTTCTTATCTTGAGCCTTTGCAGCAACCCACCCCCATCCTGCTAGCAGTGCCCGTTTCCTTTGGTGACAGAGTAGGAATTTTGACTCTTTCCCCCACTTATTCTGCACCGTTCTTAGTTGGAGTGTGTTTGTGGATAGTTTTGTTTCCAATCAGCTATCCTTTCTTCACAACTTGACATTTAGGTTGGGCTAAGAGCTAATATGGATAGAAAGTAAACACTCTGAGGTGAAGGGTATCTCACCTAACACCTCACATTCCCAACCATTTTGAAGGGATGCTTGGGAGCAGAATACTGTGTTCACATCTCTGTAGTGAGTTGGCAAAGAGACATATATATTAACAAAATTTGTAATATAAACCCATAAATGATTAACAAGTCTTACTCGTTGAGTTTGAACTGAGGGGATGTTGCCCAAGAAGAGAGATAAAGGTGCAAACATGTTTTGTTTTGTTTTAATTTTCTATTTAAATGCCCCCATCTATGTTGGTTGGGCTGGCTTACTGCAGATCTTTTACTAGTTGATTATGTTGCAATATTTCCACCAAATGCATGTCTCATGAGTTTTCTCTCTAGGGGTGTGAGGGCAAATTTGTCTATTAGGCAAAATTGCATGCAAAAGTGTCTGTATTAGGGGAAATACATACTGATGAATTTTCATGAGGACTTTTAAAAAATGCAAGCTGATATGGAGATGCAGAGAAGTGAAGATTGGAGAAAATGAGAGAGAGAGCAAAATTGACAGATTTGCCCATCCCAACTCAGAACCCTTCCACATTAAATGACACCATTTCCCACGATTTCATTTTTGCACCAAGGCATTCTGCTGACTAACTTGCTTCACAGCCTCTTTCTGTAAGGGGGTTTACTGTGACACTGCAGTCAGCCATCACTGAAAATTGCTACTTTGCAGCAAGCGGGAGGAAGGAACTGGAAGGAAAAAGCTGCTCTTTGCATTCATTACACTTGCATGTAGCTGTTCTTGATTTGTGAATGATTTTCCAAATGTATTCCAGGCTACATGTTCTTACTGAAGCAATTTGTGGCTTGAAATAGGTGGCCTGTCCACTCAGCACTTTTTATGTCTCTGCAGGCAGGTCTATCGGCCTTCTCTATGTATTACTATTTTCAGATTCTCCCCTTTTATTTACAAACCTCTTTTCCTTTAGTACGAATGTATATATTTTCTCAAGGAATATAAAGTTTAGTCATTTGTTACCGCCTGAAAGAATGCATATCTCACTCTGCCACTCTGTGTGCTGTGCAATTTAACCTCCATTCCAATTCAATGTTACAACTGGGAAATAGACCAAAAGTGCACAGTAAATCGCAATGAACTTCTCCCTAATTGCCTTTTGTCTTTCTTTACATTTAATTATTTCCCCTAGTTGTACTCCTTCCAGAAAAGCTAAAATAGAGAGTTTAAGAAGTATAAAATGGCATCTGTTAAGCTAATTTCATGCGTAGCATAATGAATTCTTGAAAAAAAAAGCACTGAAACATTTGCAAATATGGAAAATGGTACATATACAAAGAAAGGAACTGTGTGTGGTTTTTTTTGGGCTTATTGTAAACTTCATCCCCCCCCCTTTTTACTGAGGGTTATTCTAAGTTCAGACAAGGTCACATGCCAGTGAGATCTAAGTAGCACATCAGTGAGATCAAGGTTGTAGTGTCCTAGTAATGAGGGCTGTGGATGGAACTATCATCTGCTATGCTTTGCTTCAGCACAAACGGTAAATCTGCCTTTCTCCCTTATTCTTTCCTCACTCTCCACAAAGCTTCATTATTTGAGAGTTATAGAATTTTAAAGTTGGAAGGGACCACAGATGTCATCTAGGCCAACCCCTTGCAATGCAGGAACCTTTTTGCCCAATGTGGGGCACAATCTCACAACCTTAAGATTAAGAGTCTCATGCTTTTATTGCTATCATGCCTAAGAGCTGTTCACCCACATCATCTCTGTCAGCATCACACTTGAGCCAGTGCCACCGACTGGGCTCAACCACTTCAGCCCCGACTGGGCCAGGCGAGCTGGGGTAGCACTTCCAGAGACCTTCTTTTGCAGGAACAGGTCTAAGTGCTGTGGACTCACAACTCAGAGCTGTGAGCACCGAACTCACTTCCAGAAGACAGCTGTGCCCAGCAGAGTATAGTAGAGCATAAACCACTCAGACAACAGTGCTGAAGAATATCTTCTTTTATTCACTAACAGCTACTATACAAACTATATACAAATGGAGATGCTGGACTGCACTGAGTGTTACAGCTGCTTTCTGCAGCGACCTTATCTACACAGAGATAACAGTCTCCCCCTTTGAAGTGAGACTGGAGTGGAATAAGTAGCAAGCACAATCCGCCCCCTCCTCTCTGGGAAATCAGCAGATTCTTGCAATGGGAGGGGTGAAATATCCTCAATCTCTGCTGTGTTCCCAGAATGTTATGTTATTTCTTAGGGTTGTGATTCATGAGAATTAAACTATAATTTCCTTTAGTCCTGGCAACTGACATTTTCAGCTGGGGATAATAGGGACACAATAAGCTGTCTTATACTAAGTCAGACCCTTGGTACAACTAGCTCAGCATGATCTGCACTGATTGGCAGCAGCTCTCCAGAGTTTCAGACAAGGGCGCTCCCAGCCTGACCTGGAGATGCTAGGGATTGACCCTGGGACATCTCAGAACTCCAAGCACCCAAAAGGAATAAAGATTTCAATGTTTTGCCATAGGAATGTAGGAAGCTGCAGTGTACGGAGACCCATAGAGCTCAATATTGCCTGCACTAACTGGCAGCACCTGTCTGGAGTTTCAGGCAGGGAACATTCCCAGCCATACCTGAAGATGCTGGGGATTGAACTGGGAGCCTTCTGTATGCAAAGTAGATGTTCTACCACCAATGTTCAGCCCTTCCCTGATTTGCAAATAGCCTGAATGCCTGAAAATGGCAAGCTTCATAGGGTTGAAGAGGTTCTTTATGTAACCTGGCTTGTGGATTGCATGTTCAATAAACTTGAACCGAAACCAAGAATCAGATTGCGTCTTCAAAAATGTTTGCTTTTCTGCCAAATATCTGCACCATGACCACTGCAATAGGATGCTGCCAGCCAATGCCTGCATCACCCAAATGCATTTTCAGAGTCATATCAGTTCAAATGGTCAATTGCATCTAACATATGACATGTGAGCAAGGTTTGTAGCTTACGGGTCAATCACCATTGAAAGCAGAAAGGCATGTAGCTTCTTGTGTTGTGCCAAATGTCACTGGAAAAGATATTCAGTAGACTGACATAGCCAGAGCAGTGACTGACAATTGAGCATAAGGAGCCTGATGAATGCTCATCTGTCTCCCACTTTATGAGGTAAACTATTGAAAATACTTAAAATATTGTCAAGCTAATAAAAAATGAAAATACCTGGCAGGTGTTGTGCATAAAAGGCACTGAGAACGACAGTCTAATTCAAGCTAAAGCACTCTCCCACTCGTTTCAGACAAAAAGGAAAAAAAATCTGACAGTGACTCAGAATCGAGTGGGAGGATTGCTTAAATTGAGCTAAAAGCTGGGGGAAAGAGGAACTTTGAAAGGAATATTAGTAGATTGATAGAACATCTTTTTGATAAAATGTGTTTCTGATGTAACCTGGCTTTGGGATAGCATAGCAGAAACACCTCTATGTCAGGAAGGGCATGTATGAGACACATTTTCCTTTGACACCTCACATCAGACACCTTAAATTGAGCAATGTGGCATCATTGGGCAATTTATTGAACAATATGGTCTACTACACAGAAAAATCTGTGTCCTCATTTTATTTGTTCATTGCTAACACAATGAGACATCTTGCAAGCTTTAATTTTGTGGAAATTGTTTATTTTATTGATTTACATATTTATACACTGCCCCTTCATTAAAAATACAACAAGCTTGTGTACTCCATACAAAACTACAATCACAACAGTAAAAACCTAAGTAAATACATCAAATAAATACTGGCTGGTAAAAAGAAATTCACATTGCAGAGGCCTGTCTGAATAACACAGTGGTTAAGAGGGAGGCATGAGTCCTGATGAACTTCTACTGGCAATGAGTTCCAAAGGGCCTGCCACACTAAAGGCTTGGTTCCTAAGGCTCACTGAACCTCAGGGGTATAGAGAAACATGAGAAGTGTCCCATTAGATGGTCTCAGAGATCAAGGTGGAGCATAAGTAATATCAGACTGTTCCAGGTTATTTAGGTTTTGTGAATTAACACAAGAAGCTTGAACCCAGCTCAGACATTAAATCCTTGTTCCTGATATTAGAGCAGATAATCTGCTTGGGTATAGATTCTCATGAGTCCTTGCAGACTATTTGTTTGGAGGCACTCACTAATGCATTTTAAAACCAATCTTATTTGTAAAGCCCATTGTCCTTTGTGGATAAGTGACTGAAATGATTCAGCTCTAGCCTGCCTACATTCAATGGACCACTCACTCCTCCAGTCCTGTGATGCAACTTGAAAACAATAAATTGAAGAAAGGGCCTGTTGTTGGAACAAATAGTGCTATATCGCTGGTGTCTTTGAAAGCAGGTTCTAGACTCTCACTAGAGAAAGGCAATGCATTCCTTGAAGAGTTCTAACAGAGACAGAAATGTTACAATCTTGGTCACCACACTCCTAATACTGTCTGCCTACTTCTTAGATTTCAGGATCCTCAACTTAATTTATTGACTGATTGACATTTGCAGACCACTTTCATCAAGGTGGTGTACATGGTTCTTCCCTTCTTCATTCACCCTCAAAACAACCACATGAGGTGTGTTAAGCTAGGATTGCCATATTTCAAACAGTGAAAATCCTGACACGCAAGTTGTTGAGCTTTTGGGGCAAAAAATTTGCCAATTTTGAGCTATTTTTATGGAAAATCAGCAAAAATGGTGCTGCTGCCATGGGCTGCCATACATCCAGATTTCCCTGAACATTTACCCAATTTCCACCTGGACATTGCTGCCAACTGAAGTATTCTGGATATGTCCAAGAAATCCTGGACATTTTGCAACCCTAGTTAAACTGAGAGATAGTGACTGGCCCAAAGTCACCCAAAGAGCTTCATACCTGAGTGCGGATTTGACCCTGGTCTCCGAGAACCTAGTTCAACACTCTAACCACTGCACCATACTGACTTTCATATGGTAGACTGCTAGTGGTAGAACAAGAAGCTCCTAAGCTATAAACCATGCGCGTGTGTTAAAAATCTCCTTTCTTTGCTCAGGATGTCTCCTGTGGTAACCTCAAAGGGATATCATTAAAATTTAGAAAGTATGTCATATCAAGTCTGCAAAATTGAGTTAGAAATTATGATGCCATTCAATGTGATAAAATGTTTGGCAACAGTACTTGGGGCAAGAGGCATTTTTCTTTACAAACACTTCCTCCTCCAAAATGGTTTGCTCCCCATCCCCTGCAACATCCAAGGTAGGCTAGCACAATATTTAAGCAGATGGCCCAATGAGTGAGTGGGAATGAGTACATGCTCTCCACCCACCCAATGTGCTGCCTCTGACTTCATCAGCCTGCATGGACATATGGAGACAGAATGTATGAATGCTCCCTCAAGTTAACACATGTAGGTGAGAATCATATGGATTATTTCCTCATTAATTCTGAAAATCAACCATGCACTTTTCACCTGCATGCATAAGTGGTATTTGCATACATGGTATTCTCTTTTCACATGGAGATAAAAAAGATAGGGTTGGTACACCAAGTGTCACAGAAGAGATACCTATGCTTGCTCCTCAGCACATGGTTGGCCACATATAATCTGATCTTGCCCTAGGCATCAAATGCACTAACTGAGCACACAAGGTTTTATTGTGGATTGGATTTGTGATAGTGCTCTAGGCATTTGTGATGTGGGAATAACTGGGTTTAATCATCTAAACTTTGGTTTACTGGGATTGTGTGAATATGCTGGCTCCCCAAGAGGAACTTGCCCATGCTTTGTACCTCTCTTGTCACTTAGCCCAGTGTGGAGTGGCAGGTAAACCAAGATTTGGCTTACCACATAGGTGAGGGGAAATGCAGAAATGTGAATTATGCAACTGATGCCTTGGAGAATGTACAATGAAATGGTATGCAAATCTAGAATCCAATTTATTTAATGTTCCTGTCTGAGTTTGACCTATGTAACCATTTTTAAGGGATCAGGGAAGAATGAGAGCTCTCAAACACCATGCTTTAACACTATTTATGAATCAACAGCCTTTTTATTAAAATAGATTCTCAGCTGTTCTAATTATCACTTTCTTAAGGAGTTAGAAATAAAACATATGCTTATAATTAACATGCAGCGGCTGTCCTGACAATTGTCACTATTTTGAATTTACAAGTAGATAATATCATCAAAGTGTATGGGCATCCACTCTGCTAACAGGATTGGCAACCTCATGCCCAGGGACTGAACATGTCTCTCCAGGACTCTCTATCTGGCCCTCAGAATTCTCCTCAGGTGCAACCTCTTTAAGTATTTTTTTCCTCGCTGATAGTGCTTCCTGGTTGCCTGAATGAAAGATTGAGAGCAGTGTGTGTGTGTGTGTGTGTGTGTGTGTAAACAGGGACTGAACATGTCTCTCCAGGACTCTCTATCTGGCCCTCAGAATTCTCCTCAGGTGCAACCTCTTTAAGTATTTTTTTCCTCGCTGATAGTGCCTCCTTGTTGCCTGAATGAAAGATTGAGAGCAGTGTGTGTGTGTGTGTGTGTGTGTGTGTGTGTGTAAAGTAACCCACTGTACAAACATAAAGCTTATGTTCATTTCTCCACTTACATTCGCCTCTGGCCTCATACACCACCAGCTTGTGGCCTCCAGAAGGTTGCTCTGAAGAAAATGCAGCCCTTGGACTGAAAAATAATCCCTTTTCCTGCACTATGTGCCCAGAACTGACAAGATACAATGTCCTGTTCATAGCCAGATCTCTATTCATTTTAATGGAGGGTCAGATTCAGAAATGTGATAATTTGCATGGTCAAATATAAACTTTCTGCCAGATAAGTTTAGGCATGCACTGGAGCTTCCAGAATACTTTCCAATAAGCCCAAATTAATGATACTTTGATAATATATGGGAGCATTGGGTTAGGATGAACATTCCTTCTGTGCAAGCTTTTCAGCTTTCCAGACTGAACCATCCCCCCTCTCCTCTTCCTGAATGCTGTTCTGGGGTTCTCCCAAATCCTACCCAAGATAATTTTGGACTATGTGGTGTGCACAGGGGAAGGAGAGGGAGGAAGTTTCATTGTATAACTGGAAGTTCTTGTGTAGGGTTTCCACTGACAAGTCTTGTTAGCTGAATCACTATTTCCCACCTTGAGCATCAGGGGTGGAGGAGACTATAGACAATAAAAAGAAAATAGCTATCCAGTTCCAAATATCTGACAACAGTTCAGGAGATGGTTCAAGAAAGGGACAAAGTTATGATGAAAACATGGTGGCACATAATCCAAGTTGTATCTGGCAAGCAAACTAAGTAGTCAACTTCTGTTACTGGGAATTCATTTCCTTCTTCTGAGGGGAAAACCATCTTGGGTTATCCATTGTAGCTGCCACAACTGGAAAAGTGAAAGTAATGCAAAAAAAAAAAAAATGCCATTATGTTTCTAGTCCTAGAAGACAGTACCTCAAGCGACTATATGCCTGAGGCATAAATGAATCTATTGCAGAGAATGAAATGAACACCCTAGATCAGGAGGCAATGGCTTGTTAATGTCCTCCAGATTGTTAGTGAAGCAGCACATCCATCCTTTCAAAGCAGAAGGATACACTGGAAATGTGAAATTGATTCCTTTTAAATATTACTATGCCAGTATTAACACTTATCATTTACATGATATGAGGGATGTCAGGGAATTCTGATGAAAACAAGAAATTGCCAGTGTTCACTTTTTTGTCCCATGCCAGGAACAGAACTCAATCCAGTGAATGCAATCAAATTTCTCCTCATCCCTCTTTGTAACTTACCTAAGCAGCTTACATGTGAACCAGTTCTAACTACATAAAAAAAGTATCAGCTTAAATAGAATACTGGGATTGCTAACCGGGTGTATTCAAAACACATGTATCATGAAATGCAATGGGTCTAAAGCCAAAGACAATTTTAATCAATTTCTGTTCTACTCTTTGATTCTAAGAGTGGTGTAAGAAAGCCTTCCATAGGCAGAAGCATTTGACAGCTTTGCAGTGCTTGATGCACCAATGAACTTAAAATGATAATAAATAAATACAATATTCATGCAAAGTCACCTGTCAACACAATATCAAAAGCCAGACTTAGTCAGACATATCTCTCCAGCAATGCAGGTTGTGCAGATATTTATCACAGTGCTGAAGTGGGGAAATTAGAAAAGTTTTAGGTTCCAGTTCAGATTGATCCCATTTACTTGTTGATGGTTTTAAAAAAGTCATGTGCATTATTTTAGGCTATGCGATTAAATGTTTTAAAAGATGAAAGAAACTAGGGTAGATTTGTACCAGGCAAAATAATAATAAAGGATCTACACTATCAGGACAGAATGAGTGGAAAATGTAACCCACTCAGTTGAATGCAGTCTATCAGCCGCAAATAGTGGCCTACAAAAGATGCAATAATCCTCCTCGTTTGTTTTCAGTGCCCAATTTGAGATGGCCAAAGCTGGGGTGGAATGGAATTTTCCAGCACCGGGTAGGGTATAAAAGACAGCTGATGGTTAGCAGTTGGGGTTAGCAAATCACTGCTTCTACAGACAGTAGAATATTGGGCGAGGAGATAGGAAAATAGTTCCACAGCATGCCATTTTTGAAGAGGGCAAGGGAAAATGGTCTAGTTCAGGAAACTATCATTTTATTTTTATTTTTTTGTAGAAAACGTAAGATGAGCCCATCTAGTCCAGAATCCTATTCTCACAGTAGCCAGTCAATGCTCATGGGAAGCCAGCAAGCAGGACCCAAACGTAACAGCACTGTTCCCTCCTGTGGTTTCCAGCAACTGGTATACAGAAACATTACTAGTAGCCATACCATACCATTATGGCTAGTAGCCATTGATAGCCTTCTCTTGAATGAATTTGCCTACTCTTTAAAGGCATACAGGTTGATGAGCATCACTGTCTCCTGTGGGAACAAGTTTCATAATTTAACTATTCACTGCAAATCACATTTCAGCTGGGATCATTTCAGCTACTTAATACAAACCCTAGATGGCCAATGAAAAACAACACAAGAGTTTATATTCCCGATGTTTAAGGAAACCTGCATGGTACTTTACTTTCTGGATAACAAAATTGCTTTGTCCCTCCACTCCCAATGAAATATTTATAAGAGAAACCCATGGGACACTGGTCTTTCTATTGTTAGTCCAGGCAGTGTGTGTGTGTGTGTGTGTGAAAGAGGAAGGATAATATTTTAAAATTATCTAATTTGTCTTCTTTTAAACCTCCTTTCCAAAATGTTTTAAATAAATCAAATCTGTTTGTTATTCTAGTCTTTGTGGGGCCATCAGGGCCACCAACATACTAGCAAAGGTTTCCCAGCACCCTAGGAGAATGAAACTGTACCTCTGAGAGTGGAAATCCCACTCTGCAGAGAGAAAATTTCTGGGAACAGGTATTTCATCAAGTACTCATTGATGACAATTATGTGCTATTTTCAATTCAAAAACAATGCCAATAGAGCTCTCTCAGTATGAAACTTTAATGAGCAGCATGTTTTGTTGGAAGTGTCATGAAAGTTTCATCAAAGTTCAGAATATTCCCATGCAAACAGCTCTCTCTTTGACAAGAAGATCAGAATTTTGCAGTTCAGATCAAACAGTGAGAAGGAGAAGAGAAATGTCTTCTGTTATAATTATTAGGATACAATAATTATACCTTTACAAGCTCTGAAAAACTTTGAACGAGTCATTTTGGTTGGGGGGGTTTCACTTGCAAAGCATGTAAATAAAACTAGCTGTTTTGGCACAAGGTTGGCTACTATTAAAATAGTGCCAGTTTGGAAGTCTGGAACAGAACGGAGTTTACTGCAGCTCAAGCCTCTAGTCACCATGCTTTGCTGTAACTAAGAGTAAGTCCACATATCTGAAAGAACAAACTCCTTTCCCTAGTCTCCTCCTCCCTTTGCATCCTTTGTTGTTTTCCCTGTATTGAAATACAGACTACAGATCCTCTAGACAGGGTTCTGTACAATATAAAGGCAGGCACGGGAGCATCTTGAAAGCCTGTTATTTGTGAACTACTACTAATAATAATAATAACAGGGTCTACAAAGCATTTCCTCAGTTTTGCCTAGGTTAGTCTTTGACCCACTTGTAACCAGTTACAAGAAAAGACCATGACAGCAGAGCAAAAGAAAAGGGAATAGAGGATAGAGAGAAGTCTGTGCCTATGGAGAAATCTCAGCCTTTTACAGGGCTGGAATGCAACCTCCTGTAGAAAAATGAGAGTCATATCTATTGTGCCCACCCCCATCACTGGCATTTTGCCCATAGGGAAGGTGCCCTTTGAAATACATTTTCTACCCTTTGACTAAGCTTAGTTTAATATAGCTGAATATGCTTAGCTTAGCCTAGCAGGAAAAATGCATAATATCTTATTCATCTGCTATCTGCATGTGTAAAAGGAAGCAAAAGTCTCTAGACGTCTTGAAAGATTCTGAGAAAGAGCTTAAGTATGATTGCAAGTTAAAGACATCTAGTAAATTCAGAAGGGCAACTGAAGTAGAGACTGTTATAAAAAGAGAGACTTGATCTGTCAACATCAACAGAAAGATGGTAATTTGAGTTATTTAGTTAATTGTACTCTTGGTTATATAAGTGTACAAGGAGTTGTATGCATGGTATGAGAACTGAGTCTGCTAATCAACTATTTTTCTTGCTCGGAAGCATAAAAATAGTATCAAGTATATGAGGAAAGGGTTCAATTTAATAACCAAAAGTGTATTCATATATAAAAATAATACAGTGTTGTGAAAAATTGTAATAAATTTGTGGGGTGTTACTGGGGAATCTAGAGAATGCATATCCAACGGGTAAGACAAACATAACTATATTTTCCTGGGGATGCTTATGGGCTGTTGTGTTAGGCTACAATCCTAACTCCATTTACTTGGGAGCAAGACTCATTCCATCCAATTGCAGTAGGGACTACTGCCTCAGCTTGGTAGTGCTTTGTTTCTGTGCCATTCCCCCAAGGCATTCATATGTGCTTGGAGCAGCATATATGAATGAGATGAGGAAAGAATGATATGAGAAAAGGAAGGATATAGGATAACAGAGGCGAGGAAGTCAAACAAAGTCATCTCATGGAAAGCTAGATCACCAGGGGAGAACATCATTACTAGCTGGAATAGCTCAGTTGGTAGAGCATGAGTCACTTAATCTCAGGGTTGTGGGTTTGAGCCCCACCTTGGGCAAAAGATTCCTGCATTGCAGGAGGTTGGACTAGATGACCCTTGGGTCCCTTTCAACTCTATGGTCCTAAGGTAGGTCAGATGGGAGAGTCTAACTCAACAACCTTAAAGGACTCTCCTCTGCTGACAAGTATCCTGGGATGTGCAGGGGCAGAGGTTACTGGGAGACATGTCCATGCCAACCCACTGGGAAGGAAAACCTTGGAATATTTCCTCACAAGTCCTTTATCCTCTTCATTACTCCCATCCTTTGTTGAACAGTTGAGCTGCCCCTGGAAAAGCAGACATGCCCTGCAGCATCCTAGGTCTTTCAGCATTAAATGTAAATTCCTCTCTCGTTACTGCTCTCCTATGATAATAGGATAATTATATCATCTACCACCTTTACAAGACAAATCTTTTTGCCTGCTCTCTTTCTAGATTTCCTAAGCTACCTTCATATGAGGGCTGAAAGGACAACCTAGCATTTATGTGAGGTCAAATGAACCCTAATTTCTTGCTGAGATGATACAACATGGGGGGAAATGTATCAGTATGAAAATGGTTTCAGAAAAGTCTTTGTTGGCTAAATGATGTGAAAAGTGAGTTTTCTGGTTTCAAACCATCTCTAGCCTGCTGCTTTCTGAACAATATTCACAGAATGCATTCAGAAAACTCCCTGAGAAACCAAAACTCAGTGTAAGAGTTAATGATCTGAATATTTCTCATTACAAAAGGGCACCTGGCAGGGGTGTCCTCTTTCCTCTATTATTTCCTATGATGACTGAATTACTAGCAGTAATTATTAGAGGTGAGCCGGATATCAAAGGTTTTGTGATTGATTTCTACAGCAAATACAATTTCATTATATGCCATCAATGCCTAACGACAATGCATTTATTTTAACACTGCCAGATGTTGCTTCCTCTGACCTCTCCTCACCCCTCTCTGTCACAGCTCCTCTGCTGTCATTCTTACTATTTCCATCACCTATTACTTTTGCCATACATCACTCCCAAGTGTTGTAATTTACCTCCCAATCAGTCCTCTCCTACTGCCCTGTTTTATGTTTTATTACTCCCTTTCGCCTTTTAAATGAGCTCCCTTTTTAATTCCAATTTACCCTTGCACTATCCCTATGAGATTATCATGGGCATCTCACACATTTATTGTCACCACTGGCATCATGTTCTGATTCATAGCATTGAAGGGTTAGAATGATCTCAATGGATCATCCAGATGCCTTTGTCAATCTAGTGTTCTGCAGATGTTTTGAACCACTGCTCCCATCAGCCACAGCCAACACTTGCTGATCTTGTTTACCCATTACCTTTTAATCAAGAGATCTTGCATTTAAAACATGTTTGAAACATGTTCCACCAATATCTCATTGCACAATTCTTATTGGGAATTGATAGTAATGATAAACTGATTCTGCACTTGGGAAAACTTTCCTAACCTTTTACCAGAGCCTTTTGTTCCAACTCTCCTTCACTGGAGGTTTTTAAGCAGAGAGAGGTCAGATGGCCATTGGTCATGGATACTTTAGTTGAGATTCCTGCATTGCAGGTGGTTGGACTAGATCACCATTGGGATGCCTTCCAACATGACAATTCTATGATTCTGATCTCTGTGGACAGAGTGAGCAACTGCCCTAAGTTTTCTATATGGGTTCCTTTCTGTGCTGTCAGATCAGTTAGTGTATGGCACACTAGGAAAAATGTGAAAACACTATGTGAATCCAAACACAAGATACAAATGATCAAGATCAGCCCACTATCTGCAATAGGTATGTGTGCAAGCAAGATCACCAAAGTACATCATATTCAATCTGGAGATGAATCTGGAAATGAATCTGTTTCAGGGCTGAATATCCAACCAGATCAATAGACCCAGTAAGGTCAGAACTGGTTCATCTATGTCATCCAGACAGGTTAATCCTCCACCTCTAAATTATAGACTATATATATTTATATTTGAGTAATGTGGCATTAACAAGCACAAATCAAGTTCAAGGAATTAGGGGGTGTAAACCCAATATCAATAGTTCCAAGAAACATGGGACACTTAATAGTATCCATCCATGTCTTATCCTAAGGGATATTCCTAAATCTTTCTTATCATCATTGCTCTTTTCAAGGCATTGAATTTCTTCTTTGGTGATCAAAATGGACAATAGTTGTAGTTCCTCTTCTCTTCTACCCTTTCCTCAACCGAAAGGTCTTAACTTGGGGGAGAAGTCAGCAAGTGATTGTAGCTCAGCAACATCTGAAGCATCACACCTTTGGAGGGTCATCCCTCTGCTGTTGATATACACACAGGGTTGATGTGCCTCAGTGGTATAATCAGCCAGGAGCATCATTTCAGAATATATTTAAATAACAATGATTTTGGAAGGTGTCTGCTACTTAGCCCATAAATTATATTCATGCTACTAACTAAATGTGTGCAATTTCAGGCATGTCTACTCAGGACTTAGTCACCACAGAATTCAGTGAAGCTGACCTTCATCTAGGAATGGAACAGAAATCCAATTCAGTTCACATTTAAAGGCAGACCCACCTAATTTTCACTTTCCCAAACAATATACAAACCAAAAAACAGCCATCCCTCACCATTAACAGTTCTCTGAATTTTGCAATGCATTCTCTGGTCAAGTATTATATACAAAAACTATAAATACTGGGATGAAGTTTTTTGTACATTAGTGAAAATAATATAAAATATTAGGAGATTTTCTTTGCAAAAATGTGTATATTATGCAGTCACTGTCGCTCTTCTAGTAGTCCCTTCTGCTTTCATCCTTCCCTACCCACTCTGGAATAAAACTGGAGTGCTGCTAACTACAAAAATTGCAGAAGCAAGTGAAATAAAGCCAGATATCTATAACAGCAGGGTCACATGTCTAGGATTCTTAAGTGAAAGCTGTCATTACCCAGGGCAGAAAGGTAACCTATGTGCTTACTTTAAGTGTAATTTAAACCTGAATTGGCTAAAATATTAAGAAATGTCATAGAGGCATGAATCTTGAAATTTAGGAGACAAAGAAAATCGCTTAATGGGTCTTTCCCATTTCAATGATAATTTCACACATCATTGTGAAACATCAGCACTTACTGCATGAAGTCAAGCCATATCCATGAAAGCAAAAAATACTTTAAAAATCATTAAATTGTCATGTTCATTCTTTGAAAAGAAAATTGTCTAGCACATGATTATGGAGATCTTTTCTCTCTCTCTTCATTGGCCTGATAAAATAAGGTAAAGGTAAAGAACCCCTGGACAATTAAGTCCAGTCAAACTTGACTATGGGGTACAGCAATCATCTCGCTTCAGGCCAAGGGAGCAGGCGTTTGTCTACAGACAGCTTTCTGGGTCATGTGGCCAGTATGACTAAACCGCTACTGGTGCAACGGGACACCGTGATGAGTGTCAGAGTGCACAAAAACGGTGTTTACCTTCCCACTGCAACAGTACCTCTATGGTAGTTTTTGTTATGTGAATGGTGTCATGGATCCCCTGGGGTAGGTTACATAGATCTCCATAGAACTACTATGGGACCCCATAGTAGTTGGGAACTACTATCTTCAATTATTTAAATAGGCAGATCCAAACACATTTTCTTCCATGGAGTTGTCTGCATTTCTCTTACAGATGGGAGAGCTCAGATCAGCTCATTTTGGAACTGGCTTCATGATTAAGTGGTCTATATTAAGCATTAATTCTGATGATTTTGTGGGGAAGTTATACATCAACAAACATTCATTCTGTTTTGCTTGGGCAATAATTCTATGTATTTTAGCTAAACATTTATTCACCACACACCTTTCTGTGCATTTCTATATCACTTTCCCAACTGCAAATCAACAGGTATTTTCAAAGTGGATTTGTTATGCCAGGGCAAAACTAAAAACTAAATTTCCAGACAAGTGTAAATCTGTCCTGCAAAGCAACTGATAGTCTGGAGGTGACCTCAGGGAACATTTGGGAAGAAAACTTTCTTCTTTTTTCTGAAAGGTCCATATACATTCATTAGGAGCTTTAGGTTTATAAAATGTGCAGGTGTGTGTGTGTGTGTGTGTGTGTGTGTGTTTGTGTGTTTGTATGTTTTACTTCACACATATTTATAAATGTTTCAAACATATAGTAGGCTACTGTTCTGCATTCAGTCAATATTACTTTATTAGGGGCAAGCTGAGAAACAGAATATTCTTCTTTGACAAGTCATCAAAGACAAACATGATGAAAAATAAGCTGCATTTGTTACTGGGGTAACATTTGTTTTGGCAGTACAGGCTTTCTTTCCCCATGATTATTGTTAATCCTCATATTTTCTAAAAAGTAGAAGAAGAAGTAGTATACAAATTCTTGAATCTGCTAAACTAGGGTGATTATACATTGAAAATAGATAAGCTAAACTATATTTTCTGAATATAAAATGTGGGCAGACAAGGAAATGATTGAAACATCTTATATATGAATGTAGTCTCGATTTGTTCTCTTGTGGGCTTTGGAAATATTAGACTATTCTAATAGCTTTAAATAGATGGGGTATCAGTTGTTTAAAATGTTCTTTGAAGTTTTTATTTTTCATTTGGGTAATTAAATTAATTTTGTAGCTGTTCATCATTGATTTAAGCATGTGGAGAATAAAAACAGTGGCTTTTCACATAGGGAATATTCCATTTTCAGCACTAAGGTAAGGTAAAGATTGGGAAAACAAGATGTAACCAAGTTTTCTAATGCATCAACATATCTTTTACAAAGGATAGCGCAGTTTTGCCCTCAATCAAATTTCCAAATAATACTTTGGACTATTATATTAAATGTTTTGGTATGCGGACTAGGCTCTGTTTCTATGTAAACCTATTTTAATTTAGTTAGACTAATTTCCAGACCTTAAGTGATTATATAGGTTAAGAACTTCAAAGGTGAATCTTGCACAAAAAGAAAAGATATATTACAAAATGAGTGTGCTAATCAATATTGCAAAGCTCTGATGTATCTGTGGCATTTATTATATGGAAAACAAGAAGAGGAATGGAGAAGTAGAAAGTAACTTCATCCACTTACTTGAGTTGTTTATGATTTCATGAAATTTGTTTATTTTTTATTGATTTCATTTTAGAATGCATTAACCACACTACATTCAGAGAATCCCAGAACCAAATACAGAAATAGAATACAGGACGTCATGCAGATGACAAACAAAAAAGCAACCAGAATTAAGAGCTGCAGAAATAAAATAGACTAATTTGGAAATAGGATATTAAAGTAATATGGAAATAGGAAATGAAGCTCTGTTATAGCAGCATGTATTGTGAAATAAAATAAAAAACTTAGGCAAAATTCACTATGATGGAACAGCATAACTTCTCATCTACCAAGGCAAAGGAGCTGTGATGGCCTGGGAATCTGATTCAGAAGCTGAATCTGAGGAGTCCCAGCCTGCACAGGAATCCCTGCCTCCAGGGCTGGCTGAGCCGGGGCAGCGGCTTGAATCTGAAGGGCCTGCACCTGTGCCGGGTCCTCAGGAGCAGACACCAGATGTATCCACTCTGGCTCTGGAGGTGATTGAGGACCCATTGCCTGCAGGTGCGCCTCTCCCAGCCCTGTCAGGGGAAGGTGAAGCTGCTCCTGGGTCCAGTAACCCTCCAGCCTCTCCTGAGCTGCAGAGGCTCAGGACAGAGAAGCGGAGGGAACTAAGTGCTCTCAGGAGGAGTGCTTGCCTTAAGGCCAGGGGAGGCGGGTCACCTGTGGGCCGGGACCGCCCCTGGCCTCAGAGGAGATAAAGGCCAGTCAGTCCAGTCCCAGGTTGCGGGAGCAATGACGTTGGAAACCTGTTTCTGCCAGCACCCAGACCTGTTCTTCCAGAGTTCCCGACCACGCCTGGCTTCTTGCTTTGGATCCCGCTTCCCTCTTGGTGAACAGTCTCCAGACCCTCAGCCCAGGACTGGACTTTGACCACGCCTCACAGTAATCCCCCCCCCGCCAGGACCAGCACAGGAGCCCACTAGGCATATAAGTCTCATTCCATTATCCCAGGCAGCCAGCCAAAGGGGGGGGGGTGTCATCAAGTCCTAGTGGACCACCATGCATGAACAGTGTTTGGGTTCCTCATTGTGGCTCACAAGTTGCATAACCCTTCATTTCCAACTTCTATTCTGCAAGCCTCATTCTTAGAAATGGGAGTTGCACAGGGTTTGTTTATATTCTTGGGCAATTCTGTTTTATTTCATTGATAAGCTTTCTTATCTTCTCCATAAGGTCCCTGGATGGGTTATGGCAATATATAGCTATAAAAACAGATAAAACAGTTCCAATTATAAAAATGAGTGTTCCAACCAAAACTTGACAGGATAAAGTTAGCAAAAGAGATGGGTCCCAATAAACAAAATTTCTGAACCATCAAAGGCCAGTTTAGTAGATTCATTTGTACCCAGAGCACTGTACTTTTTGTTTCCCTATTGCTGCCGCCACTGCTGCTGCTACACTTTGGTATTCCAGATGTTGTTTCAGTAATATTCCAAAATTGGGTTTTACTAACAGGTGCTCTCCAGGCTATGGAGAGTACAACACACAAAAGATGTATTATAGCATCCCCTCGAGAAAGGACTTTGCTATTATAGAGAGATGCAGTGAATGGAGCAAAAATTCTAGTGAATGTCCACTGAACTGGCAGCCTGAAAACCATACTGATACTGAATGGAAAAGCCACAGGAGAAAAGAAGGCTGGGGCAGCATAAGACATTTTAGTCAGCAGCAATATTAGCTCTTTCCAATGCATGCATTCATATTAATAAGTGATGAATGATTCTTGGATGAAACCTATTTCAAGGTTACTTAATAATATCCATGGAAGCTTTCATTTATATTTTCGAGAAGCTGTCGCAGCTTCAGCCAAGTGCTCTGCGCTGCAGTCTAGCATTGTGAATGTCTAGGCAGACTTTTATAGGATGCTCCCAAAGGACATGGTTCTGTTTTATTCCTATGGCTGCAGCTGAACTGAGCCATTTCAGTTTAAGCTAGAAAGAGCATGGTCAGGAAACTACCTGTGTTGTTCATGGAACCTGACTATGATTTTATATTAACAGATGAAAACCCACAAGGCATTTGTGGAATGCTTTAAACACCTCAAGCATTGCAAAGTCACACTGGAGACCTTTACAGTGAAGAGGTATCGGGAGTGTATGACTATTGACAGGCAATAGTCAAAGCATCTTCCCAGTTCCTTCTTCACAGAGGTGCGGAATTGGAAGTGCCGGGAAGCCATTTTCAGCCCACGGGCCACATTTGCTTATGGGGAACTTTCCAAGTGCCACATGCCAGTGGTGGGCAAAAGTGAGATGAGCAATATCTTTGTCCAGTAGGTTAATTTCTACAGGTGCTCACTTAGCACAACCTTGTATCCACACAGACAAGCAAAGAGTATAATTAGAATTCAAGGACACATTCCAGCCAGGCTAAAGCACCTGTGTTGCAAGGCAGGGCCAGTGAGGGGTGTGGACTGTAGGAAGAGAGCATGGTCTGGGATGAATTCTGAGGGCCTGAGCCTGAGCCTTAAATATTCTTAAGTGGATAAAGAAAAGTTTTTTTCTTCCCCTCTCGTAACACTAGAACTCATAGCTATCCATGGAGTTGGATGCTAGAAGATTCAGTGCAGGTAAAAGAAAGCACAGTGCATTGTTAAACTATAGGAGACAATGATAGCCACCAACTTCAATGGCTTTAAAAGTAGGTAGCACAAATTCATGGAGGATAAGGCTATCAATGGCTGCTGGCCAGAATCACTATGCACTGCCTCCACAGTCAGAGGATGCTTCTGAATACCAGTTTCTGCAAGCAACAGGATGAGGAATTGTTCTTATGTTTCAATGTTGCTTGTTGGTTTCCCACAGGCATCTGGTTGGCCACTCTGAGAACAGGATGCTGGGATAGATGGGCCATTGGCCTGATCCCTGCAGACCCTTTTCATATTCTTAAGTGTAGGAATACAGCTTCTCCTTAAGCCGTCACGTAAGATCCTGTCTATGTCACTGTTTCAACAGGAGGCTTCAAAGTTCATAGCTACAAGACAACACTACACAATGGAACTTGTTCCTCAAGGTGGCAGTGATGGCCACCAACCTAGATGGCATTAGAAGAAGACTAGACAAATTCACAGAGGAGATGGCTATGGGAAACAATAGTGCTTCTGAATAGCAGTTGCTGGGAACCACAGGATGGAAGAGTGCTCTTGTGCTCAAATCATGCTGTGGGTTTCCCATAGGCATCTGGCTGACCACTGTCGCAACAGGATGCTAGATCTGATGGGCCATTGGCCTGATTCAACAGGCTGCTCTTATGGTCTTACCTCTCTTCAATTCACCAAGAATATTATTAAAAGAGCGGGAAAACTATTTTTAGTTCTTGAAAGAAACGTTAAATGGTGTCAGAAACTAATCTTAAATATAGAATTGCCAGGTTTTAGTTTTCCAGCCAAACCAGTACATTGAAGATTATGGAGGCAATTTTCTCCTTCTCCATTCCCTGCTTCCCTGGATCCCAGGCCTTTCAAATTAGTAATATAATACTTTAGGTAGATCAATAGTACAAGGCCCCTAGCTGAGATTGATTTCGCTCCAGTGGGATTTTCACCTCATTCATCAAAAATCATTGTGCCCCATGCCATAATAGTCTTTTTTCCCAAAGAACAGAACAGCCAATACTTAAATTATTTTTAATGTGTTTGCTGTTAAAGTTATATGCCACCTATTTATTATTAACTAAAACCTCTTTTCTTGAGTCATTTGATGCAGAGCTAAATTTATTTGCTTGCAATTGAACCACAGCCCACATTTACAAGCAATCTCTTTTATGCTTGCCTGTGAAAAATCGCATTTTAACATTTTGCAACATAATCTGTTCCCATGTTATTAGTTCTTGTCTTGCTGGCCATAGTCCAACTGTTTATTGCATTCACCCAACAGCATCTGGCCAATACTTGCTTAAGTACAGCTCTGTCTCTAATTTCGAAAACTCCAGAATATGAATGTTTTGAACAAAACTTGAGGGATATAAGAAAGGGGAGTCCAATACCTACAATGTTTTAATGCAGGAGCATTTGCTTTAAAGTTATTTTAGAACAAATTGAAGAAAGGCACTTTCATGCATCACATAAACCATTCCCCATTAAGCTAACATATATTTGGAGAATGTTCCAGGTTGGAACACAGTAATCCATTGACAGATAAATTACAAGAATTGTGCTCCTAAACTGAATTAAATTCCCTCCTCCAATGCCAAAAGAACAGCAACAAATACTTGAAATACCAGTACAGTGGTACCTCAGGTTACATATGCTTCAGGTTACATACACTTCGGGTTACAGACTCCACTAATCCAGAAATAGTACCTCGGGTTAAGAACTTTGCTTCAGGATGAGAACAGAAATCGTGCTCCGGCGGAGCGGTGGCAGCGGGAGGCCCCATTAGCTAAAGTGGTGCTTCACGTTAAGAACAGTTTCAGCTTAAGAACGGACGAATGAATTAAGTACTTAACCTGAGGTACCACTGTATAGGAAACCTGAGGTACCACTGTATAGGAAACCGATGTTAGATAACTCCATCATAAGAAAAAACAACATGAGGATTTTTATACATGGGAAGCTCACTGTGTGAAGTTGAGAGAGCTGTTATTTTAATTTGGGGGCAGCCTAGTCCCACCTGACTGCAATCGCCATCAGCCCCAGACAATATGACAAATGACCAGGATGTTGGACCAAAGGCAAAACTGTTGGACCCGTGCCTAGAAAGTACAGGACAAGTGGAAAGCCTCTTCGACCCAGTGCTCCGCGCCCCGTAGAAAAATAGGTGCTGCTACTCACCATGAAGTTGTTACCGTAAGTGCCATACTTTTTAACAACAAAAGAGGTGCCGGTACTGCGTACCCTTGAGTGCACGCTGGAAGGTGGGGAAAGTCCTGCTTGAACCTATGCATTCTAGGCACAAGACAATTGGAAGTATGGACAAGCCCTTAGTCAGGTCCATTGGTCAATCTATATCAGTATTGTCTACAATGGCAGAGAGTGGCTTTCCAGAGTTTCAGACACGAAGTCTTTCACAGCTTTACCAGAGATTGATTTTGGGATTGATCTCTTGAGCTTCTGCATGCAAGGCAGATACTCTGTTCCACACTAAAGTGTTCAGAGGCTTAGAACTGCCTGGGGACATCTCCAAACTGTACTAGACACCACAGTTCATGCATATAAACATCTTATGGTCATTATAGTGTTTTTAAAATATACATATTGTGCAAATTGCACAATTAACCTTTATATTCAAATGGAGTCTAGCAATATTTCACTTTTCCCCAACTGTTGCATTAAAAATAAATTAAAAATTGATCCTATAAAAGGAAATCTAAATTCCCAAAATATTTTATAAGCTACATCTATAAAATTGAACTGCAAGGCCTGATGTCAGCAAAATGCCTATTCTATGTCACCAAAGGATGGATCATTCACATTTATCATAATTATCTCCACCTGGCTTGTGAATCATCCTCCAACATCAACTATACTTTGGAAGCACAGCGGGAGAAATCAGCCAATCAAATGAAATGATCATCCACAGCTGTCTCTTGTTCAGGATTTCCTCAAGCAGATAACAATCAGGATGACAATGTTCTGGATCTTCCTGCTTTAGTGAAATTTTGGCAAGTACTTTCCCCGGCTGACGTTTTCGATGATAACAGAATTGACAAAGCGACTGTTGAATTAATTTACTCTTGAATTCCATGTTATGTGTTGCATAGTTCTATATAGGTGTCAACAGTGGAGGCTGCTGCCCAGTGGCACTGGAAGGGCAGAAGGCAGGGGTGCCAACAGTGGCTGTAGACAGGGAGCCAAAGTTGGACAGATTCAACCAATCCTGGTTTTGTCATTATCCTCCTGTCTGCTAACTTCTATAAGACAACACTGATGAGACTAAGGAGGAGGAGAAATTTGGCATAGTGCCACCCGCTAAACTTGTGGTAAGTAAGGAAACAACCTAGAGGAGGGGATGGTATGAGGGTGCAGCGAGTTGGTGGGGCAGTATCCCATTTGCCATAATGGATGAGCCTCCATCAATGATTACTTATTTCAGGAAGGGATTGTACTAAGAGGTCAGCCTCCAAAATGACAACCGTGATAAAAATTGTGAAGTGCTTTACAAGTTAAGCATGCTCCTCAAACCAGTAGAAATGTATGCAGTCACTGTCAGATGTTTGTTCTGAGCTCGTGTAAATCATGAGTCTGGGAACATATTCCTAATAATAATAATAATTATGATAATACCTCTGCTTTGGGGGATTTCACAAAAAGTCTGATATATAACAACAGTTGCTTCTATCTATGACATGCCTAATGACATCCTTATAGGTTGAAACACTAGGCATAATTTGTTTGGTTTCCTAACCCCAGTATTTCTAGATATACAATTTTCTTTTTGGAACTAAAGTCCAATGTGAAACTACCTTCTTTGCACTATGTTTTCAAAAGAAGATGAAATCCAACACCAGATGGCACTTAAAGGTCACATATTAGACCAAAATACAACAAAAAGCCCCAGAAACAACCTTCACCCAAAAACTTGAATCCATATTTGATATAGAAGAAATGAAGAGTTTACTTAAAAGGTCACTGAATTTGGTTAGCAAGTTAAGAGTTCAACTTTAAGAGCTATCCTATAAAAAGAAACTGATATTTAATTATTAAAATATAATCATGTACACATATCTCTCTGCAGAATACATGCAGAACATAAACACTTATTAGGTAGCTATTAAACAAAATTCTGAAGTCCAAAATCATTATCACAAAGGGGGGGGGGGTGCGTGCTACAGATTAAATACAAGATGTTGTCTGTAGTCTTCCATAGTGAAGAATCTGGGGACAGTCTGTGTGGACGCAGAAAGCTGTTTATATCAAGCCAGACCATAGAGCTATCTAGTTCAATATTTTCTACACTGAGAGGTGGATTCTTTCCCAGCCCTACCTGGAAACAATGAGGAATAGTCTTGGGATCTTCTGCATCTAAAACATGTGCTGTACCACTGAGTCATGAAACCAAGAAAGGTTAGAAATACCTTTATAAGCTGTCCACCTTTGCCCCTATATTTGGCCCATCCCTTGGCTTGGTACTGTCAGTAGCAGATTTCTTCCCAATTAAAGTGTCATCTTCAGATGAGAAATTTTCCTCAGTGCCACAGCATTAAAAGAAATGGTTAAAACCACTCTCCACACCTGCTATAATCTCCATAATTGCCACCCCAACTGATTATTCTGGCTATTTTAACAACTGCAAATGAAAATGCCTGCACTCTAAATAGAGAGGCCCTCATTTAAAACAGTTTCATGCCATTTTAAACAGTCACAGGTAAAGGTAAAGGGACCCCAGACCAGTCGTGACCAACTCTGGGGTTGTGGTGCTCATCTCGCTTTATTGGCCGAGGGAGCTGGTGTACAGCTTCCAGGTCATGTGGCCGGCATGACTAAGCCTCTTCTGGTGAACCAGAGCAGTGCATGGAAACGCCGTTTACCTTCCCACCAGAGCGGTACCTATTGATCTACTTGCACTTTGACGTGCTTTCAAACTGCTAGTTTGGCAGGAGCAGGGACTGAGCAATGGGAGCTCACTCCGTCGCGGGGATTTGAACTGCCGACCTTCTGATCGGCAAGTCCTAGGCTCTGTGGTTTAACCCACAGCGCCACCCGCGTCCCTTACACAGTCATAGCTTTCCCCAAATTATTGTGGGAATTGTAGTTTTTTATGGATGCTGAGCTACAACTCACAGTGTTATTAAACAACCAACCATTCTACAGGGATTGTAGCTGTGAGGTGAATAGTCTCCTAACAATTCCCAGCACTCTTAACAGAATGCAGTTCCTACCATTCTTTAGGTAAAACAATGACTGTTTCAAGTGGTATGATACTGTTTTAAATGGATTGTGCAGATGGAGCCAAAGACACATTCACTGTTCCATTGAGACTGGCATTGAATGTGAGATCTTGTGATTTTATCCATTGTTTTGCTTGCTGCCTTTGTAAACTATCAGGACTACATGAATGCTCTCTTACTATATTACAAAAACAGCATGTGATGCTGATATTAAAGGTAAAGGTACCCCTGCCCGTACGGGCCAGTCTTGACAGACTCTAGGGTTGTGCGCTCATCTCACTCTAGAGGCCGGGAGCCAGCGCTGTCCGCAGACACTTCCGGGTCACATGGCCAGCGTGACGAAGCTGCTCCGGCGAACCGGCACCAGAGCAGCACACAGAAACACAGTTTACCTTCCCGCTATAAAGCGGTACCTATCTATCTACTTGCACTTAAGGGTGCTTTCGAACTGCTAGGTGGGCAGGAGCTGGGACCGAACGGCGGGAGCTCACCCCGCCGCGGGGATTCGAACCGCCGACCCACAGTGCCACCCGCGTCCCTTAAGCGGGTTTCTTAAGTACAGTACTTTGTTTTGCAAGTGATCTTTTGTGAAACGAAGTGGCATCAGATGGCCTATTCCTTAACACCCCAAAGCTTCTACTTCTCCTGAGAAGCAATATTCACCCAGCTACTGCCTTTGTCTTCTAGATCATCCTCCCTATCTTCTAATATAGTTTCACATGATTGGCCATTTGTAGTTTTTTACCAGAAAGGCATACTATGTGCCACATCTGAATGTGTTAAAGAAAGCAATAGGGTACATAAAGCAGCTTGTGTCTGCTGTAGTAAGAAGTCGAGGCAATTCAATCCCTGCACGTTTCCTAGGGAAATCTAATTAAATATCATGTCATCAACATTTTGCCCATGTCAGATCCAGCACTTTCAACATGATACAATTTTTGGCATGGAGTAAAACAAACAAACATAGGACTGATGTGATACCTCTGTGGCTTGGTTTCTTACGTCTCTTTTCATCTCACTTTGCTCACATGGGGAAACTAATGAAAAACAACAGAAAAACCATCTTTAGCTGAATATGTTTCTCAAGTTTATTTCTGGAGTTTAGGGATATGCCACGGGGTAGAGTTTCTGTCACATGCAGGGACCTTGTTTGGAAAGCTTCTGCAGACTGAAAGGCTATTTATTTTTCCTTATAATGAAAATACAAGAATAGGATAGGAATTCAATGAGTGATTTTTATTTATTCTGGCACCTACTTTAAATATGCCATTTAGCTGCCAAGAAAGAAACACAAACAACCTTTCTTTTCCCTCTCTCCTTATTCCTCACTCCATCCATTATGTGCACACATGGCACTAAGTAGCGGGTGGTTCTGGTGCTCTGTGTGTAAATATATATGCTGTATGGGGAGTGTTTTGAAACACATAACAGTTGTGAAAATATTGTTAAAAGAAATTTCTACCGGGGGAAGAAATGCACACACACACACACACACACACACACATCTCTACACAATTTCAAACTGTTAATAATATATTAAAGATTTAAGGCTGAGTGAAAAGCCGTCTGCACAAAGTCACACAGCCAAGATAATAGGAAAGTGGAAGTGAATGCATAAATAAATTACATGGGCAGGCAAAGAACAAATCCACAGAGATCGGTGGCAACATATTGTCAGAAGACAGCTTCAGGCAAAATAGGTGAAAATCACAAAGAACAGACTTGAAACACAGAAAGGGAAACAAAATTTCAGGAGAGCAGCAAAAGCAAAAAAAAGAAAGATGCATGATAGTTTTCTGATGGAGATCAGCTGACAGTGCATCTGAAGAATTAGGATCTAATCAGTCCACAGGGCTGCAACTCTTTGGAAAGGCGTAAATCATAGAAATGGAGTATTGCAGGCAGGGGGGGAATCTAAGAAACAAAGCGATTGTGAAGAGACTGTTATAGTCTGCTAAATATATCTTGACATGGAAAGTGAATGACAAAATGCTTCATTTCAGTATGAGATATGTGGGTCATGTCGCTCCTGTATGCGCAGATAGGGGCACAAAGGTTTTTCCCCAAGACGACCTGTTGAAGGCCTGCAATGGCAGCTTTTTGTTAGAACAAATTATAAGAAACGTCGTTTAAGAAATAACAGCAGGTTCAAGTAATTATGGAGAGGGCTAATCCGTAAAGCAGTCAAATAAATAAATAAATAAAAAGCTGGAAAATGGAATTTAGATTATCCATCTTAAAAAGAATTGGCAAATAATGTCATAGATTGAAGTCTTTAATTCCTTATCGTATTAAGAAGCAGGTGGTCTTCTAATATTTCTTCCTCTAATATGTTAAATGGATTCTCAAAGAAGGACTTGGATGTAAGCTTTCTGTAGCAGCAGGTTCTCATTCTTCTCTTGCATTCTCTTCAGTGAAATCCTGAACCTGAACAGGTCCAAAAGGAATTTGTAACATGATGCAGAAAGTTATTTTTCAATGTGGAAAATGTTTTCCTTTCCTAACCACGTGTTTTGGGGATACATAAAGTTGCTTCTTGGACATGTTTGAGAACATGTTCAATAATCTGTAACAGTTCTCCTTTATTTTGATAATTGTTTGATTTGGAATAGAAAAGATTATTTTGCAAATGGGATGATAGTTATTAGCTGTTTCTGAAAGTTCTGGCACATCCTAGACTGGTGCAAAGTTATGGCTCTTCCTGGCTCAAACTGGACTTTCAATGTGACTATAGAACATGCACACTGAAAGCCTATGTAGGTCCTCTATCAAGCTTCTCCCAATTTTGCACCCTTGCCCTTCCCCCTTATAAGTAAATGGAACAAGCATACCACTCAGTTGTATAGCGAAATAGTTTATAATCATGGAATTATCCACATGTAGGGGACGCTGCACAATATAAAGGGAGAGTAGATGATGATAGTGGTGAAGATGGTGATGATTTAATATCAATTTCTATCTTACCTTTTATTCCAAAGGAGCCCAGGTTGATGTATATTAAAAAAGCAAATCAATACAAAATATAAACAAAATCAAACATCCTCACAGATAAATAATTTCAAGTTGCCAGGAACATGATATTTTAGCCATCAAATGCCTAGGTGAGCAAGGTTGTTTTAAAGTTCTCCATCTGTATGAATAAGGTAGGAGACAGCTGCCCCTCATAGAAAGGACATTCCATACATGGGGAACTGTTGCTGACAAGCTCCTGTTATGGATCTGCATCAACCAGGCAGCACCCATCCTGCCCCCCAGTGTTCATGTGTTAGACGTGGGCATTTGCAGGAAGGAAGCCTACGCGTATTAGCAGGGTTCCTGCAATGAGCTACACATGTAGAATTGTCCCTTGCACATATCTATACCCAACATTTGGATGATACAGGTGAAACTGGGAGGAAACTGAGGAACTTTGGGAATAGGGCACAGGGGAGCACCACTACTGCTTGATCATGTGGAATATATTTTACACTTGCACAATCTGATGGGTGCTATTGAGTGTATATATTTGTAGCAACCAACCCAGAACTTGTCCATAGGATCCACCTATTATTCTCCTAATGCTCTACCCAGCCAGATGGGCAGGGTATAAATTCTTCTTCTTCTTCTTCTTCTTCTTCTTCTTCTTCTTCTTCTTCTTCTTCTTCTTCTTCTTCTTCTTGTCTCCTTGCTCTATACCTTTGCTTCCCTCTACCACCTATATGTTATGTTTCTCTCTCTGTGTGAGTGTATATATATCTCCTCTGGTGGCCATGTCTAAGACACCACACCCCAAATGCAAAGAAAACTGTACTTGCATCTACATTCTCAAGCAAGTCAGTACCTCAAAACACTTGCAGGAATTGAAGCTAATTATTTGTGAGTTTTGACAGTTTTAGATTTTGCATATTTAGGTGTTAATGAAGCACCTTTCAATTGTTGATAGCCTATTCCTATTGGAACCAACTTCCTTGACAGCTGGAGGTACAGAATAGCAATCATGGGTAGTGGCCACTGATGGCCTTATCTTCCATGAATCTGTCTAATCATCTTTGAAAGGCATCCAAATTGGTGGCCTTGCCCCCTGCCTCCTGTAGGTGCAAGTTCCATAGTTTAACTATGTGATATGTGAAGAAGTACTTCCTTTTAGAGTTCTAGAGTTATAAGAGGGGAAGGAATTTTCTCTAGCCACTCTCTCCATCCCATACATAATCTTATGAACTTCTATCATGCTACCTTATAGTCCTTATACCGAATGAAGATTAATGTTCAATGGCAATAGATGCCTGTGTCTGAAATGGAAAGTATGTACCAGATTAACTGCATTTTAACAGGGCAACTGAGTGCTGTGACATAATGAAAACCAAACATTTCACTTTCTTGCAAGATGGGGACTTGTACTAGCACGCCTTCCGCGGCCTATTGAAGACCATCCTTGTCCTCATATTACACGTCAACTAGTCATTACCACATTACATGATATGTAGGCTGCACTTTACTACATGGGAGATTATTGCTTACCTTGAACAAATTACCTCTAGCTACTGCTTAAAGGGAAGCTTACTGATCCTTAAAGTGTATTTAGCATCAATGGTTCTGGGCTTACAGCTGCCTAGAGGTAAACAGAGCAGTTTCTGGAAACAAGGGATAAATTTCCTATGTACATGAGCTCAGCATACAACTACTAGAGAGAATTACTATAGGAAAGGGATCCAAGTAATTTCCCCTCAGCATGCGAAGAGATATCAGCCTTGATTAGGGGAGCCTCTCTGGAAGCATCTGCTCCCATTTTAAAAATGCCCCTATAAATTAAAATGTTCTTCAAAATATGGGAAATGCTTTGAATTGATTGTTTTGAAATTTCAAAGTGACTTATTTGAATCAGTACAGTACGCATTATATTTTCTAAATAAGAAAACAGCCCTGTTATGCTGCTCATTAACCTGCATCCTTTGTTTAAATCTGTCTTATTTCTGTTTGGAAGTGAAAATATTGGTTTTTGCAGTTGTTGATTTTTGGGGGGTGAAGGTTTTGTTTTTTGCCTCCAGCCTCCTAACAAATCAGTCCTGAGCAGATTTATTGGCTGCAACGATGATTTATCTCCAGGGGAGAAATCCACTTGGTTTGTGTTTACATTTATTTCGGATTAGAACAGGCTTTGTAATTCTAAAAAGCCTAGGAATATTTAAATGTAAGTAGCTGTAAACTTGCAGAATCATACTGCTGGAATTCAGTGTTTAAGGTTATAATGCTTCTTTCTTCAAATGTAATTTCTCACAAATCAAAATGCCCTTACCTAATATACTTGGTGGACCTTATATTGTATTCCTAGAGTCAGATCCTTAACTCACTGGCATGTTTAACGGTTTTAATTAGCACCTATGAATGTGTTAATGTTCCATTTATTTCAGCTTTAAAAAATTTGAGCCAATGGGGAATTCAGCTAAGGTGATAGGAAGCACCAGATACTGTGGCACTACCATTTTTAAGTGGATATGAACCAGGATGAAATGCTATTGAGAATCCTATGTAGGAAGAGAATAATATAAGCATTTCAACTTTTAAATGCCTACTGAAAATCTTTCTAATCCACCAAGCCTATGCAGGTAATTAGTACATATTTCCATAATGGCTACTCACTGCCTTCCCAGGGGGCAACATTTGTAGTCTCTCACGCTCCACCTTTGAACCCCACCACCTTGCGGCACTTGCTTTCCACCTGTTGCGGGGGATTCCTTGTGGCCTGGGGATCTAGGGGGAGATTCCTGCCAAAATGCCCATTCTAACAGGCAATCAGTGATCACACTGCTAGGGTAGAAACTTGATGGCTGGCCAGGCATTGGCTCCAGCCCTGCCTGGCTGGGCAACAATGCTTAAAAGGGCTGTCTGTGTGGTGAAATTCTGCAGTGCGATTGGCTCCGGGACAAAAAAGCCCTCCCTTATCCTTATGATGCTTTTAACTCAGGGTAATCCTTATCACATTGTTAATATTATTTTCCTTTTCAGATTCCATATCTACATTGCTTTTCTCCCCTAGGTCATTTCCAGCTTAACCATTTGTTTTCTCCTACCTCCTGACATACATGAACTGAAGCACAAATTTAGGAGGACATGAAAGGAAAAATGTTGGCTGTATAATACAAAAGTTCTAGGAATGTGTATCGGCTCTGGGTATAAGAAAGAACAAATGACATCCCCACACACATACACAAAGGCTCCCTGCCACACAGGATAGAGTTTAGAGCAGGGGTCAGCAAAGTTTTTGTGACTTGGGCCGGTTCACAGTCCCGCAGACACCTTGGTGGGCCAGTGTGTGTGTGTGTGTGCACGCACACATGTGCAAATGCTATTTCTGGTCTTCTGGTGTGGAGGAGGCGTGCACAGCTTCCCATTGGCTGCAGGAAGTTCCTGCAGCCAATGGGAAGCTGGCCAGCATCGCAGCATCACAGAAGGTGGTCCCCGCTCTGCTCCGTGCTGGTTTAGCATGGCGCACGGCAGTTGACCAAGTGGGCGGTGGGGGCCCATGGGCTGGTTAAACAGCCCCCATGGGCCGCTCGTGGCCCATGGGCCTTAGGTTGCCAACCCCTGGTTTAGAGAGACTCAGGGGCTGAAAGGGGAGGTGAGACAGAACAGATACTTCTGTTCACGTAATATCTACTCCAATCCAAAATAGTTACAACAATAATTGCAGGGGTTTAGACAAAATGTCCCTTCCAACTCTACAATTCGATGAATTCAAGATTGATGGAAGCCAGTGGATATTTATGGTTACCCTGACTTCATTTCTCCCAGCCACTTAAATAATATAAATAAATAACTATAAGAGCAGAATAACTGTAATGAAATTGAAGTAAAATATTATTTAGTTTTTCATATTAGTGAACTTTTAATATATATGTGTAGAAAACATGGTGAATTTGAGACTGGGGCAGTGCACTCCTTTTATTAGCTTTAACTACAGGAGAGGAAATTCACTTTTTTAACAGTCCCCTGCTATGCACTAGAGTTACAGAATATATAATATTTTTTTTAAGCACTGCATTATCCTAACTTTAAAGTTACATGAGATTTTTTATATTGCCTTTATGAAGCTCATTTATAATGAAAGTTGCATTTACCATTTTCGCCCTGAAGGTCAGGAAGTTTTTTTGCTTAGTGAAGAGCTAAGAATGTAGTCCTAAACCCATAGAATCAGTGAGGGGGACTAAGTGTAGTTAAGAATTCTCTATTTGACTCACTGCTGTAATCTAGAATTGTGATTACCATAGGAATGACCCACAGGTTATAAGTGGCATTCAGAAGTGAGTGACTGATCTTCTTTGAATCTGCAGTATTAGGCAATGTTGTAGACAAGGCTCCCATGGTTGTGATTGATTTAAAAAATATGATATTGCAGAGGCTGTGAGAAGGAAGCTTACTTGTTAGGAAGGCTCAGTGGTAGAATACCTGATCTGCATGCAGAAGGTCCCTGGTTCCATCCCCACCATCTCCAGGTAGGGCTCAGAGAAACTCCAGTCTGAAGCACCATAGAGACATTGCCAGACCCTGTAGACCATACTGAGGCTAGATGGACCAATGTTCTGATTCCGTACACAAGCAATACGTTTATGCATTGTCAATTCAAGTATCCTCTCCACAGAGGTTCTTGTGTTGTGGGTGGAATAAAAGCATATTCTGTCTCATTTATAAAGGAAAAGAATGGAAGCCAAGTCTCACTAAAAGTGTCTATCATTGAAGAGCCTTTAATTACCCTTCTATGGTGAGTAAGGCATTCCGATAGAGAGACATTCCAAATATTATTTACCCAGGTTTCAGTGGGGATTTCTACAGGTTGCTTCCAGTAACTGGCTATTGTTAATCGGGCTGCTGATAATAGAAAAAATACTGAGCCTCTGCATTTATGGTTATTATTTAAATTTGAGTCTAAGGTTAACAAGGCAAGAGCTGAATTGGGTGGAAGGGATTGCTGAGTAATTTTGGCAATAATCTGGAACACCTTTTCCCAAAAGGAGTATACCATTGTGCAACTCCACCATGCGTGAAAACATGAGCATATCTCTCCTCAGCCTTTTCAGCATAGGGGAGAGATGGTAGTGTTTATTTTGGCCATACATGATAGAGTACAGTGCCAGCGAAATACAATTTTAAGCAAAGATTATTCATAGAGAGGGATTATGCCAAATGGATTGCTACTTATTATCTGCAGTTATGATACCTCTTTCCCATACTGTGTCTGGAGGCCTCCTGTATCACCTGCACCTTGTTCTAAAAGAATGCTGTAAATTAAAGATGAAGCTCCTTTTATGCCATCTTTTGATTTGTCACATCAAGACTCAAATGATGTAAGTGAATAAAGGCCCTCCCCCTTGCGTTCCAAGTATCTTGCAAATGTGCACCATTGAATAGGTTGAAACCCGGTTAACTGGACATCATCCAGTTTCTCCATGAATTCATGCATAGAGATTGCTTTACTTCTAGGCAGAAGGTCTCTTCTCTGATAGATGCCTTTCTCCTCAAGTTTTTTCAATTGTCCATATTTATCCTCTTGTTGGAATGATGGATGGTCCAACAGTGGAGTCAATGGCAAGGGTTGGCCAGAACTGAGTCCCGCGCCATCAGCACTGCCTATAAATGGGATTTGAATCTTTCTGCACTCAGTCTGGGACAGTTTTAGGAAAGGAAATTTTATACCTTTACTAATGGTGAAGAGGGAGGAGCCTCGATCTGTACCCATGGAATATCATATTGTGCCCTAATCAAGGAGATCAAAGACTTAATTTGAAATGCTGCATAATAGAATCCTAGAATGGGACATCCCTGTCTTGAACATTCACCTCCACTCCATGGATCACACAATTGAACTATCTCTGGGCTTGCCTCAGACCACAATTATCTATATTTTCTAACATAATATCTGCCTCCAGAGGTTATTCATGCAAAAATGTCAGGCTTGAAGAGGTAACTTTTCTTATTTGATCAGGATTGATAAAACCACAAGACTGAAGGTTACTTTCTGGTTTCTACCTCAACACCCTCCTGGAATTAGTGCCACTGTATTTCCCAGGATAGAGATGGGATGAGATGTGATAGCAGTGAGGTTGCACATGCAAAAATGCTTATTCCATCAACCCAGAGTTCCTCTGACCTCATCACCACCTCACATCAACTCATCCTGGTGAATGCAACACCACTGTCACTGGAAGAGCACTCCATGCATTGCTGCCACAGTTGTTTGTAGGGCAATAGTAAGTAAAGGTAAAGGTACCCCTGACCATTAGGTCCAGTCATGACCGACTCTGGGGTTGCGGCGCTCATCTCACTTTATTGACTGAGGGAGCCGGCGTACAGCTTCCGGGTCATGTGGCCAGCATGACTAAGCCGCTTCTGGCGAACCAGAGCAGCACACAGAAATGCTGTTTACCTTCCCACCAAAGCCTATTTATCTACTTGCACTTTGACGTGCTTTCTGCTAGGTTGGCAGGAGCAGGGACCAAGCAACGGGAGCTCACCCCGTCACGGGGATTCAAACCGCCCACCTTCTGATTGGCAAGTCCTAGGCTCTGTGGTTTAACCCACAGCGACACCCGCGTCCCCTAGGACAATAGTACCCTGCACCTAATTTGAATGGCTATGCTCTGCCTCCATGGCCGGACGCTTCTGAATACCTGTTTCTGGAAACTGCAGAGGGGAGAGTGTTGTTGTGCTCAAGTCCTGCTTGGCATCTGATTGGTCACTGCACAGGCAGGATGCTGGACTAGATGAGCTATTGGCCTGGTCCAGCAGGCTCTTCTTATGTTTGTATGCCTGCAGATGTTTAGTGCTGTTGCCTCTACATCTGTCCTGAGTGAGTTCTGGTTTAATGATGGCCACAAGTATTGATCAAAGAACACCGTCTTCACTTTGTAGTCACTTTGTTTATCCCTGTTACATACACTGCCTGGTTTATTTCAAAGCCTCTATGAGCTTCGAATATAGAAGATGAATATTTTCCCCTTTTCTTTCTCTGAACATTTTCTGTGTATTTTTAATTATGCATGATGGTTCAGTTCCTTTAGGTAATCAACAAATGCTGTCATGCAGCCACTAGACTGTCAAATACTGGCCATCTGGTAAAAGCATCTCTGCTGCACGTGCATTTGGGTTGGTGAAGGTCCTCAATTCCGGAAGGTACATCATACAAAAAAGATGAGGAAAACCAAAGCCTCCTTTTACTTGTCACATGCTGAGCTGTCAGATTTTGTGAAGCAAATGTAGGAAGCTGCCATAGCTGGGTCAGTATGACAAAAAATAAAAACAACCCAACTTGTGCCTTCCTACATGGCAGATTGTCATGGGATCACAAGCTAAGATAAGGATGCAATATGCAGGCCCATTGCAAGAGAGAGAGAAACCACATCCAGTTTAGCTAATGAGCAGAGCAGCAGAAAGAAAACAAGTCTTGACAGTTCCTTGATTTTAAGTGGTATGACCTAAGCCCATAGCTGTCAAGCTCTTTGCACAGCCAGGAGGGAAATTTTGGGAGTCTGTAACAGTCAAAACAGCTCTAATGATTTAGGCTTAACCCGAACAATGCCCCAAACCACTTTTTGATATAATGACTCACCTTGGAGTTCACTAGTTAAATACATATTTTGATAAATGGGGGGGGGGGGAGGTAGCTCACACAACTGTGTATATAAAAAGAACAATATTGACAAAACTGCAGCAGATTCCACTTTTAACATATAGACCTGCTAGAAAGTGCTTTTCCCGAAATTTGGGTAAGATCGGGTACTTTTTCTAAATGCTTTTTCTGCATTTTTAGATGCTATTGTTTATTTGTTATTGCAAGATTCATTGATTGCCTGCAGAAAGTTTTGCAGTCTGATATGCCATCAAACACAAAATGGTGTAATGCCAATGTTTGAATCATCTTTTATGATGGCCTCCTTTGCTTATGTTGACAGAAAACAATGGGGTGAGCATGATTAGCCTAAATTTGATGGGAAGACAGAGACCGAAAATTTCTCTAATGGCCCCATAATATTCCATCCCCATTAAACAATCAGAAAAATAAGTTCCATATACACAAGCATTGACAATTCACTTTTCATATTTCTTTTCAGAGATGTAGCTACCGCCCCACTCTTTATTTTACAGGAAGTTCTCACACAGGTGTTGTGCATTGAATCAGAAAATAGTTTCATTCAAATCTTAGCAGACACACGGAGATGTCGCTTAGGAATCTAAAGGTTAGAATGTAAATTAATATTGTTCTCTTGGAATGAGTGTAAGAATTGAGACAAGACACTAATTGGCACCTATCCATGTTCTAGGATTAGATACTGTATCTTTCAATAATAATAAAAGACAGATAAGCAGTGCCCTTGAATTTTACTTCCAGTGAAGATTACTGGTATCTGTAGTGCATCCAAATTTAGGCCAATGAACAGGCTTTTAATAAATAAATAAATAAATAAATAAATAAATAATAAATGCCTTGATAACCCTTTACTGTATTTCATGTTTATAGTCCTTAGAGCAAATAAACTGGATTTCTTGCAATACTTCTTTCCCCTTCCCCCCCAACCAACTTTGAATGGTGCTTATTACAAAATCCACTTCGCCTATTCATCTGCAATTTGACCCAAACTGCACAGTTATAAATGTTTTCAATAACAATAATATCAACAACAACAACAACAACAACAACAACAACAACAACAACAGTTCCCAGCAGAATAGCCTCTGGGGAAACTCTGTAATTTGGAAGGCTTTATCACCTCTGGATGGACTAGTATGCCTACAAATTTCAATAACTTCTGCCATTATGAAAGAAAAACCACATTTTTAAAAAACTACCCTAGTGTGCAGAGGTGGTGGTAGTGGTAGAAAGCAGACTTATGTGGATGTTACTAATAATTATTATTGATTCTCAACAAAATTTTACTTTTGTATATTATATATATTTGGGTCTATTTTCTGCCCTCTATTAACTAGCAGCCTGCTTCAATAGTTCTTTGAACATCATTATGCACATGAAATGCCACCAGAATAAGGGTTATCTTATTCTCTTCCGTGTAGTGGGAAATTTGCACATCCTCATTCCCATGTGCCTAAATAACTTTCCTTAACATGGAAGAAGATGAGGCAGGCCTTTCTCAGGCAGAATTGCATGTGAGCACATGGATACCTAAATGCTCACAGGAATTGCTGCAATGGGGCACATATTTTTAATATTGGACCTAGCCTGTTTGGAGCATTTTTCCTTTTTAAATAGTTCTGTATTAATTTTTAATCATGCTTATTTGGATCTGCCTGTGTTTATGAACATTATGTGCTGATTTCAACTATCATTCAATAGCTGTTTCAAGCGATTAGTTAGCTGTTTCAAGCGATTAGTATAACACCAAACTGAGGGAAATGCAGTAGGCCAGCCTTCCACAACTTCGTGGTTTCCGTGGACTTCAGCCGACATGCCCAATGGTCAGGGCTGATAGGACTTGTACTCCAAAGCATCAAGATTCAGCTAGGTAGCCGTGTTGGTCTGACACAGTCGAAATAAGTTTAAAAATTAAAAAATTGTCCAGTAGCATCTAACTAAGACCAACTAAGTTTGTTCTGGGTATAAGCTTTCACACGAAAGCTTATACCCAGTCCAAAGTATCAAGTTGAGGAAGGTTGTATCAGCTTATTCTATTCCTGGAATGGTCCTTAGCCATCCCTTTTATGACTTTACACAAGCAAAGCAAAAAAAGGTGGGGGGAGACTTTCCTGTGGTTAATCCCCCCCGCCCGTCCCAAAGCAGGTAAAATACTAAATCAGTCATTCATAGTTACTTGGAACTCATTTCCGCATAAGTGGTTTAAGATTACTTTCTAAGTAAGAACTGTATCACAGAAACAGTTCTCATTAAATGCAGAGTTTGATGGTCAGGAAAAAAAAGCTTGTTTTCTTGTTTATATTCTCACCTCTTGGTTAAAAAATGAAAGAAACCACATGCCTGTGGGGAAACAAGTTTACCACAGGCTGGAGGAGAATTTAATTGCCTGCAAGAGGAAAAAAAAGTGCCTGTTCAACAAATGTTGTCTTGGGAGAATGAGGCATTCTCAAAGCTTCAATAGAATTTGGTTGTCTCAAACATAAGAATTTACCTTCTGTAAAGCTGTTCTCCTATATGCCTATGCTGGAATTGAAAGACCTGCCTGCAGCATTTTTTTTTTATCAGCATTAAATTGTCAATTAATCAATGATGGCAATTAGGGTTTGATTTTTATGCATAGTCTGATACCATACAGTCCTGGGAGCACATGAAAGCAGTAACTACGTGTGATCAGAAGGGTAACTATTCCCCACATTACATTTATCTAGTCCCAAGGCGAGTTACTACTAGCATGTCTGTCCCATACAGTTCCTGTTGTCAACTATTACCAGATCATGTGGAAGCTGTGTCTGTGCCACAGAAGCAAAACTACCTTCCCTTGATTTATTACTTAAGACAAAATATATGCTGTTGCATCCTTGATGTCACTGCATTTTGTAGGGTAGGAGCCCCTCAGCTGTGAGAATGGAGCATAAACAGCATCCTACAAGCTGCCCCTGCTTTTTTCTTATACAATGTGCAGCACAAGCCAATGCATATCAATGCATGCATAAATCCAATTTAAGTCAATTGGACTTACTCTCAAGTATTCATATAGGGTTGTAGTCTTGTAGTATACCTTTGCCTGGCACACTACCCCATCCCTATAATTTTAGTTAGAGACATGGAAATAGCAGTAAGAGTTCCCCTTTTCCTTGTTTTTGATATGTAGTTCCTATGGACTCGTCCATTCTGGCAGTAATCATGGTACAGGTGCAGCTCCCAAGTTCCCCAAACCAACTCCCTAGACGAGTAAGATTTTCATAGGCAAAAGCCAATTTAAAATGATGTAGAGCTGTTCATGCACACAAAGCACTTGCTCCTTTCTCTTATTTATTTATATCCTTTTCAGCATTACCTTATCTATTCATAGTTCAGCAGGTAGGCCATGCTCATCAGTTTCCAAATTATTTGCTTCCTTCCTGGCACACCTCTTAGCTATTTTTATCTGATATTTCAAATAAATTACAAAATGCTTTGAATTGCATGATTAGTCCATTATGGATTCTGTTTATTACAATTATATGAACTTTTGATTAACCTCCCTAACTTTCATGAATAAATTATTTGGATCATGGGAAATGCCACTTAATGTAAGAAGGCTCAAGCAGAAAGTTTTCAAGAGATTAATCTACCTGGTTTAGGAGCCCTTTCTTCAGTTTACTTCCTTATTTAAGTTGTTCAGTACAGATACTATACAGAGAGAGTGAGAGTGAGAAAGGAATAAAGTCTATTTTCCAATCCACCTTATGTGTGGATGTAATACCATATTTTTCTCCCTATAGGGCGCACTGGCCCATAGGGCGCACCTAGTTTTTTTGGGGGGGGATAAACGGGGGGGAAATCCCCCCCAGGCGCAGGGCTGGGGCGGGGGAAGCCCGAGCTTCCCCCGACCCCAGCCCCCAGAACAGGCTGCTATCTGCAAGCCTTGGGAGCCCGGCAAGAACTCCCGCAGGCTCCCAAGGCTTGCGGAGAGCTGCCCGAAGCCCAGGGTGCGCTCCACTGCGCTCCCCAGGTTTCGGGCTGTAGGCTACTGTCAGCAAGCCTTGGGAGCCCGGCGGGAACTCCCGTGGGCTCCCAAGGCTTGTGGAGAGCTTCCTGAAGCCTGGAGAGCGAGAGGGGTCGGTGCGCACCAACCCCTCTCGCTCTCCAGGTTTCAGCGAAAGCCTGTACTCACCCCATAGGATGCACACACATTTCCCCTTCATTTTTGGAGAGGAAAAGTGCATCCTATAGGGTGAAAAATACGGTATATACTCGGGCGGGGGGGGGGTCACCACTTCCTGCAGGCATCTGGCCATGTTGCTGGCAAATCTATGCTACTGTGTTGCTGGCAAATTTATGCTCCTGTGAATTACTGTGTGTGGATAGATGGTGCCACTTGTGGGTTGCTTTTTAATCCTGTTTGTAGAATAACTATGACTTCCACAACTATTTGTATCACTACAATGGAGCTGGGGAACATGTGGCCTTCCAGACATCCTTGGGCTACAATTCCCATAATTCTTGTCCACTGGCCATGCTAGTTAAGGATGAGTAGGAATCAGCAATATCTGGAAGGCCACAGGTTTCCCTGATGTGAATTACAAGACTGCCTTTCTGTCAAATTGAAGCTCAAGGTAGCATACAGAGATTGAATACTAATATAAAGCTAAGAATATAAACCAATTCAGTGCATAGAGATGCATATTTACAAAACAACTACTACACAGTAGTGCTGGGCACAGCCCCTACAACCCCACTCGGGGAGAATCCATCCCTTCCTAGATCCTAAATCACTTGGGGGTGTTTTGCTTTGTTTTGCATGGGGAATGGAGATGCTACAATGACTGCTCTCCACATCAAATGGAGGGCACCCTTTGTGTGCCCGTGCACAGCACCCCCATTCCTACATGACTCCCGGCAGAGCACTCCTGGACCAAGTCACAAACCTTAAGGTTCCTGCCAAACCTCAGCTCAAAGAACCAATCGTGACTGGAGAAGCGTAGCCAGGGTAGAGGACCAAGTAAGGGTTGGGTCCGCTCTTTAAGCATAAAAAGGGGGTGGAGCCTACCTGGGAGCTCGGGGGGGGGGGGTCTCCACCTGGGCATACAATGGAAATATCTCCAATTTTACAGCCATCTGCCCCATTTTACATCCATGTATCTTAGGCTGAAACTACACTTCACACCCATCATATAGCTGCCACCTCGTTTCCTTTCTCTGAGGTTTTTTAAAGGCAAGTTTTTAATATAACATAACTGTGCTGTGAGATTTTCCTTTCCTGTTCCATTCATTGACTGCCACTTACGATAGCATCAGGAGATCTTCACACTAAACAGTTTGTGTTATTTAAAATTCTGTGAAGAAGAAGCAGGAGGAAAAAACCACAGGGCCATCACTTATAGGGGTGATCACAATGAAAACAGCAACAATCCAAATTCTCTCTGTGCTTCTAGCTCTTATTTAACAGGTTTGATGAAGGTGACGGATGAATAAATATTCATGGTAAGTTCATCATTTCTTCTACTACCTGCTGATTTTTGCAGCATGGTATAGGTTCTCATACAGTAGATAGGATAATCTTGCAATCACTTAGCTCAAGATGTCCATTCATTTTCATACTTCTGCTCCTAACCCACTATGAAGCAGCCTGTGGCCATGTGCAAAACTGGTAGCCTCTTCTCTCATTCACCCACAGCTCAATGAGAACTGAGGAGGAGGAGAATCCATAAGATGCAAAACATACTAAGTCCAGTGCTGGAATTTACAGTGCTGGCATTTACAGGTAACAGGTGACATGAAGGACCTCTGCCTGAGATCCTGGACCATGGGTCACAGTCAGAGTAGGCAATGCTTGGCTGAATGGACAAAGATTTTGAACTGGTATAAGGAATGGTTTTGCAAATTGTTCAAGACTTCCTGTTATTATTATTTTTAATTCAGATTTCTAAAATAATGTACATGAGACAAGGAAAGATAAGAAGAAAGCATGTTAGATGATGTCCAGATGTTCCCTCTAAAAAAGCTCAGCTTTAAACTTTATGATTTATGATTCTAAAAGGAAAAAGAAATGAGTGGGAATAGAAAAAAAAGCTGGTATATTTATTCAAGGTTGTACAAGAAAAAAATATGTTAAGGTTACTTGTGATGGCTTTTCTACAGATGAAGGACATGTATAAGGAGAAATCTAATTAACACACAGTTGAATAAAGATTTATTTGTTAGAAAAATCCACTGTGCATACAGTGAGAATGAATTTTGCGGGCAACAGAAGCAAACAGCAAAAGGAAAATGTGCATTGCTAAAAGCCATTGAGCCTTGTGTCATCTCCAACTCCCCACCCCGCCAACACACACACACACCTTTATAAAAAATAATATTGAAACCCAGGCCTTTTCATTTTCCTCGGTGCAGTGACATTTTGCGAATGGTAAAACAGTGCAATGCCATCGGACTCCTTTGTCTATTTACAAAAGGAAATGTCATCAAGCATTCAAAATGTCACTACCTGAGATGACGTCATAGAAGCTGCCATGGAAATTCAGCTTTCCTCATCTCCTGTTCCGAAATACGAGTGTTTTGTGTACTCGGATATAATCTAATTATGATAATCTGCTTTTGATAGTCAAATAATATTGAGTGTAATACCTACAAAATGAAGTGAGGGGCAAACAGAACTGAAGGGATTTTCCAAAGAGCACAGATGCGTGCTAACATTGTCTCCTGCTTAAGCCAATTATTATTGCTGTACAGACAAATGTGTGCTAACAGTGTCTACCTCTTAAGCCTTCTTATTACAGTCCCTTTTCAAAGTGTCAGACACACGTAAACCTGCATATGAGTAATCTTTACACTAAGCACACTTCACCTTAATTGCCTTGCCTCACGAAATAATGCAAACATAAGTCTCTTGTATTTGTGCAAAAGCTTTTCTGAAGTCCAAAGAATAGGGATCCACTTTTGCATTACTCAAGCTCTATAGTGGGTTTACCTTACAATCCTTTTCTTCCCTTTTCTCCCATTTCAGAATGTCAAAGCCCTGGTTCTTATTCCTCGCAAAGTGGCTCAAGCATATGACTTTGGGATGCAGATGATATGTCTGAGAGCAGATCTCCCCAAACCTGACCCAAATAATGATATTATTTAAAACATTGTGTGCAAGAGGCTGTTGTTTCAAAGCAAAAAATAAAAATAGTGAAACATGGATGAATGTTGCCAATCCCAAAATTCTCCTAATTCTTTTCTGAAAGGGAACAAAAACATTAGAAATTTTCCATTCTTCTTCCATTTCCAAATTTTGTATGGAGAGCTTTGCATGTACAGTATATAGCTGCTTATTGCGAGATCGTTGTATTTCAGGTTGGGGTCAGTAGTTTCATGTATTAATTCATGAGTCTGAACTGTCCCATTGCTGTATTGTTCTGAATGAAAAAGCAAAGCAAAAATTCACATTGTGCTTCTACATATTTTTACAAAATATGTATTTTACCTCCAAAATGTGGATTTTATTCTACACAGGTTAACCCAAGGTACAATATTTTGTATGCCTTTGGGTGTGCTTGTTGAGCCAAGACTATACTGAAAAATTCAGTATAAAAATCAAAGGAAAGCTGCATGAATCAGGCCAGTTGCACTTAAAAAATGTAGACCAAACAAAATTCTTGAGCATCCCTACTTTGATTCAGGATAGTCCTTCCATCCCACCCTATATTACATGTGCATGTATACATTGATAAAGTACTGCAAAAATGAATCTTTCTGTGAGTGAACATATTATTATATCAAGAATGTTTTTCTATAGTGCTTAACCAAGGCCCCTCTGCACTTGTGTTCATTGATAAAACACAGCAAAAGAAAGGGGGAAGGGGGAGTTTTTATATGTTTTTATATAATGTTCTATCAAAATACATTTGGTGTGGTGTTTTACCAATGCAGAGGTGTACCTGTGGGAACCACTACACATAAAAAAATATAAATGCAATCATATATATAACCACAGCAGATTGCTATGTTCAGAGTTTTGTCAGTGCATATGCATTGATAATTTAAAGAGGAAACACATAGAAATGATCTGAAGGATATGAATGGTTTGGCATGCTAAAAGTGTTCTAAAATAAACTATAATCTTCTTCTTCTTCTTCTTCTTCTTCTTCTTCTTCTTCTTCTTCACTCGTAGCCAAGTAAGATTGTCTTCCATAAACACAGTTTTAACAATGACTCTGTAAGTGACTGTGGAAGCCAATTCTGGAACCACACGTCCTTCCACAGTGGGGACATTGGTGGAGTTGATTTGCCAAGTGTGCCTTCCTCTTAGCACATTTCTCCCTTGCGTCCTGAGTTTGAGTGTCTTCAAAGCCCATGACACCTTTGGTAAAGGCTGTTCTCCAATTGGAACACTCGCAAGTGTTTCCCAATTGTTGGTGGTTATACTAAATTTTTTTAGATTTTCCTTGAGACAGTCTTTAAACCTCTTTTGTTAATCACCAGCGTTACACTTTCCATTCTTAAGTTCGGAATAGAGTAGTTGCTTTGGGAGACGATAGTCAGGCATCTGAACAACATAAGCAGTCCAACGAAGTTGATGTTGAAGAATCATTGCTTTGACACTCTAATGTTCTGCAGGTGAAAATCATAATTCAGCAAGAATGGAATTCAGAACAGAAATGAGGGAAGTGGGCAAGCTGCTCATTCTTAGCAGTACAGCACAGCTCCTCTGCAAGCTAGTAAGCACTTGCAACAGGTCTCTCTCTACCACAAACAAATCAGGGCATAAAGGAGTATGACTTTTAATGCTTCCTTAAGTCAGTGAAGTGATGGGGCGTATCTGAGTGCAACTGTTATGTGTCCCAAAGTGCTTTTTTTTACACCAGGATAGTAAAACAATAGTAACAAATTTCATGCACACTGAAAGTTGTTTTTGGAACTAAGGGAAAATTCATATTCAGTGTGGCATGGAAATCTGCTGTTCAGATAAAGGGGGGGATATCTGCATTCAAGGTTTTGTAACAAACATAGTTTTTTATATATTTAGTTTGGATAGCATCCTTTATGGCTAAACTACAAATTTTGTCATTTTGTTTCCCAATGAGTTCTTCCCCAATAGATGTACAGCCACAGGAGCAGAGGGCTGTTGTTGCTGCTGGTGGGTGCTCTGCTCACAGATCAACACCCATGGAAAAAAACTACCCATAGCTACTTTCCTACCAGCAGCAGTCTCCATTACTTTCCCTTCAACTGGAGGAAAGCAGTTCCACCACAGTCACAGCAGAACAAAGCGGGAGAGGGGAGGGCTACATATGTAAAGTACATATGTACTTTAGGCATCAGTAAGGCTATCACATCATTCCAACCTGGCCATGAGAGGAAAGAAGGTGAATTAGGGGAAGAGGGACTCTTTGATGAAGTGTGGAGGGGACAAAGGAAATATGTTTGACTAGAGATTGTGGCCGGGATGATGTGCCTGGAATGGACATTTGTTGGGATAGTGTGATAAAGAAGGAAATTAGCAAAGCAGTTGATGGACAAAAAACCTGTGGCATTGAGATTGGGGAAGAGGATGATTTGAATGGGAAGGGATATAGAGTTCTTTGTGTGTTCTGCACAGTCGATCAGATTGCATGTCTACCAGATTGCATGTCTACAGTTTTATGGAATCCCATCTAAATGCTTACATCTCTAGGAGTGTGGATCAGATGCTGTCAGGCAGTGGGGAAATGCTAGAGGAATGAGGAACTGGATCAGCTACAGCAGAGGTAGTATGTTCTGGACTACAGCTTCCTTTAGCCTCAGCTAGCATGGCCAAAGGTCAAGAACAATGGGAGTCTTAGACCAGAACATCTGCAGGCCACCAGGTTGGTGATCCCTGAACTAAAAGATCACTGCTAATATCATGAATTCTGTTTGATGCATATGGTCTTTTTAGGAGTTCATGTAGAAAAACAGAGAGGGGACGAGATTTGGATAGCTCTTTGGTTCTACTGAACAAACCACTAAAACTAGTGACATATTGGGATCCTGGTGTCTCATAATGTAGCAGTCATGGTCTATTTTAAGTTACCTTAATGCTTGTGATTGTGTAGTTTATTTATAGAACAGAGTCTTTTGATGTAAAGGGTATAATGGAACAAATAGGTTTTATATAGTATTCCTCCTCAAGGTAAACTGGGATGGGTAATTTAATTTCCAAGGCGACAAATTATCTTATCATGAGTGAGCAGGCAATTTCTTTCCTGCAATAAACTAAGTAGGTACAGACAGTTCTAACCAGATGAAATCATTATCCTTTAAAAAAAGGAGAAACATTGAATAAAGGTAATTTTTACAGCACTGGTTTTTCAAATCACAGTGGGATTTTGTAAACACATTTTAGCCCTAGGTAAGATCAACATGCTTAACTCTTTCTCTTCGAAAGGACAACATACATCATAGGTCTATTAGATGTTGAGATTTGCAGGGGAAGACGTTTGCATTTGATACAGAAAAATATATAGGGCAACCTGAACAACTGAAAATAATGGCTTGATTCGCTATTATATAGTTTTGAGTATTTTTCTCCACAGTGATCTAGTATTGATTTAATGGCCAAAGTGTATCAGTTAGCTATCAACATTTGTTCTTAAGAAGGCACTGTGCAGTGATGGAGGCGAAGCGTGAACTGGGAGTTAAGAGTACAACTTTCCCTGTTAAATATGGCTCAGCACAACTACAAAGTAGTTCTAAATTTGGGCCTGGGTCCATAATGACTTGTATCAGGTTTGCCCACCACCAGGACTGCTGACAGACAACCTCTCTTTTATTCCTGCTGCACTTTCCCTTCAAAAGAACAGTGGTGGGTCAGTGACACTGGTAGCAGCAACAAGGAGCTCTCTCTCTCTCTCTCTCTCTCTCTCTTTCTCTCTCTCTCTCTCTCTGTCTCTCTCTCCATTCTTTAAAGGTTGCCTTTTCCTCGCTCCCTTTTTCTCGGGCATAAACAAGAGCAGCATCCCAGGCATAAGCAGCTCTAGAGAGCTATGTTTCTCAAGATTCATGAACTCTTCTTGCATTTTATGATCCCTTGTAAACATTAGAAAAGGCCAGAGAGTTGTTGTTTTTTAAAGAAGAAGAAGAAAAATATTGCAAGAAGAAGTTAATTTTTTTCCAAGCCACCCATCACTAAGTTTCAAGGCTCTTGTCATGTCCTTCCTGGACAAATCCTCTTTGGAATATGACCTGCGCTCCCAGAGGCAAACATCATGGAGGAGCAGGCCATACTGAGAGAACACGAGGCACTTGAGACAGGTCCGAGAACCCAGGGCCCACATTGTTCATGGCAACCCAACCTCCCCTCAATACACAGATTTGGAGGTGGATGCCAAGCAGGCACCTAAAGGTGTAGGTTCAGTCAACTGCCAGCTGCTGAAGGACCACCTGGGGGACAAGGTTTCATCATTAATAAAGGGATATCCATGAGTAAGCTACTCATCACTAGTGGAGTAATCCTCATACAATCAAGATGGCCTGTAGATGTCCTTCTCTGAAGGACAAGGCTTAAAGCCTTCCGGTCTAAGCATAGAGCATTGGAACAATGGTTTTGCACCAGCTCTGTGGGTGCCCATCTATCAAGTGGGATGGCTCATCTTGTGTTAGTCCTGAGTTTAGATGTTAGATTGTTGTCTGACTGTGATGTTAGTGCTAAGCATGGTTAACTCTGTACTACTTTGCCTGATGGCCACCTGATGGCTGACTGAGAGCTCTGATCAGCTTTTGAACCCCTGAACTGTGGCTTTGGACAGCACAAGAGCATACTGAAAAAGAAACAAATGATCACTTACAAGGGGCTTACCTTAAGGATGGCTCCTTAACTGGTTATCTCTTCTCTCCACTGTGATTCTAAGGATGATTACTTTAAAGGTTACTTGAAATCTTTTCTCTGCTTGCAAGCCCATTGTGCTGTCCAGCAGAATGGGGAATGGGTGAAAGGTAAGCAGACTGTTGGCACTAATATCAAGATGAAGAGCAGTTTTTAAACTGATTTCTCGGGAGAAAGCCAATTTGATGATCCAAACATTTGCACCACTATCGCTCAAGGATGAATTATCCCATTCCAAGTGTATCGCTGTTGAAAGTGGAAGGCAAAGAACCTGATAATGAGCATGTGTGTGTGTGTGTGTATCACAGAGAGAGAGAGAGAGAGGATAGCTGTTTAAAGATACCAAAGAGTCATTGAAAAAATTGCCCATGAGAAGAAATCTGGAGAACGATTCAGTCTGTAAGGTATGCTAATGATAGAAACTTCAAAGTCAAATTGGGAAAAATGAACTACTTGTTTCTAAAAGAAAACTTAGCTATAGTGGCTACATTAGAAATTTAGGGCAATATACACAGTGAGATATGGTTACGCTTGGATATTAAAAAAGAACCAGGAAGGGTGTATTGAGAATGCTGTTGCTCTGAATGTCAAAGGGGACATGGAGTCCAATGAACTAGAAAGCAAAAGAGGAATCAACTTCTACACAGAATCAGTGTGGGTGAACATACCTCATCTGAAAAGTAATTTAGTACAGAACGCTGTATTGCTGCAATCTTTTTTTCCACACTTGTGATTTTCTTTAGTTTTGTGGTTTCAACTTATGTCTTTAATGAATTGTATAGTGCTTTAAATTGGGAGCTTGTATGTAACATGCCCAGGGACCATTTGCTGAAGCATGGGTTATAAGTATAACTAATACATAAAAACAAATAGCATTGCTTCCTTAGCAAACCTCTGAGAATGATCTTTAGATGGAAAAATAAATTGTGTAATATGAGGGACTAGAGCTATCCTCTTCTTGATTGGGTAAATGTGACAAAAGAGTCAAAAATGCTAGAGCTAATAAATAACTGTGGCTTTGAAGAGTCAGGCATGGAACTGATTAAAGCAGAGACAACCCTGGACTTTTAAGCTTGGGTAGTGTTCAGGAGTAAGATGTATTTATTGTTGAACCAAGTGGGAATAGTGAACAGAGTGCTATCAAATTTGACATATATGCAAGTGGAAAGTTGCCCAGAAGTCCAGCACTGTTACATTTAATTTCATCAGAGGAAAGTTCTCAGAAATGACGGAATTAGTTAGAAGGATGTTGAAAGGGAGAGTCAAGAGGATCAAATCTTGGAGGTTATGTAAAAACTGCAAAAGGAGAAGCTCAAATATAATGACCCATAGATGAGGAAAAGTGTGAGCAAGTTCAAAAAGATGCCACAGCGGTTAACAAGCAGAGCTGGGGAGGTGTAAAATATCAGAAGACTTATTTTTAAAAGTGGAAGTCATGCCCAAACAAGGAGAGTGAAAAAGAGAACAAGTTCTGACAAAAAAGAAGGAAACCAGCAAGGGGAAATGGCTGTCTTGTAGAGCTGTGCTGAAATGCTCTCTCAGAATTATCTATCCTATTTGTGACAGTGAAAATTGGACTTTTTTGTGTGTTTGTTTGTTTTTTAAGGCTCTAATACAGCATCTTACTTTTTCTCTCAAGAATACATTTTTCTGCTGCTGGTGACAAAAACAGAAAATCTCAGGAATTTATTTGGAAAGCAATGGCAACTGAGAAATTTCAATTCAGCTGTGGTCATACTATGAAATGTCACAAAGGTATGAAAGGATTACTGAAGGAACACAGGGAGATTGGATAAGTTTATGTTCTGTTCCTGAAGCCATTCATAGTAGTGTTAATTACCTTTAATGTCTTAAATGGTTTAGAACCAGGATATCTGAAGCAGGAGACTATTCATCCCACTCATGTACAGTATTCAGATAAGAATATTTTTTTCACAACCTGCTGCTGTCATGGGTATATATAGGGTGTCCACTTATGTGATACACGAAGAGGAACTAGAATGCCAAATAAGCTGGAGGGAATAGGACATATTTGCATACAATTTGCATATGCAAATACAACTTACATGTAGAGATTTAAAATGTAGGACTTATTAATATAATTTTAATATATCTTATCATGGTGGAGAAGACTATAACTACATGATCCTTGTGACTGTGTCTAGGAACTAACTGTTGATTTGTAACATCAAGGTCTCTGCTCTCCTTTCTTTAAGTTTCTTACATTTATTTATCTTTATCTTTAAACTAGACATAGACCAGAGAACTCTTCAAACAGGGGACTATCCTCTGACGTAGGACACATGGATGCCCTAGGGATGCAGGAGGCCATGTGCCCTATTATCCAAAGGACAAAATGGGGTATTTCCCATAAAGAACTTTGGAATTATTTGCACCAGCAGATATCCTTGGCCCTGAGTGGATTCTGCAGACATGTAAAAACCATGCATAGTCAAAATATTTCCTTTAGAGTTGTGTTGTTGTTTTTTTGTCATTATCAAATGTGTTTAGGATATGTGTTAGGATATGTGCCTACCCACTGAGTCAAACAAGTATGGTTAGGTTGTTTATCTTTCACTTTTGTGATTTTCCAAAATTTGATAATTAGTGGTTAAACTGCTGCGGATTTAGCATTTTGTAATCTCAACACTGCTATACATGAAGATCTACAGTTAGGCCATTCTTGAGCAATAAAGTCAGCACCATTCAACTGCAAATATTTTTATTATATATATATAATTGTGGGTTGTTGTTGTTTTCCATTTTTGAGTAGCATAGCCCTAACAAATGTAAAACTTAGTGACAAAGTCCTGCAGATTTGTGGCTGTGAATCCCTAAATGCTTCCCAGGAACTATCTTGTTATAAATAGCTGGGTTCTTAAAAGTGCAAATGAATATGCGGGCACTGAAAATGTTTCTGCAAAGCTACAGCTTTCCATTTGCCCATCCTATACCAGACCCATTCCCCAAAGAAATGTGCCTTGCTGTTTCCAACAAATATTCCCCAGCTAAAAATAAAAAGGAGCACTATTATCTATGAGTCTTGCATAGGTAGGTTGACAGTTTCATTCAGCAGCGGGGGTGAGGGTGGGGGGGGGAGAGGTGATATTGCTGTTGAAATGAAAGTTACACTGCCTTGGTGGGTGGTTTCATGTGGACATTATATATTTCTTCCCAAATTGGAAAGGAAAAGTAAACAATTTGATACAAAGCAATTTCTGCCATTCACTTCCAACACCTGATTCTTTAATCTAAAAATCCTTACATTAGGTTCATGTTTTCTTCGAGCGGATGAGGAATATGTGCCACCGAGGGATTATGAGAAGATATGGAACACCAACAAAATTACATTGCTACCTACTATTTCTAGCAAAATCAGGTTCAGCAATATCCTTGCTTAGGGCTGTACTACTTTTTCTCCCTTTCAGAACTCTATTACTTCCCTGGATGTGTATTAACTTTGAAGGGCAGAGAGCAGCAGAAAGCAAGGGGTTCTTTATACCTTATAGCAGATTTTCCCATTTATCAACTTAAAAGGAAAGTCCAGAAAAGCTCCTATTCTTGCCTTTCTTTCTTTCTTTTATTTTTTTGCAGGACTGATGAGGAATTGCTTTCTGAAAATAATCTCCATAAAACACAAAACTCACATTTAAAAGCACCAGTATTCTGTATTATTATTACTTTACACATCTTTGGATGAATCAGTGACATCAGTGAAAACATCATTCTGGACTCACAAATATCATCTTCAGTTGTTTTAAGGTTTTATGTCTAGCATAACCTTTTAAGCACATAAGACATTAATTTTAATACCTCTTTCTCTACTGGTAGAAAACTCTGTGGATAAATCGTGCAATAACACACTTCTAGACACCTATGGTGTCAAGAGTGGGGACAGTGTAGTGGTCTATACTGCTTCTCTTCTATACATGTTTCAGTGGCAGACCATGGGGTCTCAAATTTCAGCGGCAACCTGTGTGATGCCAAAATTTGGCACCCCTGCCTCTTGCCTTCCATTCTACATAATAGTTATAGCACCTCAAGGGGCTGTTTAAAACACCTTACAACCAGAGAAATAAGACAGACCTAAAAATGTGAAGTGCCCTGAGATCTCCGGGTATAGGGCGGTATATAAATCCAAATAATAATAATAACAATAATACATCTCAAATGTGAACAACCAGAATAAATAGGTGTCTTCAGCATTTGCTAAAAGCTGTAAAATGAAGATGCCAGACACACATCTGCTGCAGAGAATGTCCTTTGCGTGTCAAGGTCCCCAAGCCACCCCTCAAATAACTCACAACTCACACATAATTTTTGTTTAAGGTTTTTGGCATAATTTTGGCCACAACTTTATTAAAATACATAAATCTGAGTGCTTGCTTAGGCATTGGTTAAGACTATCTGTCCCCCCACCTGCGGACAGAACTGACTTCTGAACTCCCGTGAAAGCCAGTAAGGGAAAACAATATCGGGGAGAATGGAGCTGAGCCACAGGCCCTCACCTCTCCCTGCATGCTCCCGGGGCTTGCCGGCCCTAGCCCCATTCCAGGGATTCAGACAAAATCATGGCAAGCCCCTGGATTCCTTTAACGGAATTCCCTTTCCTCAGCAGCACTGGAGGGGCAGGCCCAGCCTATCCTAATCCCTCCTCCACCAATTTATAACCAATGCCTAACCGCAACCTTACAAGTTGTGACGATTTGCTACGCAGTAGGCAAAAACCAAATGGCCCCAGCCAATCAGCCAGATGGACAAAAATCCTACCAGGCCCCTGCCCCAACGGCAGACAACCCCATGCCAGGCATAAAAAGGTCAACGCAAAACCCCTAAAATTAGGGCGGGTGGGCGGGTGATCCGGTGCATGCAGCACAAAAGAGAAAGCTCAAAGCTGCGTGCACAGAATTTAAAACGTTCGATCCCTCCCACCAAATTGCAACATAGAATTTACCCCAGCAACCCAGCCATCCAATCGTTGCAACAGGTCAGCTTAGTAACCCTGCCTGGCAACAGAGGGGTGGCCTGGCAGACCCCACCGCAACACGTGCTCTCTCTGAGGGAGAACACGCGTTCTATCACCACCACCACCAAAGCTGTAGATGGGCCACCTGCATGCTTTCATGCTCTAAATAAAGAGACTGTAAATTAAATTGGAATAGATAACCTGGCCATCAGTGCAGTAAAAATAAAGCTGAACTTAGTATCCCAAAGATGACCTGAAAGAGCATGGCATTGAATTGGAGCAATGGAAAAGGGGGGGAAAGTGTGCTGACCTTGGAAAGTGAAATTTCAGCCTCATATAAGAACGCAGCGGTTAGAACTTATCTTTTGCCAAATAGACCTGCAGGATTCTACCAGTTCAAAGTAAGGTGACAGCAGTGATGAAACAGAGATGAAACTTCCCTAGCAGCAAGACGGCATAAAACACTTATACTCCTGAGATGTACAGGGAGTGACATCCCTGTTCTTTCACTCTGTGTGCTCAAAGCAAGTCATTTCTACATTGTTATAATAAGTTTTGCTGGCACAAGAATGATTCAATAATATTCAAGACTGTGCACCTAGTAGGAAGTTAGGACATGATCTAAGAGGATGCAGTCTGTGCAACTGGAGAAATCCTTCACAGTTCAAGCAGTATGTGAAGGTGGTGGACGACAGACACAAACCCAGAACCAATGTAGGCGGTTCCAAACTTGAACCCATTTATGAACAATGCTGTTATCTCCATGTGAATACCTTGAACTATTAATAAAAATACATAAACACCTGCTGTACAATGCGCTCAAAAGCCACAATATGCCAGTAATTGCGAATCATCTATTTTATATCGCTGCCATACATACTTTTGTCTATGTGTAGAATTTTTCAGATATTTTCCTTTATCTCTCTGTATAAAGATTTCTCAGGGCCTCCTTCACACCAGCCATGGGTCCAACTTTACAAAGGAGAGCCTTCTGTTTGAAGAACTGACAGAGGACAATGGTCTATTTGAAGGACTCCTCTTTTTTGAAGGAATGCTTGGTCCAAATCTTCAAAGAACCAGCAGGGACCTTGAGCAGGGGCCTTGAATCTGGTCATCAACATTGAAGATCTTGATGAGCTCACCAAGCAGGTACATAGATTAACTTGTGAGATATATTTGTATTTATAGTAATTATTTCTAATGGTGCTTCAAGATTGTCACTATATTGGCTGGGATTCAACTGCAGAGCAGCAAATTCAGATTATGCAACTAAAGAGGTTTTTTTAATCATTTAATTTTTCATAAACAGGTAAGTAAGTATACACATTTGTAACCAAAAGAAATGAAAGAAAATGAACAGGGCTGGGACAGAACCCTGTTTGAAATCTTGGAAAGCCACTCTCAATAAGTGAAGACAATTCTGAGTGGGAGCGTCTGACTCAGTATAAGGCAGCTTTCAATGTTACTATAACAGAGAAGTTTGAAATTGAACATTCCATCACTACTCTCCAATAAATAAGGCTATGAGATACAACTCTTGACACTTACACACCACAGTTCAAACCCAAGCCTGGATGGAATGGTATGTTGTAAAAGTTCTAGTGCAGCCTTTGATCTGAAGCAAGGATAGCTGCAGTAGTAACCAGGAAGATGTGTGTGTTTGGCATGGTGATGGAATAATTAAAAGTCAGAAAATGAAGAAAACATTTCCATGATCTGGCTCTCCCTTAATTGTAAGGATTACAATTCTTAATTGTAAGGATTGTATGTCCTGGGCTAAACACACTGTGTAATGCACGAGTGAATGGCGTAACACATTAAGAACATTTATTTCCTTTTGTAAAGTCCTGTCTCCAGACAATTCTATATATCATACAGTGGCACCTAGGAAGGACAGCATGAAGGCAAGAGTATTATATCAGAAAGCGTTCTTTGAGCTCTTCAAATGACACTGGGAGAAATGGAAATGGGGCAGAACAGAGAAAGAAAAGAAAGAAATTTTCATATATTCATTTTCATCTAGTCACTGTAGTCTGTTTGGACTGTCCCTTTAAGAGATATGTCTATTCTGTAATAGAAACTCCCATCCTTGGTGTGAGTCCCACCATAGCACAGTTGAAACTCAATGGAACATTCTCCTTGCCTGTGTAGCAAGTCTTGGCTGCTTTGCTGAGCTGCTAATCTGTTGTTCACAAATAAGTACAATTATGAAGTTCTCCTCACTCCTGCTGCATCCAGACCTGTAGCAAGGTTTCTTCACACAGTGAGCACCTTTCCACAAGATACTATCATCACTGCAGCTGACATCTACATACATGTGTGTGCACATGCACTATAGCAGTTTCTGCAGTTAGAGAGGAACTGTGGATGTCTCTTTCACAGGGACAGTATGACTACTGTTCAACAAGTTTGCCAGAAGCCTCCGGATCTGCTTGCAGGGCAGGCACAGCCAGAGCCCTGAAATTCTATGTTCTGGGTCCCATTTGCCTCTGCCGCTGTCTGAGATGTGTACAGAATGTAGCCTTTACTGTGTAATTATTCAGAGTGGGGAAAGGGATGTCCAGGGAAGTCTGTCCTGGTGAATTAAAAATGGAATAGGAAAGAGCTTTCTTAACCTATCCATGGTCCCACCTCTTTCAGTCCCCTCCTCCCTTTCCCTTTGACCCCTGCAATAAGGTTGCCATGTGACCTACAGTGGTACCTCTAGTTACGGACTCAATCCGTTCCAGGGTGCCATTCGCATCCTGAAAAGTCCGCAACTAGAGTGCCGCTTCTGTGCATGCGTGATGTGCACAGAGCGCTTCTGTGCATGTTTGAGACGCGCAGAGTGCTTCTGCACATGCGCGCGTGGCAAAACACAGAAGTATACACTACCGGGTTTGCCGCATTCGTATCCTGAAAAAAAGCAACCGGAGACTGACGTAACAAGAGGTACGACTGTACTCCATAAAGGACACTGTCCTATTTGCTGGACTTTCCAGCTGAAGATCAGTGTAAAGATAAAGAACCATAGGAAGGGAGAGGAAGGAACTTTAACTTGTCCATCAACAAATCATTGCTTGGGCAGATGAAGCAGACACAGTTCACCTGAAAGCATGTTGTATTTGCCTATATATATGTAAATGGTATACAAACCTATGTTCTTTTCTTCTTTGGTGGTACATCTGTGCTCATCCTAGACGTTGGGTGGGCCAGCTGTACCAGACAAAGCCAATATTCTGTGGCTGGGAATCATCTGGGGATCTCCATCCTCTGGAATACAGCACCCCATGCCCTGGAACAGATGAGATGATGGCAGCAGATCAGGATTTGGGTGGCATTATACCAACTGGCTATTGACACCACATCTTCCAGTGAATTTCTTTTCCCTCCCCACACTTATGGGTCTCACCTGTGTGTGGGCAGAATCTGCATCTCCACCTGTCTCTCATGAGACCTAAAAGGAAGCACACTCATACTTATTTTTGCATTGTCTTTTTCAAAATTCCAAGTATGTGGGAAATAAGTGCTTGTAGTAATTTGTTTGAAAATATGTAAATTCAGTCCTTCTGGAAGCCTATATTATCTTTGATCACTTGAAATAGTACAACTAAAAATAAAGAAAAGAAAGTTCTCCCACACATTAATATAGAATATGAACTTAATATGTGGAAGATTCAAGTTTAAAACATATCTTCTAAGGTAATTAATTTAGGCTAGAAGGAGATTTTTCCCCCTTAAATTGTTATCCACAGAGAACAGAGTCCTGTAATTACACAGAAGGTGTCAAAAGGCCATTAAAAAGGTCTAAACAATCAGATATTATCTATCATAACAAGATTTTGTGCACCTCTGATTAACAATAGGCTACATCTACCCAGATAACCGAGAAATTACTCATAACCATGTTACTATTACTGTAGCTGTAGCAACATTGTGGTATGCAGTTACATCTTGCTGGAAGCAGAATCTGCAGATCTTTAATGAGCGAAGACCCTGAAAGAAGTTTCTGTTTTGTTTTCTGTTTCCTCACACCATCAAATTCCTCTGCACCAAATTTGTTCTGGGCTCCAATTTGTGCCACATTTGTCAAATGTCAATATCTCTCAACACTTTTAAAAGTCCCAGTTATGAGTAGACACACACAATGGTTGTTCCTTGTCAAGTAGTGGGGCAGCTCCTAGACCAGGCTTCCTCAAACTCGGCCCTCCAGATGTTTTGAGACTACAATTCCCATCATCCCTGACCACTGGTCCTGCTAGCTAGGGATTATGGGAGTTGTAGGCCAAAAACATATGGAGGGCCGAGTTTGAGGAAGCCTGTCATAGAGTTTCAGATCTATGGCATTCTCCCTCCCCACGTAGAGTTGTCAAATTCCAATTTCCTAAATTCAAGCAGCCTTAATTGGAAGTTTATGCTAGTTGATTGTTAGTTATGCAGATCTTGCTCTTTATTTTTCTCCAAAACATCATTTCTTTGAGGGGTTTTTTAAACATTTCTAAATGCAACGTGTATGCAAGTAAGTCAATGAAGCACAAGGCTCTTCTGCAGGCACCTCAGTGCTGGGTTGGGACTGGTGTCCAAGTGACCATTAATCTAGATGGCCCATGAAAGTGTTTAGCTATTTTGTCTCATCTCCTGCTTGAGATGGAGCACCAGGTTACCTGTTGGGCTAGGAGGGGCCAATGAGAGAGAAACAGAGGTTGTGGAAATGCAGGAAACTTCCTTATACTGTGTCCATCTCATTCAGTATCATCTACAAGGACTGGCAATGGCTCTCCAGGGTTTTGGACAGGAGTCTTTCTCAGTGCTACCTTGAGATGCCAGGATTGAACATGAGAACTTCTTCATGCCAAGCAGATGCTATAACTACCAAGCCCTTTCCTTAAAAGGCAAGCACCACCACCTCTCTTCCGGATTTTAATACCTGTAGTAGCAGCTTTGCCCCACCCCAGATGTTCAGCATGGGATTAGTCAGTTGACTAATTAAGTCACATAAAATACATTTTGGTTCTGTCTCTTAATTTACAATCTGGAGCTCATTATTTTTAAAGCCTTCTTCATGCTATAGTGGGGCAGTGGAGTCATTTGGCTGTTTTGGTGAATTATTTTTTATTTCCAGAGGTAATCCTGGTCAGCACTGGGGAATAGCTTTATGGTGAACGGGTGGTTATGTAACCAATCTCTCACAGCCCTTTGGCTTAAGGGAATATGTAAGGAGACCTACATTGGGCCAAGATGGTCTCATAATATCTAAGGCTTACCAGTCAGAGTGAGATGGTGATCAGGTGCCTCCTTAGCATACCTTACAATGAACAGGTGTGGACAAGTAGAGATCACCTGCCAACTGATCTGGTGCTTGAATCCAGGTTGAAGATTTATCTCTTTGTTTTTATCTCATTTATAAATTGCTTCCTATGACACATCACAAATCAACCTTGCAGTGCAATAAAAGTGTACATAAACCAGATATTTTATTTATTAGATTTCTTTTGTTACCTGCCCTTTATAATCATGTCCCAGAGCATGCTACCACAATAAAATATACTCTCATGAAACTAAAACAGGTACAATCATAAAACAAGTGTAAAAAAAGTAAAGCAGTTACATTTACTTAAAAAAATACAGCTACAGATCTAGGTAATCATTAAGGTGACTTGCTAATCTACAATAACAATTAAAGAGCTGTTGAAACTCCACTGGAAGAATGTCCCACGACATGGCACCAGTAGCACTATGTAAAACAACTAAAACCAATTCCATATACAAATGCTGTTCAAAAAGGTTTCCATGCAGAAAATCATATAGAAACAAATGTATTTTTCTAAATAATAAAAAAACAGTGTAAACAATTGCATATAGAAAAAAGCCACATATAAAAAAATGAGATGCCCATGTAGTATAGACAGCTCCTTGAGTAAAGCCAACCTCTTCCCTGCCCATTTCACGTGTTTTCTGATTATGGGAGACAAGTGGGGAGGGGAGCTTGTTACAGTAGGAGATGGAGACACCCATGACTCTTCCTGAGGCTGACTCATCTCTGCCTCTTGGCCTCCATCCTCCCCCTTGCCTGCTTCTGCTTCTGCTTCGGGATTTCTCTCTGCCACAGACTCTCTCCGCTCACTAATCCCTGTTACCTCTTCAGTTTCCGACACTTCCTTCTCCCAAACTTGTCCCTCTTCTCCCTTTGACCACTCATTGTCATCCCACCACCACTCCCTGGGCTCTGAGCCTTTTCCCCTTGAGGGCTCCCCCACCATTCCTCTATGTCCAACTAGTCCATGACATTAGGTGATTTTGGAAATGGAAATCTAAATTTCCCTCACCCAACCTCTAAACTGCAATATGAGGATAATGGAATGCATTGGCACCAGCACATCAATATGTTTGGAAAGATTCATTGTTTTCTTTCGGCAGTTCGCACTTCTGCCCTGGAGGTATTGTGAACAAGGAAGTTCCGTCTCTGGACAATTGAATTGTTACTTCAGGATTTCTTTTCTCTGTTGATATCACTGTTTCCCTTATGTGTCAATCCTAGCTCTGTCTTCCTTCACTGGTTTGACAGTAGAAGCTGACTCATGCTTCACAAAATGATTAGGTAGAATACTGCCTGCACATATTTATTTATTTATTTGTTAGCTCCCTTAGCAGCCTGTCACCATGAAGTTCCAGGGCAGGATACAACGCTTGAAAAAATAAATCAGTTTTAACAAATTGTCTCTCATATCTGGTTCTATAAAGGCTAGAAATACCTAGCTGTTCTATTTTAAATGTAGATTTAGCACACATAGAGGAGAGTTGTTGAAAGCTCACTAAACTCTTTCCCTAGACACCTTTCATAAGATGGCGGTCAAACTTCAGAGGTTGGGAGATGCTCCTGTACTTGTGAAAGGTCCCCACTCACCAGGGTTCTTAGCCATGCAAGGAACCTCCTTGGTTCAGAAGTTCAATCTCCAACCTGGGGAAGGCAATTGTGGGAACTTAATATTCCCAGTCCCCTCTTCCCCTGCCATGTAAACACACAAATAGAACACTGGACTTTAGTTTAAGCATGTAACCCTTTACTTCAGGGGCACCAGCTCTATGGGGCTGAGGTGTCTTCACCCTTGCCCCCAATATTTGTTGGGGGGGTGGGCCCTCTCAGTGTTGAGAGGATGGAGGAGGCCAAGCATGGCGCTGATTGAGGCATGGCTTCCGCGGCTGGTTCCTCCTAAGGAGCCACAAGTCATTAAAGCTGTGCCACACTGGGCTACACTCACGGCCTCCTTCCAATGACAAGATGTGCATTGCATATATAACGTTACTTGTGCATGATGTCCGCTGGGCACATGATGTCACACACATGCATGCTGTGCATTGCACACCTGGTGTCATATGTGTGCATTGCACATCAGGCTCCCTCAATCTTGGGCACAAGTTGGCACCTCTGCTTTACTTTGATTCTGTGCATGGAGCACACAGGCCCCTTAGCAACCTGGTTTCTTTCTAGCATAGCTAGTACAATGGTCCACTGTACTTTGGCTTGCCCTTGGTTCATAATCACAGGTGAGTAGACTGTGAGTCCTTGATGCTCACTATATAAATCAAACAAGCTGACTTAAAACAATAAAACATTTGGAATTCAAAGGCAAGCTGAAAGATCAGATGGAGAGACGTTATACTAAAGATGTCCAAGTTACTTTGTTACATAGCATATTATATTGTTTTGAAAAATGTTTGAGCCAGGGATTGAATTAGTTTAGTTTTACCCACCTTGGAAGAATGGCAGATGCAAGTAATCGACTATATGGAAATGGCTGAGATGACTGGCAGAATCCGAGACCAGGGAGAAGAGTTGGTGGAAGAAGATTGGAGGAAATTTAAAACTTATTTACAGAAGTATTGTAAAATGTATGAATGCTGATGACATTGAATTAAAATGAAGGGGTTCTAGTAATAAGAGATAAAAATTTGAAACTTGGGAGGTAAAATAAATAAGGATAAAGTAGTAGGATACGAATTTGCTGAACTAATTGTTAAAAAGGGATATAAAAAAGGGAGTCGTGAGGAAGTCAGGAAAATAAGTTAATTGAAGATGAATAATTGGAAAAGAGTGATTTGTGTTTTTCTTATTCTACTTTTTGAGTGTTGATTGTCTTTTTTTGTTTTCTTGTTAAATGTTTGTATTTTATGTATCGTGAAAGCTTGTATTGTTGTGTTTTATATTTTCTCTGTGTTTTTATTGTTTTACTTTTCTATTGTTAAACTTAATAAAATATTATTTTTTAAAAAATGAATTAGTTTAGTTTTAGCCTTAGAACAATATGTCAAACAATCTGTAGAGATCATATGCAACAATTCGAAGCTCATTATTTTTTTGTTCTGAAGATGTCCTGCTGCTCTTAGCAGCTGAAAAGCAGGTCAGAACCAGGATTTCTAATTAGACATGAAGCCAGGTGATGTTGAGAACTTCCCTAATCAGTTTTAAAGTGTCTGCTGCTCTCCAACCTAGAAGGTTGACATTACCCTTTCCCCATGTAAATACCGTAGATGGAAAGGAAAATTGCTCTCTCTCCTGCATTACTTTTGTCCCAAATTGGCACTCATTAGAATGCTCTATGACCCCAGACTCAGAAATGCCAGCCTTAACTAAGTTTAACAAACTTTCCCCCCACACGTAGGGAGTAGATTTTTACAGCCCTTGGTGAAAAGTATTTTGAATCTTTGAACTTGCTGAACCTCTCTTGTACAGAGGAGAAGGGGGGGCATCTGTCTTTTAAGATCTTCTCTGAAATATTAAAAGGAAGTACAGTAATGGGAAGACTTTGGTCTTAAAAAATTAGACATATTTAGTTCCTTCACAGATTTTCACAGTCTGGATCCCAACAAAATGACATCTTCCTCGAGATGTTCATTGTAGCCAGACATTATCTCTATTAGAATTCTCTGACCCGGCTGATTTGTCTGAGATCGAATGTCAGATTTCAAATAGCACTTTTGCTCTGCCAGTAGAAAAAAAGAGACCTCCAGTCATCCAAGTGTTTTTCAATAAGCAAGTCTTCATTTCAAAGCAGACGAAGTGTTGAGCAATCAGCAATATCATGCCTCAAATATGTTTTCTTCTCCCTAACCAGGTAACCTTACCCTTTATTTTGGAACATATTTGCATAGAATCCATTCCTATAGATTTCAGAAACACTTGAATCCAAAGTTAGAATTTATTTGAACAAATTTCTTTAATACAAATTTCCTGAATTTCAACAAGAAATTGGGTTGGTGCCTTCAGCATAGCAAATTTCATTGGAAGTGAATTGAGAGGTTACTGTTTGGGCAACACATCTTGAATAATTTTAGGGGAATCCCAGGGAGAATAAGATTGTCAAAATTCCCAAGGGCATTTCACCTAAGGACTCCTCCAAACAACCTATTTATTGAGGATTCATCTTGATTTGCTTGCACAACGCTAATGTGGATAATAGATTGCATCTGGTTTTCTTGTTCTTATTTATTTGCTGGGTCCCCATATTGTTATGCTTGCAGGGTATTTACGCATGTTCTTGGTAATCATTTGTACTACTTTTTCCAATGCATTCTTCCATCACTTTCCAAACCACACACACAAAAATTTAAGTGGATTTGTTGCCCTAGGGAAACAGTGCTTTAATCCACTTTAATTGTGGAAACCTAATTTATGATATGTGCTTGAATTCCGCCCACAATCTGGAGGCACCCTAAGGTGCTACCAAATTTAATCCAAAGCAAAATAATGAGAATAATTTGGTGACTGCAGCATTTTGGAGTGAGTGAAGCGTTTCAACAGAATTAGCAAATTACTCAAATGAGTTTTGTGTGTTCTCTCACAACAGAAAGCAATTGTCCAGGTGAAAATGCTTACATTATATATTGCATATTACTACTACTACTACTACTACTACTACTATTGCAAACCAACTACAGTGGTACCTCGGGTTAAGTACTTAATTTGTTCTGGAGGCCATTCTTAACCTGAAACTGTTCTTAACCTGAAGCACCACTTTAGTTAATGGGGCCTCCTGCTGCTACCGCGCCACCACAGCACGATTTCGGTTCTCATCCTGGAGCAAAGTTCTTAACCCAAGGTATTATTTCTGGGTTAGTGGAGTCTGTAACCTGAATCGTATGTAACCTGAAGTGTATGTAACCTGAGGTACCACTGTATTAGGATCCAGGAAGTATCTGTTTTATCCTCTACTGCACTTCAACTCTCCACAGTACACTTCATCCATCTGATGAAGTGAGTTGTCATCAATGAAAATTCATATCTCAGTAATCATAATCATATACCCCACCCATCTGGCTGGGTTTCCCCAGCCACTCTGGGTGGCTCCCAACAATATTAAAAAATAAAATAAAACATCAAAGATTAAAAACTTTCCTAAACAGGGTTGCCTTCAGATGTCTTCTAAATGTCAAATAGTTGTTTATTTCCTTGACATCTGATGGGAGGGCGTTCCACTGGGGGGGCGCCACTACCAAGAAGGCCCTCTGCCTTGTTCCCTGTATCCTCACTTCTTGCAGGGAGGGAACCGCCAGAAGGCCCTTGGCGCTGGACCTCGGTGTCCGGGGTGAACAATGGGGGTGGAGACGCTCCTTCAGGTATACTGGGCTGAGGCCATTTAGGGTTTTAATGGTCAGCACCAGCACTTTGAATTGTGTTTGGAAAAATACTGGGAGTCTTTCAGGACCAGTGTTATATGGTCTCAGTGGCCATTCCAAGTCACCAGTCTAGCTGCAGCATTCTTCATTAATTGTAGTTTCTGTGTCACTTTCAAAGGTACCCTCAATAAAGACCAGACATAGTTTAATAACCATATCAAACTTTGTTTAAGCAAATCAGGGTGAATGCTGGATAAACAGGCTATCTGAAGGAGGCTTATGTTAGTGAATGAGGTAACTAGATTGTATATATGAATGAATGGCACCAGTTCTGTGTGTTATGTGAATATTTTGTTGATATGCAGTTTGCCGTCACTCCCAAAAGCACACTCTCCTCCATTGTCTCTTGAGATAGACAAATACCAACAACAGCAATATTTGTATAAATTGAGATGACTTGTGAGTAAATGGGAAGGTAGGGTGTGTGTCAATGAAAACTATACCCAGAAGGCACATTTAAAACAAAACAAACAAATTTATGAGAATATATTAAGGGTAAAAGTCATCTTCTCTGAAAAGGGACACAGTTGAAAAACTGAGGGAAGGAGAGAAGGTTATACATTCCTATTCTTTGCTTCGTTATAAACATACAGGTGGTAACATAAATAACAAGGAAACAGTTCTGCATATTTGCTGTTGGTTTTGTGTAGTAGCTGTCATTACTACAATATATATATATATATATATATATATATATATATATATATATATAGTGTTTTCTGCTCAAATAGTCCTGAAGAATTTTTTTTACATTACTTGCCAAGATCTTGCAAAATGTATAGCCAGATCACTACTGTTTGTGAAATTGGCAACTATGTTGAAATTTCTGCAAGAGAGCCATTATCCCCATTTAAATATGGGTGAGAGAGAATGAATATACATACAATACTGTCGTCTATCTGTGATAGATTGGTATCTTAAACTTAAAATGTAAGCTGTGTGTCCCTGTTACAACAAGATCCAGGAATGGCAAATGAATGGGTTGTGGTATAGAAGCAAATAGCCTTCTCCCTTTCTCCTCTGACTCTCCAGCACTGCTGTTTGTGAAAGCAGATATTTATGTGCTTTCTGCTCCAATTTTATGGAAATGATGTGTTCCTCCCACCATCCACACAAAAACAAAGATCATAATTGCAGCCCTTTAGAATCTGTGCATGCAGCAATCAGCAACCTAAATTATAACCTAGATGTCAGCTTTCCCTTAAGATGTTAAAAGTTGCCCATAATACTTTGCATTGTGTTCCTCAAGGAGCACAAGTGATTTGGAGCTATTGTATGAAGTTTGACATGGTTAATGCAATTTGAAAGTAAGTTAACTGAATATTAACCTCCTTCTCCAGGGCCACGTCAAAGCAAAGAGTGCTTTCTTCCCAGCCAAACAAGCATTTGATTGATTATGGGCTTTCTTTTTCTGAATAACTGTCAGTAGTCTGTAGTTCTATTCACATATTTTGATTGTAGGGCATCACTGTGATAACTCTGGAGTGAGCCATGCTTTTAGGCCCACTCCTGATGTTGCCTCATCCTCAACAGTGAATTACCTGTGGTTTTTTGAAGTAGGAGTCCAAAGTATGAGCTCCTAGTCATGTGTGGTTTTCCATGCAATTGTGACACCCAGTTGTGCAGGTATCTCAGTCGCATGGCGCTCCTGCTTGTACATATGAATATTGGTCTCTCAGGCAACCTGTGGTAGTGTAAGGAGGGAAACACCCCATTGGTGATTTGCCTAAAAATACATGGCAATACTCTCTGCATGAGTAATATGGTTAATAGGGCTTGTAGTGTTACCAACCAGCAGAAACTATATACCATTTCCTATTACTCTACAACAAGAGACCATAAAGGACTGTAGAGAATACTCCTGAATATTCTTGTATTTATGAACTAGTCTCTAGTATGAATGTTTCGCACAGCAAACTATTTTTTTTCCTGTTGAAATGTACCCAGGCTCTTCACATCTGGCATAGAGAAAAGTTGTTTGGAGAAGTAGTTAGTAAATTCTTGACAACCTAGCTTCCTAAAACCTTCCTCTTTTTTCACCATTACCTGGAAGTTCAGTTGTGCAAATCACTGAATCTTGGGACACATTAGATACTCATCAATAAGTGACTTGAGCTCCGATCTGCCTTCAGCTGTTAGGGATATAGGAATCTGCCTTATACTATTGTCAGACAACTGATCCAGCTTTCTCAGTTCTTCATTATATTTGAGCTTTCACACAATGTAAAAGTCACTTCTGGAACTATAGGGAAATATAGTACAAGTTTAGTGCTCATTTCTATGTTATTTGCATCCAGAAAAAGAAAACCCATTTTCAAATAATATGTTAATGAGTGCTAAACCGGCACTATATCCCACTATAGTTCCAGAAGCGGCTTTTACATTGTGTGAAAGCTCAGATATAATGTGGAAATTAACAGTTAGGGAAAGTTGAATAAACTGTCATGTGAATGCCACCTAACACTGGCTGTGGGGAGAGCTTTACATAATGTAACACCTCTTATACACAGAAATGGTTATGTTGCTTAATTTTCTTTCCTACCTTGCCTCTTGTCTTATTCCACACAAGTACAAAACAAAATAATTTCCCCTTTGCCACCTCAGTTTAAGCAAACTACTGATACTGAATAGAAAACAGGTTGTCTCAAACACACCAATCTTGGTTTATCATCCAGCAAAGAGACAGGCTCTTTTTAATGGTAATTGTGATGCACTTTGTTAATTTGCTCTTCTACCCTTGTAATAAGCTAACAGTTCAGCGTGTGCAATCTGGTCGGCAAAGTAAGCCCCAGAGGGCTATTAACACAGCTTCATTATTTAGAAATGTAGGAATAACACTTTATTGTCAATTGGAATTCTTTGTGTGTAGCTTCACGCATTTCTGATATAACTGAGAAAACAACACAGGCATTGTACAAAGCCATTTTGGAAAAGTTTACAGCTTACTGTAAGAAGGGCTGTGTTGCCGTTAGAGTCTCATATATTTTTGCCTAATATAGTAACTAAAGTAAAAAATACTTTCCGAAGGATTATCAACACTACCTGCATAATGGACTCTGCTTCCATGTTTTTCTACACGTTCTAGCTTTAAACAATACATTAAAAATACTACAGCACAGAGCCCCTTACTGCCTCTGAATCCCAAAATGTCAGAAGATTCCCCATCTGCATAATTGAAAGAAACTGAGATTGAAGCAAGGAAACAACAGCAAGAGAATACTTGAAGCAAGGGAGTTGCTTCCTAGAGAAGAATATTCAGTTGTTAGCTTCACAGCTAAGCAAGGATTTGGACCTATATGTCAAATCCAACACTCTTACACCATACAACGTAAGAAACATACACAAATCTTTAGATTTGTACAGTATTATGTTTAAGTTTATGTAAGAACTTTGCTAAGTGGAGTTAGCAAAGTTCTTCACGAATGGCAAATATGAGTCTACTCCTGACAGCAGGACAACATCATATATAATAACTTTGTTGCAGCTGCTCTGGGAGTGGGGGAAAGCACTATGGCACAATGGGTCAGTGCATCTGGCTGTTAACCAGAAGGTTGGGGGTTCAAGCCCACCAAGGGATGGCTGTGTGGCGGCTGGACTAGATGATCCTTGGGGTGCCTTTCAACTCTACAATTCTTTGATTCTAAGACTGCAGACAAACATGAGGCATATTAGTCTGGGGGTGCAGCCATATGCTTTATAGACCTAGTGATGCCTCTATGTGGACATTTTGGCCATTTATTTACACCTACCTAACATCCTCTTCTAGAATTCCAGTTGCTTTGAGATTAAGCAGGACTTATTTTTTGCCTGCCCACAAATTTGTTGAGTGGTGCAGCTTTTTTTAACCCTACTCTGTACCTGCCTCAGGGGACGTTAGGGCCAAGGGGTAGGGGTAATTAAATAGGTTTATTTGGTTGTATAGTAACTTTGGTCACCTTGTTGACAGGAAGGGGGTAGGGGTAATTAAATAGGTTTATTTGGTTGTATAGTAACTTTGGTCACCTTGTTGACAGGAAGGTGTGAGAACAGTTAATGTTAGATAAGGGAACAGGTGGGCAGCCTTAGGCATTTTTAGAGGTGAAGGGTGTTTCTGAAGGCTACCTGCTCTTGGCTGTGGGGCCCTTAGCCTGGATAAGGAGCCTATTCTACACCTGACTGAAATTGTGGGTCTGTTGGAGGGGGTAAGTAATGAAGGCCTCCCTATTGCCCATGAAGTGGGCTGTAGGTTTTAAGGCTATGCATTTACATGCAGGGTTTGACTTGCCTGAGCCTGAGGTTGTTAGCTTCCTTCCGCGGATGCAACCCATTATTTGAGTTTTGTCTCTTTATGCTTGGGCTGGTCACAAAAAGCACCAACAGAAATGAAAAATGACTAGTCATTGAGATCACTTGAAGTTACAGTATATTCAAAGTAGCACTTTCATGTTATGCTGGGCTCTGAGTCATTCTGAGATGATTTGTTTCTGCATGAGGATTTCCCCTCTCTAACAATGAAATCCTCTCTATCTCTGCTCAGTGTGGATAGGATTGCAGCCTAAAACAAATAAGAGGGACCTGGTTAAATTAAATAATTTCCCATTGTCTTTAAAAAATATTAAAATGGGAGTGACCTTGCAGATGTTGCTAAACTCCAACTTCCTTCAGACCCAACCAGGATGTCTAATGTCTGGGGTTGATGAGAGTTGCCCAATGACATCTGGAGGGCTGAAATTTAAAAGGGTTTAAAATGAAAAAAACTTTGCATCCCAGTTGAGCCTATATATAACTGCCTATATGAACAGAGCTACAATATATGGATTGTATTGTACTGGTGTATACCTTGACTTTGAAAAAAGAAGTAACAGTAAGCTTTGAAGTCTGCGCTGATTTATTTTAACCACATCCAAAATCAAACAAACCAACAGAAAACAAGAATTAATTCTGAAACACAGAATAATTATATGCTATTAGCTGAATCATCGTCTCATCCATATTCCTTCAAATTTATTTCGGGATACAACTATGCCCTTCTACACGTGGGGGGCATCTCCAGGCATGGACGGCTGTTTTTCACTCTGTACTAAACCACTGTAATATGAAACTCAAACCAAATATCTTATTATGTTTCCATGTGGATTCGCATAACCCCCATCAGAAATGGACTGATGAAAAGAGCTCTAACATCAACCCATTATAGCACTGCACAAATCCTTACACAAGCAGAGCGGTGCTAGCAGCTACACTTGTCCCAGTTACTGGATCCATCCCATTTATTTCAATAGTTCTAGAATGTCGCCATTATTTACCGGTATTTATCCATATTCCTTTTCTGGAACTAATTAAGCTCATCTAATTTAACTATTTGTTAAATTATCTAATATGACTACAGTCATACCTTAGAAGTCGAACGGAATCTGTTCCGGAAGTCCATTCAACTTCCAAAACATTTGGAAACCAAAGAGTGGCTTTTGATTGGCTGCAGAAAGCTCCTACAGCCAATCGAAGGCCACAGAAGCACTGTCGGACGTTCGGGTTCCAAATAAAGTTCGCAAACTCACTTCTAGGTTTGCGGTGTTCGGGAGCCAAAACGTCTGAGCAGCAAGGCATTCGGAACCAAGGTACGACTGTATTTGTTAAATACCTTAGAAGTCGAACGGAATCTGTTCCGGAAGTCCATTCAACTTCCAAAACATTTGGAAACTAAAGAGTGGCTTTTGATTGGCTGCAGAAAGCTCCTGCAGCCAATCGAAGGCCACAGAAGCACTGTCGGACGTTCGGGTTCCAAATAAAGTTCGCAAACTCACTTCTAGGTTTGCGGTGTTCGGGAGCCAAAACGTCTGAGCAGCAAGGCATTCGGAACCAAGGTACAACTGTATTTGTTAAATACTGGAGGCCCACTAGCTGAAGAACTACAGTTAGTTGGGATATTTGATGTTTCTATATATGAGCCTAACAACTGTTGCCTTTGTTGTTTTCAGCATAATACTATATTCTTACCAAAATCTGCTATCTGATCTTTAAGTAATTTTAGATATCCTAACCCCAAAGCAGCCACAGAAACCAGAATATCAGGAATCCTTTAGATTTGTGATTTTGAAGAAACAAGCATCTTTTTTCCTTTCATTCTTATAACAAATGGTTTCTTGTTCTAAATTAATGAACCCCTTTGACCCAAACTCATCATAAACAGTTGGCTTTCCAGAAATTCTTTATGGTTTGTGCATATTGGGAGGGTTATAGAATAAAGAACATACAAATGCTTCTAATATTATACTAGAATTGATTAACAATGTTTACAGATCAGATATTTTAATTTTCTAAAGACACATTTCTCTGTATTTTTGGAAGATTTCCATCAACAATATTAATGTGCATTTTAGAATGTTCTTTAGGGTTGTGAAATGTGTAGAAACTCCCATCTTGAAGTGAATGAAATGTTTTCTATTCTTGTCAAACTCCATGAACACCATTAAATATAGTGCAGAGTTAATTGGAACCAATAGGCATGGCACTAGTTAGAAAATTAAAGACCAAAGAGGAAACAGAGGGTTGTATCCAATGTAGCACTAAGTAACTTGTTTAATTAATACAAGAATTCATGTTTTTACAGTGGAACTTTCCCCCCCTCTCCTGCCTCATGCCCATTAAATGTACTGTATTCTGGGTTGTAAACCCTCCAGAGGATGCAGAAGGAAGAGAGGAAGCTTTCATTGTGCAAGTGTAAATCTTTGTACTAGAACAATGACTGCATTCAATACCTCCCAGGGTTACTCTTTTTTACTTTGTCATGAAATATTTCACATAACGAGAATATTTCAAATAATACATGTGATTTCTATGAAAAATACAGATTTTTAAAATATGCATTGTTGAAGGAAATGCTTTTTAAAAAAATGGTAAAGATGAAATAATAACTGAAGGCTTTAAAAGGTTCTCAAAGTTTACAAACATTGCAAAGCCACATACATTTAAAACAGATGGTGCTTTGTGTTTGCATTTATGCATGGGTCTCATAGCTCAAGAATCACTGACACATTGTTGTCCTTTAGTATTAATAATATGCTCCTGGGTCAGACTTGGAGCCAATATCATTTATCTTTTGTCCTGTTCACAAACTTTAATCCATTATTAAAATGTTCCCCTCCTCCTCCATATTTGCTGGTATAGATTTAGCATTTTAAGCGAGTGAATAATGCTAGTTTTCTTAACCTTGCAACAGGAACCTTAGCTGGACCTTCTCAGTGAGAACCGTCTTAGAACATTGAAGTTGGGTTTAGATTTCATTAATCATTCTCTATCTTTAGCTTTTCCAGATTGATAATCCATAGGGAGGAAGAAGTATTCTCCAGATTGTTCCTTTTCCTTATGTGCATAGAAGCAAGCAGATCAGCTTCACGAATATACTGCACATATGCAAAGCAGTTTTGTCATTGCTATATATTTCAGTTGTAGCTAATTTAATTGAATATACTTTTCAAATGTTATCTATATAAACAGTGTCATACCCAAGATTCTCCTAGCCCCCACCCGATGCCTACTCCAGTCCAACTTTATATGGGGAAGGGCTATATCTCCGTGGTTAGAACATCTGCTTTGCATGTAGAATGTCCCAGGTTCAATCCCTAGCATCTCTGGGTAGAGCTGGGAGAGATCCCTGATTGAAACCCACTGACCTACAGAGCTTCAGCAATGTGATGGCATCATGTGCCATCAGAACATACCCTTGGCTTCTTGGCCCACCCATACTTGGTTCTGCTCAATAACAATCCCGCTATGAAGCCTCAACTTTGACAGCTTGACTGAAACCACTGAAAAGTAGGATGACCAAATCTTTTCAAAACCTAGCATATAGATAGATAGATAGATGATAGACAGATAGGCAGAAATCTTGTACTTGACTGTTAGCCAACACTTGAAGGTATCCATTAGAGCTTTGAATGTTCTAAAATTCTCACATTATCAGTCACAGAAATCTGCCTGTAAGCATATATAAAAATAATAAGGTAAGAATGAGTCAGACACAGGTATATTCAATAATTGATATGGGTAGGACAACCTCATTTCCACCTTGAAAGTAAGTCTAAGTATGTGCACTCCTGTAAGCAAGAGTCACAGCAAGGGAAATAGCTCTGTCTCTCTTGCCTTTAGCTAGAATATCTGTTATGCTGGTAGTTTTCTGCATAGAGATTTTATGTAATCCACTGTGACTAACTGCTTTATATATCACATTGCTCTCAACAGGGCCAGCCCAAGATACTTTGCTGCCTGACGTGGAACACCAAATGGCACCCCACACATGTCTTTCCCCATACATCCTTGTGGCCCTGACAAAGCAAACCATTAAAGTAATTTCTTATGCACTTAGACGCTGACGAATAAGTCTCCCGAGTCTATATTGTTTTCATGAACGAATTATGTAAGACTATAAAACACAAGCAATTAATGCTTTGCTTTCTTAAGAAAAAACTGATAATCAGCGGAAGCCTAAATAATGTCCCTATTTAGTGGGAAACACAATTTCCAGACAAAACTGAACACAATTCAGGTTGTCTTGTTCTGAAACACAAGTTGGCTTTAAAAATGGATGCTTGTTCTTCCCCCCCTCTTTCCCATCCACAAGTGCATTCTTAATCATAAACATATAGTATAATTTAATGTGCTTAAAGCATTTTGCGCATTTCCCCCAGTGCTTTTTCCAAACACTTACCAGTACAATAGGGTGTCACAGATGAAGTGATAGAGACAGATGGTGGCACAAGAGCCAATTCTGAGGGGTCATGGGGGCTTGGGCCCCCACAATAAATTATTTGAAGGGGCTGGGCCCACAGAAAGTTGATGGACATTGCCATTCATTTGGGGGGTGTGCACTGTGTCATGTGATTGCTTATGTGGGGCTGGGCTTACCTGGGCCCTCGCAATATTTTATTTACGTTAGCACCCCTCGATGGTGGTCAACTGAGGGTATAACTAGATGTTGCATTCTTGACTCTCCCAATGTATTTTCTTTCTCCTTTCACACTCCTCATCTGTGTGAGGGGAATGGTTTAAATAAGGGCTTGCGTAACCTTCTACCAGATTTCAAGAAGTGGATTTTCCATCATGTCAAAGGTCACTTAAAATGCATAAATTATGAGGTAAGGGTAGGTCAGGAAAATGGGATGAAGTGATGTCTGAATGCAGCCTCTGTGTCTCCAAATGTTATCAAGATTATGAAGGCCCAGGTGGGCTTTCACTTATAGGATATGCTTTTGTTTGAATAACACAATAATCAATTAAAATGATATAGATATGTTGGTAGAATTTTAAGTATTTATATGTAACAATGGCTGTGTGTGTTCTCTGTGTGTTTTATATGACTAACAAAAAGTAGCATCAAGCCTGTGGTTCTTTGATTATTTATCTTGAGGCTCATAAAAGACACTGTACAGCCCAATTAGAAAATACAAAGAGTCTTGGACAGATAACCATTGTAATATGAATCCCTTTAATATGAAAATGCAAAGAAACACTAAAAATTTATAATACAAGATAAAATTTAAAAGGTATCGCATATTGAACACTGGGGCCAGTTTGTCCCAATTAGCTAAGATGGCAAAGCAGCCCAATGCCAACATTTGCTGCATCACCAAAAAAAAGTGCTTAGGTGAAGCATTATAAAAGTTGACATTACTCTGTCATTTCAGAAATCAGTTACTCAGACTTTAGAAAGCAATGCTAGTAGAAATGTTCAGAACCGAAATCCCAAGCTTTACATAAAAAAAACCCCTGAAGGTAAAGGTTATTACTAAACTAAATAACCTGCAGATTAATTCACTTTTATTGTGTTGTTTTACTTCATTTGGGTCAGCATTGATTTGATTACCAAGAAAGCTAGATCACAAACTTCAGCAGGTTTATCTTTTAGAATGAGCGTGTCCAACCCGTGGCTCTCAATATATTGTTGCACTACAGCTCCCCTCATCCCTGACCATTAACCAGCAGCTGGAGCCCATCTGTATGTGGAGGACCATACTGCTTTACTGCCCTCTGCTTTACAATAGCTAATATTCAAAAGGTGGTTTCGAAAAGCAAACCTCCCCAACTCCAAAAAAGAGGGTGCCTTGTTCTTAGTTAGGGCCAGGGACATGTACATCTGGATTGTGGTCAAAGCATCACTTGTTTTCTGCTTCTCCCTTCCACTTCTGGTTTGTCCTTTTTGAAAGAAGAAATCTGGTTGCATCTGCAAAACGGGAGAGGTAACCAGAAGCAGGTGAGTTTCTTCACAAAATAGGCAGGTCACTTCCTCCTAACAAGGGATTTGTCCTTTCCAGACCATAATTTCCATGTAGATTCCCCACTACTGCATAATCAGAAATAGGGCTTGCTCAGTGCTATCCTCAAGAAGTTGGCTGCCAAAGAAGCATTCCATTGTGCTGTTTTCAAAAGAAAAAAGGAAGGAGGGAGGGAGGGAAGGAAGGAAGATTTTAATCATGAGGTCATCTCATGGCCAGACAGCTTCCATGTGAATTGGCTCACTATCCAGTTCTGTTGTCTGCAAAGTTGCCAATCTCATTCATGTGAAATGAGTTTAACTGTACTATAAATCCCATTCTTAAAAATCTATCCCTCTCCCTCACATGCTGATAGTCTCAGGGCTATCCCACCCATGAAGTAAGGTGAAGTGACCACCTCAGGTTGCCAGATCCACAGAGGCAGAAGGTCCTCATGTAGATCTTCATTATTCTCCCTTGTTTCTGATATAGATCTTTACTAGCCCCTTCTGATGAGGGGTGGATGGGCCCTGTCATTCATTCATTCATTCATTCATTCATTCATTCATTCATTCATTACACTGGGCAACAATTTTTTACTTTTTGAATGTTGTCTAGATTTCTACAACTGATTTAGGGTATTTTTGCACTGCTGAATCAGGAAATGGCATCCGTTTCTCTCCATCAGGTCAAGTTTACTGTAAACTGAATGGTGAGCATTGATAAAGGTAAGTACACGTAAATTGCATGTTGCTTCACCATTTTTTAAACTTCAGGGCTTGAACTTCCGTTTCTTGGACCTCCTGGAATGCTCAGCGGCAGGGAGGTCTCTCTTCAGAGTCCAACAGTAGTCAGCCATCATGACTACGTCCCAGCGACCCTGATACCTGGTCTCCATCTCTTTCATGTCCTGGTGGAATCTCTCCCCCTGCTCGTCACTCATTGAACCCAGGTTCTCAGGAAACCGGTCCATATGTGAAAATAGGTAGTGCATCTTGACGCTCATGTTGCAGCCCAGGTCAGCATGTTGTTGACAAGTTCTGCGTAGTTTCTGGCCTTATTGTTGCCAAGAAAGTTCTTCACTACCAGAACAAATGCCTTCTGCACTTCCAGTTCCATTTTGTTCATTGAGTTTCCGAATTCTGGATCTCTGATGAGCTGACGGATCTGAGGACCTTCAAAGATGCCAGCTTTCAACTTCTCCATGGTCAATCCTGGAAAAGCATGGCACAAGTAAGTGAAGCAGTCACCATCCTTGTCCAGAGCCTTGGTGAACTGCTTGATTAAGCCGAGCTTGATGTGCAGCGGTGGGAAGAGTATTCTGTCTCTGTCCACCAGAGGGTCGTTGATGACGTTCCTTTTTTTGCAAGGCACCAATTCCTCCCGCACAGGCCAGTCCTCCTTCGTGTAATGCTGAGCACGGTCCCTACTATCCCACATGCACAGAAAACATGGGTACTTGGTGAAGCCAGACTGTTGTCCCAACAAAAAGTTCACCATTTTCAGGTCAACACAAATAAACCACTTATGCTGATCATAACCAATTTTCTCCAGCACATACTTCACCGCTTCATAGTTCTCCTTCAGTGTACTCGAGTGAGCCAGGGGTATAGAGGCAAACTGGTTGCCGTTGTGCAGCAGAACACATTTCAGTGATCGCTTGCTGCTGTCAATGAACAGTCTCCAATCTTTAGGTTCGTACTGTGGAGTTTCCTATACACTTCGTGGGGCGGCTGCCCCATTAACTTAGTTTTGATCCCCCAACTTTATGCTTTGCAGCACCAATTTGTGGAAGATTTCGAGGTTTTATGACTTCAAACTGATCCCTTTTTGACATAATCACCCAGAACTATCGGACCTGAATACTTCTTGTCATTAAAATAATCATTTCCAATCAAAACAATTATTCGACATGGGATTTTACCCCCACCAACTTCTTCTAAAATGCTCCACACAAGCGTACATGTGAACAAAAATGTAAAAAAATGACTTGTGGCCATAACTCAAAAACTTGACCTGATTGAGCAAAACCAATGTGATTTTTGGATTCAGTGCATCAGATTCGTCCTAAATCAACTGAAAAAACGCAGACAACAAATTTGTTGTTGACCAGTGTTATCTTTGACTGGCCAGTAATCGTCTTGTTAGGACTCTGTCTCAGATGAAATGCTAACCAGATGAAATGCTATAAAGACTAAGAGCACTTTTTTGCCTTAGCAGTGATTCTACAGGGTTAAGAAAAGATAACATGAGGACACACATTCTTAGCTGGAGGGCAGCACTTTGGTTCATAAAGGGAACAGCCACTCCTTTGAAGAATTTTATATGATAGGTGCAGAAACAAATATTATACAGACTGGTTTTGGACTCATTCGTGTGCTATGTCAGATGCTGTGCTGTGGGGAAACATGAGATCCAACAGTGACAGGTAGACATATCCTTCAAGTTGAGAAGTTAGTCAACAACAGCAGCAGCAAAATCAACATCAAATTCAAAGAAATTATTTTTGGTCCTTTTTCATGGCACTTCAATAACAACTGTCCTTTAATAATGTATTTAAAATATTTTTGAGTTGAATCTTGGGGTTATTTTTGTTCTTCTGTAAGTAGATATTGTTGACATCTTTCCCATCGTTGACAGGTAAGCATCTCTGCCTGCCTGAATTCAGAGAAAGAGATGAGAACAAACAATTTCTGAAGCTCTCCTAAATCAACGGAACTCATTCAGTGCCAGTTCAGAGAAATGCTTTGAAATGTCTGTTTTTCTCCCATGGCCTGGTATAGAAAATAATGTCTAATATTGCACATGTTCTTGAAAACAACTTCTTTTGCATTTGAAATGCTTTGAATCTCCACTATTCCATGTGTTATCTTCCATAAACTTTTTTGTAGAATGAAAAAGGTCAGTATTCTTATATAATATAAAAATTGAAACGATTGGAAGCAGGCTTTAAATGTCAGAAAACAATGGACAAAATCCATTTATGCCGTCACACTTGAACCATGGAAATTAGCTTATACAATGGGACTTCTTGTTTTCTTCTTTTCCCTCCAACCCCATCAACAGATCCCAAACAGACCCAACTTTTTGTTCCAGAAAGTTGGAGGACTTCTGAAGTAGATTGAAAGGGGTTATTGGAGAGGGGGAAGAAGGAATCTCACCTTTCTCAAATATATATCTATAAATTCTACTTCATCACACTTCCCCATGTTTTTATCCATAATCTCATACCAATTCTATTTTTATCTGTGCTTTAAAACAATTATATTAAAACTTGATTAAATATGTTTGGCTGCATTCAGACAGCACTTTGTTCCATCTTCATGATGTTTCAGCACGTGCACGTGTGTATTCTTTCACACAGTATAAAAATTGCTTATGGAAATCTTGTGAAAGTTTAGTGCTCATTTCTATATTAATACTTCCGGGGGGGGGGATCTGTTTGCAACTCTGGAAACCTGGAATAATGTGGGTGTTTTGCTTTGCACATTTCAACAGTTCTGGATCACACCTCCAGAATGTCAATGACACCCACCTGAGATGTGCCAGAACTGAGTTCCGGCAAGATCTGGCTGGGGAAAAAAGCCCTGGTTGTGGTTATTCATTTTAATAGAAAGGCACCCTCTAAGCCACTCATTTCTTACTGATGACATGCTTGTAAGCTACAAACTACAATTCTTAGCTTTCCTAAAACACCTGGATAGAAAATCCTGAGAAATAGTTGCAAATGGTTCTTCTGAATTGGTAGAACTCTGAATTTGGATTTTGTTTCAGTACAACTTGTGTAAACCTGCATCGATTGAAAACCTATGAGTTTATAAGCCATGTTGGACAAGCACCTGCCAGTGTTCATATTTTTAAGTGAATAATATACAAATAAATAAATAAATAGATACATAAATACATAATAAAAATATTATATAAGAAATTACAATAATTAGCAACAACACATCATACACTCTTGCAGAAGGCTGACTGCAATATTCATAAGCCCAGGGTTGTATCCAGTGCTCCATATGCATAGTTCCACTTGTGCAATGGAACTTCTGTGTTCTCTCATCCACTCACATGCCCCCCAAATCTGCTCTAGATTATCTTTTCTCCCAAAACTGATTTTGAGGGTAGAGATGACAAGGAGGGGGAGAGGAAGAACCATTGCATATACTTAAGTCCTATGTACCAGTGGTCCTGCAGCACTGGATACAGCCCTTAAACTCTAAAGCATTGCTTCATTCACTTTGTGAAACAAGACCCCATGAAATGTTCCCAGTACCGTACTCTCAGCAAGAGGTTAAGCATGTAGGTTAATATACCTTGGATAACATCTTTGTTGGAAGGTATGTGAACGCCTAACAAATTATCTGTCAAAAAGCACTGCTTTAACATTTTAATTAATTGTGCGTATTTATTTGCCATACCCCTTATCCTGAAGATTCATAGATATTATATGCCAATGGAAGTATCTTGAAAACAATTCCCAGTAGTTCTCATTAAGAGCAAATGACACAAGATGAATTTCTGTATTAAAAAATAATAAAATTAGGCGAAGCAGTTTCAACAAAGACTCTCCTCTTCCTGGAGGGGAGGGGTTGTGAGCGGAAATCGCTTCCCGTGTGCACAGGGGAGGTGTGGCCGGGCCCCTGGCGTCACTGGAATCCTGTGCCCACGTCATGCACTCCAGCCAGCCAATACAGCTGGCTGGTGGGCGTGGTTTTAGCCATTTGAAACAGCTGTGGGCACACAAGCTCCTCCTTCTTGTTCCTGGCTTCAGCTCAGGTGGCAGTTAGGCATTGGAAATGACGTTGTGTGTTGGATGGGAGGTTGTGGCCAAAACCTACCCCTTCCCTTGAAGGGTATTCCTTTAAAGGAATCCGGAGGTTGTGGTTCCTGTCCAATGCCCAGGTGGTGGCTAGGGCCATGACACAACCCTCCGGTGACTCTAGGGAAAGCTTCCAGTTCATTCGCATCAACAAGCTCCCCCTACAGGTTGTTAACCCTTGTGTGACTCCCTGCAGAGCAGGCAGGAGTCAAGTATAGTCTGTTTGGGCCCAATGCCTAAGCCAATATCACTCACATTCTGTAACCAATAAAGTTGTGGCCTTTTTTAGCCCATTAACCTAAAATACTTGTGTCCATGTGTCTTATTTCATTACAAAGGGGGGAGGGGGCTCAACTCACAAACTGTGCTTTCCATGGAAGCAAATTACAAGTTTGCTTAGTGACAATGCTATTGTTGAGAGAGAGAAGAGACTTGTGCATTTGCTAACAAACACATAGCATTAACAAGGAGTGGAAACTGCATATTGAGTAGCAGCTAGTATGACGTAGAACCAGAACTGGGATCCATCAATGGCATGATGGCTTATTGTTATGAAAATGTAACTGAATCTATTATGATAAGTGTTCATGACCTTGGCTTATAACTTCAGTTATATGTAATGAATTACAGAACATTGCACAGGAGCACAGATTTCACCATTGCTCTTCTGCAATTTTTACTGGAGCAATAGGAAAATGTCACATTTCACTGAGGGTAGATTAGAAAGAACACTGTAAAAAGAGTCAATGACAACCTGGTGTGCAGCTCTAGCTTGGAGTCCTTACGCTGATATGACCTTGGACATGACATGCTCCTAAAAGTAGTAAGGATAAAGGTAAATACTACCAATGTGAGCAAAGAGGCTGCAATATCTGCCAGTTACCCAAGTTTATGGCATTAGTTTTGGTTCACAAAGACCTAAAGAGTTCAGGACTGCAGGACCAGCTCCTCCTTGCTTCCATTGTCCTGACAGTACCACAGTTTACAAAGGTTGGATTGGTGGGAGTCCAAAGAAGGGCCTTTTACTTTGTGATGTCCACTATGTGGAATGCTTCCGAGGGAAATTAGGCAGTTAGAGACCCATTTGTTTACCCTGGCCTTTTGTAACCCCTTTAGTATCAGTCCCAGATGCATTTGCATTATGAAGTATATGGATTACTTTGGTTTTAGGTGTGTGTGTGTGTGTGTGTTTGTGTGTGTGTGTGTGTGTGATCCATTTTATTCTTCTCATGAATAGAAAGCGGTTTAGAATTTTTTATAAAAATAAATGAGTAAAAATAATAATTTCATGGAAGTGCATGTGCAAAGGATAGCGGTAGATGATCCAGCATGTGTCAGAAGTGATGCAACAAGTAGGAAATTGTGCTGTTTTCTGTGTTCCATGCACAGTCATGATAGGGAGCTTTAGGCAACTCCTCTCCACTTTGAAAGAATATGGGAAGGGGTTATGGGACCACATAAGCTTAGTGCTGATGTACATGTGTTCCACATGAGGCAGAACTCTGGTCCAATCAGAGCACACACTCACCCTGACATGTAGGTACTTAAAATGTATACACTGGTACATATGTACTGCAGGGGAGGGGGAAGGGGGTGCGGTTGGTGTGGGCCACCCCGGGTGTCACCATTGAGGTGGGGGGGGTGGCAAAATGCCAGGTGGCACTCAACACAGGGCCTGCAGCGTGCCCGAGCCACACGTCTCTCCTGGGAGAGAGGCAGTGGTGTGGGTGCATGCAGGCTTCACGCTGCACAAACGGTCCGCCTGCTGCCTCCCCCCCCCCCCAGGTGTAGGACAGCTGAGTGGGAAGAGGCAGGCGGACTCCAGAGGAGCCGCGTTGCACCCCGCCCTATGGGTGGCTCGTCCTGCCCCTGGGTGTGCCGCCCCAGGTGCCCGAGTAGCTTCGTCCACCGCCACCTTTCTGTGCTAGTCAAACAGATAGATAGTAAAGATATGGTTTCTATGCACATCAGTTCAGCAATCCTCCTCATGCATTCTAAATAAATTACTTAAATAAGCCTCTTTCCATGCCCAATAAGCATGGGATGCCTTTGCCAGGTGGCACTGTGGACCATAGATTGCAGCAAAGCCCTGGGCAATTTGCCCAATCTCCAGTCTGTGTGGGCTCATGAGAAAAACTGTCCTTGAGCCCTTGCATAGGGGAGGAGAGGAAAGCCTATATAAGGCTGCTTCCCCTGGAGCTCAGGGCCATTTTGCCCCAAGAGCTTCCTGCCCACCCACTCTCGGGTGAGAGCCTTCACTGAGAAATTTTGGGTCACTAGTTGACAGGGCCAGCAAGGAATTTTCTCTCTCAACCTGATTGGCACTTGGGTGTTTTTTGTTTGTTTGTTTGCCTTTCCAGTAGTGAAACTGTGGCATTCCTTTGTTAGGCGGAAGAACATTGTTCATATGTGGGCAGAAATGGCATTAGGCAGGATCATACGAGGGGGCTCCCATAGGGACCTAAGGGAAAGATTGACAACAGCACCTCCATGTTTGGGGTGGGGTATCTGCCTGGTTGGAGTCTGTACCATAGCATCCCAGTGAGACCTTGCTTGCTTGGCTTCCACCCAGTGGCTCCAGAGTCTGCCTGCCTCCTCCCACTTAGCCATCCTACAGCTGAGGGGGGGGGGAGCAGCGGGCGGACCATTTGGGCAGCACTGAGCCTGCGCATGCCCAATCCACCACGTCTCTCCCAGGAGAGATGCATGGCTCAGGCGTGCTGCAGACCCCATGGTGAGTGCCACCTGGCATTTTGTCACCCCCCTCAGTGGTGACACCCAGGGCGGCCCGCACCACGTGCTTCCACCATGGCAAGGTTCAACACTGGCTGATTCCTATGTAACAGGTTTGGGGCAGTCCAAACCTGACGGATCCATCAACATGGGGTTTGTGGAATGATGAACTGATCCTGGAGCCCAATGCCATGCCAACCCTGCCTGCTGATGGCAATAAAGATTTGGCCTGATCTTATCCCACCACCATTCTACAGTCTGGTTATTTCCTGCTCTCATGGGTCACATAATGCGCAAATAAATACAAATACATAGATATCATAAAATGTCTGATCTTGGACATTTTATGTAAGTGCAACCAAAGGCACACTTAGAGCATGAACAATTTCCATCTACGAAGACATAATCTACCATGATTCCAGAGCTTTCAGCTTGCACTCTTTTGTTACCCCCGTTCTCTCTCTCTCTCTCTCTCTCTCTCTCTCTCTCTCTCTCTCACACACACACACACACACACACACACACATCTGCCTTGCAGACCATACAGACTCTTATGTGCATTATATGTTTGACATTTGTAGCTGAACTTTGAGAAAGTTTCTTCCTAGAAGTTTGTCCTTCAGACAATGCAATGATTTGTGGAGAGAGGGGAGAAGATCAGAGACATTAGCATCGATGATCTGGGACAAAGATTTGAACCTGCTGACATCAGATTTACCTGTGTTGGTAGTCATCATGGAAATGGGCAGGTGATTTTCTGGCTGGAATGGCACATCGTGAAAAGTTTGCGACTTCTGACTGCTAAGATGACATTGCCTCACATGTCACATCCTTTCCCATGTGGAGAAGAACATCATTACTGCCGAGGCAGTTGCAATTGTGTTCCAGTGAAAGCCTACTGAAGAAAAAGCACTGTGTGCTCATTGTCTATCCAGAGTCTGTAAACCTCACAGAGGAACAAAGCATGCTGGCATGGTTGCAGTACCAACAGGAGAACTGCCAGCCTTCTACTGTTTTCAAGTTTGCTCTTGTAAACTCTTCAGAAACTTAAGCACATTCTTTTACAGCGTTTCCGAACAGAGGAAGTCTACATTAAGTCTCCAAGTGCCTTGATGAACTAGTGACTGCATGGGGTCATTTTCTCTTGTCTCCTCCTGCCTCTTTTGTCTCTTCCTGTCTTTAGAGAAAGTGCAGAGAGAGCAGAATGATTGAAATGACTTTTTTGTTAGATAAATGCTCAGGACTGTCTTTTGTGGTATAGGATATTTCTCTCTCTCAGCCTTTCTTGTGACTCCTCTATGGGTTTCCATTAAAAAAAAACAAAAAGAGAGAAGAAGCTTAAATTTTTTTTGTTGTTGTTCTTATATTGGGGAGCTATTATTTGAATTTCCTAGCATCTGTCAGGTTTCTTGGTTTTTTCTCATGAGATAAAGAGATACTTGTGCTTTTGATAACCTCTGACTCTTAGGTTCACTTTTGAATTATGTGAACCAGTTTCAGCTGAACAAGTGGAACCTGCAAAAGAATTAAAGAAATGTTGCAGCACAGAGAGCTTTAGTTGAGGATTCCAGACATTTCATCACACACACCCTGCCCCAGTTCTCAACTTCTACCCTCCAGCAGTCACGATACCATGTCCACTGAGCATGCTCAGTTCAGAAAATTTTATTGATTGATTTTATACCTCACCCTTCTTGCTCAGGGAGCAATTACAAAATTTTAAAACAAGTATAGCAAAGGCATTCTTGAACAGTTAAATTATTCTAAAAACAACTGAGATTTTAAAAAAATCAAAAATGACTACAGTTAAAAAATTATAAAAACAGTCACAGTTACAAAACATTATTCCATCCACTCATCTTAAGAGTTGCCAGGAACAGTATTCTTCAATCACCAAATGTCTGAGCAAACAGAAACATTTTTGAACTCCTCCTGACAATTTAGAATGATGGAGACAGGGTTATCCAGTTATGTGCAATTGGAGGGGGTTGAAGGGATTCCCCATGTTTGATTCCCCATAATTATGAATGTAGGGAAAACAGAGTTTTGTTTTTAGAAGATATAATTTGGTCCCAGTAACAGGCTGAATTAGAGAGACATATATATCCCTTGGCTACATAGGGCCTCAGATATATGAGCTGGAGTTAGAATGTAATGATTCCTATCAAAGAGCATTACTTCCCAATGCAACTCATCTATTCTGCAACACTATGAATCCTACACACTGCAAAACATAATAGCAGGGACATCACATAAGCTGCCTCCTCTGCTAAAGTTGTAGGAGCATAGTTTAGTAATTATGGACATTGTGCTCAGGGGAGATATTCCATAAGATATCTCAGTTTACTAAGCAAATGATCAAGCTGTATCCCAGATACATACTGCTAATGGTACTTGCTGATAAATATAACAATCTTCATAAAGACCTGAGAACATTTTTGATGGTTGCAGCTCACTTGAAATTGCATAGCATTTGAAAAGTTGTAAAATAAAACCAAAAAACCCTCAGCTGGTGGCAAGTGACTGGAGATCGTTGTGTTCCTCCATCACTGTAACTTCAGGTGTTGTTCTGGACAGACACTCTATGATTAAAAAACAGCAACAACATAAACACTGTGATTGAACATATTCTGTGAGGATACATTTACAGATAAAAATGCCATACCCCCCACAAGTGTCCTGGAAAAAAACTGGACATCCCGTTTTCTCATGTGAGAGCACAGCATCTTAGGGTCTCTGTGATAATATGACACATGCGGGAGGAAGGTAAAAAACACACACATTTGTACCAACTGTTTTATAATGTGAGGGGAGTCCTCTATCTTCCTTTTTATCCGTGTACATAGTAAAACTGTGTCATTCATTTACAAAGGAGTCTTTGTGCTTCTACCAAGGTTAGTGCTATAGGCTAGCTTCAGTATATATCATTCTGCATGGGTGCCTGATTGTAGCAACTTTTATAAGACTAATCTTTAAATCCTGGGTTTATTTAATTAGTTATTAAGTGTTAAATAAAACCAAGCTTTTCTGATACAATTTTTTTTAACAAAATCCACACATTGTGCTGTGTTTTTTTCTTATGGCTTAAGCTTGCCACCCAGTCTCTGTGCAACGTTATTTATTTATTTATTTAATTCCATTTATCAATCACTTCCAACAAAACCATTTAAGAACAAAAACAAAAACAAGAAAAATATATCCAAACCAATCTTACAGATTTAGGATACTGCTCTCTTTGGAGATTTATTTGTAGAAGGTGATGGTGACCACACACCTGCAGAAGGAAACTCAAAGCACCTAATACCCCACTTCCCTGAGTTGCTATTCACAAGCTGCTTTACATAACACAGCTGAGAGCTAGAAGGCCTTTTCATAGGAAGAATGCTCATCTATCATTGTAGATGATGGATCATTTTCCTTTTCTCTTAAAAAGCATTTTTCGTGTTAGCGCTTCCACAAGAATAAATAATGGCATTTGAGAATGGCAGAATGTGTTCAAATAAAAATTCATGCTGACTTGAATTCCATACAATCAGGTTTTATATATTCAAGATTTTAAGCCATCAAAGGCAAAGGTGGAGAGTATTGGTATTCATTAACAGTTCATTCAACAGATGCTTAGCCTGCTCCAGATAGTGGGGGAAATCCAGTGCTGTCATTAGACTTGCAAAACAGCTTTTGATCCAGCCCAAGTGTCTGCTATTGTAGAAGGGGAGGCGTTTTTTTCCAGGATTCCCCTTTCCAACTGCAGTCCTTGTGATGCCTTTGATGCTGTTCTGACAGGTCCTCAACCCTCTCGAACACACTATGTGGGGGATCCGGATCCAGTGGGTCACATTGCCTTGATGGAGGCAGGGATAGCCCATGCAGATCCTCTATCTCTCATACACACACTTTATGTTTTATTACAAAGCGTGTTCTCCCTCATGGAGAGCATGGGTTGTGGTTGGGGCTGACGAGACACCTCACTGTTGCTAGGCAAATGGTTTGGTCATCCTTTAAGCAGGGGCGGGCTGTTACTGGGGAAATCTAGATGTTGCCATTTGTTGATTGACAGCCCGATTTGTTAAATACAATGCACGCAGTGATGAACTTCCTCTTTTCGCTGCGTGCTTCGGATCACCCGCCCTCCCTTCCCTAATGTTAGGCTGTTTTCTTGACCCTGCTATGCCTGTCATGGGGTCGTCTGCTTTGGGGCAGGGGCCCGGTAGGAATTTTGTCCATTTGGCTGATCAGTGTGTGCCATTTGGTTTTTGCCTACTGCGTAGCAAATCATCACAACTTGTAAGGTTGTGGTTAGGCATTGGTCTGGGAATTGGTTGGTGGAGGGGTATGGATTTGGCTGTGCCTGCCCCTCCAAAATGCTGCTGCTGCAAGGGTTTTCCATTAAGAGAACCCAGGGGCTCCCCATGCTTTTGTCCGAAACCCCCTGGCAAGGGGCTAGGGCCACGCAAGCCCCTGGGAGCATTCTGGGGAGAGGTGAGGCATGGTTCCCAGTCCTGTCTCTCTCCCCAGGTGACTTACCCTTTCTGACTTCGCGGGGGGTGCGAATGTCAGAGCTGTCCCCGTGTGGGGTCAGTTAGTGCTACCAATGCCTAAGCAACTACTCACATTGCTGTAATTTGAATAAAGTTGCAGCCAAAATTATGCCAAAAACCTTAAACAAAAAATAAGTGTCAATTGTGTTTTTCTTTGGGGGTGACTTGGGGACCTCAACACGCAACAGATGGGGGTTATGAGGATCTTCCTACAGACTTCCTGGTTTTTGAAAAGATACAAAAACATTTAAAGAGGAAATGTGAATCACTTAATCTCCTCTGTGTCATGCTTAAGGACATCTAGAAAAACAAAGATGGCATGACAGTAGCTAAAATGCAAAGTACGGTATATAGTTTGATAAGGAGAAACAGGGAAACAAATAGAAAAGCATGTTTATTTGCCCATATAGTAGTTCATAGTCTGAGACGTTGCTTCCTTGCCAAGTCAAGTGGTGTTCCAAAAATACACAACAAAATCTCTGGAATCGTGCACATAAATACATGCATTAACATTTATAGACAACCTTGTATTTGTACACTTCTTTTTTCCACCTACATTTGTTTGACTTAAAAATAACACCATACTCAGCTTTCTCACAGCTGGGTTATTGTCTTCTGATGCATATTTAAAAGCTCCAAAATAATGCCAGGTTGGAAGAAACAGAAAAAAGCTCTAAAATACATGAGAGACAGTTCAGGCAATCTATAATTAGGTGCCTGTACTTTCATTCATTACTCCATTGATTCTTTTATTCTAGGGGAAATTGCAATAAAATCAAAAGTAGACCTAGAAGTCTCAAAATTCATTATAATTCCTATGCGCTTTAAAAGTTATTCCTGATTTGCTCTCTGAAGAATGCACAGCAGTATAATTGGAGTATATGAAAGTGTACAGCCACACTGATATTCTCTTCCCCCGCAAGAGTCATTTAGATTAATAAGGAAACATGACACACTCTCAATGGGCATATGGAGGTTTGGCCCCCTACAGATGTGGCAAACTACATTTTGCTGCCTGAGGTGAACAAGATGCCATTCCCTTCCTATTCCACTTACAGAGAAGTCTGGCAGTGGGCTGGTATGCTGTGCTTGACTGAAGAGTCACGTGTGTACACAGCTCTATCATCCAATAGAGCTGCATGAGGAACAGTCCGAGGGCTGCAGCCATTCCCCGCCCTCTCCCCCAAGACCTGCTGCCTGAGACAGGCACCTCACTCAGCTTAATGGTAGGGCCAAGTCCTAGACACTTCTGCAAGGTCACAGTTCCTTCTTTGTCAAGGATAGCTTCGTGCTAAAGGTTTATGCCACAGAACAGAAAATGCTCAGTATCAAACATTTATTTAGCCAGGAATGCCAGCTGTTCTTACAATATAATTACAGCAAGGCTCGGGTCAGCCCAGGTCACCTAAGTATGAGACTGAGCACATTTACTTGCAACAAGCCCTAAACTGAATCTAGGCAGCTAGTACAAAGGGAGAAGGCATATATTGTATGTATAGCACAGCATTACAACACAACACTTGTTTCACAGAGTTCTGCTGCACCATCCTGTGTATGTTCACCTAAAAGTAAATGCCACTGAGTTTCATTGTATGCATTTGATTGTATGCAATCGTTTTACTATGTAACATTACAGTGTGCATTTCTACATATGCCAGAAAGTCAATTTGTGTAGGATTTAGATATGGCACTCCTAGTGGCCATCTCATGCATATCAAGGATTCCCTATCAATGTAGAATTTAAGAAATACGGTACAGTGGTACCTCAGGTTACATACGCTTCAGGTTACATACGCTTCACGTTACAGACTCCGCTAATCCAGAAATAGTGCTTCAGGTTCAGAACTTTGCTTCAGGATGAGAACAGAAATCATGCTTTGGCGGTGCGGCAGCAGCAGGAGGCCCCATTAGCTAAAGTGGTGCTTCAGGTTAAGAACAGTTTCAGGTTAAGAACAGACCTCCGGGATGAATTAAGTACTTAACCCGAGGTACCACTGTACCATCGTACTCAAACTGAGAATTTTAGGAAGTAGCTGTCACAGCTAAATACTCGCCTCTGTAGCTCCCTCTAATTTTGGGATACTGTATCTAAAATTCTTGGTAGAATTAGTAGATCTAGAGTTAATAGGTAACTTATTTGTGATTGCACAGATTTGCATTTTTATGCACCGGCAAACCTCACAATTCCCATCAACTTATGGTGTGTTTTTTAAAGTAAATAAATAAATAAATAAAGCCTATTTTGCAAGATGTCACTTCAAAAATCAAGATGAAATCATGGTCTTTCTTTGCAGATTACTGGAATAGCAACTTTATACTTAAGAGACAAGCAGTTCTATTTTGTACAATTCATGGACCGTATTTGAGGGAAATGAACTGCAGCAGACCGAAAGAAATGCTGATTATGACAAATTCAGGCCAGAACAGAAATCACTGCCTTCTTTCATCCCTAGCTGGGAGACCTTTAGAGCACTTGAGGAGCAGAGGAAGGGGAATTCCCATTGCAGTTTTTTTGTATTTCTTTCTTTTACTATGCTTAGTTAAGCCTTTTTTGATAGTTTTGTCTCTGGATTTAATATAAAAAATATGAAAATAATCAAGATCCAATTTGAGTTGGCCTTTCACATATGATCATTGTTTCAGGCACTTTGATACAGAATTCACTTTTCTTAACAATGAGGTCCCCCCCAAAAAACAACAACCCTGCAGCAACTTCAGTAATTTGTGTGGTGTGGGTAGCAGTTGTGTCAAATGCAGATTTTGTGGGTGGGGAGAATTCCATTTGGAGGAGAGATTGTTTGGCTATAAGCAAAGCTATTTCAAAGGGAGGAGAACCCATCTCAAGGTCAAGGTATGCCCTTTAAGAGTTGTTTTTATTATCCAAACAATCCTCTTTCATGGGAGTATTGTACTTGTGTTTGGTCTTCTAAGAAACCTTTTATCATTTGCTTCACCAGTGAATTATTTGACATAGATCCATAAAGGTCTGTCCTTATTTGACAAAGATATTAAATATTAAGTTTGATTCAGTGAAGGCTAAATTAAGAAGTGACTTAGGGTCAGCAGCAATATTGAAATCCAATAAGATCATGCTCAGCTGGGTGTCTCTTAAAAAGGAATATCATCATGCATCCAGGAAATTCCACCTTATATAGAATGCATAGAGTTACAGATGTCCCTTTAAACAGAAATCACTGTGTTTCCTCTTTTGTTGAGTGAACTCAGCTTTGCAATCACAACACATTTAACTAACTTACCAGTGCATATTCCATTGTGTGCCTTGCTCATTTCTCTGATGTTAGGTAGGCTTTCTATTTGTGTGTTCATTTAAATGTCCATTCATCTTTTCATTTTTGTTAATGAAGAAAATCTGTTTTAAACATCTTCCAAAACTTCTCCATGATAGGAAAGAGAAAGGGACCTGTAATATCACAGACACCGGGCAACAAGTGCTGTGCGCAGCCCACTCTATTTTTTTAAAAAAAATGATATTTATTCAAAATTTCATCAATACATAAACATGAGAAAAAAACAAGAAAAACAGAAAAATACAGCAAAAAAATAAAACAAAAAGAAAAAACCAAAAAAAGAAGAAAAATACAAATCTCAGATTACAACTTTTCATTTGCTTATTTCTTGAACCTCCTCACACCTCCCTTTTTGTATTCTAGTTTAATTTGTTATTCCAGCAAATTCTTCCCATATTTCTCAATTTTAATTTAAATGATTAATCTTCACAATCTATCTTATTTATTGATTCAACATAACCTTTCCATCTTTTAATATAATCTGTTATTCAATTTACCTTAATCTCTTTAACCTTATCTTATCTTAAAAATCTTAAAATTTCAAAGTTTACATCATATTCATACATATCTCCTTAAATCATTTCTGCTGAAGCCAATTTAGTTCCTTTCCAGCATATTCCCTGATATTTCATTAATGTTGCACTAATTCCAAAATTAACAAAAGAATTTCCCTTGATATCTCTAATTTTTATCCAACGTCCCTTCTTCCTGGTTTCGGGTTATGTCAGTCCTTTCTGTCCATTACATCCAGTCCATCAATCTGGTGTTCTTATGTCCGAGGCCCTTAAATCTCTTCTAGGCCCCTTCTGCAAATTTTCTTGTTCTTGTTTGTGCTTATGCACTTCTTTGTCTATTGTTGGTTTCTTGGGGAGTGGGTCTCCGGAGGGTTCCATCAGGTAATAGTTTCCATTTTCCTTCGTCAGACTGGCCCCTTCCCCCCAGTCCCACTCCCCGTTGTCATCTTTGTAATCCAAAAAATATTTATCCAAAAGATAGTTATTCACCTGTTTCATAGTCCCACTAGAGTTAAAAGCTTCCTTGACTTCAAACACTTCCCAGCACTCTCCAAGTTCAATCTTCCAACACAGTGGCTTTTGTTCCTGCAGGACTTTGGATCTCTCCATTTGTGCTGTTTGAGGAGTAATCACTGCCTCTTCCTTCTTCATCTGCCCTTGGACTTGCCTTGTTAAACCAGATTCCTGAATTGATCGCTGTATAACTTCTTTATCCTTATTCTCTGTTAAATCATATTCACTGGCCACAGCACTCATCAAGTCCAATTTTTCATGCATCAAGTTCATTTTCTCATGCAGCTGCTCCAGCAAAACATTTGTCATGCCAAGGGCAGACACCAAACCTTCCTTCCAACACATTTCTGTCAAGGTCAAACGGCTGGTCCTACGATCCAAATCTTGCAGCTGTAGAGTCTCCAAGTAAGCTGCAACAACAAACTGACAGGCTCCCTCTAGGGGACACAATTTCTATTTGTATCCATTTTTAAAATGTATCCAACAAAGGAGATTACTTTTGATTTCAAATCCTTTCGATTTTCAGATACTTTGTTTCTTTGAAATGCAAAAATGCAGAAAGTAGCATTGAAGTTAATTTGTTTCTCTTTTTTTTAACTATCTGTCAAAAGTACTCCGCTTTCAATCAATGGACGTCTCAAACAATTTCTGTCCCGACACCCCGTCCCCAGGTTTGGGTGATGGAAACTTAAATTCCTTTACTCTCCTCCTGCAGGATTAAACAGTCAAATTCCCCCCCCCCTTTTCTCCTGCTTCCAAGGGGGTTTTATTGGTTGTGGATGCAGGAAATTTCCAACTTTAATGCAGTTTTCCAGGCTATTAGGTTGCAAGGTCTTTGCTTCAGTCTATATACAAAAAGCAGAAGGCGGACTTCCTGTTTAAACCTTCCCGCTTCGTGCCTAATTCATAAGTTTTGCGAATTTCTTAATCCAATTCTCCGTTTTTACTTACGGGTACTTGATTTAGAGTCGAAATGTCATCAGGAAAAAGTCAGCGCTCTCCGGCGATGGCTGCGCGGCTTCCCTCTATGGAAATAGCGATCGGTTCGCAGCACCGCGCTGCTCACCCTGCTTCACTCCGGAGCCCCGAAAAGGGGTTTCCTCGTGAGTAGGGGAGGCGCTCTTGGTGCTCTGCCGAACCCCACGTTCCCAGGCTTCTCCGCCTGGGATTTCTAGCGGAACCCCCGCCTTCGCCGCGGTGGGAAGACCCAATTTCCACAGAGCCCGTTCCTCCGATTGGAGGAACTCCGCCATTCGTCGTTGGCGCTGACCCGGAAGCCTATCCACTCTAGCTGCAGATTGGTTGAAGTGTGTTCCCCCTTTTATGTAAAATTCCATATATGAAACTGAAAGTTTGCATGTACTGTGGTGAATATGATTCGATGGTAGTTCAGCCACTTAGGCACTTAACTAGGAGAGAACCCCAATGAACTCAATGGAATTTACTTCTGGGTAGACACTGTAGGATTGCACTGTTAAAATAATGTACATCTATGGGTGTACTTAAATGTTTGATTCTTGGGACATTAAAAGGTAAAGGTAAAAGGACCCCTGACAGTTAAGTCCAGTCGTGAACACCTCTGGGGTTGCAGCGCTCATCTCACTTTACTGGCCAAGGGAGCCGACTTTATCTGCAGACAGTTTTTCCGGGTCATGTGGCCAGCTTGACTAAGCCGCTTCTGGCAAAACCAGAGCAGTGCACGGAAATGCCATTTACCTTCCCACCACAGCAGTACCTATTTATCTACTTGCACTTTTTGGCATGCTTTCGAACTGCTAGGTTCACAGGAGCTGGGACCGAGCAATGGGAGCTCACCCCGTTGCGGGGATTCGAACCGCCGACTTTCTGATCGGCAAGTCCTAGGCTCAGTACAAGGGAATGTGCTCCTATACTGAAAATACCACCTTTGAAAGGTATGGAGGGTAATTATGAGAAAACAGGGCTTTTTAGTAGCTCCCCCTCTATGGAATGCTCTCCTCAAGAAAACCCATCTCACACCAGCATTGTCATTGTCTAGGCACCAGCCAAATATGTATTTTTATCTACTGGACAATTAAAACACCAATGATTGTATATTTTTACTCATTTGGAAAAAATATCATAGAAAATTATCATAGAACCATAGAGTTTGAAGGCATCCCAAGGGTTATCCAGTCCGCGCCTCTGAAATGCAGGAATCTCCTCCACACATGGTTCCAATTTGAAACCATACTTGACCGGCTTAGCTTTGCAAATGTGCAGGCAGTTTTATTGTGGCACCACTAGGAGGTGATGTTTTTATAATATGCTCATGTATTTTTTTTCCTGTAGCACTGTATTTTATTCTTACTCTCTCATAGGCTTTCTGTTCTGGGAAGCTGTTTATAAATTTATTTAACTAAACTAATTATTCATTTGTTAAACCATTACAATCCATTCATATATACTTCACTACTATAGAATGTAAACACAATTCTAAAACATAAAGAATCATCAAGGATTAAACAAAACACATATAGTTCCCTAAGTTCTCACTGCTTTATTTTCACATCCAGCTCTTTTTTACATGTGTGAAAGCTTTAATGCATGCACAAGCATTCCTGGTTGGTGGAATTCCCAATTATAATCACAAGTACGAGCAGCAGAGGATCATGAGTTGGAGAATGCTATTGACTTAATATGCTGCTTGTGGGCTTGGCATATGGAACTAGTTGGCCTCTAGTGCCAAGAAAAAGGTGCCAGAATAGATGGATCTTTGGTTTGATCCAGCAGGGTTCTTTGATGCCTCTAGCACTACAGAGAAAAGGGAAGCCCATTCTCACCAAAGCTTTCATATGCTTATCCCACCCCCCATCAGGGTCCAAGACACCAGAAAGGCTATGGGCAGCTAGCCAAAGTGCATCGCTTTTAGTCCCTATACTTTTCAGTGAGAAAAAGTTAAGCGGTTTTTGAAATCAATTAGACTCAAAAGGGATCCATTTTGGATATACATTTTGTAAGTCAGTGAAGACTCCTAGCTAGCTTTTCAAGACATGGGTTTATTTCAGTATTGTAAGGTGCAACCAGAATCTGAAGCAGATGCCTGCTGTACCAATTTCACAACCAGCCCAGCTCATGTGACCAGTTGTAAGAACATCAAAGAGCTGCTCAAATCTCTTAAACTGCTTCCTGTGTGTGCACTGCATCTGGATTTAACAATATGTTTTGAATGATTGATAAATTTTCTATGAGAAAAGCCACAGTAAATAAGGAGAACTGGGGCCTGCTGTTCTCAATCTGTCTTTTTCTAACTGAAAATGAAAGTTTAAATTAAAGGGTCACTGAACAGTATTTGGTTACACTGCTAGTGCAGAACAAAAAAATGTCAAATAAGGAGCTTGGAGCTTCTCAGGGTATTATGTAAAATGCCACACACAAAAAGTATGCAATTGAAGTAAGTTTCTCTGCTACTTAAAATAGAAATAGCTTCATCATACCTGACTGATTTTTTTTACCATGGAAGCATCTGTTCCAGAATTAGAATAAAATTCCAGGTGTTTTCTTCCAAAAAGAAACCTATCCTTTGAAATAGAGTTTTATTATATCCTTTGAAATAGAGTTTCTAATAAAAATAAAAAATAAAAAGTCCCTTATCTCTTAAAAATGAAATCTGAAAGTTCAAGAATATATTATAATACACCAAAGAGATTCCAGACTATGTTTTATAGATCCATTAAACATAGCCTGGTCAGATGAAGGCATTTGGAAATTCCCTAAGCATATATTATTAATAGCCTTATAAACTGTGGTCCTGTCCCCTGTAAACTGCTGCCTGTCTGCCTTTTACTATACAGAGCAAAAAGTACATTGCCACATAGGATCATAAAGTTTCCACATACAGTATTCATATTTTGTAAGTTCTGTTTCAGGGGTGATTCTGATACATAGGAAATGACCGAAAAAATAAAACATTTCAAAGATCTCTCTCTCTCTCTCTCTCTCTCTCTCTTTCCTTAAAACAAAAACAAAAAACTGTGCAGCATTTCAGAAACATTCTTTTAAAACATTCAACCGCTCTCTGGGTTGCATTCAGCTCAGGTTTCTTCAAAACTCTGTGCAGATGGTCAAATGCTATAGAAATGAACATGTGAAGGGAACCAGGGCAGACCTGCATCTGTCGAACAGACGAAGAAGGAGAAACAGAAAGAAGATGAATCATTAAAAATGTTTACAAGGCAGCTTCATGCCATATCTTGAGTCTTGGACCATCGGAATGAGGAAAACAGAATCCTATTCATTTAAGATATCCAGGACTAATACAACGAGATACCTTTAAGCTCATGAACAGAAATCATTGTGATTGTCTCTGAATGCTGTCTATCATCTCACTGGCAATGCCTTAACTGGAAGGCAAAGAGTCAAAATTCTGCTTTCAGGTTCTATCAAAGCACACTCAAAACTATTAGGCTGGGAAACAGCAGCAGCAGCAGCAGCATGGGCCTATGCCAGTGTGTATCTATTCCTTAGAAAAATTCCTCGTATTTTAAGATCTCAGGGATTATGTATGGCCTTCTTCAGACATTAGTCTTCCCTATGTGTCTTTAAGAATGGAGACACAGAAGTGGTAGAAACAGCTATTGTTGCTCAATGCCAGGGAACTGCCATCGGCTCAGAGGCGAGAGATAGAGGGGCAGGTGTGTTACAGGGAGCCTCCGAAAATCTTGGGATGCAGTTGCTCTTCTGGTGAGGAGGGAAGCCCCACCTCCAGTGGGGAAGAGGTGCAAGGACCAGAGGATGCTAGTAAGAGCCTTAACACCGCACCTGAGCAAGCCGGAGAGGAGGGAGGCACGCCTTTGCCATCGCCCATCCTGCGCAGTAGTTTGAGGTGCAGGGAGGGGTGGAAAAGGCTGGGGGTGATGAAATTTTTATGTTGGGAAAGGTACAAAAACAGACCACTCCCGGATTCTGCTAGTGATTGAGCCAGACATGAACTTATGACGCTCTTCACTGTAAATCGTTTGCACCAAATTAAAGCCTGTAAAAGACAGGTCGGAGTCCTGCCTGGTTTCTCTCGAGCAACCGCTACAGCACCTTACACTCAACTTTGTAATGTATAACTGTCCATAGGTTCCATAAAGGTCCATAGATTCTATAGGTCAAATGTGAATTTGACCTATAGAATCTAAATATGCTCCCCATTATTTCATACTAGCGCTGAGGGGAAAAAACCTCAGGTAAATCTATGGATCTACATTACTTGCCCGTGTGAACATTGCCTGGTTAGCAGTTTGTTTCCAGGTGTAGTTCAAATTGCTGGTGATTCAGGCTGTAAATGGTCTGGATCCTAGATACTTAAAGGGCAACCTCCTCCCATTACTAGTCTGCCTGTTGCCTAAGGTCTGGTACAGAGGCCATTTTATATGTCCTGCAGTTGTGCCTTCCATTGGACTAACAAGTATAGACACACACATGCACACAGCAACACAGGTGATAGCTGTTACAATTTATTTTTTGTTTGTATTGTTTTATTGGTTTTGTTTGTTTGTTTAAGGTGTTATTTTGTTCTTAGGGGGAGGGGTCAGGGCTGCCGGGGAGTGGGCCCCAGCCCACAAAATGGCTGGGGCATGTTCCACAGGGGGGGATGCACTGGGGCAACCGATCTCAGTGATCACGGGTAGGAGGAGGAGTTACGCTAAGACTAGACCACGTCATTACAGAGGGGGCAGGTTTAGTCGTTGTCTGAGGACTATTCCTGCCTCCGGGTCTGGTCCTGACCGGATGGATACTAGAATCAGCAAGGGATACCCACATGACCTGAAGGTGCTGCTGTGCAATGCCAGGTCAATGATTCATAAGACCACTGCCATCCATGACTTGATCATGGATGGAGGACTTGACCTGGCATGTGTAACAGAGACTTGGTTGGATGAAGCAGATGGGCCTGTCCTTGCCGCTGCTTGTCCACCAGGTTTCTCTTACGCACAGCAACCCAGGTCATGTGGGCGGGGAGGGGGGGTTGCAGTGATTTTTAGGAAGTCATTAGTTTGCACCAGGCGTCCTATTGGGAAGACCCAGTTTTCCGAGTGCATGTTCTGGAAGTTGGGCAATAGGGGCAGTACAGGATTCCTTTTGGTGTACCGACCTCCCCGCTGCACCGAGGATTCCCTGCCCGAGCTGCTTCAGGTCGTGGCGGATGTTCTCCTGGAGACACCTAGCTTGGTTGTCCTGGGGGATTTTAACATCCATGCCGACACGACCTTACAAGGGGCCGCTCGGGACTTCGTGGAAAGCATGGCCTCCATGGGGCTGTCCCTGAATAAGTCTGGCCCAACCCATAGCCGCGGACATGCCTTGGACCTGGTGTTTACCTCTATGGATGTTGGTGATCTGACACTAAGTAAAAGCGAAACGAAAGAAGTGCCATGGTCAGATCACTTCCTGGTGCAACTGGACTTCTCTGCGACCCATCCCCTCTGCAGGGAGGTGGGACCAATTCGGATGGTCCGCCCCCGCCACTTAATGGATCCAAATGGTTTCCAGAGAGTGGTAGGGGATGCTTTATCCCATGTTGATGGCCTTTCAGCTGATTCCCTGGTGGCCCGCTGGAATGCGGAGTTAACCAGGGCTATTGACTGTTTGGCTCCGAAGCGCCCTCTCCGATTGCATGGAGCCCGGACAGCCCCGTGGTTTTCCACGGATCTGAGGGCAATGAAACAATCGTTGAGACGGCTAGAGCGCCGGTGGCGGATAACTCATTCCGAATCTGACCGGACACAGGTTAGAGCTCAACGTCGAGCCTACCAAGTGGCGATAGCGACGGCGAAGAAGAATTTCTTCACCGCCTCTATTGCATCTGCAGAAAACAGCAGCAGGAGACTTTTTCAGGTGGTTCACAATTTAGCGGAACCACCTGCAACATCGGGGCCCAGTATGGGCCACATGTTCTCCTGCAATGATTTTGCAAAGTTTTTTGCAGATAAAATCGCTCAGATTCGGGAAGAAGTAGACTCCACCGTGGGAGCAGGGCTGGGGCGGGAGAGTGCTAGAGTTCTGTCTAGTCAAGTTGAGTGGGATCAATTCCAATCTGTTACCTCCGAGGATGTGGACAGGCTGCTTGGACGAGTGAAACCAACCACCTGTCTCCTGGATCCTTGCCCATCCTGGCTTATAAAAGCTAGCCGGGAAGGACTGGGCGATGGGCTTCGTGGGGTGGTGAATGCTTCCCTCCGTGAGGGAGCCTTCCCAGACCCGCTGAAAGAGGCGGTTATTAAACCGCTTCTTAAAAAACCATCTTTAGATGCGGCCACGATGGCCAACTATCGCCCAGTCTCAAATCTTCCATTCTTGGGCAAGGTGATTGAGCGAGCGGTTGCCGAACAACTCCAGGCACGCCTGGAAGAAGCGGACCATTTGGATCCCTTCCAGTCGGGATTCAGGCCTCATCATGGGACTGAAACTGCCTTGGTCGCACTGGTTGATGATCTCCGGCGGGCTAGGGACAAAGGTGAGAGCTGTTTCCTAGTTCTGCTGGATCTCTCAGCGGCGTTTGATACCATCGACCATAACATCCTTCTGGACCGTCTTGAGGGGCTGGGAGCTGGGGGCACTGTCATACAGTGGTTCCGCTCCTTCCTCCTGGGCCGTGTTCAGAAAGTGGTGGTGGGGGATGAGTGTTCAGACCCCTGGGCTCTCACTTGTGGGGTGCCTCAGGGTTCTGTCCTCTCCCCCATGCTTTTCAACATTTACATGCAGCCGCTGGGAGAGATCATCAGGAGGTTTGGGCTGGGTGTTCATCAGTATGCGGATGATACCCAGCTCTACCTCTCTTTTAAATCAGAACCAGTGAGGGCGGTGAAGGTCCTGTGTGAGTGTCTGGAGGCGGTTGGAGGATGGATGGCGGCTAACAGATTGAGGTTGAATCCTGACAAGACAGAAGTACTGTTTTTGGGGGACAGGAGGCGGGCAGGTGTGGAGGATTCCCTGGTCCTGAATGGGGTAACTGTGCCCCTGAAGGACCAGGTGCGCAGCCTGGGAGTCATTTTGGACTCACAGCTGTCCATGGAGGCACAGGTCAAATCTGTGTCCAGGGCAGCTGTTTACCAGCTCCATCTGGTACGTAGGCTGAGACCCTATCTGCCTGCGGACTGTCTCGCCAGAGTGGTGCATGCTCTGGTTATCTCCCGCTTGGATTACTGCAATGCGCTCTACGTGGGGCTACCTTTGAAGGTGACTCGGAAACTACAACTAATCCAGAATGCAGCAGCTAGACTGGTGACTGGGGGCGGCCGCCGAGACCATATAACACCGGTCTTGAAAGACCTACATTGGCTCCCAGTACGTTTCCGAGCACAATTCAAAGTGTTGGTGCTGACCTTTAAAGCCCTAAACGGCCTCGGTCCAGTATACCTGAAGGAGCGTCTCCACCCCCATCATTCTGCCCGGACGCTGAGGTCTAGCGCCGAGGGCCTTCTGGCAGTTCCCTCATTGCGAGAAGCAAAGCTACAGGGAACCAGGCAGAGGGCCTTCTCGGTAGTGGCGCCCGCCCTGTGGAATGCCCTTCCAGCAGATGTCAAAGAGATAAACAACTACCTGACATTCAGAAGACATCTTAAGGCAGCCCTGTTCAGGGAAGTTTTTAACGTGTGATATTTTACTGTATTTTTGGTTTTTATGGAAGCCGCCCAGAGTGGCTGGGGAGGCCCAGCCAGATGGGCGGGGTATAAATAATAAATTATTATTATTATTATTATTATTATTATTATTAGAGTGCCAGTTACTTAACTGGGGTACTTCCCATATGCTCTTGTAAATCTTTTGAGGTTAAGGCACTAAGCCTCTTCAGGGTGCTGAGCTGACACAGATAAGTAAAAGGGTCATATAATTATAGAATTGTAGAGATGGAATGCACTCTAATCCATCTAATCCAGCCCACTGCAATGCAGGAATCTCAACTAAAGCATCCATGACATATGACCATCCAACCTCTGCCTATGAGCTATTCCCCAAGGTTTCAGGCAGAACCCCTTCTTGGCACTGGTTCTACTGATATTTTTCAAGATAGTCTACTTCCCCAGTCTGTCTCTGAGTCTTCTTCCTATGAACCACTTCTGCTAGTGTAGTGGTTCAAAGTGCAAATTATGATGGGATACCGTAGAGAGATGACCTTGGGGGGAGGATAAATACCATAATCCACAAGCCATATGAAGGTGTTCTGCTCACATGACAAACCTACACATGAGCAGGGAGAGCCGGGATATGTGCACTAATTTATGGGAAAAGTCTGTTCTCCTTGGGAGTGACAGGATATCACCAAGACCCATGAGGTTCAGCTGGACCTTTTGTCTTGCTGTTTTCCAAAAGGTGATGGAGACGTTCATATTCTGCTAGGCTTTTTCCTTGCCAGGTAGATAATGTTTTAAGTGGAAGATTGTTTTTTTTTTTTTAATTTGTCCTGCCTGCCACTATTATATTTCTATTGGTGCTATGGTTTAATAGTGACATTCTAATTTTAATTAATGTAACCTGTCTTGTGTGATGTGTAAGCAACAGAAAAGCAAGGACAATTTCCCCCTAATAAAAATGGTGACACCATTAACAGCGATTTTTTGCAATGCTGCAAAATTCTCCATGGTTAGATTTACAGTGTATATACCTGCTACTTTTTTCTTTTCTTTTCCTTTCTTTACAAATGGCAGCAATCATTTCACATTGTATTGCATTAGTACAGATTATTATAAATTAACAGCAGAAGTTGTGCATTCCACATTGGAAACTGCTTCATGGAATTTATAAAAATAGTCACTAATAATGCATTCATAACTATACTTACTTGAAAAGGCTCCCCTGAAAGACACACAGTGGTTATTATCTTTTGTCCATTCAAAGATATTTAAAACTCATGAAGCGTACACAACTGATGTCTCAGATTTTCTCATCTATTCCCTTCAATTACATTTAATTGTGCTCATTAAAGTAATCTAGAAATCATTTTACTTGTCTACCTAAAGACCAAGGGGCATAATTATAAAAGTAACTTTCCCTTCATTTCCATTCAAAAAGATTTAAATGAGCTGAGGTAAGCACTTTTGTTAAGTAAAAGGTAATAAGAAAAATAAAGAAACTACAAATTAAGAAATATTGAATATATAGGATGTCATCCAACCCAAGAAATTTGAATATCAGTGGCACAGAACATTAATGGAACATGATAAATTGATCAAAGCAGCTATGAAGGTTTTTAGTCTTGCATCTCTTCCTGCAAAAATAATTTAAGGTAAAAATAGAAGTTGAGGAGATCTGTAAATAGACACATACCCAAACACACCTGTTCATTATGTAAATCTATATCGCATGTAGCGTTTCCCCCCCTTATAAAATCTGAGCTCGTATTTCTTCTTCTTGAATGGATGCCTGATTATTTAGAATGAGTGAACAATAAATTGTAAAACAGCACGTTTCTAGAATCCACTTTTGACAGAAGAAGAAATTTACAATGAAAGAAGAGGACAGAAAAGGAGTTAGAAGATGCAGGAGAGACGTCGGGCAGAATATCATATCAGTTCTTGTAAATCATTTATTGCAAATGTCACAAAATGTAATGGTGGGAGATCAAGACCATATTCTCTTATATGAACCTACCAGGGTTTAGGGATATTAGGAGGATGCCCTTCTCTCAGCCCTGTCACCCCCACAGGCACACACAGTGGGGACATGATAGAGGGCCTTCTTGGTGTCTGCTGCCAGATTTTGCAACTCCCTCATTGCTGTTCTTCCATCAGCAGGTAAAAACCTCCTTGTTCCAACAGGCTTTGGGAATTGACTGTTTTAATTAAAAGGCTGGTGCCATGCTGCTGTTTTTATTGTAATTATTTGCATGTTTTAAACAGATTTTATATATGTATATAGTTTTAATTCTATAAATGTTTAATAGTATTTTAACAATCAATTTTTCTATCTTTTTAGTGGTTCATGTTTTTATCTGTAAGCCATCTTGAGTCCCATTAGGGAAAAAGTGGGATATAAAGAAATCTAATAATACTATTAATTAATAAATAAATAAAGGAAGAGAGGAAGAGAGGAAGGAAATTCTTTAAAAGAACTGATTTCAAATACAGACAATAAATGTCACTAGTTGATAGGGAAATAGAACATCCAAATAAACAACCCAAATAAAATAAAATAACCTGGGATATTATAGCACAATTTGTTAAGGGAATAAATTCTTGCTGCATTTTTGAAAGCACAGCACAGCACTGCACTTTCTTTCATTTTCTGTTTCTTACAAGTTAAAATGCCATATGGCCTTCCAGCAGTAGCAGAATCATCACTGGTCACTGAGTACGTATCTGAAATGAATCATTCTTAAGCTAATTTTATTTCAGCATTGAAATTTTGAAAATTCTGCTGTATGCAGTTAGGTACTGATAGCATGGACATCCTGATCCTGGAATAGTTCCAACTCTCTGCCTACTTGGGGGCAATACCCATTGTACTCAGCAGGGCTTTTTTCCGATGTAGAACTTGCCGGAACTCCTTTCCAGCACCTCTCAGGTGGGCACCATTGCCATGATAAAAGAATAAGGGGGACCTTAATGGTGAGTTCTGGCACCTCTTTTTCTAGAAAAACAGCATTGGTGCTCAGGAGGACTTTTGAGTAGCTCTGTGTAGGATGGTGCCATCAGGGTCTTAGCTAGCATATCAAATAATATCTGAATGATGCATCCCCATTCACTTAAACATAGCAGGTTGTCCTGGTTGACATTCCTCTCTACATGTGGACATTGGGGGCAGAAATAATGGGTAACAGATGGTGGGGAGGGGTGGGAGGTGCAGACTCTATGCGCTGAAGAGGTTCTCCTGAGCAGTTCTTTTATGATTAATGTAAGACAATTGATCCCTATTTATTAAGTAGTAAAGGGATTTGTGCTTTATTCATAGGCTCATTCAATTTGTATGACAATAGTTATCGAATGAATGAACTGGCCAGAGATACAGCATGCCCAAATTTTGTGTGGTCTCAAACATGGGACTAAGGTGAGCACATTGTTCCCCCCTGCCTAAATGACACCTCTGTGTACTTCCACATACTGAAGGACAGTGGACAGAGAGTGTCACAGAAAGCTATGGGAGTAGCAGTCTGGAAATACATGTGGATATCTGGTATTAAAACTGAACTGCTATATATATATATATATATATATATATATATATATATATATATATATATGATATTTTACTATGGCGGGGTAATCTCTTGGTATGACTGATATTAAGACTGTATCAACAATCACAAGCTATGTTTGGCTCCTGCTGTGAGGCATTATTATTTTTTAAAAAATCCCAAAGTGCAAAGGATCATTAACTGTTCCCAAATTTTCTCAATTTCTAACCACTGGGAGAAAACTTTGTGAAAAGTCTCATTCCTTGAAAATGGCTGAATTTTAATTTGTTTTTAATCAAGCCAAAAATATATGCAAATATTAATTTTGTGATAATTTAGATCTTCCATTCCACTCATTATTCAGATGATAATGAAAAGATACATTAGCCATGTTTTCCAAAACCTGTTTTAAAAATCCAAGTATGAAGAAACATTCTGCTTTGTAATGTGTTTGCCTGCCTGCAATTGTATGCTACTTTTAAGTGGGAGGCATAAGCAGATGTCTGATACCTCAAAAGAGGTGTAGTGCTGGAGAATCTTGTTTCATGTGTCCGGATTATTGATATGCACTCAAACCTTCATCCTTCTTTGCAAGACAACTGAATGCCAGAGTAGCCAACTGAGGAAAGTACCATATGTTAAAGATGAGCTTGGCTAGGTTATAGACCACAGCAAATGGGAATTTCAGGAGACTTCCTGAACCTGAGAGAATCCTGCATACTTATGTCTGACTAATTGGGGAAGTATCCATAAACTGGTGGAAGAACAAAAACAGAGAGCATCTCAAGAAGGCTAAAGAGGAGTAAAAAGGTGTTTAACCTCCGTCTTTTAAATCTAACTTAGTATTCCATTCACGATTCTCTTTGAGTTGCAGGTAAGCACATGAAACAATATTCAGGAGGTTAGATTAGATATACTTCATGTGCAGGCATAAGGTCAGTTAATTATCTCTGATTGTCTATGGTGCATAATTTGGATGTGCTATAATGTTGATCGGACTCTTTTTTCCAAAAAAAATATGTTAAGATGCATTTGTTAATTACAAATAAGGGGGAGGAAGAGAGTGAGTTATTCATTTCCATAATCTTAATTGGGGAAGGGAGGAGAGAGAAGGAAAATGGGCCATGATAATAGTGTGTTTTGGATCCCAGATATGGAGCCTATTTGTATTAGAGGGGGAAGAAATGAGCAGCTCCAGAAACTTTACTAGGGCTGTGTGCCCAATTTGGCTGAGGCCTGAACCAAATTGGGCCTATTTGGAGGAACTGAACAAGTCAAGTTCAAACAGCCACAGGGCACTGCAGATTGGGTTGAACGGCCCAAAGTGATCTGTGGCTGTCAAAGGGCATAACATCAGACAGTAACATGAGGCTGGCAACATGGCAAAACCTTCCTACGGTTTGAAGCCTTGCTCACTAAAGATCACCCCCAACGCTCAACAGCAGAGGGGCTGATACTGCAAGGAAAGTTAACTGAGAGAGCTCCCCCCCCCAATCACCCCCTCCACTCAATAGCTGTTATATGGAGAAAACAATACTTCAAGAGGCATGTGATTAGCCAAAAAGCATCACGAACAAACCAGGATCATCTTGCTTTCTCCATACCTGTTGAGCAGACAGGCAGTCCTGGGAATGGAGAGGAACCCACAGTCTCAGTAGGGAGGGAGAAGGAGACACTCCTTCCTATCATGTTTTCCTTTGTGATTTCCAGATGCAGGATATTGCAATAGGGATCAGAAACCATGAAAGTAGCAGCTGTGTGCATCAGTATATAGGAACTGACTAAAGTCCATCATTTGCCCTGATAGAGAAAATGATGTCCTTGAAGTTGCAGAGTATTTTGTCAAAGAAACAGCTTCTAAAAAAGAAAACGAGCACAGTAAATGCCTTTGTGGAGTGGGAAACATATGTTCTTTTCTTCGGCATCATGAAAAGTACATATGTTTAAATTCAAAATATTTTTCCACTATGCCTTCAAGTGTCTGTGATTTGTTTTCCTAGCACAGTGTTTGGGGAGCAATTGTTTGAAAAGGTATATCAAGCTAAAGCACTTTTTAATCATTTCTTTACCTAATAGAAAAGAAACCCTTCATATCTGGACTCTTGAAAGAAATGGTTTCAATTTATCATTGCTACCTTCATGCAAGTAGTATAGAAATCCTTTGGCACACCGCCCCTTGCAAACAAGTGTCATCAAGAATTGTGAAAGAGCAGCAAGAAATGACACCTGTTTATTAGTTTTCAAATGACCAGTTTGAGGAAGGACTATATTTCTATAGTAACCACTGGGCAGCAAAATTCTTAGCTATGAAAGTGGTTGGAAGTTAGCTGGTGCTTTGTACCTATTCACCCACCATTAAGGGACACAACACTTACTTTGTATTTGAATTAGCCAACAGCTTTATTTCACTGTAAGGGATCTATAAGGGCTGTAACTCAATGGTAAAGCATCTACTTAGCATGCAAAAGCTCCAGGATTCAACTACTGGCAATATTAAGCAAGATGGATCTACGACTCCATATAAGCCAACTCCATATGTTGCTTGTATTATCTGAAACTGATTTGGGTTTCAGCCATGGTTCAGTGAAAGGGTATCTGCAGAAGATCCCGAATTCAGTTCCATAAATCTTTAGTCAGGGCTAGGAAAGACTCGTCTGAAATCTCAGAGAGTCACTGCCAGTCTGCATAGATAATACTGAGCTCTAGGGACGAATGGCCTGGCTCAGTATAAGGCAGCGTCCTGTGGTCCTATGCAATAGGAAACAGCCTAACATAAATTGCTCTCCCACCTCCGTGTGAGTGACCTGTCAGAATAAGCTAGATAGAAGCATGTTCACCATTCTACCTCATTTCCCCCCTTAGTGAGCTTTTCTGGGTCTTGTGCTATTTACATTTAGGTGTTGAGGATGGCCTGTCCACCTCACCCTTGAGCCTCATGTATTTGTTTAGGTGAGTCAGACAAAATCCAGGTGGAGATGTGTTGTGATTCTGGGCATTATGATATGCTGGAGGGGTTGTTGGGGACATCAGGTTGTGCATGCCATTTTCACAAATGGGGTTTGCTTGGCACACATGAAAACAACACTATAATAATTCTTTTCTATCGAGAAATAACATGACACCTGTCTGAGCTTCTAAATTGTTAGATTAATACTTGGCAACCTAACTTATTTTTGATGGGAGTATGTTTATCCACATAGCAATGCAGGCCAAGATGACAAAAAAATAAAAATAAAACAATTCAGGCCTGGATTCAACTAGCCTGCCAGTGGAAGGGCTTCTGCTCACACAAAGGTGCGTTTCCCCCTTTCTTCCTCCATGCCTTCTCCAAATCTGTTCTGGAGAGTCAGGAGAATCCCCAGAACAGACTGGGGAGAGAGGGATTATTCCATCTGGTAAGCAGAAATGTTTGCACTGATGGAACATTCTGAAGAGCACAGCACTGAATCCCTCCCCCAGTGTGGTTCCAAATTCAGCAACCAGTGAAACCTACCCCATAAACTAGGTGGGCTCCCAGATGCTGAACAAAAAGAGTAAAATATGGGATTTGGGGGACGACCCCAAACCTTGAAGGCTGGACGCACTTTGAATGCTGACATTCTCTTTTGCCTGAGTTCTCCCTGTTCCATTATTGCTGTGATGTCATGGGATGTCTGTAGCACACTAAACACTCAAGGGAAATGTCACCTTTGATTAACCAGAAATATATTTTTCTGCAAGTTTCTAATATATTTAATTTATTCAATGTCTAGCATAGACTGTGTCTCAACCAATCAGGAATATCTCAGCATACTTCCCAGTGTTGTCACTGTTGCCATTTGTCTGTCCCCATCAGGATGGTCACTGTATCTGACACCCATTTCCCCCTTGCTGCCATCTCACTGCTAATGATGTATATAGGCTTGCATGCATATAGGACCAGTCATGCATAAGCCAGCTTTTATAGCACAACTACAGTATTTCCAATTACACATTGATTCATATTGAACGGCAATGAGCAAAAAGTGATGGTGGTGTCTTGCAACAATGGAGATGGAAGTAACAGTGAAGCAGATTGAGAAAAGAGGATAACACTGATTTGGATCTTCCATGCAACAATACAGACAATCCTGAGCAGGAAAGAACTATCGGCATTCAGGGCTGTGTTTAAATCCAGCAGGTCGAGTCATATATACAGTATGTATCACTTAAACTGAGAGCAATGACAAATTCAAATCCATTATCTATAGACCTCTAAAAGCATTTCATATTCTCTGCCTTCATCCTCAGACTTTGTTTTCTGATAGAGAAAGAACACTCACATGGCCCTTTTGTACTGGTTTATTATGGTTTGAAAACAAACGCTGCTGGTTCTCTAGAATCCATTCAATGTGTGTGTCTGCAAACAGAGGGCAGATAGGGAGGTGAAGCAACTGTAGCAGTTTCTTCAACATTAAGCTCCCTGGGAATGGAAGAAAAATAAAATGCTGATGCTCCAAAGCCTTTAGTGAGTCACTGAAGCTTTGTGGCTGGCCTTGGAGACATTCAAGCATTGAATGACACAAAGGCAACAACATAAACTGTTGTTGTTGTTGTTGTTAATTATTATTATTATTATTATTCCCACAGGTTTTGACAGAATTCATCTCTGAAATTCTTGGGATGTGCTTAATAGACTATTTAGTGTATCCCTGGCTTAAATTATAATCAATGATACTAATTCAGGAAATTTTGACTCTCTCTCTCTCACTCACACACACACACACACACACACACAGAGAGAGAGAGAGAAAGAGAGAGAGAGAGACAGACAGACACACACACAAAAACAAACAAACACTGATGCTAGTGACATTCTTTTTCAACTGATTGCATAAGAGATATGCTGTTTGATTGAAAGTGTGACAAAGCATAAAAATCATATTCATCTTTACGTGTCAAGATGAGCCAAACTATAGCTTCCTGGAACCTTAAGAATGTGCAACTTTTTCCATTTGGGACAGTTGTGGGGACACTTGGATAAAACATGCAAAAGGAAAAAGATATGATTGCAGGAATGAGTAGAATGAAGCATTTCCCCAAAGGCCACTAGCTGGTACTATGTTCAAGCTGCCACCTCCAGAATAGGCAGAGGAGTGAGGCAGCCCTTTTCTAGGACCTAGTGGCAGAGGTAATTATAGAAATCATGCTACTTAAAACCATAATTAGGGGGATGCAGAGGATAGCAAATCCATATAATAATAAAGGAACTGAAGGAGAGAGGAATCCTTTCAGTCTCAGTAGCTAGAGTTTGCTTCCTTTTCTCACTATTCTGCATCTTCCTGTGTTCATGATCTAACATGCCAATTTGTTGTATTGGGTATCGATTTTTATTTCAATATTTGGCAGTGACCTAGAGAATTACATATTTGTAATTCTTAGTTGTAAACTACATCTGGCTGAAGTTACGTTTACATCCACCGTATCTCAGAAAAACAGAATGAATGGAGCCTCCCCCTCCCCCGTCCACTTGAACTGTACAATGGTTAGGTATGGCATCCTCTGATTATATATATATATATATATATATATATATATATATATATATATATGGTATAGTTTTCAAATATGGAACAACAGAAGTCAGATCACTCTAGAGAGTAACACTCTATAGAAGGAAAATAACACTCATAATAACATAGAGTTAAATACCCAGCTATTAACCATTGACGGTTTGTATGGCAATGATATTATAAGTCCCATCTGGGCTACCTGCAGACCACATATGATCCATGGCCTATTTCCATGCAGCACACAGGAACACCATCCTCCCTCCAGCTGATTGACCCTAAAAGTAGCAGGGAAGCAGGGAGGCTGAGTTACCCAGTTATTCCTAATGCTTATCATCGGGCCTGCTAGGATGAATGTGAGGGTATTTGTTGGGATACTGTGTCTGCCTTTGTGTGGAGGGGGGAAACTGGGGGGGGGGAGAGAAAGAGTTGCGAAGGGGAAGAGCACATGCTCTACCTCTGGCCACTGATAGCCTTTTCTGCCACATGCATGTTTCCCCCTGTCACCACCCACCATCACATGTGGTCATCAGAGGCAAAAAAATAAAACAAAAACCCACTCATGGTTTGCACTTCCCAAACCAACTTTCTTTCAATTTTTACACTTCTTTACATTTTGCACTGTAGTTTTCCAGCCAAAATGTACACACGAGGATGCACATATTAGTGAAGATAATTTATAAAACTACATTACACCGATGAATTTGCTTGCAAAATTATGCAAACTTGTGTATAAAATTGCATATATTGGAAAGAGTGGCATTACTTTTCTTTTGCAGGCTTTTTTTTTTTTAAAAAAACACCTCATAAATTCATGTAGATGTGGGACAAACTGAACTTAAGGTTGGAATCCAAATCCTTGTAGCAAGGATGGGGGAAGGAACCCAACTGTGTGTTCCAACACAATTTAATAATTGACTGTCACTGTAGAAAAATCTGGATAGTGAGTTGTGACTACTGCTTATGACTATAAGGATGAGCTCTGAACTGGAAGTCTGCACTTCAAATCTTAGTTCAGCCATGAAAGAACTGCTGGGTAGCTTTAGGCAAGCCACTATCCCTCTTCAGCTCTATGCACAATGGACTACTTTGGGTTGACATGCAGTGCAATAGATCAATAAATAATATAGGAATTGTGTGGAAGTGGAAGGCTATAGGGGAAGGAGGTAGCAAACAACTGTGCTTCCAGGAGGGAGGAGTAGAATGAAAGTAGCCAAAGGCTCAGTACAACTCAAAGCTAGCAACTGTGCATTATGAGAAATGCCAAAATGAGCCTAAAGCATATTAAAGATCACTGCAACTGAAAAAGTGGGTGTCTAAAGTTGCATTTGCTGTGGAGCAAACCAATTAAAATTGCTAATAAAGTGATTCATGTTTTTGAGATGTGAAAAACAATCAAAGAATGGGGGATTGAGGTTTTCTTCTTCTTCAATGGAACTGTTAATTAATGCATTACCTTTCAATTAAAGAAAACAAAAGCCTGGTATCTCAAATGCATTCACAAATAAATCTAAGCAAAGGACAAGAATATTTAGTTAAATAACACTGCAAAACATATAAATATGCTAATCAAGGGTTTAGTATTTGAATTGTCCCTTTCATGCATTTGCAATGATTTTAGCATTGTTCGCTTTCTCTTCCTAAATCCCCAGTTAAGAATCCTTATGTGTGCCTTTATGAGCCCTGGGATGCGTGCTAAGAGGATGGTAATTGTTTCTTGTCTAATTGGACCAGCAGATGTATGTAGTCTAACATTTTTGCAAAAAAATTCTTTGTTTTATGTAGGCTTATGTGTGAAGCATTTCCCCTATATCACTGTACCTCGGTTTTCTAACACGATCCATTCTGGAAGACTGTTTGAGTTCTGAAACGTTCGAAATCTGAAAACTCAGTAGCCAACAGCTAGGCCTCAGGATCTTGCACTCAGTGGAAGCCGCATGGCATGTTCGACTTCCGAGGCATGCTAAAAAACTGAAGCATTTCCTTTCAGATTTATGGCATTCGAAAACTGAAATGTTCATCAATAGAGACGTACGAAAACCGAGGTACCAGTGTATATATTGTTACTAGTGCTGTGATCCACCCTGGTTTGCTCTGAGGGATGGAGGGGGCTCTGATTGGCCCTTTCAAATTTATCTTTTGACAGGAAGTCCCACCCCACAGCCTGTCCAGCCAGGGGAAATTCCCAGCAGCTGGCCAAAGAAGTTTGTTTCTGACTGTCAGGGATGGTGGCAAAAGGTGAGGAGCCACAACTGCTACCCACCCAGGATACACTACCAGTCAAGTCCTTGCTGACCACTGAAAAGCTGCTCCTGGAGGTCACGTGACTGTCTGGAATAGCTTGTGATGGAATATGGGGGCAGCAGTGAGATGGAGAAATTGGGAGAATTTGGTGAGGTTGTCCTGCATGAGCAGAAATCCCTTTCCACTCATGCAAAACATCTATGAATCCAAGCACAGCTATTATCTTCTATTTATATCCATTCAACTGGCTACCTGGCTCTTACATAAATTGGGGAACCACCAGACTGGGGCCTGGAGGGAAGCTCTGACCTCAATGCTAGGTAAAGTGGAGGACCAGACATATCAATCTGAATCACTGTGGTCCCTTTTCAGAATTTATCTAGCACTCTTAATCTTGGTAGTCTGAAACTAAGCCTGTCCTTGGTTTCTAGTTACAAGCAGCATGCTGGTAGTGGGCAGATGATGCGTTTGCCCTTTTGCCAGGCATATCAAGATGCTACTTTAGGTGGCTGACCTAGGAAGCTGAATAGCCTTAAGGCTCTTGCTTCTCATACGATTATTTGACATGACATGTTCTTAAATCAGCCTGGCTGTGAATTTCCTGCAGCCTCTTTCTTGTTTTCCTCTTCACATACTTTCTAACATACATTTCTGCATGCACATGATTACTTATGCTATCTGCATACCTTTCCTGCACCGAGTATAGCACACTCCTCCAGTGATTCTTGCAAAATAGACTGCCGTTTCCTTCTAGCAGCTTTAAATAAAGGCTTGGTAGCAAGATGATGACCAGTCTCCTCACCATTAAATCAAGCAACACGAACAGGAACATTAGCCAAAAGGGCAAAGAAGTGAGTAAGAACAGCCCATGTTTGCATGCACACACATCTCTAGTTCATTCTGCAGTCCAAATCTGGATCATATCTCTTTCAACTTAATGTCATGGCACAGAAGCTTTGCTTGAGATATTAGTTTGTTACTTTCATGGGATGCTCTTAATGTTTAGCCTCCTTTCAGAGTGCTCTACAAGCACCTCTGTGACACCTCAGCACTGTATGTGTGTTCTAAAATAAACATAAATTAGGAGTGAAATAGTCAATTTAAATATAATTTAGAAGTAACATCTTAACACATGCATAGTTTTCACAGTCAGTCTATCAGCTATCCCATTTCTTGTATGGTAAGCTCTAAACCAGGGGTCCTCAAACTATGGCCCACGGGCCGGATCCAGTCCTCCAGGGTCCTGAACCCAGCCCACCGGAAGGGACTGCACGCAGGCAGGCTCTGGAGAAGCCCAAGTCCCTTTCCATCGCAGGAAACATTGCAGGCAGTCACTATAGCCGTTGCCATCTCTATTTCTCCTCTGAAAGGGGAAGGAACAGGAGGCGGGGATGCGTGCATGGCTTCTCGGACTGGGCACCTCGGAACCTCAGAAGCGGCGGGGTAGAGGGAGGTGGGAGGCTCCGCGCACTCACAGGGCGGGGGCAGAGGAAGGCAGAGTCCCTGCTCCCACTGGCCGCTCGCTTGCCCACTTTCTATTTCCTCTTCTCTGTGTGGCTTCCTTCCCCCATCTCATTATTATTGTTATTATTCTTTCCACCCATTTGCTTGCCTCTTTATACCTGGCACTCAGAGTTCTTTTCTCTGCACTTTGTTTTATACTTCTCTCTCTCTCCTGTTTATTGATAAATTAATTAAATTATTGATAAATTAAATTAAATAAATTTAAGAAAGGAAAAAAAACAAAAACTACATACCGTTTAGAGAGAGTGAAACCACATCCAGAACAGGTAAGCTTCTCAACCTCCAAAATTGAGAACGACTCACCATTGTGGGCATTTGTGAGGATGTTTTTAAAGTAACAGATTAAAACAGAAATGAGATGGAAGGGACTTATGAATGAGGAATTGCAACAGTGCTGTGAACTGGAAATAGAGTTCATCCACTGCTAAGCCACATGCACTCTTCCAGAGATGGCATGCCTCACCTGATTTCTTAAGGATCTCTAGCAAGCTATTGCAGCAGCAGCAACAACAGCAGCAGCAGCAACCAACATTCTGGATCCTCTTTGTCCAGTGATCCATAAATGCAATGTTTCTTTTTTAGCAGCGATATAGGGGAAACAGGCAAATGTTCATCTCATTTACCAGAATACGCAGGGTAACTGCAGATCAGGAATCAGAATTACTGTGAATTCACATTGCCACATTCATAGTCAGGATGTATGCCTTTCCTTCTTTTAAGCTGAGCCAATTAGCAGGAAATGGGACTGAAATTGTGAGATACATTTTTAATAAATGTATGCTGGGGCATATTACATTTTCCTTGAAAATGTTTTAGATGTACAATTACATTTACCACATCTGTGACACAGGAGGAGAAAGGCTTTGCCTTTGAAATGCATGTACACACACACACACACAATGTGTGTGTATTCCCAAGGTTATCCCAAACAGTGAGATTAAAAGCACTGCAGAGCAAAAGATGTTTACAGAGCCACCGTTTCCATTGCAGGTACTACAATGACACCATTGTCAACATAGCAATTGTACACACTCGCAGTGCCTGCCACATGGATCCACTTATCTGGAATGATACTTAAGATGTCAATTATGGAAGCAATATTAGAGTAGCTAGCCCTCACTAGTTCTCTGGGTATTGTTGCTGCTTTCACGTCTTTGGGAAGAGGACAGGATGACTGATGGCTCAGAATTAATTGCAGTGCACTGACAGATAAGCATTATATGTACTAATACAGTGCTAGTTGAGATGTCAGCAAAAGAGTGGACTATTCCCTTTTACTCCCTTGTAATTGAGATTCAACTTTTTGTGCCTGCACTTCTAAATATATTCCTTGCAGTTGTGTGACTAAAGTTGCATTCAGCAAGGAAAAACATGCCCCATTAGTGGAATGCACTTCATTTTCATCTTACAACCACTCAGAAATCTGCACAAGCTCCCTACATGCTGGATAATCTATCCATTGCTAGATAGTAAAAGACAAGCTGCAATCCTTCCCTTTACTATTTTTGTTAACATTAACGTATTATAACTGAAGATCACAGTAGCACATTCAGTGATGTGCTGCAATCACTTTCGCCACGTCTGAAGATTAGCATATTCGTGGGTTGTTTTCCCCTGACAATTTCATCTGGGATGAAAGATTTCTTGCAAGAAAGGAAGACAAACTCCCAAAAGTATCCACATATTTTCAATATATTATAGTTTATAAATACATAAAGGAAGACGAAAGGAAAGTGAATGATGCCATGAGTTCATGATCGACTTAGGGTTCGGAGTCTGCTAAATTGTGAAAGTTCTAGCCACCTCCTATCGGCTACCACTTCTCAAGCCTCTAATACAAGAAGCACTGTCATATTTAGGGATGGGTTCAAGTGTCTGAATTGCAGTTGCATAGGTAGAGAAAATCCAGTTCCAGAGTCATGATATGGGTCATTTCATGCCAATAAGCACAAGGTGTCTTTGCCCAGCGGTGCTGGGGCCCATAGATTGCAGCAAAATACTGGACAAGGTTTTGACCAGCATCTTGCCCATGCAATAGCCTCATGGGGAAAAACTGTCCCATGAGCCCTTGCAAGTACGGGAGGAAAGTTTATATAAGGCTTCTTACCCTGAAGGTCTTGGGTTATTTTGACTCAGGAGCTTCCTGCCCACTCACCCTAGGGTTAGAGGTTTAATGAGTACTTTTGGGTTGCTGGCTGACAGGGCCTCAACAGAATTTGTTTTCTCCCAACCTGGATAATTTACCCCCATCTTTCCCTCAGTGAAATTATGCCCCCCTTGTGTTAGGTGGAAGAATATTTGTATGAGGGTGGAGATGGCATTGGGCAGGATCAACATAGTATAGTGTCCCACCCACCCACCGTCCCGCCATAAGGGGTCTGAGGGGAGGGTTGACCACAGCACTCTCAAGCTTGGGTTGGAGTATCTGCTTGGTTGAAATCTGCACCCTGGTCACCCAGTGAGACCTTGCTTGTTTGGCTTGCACCACAGCAAGGTTCAACACTGGCCGACTCCCATGGAAACGGGCTTTGGGTGGTCCAAACGCTGTGCACCCATTCCATCAACATGGGATTTGTGGATTGATGAACTGATCCTGGCCCCAATGCCATGCTAACCCTTACCCTGTCAATGAATATTTGGCTTGATTTTATCCCATCACCATTGTACAGTCTGGTTCTTTGCTGCTCTCGTGGGTCACATAATGCACCTGCTTGGGCAATCAAGAAGTTAAAGCAGATTTAGGGTTTATCCACACTTACCTTTTGAACCACTCTTTCCCAGCACTGACCCACACTTTAAGTTCTGTTTCTGAGCACTCCCCCCCTTTCTTCACCCTCTGGAGCTTTCCCCATTGGAAACCTAATCTTTAAAGCTGAAGCTTGACAAACAGCAGATTGCCATTTGCTCCTATTCAGCTTTAAAGAGCAGGTTTTTGCAGGCAATGCTCTGGAAGATGCTCAGAACTGGAGATTTAAAGGACAGACCATGCTAGGAAAGGTAAGTGTGGATAAGCTCTTATTTAAAAAAAGCAAAATGTGCATGCATTTTAAAAGTAAAATGAGATAAAGGTCAAAAGAACTGCAATGCAAGCTTCTTGCTACCTATTTCTGCTTTCCCCACAGATACCTCCTTTGGTGCTCATGAGCTCCCTGCCTCTCAGATTATCTTTATAGTTTTTATTTTGTTAATCTGATAGGTAGGCATCCTGCAACACAAAGTGCTGGTCTCCAGCCATCTGCCATTTTAATTTACCCAGAATGTCTCTAGTCCCCGCACATTATGGGTTTTATAGTTATGAGGCTGCTAAATCAGGGGCCTATTTGATAAATAGAAACTTTAGGTTTGCAGAATTGCTTCATTTACTGGACACTATTAGAGAAATATTACATCACAGTTAGCTTCATTTCCCTACTACCACCAATAACAACACTGAATTATTTAGTCTTTTTTTTTTTTTACTTATGCTTCCTACCAAAAACAGTTCTTTGAAGCATCCTATTAATTCTCGGGTAGTAAAATTAAGGATGCATGTAAGTGTTTGCCTCAGAACTAGATCTAAACAACTGATTCAGTTTTCTTTCCACTGTCCACTGATTCATCTTGTAAATGAGAGCCAAAAGGCTGGAGCATTATAGTGTATTTTATTTTCTACTCCCTCTCCTCACTTGCCTCTAATGCCTGGTGGCTTTCCAACTCTACAATATTATAATTCTATGATCTGTGAATATATTCCATTTAGTTGCCATCTTGTTCAAAAGGAACTTGCTATGTGTGATGAACTTGTGGAATATAACTGAGTACTCCAGTTATTTGTAGCTAAAGGAAGCATGCCGCTAGCCAGATAATGTTGTTGTTGTTTAAATATCGCCCTTTATCCAAAGATCCAAAAATCTCAGAGCGGTTCACAAATGTGTTGATGCGAGTGGTATAAGATTTTTGAGATGTCAGACAGAACAACAGTCCATCTAGCCTGTGGCTTTCCAGGGGCAGGTCCTTCCTAGCCTTACTCAATGAACTTTGTTGAAAACCTGTTTCAACCCATGGACCACAATCTATCATGGGGAATATTTGGGGAGCTACATGCCATTGGTTAGAGGCAAAAAGTAGGTGGAGCAATAGTTATGACTGAACACTCGGTTAAATTCCATTCATGGGAATGCCAGGTGTCTCTAAACTCACCACCACCCACATATCTTTTCATCATTTGACTCTCAGGAGACTCCAGTGTTTCTAGTACCAGCCCAAAAGAACTTTGCATACACTATTAAGTTGCTGGCATCCATCTGTCTTGAGAGACAATGGAGTGCACTTCCGGGGGTGAAGTCAAACTGCTGTATTAGCAGCACCAAAGTGACCACACCAGGGTGCAAGCCTGGGCAGTGTGTGTGGAGGTCCTGGGCTGCCCTCCTGGGCTGTGGTCCAAAGAAAAGCAGAGCAATGTGTTTGGCACTAACTTGACTGAAGGAGTTACCAGAAGGAGACATACAAGGCAGCTTCCAACCATCTTAGGAATTCCACTCCAGATTTTGTAGGGTTTACTCCTTTGTCTTTTCTTTTCCCAAAGATATCCTACAATGCAGCAGAGGTTTAGAATCAGAGGTTTCATTCTCCTAGATGGGCTACCTTCCCATGTTGACAGGCCTCATCTGCCTCTCATTTCCCTCTGCAGCATGTGCAGAAACCACCTTCTTGACCGTTGGACCCACTGTTAGTGCATCCTTACAAAAAGGACATCTGATTGAAGTAGAAACATCATCTTTAGAAGTTATAGACTTCTAATGTGGGGAACAAACTAAAGAGGAAGGATGTTGACTTCATAGAATATCCAAAAACACCTGGAAGAATAATTCCGGTTTGCTTCTCAGAGGCTCTTCTTACATTCTAAAGTGGAACTTAGAGGAGAAGTTGTATGTAATTTTTGGCACAGGCTACCGTCATATTAAAAATTTGACACACATCCTACTACAGTAAAGTTTCCCCACTCATTAGAGACTCCACAGTTATGAGTTGATTAAAAATATCTTGGGATCATAACCAAATAAATGAATAATTTTTGTTTATTTATGTGAGAATGACTGCTTTTGTACTTCATCTTGTGACACAGCAGATGCTGTTACAGTCACTGCTTCAGGAAGAATATTTGATCTCACCTCTCTCACACATGTAAGTGACAAGTGGCAATTTGGGCACAGACATGACAGAGAGGAAGACTTTGAGATGTCTATGTGGAAAGAAGCAACAGATGTCAGGTACAAGTGGCAGGTACTGCAGAAGGCTCGGCAGGCATTCCGGGGAATAGATGTGAAATAATAATCATGTTGAAAATGGCAGCATATGTTTCAGCTCAGTTGAAAATGGAGGACATTATCCAAATTGCTCCTTAGGCCTTAAGCTGCCCTCCTTGTAGACTTGACAATTTCAATACAATAATTAATAATGGATGTATTTTCTGGATTTAAATGAGAGGGGGTTGCTATGAGGTGTGTTTTAATTCCATGTTTCATTATTTTAAAGAATTCAACCATTTTGTTTCTCATTTTTATAATTTATCAACATTTCCATATCAGTTTGTATTTAAAACAAAAACAAAAATGAAGTGCTTATGAAAATTCAGCAGTATTTGAATGTGAATTTCTCCTAAGATATGTATTTTAATATACAATTTTTGCAGTCATTTCCCCTAATATAATGCATTTTTGTGTTATTTTTACTTATATGTATTTTGATGCACACTTTACCTTAGCATGTGCTTTAAAAAAACAACACATTACTGGAAAATTCAGCTAAGTGTGAATTTCAAAGGATAGATGTGTTTCAGTTACTACATTGTTTCAGAAAGTGTGAATTATGTAAATTGGCTGTTAAATGTGAACCAAATAAAATTTGTCCTCCATCCATAACATACTGTTATGTTCATTTCAATCAACCCTGGCCTGGCTCCCCCCCCCCCCTTTACTAAGTGCCCCATTCTATTTCTGATTCCAGGCATTTTCCAAAACATACACTCTAGCTCTAGTTTCTTTCTGGCCATGTTATTACTGGTAGTGACAGTGCTGGTAAGCTGTCAAAAGAAAAAGAAAAAAAAGTAAGTCTGAAATGTGAGTCTCCTGCGAGACTGTCAGAGCTGGAGACAGCGATTTGAGAAGGAAGATATTTCGCTTCCCCCCTCCCCGTTTCCTTATACATGTGGTCTGTGTCCTCTCTGGCTCAACTGCTTGACTGTCTTTCAGACTTTTGATCCATAAGGAAACCTGCTGTAGTGACACTGGTATCAGAGACAGCCCTTCAGGTGCAGTTGGTACAGATGGAAGCAGATCTGGTTTTGTTATTCTACACATTCCTTGGCAAGTGGCTTAGATAAAGTCACTGTTTCTTCTACGGATATTTCAAGCAATATTTTGTTACTCTTGTATTCTTTAATATTGGCTGGCAGCTCTGCAGAGGTGACTGAAGGACCAACCTGCAGGGCTTGCTTCCACAACAGCCCGGCTAAACAATTATAAGAGTATTCATGTAGGTTACAATTCATCGCCTGAGAAATACAAGAACACTGGAGCACTGCCAGAACACAGCTGGATCTTTGCTTCTCCTACCCCACAATGAATCCTCAAGGCATGATATTATGTATATAGGTCTGATCCAGATTCTCAATCTTGTGCAAGAGGAAGGGGGGAGGCAATTTCTGCCAGTTCTTCCTTCATCCTGCAGCTTTCTGTGCCCCCTGAAAATCTACTTCAGATGCTTGGAGGACCCTTTGTATTAATAATAATAATAATAATCACTTTTTGATTGAAAGTTTTCAACATAAAACACAATAAAAGTCAAAATAATCTAAAGAAGGGAGATTAGAAGGAGACCGGAAAGAAGAGAAGAAAGAGAAACAAGCAAGCAAGCAAATACCAAGCCCTCTGTCACAATTATATCTTAACCCTTATTCCACACACAGAAGCATCAGCCCTCCAGCTCTAACCTGGCAGCTTCCCCCTCTTCCCCCCAGCCTCCCATGCTGACGGATCATTTTTATTTGGCCTATCGCACAGGACCCTTCATCTTGCATTAGGAGGACCTTTTATAGCGGAATGTGAGGGAGCTTAGGTACTGACAGGCAGGGCTGTCTTAACCATAGGCACCAGGGGAGCAGGGCACCCGGGCGCCAGGCTCTCAGGGGACCAGGCCCAGAGTCCAGGGCCTGAGAGTTGGAGTCCAGGGAAGAGCCCGCCCATCGGTTGGAGCACCGCAGCAGGCTCTTCTGCTGCAGATGGCTTTGTGCCGTGAGTTTGGAGGTGAGCGAGCCTGGGATTGGCACCTTGGGCTGGTTTGTTGCACTGGGCTCCTAATGTTTCCTGTTTTCTTTTCCTGAGCAGAGATAAGTGTGGTGTCAACTCCCTTAAAAAAAAAAGGTTGACAATTCTGGGCAACCTGGGGGGTGAGGGGCGTCGGGCGGATCTTTGCACCCTGGCGCAGCATATGCTTAAAACAGCCCTGCTGCCAGGGAGGAAAGGGATAGAAAATATTGTCTCCTTTCCTTCCTTCCTTGAGAAATCTAATGGATCTTGGACAGAAGGAGCTCTCTCAGTCTTCTTATACACAGGGGTAGCTGTGAGGGTGGGGATCATGAATGACCATATTCCATGACTTCAGCAGAACGTCAAAGAGATCCCCTGCATGTGCAGCTATATACATAGAGATATTTCTCCTTGGGACTGGGAACACCCAAAAAAGGTTCAAATTCAAAGGAAGGCTATTGAGCTTATTGATATTGCTCATGAATATTGTTTTAGTTGTTATGGTGGAATCCCCTGTCCGTACCACCCTACCTCAATATAGTTTTTATGACTGGGTTGTCTACATTCCACTGAAACCAAGTAAACATTTTTAGTATTTGCGTGCCATACAGAGAAATCTAAGCTTACTGACATGCAGAGCCGATTTGTTTTCTAGGATATATTCTCTAGAACATTCAGCAGCTGGGATGCTTCAAAGCAGATACCAAATCCTCATGAGGTATTAGTGCACCTGAAAACAGCACAGTGACAATTTTTATCTCAAGTAAAAGATGAATAACATTTTGGGTATTTGTTTCCCGTGTTGCTGTTGTTGTTTTTGCATTGCCTAGTTTTATAAGACGGTAAATATATGTAGAAATGCAGCAAAACTGTTAATGGCAGGATAGCCCTATATCAGGAAGCTTTTTATGCTTGATATTTTATTATGTTTTTATATGTGTTAGAAGCTGCCCAGAGTGACTCAGGCAACCCAGCCAGATGGGTGGGGTATAAATAATAAAATTATCATCATCATCATTATAGCAAAACTAGATCTTTATAGCTGATGCAAATCTCTGAGAGACTCTATTGCGTGTTGTTCTGATACAAAGATGTTCTTCTCTGGAATGTGCTCTATGAAGAAGGACAACTAAATTCAAAGATGTCATTCTGGTTCTGCCTATGTTGCAAATTGTGCAATCTCTCACCCAAGCAAAAGCATGAAAACAGCTATAGAACTGTGTAATTGAGCTCTGTGAATTTGCAGAATTTATGAAACTTTGCCTTCCACTCTGGGCTCTTTGTATCCAACTTTATATTTCACATTCTCTGTGTGTAGGGACATTACCAGGATTTCAAAGGTAGGTGTCATATCCGGAGGGAATTTTCAGAAGGCGGTGGTTTGTTGTTGATTTCCACATGTTTTTGGAGTTTTTGTAAAAAAAAAGAAGCTCAATAACTTTCAGGGTGTCCTGGTTTTTACTTTTTGAAATCCTATCTCTGTGTATTTTGTGCTCATAGATAGATGTAGACATGGAGTGGGGTGTAATATGAGGCACATTAGTTCATTTTGCTAATGCCCAGATAATACCCAAACCTTAGAGAAATTTTCTTTTTAAATTTGCAATAAAAACCCAGACAAATAATACTAAGAGAAATTAGGTGCAGCAGGGATTGCTAGATTTAGTAACCAGTCTAGTTAACAGAATATGATAAATAAAACAGCAATTATTTCTAGATAGGACTGATGCAGCTTTTTTTAAGTGCACCAAATATATCACTGAATCCATTACATTTATTCCATATTACTCTTGAATAGTGGATGAGCCTTTTTCCTTTTTTTAAAAAAAATAGATAAAAGGGAGACATAAAATGAAAAGTATTAAAATCAATTAATCCATAAACAACGACGTCACTTAATGGGTCTCAGACAATGAACTGTTTAGCTATTGACTTTATGGAATGGAACTGTGCTGCAATAATGCTACAATTTGAAATTTAAATATAATTTTACAAGATTATAAGTATATGAGGATGGGAATGAGCACTATTATTTTTGTATCTTGGAGTATTTCAAATGGCAATTATCTAGCATAAAGAGAGAGAGGAAGAATCTGTTTTAAAAAATGTCTTCTAAAGAGAATGGGTTTACTAGCAATGTTGCAATAATTCCTAATTCTGTTTCATATGTATTAAAAGAGAAGAGACAGCTGTATTATTTATCAAAAGTGAAAGGAATTACATTAAAATTAATAAGTCATAATGCTTCTGATTGGTTCCAAGCTGCAGAAATTTACTGCAATCGTAAATGGATTTTCTTATAAATGAAGGTTGAGCATTATTATGTAAAATAATATTCTGGCACTCAGTTTGGCCTATGTGACTTCTATGTGTTTTATGAAACAAAGATGATTGAAGATGCAGCTTCCTTTGTTGCTTTCATGGCAATTTCCAGTGCTGCTTCGACTTGAAATCAGACAACTAATGATTTCTTTTTTAAAAAAGCAATACAGCATTTTTTTTTAAATTACTGAATTTATATACCGCCCCATATAACAAGATTATATTTTCTTTGGACAAATTTGTAAGCCTCTTCACCTGTGGTTTCCATATATTAAATAAGAGAAGCAAAAAGTAAAGGATAAGACAGACTGCTTGGATGTGAACTTAATGTGAACCCAGGAGTGGACCTTCGCTTATAGGAGAATTCACTGAATTCAAACATGTAGATAAGAGATAGAGATATTATCTTTTTCAACTGCTTACACATTCAGCGATCTCTCTGATTTCCATCTCTGAAAAATCTACCAGCAGATGATTTTAAACCTACTGGAAATAAATAGAAAAACACCCATCTTTATTGTCCAAACTTAGCACTTGTCTTCTATTTGAATCCCTAGCACATGCTTCCTCAACCTCGACCCGCCAGATGTTTTGAGACTACAATTCCCATCATCCCTCACCACTGGTCCTGCTAGCTAGGGATCATGGGAGTTGTAAGCCAAAAATATCTGGAGGACTGAGGTTGAGGAAGCCTGCCCTAGCATTACAGTCAGAAGGAAACATTATTAGTGACTCTCATGGGTTTCTGGTTCTTTTATTATTATTTCTAGCTGCATTTTTGTAATACTTTCAAAGCACAATGGTAAAGTACGAAAGGACCTTAAGTTTAGGCTGCCACCTATCTAATACACATCTGCTTTACCACTAGGGATGGGAGCAAAATTCAATTTAGCTCACATTCAAAAGCAGACTTACCTAACCCAAACTTTCCAAAGCAGTTGGTGATCCAAAACACAGATATTCTCCAATATCTGCACATCTCTAAATATTGCAGTGCAGTTCTCCAAACAAGTAATGTATACACAAATATTATGGTGAAATATGCATAAAATTCATATAGTCATGAACACAGCATACAAAATGCATTATATTCATGCAGAAAAAAATGTATACCAGGCAAGATTGCATACATTGGGTATTTTGGGGGGAAATTACACCAAAATGATGTGAAAATGTCAAAAATTGAAGTCTTAGAAAAATGAGGAGCTAAGAGATACCACAGTTAGCATATTTGCTCATCCTGCTTCTACTTTTGCTTCATTTAGACAGATTAACAGATTTAAACCACTTCTAAGTAAAGAGAAAAGAGAGAATATGGAAGGTGTTCTTGAAGCCATCAAGAGTACAGATTTCAGTGTGAGTGGTTAGTTGATTGACCCTCTTCACTGTAGCCACAGAACATAATATAGATGCATATAGTTTGAATTATTTATTGGCAAGTCTCAAAGCATAGCAGACAGACAAAACATTCTGACAATTTAAGTGGAACAATATTATTCAATCATCATTTCAAGAAAGAAATACAATAAAATGTATTCTTTCTGGGGCTCTCGTATAATATCTGTAGCACTGAATCACATGATGAAGTCATAATATTTATAAGTTATGTCCAACAACTTGCCAGAAGGTGCCATCAAACCATCTTAGGGACCCCACCCCAGATTAGCTTTTTCTTCTCTGAAAGATGTCCCGCAAGGCAGCAGGTACAGATTTTTCATTGAGGTTTATTCCCAAAGCTTTTTTCATGGATGGGTATAGCCACAAAGCAACAGAGTTTTAGAATCAGGGTTTTCCTTCTCCTAGGTGGGCTACCTTCCCAGGTGGACAAGCCCCCTCTGCCCCTCACTTCCCTCTACAGTACATGAAGAAACTGCCTTCTTGACAGTTGGACCTTCTATTTGTCTTGTCCGCTCAATCTACCAAAGCTTGTCTTCACATTCAGGGGAAGTCCCTTACTCATTGAGGGTTTGAGACCCATCAGCTTCCCTCACCTGGTTTAGCCATCCAGTCAAATCCCCCAGGTTGCAGCCACTGTCACATGCTGACAACTTCTAAAAGCCACAGGTGAGAGCTGAATGTAGGGTGGGGACCAAAGGTGGACGAGCTACCCCAGAAAGAGCATGTGTCCCCCACCAGAGATATTACCCCTCTCCTCATACCAATTGGGTGCGAGTAGGGACACAGGTGGCGCTGTGGGTTAAACCACAGAGCCTAGGACTTGCCGATCAGAAGGTCGGCGGTTCAAATCCCTGCAACGGGGTGAGCTCCCGTTGCTCGGTCCCTGCTCCTGCCAACCTAGCAGTTTGAAAGCACGCCAAAGTGCAAGTAGATAAATAGGTACCACTCTGGCGGGAAGGTAAACGGTGTTTCCGTGCACTGCTCTGGTTCACCAGAAGCCGCTCAGTCATGCTGGCCACATGACCCGGAAGCTGTACGCTGGCTCCCTCGGCCACTAAAGTGAGATGAGCACCGCAACCCCAGAGTCGGTCACGACTGGACCTAATGGTCAGGGGTCCCTTTACCTTTACCTTTATTGATACTGACATTCCTCAGGTGTTCAATGGAGAGCAGAGTTACACTTGGTAGCTCTACCCCCCCCATTTCCAATTCAACATCATGCTATTATAATTGTTCCGTCAGAGAAAGCATTTCTGCTTGCAATATGGAATTTCCCTTCTACTCTGTCTGAACACTTTTCTGGGGTTTCTCCTGACCCTGACCTCCAGGGCTAATTTGGAGGAACGCAGGAGGGTGAAATGAGAGATGAGAACAGGGAAAGTCCCATTGCATTCCTTCAGTTAAATCCTGCCCCTTTATTTTCAATGTACATACCATATATCTACAGTGCATGCAGAAATTGTTGAGCTGTAGGTACATGAACTTATTATTGTGGATGTGTCATTATAGGGTTTCTCAAGTGCCATTGCCATATCCTTTTCTAATCAGTGGGTGTTTTTATTACATGATCTTTTTGTTCTCTCATTGCCTGGCTGTCCAGAAAAGATGTTTCCAGAGCTATACCAAAGTATTTGATGTTTCATTTTGCTGAAGGCAGGACAGCTGTGAGATTAGTCACTTTCTATAATTAGAGTAGCAGTTGTGTCAAATGTTATATGCTTGGGAATAGTATAGAAAGTTTATGTGCATTCCTGCGTGGAGATGGAAAGGAAAATACAAAAGATCACAATGAGCAGGTGAAGGGATGTCATAAGGATGTTAATCTGAAACAACAATCTTGCATGTGTCTAGGCACAAATGTCTCAGTTGAATGGATGGCAAATACAATGGATGACTTTGAAAGAGGATTAGACAAATTCATGTAGGATAAGGCTATCAGTGGTGATAACTGTGTTCTGCCTTCCCATAGGCATCTGCTTAGCCATTGTGAGAACAGGATGGACCACTGGCCTGATCCAGCAGGATTTTCTTATGCTGAACAAAATTTATATATGAACATACATGCATGCCTAAGATAGGATTGTGCTCTTTCTTTTAAAAATTACTGGTTTCACCTTAATCATTATACACAAAATAGTGCAGTAGTGTAGATTTCTCCAAAACAGCTTCCATCCAAAACATTACGATGAAACTTTGGATACTGAAGAAATTTTTTTTTAAAAGTGAAAAATGCTCACTTACGAGTAGAACGCTGCTTCTACCTGTTTCTCTCCTGACAATAAACTGCATTAAACAATCCAAGATCTGTGGATTATGGATGGAACATTTTGTATGTGCATACTTTATATGTAACACTTTTCTACTGGCACGGGGGCCTCAAAGTAGTGTGCAATGTCTCCTGTGTACCAGCCTCAAGTTTCATGAAAAGATGTAGACGAAAAGCCAGTAGAGCACACAACTGGATGGGGAAAACAACGACCACCACCACCACAACAACATCTAGGATATATGTAGCAAAGATGGGAAAAAGGATGAAGCAAAAGGATAAATTCAAATAAACATGCAATTTAAAACTGAAACAAATATAAATAGGAGGGAATGTAGTCACCCACTACTGATCAATGAGGATCCCTTAGATATGGCTGACATTTCAGAGCTCTGGGTTGGATTGTAGCTGATGGCTTTGGCTTCTGTTATTCCATGGCTTCGGAATTAGTAAAAACATTGGTCAGCTGTTCTTTTTTCACTATCATCTCTGGATAGTCCCTTTCTCCCACCCTTCCTCTGGTCTCCCAACTTTTTCTTTACTCTCTAAAATCTTAAGCCACTTCCTTCAGAATCTACACACAAAAACTCCACAGAAACTTCTCAAAGAGAGCTGTAGCGCCTTCTGGTGACGACGACGACACTAATGTGTCCAAGGCAGAAAAAAGAGGTTTCAAACACCTATCAAACAACCACATGCACCCTTGTGGATGGCAGAATCTAGAATAAATCTAGGTTGAAAGAAATATGTTGAAGATGCATGTAAATGGTTCCAGACTGTGCTGTGAGCAGGTTAGCATGTATGCAACCAGCAAAAGAGTATTTCTTGGACCCTGTCTCTAGCCATGATCAGCCAGATGCTTCTAGGAAGTCCATCACTACATTTTGTGCCGTAGGTTTAATAAGCCCATTACCCATGTTATATTTCTGATTAATGCCTCCCAAAGGCACCCAGTCCTTTTCTCCACCCCCTACCCATCTTCCAGAGCCAAGAAGGGAAGGGTAGTTTCATTGTGCATACTAGCTCCATCATCAGGCAGAGTGAAGTGGCTACCCCAGTCTGTTATTTTTGGGTTCTGGGTAGTTGTATTTTAATCTCCAAGGTAAAGGCACCTGTGGCCTTTTCAGCCTCAGGTGCCAAAATAAATTGGGCACTATGCACCTTCAGCTGATGCTGTTTCCTCCACCTCAGACAGTAAAAATGTCTTGCAACAGCCCTGTACTCCAGATCCCTCCCCAGCAAACAGCTGTACTAATAGAGGATGTATCATGTTCTTTGTAATAAAGATGTAACAAGTAGTTGCTGTTATTAGGAAAAGAATGGAAAATTCATATTCTTCAACAGTGATGCAGTATTACCAGCAAGAAAATACAGACTAAAATAAAAGCACCCTTGTGACTTCTCTTCCCTATATAATATAAAGTAAAATCATCCTCCCACCACCACTCTTTAGTCTTTACAGTATGAGGAATAAGCTCACATGACCTGAATATGTTGTAGATGCCATTTGACTGTCAGTGCTAAAAGGCACTGGAGTAGAATTACAGAAAGAACTGGCAGAAAACAGTTTATAAATGAGAAAATGTTTTGAATGACATTTGAGACAAGTCTAACATGGAAAAACATAGAGGGAGCATCTTTCAACTGAAAGTGAGCAAAATATGAAAATGAATGTGAGGTCCATTTATATTCATGATGAAGCCCTTGGGACTAACTTAGAACTTTTTTTGGCAAACTTCTGACTGAGATGAGTCCCCCCCCCCGTCTTCTTCTTTACCTCTGAATGAAACCCAGGGCTTTCACTATTCTTATTTAAATAACTTAGTATGGTTATAACTCCGAATCTGTGATGGAGGCATATTTAGCAGTTTTATAATTTTGATTGGTATGCTTTTCTTTTTCCTTAGAAAAAGAAAAGAAAACCTCATTAGTCTTGAACATAAACCCCATTCAGATACTATTCCTTTGTAAGAGCTCATCTTGAATACAATTAATTGCACATTATTTGGGAAGGGAACTTTCCAATATCTTCAAAATCTTTACATGAGTGCTGAAGTATGAGAAGCTGCTCCACAAAAGAACATAACCCTCCTCAAGAAATCCTGATTTCCCTAGCTTTGCTGTTTGCCTTCTGGAAATGACCTGAAAACCTATCTCTGTCTTTAAGAATTATGAACTACTGACTGAACAGAGCAGTGAAATGATTTTGCCAGTCGGCATAAAGTACATGAGCATAAAAAAAGACAAAACAAGCTTGTTGTGGTAGAAAATACATTTATTTTATATGTCAACGAATGCGTTAGAACTCTCTCAAATGGAAGCAAGGAATCCTGTGTTCATCAGCAGCCTGGGGCCATTTTGCCTATTTATGTTATGTGGAAAACTTGCTATATTATATTAAAGCCTAATGATGGCCTATGACATATAACCATATAAGGAGATGTGTCCCAGTAAACTAGAGCTGAAGCTTTGTTATATATAGTTCAATGTTGCACATGTTCAGAAAGAAGGTAGCACCGGGGAAGCAATGCCCAAGAGAGGAACCACTTTTAAATGTCCATCAGTGAGAACTCTTTACAAAATGGGCAGATGTAGCACACAGAAGGGCTTGGTCAGATACGTGCTGGAGTAGCATCCCATGCAAATTCATCTTGCTAGGCTCTGCTCAATTGTAGTGGCTTACATTCTACTACTACATATCAGGTGCATACCAACATGCCATTGCAGTGGCTCCAGGTGAACCCAAATCCCTTTAGTGTCTATCGTCTTATTTAGGTATGTGACAGGGCTGGGGGAGGGATGCACAGGCCTAGTCCTGCTTTCTTGACAATGATGCAAGCCAACCATACCACCAAGCCAGTATGTGCCAGTCTTAATGTGAGAAAGGCATCCTACACAGGCAGAAACCCCTTATTCATCAGGGTTCCCATGCCATGTTGGAACTCCCACATTCAGTGCTTTTTTTCTAAAAAAAAATGTTTAGGGGTACTCTCATTTTGACTCAAAACCCCCACCATTTTATAGTTCAAATTGGGAAAAATAAATACAGTAAATGGACAAAAGTACAAAGATTCACAAAATGTGTAGGGGTATGTGTATCCCCATAAAAAAGGACTGCCTACATCTGTAAAAGCAGAGCTCTTCAACCTGAGGTCAATCAAATATCAGCTGGGAAGCATGGCCAGCATTCATGTTAGCATTGCAGGTGGTCCAAATCCCTAAAAATGGCAGAGCCATTCCCAGCCTTAACACCAACCAACGTTTTCTACATTGCACCATTTCTGCAGTGCATAATAACTTTGCCAAGATGGCGCACCATGTGACAATATTCCAGTAGTCACTGCAGTAGTACCTTCCACCCATCCCAATGTTCTGTTTCAGTCATGTGATGTTGAATCAATGTAAATGTCAGGACACTGACTTGGTAGTCCCACTGGGAATGCTACTGTCCTGGCAAACAGCAGATATAATTAGGCCTAAAACAGCTCATTGGCAAGACCTTGTGCTTGGTCTGAACTGTTAATAGCATGAATTGCTTGGAATATGAACCTAAAAACATGCCAAGCCATAATGAATGAGAGAGAGAATTCACTAACAACATTAATACATGACAGATGTAGGATGGAATCCAGCTCTGTTGGATACAAGGAGAATTTGGATAACCAATGCTGACCAACAGGAAGGAAGGTGGGAAACAAATGAGATGGCTAGATGAAAGTGTGGTGAATAAAATAGATATGTAGGTCTATATTAAACTAAATGGCAGCTTTTTACATTTACAGCAATGTAATATTCATTATAAAAGTCAGCGTGAAGCAACACTACAACACCCTATTTTTCTCACCTGCTTAGAGTGAGAATCATTCAACAAGTCTTGCTGGTAGAGAATGGCAATGAAGAAAGCCTACCAGAATGTAAGGCAAGAAGCTGCCCTTCTCTGTGCAGTATAGGAAGTACCTGGGATGTGACACAGATGTTCGTTTTGAGGTTTCAGAACTCCAGAACTCCTAGTAACTCAGGAGGTTGGGGGACAGAGCCCCAGTGAAACAAAAGGCAAGTGGGGGGAGGAATGCTTGCATGACTCTGGAGTGGCACCAGGGAAGGCTGAGGTAAACGAATTTCTGGACAGTATTTACTGAGTATCAAAGTGCTCTTGAGTGGACCATCAGCTGACTATTGAGGGAAAGTGTTTCAGCTGAAGCAAGGTGACAGAAATGGGAAGCCTTTCTATCCATGGAATTTTCTATCCATGGAATTTTCCTGAGTATGTTGAAGTTGGGGTACTAAATGCAAGAGGAATCTTCAAGGATACAGAAGACCCTCAGTTACCTTCCATTAGATAGAAAGCCACAAAAGAGTGAAAGTTAGGCACCCGTCCTCACTGCCCACCTCACATTTTCACTTCCTGGAATTTGTAATACATGTCTTCTTTTCTTTTCTTTTTTTGGTGATCATTCGTAGCCAAGCAAGATTGTCTTCCATGAACATGGTTTTAACGGTGTGTCCATAAGTGACTGTGAAGGCCAGTTCAGAATCCACACATCCTTTCCACAAATCCTTCCACAGTGGGGACATAGTTTTCTGGGTGGGAGTTGATCACGGTGAGGATTTGTCAAACATGCCTTCCTCTTTGCATGCTTCTCCCTTTCACCCTGGGTTTGTGCTTCTTCAAAGTCCATGGTAGAGGCTATTCTGCAATTGGAGCACTCTCAGGCCAATGTTTTCCAATTATCCATGCTTATACTGCTTTTTTTTGGTAGGGCTTTGACTTAGTGACAGAGAAACATAGGAAGCCACCATTGGTCCATCTAGCTCAGTATTGCTGACATTGACTGGCTCTCTGGAGTTCAGGGTAGAAGTCATCAGGTAGAACCTGAGTCACTTTGCATACAAGCATGAGCTACTGCTTTCCCACTGATACTGATCAGTGAAAAAATCTGGGTTCTCAAGATGACATGAGCTCAAAAGTTCCCAAGTAGAATTAATGAACCTACTACCGCTAAAGGCGTGTCAACTTTTGAGAATGCAAATACTGGTCTTATTAATAATCTGTATTAATAAAAGACCTCACTTTGTCATTGATATAAAGGTGCATTTGAGATCATTAGTTAATAGAATCAGAAAAGTTCCCAAAGTATGTTTTTAGAAAGGCATAAATAAATGGGATACTGGATGGGAAGCATGGATAAAACTTTAATTTAAAATAGAGTAATCACATTGGAGGCTAAAGGTGCCCTAAACTCTTTGACCTGAGCATGCAAAATACTGATAGATGTTGATGGAAGTGAATGTGTTCTTCATTTGTCAAGTTAATCAGCAAACAGCACAATTCCCAAAGTCAGCAACGAAGGCTGATGTCCAAGATGATGGAATGAAGAGCTGGTATGTAAATGCTCTTCTATTATTCAATCATAGTTTATGGAAGGTGACAAAAAAACGCTATTTCTATTCAGCAAGCATTTATCCCAGCTCAGCTCAGCTATGACACAAGATGCCATTTAAATAAATGAGAGGGAGTAGGGATGCTTATGGTGAGGAATATGTTTGCAACTTAGGCAAACGCTGAAGAACAAAATAACAAAGGGCTTTGAGTAAGGCTGAGTTAAAGCTACTTTTTCATTTTGTGTTCATTGGCACGAGTGTCAAAAATGTCTTCTGTTTACAACACATTTCAGTACTTCATGTGAACATATTTTCATTGTTTCAATTACCATTCTTCTCAATATCATGTCATAGAATCATAGAATTCTGGAGTTGGAAGGGACTCCGAGGATCATCTAGTCCAACCGCCTGTATTGCAGGAATATGCAGTTGCCCCATACAGGGATTGAATTTGCAACCTTGGTGTTATCAGCACCATGCTCTATAATCAAATTCCTTGGCCTCATGGGCCCACACAAACATTTATTCATATTGACTATGGCATGCCTTTTACTCAAAAAAGAGAAAGTGGTTTGTGTGCATGCAAGACTTCACCTCGGAGATGTTCAAAATGCAAGCTCCATTTCCAACCACCTTTGAGATAGGATGTGAAGCTCATATGGAGTTGGGCCTAACAGTTGCACTGTCTAGGCCTTGCTGTAAATTCCCTTTGCCTTCCCAATCAAAAAACAAAAAAGGGGGAGGTGTAAGATTTTCTTTGAGAAAAAGAAGCACCTTAAATATGATGTCTCGGGACCACTGCTGCCCAGGAGAGGCCATACAAGGGCTGGCTAAAGACATTTTGCTGTTTAAAAATAATCCTATATTTCAAGTCAAGGCTCTGTCTCAAGTGTGGTCACATTACTTGGCATCAGATTAGGGTTTGACAAGAATCTATAGAAATCCCAAATAGTGTGCTGCAGAAGCTACTGCACATATCACAGATGTAAAGAAGAAGAAGAAGAAGCCACAAAAAACTAGCATACATATGCCATTCTGCTCACCCTTAATTCTGTCAATTTGCCTTAAAAATTGGTAGCACCAGTTCAAAAGGAACTTACTCCCAAACACATTTGGTTTACTTACTGAATTGCTAAAATAACAAAGCTTTACTTTCTTGTTACAGATTTAAGGAACTCTTCATTTACAAACCTGTCTCATACATTTTTTCCCTTTCATTTTGTTTTCATTCATCATATGCAACAAACAACCACTTTTGCAGTTTGTTTCGAGAAATCCTAGCCTACTTTTGCAACAAGTAGTTATTTTGTGCCCAAATATATTATAGGCATGTTATTTGTGTGTGTTTGCTTTTAAGTTAACCTTGCACTAGTATGTTTTTAAATGATTTGAGAAAATACTTGTTTGATCTATACTTGTTCCTGGATGCAAATGAGCATACATGCTTTCAGCTTAGCAATTATTTGGCTTTTATCCTTTTCCCTTGGACAAATTTGCTTATTATAGTCAAAGCAAAGAAAGAAACTCCCACTCTATCTCCCCCATGCTCATTTAATTAGTTTCTCCCTCAGGCACTTAGGGATTGTAGGATATTATTCCTGGCCTATATCCCTTTGAACCAATTCCCCCTTCAAGGCTCTGGTGCCCTAGAAAAAATGTTAGTGTATGTATAGTGAGTTTCTGTACCAGTAGTTCCAATTGATACAGAATGAAATTGAGTCTTCCTGGCAGTATTTGATTCTCTGTGGTTTAGCACTGCTAAAGAAAAGCCACTTGTGACAGTCCCCCATCTCTTCCAGGATTGTTAATATGAAGCCATATGCAATCTTGGAATGTAGTATTTTACACCAGGGAAGGGTACAAGGCAGATCAGGGTGACATGGACAATGTGAAGTAGGTCGGCAAGTATTCTTGACTCCCAATTGTTTAACAATGGTGACAATAAAAATTATTCACCTTCAGAATTAAACTGATGAAATGAACAAGTGAGACAGTGGGGTGATCAGAAGTAGATTAGGCTGTGGGAGGATTGTGACCTTAGTCCAGTTTCTGCACTAAATACAAATTTCTGGACTCAGAATTCTTGAGTTCTATGAGTATGTATTTTGCACCAGGTTCTGACTGGGGGATCTATGGGTTCTGGCAAAAATCAAAGTAAATTCTGGAAGCCTAAAATCTCTCTAACCGTACTTTACCCTAAAAGCTCATGGTCCAGTTGGACTGAGGAATATTCAGCAATGATCTACATGAAGTGGACTACTCTAGGAGGACTAGGCTAGTCCTTGAAATGTCCCCCTGGCACCTTAATCACAAATCCCAGGAAGCTTCTGTCTGGCTTAGGGAGGTGCAATGCTCACAGGTGTGACATCACCCCATCCCATCACCTTTGCAGGCTGGTGCTTCTGGCCTTAACTGTTCCCCTACAAAAAAATATATGACCACATCCACTGAGATTTACATCTTAAATCATTTTCATGCAACTTGTAACATTGCTTAACCTGAGCACTTAGGCAAGTAGTTCAAACAATTAAACAGTCTTTTGTATAGTTGGGTGAAAATAAGGAGTGAAAATTATCAAAAAAATAACAATGATTGTATTAAATGGTTTTTGAAAATTCTTCAGAGCTTAATTGTTTTAAGAAGAGCCTTATTTGATCTGACTAAAAGGTTTCTCTAAGAATGAGCAATCTCAGACCCTCTTCTGCTTTCTGTTTGGTCTTTAGGATTCTCCCCAAGCCCTGGTTCTCACCATTCTGAAGGTTTTTTAAAATTATGTTCAGTTGAACACTTAGAAATATCCGCATGAGCGAAAACCTGAACTTACCAGGATCTCTGATTGTGGGAACAGTTGCTAAGTGTGTTCCATGAAACATTGATTCAAAATCCCTTCACACCTTTGCACTAACTTTGCAAAGGTGTAAAGAACACCTAGCTACTCTTTAGCCATGAATCTCCTCTCTCTCTCTCTCTCTCTCTCTCTCTCTCTCTCTCTCTCTCTCTCCCTGTGTGTGTCTGTCTGTCTGTCTGTCTGTGTATCTCTGTGTTTCTCCCCTTAACTCCTTCCTCTTTGATGTGGGGAGTAACCACACTGAAACAAATATCTATGCTACCCTGAATAAGAATATTTTCTAACCTCAGCTGCTTTTCAGGTTTTGACATTCTGTTCTAATTTCTGGATCCTATCTCTTAATGAGTTATAATGAGCAGTGGAAAAGTCACCAAGGAGAATTTTTGATGTAAGATCAGGAACTTCTCAGAAAATTAGGGAGACTTAAAAAGTTAGAATTTATCTAGCAATAAAAGAATGTTCTGTGTTTTATAATATGTGCTTTGATTGATCATCTGGAGTTTGTTTTACTTGATACTTTGATGATAGTTACTTTCAAAGTTATCCTTACCATAGAAACTTCTCCATTAGAACTCATCCAAAATAATGAGTTCAATAGTAATGAAATTATTATTTAAGTGCTAACGGAGAGTGGACTTTTTTAATATAAAAAAGTAGAAATATACAAACCCAGAGGTTAGTCTACAATAGATGAATTGTAGGGGTGTGCAGTGATCACAAAATACACCTGGTATCAGTAACTTTGAAAGCAGCCCTCTCTTTTTTTGTATGTGTTCTGCTTCATTTTGATTCAATTCAAATCTCCAAATCTGATCGACTAAATCCAAAACACTGTTTTGTCTCCATTGACATATAACACAATGCCTCCTCCTTCACCACATCATCCGTGCCTCGTTATTATTAATAAAATTATAACTATTGTATAACATTTAAAAATCATGTTACTCATCTCAATAGTTTTGGTGTTTGGGGCAGTAATTGGCAAGTGGGTGCAGGTTTTAATTTTTGTACTCTGCAATTAAGAAAAATACTGACTCCTTACTGTATAACATATAACATTAAAATAGTAAAAAAGAAAAGAAAAGATTAAAGTACATCACTCTGCTTCCAAGAGTCCGTTCTATCCACAGTGGCTTCAGGTTTAAAATAACTCCTCTTAGGAATTAATCCCCTGTGCAACTGAACACAAGTAGGATTTATGCATCAGTAAAACATGCAATAATCAGGCTATATTAAGCTTGGTTGAAGCCTTGCGACTGTACTAATTAGCAGAAGTGGCATACCCAGAAAAATATGTATAGTTGGAGTACACCAGTATATTACTCTGGTTAGAGGAACCAAAATTTGATGCCTAAAGCGTTTTGCAGCCCTTTTATGTTTCTATATCTTCACAACAGCAGCATGAGGTAGGTTAGGATGAGAGTTGGTAGGAAATGACCAGAACAATGAGAAGAGAGTTTTAATTTAAAAAAATAAAAAATTATACATGCTGGGAGTATTTTCTTTTTGTTTAAAGTTGACAAAATGATTTTTGCTTGTGATTTGCAGAAAGTTGATACTGCATTTGTCCAGAGTATTTCTTTTAATCCATGAAAGCTTATGTAATAATAAATTTGCTGGCTTTTAAAGATACCTCAAGATGGATTTTCTTGAACCTTATTTAGGAGTTCTTTTTGGTGAAGCCCCAACCACATTAATGCAGCCTTGCTAATGTTGTGTGTATGTGAGGGCAATGGCATCTTCACAGTGGCAGCAGTACTGTGCTCATCACAATGGGGATGGGTTGCATGCAATAAAATGGCAGCAAACTGGGGGGGGGGAGCTCTGGATTAGTTAGCTGTATAGAGGATTCTACTATATATCAAAAAAATGTGACATGTCCCCTGAAAGTCTTCCCTGCTCAATACAGAGAATTTTGTTGTTGTTTAGTCATTTAGTCGTGTCTGACTCTTCGTGACCCTATGGACCAGAGCACGCCAGACACTCCTATCTTCTACTGCCTCCCGCAGTTTGGTCAAACTCATGTTGGTAGCTTCGAGAACACTGTCTAGCCATCTCGTCCTCTGTCCTCTTCTCCTTGTGCCCTCAACCTTTCCCAGCATCAGGGTCTTTTCCAGGGAGTCTTCTCTTCTCACGAGGTGGCCAAAGTATTGGAGCCTCAGCTTCAGGATCTGTCCTTCCAGTGATTACTCAGGGCTGATTTCCTTCAGAATGGATAGGTTTGATCTTCTTGCAGTCCGTGGAACTCTCAAGAGTCTCCTCCAGCACCATAATTCAAAAGCATCAATTCTTCGGCAATCAGCCTTCTTTATGGTCCAGCTCTCACTTCCATACATCACTACTGGGAAAACCATAGCTTTAACTATATGGACCTTTGTTGGCAAGGTGATGTCTCTGCTTTTTAAGATGCTGTCTAGGTTTGTCATTGCTTTTCTCCCAAGAAGCAGGGGTCTTATAATTTTGTGACTACTGTCACCATCTGCAGCGATCATGGAGCCCAAGAAAGTATAATCTCTCACTGCCTCCACTTCTTCCCCTTCTATTTGCCAAGAGGTGATGGGACCAGTGGCCATGTTCTTAGTTGTTTTGATGTTGAGTTTCAGACCATATTTTGTGCTCTCCTCTTTCACCCTCATTAAAAGGTTCCTTAAAATGCCTCCTCACTTTCTGCCATTAAGGTTGTGTCATCTGCATATCTGAAGCTGTTTATATTTCTTCCGTCAATCTTAATTCCAGCTTGGGATTCATCCAGTCCAGCCTTTCGCATGATGAATTCTGCATATAAGTTAAATAAGCAGGGAGACAGAGAATTTGGGGCTGAGCTAATGGGGAAATCACTACCAGGACATTCTGTGCTTGCTGTGGCTGATGGGAGTTGTAGTCCAAAACATTTGGGGGTGGGACTTTCTTTTTTTTATATATAAATTTTTTATTAATTTTTCAACACATATTAAAAGACAATACAAAACAATACATAAACAAACAAACATATAAACACGTATAATTTCTTAACCTTCTTTTCCTTAAGCCTTCTTTCAGCGACTTCCCCATACCTCCTTTTTCTGCATCCCTGTTTAAAATCTTTCCAGCAACCCCTGATTTTAATTACTTATAACACCTCCTTTAAATCCTTTTTCTCATGTCCAGTTGTTTATTGGGGGTGGGACTTTCATGTACACCCATGTCCCTCTCCTTAGATTCACATGCGAGTGTTGGGGAAATGCCTGAGCATGCCTTGTGTTGCAGTGCTATTTTCCTAGATAAAGAGATGTCATAATTCACCATGAACGCCTCTCTTGTTCTCTTTATGATAACAATGGTTCCCACATTAGAGGTGCCAGAACTGAGTTCCGGTGAGTTCAGGCTGAAAAAAGCTTGTGTGTGATCTGATCCCCGTAGACTATACTTGATTCTGAAAGGCTTGAAAGAGTGAGAAAATAGATTTTGGTAATTGTGGAAATGTACCAAGAGCTTGGCTTCCAGAAATAAAGAAAGAAACACTCGCATGATTAGTAGAATTCTGAATAGACTAAATAGTATCAGCTTAGGTACAATTGTTTGATTTAACACCTGCCATGTTAAGTGAAGAATAAGCTGGAGAAAGATTTGTCAAGGGGATTGGAGTACAGTAATAAGGCCTTTGGAATGTGGGCTGAAGTTGTACCAAATGACTTTACATGCAATTATTTTGGTTAAAATGTAAGTGGCTGCTCTTGTTATTGCCACTTGGCAATCAATAATATTAACACTGTTTTCTGTTTATGCCTACTTTTCAGCAAACATCAAGGTAAATAAAGCTAAGATAAAAACACAAATGAATCCTTCTCAGAGAAGTTCATTGCAACCTTCTTTCTATTTAGCTATCAGCTCACCAATGGACTGAATCTGCCATAGCTCATGGTTAGAGCATGGTGCTGATAATGCTAAGGTTGCAGGTTTGATCCCCATAAGGAACATCTGTATATTGGACAAGATGATCCTCAGGGTCCCTTCCATGCTATGATTCTATGACAACCTCCACCATCTAACATGGGAGTGAGTAGATGTCAGGCTTCTGGTATTTACTTTGTTTTCTAATAGAAACCCAGGGTCCATCAACAAGAACCAGGTGCAAAATACTGGCTCAGCTGGGTAGACATATGCTAAAAATTAAAGAACAGGGTGCCTAGGCCTAGGAATTTGTGCTCTATATCAGAAACAAGCACAGACATCCTTCCACACAAAAATCCACTCCTGCTCCCCCCCAGGCATTCACTTTCAGGAGCCTATTTTTTAGATGCTAGGGGTCACTTGCTGCTTTTTTAAAAAGCAGTTGGAAATAATAAATATTTTGCAAACCTACTGCAAATTGTCCAGAGATCTATCAGTTTCCACTCTACCTTCTTCTCACCCCTTGTCTAAAAGCTCCTTGGTCAGACCTGTAAACCAAGTCTGTAATCCTACACTCAACTGGGAATGCACCCCTCGAAGTGACTTACTTCTGAGAGACACATATAGGATTGCACTGTGAAAGTTCCAAAGTCTAGAAAAATATGTGTGAGGAACTGCTGAGAATGGTTTCTAATAACACTTTCTTCCCCTTGACAACTACTCTCTTGAATTGTGCCTTCATTCTGGGATACCTTGACTGGAAGGGTGAGACCATTTTGCAACAAATACGTAGATGAACTGATTCACTTTTTCTTGCCTTCACCATAATTCACCAGAAATGTTGTTTGCCCTCACATTCCATAGGGTGACAACACAGAAAGAGGTTTGAAAACCCCTAGTATAGAAGTGGACTGACTCCAATATGGTGTGTTCTACTTTTATACTCCCCACCAACATGTGTTAATTTAAAAAGTAGGGGTGCATTTGCAGGATACTCTCATTATAAAGGGATAGCAGATCTTATCTTCTTGAGTCTGCACTGTTGAGTATGCTTTCCAGAGTCAGACCAAAGTCTATATATTTGAGCATTCTTTAAAAGTATTTCAGCACCAGAAATTGGTTAATGTTTCATTCCATTAGTTGGCTGCAATTTACCTACTGCCCACCACTGTCCTATTGTGTTCTGTCATTCATGGCTGGTGGACTGTGTTCAACTTGGTGAGTTCACTGCCAAAAAAAGACACTCAAACTAATATCAGTGTACTGGAAGAAGCAAAGATCACCAGTGTTGAAGCAACGATTCTTCAACATCAACTTCGTTGGACTGGTAATGTTGTGCAGATGCTTGATGATCGTCTTCCCAAGCAACTACTCTATTCTGAACTTAAAAATGGAAAGCGTAATGCCGGTGGTCAACAAAAGAGGTTTAAAGAGTGTCTCAAGGCAATTTTTTAAAAAATGTAGTATAAACACTGACAACTGGGAAACACTGGCCTGTGAGTGCTCCAGTTGGAGAACAGCCTTCACCAAAGGTGTCATGGGCTTTGAAGACACTTGAACTCAGGACGCAAGGGAGAAAGGTGCTAAGAGAAAGGCACACTTGGCAAATCCACACCGTGATCAACTCCCGCCCAGAAACCAATGTCCCCACTGTAGAAGGACGTGTGGATCCAGAATTGGCCTCCATAGTCACTTACGGACTCACTGTTAAAACCATGTTTATAGAAGACAATCTTACCTGGCTACGAGTGATGGGCAAAGATTGTGTTCTGACATTCATGGCTGGTGGACTGTGTTCAACTTGGTGAGTTCACTACCAAAAAAAGAAGTGCACCTCTGCATGGGTATGTGTGGAATTTTGTTAGGATTGGATTTTACTAAAACAACATATAAACCAAAAAGCAACTATACTTCTAAATTCACACTTCTCTCCACTGTGTAGTGTGTATAAAGAGGTGTATGTTAGAGTAAATTTGTGTGTGTGTGTGTGTTCCTGGGGAAAAAAAACGAAAGACCTTGCAACCCCCCCCCCCAGTATCTTAGAGAAAATGTGCACTGAAGTGCTGATGAATTTTTGGGAGGGCTAGAAAAACAAATTTGCAAACTGATGCAGAAATGTGGAGATCTGGAAGACTGGCAAAATAAGAAACTGACATTGACGGATCTCTTAGTCCCTAACTGCAAAATTGCATACCTGCTTGTACCTGTGCCGTATTAGTGCCCATGTGTATGCCATTTAATGCATGAAAAGGTCAGAGGAGTATCACCGACTGTTGGCTTTGAGATTATCTAAGCTGCTGTGCCAGTGCAGCTGGTTCTAAGATGTGACATTTAGTCTACATAAGTCATTGGCATAGTTGTTTCCCCAATGCAAGTGTTTTAAATATTTTATTCAAAACAGACACACACTTTAAAATGTTATAAAAGCAGCACTTGGAAATGAAAGCAACTAGGAAGCATGCAACCCCATTTCTGAGCATAATTGTATGCAGAGGGCATATTACAGTATATAAAGCACAGGAAGGTCAAAGGGGGGAAATGCAGGCATTTTATTTTGTCCAAGTATGGATAAGCAATTTGGCCATGAAGCAGAACTCATCCATCATAGTTATTGCCGAAGATACCTAATGCTTAAGGCCAATTCTTCTTCTGGCCAGTCTTATGGGAGTCTTTAAAATGGGCCACTACAGGAACAGAAGCTTCTCCAGTGCCAAGGGGTGCAATTGCTTCTGGAAGATATCAGGATCAGGAGAATATGACCTTGGATCTTGCTTTGCTGATTCAATCACCAGTAATTTAATTGGTCAGAAAAGAAAGACAAAAATGACAAATTGGACAATGAAGCGTCTGGTTATATCTGGCCAATAGTCTTAACAATATTCATTTCACAAAGGAATGATGCCAATAATAATGTAATGTAATGTTTGTGCTGCTGTGTAGTGTGGCAATGCATGACTTCAGCATTCTGGTTCTTTCCCCATATCCATGCTGCAAAAGTGTCTCAAAGCCTAACACCAATGTATTTGGGCTACAGTCAGTGGCGTAGCGTGGGTTGTCAGCACCCGGGGCAAGGCAAGTAATTTGCGCCCCCTAACCCGTGGATTTGCGCCCCCTAACCCGTGGATTTGCGCCCCCTAACCCTAACCCCTAGATGTTGCGCCCGGTGCGGCCAGCCCCCCCTGCACCCCCACGCTACGCCACTGGCTACAGTGTAAACTGAAATTTAACAGTTGGAAGGACTCTTTGCAAAATGGCCCCTTTCTATTGAACACACCAATACAATTTATAAATCTACTCAATGGGCTACTAGTCAGCTTTGAGATTTATGGCACAAGGTCTAAGATTTATTATGTAAACATGGATGAAAGAAAGTCTCTCCTCCATTAAATGCAAAACGGGGTTAACTGATGTGAATGATTGCCAGACTGGACATAGCATGAGCTTCAAAACTCCCAAGATCAAGCAGCCTTTTTTACTTCTCACTGCATGAAAGCCATTTTTCCAATCAGGCCCTAAAGTTACGGTTGGTTCATTTAAATTTTACTCCAATAACATGGGAACCACTCTCAGGAAGGTGCTTACTATATAGCTAGGCAATGTTGAAAGGCCCCTGAGTACACAAAGGGTTAGCCTGTTGCGTGTAAAGGCCCCCAAACACCCCCCCCCCCCATAATTAAAACATGTTGACACGGAATTTTAGTTTAAATGGTAATGGGGAAATTTAGGCCACAACTTTATTGAATACAGAATGTGAGTGGTATTGGCTTAGGCATTGGCAAAACTATATCTGACTCCTGCCCGCCTTGCAGGAAGTCTGGAAGGGTAAACAACCAAACAAGGGATCTCTGGCGATGGCAACCAACTGAAGTTCACCCTGGGGTTCCCAAGCGGACTTCAGATGAAATCCAGACCCATGGATTCCTTTAAAGGGAATACTCTTGTTCCTGGAGGGGCAGGTGATGGCCGCACCTCCCCTCCCCCACACCTCACTAAGCCAATGCCTAACTGCCAAACCTTACAAAGTTGTGACAACTGCTAAGAGGTAGGTGAAAACCAAATGGCCAGTGCCAATCTGCCAAGTGGAAAAAATTCCTACTCAGCCCCTATTCCAAAACAGGCGACCAACTGAAGTCCAGAGCAAGGCCAAAGGAAAACCTACCAAAGGGCAGGTGTTCGGTGGCGTGAAGCCAGGTAAGGCCCCAACGTCGCACCACCACTTTTATAGGCCCCTGATCACACCACCTCTCCCTAATTAGCCAAAAGGGCCTGGCATGACCGTGGGGGCACCACACGGCTCAGGACTCAACCCCCACCCCTCTGCAGGTGGGGGGAGGGCGTCCCAGACCCACATGCAATGCAGACCCTCTATTAGGAGGATCTGATTTGTAAGAAAAACAACACAGAGCTTTGTGGCATCTTTAACGCTGATGGATGCATCTGCCAAAGTGGACTTTAGTTGATGAAATTTTATGCTACAATAAATCTGCTAATTTTTAGGCTGCAAAAAAAAAAAAAAACTTCTACAGTCCAGGTTTGACATGAGTGGGCGCCTTTTATTCATTTGTTAAGAAAGAAAAGGTTGCAGCATGATTAAGTGCAATATAACCTGAACTGTATGTATGGAAATGAACAACATGGTATTACAATCTTTGTTACTGCAACTGAAATGTTAGAAGAGGTGAAAGCACTTGATGTTTGATATGCTGCCAGGATACTTCTGTGTAAAAAACCCCCTGCAAATAATTTAAGTGCACAATCCGCTGTATTCCTCGGATCTAATCTGAGAACGAAAAGCAGTCCTGCTTCTTCTTCACTCCTTTTGTACCTTCTAGCTAATAACTGAATTTATTCACTTTACTTTTGTTTTCTTTGAAGATTAAAGACATGTCTTGCTTTGTACTAGAGCTGCCTGGACAGTTGACAGCCCATTAAACTAAAGCAGTACAAGCTTTATGTGTTAAGGTCTTGATTTCCAAAATACAACCCAAACTTATCTGCTATATTTGAGGAACAGTTGAGCATTTCTGAATTGCAATGTGATGTTTTGTATCAAAGGGATAACTTGAAAAATCTGTTCATGATCGCACACACTTGGAAAACTTGTTGTTTTCATTTCAGAATGTGTACTGCCTTTTTAGTGGACCTACATGGTTATGCAAAGAGCTTGTCTTCAAAATAAAACAATCAATTAGTTTCATGGTCCACATAGTGGACCATAGTTTGTGGTCCACAGACCATAAAGATCAGATAAAATATAGTGCTATCCAGGACAACCAGAGCAGAACAGAAAATCAATACATATGAACAGGTAGGATGTTTGGGAATGCTAGGGTGGAAAGCAGGGAGGCCAGCAGTTGGTGGAGCTAGAGCCCATGACAGGTATTGTGACCCCTGACTGGTTGTAAATAAAAGGCAGTCAGGTGAGAGTTGGCTGACAGCAAACAGCAAAGTTGGCGGGGTAGTGCCCCATTTGGCCTAATAGATCAGCACACACTGAATGGATTGTGGGTTTTAAAATGAGTATAACAAAACCTGTAATCAAGAACTCAGCTTACCTATAGCAATTGTTTCCTAAGTTTTATGGCTACAGAGAAAACCTGGTTACATTTTTGGTAATCTAAGGTTTATGTCTTATATCCCTATAAACATTACAGTATAGAAGTGTCTTGGCTAACATTTCAACTGAGCCACTAATTATGGTATACAACAGAAGGGAGCTTCAAACAGACCTTTAGGACAGTAGAATGGAGCACATTTCCAAATACACTCATTATTTTGATGTTATACCACTTAGAGAGTGTCTGAGGGTTCCAGGCTTAGATTAACATCATAAAATCCATTAAGAGCCATGTGTGGTGCCATCTTAGGATACGGTATGTAGAATGCAAATTGTTGAAATTGCAAATGTTAACATAATGTATGGGGTTCACTTGCATCAGCATAATCTGATGCCTTCATCTGCCTCAGCTGCTACAAAACATGTCTCTCCTGTATCGCTCTCTATAGAGACTCTGTAACTCTCCAACTGTTTGATTTTACCCTCGAAGGTGCACTGTTCCATTATCTCCCGAGACAGATGGATGCCAACCATACAGCATTTGTACATTCCAGCATCAAGATCATAACTTTTATGAGGTGTTCTGGGGAGAGAAGATATCTTCTTTGGAGTCCATTATGTTTGTCATACCATGTTATGACCAGATAAAACAGCTTTTGCTTTAATCACGCTGAGCTGCTGAAACATGACATGGCTTCTTAATGGAACAGAATGCAGGGCATACAAAGCACATGAAATGTACACTGGTACAAATAAATGAGGATGTCCCCAAGAATAAAGATGGATTTCCATGAGGAATACACTTTAGGAACAGTGATGTCAGCTTAATGCTAGCTATGCCAAAGAACGCCATTACCTAAACAGATCTAGACATGCCATACAAACATTTACTAGGTTAACTCAGTGATAGAATACATGCTTTGCATGTAAAATGTCCTAGATTCCAAGCCCTGGAATTTCTATGTAGAGCTGGGAAAGACGACTTCTGGAAACCTGAAAAGCTGCTACTTTTTAGTAGATAGTACTGAACTCACTAGACCAACTGTATGACTTAATATAAGACAGCTTCAGATGTTCCATCCTGAAGCAGAAAGCAAACTCTTTTCTGCACAGATTAAATATCAAAGGAAATGTGACACACACACAGCCATACCTTAGAACTTGTCACTCCTACCAAAAAGCTAGTAAAAGTTATATATACATCTATGCATGCACACTGCACTTTTTTCTTTCACCTATACTTATGGTTAATGGACTTCTGTCTACTTACTATCTAAATAAAACACTTTGATTTATGATAAGGCAATTCAGCTCAGAGTCCGTTATTTCCTAACAAAGGAGTAGAAAACTGTGAAAGGTAACATTCAGTGTGTGTATATGCCAGCTGTCCTTACTGAAACATAAGACAGCTGAATTAAAAGCTAAATCTCCATCCTTTGACTTTGAAAAAGTTATCTTCATTGAAAGCAGCCTTATTTATTTCAAACATTTAACAGCCTACTCCTCATTCTAGCCACTCTGAAAGCAGCATTGCAACATTTAAAACAATATTGAATCATTAAAATGTCAAACATAAATTGTGGGATCAAAACAGCAACAGAACAAAAGATGACTAGCAATTCAATGGGTGTTTATTTGGAAGCAAGTAGGACTGTGTTTAATAGAGCTTACTGTCAGCAAAGGTTACAGAATTGTACCCTATACACACACCCCTGATCATGTTGGAGGAACTGGACATGGAGGAAGGGGTTCATTTCCTTCATGGGTGCAAATCACCCCAAATAGGATATAAGCCATCAGCTGCATGGTCACCCAAGCCAATTTCTATGGGAATGGCCCCGTGCCATCTATATGAGTAAGGCATGTCAGCTTGTTAGCCACTCCATGAGTCTGTCCATGAGTTGGAGTCTGTGTTACATCTTCAAGCTGGAGCAACAGAGATACAGACATGGATACATACAAGTACAGTGTATCTGAAAACTTTTGTTTTGTTTTGTTTTGATTTTATCCGGAAACTATGTTACTGAAGCCTAATAAAATCTGACAAACTGGGCTTTGTAAAAAAAAATAAAAAAAATAATAAGGCATCTTAATATTCTGCATCCAGCACACTCTTAGGAATTTGATTTTCTTCTCTTTTATCAGTGGAAGCTAAAGTACAGGACTTCAAGTTCAGGGTCAAAGCCTGAGGTCTGGTGGTTATACTGTCTTTGCAGTGCATGAGCTGCTGCAGCATGACTTTTCCCCACACTGCTCAGGTAATATGAGAACTACAAGCCATCTGGGAAGTCCATATTATCCCCACCACCACCTACCAGCACTGTGCATTCCAGAAACTGTGGTAACAGCAGGGTGAGAGATGAAATGCATGATCTCCTGGAGAGGGAGTGGTGAAATGGATCCAGCCAGCATGCTAAATCCTGGCATCCCTCAAATTCTGTAGGCAGTGTTTCTACATTCCGCAGTTAGACATGTACGAATTGCCCACAAGTGAGGTACACAGGAACCAGCCTTATATCGAGTTACTATATTGAGTGTTTCTGGAGTAGATAATGCTGAGTTATATGTGCCAACTGTCTCACTTGGTAGACAGTTTCCAATGATCCAGATAAAATCTATGTAGAGATATGGGTGCTCGTATTAAGACCATTGATATATTTAAAAATGTAAACAAGGAGGTATTGAACAAGTTCTACCAATGTGCATGCACAACTCTGAATAACTGGGGGCAGGAGCTATGAGTGAAATGCTGCCCTGCCTGCTTTGCCCTGCTGACCACCACTATCTCTGTGGTAATCCCCCTTAATACCAGTCTACCACAGAGCTTCAGTCCTTCCAAGGAATGTAACTAAGGCATATTGACAACCAACAGTAAATAAGGTCCTGAATGGCAAAAGCCAGGAGGAAAGATGGAAGTTGTAGTCCAACAACATCTGGATGGCACATCATTGTCTCTCTCTGGTTCACACTTGACAGACAGCAGCTATCCAGGGCTTTAGGCACAATTCTTTCCCCATACTACATGGAGATGCCTGGGAGCAAACCTGAGATTTTTGGCATGCAAATATTTGGCATATGTGTTTATCCATAAGCTCAACAGAAGCTGAATGAAAGAGACAGGACAAAGATATTTGGTTAACATACAGGCCTTACTAACTGTTGGTTGCCCACAGCTACAAAACTTTGGGGGCGGGCAAGTTCCTCTTGTATACTATGATGATCACACATCCCAAGTGCCATAAAAAAATATCAGGATATTATAAAAGCAACGAATTACTGAATGTATGTCCTAAGTGCACTGAGTTATTCAAGACCACCGTGTCTAGCATGCATTTTCTCTAAATTGTGATGTAAGTGGATGCAACTTAGAATTAGGTGATTAGTAACCACTTCTCTTTCTCTCTCTCTTTATATATATATATATATCCTGCTGATAAAATTGAAGTAATTCATGCTTACAGTAACAGGTCTAATTTAGCTGTGGCTATAATAAGTCCATTTAACACTTTTTCATATAAGCATGATGGATTTTATCATTTGAGGGTGGACAGGCTTCATTATTGCATGACTGAACCATCTTTACTATTGTAGAGTATTCCTCCCATTTACCCATGTGATCTGTTGATTGTGACTCAGCTTCACATTTATTATCTGTGTGGCACAAAAGCGGCACTGATAAAATGAGCTGTCATTTCAACCATATAGTGTAATGTGCACATGTAAAATAAATTTCTCTTATAGGACTAGTGGCAGGCTAACTTCTCTCATTTAAACTGAAACACATCTTGGCATCATTATTATTAATGTTATAATTTATTTATTAATCACCTTATAAACAGCAATCTCAAGCTTATTTACACACACACACACACACACACACACACACACACAAAATAATAATATAAGAAATATGTTTAACAGAAGACTAAAAACCTTAAAAGGTAGAAACTTGTGGTAAAGCCCCATTTATCCAGATGAAAAAGCCTGTCAGAACTAAAATGTCTTCTATTGTTTCTGGAAAGTGCATCTGGCCTGTTTTATGACATGTAGTTCTCCAGTATACCAGGGAGCCTAATGGAGCAGAAAAGGCTATGCAGACTTCCTTTTCTGCTATGTTTCTAGCACATACCTGGGTTTTAAAGTTCTGTGTTCAAGCATGGGTTTTTGTTTTTGTTTGGTCCTTCCTCTTTCCCAAGGAAAGATCGTGTTTTACCACTGAATTGGGGCAAAAAGCATTTGGGTTTTCTGAAGATTGCCATTTACCCCAATTCAACAGTAAAATGTGAGTTTTCCCAGGGAAAGCACTGGGACAAAAAAGAAAACCTGCTCAGCCACGGATCTTTAAAGCATAACTTATGCCTGGAACTTGCGGCACAAAAGTAAAGCTTAGAGGGGAATGATTATATACATGGCCCTCCTCATCTCACTGTTCCATAGCAAGATGAGAGCCTTGGCAAGATCACTAGTTTGATCCAGCAGAAAATTCCCCCAAACATTTTGAATGGCTCCCCCAACCTGCCAGGGAGAAGCTGGTGCCATTAACCAAACTAATGAGCTGATTTATCTGCTGGTCTTAAGTCCCAAGAAGGTCCATAGGGAAGGAAGTCATTTAACATTATTGTGAACACCTTGAACTGAGCCCAAAAATGAACTTACAATTGATGCAGCTTTTAAAAAACAGGGATTTTATGAGTTCTGAATGGAAACCCCAGCCAATAATAACTGCTTCATTTTGGACGGGTTGGAGCTTCCAAATCATCTTCAAGGGCAGATCCATGTTGAATACATTGCAGTCAATGAGTCTGGAAGTTTGCAGAACATGGAGTATAATGGTCAAGTCATCTCTGTCCAAATTGGGCTATAGCTAGTAAACCAGCCAAAGCTGAAAATAATAGGCACCCCTGCCAGTATTGCCACCTGAGCCTCCAGTGACAAAGTTGGAGCCAGGAATGTCCCCTAGCTATGATCTTGCTTCTTCCAGGAGAGTGCAGCCTCATCCAGAACAGGCCATTTCCCAAACTCCCAAACTCAATAACTTTACTGCATAACAGCTGCCTTTTCAAGATTTGCCTTCAATTTATTGGTTCACATCTCGTCCATAACAACTTCCAAGCACCAAGTGGTCCCTCATATCTACTTTCTGGAAATGGCCCTGGTAGGTAGTAGGAGCAGAACTACAGAAGTACAGTGTTCCCCAACCATCCCTCCTTGTTCTGCTCCAGAAGGATAATGTGCTCAACAGTACAGAAAATCACTGACAGGTCAAGGAAAGCAAGCAGGGTCATTCCCACTATCTCTCTTCCCCCAAAATGCTATGTCAGCCAGGATGACCAAAACAATTTCAATGCTATGACCAGGCGTGAAGCCAGAATGAAATGGATCCAAATTATCTAGGTCCATTTGCACATTTTCTTTTCTCTTGGGAGATCAGGTAGCCTCCTGTTCTGTCACCACCTAGTGATGGTTCTTGTTCACTGAGCCTCTGATATATCAGCTGCATAGAGAGTTGTTGTTTCTCTTTAAAAAGAAATAATGAAGATAACTGCACAGGATGCTCCACTTAAGGTTCTGTATATATATCCCTTAAACAACAAATTTATCCCTGGCTCATTTGAGGCTAGTTAATTTTGAGTTTTCATTGCTGCCTTTTGCATTTTATTGATTTATTTCCACTTGATGTTGATTAGTGTTGTTTGTGTCTTGTTTTCATGCTTTGTTATGTGAGCCACTTTGGACATGTTAGTTGGCAAGAGGCCACATGCGATATAAGAAAGAAAAACAGGTTGTCAGGGTAAAAGATGAGACTGGGGTGCTAGTCCAATGATGTCAGGAAGGGACTAAAAAAGTCACAAAGCATCTCATAGTTTCCTTGGCAGCAAAGCTGGTAAATAGTAAAACAAATTCATCCTGAGTTACCAGGATTTCAGAGTATAATTTTCAGCTTGCTAAGACTTCTTGCTCCTAGGTTAGTATGGAAACAGCTAGCTTACCACATGCTGAATTCTCTGGGGAGGAAAACTCAACACAACCCTAATGGTAATTGAGCACGAATTTAATGTAGTGTAAGTGCTTCTCCCACAGTATGACTTTAAAAGCTGGAGGCAAATCATGTAATGTTTACCATTGTCAAGGTCTGCGGCTTGGTATGTGGGTCTCCTTGTAATGTCAGCACTAATAATGACATTGCCTGGTGAATTTTGGGGGTGGAAACTTGTGATAGCCTTAATTAAAGGTATAGCCGACTGTACAAAAGAGTTAAAAGTCAAAGGTCTTTTTTGCAGCTTTGACTACATAGGCACAGATATTGTGGGCGCCTAACAACTTTTTGATTGAGAATTTCTAATAAAGATAAGATAATTATGGAATCAGGAGGATAAGAACATATAAGGATGTAAAAATAAACTGCTGGATTAGGCCAATGGCCCATTGGTTCTTACAGTGGCCACCCAGATGCCTCAATCAGGATACTGGCAACATGTTACTCTGCTGCTGAGCTGATATTGTTACCTATTTGATAACAGAGCCTTGCTCAAAGTTGTGTCAATTCTCAAAGCCCTAAATAATTTGGGCTTAAATTACTTTAAGGACCATCTGATTCCTTATGCACTGCCATATTATATTTATGAAAAATTGTTTGTCAGGCGATCACCTATATAGTTTGTACTACTCATCAATGGATCTTTACTTACACACACACACACACACACAGCCCCATAGGCATAAATAATATCAAATTCAAATCTATAAAATTACATGCAGTAATATAATCTTTTTGAAAATAATGTACTATTTGTTACTCAGCATTTATTATTTCATAAGTTTTGAAAACAGAAATGAAAACAGAGTTAATACTGCCCCACCCCTAAGCAGTATACAAATGTAGGAAATAATGTCAGCTATGTTGGTCTCCACACTTCTGGAAAAGGTATGGAGCGCTTAATGTGTGAAGAGCATTCACATGCTTTGAAATATACCATTCATGTACACCTGACCAATAGTAGTGATATTGGGAACATATTTACCATTTACTTTCCATACTCCGAATGTTAAGAGAAATATTGCAGTCAGCCTACTGTGGAGCACACATTGAACTCTATTATCGATTTCTTCTCCACCCCAAAGCATGGATTAAGCAAGGCAAAATATAATATTGTGTAGTCAAAGTTTGTATATTATTTTAGACTTTTTCTGGAAGCTTTACTGACAAAGGGCATAAACCTGGAATTGTAATCTGTGGATGGTTATCCAGATAACTAATAAATCTAACCTTTCCAGGCAGATGTATAAAGTTAAAGGGACTAATTGATCATGTTGGCACAAAGGTGTTGTTCATTCTGCAAAGGCCAAGTTAATTCACATTGATGTGATTCAAATTAACCTTAATCAGCTACCAGGCTGACTCTGATTTCATTACTGGATGTGCCGCAGTTAGACATCTCCTTCCTTTAAATGCCCCTCAGACTTATTTCAGTGTTGCTTTTTTAAATAATAAATACCCATTTACACATCAGCTCTTATTAGTGTAATTGGCTTTAAGATTGACTTTTTTGGTGTAGTCACTTTTGGGTTCTGTTTATCCTGAAAAGGTCACATAATACAGATTGATGTGATATAAATTAACCTCAAACAGTTACTTCCCTCCTTTAGAATGATAGGCTGTCATTGTGGGGGGAAAGACCAAGGGTTTTTTGTTTTTGTTTTTTTTGGTGGGGACTCGTTCCCCCCCAGCAACAGTTTTACGTCAAAAAGACTATGCATTCCTAACCAATGCTAAAACACCATCAGATTCCCTTGGATAAGCTCTATGTAAAAAATTCTTAAATAGGCTTGGTTCCTGATCATTTGAGAATCAACAAGGTCCAATGGGCAAATGTTGGGAGGAACCCTTACTTCGGATTGTATAGCTAAGTCTTGTGGTTTATGGAAACTCATAGTCTGTGCCTTGTTTCCCAATCTATATGGAAGTCTTTGTCAGAGCTGGGTCAGATGCAGGTCAGCACACAAGACACAGAGTTTAGAGTTTAACAGTGTGGTTAATTCTTTATTCAAGAAAACAGCATACAGCTCAGCAATACTTCCTGACAGGACTTGCCCCAATAGAGCAGTTGCCAGGACTGACCATCCCTGCTCTTTGCTTCCTCTATGTCTTCTTCTCTGCCAGAAATTTCCCTAAGCAGCCTCAAACTAAGTTGGGACACCTGTAATTCGTGTTCCACCCTGCACATCTCCCTGTGCACCCTTGGAGTCAGAGGGGAGGGAAACTTGTTGCAGTAGGAGAGGCAGACTCCTGAGATTTCCCTGGAGCCTCTTACCCCCACCTTCTGTTTCAGCCTCTGAGCTGCTCCCTGTCACAGGCTCTCCTTGCTCAATAAGCCTGTTGCTTCTTCAGCATCCAATCATTCCCCTCCCCATCCTCCCTCTACTGCTCCTCATCATCCCACCAACAATCCCTGGGCTCCTAGCCTTTCTCCTCTGGGGGGTTTCCCAGCTGGTACATCCCACCACTTATCATCTACCCACTCTCTGACAGCCCTTGAACCCATTTTTCTTAGGTTATGAATGCTGGTCATATCCTCAATTAAACTACCTGAAGCCACCAGCTTCTAATGGTGGCAAACATACCTTAACTGAAGGGAGAAGCTGATAGAGGGGTGTGTGGGTGTGGGAGGGAGAGAGGGAGGGAAGGAGAGAGGGAGGGAAGGAGAGAGAGAGAGAGAGAGAGAGAGAGAGAGAGAGAGAGAGAGAGAGAGAGACATGGGGGGGGGGGGACCAAAAAGACAAAGGGAGTGAAGAATGCTGGAAGTACCTTGAGAGGGAATGCCTCACTTGGTAACTTCTTGGGGACAGTTGATTTGAAGCTCATAGGAGTGCTTATGCTGTATATCCCCATCTCTGTCTATGTTCTACTTGTATATTTTTAACTCAAATATTACATAAACACCCTATGTCTCCAGTGCTCTTTCCTCCAAATGGAGCCAAACCTGAGTAAGCACCAGTCCTGGAATTATTTATTACTCAGGAAAGTGAGAAGCATTATGGTAGTATATAATTAGGGCAGCATGTGACAGAATCAAACTATTATATATAATGTGGGAGATTTATGATCAGATATTTATGTGTGTGTTTGGGAAAGGAGGATTAACCCTCACCCCACTTGTCATTTTTCCTGATGGTAATCCCCCCACTCCCCAAACTTGGTATTCTGATGGGGGAGGGACACACAAAAATAGGATTATGGTTGCCCACTATCCGTTACTTAACCTCTGGATAATAGCTAGAGGGAATTTTAGTCAGACCACATTTCCAGTGGGGTCTAAATTTAAGATTACAATGGCTTAACATACACCACTCTTGGTTGCTTGGCACTGCTGAATTGGAGAGGTGTAAACTGAACTATGAGCACTGAAATAGGAAAATATGACTTGACACACAGAAAAACCACAATGGGCATATGATTTATTGATTACAATGAATATTTAATTTTGTATTTAGTCGAGAGTCTGTCATATGATGTGGTATAATCAATAATTCATTTGCCAGTTGCAGTTATTTTACATGTCAACTCATGTTTTTGCATGATAAATACCGGTACTCATAACTGGAGCCTGACTGCTTGTGTATCCCTTTATCCAAAAGGCCCACATCTAATTCAGTATTCACATATAGGTCAGTCAAAAACTCCATGTCTGAAGAAAAAGTAGAAAAGCTTATCGTTAGGCTACAGTTTAAGACATTCATACAGAAAACAAGAAATACAAAAATAAGTGTTGATACTATATTTCAAAGCTATTATGATGTATGCCCTCCTTCCTCCTCCCCATCAGTATCTCTTAGAATTAGTAGTTTTCCCAAAATGGAGGAGTATGTTGGCTGATTTCAATGAGGGCACCAGAGTACTGAGGAGGTGAGGCAAAAAGCACAGGAGTGACCCGCAAGAGAAGACTTCTGGGCAGAACAAGACGGGTAGTGAATAACAGAATATCAATTCTGTCACTCAAATGTGTAAAAAACAGGAGGAGGGGGCTGCTGGTGGAACTGTCATATAAAGCAAGTTGGCCAAAGTGTTGGCCAAGGTGGCACATGCAACCAGAAGGCATATCTGTGCCCCCTTGACCCTGGCAGCACCTCTGGCTGTGCTCAGTGAGGTATTTAGTAATAGTTTATCTTGACATAGCAACATTGACCCAGTCTTGCTCTCCAATACTATATTATGAATCTGCTCATAGCAGATGAGCACTGAAATAATGCCATTGTTCCCCATCTCATCACAACACTTGGCTGTTTCATTGTTTCTTAATGCACCTTTCTTAAATTAACTCATAATGGAATCAACACCAGCAGAAGTTTAATTCTTAAATGCAAAAAGAAAAAGAAAAAATGTTAACTGCTGCTGAACTAAAAACGTTCTTTTAGTGTAAGCCATAGTAAGAATTGTCAACTTTAAATATGTGACATTTTAAAACTTCAGGGCTGAAAACTGGCTCCTGGGCCATATTGGAGTCTTACTACAATGTGGATGGTAACAGTTTATAAAAGATATTTTATTAATATAATATGGAAACCTGCACATTAATTCTGAATTTCTGGCATACTTGCTCTAATCAAATGAACTTTATAGTCAGCTGGGGCACATAGTTAGCCATAAATATCACAGTGCCTTACGTGCAGGTTTAAAAGTGAACAAATCTGTGAATTCTCCACAGATGAAGTAATTTCCCAACCAACACCCCTTTTAAAATAAAACAGACTTCTTAATAACTCAAAGTAAGCTCCCCAGCAGAAGGATCAAGTCAGGAGACTATACTGTAAATTCTCCTTTGTCATAATGCCATAAAGATAGCAATGTAAGACCAACCCTTCTGTTTCATAGCAAAGCACGCCAGCATCATAGCAACTGGACTGGGGGTGGGGAAAACCTAACTTCAAAATGAATCGGTGAAGACATTTCAGAGGAGATTGCTATACAGACGGTAATGATTCCCATAAAGACACTTATGTTAACTTCTCACTCAAGATTGTTCTTTAAATAGTCCCGAGATATTTCTTAAGCAGTTAAGTCCTCTCAAACACTGCCTGAGCACAGCTAAATTGTAAAAAAAGAAAAAAGAAAAAGAAGAAGTTATCATTGGCTTCCTATTCCAAAACCATTTCTCTGCTTGTAAGGTGTCTGTGGTTCCCACAGGATGATACCCCAGCAGGATTTGTCCCTGGGGAAAGCATAAGTCTCACAAGAGACTAGGGCCCTGCAGGACTTGACATCTTTCCGCAGGGCCTGCAAGACAGAGCTGTTCCGCCCGGCCTTTGGTTTGGACTCAGTCTGACCCTTATTTTTCCCTCCCCTTATGGTTTTGATTTATCGACTATTTTAAAATGAGGCTGCATTTTAAATTGCATGTTAACCTGTATTTTAAATTGGTTCTCTCTCTCTCTCTCTCTCTCTCTCTCTCTCTCTCTCTCTCTCTCTCCCCCCCCCCCTTATTATGTTATTACTGTGATTTTTTGGCTGGGGAGGGTGGGGTATAAATAATAATAATAATAATAATAATAATAATAATAATAATAATTATTATTATTATTATTATTATTATTATTAGACTGAGGCATCCACTTGAGAGATTTCTGTCCTAAAGCAATCAAAACAGAATACAGCACTGTACTCTTATACATTGGAAAAATCACAACAGACCTTCCAAATCGCCTTAGAGTTTTTTCTTGTCAGTTATTTCCACCATTTATATATTTGGACAGAATGCTGTCCAATCATTATGGATCAGAGTATGCCAACCTTCTCAATTCTGTTCATCTTTCCCCTTCCTCTACTATAGAGGATGTAACTGGCTGCTGACAGGTGATGGATGAAGGAGCTTGGCTCCTCCACAGAGGTGGTGGTGACCCTTTGTCCCTTCTCTTCACTTCTGCTACAGTCTAATGCTAGGACTAAAAAGAATTCATTGTATGGGGGAAGAGGTGAAGTTAGACACATGGAAAGAGGTGTGAGAGTAAAATGGAGAATGTAAGTTTAATGTGGCAGAATTCAATGCATGGCTCCATTCCCGCAGATGCAGTTGAAAGCGGCTCAAGTCAGCTGCTTATTAACACTGCATTTCATTCCATATAGATGCCCAATTAATGCATCTGGTAAAAATGGTGATATTTTGGACAGTACTGTGCTTTGGTTAGCTGCAGACAATGTTTGCTATATGTTGTGTACTGAAACATTTTATTTTTTTGTTTTGTTTTTGTTAGATCACCACTGAGGACATGTTTATTTCACTTCCTTGCGGGTAAATCAATATATTGAATAATTCATAGAGTTTTCTCTAATATTTTATTTTACCCGATATGGACTATTAACATTTTAATGGTCGGTATTAGCTAAGCTTATGTTTGACTACTTATCATTGTCTTATTTGACTTTACAGTGCTATAGTAACTCACTTAACTTGTTTCTTTTTTTATACCCTTCATTACTTCTGAGTTTAGTTTATTAATAGAGCACTTAACAAATCCAATAGGAAAGGTGGTTTAGTATAAAGCTGCAGTCCTGAAACAGCCTGCTTCAAAAATATCAGTGAAAGCTAATCAGGAGAAATCACCTCCCTTTTCTTTTATATACATATTATAATTAAACAAGTTCTCCTTTCCTTCAAAGTCTATAAATGTTCTCTAAGATGCTAGGTTATAAAGGTAGAATGAGCCCAGGGAAACACCAGATTAAGCTGGGAGATCTACTGCAAACAGCTTACTGATAAGCTACTTCAGGATTTAACTCTTGACCACATATTTGTTCCAGGTGTGATTCAGGAAGTATGGAAAGAGTGACAGCGGGGACCTATGGATGCTGTGCCAACAACTGGACATGTTAACAACAACAACAACAACAACAACAACAACAACAACAACAACAAATTTTATGTATATCCCGCCCTCCCCAGCCGAAGCCGGGCTCAGGGCGGCTAACAACACTAAAACAGTGCAACCTTATAAAAACATTATAAAAATTAATTAAAATACAAATTGATGGCAACCATAAACTAAAGTTTTGTAAAGATTGCCAAAGGAGGGAGTCAGGCTGCGCCCTGACCAAAGGCCTGGTGGAACAGCTCTGTCTTGCAGGCCCTGCGGAAAGATGTCAAGTCCTGCAGGGCCCTTGTCTCTTGCGACAGAGCATTCCACCAGGTTGGAGCCGCAGCCGAAAAAGCTCTGGCTCTAGTTGAGGCCAGCCTAACCTCTCTGTGGCCTAGGACCTTCAAGATGTTTTTATTTGAAGACCGTAAGTTCCTCTGTGGGGCATACCAGGAGAGGCGGTCCCGTAGGTACGAGGGTCCTGGGCCGTATAGGGCTTTGAAGGTTAAAACCAGCACCTTAAACCTGATCCTGTACTCCACCGGGAGCCAGTGCAGCTGGTATAGCACCGGATGAATGTGATCTCGCAGCGAAGACCCCGTAAGGAGTCTCGCTGCGGCATTCTGCACCCGCTGGAGTTTCTGGGTCAGTCTCAAGGGCAGCCCCACGTAGAGCGAGTTACAATAATCCAGTCTGGAGGTGACCGTCGCGTGGATCACCGTGGCTAGGTCAGGGCGAGAGAGGTAAGGAGCCAACTGCTTAGCTTGGCGGAGATGAAAAAATGCCGGCTTTGTTATAGCTGCAATCTGCGCCTCCATGGAGAGGGAGGTATTGAAGATTACACCCAGACTCTTAACGGACGGTGCTGGCACTAATTGCACCCCCGCAAGAGATGGGAGTTGCCCCCTCAATCTCATATCGTCCCGTCCCAGCCAGAGGACCTCTGTCTTCGAAGGATTTAACTTCAACCGGCTCCCACGTTATCCAGCCACAGCTTCCAAGCATCTGATCAGTGTGTCTGGGGCCAAGTCAGAATGGCCATCCATCAACAGATAGAGTTGGGTGTCATCAGCATACTGATGGCAGCCCAGCCCAAAACTCCGGACAAGCTGGGCGAGGGGGCGCATAAAGATGTTAAAAAGCATTGGGGAGAGTATTGCACAAACTATGACAGAGTGGGGCACTTGGCAATCCAATAACCACTGTCCATTTAAAATGGTCTAGGAGTAAACCAAGTTACAAAAAGGGATCTACACAGTCATCTAATTACATGCTAATCTGTTTGCACGTTCATGCATCATCTATAATTAAATTTATGCCACACGTTCTGGTATACATACAACCAACACCTTTTTACATATTAACATTTTCCCATTTAAATCAGTGATTCTGTTCTTGCTCCTTGATGGAACAAACTCATTCAATGGCTGAGTTCACACATATGTATCTTCATAATTTGTTGACTGCAACTTCACATATATGAAATAGTCAGAACAGAGATGTCAACTACTACCTGACGAATTTTCACGTCACCTTTCAGCAGAAGCAAATTTGCAAGTGGTGTATTATCACATGATATACCTCACACATAACACTGATGGCCATCTGGCCCTATTTCTGTACAGCTGCTCCACAACATATGCAATAAGTTAAAGCTTCCATTTTAAAGTGTACCTCTTCTTTTATCAGCATCAAATTTCTGGCTTATCGGCCACCAAGCCTCCTGTTCAATTACCATGCCTCTGTGGCCTTCCATCTAAGGTCTTAGAGAGTCTAAAGAATACAATTGGGAAATAGTGCAGCACTAAAACAAAATATTCTTCCATTCCGGTGTGGTGAGCTCTGTGCAATCCAAAGCATTGAAATTATTAAAAAGAAGTGAGGAGATAAGTATTTCTTTTGCAGCCCTACATTGCTTATTCATTAGAACAGATGGTGATGATGAACTAATCCTAGGGAAAGGGAAAGGGAAAGTTGTCTGTGCAGGATAAAAGATACATATGTATTGTGGTAGCAGTGTATCCTGTGGGAGCCCACACGCTTGCTGCTTAATGTTGACTACTAGAAGAAAGGGTAGCAGGACTCCGGTACAACTTTTATAATTAGGACAGGAAGTAATATTGGGGTCATTCCACAATGATAAAAAACTGAACTGGTTGACATTCCATCTTCTTCCTTTGAATCTAGTCACCCTACTTAGGTTATGCTAAAACTGAATCCTGACCCCATTCTGTGGGTTGGTGGCATTCAGGTCTGTGAATTGGTTAGATGGTGGGGTTACATCCCTTTTGAAAGAGTGGGTACGTTGTTAGTGGGTGCTTCATGTGAAAGCATTGTTGCTGAATACCCAAGTGGTCTTAGCATCAAGAGGAGGGGTTTTTTCCAGCTTCAGCTTATTTACCAGCTATGGACATTCTCAGAAAGAGATAGTTTGGCCAATGTGACCCATTCACTAGTAATCTCCCAATTAAGCTCTATGTGACACTGGAGTCCAAAAATGATTTACAAAAAAGTAAAATACAAAATTACATAATAAATTATCCATTAAAGCAATACAAATATACTAAAGTTTTTCATCCAAAATCATCAAAGGATATACAGCCCTATTAAACCCAACAATGAACACCAGAAACAACCACTAGCCATTAATACTGAGCAAAGGAAAAGAGTAATTAAAAAAAACTGTCCAGTGCTGAAAAGGAGACAAAGGCAAGCTTGCATGGGAACTGGGGACTACTGCAGAAGAAGCCTGTTCCCTCACTGACACCCTGAAAAGGTCTCTTAAAGAGGACAAGCAGAAATTGGTCTAAGATGCTGATCTCCAGGTCTGGGTAAGTTCATATGGGAAGAGATGGTTCTTGATGTACTGGGCTCTCAAACTCTGCAAGGTCTAAACTAGCTTTTTTAACTGAACTGAGGTGGTGTCAGAAAAAGCTGGTGCAAAAAGTGGCTGCTACACTGCAAGGTGGTTCAAATTCCCAGGATCCTATTGCACCAGTCCTGAAATACTGCTGCCCTGAGCTCCTTTGGGCAGAAGGGTGAAACAGAAAATGAATAAATAAATAAATAGAATTGCGCCTTCTGGAGCAGATTTGGAGAAACCACAGGATGCACACACAGAAACAGGGGAGGGATGGGAAGTTCCATTGCACAAACTGAAATCCTTGCATTGGTGGAAACATAGTTGAATATACCCCTTAGAAACTCAGGACCTAGATATCTGAAGGATATTCTCTTCATATATAATTATGCCAGGCCCATATTGACCTGTCCATGCATTAGTAAGTTTGTGTTTCTGATTGTCCACAGTCCAGTAGAAATCTGTTATATGGCAAACAAAGAAAGGAGCTGTTATATGATGATGCCCTGATCATGAAACTCTATCCCCCTTGAAATATGACTGTCACTGACACCGATGAATTTTCAGTGCCAGTTCTAAATCCATTTATTCAGCAGATTTTTAGGGGCTATTAATACATTGGCTTGATTTTGATACTGCTTTTACTCACTGCTGGGTTCTTTTCTGTTCCTGTTATTATGGCTTGTTTATGATATAAAACTGAGATTTTTTGTTTCTTCTAATCTACTTCAATGTACCCACATTGGTACCACTGTAGGATCTAAAATAGTTCAAATAATACAATTTCTGTTGTACAGAATACAAATACAAATAATACAATTTCTGTTGTCAGAACTCTACTTGAGATCATTTTTCTCTCTCCCTCTCTCTTGCATGAATCTTAGAGGAATGCAAATTTGATTGTGAGTTGTATCAGTTATTGCCCTAGGTTATCATGTTAATCGAAGGAAGGCTCTGTTGAAAAGAAAGTTGCAGGGAAATACATTAATTAGGTATGTTGCATGTATAATACTTCAGGTGCTTGTATTACACTTACTAAAGACAATGAAGATGTAATAAGATATCCAGGCTTTGCTGTGGAGGCTGAATAATTGTATAATTGTGATATTCGTTAGGTATGGGTATTATTATGTTCAGATCCAAAATACATAATATTTTAAAGTCTGTCTCACAATTCAAGGAAGTATTTTTACTTAAATTGGACTGAATGTGGGTTGCAAAAGATCAATGATCTTCATCATCAAATAATATTATAGTCCTATGGGTATCTCTCTCATACATCTAACAGCAGTTCGTGTGCATGCATGTCCATATAAAGAGATCTTGCAAATGACACAGGGAGAAAGGGTTAAGCCCTTTGAATAATGCCTAGTTTTTAAGGACTGTAAAATATTGGGGGCAGGTCCATCCCACCCATGAGGAAGGGTGAGGCAGCCACTTTGGACACTAGAAGTCCAAGACATGGTACCATCACCGTCAACTCACCCACCACACTGCCTCTACTGCCAGCAGAGAAGCGGTGCTAGCAGTAGAGCCAGCATCGGGCAGTATCTCATACAATCTCACTAGGCAACAACAACTACAACAAAATCAATGCTTGGACACAGAGGTTTAAACCATGGACCGGTGCCTGGAACAAAGATGGAAACCTGCAAGCACAATTAGGAGAGGAGCAACATCACATGCATGGCATCAGGCAGAGCCAGAGCGGAGCCAAACAGGGAAACCATGTGGCTTCAATGGTGGGTGACTCCTCCTCTTCCTCCTCCTGGCACCACCACCAATGGGAGCCTGATTTGGCCCTCCTTCCCCTCCATGGCAGCATGAGGAGAAAGAGGCAACCACTGGAACTGTACCGCACTTGGCTCCGTGCTTTGCCTCTGCACTTTTTGGACATGGGTGGGGGAACGGCCTTCACCCAAAAAATATTGGGTTGGGGCAAAGAGGCTCAGCCTCCAGGAGCTGGTGTTCCTAGTCTGGAAAGAGGAGGGCAAAAGTTAAGTGTGGATAAGCCCTTAGCCTAGGGATTACCCAGCATAAAATGAAAAGGAATGAATGAGGTATAGTGGTTGTGCTTTGCTATGAATACGTTGACTTGTGCTTAAGAATTCTTTGCCCTGAAATCACTCTGAACCTTGGAATACTTTCCCCTTATCCCAAGATTTTATTTCCATTTTGAAATTAGAGAAATAGGTTCTACAATGTCTTTCATATTCTTAGCTCCAGTCAGTTTCAATTTCTCTGTCCATACTTATGCATCAATTTGCAATTTTTTAAAAAGCCCTCACAGAAACCATTTTAGTTTGCATTTATCCCAAGATACACATTTTAGTCTGCAATTTTGCCTGATGCACACAGATTTGCAAGCCATTTCCCCTAATGCAATACACTTCTGCATGCTATTTTCACCATATTCGGTTTAATATACACTTATCCCTAATATATACAGTTTTGTACACATTTTCCACTGGAAAGCTGCATCACAAAATTAGAAGAGTGAATTTTGAAGGATGACTGTGTTTTGGTTCATGTATTCTTATGAGACGTGTGGATTAGGTTAGATATGTATTAAAATGCACAATTAACTGAATTTCTCTCCCATCTCTATATGGAATGGTCCATATTTCATCCACTGGGGCGTATGTAAGGCTGGATGATGTAGGTTTCCACAAATCACTTTTTAAGCTTTCATATATATGATGGTGTTAAAGGAGGAGCAAAGGATAGATGCATTCTGAAACAAGAGGTACCAATATCTGTAGCCAACTATTTTTTAATCATTTTACTTGGCACCAATTAACAATCCGAATCATATCTGTTTCAGTTATGCTCCAACTGCAACTACACAAAACTATTGAAATCTAAAGCAAATTAGTTATTCAGCCTTCTGGAATACTCAGCGGTGCTAGGATAGTTGTTGCTGTTGTTATTCATAAAATCACCCTGAGCTTTATTCCCTTCTGAATTTGTGATGATGGAAAACCTTAAAAAGATGGGAAGCACTTAAAAGTTCATGAATTTAGAATTTACCAAAGAGAAGATGGTGACCATAAATTCAATCAGGCTCAGATTATTCATTGTTGCTGTGATTTACGCTCGCTGAAGCTCCCAGAACAGCATGTTGCGCCTATCAAGCACACAATATAAAAATGCCTGCCAAAGTATGAAATATCTGCCTTTTTAAAATGCTCAAAATCTTTGCATGCCAATAAATGTATTAGCTGAATATCTACCAGTAAATGCAAAGCAGAATCTGCTCCCGGAACAACAAGAGGACTCATTTGTTTAGAGGCTTATTAAAAAGAAGCAGCACCAAGCCACTTGGGATTTCTCTCAAGGAGCCCCATTGAAATGTGGGGCTTTGCAAAAGCACATTAGGATTCAGCTCTCATTTGTTTTCATGGGAGGCACTCCTTATGGATCATGCCCATTATGTTTAAAAGCATGACACTTCACGTAAATACCTATTAGTAAATGCAAAGCAAAACTTCCCACAATAATCAAATTTGTTTGGAGGTACATTAAGATGCCCAGTTCATCCAATGGGAATGAGTCACAAAGAACACGGAATGAAATAAGACTTTTACAAAATCATTGCTTTGTTCACCTCTTTTGCCTCCCATTTGTCTCAGTGGCAGTTTTGCAGGAAATGTTGCTGGTGGCTTTTGCATTTCTAAAATATTTAAAAACATGGGGGGTCATGAACCAAATGAGATGTGGGTGTGGGTGAGTGGGTCCCCATGCCTAGGAAAGAAGTTTCTGGCACTGACCTGTCTCCAGAGTGTTCCGATTTTAACATACTTCTGGTGCCTGCAGAATGATGTTCAAGGAGAGAAAGGAGGGCTTTTCTCCCCCTTTGAATGAAAATTGTTCATGAGCGCCGCTGCTCAGTTGGATTTACTATCCTTCGACACCTGTTACCAGGCACCAAAGAAACTAGTCAGACTGACAGGCCCTATGGAGCATTTCAACTCAAGAATGACAGGACAGAAATGCCTGGAGGACCTCATTTTGAAGAATGAAAGCCTCCTTGGTATAGAGGAGAAAGTGAGCAAGAAAGAAGAGGGGAAAAAATTATGAAGTGGTTAAGAAAGCCGAGGTACAGCTTGTGAAAAAGAGTCATAATTTAAAACAATGCAAGGATAATGCTTGCATGATGGTTAGCTGACGTAAATGAGGCAGCTATTGTATCCTGAGAAGAGAGCAAAAACTGTTCAGTTGACTGAGAAAAAGGAAGAGGAAGCATTTAAGCAAGAGATAAACTGAGGCTCCTTTCAGAATTTGTTGCCATGTTTGCCCCACAGAACAAAAGAGTATTATTATTTATTAGCATTTTTAATTGTTTAATATGCTTCTTATACAATGGTACCTCAGGTTACAGGTGCTTCAGGTTACAGATGCTTCAGGTTACAGACCCCGCTAACCCAGAAATAGTACCTTGGGTTAAGAACTTTGCCTCAGGATGAGAACAGTAATCGCACAGCGGCAGCACGGTGGCAGCAGGAGGCCCCATTAGCAAAGAGGTACCTCAGGTTAAGAACGAACCTCCAGAAGAAATTAAGTTCTTAACCTGAGGTACCACTGTATGCCAAAAAAGAATGCATTTATTTAAGAAATTTTATAACTTGCTTAATCAGTACACTCCAGGGCTTAAATTCTAACTGACAGTTGTTGCCTGGTGGGGCTGAACTAAGTGGAAGGTAGGGGAGGCAGGCAGAAAGTTGTGCCAGCCTGGTGCAGCAGCTGGGCCCACCACACTGTCTCGTTATAACAACTGGGCTGCTTTGGGATCCAGCGGATCAGGTAGTTCTATTAATTTCAATACTAGAACTTATTTGAATACCACCCAGGAAGCACAGGACGTACCAACTTTCCAGGCATTCTGGCCCTTTTGTGTTGCTTCAAGGCTGTAACATGAGAACTAGTGGTATGTTGCCACTGAGAAACAATTTTTTAGTGGCAATCAGGGAAGATGCAGGATGGACATAGCTGTCAAGTGTCCCTTATTTGAAGGGACAGTCCCTTATTCCAGCGCCATGTCCTGCTGCTGTCCCTTATTGATGGATGTCCCTTAAATGTCCCTTAAATGATGTCCCTTAAATTTCAAAGGAAGCAGCTCCTCTCCCTCCCTCCCTGCCGGCCAGGGAGGAGGGAGGCTCCAACTGTGTTGCTTGGCTGTGTTGCCCACCCAATAAGAAGTCTAAGAATGATTAGGGGGTGGAGCTTGCATGCCTTTTGTGTGGCTAGCTAATGCAAGCTGAGGGGTTTTTTGAAGGCTGGACGCCATTTTGTTGCACGTGCTGCTGCAAACTTTGCAGTGCAAAGCCAGGCCAGGGAGCCATCTTAAGTTGAGGCTGCATAGGCCTTGTGGTGCATGTGATTCAGATTCTATTCAGTTGAACCTCTGGTTACAAAGTTGGTTGGACAGTGTTCTCGAAGCTACCCAGCATGAGTTTGACCAGACTGCAGGAGGACAGGAAGACTGGAGTGCCTAGAACAGGTGAGGCTGCAGGTCCCTTATTTTGGGTGCTGGTCCCTTATTTTCAAATCTGTAAGTTGACAGCTATGAGGATGGATGTTGAATTGTGTCCGCTCTTTCTCTGATCCCAGTATACAGGAGTTTATTATCTCTTCCCTCATCCGCCACTTTCATATTTCTGGCGCTAAAATTGACAGACATATTAGTAGCAGCTGCAAAAGGTAGCTATGCAGGTTATTATTCAATTGACACCCATATCATTTTGGCAATAAAAGGGCTATGTTTGCGTGACAAAATCCTCCAAACAGAGCTAATGTACACATTAGTGGCTTGAGATACAACAAGGTCATCCTCACCACCCACTGTATTTCAAGTGGCTTTTGTATGTTTCTGTACACACCAGAGTGGTGGTCAGGATGGCTTCACCTGTTGCACCTTTCCTGATCTGTTTCCCCATGCTTCTGAATACCAGTTGCTGGAAATCTGGGGAGTAGAGAGTGACCCTGTGCTCAAATTCTGTTTACGGGTTTCCCGCTGGCAGCAGGTCATGAGAACAGGATGTTGGGCAAGATGAGCCATTGGCTTCATACAGCAAGACTCATATTATGAGGGGAAACACATCAAACTGGAGTGTTTCTCAAAAGCTGCAATCTATAAATGAATTGTGGCCAATGTCATGTGTACTTAGCTTCAAACCCCAATGATGGGAGCACCCTGGAGCCCGAGTAAACAGTAATGTGTACACAGTCATTGATGGCACCAAATATTCTTTTTTGTAAATTGCTCTTTAGGATGTCTTATTGTGTGTATCAGTCTTTTGCTTCCACTAGAATGCATTGCCAAAGGAAATCAATGTGTCACCCATTATTAGGGCTTTAAAACTGTTGTTACTCAGTAACTTAAAACTGCTCTGTGCTTGTAGTTTTATTGGTTTTATGCCAGCTCAGAAAATGGTTCCTCTCAGATATTTTGCAATATTATTACTCTAACAACTAGCTCCTATAGGTTGGCTTTCTGCCTCACTCCTCATGCCCAAGCAGAAAAGAATTCTTCCATGGTTTCTTGCATTAAAGCATTTTTAAAATACAACCATTTGTTGGAAAGTTCTGTTTTTAGTCAGCAACAAAGCACAGTTACAGCCCTTACTTACCATCAACAATCATTTCTAATTATTTAGCATTGTTGACTGTTTGAATATGGGACAACCAACCATACAGCCATGAAGCTACATAAAGGCAAAAATTCAATAGGTAACGTTTTCTAACATGAAGATAATTTTTTCCTGAAAGTTGAATTTCAACTTTTATACAAGTTGGGATGATTTTGGCTGGGGGGAAAACTTGATCATCCACATCCACCTACAATCTTATCACTGCATTAATGAGGATCTGATGCACATATGACTATATATAGCATGAAATTGGCTGCAGAAAGGTTTTTATACAAGCAAAGGCTGTATAAAAGTACTCTTAAAAAAAAAGATTGCAGCAACCTAGCTATGAGGTATATGAGCAGTAAAATCCTACTGAATTCAATGGTATTTAAGCATGTGTACGTATGCACTTGGATGGTTTAGAAGCTTAGAAAACAGCTCTCCTTCCTGCATTCTTGAATCACCCAAGAGTAATTCAAATCAATCTTGAAACTTCAGTGTAAACAAAGGGCTGCTTAAAGTACATTAGGGATATACTTTCCAAGTGAACACACATTAGGCATGCTTGCATGGTTTGTGTGGTGCTTTCAAGCACCATTCCACACAGATCTGAAGTGAAAGGAGGGATTGCAAGAGAGATAAAGAGAGAAGTTGTCAAAGGAAATACAAGTTTTGCAGTGATCCTGTCTGACTTCACCACTTGAATCTTCAGCAGTATACAAAGGAAAGCAGGCATTCTCCTGTCAAGCTGGGGTGTTAAGAGATCTCCCAGGCACCTTAAAAACAGCACTTCACTAGAGAAGCCCATTTGTTATTAGCCTACCACCAAAGACCCAGCATAACATCCATGGATTTTCCAGGCAAGGATTAACTTCTATTCTGATAAGAGAAACAAACTCCACAGCTAGGCCTCAATATGGAGAGTTCCTTCATGATTTTCTTCAAGGAAAGTGTTATGTACTGAAGTTCTCATCCTGGGCCAGCAAATAAGGGATCGAAAGCGATGTTCAGTGATTGGATAGTTACAGAAAATGGTTACTGTTGCGTTCTAGTGGAGCTCTATATAAGCAGGCTGGCTGAACCCTTCAGTTCAGTTCAGTTCTGGCCTGTGAATAAACAAGAGCTGTTTGAAGAATCGCTGTGTCGTCTGATATGTTCACCCACAACTTAACAGAAAGTTAGATAGGCAATTGAGTAATCATATTTGTACTGTCTTAAGACAGTCTTCTCAAGTCTGCATTATTTTTCATAACTTACATTATGGATTCATAATAGTCATGATGTAGGCAGAGGTGTAGTACTATGGTAGGGTGACAGTGATTACCTGACCTCCTGGCTGCAGAGTTGTGACTGTTTACTAAGAGGGAGAAGGGTGACGTTTGACAAGCACACTGCTTGAGCCAGTATGATGCTCCTGCAGATGCATACCACTAATCCCTGCTGCTGCTGCACACCAAGGAATGCATATGGTACAGCTGCCCATTTGAGATGAAAAGGAATAAAAGAATCTACCTTATAGCAAGTCAGACCATTGGTCTATCTAGCTTAGTATGCTCTACACTGACTGGCAGCAGGACAGTAAGGATTCAGGCTAGGGTCTCACCTAGTCTTACCTGGAAATGATGGAGACTGAACCTGGGACCTTCTGCATATGAAGCAGAAGTTGTACCACTGAGCTATGGACCTTGCTTTGGCCCATTCCCCAAGAAAGGCTGATTGGGATTAGGGCCTCCTGAACATCGTCTCTGACAGCAATGCCAGCCTAGCCATTCACTCAGAGCAATCTGCCAGCCTCAAGAAGGATTATCAGGTTCCTGGGTGTTCCTGTAGAACAGTTTTTTTCTATGCTCATGCCAGTAGAACTCTGTATACATGGACATGGCATCACATATATTACTTTCTCCACATAGTTAAATCTCTGCAGCTACCAGGGCTGCTCTTTGTACAACAATTTACAAAAGTCTCTGGACTAGTAGATCCCACAGTGCACCTGTGTTGCTTTTGAGGCTGCTGCTACCCACTTTTAAGAGATACTCAAAACTCATGTCTGAATACCTTTCAGAGAAACAGTTCAGAAAAAGATCTGAATACTTTTAAAGTGCAATCCTTTGTTGCCATCAGTAGGACCTACTTCCTAGCAGATATGTTCAGGATTGCAGCTAGGAATCGCGTTGCTCTTTTTGCTTCAAGCAGCAGTGAGATTCCCCAAACCTATCTCTCTGCTGCTTATCCATACATTCCATACCAACTGCTATTAAACACGGCTATTCGTATTTACATATATTTCCCGTTAAACTGCCACTGCCAATGAGTGTGGCATGGAGAACATATTTTAAATCTACGAACAGCAACTTCAGCTTCTTTCCAGCCAGCTATTACTTAAGAAGGAGCAAGGATTAAATATGCCCCCAAATAATAAGCTCATCTAAAATGTTCCTCCCATTTCCATTATGCAATGCATTGCACCAAGCAAATTAACAGCCTTAAAAGGAATGCTTCTTCTGCCACCGTTGGATGCAGCACTAAGTTCACTTATCCACATATCATCAAAGAAAGCAGAGAGCAGCATAAAGAATCTAACGGGAGCAGCCTGTTTAAGCTTTTTTCTATCCATAAAAGGTTTCCTGAAGAAACGATTATCAGTATTTGGCATGAACTGAATAGTTTATAATATCTGAGTGCTGATACAACATCTTGTAAAGTTTGTAAATTACGTCCTTCAAAGGCGGTGGTCTTTGAGTTATAACTGTAAGTGTTGCTATGACAGTAGCATACTGAGCACAGGAAAAATGAAGCTATAAACAGCGTCATTGCTAATTTTTGCACTTTACCTAATATGGGTAAAGGCACATCATTTGTCTTCTAGCTGCCAAGCTGTAATGTCACACAGGCTCTGTTTTCAAATGCATATTAAGAGAGTCCACTGCAGTGTCAAATTTCTTAGCATACTGTATCTGCTGTTTTGTCCTCCAGAAAACAACTTTTAGACTGTAGTCCTAAACTCATTTACTAGAGAGAAAGTTCCATGGAACATAGTGTGACTGGCTAATGATTTGTTGTATGATACAAACAAAATAATAATAATAATTATGCATTGGTAATTCTGTTTTTCATAACATGCTCTTGGAACAGGAATGGGGCACCTGTTTCCATCCCAAGGGCTACTTTTCCTTGTGGGTAACCTTCTAGGGAACACAGTCAAGTGCCAGATACAAAAGAGGGCAGCACAAAAGATGTGACTCTTACCTTTGTGTAATAGACTGTAGCACCCTGCTTGTGGTTAACGCTTAGCTGGAATGAAATATTCAACGCAGCAATAGAGAAATTAAAATAATAATTTATTTGTCAGACAAATAAATGAGAGGCACAGTGGTATATGGTTACCAAGCTCTGGCCTGCCTTCCTGCCCTTATGGCCAGCACTTATATTCCCTCAGCTCAGCCCCCTTGCTCCTCCTTTGGCTGCCTCTGTCCAATCAGCCTGGTTAAAATTCCTATTGGCTGTTTGCTAGAACCAATCATAAAAGATACACCCATTTCCTATTACCTTTTATGGGAGACAAAGAGCTATATTTCCTTCTATTTATAATTGGCAAATAAATAGCCATTAACCTCTACAAGGCACCTTAATTACCAAATAACCTTTTGCCCTAGACTAGGCGCCTTAACTAACATTTCATCTTTTGCCCTATTGCCCTATTCACTCCAAAACAGATGGTGGCTAATTTTATCTTTGGAGGTCATTAAGCAGAGGCTTGACAACCATATGTCAGGAGTGCTCCGATGGCGTCTCTCTGTCTGGCAGGGGTCCGGACCCAATGGCCCTCGTGGTCTATTCCAACTCTTCTATGATTTTATGAAATAAGAATCTAACATTACTTTCTAAATCCTTTGCATAATTACATTTAAGCCAATATATTCCATAACATGTATAGCTTTTTAGAAGAAAGGGAACTTAGTAAAAGCTAAGTTCTAAGTTTTCTAAATTCTCTGAAGCTTCAAAGATTCAAAGCAGTTTCAGAGAGAGAGAGAGGCCTCTTCCCTTGGCCAGCTGCTGTTTGTATTAGCTCTTGCCCTTTTAACCTTAGGAAGATGTGGCTCAAGTTTAATGGGAGGCACTATTTGTTTTTGCAACCTTGATTGTCTTCTATCATTTGTATGGTCAGTGTGACCTTTTGTTCCCAGCCTGTTTTATGACCGCAATAAACCAAAGGGGCCTCTGACAAAGACCTTGCCTGCTGGTGTCCTGTCTCGAAAGAAACATTTGTGAATTTAAGCTCATTTTTGGAATACAGGAATCTGATCAAAATATAAGCCTTGATTAAAAATGCAGGCTATGATCAGATGCCTCATTCCCCCCTTTCAAGCTCAAGGACCTTCATCCCAAGTGTCCTTGATAGCTTGACCTTCATCATATTCCTGAGGTAAAGCTCTGTATAGGGCCATGATATGAGGTAGAGTTTCATTTGAAATCATCTTGCTAATTGTACTTCTAAAACATGAAATGATACATGGCACCATACACAAAACCATTACTACTACCGTCAAGAAAAACAAGCAAGACAATAGTATCCCTTTGAGTCCTGCGACATTTGGTAACCAGTTGGTGAGCCATCCCATATCCCATCCTTCCCATGTTTGTACTGGGACATGTGCTATATTCTCCATCTTTGTGGCCAACACACGGATTGCCTCACCATTATCAGAAATGTTAAAGCAACAGGCATTCCCTGTCAAGTTCAAGACTCCACATAGGCCTCCCTGCCTGGCAAGTACATAATCCATTCCCATTTTCAGCTGCAAAATGGCGGCTCTACTTTCATCCAACTGTTGTGCAATAAGTCTCAAACTCTGGGCCGTTTCATTGGTTACAAGTTCCACTACTGCTTGCAATCGAATTATTCTGTTTAGATTATAAATAGGATCTCGAGCCCCTTGTATGAGCTCATCAGGATTCCAGGAGGCAGGTTCATAATAAGCTATAATGCGCTCTGGTGGCCAATCATCAGTATCGCTCCAACTTTGGGTACTTCCTCCTGCTATATGAGAAATATCAGCGTTTCTTCGTGTACGCTTGGCTGAACTAGTGGGCATAATCCACATTGGTGGTAATACCCATCCCAGGAAACAAGTCCCACTCCATTTGGAAGGGAGTTTCTTGTATGCCCATTCTCCACATATCCACCACAACCATCGGGTCTGAGGTTTTTGGTACGTGGAGTGCATAAGGCGAAATATCAAAAGGGGCATAGAGCTCACAGTGCAGTATGTTAGATTGCCTTTTTCTGTCATAGTTATGTTCCACACCATTTTCCATGCATGAATAAAAGGAGGTGCACAGGGCAAGGTATTCCGAGTTCGATAGGTAGTACCGTTTGCCCAGGTTTGACTATTCTTAATATAATCCCAAGTATAGTGGCAATGAGAAGAGCCTATCATGGTAGAATCAGCTGCCTCTGATGATTTATGTACACAGAATTCCCCTTGTACAGGTATAACTCGTATTGGTTTAGTTGAGTTCCATCCGGGGAAATTCTGTACTTCTGTTTGGTGTGGCATTTCGCTTACCATACCAATGGCATTTAATGGTATTGGTAATAAGGGCATACCTCCCTCTGAATCATCTGGCCCAAGAGAGCAAACAAGGCAATTGGTCCTATTTGTAACATTGGCTACCATCTCAGCTAAGCCTACCCACATATTGTGGTCATGGCGGAATCCATATTTAGCAAATTTGCTCAAATTCAAGGACCCTTCCCCTTCCCAAGGGATCAGGATTAATAATAAAATCATGTTGATGTCTAGTATATGCATTCCTTCCACAAAAGATTACCTTATTGTGATAACAAAAAAATATTAGTCCCAATATAATTCCCCCAGTGACAGAAATGGGGAACCACCAAGACCAAAACATATGTCCCAAGGATCCCCAATGAGTAATATCTCTGATAATTGTTCCACAAGGGGGGGGCAGTCAATCAATTGTATAAGAGAATCTTCCCGTTCACAATCGCTGGTTCAGATGCTCCTCAAGCTTCAGGCGTGCGCAGGTCAGCCAGCTTCCAGGTTGTGGCTGCAGCAGGCCGGTCGTCTAATGTTGCCCGTGACCTAGCCCGTTCCCCGTAGGGCTAGATACAGGGGTTTTTGGAGAGAGTCAGTTTTAAAGGATTAGAGGGGTCACCTTTGCACGTCCAACTGCCTTCGGACTTCTTCAAACGGGAGTGATGAATCCAGGGGGTCACCTCAGCTACCTTCACCGCTGTTGGAGTAGAGAGCAAGACGGTGTAAGGTCCACGCCACTTAGGTGCAAGTGGATCGCGTTTCCACTCTTTCACCCATACGCTATCGCCAGCCTGGAACTGATGAATCGGCTCGGCAATGCTGCACGGCGTGCGCTCGAGGGCCCACCTGTTAAGAGAAACAAAAACACGGGAGAGAGATTGCACTTGTCCCTGTGTCACATAGTCTCCTATTTGTTTGAGGTCAGCTGGAATATCCTGAACAAAGGAGGGCGGCCTCCCATACAGGAGCTCAAAAGGTGACAACTTAAGTCTTTTTGTGGGTGCGCACCGAACACGAAACAGTGTTATGGGTAACACATCTACCCATCCCAATCCTGTTTCCTGGGTTAATTTTGCCAATTGGGTTTTCAGAGTCCGATTCATTCTTTCAGTTTTCCCTGAACTCTGAGGCCTATATGCTGCATGCAGTCTCCACTTCACTTGTAGGACTCGACATACTTCTTGTACTACTTGATCAATGAACGCTGGCCCATTATCACTTCCAATGCATCTAGGTAATCCAAACCTTGGGATCAATTCAGTGAGGAGTCTCTTAGTTACCTCTCGTGCCTTTTCAGTTCTGGTGGGAAAAGCTTCAACCCATCCGGTAAGAGTATCTACAAACACAAGGAGATACTTGAATCCCTTAGAAGGGACCAGCTCTGTGAAGTCCACAATTAGGCTTTCCATGGGGACGTATCCCACATGTTGAATTCCAGGAGGTTGTACCGGTCCCTGCCTGGGATTGTTTTTAGCACAAAGAACACATTTCTGGGAAATGCAAGTTGCTAATTGTGAAAGGTTAATAATATACAACTTCCGACTGAGACTCTCTCTGGTTGCAGTACCGCCAAGGTGAGTAGATTCATGATAATTTCTTACAATTGTACCTGCTAGGTGATGAGGTACATAAATCCTATTGTCTGGCAGGATCATCCAACCGTCCTTCACAATCGCCCCTTCCTGTTCAGCCCACTTCCTCTCTTCTGGGGTATAGTGAGGTTTAACTTCTTCTGGAACTACCTCTGGTATGAGGGCTGCTATAAATCCTCCCACAGGCTTTTGGGCTGCCTCTCGGGCTGCTTTGTCAGCAGCATGATTTCCTCTGGTTATTGGATCCCTTCCACGTCCATGACCTTTGCAGTGCATTACAGCAATCTGTTCTGGAGCCCATACTGCTTCCAACAGGATTTCTACTTCAGGTCCATATTTCAAGGCCTTCCCGTGGGCTCCGATTAGACCTCTTTCTTTCCATAGAGCTCCATGTGCATGCAGGGTTAAGAAGGCATATTTAGAATCAGTATAGATGTTTGCCTTACATCCGGCTGCCAATTGCAGAGCTCTAGTTAAACCTATAAGTTCAGCTTTTTGTGCTGAGGTGCCAGCAGGCAAAGCTTCAGCTTCCACAACTTCCTCATTGGTGACCACAGCATATCCTGCTCGTCTGGCACCCTCATGCAGGTAACTGCTACCATCAGTATAATATACAACATCTGGATTTTTCAATGGTTCATCTTTCAGATCGGGTCTACTGGAATAAACTTCATCCATTATTTGGAGACAATCATGTGATTCTTCATCATCTACCTCTGGTAGGGGCAGCAAAGTTGCTGGATTGAGCATATTCACTACTCGTAGATGAACCCTGGGATTTTCACACAATAGGCCTTGGTATCTAGCCATCCTTGGGTTTGTTAGCCAATAACTACCCTTATATTCCATAAGTGTCAGAACAGCATGAGGTACATTCACATACATCGTCTGGCCAAAGGTAAATTTATCAGCTTCTTTGACAAGGCTTGCAGTGGCCGCTACTGCCCTTAGGCATGGAGGCCATCCTTTTGCTACTGAGTCCAATTGTTTTGACAAATAAGCTACTGGACGGTTCCAACTTCCTAATCTCTGGGTCAGGACTGCCGCTGCAATCCCATTCTGTTCATGTACATACAGCTGAAAGGGTTTCTCCGAATTAGGCAGTCCAAGGGCTGGGGCCTCCATAAGTCGTTGTTTGATAGCTAAAAAGGCTTGTTGCTGCTCAGGTCCCCATACGAATGGGTCCTTTTCTGCACCTCGAGTGCTTTCATGTAAGGGCTTGGCCAGACTGCTGAAATCAGGTATCCATAGTCTACAAAACCCTGCTGTTCCCAGGAATCCTCTGAGTTGTTTCCTTGTGGTAGGTTCCTTAATAAGGCAAATAGCTTCTTTCCTCTCTGGTCTCAATGCTCGTTGTTGGTGTGAGATGTCAAAGCCCAAATATTTGACCTTTTCTAAACATAACTGTGCCTTTTTCTGGGAAACTCGGTAGCCAGCTTCCCAGAGCAAGTGGAGCAGTTCCTCTGTCCCTTCTTTACAGGTATCAAAATCCTTTGCCGCTAGTATAAGGTCATCTACATATTGCAGAACCACCTTTTCTCCAGGTATTGAGGGGTAACTTGTTAAATCTTTCGCCAAGGCAGTACCAAATAAAGTTGGGGAATTTTTGAATCCCTGGGGCAATCTTGTCCAGGTTAGCTGGCCTTTTGTTCCTGTCAAAGGGTCTTCCCACTGGAAGGCAAATATAGGTTGGCTCTGTGGTGCCAGCCGGCAACAGAAGAATGCATCTTTCAAGTCCAATACAGTAAAAAATGTTGCTTCTGGTGGGATCAAACTCAGCAGGGTATATGGGTTTGGTACATTTGGGTGCAAGGTCTCGATAGCCTGGTTTACGAGCCTCAAGTCCTGTACTGGCCTGTATTCATCTGTCCCAGGTTTCCGGACAGGCAAAAGGGGTGTGTTCCATTCTGATTGGCAGGGCTTAAGCAGACCATATTTTAATAGGCGGTCCAAATGTTTCTGGATGCCCTCTGCTGCTCGCCGGGGTAAAGGATATTGTTTTACAGATACAGGGGTAGCCATAGGTTTTAGGGTTACTACAATTGGAGCTATATTCTTAGCCATTCCTGGTGGGCTATTTTTGGCCCATACTCCTGGTGGCACCTGTAGGGTTTGGAGGAGCTTGTTTAATTCTGTATCCAATGTGGGTTGGACTTGCAGGGCTGACATTAGGTGCCATGATTGTTCCTTAGGTACTGAGAGGGTAATTATTCCTGCTGCCTTTGATGGCAGTTTCATTTCTGGACCTTGAGGAGTGAAGGTGATTTGGGCCTGCAATTTGGACAGCATATCTCTACCTAAGAGAGGTATTGGACACTCAGGTATATACAAAAACTGATGGGTTAAACGATGTCCCCCAATCTGGCATTCCAAAGGTTGGAGGAAAGACCTCTTAGCTGACTGACCAGTGGCACTTTTAATGACTACACTTTTGGATGCCTTTTTCTGCAATAGTTCTGGGAGTACTGAGTATTCAGCCCCAGTATCAATCATAAAGTCTATTAAATGGCTCCCTAATTGAATCGTGACCGTGGGCTCCTGGAAGCCTAACTTTATGGAGTCCGGTCGTTCCTAGTCTTGGGTAAAATCCTCCTCTGCCAGTCCAATGAAATTGTCTCTACTCTGTCCTTGTCCAGGTCTCTGATATCTTCCATTTCGGATCGTTCCCCGTCCCCGTCCCTGGTTTCTTGGGCCGGAGCCTGGGCCTGGGCCTGGGCGTACTTCTTCCAACCTCAGGGGTTCAGGACACTCCCGCTTCCAATGACCCTCCTTCTTGCAATTCGCACATTGATTCCTTCCCAGTGGTGGATTCCTTCCCCGCCCTCTCCCTCCATTTAAGGGGCGGTAGTCTTGCTTCACTGCTGTGGCTAGCATTACCATCTTTTCCTTCTGCCACTTCTTCTTCTCTTGTTTCTCAGCCTCATCCCTATTCCGATAAACTCGACGTGCAATGGCCATGATTTGGCTCATCAGCATCCCTTCCCATCCTTCTGATTTCTGAATTTTCTTACGAATGTCAGAAGCACACTGGGCCACAAATGTAGCAGTAATCATTCTGCTGTTTTCAGGGGCTTCAGGGTCAAAAGGAGTCCATATACGATAGGCTTCCTGCAGCCTCTCTAAAAAGTCTCCCGGACTCTCATTTGGTTTCTGTTCTACTTCTGAGACTTTAGACATATTAGTGGGCTTCTGGCATGCCCTGCAGATACCTTGCACAAGCGTCTGGCGGTAGGTGGTAAGCCTGGCCAGGTGAATTGCATTGTTTGGATCCCAATTAGGATCTTCCAAAGGAAAGTTATCCTGGAGATGACGGTCAATATTAAAAATATTTCCCACTCTGGCCTGCTCACGCAAATATATCTGTGCCTTTTCAATTATGTCTCTTCTTTCCTCAGTGGTGAACAGAGTATTCAGGAGTTGGCGGCAATCTGTCCAAGTAGGACTATGAGTATTTACTATTGAAGTCACCAAGTCCATCATAGCCTGAGGTTTTTCTGCGAAAGATGGGGTGTGTGTTTTCCAATTCATCAGATCCGTAGTTGTGAATGGAATGTACTGGAGGGTCGAAGTTCGAGGTGGCCGTGGTCCGGGTTGTCCGTTAACCAGCACAGGCTCCTCAAGTGCATCAAATACTCTTCTAAGAGGGGCTACTACGTGACCTTTCTCTTCGCTTTGCTCTAGGGGCCTCAAATCATAGGGGATGGTATCTGTCCCAAGGCGTTCTTTTAGCAGCTTTATACGCCTTGCTGTATTGCTTGCTGACCGATCAAGGTCTTCCTGTAACTTCTGTAATAGTTCTCTAGGATTTGGATGTACAGGGGTTTGGGGTGGGCAATTAGTTGGTCCACTAAAGGAGACTGTAGATGGAGTTCTACTGGGACTCACAGGTGGAATAACCACTTCTGCTTGGGCTTTATTATAGGACTCCAAGGCCTCCTGAAGATATTTATCATAATCTATCAAGGAATCAAGTTCTGTGACTCCACCCCCATTATTCGTTCCACTTTCTTGCCTTGGGGTTACAACTGGTGGAGTATTTGGATTAGGCTCCCTTCGATGTGGAGCATAGGGTGGAGGTGGAAGCACCTCTTCCTCTGGTCCCTCAAAAATGGGTTTGAGTTTATTTGGCAAGATTCCTTTCCTAGCTTCGGCTTTTACAGCCAATAATTTGCATCGTTGGACTTTGCATTCCCTTATCCATGGAGGATTTTTATTTAATGTGCTCAGCCAAGAATCTATATATGAAAATTGTTCTGGGCACCCTCCAGTTTCTTTGGCGATATTAGTCCAAAGTTTGCTTACTAAATTTATATCAAAGGTTCCCTGAGATGGCCATTCAGTATTTTGTTTCGGCCACTCTAATTCACATAACGTTCTCAAGCGCTCTGGCGTCATTTTGACTCCATATGCCCCTGAGAAGGCTTTCTTAAAATTATTTAACATACATTCAAGAGGTGTATTTTCCCCCTTTGAACCTCCAACTCCCATTGTATGGCCCTGTGAAGTATCCACTCAGTCACTTACACACTCGCTTCGTGGGGTTCCTTGCCCAGTGAAGTCGCCTTACTGGGAACCGAAGTACTACCCACTCCACACTCAGGTTGTACTTTCTCACACATACAATGCGCTGGATACTTCACCACACTCTACCTCCCAACCTTTCCCTTTTCCCTACACCAGATCACCATCTGATGTACCCAGCCATGTAGCGTACTCAGTTTCCCCTTACTGAGACGCAGAAGTTTGATCAAGACTTCTCTTCCTCCCAATTAATTGGAGGGCCAAAACCCCTTTGTGCACTTACCCTTAGCGGATCCCTCTTTATTTCTCTGGTTCCCCCCGGTCCGTCGCCGTCGGTGAGCAGGGTATCAGACAGACGAGACTTCTGCGTTCCCCTGGAAAAAATGTTCCAGTGCGCGCTGGGTAAGCAGTTAGTGGTCCTCCCTCTTGTACCCTGCCCAGTAAGGCGAAGGGGCTGCGTTCCAGCAGACCACGTATCCGAGTCACGGCACCATAAAATGTAGCACCCTGCTTGTGGTTAACGCTTAGCTGGAATGAAATATTCAACGCAGCAATAGAGAAATTAAAATAATAATTTATTTGTCAGACAAATAAATGAGAGGCACAGTGGTATATGGTTACCAAGCTCTGGCCTGCCTTCCTGCCCTTATGGCCAGCACTTATATTCCCTCAGCTCAGCCCCCTTGCTCCTCCTTTGGCTGCCTCTGTCCAATCAGCCTGGTTAAAATTCCTATTGGCTGTTTGCTAGAACCAATCATAAAAGATACACCCATTTCCTATTACCTTTTATGGGAGACAAAGAGCTATATTTCCTTCTATTTATAATTGGCAAATAAATAGCCATTAACCTCTACAAGGCACCTTAATTACCAAATAACCTTTTGCCCTAGACTAGGCGCCTTAACTAACATTTCATCTTTTGCCCTATTGCCCTATTCACTCCAAAACAGATGGTGGCTAATTTTATCTTTGGAGGTCATTAAGCAGAGGCTTGACAACCATATGTCAGGAGTGCTCCGATGGCGTCTCTCTGTCTGGCAGGGGTCCGGACCCAATGGCCCTCGTGGTCTATTCCAACTCTTCTATGATTTTATGAAATAAGAATCTAACATTACTTTCTAAATCCTTTGCATAATTACATTTAAGCCAATATATTCCATAACATGTATAGCTTTTTAGAAGAAAGGGAACTTAGTAAAAGCTAAGTTCTAAGTTTTCTAAATTCTCTGAAGCTTCAAAGATTCAAAGCAGTTTCAGAGAGAGAGAGAGGCCTCTTCCCTTGGCCAGCTGCTGTTTGTATTAGCTCTTGCCCTTTTAACCTTAGGAAGATGTGGCTCAAGTTTAATGGGAGGCACTATTTGTTTTTGCAACCTTGATTGTCTTCTATCATTTGTATGGTCAGTGTGACCTTTTGTTCCCAGCCTGTTTTATGACCGCAATAAACCAAAGGGGCCTCTGACAAAGACCTTGCCTGCTGGTGTCCTGTCTCGAAAGAAACATTTGTGAATTTAAGCTCATTTTTGGAATACAGGAATCTGATCAAAATATAAGCCTTGATTAAAAATGCAGGCTATGATCAGATGCCTCAAGACTGCATCCCAGTCATAAAAAAGTCAGACGTGTTTACACACACTTCTCTATATTCCATCTAGGCAAGAGGCACCATCACATTTCAAAGACACATTCCAGCTAGGCAAAAGCACAAAATGCAAAACGGTATTTTCCTATGCACTCTTAGAGCCCAAACAACAAAGCATATCAATCAGATTTAATATGACCAAGTCACTTACATTGATACACACACACACATACAGATAATCAGTTTCAGTGATTAATTTTATTTCCCGAGCACTAGGATGTATTTCACTCACCCCAAATTCAGAAATGTGTCTTCCAAGAAATAAATTCATCAACAAATGACATCTTCTGTCCCAGTGTAAAGGCGGCCTTTCTTTACTACAAACCATGGTAAAATACCCACACACCCCTGAGATTGTGGGGCAAAGCATAAGCTTTATAAAACTAGCACCACAAATTAGATCTAGTATCTGTAATGACATCAGATAACTGAGACCTGTCAAAGTTTAAAGGTCACTTAACTGCCAATCAACTGATTGGAATTTACAGCAACCTTCAATTGGCTGACTGGTGTACAACAACCTCCTTTGAAGCCACACCTGCAGCACCAATCAGCTGACTGGCGCTGGAATCATGCCTTTGAAGAGGTTTGCTGTAGAAAGAAAATGCTCCGTTTTAAAGTGGATGAATTGCTTCCCTTGACATAGGAAGAGGTTTGGATTTAAAAGAGGTGGGGTTTCAATCCAAACTGCAAAGGGGGAATTTTTCTCCTCTCGGCACAGGAAGTGGTTTGCATTCAGAGCATTGGGTGGGGTATTTCCCTCTGCTGCACCAGAGAAGATATTGGGGACGGAACATGTGATGTTGTGGGTGGGGATACTTAGAGCAAGCTCACTCCTTGAAGCCATGCTGTCAGACAGGGTGACTAATAACACCTGATTCAGTGTTCTTATACATCCAAATGATGGAAATGAATCACTGTAAAATTCAGTCTTAAATCAGGGGGTGTTTATGATGTTAGTGACTGCTCACCAGTGTTGCTAGGAATCATTTTTTAAATTTTATCTTATTACATATGTCATTATCTCTCTGCCTCACCTTTCATGGGCTGTTCGATCATACTCCTAAAGTGAAACCTTGATGTATGAATACAGTCAAATATGGAGATTAAAACAAGTGTTGAGGAAACAGCAAAGGAGGATCCGGTTTTTAAAAATTAGTGTTATGGTGACCTTGAGTCGCTAATGGTCTCTTAGCTTAACCTACCTCACAGGGTTGTTGTGAGAATAAATGGAGAAGAGCAATGCACAACACCTTAAGTTCCTCAGAGGAAAAGTAGGATATAAATGTAATCCATACTTGAATAAATACTTGAAGGTGGAACAAACAAATTCTTTGGCAGTGGGGGAGGGTCCACTCAGTGCTGTAAGGAAAGGACTGCTAAAATAGTCTGATCATTTTCTTTTGTTGAAGACATAGTTCTGGCTAGGTCTGCTAAATGCCCTCTTTCATATATAAGCTAGGGGCAATATGCTGCTGTGGAAACTAAATGTGAAAGTGTTGCAAAATGGGTCGTGTCTTTCTTCCCCCTCCCCCAGCAAGGGGCAAATTCAATGAGATGTTTCTGTATTTGAAACAGAATGATAGACAGGTGAGTCTGAAGCCAATCTGAGAAAGAGGCCAGAGCTGTGGGTTTTATGGCCTATTTAAAGGATCCCAGTGCCATCCCCCTCACAAAAGCAAACTCCTAATGGAGAATCAGTGTCTGTTGGGGTGGTCAGAGTGCTATATCTCCACTTTTCGTCAACCTCTATAATTGTAAATGAACACAAGTATTGAAAAATGCCATTAAGCCTCCAGACATCTCATTTCAAAGGTAAAAAGTGCTTGAGTACATGCTGCACCCTTGGCGATTGGGACATCAACTCAGAAGCATCATTGGAAACACTAATATCTGGTCACTTTGTTTCTCAGTTTATAATGGGATCTGTGAAGGTCATGCCAGGCACTTCCCAAAGTGAATGGCATTCAATATCACCACTATGCAGACGTTCCTAATACACAAGAGTCCATTATGTCTTTTCAAACTTAACTTCAGATATAATGGCAATAAATTAAGTAGCAAACCATCAGAATCAAACACTAGATCAAGCAAGGGAAAGGAAAGAAATGGCTGATGTTTCCATCTCTTAGAAAGGGAAAGAGAAAAAGAATCTCCGATTCAGAAGGTTGGAGAGAATTTATTTTTCCTTCCATGTCCAACTCTGTACTGAACAGCTTGCCTCCATTCCAATAAATAGAAAATTAATTACGGATGGAGTGATGACTTTCTTTTTCCAATTTACAGCTAGTGCGGGGGGGGGGGGTGTATTCTTTGGTGATTACAGAGTGGAGAGCAAAAGGGAAAGGAGAGCATGCAGTCCAAAATGTCTGTTTTGCTGGGATATGATTGATATCCTACCACGGAAGAAATTATTTAGCTCTTAGACCGCTGTGAAGTGTCAGAAATTGTCTGTGGATTTTCTCTGGCCTTACTTACCCTAGAATATTAACTATCCTCCTGAAATGTTAACCGAACCAATTTAAGTCATTCTATAGCCTTTGTATGTCAGTCTGATGAGCTGCTTGCATTCTTGATCCTGAACCTATTATTCTGCCCTTTCATTATAATATCACTTGTTATTGCAGCGACTTCTTTGAATGAACGGAAGAATTTGGGTCTGCAGGAGTGCCACAGCATTGCTCATAATTGAAAATGCTTCCCTAGACTTTGGATTTTGATCAGGCTAAACTACACAAGGGCAATAGTCAAGTTAACTTAATAATAGCCAGAGGAAATGCCTCTAATCTAATTGGTCACAGGGCATCTATCACCACAGCCAATTTCTTTAGAATTAAAAAGGTGCTTGTGGGTACAGTAGGCTCTTGGAAGGTGTCCAGGGATTTGGGGGGTGTGTGTTTGTATGCAGGGAAAGGAGGAGTTGGAACAGGGAAGAACTCTCCATCTACAGGCAGCGAGCACGCTGAAGTAATTTCTGAAGCACACTGATAAGTGGTGCCTTTGAATTTGCATTAAAGAGCTCAATAGTTGCTACCTGGGAGAACAGCTCATGCTTCTAAACTGACTTGTGTCCTGTAGAGATTAAGGACACAGGCCTGCAGGAGATTAGCACGTCACTTGGTTTAAGTGACACCCAATCCATTTTATTGACATCAGCTCTATCCTGCAAAACAAGCACTTTTTGAGGGAAACATAATGAAAATTTTGTGTGGCTTTATGGGCTGGCGTATAATGGCTTTTCACAGGCTGTTGCGAGCTGCTGTTGGCAGGGCCTGTAAATGAAACCAACAGCACTTGTTATAGGTGCCAGTCTGGCACATGCCACTGCATACTAATAGGGCTGAGAGAATGCCCCAAGAAGCATTACATTGCTTTTTAATTTTACTGAAGTCATGCTGTGGACTGAGGACATTAAGCTTCATTCATTGCATTGGGCAGACTATTACTTCATATTGCTGCAATTCTTATTTCTCCCTAGGATTCGATGGCAAGGCCACACAGGCCTCTGATTTGATTTCTAATTGTTAGATTTTTCAATAACCTGCCTTTGGGACTCGAGGCTACAGAATGGGAATCAGCTGATAGGTGTAGAGTTTCCTCGTATTTCCTTTAATGCCCTTGTAATCATACAGACTAGCGTAGATGGCCACTCGCTGCTATGGTGCTGCATCCTGGCAATGGGAAGAATGGCTGAATTGAATCTGAGTTCTGGGCTTGGGAGATCTGACATTTCTGCAAAACACAAATGCCAGTTACCTGGACTCCATTATTCCGAGGAAATAAGCTTTTGCTAACACCTTGGGAAACAAATTTGCCATTATTTCCCTTGTTTTTGATCTGTAGGAAAAAAGACACCACATGTATTGAGGTTGATACAATACATGAAGGCTGGGCTATATTGGCATGGAATGAAAGCTGAAAGCTAACACACGAGAAATCGTCGTACGAATAAGGAAAACAAAACAAAATACCCCACCATTAACCTGTTCCATTTCACATACTGTTAGCTGCAGCTAAAACTTCAGAAATGTGTTCCACCAGAGTAAACAAAGTATAAATCCTGCTGCTTTTTATGCTAAGTGTTTTCACTTGAGCGACAATAAAAAAATTATTTTAAAAAAAGAGGTTAGGAGCTGAATTTAAATTGAGGTCTCCTTCATGCATTTGTTATTAATGGAGTAGGAGTATGATTGATTTATCTTCATTTTCAAGGAAATAGAACAATTTTGTTTTTGCTCCTCCAGCCCTTGATTTGAAATGAATAATAAGGTGTTAAATATAAAACAAGCTGTACAACAGGTTTTTCGATCCTGAGGCTTCATGCATAACCAGGGACTGGGGCAGGGGGAATTAAAGGTGAACCTACCTAATTCACACATTCTGGAAAAATACAGGAACCAAAACACAGCCATCCTCCAAATTTCACATTTCCCTGATTTTTTCAATGCAGTTTCCAAGCCAAACAATGAGTAAAATAAATAATAATAACAATTGCATATGCTAGGGTACCCCACCCTAGCATACAATGCGTATATTAGAAATCCACACTAAAATATTTATTAATTTTCAGTGGGACTTAAAAACATGTAATTCACCGAACATGGGTGGAAATGAGGAAAACTGAGTTTAAGAATGGGGAAAATGTGTGTGAGAGAAAATGAAATGGACTGATTTGCCCATCGCGAGGCAGAACACATGAGCAAAAGTGGTCATATTCACTAGGTGTGGTAAAACAATGGCAGGGAATGTAAACTGAGCTATTTACAAATGTCATGATCAAATGGTACCACTTGGAATCTGCCTGAGACTCAAGAGATGGTTGAAGGGAGGCCCACCTTGACCTTTGCCATCATCAAGGAAACTAAAGGATACTGCAGGGCTGGACTCCTAGCTCTCAGAAAGAACATCGTGGAACATGAGGATGGTTGAATCTGTTCAATTGTGTTTCTCACCCCACCCTCCTTACTAATCTTAAATTCAGTTCTCCATGTTTCTGCATCAGTCTGAGGTGTGTTTCTTTTAAGTTCTCACAAAAATCTGTCAGCAGTTTTCCTGGTATACACACTTCTGCAAGTATTTTCCACTAATACAATGCATTTTGTATGTTATTTTCATGCATTTTGTATGCTGTTTTCAGGAATATGGGCATTTTATGCACTGTTTTCTCCAAGCGACACATTTTTGTACATATTACATAGTTAAAGTAGTGCATCACATCGTTAGAAGATGTGTGAATTTTGAAGAATAACTGCCTTTCAGTCCATATATCCTTTTGGAAAGTGTGGATTCAGTAGTTTCACATTAAAATTTCTACCCAACCTCTACCCTCCCACCACCCATTTGCAATAACCTTTCCCTATGTGAACCTGACCTTTCTCTATCTTTTCCTGCATTTTTGGACTGCAGCCTGCTGGCTGTAATTGGTTTGAAGGTTGCATGTTTTATCCAATGATGGCTATTGTAATTTGCTGTGTTGGGTTATTTCATTTCCACTGGAGTAGTTGCAATGGACAGTTGTAATGGACGTGATCAACATTTTACTATGGTATAGCAACTGAATAAGTGTGCAGACAATACCCAGTTAGAGTGCCGATGCAGATTACTTTGTGAGCCCTTTTTATAGATTCTTATACTATGTTCCACTCCTGCAGGCGGGAATGAAGAGTCTTGCGATCTGGCTGGGTAAGGTCAGGCAACTCTTCTGGTTGGGGTTCTACTGCAGAATTTTTACAATCCCACTTACAAAAGGAGTCTAATCCAAACCAATTTGGTCAGTTTCAATCCAAACGAAGACATGAGATGCTCAGAGGAAAACGGTGCCGCTCTCTTTGTTCTGTTAATGATCACAATGAAAAGAAGACTGCATGCTGTGAGCAGCATACACTTTTAATGCTATTGCTGTCATGAATTTTGTGAGTTCAAAATAATTGCCTAAACAGCTGCTTCAAGAAGCACTTATTTCAAAAAACAAATGACAAGCCCTGGATGTCTGGCTTGCTGCAGAGTATGGAAAGGTGGCATTCGGAAGGAAGCAGCGGATATAAGACAATGAGGCTGCACTAAGAGGAAAGGGGGAATCACATATTCAGATTCTGTGGGGAAATACAATGAGGTCCAATAATCGCCATGCATGTCACTGGGATAAGGAGCGCATGGGGCAATGTGATCTGAATTCCCAGCCAAAAGGGCAGACACAGCACTAAACAGTAACAATAAAGTGTTGCTTCACGTTGTAAAAAAGAGAGAGAGAAAGAATAGAAAGTAGGGAAACCGTTAGTGTAACATTGTGGCTACTTTTGGCTCAGCTAGGTATAGCTACCACCCAAAAATTACAGTGGTACCTCGGGTTACATACGCTTCAGGTTACATACGCTTCAGGTTACAGACTCTGCTAACCCAGAAATAGTGCTTCAGGTTAAGAACTTTGCTTCAGGATAAGAACAGAAATTGTGCTCCGGCGCGCGGTGGCAGCAGGAGGCCCCATTAGCTAAAGTGGTGCTTCAGGTTAAGAACAGTTTCAGGTTAAGAACGGACCTCCGGAACGAATTAAGTACTTAACCCGAGGTACCACTGCACATAGCTCAATGCAGGGCCAACCCATACATGAGGGGACTTGTTTGGACAATGGGGTCAACAACGGCAGCAGATCCTGATTTTACCCCCTCCCTCCCTTTGTTCCTGATGTAGATCTCTCATCCCTTGTTCCCTGGCAGGGAAGAGGTGCTATTTTGTGATTCACCTCAGGTGCTAAATGTCTCAGGCCAGCCCTGGCTCAGTGGTAAAGTTTTGTATGCAGAAGGTGCTGGATTCAGTCCTTGGCATCATCAGGTAGGGCTGGGCGGGGCCTGTATCCAAGAACCTGGAGTGACACAGCCAGCCAGTATAGTCAGTGTTGAACTAGCTGGAACAATGTTCCAACTTGGTATAAGGCAGCTTCTTATGTGGTCTATAACTAAAAAATTCTGATGCCCCTATGGCTTAGGATCAAGTTACCTCAGTGACTATCTTCTACAAGAAGAACCTGCCCATTTATTAAGACCTTCAGAAGATATTCTTCTTTGCATCCCACCTATATCTGCAATATATTTGGTGGAGTCAAATATGCCCCTAGAACTTTCTTTTACAGGGAGGCCTGTATAGCCCCATCATTGATATCCTTCCATCAGCAGGCAAAAACCTTCCTATTTAAGCAGGCTTTTTGCCAGTTGGTCTGATTATTTCATTGCTACTTGTTGGTAATTTCAGCTTAATTGACTGCTGGTTTTCTTATCTGCTTTATGAATTTTTTGAAATATTATACTTTGGTTTTATGTTTTATTGTGATTAGCCACCTTTGGCACTGGGTGCAAGAAAGTGAGGTATGGATATTAACACTGGTCTAGTCACTGGCTTTCTTTTATAGGGAATGTTTCTGAACATACACAGAGAGTGCTTAACTGATTAACAAAGTGTAACAAAATGAAGGCCAACACTTTGACCTCTTCAGAATCCCTTCTCCGCCAGAGAAAGAAGAGTAAAACACTCCTGAGCTGATGCACAAAAAGGATATTTTCCTCTTGATTTCATTCTTTTCTTACATTAACTCAACAGGGGAGACCCTTTCAATTCATACCTCTTTAAGTCCCTTCCATGGGCATCCTGCCTACGTGTAAAATGTACAAAAGGTCAGGACCCCAGATGATTGTCACTTAAGTTCTGACTTCTGCCCCACTGCCCTTGGAATACAACATAAAATTGGACAGTTGTGAACAATTGCTTGCCTTCTTTCTCACTAGTCTTGGGGAAAATCTGCTTTTCCTCTTCCAAGATACAGCCCATGCCATCGACATTAAGAAAGATGCTTCGTGTTCACATGTAAGTGACTAAAACCAATTTTAGGATCTTTATCAAGCGTTAGTGCTAATTAGACAATGCTGCTTATCTTTTATTTTTAATGCCGCATGCTGCTTCTCTTTTAATTACATGAAGCCTTTAAATAAAATACTTTAAAACAAAGGTGTCTATTGGCAAGCATTCCAGACCATCTCACTCACTAGTTTTAGCCCTCTGTCTGTACTGCAAACATTTAAGGCCAGATGAGGAACACTTTTCTGTCTTGCCAGCAGTGGGCAGGGCCAGAGGCAAAAATGGCCAGGGCAATTAATGTAACTGTTGGTTTTGCACAATAGCCTAGTTTATTCTCACATATTCCTCTCCATCCTCCATCAAGGGATGCAAGAGTTCAATGACACATATCTACTAGGCAAAAACATTCAAGGAAACATTACACAGTGCTAGAGGAAGGGGTGTGTGGGGGAGAGAGTCATGGGGAGAATGGCTTGGGAGAACCCAGATGACCAGACAAAGAGTTCTGGATGACCACCTTCAGGCCCTGGGGCTTTAAGCTCTCCACCATGGTTTAAGGAAAGGAAGGCAAAAATAGGAATTTGCATGGTCAGATCAGAGGTCTCACTAATAGTATTTTCCTATTTTAAGTTTAATCTCCACAGCTCTTAGGTGTCCTTGGCTTGAAGCAAGGGAGCAAAATGGGAGGTGGTGGTAGCTGCTTAGTAAATACTAGCACCTCAGCCTGTTTGCCTTAGAAAGGAGTAAAGACAATCGGCCCTTTTGTCCCACTGAACATTTTATTTTATTTAAAACAACAGCAGGTAAATTGTGTTAGCATGAACATGTGTGAATGCTGCAGATGCCATCTTAAACAGAGAGAGAGAGAGATAGGAAATTGTTCTCTTAAGATGGTGCCTCCCATCTCCCAACATTCTTTAAAATTACTGTTTTAATCATATGCATATTTAGGCAGGTCTAACTGAATGATTAAAATGCATGTCATTAATTAAATAAGATTCCATTAATCAGGTGACAGTCCTAATAATAAACAAATGCAACCATGCATATTTGTGCAGAGACAATGCTAGGTCAAGGAAGGGGAAAACTGAGGCTCTCCAGATAGTATCATTAGCTCCAGAGGTCATGCATTATGGGAGTTGTAACTGAACCCATTCTGTAAGTGAAGGTCTTCCCATCACTAGCTGGAAGATCTTCACCTCTTTCATTCGTGGTGCATGAGGCAAAGGAGGCTTGGGAACACTACTGAAATCAACAATTTACCATTTGGAATTTAAAAAAAGTTAAAATAGATTATAAGCATAGGAGCAGAGTGGATCCTCAAAACACACATCTCTAGTATCAAAGCTCAGGGTAAAGAGGTATATCTTCAGCATTCACCAGGGGCTGTATAGTGAAGAAGACAGACACACCTCTGTGGGGAAGAAATGTCACAACTTAGGTGGTGCAACAGAGCATGAGGAAGGTGGAAGTACCAAGAGGACCCTCTCTGCAGATCTCAACACCCTGTATAGTCAGCAGGGAAGGAGGCAGTCTTTCAGATATTTGGGGCCTGAGTTATTGAGGGCTTTAAACTCAATCATGAGTACCTTCAATTGAACTTTCAGCCAATGCAGCCCATATTTTTGAACAGGGATTATGCAAGTTCTAAAGGAAACCCCAACCAGTAATCTCACCATTGTATTTTGGACCAGTTGAAGTTTCTGAGTCATCTTCGGAAGGAAGGCCCACAGATAGTGTGATGTTGTTATATATTTATTTCTATCACACCTTTCTCCCTGACGAGATTCAATAACTAGGTAACATTGCAATAATCCAGTCTGGAAGTTACTCAAGCATGGAGTATCATGGCAAAGTCATCTCTGTCCAAAGAGACAGATACCTGTCTCAGCCACCTCTCCTTATTCAGATGGAAAATAATAATAATAATAATAATAATAATAATAATAATAATAATAAAAAATTTTATTTATATCCCGCCCTCCCCAGCCGAAGCCGGGCTCAGGGCGGCTAACAACAATAAAACAATACAAAAGTACAACACAAACAACACTCTAAAATCATTCATTATAAAATTAATTAAATTCAAGCCACTGGCCACCATTGGGCCAGAGCTCCGCGAAGATTGCCGAGGGAGGGAGTCAGGCTGTGCCCTGGCCAAAGGCCTGGCGGAACAGCTCTGTCTTGCAGGCCCTGCGGAAAGATGTCAAGTCCCGCAGGGCCCTAGTCTCTTGTGACAGAGTGTTCCACCAGGTCGGAGCCACAGCCGAAAAAGCCCTGGCTCTAGTTGAGGCCAGCCTAACTTCTCTGTGGCCTGGGACCTTCAAGATGTTTTTATTTGAAGACCGTAAGTTTCTCTGTGGGGCATACCAGGAGAGGCGGTCCCGTAGGTACGAGGGTCCTAGGCCGTATAGGGCTTTAAAGGTTAAAACCAGCACCTTAAACCTGATCCTGTACTCCACCGGGAGCCAGTGCAGTTGATATAGCACCGGATGAATGTGATCTCGCAGCGAAGACCCCGTAAGGAGTCTCGCTGCAGCATCTGAGTCTCGCTCAGATAGAGCTGAGCGTATTAGTGACATTTCACTGATGACACCTCCTAGTGGCTTCATAGAAAAGTTAAATAGCATGGGAGATAAAATGGAACATTTTGGGGCACCAGAGGAAAGCACCCATGGTGTCAAACAGTGGCCTCACATAACTACTTTCTGGAAATAGCCCTGAAGATAGGAACAAAACTGTTGCAGTACAGTGTTCTCAACCTTCACCTCCTTGAGTCACTCCAAAAGGATACCATGATTAATGGTATCAAAAGCTGCTGAAAAGTCAAGGAGAATGAGCAGGGTTGCACTCCCCACATCTCTTTCCCAGTTGATACACTGAAGCCTTTAACTGGCCCTAACTGGGCATTCAGTCGGTACTGTATTTTTGAAAGTCTCATTCAGTTCAGCCGGTATGAGAATGCAGCACCCTTTGTGTGCATGCTGCGGAAATAAAACATGCTTAGGATAGTGTATTACTGTTGAGTTTGGCAAATTAGGCCAATAGTCAATCCCAGTTCAACTGCTATGGAAGACTGGAACAGGGCTGGGATCATCCTTGAATGGGACCTCTAACTTAAAAGCAAGCACAAGGCAGTGAAATTAGCAGTATGAGAGCTCGCTAAGCAAACTCATGTTCTTTGATAAGGCGACCAGGTCGTGTGTTGTATATCTTCAAATACAGGCAGCAGCTTCATTTCCATTTAATTGCTTCCCACAGTAGATTCTGAACAAGTAGCAGCTTCTATTTAGTTTAATTACATATATTTTTGCATGCAGTTTGCACTGTGAAATCTCACAGAAATCTGTAGTTGCCAGTGGAGTGCAAGTATTTAAAACCACATGCTTGAAAGAAGCAAATCAAAGTTTTTAAGCAAGTGGAAACATCTCAATTCATGTGAGAGAGCCAAGCTGGAAGCTCATGTACTAGGGATCGTTTGCACCATTAGGCATGATTGGAAGAATTGGTGAATATTCAAATTCTGGAATGTGATAAATACCTGCATTAGGTTAATGAAAATATTACAGAACAGGATGCAAGTTTCTGAATTATCCAGAATTCTTAATCAGGCTCAATGGTAAACTGATCAATTGCAGTGGGACAGGGGGGAGGGTGGTTGATGCTAAAGAAAGTAGTATTTTACAACTCCTTTAAATATCAATTTTTAGATTGCTGCAACCCAAACTGAGACCTTATGGTGAAGGATGGATAAGAAATTAAGCAGCAGCATCACCAGCTCTGCATCAAGTCACAGTCTCAAGATGGAAAGGGAGAGGAGGCTACAAATACTCAAAGGAGCTTTTATGTGCTAGGCAGGTATCAGGTCACACTAAGGTTCCCTGGGAACAAGAAGCATTAATAATGGCTGATGTCCAACCTCTGAAAGTACAAAAGCTGGTTGTTACCCAGGTCTGTTTCTTTCCTTTGGACATAATGCACAGGCTCCAAAGGCAGAAAACAAGAAGCCTGAGAAACTAGGCAGCAAAGGTGCAGGCTAATTTTAGGTGCTGTGCCAGGGAAATTGTAGGTGTTACGTTATGCAAAAAAAGGGAAAGGAAAACAGACAGAGAAAATTAGGTACCTTTCGTAGCAGTTGGAGGAATGCTCCCATACAGAATAAAGTGCCATTTTCAAGTGCTAAACAATTATCATTTGAGACTCTAAGTCATGGGGTGTTCAATGAAGTTAATGGACTATGCAGAATTAGATAAACTAACAGGAAGGATTCGAAACCGGCGGAACCAGAAATTCACTGAAGACTGGAGTAAATTTACGGACTACTTGAAAAGTATTTGTGAAGATCAGACGACATTTGTAGGTTTGCAAGAAGTTTTGTGAGGAGTATTATTGGAAGTATTGCAAAAATGGAGAAGGGGAAGGATGATTTGTTAAGAGATGTAAAGGCAATATAAAGTTAAGAAGTGGTTAAAACGGTGGATCATCAGAGGTGCTGATGGAAGTCTAAAAAGATTGTATAAGTGATAAGTTTTGTGGTACATTTTATAATTTATATGTTAAAATCAATAAAAAAATAATTTAAAAAAGTCATGGGGTGTTCAACATCATCTCCAGGACCATCAGTTCAAGAAAGAATGGGCTGGCACACTAGGAAGACCCATGATCTCTTTCAAGATCACAACCCCACACAACACTCATATTTACTTTATTGTTGGATAGAGCTCCCTTTCGCCAAACTATCAATGATATTTTCTGTCAGTGATGTTATTGATACATCTGGAAAGCTGTTGGACAAAGTGGGATAAGTTCACCCCACCCTTCTTTCCAATCCTCTGTAATTCAGGCCAAATTAAATCCTGGATAGCAATGTTTTGTCTTGTTTTCACTGTTCGTTGACCTGGCATTTATGAGCAGCACAACATAACTGACGGATTACTGACATGTCTGCCGTGAACCATAGGATTGGATGAAGGATTGAAAGGTAGGATATCATGATATGTCTAAGTTGTCTTCTCATCATGTGATGCATCAGTGTCTACTACCATATCTTCTCCTGCCCAGGGTTCTACTGATATAAGCATCCATACACTCCATGGTGCAGCTGCATCAGCAAAAGCAAATGCCTTCATCTGCCCCAGTTCCAACAAATCATGTCTCTCCTGTATCAGGCCCTATAGCCACATCAGGTGCTTCAACCTTCCAACAGTTTGACTTCACACCCTAAGGCGCTCTCCTCCATCGTCTCCCAAGGCAAATGGATGCCAACAGTGGCAGCACTCCAGTCTTACCTACATAAATCTCTCTCTCTCTACACCACATGTTTGACAGACAAACTTAAAGGCCAAAAAAATAGAATATTAAAATAAGAGAGAACTGAAGATCAATAAGTATAGGCTCTCTAAAGCCTAAATGGCAATCCCAGCTACCCCACCCCAATGTGGTATACTCCTTATCATGTTGCTTGCCATGAAATGGACCCTGAAAGCTCCTGGCTTCCGCCATTACAATGGTGATAGCCAGTGCTATTTTTCTAGAAAAATAGGTGCTTGAAGTTACCATGAACTCCTCCCTTGAGCTCATATAATGGCAATGGCACCCACTTGAGAGGTGTCAGAACTGAGTTCCGGCGAGTTCCAGCTGAAAAAAGGCCCCAGCTGAAGAAGCAACTTGGGGGGGGGTGTGAGATTGTTTTAAGGCTTGTTTAAGGCTAAAACTTATTGGCCATGCTGTTGCATCTTACTCTTGCTTTTTCCTGACTCCATATGCAGAAAGAAGTTAATGGAAATGTCTCCTCAGTCTATCATCGAAAAGAAAGTGTACTACATTTGATAGGAGTGGGGGGGGGGAATCTTTCTTTGGCTATCTTTCACCAGCAGGTAAAGACATTTTTATTCCAGAAGGTCTTTGCCTGCTAACTATCGGTTGTAAAGTTCAGGTTTTATCTGTGGTCTCTGCCATTGATGTATTTTTAATGTTGTGTATTTAATAGACTTTTATTGTTGTATTCTTTTATTGTGTTTTTTATGACTGCAATTTTTAGATTGTTGTAAGCCACTCTGAGTAGTGCACTCCGTAGGCACTACAAGGGCAATATAGAACTCTCCAAACAAATTAACAAATAGCTGGATTCTGTGCTGGTGCCCCAGATACAGCTTATGCTCTTGCCGTGTCTCATAGGGAAGGAAATTCACATCTCCATGCCTTCCCAGTCTGTGGCTTTCTGGGGCTCTTGGTTTCCCTCATTATTTGTGTAGCTCCTAAAGGTAGTTTTATTTAAGTGTCCATAGCAGCCTTCACCAACCTGCTTCCCTCCAGATGTTTTGAATTGTAGCTCCCATTATTCTCAGCCATATTTTCTGGGGCTGATGGACACTGCAGTCCAAAACATCTGGAAAGCACCAGGCTGAGAAAGACTAGCTGTAGAGATGGGTGAATTTCAGCTTCTCCCAGTTTCTCATTTTAAATAAATAAATAAATCTCAAGTTCAATTCTCTGCATTTGCACAACAGCTTGTGGTTATTATTTTTAAAAAGTGCTGCTGAAAATTCATCAGCATTTTGGTGCACAATTCTTCTAACATACATGCTTGTATGTAATGTTGCCTAATATACACATTTTTGAAAATCAATTTTCCCTAATAAAATACACGGTATATACTAAGATATACATTTATATATGCACAGTTTACCCTGGTATGTGTATTTTGGTACACATTACTTAGCTGGAAAACTGCATTGTAAAATTCTGACAAAGGCAAACTTCAAGGGATAGCTGTTTTTCAGTTTAAGTAAGAATTAAAAAGCTTCCTCTTTAAATGTGAATTGTATCAAATTGCTCCCTCAAGCCCAACTGGTCCATTACTAGCTGCTATGGACCAATTAACGAGATTCATCTAACAAGGGAACAAAAATGATACTCTTCGTAGCATTTCTTCTACAGTTTTTTTTTTGGGGGGGTCACCTTATGGTGGTTATTGGCAGTTCGTGTAAATTATATTGAACAGAATTTTAGGTTAACTTGTTCAGATTTACATGACCCAGTATATATATATATATATATATATATATATATATATATACTCAGTGAAAAAACTGCTAGGCAATATCTGGGCCTCACATCAGTTTCTGAAAGCAATGTCAGTGAAATGTTGTGTCCTCTTGTTCAGATTTTAACATTCAGTGATTATTGACCACGATCCATAATAAATGTGAAAAATCAGCATTTGTAATAGGATTTTCTTATCTCTATAAAGCATATCGGACATGCAGTAGTGCATCACAGTTTTGATTTACATCCATTTCGGTGCATGAATACAAATGTTCTAAGATTTTTTTAATGTGCTGCTAGTTCTTGCTGCTTAAAGGAGAAACAGATCCCCCCCACTATTTTTTATTAGCAATTCTACTGAAGCAGTAATCTCAACCAACACAGATCCAGAATCATGCTACACTGAAGGAGCCTAAGCATTTCTAACCACAGCCAGCAAAAGAAATATGCACTTATGCTCAGAAAATAATATGCTTCATCGGGACTGCAATTAAGCAGCAACCTAGAGTAGCACTACAGTAATTTACCCTACATGCCTTGCTAATATTTTGAATAAAGCTTTTACTTTCTGGTGGTGTAACATCTTGCCTCTCTAGTTCTTTGGGTGCCTATTAGTCTTTGTGAATATTGGTTTTGTAAGTGTGCATACTACATTATATGCAGAAGAAATTCACAGAGTGAAAATTCACTGAGTTTTCAAACCAACTTCCATTGGAACAAAACCTTCAATTTAGCGGGTTCTGTGGATCATGTAGTCCAGGTTCTGCACACACTCACACCCCCCTATCCTCCGTTCAAGCAAGTAAGAAGCATTATCACAGTTCAAGGACACAGTCAGTCCAGCCAAGGAGGGTCAAACAGAGAGGCATTGTACGTCTCATTTGGACCACAGGCCTAAGGTTCCCACTTGTGATACAGAGGAACTGCACAAGTCAACCATCTTGTGAATATGGGAAGGCATGCAGTTGCCCTATTATACCATTCCCCCCCCCCCCGCTCACCACCCCCGGAAAGTAAATAACCTGTTAAACTGCACCAACACCTTGCAAGCCCTAGAAACAGAAGGTAAAATGACACATAGTGGCTGCCTATTAAGGTAAGCCTTGCAGTGCTTTTCACTTCTGATCAGAGGAGCATGTTGCTGTCTCGAAAGATTCAAAGAGAATTGAACATGTTGGTTGTAACCTAAATATCTCTAAATGGTCTGAGACCAAGTTGCTTCACAAATTGTTATCCCCTGTGATACGGGTACAGTTCAGGTCAGCAGAGGTGTTGTGAAAGCTGGCGGGATGTTGATTTAAGTGAGAAAAGGAGCTGGGAAGAAGCCTACTTTTACTGCCAGTTGGATGAAGAAGCAGGGTTACATTCTTTTTCTACATCTACAAAAGAAATCAGTCTCAACTGCTGCCGCAGCAGGAACACTGAGTAACTGGGCTGAAGAACTTTGAATGAGACAGTTTGGGAAGATTCCACTTCCCAGCTCTTTTCTCATAGAATTGTATATTTGGAGGAGGTGTTGCAGGCCATGTAGTTCAAGCCTCGCATCAATACATCCCTAGACCATTCCCTGGTGATTGATTTCGGCTTAGAGAACTCCAGAAAATGAGAACTCCCACCCCATGGTTATTGTTTCCGTTCTCAGATTATTCCTCTTACAGTTAAGAAGTTTCTGCCAAAATTCAACTAATCAACCCTCCTGTAAGTTATACTATTATACTTAATAGTTGTTTCCTTTGGGGAAACAGAGGACAAGTGTTCACTCACTTTAAGTGGCAGCCCTTCAGGGATTTGAAGAAAAACATGCAGTACTACCAAGTAAGAATGCATGAATTTGTTAATTTTAGTTTCACTCAGTTTCTCATTGTTCGAGTCTCCACATTTCTATATCAGTTTGTGATTTTCAAAAACAAAAAATGGCCCTCATACAATTTTGTCTAATATACTTTTTTGCAATTTCCCCCTAAAATAAATCATTTTTGGTGTTATTTTCACCAATACATGCATTTTTATTTACACTTTTTGGTATGCAATACTTGGCTGGAGTCAGGAGTGCCAGCTTGGTCCTATGACCATGGGTGCCCAGGGCTGTGGGTGCCATGCAGCATGCATGGCCCTGGCACCAAAATTTGTGGGTGTCTGGTCCCTTCATGGGGAATTTTGTTGGTGCATGGGCACCCTTGGCCCCATAAAGCCAGCACTTATGGCTGAACTACTGCATTGGAAAATTCTGAAAAGGACGAATTTTGAAAAATGTCTCTGTTTCCATTTTTGTATTGCTTTGGAAAATGTGAATTAGGTAGATTCACCATTAAATGCATCAGATTTCTACCCCACCTCTATTGCCAATTTAGGCACATTCACACATTCACTAACTGTTCATTTGAACAGTTTGGCCTAATTGTAGTACTTTGCATTGTCTCTTAAATTTCATCCTAGTTTTTCATTCTGTCAAAAGCCTTTAAAAAAATTTATTCCTGTTTTCTAGGGTGCTAGCTGCTCCCTTCAGCAAATATTCTTCAGCTCTTTAGTTCTTCATTCCTGCCATTGCAATAACGTGGATGAGAGGGAGGACTGGGCACAGTAGGCCTAGCTTCTGATGCTAGTAAATCATTAGCTCTCTGCTGGCTTATTTAGAATTCCCTGCAATCACAGAATGGGGATTATATCCTTTACTGCTGGGCAGCGACACAGTGCTTACATTCTCTGTTGTAGGGAAATTAGAAATACTTGTAGTCTGTGTAGCTTGAGGAGAAATGTAATATTGCACATTGTGCCATGATATGTGATAAGCGCCCAAGTGAATGATGCCTGAAGGCCCCTTCAGACTGGTGTGGGGTTTTTTGTGGATGTTTTCTGCAATGTATCATTTCAACAGGAAACCAATGAGACATACACAGATTGGACACAAAGGAGTATGCCCACCCCAAAACTTTTGCAGGCAGAAGCAGTATTGAAAGTGAGATTGAAGAGCACTCTCTGGCTATAATCATGAATATGGATCATGGATGCACAATAAAGAGGATTTCAAGAAGAGCAGTGATTGTCAATGTATTATTTATGTGTTTGATTTTATTTCTGGATCTCTGTTCTGGATCTCAGGATCTCAGGGTGGTGAATGAAACACATAATACAGATAAAAAATAAAACATTAATAATATAAGTCAGACCATTAAACCAAATTCCACAGCAGCCTTAAATTATAATATCCAAGTAATCATCTTTGCTCAAATGCCTACATGAAAACATGGTTTTAAGTAGATTTCTGAAATTCATCAGTGAAGCAGGCAGTCTCTAGAGGAAAGATGTTCCACTACTTTATCCAAGCATATTCCAGAGCTTTATATATATATATATATATATATATATATATATATATATATATATATATAAAGAAATATGCACACATAACAGGATATGGCTTGGACCTTGAAACCAGCTAGCATTGCCCCTGTTCTGTAGAATATAGGGTTGTCCTGTATTTCAGTGTAAAATGCTACATCCTGTATTGATATAGTTTTGTCTTGCTCGGGTCTTCTCTCTCTCTCTCTCTCTCTCTCTCTCTCTCTCTCTGGCAAGTTGGGGAACCTCTCCCAATGCATGTTTTTGATAGGGTGAGTGAAAAATCAGGAAGAGCAGCTTATTTAACCTTCCTTTCCCACTGTACCCAAGTGACCCATGCTTCTTTCAGCTTATGTAACCACGCACGTTTGCTTGATTTGCAAGGCAGCCAATGCACCATTACTCTGCTTTGCTAACTCTAGCACCCTACACTTTCAATAGCTTCCTTTAAACCCCAAACCTTTCATCTAAAAAGCAAAGCCCTGTGAAATGTGTAGGTGATTGCCCTTCGATGTGTCCTTGTGTTTTCTAAAACCTTAAAATGCTTCTCTTTTCTTTCTTTTTCTTTTTTGTAGGAATAGACTGTAAATGCCACAGGGCTGTAAAAACAGATTCTCCCTTCTGTGAGAATTGTTTGCAAAAGATGGAAGGTGATGTGTCCCTGATATAAGACAGCTGTTTCACCAGTGGTTTGTCCTCTAATGCTTCCCTTGGCAAATTAAGGACTCTGATAACTGAAGTGAAATGTATTAGGAAGCCTAATGCATTTGGACTGCTTTGAAATGAACAGGAGACAGAAAGTTTTGCCAAAGTCATCCTCCCTTTCCTCATTGCTTTAACGTTATAAGCAAAGCTAACTGAAAAAAAGCAAGTAGCTGCCTTCTGAGTTTCATGTTTATAAATTATTTTACTAATTTATGTCAAAACTTCTTCAAACATATGGCCTGTGTGCCATCAAGAGCACATGTGCTACTCCTAGATATAAAACTTTTGGTTTAAGTTGTTTATTGGGAAACATAAGAATTCATCACACAGAGAGAATTGACTATTTACATATACAATATGCAAAAGATTATTGGGATAACATTTGGTATGTGAGATTTATGCTTCAAACAACCCATATGCTACTTAGGATTCTTCTTGAAAATATTCTCTATTGGTTAATAATGCAAAACTTTAATTTAAGAAAATATATAGGACTACAGGCTGTCGTGTTAATTGCCTAAGTTTTACGCAATTAAAAATAAATACGACCTGTAACCAAACAACTGCAGACACCACGAAGCATTGTTAATGTGAATGCATTATTATTCCATGTTTAATGGTGTGCTTTGGCCGTAACTACAAATCCATGACACCAATCAGAACAAATATAAATACAAAATTTCAAAATTATACTTGATACAACTATGCATAAAACATTAACCAAGTACCAAACTATAAAAAACTAAACATTCTTTACACAGTTATCTCAGAAGTATTAAAAATTAATTTAGGACAGCATTTGCTTCCACAAACAATTCCCTAGTTTTGCTAGCTGCCCAAGTTAGCAAATGCTCTGGCAACAGAACAAGAGGGAGAGAAGAAAATCCTCAGTTACAACAAGGATAACAGATTCTGTATGTGTCTACAAGTTAAATGCACACATATATTGTATGGTGCTTCTCTTTTGTATGAAGGCCATTTAACACAAGTGCATCTTTTGAACACAAGTGCCTCCTAGATTGTTTTAGGTGGCAGGGAACATCCAAGCATAGTTGAGTTACAACAGCAGCTTCCTTGTCCCATGAATTTGCCAGACCAGAAAACTGGGAGGGAGAGGAGAGGAACCTGCTAGAGCAGTATACACACTCTAGTCACCCATCAAGTCATTGTAAATTCCAGACAAGAATGGAATACATACCTCTGTTTGGATGCTTTCTTCCATTCTTTAAACAAAGTTCACTCCAAACAAGGATAAAAAATGTGAATTAATTCTGAACTTCATCTGTAGCATGATCCTTTTTTCTTTTCTTTTACTGGCAGGTGAATAACATGTATTTGTTGACACTACTGTGGGTTGACTTCAGCTTGGTAAATTCCATTGTGTGAGCAATGACCCAAAACTTCCCCCCAAGTTGTTGGGGGGGGACCCCTTATGAAGCTACACTTCCCAGTGTCACTAACAAACTAAAGCTCCCAGGATTCTATGGGGGGGAGCAGTAATTGTGAAATTAGTATAAGTGTGTTTTAAATGTATGGAGTAGATGTGACTGGACTGCACTACACGGCACATCCCTCATACCCCACCCCACCCCACATCTGCACCGATGGGTTGGGAGAAATCCAGAGCAGATTGTGGAGGGAGAAAAGAGGCACCATTGCATGGAGGGAAGCTGTTCCTCTCCAACAGGGCTGAATTTAGGTTTGATGAAGCCATAAGCTACTGAAGGCAATGGGGCCCTTCATATAGCAGGCTTACTTACATCATAGGAGCCTACACAACACAAAACACTGTTGCTCTATGTAGGTTGTATTTTGCTTTTTAGCTTATATTTTGGAAATCTACATCCATTTTTCACCCTTTAATTTTTTGGGGGAGAGAGAGAGAGGGGCCCTAAGCTATAGCTTGTTTAGCTTATACGTAAATCTGGCGCTGCTCTCCAATACAGTGGTACCTCGGGTTATAGACGCTTCAGGTTACAGATGCTTCGAGTTACAAACTTTACTAACCAGGAAGTGGTTGCTCCAGGTTAAGAACTTTGCTCCAGGATAAGAACAGAAATCGTGCACCAGCAGCGCAGCGGCGGCAGCAGGAGGAGGCCCCATTAGCGAAAGAATGCCTCAGGTTAAGAACTGTTTCAGGTTAAGAACGGACCTCTGGAACAAATTAAGTTCTTAACTTGAGGTACCACTGTAATGACTTCATTAAATGCATCCCTCTGTTTTATGGGTTAAAGCTGGGGGTGGGAATCTTATATGCAATCAGAACATAAGGTAATGGAGGTCCCTAAATTGTTTCGTTCAGAAACTAAAAATCTATTTCTCAAGATAAAAATAATGTTTATCCTTTGAACAATGTGCTTAAACATCCAAAAACTCTCCCTCACCTGAAAATCTATATTTCATGAGATGCTGCTGAGGTAGGCCTGCCATGTGATATGCACTGCCACCACTGAGTTTTGCTTAGCAAATTCATTATAAAATGCTTGTTTCTTAGGATTAAAATGACATATCCCCTTCTCTCTCTCTCTCTCTCTCTCTCTCTCTCTCTCACACACACACACACACACACACACACACACAAACACAAGCTCACACAAAGGATTATAATATTAAACTAATTTGCTCTTAAGAACATGGAGAATCACTGCAATATAATTATACCAAAATGTGTGCTCATCATAAGCCCAGAGCAATATTGTTGTCAAATCATAAATAAGGAATGCTGTCCTGCAATCTCTGCAACAAAACCCCAAGGCAAATTACCTTCACTAGTTGATAATTTATTTCATGTGGACTGCTGCATAAATAACCCAAGCTCTGCCCTTTTGAATCACTCCATTGTTTTGGAGAAATACAATCAGTCCATATCCATGCCTCCTATCCTATTAGTTGGATGGTTTGTCCTGGCCACTTAAAATGCATTGCACTGAATTTTGCAACATCTTAAATTTACATGGTTCGAAAGCAACAACTCCGGGCTGAATTTTACTGTGGGATCATTTCTGATGTACTATTTCTAAAATATACAAGAAATATACAAGCACTCTTACAATTTGGACTTTCTAAAAGGATCTGAAAATAATATCAAGCCACAAAATGGATGCATCAAATGAAATAAATACATATGTCTATATCAGATTAAATTCTGGATCAGAACCCAAGAATTGTACTTCCAGTCTTAGGAAAGGTTGGGAGCAAAAGAACTCTTTAACTGTATAAGTCTGTCTAGGTATACGCCTCTCTTTTTTTCCATGTTTCCTGCCTCTAATAGCCATGAACTCTTTCGACAGGATTTATTGTGTTTGTTTGTTTGTTTTTAGCTGTTAGCTTTGCTAGATTATAACAAATGTTACATTGATTTCTTTTCCTTTCTTTTGGAACACTTGAAATTCTCCTTTCCTAATTATCTTTCTTTCTTCTTAATGGTTCTGGCCACATGGCCAGTTCAATTTTCTTCCCAAATTCCAAGATGCACTTGCCTCTATCTTTGTAACATAGTGTTAAATGCAGTTCATTCAAAACCCGCATATGCAGGAGACACCAGCCTTTCCTCAATACCTAAGGACTCTTATAATCAATTTATAATAAACAGGAGGGGATAGCTGCTTCAAGAGATGGAAATTTATCTGGTCTGAGTTTGCCTGAAAGCATTAAAAAGTCAGAGTGTCAAGCTAGTGAGGTAACTCAGAATTGTATCAACATCTGCAACAGAGTTCACATCCATGTTTATCCCTTGATGACTGTAGTGTTAAATAGATGACCTGAGTATATGAAAAAATCATTGCCAATTAATAACCAGAGACATAGCTTGGGCATAACCCAAAGTCACTATAAACATAGTGTTTTCCTTGGAGGTAGTCCACAGACTAGTTGAGAGTATTTAAGAAACCAAGAGATAAAATGTATAAATTACCCCTATAGCTACTACTCAATTGTGCAGGGACATCTTTGTTTATGTATCTGTAGATTTTTGTACTGTTGCATCATTGCTGGCTGCTAGCTCCATTCATTTTAGTGGGCCAATATAATTTCCTTCTGAAATGTGCCCTGTATATTTGGAATTGTATTCTGAAAATTCTTCTGGGAAACAGCCTGACCACAGTCTATCAAAATCATATTCTTACCCTTAGCAGACTTTCGTTTGCAATGACAAAAGGCACTTAATTTCTTCAGCTGAAATCTTTTTGAAAGAACTGTGCCTCTCAAGTTAAATAAGACAGGAGTCACAGTTTAAAATAGTGGCCGAAAGCTCAGAGACAGCTCTCGTCAGGATGACTCTGCACTCCTTCTTTACATGGATGACAACCTAATTACCAATAAAGTGATTTATGTAATAGATAGTTAAATGTTAAATATTACAATCACTTCACAGCCATTTAAAGCCGAATTTATATGGCCTGACACATATTCATAAATGTTGAGTTTTATTCCTCACCTGTTGTGAGGAATAACAGCCACTCGTTAAACATTTTTGATTACTATGTAGCAAACGTTATTGAAAACTTTAAAACAATATGTCAGTGAAATATTGTGGGCAGGAACATCAGTGTTCAAACAGCAGAGAATGCAGTACTTGAAGACAATCTCAAGGTAAAATAAACTCCAGTGTGAAATTCATTCTTCCAATGTTTTCATTTTTTTGTTTAGGTTTCTGGCTCAGGACTTAATCCACAGCTGAATATCTTGCATGTGGGACTTCTTAGAACATAGTGATCATGACTATGAACATAGAAACATACTCATATAGGCATATTGCAGAGAAGTGACAGGATATTAGAATGGAAGTCTGCAACCACAACACCACACATCACCCTTTGTACATTAATTTAACACCCCAGCTGTACTCCTGAAAGCATAAATTATCAGAAGAAAACAGTTTCTTAAATTCTAAGCCATGAAATTATAAGCCATGGGAATTGTACCAGAAGGAGAGAGAGAGATGCTGCGGGAACAAATGCTACATTAATCTTTTGTAAATATTATGGAAGAAGAGAAATGTTAATATAGAATGCAGATTTTAGATGCATGCTTATGGGGAGAATAGCTTGTTATTCTCACACCTAATTGGGTTAATAAGGATGCATTCTTATTGTAATCCTGGAAAGGAAAGGAAATAAACTTCTATTAAAGTAAGTTCCATTGATATCAATAAGGTGCCATTATAAGAAAATACGTGCAGGTTCAAAAATCCAGCCTATTAGAAGCACTTAATTTTTTAAAGAACACATCTCCAAAACAAAACAAAACAAAACAAAAAGCATCAACTCAAATCTTTCATGTTCTCAGAAGTTATTGTATTATTTTAATGCTTTATTGTGATATTTGCATTTCACTTTGGCACAACTTAGGGTGTTGTTAAAGGGTGCTCCATGGGAACCGAGTGCATATTTTGTGGTGGGCCTCAGATGTCCTGCACCCCCTTGTTAACTTTGTATATATGGCACTTGGGCACACCTCAAAGCATAATCAACCCTCTATGCTTATAAATTAGCATATTCTGATTTTGTACAAATTTGTGGCCTGAGTCCTTTGAATACCTCACAATGCTCAGCTCTGTAATAATACTTATGCATAGATGGTTATGAGTCAGCTGTGTGAATGGGCCTATCAGTAGAGTTTTGTACTAAATTGTCACCTGATTATAAAGTCCCAGCTGTGGCTCAAAAATGTTGATGTTCTTTTAATGGTGGCTGGAATAGACAATTGACCTGCGTAGGTAGAGGACCTAGGCTTCTCAGATGGATGTGCAATAAGCACTTGGAATTAAGAGGGAGAGAGAGAGAGAAAAGAATAGTTCTGGGGCAAATATCTCTAAAACACAGTGCTACCTTGCATGAGTTAAACTGCTTTTCAGGGAATGTCTGTTTGCTTCTACTTGTGTACTTTTCAGTGCATAATAAGGTGGGGTAGCTGTGGCTCAGTGATAGATGATCTGTTTTACCTGCATATAATCCTAGCTTCAATCCCCAACTCCTAGGGTTGTGGGAGCTTCGGCCCCCACAAAGTTGATTGGCATTCCCATTCAAATGATGTGTGTGCACTGCATCATGTGATCGATTATGTGGGGGTGGGCTTACCTGGGCCCTCACAATATCTCATTCCCTGCAGGTAGGTATGGGAATGTCTCCCATCTCAAACCCTAGAGAACTTCTGCCACTCAGTGTAGACAATACTGAGCTAGGTGGACCAATGGCCTGACTTGTTATAAGGCAGATTCCTGTGTTCCTATGTATGTCACTCTATTTCCATATGTGTCAATTAAAGAAAAACGTTATGAAGACATCATAAGTCTCCAGTTCATTCAAAGGAAGCTCGTATTGCTTCTGTTGGATTTCTCACCACTCAGATTACAGGCACATAATGGTATTTTCCACATTTAAAATCAGAAACTTTTTTAAAAAGCTTGTATTTGGAATAAACAATACTCTTTGTTGCCATGAGTTTAAGATTGCTAAAATGTTTACTATTAATAACTGCTCACTTGGGGACTGCAAGTAATTTTATAAGCCATTACTGTGCAAATATTAAAAGTACAATATTGGCAATTGCAAAGATGAACTCATCATTTTTTGTTTAGCAAAACATCACAAAATCATTAGAAAAATATTGCTGTTCCAAAGGATTGGCAGCTTTCTGCTGCTTGTGGTATGCTATTACTCATGACAAAGCTATGAAACTTTTATTCCAATCCAAAATGTTGAGGGAAAGGTTTCCTGGTTAAGGATAATGTCCAACATTAGTTTCCAGATCCATACCTAGAGTAGACTTATTTAAATCAATGGATTTAAGAAATGAAAGCCCACTTCTCTCAGTGGTTCTACTCTAAGTAGGATTAACGTTGACTAGCACCACGGTGTCTTCCGGGATTACATCCTAAATGCAGTAGTATTTTTTTAGCTGAATTAAAATTAGAAGCATGTCTCATACTTATGCTCTCATAACAATGGGGAGCCGGGTGGTATGATTTAATGATGAAAACAAAACTACCAATAACATAATGCCATTATACCAAACCATGGTGTGACCATACTTAGAATATTTGTAGAATTCTGGTCTCTGCCCCTCGAAAAACATGTTGTAGAATCGGAAAAGATTCAGAGAAAGACAACCAAGTTGATCAAGGGGCTGGGTGCAACTTTCCTTTGAGGAAATGTTTTAAAGTGTGGGGCTTTTAGTTTACAGGGAGAAGGCAAGCAAGAAGGAGAAAAACAGAGGTGTATAAGATTATGCATGGTATAGACAATTGGATAGGGAGAACTTTTTCCTCATTGTTTTATAATACTAGAAGTAGCAGGTATCTTTTATGGTGCTTCTGTCACCGAGAATAAAGTTGGGAGATTTCAAGCTGTTCAAAATGGTTTCGCCAGCCTGATCCACCAAATGGGCTGGCAGTTCCCTAACCCCCACCTATCCAGTAATCTACACAATGATAAAGATGTGATACTGTCATCATGTAGCTCTGATTGGCAAGCCATCATCCTACAGTGAAAAAAAAAGCTTCATGCTTTACATTTCCTCTAGGATATTCATGAGCAGTACTAAAGTATAAGTATAACAGTGGAAAAAGGCTGTTATCTGAACTAATAGGCAGAGCATAAGGTCTAAATGGATGGGGAAATCCCATGACAAGAATTTCAAGAGAGATAGATGCATTTATTGGCAATGTGTTTACCTGGGAGAGCTGCTTCCAGCTCATATTGGAGAGACTTCCTGACAGACATTATATTAACAAGTACAATCTGAAGCCAGGAATCCTGGAAGGTTTTCCAGTGTTAAATGTAGACAGTGGGCATTATAAATGTACTTAGCATTGCTTTAGTGACCGTTTAGCTTTTGGGAAGGGAGAACTGTGGTTTGAAAAGGGTGGTGATTGTTAGATAAGGCTGTTTTACTGAATGCTCTGTTCCTGGCCATTTACACAGATCCGTGCATTCAATTGTGACATAATGTACAGCTAAAGCCAGAGCTAAGCTTCTTATATAAAGAGGAACAATCTGCATGTTTGCCACAAAAGCCCCCCAGTTTCTTGGCTCTCAGCTTGCCCTAAATGGATGGTGTGATTTCTCCTTAATGTTTAAATTAGTTCTGTTAAGAAAAGTAATTCATGAAACTACCCTGGTTGCTATATCTTTTCTTCTCTTCTGCTTCTTCTCTTTCTTCTTCTTAGCAGATTTCTCCAGGCTGTTAGGCAATGCTGAACTAGATCCCTCCCCCCAGAAAAATAATCGGAAATCAATGGAGAATAAGAATATCGCATGAGAGAATGAGATCTGCTTTGAAACTTGGAACCAGCCAATAACAGAAGGAATGCCTGTTCCTGCCAAACCTTGCTGGGAGCAGCTGTTGAAGCTCTGTTGCAGCCATGGCAGGGCTGGGAATGCCCCCTGCCCCGGCTTTGGTATGGGGGAAGGAGTTGCTTCTGCCAAGGTACATTTCTTCAGCACTTTGCAATCTCCCAGGTGCCCTGTGTTTTGTGTGCTGAAAAAACTCAATAAGCAGAGTTACAGTATGTCTTCCATAGGCTTTAATTGATGTGTGGGCACCCAGGAATGTTATGGAGTGCAGACCACAGGTGAAATAATTTGTAGAATGAAATAAAGGATACACATAAGCACCCCTTGGCCACCTCAAATGTACAGTGATATTGACCAAAAAAATGCATCTGACTTATGAGAATTTCACCATTTCCCCCCTCTCAGCTTTTATAATTTTCAAAATCATTTTTTTTCCTCATTCAATGAGTGAAAGGCAGAACAGGTTTTCAGCACAGCACTAATTCTACCCAACTTAAAGAAAACCAGTTAGACTAATTTTTTTAAGAGGTTCATTAGAAAGCAGAGTCCATAGAAGGCAGCTGTCCTACCACTATCTATATTTCACTACAGTTTTCAGATACAGAAGAACATGTGCACTGGGCACCCATAACCTGGGGTCCAAGTCTGCTTCCGTGGTGGGACGTAATAATTGGTCAAAAAGAATGGCCAGGGCCCCACGGGAACTGACTCTGAGCAATAGAATATTGTCCTGAACCTTCTGTAATGTCAAGTGTCCTCCACCAGGCTCAGAGGCTGATTGGTAAACAATTTCATGTGGAAAATCCTTTGGATGGTTGAGAGTTTGTTAAAAACAAGACAAGACAAAATGTGGTTTTATAAAGTTTCAGGGGTCACCTTGCAAAGTGAGATGGCGACTTGCACTGTACTCTGGAGGAGTTATTGTACAGAGGCAAAAAATGAAAAGGAGAGAAAGTTCATCTCTGACCTTCTGCTTTCCTTTTAGATACATAAAAATAGATAGATACTTGCATACATGGTATTTATATACTGGTAAGTTTAGTGGGCTACAGAAATGGATGGCGGAGGAAGCATATAAAGGGTAGGGTGAAAGCTAGTGTTCTTAGTCTGAAATTAAATATTTATCATTGGACTGCACTTTAGTCCAAAGAATCTGAAAATAAATTCATGTCACAAGCCAATTCAAACTTTTTTTGAGAATGGCTGGAAACAGGATTTCTTACATTCCGTATTGGAGTTGCACTATATACAGTCATACCTCTACTTATGTATCCTTCTGGATATGGAATCTTCGGGTTATAGCTACGGCAAATCCAGAAGTGTATACTTCTGGGTTTCGCTGCACACACATGTGCAGAAGTGCTCAATCATGCCGTGAGCATATGCAGAAGCACGCCTCTATTCATGTTATTTTCGGGGTGCAAACGGACCCCTGGAACAAATTAAGTTTGTATCCGGAGGGTCCACTGTAGTTGGTAATATGAATTCTCACAGGTGTTCAACTTGTAGGTCACACAAGGTTAGGGCCACTATAGGAAGAATGATTCCTTATAAGCAGGCATCCTGGAAACCTGTGGAGCACAGAGTCCTTTAGCAGTTTCCAGTATTCCTGGGTCCTTTTCTGTTCCTTTCAGGAATCACTTCCAGCTTCGGGTGACTTTCTTTCCTTGGAAGAACTTGGTGGGGTTGGGGACCGGATCGGACCAGCAGGCAAATGCATTATCTCCCCCATCCTTAATGGGACAAGCAGCACACCACAGTGGTATAAGGTGACCTGATGTCTGCAGGGCTCTTGCAAAACACTGCACACCACAGCTCTTTGAAGGGGCTTCCCATGACCCAACAATCAACTGGTTGTTGGGTTTACAGAAGCCCCTTTCAAAGTGCTGCCTTCCTCAGTGCTTTGCACAGGATGATCAGCAGTGTCTGCAAAGCCCTTTCAGCTGAGTGACGTTTTTACCTGCCACACACCTGACATCATATAATATGGCATCAGCAGTAGCACAGGGCATGACAGTGCCTGGCTGAACTATGGAATTCCTTCCCACTAGAAGAAGTGCTGGTAACTAACTTGAAAATTTCAAAAGAGAGAGAATTTGTGTTTTCAGTTATTATCAGTTAAGGCTATCAGTGGCTACTAGTCACGTTGGCTATGCTCCCTCTCCATGACTGGAGACAATATGCTTCCGAATACCAGTTGCTGGAAATTGCAGGAGGGGAAAGCACTCTTGTGCTCATGTCCTGCTTCCGAGCTTCCCATAGGCATCTGGTTAGAAACAGGATTCAGGACTTGATGAGTCTTGGCCGGATCCAGCAAGCCTTTCTCTTCTACTTGTTATGAGATAAGGATAAAAACTTCTCTCTATCCACTTTCTTCACACCATACACCATCTTATACATCCCCTCTTACTGCATTTCTTTTCTAAACTTAAACATTCCTTAAGAGTTGCTTCAAGAGAAGAGAAGACTCCCTGGAAAAGACCCTGATGTTGGGAAAGATGGAGGGCACAAGGAGAAGGGGACGACAGAGGACGAGATGGTTGGATAGTGTTTGCGAAGCTACCAGCATGAGTTTGACCAAACTGAGGGAGGCAGTGGAAGACAGACGTGCCTAGCGTGCTCTGGTCCATGGGGTCACGAAGACTTGGACACGACTAAACGACTAAACAATAACAACAAAGAGTTGCTTCAATCCCTTGATTATTATTATTTTCTGAACCTATTTGAGTTCTACAATATTTTTTTTGAGTTGACCTCAACTGTGCACAGTACTCCACGATACACTTACAAAATTATTTACATTAAAAAGTTTGTTTTAAACAGAATGTGTTGCAAAGAGTAATTTACAAAGATTTGCCCCTAACCATTAGCTTCTTGTAGCACTGGGCAAGAAGCGTTGGGCATTTAGAGGCTAGCTCTAATATGAAGCTTGGGGAAATACCTTCATTCACTGCAGAGCAAAAATGTTTTGGAGAGCATTTATAAATGTTTTGTATTTGGAGAACATTTATAAATGTATCTTTTAGCCTTTTCATATTGGACAAATCTACCTCTTTGTTGTTCTTATTTAAAATTCTTTTAGTGGACCCTAAAGTTTTGTGTGCTTCCAGTTTAACCTTTGTGGCCCATCCTATACTATTTATCAAATTATATTTTTTCCTCTTTCACCATTGTCCTATCTATCATACTTGGAGTGCACGCCCTCTGAGCAAGCACTGGGTCATTTCTGTGTTCTCTACAATGCTGAGCACACAGTTGGCATTATAAGAATGTCAAATACTAGCAGTGGTCATAATAATGTCAAGTAGCGTAAGTATATTCCTGTTCTATTTTTGTTCCTTGACTGACAGACAGCCACAATCTCATACAGTTATGAACACTGAAGTACCCTCGAAAGCTGTGGGGTTTAAGTGGATATAATTTCTCTGTGTTGTGGCCTATGGCTGTATACACACCACACATTTAAAGCATCCCCTCGAAAAAGAATCCTGAGAACTGTAGTTTATTAAAGGTGCAGGGAATTGTTGCTTTGTGTGTAGTAAACTAGAGTTCCCATTATTCCTTTTTTGAGGGGGGAGGTGTGCCTTAAATGTGCTTTATGGTGAGTATGCAGCCTGTGTCTTTTGTAGACACAGAATTTCTGCGTATAACTTTTTTTTTTAGTTAATTATCTCAATGAGTGATAGAAAAGCCTTCAAGGTATATGTATTTAGAATTATTAATTCTTAGTTAATTGGTTGTGAAAATGATAGTAATGCTTGTTAAATGTCATTTTCAGTATACACATTTCTTCTTGTTGTTGTTTGCTCTAAAGCTGCAATCCTGCACACAGTGTACACTTACTTGGAAGGAAGCCCTGTGGAACTCAGTAGGATTTACTTCTGGGTAAACATGCACAGACTCAGGCCCTACAGCTTTCATATTTTTATATTAGGATGAAAAATAGCAAAATAATTCCACAAAAGCAAAACTTAAAGAGGAATGTTGACTTTCTAGTTAATAAAAGATTATTTAGAAGCCTGGTCCAAGATCCTTACTATACAGCTGCAGAATACCTGCCGATTTCATTGCCATGCAAGGTCAGTAAGTCAAATACAGTGGCTGTATTTTAAAAAGGTTGAATAGCTTTATGATCATTGAGACCATTTATAGCTGCGAAAGCTCAAATACAGTTAAATGTGACAAGGTCTCAGGCCGTAGGGCAAAAGTATATTGTAAGGCTTTAAAAAGATTTTTGCCCTAGATAGGAGGAGGTATTATATATATATATATATATATATATATATATATATATATATATATATATTAGAAAGGAATTGTAAATATATTTTCACTAGAGTTTTCTTTTTTTCCCAAGAAAAAGATAAAGAAACATAATATAGCATAAATGTGGACGCTAACAAAAATAAAATAATTATATTGGTTATATCCAAGGTGCCTATCTAGTCCAATCCCCTGCAATGCAGGAATATGCATCTGCCCCATATGGGGTTCAAATCTGCAACCTTGGCGTTATCAGCGCCATGCTCTAACCAGGCATGCTTAAATAACAACCATCCTCTTCCAACTCTCCAATTCTATGATTCTACAACAAAGTCATTGTCATACATATAAATGAAGCAACTTATGGACTAATGATACATAAGGCATAGACTGGTAGACTCATTTGACATAACCAGTCATCTTTTGGCTTCAGCAGTTGGCAATTTAGGGTTGTGTCCAATGAAGTTATTGTGCTTGTCCACTTAAACAATGGAACTTCTCTTTCTTTTCCTTTCCTTGCATGCCCGTGTACAGGCACATACACTCAGATCCTGGGAGGCGGGTGTCCTCAATGCTAGATGGAGGCTGGTTCAAGAAGAGAAGGAATGGAAGTTCTATTGCAAGAACAGAAGTCATTCTGCAAGCACATTGACTTCACTTGAAACGACCTCCAGTGTTTGCTACCAACAAACACCAGGGCTAGTTTCTGGTATTTATGGATTGTGGAGAACATTTCCTATGACAACAGTTTCCAGAAGCTTATGCAGCTTTGTTGCACAGCAAGTCTGTCTTTGCAGGGAGTTCAGCTAAGGTGCCTTAGGAATCATTGTAAGTATTGCTCTGCCAACAAAGTGGATCTCCATCTGCAGGATGGTACCTATGCTACAGAGGAGCCCCCAAAATGCTTGATGAAATTCCACCTGGGGCAGCATCCAAAAAGGAGCATGTGGGGGAAGGTCTTGAACCCAAGAAATCCCAAGCCCCCTTGTTTTTCCCAACATTACCCTCAAAAGGGCTGAAAACCTTGCCCGCCCTGGAGTTGACGTAGTTAATTCCTCTTCTATTGGTGTCAATAGGAAGCTTTTTAATTTGATGGAAGAAAATAAAGAAAAAAAGCCCCCCCCTTCCCACTATGCTTGCAGAAAACTAGTAGGACATAAACCTTGGCAGTAGCTCCACCATGGACCCCCCTCCTACACAATCCATAGTATTGTTTTTTGTTGCAACAATAAAAAATAAAAAAGGCTTGCAGCATCTTAAAAACTAACACATTCATTACGGCATATTTTTGTAAATTACAGCCATCATCAGATGCATAATATTGATTCCTGCACTGCTCCATTGAAAGCAAGCTTGAACATCCTATGACCCACCAAGCTAAATGAAAGACCACCATCCATCTACAAGTGTGGCCCACAAGAGGCTCAGTAAGTCTCTGTTTATTTATCCATGCCTGGGATTGAATAGAAAAATACTGTTCTATTTCCACTTTCTCCTTATCTATGATCCAATGCATCTTCCTTCTAGCTGCTCCCAGTAGTGACAGACAGCATCTATTGTCCTTTGGGACACTAAAGGAATTCTGGTATAATATCACTTAAATATAAACTGGCCATTTCCTCATTTTAGTTCGGTAAAAATGGGAAAGCAGCAATGCAGCACCATAAACATTGATAATTCTCTAGTTTGACAGATATTGCTGCAGGGATCTATACTTGATCCTGTTTTCTTTATGGTGTTTAATGATCAGGAAGAAATGTTACAAAGCAAGCTAATTAAATTTAAGGATGCTACTTGAGTTGAATGGACTTGTTTACAGTGAGGAGGTCACAGAATTCAGGTGTGAGCTTTGCCAATGCAAGGACAAGCACCATGTTGTGTGCTAGGACATCGTAAGATGTTTATGGACACATCAAGTGTGCATTTATGTGTTTCTATGTAACAGTAGTAGTCTCCAATCCAATGTATGGGCATCAGATGATGGGAAATGGGATTATCAATGATGGGAAAAGAGAGTATAAATGCCGCATGACAGGGGTAGACAATGTGGTACCAGTCAGATCTCATGGCCTACATCTCCCATCATTCCTGACCATGCTGGCTGGTTCTGATGGGAGTTGTAGTCCACACCATTTGGATGGAACCACATCTTTATGTGGTCTACCCCTGCTTTATATAAATTTCCTGGAAAAAGTCCAATTTCATATGGAGGTAATAAAATTGCTGTATCACCAAAAGGCTGTGACTCAATGATTTTATAACATTTTCTGGGGGATCTGAATGTATATGGTGATATACCCAGGGTTTCCTAAACTTGGGTCTCCACCTGTTTTTGAACTACAATTCTCACCATCCCTGACCACTGGTCCTGCTAGCGAGGGATAATGGGAGTTGTGTTAGTTTCTGTTTCCTCACTGTACAGCTGCTTGCAGTCACAGGACTTTGTTTACATTCCAGAGTCCAGATACTGTTGGAGTCTCAAGGGAAAGGGAGACAGGATGTGACGTTACTGGTTTCCTGTTTCCTTTGTTCCTTTGTGTTCAGTTGCTCTCTGCTCTCATAGAGAGAAGATGGATATTTCTTTGCTCTTTGCATAGCTTAGTAATAAAGCATGGCGTGTAGCCCATACCTATCTCATCCTTCCTCTGTGGTGTTGTTTTAATGCTCTGCTGGGAGGGCTCGGAGGAAGATGAGCCTTATCAGCTCGGACGAACAGAGCTGAAATCCCAGTAAGTTGTAGTCCAAAAAGAGACTTTTGAGTCAGCCAATAAATGTGGAAAATTATTGGCGTGGCAGTTGAAAAAAAGACAGAAGTTAAATACGATTACAAATCTCGAGATTGATGGGAAAAATATACAGAACCCGGTGGAGATTAGAAGGTGTTTCCAGAGATACTTTAAACAACTTTATACGCAAGGGCCGCAGAAAGAATCTGACATAGACCAATTTCTAAGAACCAATGGATTACAAAATATATCCCAAGAAAATAAAATAATATTGAATCATCAAATTACAGAACAAGAAATTGAAGGTGCCATTCAGAATATGCAATTGGGCAAATCTCCAGGACCGGACGGATTAACCTCCAAATATTATAGGACTTTGAAAGATTTCTTAATTCAACCATTAAAGGAGGTCTGCAATGAGATTATGGAAGGGAAGAAGGCGCCTGAATCGTGGAAAGAAGCATACATCACATTGATACCCAAGACAGAAGCTGAAAAGACACAACTAAAGAACTACCGTCCCATCTCCCTTTTAAATGTGGATTATAAAATCTTTGCAGATATTTTAGCCAACAGGCTTAAAAAAGTATTAGCTGAAGTAATACATAAGGACCAGGCAGGCTTTCTTCCAGGTAGACACTTATCTGACAACACAAAGAATATAATTGACATTTTGGAGTTGTTGCAAACGAATATTAATACGAAAGCAGTGTTAGTTTTTATTGATGCGGAGAAAGCCTTTGATAATATTTCTTGGAGTTTTATGAAGAAAAATCTTAAAGGGATGGGAGTGGGACAGGGGTTGGAAAATGGTATAGGGGCAATCTATTCAGAACAAAAAGCAAAATTGATTGTAAATAATGTGGTGACTGAAGATTTTATGATAGAAAAAGGAACACGTCAGGGCTGCCCTATCTCTCCATTATTATTTATTTCGGTCCTGGAGGTGCTGCTGAACATGATCAGAAGGGACCGGTCTATTAAAGGAATACAGGTCGGAGCCAAACAATATAAATTGAAAGCCTTTGCAGATGATTTGGTTTTGACTGTACAGGAGCCGGAATCTAGTATGAAAAGAGCTTTGGAATTGATTAAAGAATTTGGTCATGTGGCAGGATTTAGATTAAATAAGTCAAAAACTAAAGTATTAGAGAAGAACTTAACTCCAATGGAAAAGGACAGGTTTCAGAATGAAACAGGTTTAACTGTGGTTAAGAAAGTGAAATACCTAGGGATTAATATGACTGCGAAAAATTTGAACTTATTTAAAGATAATTATGAGAAATGTTGGTCAGAAGTTAAAAAAGATTTAGAAATTTGGTCTAATTTGAAGCTTTCCTTGTTGGGTTGAATCGCAGCTATAAAGATAAATGTTTTGCCAAAAATGTTATTTTTGTTTCAATCTTTGCAAATTTTGGACAAGATGGACTGTTTCAAGAAGCGGCAGAGAGATATTTCTAGATTTGTCTGGCAGGGCAAGAAACCCAGAATAAAGTTTAAAATTTTAACTGATGTAAAAGAAAGAGGTGGATTTGCCCTGCCAGACCTTAAATTGTACTATGAATCAGCAGCATTTTGCTGGTTAAAAGACTGGCTGCGTCTTGAGAACACAGACATTTTGGATTTAGAAGGTTTCAATAATGTTTTTGGGTGGCATGCATATTTGTGGTACGACAAGGTTAAAGCACATAAGGCATTTAAAAACCATATTGTCAGGAAAGCTCTGTTTAATGTCTGGACAAGATATAAAGATTTGCTGGAAAATAAAACCCCAAGGTGGTTGTCACCTATGGAAGCTAAGTCTCAGAAAAAGCTCAATATGGAGGCCAAATGGCCAAAATATTGGGAAATTTTGGAACAAGAAGGTGACAGACTGAAACTGCAGAGTTTTGAGAAATTAAAAGGCAAAGTGCAAGATTGGCTTCATTATTATCAAATAAGAGAGGCCTACAATTTGGACAAAAAAATTGGCTTCCAGGTGGAGAAATCAAAATTGGAAACAGAACTGTTAGAACCAAAAACTAAGATTTTGTCAAGGATGTATAACTTGCTGTTGAAATGGAATACACAGGATGAAACGGTTAAATCAGCAATGATTAAATGGGCGCAGGACATAGGTCATAACATTATGTTTGCTGACTGGGAGCAGTTGTGGACCATCGGTATGAAGTTTACGGCATGCATTGCCTTAAAGGAAAATATTATGAAAATGATTTACAGGTGGTACATGACCCCAGTTAAGCTTGCAAAAATTTATCACCTGCCTGACAACAAGTGTTGGAAATGTAAAGAAGCTGAGGGAACATTCTTTCACCTTTGGTGGACATGCCCAAGGGTTAAGGCTTACTGGGAAATGATATATAATGAACTGAAGAAGGTACTTAAATTTACCTTTACCAAGAAACCAGAGGCCTTCCTTTTGGGCATAGTTGGCCAACGGGTGCCAAAGAAAGACAGAACATTTTTTATGTATGCAACAACAGCAGCAAGAATACTTCTCGCCAAGTATTGGAAGACACAAGATCTACCCACCGTGGAAGAATGGCAGATGCAAGTGATCGACTACATGGAGATGGCTGAAATGACTGGCAGAATCCGGGACCAGGGAGAAGAATTGATGGAACAGGACTGGAAAAAGTTTAAGGACTATTTACAAAAATATTGCAAAATGTTCGAGTGTTAACATGATGTGGGAAGTGAAGGTAACAGGGCATGTGGGATTTGGTTAAATGTGAATGAAAAGAAGATTTTCAAAAAGGAGAAGGGGGTTATGATCAGAATAAAATTATGTCTTAGTATATAAGATGAGGAATGGGCTAAGATAACGAAAACTTGGGACATAATAATTAGAAAAACATAAATTGTAAGCATGGTTTGAAGAAGGGTTTGAATTTGCTGAATCAGATTGGAATAAAGAGGAACACAAAAAAGGGAGATGTGAGGAGGTCAGGACAGAGGGATAAGGAATTTTGTAACTTTCTAAAGTGGATTTTTCTTTTTTCTATTTTTCTTTTTTTGCTATATATTTTTGTTTTCTGATTTTTCTGTGGGTTTTAATTAATGGAATGATCTATGTGAAATGATGAACCTTTTGTTTTGTAAAACTTTAATAAACATTTATTTAAAAAAAAAAAGAGCTGGAGACCCAAGTTTAGGAAATCCAAGTTTGGATTTCCCAATTTTGAGAAATCTATTTTGATACCCTTACACCAGATTGCATGGCAAGGTCCCAAACCAGCCCCTTGTTAGAATAAAATTCACACTGACACAGAATTTTGGTTTAAGATTATTGGGCAAAATTTTAGGCCACAACTTTATTGATTACAGAAATGTGAACGGTATTGGCTTAGGCATTGGCAAAGGACTATCTCAGACTCCTGCCCCCTTTGCAGGAAGTCAGTAAGGGTAAATCACCCAAAGAGGAAGCCACATCGGGGGAACCTGCCTGTAGCTCTCCTCGGTGTCCCCAGAGGCCTGGCATGGCCCTAGCACCTCAAGTGGACTTCAGACAGGATCCAGGCCCTGGATTCTTTTAATGGAATACCCTTGGTCAATGGAGGGGCAGGCGATGGCTGACCTCCCCTCCCCCACAAATCAATGAGCCAATACCTAACCGCCAAACCTTACAAAGTTGTGACGATTGCTAAGAGGTAGGCGAAAACCAAGTGGCCAGTGGCAATCTGCCAAAAAGGAAAATTCCTCCCTGGCCCACGTCCCAAGACCAACCAAAGTCCAAAGCAAGGCCAGAGGACATCTAAAATAAAGGGCGGGTACGTGGGTGTTCGGCAGCGCAAAGCAGGTGCCTGACACGCGTCACACTGCCACTTTTTTATCCCTCCATGATCACCCCACACAAAAGTGATTGTCCAAGAAGCTGGGGTGATTGTGGTGCCACCCTGGCATGACGCCATTACTCTGCCCACGCCAGGGGAGGAGGAACCAGCCTGGGGGTCTGCCCACAACCAGGACCATCCTTAAAGATGATCCCACTTATCCTGCTACAAAGATTTCTGTAGAATGGATCCACCCTGAAGGAAATGAAAAAAAAATATTTATTTGAGAAATAAGTTTTAACTCTCTTTCATTTACTGTACAATAATGAATAACTCTTTTCCATGTTGCTTCCTCTCAGAAATGAATCTTCATGTTAGTAGACTGAGCCACAGAGGCAGCAGGAGATGGATGCTGATTCTGTGTAAATGTATCACAATGGGTTAGTATGAATGAAAAGACATATAGAGTGACTGCCAGCAGTGTATGTCTCTGAGAGACAAGGGAAACAGGGCTGCAAATGCCAATAAGGTTTTAGTACTAACCTAGCAGCTTCTCTGTGTTAGACCCTTAAGTGTCAGTTTATGTAGGTCATTCTGTAATTGTCAAAATGTCTTAGGATGGGGTATAGGCTATTGCTGCCTCTCCTATGGTGGCCTGACACCCTCTCTGACTACACTGATTTCTGTAACTTTGTACAACTAGCAAGAATGACAAGCATTGCAATGTCAACTTACATCCTATGTTTCTCCAGCAGTAAGTTGCATGACATTACCCCTAGCTGCATCCTTGCTGCACACAATACTGAACACCATTTTGCTGGCCCTGCTATTGTTCTAGATTGGAACTAGATTGGAACTTTAGACAGTATATACAATGGGCAGGACCCTCTAGGTGCTGAGCACTGCCATTGCTGGTTAGGGCTGATGGGAGCCAGAGGCAAATAACAGCTGTAGGATTGCAGGCTCCCAAGCCCAGGTATTGGTTTTGACTTCAAATGGTATAAATACATTGCTGCTATCTTTATCTTCAGTTGCTTGAGCTGTGGCTTCCAAGTGAAATCTCCTCAATATATTGCCTAGAAATCTACTGCTGTGCCTACGAATTATTTTAAGATATACCCTTGATTTTGTTCCAGCTGTGCATGGGTAATGGAGAACAGCTTCAGTATGAACAAAAAGACCTAACAGACCAGATGGAAAGTGACTTTGTTGATCAGTGTTCATAGCTGAATTGTAATATGCAGACATGAGTAAGCTTAGATGAGCCAAGATAAGAACACTCCCAAGGTCTTTGCCATTTTTTTATTTCTATTTTTATAAAGTTGTTTATCAGATATGTTAAGTATTTAGGTTTGATTTGCATTTCTATTTTCATTTCCCATCGGAAGTGACTCTTTTCTTCTGGTTTGATTTTCCTTTCTTTTTAAATCAACAGCATTTAACATTCGTTCCATCTCTTAGTGTTTGTGGCTTCCTTTTCTTGAGGCAATTGTCAGATGCTGGAAAGTCAGACAAAATGAAAAGTAATCATTTGCGAACTGAAGTTGGGTGTTACTTAGTGTGTCAGCCAGGGATGGAGGAGAAATTTGGTTCTATTCACATGCTAGTATGCGTATGCACTTCCTGAAACAATAAGTGAAATGAAATACAACTATCCCTCATAATGTACATATCTCTGAATTTCTCAGTGCAATTCTCCAACCAACAAAAGTGTACAAAGATATAGATAGATGGTACAGAGAGATAGATAGATAGATATAGATGATGATGATAGATGATAGATAGATAGATAGATAGATAGATGATAGATAGATGATAGATAGATAGATAGATAGATGATAGATGATAGATAGATGATAGATAGATGATAGATGATAGATGATAGATAGATAGATGATAGATAGATAGACAGATAGATAGATAGATATAGATATGTAAAGGGTACATTAAAATGCACCATTTATTTATTGATCTGTTCATAGGATTTCTCACTGCCCTTCACTATAAGGTCTGTGGATGGGTTACAGTAGTGTAAACATATTAGCATAAATATCATGTAACAATCCAGTGGTGGAAGTTGCTTTCAAAATGCTTACAAAATGTCATATTAGGCAAAATAGCAAACAAAAATGTGGTTGCTCTTGTAATGAGGAGGACTCCAGCAAAACTGGGGCGCAACCTAACGTTTCCTCCACATGCAAAACAGAATTTATGACATGGGGCCTTCCCATCTCACCCTTACCTCTGTATCTCCCTGAGCACTCGTAAAATATGTTATTGTGTGTTGGGAATACAGTGGGATATGATCAGCTGGTGTCCCTTACAGGTGGAAGACAGGAAGACAATAGGTGGAGCCAGAGCCAATGTGAAGCTGAGCCTACTAATTCTAGTTTTGTTCCTAGCCAATTCCCTGATGAGTTCTACAAGAGCAATACTGAGATGAAGAAGGAAGAAACTGACAGTCAAAGCCACCCCCTGGACTCATTGTAAATAAGAAAGTAGGAAGGTTGGACCCGCTGGTGAGAGACAGATGTTGGTGGAGCTCTGACCATCCTCCACAGGAGCAGGGGGACTGTAGTGTAGACAGAAGAAGAGTTGCTAAAAACCACTTCTTTCCCTTACATGCGTTGTGCAGCAACCTAAGAGCCAAGTCATCCTACTGACAATGTACTGTTGCGAGACTCTGGAAAACAGCCACAAAAAAGACATGTTTCCAGAACAGTTCAGCATCTGCACTCTCACACCATCACTTTCTTATCACAAGGGATTTTGTGAGAGGAGAAGAGAGGAAAATACAAGAAGCAGCTAAAGAAATTGCTTAAAGAAAGAATCTGCTTATTCCATATGATTTTCAGGATACATTACATTAAGCAAAGACTGTGTGGTTGCATAGTCTTCATTCATTCCTTCCCTCCATTCTGTGAATACTTAAGCAGGCATGTTGACCTTTGCATGAGTAAAGTTAAGCCTCCATGCAATCATTCTGGAAACTAAGAGCTAATTAGCAGTTTCTTCGTGCAACAAAAGTTCGTTCAGTTTGTTATTTTTATTTTTTTTTAGACGAGCACTGTTAGCTGTCAAAATCAACTAGGTTATTAGCATTGGAATCAGAAACACTTGTGATAAGAAAGAAAGATGGTAAATTAAACATTCATATTTTATCTCAGTTTCTGAAATATATGTTCTTAAGTCTACTTTGAAGTACGTGATTAAATTCTCTGAAGCCTTTTTATCTCCTCTTGATTGCTAAAATTCCTATCAGTGCCAAAATGCATAGCTGGTACTATATATAATCAAACTTGTTTCTTTATCTTCAAAAGTAAGATCTAACTTGTTATGAATAAACATAAACAGTGCGCCTGTTTCTCGTTCATTAAATATAAGTTTTAATAGAAGAATGGGGCATGCTCAGCAATGGCAGATGGTTTTGCATCCAGTCTTCCAAAGTAGACTGGGATGCCTCTGGTCCAGTTTCTGGATATCACAGGTCTTTTGTGGATGGACTGGTGCCCACATTATAGCATTCATTCATGCATGTTCAAGCAGCTGACAGGGGTATATTTTGTTCTCCCCCTTCCTATTTTACCATCACAACAATCCTATAAAGTAGGTCAGTTTTCATAGAGGTTTTTTTTAAAAAAAGAAACTTATGTACAGCTCCTGTTGTAGCACTATTAAATTTGGTTTCATTCTGGATTTATTAATAATTTTATTATTAGAATAAAATTTATATAGCCACTATTTCTGTAGTTACATAGCACTGGGATGGGGTGGCAATGTTGTTGGGGTTACAGGTAGGTAGATGTGTTGGTCTGCCATAGTCGAAACAAAATAAAAAAAAATCCTTCCAGTAGTACCTTAGAGACCAACTAAGTTTGTTATTGGTATGAGCTTTCGTGTGCATGCACACTTCTTCAGATTGGGCTCCAATATTTTGGGTGGGGAACAGACTTTTGTCTCTTGTGGCAAAATTTGTAGGTCTTCACTGCTTGTGCCTAGTCAGATAATTTACAAAGGTTCCTAGATCGGAACCACATTTTCCTCACAACAATAGTGTTTTGGGATAAAGGCAGACAGCCAATAATATGGGGAGCACACCAGCCCAGTGGCATTTCCCGGTCTCTATGTGTGAATAACTGTCAGCCTGAAGTGTCTGAAAATGGGCAGAGAAATTGAACTCTGGGTGGGGGAGGAAGATATAACCCAATACAAAAAAAAGGAAAGTGAAAAATAAAGTAACAGTAATAACAAAGCATAATAATTTACAATTACTGGCCTATCAATGTAATTTACAGAGTTGCCATGAGATAGTATTTGGAAGAGTCTGCCAAAAGAATGGCAATTTGCATGTAATTGCTGATAATGTGTCTCCTTTTCCTTTACTGAGTTTTTTGTATTTCACATGTTACTGGGATTCAATTTGCCTTCTGTTTGCTTTGCTTGTCTTATATAATACTGTGTTGCTCAGATATGAAAATGGAATTTTCATACTCATGTCATCTGCTCTAAGGCATCAATGTAAGAACAAGCCTATACTCTGGTTTCTCAGTGTACAGTAAAAACCCAAATGAAATAAAGAATGAGACAATTCGTTTACATGCAAAATCTTGTATTTTCAGCTTGGTTTGAAAGTATATCCCAATACGAATATTTTGATATGAAACAGAGGATAGGAACTATGACTGGGTAGTAATACATGTATTGCTGATGAAGTAGTTTTACATGGTTATTTTACATGGTAATTTTTGTATTCATGCAATGTCCTGTATTCAGATGCTTACTGAGGTGGCGTAGGAAAACAGGTTCCAAGGCCACCAGCAATATAAGCCGTTATTCACAATGCTAACAAAGTTTGAGGAGGGCTCCCCAAAATATTATGTACACAAGCACCCTTGGAAAGAGGGACCCAGTTTCCAAGTTAATCTCTGTCAGCCTTCTTTGTCAATTTTCCTTCTAAAGCAAAACACTGACAATATCTTTCAGTAACTGGTGGTGAGGAAACACTACAGCTTGGGTACTAATTTCCATGTACAGAATTCCACTAACACAAAGGGTCTTTCTTACCTCTCCCTTTCTGCCACCTTTCTCACTACCCTACCAAATGTGGTGTTGAGGGTTGGGGGTACCCTCTGTGACAGGGAGGGATGTGCTCAGTGAGAAGTGCAAATCAACAAAACAACACGGGGGGGGGCGCGGGACCACCACTCTTGTGCTCACATAGCAAACCTGTTATCATGTAAATACCTCATTTGAGTTAATTCATTCCCTACTTTAAAAAACAACAACTTTTTATATGTTATGCAACATTCCTTGGTCAGCAATGTCACTGAAGTCATATGGTCATATAGTTCTTTAAAAATAAATAAAGGTGTAGACACTTGTAATTGTGTGCAGACACAACCAACAGTCTAGTAGTGTACAGATTAACTACTGTCCCTGTACAATGTATGAACACACAATCCTGGGTAAGCAATGTTCAAATACCCAACTTCTGAAATAAATATCTGAGTGCCATGTATGACCATTCTAAACAGCAAACAAACAAAAGTATGTGGATATGAGCAGCTTGAACAGGTCCAACCACACACTGTCCTTTTAAGATGTTGATAACTGCCTCTGAATGAGAAGATTTATCACTGATGTGGGCACTGAGCTATATAAAACTCTAGTGAGTAAAATATAACGCTTAGCTCTTTCATCAAGGTCTCACCTTTACTTAATGTTCTTTTTTCTTAGTCTATGGGGTGGTGGATAGGGTGGGACAGAATCCTGGACCCGTAGAATTTTATGATGATTAAATATTACTTTCATAATGGTAGGCGACTCCATCTATTAATTCTTTAATCTATCATTTTTTTGTACACTCAGTAAGAAAGCAACATAACTCAAAGACAGAGCTATGTGTGTGGTAAAAGTAATATATGGCCCTTCATTTCAGGTGGTATATATAACATATTCTATGGCACTGTAATGGAATGTATTTAATTTTCATTCATCTTCCTTGACATTTTAAGAGTTCTGAGGACACATGGTTTAAACACCTTTTCTGCACCCACAACTAGAGATTAGATTATGTAACCCATGTGACTCCATTGCCTATGACATCATCAGAAGCTTCTATGTATCCCTGACCCTTCCTCAAATGAGCTTCTGCACAGATGCTGATCAGACAATTGTGCAATAAGTCTTAAAACATAGAAAGATCCCTGTATTTATGTGTAGGCTTGCTCAAATAACTTTGTCTATCTTTTGATAAAAGATGGCTAACATAATTTCTATTCTTATGTCCAAGGAACACTGCTGCAAATGAGAGCACGTGGTGGTAGGCGTGATGGATCTATTTCAGGTTTGTGCTAATATACATGTGTTCATTCATAAATCCATTCCATCCCATTTCCTCATTATATATGCAATTTGAAATAGTTCTGGGCAAATGTGATTTGTAAATTTATTTTTAAAAGCATATTTGACAATAAAATATTTTTTTGGAAAAAAATGTATGTTTCAAATATATATGCACATTGCTAAACATATTTTATCAAAAATGCATAGAATCATAGGATTGTAGAGTTAGAAGGGTCCCTGAGGTTCACTGAATCCAAAAACCCTGCAATGCAGAAATAAATTGGACAACAAATAGCTCATTTGGTTGAGCATGAGACTCTTAATCTCAGGGTCATGGGTTTGAGCCCCACATTGCAGAAAATATTTCTGCATTTCAGGAACTTGGTCTAGATGACCCTCTGGCCCTTCCAAATCTATACTTCTTTGATTTTATATATGGGTGCACTGTTACTAATAGAATCCTTGCCAACTTCCTGGACCATGGACTATTAGTAGAGCAGACACCATGTTTTAATGCATTTTTGATCTGAGAACTGCATTGCAAATATTGTAGAAGTGTGAAATTCAAAGGAAAATTAAGTTCTGGTCTATGAAGTGCAGATCAGGCCAGTTCACACTAAAATTCACAGAAATTCAATTCCCCAAGCATCTCTCACTTATAATACTGGAATTGCTAGAGCAATAAGAAGCAATTGATTTCTATCAAGAGGTTCAGTGTCATATAGTGGCTAAAGTTGGGTTTTGATGTGGGAATTTAAGGCTAATTCTTAAGCCATGAAATTCACTGGTGGCGTTGAGCAAGTCAGGATGTCTCAATCTAATGTTCCTCTCAGGATTGTTGTGATGATAAAATGGGATAGCTCCTAAGACAATGGGACAAACCCAAATTGCAACATAAACAGAATGCCGCAATGAATGGGGCAGCCAACATGGAATTGTGTTTAGCACGTTGGTGTCTGCATGTGTGAATCTGTCCACTACTGCTAGGCAACTATAGATGGAACAATGCACCTGAAATCTTTTGCAAACTTTGCAAGCTAGTGCTGGGCTGAAATCTATGCTTCAATTTCTCAAGCCAAGGGGGGGGGGTATTCCCCAGTAAAAGCTACATCTGTTTTTCTGCTTTATTTACAGGGCATTTTAGGATGTCTTCAGAGGCAGGCTGAATTCAACTAGCATTGTCAAAGAACGCAAAGAGAGAGAGGAACGGAAATTTTCAATGTTTGCTTGTTTGCCCCATGTCCATAACATAAATTAATCCGGAGAATATGATGTATATTCACTGCTGTTGCTGTTTTCAGTCTGCAAATGAAGCTTAATTGATGCCCTTTTTCCATTTGCATTTCCTTTGAACTAAACAACCTTCCATTGAAACGAATGGTGTGAGATAACAACTATGTGATTAATTACGTAAAATTACACCACAGCAGACAGGAAGGTGAATAACATAACTTTGTTGGAAGTAGAACCACATCAGAAGAGAAACAGCACCGCAAAAAGTGTACAGTGAAGGCACCTGCCTAATATCAATGGAGAGGTAGTTTCAGAGAGCAAATGCTGCCACACTGAAAGACTGATTTCTCACAAGCGCAGAATGCACATTATGTGGCACTGAAAAATGCCATTTCCACATATCTGAAGACTGTTCATAAACTTCAGCTAGTGCAGAATTCAGCAGCCAGGTTGCTCACTTGAGCAAGATAGTTTGAGCATATTACACCAATCCTGGTTCGACTGCACCGGCTACCAATTAGTTTCTGGCCAAATTCAAAGTGCTGGTTTTGACCTGTAAAGCCTTAAACGGCTCAGGACCGCAATACCTCAAGGACCACCTCTTTCCATATGAACCTACCCATGTGCCACCTGCTCGAGAGGTCCAGAGGGTGGCAACATGAGAAGAGGACTTCTCTGCAGTGGCTCCCCATCTGTGGAATGCTCTTCCCAGGGAAGTTTGCCTGGCACCTTCATTATGAACCTTTAGGCGCCAGGCAAAAACATTCCTTTTTAACCAGGCCTTTGGTTGACCTGACATTCTATACCCTTTTAAAATGTGGCTTTTTGGGGGGGGGTGTTATTGGGTTATTGTTTTTATTTTTATTTTATATATTGTGATTTTTTTTTCTATGAACCACCCTGAGACCTCCAGGCATAGGGCAGTATATAAATAAAATAAATAAATAAAATAATTAAATATCAAAAAAAGTCAATCAGCTATGCATGGTGCAGGCAATCCTACAAGTAAACTGGTCCCAGCTATTGAGGGCTTTATATACTAATAATAACACCTTGAATTTCTCTAGTAACAAATCAGCAGACACTTCTAAACAGGAATTTAATATGCTAACAGGGTTTTTACTGCTGTCAGCAATCATGCAGCAGCATTGCAGAAATTGCAGTTTCCAGATGAAGCATAAGGGAAGCCTTACACTAAGTGCATTGCAATAACCCAGTCCTGAAATCACAAATGCATAGATTTCTGTCCTGGGACAGAAATGGCTATCCTGAGTCAATAATGGCCACATGTTAGCTGAAGCTGATACAAGGTACTCCTAGTCACAGAGGCTACCTTAATGTCATACATATGCCATCTGTGGGGGGAAATGCAATTGTTCTTGGAGATGTTAAATGTTGATAGTAAAAAGAAGCAGGTCTAATACAAAATGCCATTAAAGAATAATCTGATTTCCCTTCCTGGTAAGATTAAGTATGCAAAATAAGCATTTCAGAAGATATGACTTGGATCAATAGAAATGATCCCCAACCCCGCAACAGCCAAATCCAGATGTCAGGTATGATAATATAACAGCAGTTGCCGTAAATGATCCAATATGTCAGATGCTACTGAAAGATGGGTGGGGAGTAAGATAAAATTCAGTTGAATTAGCCTTGCTGAGATAATTATATCTGTAATGATGCCCATCTGTATTTAAAATATTAATAACAACCCTGCAGTAAATTTGTAGTAAAGGGGAGACCCTGCAGTAAAACTGTAGTAAAGCAAAACATCTTTGAGTGCCTTATTATACTCCTTCATTCAAAGGGTTAAATAAAGCAAACAATGCTTCAGCCCCCATGTCATCAAGGTATAGTTGCTTCCTTCCTTGCAAATGCACTGCTTGTACATCATGAAAATAAAAACTGGTGTGTGTGTGTGTGTGTGTGTGAATACTTTTAAAGAGACAATGGCAAGGCTGAAACAGACACAGAGAAAGAAGAAGAAAGAAGTATCATTGATGTGTGGATGGCAATTAATCCAGCCATAGAAAATCAAATTATAAGTAGCAGTTTAAATATAGTGTAGTGGCAATGACTTAATTATCAAATCCCTTCTGCATGCCTGATCTGAAAAATTAACACCAGGTTGATATTCGGGTAAAAGCTATATTTCACAACACCTTTGCTGAAATTTCTGGGTGCTCAAGGCATCGAACCATTAAGACTGAAAGAATTTATGTTCCTGAAGACTGAACATATACAATACTGAAACTGAAGATAGAAGAATCATGCCGAAGGCAGCAGCTTTTTTCTATTTCTGGATTTCCATTCCTTCATATTATGTGTGATTAGTCACAAATGGATTCTTATGCATCTTCTTTGGCATCACCCTTCTCATCTCTGCTTGAATGGGACAGAGTGTTGTACAATAAATAGCATTTGCTTGTTTGTCACAAGATTCTCTCCTTGCCATTAAAGGTTTTGTAGGCATTGAAATGCCACATGCAGTGCTATTCCCTTGTTCATATAAATGTCACTTCGGAATGGTTTATTTCATGAGCTCTGGAATGTACTTAGCTGTGGCAAATTACCATCTGATGGGCAATTTGCTACTATTCATGCTTGCCTGTGTCACCTGCCCCTTTTGCAGTGGTTTCCCTGTGACCGCTGCACTTTAAATTGAGGAGTGGGTGTAAGTAACTTGGAAGGTGATAATAGAGGTCACAGCATTTAGTGGGATTACATTCTTTCTGCCTTTCCTTTTCCTATCCTCACCCAGCTTCCGATTTTCCCCTTTCTCCTCCAGCTTGGTTTCCTGCCCCCTTGGTGGTCTAACGAATACCAAATAGCAGATGTTGTTCCTTCAATATTGCAAACCAACTTTGAAAGTGGAGGCTGGAGTATGCGTCTTCACATGGGGCAAGCAATTCCCCCTGCTCTTCAGCTGTCACTAATTTGCTTAGCCTGCTGTTCTTTTGGTCACGAAACATTTGCAGTTCCACAAATGCATAAAGATTACCAGTCCTCTAGTGGGGGTATTGCAAGGAATGGAGGAGATGGAGAATTCTATCAAGAATTTCTGTGGTCCCTTTAGGCTGTTGCTTCACAGCTCCCTTATATTTATCACTGTCCCAGTTGGTGTCTCTGCTTCTTCTGAACCAATCCTGAAATCATTCTATGAAGTTAGAGGAGCCGGAATTCACGAAAAGTGTAGTGAAGATGAATATTGCAAGTGTCTGTAAGGACAAAGCCCTTGCTCATTAATCTGAACAGAGCACCACAGAGACTCTCTCTTCAATTCACCTGATAATTCCCTTGGATTAGCAGCTGCAGTTGATTGAAAGTGAGCAACCTGATTCTTTAGAGATTTCATGAAAATCTCAATTTCTCTGTTGGTTCACATGGATTTAGAAAATGCAAGCTTTTATAAAACTAAAAGTAAAACCCCATGCCCCTAAACACACACACAGAGAGAGAGGGGGGGGGAGTTTTATAAAGTTCAGAGGGGGGGAGTTTTATAAAGTTCATTGCTTTCAGGTTTCATGCAGTATCTGGTTCTACTCAGCTCAGCAAATAACCTTGCTTAAACTGAAAAATGGTGCAGTTCCATAAATCAGTAACTATAGTTCTGCAGGTTGAAATTAAGAACTCGCCGGTCTATTAGGCTTCTTTTGTTACTAAGTTATTAATGTAGGGCCAATTTAAACTTCCCAAAGTGCATGGTGGTGATGCACTATTGGCAGGTTTGGTTTGCTTATGGAAAAGTTGCACAATTTTTTGACCATGCACCTATCTCATAACTCAGTCCACAGTAAGCTATGCCATTGCAAAGATGCTGAAAACAAAGTTATGACATGGTGGTAAATATTACAATGGGTGAGGTTCAACATAGTGTATGTGTCCCCTGAAGCAATGGGGTTTCTCCTCCCTCTTCTCCCTCTGCAACACCTTGATAGAACTGGTAGTCCTAGCATGAAAGTGGATTCCCACTGTGAAACTATGGAGACAAAACTGGATCTCACCCTCTTTTCTGGTTTGTCTTGTATCTTCATTGGGTTTGTATTCTCATGTGACCTGCTTCACAGGTTCATTTTCACAACCAAAGAGTCAAGCAATTAATATTATAAATAACTTATAGTTTCAGATTGTGTTGCAGCAAAACCAACAAAGAATCTTTTGCCAATTTAGAGACTCACAAATTTATTATGGGATAAACCTTCGTGGCTTACAGCAAGTTGTGTTTATAGGGAAGCAAATGAATGGCCCCTTTACCATGTGCTCAGCTCAGCTCAAGTGTCTTTTTACTATACTCTCCTCCAGGACCCCAATATCTCTTTCCTGATCATTTACCACCAGTTCAAACCCTAGTCTAATTATTCTCTTGTTGAAAGGCAGTCAGAAAACTACATTCCCTCATCTCCTTCTCCTCACCAGCTGTTTTACTTTTATGGGAAATGGAACTATTTTTAACAAACAGTCTGAAACTTCATTTGAAGCTGCTTCTGGGAAGCCGTGTTTCCTCTCGGACAAAGCTCAAATTGTTCAGAAACAGCCTGTTCTGGTTCTGGATTCAGGCTTCACCTTAAGCAGATGCATACCTGTGTTAATGATCATAGCAGTGCATTTAAAATGAGAGTTGGGGGAGGCAGAGAGAAAGGGAAAGAGATACTTATATCACAACACCATCCGTGTCTACTCAAAAGTATCTTCTACAGTATTAGGTTCATTAGGGCATACTCTAAGGCAAGTGGTTATAGCAATGGTGGGGAACCTTGGTCCCACAGGCCAATCTTGGCCCACTAGTAATCTAAATTGGTCCATGAGATCACTTCCCCCAAACTATATCCACCCATCTGCTGATGGCACTCCTGCTGCCATCTAATGGGCAGGAAGGCAAGGTTAAATCCTGGTTGGCTACATGTGCCTGTTCCCAGCAGGCAACAGGATTGCAGCCTTAAAGTCCACATTATTCTTTAAAAGAATTCAACTTAACATTGTGCGATTGCAGCTCATTATTATTGCTTTTAAAATATGCCATTTCCCTCTTGGCCTTTTAATTTGAATACTGCATAAGGATTTACATATGGATTCCAAGCCAGTACAACTCCTTGTTCCTGGCTACTTTGTTTGCCACTGCGTGACTGCTCCTTGGGGTCAAAGGAACAAAGCTCCTCTAATCACTCAAACTGCTGGGATCCTCTGTTGTTCACTGATCCCTATGGTGTCAAAGAAAGAACATTTCACAATCCTTGCATTTCATTTTGTCCCATTCTTCCCCATAAGCAAGAAGCAACCACAGTTTTCCTTTTAATGGGCTTCAAGCTATGCTGAATATAGTTCCTGAATTAAAGAAAAAACTTCATCCTTGCATGAGAACAAAAAAAGAAAAGAATTTATTTTCTCTCCTTCAGAAACACTTGTAACTAGTACCTTTTTTTTTATCATCTCCTCGCTATGAATGCAATTGTGATGAGCTCAGCCAAAGGCTGAGCCAAAGAACACAATAATTTTGATTTTCAAATAAGATTTAAACAAGAATCTTCCACAGTAGCACAAGGGCATTTTGTAGCATGGGGGATTTTGCTTGGAGAGCAATAGACAAGACAGAATGAATACTCTTTCATTCCATAATTTGGTCAAGAAATTTATTACGGTAAAGGACACAAAATTGGGAAGGAACTCACTAGGTTGCCATTATTGTTTTCTGCATTTGGTAGGTATAGTTTTAATTGGATGAGATTCCTTATTAGGCGCATACACTTGGCAGCTTTCCATTTTGGTAGGAACACAAGAGCTGTTCCTTGAACCTCCCCCAAGCATAACTCTACATTGAGATTAGTGCAGTTTAGATAGGCCACAATGGTGGCAGCCATATGAGATTGGAAGAGACCATAGTATGGTGTAGCATAATGTGTCAAGCCATTGGCCCATCTAACCTCAGTATTGCCTGATTTGATTGTCCCTACAGCAGCTCTCTGAGATCTCAAGTTCTATTTCAACATCTACAACCTGGTCTTCTCACTGGTGATCTCAGGGATTGAACCTGAAAACTTTAATGTTGAACATATCTGCCTGGTCCTGTCCCCCCCTCAAATTTCACCTAGAGCCTTAATTTAATGAATATTGATTTTATCTTCATAAAAAATCTTCACTAAAAATACAAAAACCTCACATATTACTGGTATATTAATATATTAACAAGACAGAGAGGTTGTTTTCTCTATAAAAAAAGAAAATGAAAAAAGAAACAAAGGAGAAATAGCATTTTTAATAAGGAGAAATAGCAGAGATGGGGATAACACAGACACCAAATAGCTAACACAACAGTCTTTCCAGACTCCTTTCTCACTGTAGTCAAACTTTGCTTTAAACTGCTCCTTTCCCCTCACTCTCAGTGTCTCCCTCCTTGCCTTACTCAAACCTCTGCTGTTCTTTAAAACCACAGTTTTATGACCCTGGCCTCAAGTTTTCCTCCACTCAGCCATAACATCAACATGCTAGGTGTGGACATCAGAGCAGGGAGAGCTATGTGCACATGTGTGAAATACATATAAGGCATACATGCCATTTTCATCATCAAGAGGGGGCAGGGTGGAACAGGGTAGAACAGGGCAAGATGGGGGGGAACAGGGTGGGGCAGGCTTATACACATCCCACTAACGTGCACGATGCCTCAGAAAGCAATCCCCGCTTGCCTGTATTTGTTAGTATACTTACACATCTATACTATTGACATACAGTGGTACCTCGGGTTACATATGCTTCAGGTTACAGACTCCGCTAACCCAGAAATAGTACCTCAGGTTAAGAACTTTGCTTCAGGATGAGAACAGAAATCGGGTGACGGCGGTGCAGCAGCAGGAGGCCCCATTAGCTAAAGTAGTACTTCAGGTTAAGAACAGTTTCAGGTTAAGAACAGACCTCCGGAACGAATTAAGTACGTAACCAGAGGTACCACTGTATAGTATAGCATGTGGCTTGACTCCTTTATACATACTATACATATAAAAATGTTTACATATAATTTTTCATTTAAAAAACCTGGCAATGTACACACAGGTTGGACACAAGCAGGCACAAAAGATAGACTAATATAAGCAAAGCTCAGTCAGGTCAGGATTGCCAAGATCTATGTATAAATTCATTTAAAATGGATTCCTTCTATCTCTCCCTAGGACCTTCTTCATTCAAAGTTATAAATATAGCAGGAATTAAATTCACCAAAAATACTGTATTTGATCCCCATATATTTGGATATCTGCTATATACAACTTCACATGATAATGTTTTGCAGTCATTCTCATTGCCGCTCTGGTAACTGTACTGCTATATGTATGCCATTAATCAACAGCATGGCTTTAGAAAACAGTAATATTCACAGGAAGTCAGTGATGTGAAGTGTGAAGTCTCATCAGATGGAGTTCGGGCACACTGAAGAAATTGGTGTGGCTGTGAATCTTTCTCTCAGGAATTTGATTTTTCGATTACAACCTGGAACGCTTTCAGTACTGTATTGCCTATTTGATGAATAATCCAAGTTTCTCATCAGCAAAAGCTGGGCTACCCACTCCATACACAAAATGAAAATGTGCTGATAATTGTTCTGATGCCCGAAGCAGTGATATTGTCCATTCTGCTAATCTCCAATGCTCCCCACACAATTTGCCCACTCTAGGGATAAATGAATATCTCCGACAGCTCACTTGAGCTTTGTATTTCTATTCACAGTTTAGAAATTATCTCAGTGGCATTACATATAAGGGACTCTAAAGCTCCAGCCACAACACCCTACAGTTTCTACCAATCCTGTCCTGCCATACTCATGTTAGATAAGAATGTCTAAGCCAGGGAAACCTATGCTCATGGATTTTCCCAGGACCTGTTTTCCTGCCTTATATGTATTTCGCACATGTGCACATAGCTCTCCCTGCTCTTATGTCCACACCTAGCACGTTGATGTTGTGGCTGAGTGGAGGAAAACTTGAGGCCAGGGTCAGCACTTGGCATCTATAAGGGTGCAAAGCCCCTTTACACATGAAGTGAGCTTCTGTGTCACAGTCAACATTTAAAGGAAAATTTAAAGGACAGCTTTTCTAAAATTTCTTAGTTGCTATTTGGTCATCTAAATGCAAATCTGTGTGATAAAACCAATACCAAGGGAGGCTACCTGAGAGGTGCTGGAGCTGAGTTCCAGTGAGTTCCAGCAGAGGAAAAAGGCCCTGGGTACAACATTGTCAAGCTCGATCTCTCATTTCCATGCTGCCTAGATCATTACCCTAGTTTATGACTATCTATGGAAGGGTTCTGGTTATTCATAGTTAAACTGAAGCAGGATTTAGACAAGACTTAAGCCCCATTGAATACTGAATACATTTGGTTAAATAAGCATGTGTAGGAGAGAGAGAAGGAACACTAGCTCTGTTCAATGTTGCTCTCACCCTCCAAAACTTGGAGGGCAGCTGCAGGGGGAGTCTGGTCTACTTGCATGCAGGAAACCCAAATGAGCAGAGCAGACTGTCTGCTGAAGATGGTCACCTTCCAACTTGTGGAGGTGATGGAAACCAGAGGTGGAGAAAGCAGGCTGGTTCACTACTCTCCTGATATATGGGGTCCTACTATACCCAGTAGGAAAATAGTTTTGGCTGTTACTCAGCTCTTCGCTAAATATCCAATCAGCTGAAAAAGCTGGATAAGAATAAAAAATACATTCACAATCCGATCAGAGGTTTCTTTCTTTGCTTCACCTAATAGTGTTTTCTGTATTTATTTGTTTAAAGTTCTTAGGCTGCCTTTCAGGGCCAATCCTTCACACAATGGCATATGTGTTAGAAATATACAATGCTAAAGGGTCTCAAAAAACAACTCCGATGTCATAATGTGAATTTATCTGGCAGAGCAACATGTGCTTGTTGGTCTGTTTTGCCCATTATTCACATGTTTTCTTTCCCTCTCAGCCCCCTGAGAATTGTACTCCTAAGTTGAGGAGTTTGAATCATTGCATCTGAGTGACAGCCCATCAATTTGTCAGCTGCTAAATCTCCAAGGATGAAGTACAGTGCTAATAAACACTTTTTCAAATTATTACTTTATTTTGTTCACTTGAATGCTTGTGTTGGATAATTTCATTCACAAATACTGCCAGTCATATTTTGTGTGGACGTGGAGGGTACAAAGACCTTGACAGGATAAATACCTGGTCCTTTGGGCATTATTCGATGGATATAGCAAGTAGCTTTTGTTCATAGGTTATCGTATTCCACTCCCCGCCCCCCATTTTTTTAAGTCTCCCAATGCTACTGTAAATAGGCCTTTAGATAGGAGCTGCAAGAGAAATAGGGCTGTCAGGTTGTCACTCAAACATGGCACCTGTCCTCAGATCCACTTAAAGCTTTGAAAAGTCTCTAAGGGTTGATGTACCATACCTGGATAGCTCAGCAGGATAGAGTGTGGTGCTGATAATCCCAATGTTGCAGGTTCGATCCCCATATGGGATAGCTGCAAATTCCTGTATTGCATGGGGTTGGACTTGATGAACATCATGGTCCCTTCCAACTCTATAGTTCTAAGGTTCAGCAGCTAGCTTCATATTGATGTGATCAAGTGATGGGCTAGTAAGGGAAACAAAGGAAAGGGGCTCTGTGTGAGCAGTAGCGGACATTGGGATCTTAAATTTCAGTGATACCCTGTCTGATGCCAAAATTCAGTACCATTATTATTATTATTATTATTATTATTCCCCACCCACCTGGGTGGGTTTCCCCAGTGACTCTGGGGAGCAACTATCTGACATTTAGAAGACATCTGAAGGCAGCCCTATTCAGGGAAGTTTTTAATGTGTGACATTTTAATATATTTTTAATCTTTGTTGGAAGCCCCCCAGAGTAGCTGGGAAAACCCAGCCAGATGGGCAGGGTACAAATAATAAACTACTACTATTACTATTCTAAAGAACAGTTGTGGTGCCCCTGAGGTTCTGCAACCAGTGTGGCAGAACTGATCACTCTCCCCGAAATCTGCCTCTTGTGTGAGACAGCAAGTGGGTGTGTAGGGTCTTTTCCCCCATCTCATGGTTAGTTAGAAGACAAAGCTGGAATCTAGAGCTGAGTTGTAGGGAAGTAACCTAGAGGTAAAGCAGCAATATACAGAGAGTCAGAGCAAGGTTTGATTTCTGTTGGAATTGAAGGCTGCAGTTCTGTGAGAAACAGAACATTTTGGGGATATTAATGCTGTGAACCCCTCCACTGTAGACTCAGTTTGTATATATGTGGAAATTGTGTATCATAAAGACACCATGGTCTCTGCTGTGCCTCATTTCCAATAGGGAAACATGAACTCCGGGTAAGTGCCTAGAACCATGGAATCTCACACCACTCAGATGTGAGTGCATGAGTGGCATGCAAAAATATCTCTCTGTTTCTTTATTTTCATTGTCTTTTCATGTCAAAAATGTTGCCTGTGGATCACTGAAGTGCTCTAGGTTGTGGTTGTTTGTTTTACTAAAGCAGAGCAGTAGAGCTATATCTATGTATCATATATCTTCTTTTATTTATTTTGAAAATTCTACAGTGCTCTGCTTAACTACCGTATTTTTCGCTCTATAAGACGCACCAGACCACAAGACGCACCTAGTTTTTGGAGGAGGAAAACAATAAAAAAAAATATTCTGAATCTCAGAAGCCAGAACAGCAAGAGGGATCGCTGTGCAGTGAAAGCAGCAATCCCTCTTGCTGTTCTGGCTTCTGGGATAGCTGTGCAGCCTGCATTCGCTCCATAAGATGCACAGACATATTCCCTTACTTTTTAGGAGGGGAAAAGTGAGTCTTATAGAGCAAAAAATATGGTAAATAACAACCACCACCTTAGAGCTCTTCAGAACTCTACATGCAGAGCTCTAGACAGTCTCATACTGCAAAGCCAACTGGAAACCCAGAAAGGCCTATCAAGAGGCCAATAAAGCCTATTGGATGATTCAAACAGCCAAGAGAAAGAAAGGCTGATGTGAAGCTGCAAAGTTTTTAAAGAATATGTACAAGCAAGAATCAGCACTGGATTTAGGGTAGCTAGGATAATCTCCTGTTCAGAATGCCAAGCTGATGGGGTGCAAAACTGAGATGATCCATAACTGAGAAGATCCATTTTGGGACACCATATGTTGGCCTTTCATAGGGGGCCATATTACAAAAGATTGCCAAAGTCCGGCCCTGCAAGAATATACACCATTTGATCATTTTAAGGAAGCCCTTGGACCTATTACTCCACCCCAAAACAGGCCCTAGACATGTTCCCCCCTTTTTTTGAAATTTAGCAGGCTCTTATGCCTGTAAAATTCATACAGATTGCCCAAAAATTATGAGTGCTTTAAATTCCCAATTTGAGTGAATGGTGAACACAGCAGCTTGTTTATACAGAGCAGCTCAGAAGAGGGAAATCAGAGTGGATTTTTTAAAAAGTAATTACTGAGAGAATGTGGATGGTAAACTGAATGAGGCTGGATGTCTAAGACAGGAAAGCATTTAAAAGAAAACAAATAAACAAGCACTGCTCTCTCAATAGTCCACAGTTACCCCCCACCTCCCAAAACAATTGGCTTTTAAAGTGGGGGTGTGTGAAAGGGGTGTGTGTGTGTGTGTAAATGTGCATCTCATTTCTCTCTTGATGCATGTACATACTTGCATACCATGATGAGATTCTAGTTCAAATGTGTGAAGAAAAATGACCCAGCATCTGATAATATTTGCATTTTATTTTTACTAATGACCTCATTTTTCAATGCCACAGATAAGCTTCGGGACAGCCTCATCCCTGCGATTCATCAACCCAGGCCTGCTTTATCGCACAGTTGTATTTAAGGTGGTGGGGGTAAACTTTTGCAATGCTTCATAGCTTAGTGATTTCAAGAGATCAGCATTCATCATTCTGTATCTTGTTGGGCAAGACTTCTCCCAGAAAACCTTGGAATTGAATTGATCTTCCAACTTTATTAAAGTATTGGTACAGTGTTGAAGTGTTATTGGTCATGCTTGTCTTGCTGTCTGCTTTCAATTGCAGGTCTTATTGTCAGTGTACACATACAGTGACCATAAGCACCTACAATGGAGCGAGATGTCTGACAATTGCTTTAGAGAGCCACAAAAGCTCTGCCCAAGTCCTTCTGCAAATATCTCTCTAAAACTTGGATTGCACCTTCAGTTGTTTTTTAAATGACCAGTACTGAAATGAGAGAAGTTTAAATTTCCTTTAGCCTATATGCTGCTTTTCTACAATGTTCATTTAAAACAACAATGACATAGGAATAAACTAATGAGAACAGAATGAATTAAAATAATCTATACTTAATGCACAACTAAGGTAAAGGTACCCCTGACCGTTAGGTCCAATCACGGACAACATTGGGGTTGCGCGCTCATCTTGCTCTATAGGCCAAGGGAGCCATCATTTGTCCACAGACAGCTTCCGTGTCATGTGGCCAGCATGACTAAGCCGCTTCTGGCGAACCAGTAGCACCACCCTAAAGCTGTCTCTGAGCATGTGTGGCAATGGGTGAATTTAAAAGTGGAAAAATGAGGGACCAAGAGAAACAGAAACTGAGAGATTTATTCATCCCTTTTTAAGAGTATGCCCCCATTCCCTGAACTGGGTGGAACTTGGTTAAATGTAAATATACGTAGGCTCATGCTGTCAGATTGTGATTCTAATCAGATCAGCTTGAAAGCAAGTTCCTCTAAGATTAATTGCATTTTATTCCATGTGTTTTTGGACAGGTGTTTCAGTTGGAGTTTTGCTGCTAATTTTCTGAGACCCAGTAACCCTTCTTCTCTTGAAGACCTACACATGCCAACTGTTCTCATTTGAGATGGTTTTGTTTATTAATTGGTAGTCTCTGTTCTCTGTCTCTCTAAACCTTTGTCAGCAGTACTGCTGGATTCCAAGATAGACATCACTTTTCAGTGGTGTTCTGAATTATGGCAAGAGGGGGTGGTGAATTAAGAATGTGAAAGGTGTCTTAAAATCATTGAACACACACAAATGAAAATAATCTTAAGAGGGCACCACATGCCCCACACATACTGCTTTGCAAAGCATCAGATTCACTTGAATTACCTCTGCTTAAAGGAAACCCAGATTGGTATTTTTAAGAGTCACAGCCAAATAATTGTAAATAAATAGTCTGGTAGATGGAGCGTTTAGGTTTGAGAATGGCCTTTGTATCCTTGGTTAAAGAATTTCATTTGCAAAAACCTCCCTTTTCAGAGCATGTAGGTTTTAAATCTTCCTATTAATCTCAATCAATTTGGATTTATAACGAAGAGATAAACTGTAATTATAAAGTGGGTTGGTGTTATTGAATCAATTCACAGGCCAATGCCTGAAGTTCCAGCTGCATTATCGAAATGGAGTGCCTGACACTTGAATTTCCAGAAGCTGTGAAAAGGTGTATCAGTAGGACAACAAAGGAATAGGAAAGTAGGGTGTTTGTGGCAACCGAAATGAATGCAAATGACATCTCCCATTCATTTGATTTGCAGCAATCTGTCACCTTTTCATTTCACTCTCACACAAAAACTAGGGGATAATATGGGAAATGGAAATGGCGAAATGGACAAAATTTGACCATTAAAATGTTTACCATTCCAGCATGGTGCCTGCAGATGTTACAAAATTGAAACCGGAAAGGTGTTAGAATTGCTGCCGGTTTCTATTCACTTGAATGGCAGCAACCCAGAATTCTGCTTTATGGTTTCATGTAGAGGGTCAATCCATTATCTCTCTCTCTCTCTCTCTCTCTCTCTCTCTCTCTCTCTCTCTCTCTCTCTTTTCTCTCTTTCTTTCTCTCTCCTCCCCCTCCTCCTCCTCCTAGAGATCGAAAAGCATTTTTGTGAGGATTGTATCCCTGTGGTATGCTGAAGTGTAACCAACTCAAAGAGGGTTGAATTCTAAAATTATTGCTGGAGCCAACTATTTTATAAATACTTTAACAGGCATAAAAATTGAGCTTGAAAATATTAAATGGATTTTCAGAGTTCAGTACATAAAGATTTCCCAAGACACAGACAGGGCAGTTTGCAATACCACACCATTAATACCCCCAAACTGCATCATTGTTCAATAACCAGTTCAATAACCCCCCCCCCACACACACACAGCTGCACTTGCTTGAGCATCTTGAACATGGGTAAGCAAACTAAGGCCCGGGACCGGATCCAGCCCAATCGCCTTTTAAATCCGGCCCACGGACAGTCTGGGAATCAGCTTGTTTTTACATGAGTAGAATGTGTGCTTTTATTTAAAATGCATCTCTGGGTTATTTGTGGGGAATAGGAATTTGTTCTTTCCCCCCCCCTTCAAAATATAGTCCAGTCCCCCACAAGGTCTGAGGGACAGTGAACCAGCCCCCTGCTGAAAAAGTCTGCTGACCCCTGATCTTGAAGCAAAAGCAGAATATAAGTGTATGCAATAATAATGGATAAAACCGTGTTAATGTTTGTGTGAAGAAAGTATTCAACATCACTAGGCTCTGGTGCGTTGAGAGCTGGCCTATGGCAACAGAAGCGAAGGTTCAAACCCTCACTGAGCTGTGAAGTTAATTTTTTCCCCAGTCTACCTTAAAATATTTTTGAGGAGATAACATGGGGCTGGAGAAAAAACCTGGTAAACCAAATCGAGCTCCTTGGACAGTTGGGATTAAAATGTAACAAAATTAAATACACATACAATATTTTTTATCACAATGTTGAAAGATGTGATGTACAGAAGGAAACAAATGAAAGTACAAATTTGCACAATATGTAACCATCCTATTTGCAGCAGCCTTGTTCCTATTAAAGCCAGTGACACTTACAGGCTGAATGCATTGTCCACATTGCTGCCATAAGGAATTGCACCAGCTGTCATAGAGTTACTTTGTCTGGTGCCAAGAGAGGTTCATGCCAGAAATATTTAGACCTGGCATGAAACAGTTTCATACTAAGGTGAAGTAAGAACCAACATTGCAAATACAGTACAAAGACTTTTCCAAAAGGCCTTCCTCGTGGTAAAAGGAACATCCCTTGATGGGAAGAAGGATGCAGGTCAGATAGGCAACTAGTTTGGTGTAGTTGTCAAGAGTGCCAGACTAGGGGTACATTCACATAGCAGTATGTTCTGTTTCCCCGGGATTTCCCTAACTGTTTATATCTGTATTATACTGGAACTTTCACAGAATGTAAAAGCCATTTCTGGAAATAGAACAAAAGATAGTAGAAGTTTAATGCTCATTTCTGTGTTAATTGGTTCTGAAAATAATTCATTTGCAACGCCATTAACCCAGATAATCATGGGAGTAAATGACAAAATGTTGGACAGTATACTGACATACTGTTCTTTCCATGCTGTTTTCATGGGTGACTGATGGTGGAATGGATGGGTGGGGGGAAAGTGACAGTGTTCAATGAAGTTTGCTGTTGTGTTGCAACATGATCCCTGGTGTGAATGAAATTTAGCACAACATTGGTCAAAAAGCCACATTTCCATAACACAACAGGTACTGCAATGTGAAATAAACAATAGAAGATGGGATAAGTGCTAGCATTGTAATCAGGAAAAGTAATGCAACATTCCGTATGTCTGAATGCACCCTAGGATTCAAACCTCCATTCACCCATAATGCCTTGAGTCAGTCATAATCTAATTTACATATTAGGATTTTTGTGTGGGGGAAAAAATAGGAGGATGAGAGCCATGCAGGACAGCTTTAGCTCCTTGGAGTGAAGGTTGAATACAAATATAATCTACTATATATTTTGGAAAATGGTTGTTTGTCCATCTGTTCACTATGGGTTCGGATGCCTTTCAAGCTATCATCACCAAACTAAGAACAAGCATTCCTGATATAGAGGCAGTGGCTCTAGCCAAAGTTTGGATGCCGGCTGCCATTTTGAATCAAGGTACCAGACCAAAGCATGATTTTGGCATGACTTTGATGGGGTTTTTTGGCACAGGTTCAGCCACCTCTCTAGATATCACCACAAAACTAAGCATGAGAGTTCCTGAAGTGGAAGTGGTGGTCCTTGTCTATGTTTGGGTGCTAGGTACCATTTTGAATCAAGATGGCAGACCAAAATGTGACTTTGGCATGACTTTGCCCAAGTTTCTCTGTGATGAAATCAAACTCACAAATCATGCGATGCATTTAAAAACAACAATATTTGTTGGGTTTTGAAAAATTCTCAGGCAGCTGTGGGCTCTTCTTGCAAGTAATAAATTAAATAAACCTAAGTAATTGTCCCAATTCATGTCATCACCCCACATGGAAGTGACCCACCCACAGTCCTAGTAGCAAATTTGAAGGGTGGCAAACAATTGCCATATTATAAGGTTATATATATATATGTTTATTTGTTTTATAAAATTTATACATTGCTTGATTGTAAAAAAAAACCCTTCAAATTAGTTTACAAAATATACACTATCTGTTAAATACCAAATACTTGTATGTATCCATCCCATGCTAAATACCATACAAGCATGCCTTTTTAAACAAACTAAAAAGGGGAAATATAAAGAACCTCATATATACTTTACAGTGGAATTATTTTTCATTGCCTGGGATGGAGTAAGAGTTGTAATTGGTAGTGAATTAGCTTAGTTCAAAGACAAACAATATAATGATATGCAATCCTTTTGATTTGTAACTAATTTTAAAGTCCTCCTACCACTTTTTTTTTTGTCCTTCCCAAGGACAAATGCTTACTGCATTGAATTTTTGAAACGCACACACAAAATTTATGGTGCATATCCACAGCAAAAGGAGGAGGGAAAAACTACATCTGAATTATTTTCTTTGAATGTGTCAGCATGCCAGGGTTTCTTTATTCATCAAGGTTACAGCAATTATGCTTATAATCAAAGGGGAAGGCGCACAACAGAGCAGTGTTGAATTATCATCACTTCAGACTTGATAAGGAGCATAAATATCACCTTAGTGCTATATCACTTAACATATTTTAAGTCTGGGTAGCTAAAAGGTTGTATCAGGAGTGTCAGCAATGACAGTGCCAGAACCTACAATGCTCAGGAATCATCCCTGGGCACAATCCTTTTTGCAGTGGGTATATGAGACAGAGCACAATGTGGCTGTGTTAGGGTCTAGCTTGACCCTGTCCTTCTCAGCTATGCCAGTGATCAGTCCCACTGAGAAGGAGGGCTGGAGAGAAATGGCCTCCATCATTCCACCACCTGGCTTTCAGGGAGTAAATTGGCAGGGTGTTATTTTGCCAGTTTTCAGGTGATGGAATCAAAAAGTAAATGAGCTGAGAGGAGGCTGAGGGTTTAATGACTTTTAATTAAGTGCCATGAGGAGCAGTGGAGACTTTCTATATGACCCTTGTTCATTATATGAGGAAGTGATGTACTTACTAAGCAACCAGGTGTGAGGGTGATCTTTGGCTGACTATTCAGTGCACACCTGTAACCACCAGCAGGAGTTTCCTGGTGCTTGCTTCCCACCACTAGTCACATGCCCAGACAAGAGATGGGGATAAACAGGAATGCAGGTAAAAGCTTTGTTTGGAATCCAGGATCTCTGTACAGAGCATTTATTTCAAGGATGCACCTCTACCACAGATGACTGTAGGAACATAGGAAGCTGCATTGTACTGAATCAGGCCATCGGTCTAGCTAGCTCAATATTACTCATATTGACTGACAGTGACTGGCAAAGGACATTCCCAATCTTAGCTGGAGATGCCCAAGATTGAATCTGCAGCCTTCTGCATGCAAACCAGATGCTCTACCATTGAGCTGCAGATCTTCCCTTATTTATTACAGCTGAATAAACTGTCCTAGGCTGACCTTTCCTGTATTCACCATACTGAGCACTTGAGAAAGAAGGCCCTTCATTTTGAACACATGAGAATTTCACTTCTTAAATTTATTTTATTTATGCCACAGAGAGATTAAAAAAACTCCAGCCTGCTTCTCTGTGCATCTGTTTTTAGCTGTATCTTTACAGGCCTCTATTGTTTTGTTTTTGTAAGTCACATTTCGGGAGGGGTATTTTTGAAGGTGGACTATCAATGAAAAAAAGTAAAACTATAATAAGAACGCAATATTACTAAACAGCCAGGGAAAAATCACCCCAACACATCCCTTTTAAAGGGGGGATTAAATCATTTTTTCCAGTTGCATTATTTTGCCTATAGGCAGTGTTTGCATAGTGCGTTCCAAAGGCTCAGAGAATTTGCAGTTTATATATTTTTGCATTGTAGTTTTACATTCAAAAGTGGGGTTGTAGCTTTAACCTCCTAGAAGCTGTATATTTTTTTCACAAAAATGTTCATGTGCAGCTAACAGCAGCAATGATACAATTAAGAAAAACAAACCTAAATAAAACTGCAGTTAACCCGTATTTTAAAAGATAAGAGACTAAAAAGACACACTCAGTGACTGGCCATGAAAAAAGGCATTTTGAATTTAAATGGTTGTCTTGGTATCTATATGCCATCAAGAAGGGTATTAGCTGGATCTTCTGTAACAGGCAGTTCTGTGGCATGAGAACGCAAAAATAGCCTGCTGGATCGGGCCAGTGGCCGATCTAGTCCAACATCCTGTTCTCACAGTGGCGAACCAGATGCCTGCAGGAAACCTGCAAGCAGAACCTGAGCAGAAGAGCACTCTCCCCTCCTGAAGTTTTCAGCAACTGGTATTCAGAATTATTACCATTAATGGAGGCAGGCCCATACAGAGCTTGTCCAAGGTCCAGGGCAGGAGTCATGTTAGAATAAAGTTATAAACTCATACAAAAAAGAAGCTGGTCCATGGTGAGGGCCCCGGCCACCTTAACCTTCCAAGGCCTGGGACAAGTGTACCTGGCTCCCTTGCCCCCCACCCCACCCCAGTCTGCATGGGCCTGCATGGAGACAAAAGCATTGCATGCCTAGTAGCAGGACTGGGGGATCTGAAGCCCTCCAGATGTGCCTGGACTACATTGGCTATGATGGGACTTGAAGCCTATCAAGTTCCTAACTCCTGGTCCTATAACTTAAGCTCGCCTATTCTGGATCGCTCAGTTGGTAGAGCATGAGATTCTTAATCCCAGGGTCATGGGTTTGAGCCCCAGGTTGGGTGAAAGATTCCTGCATTTTAGTGGGTTGGACTAGATGATCCTCATGGCCTCTTCCAACTCTACAATTCTATGATTCTATTATTCCCCCATGTGGCTGTTGCAATATATAGAATCTGGTCATTCCAGTGCAGTTCCAGTTAATACCACTAATTGGCTCTTCTAATAAAAGAGCTATATAATATGTATCAAGCTAAATAGAAGGTCCTTTATCACTCAGCAGCCCCAGAGTAAGTGTTTGCCCCTTCCTGCACAGCATCAACAACATGAGCTATCAGTCACGAAACAAACAAATTCATGCCAGTAGACAACCACAGGGCAGTGGTGTAGCATGGGTTGTTTTTTTTTGGTTTTTTGTACTTTTTTTTGGGGGGGGGCACAACCTGTGCTCCCATGACAGGCTTCCTCATTGGAGCCTAGCTCCAGCACGCAAAGGAGCTGCTGGGACAGCTTCCTTTTGCGACAACCCAAAACTGCCAGCTGCAGCTCCACCCCTGGGTCAATCTAACCTGGGGGCAGAGTGTGACTCAGGTGCACTTTGCAAGGCAAGCCACAGCAGGCTCCCTCCACATCCAGCACAGCCTGGGCTCCTGTCCCGGGTGGCATTAGTTTACACTACACCACTGCCACAGGGCAATATCTTCCATGATGACATGAGCTGGCAGGCAAGATTGTGCGAGGAGAGACTTTTCAACCTTGTCCGTGCAGAGTTTTGATCCCTGCATTCCTTAAAACCCACGATGACCAGAAAGGTAGAAACTGCTCTTTTTTGAGAATCCTTTCTTTAAAACATTAAATGCTGCATGCTGTAGAGTTAAATGCTCCTAAACTGGTTGCTTTGCTGCATTTTGTTTTTCCTGGAATTAACCTCATTGTGCACTTCTGCAGAGTAAATGGCTCTGTGGTGATTTATTTATCTGCATAGGCTAGTGAGAAAGGTTTAAAGGGCATTGCCAGCATTAGAAGGAAGGTTAACCCCATGAAGAATCCACCAAGGTTAGTTGCAGGTCATCAGCATAGATTCACAAGTTCAGCAGCTGCAATCCCATAGAGATTCCTTCAATGTGTTTGTTCTGCCCTATTAACTGAGGACAGAATTATCTGGCAGCAAAGAACAGAAGGCATCCCTGCTAAGCATCACTATGCAAATGACTGTTAACCATTGGTGGCCTCATGCTACCTTTGATGAAGACAAAAATGGTGATTAGCTAGCTCAGATAGCTCTTGAAAAGCTTGTATGGGTTTCCTTGTGTTGGTTTATTTTAGTGTATATATGAACATAATCTCGGTGCTCACTCTACAGCCTGCTGGTTTGTTTTTCTCTCTTGTGATTTGAAAAGAATATGCAGAAAATAAGCTGACAGCAAAAACAACTACAGCACAATCTTGTGTATGCCTACTCAGAGAAGTACCGGTAAGTCCAACTGAGTACAGTAGGGCTTACTGCCACATAAGTAGTACTAAGATTGTACTTAAATGACAAAACTTGTTTTAAAAGTATTTTAGGAGATTTTCTCTACGTCTTCAGGCTCGCTTCCCTTCTTTCACTTTCTATGTCTGTCTGTTGTCCTTCTTACATTTTAGCAAAAAAGGAATTGAAACATTTGTTTATCTCTTCAAAAAACCAGAAACGTTCAATTGTCATGGATATATCACACAGTGTAATTGCTGTTTAATAACATTTCAAGTCATTGATACTTCCTTAATGGCACTTTGTGAAATCATGGGGCACATGATTAAAAGCTGTAGGCCATAAAAACACAATCTGATCATACAATCCTATATCTGGAGCAACATCCCCATGGGCATTTCGCTACACAAAGGGCTTTATCTTTCTAATTCTGACATTAATAGCAAAAGATCATATTAGGCTTCAATGCTGTAGAACACAAACTAATTTGTGAGCATTCATTGTTGGCCCTAACATTGCAGATAATGTGGTTGTAAAGACACATACCTTTAAAAGACATGAAAAATAATAAGGAATTATGGTTAAAAATATGTCACCCATATGAAACTTGAAGTAAATCCAATCCCTTGTTGGTAGTGACAAAATAGAACTTGGACAAATGTGTCCAAGCATTTTCTCTCAGACTCTAGATCAGTTTAAATAAGATTACAATAATGGTTGGTTACCATTGCTGTTGGTAACTAGAGTCACTTCCACTGCACACCTCAGAGTTAGACAGAGTTGTTCAATAACTATCAGAGTTGTTGACATACCTCAGGGGAGACTTATAGTAGTGCCTAATTTAACCACAAATAGAAGTTGCTTCTAAGGCAAGGTCTACACCTTCCATCATATTGTCATGCCTCCAGTGAATAAGAGATAAGCTGCTCAACCCAATGCAAGATCTCTCTCAGTTGACATTTTAACACTAAAGATAGGGCCTATTCTATCTTTTGATCAACTCATCATCCATAGTAGCTGACTTGGTGTGCTTAACAGGCAGCAGGACTGTGCTACTGACCATTCCTCCAAGGTCCCAAAGTTTATCCCATTCCTGCCCTGAATGGCCACATGTTAGGCATGAACACCCACAAGGGAAAAGCTTATATTTGCATACTTCTAAATGCCTGTGCTTATTCGGGAGCTGTAATCTACAGATAGGCCCTGTGCTCATCATGTAGACATCAGTGAGGGGGGTGAGAAACCTTTCAAAGAGACTAGTCAGATCAAGCTTTTCAGCTTACTTAACTTTCAGGATCCAAAGTGAGTCTTTCTACATTGACACATGATTCAGAAACAGAACACCAAAATGTATAAGCATGAAATACTCCAATCTATACAAGTACGGTGGTACCTCGGGTTAAGAACTTAATTTGTTCCGGAGGTCCGTTCTTAACCTGAAACTGTTCTTAACCTGAAGCACCGCTTTAGCTAATGGGGCCTCCTGCTGCCACCGCGCTGCCACCGCACGATTTCTGTTCTCATCCTGAAGCAAAGTTCTTAACCCAAGGTACTATTTCTGGGTTAGCGGAGTCTGTAACCTGAAGCGTATGTAACCTGAAGCATATGTAACCCGAGGTACCACTGTATTTCATTACTTATGCTGATAATGAAACTTCTAGAGCCAATAATGTCTTAATGTCCAATGACACACAAAGAAGGACCATGACTGGACATTTTCAGCTAAGCAATAGCTATTAACCCCACTCTATTATTATTTTTTCAGGTTCAAGGTTCCTGGCCCCACTGCACCGACTGCCAGTTAGTTCTCGAGCCCAATTCAAAGTGCTATAATGTCTTAAACAACTCAAGACCACAATGACTCAAGGACCGCTTCTCCGCACATGAACTGACCTAGACCTTCTTCATGTGCCCCATCCTGAAAATTCTAGAAGGTGGCAACATGAGAACAGACTTAAACAGTCATTCTGTTTCAGCCAAGAGAGCCATTTTTTTATTATTCCAGAACACCATTTCTGGGAAAACCCATTTTTGAAATGTCCCAGTTTTCAGGAGGCAACTACATTTAGCTATTCACTATACTTTCTTATCCGTATTTTCTCCTTTACTCTGGGATGCAGCCCAGCACACACATAAAAAACAAAACAAATGCCAAATAAGTTTTTCTATAAATCTGTATGTTTGATACCCAGTTGCTGATGCTTAAAACTATAATTTTCACAAAACTTTTATTTATGTAATCTGAAGAGAGAAAAGAAAATGGCATAAAGCATTTTTTTTAATGCATTTACTGATATTTCCCCTGCTCCCCAGTGAAATTTCTTTCTAAAAGCCTTAGGTGTGTTACAAGCAAATTACAGACTTCTTACTATGGGGCAGCGCTCTCTGTTTCTCACAAGCCCACTTCTAGGAACTGCCTGCAATTAAAGTGAAGAGGAACAACAGTGGAAGCAAAGAGGAGTTCTGGAAGCAAAGGAAGTGCACCTTCAGACGCACATATACCACACATGCACCAATATATTGACGAATAATATGAACTTTTTTTAAAAGAGTGTTTTCTTCCACTTAGCTGGTCAATTTAGATGACATCATGATGGCTAATGGAATTGGGAGACTGAACCAGGTGTTGCAGGGAAATTACAGGAAAAATCCTGTCTGTGTCTAAGCACATGTTAAGCAACCTTCTCTTACATGCGTACAGTAGAATTATGCAGGACATGAGGAAGGCATTCTCTACTGACTTGCAGTGTTGCTATGTTTTACTCTTTCTGAACACGTATGCAAATTACTACTCCATATTCAGAACATCAGCAGTGGTTCATGGAGGGGAGATGCAGTTGTGTCCTCTCAGTGGGGATGCTGCTGCACTCATTAGGGTGGGGGTGAGGTGATGAGGTCAGGGGATCTCTGGAATAGGAAGCCCATAATTTTATGCACACCTCTAGGGCTCCCCCACCAAACCGGAGACTCTACTGAACTTACTGTCCTTGTTGTGTCTCAACCCATTCCTGTCCCAAAAGTGCAGCAGCACCAGAAAGTTGTCATTGTCTTCACCTCCTATTTCATAAGGCCATACCTACCAAAATCTTTCTGATCAAAATTGGGGTGCTCCTTTTTTGTTCCTGAGCTCTCGCGCGAATCTGGTAACTCTCACAAGAGTGTGAGACCCAAACCAAGCATCTTTTGGTCTGGCATGAGCCAGCTGACTTGCGCCAGAGCGCCAGACCAAAAAATGAGACATTCTGGGATCCAGTCAGAAGCCAGGTCTCACTCAAATCGGGACAGTTGAGAGATCTGTGAGCCACCACTGCAGAACAGTTGCACACTTAAAGATAAGATTATTTGTTTGGACAGGAAGAGGTCCCCATCCATCTTAGACACACACATGGAACCATACTTCTCTCCATCAGTTACTGCAGTTGGAGTGATAATATTTCAAAGGCCTTTCCCCCACAAATCTAAATGCATACAATAAAGGGAGGGTTAGTTGCAGTGATAAAACCTACTTTAGCCACTATGCAGGGTGGAGTGGAAGATAGAAGATACAATGACAAATATTCAGGAGATAAGGAATAGGAAATATTCAATAGATGAAAGCAGGAACTGCTGCATAGATTCCACAAGGCTTTTGCAAGAGTTTGCCCTAGCAGGGCTTGGGGGAAGGCATCCCCTTTGGGGCTCCACAACAGGCAGAGTCAGTACTGAATAAAGGGCCAGAGGTCACATTTGAGATATTTATTTATTTAGCCTGTTTGCTTCAGTTAATCAGTTTCTGGAGCTGTGAAAATGACTCTCCAGCTATCTCCACTGTATTTTTCTGTCTTCTCTTATCTCATAATAAATTTATTGCTTCCTATCCTTTCTAATAGGATTACCTGGTTCATTTACATTTCAGGAAATAACTTCAGTATCAGTCATTCTGACTTGTGGGGAACATGATATGTAAAGAATCAAGATGAATGGAAAACTGTTTTATTTAGAAGTCCATTTTTAAATGTTCTGACATTTGCTTGAAATCTTAATGTAATATTAAGAAAGGTGAGCTGAAAGGGGGAAGTCTCTTTCCTATTGCATAAGAAGCAAAGAATGTGAGAGAGGCTTCCTTTTTTTAAAAAAAAAGAATACTTTCCTTAGAGCAAGTAATCAAGTTATTTAAATATATATTCAAACCAGCAACATGTTACATTTATATAACAGGTGATTATCATCATTTTATGAACTTTTTGATTAGAAATAAACTTAACACTAATGAAAGCTGAATTGGTACAGTGATACTTCTGCAATCATTGCCCTCCAATCTTAAGCATAAAAACATCAAGGAATCAAAACAACTTTGGGAATGTTAGAAGAGGTCACTTGCCATACAGTGCATTTTTTTGCCTGAGACTCTTACTTTGTTTTGTTTTAAAGCAAATGAATGCAGAAGTGTGAATTCATTATTGTGGTTATGCTTGATCATTCGCCATATGGTACCACTCCTACATTTGACTGCTGCATAATCCTGTTGCAATGAAGGGTTGAAAATTGAAATAACTGACAGCTCTTCATCTGACTTTTTCATTTCCCTTCCCTGCCTCAGATCTGGTTCTATTTCATTGTGATAGACAATTTTTTGTCCATACTCTGGTAAGATTTTTTCCTAGTTATGATTATCATAATTAGGGGGAACATACCAATTTGAGGATCTATATATAAAACAGGGGTGGGACCAAATTATGCCTTCCATGGTTTTTTATTTGGTTCTTGGAACCCCCAAGTCACACCTACTACCCCCAGACTCACCCCTTGCTGGCTCTGCTTTGCACCCCAGGTGTTTTTGCTTGGCTAGAATATGTGCATGAACTCTGAAAATGTGTCTTGCCTGTCTGCGAGGAGGATGGAGAGGGGTGCTCAAGTCTGCATAGAAGTGTGTAGAAGTACAGGTAACTCTGTACCTCTACTGTACAAAGGTAAATTTTATATTTGTTGCTTTGCTGGCTTCTGCCTCTGTTTTCATTCTCCACTGGTCTCTGGCTCTTGAAAGGTTACATTGAAGGGAAGGTGGCCCTAATGCTGAAAAAATGGTCTCACCCATGACACAGAGCAATGCAACTTGTTCCTTAAAGGGTCTTCAGTTAGATATCCTCCCACCCACAGCACATCCCTTTGTGCCTTCCCAGTTTCTGGTTTTTCACTAAGTGTCTTTTGTTGAGAACTGAAAGGAATTTCCTCCAGTTCGTTCACTGGTTTCAGCTCCAGAGCCCAAATCATCCACATTTTCCCAATGGTGAGCAGCTTACTTCCTGCAACCTCATCTCTGCCTGTCTTTTCCTTGGCTTCATCTGCTCTTTATACAGCAGCAGTGAGGGTGGGCACCAATACACCAAGCCACTTCCATCCAGATTGTATTTATATCCGGCTAGACCACAATAGCACAGAGCAGACGCAAACCCCAGCTGTGCCCAACCTCCCGCAATATGTTGTGTTGATAATGTCTTTGTTGCTTGTGCACAATTTCCAGCATTCTCATAGTTCAATCTTCAGTCGTAAAAATGATTAACAGAATCCGTTTTAGGTATTTTCTTGCAGTACTTTCTAATGGTTCTGGACTACAGCCTAAAAACGTGTAGTTTGAACTGAAGAGGAAATATATTTCTAAGATATTTGCTGTAGCTTAATTAGCCCTCACTTACTGAATTAACATATTGCCAGATATTTAGTGTTAAGCATTCGCTCACAGTCCAAAAGAATGTGAAATTAGATTAGGAAATATTGGCACTATGTTTCTGCCAAAAAGGTTTAAAAATAAGTGGGGTGAAGGGTAAGTCTGTTGGAGGAAATGGGAAGCTTGAGTAGTTAATAGCACTGAGTTATTGGCAAATGTTATGCAAGTCGAAACTGGAAACAGGCAAGTTTGTTAATATAATGTTAATATGCATGACATGCAACACAGCTTTTCAACCCAAGACGGTGACAATATTATCAGGCAAAATGTGCAGATGCTGCTGCTGCTGATTCCTTTTGAATGTTATTATTTAATGAATGCACTGCCTTTTAGGAAAGCTTTCCTAACCCAGTGGCTTACAGAAATAAATTAATACAAATATATGAAGAACACACACTTAAAACGCAAAACATGATACAATCTAGCAATAAACATTAACATATTTAAATACCCTAAATAAAACGAATGAATAAAAAAACTCCATAAAAAACCCAATTTAAAATATTACCAAAGCAACATGCAGTGAAATAAGCCAGATGAGGGCTGGAGCTCAAGTGGTGGAAAACCTGCTTTGAAGATGAATGAGCACACGCTAGTGTAGATAGTTGTACCTACTGTGTAGTGGTAAAAGCGGTGAAGATGGCCTATACTTCAGCAACCCTCGGTGAGTTGCCTGCTAGACACTTGGAGGACAATGTCATTTGTCTCCATAGTGAGCTACATTCCACAATTGATGCAGTCTCAAGTAATTTTTTCCCCCAATGCCCCATCAAGCCATGTTTTATAGGATCAGTTTCAGTTTTTGCAGCCTGATGACACTGACAGGGTGATTGTGATATGTGCCCAGGTGTGCTTTTTTTAAATTCTTGCCTTCTACTAACTTTGGTTGGCAAGACAGCTACTGCCATTCCTTGATCAGGATAGCTTAACCAGGATTGTCCACGGCTGTGTTTTCAATTCTAGTGGTGTAGTTCTTATTTATTGTACATTACCTTGAAACAATTCTGTAGAAGGCAATTAATAAATTGACGGTGGTGATGATCACAGCAGCAGACCAATTAAAATCCTATTCATGTATTATTAGGAATGGGGAGAAATGCAATTGTTTGCATTTAAAAGCAAACCTACCTAATCTGCACTTTCCAAAATAACATGCAAACCAAAATGCAACCATCCTTTGAAATTTGTAGTGCTCTGAATTTTGGAATGCAGTTCTACAGCCAAGTAATAGGTACAAAAATGCACATAACAGGGTAAATTGTGCATCAACATGCATATATTTGTGGAAAATACATACAAAAGTGTGTTATATCAAGGGAAATTGTTTTGCAAAAATGTGTATCTTAGACAATATTGTATATAAACATGTAGGTTTTAGGAGGAAATTATTGATGAATTTTGATGAGGACTTAAAAAAAAAGAAGAATCACAAACTAATGGAGAAACATGGTGAACTGAACATAAGATTGTAAAAATCAGAAACCAAAATCTACAGATCCACCCATCTTTATAGACTGCTTGCATGAGCTCTCCCTTTATCCCTGCCACCAATGTCACAACTCTTTTCTACAACAATTCTGTGATCTGCATGGTTGCCCAGAGAGTAGCATATGACTATTATATGACTATAATAAATGTAAAATGGAGAGCAGCGGCCAATTCCAGCACCAAAGTTTTTTTCTGCATTCCAGCGGAGAACGTAACAGATACTTGAATATTTTCACAAGTGCTGAGGCAGTGGAAATAGATTTCTAGGAATTACAGCTTTCCTTTTGAGATAATTAAAGGTGAAAGTAGGCCACTATTTTAATTTTATCCTGCCGGTGGATGCTTTCAGTTTTCTAATTGCAATGATTACTGCATTAAGGGGAGCTCATGTTAACACCCCAAGTTATGCATTATGAATTATGATTCTATCATTACACAAAGAATTACAGTTAATAAAATGACTCTTGTCGACATCGCTACTATATATACATACTTTATGCCTTCCAGTTGTAGAAATTCTGGCAACTGGTGACAGGATCTACAATGAAAATGCCAGATTTAAAAAATGTCCCATTAGACAGATAGTTTATGCATATCTGTCGCTCTTTGTCACTGAAGTAACACACTGGTTAGTAGTCAGGGCTGTCCTAAGACATTCAGCTGCTGGAGATATGGAACAAATGGTGTTTCCTCACTTTCTGAGAGCCAGTGTGGTATAGTGGTTAAGAGCGATAGACTCATAATCTGGGGAACTGGGTTCGCATCTCCGCTCCTCCACATGCAGCTGCTGAGTGACCTTGGGCCAGTCACACTTCTTTGAAGTCTCTCAGCCCCACTCACCTCACAGAGTGTTTGTTGTGGGGAAGGAAGGGAAAGGAGAATGTTAGCCCAACTCCTTTGGGTAGTGATAAAGTTGGATATCAAATCCAAACTCCTCTTCTTTCTACGTTGAAAAGTTAACCAGGCTGGCAGCTGAATCTTCAACACTGGCCATAGGACAGAGTCCTCCACCATACTTAAGCACAGGCAGCTAGGTTAGGGAGTGCAGAGAAGTCTACCTTCCACATATACCTCTGTCCTTGAACACTCTCAGCATATGCTGCCCAAGACATCCTTCTCACTCTATCTAATGGTAGGGCCAGCCCTGTTAGTAGTTCCATGCCAACACTTGAGTTGTTGGGTACTATTTCAACTGCTATGTCAACTTATTGCATGGTAGCTGGAGTGTGGAGTCTTTAATCTTAGATGCTTAGATGATAGAACTTTGAACTTTTAAGTGTTTTTGACAAAAATGAGAAGCACTAACAAGAAGATGCTTGAGAGCCTTCATGCTTCAGCCTTCTCTCTTTGCAGGGTAATGTTATAGCATGGGAGCAATGCGGCCACTATATGTGCCAATGATGATGAAACATCTCACCAGTGCATGTTCCATTCGAGACATTACAAAAGAAGTGCCTATAACTCTGGCAGAAGCTGAAAGAAGTTTCAGCAAACTACCACTCATCTAAAATACAGGTGTTCTACTATGGGGTAAGGACTACCTAACTATTTTGTCTATTGTGACCTTGCAAGAGAAATTGACTTTGAGAAAACAATTCACGACTTAGCAATGAAAAAGGACCGGGGGCGGGTGGGAATTAAAGCTTGAAACTGAATTGGTTTATTTATAAAACATTAGTGCCTGTGTTGCTACATTAGAATAAGGAAATCAAGATATTGACAGGATAATACCTTTATTTTCGACCACAACTTAAAAAAAGTTGCAGAATAGTCAGTAAGCTTTGTAAAACTCTTATTTGGGCTGAATGCTATACAAAAATAGCAAGAACAGAGTAGAGGTGGAGCACAGTAGAAAAGATACAATGTCGGCTGTGGAATAATTACAGAAATGACTCATGATATTATATTCATGGGATGGGGTGGTGGTAGGCATGTATTGCATATCTGAAATGAGCCCTGAGTGTTGTAGTCATTCGGGAAACTTTCTGACATACTATACTTATATTCTAACTGCGATAAATATGTAATGTTGGGTTCTTATACAATTCTCTACCTGGATATAGACCATTTTCATGGAAGCTCTCTATTATGAAAATGAAGCTCTTCCACCCAGGCAAAAGAAGCCTGGAAATTACACCAACTCTAATAGGTCCAAGGCTGGTGCAAACAGGATAGCGAGTAACCATTATGCATAGTATGAATTGCAACTTTGATTTCTTTGCCTCTGAATACCTGTGAAAAGTGTATAGCATGAGTGCTTATTTATTTAATTTTATTTGTAACTGGTTTCCTGCTCATTCTCCAAGGAATTCAGGTTGTCTTACCAAATTATTTGCCTGCAACCATTTTATCTTCACAACAAAGCTGTGAGGTAGATTAGGCAGAGAGAAAATGACTGGCCCCAAGTAATCAAATGGCTATCATGTCTGAGGGAGGATTTGAATCAGTAATTTATCAATCTCAGTCCAGTGTCCTAAACACTGATTCTGTGGGTGTGTTACTATAGGTTCTAGACCAGAGCAGCATTGATGCCAGTGTTTTCTTGTTGAGCAACAAACATATTTTGAGATGTGGAAGATTCCAAAATGGGAACTGTGTTTTTTTTTGGGGGGGGGGTGTTGACAGTTGTCACTATTTGTAGTCTATTGTTATGATGAATTGCAGCATTATATTTCAGCATTAAAAAGTAGTTAGGGTTGTAATGAGCATCATTAAGAAGTATTAGGGAAATCAGTGTTGGATCTCATTTACTCTTTCCCCCCCCCCTTAAAGGTATACATAATTCCGTTAGGAAATTTAATATTCCTTTCTCTACTGCCTACAAAATATGACCACTGCATTCTTCCCCTTTTGGTTTCCATCTTTCTAAATCTTGCAGTTCACATTTAGTAAAACCCCGCACAATGATTTCTGCCTACCTGGCATACTTATTCCTAATTTCAATCTTATAATTTAATGCCTCTAATAAGTATAAATTTTAAATGAATATGAGGCCCCATTACATATAAATCTGGATAAATTCAATTACCTTTTACAGAAATAAATAGCTTATTGCTCTGAGGTTAGCCATGTAAGAAACGTATTGTCAAATAAAAGTCCCTTTGAATTCCAGCTGGCTGATCAGTGTGTGTTTGTATTTTGCAAAACATCTGTGATGCCTCCTCTGGCCCAGAAGCTAAGGATCTTTTACAATATATATTAGCACTTGCCAGTTTATCCCTCTGGGAAGCTGGCTCTATAAGCGGTGATGAGATGTGGCTCTTTACAGATTAAATATGGATTAAAATCCACGGTCCCAAGATTTTTCATTTGAAGTTGTATTAAATCCTTGTCTGTGTGCTTACCTTTAGTTAAGCAGTTTAAAAGTTAACAAGACCTATTCAAAAACATTTTTTAAAATGACCTTTTTTATTAAAAAAACACTCTGGTTACACTCTAGCAAACTTATTTTGTAAAATTTCCACATCACAGCATAGGCACAATCAGTGTTCTCTGACAAACATCCTCCCAAGTTGTATATTTTAGGGAGTCAGGCTGCCGAGAAAATTAAATGGAAAAAATAAGTAGAACTTCACCGAAACAACTTTCCTTTCTGCTCAATCAAAAATTTCTGGTGGGTGTTGTGATCTAGCTATTCCTTCACAATGTAAGAGTTTAAATGCACACAAAGATTCATTCTGTTTAGAATAAGCTATTGATTCACTTTCACAGAGGAGACAGCTTTACCCATGCAATTTGATGCACAAATTCCATGTATGAAACGAAGCCACTGTGATTATGGAATGACTTTGACTTATGCAATTGTACTTCCCTTCCCTCTTCTCTAGCAGTGCCTCACACAATCTGCTCCAAAGAGTTGAAGGAACACCCAGAGCAAACTGGGGGAGGTTGGGACATGTGGGAGAGAGGGAAGGAAAGTTCTGCTATGTGAGCAGAAGCCATTATGTGAGAGAAGTTTGTTCATTCTCAGAAAATGTGAATACTGTCTCCAACAGTGACCCACCATGGCTATTAGTCATTAACAGCAATTAAGAATTTGTATAATTTTCTTTTAAAGCCATTCAAGTTGGTGCCCTAATTAAGGTCCTCAATAGAGCTATGTTTGTATAGATAATTTATTAGATCCATCAGCAACAATATTGATATTCACAGATCTGAAGAACATCTTTGTTTCCTTTTTGATCTTATTGTTCCTAAAGCTCAGCCAAATCTTTACATTGATTTGGACAGTCAGGATCCTGGGACTTTCCTCATGCAATATTTCCCCCCCAGAAAATATTCAGCTGGGCAACATCTCTGTCCATACTGGATAAACACTGTTACTGACAAATATAGGTGACCATCAACAAGGCCACTGTGTACCCAACTGTCACTGTATACCAGACAATCTAAGTCTATAGCAAAGGTTCAAATGCAGGAGATTGCAATATAAATCTTTACTTCCAGAAATTAGATGCCGGGATTAAAGAAGAGTAGAAATCAGCTGAGTCCCAAAAGTAATATCATACTCGACACTGACATTACAAGTCCTATTGCTGTGTTTGGAGCATGGAAGTGAAAATCAATGCCTATTAAAGTGCCAGATGCAAAATGCAAATTGCAGCTTGGAAGAAGCTTATTGCTACAGGGGCCTCACAGAACACAATGCATAAATGATGGAACATATCCATGATATGAACTAAATGGGTCGTCTTCTTTTTTTAGAGACTTCAGCTATGAGAACTTATAAGGAGTGAATAAATGAGATTCATAGGTGGACAATAAAGTGCTCCAATTCCTTCTTGAAAAATTCAATTTGTGGAAAAGAGGAAGAAAATACCTAGTTGGGTGGCTTTCCCCCCAAAAAAATTCAGGGAACCCTAGGGTTCATTAGAAGCTTACCAGAGGTTATTTATTAAGAAGCTAAATGATAGAAGACAGATTTGCCTGGAAAAAGTTGTAATCATTATCTTCAGTTGCAATGGGGAGTTATGGTATGTATGTTTGTGTAAAGACCAGACCTACTATTAGCTAGAGTGAGACCACCACATCAGATGGTAAATTCTGGCAGTAGCAAACAACTGCTGTGCTATGCAGTCTATCCTCAGATGTGGTGGAAGACAGTCTGTCACCAGACCTGAAGCTACCTGCCCAGTCATCTTCTCTGTGTGGAATGGGAGAAGGCAGCCCTTCCCTTCAGGTAGCAAATTATCTTGGGCCAGACCTACTGTGAGAGCCAGTGTGTTGTAGTGGTTAAGAGCAGTGGACTCATAATCTGGTGAACCGGGTTTGCTTCCTTGCTCCTCCACATGCAGATGCTGGGTGACCTTGGGCTAGTCACACTTCTCTGAAGTCTCTCAGCCTCACTCACCTCACAGAGTGTTTGTTGTGGAGGAGGAAGGGAAAGGAGATTGTTAGTCGCTTTGAGACTCCGTAAGGGAAGTGATAAAACGGGATATCAAATCCAAACTCCTCCTCCTCCTCTTCTTCTTCTGTGTGTGCTTGAAGGCTCACCTGTATAAATGTATTCAGGAAGAGCCACTTCTCATTAAAACTTTCCCTAATTTACACATTTGTGCAAACAATTTCTCCTAATATAATGATTTTGTTGTTGTTATTTTCAGCAATATATGCACTTTATGTACATTTCTCCCTACTATAGATCTTTCAACTGGTTTTTTTTTTTTCATTTTGGGAAAGAGTTGCACAATAAGCACAATACGCACAATTTTATGTTCATTTCCCTCTACTATAGATCTTTTAACTGGTTTTGTTTGTTTTTTTTCATTTTGGGAAAGAGTTGCACAATATGCACAAAGTTTGACTGCCAATACTGATGTGAGGGCCAGAACTTAGCATTTTGAGCCATACTCAGCCTGCTCACATGATCAGTATGCCAAAATATGGCTAAATAATCTCACTGAGATATAGAATATTTGTATATCACCCCTTGTGGATATGGAGAAGCTCAGTAACGACACCATATTTAAGTAACATATGACATATAGACAGAGGTGGAGCCAACTGCTCTGGCACCTGGAGCAGCGCACATGGTGTGCACCCAGGGGCAGGGCCATGGGGGGTGGGGTGGCCATTCCATGGGGGTGGGGTGAACGTCCCAGAGGGCAAGATGCTCAGGGGGGTAGAGCGAGCAGCCCATGGCAGGCTGCTTCCTGGGTAGGGGGGGGGAGCCACGTTGATTTGCCAGCAGCCTTCCTGACTTCACTCTTCCCTTTGACAGCTCCGGGGAGGCTTTCCCTCCCAAGGATGCAGCCCAGCAGCAGGGGGCAATGGCACACCACCCACCTGCCACTCCCAAGCCTTCCCCCAAGCTGTCAAAACGAATGGGGAAGGCGGAAGGCTGCCGGCAAGGTAGCACAACTCCGCCCCTTCCCCCAGCAGCTTGGGGTAGTATTGGGAGTCGTGAGCGGGAGGCACGGTGAATGTCAACCCCCTCAGTGATGACACCCGGGGTGTTCCGCCCCCACCCCCCTTCCTCCGCCCCTGTGTATAGATCATGATCTGAAAAAAGGCATCTATGTAGCAATTTGAATTGTGTGACATTAACTGCACAAAGAGGGTCATTTTTCAAGCTGTATTGCTATAAAAGAAAGACGATTCAAAAATATGCCCCTTTGGGCAAGCATCTGTCTTCTTTCTTTCTTTCTTTTTTTTAAGTGGAAATTATTATTTCACCAGTTTCACTCACTTGATAGAATTTTCTGTCACAGCCTGTCACAGAGATTGAAGTTAAAATGAACATGGGAAAAAAGAAGCAACTTGCTCTCTACTTAAGAAGTATTATAATCCAGAAACTTCCTTAAAACAGCTTTAAGTATTATAATTGCAGAGATTTTGCATGGAACTAGGAGGATTAGAGGAATGTTCGCCACTAAAAAGAATATTCATGCACTGTTAAGCTAGCACGTGGAAAGGGGAGAGAATTTTAAATGTTTTAAAGTGGAGCTGCATGCTGAAAATTGAGTCCACTAATCTTTAGACTACAATTGGTATTTTCCTGTCACTGCCTGACTTTGGTCTTTATTTTATCAGAGTTTAACAGCTATGCATAATTCCATTTTCCAAGAGAGTGACCAACATTAGTCCACCACTGCCGCTCTCCTAATGCCTGTTTGTAGCAAAACAGCAGCTGCAAGTGTTAGTTACAGTCATTTCATTTCCTGTTCCTGTTGCAGATTTCTGTAAAGATCTCTTTAAGCACACAAGGGGTAATATTTCACTGGTGATCTTCACTAGAGAAAAGCACAGTTTGCAACTTGTACTCAGACCAGTGCAGGTTTTTTTATCTGATTTGTGGAATGGTTGCCAAATACTTCATGCTTTGGGCTTCTAAGGTGTAAAGTTGTATTAAAGACATGTACCACGTGAAGCCATTCTATACATATTTGCATTTGAAGCAGCAATATCCTTCTAGAAGAACCTGATAAATGAAACCTTTATATATAAAGCAGTTTGACTGACCAGATGCTGAAACTGATCATTTAGTTGTTACTGAGGTTGGGGAGAAATTAAAATGAGCACAGAGTGGCCTGGGTAAGCTAGAACTGTAAGCTTAGCTTGTGTTGTGCACAGTTTTTAAAGAAAGGTTCTTCTTTCCTTTCTGTGTGCTAGTCCTTGCCACATTCCAAGCTTAACCTTCCAATGAAAGGTTAAGTCCCGAGTATCACAGGGACAGACTTTGGCCTTTCAAATTTCAACAGTTCTTGTGCAAGGTCAAAACTGGGTGCTCCTTACCCACTGCCTCTCAGCTTCCATCCTACTCATGAAGCCCTGCAGTGACCCCTAGATTCAGCACCCAGTACAGTGGAACCAATTGTTGTTGTTGTCGTTTAGTCATTTAGTCGTGTCCGACTCTTCGTGACCCCATGGACCAGAGCACGCCAGGCACTTCTGTCTTCCACTGCCTCCCGCAGTTTAGTCAAACTCATGCTGGTAGCTTTGAGAACACTGTCCAACCATCTCGTCCTCTGTCGTCCCCTTCTCCTTGTGCCCTCCATCTTTCCCAACATCAGGGTCTTTTCCAGGGAGTCTTCTCTTCTCATGAGGTGGCCAAAGTATTGGAGTCTCAGCTTCAGGAGCTGTCCTTCCAGTGAGCACTCACGGCTGATTTCCTTAAGAATGGATAGGTTTGATCTTCTTGCAGTCCATTGAACCATAATTCAACCAGCACCATAATTCAAAAGCATCAATTCTTTGGCGATCAGCCTTCTTTATAGTCCAGCTCTCACGTCCATACATCACTACTGGGAAAACCATAGCTTTAACTATACAGACCTTTGTTGGCAAGGTGATGTCTCTGCTTTTTAAGATGCTGTCTAGGTTTGTCATTGCTTTTCTCCCAAGAAGCAGGCGTCTTTTAATTTCGTGGCTGCTGTCACCATCTGCAGTGATCATGGAGCCCAAGAAAGTAAAATGACTGCTAAGAATGTGAATTTATTTAAGGATAACTATGAAAAATGTTGGATGGAAGTGACAAAGGATTTAGAAATATGGTCAAATCTGAAGCTATCATTGCTAGGCCGAATTGCTGTGATAAAAATGAATGTACTGCCAAGGATGCTGTTCTTGTTTCAAACATTGCAAATTTTGGATAAAATGGATTGTTTCAAGAAGTGGCAGAGAGATATCTCTAGATTTGTCTGGCAGGGCAAGAAGCCTCAAATAAAATTTAAGATATTAACTGATGCTAAAGAAAGAGGTGGATTTGCCCTGCCAGACTTTAAACTTTATTATGAATCAGCCGCTTTTTGCTGGCTGAGAGAATGGCTGCTTCTTGAAAACACTGACGTGCTGGATCTAGAAGGTTTTAACAACGTATTTGGGTGGCATGCATATTTGTGGTATGATAAGGTCAAAGCACATAAAGCGTTTAAAAACCATATTGTCAGAAAAGCACTGTTTAATGTTTGGATAAGATATAAGGACTTGCTTGAAAATAAAACCCCAAGGTGGTTGTCACCAATGGAAGCGAAGGAACAGAAAAAGCTCAATATGGAGGCTAAATGGCTGAAATATTGGGAAATTTTGGAACAAGAGGGAGATAGATTAAAACTACAGAGTTTTGAAAAACTAAAAAATAGAGTGCGAGACTGGCTCCATTATTACCAAATAATGGAGGCATATAACTTGGACAAAAAAATTGGCTTCCAGGTGGAAAAATCAAAATTGGAAACAGAACTGTTAGATCCCAAAATTAAGAATTTGTCAAGAATGTATAACTTGCTGTTGAAATGGAACACTCTGGATGAAACGGTGAAATCAGCTATGATTAAATGGGCACAAGATGTTGGACATAATATTATGATGGCTGACTGGGAACAGTTATGGACCACAGGTATGAAGTTCACAGCATGTAATGCCTTAAGAGAGAATATAATGAAAATGATCTACAGGTGGTACATGACACCAGTCAAGCTTGCAAAAATTTATCATTTGCCCGATAATAAATGTTGGAAATGTAAAGAGAATGAAGGTACATTCTTTCACCTTTGGTGGACATGCCCAAGGATTAAGACTTTCTGGGAGATGATCTATAATGAAATGAAAAAGGTATTTAAATATACCTTTCTGAAGAAACCAGAGGCCTTTCTCCTGGGCATGGTCAGCCAATTGGTGCCAAAGAAGGATAGAACTTTCTTTATGTATGCTACAATAGCAGCAAGAATACTTATTGCAAAATATTGGAAGACACAAGATCTACCCACCCGGGAAGAATGGCAGATGAAGGTGATGGACTACATGGAACTGGCGGAAATGACTGGCAGAATCCGAGACCAGGGAGAAGAGTCGGTGGAAGAAGATTGGAAGAAATTTAAAGTTTATTTACAGAAACATTGTAAAATTAAGGAATGTTAGAAGGATGTTGGAATGAAGTTATGTGGCTTTAGCAGAAATGTTATAAAGGATTAAGTAAAAATAGACTGTTAATTGGTGAAAAGAGGGAAAGTAAAGTTACATTATATTAAGATAAATTATAGGACAAAAATTGGGAAAGATGGAAAGGATTTGCTGAAATAGCTAACTGAACTAGAATACAAAAAAGGGAGGTGTGAGGAGGTCAAGGAAACAAGCAAATGAAAGATAAGTTATGGGAAGGTTCGCTATGTTTTTTAATTGTTTCTATTTTTCTGTTCTTTCTTTTTCTTTTTCCTTATTGTGATGCGTTGACTTGTTTTTGCTTAATTTGGTGTTTTCTCTTTTTTCTTGTTGTAACCTTTAAAACTTTAATAAATATTACTTTAAAAAAAAAAGTAAAATCTCTCACTGCCTGGAATAACTTGGTTAAATAACTGGAATCAGTTATGCTTCCCTAAATCCACCTCTGCAGAATTCCTGAACACATTTGTGGGAATACACTACATGCTACTGGTATGGCACCACAGTTTAAGGAAGGCATAAAAAATTATTACAGTGGAACCTCGGTTGCTGAACGTAATCCATTCCGGAAGACCATTCGACTTCCAAAATGTTCGACGACCAAGGATCAAAGGGCAGTCGACAAAGACAATGGAGAAAAAAGATAAAAACTCCCTGGAAGATGCCTGACTTCCGAAAAATGTTCGAAGATGGAAGCAATTACTTCTGGGTTTTCAGAATTCAGGATCCGAAATGTCCAGCTTCTGAGTTGCTCAAAAACTGAGGTTCCAGTGTACTTGAAAAGAAAAATGAGCTTAAGTGCTTCTGCATTTAGTAAACATTGTTCCAGGCTAATATTTTGATTGGAATATGATAAGTTTTATAAAAAAGAAAAAGAAAATCTAGGTGATGCCACGTTTCACACTTACAGAATCTAACAGTTCCAAGTACAATCAAAAATATATGACAGCCGTGTTCTTATATAAAGCTATAACCATCAGTTACCAAGCAGTCTTGTCCAAGCACAAGAGCACTCTCCCTCTCTGGTATTCAGGAGAATTCACTTTAGAATGGAATACAGGGAAGGTATAAATTAGTTAATCATAAATTTATCCTCACAGTGGAGTGCTATGTATATTGCTTGTGTAGAAAAGGTAATACACTGCCTATATTAACATCAACTGGAATATAAGGATATACTATTTCTGAAGTCTTTATTTGCAAAAAATGTGTGGTACTCTGCTGCAGCATCTCACAAAAGTTTTCCTTGGTTAAATGAATATCGATATGTCACCTGGGTAAAATTACCATCTCAGGAAAACAAGTGTCTTTTCTCCCGGGTCTAAACTCAGAAAGCCCACAAGCCTATTAAAAATAACATACATCTGCTTTTGAGCAGGACAAACATCCAAACTGAAGAATAAAGAGAGAATATCTTTTATAGTTGTTTGCAAGACACAGAGAGAAAGCTACGACTTTGAAGTAGACAGCTAATTACAAAATGTCCATTGGCTGTTTAACAAGCACAGACTACTTGCAATTAATTTGGAGCATAAAATGTTGGGTGTATGGGTGTGAGGGAGACAAACTGTCAGAGGTTCAAACTGGAGCTTTTCTCGCCTTTTCACCATGATAGCACTAGGCACCCTCATGTCAAGTGTATGCTGAGAAGCCATGTCAGTTGAATCCTCAGATGGCAACTTTTTTGCCAGCTGAGAGACATTCTAATTTCTTTCTGTAGCAAACTCCTGCTTCTTCAAGCTGGGGCTGACAAAGAGCAGGCTCTTCTGTATCGTGTTCCCCTAGGAAAGGGGGGTGTCTTTATTTATTTCACATTTGACCTTTTCATGTTTTTCCTCTCTTCTCTCCCCCCCCCCAAACGATGTTAATTGACCCTTTTGTATCTATCTGAATAACAGAGCTTAGTGGAGAATGACAATAGTTATGGGATAGATTATCATCCCTGTATGTCAGCGCTATCTCTCTTTACACACACACACACACACACACACACACACACACACACACAAACCTGCAGACCATCACAACCTTGTTAGAAAATGGGAGGGAAATTGAGAGGATTTTAAACTAAATACTCCGGCTGCAACCATATAGACACTTATCTGGGATGTGAAAAAATTCAATTCAATTTGCATTTATAGGCAAACCTATTGAATTCATAATACAGTAAATGAGACATAGTGATCCTTCCAAATTTACATTCCTCTGGATGTTGCAATGCACTTCTTCAGCCAAGTAATCTGTACAAGAATGCATCTGCTAGGATGCAAAAGATGCTTATATAACTGAAAATAAAATAAAAAAATCATCATGTTAGGGAAATTGATTGTTCTGCAAAAAATGTGTATATTAGGCACAATTGCCTACAGAAATGGGTTTATTATCAGAAATTTGCACAAAAATGCTGATGAATTTTCATGAAGCCTTGTTCTGTGGTAAAACATGTTCTCATACAGGATTTGAAGTGGGGTGGGATTGCCATAGAGACCAAAACAGAGGTTGAAAAAGGCAAATAGGAAAAATCTCTTGGCCTTTTCTGAGGGGAGAAATGTTCTGCCTCATCATAAAATTAAGCATTCTAAGGTGAATCTCTACTAGCCCATTAGAATTCAATTCTCTAATACAGTGGTACCTCGAATTACATACGCTTCAGGTTACACACTCCACTAACCCAGAAATAGTACCTCGGGTTAAGAACTTTGCTTCAGGATGAGAACAGAAATTGTGCTCTGGTGGCGCGGCAGAAGTGGGAGGCCCCATTAGCTAAAGTGGTACCCCAGGTTAAGAACAGTTTCAGGTTAAGCACGGACCTCCAGAATGAATTACCCTAAGTTCTTAACCAGAGGTACCACTGTATTAGTAATGATATTTTTCTTGGGTGATATTCAGGGGCTGATGATGTAATTTGTAATTGGTGAGAAAGAGGAACTAGGCAGAGGTGTGTCCCCCTCCTAAATAAGAAAGGTACAGGAAATTGAATGGGAGGAATTTAGGTGGGCAGCTGTCATGTTCTGCTTCAATGCTGGAACTCAGAGGGCAAAGGTGGAGCTGAGACTGCCCAAAGATTGCTGGGCTATGGAGTGCTGTGGGCTTACTCTGCCAGAAGTTGGGAGCAGACTAAGACTACATCCACCAGACTCCCCCTTGTGAGAACTTCAGAGCCTTCAAGAACCAACCTTCTGGCCTGACAACAAGCACTCTTTCATTCAGCTTCAGGCACTCCCGGAGGTTCCAAACTGTTGGTCTGCAGCGGGGTGCATCTAGTTATTCAGGCTCAGAGGAAAGAGTCCACGAGGGTTAAAACTCTGGCCCTATAGGCCCTGGTGGCCTGGGAGGTTCCTATGGAAGCTCTTGTCCAATACCTCAGTCACAATTATAGTCTTATTTTCCCCAGTCAGCTCTAAGCCCTGACCCAGACCAGTTCTCAGAACTCCTGAAGCTACTTGATCTGTGCCCAGGTCACTGTTGGATATGGAGCTCGTGGCAGCACCTAGAGTACCTTTGAGGGCAACAGCTGTGGGAACCCATGAGTGGGATACAGAGCTCCTCTGAAATGAACCTGAAACACCCAATCAGAATTGTGGGGCCATAGAAGTGAGGGACTTGAGAAAACTTCCCTAAACAACTGAATATTGGGAACTTGTGGAAAGGGAGGCACGGTTAAAATATATGCAGGGACAAGCTCTCCTCATTCATGTGTACTTGGGTATACCAGGATATCTTCCTGTACTGTCACTATCCTTGATAGAATATGTGCTTTCTAATCAATAAATGTGATCCCTTAGTTCTACCCAATATATGTCTGCTCAGTCTTTTTATTCTTTCTGACCACAATTTGGATCTGCTAAACATTTCCCCTCTGCCCCTATTCTCTTTTTTTCCAGTTCAGAAATTAAATAATAACCATGCATTAAAAGGTGATATTTTCTTTGTTCCAGAGAGGCAATAAAACAGCATCATATAGTGACAATCAATCTGAATTTGAGACGTATTGTGCTGCTTCAGTTCTTTTCTGTCTCTGTCATTAGCTTGAAATAACTCCCCACGGCTTATTTACACTTTAAAGTTTCTTTTCTGCTTAAAAATGAACATTTTCTTTTAAAACAGACATACGTAAGCAAAAGTGATCAACTTATCTAAATTTGTTTTCCTTGCATTTTTAAAAATCTAAACTATTCTGTTTGTGGTGCTCAGTGTATAGAAGCAGAAAAAAATCTGAGATGGTACAGAGCATGAGAGCCGCATTGGGAAAGCACTTTTGTATTGTCAAAATGTCCTGCAGTTGACAGTGATCTGTTTGGCAGCCCATAAACCTAAGAACCAGGATCAAAAGTCCCCTACAACTTGACTTTTCTTATTCTTTTTCTTAATATTGCACAGTAAAATGTGACGGTCCTAATCCTGCATAGATTCCCAATGGCACCTCAGTAGGAATCCAGAAATTATTCATGGCCCCTAAATCATTTATATATTTGGTGTGGGGTTTTCCTTGCAAAAATTCAGATTGCCCATCAACAACCTTTCACATCATTCTCCTCACTCCACATATGGCTCATTGTCTCACAACTTTGCATGAACCAACATGGATTACGATACACCTTAATTGTGCTACTGACATAAGGACAAAAAAGGTAAAGGACCCCTGGACGGTTAAGTCCAGTTAAAGGCAACTATGGGGTTGCAGCGCTCATTTCGCTTTCAGGCCAAGGGAGCCAACGTTTATCCAGCTTTCCGGGTCATGTGGCCAGCATGACTAAACTGCTACTGGAGCAACGGAACACTGTGACAGAAGCCAGAGTGGACAGAAATGCCATTTATCTTCCCACCTTAGCGGTACCTATTTATCTACTGGCATGCTTTGGAACTGCTAGGTTGGCAGGAGCTGGGACAGAGCAACGGGAGCTCACCCCGTTGCGAAGATTTGAACCCCAAACCTTCTGACTGGCAAGCCCAAGAGGCTCAGTGGTTTAGACCACAGCACCACCCGCATCCCTAGGCTACTGCCATATGAGGCCTCAAATAACATAGGTAGCTATGGTCAGGTATGGTGTTGCCTTCTCCCATACTGAACTGCCAATGCTTTGAGATATAGAGACCATTAAGTTACTGATTGCCCCCTCAATTACACCTGCAGTTTGTGAGGTGGGGGTGGGGAATTTCAGGCCAAATGCAGCAGTCCTGCAGGGGGAGGCAGCAGCTAGTTTGGTCCTGCAATTATGCACCAACAGAGCCAATCCAGCATTGCCAATGCTGCAGCCCCACAACCTGGACTTTGCGACTCTCTCGCTTCTGTCACATGGAATGTGCCCCTCATGTCTGAACTGGCTTAAAACAAAAGTGTGAAAATGCAGTATTTGTACCAGGTGTTTGGCACATCTTTTGAATAGTCAGTAACTCATTTGGATTTCAAAGAGGCTGATAGTATGGAAGAAGAAGAAAAGTAGACTAAAGAGCCCCCTATTAAAAAACAAACAAAACCTTTCCCTTCCTCTATGCAGCAAAAAGAAGGTGTATTATCTGAAGGTTGCTGTTTGCAATGTTTTTTGCCCCATGTAAAATAATATCTTATCTCATCACTGAAGATCAGCCTATCAAATCATGGGGAGCAACAATGATATTTATGACATTAAAGAGACCACAGCAATAGCAGTCTTGAGATTTGAACATTTAAAATGCTATTCCATGTCAGTAGCACAACATATGTTAAAATATTTCATTTATCAGAGCTCACACAACTCAAAGGCTGATTTCTTTCAGAGCCCTCTTCTTGTGCCTTAGTGTACTGGTTCAGAAGTTATTTTATTTGAATTGGTGCATCACTGTGGAGAGGAAATTGCAAGTCATGGATACAAATCTATATGAAACATATTTCTAAACCATTACCATGCTGAAGGTAAGCAGATCTGGGTCTAGTGAGATCCTGGACTGCCTGGGAACTACATATACTTGAGGTCCAGGATGGAACAAAGTAGGGATAAACATGTAATAAACTTAAAATAAGACACCCAGAATGTAAGAACCTTGCATTGTGTTGATGCAGGTGCCAGCTTTTACGCTGGTGGCACTGGTGTTGTGGAATGTACTCCCTGCTGAAATATGGCAGGCCCCATCTGCACTGGTATTCCACTGGCTTTGAAGACACACCTATTTAACACAGGCATTCCCTTGATTTCTTGACCCTAGTCTCATTTTTTTTATTGCTGTGCTGTTTCAATGTGACTGCTTTATTGCATATTTAATAATGGATTGCTATATTTTAATATTTTATTTGGATTGTATATTTTAATTATGGTGTCTTTTTAATTATTCTGTATTTTAACAACATTGTGCATTTTTTTCAATGTTTTGTAGACCACATGGAAGCCATCTGGGCATTAAGTGGTATATAAATTAATAACAAATAAAAATGTAATAAATGATATATTGCTTGTTTGATCCACCTTAAATGAGCAATTTTTAAAGGAATTTTAAGGGACATAAAGAATATATATATCCTTTCAATACTGTTAGATACCTGTTTTTGCATATTCATATGAATTATTTTGGGCAATCTACTTGCATGTTGTAGTGGGCAATTCATCTGATTCATCACACATATTGGCTTTGATTTGGCAGTTATGATGCACATATTTCTCTTCATGAAACAGGAAGTCTCAGCATATATGAGGATAAAATCACACAAATTGGATCCCATCCAGAAAACAAACCCTATGCTTGTACATGAAAGATTTCCCTTTCCTAGCAGGCAAACAAAGTCCTGTGCATGCACGCATGGCCTGCGATTGCACCAATTTTATTTTATTTTTTAAAATGTGCTTCCTTTTGAATCTCAAGAGTCCCCAGGTAGTCAGTTAGAACCAAGCTAGGAGCAAAACAGTATCTGATTTAGCACCCTGCATTCCTTACAGCTGTCTCAGCTAAACCTCAAGTTCACTTTAGAAAATGGATTTTTTTTTTAGAATGGCATGCTCTAACTATGCCCTTTCATGCCCCTAGCATTCATCTTACAGTAATAGCTGAGAAGAAGCAGCTAAGGTTCACCTAGGTGGGCTGTGTGTTACCTGGAGATTCACCCTTCACTGAGTTTTCTCTCCTATCATGCACCAGCTACCCAGCCCTCCACAAGTCACAGCTGATAGATCATCTAGGTCATGGCCCATTCAAAGCTGTAAGAGAGGAAACAGAAAATCCTGCTCTAAGCACCTATTTCATAGTCCGAGTTCATTGCACTAAATTGTGCTTTAACAATGTTGATTCATTTGCAGACTACCTGGACTTAGAGTGGGGGGGGGGACCTCCCAGGTTTTTTCTAAATTAAGAAACCGAACATGTATTGCCTTTTGACAAAAGGTCCTAGCTATCTTCAGAAAATGCATGCCCACAAAATTTCCGTTACAGGTTTGATGCAAATCTTAGTTTCAGTTGCCTTTTAACTTAACACTCACTATTTCTCAGGATTTAGAAAAGAGCAAACTACACTGTATCCATAAAAAAATATTCTAGATTTAGAAAAGAGCAAACTACACTGTATCCATAAAAAAATATTCTATATACCACCTTTTACTTATTATAGAAGCTATACTCCTTTTTATAATGACAGAACATCTAAAGCTCTTTAAATTGAATAAAATACAGTAGTGCCTCGGGTTAAGTACTTACTTTGTTCCGGAGGTCCGTACTTAACCTGAAACTGTTCTTAACCTGAAGCACCACTTTAGCTAATGGGGCCTCCTGCTGGCTAGGGGCTGGGCGTTGCCTGGACCTCACCAAGATGGCCCTGTGATTGCGCCAGGCTTATTAGCCAATCAGATTTGAGTGGTGCGATTGTGGGGCCTATTTAAGCGGTGGTGCGACGTGGCTGAGGCACTTGCTTTGTGCTGCCGAACAGCCCTACCCCCCACCCTTTCTTGGTTTGAGTGCTTTGGCCTTGCTTTGGACTTCGGTTGGTTGCCTGCCTTGTGTCAGGGGCCTGGTAGGAATTTTCCCATTTGGCAGATTGGCACTGGCCACTTGGTTTTCGCCTACCTCTCAGCAATCGCCACAACTTTGTAAGGTTTGGCAGTTAGGCACTGGCTCAGTGATGTGTGTGGGAGGGAAGGTGTGGCCATCACCTGCCCCTCCATAAAAGGGGTATTCCTTTAAAGGAATCTGGGGGTCCTGGATCTCGTCCAAAGTCCGCTTGAGGGGCTAGGGCCATGCCAGGACCACAGGAACCCCGTGAGCTTCAGTTCGTTTTCGAAGTAGCTCCCTCGTTTGGTGTTTACACTTCCAGACTTCCTGCTGGGTGGGCAGGAGTCAGTTATAGTTTTGTCAATGCCTAAGCCAATACTGCTCGCATTCTGTAATCAATAAAGTTGTGGCCTAAATTTTGCCCATCAACCTTTAAACTAAAATATGTGTCTGTGTGCATTTATTTATATGGGGGGTGTCCTGGGGTCCTCAAGACGAAAAAACATTGCACTTTAAAAATAAATAATCTCTGCAAATTTAGAGCTCTAAACCCTTTTGCAATGTTAGCTAACTTTTCTTTTGTCAGGATAGACAGAAGCTTCTATAGTTTTTGGTAACTTTAGCATTACATTTACAAGTGAACTAATATTTTTTTTGTAAAGCAAAAACCTTTCATGGATTGCAACTCCAGCCTAAGAAAACTCCCAAACATCAGAAGACACAATAACAAGCACACATCCCTTTTGCAGCAGACTTCCTGTGAACTAAGGCAAACAAGGAACCTTCATGCACTCTCATCTAAAATTCTTCTGTTACGGATAATCTCCAAAGGAATTTTAAAAGAAAACCAGACTTCACTGTTGCACACTAGAAAGGGACCTTCATATGTTGAAGTGCCTTCCAGAATATCCTTTTGCAAGGAATGCAGTTTTCACCAGTTCCAGTGCTGCTCCTAAGTTATCTATTAATCAATTTGAGCTAGTCTTTTACTATTATCCCCTTTCAATAGATCACCTTAACATCATTATGCTTGTCTCACTTTGTTACCTTTGAGTATTTGCACACTGTGTTCTTAGTGGCCTCTTAATCATTGCAGGTTTCCACTAATTGAATATAGCTGTCATTAGTTTCCCTTAGAGTTTTCTTGTCTTCTAACATACTTAGGAGGGCATGTGATTAGGTCAGCGTGGTCACTAATGGGCTGGCAGTCCCTTTTGCACATGAATCCTTTCCTGAAGGGGGTGGTCAATATCTTCCATTATTTGGCCATCAGCATCATACAATTAATTGTTTCCTAGAGAAGAACTTGATATTTTAGAAGCTGCTGACACTCAGGAACAGTCAGCTATCTGTCTGCCAGATAGCTCTTTAAATAAGGGAGAATCCCAATTACAGTTCATGCTTCAAGCGACAGCCAGTCAAGATCAGTGCAGTATGATGGCATAACCCAATCAAAATAACTGATATTAAGTATTTTGACTTGGGGAAAAAACTTTTCCTTTCATCTGTTTACTCGGTGACAGAACTAGGTTGACAAGCCTGGAATTCTCAGGTTTCAGCCTCCACTTTTATTATTGCTGTATGCCACCCCAATCTCTGAACGGTGTGAAATTTCAGGGGTTCCAGGGGTTCACCCCAAGTTCGTGTTCCCTTTTGGAATGAGGCATAGCAGAGACTGTGGTGTCTTTATGATATATGGTTATTTACACATATATACCATAAGCATACAACAGGGAGGTTCACAGCATTAATACCCCAAAAGAGTCTTGTTTCTCCCATAGCTGCAGCCTTGGATTCAAGCTCCCTCCTTCTGCTTTTCCAGACAGCAGCTTTTGCATCCAGCATTTAGCTCACATAACTCAAACTCTGTTGAGGGAGCCCACCCACCCCAATTTATGTCTCCTACAGATCCCCTTCCTTTGTTCTTACACCTCACCCAGCAGCTACCCTGGCTTGATTAGCTTTTAACATTTACTTATATACTTAACCTAGAGTACTCTTCGCCAACCTGCTTTCTTCCAGATAGGAATCTACTTCTCTCAGAATTTCACTTATCTCATCTTAAAATCAATTGTCCAAGTTTTGCAGCAATTCATGATGATTATTTTTAAATATCCTCATGAAAACTCAATTTTAGTGTGAATTTCTCCTAATGAATGTATTTTACATACAGTCTTGGCTAAGCTACACATTTTTTGCAAGCAATTTCCCCTAAAATAATGTATTTTTTATGTTATTTTCACTAAGATCTTGGTTTTTATGCACACTTTTATATATGCATATTTTTTTTACATTATTTGATTAGAGAACAAAATTCAAAGGACATTCAAAGAACAGCTGTGTTTCTGTTCACTTATTTGATGTAACACAATATTTTTTGTTTGATTTAAAATGGAAAATTAATTTTGTTAAAAAAACCTGCTTTATATGTGTAGCGAATCAAATTTCTCCTCCATCCCTACTTTCAGATGCTTTGCACTACAACTTCCATTATCCCTGGCCTTTGTGGCCAAGGTTGATGGCAGCTGGAGTCAACAACAGGAGAAAAGTGTGGATTGATTGAATGATTAATGGAAAAACGTATGCTCAGTAAAGACCAGATAAAGCCAGGCCACCTAAACTTTGTGCAAGCAAATCAGTATGAATGCTTAATGAAAGGGAATCTGTTGAGACCCTGGAGTGCCCTTTAAGGCAGAGAAGATGAACTCTGTGCTGGATGAATCAATAGTAAGGCAACTTCAATTGAAGCAGAGATACCATTTAATTTAACCTCATGTGAAATTTAAGGCAAATTTGGAAGTTTGTGTTACAATCAGACCTATGACTGAAGTCAAAACTCTGTAGTTTTGATAAGACTAGAGAAATGCTCAGAGTGTCTTACATGCCCCCAATATTCTGTCTAGACTGATGTTTGAGGCAAATTTGAAAATTTCTACTCAGGGAAAACCAGGTATATTAAGGATAGCAAAAAAAGAATTTCAATGTGACTACTGACGCTTTGCAGATAAGTGTTTGCAGATAGAAAGAGATTATAATTTCTTATTGTACTTTCTGATGGGGAGCTGTATCCAGCACTGCATCTCTGCTGGCACAAGAGACTTACGTGTGTGCAACAGAATGGTTCTTCCTCTCCTACCCTTCCAGCCCCCACACAACATCCAAATCAGATCAGTAGGGTTGGGTAACCCTATGGAACAGATTTTGGTGCAGGGGGAGGAATGAAAACGGAAATCCCATTGAAGGAATGGAACTCCATTTGTGCAGTGCTGACAGTGTGTCTTCTTACGCATGTTTTCTGAGCTATCACAAAGACTATAGCCATTGTGTGCATAGTTTAGATCTTCCAACTGCCTATTTTCTTGGAGGTGGGAAAACAAAAACCCAATTCTCTCTTTGCTGTGCAATGTCCACCACAGTCTGAACAAACAATGGAATGTGCCCTTGTTTACTCAGGTTTCCTTTGAAACTTCCAGGAAGCTGAGTGTTATCAATCACTTTGCATTCAAGGTTGATGTATAGTCACAAGAACAGTTTTAAATTTGGATGGCATTCCACAATCACCTAAAATATTCCAAATTATTTTCTGTGGATGCTATCAAGCACCTTCTCCAAAAGTCCCAACATCAGCAAAAGCTGCATCAGCACTTAAAAAAAGAAAACACTTTGCAGCAGTTACTTGCCTATGATGTAGAATAACCAGGTATGCCCAAAGTATTAAAATCTTCTTTGTTTTATTATCTATACTTTTCACTGCAGAAATGTAGAGCACATTGTTTGCTAATTTTCTGGTGGTAGCCATCAATAAAAATTAGCATTTAGGGCTCTTGGTGGCTGATGCTACTTAGTTTAGGGATTAGTGTAAAGGGAGCTGGGGAATATCTAATATAAATTGATGATGCTTTTACTATGCATCTCATTAAAGTCATAAAGAGACTTGGAATTTATGTCAAGGGTAAATAACAAAATGGTATTGTATACGGACAGCTCATTAAAATCTAAAGGTGAAGGACTCTGTTCAGAAAGCCATTAGATAACTCTGTGAACTGTTTTCTATAACATCCTCTGAGTGGTAAGAAAATAGAATGCAAATTAAGTATGCCCTTAACACACTGCTCAAATAAGGGTTTAATATTCTGCGAGTGGTGGGCATGACATGTTATAGGCTACCCTAATTTAACAAAGTGCAATTGGCAGAAAATGTAGGAACAGAAAGTGCTGCAAAAGAATCTGACTTGCCCGGGATAATTGGCCAAAATGCTGCTTGGCAGAGCAAAGTTTTTGAGATTAAAAAAGAGAGTGAAATGAGGGAGGAGGGATACAAGGCCTAATTTGTTTTTTGAATGAATATATATTAAAGTTTGAACATAAGTTATCCTTGTAAAATTTCCATCACCTCCGATTTCTTTTGTCACAGCTCGGGTGAATTTTTCTTTACCAATCAGTTTGCACATAATATTTATGATATTGCCTTTGGCCAGGCTTTTGTTAGCGGACGGCTGAGGGGGCTCAGCCCCAGGATCTCCCACTTCTTTTTCTTGCTATAAAAAAGATTAAATAAAAAGCCTTGCTTACAACAGGGATAGGAAAACGATGTCTCCTTAAATGGCTACAACTCCCATTAGCCTCATTCAACATTCTGAGGGGAAAGAGACTCTGTCCTGGTCATCAGGGGATGTATTTTCCCACCTGCCTTGCCCCACCCTCCATAGAATAACAAGCAACTGGAGATCTGGACAGCGAGGTCATCTGCATGCAGGTAGTGTCCAATGGTAGACTCTACAAAACCTGCTGAGGAAGTGTCTTAAGGAAATAAGTGTTGTGCATGAGACCACATGAAATGACACTGTGCCATGCAAAGTTTAGAGGACACACCAGTGAGGAGGCTAGACAAGGGCTTAAACAAGAACAGGACAAAGGAAGGAAATGTTGACTGCACCCAGATAAATCCAGAGCCATCTAGGGGCTCAACTGTATAATGACACTATCCACATTCATTGTGTCCTGTAGTGACCAGTGCAACTGAGACTACAATGATCTACTGGGTTTGTAAAGGATAAGGTGGTTTCTCAAGTAACCTGGTCCAGAGCTGTATAGGGCCATATATGTTTGCACTAATACCCTGAACTTAGCCCCATAGCAAATTAGCAGCCAATGCAAATTCTGCAAGCAAAGTGTTAAATGTTAGAGGGAATCTGCTTCCACAAGCATCCTAGCTGTCTTGTTCTACAGCCTCAAGACCAACTGCAAGAGGATCCCCACATAGAACACACTGCAGTAGTCCAACTGTAATGTTACCAATGCACGGACAACTGTGGTCCAGCTATCCCGATCCAAGAATGGCTCTTGCTGTCTTACCAAGGCACTCCTTGCTACTGAGGACACCTGCACCTCCAGAGCCAGAACTAGATTAGAAGCAATCCCCAAGCGGCCTCCCCAGCTTACATCCAGTAACGTAAGCACCTGCATGCAACACCTTGAGCAGCAGGCAAAGGCTGTTTGCCATTGAGTGTAAATCTCATCCCTTAATATTTGTAGTTTTTAGTTCATTTGAGCAAATTTCTGGGCTCCCAGCATCTTTTAATGTAGTCTAAGCACCCTTCCTTAAAATCTATTAATCTTTAATAGCAACTCTGGAATAATTATAAAATGAGTATAGGTACTAGTAAAATTTTAGTTTTATTGCAACACACACTCTGTTCTCTCTACACAGAAATTCTTGTTTACAGAGATTTTTGGCTGGCCTCAGTACAGCATATTGCACATCAAAGAGTATCTGATCAGTACTATTTCTCCAGAAGTGTAAAATCATTTTAAGTAAATGAGGCTGACTAATAAGCATGTAAAGTATGCACTTTTGACAACACGCAGTAAGTAGGCTCTATTAAATAGTAATATTGCTAATAAAATTAGCAGTGGCTACACCACTTTGATTTAAAAACATTTTTTCACCCAATAAGGGGGGGGGGGGGAGAAAGCTGATGCATCTCCAGAGTTCTATGAGAAGCGAGTCTTACTGTGTCCCTGGGAGCATGGATTGGGCTGCCACACCTGGTGTCAAGAAAGTAATTGTTGGGCAAGGCATCCCTTCCACCCAAATGCCAACACTGTTACCTTGCACATCGCTTTGACCCTTAGAAGGGAAGGGAATGTGCAAAACTGCCCGCAGGAGAAGACAGGGAACACACATTTGAATGAACACTCAAAGGAAGAGGTTGCTTTTCCATTATTGAGCTATGCACTGGAGAAATGAAATTTGTGACCAGATGGAATCTCATGTTCTGAAATGGTTGAAGAGGGAGGAAATGGGAGGTGATGCCCTTCACAATCCCCTCACATTTTTAAGCATTAAATTTTAACTTTATCCCCAACAACGGAAATACTTCTTAAGAAACTCATGGATGGTGATTTCTCAAGTATGCCAGAAACTACAGTGATCACTGAACACTTCGCTGAGCTCATCTTACTTAATCTGTGCTTTTAACAGATGATTAAATAGGAACGAGATAAAGGTGTGGGTGGGAGAATTGATGTGTGTTATGAACTGCTTCATTAATAAATAGGAACCAGCTCTCAATAATATTTAAGGCCAACTTTTCAATAATGCAAGATATAATCAAATAAAGTAAATAAAATTATAGCTCTCACCAACAGTCCTTTTTAAATTTATGACTCAAATTTGCATATTCATTTCCTTTGACAAATATTCATCTGAACCCACACTTTCAGAGAGGTTCAGTGTAGTTCAATTTAGCTACTTGCATCTATTAATTCATCTCCATTTCCATGGAAGGCAAAAATAAAATAAAATGCTTTGCTTCTACTTCTGCAGAACAAGCGTGGCAGTTGCCCAGTGCTAAATTATTAGCTTATCACTCACTACGTAGATTGGTAACTACCTGAATCTTACCATATCCAACTTAGCTCTTATCCACACAGTGCTATTTTATTAAAATGTACTTTCTGCTTTTGGGCAAAAGCCCCCACAGAGGCAAATGAATAACAATCACATTTGAACAACCACAGCCACTCTAAGAATGAGGAAAAATAATAGTCTTTCTAGCTAAAGAAGAAAATTTTCAAGAAACTAGAGAACAGATTTTGACAAAGAACTAATAATTTCTTGACTGTTAACACTGAAGGACTGGTAACTCGAAACACCATGCATCCTTGAGGCAATGGGTTGTACCCACCAAAGCTGTCCTATTAATTCAAGTTGTTTGGCCTGTGCAATGGGACTTCCTCTCCCTGCACACCCTTGCAGTCCCCACAAGTCTATTATGAGGTTTCTCCCAACCCTTCAGAGAAGAATTTGGAGGGTACAGGGTGCACAAGGAGAGAGGTAAAGAAGTCCTATTGTTTATGCAGAAGACACCAAGATCACAACTCTGATGGATACAGTGCACTGATTACTCCTGAGAATGCTCAGTTGTTTTTAGGTCTTAAAGATGAAGGGTGTTGCCAGATACTTGTCTCTGCCACAAGTTTCTCCCTCTCCTTGCAAGACTGATTTTTTGCGGAAAGGGAGAGGAACTGACTCCCACCATCTTGGTGTTTTAAAAGAATTCTAAGAAGGACCCAACGTTTCTGAATGTGTCCCCCCAAAAAACTTGAGTTAATTGTGAGGCAAATGGTGGGGGAGGGGCAAGGGAAGTCCATCACTTCCCACTGACTACACATATTGCCTCTCTATTTTTGCCACACTAACCATACTATGACAACTGGTTCCTATAGGGCTTACAAAATAGCATCTATAGGTGTTAACCATATTTCACTCAACCATCACATGGCAGAGGTGATCAAAATTTATCAGAAGGTATCCCCCCCCCCCCCGATAAAAACCTGAGATCAACCCCACCCCGCCTTTCTCAGCTTGCTAGAATAAGAAGGGCTCTTTGGCAATTCCTCCCTCGGGCCAAAAATGGTATTGGCCTCTCTCTCTTTTATTGCTGCTGCTGCCATCATACCCCCTCACTCAATGCCCTGGATGGGGAGTATGTGCAGGAGACTGTGGGGTGCATAAAATGGTGGACAGACTTCCAACACACACACACCCTACATAAATAGAACAACTCTTAAGAAAAAAAATGAAGCAGCTGTTCTTTTGCAGTTGCTATTGGTAAGTCCCACACAAGAGGTAACATTGCATGGATGTCTCATAATTTCGTGGTCAAACTCCGCATGGTAAGAGCTTGTGTTACATACTGGATCCTGAGCTGGTCTCACAGCCACCTTGCAAAGGAATCATGTCCAATCCAGCCCTACAATTGCACCAGCCTGGAACTGCTGCAGGGGTCAGGCTTAATCATCCTGTTCATAAAGAGCATGGCTACAGATCTTGTGGTCATTCTACAGAGTCCCAGCTGCAGCAGGGTGTTTGGATTCCCCCTTATTTGTCCTTTCTGATCCAACATATTGCTTGCTATTTTGAGCTAAGGCTAGTAAACTTTAAATGATAGTATTAGAATTTATGTTCCTTTGGGTTTGCTTTTGATACGGATTATTTGAAACAGGGTCGCTCTACTGTTCTGTTGACACAAAGGTTTTCCGGTGTTCACTTAGAGCAGAATTATTAGTTCAGAATCAAGTTACCTATCTCTCTTATTGCTTTGTAGCGTTCTAATTAGAATCCTTGGAATTTAGAAGAATAATATGCTTTGCAAAGAGGGCAATATCTTTCAGATGCACTAATGCTCTTCACTTTGTTTACACGTTTTATTAAGGAGAGTGGAATGAAGAAGCATTTGAATAATCTTATGTGTTTGATCTTCGTATTAAAAGAATGCATTACAATAGGAAGGCAGTGTTGCTAAATTTTCAAAGCCTGAAATTTGTAGAACTTGTTACATTTGCTAACAAAGATGAATATCTATGTTTTTAAATATCCCGTTTGACTTGTTAGACTCAGGGCCAAACTAGACACCATGTTGGAATTTCATATTTAGAGATCCCTTCATTATTTTATTGCAAAAAGCATCCACTGGCAACCCAAATTTGGATCAGGGCCATGACATGGTCAGAGCTGGATTATTTCCCTCCATACTTCAGCCCTGATTAAAATCAAAGGGGTGACAGCTGCTTTTACAAAGCACTTTTACAAAAAGCAAAGCAAAGTAAAGCGCCCTCTGACAGTCATAGATCCATAGGTTTTAGCAAAAGACATTTCTTAGGTTGCTAAGTTGGACTTTTGCATTAAACAGAAATACTTTGACTTCCTCAAAATTGCATCCTATGACATCTATACTTCACAAACTGGTAAATTGCACAACTGATATGCAGTAGAATCCTATGCACATCAACTCAGAAACAGGTCTTATTGAGTTCAGTAAGATTTGCTCCCATTAATCAGTTTTCCAGCGCTGTAACAACTTGAACAGGAGACAATTAGACCTCTGTGTGGATTGCCCAATGCAGCAGGGGTGCCAGTTCATGGGGGCTGATTTTGGGGTGAGGGTCAGATCCCTCCAATGCCCAGAAAGCATGGAGGTAAAGCACAGAGCCAAGTGCAGCACGCACAGCTCCAACGGCCAGCTCCTTCTTCTCCTGCTGCGGTGGAAGGTGTGTTGGGGGGTGTTGAAGCAGCCTCCCACTAGTGGTGGCACCAGAAGGAAGAGGAGGAGGAGATGCTAGCCATTAAAGCTGTGTGGCCACCACGTTTGACTCTACCTTGGTACCGCCCGACATTCTGATGTCATGCACGCAACATCAGGATGTCTATATCACAGGCAGTGAGCTGCTGAACTGTAGATTGGCATATCTGTCTAGTGTGTTTGGTGCCTTTGGGCTCTGGACTGATAGTCCACACCTAGGTTAGTAACTGGGCCCTCCTGGACAGTGAGGACTTGTGCAGCACCTCTTAAAGCTCTGGTATGCTCATTCAGTCCTCTCTCCTGGTTTTTTTCTGGTTCTGGATCTGGCATGTTCTTTGAGGTGAAGCTAATTCCTACAATTTGGTCCTGAGCTATGTTTGGTCTCTTGTTTTGACCTGTATTCAGCTCTGTGGTTCTTACACCAGCTTGTTCACAAACCAGTTTCTGGTCTGCTTCTCAGTTCTGATTCCAACTTGTTCCTATGACTGCAATGTGTGGCTCAACTCTTGGTTCACAGCTTTTGACTCATCTTGGAGAGCTTTCTAGCACCCAGCCCTGATGGCCATAGCTCAATTTTGGATATTGGGTTCCCATCACCACATACAGTTTCTTGCTAATCCAAGATTAATGTGAAAAAAGATGTCTAGACAATTGCATTTGATTCATGATTACGGCTTCCATCCAACACCACATTATGATTGTTCAGTCTAATTATACTTCACAGGCTATGGTGCGGGTTGAAGCTGTGTGGGTCAATCAGTAAACGGACTAAGCCAAGTCTTGAGACTGATTCACATAAGAGAAAATGGCCTTCATGAAACCCTCTTAACCATCTGCAGGTGCAAAGAATTGCATAGACTGATTCTCCAGTAATGCACTCTCACTGCGATCCCCATGCTATCCATTACTTTGAGAATGCCCTACCCTTTTATATGAAAATTACCCAAGAATGATTGGAGGCTTCTGTGGCGAGCACTGCCTTCTGTATATCCCTCCCCCTGCACTGTTTATTGGTTGTGATTCTACTAGAGTTACCAATGCAAGAGGAGTTACTCACTGCTGTGATGTGGGAAAGAACTTCCTTTACATAGAAAGCGATGATTACACCCCATGTGTGCTTGGTGTGGAATGCTGACTCACAGCTATTGGCATCACTTGAATTAAATCTATTTCAGTATAATTTAATTGTGCAGCAAACTGTACCTTTAGTCTGTTCTTAGTTCTTGAGTGTAACAGCCTCTCTGATGCTGTGCATTCCATTGCTGGTGCATTAAAAAAACCCAAAAACACCACCTTAGGTTTGAAACGGATAAATTATAATCTAAAACCACATCATGTATGACTTGTAAAAAGCTGGAGAATATCTCCTTTAACCTTCTGCACTGATGCTGCTTGGTCCTTCCACCCCACCCCACCCCCGAGATACCAAAGTACAGTTTGTGCTGTAACATGCTTTAGGTCAAGAGCAGAAAACAAACAAAACCCAGAAGCACATACAGGCCAAAGGAAAAACAAACCCCGAACTCTAAGGTGAGTGAATCAAGCCACACAACACTGGGGTGAAAAGTGTAAGTGCTGAAGGGCAAAGGGCAAAGACCAATAAATTTCAAATATTCTTTTTTAAAAAAATAATAATATTATTTGGTCACAGAATCACAGAATCATAGAGTTGGAAGAGACCACAAGGGCCATCGAGTCCAACCCCCTGCCAAGCAGGAAACACCATCAGAGCACTCCTGACATATGGTTGTCAAGCCTCTGCTTAAAGACCTCCAAAGAAGGAGACTCCACCACACTCCTTGGCAGCAAATTCCACTGTCGAACAGCTCTTACTGTCAGGAAGTTCTTCCTAATGTTTAGGTGGAATCTTCTTTCTTGTAGTTTGGATCCATTGCTCCGTGTCCGCTTCTCTGGAGCAGCAGAAAACAACCTTTCTCCCTCCTCTATGTGACATCCTTTTATATATTTGAACATGGCTCAGTGGTTCCCAACTTGATTCCATCCTTTGAGCTACAGTTGGGACACCTGACTTTGCAGGAACTCACATGTTGGTGTTTCCCCACATACAACATGCAGTTATTGATTAAAAAGAAAAGAAAAGATGGGTCACTGAGGCAAAACTAAAAACCTTGCTCATCACAGCACATGCTTATCCCCTACATGTGAGTAACACATTTACAGGATTTGTATCACCCTTACTAGAATGGGCTTGAAATGGATACATTTTGTTTCTTGGTTTACAGGACAATCCTAATCATGTTTACTCAGAAGTAAATCCTATGGGATTCAATGGGGTGCATTCCTGCACAAGTAGGGTCAGGTCTGCAGCCTGAATGGCACATCCATGTATATTTTGCTTCATAGAATAGAATCTTAAGAGCTGGAAGGGACCCAAGGACCATCTAGTCTAACCCCCTGCAATGCAGAAATCTCAGCTAAATAATCCATGACAGATAGCCATCCAGCTTCTGATTAAAAACTTCCAAAGAAGAAGAGGTCCACCACCTCTTGTGGCTTTTTTTTAATCCTGAAGAATAGGGGAATATTCAAACTACTTTCAATGCCAAATGGTCTACACTAAAGAAAACAGTATTTGCTTAAATAACGTTAGGACTAACTTGCTGTTTTCACGTAATTGGCTAAACTGGTGTTCCCAGTTTAGGGGGTGAAGTCACTTTTCCAAAATCCTGGGTAAATCTAATGCTATGTGTTTCATGACCTGGGAGACATCTCCTTGGTGTTTAATATTCCCTCCCCTTTCCTCCTCCCTACAAAAAAAAAAAAAAAATCAATAGGAAGACTTGCTACACTGTACTTTAGAAGTCTCTGCTTCAGCGGGAACCTTAATGAGTTCTTTAATGTCCTTCAAACAAGAAAGCAGCGTACAACAAATATGTTTAAAACATCCCACTGGTGTGTATTAGGAGTGAACTTCCTAAAATGGACATTGAATTCTCCACTCAAAGGGCTGTTCATATTTTGCATATGCAGACATTTAGAGAAAAACAGGTTCACCTTAAATGCATTAGGGGTTAATTAGGTTTTTAGTAAGCACTTCTTCCTTCATTCCTCTTACGTGCATAACATTTACACTAGAGCATCAAGGGATGGTTGGCAGCTGTAAACATGAATCACAACACCGCCTTCAATATTGGCAGCATAGATGTTTAAGGTTAAGGTCATCAAAAGCTCAGGTCTTCCCTCTATGCATGTGCCATTGAAAAAGCCTCAGTTCACTTCATCTTCTATTTCTATATTTTGATTTGATTACCATTCAATGGTATTCAAATTGTTCTGTTCAGTAATTATTTCTTTTCTTGCCATTTTCAGCAGTGATGAGCAGGACGTGTTCTAGCCATCATTATCACTCTGTTTCAAAAATTAATGGCCATAAAGGCTACTCTGAAAGGAGTGTTTCGTAAAGTACGTGCAAAAGTTATGGAGCAAAAAGCCAGTGGTGATATTTTCCAGGCAAAATTAATATTCAAATCAATAACATTTCACCTTGTTTTGTTCTGAAGGGGCAGATGATATCACTACAATGAATTATTCACATGGAACAATTCAGCACATTCTTTTTAAAAATGTGAATTGTTATTTCTTTTCATTTTACATTTAGGCACACGATACACAACAGCAAAACACCCCATCTCACCCACCCTACCTCACAACAACTTCAGTGGTATCTGAAGAAGTGTGCATGCACATGAAAGCTTATACCCAGAAGAAACTTAGTTGGTCTCTAAGGCGCTACTGGACAATTTTTTTATTTTTTATTTTGCCTACCTCACAACAGGTAGCGTTTATTTTTTAAAAAACACATACAAAGAAAGTAAAAAATAAGTGAAGAATGGTCAAGTCAGTGTGAAGAGAAATAAATGGTAGAAGAAAATAAGGTGAGAAGAGAATATTGTTGCTCCTCATCTCACTCTCTAAGTGGTGAAAAATGCCAGGGATTTCGGGGTTTGTGTTTCCTTCAGAATGAGGTACAGTGGAAACTGGTGTTTTTATGATATATGGCTAATTTACACATGTACACAGCCTTAGCCTACAATGGAGGGGATCACAACATTAACCCGCAAAAGAGTCCCGTTTCTCCCATAGCCACAGCCTTGGATTCCAAGTCAACCATGGCTCTCTCTCTGGCTTCTCAGCCTGCAGCCTTTTTTTCCTGCTTCTTGCTCACATCGCTGAATTCTCAACTCTTTGTTTTCCTAACTACCAGCCAGATGAGAGAAGGGGAGCGGCTTCCTTTGTTCCCTTAAAGGCCCATTACCTAGTCCTAGGCTATCGCCTCACAAGGAAGCTAACAAATTTGAATTCTTTATTACATGTTAACACTTGCTGGATCCAGGAATTAGAAGATTCTCTGCATACAGCCTTGGGCCTGCAAACGCATAACAATATGCTATTGGGTTGGTTTTTTTAAAAAATGAAATGTTATGCTGGAAAAGAAGAATAAGAAGAACATCAACAATATTATCCCCTCTGTTAAGTAGGGCTGCATTTACCCTACCACACTTTTCCTCACAATGCATTTAGGAAAACGACTCCCGAAGGGAGTGAGTTGAGGGATAATGTGTGCCTTGGTGTCCAATCAGAAAGCGGGTTGGAACCTGGCTTTATAAGCCTGCTGCTCCCCTAAACTCTTCATCTTTTCAGGCACCCTCCTGATACGCAGTGTGAACTTTTGCTAGTAGCTTGTTAGAAAGGTCTGAGTAGGGATTTTTAAGCAGGGGGATCCCCTTAGGATTCCTCCCCCCCCTCTTTTTTTTGCCTGCTCTCTACACTCATGGGAATAATTCAGTTGACCTTTTGGGAAATGCTGTGCATTTGTTGCTTGTGGAGCACTGAGTTCACACAGGTGATGAAGTTAGGGAGAAAAAGTGCACTAGGCATTATGAGATTAAGGAGATGCTTTAGGGATCTGCCAGTATTTTATGCCTGTGGGGTGCCCTTTAGGCCTGACATGCACATATTTGTGAATTTGGAACAGTGGGGTCCCTCTCTCTCTCTATCTCTCTCTCTCTCTCTCTCTCTCTCTCATTAGCCAATGTAATACAGTGGTACCTTGGGTTACAGACGCTTCAGGTTACAGACTCCACTAACCCAGAAATAGTACCTCAGGTTAAGAACTTTGCTTCAGGATGAGAACAGAAATCGTGCTCCGGCGGCGCAGCGGCAGCAGGAGGCCCCATTAGCTAAAGTGGTACTTCAGGTTAAGAACAGTTTCAGGTTAAGAACAGACCTCCAGAACGAATTAAGTTCTTAACCTGAAGTACCACTGTAACAGGATGTTGAACTAGATGGGTCACTCACCTGATCCAGCAGGCTCTTCTTATAAAGTCCCATAGTGTTTAATTGAGTTTCCTCCCATGTAACTGGATATAGGATTGCAAGCAAACTGTGCTATATTGGTGACCTTCCCTGCATAATTTGCAGAGGCAAGTTGCTTCAGCTCAAACATAATAGGCCTAACTTTTCCCCCCACTGAAAGTATAATGATTTGACTAATTAAACAGATCCATCATGTACACAATGCTGGCAGAGAGCTGCACATATGCTTTTATTTACACAGAAAAAGACATGCAAATGATAAGTTTGCAGTATCCATAGGCATTTTTAGACTTTCCCCCATCTAAGTGCTAAGTCAATTTTGGGACTGCAAAAACTTTAATGGGGCCAATGAAAAATCCGTGCTTGGAGAGCAACAGCAGAAATCATTATGTTAGTCTTACTAGTATTCCCAGATGTGCTTGATGCAGGTGACCAGCCAGACACTATTCAGTGACCCAAAGGAAGTAGTGGGAGTGCAAGAGTAAAATAAGGGAGGGATTAAATCTAGCTTCTCTCAAGGTTACTGAAAAAATGATGCAGCATCTCTTGTTTTGTAGCTTTTACTGTCAATTCCAATCTTGTTTCCTATATGCTTTGCAATACACAGAACTAATATTTTATTATAGGCCACAATTGGGGGCATTGCCCACGCAATGGAGCTTAGACATCAGAAAAAAACACAATGCAATTTAACAATTTACTTGGCAGCACTACAACAATTATCTAACAAACAGCAGAAGCAAGTTAAAATAAAATATAAATTCCAGCAGAATAAGTTGTCCATTCTGAATTGCTTCTAAAAAAAGGCATTCACTAAGAAACTGCAACACTAATATATATATATGTAATAAAACATTAAACATTAAAAAATTCCCATATAGAGCTACCTTCAGATGTCTTCTAAAGGTTGCATATTTATTTATCTCCTTGGCTCAGGGGTTGCATAACTCCATACCCACCAAAATTTCTCTTTTTGCTTTGTTTTGCTTTTTGGTGTTTTTATTGTATTTTGCACACACACACACGGTACCATCCAAAGCACTTGAGTGGTACTATATATTATACTAAACAATAATATTAAGGAAACAAAACAAAAAATCTATCATAAAAAAGGCCTGCTGGCTGTGAGTCCTGGAAAACCTTCTCTCTGCAGGCCTTTTCCATCTGACCTGGGAGGACAGGGCCCTGACTGACTCCATCTACAAAAGCTGAGGTGGCTGAAAGGACTCTTGGGCTTGAGTATTGCTTGTGGGGTTTTGCTGTGAGTATGCTTGTTTTTGCTACTGTTGATGTTGAGTTTTTTTGTATCTTTATTTTAGATCTTGTGATTTATGTGGAATTTGTTCCATTTGTACGTTTTAATGGTTTATTTACTTATGTTGTAGCCATGTATTTTTCATGTTGTAAGCCAGCTTGAATGTGGTTTGAACTGTGGAGTGGCAGTATACAAATACATTTACGTATATACGGTGCACAAGGTTGTGAGTCTAGCAAACTGATAAATTCCTGACTTGAGTGGGGTTGACTCTGTGGCATTTGATTCACTCCTGTTTATCTCAGTATCAAAAGAGTATCCTTTTATTACACAATAAAAGTACATGGCCTTTGTTCAAACTTACAGCCTTTTGTATCTCAGTCATTTAAATGCAACCGATGCCTGCTATTTACTCCTAATATGAGAAACATTCAGCAAAACCCTTTTAAATGACTATCTGATGAAAGGATGCATTCATGGTGCAGACTGAAAGCAAAATGAAACAGGCTATTGCACTGATAAGAATGTGGATCAAGGAAGAGATCTATTAAATTACTACATTTTTCATCATCCCAGACAATATATTTTCCTAAAACCCCTTAAATAAATGAATGTTTTAAAAGGAGGGAGCACAGTTTTGATGTGACAGGTTATCAGTTTACATAGTCTTTACAGAGCAGAGTTTCTATTAAAATGTTTGTCCCTTCTGGCTACCTTTTGGCTGTAGTTGCTTCTGTGAATTATGAGTGTTTTATTATGACTTTTTTTCTTTGCCTTTAAACTCATATCTCGAGTTCATTCCTAGCATGTTGTTCATAGCATTTTCTTTTATTTTGTTGTCACACAGAGACTCTTCCAGTTGCAGTTAAGTATTTTGGAGTTAGAAAGCCTCACAGGAAATGAATGTGGAAGAAAGCCCATAGTTGAAGTTTGCAGGTGCAAGTTTGCAGATGCACTCTTATTCCGTACAAGATCAGGTATGATATTAACACTGGGGAAATGGTTTAGCAGTCTTTTCCTGATGGTATTTGTGATTTCTCTTGCGTAAGAGAGGCATAAATTGGACAAAGTTGTCTCCCAATATTGTTTTATTCATTAAAACATGTGCACACTGTCTTTCCTCATAAAAAGTTCAAGATGGCCAACAGCATATCAAACCACCATTTAACTTTCTAAACCATCTTACATTTCAACAATTTGGAAGATCAACTGCAAAGGTATTATTCATTTATTATTATTCATTTATTTCTGAACCACTTCCTACAAAGCATCTCAATGTGAGAGCCAAGGCATTCCTGTGCAATGTTGCCAATTGGTTCCTCCCTCCGGGAGGATGTCAATCAGCAGTGCTTTGAAAAGCACTCCAGATCCCATCAAATTCATTGAGAGCTGGGGGGTGGAGGTGTGTGTGGAAGTGGGGGGCATGTTGGGGCAGGAGGTGACAATTCCTGTTTTACCTCAGATGGTGACATGGATCATACCACCCCTGAATCTTACACAGGTGCCAAAAAGACAACAGAGGTTATGTTTGCCTGATCTGTAATGGGAGTTTCAAACAGTAAATATTAATTCTTGAAGTATTATTCCATATAACAGTTAAATGCAAATTGTACAGTAGATATTTAAAGTTCTTTAGTGAGAGTTTCCCTATAGATGTCGCAGGAAATGGTTTGTACCTTCGGCCGGACACATATCCAGCTCTCTATAGTGTTTAGATATATATAGGGAGCACACAGATTCTGTCTTAAAACATCTGTATTGGCTTTCATTTCGTTTCTAGCTGCAATTCAAAGTGCTGGCAATAACTTATAAACCTCTAAAGGCAAGAGTAGGGAATCTGTGGTGATCTAGATATTTTTGCACATCAATCTCAATCAGCATTCTCAAAGGTCATAAGAACATAAGATGAGCCTGCTGGATCGGGCCAGTGATCCATTTACCGGTAGTCTAGCACTCTGTTCTCTAGGATTTCTGACAGGGGTCTCTTCTCACTCCTACCTGGAGATGCCAAGGACTGAACCTGGAACTTTCTGAATGCAAGGCAGATGCTCTACCATGGCTCTATAGTCCTTCCCTGGACAATGTACTTGACAAATGTTGTTCAAATGTGCATTGTGTGTGTGTGTGTGTGTGTGTGTGTGTGTGTATACACAGTGGTACCTCGGGTTACATATGCTTCAGGTTACATACACTTCAGGTTACAGACTCCACTAACCCAGAAATAGTGTGTCAGGTTAAGAACTTTGCTTCAGGATGAGAACAGAAATCGTGCTCCAGCGGGGCGGCAGCAGCATGAGGCCCCATTAGCTAAAGTGGTGCTTCTGGTTAAGAACAGTTTCAGGTTAAGAACGGACCTCTGCAACGAATTAAGTACTTAACCCAATGTACCACTGTATAGAAAGAGAGAGAGTGTGCGAGAGAGCTTACTTAAGGGAAAAGGGGAAGAGTAGTAAAGAGTAAGTTTAGCAACAGCAAGAGTGGATGGATTTCTCATCATGATTTCTTAAAGAATCTATCAAACTGATCCCCAAATGTGTTTCTATAGAAGAAAATCCCTCAGAGTTCAATAAGGTACTTGCCAAGTAAGTGTGCTTTAGAATTGCAAGCTAAAGTAGTTTATAGTACATTTAAAATTTTGACTAAGTACAGATGTTTTGAAAAATATGGGGGGGGGGTGCGCGTTCCCACCAGTTCCAAAGCAATAATAAAACAACCAATAGGGGTAACCCAGCCAGATGGGCGGGGTAGAAATAATAAATTATTATTTTGTTTTTCTTCTGGCCCCCAAAATATTGGGAAAAATGCTAGAGATGGACAGTTGGAATTATTAGGAAACGACTGAACTGAAAGCATGTAACTATTTCTACCCCTCTTTTCCAAGACATCCTGTTCATCTTCTGTCCTGAGGTAGCTATAAAATGCCAAATGTTTAATTAAATGTTTCCTCCAACCAGTCATAAAAGACCCTGTATTATGTTTGCAGCTTTACAGTTTCACCCAAGAGCAGCACTGTGCTTTCAGATGTTTAAAGGGCCCCTTCTGATTCTCATCTGAGTTTCCTCAGAAGGTTTCAGACAACAAACACACACACACTCTTTCGCACAGAGTGATACTAACATTTCCATGAAAATCCAGTTCATGCAACAGATCAGTACACAAATGCACGAAGAAGAATTTATCTCCTGCCTGGAAGAAATGTGAGATTTCAGGAGGGAGGGAATAACTATAAAATCAAAACAGCTGCATGGTAATTAATGTTCGTTCACTGTTCTCCACTGACAATAAAACATTTAGCATAAAGGATTCTGACTTTTGTTCCAAGTTACCAAATCAGCTCTCTCTGTGTGCCAGAATATTGACATCTTTTACCATCATTTCCCTTCAAGTAGATGCATATGTCTTAAAAAATTTGGGGGAGTTATAAGATGAATATAACACTTGTTATTTTTTACAGACAACAAGATTTGAAAACAGTGGCAAAAAAGAATTATTGAGATAGTAAGTGGGCAGGCAGCATCAGGCAGACACTGGCGGGCAGCAGCATGAAGATATAAAGGTAAAGGTAAAGGGACCCTGACCATTAGGTCCAGTCGTGACCGACTCTGGGGTTGCGGCGCTCATCTCGCTTTATTGGCCGAGGGAGCCGGCATACAGCTTCCGGGTCATGTGGCCAGCATGACTAAGCTGCTTCTGGCGAACCAGAGCAGCGCACGGAAATGCTGTTTACCTTCCCACTGGAGCGGTACCCATTTATCTACTTGCACTTTGACGTGCTTTTGAACTACTAGGTTGGCAGGAGCAGGGACCAAGGAATGGGAGTTCACCCCTTCGCAGGGATTCGAACCACCGACTTTCTGATCGGCAACTCCTAGGCTCTGTGGTTTAACTCACAGCACCACCTGCACCCCTATGAAGATATAAAAAGGTAAAGGTACCCCTGCCCGTACGGGCCAGTCTTGCCAGACTCTAGGGTTGTGCACTCATCTCACTCTAGAGGCCGGGAGCCAGCGCTGTCCGCAGACACTTCCGGGTCACGTGGCCAGCATGACAAGCTGCATCTGGCGAGCCAGCGCAGCACACGGAACGCCGTTTACCTTCCCGCTGGTAAGCAGTCCCTATTTATCTACTTGCACTCGGGGGTGCTTTCGAACTGCTAGGTTGGCAGGCGCTGGGACCGAACGACGGGAGCGCACCCCACTGCGGGGATTCGAACCGCCGACCATGCGATCGGCAAGTCCTAGAGATATACACAGGGGCAAAATAATGCAGGTAGAGGAGTCTTTTGCAGGCAGAAGGTCAACAGTGAGAAAAAGTAACACATTCACTGGAGTCACAGAACAGACACAGAACATTTAGTAGGGGCTAAATCACCAGTAGCAATAGCAGTGAGTGAGGGGGAATTAAAATATCACCACCCACATTTGGGGGGCAATAGGGTGGTATCACAGCTATCATGTCTAAGAACGTTGTCATTGCACTGACATTTTCTCAAGAACGCAAGTCTATTACAATTTCAAAACACGTCACATTTTGTACAGCAGAGCGCAAGAGGAAAAGAAGGGGCATCAGGAGAGGAATTGGGTGCAGCCATGACCTGAAAAAAATGTGTAAGGAAATAGAGAAAATTCTGGAACAGCTTGAAACATGGCACTCAACAATAGTTGACCACAAAATTCATACACACCCTACTCAATACTTGCTCCAGATGCCTTCCAGATTTTTGGAGGAAAACTCAAATCATCTCTGACCACTGTCTATGTTGTCCGAGGCTGAGGGAACTTGAAGGTACCAACTCAAGCAAAGCTTAGCTAGAGGGCATGACTCAATGAAGCTGTCCTCTGAGAAAACCCAATATGAATTAGCTCTTATGTTTGTGAGATCTCCCTGACAAAGTGCATATCAGATCTTCTAACTACACAGGAATATTCAGGAGAAAAGTTATCATGCTGACTGGGATGCATCAAGGGGGTGTTAAGAAGGGTTATTAAACATCTCTGTAGGATGGCAGTGCTCTTTTCATTTTATTTTTTTAACCAAGGTTAGCAAGGGATCACAGAAATATCAGAGAAATAATCTTTCTTCTTTGGCAGTCAAGTGACTATGGAAGCCAATTCTGGATCCACACATCCTTCCACAGTAGGGACATAGGTTTCTGGGAGGGAGTTGATCATGGTGAGGGTTTGCTAAACCTGCCTTCCTCTTAGCACATTTCTCCTTTTCGTCCTGATTTCGAGTGTCTTCAAAGTTCATGACACCTTTGGTAAAGGCTGTTCTCCAACTGGAGCACTCACAGACCAGTGTTTCCCAATTGACGGTGTTTATACTACATTTTTTAGATTTGCGTTGAGAGAGTCTTTAAACTTCTTTTGTTGACCAGCAGCATTACCCTTTCCATTCTTAAGTTCAGAATAGAGTAGTTGCTTTGGAAGATGATAATCAGGCATCTGAACAACATGACCAGTCCAACGAAGTTGATGTTGAACTATCATTGTTTTGATACTGGTGACCTTTGCTTCTTCTAGTACACTGACATGATTTCTCCTGTCTTCCCAAGTAATGTGTAAAATTTTTCAGAGACACTGTTGATGGAATCTTTCATGGCACTGGAGATGGTTTTTATAAGTGGTCTGTGTTTTACAAACATCCAGTAGGTTTGGTAGTACAATAGCTTTGTAAAAAGGCATTTTGGTTTCCCTGCAAATGTCCCAGTCCTCAAACACTCTGCACTTCAATCAGGAGACAGATGTACTCACAGAGCTCAGGCTGGATGCTGGATTTTGGCATCAATGTCGGCCCTTCGGCATCAGAGAAATACACTATAACTATGGCCTTGGTTAAAGCGAAATGCATTGTAATGATTTGAAGATGCTTAATGGTGCTTCTTATCACCCGTTTGCTGGAGCCCAGTTCTCATATTCATTTTTGATGTGGTTATCATAAGGTCTATTAACAAATAAATGTCTACCGTACTTAAAGCCCATGCATTGTACACGTGGCAGGACATTATTAATCAACCTTCCTCAAACTGATAACAATAGTTTTGATGAGCCATTAATGCTACACTGCTGTAGAAAATGGCATTCCCCCCTCACCATTGCATTTCATTATCCATTGAAATGTTAATTGCTTGCTAACACTTTGCATTAAAATGAAAGCATTATTCTCTGATTTACTTTGTTTTGTTGTGCCTCAAATCCCCACCTTTCATATAACTGTTGCTTTTGATGCATCTATGTAATGTTCCTGAAGGCTAAAAATGAAGAAGAAAGGAAATGGAGGAGGGAGAGTTTTTGCAAACTGGTATTATAAAATGAAGCTTATACGTTCTTTGCTGTATGATAAATTTTTACAAAAGACTGTACTCCCATTCACATTCCTATGTGTTAGAAATGCAGCTAAAGCACTGAGCATCTGAGTGAATAGGAACATACAGTAGGAGGTGGATTTTGTTTTTGTTTAAATCAGAATATATTCTATGAATCTATTACCTCTTCAAGCAAATTAGACATTGCATTTTTTTATATTTACCAGCAATGATTAAGGACCAAATGAAAACCAAGCTGGGTTTGGAGTAGTCTGTCTCATGGTTCCTTTTATTTATTGTGAAACACCCCCCTTCCCAATGTTCTTTGAAAGGTGGAACAGCTTTGTTAGATGGAACACAGATATCCTCTTCAATTTGCTTTATCTTTGCTGCAGTGCTAGTAAGCCATCATTCTGTTTTCTCTCCTGTCACTACCACTGCTTCTCAATAATATAGATCAATATGGAGCTCAAGAATCAGGAGATGATAGTTTCAAACACTAGAAGATCAGATATACTTAAGAAAAATGTCCAACTGCCCCTTAGATGCCCATGCTGTTAGCATCGTCAACACAGTTTATGATGATGATGATGAAGGGAAACAAGCAGAAAATACTTAAATATAGTTTTGCAAATAGGGTTTCTTCTAACTTTACACAAATGGCACAATTTTTCATTTCCTTATTTTTATTAAATAGTACATATTAAAGACCAAAAACTGTTTCTGAGAAGGTCCTCTCCTGCACAGCTGTAAAACACACCTTACTCATGGAACCACTAACTGGGCTTTCCCCAATAATCTCAAGACATGGACCAGGACATATTGGAAGATGCACACCTTCAGGTTTTGGGTTCCAAAGTCTTTAGGACTTTCTATGTTGATGCAGTGGTTCAGAACCACCAGCCCACAGGTCTAATTAAGGTTGTCTCTGAATTTGGCCTGAGAGGTCATTTTCGAAAATTTGGGGCAGAACCTAATTTGGGCCTGGTCGCATACCAACAGGCAGATTATGAATCTAGTCTGTTTTTACTCAACTGGATCAGAGATGACTCATTGCTTCGAGTTTTTATTGTTTCTAGCTCAGCATTGCACCTAGTTAATGCATTTGAATTCATATCAAATTAATTAGCATCTTCCAGTGACAACCTGATTCTTGTCTTTGTCCCTGTTTCTATGCTTACCATGCCATTTCTGTGCTTGAAGTATCTGTTTGTGTTTCCAAAAAAAGCACAGGTTATAGCTAAAGATCTAGAAATACTGTTGGAAATATTATGGGTTAAGTTTCACAACCGCATTACTGGTCAAGCTCTGAATGGATGCAGTGAAATCAGTGAAGCAAGTAGGAGATATTATGTATCAGCCATGCCATTGGGTATGCTAACCTTTATTGTGCAAATAACTAACAAAACAGAGCAGGATGAAATTAAAACTTTGAAATACTGTGGACCAAAGAAAGGGCACTTGTGGAACTAACGTAGTTTTACAGCACATGTCCACTGAAAAGTAAGTCACACTGAGATCAGTGGGCTTACTCTCAGAAAATTGAGTTTAGGAATACAGCCTTGCAATACAACTATGTTTACTCAGAAGTATATCCCACTGTATCCAATGGAGCTAACCACCAAGTAATTGTGAGACATCAGCCCTACATAGCAATTGTGTATTGTGGGTGGCAATACATGACAGAACAAGCACCACATCCAAAGCCTTGCTGGCTAGCCACTGACATACACAGGAGTGGGAAAAGCTTATGAGAAAGTATTCCACCTTAGGAAAGGCTCCAGGAAAAAAACCTGCCAATATAATAATGTCATTCTGCAAATCTAAGGTGTCACAACGCTTGAAATACTAAGTGCTGGTTGCCACGCTACAAAAAGCAACTCTCTTATGAGGAAAGGTTCAATGTTGGGGGGGGGGGAGGTTAGTTTAGGGGTATGATAAAGGTGTGTAAAAACCAGCCCAACTAAACTTTGTCTCTAAATTCGTCCAGTAAGTGAACATCATCCCGCCCCTATAACTCCACTAACATTTTGGCCTTGGTCTCTGTGTGCATGACACTTTATTCTAGAATCAATGGAACTGAGTACTTTCTTTCCCTACACTGCCCATACACAAACTGCATCTATTGCCTCTGGTAAGTGCTTCTTGAGAAACTTGTTTCATCCTGAAAATAAAAGCTCACTGAAGACTGATTCTGCATTACCCCACAATGTGTCCAGTTGAAAACAGTTGAAAACAAAAGTAGGCAGCTTCTGGCAATGGAGGGTGTACTCACACCTACCAAAGATGTTGTAGGTGGGTGTAATCTGCAGGGAGGAAAAGGTATGGGTAACCTTATGGGGGAGGTAGGGTTCATACATGCATTTAGCATCCACAACAACTGGTAGGCCACTTTGAAAGTGGAATGATGGACTAGTTAGGCTTTCACTCTGATCTATAGGGCCTCTTCTTGTTTGCTTTAAGAATTATGTCTGCTTCAGGGTGCTCATGGTGTTTGGGGGACTCTTAGGGAACATCAGAGGATGAGGGGTCATGGAATTAGTGGATCCATGATTTCTAGCAGCCTGCTTCAGAAAGACCTGATTTTGCCCTGCACCACATGCAGAAGACCACTGGTAAGTGGGCAGGGGTGTGGGAGGTTCTCACTGTTGCACCCAGGGACTTCCATTTCCACTGGTGGAGAGGGATGGGCCCTCCACTGCCTTCCCAGAGAGGATCTGATTGCTGTCTTAATTGTTTATGATGACTTTTCTGTGGGATTTGTGTCAACAACTAATGTCTGAGCCCCTGTACGATATGTAGAACTGTCAATTTTCTTCCTAAATTAAAGAGAATGCACAATTATAGCTGCATTTCATTACTGCCTTTTAGTATAATACAAATGTTTTAGTATAATACGACATTTAATTTACCATTTCAGTTTTCTCACCCAGTTCTCAAGAATGTGCAGTTAGAAGTTAATTGCTTGAGTACATTTAGTTGTTTTGTTGTAGGATAATGCAAAAAAGTAATTTACCATTTAAAGCACACATTGAACAGTGGGGCTTTAATGTTAATAATCATTCCATTTTATTTTTTGTTTTTGCAATCTCCAGCTTGTCTAAAAATATTTGTTTTTGTTTTTTGAGAGGAAAAAATATCTACATCATTTTCTCTGTACGTCACACAATGCAACCTATGGTCCTATGAATCATAATTTTGTATAGACGTGGCAACATATAAAGAGATGTAACAATGCAAATTAATAAAAGCCAATTTTAGAAGCTGAAAAGCTGTAGTCATCACTTCTCTATACATTTCTAAATATAATTCCTTTTTTATGTTCTGACATAATAATAAAGAATAAAAGCAGAATTGTGAAGAGATTGGTTGGTGAAGTAATGTAGTTTGCAAAGTTGTACAAACCCATTGGAAGATTTTTGGTGTTTAATAGTTCATTGCAATGAAGGGTGGGTGAAAAGCCTTGGACTTAGCCCAAAAATTCATTGCGCACTTTAAGCCTTTAGTCTGAATTCTTGGAACTACTAAAGGGGTTTGGTCCACTACAACTTTGCCAAAGGACTATACAAAAAAATCACCTAGGGCAGTGATGGCCAAACTTGGCCTCCAGCTGTTTTGGGACTACAATTCCCATCATCCCTGACCGCTGGTCCTGTTAGCTAGGGATGATGGGAGTTGTAGTCCCAAAACAGCTGGAGGTCAAAGTTTCGCCATCACTGACCTAGGGTAAGGATGTTTGAATAGCAGTCAGACACAGGATGTTCTGGCCTTCAATACTCTCTGCATCTTGTCTTGTAGGGGATGATTGGGCTTGTAGTACAGCCCTATCAAATCCTATGAGAAAATACATTCAGATCTTTTCATACCCACTGGATTTCTTCCCTGATATCCAATTTACTTTCCCCAAGGTGATATTTTTCCTATTGAAGTCAGATCAAAATTTGACTTGTTAATCAGTCTCATACAAGAAAACATGGAGCTGAAGTCACAACCTGAGTGCCTTGCCATGAAGGGGATATATACAGCCAAGCGTATTGTGTTGATTTAGAATATGGTATGCCACTTTCTCAAACTCTTTCAGACACATTTGGCTGCTACGGCATTGGGGTTTATTTCAAAGGGTGTTGGCCTGTTCAATGAAGGGAAGAGGATCACATGAGACCTAACCGTTCTTTACATTTTCCCATCCTAGTGGCAGTGCACATATGGGTAGAGAAATTCTGGAGTTCAAGTAAAATTCTGGTACAACCTCCAAGTGATGTTTATGGTACTGGGGCCAAGCAATCTTCCAAGTCAGCGTAGGTCCTCAGTTTCCTGAAGGTTTTCGTCTTACTCTGCCTCACGCATAACATCTCATTCTCTGCCAGTTTTGTACTGGCAGACAAAAAACTCTGGTGGTAAGGCATAACCCTGGACCCAAGGGGTTAGTTACAGGTGTGAGTGATTTGGCAGTGAGTCATCCTAAGTGGAGGCCAGCTTGACTCACAGACAGTGCATTAGTCTGGATCCTTAGTTGAGTGGGTACCCTGTTAAAGGGATCCAGGAGGGGTGACTCTGTCTCAGAGTCCACACAGGGGCAGATGGGCCAAAACACCTCTCCCAATGGCAGCCTGTGCTGGGTTATGGCACCTGGTCCATATCGGGTACAGCTCCTCAGCACAGGGTCGACTCCACTGGGTTCCTATCAGCCAGCATGTGAGCTGCTTGATGTTGGATACATGCCCAATGCCTTAGCCAGACCTATTCACATCTGTAATCAATAAAGCTGTGGCCTAATTAAACCCCGTACCAGTCTCCTGTGCTCCTTTCCAGTCTACCACACTGGGCTGCAGATATCATGTGCCTGTAATGGTAAATGTGCTTACACTGTTCATTGCTTTTTAGGTACACACAAGCAGGAGCCCTGATTGTTTGGAATGTGTAGCTGTGCAAAAAGTAAATCCATCCTTTACCCAGATTATCAGTTCATAATACCACCTCTGCGCCTCTCTGCTTTTGGTCAGCTGAACATGTGTCTTGCCCAACAGGAGTCAAGAAGTCAATGTGGAGACTGCATGCATGAGGGTGAGTGGCACCTGAATGGAATCTACAAATACCATTAAAATTAATAAGAGTATGTATCAGGTAAACTCAGGCTAGTCAGGGAGGACAGGTTAGGTCACTTTATCCTCCTATATTCACTGCCTATTGGGAGGTTTAATTGGAAAACTCTGCCATATTTCAGAAATTATGCAGCTGAAGTAATGTCCATGTAAGTTTGAATCAGTGCTACTCCTACATGACATCAATTGTCATGCAGCATTTACTGATTAACACTGTAGATAAAGCATTATATGAGAGCAAGGGAGCAGCGCATCCTGAATTAGCACCCATCAGGAAGCAATAAGCTGCCAGAAGTTATTATGCTGACATTTTGGTATCACAAAGATCATGCTTGCAGGAACAAAACAAAAAAAAAAGTGTCAGCACATGCTGCATTAGAAATAGACATCGCTGATTAGTTTTGGATCTTGAGTAGGTGGAACAGCAAATTGTAGCAGATGATATTTCTCTATTCACTGGTAAAGAAGCTTCATCAACACTGGAGGGAGTTGCTGAAGGAATATCACTGATGTGCTGAATGGAAAATAAATTTTGCTTCCAATGTTCCTGTCCAAGCATGCTAAATGCCTCATGTGATGGGAGCAAGGATGAGTATACAAGCAGCTCTGCCACTCCACCTATCACAGTCCTCATCTGCCATGATGGATGAATGATTTCTAGAGCAGGAAAGCTTTCCTAATGTTGATTTTCCAGGATACTAAATTGCACAGAGTGCCTACAGGTATAGATTCAGTTACCTACTTAAGTTACCCTCCAACTCATGGAGGATGGCAGGATAGTGAAGGGGTTGAAGCTAGCCCACTTATCTGCACTCTTCCGTCATTGAATGAAGGTTTAGAATACCTGAACAGGGTTCTTATATTGCTCTGGATTTCATGTTAAAAACATGTTATGGAATTATGAGCAACCACACCCTAGGAATACGTGTACAACAGTCAGTTGTTAAGCTAACAGTATGCCAATTATATTGCTATCTGAACTGTGAATCAAAACAGTATCTTGATGCAAATTTAGGGACACTTGAGGAATTTGATCCTTGCAAATTCCATTGCAAATTGCCCCCAACTAATGTGTAGACTGTACCTTATCCGCTGACTTGATTCAATGTAGTTATTTTTTTAAAATAATATTTATTACTTTTAAAGATTACAGAAAAGAAAAAGAAAAGAGACAAGAGAGAAAAAACAAAAAAGAAAAATACAATACAATATATAAGCAATACAAAACACAACCTACACACATTAAATTAAACTAAACAAAACCCTAACCCACCTTAACCCTAAACAAAACAAAACAATAACCATTTAAAAACATACATCACACCTTTTCTGTACTCTATCTTTCATTCCCTTGTTTCCTCGACTTCCTCTCACCTCCCTTTTTGTATTCCACTTCTATTAATTGTTTCAGCAAATCCTTTCCATCTTTCTCTATTTTCTGTCATATTATAAATGTCTTAACATATTTTTTATCATTAAAACTAAAATACTTATATATGCTTAACTCCTTATAACATTTCTGCTAAGGCCATAAAATTTCTTTCCACCATTTTTCTATCATTTATTAATTTTACAGTATTTCTATATATAAACTTTAAATTCTCTAATCTTCTTCCACCATCTCCTCTCCCTGGTTTTGGATTCTGCCAGTCCTTTCCGTCAATTCCATATAGTCCATCAACCTGGAGATCTTATGTCCGAGGCTCTTAACTCTTTTCCAGGTCCCTTCTGCAGGTCTTCTTCATATTCTTTAATGCCAAAGAGCAGATCTCGGGAAGACTCCAACCTAAGAATGCTTTTATTCCTTCCGGACAGTTCAACCAAATTTCCATAGTTGAAGCTGAGGTCTATAAGATGTTTCATAACATGTTTCAAAATTCCTCCAAATCCAAAGGCCCCCAGAACTCCAATCTCCTCCAGACCCAAGTCCATGTCCCAAAAGTCAGTTAATCCCTGCATAGAGGGATCTTTCCAACTTTCCTTCTTCCGTCCAAGCCGGGATCCAATTCTCAAAATCTGGCTTTTTCTAGATTCAGTCATAGAAGGCCTCAACTTGTAATCCTCAATTTGCTTCTGTAAAGCTGAGGATCCTGGTTGTATTACTTTAGGTTCAACAACCACAGCTTTCTCTTTCTCCTCCACAATCTGTCCTGCCAAAGTAGATTCTTGTACCAAGTCCTGAATTATTTCTGTGTTGGTGCTCACTTTTTGACTCCAATTAGTCACTTTTTGATCCAAGTTGTCAATTTTAAAAGACATGTCATCCGTCTTCTTATGAAGCTGTTCCAGCGAGTAGCTTATCTTACATAATACCGTCACAATGGCTTCTCCTGTCAACATTTTGAATGGTCCAAGGTCAATCTCTGGTTCTCACAATTATTTATCTTGCAGCTGGTGATTCCCCAGTTGCACTCCTGTGACAGTTTCAAAGACTCCCTCTAGAGGGAAACAGTCTCCACTTGTATCAATCCTTTCGAACACAATTCAAGCCATAAAAATAGTTTCAATTTCCAGTTACTTTTCCTCCTTTTTAAACGCAGAAGAGGACAATGGAAACAGTATCTTTCTCTTATATAACTAGCTGTCAAAAATGTTCTGTTCGCAGTCAATGAACTCTCCCAAAGCTTCACTCTTTCTGGCAGCCCTTTTCCAGGTTTGGAGCAGTGGTAATTTGGTTTTTCACTCTCTCCTGCAGGCTCGCTAAGTCCAAAATTTCCCCCCTCTTCTCCTGCTTCCAAGGGGGGTTTTGTAGTTTTAACCGATGAAAATTTAATCCTTTGCCAAAAGCTTTCAAAGACTTTAGCTTATAACGTCTTTGCTTCAATCTATTTACAAAAGGGGAAGGCGGACTTCCTGTTTAAGACCTTCCCCGTTTCGGTGCCAAATTAAAGTATTTAAAGATCCAATTTTCCGTTCTACTCACGGGTAGTTGTTTAAAATCCAATTGTCCACAGGAAAAAGTCAGCACTGTCCGGCAACAGCAATGCGGCTTCACTTCGTGAAAGAAGCAGTCAATTCGAAGCACCGCGCCCCTCACCCCACATCGCTCCGGATCCCCAAAACAGGGTTTCCCCGCGAGTAGGGGAGGCGCAGAAGGTGCCAGCCAAATCCCAAGTTCACAAGCTTCTCCCACTTGTGATTTCAGAGGGTCTCCGCCTTCGCCGTGGCGATCAGACCCTGCCTTCCACGGAGCAAGTTCCTCCCGATCGGAGGAGCTCCGCCATTGCCGGAGGCGCCAACCCGGAAGTCTCTGATTCAATGTAGTTATTGGCCTTTGTTAAAGTATCAAAAAAATATGTAAAAATTAAAATGCATATTGTGAGTGATAATGTATTTTGAAATGTGTGTTTTGAAAGAAAGCATGTTTATAGCTGCATGTTTTGAGGGAAAACACATTTCAGAAATGTGTGTTTAAATATACACTGAATTAAAAATGTTCTGTGGATTTTTAAGGGGAAGACATGTGGATTAATGCAGCAACAGGATGGAACAGACATATGGATGAACATATCTAAAAGTTGCATGAACTGGAAATAGTATGTTTCCTAATTAAATCAAATATTTCAATGTGCCAAGATTTCATGTTCTATTTTGAATTACTTGAACATGTCATGGTGAAGGGCTCTGTTTTCCTTATGGAGCTGCAATACCTAGATTTCCCTGAGAAGAGGGAATGACTCTTAAACCAGTCTGCAAATTGTAGCTCTGCAAGGGGAACAGGGGATTCCCAACAATTTTCAGCACCCTAAACAAATGACAGCTCCTCAGGGTTTTTTTGTGAGAAATCATGGCTGTTTAAAATGGTACAACACTGCTTCAAATGTATACTGGCCAGAGTCACTGTCCCTCAGACTGTGCTGGCTATATCATCATGCACTGGCCTCATCCTCTACCATCTGCTTGTTCATCATTAATGTCAGAGAAACATACAAAGGATTCATTTACACAAGTGGGAAGCCTGATTGTCCTAAGGTTGCCATCTACAGTACATGCAAGAGCCCTGCATCCACACATCTGTACATGAGTAGAGCATATTCACACTGAAGCTGAATTGGCATGCATGTTGGTGTGCAGGACACCTAGTCAGTGGGCACAATTCATTCCCCATCACCCTAACACAGTTGAGATATACATAATTTTTCTAAGGTTTTTTTTGCCCCTGTCTTCTATCAACATAATAATGGTACAAATAAACCCTTTTGACAGGTTGGGATAAGATTGTGATGGACAACCTAGGGTCATCCTCATGGAGACCTGTCACCAGTTATGACTGGGTGGAGAAACAAGCATTCAGGAGGAAGTGTGGGGAGGGGGAATTAGACAGCTTAACTACCAGACAGAAGCTGGCTATGGACGTAGCTGGATGGTTAGGGGTTTGTTAGGAGAAACCAGTTTGATTTCTTTAGTTGACAGAAGAGATCCTAGAAAGTGGATAGAGGCATTTTGCAGGCAAGGTAAAACAGATAGACATTCTAGAAGAAATTGGATTAGAAACAGCCTTACGAATAAAAGTTATTACATCTGTAAAATAAGTTTGGACCAAAACTAAGTACTGTAACTTTTCTTGTGTAACAATTAAGCTTTATCCATTATACAGTGTTTGTTAATAAGTTCCAGTTTTGTTTCTATTGTAGCTCATATTTGATTTATTCCCAGTTCCAGAAATAAGTGGTCATAGAACCCCCACAGCAACAATAGGAGTCTTTGCTGCTGAAACATAGTAAATGCCACTATGCAGATAGATACTCCTTGTCAAAAACAGCTATGAATTTAGGCTTTCTAAGTTTAAACGACCCAGACCTGGTCATGTTACCTCACTCCCAGCTTTACTAAGGGAGTTTCCCACAGATCAGTAGCACTCTGCAAGCACAGGAGCTGGAGCAGAGGTATAACTTCACAGGCTTGCTCTCTGTGTGATTTTCCTTCATGTGATTCATGCTTGAAGGTAACACTTATGATTTGGATTCCAAATCCATCAAACATTCCCGGGCACTGATAGACATGCATACCTACGGGACTGCCTCTCCTGGTATGCCCCACGGAGGGCCTTAAGGTCCACAAACAACACCACTTTGGAGGTCCCAAGCTGCAAGGTGATTAGATTAGTCTCAACTAGGGCCAGGGCCTTTTCAGTACTGGCCCTGACTTGATGGAATGCTCTGTCACAAGAGACCAGGTCCCTGCGGGACTTGACATCTTTCTGCAGGGCCTGCAAGACAGAGCTGTTCCTCCTGGCTTTTGGTTTGGACTCAGTCTGACCCTTATGTTTCCCTCCCCTTACAGTTTTGATTTATGGGCTACTACTAAAATGAGGCTGCATTTTAAATTGTATTTTAACCTGTATTTTAACCAGTATTTTAATTAACTGGTTTTTTTCCCCTTTCCTATTACGTTTTATTGTAATTTTATTGGTGTTAGCTGCCCTGAGTCCTGTTCTGGCCTGGGAGGGTGGGGTATAAATAATTTTTTTATTTTCTTTTATGTTTACTGCAGAGACCTGGCCATTGAGAAAACAGCAAGCATCTTGTAGCACCTTGAAAACTACCAACTCTACAATGTCACATGTTCTCATAGACCACTTCATGTGAGTTTTGATGAGTGCACATGCATGACAGATGACACAGCGTGTATAGATTGAACAAAAGAAGTTAAAAACCAAAGAAGAGCTTGCTGGATTACATCAATGGTCCATCTACATCTGGTCAAGCATCCAGTTCTCAGACTGGCCAACCAGATGCCTGCAGGCAGGGATAGCCCATCCCATTTCACCACTTGAGGCGATACAGGAAGACCACACACACAGCCTCCCTGCCAAAGCATTGCTTATCAAGGTCATATGGTCATAGCTTCCAAGGAGATCTTGCGAAAGTGCTGTGAGGTTTTATAATATCTCACACTGGAAGCTGCCACTGTGGCACAACCCCAGAGATGGCTGGGGTGGTCAGGGTGCCCATGGGGTGTTTACTATAGGATTTCACCACCCAAGGTAGGTACTTTAGCCCACCTTATGGGCAGATCAGTCCTCCCTGTGGGAAACTGGCAAGTAGGACCCATGCACAGCAGCCTTCTCCACTCCTATGACTTCCAGCGATTGGGATACAGAAGCATTACTGCCTCTGACCATAAAGGCACACAATAACCATCATGGTTAGTAGCCATTGGTTGTCTCATTTAATTGCCACCAAACTTTTGTTCTGTCTGAAATTTTTAGAAGTAGAGTGGTTTAGCTGTTATTTTACACTTAAGGAGCATTTTTTTGAGAATATGTACCCAGTTGACAACTTAGGTTAAAATACACAGTAGCTTTTTGCTAGATTCAGCGGTGGTGCAACATAGCAAACAGAAAAACCATCAAACAATCTGACACTATTTATCACAACTGTAGCTTGTTCAGAGAGGCCCTACAGTGAATCAGAGAATTGTGGCAGGTCGGGATTAAAGTACACTGACAGCTGCATGTAGGAAACTTGTACCATGTCTATGTATACCTGGATCAGACTGACATCAGCTGTCTGCTGCTCCAGAAACTGTCCCTTGTTTTAAGAAAGAACATAAATAAAGGAAGCTTTTCGGAAAGGTGTGGGTGCTCAAAACATTTTGGAGAAAGGTCACCGTGGCAATATTTCTGAAAGTGGAAAAGAACCCTATACTACTATGTAACCTCAATGATTTTTTGAAGAAGTTAATTCATGGTAAATACTATGCACTCTCCTGGTAGCAGCATTTGCAAGAGCCATGAAATGGCTCTTTGCTTTCCCCCATGATGCATTTTCTCTTTTAAAATGAGCTTTAATAAATTATCATGAGAAAACATTATTACAGTTCTGAATAACAATAAATAAGAGTAATTTGCTTGAGGGTAGGCAATGTCTTTTGTTCTGCGCAGATATACAGCATTAGCAACTACAAAGTCATTCCAAATTTCATTGTTTTGCAAAGCTACAGATTGAGCAGAGGGGGCAGAATGACAGAGGAGTGTGTTGAAAAATGTCAGAGACTGTGTCAGGTGCTATTATCATCAGTGCAAGTTCCATGGATGCCAAATGAAGTTTTTTGAAGGCTCTTACAATAGGCTTTGAATTAATGACTATCTAAACCTTATGATATTTTCAGTATATCTTCCTGCATGCTGCAATGCCAACAGAAGATCAACAGAAGGTATCTAGGCTTATCCATCTGGCCCTCAGGATTTTACCCAGACCACGCTGCTCTTCTCCCCAGGGCATGCCCCTTCTGCTTAGACCACATCTATCACTGGCTGTGCTCCATGCCATTCTCAAATTCTCCCACCTGGCCAGTGATAATACATTTGGCTTATCTGGATGGAAAGGTGTGTGTGCAGAAACCCCTGTGGCTTGGCTGGCATATAGCCAACTGTGCAAGGGTTAGACTCACACCCATCACTACACCCATTTTTGTGGTCCTGTCCACTTTTACCTTTGGCATGTCATCACTGGCATACTGTCCTTGGGAAATATGGCCATTGGGCTGAAAAATGGAGATCAAAATGGAGGCAGGGGCTACAGCCCATATGCCTAGAGGACATAGCTGGGCATATTTGGAAGACAAAGGTTCATTCACCAGTGCTGATATGAAGAATGAGCCAAAGCTAAATTCAGGACCAAATGCAAGGGTCTTTACGACACAAGGTTCTTCCTCCAGAATGAACGTTAGAGAACCACCAAATGTATTGTGTGAACATGTTCATACAGCACTTAATTCCCCCCCCCCCAAAAAAAAAAACCACAGTAAACATTAATTTAGTGTTCAGGTTTATGAGTAGACAAGTTTGAGTGCATCATTATTTCAGTGTACAGTGTGTTCAATTCTAAAACCTTCAGGCACACAAGCAGTTTCAATGATCATGGGGTAAGGGCAACTCATATAGATAAGTGCTGTCGCCTCAGGCTGACTTTAGAATAAACAGCAGCAGTAGCTTTATTCAGCATGTTTGTCTCTGAAAATTATTCAGCAGCACTCTGCAATCAGAGACTAAATGTTAGAAGCTGGATTCTTAAAACGTGAAAGAAAGACAACATTTAATTCTCTTTCTTAGTAGTTCCTTTGTAAAATAAGTCTACAGCTAATCCGTACTGTGAGGCTTAAAAGTGGTTATCTTGCACCCACATACTATTGCTTTGATTGTCTTTCGTAACACTCCCTGCCACCACTGTTGTTGTGTGTGTTTTATATATGCAAATCCAAAACTCTTGCTATTGTTCAGCAATGTCCTGCTTTGGAAATTGCGCTGCTCAAGTGCTAACTTGTGTTTCAAAAACAAATTGTGAGTGCATGTTTTTACATTTTTTAAATACAGTGGTACCTCGGTTTATGAACTTAATCCATTCCAGAAGTCCATTCTCAAACAGAAACTGTTCTTAAACCGAGGCGCGCTTTCCCTAATGAGACCTCCCACTGCCGGTGCCCTTCCACCATTCGGCTTCCATTCTTAGACAGAGTAAAGTTTGCAAACCGGGACACTGCTTCCGGTTTTGCAGAGTTCGTAAACCAAATAGTTTGTAAACAGTGCTGTCCTTAAACCAAGGTACCACTATAATTTATTTTATAATATTAGTTTGGTGAAGAATGCTTTGGTGTAAAACTCTATACTGGAAGGTAACATTGGGCAGAGAGTCCACATCACATTGGTGTTGCTATTCTACAAATCATATCACCAGTGCCATGCCAAATGCCCTTGCTGCAGTTAAAACATCCTAAGATGATTTCTGCTCCCATGTCAATAGAGAATGATGCTCACAGTATTTGCCAAGTTCCACCTGCCATAAATGTCAATAGGGGAATCAAGCAATCTCTGGATCACAGTTTGTTACATATACTATATATGTTGTAGAAACATTATTACAAAGAGCCTAGAATGAAGGAATAAATGGGACTTGTGCTACAGGACTTTAAGAACAAAATCTAATATTACATTCCTAAAAACAGTTACTAGGGATAAGTTCCATTGAACTTACTTTTGAGTAACAGGCATAGGATTGTACTGTAATGCAATAATACTGTATGCAGTCATATGGCAGTAGGTCACGTAAAATTCAATGCAGACGTGCAAAGGATTGTGAGGTAAAATATCAAGACAGATTGATTGGACTGATACATTTCCAAAGCAGCAACTGAAAAACTGTTAAAAAGAAGGTAAAGCTTATATAGTAAAAGGCAGTAAGTACAACCATAATATAAACTAAACTGAAGCTATGGCTGCAGTCCTGAATACATCTACCTGGGAGTAAGCCCTATTGAACTGAATTGGACTGACTTCTGAATATACATGCATAGGATTGTCACTATAAATTTCATCTCTCACCACAAACAAAACAAACTGGTGCAAATGTTATGAAAAATGAGTCAGACCAAAACAGAACAACAGCATTAATACTATGAAGAGTAACATAAACAACTTAACACAAATAACATAACACAAATAAGTAACTTTTACTTTTTAAAAGATACAAAAAGGTACCAGCCAAAAAAAAACCACAATAAAAATATTGTGAGCCTCGCATATATATCACACACACATACATATATAAAGCTCTTAGCTCAGTGAAATTGTGTTGAACTGGGTTTTTTGAAGTAGCACGCAGTCCACCAAGTCTTGGATTGCAATAGACAGGTGAGTATGGCTAAGATTGCCTGGGTTGACTTTGGTTCTTTAAGGTCTCAGGTAGATCAAGATGTCAAAGCAAATGCTCGACACAGGAAAGTTTCTTGTTGAGATCGGATAGGGTGCTTTGTTTGAAACCACTGTTTCTCACCTGTATTACTCCCAGTCCTGTGTTGCATCATTCATATCCAGTCTAGATAAACAGTAATTAGCATCAAACATACCACTGGCACCAATAACACTGATTGTAGTTATAAAATGTAACACAGATGCTACAATGGCTGTGTAACAACAGCCATATATTTCTAATCACTCAGCTGTTCCACTGAAATTTTCTACACATAAAAATCATGCTATCATCTTTAGTATAAGGAAAGTTAGGAAGCAGTAGCTCAAACATCACAAAGTACCTGTGTTAAAAAAAATCCTGCATGTGATTCCCACAAGGCGGCGTTGATGTTGCCAGCCTTTGGTTTGGCCTGGTGTCTGATGCCAGCTCACCATAGAGCACATCCTTAGGGATCCTGCCATCTTCCATTCTGTGAACATGACCAAGTCTTCATAGACATCACTGAGAGGGGAGTGTGCACATGCTGGAAATGTGGGCTTGGGAAAGCACATCTTTGTTTGAGACTCTGTCCTGTCATGTGATGGCAGAATTCTTCATGCCACAGCACTTGACGAAGCCCCTAAAGAATGAGTGGGTAGGTGGAAAATCCCATCATGATCGGCCAAGAGGGCAGCCAACACCTGGCAGCCCCTTTAAATAGACTTGGGGTGGGCTGCTCGCCACCCCAAGCCCAAGCTTCTGATTGGTTGATCGGACACTGCCTGCCCCTTATGTGAGGGTCAGACATGGCTGGAGCTGGGCAGTGCCAGCCATCCCCAGATGGCAGCCTCCCTGAACACACCATAGTCGTGCCCTGCGGCAACAACGGCTGCCCACCTGGAGTCCCAGGTGAGCGGATATTTTCATGGAGAAAGCTCTGGAACAAAATTTAGAGGAAGAAGAAGAAGAAGAAGAAGAAGAAGAAGAAGAAGAAGAAGAAGAAGAGGAGCAACAACAACAGTGCTTGGACATGGAGCTCTAAAGCACGGATTGTGTTTGCAAAGAGTGGAGGAAAGGTAAGCATGGTTAAGTTCATAGTTAGCTTCAGAATGTCCTCACACACACCCTTTGGTGCCTCTCCTGATTTATTTCTTTTAAATAAGACTTGTTTTGGGGTTTCTTTTTGGGGGATGTAATTGACCCGGAAGCTGTACGCTGGTTCCCTTGGCCAATAAAGTGAGATGAGTGCCGCAACCCCAGAGTCGGTCACGATTGGACCTAATGGTCAGGGGTCCCTTTACCTTTACCTAATTGACTGGGAAGAGGTTGCTTGTGTTTGGTTGGCAGTTCCTGTTATTGTGAGGTTGTTTTTTTTACATGTTTTGATTGTTTAGTAGGAGGGTGTAGGTCTTTGCCCGTTTTGGTGGTGTTGGTCATGGTGAAGTTTTGACAGAATTCCTTTTCCTCTGAAAACATTGCAGTGCCTGTAATAGGTTTTTTAGATCTCCAAAGGAGGTGCCTGCAAGCACAGAAGGATTTGGGTCCTCTGCTATAATGGGGATACTGAGGAAAGTGTTAGAACTATACATTACAAAAACAAACAATGTTTGGTTTTTAAAAAACTTTTCTTAAAGTATCTGCTATGGGAGATATTTACTATTTTCCATGTTTGTCCCTGTTTCAGACAGACTAAAACTGATAAAATGAAACATAATATCATATGAACATACATAGAAAGTATATGAGAAGCTTTGTACTTCTGAATCAATGGTTCCTGGCTCTCCCACTATATAATGATGATAACCTTTAAGCACAAACTTATAAAGTGACTTTTGATAATGTGCTTAGCTAGTCTTAATGGCCAACTTTTATTAATAAGCTATGAATACAGAGTTTCATAAATAAGCACTAATAAGGCATGAAGAAATGCTTAACAAACATATTTTAGCAGAATGTTGAAGTCAAATGTTGCCAAAGGAGAAGTATAATCCATTTTTAATGTAAATTGTATGATAAATATTTGCTTTCCTTTACAGGATATATTAATATTTAATATAAAAAACACAGGTGGTGCATTGCCTTCCACTTACTGGCTTCTCTAGCAGATTCAACTGTAGCAGGACATTCACGCAATTGTTCTTACTCAAGGCTTCAGCAGAGGTAAGTCTTGCCTCACATCTTAGAGATCTTTGAGTGTCCCAACAAGTTCTTACTTATTTTTTCATTCATTTTTATATTGCCTACCATATCTATCTTGAATGAATGTACTACAGATTTTTTAAAACGCAACATTCACATTAAAATCAGCACAGCACAGCACCAGTAAAAGGGTTAGGAGAATAGATATTTTATAATAGGTGCCAAAACTTTTCAATGTTGGTCCCTGAGAAGAGACAGGTCAAGGAGTTCAAAGGCATATGGTATGATATAGTGATTAGTGTTGGACAAGGACTGAGAAAATCCAGGTTCGAATCCTTATCATGAAGCATGCTCACTCACTCACTCCTGCGCGCTCTCTCTCTCTCGCGCTCTCTCTCTCTCTCTCTCTCTCTCTCTCTCTCTCACACACACACACACATTGAAGAGGAACACCACATAAAAGGCTCTCCCTTTGTCCATTGCTAACCAAAAACCCTTGTAGCGTATGTGGGGAACCTTGTCCAGAATTAAATTCGTAACTCTCAGCCTTCCCATTTGGCTCGCTAGATCATTTCCCCCAAATTACACCCAATTGATGTCATATGCCTGGAATGTAGGCCCCCAAAGTCTGTATTAGATGTAACAACTACTGAGACTTCAGAAAGCCCACCCAAAGGTCTTTGGGTGCCATAGAAATGTGATGTTCTCAGCACAAGCATAGGCTGTTTAAGGAGGCAGAGACCACTTACAAGCTCTAAAATATGAGCCAGTTTGGCTCAGGCCATCATTGAAGCAAGTTTCCAGCATTGGAGGTCTCTGCCATTCTGCAGCCCAGTTAAGCCAAAACCTGCTACCAATGACCACTGCCCTCTTGGGGCCCCCATATTGCCAATCCACTTAATATCTTCTTCCTCTTCAGGTTCCCATCCAAAAACAGCACATGACAGTGTCACACACTGTTGGCACCGAGTATATATTAAACAGGAGAAGAATTTGGAGGGCATTTATAATTTTGAAGCCAAAGCATCTGAGTACTAGTTAGTGGGCATCAACACTGGGAGATGGCTATTGTCTCCATGTCTTATGCACTTATATATTTAATTCACTATACAGGAAGCAGTCTATTGAGTAAGATGTATAAAGGTAAAGGGACCCCTGACCATTAGGTCCAGTCATGACCGACTCTGGGGTTGCGGTGCTCATCTCGCTTTATTGGCCAAGGGAGCCAGCGCACAGCTTCCGGGTCATGTGGCCAGCATGACTAAGCCGCTTCTGGCGAACCAGAGCAGTGCACGGAAATGCCGTTTACCTTCCCGCCAGAGTGGTACCTATTTATCTACTTGCAGTTTGACATGCTTTTGAACTGCTAGGTTGGCAGGAGCAGGGACCGAGCAACGGGAGCTCACCCCGTCGCAGGGATTCAAACCGCAGACCTTCTGATCAGCAAGTTCTAGGCTCTATGGTTTAACCCACAGCGCCACCTTCATCCCGAGTAAGATGTACCTTTGATCTAATCCAGAAGAGTCTGTATTATGTTTTTTATGTTAGCAGCCTAACATTTAGGGCAAAAGATATGAGTAGGAGAGGTCCAATGAAGAGTAGGTGCAACAAGAGGGTTGATGGAGGAATATAATGACTTGCAGCATAGTTTGATTAGCTAATTGCATCAGAAATACAATAAAACATTTCTAATATTATGCTGTATAAAATCATCTCCATCTCTTTAGGGCCCTTTCCTGTAAAGCATTTTAGGTACTTAACAATCAACACAAAGCTGAGAATCTGAATATAGAAATCAAAAGTGAGCACTGGTGAAAAAAGAAAAACTTCCACAAAGCATGCATACACTATTCTGTAAGATAAGACTCTGCTCACATTTATTATTCTTAAAAACAAGCAACACAACATTCTGTATTTTGTAATGAATTTCAAAGGGCAGAAGGTAGATTAGTCATGTTCTTTTTCTTTTAAAATTCCTGCAGCATTTAAATATGTGTGCTATTCCTTTGCATGGACGCATGAATCTCACTAAGTAAAGAAACACCTTAGAATGACTCAATGGCACCAAATCAGTTTCGATTGCACAAGAGTAACTCCTCTGCTTGAAAACAGTGTGTTGAGCTGAGCCGTAACATAAGTAACAAAGCATTTTATAACCCAGATACTATGCAACAAAGCTGTAGATGTTCAGACTCATCAAGGATCTACAGGTGCTCTGATGGTGTTTCCTGCTTGGCAGGGGGTTGGACTCGATGGCCCTTGTGGTCTCTTCCAACTCTATGATTCTATGATTCTATGATTCTAGGTTCCTGTTGAGGGAAGGGTGGGAGTATCGTAACTGCTGCTTCTGGCTCTCATACTTTGCTGCAAGGCCAAGTGTAGATCAACACAAAGCACTGGAAAACAGCTCTGTGGTTGCTCCATTAAGGAACAAAATGAAACTGAGCCGATTTATAGCAGTAGGAGCAGGTACAGCCTAATTATTAAGACCACATGTGCTGCAAGATGCTACTCTACTTAAAGGAACCCTGTCTTTAATATTAATCTCATACTCAAAGCTCATATGCTGCTGAGCAAAAACTCCTATCAGCCCCAACAAGCATAGCCAATGACCAGGGATGATGGGAATTGTAGTCCAACAACATATGGAGGACCAAAGAGTCACCCACTCTGTGACAAAGCAGGGGAGCCTCAGGCTGACCTACATGCCTTTCTGCTTCAGTTTCAATCCTCATCTCCACTGCCTGATGAAGAGGAATCTGATCTCTGTTCATGACACATAGGAGCACCAGCAGTTCTCACACAGCAAGTGGTCCATGGTGACTCTAAGGCAGGCTTCCTCAAACTCGGCCCTCCAGAAGTTTTTGGCCTACAATTCCCATGATCCCTAGCTAGCAGGACCGATGGTCAGGGACTGTGGAGTTTGGAACTGACAGGGTTAAAACTCCATGGTGTCCTGTATCTGGGAGGAGCTTAAGACAGGGAAGTGCGTCACAGTGTGTGTCTGCATTCAGACTTGCTTTCGATTCTGACTGAGACGCAGCTAAAGCTCAGAGGCTGCGTGTGTGTTTTGGAGCACGGAGAGATGTCGGAAAGTTCTGATGGAATTATTGCTTTGTAAATAAACGCTTCTAGAGATAAGAACCGAACTGTCTCTGGACTTGATTTATCCCTCATCTCACACGGACGCAGGACCGCTGCTACTCTGCTCTCCTGCCAGGTCAGCTCCCAAGCAGAGCCACGCAGGGAAGCCTGACTGGACGCAGGATTTTTTCCCCAAAGGGACGATGGGAATTGTAGTCTCAAAACATCTGGAGGAAGCCTGCTTTAAGGCAATGGGAGCTAACCTTTTTCTTTTGCCTGAGGAGACATGTTCACATTTGGCCAACCCTTCGAGGGCTGCCTGGAAGTTGTAGGAATGGCCAAAAGTAAGTGTGGCCGCTTCACACTGTCTGATGCACAAATAAAATAGCTCAGGTGCTCAGCTCCTCAGCTGATCCATTCATATCAGCAGAGCATGGAGAGTAATCTCACCCTGTCTGTTCAAATGGTTGAGCTATTATTATTTTTCCTGCTCATATCAAAATAGATGGAGTATTTTTGGCCAGAAATATTTATGGGGTAGGGTTGGGGGTTGGTCCAGGCCTCCAAACTGGGAGTTAGCCACTAGGACTTTGCACACCCCAACATTTTGCTCACCTTTTAAAAAAAATTCCCAAGCAGTGCATCTCCTTGATAATTTTGCTTCCCTATTTGAAACCATTTCCAACTCTACAGTATTCTGTTTGAGTTCAGGTAACAAAAACAGTACATAGTATTCCAAATGTGGTTGCATGAAACATTTGCATAACAGCATTATAATATTGGCAGTTTTATTTCTGATTCTTTTCCTAATGGTCTCTAGCATGGAATTTGCCCTTTTCACCGTTGCTACACACTGGGCCAAATCCATTACAACTTTACTCATGATGCTATAAGTGTATGGAGATCCACAAAGCTGTTCTCAGAGTAATCCCAAAGATCAAGGTCAGGGATAACCAACATGGTGCCCTTCAGGTATTGCACCCACAATTTCTATCAGTCCCAACCAACGTGGCCAGTGGTCAGGGATGATGCAGGGATCCCTGCATCATCCCTGACCACTAGCCATGTTGGTTGGGACTGATAGAAATTGTCCAACAACATCTGTCAGACACCGTTAGCTACCCTTCCTCTAAGTCTACTGTATTGGTTAATGCTGTATCTTCAGAATGTTGACTTCTTTTATACAAAAAAGTATTCCATTTAAGTCAACTGTTATTTTAATATATTTTCCTCACATTTAATGATCAAAGCATTTGACTATAAGTCTTGGTGGGGGCTGTGTCTTTCATGCCATGTTGTTGCCTATAATAAATAGGTTACAGAGAAAGAAAAACTTCCTCCCTGCTGTGGCTTTTAAGTAATGGATATTTGTTTCCCATTTAGGCATTGGCAATTAGTTAACCTGCAAAGTTAAAGTTGTTTCACCTCAGGCTTACATGTTGAAAACTAAATTAACTTGTACGTATTTACATTGAGCCTTTATTCAAAGATACAATTGTGCTGATTTCTTACACCTAGCAGCAAGTAATTATTTTACATGGCTTCAATTAAGCATGATAGGTGGGTATTTGAGAATTAAATTGCAAGTTAGCTGGCCAGTTCCCCTGCCGTGTTATTTGCTAGTGTTAAAACTTAAAATGTATGAGAGGTGCAAGTGAATTCCAATGCGAGCTTGAAAAATGTATATTGCATTTTTATTGGGTTTTCTTATACAGATTTTTGATGTATGTACCAAAGCAGACTTCAACTAAAAGATTCTGAATCTTGAAATTTATTATTGTCAATAGTCTGCATGACCTTTACCTTAACGGCATCTCGCCTGTCAGTAATAATCCAAGGCTGTACTTTCAATGATAGAAGGAGAGATTTTGCATACTGAGTCACTAGTTCTCCTTGAAACTGTTCAGAAATCATAGTCATTTATTCCTATTGTCAGGGCAAGGTTCTGTTATGAAAGTCCATTCATCTTCACTTGAAGAGGAAGAGTAAAAAAACTACAGCATTGTTTTGATTCAAGTACTAACTACTGCAGTTTTCTCAACTAAATCAACAAGCTGACACTTTGCTCCATACATTTTCATACTACCAAAATAACCCTTTAATGGCAACCTATCATATATATTTTTAAAGTTTATAGTAACCTTCCTTCACGTTTGTATGTTTTACTAAACAAGCCAGAGCACTACAGCTTCAACAGAAAGTTCCTTGACGTTACAGGCAATAACAACGCAATTGCCATCAGCTTTGTGTAGGCCACCTTTCCTCTTTGTGTAGACAAGCTTTATAAAAAATGAATTTTCAGGAATGAAATATACTTACTTGAATAGGAGAGGACTGGAGCATAATTGCAAAATGCATGGAGAATACATTCAGGATTTCTGTGAATGTTTATTGTTGAAATACTGCAGTATATTTTTGTCACTTGCTATTCATATTATTGGCATCATCAAAGACAGCAGTTTTCAGACTATGTTGTTAGGATCCTGGTGATCAGTGTACCTCAGTAAGAAAATGTGTAAGGACAGACATGCTTTCTCCACCACCACCAGACTGAGGACACGAGTTTGAATAAGTGATTAGGGGTCATAGCTTTATTTATTTTTTGAACAACAAAGAACCAAAGAACTTAATGCAGTGGACCAAGTGGGGCCATCTACCTCTGAATCACCTGATGCCACACTGGGATCTGTGTGGTTTGAAAAGTCCTGTTGAAAGACCCACACATAGTACATTGCAAGGCATGGCTAAATGGAGAGCCTGGCAGACCTAATTAGGTCCATGGGCCAAAGGGTCTTGATCACCAATCTCCGCCACAGAATGTATGCTAGAAGAATCCGGAAATGTCATCATATGTTGAGGAAAAATAAAATGTAGACATGCATATTTTGTTATATGTAAACAAGTATCTCGAATGCATTTTGTTATATGTTAAAATAATGTTTAAATGCAAATTTAGATGCAAAATTTCATGCATTTCTTTTTTTTAAAAAACCACATATTATTTCAGAAACAGGATGAAATAGGTACGAATGAACACTTGGATTTGTGATACACGCATGAGACAGATACCTGTCCATTCCTAGGATGGTGCGAAGCTAGGTACAGCTCTTTTCTTTCTTTTCAAATGGATATTCTGTCCAATTCTGTCCAAAGTTCTCTAAAATGGTGATCTATAAGTCAGCCAGAATCCTTTGCTAGTCAATTTTTTAAAAAATGCAGTTTCAATGAAACAAATCCATTAATTGATTCATTTGCTACACTCTACTAATTACCCCTCCCAAGGTATTTATGTGAAGATGAGAAAAATTAATCCATTAATTTAATTAATCATTTGATGCAGCTAATTTCAATATCACTTTTCAAACTAGTGCCTGTCTCTGTCAGCGTTTTCATATAAAAATTCAAGATCTGCTGCCTTTTCATGTCATACACTAAAGCAACAGAGGGGATTTTTAATGACTTCCTTTATCCTAAGGGATGTATGTTCATTGCTGATAATATGAGGTACAGTGCAGGTATAGATTTTTAGACCTTAACAATGCAACCTTATACATGTCGGCCCCATTGAGTTCAATGGAGTTTGCTCCTAGGTATGTGGATGTGTGATTTAAGCTGAGAATATCAAGTAAGACAATAACATATCATGTGTCCTGCAGTGGAATTAACAAAAGACAACCTTCATAATTAAATAAAGGTTAATGTGAGACAGAACAGATACTGCAGTGCCTTTTAAAATTATCTTTTAAAATTATCAATTTCCATTCTTTTAAATATTCTCCTCAGCTCTGATCCCTGAAATGCTGTGGATGTAGATATGAAAGGTCTGAACTGTAAAAGGAATCGTGCTGCCCTATCATTAAACTAAATCTGCATCAGAGTTTGTTCATAAATGCTGTTGCAGTGGCATAATTAACTAAGCTGCGTTTGCAAAATGACCCAACTCTTATGTTGTTCCAGCACAAAACCTCCACAATGTACTGCTAGGGCTGTAACACACAAAGCCAGATGAAAGAAAGGAGAAGTGGGTGAATAGCTTAATTACATCAGCATTTTAAGATTGGGACCATAGCTGTCAACTTACAGATTTGAAAATAAGGGACCAGCAGCCTCGGAAATAAGGGATCAGCAGCCAAAATAAGGGATCAACAATTACTTTGATAAAATACATATTTTTTTGCGTGCAAATGGCTTTAGATACCTATTAGGTCCATAAAATACCATATAGCATATATTCAACACAAAAAACCAGCAACAATTTGTTGTTGACAAAGCACAGCTAGACATAGAAAGGGCTCCATTACCTTCAGTAGCTTATTTAAGGGACATCATCAATAAGGGACAGCAGCGGGACATGGCGCTGGGATAAGGGACTTTCCCGCCAAATAAGGGACGCTTGACAGCTATGATTGGGACCTGGCGTAGAAACAACAAATTTCCTTACGTTCTCTTCCCACCTTTACTATAGAGTCACTGCCTCCATGTTATATTCATCAGTTCACGGAGGGGATACCATTCGTAAAATGAGAATATTTTAAATTACTGACCAGATTTTCCCTTTTTCCCCCTTTTTGGGGGAATGTTTTCTCTTTTTTCTTCCACAGTCTCCTTTATTTCCCTGCTTATTTTTTGACCCACTCAAATAAGAAAAGAAAAAGAGTAACAGCATGTTTGCTGCTGTGAGGACTTCAAGTGTCTCTCCCAAGTCTATTGAACTTTAAAAATGTCAGTTAAAGGTTCGCTGCCTCTTTTGCTCACTCCTATCAAAATCCATGGATACATGGTATTGTGTCTTGCTGTTTTGTGTGCTTCTTGTGCATCACCTTTTATAACCAATTTTCTTTTTATCTCTACCTGTCTTACTTTGTCTTTGATTTCTTTGAAATGTTGAAACTGGATTCAGCGCATAGAACTAGAAGCAATTACTAACAATAGGGTTATACTTAAGCCTTTGTATCACCCCAGCAGTGTGCTGGAGCCTGTTTTTCAGGTGTCCACTGTCCATGCAGTGAAATAGGGGTGGGTATGTGTGAGATTATCTAAATGCAAGTTTCACACCTTTCCTTAGGTAGAAATGAATATGGAATAGGAATAGGAAATTTAAAAGGGAATATGTAAAGTTTGAATAGGGAAGAAATATAGCTCAATACAAAGTAACATTACGAGATTTGGTGAGTTGAAGCATATGGCCTTGCCCTGCTGGTGGCACACTTGGTGATCACATCCCATTGGCCCCACGTTTGGAGCATGTCACAAGCAGATGTATGTATTTTTGAGCATCGGCAGAGGTATAGTGTCCAGATCAAGGAAAGTACCACTCTATTCTGCCTTGGTCAGACCATGCCTGGAACACTGTGTCCAATTCTGGGCAGCACAATTTAAGAAGGATGTTGACAAGCTGAAATGTGTGCACATGAGGACAACCAAGATGATCAAGGGTCTGGAAACTAAGAATTATGAGGAATGGTTGAAGGAGCTGGGTATGTTTAGCCTGGAAAAGTATTTACATTGGAAGTGTCCATTGATATTGGGGTTGAATATGGGATAATCTTCACCCAGTACCCCATGTGAAAGTCAAATTCGCCACACATCTACATGATCAGCCATGAGTTTATGACTTATGAGACTAGTGTAGTCTGTGCATTCAGCTGACAGAGGTAGGAATGAAGTTAAACAGTTCTTGGGTGGTAGAATGGACTAAATGACTTCCAACTGCATATGGGGAATCACACTATAGAATTTTCTCTGAATGCCCTTAAAAAGAGAAACAAGGAACAAGCTGGGACTGAGGCTTCTGTCCCTGATGTGCTAGTTTTCTACTTTCAGGTATTTCCATTTATTCTACATGTGGGGCACCAGTTTTATCTGAAATGGTACAGTCCAATCATTTGTGCAGACCAAGCATGTGTCCCTATGCAAAAAAAGAGGAAACATTCCAAATATGCAGAATTGGGAAGACACGAAACCAAACACTTATAGATTATTCTGACACCATTGTTCTCTCCTAACTAATTGAGTCTAACTAGGAAACAATGACCAACAATCCATTCTGCCCAGTGACAAGGACCTGCTCCTAACAAGGGTGGGCATCAACTGCAAACATGTGCAATGATGGGTGAGGAAGTGAGAATATCAAGTACCCTTCAGGCTTTGCTGTTGCTACAGGCAATCAGTGAATGAGAGTTTTCTCTGTTCTTCAGAATTACCAATAATTGGGAAAGGGGTCTCAGAGGTGACACACATATGATCCTCATTAAGCTCGTAGCAAGTGAAGATGTGAACTGTTCTTCAGTGCTTGGCTTAACTCAGGTCCTGTTCTTTTGGCCAGGTATATGAAAATTATAGGGAATCTATGCGATCAGAAAATAGAAGATGGCAATTGAGGTTGAGAATTCTATTTTCTCTCTTTTCCTCTAAAATTCATCAGTCCCAGAGGTTTCTGTTTTGCTTTTTTTCTGATTTGTTTCTGCTTTCTTAGCTTGAGATGTCCCCCTCCCACCAAGGGGGCATAAGAAAATAGCAGGATAATAAAGAGACCCAGTTAGAACCTCTACTTGAAAATGGTTTAAGACATGATACCAAGTTATACTCAGCTTTTTCACCTGGATACTGAAGCTTGATAAAACAATGTAAATCTTCAATGTCGGCTATATTGGCAGCAAGGGGGGGGGGAGTTAAAGACTGGAGGCTAGGCTGTGTAGAGGAAACAGAAGATTATAGCTTCTTATCAGTTAACCCAACTAGGCCTCTAGTCAATTACAAATAGTGGATAGATTGCAGAAGCTGAGTTGAACCCTCTACAAATTCGCTCTGGATGTTTGTGAAAAAGAGAGATAAAAGAAGATTACATATATACTTGTAGAACAAGACACCTTGGAAATCAGCAAGTATTCTGAATGGAGAAAACTGTACAACCTCAGAGAGAAACCTCAGAGAGATCCTTTTCTGTACTTTCTGGTCTCCAACAAGTCCCCTCTCTCCCTTATCTTATTTTGGTAAAACAGAAAATCCAAAGCCTAGTCAACTTGGATTATAGACAATGCTAATCTGAAAGTCCAGACTTGAAAGTGCAAATTCAGTTAAAGTGCAACCAAAAATAATCTCTGAGTTCCGTGTGCAGAGGACGGCAACCAAGATGATCAAGAGTCTGGAAACTAAGCCTTATGAGGAGCACTTGAAGGAGCTGGGTATGTTTAGCCTGGAAACAAGGAGACTGTATGATAGCCATCTTCAAATATCTTAAGGGCTGTCACATGGAGAAGGCAGCATGCTTGTTTTCTCCTGCTCTGGAGGGTAGGACTTGAACCAATGGCTTCAAGTTGCAAGAAAAGAGATTCCGGCTAAACATTTAGAAAAAACTTTCTGACAGTAAGAGCTGTTCAGCAGTGGAACAGACTCCCTTGAGATGTGGTGGACTCTCCTTGGAGGTTTTTAAAAAGGTTGGATGGCCATCTGTCATGGACGCTTTAGCTGAGATTCCTGCATTTCAGAGGTTTGGACTAGATAACGCTTGCAGTCCCTTCCAACTCTAAGATTCTATGATTCTATGTTAATTGCTCTGAGAAGCCCAGTTTCGACACAAGAGAGGACAATATATTGAAGTCATTTTAACATTGGCTTAAAACTGGTTTTGCTTTAATGTTGTTTATGAATCAAAAGTATTAAAACCACTGAAGAAACAAATACACAACAAAAAAAAAATGTAGTACACATAGGGGAAAAGTAAAAGCAATTGATCCAAAGGATGTGTTATCTGCCACTTTAAGTTTTATTTTCACAGTTCAAACACAGAAAAAGCAGGGGAAGCAGAGGGGGAATTTAAATATCAATTGTCACTTCAAATGTTAGGAAAATAGTAATGGAACTGGAAACTATAGCTCTATGTCTGACAATATTACATTTTCATTACAGCATCGATGGATCCCACTGCAGTTTTAATGATACAAGCCTAGATCCCATTCAGACATGATTCTTAAAAGTAAGTGAAGCATGCTAGCAGGGAGATTGTGGATATGTGCACTATCTCCAATCTCACCCACCCCCAATCTTACTCCCAATCTCACCATCCATAAATTAGAAATAAATCTGCAGTGGGGAGACTGCTGCATTCATACAGGGTCCACATATAATGTAGAACCTCTCCTCCCTGTCCCCCTGCTTGGCATTTTCTTTTTAATTGAGAACCAGTGTGGAAATGTATTCATCTTTAACAAACAGCTCTCTCTCTCTCTCTCTCTCTCTCTCTCTCTCTCTCTCTGTGTGTGTGTGTGTGTGTCCATGTCTCTCTGAACCTCTGAAACCAGTCCAAAGCTTTGGTGGCAGCCCAATGTGCTTCAGGCAAGTCCCACTTTCCTGAGAAAGGTTTGAATTTATCCAAAGCAGATTTTGGCTTCACCTGAAGCAAATGCACACCCCTAGTAAGTATAGATGGAACACCATCCTTCAATCGTATTTCCAGTGCAAGCTATGAAAAGAATAAGAATTGGGATGCACAGGTGAACACATTAAAATGTGAATTGAGCCAAGAAGAGAGAATGAGGTTTGAGTGGGAAAGAGGCAGGGGGAAATATCATGAAGAAGTCAGTAGGACCTCCTTACCTGAAGATGTATGTTAATCAGAAAAATAGTTAAAAGTAGTGTGCCAGAGGACAGGTATAAGTGGAGGAAAGCATGTTGCAGAGTGAAAATGTGTTGGGAGGTATGTGGATAAGAACATGTAGTGTGCTACCAAAAAAAGAAAAAAGGCAAATCAGAACAGAGATGATCAGCGCAACAAATTTTAAGAATCATGTCTAAGTTTTGTTATATTCAGGCTAGCATGAGGGGCATTCGTTAAAGATTTCCCCTCACATACTTCCCATGGACTGAGACAAATGAAACTGGGCACAGTTATTAGTCCTTCTCTACATAGCTACCAGCAAGAGTCAAACACTTCTCCCATCATTTTATGTAGCTGTAGAAGTCAGCAGGTTGCATCAGAAGCCACGACTTGACCTCAGAAATCAGCATTTCATCATCTGGAAAAAGCTTGCCCTTCAAAAATAACTTAATGGTTGGAAAGAGGTAGAAGTCTGATGGTGAGAGGTTGGAAGAATAAGGGGGGTGAGGAAGGATTTCATAGCCACAGGACCGTGCTTCTGTCTGAGCAACATGCGAGCTGTGAACTGGGGCGTTATCCTGCAGGAGACAGAAACCTTTGGTCAGCATACCACGCCTCTCAATTTTGATGGCCTTCCGCAATTTCTGCAGCAGTGAAGCGTAGTATGTCCCGGTAATTGTGGTACCCTTTGCCAGGAAATCCATCATCACTACTCCACCCTGGTCCCAAAAGGCTGTGAGCATGACCTTGCCCACTGATGGTTGTACATGTGCCAACTTTGGAGGTGGTGAGGCAGAGTGGTTACATTGTTTGGACTAGAATTTAGTCTCTAAGTCATAATGATGGACCCATGTTTTGTCCTGAGTAATTAGTCTGGCGAAGAAGTCATCATGGTTTTCATGACACATGGCCAAAAGAGCCTGTGAGCATGCGACTCGTTCCTGCTTCTGGAAAGGCGTCAACATCTGGGGAACCCTCGGTGCGGACACCTTTCCCATGTGCAAATGGTCATGGATTGTTTCTTCTACAGAGCCCACACTGATCTTGACATCTGCAGCTAGTTGGCAAATGGTTATGCAGTGATCCTCCAAAATGGCGGCCTCCACTTGCTGGATGGTGTCTTCATCAATGGTGGACTGTGGTTGCCCAGGAATGGGAGCCGTTCCACTGAAGTCCAACCACATTTGAACTGACAATGCCAGTACTTGACTATACCATACGATGGGGCATCCTCCCCATAAGTCCCTTTCATCTCATCAAACGTCTCCCATGGTCGGCACCCTTTCAAGTACAGGAACCTGATTACCACTCTTCATTCAACTGGTTCCATTATCAGACATTAATCCATGTTAGCACCCATAACAGAGAAACTGTTAGGAGTTCAGAGCTACAAATTACCACGTTGCCTATGGAGAGATGTATAATTATACATATGCAATTTCATCCTATGATAACCAGAAGTGGGTTAGGGGAAATCTTTAATGAACGACCCTCATAAACATGTAAAGAACAAGCTACATAGCTTCTACTCCTAAGACTATTTACAAGGAATTCAGTCACATTGAAATTATTGGGACAGTTACAATCAATATGCTTGTGATGAAGTTATAATACAGTGGCCTATTCCACACATATCACTAAACTATGAATTGTCCATGAACAAATGAACAATAACTTGATTGGTTTGTGTCATGCATTTGTAGTTTGGTGAGTATCTGAGGTCAGGAGGCCAAACAAGTCATGGTTAAGGAAGGGTGCTGGGCTCACACGTAACACATTTCACACCAATTTTCTAAGCAAATAACTAACCATGGCTTCTGATCATGATTTGTTGACAGCAAGGAAATCATGGATAAGGTGCTGGCCTGGAATCACACATAATACTAACCCATGGTTTAGTGTTATGTGAGAACCAGGTCACTATATGGTGTGTTATGGAAGCTCAGAGTTGATTCGTTCTGGTCTAAAATCAGGATAGAATCTCAATTATATGCCACCCTATATAGTTTGAGTAGCAGTAGAGGATTTAAAAAAACCCTGTGAAGAAATGGAAGAATAGCAACAAGTCTTAATTTCTCCCTACACCCTACATTACACTAATTTGTGTCAGCGCTGAGGCAGACATTTCAAAGAGCATGATGAGATCAAATTCATGAAGTCCATGAACTTTTAAGATGTAAATGCATACTCAAGCTCTTTGTGACATGCAAAGAAAGGGGGAAAGCTTGTAAAAACAGAACAAACAAGATGAGCTAACAGAAAAAAATACACACATAAGGAAAGCTAAGGAAGAAAAGAAAGTGAATAAGCAAAAGTAAAGGGAAAAATCATTAAGTAAACAAGAAAGGCTGGACACAAGACACTTGACAGTTTTAAAAACAAGATAAGGAACACATGCAAGAATGAGGAATAGAGACAAAATTATGCTGAAGAAAAGAGCAAGGAGAAATGTTGGAAACATGTGCTGCATACTAAAATGCCATTCTTCTGGCCAGCAAAGCTGAAAAGTGGTACAAAGTCAGCTTTCCTCTAAACTGTGCATTCAAGTGAGTGCCACTGTCAGCTAAGGAAGGTGAAGTGCAACAAGCCATTCAACTGCTGGCAATGGAAATGTCCCACATCACCCATGGTCTCTGGCTCAAACAGCAGCCAGCTCCCTCAGGCCAGGACACTTTCACCAAGGGAATGTCTTACAACAGTTCTGCAATGTAGTTCAGTATTTCATTGCAGCATAGAAGTGGCTAAAAATGGGCCTAAGAAGCAGAAGCTGTCAGTCTGCATAGTTTCACAGTTATGGTTGAGGGGAATTCAGCCAAAGAATTGAATTAAAACTGAAGAGAAAGGCAATAACCTCAATTGTGCAATTCTCAATTCACACTAAATACACCATGGTTGCCAGGGGCAGGGTAATGATCAGGGAACATTGGGGACAGGTGCCAACATTTGCCCATCACCCTGTGAACTTTAGACTTTGTGTTAATACTGCTGACAAGGGTGGGTGGGTGTAGGGGGAGAGGGAGAGAGTGCCATAATGAGGAGAGCATGAATGAAGTGACAGAAATCCAACTGTGCTTTCACACATACACTTTATTCTGCAATATTCATAATTACCGTATTTTTCGCCCTATACGACGCACCGGCCCATAGGACGCACCTAGGTTTTTTGGGGAGGGGAATAAAGGGGGGGAAATATTTTCCCTCCCCCAGCCACGGGGGAAACCCGAGCTTTTAAAAACGCACCTACCGTAGCTTTTAGAGGAGAAAAGGATATCTGCCCGAAGCGCGGGGTGCTCTGCTTCAGCGCGCCCACGCTCCGGGCAGCAGGCTGCGGATATCTTTCCGAAGCGCAGGGCGCTCTGCTTCAGCACACCCCGCGCTCCGGGAAGCAGGCTGCTATCCGCAGCCTAGGGAGCCCTGCGGGAACTCCCACGGGCTCCCCAGGCTTGCTGATAGCTTCCTGAAGCCTGGAGAGCAAAAGGGGTCGGTGCGCACCAACCCCTCTCGCTCTCCAAGCTTCAGCGAAAGCCTGCATTCGCCCCATAGGACGCACACAGATTTCCCCTTCATTTTTGGAGGGGGAAAAGTGCGTCCTATAGGGCGAAAAATACAGTAAAAACACAGGTATCATGCACACTAAAAGTCAGAAGGGGAGGAGTCATTTCTGTATTGATAGTACAGGAATATGACATCAGCTTTTGCAGCAGGCAAGTGAGGAAAAATCAAGTCATTGAGACACTGAAGACGGGTTGGATTTAGCTGAGATTAGTATCATCAAAGGAAGAGCCTATTGTGCACAGCAGAGAATATGTCAAAAGCTACTGTTGGTACAGAGAATATCTTTCCTGACCTTTTGTATCAGCCTGGTTCACTCTGGAAAAATTAAATCCTACTGTAAATGCAGATCATTTGTTTCTTTTCTGTAGAAACGTGACTGGTTTATTTGGCTGTGAGGCAGAATGCTGGACTGTACAAATTGTTTGGGTGGGGGCTGGAGGAGAGTCAGGTCTGAACATCATGCGCTTGGAACATCTGTGACTGTGTCCCAGCTAAATTTTCTAATTGGTTTAAATAGCAAGCAGGATGCCCATGCAGGAACCTTCTGCACCGCAGCATAATATTTTATGAACGGTTTTACATCCCTTGTGTGGAGCTTATTGTCTACCTCTTAGATGAACTTGGGATTGGCTGGGGAGAGCCACACATGAGTGAGTGTGCGAAGCAGAGAATGTGCTATGTAAAACTGCTCATAAAACATCATGTTCTAACCAGATGCTCGCTTAGGTTTACCTCTAAGAAATTGAGCTTAAATGCACAATGTATTGGCCATAGGGGAACAAATAACTTGACATGTTCCACTCCTTACTTTTTATTCACTTTTTATTCACAATCATAAAATTGTAGGGTTGGAAGGGACCACAAGAGTCCTCTAGTCCAGCCCCCCTGCAATGCAGGAATCTTTTGCCCAACATGGGGCTTGAACCTGCAACCCTGAGATTAAGAGTCTCATACTCTACCGACTCAGCTATTCAGATATTCGTAGAAATTAGATTTAGTCTTCTCCAGAAGCTAGATCAGAATGTCCTAGCAGTAGATTATATGGTGGATAGTAAACACATCAAAATATATGAAACCGTCTGATATTATTGATTAAGGCTATTGACCTAGCTGGGATTATAAAATCCACAAGGAGCCTCCAGGAGCACAAGGAAAGGAATTGGAGCTAGCATGTTTGTCCCCCCCCCCCCAAGTGCTTGCTTAATTCAGAAGAAAAATGCCTGAAGAGGGATATAATGGTACTTCTAGGTCTATCCTCTCAAAATTCTCCCTCAGACTTCTTTCCCTGCCATTTGCCCATGGGTGAAATTTGGCTTCAGTTCAAAAGAGTAGGAAATTTATCGTTGACATTGGCCAAGTCAGATTTTCTCCCTGGCAACAGAATAGCAGTATTGGAAACTTGCAGCTTCCTGGCTATAGCCTTAATTTGTATCACAGCTGGGGCTGCCCTCAATAAGTACAGGAGTGAGAGCCTCATGCAACAGTGGAGAGAATCAGATAATACACAATTCTTAATTATAAAATAATTTGCACTAGGGCAGACACTACTGAGCTGGTTCATCGAGGTTGCAGAAGTATAAAAGTTCTGTAAATGCAATGAGAATACACACTGAGCCTGACTGGTTCTTATAAACAGAATAGGATCAAACAGTATTAATGCAAAGAGGTCTGTTAAAGAAATAGTGATATAAAACAAACAGGAAGCAGACTCTACAACTGAATTGACTCTGCTATTGAAAAGACAATACTAACATGAACATATCTATTTAATAGGATCAAAAGGAGGATTGTGTTAAACTATATATCTTAAAAGGTTGACTGTTACTGGCCCATGACACTTCTCCCTTGTTTTTACCCATAATTCTATTCCATTCCATCCTTTTTTACATTTACTTAGTGATGCTGTGAATTTAACAATAAAAATAATTGATGTGATAATGTTTACAAAAGTTCACTATGACTTGATTGCTCACCATCATGCTGTATGTTCTTATTGATTTGGAATAAGTGCCTATTTTCCCCCAGAGGGGGGAAAAACCCACACAAATCCTGCTTAAGTTCCAAGTCCCTGGAATCTCACCCTGTTCAGCAGAGACTGGGGTGAGCTGTAACAATATTGTGGGGCATCTCATTCCCTGAGTCTTTCTCAGATCAGGAAATGTGGTTGGGCGAGCAGGCAGACAGGCAGCAGAGCGCTACTTTTTTAGAGAGGTGGAGATACACACCAACCATAGAGACCTCACATTGATGGGGAAAGCTCATAACCCTTTGCCTACCAAAATTCCAAACCAATTCTAAAGTGCCCTGATAATGAGCTAGAAAAATGGAAAGCTTTTTCAGAAAGCTTTTTAAGAAATTGGAGGGCCAATTTCAGCACAGGATGGTAAGCCAGTCAAATATGGGAATGTTATGTGCTCATTCAGTACATTTTATCATGGGCCTTCTTGGTTAAAGCACCCTAGATGTGGAACTCTCACACACAGGACATGCTGTACAGTTGTTCCTGATATTAACTGTGCTTTTATGTCCATGTCAGATGTTTATTTTCCATCAGTTTTACTGAAGTTGCTCTGCTCTGGAAAAAAAAACTTCATATGTCAATAAGTATCAGGCTGATTCATCTATGAATTTTGCTGAAAAAAGGTAGAACACACAATATTTACAATAGATATCAAATGCTTGCATTTGATAGTGAGTGGCCTGTACTTCTCTACAAAAAGTACAATCAATACATCCTTACTATAGTCAGATGTTTGTATTGTACCTAAACAAGCAAATTCACAAACCAACTATAGTGCCATTCATCACTACAACTAAGTAGGTCTTGACCTGTCAGGCATCTGAGTAGAGAGGCTTTGTGAGAATTTAATACATACTCTTCTGAGTTTCTGAGGAACAAAGAAATACAGATGTAATAGTACTTAGTAGAACTAAACTACCATGTACTATAGTTTCAGTGGATGGAGATGATTCAGCAACTATCAATTGTTGGTCATAGATGAGCAGTGAGTAACACTCATCTTTTATATTGCACAAAAGATCTTTGTATTAATTCTTATGTATAAGAGGACTGTGCTCACTCACTATGACCACTTTCTTTTAAAAAAAATTTTTTGGGGAATTAATAATGTTATGAATAGAGAATTTCACATGGAAATAGATAACTTTTAAGGAAAGTAAACAAATAATGGTCTATTTTTCTTATCAAAAGAAAAAAGTTTGTAATTAGTAAATTTCACTAAGATTACTCAAGTATCATTATCTACACTTAAAGAAGAATAACCATTGTTTGCACCAGAAAGTAGCATTAACATTTAACAGATATTTAGTTAGAAGCGAACACTGGATGCAGTAGGTGTTAGACCAGGCTTTCTCAACCTTGGCTCTCCAGATATTTTGAGACTACAATTCCCATCATCCCTGACCACTGGTCCTGCTAGCTAGGGATCATGGGAGTTGTAGGCCAAAAACATCTGGAGGGCCGAGGTTGAGGAAGCCTGTGTTAGACAAAAGGATTTCCATTCCCCTTTTTGTTCTTTTGTTCATTTTGCCTCTGCATTTTGATCCTTCTGAATTCCATTTTGTGTGTGGATGTGTTGCTTGCACAAAGGAACAACGCAGCTGCACAAAGGACTGGCGGGGGGGGGGGGGGACATGTCTAGTTCTGACCCCTCCCGAGGTTGTGTGGCTTCTCTGTGCCCCTCATAGGTTGAAAATTAACCTGAGCAAAGAGCCTTTCCTATCCATGTAGACTCCACATGAGATAGAGCTCTGATCTTCCAGAGTTCCAAATCATGTGGGGAGCCGGTAGGGAGGGGGAAGTTGCATGACTTCACACATAGGGGTCTGCATGTGCTTAAGTTGCCAGAGTTTCTTTTTATTCTTGGTCAGGACATCAGTACATTTGCCTCCTATTTTTCTGTGTGGAAACTGTAGATAGCATGAAATGGTAAGATGTTTTTCAGATCAATACTAATGCAGCTTATGATGTATTGTTTTCTTCTGTGTTCCATTGTATAATCAGTGCAGTCATACTATACACACAAAGCAAAACAGATGACTTCCAGCAACATTTTGTAGGCCTTTCAGTGAATCAGATTTCTTGATGATATCATAGCTTCTCTTTTTCAAAGATGAATATTTAAAAGGCAGATCTGTCAAAGGTATATAAACCAAAAACTATTGTTTACAGAAACAGATGGATTTCATGAATATCATCACAATTTCAGTCCTGTGTATTGTCTCATTTCCGGGCTCCATATCTTAGCTCACTTTTTTTTTTCTTTTTAAAAAGTGGCTGATCTGCATTTTATACTTTGTGCACCAGCAGCCCTATATCCAGTGTCAGTAGCTCAATTTCCCATGCCTATGTGATACAGTGGATTGAGGATAGCCTTGCTACAGGGGACAACCATTCTAACAGCGGACTTTGCAGTACTGTTTGTTGTTCCTTTATTGTCTTTCCAACATAGCTGAACCACAGTGGGTCTGAAAAAGCAAAATATTTCTGCATCAAAATGTAGTGAATCGATTCATTGTTGTGCATTGCTGAAGTTGCACCTTGTGGACTTAAAAAAAAATGCTTGCTGTACAAGGAATGCAAAAATAAACCTCCATGTAGTGAATGAAACTGTAAATATAATAAGCTGTTAACTATATTGATCTCTTCTGCATTCACAGAGATTGAGAAGAAGAAAGAGAATTAAAATGGAGATAGGAGATTGAAATTGTCAAGTCTGCTGGCCATTCCACCATTTTCATAATCCTATTCTTTATGGACTTAGCAAGGCTGTTTTATTGATGTTGATTACATTTCATGAATCTTTCAATAACTGCCTTTTGAAGAAGATAGTATGCATATTTTAATGAAATGCAATACACTGAACAGTGCATTATATTAGAGCAGTAAGTTAACGCAGTAGTTCCTTTATCATTTTAATATGAGGAACAAAGAGAGGGGAAGACATTGTCTTGCATACATGAAAGGGGGGAATAATTATATAAGGGAAGAAAACATTGGTTCCCCTCCCCTTTTGATGTGAAGGGATAATTCTGCAAAGAACCCCCATCCAGAACAGCAGTGTTATTTATGACAATGTTGGAGGGTCATGATACCCACCCAGAAATATGGCAGATTTCAGTGATGTTTCAAAGATATTTATGATACCTGATAAGTGAGAGCAGGGAAATCAAAGCAACAGGACTATCCATTTCATAGTGAACCAGTGGCACATCCATTTGAGCCTATAAAAAGTAGGACTGCACACCAGATACGATCAAAGCCCATATTCTGAACCAAATCAGGCCAATTTGGAGGGAAGCTTGGACCAAATCATATCAAGACAACTCAACTCTGGATTGACCTGGGCCATGTCAGCCTGCCTGGAGTGATCCAGGACTGTCAGTGGCTGGGGTGAGTGGCGAGAAGGGTACAGGAGATGTGCTTTGTCCTTGCATTTCCCACAGTGACTAGACAAAATAAGTAGTGCCTCTCATCTGCAGAATTCAAAGACACTTATTCTCCATCCCTTGCAGCTGAGAGCTGAGGGTTTGATTCTATGGATGCAGCTTCTGAAGTGCCTTCCCTGTAGAGTGTGGCTTTGGAGAACCTGGGGCAGAGGCTGGTGGTCTTGGATAATTGGAACAGTTGTGTTGTGACCCACTGCATCTTTCCACCCATCTATTTTCATAGTTATTAATATTTGGATCAGTGAAAACAGATCAATGTGTCCGAATAAGTCATGGAGCCCAAAGGATACACCCTGAAGCTTTGCTTAAATATAGAAATTCAATTATTTGCCTAGTTATGTCATAGCTTTTTATTTCTTTTCTTAACATGCAGTTATTCATCTCTGTTCTTTTAAACTTCAATAATGTAAGCCTTAGAACCATATACATTATTTCTGAAATTGCATGTCTTTCTTTCTTTCTTTCTTTCTTTCTTTCTTTCTTTCTTTCTTTTTTTTTAAACTGCCTCCAGCTCTCTTTCCCCCTCCAACATGCTTTAAAAATGTATCCATGACATTTTGAAGGGAATGGCAGTACATGAACTTTTCACATAAGGGGATGACTCCTCCACCATGAAAGAAACGTAGTCATTGTGCTCAGAAACCGGATTGTCTCTCTCAGCCCATTTTTAAGACCTTCCATTAAATTAAAAGTGAAAAAGTCAAGTGTACTACTTGCACCTTATTCTGCGTGTGATTGAGAGCTGGTCATTCACATTTTGAAGGGCTGGGAAAGATTATAAAGATAGTACCATGAGAAGTGCCTATTTCATCTAAAGTGTATCTGTTCTTTTGTGTTATACATTATACATCAGAGTGATATTTGAAGGGAGATTTATTATAATCTCTGGCGGGATGCTTTGTACATTTATAATGCAAAGCTTTTATCTCAAATTCAGAGCATTATTTTAGAATAAATGTGCACTGTTTCATCGAGACAAGCCTACTTCTACTCAACAAGTGTCTATGTGAACTGAAAGTCTAGGCTTACGTTGATGGGGAGTGAATAGGGATGATGAAGGAAGAAGATGTTGGGGTCTTTGCTTTATTTCAGAGCCATGGCATTAAATTTCATTGGGTGCACATATCTGCAGCATTCTGTGAAGAAAACATCCAGTCAATGCATTGTGGCTACTCTGAGTCTTTTAGAGTCCCATGGTCAAAATGGTGAACAGGAAACTTCCTTATACTGAGGTCCATCCAGTTCAGTATTGTCTGGACTGACTGGCAGTAGTTCTCTGGGGTTTGGGGCAAGGGACATTCCTGGTCTTACACTGAGATGCTGAGGATTGAACTTGAGATCTTCTGCATGCAAAACCAGTGTTCTGCCACTGAGCTATGGCCCTTCCCCATTAACAACAGTGTGAGATTCTGCCATAATAAGTACATGGAAGGTTAGGGCCATGGGAGGCAATTACCTGTGCAATTCTAGCTTCATACAAAATGTTTTATGGATGATTGGAATGTACACACCCAAAAGTCAATCCTATGTCGCACCATGTCTACAATATATAGACATCAGGAGTATGTGACTCATCCCTCAAAATTAATACAATGGGTAATCTAAACAATGTTTAGAAGCTAATGAAATTGCTTTTATGTATATAGAATAGTGCTAAGTGTGGGGAGCAAAAACTGGCCCTGAGGAGGGCAATATTGGGGAAAGGGGTATAATTAAGGATTCTAAGGCTTACCATGGCTGTAGGTTAGTGACTTTTCACCCTCATTTCAACAACAATGATGAGGATACCACTATTTTTCCAAGTCATCAAAAGGGCATGGTATAATTATATATAGAATTGCTATCTTCTCCATCCATTGACCACATCCAATAACAGAGATGACATCCTATGAAAACTCATACTGCTATGAAAATTCAAGCAACAATAAACCAGTTTAAACTTTAAGGCAGTGGTCAGCAAACTTTTTCAGCAGGGGCCTGGTCCACTGTCCCTCAGACCTTGTAGGGGGCCAGACTATAATTTTTTGGGGGGAATAAACAAATTCCTAGGCCCCACAAATAACCCAGAGATGCATTTTAAATAAAAGCACACATTCTACTGATGTAAAAACACCAGGCAGGCCCCACAAATAACCCAGAGATGCATTTGAAATAAAAGGACACATTCTACTCATGTAAAAACACGCTGATTCCCAGAACGTCCACAGGCCAGATTTAGAAGGTGATTGGGCCAGATCCGGGCCCGGGCCTTAGCTTGCCTACCCATGCTCTAAGGTGTCAAAATCATTTCTTTTTCTTTTTCTGCTCTTCCCAAAGTTATACGTATGCAGTTACCTGCGATGCTGTCCTTTGCACCTGATCCAAAACTTCTAGAGTCTCAAATAGAAAAATCCACAAATGGTTCTAATTCCCTGACAATTCAGTGTCTATTTAACACCGAAAGAGATTGAAACATTGGTAATTAATGTCCTGGGAGATTTAAGAGGGCATATGCACATATTTGTAGATGCATTAGTATTTGCTGGCAGTGTTCAAACATTTCCAATAAAGTGAAATGTGATTTGGGCCATATGTTTCCTGGTTTCTTAATTGGTAATCAGTCTCATTGAGGGCAAGATTTATATGCTGGAAAGTAGTAAGGAGATAGTAAGGTAAAACACTGATGAAGGGACACATTAGGGAGGGTGTCTGCTCCCTGGAGGGGGCTGCTTGTAATGACACAGATACAATACACACACAGTCCTGCAGGCTGTCAGTCACAGGATTATCGGAGAGCAGATGGCTTGGTGTCTCAGCTCCTCACACACGTTTTCCCCATACAACCTGTCACAAGAATTATTGTAAGGACTCCCCTATGTCTGATAAAGGGCATATTGTGATTGAGTTCATAGCCATGAATAGGATAAGAGCTGCTGAGGCACTGCACCTTCAAATATCTACATCTTTTCAGCTGAGTGGATCTATTTGTGTGACAGACTTTGCAGCCGGCTGATCTGACAATGGTGGTGGCCGGAGGTGATGACAAGGGGCTCTGTGATGAGGATGACTTTATGAGTGGGTCTGGTGAGCTATTTGCTTGGAAGGAATCATTTCTCACTCACAACAAGAAGAACATAGGAAGCATTCTTATCGCAAGTCAGACAGTTGGTCCATCTAGCTTAGCATTGTCTACACTGACTGGCAGTGGTTTTGCAGGTTTAAGACAGCAGGGTAAAATCAGCCCTACCAGAAGATGCCAGGGAGTGAACCTAGGGCCTTATGAATGCCTGCAGATGCTCTATCACTGAGTTACAACCCTTCCCCTAAGTGGGCAAGGGTCTAACTATAAAACTGCTTCAGTAGCACTCAAAATATTTACTCTCATTGTTCCCATTCTAGTCAGTTTCCCTTTCCACAGACAACCACTGAGCCTCTAGTGACAAAGATGTATCCAGGAATACCCCCAAGCTACGCACTTGCTGCTTCAGAAGGAGTGCAACTCTATCTAGAACAGGTAAGTTTTCTATCCCTTGAACATGGGAACCACCTCTCCAAAGAGCCTCCATCTTCCCAAGATTCAAGCACTGCTTAGTGGCCGTCACCCAGTCCACAACTGCATTCAGACATGGATCCAGAGCTTTTACAGTTATGAGTGCATAGGTTTTTTTCAGACTTCATAATGAACTTGCGTACAATTGGGTAGTGTGGCATTTGCCATGACGCCGCCCCACATGTGCATTTCTAGTAAGCATGAAGCACACGTGAAAAGACTTGTATACCGAGTCCTGGCTTGCATAACTAGTGATCTTCCAAGTCGATAGATGGGTTAGATTAGGTTAGGATTATTGAACTTTTTTAGGAAGACCCCCAAATTGTTGAGCTTTTCTTTTACAAAAATGTCAAAACAACAACGTAATTTTTCTATTGACTTGCCTAAGATCCAGGACAAAGCGCCGCATTTCGGAAATTCCTTCTGGACCTCAGTTCCACCTTTGAAATCCCGGTAATGTCTGGGACAATCCGGACATATGGCAGCCCTAGGTTAGCTAGTAAAGAACGCACCTATATGATATACCCATTCCCAAGCAGGCGGAAATTGGGAACATAAGGTTATGTCCAATGTTGGTCAAACTCAGAGCAGGCATATCAGTAGCTAGAGTTTCAACCTGTTACAACTAGTTGAGTTATGCTAAGGTTCCACACTGGGCCAAGCTCCCCACACTTTCCCCCTATCTTTCTGTAAGCACTAGCATTCTGCTATGCTTGAAAGTTGGGAGAGCAATGGTGCCCCACCCACACCATTGACATTACTGTTCTTATAAATTATTCACATCGGATTTGACAGATTATGTAGCTTTTTAATGTAAATGTCTCATACTGTGCTTCTAAAAATGAAGACGTTATTTCTGTGCTCCGAGCCCACATTCCTAGTTCACTGAATTACATTAAGCAGACACCGAACCTTCAACCCAATAATAGAAAAGTCAGCTGTTTGATTCCCAAGTTACTAATATGGCGCTTCTACTTTAGAATGCCACCAATTACTGCTGACATGGGTCATATCACGGGCTTTCATTACAATGAATATTAAGAAAAGCCACTTACAATAGCTTAGCTTTTACAGCTGCATGAAATTTCCGCCTGCATCTTTTTATGAGCATTGCCCTCCCCCATCCGCTGCATAAATGAAGGTAACAAGCACTTATTATAAGCTGTTTCCTTGTCTCTGGCTTTTTCATCTTAACGCAGCATGAATGTGCCATACAACACGAAATTTCACAGGTTCCTTATCAGCATGGACATATATGTGCAATTTAGAATAATAGAATCATAAAATTGTAGAGTTGGAAGGGACCGCAAGGGCCATCTAGTCGAACCACCTGAAATGCAGGAACCTCAGTGAAAGCATCTATGAAGGATTGTCATCCAACCTCTGCTTAAAAACCTCCAATGAAGGAGAGTCCACCACCTTCGAAGGGAATCCATCCACTGTCAAACACTTCTTACCATCAGAAAGTTCTTCCTGATGTTCAGTCAGAATCTCCTTTCTTGTAACTAGAAGCCATTGGTTTGGGTCTTATCCCCCAGAGCAGGAGATAACAAGCTTGCTCTATCTTTCATGTGACAACCCTTTAGATAATTGAAGATGTCTATCATACTGCCTCTCAATCGCCTCTTTCCCAGCATAAACTCCTTCAATCATTTCTCATAGGCTTGGTTTCCAGACTCTTGATTATCTTGGTTGCCCTCCTCTGCAAATGTTCCACCTTGTCAATATCCTTCTTAACTTGTTGTGCCCAGAACTGGACACAGTACTCCAGGTGTGGTCCGACCAAGCAAAATAGAACAGTACTATGACTTCTCTTGATCTGAACACTATACTTCCATTGATGCAGTCTAGATTGGCATTTGCTTTTTTGCTGCTGTATCACACTCACGTTAGGCTAGGGATCTACTAAGACCCCTTAGACCTTTTTCACATTTACTGCTGGAAAACTGGGTGTCCCCCATCATATATTTTGTAGCTAGTTCTTCCTGCCTATGTGTGGAATCTTACATTTATGACTCCATATTTCCCAGGGGCTATTTGCAGACCATCAATAACAGCTATGCCAATCCAGCTTGTGCCGGTGAAGGGAAGGGAATAGAAGGTTTAAGAGTAGATATGTGGGAGGAAAAAATACTGAATTGCAATCCAAGCTAGATAAAAGTTTAGGGGTCAAAATGCTCACCTCAAAGTTAAAATGAGTACTACACGGTCCCAGAAATACTCTTCTGTATCTGGAAGAAGAAACTTGGCAACATCTCTAATAACAACACATCATTCTCCATGTTATCATTAAAATGCATCTTTAGAATTGATGTCTAAATAACCGAATAGCTAAGTGTTTCTGAATATACTAGCATCTAGCTGTTGGTGTATGTGTGTGTGTTTTAAAAAATGAACCCAACATTTTCTGAATTTCAGAAAGGTGCCCTTGGCAGATGGTCATGAATAGACTCAATATATAATGACATAATTCACAATGTGTTCACAGCTTGTGCAGTAGAGGACTGGAAAATACGCACTCTGAAGATAGAACAAGTTTAGTCTTAACTCCTCCCTGATTGCTCAGCTGATAAATGAGGGTTGCTTTGGACATTATGTTTTCCTTAAGAAAGTTAGCCCTGAGCCTGCCACACAACTATTATAGACCTCCCAAATCAGTTCTACATGTGCCATAGGTCAGGTTGACCCCTGATAATCCAGATATTCTGAAAAGGTGTGTGAAATAACTTTATCTCCATTTCCTAGCCACACTGTTAATTGCGGGGGGGGGGGGAGTAGTCCCAGATGCTGTGTGTGTGTGCGCGTGTGTGTGTGTTGGTTAGAGTATGATAATGCCATGGTTACAGGTTCAATCCCCATATGGGACAGCTGCATATTCCTGCATTGCAGGGCACTGAACATTAGTAATGGGTGAACTCCCCTGTTCAGAATCAGCTCAGTGTTTACAAACATTTAAGATTTGGAAAAAAGCTAATCTGGCTTTTTAAGCATTCTCTCCCATCTTCCAGCATTGGCACATGCATACTGATGGTTTCACATGCATGCACATTGTCATATTAGTCCTTTGAAACTGTAGTTGGGTTGTATCTGCTCTGTATCTATCTCCAAATACCAACCATGGAGAGAGTTTTGGGAATTCAGCTTCCCCTCCCAGGTGTGTAAGACAAAAGGGAAGCAGGAATAGAGTTGCCAGACTTTCTAATCTGACCTGAAATCTCCAGGTTTGCCTGGATCCCTCCAGGTGGCAGCTGGAGGATTGAATCTCCAGGTGCCAACAAATGTCTTTAATAATAATAATAAAATATTGCCTTTGACTTATAGCATAGATAACTTCCTCAGCTCCCCAATTAACCTCTAGTACCAGGGCCTACGCTTGAAACATCATTAGGGGCTGCTCCTAGGCATCAAGTTTGGGCACTGAAATCTTGGGGTCTGGAATGCTCCTGACCTGGCAACCATAGGCAGGAAGCACATCTGAGGGAAAAAGAGGCTGCTTTGGATCTAGGTGGAGGATAAGAACTGCATTAATTTTTGGCATGGCAGAATCCAGAGAATTGAGTCAAATAGAGCAACTATTCATGAAATTATATGCTGCTGGTTATTTGGTCATGTGGTTCACAACAAGTAATGAGAGCTTCATCAAGAATATAGTATATATACCTGAAGGAGCTTTCCATCCCCTTCGCTCAGCTCGGACACTGAAACCTGGCCCCGAGGGCCTTCTGGCAATTCCCACACTGTGAGAAGTGAAGCTCCAGGAACCAGGCAGAGGGTCTTCTTGGTAATGGCACCCTCCCTGTGGAATGCCCTCCCATCAGATGTTAAGGAGATGAGTAATTATATAACATTTAGGAAACATCTAAAGGCAGCTCTGTATAGGTAAGCTTTTTAAGGTTTATTGTTTTATTATGTTTTTATATATGCTGGAAGCCACCCAGAGTGGCTGGGGCAACCCAGTCAGATGGGTGGGGTAAAACTTCTTCTTCTTCTTCTTCTTCTTCTTCTTCTTCTTCTTCTTCTTCTTCTTCTTCTTCTTATTATTATTATTATTATGCTCAATATCAAGAACTGATCGTGATGTCAGAGAGGCTGCCTCTCTGTGCAGTCTCAAGAACCATGCAAGTATAGAATCTCTAGCCTGAATGGAATTCCAATCCAGAGAAAGTAGAGAAAGTGGAGGTGGAATAAGTGGGGGGAATAAGGATTGCATATAATTATAGCAATCAAGCTGTAAAAACCTAGCCTCTAAAGGCAAAAGGCTGGCCTCAATAGGAATGTATTTGATGCTGCAAGAGACATCCTATAAAGAAGTGGCTACATGCAGTTGCCAAGGTAGGGATTTCCAAAATCTGGAAAGATGTAGGGAAGAAAAGATAGCATCAATCCTTTCTGCAGCCACTTTATCCCAGGGAAGGGGAGGGGGGAATCTTTCTGATGCTGAGCTGGACCATTTATGTATTTTTAAGCTAATATGTACATGTCTCCGGAAGGAGAGCCTCTGACTTTGATTTCCCTAATATTTATCTGTCTATTGGAAAGCTGATGGTGGGAGGCAAGCCAGGTTATTTCAGACTTCTTGCGATGTGCTTAGTGGCACAGGCCCAATGAGCATGGCATGAAGCAAAGTACCTATCCCACTGTCAGCCAAATCTTTTCCACTTGAGTCGTTCCCCCCTCCCTCCTTGGAGCTGAGCCAGCCCAGTTCAGCTCTTTTGTAGGGAATGAGGAACCAGTATTGATTTCCCATTTAAGCCAATCTTGTGTGAGCCCACCGCTGCCTCCCTCGCTACCAACGTGGGGAGGGGGGAACTATGGAGGAAACCAGCTGCAGCACTTCCAGCAGAGAATTGCTTCTTTGAGACAGACCTGCACGGAATTGCAAATCAGGCAAATAAAAGGAGAAAATGGAAGGGCAGATAGGCTTTCCTTTCAATCCAGATATACAGACAGCACTCCCTTTCTGTAAGAGGGAAACAGGGAATTTGCTTGTTAGAGCAAGTGAAGGGGATTCTTATTACGGGCTTCAGTGTAGTTGTCAGCCATAATAATGAATTCTTATACTGTCGTAGCCTTGGAACGGGCAGGTACTGTGAAGATACATATTTGTAATATGAAATAGTCATTGCAGCTATTTCAAAAGCACATGGAGATTTGCTGCAGCAGGACATTTTCTATGGAGTTTTAACTCGAGACTTTAATGAGCTATGGAGATTAGCAAACTTTTTGCAATAACTGTTAAGTTACTGGAATCGATGTGTGTTCAGCAGACATCCATTTCCAATTGATTTCATATTATCTCTAGTGTGAATTTGAGCAGTCTGTACTCTCATGCTGTGAGTGATGTTTTCCCATAAACTTCAAAAATTGATTTAAATATTTTCACAGCCTGATCCTATCTGTGCCTGTAGCTGTTGCAGTGCAAACAGCAAACCCTGTGCAAACCATGCTGCATGCTTCTAAGAGATGGGGGAAACCTCATGCCACCTTTCCTAGCATTAGGAACTGGGGGCCTCCCCCATGGACAATGTAACTAACATGTGTTTTAAGCCATTGGTTCTACAACATGCCCAATTCCCTTCCCGTCTTGAAAAAGCTCCCCGTACTTGAAGATGTCTTTCCTGCACTAATAGTAGCACAGATGGTTTCTGCTGTGGTCAAGGGATGAGCAGGGACAGTTCCTGGTGCTAGAACAAGGTGACAGGGAACCTCCTGCACCACTGTCCTGCATATTAGAAATGACAGAATATAATTGTTCCTGGTGCCCATTGAATTCATGGTTGTGCTTCTCACAGCGGCCATCCAGGTGCTTGCAGAAATCATAGAAGTAGGAATTTGAAGTTGCTAGCGTGAGGGTGGGGGATCTAAGGCCCAAATATAGCTCTATAGGGCTCTCTGTTCAGTCATTAGACTGTCCTCTGGCTCACCTGACTTCCCAGCCACCTCCTCAAGTATTCTGGCCAGGCTGGAATGTGATCTTCAACTGGGGATAATGCCTCTAATTTGCCTGGAAAGTAGACAGAGAGAAGTGTATATTTCAGAACTAGTTCAAAAGCAAAATTTGCCTTTGTTGTTCCACCTAATTTTGCAGCACTGGGATGTGGCTCCTGTAAGGTGGTCCAGAAGGGAACACAGCTGTTTAGCTGGAATAGCCCTTTTCCACCATTGCTTTCTAGTGTTTGGTGGCACTTGTTTCTGAACTTGAAGGTTTCATTTACCCATTTTGGCTGATCTCTGTAGGGAGACCTCATCTGTAACTAGCTATCTAATGTTCTTTGAAATCTATCTAAATGAGGGGTCATCACTACATCCCATGGTCATGAGCCATCCCAGAGAGATAATGAATAATTTTCTGAAAGTACTGGCTGCTTGAATATACAAAATATAAAATGAAATGAATTGCACTCAGTAAATACATTTGATAGCCGAGCTACTAGCAGCAGTATACTTTGTTCACACATGACATAGCTCGTGTAAGTAGACAACTGGATATACAAAGCAAAAATAAGCAGTCAATTTTAATGTGTTAACAGGCTTCCAGACTTAAAGAGGATTGTAGAGAAAGAATTGGACAAAAACAAGTGGAAATTTGATACTGCTGGTAGGATTTAGTATCCCCATTTATGTATTCTAAGAAAAAGACAATGAAACTGGTGATACGTCTTTGGCAAGGAAGCAATGTATTGAAAACCATGGCAAGCCTCAAGGCTTTATCTGGTAGTCAGGGAGAGAGAAATAAGGAACAACAAATGTCAACAGGTGCAAACAGCTTCCTCTGTTTTAACATAAAGTCATAAAAATATCATACTCTGATATGGAACGCTGGAAAAAAATGTATTTCAAATTCAAAATGTCACTCACAACCAATAGGAGGAGAAAATTTGCTGCCTAGGGCTATACTAATTCTTTAATGTGATGGCATTCCTGTTCAGAGAGGCCTGAAAGCTTCCCCAGGCTGCCACACATGGTTGGTGTCCATGTCTTTATGCAGTTTTCCCTGCAAGGATCTTGAGTACATTTTCATTTTAATGGGTTCCCAAGTCAAGCATATCTGGCAAAGTCACTCAGGAGGGCAGGGGGAGTGGGGGAGAGCTCATCCAAAGGACAGTGACTTCCATTTGCATCAGCGGCACTAAGAAAAAAAAAGACATTAAAAAAATCCCACAACACTTTGTGACTGAAGGGCAGGGAATCCAGGGGTTTTTAATTGCAGGTGGCAGATAATACAATTAATATATTGTCCTTCTATAGTCTTTTCAGCACTAAAGAGAAAATTGCTCGATAAGTAATCTTGAATTGATGTGTCTCCCACTAAATTCAGCTTCTGTTGCTGGTATGCTTTAGTCCTGCCTGAGTGGACTTCTTCTCATCCAGTGCCACCCCCAGCCCCTTTTAACATTCTCAGCAAGCTGGATTTATGACCCTATGAAAGCAAGGAACAGAAGCATCTTTTTCCAGAAACCATCTGCACTGGTGAGCATATTGAATGGTTGATAGAGTATTGAATGATAATCCTAAAAAGGCAGAAGGAGGTGAGGACAGGGGACACCTCTATCTTCTTCTTCTTTGAGAGAGAGAGAGAGAGAGAGAGAGAGAGAGAGAGACTTTCGTTTATTTCATTTTTCATTCCAACCCCATTTCAGCCACTGCGAATGACAGTGTAAATGATCAAACAACTGTTTGCTAATGCATTATAGATAGCTATACACAATATGGCAGCTTTATACTTGTGTATTTACCCACTATGAATACAGAATATACTAAGAGTGACAGGTAATGCAGCCCAAGCTTCTACTCCCTGTAAGCATCTGTGTACGATGAATTATAAATGAGAGTCTTGTGTCCAAAGGTACCAAGTAATGCAGATAATGCCATCGCAGTAAATGAATAAAAAGGGAAACAGCTGCTTTTTGCATTCGGGGCACACAGGTACATCCAGGAAGTCACCAGTACAGATTGTAGATGGCTGGCAAAGCAGCTGCGTTTGGCGTTGAGTGTCAGATGCAAGCCTACCTGGACTACCTTGAATAGGTAAGAAGTGCTTTTCTCGCCTTCATTTTTTGACAAATTTCCAGAAGAGGTGAAGGGCACCTGTCTGAAAGCACTTGATCTGACCGGTATCCCATCTGCTGCCCTAAATTGCTTTGCTGAAACTTTGAAAAGCAGCACAGCTGCTTAGACAGGGTTTCCTTGACGTCAGAGAGTGCACAAGATGGAACAAAACTGCCTTTCAATCATACGAACCTCAACCACCACCACCCATTTTGGGATCACTTTTCATGATTTTTTTTACTCCCCCCCCCTTTCAGGTAGCCCTTGTTTCCAGGTTATTAAAATGCAACCTTCTAGGATGAAGAAAGGAGTTTAATGGTGTTTCACAATCACTTTCTTCCCCATCCAATGTATAATGCAAACAGAATATCTGGATCCAGCTTTTACAATTCAGGGGTTGGGGTTTTGGAATGTGAGATTTAGGAACAGATAATCAGACAGATTAGATGAATTACAATTGTGAAGAAATGCTGGTGTGCAGTAGACATTGATCCTTCTTTTGCCATTGTAAAGTGAATTGGATAGTTTGAGAAAGGCAGTTTTTATGGCTATTCTGCTGGACCTGTGATTCGTAACCATTCAGTTTTATTGACTGTCCTATCCTTTTTCATTTATGTCTTCAGTGCTGCCCTTTTCTTTCAGTTCAGTTATTCTTTATAACCCATTTAAGCTTGTAATGAAAGTTTATTTTCCATGAAGTTTTAACACCTTATTTGTTTTAGAATAGGGTCACTATAACAGACCCTCTGAACTGATATGGTGGCACTGCTGTGCATAGGTCTGAAAGGTCCCATTGTCCTTGTGCCAATTCTTCACCGGCATAGCAGAGTGAGCAGCCACCTCAAATGGCAAATGCTGAGTGGCAGGGATTTGTCATGAGCCCCATGTAGATGGAGGGAACAGTCAGTTCCAGAGCAGAAGCAGGAGGAGCTCAGAGAGCTGAGGTGGATCTATACACAGGAAAAAACCACACACTATAAATAAGTCAGAAATTAGATTGTTATAACAAAACAACAACAACAAAAAACCCATGGAAAAACATGTGTAAAACTTTCCTGCTCTGTGGTGCCATCTGGTGTTGCATTTTTATAGTGCATTCAAATCATTGTTTCTTTACAATGTAGCTGAGTCCCTAGTGTTGTAAGGTCCTGGTGATGGACACAGTGGGTTTCAAATCATTCCAAGCCTCAAGAGATGTCTGACCCCAGAGAGGAACCCAGTGGCCTGGCGGAATGGAGATCCTGGTGAAGGCTTGGATGGGTTAGAAGAAGAGTGTTCCGGGGGGCCACTAGGGGGCGCATCAGAAGATGGCTGACAATAACATCTCTCCGACCCACACGAGGTAATTTGGAGGCTATGATGGGAGTAATTAGACTCCCTACCCCCCCCCCCCAGGATGGTGGTGGGGACTGCCTTGCCTGCTGTGCCCTATACCACCCCCGAATTTGTGGGGATGGGGGCACTAGGCACAAAGCCCTCCTGTGGGATTCCGGTGCTCCTGGACGCCGTCCCTGAACCGCGCCACTAGCTGCAAGAACTTCAAAAGAAACAATTTGGATGAAGGAATGATGCACATATCTCAAGGAAGAAGGGGGAGTAAAGACTGCTAACAGAAGAGGTCTCTGATAAAATAAGACGAGTCGGAGGAACAAGAGAAATCATGAGAAGATACACCAAGACTCGGTATGGCAAATGACATGGGGGAGGGGAAAAAAAAACTTTCCTTTCTTTACTTATGTGATTAAACAAGAATCCCCTCCCCTCACGAGTCAGAAATGTTGTTTTAAGGACTTAAGCTGTGGATTTAAGGCTGTGTGGAGATAAACTTTCGAACCAAAGCATGTTTTAAGAAGAGCATGGAATGTATAAGAGCTTTGGAATGACGCAGTTAAAAATGCCGTCGCCATATTGGGAAGTTCTGTCGGAGGACTTAAGTCTGAGAGGAGAAATAGAGAAATAGAGCTGTTTTTATATTGTGGGTGAAACTCCTCAGTGGGACTTAAGAGCGACAGTTTTGCGAGATAAATGATGGAAAGAGCGATGTTATCTATGAAGGCGATGATATATGGAAACCATCTCGATTTGAGGATTGGAAGAATGGAAAAATTCACACAGGATTATTATTGGTGTTTATTGGCTTAAGGAGACTATCAGAAGAGATCATAAAGAAAAAAGAGAAAATATATGAACAAGATGTGATGTGGAAACAGCAAGATAAGACTGGATAGAATTATGAACTCTGTTTGGATTGATTTGGACTGATTTGGACATTAACGCAGTAGCAAGAAGATGATCAGAATCCCCCTTCGGATCTTGAAATATGGGTCCCCCCAACAAAATTTAAAATTCAGCTTTGTAATTAGGAATTTATGTGATGTGATTTAATTTGATTTGATTGGCCGGTTAATAAAAAATATTTTTTTAAAAAAAAGAAGAAGAGTGTTCCATTCCTCTGCCTACAGATATGCCTAGTCCACTGGGCTAGATACTGAGGAGGAGGAGGAGGAGGAGGAGAGGAGGAGGAGGAGGAGGAGGAGGAGGAGGAGGAGGAGGAAGAAGAAGAAGAAGAAGAAGAAGAAGAAGAAGAAGAAGAAGAAGAAGAAGCAGCAGCAGCAGCAGCAGCAGCAGCAGCAGCAGCAGCAGCAGCAGCTTGGTTGCTGGCATGGGCCTTGGTGCAATTGTTTCCTATGTTCAACATTGTGATAGTGTGTTGCATAAGGAAGAGGAACAGTGTGTCTTTAGTGCAGATTCCCTCAGAAGGTGGGAGTTCTAAATAACCTAGGTTTGAGGTGTGGAATTATTTTGAGATTCAGCCATGTGGTTTCCTTCCTATTTCAATGGCAGGTGAAGGCTGGTTCTGACACCCCAACTTCTTTTCCCTTGGTTGACAACTTTTAGCAAATTGGCAGATATAGATAGAGAAGGTGGAAGCTGGTAGAAAAAAAGAATGTGTTCTAGTAAATAAAATGAAACATAGACTCCTTACTAGCTCATATTGAAATTCAATTTACACACACTTTCCCACTTGTCTTTCCATTAATGACAGAAGAGAACTTTTCTTCTTGCTGAAAACAGACATATTTAAAAACTAGTGGAAGTTTATTGTGGTGAATATAAGAGAAATGTTGGGGAGAGAGAGGGAGAGGGAGAGGGAGAGAGAGAGAGGACTGAATGTTGATATGTTTCTGCTATGACATGGCTGAAGATTGGGTGGTATAGAAGGTTCCAGATCAGCAGGATGTTCCATAAGAATTTCTAACCAGAATTAACAGCACAATCTTACACAGGTTTTCTTAGAAGTCCCATTTGGTTGAATAGGACTTAGTCCAAGGTAAGTATGCATAAGATTGAAAGCTAAGAGAGCTCCAAAACATTATTGAATTAATTATTCATCCAAGAGATATCCTACTGACATTACTTAAAATAGAATTCTATACCTTCATGCAGTTAATGTAAATGCAACTACAAAAAAAATCACCAACTTTTGCCCTCTATTATCATTGTTAATTGGATGTGGCATGCAATGTGGCATACCATTCAAGCAGCGTGATGTAATGTACCAGGAGATATAAGCCTGCCATGATTCATCCCAGCATGAAATGCAATGGAGATGTTAATTCTCAAAATCTAACCGTTTATAAAAAGTGCATCCTGGAAATATGAAAAGGAGGAAGGGGTGAAATGGAATTTTAAACAATTTTGACCTTCATGATGCTTGAGCTGACATCTTTCCTCTGCTACTCTCCCCCTACCTCTTCCTTTATACTCATTTGGATTGCAAATTGGGGGGGGGAGTACAATATAAAGTTTTTTGGGAAATCAATTTGCAAAGTGCTCATTCCAGATAATGAAGGTAATGGTACCTTTGCCCAAGAGTTCCGGTGTGATAAAACAGATTTGGAATGATAGTTACTGAATAATCACATACCCTTCAGAAGCAGAACATTACTGTTAAAACCCCCCTCAAAAAACCACAATGTTTTTCTCATTTATATCTGAGCCATGCTGCTGTGAATTCAAACACAGGTTTATAAAATGGATATATATACTGAATTGCTAAAGTTTGAAAAGATAGGACTGCTAGGAAGCCATGATCACTGATGTGGATTTACTTTCCTTGGGGAGGGGCCATAGTTGTACAGTACAGCACATGCCTTGGTAGGAGAACATCACTGGTTCACAGCTTAAAATGCCCCATGTAACCTGGGAAAGACACTGGAGAAGGTACTGCAACTCAACATTGCCCAATCGCCTGTTATCCCGTACATTTAATGATGTTAATCGGTTGTGATAGTAAGGAGTCTGAACATGCTCAAATCTACTCTTTTCTTTATTGCTTCTGTTGTTCGTCAGTTGGTCCTGGCACTGAAAGCAAGTTCATTTCAAAAGCTTTCTATGGTGCATAGTCTTATAAGCAGAAACAAGTTATTGGAACACATAGATAGATAGATAGATATATGTGCTTCTAGATTCTGCAGTGATCATTGCCCAACTTTGAACTCACTTATCTTGGAATAAGCTCTAGGAATATTAGAAGACATTTATAGGACTATTTATTTATTTATTTATTTATTTACAATTTGTTCCCTGCCTTTCCTCCCAAAGGACTCCAGGGCTGCAGATTGCACTCACCTATTTTGATGTAAGTCAAAGAATGGGACAGCAAAGTATACAGTGGTCTACACAGCACTGGATATATGGGACCTATTTAAAACTCCTTCTCAGAAACATGCTTAAAGCAGTCTGACACTATGGTCCATGCCCCCTTCTTGTAGTCACAGCAAAGATCAGTGTGAGGCAGCTGTGGAAAAGGCACATTCCATGCTAGGGATCATTAGGAAAGGAACCGAAGATGAAGTAGGCAATATCATAATGCTGTTTGATAAATTTGTGGTGCAACACACACACACACACGGAATATTGTGCACAGTTCTGGGTGCCTGACATCAAAGGGGATATTATAGAAATGGAAAAGGTTCTGAAAAGAGCACCCAAACTATCAAGGGGATATAGCAACTCCCCTATGCAGAAAAGTTACAAGGTGAGTAGGAGCAGATATTAGGGATGCATATAAAGTTACGTATCTAAAATTCTACCTGCATGGCTTGGAAAAAGTCAAGCAATAAGAACTTTTGTCTTCCCCACATCAGCCTCATTCAATGAAGCTGAATGTTGAAAGATTTAAGAAGACCAAAAAAAGAAGAACATATTTACACAGTGCATAGCTAAATTATGGAATGTGTTTCTACAAGTGGCAATGGTGACCACGAACGTGGATGACTTTAAAAGAATAGACAAATTAATGGAGGATAGGGCTATGTATGGAAGTGAGAGCTGGACCATAAAGAAGGCTGATTGCCGAAGAATTGATGCTTTTGAATTATGTTGCTGGAGGAGACTCTTGAGAGTCCCATGGACTGCAAGAAGATCAAACCTATCCATTCTTAAGGAAATCAGCCCTGAGTGCTCACTGGAAAGACAGATCCTGAAGCTGAGGCTCCAATACTTTGGCCACCTCATGAGAAGAGAAGACTCCCTGGAAAAGACCTTGACGTTGGGAAAGATGGAGGGCACAAGGAGAAGAGGACGACAGACGACAAGATGGTTGGATAGTGTTCTCGAAGCTACCAGCATGAGTTTGACCAAACTGCAGGAGGTAGTGGAAGACAGGAGTGCCTGGCGTGCTCTGGTCCATGGGGTCACGAAGAGTCGGATACGACTAAATGACTAAACAACAACAACAACAGGGCTATAATTGGCTACTCATCACAATGGCTATGTTCTTTCTTGTCAAAGGCCGTACATCTCTTAATACCAGTTGCTGGGAATCACAAATGGGGAGAGTGATGCTGTGCTCAAGTCTTGATTGTGGGTTTTCATAGGCATCTAGCTGGCCACCATGAGTATAGGAAGATAGGCTCTTCCTATCAGCAGACATTTCTTATTTTTAATGTAGTCCTTTGAAGCTATTTTCTACATGTTAGAATTGGGTTTTCTTTTGCTGATATCTATCTCTCCCCCCCCCCATGCCAATTACAGTGAAATGGATGTTCAAACAGTCATATTATCCAGTCACCAATAACATCTGGTCTGTATGGGTCAATGAATCTCTCATTGCTCCATAATGTCTATATACAGATATAACCTGTCCAAACTCTTAGGAGGAAGGAACATAAAATCTCATTGATTTACAAAGAGAGCATCACACGGATATCTAGTGTTCTCTGTATCTCTCTCACTTGCTCACTCTCTCTCTAAAAAAAAGTGCCTTAGAAGATTCACTTGGAAGCTGGCAAAATAATCTCTTAAATAAACCACCAGTGGGGAATAAACTCGCAATCACGAAGGAGAGCCTGCTGTTCAGTATATCAACAAAAATGCATTGGGCCTGAGGCAAACCTGAGGGCAAACATTTCCCAGATGGATCCAAGAGGCCTAAATACCTTCAAAGATAAAAATTTAATTAGAGGGAATGTCACTGTAGTGAATAAAAGGGTTCATTGGTGATTTTTAAAACCTATTGTTTTCTGCAGGCATGGTGCATTTTTGAAGCAACAGGGCACTCTAGATTCAACCATGCACTTAAAAAAGAAAAACCACACCAGAGATTAAAGGGACTCAGAAGGCCAGGAATAGTTACCTTCCCCCATTGAATGATCAGAAACCAGAAAATTGATCAAAAATACTATTCAGTGGCAATTTTCATTTCTTCAGCCTTAAAGAGAATAGCAAAGGGGGTATTCTTTGCTACATGCAGTTTCACTTTATGAGTACACAACATGGAATTTGAGTTTCTCAGATTGCTGTAAAACATATCTTGGTGAGATTACATCCTTCAATGTGAATCAATTGCTCCCAGTGGTGACAAAACAGAGGCAATGCAGTATAGTAGGTAAAGTGTCTGATCAGGACAGCAAAGATCAAGGTTCAAACCGTCTTTGAGCAGTTTCAGCCTAGCAAAACATAAGCTCTACTTTATATCAGGTCAAACTATTGGTCCATGGCCAAGGTCTATTTGGCTGGCCAAGGTCTCAGACAGAAGTCTTTATCATTAGCTGCTATTTGACCTTTTTATTTATTTGTTTTTAATTTTTGAATGAGCCATTTTGCATGCAAAACATATGAACAAAGTCTCTCTTCAAACATAGCTCAACATACTTCACAGAGTTGTTCTGAGGATAAAATTGGTTGTTCTGTTCTTCGTTTGAATTTGCAGTCCTCTGAATTTTGCAGTGCCATTCTCCAGCCAAATAATGTGTAATTCTTATTGCATATACTAAAGTGTCCATAAAATGCATATATTAATAAAAATCACATGTGAAAATATGCTATATTAGGGAAAACTGCATTGCAAAGAAGAGTATATTAGGCAAAAATGCATATAGAAATGTATATATTCAGAGAAATTAACCCTATAATGTGGATGAATTTTCATGAGGACTATATTAAAAAGTCAACCAGCCAACAGATGTGGGATTATTTATTCATTTGACGAAACACCAACTACTCAAACAAACAAAAATCTGTAAGCAGGCTACAAAATGTGCAGTACTGAATTGGAAAAAAATATGGTGGGCTGGGGATGGGATGAGAGAAATGGAAATGAATAGATTCACCCATCATGAGACCATAGAATACTGGAAGAAACATAAACAAGTCCAAGTTCCTGCTGCAGAATATGGCCAATTTTTCTATTGATTAACTCGCATAAGTCACTGTGCTACAAGCAGAGAGTCTGAGTTGTCTGCAGAGTTACATACGAGTCAGGCTGCTGAGACAAGCCTGCACCACTAAGGAAGACAAACAAAAAACAAAAAATTAGATGCTACAAGCGATGAATATATCAGAGTGGGAAACAAAACGGGAAAATATTCCTTCTAGCATAATCTGAGAACTCCATGAAGCTGCCATAGACCAGGAGATTGAAAATCCATTTGAGAAAAGTTATTATAATAGAGTACATAGGTTTAGATTTTTCTGCATTGTAATCTTGTCAAACAACCTTGCGGAATTTTTTGAATCTCTATAATTTGTTTCCTTTCAGACTGCTTTTCTTTACACTCTGCTCCATCCAAGGACATTGAAACTATTGATTTCCTAAAAAAATTACATCTTTGTAATGACAGTGATAGTGCCAGGAGAAAAAAAAATGCAATTTCAAAGGCCAGACCTGTAGTTCAGATGCAGGCCCAGTTCCCATAAATATCAATGGAAGTAGAGATTGGTGTTTTTCTTTCCTCTAGCATAAAGAAATGTGTTTCATTAGGATAATTTGTACAAACAAATGACTAACGTAGAAATCTGCACAAAACAGATCTTCTTTGTGTAATAAAGCATATCCTTACTCTATGAACAAACATTAGGTATATCAGACTCCTAATCCAGTGGTAGCCATTATGGTACCTTCCAGATGTTATTGGGCTGTATCTTTCACCATCCCAATTCTCTGGCCTTTTGAGCCTCCTCCACCTGTGCCAGAACCAAAGCCCAGCTGCACCCTGCCTTGGGTCTATGACTTGTCTTGGTTGATGCCTGTGAAAAGTGATTGCTGCAACAAACTGAAGTTTATATATGGTGTTTTATTAATTTATAATGCAAATGTATAAATGTCTGCTCAGATGTAAGCTCCATTGAATTCAACGGGAGTCCTGAGTATTGTGGGCATGTGTATGATTGAAATGTGTGTGTGTGTGTGTGTGTGTACTACACATTCACTTTTTTACTGGTTTAAGTGTGTTTTTAATCTACATTAGTGGATTTTAAATTGAAAGTGGAGAGAGAGAGAGAGAGAGAGAGACCATGTAAGTAGGAAGGGTTTGATACGTTACAGAGAAGCAGCAGATCAAGAAAACTTTCCTATAAGAAAAAAAGCCATTAAGCTTTTGTTACCCTTGTGTGTGTGTGATATATAACTCCTCCCACAGAGTTAATTTACACATTATGTTAAGTTTAAAATGTTTTCTGTGTGCATCTAAAAATGTGGTGTGAAGTTGCTGAAGTTGTGTTTGGAAACATAGATATATCATGTGGGCAAACATTATTGGGATCCCTTATTGGCTGCCATTCTGGTTGAATTGTACATTCAGTCACAAATCTGTGCTTGCTTCCACTTAATATGCAGACTAGTCTTTTGAGAATTCCAGAGATCTATACTGCAGTGCTTGTGCCTGTCCTGCAAGTGAAATAGGGTTTCTATAAGGATTTTTTCCGTAGTCCCACACAGAAAATATTCTGGCTTGTTGGACTGGTTGACACCCATCTGCCTTGGGATACAATGGAAGAGTGATCCTTTGGTGGTGAAGCCAAACCATTGGAGAGTGGCTGCTGTGGCTGTAGAGACTAATGCAGGAGAGACATGTTTTGTTGCAGGTGGGGCAGATGAAAGAATCAGGTTGTGCTGATACAGAAGTACCATGGCATTTTTTCTTTCTGTGTTCCTCCCAGCAGTCATTATTCCTCTTATCATTGCTGTGGGTACACAACCTGGCTGTCTCCAGGTGCTGCGGTCGTCTGCATGGGGTTCCCACACAGCAGGGTTGAAGTTGCCAGCCTTCATGTCATGTTTGCAGACATCCTCACACCCCAGAGTTGGTCTGCCAATGGGCCTGGTGCCTGAAGACAGTTCCCTGTAGAGCACATCCTTGGGGAACCTGCCATCTTCTATTATGTGGACACTAGGAAGCCAATGTAGATGTTGTTTAGACAGGAGTGTGAACAAGCTGGGCTTGGGAGAGCATATCAGGTTCTTATCCAAGATATATTGTTTTCAGATGACAAGATCTTGACAGTGCACTCTGAGAAAGCTCTACAGAGTCACCAACCACTTTGCCCAAGCCTGCATGGAGTTCAGCCTTAACCATCGACCTGACAAAGACCAATATCATGATGTCATCAGCACTCCATGCATTAACATTGGTGACCACATGCGTGAGGTGGCAGATGATTTTGTTCTTAGATTTTCTTGTAAATATGATGACTTTTGCACTTTTCAATGAATAGCTGTAGATGATATTTGACAGAAAATGCCATTGGTTTCTGTTGAATTTGCATGTGGATGTTGTATATAATCCTGATATTCTGTCCAGCTGATTTATTGGCTCCCTCTATATTTTTATCCATACTTTAATAATTTGGTACAAGTAACCTAGTTCTTTCTGAGCAGTTTACAGACTGTTACATTAGCCTCTCTCTCTCTCTCTCTCTCTCTCTCTCTCTCTCTCTCTCTCTCGGTTCATTAGCACCCATGTATTAGCATAAGCAAGTGAGGGGGAAATGTCTGTTTCTAATAACGCTTCCAGGCTTGCCTGCAGGAATAATCTAAACATATTATTTCTTGAAACCTCTGACCTAGAGAAAGAGGCCAGCCACCTTATTAGGCATAACGCCATGCCAGCAGCTATTCACAACTCTTGGCATCCCTACAGAGAACTCAAAGTTCCTTCTCCACATTTATTAGAACTAGTTATCTGGTATGCCGCCCGGACAAAATGAACATACCATATGCATAGCAGTCTTTCATTCTGTTTCTCTTTCCTTCTCTCTTTTAATGTTCCATTTCTCACACTTCTATGTTAGGATCTTGAAGTTCAACACTTAAAGATCACTAAGTATTATAAAGCATAAACGCTTCTTGGTTACAAAAGACTATGAGAAGCAATATCAAGATTTGCAGTACCGCTCTAAGAGGCTACCATCATTACAGGAGAACTGTGATGATTCAGAAAAGAAAATCTTTTTCTTAGAACTGTGCAATGCAACCTTCAAATGCTTTTTTAAAAATGCCTCTATAGTTATGATTATCTATAGATATCTTGATATTCAAGGTGTGAAGATCAAAAAGGCTTGGCATAGGACAGGGGAATAAGAAACAAGTCACTGATGAACTTATTACATATAATTATGGAGCAGAATGATAAGGGACATGCTTCAAATTTGACCATAAGGCATGCCTCAAATTTTGTTGATTCAAATCTGCTATTATTTTTGTGATTTGACAACATTTAGCTTGGTAAATCTACATTTGATTTAAAAGCACATAAACTGCTTTTTTTGGGGGGGATTGTATCTTCTGAAAATGTCAGGTAATGAATAATAATAATAAAAATAAATGTCAATATATAATATAACTGCAAGTACTTGGAATTTTTTTAATGATTTCTATCCAGTTTTACTTACCAAGCAAAACTAAAATATATTAATTTGACCAAAATATCATGTTACAACTTCTTAGCACCCCTCATTTGGGGAATTTGAAAGTTGAAAAATTCGGCATGCTCTACTCCCCAACCTCTGTCTCAGCTTTGCCCGTGCAGAACTCAACAGGGAGGAGGATGGGGACCACACAAGAATGAGTTGCCTCTACCTGTCATTGACTCTGTCTCCACCTACAGTTGACTTCTCTGCCTTCTGCCCTACCAGTCTCAGTTGGCATCAGCCACCACTGACCTTGTACAGTGGTACCTTGGTTTAAGAACAGCCCTGTTCTTAATGATTTGGTTTACAAACTCCATAAAACCAGAAGTAGTGTCCCGGTTTGAAAACTTTATCTCAGTCTAAGAACGGAATTTGAACAGTGGAAGGGCAGCGGTGGCAGAAGGCCTCATTAGGGAAAGCGTGCCTCGATTAAAGAACGGTTTCGGTTTAAGAATGGACTTCTGGAACGGATTAAGTTTGTAAACCGAAGTACCACTGTATCTCCATATTCTTCTACTTTGAAATCATACTGACTTAGGCTTTGCCTGGGTGGCACTTCACACATAGACATACCTGAAGTATACCTGAAGGAGTGTCTCCACTCCCATAGTTCAGCCCGGACACCGAGTTCCAGGTCCGAGGGCCTTCTGGCAGTTCCCTCACTGTGAGAAATGATGTTACAGGAAACAGGGCAGAGGGCGTTCTCAGTAGTGGCGCCCACCCTATGGAACACCCTCCTATCAGATGCCAAGGAAATAAACAACTATCTGACTTTTAGAAGACATCTGAAGGCAGCCCTGCTTAGGGAAGTTTTTAATGTTTGATGTTTTATCATGTTTTTAATATTCTGTTGGGAGCCACCAAAGTGGCTGGGGAAGCCCAGCCAGATGGGCGGGGTATTATTATTATTATTATTATTATTATTATTATTATTATTATTAACATGTAGGGATTGTCCAAAAGGAAGTGGAGGCCAAGTTAACAGAAGCCACAGGGATTTCAAAGAACCACATTGCAATGGAGAGCAAGGCAGGGAATAAGCTCCCCAATCTTTGCTATATGTGAGCAAATGTGAACCAGGAGACCAAAACCTAATCCATAAAAATAAAATTAAATGAAAAGCTAAGACTCTTGCCTCAGTTCCACTTGACTTGTTCTGCTTACATGAGCCAGCTTTTTACATTTCATGATCTAATGTAAATGGCAAAAGTATCAGCCATCTATTTTCACTTCATGCTTTCAGATTAGATAAATTTTATAAATCTCACACACCTCTAGGCCTATCAGGCATGCCCAATATTGCCGTAAAGTTCCATGTTGACATTTGTTAACCAGCAGTCACTGATAATCTGAGGTTGGAGAGGGCTATGAGATGGAAAACAAAAGATAACCCTTGGAGATTACATGAATAATTTGAAGAACACCTAAGCTTTTGAAGGCACAAAGAGGCATTTTGTTCCTATATTTTGCTTATTAAGCGATGGTGAATAAACGAAAGCGCATAGTCTGTTTTATCTGGGACAGATGGGAAATTAGCATGTCATAAAATCCATGAAAAACTGCCTGTTGATGTTGTCTGTTTCAAACAAATAATTACATAATGATTAGCTCTCCCAAGAAAAGCTGTGGACTAGGGAGTGACAGCCTGGTTCATAGCTCTAGTACATTCAGAACACTTTAGATTAGGGTACTAAAGATGGGAGATTTTAACTACATATCTTTCATTTTTCCCTTATGCAGTTGCCCTACACTAAGTCAAATTATTGGTCCAGAATTGTTTTCTAGGACAGCCTTACCATTAGGAAGAATAACGTGACTTCCCCAGGCAGCAGATGCTGGAGGAGATTACCCCCCGACCTGTCCCTTCAGAGCTCCCCAACTATTTTCCTTTGCTGCCACATGGCCTCTCCTTGGCTCCCTAATCTGGCCTGCTGCCTCAGTGAAGGACACTCTCCTCTCACAAATGCTAGAGAAAGATTTATCCAACACACCAGTTGGCATCTCTACATGTTTTGGGACACCAACTTGTCCTTCACATCAGACAAGGGATGTCTTGGGCCAGCTCCAATAATCAAAGATTCGAGTCAATGATCTAATTATCAAGGATTCAAGTAAATATCTTTCTCAGGGCTCCTGATCTCCTTTTGAATTAAGATGTCAGGGATTGGATGGAGTCTTCTGCCTGCAAATCCTGACGTGCTTGGCTTTGTATATGAATGGCCAAAGAAGGAATGCCACAAGTATAGCTTGGTGGTACATACTCAGGGGTGAGCCAAGCTGTTTTTAGTGAATGGGATGTTTTTATCCATAATTTTATTCCATTTCATTTCTGCATAATACGTGATGTAAAACAAAAACCACCCTCTCAGTATATGCATTTATGGTTTAAAAGATGTTATTTGCATGTTGTGGAAACAGAGCATTATCTTTTGGGGGGGAGAGGTAATATATAAAGCCTTCCTCAGTAATATTCTTTTACCAGTCTCTTCACTTTAGCATATTGCCTATATTTCCTGGGAGCATGTGTTTATGTAAAGAAATGGTTTGCTGCATTATTCCGGCATCAAGATTCTAGGTTTGTTCCTGCTCTTACTTATCCTCCTAAAGTTTCACCTTGCTATGACCTTCCACCTCTGCTGAACCAGTGAGTTTTTGGTTTGTCAGTCCAGCTCAGAATCATCTCTTTGAAACACAACATTGGTCTGCACCGAGACCTTCATGGTGTGAAAAATTAAAATGTGTCTGCTATGTGAGGCGTTGCTTTCAAGTTCCATAGAGTTCGTTCTGAAGGGCAAAAAAGATATAGCTGAGTTATTTGTTGATGGCCATTTCTTGTTCTTTAATACCACCATGTGAGGGAAAAGTTAGATTGAAAGAAAATTTTAATTAAAAGGCCACAGTAGCTATCAAACCCCCAAATCCAAAATTGCCTCTTTGTTTAGCCTGGTTGATAGCAGCCAGGAGTGCAGTGGTCATTTGAGAACTGCCTGGGAAATAGACTCATCTCTCACTCTAGACTTGTTAATGGTGGTTGGTGAATTTTGTTGCCAATAGTGTACAATAATGTCCATAAACAGGAACCAAACAACACTCATACACAGAGCAAACAAAAAGAAACAAAAAGGCAACCACCAGCCAATCCAACTCAGCTATAGTTTTTCCCCTTGAGCAAAATCAACAATTCTGATTGACTTGTCAAAGACAGGCCTGTTAAAATGAATACCCTCATGTGTTGAATGATTACGTAAGGAGGAAAGAGGACCACATCCACCGCTGAAACCCTATGATGTAACCACAGCCTCATGCTATCCCCACACTTAGTTGTATGTTCAACATTGATCAGTAAAGGGGTCTATTGATGCACAGATAAACACATGAAGTAGTCCTCTATGCATGTGGAAACCTCAGCTGGCAAAGGAAGTCCCTCACATAAAGGAGCCCAGAGTCGTCGTATACATGCAGTAACCCTGTTTTGCTGGAGTTGTCACTCACATGAAGGAGCCCTATGCACATACACCTCTATATCCTCAGACACCCTTTCAAACCAATGCTGAACATCAAGAAGCATATATTTTTCTGTCCTACTATTTTACTTCAAATGGATGTATCCAGATTCTAGTATTAAGAGAGGAGAAGAAAAACTATCAACCTTCTCAATACCATGCATTGTTTTAGCAATGTCTATCCAGTCCCTTCTTACTTGTCTTTTCTTCTAAACTAAAATTCCAAAGCATTATAAACTTTCCAGCCCCCTCAGCATTTTGACTTCCCCATTTTTGTTCCTTCTCCAGTTCTACAATATCCTTCTTGAGATGTGATGACCAACCTTCTAAGTGGTCATGGTTTTGTCACTCCCTATGTTTATTTGCCTGATTCTTGACTGAGTTCTACAGTGTGAAGACCTACAGTTCTTCCCAATTTCCTCCCTCAGAGTTAATTCTTCTGAAACAATTGAGCCTGGTCAGTGGTGTGGGTTACACAGGTTGTGCACCCTCTGACATCGGCAGAAATTGTAGCAACTGCTGTGAAATTCTAGCTTACCTTTCAGAGGTCTGTGCTCATTCTTCAGGCTTGTTTGCATTATAACTTTTTAAACAGTATGGTACTCCTGATTAGTCAAGCTTTTGAATTACTGAAAGACTGTGTAACATTTAATTAGTCTTTATCTTTACAAGTAATAAAACGAGTACCTTTTGCTGAAAAGAATGCAGTCTCCAGAGTGCTGCTGAAAAACAGCACATTTTTGATTCCCTATTCAAACAGCTATCAAACAGATTGTAATTTTAGCTTCATTATTTGGCTAATTCACATTTCTTTAAAAGACACATGAAAAGAAGCTTATAAATATTGCAACAAAGCAACTCGGAGTCAACAACTAAAAGGGGTTTCTAAGCTGACAGAATGGGATAATACTTTCTTAAAAACAAACACAAACAAAAGCTCTTAGCAGCTGAAACCAAGTTGGTGTTGTCTGATTTACATCTATATAAATATATTGAACCTTGATTAACCTTACGGTGGACAGAACAAAACAAAGGGGCTCTGTTGTGTTGATAGGGGATTTCAACAAGTGTCATTTAAAGGTGCAGGCGCTCCTGTCCTCTCCTGACACACTAAACCTCTTAACTTTAAACTTGGCCGTAATGAAATAACCATAACCTTATACTTAGCTAAAGGAAGATCAACACATTAGACATCCACTGGGTCATCTTCAAAGGTGTGTTTGAACCAATGTCTTTGATGGAAGCTTTAGGTAAAAAGCTCTGCTGGGAAGCAGTAGATGTTGGAGAAAGGAAGTGGAGCGGGAAATATGGGGACAATAAAGTGATAAGCAACCTATTTGTTCTTTCCATTTCTTTTCCAGCTGGCATACACTCCTGGTCACACTTTGCAAAGGAGTGGAAGCCATGCTTTGAAGACATCCTGAGGAGCCATCAATTCTGTCCTAATAGTAACTATTACATTAAATGAAATTATGCATCATTCTTATAACCATGAGCTGTAACAATTAACCCCCTTAATTTTAACAGCATCTTTATCTAGAGCTGGTAACTGTTTCCTGCTCTTGTGCCTGTAACAGCATGTGCCAAATTTTGCCTATCACATTTTTAGAAAATCTCCACTTGTTACATTTGTGCATGACAAGCTGCTGTTAAAGGGATCAGAGTAGGACCTGTTTTTAAAAAGTTGGCAAGCTAAAATATAAAGGTATTGAACAACAAAAGTATGAGGTAGCTCAGAGTTTATATCTCCATATTTTTGACGGAGGAAGGCTGAATGACATCTTGTGTGTGGGTTTAAATTAAGGACATTTTGAATTTACATCTTACTCTGTTATTCACAAACTTTCTTATATACTTCAGTAATATATCTATTTTAATGGCTTCCCCCCCAATATAATATATGTATATTTATATCTATTATTCAGTTGGAAATTTGCCTTGCAAAATTCAGAAAAGTGTGACTTTTGTAGGATGGGTGTACCTTCAACCTTATTGGGTCAAGAAGTGTAAATTAGGCAGTTTCCCATTAAAATGCAAACAAATTGTAATTTCTCACAATTCCTATAAAAATCCAAGTAAGATAATTTTTCTAATATTCCCCCCCACTCTCCCTATAAGTGCCTCACAAGCTTAGAAAATTCCCAATCTCGCAAATTCATCCCTTCCCTTTCCCTTAAGACTACCTGGCAGGGTGACATAAGAAGAAACATAAGCACAGGGAGAGTGAAGGAGAGAGATTTTCTTATTCCCATAACCGGCATCCTAGCATGTGGGCTCACTGATAACTGGCGTAAATGCACCTGGGGTCAATGATCCATGGGAGATATATTTTTCCCAATGCCTATTATGCTTGTCCTTCATGACAATTGCCTTTCCAGCCTCTGAATTCTGCCCTCCTCGATGAAATGGAGCAATATTGTCCCATTACATTCAATACAGGGAAATTTCAGAAGATGAGGTGGGTCGTTTTTCATTCTGGCTTGGAAAAACAATCCTAAGTGTTCTCAACAAAATAATGGAAGAAGATATTGCACTGTTTCAGAGTTAATCCAAGGTAAGCTTGGAAATGCAGAAGATTTCTATTGGCTTTAAAACTGAAGAAATCAGTATAAGAATAATGCTGTAGTTAAAATTATGCAGTGTACCTTTCTTTCTTTTCTTTTTTTTAAAAAGGAGTATATTCAGTACTTTATAGCAACATAAATACATGTAGACCTTTTCATTGAAAGCGTTTTATTTGAAAAAAAATGCGTCGGTTCTTGTTTAAAATCAAATGTATTTACTATATAGTATTTAACACACCTACCAACCACTAGATTCAGAGTAAGGGCAAAAAATGAGTTAAGGTTTTAAATGTCTGGCCTCTGGTGTTATTGCTTTAATTATATAGTTATAACTTACTCTTTATAAGACTATAGGCCCTGACAATGTCAATGATACCTTTATGGGCAAGTTCATTTCTGACATAGCTAATAAGCATCAATCAAAGTGAGGAAAGAAAAAAAATGAGAACTGCAGGGAAATTGTTTCTGTCTTTTTCTTTCTTTCTAAGGAAATAAAGATTTAAGAATAAAAGGATGATAGCAGATAAAGTTCATCATCATTAGTCTATCAAATATATAGTTGTTGCAAAGACAAAATCTTCACATAGTCACATTTGTTGGTTCAAGACTATTAGCAATACGTATGTTTGCTATTATTTATTGAATACATATCCCAACTTTTTCTCCAAGGAGCTCACAGCTAGTCAATTAATCAGTCACATTAGCCAAAAGGCATAGCAACCACACAATGCAAGATGCAATACAAAATTTTGAAGTTACCAGGAAAATATATCTCCAGTTTAATGTTTAGCAACTGTAGCTTATTCACCACCATAATAAAATCAGGGCCTCATCCAGACATGCACTTGCCTCATTTCTTTTCCTCAGGAAAACATAATATTTACCAACGAATCAGAGCAAACTTCAATTGGGTTTGCTCCAGATTGTACTTTGCTCCGATTTAGTGCTAATGAGTGGGTTTTCTGGGAGAAAGTAGTGGGATAAAGGCAAATTTGGTCAAATCCATATCTAAGAAGCATAGAACAAGCATCTAACTGCTCAGCCCTGTGTTTTCTAGGCATGAGACAAATGGAAGTATGGATAAGCCCTAGGCTTAGATTTTGTGGCAGGTACATGTCTCAGTTGCCAAGTAGAAATACCTGCTGAAATCTGAAATCTTTCTATTTGAGCATTGGTTACTATAGCCTTTGCCAGTCTGGTACCCTCCAAATGTTATAGACCAATGGTTTTCCCAACTATAACTAAGTACTTATAATGGCATTTGCCCATATAGTCCCTTTGTGTGTTAATCTTCTCTGCTTCTTTCTGGTGCTTTTCCCATTCTCTATTTCGGATGTCAAACTCCTTGACAGGAAAAAACCAATGGGAACGATGTAACATGCCTGGTGCATCGATAGAATATTATGTAGCAGCTGTGATCTGAAGCAATCAGCAACATTTTCTCTCTGAGAAGCAAGAAACACAAAAGATCTTGCAAGAGCCTGAAGTGTCATTTAAGGAGATGTCGAAAGCTTCCAATCTAGAATGTAGCTGTGTACGCAATATGGGCAGTGTACCTATTGTCAAAACCAAACCATTGTCCAGAGCCAACCTCTTTTACACTTGTGTACACTTAGAATAGCTGAAGAATGAAGTGGCAGATAAGTGGTAAAACAAAGTTACAGATCTATAATCTCCCAGGGCAACACCACACTTAGAATACATGCCAGTAAACTGAAAAGAAAGCAAATTCTCGTGTCAAAGAAAAGCAATAAAAACACTGATGCAAAGGGCCTATGTATCCCAACCTAGCCCTGAAGTACAGATGGACCAGTATATATTTTTATGTCCAAGGTTTGATCATGAACACATGGCAAAGTAGCAACAAGGCAGTGGGCAGGCGGTGACATTTCCTTCATAGTTTTGCATATTGTGCCTTCACTCCTTATATTGCCAGATTGATAACTTACAGTCTCATATAATCAACCCCACACTTCTGTTCTTCAGGCCATTCAGCAATATATTTAACTATATTCTGATGTTGAGTATGAATCTATGCAATCACATTACATCTGTCCTGTCACAGCACAGTCTAGAATCTATTTCTGCTCTGTATTACTTCTGCATGCTTTAACCACAAGTCCACCCATTCTGTTTCCCACAGTAATATGAATTTAAAAGACAAATAAATCTCAAACTATATATTGTAATGTTTCTAAATATATGTTTTATGTGCAGTTTTTTTAAAATAGTTTTTTAGCATATGTGTCAAGAAGAGTTAACAAGGAAAATGGGCCAAATAAATAAACAGAATTGTGAGTTTCGTCTCAAGATACCCATTTAAATGTCTATTTTGATGCATTTAAACATCACTCTGATAACTGCATCACTACGTTCAAAGAATGAAAACTCCAGAGGATAGTTAAATTCCAATTTACACATTCATCTGAGAGGCGCAGATATGTGAACTTAGTTTTATACAGAGTAAACTCACTGAAATTAGTGAACATGACTGAGTTAGGTCCATTAGTTTCAATGGGTCCACAGTAAGTAAAACTTAGCTGAATGCCACCCATGCTCATTTAAAATCCACTCACTTCCGGGTTGGCGCCATTGTTTACTGGCGGATTCCCTCCGAGCTCCGGAGGGAATCGGCTCCGTAGCGTCTGGGTCTGGCCGCTGCGGCGAAGCGGGGACCCTTAAAATCACAGGCGCGGATGCCTGTGAACACAGAGACTCGGCGGGCACCATTTGCGCCCCCCCAATCCGGGACGGAGCCTTTTTAAAGGCTTCGGAACGGAGGCAGGGTGAGGCGTGGTGCTGAGAGTACTCCCTCACCTACGGAGTGAAGCCGCAAGCCATTGACAGAGAGCGCCAACTTCTTCTTTTGATCGATTGGACTACACTCGGAGTGATTTAAAGTATGTTTGCAATCCCAATTCAAAATTCTGCCTTTGATCTTTAGAGACTTAAATGGGTTGGGTCTTAATTATTTTATGATGTGCCTATAGCCAGAAGATCTTCCCCATAGTTTAAGATCAGTTGAGAAGGCCCTGTTTCAAATTACTTCGCAGTAAACAGTAGTTTACAGATAAGAAGAGTGGCGAGGGAAGGGGGAAACATCTGGGAGTTCAGCTGAGGCAGGGAGTAGAGGATTGGGAGAAATACCCATGTTTGTTACAAAGTCATAAGTACATGTTTAAGTACAGACTGAAATGGCAAATAAATAAATGAAAAAACCCCCACCTTATTTACAGGAACAAAAATAGAGAGTTTGTAAATGAGGTAATTAAATTTGCTCTTTAAAATTGCAGATTAATACAGCTTTAAATTAAATGACTTCTTAACACAAAAGCAAGTGATTATTGTTTAACGTCTGTGTGAAACAAGCACTAGTATATTATTATTATTATTATTATTATTATTATTATTACTATTATTTTTATTTTTATTAATCATCTTCTAAACAACCCCCTCAAGGTGATTAACACACACAAATATCCTTAATGACAAGCAGGAGCAGGCAAACAACCCAATGACTGACAGTGGTGTCGCCAACCTTGTTTATTATTTGATATAATGAGTTTGCATAATAAATAATGCTACCTACATCTTTTCTGTAGTGCAGGGTGACTGATTACACTTAATGTGGCCGTCTCCATATTGTTAACATTGTTTTAAAGGCTACAATCTTCTATACACATTTACCCCCCCCCGGGGGGGGAGCACTGCTTAAATCAGGTAAACTATGTCAAAAACATGCTGAGGATTGAGCTTCATATCTTTTAATAAATCCCCCCCCCCATGAAGATAAAACTTTCCTAAGTTTGCAAGCAATTGCACTACTAGAATGTAAAAGCTAGAAGATATACAGTACATTTGCCATATTTGGTTGATTCATATTGAAATATCAGATAAATGGCAAGAACATCAGGAACTGTCTGCTTGAGCTTAAGAGCCTTGCAGATTCAGGGCAATCAGTCCAGCATCCTGTTCTCACAGTGGCCAAACAGATACCTATCTGAAGTCTGAAAAAGGTAAAGTACCCCTGACAGCTAAGTCCAGTTGCAAATGACTCCGGGGTTGCAGCACTCATCTGGCTTTAGTGGTCAAGGGAGCTGACATTTGTCCGCAGACAGTTTTTCCGGATCATGTGCCCTGCATGACTAAGACGCTTCTGGCGAAACCAGAGCAGCACACGGAAACGCTGTTTACCTTCCCACCACCGCGGTACCTATTTATCTACTTGCACTTTGATGTGCTTTCAAACCGCTAGGTTGGCAGGAGCTGGGACTTAGCAACGGGAGCTCACCCCGTCACGGGGATTTGAACCACCAACCTTCTGACTGGCAAGCCCAAGAGGCTCAGTGGTTTAGACTACAGCGCCACCTGAAAGCAGGACCTAATTGCAACAACCCTCTCCTCTGACGGTTTGCTCCTGCATGAGCTTGTCCACCAGTAAAGATCTGCTCTTGGTCCTGCCTTGTCAGTAGAGAAGCTATGACTGTGGAATGCTCTCCTTATGGAAGTTCACTTGCTAGAGCCCTTTTCATTTTAGTGTGGTTTTAGCATGCTTTTAGCTTATCATCCAGCTGTTCTTTTATATGGTTTAATTTTACTCCTGTTCTGTTTACTTTCTTTTGTTTGTTCTGTTGTTTTAACTGCAACTAAGTGTGTGTAGTGGTTTTTGGCAAATTCCAAGCAGAGGTGGGGTGCTCCAGGGAATTCTCGGCTTTCCTTGGCAAAGCAGGATCTTTACAAGGTGTTCTTAGTTGAAGTGGGAACTCCCTCTCCACAGCACCTTATGGTACCTAAGCACATCAAACACCCTCCAAAAGCTGCAGCCAAGTATCTGTGAAAAGCAGAACTAATAACTCCAAGCTTCCACAAACCCCGTGGTTTTTATTTATAAGGAAAATGCTGGAGGGGACAGCAAACACCAGCGTGTGAAGAGGGAGGAAAGCTCTATTGTGACTGACAGCGCAAGCTTGTAATCAGTTGGAATGATTTAGTCTCCCTCTCCAATCCCAGGACTTTGCAGGAGGCATGTTGACACAAATAAAATAGCCTCTTGGCTTGATGTTTCTTGCTCTTTACAAGTTATTTCTCTGAGGCCAGTGTAACCTCCCGCTCACACTACTCAAACCACTGCAGTTGTTTAAAATCACCAATTTCCCCCTCAGTTTGGCTCCCTCTCTGCTTTATTCAAACCTATGCTGATGTTTAAAACCACCAATTTCCTCTCAGTGTCTCTTCTGCTTCACTCCCATGCCATTGGCACTGACGTTGTGCAAGCTGTCTTCTCTTTTGCCCCCTGCACCCCCCTTGTTTCATGCAAATCAGATTTCAAATGTGGTATTAGCAGGATTTGAGAAGGGGGTTTGCATGAATCTGCTACTGCATTTGTGCTCCTGTGAGAACTATGGGAGAACTATGGTAAATCAATGGGCTTTATGGTATAGTTTCAGATAGTGTTCTCCTATTCTCTCTCTTTCACTTAGCTTCTGGGACTAATTTGAGTAGCCTGTTGTTAATGGGAATTTGAATACAGTCCTGAATCAATACTCTTTGGGGCCTCCAGCAGGTAGAGGTGTGTATTTTCTCAAGGTCGCCAAAGGTCAAACAAAAAGACTACTGTTAGTATGGCTTTCCCACTCCCCACCCATAAAATTCAGTATGTGGCCAAAGGTCAAAGGAAAATGTGATGAAAAATGATGGGTAATAAAATGCATCCAAAACATGTATCAGTCTGTACTTAATCAATATTTTCCCTCTCTGCAGCTCATTTAAGTAAAAGCTATAGGCAGGTTATCCCTACTTCTGCTAATATTGTTTTGAAGCTGTTTAAAGCTTTTATAAATCAGGATTCCATTGCTGTTTCCACATTGCAAAAAGCAGATAAAGTAGTAGGGGGAAAATGTAATGAAATAGAAAAGCAGTTCTGGCAAGGCAATTTAAGGCAAACAAATACATCAGAATGTTGGCTTAAGATGTACTGAGCAAGAATGCACAAAGGGCTTTGGTAATCTACCTTGTGCAGTTATTACTCCTGAAATTATAGCCTGGTGAAGAACATGAGGGGAAAGTTCTTAGGAACAGGAACACTGTAGTTAAATGTTCTCAACCAATTGCATCTTAAAGGGGGAAAGAACCCAGTGGTTTAGGCACGATCCCTACCAGCCCCTTAGTATCATTACTGTGTGCAGACAAATAATATAATTACATCTAGAAGAAATATGTATTTTGCTATATTAAGAGGAAATTGGTGGATGGATAATTATACATACAAATCAGAACTTTCAAATACAAAACATCAGAATGGAACATCCTTTTGTTTTAGCTGGGTATGCTGAGTAGCTTAAAAGACATGCAAGATACATGAAGTCAAAGTGTTTGTTTGTTAGATGGGATATGGCCTAGCGTTAGCAGAATTAGAAAGCAGACTAATTAAAAATGTCCTCTATATTAAAAACCTAAGGTGGAATTCAACATAGCACTGAGGAGATCATTCCACAGCACAAGAGGTGAAATGAATGTGACTTTCCTCCCTGTGTGTTGCTCTGGGGGTTCCCCTGACTCTCCAGAGTATATTTGGGGAGGCACAGATGGCTCGCGGTTATATGGTGGGGGAGGGAGAAAGTCCTGGAAATGGGTGGTTGAATCTATCTCATAATATGAATATTTAAAAATGAAATGTGCATTTTGGAGTATCTCTGTAGGACACGACTAAATGACTAAACAACAACAACATGTCCAGGTACTGGCAAAGCAAATTGCAGGTGACCCCCAACCCAGATTGGGCCCATAGCAGGTAAAAACCCCTTACAACATGCTAGGACTCCGATCTGGATTATGAGTCCCACACTGGCTATTTGTCAAAGAGAAGCCCTGCATTTAAAAGTGGCAGCTATGTGAGTAACATTACTTGTAGCTTGGCTCAAATCCCGCTGTGTGAATCCCAAGATCACCACTGCCAATCTGTATGGAGTAGAGAATACTGAGCAAGATAGTCCAATCTTCTGACTTTGTAAACAACAACAACAACAAACCAGATTCCTATGTTCCTATTTTGGATAGTTGCTTCGACTGCATTATTTTGTTTTGTGGAGTGATCATCTTAGAAAGGCTTTGGCAATAGGGGATCTTTACCTATTACAAGTCTTTGGATCAGTTGATCCCTTTCAGCACCAACATGTTATCATTTCTCTCTCATTTCTGAAGAGGTAGCTGGCCTTTCTCCTTTATCTTGGTGTCCTTCTAATCTAGATTATGCTCATTATGGATAATGATCAGGCAATGTGACATCCATTGTAGATTGGTGTAGAAATACAAAATTGAGAAGTAATGGTTGTGCCAGCAGGGGAAGTAGCTCAATTCATCTTGCTATGTTCATTCCTGGTTTGTATAATAATGTTGTCCTTTTCTCTAGCCTCCAACTCCCCCCCTTCCTTTCTCTCACACACCACCCCCTGTTTCTTACCTTCTGCACTTACTGTTTGCCATTTGCCCTTTATAAATAATCGACTGCCCTCAGGGCTCTTCATGCTGCTAAAATTAAAATACAGACTCATTTCCAGCTCCTTGGGGGGGCCACAAGGCAACATGAGGAATTAGTGAATTGTTTGAGTTTCCAACCCTTTCCCTCATGATAAAGTGGAGATACATTTTGGGGGCGGCTCCTAATTAGTTCTTAACACCAGTGACAGATTGGCCTTTTAAGCACCTGCTGAGCTCCTTGCCTTGCTGATGTCCCTACAATACCTGTGGGTAGCCTTTAAAAAGGGAAAGGAAGTGCCTGAGTGCAATGCATCTGCCTCACAGTACAGCAGCAATGGACTGATGCAACCCTGAGAGTCCCCAAGGAAACATTATTCATTATGTATTTACAGTTATTGGATTAAAACTTTGTAATGTGCTCTGTTCAATTAATAATAATACCAAGTAGGCCGAGCTACAAAATGCATTGTGCCTTTTAAAAGCTCTAATATAGGAAAAGACAAGCAGTTTGTCCTAATGAATGCATCTAATTGGTGCACTTTATTATAAAACACTGGAACAGCATTTTTCACCAGGCAGTTCTATTTGTAACAGGCTGTCTCCAGGATGTCAGGGTGTAATAAATGTGCTGCAGACTAGAATTGCTGATTAGCATTTCTGGAATCCCAGGAACTTTGTGGTAGCTGTTTGCTATCACAGGAAGATCTTAGAGCCCTTTGAGATGGATGCTGAGAACCATTGCCTGTCAGGGTCAGCCATGAGGTCTTGCATTTTCAGACTCCCCAACTGCTAATTTGGGTGTGGACTATTATGTGATCACACATCCTGTGGTAGCAAAACTTAACTCTTTTTAACCTCAGACTTCAGATAAATAAGGTGTGATGTATGTTTGAAGTGAGAGTGAGAAAAAAAGCCACACACATGGAGAAGTCATTTGTGTTTCACTTTCTTTTCGAGTAACTGACAATGTAAATAACATGGCTGTGAAAAATCACATAGACAGAGGTGGGTATACCTCAGAATTCATAGCTATTACACATTGACCTGAGGGATGAATTATACAACTATTTTGACATAGTGTTTACATGCCCCCACATGACTTTTTGTTCTGTGAACAGGTTTCTAAATGATCTGAGATGTCTCTGATTTGTGTTGAGATTGTTAATCACATATTTTGACTGAACCCATATTCACAAAATCAGTCATCTTATTTTGAAGCAAGCTTGTGGTGGCTTTACTGTGAATCACACCAGAGTGAAAACTGTGGGGATGAAAGTATGGCTAAGGTCTGGTTCAGACATGCCTGGGTATCAACTGATTACAGTACACATGATGACTTACTGTGGATCAAGGGAGTTGCATTCCAAAAGATTTGGGGGTAGAAAGCTGGGAAAGGCTGCTGCAAACAAGCCTTATGTATGCATTAGGAGTGGAGAACCTTGAGTCTGGGGCCAAATACTCTCCACCAGGGCTCCTTTTCTGCTCTCAGGCTCTCCCCAGGTCAGACCTGCTCCCCAACGACAACTTATTTCCTAAGACCATCCCTATTGCCACCCTTCTTCACATCCTCCTTGATCACTTTTGCCTGGCTGGAATAGGTCATTGGAACCAGATAAGGACTCTTGTTTACTTGGATGGAGGATAGAGGTGTCTGTGTGTGTTTGTGTTTGTGTGTGTAGAAGCTAGCAAACTGTACAAATATAGGATTCATATTAATTGTTCTGCTCACTTTTTGCCTCTGGCCCCACCCACCATTTGTTTGTCCCCAAAAAGCTTGTTCAGAAAGGAATGAGATCCTTGGGCTGAAAAATATTTCCCATCCTTGGTATACAGAGCTATGAATGTAATGATAGGGAGGTTAAATCATTGGTTCAAATGTTACCTCACCTGGGTATGCAAGGCTCCATTCTTTCAGACTTATTCCCCAATTGCAACATGGGTATAATAATAATGATCTACTGCTAATCATATTGACATAGTATATGTGATACATTTTTAACATTCTCAAGTGTTAATAAATACATGTACTATATGCATATGTTAAAATGAAACAATCTGAAGAAGAATAAATATAGATTTGCTGAATCCCTAAGAATCTTTTAATATCTTTCTTTACAAAAGAAGTTTCTTTAAAGTTAGCATGGTCTGTTATGAAATGCAGAATCTTCAAAGTGGTAACGTCTCATATGTGCAGGATTCCCCTCCCCTATGCATAGTTGCTGGTTCCCACCTAATACTTTTCATATAATACATTTTCATTGTAGAAAGCCATATTCTTATAATAGGAAAATATTATGGTTCTCATGTATCCTGTAGCCTCACAGCAAATAATCATCTGTCAATAACATCCTCCTTTTGCTGGTAGGGCCACAAAGGAGATGAAATGGCAGCTTTCAAATACGATACACTTGATGCTCTAATAATCTCATATACAGAAGAAAAGAACGTGAACCTTGAACTGGGATTCTTTTATGTGTGCTTTCCGTAAGGTAGAGATAGTCTTCATGTTTCTCTTTTAACAGCATTGTGTCAGCAAGCATAATCATTCTCCCCTGCCTCTTTGAAACAAGTATACAAAAGATGAGGATGCCCCTTAGAGAAACTTTAATCTTTTCAGATGCTGGAGGAAAGCTCCAATCCCAAGAGAGGCACACTCAGATTTTAACGCTCTTCATTTCTTCACACATCTTATATTGAAAGTCAAAGCTGTTTCACATTCCTCACTAACATTTCAAGTGAACATGATTCCAGAATATTATGAAACTACAAAACTCTCAACTTGAACTTTGCAGATGATTTGTTTGTATTACTTACCATAGCATTATTTTGGTCACATCAACTGCTTCTTTGTGTGTGTCAGAGAAGACTTACAGGACTCCAAGGTGGCATCTGCTTAAGGTTATCTTACTATTTCATATGGTGGTGGATATAGGGCATGTCTCTATTGCCACAGTTGTACCCTTGGATCTCTCACATATCAAGCATCTGCTGTGGAATTTCTCAGCATGCAAATGGGAGTAGTAACCCTCCCTCCCACAACCACCATTTGAAAAGAGGGTATTGAGGGTCAATTCTGGCTATTTCATTTTTTTCTTCCCAAGTGGAGCTCACCAGTCAGTTACTCCCCACATTTTTGCTTCAATTCTTTATCCTGTGACATCTTTGGTTTATCAATCCCTTGCTGACTTGTTCTGCTACTTGACTGACACCATATGCTGAGGAAAGGCTTTGTGAGCAGGGGAATAACTATAATTGGTCCAGAGGCAGATAGAGCTAGGAGGCTTCCCTGCTCTTGCCTCTTTCTTCATGGCTTTGTATTGTCATAAAGCCACTGACCCTCTTTGAATTGCTTTATGCTGCTCTTATTCTGTGCACTGAGTTTTCCTTAAGGGAGTGCTGGTTGGACTGTAGCCCTTACAGACACCATGACAGTACAGTTCCCTGGGGTAAGATGGCATACAAAGCGTATGTATATATTAAAGCACAGTCCAGAGATTTGGGTGGACCTTCAGTTAAATGCTGCTCTAAATTTGAAATAATTTCCAAAAAATCTGATCTGTCCATCAGGTAAAGGCAGTTGAAACCTACCTGTATGCTCCCTGGCAAACAAACAAAAGAAACCATCTATATTCTCAGTCAAAGTATCTCCTAGGATTACTTCTCCCCTCCCCACCCCCACTGGAAAGGGCAAAAGGTAGCCATACCCAATGAGCACTTAACACATAATCCTTATTTTTCAAAGGCAATGAAATGATAACTCGAATAATTTCCGTGCTATTAAAAGTACAATTCTGCTTTCCTTTCTTCAAAAGAAAACTGTGTCATCCAAAGACATATTTCCTCCCTCCCTCCATAGCTTACATTTTCAATTGATTAAACCTGAACCGGAATGTTCCTTTTTGGGTCACAGACTGCTATTGCCCTTTTAACTTGCTTTGCAGAGCTCCTAGGCCTGAAGTTTGTCAAGCATAAATGTCAATACAGTAGTCAAAGTATATTGCCATATACACTAAAACAGTATTATTATTACAAGCAAAACACATGAACTGAGTCCACCCAGTTCTGTTATAAGCATCACACATTTGAAGCATCACACTTTATAGCACACAGACAGTATTTTGAAATAAGAATCCATCCATTGATGCCTTTCAGAGCCAATTTTTTCAGGTGCATATTCACTTTGGCTTTGATATTTAAAAAAGCTATCGCTTAGAAAAAAACATATGAACAACCTGAACATAAAAGGACAATGGAGGAGAATGCACAATACACAGTAGCTACCACTAAAATATCCCATTAAACGGAATTTTAAAAATTCTGCTAATAAACAAATTCATATATTAGACCTTTAATCTTTCACCAGCTTAATGCTAATTTCCAGAGCTGAGTCTTAATTCCTGAATAGGTTGGAATTTAATATTAACTTAAGCATTTCTTTCTTTCTTTCTTTCTTTCTTTCTTTCTTTCTTTCTTTCTTTCTCTCTCTCTCTCTCTCTCTCTCTCTCTCTCTCTCTCACACACACACACACACTAATTCACTGTGTGGTATGTGTTTTGGAAAGCTGTTTGTTTGCTATGCATTTGGACACCTGCTAAGATCTTATAACCAAATTTTGCATGATGGTTCCAGGGATCAAGGAGTATGCTTGCATATAATTGAACGACATTTTGAATCAAGATGGCAGACTGAAATTTTCAAAACTGCACCATTTTCTTTTGTTCCTTTGAATTCCCAAGCAATGCCAGACACAAAGATGTTTGTAATTTAATATATTTATGAATAGATGCTGTAAAAAGTATATGCATGCACTCTGTTACTTATAAAATCATATATCAGTAAATATTTTCAAAGCTCGTATTATATACCCCACTTAAAGAATGGTATGTTAATCCATTTTACACATTTACTGGGGAATTTCTAGTTGATCAATAGAAGTCAGTCCATTAGAGTGAATGGACCTCAGTTTGCCCTCTATCAGCCTCCAGCTTCGTAATGTACAACTGGTACAGAGGGTGGCAGTCCTTGTCAACTTCCTCCTCTTTAGTTTCAGTGTTGTTGAATGCTGTAGGAAGCAGCGTGGTCACAAACCTGGAATTAGTTGACTCTGCTTTCTCTGGCTCCTCCTACTGTTGACCTCCCGTTCTTACACCCTACCAGTGGAACTACTAGCAACTGTGGCAATTGTTATGGCTGCGGCTCCTTTGGATCCACAATGGAATGATAAGATGGAATAGGCTGTTGACTCTATCATTCCTGAGCATCTGCTTTAGACATGATCCTGCTGGATCAAGCCAGTGGCCCCTCTAGCATCCTGTTCTCACACCAGCCATAGGTCTATAGGAAGCATGCAAGTAAGGCCAACAGTATTCTCCCCTTCTGGAGTTTCCAGCAACTAATATCTAGAAGCATACTACTTCTGACAGTAGAGGTAAAGCATAGCTACTAGGCCTTGCAGCCACTGATAGATTTATTCTCCATAAATTTGTCTAATCCCCTTTTGAAGCCGCTCGATGGGCATTGCTGCCTCTTGTGCTAATTCCATAGTTTAACCATGCACAGTGTGAAGAAGTACATTATTTTTCTCTGTCTTGGCTCTTCCAACATTCAGCTTCGTTTGTTGGCCCCAAGTTCCAATATTATAAGAGAGAGAGGGGGAGAGAGAGAAAACCATTTTCCCTATCCACTTTCTGTATAATATGGACCTCAAACATGTCACCTTTCACTCACCATTTCTCTAAACTAAAAAGTCTCAAATGTTGTAACCTCACCTCATAAGGAGCTGTCCAATCCCCTTGATCATTTTGGCTGTCCTTTTCTGAACCTGCCCCAATTCTGTGATATGCTCTTTGAGGTGAGGTAACCAGAACTATAAACAGAATTCCAAGTGTGATTGAACCATAGATTTGTATAATGACATTATTGGTAGTTTCATTTTCAGTTCCTTTCCTAATGATTTATAGCATGGATTTTACTTTCTTCACAGCTGCTGCACACTAGGACAACATCTTCATCAAGCTATCCACTGTGACCCCAAGGTCTCGTTCCTGATCAGTCACTGACAGTTCAGAGCGTATATGTATAATTAAGATTTTTTTTTGCTACAACATGCATCACTTTAACAATTGTTTCCATTGAATTTAATTTGCCATTTTACGGGCCCAGTCATTCAGTTTAGATACATCTAGCTCTTTGCACACACACAACCCACATTTAACCACCCTGAACAATTGAGTATCACCAGCAAATTGGTTACCTCACTGCTCATCCCTAAGTCTAGATAATTGATGTAGTTGTTATTTAACTTTCTTACCCACCCTTCACCATAAGCTCCAAGGGTGGATTATTGAAATATAAAGTGCAAGATTTAAATCCAGTTAAAATCAGAATCGTATGGTGTCTTCATTTATATATATCTCAGCTGTCAAAGACCAAACTATTAATTCTCAAAAATGTTGGGGGAAATGGGGGTGCATCTTCATGTTTGTTAACAGCTAAGAAGCCAAGATCTTTATAAAGTGATATGCCAAGTATTTATTTCAGATAAAGAAATACTTTTATCATTGTGGGCATGGGTGTGATATTGTGCTGCTGTTTATTACTCATAAACCGTTCCACCACACTTGCATATTTCAAGTCTTAATGCAGATGATAATTCATGGAGACCTGTAATAGGCTTATTAAAATGAGCCATTACAATCTTATTATTGTTCAATACTGATATTGAGGCTGATAGTAATAAAAAGGGATGTGGCAAGGTAGAGAATAAAAAGTCACAAAAACAAGATAATCAAAACATTATGCATTCTTTGGAATTTGAAAATTTTGATGACTGAGAGAGCCATATAGTATGATGAAAGTTTTGTGTAATGCAGGAAAGAAAGATTTAGGATGCAATTTATCTGCCTCATCCAATGTCTTGCTGGGCTCTCACCAGCAGGAAGGAATGAAAGAACAGTTCTTTTCCTACACACACACACACACACACACACACACACACACACACACTTTAAAACACATTTGAACTACATTTCCCCTCTCAAACAATTCTGGGAACTGTAATTTGTTCGGAGTTCCTGGGAATTGCTACTGTGTGCGAGGTAAGCTAAAGAATCCAACATTCTTTGAGGGAAATGATGTGCTTTGAATGATGTGCTTGAATCGACTGTGTATATTGTATACACAGTAAAATTCTCATCTGCTTCTCTCCTGATTAATCTTTCCTTTAAATATTCCCTTCCCATTGTGAACAAATGAGAGGGAAATAAAGGATGCAACTTTTCTATCTGGATTGCAGCTATGCTGAGTGATTGTGAGAGCACTGGATCCATTAGATCCAGTGCTTCTGCTGGTCTGGCCCCAGGATGCCCTCTTAAAGATCCTACTGATGTTGGTAGGACAAGGGCTGTGGACATTTCTTTGGCAATGAGGATGTCTGACATCAGATTCCTCTTTCCCAGGTCTGTTTCTAGAGAAGGGAATCTAATGTTTCATACAACACTGATATGCCCTTTCAGGGATCATAAGGTTACAGGGTTAAGAACAGACTCATTTATTTTTGTTTTTAAGTACTTCAAACTACATGTTCTCCAAGCATACTGATCCCTTTATTTCATTTGGTAGTGCAATTTTGGCTCCAATCCTGTTGGCTCTCATCACCAACTGAGATAATTGTTAGAGGGAATAATGCCAGCCTATGTCTGTATCCTTTAACATCTGGGTACCCCCAATAAAAGGGCCTGGGAAGGAGTATTGCTATCCGGGAGCCCACATGGGGGATGGTGGGGCATAGCACCCCTTCCGGTTGGGGCACCAGAAGGAATGTCACACTTGAAATACATGTCAAAGGGTGGCCGTCGTACCAGGTCCAACCCATCCCAGGTTCTACCAGTAGACAGGCTGTTGGAGAGCAGATACTTACCCAATGCTTTTGTGAAACCAGATTACATTTGTAATCAATAAAGTCGTGGCCTAATTTACCCCATTAATGTTGTTGTTTAGTCGTTTAGTCGTGTCTGACTCCTCGTGACCCCATGGACCAGAGCACGCCAGGCACTTCTGTCTTCCACTGCCTCCCGCAGCTTGGTCAAACTCATGCTGGTAGCTTCGAGAACACTGTCCAACCATCTCATCCTCTGTCGTCCCCTTCTCCTTGTGCCCTCAATCTTTCCCAACATCAAGGTCTTTTCCAGGGAGTCTTCTCTTCTCATGAGGTGGCCAAAGTATTGGAGCCTCAGCTTCACGATCTGTCCTTCCAGTGAGCACTCAGGGCTGCTTTCCTTAAGAATGGATAGGTTGGATCTTCTTGCAGTCCATGGGACTCTCAAGAGTCTCCTCCAGCACCATAATTCAAAAGCATCAGTTCTTTGGCGATCAGCCTTCCTTATGGTCCAGCTCTCACTTACATACATCACTACTGGGAAAACCATAGCTTTTACTATACGAACCTTTGCTGGCAAGGTGATGTCTCTACTTTTTAAGATGCTGTCTAGGTTTGTCATTGCTTTTCTCCCAAGAAGCAGCCGTCTTTTAATTTTGTGGCTGCTGTCACCATCTGCAGTGATCATGGAGCCTAAGAAAGTAAAATTTATCACTGCCTCCATTTCTTCCCCTTCTATTTGCCAGGAGGTGATGGGACCAGTGGCTATGATCTTCGTTTTTTTTATGTTGAGCTTCAGACCATATTTTGCGCTCTACCCCATTAATAGTCTCCTGCATATGATTTACCACTGGCAATCCCCATAGGTAAGCAGTGTGCCTTATGCACCTGGGACATACAATAATGCCAACCCATGTCTGACTACTACCTGCACATGGAAATTATTTAGCATGTGTGTATATCACTGTTTGGTAAACCATGATGAATCTGCAGATGCAACGGGATTGGGTAACTACAGTAAATGACCATTTGTGTTTTTAACAATGGGTTATCCAGCTGGTCAAACATGCTTTCAATAAATTTGCCAGAACCTTATCAAGAGCAAGATATACCAGGACTCACAGATGAGGAAAATCTCCAAAACTACCTTTAAAAGAACAACATCTTGACTGACTGGGCATTCAATAATTTCCCTTCAGATATTACTTCTCCTGCCCCCTGCTTTACTGTTACTATTTCACTTTCATTTACTCAGTGTGGTTCTGCCAGTTCAGGTGCTTGCAGCATTTGGTCTGGAGTATGTTTACTTGCAGACATGCTCAGTACTCCATTCCCTTTCTTCTCCTGACTCACTCCAGCAAAAGAAAAATTGATCCACTATTTGTTTAGGGCATTCATCCCCCCTCCCCAATTTAGTTTTCATTAGAAGGTGCAAACTTTTTGTTACAATTTGTTTTGGTCAAGCATTGTTCTGGAGGAATTGCAGCTTCTATGAAAAAACACCCAGATCAGCTTATTTCTTTTTCCATACGTAATTTATTGGGAATCTTCTTTTTTCCTGAAGATTTCATAAGATAAGCATATTCTAATGATGGAAGCATATATATTTGCACCCCTTTGCCCATCTCATTCATTATGAGTCACAGTGAGAGAAACCAGGATAATACCAGCAGCTCTCTGTCATATTAAGGATAAATATCTTCAGAAGATTTATGGATAAACAAAATCCTTTGCTCCTGAATTTTGAACAAAGCCTTTGAGTTTCTAGAGTTTAAGGGTTAGCATTGGAGGGGAAATATATTGTCTGGAATTGGGAACTTTTCTGAATCATCTATTAAAATATATATCATTATTATTACCATGCTATTTGAGGTGCAGTTGTCATCTTCATATATTTGCTCTTCTCTTATATCTTCTGTAAATCATATATGCTAGGGATATCAGAACAGTAAAATAAATAAAGGTACAAAGTGCTATGCTTGAAGTCTGGTTGATGTATTTGTCTTACTGTGCAACCAATAAAGAAATATATAGGCCACTGATGATTACTTCTTTGAATACAATAACCCATTTCCTACCACACAAGATATAAGCAACTTAATGGGCCATTCAGATATCCCCCACATACCCATATAGAAAATACAGGAGGGACCACATGCACTGGCCATGCCCCCTAGGGATAAATGCCTTATGTGTGTAGAGTTCGTCCTCATGATCAAAAGCCCTGGTTGGCATGTCAAAGGGATGTAACTAGTAGGTTCATCAACCCTTGGCAGGTAGTGGTGGTCAAGGATTGGCAAGAGCAGTTCTAGTCTCCATTGTCACATTTTGGTCATAACCTCACCATACATTTAAAACTCATTTAAAGAACATGGCTTCACCTAAAGAATCTTGGGAACTGGTCTTTGCCCCTCGCAGATCTACTATTCCCAGCAAGCTACGGTTCCCAAGATTCTTTGGGGGAAGCTATGTGCTTAAATTGTATGGTGTGGATGCAGCCTTAATGGGTGCTTGAAGGGCTCTTATGAACACCCCCAAACGTGGTGTTGTGGTCTAAACCACAGAGCCTAAGGCTTGCCGATCAGAAGGTCAGTGGTTCGAATCCCCATGACAGCGTGAGCTCCCGTTGTTCGGTCCCTGCTCCTGCCAACCTAGCAGTTCGAAAGCACGTCAAAGTGCAAGTAGATAAATAGGTACTGCTCTGGTGGGAAGGTAAATGGCGTTTCCGTGCACTGCTCTGGTTCACCAGAAGCAGCTTAGTCATGGTGGCCACATGACCCGAAAGCTGTCTGCGGACAAAACGCCTGCTCCCTCGGCCAATAAAGCAAGATGAGTGCTGCAACCCCAGAGTCGTCCGCGACTGGACTTAATGGTCAGGGGTCCCTTTACCTATATGTGCTTTAAATGTATGGTGTGGTTGCAGCCTTAATGGGTGCTTGAACACCCCCAAAGGCATGGGCAGCGTAATACATCTCTGAGTAAAGTGCAGTAGATTTCTAATACTCAGCTAGGGATAGGGGAGAGATTCAGTTTGATTTGCGTTTTAATGCCCACTTATTCAATCTGCACTTCCTGAAATGGTATGTGAACTGAAACACAGCCATCCTTCAAAACCCACAATGCTCCAAATTTTGCAGACCCTACTTTTATTATGACATCTCTCCAAGGAGCTCAAAGCAGGAAATGTAGCCCTTCCTCTGCCTTTACAGGTAAGAACAAAGCACCAACAGTCCACTTAGGCTTGTGGACACAGTTTGTGGAACAGAATTGATTCACAAAAGTTTGCTCACCATGGCATCGGTAGGCAACTTGCTGCAAATTGGCTAACTGGCTAGCTGCTCTTTGTAGTGACTGAATGAAGAAATGAAATACAGTGTTTGTTTTTCCTGCCTCATTAATCTAAGGGCAGGAAGTCAGCAGGACAAAGGTAGTCCCTTCACTACAGGGCAGACAGTGTCACTAGGTTGTTGTGCAAATGGTAATAAATGTAGATTTGGGAACAGGGGGGTTGGGGGGAGGGGGACAGGGTCTGGTCTCCATGTAGGTCTGGGAATGTCCCCTGTTTGACACCCTGGAGAGTTATTGCGAGTCAGTGTAAACAGTAATGAGATAGATGGGCCAATGGTCTGGCTCAGTAAAGGCAGTTTCCTAATCTCCATCTACTACTAATTGGCAACCTACTACTTAATTTACAAAACAACACAGAACAGCTCCCTCTGCTTCACTGATGCATGGCTCTTATGACACTTTATTCCAAAAAGAAAAACAAAGAAAAGCTGCTTATCTCTTTAACCAGCAAACTGACCTGAACTGATATCCAAATAATTCTTCAAAATACACTGAAAATGCAAGTGTGACCGGACAAGTAGTGACTGTGTTGCATCATTTTTGAGTAACAGTTGGCAGACAGGTGTACAGTTGGTGCACTTTATTTGAGCCTTACGTTGGTGTTAAAAATATTATTTGTTAATGCTGACTTTTTGGGAAATTATGGCTCACACCTGCTCTTTTATTATATGCTTATTCAGGTGCATTTCAGCAGCACTTACCAAAGTATTAATAATTTATGGACTAATTGAATGCAGCCTATAAAATAAAGTGATCACAATTTATATCATCTTATTAATTAAAGCAAAATTTATCTTGGATAGAGGGCAAGCATAAGTCCTATGCAAAATGATGGCAGCCTTCTACTGCCACCCCCCTGCCTCCCCTTTGCACAGGAATGTCTTTAGCTCCTAAAACTCTGCCTTTAATATTTGATTAATTTCAACTCTATCATCTCCCATAAATCTAATAAAGTAATAGGAAGCAAAAGTATATACGGGATGAAAATTGCTTCACCAATAAAAAAGGATAATTAATGGGAAGATTCTGTAACATCTTGAGTACTCATGATGCCCAACAAAATTGTGTCCTATACACACATAAAGAAAGCATGAAATGAAAAGTTCAGAATCGGTTAGCTATCCATCTTCAGGTTTTAATTAGGGATTCAGTCAGGAGTGCACTTTATGAGATGCTTCCATAGCTGCACAACAAACCATAGGATCAGGCTGAAATTGCAAGAAAATATTAAAGCATGAACTCATTATAAAGGCTGATGGGTTTATATAGTGTTCTCTCTCTCTCTCCATTCACATGCTATTCGTATTTAAGTTACATTTAAAACATAAATTGAATCAAACTAGCAGAAAATGGTTTTGGTTTCCTGCCTTCATTAACAGGCTTCCGCTTCATGGGAAATGGTTTGCATTCATACCCACGCATCTTGAAATACTTCTGTTGCTAGTGCTTCCTTCTCGTCTAAGAAGGTCATTGTCTCATCAGGATCAACAAACGATCATGAGTGAATCATGAATCACATTGGGAGAAATTCTTTCAAATGATATGGTGCTTTGTAATTTACCAAGTCAAATGACTCAGTTAAGAAATATGTTTTTCTATCAAGATCTGCCTGCCAGACTTCAGATTTCCATGCATCACTGCTATATTGTGCTAAACCTACAAAATAAGTTTTACTTTTTTCACTCTTATGTTTTGTTCTTTTAGTGCTTAACTTTAGGTCAGGAATTTTTGCCCTGCATGCAAAAGGAGTAAGCTGTCCACCCGAAACAATGAACACCCTCAGGTAGGAAGTGGGCTAAAGATGACCACAACTTTATTGGTAACAGCATATTGGTTTGGAGTAACATACGGTTAGGATCCTGTCATTGGCCAATATCTCTCCTCAATCTGACGGATGGGCACCAGAAAAATGTTTCAGGACTTACAGACCCAACATAATGCAACCACCTATAAAGGGTCCTACCTGAAACCTGGGGGTGTGACTGTCAGCCTGACCTCAGGCAGCCCATCTGCTGGCCAATGCCTCTCCTCAGCCTAACTGCTGGGCACCAGGAGGGTGCTGTGGAATCCATAGGCCCACCACAATGCAGTCCACTCTTTTCTGCAACCTGGGATATCCAGTCCCTCAGCTGGAGCTGAGGCCTTCACATGCCACCACCCATGGAGGTAATCCTATTAGACTATAGATCCTATCCATTGCCCCACTGCCACAAAGGCAGAAGCACATGCTGAAAGTTTCACCACTAGCCCTGTACGCAGGCCTGCATATCTGCCAGCTAAAAATCTGTCCCAGTCTATGAATGGGGTAGTCAGATGAGCTCCTCTCATTGGTGTGAAATACACAGACTTTTCTCCTTGACCCATCCATCTTCACTAGATCATGTGTCCATCACCACACCCAATGTTCTAGCAAGTTGGACCACCAGACTGCAAGCCCCAGGAAGGACTTTGCAACTGGGTCAAAGTTCATTGTAATCACCAGGGCAATTAAGGGCATTCCTTTTTCCCAGATCATTCTTGCTAAACTGAATGAGCAAACCTCTGGAGAACTGTGTGTGGCTACCATCTCTGCGATCATGAGTACTAGGCCATCCTATGCCATGTTGCACATGTCAAACTAAGAGACTTGAGTTCTGCTGCCAGGACCCAAGTATGGGCCCCACATGGTGGTGATGGTGTGTTGGTGTACCCAGTGAATGATGCTATGCCCTCAAATCCAAATCTGCCTTGAGCCTACAAGGTGAAACACTCCATTATGAGCCTGGACCACAAGGAAGAAGTTCTCACCCTGATCTGTGTGCAATCCCTGCCCCTCAACAACTGGCTGAAGCCCAGATTGGCTCTCACTACATCACAACCTGGCCCAGACCACAGTGTAGCACACTCACTCTGAAGCTCAATTGGCTCCCTCCAAGCTTGGTGCATGAGAGACACAAAGATGTAGCAGAGATGGCAGCAAGCGTTGGCTTCCCCTCATCCTATTACTGAACATAAACAAAAATATATCTGTACAAGAAGAACATTGAAAAATGCAGCAAGAGCCATTCTGCTTGAAACTGACGTATGGTACCAATGGACTTCTTGATGTTATTTGCCTGTTATTAATTGCACCCTTTGGTTTGTTAAAATCTATTTCATGCAGAGCTGGATTATCGGTGACTAACACTGATTTCCCTTTTACTAACGGAGTCAGGAGCAAAAGCAATTTTATATTCATTTGGGATGGTTTGATGTAATGTTTTTCAAATTACATTCTAGGAACCTGAGATTCTTTAGAAGCTTATTGGGTGTTATTCAAAGAGAAGCCCAATATTGGCAGAGAAGCTTTCCTGAACTCACTGCTATCAATCAGACACTAAAAGGTATAACCACCAGGAAAAGTTGAGTGTACACTCTCAGTCCCTGTAAAATGATAGTGAAGCCCAGCAGTCCTAGATAGCACTTGGCTTGTGTAGATATTATTTATAGAAAAACATTTATATACCACTATTCATAAGAATATCAGAGTGGTTTACAACAATTATACATAAAACTATACAATAAAAATGTTAAATTCAGAAACCAGCAAAGCTTATGGAAAGATGTATTCACCTGCATAAGCCTAACAGAACAGATAACTTGAAAGCTGAAAGAGAAGTTTCCTTTTAAATATCTCTTAGCTGTATTCCACAATAATGGGCTGCTGACACATTATTATTATTTTTTAAAATTCACAATTCTCCGCATTGTTCTGATGCAGTTCTCCAACTGAAACAAAAGTGTACAAAAATATACTAAGAGAAGTCGCACACAAAATTGCACGTTAGGAAAAACAACATACAAAAATAAAGTGGATTATAGTTTTGCTGGCAAAACTAGGCAAAATTGCACAGAAAAATGTGTAATAGGAGGAATGTGAAGAAAAAATGCATTTTCATGCATTTTTTTTTAAGGAAATGGATACAGAAATGGGGTAAACTGGATTTAAGATTGTAAAAATGAGAAATGGAGAGAAATCAAAATTAATAGGTTTGTTCATCCCTGTTCGTAGCTCTGTATATCCTTATCCATAGCTCTATTGCACACAAAAGTAGTATGAAATTCTCTTACTAAATAAAAAAAAGTATACACAATAGTTTGGTTCCCCTCCCTTTGTTTTTGCACTTTGATTCAAAATAGCTTCATTCACATTCATTTCACTCAACTGTTTTCTGCATCCACCGGCAGAGGCTTACGGAATCTACTCTGCTCTCTTCAATGAAATCAGAATCAAAACTGTATTTTTACCACTGTTATTTGTTTCCACTGCATCCATTCATTTGTTAAATGGCTTGTAAATGATATACACATTAGCATCTCAGCAAACAAGGCTAATGGCAAATGGCATTTTCCTTTCCGATCTCTTCTAATTCTCTGTTTTCTTTCAAATCTTGCTATGCCCAGAGAGAATAATGGGAGCCCGGTGGTGTTTCAGATTAATGTTTTTGAGCTTTAGCCAAACTGCTAGCTAATATTGTCAGTTGGCTAATTTAGTGATGTTCCAGCAAAAAATCATAATTATAGACCAAAAGTATTTGTACTTCTTGTGCTGTGCAAGCAAAGCTAGGGCAACTACTTTAGAGGTGTATAATAATCCTTCTGTCTTTTAGTCCAGGTGGAAGCTGAGACGCATCCACCAGATACAGATTGCTCAGGCTAACTATTACCAGCAAGTTTGTGTCCTATGTGTCCTACACATAGTCCCATTTGCAGGGCCACCATCATTTAGTGCAGGGGTGGAGAGCTTTTTTCAGCTAGCAAGGTGCATTTATTTCTGGGGAACTTTCCAGGGTGGTTGAGGCTGAAGGCAGAAGTGATCAGAACAATGGCTGTGACTCGTACCTTTGTTCAGTAGGCTACCGCCCTGCAACACAAAAATCAGAATTTTGTGCACACACAGAGAGATCTTCCTATCCCCTCTCAAAGCCAGCAAGAGGCATGGTCACAGCACCAGGGCACATTCCAGCAGAGAAAAGCCCTCATGGAGGATGCACACAGAGGAAGGTTGGTGAGGACAGTGGTCTGGGAAGAGTCCCAAGGGCCAAGGATCCCTGTTGGGGCACATTTGCCACTCCAGGGCCAGAAGTTCCCCACCCCTCCTTAACATGAATTGGGATGCATATGGAGACAGACAAAGCAATTTCTTCTATTGTGGTTGAAATATTTTTTTGCAAGCACAGCAAACCTAAAAATAACAGCAGCTGGATCTACGCGTTGGTGAAGCGCTTCCCCGTACAACCATGGCAATGCACATGCCGAGAAATCGCCATTCTGCTCACAGGTATGGGGAAAACTGAATAAATAAACTGACACATAGGCATAAAATATTTTCTATGTGTGATTTGCTTTGTTTGCTTCTTGTAGATTTCTCACTCGGTGGGAGAACAGAATACTTCAAAGCTGGAGGGAAAATGGCTGTTCTGTTCCTTAGATCATCCGACTATCATGGTAAAAAAAAAAAATAGTAGCTAATGGACAAATGCCCTGTGTGCAGGTTTGTTTGGGTTCTTGTGCAGCAGGTTGTGGCTTCCAGTGCTACCAAAGGAATATACAAAACTGTCTTATACAGAGTCCATCTAACTGTGTACACTGACTGAAACAAGGACCTTCTGCATGGATGCTCTACCCTTCTCCCATATTTTGGTATATGCCCATTCATTTTATATTCATTTCTTTTCCTTTGTGTGCTCCATAAGTCTGGGAACATTGCATGATAGAGATTCCAGATCACATAAATATCCTTGATAATGGCAGTGATAATGGTAGCAAATGAGTGTGGTCCTTCTTTTCTCCCTCCATGTGTTTTAACATGGACATAACTTATTTTAAATTAAGGACACAATGACTCCCTATCTGCAAAAAACTGTTTGAAAGAAAATGAAAAAGGTAAAAATCAACATTTACTAAGTTTATTATTTGCTATCTGGCATTTCTTTAGACCACTCGCTAATTAATAGCTGCCATACAATGAAGGTTGATTAAGTATGAATGGAGTAAAATACCAAATAGCAAAAACATTTGCAACCATTCTGAATTTGCGCATTTGTGTACTCTGAGCCACATAAACACCAGAATTTGATCTACATACATAAACTTCCCAATTTGTTTCAAGCAGTAAGCCTATTTGCGCAATAGATCTTTATTTATGCAGTAAATGGATGCACAGACAAATCAGCTTCACAACACTAATACCGACTTCCCAAATTGCATTCAGAATAGTGTTTCATGCTTTGTTGGACTATTTTAAAGAAGTCTTCCTAATCTTGGTGCATTGAGTTTATTTTACCGAGAATATTTTATTATTTATTTACTTCATTTATTAAATTTCTATACCACCCATCACCCATGGATCACAGTTTGAAAGGCCACAGAATGCTTAATTAGCCAAAGACCTGGAAGAAGAGGAATATCCCCCCCCCTCAGTGCCTAAAGATAAAGGTGACAAAGGTGCCAGGTGAGATCTCTAACAGAGTTACTTTCTGATGCTGTCATTATTTTGAAAGCATGGTGTTGACATTCCCTACTCACTCTTTGCTTCATGCTAATGTGCCTTCATGTGTATAGTTGTACATGTGATTGGGAAGAATCATGCAGGGTTCCTGTTCACATGGGAAGTCTATGTATATGCAGATACAGTATGTGTGGGTATGAACTTTCTCCAGATATTCATATGAATTCATAAAGCATGGGATTATATAACCAAGGGTTCAGACAAAACTGAGTGGACATTGATGGCCTAAAAGGAGAAACTCATACTAGGCTTGTTGACTCCAATCCAGTGTTTGAGTCTTAAAACAAACAACATTAGAAGCATTGCTTATCAAAAGCAGCATTGCTGTGTCGTTGTTCTTGTATACGTGTTGCAGGAACCACTCTCATTAAATAGCAGCTACTCATCCTGGGTTATAAAATACCAGGAAATTGAGGGCCATCAGCCCCTGAATCCATAACCAGCTCCAAACAACCTGTGTCTCATCCAACTATTTTACTTATTTGCTTGGGCCACTCATTGTTCTTTATCTTTAATTGGAGTTTGACCAGACAGTGCTCAAAACAGAAGACACTTTCAGAGAGGATTATCCTCTAACAACCATTCAAATGGAGGACTGCTCTCTATAAAGTAGGACACATGAACATTCTTATTTCATCTCTGTTCCCAAAATTCTGCTCATTTTCTGTCAAAAAGTTATAGCTTCACAGAATGCTTGCTTTTCTTTACTTTTTTGAACAATAAAAAAGAGTCTTGTATACTGGTTCAAACCATAAAACTTCTAGCAACTAATGGGATTCTACAGGGTTTTACATTATTGGCAATCAGCTCAGAATTCGGTTCTAGGAAAAAAAGAACACTCATAACTCTTTGGTGTAAATATATTTTTATTGTTTTTCTTTTCAGTAATAGTTATTATGGCCTATGGCAGTTACTGATAATTATGGCACAGGAATGAGAAATAGCCTACAAACTAAGCAATCCTTCAGTCCTTCGAGGAAAGCTGGCAGAACTTAAACCCTTAAGAAAAAAAGAAAAACACCTCATTTTTTTACTATATTTAATCATCTTTCTGTTTTCCTTGTGCTTTGTAGCTCTCCTGTGTTGATCTAAGTAAACATTTTTTTAATGGGCTTCTTCACCATTCTCTCAATTATTTCATACTTGCTGTAGGGGGAATGGCATTCCTTATTTCAATATCTATTTTCATGTGGCATGGCTCTGTCAGCTTATAAATATTTTTATTCAAGATTTTCCCCCATGGTGCATTGGTGGTAACAGGCGCAACAAAATCTCCAACTCAATGCATGCAGTTGTGAAAGAACAAGAGAATACTGTGGCCCTCTAAACGGTTTCCCCCTCCAAATCCCACCAGCACAATCCAGCATAGACAGTAGTCAGGGATGAAGAAGGTGTAGTTAAACAACTTCCTTACCACTTGGTCCTTGGCCTCTCCAGTTAAAAGGATAATGTAGCAAGTAATATGAAAGTCCTCTATCTGAAACCCTGGAGAGACCAGACCAAGGTAGACAACATGGTACCTTCCCAACATCGTTGGACTACAGCTTCCTTCATCAAGTGGCAATGCAGAACTGTAGTCTACAACATCTGAAAGAAACCCAGTTCGCTACATGTCAAAACAATCAGATTTAGTATAAGGCCACTTCCTATGTGCATTATATAAATTATGCCTCAATCGCCTCCTTAGTTTCCTTACATCACATTACCCTTAATAACTACCAGCTCTTCCCCTTGTATAGCTCAGAAACTCTTCATGTTCCCTGCCACCTGGCTACAGCTGGCAAGGATGGGCGATATGACATTTCCAGTGATGAGTCCCGTCATTCCTAGCATTCTGGAGGACAGTAAAACCTTTGGAAAGGGTGTGCTTCTGAACTTGCTACTCTTCTGTCTTGCTGGCACAAGACTGTTTCAATGCACAGAACTGTTTCAGTGCTTCATTTTAACTCAGTTGTTTGCTGACTATAGGGGGTGGTGATCTACTTTTAGACAAAAAGGTAGGGTGTAAGTATTTTTTATTTTTATTTTTTTTAAATGATATTTATTAAGATTTTCCACCGTAATACAATAAAAAATCAAAAATGAAGAAAAACAACAACAAAAAAAATTAAAAACACATACGGTTCACAATCCTTATTTTCTATAACATATTTCCCTGACTTCCCCACACCTCTCCCTCTTGTATTCCAGGTCAGATTGTTGGTTCAACAAGCTCTTATCCCTATTTTTAAACCTTTTTATATTTAGTTCTTTTTTTAAAAAAAACAATTTTGCCTTATAGACTTCATATTTATACATCATTGCTTATTCTTTAAACCTTTTTCTAAAGTCAGCCTAAATTCCCTTCCACAATTTCCCCAATTTTCATACAAATATCCAAATAAAATAAAAACAGAACAAGTTAGATTATACACCCTTTGAATTCCCAAACTCCACCCCCCCTTTCCCGGTTTCAATCCCCATCAAACGTCCATCAGTCCATCTACTATCAGCCTGGAGACCTCACATCCGAGGCTCTTAATTCTCTCTCCATTCTTCTCTGCCGGTTTTTTTGATAGTCCTTGGTATTAAACACCAAATCTCGGAGGAGCTCTAGTCCAATATGGTCCATGTTTCTTCCAGCCAGACCTCCATACTTAAAGGTGGAGCCTGAATCTTGTTTCTTAATCCTTTCAAGTCCAAATGTCCCCAAAGCTCCACCTTCCACCTTGATCAGATTTGTAATCCTTAGGTCTTCAGATCTCCACATAAGGAGATCCCTCCATTTTTCAGTTTCCGATTCAAACCAGATTTTCTTCATCAAGTTCTTATTTTCCTTTGTAGCCGTCATGTCAGGCCTCTGGCCTTCCTTTATCTTTGACAACATTGCAGCTTCTCCTTCCTTTTCCTCAGGAACAACATATACCTCTTTCCCCTCACTCTCAAATCTCTCAAGTTTCTCTTCTTGGCCAGCTGCATAGGCTTCCTGGGTCAAATCCTTATCAAATTCAATGAATTTGTTTACTGTTAAAACCAGAGTTTCAACATTTGTAGTCAAAACATCCACTTGGCCTTGTAGCTTTCCCAAGAGAACAAAAACTCTGTCCAAGTTAGCTTGAATTTCCCTTCCTTCAGCCATTCTTGTAATGTCCCAAACCCCCTCTAGAGGGATTTTGGTTACTTAGTGTTCCTTACAGTTCAAATCCAAAAGTCAAATTAGTTTGTATCAGTTCTTCCTTATTTTCAACAAAGTATAATCAAATTGTCACAGATATAGCCAGCAGAAGCAGTAGAAACAAAGTTCCCTTTTTCCGTCTTGACAGCTAGTTTGACAGCTGTCAAATTCTTCAGTACCTTTCCAACAGGCTTTCTCGCGCATCACTCCCGGGTCTGAGGGGGGGTGGTACCTCAGCTCAAAATTAGCTCTTATCCTCCAGTACAATTACTTATAGTGCCAAATCGTGAAATTAATGTCTTTTGCCCAATAAAAGAGAAAGAATTCTCACGACCTTAGTTAGCAGGTCCTTGTTTTAGGTTGTTTACAGGACGGGGAGACGGGCTTCCTGTTTACGCCTTCCCCGATTGTGCCTAATTCAAAAGAGATTTTCTTTACAAATCCAAATTCCGTACTACTCACGGGTTGTTGTTTTGAGGTCCAAATCACAAGAAAAAGTCAGCGCTCTCCAGCCATGGCAGCGCGGCTTCACTCCGCAGGAGAAGCAATCGACTCTCAGCACCACGCCACTCACCCCGTCCCCCGTTCCGTAGCCTTTAAAAAGGCTCCTTCGCGGGTCGGGGGGGCGCTAATGGTGCCCGCCGAGTCACCAGGTTCACAGGCTTCACTGCCTGTGATTTCTGAGGGTCCCTGCGTCGCCGCTGCGGCAAGACCCAACTCCTACGGAGCCGATTCCCTCCGGAGCTCGGAGGGAATCCGCCATTAACCCGGATGTAAGTATTTTTTAAAACAATCTTAATTAATCCTTTGCAACAGAGGTGGGGAATCTGTGGCTATCCAAATGTTGTTGGACTGCAACTCCCATCAGCTCCAGCCATGATTGGATTCAAGGGGCAACAACTTCTGGGAGGGCCACAGATTCCTCACCTCTGCTTTGCAAGGTTATTTACTATCATTTCCCTCTATTTCTCCTTTCACTTACAGGTCCATGCCTTCTCTATCAAGTTTATTCCTGTGCCTAGACTTCTAGTCTCTATTTATCAATCCACTTATCCAAGCTAGACTCAATTCCAGTAGTACATAGCATTGCCTAAACTACCCTCATCGCCCTACCTCATGTGTCATTGCCTCCTGCTAATGTCCTCAATTCATTCCACATATTCATTTGCAATTCATAACACTCTTAGTGTTCTGCTCTCCTGCTGAAATTAGGATTGAAAAAAGTTTCCGATAGCATGCTTTTTTGTCAATGTATGGGTGCATGGTTGTAGTTGCCAATAACAGTTTTGCAGTTGTGCCCACAAGCCCCCCCCCCCCGAGTTGGTGGTGTATGTTACATACAACACCTAGCACACTTATCATTGCATAGCAAAACATACAGTGAAATGTGCATGATAATTCTAATGCTTCGGTGGGGGGGGGGAGGGAATGAAGCATAGGCAACTTTAGGAGAAAAATTGTGCTTCTGCAATGTTCAGTAATTGCTTCCACTGTTTATGTGACTGATTCATGCCACTGAATAGTACCATGTGTCTGCATAGTAAATGAACCAAAACATATGTCACAAAAAGACTTTATAGGGTGAAAAGAAATTCTTAATTTATTCCAAACTGTTTCTCACTGAAAGCAAAATTTCCTATAATATGACTGACAACATATCTAAATTAGTGACAAAGAAGGAGAAAAACAAGATTGGGAAATCAAAGATAGCTAAAATGATTTGGATCATAGTTAACTCTGCATATGCTCTTAACCAAGCAATGGCTTTTATTCTTGAGTTTTTCCTAGTCAATGAAAATAGAAAAAGATTACCTCAGCAGAAAAAGATTACCCCAGCATAAGACAGACCAGTTTATGTTTTAATTAAGTATTATTATTATTAATAAAGTAAATTTATTATTAATAAATTTATTTTGCCATGGCACCTCAAAGCATTCCAAGCAAAATGTTTTAGGCAACAAATAAATAAACAAATACATTAAAACCTGCATTTTTAAAAAAATCTAAAAGACAATTTTGTTGAAAAACTACATTAAAACTCCACACCCATGCAAAAAAACAAAAACTCATAGATGCTTAAAAGTCAAATACATGACATGTGGACAGTCCAGGGCTGGCTTGCCCATGAGGCAGCAGGATCCAGAAAGGCAGTAGATTTGACCTCCAAGGAATGCTTACCCACTGCTACTGCTGCTGCCACAGTGGCAACAACAGCTGTGGTGCACTTCTTGGAGGCTACATCTGCCACTGCCACTGCATCCCCCCTCAATAATACCTCTTCAGTAGCTTCTTATACTTGCTTAGTTATTTTACATATTTCTCGTGTGGCTGTTGTCCAGAATAGTTGGATTTTGGGGCACTCCCATCACATGTGGAGGTATGTGCCTGTGGAGGTGCACCCTCTCCAGCATTTTGGTGAGGTTCCTGGGTGTATTAGCGCTAGTTTTCTTGGTGTTGTGTACCACCTGTAGGTGAGTTTTAGAGTGAGTTCTTTTCTTTTCATTGATATGGATTTAAAGGGGGGTTTAGACCACATTCTGGTCCATTGAGTGGGGTTAATCTCATAGCCTATGTCATTCTCCCATTGTTTTTTGATCGCGTTTAGGGGGGTTGTGGGATTTTGAAGTAGTATTTTGTATATTGTGGATACCATCCCTTTACCGTTTCCCTTAGCTTCTTGGCGAAGAAGAGGTACTTATTGTCTCCTGCATCCTTGTTCCTGATATAGATCTTCAATTCCCCATTGTTCCCAATATTCACTCAGCCCTTCTTCCCTGGTGAGGGGCACCATTTTGTGGTTCACCTGAGGTGGCAGAATGTCTTGGAATGGCCCTGGATCACTCCAATATAAATCCACTTCAAATGTGTCAACAACATATCACTGCATACATTTGCAACGAAACAGCAACCTAGTTGGGGCCCTACTATTCTTCTGCGACAGCTCTTTGCAGTATAAAGATGTTGAACAACCACAAAAGAACATAGGATGCACTGCAAACTGTCTTTGAAAAAGGAGGGGAAAAACCCTCCAATCAATTGGGGGGAAATGAAAATTTAAAAAAAATGTAGAAAAGGCACCAGTCAGACAGTATACATAGGTGTGTCAGTGGGTGATGGAGTGGAAGGAAGCAATAAGGGGGGGAAGGTAGAGTCACAGTAGGTAAAGAGCATAATGATGGCAGACTCGACACTCAGAGTAGAGGAGGACACTGAGCACAGCAGGGACAAAGCAAGCAATTGCACTCTAGATACCAAGAGGGGAGCCCTGTGTGGTGCTTAAAAAAATTAAGAGGTAAATGGAATACTGTCAGTTAACAATGCATACATATTTATGAATGCATGTAAAGTGAAAGCAAAACTGCAATGTTCTGTGTAACAGCACCTGTTAAATAAAACAATATTTCCGTGGGAAGACCCTTTCTTTTTTTTGGGGGGGGGGGAGAGCAGGAATTGCAGGTTAGTATTGCAAAACAAAACCTCAGGAACATAAGTAAACAAATGTGGAAGAGCAACGGAATGAAAACAAACTGATTCATGATCTCTCCAGTTGCTCACTATTCCCACATTTCAGAACATGGAAGTCAGGCCATTGATCAACCTACTTCAGCATTGTCTACACTAACCAGCAGCTGCTCTCCCGGGTTTCAAAGAGGGATTTCAGCCTTATCTGACAATGCAATGGAAAACCTGGAAACTTCTGTATGCAGAGATTAGGAAAGCCCCCCCCCCACTTTTCCCATGCAACATGCTACATTTTGAGTAAACCCACCTTCTTTCTAGTCATTAGGCCTCTGCCCACTTATGCTTTCATTGAATCCATAGGTCCTTTTTACTATAAATCTTTTCAAGCCCCATCTTATTTCAGTAGCCTTTACCACATGATGTGCATGCTTGCAGAGATGGAAGAGAAAGTCACCCTCTCTGAAGTGTGAAACACAGACCACATTCACACTATACTTTTAAAGCAGTATCATGCCACTTTAAACAGCCGTGGCTTCCTCACAAGAGACCTGGGAAGTGTAATTTGTTGACAGTGCTGAGAGTTTCCCACACAGAGCTACAGTCAGGGGCAGAGGAAGGGGTGTGTGGAGGGGGCGAGCACTGAGGGGGGGTGACAAAATGCCCAGCGGCAGTCACTGTGGGGCCCGCAGCGTGCCCAAGCCACACGTCTCTCCTGGGAGTGACGCAGTGGCTTGGGCACCTGCAGGCTCTGCGCTGCCCCAAATGATCTGCTCACTGCCTCCCCCCTCAGCTGTAGGGCAACTGAGTGGGAAGAGGCAGGCAGACTCCATGAAGGCCCCAGCTGGCCCCTCCCCATGGGCAGCAGGGCACATGCAGGGCAAATGCACTGCCCCAGGTGTCCGATTGGCTTGCTCCGTGGCTGGCTACAGTTGCAGAGTTCCCTGTGACTGTTAAACCACTCTGCTGTACGCAAATACTTGTTTGAGCATGTGCTCAGAGGCATCTTGTTCCTTGATTCTTAGGATTTGTCCCCCTGGCTGAGCCACTGTTTTGCACCTGACTCTCTGTTGATGGACTAGGTAAAAAAACAAACAATCTGGATCCAGCAAGTCTGAAGCCTGCCCTTCCCTGCTATGAAGTATCAAATATAATTGACTGAAACCTAATATACACAACAGTCTTCCATTTTTCTGCACAGCTACAAAAACCAGCACTTCAAAGGTGCTAACTGACCTGAGAAATTCTTCATATCTGCATCTTATTTTGCATTACCCCTGTGTGATCTAAGTAAAGGTCAAAGAGTTGGTACATTAACTCAGCAAGACACTCAAAAGACTTAAAAGCAATTGGTGTCCTGGTTTAAGATGAGGTCTAAAGAAACATATCACAGTGAAGCTGTAAACCGTAGCTAGGAGATGGTTGAGCTGTTGTGTTTTCACCTCAGTTTCCCTCCTGAAGAATCATTACAGATGCATAGTTTGTCTTGAATGAATAAAATGTAAGTTTGCTTTTCCATATAATGTCCTTTATTAAAGATTCAAGACTCAAGAGAGCTGACTGAATGAAACTTAACAACACTATTTTTATTGCTGGCAGCCATTTCTAAGGGGAGAAAGCAGGTTGGGGGTTTAATAGATTTAGAAAAGACATTCTGTAATTTAGTATACCATTATAAAACCACAAAATGATATGTATTTTTAGATCCTCTCTGACAATTCCCAAACCACTCCTCCTCCCCTCACTACCCACCCTTGTTACTATGGGTGCCTCCAGAATGTTGGCATTTTGTGGGAAGGTTCAAGCACATACCAGGAAATTTTGCTTTGTGCAATTAAAGTAGATTAAAGTGCTCTGTCAGTCTAGTGCAACAAATTCATTTAAAACAAGAAGCTGACTTTTTGTGGTTAGGAAAGTCACAAGGAAATGCATTGAAAAGTGTAAAATGGGTGAATGTTTAATAAGAATATGTATGGAAGCAAATTAGGATGAATGTTCATTATTGAAGAGCCTCTCCAGAACCAAATCAGAATGAATGCTCAGTGAAGACTAGATATAATCTGTGTAAACTTTGTGCAGGCAAATCAGGATGAATCCTCAATAAATAGGTCATCAGGAAGAGTCTTGTGATTCTAAGACATCCTACTGAAGCAAAAGAAATATAGTAGAATTATTAGTGGTAGTAGAGAGGAAGGGAATTGTAGCTTACAGAATCACAAATAACAACTTCAGCATTTCTTGAGAAAAGTGCTCAGGTCAAGAGAACAAAAGTGCAATTACAGTTATTAAATTCCTTTTCAATTGTATTCTTTTCCTATTACCTCTGTGATCCATAAAATAAGTAAAACTTGTCAAGCTCTGCACTGGAAGCCCTTTGTACCTGCTAGTCGATGAGATAAGGTGCATAGCTTTGAGAGTACTTGGGAAAGGGCCCAATGTCTCTGGATTGGCTTGCCATATATGATCCAGCAGCCCCTACTATTACAGTCCTTTCACATATCTCTGAAAATACTTCTGTTTTCCTTAGTCTTCACTTGAGATGTGTTTGCTGGATTGAGGGCATTAAGTCACATGTTTGATTTTAACCTTTTGGAGCCAATTTTTGTTTTATTGTTTATTGATGGTTTTATTTGTTAAGTTTGTTTTGTTATATTCTGTTTGACCCTGTAATCCACATTTGGAGGAACTTTGCTTTGAAGGCAGCCTGAAATCATTTAAAACAAATAAATAAATGTCCCATGATGATTATTTATTTTGTGAACTGCTATTTGGTGCCTTTGGCATGAGACAATTTTTATTGGACAGCAGCTTGGTGAAGCAGGTTTCTCCTCCAGCCTCTTTCTAGATGACTTTCCAGGCTGAGCATTTGTTAGGTGTGGACTGCAGATAAACCTTGTTAATTGACAGCCAGGGGTTGTCTTTTGCTCAGCCAGGACTTCAGCCAGCTGGCCTCACCTTTCCTCCAATATTTCTTTTATAGAAGGATCTGAGGCATTTTCATGTTCCTCACCAGCAGCTGCATCTAACTCTTTTCTACTTAGCGCATCAGGCCACCCAGCAGGGAGGAAAAGCCATGTTTCTCCATACCACCACTTACATGCTCCACTATTTGCAAGCATCTTCCTGAGCCTCTACCAGAAAGCCCTCTAGACTGGGGCCCTGGTTCTGTATTTATATAGGTAGGAAATTCAGAATGCAGTTGGGCAATCTTTCTCGCAATCCAGTGTGGTATATGTGTGATTCCTAGCCAGTCACCCCCCATCCACACACTGAGTAGACCTAGGCCTGCTTAGCTTCAGAAAGCTGGGGGTTCATGTGGCTTCAGAACGTAGCCTGGGAAGAAGCCATGGATATGTATATATTAGAGTTGATGTCCAATACTTTTTTTGCTCTTTGGCTTCCCATAACATGCTCAACAAACTAGAATGGGAGGATGCATGAAAGGAAGTAGTACATGAGAGAACCTGCAAATTGAGCATGTTTACTGACAATCTGGTCTGGCGTGTCCCACTAGGCTGGGATTGGCTCATTGAATATACCAAAAGTTATCCCAAAATATAACACAGAAACTAGTGACTGTTTACAGGGAGATCAGTTGGTTTCTCCCAGTGTAAATGGTCATTAAAATGGCTCCTTAACTGCCAGCAATTTAGTTTACTTTCCTTTTATCATCACAATTGCAGACCTTTCAAACTGTTTCCTCTGGAACAGCACAGTCTTGGCAGGATGCAAAACTTTCACTTCTTAAGGAAAAATATGCAAAAGCAGGTGATGCTTCCTATTTCCCTCCTCAGATGCAAAGATGATTATACCTACCTAAGGGAGGAAAACCTTCAACATGTGTTTTGCTTCCAGCATATTTCTGGTTTTGCACCTTATTAACAACAAACCTGCCAACAGGTGTAACTGTGCATGACTTCATCCGTTGGAGGGAAAGACTTAATGAGTCTTTCCAAACTTGCAAATTACAAAGCTGCAATGTGGAGATTAACAAAGTATATTTATTCCTAGCTTGTAAATTTAGAATTCAGTATGATAATGGCCAGGGTTATTGAACTCTATCTCAGATTTCTTCAAGACCCTTTGTAGATTAGCTCCTTTGCTTCCCTGAACAGATGCTCATGGAGCATACCCTCCTTAAGTTCCAGAGCCAGGGATGCTGCAAAGTGATAGGGAGAAGAGAAATGCACATCTTCATTCTGCACACTTCACACACTTTAGCATTTAACAGAAGAAAACACATACACCCCCCCCCCAATAAGCATACAACACTATAGACCAGATCTGAGAAGAAGCCAAATTGAACATATCACATTCATGGGGCTCAGAACACACTCATAAAAGATTTAATTCCACAAATACTAGGCCCCCCCAAATCCATTCATACAAAGATGTGGACTTCAGTTCTAGGATAATTAAACAGTCTTTTATTGCAGTTATATCCCACCTTCTGTGGAACTCAAGGCAGCATATCTAGGTTTCTAGGCAGTTTCCCAGCTGGGTGCTTACCAAATCCAGCCCTGCTTAGCGCCCCCAACTGCTGCATCATGTGCCTTCAAACCATACCCAGTAACCTTTCTAATTAATCCAAAACTCCCAGATTAAAACCACGAACCTTTTGACATAGCTGGCATACAAAGAATAGGGGGCATCCAGAAGTACAGGTGGCTCAGTGCTCATATATTCTTCCTCCAAGGCATGGAGGGCAACAGTGATGGCAGTGTGTGCAGAAGGAACAGATCTTAGCACCCATCTTAGCTGTCCCTGACACAGTGCAACACATGTGGGAAATTACACACATGAAGAACATGTTACAGGTAGGTAGCCAGCCATGTTGGTCTGCTGTAATTGAAACAAAATAAAAAAAAATTCATTCCAGTAGCACCTTAGAGACCAACTAAGTTTATTTTTGGTATGAACTTTAGTGTGCACGTGTATCTGAAGAAGTGTGCATGCACACGAAAGCTCATACCAATAACAAACTTAGTTGGTCTCTAAGGTGCTACTGGAAGGAATTTTTTTATTTTGCAACTGCTTTGGATTACAACCGTTTTGGATTACAACCACGTCAAACCCAGAAGTGTGTGTCCCTTTTTTTGTATTACAACCCTTTTTTGGGGGGGGGATTACAACCAATTCTGGGGGGGGGGAGGCCCCACTGGTGAAAGTGCACCTTGGGTTACAACCAGTTTTGGTTTACAACTGGACCTCCAGAATGGATTATGGTTGTAAACCAAGGTACCGCTGTATTATGTGAATTGAGCAGAATTAGAACATGGGAACAGGTACTCACAAGCTATTAAATTAATCTTTTATTTGTTCTTCTGCAAATTCCCTACTCTGACGTTACAAGTTTACTTTTAGATAGGCAGTTCTTTCAAGGACAGCTGAACAAGAAGGATATGGCTTTTCCATATCTGCAAGATGTGGCATTTCTTCTAGGAAGTGCCAAAGTTATTCCTCCATTTGTGTCCTCCAATGGAACTACATGTACTTGGTGCAGTTCCATAGCTGAGTTTTGTCACATGTCGCTCCTTGGCTATTGGAAAACATTTGGTTGTTGACAAGCTGAAGCACACTGCACACATGATTTCAAACAGCATTTGCTATTTACTTCTCAGTGGAAATTAAGATTATCCATTACATTATCTCACTTTGTATTTTTTAAAAAAAATGTATTTTTTTAAAAAAAACCTCACAGTGGTCAACAACATATTAAAACATCAAATAAAAAAAAATCCAGAATAAAACATTATTGAATAAAATCAAATGTACAGTATACATTCAAATCAACATAATTAAAAGGGAACTTAAATACTGATCTTAAACATTTCAAACACATTTAGCACACACACAAACACACAAAAATCTTAAACATTTCAAAATAAAACATTAATAAAGGAAGCCAAATATAAAATGCACATTTAAAACAGCATAATTAACAAGAGAATAACATCTTCATATAACCATACAACATGTCTGTTGCTGTTGCTACCAATCCTGCCAATGGTGGTTCATGGCAGGTGGTAGCTGTGACCTATGTTTGCATTAAGAGACAGCCAAGGTGATCCCTTGACTCTTCAGCACTCAGCTTTCTGTAGTCAATCAGGGCCCTGCCCTCCCAGGCCAGGTGGGAAAATATTGTTCATTGTTCTTTGAAACCTATCTGAGATTGTCTCTCCCTCCCATACACCATCCAATATATTCATACCAGCTTGGAAATAGTTCCTAGCTTACTCTTTGAACTTTATGTAGTTCCTCTGTAGAAGTTCTTGCTTGTCTTTGGTCCAGAGCAATGGGCTTTCAAGGTACCTGCAAATGTCAAATTAATTTTAGATTGACTTATACTAGATGTGGCTAATCTGGAGTTGATGGAGTTTGGAGTCTGCAATCATCTCATCTGGAGAGCCACAGGCTAGCCATTCCTCTCTTATTTTATACAGTAGGAAACTGGTCTCTATGCTTTTCACTTTTTAAGTTCAGATCCAAAAAGCTCCTCCCGTTTTTTGCCCATTTCCCTCCTTTATAGCAGACCTTGTACCATATAACACATCTCTTACAATTTCCCAAGTTTCAAAATAGATTTGTCGTGCACCATGTGTCTGCTGCTTGAGAAACTGAAGTCCAAAGCTCCCTTGGATGCATGGAACAAATTGTGCAGCTCTTTGGGTGCAAGACTGTAGATTCCTTTTAAACCATTTGTTTATTTAGAATTGTTCACTGTGTATTTGATCATGGAAATACACATGAAAACTTTTAGAAATTGTAAATCTAAGAAGAAAAATAAGGGCCCTTGGGTTTTCAAACACAGATGAATATATTCTCATTTTAGACACCAAACAAATACTCATTGCACTTGGATTTGTGTGCATAATAATTTTAGCACTATCTGTAACAAAGTGTTTAAGTATTTCAGTTGAGGGGACAGTAGAAAGTGAGAGCATTGTGTAAAGAAATTAGAACATGGTTTTTATTTTTTTATTTTTAAAAAAAACCAGCTGTGATAATCTGATTGAAAGTAAGTTGATAAGAAATTAGGTCTTGCACATTGATTCCCCCAGTTAAATTGAAGTGGCTATCTTAAAAGCGCTTTTCACATTCTTTTGCTCTTTGATCCACCTAAACGTACACTGGCTTTTAAAATATTTGCTAGTTGCTTTTAGGAAAGGCAATAACAGACATAATTGCAGTAGTGACGCTAACCAATGCTATTAAGTGTGCTTTCATATACCACCACTTTGGCTCTGACACTTTTCCTTACTAACGATGTACTAGAATTTAAGCTGGATCATTTAAATAATGATAAAGCTGTCAGGACTCTGATGTGATTCCTTTCTAGAGCATTTCACCTTCTATTACAGGTTTTATTGTACTTTATAGTGGGCATCTGTAAATGTGTGGATCAGGTTTGGTCCCTCATTGACACCCATTGCACGTACTGCACAGTTTTAACTGACTTACTTTGGAAGGATTCACAGTAGTTGCTAGGAAACCTTTCTGTGTTCTTTTCACTTCTTATATGGCATTAGCTTTTCAATTGATAAGGCTGTACCTTTAGGTACAGAGGGATTTAAGCAGAATCAAACAATGACAGTGGGACTGCAAAACTGATAAGCAAAAAGGGAGAGAAAGCACAAATCCTTGTTCTTTATACAGTAATACACAGGATTAGAGCAAAAATGGAAAAGACATAGCATATTTTCCTTGAATATTCCTTAAGGTGTTTTGCTTTGTTTTTAAAGGTGGACAACAAAGCCTACCTAATAGCAGAGTTTGTAAAATATTTTAAACTATGGTAATTTAGTTACTATTCTTTATTGGTTGCTCATTTCCTATATTGTCGGGTTGCTATATGTCCTCTTTTTCCAGGACACATCCTCTTTTTCATGATGAGAGTCGTCATAGAGATCCATAGTTAAAAGTAGTTGGCAAATGCGTCCTCTTTTTTGCTCTTCAAAATATGGAAACCCTAGTATATTGTTTTGTTTCATTCTAATTGTTGAAAAATAGCATGAATAATTAGAAACTATCATGGATGATTTAAGGTAGCCTCACTCCAATACATAGGGTTTGGATTAGAATGTTGTGTGCACACATTTAACATGTGTTAGCACCCTCTCTAGTCAGTGTTCAATTGCTAGGTAAGGAATAAGTGCCAATAGTGCCAATGAACTTGTAGTCATATCTAGGACAGGTTCCATCAATCCATAGAAATGTGGAGGAGAGGAAGTGAAAGATGCACCAGGCAGGACCCTCACCCCCTTCAAAGATTTTGAAGAGATGCATTTGCACATGTGCACATGTGCACACATGCACACACACCTGCCATGAAATTGCTGTAATGGTTATGTTACTATAAATATAAAATGTTGTTGTTGTTGTTTTAAAAAAATACTACAGCATTATCGTATGATAGGGGGTTCTTAACCAGTAATAGAAAATATAATGCAGAAGGCACATCAATATCAAGAGAACATCAGAATGCCTTGCAGTTAGCTTTACATTTAGCTTCGGATAAACATTATGAAGTGGTTCCTTAAGTAAACACATTTGGGAAACTAATTGTGGAAAGGAGCATAGGAGGGTGTTTAACACCATGTTAAACTATCTTTTTTTTTTAAAAAAAAAAATCCAACCCATTATTGTCTACCCTGATTTGCAGTAGCTCTCCAGGGTATCAGACAGAGGTCTTTAATATCGCCTACTTCCTGATGCTGGGAATTGAAATGGAGATGCTGGGGACTGAACCAGGGGCATCAAGTTTGCAGGACATGTACCCTACCACTGAGCTATACCTAAATAGCTTAGCTACTGGACTTTCCTCAAGAAGAATTTGTGTGAAGGACTCAATTAAAATCTAAATTTAAAGGAACAGGATAATCTCCACAGATGTTAGGTAGCTAACTCTTTCTCTTCATATATTTGTTCATGGGTTGTTTGAAGGAGTCCATTATGATGGCTCTAAACCAAAGCTTTGCATGCATGCCAAGCTGAAACCAGAGTTCCTGTGCAACTTCTTCAATCATTTCCACATGAAAAATGACAACAATGGCTCTGAGGGCCTTTGTGCAACCAGAAACAATATTGGCGAAGGGTAGTAGCTTATTGCAACAGCATCTGCTTTTCAGGCATAAAGTAGCAGGCTTGATCCCTAGCGTCTCCAAGAAGGGCTGGGAGAAATGCTTGCCTGAACTCTGGGGAGTGCTGCCAATCAGTGTAGACAATGCTGAGTTTGATGGACGAATGATCTGACTCGGTATGAGGTGGCTTCCTATGTTCTTATATGCACATTGAAACTCCTGTTTGACAAGAGAACCACTGAATCAGGATAACTATTGGAAATGGCCCATATTGCTATTCACTATTACAGTCATAATCTATAAGTGCCTACTGTCATTCAGTGTGATGCAGAAATGTCATTTGTATTTCACTCCCCATTGGTACAAGAGATGTGCAGGCATGCCTGAGTTACTACAGTACAGTTATGCCCATCAGGACAGCACATTCTGTAATATGGCACCTTTTTTCTCCCCCTCAAACTATTGACTTTTTTTTTTTGATAGCCTGAAATGGCATTTTTAAAGGTTAAATGCAAAGGCCCTGCTGAATCTCTTCTAGCTACAGGCTTCCTATTATATTGCTGAGAAGATTTTGCAGTCTCCATGGCACACTGCTGTAGCTCTCCATCCATGATTGCAGAGCACTGAGCTATGCATGCCAAATCATTAGCTCAAACAATAGCTAATACCACATTTTTAAAATGAACGAATCACCAGAAAGAAGGTGGGGGGACATTTACTTGTTCAAAGAAGAGGAGAATGGGAATTGTAACAAATGCTATTTGTCCTGGACACTCAACAGCTATGTAACTTTGTATAATATCGCTGGCAGGTGTAGCAGCTTATGTTCCTCATTCCCATCCCATTATCAGTTCACCCAAGTACCCCATTCAAAGGACTGAAAACTTCAGGATGTAGATGAAATCCATGATCCACTTAAACCAGTTCATTTCCATTGAAGTTCATTGTAATAAATATTGACAGCACAATATTCACAGAGCATTCTGTAAATGATCCCCGTAGGGGCTTGCAATCAGTTGTCTGAATAGTTAATATAGCCATAAAAGTGTCTCCACTTAGCAAAAGGATCCCTAGTGGATAACTATTCTTTTGCACCATTAATCTCTTAGGCTTCTTATCAGGACCCACCTCCCCTTCGGATTCTACTTGATAGATATAGCAATTCCTATATGTACCCAATTTGTGACTCCGGCTGCAATCCCAAGAGGCCCACTTCTCCTCTCGTATTCTGAACCCACGGAGGGAACTTCTTAACAGGGTTAATGTTGATGGCACATTAGTGCAACCTACATCTTTTTTCATCAACCTTATGTAGAATCAGGCAGCTTAGATGAGATGGATGAGAAAGAGGATAGTGGTGTAGACACAATAAACAGCACTCAGTATCCCCAGCCTTGCCTAACAAACCGAACGAAATTGGCAGTACGTGTGGAATTGTTGCTCCATACAAATGACACAAAAACCAGACTAATTCAATTTGCAACAGCAACAAATAACCCTTTCCATTTAATGTTGTGCTAAGGGCTTTCAATGTTTACCTAGTCTGCCAAATGGTGGGAGATTGCAACTCTTTAGGGACAGCTTGGCAGCCCCTGTTTTTGTCAATGAGGTTACAGATAGATGGGCACCATCACTACTACCACCACCACTTGCCTGGTCTGGTTTGGGCACACGTTAGACAAGGAAAGTCAGGAGCTGGAGAACTGCAAATACAACCAGATGAGCAAGTTGACCCAAGAAAGGTCAAACTCAAAATGAGCCTTTCAAAGCCTCTGATGCCAAACCACCGATTTCCCCAGGCTCTGGTTTGAAGATGGACCCTCCTCCTACCTTCTACAACCTCCCACCTGGTGTGCCCCCTGTACTGCTGAGGTACTGTGAGAAGCATTGCTTTCCTAGGCACCCATAAGGCTACTGGATCTGAGAGGTTATTCTGTGGGCTCCTGGCTGTCACCCTCAGGTACAGCATTCCCCTAATCCCCAGATGGAACGTTCTCTCGCTCCTTTGTTATTAACTGCAACCTCAAACCCTCTGTTTTGATCATTCCTGTATTCTAGGGTCATAACACTACCAGTGTCTTTTTTTGAAGTCCCCCTCCCCCCCGAAAAGCTGGAGATTAATTTCTTTCTTCCTAATGAGTGGGCCATTTTGATATTTATTGGGTTACAGCCTAGTGCATGAGACCTTTCCTAAAATCAATCCACACTTTAATCACTATCCCTAAGGGCTACTTCAGACAAGAGAAATTTCCTACATGGAAATGGAAAATGCCCAAATGTTTCTTCTTGGATGTATGAAAAAATAAAGGAAATTTGCCTGGTGTGAAGCATTGCTCTGAAGTCAATCTGCTTCTTCTACTTGTTTTTTAAACCACTTGGTGATGCCTCCAATAGTATAACAGATAAAGGAGATTATATTCATTTTCTTCTTCCTTTCTGTGACAGAACCAAGTGGATGACAGCTCTTTAAAGAGCTGGTAGCTTTTTATTTTTACAAATCGAACCCAAAGGTATTTGGTAAGAGAGAGGGAATTAAAATGGCTGCCATTTCAAAGCATCACTTCTAGCCAAGTAAATTTTATATTCGCAATAGCTGTGAATCCCCTGAAGATAATTGTATTCTCCCTCACTTGCTAACATGAAAAATGGTTCCCTTCTGCTTCCCCTCTAATGACTTCCATCCTTCTTTCAGGCACTCTGTATTGTCTGTTGCACCTTGGCTTCAAAATTTGAGCTCTGCACAGGTGTTGCCTACACAAAATGTTCTATATAGAATTGGGAGGGAGAAGGTAGATTGGGATCCACTTGTAGATTTCTGGGTAATTTTTTAGTACATCACCAGGGGTTTCTAACCCACTAATGTTAAACAGTAGTCTAAACAAAAAGGTTTTGCCCCATCCCCTTTAAAAATAGCATCCAGAGTTCAAGAAGTCTTGATGCTGAGTGAACTAGGAATTGATTTTTGTGTGTGTGTGGCAAGAGTGTGATCTCAGTTGTGCCACTAAAAAGAAATTCCTAGAATATGCACATGCTCAGTGGTACTAGATTTCTTAATTCATTTCTATGTCCCCAAACACCACTGTTCCAACCAGCTCTTGTTGGTGGACCTTGGGGTAATAGTAAAAATCAAAGTAGTTCTGCAAGCCTGAAGTTATTTAAAGTAATACTTGTACTCATATAAATCTGCTTGCACATTAAAATAAACAATGATGGTCCTCCACATTTGCCCACCATCTAGAACAGTGAAAATGACAGACATGAGGGGGGGGTATTTTCTGTGGTAGCCCCACAGCTTTGGGGTTCATTGCCACTGACCACCAGAAAATTACTAAATGTCGGACCTTTAGAAAGGCTTTGCGGACTTACTAACAAATAGGTGTTTCAGGCAGCCTATACATGATTTCTATTTTGTTGTTGTACTGCTCCTGGCAGTGAAATAAGTTGGGGAATTGTGTTTTTGTCTTGGTGGGTTTTTATTGCTGCTGATTGTGTTGCTGCTGTGGTGATTTTGTAGAAAATATATTGTATATATAATGCTGCTGAGTTTTGAGTTGGTATCATATAAGCTGCTGTGAGAAAGTTCTATTCAGAAAGGTTGTCCACAGCTATTTTAAAGAAAGACCAAACAGCTTCCTGTCAGGGGTTCCTGTCAGGGGTTATAATAAAGATCTGCAGCAGTGTGTGTCGCCCCTAAGCCAAGGGAAGAGGAAGAGACTAGCTTATGTTTATGAAAGGAATGTGGAATGTGGACTTTCAAGCCTTCCTATCTGCCCCCTGGACTCTCCCGAGGCCACATCCCTTTCCCTGACATGCCTACCACCATCACTGGCTTTGCTTCTCACCTTCCTTGAGTGTTTTTGCCTGGCTGGAATATATACTTGAACTCTTGGCTGAAGCTGCTTAGCTAGAGGAGAGAGAGGTGTTTGAGAGTGTGTGTAGAAACTAACCTACGTTACAAAGGCAACATTGATATTCTTTGCTCTTCCCACTTTGGCCCCACCCATCACTGACATATTGCCCAGAAGGGAATACACCCAGTGGGTTGAAAAAGGTAGCTCACCCAAGTTTAAGGGAACAATGCAAAGTTTATTTTACTGTACTTGATTAAATTTCTGAATCTTGGTAGACTCAGGTTCCCAAATGAGCATGCACATGAAAGCAGAGGTGATGTGCTAAAATGAAGTTTGTGGAGACAATGTGCTGAAAAATCTGTGGAGGAGAAAGCCACATCAGGGCAGGAATATTACCAGGAAGTTGAGTGAGGGGACAGGCACACAGCAGAAAAAGTAGGCTTCAGAGTTCAGAGTGAGAGTTTTGCGGCTTCTTTCAGTATTACATGGTGCAATAGAAGCCTTTGGAGCTATACAGCAGACTGAGGCAAATTAATTATCCCTCTGGGGTAAGAACATAGAATTGTAGAGTTGGAAGGGACCACGAGGGTTATCTTCTCCAACCCCTGCAATGCAGGAATCTTTTGCCTAACTTGGGGTTCAAACCCACAAGCCTGAGATTAAGAGTTCCATGTTCTACCGAAACATTACTGCCTCCAGCTGTAGAGGACTGAGCATAGCCATCATGGCTGGAAAGCCAGTGATAGCTGTCTCCTCCATTAATTTGCCCAATCCTCTTTTAAAGCCATCTAGGTTGGTGGGCATCACTGTGTCCTGTGGGAGCGAGTTCAATGGTTTAACTAACTTAGATCCGTTTAATTGCCGCCCGTCTTTTCTTTTCTATTTAAATACCCAAGTGTAGTGACTAGGATACAGATTATCAAGGCAGTGAACTATGCAAAAACACAGAGAGCTGTTGCTTACCCAGCAATTCTAGATTTCAGGATTAAGCTTACAAACGAGAGCAGGGGTAGAGGGAAACAATAGAGAAATGTATGGAAGGTGTGAAAAGTAAGATGAATAATTCATCATGTATTAGAATGTAGCTGTTTTTCTTCATTCGGATGTATGGGAACACAAAATACTATATATTGCAGCCTGGATAAATATAGAAAGGTAGATGCAACAGACAAGTGAAAACTACAAAAAACTTTCACATATATCAACAATTAGCTAGGTATTGGAAGTTGCTTCTGTTTTTATCTTAGACAGTGGCAAATGACTACACAGAATTAAGGTGATAAGAGTGGACTTTTATTAGAAGCTTGTGTATCAAAAGCATATTCATACCCTCCTCTGTTTATGGCTACTAAATGTGCTTTAAAAAATGACGTTCACTGCTTACCTTTAGTGAGTATTGGTGTACTGTAGTGGTGGCTGCATTTCCTATGCAACAGAAACTAATCAGCTGGAATATTTTTTTTCCTGTGTAGAATGGTCTTTTTTTTCCATCTAAGAGACACAACGTTCTCAGAGAAACAGGTAACAGGAAGCTTTGTCACCAAACTAAACACGCTGTAAAAAATCTGGCTAGCGTGGTAGGATCTCACTGAGAAATGTACGTCTGTGATGATGCCAGTGGTACTTAGCACAGCTGCTCATGGATGTGTGCCTAATTGAATGTTGTTTGTCTCAAGATTTTCCAGTGGACCATTTCAAGTGGCAGCCTGCAGCTGATGTGCCATATAACCCGCATTAACATATCACCTGCAAAATACATAATTACACACAAATCTGCTGATTAGATGCAAAATGTGAATAAATGCCAGTGGTTGCGTTTCAAGAACCATCCATGCCTGTCCACAGCAGAAATACTGAATGCATTGTTATCCAGCAGTACACTCACATTCTGCCTGCCCAAATGGAGATTCTTGTTAGTGAGCCCAAGCATAAAAGAACTGAAATTAAGAATGCATAGTCCTCTGAAGTTAGTTAGCTTCATTTGATTTTGATCTAACATATTGTGTTTTACTAACAGTTATGTCATGTGCCTGTTTTATTTTTATCCATTTTCTTTTTCTATGTTCTCAGCATTATTGCCTATGTTTAACTCACTGTTAAACAATAGGTTTGGGAACAATCCTGCCTTTCTTTATGCATGGGTAGATCCTATTGACTTAAATCGGACTTCTGCATGCCTTACTAGGCACAGGATAACTGGCTTTGCATTAATTTTCAAAATAGTTGATGAGACCATCTTTCCCCCTTTTAACTGTTGAACTTCATTGAAAGGCTTCAATGAAACATAAAGTCAAACTCTTAACTTTTTGTACAACCAAAGTTCTGTCTTCTCTGATTATGCCTAAATTGGTATTTATTTTAAATTAAAATGTCTACAGACACCCTTATCTCAGTCTACATCCAAAGAATGAATCCTTGTAAACTGAGATGGGCTCTAGGGCACCTTTTTGTTTCCTGTCATAGCTGAGGACAGTGCACAGAGAATCACAGAACTGCAGTGTTGGAAGGTGACCACAAGGCTCATCTAGTCCAACACCCTGCAATGCAAGACTTTTTTGCCCAACGTGGGGCTCGAACCAACAAGCCGGAGATTGAGTCTCATGCTCTACCGACTGATCTATCCACAGGGCAATGCTGTCATTGTGTGCACTAAATGTACATATATGGGTTGGTGGAATGGTGTGGCCTTGCCCCTTCTCTATGTGTATCCAGTATTCCTTCTAAAAGTTTGCATGATTGGCTGCCCAACTGGTACATGTAGGCTCTTTGGGGAGTTAAGTTGAGTCTGCAAAGGAAAAGAGGTGGAAGACAATATTTTTGGTGCGTTTGAACATTCAACATGCTCAAAGATGCATCTGTTGGCTGGGGAATGAATTCAAGCCAAAATTACATGAAACCCGGTCCCTGCTCCTGCCAACCTAGCAGTTCGAAAGCACATCAAAGTGCAAGTAGATAAATACCATAGGTACCGCTCTGGTGGGAAGGTAACGGCATTTCCATGCACTGCTCTAGTTTGCCAGAAGTGGCTTAGTCAGGCTGGCCACATGACCCAGAAGCTGTACGCAGGCTCCCTCGGCCAATAAAGCGAGATGAGCGCCGAAACCCCAGAGTCGTCCGCGACTTGACCTAATGGTCAGGGGTCCCTTTACCTTTACCTTTTAGTCTTATTGCTAAAGGGTGGCTTTTGCCTTGGCAAGGAGTGAGGCAAGGGGGAAACCACTCAGACCTGTGGCTTGAAAGTATTGGTCAAGTCAAAAACTGCTTGGACCCTTGCTTTTGAGGCACAGCTCGTGGAAGTGTGGATGAGTCCTTTCTTTGTGCCAATACTAATATGTGTAACAAGTCCTCCCCCCTCTGAAAAAATATGGAATTAAAATAATTATATTGTCACTGGAATGGAAAATACACTTGTTGCCTAATGGTTATGTAGATTTCCCCCTTGTTGTTATGTCTTCAGGTGATCTAACATGATGGATGTTATGACAGGTTTCCCACAGTTAACAGGCGTGAAGAGGCCTGCTGACTAGCTTGCCAGTTAACCGCTAACCACCCTAAGGCATCCAGTGCTCTTTTAAAAAATAAAAGAAGTTTGAGTTTCAAAGAAACATTTGTGTATTTAATCTCATCAAACCCTCATCCACAATAAGACAAAACTCCCTCCATTTCTTGCTGTGCTTGTTCTTAAACAACCTTGCTAATTTTGCTATAAACCACCCTTACTAAAGTGAAGGCATGGCAATGAGAGTTTTACTGATACAGCTTTTTAATCTCTCAATACACCAGGCTTTTACTAGATTGCTCAGGTATTTCATATCTCAAGAGCCTGCATAAATTGCATGCGATAGTCTTTGTATAATCAAGGTCACCAAATGTCAAAAGGCAGCTGATAATTGCCAGTGTGTTGTGCTAGTATAAATACCAATGAACTGAGATGAGCTCCTTGTCAAGTGTAGTGTTTTGCCATGCGGAGCTAAAACCTATCATCCTGAAGCTGTTGCAGTCACCCTGAAAACTTCATATGATGGACAATGGATTAAGCATAAAAACACCATTGGGTCACTTTCCCACAACTCAGCAGTGACTATGCTGGATGTAATTACAGATGGTAAAGAAGATCGAGTTGACTGGGATCCTTACAGACTTAGAGTTCATCTGGAGTGCTGTGTCCAGTTTGGGGCAAAACACACTTTAAAAAGGATGTAGACAAACTGGAAGGGATAATACAGGAAGTATAGAAAAAGGCCAGTGGAATAGAAAGCAAGTACTAAAGTAATAAAAGGAAAGATTGAAAGAACTGGGTGTGTTTTACCAGGAGACAATAAGACTAAAGGGAGAACATAGCAAGCACAAAATACCTAATGTGTGGTCATGTCAAGGAGGGCAAAGACTAGTTTTAAGCTATCCCAGAGGACTATACTAGGTCTAATGGGCATAACTTTCAAGAGGGTAGATTTAGGGAGCAAATTATTGTAGCTCACATTGCAGCAAAGGATAACAAGGATTAAAGCACCTACCATACACACACCCTACATACCCAGGTTGGTCACCCACACCTGCAATTTGCTTTTAAGAAGCAGATTGTGCAAATGATTAGTGATGGGTGTATTTTCTAATCTGGCCCATACTTAGAACTCATGCTCTGCCATATAGACACAAAATGAAACAAAAGGGCAAGGCAGAAATATTTTTGCAGCAGGAAAACATTTTCCCAGTGATAAGGACCATCTCTTGTGCATTTTATTTATTTATTTATTTATTTATTTATTTATTTATTTATTTATGGTCTTCCACACACATCTCAAGGTAATGTATATAATACAACAACAACAACAACAACAACAACAACAACAGTGGTTTAAAACAATAGAGGAAATAACAATACAGATATGTAAGTGGCTTTCTTAATTCTTCTTCTGTCGTTATGAATTGGACTGCTCAACATTTTCCAACCATGCAACCCATCAATTAAGGAATGCTGGCAACTGCCTGTAGGATATCAGAAACAAGAATCTGCCTCTGGCCCCCGGTCATAATTGTTTTTAGAACTAAAAACAAATCAAAACTGGGCTGGAGATCCAGCCAGTAAGTACAGTGTGCCAAAAATCAAACATGCCCAAACAATTATCAGAAGCATCAAGGTGTGATCAAGGCCCTCCTGGCAACATCGTGAAGTGAACCTGCATTTCTAATTCAGAGAGATTGGAAAACTATACAAAGAAAAGTATACCTAGAATTGTTACACAGTGGAAATCATGGAAGCCAAAACATTCCGTCCAAGTTATAATGGATGTAGCCCTACATTAGCTAATTTTACCTCCATCTGTTCTATCAGGATGTCTCAGAACAAGCAAAGTTTTAAATTAGATGTACAAAGAACGAACTGGAACTAAGGCTTACTGAGCACCACCCACTAAGTTTGTTCCTGTGCCTTTTATTGCTTGTTCCCTTGTGCATCTCTGTGGCAACATATTTGCTTATTTTTGTTATTATTGTTATTCGATTTCCCTTCCCTACCCTTCTACATGAGGTTCCAGGGTGGGTTAATTGTCATCATCATCATTGCCGTTACTAGATTTTTTTTTACCTCTTGTAAAGTGAGAGCTTTTGGGGGTACAGTGTACCATCACACCTGGGATGTGGGTTTTTTTGGGGTGGGGTTGCTCTTTCAATCACAGAACAGAAAAAATAAAATAAAATGATGCAGAACAGCTGAAAGTTTTCATGCCTGCAGTTTAAACTCAATATGGAAGCATAGCATGCTGCTTCTGTCAGTTGTGACAGACTCCAGTACAGAAACAACACTCAGGCAGGGGATAAATTTGTGATCTGCAGGACTTCAATTCAAAGAAAGCACCAGAGGTCAGGTGAGAGGGAAAAAATAGTGTCTCTCTTACTCAGCATTTCAGCAAATGACAACTCAGAGGCAACAAAACCTGTTAAAGAGGATTTGTGAAAACTTCACTTTTCACAGCCCTCCCCCACAAAAAATGGCTATTCAGAAAAGAATGTGATTGATATGACATGAGAAAAACATATTGCTCGTAAGAGGCACTTGCTTATTCAGTGAGCATTGGAATGCTTTACTTTATCTGTCCATTATTGGCCACATATATTTGCCGCTTCTATAATGCTCTAAGAAGACTATCATAGGGATTTTCAGGTTGTGGACTCTTCAGTCTGTCATTCAGCATATGTCCTGCTGAACTCTGTCAAAAATTCTAGACATATATCAGGGTTAGTTGGCCCGCAATGATACCATCTGCAGTATTATTACAGACATGATCATCATGATGAATTTATGTCATCTTGAAGATTTTGAACAAGGCTGATGATAACACTATATTGGTTTAATTGGGCCACATTCTTTACATAGATAAACATTATTACTGATTTAATTCTAGTTTAGACTGATTTTCCAAGTCTTCTGTTTATAAAGCCATTTGCTTTAATAATTGGAAGTGAACTTAAGATGCCTTTCTCAAGCCTTACCAGACATCACTAAACCCAAGCTTGACAGAGAATTCTGGTCCATGGATTTTGAACTTAACTATGGGTTAAATCAAGAACCATGCCTGGAATCAGAGGAGGAAAGTTAAGTGTTGTTAAACCCTTAACATGCAAATTGGAGTTGTGGGGACAAGTGTGCTAGCTTCACCTTCTGTTGCTTTTACTGTCATCCTCCATGAAGCTCACTGGGTAACCTTGGGCCAGTCACTGTCTCTCAGCTTAACCTATGTCACAGTGTTGTTGCAGGAGTTAAACAAGGATGGGGAGAACCATGTACACCACCTTCAGCTCCATGGAGATAAAGAGGAGATGTAAATGCAAATGCAATGCAATGAGTTGGAGGGCAAACATCTGAAGCATGGAGCTTCCTGTGATCATAGAGTCTCCCCATGCAAATAATAATAATAATAATAATAATAATAATAATAATAATATAGTATTTTTAATTTATATCCTGCCGACTCTGAGCAGCTTACAGCATATATAAAAACACAACAAAACATCAAACATTAAAAAACAGAATATCCTATGCAAACAACAAACAAACTGATAAATCAATAGAAACCAGTAATGACAACCATAATAACAATAAACAGTTTACAGTTTTACCCAAATTAAAATAACGGCCAACCCCAACTAAACATTTAACCAATACCAACCCAACAAAAACAAAACAGAGGAATCAAAATTAAAACTGTTTAAAACAATGTAAAACATTTTTGCCAGTTGTCCCAACCCAAGAGTTGTTCCAGCAATGTCCCTCCGGCCTCCCAGGAGCCTCTTTTAGCTGTTCCAGGTGAGTAAGGCTCCATCCCCTAGGCCAGGTGGAAATGGACTTTGCAGCAGAGAACATGTCTTCCTTCCAGCACTCACAGCGGTCTTCCTTTCAGCACTTTAGAACAGAAAAGGCTGTCTTGCAACCAGTGAAACTATTGGTCTGTGTAGAAAACTATTGTCAACTCTACACTGACCAGCAGCACCTCTCCAGCTTCAGACCAGAGCCTTCCCTAGCATTACCAGGAGATATTGATGATCACCTAGGACCTCCGCTATACTTCTTCCCCAGAGCTGCCTGTGGCTTTTTGGCATCTCACTGGAGCAGCTTGAACTCACATCTGCACCTTCTTCCCAACCCTTTGTCCCACGCAGTAAACTATGGAATATAGTTCTAGTTCAGTGTTTTGCCTTTCCTTTCCTGCTCCTTAGAAAGCATCAGGCCTTTATAGATAAAGTACACAGATTGTGGTGGAAGAAGAGAGATTTTACTTTCATACTCAGGTGCTAGTTCAGGGGTCAGCAACCTTTTTCATGTGGTGGGCCGGACTATATTTTGGAAAAAAATATGAACGAATTCCTATGCCCCACAAATAATCCAGAGATGCATTTTAAATAAAAGCACACATTCTACCCATGTACAAACACATTGATTCCCGGACCATCCACGGGCCAGATTGAGAAGGTGATTGGGCCGCATCCTGCCCATGGGCCTTAGGTTGCCTACCCCTGTGCTAGTTCAACCACTACATGCACTGTGACACTGCAATGTTTTTCAAGGTATGTACTAAGAATAGAAAGATTCAACTACATTCTCATACTTGCAATCAATCTTTTAATGATGTAATGGTGTAATAATCTTTAGAGGAATAACATCAGCTAGAAAGAGCCTCTCTGAATGAATTCTGATACTCATTATAACTAATGGAGATCTAACTTAGTTTATGCACTCTCTCATCTTAAAACCTGTCCTTTGATTTTAAATTGACTCAGGGTTGTAGATACTGCAGTTATTAGCCTTTGTCAGAGTCCTGCTATCTTTAAATTAGCCCTTCAGAGGTGACCCTCCTAGAAATGAATGAGAGGTGATAGGAAGGCTAAGAAATGGAAGCAAGATGTGTGAAAAGATATATACAGAGGCAAAGTCCTTAGATGAAATACATTTCCAATTACAGATGCAAAAGACATTGTTGATTTGGTGAAGTTCTAAGTACAGGTTATGGTAGCTATAGATATATCACATATATAATGGATGGAAATGCAGGGGGTATGCAGCATTTTTTCTCCCCACGAAATGCCTGTCTTATTTTCTCCTCTAATTTTATGCAGCTCCATGCTAGCTGATGTCAAGGGAGCTATTTGTTTCTATGTGTACATGTTCTCTATGGAGAGGGTGGATATTATATTAAGTCTTAGAGGGGAAAGATACAGAAGGAAAAAAGAGAAAGGAAGGGAGGAAGAGACAAATCGCAAGATAGCATGAACAATTTTACAATGGCAGACTTTCATCTTTGTCCACTAACTGATTGAAAATGGATAGTTGATAGAGTTATTTATCTTTTAACCAAGGATTCTATAGTTCATGGCATTACTAGTGGACTGATCCTCTGATCCACGTGCCTAAGGATGATAACTTTCAAGCATACATATTAGCATTAGAAGCTGTAGAATGGGGAAAATAAAGCAAAAGCTGGATATCTCTTACCTTTCATTTGTACTTTTTGCAATATTCCTGTTTACATTTCTAATTTAAAGCCAAAGATTGTATTTCAGCCAGCTGGAGCTCTTGCATTAAACTCAATATAATGGGGTCATGGCTATGGACTATCATTGAAAATGTGGCTATAGGTGCTATTATGATGACCCCTTGCACTTCAAAACTTACCATTACACCACTGGTCAGACTGATGCTTTGTCTAGCCCTGTATTGGCAATTGCACCATTGGATTTCCAGGATGTCAACCAGAGATCTTTTCCTGTACCTGCCACCTAAGCTTTTAAATAGAAATGCCATATTTTAAATGTGTGGTGAACAATTACGGGAGGGGGGGGGGAGGCAGAGGGATCCAAAAGCCATTTTCAATATAGGAAGAATTGTCAATTATTTTTTCATTGTACTGAACAGGTCATGCAAATTTACCCTAATAGTGCACATCTGGGTAAGACAAACAGAAAGAACAACTGAAGACCAAAGATCCCTCAGTGAAGGAAGAGAAGACAGACAAATATTTTGAAAATGCTATGATACTAGAAAGTGTGTTTTAATCTTCTCATTTGTGTGAGTGCTCTTACATTTTTGTATTGTAAAAGGAAAGTTTTTCTGCAGGTTTATCAATAACTTAGTAATCATCACTCTCTCATGCCCTCTCTTTCTTTCTCTATTATGTGTCAAAAAACTTCAGCACAGTATCAAAGTGCAGTCACTTTGATATCTTTTATGTTACTGTTATTAATCCAACTCACCCATAAAGTTCTGGTTCAGTTGCTTGGAAAAGAACACCTTCAACTTCCTTGACAAAACAGAGATGATCCTGTAGCACCAACATCTCATTTTAGATCTTAGAGTCTCTCAAAAGACTATCAGGTCAAATGTGCCTTGAAATTTAAACTTTGTTGAGCAGGACAATTTTTTTTTAAAAGAAGAACCCGTCTAACTGGGTGCATCTCAGTGTGCGTTGCGGCAGATTATATCTTCTCCAAGGGCAAAGTGAAGGCTAGCTGATGAAGTCTGGCAATACTAAAAAGGTGAAGTCTATAATTGGAATTTTCAGCAGAGAAAGAGAGAGAGAATCTGAACATTTTATTATTTTTTTGTAATATGTAGGAAAGTAAATCTTGAGCACATCTTTTCCTTAATTCACCTCATGAGGGATTCAAATGATTATTTTTCTAAGACATGAAGACTTTCCACAGTGAAAATCTACATTAAATTGGATTGTTGATGTGCTGCATATATTTTGAGATTAGGGGAGGGAGGTCAGCATGAATTTAGCATGCATGAAAACAACTTTTATTATTATTCATCCCATCACTCAGTTTCACAAGGACCTGTATCACAAAGTGATGTTAAAAAGTTGTATTGTGGGGGGAAATGCTTCTTAACCCTCATTTTATTATTTATAGAGCATTTAGTATGTGGTTTAATCATTCATTTCAGGCAACCATCTGTCAGACTATGTATACTGATCAATCTGGTTGCAAGGCAGTGGTTCCAAATAAATAGGTGTTCTTTTACAGAGCCATTCCACTGGTCCATATAGCCAAATACTGTCTACTCTCATTGGCTGTGCGATGGCATGACAGCACTTTCTCACCCTGACACTGTTGGGCCAGCTCTCAATAAAATAGAATGTGACCACCTCACGGTACACCAGTTACATGAATTTCTATAATTTACCCCAGATTACTAAGTGGAGGGCTTGTGTGAGGGGAAATTTAATAATTTGGAGTCTCAGGCAGGAGACTCCAAACAAACACTTTTTTTTTTAATTAAACATAGGAAGTTTATGACACAAAGTGGGTCAGGAAACTAGTTCTTTCGGGTAGAATTTAACTTATTTACTTTATAAGATGTATTGGTCTTAAACACAATACTATAGGTACAACTCTTCTTAAACTTCAGTTACTAAACATCAATTTGTTCACTTCAGGTAGATAAATATTCAGGTTTCCAGAAGTGATGGTAAAATGTTCAAATCAATGCCTGTCTCTTAGAGAATATAATACTTTCAACACTATACCGCTTCCATCACAGCTTAATACTTTGGTTCATGAGCGAGGGACATTTTTCCTCACTTACCCACTCTCTTAACAATCCCAAACCTGAGGTATTATAAATGGTATTACAGATCCAGGATCCCCTCTCCCTTTTTTACTGGGTTGGGAGTCTTCAGTACCTAGAAGAATTCTCCCCTCCTGGCTAGACTGACACCCAGGGAACCTGAATTCCCACAGGATCTGTCTCTCCTGGTTCAGACTCAGCCCTCCCACCACACTCCTGTCTGGATACCTTCCCCAGACCCTCAGCCTAGTCTACCTATCCCAGCTATGAGGCTCTGTCCTCTCCCTATGGATAGTCTCCTCAGTATGTATCTCCCTCCCCCCTCAGAATCCGTTCACCCTCTCTCCCAACCTGAAACCTGTCTAACCTCTCCAAACCAATCATATCTCTCCCCCAGAACTCTGGCCAATCAGACACTGTTGCCAGTCTACCGTTTGCTGGCAGAAAAAACACACACTTGGTGACCCAACCTGCCCAGCAAACAAACTTTTCCATCACAGGTTGTGTCAATGAAAGTTCAGTGAATAGTTTAACATAGTGTTACAGATTGAGCTGCCAGGTCAGGAGCATACCAGACCCTCAGATTTCAGAGTACAAACCTGAGACCTAGGGGTGGCTCCTGGTGATGTCATTAAGCACGAGCCATTAACAGACCACCCAACTGTCCCAATTTGAGTGGAAGATCCTGGATTTACAGAAGCCACTACAGTTTCTGTTCGAAATACGGATGTCCTGCTTCTGCCACTATCTCCCACTGCTGCAGGTACAAAGCCTGCCACATTGTTGGCAGTGGAACTGCAAGATCTGCTACGCTGCCTCTGTCACTGCCAAAATTCCTCCCAGGCTTCTCTGAGTTACTGGGGGGTGGGCTACTGAGATATTGTGCATGTGAATAATCACCCTTCAACCTTGAATTACTTCTGGTCACATCTAAATTATTATGTTTCTTAAAGCCATCCATGTGTTAATTTTCCTCTACATTTTTTAAAAATGGAAGTTTGCATGCAACAACACTGGAAATAGAACATACTCAGAGTATCCACTTTCTTTCAATAGAATGATGCACACATAAAATAAATTAAGAAGCACAAGTGTAATATAGAAGAAAACTCGTGGGTCATGTGGCAAGGCATGCTTTTGCAGTTCAGCCAAAATACCAACTCACTAGCATAACAGGAAGATACATCTTATATTTGAACACTGCAAACTTTTTGCAGAGTCCAAAAGTTAGAAAATATCCTGTGCTAACAAACTCTGCTTATCCACTGTGAGAATTCCTGTGTTCAATAGCCCTCAAAATTTCTCATTTTCTTACCTGTGGAGTACTGATTGCACACTGAACCTGCAGATTACACAATGTAAACAAACTTTCGGGACAATTTAGAAATACATCTATTCTGTATTTGGACTTAGCACAAAACTCTTATTGATGTCTACTTACATTATCTGGATAACTGTATTTTCAAAAGCTAAAATAACAGCACTGAGAGGCCTGGCATAAATCGCAGTTTGTTCCTACAATATCTAGTGGACCATGTTATATGAAGATGTTGGCAAACAAAACTTAGCAATGTGTCTAGGTCTTTTCTGGGCATATGTTCCTCAAACACGTAAGAAAAGTTAAGGGCATTCTAAAGCCACCACTAGGAGAAGGGATGGGGAAGCCATGGCCCTCCAGATGTTGAACTCCAACTCCTAATGGGAATTGATCTAATTAAGGATGCAGTCTTCAATACCATTGTCTGTGTTATCCTCCCAGTCTGGCTCCATGGAATGGAAATTCTTTTCTGAGAAATATCAGCTCAGCCCTAGTGAAATGCAAATGAAGTGGGGTACAACTGTGTCTCTCAGAATGCAGGCATTCATGAGTCGGGAACAAACCTTCTTGGGTTGCAAGATCCAAAGTCTAGAACCTTCTTAACACAGACCAGAATTCCACTGACGGCTTCAATGGGTGAATAGGCTCATATGAAAGTACCTGAGTATATACAGATTTGAAATACAACAAAAGAGAAGGAGCCATAGACCAATACTAGGAGTATATTATGACCTCCAAGGGAGCACAGGGCAGAGCAAGGAGATGTTCAGAAAAAGTAGCTGTAAGAAGAATATAAGTGCATAAGAAGAGACCTGCTGGATGAAACCAAAAGATCACTCCTGTCCAGCAATCTATTATCGCAATAGCCAAACCAAGGTCCATGGGGAGCTCACAAGCAGCAACAGCACTCTCCCCTCTTCTGATTCCTTGCAAATGGTATTCAGAGGCAAACCTGCTTCCATCATTGGAGGTAGAATATAGCCATTGTGACTAATAGCCATAGATAACCTGGTCCTCCATAAAGGTAAAGGTAAAGGTACCCCTGCCCGTACGGGCCAGTCTTGACAGACTCTGGGGTTGTGCGCCCATCTCCCTCAAGAGGCCGTGGGCCAGCGCTGTCCGCAGACACTTCCGGGTCACGTGGCCAGCGTGACAAGCTGCATCTGACGAGCCAGCGCAGCACACGGAACGCCGTTTACCTTCCCGCTGGTAAGCGGTCCCTATTTATCTACTTGCGCCCGGGGGTGCTTCGAACTGCTAGGTTGGCAGGCGCTGGGACCGAGCAGCGGGAGCGCACCCCGCCGTGGGGATTCGAACCACCGACCTTTCGATCAGCAAGCCCTAGGCGCTGAGGCTTTTACCCACAGCGCCACCCGCGTCCCTCTGGTCCTCCATAAATGCGCTTAATTCTCTTTTGAAACCATCCAGGTTGGTGGCCACTGCCAAATTCTGTGAGAGTGAGCTCCATTGCTGACACAAGAGCCAGCAAAGCACAGAAATTTTGCGAGGGCTCTGGGGATTCAGTGCAAATGCTTCTGCCCTGATTTTCTCCTTAGTCCTTTCTGCAACTGCATAAGTGGTAGGGTTGCCAGATCTTTGCAGGTGAGGCCACCTGAAGATTAGCATGCCTATGCAATTATAATTACCCATGTTGCTATCATAGTTTGAAAGGAAGGATCAGGCTGCTAAGGGTACAACTGATAAAAAGCCTTTGGGGTGCATTTCCCAGTACCTATGCATTCAATGCTAATACATGCATTCTATTAAGGGTATTAGTCTTAGTAAAGAAAAATGAGCAGAAGTAGCAGTGTTAAGCTTTATATCAAACAGAATGTGTAGAACATCTCCTGATAGTGAAAATAAGGACAAACACCGACAGCAATATTATAATAACTAAATATCGTCAGATTATTATAGCAGAGTGGGCAGTCATAGGGGAAACAGTGTTTTGCATTCCTGTCTTCCAAAACAGTTCACTGCAGGTAATTTTAATGGGGTTGTTAATAACCTGGCACGGGTCCCAGCCAGATGTAGCACATTTATACCCTGTCCTTACAGCTATGTCGGAACTGTTGACATTGCATGTCAGTAATGGAAAATTGCCACTGCACCAAACAAACATCTTCATTATATGGAATCACATTGTTAATCTACAGCCAAATGCAACTTGAGGCGGAAAGAGAGTTTAGATTGCACCCATCTGTATACTATCACTCCGGGTGGCAGGTCGTTCTTCAGAATTAGAGATTGAATCAGTCTTTCCATCATCAATAAACCCTGCTCCACAACGAGTGCCTGTCAATCCAATATTTTACTTTCAGCACCATGAGGACCGCACAGAATGGTAATGAAATTTAGCTGTTAGATATGTACCACAGGGAACTATCTCAAAGAGAACTGAAAGGAATCAGAGAGTGTATGGCATTCAGTGTCTGCAAATAACTTCATTTCAGACAGAAGCCCATCTCTTTGATCTGCTTAAGAAAACTTATCTGCTAGGTACAAATGGAGCTGAATACTGAGCTTTACAATTTCGTACAAAATTAATTATTATTTGGAAAGCATTTTTCACTTGCATTAAAAAGAGGAAAAGAGGAAAGATACAGAGATTCTTCCTATTCCTATCTTTTTGATGACAATATCCTCATTTCTAGATTGCATATATGACCTTTAATAAAGTCATTCAATTTCATTTAAGATGGCCTCCAAACCTAAGACAGCTACATAAAGAAACTAAGTAGAATTTCCCCGTTCTTGTTGGGATTGGATCAATAGATGTATCTTTGAATTTTCAGGGTCTTCCAACTATTGTCCTTGGAAATAACCAGGTTACATATAGTTCTACATTCCAAGTGTTTGTGAATGATGTAGGCTGAACTTGTATATTGATCTATTCAAGAATGTTGTTGTGTACTTACAATGTGCTGTTCTGCTACCTGTTTCCTTCCATTCTTTACTTACAACAATAACAAAAAGCTAAAGCTGGCAACTCTGTTCCCCATCCTTTCTCTGCTTTTTGTGCTATTTGAAGCATTATGCCTCGTAATTTGTTTCAAAACCTGGAATCCTTCAACACCATTTCCAGTGTAGACAGGACAGGGACATGGGAATGATCTTTCAAATCAAATGTGCCATACTCGGTTATTGTATCACCTCTGACAAATTAAATATAATCCAGATTATATCATACATGGCGCTACAAGAAAAGAGGTAGTGCAAGAGGCACATTTCAGATATGACCATAGAACATATTTAGTTAAATAAACCCAGGTAGCACAAACAAGCTGTTTCATTCAGTAAAAAAAGGATAAAAATGATTACCAGAGCTACTAGTCAATTAGAGCTGAACTAGATATCACAAGAAACACAGGGCTGCTTTCTCTCTCCCTCTCTCTTTCTCCTTGTTATATAGCATGACAATGCATGAGATGACATCAGTGTGATGTATCTTTTCCCATACCCATTATGACAGCCAATTATGTGAGGTAGGGAACTGGAAACATAAAATTCAATGATATCACGTAATATGCTGTTCCATAAGAACATAAGAAGAGTCAACCTGCTAACAAATCAAGCATCCTTTTGCTAAGAGTAGCCACCTGGATGCTTCCAGAAGCTCAGAAACATGGCATGGCAGGTGTAGACTTCTCCCATCTTTGTACCTTTGCACATGAAGGCTCCCTTTGGATATCAATGGTTAATAGATATGGACTGAGCAGATGGTCCTATTCCATTTCAGCTGACACTCAATCATATCCTGTCGTATGCATTTTGAATTTTAAAACCACAATTTTCCTGCAAAATAACCCATTCTCATGATTTTTAGTGCATCTCCCATCCCTAATAAGTACTATCATTTGTCCTAAATCTACTTCCAATCAACTTCATTCAACAATCCAGAAATTATAAGGGAGGGGAGAAATCTTGATCCAATGCTGCACACCATTCTTAATTTTAGAAAAGCCTAGCCTGCCCCCTTCCTTTTAGACATCATTTAAAATTCATTAAAGGCCCCAATGCTTTGGCCTTTCTTCATACAGAAAGAGTCAAAGCCTCTTTATATTTTCCTATACCTTTTTCCAGTTCTACAACACACCCTTTGAGACTGGGAAACCAGATCTGTACATTTGTTTGTTATATTTATACCCTTCTATTTATTCAGGATTGTTGTTGTTGTTGTTGTTGTTGTTGTTGTTTAGTCGTGTCCGACTCTTCGTGACCCCATGGACCAGAGCACGCCAGGCACTCCTGTCTTCCACTGCCTCCTGCAGTTTGGTCAAATTCATGCTGGTAGCTTCGAGAACACTGTCCAACCATCTCGTCCTCTGTCATCCCCTTCTCCTTGTGCCCTTCATCTTTCCCAACATCAGGGTCTTTTCCAGGGAGTTTTCTCTTCTTGTGAGGTGGCCAAAGTATTGGAGCCTCAGCTTCAAGATCTGTCCTTCCAGCGAGCACTCAGGGCTGATTTCCTTAAGAATGGAGAGGTTTGATCCCAACTATTAGTTCTCCATCAATTTATGGGGGGTGAGGAGACACTTGAAAATTATTAAAGGGGATTTAAGAACAAAACCAAACCAGATATTTGGGTTATTGCAATACAATACATAATGCAATACAATAAAAAAAGAACTAACCTAAACAAAAATAAAAACAGGTAGATCTCACACAGAAAGAGATGGACTCTCCCAATTCTCACCTGGGAGCTTCCCTTTCTTCTCCCAGCCTCCCCACCTTGTGTGTTCTTCCCTTCATTGCCTCTCACACAGGTTCATTTACCACCCACCCACCCATCTATCCATCAGGTCCAGGGGGTCTATGGTGCTTACCTTAGTTTCAAGTTGGCCAAAGGATATTTACAAGTGTCTTTTCTTTCACTCTGCATATATTTCTTTACTGGTCTGAACTCTGCAGCTTTCCTGGATGCCTGTGTTTCCTGAAGTCCCCACGAGTCCCTGAGTTGGACCTTCCTGTAAAGTCCCTCAGTTGGACCTTCCTGCCAACACCTAGAATTCACATGGATGAGGATGGACAACAACCAGTCCCATTGCATTCCAGCAGCATTCTAGGAGGAAAAATGTTTCAGAACGAGATGAAAAAGTATGCCCCTGTGCTGTGCCCTATGAGAGGTAGTTGCCCACATTGGAAGGAGATAAGTTATAGGAGCAACTGAACACATTGCAGGTCAGTTTAAAGAAAGCTGTATCATAACAATGTGGTTGTCCTGTATGTGAGATGGAAAGGCGGTCTTCCTAGAGACATGTATTGTTGGCAGAATACACATAATAGTAAAATAATAAACAGTGGGGGGAATTGTGTTGTGCTTTTGATCTCAGATGGTTCAAAATACCAGAGAATGCATAGGTGAGATCTTGTAGGACTACTTGATCAAGCATGGTAATAAATGAAAATAAAAAGTATACATTGGTTTGGGGCTGATCCAAGAAGATGGTCCAGGACAGAGCACTGACTGCATCACCAAAGATGAGCAGTCCCTGAGAAATGGTTGAAGAGCCATATGTCATCATAAACAGATAACATCAATACTACCTTGATTGCAAGAGGAGAACTAAAGAGTTAATTGGGTACCTTTTGCTTCTACATTTTCTTTCCCTTTTTGCTGGTGGTGATATTGAGCCATTTCTAGTACAATCTGCTGACCAAACAGAAAAGCAAAGAGTACATACAGAGCCATGATTTCTACTACTGTATAAGTAAATGTCAGCCTTGTTACATGAATTCAGTGATTTTCTTAATGAAAACGTCAGCATAACCCTGGCATTTTCCTTTTTTCATTTAATTTTTGTACTCTCTTTTCATCTGTTAGCTGACCTTTGCATGCACTTGGTAGTTTGCCTAGGGTGCTGTCACACCTCCAATGGTATTCTGTAATGATAGTCATTTGCTGCCAGATTCAGACAGGGCTTCAGATAAATTGTCTGAGGACACAGTTCTACAGAGAACTCATATGTGTGTTGGGACCAATGTGAGATGATTAGAGAATGTGCAGGAAAATGGTCACTTTGCACTGGACATTGCATAGAATGGGATGGTATGCAGGAAATTGTGTACATTTCTTGGTCAATAAGTGTGCCCTCTAAGTCATGCTAGGCAACATCAGTTTTAGAGACGTTGCCTAATGAAGGTCCAACTGTAGAATACATGGACTAAGTGAGAAATGTATCAAATAGATGATTGGATAGTCTGCATATTCCCTGATGTCACATGGAGACTGAACTTTTACCAAATAAACAAAATCCCCATTGGAGCAGCTCTTTTGTATCAATTTGCCTCAATGTCTGTTCTAGTGAATGTATAGAGAGGCCATCTTTTCCTGCACATGTTGTGTTGAATTCAAACAAGCATTCATATTTTACACACACACACACACACACACACACACACTTTAAATACCCCTTTAACGAAAGACAAGACATACCTAAACATATTACACTGATCCTGGCCTGACTGCACTGACTGCCAATTAGCTTCTGAGCCCATTCAAAGTACTGGTTTTGACCTATAAATGGCCCAGGACCACAATACCTCAAGGACCACCTTGCCCCATATAAACCAACCCAGACTCTGTGTGCATCATCTGAAGCCCCTTTTTTGTGCCTCCTCCACATGAACAAAGTGTGGCAACACAAGAACAGGCTTTTTCTGCAGTGGCTCCCTGTTTGTGGAATGCTCTCCACAGGGAAGTTTGTCTGGCGCCTTCATGATAATTCTTTAGTCACCGTGGGGGCTATTGCATGGACAGGTGCATGGACAGGTGGGATTAAAATTGGCCACAACTTTATTAAGTTTCAGATGTAGGGAGACCTTGGCTCAGGCACTGGGCGATTATCCTTCCCAGTCCCCAGCCAGGGATCTGGGAGACTTCAGGGTTATCCATAATGTGTGGGGGTTGGGCTGGCTCTGGAGAACATATGTTCAAGCAGAGAGCCTGCCCCCTGTTTCGCTGCTGTTGGAGGGGAGAGCAGTGACAACATCTCGGTGTATGGCCAATGCCTCCCCTCAAGACCCCTTAAACGGGGAACCCTGGTATCACCGCCACAAGGGGGGCATGGGTCACAGCTTCACGCCCCCCCTTTAGGAAGATAGACTAAAGGATTCTTCCCAAGGCAGAATGGGTGAAGCATTCAAGTCATCCAGGAACGACAATTCCTAAGGGACACCACAGAAATATTGGTCACATTCTAACTATTTACAAAGTTAGTAGTGTAGAATTGCCAACTAGGGGACATGGTGGATTAGTTTAGGAAGATGTCAACCTTAGCCCTGACAGACTGGAGGGCCTCCAGATCAGTGGTCTTATTTATCTCTATCTGACACTTCCTTACCTAGTTTCAACCCCCCCTCAGGCTTTTTATCAGAATGGAAAGCTTGAGACCTGTCCATTAAAAAAAAGAAACCTCAGGGTTTTCTCAGAGTTTCTCTCTCCCCCCCCCCAGGTTTTTAGCAGGTTGACTGTCACTTAGTCGAAAAAGATCTTGCTCCTGTCAACCCAGACTACGTTGAAATAGTCTAAGATGCTGCCACTGGGGCAAGACAGGGTTGAGAAATATTGAGAGCATAGTACTTTTGAACATTAAAGGTTTTCATAAGGTTCCTCCGATGTAACACACTGTCAGAAAGGCCTGAATTTCAGCATGCCAAAACTCTGACTTGTAATATCAACTCTCTCCCTGGTGAAAGTTGCAATTCGAGTAAAGCTAATGCTTCAAATTACACAAAGAGTTAAATGCAGCAGAACATTGACCTATTTGAAAAGAAGACTGATCTGTTATTAAAATCTTTTTTTTTCTACGTAGCACAACAAAACATGTTTAATAAAACAACTAGGTTATACATTTGACAGATTTCTCCTGTATCACAACCCTATTATAGTTCTCGGCTCTTTACCTGTAACACCTGTAATCAGGTTTTTTTCTATCCCCTTCTTCATGAAATCACGGATCAAAGTCAGTTGAAATATGGCATATGGAAAGGTGTTCAACAAAATAAGTAGGCTAAAGTAATTAAAGATTTAAATGCCTATTTTCACTTTTATACAAATGACACATTTCAGAGCACGAGGCAAAATGCAGTGTGCTGGACTTGGGCTCATACAGTATATTTGGATTCATATCTCTATTCAGTCATAAAGCTTACAGTCAGGGGTGGGTGGAAATGTAACTAAATTGTTAAGCTGGTAGATAAAAATCCATGTGCAAAATTATCGGAAGAAGACTGGAATTGAATACAAATGTAACATTTCTTTTTCTTTTTCTTCTTTTTCTTCTTGTTCTAGACCTTAAACCCAAAGGAACCCAGGCAGTGCACAAATAAATGAACTGAAAGTATAAATGGGTTGTAATTGCATTGTGTGCCAATCTGCAGTACATCAAATCAATATTTACTGCCAAATCTGGGAGATACCCTGCTGGAAACCCTGGAGAGCTGTTGCCAGTCAGTGCAGACGATATGAGCTAGATGCTTTCTATGTTCCATTTAAAAGCATCCCCCCTAACAGGCTATAGCAAGCAGATTTCCAAAAGATGCTTAACACGAGGGACAAACATTCAATACTCCGCATGATTCCATAATTTACAACACTGAGATAATAACTGCTCTCAAATATCATGTTTCAGAATGAAAAGTCCACCATGTTACAATGCTTTGGAATAATGGTTAAATATAATTAAGATTCCCTTCTCCCTAGTATGCTGCTTAATTTCTGTCTAATCCTTCGAAACGTTTGCACTCGAAGTACCTGCTTCCTTGCAGCCTATAGGTTGTGAGGTGTTCTATAGGTTGTTTTAGCATAGCATAGCAGAGAAGCCAAGTATGCCAATATAATTGCCTTGTGAACTGCCCTGAGACCTCCAGGCATAGGGCGGTATATAAATTTAATTAATAATCATAATCATAATAATACATAATATTACTTTAAGAGGGAAATGAATTCAAATGGTAACCTGAATTTTATGGGTTTAGTTTTTGATTTGATTTGTTTTACTATTTATAACCACAAATAAATTATGTGGTCCCTGTCTCCTTCAATCTCCACTCATTTTTTTCCTTTAATATCCATTCAGATCACTGTACTTAAGAGTCCATTATTCACAAAATTGTACTAAATCAAGCCAGATGATTTTTTTTTCCTCCTCAGAAAGAAACTTCATTAGTTTTGTTCAAAACAAACCTTTTGGTAATAATTAGAAAATTCCAGTGCCATTTGTAAATGGCAGTGTTTTGTGAAAATTGTAAGTCCTAATCTGTGGTTACCTTAGGGGATTGTTCTGTAAAAGAAATGTTGATAGGATTGAGTATAACTCAAGAGAAGTGATTGACTTAAGTTGAAGGTTACAATCCTGCACACAGTTAGGCTGCTTGCATCAACAAAACTCTTAGAGTGAAATGTGGAGTACAGTTTCAAAGAGCAATTTATAAAACAACGCATAGATTTTTTTGTTCTGTATTGATGTTTAGCATCATATTCACCAAGGAAGAGTAATCAGCTTCAAGTGATGCAGTTCAGTTTTTTTATCACAAACACAGCTCCTTCCCCTTGTATTTTGTGTACATATAAACACTGTCCTACGAAATCTGCCTGTTCATCTGTCAAACATTGCCTGTTTGTCAAGGACTTGTGAATCACACTTGTGTAGAAAGCCTCAAGTATTTGAATGAACTCTTCAAATAAGAAACTGTTCCCAACTTCTTCAGAGAAATAATTGCTTCTTAGGTTCAACCACTATGAACATACAAGTGGGATCTACAAATATATTGGCATGTGAAATGCTCCTGTAGCACTCAAGTTGGCGAAGGACTTAAGCTGGCATATCGCTGGCTCAAGCAGGTGAGGTCTTACACTGACATAATTCTCAGCTGAACCCTGGCTCTACTGGGAAAGCCTAAGGTCTGCGGAAACCAATCCCTCTCATCATGGCCGATCTTGAGTTTGGATTGCACTGTAAGCCTCCAACAACACACACACACACACACACACCTATCCAGGCAACTAAGGGTCATTATCACAGTTCAAGGACACATTCCAGCCAGGCAAAAGCAATTTAACAGGGAGAGAGGCTTAGTGAATGCCTTAAGGGCCAAAAAGAGTGACCTGGGGGCCCTATTCATTTCCCCATCCCTGAACATGAGATTCCTCACCCCTTAACTTATATTTAAATGTGTCAGCCGTAGAAATAAGACGGTAAACAAGTGAAGAAAGAAAAATTGAAATTTGAAGGGAAAGAGAGGGAGAGATTAAGGCTGAAATTTTGTGGTTCCTGGGAGGGTGTCTCAGGGTCCATAACATGGTGTGGGTTTTCGGCTCCATGAGCACAGTGAGAGGTCTGTCACCAGAAGTCCTTTCCCAGGCAGTACAGAAAGGATTGATACAATTGCTTACCAGTGTGAGTTCTTTGATGGCAGAAGGTTATGTTCATTGTGGAATGTGACCTACTAGATCAGAAACCCTTCAGTTCCTCTGACAAACACTTGCTGGAGGTGCGGAGATACACTAGCCCTGAGGTTACCTTGTTTTCACTCTCATTGTCCCCAATGAGGTGGAAAATGCATTTATTTAAAAATCTGAACAAAGGAAGAAAATAGAAAAATCACACACACGCGATTGCTCTGCCCAGTTAATACAATAAAGTAAACCACCTTCAACATAGATTTACTTCTTCATAAACAAACATGGGATTGAATTGTTAGGCTCAACTTGTGTACCAGGGAATAAATCCCATGAATTCAGTAGATTTATTTCCAAATAAATGTTTTCAGGATCAGGGAGTAGGTAACCTATTTTATCACTTTTCCTGTTCCATAAAATTCTCCAGTCTCTCTATAGTTTTTCCTATTAGTTTAGATCTTGAAAACAGTAAAATATTCACAGAGAAATATATGAGATGTTAAGCTTTCCAAGATACATGATTAGTCTGCATTATGAGAAAAGCCAAAAGATAAATTATTATGACAATCTTTGGACTTTATTCATACAATAAATTTGCACTAATCTAAAATCTCTGTCCTGATTGTCCTACACACTGGGCACAGTCATTGCCGAGATGGTGAACAAACCATTTGAGTTGCTCACCATAATCACAAACTGATTTTGTACCCTTCACAAATCTGTGTGCTGGTGCACAAAGTTGCAATCTGTGGCTTTGGCTTGATTCAGTCAACCCCATTGTATCACAACCACTGTGTAAAAAATTGCAGAATCTATTTATAAATTTATTTTAAGCCATATTTGGTTATCTGGCTGAGATGCCATTCAAAATGTATTAATTAATTTGTCACCAGCAAAAGTTGGGTCACATAGGTAATGAGTATCTCCCTGATAAAGTAGTTTTTTTTAAAGCTATTAGCATATATAAACAAAATATACATTTTTGTAATATTTATAATATTATGGAGAACAGAAGGAGAAATTAAGCTGTGCATCTCCCAAGAAGAAGAGATCAAAGATAAATGGTGGCAAAGTATACAATAAGGAATTATACAAAGCCAGTAAATGGCTGGCATATTTGTCCAGATGGCCTCTTCATGTTATAAAAATTCTTATTCTTAAGACCATATGTCCATACTAGATATCTGCATCATTTGCAAGAGCAATTAAATCAGCAGTTAGTTCATCTAAAATGTTTCACAATGGTTGTGGGGGTCGGGGAGGAAGAAGTATCACTAGTAATTGGCCACATATGTATAAATAGCTTGTGTCAGTGTGGTTAACATGTAGCATTACTTGTTAACTTGTCAAATGGCAAAAGAGTTGTAATCCAGGGCAAAGATCAGTGGGAATTGCTCCCAAATTGCGGACTGTGTTTCACACAATCAATTACAATAAATTGGGCATTCACTGGAGAACCTTCCAATCTATTGTGTTCAGGAAAGTGATGGAGTCATGGAATTGACCAGGTGGTCAGGTGGGAACTCTGTCTTAAGCAGTTTCATTAGAAGTCCTGGGCTTTAAAGGTTTCAGACAAAAATAAATAATCGTAGGTGTTCAGCAACCTTTAGCAAAAGCATCACTACACAAACTTACAATGTGTTCAGATTAATACCTGTACTTACAGAACTGAGCACTTAATAAAAGTTGAAATGTGGAATGTGCAGAACTTGTCCTCCCTGCCCCCCCCGCCGCCCCCAAGATCTTCCTGCTGCCATACCCAACAGTGCAATATATCCATAGCGTACCTGTGGATTTGTCAGATACCAGCAGATTTTCTGATTGACTTTTGCATGTGCAAACATCTTTATATTTCCCCGTGAAATTGCTGATTTCCACCCTTTCTTTCCTTGCTCACTTGTGTAACAGTTTCTGCAAATAGCCAGTGATCCTGAAAAGTTCAGAGCTAATTCTATATAAACTAGTCCTGGGTAAAGGCTGAAAGGAGCAGGGATTTCACTAACAGGTCTCGGTATCAAATGCAGGAAATATGGAGAAGCGCCTTCCATTCACAAGGGGTTTGGAAGCTGTCACCCTTACATATCCAATGGGATTTACACAAATCAGATCTTCAGTTCCACAGTGTTATTTGGGGAGGCAGTTGAAGGGAGGAGTAGGTGATAAAAAAGACTAATTTGTGGATTCAATAACTGTTGAAATCTAACCAGGATTGAAATTCCTAGAATAGCCAGGCTAGCTTCCTTGTGAGATCATGGGCCACTGAGGTAACAAAGGAAGTGATTCTGTGCTAGACTGTAAATGGCTGGGGGTTGTTGTTGTTGTTGTTGTTTAGTCATGTCGACTCTTCATGACCCCATGGACCAGAGCACACCAGGCACTCCTGTCTTCTACTGCCTCCCGCAGTTTGGTCAAACTGATGTTAGTAGCTTCGAGAACACTATCCAACCATCTCGTCCTCTGTCGTCCCCTTCTCCTTGTGCCCTCAATCTTTCCCAACATCAGGGTCTTTTCCAGGGAGTCTTCTCTTCTCATAAGGTGACCAAAGTATTGGAGCCTCAGCTTCAGAATCTGTCCTTCCAGTGAGAACTCAGGGCTGATTTCCTTAAGAATGGATAGGTTTGATCTTTTTGCAGTCCATGGGACTCTCCAGCACCATAATTCAAAAGCATCAGTTATTCAGTGATCAGCCTTCTTTATGGTCCAGCTACATTCTTCTTCCATTCTCCTTCATGGATCACTGCCTTGTCATGGCAAAGGGGCTTGAATAACTCAGAGAAGCTATGAGCTATGTCGTGCAGGGCCACCCAAGACGGAAAGGTCATAGTGGAGAGTTTTGACTAAACATGATCCACCTGGAACAGGAACTGGCAAGCCACTCCAGTATCCCTGCCAAGAAAACTCCATGGAAAAATGGGGGGGCCCTCCCTCAATTCCCTGGAGTTAAAAAGCCAGCGTTGAGGGTTGAGTGATGTGAGCTAAAAGCTAGAAGCTGGGAGCAGCAGGATGGGAAGCCAGAGAGACAAAACATGCTTGATCTCTGTTTGCATCCAAGGCTGTGGTTATGGTAGAAGCAAGACTCTTTCAGTGTTAATCCTCTGAACCCATCCCCCACCCCCATCATGGGCTCAGGTTGTACAAATATGTAAATAAACCATGTAGCATAAAGACACCCCAATCCCTGTGGTACAACATTCCAAAGGAAACACAAGCCCTGGGTAAGCACTTGGAACCCCTGGAATTTTTCACCACTTGAAGATGTGGGTGGCGTGCCACAATATGTTTGCTTTGGGGATTTGATAATGCTGCACTGCTTGCTTAACCTTGGAGGGGGGGGGAGGCTTTAAAAAGCAAGCCGATGCTTCTTCATCACATTTGCAATGAGCTGAAAGAATCCTATTCACTGTAAATTGTCAATGTCACTTCTTAGTCAAAGAATTGTTTTCCCTACCCAATTAAATAACATTTTCTGGGGAACAAGAGTGGAGAGAACTATTGCCCTCCTGTCCTGTTGGTGGCCTGCTAATAAGCATCACTTTGGCCCCAGGAGGTAACAGGATGCCCATATGAATGGGATGTATTTGCGTGGAAGTTTATCAGTTTCATCACTGCTTTTTGCACCGTGCTCAAGGATTTTCAATATGCTGTCCTTAACAGCATCAACTTGCTCCCCCAATCCTGTGTGCACAAGAAATTAACACTCAGCCACCCATATATATATTCACACATATTTCCTAGTGCTAATTAAATCAGATATTTCTCATAAATATTCTGCCATGAGATGCTTCAAACTGTTTGCAATATGATGTTTATCAAGAGGTAGACCCAAATGAAAAGCATGCACATTATGATGAATTTCAAGTCCTGAGACCAAATGCCAAGATCAACAATTTCATCTAGAATTTGAACACACTCTCAAGCTGCAGAATGATGGGAAATCCCATTTCAACCCTCTTTGCAGATTCATAATCTTTTCAGTATATAGAAATGAAAATCGGTATAGACAAACTGGAAATCACTGCAATAAAATGCTAAAGTGAACCAACAACAGAGCCTCAGACCTCACACTAGGTTATCTGTAGCAAGAATAAATAGTGCTTATATTATGATGTTGGAGCACAGCAAATATTAAAGGCTAACTTGAATCCCCCATTATCTCTTTGGAGGCATCCGCCCACACGTTTTCATTTGAGCAGTATGACTTCAGACTGTGCACACTCAGTGAATTTACTAGCTAGAAAGGAAACCGCAGTACATAAGCACCTCCAGCACAGCATTGCATGTTTTCAAAACTAATTGAATCAGCATACAAAAAATGTTTTCCCTATGCAATAAATCTAATTATAAGCAGCCTCTTTATGACACACACCTCCCTATAATATGCAAATTTCAATTACTTATTTAGTGTGCCTTCCATATTTCCACACGAATTCCATTTTACACTGAAACTTTTAATAAAACTCAAAATCTGCCTCTGAATACTGTTGTTAGGAATGGTCTATGCAAGCATAATAATGGAGTGTTAAGGAAGAGTTGTACTGGGAAGATAATTGAGAAAGCATAAAGCTATAGCACTAAAACGGCATCTAAAGTGAATTTAAACAAACCAGTAGTTCTCAGTTTCTTCACAGAAAGGGGAAACTGAGAAGCCAAGCCAGAAGAGCACTATCATTTTTTAAAAGAAAAAAATCAAAGCAGAATCTCCTATACAGGTATCAACAAAGACAGAAGATGGTTTCATGTCTACTCCTTTGCCCAGAAAGCCATTCTCCCAAAAAAGTGGTCAGCATTCTCTGAGACAGTGCAAATTAATTAAACCTTTAAAATATTATTTTTAAATACCTGCATGATTCATTGATGTTTAAAAATGTCATATCAGTGCAATTATTCATATAACAAAAAATAATGGCCATACCACACAATTTTGCTAGGTAAATGGAGCCTAACTCTTATTATTAATTAATTCAATCACACCATACATATATTTTCCTAATAAAATCCACTGTGCTCCCTCACCGTGAGCAATGTGTGTTGAATGCCTAGGCAAATGGGGTATGGGTGCAGTTTCAACACTTAATACATACACAGTGCTATTTTTCTAGAAAAAGAGGTGCCAGAACTCACCATGAGCACCTCGCTTGTTCTCTAATATAAATGGCAGTGTAGCCCACCTGAGAGGTGCTAGAACTGAGTTCTGGCAGAAAAAAATATATATTTGCATACACTCATAATGCTGGATCTATCCATAAAATGAGGTGGCAGCTTCAGTTGCATGATAGCTTCAATTGTATATGTTTTCTATGAACAGACAAATCTGGGACTCAGGTCCACTCCCCTGTGGGGAGCCACATCTAACTCCAGATGATACCTGAAGCAACCACAGCATAGGACACCATATCATAGCCTTATAATGCATCTATTAAGGATGTGCCCTTTAACAGCTCCAATTTCCCTTGCATTTTGGAGTTTGAGTGAATATAGAAAGTCCTTAACACAACCTATTAAACCTGAGGTTTTTGTTGCTGTTGTTAATTGAATCTAGCTGTCTTTAGTAACACCTACCCACATTTTTGTTGTTTGGCAGATTCCATCATGTGAGGAACATGTAGACAAGATGACCCAATGCCAGCTCTACCATTAGGCAGTGTGAAGCAGCTGCCTTAGGTAGCTGAATTTGGATGTTATGTGAAAAAGCAGCACATTGTTTACTCAATTTATTATAATTGCATTTCTACTACTGCTTGTGGAACTTTCTGCCTCTCATTCCAAATTAGCTTGGTTAGCCTTGATTGCTATGTACCTTGAGTTGGTGTTTTATTTTTTGGGGGGGGTGTGTGAATACCATTTGCTGTTTCACTCCAAGCTACAAAATGTCTTGCATACCCTTCAATATTTCTCAAATGAACATAATGATAACTTTACTATTTATGCTCACACACATCTTACTGGGTTGCCCCAGCACTCTGGCCAGCTTCCAACAATAAAAAACATAATAAAACATTAAGCCTTTTTTTTAAAAAAAAAAAACCTTCCCTATACAGGATTGTCTTCAGACAGCTTGGGGGTTGGACAACTCCATACCCTCCTACATTTCTCCAATAAAAATAGGGACATCCTAAGGAAAAGTGGGACATTCCAGGATCAAATCAGAAACTGGGACAACTTCTCCAAATCAGGGAAGTCCCTGGATAATAGGGATACTTGGAGGGTCTGGTCTTGGGCTGACCACTTAGCTCAGTCACCTATCCACATGACTGTTTCACACCATCCCATTATAGATGAGAAGTATACACCAAGTGTGTTATTGGATTTGTTCTATACATATATACAGGAAATGGGAGAAGGCATTTATATTCCTCTTAAATAAGTAAGGCACTCTGCTAATCATGTTTCTTGTTGAGCCAAAATGGCAATATTCCATCCTCCCCCCCCCAAAAGAAAACCACACTTCAAATCATTAAATCATTCTTAGGATAGCTAATAAAAAGGTCAAAGTGTTAGGATATTTCCGTTCCACCTTAAAAGGGAGCAGGATGTTTGTATAACAGCCTGCGTAAGTTCCTGTCTCACAGGATGTTTATGTTGTAAGTTCGTTTCGTTTTTGTCTGTTTTGCCTGAGCAGTCGGAGCAGACGGTCATGCCTTCTTTGTTCTGACCAACGCCAAATAAACTGTAAATATGCATGTTCTGCTCTCATGCTGTGCAACTTCTTGCTGTGTGAATTCTGCTGTCAGAGTGTGCACTAAGCCTGAGGCTTAGTGTCGCTGAATTGCTGATATTGCCTGACTACGGGAGGTCGATGGATCGTCCGGCACCGAGCTTGGGGGCTCAGATGGATTCTATCTCCCTGGCAGTATCCCAACACTAATGTGCCACTAATGTGAAAGGAGGAAACAAGTAGGATTTAAATTAATAGATGACAGATTTAATGGATTAATTATTTCTGACATTCCTACTAAAATGATTGTGTGATAGAATGCAGCATTGCACTAGCTGTTTGAAATATCATGGCTTCTACATTTATCAGATCAATTACATCCCCTCAAAGTCCACTGTCAGAAATTATTTATTGTGCAAGCTTACAGCAACAGGCCTTTTCTGCTACCAAATTAATTTTGATCCAATAAATTCTGCTTTTAAACTGTAATCCCCAAGTGCAGCATTAATAATCACAGGTTTAGAAAAAGATTCAGGGTAGTTACTGCAAGACCACGCTTGGTTCCCTCTGATATTTCAAATGCTCCACGAAAAAGAGAGAGAACAGTATTTCCCACACCTAGCCTCAAAAGAAATTATTTTGGGAGTAATTGTAAAATACTGCTCCTGCAATTCAATTTAGGTTTTGCATCTACAATAAAGGCCAAATGTCTCTGAAGTACCCTGCTGAAATCAGTACAGGTGTTTCCAGTCTAACTCTAGGAAAAAAAGACCATTTGAAAGAAAGCATAGAAAAGGGGAAAGCGCTACTGCGGAGAATGTCAAGAGTGAAGATATACTTCAAATCAATTTTGGCAAGAATCTGAGTTCTTGTTATGTCTGGAAGAAATAGATTTTAGCAGGTAGTAGAAAATAACCCTGAGGTTACAATTCCCCCAATCATGTAGATTAAAACAAAAAATGCACAGAGACATTTGTGGAATCCAGTTATATATCTAGAAATGTTCATATTAAGAATGTCCAAGTTATATATATATATATAGTTTGAAAAAACAAAGCACAGCAGCATACAGTCACTCTTTCTCTTATAACAAAACTCCAAAGCCTGTAGATGTTATTTAATCTTTGGAGAAATATCCCAGGACATATTATATGGCAGAGCTGGGGGAGAGTGCTCAAGGCAAACCATTAAGGACTCCGTAGTCTCTTGCATATGGCATAAATAATAATGCTATCTGCCCAAGGTGCCTGGCTTCTGTTCTTTTCATATATCAGAGCTAGGAAGCTATAGAGAGTCCAAGATATATGAATCTGTTCAGACTGAAAGAGCCAGGAACTCAGTGAGTATATTTCTTTTTTGGAGTATTTAATTTCTTCCCTGTCTGCAATGGATTTAGTGGGATGTTCTCACATGTGCCACGGAGAAGGACAGTACTGAGTGAGATACGATCAAAAATGCTTGCATGACTCACATTTAATGCATTGTTATGGAGACAGCTTGATATATATTTTTTTAAGCATACAGCATGTATTCCATAATGACGCAACTGGGTCAACCTCCACTGTTATTTAATGAATATATGGTGACTGCAGTTCCTGTCATCTGAGCATGTCTGTCTGTGTTTGACACTCAAAGCCTTCATGTTCAGAATCTAAAAAAATTAAGAGGAAAGGTGGGAAAGTGGATTACATGTGTTCCACGTGAACTCTGATTACGGTATAGAACATTAGACTCTCTGGAGATAGCTGCTTTTAAGCTTCAGTAGGAGTTATCTAACTAGAACTTGAAGATTAATCCCCAGATAACCTATCACTGGAGGCATTAGCGGAAAATCTGCAGTACATTAGAAAAAGCTTTTGCAACTTCAACATTAGCAACTCCATTGTGAGAGAACACTAATAGAAGGAACAGGTTTGAAACCTACAGCAGGGAGAAATGATGAAGAGTGTATCAGTGGAACCTGGAGAAATGAGCCACCCTACCAATTAGTAAGTCATTGCCAACACACCCAAAAAGAAGGTTTGAGACACAGAATATGGAGAGAAAAGGTTATATTTATTCAAAACATGGGAATCTGCAAAATGAATAAACCTAATTAACCAAATCAAAGTATAGTGTGAGCAGGGAAGGCTCCCTAAGGCAGGAGGGATAAATAAACACTTTTCCCTCTCATCTTGTGGCACCGCAGGGAAGGATTGGAATGAATCCTTTCTCCTTGCACCAAGAACCTAGGGTATGTGACCTGACAAGTGCACTGTGGCCTTGCTAGACTGGTGTTTGTTCACCCTGGCGTGCACACCAACCCCCAAGGGACCCTCTGCCCCAAGAGACCCCAAAGCCTAGTTGGTGTTCAGTGTCTTAAGAGTGCCCTTAGCTCAATAATGTCTCATATTTTTGCACAACCAGGTGTTAAATTTCACTTTCCTGTCCAAACCAAAAGCCAATTGAACCAATCGAAAAATGCCAGCGCTACTTAACTCCCAATTGTATGTAGTAAGCAAAAAAATAAAAAAAATAAAAATGGAGCCCCCAAAGCCAATCAGGGGCACCTCCAAATGGGCAGCTAACAGAACTTAGCGAGGGAGAGCAGCACAAGAGAGAAGTGTGGAGAGTTTGGGGAGTTTGGGGAGGAGCAAGCAGATATAGCCTATCGCATGGGTAGGCAAACTAAGGTCCGCAGGCCAGATCAGGCCCAATCGCCTTCTGGATCTGGCCCGTGGACGGTTCAGGAATCGCCGCGTGGATGCCAGTGCATGTGTTCTTTCCCTCTCCCTCACACAGCGGTGGCACCGCCACTGCCTCCCTCCCTCCCTCCCTCCCTCCTGGCTTCTCTCCGCTGTGCCTAGACGAGGAAGGGGGCTGGGCTTTGTTGGTGCCAGCAGCAGCAGCGCTTGAGAGGCCACTGTTTTAAGCAGTCCCTCTCCAGAGTCATTTTGCACACTGCTCATCGTCCCTCCGCTGCTGCCAGCCCCTGCCACTTGCAAGACACAGGTAAGCAGCCACCAGGGCTCATGGTGCTCTTGCATCATCCCCCCCCAAAAAATACAGTCTGGCCCCCCACAAGGTCTGAGGGACAGTGGACCGGCCCCTTGCTGAAAAAGTTTGCTGATCCCTGGCCTAGCACTTACCAAGAGCTGATCCACACCCAGACACTCCCAAATAAATTGTAGGCGTGACATTGTTAAAAGTCATTGCCCAGCCTCTTAAAGAGCATAGGTAGCTAAGTCAGTGAATCAGGGCAGGATTTTCAGGGGGAAATCCAGAGCCACACTCAGCAGAAAAGGCATTTTCAAACACAGCAAGACTGGTTTACCACCTTTTGAAGTAACTGAAGCAATACACATAGAGAGATACCCAACTGAACCATTGTACTGAAGCACACTTTTGGTCCATCTAGTCCATTATTGTCTACATTGACTTGGAATAGATCTCTAGGATAGGGAAAGCCAACATGGTGCCTTCCAGCATGGTCAATGGTCAGGGATTAAGAGAGTTGTTGCCCAGCAACATTTGACATGTGTGTGCTATATCAAGCGCTCCTCCTCTAGGTTTTAGGCAGAAGTTTATCACATCACCTGTTACATTAATGGCAGAGGCAATTTTTCACTAGAGATGTCTGAGATTCAGCTGTTGCATTTCATATGCAAATTATATGCACCACCATTGAGCTATGGTGCTTCTCTTGCAGCGCTCAAAGCAAGGTGGAGGAGAGGACATCTAAGTCCTATTTTGTGTCGCAAGGGAGCAATAGTTCATTTAATAGCATGTATAAGACATCATTTGACAATTTGCCCCCTTGTTAAAAATCATTGCCCCTTTGTTGCAATGATCACTCAAGTGCATGGGACCAACAACAGCCATCAGTGCCACTTCACTAACCAAGTCTCCAGCCCAGATACCACAGAGCATCTGGTTCCTCGTATATTAATCTCAAGAAATATACAAGAGTGCAAACACCTTATAAGTGTTAAACTCTTTTAAAAGGACACACATTTCTCTCTTATTTTAATCACCAGCTTTTTGATTCATAATATTATCTGAAACAGATCTCTAAAATTCAACTCAGATTGAAAAGAATGGTGCAAAGAGATGTGTTCAGTATTTTTCAAAAAATTACAATTTGGTGATGATAGAGTTGCTCTGGAAGTATAATGAAAGTTTGATGATTGCTTACAGTTTCATATATATATTTTAGAGAAGAGAATGACAAGTCATATGAGACCTGCTCAAATGCACAAGGAAAGAAGGGAAATTGGCTCCATGCTGAAAAATACATGGGTAAAAAAATTGGCAAGGTGGAACTATTTATAAAATGCCGGCAAAAGAATAAGTGCTTCCCAATTTCAAATCAAAGAGCTGCTAATGGAGAAAGGCTGCAGCATGAAAAGAAAAATCTGCAAACTCATTTTTATTTTGCTCTGCTACAAGACAGAAATTGAACGGTAAAAAATAAAGTTGGCTTGGAATGTAAAATGTTAGGGATCAATTCCAATCTTTAATAGGTAGAAGTGTGGTCTGTGAACAAAACAGGCCTATAAGGTAAAAGTTACTGAGCAAAAGACCCAGTCTGAAAAGCCACAAACTTTCTAAAGCTCTAAAAACATGAGCGTGTTAGAAATTGTGTATGCAAAAGACAAAGAAATCCAAGCTCATTTTCACGTTCCAAGAGTCACAGGTATGCAACAAGAATTTACATTTATGGCGGATCTCCTGGTGGCTTGGATTGTATTATCTTATTTAGTGCAAATTGTGCAATTGTGCTTTCAGGATTTTCCCTGATAACCCTGTAACCAGGATATCTTTTTTAAATGGAATCCATGTGGTCTGCACATATATATCAATTGCCCAAATAAAACCTTCAATCACCAGAAAACTAGGTGCTAGATATCTAGAAGCAAAGCCATAATCTTTGCATGTTTAAAGCTGGTCTTTGGGAATGCTGCCTCTGTATTCTTCTGGTTAAAAGGTAGCATGAGTTTGATTCTTATTAGTGCTTGACTATTTCTCCTGAGGAGTTTGAAAAAGTATGAGAAAATTTTCTAACACAGAATGCATTGTCAAAGTAATGCTATGTTGTTTAAACTTCCATTGCAGAGTTAAGCTATGGAAGTTGCTCAGAAGAACATGTGGCAGGAAAAGGCCTTCCAGTGAAAAATGCAAAGCTGTGTGCCAATCAAAATTCCACATCCTACGTATTTATGGGCAGAGAAATAGGGGAGGCATTTCACTAGAAGGAGAAATTTCACAGGGGTGAGCTCAGCATTAGTTTCCTCTTTCTTCCTAAGGCTTTCACTCTGCAGCTGTAAGGGGCAGCAGCAGCAGCAGCCATGTTGTCCACCAACTCACCATTTTTCATCTTCTACAATGCCCCAGATCTAGTGTCATTCCAGGGAATTGTATGAGGAGAACTGCAGCCTCCCCCAACAGGTGGGAAATATTAGGAGGAAATTCTGAGAAGTCACCATCTTTTTCTAGGAGTTTGAGAAAAAGAAAAATGTCAGAAACTGTCTCAGCAAAAATAAAGTCTTCTGAGAAATTTTGGCTCAGCTCAAGTAAAAATAGGACTGTGGCATCTGTTTGACTGTTTATCACAATGTTCTTAGGAAGAAAAGCATTCTAAAAAGGCATGGAGAGTAGGAGAGGCCACCAAGGAGTGAGAGCCAGTGGCTGAATATTCATGAGCTGCAAATCTCTGACTGAAATTGGAAATCACTCAGCTGCCTGAGTAGCTCTTTATAGGGGCATTTGTGCATTCCTTCCCTGTGGAATTGCTCATTGTTTTACCATTAAGTCCCTTTAAATAGAAATGGTCCACTGAGAGATGCTCCTGATAAACTAATTGAGCAAACCAAAGAGCAACCAAAGGGAAGAGCAGCCAATAAAATGAGCTCTTCACTGAAACTTCTCGCTGAAGTTCCAGTGTATGCTTCATTGAGATTGAATTACTATACTTCAGGTAACCAAAGGAATACAGAGTGCCAGCGGTCAACAACCTGGGGCCTATCAGAAGAATGATGTGCATATGATTTCCTTATTCCACCATCCCATTGTACTTGGAACCATAAATGTTTTCTTTAACATTTCATCAGGCTGTGAAAAATCATCACGTGCAATTGTGGGACTCCATTCAGCTATAACTAGCAGTAAGACTTCCATGCACAGACATAAATCTGGATGGAAGTATATGGACAGGAGTTGCCAGTCCTGAAAAGGGAACTTTGGGCTTTATGTGCTGCTTCCCTTTTGATGAACATCTGAACCATATGTTGTAGCATATACAGCAGCATTTTAGTATCCTTGGGCTCTGGACTGACTCTACTCAACCAGGCTGGCCTTTCTTGAGCCACATTGTCTTCTGAGATCTGGAATATGCCCGTAACCCTTGGCAGTCCTTCTGTCCTGACTTCCGGCTTGCTCCTCAGTCCTGGTGTACTCTTGGTTGTGATTTCTGGCCTCCTCCTTGATTCCATTTCCTTGTTTATCATTTGGTCCTGCCTTGTTCTTTGGTCTTGACAATTAGGTTTCCCCCATGGCTCATGGCTCACCTTGGGATTTACCTGCAAACCAGGCCTGCACCATCACACAGTAGCTTGCAAAAGCATTTTAAGCAAGTCTATTACATAACGTTCCATAGTATGATACCCAAGCTGCTTCAACTATTTTGAGGGCAGGTGTGCATTTGTACTACACGCAAAATATCAGCTGGTAAATCATAATGTGACATTTAGTTGTATGAAAAGTACCAGGATTAACGAGAAGAAAATGAGAAGTGACTTAATGTTGTGTTGTTTCCCTCCCCCACCCCACCTTGATGAGTCTGCCTATTTTGCATAGTTTTATTTAGGATTAGAAACAGCAAAATGGCTGATAAATATTCCAAAGTATACTTAATCCTATTTCACACTAAATCCTTTCTTACATGATGAATTTCTAGCCACGCTTCCAGAAAGTGTAAGGAAAGGCATACTGAACTAGTCTTAGGAAGAAATTAAAAGCCTTCTTCAAATGTTAATTATTTGCAATTAGCCTACATCAATTAGTTATGAAACCATAATTGCCCTCTCCAGGAAAACAAAATGTATTCCATGTGTTGATTAATAAGGAAGAGTGCATCACTGATGCACCACCAGAAGCATCTTGATTTTTTTTTTTTAATCCTTAACTCATTAAAGACACGTTAGCTTGAATTTTAACTTTCTTTTAAAGGACAGGGTACCCAGTCACAAATCTAGGCTTTCCTTTTACAGCGTTCAAAACAATCCACTTCGAGGGATTGGAGGACCCTTGATTAGGGATGTCCCAAGACATTTTGGCACATTTTGGCCTTGAGACAAACCACAAAGATGGTGTTCCTCCCAACAGGGAAATGGTGGGAGGGGATAAAGATCTACACCAGGAAAAAATAGGGAGGGGTGAAGATCAACATTGGGAGCAAGGGATGAGTGAAGTTCTACATCAGAAACAAGAGATGGTATCAAATTAACATTACCTGATGGTTGAAGTGGTAATCAAAGGCCTTCATTGGGGGTGGGGGGAAGGGGACCATTCTGAATCATGGCAGGCAGGAACAGAGCCCAGGAGACACCAGGCGGCATCCCCTACCATTTACTTCCTGGGGTGGAAGAAGGCCATCAGTGTCTCTTATTCAACAAGAGGCCACTATGGAAGTGGCATGCGGGTTCAGGGCCACCCTGGATGGGAAGAAAAGGGAAGTGGAGCGGAGTACAAGAAGTCCTGTTTTGTTTTTTAAAAACGGTTGTGTGTCTGAAGTGGCACTAGTGGTAGCTTCCCCCACCCCACCCCTCTCCACAACACACAGGAAAAATAGCAGCTACAGGACATGATTTCCATCCAGATTATGATGTGGAATATCTCCCCTTCCTTGCACACCACATTACCAGTCTTGACCAAGTTCCCTGCCTCCCATGTCTGCTAGGCTCCCACTCCCCACCCCCCACAAAGACATGTGAAAGCAATCACACATTTAATTTACCATCTAGTTTGGTTACTCTCTTCTCCTGTTTCGAACTCAATCATATTGTTAGTCATTAGCTTACGTTTCATCCCATTATATTCCAGCCATTAAAATGTTTAAATATATAATTGTAGAAGTGTTTTCATTCATTTCCCTGCCTTAACGCTACAAATTCTTTGGGTGCATTCTAGTTCCACTGTAAATTTCTTTACTTGACCCCAGTAGGAGACAGATTGTGCCCTATCAGCACTCACACTGAAACAAAAAAGGAGCTATTTGTACTTTAGCACCCTCTGACTGCCATAGGATGATATTTGAGTTGATGATTTGTTTGGTTTTTTTCTTTTTTCTTTCACTGTCTGAGAGATGTGTGCAGGTTTCTACAGGCACAAATAACTCATTTCTTCTTTGTCATCAGCTCCATTAATAAAATATTACATTGTGATGAATTCATTGCAGTTCACAAACACTGTATAAGATCTGAAGAATCAGCAGGATCCCACATGTTGTCAGTGCAAGTGTCTCTTTGATTTCCTACTGTATCCACTCCAATGACAACCAAATGGCTCTGGATGAGCTGCCAAGTCTAACAATAGGGTAAAAATTAGCTCACAGTGGCATTGTCTTGTAAGTTTACTTCAAGGATGCAATCCATTATAACTGGGTAAATGTGATTATAATATAACTATAGGCTTCCTTTTTCTGTAAATGTTTGTTGGTGTTTTAACTAGAGTAGAATGCTGAATCCAAAAGAATTTATTTTATAGCAGAAGGAGTTAAACAAAAGAAGAGACAAAATTAATGTGAAAAACCGAGTGCCTGAAACCTGAAGAATTTTGTATGCAGATGAATCTTTGGAGACCTGACCTATTGAAAAAGTACTGCAATGCCAATGACCTTGTCTATGGCCTGTGGGATATGGATCATGGGTTTTACTGATAATTTAGTGTCAATGTCAGCTCATTACTATGCTTTTCTTCAAAGGAGATTACAAATTATCAATATTAGTAATTATGCACAAATGAAAAATCACTTCCAAAGAGTCATTCCATTCACCATCTATAAAACACTGGGCATTTTGCCTTTAGGAAATCAAACGGAAAGGTATTTAGCAAAACCTTTTGCTCCCATTTACAATTCCAATACAGCAACCACCATAAACTGTAAATGGTGCTAATCCTCTCAGAGAATTTTCAAAATGATGCTAGAGAAAGTTCACATCAAGAAAAAAAAGTTTAAAAGGGAAAGAATTAGGCTGTGAACCCAAACACACCTATTTGTAAATAATCAAGACTTAATTCAAAGTAAATATATATATTATGCGCAATCTAATCTCTGATCAGTGGGAGATTTAACAGGTGCCAGTGCATATCGTGAGTTGGAAATTAGGATCCACACAGACTGAATGCAGACATAGTGGTCTCTCTTAACAGAGAAAGCATATAAAAGATGAGTTCACCATGATGTTAAGCATAGGATATATCTGCACAAGCAGATATTAGCTAGGCTCTGACAAAAGCAAGATATTACTGTAGAATCTAAGCCCTGTTCCATGCCCAATAAGCACAGGACGCCTTTGCCCAGTGGCGCTGTGGCCTATAGATTGCAGCAAAATACTTGGCTAGGTTTTGCCAAGTATATTTTCTGTGTGATGGGCTCATGGGAAAAAGCTGGCCCCTGAGCCCTTGCTGAAGAGGGGAGGGGGAAGCCTATATAAGGCTGCTTCCCCTGGAGCTCACAGCCACTTTGCTTTGAGAGCTTCCCACCCTCAGGTTAGAGCAGGCTTCCTCAGCCTAAGCCCTCCAAATGTTTTTTGGCCTACAACTCCCATCATCCCTAGCTAGCAGGACCAGTGGTCAGGGATGATGGGAATTGTAGTCTCAAAACATCTAGAGGGCTGAGGTTGAGGAAGCCTGGGTTAGAGGCTTCACTGAGCAAGTTTGGGTCATTGGTTGACAGGGCCAGAAAGGATTTTCTATCTCTATCAGACTTATTGGCACTTGGTTGTTTTTTTGTTGTCTTGTTTTGTTTTTGCCTTTCCTTCAGTGAAATTATGTCTTTCCTTTATTAGGTGGAAGAACATTGTATGAGGGCAGAAATGGCACTGGTCAGGATCAACATAGTATAGGGAGGCCCCCATAAGAGGCCTGAGGGGAGGAGTGACCATGGCAAATCCAAGCGTGGGTTCTGCCTGGTTGGAATCTGCATCCTGGTCCCTCAGTGAGACCTTGCTTGCTTGGCTTGCACCATGACAAGGTACAACACTGGCCGGCTCCTGTCATACAGGTTTGGAGTGATCCAAACCCAGCTGATCCATTCCATCAACATGGGGCTTGTGGAATGATGAACTGATCCTGGATCCCAATGCTATGCCAACCCTTGCCCTGCCTGCTGCTGTCAATAAAGATTTGGCTTGATTTTATCCCATCACCTTTGTACAGTGTGGTTATTTTGTTGCTCTCATGGGTCACATAATGTGCCTGCCTGGGCAATTAATTATCCCCAGGCAAAGAAGCAAGTACTATTGTTATTACTGCTGCTGTTTCTAGTAGACATTTATGTAATGCTTGCAGTGTTGCAGGAACAGTACAGCATATAGAAGTGACATAATCTTTGCCCGGAGGCCTTATACTCATGTATTTAGATTTCTAATTACAAATCATAATGATAATTATTCTTTTTATACATCCCATCTATATAACCCTCTATAACTTTCTACTTGTAATCACTGTGTTGATGCTAAGTTGAAAGTACAATTATATCCGAATCGCAATATTATACCATTCATGTTAACTGTGTTTCCATAGGAACAGCACGGAATTTAGAGAAATATCATGGAAAATGATTCCAGGGTATTAAATGCTGAGTGCGCTTTAGTGCAACATAATTCCATATTGATGTTTTTGAAGAGACATCTCAACATACAACACTGCAGCATGGGAAGGATTTCACAAGCACTTGTAACAGTCCAAGTTATTCTGCATAGACCAGGTTTTCCCCAGGTATTCTGCAAACATAGAGCAAGATGACATCTAAGTTAGAGATAGGTAGAAGCCAGTGTGGTGTAGTGATTAGAGTACCAGACTAAGACCCTGGAGTTGTTGTTGTTGTTTAGTCGTTTAGTCGTGTCCGACTCTTCGTGACCCCATGGACCAGAGCACGCCAGGCACTTCTGTCCTCCACTGCCTCCCGCAGTGTGATCAAACTCATGCTGGTAGCTTCAAGAACACCATCCAACCATCTCATCCTCTGTCATCCCCTTCTCCTTGTGCCCTCCATCTTTCCCAACATCAGGGTCTTTTCCAGGGAGTCTTCTCTTCTCATGAGGTGGCCAAAGTATTGGAGCCTCAGCTTCACGATCTGTCCTTCCAGTGAGCACTCAGGGCTGATTTCCTTAAGAATGGATAGGTTTGATCTTCTTGCAGTCCATGGGACTCTCAAGAGTCTCCTCCAGCACCATAATTCAAAAGCATCAATTCTTCGGCGATCAGCCTTCTTTATGGTCCAGCTCTCACTTCCATACATCACTACTGGGAAAACCAAGACCCTGGAGACCAGGGTTCAAATCCCTACTCAGTCATGCAGCTCACAGGATGACCTTGGTTGAGTCACTATCTCTCAGAATAATTTACAGGTTTATTGTGAGAATAAAATGGGGAGGAGTAGAACCATGTGTGCCACCCTGGGATAAAAATTTAATAAATAAATCAACAGCTCATCAGCATTCTTGCTGCACACATAACGGTAAAGGTAAAGGACCCCTGGACGGTTAAGTCCAGTCAAAGGCGACTATGGGGATGCGGCGGTCATCTCGCTTCAGGCCAAGGGAGCCAACGTTTGTCCACAGACAGCTTTCCAGGTCATGTGTCCAGCATGACTAACCATTTCTGGTGCAACGGAACACCATGACAGAAACCAGAGCGCATGGAAACACCATTTACCTTCCCTCCGCAGTGGTACCTATTTAGCTACTCGCACTGGCATGCTTTCGAACTGCTAGGTTGGCAGGAGCTGGGACAGAGCAATGGGAGCTCACCCCGTCGCAGGGATTCGAACTGCCGACTTTTCCAAGAGGTTCAGTGGTTTAGATCACAGTGCACCCGCGTCATGCACACTGTACAGAACTATGTTCCAACTGGTTATTTGTGAGAGACCACATTATTAAATACCATTGGAGGCTAAATAATATTAACTCTATAATCTCATTTGCTTCCTAACTGCAAATCGTACTGGATAAAAGCATAGGGAACATCCCCACCCTCATTCCCTTGACACCTTCTAAGTCAATGGTGTGTAACACAACTTTCTTTGGGGCAAGGAGGGTATTAATACTCTCTTGTGAGGGCTAAATTAGACATGATATTTAAAATGTCATGTGACATGTCAGTAAAATAATAATAGTGGTCATAGCAGGTCTGGGGAGCAACTTTTGTTGAGACCACAGCACACAAGAATGGGAAGGTTAACCAATTCTGATCACCCTGCAGCTCTAGGCCACATCCTGCATATATTTTAAGCATAATAATAATAATAATAATAATAATAATAATAATAATAATAAATTTTTATTTATATCCTGCCCTCCCCAGCCGAAGCCGGGCTCAGGGCGGCTAACAACAATAAAACAGTACATTATGGCATTTTAATAGTCATAGCTTTCCCCAGAGAATCCTTGCAACTGTATTTTATCCCTCCCAGAGCTACAAATCCCAGCACACTTAACAGAAAATGTTTCCCAGGATTCTTTCAGGGAAGCCATGTAATGTGCTTTAAGCATATGGTACGGATGCGACCCTAAGGACAATTAGGATTCCTTTCTTCATGGTAGGTATGGAGGAGAAATTTGATTCAGTTTGCATTTTAATTCAGAGCTACCCAAGTCACACTTTTCAAAACAAACATGAAATGCCGATAACAAAGCTGGCACTTCTCCAATTTATGCAATGCAGTTCTCCAACTGGGTCATGTGATAAAAATGAATATTTTAGGGGAAAACGTGCATAAATATAGATATATTCATGTAAATAATATAAAATGTGTTATATCATGGGAAATTGCTTTGCAAAAGTGTGTATATTACAAACAATGTGCACTAAAATGCTGACAGATTTTCATGAGGACTTTTCTAAAAATGTAAACTGATATGGAGAAGTTATATTAAGAATGAAAAAAATAAGTAACTAAAAGAAACTGATAAAGTCATCCATTCCTAGAATGTTAGAAAATATAAAACTTTTCTACCCAATGCCGAGGTCCCAATGATAACTGGGGGCCCTCCATCTGTTTTCCTTTCTTTTTGGCGTTTGTGTAACAAGTTTAGCATCATACCTAATATTAACCTCAGTGAGCCAAATATGGCATATCATGAGACATTTACACATTTGATGATTAAATGCCAAGTCCAAAAATCTGATCAGGAACCCAGAACAGTTTAATTTGTCTCATTTTATTTCAATCAATAACACTATAGTCCCAGCTACTGCTTATAAATTAGGGGGTGGAGGAATTAAAAAAAAAATCTTCTGTGATAAAAGTAAAGCAGAATGAATGAATGAAATCTTTATTGCTAAAAGCTAAAAGCCGTCACAATTGGTCACAATGCATAAAACACAAATAATTATTTTAAACTGAACAGCAACAACAGCAAAGCAAACATACAAAAATGCAAAAACCACACCTGCATAAGTTAAGCACTTCACTTCTCACCTGTAACAACTGTAAACTTCAGGCAGGAAGTTATAACAGAGAAAAAGAACAATACTGGAAGCCTAAAATCCCAGGAGGTCCAAAACATGTTTCTTTGACTAATGCCACAAGTCCGACAAGTACATATTCAGCTATGTAACAAAACAGATGAAGTGTTTGAAACTGTGATATAACCCCCCATTTGCCTGAATGGGAGCTGCACCTTTACAATGCATATTTTATTATTATATTAAATTCTAAGCGCTCTGGATAAGCTGGAAGAAGTGCATCCAAAAGATCAGCAGGCTGTAGGCATCTCCGTCAAGTGTGCAAGATTTTACAGAACATTATGTATTTGCACTGACTTATCCTGCCTCTTTGCTGCACTGCTAAACCTGCGGTGATGTTCCAGAGTCTTGGTAAAGGTACACTTGCTGAGAGCTAAGAGACCGTGAGGTTTGGTTTCACCTCAGCTGACTGAACAAAATCCATACAGCCACCTTAGAAGGCAGCCAAGTGTTCATTTGTTCCATTTTACAGTTAAGTCAAGCTGAGCATGTATTTTCAGATTATAACTGGGGAATGAACCAAGCCAAGTCAGCATCAAGCCATTCCCAGGCACGTATTGTGGGAAGAAACTATTTTATAAAGCTGGACCCGGACCTGGGACCTTCTGGTGAAGAACAGGTAAAAAATATAACAACAACAAATTAAAAATAAAGGATTCTGCATAACAAAAGGTTCAGGTAGCTGCTACAATTAAGTTAATGCATGCAGCTTGGTGTATCTCATCACAGCCATGCTGCACCTATATGAATAGAGAGCCTCCTTCATATGTATATGCATGTATATGTCTATGTCTATGTATATCCATGTGGTTAGCTCTTTTTGGTCTTTGGAACTCTTTTTGTCTATGTGTTTATGTGTCTTGTCTACAGTGCTCTACTGAGGGAAACATCTCTTCCATTTGTTGAAGGTGGCCTGGAAACTACAACTAATCCAGAATGCTGCAGCTAGACTGGTGACTGGGAGCGGCCGCTGAGACTACATAACACCAGTCTTGAAAGACCTACACTGGCTCCCAGTATGTTTCCGAGCACAATTCAAAGTGTTGGTGTTGACCTTTAAACCCCTAAATGGCTTTGGCCCTGAAGGAGCATCTCCACCCCCATCGTTCTGCCCGGACACTGAGGTCCAGCGCCAAGGGCCTTCTGGCAGCTCCCTCACTGTGAGAAGCTAAGTTGCAGGGAACCAGGCAGAGGGCCTTCTCGGTAGTGGCAACCTCCCTGTGGAACACCCTCCCACCAGATGTTAAAGAGAAAAACAACTACCAGATTTTTAGAAGACATCTGAAGGCAGCCCTGTTTAGGGAAGCTTTTAATGATTAATAGACTACTGTATTTTAATATTCTGTTGGAAGCCACCTAGAGTGGCTGGGAAAACCCAGCCAGATGGGCGGGGTATAAGTAATAAATTATTATTATTATTATTATTATTATTATTATTATTATTATTATTATCTGGGCAGTAACAGCCTGTGTGATGAAGTGAAGCTGCAAGCACCAGCACAGCTGCACCTTATCTAGGCATGCCTGGGATGGGGCAGTACAGCAGCAAAGCCACGGCTGGGCAAGGAGATCAGTGAAGCCCTATATTGACTCTGTTGACTGGCCTCTGCAGCCCTAAACCTCCCAGCACCCTGCCTCGCTCAATTTCCATCCAAGGAAACTGCAATGATACCAGTGTCTGGAAGGCATCTCCAAGGCTCACGCAGTGATGGCTGGTGCCCATTGGCACTGTAGAGCAGAAGGCAGGGAGATCAACATCTGGTGGAGCTAGAGCATAAGATAGGAAGAGCTAACTAATTCTAGTTTTGTCCCCATCCTCCTCTATGTTGAGTTCTATAACAGCTGCACTGACTAAGGAAGCAAAAGCTTCATGCCTTCTTGCTCCACTCAACAATCAAGCCGGAGAGATCCACACTAGATGGAATAATAATAATAATAATAATAATAATAATAATAATAATAATAATTTATATCCCGCCCTCCCCAGCCGAAGCTGGGCTCAGGGCGGCTAACAACAATCAAAATAGTCCAACATTCTAAAAACATTCATTATAAAATTAATTAAAATCAAATTAAAATCAAATTAATGGCAACCATCAAGCAAAATTCTGTGCAGATTGCCAGAGGAGGGGGTCAGGCTGTGCCCTGACCAAAGGCCTGGTGGAACAGCTCTGTCTTGCAGGCCCTGCGGAAAGATGTCAGGTCCCGCAGGGCCCTAGTCTCTTGTGACAGAGCGTTCCACCAGATTGGAGCCGTGGCCGAGAAAGCCCTGGCTCTAGTTGAGGCCAGCCTAACCTCTCTGTGGCCTGGGATCTTTAGGATGTTTTTATTTGCAGACCGTAAATTTCTCTGTGGGACATACCAGCAGAGGCGGTCCTGTAGGTACGAGGGTCCTAGGCCGTATAGGGCTTTAAAGGTTAAAACCAGCACCTTAAACCTGATCCTGTACTCCACCGGGAGCCAGTGCAGCTGGTATAGTACCGGATGAATATGATCTCGCAGAGAAGACCCCATAAGGAGTCTCGCCGTGGCATTCTGCACCCGCTGGAGTTTCTGGGTCAGTCTCAAGGGCAGCCCCACGTAGAGCGAGTTACAATAATCCAGTCTGGAGGTGACCGTCACGTGGATCACAGTGGCTAGGTCAGGGCGAGAGAGATAAGGAGCCAACTGCTTAGCTTGGCGGAGATGAAAAAATGCCGCCTTTGTTATAGCTGTAATCTGCGCCTCCATAGAGAGGGAGGTATCGAAGATTACACCCAAACTCTTAACGGACGATGCTGGCACTAATTGCACCCCCGCAAGAGATGGGAGTTGCCCCCTCAATCCCATATCGCTCCGTCCCAGCCAGAGGACCTCCGTCCCAGCCAGAGGACCTCTGTCTAACTTCAACCGGCTCCCACGTAACCATCCAGCCACAGCTTCCATATATCTGGTCAGTGTATCTGGGGCCGAGTCAGGATGGCCGTCCATCAACAGATAGAGTTGGGTGTCATCGGCATACTGATGGCAACCCAGCCCAAAACTCCGGACAAGCTGGGCGATGTAGTTTCCAAACCTTCCTCAAAGACAGCCCTATGTACAAAGCATTGCAGTAGTCTAACCTGGAGGTTATCAGACCATTGACAACAGAAGTCAAGCTATCCTATCCAAAAAGAGTTGCAGCTACTGAGACCACTTATGATGTTAAATCCAACAAAGGTAATGCTGAATCCAAGAATACCCCAAAGCTACATACTTGGTTTTTCCAAGGGAAATGTAACCCAATCCAGAACAGGATAAATTCCACTCATATGGACAGAGGAACCACCCACTCTCTGTTTTATATAGACTGAGCTTCAGTCTGTGGATTTTCATCTAGTCAAGCTCCCTTATTTCACAGTGGCCAAGCAGATGCCTAAGGGAAGCACACAAGCAGGATATGAGGGCAATAGCCATCTTCCCAGTTGTAATTGCCAGAAACTGGTATTCAAATGCATACTGTCTCCAACTCTGGTGGTAGTACATAGTTATCATGTCCAGTAGCCACTGATAGCGTCATCCACTACAAATTAGTCTAAACTTCTTTTAAAGTCATCCAAGCTGGGGGACATCACTACATCTTGTGAGAATGAATTCCAGAGTTTAACTATGTCCTCTGTGAACTATGTTTTCATTTTGCTTTTCTTGAAATTTCCAGTGTTTACCTTCATTGGATGACCCTAGGGGAGACTAACTCTCTTGGCACATCTTTGGGAAGAGCCAGAAATGGACCTTTTGACTGATCCAGGCACAGAGTTTGGCTAGACTTTGGGATCAGGTGGGAAGAGACCAGGTACAACCACTACATTGCAAATAGCAGAATAACCTATACCGAGGGGAGAGGAGTTAGGTAAATAAATTGATCCATGACTTAATCTGTTGTAGGTCGTGTAATGTTTATTAAAGCTATGGTCCTTTATTAATCCAGAACTCTGTGTCTCACCTCTTCATTCCTTGCTTCACTCACAATACAATTATACAGACAATTAATAAGCCACAGACATCTGCAAGTGAGGACCTGCAAGCAAAGGCTTATCTTGTTGGGATACTGCCAGGGAGATAAAGTCCATCTTGGCCCCCAAGCTCGGTGCCGGACGATCCATCAACCTCCCGTAGTCAGGCAATATCAGCAATTCAGCGACACTAAGCCTCAGGCTTAGTGCACACTATATCAGCAGAATTCACACAGCAAAAAGTTGCACAAGCAGAGAGCAGAACATGCATATTTACAGTTTATTAGGCATTGGTCAGAACAAAGAAAGCATGACCGTCTGCTCCGACTGCTCAGGCAAAACAACCAAAAACGAAACGAACTTACAACATAAACATCCTGTGAGACAGGAACTTACGCAGGCTGTTATACAAACATCCTGCTCCCTTTTAAGGTGGAACGGAAATATCCTAACATCCTCCCCCTTTCCGTGTAACCTGTAGTACCTGTGGTTCAACCCAATTGCAACCTTTGTGCGTAAACCTCCAGTTGTTCTCTGTTAACAACCTTAGACAACAGATCAGCAGGAATTTCATTTCCTGGCATGTAGGACACCTGAATGAGTCCTTTCTGAATACACTCTCTTGCACGATGTAGCTTAATCTGCAAGTACTTGGTTCTTTGCTTGCAACTCTCTGAGTTCAGCAAAGCCAAACAGGATCTATTGTCTTGATACACTTGTATAGGACATTTCACAGAAACCCCAATGTCCTTAAACAGTTGCATTAACCATTCACAATCCATGAGTGAAAATGACAGAGCATTGAGTTCTGCTTCACAGGAACTTAGGCTAACTGTTGTCTGCTTTTTGCACAACCAGTCAAACAGGCAGTGGTTGTACATGTAGCATACTCCAGAAGTGCTTGTACCATCCGTGATGTCACTTCCAAAACTTGCATCTGCAAAGATTTCAAGACCTCCAGTCTTCTGACTGGTGAACCTCAGCCTGTAGTGCATAGTCCCTTTCAAATAGCGGGCTATGCGCTTCAGAGCTTTCCAATCCTGAACAGTAGGATTGTTAGCATGTCTGCTAAGCAGGTTAGTGCTTACAGCAATGTCAGGTCTTGAACATCTAGCAATGAAATTCAACTTGCCTAGAATGCATCTGTACAGCGTTGTGTCAGAAAACGCTTCAGCAGTACTATCTACCTGGTAACCTGTCACCATCGGTGTGTCTGCTGGGTTTGCATCAACCAAATTCAACCTGGTTAATACATCAGCAATTTTCTGTGTTTGGTGTACCAGAAAATTACCTGCTTGGTCCCTCTCCACCTGCAGAGAAAGATAGTTGGATACCTCACCAAGATCCTTCATGTCAAAGTGCTCCTTCAGCTGAGCTAGGGTGCTTTGGTAGAAAGCCTGATTCTTCCAAAACATCAGAAGATCATCAACAAAACATAAACAATACAGTTTGTTTTGCCCCTCCTCCTTGACAAACACACACGGATCAGCTTTGCCCTGGTGAAAACCTAGAGAAAGCAACGTTTCAGTGAGTTTTGTGTTCCAACACCTGGCACTCTGCTTGAGACCATATAAGGATTTCCGCAGTTTACAGACCATTCCCTTCTGTATCTGCATTCCATCAGGTGGAAGCATGTACAGCTGCTCGTTCAAAATCCCGTACAAAAAAGCTGTATTAATGTCATGATGGGAAACATGCAGTTTCTCCTCCGCAGCGATCTTGAGCATCAGCCGAATGCTCTCATATTTGACCGTGGGTGAGTAGGTCTCGTGGTAATCCTGCCCTGGTACCTGTGAAAAACCTCTGGCAACCAATCTGGCTTTGTGTCTGACAACCTTGCCATTCTGGTCTGTCTTGGCCTTGAAGACCCATTTGCTGCCAACCAGTCTCATCCCTGGGACTACCGGTACCAGCTCCCAAGTTTGGTTCCTGTTCAAGGAATCAACTTCAGCCTTCATGGCATTAAGCCAAGGCTCAGCATCTTTAGAGGTTAACTCCTGGACCTCTTTGAAGCTTGAAGGTTCCCACACCTTCTCTGAGCTACTAAGAACAGCAGTTGCCATCTTAGCAAACTCATCAGCAAATCTCTTTGGAGGTTTGCCTTTGGTCGCCCTTTCAGACCTGCGAACCAGACGCAAGTCTTCTGGATTCATCTCCTCTTTCTTAGGAGAAAAGTGACCAATGGTGAACAGTGGTTCTTCCAGTTCATTGTCAGACTCATCAGATGGTCTGACTGAGGCCTTTGCGCTCTTGTAGTCTGCTGTGTCATCACTGTCACTGACAGCAGCAGCAGCGCCGCCCACTGAACTGGAATCCGAACTCTGATCATCATCATCATCATCCTCATCCTCAGTTTCCTCAGCTTTCTCAGCATGATCTGCTTTCTTCACATCACCTTCATCCTCCTCTGGGTAACTCTGGAAAATTCCCACATTTTCCCCCCACTTAGGATTGTACTCAACACTCCTTGTGAACTTTATGGATTTAGAGTTAGTCATCCATACTCTGTATGCACCTTTTTCGTACCCCATGAACAAACCATGTGCCCCACGCTTCCCAAGCTTGTTGCTTTGTGGGGTGTGTACCCACATGTCAGAACCAAAGATTCTCAAGTGCTTGGTGTTAGGTTTCTTACCAAACATCTTCTCATAGGGAGTGCAACCAATAGGTGATGACAGTCTGCGATTAAAACTGTAAACAAAATTCGAGAGAGCTTCCCCCCAAAACTTCTCAGGGAGATTGGCATCATGCAACAAGGTTTTTATTCCTTGCAGCAACGTTTGATTTGCTCTCTCCGCAAGCCCATTCATCCATGGCGATCTAGGCGTTGACAAGTCATGCTGGATTCCCTTCTCAGTCAGGAAAGCTTCAAACTGCTGAGAAGTGAATTCCCCGCCTCGATCAGTAAACAGACACCCAATACGTTTACCGTGAGCATTCTCCAACCAAGCACAGAATGCCTTGAACTTAGGAAATGCTTGCGATTTCTGCTCGAGCATAAACACATGAATGTACCTGGAAAAAGAATCAATTAGAACCATGAAGTACCTTGCTCCTCCCAAAGAGGGCGCTAGAGGACCTACCAGGTCTGCGTGAACTAGCTGGTAGGGTTTGGAAGCCTGCCTGCTAGACTCCTTGCCTTTTGGAGCAACCTTCACCTTGTTCTCTGCACAAGATACACATTTCATGTGAAATTTGCAAGGTTTGATGTCCAAACCTTCAACCAACCCAGGCATCTTGGCTAGCGCTTGCCAAGAGAGGTGACAAAACCTGCGATGTGCATCGTGAATGCAACCTGCATGAAGAACCTTGTTAGTTTGTGCAACACAACAAGAATCAGCATTAGATATAACAGCATTGTCATCATAAGTTAGACTGAACAAACCATCCATCAACTTTGCATGCAAAATGTCCTCTTTGCCTTTTCTGATGACACAGACAGTCCTCTTGAAGGTAATTTCAAAACCGCGCCGATTTAGCTGTGGGACACTAAGCAAATTGTCCGCAGCTCCTGGAACAAAAAGTACATTGCTAATGGTCGTATTCAGACTTGCAAGTTTCACAGTTCCAACTCCTGTAGCTTGCAAAGTCCTTCCATCAGCCAGCTGGACCTCTCCATCTTGAGGTGTGAAGGAGATAAACAGATGGCGGTCTTTGCTGAGATGGCGCGTGCAACCTGAGTCAACAATAAACCTGGCCTTCCCCTTCGAAGCAGATTTGCTGGCAAACAAAACCTTGTTTTCCACCAGCGTGGGCTTTTGCAGCTTGCCTTTAGCCTTTGGTGAAGCTGTGCCAGCAAACATAGCCTTGTTTTCCACTGGCGAGGGCTTTTGCAACTTGCCCCCCTGCTCCTGGCCATCAGACGTGCCTTTAGCCTTTGGTGGAGCTGTGCCAGCTAACATAGCCTTGTTTTCCACTGGCGTGGGCTTTTGCAACTTGCCCCCCTGCTCCTGGCCACCTGCAAGCATCTTGCTCTGTTTACATCTGGTCTTCCGGCCTCTGCAAAGGCTCTGACCTTGGTTCTCACGAGAAACAGAGCTCTCAGCTGCCGACTCCTTGGCTCCCTCTGGAGGCTGGAATGCTGCCTGGGATGACATCACAGTCAGCTCCCCCTGCAGCTTGCAACCGGTGCCCTCAGCATCCCTGCATTCACTAGCATTCTGGGAAACAGCCAGGACCTCCGATGCATTCAAACACTGGGCTGGGATTATTGGCTGGTGGGCCTTTTTCAAAGCATCCCACATGTCACGTGCCGTGAGATTTCCAGCAAGCGTCTTTATTTCCTCCAGAGAGACGGATAAGACAATAATATCCATGGCCTTCGAATCCTGGCCCTGCCATTTCTCTGTCCGAGGAACTGGAGTGGCCTCAAATACAGTATGCCAGACTCCAAACTGACGCAGCAAACTCTCACACCATCTTGCCCAGGTCTCATAATTGTCCCGATTTAATTTAGGACACTCAGCAGCTTCAGAGGCTTGGAAAAACTCCATTCCAGCTTTTTACTTTAGCCGTGAGCCTTTATGCGTTCTAAGACTTCTTATCTCGGCAGCCCATAAATCACGATGCCTCTGGCTCGGCTCCCAGGCCAATTAGGCCAGCCGGACATCAAAGAGGCTGCCGCGGCAACAGAAAAGCCTCTGCTTTCGCTTTTCCCACACATACCTCAGCAGTCTGTCGCAGTCTTACTCTCCTGCAAGTGCCGTGAATCTGGGCCCAAAACCTGTTGTTGGGATACTGCCAGGGAGATAAAGTCCATCTTGGCCCCCAAGCTCGGTGCCGGACGATCCATCAACCTCCCGTAGTCAGGCAATATCAGCAATTCAGCGACACTAAGCCTCAGGCTTAGTGCACACTATATCAGCAGAATTCACACAGCAAAAAGTTGCACAAGCAGAGAGCAGAACATGCATATTTACAGTTTATTAGGCATTGGTCAGAACAAAGAAAGCATGACCGTCTGCTCCGACTGCTCAGGCAAAACAACCAAAAACGAAACGAACTTACAACATAAACATCCTGTGAGACAGGAACTTACGCAGGCTGTTATACAAACATCCTGCTCCCTTTTAAGGTGGAACGGAAATATGAGGACCTGCAAGCAAAGGCTTATCTCCCATAACACAGACTCCGTGCTTGCTTATAGCTTTGTTTATTGACATTAAATCACACTACATTTTCATCCCATGTTTTCTAGCAATTTCAGGTCCAGTAGAGAAATATTTTTTTCACCTCTCTTGGAAATGAGTGTCAATGTTAATTACTTACTTGGGTTTGCTGCAGGATTTATAGGATCTCATAAGTGAGTAGCAATAGGGGCTGCATTTCCACTATCACCCCATTATGTTTTACAAGAATTAAGAAAAAGTTGGTAGAAAGGGAGCTCTGGTCTTTGTATGTGCCTGGATGTGTTTCATTGCCAATGATATTTTAAATACTTTGTGCAGTGATTCTTATATCGGGACATATAGCCCCCACAGAGAGTAATCTACCAATCTTGGAGAGTATTATTGGGGGAAAGGGAGGTAACCAGCAGTTTAGGCATCCCCTACTCCATTCTTGGAATGGCATCTGATACCAGAAGATGAGAGATGTGGTATGCTGCTCACTTCATCCTGAGTATATTTTTCTCCCCTGCACCCTTGAAATGTAGCAAATAGCATTGTGGAAGCAAAGAGTGATGTCCTCTCTTTTGGGGGTAAAAGAATAATACTCCATCTGTTTACAAGAATACTAATCCTGCCATCCTAAGGCCCCAGAGAGGGCACCTGAGAAGCCATATGAAGCATCAGATCTCCTTCTCTGAGGATGGAGATAGAGTTTAGGCCTTAGAGAGAGAGATCCAGCATTCCTCTAACCTCTGCTTACCAGGCACTTGCCCTACCAATGTTGTAGCTTTGATTTAAGAGCTGAAAAGAGGGTGTGCTATAAGCATATACAGGATATGATGGAGATGGATCAGGTAGAAGGAATAGCTCCATAGAATCTATAGCCTTCCCAGTCTCCTGACAATCAATGAGGAAGGAAACTCAGCCAGCCCACTGCTTCCTCCAGTGGGAGAAAAATCACTAAAGAGGGAGGAATGGAAAAGGGATGAAAGAGCAGAAGACTCTCGCTCCACCCTTTCTTCCACCCTGACACTGTGAGCTTGACAGAGCAATGAATGTATTGGTTTGACCACCTTTGATTTTCTCTCCCTTTAGGATTGCAGTTCAAATATTATAGTGAGCATCCAAGAAGAAAACATCAGAGGAAGCACTATAAGAGCATCAAAGGCAGTGGAGAAAACATATTTTCAGGAAAGTGCCAACTGGGCTTAAAGTTAAATTGGCACTTTTTTGAGAAATAATTTCTCCCTTGTCTGCCTGAGCTTCTGGGACCCATTACTTTACATTCCATCTGATATCTGCGCATCATACACATATATCACAACTGTGTATCAGAATAAAGTTGCTTAGTCCAGAGTGCTGGTTTTATCTCCTCCCCGCCCCCAACTTGTTACTTGAGGGGAACAGGCATTCATTGATAATGTTGCATACTTGGTGGATTGTAGTCAATTAAAGGTTTAGAACTACTAAACTCAGTTTGAAAGGCAAAAGTAGAAGCAGAAAATGGAATTCTTCAAAGCAGCCTGATAAAGTAATTTAACTTTAAACTCAAGCAGTCTTCTGTTTACACGAGAAATCCAGTTTATCTTGAAAGGATCATAAGAAGGCAGAGCAAGGACCCTGAAGCTGCCTATCAACAACAGAGACATACTGTATTTTTACTGGAAGTATAAGGAATTATTTTGGAATTTGCGTCTGTATATATGAAGCTGTACAGTATATGCACATTTGTCCACTTTTTTTGGTCATGAATAAGTGCACACTCTATTGGAACATGGCAGGTAGGTAGGTTTCTATGCAATGGGGAAATTAGTCCTTTGGGCTAGGTTTCTTGAATTTTTTAAAGAAATGAGCCTTCCATTCGCAGGTCTTTGTCCACAGTTCAAACTTTGCTGCCATCATTAGGAAAAACCAGATGAGAGCTGTATCATTTTGTTGCCCACTGAGTTGCATGAAATGCTGCTGGGGCCACTAAATAAAGCCTGGTATAGGAAGGTAGATGCTGATAGATAGGAAGCTCTCCTACAGTTTGTGGTGAGTTATTTGTGGGAGTAATCTTGAATGATTTGTTCTATCGATAGCTGCATGTGATGTATCTGCTTTCTAGGTCCGACCTCTGGGTGGCCCTTCTTTGCAGCAAGAATAGGGCTTGATTGCTTTTGTCTCTTACAACTAAACGATTCTATAAACAGATATGTGGTACTTAAAGCCCTTTTGGTATATGGAACATAAAATGGATGGGCATTTTTCAAATGCACTGTGTCTATTTGAAAGATTCTATGATCCATGCAAAACCCACAAATCAGTACAAAACACTTCTGTTCTAGATGATTATGCACAGTCAGGACTCTGGGTATAAATCTATGACATCTGAGAAGTGTGGGGGGAGCACCCATGGAATATTAATATGCAGTTTCAAAAATTCATGCCTTTAATTGCTCAAAAAGTTTAAAAACCTGTTTGTCTAATTGTGGTAGTAGACAATTTGTTTCTGGTCCATAAGTTATACTGTCAAAATTTGATTGTGCTTCTCAAAGGAAAGGAAAGAAAGAGCTGGATTTTTCTATTGCCCCCCCCCAAAAAAAACTACCCACATGGTCCAATCTAGTCTGATGCCACTCAGGATCAACTTGGTTTCTTGATAACAGAATACCAACGAAGCATGAGATTTGCATCTACACTTCACATTTCTCACTCTTGAACTTCTTTCTGCCTTATCAAGACTGCTACCAAAAGGCTTAGTGAAGGCTGCTAAAGCTGCATCTTTCACTGTTGCTCTGACTGAAAACTTAATTGTTCACGGACATTGCGAGCATCAAGTCATGCCTGCAGGTTGGCGATAAATCCAGCAGCGGAACAGGGCAAACTCGAGAATGTATGCAAATAATATCATCTAGAAGAGTAAAGTGCCAAATTATAATCTACATATTATGCACATAACTTAATTTCATGAACATCTTAAATTGAATGGCCTCATCAAAATGAGAAATACCCTACCTGAATTTCAAGCAATATGGGTCAGTTTAAACATTCTTAATACTAACCGTGTCCTTGGCAAATTTATTTCTGTCATTTGGATCAAAGGCTTATATTTGAAGCATTTCCCATGGCTGTTCTTTGGATATAACAGCACTGTTTTCATAGGAACCCAGTGCTAATACTATGGTAATTGTTCACACACACACACACACACACACACACACACACAATTGTGAGTGATTCTTTTTGCATTCATTCCTTCACCAGCCTTTTGTCGTGCTTTTTTCCCTTCGATTTGTGTGGTTTCAAAGAGCAGCCAAATCAATTAAAAAGCTGCAAACAACATCACAACATGAAAAATGAATGCTGCAAATCACATGCAAAATTCTAACTCATTCAAATTAAAAGTTATTAAAGGTGCCTGCAATACTTTTAAATGTAATATTCAAAGCGGGCAAAAAAAAGCAGCAAGGGAGTTAAAAGGCTGATATTTGTTTTAATATTGGTAATTAGCTTCATATATTTGGCAATATTTTTGGCTTCACAGGGTTATAACTGGCAGCTAGCTGTGACTTGCTAGGAGAAAATTATACATGCCACAACATTAAAACCATTTTTTCCCATAACTTCATGTGCACAGTTTTATAGAACCATTTTAAAGATCTTTTACAACTAAATGAAAAATAATAATGATTAGAATGTTTTCCACTTATGTGGTGGCTTTGTCTTCAGAAAAAAATATTGAGGTTTGGTTTACCTGATTAAGAGGCTATAACGTTTCTGAGTACCCTCTCTGTGTTACAGTTGAGTAGACTAAATTGGGAAACTAAAGTCCTATTCATATACTCTGTTCCCTGTAAACCATAGACATGAGCAGGGCTAGTGGAGATAAGAGTGTTAAGCCTGTAAAAAAAAAAAATACCAATTACACTCTAAGATCAATCCAGAGACACTGTTAACTGGTATGCAACCTGTTAGGGGTTACAACCCCTCTCAGGTGCACAGCTGGGAAGGGGGCACGACTGGATCCATTACTGTTATTGGAGGCACAAGTGGTTTCTGTGGTGTGGAGCATCTTCCATCAGTTTTGGCTGGTGGTCCAGATGCAGCAATATCTGGATGTGGCTAGCCTAGCTTCAGTTGCCTACCCTCTTGTAACCTCTGGTTAGCTTACTGTCATGTGCTATTCATGGTGCTGCCTTTGCAGTTTGACTTGAAAGCTGCAGCTAGTTCGAAATTCAGTGGGCATATTGTTTATGGGAACAAGACAGACTAAATACATCACACCAATACTGGTATGGTGCACTGAATGGAAACTTGATCCCAAATCCAATTCATTCAGCTGGTTTTGACCTTGGAACCCCCAACACCTTCTGGACCACATTCCCCATATGAGCCTCCTCAATCCATGAGATTGTCATGTGAGGCCCTTCTCTGTGTGCCACCCCTGGGAAAAGTCCAAAGTGTGTCTATGAGAGCGCAGGCTATCAGTGGTATCTTCCCCACCCACACTATTACAGTGTTCTCCCTCACTGCAGCATTGAGGAAAAGATATATTTGTCCTTCCATGCACTTGGGTACTGATATGGTTTGGTTCTTGCTACTATTTTAGTGATTAGTAGTGGTTGGCAAGGCAGGGCAGGTGCACACCTGCCTTCTGAGCACCAAGCATCATTACTCCACTGTCCATATACATTGTTGAATATTATTGTCCATGCTCACTTTTGATGTGTATGTGTATCAATTCTTGTGGAAATTGCTTTGAAATTACAGAAAGCAACTCATCAGTGACCTAATCAAATTAAATCAAAATATAGCATCACTGGGGCAGAGAATTTAGAAAAGGAGGGTGAGATGACGACACAGGGATTGTGGCAAGGTATTGAACCGCAGAGGTACAGTTGCACCAGTGATCAAGTACCCATGTTGTGTGGATCTTCTCTGGTGGCTCTGCCACCACGCTGGAGCACAGACCCCATTTACATTCCTGGCCATATGTGCAAAGCATATTCACCATCAATTCATGCATGTCCCAGAATCATTGGCACCCATTGTATATAGAGCTTCTTTACTTCTACAAGCCAAGTTAAGTCCTTTTCAAAACAGGTTATTTGTTAATTGTTTAGAAAACCAATTCTTGTGTTCAGCATGTACCTGAATAAAAATAGTTCCTGCTTTGTTCCTTTCTGCCCATTAGATAGGAATTGGGGGGCGGGGGCAGGGAGCTTAATTTGCTTCTGAGTTATATCAGATTTTCAGTTGCCTTCTCTGAGTTACATAAAACCAGAGAGTCCTAAATGTAATGTAATTGTTGCTTGTCAAAGACTGAAGTTAGCTGCATTACAACCTTGCAAGATGCCACCAGCTGCTTCTTTAAAAAGCAACCCTAAGTGGAAGTTAGAACATGTGTCAGGATAGGTGCTTCTCACTGCCTGTTTCCTCTGTTACAGTTTTTGCCTCCTTAGTTTTAATGAACTTTTAAAAAAAAAACTGGAAAGAAAGCAAATGGGAAAAGGGGGAAAATACACAAAAAGCTGAGCATTCACTCCAAGTATGCTTTTACCTAATTTGCTTTGCCCAGCTGAAATCCATGCCCACATTTTCTCACTTTGGAGATAGAACCCTTAACTACTAGAACTTTCTTTCCTAGATGTATTTTTTCCACATATCTTGCACTTCTTAAAGTGTTAGCTTTGCTGTGATCTGGCTAAGGCATCATTTCACAACCTTCTTGTCCCAAAGAGTGCTCTGCAGTAATAAGACCATTATTCTTGGTTTGTGACAGAGTTTGAATAGGGCAATCAAACAATAATTAGACACAGATTCTTTAAGAAAAAGTACCAGGAAGAAAGAACAAACTAAAGAATTGCAACATATTAAACACACTCGCCCATACCCTCCAAGTAGGCATATATTGTTATTTACTTTTTTAAAAGAATATACTGTCTTACATTTGCGTGTCGAGGTCCCCAAGCACCCCCCAAATAACTCACAATGCACACTTATTTTTTTGTTTAAGGTTTTTGGCATAATTTTGGCCACAACTTTATTTAAATACAAAACCGTGAGTGGTTGTTTAGGCATTGGTTAAGACTATCTGTCCCCCCGCCTGGGGACAGAACTGACTTCCGGGCACCACCGAAAGACAGTGCGGGGGAAAGCAAGTCGGGGAGAAATGGAGCTGAGTCACAGACCCTCAATTCTCATCCGCATGCTCCCCGAAGGCTTGCCGGCCCTAGTCCCATTCCAGGGAATGGATGAAAAGATGGCAAGCCCCAGGATTCCTTTAACGGAATTCCCTTTCCGCAGCAACCATGGAGGGGCAGGCCCAGCCTATCCTAACCCTTCCTCCACCAATTTATAACCAATGCCTAACCGCAACCTTACAAGTTGTGACGATTTGCTACGCAGTAGGCAAAAACCAAATGGCCCAGCCAATCAGCCAGATGGACAAAATTCCTACCAAGCCCCTGCCCCAACGGCAGACGACCCCATGACAGGCATAGCAAGGTCAATGCAACAACCCCTTACTCAAGGGCGGGTGGGCGGGTGATCTGTTGCACGCAGCAAAGAGAAAGCTCCAGGCTGCGTGCAGAGTATTTAAACATTTTACCCCTCCCACCAAAATTGCAACATAACTTTTACCCCAGCAACCCAGTGAACCAATCACTGCCCCAGGCCATCTTTAGAGACCCTGTCTGGTAACAGAGGGGTGGCTCAGCAGACCCCACCGCAACACGTGCTCTCCATGAAGGAGAACACGCTTTACAAGAAACCCCAATTACAGTACATTAAAAACCTGAATTACAACAATTACTACTGTTCACAGTAGCAAGAACATGTTGATAAAAAGCACTGCTAAAAGCTGGGTAACAAAAGATCACCAAATGATTGGATACGCAGATGTAAGTCTTTAATAAGTGCCAAAATAATGTGAGACCCCAAGAGCTTGATCGTTTAGGCCAGGAGTGTCCAAACTTTTTTCAAAGAGGGCCAGATTTGATGAAGTGAATTTGCATGAGTGCCGACCAAAGTTGCTGACCTTTTTTTAGGATTGTTGAAGTTGTTGAGTTTTTTTTAGGATTTTACCCCAAAGTTGTTGACCTTTTTTAGAACCACAGGAAGGATTAGGCCCCCGAAATGGACTTTGGACATGCCTAGTTTACGCTGTGATGGCCCATCTGGTCCAACATCCTGATGCCTATCAGAAGCTTGAATGGAGGACCTGAGTGTCACAGTGCCCCCCACACTTGTGATTCATTTCCAGCAACTGGCATTCAGACATACTGCTACCAACAGGAGAGGCAGAACATAGATATCATGGTAGCCACTGAAAGCCTTATCCTCCATCAACTTGTCTCTTTTAAAGACCATATTGGCTGTGAGTCCTGGAAGACCTGCTTCCTGCCTCACAGGCCTTTTTTCATCTGGCCTGGGAAGGCAGGGATCTAACTGACCTCAGCAACAAAAGCAAAGAGAGAGACAGAAGGAAAGAAGACAATTGAGTAATAATACTGGGCTGAAAAGATAGATGCAGCAAATTCATTTACTCACCAATCATTTGACTCCAAGAAAACATTTGTATGATATCAGTGAATATATATGCTTTCATGAAAACCACAACCAGTGGACAGGTTTCATGTCATTTATACTGAAGGAGATTAGCAAATGTCTTTTGAACCTCTCCCAATATTCCCACCCTCCTGCTCCACTGTTGATCTGACTCTCATCTTTATCTGAGAAAAGAGACCATTGGATATTTGTCACTGACAGAAATAATTGACAGTAAATTAGCAAACCCAGAATGTTGATAATTGTTGTGCATTAAGGACACAAAGTAAAGTAACTAGAAGGAAGAAGGCATTCAGAGATTGGTATGGATGAATAGGTGAGTATTGATGGTAATATTTACAGTTTAGGACTTATAATTTCTGCAATGCTTTTGCTTGTCTGGAAAGCAACATGGTCACACTAAACTGAATTTAACTACACAGTGTATGGATCATCTAAAACAGCTGGAAGGAAGCCATGGTTTTCATTATAAATTTCTATCTGAGACACAAAGGTAGACCAGCACGTAGAAAACTGCTATAGAGGGTTGCATTTCCCAATGGTTTATGTCAATATTAAACATATTTTGGCATCCTGAAAGACTGGGACCGGACCAGCTGACGAAGAATAAATTATCTGTTACTGTAATCCTGCTATTTATTTATGTATAAGCTGCCTTAGAAGGATTTCTGTCCTGAACAGTGAGCTGTAAGTAACTATAGTAAGGAATGAACTAAAAAATAAAATAAAAGAGGAACAATGGGAAATAAGAACTTGCAGCTGGAATGCCTCTTAACAGACCTTCAAACATTGCCACCTAGAGAGATACAGGGAACATGGATCTACACTCTCACTCAAACCCACATAGGTCATCCCAGTAGTCTACTGGAAAAATTAGGCATGCATGACCTTGCCAAAACAGCCCTCATAGCCAGCGAAAGTCCAAAAAGGCCAGGATGCGGTGTTCATCCACATATATAGCACAAACCCTTGTTTGTTAGGATCAGATGAAAGTGAGCTGGTCAGGGTTGTTGCATCAGTTAGCAAGTCAGGATTTCACAGCAGTGACCTGGGTTCACCTCCCCAATTAACCCTGTATCATGACTGCAGTCCTATGCATCATTAACCAGGAAGTAAGTGCCATTGAACTCGGTCGTGCTTACTTCCGCTTGCACAGATTCAACTTATAAAACAACATGAGCTGCATTACAACCTTAACAAAAATAAAATAATCAGAGCACTGAAACCCAACCTTTATCTTTTAATTAGAAATTTACATAATTTTTCTAAGAACGATTGCCATTTAAATTGCTACCATGAAGGAGGAATGCAACAAAAGGAACAAATATCCAGCCTCTGCTCGTTTCCCTCATCCTCTGTCTTCCTCCCTGCCAAATCACCATAGTAAAACTTGAAAGCCTCATTATCACCTCTTTCCCATTCCCGAGCAAGGAATGTCCATGAATTACTTTGGCATTCTGGCAGATGATGTGATATATCTTTTGTACACTAAAATGGGATAAAAGCATTCCTTCACTACTACAGGATTGGAAAGAGCCTTATATGCTATCCAGTCCAAGTCCTTGATTCAGTACATTCTGAGCTGCAGCATCTGCACCAGGTGGATGTCCAGCTTCTGCTTCAAGGCCCCAAGCAAAAGAAAGTCTATGCCATTGTCTACTTAAGTTCCTTCTGTGCATCAACTGAAATTTACACTCCTGTGACTTAACAGCATGAGATCTAGCGCTTTCCTCAATACCACTTCTAGCCATGGAATCCAACCAAGTATTGCTCTAGGTTACCAAAAATAAGCTTCCTGACATCCAAGGCACATGTTTGATTCAACATACCTTCTGCTTTCAATGCAATAAAATAACCCAGAATTAGATGGTCACAGTCCCCCAAGGTTCTTAGCAATTTAATCTCATTAGCCAACTATTTCCTGTTGGTTAAGGTCAAGTCAAGATTAACTGATCCTCCTGCTCTTTCCTGCAGTTTATGAAAGTGGAAGTTGAAAGCAAGGCATGCCAGAAATGTGTTGGAGATTCCGTGCTTGGTGGAGTTAGTTTCCCAAAGCATATCGGAAGTCCACATCACTTCTAATTTTTGCTTCCCTAAAACATCATTCCTATAATCTCCTGGTACGGTAGTCTGTAGTAGACTCCCACCATAATGCTGTTTTTATTACTTCTCCATTTATTTTTTGTTTTCATACAGATCTTTTATATATAATGCAATTCTCCCTCATTTGAGAGCCACCTTGGGATCCTTCAGGAGGAAAGGCAGGATATAAATGGAAATAATGATAATGATAACTAACACATGCTTTGCTGAAAGGCACAATCATTTACTTAAGAATACATTCACACCAAAAAAAATATGCCACCGAGTTTCAGAAAGCACATGTGCTCTACAACAGTTGTTGTGGTGTCAAAACTGTCAGAAGCAAACGTCAGCCATTTTTATACACTAATGTGCACTTTTAACAGTGTGGATTGATATAGCAAGCATTTGTTCTGAAAGGTTTGTGAGACATTGTTTTCTGACATTGTCTCTGGAAGGCTGAGGAATAATGGAAATCATTTATGGGTTCATGCAGTGAAGAGACAACCCACTTTGCCCCCCAAAACAATATATAAATGCTAGAAGAATAAAAGACCTTGAGGCCTTTAGAGGAAAGCAGTGTGACTCACAAGGAAAGCCAGACTCTAGATGAGAAAGATGCTAAGATATTTTTCATAGGAAATAGGAGGCAAAATGGTTTCTAGTTATATCATGGGAAACAACATATTAGATTTGGCTTGGCTTCAGTTAGAAAAAGCTGGGAAGCAATGTCTGCACAATGTTGGTTAACATCACTATTAATAATGCCTAGGGTTCCTATACAACTAGTTGGCAATAAAACCAGTGCTTGGCTACGGCACCATGGACAAGTGCACAGCTTTTGTCTTGGCCACCTTGCAATGATAATGGGAGCTTGACCCCACACCTACTGACATTCTAAATTGGCCCATGAATGAGACAGAAAAAAAATGAAAGCTTCTTTTACAGTGGAAGAAAATATTTAAGAACTTGGAGGACAGAGTTCAGCACAGTTCTTGTTTGGATCTTTGCTGAACTGTTTCAATGATATTGAACTTAGTACAACACCAGTTCCACTTTAATATGGATGCAACACGAGTATTTCAAGTGAGTTGGTTTTGCTGGTCATTTTCACTAGCTAATCTCTGGATGACCCAGTATCCAACAACAGAGAGTATTAGAAAGAAAGAAAAAGGAAGGAAGGAAGGAAGGAAGGAAGGAAGGAAAGGTTAGGTTAGGTTTCTGGCCACATACTTTTTTAGCTATCATAATGACAAGCAATTTTCTGATGGTTTAATGATGTATGGGGAGAAAAACTGGCAATGGACAGCCATTGGTATTCTCCAAGGTCTACTGCTTAATGGCACCTGATTAGCTAATGTTGTAAAACAGATTACCGGTACATCCCTAGAGGGATCATGAATCTGGCAATGCATGGCAAATATATTAGTTCTTATATAAAATTATTTGAGCCATTTTTATTGTTCTCCATATAGATCCCATACTTTAGTCCAGAGCTGATTTAAATGAAAATCTTTCTCCTTTAAACGTAACAATAAAATGCTTTCAGGTAATGTATAAGTTTTACTACCCGCTATAGTTTTAAACTACATAAATCATTTTGAATTCTGGTAGATAATTAATTAAAAAGGCAGTTCTCATCCAAAGTTTGTGGAACAATTAAATAAAATGCAAACAGCACAATTCTTTTCCGATACTTCTAAAGCTAATAGATTTCCTTCTTATTACTCTGTAGAAAAGGTTCCTGCCTAGGGGTTTAATCCTGCTTCCCCCACCCTTGGCTTTGGCTTCACACCACAAGTACAAGCAACCCTGATTATTGCAAACATCTTTCTAGCACTTTTGAGTGTATTTCTAAGACACACTTGTGGCCCAAGAGTGAATTGGCAGGTCAGTGCCCATTAGAAGGCAACTTTAGCTATCCATCTATACAAAAGCCTAGAGAAATTGTCAGTTTCTCTTCACTTTGCACTGCAGAATAGCAATACCAGTTATCTCACAATGCCTGAGGGAATCAGTGCAACGGCTAGTGGAGTATCCACTACCATGGTATAATTCAAGGGATTATTTCTTATAATGAACAGAAAGGCCCTTATTTAATACAACAAGCAGACAAAAATGGACTTGGAGAAAAGTCTTGAACTGAGCTACCCAAGTATAATGTGAGCCCCAACCATTCTCTTAGTTAACAGCGTTAAAATATGGGCTTAAAGAGTAATAGACCATATGCTCTAATGCACATTAAATGGATTTAGTATAAAATAACTGTTTCCCATTACACTGCATTACATACAACTAATCAATGAAATCTACATTTTCAATACATCCTCCCCTGCTTTTCAATAGAATCAGTCAGAGAGACTCGTTGCATCCTACTTCAAGATGGATCAGTGGACTGCTGGGGTTTATCAAAGGAAGTTACTTTGCTCAGTATGTCAAAAAGGGTGGGGGGGGGAGGGAGGCATTTCTATACAGCTATATTTGGTCTGCACTGAGTGAGTTTTGGAGCAGCACTAAACTAAACACGTTTACTCAGGGGCTTCTCTCCCTGATTTCTATGGGCCTTGCTTTCTAAAAAGCATGCTCCTACTCATCGCTAAAGGGAATAATCATGTAGCTGACATTTGCTTCTACGTTTCTTTTGTCTTTTGTAATCTGCAGAGTGTAGGATCAGATCTCACTCATCATATCACTGGAAGAACAAAAGGTTATCTTGCTGCCACTTGGACAGTAGCACTGAAACAGCAAGAGGCCATCAGCTCCCTTTCTCTGTTGAGCCAGCAGATCAGAAATGTAGCTGTCAGATGTCAAAAATGGAGACCATTGTCTTGTCACACCAGATTAAAAGAAGTGCAGTTGGTAAAGCTGGAATTCCTCACAAATAGATCAGGCTTCACATTATGATCAGATAGCATGTTTTTTAAAAAACAGTCTTAGGTTGGAATCCTGTACAAAGCAGGGATGTTTGTTTTGCTTTTAAAAAAGAAGTAACCATTAAGATTGTACTGAAGGGGAGACATAATGTGAATGTATGAGTTTTGTGATGTTAGTAGAATATTTGACTATTTTCGTTCATGCGTTTTGACTGGAGTCAAGTGAATCATTTGATTAAGTCATCTGACTCCCTGGCCAAAAAACAAATGTCACTCATACAGTATGGCCTCATTTTTTAATGTATCATTATCCCGGAGTCAGCTAACCTCTCCATCACAGAAAACTGTAGTTATTCTTGTGCTGACCTGTACAAAGAGAAAATTTAATGTCCAATATATACAGCCCAGGGGCTGCCATGCTATCACTAGTCTCTAATGTAGATTTGTTTGGTGTGACCATCATCTGCGTGACTCGTGAGTAGGCTAAAAGAGAAGCTTTATGGAGATTAAGAGATTATAGCCCTTCTGCAAGAGATAATTAAAAGGCAAGGAAGATTAATTTCTGTAATGTCTGAAATGTAATAGGACAAAATAGAATATTTGCCTTTTTGTTTGCTGTACAGATCAATGCCATTATGTGGTGTGGCCAGAAAACTATCATCACTACTTTGAATTTATATGTAGCAAGAAGAGACAAATACAGTATTTGGGAAATGTCAAAATAATAAACAATAAAGAAGACCAGAACAAAGAAAAGAAGGTGTGGTTCCCCACCCACCCCAGTAGATTTTGGTGTGCAATCTAACTATTTAATTAGCAATTATGCAAACAGAAATAGTTGCAGGATGTGTTATACACACGCTGTATGTATGTATGTATGTATGCATGTATGTATATGTGGACCCAGAGTCTTTGTAACTGCATTGCATCCCATGTTACTTCCCAATGTATGGTTAAGCTAAAAATTTGCATCACACCCCATGTATGCGATAATTTCAGATATCAACGAAACACCCAACCATGTGAAACAGTGATTACAAAATAAGTCATCATGGATATCTGTCTGTTGTCATCTGCAGCAATGACTCAGTGACAAGAGCCAAAGTAGAAGATGACAAGCCAATCAAGAATCATGAAACTGAATCAGCTGTCACTTAATCAGAATACATGTGCCCTCCTTAATAGTACTATGTAACAGTGATGCATGAGGCAGGACTATGTTTACAAATTAAGAGCTATTATCTGTCATGATAGTGCTAGATAACCTTTGCTATCAGTTCTGGGTCATCAGTGGAAAGAAAAAAACCACACTTACACAAGTAAGGTGAGGAGCTTTCCAGATATAATTGAGGGAAGTACATGCTGTTTTGATCTTCAGCATTGTGAGCACTATAGGCAAGCTGTACAGCTTTTTGTACACCATCAATTTAAAGCAGTTTTCCTATCCAAGAAGAAGAAGAAGAGTTTGGATTTGATATCCCGCTTTATCACTACCCGAAGGAGTCTCAAAGCGGCTAACATTCTCCTTTCCCTTCCTCCCCCACAACAAACACTCTGTGAGGTGAGTGGGGCTGAGAGACTTCAGAGAAGTGTGACTGGCCCAAGGTCACCCAGCAGCTGCATGTGGAGGAGCGGAGATGCGAACCCAGTTCCCCAGATTACGAGACTACCGCTCTTAACCACTACACCACACAGCCACTACTTTTCTGTGACACTGCATCCAGAAATACTACATGTTTTGTTGTCGTTAACAGGCAATTTGGCATCCTTTAGACTGTCCACATGCCCAGTATGAAAATTAAAATAAAATAAATTGATGTGGTTCTTGTCAGATGCCTGCTGGCCCAATTATAAAGTATGCAAAAGCTGCAATCCTCCACACACATACCTGGGAATATGGATGTATGACTATGTCAATGTCAGTTCTCTTGTTAATTTTCCCAATCTTAAATTCAATTCTCCACATTTCTGCAGCAATTCACTTTTTTTAAAAAATCCTCATGGAAATTGTTCAGCATTTTAGTGCAAATTTCTCCCAATAAACACATTTTTGTAGGGAATTTTGTTTGATATATATATATATATATATATATATATATATATATATATATATATATTTGCAAAGTTAAAACCATGCTCATAGCGGCTTACAACATGAAAAAAATTCATAATTACAAAAGTAATAATAAATAATAAATAAAATATATCAACAAGTACCCAACAAAATTTAAGCAATTTCCACATAAATCATAAGATCTAAAAATAAATATACAAAAAATTAACATCAATTTTAAAAAAAGAATTCCATTAGCACAAAGATTCATACTTGTGCAACAGAACTTCATCCCTCTCTCACCCCTCAAACTGTTCTGGTGGTTCCTCAAGCTTTCAGAGTACATTTGGGAAGGGCACAGGTGGAATAGATGAGGAAGATTGCAGTGTCCATGCATACATCTAATGTAATGAGAGCACTGAATACTGCCCAGAATTTTTATAGTGAAACTACGAATCTACTTTCCCAGTGGCACATCAGAGTCACTCATGTGAATACATGTGCAAACCCAACCATGAAAGCTTTTTTTATGGGTAGTGTTAGAGTCCCTATATGTGTCTCTACAATGGTCAGCGTTATTAAGAGCTGCAGCTAGGAACTACTACAATATGAATCCGTAAGAAAACTTCATATTAAGAGTTATTGGGCTTTCCAGAGCTGTAAGTAGCAGTCTGTCGAGTCCAACAGACCTGAAGCACAACAGAGGTCAGCCTGGAAACACTCTCTGAAATTTTGCAAGTCTGAGATTGGCCAGGCTATTGACAGGGTAGCATTTTGAGAGACTGTGTATGCTACTCAAAGGCATGTTTTATGCATCATGTTCATTGTAAGATATGACATTGTAAGATATGACAGAGATATGACAGCACCAAAGACAGAACATATGTACGTATCAACACAAACACAGTGCTTTGCAGTGAAGTGATTAGACAAACTAGTAGCAACTGTATAATCAGTAGGAAATCAAGTGATGTTCATTCATGTATTGTTGTTGTTGTTGTTGTTGTTGTTGTTTAGTCGTTTAGTCGTGTCTGACTCTTCATGACCCCATGGACCAGAGCACGCCAGGCACTCCTGTCTTCCACTGCTTCCCACAGTTTGGTCAAACTCATCCTGGTAGCTTCGAGAACACTGTCCAACCATATCGTCCTCTGTCGTCCCCTTCGCCTTGTGCCCTCCATCTTTCCCAACATCAGGGTCTTTTCCAGGGAGTCTTCTCTTCTCATGAGGTGGCCAAAGTATTGGAGTCTCAGCTTCAGGATCTGTCCTTCCAGTGAGCACTCAGGGCTGCTTTCCTTAAGAATGGATAGGTTTGATCTTCTTGCAGTCCATGGGACTCTCAAGAGTCTCCTCCAGCACCATATTAGCATTCATATCATTCATATCATTCATATCATTCATATCATTCATATCATTCATATCATCCATGTATGAGCCATGTTTAAACCACTGGGCTTCCCACAGGTGTCTGGTTGGCCACTGTAAGAAACAGGGTGTTGGACTAGGCGAATCTGGAGACCCACAGTTTCCCCACCCTTGTTCCATAGAATGAACCATATAATAAAATAGCCACACATTAAAATAATAATAATCTGGAAATATTTCATATGCAAATAGCAAATAATAAAAACACAGAGGTAGTTCAAAAGTGATAAAATTCAGAAAATAAAGGTCTAGAGCTAAGGCAGCAGATTTGTTTTATACTTACTCTTGCTGGTACATGCAGCCAACCTGAAAAGAACCCATCAAAACTGCAAGCTAATGGACTAGATCAGGCATTAGAGCTGAATGGATGGAGCACCTGCTATCCCTGTAGATTGTACAACCAATGGACGGTACTCAAGTGTTTAGTAGAGCTAATATTAAAGCTCCAGCAATATAATAAAAGCAGCAGGAAGCCCATCAGTTAGGAAGTTCATAGCAAAATATAGCAAAAATAGCTACAAAGGAAAAAATGGCTAGGTTCCAGAACAAACAAAGGATGCTAGCAAATCAAACAATATGAAAGGTGGAAATAAAGCCGCAGCAATTTAAGAAGGGAGCCTGTTGCTATATGAGACAATGCTTGAAAGAGAAGAAAAGACACAGATGGCCCCTGAAGAAATTAAAGTAGGGGAATTAGTACAGGATTTCTGAAAGCATAAAGTTCCCAAGCTCTGAGAAACACACCAAGCTGCACAGCAAATTAAATTGTATGCCAAATTGTATGCCAAAAATAATATGAGTAAATTGTGCATGTTCTCTAGTGCAGTTTGAACCGTTTGAGGCAAATTCTTAACCTCTATCCCCTGCCCCCAGCAAAACATTCACTAACAGGTGACTACTGGGGATCCTAACATCTTATTTTGACATAGACATGCAGCCATGACTGCATTCTTTAAACCTAAATTCTACTGGGGTCTCTGTGGTACAAAAGGTAGCACATGACACGACAAGAGAAGTGCAAGTGCAAGTGCAAGTGGGGTCTACTTTAAGTCCAGTTTCCAATTTTCATTTGTACAGTGCAAAGTACTACCAAAGTGATGATCTGGTATCAGAGACTACTAGGAGCTTTGATCCTGCATCTCCTCTCTCTGTTCTGTCACCTGCTCCAGTCCATGACTTCTCTTTCAAAAGAGACAGAAAAGGCAGTAGGCTGCTATTTCCCTGCTGGGAGTTGACCCACACAAGACTTCCCCTTCTTTCCTGCTTCTCACATGTTAGGGAATGATGAGCTGTTGTCTTCAAGCCTTTATTAGATCAGGTTATGGCTTAACAGGATTCAGCATTTTGTGCAAGGCCACCTTTTCTCTGCTCTTGTTCCTGCACCTTTGACCTTGAGTATTGTGATTCTTGTGAACCTCACCTCCCAGACGAATCTGCAGCTTCCACACTTCCTTCCTAAACATTCTAACACAATTTTGGGTTCCAAATATGTATAAGAAACATTTTAAGGGGGGAATAGTTCAATAAATAAATAAAAGCACTTATGTACTTAGCCCAAGGTTGCTAACAACATCAAATGGTACAAGTATAACAATGTTAAAAATAGAATAATAGAATTTTAATATTGAAAGAGACCCCAAGCATCATCTAGTCCAAACCTGGCATTATCAGCAGCATGCTAAACCAATTGTGCTCATTTGACAACAATCAACATGTAGCAGTGCAATCCTCTACATGTCTACTTAGAAGTCGGCCCCATTTTACTTCTTATTACTTTTTAAACTGCATAAAATGCTTACTCACAGCAGTGTGGAGCTCTCCACAGGTAGTCTCCAGGTGGACAATTCTTCCTGGATTAATCATGTGGCAACATGGCATCCAGTTAATGCATAGAACTGGAGCAAATGTGGATGTGGCTTCTCTTCTCAGACTAAAAGCTGATGACCTGCCAGAATAGTGTGACTGTTTTACAGGTCAGTCATTCTGGTCATCATTCTGACAGTGCAAAAAAGAAAGATAAAAATGCTGCCTATATTCCCCTTTAATTTGGTGCCCACTCACCAACCATCTGGAAATAGATAGGACCAAGCTGTGGTTCAGTAATGCCATCTCCTTCACCTTAAGACGGAATCAAATGCCGCACATTCAGCAACAGAATGCTATTATTATTTTGAAGACAGGATGACATCCTCGCATTAACACAGTGTGAAATCATGGTGGCAGTCTTCATGCTGTGTTATTTAGTTTGTGTCAGGTCACTGGTTTTCAATTCCATCAATACTATATAAAGCTAAAAAAAGCAATAGAATAATGATAATAATAACCCTACCCCTGCCTCTGAGCTATGCTAAAAGTAGTCTTGCATCATTGTAGCCATGATTGTGAAATAGTCCAAGATGAAATCTAAGGTGCTTTGGTTATGAAACAGACCAAGGTTAGGCATGAAAATGACACCGTCAGACAAGAATAGAGCAGCTACCTTGGGATGAAGAGCTCTCTGATCCATGGAGTTATTTTATGGGAGAATCAGACCTGGAGAGGGGCTTATAGCCTATCTAGTTTCACCTGCTGCTTGATACAGGAAACCCAGAGCTGGAGCATCTACAGCAGATGGCTGTCCATCTTCTCTGTTTGAAGGCCTCCAAGAAGGAAGAGCCCACAGCCTGGGTACCACTCCTAAACTGCTCTTCCCACCACGTTTTTTTGTTCTAATGTCCAACCCAAATCTAACCCCCTGCCATACAACTTAAGCTCTGCCGTTTGGGCAGAACAAGTATTTGCTCTCTTCTATCTGACACCTCTTCAGATCATGCTCCCAGCCCCATCTTTTCTTTATTAAGCTTAACATACCCAGTATGCTTTGAAATTGCTTACCAGAGTTAGCATACACAGCCTAGAAACTGGCTGTGTGTTGGCTACTTGTTAAAGCACCCTATGCTGGTAAGCAATTACACTGAGACTTCAGGTTTGGGAAGTGACAAAACCATATTTTTATTAAAGGAAATGTATATTGGATAGGAAGGGTTTTCTGTTCTAACTAGGAGATTCTAACTAATTGGAAATTCAGTATGACATGAGTACCAATGGCACCAAGTTTTGAAGCTGGGAGGAATGCAGTGATGAGCTATACAACTTGCCATACCAAGCTCATATGGGCTGAACCCAAACTCTTAAGAATTGGGTCAGAGTGTCATTACTCCCTGGTTGCAGCTGCCTTTTCTCTTTCCTTAAACATACATATAAGCTGAAGTTATTATCTTCCTCTTTTCATGTATCTGTATGACAGCTAAAGAAATAGAGATCACGGGTAGCCAATGTGGTGCTCTCCAAATGTTTTTTTCTAAATCATAACTGGGGATTCACTCATCACTAACCAGAATAAGAAATTGCTTGAATCTCAGCTTCTATCTATATCCACTGCCTTAGTAACCATTTCCCCAGATGACAATTCAACTAAATATGAGATTGAGGACCAGGTATTGGGCCATGGGTTAAGGCTGTTTCATAACTAGATTGTCTGGGCTCCGACTCCAAAGGCTATGACAAAAGGTTTTTGTGTGCAAGTCAGAAAGAAAACGTTATTCAAGGCTTACAACAGTACAGGTCAGGCTGTGTGTACAGATAGCTATAGCCACAACTAGAGAGTTTGAGAAGAGTACCAGGACTCCAAGACCAGATGAAAGTCTTGAAAAATGGTTGCACCCCTTCTTGCCAGCTTTTAAAGGCAAGATGCTGAGGGCATACTCAGACGACTCCCTACAAGACTGGTACACTTGGAGGTGCATGCTTCTCCAAGGGCCATGGGTCTATTGTCAGAAGATGAGGTGGCACCAAATTCTTGGTACCATGATGGAGATCAGATACCCTGACTCCATCAGCCAGCAGCCTCCCTTGTCACTAGAAAATCTAGCTGCAGCATTGATGAGGCAGCACAGGGAGGCAGTGGGACTGCCTCCCTCGCCTTGGGACCCTTTCCTTCCTCTCAGACTGCTCCCTGCTAATATAATCATCTATGCTAGGCTTCCTCAATCTCGGCCCTCCAGATGTTTTGAGACTACAATTCCCAGCATCCCTGACCACTGGTCCTGCTAGCTAGGGATCATGGGAGTTGTAGGCCAAAAAACATCTGGAGGGCCAAGGTTGAGGAAGCCTGCTCTATGCCTTCCTCCTCTTCTTCCTCATCTGAAAGCAACTGCCACCCCAACCCCCTGTGAGATACATAATGTGTGAGATTTATGTTTACAGCAGTAGGCTATTACAAAAGGATTGAGAATCTTCAAAGGCCTTAGCTGCTTGTACATGGAAACTCACTCCCTGATCAGGAGTGGTGTCATGAACCCCTGGCCTACTTGGCAGCAAGTCACTATGCCAAATCCATGCAAGAAAGGTCCAAGGGTCAGGAAACACAGTCCAGGGTCAATCCAAGCAGTCTGAAGTCCACCAGTCAGGATACAGTCCGGAGTCAAACCTGAAGCACAGTCCTGTAGAGGTCAGGAGCACCCAATCCAAGGTCCACCAACATGGGCAGTTGAGCAGACACATCACCTCAGTTCTGCTTCCCTTTTATACCTTGCATGATGATTGCAGCATCTGGGCTTGATGAGGCATGTGACCCTCACCTGTCATGAGCCTACTCCAGCTGAAGTATCACACACCTCCTCCAAGAGCTAGTGAGCTCCATCTGGCCAGCTAGGGAGCTGGGCTGTGGGCGCTTGCCTGCTTCAGCCTCCTAGAGCACCCCTCAAGCTACTCCCTATGCCTCAGAGCTCACCATGTTCATGGAGACAGGGGCCCCTCTGGCTCTGGTGATGGGTTCTGCTGCTCTGGTTCCTGTGCACTAACCTCTATCCCCTCATCATCCTCCATCACCCTGTGAGTACTTCCTTCCCCAACTCCTGCTTGCCCCAGTGTGTCCTAAGCCTAGATCCTCTTCCTTCTCCCTGTCATCCTGCTAGTTCATGACAGGTAGGAAACTGAATGTTTCAGCTGGAGCATGACATTCTTTCCTGTGCAGCTTTCCAAGGGCCAGTTGGTCCCCATAAAACTCCTTTCCCACCAGTTCTCTGGCTCTAGTCTATACAAGCCACTGATGTGAAGTGGAGCAATACATGTGCATTTTACCTTTGTGCCATAGGCTAGTTTCTGCACACACTAAAAGGCCCTTCCATTCTATATCCAGGCAGGGTATAATCATTGTCTGAGTTGAAGGACATATTTCAGCAGGTCAAAATAACATTCAAGTGTGAAGAAAGGGCAGTAAGGGTGAGGCCTGGGAAGAGTTAACTGGAAGAGTTCCAAGGGCCAAATGAAAAGGCTTGATGGGCTGCATTCAGTCTCTGGGTCTGAAGTTCCCCACCCCTGACCCAGATGGTCAACTGCCTTGCAGCCCTTCTTCCATTGAATTATGTTGCCTTAACTCATTACATCCTAAGTGGATGGGAAAACTTCACCCTCCTGTTTATATACGTCAATGTCCCAAATTATTTGTGAACTTACATGCATTATATTGCTTTGGATAGTTTAGTTCAGTTCCTTCGGGGTGGGGGGGAATAGAAAAAAAGAAAAGGAAAGGCTGAGCACAGCCTTAAGCAATGGTTTTTTAAACAGCATTTAAACATTTTCCCCTCAGGGAAAACAATATCCATTAAAATTCTATGATGCACAATATGCCAAGGGGGATAAAATGAGGGCAGGTTCCTTGTTCCAATTTACAAAGAACACTGGTTCTGTAGTGTGGGACTAATTCTGCCAAGGAAAACCCCTGAGCTCCCTAAAAGTGCATTGTTGCCAGTCATTTTCTTATCTAAGCCACTGGCAAGATTCCCATTGATCCCAGCAGGAGATGTTCAGTTTGACCTAAATGTATTGGGATGTAAACAGGAGGTTTTGAACCGCTCACTTTTTGTTGTTCCAATTTCCCATTTTATGCAGTGGCTGAACTGCATGTTGAAAGGTTTTGTCATATTCACACAGTGACCCACATCCAGAAGCACAATGCTGCTGCAACAATGCAGGGAACAACACCAGTGCTGATCAGGGGTGGCTGTTGTATACTAGGGATGCTTGAGGAATTTGATCTTTGTGGATTCCAGCATGAAATGACCTGATAAAAACCCTACTGACCCTGTGTTTGGTATACATGAGAGGGTGCCCAACCCATACCTTACACAAGGAGATCTACATGAGTACATTCTTTGAACACATAAAGGGCTTCTTCTGAACCCTCCACTTGACTCTGTCATTCAGTTCCTTCATAACACGTTGCTGGAATAACTGTTACGAAAAAGGAGCAATGCAGAAGCAAGCACCAGGTGGCTGGAATGGTAAACAGGATGTGGGTGATATTGGACTGTACCGTGGGAACCAGGCACAGTCTGTAAAGTGCTCTGAGAGCCGGATGTTACCTCAGAGCAGCACATGACCCTGTACTGGAAGTACATGGGTGGAGCTAATTCTTTCTCTGCATCTGGGAAGCAGAGTGTGCAGACATGTTTTCTCTGTACTGGTGAAAGACAGGAATAAAGACATGTAGATATATTTCTGTCTGTCTCTTTCCCCCTCCCTGGGAGAGGAGTGGGGGAGGAGTGGTGTGTTCTCCTTCACGTTGAGGAGAATCGCCGATTGGAGACCTCCTTTGATCTTGCCGGCAGACGCTGGCAGGAGGTCTTAAGGATTCAAGCCGGGCACCTGGAGGGTGGCCAAATTCCTCTGGACTAAGAGCAGAGCTGGAGGCTCTGACTTTTGGCTTGAATCCCGACAACTGGTAGCAGACCGATGGATATCTGATCTATGAGAATCTGCATGAGAGGTGAGAGGTCGATGAATCGTTGCCATCCTCTGCACCTAAGGAGATAAAGAAAAGCGTCTGCCTGCAGCCAGAAAGCTAAACAGACAGCTGGACACCGAGAGGAGTGTGTTTCAAGGCAACGGAGCCCCAAAAAAGGTATGCTGCATTTTGGGGGAGAGAGAATGAACGCAGAAAGGCTTATTTTCTGGTTCACAAGAAAGAGCTGCGTTTGAAAAAAACAAGCTCTGAGGGCAAGCTTGCATACCAGGAATTCCTGTGGTGAGATAAGGAGTTCCGTCCTGAGCAGGTTGCTAGGCAACGTCTGCCAGTAACTGAATGGCTGGGAAAGAGCCTGGGAAATCGAAAGTGTATCTGCGCAGCTGTGCAAAGGTTTTTGAAAACAGCCCAACAGTTTGCCTGCCAGTGAAGCAGTAAACAAAGACTTTTGGCATCCTTCTGTGTTTTCTTACTTTTGTTGATTGCAACCTTTTTAATGTATCATTTTGTACTTGGAAATCATGTTTGTGAATCCATGCTTTATCATGAGAGATTCCATCTGGCTATGATGTAGATATGCATACTTCTCTAATATTAAGGTACAAAATCTGAAGGTACCAAATCTGTATACATTACATTATACTTGTATTATTTTCCTTATTTTTTATTTTATCTTGCAGTCAAATGGTCTCCAACAAACATGCAATCATCAGCAAAAGCAGCCAACCCCCCCCCCCAAAAATAGGCCTCCTAAAGGATAGATGTAGATTTGGTTAATGACATGTGTACATGGCTTCACAAACCAGTGGTGAGAGCACTTGGATGCAGGAATGACTCTGCCCTCAGTTTATGAAGAAAGTTTGTGGGAGCTTGTGGTAATATGCATAAATTGCATGTAATCTAAAGTCAGGTTTTTAAACCAGTTATTTGGTTTAAGCATACTGTAGAGCTGGGTTTTATGTAAAATGTTAATAAGGCTTATATCTGCCCATGTTACTTTATCAGCTAGGATGAGTTAAAGTTCTTCTCATGCCCCCTTCTACAGAATCTATAAAATGTCTTATTGTGCAAAAATATAAAAAGTACTTTACATCAATATTTTATTGAAATTCTTTCACAGAAGAGTCATATATATTATGCCTTCAAGATGAGATGCAGGCTATTTTAGTAACAAGAGACAGAAATATATTGGATAATAGATGACATCTAACTTCATAGGCTTTGCTTTTATGAATCAAAATTCATTTAGAGATACTAAAGTGTGGGGTACATGGCAATGGATCAATATATGAAGTTCTACATTCCTGCTAAAGGACATAAAGACAGTATGTGCTAAGTCAACACAGCTGATGGAAGGTTATCATATTAACAGAGCACCAACAATGTCAAAAGCTCCCCCCCCCCCCGCGATTTTAAATTGAAACAAACTGGTGATCAAGACACATTTCCTTATATTAGTGAGACATATAACTTTATACTCCTTTTTAAATTTACAGATAGAGTTCACTTTTCTTTAGCTATACTGGAGGCATTTTATAGATACAAGAAACCACTGTGATAGCAGCTCGACTAGTAGGGCAGAGCCACAATGCCAGCTTCTCAGCTGCAATTCAAGGCACTTTTTGAAGAGGTAGTTTTGATTATGTGGTTTGAATCTTTGTAAGCATATTGGGAGCCATTCACGTGAAAGGCCTGCTAGTTGCAGCTTCCTTGACATATTTGGATTTCATAGTTGTTTGCATATGTCTCACTTTAATAAGCTACTTAAGGGATTAGCCATACAGCTCTGGGCAGATCATACATCTGATCTCATACCAGAGAAGCCTTCTCTGTTTATATACTTAAGAGAATCCATAGACAGAAACCTCCTGGCATTCAAGGAAACTACACCTGCAGCAAGTACAAGCTAGTTGACTTACTGGGAGAGAAGGTACAGCGATTTGAGGCCCACCTAGCCACACTTTGAGCTATCAGGCAGATGAGAAATTTCTCACTACAGCAGAGCAAATTGTTCTGGAACAGCAATGTGTGTGTGTGTGGGGGGGGTGCCCCTAGGGAGAGGGAAGATTGCCCAATGCAGGAGACAAACCCCTGAAGGAACTTGAGGCACAGAAGCAGGAGCCATGCTGTGTCATTGGAGCTGCAAAATTGATTTCATGCCATCACTCGGAGACTGATTCTGGATCAGAGGAGCATGAGCAACAGTTATGGACTTCACAACACACCAATATGGCTATGGAAAGTACAGTGTACAAAATGATTCCTGCCACTCCTCAGAGAAGAAGGAGATCTGTGGTGATGGAGGTGACAACCTACTGAAGGGAACAGAATATGAGATATGAAAGCTAGGAGCTAAATGGCCCCTTAAACATAGGTTATGGGTGCAACAACGGAATGTCTAGGCACACTTTTTTATAACAAGAATACAAAGCTGAAAATGAATGGACTGCAGCTAAAATACTATGTTTATTTTTCACATTGTCTAGTCCTTCCCCTGCCCGCCCTCCTCATACTCTTAAGAGGGTCTTTTCTCCAGTCTTCAAAGAGTGGCTGAAAGTGGCGAAGCAGAATCCGAGACCAAGGGAAAGAGACGGTGGAAGAAGACTGGAAGAAATTTAAAGTTTACCTTAAGAACTGTTGTAAAATTAATGAGTGCTAAAATGTTCTGAGTAATGCGAAATAGAATTGCAGCGATAAACAATTGGATATGGGAAAAAGGATTTAAAGGAACTGCCATAAGTAAATAAAATTAGGGGTTGCTGGAAAAATTTAAAACAAGGATGCAGAAAAAGGAGGTATGGGGAAGTCGTTGAAAGAAGGTTTAAGGAAAAGAAGGTTAAGAAATTATACATGTTTATATGTTTGTTTGTTTTTGTATTGTTTTGTATTGTTATTTAATATGTATTGGAAAATTAATAAAAATTTATTTAAAAAAGAAAAAAGAAAGTGGCGAAGCAGAAAAAGTCCTTCTTCCCTTCCACTCTGCAGTTTTAATCTGGAATTTCAGGTTCAGTACTGCTCCCAGAGCTAAGAAACTGCCTGCTCTAATGAAATTCCCTGTTGCAAAATGCACCTAGAACAATGGGAGTTTCAAACACTGGTACAGAGGTAACAATCTTATAAAGCCCACTGACCACAAGCCCACTGTGGATACAAATGAAACTACCAAACACAGCTTTCAGCATATAGCAAGGGACTATAAGACTCTGGGTAGAAAGCTGAAGGGCCCTGGAGTGGTTTCTTCACCACTCCTTCCCGTTGAAGGTTGTGGCAAAAGAAGAGTGGAGAATATGGGGAGTAAACCACTCTCTGCACTGATGGTGTCATCAGGAAAGGTTTGGCTACTTGGACCATGGTCTCAGCTTCCTTGAGGAAGGACTTCTGACAAGAAGTAGGCTGCAGCTCACAGTGGTTGGCAGAATGTGTTTGCTAAGAGTCTCATGAACCTGGTCAACAGAGCTTTAAACTAAATCTTGAGGGGAAGGCAAGACAATATTACAGATGACGGGGACATCTGGAAGTGGGGATAATAGTTTTAGTGACACAGAGGAAACTGGGGGAGCGAGAGCAATTCTATTATTCTAAGGCCTTTTAAGAAGCTTTTCATCTGAATATGAAGTTGTCCTTCACCTATTCATGAAATCCAGAAGCTGAAGAAGTCATACAAGACACTTGTTCTTTTTTGTTTTTGTTTTTGTTCTTTTGGTTAAAACTAGCATGTTTTCTTGTTGTTTAAATGAACTTCATTTGGTCAAATAGAGGCACAGAATCAAATCAGGATCTACTTAAACTTATGGATATAGTTCTGAGTACTTATTATGCTAATATTCACCATTGTTCAATAGTGGAAGGCAAATCAATAGGTAATCCTCAGTGACAAACCACAGCAGTGGCAATTAAACATGAGTAATTAAAATGCCAAATAAATTGGTAAACTAATTTAGGTTATTTATGGTCAAATATTCCATGCATTGAAACAGAAATAGCATCCACTACTGTACTTAGCACATCAACAATAAATATCATTCAAATGATGATATAACTAATGACAGTTTATTACATTTATCTTTAATTTCTTATAGCCCTGGGCCTTTTCAACACATGCATCAGAATGAGGTAGGAGAATCTTGCATTCCAATGTTCCAATTTTGAGTATGTGACTTTCTTTCCTGAGCAGCTGGATTTTGAGTGCTTGGCAAAGCACATTCAGGGTCGGAAGGCTCACATCCATTTGAGACCCAAGCCTTTTGAACTCCCTGGGTTTAAATCCAGAACATACTTAAATGAACTCTCACAAACCATCCCCACCACACTTAAGAAAAATCTTTACTCCTATGAATAACTATTCCTGATGTCCTAATTTGCTGGGAATATAGAAACTGCCATGCTGAGCCAGACCATTGGTCTAAGCAGATCAGTTCTGTCCATAACAATGGGCAGCAGGGTTCCAGGTTTTAAGGCAGGGGACATTGCAGACCCACTTGTAGTGGGTTGGCCAGGAGTCCAATAAGGGAATGGTGGGAAAGCCCACCAATCTCCAGTGACCAGCCTGGGAATTTCCCATGACCTGCTGCCTAGCTCTGGCATTGCTTCCAAGGGGGAGAAGTCCGGCCTGACAGGCCGCAACAACCATCCACCCTGTGACTGTGTAAGCAGCCATTTCCAGTCCCACCTGGAGGTGCTAATGTTTGGAAACTGCATGCAAAATAGATGCTCTACCACTGAGTTACAGCTCCTTCCCACAAGAATGCAAATTGACACCCCACCTGGATGAAATTACTTGGCTGGAAGTAGCGAGACATTTGTAAGACAAGGACTGAAATTTCAGCCATCTATGATGGTGTACATTAGCATATGGAAACCCCATTGTGACTAGATCTAGGAATAAAGAGAAAAGGCATGTAAAATGGGTTGAACTAAGGCCACATTTTTAATATAACTTCTGTGGGGAGAATGAAACAGTGGGTAAATTCAGATATGGGGATTATTGCATTAGTTTTCTGATTATAATGCTAGTGCTTCTATCCTGGATTCTAATGTTCCTTTTACACTGCACTACTACTTGTGTTATGGAACTGTGGCTTTTTGAGCAATATTCCACCAAATCATGCTAAATTTGAAATGGTGACAAATAACTATATGCTGGAATACCACCCCAAATTTCATCATGTGAAATTACAATGCAATTTTCCAGGTTAACAGGGCTGCAAACATTTTTCCTGGAGGCAAGTAATACAGAAATTAGCACTAAACTTATGCTGGATTCCACTAGATTTCCAGAAGTTGCTTTTACATCATGTGGAAAATCTCATTAAAAATTAAAGTTATCAGGTATGGAAACATTGGGGAAATGGAATAAAGTGCTGCCTGGATGCAACCAGTATGTGAAACTAATCTCAGCTGAATGCCTCGAATGAGCCAAACCATGTACATGGCCAGACATAACTCCAATGCCTTGGCCTCACCCTCTGATGAGTTGGGAGGTCTTCCTCCCCATTCCCTCCTGTGGCCCTACAACTCTGAGCAGGTGTGGAAGGCAACTCTCAAGAATATTCCATAACCTGTCTAAAGGCCAGGCTACTTGAAATGCCCACCATCACCTTCAAAAATGCCTAAGAGTCCTAACCTAATTTACTACTCTATAAATTACATTGTCCTGCCCAGTTCATCCCTAAACACATGCCCTCTTCAGCCTTCAATGCGGAGTAGGTGAAAAGAACAGTACCTGGTCTATTTGACCAATCTAGGGGCAGTCAAACAATTCCTATTCAGCCCCAAAGCGACTAGAAGACTTGCACTAAACTTGAAGATGGACTGGGATGGGTCCAGAAGGTCAAAGAGGCTGATGTGGGTTTGATGTGGACTTAAACACTCCATGGGAAGCTTTGCCCACAACACCGATGCTGACATGCATGCACACACCCATAAGTCAATTGATCTCTCCTCCCCACATCTGACTGCCAATGGTGCTCCCCATCCACAGAAGTGATTTTTGAGAGGGTCAAATGTTTCATTTCCCACAGTTTTGAGGACAAATTGGAATTCCCTTTTCACAACTCAACTCTCTAGCATTCTCTTTCCAGTTACTCTTCATTGGATTAGCTGGAGGAAGGTGGCAGAAGGAATTGAAGTAGTTTTCCCCCCCTCACAAAGGAGAACAGTTCAATATATAAAATGGGTTTTATTGTTGTTTTTAAAAATTATTTCACAAGGCTTTTCAATTCCTTTTTTTCCCAACTACAGTTGCCTCAGGAGAAATAAGTACACAACTGCCAGGGGACAGAACAAAGTGTTTAAGCTTGATGCAAGAGGTTGTACATTTTAAAGAAAGAGAGGGAGGGGGGACCTCAAAATGTGTTTCTTACAACCATAAGTAGAGGAGAATTTTATTCATATGTTGTGATTCCCCAAACAACAAAGGGATTTAGACCAATTTGGTACATATCAAATACATTTATTGCACACTGATATCTTTGTAGGCCAACCAGCAAAGGTAATTCAATATTCCAAAGAAAAGGGTATTACAGTACAGCTGCTCACAAACCTAATGCTCACAGGTTTCAATTTTTGTTCAGGCAACATTTTAACAGGAACAAGAAGATTCCAATAGCCATTAATTTGCTTTTGTTCAAGGCAAAGGCCTCAATCACACCAATGTAATTGCGTGCTCCTGCATCCCATTTGGTCTCTAGATAGCTGATAGCAGATTCCAAACCACACTGATTACTAGAAAATTGCAGTGAACTCCCTACTGAACTAATTAAGGCATGTGACTCCTTTACTTCATTTGGAAAACATGATTTGTGTGGGCTGCAAATAATCATGTCTTCTATTTGCATAACCTGAAGAACTTCTACAGTCTTGAAAAGAAGATAAACCTTTTTCTTTAACTTCAATACAGTGTGACACAAATCTAATACACTCTTTCAGAAAAGTAGTTAAGGCTTCAATCCCAAATACACTTAGTTGGGACTGGAGTAAACCCCGCTAAATGCTATGGGACTTCTTCCTGAATGCATAGGACTGAGCTAATGATATGAGAGGACTTCCTAAAGTGTCACACAATTTTAATCAAAGAGTAGGAGGATTTTGGTTTAGCAACAATTTGATAGTTTAGTGTGGTAGGATTCTACCTCTGTCGCTCCTCCTTTGGGAGACATAGACACGCTCAAAATTGCAAAATAAAGTGCAAGGCTTTAAAAGAACAACCACCCAAGCCTACAACAGCCTAGTTAAAATGAGATAAAATATAAGAACATAAATATCAGCCCTTGATTGCTCCAAAGGCCTCTTTAGGTCAGCATTCTGCTCACACAGTTGCCAACGAGACTGCCTATGCAAAACCTTTAAAGTCCTCCATTTGGTGGTCATCACTATACATATATTGTGGTCATGAGCGCCCCCTTTCCCCTGCGATCAATGTCAGCACCCTGTGGGCACATGGAGGACAGAGTTCTCTTTTGCTCAGGTCCTGATTTTGTGTTTCCCACAGGCATCTGGTTGGTCACTGTGATATGGATTGCTCTCCTGATACACATAAAATAAGTGGACTTTTTAAAGATTCTGAAACCCCCTATGCCCATTTTTGCATCTTTCTGAGGTGCCCGCCCCTGCTTTGGACCCAAATAACATTACAGAGACATTCTGAGAAGCACAAATATGGTCACACAACTCAGCTTCCTGGTTCAGCTCAGCACAGATTTTACTGAGCGACAAGAAAGTCCCCACCCTCAAATACTGAGCTTTACTTATCACATGTTTTGTGACCTTGTATTTCCACACCTGCCTAGGTTTCATTACTAGCTCTTAATTGTGAAATTTTTTGTATATAAAATATTATGACTCATTTTGCAAAAAGCAATGTGCCTGTCTAAATGGCAAATTCTGCATTATTTAGGGGTAATCATTTTTTCATGTCTTTAACCACCCAGCCAGAGTAAATATGGTTGCTGACTCTAAACAGAGAAGCATTGTTCTTGTTCATTGGCTTATTTATGACTATACTCCTTGACTAATTAACATTTTTAAGTACCTTTCCTGCCAGACAATGACTACTTTTCTCAACTTTCCTTTCAGACACAGTATATAATAAATCACCACAGGGGAAAATCTTTATTTTTAATATTCCCATTAATGTACTTAATGAACATTATTGAATTTTTGCCAAGTACTTATTGGAAACGTAGAAGAAATATTTGTGAACTAATATTTTATTTCTGTCTGTTAAGATGCAGTGTTACGCTGACCATGGGATTTTAATAATTAGAACTTTATTAGAAATTTATTCTTGGTTTCTATGAGTGGTCTGTACTTTCCAGAGTGAAGGAGAGAGAGAGAGAGAGAGAGAGAGAGAGAGAGAGAGAGAGAGGTGGAAGGGGAAAAACAGAATGGATATTAACTGGTGAAAATGACTGTGCTAAGCAACTGACACACTATGCATCCTTTGGGTAGAAATTGTCAGGGAAGAGTCAGAACGTGCTGCTTCGTCAGTAGCAGGGGAGGGTTCTGAGCAGGAACTGTCAGAAGAAGAAGACAGGGAAATGACGCATGAAGCAGAACAGGGGGTGGAGAGTAGTCAGGTGGAGCAGGGGGTCAGAGATGGTGAAGAGCCCAATAACCCACTAGAGCCGGGACAGGGAGGTTCAGACTCAGAAAGTGGGGGAGCATTCACATAAGCACAGGCAAGGAGGGAAATGAAATGTAAAGATCAAAGCCATTTCGTGAGGTTTCCACGCCTACTTTGTTGGCGCCGGAATTGAAAGCAGCCACTCCCCAAATCTGACTCGACAGGTTTGGACTCATGATTTTGAACTGTAGGTGTTCTTTTGTATATAATAAAGACTGTAAATATCACACTGAGTGTACTGGAGTGTTACTGCGAAGAGGGAACACCACCTTGATAGAAATGGAGAATTCGTGGCTCTCCAGATGTTGCTGGACTACAACTCCCATCTCAAAATGAAACATTTACATAAACATGAATAAACCTTAATGGCTACCTTTTATAAGCCAAGAGGGGCAAGTGGCAAAAGAACAGGTGATTGGCCAAACCCTTTCAAGTATGTCATCAGGCCATGAGTGGTTGGTGCTCTAGACATCTCTAAAAAGGCATCAATTTTGGTGTGAAGGTGATTGACTTTATTCTCTTGGTGCTTTGCAAATTTGTCACAGCGTGACTTGAGGTTTCTGATATTCCCACATAAGGAATATACTTCAGCAGCCTGCTAACCACCTGAAGTAGCTCTGCTGCATGGCTACTTAAGGACCAAATGGTGGTGGTGACATAAGCTTTCTTCACCACCATTATTAGCACAAGATAGGGATGTACCCTAACCTGTGCTTGGTCATCTTGGCTACAAGTCTTACACCATGTGCTCCAGCCATCATTCATCCTATTTCACCACCCACAGTTCCCCAGAAAACCAGGGTACCCTGAGAGATCCACAGGACCAAACAGGTCACTTGGGAGACACAATATTCACCATTCCAAAGTGAGGCCTTGGCAGAAGTGCCTGCCATGTGAACAGGAAAATATATTGACCTAACACACCTACTGCCCATTCTATTTCAAATTTCCACCACTATATTGGCTCCCATTTTTGTAAGTTTCTACCATTCCTTGGGGGAACGTGAGTGGCACTGTGGGTTAAACCACAGAGCCTAGGGCATGCCGATCAGAAGGTCGGCAGTTCAAATCCCCACGACGGGGTGAGCTCCCGTTGCTTGGTCCCTGCTCCTGCTAACCTAGCAGTTCGAAAGCACATCAAATTGCAGGTAGATAAACAGGTACCACTCTGGCAGGAAGGTAAATGGCTTTTCCGTGTGCTGCTTTGGTTCGCCAGAAGTGGTTTAGTCATGCTGGCCACATGACCCAGAAGCTGTACGCCAGCTCCCTTGGCCAATAAAGCGAGACAAGCGCTGCAACCCCAGAGTTGTCCACAACTGGACCTAATGGTTAGGGGTCCCTTTACCTTTACCTTTTACCATTCCTTGGACCAAAAGACTTTTGTGTGTGCACACACTATTCTTTGGATCCTGATATCAGCCTTCTGCAGAAAAGACCCATCTCATATTCACGGCAACTCTTCTTCTAGCCCTTATTTCTTCATTTTCCATCTTAATTTAGCTCCTTAATTTCTCCCCCCAACCTCATATTTCTCTAACCAATTAAGTGGCAAATATTCCATTATGTTTCATTTATGATTACTGTAGCATAGTTGAGGTTTAATTCTCAGAGGCTGTCAGAAAATCAAAAGAAAGGTATGCATGTTTATAATATACATATAATACAGATGTCAGATTCTGCCCACCAGCACTAATATCTAATATAGAAAGCCACATTTTGGATTGTCAAAAAAATGGAATTTTCATATTCTTGAGTGCCATCTACTGTTAAGCTATTCCCTTTATGCATTCAATATAAAAATACATTACTTCCTAAATCAAACAAACTACCAGCAATTTGTTCAACACTTTGGGGTCATGAACTTCTCTGATGAAGTACATTTGTCCATTAATAGTGAAAATCAAATATGAAAAGGGATAAATTCAATTTCAAGTTATTCTATTTTTCATTGGGTGGCCTCTATTCACTAAATACCAAAACCAAAATGTAACTTTAAAAATAAATTATATTATACTTTCATGCTTAAAGCTGAAATGAACTTAAGAATCACATATGAAAGCTAAGACCTCACCACATGGGTCACTTGATAGAATGAAAACCTTAAAATCTAGTTTTCGATCTTTGGTTTTCCCTGCCCTTCCATAAAGTAACAGAATTCTCTGACAACTTGATATTTAGCAGTAGAAAGGAAATGCACATACAGCATCCATTATAAATCAAAGCATTGTGTATTCAGTAGGTTTTATAATATGAACACCCTTGATCATATTTCATCTTACAGCAACTTTGACTAATCATAAGACTATGGTTTTGAAAAAAATAAAACTAATTCCTTACTAAACTATTTGGTGTGTAATTGCTCTGTTTTTCATATACAAAGACTGTCTACAAGCTTTCATCTTTTAAGAAACAGATAAAACACCGAATCCCACCAATTGCTTTACTAACAAATAAGTGGATGAGATTGGGTGTATGGGTAGCAAGTGATGGGGTGGTAGCCATAGTTCAAATTGATGACTGGCTGTGGGAACTGTGGGATCGCTAGCATGAAGACTGACAAGAAAACAGGTGAGCCTGGGTATGGACTGAGATCAATATACCTGCACACTAGGCCTGCATGATTTACAACTTGAAGCTGAGTTAGGAACATTAGTCATGTACCGTGGCTGGCAAAAAGCAAAATAAACCACATGTTTGACTGTAACCTGGCAAAATGCATTTGTTTATTTGCCTTATCTATAATTCACCCTTCACCACATTCCTGGCTCACAAATACATCACATAATAGTAATAAAATAAACAGCATACCCTATGAAAAATCAGAATAATAAGACAAACAGATCAGCAGGATATAAATGCAGGCAATAATATTATCTGAGTCATTCAAGCAGTAGCCCAAAGGCCTACCCAGAGAGGTATGACTTCAGCTGCCTAGTTCTCTATGCATTTCAGAGCATAGGTCATTCCAGAGCTACCCACTACCCGCTACCCCTACTTGGATTTCTCCTAACTGTGGGGTCACTAGCACAGTCTCTTCTGCCCTTCTTAATACTCAGATAATTCTTCAAGGATAGCACATTGCAATGGTTCAATCTGGAGGTTGCCAGAGATTGGATAACAGCGGTCAGGCTGGACAACTAGCCAGAGATAAGGGGGATCAAAGGTTTGAAAGGAAACAGCCCAGTGATAAAGGAGTACAGCCCATAAGAAAATGCAATTTTATATATTAGGTGTACATATATCCCATGTGCTTACAATTCTTGAGGGCCTCCTACTGATGGTCCAGGATCAGTCTAGAGGAGAAAGGATCTCCATCAGGTCTTCTTCCTGGTCCTCTGACTTGAAACCAACCGGTGCAGCTGACTGGCTCCTGTCATAGGGCAAGGGCCTCAGAGGGGCCCAACAGCACCTGGGATCCTAAGCAATACCAACTGCACACCCAAATATCTTGAATGTTCCTACCATGCTTGCACATGTGCAAATGATCTATGCAAATCAGAGCTCCAGCTATGAAGGGGCATGCTTCTCCTCTCACCGGGAAACACATTTGTTGTTGTTGTTGTTGTTGTTGTTGTTGTTGTTGTTCTTCTTCTTCTTCTTCTTCTTCTTCTTCTTCTTCTTCTTCTTCTTCTTCTTCTTCTTCTTCTTCTTCTTTATACTCCACATTTTCCCCTGATAGGGACTCAAGGTGGCTTACAGATAAAATAAGAACAGCTAAAAAGATAGAAAAAAGCAAACATAAAACAATTGAAACTATAAAATTAAGAGTTGCATCAAAAAAAAAAAATACTAGAAAATGGAAAATAGTAAGTTGGCTTTTGGTCCATGTGCTGTTGCTGCTTCATATTATCATGTAAATGGGATCCTCCTAATTGAGGGTCCTGGTTGTGCACGGGCACTCAGGGCACACCAAGGGTTAATTGGAGAGGTGTAACCCAAGCTCTAGCCATAGCCCTGGAATTATGCCAGGCTGTCTGGGCCAATTGCCTGGGGGTGGCATGATCCCGGGGCTGTTAAGAATGGCAGCGCAATGTAATTGGGGGCACTTGCTTCACACTGCCGAACACCCGCCCCCTCCCTTTGTTAGGCAGTGTTGATTTGGCCTTGCTTTGGTTTGGGTCGCCTATTTTGGAGCAGGGGCTGGGTAGGAATTTTTCCATTTGGCAGATTGGCTATAGCCACTTGGTTTTCACCTGCCCCCTCAGCAATCATCACAACTTGTAAGGTGGTGGTTAGGCATTGGCTCATTGAAATGTGGGGCAGGGGAGGTACGACCATCACCTGCTCCTCCAGGAACAGGGTATTCCCTTAAAGGAATCTGGGGGTCCTGGATCTCATCCGAAGTCCGCTTGAGGGGCTAGGGCCATGCCAGGACCACAGGAACCCTGGGGTGAGCTTTGGTTGGTCTTCATCGATGTTGCTCCCTCATTTGGTTTACCCTTTTAGACTACCAATCAGAAAGGTGGAGTCAGTTATAGTTTGGAGCCAATGCCTAAGGCAATACCGCTCACATGGTTGTATTAATTAAATGTGGCCAAAATTTGCCCAAAAATTTAAACTAAAATAAGTGTCAGTGGAAGTTATTTCAAGGGGGGTGGGATCCTGGGGGCCTCGAAGTGCAACAAACAGATTAGGTCAAATTCCTTAATCATAGAAGTGGTATGTACTTAGTAGATGTATTCTATACATACAATTGGCATATTTTTAGTCTTAGCTTTGGTCAGTATCTAAAGGAGCAGACATTGATTTCTACCTGACTCAATATCCAGATTTATTGATCCGAATGATTAATATTGAATGAGGCCAAGGCACAGGTCAGCAGTCTTCGTCTAATAAAATAAGTCCTTATGTCTATCAGTGTGTGTGTGTGTTGCATTATGCAGGAATTTTCTTTAGCATTCTGACTCACTTTTCTAACTCCAATCCGCATTCTGCATGCCTATCTGGCATATCTTGTCCATTTTTGCTGGTAAAAGGCTCTTATTCCTTAGACTCCACATATTGTCTGCAGGATGCTCTTTCCTACAAGATTGTGGGGGGAGGGTTGGAGTTTGGGATACCATGTTAAAAAATATTGTTGCACACAAGTCTTTTTCCCAGACAGTTTCACCACTCACAAGTCCCTGGTATACCAGGGATAAAAGAAAGCTCCACAGTACTGGAGAGGGCACTCAAGAGTGATCCTGTCAATGACTCATCTCATCGCTTCATTCCAGAGTGAGATCAGAGCCTCAAAAGGATTTTTAGTTTTCTCCAGTGGAATATCCCTTAGATTATTTAGGAATCTAGTATCTTCCATGAGTCTCTGAGAATGAAGCTTGCTAACCGTTTCCCCAACCCTACAGCTTAGATCTATTCTCAAGGCACAGTAAGTTGCAGTCAGTTTCTAAGTCCTAGATTCGCTCCTTTCTCATTCCTTTATCTTTGGTAACAACAGCAGCTGATGTTGCCTGATCATCCAGGGTGGCGGGTGGGAGAGGGAGCAGGAGTTAAGCAACCTGGTGAATCTGTGAGCCCTGCAACATGCACATATGGTAGAGTCTACCAACATGTTAGAAATTACTTCATTTCCAGATCATATGTTAACATCACTTACCAAAGCTATCAGGAAGGGAGCTGTGGTTAAACTTGAATTCATCAAGGAAATGGTCCATGTTTATGTCCAAGAAGATGGGATTTCACAACTAAAAATTATTGTGCTTCAGAAACAGAGGACCAATATGTTGTGGTGGTTACTGTCAAATGAGAGCCTGGAAGACCAATGTTCTCCAGCATTCCACCACTCACTTGGAAGCCAGGTCATGATAGAAGCCAATGTGGGATGGGTACATCCATGGCTGCAAAGGAACAACTGGCAGCCTTAAAGTGCAAAGAGAAATGTTTCACCTGATATAATGGTGATGACAAGTCATTAACAGGTGGATGCCCCGGTCCACTTGCCAAAGAGCCCCCACAGTGGGTGGAGCATTACAGGGCCTAGACAGGAATGCAGACAGGCTGGGAGAGAATGTGGGTTTGGGAGAGCACCTGAAAATTTGTTGGCTTATCGGACTACATCCTAAATGTCACTATTAACAATTATATAATTGGGGTGTTGTTGTGTTTTTGTTTTGTTTTTTGCTCCTTCTGACATAGTTATCATATCATTATTAATTTCTACATTTGTAGGTGTCTTTTGGCAAGTAAGGCACCTCCAAACTGAACTATCAAAATGTTGGAAATGGGTATTTTATTTGTGAATAGGCCCAACAAGCCCCTTGTGTCACATTAGACTCTAATGATTCAATAATCATTAACAGCCTACATTGTACAGAGACTTTTTCATAGCTGTTTACCAAGCAACAAGGTTTCAATTAGAATACTGTTTATTCTGATTTGTGATTACTGGCAGGTAATCGAGTTCCTTAGAGCAGGGTGTATGCCAAATGAAGCTAGATAAAATCTTTCCCCAGAGAGGCTGGGCAACGCATCTAAATATCAAATACAGTAGGTCCAGAATGTGGATATATATATATATATATAAACTTAAAACTTAATGACAGTGAAGGTCTGCCATCCATGCAAGGGAAAAGGGGAAGTGAGAAATGTATAATCTCAGGGCTTTTCTCAGGCTTATTCCAGCTCCAGCACATACAGTATAAATGTGGCCTGTGTCTGAGGTAACTGAGGTAACTGAAGAAAAGTTGCTAAACACACCATGTGGCTGTAATCTGATGCATCTGAAATATGATCAGGTAACACTGCCAATTAGCAGCACACATTCAGAAGAAGGCTTCTTCTTCTTCAAAGATCCATGGTTGTCTTAAAATGCAGCGAACTCCATCCATCAAAAAATTACTCTTTCTGGTGTCTTGACTTTGGATGAAATGCAGATGCTAGCAAAGTCAATGCCAAAAGACGCTGGTAGCCATAATCCTTCGGAATTTCTTCCCATATTTAGTATGTCCAACTATGGGCAAGACTGGCCAAGTCACCAAACTATTTTCTCTATTGTATGTGAACTGGTAAGAGAAATGAAAACGGTGACAGGATAATACCTCTATTGTTGTTGTTGTTTAGTCATTTCGTCGTGTCTGACTCTTCGTGACCCCATGGACCACAGCACGCCAAGCACTCCTGTCTTCCACTGCCTCCCGTAATACTTCTATTAGTGCTAACAAAAAGCTATAAAGTAGTCACCAAGTTTGGGTGTATTCTTCTTTACATTAAACAAGAACAGTAAAAGGTAAATCTAACCTTTTAATACCATTCTACCACAACGTCTGATGTCTAAACTGGAAGATCTGGGGCTTCCGTTATCACTTTGTGGGTGGATATTGGACTTTTTGTCAGACCGCCCCCAGAGGGTTCGGTTGGGCCCTTATACCTCTAATATGCTTAAGACTAACACAGGAACACCACAGGGATGCGAACTCAGTCCGCTCCTTTATATTCTCTACACGTACGATTGTGTCGCTGCTCACCCTAGTAATAGGGTTGTCAAATTTGCAGATGACACAACCATGATTGGGCTCATCCTTGAAAGGGAGGGTGAAACGGATTATAGAGATGAGGTGGAGCGGCTGACAGAGTGGTGCAGAGCTAACAACTTGCTCATAAATACAAGGAAGACAAAGGAGCTTGTGGTGGACTTCAGGAGACAGAAGAGCAATGTCCAGCCACTTTTGATTGATGGGGTCTGTGTGGAGAGGGTAACAATGTTCAGATTTTGGGGCATTGAATTACAAGAGGATCTGTCCTGGAGTGTCAACACAAGGGGGCTTGTGAAGAAGGTGCAGCAGAGACTGTACTTTTTGAGAATTCTAAGGAAAAACCATCTTCCGCAGAAACTGCTGCTTGCCTTCTATCACTGTGCCATTGAGAGCGTGCTCACTTATGGCTTATGTGTGTGGTACGGAAGCTGTACTACCCAGGACAGGATGGGGTTGTGCAGAGTTGTTAAGGCAGCAGAGAGCATTGTTGGCTGCCCACTCTCCACCTTAGAGCAGATTTATGCCACAAGGTGCCATAGGAAGGCACTGGACATAGTAAAAGATCCATCGCATCCTGGTCACTGTCTCTTTGAGCTTCTGCCGTCGGGACGGAGATACAGGACGATGAAGACAAGAACGAGCCGTCTTAAGAACAGCTTCTTCTCCAGAGCGATCTTGGCCCTGAATGGGAAGCCTGGACTTTGAAAGTTATCTAATCTTCCTTGCTGTACTATACTGTATTGTTTTAATTAGTGTTTTTATGGAGCAGTCAAGTAATTTCGTTGTCCCCGAGAGGGGGCAATGACAATAAAGATATTATTATTATTATTATTATTATTATTATTATTATTATTATTATTAAAGAGGTTGCTTGGAAGTATGAAAAGCTGTGGGCCACTGAACACTATATCTTTAAAGCACATTTGAAGTACATTTCCCTCCTCAAATAATTCTGGCCTTTGCAGTTTACCCCCCATTTAATTATAATTCCCAGCAACCTTTAACAAACTACAGCACTCAGAATTCTTTGAGGGGGGAACTGGCGTTCTACTGTGCTTTAAAGGTATAATTTGTACACAGTTGTATAGAAGCTTTCTGGGTGGGTCCTGTTATGAATGCTTTTGAATACTTAATACCCCACACATGGCCAACACCAAGTAAAAGCATTCCCAACAGCCCTCTCATGACAACCATAATGTTTGAAAGTGTGTGCATCACAGTGCTTCTCTTCTTATAAACAGAGATTTTGCTCACAATGTGCATATAAAATATCCGGAAATCATCATGTGCACTACACCATAAATCTCCACAGACCAACACTCTTTTAATCTTGAAATTATGATTTCAGTGGGTGGAATCTATGAAGAAATTTGCCTCCATTAGTGAAATCAAAACAACTTGCTGATATTTCAGCAACTGTTCTTCCTTTTTCTCTGCTCTATGAAATTAATTTTATGAGTCTGCATGCATATTTCAAATGCTGCCAAGGAAAATAGCATGAGACTCTAATCTTGTAGCTACTTGATTGTGTAAATGGAACAGCTTATATAGAAAAAGCCTTGGATCTCAGATACAAATGAAAAGATATGTATTAGCCAACAATATGATCTTCAGGCAGTTAGAAAAACAGTTTGAACATTGCAGATTAAGATATATGAAGTTATGCAGTACTTCCTGCAGTTTTCTATAGCAAAGCTGCCACTGGAACAATTAATTTACCAGTATCCGCCATACATCAGGTGCATGTTTTCAGTGTGTAGAAGCAGCAACAACAACATTAGCTCCTGTTAACAGTTAACTTCCCTCAAAAATATAAGAATAATAAATAATACCTTAAATAATCCATTATACATTAAATAGAAATCACCCATGTCTCCAAATAGGTGCACATAGAGTTTTTCACACAATTAGCTTGTGTCCTTGTAAATCACAGATCTCCAGCATTTAAGCTATTTCCATAAATTCACCAATTGCCCACAGTTCACCCCATTCTTCCCCTCAAAGCCTCTCCCCTTCCCCGAGCACCACCACCTTTTAAAGGAGAGGGGAAGTGCTTCATATAGCAGTTTGCTAATCCACTGCATGAAAGGCTTTCCTCTACCCACTCATTAAACCTAGCTGGAGATTTGCCACACAAACCCCAGAGCATGACAACACCTTACATTTTTATGTATATAGGAAGATACAAGCATAGCTCCCCCCCTTTCATTTTTCAAAGTGGTGTATTAAAAATTGATCTCAGTGGAACTTTCTTCCCACTGAGGTTAGTAGACTTACTGAGGAGTAAATCTTACAGAACTCAATATGACATATTTCTGAGTAGGAATGCATAGCATATCACTGTAAGTCTAGCTAATCTTACAAATCCACTTGTTTATCAATGTATCTACTGTGTCCAACTTGACATTTTGACATCAAGAAGTACTAGTCATGAGCTGGATGGAATAGAATTTTTGAAGGCACCCTGATTTTTTCAATCACAAATTCGCAGAAGCAATCCATTTAATTTCCTGCACATATTAGTGCATTTTCAGGCTGTGCATAATAAAAAAAGTTATTTTTTGTTATATAATTTCTAAGGATCTTTATTTACCAAAGTCAATGGTGACAAACCAGATAATATCATTTCTTCATAAATATTTGAAAGCTGCATTTTGCCAGTTAAGTTCATCTTTTCATTTGATCTAAAATCTGGCCTTTAGAAAATGCCATAGAAAACCATTAGGATAGCTTCAGCTGTGTTAAATGGGTAAAAGTAAATGGTGATTGCTGAGAATAATATGCTTTGCCCGTAGCATAAGTGAGGAAAAGGCTGAATAACTTTATTACCTTTAATAATACTCACAGTTATGCAAGTGTGAGCAATCAAACCTCACTATTTTAAAAATGACTACCTGTGGGTGTTTGTAAGGAATAGAGTGGTTTGTATGTAATATAACATGAAACTTTATATGCAAAAAATGGGTCGACTTCTGGTGGAAGTGAGCTCTGAAAGGGAACAGGGGACTCCTTATATAGCTAAATAGGCCCAGGAAAGGTCTGTCTTGTTTTAACTTCACAGCAGAGCCAGCAGGCAGCTATTCTCCCTGCCCCATAAACAAAAACCAAACAAACAAACCACCTTCTGCACAATGTTATGTCATGACACAGCATTAAAAAAGCTCTTCTGCAAAATAGTGGCCACAAAGCGTGTTCCCCCTAAAATTAGAGCACGTGTTGCGGTGGGGGCTGCCAGGCCAGCCCTCTGTTGCCAGGCAGGTTAATGGTTATTGCCTGGTGCAACGATTGGCTGACAGGGTTGCTGGGGCAAATTGCATGTAGCAAATTGGCTTTAAATATTGGGGCACACTGCTTTTGCTTTCTCTTTCACAGAGTGCATGGGATCACCCGCCCACTCGCCCTGTGTTCCGGTTGACCTTGCTATGTCTGTCATGGGGTTGTCTGCCATTGGGGCAGGGGCCTAGTAGGAATTTTGTCCATTTGGCTGATTGGCTGGTGCCATTTGGTTTTTGCCTACTACTTAGCAATTCGTCAGAACTTGTAAGGTTGCGGTTAGGCATTGGTTATAAAAATTGGTTGTGGAGGGGTCAGGATAGGCTGTACCTGCCCTTCCAATGGTGCTGGAAGGGAATTCTGTTAAAGGAATCCTGGGGCTTGCCACGATTTTGTCCAATCCCTGAAATGGGACCAGGGCCGGCAAGCCTTGGGGAGCTGGTTGGGTGAGCGGTGAGGGACTGTCGCTCAGCTCAACTGATCCCCAACATTGTTTTCCCTTCACTGGCTTCCGAGGGAGTTCGGAAAGTCAGTTCTGTCCCAGGCGGGGGGACAGATAGTCATAATCAATGTCTAAGCAATCACTCACAGATTTTGTATTTTAATAAAGTTGTGGCCAAAATAGTGCCAAAAACCTTAAACTAAAATTACTTGTGATTTGTGAATTATTTGAGGGGTGGCTTGGGGACCTCCACACGCAAATAGTGATGGGAAAGATGTTTGTATAGTTCAAATTTGAATGTGAGCCTACCAAATTTACACTTCCTGAAACAATGAACAAACTAAACCACAGCTCCAAATATTGTGACACAAGTCTCCAACTTAAAAACAGACAAACAAACAAACCATAGAATTGTGCAGTAGGAAGAGACCATCTAAGGTCATCTAGTTCAACCACTGGCAATCAGGAATCACAGCTCAATAAACCCTGATCATTCAACCTCTGTTTAAAAATCTCCAGTGAAGGAGCGTCCACCACCTTCCGAGGAAAGTGTGCATAAAATACAAAAATATTCATGAAAATAACATACCAAAAATGCATTATATTAGAGGGAGTTGCTTGGGAAAGTATGTATATTAAAATAAATGTGTGCCAAAATGCATATAATTTTGGGTGCAGAATTTTTTTATTAAAAAAAACCCCAAATTGATGTGATTATATGGAATCATGGAATTGTAGAATTGGAAGGGACTCTGAGGATCATCTAGTTCAACCCTCTGCAATGCAGGGCCTCAGATGATGATCGCAGTGTCCGGATTGGTTCATATGGGGAGAGGCGCTCCTTGAGGTATTGTGCTCCTGAGACGTTTAAGGCTTTATAGTTGCATGCACTGCAACAGTCCTGGTGGAATTTGGAGGTTCATAAAAGGGAAGTGCGAGAATTTATATCCACCATATTCTTCCGATGAAAATCTGTGCTAGAAAAGAATCATTGGCTTCCCTCCCACCCTGCTAGTCATGGCTAGGTAAAGGTAAAGGGACCCCTGACCATTAGGTCCAGTCGTGTCCAACTCTGGGGTTGCAGCGCTCATCTTGCTTTATTGGCTGAGGGAGCCGGCATACAGCTTCTGGGTCATGTGGCCAGCATGACTAAGCCGCTTCTGGTGAACCAGAGCAGCACACAGAAACACCGTTTACCTTCCCGCCGGAGCGGTACCTATTTATCTACTTGCACTTTGACATGCTTTCGAACTGCTAGCTTGGCAGGAGCAGGGACCGAGCAACGGGAGCTCACCCTATCGCGGGGATTCGAACCAACGACCTTCTGATCAACAAGTCCTAGGCTCTGTGGTTTAACCCACAGCGCCACCTGCATCCCATTACTTACTTAAACATTATCCCTAACAATTCTCCACCTCACCATCGGAGCACAATCTCCCTTCTCTTCTTTTACCAATTCAGTGGCAACAGGAGATCTTTCCTGCTGTCCCCTCCCTCTCCACGAACCTTGTATGCTGAAGAACATCACACTAACACACTGGAGCTGAGCAGTTCTATACAATATGGGAATCAATAAGACAATGAACTAACATTTTGACTAGTGTCTGTAGCAAGGCAATTATAGATAAACATTCTAAATATATTGATCACCTGAAAACGACAAGACTTGGCAAGATGCTGTACATAGGGAGGAAAGTTAAGAGACTAATAAAAACATTAACTACTTTAGTCTTCTGAACTTGAGAAGAACTGACAAGAACATTATCAAAGCATGTGACATTGACAAAGACACTGTAGACAGCGGAAAAATCCACAGACATGATTTGAGGAGTAAAGTTTAGAAGTTTAATCTCAAAGACTTCAGGTGTGAAAACAGGCATCCATCTAATGAGAGACATCAAAGAAAGCAAGTGAAATTAAAGCAAGAGAGGGTGAAATAATTTTTAAAAACCCAATAGAATTGTAAATGATAGGCATAAATGTAGCATTACTGTCCAAATGAATGGATGGTGGGATCAGGATAGAGAATAAGGACTCCATCTGACCTTATTTTATTGAGCATTTGTCCTGATTTGCTTGCACAGAGTTTACACAGAGTTTAGCCTATGCCCAGCTTTCACTGAACATTTGTTATGATTTGTTTGCAGAGAAGTTTCACAACAATGTACATTCATTCCAATTTGCTTCCACAATGCTTATACATCTTCCCATTCATCATTTGTCCATCCCGTATGTTTTAGTACGTTTGCCCATCACTTTTCCAACCAAAGAAAATCTGTTGTTGTTGTTTGTAAAGTGGTTTTGTTGTACCAGAGTGCTTTGATCCACTTCAATTGCGCAAACCGAAATTTCCAGTATGCTCTTGACAGTCTGAAGGCATCATAAGGAGAAAATGGCCTGATTCCAAAGGAACTCATACAGAGAGGTAAAAATATGAGAATAAAGTTGAATGAATAAAAGAAAGAAGCTTTTAAGAAGCAATGAGGAACTCAATTTTGTCTAAACAGTGTTCCCAAGAGCTAAGGGAACGAGAGAAAGAAATGATTAAATGTATCTAGGCTAAGGAAAGATTCAAAAGAAATAGAGATGAGGACCCTTAAGATTTTGATGCAAAGAAATCACTGGAAATATAAGTTCCAATGAATTTATCTGTCTGAGAGCAAGTGATTGGCTCAAGATCATCCAATGATCTTCATGGCTGAACAGTGAATCCAGAGCTCCTTCATCCAACTGCAACACCTTATCTACCACAGCACACTGGCTCTCAAGAGATTTGAGTTGTCCTTGTTTTAAGAATTGCCCCTTACCTCTATGCATCTTTTTCAGAAATTGATTCTTGTCTGCCTTTAACTGCTGTACTCTGATAAATTGAAACATGGTCAGACAGAGTATAATAAATTTCAAGTAGAAAGCAAGGAAATCAAGGGAATTCTTAAGACAGGCATATTGCCAAGTTGACATAATAAAGTCCAGTACTGGGAATGCAACCCTAACCTTAACCTTACCTGGAAAGCGGTTCAGCAACCCAGAAATTTCTGTGGCCACTTGAGAGCTTATTGAAAGACAAGTATGTGGGCTTTTTTTGGTCTTTCTTGATTTCCTGAAGGAGGTGATGAAAGGCCTTCTGCTCATATAACTGAAGAACCGTGTCTTCAGCTACCTGCATGCCAGTATATATAAATTCCTAAGGCACCTCTGACCCTCAGCCTCTTGGGTATCACTGCACTCTACATTTTTAAAAAAAGGTTGTTTCATCTTTCCTATTTCTCTTAATAATTTACAATTCTCCTAAAAGAACAGTATCAGCAAATGTTCCCATAAAAAACGCACGTACATACCCTGTAACTACTAGAGCTGTGCTTAGAATTAGGAACATGGAAAGGTGCCTTGTACAGAGTCAGAGTGTTTCTCCATCTATCATCATCATCATCATCATCATCATTACCATTTGTTAATTGCTTTATACAAAAATCTCTCAATGTGACTTAGCAAGCTCAAATACAATCAGATAAGCTGGCAGGCTAAGGCATTTTTTTTCCATATGCAGCATGAGCTTAATGCTGAATGAGCATTTTAGGTATTTTGTATTGTTGTTGTTTAGTCGTGTCCAACTCTCCATGACTCTCCATGATCCCATGAACCAGAGCATGCCTTGGAAATTTCTTCTCAAAGCTTCTCCTTTTTAATGTCCGTGAAGTTTTGATGGCAAAAATACTGGAGTGGGTTGCCTGTTCCTTCTTGAGGTAGATCATGTTTAGTGGATCACATTTTTTACTGTACATCGCTTTAAATTTTCTGGTTTTTAATTCAGCTTATCTGATTGTATTTGCTTCCTGATGCTAAATCAAGCACTGAGGTCCAAATCCTAATTCAATTGGGCTTATTTGGAGGGATCTGGAGATGGGCTGAGATAGCCCCAGATCTCTGCAGGTTGCTTAATAAAGGTTAAGATGGAGAATCTGATGCTATGTAGCGCTGCTCCTTCACAAGCAGATTCTCCTGCTCAACAGCGGTCCCAATTTTTCTCCTTCACAAGCGGCTCCTTCATGAGCAGCTTCCCTTGTGTGCTGGGAAACTGCTCATAAAGGAACAGTACTGTCCAGGATCTGATCCTGCGCTGTGCTGGTGCACCCCATTCCAACCATATTTTCAAATCCTGTTTTAGCCATAGGAAGCAACTACCTACCCCTAAAACTGGAACTATGTACACATTAATGGCTTAAAAGACAGTGAAGTAACTCCCCCTTCCCACAGCACATCAAGTCACATTTTTTTCACTGTTGTACACACCAGAGAGGGGGTAAGTATATCTTCACCTGATGAGCATTACCTGATTTGTTTCTTCCTTCCATTTGTCCTGGCAGTTTACAATTTCCCACCCTCACCTTTGTATATATAGTCCTGTAAACACCTCCTGAAATGAAGGTGAACTGTAGTCCACAGAATCTTATGCCATAAAAAAATTGTTAGCCTTTGTTGTTTTTGTTTGTCTATTACTTGGGTGTCAGCAAATCTTCAGGCTCTCCCCTGTCCCGCTGTAACATTTCAAAGGAGCAAAACTATTGCTGCGTTAGAATGATATCTACAGCAGTAAAAGGGGAGTTGTGAAGCTGCATTCTGCACCACACACAGTAGCATTCAAACATTCATACAATTTCATTTTGGTGTTTTCGGTTTGCTTTCTGATACAAGCACAACCCACCTGCTTAATAAACCTTTAGTTTAAGGCCTAGTATCAATATGCATTAAACCAGATGAAATGAAATGTCATTAAACAGGTAACTGACAGGCTAGATATCTTCCTGGGATGAAATTAGAAAACATGAAGGGGACTCTTTGTTTATGATGTACTCAGTTCCAAGAACACTGCACTGCAGAAAGCATTTAGCTTGTCATGTACTTCCATTATTTTATTTTCCACTTCATTTGTTTCTATTACACAGCCTTGCACTTTATTATTATTATGGTTTTCTGTTATTGCAAACATTGACACTATATTCTGATCCAGTTATTTCAGTGCAACTTTTTTGTCATCTTTTAAAAGCCTGATGAAATTTATGATCAACAATTGGGACAATGAAATAATAATAATAATAATAATAATAATAATAATAATAATAATAATACCAGGCCCAGACATAACATTTTTACCGCCTGAGGCTGGGCTACAATAGGTCCTCCTTCACCCCCAGATCTAAAGGTGCATAGCACCAAGGCCAATCAAGTTATTTGGCATCTGTGGCTGACAATTTCATGTGCTCCTATCTCCCTTTCCCTAACAGTAAAAATGCAAAAACAGATTAAAGAACGGACATTTTTCTGCCCTCTCGTGACAACCAAAATCTATAGCCTGATATGGCCATGTTACTCTGCCAAGTGGTTGAACTGGCCCTGCATAAACCATTGAAATCTGCTTTCTTGATCTTTACCCAGTGCAATTAAGGTGTGCTTTGGCATCATGCCTGGATTGCATGCGGCCTATAGTCCCCAAACATTATATGTATGGTGAGGTGCTCACATGATGACCAGGAAGTGACACTAATGCAGACTGCCCCTGCCCCTAAGGTTGAATTTGGCCTAATCTCTAAAATCCATGATGGGCATAGATATCTGCAGGGCCATGTGGACCGCTACATATGCTTTTCCCATGCAGATATTCATGCCTAATGTGTGGATTTAAGTGGCAGGAGGAACTGTGCAACATCAGCATTGGGACCAGCACCACAGCCCTGCTTCCCAGTCATCATGTGAGTGCAGGGGTGTGTGTGTGTATGATGTTACTGAAACTGGTCAATAATATTTAAGTTGTTAAATGAACTTTTTTTAGTCCGTTATCAATAATGTTTTATACTTCATCCACATTTGTTTCCCTGCAGGAAGAAAGTCCAGAAAATGAAGACATGAGGGAAATAATTAGATCCATCAGTGCTGCTGACTGGAAAATAGTACAAAATAAGTACCATGTTACTGTATTGAAAGGGATATTATTGTGAGGGTTACCAAGTCATAAGATGAATTAAGCAAATAATGACATAGTAAATGAATGGGGGGTGGGATATGGCATGCATTTTTCATGGGCAAAAATGGCTCACTGTAAATTATGTTTCTAAGAAGAACCATTTAATAAACAATGCATACCAGAGTCCAAATAAACTTTGTATTGAATGTTGGATGCTGCTGCAGCCCCCCAGCGCCCCCACCAACTGCCTTTTTATATTGTATGTTGATTAACTACTAACAGTGGTACCTTGGGTTAATTAGTTCTGGAGGTCCGTTCTTAACCTGAAACTGTTGTTAACCTGAGGTACCACTTTAGCTAATGGGGTCTCCTGCTGCCACCACGCCGCCGCCGCCACACAATTTCTATTCTCATCCTGAAGCAAAGTTATTAACCCGAGGTACTATTTCTGGGTTAGCGGAGTCTGTAACCTGAAGCGTCTGTAACCTGAAGTGTCTGTAACCCCATGTACCACTGTACAGGAGTTCCACTATATAGCAAGAGTTAATAAAGTAGAAAGGGGAGACCATTGGGGCTGTCATCCAATTAAAGAAAAGTTAGTCAATTAAATGATTAATTTTGCAATGAATGCAAAATTGTTCAGGCTAGGGAAGAACCGTAGCTCAGTGAACATGCTTTGCAAGCTAAAGGTCCCAGGTTCAATCACTGGTATCACTGGCATTAAGTCGGGGGGGGGGGGGGGCTCCTGTCTTTTTCAGCAGTTAGAGAGCTGCTACTAGTCAATGTAGACAATATTGAGCTAAACAGACAAATGGTCTGGATCAAACTAATGCAGCTTCCCATTAACATTAGGAACTGCAGCTGCAGAGGGAATATATTTCTGGATAGGGGGGCCAAAGCAGAGCTTTTGCTTGGTTCTTCAAACATTCCAGGAGCTGGCCTTCACTACAGTGCTGAAATGACCTGCCATTGAAAGTCTTGTTAGATAATGTGTTATATGTGTGAGACAATGGTGAATGCCTTGTCTGAAATGATATCTACCACCAATAACAGTTTTAAGACCCTCTAATAAATATAGATTAGGTTTCATAAGATTTTTTTTATTTGATTATATTTGTATTTATATGAACTTTCTACATATGGTGAGTTTTTCATTGAGGGAACATTCAAATATGGCATTGCACACGGCACTGTGAACTGGTTCTATCTAGAGGTGGTTGCTACAGATCAAATTTCTGAGCATATAGTTCAGCACTTAGTATTTTTCTCCCTTATTTTTCCCTGTCTTAAAAAAAAAGAAAGATCAGCCTGTGCCCATTCCTCAGTTCTTTATGGTCAGCATAAAGGTAAAGGTAAGGGTAAAGGAACCCTGGCAGTTAAGCCCAGTCGCAAACGACTCTGGGGTTGCGGCGCTCATCTTGCTTTACTGGCCGAGGGAGCCAGTGGTTGTCCGCAGACAGTTTTTCCGGGTCATGTGGCCAGCATGGCTAAGCTGCTTCTGGCGAAACCAGAGCAGCGCACGGAAACACCATTTACCTTCCCGTCAGAGAGGTACCTATTTATCTACTTGCGCTTTGATGTGCTTTGGAAATGCTAGGTTGGCAGGAGCAGGGACCGAGCAACGGGAGCTCACCCCGTCACGGGGATTCGAACCGCCGACCTTCCGATAGGCAAGCCCAAGGTTCAGTGGTTTAGACCACAGCGCCACCTGCGTCCCTGTTAGCATAGACACTACTGAATGTTGAATGGGCTCTTCAAGACGTAACAAATCTCCCATTTAGAAGTTTATTCTGTCTCTGGCTAACTTAGAATTATTCAGAATAAGCTTTTTCAGCAGTATATGTAAATTAGTTACACCATCCTCCAGAAAATTAAACACTTCAAGGAGGCTTAGGAGGCTTCTAAGTTTCAATTTCTGCTCAGACTATTAGTAACTTATTAGGGAACATTTCACTTTGCTAAAGATGTACATGTAGCAGGGCACAGATTTTGTTTATTGAATTAGGCTCTCAATAACACTTTAAATCAAGCAACCTGCTTAATACGTGCACGATCACTTCAACATGATTTAGAGAAATTATTTTGTTCCTAGCCAATTAAACTAAGAATCAGTGACATTTTGCATAGATGTATGATATTCACAGATGCTTAATAAATTACATTGGAACAAACTAATGCAAATTAGTAAAAATGAGTACATGATATCAGAAGCTGTAAATCTTATCTATTCTTAATGTTTCATACAAAATGCCCCTCTAGTGACACTGCAATATGGACAAAAACCCATTATGGTACTGCTAGTACAGCTAATATGGAGGAAAATGCAGTTCACCTGAAGATAACAATGAAATGTATTGTACTGATAAGCTAAATATAATCAATACTAATCCACTTTAACCAAAGCATTTAGTGATGTTTTCTAATTAGTATGAATGACTATCAATACTGTTATTAATAATAATTGATACTTATTACCATTAACATTGAATAACTTGCTATGCAAGAAGGTGGGACGTTTCTATCCCTGCCAAGGGGCACAAGGGCCTTTACATAATACAGGTCAAGGCAGCTCCTCTTTCACAGGCTACAATTTCATTTCTAGACCCCACATGGAGCTCCAACTATACTCTTATACTGGAAGGAAGGAAGGAAGGAAGGAAGGAAGGAAGGAAGGAAGGAAGGGATAATCTTACTTTGGTTTCACAAGAAAACCCTGATAGCTTTCAGGAACAATAAGAGCATAGAGGATTGATTTTCATAACTGCCCAAGTCCTTATACTCACTGGTACAGTAAAGCAGTCTAGTCCATGTAATGTGAAATAGCAAAGGAAATCTCTAAGAAGAGAGAAACAGATTTTACAGAAGTCCACAGCTCACAGAAGGAATATTCAAACTAGTCAGTTTCCGACTTGTGTGAAATGAGCCACAACAAGAATCACCATTCAAACAGAGTTCTAGTGAAGACTTGTTTAATTTGACACCAGTAGGCCCAAGCATAAGTCAAAAAAAGAAAAGATTGATCATTACTTCAGACCGTCCATGTGTCCCTATTTTTCAAGGACATCCCTGATTTAGAGAAGCCATCCCGGTTTCCAATTTGATCCAGCAATGTCCTGCTTTTCCTTAGGACGTCCCTGTTTTCATTGGAGAAATGTTGGAGGGTATGGAGTTATCTAACACCCCCACCCCGAGCCATCTGAAGACAATCCTGTATAGGGAAGGTTTTTTTAATGTTTAATGTTTTATTATGTATTTATATATGTTGGAAGCTGTTCAGTGGCTAGGGCAACCCAGTAAGATGTGTGGGCTATAAATAATAATAATAATAATAATAATAATAATAATAATAATAATAATAAAAAAAAAATAAATTTTATTTATATCCCGCCCTCCCCAGCCGAAGCCGGGCTCAGGACGGCTAACAACACTAAAATAGTGCAACATTATAAAAACATTATAAAAATTAATTAAAATCAAAATTGATGGCAACCATAAACTAAAGTTTTGTAAAGATTGCCAAAGGAGGGAGTCAGGCTGTGCCCTGACCAAAGGCCTGGTGGAACAGCTCTGTCTTGCAGGCCCTGCGGAAAGATGTCAAGTCCTGCAGGGCCCTAGTCTCTTGTGACAGAGCGTTCCACCAGGTTGGAGCTGCAGCCGAAAAAGCCCTGGCTCTAGTTGAGGCCAGCCTAACCTCTCTGTGGCCTGGGACCTTCAAGATGTTTTTATTTGAAGACCGTAAGTTCCTCTGTGGGGCATACCAGGAGAGGTGGTCCCGTAGGTACGAGGGTCCTAGGCCGTATAGGGCTTTGAAGGTTAAAACCAGCACCTTAAACCTGATCCTGTACTCCACCAAGAGCCAGTGCAGCTGGTACAGCACCGGATGAATGTGATCTCGCAGCCAAGACCCCGTAAGGAGTCTTGCTGCGGCATTCTGCACCCGCTGGAGTTTCTGGGTCAGTTTCAAGGGCAGCTCCACGTAGAGCGAGTTACAATAATCCAGTCTGGAGGTGACCATCACGTGGATCACCGTGGCTAGGTCAGGGCGAGAGAGGTAAGGAGCCAACTGCTTAGCTTGGCGGAGATGAAAAAATGCCGCCTTTGTTATAGCTGCAATCTGCGCCTCCATGGAGAGGGAGGTATCAAAGATTACACCCAAATAGTAAATAGTAAGATTATCATTATGGAATGGGACATCCCTATTTTCATTGGAGAAATGTTGAAGGGAAACATTGTCCACAGAAAATTTCAGCTGGGTTGGAGACCCCTTTGCAAACTGCACCTGTGCAGGACTGACATTGAATGAGGTGGTAGAAATGACCTGCATTTCAAGTGATTGCACCTTGAAAATGAAATCCAAATATTTTGAATAATTTATTTAATGTTACAGACAGACGGAAAATCAGAAACCCTTCCTTCCTTCCTTCCTTCCTTCCTTCCTTCCTTCCTTCCTTCCTTCCTTCCTTCCTTCTCTTCTCTTCTCTTCTCTTCTCTTCTCTTCTCTTCTCTTCTTTTTTTATTATCTTCTCTCTTTTTCTCTTGCTTTTCTTTTTATCATCTTTCTTCTCTCTTTTTCTCTTGCTTTTCTTTGGTGCCCTCTGCGCTGGTCCTTTATTAGAATTCAAAGATTGCACACACATGAAGATGATGGTTGGTTGGTGAAGGACAATGAGTGAGATACAGGTTAGGGTAGACCTCCTAGGGCGAGTTATTGGGAGAATAAAGGCAGCTGAGAGCGGGGAGGGTCCACCACTTTCTGTCTGAGACCTTTGAGAGAGGACTCTGCATTTTCTTTTCTCTTTCTTTGTTTTTGTTTTTTTATTTAGATTAGTTTCTTTCGTCTTATTGTATTGTGAAAAACTTTAATAAAATCTTAGGAGAAAAAAGAAGAAAATGAAACACGGGAGTATGCCACTGGACCATTTTTGGACATACAATCGGAAGCAGGATATACCTCTCTTCAAGAACATTGGCTATTATTCTATAATTCTCTACAAAATATTGTGAAGAGGGATTTTCAACTCTGGCAAATATAAAAGATCAGAAAAAAAGAAAGGCTTCTTTGTGCTGATGAGGAGATGAGATTTTCTTCTTATGAGCTGCATTATTTTATAATTTCTGGATGACTCGTGATCACATTATAAAAATAGTTGCCTCGTGTTATAAATCGAGCACTGCTAGGAGTTGTTTCTTTTTGTTTTCCATTGTGTTTCCAACCATAAAAAAATTGGTGTGACATGAGGAAATTTTTATTCTTAAAGTGTGACTCAGAGAAAAAAGTTTGAGAACCACGACACTAAGCTTTCAGATTAGGTGTGTTCAGTTTCCTTAACCAGACTTCTTGAATATGCTGGTTAAACACTGTAGCCACAAAATAATATAAATTTGTTTGTGAATATGTGCTTAGAAGCTGTCACCCACCTACCTGAAATATATATAGTATTATTATGAGCCAACAGACACCTATGAACTTCCCCTACTAGTCCGGTCAAAGCTAATTGCTTTTCATTATTAATTCAGCTGTCTGCATGCACAGTTGGGTTTAATACTGCCATCTTCAATCATGGGAGCAAGACATACAGACTACATTTTAGAGTCGGAAACAGTGAGATAGCCTAAAAGCAGAAAGCCGTCTCAGCTATTTCACTTATTAATGCTTCTCTGCATAATAGACTTTCTAATGTAGCTATTAAACATAATATCCCTGCATTTCAGTGAGTGTTTTATTTTGAAGAATGCATAATATAGCTGGTTAGATATGAAAATTGGGTGAATATATGCACATGGATACATGTGCACACCAAGCTTCTGGGAAAAACCCACATAATTAAGAACTAATGCACATGAATCAGCCCCACATGAGATTTAATCACTACTGTATCGGATACCTTCATGCAAAGAGTCATTCACATGCAGTGGCTTGTCACAAAAATAGGTAGGGGTGTTTGTGTATGTGCAATGACATCAAGAACCTTCTGGCTTGTACAATGAGAAAGGATTTAGAATGACTTCCATGTGGTGCTGCTTCATGTACACCATTCCAAAGACTTGATAACACAGCTTTCTAAAGTACCATCCATGCTTTGGGGGATGATAGCCAACTAAGTCTTAATTACGGAAAGCCTGTTGCAGGAGTTATCCTAGTCAGTTAAGACAGACACGGGTTCTTTGGGGAAGGTCTGGTTTATTTTAGCTGCGCAGTGGCTCAGCAAGACCACTCTCAAAGGGTGAAGCCCGACTGCTATTTGGGGCTCACTTTTATAGTGTGTCACAAACAACTACCAGACACAGGTACAAGAGCATGTGCAAAGGCCTGATTGCAAAATTGCAAGCAAGCAGTTTTCAATAGTTCTGCCCCAATGGTTCCTCTTTCTGGGAGAAAAGCAACTTTCAAGATTAGTCCAACCTAAAGTTAGCCTCACTTCCCCATTTTTCCAGACTGCTGACTCTTTGCAAAGTTCTGATAATTCATGCTGGCCCATCTCAAGTGATTCCAACATGGGAATGGGGGGACGTGGCTTTGAAGACACTTTCTGCTTACAGGGTACCTTTCGGGTGTTGGACTGTTGAGGCAAGTAGATTCTATTTTCTAACTGCTGGGCTGATTTCTGCACTATTCCCTCAGGCAGACATTTTCAGATCATCTTTGGGGCATGGGCTGCTGGTGGCAAATGGATTCTATCTCACCGTTCCTCAAGCCCATCAACATAAATGGAATAAATAGGTTTATTCTGAGTATGACTGACATCCTTACGGCTTTTGCTGCTGGGGATCCTTATTTATTTATTTAATGTATAAATAATTTATGCAGCACTTTAAAAAAACAATGGTCAAAACAGCTTACAAGAAGCAGTGGTAATGACAAAACGTCATTTGGAAAAAAAAATTGTATTAACACAAATAAGACTATAAAAGATAACATCCACAATATCACTCATTATAGAAAAGGTGTAACAATTTCATATATCAAATTATTGATGTTTGTGCCCTTCTCAGCTTCCAATGCTTATTATAAATTATTCCTGCTGCCATTGTCTTGTGGACTAGTCGTGTGTCTTGGCAAGTCTGGTAAACAAGGTACAGTGAGCTTTGTTCTCTTTATTGTAAATTGTTTGTTTGTTTGTTTGTTTGTTTGAATTCCATTGGCTTTGTTGTGCTGGCATTTAGAGCATAACTTCTCCCCCCCCCCATGTGTGTTTTGAATCCCGAACTATTTATAGCAGTGGTTTCCCTCATTTAACTCACATATTTTTTACATACCGCTAAAATGTTATCCATGTAAAATGTTAGAAGGGCCCTGCTAAATCAGGCTGAAGGCCCATCTGGTCCAGTATCCTGTTCTCACAGTGGCTATCCCGATGCCTATGGAAAGCCCAAAAGCAGGATCTGAGTGTTTATATATTGTAATTATGTCTATAGGTCTTTCTGCAAGGCAGGAGGATGCAGGAAGAGAGACAATGCTTCCCACTTTTTTTCCCTTTCTGCGGTAAAAAGTGGCACTGGCGGAGGAAGAGGAGTGCGGAGGAAGCGCGCCAGCCTCAGCCTCTCCAGCTCTCCCCCCGACCCCCCGGTGCCAGAGCATGAAGCTAAGATATGCTATTCATATCTTAATAAAAGTGCTGTAGGTACCAGCACAAAATGGCTGCCATGGGCAGCAAAAATGAAGGTGACGGTATTTTATATCAGTGAGCATCATGGCACACATGAAAAGCTCTGGATGGATAAATAGATAAGGCCCACATTACTAAGGAACTCCATTTTATACTTCGGCCATCTACCCAAAGTCTTATGGCAGAGCTGACTTGCTACCCTTATGGTTCCTTAATGCAATTAAAAAGGGAAACTAATATATAGTACTGTATATATTTATTCAGTTGCCCTATTAGAATGATATTTACCTTCTGTTGTGTTTTTGTACTGTTGAAGTATTGCTTTAACATTTAGCTTACAGACTAATGTGTATATTAGCATAAACTTGTGCTTAACATTTATTCTATAGGCCTCTAGACAAAAATCTGAGTTTTCTTATAAGGTCACAAGTATGGAATATGTAAATGTTACAGCAGAAAGTCAGAAGGTTCAAAAGAGCCTCTCATAAGCCGGGCACATTTTTAAAATGTTTTTAAACCTATGAATGGCTAAAAAACAAACAGCTTAATTGAAAATAAAAACAGCCACTAGGTAACTAATGTTATGATTAAAATGGAAGACAGTGCATTTGAGAAGAATATGGTAACAATTAACAAAATTGATGATGTTACATTTATCCTAAAAAAAAATATAACTGGACAATGATAAATATTTATTATTTAAAATGTAAATAACTCAGGTGCAGAGAAATTTCCTCAAAAAAATGTACGTAACTTTCCTATGAAGCAAGTGTGTGACAACACACAGTTTTAAATTTAAACAAGATAAGGTTGCAATCCATTGCCCACTTACGTGGCACTGAGTCCTACCAAACTCAGCGAGTCTTACTTTTCTGAGGAGACATGTATAGGATTACACTGTGGAGTGGAGTATATACTATTGAGTAGACATATTTTCAACAAGTATCACAAAAACAATAATTTCCAAATAAGTTTTACTTTAAATATAAAATGTAAGTCCACTTGACTGCCCGTCCCCAATTTGAATCAAATATTTTACTTCAGCTATTTTCATCTACTAATTTACTTCAAGGAGACAAACTATGAGCTTCGATGGCATGTGAAACAAACCATGACTTAGTTCATAACAGAGCAGTGGCTGGACTGGAGCACAGCAATTCTGGAAAGCTTTAGCTTACTGTTATGTGCAAACCAGATCATTGCGAGAGTGTGTAGGCAGAGCAGGTGAATCCAGAGCAAGACTAGCTGGCACTACCCTGCTCACATGTCGTTTGTTTGAGTATGAATAGATGGCTATAGGGCAAAATTCAGAGATTGTACATTATATACTTATTTTACTTCTGATTCTGGATCATAGACAACTAGTTACAATTTCTAGCATTGCAACCACATTTTAAAAAATGTGGGAGATGGCACCATTTTTTCCTGGATCTGAGCATGAAAACAGTATTTTCTCTGATAACTGTGAGCACAATATGGTCATAGTTAAGCACTTTTAAGTCTTCTGGATGCTGATGGAAATAATTGTTCCCGCAATCTCTCTCTCTCTCTCTCTCTCTCTCTCTCTCTCTGTGTGTGTGTGTGTGTATACACTTGGATCAGCCTTACCAGTAAGCCATTGAAATAAGTGGAATTAACTTAAATCTCATTTATATCAATAGGTCTACTTTAAGCATGACTACAATGGGAATTTGTGTAGCGTACTTTTGAAAATGCCCTACACTTGGGGCTACTGTCCTTGGGGTATATTTGAGATATGTTATTAGCAAAATTATAGATTAAGGATACAGTGTTAACAAACAGGAATATTAGAGATATAAAAAGACGTGAAATGAGGTTTTTTTCCTTTTCTTTCATAGTTTTTTTTAACATGAAAAGCAATGGACAACATAACTCCCATTCCTATAAATAGGAAGAGGACATATTGCTGAGCCCAATACCACTGAAACTTAAGCCTTAGAGAATTGTTGGAGAGCTTTTGAGCTACACAGCTTAAAACCACCAGAGAACTATGAATTACACTTCCAAGGCTCTAGAGATATTAGTGCAGTTTCTTCAGTCTTTAGGCTGCTTTCTCAAGAGTCCTCAGATGGAGAATAGAAGCCATGTTTGCTCCTGAAATCTCACTTTTATACTTCTGTGAACATACTTTCTAGTAATAGATCAAATCAATTATAACAATGGGGAATAGAAAATACTATTTATTTTAACACCAGTTTGCTGGATATGCTATGATATAAAGAGATCTGTCCACAAAATTGCAATACATTTATTTTCATGCTTCTAGTCAGCTCCTACACGTAGAAAGGGGCAACCAGAATGAGGAAAGTTTATAATATTTGGAGCTCTTAATGTAGTGAGATTAGACAATGTTGACTATTTAATCAGCATTCATGGTGCTTTGATTTCAAGGAGATTAGCTGACACTATGTCAAAACCAGTGTTTATCCCACACTTTCTGGTCCATTTTCTCTTTACTTTACCTATCAACACCCCCCCACCCAAATCTGATCTTTTGTGGAAGCAAGTTTGTTGTACAAGCTGTAATTTCACAACCTAAATTTGTTAGTATGTGATTAAATCCCACCTGAAAATAGTAGCAGCCTAGAAGCACCCATTGTTTACATAATTTCTGGAAGGTGAATTGCTTATTGTCTAAATAATTCCTGGAAAGGAATGCATGAAGAGAATGGGGTGCAATGGAAACTATTTGGCAGTTGTAAACAAAGTGGTACCCTTCAGATGCTGTGGGTGCTAATGTCCATCAGCACCAGCCAGTATTGGCAATGGTCAGGGATGTTGGGAGCTGGAGTACCCAATATCCCTGTTCTATAGTATTTTATCTCATATTTTTCGGTTTCTTCCACATATAACTGCTAGGCAAGTCTTCATAACGTTATTTTTTAAATGTAGCTAAATGTATATGTAAACGCTCCTTGTTTTATTGTAAGAAAGATTTACTCCAGAGATCAATCTACCATCTTTTCCCTAATATGAAGTTATAAAACAGCCAGCATATATAGTCATTCAGATCACCAAGCGACAATGCTAGGACAAGCATCATTGATGAAAACGTTTGTCCACTGAAGTGAATAGTGGTTTTGCTGACACAACACTTTTTGATAGGGACCATTAAGTAAGAGAGAAAAATCATTCCCGTTGGCACTGATAGAGAGGCTCAGACCCTATTCTCACTGAAGTTAAAGATTATACTGTAACTGACCTTGAAAGGGACTATGCGGTGGGTGATGTACTGACTAGGTTCAAGTCAGACTGACTCTATTAAAATCAGAGGACTCTTAGTGTACAAAATGTCTCATTCCACCCTGAGACCAGAGACAGGTTTCATAAAAGTGGAGTCTAGAGTGTGGGTGACTATACTCAACTAATGACTCAGATTATCTTTATTTCCCCTTGGCCTTGCCCCACTAACTATGAATGATGATTTTCAATCCACATGGAAGCAGGCTGTGGTAACTAAAATCTCAACCCTGGGCTTCTCTCCAGGTTTTCTACTGAGCATGGGATACGATCAGGCCAAAGCTCTCATAAAACAATGTGTTGCAAACACTGAGAGCCAATTGGATCTAGCCAAGACCCCAACTTTTATTGTCAATGAATCCTCCAGGTACTCTGTCTCCCCTAAGGCATATCTAGCTAAACTAGGAGTCCCTAAGCACCAGAGGGCCTTTACCTGGGCTGGATGTCATGCCTTCCCCTCGGCTGTCCTTGAAGGCCGATACAGGAAGATTGCTTATCTGGCGAGACAGTGCTCCTGTGACTCGGGACAAATAGAAACAACAGGGCATGTGCTTCCCCAGTGTCTTTATTATAGAGACATTCATACCAGCCTCATCTTACCATCACTGCATAAGTACCCAGGGCGCACAGGACAATTATATAACACCCCTCCCGGTGCCAGATTCTGCACAGCAGCACTCACAGGATGATGACCTGTGCCACAAACTAGATATAATGGGCACTTGTATTGGAGAGACTGATATCTGTGGTTTTATATATACTAGCCTTTTGCGCTCTTTCACTCTGGTGTTCCTAACCCTTCTTTTAGACTTTCTTAGCTTCTTTTGGATTCTTATAAATATATTGTGTTTTAACTTCTTTTAGTGATTTTTTAAAAAAAGATTTTAAATGATTTAAAAAGATTGTACCCCTCCCTCCTTATGCTGGTGTACGACCGTAATAAAGTGTTGTTGTAGTAGTAGTAGTAGCAGGGCTTCTTAAGCATATGCAGCACCAGGGTGCAAAGATCTGCTCGGCAACCCCCCCCCCCCCCCCGTTTCTCAGTTTCAGGCATGCAGGAGGGCGGAGCCGGACGGCTGCCTGTCTTGCTGTCTCGGTCGCCCCTGAACTTGAGGAGCAGAGCCGCCTGCAGCAGAAGAGCCCATCGCAGTGCTCCGACCAACAGGCGGGCTCTTCCCTGGACTCAACTCTCAGGCCCTGGACTCTCAGCCTGGCACCCTTGATGGGCCCGGTACCCGGGTGCCACACACCCCTAGCACCTATGGGTAAGACGGCCCTATGTAGTAGTATACAAAATGGTGGATTTCAACATAGGTTCATGAGCCTTTCACATAATCAAAAGCTAAATCTAATATGCTCAATGTCAGTCTTCTTCAGGATTATTTTGTATTGTTTGTAATCATTCACAATGTGAATAAAGTGAGCAAAAAACTGACGGGTATGGATGGTTGCACAACCCAGCTATTGGTTGTTCTCCATCTTGGTATGACTGCTTTTTCGTCAGTGAATTCAAGTTTTGAGCATTTATACTTTACCTACTTATTTAGATACATGTAATAGGATGGAACAGAATATCAGCATGGAAGAAATAACACCCACAAACACCTATCGACACCTTGAATGTAAACTTAAGCACAATACACTACGCCAGAAACATAAGACCATCTTTGAAACTTGTCCCCAGATGTACTGTTGCCTTTGATACATTTTAAAATGCAGCTCCTTTTCTCAGTAAATGATGGAAAATGGTTGGGGGGGAAATGTCAGATAAATTTTCAGTAGAGCACTAATTGTTGTACAGGAGCAACAAAGTATAAGAAAGGCCTAGAAGATAAAATGTTTACTTAGAAGCACGTCTCAGTGAGTTCAGTGGAAGCTAAAGACAACAAAATGAGGCTTAGCAGGGGAGTGCCAGCAACTGGTTGAAATGGAGGACAAAAAAGCAGTGAGACGATTGTAGTTTCTATGATGGAGAATAGGTCAGATATGTTTTGACAGAAGCTGAGGTTCATGCTAACTGCTATATGAATCAATGTTAATGAAGTGAACTGACAGAGCAGTGATTGTCAAATTGGACAAGCAGCTGGTTTCTCAATCTCGGAAACAGATTTTATAGCTCAACGACATTACGTCTTTTTTTCCAAAAGGGCCAGGCTGTGAAATAAGGATAGGGGAGAAAGAAACAGAAAAGAGTGAAAGCTATATTTGATTTGGAATATCCTTCAAGGTGATAATTTCCAGATAATGCTGAATGTTTATGCTTTCTAATCATTAGGGATGGAAGAGAAATTAATCCAGTCCACAATTTGAAATGAACCAGCCTAATTTGCTAATCTTGGACTTGCATGCAGGTTGTAATGCAGCTATTGCTCAGATTATGCATTTCTCTAAATTTTGTAATGCAGTTTCAACTGAAAAATACAATGTAAAAATTTAATGTGTAAAAAAGTGAAAGAAATGTGCACAAAAAGATGTATTCATTGGAGAAATGCATTGGAAAGCATACAACAATGCATCTTTTATGCTACAAATGCATATAAAAAGGCATGCAATTTAATTTTTTTAAAAAACACACACACGCAAACACAAATTTAGTTTAAAGAGTAAACATTTTATATCCATTTCATAATTTTAAAAATCTTTCAAGTACATACAACAGACCAGAACTATGACAGGCTGTATGCAAAATGGACAAGGAAAGGAAATAAGATTATCTGTCCGTTCTCCCTAGTAGTGTGCTGTTATCAAGTATATTTAAAGATTGATGTTTCAAGCCTTGGAAAAAACTTATCAAGTAAGTGATAACTTATTTTATTCCTATATTCCAAAACTCAACTGATGCTTGGGCCCCAAGAATATTCAGCTTTTATCCATATTTCACCCTTGTTTTGATACATGGCAGTGGTAACAAGGAAAATGGAACTAGTCTACTATAAGTGATTTAAGAACTTCAACCTAATATTTTATTATTAGCACCCGAGAAGAAAGAATGTAATTGCTTTTCTGTAATTACAGGAAAATCATTATCCAGATCATCCATCCGCTCACTGATTGGAAATGCTATGTATCTTTCAATTACTTAATATCATTGCATTTGTGTTTCCCTCTACTGCAGATAAATTTAATGTCCCCCAAGATACATACATAAATGATGTTGTGCTATAATTGGGGGGGGGAGTAGTTGGTCACTTTCAATGATTCACAAGGATATTTGTTAAATTGCAGACAAAGGACTAATTATTAAATCCATTCCCAGTTCACCACTAACATGCTACTAATGGGCCTATTTCAGAATGACTTGTGCACATCAAGATCAAGGTTAAACTGCCCTAGCTGTATTGAATAAAGAGCCCCTTAGTGAATGCTATTAATACTGGGGGCAAAAAACCCCAAACCGTTTGTTATTTATAACCATTATATGGTTAAAAGACACTACATACAGTGTCTTTTAAAACAAAACAAAACAAACCTCGGGCTCACCTTAGGCACTTTTAACAATTATGGTTTTAATAAAACAAAATAATTTAAGATTTATCTATAAAACTCAAAGTATTAATTAAGTTAAATAACTAGGGACACGTGTGTAGGATCATTTTGTTAGATTTGTCTCCTAAAATTTAATCTCAGATGCAAGGGTAGTGGCTATGGAAACCAATAATAATAATGACCATATATGGGCTTATAATGCGGGTATTATGGACTATATTTCATAGGCAACATATGAAAGACAAATTTTCCACTCCACCAACCTACACCATTCATAGTCTGAGAACGTTTCTGAAAGAGTGGCCAGAAAATTTTCAGAGTTGTGCATCTTGGTTGTGTGGACTGATTCAGCCATATATATGAGACATGGGAATTCACTTATCATGTATTTGTCTGTTATATTTATCACATGATGTGATGTGATGTGATGAGATGAGATGAGATGAGATGAGATGATCACATCATCTGAGTGAATAAAATTGCAGGGGCTGTTCCTAATAAAAGATCTGAATATATTATAAACACATTCATATAGACCCCGCAAAGTACAAGTCATCGGCTCCAGCCATTGAAGGTAAACGTTTGAATATATTGCTATACGCCGATGACATGGCTTTAATGGCACTCACCCGAAGAGGCTTGCGCAGCATGCTGGCGGGGATCGCAGCCTACTGCTCCCATAACTCACTAAAGATAAACTATGACAAAACAAAAATTGTGGTGTTTACTAGAGCTCGCCACACCTTTAGATGGTCTTTAGACGAACATGTGATTGAACAGTGCCCCTTTTTTAAATATCTGGGTGTTACATTTCAGGCTACATCTAGTTGGCTAGCCCACTTTAAGGCTGTAACCATCCTAACACGAAGAACAATCAATTGGTGATCCCGGCATTAAGAGCTTTTGTTGGGAAAGCTATTCCCCAGATGTTAAATGGGATAGAACTCTGGGGGTGGAACCAGAGGCTGTTGGAACGGCTTGAAATTTTGCAAAATTATTACCTCAAGAGGATTCTAGGCCTTCCTCAAGGAACACCAGCAGCTTTCTTGAGGGTGGAAGTTGGATTACCCTCTGTGTCTGCCAGGGCCCACTTAAGATTCCTACAATTTTACATCAACCTTGCAAACACTTCAAACACCTTATTGGCCAAACAAGCCTTTGTATCTCTTCAAAAGAACACCACTTGGCTTCAAAACCTATCTGAGATCCTGGTTAGATACACCCTACCGGAGTTTAATATTCTCAAACTGTGGAGCCCGGACAAAGTTCGGGAATGGATCCTGGAGAGAGACGCTCTGTTAGATATCACAAAAATACAGAACCCAGGGTCCTCCCACTGGTTTCCCCGACTGAAAACAGTCAAAACCTGCGCCAATTATTTGGCGAATATCACCAATCCCACCCTTCGGAGAGCTTTCACCATGGCCCATTTTCAAACCATTCCTACGGCCTATTTGTCAGGCAGATATGCAAAAATCCCAGTAGAGCAGCGTATATGTCCATGTCATATGAGAACCAAAGAGGATCTCACACATTACATGTTGTATTGTCCCATCTACTCGGCCTTCAGGGATGCGATGTTACAAACTATTCCCAAATCAATAGCCAACTCTGAGGACCAAGTAAAGTTTTTACTGGTGGACGCTGATCCACGGATTTCTCACGTGGTAGCAGTCTTTGTGGTGAAGGCTATGAAAACTAGGGTATGGTTTCTGGAGGAAATGGTGAGGTCCCTCCCATTGCTCTCCTAACCTGTTGCTGTATCTCCTTTCCTGAATGGCGAGGTTTTTTGGGTAGTTTCCTTGCTGGGACAGCATGACATGAATTTTAGCTTATTTTTATAATTTTATTGTTTATCTTTTAATAATGTTTTATGGTATTTTGTGTAAAGGCATGGACCTCACAAATCTAATAAACTATCTTTCACTTCCATATAGACCCCTCTATAGTCTTAGATGTGCTTTTAAAAGATAATAAACAGCTTAATATCCAGCCTTGCTAAAGAAGTCTAAGAAACCATAACATCAGTACAGTTTTGAAAGGATTCAGTTTGCTCTTGGATCCTTCATTCAACATATGGTTTAAAACAATAGTTTCAACAGGTTCCATTTGTCCTTTAGTGGTGCAGCAATAAATTGCTAGCACATTTGGAGGGTCCAGTATGGTTTCAAATTGGATGGGGGAACTGCATGTTAAGATTCCTGCATTTCAGGGGGTTGGGGTCCCTTACAACTCTACAATCCTAAGATTCTGTAATTCACAAATGTGCCCAATTGTATCCAAACTTAGATAAAAACTTATTCCTTAATCAAAGGAGCCATCATGCAAAACTTACTTAAGATCAGTACAGTGCAGTCCACCATCTTGATTAAAAATTGTATCCAAACATAGACAAGAATCTGTTCCTTGAACTCAGGAACAGTCTTGCAAAATTTGGTTACAATATCTAAAGAAGTGTCCAAACACATAGCAAAAAGGCAAACAACATTTTTCCACTGCCCTGCCTTGCTCTACTTGCAAGCCCATCAGACTTTTCAATGATGGTGTACAACTTATTTCCTGCTGTGGAATTATGGTGCCGGTAGCCCATCTCATAGTCCCTGTATGAAAAGTAATGTTCTTTCATTACTTGCCACCAACTAGATGTCTTCCAGGCTTCAGGTACTCTTCTTCTGCCTGCTGTTTCCTTCCCCCCCAAAAGCCTTTTTGCTATATTTGGGGAAGGGGGGAAGGTAGCGGATGGGTGAAGTGTGAGCCTAATGTAAGCCCAGTTAAGGAGGGCCACCAGAAATAGACTTGGTTTTAATATTTGAATGGAGACATAGTGCCTGAAGAACTATGGATGGAGGCTTGTAACATTATATAGGAGGCAGCAACGAAAACCATGCCAAAGAAAAGGAAATGCAAGAAAGCTAAGTGGCTGTCCAACGAGGCCTTACAAATAGTAGGGGACAGAAGGCAAGCAAAATGCGAGGGAGATAGTGAAAGATACAAGAAGCTGAATGCAGATTTCCAAAAAATAGCAAGGAGAGGCAAGAAGGCCTTCTTAAACGAGCAATGCAAAGAAATAGAGGGAAACAATAGAATGGGAAAAACCAGAGATCTGTTCAAGAAAATTGGAGATATGAAAGGAACATTTCATACAAAGATTACCAGAATAAAGGACAAAAGTGGGAAGGACCTAACAGAAGCAGAAGACATCAAGAAAAGGTGGCAAGAATACACAGAGGAATTATACCAGAAAGATATGGATGTCTCGCACACCCCAGGTAGTGTGGTTGCTGACCTAGAGCCAGACATCCTGGAGAGTGAAGTCAAATGGGCCTTAGAAAGCACTGCTAATAACAAGGCCAGTGGAACTGATGATATTCCAGCTGAACTATTTAAAATTTTAAAAGATGATGCTGTCAAGGTCCTACACTCAATATTCCAACAAATTTGGAAAACTCAGCAGTGGTCAGAGGATTGGAGAAAATCAGTCTACATCCCAATCCCAAAGAAGGGCAGTGCCAAAGAATGCCCCAACTACTGCACAATTGCACTCATTTCACACGCTAGCAAGGTTATGCTTAAAATTCTACAAGGAAGGCTCAAGCAGTATGTGGACCGAGAACTCCCAGAAGTGCAAGCTGGATTTCGAAGGGGCAGAGGACAAGAAACCAAATTGCAAACATGCGCTGGATTATGGAGAAAGCTAGAGAGTTCCAGAAAGACATCTACTTCTGCTTCATTGACTATGCAAAAGCCTTTGACTGTGTTGACCACAACAAACTATGGCAAGTTCTTAAAGAAATGGGAGTGCCTGATCACCTCATCTGTCTCCTGAGAAATCTCTATGTGGGACAAGAAGCTACAGTTAGAACTGGATCTGGAACAACCGATTGGTGCAAAATTGGGAAAGGAGTACGACAAGGCTGCATATTGTCTCCCTTCTTATTTAAATTATATGCAGAATTCATCATGCGAAAGGCTGGACTGGATGAATCCCAAACTGGAATTAAGATTGCCAAAAGAAATATCAACAACCTCAGATACGCAGATGACACAACCTTGATGGCAGAAAGTGAGGAGGAATTAAAGAACCTTTTAATGAGGGTGAAAGAGGGGAGCGCAAAATATGGTCTGAAGCTCAACATCAAAAAAACGAAGATCGTGGCCACTGGACCCATCATCTCCTGGCAAATAGAAGGGGAAGAAATGGAGGCAGTGAGAGATTTTACTTTCTTGGGCTCCAGGATCACAGCAGATGGTGACAGCAGTCACGAAATTAAAAGACGCCTGCTTCTTGGGAGAAAAGCAATGACAAACCTAGACAGCATCTTAAAAAGCAGAGACATCACCTTACCAACAAAGGTCCGTATAGTTAAAGCTATGGTTTTCCCAGTAGTGATGTATGGAAGTGAGAGCTGGACCATAAAGAAGGCCGATAGCCAAAGAATTGATGCTTTTGAATTATGATGCTGGAGGAGACTCTTGAGAGTCCCATGGACTGCAAGAAGATCAAACCTATCCATTCTGAAGGAAATCAGCCCTGAGTGCTCACTGGAAGGACAGTGAAGCTGAGGCTCCAATACTTTGGCCACCTCATGAGAAGAGAAGACTCCCTGGAAAAGACCCTGATGTTGGGAAAGATGAAGGGCACAGGGAGAAGGGGACGACAGAGGACAAAATGGTTGGACAGTGTTCTCGAAGCTACCAGCATGAGTTTGACCAAACTGCGGGAGGCAGTGGAAGACAGGAATGCCTGGCGTGCTCTGGTCCATGGGGTCACGAAGAGTCGGACACGACTAAACGACTGAACAACAACAACAACAACAACATGGGGTTCTTGCATAACTGAGCAATCCTGATCAATTCTTCCTCATCCCAAAGAGTAATTTACAATTTATGAACATATTAAGACTTGGGAGTGGACATTTTGTATTATTAACCCCACTGAGGCTTTTATCAGTCACTTTTGACACAAGGAACAGCTGGGAACTGCACATTGTCCAGCTGCCCAAATAATGAGATTCCAAGCCACTATGTACCAGGAAATCGGGTGCTTCCCGGTCGCTAGAGTGTGAGTTCTTTGCCAAAAATGCCTGCTACATTTTTATAGAATGAATTCAGACTCCAGAGTCAAACAAGATTAGAGCATCTCAGGGTCTGATCCTGTGTAAAAATTAAAAAAACCCCACCTCTTCAGAATTGACCTCTTTTCCTCTCTGGTGCTTTCCTGAAAACACATTCCATTCAGATCAGGATGGCTCCTTCCTTGTCACAGCAAAGTCAGTTGATTGTACCCATTTATCAGGGGCTTCTATGGCAAAGAGCTACAGCTACTACATGCCACCCTACAAAGTTTCTGCAATAAACATCACATACGCTGTTCATTCAATATGTACTGGACCTTGTGAAAGAAAGAAAGAAAGAAAGAAAGAAAGAAAGAAAGAAAGAAAGATTGACTCTGTCTGAAAATGGTTTTCCTTGTGCAAGTAAAAAAAATATATCCCCTCGGCATAAATTTTAAAAAAAACATACCTTCTTTCTCCTTTGCATCAATGATGCCCTCCCCCACACCAGTTTTCCACTTCATATTGTCACAATGCATTCACTGGAACTGCTAAGAAATTTTAAATCAACCAAAACAAAACATATACTCAGCATTCACTTTACTTTTAGAGAGGGTGGAACATAATTGCAGAATGTTGCTAAATTGTTTTACCTGGCTCGACATGCAGAGGTAGCTTTGTGCATATACAATTCATGCAATTACACATGACTCAACTCAAGCCAACAAAACAAATCCTACTCGCTCTGCCCCCTCCCTCCATGTGTTGTAGTTAAAATAGGAAAGAGAGGTATGCAACAGAACTGTGGATTATGTTGTTTAGGGAAAGCCTGTTCATAAGGAACAGTGGAGGAGGGTGCCTCAATAAGGATTTTAGTGGTTGGAAACAAGGCTCAAACGAGCTGAATCATTTCTTTCCCATGTGTTCATGCAAAGACACATTCCCCTTCTTCATGACTAGCAAATACAGAATAAATTACCCAGTGCAAAATAAGATACATTGTGGGAAAACTGCTTATTTTGCATACAGTATAGAAGCAACAGAATTTAGCTTTCTTCCCCCTCTAGAATTTAGATTTCTGGTGCAGAATTTTTAAAAGTATGCAAAACCTTGATCACAGAAGTTATAAAACTTTTGGGGACAGTGGACACATTTGGAACTTTGGGAAACTCCCGGGTGTGCCAGTCACAAAATGGCTGCTGTGGGGCATGTGGCTTAACACAAATGTCTGCCACGTACAGAAGAACAAAAAGAAAGAGTGGTGCATAAGCAGCCACCCTAGCAAAAAGAGAGGAAAGGCAGAGAAGCAAAGACACATGTGACAGAAGAGTGAGTTTGAACCACACCACTTCAGATTTATGCCACTTCTTTTCTACTTGCCAGGGACTTCTTAGATTAAACTGGATTGGTAGGCTGGAGGTATCCGTTTCAAAAATGTGATACCCCTCACCTGTCATCTAAAGGGGCACATTTCATTTTCATCTCAGGATCCTGCCACCTCATCCTGCTACCTGCTTAAATCCTCTTTGACCCTTCTCTGGAAGCATAGGAATTCCTGTCCTCATTGCTCATTCTTTCTCCTTTTTATTCATTTTAAAGAGCTAATCATTTCTACAATCTTCCAGGCCTTGGTATTTCTTGGTAGTTGGCACTTGAGCATAATTATATGTAATGCTATTTTTAAACAATGTTTCTTTTTTATTACTTTCCAGATTTACTGCCTTTCAGTTCCTCTGAATTATTTCATGTGCTCCTATTAAGAGATAAGGTAAACAGGAGCACTCAATTTACCTTCTATATTTGATTCATTATGTTTCATTTCTCTATGCCGACCCCTCTTTCCCTTCCTCCCCTTCTTCTTCTCCTCTTTAAACTATAAACATTCTCAATCTCTTCAATGTTTGCTCACATTGGAGTCTCTCTTGGCCTCTACTGATTTTCACTGCTCATCTCTTAACCCCATTTCTTTGTGCAGTGTCATTTTTAAGATACGAATTCCTGGGCTCTCTGAAAAGGCAAAAGGGCCTTTTTTCCTTTCTCCCCTACTTCGGGGGGATTTGGCCGTGCCAGTGAGGAGAAAGATAAAGCGCTCTCAGGGAGAATTCATTTTTAATTTGAAAATTCTTGTTAAATGGTTTGTTTTCCCCTGGTGAATTCAGACATTTGTAAGGTAGCGTGATTAGAAAAGGAGGAATGAGACTCTATTTGCTTCCTGTAATCTGTTTACTTTAGGCCTGAATGTGGTAATCGATTAATCAGTGTGACAGCTGAAATAGCTTCATTAAAAAATCAGGAGAACAAAAGTTGCATACAGTTAGGAAGGCTGAAGGGACGCAGTGGCTACAGAAGCTCACAAGTTTCAATTAATTATCACTGGGAGCCACATGTGGTGTGGGTGTGGGTGGGTGGGTGTAAGAGAGAGAGAGAGAGAGAGAGAGAGAGAGAGAAACTTGCCACTCTTCCCCCCCACAAAACCCCCCACACTAATATTGCAACCCTGAAGGCACTTACTAGGCAGCAAGCTTCATTGGAACTTGCTTCTAAATCTGAGTAAATATGCATCTTATTGCCTTGACATTAATACTAGGATAATATACCCTCCAACATTTGTCCGATGAAAATAGTGATGTCCTATCCAAGAAGAATGATAGTGATTATGATAAACAATTTTTAAGGGGGGGGGTGGAATGAGCAGAAAGACAGAATAGGATGCTGGGATGAGACAGCGGCACCATTCACAAGGAAGTTTATTCTGTTTTCATGACATCCTCCTAGCTGTTAATTTCTACATTTTCTTTGAGCTTTCACACAGAAATGTAGCAGATTATAGCACATGTTTAGTGCTCACTTCTGTGCTACTTGCTTCCAGAAAAAAATCCATTCACAAATAACATGGAAATGAGTGCTAAACTTGCACTATATTCCACTGTAGTTCTGGAAGTGGCTGTAACCTGTGCTTTTTTTCCAGGGGGTACGCAGGGGTATGCGTATCCCTAAACATTTTGTAAATGTAAGTTTGGCCTCATTGAGGGGCAGTATTTCAATATGAGTGGGAAAATGAAAGTACCCCTAAACATTTTTTTTAGAAAAAAAACACTGACTTTAACATCATGTAAAGCTCAGCCATAATGTGCAAATTGACAGGGAATTATTATGAAAATGGAATGAACTGCCATGTGAATGCAGCTGGAAAGAAAATGAAAGAATGTCAATACTATTAAAATTCTATTGTTGTTTAATCGGAATTACTTTTCTTAAAGAAAAATCCTGGAACTTGTTTGGTGTGGATGTTTTGGATTTTGTTAGGGACTTCTGCCTGTACACCAAAAACTACAATGATTACCTCAGAAATGTTGAAGCGGTATATATGCTAGGTAGGTGTCCCTTGAAAAACAGAGGGAACACAAATTGGAGAATGAAGAATATATACATTTCAAAAGAAAATTAAAATCAAATCTCATAGTTACCTAGGTAGAGGTTGTTACTAGGGTCTGGAAAGGTTGACCACCATCCTAGATAATAGCAGGCAAATTTTATAAGGTAGAATTGAATCTCTAGTCTTTTCTCTTTCTTCAACTTGGCTGACACTTTGTGATTTCTATGATATGCTGCCGTAAAGCTCCCATTCAGTAGCAAACAGGTAGGTAAAGGGGAAAGCATCATTCATCATTACACGAAGAAGGGCAGAAGTCAAGAGATTTAGAAATAAATCCCCAGTGGCAGCCAATTAGTCATCACATTTAATACTTGTCCACACACCTGTTGTTAAGTGAATGTTTTAGCACTCGCCCTCCCTAAAGGCCCAGTATAACTTTATGAAATACAGTGACAAAGAGAACGGTGACAGAGGTCTTGTTAGAAAATATGCTTTTGATGGTAGTTAATCAAAGGATGACATGAGCTGAACAATATCGTCAATAAATACAATGGGGCTGAATCTCTACGGCTATTGTTTCAGCTATAAATCTTCTGACTGCTTTTTTAAAAAATAAAAAAACCTCAAGAAATAACACTGCTTATAGATTAATGTGCACTTCCAGAATCATACAAGAGGGTAGGAAGGATAGACTGTGTGAAGTCTCTTCATACCCAGGCTCTTTGTTGCAATAGATGTTTTATAGCAGGCAGTGAAGTCATATATTGGGAAAGGACCATAACTCAGTGGTAGAGTATCTGCTTTCCATGCAGAAGGCCCCAGGTTCAAGCTACAGCATCTCCCGGTAGGGGTAGGTGATCCTTGCATTCAACACTCAGTGTAGACAATACTGAACAAGATGGACCAATCTAGGGGTCATAGTAGACATAAGCTTAACATGAGTCAACAGGGTAAAGTAGCATCATAAAAAGCTAATGCTTTTCTAGGCAGCATCAACAGAAGTATAGTGTCCAGATCAAGGGAAGTAACAGTCCCACTCTAGTCTGCTTTGGCCAGACCACATCTGGAGTACAGCTTTTATTTCTAGGCACCACAATTTAAGAAGAAGATTGACAAGCTGGAATGTGTGCAGAGGAAGGCAACCAAGATTATCAAGGGTCTGGAAACCAAGCCTTATGAGAAATGATTTAGCCTGGAAAAGAGACTGAGAGGAGCTTTGATCTTCAAATATCTAAAGGACTTTCACATGGAGAATGAAGCAAGCTTGTTTTCTCCTGCTCTGGGGGGTGTGACCCGAACCGATGGCTTGAAGTTACAGGAAAGGAGATTCCAACAAAATGTGAGGAAGGACTTTCTGACAGCAAGAGCTGTTTGACAGTAGAACAGACTCCCTTGGGAGGTGGTGGACTCTCCTTCATTGGAGGTTTTTACGTGGAGGCTGGATGGCCATCTGCCATGGATGCTTTAGTTGAAAATCCTGCATTGCCATGTGTTGGACTAGATGATCCTCGGGATCCTTTCCAACTCTACAATTCTATGATTCTATATGAAAAAGGTCATTAAGTGGAAACCATTGTTTTTTGCCAGGGGAAACTAGTTTCTCATCCATTTATCAGCTAGGAAGAAAGCATTTGCAGACATGATTCCCATGAGTGTAACAGTAATTACCAGTATAAATCTCACAGGATCCACATGGGAACATATTTTTAATTATACAGATATGTGAACTATTACAGCTATGGTTATAATATGAAACATTATCAGGTATACATATATTTCAAAGTGCAGGTGTTTACTCCTCTCTCCCTGAATAAACAAAATATAATAATACAATACACACAAAACAATAAAACTGATGAAACATCAAAATTCATAAAATAGGATTTTACTCACTCAATGCCCACACAGATTCTACCCCCACCAAAACACACCACTCAACCTACACATACATAGAATAATATCCAATTATTAGGATAGGTTGATAGATATAGAGTAATGAGCTGCTAACAATTTATTCTGTGGTCAGCTTGTTTAAATGGGGATGGTTTAAATGGGGATGGTTTAAATGGGGAGCTATAACAAAGGCGGCATTTTTTCATCTCCGCCAAGCTAAGCAGTTGGCCCCTTATCTCTCTCGCCCTGACCTAGCCACTGTGATCCATGCGACGGTCACCTCCAGACTGGATTATTGTAACTCGCTCTACGTGGGGCTGCCCTTGAGACTGACCCAGAAACTCCAGCGGGTGCAGAATGCCGCGGCGAGACTCCTTATGGGGTCTTCGCTGCGAGACCACATTCATCCGGTGCTATATCAGCTGCACTGGCTCCCGGTGGAGTACAGGATCAGGTTTAAGGTGCTGGTTTTAACCTTTAAAGACCTATACGGCCTAGGACCCTCGTACCTACGGGACCGCCTCTCCTGGTATGCCCCACAAAGAAACCTACGGTCTGCAAATAAAAACATCCTGAAGGTCCCAGGCCTCAGAGAGGTTAGGCTGGCCTCAACTAGAGCCAGGGCCTTCTCGGCTGCGGCTCCAATCTGGTGGAACGCTCTGTCAGAAGAGACTAGGGCCCTGCAGGACTTGACATCTTTCCGCAGGGCCTGCAAGACAGAGTTGTTCCACCAGGCCTTTGGTCAGGGCGCAGCCTGACTCCCTCCTCTGGCAACCTGCACAGAGTTTTGCTTAATGGTTGCCATTAACTTGATTTTAATTAATTTTTATAATGAAATATTTTTAGAATGTTGGTTTATTTGATTGTTTGATTATTTGATTGTTGTTAGCCGCCCTGAGCCCGGCTTCGGCTGGGGAGGGCGGGATATAAATAAAATTTATTATTATTATTATTATTATTATTATTATTATTATTATTATGGATATCTGTGTCTCTTCAGATGTTATTGGACCCCCATCATCCCTGATCATCAGCCATGCTAGCCAGGGTTGACAGAAGTTGGAGATTAGTATCATATAGAGAACAACAGGTTCCCTGGAACTGGTGTTTAGTTTGGCTGGAGAGACCTGGGTTCATATCCCCTACCAGCCTTGTGACATAAGTGCATAGTAACCTGGGAGTAAGCTCCATAGCACTAAGTTGCTATCTGCCATAAGCAGCTAGAGTTAGCCTAGGAATAGGAAGAGCCGAGCCCAATTCCCAGTCCTTCCAAGAAGCTTACCTAGTGACCTTGAGCCAACCATCATCTCTTGGCCTTGTACGACTGATGTGCAAATAAAATGGGGCAAAAGAGTCAGAAAGACAAAAGTAGGGATTAAAGGGTATTAAATAAATAGCCATTTAAACATTGTCACTAATATTCACCCACACTGTATCCATTTCCTTGTTATTTTTCATTACCTGCTTAACACCCTTTCTCCTCCACTGCAACCATAAAAACATGAGCATCATTCATTATAGATCTTTGGAATCTGTTTCATGCATCTGACAAAGTCAGCTATTGCCTACGAAAGCTCAAACCCAGTATGAGCGACTTGCAAAGATACCACCGTACTTTCTCTCTTCTCATATAATCGTGTAATTTATGTTTCCACCCTGAGCCATCATTTATTCCCTTTATGTGGAGATTCTGCTTTCAGTGGACAGTTGTGATAAATTAAAGCAATGTATTTTCCAGCAATTTATGCCACTCAGCAAGCATCATTGCAATTGCTTCCCACTTCAAGTGCACATGATTCTAAAATAGCTCTCTGAAGAACATACTTAAGTTTTAAAGTGTGTCAACACAATACCAGCAGACTTTTTTTAAGGGAAATGTTGGCATTTACTAACTGAGAGAGGCTATCAAGTTAGTAGGTATGTAGGCTTGGTTCAAGGGAGTTTAAGGAAAAGCTTCTTATTCTTTCACAGGCTAATCCTTCTTCCCTTGTGTTCAGCCACATAATAGTCTACAGTTCACAAGTACCAACTACTAGCTAGCATTGTAAAGATGGAATCAATAGTATAATCCTATTAAATGCTGCAAAGAAGGATACTTTCCAGATATACAGTGGAATCCTCTTAATTTTTTTAAGTAAAGGATCTTCTGTATGAAGCTAGAAAACCTAGAAGAAATTGCCTGTTTAATACTTCAGCATGAAAGTCCCATCTGGCTCTCTCCCTCAGAATCAGCTGAAGCTGTTAAATACTCAAGAAAACGTAAAATTGTAGGTCAGGAAGCAACCTTTGGAAATCAGTTATATGTGTTCCTTACTATTACCAGGGAGCTCAGATTAAAGGGCAAAGCTATCCACTGACTGCCAAAAAGAAATGGTCCCTAGGGAATCTTTAGAACAAACAGATCATATATAGATTGTGATGAAGAAACTGTCAAATTAAACTAAATGCTGTCCACCAAATACTTTGAATCCAAAACATCTTGTAATTTGTGATATTATTGGTACTCACATGGGGGGAGGGAATTAAAGATGATTAATTCTAAACTAATATATAGTGGGTAGGATGTAGGTAGCCAACTCTTATTTCCCTGAACTGAACAGTTGCCAAAATAATGGCTATAGATTAAGTTTGAAAGCAGAAAAGCTGTGGGATAAACTGCAGCTTCATAGAATAAACATGCTTAGCTCTAGTAAATGCATGAAGGGTTTCAGATCATAGAGTAAGTTGTTTTCCTAGACATCAGACCAGAGGTGTTGAATGGCTATGAAGTTCTTGTGTTCACTTTCTTTCTGCTTTTAGTCCTCTTCAACAATGAGAACCAAACCAGATAGCATGGTGCAGGAATACCCCCTTCCCCTGAGCCTGTTCCCCAATTCAATTTTTGCCAGTTTGGCTGTCATTCAGAAGGCTTTAACTTCTCTGGATGGCATGCAAATTTCTTCCAATTCTGTCAAGGGGGAGGGGGGAGTTATAGCCATTTATTTCCCAATTGTAAATGGGAAGAATGAACGGACCCCTAAATTGTAATGGGGTCCTATATCCACTTTGGTTTTATCCAAATTGGATGGATTAGTATGGCTACAAATTTTAGCTACTTCTGCCAAAGGGGGGAAAGTGTTGCTGAAAATATATATATTTCTCAGTAGTGAATGGAGGGAGGGAGGGAGAGAGAGATTCAATTGGACCTCATGCTGAATTGGGCAGACTATAAAGCACCATAGATTGAGGCAGTGCTGTTTCTTGAAGCACCAAATCAGTATCTGAGTCAACTTTTGTGGTTGGTGTACATTCTTACTGTGTATGCACTTAGTTTAGTGGGTATATGTGCAAACATTTTAAAGGTCCTGGTTATAATCCTCTTGCTCCTCAGCTTGCTGGCCTCTCTAGGAGAGCTCAGAATAACATGGCTGCAGATTTCTATTCTCTTCCAAGAGATGAAAGTGGATTAAGAGGAGGAATTGCACTTCAGAAGGCTGTCTCCAGGATTATTCTTTGAGTGCAGCAATATATCCCCCACTTCTTCCAGAGGACTTTGCCTAAGGCACACTATCACCCATGGTAATAAATTATACAGCATGTTATTTAAAAGTCTCTAGCAATGGGATTGGTTTTTTGTTTTTTTAACCCAGTAGTCAGCTTTTCCCCTTCCTTTTACTTGAATTGTTTTGTTTGAAGAATATCCTCCTGTGTACTTCATTCTTGTTATTTCTTACTCTCCCTCTATCTATCACAAGTGAGTCTCCAATGTCCAGCCATTACAGACCTTTGCCATGTTAACAATATCAATGAATGGATTCAGACATTTGTTATTGTTCCAATGGGTCAAGGGCCATTCAGAAATCTATACAAACAATCTGCAGCACAGAATCCAGAATGAGTAGTTTGTTTTAGTTTGTTTTTTGCCCCTTAGTCCCCAATGTAGTGGTGCACTAAAGTTTCAGAAAACATATTTCAGTGTCCTTTCTTTATGTATCAGTGTGCAGATTGGTGTATTGCATGTTCAAAGCATGTCTCAATAAATTATATAGGGCTTGGTATTTGTAAAAAATGCTTAAGACTGCAGTCCTAATGTGTTGTATACAACACATGGGACCACAAATCTTGATTTCAAATTTTGATTTAGAAACCCCCTGGGTACAATAAGATACAACACATACACATTTAACTGGTGCACATTCAGCTTTAAGCACCTGGCAGTTTTTTAAAAAATATATAAGGGGATGGAAAGGGGGTGTCCAGGAAAAAAGACTTTGACAATCCCACACACCATTGAACCCAGTGCTTTTACTATACACGATTTTGGCTTCAGGTGTGATTCTTGGAACGTAACCTTTGCATTGGTTGTGAGCTTACTACTGTATATAATAGAACAAATCTGACTTAAATTTGAATGCCCCATCTTAACTTATTTGTGAATTCTAGTAGACACTGGATGCACTGTCATCCTAGTACCCTCACAAGGGATCCAAACTTCCATTCACTGTGGATAACAGCACACAACGTATCTTCTATTTTTGTCTGTTCATGACCGGTAGCTGACAATTATAAAACAATTAACAACCCCACCATGTGGTTTTTTGGCAGCAGAAGAAAATCCTATTCACAACTGGATTCAGAAAAATACTTTGATCTAACTAATTTCAGATTACTGAAAGTAATTAAGTAAGTAGTGCAGCTCTCTCAGTTGTCCGTATTGCAGTGCAGGCAGAAGCTGCAAAAACATCAGTAGTATGTATCATGTAAATGCATATGGGGCCTAGATTTGAGGCAGGTCCGAACAAAATGCCCTCTGGTGGAGCTTCACCTATCTTGGGAATGGAACCAAACTACTGGATCCAGGAGCTGCCATTTAAATTATTATAATGTTCTCTATAGTGTAATTCTGTGGCACAATGGGAAGATAAAATGGCCTACCCATGAGATGAGGTGAAGCGGTCTCCTGAGGCAGCAGACCCAGACTCTGAAAAGTGTGTCAGTTTCCTTTGTCTCATCCATCCATGTATGCCTACTACCACCCCCTGCCTCCTCCATGCCCATTGCCACCTGCCTGTAGCTGCTCTCTTTCCTCTAGCCTCCTTTTACTCCCCTACTGCCTTGAACATGGGTAGGGTCTGTGGAGGAGGGAGTGGTGGTGGGTGCATGTTCTGTTTTGCCAGAAGTGGCAAAACATTCTGGTCTGGCCTTGGGAGCACAGGATGGGCAGGCCGGCCCAGTATACCTGAAGGAGCGTCTCCACCCCCATCGTTCTGCCCAGACACTGAAGTTCACTGAGGTTCAGATCCCTCACTGCGAGAAGTGAAGTTGCAGGGAACCAGGCAGAGGGCCTTCTCAGTGGTGGCACCCATCCAGTGGAATGCCCTCCCATCAGAGGTCAAAGAAATAAACAACTATCTGACTCTTAGAAGACATCTGAAGGCAGCCCTGTTTAGGGAAACTTCTAATATTTGATGAATTGTTGTATTTTAATATTTTGTTGGAAGCCGCCCAGAGTGTCTGGGGAAACCCAGCCAGATGGGCGGGGTAGAAATAAATTGTTGTTGTTGGTGGTGGTGGTGGTGGTGTTGTTGTCGTCATCATCATCATCATCATCATCAGGGGTGTTGATTTTCTGGCAACTGCCCAAGAATGTTATCCGAGGGGTACATCTCTGCTTCTTAACTTACCACACTTTCTTGAGCTGAAGCATACTGCAGAGAGACTACACAATAACTTCTGTTGGCTAGTTATATGTTCTGAATCCAATTCAAAATATTAGTAGTCAACTTTCAAGCCCTTCAAGGCCTGCATACCTAAAGGATCATCTTCAAACATATGTTCCTACTCATTCTTTAAGATCTTTAAGATTTCAAGGAGAGGCTGTGCCCTGTTTTTCATCTCTTATTCAAGAAAACATTTGTGAGGTGGAGAAAGGGGCAGCTTATTCTCTAACAAGCAAGTTGAGGATTTTAATTGTTGTTAACATATGGTTTAAGGGGGGGTGAGGATGAAGGCAATGGTAAAGGCATAACATTTTAATAGACAATCATTATGACATAGCACATAAAGCTGCAAAGACATAAGACATTGAAATGTCACCATGATCTCTTGTAGGTGGCTGAAAGCTCTGGTATATTTTTATCATTTATAATATAAAGTCATGACATAATTAACTAAACAAAATTCTGCCTCATTGTTGACCGGAAAGTTGGGATGACATACAGTATTTCTGTAACAAATTGTAAAAAACAGCAATTTGAATCTGTATAGATGATAGATTTAAATTGGTATTTTTTACAGTATTCTGTAATAAAAGTATGTGTGGATACTTAACAGTTTTTTTTCTTTTTAACTGGGTTTTATAAACAAAAATAATGTTATACAAGCAAGTATACCAAGTTTTCTCATGCCATTTGTATCGTATTTTTCCATGTATAAGAAGCCTCCATGTATAAGACGTTCCCTGTTTTTGGGGACTCCAAAATAAGAAAACACCCCTCAGCACTACCCATGTATAAGTCGAGCCCCAATTTCAAACCTATTTTTTGGTAAAAAGAAACCCTAGTCTTATACACAGAAAAATACGGTATATCACAAAAATAGCATAATTAATGTGGAAAAATATCTACAACATATGTTTCACTATTAGTGGTCAATGTACAAGTTCTTGGTTCATGATTTGGTTTAAACAGTTAGGAAGTGGGGAAAGGGGGGAGGGGGAAATGGTGAGTGGGGTGGGGTTAGGTGGTTATGCTTCTATTCTTCTACTTAGTTTTGGGGGGCTGTCAGCGTTACTTATATGGGTTCAATTATTATTCACTTGTTGTATTTCCTTGGTGGTGAGAGAAGTTGGGGGTGGGTTAGGGTATGGTTGGTTGTCTTTGGTTGGTTGTAGTGAGAATTGTTTTTGTGTGTGATTAGGGTGTGAGTATGTATTATTGAATCATGTTAGCCAGATTGATTTGTATGCTGTCAGCGGATTCTTGTTGTTGTCTTGTTGGGCTGTGCACATGATAAAGGGGGGCCATACAGGGGTGACTTAGAAAACTGTTAAGTATGGATCAACTCATTAACCGCTCAAGAATCCCGATAAGCAGGGGTGTTCAAGGGGGGCAGAGGGGGCGATCCACCCCGAGCACCACTTGGGGGGGGGTGACAAGATGGTCTGCTGCCTCCTCCCAGCTGTAGAGCAGCCAAAGGCACACACATAGTTAGTATGGGTGCTGCTCATGTGGTGTCTGTACAGGCTGCCGCTCACATACGCCGTCCATGCAAGCATCCGTACGGGCTGCCTCTCACACAGCAACCATACAGGCTGCCGTGCATGCGCAGTCCATATGGATGTTGCACGTGTGCCACCAGGCGGTTCACCGCGCCCCTCAGTGTCCCTCCCCGGGTGCCAGAGAGGGTTTCTCTGCCACTGCCGATAAGGCCCATTTAGGCAGAGTATTCACCTTGGGCTCTTCCTTACGTCCTTTGGAAACCCACCACATTCCACATCCGTTTAGTGCATTGTTTGTGCTCCGTAGCCCTCCATGGTTCCATACCACTGCTGGTTGTCAACTGATCTCACATTCCATTGTAACAGGACCACACATCCATCTCATTTGCTTTTTGGATCTTACCTCATGTGCCTCGATTTGGACACCCATCCCTCATCATCAAGCCATAAAACTGATAATGCCCCTTTCTGTCACTGTTTCTGGTAGAAACTAGGGGAAAATGTGTTCTGCTTCTGCTTCTTTTATCCCAGTATTTCCATAGGACTGTTTGATTACTGCTGAGCTCTGACTAAACATTGTTGCTAGCAGTGCATTTCAGTGATGCACCTTCTTTCCATCTTGCCTTACTATCAACACTATACAGTATGAAGCCTTGTCTTTCCCAGAGCAGCTGTGATGGATGCCTCATCTGCTTCTGAACCTTCCCTTCCCAAGGCTCTGATGGGGCATGAAAGTCAGGCACAAGGGAGGGAAAGAGAGACAAAATAAGTTCTGTGCTCCAGTTCATCTTTTGCTCCCTTGCTAAAGCTGAAATCTGAGCCCCACTTACATGGAAAAAGGCTCCACTGAATTTAATAGATACTTGCTTGTCCACAAGCTGTTTTGTGGACAAAATACATAAGTAGACATATGCTTGTCCACAAGGTATTTGTGTAGTGGTGGGGGCTGTGGGTGACTCTGCCCAACTCTGCTGTAAGTCTGCTAGCCCAGGGGAACCATTGGGGATGAGAGAGAGAAAGAGAGAGAGAGAGAGAGAGAGAGAGAGAGAGAGAGAGAGAGAGATGTGGATGAGCATGCTTAGTGCATGCATAGTTTCAGGGACACTGGAAGTGAGGCTTTTTAAGTGTGCTCTCACCCCTCTACATAATTTTAATTGTAAACACCTGAACATGGATAAAATGGTAGCTTTCTTACGGAGCGAGGTCTACCGCTATTCAAACTTGTTTAAGTCATAGCTATAAGCTGAGCTGTAAGGACAAAGTTGCAATAAGGCAGATACACTCATTGTATGGTTTGAAGCAATTATTTCATATATTCATGGGCAGAAACCCATGAACCTAAACATAAATGCATGCATATCTCTGAATCTTTGTACCATGTGTTTCAAAAGACATATAATGACATCAAAGAAAGTTCTGTGGATAATTAACAATAAAATTGTGAGAATAAGCTATCAATACATTTCTAGACATAACCTGATTCCTGGGGACACTATGAATCCTTGATTCAAGAGGCATTGTACAAGTTCTGTGCCAGAATCCCAAGAGAAACAATATGGCATCGCATGGAAAGTGAGTGAAATTGTAATGAAAGGAAATAGTTGGAGGCATGTGGTCATCCTTGTCAGATACAGCAACATGTCCAGCAGCTGTATAAAAGAGTCAATTTAAAGAATCGCTTCAGGGAACCTTGCCAGGAGCATAAGCCTGCATTTGAAGATTCTGCCTGCACTGAGATCAAAGAAGAGGAAAACACCAACAAAACACTATGAGGTAAAACATTGTTTACAAAGTGTGCTTACTGTGTGGAGAAGGGATGTAAGGAGCACAGGGAATATTAACCTGCTAATGTACCACACGATTTGCATGCTTTCTATTTAGAATGCAAGTGATCCAAATGCAGGGGGAGAAATTGGAATCAGATCACATTGAAAGGTGTGTCTATCTAATCTGCATTTTCTGAAACAATACACAACCCAAAACAGAGCCATTCTTAGGAATTCACACTTCTCAAAATATTGCGGTGCCATTCTTCAGCCTGGTAATGTGTAAAAAGATGTGTTTACTAGGGTTAAATGTACATACAAATGCATGCATTAGTGAAAATGACATATAAACATGCATTACATTAGGACAAATTTATTTGCAAAAAAATGTGTATATTAGGAGAAACTGCATATGCACAGGAACTTATTAGGAGAACTTTAAAATGCTAACTCAGAGCCAGCCCAATACATTTTCCCTCTTCAGGCACAACAGAAAATGCCACTGCCTCTGCACCCACCAACTTCCTCCTTTGCTTCTGGCTCTGTCCACAACTAGCATGTGGCTTACAGAAGGTTGGCCATAGTGCCAGAAAAGATTCCCCTCCCCTGCTCTGTTAAGTATAATTGCTTTAATTCACACTGAAACAGAAATGCCTGTGTATTGTTGAAAAGGGTTTAACGCGGAGATCCCATAAAAGCTTTAGGAAAGCAAGAAGAGCTCTCTCTGAAATTTTTGCAGGTTGATAATTAACTGTTGATTGTTCTCTACTCTAAACTGAATATAACCTTTGAACAATGTGATGAAGGTATTGAATTGCAATTTCTCCATTTTGAAATGGAATTGCCTTTCTAAGAAAAACGCGGAGGCCTAATTTGAATAGTAGAGTGCTTGGTATCTGGTGGGTGGGGCTTGTGTCTTCTGCTCTGGAATCAGCCCCTCCCTTCAGTGTGTGTCCCATTATGTTCAGTTAAGAATGGCAGTTAAAAGAGACCAACTGCCTCTTCATGTTTCTTGCCTCAGACTTGCCTCATGATGTTGTTTTAGTTTCTCTCAGACATTGTGTTATATGTTTTCTCTCAGTTACAGATAGGTAGCCGTGTTGGTCTGCCATAGTCAAAACAAAAAATTTTTTTCCTTCCAGTAGCACCTTAAAGACCAACTAAGTTAGTTCTTGGTATGAGCTTTCGTGTGCATGCACACTTCTTCAGATACCGTGTAAAAGCTCATACCAAGCTCATACCAAGAACTAACTTAGTTGGTCTTTAAGGTGCTACTGGAAGGGGAAAAAAATTATGTTTTCTCTCAGTTTATTATTAAAGCTTATTTCCATTTATGTGAGCCGCTTATTTTTCTCAAAGAAAAGGAAACTGCTGAAGAATGGTGGAATACTCCTTGGGTGAGTGAGGGGGTATTCCCAGCTTGCTAGGAGGACTGATTTTGTTCATCATCCCCCACCTCCACAACAGCCTTTGAGTTCTTTGTTCCCAAGATCCATGGGAGGAGGGTGTAGATGAAACACTTCAGGAAAACAGCTCCAGGCTAATGGAGGCTTGAATGGGGTGAGACAGAGTTATGATTTCAATCCTGTTTAAAGTTATTTCTAAGAAGATGCTGAGCCTGTGCTGGGCAGCACAAGACATTGCATGGATATTTTGGATGTATCTTTGATGCTTTTGTTATGTTTTTGAAGAAAGTTCTACAAGTAAAGTTCTGATTTAAACTTATAGTCCTTGACAATGTTTCCATTCCAAAAGGAGCAGTTTTCATGCATCCAGTCAATTCAAACTGCACAATATTAATATCTGCAATATGCTCTAGGAAATGTCACTCCACAACATGTGGGCCACTACAGAGAAGACTCTCCTTCCCGTTGCCACCAGCAGAATCTGTGCTTGCTAGGAGGGTCTAATAGGGTCTAATAGGGTCAGCTAGGAGGGTCTAATAATATTCCAGAAGGACATGAAGGTATACTATCAAAACACCAAATAAAAAGTAATTTACCTAGTAACAAATAAATATGTTTTGTATTCAGCAGAATCTGTTGAATACATTATGAAAATAAGCCATAGAAATTAAAATTGATTATTACAGATCTGTTACTAAGATTCTTCAGCATAAAAGGAACTGGGGGAAAACATGTCACATTCACATATTATTCTATACATTTTGCATGCTGGATAAGCTGTTAAAATGTTTTCCACCCCCCAGAATATTTTGTTCTCATTTAGACCTATTTATATTTCACTTCTGCATATATAAGAGGAATTTCTATAAACTACATACAGCAACAAAGACATTTGTCTTCTAATCCATGCCAAAGAAGAGTGCTGCTCATATATCATGTGCAAACAGTTAAGCTTTCATCAATGGAACAACAGTAGCTTCAGTCATATGAGCCAAAACATCAAAATGATATCCAGATCTTACTCAACAAATCTGGCATTCATTGAATCGCTATGTATTCATTTGAGGTGGGATTTGCCATATCAGTGTCATTCCCCCTATTAAGGATGTTCAGAGACTACTGTGGATTATTTTGTAGCCAAAACAGAACCACTCACATACAAAAGGAAAGTACCACCAGATTCCGGGGAACCCTAAGTTTTGTAGAAATATAACATATCTTTTTTTAAAAAAACCAAAACCAATGTGGCACAAAAACAACAGTCTAGTGACCATGCTCAGCACCTACAGAATGTTGAACTTCTGTTGAAAATGGAAAAAAAAGAAAATGGGTGTGGAGACCAGAATACCCCCTTAATTATAGAGTATAGTTGGCTGAAACATAAACAGTAGTAGTCCTGTCAGAAAATGGATACACTGCAAAACTATGTTACAAGCTCCACTTATATGTGTACTAAAACCAACGTATAAAATGAATGCAGGAAATAGTTCATCACTTATCCTTTTCTCAGGAATAAGAAACAACTTGATACCACCTCAGTTTCTCATCTCAAATAAACATGGTTTCTATGAATAATTTCTGGACTTCTGTCTAGAAAGATATGAAAGAATCAGCTCTTACTAAGGAGTGGCACTAGAATATGCTTCCATCATGTTCAGAGTAGGGGCATGAATTGTGACCACAGACTGACAAATCTGTCATTACACTTCATCAAGCTTGAACAAGTTACAGCTAATTATGACAAGACTGACCCTATCACTGCTGCCACGCTTGCTTGGGACACATTGTCTGAAATCTACCTTCCCATGCTTAGGGAATAAGCCATTTTTTAAAAAAAATATGTTGCTATGGGCCAGTACTGATACTAATGATCCTTCTCCTTCTGTGATACTACCTGCTGTTAGTCTGGTAAAACTGGCCCAGTAACTACCAAAATGACCAGGAGCACAGCCGGCAGAAGGTACCCTGGAGGGTGTAACAGAGATGAGGCCAGAAAAAGAAGATTTTATTGATAAAGTAAGACAGAAGCTATTTTCTAGGTAAAGTAAAACCTAACATTACTGAAGGCTGCATAGGTGGAAAGGGAGTAAGAAATGAGTTGATGGCGAGCCCAAGGCAGCTTCACAGTTAGGTATGGAGGTGAAAGGTTTTTTTAGTGGAATTATACATGAGATATAACAGTTCCAATGTGATCAAGGTTTGTTGCATCAGGCCTCTGTATGCAGCCTCAGTAGCTTGTATGAAACGCCCACTTATGTCTGAGGGGCTTACACTAGAACAGGCCAGTGTGGTGTAGTGGTTAAGAGTGGTGGTCTTGTAACCTGGGGAACCAGGTGCGTGTCTCCGCTCCTCCACATGCAGCTGCTGGGTGACCTTGGGCTAGTCACACTTCTTTGAAGTCTCTCAGCCCCACTCACCTCACAGAGTGTTTTGTTGTGGGGGAGGAAGGGAAAGGAGAATGTTAGCCGCTTTGAGACTCCTTAAAGGGAGTGAAAGGCAGGATATCAAATCCAAACTCCCAATCAAATTCTGGACCCAATCTAACACTAGTTCTTTTTTATGTTATCTGGGGCTGGAGCTGATAGTTTTTCATGGCACGTATCTGAGAAAGACTTGTACATCACAACCCAATGTATGCTATCCACCACTGCAGACACGAGAATTCACGAAAAGAGCCTCTCATCAACATGCTGAAATTTATGCTGCCACCAGTGAGAAACCAGCCACCCCTTCTCAAAGATTTCCCCTGTCTCCAGAGCAAAGATGGGGAGATTAGCTGCCTGAAGCTCATTTTCTATTCAACTGATGAGATTTTGTGGAGAAGATCAATTCTTTGCTCGCTGTGTTTTTCAGTTGTTACCATAGCAGTGAAACTGGAGTAATGAGACCTGGTGTGCTGGCAACTAAAGATGAAGCAAAACACGCCATTCTCCTTTCTCTTCCTTTATGACTCTTTATGCTCACATTAGGGGATTTCCCCTTCTCCCCTACCCCCCATTTCTTTCCTTTAGAAACCTTAAGTCGGTATTCTCTATAAAACATTCACATATAGGAAGGTTCATTTTCAGGGATTCAGAATTCAGGGGTATTGCTAGCAGGACCACACTTAGAAAATTTGTCACATCAGGAAATATATTAAAAATGGTGTCTAAAACCGCCACCATTTCTGAATCTCAGAGTGGGTGGGTTGTGACCTCTCTTTCCTCCAACCTATCTGGTTCTGAAAGCAACTTTGCATTTTCCTATTCTGACAATTGTGACAGCTGCCACCAACTGCAACCTCTGCATAGTTCTCCTGCGTACTTATTCTACATAGTTATTCAGCATTTTTCCATGCATCTTAGCCCTGGATTTCATCAGGCTGCAGTTTTTCAGCCACCCATGCTTCACCTCTTATCTCAATGTATCGTTGATCAACTATTTCATCCCTCATATAGCTGCTCCTAAACTTTGACTGCTCCCAAGTCCAGTGCTGCCTGAGATGAAGGGCTAAGGTGCATGGAAGGGCTAAGGTTCGTTGGGCAAGGGCATACACCCTTACTTCTTCTACTCAAACACCCCAAAGCTTTTGATGCCATCAACTATGATATCCTTCTGGATTCAGGGTGGGTAGCAGGGACACTGTTTTACCCCAGTTCCTCCTGCCTCCATGGACTTTTCCAGAAATTAGCACTGATATCATTCTCTTTAGTCCCTGGATTTTTAGTTATGGGGTTCCACAGAGCACCATTTTGCCCTCAATTCTATTTAATATCAACATTAAACAGTTGGGGATGGGTTTTTTTGGGGAGGGGGCTTTGGAGAAAAGTGTAATCCGTGTGGTAATGACATACAGCTCAGTTTCTTTGTAACCTTTCACAATCAGGAGTAGTTGTGTAGAATAATAATAATAATACTGGTGTATAAGATTGCAACCTTAGTGTAAAGGATTTCCTCAACTGTTCCCAGTGTCTTACATTCCTCTTGTCCTTTCTAATATTGTATTTATAATTATTGCATCTGAAATGTAAGGAATTGCCTAAACCCCTTTAGCTGATTACAAGTAGCTTCCATGGCATTAATGGATTAGATGTATTACTATAATTGTTGGTGCTCATTTTCCTTATTGGCTTCTCTCAGTGGTAGCAGAGGAGAACTATTTTTATGCTCTCAGCTTGAGCTATTTATATAGTGCATGACAATAAGTGATCCACTCTGTATTGAAGCTGTTTTGCAGCTTCCAAAGACAAGCAATAATGCTCTTACTATAATAATTTATGCATTGTATCTCAGCAGCAATTGTAATATATCAGGGGCTCTCTGTGTATTGGCTTCATCTGAGAGGCAGGGAAAGCCAACAGGCTCAGAAAAGTAGTTCACATACGCAAACACATGAGAAACAAATGTTGAGGGAATCATTACTGTATTATAATCTGTTCAGCAAATCATTAAAAAGTATGTCACATCCAATGAAGTGGCATTTTCACACAAACTAACTATAAATCCAGTGAACCAAACCATGACTTTGTAATGTTAGTGCATGACTATAATGCTTTCATGGAGAGGAGGCTGCAGCCAGTTAGCTCTGGGCTTGCTGCACTGCTGTGAGATAAGCCACATTTGGCTTGGCATGTTATTCAGCCCAGTGGCTTTTATCTCTCCAAATGATATCCAGTTAAATTGTACTCAGACTAGACCCATTGAAATCCATGGACTTAAGTCCTTTACATTCTTTCATTTCATTAGGTCTACTCTGGGTATGTTTTAACATTGGCGATCACCTTATATTTCTAACTAATTGGCACAAAGTATTCTTTAAAAGGGGGACGCGGGTGGCGCTGTGGGTTAAACCACAGAGCCTAGGACTTGCCGATCAGAAGGTAGGCGGTTCAAATCCCCCCGATGGGGTGAGCTCCCATTGCTCAGTCCCTGCTCCTGCCAACCTAGCAGTTCGAAAGCACGTCAAAGTGCAAGTAGATAAATACGTACCGCTCCGGTGGGAAGGTAAACGGCGTTTCTGTGCACTGCTCTGGTTCGCCAGAAGTGGCTTAGTCATGCTGGCCACATGACGCGGAAGCTGTACTCCGGCTCCCTCGGCCAGTAAAGTGAGATGAGCGCTGCAACCCCAGAGTCGGTCACAACTGGACCTAATGGTCAGGGGTCCCTTTACCTTTACTTTACCTATTCTTTAAAAATCAATTTGTCTTAATAAGCTTTCTTTGAAGGTCAAATATAGTGTTTCTATGGGGGTCAATATTTTCTTTAAAATTAAAAAATGCGAAACTAAAATATGGTTGTCAAAATGTGCCACATGATATTCTTTGGAAATCAGTGTGATTACAACCTTTAATATTCACTAAAGCTTAAATAAGCTGAAATTAAGCCCCTTATTTGTAATGGGTAAAGCTCAAGGTCTGAGCACTTTAATGTCATATAAATCTTGTGTTGAACAGTTTATTTGTCATTTATTCATTACGTTTATTAATCACTTCCTATAAAACATTGCAAAGTAATCTAACAATAAAAACTTCAACAATAAATATATACAAAGGATTTCAAATCAAGTATAGATATAGACTAGGATAAAATTATTTACTTCCAAGAAGGTCTTCAATAGGTGTTGAAAAGATAAAAGCAACCACGCCTGTCCGATATGCCAGAAAAGCAAATTGCAAAGCGTGCAGCCTGCTGTGTTAGAGGTTTGATTCCTACATCGTACAGAGGGGTCACTTGTTACTTTTGTGTAATTGGGGCTCCATCCTTACTATACTTTTAAAGCAGTGTCACTCCACTTTAAACAGCCATGGCTTCCCCCAAAGGCATCCTGGGAAATTTAGTTTGTTAAAGGCACTGAAAGTTGTGATGCGACTCATAGTCCTCTTCCAGCAATACAATTCCCTGGGAAGAGGGATTGACTGTTAAAGCTCACTGGGAATTGTAGCCCTGGGAAATGAATAAGTGTCAGGCTCTGAGATTCTCCATCCTGTTTCTATTGGGTTTCCATCTTTCCCCTCCATATCAAGCGCATGCTATAGAAAGCAGAAAAGAATTGAACAAATGATAAGAGGGGTAGGAAGAAAGGAAACAACTGTGTTCTTCTGCCTGCCACATATCTTTTAATGAAATAGACAGGATCTCCATATTGCATTCATCAATATAGAAGGGGAAGTGCCTGGAAGGGGAAGATGTATCCACTGATACCTGTGACTCATGGTCAAAAGTCTGGAGGTAGGCAAGCAAACCTTTCCCAATTACATGTACTCTCCTGGGCAGTGGGAGGTTCTGGTGGCAGTGCTACCACCAGTACAAGAGACTGTGAAATTTGTGATGTTTGCATATTTACACATCCATAAGCAGAACAAGAAGGAGATAAGTAGACTCCTTCAGCGAAATTGCTTATTGTACATTAGAGATCTCAGAGCAGTGGCACCCAATGATTCTTCACCCTCAGCCAACTCATAGTTATCTCTCACATCGTCTGTCTACATTTCAAATGCTAACTGGCTCCTAACTATCTTCATTCCCACCTACCAGCTGGAAAGTGTCATACTGCTGGGTATTAGATTACAAAAGCTGTAGAAAGTTCTGCAGCTCTAAGAGAAACATCTGCCATTAGTTGAGTGAGCATCAGCTGAAATTACTTGAGAAACAAGGAGATGCCCTATAGTGAGTTGGATTATTTCCTGGAGACAAAAATACAGTCTACACCAGAGTTAACCAGTGTGAGGCCCTCCAGATGTTGCTCAGTCTCCATTATAATTGACCATGCTAGCTGGGGCTGATCAGAATTAGAGGCCAACAGGTAGTGATTTTCTAGGGTTTACACAGGGGTCTTTTCAAATGTGGGTAGGTTATACAGGGGGTTTAAACCTTATGCATCTAAAGCATGTTTATTTTATTTTTCTAGATTTACTTGTTTATTATTACATTTATATCCCATCTTTTCTCCAAAGGTGACATACACAATTCTTTCCCCACTTCCATTTTTATCTTCACAACAACCATGTGAGGTAGGTTAGGCTGATAAAAAGTGATTTCTCCAAGGTCTCCCAGTGAGCTTCATGGCCAAGTGGTGATTCAAGTCCTGGTCTCCCAGGTTCTAGTCCAACACTCCAACCACTACCTCACACTTGCTCTACCATAGCCCTTACTCCAAGCTACCCACTGTCCAAGCACCTGAAACAATACGATCCATGCCATAAATTTATTGGTTCTCCTTAAGTGATGCCTTTTGGATTGAAAGGCAGCATTTTTGTTTATTTTTTGTTACATTCTCATTGAGTGTTCCCAGCAAGTGGCAATCAAGGTGGCTTAATTACTTGGATATTGACTATTTTAAATAAAGTAAAACAAATGTCCAATACAGTCAGAGAGGTCCTTCTGCCTTAAGACAGTCTCACAGATAAACTCAGCAGCAGAGTTTTATCTGTTGCTACTGCCAATGCATTTTAATGTGTCCGCTGATGACATCTCTGAATCCGTCTATCATCACACAGTAAAATAATATAGTAAGCCAGACTAAGGCAATTCTTCTTAACCCAAACTAAGGAAAGTAATAAAATTCATCAGGAGACACACACATACACACACACACGGGAATACTCTTTTGCCTTTTCAAAGAATGTAAAGAGACAAGGTATCTTTCTTTTCAAACAAAGTTCTCCATTATAGTGCACTTTAATTTGATTAGACCATGAAGTATCATGTGTTTCCTAAGGGAGAGTAAGAAGCACAGAATGTTTATCTGGGAGTATGTCAAAGTTCACCTCTCTAGCTGGCTATTTTGATGCACTGACTTCATTAATTTTCAGAGAGTGAGAGGCTGCTGCCTTTCCCCTGATGTTCATCATTGTGAAGGAAGTATTGCCAAGTATTTGGGCTGCTATGCTCCTTGTCTGTCAGTGGGCACTTCTATAATGTTGCTTGCCTCTGCATTCATTTCAGCTATTGTCAAATCACATTAAGGATGGGGGAGAATTTTAATTCAATTACATTTAAAGAGGAATCTACTTAAATCACACTTCCCAAAACAATGCATACATGGAAACCAAGCTGTCCTTTGAAATTTGCACTTCTCTGTTTTTCTCAGTGCAGTTCTCTGGCACGTAATGTGTACATAAATGTGTATAGTTGGATAACATGTGCATAAAAATGCATACATTATTGAAATAGCATACAAAAAATGCACTGTATTACAGAAATTTGCTTTGCAAAAATTGCGTATAAATGGCAATATTCCATTCAAAAATGTGCTAAGACAAATTCACACTAAAATACTGGTGCATTTTCATGAGGACTCTTTAAAAATTAAGAAGCACAAGCTGATGTGGAAATGTGAAGAACTGAACTTAAAACTGGAGAAATGAGAAATGAAGAGAAATTGAAATGGATGGATTCACCTATTCCTAGCTCAAGGGAAAAGATAAACAGAGAAGCTTTTAGGAAATTAAACAATACAACAGAAAACCCATTCCTTCAGGCATTATCCATGACAAGGTAGCAAAACCTCTCCAGTTCCAGGACACCAGATTCGGAATTGGCCCCAGATGTTTTTGATGCCTGAAGCAAGGGGACAAGATGGTAGTCTCCCTTCACTGTACAAAAACTGATCAAGCTAGCAGCTGGATCTTATTTCGACATGTGATTGGTCAGCTTCCTCCGCAACACCTGAGGGCAACAGTCTAGTTTACAGGGCAGGTTATGTGACACATCTCCATCCTTCACTGCTTTGCCACCAGTCCTTGCACACGTGAGCAATTGACTTAAAGCTAAAGCAGAACAGCCAAGGAACAGGACTATCAGTGTGGCAAGGTGTCATTTCCAGTACAAAAGATTAAATACTTACATGGGATGCTTAAACAAATCCACATGTCCTGAATCATTTAAGCTCTCCTGTATGCTTAACACTTCAATAACTTGAGACAATGGTACAAAGGAAAAGGATGATAGCAGGAGCTTTTTACACCAATCCTCTGGCAGAAACACAGTCCAAAATGTGTCACAGTGATGAGATGGTTCTAAGGAGCTCGTGACACTTTCAACTCCTATGATAGATACTGCCAGCTGCCACCATTTGCTAAGCAAGGAGAGACTGGAATCCCTGCATTTAGCTGAAAGTGTTGGGCAGAAGGTGTACCTCATTCAGCAATGGGAACCATGGCAGTTTCTAGCTAGATTGGTGCCCCCTTTCATGGGGAAAGTTGTTGATTTGGTGTGGGCATCTATGAATCCAACAACTGCATGCTTGCGTAAAGCTGCTGTGGTACATAGGAAGTTGCTAGAGTAAGACAGATCATTGGTTCATCTAGCTCAGTTTTGTTGGAACTGACTGGAAGCAGCACTTCAGGAATTTAGGCAGGATTCTCCCCTACTCCTACATGGAGATGCCAAGAATTGAACCTGGAACCTTCTACCACAGAACTACAATCCTGTATGATGTGCTCTGTTACACTGGTTTTCTTCAGATGCTTACAGGTAAGGATGGACATTTCCCTCAGCCTTGCTTTCCCCTTCACCATTGTTTCTGTCTGGTAAACTGTATCGCTGGCCACTGCAGATTGTTCCTTTAAATTAGCACTGTGCTGAAAAATTACCTTGCCTCCCACAACCATTCTCCACCAATTAATAAAAAAAGAGATTGCATTCAAAAACTTATCAAAGATGATAGGAGATTTTTGAATAAATTTTCACGAGTGCGGTGCAGGTTTTTCATTGCACTTGCCTTACCCTTGAGGTGGTCAAGGGGTATTTTTTTTCTGGGGTGCAGGTTTTTCATTGCACTTGCCTTACCCTTGAGGTGGTCAAGGGGTATTTTTTTTATCCATTCATCCTACAGATCATCTCAGTACTGGTCTATCCTCTGGAGTGCCACCACTTCAATCAAAGCCCAGCAGAAGACATTCCCAGGAAGCATTTTCAGATCAGGAGCATGGGCAGCCAAGGGGGCTGCAGAGTGTTTACTGGAAAGAAAATACAGTGGTACCTCTTGTTCCGGAGGTCCGTTCTTAACCTGAAACTGTCCTTAATCTGAAGCAGCACTTTAGCTAATGGGGCCTCCTGCTGCTGCCGTGCTGACGGAGCACGATTTCTGTTCTCATCCTGAAGGAAAGTTCTTAACCCGAGGTAATATTTCTGGGTTAGCGGAGTCTGTAACCTGAAGCGTATGTAACCTGAAGCGTATGTAACCTGAGGTACCACTGTACATACATCACACTTGGCCACCTTGCAAGACTAAACTAATCTCAAAACCCTGTACCCTACCAAAATTCTTAAGCTTTCTGAGAATGGGGCAGAAAAATGGAAACCTCTTTCACAGGGAAAAATAAATTGGAGAGCAGATTTTGGCACCGCAGTGATTTTATTATTCATGTGAATGTAGAGAATGCAAAACTCCATCCACCCAGTTTTCTTATTTCAAATTAGCAGAAGGTTTGATACCCCTACTGCAATCATTTTCCCCCCGGGTTGCTGAAGATGCAATTCCTCATTTAGATAGCTAACAGCATGTTTATCATATAAAAAGAAATTGGACATGAAATGACTTTTTGTTCCAATATGCCATATCATGTGCTTTGAATATTTCAGTCTTGTTGTTTTATCCAAAGCCAGAAGTATGCTAACCAGGATTTATGGTTCTGCTTTAAAATGTCATTTATTTATGAACTTTACATAAGTGTGACCTCCGCTATAGCAGGAACACTGTTAACAGGGTGGGTTCTTCTTCTTCAAAGCCTCTTTCCACTCCTTCCCCCAACAGCCTGTAATGAATAACATGGAGCTACTTCCTCTGTGGGTGGATGTGACTGAGAGAAAAAGGTGATTTGATTGATTGCCATAGATGACTTTCTTAAAGAGTTCAAGACAGTCGTGGCATTTTTCACATTCTCCCAAAGATGCAATGGTTCGGGGGATGCCAGGCCCTTTGTATTGGGGGCTTGCTTTGTTCTAGATTATTGAAAGGAACAGCTCTGTCTTCATTGGAGAGGGCTGTAGCTCAGTAGTAGAGCATCTACTTTGCATGCAGGAAGTCCCAGGTCCAACTGCTGGCATCTCCAGGTAGAACTGGGAAAAGAACCCATTTGAACTCCTGAAGAGCCTACACAGTCAGTGTAGACAATGCTGAGCTAGGTAGACCAATTGTCTGACTCATTCTACAAGGTGTATTTCTATGTGCCCCACACCATTCTCCAGACCACTGTGGCTAACTGTTAGTTATTTTAATTTGCAGAATGGGTATGCTGACTACATATTCTCTGCAGCAATCACTTTATGTGAAAGGCAGACTACGGCTTTTGTTCTTCTCACCACACGAATAATCAAATAGCTTTCCGAAGCTATATAGCATCACCGGAAAAGCTCAGAACTCCTTTGATAATAATAGCTTGAAGTGGTCTTGGTTAAATTAAGCCTCCTACACAAGGCTTAATGTGTCTTTGTAAGATGAGGAGAGGTGTTAAATTCAAAATATTTATGAGCTGGTTATCTTACAACAAGCCCACATAGTGCCTTGATTTTAACACCTTCTTTTGCGGCTTGTTTGGCAGATATGGCAATTTGCAATACATAGTTCAAGCATCTATTTACAGATTAAATCCTATCCTGGCAATACAGGATCTTACAGTGCAACTCAATATGTGCTGTCCACTTAGAAGTAAGCCCACTGAGTTCAATAGGACTTACTTCCAGGTATGTGAACATAGGAGAGCAGTTTTATTCTGCCCCTATCCCTGAAGAATTTGCAATTTGTTTTCAGCAATAATAGAAATCCTGTTTGGATGTGTAACCATGTTCATTTTAGCTTTTATCCATTCCGTTTTGTACTGTGAGAAATTTGGCAAAACATCAACCAGCCTGAAAACCCAGGGGCCACCTAATAATATCATGATCATGACCTAGTACATTGGCTTCAGTGAAACAACATCAGTGTTGTAGTCACAATTTAATTACCCCTGGGTTATGTAACCAATGTCCAGTTGTATTTCTTATATACTTTGAGATTGTGCACTAAAAGCATTGTGCATTTGTTGCACACAAATAAAATGTGTGTTTCTTTGTCACTGAAAGCAACATAACTGTAATGTGATCTGTTTCCAAGTGTTACTTAAAATAACCAGCAGCTTGCATTTAGATATGTGCCTGTATTAAAGATGCATAGATCATTAGTCTATTTCCAGATCGTGTCAATTTCACATGCATTCATTCTGTCCTGTTACTGGATTTATGTGTGTTTTCTTTAAATCCACAGAAATATTTCTGTTTAGCTATGCTACATATGTAGTATGCATTTCTAAAAGCACTTTAACAAAATGCATTTAAAATATGCATTTTGGAATAATGGGGTTTATTGAGCTGAGAATTGAATCACAATATTCAGATAAGTGTGAAATTCAAAATAAAAATATGTTCCAATCTATGAATTAGTTTGTCAGAAGTAGATCAGTTCAGTTTGCATCAGAATTCACAGAAACTAAATTCCTCAAGCATCATGCATGCAAAAACAAAAAACTATGATGTTTGATATTCAATTCAGTTTCCTTTATTGGCATAGAAAGAGTGTGACATATGCATGGATCAGATGTTTGCTATGTTAGTTAAACACATGTGCAAAGTTCCCCAAAAAGACATCTGTATTCAGGTACAGCTTTGTGTGTTTACTTAATCTCTACTATAATTTATCCTCTCTGGGGTGACCATTGTCACAGTCTCTTTCTGATTCTATGCTACCTTATATAATGGCTTTTAAAGAGGTTCCTTGTTTTTCTGTGAGCTATCCAGGTATAAGAAGACTGAAACAAAGGTGTACATTCATTATCTTTTCTTCACAATGGAAAGAATAACTTTCAGTTGCTAGGAGATCAGGCAAATGATGAGCCCTTGGTTAAGAGACTATGCACAAAAGTGCCTCAGCTTTTATTCCTTTACCAGTGCTGCTTGAGCAGTGAGGAGGTACAAAATGGAAAGGTATATTCATTATATCTTTTGCCCTCTTCGCTGGTGATTTAATAGCATTATTTGATGAGTCTAGAGAAGAAGAAACATCTCCCCTCATGCTCACCCCATGTCTGGCTTTAGCTCCAACACAGACACAGCCTCTGTTGTAATGTTGCTCTGCCATCCTGGGTTGCCAGACAATTGCTTGCACTATTCAGGAATTCAGTGGAAAATCAGGACTTCTGATAGGGAAGTCCCATCATAGGGAAGAAGTACTATTTTCTGCTTATTGAGAATCACATACCCTCCAAGTGTCTCAATTTTCCAGGGACAGTCCCGGAATTACAAGAGCCATCCTGGCTTCTGATTCGATCCTGGAATGTCCCTATTTCCCCTGCCAGTGCTGCCGCCACCGAGCTTGGGGAGGAGGATAAGCCGGTGCTTGTCCCAAGCAATGGCAGTGACTGCAGATGCAAGGGGACATCTCCATGGCTGCCTCCTCCCTTAAGCAGCTCCAGCTGCTGCTGGAGAGCAGGCAAGCAGGAGAAAAGGCTGCCACCACCAAGGCCTAGCCCTTCATGATGTGCCAGCTCTGTGAGCAGGCAGGCAGAAGGCAGGGTCGCCCTGGGCGGGAAGAAAGAGGAAGCAGAGTGGAGTGCGAAGAGTCCTGTTTTTTTCTTTTTCTTTTTAAGTGCTGTGTGTCCATGTCTCATCTTGCCCCTTTCTAATATTTATTTATTGGTGTGTGTTTTTCTTTTTGTAGATGTATCAAAGAACCACATAAAATCAGGATTAAGGGGTTTTTTTGGGATGGTAAAGGGCATGCGCACTGCATCACTTTGGTGTAGTGCTGGCCATTGCTCTTCCTCTGGTAGGAAATGCTGTGGGGTGGGAATGGAGGGGAGGGTCAGTTGGGAGGGGAGTGAGAAATGTCCCTGTTTTCATCTGAAGAAAGTTGGAAGGTATAGAATCAGGACATAACTCAGGGGTCAAAAACACGACACCCACGGGCAGCAGTGTGCCTCCCAATACAGTGGTACCTCAGGTTACATACGCTTCAGGTTAGAGACGCTTCAGGTTACAGACTCCACTAACTCAGAAATAGTACCTCAGGTTAAGAACTTTGCTTCAGGATGAGAACAGAAAATGTGCTCCGGCGGCGCGGTGGCAGCAGGAGGCCCCATTAGCTAAAGTGGTGCTTCAGGTTAAGAACAGTTTCAGGTTAAGTACTTAACCCGAGGTACCACTGCACCTCATTTGGTGGCTGTGGAAGGTCTCAGCAAATACTCCCTTAGAAATTTGCAATGCATGAAAGATTGCTAATTCTTCCCGCTTGTTTGCTTTGCCTCAGCCTTTCTTACATGGAATATGCCCCCTTAAACATTTCATTGGATGCCAGGACTGGACACACTATCTTTCATTTGCAGAGGAGAGATGCAAAGAAATACTCTTTGGGACTGAGTAGTTGACAAAGGTGATTTTTCTTCATTGATGGGGGGGGGAGTGCCTTTACGATTTTGTGGTCCTGACTCTTTCTGTGGCAGCTATTTTGTGTTAAGCCACACCTCAAGCACATTCTCAACATTCCAAATCTGCCCACTGATCCAAAATCGTTGGTAGCCCCCAACATAATCATATTTTCCCTGTTTGCTTTGCATAGTTGTGCTTCATCAGCAGTTAGCCCTTGAATCACTGGGGTTGATCCATAGGATCAGCCAAACCCAAATAATATTGTGAATGTCTTAGGACCCACATACTGTGCCCTCAAACTCTACATTTCTGTTCCCATGATGTTAATTGCCTCCATAAAGTTAATTGCTTTTGCTGTGTATTCTCTTCCCCTCTCCACAAAATACTTATCTCCTTTGAGATGCTGTGTTGATTACTATGCACCAGCATAGCAATTACTTAGTTAGGTTGTCAGTCTGTCAATGAGCACAGTAAGTTCATTTCAGAATTGGTTCCTTTCAAGCAACTACCTGGTAATTTTGGTTGTTCATGAGAACTTGGCCATGGGGCTTCAACTTAAGAGAAGCCACAAGCATTATTAGCATGTACTGTGAGGTGACTTTTATTTGGAACAGGCTGCAAAATACGGCAGTTGCAAAGTATTTAGTACAACATCGTATTCCTTTAGTGCTATTTTGCTTGATTGGGTTGCATTCAGGGCTTCTTATTTATTCATTCATGGGAAATCTGTCATTCACCACAGAGTTCCAGGGTGACACATAATAAACATTAAAATCATACTTCACAATAAAATTTAAAACAAACACAAACCAAGCACCATAAATTCCAATAACAATGATAGTTTAAAAATAGGCAGCAGAAAGTGAAATGAAGTATCACCGCGTATTCCATACCTTCCCAAAGGCCTGGGCAGAATGCTTACTTTGTCAATGGTGTCATCACCTATTCCAAAGCTGTGGGACTACCTCAGAGAAAGCTCACTCAGCAATGTGAAGCTCACTCAGCAATGGAACCACCAATGCAGTTTCCTCTGTAGATCTGCTAAAATGAGAAGGCAGGTTGTTTAGGGCTATAACTGAAATCATACATACCTTGAAGCAGGCCTGAATGCTTCTGTCAGCCAATGCAGATAAATTCAATGTAGTAACTGGTGTTATATGCACACAACCAGGATCACCCATTTGTATCCTATCCAGCACATTCTGCAGTTGTAACTTCCAGACCATTTTCAAGGCAGCCCCTGGTAGAGCACATTAAGTAGCTCAGTATAGAGGTTACTAGAGTGTGGATAATTGCAGCTAGAAAAGCATGACCCTATGCATGTCATCTGAGTTAGGACATAACACAAAATGGCAGTCCATCATAAAACTGTCCGCACTCTCCCTGTAACAGTCAGGACAATTTATATGTGTGTTTGGCAACCAGAACTGGCAACCAGAAGTTAGTCACCCTAAACATTGCGGAGAAAGGAGAGTCTACTAATTTAGATCACAGCCCTATGTTCAGTATGACCATCTAGTTCCACTCTTTCCCCAAAATACACATAGGGTTCCAGTCTTAGTGTTGAAATATATATCATTGCTTTAAGTTAATTTCCTTACAATTATTTTCTTTAGTAATTTTGGGTTAGGTATATCTTGGTTTCTTTCCCCTTAAAGATGAACGATCATCATGAATCCCTTGGCCTGATTTACATTATATAGGACCTTTTAAAACCATTGTGTAGTTTTGTCCAGTGAACATGCAATCATTACCCACCATCAATTTTGTGCATCTACTGCAATGCTGAACTATTTGGAAAAGGAGACATTCCCCCAACCCCCCATTGAACTGGAACTATGTCAGTCATGAGTACGTGGCTGCCTTAGATCCATGAGCAACAATCTAATGGCACCTGTGGCCTAATATCTGCTACTGAATTATGCCATGAGATGGTAACTAATAAGGGTCAACCATTCCAAGACTGCCCCTTATATCTTTTCTGGATAGATATCTCCCTCTCTCCATTGCTAGAAACAAGTGAAGGCTGGTCACTTTTAGAGCTACGATAGCCATCATCCCACACCCCATCCCATGCCAATAAGTAATCACACTAATGCAGTTTCTAATGAAAAAAAAGTGGAAAATATGCACATTGCATCAGCTACTAGTAGGGGCGAGAATCTGTAGTAATTAAGGTTGCATTGCCAGCTACGTTTTGACTTTATGTTGGTGAATAAATTAATTAAGCAAGGAAGGCAGAGGAGAAACTATGAAAGAGAGAGAGTGACTTTGGCGTGTGTAAAACGATTCCTAAATGATTCTGACAACAAAGAGGCCACATCCTCCCTGCTAGAACACAGCACTTGCATCTGTGCTGTTTGCAGGGTCATTAGAGATGTTTGGACTGCAGGGACTAAGAGGTTCTGAGTAAATGTGATCCATATTGAATCAATAAGCTTGTGGCCGGTGGCATGAAAATCCATAGCGCTTGTCTCTGTGTTTATTTGATGCCATCATAAATGGCACCAGCAAAATCCATTATCTTTTGTGTCAAGCATTTAGAAATAGATGTAAGGCAACCCCAAGGGAGTACACTTATTTACAGTCTTGCTGCTGATTTAATTGTCAGAACATGCTTTATAGTTCAGAAGGTGCCTGAAGACAGCAGGCAAATAAGCTCGGTGCCCACAACCCGCAGAGATCACGTGGCTCTCCCTAGTTTTAAAAAGTATAGCTTTTCAGTACTCTTTGGCATGCGAATTTGCTTTGGAGGTGATTCATAAATAGGATACAGTCCAATTAGCACAATGTAATATGCAAATAACATCTTTAATTAGTATGCATTTCATAGAATCATAGAATTGTAGAGTTGGAAGGGATTCCAAGGGTCATCCAGTCCAACCCACCGCAATGCAGGAATCTCAACAAAAGCATCCATGACAGATGATCATCTGAACTCTGCTTAAGAACCTGCAAGGAAGGAGAGTCCACCACCTCTCATTGGACTGTATTCCACTGTCGAACAAATCTTACTGTCAGAAAGTCCTTCCAGAATCTCATTTCTTGCAATTTGAAGCCATTGGTTACGGTTCTAGCTTCCAGAGCAGGAGAAAACAAGCTTGCTCCAACCTCCATGTGACAGACCTTCAGATATCTGAAGATGCCTATTATATCTCCACTCAGTCTCCTCATTTCCAGGCTAAACATACCCAGTTCCTTAAATCATTCTCCACAATTTTATGATGTTTCAATGGTTTTTATTTTTGTTTACAGCACCACAAGAAAAATAAATTAAAATTATATTTCCCTCACCTGAAGAATCTCCTGAATTATACTCAACTCAGGGTGGTCTGATAGGTGGCAGCAAACTCTGGATCCAACTACACACACACACAGTTGGTTGTTGTTGTTTTTAAAAAACCAATCTCAATGTAATAGTGAATTCCATAACTGTCATGAAAAAACTATATATCAGTTTATCAACAAAGAAACACTTGATACTTTTAAGGCACATTGAAAGCACATTCTTTCCTACAAAGAATTCTGGGTAGTTTACTTCTCACAGAGTTACATATCCCAGCAGCCCTTAAGAAACTACAGTGCCCAGAATTCTTTGAGGGTAAATATGTTTCAAAAGTGCTTTAAAGTTATAGTGTGTACGTAGCCAAAGTGACAGGGATGTGCATCTTGAGCCTAATAAGCACATTTATGAGGAATTTGCATTGAAATGAAAGGGCTTGTTTCTAAGCAAATGCATTTGGGAATCAGACGGATGGTGTCAAATCATTTAGCTCCATTGATCTGAGAGACATTTCCCTAGCGAGCTCATATTTTTAAGGAGACGTCTTGAGTTCAATCCCATTCAGAGTAAAGTAGTGCTTCATAATGGGAGGCATCAATAGCACAGGATGTTTAGTTTCAAGGAAGAAAAAGGAAATGTGCATGTACTGACAAGATGAATGAGGAAGCCAATGTGAGAGGTTAGACTTGGACTGTGATTGGCTGAGATGTTTCCATTCCTGGTTAGACGTAACCATGCAGCCATTATGCAAATTGAAGTGCTCCGGTTGCATGATAATAAGTTCCAACTGAAAGGGGCTTGCATATTGCATGGAGGAAAGCAATAATTGTAATGACATTAGGTTAATCAGCCCCACATAGCCAATCAGGATGCAGAAATAAATGAAGCAGAAATAGCTTTACAGCTACTACCACACAGATGCCACAGTCTCTCCACTGCTCTGACTTCTTGCCTTTCCTTCCCTTGCCTTCCTCGTGTGTGTGTGTGTGTGTGTGTTTTAAAAGGTCTAGACTATAGAGTCTCCACTTGTATACTAATTAAGATTAATGTGAATGTGAAAAGTTGTTGACACTGTAAAAGCTAGTAACCCAAGGCATCTTTGAGCAAAATGCTTTTCAAGTTAACTTAATTGAAATAATTGTAATACTATAAAAACAGAACAAAATGGAGTACATTGGCAAAGGCCAGCACAGCTTGGGGCTACTGCTTGAATTGTATTATCCTACTGAGTAATGATGTAGTGTGGCATTGCCATAAAGAGCACTATATATTGCTTAGCTTCAGTGGGAGGGAGATAATGTAACGATGGTTATACAGGAAGTCAAGTCAAAAGTTGATTCTGATTGGAAGCAAGTTTCTCTTCATTGTGCTTTCTTCATCCCCTTTCTTCATCGTTAGAAGTTATCATCGTCATGTTTCTCTCCTTTTATTCAGTGTATCTAGCCATCTGTTACCTTATTTATCTTGCACTACCTAAACATTTTCCTTCTCTGCTGCCATCCTGAAGAAAACATTTCATCCGGAGGAGTGGTTTGCATTGGAAGGAAATTTCTCATTGGTGCGAATGGTGGGCTTGGATGCAGATTAGATGCCAGCTTGCTTAACTTTATTTAAAAGGTAAGGGGAAATCCACGATGATCACTACAATGCTGTAAAACCTGTGAGGCTGCATCCATACTATAAGTGCTGTAAAAGTCATTTTGTTGGGGGTTTTTTTAGGACTGTGGCTTCCTCCCTCTATTTACTTTGGAGCTGCAAGTTTACAGCTTGGAGTTCAAAATTGGGGCAGGGGGAAGTGGTTCAGACTTTTGCCCCCGTGGTAAAATTTGTAGATCTGACACTTGGCCTCAGTCTAAAGGTATTTGTTGTAGAAATGGGGACTAGTGTTACTCTTTCGTCCTGGTTTAGCTCCAGACTCCCTGGAAACAGGCTCAGACAAATCTATTGTTGCTAGAGAGCTGGGGAGTTAAGAAAGAGGTTCTACCATCAACTTTCCCTACCCTCAGTTTATCTCATGCACATGATAAGCTTGGGGAAAGAGAGAAAATGGTGGAGGCCTAATGCTATTGAAGGACCATGTGAGTTTGGTTTATTTCTCTTGAAGTACATGACCCTTTGGGTCCCTTCCAACTAACAATTCTGTGATTCTGTGACTTTGAAGTTTCTGGACTTTCTGTAGGAGTTCTCCAAGAAAGACCTTGTCAATTACAAATTGAGCTGAGGCAAACTCAGTGCCCCACTGCCATCCTACGCAAAGGTAGGAGTCCATGTTTCCAACATAGAACGGAGATCGTAAGATCTAATAAAAATGTGATATTTATTCCAGTTCCGTACTTCATGTGATACTTTTCAGCATATATTAAATCTGTTCAATTCCTGGTTTTTCCAGGGTAAAGTACAATGTTGTGTGCTTCAAACAAAGCAAAACTTACAAAACATTTGTATAGTCTCTCTGCTTCTCACAGCAATCAAAGCATTCTGAGTGGTTTTTTCCTTCCATTTAGTTCCTGACTTTTTTCTACTATGCAGCCCAAGATGGCATACACTGAGCAGATCCAGACAGGATTAGTGCTTCAACTTGATAGTCCTTTGGGAGGCATTCTGGAAGATGCTTTGGAAAGATCTATACCACATTATGAGTTTGCAGTTGCTGGTTTACTTTCTTTTCTTTTTTTGCTTTTTATTGTTTTTATTTATTGTTTTTCGGGTTATTTATTTATTTATTCTGGGTTAGCGCCATCGGCAATGGTGGAATTCCTCTGATCAAGAGGAACCCGCTCCGCGAAAATTGGGTCTTGCCGCCGCGGCGAAGGCGGAGACCCTTTAAAAATCCCAGGCGGAGGAAGCCTGGGAACGTGGGATTCGGCTGACACCAGGAAACCCCTTTTTCGGGGATCCGAAGCGACGTGGGGTGAGCGGTGCGGTGTTTTGAATCGACCGCTATTTTTACGGAGTGAAGCCGCACAGCTGTTGCCGGAGAGCACTGACTTTTTCCTGTGGACAATTGGACTCTAAACAAGTACCCGTGAGTAGAACGGAAAATTGGATTAAGAAACATTTTAATTTGGCACTGAAGCGGGAAGGTTCTAAACAGGAAATCCGCCTTCCGCTTTTGTAAATAGACTGAAGCAAAAATTGTGCACGCTAAAGTCAGGAAAATCGTATATAAAGGTTTAAAATTCCTCCAGTTTTAACCACCAAAACCCCTCTTGGAAGCAGGAGTAAAAAGGGGGAATTCTGATTGTTCAAGCCTGCAGGAGAGAGAGTAAAGAAAGAAAAATTTCCACCGCCTCAAACCTGGGAACGGGGTGTCAGACACAGAGATTTTTGGGGAATTTTATTGACTGTGAATGGAACGCCTTTTGACAGATAGTTAAAGAAGAGAAACAAATTGATTCCAATGTTGCCTTTTGCATTTAAAAGAAACAAAGAATTTGAAAAATGAAAGTAATTCTCTTTTGTTGGACCTGCTTTCAAAAGATGGATACAAATAGAAATTGTCTCCTCTAGAGGCAGCTTGTTAAATTGTTGCTGGAGTCGATCTGGGGATTTCACAGCTGTGGAGATTAAGATCGTGGGACCAGACTCTGACCTTGAATAAAAATGTGTTTGGAAGAAGTTTTGGTGCTTGCTTTTTGCAAGACAAGCGCTTTGTTGGAGCAGATGCATGAGAAGATGGATTTGATGACTGTTGCAGTCAAAAATTTTGGACAAACAGTGAATATTTATACAGAAACCATTCAGGAGCCAACGCAGGAACCTGTTTTGACAGGACAAGTGCAAATGCAGAAGATAATGGAGGAGGTTGTTGTTGAACCTCAAGTAACACAAATGGAGAGACCTGAGGCCCTGCAGGAGCATAAGCCGCTGTCCTTGAAGACTGAATTTAGAGTGGGTCAGGGGGGGGGTCTGGAGATGTGGGGGCCCTTAATTTTTGGATGGAAAGGATTTGCTGAGTTAATTAATAGGTTAGACTGTTAAGATAAATTACACAATAAAAATTGAGAAAGATGGAAAGAATTTGCTGAAACAAATAACTAAACTAGAATACAAAAAGGGAGGTGTGAGGAAGTCGATGAAACAAGTAAATGAAAGATAAAGATATGGAATATTGGATGTGTGGTTTTTTTTTATTCTTATTGCTGTATTGATTTTTATGTTTTTTTCCTTTTTTGATGTATTGTTATGTATGTTTTGTTAAATTTTTTCTTTTTTTTTCTTTTTTCTGTAATTTTTGAAACTTCTAATAAATATCATTTTTTTAAAAAGGAAAGATCTATACCACATTATGAGTTTGCAGTTGCTGGTTTACTTTCTTTTCTTTTTTTTGCTTTTTATTTATTTATTGTTTTTATTAAGAATTTCCAAACAAATGTTTTGTAAATACATCTACACACACACACAAACCAGAAGGGCAATAATAGTTAATAATGTTGCTATTATATTCACATAATGAATATAAAGTATCAGCGTGATAAAGCTGATAAGTAAAAGCTTAAGGGTCAAATGAGGAGGAGAAGTATTATGGATGTTTTTCTTCTGGCCAAGGTGAGTATAGAACAAGTTACTTGTTCCAGATATCCATAGCTGCTGGAGGATGCAATTGCAAGTTTGCCTGTTGCAAAAGAGTTAAATACTGAAAGCTTTACTGAAAAAGTAGACGGGAACACCTAATCAGAACTGGACATTTCAGCACCCAGGGGGCACAACAGAAAAAATATTGTTCCTAGTAAATTCAACCTAAAGTCTAGAGCAGGAATTCACTGACAGATTTCAACACTGATCCAATTTTTAGAATAAGGCATACTCACATTGTATCTGGTCTGATCCCTATTATCTGATCACAGGAAAGCTCCAAGCCATGCTGGTCATCTGCAAAAGTGACTTGAAATGTTAGCGTGGGGTATACTGTATTTGGCTACAGAAAATGTGGTTTATGGCTGAGTAGACATGTATAGGATTGCACTGTAAAGCAGTGATCCAAAAAAGCCATCATGGAGACTTCCCCACACTTTAATACTAACAAGGTTTTGTTTTGCTTTTCCTTCATCGGTTGCAGTCGTGCTTCTAAACAATGATTCCTGAAGCCCGAGGGGGTTTGTGTTTGTTTATTGCATTACGTTTCTATCAAAACTGCAATATTCTGTGTTTCTCTTCCTCTAAACTTGCTGCTGCGTCAGGGACTCTTGCTCAGCATGCCAGTAGGAGTGACTGCCCAAAAGCACAACTTGTAGCAGCGGAGCCAATTTATTTTTTCTTCCATGTTGATTTAGACTGTAGCAAAGTGAAATGAACGTTATAGGAGGAAATCTCAAATTGCTTTGTTGGTATATTTATTTTCATGCTACAGATGTCTCACCAAAATTTAGAGCCTTTCTCAAAATTCTAGGCCTGAAACAAGCACCAGACATTTGCCAAATTTGCCAGTTATGTCATCCAGTTCTCAAATAAACAATGGCAAATTCGCCTCTTGATTGACGGGTGTCAAAAATGAAATCACAGAAACCATCAAATGTCAAAATTGGTCTACTACTGTATGCTTTCTACCAAGTGCTATCAGATATAAATAACATTACATCTCAACTACTAAACACTGTAAAATACTGAATGCTATTACATGCAAACTATCAGATGCAGTTTTATCGGAAGAGTGTTCAATTATTCTTTTAAATTTACCACATTCCATAATATCAGACAAGCTACCCTAAAAGGCAGCTGATCTGTCATTCTCTTCCTCAGTGATCTGCAGCTACAAGGAAATAGTGGCATATTTCACAGTGGACATCCTAGAACATCTCCCAGAATCCTCTGCACATTTTCATTCTTCTGACACCTTGCTCAATTGCTACAACACAGGGGTTGCCCTATATCCTGTTCCCTTGAAACATCTGAAACATCTCAAAGATGACCACCATTTCATCAAGCTCATAAACAGGCGCCCTTCTGAAGTTCCCTTTGAAGAACAAGAACAACTGTAGCGTAATTTCTTTCCCACACCACAATACTAATGGCAAAATGGTTTTCTCCCTCTTTCATAACACTAGAACTCATGGACATCCAATGAAGTTGAACGTTGAAAGATACAGGACAGACAAAAAAAGAAAGTACCTCTTTACACACTGCATATGGAATTCATTTCCATAAGGGGTAATGATGGTCACCATCTTTAAAAGAGTATTGGACAACTTCATGGAGGATAAGTCTATCAATTTCTACTAGCCATGATAGCCATGCACTGCCTCCACAGTTGAATACCAGTTTGCTGGGAATCACAAGTGTTGTTGCATTCAGGTCCTGCTTCTAGGCTTTCCATAGGCATCTGGTTGTCCACTGCATGAGAAGAGGATGCTGGACAAGATGGACCGCAACCTGACCCAGTAGATTTTGGGTTCTTGGGTTCTTTGATCCAGCAGAGGCTTCAGTTCAGAGAGAGGTGATTTTTGCAAACTTCCCCTTTCTCCTGCAGCCCCTACCACATTGTTCCCAAGTGGGCTCCCAACCCATTAGAGCAGATTTTGGAGGAATGTAGGGGGCTGCAGAGGCAAGCAGGAATCAGTGGAAATTGCCCCAATTCTCTCTTTCTGCTAACAGAAGTTTCGACTGGATCAAAGGACCATACATAATGGTGGATGTCTCTTTGATTCTGAGTGCAAGGTACTTTGAGGGCTGCATTCTTTTCTGGAGGAGCAGCATAAAATGGTGTCAGTAAACAAAAAAAAATAAGCAAACACTGTAGCCACTCCTACAACCTGAAGATAACATCAAAAAGCGATTGGAAACCGCATACAATGAAATGTTTTATTGGCAATTTTCATGAAAACACTACACTCTCCTTCGAAAATATCGACTTGATACTGTGCATTTACGTTATGGATCATTTTAAGTGTGTGGTTGAGATATGCCTATTATTCTTCAATAAATGTATGGTGAAAGAGACTAGAAAATGTTTTGTTTTTTTAAGTAATACATTACTGTACAATAAAGATTTAGCCTAGTGCTCTGGGAAGAATCTGGCAGTTATGGAAACAACAGTTTGCATTTATAGGTGAGCCTGACTTGTTTGCACTTTCTGCAGCCTCAACCCCCAAAATAAGGCAATGAAAGGACTCATAATCAATTGCACGCATGAGTTGCACTTTGAAAAAATAATGAAGGGAGAGCCATTGTATGAAGAAGGGTCATGGCTCAGTGGCAGAGCACATGACTTGCATGCAAAAAGTTGCCCCAGGCAGATCTGATATGGAGTTAGAGTGGCTTTGTGTCCTGCCTTATGGAAGACAGTGCACTTTGGTAAGCAGTTGTTGATTTGATGGGCCAGGGGTCAGCACACTTTTTCAGCAGGGGGCGGGTCCACTGTCCCTCAGACCTTGTGGAGGTCCAGACTATATTTTTAGAGGGAAATGAACTAATTCCTATGCCCCACAAATAACCCAGAGATGCATTTTAAACAAAAGCACACATTCTATTCCTGTAGAAACACCAGGCAGGCCCCACAAATAACCCAGGAGATGCATTTTAAATAAAAGGACACATTCTACACATGTAAAAACATGCTGATTCCCGGACTGCCCAGGGGCCAGATTTAGAAGGCAATTGGGCTGGATCCGGACCCCGGGCCTTAGTTTGCCTACCCATAGGCTATCCTGTCCAAGTCTGGTTGAAAAACAAAGAGCCTCAAAAGGGGACAGTAAAGCGTTGAAATAGTCTAGCAACCATTAGCAGACTGAACACGCATTAGTCAATGATGGCCACCAACTTGGATGGCTCTCAAAGAAGATTGGACAATTTCATGGAGAATAAGGCTATCAATGGCTGCTAACAATGATGGCTATACACTGCCTCCACAGATGAAGGCAGCAATGCTTCTGAATGCACAAGCAGGGAGAGTGAAGTTGCACTCAGACCTTGATTTCAGGCTTCCCATAGGCAACTGGTGTTGTAGAAGAGCAGAGCAAGCATTGGCGAGATATGTGTGTGTTTGTGTATATATGCGCACACAACAAATAAAGCATATCATAGAAACATATGTACGATCAATGGACTTACTTATATGTGATTGTTCCAAGGAAATGTTTGGCTGGTAGTAATTAGGTACACGGTAAACCACGTGACCCATGTAGGACTCATGCAAGATGTATTTAAAAGTGTTGTATGCTGTAATGCCTGTAGGAACAAGTCATCTTAGACTGCCAAGTGGAAAGTAGAGAGTGCATGATATGACTCGATGCTTTGCTAAAGTCCACCCAGTCCATCCCATCCACACATCTCTAGGGCTCCTGCCCAAGTTGATCCCTTCCTCATCTTCATGGCAAATTGGCACAGTGGTGAGATTAAAGATCTTTGCAAACCAAAGGGTTATTGTACTTTGTTATCCCCTACAACAGTTATGGGAGCTATTGTCCTTCAGATATTGTTGGTCTACAACTCACGTTATTCCTGGACTGAATGTGGGTCACCCCAATCCTAATTTGACCCTCTAGTAACAATACCATGCTGGAAATATCCTGTGTAGCCAGTATAGTCTCATAGCTAACATATAACAAGAAATAATTGAATAGAACTTGGGGAGAAGATAAGCTAAGAAGACACCATTCCATGATTTTAGCAACCTAGATTCAAATATATGATGCTATATTGCCCAGGAATTACAGTAGGGATACCTTTACCTATTATTTTTCAAGCATCATTTTCTGTTTCCTTATTTTTCAATCCACTCAAAAGAGCAGATCTACTAATGGCATTCTTTTAAATAGCAAAAAGAGATAATGGTTTATTATTTAAGTAGACAAAAGCACAGGCAGTTATAGTTTGGAAACATTTCTTGCTCTTGTTTTGTTAGGAGACAGCAGCAATTTTAGTTGACATGGATTGTTGTGGCCCATGGAGCTGGAAAGATGTATTCCGCAAAATGTGCATATACAGTTAATAGCAGGATACAGTTGGATTATAAAATGCCATTGCTGTTCATTATTAATAGAAGAAATAAAATAATAGCTTTATTTATTTGCAATATGTTTCTCCGACTTCTGTGCATGAAAAGAAAAGATGTCCAAAGTAGCCCCAATCATGAAAACAACTGTTCAAGAACAAACAGCTACAAAAATAATGTACAGCAGAGCAATAAAGAAATAACTCCACGCAGGGTGGCTGCTTGTTTATCACCAAAATAAAAGAAAATACATCAGCATAAAGGAGGACAAAAGAAAACATAGGTTTATATAAAATGTGCATATGGTAATTTCTATGTATAGATGCACATTTTAAAATGTTATCCCATTGTAGTGAAGATTGTCCTCAGATGGCCAGCATGCCTGCTACGGGGGGCGGGGGAAGAAATTCAGTGCCGCTTGCATTTAAAGGCAAAGCCACCTCATTTGCACCTTATTTAGTTCTTCGGCTAAATGATGTGTACAAAAATGCATACCCTAGAATAAACTGTGCATAAAAAGGAATAAAAAGGTAAAGGACCCCTGGCAGTTAAGTCCAGTCACGAACGACTCTGGGGTTGCGGCACTCATCTCACTCTACTGGCTGAGGGAGCCGATGTTTGTCCACAGACAGTTTTTCCAGGTCATGCGGTTAGCATGACTAAGCCGCTTCTGGTGCAATGGAACACCGAAACCAGAGCTGTGCATGGAAACGCCGTTTACCTTCCCACCGGAGCGGTACCTATTTATCTACTTGCACTTTGACATGCTTTCAAACTGCTAGGTTGGCAGGAGCTGGGACCGAGCAACGGGAGCTCACCTCAAGGCTCAGCGCCACCCGCGTCCCTAAAAAGGCATATGTCAGTGAAAATTGCACACAAGCAAGTGCATATTATGAGAGACTTGCACTCAAATCCTGATTTTTTTTTTAAAAAAGAATGCAAACTGATGTGGAAATGTGGAGAATTAAAGACTGGAAAGATAAGACACTGAAATGAATAGATTTGCACATCCCTCATGCCTACTCAGTCTGCTATTGATTGTTAGGCCACTTCAAGGTCCTACTCTTCCTTTTTAAGGCTCTTCATCTTTTAACCAGGATAGCCCATCAAATCAAAGATTGATTATCAAAGAGAACTGTCTTCTGTAAGGTAGGACACAATGCCACTCCAGCTCCATGTCAGATTGACTATAGGGCAATTCTTGAAGCATCGGCTCTCCCTTATTTTTCAAACCACAACTCATACCTGCAATTGAGTTCTTTCATTGCCTTATCTTTGGGGGTGAGGCTTGAGGAATAAAAACAGAATTGAGCTTTAAAAGGCTGAAAAACCTGCTCCTGGGAGGTGGGTTTCTGCTGTTACAACTTAGAAGCTGATCGGCACTGTGCACAGTCATCTTCAGCTGCAAACGTATCCAAGTAGTTTCCTTGGCCCTATCCAAGGAGAGAGGACTAGGTATGTTTGACAGCCAAGGAGCGAGAATTGCCTGTGTGGGGATGCAGCTCCATCACTACGCTGACTCCTTTTTATGCCTGTCTCTCTACATATCCTTAAGCTTCAGAACTTGGATTACTCGGGACTGAACAAGTTGTGATCAGGTCTCCTGGGGAAGAAGGGAGATTGAATGATTGACAGTTGAATCGGCAGCACATTCTTTCCCCCATGTATTGCAAAGACAGGGCTGGCCAGCCTTGCTCTGCAGAAGGAGAAACCACTGTGACCCCCTGTTTTTGTAAAAAATATATAATATCTGTTATGCACTCTAAAAACGGCTCTCTTCTGTTGTGGCTTAGGCACTCTCCTGCAAACTGAGATGTATGATAACATTTTATAGCTAAGCTCCTTTAGGATAGAGCCTGTCACAACAGCAGCTCCTGAGTTAAGAGGATGCCTTAAAGGCACAGCTGCTGCCCGAGCCATGTCACCACTTATATACTCTGCCGTTGCAAGTATATGGATAGCTGGAACTTGGTACATGTTGCCCGTTGGGATATTTTTAGACGATTTTCATGCAAAAGTGGCAACGTGTTTCTACTTCGGAAGCCGAGCAATGCGCTGGGAGGAGAAAGAAAGCATGCTCAATTTACAAGCAAACTATGCTAATGCCTGCTCCGTGGAAAGGGAAAATACAGCAAAAAAAGTATCCATTTTTAAAAATCTGTTCTGAATGGGAAGATCAGGAAGTCCTGAGGTGATCTGCTGAATAAATGCCAACCACATAGGTGAAAGCTGCCCAGTGGCCACTTTCAATTACGCTTTCACTTTCTGCATTCACAACGCGCAATTAAAGGATCCCACAACAATTCTTTGCACAATCAATGCATCAACTCTCAAACCCTCCCCCCAAAATGACTATTCAGAGTTATGAACCCAAGTGCATTTTGGGGAAAATATGCCTTGACAGAAGTGTTTTGTTTTGTTTTTAAAATCTTTTTATTTTGTTACATATAACAATACAAATGTTTGTGAGATACAAAAGCAAACAATAGCTTGCCTGTTTGACATCATATGTTCAACAACTTAAGAAAAAAATGATGTGGAGTGGGGAAATGGTTATTGCAGAGAGATGAAAATAATGCTGCAGATAATAAGATCATGATTTCCTGCAAGCACAATGAAGCAGTCAGTAAGTCCTAGAATACCATCAAATCCCGAAAAAAAATAGTACTTTGCAGGAACTGGTCAGCCACAGGCTTGTCTTTTGACATAAGTCATGAGCAACTACCATGTAGCTGCAAAGTCCATCGGTTTGGCTTTACCCCTGGAAACGTGTAAAGAATAAGTGAGTTTTTTTCAGATATTGAGATACAGTGGTACCTCGGGTTACGAACCATCCTACTTACGAATGCTTCAGGTTACGAACTCCGCACACCCAGAAGTGCTCCAGGTTGCGAACTTTGCCCCGGGATATGAACGTAATCCATTTCTGGGGCCACGGGAAGCCTATGTAAGGAATGCGTGCCTCTGGTTAAGAATGCTTCAGGTTAAGAACGGACTTCTGGAATGAATTAAGTTCATAACCTGAGGTCCCACTGTATATAAGACTTTCTTAAACCAAGTATCATGGGGAAATGCCAAGGTAGCCATCCAATTTGGGCAATGGTTAGTGGAGGGAACATTTTTTAAAAGAAGCCAGACTCAGCACTGGGAACTGTTTGTGATATAGATCAAAGGAATAAGATGAGGGTGGCCCTGCAAATCAGTAGCTCTTCGTGAGCCCAGATGGCCTATTATTTTGTGTGCACAGTTCCTTTGAAGCATAAGGAGACAGGCAGGGGAAAAATAACTTTAAACCGTGATGCATAGTAGTCTGTTTTATTATGAAGTCTTCCGTCAATGCCTTAATGGCTACACTTTGCTATTTTTAAGTCAGGACTTGGCAGAAGAAGCTTCTCCTGCAGAGGCAGTTGATTTCCAGTTGAACATTATGGTGCACAGCTGATAGTTCAGTGAATGAACCTGGAGTGTGGGGGAAGTCATCATTCCCCTATTCCCTCAGGACACTCCCTATTGTGCCTTCAGACTACATAATGCATGCTACTCCCATATCAGGCTGGGTTAACGATGTGGATCAGCCAGGCCAAAAATATCCCAGGTACCTGAGCTGTTGGTGACTGATGCACCCCTGCAAGGCATCTAGCTACTGACACCCCAGGGCCACTGGGAAAGTGCCTACTACTAGGATCTAGCCAAATGTAAATTCAGTGATCTATACTCTATACAGGTTGACAGCAATGACTAGTGGGTAGAGTCAATACAGTCTCATCCTTTAACCTGCTGCATCAGAAATACAGCTTTTCTGATAGCTTCAGAAACAGCTGAGAGTATTTGAAGAATATAAAGGATGAGATAAATTCTTGGAGAATATGCCATTTATTAGCCATGACAGCTAAAAGGAACTTTTGTGCACAGAGGCAATAGATATCAAAAACAGCATGCGAAGGCTGCAGCTGAACCATAGGAAAGCAGACACTATTATGCATGGCTTCTGATCAGAGCATCTAGGCATCTGTCTGACTGGCTACAAGCATGACTGCTGGGCAGTGCTACATCTCTCTTAGATCACAATGTCGCTGCTCATTTCTACCAGGTGGAATCTGGTTTGAAATGATTTTAACTTTCCCCAAAGAACCTGGGGAGTGGTAGTTGATGAAGCCGTAGTATGCAAAGGAGTGCTAAATTCCCATTAGAGATCCCACAGGGCTAAATAAGAAGTTATGTTTACTGTGTGAATGCAAGTAAGGCACATAATTTTTAAATAGCAACCGTAGAACAGCAAGAGACGGAGAGGCAGAATTTAGCCTTTCTTTCACTGAATGGGTCCTGATGAAAATCCCCCCACCAACTCAATGCACAATTCCCCCCCAAACTGCTATTTACATTGTAAAAAGCATGCATGTTTGATTGCAGTTATGTAATTAATGTCACATCTAATTTAAGCCATTTTAAAATTATAAATCCAGAGACTTCCTTGTTTGGGAACCATGGTCTAGATTACCTGTTTATTGAGCAGTCATCATGGCTGCTCAATAGGTTATACAAGGTTATACAAGCAGAGGTTATACAAGGCCTATTCCTTACTTATCATTCATTTTGATTTGTTTGATGGTAAGTTATACGTCTTTCTGACAATCAATTGTTATCCCAGCCATTTTAGTGTAGTTCTCCATCACTTTCCTAACTACAGAAGTCCACTGTTTGGATAGAGAAAAAAAGGAAATTGTTGTAGCAAAGCCCGTTAATGTGCCTTAACTGCAGAAAGATCAATATCCATTATATGATTTGATCTCTCCTGCGAAATAGTGACAGTGTGGAGGCAATCCATAACAATGAAACAAGTATGAAACTGGTTTAAATGTGTAGTGTCAACATGCCCTTCCTTGTTTGTTCTTGCATTTCAGATACTAGAGCAGAAAACATTGCAAGAGCATAAGAAGTGTGTGCTGGGTCTTTCCCTAGATGAGACAAGGACCATCTAGTCTAGCATCCAGTTCTCACTTTTGGCCAACAAGACCCAGAAAGTGGGACCTGAATCCAAGAGCACTCTTCCTACCTATTGTTCCGAACAGCTGGTATTCAGAGACATACTGCTTCCAACTATTGAAGAAGAACATGACCTTTGTGGCTAATAGTAGCCTTTAACCTCACTGACTTAGTTTAATCCTCTTTTAAAGCTTGAGAGCCATCACTATGTCTTGGGGAATCAAATTCTATGATTTAACAGTGCACTGGGTGAAGTAGTACCGTACTTTCTTTGTCTGTCCTGAATCTTTCAACATTCAGTCCACAAGTTCTAGTACTATGAGAGGGGGTGGACTTTTCTCAAGCAACTTTATCACTTCACGCACAGTTTTATTCATGACATTGTCTGCCCAGTTTCCTTTCTTTGAGTATCCCACATCCTTTCTTGCTTACTTAAGTTTCAATGCCTTTGTGCTGCACATCTGCCTGTGATGGATGCTACGGATGGTGGCTTCTCTTCAGAGATATGCGGCAGTTCATGCTAGCTTTACAGTATTGTTCTCAGGAGCTCATATAGCACCACTTTCCTGGCTGTTTGTTCTTTCTCTGTCTCTCTCTGTCTTCACTTCTCAAAATATATCTGCATTGTCCTGCATTTTATCTGTGTCTGTTTTATTATTTGAATGCAAAACACCGAATAGTTTTGTCTTTTCTTGTTTGTTTTCAGTAATGCTGAAATGTTGTGCACCAATAATTCTTTGAATTCCTTCTTTTAAACCTAGTGGACAATCATTGGAACACACTCAGAAAATAAATGGGACACCACTGATATACTTACGAAGTTTTGTTACATAATGTCAGAGGTGGAGGACCTCTGGCCCAGTGGAAAAGATGAACCTCCAAGCTTCTATATCTGGTCCTCAGAACTCTTCCTACATCATACTGCCTCCCCAGCCACACTGCCTCTCCCAAGACCACATCCCATTATTGGCCCAATAGCAACAGAAACTTTATTCGCCTCAGCCGATGGCCATAGTAACAAGAGAACATTACAATATACAAGGAAGTAAATGGAAATTAAATATAAAAACACAGTTTAGGGTCCTGAATCAACAGTCAGATAATGGAACTTATTCTGATTGGATTGGCCCAATTTTGCATCCGGCATGAGCAGTTTTGCCTGGCTGGAATGTGTCCTTGAATTCTGATAATGCCTCTTGCTTGCTTGCCTGGATGGAGGACAGGGAGAGTGTGTGGGTCTATTCACTATTAAATATAAATTTAACTATCAAATATAAACTTTCACCTGTGATGCAGGTTACAGAAGAGGGAGGCAGAAGTATGTCGTTTGAGTGGAATGCATGGGGTGGAGCACACAAAGCCCTGAAGCTGCAAGGCAGAGTGAAGTGGCATGAAAAGGGCTTTGTAACAGCCTTGATTCTGAGTGCGGCAAAACAAAGAGCCTTTTAGGTGAAGAGTCTGTGTGCTCCACCCCTCATGCCCCCCCATGACACAATTCTGTGCCTCCCTTTGTGCTCTTCCTCCTCCTTCTGTGGAGGGGAAAGAGAGGGAAGCAGCCCCAGACTGGTGGCAGTGGCCTTAGCATGGTGGGAGTCTTGCCCCAAGAAGACTATTATTTGGGGAGGCACAACAGGCCTGAGACCCCTACAGTTGGCGCCTATGAAATCTGTCCTTTTGTCCTCAACATTGCCCCCCCCCCAAAAAAAACACATTTTATTGGACAGGAACGAAGGAACCTGGTTCCTTAGAGTTGGCATCTATGAGCCAAAACTTGACAGATTTTTTATAGATACCTAATACCCTTTTGGGACGCGGGTGGCGCTGTGGGTAAAAGCCTCAGCGCCTAGGGCTTGCCAATTGAAAGGTCGGCGGTTCGAATCCCCACGGCGGGGTGCGCTCCCGTCGTCTGGTCCCAGCGCCTGCCAACCTAGCAGTTTGAAAGCACCCCCGGGTGCAAGTAGATAAATAGGGACCGCTTACTAGCGGGAAGGTAAACGGCGTTTCCGTGTGCGGCTCTGGCTCGCCAGAGCAGCGATGTCACGCTGGCCACGTGACCCGGAAGTGTCTCTGGACAGCGCTGGCCCCCGGCCTCTTGAGTGAGATGGGCGCACAACCCTAGAGTCTGTCAAGACTGGCCCGTACGGGCAGGGGTACCTTTACCTTAATACCCTTTAGGTGCAGATTTTCTTAAACGCAAAACAAAACTTTAAAAAAGAGACTAAACAGCCTGATCTGAAATATATTTATGCAGAAGTCCCAGTGTGTTTTCAGTAGATTTTACTTCCTAGTAAACAGCCCTAGGATTGCAGTGTTAAATGTGACTTCTAATAATATCTCCCATTCTCAAATGCCTTTGTTAGTTTCGCTGCTCAGTGAGGTGGAAATATCCCTGCAGATGGTCTTTACAAAGAATGAAAGCACTGAAGCAGCTCTGAGGTGCTTGAGCTTCGTCAATTGCATATGTTGCCTGATTAGTGAGTGTATCTAGCAGATACATATTCAAATAGTGTCATTTATCCCTCCCAGAGAGCTGTGCACTGGATGACACCAATGGGTTCTCATGCCATCATTGCTTTAACTAAGCAGAAAGTTAGCCTCCACAGTGCACAAATCTTTTAGTAATTTCCTGTAATTCAGCCTGGTGGCACTGGCATTTGGGAGAAAACAGCTGAATAACGAGATGAGACACAATGGTATGGGTGAACTGTAATGTACTAACTGTTTACAAAAGAGCTGCAGCTGAAACAGGGATGGGTCGTCACTCTCATTATAATTGGTATTGAGTAAGGTGGTGCTGTGGGTTAAACCACAGAGCCTAGGACTTGCCGATCAGAAGGTCGGCGGTTTGAATCCCCGCGCCAGGGTGAGCTCCCGTTGCTCGGTCCCTGCTCCTGCCCACCTAGCAGTTCGAAAGCACGTAAAGTGCAAGTAGATAAATAGGTACTGCTCCAGCGGGAAGGTAAACGGTGTTTCCGTGCGCTGCTCTGGTTCGCCAGTCATGCTGGCCACATGACCCAGAAGCTGTACGCCGGCTCTCTCGGCCCATAAAGCGAGATGAGCACCGTAACCCCAGAGTTGGTCACGACTGGACCTAATGGTCAGGGGTCCCTTTATTTTTTTAAGGTAAACCAAGCTTGGTCTCTGAGTCTGGAGAAGTTATGACTACACTTTTCCCAGAAGCCACAACTTCTCAGGCAATGAAGGAGCCTTCCTGAGTCATCCTCTGTAGGCCCCACATCTCTAGCTTGGTGGCCATGATTGGCACCAAAGGGAACTCTTACTCTGCTCCCCCCCCCCCACATCCCAAAGCCCTGAAGGGCAAGCCTCCTTAAAGGTGCCCCAGATTCTGTTTCTCCAAACGATGCCCAAATTGTCACCATATTAGCCTACAGCAGCTGCTCAGATCTGATTGCTATCAACAAATTACAAAAAAGATGAAAAATCCTGCAAACATAGGCCAGTACTGCTCATGAACCAATTTTTTCTCCTCAGCACAGAGTGACCAGTGAGCCTATACTACTACCATGGGAGGTTCAGCAGACTCAGGAAAACTGGAGAGATGGGGCCATGGGGTGGCATAGAATCAGGGCCAGCCCACCCATGAGGCAAGGTGAGGTGATCACCTCAGGTGGCAGGATCCACAGGGGCAGCAGATCCAACCTCTAAGGAACACATCGCCTGCTGCTGCTGCTGCTGCTGCTGCTGCTGCTGCCGCTGCTGCTGCCACAGACACTGCCACAATGGCAAGCAACAGATGCAGTGTGCTCCTTGAAGACTGGATCTGACACCTCCTTGGCATTCCCCAATGCTGCCACTATAGCAGTGTCTTGATGAAGTGGAGGTGCTGCTCATCTTCTCCCATCCTTGTTCCCATTTAGATCTTTAATCTCCATTCCACTTGTTCCTGATGTAGTTTTTCAATCACCCCTTCCCAGGTGGAGGGGATCATTTTTTGGTTTGCCTCAGGTGCCAAAAATCTCTTGTGTCAGCCCTGCATGGAATTACAACTTAGCCACACTTTTGCTTGACCTATATTTTGATTATTGCGTGAACCAATTAATTTCACTGGGTCTGAGAGCTTTCCTTATCATTCCATGGTTGTGCCTTGTGAAAATCCAGTCTTATCCGCTGAATTGAAGGTCCATTAGGCAAAATCTCTCTTTGGATTTTCCACATATAAGTTCTGATTTAGCAGGTAAGATTGGATTTTCACATTGAACAATGAGAAAACCTCTCTGATCCAAGAGAGATTTATAGAGAGACAATATGGTCAAAATATGGGTCAAGTGGAAGAGCCCCTCCTCAAGCCCCTTTCTTCACAGGTGCGTATTGGCATTACATACATCTGCATGCTTCCTCAACATGGCTTGTTCATGGGTACACAGACACACCCTGATACATGCAACTTTACCCCTGCCTTGCACTGTGGTTTGTGGATGGGAAAGAGGGTTGCCTGCATTCTTTTCGTGCTCTTTCTCTCATGCACACATTACTTTATAAACATCGAACTGTGAACCCAAGCTTAGTCAAAATTAGGCTGCGTGCATTACTTCCCCCAAAGAATCCTGGGAATTGTTGTTTGTTAAGGGTGCTTGAAATTGTAGTTCTGTGGAGAATAGACTATAGTTCCCAGGATTCTTTGGAGACAGCAGTGTGCTTTCAATGCATTATGTGTACACAGCCACAGCATATGCCCATTCAAATTTATAGAACGTATGCTAGTTATTGCCTAATTTAGCCCCACTGTTTTCAATGGCATAGTTATAACCACTTTTGTTTTCAATATTTTAAACAATGAGTTTTTTCCTGATATTTTGTGCATGTGGATTCTTTTTAAAATAGGAACTGTGAGTTAGAATATATTTGTTCTTTGTTATTCTTCTCCAGCCTCCCAAACTTACTAATGCATCTAAGTGGATACTTCCCCTGTGACCCATATACAACCACCATTTTCAAACATAACCATATAAAATGTTCACTGCAGAAGAAAGATGTATAAGTTTGTATAATGTTACTTAAGACTATACCTCCTACAAACAGCAAATGCATAGGTTAAGAGAATAGAGCGATTCAAATGGATTTCAAGAGCTCTCTGTGTCAACCGTCAATATAAATCCAAAAATGCTACTGTTGACAGTAATAGCAAGGTATTTTTTATAGAAATAATGCACCAGGGCTTTGGGCATGCCACTTTCAGCAAATATAACTATACATTCTTAAATAACTTCAAATTCACATTACTGTTTAGGATTGCCATGGGATACACGCACCAAATAAAAACATACTTTAAAGCATGTGAAGGATGAAGTTCGCATTTTATTCATAGCAAGCAGTCGGCTCCCATCATGAGATTTTGTTAAAAGCTTTGCCAAATCTGTATCGGGTTGTTTATTTGTAAGAGCCAGAACAAAGGATAAGAGAGAATATTTGATAAAGACTGAATGTCAACTACAAATGTTTCAGGAAAAGCTCCCGAGCCTACTAGAAAAGGAACATTTTGATGGCTGCCTAACTCACATATGATATGTGAACCGCCCTGAGACTTCCAGGTATAGGGTGCTATATAAATTCAATACATAACAATAAAATAATTTACAAACAGCAGACAGAGAAAGATCATGAGATCAGTTGGTGATAGTGGTTCTCTCTTTCCACCAAGGCTTTTCTGCTTCATTATGTGATGCCATTCCATGATCCAAACCTAAACCCCTGGATTAATTCCATTCCAGGACTTCTGTTACTCTGGAAAGACAAGAGCCATTCTATTGTTAATTGACATGCTAGCAGGAAGAAGGGACTTTTGAGAAGTCCCTCGCCCCTAATTTTCATGTTGACAGTGTACCTGCCTAAAGTAATTGGGCCTTTCTATTCGTAGCCAGACATGCCAAGACTTCCACTTGACTTGGAACCCAGATTGTGCAGGGTTCTTGGTCATGAGGAAGTCTTCACAAGGACAGTTGCACATGCAAAGGCTCTGATGCTACAGATGGTCATGATTTCCTGAAGGCTAGAATTTGGGACTAATTGGCACATCCCCAGTCCTGTGCTGAGTGTTAATGTGGACTTGAACTAAAAGAGATTCTAGAAAGAAGAATAAGAGACTGCTCATGGTTGTATGGAGGAAAGGAACCCAAGCATTGAACATTTACATCTGCATTCAGATTCTTTTCCCTAACAGTCCCAGGTTCTCTGACTACAGTACATTGTCTACTGCATCATTTTCTGTGTGCAGAATTATTACACAAACACACACAAAACTTTCCTATTAAAATTACATACTGAATACACTACAATTACTTGCACTGCAGGGCAGTAGAGAGAAGGAGAGATACATTTCCATAAGTGCTTTGGAAACAAAGAAAAGTGGCAATGCATTCTGAACTGGTATATAAATTTATTGGTTTTTAAGATACTATATATTAGGATAGTTTCGAGAGCCTCCCCAACTCTTTTTCAAGCACCTGCCGTTTCAACATTTCAATATTTTCTTTGGAACTGATAATTAGCATGCCAGTGCATAGCAGCAGTGACAGGTAAAATTATCCTTTAAGAGCATTAAAATATTCTCTGGATAAACTATTATATTAAAATATGTCTGAGCAGTATTTTTTTTCCTTCTGGGTCATAAAATTATTACTTTTAGCCAGCAAAAATTACTATGAATTAAGTCATCATTTGTATTTTTTTATAATTTAGGTACAATATAGTCTTTGGGAAAGGAAAGTGCTTTAAAATAAAATCCCTTTGCCCTTTGAATGCCCTGCAAGCTTCAAAATATCGGCTGACAGACATCCAAATGGAGAAAAAGGATGTTTAGGTTTTTAAGGCATTGCAAAGCCAAGACATCTTCTTAGAATTATGTTTAAGCATGGCTTGGATTTAATAGCATGTATAAACAGGCTGCTTTCAGACAGTGACTCTGTTTGCCTCCCCCAATTTAGATTGTTATGTACTCAAAAGATACAGCACAGGAAAACTACTATCCATGAAGGTACTGTGACACATAAAGCATATTAGAGAGAAGGAAATTCTGAGGCCATGGTGAATTGGGTATTCTTATTCATGATGCTTGATTCTCACAGGACATATGGCACCTGTGCACAACTTCACTCACATGTCGACATGATAGACAAGGGGATCATGGCAGGACTAAGACAACATAAGAATTATTGAACCGAATCTGCATTGTACATTGCTTTCTTAGATGCTGCCTTCCACCCTTCCTGACTCAAGTGGGCATACAGGAAACAGGCATGTAGATAAAGTCCATTACCCCAGTATGACAGCCACAATTGTCCTCTGAACCATTCTGGGCATATTTCTCAAAACCAAAAGCAGAACTAGATGAAAAGTTAGCAGACGATGCCAGATTTCATAGTTTCATGTTACTACTCACTTTGCAAGACAAGTCAGCTAGGACCCTCTTCAGACATTGTATCATTATTCACGCCCAGCTGCACCACCACCACTGCATGCATGCCTCCACAGACATCTTTGCCCGCACCGCTTAGGAGAAGCCCCTCCCAGTGCATTCCTCATCTGGACACCCAGGAGACATACACATGTTCGGGGAGTCCGAGCCTACGTCCGAGTCCAGACTCCACTGCCCTTCTGTCGGCCCAGTGGACAATGTTGTGCCCGACTATCCAGACATGCAGGGCAGATGGACCTAGGAATGAACAAAACAATATTAATAACTGCACCTCAGCACCGCTTCCGCACATAACCCCTGTATGCATCAGACTTCCAGTGGCCCAGATCCTTAATCCTGTCAATGGACAGGCCCAGTGTGCAGCAGTAGTGGCCGCACCAATACGGAAGGAATGAGGTGCATAATCACTGGCCAGCCGGCCACATGCTGCAATCGCCTTATGCATCACTGCAGCAAATTGATGCCTCTTTAACAAGGTCACATCCTCATGAACCAGGAAGGGACCATCCCCAGGTGGGCGAAGTGACAATATCTCTTGGCATCTTTCAGTTGACAAGGGACGGGCTTACCAGTGACGTGCAGCCTCTCTTGTCCAAAAAAAGATCTTAGGTAAGGAATGGTGGAACTCTGGCCCTGAACATATTGTTGACTACAATTCCCATCATCCTTAACAATTTTCTATGCTTACTGGCACTGATGTTGAAGTCTGGCAACACATGGAGACACACAGGTTCTGTATACCTGTCTTTGACAGATCTGAGATCTTATAAATGGACTTGTTGGAGATTCAGCCTAGGACTATTATACATGCTAAGAATATGAGCTCTTTCTGTATCTGTCTGTTGGCCTGACTCTCTCCCTCTCCCTTTCTGAACGATGATAAAGATAAGATTGTTTTCCATACAGGATTACATACATGCTCACCAATGAAGCCCTTACTATTGAAGAACCACGTGGAATCCTTTCACACCTGGAATTATGGCAACATGCTCCTGCTCACAGAACATGACTTCCAAACAGGTTGACATCTTCGCCTCTCTCATTTTGCAAAATCAATTATTGTTTTGTGTGATTACTACTTGAAGCCACTCCAGCCATTCACTTCTTCTACATAGACAATATCCGACACTGACACATTTTTCAATTTCAGTTTGCAGCATTTCAAGGCATCCTGGTGATTTGAAAGACATAGCACAAGATTAGATTTTTGGCTGTAATATGCCTTTGCCTAGGTGTCAGGGTCACGAAATAGCATGATATGCCTTTCAGAAGCATTGCTATACATCACAAAATGCTGCTGACTTTTTTTATGCTGGCTTGCAATACATACAGTTTTTGTTCTACGTTGCACTTTTATACCACAATAGCCCTGAAAATGCTGCTAACATTTAATTAGGTAAGTAAATGATTACTATTGGAAATGGCAATGCAGATAAAGAACATCTGGGACTTAGATGATTCAAATGTTTTTAAAGCAAACTTGCAACTCACACAGATTTCTTTATATATATATATATATATATATATATATATATATATATATATATGAATGAATTGATAGCAACCATTGCTTAATTTATACATAAAATATATAAACTGAACTGGTGAACAGCCTAGACTAATTAATTGGTTTTCTCATCATGAACTGCAAATTGAGAGCTTGGTTTCTTATGACAGCCATATTTTTAATTCCAAACTTAAACAGAGGAACATTAAACAGAGGAAAGGGCAGAAGCAAATGAAATGGCACAGAATTATCAAAACTGCTAAAGGGTGTGCCAGTAATGGAACTGTTCATGTTTCAGCCTCATATACACACCTGAAGCTGCCTTAGAATGAATGAGACCACTCTGAACTGAAGAGACTGACTTACGGGCCTTTCCTATAACCTCTCACCATACCATTTAGCTGGAGATGTCAGGGATTGACCTCTGGACTTCCTGCACGTGGAGCAGATGCTCTGCCACTGAGCTATGAACCTTTTCCCATCCTCTAAAGCTGCAGCCCCCATTCAAGACGTATAGCAACCCTAGGCACAGGTCTCCTGCAGTTGGTTGTGACCTTCCTTCACATGCCGCACAGCCTACCTGGAGATCTGATTGCCACAAAGGCCATGTTCACACCATACATTGAAAGCACTATGATACCACTTTAAACACTCATGGCTTCCCCCAAAGAATTCTGGGAACTTTAACATGTTGAGAGTGCTGAGAGTTGTTAGTATACCTCTTTTCCCCGCCCAGAGCTAAAATTCTCAGAGTTCTCAGTAATGAAGGATTGACTGTTAAACCACATCTATGTAGCTTTCTAGTAAGGATTTCATTTTTTCAGATTTTCAGCTGTTCATAGGCACCCTTAATAAACTGCAGCTCCCATAATTATTTGGGGGAACCTATGGTGTTTTAGGCTTGCAGATGGCACTGTGGTCTAAACCACTGAGCATCTTGGGCTTGCTGATCAGAAAGTTGGCAGTTCGAATCCCCGTGACAGGGTGAGCTCCCATGGCTCGGTCCCAGCTCCTGCCAACCTAGCAGTTTGAAAGCAAGCCAGTGCAAGTAGATAAATAGGTACCGCTCCGGCGGGAAGGTGGACGGTGTTTCCGCACGCTGTTCTGGTCTCTGGTGTTCCATTGTGCCAGAAGCAGCAGAGTCATGCTGGCCACATGACCTGGAAAAACTGTCTGTGGACAAACGCCGGCTCCCTCGGCCAGTAAAGCGAGATGAGTGCCACAACCCCAGAGTCATCTGCAACTGGGCTTAACTGTCAGGGGTCCTTTACCTTTACCTTCTATGGTGTTTTAAGGTGGTAACATAGTGCTTTTAATGTAAGGGGTGAATGTGGCCAAAGTAAGAGAGCAGAAGAACATATGAGAAAACTACAGAGGGAGAAACACAACAAGGCATGGCTGGCTTTTCTCCCCCTTTTGTGCAAGATGGGTAAATGCTAAATGTTGATTCAGGAAAGGCAGCTACATGGAGTGCAGGAAACTGACTCCTTTGTTATGTGCAGAACTCTCAATAGAGCTAGTCAATGTACATTCCATCTTTGATGTGTGATAATTTTCAAAGGAGAGTTTGCATGGATTTATAGAGATAAGAAAATCAGAACTCTCCTCATTTAGTTTGCTACAAATCACATCAGCACCTACAGCTTTCTGTGATTATTTATCTACAAGCGACAGCATGCATTGTTTATTACACAGCCTGCTCATGAGGTATATTGCATTTATGAATTATATCCCCAATTAACCAAAGCCATGGAAAGTGCATCAGTAACATATGCATGGTTAAAGCTTCTAATCTTCAGCCACATGGCTGCACAGTGTATTTCAGGTCATGCTAAAACCTTGAAAGTGCTGCAACTAAGGGATGCTCATTGAAATTGGCCAATTCGGAGCTTTGTAACGCACCCAACAATTGGGAACACGGTAACAACTTGCAATTCCTGTACCTACTGATTCGTCTACTTGCGATTCCTGTACCTGTTGTCTTTCAGCCTATGACCAGACTGCTGTTGTACATCTGCTTCTGAGCAGAAACTCTGAGTAGTGGAGGCAGAAGGAAATGGAGTGGCCTGATCAGTAATGGTATTCAACCTTTCTCTTAAATAGACAGTGTTTAGTTAATCAGCCTGGGTAAGATTTCCTTAGGCCAATCATAGACAGTGGCTTGGACAGCTTGCTGATGCAAAAAATCAACTACTTACAACATCCTTGATAGAAAGTCATCTAGACTTTGCTTAACAATATCTAATGCCACTTCTGGGGCATTCTTCCTAATGCTTATTCAAAATCATATTTCTTGTAATTTGAACCCATTGTGTCAGGTTTTACCTTCCAGAGCAAGAGAAACCAAATTTGCTCATAATCTATGGGACATCCCTTTAAATGCCTGAAGATTTCCCCTCTTAATCACCTCTTTCTGAGGCTAAAAATACCCAGCTCCTTCAACCTTTTCTCACAGGATTTATCCATTTCCATCTTTGTTACCCTCTTCTGGTCATGTTCTTTGGTCCAGATCCTTTTTAAAGTGGACACAGTACTCCAGCCAGGAAAGAAAGATGCCTGTATGCTGATTTCAGGGAACCATATGCAATACAGAGAGGCCACATTCACAATGTAGGTTGAAAGCACAAATATGCTACTATTAATATTCCTGCTATTATAAATATTGCCAAAATCTCAATGTATAGTACTGAATATTGTCCTTCTGCCAGCAGGTGAAGACTGTTTTTTATTCTGACAGACCTATGGGAACTGACTGGGGTTTTTTTAAAAAAAGAAAATGGCTTTTAATAAAGTTGTTTTGTTGTTTTTCTTTTTATTATCTGTAATTTAATAGTTTCATTTTATGTTGTTTTAATTTTGTTACAGTTTAATTATTTTTAATGACTATCTGTTATATATTTTTAGCTTTTTGTATTTTAATCTCTCTGCTTTTAATTTGTGTAAACTACATTGAGTCCCAATCTGGGAGAATCACATTGAATAAAAAGGAATACCATTGGCCCCATTTCTGTTAGTCTTCCTATGGAAGTAAAATCCCACAGAAATTCTTTCAGATTAGTAATTTAATATGCACAAGCAGTAATTGGTTTGTATTCCAAGAGTGTGGTGAAAAGCTGCAGTTTTGTCCCGTTCCCCCCATTTTTTTAAATGTCAAACCTGAATCTTCAGTAGCATCCTTGCTATGTTAACACTTGGCAGAAATTCTGTAGTGTTCAAATAAGGTTTTAAGTCAAATATCTAGAAACAAATGAAAGCTAGAGTTGAGCAAACATCCTACTGTTTGCCTTGATAGTTCAGCCGCTTTCCCAATGATAAATGGTTATTCACAGACTAATGATAATTCTCTGAGCATGAGTTCCCAACTTTTCCGCAGTAGAGTGGAAATTATTTTCTATTAACTCTGAAACGGCATCTGTTTCTTTTACGTCAGTTGCAAAGATCTCTAGAGGAGTAGGTTCAATGTCCTGCTGAAAAGATACGGTTCTGTCTCCTGCAGGGCGGCCCTCTGTACAAGTTATTACTCTCCCTGAGCACTTTGGGAGTAGGGTGACTTAAAAGTCTAGGGAAATTTTTTGCAGAGAGTAGCACTTCTGATGCAGAACTGAGGAAGAACAAAGGGATACAGTGAATACTAGGTGATTCTCAGGGGAATCCAGCAGCAGTGAGTAAGCTTAAGTGTAGCTAGTGAAGTACAGATGAGTGAGAAGCAGCAGAAGTTGAGATCTAGCTTCTAGATGCCCATTTCCTGGATTGTGGAATGAGTTATTGACAGGGGAGCTATTCTTCCCCTCATTTTCTTAATGGCTCTAGATTTTTCAAGGCAATGGAAACCATTTTAGAAGTTATCATTTTAGATTATTAAAAATCTTAGGCCCACCTTCATGTGCCCCTATTTACAAACATTAGGCAGGTGTGCACCTGAAGAGTCTTTTTGGAGGTAGTGTCCCAGCTTGGTGATGGCATCCAGAGCTCACTTTCATGTTTTCTTTTAAGGCAAAGTTAGACATGACACTAATTTTCCATTTGCAGTTGCACATGGTTGCTATAAATCCCAGGGGGAAAGCTCCCATTTACACCAGTGGGGACTTCCGTCCTAGAACTGGTTTAAGTATTTTGGAGAGAGGTATTTTTTATCAAGACACAGGTTACTGTCAGGGATTGGGCAGAGGAGGAAAGGTGGAGACCACCTCCCCATCCTGACCCTTCCAGGGAAGAGGAAGACATTACAGATTTACAACAGGGGTTTGAGGGAGGTCACAGCTCAGAGGCAGATGAGGGGGAAAGTTGGGAAATTGTAGGAAAGCCAGAGCAGCTGGCTGACACATCATTAGAAAGCATTCCAGACCCACCATCTCCCAGAACCCAGCAGGTTTTAAAAGTAGGAGAGCGAAGAGCTCAAAGACAGAGGGCACTTAGCAGCACCCGTAGAGGAGGTGATGATGATGACGAATGAGGAAGTGGGAGAGACAGGGGTGGAGATTATTCAAGACGCTGGGGTCTATAGCATCTCTCTGTAAAGATTGGAATAAAAAAAGATGGTAAGAAACTTTTCCTTGTCTTTATACTTTTCTGGGCAACCAGCCAGGAGCCTCTGACAGCATCCTGCCAGTTACCCTCCCTCATCATATGCCTCAGTCCTTATGGAAACTGGCCCACACTTACTCAGCCAATAAAAGTCATCCAAGCAACTGATGTCATGGTACTTCACCTACAAACCTTCAAAGATTCTTAATCTGAGCAATACGATGCACAGGGGGATAGAACTAAGTAATGCTCTGTTACCTTCCATCTGTCCTGTACCTGTCTTCCTCTTGTAGCTATTACCACCTTCCCTTGTTCCCTATATTTTGCTTAGCTCACTTGGACTCACTTCTTGCCTTCTCAATTTCACTTTGGACTATGCCGTTAGTCAAACCCTATGACGGCTGAACTTTCCATTTTGGCAGCCCTGGGTCTGTTCCACTAGAGGAACCTGCCAGACCTGCCAGACCTTCCAAGGGGAGAAATGTAGCTAAATCATCTTCTAAATACATCTTCAAGTCAATGTGACATTGAACTGGCTTGTGGACACATAAACATGCAGAGAAAGGATTGTCCAGACAAACATAACGTTATAAAAGGAATGAGTTAAAATATGAAGGGAAAGTTGCCTTCTGACCTTTATCTTCATAAGTGATAACTTTCATATAATGACCCAAAGGTTAGCTGAACTGAAAAGGTCATCTGTCAGTTCTCACTATGCAGACCCATTTTCTAGATGTTCAGCTCCTGTTCGTTCTAAACACCTTTTCACCGTACTGTGGTGTGTGTGGGTGTGTGGGTGTGGGTGTAGTTTATTCCAAAGTAAAATTTCCCATTCTGCTCTTTAAAAGAATATGGTTGAATGACACCCCAATCTCTGGGTGAGGGAAGGACATTTGCCTGCTCCTCTCCCAAACATGAAGGATCACTGACTTCAGATGAAGGACAATAGTCAGCTTTTACAAGAAATGATCAGAAGAAGGCTGCAGTGAAGTGGGCAAAAGAAAAGTAGGTGGTCTTCTGGCGATATGCTTTAAAGTGTTGAAAACTCCTTGGGGATAAGTCAGTGCTGTGTGTACAAAAATGATGTTCCAGAATTAGGCATTCAAAAAAAGAAGAAGAAATAGCTGGTGCTTGGGTTAGGAACTGATAGATCACTACAGATGGTTTAGGTTGTTTGGTTTAATGGGCCGAATGTTGCCAGATGGCCAAAGAGGTCCATGAAGTGAGACAAATGTTAGTTGTTACAGGGGTGTTCCACTATTCTCTCAGTAGCAGTAGATAATGGAGTGATATTGAACCTAGGAAGAGAAACCAACTGGTTCAGTTAGTGTTGCATATAGGAAAGCAATAAAAGCAACATGGCAAGAAGACAAGGAGTAAAGAGGCCACGTTTCGCACCAGATGGTTGGTTAGTGGCATATCTAACCTGAAGCCATGTTTCCACAATTTTTTTATATAAAAAACCCCTCTAATACATGTTATAACTAATGCAGCGCTACAGACTGCATCAATTATTTTTCTCAATGGCCAAGGGTTATATTATATTAATATTAGTATTTGCACAGAAAACAGTTGTAGACTACTGAATTCCAAATTTATTGTACGTTGTCCAGGATGCTAAATAAATAGATAAATAAGAATAAAAATGAATTCATGACAATTGAAAGCACATCCTTCACTTTACATTGCTGAAAAAATACTTTATTTTATATGTTACCTGAATTATTTATTCAGTTTCTAGACAACCCAAGTATGCAACAACACAACACAATATGTAAAGGCTGAAATTCAGATAGCTCCTAGATACTCTCCTGTTACAGTTAATTGTTGCTAATTTTTATAGTGTTCACATTCCCCCATAGCTGCCCCCATTCCCACTTTTTAAAAAACCACTTTCTTAAATTCCTGTTCCTTCCGTGTGGAATTCTTGCTCCTCAGTACGAATTTAGCAAAAAGATTCTGGAGTAAAAATGCCTGTGAGAACATAGCTACAAACAGATGACTGTACTGTGGCCATAACTGAAGGGGCTGACTACATATTACACACAAATGCATGTCTCAGATGTTAGAAGAAGAGAAATGTCTTGGCGGAGATCAATCTGGAACCAAGGAGGAAAGGGATTCCAAAGTCTTTCCCCAGTGACTATTTCCCTGTTCCTAGCTTCTAAGGCTGCTTTTCTTTCTTTACAGAAAGAACAACGATTCTTTCAACAACGATGGTTTACAAGCTATAAGGCACACCATTTCAGATAAAACCACAGCGGACTTTGCCACCAAACTCTGCCAATTTGTCCTTACCCACAACAACTTCAAATTCGGTGATGACCTGTTCCTTCAGATCAGCGGCACAGCAATGGGCACCCGCATGGCCCCACAGTATGCCAACATCTTCATGGCAGATTTAGAACAACGTTTCCTAAACTCCTACCCACTCAAACCTCTCTTGTACCTGTGATACATTGACGATATTTTTATCATCTGGACACATGGTCAACAGACCCTAGACACCTTCCACCAGAAATTCAATGATTTTCACCCCACAATCAACCTAACAATGAATCAATCTATGCAAGAAATACATTTTTTGGACACTACTATAAAAATACAGGATGGGCGCATAGACACCACCTTATACCGTAAACCAACTGACCGACAAACATATCTACATGCCTCTAGCTACCATCCCAAACATACCAAACAGTCCATTGTATATAGCCAGGCACTACGTTACAGCCGTATCTGTTCCAATTCTACAGACAGAGACTCTCACCTAAGGGATCTACAGCAAACCTTTTTAGAACTAAAATACCCAGCAGATGAAGTTAGACAACAGATCAACAGAGCCAGACAGATACCCAGAGAGAACTTGCTGCAAGATAGACCCAAAAAAGAAAATAACAGAACACCTCTAGTCATCACATACAGCTCCCAAGTTAAAACAGTACAACGCATCATCAGAGATCTACAACCTCTTCTGGACAATGATAGTTCTCTTTCTCAAGCTCTGGGAGGAAGACCTTTCATTGCCTACAGACAGCCACCCAATCTTAAACAACTCCTAACTCACAATAATACTACAACCAGACATAACACGGACACTGGCACCAGAGCCTGCAATAAACCCAGATGCCAACTTTGCTGCCACATACACCCGGACAACACCATTACTGGCTCCAACAACATCACACATACCATCTCGGGACTATTTAATTGCTCATCGTCTAACATTGTATATGCCATCAAATGCCAACAGTGTCCTTCAGCTCTCTATATTGGACAAACAGGCCAAATCTTATGCCAAAGAATAAACGGACATAAATCGGACATCAAGAATCACAAGACAGAGAAACCAGTAGGAGAACACTTCAATCTCCCAGGACATTCTATACAAGATCTCAAAGTAGCTGTTTTACTACAAAGGAATTTCAGAAATAGACTGGAAAGAGAAGCTGCTGAATTGCAACTCATTACCAAACTTAAAACCATGGAGAGACCTGGTCTGAACAAAGACATTGGATTCTTATCTCATTATACATGACAAAGCCATTTTTCACCTTCTCACCCCTTGCTTTTTCCTGTAAGACCTATTGCAGTCGTTAAGAGTCATCAACAGGCTCATCACAGCTATCTGCCAATCACCCATTCCCACCACCCTTCTGAGTAATACCCCTCCCCACCTTCTCACTATATAGAGGGATCTGGTAACTTCTGTTTCAAGTGTATCTGAAGAAGTGTGCATGCACACGAAAGCTCATACCAAGAACTAACTTAGTTGGTCTTTAAGGTGCTACTGGAAGGAAATTTTTTTTTGTTTTTTCTTTCTTTAATTTATTCAAGCATCACATAGGTTTCTCTCACATAGGTATGTGTGTAATGTACAGAAGCCATGAAACAGTGATGGGAAATGACATTTTGTTTCAAAATGACAAGATAACTAACTTTCCTTCTACACTATTAGTCATTGTTGCTAAACTGAGGCTTCATATTAAGAAGAAATATCAGTGGTGTGGCCAGAGCTTCAGCCTCAGGACTGAAGAACAGGACCATGCAGACTAGGGTGCCTCCAAATGGCCATTCAGAGAAGAGCCGGTGATGGGGGAAGTGGCAAACAGGCCTGCTCCTAACACTTCAGCTGATGCTTCTCACAACACCCTTTCTTCTTATTTATAAAAGCATGATATAGTTAGGAGTCAGCCAGTTGGGCTTTTACATGGTTACAGATGCTCATCTGTATTATTTTTCTTTACAAATATATGATCTGCAACAAAATGGTGCTTATTCCCAAGTAAGTGTGTTTAGTGTCAGGGTAGTAGAGATTAAAATGTGGAACTGTATGCATTCAGAGCATTTTTTCAAAAAAGCAATACAAAAGGTTAGCAAACTGTTTACTTGCTTGTTTGTTTGATCTATGTATGGCAGATGTTGGGACAAGGGCTTTCACGTCCTTAAAAGCTTCTAGAACCATCTGGCTGGACACTAATGGGGACAGAATGTTGGCTAAGGTAGATCTATGGTCTCATCCGGGAGGGTTCTTCTTATATTCCTACACAATGCCCCTCAGAATGAAAACTGGGACAAATTGATAAGACAATGTAACCAACTGATGTTGAAGAAGCTGCCATGTCTGCTATGTTGAAAAGGCTCAGAATGTGTTAGTGGTTCCCTGAAAATATTACCCAGCCAACACTAGAAAACACTGTTTTTCAGGAAAATATTCATCTGTCTGTCTTTACAGCATGTAATGTAATTCTCCTTCAGTCTAGAATGTTGATAACACCTTAAATGTGAGGGGAAACTGACAGTATGAAAAGCTCTTCTGATCTATGTGGCAGATTTAGTTTGTTGTGCCACATGAAAGGGCCAAGCCTTAGAAGCAAATGAATTCCTTTCAAAGTACCAGGCCATGTCTTGTTTTGTTTTCATACCCTTTTTAAAAAGATGCCCATGCTCCCATTCAGAAAACAGTTCAAGGCATTTGCACTCTCTAGACAGAACAGATGGGTATTGATGGACATGTTTTTTCTAGTGAATGTGAGGACTGTGAAAGGTTCAGTTTCACGTTGAATAGAATTAAATCAATGGAAAGGGGCCCATTTGGTTGAAGGGCATTGGCAAAACAACTTCAGACTGTGCTAAGCCACCGCCACCCACCTTCTTACTTGCAAGTTGTCTGGGTGGTGGTGGCACTGCCTGTCAGGTTCCTCCTCTATGGTCTCAGCGTTGCCCTTGTAGAACTCAGCCATAAGGTATATAAAGGCAAAACTAGAATTTGTTGGCTCTGCCTGTCATTGGCTATGGCACCACCTACTGTTGATTTCCCTCCATTCTGTCCTACCAATCCCAATGAGCACCAGCTACCACTGAATGCGCTTGGTGCTGTTCCAAAGCTTACAGCAAAGCGAAGAAGGTTACACTTCTGAGGAACTCCCTATCCAGCCTGGCTCAAAAACTGAGAGTGAATTTATTGCCTAATGAACCAAAGGTTGATGCATAAGACCAATCTTAGCACACACACACTTCTGAGACCCTTTCCAGAACATCTGCCAGAGCACCAGAGTAATCAATGGACCTTCCTTGCCCTGAATGAATATGTATCTCTGCGAGATTTCTCTGATGTCTTCTCCCTTCCACCCCTTACACTTAGGGCTGAATCACTTCAGCATGCGATGAGACTTTGAATATCACTAAGTTCACTTTCTCACATCACTTGATGACTCACATATGATTGTTTCATCTGTCTCCACTGATAACCGTTGTGTTTGAACTAAGATGATGCAGCAGTAATACCCTATGGCAGTAAAAAGAACATTATTTGACCTCTAGGGATTAACATGCGTATGTGAGCCTGTCATCAATAGACCCATATTTCTCCCCTTCACTCCAAACATCATGTGTTGTTATATTTTCTTCTTGTTCCTTTCACTCTCAGAAATAGGAGGTCCTTTGTTCAAGCTACAGGACAGGCCTATACATTCTGTGGTCTTTCAAGCAAGGAAGCACCAGCTCAGCTGCCATGGCAACTGGGCAGCCATCTCCTTAAACTGGTGTACCTTTAAAAAAAGAAAAGTGTGACAAATCATCCATAGAGTACAAGAATGTTTCTGAAACATCCCACCCAGCTTGGCTCAACATTACTATAAGTAGATAGCAAATGGTCTACAAAATTATGTTCTGAGAGCTCTGATTTTCATGGTACCCTATGTCGAAATCCTCTCACTTAATCTCTTTTCATTCCCACAACAGTCCACATATACAGGCTGTTTCAGCTTGCATTGTCCCCTGTCAGCCCATTTCAGAGGCCAGGACAACATGTGCAGCTGCACAGCTGTTTTCAAGCTATCAAATTAATTTAGGGAGCCTTCCTCCACAGTGTTTCCCTGCAATCTTGCCTGTGTGGTACAGAAGAGAACCAAAGAAAGCATGTGGCAAGCTAGAATTCAGAGCAGGTGCCCAAGCTCCACTGTGGGGCATTCTGCACAATGACATATGTTTTCAGGAAGACTTCAATTTATAATGGTAGCAAATGGGTACACTAACAATACTTGCACAGGTCACCTAACTGAGGCAAAGCATAGATGTTAGAACCAGTCTTTAAATGGCATTTTACTGTTTCTCTTGCACCTCTAACCCTGCTTTCTAGAGAGAAGTCCTAACACATCTCATAAAAAAGATTCTCACACAGCTAGGGATCACAAATACAGTGTAAACATAGAGTCATTCCTGACCTGTTATTTACCTGCCATTGTGTTTGTGTGGCTTTGGTCCTTGAACACTCCTGTTGGAAAGAAAACATACAATTCTCAAAAAAAGAAAGTACTGTAGTGAAAGTGTGTGTGTGTGTGTGTGTGTGTGTGTGTGTGTGATTAAGGGACTTTTAGTCCCAATAGAAACCACTTTACAAGTAGCTGCATTATTGTGTGCAACAACATAACCATTTTCTGTAAAAATAGAAGCCTGCAGAGAAACCTCTTTAAAGTTATTAAGTGAAGTTACTTTGATCAGACAATTTCAGAATGTTCTGCAAGACAGTTCAGCATGCGGGGAGTCCTGTTCCTTTCAAAAACTGATGTGTGCCTTCCTTTTTTCAAATGTGTTTGAGCATTCTGGAACTTTCTGTTCTCTCTCTCTCTCTGCATCCAAAGGAAGATGTCAACGATGAATTTGGGGAGCTAATCCAATGGGTAAAGTGTGTGTGTGTGTGTGTGTGTGTGTATCTTCACACACATAGGTCTAGCCAATGCCTGTTCCACACTTCTGTGACACCGGAGCAGCTAAGCCAATCACAGCCAGAGGACTTGTCTGCTAGATCCGCCTTTGCTTCAACAGACAAAAATGTTGTTGTTGTTGTTGTTGTTGTTGTTGTATACACAGGCTTTTGGATTATTAACTGATTTGTAACTGTGTTCAATTGGCTAGATTACAGATGCAACTTTATATGTATTATTAATTGACATAACAAAGTTATATTAGAATAGTCTCTGAGAAAAAATAGAAACAACCCATAATTACAATAAAACAATAGTGTATAAAGACATTATTGTATTTACTGATATAAATTTCTGGTTTCATTGTTGGAGTCCCACTTTCAGACGCATTTGGCAAGTACACAACAAATACGCAAGTAAATAATTTGCCGTAAGTTCTGATGAACCAATGTAGGAAGATTTCAAAGAAAATGCAGAATGATTTAGGAACTTCTTTAATTATACAGAAGAAAAGTACATTAAATATTTTCTCGTATTAGACTTTCTCACATCCCATCTGCCTCTCTAGAACCAATGCGGCAATCATGCTTCATGCCAAAGTCTTAATGACTCAGTTACTTCCCTCTTTCATGCTATGAGTCATCACAGGACCAATTCAGTTTCAAGTATTATCAGTCACTAATTGGAGGGTTAGTCTTACAAATGAAATATAAAGCAACATCTTCAGCATGTGGGTCGTGCAAGAAGCTGAACAGAAAGTGCCTTCAGGAAGAAGGACCAGTGCTGCGATATACACAAAGTCTCAGCATCTGTAACAATTAACATTATATAGGTCCTATGATGTAGTCTGCAGGCTTCTTTCATTCTATAACTTCAAAACACCACAACATATATTGCTCGTTATTAGCTTTGAGCATAGTGTGACAACTTCTGAACTGCCACAATATAAATAGGTGGGAAATTATTTCAAGAGCCTGATCTATGCTCTGCAGTGCAGTATCAGCACTGATATTCAATTCAGCAATTGCTAAAGCAGTAGTGGTAAGGCTGTAAGTACTTCTTTTTTTGGCAAGACAGAGTTTTCACTGCACAAAGCAGATGAAATTTCAGTGAATTTGCAATGTGTATATTTTGTGTGTGTCCTAATATACATTTGTATATACATTCACATATAGAGAAAGACTGGGAAAATTTGCCAATGCACTTCAAGTTTCAGATGCTCCAAGTATTAGCTATTGGGTATAGGCAAATACTTCTGAGAATATCCACGGTGTATTAAATGCATTGTGAAATTAGTTTCCACTAGCCAGATACTTTCCTAGACACCTATCCTATTCCATCCCATCCCAGAAGCAATGTTGTCCGATGCCCATTGGGAGTGGTAGTGTAGAAAGCATAGAAGCTAACAGCAGTTTCAACCTTAACCAGTGATACACATCTACCGTTGTACTCCATCCTCGCCACATGCAGAATTCTATAAAGGTAGCTCTGAGGCAAAGGAATCATCCAGTCATAGAATTGTATAGTTGGAAGGGACCACAAGGTTCATCTAGTTCAGGAATCTTTTGCCCCATGGAGGGCTCAACTCATGACCCTGAGCTTAAAAGTCTCATGCTCTACAAACTAAACTACACCCTTGAGTAGTTTGGAAGCAGGCAAGTGGGGACTGGCTGATGGCAGACTGAAGGTGGTGGGGCATTGCCCCGTTCACCTTAATAGACCAGCCTCCACTCCCTAGAAGATGAACATACAATGTTTTTCCCCAACATTTGTGCATTGCTGCATCATCATCATCATCAAAATCATTTTATTTTATGCAAACTTTAACAGTGCTAAAGTAAGTTGATATCGAATTCAAAAGTCATAATCATTACCCACACTAGCTTTTCTATTTAAAGTTAACTCCACTTTGAAATAATTAAATGTTTTGCTTCAGTGTTCTTAGTGAGTTCACACTGCTATATAGTTCTTTTTTCTTTTTCTTTTTGCTATTCTTGTTGCATGGATATTTGGATACTTGAGGATTTAATCTGGTCTGTATTTTGAAATGAACTGATCTGATCAACACATACTGGATTAATGGGCAGAATCCACTGCAGCTGTCCTTTGGATATCACACACCACCTTTTTCAGTGTAGCTCTCACTTCAGAATATGTATATTGATAGATTTAGAAAGGTCTGCTTTGAGAGAAAATGCATTTAGAAAATGCATTTGTGGGAAATACATTGAAAATATGTATTTCAGTAAAATGGATTTCTTTTTTTATTTCACCTACCTCCATTTGTTTCCCACCCCCTTTCTTTGTTAAATTTGCTTTTAAAAAAAATAAACATGAATTTTCATGTGGATTTAAAGCAGAATTAGTACTGTATAGACATGGACCCATGAAACCAACATAAACAGGAAATGGGTTGATTCATCCACTCTTAGTTTAAATATCAGCATACTGTACCCTCAAATCTCTTAATTAGGCTGGGGAATTGGTCTTGGGAATGCATTCAACCTACATACCAAATAAGCAATGAAATGTGCTAGTTGAATATATGTGGATACCAATTTATATATGATTTGCCCAATCTGCACAACCTTTTCTTCCAACCCTTAACAAGCAGAAATGTGTTCTCTGTGATATCGGTTGCTTCCACCACTGCTCACAAGCCGGGAGGCACTTTTATCCACTTATTCACAAGCCAGGAGGGACTTAAGAACTACAGGATATCTTGGGAGGAAAGAAATAAGACTTCTCAAGTCTGCCAGCCCCTGTCACTTTTGCGGCTGTATACCAGGTAAGTCTATCACAGTCTTCCAATTCAAAATATGTACTTGAAAGTTTCAATATAAAGTGAGTAGAGGAAATAGCTGTTACATTAAATACATCACTGACTTTTCTAGATAACACTGTTACAATCCTAAAATGCTGGTGTGGCTATAGGAGGGTAGCATTGAGGAAAGGAACAGTAGTGATTTCTGTGATAATTGTGCACAGTGACAAGCCTAGGAGAAGGAAGTGGGATAAGCCTAAGCAGAGAAAATAGGAGAAGCCCATAGGACAGGTTCCTGTGATAAACTGGGCTCCTGAATTTAAGAAGAAAGGACCCACCAGGTCTGCTCAGAAGCAAGAGTGGCCTAGCATTCTGAGGCATCAAGAGTGATGGGTTAGAGGGGGGACCAGCTCACTGTGAAGTGTAACAAGGTTGCAAGCAGACAATTTATATTTATGTACACTTAACCCATAGGTGGGTAACCAATGATAAGAGCTTGGTTCACATCCCACCAGAAGTCAAAAATTACTGGGACCATTAAAATCTGAATTGGCTGTTTCTTCTTCTGCGATGAAGAATGCAACCTATGCCAGCCATTTTTCTCTTGACAGGTTTGTGAGGGCCTTTTAAGTTGTGGTGCCTTGTTTGTGGACTCCTCCCTCCAAGGTGGCTTGCTTTTCACCAAACCTTTTCTGTCACCAGGAAATGCCTTTTTAGTTGTCCAGGCCTTTCAGAACACACATGAAATGCCTTTCAAAGGATGTTTTTTTCTGATCTTGCTTCTGTTGTCCTGTTGATTTTATTGTATCTCATATTTTTAATGCCTTTTGCAAGCTTATTGTGAGTTTTATAAACTCATAAATTGTTTAAATAAATAAATGGTCAGGAGAGGCTTGATTTTTTCATGGCTTAATTTAGGATCTTTATAATTGTCATTTACATTTTTAATGTATTCAGTTATGTGATAGATGCGTTAAAAGAGTAGAACACTGCCAAAATAGACAAGGGAAAGAAAATGGAATGGGCAGTCTGGGAAAATGAGAAAACAATATCAGCCAATTCCAAAACGTTTTTGATCAAGATTCCTTTGCTGAATTTCATGTTATACTATACTTCAAAAATCTTCCATAAAATTTGATATTCTGGGTGACTTGAGTCCTGACTGTGACAACATTTTTAAGACCAATGCAAAACATATCAGTTGAGTCAATATTGTGTAGTGGATTGAGTGCCAGACTAGGAGGAGACCTAGGTTTATATCCCCACTCAGATATGAAGTCTTTGCATGGAACCCCTTGCTAAAACAGTTTCTGCCTTGGTTTTAGCAGGGGGTTTCAATGCTTTTTTTAAAAATATTTTATTTAGGATTTTCTTGTTTTACAGAAGTGTAATGCCTCGTATTTTTTTTTCCCCATGTAACATTTTTACAAATCCGTTTCATTTGTTGAGGCATTAGGGAGAGAAGAGGGAAAAAAAGGAAAAAGAAAGGGGGTGGAGGGAGGGAAGATGGATGGGGGTGGGGTCAGGTGGTGGTGTTTCTATTATGCTTAGTGTATGTAGAGTTTGGTGTCAGCGTTGTTTGTGTTGTTCACTTGTGTTCCTTTGGTGGTGAGAGAGTTTGGGGTTGGCCTAGGGTGTGATTGTTTGTTTGTGATTGGCTGTGGTGATCTTTGTTTTCGTGTGTGAGTGGGGTGGGTGGGTGTTTTGGATCAGGTTAGCCATATTGATTTATATGCTCAGATATGAAGCTCACTGAGTGACCTTGGCTCAGTCACAAACTCTTAGTCTAACCTGTCTCCCAGGTTGTTTTGAGGATAAAATTGTGAGCAGGGAAGCTTGTGTGCCACCTTTTGCTCCTTGGAGGAAGGATGAGGTATAAATGAAATGAATTATTATTATTATTATTATTATTATTATTATTATTATTATTATTATTTTGCCACCCATCTGACTGGGTTGACCCAGCCAATCTGGGCAGCTTCCAACAAAATATTAAAAACACAATAAAACATCAGTCATTCAAAGCTTCCCTGAACAGGGTTGCCTTTAGATAAATAACGCCCCCCCTTGGCAAAAGAGCTAAAATAACCATTTCTGTTTTCTGCTCAAGACAAAAGATTGTGTTGCAACTCCTCTGAAATCCATGATGCCTGTTTTAGCCATTACAGGAGACAAACACATATTTAAGGACATGCAGATGTGACAGAAAACCAGTTACAACACCTCAGGGGGCTTGTGCATGCTTCAAAATATATGCTTTCCTCACCTGTGGCTAGTGGGCTCAAAACGGTGAGACTCAAGTTATGCAGGAAGCATCATAGCTCAGTGGTAGAGCATCTACTCTGTATTCAGAAGGTCCCAGGTTCCATCCCTGGCATCTCTCAATAGGGCTGGGGCAGAATCTCCCTGCTTGACACCCCAAAGAGCTACTGCAAGTCAATGAAGAGAATACTGAGCTTGATAGACAAATGGTTTGACTTGGCATAAAACAGCTTTCTATGTTCCTAATTTCTAGTGTTACAGATTTATACAGAGTGTGATGTTTTAATAATTTTGGTCAGTTATGTATGATTTCCATTTGCAGTACAAGTTGATACTATCCAAAAAGGTCTATAATATACATAGCCATTCTTCTTGTCATGTGTCTCTTAGCTTTCTTGTAAGGATTTCTTTCTTCAGATTTTCAGCTGATTTTCATTATTTTATAAGCATTTCTTTCTTTCTTTCTTTCTTTCTTTCTTTCTTTCTTTCTTTCGAGTGGTGCTTTGTACTCATCACTCCCCTGCTCCCACAAAAGCGTTATCATTAAAAATAAGTAAATGTCAGCATTTTTTTCTGGTAACAGCATCCGTTAGAAAGAGGAGGAAAGGAGAAAGTGTTGGTTAAAAAAGAAGTGTCCAATACATAAAAGGGATAAAGAATTTAAACAGATGGTATCACTGGACTATATATATATATATATATATATATATATATATATATATATGTAAATATATATTGAAACAGCCTCCAACTCGGATTGTGAATATGACTCTCAAAGCATAACTGCAGACAGTTATAAAAATAAAGTGACTGTGAAGAACAGTTGCTCGGTTTCGTTTTGTGATAATGTGCTGTGCTGGTCCTTTAAACCTACAATTGGAAGTGAGGAGAGAGCAGAGGAGTTTTTAAACAGGAACTTGGCCATTGCACAAAGAGCGATAGAAACTTTCATGCTCAGTTTGTCAGCTTGCCAGTCCTACTAAACTGCAAATGCAGTACAATGCAGTACACCCACTCCAATGTAGTACATCTACAGCAATGTTGGATTTGGGCCATTAGTGTCATGGCAGCTATCCTTTGGAACTTTCTCCCTTTATTTATCAGGCAGGAGCCTTCTCTAGTGTCCTTTTGGCATCTATTCAACACATTCCTCCTTCTACAAGCCTTCTAAGTGGAGACTTTTAATTCCTGTGGGTATCTGTATTGGATTTGAATGTAGATAGGTAATTCTTTATTTCAGGGATTGGGGACCTGTGGCCCATCAGCCTTAGCCAGCATGTCCAATGATCAGGAAGGATAGGAGTTGTAGTCCAACAAATATCTGGAGGGCATTGTGTTGGCTACCCAATTTAGAAATACTTGTGCATGACCTCTTTGCATGCTTCTCAGCTTGTAAATGGGAGATGTACTCTAACAACTGAAGGGCCAAATGTTCCCCATCCCTGGTTTTTTATTGTAGAATTAACCTGTGGCCAAAGTATAATGCTTCTTTCTTGTGTCTCTTTTTGCACATTTTACATAGAGTCTACAAAACAGAGAGAGTGGTTTCATGCAGTGGTGTAGCGTGGAGGGTGCAGGGGGGCCGGCCGCACCGGGCGCAACATCTGGGGGGGCGCGCTCGCACTTACAGCTCTCTGCCCCTACTGGGTTAGGGGGCGCAAATTACTTGCCTTGCCCCGGGTGCTGACAACCCACGCTACGCCACTGGTTTCATGGAGAGAGGTAAAACAGATTTCAAAGGAAGTGGGAGTTCAGTCTCATAAAATGATTAAAGAACTGCCTTGTAAAGATCACTTTGCTAAGAGAGCCAGCGTGGTGTAGTGGTTAAGAGCAGTGGACTCGTAATCTGGTGAACCAGGTTTGCTTCTCCACTCCTCCACATGCAGCTGCTGGGTGACCTTGGGCTAGTCACACTTCTCTGAAGTTTCTCAGCCTCACTCACCTCACAGAGTGTTTGTTGTGGGTGAGGAAGTCAAAGGAGATTGTTAGCCGCTTTGAGACTCCTTAGGGTAGTGATAAAGTGGGATATCAAATCCAAACTCTTCTTCTTCTAATCAACAGTGGGAACAAACACTGCTCACTCTGTTGTTTGGATTAAACTTAGCATATGCACAGGAGAAATATGGTACTATATCAGGCAGGTGTAGACGCTTGGTTGCACTTCTGCAGGGCCAGCTCAATGCATTTTGGCACCTGAGGTGAACCATAAAATGATGTGTGTGTCCCAGCCACCTGCCAAGGAAGAAGGGGTGAGAGAAGGTGTACATTGTAATCAAGAGTAGAGTGGAGATCTGCATTGGGAACAGGGGAGGGGCAATCACATCGACATTACCTGATGGTTGAAGTGGGAATCAAAGGCTGTCATGGGGGTGTGGGGAAGAAGCCAACTGAATCATGCCAGGCATGTGCAGAGCCCATGAGACACCAGAGGGCAGCCCCTGCCATTTCCTCCCTGGAGATGGGAGGAGACCAGCAGCGCCTCCTGTTCTCTGTGAGGTTGCTATAGAGGTGGCATTCTGGGGGGTGCTGAGGAGGAGGCAGATCCAGCCTCCAAGGTGTGTACCACAGCTGTCATTGATACAGAGACAGCGACAGCGGCAGTGCATTCCTTGGCAGCTGGATCTGCTGTCCCTGTGGATCCTGCCACCTGAGGCAGTCGCCTCACCTTGCCTCATGGGTGGGATGGTCCTGCACTTCTGAATGCAACAGAAGCTGGAAAGGCAACCAGTGAGGTACAGTTGGCATTGCCAATGATATTTACACAGTAAACACAAATGACTTACCTACAGTTGAGAGTGAATCCATGGGGTAGATTTCCATTGGGTGCACATTGGTGTTACGCTATGGATGCAAACTGCATTCTGCCCTATTCCCATCTGCAGTGTGGAGAGGTAAGACTGAAGTATCAGCATGGTGTTTCTTTCTCCCTTTTTAAAGTCATTCAATTTAATTATTTGGTTGTTAACACCTAGAGAAAAATGATGTGGCCTTCCCTTTGTTCAATAAAGTGCATATAAGTCTGATTTCTTCCCCGCTGACATAGTGATCCCTGAACACTTCATAGTATATTTATGCCTTCATTTCAGCAAACCTGTATGGAAAAACACAGTATGACTCGACATGAGTGGCTACTTTTTAATTGGCATTTATTCAGCTTTCTCTCTTTTCACACTTCTAGTTTATAAGTCTGTGTTAATAATTTCATTCCTTGCATTCAAAACACTTGACTTTGCTCTCAAGCTAACACACCTTGAGTTAATCAGGTTGTTCTCAACACAGGAGGACCTTCTGGTCTGGATATCACGGGGAATTGATAATAAGCAGCATAATGGTTTCATTCATTATCCAAAGATAAAAAAATTCAACAGTGAAATGATCAGACTGTCCCCATTCCAGTTTCTATGACACCTGCCCAAATAATACACAGACTCCAGCAAAATATTTATTTATGGCCTTGCTTATTTATTCAGGTCATGTCACTGAGTCCTACGATTGTTAAAACATTCCCTTCGAAAATGTGACACTGGTTCACTTCCCATCAAAATGAATGGGTCTCAGGCAGGCAAAGCATTTTGAAGATCATGACCAAAGCATTTTAAAAGAAAACTGAAGTTAATGTGGGTTATTCTTGGAAAACTAAGCCTGCATCCCTATGTACCCTTTCCCTATGAACACAATGAAACTTACTCTTGAGTAGACATGCATAGGATTTCACTGTAGGCGACAGAGCTCTGGCTTTACACATGGTGGCAAGTGAGAGCACGTTTCTGATGCACCTAACCTCCTTCCATTACATGTGAGCCAAAGCATCCAGATGCATGCAAAAGCATGTCGCACCTGTGCAATCCATCTGCCTCTTCTTGGTAGCCAATGCTTTAGGCTGCAGCCTAGAGCTTATGCACATATTATTTTTAATTTAATTTATTTCAAAACATCCTGTGCTGATAAGTGCCATTATGTACTTTAGCTGCTAAGTGGCATTGGACACTGTTGTGTCAGGCTAGAGTCAACTAATCTCTGTCGTTTCAAAGAATCATAGAACTGTAGCATTGGAAGGGACCCAAAAGCTCTTCTAGTCCATCCTCCTGCAATGCTGGAATCTCAGCTAGTTCATACATGACAGGAGGCCATCAAACTTCCGCTTAAAAACCTCCAGTGAAGGAGAGTCTACCACCTTCCAAGGGAGTCTGTTCCACTGTCGAACAGCTCTTACCATCAGAAAGCTATTCCCCCTCAATGCTTCTGTAAAGGAGGAATGCAACATTCGTCCTGGCTAACCTAAATAGCCAGAACTATTTACGTTTTCAAGAGGCATAAATTGCCTTTGTTGTATTCTGTTCCCTTTCTTATGTTGTTGCAAGTCTGGATGCATTAAACAGATGCTTGATGTATGTGACAGCAGAACAACTATCTCGCCCCTCTGAGCTGGGGAGCCAGATGTCTGTCATGTGGATCTCAATGGACATGAAGCCTTGGCTCTGGAGCTTCTCTTTCAGTCCCCAGATGGAGGCCCAAGTGGAGATGCCATTCCTTGCTTGACAGCTTAGCAAGATGATTCTATCACCAGACCACCAGGCCTGAATTCCCCCCTGGGGCCAAGTGCCATTCTTAAGGGGGGGAAGCTAAACATGTGGGAGAAGATCAAAGGGAGTGGACATGGTTTATTATTCTTGTTTCACTAAATATCCATTCACCTTCTGGTATAAAAAAGACAAGATAAAAATTGGTAAGGCTATCCATAGGCAGAGGGGTGTTTTCTGTGTGCGAGTGTGTGCTACTCAAGGCAACCTTTGTGATTGTATAGCTCCTTCAATAATCTGTCAAAAGCTGCCATCGCTGGGTAAAGAAGAGCTGTTCATTTCTGTATCTCATCTTGGATTGATGTATGTGCCACTTCCCTCTCCCCCCCCCCATCCTTCAGCTCAGGATAACATTTGCCCTTTCATGTTCTCAGTTTAAGCCACTGGGAATTGAGAGAATTTCAAAGGATAATTATACCAATCTGCATATAAAAGGCTGGATGTCCTACAGAGGCTTCAGTCGAAAAGCAAACTCTTCCCAAAGATGAAAATGAGAAATGAGAAGTAAATCCCAAAACTAAAGATTCAATAAAGTTAATGCATTTTTCATCTGATGGGGTGAATGTGGGTTTGTAAAGTGACTGGGAGATTTGCTAAGCCACTGCCTTGAGTCAGTCTTCTGACATAAAAAGGGAGCTGTAATGGGGCCCCCAAACTCAATCTCTCCCTTGGTTTGCACTAGTTTATTGACCTTCAGGGCATGCTGCAAGGCATACTTGTTTGCATAAGATGAGAAGGAGAATGGAGGGGTTCTGTTAGAGATCCTAAATGGGATCCCCACCCCCACCCCGGTGGGATATTGTTACGTCTCCTGAAGGGAGGCTAAAGAGTAGTGTGATCAAGCTTGAGTTATTTAAGAATTGCTAGTACGCATCCATACTAAGGAGCGCACATTCTTGTAATTTAAGTCTTGTTGATAATTTTAATAAATAATACATTTTAAACTTGCCTTTACTATATATATGCTATCAGAAGTACAGGAACACCCCACATTTTATAGTAGCAGCTGCAAAATGGCATTCCAGCATATTGGATTGAGAGACAGGCAACCTATAGTATGACTTGAGAACCTCATTTTCACCTCTAGATTTGATCTAGGGCCCCAACCTTGCTTTTGGCTTATTTATTTATTTATTTATTTAAAAGCACTTAATATTTCAAAAACCCCTAAGTGTTTTTAGTCTGGTCAATATCATCTAGCATTAGCAAATATTTTCTTTCCATTTCATGTAAAATAAGCAGGCTTTGTTTTACATGAACTGAGCTGCTATGCTATTACATTCCATGATTTAAGTCACAGGCTTGGACAGGCTTTGGGCTTGTGTGATCTGCTGTGTGTGTGTTTGCTACTAAAACCTCAAGATCCACCAATCAGAGCATGGTACAATAGAAGCAAGCTTACGATTAAAGAATTCTCCATCCATGAGTTTGCTACAAGTCCTAGTAGAACTAACCTGACCTCAACGTCCTTCTGTACAAAAATCTCCTCCTTGTTACCAGCAAGAATCCTTCATTTTAGCAGTATAATTTAGGGACAGTGGAAATCATTTCCCCCAAGTCAACTATTGTTAAACAATTAAGAATATGAAATCCATGACAATCTACTACAAATCTACCAACTACCGTAATCCGATCTGCCTTCTGTTCTCACCTGCTTTCAGATCACCTGCTGAGATCCTCCTTTGTATGCTGCTTCTTCCAGAAGTGGGGTGGGTGCTAGTAAAGGGCCTTTTCAATTTTGGAATTTCCTCCCCAAAGAGACCTGCCTAGGACTAATATTGTTCTTTTCAGTACCAGGCAAAACCTGGTGACCTTACATTTATAATTCTAACATGTGGTATAGTCTTGCTTTTATTCTGCTGAGTACATTACACTATACTTTATTGTGTTTTAATTGTGGAATGCCCTAGAATGTAGATAGGTACCTAAATGTTTTAAATATCTGCATCTGAGAGTCCTGCCCCATTATAATATATAAAAGGCTTCAATTTATATGAGCAGAACAAAATAGCAGAAAATAGTAAGCTCTCTTTCTCCTCTTTAATAAGAATATGGAAAAGATGTTGAAGCTAATTACACTGGCATTGTTTTCAGTGTGGTTGGAGACAAGAATAGGCAGATCTATAGATGTGAATTTTAGCTTTGCATAGTATGCTACACCCCACCCATGCAAAAGTCAAATGTTTCTATAACCACCTACATCTTTCCATCCGGCATCCAAGCAACCAAGCAGCAGTATCACACCTCAAAGACACATTGCCACAAAGCAAAAGTACTTAAGGAGGGTGCAGAGCAGGGTCAAGAAGGCGTGCAGCCTGGGGAGAATCATATGGGCTGAATAGAGGTCTGGCAGACCTGAAAGTCCCTACTCTTGCTAGAAAGCCTGGTCTGTGAATGCAACAGAATAAAGTGGGAATGAAGAGGTAGGATTTTGTGGTATCAGAATGACAGGTAGAACTTCAGATTGCAAGTACACTAGTATGACATGCATTTCTTTCTTTTTGGAAAAAAAACTGTTAAGTTGTGGGTGAACATATCAGACGACACAGCGATTCTTCAAACAGCTCTTGTTTATTCACAGGCCAGGACAGAACTGAACTGAAGGGTTCAGTCAGCCTGCTTATATAGGGCTCCAGTACAACGTTACTGTAACAACTTTCTAAAACTATCCAATCACTGAACGTCACTTTCGATCCCTTATTTGCATAACTATCTACAGTATCCCCCTGCTGGCCCAGAGTGAGAACTTCAGTACATAACAAAAAGAATTTTCCCTTAGCGGTAGAAAACTAGTGCAGTAGGGACTGGACCCGTCTAGAAGTTTCCCCACCTTGCAAATGTGCTAGTGTTTTAGTTTTACTCTCAATGATCCCTCCCCCTTATTGGTAAGGATCATTCAAAACAGCTATTTCTCATTTTTATAGAATTTGAAAGTTTCGGATTGCTCTTGAACCTCTGTTCTGAAATGCGTTGATGAGCTGTAATAGATGTTGACTGTCATTTCTGAGAGCTATTTTTTGCATTCTTTTTGGGAGGAGCCTCTGAGCCTGTTTTGCAGTTGGTTTAGGCCTTGTACAACCCCAGCAGAAGACATCTGTCCGTGATCATGCAAAGGAGAAAGGGCATTAACTCTGTCTCGTTTGATGTCTGTTGGTTCTGTCTAATTGTGGAGTGATTTTATTATGACCTGAGACCTGGGTCTCTTTCTGGCACTGAGCAGAATCTGGCACAGGGGGCATCCGATATTAATTAAGCCTTTGGGGTAGATTATCATCTGAAGCCATTAACCTTTAAACAAGCTTTAAAATGCAAAGATGAGAAAAATCAAAACCAAGCAAAATAATCCAGTGCTCAGAAAATGTTTATGATGGTTCTATTTCTCATGGGAGGCACAGAATTGTTTAGTCTGACCATGAGAAAAGCAGGCTTTGCAAATGAAATATGTTTATATGTCACAAACCTTGTATATTCCAGGAACTATATAACTGAAGGCTGTTAGCACAAACGTGATGCAGCACATGGTGATCCCAGTCTCCAACATGAAAATGTGCCTGCCTGTGCCAGCTCTTAATTACTAGCTCATTAACACTCAGGTGTCAATTGCTGGTGGCAAAGGCAATACCCAAATGGCATGGTTGCTGTCATGCACAATGTAATTAAATTGACCTCAGCGAAAGGAGCCCAGCAGTTCCCTGATACTATTTGGACACTGGTTTCAGGCACTATTCACAATAGTGTAATTTGGTGAATCACAAAGTGTAATGAGGGAATGACTCTGGAGAGCAGAAAATTGTACTTGCATATGTAATAATGACTTTAAGGACAATTAAAGGAATATAATCACTGCTGTGTTTTGTTCCAAGCTAGTAAGTGCAGTAACTAGTTGATTTTGCATTGTTGATTTAAAGCTCTCGATGCTATTGGTGAGTGACTTTTTAAAGTCATTTTAAACCCTCAGGATTAACATTAAATGTTTTAACGCTAATTGAAAAAGTCTTTAGTAGTTCCACTATAGGCTCTGGCTTCTATTGGGTTATCATGAAGCACTTTTATTTGCCCATCACCTCCTAATTGATAGTTGTAGTGTGTGTGTTTTCAGACTATGTGCACTGCAGTTACTGAGGATGACTTTTTAAAATAAAAAAATGCATTATTGCACACATGCACATCGCTGAAAAACGTTTTCTGTTGAAACAGTTTACATCAGTCTTCTTTGGCAGGCTGGAAACTGATTCCAGTTACATTCCAGCTAGATCTATGGAGAAGCTGCCTTGTGATTTGTGTCCTATAGAGCAGGCAATAACTGACCACCTGGATGAGCCTGATTTAATTCCCTGAAGCTTATGGGTGGGGCAAACCCAGGGGGAAACTGGAGTTAATTCCTGATTCCTTAATCAGGCTGGGCCTTGGCATTATATACAAAGGATGTAGAACTGGCCAAGAAGGAGAAGGATCTTTCACTGTAGCTGTAGCTCTAAGCAGGCAGGGGTGAAGCAAGCACACTATTCTGTCCAATGGCTCTGTTAGGGTTGGACAGAAGTCCAGGGCCCCACAATGCAAGGGTGCCAAATGACTCTCAGAGGAGGCAACAGCAGAAGCTCATAGGGCAAACAATGTGACATCACCATCAGGATCAGAAAATGGTGCACCAGGGCTGATGTCAATGGCTGCTACATATCTTCCTTAAACATTTAGCCAGGTTTGTGCACTACACACAGGGCTGTTTTAAGCATATCCGGTGCCCTGGTGCAAAGCTCCCTCCAGCACCGCCCCCCCCCCCCCGTTTCCCAGAGTTTTTTAGGGAGGATGGTCTGCTGGTGGGGCTGGTGGAGGCAGGCAGCAGCTGGAGGGCGGCTCCTCTGGCGGGGAAGAGACAGAGGCCGGACGCGGCACCTCCTGGCTCATCTGGCCGTTTCGTGCCGTGGTGGCCACGGCAGATGAAGGCTCCGGGCGCGGCGAGGGCGGCGAGCTGATGCCGGGAGGTGCTGCATCCAGCCTCCGCCTCTTCCCTGGTGCCCTCCAGAACTTGGTGCCCTGGCGCCCTGTGCCACTAGCCTCTATGGGTAAGACGCCCCTGACTACACATCAAAATGCTGCTGCTGCATGCCAGAGGCACCACAGGTAAAGGAAGGTGTTTGGGACAGCTGGATCCTCAACAGCAGGCACTTCGCTGAGGAGTGCAGCCTCCTAAATAGCTGTTTCTTGAAAAAAGGGACTATGGACAAAAAGAGTCTGATTCTCATTTCACATCACTACCTGGGAAGCTGTGGGAGGGAAGCAACCAGGTGGCAGCAGCAGAGCAGCCAGGGTGGGACATGATGGGGCAGGAGAGGGTAGAGAGGATGCCCAAAGAGCACCTTGCCCACTTTCACTCCAACCCAGCACAGCTATTGACTCCCTGAGTTAATTTCCCTTTGCCTTCATGTGGATGTTTGGGCAACAGGCCCCTCCTTGATCATGCCATGATAGCACTGCATTTACACTAGTGTTTATTACCAGGTTGATATTGCTACTAGTTTTGCGGTGATTGTTTGCTGACAAAATGAAAGGGGGGGAGTGAAGTGCCCCCTGAGTGGGGCATACAAATATACCTTGTTGTTGTTGTTTTCATGTGTTTACAGCTGGACTTGGTTACTTCTGTTTGTTGCCTTTTCAGGGTCACTGCTTACAAGCCTCTCCCTGGGAACTTCCTCCTCCACTGATCTGTACTTGGAAGCCCTAAAAGGCACTCCCAATCATGCTTTGACAGTGGAATGAAGCCTGCTGCACCAGCTGTTCAAGCAAACTCCCAGGGGAAAAGCAGAAAGCATCTTTCTACTCTACCACCTATCAGCTCTGCCCACCTGTTAAATTTGAGCCACAAGGCTGTGACTGGATAAGGATCTGACCTACAGAGCCAAAAAGGTTTTCTGCCCCTGCCATACAATCATTTAAAATCTGGTTCTGCATGCTTCTATTTCTCTCACCTAAGAAAAGAATTCCTTGCTACCAGGTACAGCATGGCTCGTAGTACCAGAGTGAATACAAGCAGAAAAAATTATTATCCTTGAAAAAAGTGCAACCCATCTCATAAAGTGTTTCTGAGCTGGAAAATAAATAAAAGAGGCTTTGTTTTCCTTGTGAATGATGTAAACAGATTTGCTGACAAGTTTATGCAAAGGGAGAAGTCATTTCCAGAGGCATTACAAAAATCTAATGAATAGATGAAAGCATTTTCTTGATTATGTATTTATTAAATATTGAGAAATCTGGGGGGAAATGATCTAAAAGAGGGAAGGCAGGGAACAAAAGGAGAGCACTCCCTTGATGAGCGACAAGCAGTCACACAGAGATGGTTTCCACTGAAGTGCTAACAGCTCCTGCAGGTGGGAATGAGCATGCTGAAAGGTACCCAGCCTAAAAACAGGAGGAAATCAACACCTTTTGGTTTTTCCCTGGAGAAAAACTGCTTAGGTTAGCTTCAATAAACAGTGCTAAGCGAGAAAAGCAGAGATGAGAGGAGAAGAGGGGTCAACCCACCCACCCACAAATCAAAGTTAGGATATTATGAAGATGGGAATCTTGTGCGGGTTTTTTCCCATTTCTACAAGAATATACAAATGAGCCCTTTCTCTACCCATCTCCAGGGCTGGCATAATCTCACCCACACCCCTTATGGGAACATTTGGATCCTATGTACTCACGGCAACGTCTGACATGCCTGAAAAACACCCACCTTTTTGCCCTCTCCAACATCAGAGCCTGACACAGCTTTAGTGCTGAGGTCTGCAGATTTAGACCTCCCTCTCTAAGAACAGACCTCTTTCTACACCTTCAAAGAGGGAGATCTGAAGAATCTTGTGTCCCTGGGATGCCCTAATGAAGACCACCAGCTTGCAGCCTAATGTATGTTTTTAACAGATGTATGTTGGGGGGACAGGGACAAATTATATAGCAATTTTGCTGCCATCTTTTAAGGTATATTATTTGTTCGTTTATTTACCTTCTTGTCTACTTACCTGGCTGTTTGGATGGTTAGAGAAATCTGTAGTGCTTCCTGGCCCATTCCCTGAAGCAGCTTACAACAAGTCACAAAAGACAATCTCGTTGAAATGTGACAATTGGAAAACTGAAATGGAAGGCCTCATTTTGGAAAGATTCTTTTGCAGAAGGACGTGATAAAGTAAACCACTAAATGAGAGCTTCTTCCAAGATTGTGCTGGTTTTATTGGATGTATTTAAAATGATACAAGGACTGCAGAGAATGTGTGATTGATTGATTCCCCTATAATGGCAAGGACTGAGAAAATGGCAAGGACTAAATGGAAAAGGGAAGGAGCTCTCTATTGATAATTGGCTGAGGGTAATGTGGGGCGCGGGTGGCGCTGTGGTCTAAACTACTGAGCCTCTTGGGCTTGCCAATCAGAAGGTCAGAAGTTCGAATCCCCACAATGGAGTGAGCTCTGTCCCAGCTCCTGCCAACCTAGCAGTGCAAGTAAATAAATGGGTACCGCTGCGGCGGGAAGATACATGGTGTTTCCGTGTATTCTGGTTTCTATCATGATGTTCTGTTGCACCAGAAGCGGTTCTGTTGCACCATGACCCGGAAAGCCGTCTGTGGACAAACCTCGGCCTGAAAGCTAGATGAGCGCCGCAACCCCTTAGTTGGACTTAACCGTCCAGGGGTCCTTTACCTTTATTTAACCTTTTATTGTGGTGCACCATGCATGAAGGCTAGAACTTGATTAACAAATAATGGAAATTTATTTCTAAAGTTTTGGAATAGACAATTTAGTCAAAATAGATCATGTTATATGAAATTATATTGGCATTGCTTGGAGATATATTCTAATGGGAAATGTGAAAATAATATAATCATTATTTAATTATTTTAAAATGGTTTTTGGGGGGGAAATCACTCATAGATAGAAACTGGGGAGCAGAAAAAGAAAGAACAGGTAAAAAAATAAAAATAAAATGCTGAAACCCAACAGCTACAAAACAAAAGCAAACAAAATCTCATCTGCCTTTAATGTCCGCACTTTCAAAACTGTATATAGCAGTCTAAAGTTCTAAGAGGCCCTCTTTATGGTCATTGCTGTTTTGTCCTCTAGTGGAATATTTTATTGCTTTGCTTTTACTGACTCAGTATCTGTCCATGCTGTTCTAAAAGGTGAAAGTAACTGGAGCTGCATCTGCAATATGGCCTGGAATTATTATTCTCCATGGAAGAGCAATTCCCAATAAGTGGGTCATAAAACAATAATGCTTAAGTATTTTAAAAGAAATATTTCTGTTCCCAAGATTGCATTAGAAATTTTGGTCCATGCTACACTCCTCTATTCCAAGCCTCCCCTATCACCTCAAGGTTGCGATTTTATAAATGCTTACATGATGTGAGCTAATCCCACCGAACTCAATAGCATTTACTTTTGAGGAGACATGCATAGGCTTGCACTGTTACTACCATTTTCTAACTAGTCTATTTGCAATTATCTTCTAGAATGTCTGGACAATTGTATTTCAGAATAACCTATCAGGATGATAGTTGGGTATCTTCTCTTGCATTCTCAATTTTATGCAACTGTTTCAAACTCCCCAGATTGTTTGGTAGGCTAAGTTTTCTCCTTTTTTTACAATGTTTTCATTGCTGATAAGCAAAAGCCTATATATGGCAGCTAATAGTACCTAGGGAAGTCAACAAAACCCGAACAAATGGTTAACTTCACTTGTTACTATACAGTTTAGTGCTACATTTGTTTCCACACAGTGCACTACTATATGGCACCATACAGTTCCTTGGCCAGTTTATCACTATGCCTATATAATTCATGGATTTTAGATTGTCTTCTAATACAGTTCAGGCACAAATAATGGAAACCATTAGAACAGCTAGATCAGTGATGGTGAACTGGTAGCTTTCAATATGGTGCTGAACTGCAACTTCCATCATCCCTGAACATTGGGCTTGCTGGATGAGGCCAGTGGGGGTTGGAGTCTAAAGCCACATTCCCCATCCCTGAGCTAGGGTGGAAGAATACTGGTGCTTTGTTTTCCTGATTTCACAAGCTTTAGTTAGCAGCAGCTGAGTGAAGGATGTATGGACATAATCAGAGGTAGGTATCTGTGGAACTGAAATCTTTTTGAATTCCTGGCCTAAGAAACTGATCGTTGCACAACAAACATGGAGAAAGGTAGATTTGTCATAGTGCTATCTGGACTAGCTTTACTAGTCTGGTTGTCTAAACAATAATGCATCTCTGTGGCAAGGCAACTTTGTATAATTACCCAACTCAGTTGAATCTTCAGTTTCTAACCCATTGGTAGAAACCTTGGCCTCAGTCTCAAGCCTTGTCCAAAATGTATATTTCAAACTTGCAAATTGTGCTGTCTAGATTGGCTCTGGGCAGATGACTCTTGCTCAGAACTTCACTGAGGCAATCCAAATGCATTTCTTGTGCATATCATGACCCTGTTAACCCAATGGATTGATAACTTGGACTTAATCTGCAGTCTGAATCCATATTTTGTCTCAGCCTTCATGGCCGGAATCCTGACAATACCATCATCATAATGTCTCTTATCCATCAGCCATTAGCAAAACAAAACCAGCCACAAGGCTTTTCTCGAACTTGTTCTCGACTCTTGCTGTTCCCAGGTGGAAAAGCATAGTTTAGCTTTGTCTAAGGGAAAAATGATCTTCAGTCACACACACACACACACACACACACACACACACACACACTGTTTTAATCATTTCAGGGAAGGTGAATGAATCTGAATAAAATATGATTGTGGGAATTGCACACTGAACTTGTGTGTTTTTGAGTTTACATATTTTAACAGCACACAGTGCACACGGTATGTTAAATATGCTCCAAGCTCTGAGAAGAATTAGTTAGCAAGTCCCTTTCACATAACTTAAACATTCCTGGGGAGAAGCTTGGGAGCTGCATAAGGTGAGCACCCACAGAGAGACAGACACTCATTTCTTCTCCTCTGCACATCAACAGACACTTGCCCATTAACACTCACAGTGAGAACAATCCAATCTTAATAAAAAGTTAAAACTGTGCAATCAATCACACCAAGAAATAAAGCTAAAGGTGATGTGACCACAATACATTCAGCTCTATGCTAATTTAAAAGCCTGTGCTCTACTTTAGGCTGCAAGCCCATGCCATTTACCTTGGAGTAATTCCATTGAAATTCAATAGGACTTCAGTTGGAGCAGACCTGGACTGGATTAGGTTGTGAAGAAACCAACAAACAGTACTGTCAAGTCTCAAGAATCTGTTCGAAGTGGATTAATGCTGGCATAATGAAGTGCTATCTTTATTCCTGGCAACAGCACTTCCACAATGACATGGAGATTTTTATTTAAAAATACTACTTTAGACAATCTGCAAACTCAGGCAGATGTGTTTCTATTGGCCCAAATTATTGAATTTTGAAAACAGTTCCTCTGACCCCGGATCCTAAAAAAATTCCCTGGTGCTTTCTCTCTGAAATATTGGTAACTCATCCCTGCAACGTCAACACATACATAAAACTGTGCAACTCTCTGTATACCACAGTTCAAACATTTTGTTCTTTCACTGCAAACCTTAGGGATGCTTCAAACCTAACAGATTTCCTGCACAGATGTTACTTATGTGTAATAAGAAAAATATGCATACATATGTCTTTTCTGATATACATTATATATGCAGCCAAACAGAGAAATATACAAACATCACACATACTCTTTGCTAATACTCTAAACACTCAAAAGGAAGATCTGTGCAGGGAATAATCTGTTACTCATTATAATGCATAGCCACCTCCATAGGCCTAACATGCTTCTTCCTACACAGATGTACTTTCCAGTTAGTAAATTGGTCATGTGTGAAGTAGCCCCTAGGGTCAGGACAGAGATTAATCTAGGGGAGGAAATATTAATATAGAACCAAATAAATGTAATATGGCTTCTACATGTGCATGTCCCACTACCCCTCAATTTCCCAAGTGCAGCTCCCTGTGGGTCTAGGGACCCCTCTAGAGCAGCTCTGGCATAGCATCAGGAGCTGAAGCCAGAAACAAAAATAAGCAATGTATTGAGAGCACTCAGGAGAACAGGCATAGATAGATAGATAGATGATAGATAGATAGATAGATAGATGATAGATAGATAGATGATAGATAGATAGTGTCTATGTGATGCAGGTGAACATTATAAGCAGCCTGAAATTCCTGTGGCCCATGGTTTTAATGTATCTTGAGACTGTTTCTACCTACATGCAGGAACATACAAAAACTTCTAATTTTTGGTAATAAAGAAAATCATAACAGAAACACCCATTATCTGCCCCCCCACCCATATACATATACACCATGCACTCTGGTTATCTGTAGGACCACAGTGAGCTTACTGGGGGGAAATGATTGTGTGCACAGCCGTCATTGCTAGGCATTTGTTCACTGGGATTCAGAATGCTTAGGACAGAGATTGGGAACCTGGGTCTCTCCAGATGTTGGACTAGAGCTCCCATCATCCTTGACCATTAGCCGTACTGGCTGTGGCTAATGGAAATTGGAGTCCTAAAACATCCGAACAGTCACAAGTTCCCCACCCCTGGTTTAGGATAAAACTCTGGCTAAATTGAAACAGTGGAACATGATTTCTTACAATTGATATTTTACAGAGACCTCGGTTCTATTTCATCTCAGTAACCTAGATCCTAAAAAAACAAACATCATCTAAATAAAGAATTCCATTGTTGACGAGATTACACTAGATTAACTGCTTGTTTTCAGTAGACCTTTGACCTAATAAGCCAGAAATGACAATATAACAATATAACTATCCCATGGACAAATGCATTGTCCCTGCTCATACTTATTCTTAAAAGTGTATATCATTTCTACCTTTGAAGTCGTTGAAGAGAACTGTACACAGAGACCATTGATTTATATGCCCATAAGACAGTGATGGCCAAACTTGGCCCTCAGATTTTTGGGGACTACAATTCCCATCATTCCTAGCTAACAGGACCAGTGGTCAGGGATGATGGGAATTGTAGTCTGAAAACAGCTGGAGGGCCAGTTTGGCCATCACTGCCATAAGAGGACACACAGTTTCATGGACTTTATTAACAAACTCAAATGCTAAAACAATTTCAATTTGAGAAAGCTGTCAAAATATACTTGTGCATGTGACACAGAAGAGCATGTACAAAGACACAGATAATTGGGCCAGCCCAATACATTGGGGCAGATGCTGTGAACAACAAAATGAAGCCAGCTTCTGCCAGGGAAGAAGGGGTGCGTGAAGATCTGCATCAGGAACAAGGAGGTAATAAAGATCTGTGTTGGGAACAAGGGTGGGAGGAGACCAGCAGTGTCTCCTATTCACCCAAAGGCTGCTGTACAACAAGGGTGTAGGAAGGGGGTTGCGGGAGGTGCAGGGGGTGCAGGTCACTCCGGGTGTCATCCCTGAGGGGGTGACAAAATGGCACACCATAAGGGGGGGCACGTACCGCGGGGCCTGGCCTGCAGTGTGCCTGAGCCACACGTCTCTCCTGGGAGTGACGCAGTGGCTCAGCCCCCACGCTGTTAAAAACGGCAGTGTAGGGCTTGCATACGGCGGGTAGACTCCGTGGGCAGCTCACTGCAGCGCCCCCATGGGCGGCTTGCCCCGCCCCCATGTCTGGATCACCCTGCTCCTGTGAGTGCCAGAGCAGCTAGCTACGTCCCTGCTGTACAAGATGGCATTGCAGGAGAGAGCTGCTGAGGAAGTGGCAGATTTGGTACCTAAGGAGCATCCCACAGTTGTTGTTGCTGCCACCATGGAACAACATGTCCATTAAACTTTAATTAGTTTAATGTTAAGTAAACGTCCAGTGCGCTTCCAACGCCATAAATCTTATCTCAGCAGAGAATTTCGTGCAGCGGTTTAAGAAGGCAGGAGAGTCAGTACCTTTCAATGAAGAATCCTGGAGCAAGCACTTTGGAACTCAGGAAAAAACTTTATTTACAAAAGAAAACCCTGGCGATAAAGCACACATGCTCTTATCTCCGGCATAAAGAAAACTTTACTCTAAACCTAACTCATATCAGCCCACCGGCCACAAACTGAGTGAACTGACTATTTATACAAACTAACTCACATTCTTGGATGCTTAATGACTTCCAGCTGCTCAGTGATTAGAGCGACTTGTTACCTCTTAACCCTTTAGTACCAACACAACATCCCTTGGAGACCGGATGTGCTGCCTTTGTGGATCCTGCCACCTGAGGTGGCTGCCTCACCTGCTGGTAATTAGCAATGGGCTGTGTGCGAGAGGAAGACAGTATTTATGTGCACACTTCCATTTATACCAGAGGCATATTAGCAGACACGTGGGGTGCAGGATAAGATGTGAGAGCTCTTGAAAAGATTTTCCATCCCTGGTTATATGAAGTCTTATTGGAATACTGGACAGATTACACCATTTTTATTCTCCATTTAATCCGCAACTCCCAGATACATTTGGTCCACCCCTGAAGTTTATTATTAATTTCAGGATTGTGAACACAACCCATTAGAAGCTGCTGTTGACCAAGGCACATCAAAATTAATGGGAATCACACCTTTTGTTGGGATGTAACAGTATTTCATTTCACTGAGGCTCACATGTAAAGCCTACAAACAGGACTTCACTGTTCCTTTCAAGAATGGTATCTATGTGTGCATGTTGCTTTCACAAGAGTCCTGCAGGTAGATGAATCTGTGTGTGCAACAGGTCACTTGGATATGAACTGATGGATCAAGGCGCTTGGCCAGTAGCAGCCTTCAGGAAACTTTGCAAATTTTCCATAGTGTGTTAGAAGACCACCTTCCACAATGGTGTTGCTTTACCTCCACAGTTGGGATGCAATATGCCTATAAATAGCAAGGAACACATGTGGGGGAGAGTTTTACTACACTCAGGTCCCGAATGCAGGTTTTCTAAAACCATCTGGTTGGTCACTGTGAGAATAGTATGCTGGACAAATTTGTCTTTGACCTGATCCAGCAGAGCCCTTATGTTTATGGAATAATGGCAAGGGCCAGTTAAATCAGATCATTGGTGCTTTCAGCCCATTACTGTCCATACTGAATGGCAGCATTTTTATAGGGTTTCATACAGGCATATTTCCTGTTGCCAGGGTATGAACCTGGAAACTTTTGTATGCAAAGCCTGTGCTCCAAGCCTGTGCTCACCAAGCTAAGATCCTTCCCTATATATGCTGCATGTGTGTGTGAACCATGAGTGAAGCAGTCCTAAATAAGAAAAGAATGTGTAGATGGGCAATAACTAAAATAAATAAATTAAATAAAAGCTTGGTTGTGCTTAGCAAGAAGTATATTGAAGTGTGTTCAATTGTATTTAGGTTGCAATCCAAACTCCGTGCAACCCCTGACCTTGTGCCTTTTGGGAGAGGTGGAGCCACAGCTGCTTCTGAAGTCTCATGGGTATGGTTGCCATCTTTCTTCTGGCAAAATACAGGGTGGGACATCTTTTTTTCTTCTAGTGCTGAGGTGGCTTCAAAGCAATCCATTAAGATCTATTGCAGCCTAATAGGATGGCTCCTCTGGAATTTGTCACACACACATGCACACATGTGCACATAAACATGAATTTGTAAATCTGTCTGTGCTCGACTACCCAGAGCTTAAAGACATGACCTTTCACACACGTTTTCAAACACATGCATTTGGAGATGATCCTTAACTGGGCAGAGAAAGAGACTTGAAATACAGGACAAAGCTGTATCAATACAGGACACAGCATTTTACATTGAAATATGGGACTACCCTGTTTTATTCAAGACATGTGGCAACTCTACTTATGGGAGCCACAATGGAATGTGTGAGGCAGGACCATCGGGTCCAGACTGGGCCCAACGTCAGTTTGCAAAGCTGCGAGACCGGCTTGGGAGTCAGCAGGTCCTCAGCCAGCTCAGTCCCTTCCCTGCCCCAGAGTGCCCCATTTGGGGCCTCTTCACTGGTTTCCACTGGTGGGGGTGCTGCCTGCCCACAGATCTGGAAGCCAGCTTGCTTCTACTCAACCCAATCCTGGCATAAGTGGTGGTGATGGTGGTGGTTGGATTGTTCTCCGTTAACTGAGGTTGCAGTTGCAGCTTAAGCTACATAACATAAAAGGGCTAAATCTTGTTTTCCATCTATTTGTTGGACATTTGAACTATTTGTTGGACATTAAAACCATGATATTAAACGAAATTTTTAAAAAATTGCAAAGAAAGTATAGTTTGGAAAATGTTGCCATGAGAACTCTTGCTACTGACTTAACATTACGGTGAATGACCACAGCTCCGTGTTAACAGCAGAGGCTTTAAAAGCTAAAGGTCCAAGGGTCTTTACCTGGCATCTCAAGTAGGGCTTGGAAAGGATGAAAACCTGGAGAGCCACTGCAAGTCAGTGTAGACAACACTGAGCTAGGTGGACTAATGATCTGATTCATTATAAGACAGCTTTCCAGGGTTCCTAACATGTCAGGCTGCATCTGTTTACAATCTCTGTGACATAACCAAAAGCAATTATAATTTAATTGTATTGGCCAGGCTCAAGGCAACCTACTCAAGCTTTAAACCTGGACCTGCTCAATTTTTCACAGCTGAAATCTCCTCATTGCAATGGGGGCTTCTGTGAAATTTCTGGCAAGGTGTAGGAGAATCTTGCTGGACAATGCAGATCAGATCAAATGCAGATCCTATCAGGGGCTTGCTGTTGAAAGGAGGAAGCTGAGGTTCTGTGCCATATGCAGCTTTGTGAATCTGAGGCTGAAATACTAAATGCCATTTTACATACTTCATCAATATTGGAAAACTTAAACATCGTTCAGAAATGCAAGGAATTGTTTAAATTGTTTATTTTTACTCTAGGGAAAGATCCTCAAAGTAAAAACAAAATAAAATAAAATATATTGGCTTTTAAAACCACCCATCTGTTATGGGATTTGGGGCCCATTCATATAATTTTGATGAAAAATCCAAACCACACACACACCTTGATATGCTATCTAATAAGTGGATGCAAACTATTCTAAAAGTAGCTGCATGTTGTCATTTCCAATACCGCCCCCCCCCCCCGGCTGCATTGCTGCAAGTCTACCATGCCTGAGAAACTGACATCCTGTAGTTCCTTCAAATAGTCCACAACATACTTTTCTCTTGTACTTGGGTAGTTTCCCATCAGGCAGCTTACAAGTCTTAAACCTGCTTAGCTTCAGCTGCAGAACTGCATTTGTACCACCTCAGATATTCTATACCTCTGCAGGCATTTGGCATGCAGAAAGCTAGAAGGATCCATTCTCCTTAAGCAGATTATGTTGGTTTTAGTTGTGTTGGATAAGTCCTTTAGGATCACACCTGAAACTTCTATATCTTTCACAGCAACTTCTCATACTGTATTGGAAGCTGCTGTGAATGTTTCCCCAAGAGTCTTGGGATGAGTGAAAGTGCAGAGAATTAGGAGTCTTGAAAGAAAATCAAATTCTACATTTGATGGTTCACAAGGAAATCAGAAAAAAATCCCAGTTGCCTTTTTGCCTACAGCAAAAGTGCATCAAGTCAACAAACTTAGTATTTAAGCTATTTGAATATTTTACACTCTTGTCTATGCAATAGCTACAGCAGAGGTGGCCAGCATGATGCTGTACTGATGAAATTGGACGACTTCCTTCTAACCCAACCTGTGCAGCCAATGGTTAAGGATTATTAGAGCTGAAATCCCATAGATCTGGAAGTCACCACATTGGCTGCTGCTGAGCAAGAGGAATATGCTTAATTTCTCCAGCAGGTCAAATTTTTCTAAAATTGTTTCTTCAAAATGAAGAGATTTTCCCACATCAGTCCGTGTGGTGAATTGTTTCACCTGCATAATGTGCTACTGGTTTTTAAAAACATAGGTTTGAGTTTCCACCAGGCCACAAATACCAGAAAACGCTCTGCTAGGGACACATACCAGAAGACACCTTGTAGTAACAAAAGGTAATCACTGACAGTAGTAGATCAGGCTACCCCACAACCAGATGCCCTCCAGTCGCTGTTGGACTACAAGACTTATCTTCCATGAATGACCATTGGTCATGCTGGCTTGAGCTGATGGGAGTCCTAGGCCAAAACATCTTTAGGCAACCAGGTTGGGGAAGGAAGTTGCCCTTGGACCATTCCCCTTTGTAGTAGTTAGCATCTTCTGTTTAGGCATCTAAAAGCTTGATCATGTTTCCATGCACAAGTCTCCCACTGACCTCAGTTGCACTAAGCATATACAGAAACAGGAGAGTAAGGAAAGGCGAAAGCATGAAATGAATTGATGCATGCCCATGTCTTCTACTCATAATCTATTATAGAGAGAGATGGAATAAATGCACTAGAAAAGACAGATGAAATAACAGCATTATGAATACTTTCCCCAAAAAAGTTGCGGGCAAAATGTGAGGGAGATTTTCAGTAAATAAAAACACCTTTAATAGTCTATAAAAAAGAAAAAGAAAAAGTGATATTTTTTTCTCCACAGGACTAGAAACAACTCTAATTTACAGTATACACCTCTGTATAGAGAGGCTATAAAAATAAAGCAAAACCAGTTCCAGGAGGGGCATTTCATTTCTTGCCTTAAAAGCACGCTCAAGTTGACAGATTTCTTCAAATGAAATATTCTTCACACATTTCATTATTAATAGCCCATTCCCCCCTCCCCGCCATAAAACTTAACAAGGCATATAGGTGACCAGAACTCCCATTACCTAAAGCTAAAGAAGAATTTACGGCTGTGTTTGCTCAAATTAATAGTTAATTTGTGTGCTTTCTTCTTCTTCTGTGATTCATATATAATACACATTGTTAAATGGATCCCAAGAAATCCCTGTCAATATATAAATAATTTAGAAATATGCACTAAAAGTATTTAGCAGGAATATTTTGTTTTGTTTTGTTACGAGTTTGGAAACTAACATTGCTTATAAGTCAACAACTTTTGTACACACAGTTCCCATTCACACAATGGGAATATGGCAGAAAATAATTGACGGAATAAATTCTTGTAGCTACTACTGGTGTCAGTCTGCTCTGCAACAATTTGCAGCTATTGGGACTCTGATGCACTTACAGACCTGGAAGTACAACGATATGCTTGCAAACAGTTACCCCCACCACAGAAGTGAATGAGGAAGTCTGCCTGCAGGGAAGCTTCATGTGTGCATTGCTGTATACACAGACTTCATAATAATAATAATAATAATAATAATAATAATAATAATAATAATAGTGTAATAGTATTTTCACTCCCCCCCCCACCCTTACTTATACCGAGTCATATATACCCTGTGAACAGAATTCATAGTCAGCAAGGAAGCAATTTTATGTTCCTAGGGTATGAACCAAAAGCTTCCAAAATAAAAAGAGTGGATTCTTATCCTTCATTCAAAAGGGCACTGCATCCATTACCTCCAACTGAAACACAAGACATGCTTTTATGGTTGTTGTTCTCCTGAACATTTGACAGGTAGTCATCAGAGAGAAAGAAAAAGACAGTAGCATTACGACAGAAAGAACAAACGAAAAACCTCACTATATTTGACCTTTCTTTTTACAATGGTACTTGTAATCAGAGGCCATGAAAGTAAAGGAAGCCTTTACTTTGTAGCATTTTGAATTTTTGACAATTTATTCTTTTTCTGATAAAAATATCCTTTCTGAGGCGCTTCAAACCATCCAAACTACAAAACGATAACACAGGCAGGACTAACCTGCTTACCACTGAAGCTGGTTCTGACTATTCCTAACTTCAAATCGCTTTTACGTTAAAGAGAAATTAATCAAATTAATGGCTTGGCAACATGTATGACTTTGTGGTTGGTCTTTCTTTGAAAACCACTGCAAGTCAGCATGAAAAGATGTATTGTGCAAAACAAGGTTAAAGGATGATATATGTTGTCAGCTATGAGTCTGGTGGCGCATGTGTGTGTGGGGAGATTGCCTTAAAATAGTTATCTTCACTTAACATCATATCTTACATTGCAAAATGTACAGACACCCAGTGTACTCTTTAACAACATATACATGTGAGTTTATAGAGCCTTTATAAAAAGTTTTTTGATTCCAAATTAAAAACCATAGAAATAGAATCAAAATAATGGAGGTTGATATATATACTTTGATAGTACATAGTCAGTGCTCATTTTCATAATTATTGACAGCTGTATCTTTGGCATTGAAAATTCAGTACAACTTTCAGGAAAAAATGTTGTTGCTTACAGCTTTTTTTTTTTAACAAGGACAAACAGGATTGACCAAAGTACAAAAATTTGGGAAGTATTATTAAAGATTTATTTTATTTTTAGGCAAGGATAATTTAAGGACCCTGAATTACCTTCTCGCTTTAGTGTATGGTGCGGATTGTATGAATTCATTTAAAAATCAACTAAATGGTACCACGTTTCCCGGAAAATTATATGTAATATAATATATATATTTTATATTTATTTAGAAGCTTTGAAATAGTACAGTAAACACTTTGCAACACGGTGTATAAACTACAGAATGTCTTTGATATTTTGTGGGTCTGCAGATTAACAACATTTCCATGACCCACAGGTGAAAAGAACATGATTCACAATTTCTTTTGTAAAGTTGGAATAGTCTGGGGGACACTTGATCACACAAAAATAATATAAAACAGTCAAGTTTAAAACAGTGATATTGCATTTATAATGCACGTTTCCTTTTTTTAAAATCTGTACGATTGGCTTCTTGTGGCGAATATAAACATCTAAAGGGCTCAGTGACATTTTGGAGAGAGAAAGAGAAACAGAGAGCGATATAGTGCTGTAAACAGGCACACACTGATCAGGGAGGCAAAGTCAGTTGCCCCTTGAAGTTTCTACAGTTCCATACATTTCAACTCATTTCTCAGGCCTGCTGAGAGCAATTAGGTCCTATTATTGGCCAAGATGTCTCCAACAGCACAGTAAATCTTCAGTTTTACACAGAATCAGATGGCCAAGATAATGACGTTGAAAAGTTGATGCTTTTGTTGGTCGACTTTTGTGCAAATCATGCTGCTTCAGGTAAGTCCCGTAGAATTGACTAGCATATCCTTTTCCGTGCTGTGGGGGAAAGAAAGAAACTTCTGAGAAAACAAAGAATAATTCTGTGGCATGTTAACACATAGCTGGTGCTCTATATTAAACAGATGAAACAGCAGTGGGCAGAATTCAGTACTCCATAGGTAGCAGTGGTAACTGGGCTTTAATGTTCTATTTCAGTAGTTTTCCATTTTGATAGGCAGATAGTAAAGTTGCTACAACAAAGTGGATGTGGTTTAGCAAAAATACAGTGTTTTAAAGGATCATGCTGAATTATAGATTTAGGAGAGGAGAATTACTGTGATTTTACATTACTGAAACCCAATTTCTTGTTATGACTTCTCTGGTAGCCCTGGTTATAGCTACCTATGTAGAATTGTAACCTAGACTGAAGAACATGGACAATCTATACAATGTATTGTTCCAATCACAATCTATTTCTGCATGATAGTTCTACTATTTCTAGAGCAGCTTGCCTCATGAATCCATCATATTCAGAGCTGGTAGTGCCAAAATTGCACACCAGAGAGACAAGGGGAGAGTGGCCTGGTTCACACATAATGCTCTTGTTTATCTCAAGATTGCATTATTGTATTCCAGATGCTCTTGTTTCATGCCTTTATAGCTTGATTACATGTCTAGGATGGGGTGGCCTAACATAGTATGGTGAAGGATGTGTACTGGGTTTGCACAAAACACCAAGAAATAGTTAAAGCAAACTACGGTCTGTATGCTAGCAACAAACCATGGCTTCATACTATGGTTTGTTCACAGTAAAGAAACCCTAGTTAAGTTGCTGGACAGGGCTTGGACAAGCAAACAAACCATAGTTTAAAGAAACAAAGTTTAGCATTATGTGCAAACCAGGCTAGAGAAAGCTTTTACAGTGGTACCTCAGGTTACATACGCTTCAGGTTACAGACTCCGCTAACCCAGAAATAGTGTTTCAGGTTAAGAACTTTGCTTCAGGATAAGAACAGAAATCAGGCTCCAGCGGTGTGGCAGCAGCAGGAGGCCCCATTAGCTAAAGTGGTGCTTCAGGTTAAGAACAGTTGCAGGTTAAGTACGGACCTCTGGAATGAATTAAGTACTTAACCTGAGGTACCACTGTACAGTGGTATCTCTGGTTACAAACTTAATTCGTTCCAGAGGTCCGTTCTTAAGCCGAAATTGCTCATAATATGAGGCGTGCTTTCGCTAATGGTGCTTCCCACTGCTGGCACATGACTTCCGCTCGCATCCTGGGGCAAAGTTTGCAACTGGGAGCATCTACTTCCAGGTTAGCGGAGCTCGTAACCCGCAATCGTTCGCAAGGAGGACGGTACATAATACGAGGTTCCACTGTACATCAACCACATTCACCTTGAAGACACTAAAAAAAATTTCAATGAAAACACCAATTCAAGCGATATCAGGTATATGTATAGGAACCTACCCTGGAACTAGGACTGGCTGGCTAAATAATAGCAGCTCTCTAGATTTACGAGTCAAATTTTCCAAGAACTGCTATCTCAGGTACTTGGAGTCACCTGAGATTGATAGTGGGATACTATAACTTCAGAGCCAGTGAGCCACTGTCTCTCCTAAAGCTACAATTGTTGGTTTAGGAAATGACTGCTGGAATCCTAGTGAAATGGCCAGTAGGATTATAAGGGAATGCAAATGAAACAACTGGACTTGAGGAACAAACTCCACTTGTTGCAGGCTCTGTGGTACTCTATTTTTCAATAAATAATCTGGTAGGCCATGGCAAGGATTCAATAATGCTTTTTGTACATTTTGGATGATGAAGAAGCACACTTTCACTTCAACATAGCATGATAAAAGTAGCACTTTGAAACCAATTTGCTTTCTCCTTTCTCCTATTTGCTAAAGCTAAAGATCCCACAACAATCTTAAACTGGTTTTTCCTTCCCTTTCAACTGAACCATTATCGTAGTCACCAACAGATATATGTATTTTCTGGGACTGACAGAAAACGAAAATATGTTGCACTAATCCCACCATTCAAATCCAGGCATTTACTGTCATGCTGAAAATTGACCTTCTTTTTTGTAGGTGAAAAGGGCCAGCGCATTAGCAGACGGGTATCCAAATCTGCCAGCTATGCTAGCCGTGTATTGTTAGCACCAGACATCAGCTATTTTGACTGTAATTGGGAGCAAAGGTAACAAACAATTTGTAGCGGCATTCAGAAAAGACACCAAATCAAATTCTCATCTGAATCGTATGCCTGCAGCTAAGATGAGAAAGAAACTTGCTCTCTTGAAGTGTTCTTTTTGAAAATATTACACTTGTGTCAATACACGGTTTGCCATCAAACTATCAAAGGCCACATGGAAGAATCATCATTAACATGTTTTATGGGGTGAAATTTAACCTCCAATGTTTCACCGTCTTCAGATTCTAAGGTGCGGGTTAAAAAAAAAAAGCTTCATCATGAGGGAAGGAAATACAAAGAAATCCCTATAACTGCTTTAATAAAACATTGCTACATGGCAATAAATTAAAACTTTTTTCAGAAATATTGTTGAACACTCTAGTTTGTTTTAAACCTAAATTGCTTTGAACCCTAATTTGTTTCAAACACATTTTGATATTGTGTTTTAATTGTTGTAACCCACCCTGGGACCTTGGGGGTGAAAGGCAGGTAATAAATTGTAATAATAATAATAATAATAATAATAATAATAATAATAATAATAATAATATATGATCCTATCAATAATTTTAAAGGAAACTATGGCAAAATTATACAAAACACACTAAAAAGTTGGAATAATATTTAGTCCAAAGAATATGCAGCTTTGGTATCTATTATGTTTATACTTGTTTATTTATTTTACCTATGTCTTTATTTGCATTTTACTTTTATGTAGCCTGTGATTATTTTTTACTGAAGGGCAGTATATAAAATTTACATATATGCATTTATTTATTTTTACTGAAAGGCAGTATAAAAAGTAAATATATGCATATTTATATTTATAAAAAATAAGCAACAAATTTACATACATCCTTTCCCCCAAAAGGCCTACAATATATTTTGATGTTATCCTATTGCAAACTAACAATAAACACAATCCAAATAAAAACTAAAATAAACAACGAAAAGCAGGAAACTCTTACACTTATATAGGATGCTTTATCAAGGTTTATCACTTGATAAACTTGACACTTTATGGATTGCAGGTGAAAGAATGAAACTCTTCCACTGAAAAGCAATAGGATGAAGATTCCCTTCCTTCAACATGAGTTTTCTGGCTATTTTGGAAGGCATGATTGGATGTAGTGGAGACACCATTAGGCTTTCAAAAAGGAATTGTTTAAACATTTTATATTGAATTTTAAATGAACAAAATACATGATGATACTAACTGCCTAGAATCCAATGAAATCAGTTCTATGAGGACAACCCTATTACCAACAGTCCTCCATCCCACATGGTAGCAAGTTTTGAAAGTAAGAGGAGTTTTAAAAGGAGTTTGCGATCTGGTGTGAGGATCAGTTGCTTGAACAAAGAGAAAAGATCCCACTGAACTTCTTGCAGAACTGTAAACTGCAGTTTGGATTTCAGCACTATGCGGTAAGCTACTAGAATAGGAAAACTGAAAGTAGACTCTGTTCATTATGTATTGGAATACAAAGTATGAAGCGAACTGAGATACTGTTTCCTCTTTAGTGTGGCTTTACTTTACATTTTAAAAAAGAAAGAGAATGCCTATTTTCTTGAAGTGTTACTTTTTGCAACATCCTACAGCTAGTGTTGACATCACAGTAGCCAAAGCCATATGGAGAATCTGTTGTTTAGGTGGTTTGTGGGATGGAGGTGTTGGGATCAAAGTAAAATGTGTTTTAATAACCCACAGCTGAATTAATACATGCAAATCATGTATTTGCAGAAACAGAGACATCAATAAATCAAGTTGTCAGTGGATGTTATTGTTGTGTCCAGTTGTAGTCCCCCCCCCCACCTCATGGAAAGCACTTTGATTCTGGAAAGGCCAGATCTAGAAAGTGATTTTTCCTATTTCCCTTTTTCTCCTCCATCCTACCTCACACTGTGCCAGTTGGTCTCTGGTCTGCAGTCTTTGTAGCAGGGTTTTGGGGGTATGAGTGCAGGGGCCTGAGAAGGGAAATTAGCAAAAAAATTCCTTCCCCCTCCGGAAGAGAAGAGCCAGGGAAGGATGTAACCCATAATGATCCGAGCAAAATAAAACAGGAGGAGATCCGTGATCTCCATTTTTTTAAAAAAAAAACTATTAAAAATACCAATGCAGGAGAAAAAGAATCAGGGCATTGGGAATAAGAGGTGTGAAACCATTCCTCCAGATGTTTGCTTAAAGGGAAATGTAAAGGTACCCCTGACCATTAGGTCCAGTTGCGGACAACTCTGGGGTTGCGCGTTCATCTCACTCTAGGCCGAGGGAGCTGGCGTTTGTCTGCAAACAGCTTCCGGGTCATGTGGCCAGCATGACTAAGCCACTTCTGGCGAACCAGAGCAGTGCACGCAAACGCTGTTTACCTTCCCACTGGAGCGATACCTATTTATCTACTTGCACTCTGACACGCTTTCAAACTGCTAGGTGGGCAGGAGCTGGGACCAAACAATGAGAGCTCACCCTGTTGTGGGGATTCAAACCACCAACCTTCTGATCAGCAAGCCCTAGGCTCTGTGGTTTAGACCACAGCGCCACCCGCATCCCTCAATGTTTGCTTACTAAAGCTCATATTGTACCCCCTGGAATGACACGTAACAGTTTCCATGTCTTTTCCCTATTGGGGAAATTGGCAGCTTGTAGGGGGCATTATATTGGGAAAACAACACAAGTTCTAAAAGCTGATGTAGCCCTGAACAACGAAGTCTCTTCTGCCATGTCAAAGACTGATAGTAATTATGGCACAAGCATTTAAGGATTACCATTCACCTTGTCTGATGAAGTGGACTCTACTTCATGAAAACTTGTGCTGTAATTATTTTGGCAGTTTTTAAAGTACCACAAGACCCTGTTGTTTATGTTGCAACAGATTAACAGCTATCTCGCTGGAAACTGCACCCCTGAACTGATTTACCACCTTGGCTGCTTTTAAGATTAAAAAAAACAACAACCAAGAGGCGCTCACAAATAAATAGCACAGAGGCTTTGATTCAGTCTCTGTACAACTTTCCTTGTGGCCACTTTTATCCTCTTCTAGTCCAGCTGCTGCTGTAAAGCTAAGTCATTGCGAAGGCTCATTCCAAACAAACAACAAGGTGTAACCAAGGTTTGTTTTATGGCTCACCTCTCTTAATTTGTCTTGGGGAGACAAACCATGATCTTGGGTTTGGATGGGATGGTTTAGTTTATGGAAGCACAGTGGCAGCAGGACAAGAGGAAGAGCAACACGGTTTGATCTTCTTTCTGGAAGAGTCACTTGTGCTAAGTTATGGTTTTGCTTAGTGTTATGTGCAATCTGGACAACTATTTACTGTTGAGGAAGCCACCTATTAAGCACTGACTAAATCAAGCTTTATATCTATCTATCTATCTATCTAGTCACACAATTTCATTACAGCAGTGTCATGACAATGCTGAATATCCCTTTCCAGGGGGCACTATCAATTAAAAACCAATTTAAACACTCATTAGAGTATGCAGTTATTAAACTAACAGACTGTAGGCCTACTTGATCAGATCCTGGGACAACAATTCCTGAACTCACTTAATCCTCTAGAATTTAACAAAGTTAGCATGTAATCCAAGGGTGGAGACTGTGACTCTACAAATATTGCTGAAGTCACATCATCCCTGAGCACTGGGCATGCAGGTTGGAGCTGATGGCAGCTATAGGTTCTCTATCTCTGTTATAAAACAATGCTTGCGTAGAGTTGAAAGACAGACAATAATCCCAACAAGAACACTCCCTTGACATGATGGGATGAAGATAATGTTAAAATGATCATGTGGACAAACAGCAGGGTCAGTATCACTTGAAGAGATGGGGGTGGAGTTAGCATTTTCTATAAAGAAACACACTGAATTGTGAATCACTCAAAACAGCCAGAAAAGGTGTGTAGCCTCAGAATTCTTTGCTTGCTGAGACAAAGGTATCTATTGGGGACAATATTATCCAATTCATGTGGGAACTGCTGTATGGTTCAGAGAATGATTAAAAAGCATCTAGAAACCAGCCTGACCATATAGATGGGACCTGATTGTTTGGGTCTTTCCAATGAAAATTGGTATCATGGAAGAAGAGAGGGGCTGAAAGTCTCATGTAGTTGAACCCAGCCCACAAGGTTAGGGCATTTAAACATTCTGCCAGTCTGCAAGAGCTGCTCATAAATAAACAGCTCCCCCACAACTGGGAGAATCTCTAAAGATTCAGAAACTCTATGAATCCTGACAGTGTGAAACAGTATCTGATTTATTATGAGAGAGAGAGAGAGAGAGAGAGAGAGAGAGAATTTATTATTTAGTTAAAAACCAGCATACTCTATTTAATACTACAAGTACCAATAGTGATAAAATAAAATAAAACAAAAAGGTAAGTAAGTAAAACTGAAGGCTTAATAATTTAAAAGAGAGATAGGAAGTCTTTATATATCCAGTAGGTAAGACTGACTGATTTTATAGGCTGACATGCAAAATTTTGTGACTCATATTGTAATCTCTGGTTTTCCATCTTCTAGAAGTAAACTAGACAATTCCAAATTAGAACTTCTGGACATTCTTCTAAGCAACGTGGCAGTAATCTTTCGACGAGCATCCTGGTAGTAGGGGCAGAGTGAAATGATATGGTCTTAATTACGTGAATGTTCTTAATTACTTATGTGGTCTTAATTAATTTCATGAATCACCAGTATATGTATAAATCTGATTAAAGGCAAGTAGAAGCTACACATGTGTTTTCATCTTGCATGTTTTTGCTGTGAACCACCCTGAGATACTCAGATGAAGGGTGGTATACAAATTAAATAAATGAAGCAAATAAAAGTAAATGTAAGATATGGTGGAAATGTTCGTTTCAATTAGTGATGCTGCCAAAAGGTCATAAATGGGGAAAGGGAGTTGGGAATCAGTTCTCCCAGTTTTGGACATCTAATGCCAATAACAAACCAAGCCAATACTCCACTAAGTTTGCACTTAGCTCGTAATGGGCTTGGCTGTCATCATTTAAGCCAATAACTGCTGCCCATTTCTTTCTCTAACCAAGCTTACCAAATAATCCAGGGAAGGAATTGCATCTGAGTCTCCATGTTGGCCTTAATGGCTAATGCACCTACAGCCACCAGGAAGCAAGGGAGATGTAATTGCCTCTGTATCTTTAGCAGAAGTGTAATGAATGTACCTGCCCATGTCTGCACACCCATCCTGCAATACTATGCAGGTTTGGTTTGGAAAGGGAAGAGACAAGAGCAAAGGCTGTCTGGGTAGGGGTTAGTGGCAGAGAACATCCTGGGTCCTGATGGTAATGAAGTCCAAATTAAGGTGTTTTCGTGAAATCCAGATTGAACTAAGTCTGGAGAAGTTTGCACATTGCTAGCTACAACCACATGAAATGTAATACTTAGTGTGTTCCATATATCACTTTGCTTTTCATCAGTTAATGAATGATTACCGTATATATGTAAGCATCTGCACAAAAATCTTTGAAAAAGAAATATTATTACAAATAGTTTGAGAATGTCAAATCACAATAAAACAATTAACCAGTATTTCCTTACAATTGCAAAAAATAAATATCAATGGTATGCATTTTGAATATTATCACTATCTCAAAACCAACCAGGTTCCAGGAAACATGATGTTTACCATTCATTTAGTTGCTGCATGTATACATAGGCAACAACTGCTAAATATTGGAGTGTTTTGGCAGTCAGAGCCATACACACGCTCAAAAAGCAATTTGGTTTTACTAAACCAATGAAGGATGCGTAGAGGGATTCACACAACAAATGGAGTTGAAGTATGCACATTTAAATCCATTTAGACCAATGGGAATAAACTGGCATTCATCTAAGGATTTTGATTTACCTTTATCATCATAACCATCATAACAAACACCACCACCCCTGCAGATCTTGGGGATTCATGGAGAAGAGATTCTTAGACATAAGCTGTTGTAAGAAAAGTCCCTTCTGAGTCTAATCAATATTGATTTTTTTCCCTCGAGTAATAACACACTTCTGCTGGGATTTTGTTTTCCTTTTTGCTTGGTCTCTGAGGACTCACTGTTTGCCTGTGGCTTCCATATAAGTAAAAATGCTCTTTGGAATCTTGATTAAACTGCCTAAATTTAACTGCCTAAATTTATCTATATAAAAATATGATGCATGTTCATCTGTTGTAAACTCCTTCACTGCTTCATTAGTTTGGCCATCAATGGGATGATACTGAACAATTATTTATATTAAAAAGCAAACAAACACCTGTATTTAAATTCTTCTAGTTTTGGAAATTATGCAGTTCAGAGTACAACGATGCCTCTATCTGACCGTTTCTAAATCACCTCATAAAAAAATAATTATGCCGTTTTTAAAACTCTTAATTCACCATACAACGAAAGCTAGCCAATATCCTGCTGAATTAATTCCTTTCCACAAAATTTAAGAGAGCTTTTTTCCACTCCAAACTTCAAGTGGAAGAATATGACCAGCCTCAAAGGTGGGGTCAGACCTTAATGTCTCACTTTTCAGCAGGCAAAGAAATGTGCCTGCACGAATATCTGTCTGAACCTGTATTATTATCCTTACTTTACAGTTGGGGAAATAGAGTCAGAGAGGTTATGTGGAAAGAAGGATTGCCATGTGGTTAAAGCAGGAGATATGAAGACAATATATCTGAGCTATTTCTGGCTTTGTCTTGAGGTTGGGGGAGGAAATCATCACTAAACCTCTCTGTCCATGATTCCCCCATCTGTAAAATGAGAATAATAATGCTTACCTATCTCACAGAGGATCTGCTGGCCTTAAATCACTATTCTTTTATAATCCACTTTGAGATCCACAAATGGCAAGGCCTAGAGAGGCGGAAAGCATAACGGTTATTACAAGAGTTCACATCAAAAATAAAGAATTCTAGCTCACACTATATTGAAGCTTTTTACAGTATCCTCATTATGGTTCACCAAAAGAGAATCAAGAGGATAGCTTTCTGTTTATCCCTTGAGTCTGGTGCCTTTTTTTTGCTTCATTTCTTATTATTAAATCATTAGCAAAGTTAAATAAAATTGCTACCATATTTGCACAACAAACTAGGTCCTGTAATATGTGTCTAGGGGGACAAGGGATTAACAATCAGTTATACAGAAGAAGCAGGAGGAGAAAAGGCTTTTTAAATCTGTTCAGGGGTTTTCTACCTTAACACATTTATTCCAAGAAGAGTTCAGATATTTTAAAGGCACAAATCACAGTATGGTATATAAAGCAGTTTCTATCCCAAAAGGTGATGGATTTTAAGAGCTACACAGAGAGGACAGGATGTAATATAATACAGCAACCACCAAAAAACATAGCAAATGTATTTATAACAATGTGTGCATTTATTTCTATGCATGTGAGAGTCTGTAAAAGGGCAATGACAATATGGATAGGAGAAAACTAATGAATCCCATTATCAACAGGGAAATGGGGAACCCTACTTTTTATTTAAATGCTTTTATATTGTGATCTGCCAGATTAAAGCTCCATCCCTAGGTACTTACTGGATGTAAGCTTTATTGAACATAGTAGCTGTTCAGATGTTCGGCCATGGCTCCATAAACCACGGTTTATGATGCATGACCACATGCCATGGCAGTATATTCCTCACTTTCTTTGATACAGAAATCCTGGCTTGCTTTGGACCAGAGTCACCCATTGCATCTGAATCAGGAAACTCTCATTTAATGTTGTTAAACAAATCAGAATAAGAAACCAAGATCTGATCTTCAGCAGGTCCTGCATACAGCTTGTTCACAACCTGTGGTCCAGAGCTGTGATGCTTCACAAATAGACATTTAAATGTCTGGAAAAATAGCCATAGGGATTATTTGATGGAAATTGGTAAGAGAAAAATGCAGCCCTGCTTATGGTAAATGGCAGCTTGTGGCTGTCCTCATCTCAGTAAGTTAGATCAGGGAAAAGCAGAAGATTCTTCCTGCCTTTGTAGAGTTTTCATACAGCCCATGTTCTAAGCACAGCATGTACAAAAATCAGCTGCTGCAGCTCAAGGGAGTCTATGACTCACAATTAAGTATTTATTCCTGTTCAGATCTGACAGTGCAGTGATGGAGTATTTGGGTCATCCTTTGGGGGCTCCTGGCTGATACTAGCAGGAAAGAACATTGCAACCATCTCTTCCAAACACTGAAGCAGACAACTTGCTACTTGTGCGGAGCCAGCAGCCGACAAGCAGCAGAGAAAGGCTACTTCAAACCATATTTAAGATCAAATAAAGAGCACATTTCTTTTTTGAAAATGCTGAAAATGTACAATGGTAAAAGGAAAAGTTAAGCTCCTTTGTACATTCAGAAGTCCCAGGAGACTTGTACCCAAGCTAGGGAGAAGCATATTCAATTGTGAATCCAGGGGAAGGACTTTTGAAGAAATCTCAGTGTATTGAAACCCCAAGGATTTTGCAACAAATGGCAAAAGCCCTGTATCCCATAGCCAATGTCCATTTAAAGTGGGGTCATAATATCCTCTGAGAAGGCAGATCTGCTGGTCTATTTCTGCTCTCCACACCCTGGCATTTTCCTTATATGGCAAACTTGGGGAGTAACATTTCATTTTTGGCAGACACGCTGTCTATAGTGTAGTTTTTTAACATCTGAGCTTTTAAAGCATCACACAGCATTATGGAGGCCCCCACTTCAGTTCATGGCACCTAGGAGAGATCTTGCTTCAGTTCAAATAAGTCCCAGAACTGTCTTAAATAGCCCTTTGGTTCAGGATTTGTCAGAATCCAATGCACTCCAGATCCCATCCCAAAACAGATCAGGGCAAAGATAGGGAGTGAGTGATGTAACTTGGAAGACGTAACCTCTACTTCACAAAACACTAGAAGCAGCAGCCATTCCACAAATTCACTCTTCATTTCTCTTCAAAAGCAGCACAAAGGAAAGCAGTCCAGCCATTTTAAAAGCATTCTGTAGCCAGACACAACAAGACAAGACAAGACCACCCTTTAAGAGAGCATGCAAAAATGTGGAAATGTTTATAACAATAGAGGAATTTTGTCAGCTAAAGGAGCACAGTTCCAAATGTTAAAAAAAAGACATTTTGCTATCATGTGTTAGGAACACCAGAAGCTGCCTTACAGCGAGACAGACCATTGGTTCATTTAGTTCAATATTGTCTACACTGACCGGCAGTGACTCTAGGATTTCAGGCAAGAGTCACTCCCAGTTGTACCTGGAGACTGAACCTAGGAAGCATGTTCTATCACTGAGCTATTGACCTACATGATGCAAGCGGACAGCCATATTTTCTTGAATGCCAGTGGTGGTCTCTATAGAATAGATTTCTGGGACAACTGATTTCTATTTTTTAAAAAAAGATTCAGGAGCTGATGTCACAGTTATTTCAAAAAAGACATACAAAGGATCTCCTGAGATCTGCATATGGCAGGGATTGTTTCATAGAGACAAAAGAATATTCTAAATTGTCTTGAATGCTTTAACGTACAAACTGCATAGAAGAGCAGCTTGTGTATACTATGTAAGTGATATGAAGTCAAAACCTGGATAATCTCCTCAAATGTGGAGCAATGGCAGAATGGGACTGCGCAAAACAGTGGAATAAATTTAAGGAGGGTTTGGACACCCTGGTCTAATAAAAAGAAATCCTATGGACGTTTTAAGACCTGACACCAAACCATACAGCATGCAAACAGCCTGCAGAACACCCATTCCCTTACTCCACAAGGTGGAAATGGACCTGGAAAGGATGGAGGAACATGGCATAATTAAGGAAATCAAGCCTACCTTGTGGTGTGCACCAAAGTTCCTAGTCATCGGGGGAGAGGTGGAAAAAAGAAGAAGATCTGTATTGATCTTTAAAAGCTGAATGAAGACGCACTCTAATAAAAAAATATGTACTTCCAACACTAGTATCTTTCCCAAAAGTGACAGGAATAAAAATATTTGTCAATTTGGATACCTCAAGTGATTTCTGGCAAATACCTTTGACAAACCAGAGTGCTAAATTGATTACATTCATCACACTCTTTTTGAAGGCTTGCCATTTGGAACAACAAACGCTTCCAATAAATTTTCAAAGAAAGGTGGCAAAACTCCTTAAGAGATTTAAAAAGAGCAATTGCCCCATGGATGGGATCCTAATACATGGCACATCAATGGAAGACTATGACAAAATCCTGGCAATTGTTTAGAATTAGATGCATGAATCCTAGCTAGGAGAAACACGTTATTTTGCAAGATGAAAGAAGAGTCTATACAGAAGCTATGCTTACAGGTACCATATAGGGTAGGGTAGTTTTGAACATCTATCCTTTTAAGAGATTTCTGCCACCATCTCTTCTCTGCATAGATTCAGCAGACAGAACCCCTGGATGGTCAAAAGAGGTGAAAAGGAATGGGGGATCATATTCCATCTTTGAGATGTTTAGCTTGAGTGGCAAACAGGTGGGCTCAACCAATTAGATGAGCACCATGTGGCCAGAAAGGAACTCTTGGCACCTTGTGGGGAGCTAGCAAATGAGGTCAAAAAGGTGTTAATTAAAAGGAGATTGCTCAGGCTATTCTCTGGTACTCTGGCATATCAAAGGAGCTCTCATATCAAAGGAGGTCATTTATTTAAAAGTGTCAAGAAATACATGCATCTACAACAGCACTGACTCATAAAACCTTTCTAGGAATGGAAAACTCATTAGGCCATTATTTGCAAGCCATCTCAACAGAGGACTAGCCACCAAGCTATTACTGAAATTTGTAGCATCCCAGTTTTTGAACCAGATCAGGAAATCTAAAGGAAACAACCTCCAAGTATGTTCCAGGATTTATTCAAACAAATACTTTCAACACCATTTGGTGGGGAAGCAGGATGTACATTTAAGAAACAAATAAATAAAGTCATGAAGTCTCAAAACACAAGTAGACACTTAAAAAGTCATTCTGCGCCAATCAACCACCAGTTCTTTTTTCCATCTAGCTGTTAACAGTGCTACTCAGCAGCACAGCACTATGAAATCTACTACTAAATCTGTGTCTATTGCTTCCTTGCAGTTTAGTAAACAGTCTGTCCTAAACAGACTCACTTAGTTTCCTAGTACAATTTGGACTGGAAAATACCCAATGCCTAATTTTGGGACTACAGATGATCGCTCTTAGCTACAGCAATAAGGCCAGACTGTAAGCAAAACCTAACCTTACATTTCACTACCTGAGAACAGCAAAGTACCCAAGCCAGCTAAGTTAGTTTGGCAGTTGAGACAGCAAACACCATAAACTCCCAAGGCATGGTGCACCTTGCCTGAGGTTAACACCTTCCTGAAGCAGGTCTGGGTCTGGTCAGTGCCTGGGTGGGTGACCTCCTGGGAGCAACATGTACACCACCTTGGGTTCTATGAAGAAAGGATCCATAAATGGAAAAACAAATATAAATGTATTAAAGTGAAATATTAAAATAATGAAACAATATAATAATCAATCAGTAACAAATTGCTGTGTTTCATGTCACACAAAATCAACTGCCTGAGATAGTAGCCTCACTATGGTAACTTTCACACCATCAGAACCTCTCCATTATCTAACTAGAGTTCCCAGGGTTCCTTGGGGAAATCCGTAACTGTTAAAATGGTACAAGAGTGATTTAAACGTATGGTGTGGATGTGACCTTTGCCTAAAGGTAGTGCTGCCTCTGTCTGTTGATACCATTTCCATCCAAACAGAAACCTCAGCATTAGTCATTATGTACTTTACAACTAAAGCACCAAGCAATCAATGGCCCAGTACATTACTGTTTCCCAGCATGATGTCCTCTGCTATTGGTTACCTGCTTTCCAAATAGATTTTAAAATCAGCTACCCCCAACATTGCAGACAGTGTTGTGACATGGGAATGGAAAATAAAATAATACTAGCTACTTATTTCTCTCAGGACAGTAAAGCACACCGTGACAAAGGGCGAGATACCTGTAAGACAGCGATGCTGAGCCTCACTTGTCTCCAAAATTAAAAATGAATGACCAGAATCCAAAGACCTCTCCAGGCTTTCACAGGCAGAGAAGCTATTTCCCTTTTGAACACCACTCGATGAAATGATATGGCTCAAGGCACATCAAAACATCTCTTCCGATTTTTTGTAAATATACGTTAGGTATATTACTTTAGGGCATGCCAAGATGAACATTAAGAACTGCATGAGTGGCATCTACTCTTCAATTTGTTTGTGTACTGGAGTAACTTTCTCGATGGCCCAGATCCCCTACCCAGGGGGTGGGGTCCTGCAGTGGAGAATGAAAGGAAGTAGGATGCTATCAACGTGGATGGTTGCAAAAGAGGGTTAGACTAATTCAAGGAGGACAAAGCTATCAATGGATCCTAGCCATAATGGCTACGCTCTACCTCCACTGGCAGAGGCAGCATGCCTCTGAATATCAGCTGCTGGGAATTACAGGTGAGCAGAGAACTGCTGTGCTCATGTCCAGCTTATAGGCTTCCCACAGACATTTAGAACAGGGTGCTTGACAAGGTGGGCCACTGGCCTCATTCAGCAGATTTGTCTTAGGTTCTTGTGTTCTTGTCATTGCAGGCTATGGATGACTGCTGAGCACTTGAAAAATTATGTATTCTCTTTAAGACTACTTTCCCAAAATAAAAACAGATATGCTGACAACTGGTGATGCTGGAATACGTATACAATGTTGGTCCTTATAGCAACATTATTGAGTGTTTGAAAAGCAGCTAAATGTAGCAGTGAAGAGCTATTTGAAGCCTTTTCTTACAGCGACCCCTATGTGCACTGTCACAATGCTAGTTATTTAACAATACATTTCTTGCTACAGTTCAAACGAAGAGCAGGAAGGAATTTCCTCTTTTGGGCTCATGCTCTGAAGACAAGGGTGAAGTTAAAAATAGGCATGTTGCCACACTTTGCAGAATTGGTTTTATATGTTTTCTGGGGAGCCCTGAAACACACACAAGCACAAAGCAAATTAGCAGAAAAATGAAGCATGATGAGGAAAGGAACGAGAAAGGCATCAAGGATGGCTGCATGATGTCAAACACCACAATATCAGAGCTGACTATGTGCATACACGCTAACCATGAGATCCGTTGTTGTGCTGCAGTTATAGTGTAAGACTTAAGACTGGAGAGACATAAGTTCAAATTCTTGGTTCACTGAGTTACTGGCAGCATAGAGAAATACTAGATAGGGAAGGCAAAGAAGAGCCTTTAGAAATATGCAATAGGAAAACCTCTCAGGCTGTGATCCTGGATGAACTGAAATATTAAATACCGAAGAAAATTCTTAGTTTTCATCTGGTAAGGCATGAATTGTATGCGTACTGAAGAAGAAGCTATGATACACTTCAGTTTAAATGTATTCATAAATGCTAATGCATACTGGAATGTGAACTCTCCTCCGCCTCTCCCCCCATCTACCAACATATATTGAGGTGCACTGTAGATGTGGATAGATGTGCACTGTTTCATAAAATGTATTAATAAATCAATAATGCATGTGAGTTTTTAGGTAACTAGCCCTAGGAAGCATAAACACACACTTCATATACGGTTCTGTGGGCATGCTGGAATTAGTATATTAACAGTTTTCAATGCCTTCCACATTTCGTTTCTTCTTCTTAAAATGGATGTGAAGTATAAGCTGTTAAGGTAAAGTGCCATGTCTTAAAATATACTCCAAATATGGCTTCTGTTGCCTCAACATTCTAACAAAAAGTAATTTTGAGCAGTTCTGCAGCTCTGGATTTTAATATTAATTTGTTTTTTTAACTAGCTTCCAATCTGTTGTGGTTTTTTTTTTAATCTGCTCGTACTTGATTGTTCTATTGTTTTCACTGTGGTTCTGACATTACATGGTATTTAACGTTGATTTTTCACCCCATTATATTGATTTGTACTGTCTTCTCATTATATCGATTAGTACCAGAGAAGGAATGACCGTTGGGAGGAGCACAGAGAGAAGAAACGACATTTGCACCTTTAGTAGCAAACCTGGATGCCTTCCTCTGCCCCACCTGTACTAAAAAACATGTCTCTCTCAATCAGTCTCTACAGCCACAGCAGGCGCTGTAACTCCCCAATAGTTTGACTTTTTCATTGTCTCCTGTGAAAGATGGATGCCAACAACTGTGTACTTTGTTATTAGCTGCTTTGGGAATTTTTTATGTCTCTGCATATAACATTTTGTAAGGCCATTTTAAATGTGCATTAGTGAGATTATTTCCTTCATCAAAAGCTCTGGTTTTGTTTATTTGTTTTGAAAAAAACAACTTTGAGAATTAATATTCTGCAGTTCAGTGGTGAAACACATGCTTTTGTAAGCAAAAGGTAACAGATCTCCTGACATCTCTAGTAGAGCTGGAAAAGACTCCTGTTTGAAAGCCACTGTCAGTACTGAGACAGTTGGTCCAAGGTAGCATCATATGTTCCTCTGAACATGTGAGCTATCCATATAACCAATACTCCTTGCCATCACCTATACTCAAGTTTTCTAGCATTCAAGGCACCTACATGGCTCTGTCTGTTATACATCATTGGCATAGCATAAGATTCAAACAAAGCATTTGATAAATGTACAGAATGCAGCTATGTATTTTTTTCTTATTTAATTATAGGTAGTGGGGACTGAGCAATGACAAACCTAGATAGCATCTTAAAAAGCAGAGACATCACCTTGCCGACAAAGGTCCGCATAGTTAAAGCTATGGTTTTCCCAGTAGTGATGTATGGAAGTGAGAACTGGACCATAAAGAAGGCTGATCGCCGAAGAATTGATGCTTTTGATTTATGGTGCTGGAGGAGACTCTTGAGAGTCCCATGGACTGCAAGAAGATCAAACCTATCCATTCGGAAGGAAATCAGCCCTTAGTGCTCACTGGAAGGACAGATCCTGAAGATGAAGCTCCAATACCTCATGAGAAGAGAAGACTCCCTGGAAAAGACCCTGGTGTTGGGAAAGATTGAGGGCACAAGGAGAAGGGGATGACAGAGGATGAGATGGTTGGACAGTGTTCTTGAAGCTACCAACATGTGTTTGACCAAACTGCGGGAGGCAGTGGAAGACAGAAGTGCCTGGCGTGCTCTGGTCCATGGGGTCACAAAGAGTCGGACACGACTAAACGACAACAACGACTAAACAACAACAACAAGAAGTGGGGACTGAGATACTTACTGAAAAGGCTGCATATGGGAAGGGAGGATACTGCATCCTTCCTCTGCGTTATTGGAGTTAAACTCTTTACCCACCTAAACAGTAAGGAGTCTTAAAAGAAAAGGACCCCACTGACACAAAGGGGAGCATTGTTCTTAAGGCTCCTAGCTACGTGTAGGGGGTGGAGCTTCACTCTAATCATGCTGAGGTGATGAGATATAAGCCGTACCTCCCTAGGAGCTGCCTTCCCCATAAGGGTTGACCCACCATGTCTGTAATTAAGTAAGAAAAAAACTAGGTGCTTAGAAGCAGCATGCTACATGTCTAGCAAACATCTAGTTTGTCACGTGGCTTCCAGAGTAGCTGAGAATAAAGTCCAAGAGTCACATATGAAACGCTAAAGTAAGCTGGCAATGCTCACCCTGACATGTACAATTATTTATAAGCTGTGTAGAAATAAAATGAGAGCTGTGAGCATCAGCTCTCTGGGTTGTGCAATAAAACAATGGTTGAAGTAATTGCTGTTTTCTCCCCCTTTGCAACAAACATCCTTGCTTTCATCTATATAAATATATAAATGCAACAGATCATTTCATCTCTATTCAGTGTACCAGTGGTTTTGTCCATACTCAAGAGGTCAAAAAATAGAGGAAAAAAAGCACATCCAAAAGCTATCTTGCCCCCAGCAGGAATAAAACCCTGTCCTTCATCTTGCTGCATGTAAGTGCATGTGTAATATTGCTGCCCAAATCAACTCAAATCCATTTTGGTGACACTGATACAAACATAAGCAGGGATGCAAAAGGCACTGATGGACATAGCACTAACCATTCAGAGCTTTTTATCCATCAAAATGACTTTGATGCTGATGCTGTTACCTCCACCATCAAAATGGGGCAGATGGCTCATCTAAATGCAGATAGGTCACTTTTTCTGTCAGAGCATATTTGTGGATACTGGACCAGCAATCAAGTGAATTTGCTAAAAAGGGTTATGAACCAAATTCTGCAGACAGACAGACAGACAGACAGTTTCGTCAGTTCCAGCACAGAATACGTCCTAGCAGTCTAGATGAGTCTGGTAGTCTAGGTTATTCAGGCAATCTAGTAGAAATCTGATAAGAGGACAAAAAGTCCTCTTTATATTAGCCTTTTTGTAAGAACTACATGCTGGGGCTAAAATCTAATCTACACTTACCTGCAACTAAGCATCACCGAACTTGCTACTGAGTTAATATTCATTGGTCTATGCTGTTCATATGCATTCACTTCAAACACTTAATACCACTGATTTCCCTTAGGAGAGCTCTTGACAATTAAGCAAGCATTTAATGTTTAGAATATAATTTTGCGTGTGTGTGTCTGTGTGTGAATACACACACACAGTCATACCTCTGGTTGCATTCGCTTCATGTTGTGGATTTTCGGGTTGCGAACGCAGCAAACCCGGAAGTGTATACTTCTGGGTTTCGCCCCGCAAGCACGCGCAGAAGCAATCTGTGCACTTCGCACATGCACAGAAGTGCTCTATTCCGCGTTGCGCATGCGCAGTAGCGACACTCTACTTACGGAGTTTTTGGGGTGCAAATGGCACCCCAAAATGGATCGCATTCGTAAGTAGAGGTACAAATGTATGTATATATGTGTGCATATATATATATATATATATATATATATATGAGAGACAAATCTGATCCTCATATTCCAGATGCAGCATAAAATGTTAGGGTTTTTGTGGTCAGTAATGTGAAGTGATGTACTTCAACCTGTTCTTAAATTTTCAACACCCGGGGGATGGAAAAAGTTGTGTAAAGAAATACATAAACAATTATCCTGACCATGCTACACATTCCATAAAGTACACCACAAACTCAACAGTATATCGCAAATAATTACTGCACACTGATATATTACTATACATTTGTATTTGAAATGTAGCCTCTGATGTTGATTATCTTGTGACAGCTATCCCATGCTTTCAGAGGCTTTAACTGATTATTCAGTGCTTCTGTTGTGGTGACTTCTTTAAGCACATATTAGCACATATTCAAGATCTCTCTAACTAGCGGCAACGTTTAACTAATTGCCAAGCTTGCATATAACTGCTCAAAATACCTGCTAAAAGAAAAGCTTAAAGAAACTTTCTAGAAGTGAGATAAATGTGACTGCAATTAACTTGGAGTGCAATTTTATGAATATCTATTCAGACCTAAGTCCCACTAACTTTGATGGGGCTTACTCTCAGATAGGTGGGCATAGGATTGAAATCAAAATGTATTAGCATAGCTTTTCTACATCTTCATGTAGCATCCCTATCCTTTTCCTAAATGCAGATTTTCCACTCTATTCCCCCAATGTAAACAACACAGGTTATATGCAACCAACCTGCACAACCTTCACCACATCCTCCTCATGTTCCCAGATCCTATAATCCCATCTCCTACCATCTCAGCAGTCTGTCCAGCAGGGGTGATGCATCTCATTTTTCTGTCTGGGATAAAACAAGAACGTGCTGCTGCACCAGTTCTGCAGCCTCCCTTACCTGGATTGCAATGCCTGTGAAACAGTGATGACGATGATGTATTCTTACAAAATTTTGTGAGACCTTGTGCGAGTTCTCATGAAATTTCTGCCACCCAAGGCAGCTGCTTCACATAGACTCATGGGCAGACCAGCCCTGCTGTCCAGATTTCAAGCCAACATGCCTGCATGACACTTTCCCTTCTGGACCCTTGAGATTTTTCACTTCAGTCTACCTTCTCTCACTGAAGATGCCAAAGGACATACTACTACAGTTCTGCCCCTTGGAATTATCAGTCCATCACATATTGGGGAGGGGACACAAGCCCTCATTACTTACAAAGCTGTTGCTATTAATAATATTATTGACTTGGCTCACAAAATTGACTCAAAGTGACTTACAACACAGTATGAACATGAAAACAAACAAATAAAAACTTCATTTCATGCAAATAAATAAAAGACGGGTTTTACAGGACCTGCCCATTAAAAGAGGCCACAAATACTCAAAAACATGCACTAAATTGTGTTTGGAGTTCCTGCTTGTGACCCATGACACACATTGCCACTACTAAGCACCCTCTTCAACTTCTGCAGTTATGAAGCCACCATCCTACCGTATTCTTCTTTATAATTCCTCCAATTGGGGCTACGTGGTGACCGCCTTACATTTTTATGTATATAGGGATACACATATACAATATAAAACTCCAGTTTGTACAATAAACATGTCATCGTCTCTGCTTTATTTCCTTTATACCATTTATTAAATATAGATTATTTCAGTCAAAGCACACAAATATTTGCCACAAGGATGCAGAAGAATGTTGAGATACCAATGAAACCAGCATTTCTTTAGCCTCCATTGGCATGGGCAGCTGAAAAAAGGCCCTCCAGCTATTCCATCTAGTCAATCTAAGGTGGTGATCCGGAAAGGTCCAACCAGGGCGAACAGTATGCTGATGTGGTTAACTAGCAGACTCAAAGGAGCTAATAGAGGAAAGAAGGCTTCCTTCAGAAAATGGAAGTCATGTCTAAATGAAAAAATGTATACAAATTTTAGCAAAAGAAATGTAAGCAGTCAATGAGGGAAAAGAAAGAAAGAAAGAAAGAAAGAAAGAAAGAAAGAGAGAGAAATCTAAATACATTAAAGCAGGATATTGGCTAAGGATGTGGTTGGACCTTTGGATGACAAGGCAGTTGAAAGAGGAAAGGTTAACTCACATCCCTGCCCCGCCAACTGCTCACTCTGTCACATACGAGTGAGACCACCTATAAGCAATAACTCATGGAAAGTGTCCTTGCCCTTGTCACATCCAAAAGAAGCAACCCAAAGGGGTACCATTCCCTTCAGAGTTGATCCTCTGGACCTGGGTTGTCAGTGGGTATTCTCCAAATAGACTTGTATCCTGGAAATCATCTACAGCAATGGAGTTCTTCCTCTTCATGGGTAGGGCTAGCTCGCCAAACCATCTGATTACTCCACCAAACTGTTCTCCAGATGCAGTAGAAAAGTTCTGGAAAAGCTAACATTCATAGCCATCTCCTGTCCAGCCATAGTCCTGCTACTGTTACCTATATTCTTAAAGTAAACCCCACTGCATTTTACAATGGAAATGCGACGTTTTCCTTGCAGCACTAAGTTTGCCGCTCAGTAACAGTGAAAATATATCCCAAAGGGTTAGCTGAATAATATATGCACATCAAAAGACGAGTCTCTCATTTTTTCCTATATTTTGCTGGATGTTGGCATGGATCCAACATACCATTGCAGTCGTGCCAGAGAAGATCGAAACATACCCTCCAACATTTCTCCGTTCTCTCCCCCTCCCCACAAGCACACACACATCTGGCCACATAAAAATCCTCCCCCAGGCAATCTGAAGCGTCAATAGACATTCAGGTGCAGCTTTGCAGGGATACATGGACTACAGTGCTATAAAAGCCCAATTTTATACCCAATGTGATAAAAGTCTTAACAAATCAATTCTCACCCTTTTCAATTCTCAACTTAAAATACAATTTCTGAAATAAACATTAACACTTGGTTAAAATGTCATGGGTAAAGAATAGCAGATTTGCAGCGATATGATTGGAAAAGTGGAAAGATAAGGGTTATAGAAAGGAATTTATAAGTAATTCAGACCAGGGGTTGCCGGAAAAAGTTTAAAACAGGGATGCAGAAAAGGGAGGCATGGGGAAGTCGCTGAAATTGGTTATATGAAAAAATTTATGAAAATATACATGTTTATATGTTTGTTTGTTGGTGTTTGTTGTTTGTACTGTCTTATATGTTGAAAAACCAATAAAAAATTCTAAAATAAATAAATAAACATTAACACTTGGTGGGAATGAAATCAAAAAGCAAAGAGTAGATCTACATATTTGGGGAAAACATGTGCACTCCTCCAAGAACAGTAACCAATTTAAAATGCAACTGGTACTGATGGTTTCAGTGATTTCAATGCATTTAAAAAATCCCTGCACATGGAAAGTTAACATGGCAAGGAGAATGTTTCAGCAAATCCTTCTGTCTAGCACCCAAGTTTTATTCATGCTGCAAATTCCTTTTTTCTTCTTTTAATCTGCAGGAAACATCAACCCTGTTCAGGCATGGTGCCTGAAGGACGTATGTGCCAGCCCTTCTTGCACCGCTCCTGCCTGACCTTCCCATACAGTGGTACCTCGGGTTACAGGAGCTTCAGGTTACAGATGCTTCAGGTTACAGACTCCGCCAACCCAGAAATAGTACCTTGGGTTAAGACCTTTGCTTCAGGATGAGAACAGAAATTTCGCGGTTGCGGCGCGGCAGCAGCGGGAGGCTCCATTACCTAAAGTGGTACCTCAGGTTAAGAACAGTTTCAGGTTAAGAATGGACCTCTGGAACAAATTAAGTTCTTAACTAGAGGTACCACTGTACCATGAAGAAGTTTGAAGGCTCCCATACTCAACATAGGAAGGTCTCTGGCAGGGATGCTGCAGGTGGGACCTGCATACACCCTTTTCTTAAAGGTACAAAATGAGTTTACATATCCACAATGATGCTTTCTGTCCATGCTGGCTGTTATTTATTACAGCACAGATCTTCAGATAACAGCATTATCATAATCCAGCCAGTGTTTCCTTAGACTTCTGCACATTTGAGTTACTCGTCCTTATTTTCTTCTTCTTTTTTTGTGTCACTTCTTTATCCGCTTTGGTCTTTGATTTTGTGTTCAAAAGCAAAGCAATTATATCGTGTTTTGAAGTGCTATCCTATCAAATTTCAGCCCGTCCTTCTAATTTATCAAGATTATAGAGTACTTAATTGCATTCCGCAAAAGATTTGCAATCCTTTCCAAGCTTGTATTGTTTAAATATGTGATTAGCATACTCTTCACTGCAATGTCTAAGTCACTGATGAGTCATATTATGCCTGAAATAGGCCACTTGTTATCCTCTTCATCGCTGACACTAGGCCATCATAACAACAATTAGTGTGCTTTGTTACCGCAAGCTATATTTCTGAGCTCTTGTTTTATTTAACTACAAAAAGGTACTGACACAATGACTTTGATTTGGAATTGGGCAAACTTAACGCTGTAGATTTCTGTGCCCCACACAGGTAGGCCTAACAAAATGTTTACTGCCTCCTGGGTTTAAGATGGCAAAAGGGGCCAGGCAGCTCTGAATCTTTGTTAAAGGATAGGCTACTACAAATATAAACAACTCAATTCTTTTTATAATTTATTATTTAAAGGCAGTTTACATAAAAGAAATCAATTCATTTTGCTTCTTGTAAAATCACAAATGAGGAAAAGAGGCTACTGAGTACCAAGAAGGAAAGGAAAACATAGCCACCTGGCATATTTAAGCCATTTAATGTACATTCTGTCCAAGCTAAATTCTGCTAAATACATTAAATTCTGTACTAAATTGAGAAATGATGGGCCAAATATCTCTGCAGCACCTGCCATGTGCAGGTTGTAGTTAGCTAAGTCTCTGTGTTCGCCTGGCAAACTTGACAAGCTAAAACTGTGGTAAAATATTTATTAAATTTATATCCCACCCTTCCCCTCAAAGGAATGCAGGGAGAGGCCCATCACTCCCTCCCTCACCTGGTATTTGTTGGTTTAACAATAATGATGCAATTACTAATCACATAATTAATGCAACACAGTGCTTGGTATTTTAAATTTTTACCTGAGGGCAACTTTCACCTTTGGCCAGCTTTGCATGGGTCACTTGCTAACTATGGGTTGGGGGACACACAGAGAGAGGCATATAGCCTCTTCTCTCTTTTTCTGATCCATGCAGATAAACTGTAGATGGGACAACTGTCTCCACCCTGCTCATCATATGGTCAATCTGATGACTGAGGAGGGGACAATTTGCATATCCATTAGAATCCCCAAGTGCTGTGTCTACTTTGACTTTTTGTGCCAGTTTCTGCCCAAATTGGTATGTTCTGGGTGGGTGGGTGAAAAAAAGTGCTTGGAGTGCCAGATCAGAGCCAGGAATTTACCACATCAAATGCAATGTATAGTATGCTATGTGAAATTGTCAGTTGGTTCAGAACATGGCAGCTGGAGTGCTAACTCATTCAACACTTGGGAGTCCCCTATTACAACAGCTGAATTGGCTTCTGGACCACTTCTGGGGACATGTTGAAGTGCTGAATAGTAGCAGTAATAGTAGTTATTAATTAAATTTGTATAATGCCATTCATCGAAAGATCCCCAGGGCGGTTCACAATAGAAAAACATAAAATGAGAATACAAAAATACACAATGCAACAAAAACAAACACAAACCAATAATCCCCCCTCCCAAAAACACATTCAAACAGTCCCTCCTGCCTTTTAATTAGATTCTGCTTTAGTTCCCAATGTATTCCAGACAGATTGATTAAAAATATTTTGATGTAGAATCACAGAAATGGAGGGAATCCAGTAGCCCTTCTAGTCCATCTCATTGCAAGATGAAGGAAATCCAGAGCTAGAGAGCATTCCCAGCAAATGACTGCACAGTCTCCATTTGAATTTTCCTTTCAAGAGAGCCCACCACTTCCCTCAGTAATCTGCTTCCATCATTGAACTTCTCTTACCATTTTTCCTAATACTCAACTGAAAACCATCCTCCTGTAAATTCAATCCACTGAATCTAGTCCTTTCCCCTGAGGCAGAAGCAAAAAACCCATTTGACTTCACCTAGGTATGACAACCTTTCAGGTAGTTGAAGATTGCTATCTGTTGCAGCTGGATGGACAGATCCTGAAGCTGAGGCTCCAACACTTTGGCTACCTCGTGAGAAGAGAAGACTCCCTGGAAGAGACCCTGATGTTGGGAAAGATTGAGGGCACAAGGAGAAGGGGACGACAGAGGACGAGATGGTTGGACAGTGTTCTCAAAGATACCAACATGAGTCTGACCAAACTGCGGGAGGCAGTGGAAGACAGGAGTGCCTGGTGTGCTCTGGTCCATGGGGTCACGAAGAGTCAGACATGACTAAACGACTACACAAAAATCTGTTGCAGCCAGCAGAGAGAGGCATACACCTGACCTTCCCACAGTAGGGTCGCTACAGCTTAGCAGGAGGGAGAGAGAAATGGGTGCAGTGGTGGGTTTATTGAGAGTGCTGGATCGGCTTGACTGATGTGCCCACACAGTACAAACTTCTCCACCACCTCACTCCAGCAAGCTGCTGCTGTGTAGTCAACTTTGCCTTTCTTTCTTTCTTTCTTTCTTTCTTTCTTTCTTTCTTTCTTTCTTTTTCTCTCTCTCCCTACCTCTCACCTCTCCTGGTCTTCTCTTCTTCATGATAAACCTATGCAGTTCCTTCCATTTTCTCCTCACAGAAACAAAGTTGCTTTGAGAATTTTCTGCTTTAAAATAAATCAAAACGCCAGTTCAAGTATGCAAATATGTTTGCCAAGAAACTGCAATGTGTGTGAATATTTAATTCCAATTATGGGAAGCAGTTGCTCATGATACAAGCCAGGTGGGTGGATAGGGCACAAAATGTATCTTTGGTTGTGACAATGTCCCTGAACGTACCCCAGATCTAAAATACATTTAACTCAGGCACAATCGCCTGCATAACATGCTCATCACAACAGCCCACATGTCAGTCATGAGAGTGAGGCTTTAATGTGGATCAGAAGCAAGCCACAGAGTAGAAAATGCATGGTAGATGAATGACAAATGTAATGCAAGTTAAACCTAACAACTTTGTTATATGGAAGACTTTAGTCCTGACTTATTCATGTTCTTCATTATATAATGTAGCACTTAACTATTTTCGTTCTTACTAAAATAGCGTCGGCAGTCATTTAGATAGATAAGCTTCATTTTCTCCTTTTTAGTTTTGACACTACATACATCCTTTTCCATTTTTCTCTACGGGTACATAAATTAAATACACACTTATGGCAAAGTGAATGTTATTTTCATTTGTGCTTTTAACCCCACAGATAAATCTTCTGCTTCACATTTTGAGAAGGCTGCTCTCAATCACTATGCCTCAAATATTATTGTGTGTTCCCCACCACTACCTTCCCACAGATGAGCAGTGGCATAGCACTATATGATTTACTGCAGAACATTATTAACCAAAACTAACACAAGTATTTTATAAGGTGATTACACAGGAAACTGACTTTTACATGGTTAGACTATTTGCCCATTTGGCTGAGCATTGGTTAATGCAGCCTTTGCCAAACTGGTGCCCTGCAGCAGCTTTTGTCTACAACTCCCATCAGCTCCAAGAAGCCCAACTGGCTGAGCTGAGGGAAGTTTTAGTCCAAACCATCTGTGGGCACCAGCGTGACAAAGCCTGGTCTAATTTGACTGGCAGCAGCTTTTCAGGTTCTTCCAGAGATCTTTCACATTTATTGCTGTCTGATCCTTAAAAACAAAAACAAACGGAATGCCAGGAATTTAACCTATGCAAAGCACGTGTTCTACCACTATGATAACATCCCTTGCTAATTAAGTTTGTGTAACTATTATCTTTGGTATAAAAATGAAATCTAGTTTTGAATAACAGAAACCAGGGGGAAGAAGGTTTGGATTCAGATTTAGGACAACTAAAACTCTTTGATTACAAATCATAACCCATTCACAGTATTTTTTTCTCTCAACTGATTTGTCCAATGCAAGCTTGTATTCCTATGCATGCATAAACAGGGGCCTCTCCAAGAGCTAGTTTAATTCTCTGCTCTTCATACGGTTGCTTCTTCTGCAGGACGAAGGTAGTTGAAAGGAAGTCTTCTTAAATGAAGGTGGATGTTTTGGAACCAGGGACCTTAAGATATTAGTAGCAGAGTATTAGGAAAAACATAACAAATTAAACAAATTAAAAATATGATACCTAGAAAATATTGCTGAGAGATAAATTAACTACTAACAGCTGGGTTTCCTCCTTATCATACAGATCCAAAAAGAAGAAAAACATTGCAACAGGAAGCTCCTCTGTACACCTCCTTGAGATCAACAGATTTTATATTCCATGGAAGGTAACCCAAGCAGAAAGGACAAATAAAGATGGTATTTATGGGGTTGGGGAATGCTCAGTAAGAATCAGTAATGCTAATGCTTAAAAATTTCTAGCTGTGTACCCTGTTAACTCATGTTCTCCCAAATTAAGAGCAACTATTCCATATCCTAGTTAAGATCTCCACTGCTTGAATTATAGTAAATGAAATCATTATGACAGCCTCATTTTAGTACTATCTCAAAACTGTGGTGCAGTGCCATTTTTCAGTAAGACATATACCTGAAATTCTGAAAAACAACCATAACAATCCATAATATGATAAAATCATTCTTGCCAATTTACAGAGGTGATGGCAAGCTGTCAGACCACGAGTTATGGAAGAATGTGGAAGCTGGCATGCTATTTTGTGATATTTCTGGTTTGCCTAATACAGTTGTTAATTTTCAGTTTCTTTGTGCAACTAAATGGTTTCTTGAACTATTAGCGCATATATAATTTCTCCACCTTTTGGTGATGAACTAACATTATCTATTCTTGGTTTTGCAAAGAAGCTTATAGTAATTGTGGTTGAAAGTACTACGCAAATGGCACTGAATCATCTCTCTCCTTGCTGCATTTTATAGAGACATCATACTGCAAAGTTCTCTTCAGCATCTTTACCACACAAAGCAGCTCCTGCAATAGCTGCATAAAATAGCTGCTTTGCCAATCATATATTTAAAACTAGAAAAGTGGATATAGTCCCCTTCCTGTTTTTCTTGATTTTTCTTGTTCTTTTTAAGTGGAATTCAAAATATTCATGGAATAAATATTATTTATATGTAATTTTATTCCCAAAATGAAGTTAATTTTCAGGATATTTCAACATAACTATTTCCTCACTGCCCGTTATTCCAACCATCCCATGGCTATGAGCCTCTGAGAGGGCAAGTAACTGCTTCCTTAAGATTACTAACAAGAGATAAAATATGAGATAGAAAATCTTTTCATACATTATAACAGTTTAATAAATGGTTTTTACAAGATCACATTATTACAACCCACAAAAATGAACAACAACACTAGTTTGGTATGGGGGGGAAATTTCCAATTTGTTTGGCTTTTTTGAAAAAAAAGATTAGTTTATTTATTTAAAAGCAGTGATTTTTAGAACTGCAGGCAGTCCTATGCATGTTTATTGAGAAGAACATCTCAGCATGGTCAATGGGGCTTGCTTCTGCTAGGTATGGTATGCATAGAATTATAGGTTTAATATCTCAAAATGCAGGTGGACTAAATGAGGGAAATTCTGCACATAGTATATCTGGCATAGTAAAAGGTCTCTTTTGCATCCTGATATGGTCCAGACACTTACATGAGTTGTTATTTTGAAAGCTTGTCTTCTCAAAAGTTTTTTCTGGCCATGCCATTATCCATGGCCAAATTACAGGCTGTGGTTATAACATCTGAATTATGTGGTTTCGTCTGAGTAGCATAATATTCCCACTGAAGTCAGCAAGGGTTTGGTTCAAATACAGAGGATCTTTAAATAAAAGCCCTGTGTGGATTCTGCTTGTTGCCATCACAAATTATAAAATACTTTCTTTATCCTCACTTTTAACTGCAGCCTCTTTAACTGCAGAGGGGCACTGACCTTCAGGAGTGACTTTCAAAACATGTGGCGGCTGTGAGACGGGCGATCTGGAAAGACTCAGCCTATGCTTAACTCAAAGTTCCCCAACCTGGTGCCCGTCACTATTTTGGACTGCAACTGAAATCACTCCTGACCAATGGCCATGCTAGCTAGGTATAGTTCAACAACACCTGGAGTGCAACCTTTCCTATCTCTTCAGCTGGAGAAGAAGAAGAGAGGCTTTTCAATATATGATTACAGTCTCCTTGACTTAAACAGACCAGAGCCAAGGCTGTATCAAATACTTAGCATCAGCTCCTCATCTCAAGTTTTATAGGCATATGCCAACTAGAGCCTAATAAAACGCCCTTTGGTCACTTTTCCCAAAGGCTGGACAAGCAACCTGAAAACCTTTTTTAAGCCAGCTATCGATCAGCACATCTAGTCTCAAGTCTTTGCCATGATTTATTATCTCTTTTAGTGACTGTGGAAAGTCCCATTCAATAGGATTTGCCTCTGAGGTAAGTTCACAGAACTTCCATTTTGGTCTCAGTCCAATCTTAGAATCCCAGTACTTGGTTTTTTACTCTTTAGTATCATTAAATAACTCCAAAAGAATAAATATCAGGTTTGCTCTTTTTTTAAGGCTCCAGACAGGAGAGTTTCATAACCCTAGCTGGAGATGTTAGAACTGATTGCACACCACTGAGCTACAGAGCTTCCACAACATACCGTTATTATCTAGATACTTACAATCTGGGGCTAAAATTATATGTAACAGTCTCAAGATTCTTTCTGTCCGTATGGGAGAAGGGGACAACTTCCCTGCCATTTATACACTCATTACTGTCCCCTTTCCCACTCTATTCCCATCTGGTTTTCCACTTCATGTCCTTTAATCCTTTCTGCTGACTGTCCTCTCTGCTTCAACAGACTTTATCATTCCTACCATTGCAGGAATAGTGCTTTGCATCTGTATGACCCAGAACCCATTTGCCCACATTTTGTCTTTACAAATGTTGCCAGATAGGAAAAGGACTACTCTTCTCTTAGACATTTCATGTCTCTCAATCCTTATGACGTCTCCTGAATTTTCAGTAGTGCCATTCTAAATGGATGAGATTTGATAACCACAGCAATTATAAAGTATTGCAAACTGAAACATTTTCCAAGTTTAATTTATCTAGAACAAGAGACAGGACTATTTCTGTTGGAAATAAAGTCAACTTCCCCCCTGAAAATCATATGCAACGGTTGGATGAATACCATCTGGTATAAGCAACTTATTTTTATTTAACGTGTTAGTATGTTCCAGCACTTTGTCACTTGACTTCTTATTCTCAGATGCGGCCTCTTAATTACCTGACATGAACAGATAAAATGAATGCAACTGTCATAACAGCTACTTTGGAATCTGCTTAATCTTATGAGTTGATCTCTGCTAAACTAAATTATTTTTATGCTGTTCCAACTACCTTTTAAACACGCAACTGCTGGGCTTGGGGATTTATTAGTTATGTGAGATATATGCTATATTTTATTGAGTAAGCTGTAATTTTCACTAACCCACTTCATATTCCTGACTTACTCTGTGAAGCTCTATTTAGCATCTTGAAGTTTTGCGGTGCAGAATGTATATGCCGCTTTTACATTTCTTGTTATGTATACATTCTTTGGCTATCACAGGAGTAGGTAAACCACGGGCCAAATGTGGTCCCTCAAACCTCTCTATATGGCCCTACAGCTCTCCTCATGCCACAGAACCTCTTCAACAACAAACACTCTCTTCAGGCCATTCACCAGCCAGCTCTGCTTCACTATCCCTGAGCTTTCATGATGGGATTAAGTCTGCAGCTGCTGCCTGTTGCACTGCCCCCCTTTCCAACCCCCTATTATCATTTCTCCAAATGTATGTTTCCCATGTCAAAGGCTGCTCAGGGAAACATTTTCAAGCACACCCAGGAGCTTCTGCACAGGCAGTGTGAGTTTGGGGGCAGCTCTCCCTCAATCCTAGGAACTGGCTTCTTGGGAAATTAATTGAGTCGAAAATCCCAGTGGAAATACAGACTGACGTTCTAGACTTTATCCATTCTGTTTCTGGGATTGCTTTGTTCTTTATCCTTTGAATAATTGTTTAATAATATGCAAATAATATATTTCTCTCCTCCCATCCTGAAGCTAAGAAATAACACAATTTAAACAATAGGCATTTTATTTGTAGGGTCAAGTATGGCTGCCCTCCCTCCCCCAGCTGCAGACATGGGTAGCATATCTTGCTCTGTTTAGAGTTTTCTAAATTAGCTTTTTTTGTTTGTTTGTTTGTTTTAAATCCCCTTTGTAGCTTTCAACAGCTCCTTGATACTTTTTTGGGGGCACAATTTGCCCCAAGAGAATGTTAAACTTAATTAGCCTGTGGTCACTATAGCTCGACTCTAGTTACCACTTGAATAAACTCGGTTGCTTCTCTTAGAATTGCAACTGAGAATAGGCTCTCTCTCTCTCTGTTGAGTTCAAAAAAGAAATTATTCATTGTAAAATATTTTCTCAACTCTATGAAACATTGTGCTCTTCAGTAGCTGGTTTCTTCTCCTTCATCTACCTCTCTCTCTCTCTCTAAAATAACTCTTGCTTGTTATGAAGTTCAAAACCTAACTTTATACAAAAGAAAATATTAATTGCAGGTAGGGGAAAACCTGTCTGATTTTAGATTTAATATAGCTTTATCCTGAAGTCTAGATGCAAAAAAACCAGCCCTGAATCCCTATTCCCCTTTAAATGTCTTTCAGATACCACCAACACATTGTGCAGGCTTAAAATCTTCAAATGTACATCACAACTTATGAGAAAATAAACTAGAGGGGCAGCTATGCAGAGTGGTCTATGATTTAAAAGGGCAGAAGCAACAGGAACAGGCTGAATTTGAGTGATAAACCTCTTATAGCTGTTTGGCACTGCAAAGTTGCTGTTCATTTTCAGCCATTAGAAGAAAAAAGATACACTACCTTAACTGAACAAGCTCAGGCATCACCTTAAAGAAATGTACAATGCTACAGGTCTGAAACATATGACCTAAAATCATGAAAAGGTTATTAGGAATGCATGGCCGAAGTAGTATCTCTAGAGTGAAGGGTACACTTGGAATGGCTGATCTGCTGAACAGTGAAAAAAAGATCTGTCAATCCTCCTCTAGATCATTAAGTTCAAAGGTAACCCAGCAGGTACAAGAAGTACAACCAGATGGTGTTTTGGCTTTTTTCTTTTTCTTTTTGGAACAAGTGATGTGCCTTAACATCAGCTGCTAGAAACTAAAATATACAAAGCTGGAATCAGAAGCTTCTGCTATGTCTGGCTTCTTAGTCTAAAAGCTAAAATAAAGCATAAATAAAGCATAAATTCCTGCTTTAAGATGGGATCCCTCTAGGACAGAACTGGGGAGGGGAGGGCAGAAGTGAGAAAAGAAGCACTGCTATATTGCATTTCAATGGTGACATTACCACTCTCATCAATTAGATTTGCTTTTCTTTCTTTCAGAAAGATCCCTGCAACCTTTGCAGCCGCTGCACTTCCTAAATGAAGGCACTGGTTTTCTTCATTTCCAGACACACAGACTCATCCTAAGCACTTATAATCAAGGGAAGACTTTACGATCTCCTAGTAAAACATAATGGGCCGGTAAGCATCGCAATGTAGAATCTCGGGCCAAAGAGTGATTTCAAGGCACTCCACTTGGCACGGAAATGAATAAGGAATTCTCCTCTTTCACCTAACCCTATGCACCATCTTCTGTATCACACACAAGCACCATCATACTTACAATGGTCTCAAGAATTCAGAAAGCTCCAGAAAAGATTGTTAAAAGTTCATCCCAAGAAGGATGGTCAAGAGAACAAAAGGCGATGGCAGCAGCAGCAGAGAAATATGAATCGGAGAATGAATGCCAAGCCTTGCTCAATGGGGAACAAAGCAGCTGTTGGGTACAAAACAAGTTTGGTACCACAAGTAGTCCCAATGAAGAAGCACCACAAACAGCTTACAAATGTGAGGAAATACTTGTCTTGCTAACTATTTACTTTTTAAAAATTCATTAGGGCAACAGTTCCAAAAACAGCATTTTAAAAAAACAAATCCATCTTCAACAAGGTCCTAGAAGTTACAAACTTAAAATGCCATAGGCATTTTCTTTAAAAAAATAATAATAATATATCAACATTGTTCTCTTCAGTGGTTCTTAATCCAAAGGGATTCAGGGCTTCTTCCCCCCATTGCCTCTGGTATACTGTTCTATTCCTAGCAAGCACCCTGGGGAATGGATTTTTATTCCCATCAAGGGAAAACTCTCTAGCAGCCTTTTGAACAGTACTTACTCAAATATGGTGGTTTGTAAGGCGCTCGTGTATTAGACAGCAGTCCATCCAGTTCCTTCCTCTCCAGAGTGCTGTGAAGGGCCTTCTCTTTGCCAAAGGTGGAGAAGGACCTCTCTGCCCCTGGCTGGGCTTCTGGTGTTTCAAACACTTCAGTGTCTGGAACAGAGTCCATACCGGGCACATGAAGATTGCTGCGGTAATCCGCAGCTTGGCGTCCATCAGAAGGGACAAAAGAGGGCATCCAGCACCGATCCGAGTGGCCCAAGGCTTTACATTCCTCCGTGCAATTAGAGAAGAGATCCATGCCTACAAGCAGGAAAGAGAGAAAAACTGTAGATATAATCTTCAGCATCATGACCAGCTGCTGATAGATGTATGGTGATCAAAAAGGAGCTGGGTGTTTTTTTTCATCACCTTCATTCTCCCAATAAAGAATCTGATCATTCAGTCTTCAAAAGACAGCACCTTCATTTAAAAAGAAAGGAAGTGCTAGAACGCTCCACAAATGGCAAAGCAAGCATAAGATGACAGGAAAGATTGTTATTATATATAATAAAATCTTGCGAACTTCCTCCATCAAGCTATCTGGGAGCTGGTCCCACTGTGTTTGATGGTAATGGCAGCGGCTTGATGCCCAACAATCGTCAACAAGGGGTTAGTATGACACAAAAAGGGTGGCATAGTGGGGAGGAAAGATGAGAAAGGGATGTAACTAAGTGGAATGAAATTCCACTTGTTCTGCTAGTGGAAAATGTCAATATACAGATAGGCTAAAGATTAAGGACTTTATTTTGGAGGAAGGAACATGACCTAAAAGAGCCAGCCTTTGGCACCATTTCTTCCAAGTTATTTTTTCTGCTACCGTCTACTTTACAGTCCCTTAAGCCACATTAGTAGCTATATAAAAAAAAACCTATTGTGAAATTACTCTAATTAGTGGCACTAAGGGTATCTGAAGCCTGATGCGACACAGATCCAGATACTATTGACAAACGTGTTAATGCTTACTCTATACCAGCAAACACTGGTCCCTGCCAACATGAAGCTGTTTGCTTACAAATCCTTTAAAGCTATTAGAATTCTAAATGACAAGTGAGACTATCTTCCAATAGGCATTTCAATAGACTGATTCCTTTAAGGCACTAGGACAGGTTTCTCGAAGGAGCAGTGATGGCTGAAGTCATTAAGAGTGGAATGGAATAACCAATGTTTGCTCAAGAGTGATATTACTGCATGCTTAAGAATTCAGTGGTCAAAAGTTGTTTTTCATGGCTTTGCTTGGAGAAAGAACTGAAAGGTTTTAGAGCTGAATTTGTACATGTAACAGTAGAAGAAAGCCTCGTGTTGACTTGGCTGGACAACAACAGCAATAAAATCACCCCCCTTCCCTAACACAAAGCTTACCGCTCCAACAAAACACCAAAACTCATTAACACTAAAGATACTGTTCAACACCAACAAAATGATCCACACAGCCTGGCCACCATCAGATGTTCATCACTGTAAGCCGCAAATCGTCATTTCCCAAACCTAGAGCCAAGACTCACTGGCATTGCATCATGGCAGCCTTGCAAGTCAGTTGGCAGGCTGCGGACTGCAGAGAAAGGAATAATCTGCCACAAGACCTTTAAAGTGTACAGCTCCTCTGTGTCAGGATTCGAGAATGGCAGCTGGTTCCTACAGATTACATTTTCCTGATGAGAAATGTCTACTATTTTTAATGCAATAGAAAAGACTATGTAGCCACTGTCCTAAGTCAGCATCAGCTATCCCCACCCACACTACCCTCCAAGGAAAGATTCATATTAAGAATTCTGCTGCAGCTTTTATAAGTAGAAGCAGTGTCTTAGCAAATTTTCTGCAAATAAGGTATCCCACCCAATTACCAACAAGTGCTTGATAACTAGAGAAACACAAGGGGATTTGTCTCAAGATTAATCTCACTTTATAATGACAGTTTTATTTTAAATTAAGCTTTGTGCAATACAAAGTCTGGATTTGACTGTAACCTTCTACTGATAATTGCTATGCAGAAGTCTGGAAGTAAATTACTAATCGGTGAGCTGTTGAGGAATGCAAACGTGAACGGCAGCTGGGATTAAAGATTTAGGGGAGGAATAGCATCCGAGACATACAAATGGTTTGTGAAATAAATGGCTAGCTTATTTCTTTGCTGACACAATGGTTAAAGAAAAGGGGTGGACAGAAAAGGCATTCTGAGACATTTTCAACATTTCTCCAGCAATATTCCTCTCTTTATATAATAAATCCGACTAGTAACTTTCCAGCAGATATTGCAATTGCAAAGCTGATTTTTAAAACATAGCTTAACATTTATATTTCATAAAAAATGAAGCAAATATAAAGAAATAAGTCATAATATTATCCAGAAGGATTTCAAGTTTCATGACAGTCACAATCTCTGTATTTGTTCAAAAAGGCTTATGAAAATAAATTTCAGTTTTGGAAACTGACACAAAGCTATGAGAAAACAAGTAAAACTATATTATATTCCTTGTCTAGGTCATTCCTCTCCCAATTCAAAACTACCTGTTTGCAGTTGTGAAACATCTATGAAATTCTAAACTCCTTTGATTTTCGCTGCTAAATGCAGTGAATTAAACATGTTGTACAATGCTGTGCAATAATATAGTATAATGCAAAATAGGAAACTATACAGTAGCTACTATAAATAGGTATAATCAAACCCTAGTTAAGCACTTTAAGTTCCCATGTCATCAGGTAACTGATAATAACAGGTGCTATCCCATTGAAACAACAGACTGAAGTTACTTTCGTGCGTTGATTTCAATGGGTCTGCCCAAAACATGACTAATGTTGGATATCAGCCACAGGAACTTTTAAAATGCTGTTCTGCGCAGAAACACTACTATGATTTCAATGGGCCCTATTCCCAGGGGTATAATGTTTGTGATTCAAGTGCTAAACTTTGCCTGAGTCACATCGTAACACGCCCACACACCCACACACAACGTAGGTGAGGCAAGCATGGATTTAAGGGTTGTAGCCAATGGCAGGTTGCACAACCAAAAGTGTTTCTTCAAGACCTGGTTTCCACCAACTTCTACTGCCAAATCCAGTGGTGAAAACTGGGTGGCTCTCCTTGTGCTAGCAAATGTGTTTTTGTTAGCATAAAGCCAACAAAACCCCAATTGTTTAGCAATAGGAGAAACAAAATGTCTCTCCCACCCAAACCTTGAAGACTGAAATGATCAGACCATTATATCCTACAATACAATAAAGAGAAATGAAGATTCTGGTTTAGAAATTGCACTGGCAAAAATGCAGACTTTAATTCAAGTTGTGCATTCTCCCATTTTTAAACAGTCTATAACAGGGTGACATTTTACCAAATGGTTTCTAACAGGTGTTTCTTCATGGTGTCATAATGACCTAGAATTGGAGCAATAGAAGCACAGCTGGTGATGCATAGATTCAGTAAACAGAGAGATTGTGAATGGCTCAGTGTCTGGGAATTGAATTGGCTCTGGGGTGTTGTTGTTTTTTAGTTTTTTTCCAGATCAGATTGCAATGTAGTTTTATGGCAAGCTAGCAATCTTATGCACGTTTACTCTGAAACATGTCACACTGTATTCAATGAGACCTATACCCTAACTTGTGTGTTTAGGATTGCACATTCTGTCACTCTCATGTAATATTTAATAATGAAAACCTTTTAGAGGAAGAAACAAGATTTGGCTTTGTGCTCTACTTTACAGAAAGAGAGACTGTATCTACCATCAGGGAATGTCTGCTTCCACCTGCTATGCCCTATTCTCCTGCCTTGTTGTTGTTTAGTTGTTTAGTCGTGTCCGACTCTTCGTGACCCCATGGACCAGAACATGCCAGGCACTCCTGTCTTAGCAGGCTTTATCAGAAGATGACAGAAGGACAGAAGTTGGGGAAGGGGGTGGCTAGATACTAATCTCATTGCCTTAGGGTTATTTTCACAGTTTGTCATATGCCTCTTTGTAATTTATGCCAGGAATGTGGAATCTTCTTGCAACCCAAGGGCCACAATATCTCAAGAGTGACCTTCTGGGAGCCACGTACCAGTGGGGTGTGTGGCAATACACACCACTCTCCACCTTCCATCTAGGCAAGCAAGACGTATTGTCACAGGTAAAACCACAAGAGGAGGTTGCAGAGAAGGTTCAGTGAGGGGTGGAGCCTAGGGAAGGGGTGTGGCCTGAATCCCAAGGACCACCTACAGAGGCCCGGTGGGCCACATTTGGTTCCCAGGCACCTGCTTTATATGCTGTCTTAATTTTCTTTGATATATTTTGAATGAATTGTTGCATTGTGTAGTAGGAATATTATAATTGTTGTTATGCACCATGTCTATTGTACTATTGCATTGCAGTTTTGTTTTCTGAAACAGCTCTGAAGACAGATGTAGAAACAATCAGTCATAAAACTGACAGATTTTAAGTGCAGTGGCTTCAAATAAGTGATTTAAAACCATCAAGCACAAAGCCAGTTTCTTTAAGTTTTATAATACCATTTTCCATTTATGCAGTGTTATGCAAATACACACTCCAGGTCTTTTTATGACCTGGAGTGTGTATTTAGGATAGAGGGCAACTGCTACAGTGTTAGGTTGGGTTTCATATACCATCTATTTCATTACATTTATAGCGTGTACCACCCCAAAAGACTGAATGTGGGTAACTTCTCCTCTTGCAAACAAACAAAAACCCAGCAAAACCAAATAAACATGTTTGTGGCACATGATGTTCCGGAAATCATAGTAATTATACATTTCTTTAGACTTGGAGAGCTATTCTGCAAGAAATTAACAACTAGTCAATGAATGGCTGGTGTTATCACCAACACTTGTTGATTTACCACTAAAATACAGCTTGTTCACTATTTGGTAAACTTCAGTGCAAAAGAGGCCGCCCAAGGACTGAGGAAGTGGTTGTTTCCTCTTAACTTCTCAATAAACCAAGAATCCCGTTACTGATTTATATATAAAGGAAATGTTAACTCACTCAAACACTTCCATCTCAACTTTGTCATAAATCTAACATGATGTGCAGTCTCTCTCTGCTAACTTATCTATTATTACTGCCAAATCTACATTGGGGGAGATTGAATTAAAAATGTTAATTGAATTTGGAAAAAAGGAAAAAATTTCCATTACATGTTAAACTGGGTTTTTAAAAGTAAATGAGAGTTATGGATTTTCAATGACTGTGCCAAAAGGGTTCTTCTAACAACTAGTACAAGTTACTTGTCAATAATATCCCTCAGTATATCTCATTTGTTATAAACAAAAAACACGAGCAAACAAACAATTTGTCCCTCACACTCCATCTATATTTCTGAACAATTTCCACTGCCACTAGCCATATCATGGGGCATAAACTAGGGAAACCAAAAAGGCCATGATTATAAAGACTATGGTCAACAGTAGTATTGATTGAAGTAACAAAGGGGTATGTTTGAAACTCCTCCCGCAGTCAACACCCAGTTTGCAAGAGAAGTTAAACAGGGAAGTAGGTTTTAACTATGTGTGGAAGTGCAATCCCATTGAATTCAATGGGGCTAAAGCAGTCTAGCTATTCACAATAACGAAGCCTTTATAAGGCATTCAAGTTTACATGAAATAACATGATTTGCTCTCAAACGTTAGGCATTTTTGAGATTTGTTCCTTCTTGATTAAATTAAATTAAGAGGAGAAAGAGAAAAGTATGCACAGAAAGCCTCTAGAGATTTTGAATAATCTTCAAAGTATCAGTCTCTAATTATCCAATTAAAAATTGCAACTGTAAGTAATAAGTATGCCAGACTTTCTTTCCTCCTCCCCTCCTCCCACCCGCCAACTGCACCTACTTTCTCCAAAACAGTTACATTTTTAAATAATAAAAGGCACTTCCCAGCTCTTTGGCAGCAAAAGTAGTCTTCAAAGTTTGTTTTCAACTATATGCATGTTTTTCCATCTGTGCTCTATGTCACCGCAAGGTTTTCTAGATATTACAGTAACGTCATGACAGAATCTAGACCAGTGGATTGTGAACAATCTTAAGGATAGCATCTACAGGCAAACAACTAAAAGATACAAAAGTCTTCCTAGAAATAAAAGCACCAAAATGATATTCAAATCAAGGAACAACCTGGGATGAAAAATAAGAAATAGCTATCTATGCTCCTTTGGAATTTTGGCATTTTCATTTCTCATTCTCCACACAGTAACAGCAATGCAATTCTCTTTCCAATTCCTAGAATTGAACCCTGTTGGTTCTTATCTGAGCAGCTAAGAATTGTTCCTTAAATCCCTTGACAAGAGAATCCACACACACACCCCTTGGTCATTGGCTTTTTAATGGCAATTCCCTTAAGATGCTCAGATGCAAGCAAAGATTTAAAAACAAAAACTAAACATAAATCCTTGCAGTACAGCCAATGACACACTGGACAGTCACTCTATCCCTGTTTCATTCACATCTGTGCCCAAAAGCAAAGCCATAAATTTTGTCTACAATCCAAGTCCATTTTTTAAAAAAAAAATTCTGTACTGTAGCTATGTTCAAGTTTGAGAAGATCCCTTGCCTTTTTCTTTCTCTATGAAAAATCTAGCCTTCTCAAGTCAGCATACTCTTTGTATGTTTATTTCGTGAACATCTAGACGCAATGAGGTGGTGGCTGAGGTCCAAGTCCTGGCAGACAGGTGCTCATATCACACAGCATAAATGCAAACAAACACAGAGAGTGGTACTTAGCACCTATGCTGGAAGTCTCAGAAGAGAAGCCAAGAACTTAATTACTCATGGATTAAACCCCAACCCCCCCCCCACACACACACACCAAGAGAAAGGCATACATACACCACTAGATGCACTCCTAAAAAGATTTATCTTCAGGAGATAATTCTACATGCAGAAAGTGTTTCTTTAATGGAGCAATTCCTGCCAAAAGCTACCACAATTATATCACCTGAAGTCACAATCTAGCACCCTTACTTTGTGTCAAATTTATTGTCTACACTAAAATTACGGCATGAGGATTCATTTGTTGACTTTGGGGTCTTTTCCCCCAACCCTCTCTCTCCTTTTGTTGTACTCCTCCTGTTGGTTTTTTTTTTTTACTTTTTATTTTAGACTCTTGAGATTCCTCCCCCCTCTAAAACCCCAATAAAAACATTTATGCAGGGAATATACTGAACAGTCCAACGATTTTCCTGAGCTGTAATTGATCTCAATCAAATACTTCAGTGAGTTACAGCAGGGAATTGGACTCTTTTGTTTAGATCATATACCATTCCATCTTTCAGGAAACAAAATACATATAGTATTATGTTGTACTGGTATAAAGCCATCGGTGTCCATGATGCTTTACAGAGTACAAGAAGGCAAAGCCATGTCCAGTGAGTTTACAGTCTGTAATTCAACACAGAGGGATGGAAATTCAGGCAGTATAAACAGAACGTAAGAAAATAAGAGAAGCCCTGCTGGATGACACATTCTGTTTTCATAGTGGCTCACCAGATGTCTATAGGAAGCCCATGAGCAGGACATAAACACACTGGGAAGATGCTAGTCCTACTCAACAGAGACCCATTCAAGTTAATGGCTATAACTAAGTTAGACTCATTAATTTCACTGAGTCTACTTAAATACTTAAATACAACCAAGCAGCACTCTCCTACACATGATCCCTAGCAACTGGTGTTCAGTAGAACAAGTGGCAAGTAGTCACTGACAGTCTTATCTTCCTTGTTGTTGGCGCCCTCCTTGAATATGACTAATAGCCTTATCCTCTGCAAATTCCTCCCTTTTCAAGCTATCCAAAGCCAGATTGGTGGCCATCACTACATCTTGCAGTAGCACATGCCATCATTCAACTATGGGATGTGTGAAGAAGTGCTTCCTTTTGTCCTTCCCAAGTACTGTACAGTGGTACCTCAGGTTACATACGCTTCTGGTTACAGACTCCGCTAACCCAGAAATATTACCTTGGGTTAAGAACTTTGCTTCAGGATGAGAACAGAAATCGTGCAGCAGCGACGCAGGGGCAGCAGGAGGCCCCATTAGCTAAAGTGGTGCTTCAGGTTAAGAACAGTTTCAGGTTAAGAACAGACTTCCAGAACGAATTAAGTTCTTAACCTGAGGTACCACTGTATTCCAAAATTCAGGTTTGTTGAAGGGGACTGGGTTCCAGCAGTATAAGAGAGTGAGAAAAACTTTTATCCACTTTCTTCCCACCAAAAATAATTTGATACCACGAAATCATGTCCCTTGCTGACTCCCCCCCCCCACATTTAAAAGCCCCAAACTTTGTAGCCTGGCTTCATAGGAAGGTTGTTCCAACCCGCTTTCCCTTTCTACATAGGGAAATAATATGGGATTCCTTCAATTACATGTACTAAGGAGGCAATCATATACCCACTTATCTGGAAGCAAGCTCCATTTAACTCAATGACTATACATCTATAGGACGGCACTGTTAAGCTTAGTTGCATTAGGTAATGGGTTGTTGTGCTGAAACACTTAATGAAAAAGGGGAAATCTGGGTATATTTAGTAGCTGTATATAGCACATTCTAAGGGTGGTATTCTAAGGATACCAATTGGTATCCATCAGCTAACAGAAGGCTTCTGTCAGTGGAATGGGGAAGGAGGTAATTTTGGCCCCCATTTCTCTCCAAATCTTGCTTCAGGGTTTTGGTGGGCCCTATGGAGAAGACCTGGGGACACAGGGAGCTATAGCGGGAATCACCTCCCTCTCTGGTCCACTAACTGCCTTCCATCAACTGCGGGACACCAACTGTATACAACCTTTAATATTTGTATATTATTTCCCAACACTTCACAAGGATTATCAAGCTGCAACACTTACAGCAATCCTGCGGGTGCACCTAAGTGTACTGTGTGCATATTTGAAGATGAGGAGTTAGATGCTGTGAATGGCTTGCCTAAGGCTATCTAGTGAATTCACCATGCAAGAGACAGGATTCACACCAGGTCCATGGTTGCTATGCATCCCTGCTGGCATTACCCTAAGAACCATTTTCTCCAAGCTTGCCACAAACACCTGACATCTCTAAAGTGAACACTACAGCATTTTCTTCTACCTGATGCTAGACACAGGGCATAAATGAAAAGCGCTTGAGAGTTTATGTATTTTTTTATTATTAATTTCCAGGTGACTTCATTTATTAGCAGTTTTAGATCACTGATGCAGTGCTATTATGCAAGCACTTCTGGAATGAGATGAAACTAAACAGAATCAGTAAAACAAGCAAAATGTGAAGCGAGAGAGCAGCATTAGAAGACATGTAGTAACAATGTTAAGAGTGAAAATGAACTATTTTTAAAAGCAAAAGTGGAAGCGGGGATTAGAAAGACATTGTGGTCATTTGCTACGGATGGAACAACTTCTACATCCATAAATAAATAATGCAAGCACACAAACCTGTATATGTAAATAAGTGGATAAGAAGACGGGGATAGTTAAGTATTTCAGCTTTAGCCTCTTATTTTTTATATTTAGAATACTGATGAAGTTGGAGCCTGAAACACTTAACTGAATTCATTTATTTACATATTACTATTTGGCTGCATCGTATATAGAGCCTTCTTCAATGCAGTTTAATTTTGTTGTTTTTCATTCATATCTATCTCTATATATATATGAGAGAAAATATATAGTGCCCTTGAACACTCCTCTAGATCGTTGTTAGCTACTGAAGTTCAAAGAAAACTAGTTCCCTCTCTTTCACAGAATAAACCAGGCAAAATGGACGGGAGTGAGAGTGAAAGCAGGATCCACTTGTTAGAAAGGGTGCTAGGGAAAACGTGACCTATGTGAAGAAAATGAAAGTCTTGCATTTATCAAAGAGCTTAATATATGTATCCCAAAGTCACAGGAGTAAGGTGAGATATTCCAGGACACTCCATGAATACGGATTCACACAGTGTCAGTATACCGCAAAAATCCTTATGCAAAGTGATAGCCATAAATGCCTAGCAGTAATTTCTCAAAACTGGTTATTTCAATTATTAACTTAAGTCAAAGTTTCAATTCAAAATGTTAAATCTAATTAGACTCAAAAGAAATTGTTCAATATAATTTATTCCTCTCCACTTTATTTGCGCAAGCCTGTAATTTAACAGGGAAGTCTACAAGTCAAGAATACCACAGACCATGCATTTTTTTAAGTAAATGGATCAGAATTGGTTTAAATTCAAGCATTTTAGCTTGTTTGGTTTTGGTGTTGAAATCACAAATAACTAGATTAAAACAAAATGAAGCCTTTAAAGTTTGGACCCTATGTTGTGAAATAAATAGCATCAATGCATTAGGGCAATGCAAGAACAGATAAAAAGTCTCAGGTCATCATAAATACCCTAATTTCAGATAATCCATTAAAAACACACAGAGAACAGCAACAACAAAAAGCTAAGTGTAGTACACTGGTAGATGCTTCTCAACTAAAATGGCTTTTTGCTTGATGTGCATTACGATGATTATATTCCCGCATTCTGCCTCTCCATTCCAGGCCTTTGTACAGATGTTTATTCTTTTCTCTCCTATTTGGTTATTATGGTTCATTATGTTGAGAGAATAAACTGATTGAAATGTTCAGAGAGATGAGTACCGCAATAAAATGTGTGTTGGGAGGGGGTTGGAAGGAAGCAGACAGGGAGATGAGGGCAAAGGGGGATTTTATCATGCTTGAGCACTGCTGCCTCTGAAATGATGCAAAGGAACTAGGGGTAGCTTGGAGGAGGAAGGAGCCTAAAATGCACATATCTGGAAGTCGGGGGTAGGGGGAACCTTATGCCAGATATAGAGAGAGAAAAGAGGGGCAGGGGAGAGAGAGCGGCTCTGTGTTCCGATGTAAACTTCTGGCAAGAGCTGGTTTGTTGTCAGGTTCCCAGACACAAAATAGATGCTCTGTTCACTAAGCATGAAGCCCTGCAAGGAGCAGGGAGCTCAGAGGCTCTTGGCTTTCCGCAAGTCTCATTAGGTCTGCATATTAATGACTTGCAGTAATATAAAGCAGCCCTTGAACAGGCTTTCCTCTCTCCCCCCACCCAACCCCATCTTACAACACGCCCAGGCTTCTCATAGCAAAAGAAACAACACACTTAGAAGAGCAAAGGGCTGGAAAACCAACCAGCCAGCCTCCACTCAGTCTCTCAGTGCTTCTGAGGAAATTGAGTAGGGTGGGATTCACCTTCATGTCATCTCTCCAGATGGTTTGGGCTACAGCTCCCATCAGCTCTAGCCAGCACTGGCTGGGGCTCATGGGAGATGTAGTCCAAAACATTTGGAAGGGACCCAGCTGAGGAAGGCTGTTCTAGCAAGAGAGGAAAGCAAGACATACACACTTCCTCAGAGGATCACCTTGAACGGTGTGGCTGTAACAACCAACAGGAGGCCCCTTGAACTTTTGTGACTTGACCATTATTAATGCAAAGATTGGATTCCAAGACCTCAGCTGATGACAATTCAGAAACAGCTGGCACTGAATACTGTAGGGTGTGCATAACAGCCACGTAAATGCCAAAAGAATCTTTGCTCCTCTCAAACTGGTGGAAGCAGCTCCACCACAAGACTATGCTCTCTTTTCATCCAGAAGCCGGTGAAGATCAAATCACCATGTACCACACAATCATGAATCCAAATATCACAATTAGATGCAGCCCACTTATTGGCTTATAAAAGCCAGGTTAACGAGATAGAAAGTAGCATCCTGCAAGTGCAAGGCATCACATATTCAAGATACCCTGTGAGACGCTACTGATCACCCCACACATGTACACACACAAACCTTCACCATCCAACTGCCATTCAATCATGACTCTTTTTCTGCCTCGCTCTTTCTCATTCAAACCCCTAGGGGCACACTCCTTGTGCATCACTCAACAAAGCCTGCTAGCCAGTTGATGCTGCAAACTGCTTTGAAATCTTCTCAACAGCTTTTCAGACGATCTTTTTCTGCCTGCTCCCAAATGTGTCAGTACCTCTGTACCTCTAATAGGCAAGGAAAGTCCACCACACAGATTAACATACCAAAACTCTGTAGCTCTCAAGAGCAAGCCAAGGTTGTGGTGTGTGTGTTTTTTTAAATCACACACACATAAATATGTATTAAATGGAACACTCTTAAAACCCATCCATGCATCTGCAGAAAAAGACAACAAACACTCTGTATCCCATTACTTTCAGGCCTATTATTTATTTATCTATCTGTAATTGCCCTTGCTGCCTCGCTTATTAAAAGATCAAATATTTAGATTCCCCCTTATCAGACTTACCAGAGGATTGACCTCGATTAGTGGCGTCATGATCGCTGTCTCCTTGCTCACTGTCTCCATGACCACTGTCCTTAGAGCTTACTATGTCTGCTTCCTGGAATGCAGAACTAGAAACATAAAAAAGCGCTTAATATTTGAACACCCAGGAAAAAGGGAAAGTCATAAAACATTCTTCTGCCATCACATGGCCACATGTGGAGCTGCACTCAGCCAGACCTCCCGCTCACAGCACTGATGTTGCTGTTGCTGATGTTGCTGTTGCTGAGAAGCTCTTTCCATCAGAAACAAAACTTGTACTTCCAGGCATTAATAATCCATCTGGACAGTCAGTAGCCATTATTACACTGCCTGTGCTACAGAGTTGTTATGAATAATTTGGCTGAATTTGCTTAAACTGGGAAGCTAATTTCTGCACAGAGAAGTCAATACTATATGCCAGTTCTTGAAGAGAGGCTCATAAGTATTTGAGGCACGTTTCAGACCAGCACAAAATGAGATTCCACTCTCTTTTCAGGTAATCTCTGCAAGACCCACCAAAAGCCATAATTCAAAGGTGTTCATTCAGGGCCGATTTATTTTGCTTAATGTTCCTGTCTGAACAAATTCATTTTTATATTCCCCAGCTATTATTCGACATCTGCAGTAAACACATTTCCACGTCCTCCTTCATACTTGCTGAAATACATCTCAGGTTGTGCAAAATTAGGGCCATAATTTAGGAAATCAGGAGGTCCTACCTGTTTACCCGCCGTGGTCTATCAACTAGATAACTGAGCTCTGCACGCTGGTGTTTAGTCTAGAAAAATAATTAGAAAAAATAATTGAACTCCCAGTGTGTTTTTTGCAGGCAAAACCAGTTTATGTATCTATAATTATTATAATCGATCTAGAAGTGCATTATAGTTAAGCCATTGAATACCCAAGAAACAAGTATCACTGGTGTATATGAGTTCCTTACTTCCCTTACATTGGCAAGGAATGAAATATTAGCCCTAAGGCAAATAAGCAAAGATTACTCTTGAATTCCATGCCTCTATTGAATAGCAATGGGTGAAAAATGTCAAATGAGGTACTATTTATTCTGAATAATAAACCTACAACTTGAACACCTCTGTGTATTTCATTGAAGCATATGGAAAGAAGAAATACAAATTTATTTATTTATTTAAAAAAAGATGAACAAGGAGAATATTTCTTCTTAAGTTCTAGAAGAACAATTTTTCAAATATTATCAAAAATTCTTCATTGGCTTCTCCAAGGTGCAAAACACTGTTTTCTCTCAGTAATAGACACAGAGAGTATACACTCAATTAAATACCCAGCAGACCACATTTTAATTGAAGAATGTTAAGTCCAGATTATGTGATCTGCAAAAATTCTTTACACACCAGGGTAACACAAAACATGCATAATGTGGCAGAATGTTAAGCTTTGATAGAAGCTTTCAGTTGCATTCTTTTGAGAGGGTTCTTTTATAACAAAAAATGCTTCATATGGAACCACTCTGCTAGAGTCATGAAAAGTTAATTAATAAATCCTTAATTCTTGAATTAATTAAAACTGCTGCCTCATAGTTAGATGTTCATAACCACAAGAAACCCCCCCACTCCCCCCACAACCTTAATCATACAGGCAGGCACTTTGAGATGTAAATGGTAGCTTTTTAATTAAAACACACACACACACAAACTTTACTGCATTGAATAGAAGCATCATTACAGAAACTATTTCAGATTTACTGTTCCTGAAAGGAGTAATAAAATAACTAAAGGACCAAACGAACAGCAAAAAATTCTCTGACATGCATGGATTGGTCTGCACTGAGGGAAAATAAAAACTGGCAGCTGACCCAGGGCTGTGTTGCTTTGATACAGAAAAGGAAGAAGCTAGGCTAGCTTCATTCAAATGCACATAGTGTGGGCGCTTGGCTGCAACCATTTCTAAGATGCTCCCCAGTGCACAATTGCTTCTGCCTCTGAAAAGAAGCTACTTACTGGCTGAAACCAAAAGGTGCCTCAAAACACACAGAGCTGTCCAAGTAGCCTGCCCTGCATCAGGATGGAGCAAGATGGATATTTAGGAGGGTGTGTGTGTGTGTGTGTGTGTGTGTGTGAGAGAGAGAGAGAGAGAGAGAGAGAGAGAGAGAGAAGGTGGACAAGGCATGTCTACACAGAAGTAAGTCTCCTTATGTTCAGTGGAGCTTTTCCCCAGGTAACTGCACATCATTACAGCCTAAATAACAGTGAAGGAATTAGAGATGGTGCAGATGAAGGAAAGCTGCACTGCAGTTTGATGGCAGTACAGTGGCTGGAAATGCATGTGTTGCTGGAGAGAGGGCATAAATCAGCTGACTACTCATCTGCTACTACTTGCCACAACTGTAGTAGTAATCTACAGCCCACTTAAGAGAAGTGAACTGAGCAGCAGGTTGATAGTGCCAATTAATAAATGACAGTCTGGAGACCTGTAAGCATTTGAGCAGGGAGATTATAAGGCAAGTCAATGCTAGTAACACTTAATACCAGTAGTAATACCAGTAGGAACATTAATAATTAGAGAAAAATATGCAACCAGTTGAGTGAGAGTTGTATGTGCAGCTGCTCAGGAGTAAGCCCCCTAGAAGGCAATGGGACTTACTTATGAGTAAATATTTGTTTACTCTTCACTTGACCACCTTGGAACTTCCACCTGCATCAGGTTCCAAAACTGATAGTTGGTAACTGTTACAGCTCAAGAGCCAGTAAGATATAACAGGGTGTCAGACTAGGAGCAGGTGAGACCTAGACTTAACTCTTCTCACCCAAGAAGCTCATTTGGTGACCATCATTCAGCCTGGTCTACCTCTAAAGGTTGTTGTGAGGGAAAAATGGGTATGGAGAACAACATGTGCCCCCTGCAGTTCCAGGGAGGAAAGGCAGGCCTGTTGTAAGTCTAGCAAAAGATAGTGAGGGCTACAGCAAAGGGAGGGGGGTAGTGCCCTAGTAGTAAGTGGCTCCTTAGGTTGTGAGAAGCCCCGAGGGCAGCCAGACGCCTTACCTCGCTGGACAATATACTGCCATTGGAGATGATGTCGGGCTGCTGGTCGGTGTATCCGGTGACGATGGCCCCGCAAGGGTTGTGCTCGGCGTCGGTGCTGCGGGAAGGGCTGCAGGGCTTGAGGAACATCAGGTCGGTCTTGGCCGACTCGGGGGTGAGGCAGACCTGGTAGCAGTAGTTCTGGTTGTGGTGGTGGGAGCCGAAGCTGGCTGACTCCTCGACGGGCACCTGGGCCGGGTTGCTGGGTACGTTGGAGCTCTGCACGAGCATGATATCGGACTTGCTGAGCTTCTTCTTGCGCGCCCGCGCTTGGCGGCTGCAGCAGGGGCAGCAGCAGCAGCAGCTGAGGCAGCAGTCGCTGGCCAGGCACGTGTAGATGTTGAGCTTCTTCTCCTTCTGGCAGCGTACGGCCAGCACGATCATGGCCAGCAGGAAGATGAAGGAGACCGAGCCCAGCGCGATGATGAGGATCAGCGTCAGGTCCAGGGATGTCTCACCGCCGGCACCGCCCCCCGAGCGGCTTGGCCGGTGCTCTCCGCCGGGGCCCCCAGCGCCCCCGGGACCCAGCCCCCCGCCGGCCCCTGCGCCGCCTCCGCCACCTCCCGCGCCCGCGCCCTGCCTCTCCACGGCGCTGTCCACCAAGACCACGTGCAGGGCGGCGGTGGAGGAGAGCGGCGGCTGCCCGTGGTCGCGAACCTCGATGACCAGCTCGTAGGGCCGCTGCGCGTCGCGCTTGGCGGGCACCTTGCGCGCGGTGCGCAGCTCGCCCGTGCGCCAGTCCATGCGGAACAGGCTGGCCTCGTTGCCACGCGCGATGCTGTAGGTGAGGCGCGCGTTCTCGCCGTCGTCCGCGTCCACGGCCGCCACGCGGGTCACCAGGTAGCCCGGCTCGGCGCCGCGGGGAAGCACCTCCCGCGCCGGCGTGCCATTGCGCCCGGGCAGCGGGCTGACGATGGCGGGCGCGTTGTCGTTCTGGTCCACCACTACGATGTTGACCGTCGCGTTGCCGGCCAGAGCTTGCTCGACGTCGGGGTCGTCGGGTCCTCCGCCTCCGCCCGCCGCGTCGCGGGCTTCCACTTGGAAGCTGAACTCCTTGAGCTGCTCGTAGTCGAAGGAGCGCAAGGCGTACAGGAAGCCGTTCTCGGAGTTGATGGATACGTAGGTGAACACCGACATGCCCTGGATCTGGCTGTCAAGGATGGAGTAGGCCAGCTGCGCGTTGGCGCCCTGGTCGCGGTCGGTGGCGCTCACGGCGTAGATGTACGCGCCAGGCACGTTGTTCTCGCTCACGTACACCTGGTAGACGGGCTGCGAGAAGCGCGGAGCGTTGTCGTTCACGTCGCTGATGCGCACCTGGATGGACTTGCTGGTGCTCAGCGCCGGCTCGCCCAGGTCCCGGGCTACCACCGTCAGCGTGTAGGCGTCTCCGCCGGGCTGCTCGCGGTCCAGGGGCCCTTCGGTGACGATGGTGTAGTAGTTCTTGAAGGAGCTCTTCAGACGGAAAGGCGCGTCGCCCTGCAGCAACTCGCACTGCACTTGCCCGTTCTCCTCAGAGTCGCGGTCGGACACGCTAAACAGAGCCACCACGGTGCCCGGCGCGGCAGCCTCGCTCACGGCCTCCTTGACGGTGGAGAAGCTGATCTCGGGCGCGTTGTCGTTGGCGTCGAGCACCCGCACCAGCACTTTGCAGTGGGCGGGCACGGCGTTGGGGCCCAGGTCCTTGGCTTGCACGTACACCTGGTACACGCTGCTCTCCTCGAAGTCCAGCTCGCCGTTCACCTCGAGGCGACCCGTGCGCGGCGAGATGCCGAAGAGCTCTCGCGCACGGGCCGAGATGTGGCTGCTGAAAGAGTAGATGATCTCGCCATTCTGGCCCTCGTCCGGGTCGCTGGCGTTGAGCTGCAGCACCAGCGTGCCCGGCGGCGAGTTCTCGGGCAGGGCGACCGTGTAGACGGGCTGCTCGAAGGCGGGCACGTTGTCGTTGGAGTCCAGCACGCGGATGGTGAGCAGGGCTGTGCCCGTGCGCTGCTGGGGCTGCCCGCCATCTACGGCCGTCAGCACGTAGCGGTGTACCGCCTGCTGCTCGCGGTCCAGCGGCTTGGAGAGCACCAGCTCAGCGAAGCGGTTGCCGTCGGGCTGCGTCTGCACGTCCAGCGAGAAGTAGCCATTGGGGGTGATCTCGTAGGTGCGCAGCGAGTTGGTGCCCACGTCCGGGTCGAAGGCGCTCTCCAAGGGGAAGCGGGTGCCTGGCGTGGCGCTCTCCGAGATCTCCACCGTCAGGTCGGGTTCCGGGAAGGCGGGCGGGTTGTCGTTGATGTCCAGCACTTCGATCTCGACGCGGAAGAGCTCCAGCGGGTTCTCCAGGAAGACCTCGAGGTGCAGCTGGCACGACGGACTCTGCTTGCAGATCTGCTCGCGGTCGATCTTCTCGTTCACGTACAGCACCCCGGTCTCCAGGTTGAGGTCCAGGTAAGGGCTCCGCGAATTGGGCACCGTCTGGAAGCGGCGAGCGGAAAGTTTTGTAATGTCCAAGCCCAGATCTTCGGCGATATTCCCCACGAAAGTGCCATGCTCTTGCTCCTCCTGCACCGTGTAGTGAAGCTGCGAAAGGGCTCCCTCCACCATCCAGATTAAGGCAAAGACGAATAGCACGACCATCTCCAAAAGGGGAAAAGAGATTTCCCCCCCTCCCCGACGCTAACACTTCCCCCTTCTCCAGGAAAAAAAAAAAAAAACCCTCCTCCTTCGAGAAACACCGTGTCTGTGCGGGGAGGGAGGGAGGGAGGGGAGGGAGCGCCAGAGATTGATGGGAGCTTTAGAAAGGATTTATGATTCCTTTCCCTTCATGTTCTCTTTCCTCCCCCATCGCCTTCCTTTAAAATAAATTTAAAAATTGAGGTGGGGGTAGCTGGGGGGGGAGGAGAAATATCACCCAAGATGGGCACGGGAGGGAGCCAAGCCGAGCTCCCACCTCATCGGTGATCTTCGCAAGAAATGACCAACTGGAGGCAATACGTAGGTGGCTATATAGACACAGGAGCCCGCTTTAATTTATTCCCAGAGTCCTGGCACTGCACCGCGGCAGCCGGAAAGGCGCTGGAGGCAGCGGTAGCCACGGCAAATCCCGAGGAACTGGTCGGTTTCAAGATTGTCCTCCGTTGGGCTTCCTGGTCGGAGCGGGAGCGCGGAAGGCTGCGGGAAGAAGCGATGGGCATGCCCCCTTCAGATGAAGAAAAAAGCATGAGAGACGGGGAAGGTCCTCTCTCAAAACATTTTTTTAAAGAGAGCTACAAAAATATGACAGCCAGCGGAAGGATGGGGAGAAAAGCGGCAGCCCCAAACTTTAAATTCCCTGAATTTCTCCGGGGCTTTGCTGAGATGCTCTTAAATCTCCAGCTCTTCTTCCTTGCATGCCTTTGCGCTCAGTTTCCTTCCGCCGTCTCCTCCTCGGCTGCTTTGCCTCTTTCTCGCTGGCTTGCATGCACATTCACTAAGCAGTGCTACTGCTGCTGCTGCTGCTACTGCAGCTCCTCGCGCTAGCTCGCCCGCCCGCCTCCCGTCCCGAGCTCCAGCTCCCGCGATCTCGGCTGGCAGTTTCTGAGCTCGGAGCGCTCGGCTCTTCTGTTTTTGCGCAGCGACCTGCTCCTGCCAACCAATCGCCTCGCCGTCACAGCCCCAGGGCGGCAGCCCATTGGATGTGCCGCACGTCCAGCAGCTGTCGTCACGGAGCAAAGAGGGAGGAGGAGGAGGAGGAGGGAGGAGGGAGGGAGCCCGGGAGAACCCCGCGCTCCAGTCGACTCGGCGCGAGGGCGCGCGTGCGCGCCGGTCTCAGGCAGAGAGAAGAGCCCTGCCACTCCCGAGGCGCTTGCCGGGGAATCTCTGCCTCGGAAAGTTACTATTCCCCTGTCGCGGCTCCTGAGCGAGGAGATCACCTCTCGTCATCAATGCAAACCATGACGCTAATAAACAAGCTGCTCCGTGGAGATGGAATTTCCACCTGCTGCCGACTTTCCCTTTCGCCTTTGCCTATTTCGGTACCTTTCTGCTCTGGAAAGTATCGCCAACAAGGAAAACTTGACATACATTTCCCTTACTTATTTTTCTTTTCCCCACGGTTTGATTTTCCTTTGCCGGATCGTCTTTGACACGCAATGGAGAGCCACTTGGAGTTTCCACCAACTGCCTGCTGTGGCTTTTGGGGGGGGGGAGGTCCTTAACAGCAAGCATTTATCTTCTAATCGATTTCACAAAACAAGCGCTCGCAGAGAGATTATGACACTGAATAACAATATATGGTGAACGAATTTATCCACAGGCCACCTATGCTACTATGAACATCGTACCCGCTATGGCTCAGTGGCAGGGCAGAGCAGAAGGTCGCAGGTTCAATCCCCACCGCACCCAGGTCTGGCTGGGGAAGTTTCCTGTCTGAAATTCTGGAGAGGACCTGCCAGTCAGTAGATATCATCCTAGACCAATAGTCTGACTCGGTTTCAATGTCTAGCCAGGAATCTGATAGGATGTGGTTTTGTTGTTGCTTTAAAAAACAATAATTGTGGATTAGAGAGCCCATCCGATGCAAGGCAATATTCAAACATATTACAAAATCATACTACAAGGGTAGCCAACATGCTGCCCTCCAGATGTCATGGACTCCAACTCCCGCCAGCCTTGCCAGTGAGCAAGGCTGATGGAAACTGTAGTCCTTAACTCCTGGAGGGCACCACGTTGGCTATCCTGTGTTTCCGAGTTTAAATATACAGTAGGTGCTTAAATGGTTATAACCAGTGTCCTGTGCTAGAATTGTAGAAGTGGGGAGCAGGGGTGCCAACTTGAATGAAATATTGGGGGTCCTCCAGGTAAGCCCCACCCTGCATAATCAATCACATGACCCAGTGCGCGCGCGCGCGCACCCCCCCCCCATTTGAATGGCAATGCTCATCAACTTGAGGGGGCACCGTGAAATATTTTATGTGGGTGCAAAGAGTTGGCTCCTGTGGCTCATTACCTTTTTAACAGCCATCCTAGTTACTGATGAAAGAAGATTATGGGGCGACATGCTTTGGCTAAAACTTGGGGTGGGAGGAGTGAAACTTGTGAATGGACGGACTACCAAACTTTTTCTCCCACTGTCGACGACTCTAGCCTAAAACATGTATACTCAGAAGTTCTGCCGAGTTGAATGGAGCATCTTTCCGAGTTGGGATTTATGTTTTGCTTTTTTAAAAGTGCTTTGGAGGCAGTGACGGTGGAAGAGATTACGATCAGCGAGGCTAAAAACAGCGAACTGGTGAAATCCCCCGTTCGACGCCCGGCGGGACAGAGTCTGTTTACTACGGTTGGCTCTCCTGCCTTCGCGCAATGACTAAAGGCTCCTTTACGCAGAGGAATTGCACTATAGCAACTGAACGTAGGTGCTCCCTTGGCGCAACGCTGCCTTGCTTTTGCGCCTTATTATTGCTGCACGTTAATCTTTGAACTTCCCGGAGCCTCGAGAGGCTCCCACTCGCCTCCCTAAAAGCATCTTCGCGCTGTAGGGAAAGGACGTTCCCGGGTCGTTGTGTCTAACACCCCCGCCCCGCCCCCCCGCCCACTCGCAGAGCGTCATAATTTATTACATTTGAGGAGCGGAATCAAAGAGAAGAGGGGCCAGCGGTAGTAAGTGGCCTGTCAAAGTGCAAAATGCAGCTCAGCAACTAAATGCTCTCACGTCATTTTTACAGTACGATCTTCTATTACTCGGAAGTAAGCCACACCGAGCCCTTGGGCTCATTCTCCGGTGAACATAGGCTTGAAATCCTACGCTTCCCTTACCTGGGAGGGAGCCCTATTGAACTCAGCGCGCTTACTTGCGAGTAGGCGTGCATAGGCTTACACACTGGGTAGTGCTTCAGCGAAGCTCCTCTGTCTGAAGCAAGGGGTTTAGGATTGCAGGGGATGGTTTGACGTCACAGGATGGGAAATGTACCCACCAGTCATTCCTCCAAGTTGCCCTCACGTCTTCCTCTAAAATCAATGCAGAGTCAATGGGAAATGGCCACCGAAACTAGTGCTCTCGGGCTAAAAGTGGGTGACCGCTACCCGATTGCTTCGGAGTAAGTGGCTTGTGAACGGCAGCCTCCGTAGACCATTCCCACAGTGCTTCCAAGGACTACCTTGCTTTCTAAATACACATGCGGAGGCGGGGGCAATGGATCCGTGTGTACACAGATTCTAACGTTCGGCATCTCTCTCGAAGTCGATTCGAATCGGCTTCTCGATCCCCAGCCGCAGACGCGGAGCAGAGGCGGGCGCGCGCGGGCGCTTTTCTTTATGATGCATTATAATTTGGGGCTGGTTGCTTGAAAATGTACAAGCGAGCCCTTTGGCAAAGCATAGCGCACATTATCGGATACCTGGTGTCCTCTGGAGGAGGATAGCCTTTTGATCTGCAGCCGCTTTATGCCTTGGCTCTAAGCCCGCTCATTAATTCGGGCCGAGGGTCCATTTGCCCAAGATGGTGTAAAAGCGCAAGGAAGGATTCCGGAAAGGGTATTTGAGGAGCAGTGGCAATATTGGATTGGGGAAGGGGATGGTAGTGAAAGAGGCATGACCCTAGATCTGTACAAGCATGACTTCCCCGTGTATAATAGTCCGTCTCCGACTCCAAATAGCCCCAGCCTCCTGGGGAATCTTTCTTTTCGCGAAGACGGCTGCCGCCGCCACGGCCGTCTCCCTCTCCTCCTTTCCCCGCCTCGTCTGCCTATCGCCGCCAGCCACCCATTTCTAAGCATCCTTCCCTGCCTAGCTGCGCGCATCCTTCTCTTCACTGCGGGCTGCTCTCCTCCTCCTCCGCTTCTTTTCACGTGAATGGGTCCTCCTGTCTCTGAGCAGTTAAAACCCTGGGTTGCCTCTCTGCCAGCAAAAGAGAGGGGGTGGGGGTGGAGGGGAGCGACAGACAAAATGGCTAGTCCTTTCACAGCTGCAGTAAATTTACGGGCGGCCAGACAGAGCCAAAAGGAAAACCGCGGCAGCGTCACACGCTGGCAGCAGGGGAGGAGGGACCGGGGAGCCGGCTGAAAAGGGACCTGTGGCTTAGCCGGAGAGGCTGGTGGGGTGGAAAGGGAGCCTGCAGGGTGTCTGTTTGAACCTCCCCACCGGATCAGAGACTCTGCTGCACCCTCATCCTCCGTTATGTACTTAACGGGGAAAAAATCGCCGTCGATTTCAACACCCTCTCTCCGGACTGGCAAAGGACGCGCGTGTGCGTTGGGTGGCGAATGCTTATCCGGTTTGCTCTGTCCTGGTTTTAAAACGCTGTCTTATTGTGGCACCTTGGTTGCCCCAAAGAGAACACCCGAGCCGCCCCTGCCTGTGTGTCAGTGTATACACGCGCGCGCACACACACAAGCGCGCTCGAAAGCTCAGTGTCGTTGACTCCGACGCTTAAAAGGAGAGGAAAGCGGGATGCGCCGCCGAGAGATGGATTGGACGGGTCTGGTGGTAAATAATCCACGATATCTACCGCCACGACGTTTTAAGTTTCCTCCAGCTCCGCAGGGGAAGTGGCAAATGTAAGCAGCAGGCTCCTCCTAGCGGCCAGAGCGAGCCACTGCTGCAGACGTGACGTTTCGTCGAAAGAGTTGTGAGTAGCAAGCAGCAGCAGCAGCAGCAGCAGCAGCAGTGTTGCTCCTCCGTCCTTTTGTGTGAGTAGTTCAAACAACCCTCCCCTCTTCGAAAGAGCCCATTTGTATTTGTAGCCTCGCCTCTTCAGCGAAGAAGCGAACTGCTGCGAAAGGCTCCTCCGCGGAGGAGGCAGCAATGCATGCGATTTAGTCCCCTTGGGCTATAAAAACCATCGCTTTGCCTTGGCTCTGTCTCCCTGTCTGAGCGTCTTCACCTTCCCCCGGCCCCCTCCCTCTCTCCTGGACGTGACTCTTCCCCTATCCCCTTTCTTTCTTTCGCGGGCAGCGCCCGCCGATTTACGACGAAAGAGGAGTTACATCAAACAGGTGCTCGGATGGGATAACGACGGCTACAAAGCGTCGTGGTGTATATTATAAACAGCGCGGTGCCACTCGAAGGAAGTTGTGGCCACAGCACAACTGTCCACCCCACGCCCCGGCGGCTCACCAGCATCCCTCCAAAAACAGGGGCAGTCTACCGTCCCGATCACAGCTGAGGCTTGAGGTGCTGCTAAGCTTCACTCGCCTCCTTCAGACCAGGATAACAGAGTTACTGCGTCACACATGTCCGGGTCACTTTTGGGTCTTAGGTGACTGATTTGAGTATTGTTATTATTTTACCTTGATTGATCGTCGCTCTCTCTCTCTCTCTCTCTCTCTCTCTCTCTCTCTCTCTCTCTCTCTGTGTGTGTGTGTGTGTGTGTGTTTTAATACTGCCCCAAATGTTCCTTTTCAGAGTGAGGTGGACTGGAGAACGGACTTTCTGTCTTCTGCAGCCTTTGGGAGAAGGAGGGGGGCAGTTTGTTAACATCTGGATAAATGGCTGCTTGTGGTGATTTAACATGACTTGAAAGCAATCTGTTCCTAAATCCTCTTATTATTGTGGCATGGCTCCGGGCTTGGCGAGAGGCGTTTTTCCGAGCAATTGAGGAAAAATAGGAAATCCAGATGGGATAATAAAAACAGGCATTTTCCAAAGCAAGAAAAAAGAAGAAAGGGGCTGGGGGAGATAGTCTAACTAGGATAATTAACCAATAAACAAGGGGCAAGGAAAATACACAAGCATCTCTTCGGGGAAATTCATGTGGGTGAAGAAAATAAGAAATGTTAGAGTAAAAGATAAGAAAAAGCCTGGAAAGCATACTGCCCGTTGACCAGAATGGAGTACCGCACAACAGCATAGAGCCAGAGACTGCATCTCCCATCGCCCTAGACCCGTGGCAATTTGATTTATAAGGGGGACAATTTGAGAATGAGTTATTAACAGTCAATGGCCTTTTAGGCTTCCTCCACGTGAATAGGAGTTCACTTTTTGAATAATAAGAATTATATGTCACGGGAGGGGGGGAGCACATCAGAATTTTTGGTGGAGCATGGCCAAAAAAAAGGTTGGGAACCACTGCCCTAGACCCATTGGGCATGCTCATGGCTGGTGCTGATGGGAGCTGGGAGTCCAGCAACATCTGGAGGTTCCCCATCCCTGGCAAAGAGACTCCTGCAGACTTCTTCACTATAATTGCCTCTTCCCTGTTAGGTTGAGGGTGCACGGAGGCAATGTGCGCAATCTCAGAGCTACAGCCCCTCCCCAAGGACAAAGGAACAGGCTTCCCAGCCAGTTAGTATTATTCATTCATTTTACTTGTATGCCGCTTTTCCACACACACACAGAGAGACACACACACATCATGTTCAAAGTCGCTTGCCACAATAAAGAAACAAGATATATTTTAAACAAACACTACAAAATAATTTCATGACAACAGAGCAAAACATAACAGTAACGATTTCATAACATAGCAAAATAATAGCAAACGCAACCCTCCAGATGTTTTGAGACTACAATTCCCATCATCCCTGACGAGTGGTCCTGTTAGCTAAGGATGATGGGAATTGTAGTCCCAAGACATCTGGAGGGCCAGGTTTGCCTATGCCTGCCCTAATCAGCCACACTCACTTGCCCCAGGCCCCTTACTAGCCCTGCTTCGCACATTCCCTCGCCTGGCTGGAAACTGCCCTTGAAATCTGAATGTGCTTTTGCTTGTTTCCAGTTAAAAAATTCAGGTTTTTTCCCCTCTCCATCTATTTTTGCCTCTCATGCCACCTATCACAGGCTCATGGCTACCAGAAGGTTAGCCAGAAGATGACCTTCAGGTTGATAAAGGGTTCCTTAACCCTGTATGAAAGAATGCAGTGGCATTGTGTCCCCAGAGAGCATGTTTGGCCATTAGTACTTAGATGCCATCCTGGAGTGAATGGAGGGTAATTTGTGGGATGGAGGATTTTATTTTTACTTTATATATAAAAAAGCTGGGTGTTGTAGGCAGAGAAAATTGAGTCACTTTATCTTTCACTGTACTTTTCTAGATGGTTATAGTGAATTATGTCCTCCAGATTGTTGTCACTGTATCTGCATCTTCGTCATGTGGTACCTCGGGTTACATATGCTTCAGGTTACATACGCTTCAGGTTACAGACTCTGCTAACCCAGAAATACTACCTCGGGTTAAGAACTTTGGTTCAGGATAAGAACAAAAATCGTGCTCCAGCGGCGCAACAGCAGCAGGAGGCCCCATTAGCTAAAGTGATGTTTCATGTTAAGAACAGTTTCAGGTTAAGAACGGACCTCCGGAACGAATTAAGTACTTAACCTGAGGTACCACTGTATTATTATTTTTCTAATTCTCCATAGGAAAGATCTGATTATACCTTAATTCAAATTTTATTTATGATGGAGATAGGTTGGAAAGCTTATAGGTTTAAAACACACAGGCAACGTTCTCGTATATAAGCATTTCGTATGAAGTCGCACATTGCGCCTAAACACCCAAACTATGGTCTTGTGCAATTCCCTGTCATTTCCATGTAGTTCCACAGGAGGGTAAGATCTCAGTAGATTATATCTAATATGCATAAACAAGGCTTCGGGGTCCACGAAGACTCTGGTACTGCAAAGGGCATTCTGCGCATCTCTTATCTTTATTTGTCCTAGCTCCATGGTTGGGCACTTCATTCTCATATAGTCTCAGTTGTCAGACAGGGCTGGGCAGCATTTTGTTAAGCTTTAAATAGTGAATTAGAAGCACTGATGATCTGAAGCAGCCCCCTAATGCAAAATGACAAATTGCACTTAGGCAATACATGAACAAGAAAATGATTTATGGATTTTCACGATGGTCTGAGCAAATGAAGGCAATATGAATTATACATCCTAATGCTCACTATATCATTTTCTAATAATACTGTTGCAGCTGCGAGGCTGTACATGGCTCTCTTCAATAGGGGCTATTGATTAATAAGAAGTCCAGGCCTAGTTTTACAGCACATATGCCTTCTCTCCTCTCTCTCTCTCTCTCTCTCTCTCTCTCTCTCTCTCTCTCTCTCTCTCAATGCCAGCACCAAATGAGGTTTTCTATTTTATTTTATTTATTTCTTCATTTCTGAGGCAAGTGACGAAAATCGACCCCACCGCCACAGTTCCTGTCAGCTCCTCCATATGTCATCGTTTTAGGCAGCAATTACTTCGACAAATGAAGACTAATCTTTTGCAAAACCACATTTTGCTCCATGCTGCCACTTAGAAATGCAAATAAATGGTTCCAGGCTGGTAAATCCACCTTTCAGATTGAAATGGAAAATTAGCAACAGATTCCTCCCTCCCTTGTAAAGTGCCTTGGTCTTCTTGATCATCATTTATCTCCTTTGCCTCCAGAAAAATGTTTTCTTTGCAATTATCTAAGACTTTGGCATCACGAAAAGATGGTTTCAGCATACGGTGTTATTCAACTACCCTTTGTTTTTGTAATAGAACATGTGTGCCAGCCAATAGAATTCCTTCTCCCCTTTATTTTCTGGGAACCATCAATGTCCGCAAGACCTAAATATCCATCATTTTCTGATTATTGTCAATGATCTGAAGAACAACAGGTGGAAAATGTCACAATCTCTCTTGACCTCGGACTTTACTTTCAGGGGTATTAAAAATGGAAGCAATTGATTGATATACCACTGCATTTTCCCACTTCAACAAATGGGTTAATCCATGGAAGAAAGCATTCTTGAGTAATTTATATATCCCTGTATGAAAAAAATCCTTTGAATACATGATGCATAGAGAACTTTTCCAGACCTTACCATTTTCTTTTTTCAGGAGTCAGCAGTTACTCTGCCTTTATGGTGCCTGGAATGGATGCATCAAACAGATTTAAGTGTGAACACGAAGTAATTCACACCACTATTTTCTAACTACAACATGACCCTTTGGCAATCTTATTCTGGAGGATATCCACATGGAACCCATTTTTGTGACTGAATCAAAATAAGCCCAGCAGCCTGTGCAAACGAGATGTCACACAAACTGGACAGAAATCACTTCATGGTGAGAAAGCAGTTGTAACTTGCTGAAGAATAGTGGCACTGTGGCAGCTAGAGAACAGTCTCTTAAGCAACTTTTCACATCCCTTTCATGGGAAAATCTAATTTGTATTAAATCATTGATTCTGAGTCGAGACAAGACAATAGTAATTTGTAATTGTGACTAGTATTAGTGAAAGGATATAAACCTCAATGCCCTCGAGAGACGAAAAGATTTAAGCTTAACCCAAATATTTTGAAATAGATTTTGTTTAAATGGGATGGAAGACAGTATTTTACATCTGTGTATCTTTTGTGGTAAGATAGCTATTCCAATGAAGATCTTTTGTGTGGAGAAAAGGCAAGGGTCGCAAGTAAATCGTACTCAAATGGTTTATTAGTTGCCTAGACATGTTTAATTTGTATTAATTTGTAGCTCTCCTTTCTTCTGGCAGGGTTTTGGAAGAAGCATAAATTCAAGCAGGTAATGGAGATGGTGTGATGGAGAACATTTCACATAAGGACGGAAGATTATCTCTACTAGATCAGATTAAAGGCCTATTTAGTCCAGCATCCTGTTTCTGCAGGGGCTAGCCACATGGCTGTGGGAAGCCAACAGACATTGGCTTCTTTCTCAGGAACTGGTACACATGCCTCTGATATATAACTACCATGTCTAGAAACCATTTACCTCTTGCATAGATGATGATAATGATTTTACTAGAATCTCCAATGTGTTTCAAATACTGTTACCACGATGCTCTTGGTTAAGCATAACCAAGGAACTGCATTAGGGGTAACAGCCTGTCAGTGATCTTCTCTTTTTATGAACTTTGACTTTACTTGCAAAGCAGACATGACCGGAATCACTGTGAAAATTGGACGGCAAGAAATGATAATACTGAAACTATTTGGCTGTCAAAAGATTGCTAAATGCAGAGACTTTCTCTGCTTGAAGGATCATAAGCAAGCTAATAAAGTTTGTACCAATCATCCTTGAATTTGGACTTTGAAAGCTTTGCCAAATACTTTCCCCCTAGTACCTTCTCTTTAGTTACACAATAATATTGACAAGAGGAGGAAATTACTTGAATTCCCCAAGTGACCATGATGCACAAAAACATGGCAATTCAATTTCAGACTCATGCAACAAATCAGGGGTTGTTTGTTTTCAGTCCTTACAATTTACAGAAATATTGCAGATTATTACTCCTTTAGGTTCAAGACAGGTTCTGATTCATTTGACTGAATAAGTAACGTATTTTTCGCCCTATAGGACGCACTTTTCCCCCCTCCAAAAATGAAGGGGAAATCTGGGTGCGTGCTATGGGGCGAATGCAGGCTTTCGCTGAAGCTTGGAGAGCGAGAGGGGTCGGTGCGCACTGACCCCTCTCACTCTCCAGGCTTCAGGAAGACATCCGCAGCCTAGGCAGCCCTGCGGGAGATCCCGCAGGGATGTCTAGGCTGTGGATAGCAGCCTGCTTCCTGGAGCGTCGGGCGCTCTGCTTTCAGGGCGCCCGACGCTCCGGGAACATATCCGCAGCGTGGGGAGCCCTGTGGGAGTTCCCCGCAGGGCTCCCCTCGCTGCGGATAGCAGCCTGCCGCCCGGCGGGCAGGGCACCCTGAAGCAGAGCGCTCCTCGCGCCGGGCAGACATCCGCAGCCTAGACAGCCCTGCAGGAGTTCCCCGCAGGGCTCCCCATGCTGCGGATAGCAGCCTGCTTCCCGGAGCGTCAGGCGCTCTGCTTTCAGGGCGCCCGACGCTCCGGGAACACATCCGCAGCGTGGGGAGCCCTGTGGGAGTCCCCGCAGGGCTCCCCTCGCTGCGGATAGCAGCCTGCCGCCCAGCACGCGGGGCACCCTGAAGCAGAGCGCTCCTCGCGCCGGGCAGACATCCGCAGCGTGGGGAGCCCTGCAGGAGTTCCCCGCAGGGCTCCCCACACTGCGGATAGCAGCCTGCCGCCCGGCGCGCGGGGCACCCTGAAGCAGAGCGCCCCTCGCGCTGGGCAGACATCGGCCAGCCCCACAAGCTCGGGGGACAGCAGGGAGGCGCAGCGCCGCCATCCCGCTGTTCCTCGACCTGGTTCGGTTTCCCCGACCTGCTTTTGGGGGGGAAATAAAGGAAAAATTTTTTTCCTTTATTTCCCCCCAAAAAAACTAGGTGCGTCCTATGGTTACGGAGTGTCCTATGGGACGAAAAATACGGTAAATGTTTCTTAGGCTTCTCTTTTTAGTCTGACCGGACAGTATAGCATGCTACATAAAGTAAGGATTTCAAACTACAATCTTACTGAATACTCTTTGAAGCATACATGCTCTCAGTTACAATGGGAAATTCTGCTCTAGTTGTCGTTTCTCCATTAACATTAGATGTGGTCTTCCTAGCAGTTCTAAGAGAAATCTCCAGGGTGTCATTACTCAGCTTAATTTTAATTATCTAGGCTTACAAAACAAACAAACAAACACCCTGGTCCTGCTTCAAGAGGATTAATAACTGCTCTTAGTGCAGGAAAGATTACCAAAATCAATGATGTGATTAGGATTGTAAATAAGAAGAACAAGCTGTTGCCATATTTTAAGAAGTTGCCTTCATGTCTAACAGCTCAGTCTACATTTTGCTGATGGGGTAGGGTGATTGGGTGGGCTTAGGCAGCAAACAAACAAACAAACAAACAAACAAACAAACAAACAAACAAACAACCTTGGTCCAAACCTTGTGGACTGACTGAACAGGAAATTACCTGGAAGGCCAAATTTAAGGTTAATTGTATGAGATGGAAAAGGTTAACTACACCTGTTACTACCTATTCTCCTAAAGTGTTCTTAATTGCCAGTGATGAGACAAAAAGAAAAAAAATGGAAATCTACATTCCTCTGCAGTCTTCCAAGGAAGTAGGCCTCATTGACCTGTATGAAGTTTTGTTGTTGTTGTTTATTTGTTTAGTCATGTCCAACTCTTCGTGACCCCATGGACCAGAGCACGCCAGGTACTTCTGTCTTCCACTGCCTCCCGCAGTTTGGTCAAACTCATGCTGGTAGCTTCGAGAACACTGTCCAACCATCTCGTCCTCTGACGTCCCCTTCTCCTTGTGCCCTCCATCTTTCCCAACATCAGGGTCTTTTCCAGGGAGTCTTCTCTTCTCATGAGGTGGCCAAAGTATTGGAGCCTCAGCTTCACGATATGTCCTTCCAGTGAGCACTCAGGGCTGATTTCCTTAAGAATGGATAGGTTTGTTCTTGCAGTCCATGGGACTCTCAAGAGTCTCCTCCAGCACCATAATTCAAAAGCATCAAAAGTATGAAGTTTACTTCTGCATAAATAGGCTTACTCAGACTGCACAGCTCAGTCCATTGTAAGGAACTCTATGGTATATAGCACAGGGTGTGTCGATGTCAAGCTTGTCTGTACTTGAGACTGGTCCATTAGGATGATTGGGGAATTGCCCTATCAAGCACATCTGCCCACTGCCTCCTGACATCAGGAGGCAACATGTGGGTCCAGACGGAAAAACGGTGCCACTGGCAGCCAGCCAGTGGTAAGTGACCCAGGGTAGGGGACTCCATTGCACTGCTCCTCTCCCCATCAGCCACCTGAGGCAAAAGTCTCACAGTGCCTTTTGATAGATCTGGCCCTAACCCATAGTCACATAATTAATACTGGTCCAGGGTAAGTGTTTCAACTTACAAAAAATCCCCTTCCACCTCTGATTCCTTAATGTCTTGCCCTAAACCCTGTCCCAGTTATAGGGAGTGGAATATAACACTTGTTTCATGAGTGGGATGTGTTCGAGAAGAGCAAATACATTTTCTTCTCTTGAACTTCTAATGAGTGCATGTGTTATTTTAAACCACATAAGGAGACGGTTTGTCTAGTAATCTAGCCAGCTCTTGTTTGTAGCCTCTTTGTCCAGTTTAACTCCACCACTAAACCTGAGCCATTTTTTGGTTCTCTTTCCCAACATGTTGATACCAGATATCTGCCTTTTCTCTCTCTCTTCTCTACACATCCTGTAAATAGTTGCTGTATGAATAATGCCCTTGTACTGCAGAAACTACAAGCAATTATTTCAATCTGATTTACCCAAGATGGTATGCTTCCTGTCCTTACTATTGTGGCCTAGTCAGTAGAAAGAGCAAGGTGGCTGTCTCAGCCAGCCAGGGCAGTGGCAGTGAGGTGCTGAAGGACATACATGGGTTAAGCTAGCTTTCTTCTCCTGGGAATAATGGAGGACACTGTCCTGGCCTCAGCATTAAAATAAGATTCAACAGCCAGCCCAGTTGGCTTCTGTTTATCAACTGGGGGATGAGACACCCTCTTGTCCTTTATTTCAGGTAATAAAACACCTTGTCTGGTCCTGCTTGTGAACTCTGTATACACAGGGAGACTCTCAAAATAGTATTGGAGAAGAAACCTTAATACCATGCTACAGCTTAAATGTTAGTTAAATGACATTAATGATGCTTATCTTTCTCCAAACAGGGGAGTGTGTGAGAGTGCACAATCATATGTGTGTGTGTGTGTGTGAAAGAGGATGTTCTGGGATGTGTGCATCAATATAAATAAGAGTGACAGAACTGGGTTATATCTTTAGTATTCCAAATGACATTTTGACGATGCCTGATGACAAGGTGACAAAGGTTTTCCAAAGTGACTAGTCATCTCAGGTTTTGCATTGTTTGAGTGCCTCAATTGAGTCCAGCTTGCCTTGAATTACCTCTTTTCTTTTCTTTTTCCTTTCCTTTTCTTTTCTCCCTAGATGAGACCCTGAATGGTTAGTTATTATTAAAATAGCACTGTAAATAGAAAACAATGAGGCTGATGACATTCAGCCACCGAGTTTTGTAGAAACCCAGCCAGTTGGGTGGGGTATAAATAATATATTATTATTATTATTATTATTATTATTATTATTATTATTATTATTCTGATCAAAACACAAAGGGATAGATAGATGATAGATAGATAGATAGATAGATAGATAGATAGATAGATAGATGATAGATAGATAGATAGATAGATAGATAGATAGATAGATATATTAGAATCATAGAGTTGGAAAAGATCACAAAGATCATCTAGTCCAAACCCCTGCAATGCAGGAATCTTTTGCCCAGCATGGGGCTCTACACAACTACTAAAGATGCAGAAGGCCTGCCCCCTTTTGCATCTGACCACTCTAATCACACAACTGTAGTATCAAATCATACGTATGTTGTTAAAACACTTCATTTCCCCCTATACATCTGCTTTTCAATCTCTCTCTCTGTCTCTGTCTCTCTCTGGCATTGGTGAATTTATAAGGAGAGGAGAAATGAGAGCAATAGAAAAACAAGAATAGGATCGTTGCATTAATTTTGTTCTCTTGTATGAAAGTGTTCTCTAACAACAAAATGTTTCTTACGTGCCTGTTTCATTAATGCAAATAAGAAATAAAGGAACCTGACTGAGCATGTATCACTGTTTGCCTAATGAACGAGTTTTCCCTTGTGAACCTTGTCTGCCCTGCAGCTAAGTGGCCTGATGTGGTGAATATAACTTTATCCTCGGCAATTAGAGTCCATTCTTTTATTTTCATTTTAATCTTTAGGGTTAATTCATTTTTAATCAGGAAATACTTAACTAAAACACAAAAGCATATTGTGCATGGACCTGCTCAAGCTTAGTACATGTCACAGCATGGCTTTTATAACCTAATTTAGTTTTGTAGATCCGAGGCAGTATCCTGGCAGCAAAGGGTGTGTCGAGGTCAAGGAGTCAGCAGACAGCAAGAACTGATATCTTTGTTGCTCAGATTGGTGAACTAACCTGGCCCAGAAGATCTTACAAAGGTCAGGATGAAGCATTTGTCCTGTGGATTTCCTTGGCTGGTGATCTTTGTTGCCTGCAATTAGGGATGCTTGAGGAACTTTTGATCTTTGCAAATTACAGGACGAACAGATCTAATGTGCACCTCCCAGACTAATGTGCAGATAGCGACAAAGTTATCCATTGGATTTCACATTTTTCTGAAGGTTGCAACACACATTTTGGCTCAAAAACACACCAGATATGCAGTTAATATGTGTATTTTGAGATAACATACATTTTAAAATACCTATGTAACTGTGAATTGTTGTGTGTTTAATGAAGAAACAAGATGGGATGCATGCACAGGTAAACATCCCTTTTATTATAAAGCAGCCTTTCTCAAACTTACTTCCCCAGATGTTGTTGGACTACAACTCCCATCACCTCTGACTGCTGGCCCTGCTAGCTAGGAATGATGGGCATTGCGGTCCAACAATATTTGGCGATACAAGGTTGAGAAAGGCTCTTCTAGCCTGTGCTTCATTGGTTCATAGGGTGGGCTACAGTATAAAACATATGCAACAATTACACAAAGAGTCAAAGACAAGTATAAAAATATAAAGCACTGGACAAAGACGTGAAACAGTAATGGAAGAAGCTGGAAAGCCAGTTATTTAACAACCAGTCTTGCAAGAATGCATGGGTGAATGGTATGGCTTCAGTCAGTACAGAGAAGCAAATGGCATCAGTGCCAGATGCACTTCAGAGGGGAGAGTATTCCACAATCACAGTACCACCATAGAGGTGCCAGCACTGTACTGTGTCACAATATGCTTCACTCAGGGCCAGCCTGACCATAAGCCTTGCTGAGGCAGTCACCTAAGTGGCAGGCTCAGGAGAGCTGGCAGCCGTGACAGACCTGAAAAGGAAAGAGATAGGCATTCTCCTTTACCTTTTCCACTCCTTCAGTTGCAGATGCAGTGCTGCAAGGATCTTGCCACTGCCCGCCTGGGGAGGGATCTGGCTCCACGGGCTTTCTGCAGTTGTCACAGGCTGTGGCTTCCCACAGGGGCCACCACAGGTCAGAGGAGGAGAAGACACATGAGGGCCCCAGCTGCCACCATTCCTGTCACTGTCATCTGTGCCAGCCCCCAGCACTGGCCCCAGCCAATGAGCAAGGGGCTTTCCTGCTGCTGAGTCACCTCAAGTGGCAAAATGTCTTGGAACAGGCCCTGGCTCCACCCAAAGGTGCATCAACAAGTAGGGTCTGGGCCAGATATGGAGTGATATTTGAATGTGGCATAGAGTTATATATGTCTTGCTATGGTGGTTCACTCCAGGTAGGGTATACAGGGTAAATTTCTCCTGTTTATAACTCAGACAACCACTTTAGTGCCTGTATAGCAAATACACATTTCTTTTCTTTTTCTTTCCCACCCACCACCCAATCATGGTTGAAATCTGAACAACATTCAGGTTACTTCATTGAACGTGGAGAGTGCAAATGAGGCTCAAAGGCTCATAGAACATTTCAATTGCTTGCTTTTCTTTCAGGGTTCACATTACTCTGTCAAAGATAGCACAAATGAACTCTCATTATTTATCATTATGAAAATTGTACTCGTGGCTGCGACAGTGTAGGTAGCTCAGGTGCTGATGCAGATCCCTTATGTCGGAAAGAAGTACAGTGCTTGTTTAAGAATCGCTAAGGAGGGGGTGGATTATGGTATATTGTGGCCACAAGTCCCAAATCCACATCTTCCTATATCTGCTGCTCCCCAGATATCCATCTTCTCCAGGAGTGACCATCTATTCCAGGAGTTGGGAACTGGGAAACTCATGCCTGAGGGCTAAATGTGACCTTCCATATCTATCATCTATCATCCATCTATCATCTATCTGTCTATATCTATCTATCTATCATCTATCTATCTATCTATCTATCTATCTATCTATCTATCTATCATCTATCTATCTATATCTATCTATCTATCATCATCTATCATCTATCTATCATCTATCTATCTATCATCTCTCTCTCTCTCTCTCTCTCTCTCTCTCTCCCTCCCTCCCTCCCTCCCTCCCTCCCCCCTCTCTATCATCTCCATCTCCCTCTGAACTCTTCCTACCACACTCCCATACCAGGACACCCCCCTTTCACCATACCATACCCCCTTTGGTCCTGATTGACACTCTCTTCAAGGGTTCTTTCTTGGTCAAAATGTGTCCATCAACTGCATTAATGCCTCTGGCTTGGTTGGATGAAGAGAGGCATGTGTTGCGTGTGGGTTTAAAAACCTCTGACTTCTGACTGACTGGAAGGTAGCCCATGCCAAAAAAGCTGGAGACACATTCATTACTTTGCCCACCTTTGCCCTCTGGCCCCACCAGCATGTGGCCTCTGGAAGAGAATGTGGCCCTCTGGCTGCAAAAGGGGATATATTCAATGGGTGCTTGTTGATGTCTATGAAGTTGTTTGGATTGAATTTCCTGAGAAAATTCCTGAGAACGGTTTGCATTGAGTGGGGCTTAAATGCAGGCTGATAGTTGCAACAAATTTAAAAAATGTTGGAAATGGTGGTGGTGATGAGAAAGGATGTTGATGTGTTAGTTTCTTAATTCCTACTGAGAAGAAGCTCCCCGCTTCCATGCCACCTTTTTGCCATGTCATTTTTTTTTTACCTCTTCACATATTACCACACGATGCCTTGTATGTTTCGTTCCTAAGAGTATTGCCTGAAAGCCAAGTTACCAGCAGCAGTGAAATGGAAATCAATATGGTAAAGGTGTAAAACAGGGGAAATATGCCTGACAGCATCCTTCACAATGTAGAAACTGATCTGTAGAAAATGTAACTTGAAAAAAAGACATTGCACATACTTTTGTAAACCAAGAAATCTTCAATAAAAAATACAGTAAAAAAATGTTTTAACCACTTGGAAAAAAACTTCAAAATTTGAAGTTAATTTTGGTAATAGGCCCTTTCCCTGTTTTCTTGTACTGTATATTCGATGGCAGGCTTCCTCAGCCTCGGCCCTCCAGATGTTTTTGGCCTACAACTCTCATGATCCCTAGCTAGCATGACCAGTGGTCAGGGATGATGGGAATTGTAGTCTCAAAACATCTAGAGGGCTGAGGTTGAGGAAGCCTGTTCTATGGCTTGTATTTCTGCTATTACAGAAGTGTCCTTCATGTGCTATAAAGGTCAAGGGGGCTCCATGTCATTAAAAGGAAGTGGGACGACATTGCTCCCCTTGCCCTGAGCTCATGAGCCCCCAGACTTCTGTAAGTTGAGCACAGATGCCTAAAAAGAAGAACTCTAGGTGCAAAAGCTTCTGTGTGATCTCTTCTCCTATTCAACTATCCACAGTCAATGTGCAGATCTTGGAGGGTAGGGGGCAAGGAGGCACATTCTGGGTTGGAGATGGCATACGCAGTTCCACTTCCCCTTAATTATGTGGCATTCCCTGCATGAGTGCAATTGTGGCTAAGAAGCTACAGAATAAGCATGAGAGAAGCAAGGACCAGTTAGAGGTGGGCAGCTCAATAGAGTGCCTAGACGTTGCTGTGGTGTGTTGTCTGGGAGAAAAGAAAGCAGAGACTCTTTCCTGACCAGAGAGTGTTATATGGCAGTACCAATGCTGCAGTGACACTTTGATGCTTTTTCGTCATTATTTCATCCAGCTGTTTTTGCACTGAGCCTCCTGACCAGGTGCTCCAATGCAAGAGCAGTTGTACAGCTTTGCCTTTCTGAAAGTGGTGGAGAAGGCTCATCAATTCCTATTTTGTTTTTCTTCCCAGTTCCTGGTACACAAATGTGCTTAAAGACTGTATTTATTAAAAAAACACACACACACCACACACACACACTCTTGAACAGTTAACTAAAGAATAAGAAATATATAATATGTTAGTTCTACTCTTTCCCCTCTGGTACGCACCCAGAATTGTTTTCAAATAGTTCTAACAGAATTGCTTCTCTCCATTCACTGTCATTGGTGGCTGAGTTAATGGGACTGCTGAGGAGTGGACTCAAATCAGTAGAAAACTCCCATTCATGCCAATGGGCTTTTGATCAGCCTCTCATTCTTCTCCAAACTGCTGACTGCAACTGTACCATGGTATGCCTGGTGCTGACTATGCAAGGTGTTTGTTCTTCTGCTTAAATGGGGAGAAGGTGGAGATTTGCCAACAGATTGTTTCTTTGGAAATTTTGTTTTAGTCTCCTTGCAGCTGTTTATATAAAGAGGATATAAAAATAATCACACATATATTCCTTAAAAAATAAAATGGTGCTTTTGCATTAAGGCATCTCAAAGCTGAGGCTAGTGCAATTCTTGATGAAAGACGATCAGCTAGGGCTTATTCTGCAGTAAACATCCATTTATCTCATGTGAATAGGGAGTTAGCATAAAGTGATCACAAGTTGGCAATAAACCAGGGCTTATCTTCTCTTTAACATACAGGTCATATGTTTAAAATGGAATTGGAATATTACCATCTTTCCTTAAATTGACAAATCACTCTCCTGTGTTAATCTTCCATATATTAAAAAGTTGTTTGGTTGATTATTTACCCACATAATTTAGCATACCCCCCTTCAGCTTAAATTGAGGATAGCATACAATTAAAGAGATAAAAGAGACTGAAACATCAATTAAAGCAAAAACTAAAGGATAAAAACATAAGCAAACTAAAAAGGTAAGGCAACTGCAATTTCCAGTAAAAGCAGATAAGATATTTAAAAATCTGGGTAAGGAAAGATCTAGGTGAAGCTGGGTAAATTGAAAGGTCTTTGCCAGGTATCCAAAAGACTTGGCTCCAGGCCTTGATCTTGTGGGAAAGAGTTCCATACATGAGCTGCCACTACTGAAAAGGCCCTTTCCCTGATTGCCACTTTCCTCACTATACCCAGAGAAGGGTCTCTGCACATGATATTAGTACAGTTTGTGGGGGGTTAGTCAGACCTTTAGATGTTGGAGTTCCTAGATGCACAAGCTTCAAATGTTAAGACCAGTATTTTGAATTGTTCTGTGAAATGGACTGATAGCCGGTAAAACTATTTAAATACTGCAGTTGTGTGCTCTGTCTTACAATGATCTATCAGCAGTGTTCAGAACCAATTGAAATATCCAAGTAGTTCCGAAATGCAGCACCACACATATAATGAATCTCAGTTGTCTAAACAGGATCATACAAGAGCACAAATAAGGTGGAGGCAGCAACTGGCACAGCACCCACAGTGCCACAGATGTCAGTTGGGCATCCAAAAACAAAGCTGGATCTAACAATGGGACTCCCAAACCTGAAATTTCATCATTTAGGGAAGTGTACAACTCAATCCAGAATAAGTTGAACACCCCTTCCTTGGTTCACTACCAACCTTACCTCCATCCTGTCTGAAATGAGCTTCATTTTATTGCCCTTTATTGAAGCCATTATGCATATCAGATCTGATGTAATGTTTCAAGTGCATCACCTGAATCAGATACAAAGAAACAGAGCTGGGTGACATTAGCACATTGATGATACCTCACTCCGGATTCCTGGATGCTCTCACTTACTGGTTTCATGTAGATGATAAACAGAATGAGGTATGAAGTAGAACCCAGTGGAATACAACAGCAGAAGGATCATGGGCAGATCAGTGAAATTCCAGAACCACTTCCTGGAACTGGCTGTCAGTGTGCAACCAATCACCATCCAATACAACTTGTTCAGAACAATGGGGGGTATGGCCAATAGTATCAAAAGCTGCCAAGAGGCCCAGGAGACTTTTCAGGGCTGCATGTTTCGGTTCTTCTAACCTAGCTTATCAGTATAACTAAGTATCAGTACCAAACCTGGGATCCATATAATCCCAGAATGTCTGAAGTTGGCAATTAAGGGTACATGCACTATTGATTAGGTGTTTTGGCATCAAACCGGAAGCTGGGGAAATGGATAGGAAGACTTCACCGGTAAACAAAGTGACCTTTTCCCAGGAGGTTCTTTGCTTTGATATGGTAGGAAGTAGGTCATGCAGATTTCACAGTCACGTTGAGTTGTAAGTGGCTTTCAGTTAACATTTCAGAAAAAAGGACTAGTAAGCCCAATAAATAATAAAGTACCAATAATTAGACTCCCCTCCTTCAGTGTGTCACCAGCAACAGGCAGAAAACAAGCACAGTATTGACAGCTTGACGGGTGGTGGTGGTTTTGTATAATGGGGTACAAAATGTATCCAGGACGTGCTTGCAATCCTTTCAAAAAGCAACCAATCTCAGAATGCAGAAGTAAGGACACCGACTATTCAGTACTACTAGCGAGGAAGCCACTTTGAATTCTAAGTCAACTGAACTGCTAAGGCAACTCCTAGTAAGAATTGGACTAATGCATTGCGAAGGACCAAGGTTTGCTTTGCTAAAGAGGAACAAAAATGTTTTGCATAGAAACATGGAAATGGACTCCCTTCAGGTTCAAAGCATAACAGCTGGGAATGCAGATTACTAGCGACTGTGTGGAAAAGTTTAATTTGCACCTGTAAACTTATGAAATCAGGTGAAATTTAACTTTGCTGTGAATATTTTTCCAGTTCCATAAAACACAGAGACACTCATCACCCACTCCCTCACTAACATTGGGCCAAGTGTTTAAGTGAGCAAACATAAGCACATCATCCTTAAAGCGTCCACCAACTAACCAAACATTGTGGTGATACACAATCTGATACACAGTTTACAGCTTTGTAATGGGAAGGGGAGAGAGAGCGAGAGAGTGCTGAGAAGATTTCCAAACTCTTTCCATTTTCCCCCACACAAAAGTCAACTTTACACACAAAAGCACCATTGACAATTAATCTCACTCTTTTTCTCAATGTCCTCAGCACCCCAGAACTAAATAACATAGTAATGGATCTATTCAGTAAACATTTACTTAAACTAGACTTCCTGCATTTCCACAACATCAAGAAATATGCTTTTATGATTTTTCTTTTTGTTTGTTTTGGTATGGTATTGTCTTTGTTTGTTGTTGCTAACTGCTTTGGGCACTGTGTTCAGGATGGGAGAAAACAAACAAACAATAATAACAAACTCCTCAAAATAATTTATGTAATAACCTTGAAATTTACTCCAAACGATCCCAGATATATTCGCTGCACAGATAACATCTGCTTCCTGGCCCCAGTCTGGATTCAGACTTAGTCACGATTAGAGTGACTCAGGCTCTAACCTTAACCCCACCGACCTGGGATTAAGCCCCACTCAATTCAGTGCACTTAAGTAGACATGGTTGGGACAGCAGTGTAAGTCTGGATCCAATTGATTGACTGTAGTATCAGCTGGGGATCCTATCCTGAGAATCATCATCATCATTAGTAGATTTTTACACCACCCTTCATAAAAAGATCTCAGGATGGTTCACAAGATAAAAATAGAATATAAAAGCACAAACAAATAGTTAAAACTTTCCTCCACAAAGGAAACAAAAAATACAAAAAAGGAACAAGTGTGTCCCTTTTGCGATAGAATTTCGTCCAATATCTTCTAGCTAAACTTTTGCAATTACAGAAAACTACCCCTTGGCAGCCAATTCACAACATCTTTAAAAAGCTATAGGTATGCTTCCTTTCACTGCATTCTCCTTGTCTCCAAATCTATGCAAATGACTTGTTAGAGCTGAACCAAATCTGCCTATCATAAATTCTGAATGGCATCATTATAAATCCAATGGCCAAATTTATCTTAGGGGGAACTTATCTTAGGAAAACGGTCACCTTCAAAAGCAGAATGGCTGGCAAGACCTATTACATCACCTGCAAGCCCAGCATTGTAATATATGTTACAGAGTGCAAATGCCCTGGATGTCGCATGCAGTATACTAGGAAAACATCTATGGACCTTTGCCCCATCCGGAAATCACAAGTCAGCAATCACAGCATAAATGCTTGAACAGCCTGTTGCAAGATGTTTTAATATAGGTGACCGTATCCTTTCAGATATAAAAAAAGCATTCCTAATTGAAAAGTCATCCAATCTTGGACTAGTGAGAAATGCAGGGCAGGGGGCACATTTCATAAACACCCAGTGCCCTAAGCTGGAGGATAATACTTCAACTTTCACATTTTTTATTTTTATTTTATTTAAAAAAACTGTATTGTGTATGCATGCACACACATTTTTTTATCCAAGTTGCTCCAGGTGGCTTACACATTACTCCCTCTCCATTTCACCCTCACAACAACCCTCTAGGGTAGATTAGGTGGAAAGGTCATGACTGGCCCAAGTTCACCCAGCGAGCTTTATGTCTGAGTGGGGATTTGAACTCTGGTCTCCCAGGCCCTGGTCCGGCACTCTAGCCACTACATCACATATGGCAGATATCACTATCCTAAGTATTATCTCCAGGAGGATTCTTAGAAATATTGCCTTGGTTACCAGTGCTCAGTTTGAAATCCAACTCTAACCCTATTTACATATTATATGCATGTAGGGGTGGGACACCTATCTCAGGGGTCAAATGCAGTTTTTCAGGAAGACGTTTCTATTTGGCCTTAGAGACCCTGCCCACATGTCAGGAATCCAGTCCCCGGCTTGATAACACAGTGAACATAATTCATTAAAAGGATGATTTATTGTCAAAACAAACAGATAACTCCGGACAGCTCTAACACAGCCTCTGCCATCATCAATCATGATGACCCGTCTAAGGAGTCTTTCCTCTTACACCAACATAAACAGAACCTATGATGCTTACATTTCTGATTCTGTTTCCTGTCATACACCCTCCCCCAGGGACAACTCTGAGGGCTCATTGGATCCCCTCCAACTTCTTCCTGAGAAGACAGACTGTCAATCTTCTCTTCTGTGCCTTTTCCCTCCCCCTGAGAGAACTGGCTGAGATCCTGCTCACTCAAGATAGTTCCCTTGCCAACCTGCATTCCAAGGGACGGTGGAGTTACCCCTGTCTGATGTGAACTCTGCTCAGCCTGCATGTGATTTGACTCTCTCTGTTCTACAGCAGGCTGCAACCTTTCACTTAGAGCTGTCTCAGTCCTGACACCATGCAATGCCCCTCCCCATGGGTCATGCCATCCTTGAGTACTTTTCCCGGCTGGAGTATGCCCTTCAACTCTTGCTTGCCTGAAAGGGGGATGGAGAGATGGGGAGCATGTGTGCAGAAGCCTCCAACCTACTGTACAAAGCTAAGAGAGTCACATTCTTTGGTCTTCCCACCTGCACCCAACCTTGGCCACCACTAACATGTCGCCTCCAGAAAAAGGTTCTCCATCTCTGATGCTAAGCTTCTGTGTCAATAATGAGAAGGTAGGTTGTGGTGCTGGTTCTGCTCCCAGTGTCACAAGCTTTGTTTTATCAGCCACTTATTTACATATACATTTCAGAGTAGGTGTGTGTGTGATTGCATCCCATGAGGATTTTAAATCTAGGTGGATGCAGCACTATTTCATTGTTTTTCACATCATGTATGCATCTATTAGCACATACGCACTTTTCTATATTCTCCACTGCAGTTGTTATGTGATCATGAATAAGCAGCAAAGCAGTCTCTGCAACTGGAATGGAGTCAGCCAGCTGCTAAGATGTGTGTTCGAGTTTTTATTAAAAAACCAGAGCACAGCCAGCAGCTGAATCCTAATTGTAGCAATTCACATTTATGGAGTTTAAAAACCTTTCTGGTTTTCTTCCGAACAGGTGGATTTTCCACTACTGAGGGAGCCTGAGCAGAAATTAACTAGAGCTCAGAAATAGTTGCATTCTTTTAGCTATATTGTATTTCCCTATTGTCTGCAGCGTTTTGATCCAGGAAAAAGCATTATGCGTATGAACTGGTGATGTGCTTCAATTACAGTCTCTTCTCCTCGGCAAATATTGGAAATAATGATTCTTTAAAGAAATAGTTTTCCTTCTCATGTGAAACTCTCTCAAACATAGTCAGATCCTGAGCCAACCCTACATTAGGCAGAGTGAGGAGCACAACTCATGTGGCAAATGCAGAGTGGTTGTGAATTGTTAGAAGACAGAGCTGTGTGCGCAACTTGTTCTGAGCCACCCAAGCTAGCCTGCGGTCGTTGGGTGTGGTCCCATTGCCAGAGCTGAAGCATGTTTCAACTACCAGTCTGGTCAGCTTTTGAACACAGAACAGGAGATGTTCTACATTATTGTTTGCCCCAGGCAGCAAGATATCTTGGGCTAGCCCTGGTGGGGTCCATCTAATCTAGCACTGTCTACTCCAAGATCTCAGATGGAAGACCTTGGTGAAGGGAGATGCTGAAGACTGAACCTGGGACCTTCCATATATAAATGTGTTCATGGTAGAAATCCTTTCAGAACCAGGGGTGAGAAGATGTCATGTTATGCTCTCCAAAGTTTTTATAAGCATTAGGAAAGGTTAAGAAAAGTGGAGAGAAGCAGCAGCCAGTCTTGCCCTACTGGATAGGAAAAACACCCCATATTCATTTTAAGTGTGTGTAGTCAATATGCAGACTCTAAAATAAGATAATTACTATTTTACTACTTACTTCATACAAAAATATACATGAAACTCTTTCATTTTGGACACACCTTGATAGATGAAACTGTTCAAAATGGGGGTGTATAGCATAAGGTAAGTTTGGATCTATCTATCCTAGAAGGAAATTGTCAATTACTAAATAATACTGTATGAAAGGCAAGTGAATGTCAAAACTGAGATAGATCAAACACAGTGTAGTTACATGTTTTGGCTTCCACCTTCCACAGCAAAACATTAGGGATTAATATTTGGAATGGAATAACTCTAAGAAGTGTGGCATATGCAAGAAAATTAGACAAAATGTGTTGTCTTTAATCTTAAGTTCCTGGTCTGATAGGACCCTTTATACATCTAAAACTTCTATTTTCCTTCTAATATCCCTCGATTTGATGGTTGCTCTGAAGCAAGGATGGGAAATCTGTGGACCTCCAGAAGGTGATGGATTACAACTTCCACCATCCCTGATCATTGACCATGCTGACTGGATCTGATGGAAGTTGTAGTCTGAAAATATCTGGAAGGCCGCAAATTCCCCATCTCTGTTCTGTAGGAAATAGTTCTAAGTCAGATAAGTTGTGTCTATGAGAAAAGTTTTAAACAGCTTGCGCGCGCGCGCGCACACACACACACACACACACACATTTTATATACATAGACATATACCCACTTGTTCTATCTAAACCATGTATAAATGCCTACTATTGTTTTACCAATGTATTGGGCATGGCACCCATGGAACATAGATTTAACAATACTAATAGTATTAATATCATAGTTAGATGTACAGACAGAAAGGAAGTATGTGTACCTATCTGCCTATTTTATACACTTCTGCTAATTTGTACAATTAGGTTTGTACTCCTGACAATAGTATCATAATGATTCAAAATCTGAAATATGGAATTGATATGAGGGGGAAATGCAATTCCTTCCACTTTGGAAAATTCAAAGGGAGAATAACATTTTTTGAGAGAGAAAAATTAAGTCAGGTCATGTCATTTTACAATAGTGGTATGGAACAAACAGAGCAAAATAACAGCTGCCATTTTAGTTCAATAGACCTTGAACCCCCTTGTGATACTGTTTGGAGCCTGCAGCGTAGGAAGAGTTGAAAGGTCTATTGTAAACGACTCAAAATTCTATTTATTAATTAGACTAGTCAGAGGCTGCTTTGTATTTGAAACAATGACTAACCTTTATTCCTGGGGTGTAGCTAAGCCCTTAAGCTAATTTGATTTCCTGCTTTTGCTTATATTTAACAATACTTTACCTTTATTTAGTTATTGCTCTGGATTGAACTTTCAGTGTTTAGATTTCTCTTTTATGTTTCAGATTGCCTGCTCTTTGAAGAAAGGAGGGGGGACCCATCTCATTGTAATGGCATTAAGGGTTTGACCAGATGGTTCCAGCCAGGTACACTCCAGAGAGCTATCCAATAAACACATTTCTCTCCATGCCTGTGTTTATCTCAGGTCATTGAAACAGGAGAGGGGAAACAGTTGCATAGCTAACTTACAGGCTGGAGAACAGTCTTTTGTTTTTGTTTTTTAAAGTCCTATCCCACCATTTATTCCCTTCTGCCAGCTTTTTCTTTCTTTCTGCATTTCTTCCAGCTGGATTGAAGAACAGAAATAAACCACCAGGAGGGAGAATTTTAGGGGTGAATTGTTGGGTGTGGTAGGGAAAGAGTTAAACACCCCTTATTACCTGTTGGTTTGCTCCTATAAATGGCCTGTTGTATTACCATTTTCTAGCAAAGTTGTGGTGAAACATATGTCTGCCAAGTTAATGGGATGTTCAGTACAAAATGTCAATACAGGGTGTTGTGAGGACGTGGTGGAGTTCACAGCATCCTTGGTTATTTCAGGGTCACCTGCTTCTTTAAAGTGGCTGCAGTCCACCTGGGATGCAGAAGAGCAAGAGGTGGTGTGAGGCTTTTTTTTACACTCTGCCGATTGGACATGGACCAGCTGCAGCCATAAAGATCTAATGAAAGGTTCCTGGAGTCAATGGGCTTACATTATCCTGTGAAAATAGTTGGGGGAGGAAAGAAATGAGTGTGAAGGTATCATGAGTCACAGGAGAGACTGATCCTAAATATCCAATTCAGGAGAGACTGATCCTACACATCAGACTTCTTTCTCCTCTCTCCTTGTCCCCACAAAAGCCCATAGAAAGCAGCTTTAAGAAAACCCACTGAGGACTTTGAAGCCAGAGGCAACACAGAGTTTGAAGCTATTGCTCCAGATCTTTCTCCAAGGACAATATGTAAGAAGACTGCACCTCTTGAGAGCAGGACTTGCATGGGGTGATGGATTTAAATTGTGTTGAATGCAAATAGTGCACTCCTGAGAGTTCCTTAGCAGCAAAGCCAAATGTGAGCCCTGCTACTTTCAGCAGGGATCAGATCCACACAGGTGGACACCCTACTTCCACCCATGTTGCAGCTCCCCTGACATGCCACCCTCCATGTGTTTTGAAGTCCAATTCTCACCATCCCTGGCCATGTCTCACTATAGTTGTGGTCCAAAATATTTGGAGGCATCAAGTTGGAGAAGGCTGCTCTAGAGCTTGTTTGTACCATCTTGATCAATGCAGAGCAGATTGTCCGGGTAAGGTTGCCCTGCTAATGTTGAAGAGGTGGAGAACATCCCAGAAATATTCACTTAGGTGACTTTTTCATTTGTTTATGCATACACAAGTTGGTGATTGTACTGTGCATTGTTTGCCTTTTCTATTCTATTCCACAATTGCCTTTTTAATTATTGTTTGTTGTGCCAATGAGATCTCATTTCTGCCTTGAATTTGTTACCACAGAATACACACACAAACCTCATACAGATAGAGCAAGCATGCATTTGCAATACCAGCAAGGAAGAATACAAAATGTTATAAAGCTAAAAAGCAATGTTAGAAATGTGTGCCGGGGGAGGTGGGATTCCACGAGGACATTGGAAGTAAGGGAAAAGGCTAAAGATACTGTTGGTCCCTTGACTGCAAGAAAAGGTTAGGGTTTTGTTTTTTATTAGTTCTGTGCTACAACCTGGCCTCCAATTTCCACAAAGTTTTCTTCATCTAAGGCTTCTGTTTTTCTGATGCAGTCCCAGGGTGCTTCTGAATTATTTTAGAATTCTACTGGGTGTGGGGTTGAGCTTGCATTTTCATTGCAAGATGCCTAAGGCCACATTCACATCATACATTTAAAGTGCTATGATGCCACTTTAAACAATCATGGCTTTCCCTAAAGAATTCTATAGTTCATTAAGGTTGCTGGGAATTGTTAGGAGACCCCCATTTCTCTCACAGAACCAAAATTCTCAGAGTTCCTATGAAAAGGGGTTGGTTGTTAAGCCAGCCTGAGAAATGTAGCTCTGGACGGGTATCTGGGATCTCCAAACAACTCTCAGTACCCTTATTAAAATACAGCTCCCATAATTCTTTGGCAGAAGCTATGACTGTCTGAATTGGTATCATTGTGCTTAAATACAGTGGTGTCCAAAGAAGGCCAGATTTGATGAAGTGAAGGGCCGTGAGGGCCAACCAAGGGGTCGGCCAAAGTTGTTGACCTTTTTACCTTTTTTTAGGATTGGAGATGTTGAGCCACAGGGGCCTAATTAAACTGACTGGTGGGCTGGATTAGGCCCCCAATAAAGAAGAGGCAAGACTCAAGTACCGTATGTGGGGCTGAACTAGGGTCATATTTTATTCAAATGTCACCAGAAGGTAAACCATGTGTGGGAGCAAGTCTAATTCCACAGAACTTGGGCAAGGCCATGACTTGATCATAGCCCCTTGCACAAGGCCCAGCCTCAATAGGGAGACTTTCCAGCCCTAGCCCAGCAGCACATAACTCCTGGTAGATGAGTCCAGGAAGCAGCACAAGTCACACAACCTGAAAGGGCCTGGTACGTCCCTCATCTCCAAAGGTGCTCACCTGTTCATCTTACCATCCTCCCATTTCCACCTACCTGCCAAAATATGACCAATTTAGCCTGTTTAGCAACACTCACTTCTAACACACTTAACTCCATGATGTAAGCACAAAGGAAGCATAAATTTCCTTTCCACTTGAGCCAAATTGCTGATAAACAAAGAATTCCTATTCAGCCTCAGTCGCCATGGATGGTGGGCGTTGTACTCCAATAACATCTAGAAGATGCCTTGTTTGCTACTCCTAACTCAGCACAACAAATACTCTTGCCCCAGCCATCAGCACTTTCTCTCCTTTGTTATTTTTTAATGCAATCTCTTTTCTCATTTATTGATGGGTTATGATGAAAAGCACAAAGAAGAAATCAGCAGATATAGAAAAGACCCAGCTGCCCAGTAATTTGCTTGTTTTTTTGTCAGAGGAAAAATAGTTGTATCAGATGATGAGCAGAATTGGTGTACATATTAAAGATGGGTCAAGAATCATGATAGGAAAAGTCTGTCACATAACATGTGGCTACCTTGCATGAGAAGTCATGATAAATCAATCCATCTTTCTAACTCCTGATATGCAATGCATCAACTGCCTTGGGGATATGTGTTCAAAAAGCAAAATATCAATCTAAAAATAAATAGCTACATCCCCACCTCCCTACCTAACCATCCTTGCATGCTGGTGGATGTAGAAATCCCAGAGCCACTAAGACAGCAAATTTAAGCAGATTGAGAGTTTGGCTCTCAGGGATACTAAAAATCATCAGCATAAATTAACCAAGTTATTCGTGAGAGATGAGTAAGATGAAGAGCTTTTAGTAAGTAAAGCATCACTTCAATTTGAGGGTTTAATTTTTTTAAAAAAATATGTTATTAATGAAATGAGTGATGTAAGAGATACTTTTCATATGTTATGATTCTATGGAAACCCAAGGTGGGGCAGAAAGGGTGGAAATGGGGAATTAATTTTCAAAATGGTGAAGCAAGGCTTGTGAATGGAAGACTGAATAGTGATTATTTGATATCTAATATTATTTCAGTGCTAATGTAAGCATTTATTTTAAAAAAAGGAATGCTAATGATCTTATAAAGATGGGGAGAAACAGATAGATATACTAGATGCAGCTACATTTCATATTAGCAGGGATGAATGATTATGTCAACTTCTGTCTTTCTGTTTTTTCTTCCCCCCCAAACTTAAGTTCTGTTTTCATATTTTCACATCAGTTTGTGATTCATTTTTTTAAGTCATCCTAAAAAAATTGCCAACATTTTAGTGTGAATTTCTCCTAAACTGTACATTTTGGTATGCAATTTTGCCTAACAGACATATCTTTGCAAAGCAATTTCTCCTAATGGAACACAGGTTTGCATGTTATTTTCACTGATTTATGTATTTCCATGCACATTTACCCTAATATATGTGGGAAATCCAGCCTCATATGACCAGCATGCTTAGCTCTAGTTAATGCAAAAAGGGGTAAGACCATAGAGTAAGCTGTTTTGCCATACTTGACTAGGTTGACTATGCCCCCTCTTATTGAGTGGGGAAGGATCACCTAGTTTAGAAACATTTTACCAAGTTCTGTAACTAAGGTTTTCTGCTTGAGATCTGTTGCATGGGAAAACACATTAAGCTGACCTTTGACAAGTTTGTAAGTAAATCATTTTGATAGCTTACCAAACTGTGTGGTCTTTTCTATGCTACAGAGGGAGAAAGAGGAAGCCTTGTAAGTGACTTAAAGAGGGGATCTTTTAAAGGTCTAACAGCCTACATTTTCATGCTTTGCTGCATGTTTTGTGCTTTTAAAATATCTGCTGGGGCTCTCTTACCAGAGAGTGCTTGCCCCATGTCTGGGGCAAACTCTTTTATTAGCCAAAACCAACCATAACTGACAATATGCAGTATGTACTTTTGTACACATTACTTGGCTGGACAACTGCCTTGCAAAATTCAGAACTTGTTGTTTTTAAAAAATTGCATTTTGTTTTAGAAAGTGTGCATCAGGTAAATTCACCTTTACATGTGAAGTGAATCAAATCCCTCCCCAAGTCCGGCATGTTAGCATATGTAACCATGGTTTGATACCTTAGAAAGGCAAATATCATTTGGGGGATGGATTTATATTAGTCGAGGTGCTTAACGCTTTCACTATCCTGTTTATCACTTCAAATGTACCACAGTGGTTCCCTTGCATATGGTTTGTAAGGGCAAGTTCAGAGTTACTATAAGGTTCCTTATGGCCTTCACCAGTACAACATAAAGGCATCCATGTTCTTCCTAGTATATATTAATTGAACCAGCTACTCCGGCAATATATGAATAGTATGGGAGACTATAGAACACTGCACTCCTGTCTAGATTAATGGGCTATAGAAGATTAATTAATAGATAAGGATTTTTTTGAGAAACAGGTTTGGGTTTTTTGCTGAGCTTGTAGTGATTATTAACAGATGTTGATCTCCTTTAATATTTTGCACAACAGCTTATTTCTTTCCTAACCACTCAGTAAGACTAAATGAAATTCCCCATCTGTATTTTATTTTTTTCTCCTCATGCAGATTGTCAAGAATCTAAGCTCATGTTCTCTTCTCAGTATTGCTGGATGTAAATCTGCTAATATTTCCAACTCCATGTCAGAAATCTTTAGGGGGTGTCCTGCTCATACCTTTTGCATTTCATCTTTTACTCTGTGACATATACAAGCCAGCCTTGTGTAATTTATTGGAAGTCTGATATATAAAAAAACAAAACATGAAACTTAAACTAACCCAAAAAAATGCACCCCCATGTTTGGCACTATGTTGGTCTTTCAAGACTGATACACATAGGCTGCAGATGACCAGTTGTCCTTCTCACTTGGCAAGATGATACAAAAGGCTTACCAAGGAGCTACACGATCATCTTATTAACTTATTCTTTAGCACTTGTTAAATAATTGTCCAGCCACCTATTGGAACATCTGAAGGATATTGGCATATCTGTCATATTTGACCCAATTAACTATACTTGCAGAGATCACAAATGATAGTGGAACATCCGTAGGATATGACCCCATATGCTACAGAAGAAGCCTCATTTGTGCTTCATTAGAGAAATCTGAATATTGAATGAACTCTGCAGCCATGCTTATAAGACAAAACCATATTGACTTATGAGATGGATGTGGCTTCCTGGAAGATGTTTATCTGAAAAGTTTTCTTGTTGCATTGACTCTGTTGATTCATCTAAGGTGCATACATGTCACTCTTCAGATAAAAAGTTCCAGGGCACCTCATGCAATCACATAAAAACAATAAAACAATAATAAATACAAAATAAAACCTACTAATAAATGCCACAGAAATCAACAGAAGCACAGCTGAGGCATAAAACAGAACAGAACCTCGTACCTACGGGACCGCCTCTCCTGGTATGCCCCACAGAGAAACTTACGGTCTTCAAATAAAAACATCTTGAAGGTCCCAGGCCACAGAGAAGTTAGGCTGGCCTCAACTAGAGCCAGGGCTTTTTCGGCTGTGGCTCCGACCTGGTGGAACACTCTGTCACAAGAGACTAGGGCCCTGCGGGACTTGACATCTTTCCGCAGGGCCTGCAAGACAGAGCTGTTCCGCCAGGCCTTTGGCCAGGGCACAGCCTGACTCCCTCCCTCGGCAATCTTCGCAGAGCTCTGGCCCAATGGTGGCCAGTGGCTTGAATTTAATTAATTTTATAATGAATGATTTTAGAGTGTTGTTTATGTTGTACTTTTGTATTGTTTTATTGTTGTTAGCCGCCCTGAGCCCGGCTTCGGCCGGGGAGGGCGGGATATAAATAAAATTTATTATTATTATTATTATTATTATTATTATTATTATTATTAAAGCTATAAATTTAAACCATCTATGGCAGGAGTATGGCAGGAACTGTGTCCCCCAGCTCTTATTAGCCCCAGTCAGTGTGGCCTATGACCAGGGATAACCAGAGTTGTAGTCTTGAGTGCATACACATTCAGTTTATCTTCAGTGATATGCTGAAGAACCTGCACAAATAAAAAAAAAGTCATTGCCTGGCAGTGGAAATATATCAGATTTGAAACCAGGCAAACCTCCCTGAGGATGAAGCGCCACATATGAAGCATCAGAACTGAGAAAGTACTCTTGCAAGTCACTGCCTGGCAAACTTCAAAGGGCTTGAAGGAGAGCCTCCAATGATAATCATAAAGTTCAAGCATGATTCTGAAGAAGATAGACCTTTAGGTAGCTAAAGCCCTAAGCCATTTAAGGAATTAAAGGTAATTGCCAGCACTTTGAATAACAGAGAAATGAATCACCAGCCAGTACAAATGTTTGAAAACTGGTGAAATATATATTCTGTGAAAGGTCCCAGTTAGCAGTCTGCAGCTACCTGAAGTTTATGAGAAGTCTTCGAAGACAACCTTGCATGTGTTGCAGTAGTCTAACCTGGAGGTTGCCAAGACATAGGTAAATTGTGGGCTGGCTGTCTATGTGCAAAAGTGGTCACTACTGGTGCACCAGTATTGGCTGGTAGAAGATGCTGAGTACCAGAGATTTGATTTGGGCCTCCAGTGGTAGTGCTGGAATTAAAAGCACCCCATAATCTGTGAATCTGACATTTATTTATTCACGGGATAGTCCAACTTCATTTCTGAACAAGTTGGACACCAGCTCAATGGTCAGATGAACTACCCACCAACAGAACCCCCATCTTGTTTGTGTTGAGTGTGAGTTATCTAGTCCATTGGTGTTCTAATACATCAATCTAGCATCTCCATTGCCTCACCTGAATCTATGAAAATGGTGTTATGTATTGAAGTCTGTGCATAGTATACTCTAGTGTCAACATGTTGAGAAGCAAATTGCTATATGGATTAATGTGCATTAGAAAGCAACATGCCTGCAAAATGGGAAACTGGGGGAAATAGCTTTTGGTGTGAAAATGCAATTACTTCATTTCAATTTAATATTTGAATTTAAGAAGATCTGTTTAATCACCACTGCTGCTTAAATGTGGAGTATCATTGAAATGGAATACTTTTGTGTGCATGTGTTCCATGCAATTGATGTAAAATATAATATGCTGTTCTTTTTCTTTTTCTAGCAAAAAAATAAAGAAAATCTCTTAGAGCCAATAATAATGTGCTGTCAAGGAAAACACTGTATTTTTTGGGGGGGGGGGAGAAAATGTTAGGAGTTCCTGTTACAGTAAGCCATTTCAGGCAATCCAGGAAAACAAGTTTTGGAGAGTCATGTGCTTGCTCATGTAACCTTGTAGCCAATTGCCTGATAGGGTCACTCTTCATTGCATGCCTGAATAAGCCCATTAGGTTTGAAGACACTGCAGAGAATATATTTTTTAAAAAAATGCACCAGCAATTCAGCATGAAGAAGCACTGAAAATATTTGCTAATGCAGAAGCTACTGGAGATGTTTTAGACTGACTTTGATCAACACATTGTCACTAACTCTAAGAAAGTGCTAATTTTGGGAATGGAGGAGAAAAACCAACCTTACCCAGAGGGAATAGTGATGTTCAGCTTAGTTATTTGGCTATTTTGCAAAAAGTCCACAACAGATTTTGCTCTGTGGAGCTCTCTCATTGGCCTGCATGATCTTTGGCAGGGTCAGGGATTTAGGAATACAGTGGTACCTCGGGTTACAAACGCTTCAGGTTACATACGCTTCAGGTTACAGACTCCGCTAACCCAGAAATAGTACCTCAGGTTAAGAACTTTGCTTCAGGATGAGAACAGAAATCATGCTCTGGTGGCATGGCGACAGCAGGAGGCCCCATTAGCTAAAGTGGTGCTTCAGCTTAAGAACAGTTTCAGGTTAAGAACGGACCTCCAGAACGAATTAAGTACTTAACCCAAGGTACCACTGTACTTTGAGCAAGCAAGACTTAGCAGTGCTGTTATCACAGGGCAAGAGCCAGGTAGCTAGGCAAATACAGAATTCCAACATGAGTGAACAACACCCTCTTCCTTGATATCCTGATTCACTGTATAATAATTCTATAAAATTATGAAGCAAACACCTCAGAGTGTACAGAGCACCAATGGCTGTGAGGAAGTTTGTTTACCTGCTCTATCAGATGAAGCCTATTTTTACATGCAAGTGATAAATCAGGAGAACCACACTGGTTGGATCTGTACATGGGAAGCATGTACCTGTGGCAGGTAATGACACTGCAGTATGTTCAAACCTAGCCAAGAACAATGGAGAAAGGGAAAGAGCTGTAAATTAAATTCCTGCTGGTGCTGCTAACACTTGAAATATTTTTTTCTTAAAAAAAGCGTACCTGAACAGGGCATGGTGGGGTGGTTCTATAGCACGACGGGGAACCTGTAACCCACCGGATGTTGTTGGATCCAACTCCTTTCATGCCTGGTCATTGAACATACTGTTGATGAAAACTGGCATCCAATAACATTTGGAGGGATGCAGGTTCATCATTCTCTATAGAAAAGGGGCTGCAATGTATTGATTAGGAGGTGAAATGCAGAACAGGCTCAGCATTATTTCCAGGTGGCTGAGCTTAGGAATTTTTAACAATTTTTAACATGGTCATGTGATGTGCACAGCCTTTAAGAAATGGCTGTTAGAGGAGAAACAGTCTTGCCCTTACTTATCTAGCAAATGATCACAAAGCCTCCCCCACCCACCCCCGGTCTGGAAAATGCTTCTGATGCTTGCCCTCCCCCTTCAGTTGGTAAATTTGGTGCCAGTGTGATAATGGATTTTGTCATTTGTTTTGCAATATGCAACTCAAAATTTGTGCATGAACCATCAGCTTTATTTATCGTTGTACATCCCCATCAGTGGTGAATATCTGCTTTACTTGGAAATTATACATGCTCTCAGGGTTATAATCAGCTAAATTTTCAAATGCATAACTATAACATTATTGCACTGAACATAATGGCCCACTCCTTTCATAGTACCTGATCTTTTCCTTTTATTTTGTCTACTAATTGTGGTGTTCCTCCAACTCTTTAGAAATCAATTATGTTTCTTGATTTAGAGCAGCTGCTAGATTTATAAACCAGTTCCTCTCTAATAAGATTACAAAAACTTCTTTCAAGCTGGCTTTAGCTGAGCACGGTAGACATCAAAGGTCACTTGAGTGCAATTTCTGTACTACATTGAAACCATATGCTACATTGTGACCCAACAGCCATAAATTATGTCCAAACAGGCTATTTATTACTAAATGCCCAAACATTTTCTATGTGATCAGAAAAGTATTAATCTTTCATGTTCTCCATGGTCAGATAAGACAAAATTCCTGCACATATAAGTATTTCAAAGGGTTATGCTAAACTACTTATATATGGCAGGTTACTTTTCTGTAAGTAGGAAATAAAACATGGACCTTTGACCAAATTGGTAAACTACAGTGGAAAGCAGAGAACAACCCCAAAGCTGGAGTTTGGAGATAAGCCTATGGCCCCTGACTGGTTTATTAAGGAATTGTCCTGATTTGCTTGTACAAAGCTTTCATGTAGGTGAGGTTCTATCTGGTCTTTGTTGAGCATACACTCCTATTTGTTTGCAGGGCAATTATAGGACAATGAGCATTTGCCCTACATCCCTCCTAATTTGCTTCAAAGGGCATTTAGACATCTTCCTCTTTCTTAGTCAACCAACACTTTCCAATGCATTTCCTCATCACTTTCCAAACTGCAAAATGCCCAATTCTTTCACAGCAGATTTGTTGCACTAGGGATGCAGAACCTTTTAATCCAGGTTAGCTGCAGAAACCCAACTTTCCAGCTTGCTTGAATCCCTCCCACAAAATAGAGTCTGGATGCACTCTTAGAAAGTACTTGAGAAAGGCGTAGCTCAGTGGTAGAGCCTCTGCTTTGCATGGACAAGGTCTCAGGCTCAGTCCCTGCCATTTCGAGGTAGGACTGGGAGAAATAGCTGACTGAAATGCTGGAGAGCTACTATCACTCATTGTAGGCAAATCTGAGCTGAATGGATGGATGGTCCTCCTCTCCCACAACATGCTGTTCTGGGGGGGAGGCTATCCTGACCCCGAGAGCTGATTTGGTGCACATTTGGCATGCACGGAGGGGGGGGGGGAAGCAGAGGGGGGAAAACTCTGTTGCAGTAGCAGGACTTGTTTTGGCTCTCATTTGTGTGACTATTTAGATGAATCCTGCTCAATGAACCAAATTTAGTCATGTCTATTACCCAAAGAGTGAGTTGGACTAGCATAGGCATTTACTTGTGTGTGTGTGTGAATCTACTTGTTTAGACTCAGGCAGCAAAATGACTTAGGTTGTCCCTGGATGGATAGTACAAATTGGTTCACAGTTTCATGTATTTGCTGCCAAGGAAACAAAATTATATTTCCTGAAGATTTTGTTTGGGGGTGGGAAACCCTTTAATTTTATACAAAAGGGGGGGGGGAGAAATCAAATTACTTTTGTTCCCATTGATTTGTGATCTGGAGCCAGACATAATTACCATAAGCACACTAAAGCAAAGTCTCGAAAAAATCAATGCATAGCATAATACATCCCAATGTATTTATATTCTCCATAAGGGGAATTTATTGCACTCTATGATTCCTTGTTAGCTCTTCAAAGGGTAGAACCAAGATGAGGTCCCTATTTAATACTCTGCATGTAAGGAAATTACAGATAGGAAATTGCTAGATGGCTGGTTTCTAATGCTGCAAAAGTCCATTTATATCACCTGTTTGTTTCAGCGTTTTTCCTTGCTTCCTAAAGTTTTTTTTTAAGGTATCAAAGGAAATTAGTATAATGATTGTTATGCGATTAGACAGAAATCCTGAAAATAGTAAGCAAAATGGAAAGCTGCTGTGCTTATAACAGCCACACAATATTACATCACTGCATTTTGGTAAACAGGTATTATTTCCCATATATATGTATATGAAATTATGAACAGCATAATAAAGGAAATAGAAAATTAAATGCACAAAGGAATGGTGGCAATTTGCTTTTATTGTATGGGTTGCTGTCATACAGAAATTGGATCAGGGGAAAATAATTGAACTCAGAGGTTTGTAATTATAAAAAAAAAAAACAACCCACATACAAATGTGAGACTTTATGTATCCTTTCTGAACAGGTTTTTAAATGACTAATGCATGCCAGGATATGAATGGAAGGCATCAAAAATAAATATATCCGAAGCAGAAACCATATCAGAGACTCCTGCAGAAATACTGAATTTTGAGGTGTCTTTGTGTGAGGGAGGAGCACTTTAAGACAACATAATTGTGTGGCATGGTTTATGCATGCTTAAAGTAGGGATAGCCAACTTTTGGGTACTGGGAATGGGGCCTGGATTCAGTTGACACTGCCCATGTTAGCAGCAGTATGGAAGAGGCCACCACTAATCTGACAGGTAATGACCATGGTGGCAGAAAGGTGAAAATTGACTTCAGCCCATCAGTTGGCCAGTCCTGCTGAAAGCTACTTGCCGCAACCTTGAGCATTTCTTAGTGGGGGAATTAGAGCATTTCTAGTCCACATTTTACATTGTTTCACAGTGGTGTATAGTCATTTATAAATACGTACATACCAAGTGTTGAAATCACAGCACAAAATAAAATTCAGTTCGTAATCCAGGGCAGAGTTAAAAGTATAAACATCTGTGGGAATTAAGCACCAGTTTAAGGCCTGGTTCCAATTCATTTCACTGGGCCTTGTGCAAAAGTGTCTGGCATTTGTTTATTTCACTTCACTCTCCACCAAGCAAAGTCTCTGAGTTGAGGTATAGTAGAAGCAGCGAGAATGCATATATCACTAGGGTCCAAAAAAGATTTCTGTTTGATGTAGCTGCCTTTCATGATTGCCACAGCCAAATCAATAGCATAAACTGATACTCTTGTCTGCACTTTCCAAGCTGCTTACTGCACCTCAGTTATATGACAGGTGGGGTCCCTCATTGCCTCAGGGCAAGATGGTTTCTAGACAGTCCTGTAGTAGTAGGTCAAGGAAGAAGGCACCTGGTCTAGCTCCTACTTACTCCAACAAAGTGTAGGAGCTATACAAGGGAGCCTTGATTAGCTGGCTTGGGAAGGCAGTGCAAGGACTGGGTGGTGGTGGTCAAATGTACAGTAGCTGAGGACCACCCAAAAAGGCCTCAAGGACCTTGTTGGACCACCCTGAGCTGAACACTGGGCATCTGACAGGCTGCCCTGTTTGGGTTTGAACCTCAGCAGAGCAGGAAATTCAGAGGGGAAATTGGATGGTTATGGGGCAAAAAATCCCCCACCCATTTACCTTAATTTTCATTCCTTCAGTGGACGTTCACAGTCACAGCAATCATATCCATTCTGAATTTTCTCATTGTGCTGGAGGGGCCACCCAATTGCCCAGGCTCTCTTGATCTTCTGGTGTTTCATTCAACACAGTGGGGACTTACAGGATAGTGCAGCTAGGCAAACTCTTGATGGATGTGCTCATTATGATAAGAAAATAGAGAGAATCGTAAGATCAAAGTGGATGGACGCTGCAGTGCTTCACTCTCTTGTGTGCGTATTAACCACACATGCATTCCAAGCGTTTCTTACCATGTGCATTGTTCACCATCCTTTACAATCAAAATATGTTATGTTTGTTGTTCCAATATTTTTTTTTAAAAAAACTTTTATTAAAAAATTTCTTGGTTTACAAAATTATGTGCATTGTCTCTTTTTCAGTTTGTAAAATCTTTTCTACAGATCAGTTACATTTGTTATGAGACATTAGTGTTGAGTACAGTATAAGGTGGGGGAAGAGGAGGGATGGGGTGGTGAAACTTATATACTTTTATATAGTGTACATGTGGGGTTTGGTGTCAGCGTCAACTGGGTCAGTTTTCTATCTATTCACTTATTACATTTCCTTGGCAGTGAGAAGTACTGGGGGCAGGGTGTGGTTGGTTGTCTGTGAGGTTTGTTTGCATTTATAAGGGGGTGAGGAGCTTGTTGGGTCAAGTAAGTCAGATCAATTCATATGCCATCAGTGGGTTCTTGCTGTTGTCTTGTTGTTTCAATATTGAATAAACATTATACAGAATTTGATTAATTTATCTCTCTGGACGTGTCCATTTCTCATTCTAACACTGCTACTTTGATTTACCAGTCCTATAATCTGCCTCTTTTTAAAATAGCATTTCTCATACCCAAATAATGTATCCTGCCCTTTCCCTCTAAATTGCAATCGAACTGTAGACTAAGTCAAGATACTGTCAACTGAGGGAGACTGTATTTATTCTTGCTTTTCATTTAGTCTGTGTAATTTACTTAACATTTGTCTTATCTCCCTGAATACTGACAGCGTTATTGTTCATTTGCAATTATTTAGTAATATTGTTGAAGACTGGGGAGAGATTATATTGTTTTAAGACCAGGCAGCATCAGAAACAAACAACAACTGGACTCTGTTGGGAACTTCTCCCTACAGATGCAGATATTAGAAGGTTTGATTAAATGAGAGAAGCTGGAATAAAGTACATCTCCAGTCTACAGTCTTGTTACAGTGAGGTAGGTTAGAGTTTGTTAAGATAACTTAACCACCAGGTCAGTTACATGTCTACCAACATGTGTAATGTCAGACAAAGTGTCCCTCTCCAAGTAGCTGCAGTTGGGACTTCTGTGAGCCAGCAATTTGTACTTCTTGAACCAGTTTTTAATCTTATTCACATTAAGAAATAGAAGTACACCACTTAGCTGGGGGTGTTGAGCAGGCTGCCCATAGCCATTTGGCTCTGTGTGTAGGCAGAGAACCTCCTGGAATTTTGATAAATAATATCCCCAAAGAAAATCCTTGTGTGTTCATATCCAGCTGTTAAAACAGTGTTAATAGCTGTTTGGCCATGTCTTGCCTTCATATATTCTTGGCAGATGCTAATATCTGGAGGCTAATATCTGATGCGTGGTCCCTTCCAGAAACATCAGCCACCTATCTGGATTACTTCTGCAATGTTTGGTAGAACTTAAAACTTAGCCACACTTACCTGTCCTATGTGCTTTCCTGGTACTGTTCACACTTTAAACCTCCAGTTCAGAGTGCCTGTTTGTTTGTTTTCCTTCAGAGCTTTCCCCATGAAAACCCACTCTTCAGGGCAAACAGCAATTGACATAAAACCCGAATAGCCATTTCCTCTAATTCAGCTTTAAAGAGTTGGGGGGGGGGGGTTGGGGGGAAAGCTCTGGAGCAAAAAAAAAAAAGTGCACTCAGACATGGAGCTGTCTTAATATGTGTCCAGATGTCACCACATTCTGCAACTCCTGCTTCCAGAAGCAACCAATTATATGAAGAAGCAGCATAACTTCATAGTAGAGCATGAAGGTCCCAGGCTTAACTCCTGGCATCTCCAGGTGGGGCTTGGAGAGACCCCACCTGAAAACCTGGAGAGCTGCTGCTAGTCAGTGGAGGCAACGGTCCAAATGAGCCCAAAGGGGGAACATGGGGTTCATACATTGATGTCAGAAGGAAGGCTAGATGTATATTCTCATGTTTAGTTTAGTGCACAGAAGGAGAACTTCATTGTCAAAAAACTTTATTTGAAGTTTAGGGTTAACAAATGAACACCTTTCTCCTTTGTCAGAATCTATGCTAGATCACAGGATCTGCATGTGAGGGACTTTGGTATCCTCATTCTTTCAAGCTGAGAACTGAACTGTGTCTCAGCTTGATTTCCAGCACATCAAGCAACATCTTAAATGCCAGCCTTTTGCTCATTCCTATTATACAAGAACCATTTTCTCCCTTCCTCTGAGTTATTGGAAGACATCTGCACTTTTATACACAAAGCTTTTAAAAAAGCAGAATGGCTTTCAGTAATGTCTCACTTTTATGCAATCGACTCTTTAGTGTCTTCCTAAATCTTTGTTGCCTTTCATACTGGAATAATGTTACAACATCTAATTTTTAAAAGTTCTGCTTTTGTGGCTGAATGATTCATGGATACTTTGGTGTCGATACTGAGCACATCGTTAATACAGCATATTTTTCAGTGACATACAAACAACCAGTTGGCAGTCTCTTAAAAACAGTTCCCATATATTTTCCATTTTCTTTTATTAGTCCTTCAAAAACTCTAAGAAAACAGAATTAATCAGAATGGGGAGGGGAAAACATTTCGAAATGTGAGATATATAGTCCATCAGGATAGGACTACTTATTATGGACTCTGTAGAAGTTCTTGTAGTAGAGGTTCAAAGGTTCATAGCCAAACCATCCTTCAACAATAAGTTCTAAAGCTGTAACAGAAAGGGAAATTAAGAACATGGCAGCAGATCATATTCTGGTATCTTGCTGAAATGCAAGACGTTTGCACACATACAAAACCCCATTTGCACACACATAGAAGCCTCTGTGTATAAAACATGGGTACACATAGACTCAACAAATAAAAGAACAATCAATCTGCATAGGCTGGAACAGGATGAGCAAACATCATCCAGGTTCTTCATTGTGCATTGATTGTACAGTTTTGGTGCATCTGAAAAGAACCAGAAGGTGGTGAATGAGAAGGCATCTCATTATTTCATCAGATTTAAAAGTTTGGTGTCCTGGCTTGGAACTGTTTGTGTGCTGCTACTGAAGACCTTGGATTGTTTAATACAGTGGTGCCTTGGTTCTCAAATGCTGAAAACCTGGAAATAAGTGTTCTGGTTTTTGAAAGATTTTTGGAAGCTGAACATCAAATGCGGCTGTCGGCTATTGTTTCCAGGGCCCCTGCACCAATCAGAAGCTGTGCCTTGGTTTTTGAACATTTTGGAAGCCAAACGGACCTGCCATTTTTTGTCTCCAATGCATCCAATAGTAGTCCTACTTAGAGTAGGCCAATTGAAAAGGATACATATAATTAACTTATGCCTATTAGTTTCCATGGGTCCACTCTCAGCAGAACTGAGTTGACTATAATCCTGTGTTTCTTTCTTTTAAAATACATTTTTGAAGCTTTTTGAAGCAGGAGAAAAAGAGCAAAAATAAATAAGGACAAGAAGCAATAATTATAAACTTGAATCCAAGAGCTCAGTAATCACTCTTTCTAAAGCCTGTCCGCTGGAATAGATGTGTTAGTGGACCAGGCTTGCCACATACTCCTTATTTCAAAGAAATGGTACTTATTTAGTATTAAAATGCAGCATTCATTTTCATGCTAATAAGGAATGAAATTTATTCCTTTTAATTCATTCTGCCTCAGACTGGTTGCTGTGCACTGTAAACGCAGTTACAATTGTAGGTTATAGGACTCCATAAATCAGCCCCCCTAGGTCTATCCCCAAGGATACGTAGCAGATTGCATTGCAGGGTGGGGTAGAATTCATTGAAGTTTTTGTGTGTGTGTGTGTGTGTGTGTGTGTGTGTGTGTGTTTTAAATGAAACTATCAACAACCTTTTGGCAGAATTGAATGAAATTTGCCAGCATAGTAGCTCCTTCTGCAGGGATGAATCCTGCCATATTTCAAAAGGATGTCTGCAAAGTTTTGGTTTTATTTCTTTTCTTCTTTTTATTTGCAAGGGTTATCTTTATGGTTTTTGGTTGGTTATAAAAGGATTGATTATGAAAGAATATTATTCTGTTCACAATTTGTATGGGAATGCTTACTTCATAAAGATTATCCCTAGATAAGAAATCTCTGGTATTACATAAAAATATGAAATCCAGGGGTTTTCATGCTGGGCACATTTAAAACTGGGGAGTGGAGGGGGAGAACTAAAAAAAATAATAACTTCCCTCATTGTGAGTTTGCGAGCTATGATTTTCATATGAAAATGGCATTATTACATTAGCGCTCCACCATCTTTCCATTCTGGCATTTTACTTATAAGTCAAGCTCTGAGAGAAATATTTCTGTTTGGCCCAGATATGCCTCCTACAGCACTCCAGTATGCTTTGGAGGCTTCCAGTTGAGTTTAGAGAAATTCAGAGGTATCTCATTTAAATTGGCACGAGCTCCAAATATTTTCAAATCATCCCAATTTGGTTCTGGATTTGATATCAATCCAAATTTTGTACATGCCTCTGCTGGAGAGACCATTGGCATGATTCCGTATAAGGAAGTAATTCCATGCTTTCAGCCTCATTTTATTCACTACCAGTTTTTATGGTAGGGAAACGTCAATGTTTATACTGCCAGTGATCTGAATCTCTTTGGATTTATGCCTATTTACCTTTTATCAATGAATAAAACTGGGCAAGGAATTCCTTCAAATAACTCCCTGAAAATATACAATGCAGAAATGTACATGCAATTTTATTTCCAGTGATATTTTTATTCTTTGTACATGTCTGTTGCCTTCTATCCACCTTTGTTTTGTGTGTCTTTTGTATGTTTTGATGAACCCCCCCCCCCATGGAAACTGACTGAGATTCTCATTTCTCACTAAGATGGCAAATGACTGAATACCAGGAAAGTGCCTGTAGTAAGAGGATGGCAAAAGTTCAGACTGATGACTCAGGGCTCAGCAGGCGAGGATTTCATATACCGCCAGTGCTCTGTGACAATTGATACACTGGCTCAGGGATGAATTGCACTTTTCTTTATCATTGCAGGGCAATGAAGAGTTTTGTTTCAATGATTTTCTGCCACTATATGAGAATAATAGGGTCTGTGACCGCTAGTGCAATAGAAGAATAAGGGTTTCCTCAATAAGTTTCCAGCGATAGAGAGTAGGTACCACATTGCTCTCATTTCACATTTTGAAAGATGAACCTTTAAGGTTCATGGAAGCTTAAAGCAACAAGCAACTGCAGACTGTGAGGGTCATTTCTCTCATAAAGCACTTCAGTTTCACCACAGAACAAGAGCATGTCAATGACCTACCTAGATGAAGGATAGATCAGGTTGAACGACGTGTAATGGACAAAGTCTTGAATGCTATTTGCACTTACCACAAAGGGCAGAACAATACCTATTTGGGATGGAAGGTGAAGGGAAGAGGAGAAGGGGTGAAACATCATTACATGGCAGTAATCTGTCAACATAAAGTGGCTTCATGGCTTAGAGCTTTTGATATGCAGAATGACAGAAGGGTAGTGAAGCCCCATAGGTATAGCAAGTACTTCTCTTGCTTCAGCACAATCCCCCTTTCTGATCTCCCAGACAGGTTAGCTCATCCCATGCTACTTGCAAGGCCAGTAGTGGCAGCTATGTGGCTGCCAGCCAGGAGGACAGAGGTGAAAAACTGTTAGCTGAAAGAGAGATGGACAGAAGCCTTCCACAGGCGCTGAAAAAGAAAATTTAAAAAATGTTGGAATAAAGTGTGGAGAGACCATGGCACCAGCACACTATCCTAAATAGCCCTGCTCCACTCCAGATCTTACCACATTGAGGTCAAAATAGGATTTGCAACATATTTGACTAAATATATTAGGAATCCTCCCTAAAACTGGGAAGCCTGTACCATCAAGGTTCCCAATCATGGGGGCAATTCTAAGCATGTTCAGCCAAATGAGTAAATAATTCCACTTCATGCCTTCGGTCTCAGTCTACAGAGGTCAACATGAGATGTTGGGAATGGGGATAATGTATGGGCACCTTCCTGCTTTCTCCACATTTTGTTCCCATGCACCTTCTTTGAACACCTAGAGCAGAAATGGCCAAACCTTTTGAGTCCATTTGCAAACTGAAGTTGTAGACACTTTACGCAAACCACAACAAAGCACTCACTGCAGACTATTTGACTGACTACAACAGAATGCTTCTTTCAAGCCTTGGTTCAGTGGCAGAAGGGGGCAGCAGAGCGTGCCTTGATGGTGCCATCGAATGCCTCTGTAAATACTTGTGTGCCCTCAGCTAGAGTATTATGAGGAAAAAGAGCCATTCAAGGGATGCAAATTTATCTGGATTTAAAAGTCCATTCATTAGTACACTTCGTTTGAGATCCCTGAAATATGAAAGTTTGGCGAAGGTGAATCTGCTGCTGCACAAACTGCAAATACTTTGCAAATCAGGAGAGGAGAAAAGCAATGACCTTTGCAGTTAAAAATCATGAATATATTTTAGAAAGGTAATGACATGTCTATCTATCACTGAAACAGGAGGCAGAACATGGGCACAAAAAAATTAATGATTATTTGTAAACCTCCTTAAAGATTTCCAAGGACACCTCATGTTACTACACACTGTTACTTGGAATATGAATGGCAGAAGTTTAAAAGGAACAACCAATAAAAAGTTATGCTCAAATTACCTTGCCCTTTTGGTGAATATATAATTATCTAGAAAGAGGTTTTGTAATGAACAGCGTGATGAATGTGCTGTGTTCCGGATCATATTTGCTTGTTTCCTATGAGCTTGAATGACATAACTCAAGGCTCTATATTTGCTTATGCTAAAGCCACAAAAGGGAAGAATTCTCATCACAGTGAGAGACTTGCTATACGGTGCTGAAGCTCTGAACAGAAGTAACACACATACACATGTGTTTATTTAATTGTTTGATTTTTTAAAAATTATTTTTACCTTTTTGTACAATGTTCAGGGTGGCTTAAAATAAAAGAGTTTAACCCCTCCCCTTTTTAAAGAAAACCACTTTAACATCATTTTAGCTAAAGCTGCAATAGCAAAAATAAGTTCCTTAGCCTACTCTAAATAGGCTTTCCTGAGAAGCCAGGTCTTGGATGCATGTTTATTTGGGCTTTTACATCATATGGCAAGCCTGCATAAGGAGAATCGGGCTCCCTGTTTCACACAGTTACCCACCAACTCATTGAGGATGACAGGAATGTGTGATCAGGGCTGGATCTACACTGATCTGGAAAAAGCTATAAAAATGCTATAAAAAAACTCCCAGTGCAATTTCCCATTGGCGAAAGATCGTTGTTCTACAGCACCAGGGCTAGCATGCTAATTTCCATACCCTGTACAGATGTTAATTTTACCACTTTCCTGAAGCTTTCTTAGTATTTCCTTGAGCTTTTTTATTATTCTTATTTCTGGGATATTTCTTTGGTAATTTTGAATTGGGCTGTCTAAAGAGAGAAAATGCATCATAAAAAATCGGATCAAAAGAGGGTACAGATCTGCATAAATTCTGCATATGCTAATTTATAGGTACAGAGGCATATCCTACAATTTAAATTGAAGTACAATACAAGTCACTATAACATAGGGTTACCATACACCCAGGAAATCCCAGACATGTCTTTTTTAGGGGGGCCTACATGCCCATCGGGGGGGGGGTTTGCAAATGTAAGCAAATGTCTGGATTGGGGGTGGGGTTAAAAATGTTTGTGTGTGCATGCAGGCGGTTCGGGTTCAGGCTCTGACTCTGGCACAGGCAGCTCTGGTTCTGTTTTGGGTTCTGTTTTGGGCAGCTCTGGCTCTGTTTTGGGCTTTGTCAAGTGTGGGTGGTTCAGGCTCGGGTTCGGTCTCAGCGGTAATGGCCGGCCAGAGGGGCCTCAACAACTTACTTTGTCCAGATTTTTACCTCTAGAAATATGGCAACACTACTATAACAGGAAAGACTGTGATGCAGCCCACATTTTCTCAGTGGTTTACAGGCAAGACCTGCCGTATTTCCAAGGAACTAGGGAATTGTAGTTCTGTGAGAGAAATAAGGCCTACTAACACCTCTCGGCATCCTTAACATACTACAGCTCTCAGAGTTATTTGGGGAACATCATGGCTGTCTATCTGAGAATGCATTTTAATTCACCATGGATAGAACTGTAACAGCAGATTACATCTTGCTCTTAGGAAGGGCCAATTCTTACTGAAATCTTGGCTTGTACCTCTTGTCATGGGAAATTGTAGAGATTAATAGTGACCCAACAGAATTCTGTAAACAGGAATGAATATTTGAGAAGCAATAGCATGTGGTCCTAATTGGCATCTAAATAAATGCACAGAGGGAGGAAAATAAAACAGGCTATAATAGGAAGTCATTCTTCACCTCTGCTGAAATAACACAACAGCATGGTTGACTTGAAGCTCAAACCTTCAGCACTAGAACATAGCTGCTCTATGAAGTTATTAAAAAAACTTGCTCTGTACTTTTTTAAGCTAATGTAATTGAAATCTAGTGAAATAAGATGTTAAGCTGTTTCCTTGTAGCTGCAACATTTTTTATTTTATGTTACTGGTGGTAAACTAACATTTCTTCTTATTCAGAAACAAAATCCCAAAATGGTAACACAGAGAAAAGAAAGTGTGTTCGTGTGCGTGGCAAGGGGTGGGGTGGTACTAAGCCTTACAAAGGAATTCTCTTTACAAAGATTCCCTGTGTTGAAAGACTTAGTCCACCTTTTGCTCTGCCAATTCACCATCCCTACTACTAAAATTATCTCATAATACTGAAGTTTCTCTTGAGTTCCATGTTTTTCTGTGTTTATCTCACAAAAGCTTTGCCAACGATCTGTGAGGAAGGTAATTGAGGCTGTCAGCTTATCTCACAAATCCAGGAGAAAAGGAAGACATCAAAAGATGAGTTTAAGCAATACATGCTTCTCAGATGATCATTTTCATGTCAGACTGGCTACGCCCCTATTATTTTCTCTTTATTTGCTGTTGCAGAGAGGCTCTATTATAATAAAGTACTTAACACTTTCCTGGTGGCGGTGAGAAAGGACACACACAGATGTCTGAAGTCATTTGGGGCCTATTTTCAAACTGCTTATTACAGAATTCTGGCATCCCAATGGGAAGTTACCTTTTGAGTAATTGACATGACTCCAATGCTTGACAAGTATCCCTAAGGCAGATGATAGTTATGGGACCTTTGGTGACTTCTGCTGCTTCCATGATTAAAATGATAGAAGGAAATGGTGAACTGTCATAGTGCTATGGGAATTTCTAATGCATGCTGAAGAGGCAAGACACATTGCAGTGTGAATTACAACATGGGAATATAAGAAGCTGCCTTCTACTGAGCCAGACCATTGGTCAATCTAGCTCAGCATTGTCAATTCTGGCTGGTAACAATTCTTAAGGTTTTAATACAGGGATTTCTCCCAGACTTACCAGGGCATGCCGGGGATTAAACCTGGGACCTTCTGCATGCAAAGCTTCTACCCCACTGCTACAGCCTTCCCCATGTCCATTCAAGGAATGGAAGAATAACTTACAGACCCAATAGGACAGAATCCAGTTCTATAGGGTACACAGTCCTGCTTCATAGGCCATGAATGTGCTAATTCTTGCATGATCTGCTGTGTTTTCTTTTAACCTACAAGGAGCCTTGAGGTACACCAATGAGTTTCAAATTTACAAAACAAGAGGGCAACCTTGGCATCGCTTAACATCACGGTATCACTTAACAGTGAAAGTGAGAAACACTTGACTGGGGACTGACTTTCTTCAGCCTGGTGCAAGTTATTCAACCTCTGAGCATGTTACTAAAGAGAAACAAATAAAACAGAAGGTATACGGACCTCACGACCCTCTTAATGGCTCTGTATGTGCTGTGTTCCAGCACCAACATATGGAGTTTGGAACTAGAACTATTGAGTCCTGTGTTTACCCTCGTATACATGTCTGCTGTGCACAAGCTAAAATGGATTGGGTCCATTGGCTGAGATCCATTGTAGCAAGGTTGGATGTTCATGCATGCAATGGGACTGCTTCTTCCCTTTTTTTGCCCCTACAGCCCATGTGCAACTCCAAATTCTGTTGTAGAGGATTGGGGGCCTATCAGACTTTGGGGCACACAGGGAGGCTGGAGAGAGGGAGAGAAAATAAAATAAAATAAAATGGGGAGTCCTATCGCAGAAGCAGACTTCCATGCCAAAATGGGTGGACATCATTGTTGTCACTCGTTCCACAGCACATAGTGGCATAGAAGTAAAAAATATTGATTAATTAAATGTCTTTCAAATATGCAGTCATGTTCATGCTGCTAACAACTTTTTTGTGCAGTGCACAATGCATCTATCAGTGAGTCTTTTCCCACTGGTGACGCACCTTTGATGTTCTTGCATTTCCTATTATCTAAACATGTCACAACTTAAAGAACATATTTCTTGCCACACCTTGTCCTTCAGCTCACAAACTAGTTTTTCTTCAGACTACATTACAACTTTACTTACAACTATCACATTAATTAAAAAGTACATATCCCTAGTACATACTCCTCCAACTATTCCTTTACATAGAAATTAGGTAATTGGTTGAATTAGTTGTAACAAGTCGCTCTCATAATGTCATAATGGCTATGTAGAGCACAGAGGGTCCTAGGGCAATCTCCCATAATGGCACTAATCAGAGTCTGATCTGTTTAGCTTCCTTTAGCATTCTACACGTAACTAGCAAGCTCATTTTATGTGCACCATCCATACACTTGAAGGTAGGTACTGGCAGACCTGGGGGAACCTGAAGGCTTGCAGAACTACAACAAAATCTTTGACAGGAGGAATAAAAGAATGAACAGAGAGCATGTCGATGAGGACTAAGTATGCTCAGTGACCATAGAATGCTGACTTACTATTGGAGGGAGGAAATGAAAAGAAGGCGAAAGAGGAGTGGGATGGGGTATCCTAGAAAAGGGCAGGGCCAGCTGGCATACTTAGGATGAGCTTTCCACACCACAACATTTTGCTGCAGGTACCTCTTGGTCATGCTTAGTACATAAATTGATGTAATTGTTTATACAAATATGAAGTTTCAGGTGACTCTCCATCACATGTCGAAAGAGTAGAGCACAAGAAGGGGGCTTGGGGGCTCTGCAAGCTAGACCTGTGCCCCATTTGTGATGCGTCCAATGACCATGCTGTCCCCCCCACCCCCACATAGTCATCTGGCATGTAAAGGGATTCTGTGCAGATAGAGGGTTCTCCCTTGAGTGGAGGGTATCAGCATAGTGCTCCTTAATATCTTATCCTAATGTATGGGTTCTGTAGGCTGTATGTGTGGAAGTGGTGCAGTGACAGGGCTAGCCCATAAAGTCACAACCTCTGTCACATACTCTTTCAACACATAGGGGGTTATGGTAACAGGTAATTTGAATTATGGTCAGGGTGGGGCATCTACACAAGACCAGCATCAGAGGTCAGCCAGGCCAGATACTGACCAAGGGTCCCTGGGGCTCAGAATATGTGGGAAATGGATTGAGGATTAAATATGTAGATTTAGAGCTAAACCTCTTATCTCTCATGTGTGGGAGAAATACAAAAGGTAGTCTGACTGTGAAGCCTTTTCAGCAGAGTAAAACACTTATAAATTTTACATCTTATTAAAGGCAATTACTTTTTTATCCCTTACATTTGTGGTCGGCTAACCTCCCCCTCTTCACCTCAGTTTCAGAGAACAAACCACACATTTTTAGTTTACTTACATTTCAATGCAAGCAACATATACAACAAAAGTCGTATGAAGAAAAAAATACTTTTTAAAGTTACAATAAATACTTCTAGGTTACAAGGAGCTTTAGTCATGCATGTCTGGTCAGCTTGGAGGCATGGTAGAAAGACAGAGTCTCCTCACAGGCAGAAGGAAATTTGATGGATCATCTCCTTTGTTGCTGAGTTCCTGCCCAGAGGAGGCAAAGGAAGTGACCACACTCAGAGTGTCATCTCTAGGAAGTTCAAGAACTCTTTGTATACTAGCCCTGTGCTTGTCTAACAGAATATGCATCTATAATTTGGGTTGCAAACCACAAACAGAAGGGACTTATTGCTACTCGGCACTCGCTGCTGGACCTCTGGACCCATTTCAGCATTGGGAAGGCATCCACCATGTTACCGAAAACTAAGTAGGCTCAGTCTATAGATTTTATGGATCTACATATGAAAGATAAGCCCAGGTGCAAGGCCCTTTGGCAGCACTGTGCTAGGAGCCCTCTGTACTCTGGCCCTGCATCTATATTATGGTTGAACTGGGGTTGGAAAGAAATGCCTTTAGTCAAATCAAGACGGCATGAAGAACTTCACAAGGCAGCAATGGGAAGTTATAATAGCACAGAAGCATCTTTAACAATCCAATTTCAAGTTTACGTATCTTGCAAAGGTAGTATAGATTAGCGAACAAGTTAGTGTTAAGTGAATGTATTCAGAAAACTATTACAGCATTGTGACTCTGCAGATATGAATGGCATATATGGGATAATTAGGACACATTCCTTAACATGCTATGGAGCAATTTCATAAAACTTAATGGGACTTAATTGTGAGTAAAAGATGTTTAGGATTGTTCTGCATGATTTCTCTGAAGAGAGAACACACACAGCGATGGGTGTAACCACCAGAAATGCTAGCATTGTGAAATAGCACTTTTGCTTATAAACAAGGTTTTGTGTTTAGTTTTAATTGCTCAATAGTACACACATCACTGCCAGGATCTGCTAGCATTCCTGTGAAATTTTAAATGGCATGTTAAGGCATATTATTTGTTGCCACCCATAAAGCAATTATTTCCTATCCAGTTCAGTCATCTAAATTTGAGCTGCTTACATTGCACCATTAGTCTGAAATAATTTCCCCTGAAACAATGTGATCCTGTGCAAGAGAAACTTACAATTGCTTTAATTGACTATTTAATTAAACTAAATGCAGAAGATGGGGGAAAGCCTTTGGTCTCTGACTCTCATTTTTTGCTAGAAGGCTAAGCATGTGTTTTATATTACTGCCCCAAGAATTTATTAGATACAAAACTTAGTTCATTTCTGTTTAACTGATTTGCAGATTGGGCTGTCAATGGAAGTGACAAGAGTATGTCTTTGAATGCACCCAGATCAAGCAAGGGTGAGGATGGTGCATATGAAACTAGACTTTAAGGCATGTTCTATATCTGCAATAGGTAATGCCTGGGAGTAAGAACAAGTCAACATCTCAGAACCTGGGGTGCACATGTGATGATGTCTTTGTGGGAAGGATGCTGATTCCAGGCACAGACTGAAATGACTAATCTGGAAATATGGGCTGAACCTGTGTTGGAATGAGGTAGTAATCCCCTTGAAAGATCAGGTCCAGTAGTATCCTCAACACAACTTTGCTGCTTGTTGCCCAAGTGGTGGCTGTGCTCTTCATCTTAACCCAGTATGCCAGCTGGGGCCATTTCTGTGTGGGTTGGATCAAAGTTGACATGCTTTAGTTACACACAGACTGGATGACTGTGATGTATTTTAAAAGGGGCTGCCTTTGAAGAGTCTTTGCAAACACAACCTGGCCCAGAATTCACCAGCAAGGATGTTGACAACTGTTAGTTCCTAGGAGTATGTGACTGACTTCCAGTTTGCTTCAAACTGTTTACTGCTTTTAAAGCCCTAAATGGTTTGTGACCCGGAGACCCAAGGGTTTGCCTCTTTCCCTATGGTATTTTAATTAGTGCTGCTGAAGTTTTCATCAAAAGTAGAAATGCAACTAGCTGGAAAATGGGAGCACCCCTTAGCTTTTGACATGCACAGGCTATGGAACTTCTGTCTCGTGAAGTGTCCTCTCCCTGGCCAAGATGTTTCTTTCTGATGGCTTGTTTTGAGTTGCCCCTAAGGTTGCTTTAATCTGTTTTGTCTCTGTGATTTATTATTATTATTATGGATAGCGTGAGTTCAGGTGCTGCCTTTCCACAGTGAGCTGTGCCCACTCTCACCTTCAGAAGATGACAGAAGCAAAGGGGGAATGCTGGGCAGGTCCTCTCCGCCAGCCTCCTGTAAGTTCCACCACCTGCTTCAGGTCTTCGCTTTCTTATTGTTTCATACTATGTGAGCTTCCATATGCATTGTTTTACAATGGAAAGGGAGGATGCAAATACACTGGAGAAATAAACAAACTTGGGGCCACAGGCATGAGGTAGAATAATTTTGCTAGCTGAGGAGCTCAGAGGGACAGTCATGAGGCCTTGAATGTACCCCAAAAAATTATTTTGCCAAGTCAAATGAAGGCCTAGGAAATCCTGTTAGCAGCCTGTAAAGTTTCCCATTTCTCGTAAGGTAAACAGATTTGACAGCACTAGCCTTTTCTTTGGCAGGAGATGTACCATTGTGCACAATAGAGAAGTTCTCCAAACGAGATCACGTATTTTCTCTCTCTGTTTGTCTTGCTGTATTTCATTATCACAGAAATGGATTGTACATTCATTTGTTCCCTGTAGAGAACATTAGCTTTACATAATTTCATCAAAATGCAACATCTGAGGTCACTAACAACAAATGAAACACTCTGGTTACACTTGTATGTAGTATTAGACACACTCAGATTTCTTTCTGGAATGTTGCAAGTTGAACATTTCTGTATGTGTATTTCCAAGTAGCTCATACTCACAGTAGATCCATTGACATCAGTAGAGCTAATTCCTCTGATGTCAATGAACTTGCTGTGAGAATGATTAACACTGTGTATCACCGAACACGTAGGAAGATCAGATGCCACTTTCACACACACACACACACACACATCCACTTTCCTGATTCCACAGAACTACATTATTATACTTGCTTAGGCACAGACCTGAATCACAAGGCTAAGGCAACAAAAAATTCTTAGGCTGCATATGTAATTTTTCTAAGGGTACTGGGAATTGTACCTCTGTGAGGAGCAAACTACATTCCCCAGGATTCTCTGTGGGAAGTTGTGTGCTTTAAATGTGTTTTAAATTTGTGGTGTCTACACAGCCTTGCTTTATAATATTAAGTTCAATTAAATATAAGCAATATGATTAATGCCGGATGTGATTCAATTGATAATGATGGCACAATGAAAACTGTAACAACAACAACAACAGACCCCATTAGATCCTAGGGTGGGGTACCAAAATAAAAAATAAATGTAAATTAAAACAATTTACAATTAGAAAAATAGGATGGGACTAAAAATTACAATACGGAAGTTTAAATTAATAAGGCAATACACTTGGATCTTTGGTGGTGGCGGCGGCAGGTGTCACTTTTTTAAAAAGCTTTTTTAAAAATCTTGAGCTATTATCATCTGCATTTCCTAATCAAGAGTTCATAATCTTATATCACACCTAGCAATTGTCGGCTCTGTTTCTACTTGTGTGGCTTCTGAGTTCTCCATAGCTCTTGAAGCATTTGCTTCATTTACATTGCAGAAAAGTGCCGGAGGGCATGACATGTGCCTGTATAACCTTTCTCTCAGGCATAGAGAGTTCATTCGTGAAATCTGTAGTGTTATGAATGGGTGCTTCCTTGTCTAGGCAATGCTTTTTGGCTCAGGAAATTAATTATGCTTCAGTATATAAAGGAACTTCCAGTTTTATAATGGTTGTTTCTTCGTTGAGTACATTATTCAATATTTACAGCAAGGAAGCCTTTTCAAGAGGAAATTTAATCAAAAAAGGTGGCATTGCTTAAAAAGATGATTTCAAAACTACTTTTTTAAAGTATAAAATTAATTCTCATATTTTATTTTTAAAATATTAAAATTTTAATGAGGCTTCCTTTTGGGTACTCTCTTAATGCATTGATATACTTCTCAAGCTAATTAGAAAGTGCAACATAAAATGCAGAAGCAACAATACATTTTCAAAAATAAAAATAAACATAAGAAACCTGGATAAACATCTTTGGCTAGCATCAAAGACTGAACAAGGTTGGCACCTGGGGGGCCTTTCTAGAAAGAAAAATCCTACAAAGAGAAGACCCTACTGAGCAAGCAAACATTCTTTGGTTTCCATACATCTTTCTGGTTACCATAGATGCCAGGGGCACCTGGAGGGACACCTCAAAGCATGAGCAGGTTGACATGAGAGTAGGCATTCCTTTAAGTACCTGTGTGTCCTAATACATAGAAATGGTTTGAATTGTGCTCAGAAATCGACCAGAACCCATTGAAGTCCTGTCAGTACCAGTGAGCTATGTTCCCACCAATTGTTCTCAGTCAATTGCTTGATGGCTGTATTTTGAACTACTGATGTTTCAAAGGAGTCTTCAAAGGCAGTTCCACAGAAAGGACATTACAGTAGCCAGTCCTACATGTTTCCAGAGGCTATTGATGTACAGCAGAGGTTGAAGTTGGAATACCAACCTAAGCTGATGTAAGGCACATGAAGAGTATCCCATTCTCCAATGACAAGGCTGAATCAAGGAGCATCTGCATACATACTCCCCACCCCAAACAACAATGGTAATCCTTTAGGGGGAGCGCAGTTTCATATGGAAAATACTGAACGCTATCATTTTGAACAAAGGAACCATCTCTGACAGAACCTCTATCTTGCTGGGACTGAGTTTAAGTTTATTGACCCTGATTTATCCCTTTATGGATTTCAGCACATCCACTGTGTCACCTGAATCAAGTGAAAAAGAGAGGCAGGGCTGAGACAGAGCTTTGGTAAGGGGTCCCCCCCTCCCAAAAAACCCCCACCAGTTTGGGGGCAGAATTCCTGCTATTGGTAGCTGTTACTGTGATGAGCCAGGACATCCCTTTTAAATATATAATTACTGACCACCATTGCTCCTATAACCATTTTTATCTGGACATGATAGTCAGGTATCATTGTTTTCTCTATCCCATTTATCCCAGAAGAAAGATAGCATCAATAGACAGCTTTGGAATACAGCATGTTAGTGGTGTGTCTTGTCATTTGTGCATTACGGGAATGTTTCTGCTTAAGCATTGGCAGGATATACCTGAATAGTCTTTAAATTACCACTGTCACTTAGTAAGATCATTGTCTTTCATATGCAGGTAAACACCCAAGCCTTATCTTCAATCTTTGGGTGTCAACACCTGCTTTCATCAGCAAATCCTACTGCATCCTTGTGCAATAACTGAATCTACTTTAATGTTTTTATTCACTGTCTCTCCTCTCCCACAAGAGATAAACACAGATTAGAAACATTCATTTTATTTCAAAACTTAGTCAATCATTTTTTAAAAAACAAAAACCAAATCATCAAGGCACCAGAACAAGTTGTTTTTATCTGGGGGGGGGGGTCCTGATAATTTTATTGTTTTGTTCTTTTTGTAAACCACTTTGAGGTTGCTGTTGTTGTTTTTACAATAAATGGTATATCATTTGTGTGAAATAAATAAAACAAAACAAATAAGCATATTCGCAGATCCTTCTGAAGCTACCGCTTCTGTTATCACTGTATACTCCTCTACTATCATAGTTTTGGATGGCAGCATTGTAGAACTGTGAAGTTTTGTAACATCTGTTTATTTATAGATGGAAACCCATTTTAGCTGTGAACCTGAACTCAGCGACCAACCTGAATCAAGGTGGAAATAGCAGGTTCTATATCGATATCTGTATTTATATGAAGTCCCACCTCTGCAGAATGCCTTTTAGAGACTGACCCTTTAACTTCACTACATCAAAACAGCTGTAGGCCTACAGTTTCCACTTTGCAACTGGTGCTTGCAGGCCTGCATCTTTCTTCCAACAGTGCAAAGTACCAGTTATATTTTTATCATTTTATTGCCATGGAATATGGAGGGAGGACCCTGCTGGTTTCAAGATTCACAAACATATAGAAAAAGCAAAGAAGAGCAAAACTTTGCCCATGTTTCCTTTTCATTTCCATCCCATTTGCAAGATCCCAACTTTTTTTGACTTTCCCAAAACTTCTTTTAAATTGTTTCTAGGGCTAAGCCAAAGTGGTGTTTGTGGACACACACTTTTTGTGAATAACCACTGGCAATTCTGGGGAACTAAAAAAAAAAAAGAGAGAGATGGAAATGCTTAGGTGCTGATTATGATCCCATTGCAGAGTTAACTGGACTGGCACTTGCGTGTTCAGACCCAGAAACCTCCCCCCTAAATAAATTCACACTTGACTCAAATTTTAGTTTGGTTTTTGGCATAATTTAGGCCACAGCTTTATTGATTACAGTGACTGGTTGCATAGGCTCTTGTTCGACTAGCTCCCTGCCATGCAGGTAGCGCTCACTCAGGGTTCCAGCATATGTCAGCCAAGGCTCAACACCTGGATAGGCAGAAAGTCGGGAACAGACTACAATGGTACCTCAGGTTAAGTATTTAATTCGTTCTGGAGGTCCGTTCTTAACCTGAAACTGTTCTTAACCTGAAGCAACACTTTAGCTAATGGGGCCTCCTGCTGCTGCTGCGCTGCCGGAGCACGATTTCTGTTCTCATCCTGAAGCAAAGTTCTTAACCCGAAATACTATTTCTGGGTTAGCAAAGTCTGTAACCTGAAGCGTATGTAACCTGAAGAGTATGTAACCCAAGGTACCACTGTATGTCCCCCAACCAGATGTCGTCCTGGACTCAGGCAAGGGCACAACCCCCTCTCAAGGGTTGACCAAACCATTTGAGTCCCTGGATTCCTTTAACGGAATACCCTTCACATAGGGATGGCGAGAGTGTCCTCCCATTCCTATCACCCATGCCCGCCACCAACCACTCACACCTGTAACCAATCGCTTAACCATGCTTACATGGAGGTCAGCCACAAATCATTCCCAATTACAGACAGATGAACCCCACCAAGCCTGTAAAGGGATGCGTCATGGAAGTTAATGCCCGGGTTACAGATCACCAGAACCTTCTTGGCCACTGCGCTCTGGACGCGCCTCCTGGCCCTCTCAGTGGCAGCTGGGCATCAGCTACCTCACCACACACATCGCTGCAGCAGCTGCGACCAAAATATTTTGAGTCCAGGAAGAGCTGCCTTCAACTCTTCCAAGTCCTCCTGCATGCGGGTAAATTGCTCTTTCTCGGCTGTGCAGAGGACACGTTGTTGCCATTCCGAATGCACACACCGAAAGAGGAAGCTCTGGGTCACGTGCATGGGTATATAAAGGTCCCTCGAACCATTTGGACTGTGCCCCATTGGCCAGATTGAACCCAGCATCGAGGGACCTACCAATCGGGTGTTGTGGCTGACCAATCTTACCCACCCACAACACAGGTGTTTGGTCTCACTGCAACATGTGCCCTCCTTAAGGGAGGACACGATTTCCTATGTTGCCAGTACAGCTTGGCAGTCCCTCACCTTCCCTGCCCAATTTAAAGGGAGGTCATAGCAGCAGAGGTCTAACAGAGCATACAGCCACACCCACAAGCATTCACAATCAAGCCTTTAAACAGCTCATACAAGCAACCAGTCTGAATCCAAAAGATACAAACTCACTCTCTTCAGTCTCCTTCATCAATCCCTCACAAGTGCTCCTGTTTACAAGTCCTGGTCACAAGCTCCCAGAGACTGAAAGCAACTAAGTAGAACTACTGTGACTGCATGCGCCCAAACATGATTGGCTGTATAGCTCCTTGATAATGTTATCATTGTGTGTTCCCTGACTGGCTGGTATCATTTGGGAAACAAAATGACAGTATCAAATAGGAATGCAAGAACTGTGGATTGCTTTCAGCTGCAGTGAGAAATGGTGCTTTTAGGGATTTAGAGGAATATTTTAGAGTCCCACCTCCAAAGGAGCCGTGTAATCCTGAAAAATTCCCAAGGTAAAAATTCAGCTCAAATCTATTTGCTTCCTACTTCTTAGTGACTCAAGAAATAGGAAGTTCCAGTATGGCTTTCCATAATGGTTTTAAAAATAAATACAGTCCCAAACGCCGCAAACCCGGAAGTGCTTGTTTCAGTTTGCAAACGTTCTTTTGGAACCCAAATGTCCACCAGGGCTTCCACGGTTTCTGATTGGCTGCAGGAGCTTCCTGCAGCCAATCAGAAGCCACAATTTGGTTTTTTAACATTTTGGAAGTCAAACAGACTTCCCGAATGTATTCCGTTCGACTTCCAAGGTACGAGTGTATACACATTGGACATTACAAATATGCAGGTAGCAATACATAGATAGGCAGACCCATACACCCCAAAACCAAAGGAACAATTTTCCACCGCGTCAGGCTTTAAATAAATTATTTCTGTTTCACCATCCAGATCCAAACTCATTCCCCTGTTCTGGGTATGCTGACCTTTAGCTCATATTGTGACTGCTCAAACCATTTTCACAATCTTTTCCCATAGTGGAGATGAGCCTGAACAGACCATCCAAATGGCCCAAGTGATCAGTTATTGTGATTGCCCATTAACTAGCAATCATTAGTGGCAAAGCCATGCCAAATCTAAAGGGAGCATTTGACTAATAGGACAGCGCAACACAATGCAACACTTAAAGACAACCCTCTTGAGATCAGCATTTTAAGATTTGCTTGAAGGAAACATAAATTGATTATAGAGACTTTTATTTCACTGCTGAGCATGAAGCAGGCTCAGAAGAGGAATTCTGAAAATGGGCTTCTGCATCTAGGCATCTGAAGGCTGTTACAGTGGGCTGGAGCAATGTGTAAACATACCATGAGAAATCTGTTTATATATAAAATAATAATATTTAATTCAGCTAAAATCCATGTAATTAGCATCGGGGGAGATGTAGCACTGAAAACAAATTAGACCATTATTTTATTTAATCATCTGTGAAAGGTCTAAATAATAAATGGTTTCTGGGGATATCCAGCTGCCCCACATCCCAATAGGGCTCCCATGTCTTTAACAGCTTCAGAGGTGGCAAATATAAGCAGATGACTTTTTCTTTTCTGGAATAGAGATTTGCTGACTGAGAAAAAAGATCCCTGCTGTTTGATTGTTTTGATACATAGCTGTTATAAAAGCAGAAGAGCCCTGCTAGGAAAAAAGTTGGAAAATCTGGCAGCTATTTTTAATCTCATGCCTTAATACTGTAGTTTAGCGAGGGTTCTCAAAATGGAATTGCCACTTCTTGGTGCGTTTTGGCTTTACAACATCATTTGCTCATAGCAGGAATGGGGGACACATTAAAATTGTCCTCTCCTAGAGACATATAGGGACGCGGGTGGTGCTGTGGGTTAAACCACAGAGCCTAGGACTTGCCGATCAGAAGGTCGGCAGTTCGAATCCCCGTGACCGGGTGAGCTCCTGTTGCTTGGTCCCTGCTCCTGCCAACCTAGCAGTTCAAAAACACGAAGTGCAAGTAGATAAATAGGTACCACTCCAGCAGGAAGGTAAACGGTGTTTCCGTGCACTGCTCTGGTTGGCAGAAGTGGCTTAGTTATGCTGGCCACATGACCCGGAAGCTGTACGCCGGCTCCCTCGGCCAATAAAGCGAGATGAGCGCCGCAACCCCAGAGTCGGTCATGACTGGACCTAATGGTCAAGGGTCCCTTTACCTTTACCTTTTAGAGGCATATAGATTCCAACAGATTCCTGAATTGAAGGATTTCCTAGTGAATAAAACAGGCTATCTTGTTGAGGTCCTGGCAGGGTTTTTTTTTAAAAGGGGGAACTCACCAGAACTCAGTTCCAGCTGCTTTCAGGTGAGTTCCAGCACTTCTCAGGGAGGTGCCAATTGCAATTTTTAAAAAAGAGGGAGTAGTTCACGGTGAGTACTGGCACCTCTTTTTCTAGAAAAATAGCACTAGGTCCTGATCTCTCTATGGAATTGTGACATGTAGGTGGTAAACACCATGCAAGTACCGTTAGGATATGTGAGACTGGCTCTAGAAGGGCAATGTCTATATGAACTATCCTTGCTCGCTATTTCACTTTAGTTGGTCTGTTGGAACTGAAATTTGTATTTGTAAGTAACTTGATGCTCACAAGTTAACTGCAGAATCTAACACAGCAGTTTGCAGAAAGCTATGCCTTTAAGGAGAAATTATAAAGTTAATAAAAGAAACCTTTTTAGGGAGATGTTTTGCAATTTTTAAAATATAAAATATGCATTACACTACTTTTTAAAGTACTTTCACTAAGGAAACATATGTCTTGTTTGCAGTAAAAAAACAAACAAACCAACCCAAAAGCTTTGTTAAAAGAAAAACAATTAAATTGTAATTAACCGAAACCATGAATTATGGTGACAAAGAGAGTAGAGATGGTTAATCAAAAAGTAATGAAAAGTGTAGCAATTGTATGTTAATTATTCTTCCATTTCTCTTTATCCGCACCAAAAATAAACAAGTAAATTCTAGAATGACTCATAGCTTTTTCAAAATATAACATTGAAAAAGCTGAGTCTTGGTAAAGTTTGAGTAGCCTTTAGTGGTTTTGCTGAGCAAAACTGTAAACAGCCATTATGTTGCAAAGGGAGGACTATTATCCTTATACTTTTTTTACACTGGTAGAGGGAGATCTTGGTGTTAGTAAGTGCTTCACTGTTGACTGGATAGCTGTTCCTGCTTTCATTCAGGACCATTCAGTTAGCAACCATTTATTGCGCGGTGCTGGCGCCACCTCCATCCTTCACTAAATGTGAAGTTAAGAATTCTAATTTCCTCCTTGACTGACACACAGCTACTACTGGCAGTTTCACCTAGTGAACTGTAGCAGCAACCTCTCCTGATAGCCCTTCTATCATAACATTCTTTAGTAAGTTAGGATAGTGAATGATAGCCTCTCTTCTCATTGTTAGGCATATTATGTGTATATATGGTTGCTCCATAAGGAACATGTGAGATCACTTAATCACCACCAGGAGCTACAAAACCTTTTGATAAGCAGCAATTCTGACACAAAGGGTCTCTCTGATAAAGCTTGTTAGCACTTGTCTGTTAAATGGAACCAAAGTCAACCACAGCTTGAGATGCTAGACTGATAAACACTACACGTGCTTCTCAATTTTCTCACTTTCAGCACTGCTGCGATGTCCATCTTCTGTTGCTACTTCAAAGATGGCAAAAGTAATCTTCCCGCTTCAGTGGCATTCTAACACCTTGTGATTGCAAAGCTTTGATACCTGGATTTGCCATGTGATCTAAAATTATAAACGGGTAAACATCAAAATGTGCTGCTTCAAAGTAGTTCAATGACACCAAATTCCATGCCATAAACTAATATCAACAGAATATTGTGCATATATATATATATATATATATATATATATATATATATATGATTGCATTTCTTTCCAAAGCGGCGCTAAAGTCATAACCTATGTGTGTATTCACAGTTCTTCTATGCCTGTGTTGCTGCACCTTGTGGTCCACCAGATATTGTTGATTCCAATTCCCATCAGCCCCAGCAAGAATGACTAATGGACAGGGATGATGGCAGCAGGAGTTTAGCAATGGCTGACCTAGCCCTGTTCTGTGTATACAGTGGTATGTATACAGACAACAGTTTATAGTGGACAATAGAGCTGCAGAAGCTCCAGTGACCCAGTCCAGGTTGTGCCAGGAATCCCCAACCCAACCTGGGTCCAGCCTCAAATCAATTTGCGGGAAAGGCTAATGTTTAATGTGGGAGGTAAAGGTAAAGGTAAAGGTACCCCTGCCCATACGGGCCAGTCTTGACAGACTTTAGGGTTGTGCGCCCATCTCACTCTATAGGCCGGGGGCCAGCGCTGTCCGCAGACACTTCCGGGTCACGTGGCCAGCGTGACAAGCTGCATCTGGCGAGCCAGCGCAGCACACGGAACGCCGTTTACCTTCCCGCTAGTAAGCGGTCCCTATTTATCTACTTGCACCGGGGGTGCTTTCGAACTGCTAGGTTGGCAGGCGCTGGGACCAAGCAACGGGAGCGCACCCCGCCACGGGGATTCGAACTGCCAACCTTTCGATTGGCAAGTCCTAGGCACTGAGGCTTTAACCCACAGCGCCACCCGCGTCTTAATGTGGGAGAGGGGAGGAAAAACAGTGTTTCCTTCTGTGTGTGACTGCACTGCAGAGGAACACGGTGCAGGGAATGCACAGGTGAAGCAGTCCCCTGCAGCCAGCAGGACTGAGTCCTCCACTTGCCAGCAGGAGAGAAAAGAAATCCAGCCTATTTCCCCAGTGCACTCCCTGCAGAACGCAGCAGAGTTGATTCTCCTGCTCTTTGCAGTGTGGTTGTGGGGAGGGTGATGGTGCAGGAAATACACTGGGGAAATAGAAATCACTTTTCTTTTTCCATCCTCATGCAGGGCTCAGTAGCGCTCTCTGGCTGCTACTTCTCAGCAACCATAGTGCCTCTGAACATGGACGTTCTTCATGACAAACAGCCATGGACTCCCATGTCACAGAGAGCACAGTGAAAGCATTCTCATTGAATGGCTGGAGCTGTCCCCGGCACAGAGGTTAATTGTGAAATATGGTTTATGTGTGTCTGGGAATGCCATGTGCACATGTAGTGATGGAATATTGTGGATGTGTTTGAGAATAAGATACGAGCAGAGGCATTGAATAAAGCTGGTTAATTTTCTCGGTTTAGGGATACTTAATAGACTCATAGATTGTCACAGCTTTGGGGACTGCATTATTTGGGGCTTCTGCACAAGCAAGGCCTGTAGCTATCCGCTTCCTCCAGAGCCATCAGTATATATCATTGCTGCCAGTTTTTCCCCTGCAGACAATGACATATGCAGTTTCTTTGTTCTGGTCTAGGCAGCATCCCAAAGGTTGCTAATCTATGACAAGAGGGAGATGGACTTGGCAGTAATTTGAACTGTATGTGATTTTACAGCAATAATCACATGTTCAGATGCACAACATTTCTGAGAAATAGTGGATTGAATAATATGTGCGTTAAAATATAATTGTTTAGTCCTCAGTCTATGTCAAGAATGAATTTTTTATTTGAATGGCCCTAATAGTTATTGTTCAAAAGAAAGGGGTGTTCAAGCCCATCTTTAAATAGCAGCTCCTGCTCTTGGAAGTTCCAACTCAGTCCCAGCCCAACCTGAGTGGTAAGTGATTATTGGAACCTGCACAAATATACAGACACTTTTACAGGGGTGCTGACCCTCTGGGGCCCTGGGTACCCGAGCACCCACAAATTTTAAATGAAGGGGCTACCCCCCAAATCCTCTCAGGTATGCCGCAGGTTGTGCTGACATCACTCATGTATGCCACAGTGAGCCACAGCACACGCTGGGCATCCGTTGTCACAGGGCCAAGGCAACAAACCTACACTTTTATATAAATCACAGAATTATATTGAAGAGTACCTCATGTGTGGGCATCTGTAGTTCATTCTAGGTTTGTTAAACTTATTTCCAATAGCTAGGATTCATACATCAACAATCATTAAAAGATTAGCAATTATTTATCTTAGGGTTTTTGAGGTCAAAACTAGAACTTTGACGCACACCTGTTCACAAATTCAAAGCCAATGACACAATATTTACCTCAAGAAAATAAAATTCTTTCCAGTAGCACCTCAGAGACCGACTAAGTTTGTTATTGGTATGAATTTTCGTGTGCATGCACACTTCTTACCTGTACCTCAAGAGAGTATGCTCATCATGGAGGTGAACTGATATCTTGAATTAGAATTCTCATCAGGAAATGTGCATAGTTGCCTGCTGTCAGGCAAACTGCCATGTATACATGGCAATACATTTGTGTAAATACAACTTATCTTCCTGCCAGTACCACCTAAAGGTTGCCATAATTGGACTCCACACAAGTATGCTTATCTATCCTAAGCATTTCAGAAAACTGCTGCTGCACTCAGGTTTTCTTGTAGGCTTCCTATAGGCAACTGGTTGGCCACACTGAGAACAGGATGCTGGAATAGATGAGCCATTGGCCTGATCCAGCAGGCTCTTTCTTATGTATTTGAAAACTTATTATCCACTGCAGTCTTACATCATGCATATATACAGTCTACTGATGACAGGTTTATGGGTTTATGGTTCAGCACTATTTGAGTTACAGCCCCCTCAATCTAGACATTTCTTTCCTAAAGGGAAAAAAAAATCTATCAAACTGATTCATCTCCAACTGCAATCCCAATGAAAATAATTTATGCTTAATTGCATCAAAATCAGGCCTGCCTTCCATCATTTCGACAAACTTGTTCAGAGTTGCCCATTAGACTGTTTATTTTAAGACCCATTACTCATAATTGCATAAAACTTTGTCCCTCTTTCACTCTTCCAGATAGTACAAAATTACTCATTTGATTCAAGAGATATTACTCTTTGTTCTTCTGTTACTATATCACAATGCATTGTGAACATTAGTGTTGCCTTTGGCCTCCATAATTAAGCTGTTAGTTAATTGGTTCAGACCTAATCAGAACACAAATTAACGTACAATGTTGTCACAACATTGCACCTCTTTTCATAACAATTAATATGTCTCTCTCTTTGATGGGGGTGGGGAACCCTTTATCATTGCTTCATGTTCTGCCTCACTGCAGCACAAATCTGGAACCCCACACTTTACCAAAGAAAACTGAACATTTACACTCTGTCCTAGAATTCATCAAATCTATCACTATAATATTAATAATTATTTAACTGAAGCATATAGTGAATCCAGAACATAATAGAAATTCAAAGAAGATTAACACCAGGGCAGCCGTAACTAAATGCACTGGGTGTATTTATAATAATTTACACAATGGATATTTATTAGATACCAGATTACAGTGTGCATCACCTTTCTGGTAGTAATTTTTGCGAGTACCCACTATAGAACACTTGTATCATGTCATGAATGTTCATGCCTTAGCAATCTTTTGCGGTTTGTGTGTGCATGCACATAAATGTTGAGGTCATCACGCAATAAGCACTTGTGAATGTTATGTTCAAAAATAAATTGTTTTCAAGCAACATGGAGACAATCCACACAAATATCCCCCATTGCTACTATTAAACGTGTCTTGACTCTCAGTAAAAAAATAAAATAAAATTATTCAAGGTTATCTAAATGTTGATTGCCTCCATGTGTCATGTATGGATGGACTGAGAAGCCAAATTCATTCTACAGTGGTACCTTGGGATACAGTCACTTCAGGTTACAGACGCTTTAGGTTATAGACTCCGCTAACCCAGAAATAGTACCTCGGGTTAAGAACTTTGCTTCAGGATGAGAACAGAAATCGGGCGGTGGCAGCGCAGCGGCAGTGGGAGGCCCCATTAGCTAAAGTGGTACCGCAGGTTTAGAACAGTTTCAGGTTAAGAACGGACCTCCAGAACGAATTAAGTTCTTAACCTGAGGTACCACTATATTTCAAATTGGAACTCAGTCATAAATCTGTTCCACCTATTTCATTTGGTATTAATTATTATTATTATGATTAAAATCCATGAAACATATGCATTCAAACTGGGCATTTTTGTGTGGATTTTGTATAGTTTTTTTACACTTTTTACATAAAATATGCAGCTATACATAAATACACTTTCCCCAGTGTTTTCCCAATACATCTGCCTCATTTTTGTGTGTACTGTTTGTACAGTGAAATTGCATTTTGATATCTGGAAACATGCATAATCTGACTGTGTGTTTTATTCTGAAAGCAAGTTTCAGTCTCAGATTGGTTTGGACTACTTTGAGAAATGGACTAAATAAATTCCTCCTCCAATGGCATGAGAACACGAAATGAAAACAATTCCCATTCATTCAGAACCGAGTTTATCCAAATATTGTGCGTACGAAGCTTACAATTAACACAGGGCCTTATTGTATCATGTGTATTACAGTGAACATTAGAAACCTGGTAAATGTTGACATTTATTGGCAATGCTTACAATTTTTATGAACCATTGGGAAATCTATAAAAATTCTGACATTTATTTTTGTACACATTGCATTGTTGCAATGAGACTTATAGTTCAGCTTGGGAGGGAGCATTTGGCAGTCTTATTGAAGATCTGGATTGAATAGAATGGGATCCCTCTAAGCTTTAAAGGGAATTCTTTCTCTACAGGAGAGCACATGACTGTATATTATGGCTTTGGCTTGTGCTAAAGAAGTGCAGAACCAGATTTTCAAAATTAGGCAAAATATGCATGTATGCAAATCAGGTGTTTTGTGTGCATATGGCAAGTTAACTATCTGGCTTTTGGCCAGGCAGCTGTATGTTGAAAGAAATTAATGTACTGAGTAGTAATTGTTTAGGGCTATATCACTGGAGATCTTTCATGCCAAGAGATGAAATAGCTTATATACTGTCTCTCAAAACAGTTGTGAAATAATGTGATAAGTGAGCCGCCTAGTCTACCATGTATCAGTGTAGATGAAGAGGCAGTCTGTGTTTGAGTCTAGTCTATATCCCAACTGAGATTTATGTTCAAAGTGCAAGAAAACTGAAAATTTTTGAATCTGTGGCAAAGCAAATATAATAAAAAAATATAAAGCAAATATAAGTCACTCAAGAAACACACACATTTAAATATGATTATTTTAACTCTCAGAATTTTTTAATTTGAAAGTACATGGAAATAAAAGCGCATTTTGATTGTGAAACTAATCATCTAGTGCAATTAGGGTTTCAATATTTGTAAATATTGAGCCCTAATGACTCTTTTCGGACCTTCTCACACCCCTCATCAGCCCTGCTTTGCACCCCACTTGAGTGCTTTTACCTGGCTAGAATTTGCTTGGATGAAGGTTAGAGAGGAATGTTTGAATAACTTAACAATTATTACTCTACCCACATTTGATTTTGGTTCCACTCACCACTGGCATGTGGGCCCTGGGAACTTGCCTAGAAGGGAATACAGCACCTGGGAAGAAAAATGTTCTATAACTTTAATAACACTAAGTTTAGTTTACCTTTTAGAAACTTATCTTCACCACTTCCTCACAAATAGCTTCTTGTTAGATAAAAGCAACAACAATCCAAATTTGAGGATATATCCTTGTGTGTATATAATATTTGTTGGTATACATAGCCTTATATATAAACTTAGGCTGCCTTCACAGAACAGTTTTATTCCGTTTTCCTAACAGTTAATTTCAGCATAACATTTGAGCTAAGTTTAGCACTCATTTCTGTGTTATTTGCTTTTAGGGGGGAAAATACCTTTGTAAATAACACATAAATGAGCACCGAAATTCTGCAATATTCTGCTATATTTCTGGAAGTGGCATTTACATCGTGTGAAATATAATGCCAAAATGAAGAGTTAGGGGAATGTTAGAGAAAACAGAATAAACTGCAGTGTGAATGCAGCCTTAGATACACAGTGACTTCCACACAAATGATAGGGCATGCTTTAAAAACCATTTTATGAGCACACGCCTAAGATAGATTAATCTTTCATGAGTTATGATGTATAAGCTGCTCAAGCGATTCATTAATTTTTGTGGTAAAGAAAACCAACATTTTCATAGGCAGATGGCACTGTTATTTTGGAAGAGAAAGCTGGAGTCAACGAGAAAAGAGTGTGATCTATTGTTTGCTGTGCATTCAACACTACAGGGAAAGAAGTATGGGGAAATGTCAGCATCTGCAACATCCACAGCAGCAGGTACTTATTATCACATGAAGTCAAAGTGCTTAGAGAAACCACAGTTTGTATGTCCTTTTAATTGTGCCATGCAATCTTGATACGGGCAAGAAAGCAAAGTTGTTCTCAGGGAGGAAGAGGACTCATAATAGGAGACAATGGCCTAATTGTCTCATTGGTTGGAGGCGGGGTGCTGCAATGTGCGATGGATAAAATTTGCTTGCAAAGAAGCAAACGCTGTGATGTTATTTCAGATAGTCAGCACCATTATTTTAAGAGACAAAAGGAAAAGTTTTTAATAGACTTGGTAAGTCCAGTGCTTTTTTCACCTAGAAAAATAGGTGCTGGTACTCACCATGAAGTTGTTATAGTAAGTGCCACACTTCTGAACAACAAAAAAGGGTACTGTGTATCCTTGAGTATCCCCTGGAAAAAGCACTGGTTATTAGTAATAATAACACAGTTTGCAAATCATTTCCCCGTAACATAATACATTCCTGTATGTTATTTTCAGAAATAGATACATTTGTATGCACACTTTACAGAGTGCATACACCTTATGTACAGAGGTGGGGAATTACTTGTAGACCAATCTTGGTCTGCCAGGCCGTTTTCCCCAAACCAAGTGCATACACCTATCAGCTGATGTCACTGGTGACATCAGCTGATGGGCAAAAGGTCAGGTTTTTATCCTGCATTGGCAGTGCCACCCTGTTCCTAGCAGGAAACATAATCGTGCAGGTTAGGCACTGGGCTTTAATCTCCACTCATCAGCTGAGATAGACAGAGACAGAGAACCCAACAAACTGTCAGACTAAGACCAGAGAGACTCAGGATCAGGTTTCTACTCTGTCATGAAGCTCCCTTGATGTCATTGGGAGAGACTAACCCACTTTACATGTTTTGAGGATAAAGTAGAGAGAGTGAACCATATATGCTGCCTTGAGCTTTCTGGAGAATGGATAGGATAAAGGTGAGATGAATTATAATGAGTATCAGTTTTTTATCCAAGAGATAGGATAGAAAATTGTCTGCACAGATTCCTAAGTTGAAGGTTGATTTGCAAATCACTGTCATAGGCAATGCATAAGGTAATCTTCCAGAGTTCTAGATCACACCAAGAGCCTCCAGGAACACAGGAGGCTCCCCACTTCAGTAATTTATGGCAGATGATGCGAATTCTGAATAGGTCAGAAGTATGCACATTTGTACAGCTTGTGTGTTGCTTGTAAGTGCAAGTAGAATGCCTGAAGAAGGCTTATAAGAGTGTGTGATCTGAAAGCAGCCTCTACATTCCAGATTTCATCTCTTTCATTTCTTTTTTTTTACTTCTGATGAAAAATGGAAAGATGTCTTTGAAGCCTGCAAATGAAATAAAAGATACTTTCCTAAAGATAACCCACGTTATTTCAAGGCCATCCATCCTTTCAGAATCAAATGTCTCTAGCATACCACCGAAGGTTGAAGACATTAGTCAATTGTGAGAGTTGATGTCACTGGCATCTATCTCAACTATACATGCAAGTAAATTGCCTGCCTTCTCTCCACAGATAATTGGCATGTGTGCACTGTAAATTATCTTTCTTTTAACACCACTCCAGCTGAAGCTAACTTCAGTAATCTTCTTCACACCTTATGGCCAGTAATTTGTCTTACACTGTGCACTTAACCAAGCTACACTCTGCTTTGGAAAATCCTTATATTCTAAAAAGAGCTATTCATACTCTCTCAGTACAGTATGTAATTTATGTATGATAAGAGTCAGAAGTGAGTCTATAAGTGTTGAGATCATAGAATGGCTTGCAAATCCACATAGATAAATTTACAGATAGATAGATGATAGATGATAGATAGATAGATAGATAGATAGATAGATGATGATGATGATGATAGATGATAGATAGATATAGATAGATAGATGATAGATAGATATACACATATTTAGTAATAGTGTCAACATATTAAAAATCCAGTAAGACTCCAGTGACACGTTAGAAAGAACATGTAGCTCCTGCAGGCCTTCTAAAATCTCCCCCATTATGTTTAACTCAAGCAAACATGAGGTGAATTGGCATGGTTTTTAAAGTGATGACACCTTGACCCCACTTCATTGGCTGCTGATATTTTACAATGAAGAACCTAAACATCAAAATGTCAAGAGATATGACACCTATAAATGTTACCAAATATATATATGAAGAAGCAACATGTATCAATGGCATAGGAAAGACCATTTCTGGATCAAACCAAAGCCCTGTGTAGTCTAGCATCCTGTGTTCACAGTGACCAACCAGATGCCTCTGGCAAGACCCAAAACAGAACATCAGGGCAACAGCTCTCTCTTGCAGCTGACTAGCTACTAGTATTTGGAAGCATACTGCCTATGATCTTGGTGGTAGCATACTTATTCCGAACGAGAAATATATGCAGCATTCAAAGTTTGCACTGTGGACTATTGAGAGCAAGCCATTAGGGAGCTGTCCTTTGCAAGTTGCCCATTGAAATGAACAAGAGTTGTGCAGGAGCACGCTAAATTCAATCAGGGATACAGAGAGGGAATGAGAGAAATAACAGCAGAGCAGGTAATATCCTTTAGGTCCATCTTTCCCAAATTTGGGTCTCCAGCTGTTTTTGGATTACAATTCCCATCATTCCTAACCACTGGTCCTGCAGGCTAGGGATGATGGGAGTTGTAGCCCAAAAAGAGCTGGAGTCCCAAGTTTGGGAAACACTGCTAATAAGTTTAATTTATATCCTTCCTTTCCTCCCAAAGGAGCCCGAGACAGCAAACAATAAAACAATATAAACATCTTAAAAATATGAGGGGAAATTTCATGTGAACAGGTGTATCTTAGGAAGAATCTGCAGATGAATTTGCATGAAAACATTTTTTAAAATGCATGGAACACTAGAGACCTGAACTTAAGATTGGGGAGGGGAGGACGAGAGAAACTAAGAGAAAATGAAATTTATAGATGTGGCCGTCCCTTGTTGTTGTTGTTTAGTCATTTAGTCATGTCCGACTCTTCGTGACCCCATGGACCAGAGCACACCAGGCACTCTTGTCTTTCACTGCTTCCTGCAGTTTGGTCAGACTCATGTTTGTAGCTTCAAGAACACTGTCCAACCATCTTGTCCTCTGTTGTCCCCTTCTCCTTGTGCCCTCCATCTTTCCCAGCATCAGGGTCTTTTCCAGGGAGTCTTCTCTTCTCATGAGGTGGCCAAAGTATTGGAGCCTCAGCTTCATGACCTGTCCTTCCAGTGAGCACTCAGGGCTGACTTCCTTAAGAATGGATAGGTTTGATCTTCTTGCAGTCCATGGGACTCTCAAGAGCCTCCTCCAGCACCATAATTCAAAAGCATCAATTCTTTGGCGATCAGCCTTCTTTAGGGTCCAGCTCTCACTTCCATACATCACTACTGGGAAAACCATAGCTTTTACTATATGGACCTTTGTTGGTAAGGTGATGTCTCTACTTTTTAAGATGTTGTCTAGATTTGCCATCGCCTTTCTCCCAAGGAGCAGGCGTCTTTTAATTTCGTGACTGCTGTCACCATCTGCAGTGATCATGGAGCCCAAGAAAGTAAAATCTCTCACTGCCTCCATTTCTTCCCCTTCTATTTGCCAGGAGGTGATGACACCAGTGGCCATGATCTTCTTTTTTTGTTGTTGAGCTTCAGACCATATTTTGCGCTCTCCTCTTTCACCCTCATTAAAAGGTTCTTTAATTCCTCCTCACTTTCTGCCATCAAGGTTGTGTCATCTGCATATCTGAGGTTGTTGATATTTCACTACAGTGTGGTGTAGTGGTTAAGAGCGGTAGCCTCGTAATCTGGGGAACCGGGTTCGCGTCTCCGCTCCTCCACATGCAGCTGCTGGGTGACCTTGGGCCAGTCACACTTCTTTGAAGTCTCTCAGCCCCACTCACCTCACAGAGTGTTTGTTGTGGGGGAGGAAGGGAAAGGAGATTGTTAGCCGCTTTGAGACTCCTGAAGGGGAGTGAAAGGCGGGATATCAAATCCAAACTCTTCTTCTCTTCTTCTTCCGGCGATCTTAATTCCGGCTTGGGATTCATCCAGCCCAGCCTTTCGCATGATGAATTCTGCATATAAGTTAAATAAGCAGGGGGACAATATACAGCCTTGCCGTACTCCTTTCCCAATTTTGAACCAATCAGTTGTTCTATATCCAGTTCTAACTGTAGCTTCTTGTCCCACATAGAGATTTCTCAGGAGATAGATGAGGTGATCAGGCACACCCATTTCTTTAAGAACTTGCCATAGTTTGCTGTGGTCGACACAGTCAAAGGCTTTTGCATAGTCAATGAAGCAGAAGTAGATGTCTTTCTGGAACTCTCTAGCTTTCTCCATAATCCAGTGCATGTTTGCAATTTGGTCTCTGGTTCCTCTGCCTCTTCTAAATCCAGCTTGCACTTCTGGGAGTTCTCGGTCCACATACTGCTTAAGCCTGCCTTGTAGAATTTTAAGCATAACCTTGCTAGCGTGTGAAATGAGTGCAATGGCCATCCCTACCATCAACTAAATCAGAGAGTGCTATTTCCACCCTAGCAGTTTCTTTGAAATTTCCACCATTTTACTGAATCACTTTTTATGAAAAATCCATAAGTTTCTGCCCTATATTTCAGTGTTTTCTGTACTGCTGTCCTATCTTTACTTTCATTTAGGGAGGGTTTCCAGGCGATAATCTGGAGAAAAAGCAGGTAGCTTTAACCTCACCAATCAAACCGGAGACAAGGTAGTAGCAGATGTTCCTGCCAATTCCTAACTCTGTTGTTTTTACACCAACTTCTCCACCTCCGACAGGGTGGAGAAAAGCTGTTGAAAGCAGAGGACCAAGGCAGACAAAAGCACCAAAGAAGGATTGGTGGGGTAGCAGTGATTACTTTGTCTGCCACATCACTGGGATATTTAAAGATAAAGGTCTCATTCTCTTGGTTGCAGCCCATTCTTGCACACCAGTGCACACTGACTACAGCTCAGATGGAACCAGAAATCAGCCATTTCATTCTGCAGTGATAGCTTCAAAGTACTCACAGCACTGCCAAAAAGCAAACAACACACATACACAAAGCCACCAGAAGATAAAGAACTGTGACATAAATCATTGTGTGTATGAGTCATCAATCCCTATGCTTTATTTTAATATATAACTGACTAGCATAAAAGACAAAACAAATGACTCTCCACTTGAAGAATTCATTTCTGTTTGTTAGTGCTTACAGTGTGACTGTGACAGTGAATGAGTGTGCATCTTTAATGTAGCCACTCTATCTCCATTTTAAAAAACAAAAAACCAGGGATCACATTCAGACAATACTTGCTAGTCATGTCTGATTTGATCCATCTAAAATAAAAGATAAGCATTTTATTTTTGCAATGCCCCATAAATGTCCTGCTGCTCTCTCTGTCAAGTCAACTGCATATCTTGGTGACTTCGATGTAAGCTAATGAAGCTTTTCTTACATTATGGAGAAGCTGTCCCCATAAATAGATAATGTTGGGAAATGTATGCAAACCCTTTATTTTGCAAAATATGATGGAATGGACTTTGCTTGCTTTCCTGCTTTCCCCAGGCCTGAAAGAGATGCAAACAGGAGACTTGATTATGAAGGTCAATGCTCATCAATACTTCCAGGGAAGCAAAGGGATTGTCAAGATGAAACCCTGGGAAGATGAATTGTACAAAAATTGTGACCAGAGAGGTTAATAATAAGAGGTCTTATACACTTTAAAACAGGGAGAAGTCATGGCTGGAGATAATCTGTTCTGCAAAGTGTACACTCTTGATGATGCCCATCTTAGACCAGAGTCTCTGATGCCTTTTGAAATCAACAACAAAAAGAGATGTTCCCTGTTCATCTAACTTATCAAAGCAAGCCTTGCCTAGGGCCTTATTCCAGAACAAAGAAGAGAAGAAATGATCAAAGAGACTGGACCCAACAGGAACCAGGCAGCAACAGACTAATTGGACATTTTCTCTCCTCCGCTCATGTGGTACTGCTTTATCCTGGTTCTACTAAATTCATGCACCTTTTCAGCTGTTTTGCAACACTTGGATTAATTAATTAACATTCTACTTTCAGGCAGTAATTATTTGTTGTATCACCATCTGAAAAGCAACACCTCAAAATTAGTCCATAGCTGATAGTTGATTTTAGGCGGTAAAGCAGGGGTGGTTAACCTGTGGTCCTCCAGAGGTCACTGAACTACAACTTCCATATTCTCTGCCCCTTGACCATGCTGACTGGGGCTGATGGGAATTGAGGACTAGGAACTTCTGGAGGATCAAAGATTAGCCACTCCTGATGTAAAGCTCTAAATGGCTATTGGCCAGATTATTGATAGTACAGGGACGTCAAACTCCCAAGAGACTGCGATCTACTCACAGTATAAAAGAATGGCAGTGATCTACGCATTGTCAGAGTTTTTGAGCTTTTGAGCCTGATTTATACCAAGTGAATTACAGCAGTCACAGTAGCAGCCAAGCTGTAGGATGATCTTTTAAGAGTCGCTCATATGGAACCCACTTTGTACTATTTTCAGTGTCAGAAAAAGTTTATTTTTTATTTTATGGGTTGGGGGGGAGAGATTACAGGGCATTTTAGAGGTTCTTAATGGCTTTCAAAAGTGTTGAGGTCTGCTTGTGAGTCTTGCTTGATTTTGTTCTCTGATGCTTACAGTTTTGAAAAAAAAACTTCTTTTTTATTGAAGGGTGAGGGAAGTTTCTGTAAACCATCCAGAGAACCTTGGTTCTGGTTATACCAGGCAAAGTGCCTTCTTGATAGTGGTGCCTGCCCTGTGGAACAGCCTCCCATCAGATGTCAAGGAAATAAACAACTATATGACTTTTAGAAGACATCTGAAGGCAGCCCTGTTTAGGGAAGTTTTTAACAGCCTAATAAATGTGTTTGTGGGAAGGGGGTTATTGTTTTGTTGTTTTTGTTTTAACTATTTATTTGTGCTTTTACCTTTTGTTTCTATCTTGTGAAGTACTCTGAGATCTTGTGGTTAAAGGCTTTATATAAATCTATAATCATCACCATCATCTAGCATTCTGTTCTCACAGTGGCCCATGAGAAACCTGCAAACGAGACCTGAGTATAACGGCACCCCCCCACTTGTGATTCCCAGTACACTGGACCCTCCAGATACAAACTTAATTCATCCCAGGGGTCCGTACTTACCCTGAAAAGTCCATAGCTGGAGGTGCCGCTTCTGCGCACATGCGCAGCGCAATAGAGCGCCTTTCTGCATGTGCACGTGTCGAAACCTGGAAGTATACACTTCTGGATTTGCTGTGTTTGTAACTTTAATTACGTTACCCGAAGGTACCGTAACCCGAGGTACCACTGTAACTGGTAATCCATAGGCTTACTGCCTTTGATAATGAAGGTAGAACATGGATGTTAAACTCGACTATTTCTTCTAGTCCAAACAATTAGGGTCATGTTGTACTAGCTTACAGAGAAGAGAGCAATATAGGAAGAATTATCTCATAATTCTAATTCATCACATTTCAGTTGTCTAGTCATTATTGGTATTCACATTCTGTACAGCTATTCCTGTGTTTCGCTGGTTAGCATCATTTTCTCTTTAAGCATTTATGGCTGAGTATGCAGTGGCATCTTCAGTGCATATTTAAACAGCTCTCCACTTTTGGGTGCTTGATTGGTTGGATGGATTACAAAAAAAAGAAAACGACAGAAGTGCAAGAAACAATTGATGGCATTTATTTTAAAATCTACAGATGCTTGCTGATATAACATTGACTTTAGCTCAGAGAGGTAATTGCAAACAGCAGGAAAAAGTCTCACAAATAAACTTCGGCTCTAGATTTGATTTAGAATGTGCTAATAAATGTGAATGTAGTGGCTGCCATTAAAGAAAATAATCTGGAGGGATTTCTAAAAATACGAGCTTCTGTAAAGCAATTTCCTGCAGGGTACATAAAATCATAGCTTCTAAAGGGTCTATTTTCCAGGCAGTTCCAGTTAGTTAATATCTGGTAACTAGCACAGGCTTGTTCTCCATAGTCAGACACTTGTCTTTAAAGCAATGATTGCTTCTAAATATGCAATGCAGCATATATTTGGGGTGATTTAAAAGGGTAAATAGCCCATCATACTAGAAGGAAAGCAAACAAGGCCTGTTGAAAAGAGAACCAGAAGTTTAAAATACTTTAAAGCACATGAACATTTTTTACAGGACTTCATTGAAGGGGTTGGGCTGAAACCTGTCTTCCAATTTATAAAAAAGCTTTATTCTCCCATGAAAGAGACTTCTCTTTGTCTATGTTCCATTCACAGGGCACATTTAGAATGTTTTTAGCATTGAGTTTAACTTTATCATCCTGAGATAGCCAAGGGCAGTGTGTAGGTTTTTCTTTCCATTAAACATTTATCCAGCACTCTGCAGCCTCCCTGGCTGCCCTCATTTCCTGATTGGAAAAAGCCCCATGAGAGAAATTACCTCATGATGCTTCCCCACAGGCTTTAATTGAAATGTGGGAGGTTATTGGGGCTGACTACTTAGCACCTGATATCCTTGTACTTACTGGTTTTGTTTTTAAGTGAAGTTCTTACTTCCCTTTAAAAAAACCCTAAAAAGACTTTTCTTAAAACAAAACAAAAGCAAGCAATGAACAGCGGTCAGTTGGATGGGAGAACTCTGATTACAGGAAAGCCCAGCTGAGGATGTAATGGGATTTTTAGGAAATGCAGATACCTGGGACGGCTGCGGAAAGCAGACCACTGGAGAGATGATTTGTAGAATGAAAGTACACTCACAAAACTGCTCAGTCATCTTGAGCAATAAAAAACCCACTCCTTTGGATGTTTCACCACAATTTCTCCCTCTCTTTTTAAAGTTTCTTTTCTTTTCTTAACTGATGGAGAACAGCCTAGAAAGATACAGAATAATTTTTCAGTGCAGTAGTAGAAGGAACCTATGGTCATGGAATGTGAATTTCTGTTATCCTACATGTTAAAGGCCACATCTACCTGTTATCCCAGTGGGGTGGTATCTGGCCTGTTCAAATAGCAAACATTAACTGCTTACTTGTGTGAAGTGGCTTGTATGAAACTGAGGCTCATTGTAACCAGGAGGCTCATTCTTGAGGCAGCCCTGCACATGTCGTGCATCGCAAGTCCAGTGGCCAGCTCCTCCAGAGCGCTCAGACTCCTCCACTGCATGCAACATAACATGCATGTGATTCACACCAGGCACCCCCCGAGCTTGGGGGCAATCTGGTGCCTCTGGTTATATGGGCATTTTTTAACACAAGTGCTTAGTTGTGCAGGTCAGCAACCTGATGGTTGGGATAATGTATAAATAGGGCCAAAGAAAATTCAGAAAGATAACAGGGTATATATAATTTTATGTAGTATGGACTGTATTTGGGAGTGAAGCGTGTATGTGATGAATCTGTGATTACACATCGTAGGTCTGTGATGATGAGTCATCAAAACTGCATGGCTAAGCTTCATAAGACTACATTGTGGTAGAGGTAACCATATGTGAATCTTCTATATGGATTAGTCTCATAATTATTTTTTAAATGTAAGGCAATCTGAACAAAGCTGGCTGATCAGTTAATTATGCTAGGCAGTTTTAACTGGACTGTTATCACACCTACATAATTAAATCTTCTCTATAACTCCTTTAGCTGCTCCAACCTTGTCAAGCCATTAGGAGATGGAGAAATTATTTTATTTTCTGAAAGTTTCTATTCTGCAAAGCATGCATAGTTGTTTCCAAAGAACTTTCCATGTCAATGGCAGGAAATGAAGGAAACACTTAACGTGGGATCAAGGTTACATTGCTACGGGGTAAAAGAAAAATTCACTTCAGAAAATGTCAAACATTTCATTTCATAACCAGGATAATTTCTTTTCACATGTTTGAATGGAATGATCCTGTCTCTAATTAAACTTTCCACTATCACATCACATCACATCACCACATAAACACCTGTTGGTGTGTGTGTGTGTGTGTGTGTGTGTGTGTGTGTAGTTACAAGCCACATCATTGTCTCTAAGTTCAGCCTTTTTACAAAGTTGCTAGATACTTTTATACTGCCAACTTGAATTACATAGAGGAGTGTCTTCTGAAATATTTCAAATGTTGTAGGAAGAATAGTAAGTCTCTCCTCTGGGTGGACACAGTTATATAAGATGATTAACACTTGCCTCATTCCAAACCTGCTGAAATCAATAGTTGTCTTTCCACCGGGAGTTATATCATGCCCTTGCTGCATACTTTATATAAAAACAGTTGCTCTATTATTATTTTTTCACATTCTTTCAGCAGACAGAAGGGAATGCAAATCAGGATGTTATAAGCATTTTTATTTCTATTTTTAACCAGTGATCACCAACTTATGGCATAACTGAGGTAGAGGCTTGATTCTTTTGTCTTTTCTAAATAAATATCCAATGGAACATGTTAATTCGTGTTCCTTGTTCTTTCTTTCTTTTAATCATTATTCTTACATTCAGGAAGATCATTAAATCTCTCTGACAATCTTTCGTGGAAGCCTGACATCAGTTCTAATTACGTGCTCACTATGTGGAAGGTTTTTATGTAATTGGTTCTTTTTTCCCCTTAAAAAAAATGTAATTCTATTGTTGACTCTGGTTCCTGTAACTTCCTTCTTTTCTAGGGTATCAGTTGTCATTACTGCTCTTGAAGGTATTGCAGATTTTTTTTTTAATCCACTTGTATTTCATATAGAAATCTTCCTGGCTTGTATTTCATGAACCACACCTCTTCCATTTCAACTGCAAAATTCTATCCGGTTTTCTGAATACAGAGAACAAAACTCTCAGCATACCAGATACACTAGCTTGTCCCTGCTTGCATGCATATTTTTCAAATTCATTATTCATTTGTCTTTTGCTCTCAGGCTAGACAGTGATCTACAAATAGTTTCTAACAAATGGAAACCAATCTGTTTATGGGTACCCACTTGATTGCCAACCACCTTGATAGGAGTTTAATTGAAATGAATCAATGGTTTTAAAGAAAATACCAATGACAAGAATACTAGGCTACATCCAACAAAGTCATATTTTGAGTAGTCCCACTGAAATCAGTACATCCCTAGCTCCTTTTCACATGTACTGCTAGTAAGCCAGATGTCCCCCCCATGTTATATTTGTGCAGCTGGTTCATCCTGCCTAAGTGTAGAACCTTACATTTGTCCCTATTGAAATTCATTTTGTTAGTTTGGGCCCAATTCTCCATTCTGTTAAGGTCAGATTGAATCCCAATTGTGTCTTCTGCCGCATTAGCTACGCCTCCCAGTTTGGTGTCATCTGAAAATTTGATAGCAAACACTCAAGTCCTTCATCCAAGTCATTTATAAACATAAAAACAGGCTCAGGACAGAAACTTGTGGCACCTTACTTGTAACCAGTGGTGTAGCGTGGGTTGTCAGCACCCGGGGCAAGGCAAGTAATTTGCGCCCCCTAACCCGTGGATTTGCGCCCCCTAACTTGTGGATTTGCGCCCCCTAACCCTAACGCCCAGATGTTGCGCCCGGTGCGGCCGGCCTCCCCTGCACCCCCCACGCTACGCCACTGCTTGTAACTTTTTCCCCACGATGACTGAACCAAGCACCCCCCCCTTAAATCTGCCTTTGCTTCCTCTGTGTGCTGTACATGTTCAATTGCACACAGAATCTCCTATTTGCAGCGAGGCTGATGCAAAAAATGCAGTCAGATGTGGATTGCATTTTGTGCCATTGCTTTTCAGTTGGAACTCACAGAATCATCAGGCAATGGCTAAAATGCAGAAGGAGCCCTGTGTATTATCCCTCTGGATAAGTTTTTCAAACAAAATGAGACCAGGAAAAAGTGAAGAGTAAAAGTTTTACTTTGTAATTTAGATGTGCATACATCTTTTGAGAAAAGAAGCAATATTTTTTTCCTTCTTTCTTTCCAAAAGATTAAATGTTGGTGAATAAAAGTTAACTGAGTACTAGAAACCAATGCTGGAGGCTGTTCTAGATGTCATTGTAAAGCAGTACAAAGCGATAATCATGTTAGGAGATGTGGAAGCAAACCCTTATCCTAAAGGCAAGACTGAATGGCAGCCATTAGGAATGGCCTATACGGAACACAACATTTTCCTTCCTCTCAAATGTTCAAAGCTGTGATACTGAGGCAAATAAATATCAGAAAAAACAGCATCTTGACCCTCTGCTGTTCCTGCTTCTGGGAAATCTAGGGAGGTCCTTGAATCAGAAGACAAGCTTCTCAAGAAGAGGAACTGCTTGTTTCAGACAATGGACCATTCTTATTTGTTGGCTGAGACTCTACCTTCCTGCGTACTTTCTTGCCAGGGTGGTACATGCTCTGGTTATCTCCTGATTGGACCAGAGGAATGCACTCTACATGGGGATATCTTTGAAGGTGACTCAGAAACTACAATTAATCCAGAATGCAGCTGTCAGACTGGTGACTGGGAGCAGCTGCTGGGAATATATAGCATGAGTCCTAAAAGAACTACATTGGCTCCCAGTACATTTCCAAGCACAATTCAAAGCATTGGTGTCGATGTTTATAGCTCTACATGGCTTCGGACCTGTATATCTGAAAGTGTGTCTCTTCTCCCATTGTTCAGCCTGGATACTGAGGTCCAGTTCCAAGGGCCCTCTAGTGGTTCCCTCATTGTAAGAAGTGAAGCTACAGAGAATCAGACAGAGGGCCTTCTTGGTAGTTGCACCCACTCTGTGGAATGCCCTTCTGTCAGATGTCAAAGAATTAAACAACATTTAAAAGCAGGCCTCTTTCAGGAAACTTTTAATGTCTGATGTGTCTCTCCACCCAGACCCTCTGTATCTTGTTGGAAGTCACCCAGATTGGTTAGGGTATAAGATATTAATTGTTGTTGTTGTTGTTGTTGTTGTTGTTGTTGTTGTTGTCTGCTACTTGAACTAGTGCAGGGGTAGGGGATCTCAGGAACCAAATGCAATCCTCCAAGCCTCTGTTTAATCCTCATCTCTCATTGTATGCTAAGGATGACCCACTCTGGAACCACCTAGTTAAGGGCAGGCAACAAATATAGCATCATTATTATTACCCATACCACACCCCATTCCTCAGCTATGTATCCTTTGCCCATGCAACACCCCTCACCTGCTTGGCATCCTCCTTGACTATTTCTGGAATGTGTTCTTGAACTCTGATAATACATCAGAAAAGCTGGGAAAGGCTTAACAATGGTAGAACATGCAGAAGGTGCCAAGTTCAACCCCTGGCATATCTAGACAGGGATGCAAAAGACTCTTATCTGAAACCTGGATTCACTGTCAAACAATGTAGACAATACTGACCTCATTGGACCATGGGTCTGACAGTTTCATATCTTATGTTCCTCTTGCTTGAACTTCAGTTTTTTGCACCAGCACACACTTAACAATAAGCAGAGTCTGGAAAAGTATGTTTACCAGTGGCACCAACTTGAGCAAAACATTGAGGGGAGCCAGTGCCATTCTCCTTTCCAGTTGGGGGGTGGAGTGGTTAGCCTGTCGTGCACCTAGACAGGCACGGCGAGCATCGACAGCGTGGTTGGGGCACTCATTCTGCCTTCTTCCCTCCTCCCCTTGGTCAGCTGGACGAGCACACTCTTCAGCCCTTGGGCCACCATTGCAGTAGTTTCAGGGGTGAAGTCCCCTGAGGAGGTTGCTTTTCCCTGCCACGGGAGAGTACCACATCCACTGGCTCACCTATCTGCAAGTTTGTAGGAAGCGAGGGAGGCAGGCAGGCAGGTGGGGGGATAAAAAATATTGAGGGGGTTGTGCCCCCAGACGAAAAGTATTGGGAGGGCAAATGGTCTCTGCCCCCTAGAATTGGGGCCTATGATGTTTACACAGTGTCTCTGGCCCTGTGGTGGCATAGTCTGAAAATTGAAAAAGACAGAATTGCATAACCCTGAAGCTTAATCTATCATGGCCTGCTTGATATTTGGCAACCCTCCTATTTTTTGCAGTCCCAGATAGGAAGTAAAAACTAGAAGGTTTATTGAGTCCCGTGAATATTATGGATGGTAACAAGGCTGTGTTCAACTTGAAGACCAAAAGTCTTGTAGGCCGAGCTGATATGAGGAAACATAGAGAACTTCAAGGAATATATTTGGATTGATCACATACAAGAGATCAAGAGTGCTGAGAACAGTCCTGCATCCAAAACAATTCTCTAAAATATTCAGTACCATTAGACATCAAACCTCAAACCATTTCTTCACACAGAAAGGAGAACTTTTAAGCTTCACCTTGAATTTCCAGTCCTCCTTGAATTCGGATAAGACCTGCAAGGAAAATGGAGAATGACAATGAATGTTCTTTGAACCAGTCATTTATCTTGGTTTAATAGGCACTAAATGTGTCCTTTCTGTCTCCAAATATCAAGCATTTGAGCTTTTCATTTGAAAGTGATATTTGTGCCCACAGCATATCTCAGTAATTCACTTAGGGCAGTTGAAGCAACATTATGAACATTTCCAGGAGGAAAAACTCCTACCTAGCTGTATTCTAAAGCTGTTCTGTTTTCTACAAAGAGAGTAGCATTCTAAAAACGCATTTATATTCTGTAATATTTTTAAGCACAGATGCTCTTATGTGCTGCAGAATTCTGTCAATTTTCATAAAAAGGCTTCAGTTCTGATGCTTACCACGCTTACCTAGGTCAACATTTTATTATTAAAATTGGATTTTCCTTTCAAATTGTTGCATTCCTAATGCCAGCATCTATTTATAGATCTTAAAGAATAATACAAGTCACCTGTTCAATATAATGTTCAGATATGGTTCAGCTCATAGCTCCTGTTTCCAGTTTTTGCATTGATGACATGCAGATGGTACCTCAGTATTTGAAATGCTGTTTCTCTTTGTAGGAAAATCAGTTTCTACCAGCAACACTGACTGAGGCCTGTAGAGGCTTCTCTCCACACTGTACTTTGTTTTGAGAAACCCTAATCTTCTCACTGGAGAGCAACTGGACATCTCTGCTCAGGAGCCAATCAATGCAGCTTATTAATCAATTTGAGTGATTTGCTGTGAAACAGCTTCTTTCTCCCTAGTGTGATGTGCTTAGTTCACAACACCCCCAGATCTCCTTAGCTAGTCCACAGAGTGAGGCAGCTGAATCCTGATGCGAAGGTAGAAAAGCATGCCCAAGTCATAGTAAATTATATCCTAATGCCTCTGTAATGAATCCCAAATTTGCAAAAACACAAACCACCTACTGTTTGCGAGCTCTGTAGTGATTGAATTGGCTAGCTGGGGATGCATCTCATTTGAAGAATGCTTTGAATAATGTGGCCTTGATTTTATGAAGCCTTCTTAAGAGAAATGGCATAAGAGAATGCAATTAATCAAGAGCAAGATTTTAAGACTTGATGGATTGAGTGGTTGCAGTTTTAAATGTAAAAGGAAGGCTCATTTTCAAGATGTTGCTAATTGTAAATCACACCCTGAGATGTTTTGTTGGAAATGCAACTGCAGTTGAGAATCATTGGTGTTTTCAATTTGGTACTTGTATTTCAATATAAAAACACTATATATTGTTTTGATGGTTTCTCACAATGCTCTTGATTTTTAAAATTTGAATGCCCCGTAAATGTCCACCAGCAAATCTAAAATCAGATATCCTTAATGTCTGTCACAATTACTTGCATAAAGAAGTGGTTATACAGTGGCTAACCTAAGTAGCTGCTAAGAATTATTGCTACTCCAAAAACATTATTTTCCATGTAGCTTTTGTTACAAATTCAGTTGAAGTTAATGAGTTTTGACTAGTGTTATGCTGGGCACAATGTATTGTGTTTGCGCAGACCTAACTTAAATTGGCTATGCCAAAGAAAAGAGGCCTTACTGATAGATTGTAAGGAGAAAATCCACAGTAGGGATGACTGAATTGGTCAATTTCAGTTTCTTTTTATCAGGGGTGCTTCTAGGCTTGAGGGGGATGAGATGACAGACTATTGTACTCTTTTCTTATTTCCCACTATCATTGACTTCTTCTTTTTTTTACCTTTGTGGTTGTTGTAATTTACAGTGGCCAAACTATTCCCTCTCTCCCTCGATGGCTGGCTAGTTGGGTGGCAGGTAGGGAAGCTGGAACATGTGAGCAAAGCTTCTGGCTGGTGTGCACTGCAAAGCAAATTGCTGTGCCAGCCAGCTCCTCTGAGGTTCCAGCTGCTCATCATACACATTTTAAGAATACAGTGGTATGCCTGGTTGCGAACGGGATCCGTTCCGGAAGCCCGTTCACAACATGAAAAGAGTGCAACCCGCAGCAATGCATCTGTGCACGCACAGGTTGCGATTCGCCGCTTCTGTGCATGCGCGTGATGTCATTTTGCACTTCTGCACCTGTGCGAGTGGCGAAACCTGGAAGTAACAATTTCCGGTACTTCCAGCTCGCCGCGGGCCATAACCTGAAAGAACGTAACATGAAGTGGACGTTACATAAGGTATGACTGTAGCTAACCTTAGTGCAAAAATGGCAGTGAGCTCTGCCAGTGAGACACTAGTTTTGGTATTGTGGGACCAATGATAGTGCCAGAGTAGCAGGGGGCAACCAAAGCCCCCCCTTAACCCCCCCATCCCTGCTCTCAATGCCCCTGTGACCCAAATGGTAGTGTCTAATTGCTGTAGTATCACTGCCGCTAAGAGCATAATAATGTAAACAAGAGCCTGCTAGACCAGGCCAGTCACCTATGTTGTACAGTGGTACCTCGGGTTACATACGCTTCAGGTTACATACGCTTCAGGTTACAGATTCCACTAACCCAGAAATAGTGCTTCAGGTTAAGAACTTTGCTTCAGGATAAGAACAGAAATTGTGCTCTGGCGGTGCAGCAGCAGCAGCAGGCCCCATTAGCTAAAGTGGTACTTCAGGTTAAGAACAGTTTCAGGTTAAGAACGGACCTCCAGAACGAATTAAGTACTTAACCTGAGGTACCACTGTATAGGTTCTCACAGTGGCCAACCAAATGCCTGTGGGGAACTCTCAAGCAGGATTCAAGCAACAGAGCTCTTCCCTCCTGTGGTTTCCAGCAACTGGTTTCCAGCAACTTCTTCATCTTTCCATTTTTGGGCAAGTAACATTCTTGCCGCTGTAGTTGCAAGTTTGTTGTTTAGCATTTTGGGGCAAAGTTTTTTAATTTCCCCAGACTTTTTTTTTTTTACCAATTTCTGCCAAGACACTGTATTCTGGATATGTTCAGGAAATGTATGGCTGATGTACGGCAACCCTATTCTCTGTTTACCGTTTCTACAACCTTATGTTCAATCTGCCTCATTTCTGCATTAGTTCATGATCACCTTTCCCCCCCAAAAGTCCACGCAAAATGTTGTTCTTGTTTTAATGCATATTTCTTCTAATATGCATATTTTTGCAAGCAATTTTCCTTAGCACAATCCCAATTTTTTTGGTACAGTTTTTACTAATACACACATTTTTGTGTGCATGAATATATAAGCTTGGTTGTTTGTTTGGAGAACTTCACCACAAAATTTACAGAAGTGCAAATTTATAAGGATAACTGGGTTTTGGTTCATAATAGTGGTTTAGGCAATGCAACGGAAGTGTGAATGGAATGAGTTTATCTCCCATCCCTAATTCACAGAAAATATTCACTCTTCTGTGTTTTCCATTGGTTCCAATGGCTGGCAAACTACCGAGCTCAAAATGTCAGGCACATAAGAAGGCAAATGAGCAAAGCTCTTTTGTTCCAAAAAGCAATAAAATGGGACTTAGAAAGACCTCACTATTTTTCTGTTTCCCCAGGAGAGGATTTTGTCTCAAGTTTTCATTTGCCATAGGACAGGCTTATCAGAAACCAGGAGGACAAGATGTATGGTGATCAAGGCAGGGCGAATTAACCTCTTAATAGGTTCTATAGACCTAGTATCCTTAATTGACTCCATTCTGGCCAATGGGAAAACATAGGAACAAAGGTCGCTGTCTCACTCTAAATCAGACTACTGGTCCGTCTAGCTCAGTATTGTCTACACTGACTAACAATGGCTCTCCAGGATTTCAGTAAGGGTTTTCTCCCAACCTTGCCTGGAGATGATGGGGACTAAACCTGGGACATTAGCAGTTCTATTACTGAGCTATGATCTTTTCCCTAAACTGATGGGGCTGATATACACATATTTCTATAGAAAAATATGTATGTTGAGGAAGAGGGTGGTGGTTTGTTTGTTTGTTTGTTTGTTTGTTTAAAGATACAGGGAAATTATACTTCATACCACATCAGTTTGCTTTCAGCCTTCTTTCTGTTGTGAAACAGCACCTTCTGCAAGCCCAATTCAAGCAATCGTATTCAAAGACGTAGACAGATTCTAACCTCTCAGTTAACAGGTCCACAAAATCCTAAGCACCAATTTTTTCAAGTCCTATATCGGCAGGTTAAATTTCACAATATAGCCATTGATTTCTTTATTGAATGCCCTTGCAGCATCATTTTTCAAACAATGATATTCTTAAATGGAGCATGTGCTACTTTTGATTTTTGTTTGGGATCTCAGAATGTGTTAAAATTGTCTGATTTTCTTTTTGCTAAATGGCAGGAAGAAAATGAGACCAGAAACCTCACAGAACAGAAGTCTCAGTTATAGATCACTTTCTTCCATACCTTTAATTTGCTTTATATCAAATTCTTATTTCCCATAGAGAAACGTAAGTGCCAATGTACTCATTAGAACAAAAATTCTGTCTTATTTTGGGGTGTCCTTTTAAAAATGTGCAATCCATCTTTTACAAGTCGCTGATGGAGCACCAGGCTCAGTCCTCATGAAATCAGCAAAGTTTTGCCTTCAAAGTAGGCCTGTAAAGAATGATGTCCTTACTTTGAAGAAAGCATATAAAGAAATTTCTCACAGGTGTGTGTCTGTAACTACTGTAGAATACCACTTTGAGGTTTTAATCTGTGTCTACAGATGGCAATCTATAGATACTCCAGAACATTTATGCTTTTGTACCTTTCACATGTTGCAATCTCTGCACCAGACCTAGAACATGGTGCCAATAATCTCTTCAGAACAAGACAATGGTTGAGGCTTTGGGGAAATGACAGTCACAGATAATACACTTGCTCATATTTGAAAACTGCAGGCATTAGAAGCTATATATTGGCTGTATTTTTCAAACGATCAAGGTCTTCAGCTCCTGTTGACATTAGCAGAGTTTCTTGGTGCTCATTGCTTTTGAAACTGAAGCCATCACAGTTAGCAAATGTATATATTTAGCTCCTGTGATGCTTCTGTAGTTGAGAAAAGTTAGAAGTGATTGAAAATAGTTTTTATAAAACTAATCTTAACAATGGCACCAGATGTGGATGGGGCGTTTTTTGGAAGTGGGAGAATGAGAGATACCAATTCTTTATTCTATTAAAGGTTTCTAAGAATGACACTTGATATTATCAGAGAGTTTAGTGCCAAGTAGGATAATTAGGTGAGTTGTAGAAGATCAGGTGATAGAGAGATGATTTCATTTTCTATCATATGCCATAATAATTTCCATGCACTAAAATCTCTGATGTCCCTTTCGAGGGATCTGCTGTATTAATGCATAAAGGAGAAATGTGCCCAAAGACCAGTTAATGCATAGTTGAATGACACAAAATGATATCCAGTTATCCCTGCCCCAGGAATAAAAACTTTGATGTGGTTGTGTAATTTATATCCTTAAACTACAGATCTCTGAGGTGGGCAGGGCAATGCAACTCAATCTATGGAATCTATGTTTGAATTTCTGTATATCTCAAGCACTGTCTAGGAAGCAGTTCACAATAAGTAAACATTCAGTCAATATTTGTTATTAATCAGCACCATTCTGGAAGCTATATTTACTTTTTAACCGTACATCTGAATCTGTATTAACTCCTGTTAACTTTTTTCTATCAATCATGCTCCAAAATCTTATTTTCATAGTCTGACATTTTTACTCATCAGTAAACCCAGTGGGATTCAGTGGGATTTTATTGGCTGTGCTAGCATATGGGACAAGTCCAGTGACCACCATTAAAAAATGCCACACCACTCAGGAGACATAAAAGGGTAAATGAACAAATTAACATTTAAAGAAGAGATAGTCCGCATTATAGTGGTAGCTAATGAACACTTGTCTAAAGCAATATTTGCTGCTGTAAATTAGTTGTCTTATGCACACTGTTGACTAAATAAGGAAATAAAGTTCTGTTCTTAAACATGTGCAAGTCTTACATGACAATATACAATTCTATGCAATTTTTCTCTTAAGTAAGTGCCATTTCTTCAGTGGAACACATTTTGACATAGAAAAGTGTAAGAAGTTTCTTTTGTTTTATATGGTACAATTATTCATGGAATATATTGTTTCTTGATCTAGTTTACCAAAACAGTTTGAAGCAAATTTGAGGTCTTCCTGCCCTTCCTAAAGACCCAGAGTTGACAGAATCTGAATGCAGTCATCTGCACACTTATCTGTGAATAAGGATCAGTTGAACAAGATGAGCCTTAGAACTCAGTAAACATGCATAGGATTGTACAGTTTAGCTGTGATCCTTAGCACAATTTCTAGGGATTAAGCCCCACTGAACACAGGAGAACTTTTGTTGTTGTTTAGTCGTTTAGTCGTGTCCGACTTTTCATGACCCCATGGATCAGAGCACGCCAGGCACCCCTGTCCTCCACCGCCTCCCACAGCTTGGTCAAACTCATGCTGGTAGCCTCGAGAACACCATCCAACCATCTCGTCCTCTGTCATCCCCTTCTCCTTGTGCCCTCCATCTTTCCCAACATCAAGGTCTTTTCCAGGGAGTCTTCTCTTCTCATGAGGTGGCCAAAGTATTGGAGCATCAGCTTCACAATCTGTCCTTCCAGTGAGCACTCAGGGCTGATTTCCTTCAGAATGGATAGGTTTTATTTTCTTGCAGTCCATGGGACTCTCAAGAGTTTCCTCCAGCACCATAATTCAAAAGCATCAATTCTTCGGTGATCAGCCTTCTTTATGATCCAGTTCTCACTTACTTATGGATAAATAATTATAGGATTTATCCGAAAATGACATAAAACTAGAGTTAGATGAAATAAAATCAAAAAGATGTATGTGATCCATTTCCTACTCTTGAAGGCTTTAGAACCACAAGCCAGCAAAAACCAATGGGGGTTTTAAAACTCCCATGGTCCTCCTGTTACTAGTGATCTCCCACCCATCATCACTTACCTCCATCACCAGCCCCCCCCCCACTTGACTCAAAGTTAATTTTCATTTTATTTTGCTCAGGAAGGAATTAGGTACTTGGTAGGGGAGAGGCTTCAGCCATTTTGATGGGTATTTTCTTTCCCCCACTTCCTTAAAAAAACAACACTCCCCCTCCAGCCCCCTCCCCCACCAAAAAATAAACAAGAGAGGGAGAAAAGGTTTTTTAATGTGTGGTCAGGGGAGTTTTAATATTGCTGGCTGAGAGTGATTAATTTTCATTACTTGATTGTCCTCTGTATGTACACACTACTTTTTATAGGTCCTACCTTCTTTCCAAGATAGACAGAGGAAGGGAATGTTCTCTTCACAAATCCAGCTTCAAATAATTACAAAATCTTCCACCACTGTGGATTTCCAAATCGGCATGTTGCGTGCATTGCTGTATAATGATTTTCTTACTGGAATTTCTTTCACAGCATGGCTTCTAACCCATAAGTGGCATACTAGTGCTTCTTCATCCTTTTCTTTTCATTTTTTTCTGATGAAAATGGTTGTCATCTCAGTGTCCACAGGTTGAAAGGCTCTCACATTTTTCCTATAACCCCAGTCAGCAGTTTTATATTGCAAAAGGGGGTGGGGGGAATTGGCATAGACTTCATATTTCTAGGTCTGCTACTGTGTACCTAGTAGCCAGTTTGAGAAGCATGCTGAGTTTCTATTGCTCTTCCCATGTCTTTTACCATTAGTGTCTTAGAAAAATTTCTCCAGCACAAGAAGCTGTAATTGCAGCTACTTGGTGACCACCTGAGAAAATTACCTTTACCATTAAAAGTGAATGAATGAAAAAGGCTTGGTTCATCCTTCCTCTACAAAAACATATCTCAAGCAGAGCACAAGCATCAAGGTGATCTGGGGAACTGAATGGGGTTTCACAGGGCACTTAGATATCTTTGTGCATGTCAATATTTTTCTGGAACAATGTTCATTGAGAAAAGATAAATTTGTATCCAACTAAATTAAGAATATAAGGGTTGTATCCAACTAAATTAAGAACATAAATAGGACCTGCTTGGTCAGGCCAATGGACCCTTTTGACCAGCATCACAGTCTCACAGTTGCCAACTAGGTGCCTATGGGAAGCCCAAAAGCAAGACCTGACTGCAACAGAACTTCCCTACCTGTGATTCCCAATAATTGGTATTCAGAACCATACTGCCTCTGAAGTTCTACTCAGCCCCAATGAAATAAATTTACTTGTTAGTCGTGAATTTCAATGGGTCTGCTCTGTGTATGGCTAACACTGGATACAATCCCCAAAATGAAAAATGCTACTTAAGTGAGAGACAGGCAGCCTAAGTATGTTTTAGAGATTTATGTCCCCAGATTTACAGTGTCCCTGGCTGTAGTGAAATTATTGGAGGGCACGTCTGCATAGAGGGAGCTTGGCCACACAACTATTCTCAAAGCTCTTCATAGCTCAGAGCACAGTCTAATCTGAATAGCAGCCATACAAATTCAACATTTTGAATTCCCATCAACTGATTACTGCTCTGAGTCATGTGAAAAGGGAAACACTATACTATGTCTTGTTATATTACAAGATATTGTATGGACCTCCAGATGTTTCAATCCAGCCATGGTTAAAATAGTTGTGGCATCCAAGTATGGTAGGAAAATGTTTCACAAGGATTGCAACCATTATTGTATCTGGCCTCCCTAAAGACTTCTCCACTCTTTAAATACTTCTGGAGATAATCTAGTATTTGTTACCTAGCCATACAGCAGAATTCCATTCCCCTGGTGACAGCACTGACAATAAGCCCCAGGCAAAAAGAGCATATGCTCAACAACGGAGTGGGGGAAAGGAACAGAGCCTTGATGTACCAGAGTGTAGAAACCCTCCTCCAGATATTTAATTCAAATTGCTGCAAACTTGTGCAACCTCTGCTGCAGCATCTGCTTTCACAAGTCTCACTTCTCTGCTAGAACAATAGTTTACATCTACTAAAATGAGCAGGTTCTATCTGCATCTCTCACTTTTGTTTTGACACAGAGACATGCCAGGTTGAACAGACCCCCGTCACTCCTTGAATGGATGGACACACCGTCTTCAGTTGAGCTGAAGGCATATGAGAGCAGCAGGGAAAAGAATATGCCAAAGAGAGTTGGGACAAGAACCCAGCCCTCTTCCACACCTTTATAGCAAAGGTTTCAGAGGATGAGCTGACTTACTGGATGGTGCCACACATGTTCTTGTGGAAGGACACAATAACATTGTGAAGTTTAGGTGGGCATCCTGTCTTGTTGAGAAGTGAAGAGTCCTTTATGGCTGATGAGGTCAAAGTACTTCATCAGGTCTATGAAGGTGATGTAAAAGAGACAGCTCTGCTGTTGGCATTTCTCCTGCAGCTGGCACAGCAAGAAAATCATGTAGACTGTTGACCTCTGAAATCTAAAGCTGCATTGTGACTCAGGATAGATCCTGTCAGTGAGCAACTGTAATCTCTTGAAAAATACATGGGCAAAGGCTTTACCCACAGTACTCAGCAGGGAGATTCCACAGTAGTTGTTACAATCATGGCAGTTACCTTTGTTCTTGCAGAGGGTCACAATGCTGGAGTTGTGCATGTCTTGTGGCAGAGATCCTTCTTCCCAACACTACAAGAGTAGTGTTGGAGGCATGTCATGAGAAAGGAATTGAAGCCAGCTTTCATGTTTTCAGGGGTGCAGTTTTTCTGACTGTTGGTCCAAAGGCTTTCTTCATGCCTTTGTACATTTTGTGAGTATTGCCAGCATCAGCAGAGAGTTGAGTGTTCTCACACAGCTTTAGCCAGTAGTCATTGGCACATTATCTGGCAACCCACTGGGCATCACTCCTTGCCTTTCTCAGTGTAGCAAATGTATTTTTGCAGGGCGCATGCTTATAGTTCACAAGAGCCTTGTGCTTTGCATCAATGTTCTTTTTCCCAGCCTCAAACCAGTCAGGGATCTGCTGCTCTTTTTGACCAAAGGCACACATAGCTGTGTTGTAGATTCCCTCTTTTTTGAGGTTCAACCTTACGTTGATGCTATATCTGGGGCAGTTCAGTAGGGCTTGTTGGGCAGAATCAGAGGAGCATTAACAGAGTTCAAGTATGACTGTTGTCACAGTGTTGATTCAAGTCTGCACTTTCTGCTATTTGCTATGCGCCCTCTCTGACTGGAGATGGCTCTTTCTTGCCACCAGGGAGTGATCTGTGTTGCAGTTGGCGCTGTGGTAGGTCCATTTGACACAAATACAGTTAAGTGCTGATTGCCTGGTGACAATCAAGGCCAGCTAGTGCCAGTGGTCTGACCTTGGATGTCTCCAGGACACTGGGAGTTTTGTCTTAGTAGAAAAGAACATGTTCATGATGCAATCACAGCTCAAGCAGTCTTAGTTCGTTCTAGGTATTAATGAATATAGCTTTTGCCTATAAGGACATCTGGCAGCTAAGCTTGTGTTTTCTTTGCTGCTCTGTAGAAATACTTTTGCGTGACCAGGCGGTGACAGCCCCAGCCCCCAGGGATCATAAGGAAGGAATAAAGACTCTGGCAACGTATATGGAATTAAAATTAGGCCACAACTTTATTAAACTTCCGAATGTAGGAAGCTGTTTCTCCTCAACATCAGCACTTGCAAAATGTAGCTTCAAAGTGACATTAATCTATCTACTGGTATTTATCAATGACATCACAACAGCACACTCGTGCTTCCTGAAAATCTTGACTGTTCTATTGAAATCAAACCCAACTGCATGTTTCACCACACTTTATCTTGCATAAATAAAATGTTGCTTTATAACAGTCATTATGCCTAAGCAATAAATCTGATTGTGCTTATCTTGCCATACAAGATCTGGCATGGACATTCTAGATGGATGATGTTCTCATTGGAATGCTACAAAACAGAAATGGAGTGAAGGAGGAGCAAACACTTTAAGGGGGGGGGGTTGTATTGAGAATGCAGGCTGGCATCTCAAAGGAAAAAGAGTGCATTATGTGCTGTTAATAAGTAGAAAGTTTCCAGGTGATTTGTATATCTTTCTTATGACTGAAATATCAAGAATTTACGAAATATCTGTTCTACTTATTCTAAGAGTTCTGGAAGTTGATCATTTTAGATCAGTGCTAGAGAGTGCTGGTAATATCTTTCTCTCTGATTACAAATTAGACTTACAATGGAGCTCTTTCTCCATGCCCCCTTCCCATTCTGGTGTTTGCTTCATCCCTTCCCAACTTTATGGTAAGCTTAGTGATATTACTTTCATTTTCAGCAGACACTTACTTCCACTTTATTTTTTAAAAGTCTGGTCTGTCAAGGTGCCACGAAACAGTTCAGGGGCCCTTCCTTGTACTCATGCAGATTCCAATTTGCTTCTGATAAAATATCTGCAAAGTATCTTGCTTTGGCTCAGGATGCAGAATTCATCCAAATCCAATTTGTACCTCTAGTATAGTCACTAGTTGGGGGTAAACTGTATTATCTGATTATTGTAGGAGTGGAACAGGTCTACTCTTGACTCTCCCATTTATCTTGAGTCTGTATAGGATTGTGAGGAAACATGCATTGCTGACTCTTCCACTTTGTTTTTCAGTCCTACTGGGTAAAACTGATTTTCTTCCCATCCTTTTAGATGCAATGTTCTCTCTAATGTTTTTATGTAGAAGTGCATGAATTTGTTGGTCTTAAAGGTGCCATAGGATTCTGTTGATGTTTTGGCTACACTTTACCCTTCAGGAATTAATATATTCAGGAATATGTTGCACAAAACTTAACAGGGTACCTTATTTTTCCTTAGGGAGTGTATTTTCATACTCTGGGTTTAGTACCAAAGCACCAGACATACCACATGAGAAGTGCTTGGGTGTATCTCTGTATGATGGATGGGTGTATCCTTAATAGTGTGTCAACAGGATAGGCAGAAATAGTGAAGAATGATCAGTGCAGCAATTTTGAGTCAAAGGAGAAAATATATGCTATAAAACATACACTTTTAAAAAGAGTTTTCAAATAAGCAGCAATATTCAGGAATGGAATTGCAAATCTTTCCCTCCTAATGTGCATAACATGCTGGATGAGGTCCTCAGCTGCAGTAAATGGGCATGAAGGTATGGCCATTTACACCAGCTGCCCATAATAAAATTGCACTGTCAAAGAATTTAGCATCATAGAATTATTCCACCAGAATAATAAAACAAACCATCATAGATACCACTTCCCCTCCAGTTAGAATCTGCACTGGCTTCATTGAAAATTCTCTCTTTATATTAGTGATAGAGAACCGTATTGTTAAATACAGTCTCATGGCAGCTAACATGAAGGAGGCTTCATTCCTTGGATGACAACAAACTGGAAACTCCCACATACTTCAAGGATTTCACCAAGTTCTTTACTAACATTTTCAAAAGGGTGCGGCTGTGAGAAATGTTCACAGCATTATGGTTTCAGCTATTAGTAGCTGGTGGTGGTTATCCAAAACATTTCACATGCATTAAGATAAAATTAACACCCGCAGCTCTTCCAGCCAACACCCAACTAACTACAATAAATGAAGTCTAGCCACTAATTCCTTCCATACATAATGTTAATATCTTTGCTGTAGAACCTTTACATTTTAATAAGCCTAATGTGACTCTGATCCAAGTTTCTTCTGGCAAATCCTGCAGACTACAACTGTAAAGTAATTACAGCTGATTATTTAACAGGACAAATAATATTTAATATTTGTTGAGTTTCAACAGGATGCTAGGCACTTTAAAGAACACAGATGTTAAACCAGAGCCTTTACAATGTATATTAGGTGGAGAAGAGGAACATAAGAGGCTGGCTTATAGTGGATCAAATTATTTGTCAGTTTAGCCTAGTATAATATACTCTGACTGGCAGCAGTTTTCCAGGAATGCCAGCAAAGGTTTCCCTGAACCTTTTAAATTAGGCTCCAGGAGGGAGCATAGGATCTTTTGCATGCAAAGCACACACAATACTGCTAAGCTATGGTCACTCTCAGCAGCAGTCAGGGGTTGACAATAAGGATGGGATAGAAGGAAAACAAATGGTAGTGGATGATAGTTAAGTGTTGCCAGTGAGGAAATAGCCCTTTTCTCCCTTTTATTGAAAAGAAATTTACAAGACATGAGCATGGCTGGAATGATTCAGATGAGGAGCCAACATCAATCACAAGGAGCAGTATTGTAAAAAGGGTTATAAGGCACCCTGATTCTCACTTAGGACAGTTTTAACTATGCCCCAACATCTTGTCCCTAAGAAGCTCCATTGTGACTAGGGAATGTAAATTAAGTGATGTCTTAGAGAACCAGGACAAAGACCAACCTTTAACTTCAGGAGTGGTTCTTGCCAATTATGCAAAGAAGCTCAATAACCCCAGAATATGCAGATGCCTGGTTTCTAGTTCAGTCAAACTGCCCAAGTTGTGCCCACTATTCGAACATTTCAAAAGCCCAAATTGAGGACACTGCATACCTCAAACACTGCATACCTGAAACACTGATATCCCCAGCAGCAAACATATTTATAGGTACTTAGCCACTAGCAGCTATCAAGGTACTTCCACCCAATAAACTGCATTTAGTTTTTACTCCAAGCTCCAGCATTTTCTTAGACTTCTAACTCCCCCTCATGTAATCTGCCTCCTGGTGCACAGGGACCCTTAGCTAAAGACTCAGACATGTCAGTTGCATACACATGTACATTTGTGTGCAAGTGTAGATGGGGATGCACATTAAAAGCAGTATCTATTCTAGCTTCCTTAAGAACTAACAAAACATTCAAAACTCAAAATCCATCAGGATGAGAGAGTTTGGATTTGGTGAACCTTGGCCTTTTCTAGCTCAGTCGGGGCTCAGAAATTGTAAATTCTTCACCCTGGCTGAACCAGTGGAATTTAAGGTAATGCCAGTCCCCCCCCCCAAAGGGGTGTTTTAAATGTGTGGCAGGGTCATGCTGGTGCTGGGACAGAGCAAGGAGAGACTCATATTCCAAACCCTTTCAGCTCTATCATGTGACCTACTGACCTGACAGAACTAAGCTGGCAAAAAGGTGGTGTAAGGAAAATTCTTCTTATTACAAGCTGGACCTATAAGTCATGAAAGAGCTGCCCCTCCACGATTCTTGTGTTTTACTTAAGCTAGATGCATAAGATTCAATTTTGCAAGGCTGTTCTCTCTCCCTGCTGGCATTTCCCTTAAATGGAAAATATATATTTTACCCTTAGATGGAGTGAGTGGGAGTGGGACAGCACAAATACAAAACTGGATAATTTTCATATCATCTTAGCATAATACTATGAGTCATGCCACATATTCTGCTATCAGTCATCAAATGTACAAAATTCAAGTGGAGGAAAATGAAGTGGTATAAGTGCAATGCAGTCAGGTTGTGTATCCACAGCAGTGGCCAGAGGAGGAATGACCACTGGGAAGAGCGCAGAGAGACGAAATGTCATGATACACCCAATATAGGAAACCAGATGCCTTCATCTGCTCCACCTGCAATAAAACATGTCTCTCCTATATCAGTCTCTACAGCCACAGCAGCTGCTGTAACTCTCCAACGGTTTGACTTTACCCCCCAAGGCACATTCTTCCATTGTCTCCAGAAATAGATGGATTCTAACAACAACAAAAACCACCAGTGTGTTGTTGTAGCTGTCTTCAGCAACAGAAAGGTCATTCGAAAAGAGGACCTGATGATACAAAGTAGTTATATACTTCCTTTTTTGGTAAATAGAATGAAAATTGAGCAAATTTGTTTAGTAAACTTACCTAATTATTTATAGTTCCTTAGCAACAAAGCTTTCTTTCTTTTTTGAACGTCCATTTCAAATTGTCAAATGTAGTTTAATCCATTTTACTCTATTATTATTTTTAAATAGCATTACACCCTAGCACTGTACCTTCCTTATGATATATTACTGTGCTATAAACTGAGCTCATGACTCTTCCTCACCCATGCCCCTGTTTTCCCATAATTCAGTCACTTTCTCTAAACATTATCCATCCCCTCCCCTGATGATTTGTTAACTTAGCTTACCAAAATGAAATTCGTAATCAAAAAGACTTCTGAAATAGCAAGAACTCCATCTGTTCTAATGGAGTGTGTATAATACAAATGTATGGCGCTGAACACCTCTACCATTTTTTTAAAAGGTCATTTTTAAAAATATTGCAGTAAACATTAGACCAATTAACACTGGTACTGAAATAGTTTCAGGCCTTATGTTCTTGCACTTGCACATTTATGAGGAGAGATGCTGTTGTTTATAAATTGCATGTATACTTAATTGTATAGAATTCTGCTTCCTCATAAAGTTATGTAAGAATACTCAGGCATCGTTCAGCCTTTATATTTTTAATTTAGGCCATGAGAGGCCTCATTTTGTAACACGTTATTACTAATTTCTCTCTACAGAATTATCTTGTTTAACTGGAAACAAAATAATATTTCCATTTTGCAGAACTTCAGTGAGACTTTTTAAATGTTGCAACAGGCATTGTCTATATGATGATCACTTCCAAGTATCCAGTAATGGAATAGTTAACAGACAACATTAAACATGGCACCACCTAATCACTGGAAGAATAATGTAATTTACTGAGTGGGATTTGTCACTGGACTGTCTAAAGAAATGCACTCATTGAACTTTGATATGCTAAGCAAAGCCAAAATGGGGAAAGAAAGTGATTTATTTGTTTTGTTTGCAAAACAAAGATGACGTAGTGAAGATGCTATCAGAACCCCACTCATGCTATGTTGCCATTGCTGCCTGTGGCCGATGGAGTACATTCCACAAGCACTTTTCTTTTGCTACAGTCAACAGTGGGAGAGAACACATTGGCCCCAGAGAATGGTCTGAAGGCGTAAAATGCAGCAGCTTTGCTAAAGTTCAGCAGGTCTGGGTCTGATCAGTTCCTGGCACAGGTGGGCTCATCAACTCAGTGTATAGCATAAATTTTAATCCCCCTTTAAGCCATTGAAGCTAGTAACCATCACCACCAGTGGCGTAGCGTGGGTTGTCAGCACCCGGGGCAAGGCAAGTAATTTGCGCCCCCTAGCCCGTGGATTTGCGCCCCCTAACCCTAACCCCCAGATGTTGCGCCCGGTGCGGCTGCCCCCCCCCGCACCCCCCACGCTACGCCACTGCTTGTACCTGTTTTGGGCATAACCTCTGAGGATCATCTTGTCCAACCCCCTGCAATGCAGGAATCTCAGCTAAAGCATCCATGACAGATGGCCATCCAAACTCTGTGTAGAAACCTCAAAGGAAGGAGAGTCCATCCTCTGCTAAGGAGGACCATTCTACTGTTGAACTGCTCTGTCAGAAAGTTCTTTCTGATGTTTAGTCAGAATCTTTTTTCTTGTAACATGAATCCATTGGTTTAGGACCAGTTGTAGCTTGCAGCTTACACAGTGAAACCCTAGCCCTGTCTACATAGAACGTAGAGTGAATTCAGTGGGGCTATCTCCTACATAAGGGGGGTTAGGATGGCAGGCTTTCTGTACAAAGCCAAAAATCCTATCCTTTGCTCCACACACTGTTCCCTCTGGCCTCGCCCTCCACTAGGATGCGGTCCGTGAAACGTTGCAGAAGATGGAATGCAGCGCCCAGCTGAAAAAAGATTCCCACATGGATCTCAGTGACTTTTAGCATGTAAGTGGACTCCTCTCCAGTAAATCTGTGGTGAATCCCATTTTCGGTTTGCATTAGTGAAATCCAGCATAAAAGGACTGCAGTGAAGGGAATAAATGCAGAGCAGGATATACCGTAGCTTCACCTTATCCTTCGACTCCTCTCCTCTCTCTCTCCCTGGAGAAATGAAGCAGTGACCCGACAAGGAGTAGCGAAGGATGGGCGTGTTTCGTCCCTGATCCGGATGAGATCAAGGCGCCGGCAACGGGAAGGAGGCGGGGGAGAAGCAGGAGCAGGCCAGCCGGGGCTGCTCCAGACCCCCCCCATCTCTCCCATCGCCGCTGGAGGGGTCATGGAGGCACTGAGCCCGGGAGGCGGGTAGCCAGCCAGGGCGCACCTACCCAACCTCGCCGCGCGCCCAGGTGCGCTGCTCTCTCCAGCTTCCTCCCGGCCGGGCCAGCGGCTCCACCTCTTCCTTTGCCTCTTTGAGGCGCTTAATTCCCAGCAAGCGATTAGCAGGCTCGGATCGGATCCTGCGGCAGGCAGCGCCTCCACCTCCTCCTCCTCCCGGCTTTGCTGCTGCTGCTGCGCGGCTCTTTTCCCTCCACTAACGGCGCGCTGCGCCTTGGAGAGGTTCCCGCTTCCTGGAGGGGGGCCGGCCAAACGGAGACGACGACCCCCCACTCCAACCAAGCCTCGATGGCTTGTCCCTTCCCTCTGGACTCGCGCCCCCCCCAGATGTTGCGCCCGGTGCGGCCGGCACCCCTGGCACCCCCCACGCTACGCCACTGATCACCACATCTCATAGCAGCAGACTATGTGCTGTATGAAGGAGGATACCTCTTCTTGTCTGTGCTGAATCTGCTGCTAACCAGTTGCATGCGATGACCCCCAGATTCCAGCCTTGGGCATCCATGGGATGACTCTGTTGTTGGAAATAACAGTTGATAAATAGTCCTTGCTAGTAGACAAGGGCTCTGAAAGTGCTTGGACTGAATGTTTGCTCAAGCATGACACTGTTCAAGGTGCAGAGGCTAAAATGCAACAGAACTCTCTCCATAGATGCAAAGTTTTTCTTATCAGTGCCATTATTCAAATGTGATATAAATATGTTTTGTTTTGTTTTCTTTTTTTTAAAAAAAAACTTGTTACAAATGTCATCATTCACTCTTCATTGAGAGGTAAGTCTGTGAATTTTACTGCTCTCTCAAGCCACTCCTCCCCCCAACCCAATGCTAACTTTAAACTATTATTGAGCAAAAATGAGAGTCTCATCTGAATTCCATTCTTTGATAACCCAAAATAACAGATGGTCTGTTCTCCTAACCCAGTTATTATTTATCAAGGTCTCTTGGGTTTTTTAGAAGCCCTGCACAATATTCTGAGAATAAAGAATATTTTTCTCAGTCAACTCCTTATGCTGTAAAGTGTGGAAATATTTGTACACTAACAACATATTATGGATTAGCATTACTAGAACGCAAAACAATAGTGCAAATTGCCACACACAGATCCACAACAGATATATCTGATCATACCTTTGATCATTTTTAAATAATTTCCTGGCTGCATTACGAACCTTCTCAGCAACACCCCTGAAATAATGAAAGCATTGTAATTGTCAAAGTTGAACATATTTTCCTGTGCTGCTCATGTAGTGAAACAAATTATATGGGCCATATTATATTAGGTTTGCACCTTGACTTGGTTATTATTACAGAATTGAATTTTGTGCTAGGTACTGTACAAATAAAATAAACAAAAGATATAATGAGACCCTGCCAATGGCTGACAATGTAACAAGCTGTGTTTTGTTTAAAATTGACAGCATTGTCTTCTGCTTCATCCACTTAATTGAACCTGAAAATATGACCTACTGACTAACAAGGAGTAACTTCCATATGGACAGATGTTTTTCTTCTGCTTGGTAGATTAGCAATTTATGTGTTAAGCTTAGTATCCCTTTGAGAACGTCACTGAGAACTTTTGTCATTGCTTAATTTTTTAGCGTATTTGTTTAATGAAGTTTGACGCTGAATAGTTCAGTTGCTTTGCAATAGATTTTTAGATGGGCCATTAAGAAGAATTAAGGAAGTGATTTAGGCAAGTTGCAACATTCCAGCCAGCTAGGCAATTTGAATGCTATTGTCAGTTTATGCTATGTCATTTGACTGTGAGTTTACTGCAACACCTAAATGCTATTCATCTCCTGCTGGCAACACTGAAGATGAAAATAGTTGCTCAGAATTAAAAGCTAGCATGGTTTGAAGCCAAAAGATAGCTGATACATTAAAATAATAGCAATCAAAAGTTGTGCATGGAAACAAATATGTGTTTGTGCCAGTGGCGTAGCGTGGGGGGTGCAGGGGGGGCCGGCCGCACCGGGCGCAACATCTGGGGGGATAGGGTTAGGGTGCGCAAATCCACAGGTTAGGGGGCGCAAATCCATGGGTTAGGGGGCGCAAATTACTTGCCTTGCCCCGGGTGCTGACAACCCACGCTACGCCACTGGTTAGTGCCGTATGTGTATGGATGGATTATGTTAAAAACTTAGCATGCCATCTATCTTCTACCAAGTGCACAGATCACAGAGGAGTATTCACTGGAGCGAATGGGACCAAGTTCAGGGACTATAGGCTCATCACTCTCTCTGTGGGTCTCATACTCCACAGGCTGCTGTACTATCCATCAGATATATGCGCAGCCCACCCTACGATCAGGAGCTGTGACTAGGCTACTGCCGGTGGTTCCCCTATTGACCTAGACCCATTTCCACGCATGATTCAGTATATCTGAAGGAGCATCTCCACCCCCATCGTTCTACCCGGACACTGAGGTCCAGCACCGAGGGCCTTCTGGCGGTTCCCTCACTGCGAGAAGCCAAGTTACAGGGAACCAGGCAGAGGGCCTTCTCGGTAGTGGCGCCCTCCCTGTGGAACACCCTCCCATCAGATGTCAAAGAGAACAACTACCAGACTTTTAGAAAACATCTGAAGGCAGCCCTGTTTAGGGAAGCTTTTAGTGTTTGATGTATTACAGTATTTTAATATTTTTTGGGAAGCCTCCCAGAGTGGCTGGGGAAGCCCAGCCAGATGGGCGGTGTATAAATAAATTATTATTATTATTATTATTATTATTATTATTATTATTATTATTATTCATGACATGCAACAGATGCTACCCTGCTGCCTATAGAACAACTGTCCAAGCCAAAGGAGCCCTGGTGGGGTGTGCAGTTTACAACCCCATGCATGTAACATTTTCAGGAGCTACTCCATCTCAAAATGCTGATCATGGTTACATGGAGTTGTAGATAGAGATGCTCCCCCCTCCCCCCGCGATTTAATTTGGCTTCAGTTTCCCTGAGGGCAAGACTGTTGGGGGGAAGGAATGATGAGGAAGTGGCAATGAGTACTTTTGTGATGCTCCCTGGCATGTTAGAGTCGTTGCAATGGAATCCGTGATTAGGACCGTGTGCAGAGTAGAAATGAATGTTCTCCACCACAAAGCTTTACAGCGTTAAATCTGTTACAAATAAACATTACAAGATGTAGCCCCATCTTCTTTTTTATTCCTTAATGCAGTTCAATATACTTTCCTTTCTCTGGTCCCAAAGAGAGATCCTAAGCAACTCGCTTGTATCATCATCATTGAGCTGGCTTGCTACTACTACTGTTGCTGCTGGCTCCATCCATGGCAAAGAGACTGAATTCTCAGGTTTCACCTTCCTGCTGTGAGAGATCTGCAGCTCGGGTTTCTGGTGATGAGTCATCAATTAGCCTAAAGACTGAAATGGAAAAATGCCCAACCTTTCCTTGCCGCTTTTGCCAGATTGAAACCTCCTTCCTAATAAGAACTTTTCTTCATAGCATTTTAAATGCAATGCACTCAAACCATATCATTTTATGGATATTATATTTTATACTTTATATACTTTTATATCTTTAACATGCTTATTAGGCCAAATAGCAGGAATGATTGATTACAAGAGTTGCCAAGAGAAAGGTGGTCCAAAAGGGTTAGTTAGCCCACAAAGGAACCAGGCTATTTGTCTATGTGGTGCTCCTCTTGATTGGCTCAGCCCAGCACCATGTCTAGTGACCATTTATACCCTAGATTTAAAGCTGGGACCCTGTGCATGTAAGCTAGGCTAGAGCTCCTCCTGAAGCCTTTGTGCTACAGACATCTATGACTGGGTCTTGGGATAGGAAGACCCTATTATATTCTCTAATATGCCTGACTCATGTCTACTGCTGGGATGGTTAGAGAACTGCTCTGTGAGTTCCAGGATTTCCATCTTGTTTTGCCACTGAGAATGACTGGCTGCTTTTCCAGGCATGCAAAAAGTGTGAGAGAGGCATATGGCCCTCACTTTCCCCTAGTGCAGTTTGAACTCCCATTTTGTGCTTCCTTTCTAGCATTCCCATGTTCTCAGAAGTTTATGGAATACCAAATTAATGGAGGTTAATAAAAAATAATCCCCTAATGCCATTGTCAAGCCTTCACAGCCTTGAAGACGAAGAATTAATTGAAGGTTTGTTTGCTAAAGATAAAAATAAACCTCACAAAAGACACAGTTTCATTTTTCTACCCATGAATAATTTATTGTAAAATGAATGAAGTGTTTGAGGCACAATTGAGCTCAAATTCAGAATTTTTACATCTCATTGAATTTAATGGGGGAAGATTAGGCATATGCATACATTTCTCACATTGTAGCGAATTGAATGGACCTTAAAAGTGCTTAACCTGGCTAGATCATTACTCAACACTAAAACCCTATACATGTTTCATTGGTACCAAGTCTTAATGTGTAAGATAATATTGTTATGCCTTTAGTGCTCTCTTCCTATTGAATAGGCATTTATTTACAGGGTTAACAGCACCAATCCTAAGAACATAAACAATAGCACTGCTGGATCATATTAGAGACTTTTGTAGGCCAAATTCCTGTTTCCCTAGTAGCCAACCAGATGACATGTGAGATGTTCATAAGCAGGGCATGGGGATAGCATCTCTCTCTTGCTGCTGTTCTCCAGTAACTGATATTCAGTGGAATGGTACCTCTAATGGGATGTCAGATGTATTAGGGGAGGGGTAGTACCTCTGATGGGACACATCATGCTACTTCTGGGATAGTCTGTCCACCTTTGGTCCTCCACCCTGCACTCAGCTCTCACTTGTGACTCCTAGATGTAAGCATGGGACAGTGGCTTTGATTGGCTGGCTAAATTAGGTGAGGGTCACAGGTGAGTATATTAGGTGAGGGTAAACCAGTGAGTTAGGTACTCCCCCTGCATGCGAAGATAGGCAAATTAAGCGGACAAGACCAATACTGGGTCCAATAGTCAAGAAGGCGGTTTCTGCATGTGCTCTAGAGGGAAGTGAGGAGCAGGTAGGGCTTGTAAACATGGAAAGCTAGCTCATCTAGGAGAAGGAAAAATTTGACCCTAAACTTCCACTGCCCTGTGGGATGCCTTTGGGAGAAGAAAAAGCTAATGAGTAATTCCTACAAAAAATTCAGAAAAGAGTCCCTAAGATGGTTGGATGGTGCCTTGTACGTCTCCTTTCAGCAATTCCTGGAGCCCAGCTGGTGTTTAATGTATTGCTCTGCTTTCATTTGGTCTACATCAGTGAAGCCAAGAGGAACGTCTTGTTATCTGGGCAGCCCAGGACCTCCATACACACTGCCCAGGCTTGCGTCCTGGGGATGTCATTTTGGTGCTGCCAACACAGCAGTTTGACTTCATCCCTAGAGGGGCACTCCATTGTCTCTTGAGATAGACAGATGCCAACAAAAACAAAAACGTGCCTCTGATCCAGGAGGTAGTATACAGCAGTTAAGACGAGTAGCCACTGGTAGCATTCTTGTCCATGAACTTGCCTAATTTTCCTTCAATTTTGGGACTGTCACCACATAGTGAGGAAGTGAACTCCACGGTTTAAATATGCACTAAGTGAAGAAGGACTTCATTTTATGTGTGCTAAATCTTCAACCATTCGGCTTTATTGACCAACCCTGGGTTCCAGGAGAGAGAGAGAAAGAGAGAGAGAGTAGATACTGTGGTGTAAGTCCTTCTTTGCAGCTCAGCCAGAGCCAACCAAGATGAGGCTGGTATATGTCCCGCAGAAAGGGTGTTCTGGAGTTGGAAGAGAGGGGAACCTATCCCTTTTCCAAACTCTATTCTGCTCAGTGACACATGAGCCACTGGACATTACACTAGAAAAAAGGCTGGTGCAAATCAAACTCTATTTTAAATGCTTCTTCTTTCTCTGCTAGGCTTGGGCTTGCTTATGTGGTAGTAACCTCCCTCCTGAACCGAGTTTGGAATAGTGGTACATTACATTGCCATAATTTACTACAGCTTTATTCCTATAGTTTGGATTGCTAAACTGCGGATCTCACATGTGGAAATACTATGATATGGGATGTGCTGCATTTGTTTTTTCCCCTTGCAGATTTTCTGAACTTGTCCAGCGCAACAGTCACATTATTATTTTTTAAGAATCATTTGAAACACCCTTATTGAAAATTCACTATTGTCGGTCATTATAAAGGCAGATGAAGAAAAAATAATAATGTTATGGGTAATTTTTATACTGACTTAAAAATGCTAAACGATTGCTAAAAGGTAATTGTTTCCTTTGTTTTTTTTTCTTAACACAAACATGTTCCAGTGCTAAGCATGGTGTTACTTTTATTTAAATCTCTGAAACATCACTGGCAATCTGGATCAGATTTTCTTACCCATCGCTGCCAGATTTGCATTATGAAAACAGTGCTACTGCCCTGGGGCAGAGCCTTTTGCATGTTGTGTTTCCAGCTGATCACGGATTGTGATGGTGGATATTTGTTGCTTTAATTGCAGTTTCCAGTTCTCCAACTGAGACCAGGTTTCTACCACAAACATGATCATGCCTGGAGCTTTGGAATGGGAAAAAATGTAGGAAAAAAGGGGAGAAGATACAAATGAATGGCAGCTCGGATTCAGTGAGCACATCTTTCTGGAGAGGATATGCATATTACAGTCTCTGAATCATCTGAGCAAGGACAGAAAAAAACTCAGCAAGAATATCAAGTAGAGTTTAGAAATATTCAAGGCAGTCAGGTATTCAGTTTTCTTTATGAAGAAAATTGCTGGATATTTATGTAATGTTTGTCACTATCTGCTCATTAAAAAATATCCGTACATGTCAAATAAGTATTAAGAAGGTACAAAAGCAAACATTAGCAGTGCCAGTTCCAAACAAGAGAAAGGGGTGTTTCCTCTCCATCTCACTGTAGCACAACCAAATGCAACTGAATCTAAAGCTGTTTTTAATGAGGCATTTGATGCAAACTTAGGTATAGTCACCCAAGTTGTAAAAATACACATTTGTAGTAGTAATATCTTCTCGTTTGCATGGTGAGCTGCTGCCCACAAATGGCACAGTCTGTGACCTGATCTATACATGCAGCAGAACGAACTCTTAGAGGTGGTATGCTGGGATGTATCACACCAAATTGCAGGTGGGGGAAGCACAGTTTTGAATCCTATAATCATTAAATTGTAGAGTTGGAAGTGACCCTGGGCATCATCTAGTCCATAGGTCAGCAAACTTTTTCAGCAGGGGGCCGGTCCACTGTCCCTCAGAACTTGTGGGGGGCCTGACTATATTTTTTTTTTTGGAGGGGGGTGAACAAATTCCTATGTCCCACAAATAACTCAGAGATGCATTTTAAATAAAAGCACACATTCTACTCATGTAAAAACACGCTGATTTCCGGACCGTCCACGGGCCAGATTTAGAAGGCGATTGGGTCGGATCTGGCCCCCGGGCCTTAGTTTGCCTACCCATGATCTAGTCTAACCCCTGCAATGCAGGAACACATCTCAACATACATACAATTTCAACCTCCCCCATACAATTTCAAACCATACCAGACCCTGCTTTGCTTTACAAAGCTGCTAGCAGGTTTTATTGCTGCACCACTAGGAGGTAATGACCCTGTGGTGAGGGGAGTGCATTTTAGCACTATTTTAATGTAAAATTATTATGTGTTTAGAGTTATGAATTATAACAAGTTTTGGATTGTGATTAGATACCCCAGCATGAAATGAAACATGAAGAAAAACTGTATTGGGATAGATTAGGCCTCAGACCCCTGTGAAGGTCACAGCATAAGGGGTCTCGGCTGCTAGCAGAAACCGTGGTAACAGTTACTGTAGAAGGCAGCACCTCTGGAAGTCAACAGCACTAAAAATGAATGACGCTGGTATTTACTGAGCAGAGTGTTAATAGGGACTAATCTAATTGGTGTTCTGAGCATCATTCTACAATGCCTATTGGTCTTTGGGTAAAGACCAATAGAAGAAAGTTCCAGAGCAGGGGAAGGGAACCTTTTTCAGATTGACAGCTGGATTATGATTTGGGGAACCATCTGGGGGCAATATCCCACAGTGGTGGGTGGGGTGGGTGAAGCAACTAATGCAAATATTACTGTTGCATACCGTAGGCTCATTTCTACACCAACCCTCTTTATCCTCCACTGAAGAAAGCAACTTCATTGGAGTTTAATGACACATTCTAGCCTGCCCAAAAATATGACAGGAGGATATGAAAGAAGGCTAGTGAGGGGATGGCATGGGGAAAGTGGTTGTGGCCAGGTAGAAAGGGGTTGGAGAACGACATTTTGTCCCCGGGAATCAAATTCCCCACCTTCAACCAACAGATACACACACAATAACTTGTGCTCAGGGTGAGGAAACAAAAGAAACAAAAGAAAACCCCACAAGTCAACCTATTGTCCTTCTTTTCCCTACCTGTTTCTGCTTCTTCCTAGTTATGTTTTAACTGTCTCTTACATAGAGAGTAACATCTTTGTGACAATGAATTAGCCCAGAAAGAGAAATCTTCATCTACAAATATTCAGAAACAAAACGGAGCTACACAAAAGTACTTTTTTTTTTGCAAACCTTCACAGAAAATATTGCTAAGATGTCCTTTTCTTCGTGACATTTGACAAAGAGTGCAAAGTTAATTACTACCAAATACAGTAAATCAAACAGGAATGTTTGAAATAACCATCTGCTGATTTCACCTGAAGCAAAATATACACTATGGAATAAAACAAACAGATTGTGGCCTACAGATTACCCCGCCCCCATGAACAGCAAAGAGCATTAAGTTAATACAGCATTAGTTGGCACTAGTGCTCTAAGAAACAATTAAAGAAAGGAAGATTTTCAAATGTGTAGCTTATGCAAGATTAATAATAAGAGAAGTGATGTGCTTTGTGAAATTCAGCATGGTGTCAATGACATTTAGGAAGAAACATAAGTCTTTTGGTTTTGGTTGTATTGCATTTGTACACAGGCCTGTAGCTAAGTTTAAAAGATCAACATTGCTCTTCCCCACACCCCCAAATGGATGTTTCAGGTTTATCGCTTCAGTTATTTGGATTGGATTTGTTTAGACAAGCATGAAGTGCACCTTTTATTACTTTAAACCTGTCCAAAAATGTCAGAGTTACCAACAAAGCAAATTTTGGGATGTTAATCCAGTTCCGTCATTTTAACATAAATCTTGTTGGGGGTGTGCTGCTCATGAGTAAAGGCTACACCCCAGTATCATTATACTTGTCTGTCTCCATGAGTTGGAGCAGGAAATATGAAGCAGGAAGCCTCCTCTATTTGTAGATGTTCCCTGCCTGGCATGATTTAGAACCCCCGATTTCCAGGGTTATAAATCACATAGGGAAACTCCATTAGTAGAGGAGGCTCCCCACTTCAGACTTTTGCCTCCAAGTCATAGAGGGTAAAGAGGATATCAACACTTTGGGATACTCATTGATCTGTCTCCATCACTTGACGTCCAAGTGGTCCCATTGGCAAGGCATGCCTATTTCCAGCACCAGCTGTTTCGCAAACTATAGAACTTCCTGGAGAAGGAATTGGCAACCATGATCCATGCCATGGTAACCTTTCAGTGGGACTTCCCTTGAAGATGGTTCAGAAGTTGTAACTAGGTTAGCAGAAGAGCCACCATTTTGCATCCTTTATAATCAAGCATCATTCCAGATCACTGTGCGGGTATATGTTGGGGTGGCGGTACCAGGTAAGATTTGGCAAAAAGTCTGGAAAAGGGTAATGTGAGAGATAAAAAACCTGGGTTTTTCTCAGAAAAATAAACTCTGCAGGAAAGTGCTGCAGGAAAAGTATTTATAGTGGAACCTCTACTCACGACCACAATCTGTTCCAGAAGCCCGTCCTTATGGCGAAATGGGTCACTGGGAGAGGCACCGTTGTGCGCAGGTGCAGGCAATTGCTGCTCCTGCACGTGCGTAAACAGCGGCAAACCCTCCGGTTACTTCCGGGTTTGCTGTGGTCACAACTTGGAACGTCCGCAAGTGGAGGTGGTTGTAAGTAGAGGCTCTACTGTATTAATTTATATGCTGCTTACTTGCCAAAATTGCTAATAGGTGGTTTGCAAGTATAAAACCACTTTAAAATAAGGGCTGCACATAATTCAAATACACTATAAAACAGTTCCATCAAAACACTGGAATAAACACACATAATTAAAATGTGCAATAAACAAGGCCATTAAAACAGCACAGCGATTAAAGCAGCGGTTAAAAGAATAAAAACAAGAGATGAGGAGAATGCTCATCTTAACAGATGCAAGCAAAGAAAGCACTCCACAACACTAGTGCCACCAGTGAACAAGACTGCCTCCATGTTAAAAAGGTAAAGGGACCCCTGACCATTAGGTCCAGTCACGGATGACTCTGGGGTTGCGGCGCTCATCTCGCTTTATTGGCCGAGGGAGCCGGCGTACAGCTTCTGGGTCATGTGGCCAGCATGACTAAGCCACTTCTGGTGAACCAGAGCAGCGCACGGAAACGCCGTTTACCTTTCCGCTGGAGCGGTACCTATTTATCTACTTTCACTTTGTGCTTTCGAACTGCTAGGTTGGCAGGAGCTGGGACTGAGCAACAGGAGCTCACCCCGTCATGGGGATTTGAACCGCCGACCTTCTGATCGGCAAGTCCAAGGCTCTGTGGTTTAACCCACAGCACCACCCGCGTCCCAGATGGTAAACATGGGGCTGTGGCTCAACCTCCTACGTTTCATTTTTCTTTCTTACGCACTTTTCATACTTGGTTGATTTCTACCTATATATCATTTTTTTCAGCCTATTACGGGGCATATAAAGTTCACCATGTCCCCTGATGCTGTTAACCCTTGCTAGGAAAACTTACAAAAAGGGACCAGGGAAAAGAGACGGCGGAAGAAGATTGGAAGAAATTTAAGGACTATCTTAAGAAACATTGTAAAATTATTGAATGTTAGAATGATGTTGATTTTGAAATTAAGGGGTTTTTAGCTGTAATGATTATGTAATTAAGAAAAGAAAGGTCAAAAACTATATAGAAATTAGGGGAAGGATTTGCTGAATTGAACTAATTAGAGATTGGAATACAGAGAGGGGAGGTATGAGGAGGTCGAGAAAGTAAGTTTTATGAATATAGGGGATTGAAATTATATTTGTTGTTGTATGTGTTTTGTATGTATTTTTGTTGTTTCTGTTTGTTCTTTTGTTTTTTCTATTTTATATAAATCCTTAAAACTTTAATAAATATCTTATAAAAAAAGAGAAAAACTTACAAAAAGGAAATATTTGCTTGGGTTGGCTATTATAATGGCCACTTAACCAAATTTAAGAAAGAATTTTATATTCAGAGCCGTCTTTTAAATAGCTCTTTTATTTACCAGTTGAATTGAAGGCACTGGCAAATCTCACAGTTGCACCTAATTGTTCTTGACTGCACATAAAATTACTAAAGGCCCAGCTTGCTGCATGCCAGAACATGATCTGAGCTGCCACTGAACTGACAGATGCTATTCCAGGATGTTTGCAAAGAGTCCTACTAGATGCTTATCAAGTTAGTGAAGTAAGTCTGTGCCAACATCCTCATGTGATATGATAATTATGGGAAAGCAGAGATACTTGCAACATTTGAAAACAAGGGTCACACTAGATGGGATGCTAAATGCATCACTAGGTTGCATATCAGGGATTTAAAATAAATAATGGGTGTGGGGAAGTGATTTTTATTGAGACAGCAGCACAAGGAGAGGGGGATTCTTAGTGTGAATTCTGCCCATCCTAAGTTGAAGTATGAAAAAAGCTACTTCTCCTGTATATCATATGTATAAGGCTGCATTTGGAATTTTGAAATGGCAGCCAAAAAACCATTGTAATCCATGTAAGAAAAACTACCACATCAATAAAAAAAACTGAGCTGTGATAACGAAAAGTGGGGGGGGGGGGATAGGCTCAACATTTTTTTGAAAGCAATCTGTGTTTTTAATAGGTTTATTTTAACCATTCCCCATCCCCCTGGCTCCTGTAAAATAGTTAAGTATGTCAAGAGATTCTGGATCTCTGCCAAGGTATTTGGCAGCCATTAGAATTTTAAATGATATATTTGATGTGCCTTGGCAGTTGAAAAGTTACAGTAATGGCTGTCTCAGATACAATAGGGCTTTAAAATAAAGATAATTGATTTGTTTTTTTATAAAAAATAAAAACAAGACTAAAAAAAACAAAACAGCTTATTGAGTGCTCCAGATAGCCAATCATGTTACTCATACAACCTTGTGGATATGTACTCCATGACCTAATGATTCACTAAGGAACAGGGAATTTATACTGTTTACAAAGGAGCAGACACACTGTCTGCTGATTTGTACCGGCAAGAGGAGCAGAACAGAGAATTAAGGGACAATCTGGGAATTTATCTTTCTGGTGCCATACAGTGCATCCATACTCTACTAGACGAAGGCAAATTATGACATTAGCCCTTCACAAGTTACTCTTGCTTCGTCTCATTGATTCATGAAGGTTTTTTAATTTACCTTAAGTATTTAGAAATGAAAAATGCAATATTGGTTCAGCATAAAATAAAGTATGTGATGTAGGGTTTTCATTTTAAAAAGTCAGTGTAATATAATAATTCTTCAGTTATGACAGAAGAGAAGCTTAACACTAGAAGTTGCACTCAGGAGCAGATTTTGTTTAGATCTGGATTCATTGTATTATAAAACAGACTGTCTCGATCTGCGATGCTTCATAGGTTGCCCAGTTCAACTCATCAGTCCATGTTGCTTCCCACCTTCAATTTCACTGTTAATATTCTTTTTTATTTAAAAAATTATATAACCCACACTTTTGGCAGAAGTAGATTGATTTTTTTTTTTTAGGAACTGTAGCTCCCCCAGAATAGATAAAGCCTGCTGGATTGCAGGCAGCAGCCTCAGGGTTTTTTGTGTTTGATACATCTAAATTTTGATATGTAGTTTATAAAATCAATACTTACAATTTTTCAACTGTTTGAGACAAAATGGAAGAAATTTGCAGGCAAGTCTATTCTTTTTTTGGGAAAGAATCCTGGCAAATTTCAGAAGAATATCTGCAGTAGTTTTCCTGCAAGAAGACTGTCAACATTTTGGGATAGTTAAAAAAAACTTATTTATCTTTCGTTGGTGTTGCATGACCAATTGATCTGAAAACTGCAGACATGACAGAGGTGTTATTGGGTAAGAATTGCCTGCCAAATTGCCTGCCAAATTGCAGAATAATAGGTCCAGAGCATTTTGTGCTATGCACTCGCAGACATGGCCTGTCAATCACAGCACAGCTCTCCCACCATGCTGCTTCCTCCTCCAAAGCATTGGGATTGGAGTGCACTGATAAAATAATCCCTTTTGATTGCAAAGCAGACCTGTCAGTCATGAAGTAGTTTCCCCTAACTCCTGACATTTTCCTAGGGATGGGATGTAAATTTTGATTTTCCAAAACTACTTCATCTTCTCACATCCTGACATTAATTTTTTGAGGACACTTGATTTCATCTTTTTATTTAGTGTCTGGATTCCTGAGGGAGACACAGCACTTCAAGGGCTTTCTGCCTTGACTCATGCCTACCTTGTAGAATCCAAAAATTCTTTGAAGGCACCCGACCTCAGCATGCTATGGAGGATTTGTACAGCTCTACTTAACACTCTAAAGTCTGTACTCAGGGAGGAACACATGTGCACTTTATTAACTATGAGTTCATTTATAATACTTGAAATTGGAAGCCTAGGCATAGAGTCATAAAATTGTGGAGTTGGAAGGGACCTGATGGCCATCTAAATCCAACCCCCCTGCAATGCAGGAATCTCAACAAGATCATACATTTACATCTGCCACTGGCTATTGTAAAGATGCAGGTACAGAATTGTACATGTGTGTAAACATAATATTTGATTTCTGTACTGAACATGATACAAATTTAGGATGGCATTGAAATAACTTTTACTTAGAGAAGACCCTCTGAAACTAATGAACCTAGGGTAGTCATGTCCATTAACTCTAATGGGTCTACCCTGAGTAGGACTAGTGTGGAATACCACCCGTAGTGTTTGATATCAGCCTAATTTTATGATTAAAGTTGGTATGATAACAAGTAACAATGAAGCTTGCGAAAACATTTGTTATAGCCAATATGTTGATTTTTCTGTTGCCTTTTTCTTATGCCCTAGTTTTGCTTGGGAGGAGACTAATGAGAAAACGGCCCTTTTTATATAAGCCAAGGAGCTGATTTCATATTTACATGCTTTAAAATCATATAGAAAAGAGAAAACCATTCAGCAGATCAAGAGCAAAATTGAAAATGTCAAAAGTTGTGGAGCACAGAACAATAATTATCAATGTACATCAGGTGTTATTAGAACTTTCATAGCTTCCTCATTGACAGCCAAGGTAATGAGAACAGAAAAAATACAAAATTAATTTATTTTATGACAAAAAAATAGCAATGAAGTGAGATGATGGCAGACAGTTCATATTGTTAAAGTTGTCATTTCCTGTTGAAATTCTAGGGTAATTTAATAGCATAACTAAATAACTTGTTGGAACTCCACTTTTCTAACTGTGTGCTCAAGAACACAATCAGGCCCTGGTACTAAGGTTTACATTTTGTGGCTACAAGAAAGAGGTGGACATTCAGTCTGGAACAAAATTCCACTGCTGTATCACCAGTGTAGACATAAAACTAATACAGTGGTACCTCCGGTTATGAACTTAATTCGTTCCAGAGGTCCGTTCTTAACCCGAAACTGTTCTTAACTTGAGGTGCGCTTTCACTAATGAGGCCTCCCACTGCCACCGTGCCACCAGCGTGCGACCTCCGCTCACATCTTGGGGCAAAGTTCGCAACTATGGGCATCTACTTCCGGGTTAGCGGAGCTCGTTACCTGAAGTGTTCATAAGGAAGATGGTACATAATCCGCAGTTCCACTGTATGGTGATAATTGAGAAGACACAAATCTCCAGGCCAGAAACACACCCTTCTAAATACAACACTCTCCAGTAAAGAGGTGAAACCTGAGAAAGACATTTAGTGTTGAGAAAGACAGAAAAGGCTTAATTTGGGCTCTAGACCTTGTCCAAGTAAATTGCTCAGTTGGAGCTCTCCAAATTCTGTAACTCTGGACTACATCTTTTTACTTTAATTATGATCAAAGTTTATTTATATACCACATTTCCCACAGTGATTTACGGAAAAAAAGCAAAACAGATGTAAGTACAAAATCTGGAATAAAAAATACAATATCACTACAGCACTAACAGGTCAACAAGTTTTTTTAAAAAAAATCATTTAAAATATATAAAAGAAAGGTGAGCATAAAGTTTGTCAATAGGTCCATTAATATCCCACCAACTAATTATAATAAGAACAGCTCCCCATGCCCACACTTTTATACCCAGACTCAAAATTCCAGCGGAAAAACCTCACAGCTCATTTGCTTAGTTATGACTGTCCTGAGTGGATGCAGCCATTGCTGGATGTCATATAGACTCTCTGACACCTTGGAGTTTTCTGTCAATGAACAAGTCATTTACCCCAAATCAAAGAATATTGGAGGGCAGAGAACATAAGAAGAGCTTGCTGGATCAGGGCAATGGCTCATCTAGTTTAGCATCATGTTATCACAGTGGCTGACCAGATGCCTGTGGGAAACCATCAAGCAGGTTTGGAGTACAAGAGCACTCGCCCCTCCTTTGTTTTATAGCAGTAAAATAATACTGCCCATGAAGGCAGAGCCCAGCCATCATGGCTAGTAGCCATTGATAGCCTTATCCTCTGTGCATTTGTATAATCCACTTCTAAAGAGTTGGTAGCCATCCACTGCCTCCTGCAGGAGTGAGTAAAAGGTAAAGGTAAAGGGACCCCTGACCCTTAGGTCCAGTCGCAGACGACTCTGGGATTATGGCATTCATCTTGCTTTACTGGCGAGGGAGCTGGCTTACAGCTTCCGGGTCATGTGGCCAGCTTGACTAAGCCACTTCTGGCGAACCAGAACAGCACACAGAAATGCCGTTTACCTCCCCACTGGAGTGGTACCTATTTATCTACTTGCACTGCATGCTTTCGAACTGCTAGGTTGGCAGGAGCAGGGACCGAGCAACTGGAGCTCACCCCATCATGGGGATTCAAACCACCGACCTTCCGATCGGCAAGCCCTAGGCTCTGTGGCTTAACCCACAGTGCCATCTGCATCCCTTGCAGGGGTGAGTACCATAGTTTAACTATGTGCTGCCTGAAGAAGTACTTTCTTTTATCTCCCTCTTGAATCTTCCAACCTTCAGCTTCATCAGATGTCCATGAGGTCTAGTGTTATGAGAAAAGGAAAACCACTTTTCTTCACCCACTTTCTCCAAGCCATGCATAATTGTATAAACGTCTATCGTTTCACCTTTTCTCTAAACTAAAAAGTTCACAACACTGCAACCTTTCTACATAGGGGAGTTGCTCCATCCCCTTGATCATTTGGGTTGCCCTTTTTTCGTAACCTTTTCCAACTCTAAATATCCATTTTGTGGTGAGGTGACCAGAACTGTACCATTTTATTTTCAATGCCTTTCCTAATGATCCCTAACATAGATTTTGCCGCTTTCATACCCGCTGCACACTGGGTTGACATCTCCACTAAGTTATCTACTATGACTCCAAAGTCTCATTCCTGGTTTTTCATCAACAGTTCAGAACCCATGAATGTAAATGTGAAATTAAGATTTTACACCCCAACATGCATTACTTTGCAGAAGTATCAATCTGTCTGTATTCTCCACCAAAGGAACTAGCCTGGCTCTCTGTGCTACTCCTCGGGCCAGTCTACTCATGCGTGAGCATTCTGCCTATGATAAAGCTCTGTGCTTGGGCATATAGTTAGGCTAAGAGCAAGTCCTGTCCAAGTGCTTCCCCATGATCTATGTTGTTGGCTACAGGTGCCTCCTGAGCTTTGGAAGACCGCTCTCTTCAAGCAAAGACATGCCAAGACATATGTCTAGCTTCACCATCAAAGTTCCTTACTGAAATTCACAGTGGCCAATGAAGTCCAGGCTGACAGTTAATTGTCCATTCTTCACTGGCTAGAATCTCCAACCAGCAGTGGCGTAGCGTGGGGGGTGCAGGGGGGGCCGGTCGCACCGGGCGCAACATCTGGGGGTTAGGGTTAGGGGGCGCAAATCCACGGGTTAGGGGGCGCAAATTACTTGCCTTGCCCCGGGTGCTGACAACCCACGCTATGCCACTGGAACCAGTTAGGGTCCATTTTTTACCAGACCAATCAGAATGCATTTTCCTGATCCAGGCCCTGCCTATAAATTCTAATGTGAGAGGCTTTCCTCTCTCTCTTTAGAACTTGTGACCAATCAGCTAATGCTAGAAAGTCCTGCAGCACAGTAGCAGCACAAGGCCTTGGACTCTGAAAGTTACACTCTGGCATCACCAAAAGCCACAGAAGTCCATTTCAAAGAATAAAACATAAACAGATATATACACAATATTTCCCTCACATGTTCAGGTTTCCTTCATCCTTTTCCCCCTGGAGACCTGCTCCATAGCAAACTCTCAGCTTTAAAACCCCACAAGAAGACCATAAAACATCCAGCCACATTAGTGAAGGCTCCTGGATAATTGGTGCTAACATGTGAAGAGGTGGTTCAGTGCTAGGGAAGTTAGAATCCTTTGAATTGGGTAGTGTGGGTAGAAGACTATAGAGTTCAGTTTCATACTTGAAAAATTATCATCTAAATAAATACAAGTGAAGTTGTGGGAGTACATCAGAACTTTAATGAAAAACCATGTAGAGCTTCATCTTATCTATTAACTTTCCATTTTCCCTGTAGAAATTGTTTCTGTCAATATTTTATTATGACAGGGGATGAATGGGGGGGGTGAAGTCTAATCTAAGCAGATGTTGCTATAAATGGCACACAGCAATTGAGACTACTGAAAGGAATCAAGAGATTTCTCCTCTTTTCCATGTTTATGCTAGAAGTAGTAAAATGATTCATTAGAGGGGGGGAAAGTAGGAAAATGAGATGCAAAGCAGTTGGAGAAATAAATAAAGCACCGAAAATATCTCTTGGACATTATTTGGGATTGAGATTACCACTGGATCTTAAACAATCAATGCATTCATAGCTAACAGAAAACAATAGAAATTGGCATATTTATTATAGTCATGAATCGATGGTCTTATCTTCTGAGATATTACAAGGTTGATTCATTCTGACAGGAATGAAGGAATGTCTTTCAAGCTGTTTCTCCATTACTGATAGATCAAATGAGTTACACCATGTTTCTTGTCAATGAGGTGGATGAAAATACTAAGGGGTAACGGCTGCTGGTAAGGCTAGATTTAGCTTGGTAAGCAAAAAAATGCAACTCAGTAGCTATCACTCCTTTCTGATTAAAGATCCAAAGCTAAGCTTTGATGAAAACTTTTTCTTGGTTCTTTGCATTAGAATTCTACATCCCCTTTATATATAGTTTTATAGTACTGAACTACACAGTATACTTTTAAAAAATCTATAGTTTATTAGAGTTTTTACATTACTGCAATAAAACAGTATTTTTCCTTATTTCCCCACTCCCAGCTCTCCTCCCTCCCCTTATTTTATTTTTTAACAAACAACAACCTTACAGCACACTTATTTCTGATGACTCTGATATTGTTTGGATAAATTTCTATTTCTGTATGGCTGCTTGTGGCAAATTGCATCTCCAGCAATCAACCGTGGCTATGATGCCCATGAATTTAAGGCACATTCACTGATATTGAACACATTCCAGAGTAAGGACTACTATTTTATTCAGAGTAAATATGTTTGAGATTGGGCTGAGGTTGTTATTTTTTAAAATAAACAACAAAGGCCTCTATGATTCAATGGGCAATTGACATAGGACACAACATAGATATGGCCTCTTGGGAGAAATTGTAGAAAACAACAATACATTTTTGGCATGCTATGCTCTAAAAGAGAATCTACAAAAGATGATATATAGATGGTACTTGACCCTAGAAAACTTGTAAAAATGTATAAAAAGGGAACCAATTTATGTTGGAAATGTGAAGAGATTGAAGGGACATTTATACACATGTGGTGGGGTTGCAAGAAAGCCAAAGAGTATTGGGAGATGATATACTCAGAACTAAAAAAGATGTTAAGGGTCTCATTTCCCAAGAAACCAGAGATGTTCTTACTGAGTATAGCAGAGGGAGAAATATCAGCAGCCAGAATAATTTATACCCAATGGTGGAAGGACAAAAATAGACTGGCAGAATAAGCTAATAGAATAAGCAGAGCTAGCAATGTTGATTGCAAAGATAAGAAATCAAGATGAGTCTGATATAAGAGAAGAGTGGGAATACTTTGGTGAATATTTAAACAATCAGATAACCTTCCAACTGTGGTTAGATATATGGGCAGCAGTTAAAATAAGCAGAAGTGGGGTGGTAATTACGGAGATGCAGCTTAAGGACAAAATAAGGTCCCATGGAGGGATGAGTGTTGAAGTCAAAGAGTGTAAGATAAATGATGACAGTTGTATAACTGATGTACTAAGGTATGTAAAATGCACAAGTAAATAATTAAATAAAGAACTGAACAACAATTAAAAACCGCCTGAATTGTTAATTGCAGTGAACATGAGGGTTGTCTAGTGTTGTTGGCAATATGTGAAATGACATGAACCGCAACAGAGTCTACCTACTGAGAAACAAATAAGTTTCATCTAAACAAGCCAACAATTCATACATTTACCTATGACAGAAATCCACTACATTCCCCACACAACAGCTCAGCAATACAAATAATCAAAACTAGGGGTGCCAGTCAACTGAAGCAAAGATAGAGATCTTCCCTGACTTAAAACACATCGGTAAATTAGACAATGAACAAGGAAGCAGAGCATATAATAGAATATTTAATTTGAGACTGAAAAGATAGTTATTCAGACTCTCTTTGGTACAATTTGAACAATTCTTGCATAAATAGTGATGCCCCCCCCCCTTCACGTCTGTCCTTCTCTGCAGTAAGGATTTTGTTGCAAATCCATATTCTCATTTAATATGATGGAGAAAATGATTTTCATAAAAAAATATTTTTCTTTCTATAAGAATAATAACTTGGGATTACAGTGGCTGTAGATTTGGATTTGAACATCTCTCTTTGGACAGTCTATCATTTCTTTGAACACATAACCATATACTGTCAATGTCTCATCAAGTAATTTGATCCATTATAGACTAATTTATAACATGTAGAGTGAGGTAACATGGGAACCTGATTGTTTCAGGCAATTACATTGATTGACAAAAGGGTCTTGGGCTATGCTGGCATGTTGTGGCAAATTAATATTCAGTGAGGAGCAAAATGTGAGTATTTTTATGTTGCTACATTACAAAAATGTGTGTGTGGGCATGCATGCAATTTCCAGCAGTTTAAAATTATTTTTATCATTAGTTTTCCTGCATGGATATAGATATTTGTATAACTTCTAGGCTAAATACATTTCTCCATGAAATACCTGAAAACATTGCCATAATTTTAGAAGTGGCTACGTCCAGGACCAGCCCAAGACATTTTAGAACCTGAGGTCAACCACAAAATCCTCCCCATGTTTAGCTTGTGGTCTATTAAGACCCCTATATACCTTTCACATGTTCCACTAACAAGCCAGATATCCCCCATCTTATATTTGTATAGCTCGTTATTGCTGTCAGTGCAAAACCTTACATTTGTCCCTATTGACATTCATTTCCTTTATTGGGCCCAGTTCTCCAATCTGTTAAGGTCATATTGAATCCTGATTCCGTCTTCTGTGGCATTAGTCCCTCTCCCACTTTGCAAATTGGATGTGAATCCACTCAATTCCTTCAACCAAGTCATTCATAAAGCCCTTGAAGAAGAACTTGTCCAGGACAGAACCCTGAGGCACCCCGCTTGTCACTTTTTTCCAGGATGACAAGGAACCATTAGTGAGCACTCTTTGAGTTCAGTCAATCAACCAGCCACAAATCCATCTAACAGTTACCTCATCTAGCCCCAATTTTACCAGCTTCTCTGCAAGAAGCTCCTGGGGTACTTTGTCAAAAGCCTTGCTGAAATCAAGAACACTACATCCACAGCATTCTCCTAATCCACCAAGCGATCCAATAAGCTTGCATCAAAATAAAAAATAAGATTCATCTGGTATTACTAGTTTTTGAGTAAGCCATACTGGGTCTTAGTAATCACAGCATCCTTTTCTAAATGTTCACAGACTGGATGTTTTATTAACTGTTCTAAGACCTTTCCTGGTATCAACATCAAGCTCACCAATCTGTGGTTTGGCTCACCTTTGGCTCACAATTGGCTTAAGGTAGTGAGTGAATTGCCCTCAATCTCATACACCTTCATACCAGCTGCATTCCTTGGAGTCTGGATCTGCTACCTCTGTGGATCCTGACACCCAAGGCAGTTGTCTCACCTTGCCTCATATGTGGGCTAGCCCTAGTTACTTCATCACCATTTATCAGAATGGAGGCTGTGATGCATCTCAATATCTGAGTGGTGAGAGACTCCAGGGGTGCCAGCAGTTATCCAGGGATCAGTTTCCTTGGAAAGAAGGTCATAAGACATTGTAGTGTCTTTAGTACATATGGTTTTTTACACATATATACAACCTAAGCATAAGACGGAGTGTTAATGCTGTGAGTCTGACCAACAGATCTTGCTTGTCCATTAAGTTTCAAGTAAGGTCCCCAAAGTCACAGCTTTGGATTCCTCACAGAGAGCAAGCTCCCAGCTTCAGACCAGACTTAAAACAAAGACCAGTCCTTGGCCTGTTGTCCTCTTATCCCTAGGATGATGCAGCATTCTGCCAGGGGAGGTGAGGGGAGTCTTAGCTCTCCTGAAAGAATATCACCACTCAGTTGTCTCTATGGCAACACTTCTGTTCTTAACCAGCTCCTCAGGCATGTAAATGGAGTGCTTACAGGCTTGACTGGGAACATAAACAACTCAGTGCAAAGTAGCTGTAAAATCAATGACTCACATTTGCGATACAATAAAACACAAAGGATGAGATGGTATTTCATAGCTGTCTTGTGTACTTAATGGTTTGGGAGTATAGCTTTGGACAAGAGCTTCATAATCAGTGCAGAAATATATTAAGATTCTCAACAAGGCTACCATGATTTATTTTGATTTCTTATGAATTGCTTCTTCTTTTTACCCCCTAAATGTGCTTAAGAAAGCACATGTGAAACTGGTCTTCACATAATATTCAATTCACACTAAGTCAGACCTTCAAGTTCTGCAAGCCAGGTGCTAGTGTCATCAGTTCCCTTTATATTAGCTTGTTATTCACTGATTGACTAGCCCACCATTTATTAACTGCAGCAAACACATGTACCAAATGGTGCTTTTCAGCCAATGGTAACTCACAGAATGCCAGGCAGTTATGCATACCACAGGATGAAGAGCACTGGGCACAGAAGCAGAAAATTCTATCTAAATAAATAATAATAAACTATGTGGGAAACTCAAATGATCTTATAATGGCTTAATTTATTATCTTCATTATTTACTATTGACAAAATGAAGATGGGAGGGGAACTATGGAGAAAATGTTTGATACACCCATCAATGATATGTATCTGGCTTCTGTGCAATTCAATTTTTGCAATCAGCCCAAAATACAGTGAAGTTAGACCACATAAGATATGACCGATTTGCCTGCTGTTTGATATATATTTTCAACATTGAGTGCAGTACACAGTCAAAATGGGAAAAACTACTCACTACATTCAATCCTGCACACACCTGGGAGTAATTCCTTTGAACTTAATGAAACTTATTTTGGAGCAGATAAGCATAGAATTGCACTGAAAGAACACTGGAGTATAGTTGCCAACTTGAATTGCCGCCACTTCTCCTTTTTTATTTATGTATCAGAAAGACTGGGTTTATGCCTGCTTTTTAAAATGGATGTAAAGAAGAAACAAATGTAACTACAGAAACACCTGACAGATGGGAAGTACTTCAGGGAACTAAGGCCAAAGGATAACCAATACTTCATATACAAGCAATGAAAGGAAATAAATAGCTGACACTTTAGTCTCCAGCATATCCGTGGAATGAATTACACAGGTCACCGGGTTTGGATAGTGTTCAAATACTCAAACAATATTGTACAATAATTAAGAACAGTGTGGGGACTGGAACACTGGCAAAGCATCATGTTTCAACAGAGCATCTTCAATATAACAAAGGAAAATGTGCTGCCTACAGAATGAATTATGTTAATGGAACATTCAAGCAAAAGTATGTGGTATTCAACATGGGGTCAGCATTAAAAGATCATGAATACATTACTATAACAAATAGGAAGGTAATAAGTTTTTTAAAAAAACAAAACAAAACAAAAAACAAAATGTAATTAACAACATGCACATTTGAAGGCTAAAGTGGCTTATTTGAAATGCTATGCAGAATTTCCATTTCACTTCTATTTTTTCCAGTCTAAGCAATAAGAGATCTAAGTAGATCCCACCCCCAAGAGAAAGCCTTATTAGTGTAAAAGGATTACTAAAAGCTCCCTGTCCCATTTTTATTTAAAAAATATATCACTATTGCCAGAATCCTACACCCACTTACCTACAAGTAAACCCCAATAAATACAGTGGGACTTGCTACTCAGTAACATGCATAGGATGTATGGAAATTTTCAATCCTGGAAATGTTGAGATCTGAAGACTTGTGGGTCGAGGGGATAGTGGGGGTCAAACTGCAAGATCCAGAACTTAAATTTTAGACAAAACGTTCAGTTAAAGCTCTTTGCTAGCCAGTACTGGAAGCAGCAGGAGTTGAGAAGCACTTTCGAGATGATAACAAGCCTGTGCACAATAGTGATATCCAGTGCCAACCTCAAAGAGCTTCTCCTTCACTGCCATCACTGTTAGCTGAAGATGAGGAAGTTGACCCTATATTGAAGAAACAGGTACGGGGGGGGGGCTGTAGGGAGGACAAGTGGGTCTTAGTCTTTGCACTTCAGATGGTTCAAAAAGGCTTACAGTGCAAGCCTATGTATGCTTACTTAGAATTAAGCTTCATTGTGTTCAGTGAGGCTTCCTCCCAAGTAAATGTGCCTAGGATCGCAGCCTTAGTATGGCCCAATAAGGCACAATTGCTCATCTATTTCAGTGCCCACAGTCCAGGATAAATCCAGACTTCAATATGCAGTGGCCCCTACCAGTCCTTATAGCCAACAGAGTCTGTCCTAGCTGCTGATGAGCCTAAACTTTCTGCCACATGTTTTTTTCCAACTATTCTCCATCAATTAATGAGAAAAGAAATAGAAAAGGGGAGATTAAACAGTGAAATTATTAGGGGTGTGGTGCAAGACTTTGTTATGTGAAGCTTACTTTTAAGGTCATTGAGCAATGTTTTATGAGTGTCACTTCTTCCCATTCTGCACCCTGCAGCCTTCCTGGGTGCTCTCTTTCCCTGAAAATTCCATAACATCCCCAATGGATTTACCTGTAAGCACAGGAAAATGGGAAGACTGACTAATGTGGTCCTAACAGCTGTTCATTGTTACCTATTGTTTTAGGTCGTCGTACTTTTAAAGAAATCAGCAATTATTAACAATAAAAGGTAAGAGAAAGACTTCCCTTAAAAATAACATCATTGAGCACACTAATTCCAGACATTCTGTAACCAGCTTTGCAGGCTTCCTACCTGTCAAATAAAGTTCAGGGAAAGACATAATAATACATTATAAGGTAACTCATCTTATGGGGTTTTTTCAGGACAGGAGGAATAGGCAGCCAGAGAGAATGCAGCATGCTAGAATGGAGTTTAACCTATTGTCAGCTTACAATAAAGCAAGCTAAACTCTGCACCCACCAATAATCTGAATAAATTCTGAAGTGCCCTGAGAATGTGTCAGAAAAATAGAAGCTTCTTTCATGGACAGCACAACTGCGTTAACCTAGGGGTACAAAAAGGTGTCTCTTGACATGACTCAGAAGTGTCAATACAGCACTTGACTACTTGAATTTGAAAGAAGACTTTGGAAGGATATTCCCTCCCCCTATTTTAAACAGTATGCTACTAAAAAGCAAAAGGCACAGAGTAGGAGAAATTATGAATAAAAATGTGAATAGTCCCTAAATTCCCCCCTCAATATCTGTTTTCTTTCATTTAGAGGGTGGGAGATGAAAAACAATTAGATGATGCATTCACTTTGCTAGGCTGATTAAAAGCTCATCAAGGGCCTCAAGTGGCATAAAGTTTTAAATCCATTGATTAAATTTGCATCTCTTGTTTTAGAAGTGTTCATCCACACAGAGTGCAACCTAAACAGCAAAATCTTTTGCCATGTTAGGTATAGATTTATAACACTTTAAATAGATTGATCAAAACTGGTGTTCCACATGATACATTTTGAAATACCAATTTGTGCTGGATTTTAACAGCCCCGTAAACCAATGCTATCACTAGAAGGCATATGGATAAGAATGACTCTGTGGATAAGAAAGGAAATATGAGGTATTTTGTTTTGGTTTAATTAATTTTAGGCTAGGATTTATTTTTATGTTGTATCTTAGAACAAGTACATTCAGGACTCTGGAGCACAAGTTATTCCCATGTGGTGGGAATAGAAAATGACTTTTTCTTGGGACAGCCAACAAACAGCAATTCTTCTGTTAGCCATAGCCAGCAGAGAGCTCCAGAACATCCTAGTGCTCTTGCAATTCAGCCTTTAAAGCTTAATATCGGGGTCAGCAACCTTTTTCAGCCATGGGGCAGTCCACCATCCGTCAGACCATGTGGTGGGCCGGACTATATTTTTTTTGGGGGGGGGGGAATGAACAAATTCCTATGCCCCACAAATAACCCAGAGATGCATTTTAAATAAAAGGCTACATTCTACTCATGTAAAAACATGCTGATTCCCGGACCATCCGCAGACCAGATTGAGAAGGCGAATGGGCCGCATCGGGCCCCTGGGCCTTAGGTTGCCTACCCCTGCTTAATATTTTGTTGTTATTTTTTGAGAAACAATTTTGATTTCAAGGGATTAAAATATTCAGGACACCACATAAAAGGGAAAGAAACAGAAAGACATTTTTTTTTAAGAAAAGGAAAAGAAATAGATAGACAATTTTTTTACTAACAGTGGTCAACATATCGGTCATAGTAGCCCATTTCTCATGTTATCTATATGTACAATGCACAAATGAGGCAGTGGGGAGCCAAACCACAACCCACACTCATGCTGGTGCAGCACACAATGCCTATGCATTTGCTGCAGTGTCTGTAAAAGTCATGTGTCAGCTGCTGGATGCATGTAAGTGCTCCTTGTGACTGGAGTCCCTTCACATATTGGTTCTTTGCAATAAAAAAAATGTATAAAAAGGCATAATCTGATGAGCCTTTACATGCATGTACAACATTGCAAACTCTTTTTTTAAAAAAAACCCTATTAAGTTTCAAAAGCGGCCTGACAGATATAGCTCAAGGTATTCTTTCGGCTAAAGGAACAAAAGCTCTGCAATATACACGTAGATCTTAAATGCTCTTTCATGGTCCAAGACTGAGATTATTAACACATTTCCTTGGAATCTTAGGACTGAGGTGTTAATTGTCTTTTGTCATGTAACAATGTGCTGTATTGCTGCATATTTCTCTGTGCTAAAATTTGATCATGTTAGCCCAGACAACAGATGAGTTTTACACCCAAATTATGTTTGCATGCCAACTGAAAGTAAAATTGACAAGGTCCCTTGCAGTGTCAGTAGCAATTGCAGGGAGCCAGTTCATAAAGGTATTTTGTTGTTGTTTACTCATTTAGTCACGTCCGACTCTTCATGACCCATGCTACATAAAGAAGTGTTTGTGGCTAGATTACACTGAATTTCTGAGTATTAATTTTTCACTTCCATATAGGTGTTGGCAAAAGTGATTTCTTAAAAATAAAACTTTTGCTTTTCAACACTTGACTGTTCTGGGGATGGGCACAAAAGACATGAATCAATTCAACACAGGAGACCAGTGAGCAGGCTCTGCCATGGTTAGCTTTCATTTTCTATAATTAGCAGCATCATACAGCTGTTTTGAAGAATTGTATTAAATAGATCCTTCTGTATTTAATGCTTTTCAAAATACCATATGGTTTTTTATTAAGCTTCTTTTGATATCAAAAGATAAATATATAAAGAAGAGTAGGAGAAACAAGCACCACAGAATTTATTTAGCAGTTTGGTGGAATTTTAGGATATCTTATTGTTGGAAGGTGGCCAATAGAAGTAGGTGTATTTTTCCCTGCAGTAAACATTTCTGTGTAGAGCTGCTCTGACTCCACACATTTCCTGATCAGAAAAAGCCCAGTAAGAGGCAGGGGCAGAGGAAAGGGGGTGTGGTGGGGGGGGTCGCCCCAGGTGTCACCACTGACAGGGTGACAAAATGCCGGGCGGCACTCACCGTGGGGCCTGCAGCACGCCCGAGCTACGTGTCTCTCCTAGGAGAGACACGGTGGCTTGGGCGTGTACAGGCTCTGCGCTGCCCAAATGATCTGCCCACTGCCTCCCCCCCAGCTGTAGGGTGGCGGAGTGGAAGGAGGCAGGCAGACTCTGGAGGCTCCACAGTGCACCCCATCCTTATGGGCAGCTTGCCCTGCCCCTGGGTGCGCCGCCCCAGGTGCCCAAGCAGCTTCCTCTGCCGTTGATAAGAGGAGTTGCTTCCTGATGTATTTTCCCAGGCTTTAACTGAAGCATGGGCACCCAGGAGAGAGCCAGTGTGGTGTAGTGGTTAAGAGGGGTGGACTCGTAATCTGGTGAACCAGGTTCGCGTCTCCTTTCCTCCACATGCAGCTGCTGGGGGACCTTGGGCTAGTCACACTTCTTTGAAGACTCTCAGCCCCACTCACCTCACAGTGTGTTTGTTGTGGGGGAGGAAGGGAAAGGAGAATGTTAGCTGCTTTGAGACTCCTTTGGGTAGTGATAAAGTGGGATATCAAATCTAAACTCTTCTTCAGGAAGGCTACAGAGTGCAGGCAACAGGTGAGATGATATGCATAATGAAATAAAAGACACTCACAAACACCGCTTGGCCACCTCAAAAGTAAGGTAAGCATAACCCTACACATAAGAAGACAATTCATTTTCTCATTAATGGGAGAGAAAGAATGGGGGGAAATGCAGATAGGAAAGGCACAAAGTGGATCTTTTGATGAGTAAAATAAAACAAAACTTCAAGACACTGCAGGAGTTCCTCATCATGAATCTTCCACATCAAGCCTAGCTTTTTAGTAATGTAAAATGAAATCCCATCCCTCACAAACAAACGAAGTTATATGCATATGAATTGGTATCTTCAATTGGACTTACGGACATAAAGAATATTGGATTGTTGGCATAATACGAGTTCTAGAAGATGGTACAGACAGTTTCTCTGAAATAGAATAAATACAAAACAGCACTGGGCAGTTGCAATATTCATCCATTACAATCATCCTCTTAAGAATGTTGGCTATTGATGAATTCTGTCTGACAAAGGCACAAGATCAAGACACAAGTAACAATAGGTTAGTGAGTAAGGAATACATTTTCTGGAAATTGTCATTAGCAATTTGCTATGGGAATGGGAAAGAAAAATACCTTACTGAAAATCAAATATGCTCTTTGCCTTTTAGACCACTTAGCAATTTGAAGCATTGACAGAAGAAATAGACATTTATTTTTTTCAGGGAAGGAAAAAAAAAAGGACAAAGGAATCACTAAGGCTGCCACATGCTGCTATAAATCATTATTAAATGAAATGCAAATAAATCCAGAACACTTGATCCTGCAGCTCAAACCAATGCATTGAGAAGAGACAAAATAGCTGAAACTCCACTGCAACATTATGTTTTGTGGTGTTACACTGACTGTGCGATCTGATTGGGATGGCAGACTGACACAGTGGCCTGTATTAATGCAGCTGTGCTACCAGCTGCCCCTTTAAAAATGTCAACAACCTGATGCCAATGTGGTGGAGTAGGAAGATGATTGACTAGGGCACACTTTCCATTTCAGCTCCTAGACACACTACGTACAGCTATGAACTAAATTCCCCTCGTGGGATTGGAAGAAGAGGCAGTAGAGAAGAACAGGCATGCTTAACTTTTTATACACCACCATCAGTGTAAGTGGCACTTTATGGAGCAGCATAAACAAAAGGCGTGTCACTGATGAGTTTACAATCTCAGTTTAGACAGTGAGTTGTTAAAGACAACAAGGGAGGAAATGGAAGGAACAAGGAGAAGACAAACTGCAGAAGAGAAGGAAAGTGTGAGTGGACGTTGACAACGGATGAAGGCAGCTGCATGTACGTCACATTTGTTTGAGTTAAGGAGCTGGACTAAAGGCACAATCCTAACACCCAATCTACACTGCTGGTTTTTCCCTACCACCAGGCTCCGCCACCCAGGGAAGAGATCTTCCACCTCAGAAGCCCACACTGTACCTACCAAAGGCATGGGATGATTGTTAAATACTCAACAGAAGGAATCCTGTCAGCAGAAGTCCCTGAAATAGTGCATTTTAGGAGCGGGATGTACCAAAGCAGACAAAGGCTGGATCCCAAGCCAATCCTGCTTTGCCCCATCCCTGAAATGTCCTATTTCGGGGCCTTATTCTGGGAAGATCCCTGGATCATCTGCCAATCCATTTGCTGAATGGTAGCAGGAAATGCAAACCTGTCCACTTGGGTCTGTCTGGACTGTTAGGAGCTGGCAGGGCTTCAGATGCAGCAGTGGTTTTTCTTCCCTGATAAACCCCAGAACCTTTCAAGATTGTTCTGGATGAGACCAAGGCAACGGCTTCACAGAAGAGATGAGCTGAGAGTTGAAGAAACGAATGTGATGGTTCATTATAGGTATTTTGGCTCTGCTGAGAAACCAGCTCTATTTGGTTCCTCCCATCTTTCAACTGTCACTTAGTGTTAGCCATTCTGTTTGGTTGCAGCAGAGGAAGAGATGGGGATGAGGCCTGTCCAATCAGCTCTGCTCAGCAACCAGGTCCATTTAGGAACTGCTGCCTGAGTTTGCTTACTTGAATCTTCCCTTATCACCCCTTTCCCTGTTTGTGTTGTCTTTTAAACAGTAGGTCTGTGTTTGTTATTGATCTTATGTAGCTGCTCATGGATTAAACCAATCAGTTATATACCCTATATTAAAATGGTTCATGTCCAATATATCAGTAATGTTTACATCATCCTTGTAAGGTAGTCCTGCATACTCAGTTTATGTAAGGGGAAAGGCTGAAACTAAACTGAAGCTGAAAACTAGTGGCTTGCCTAAGGTGATTTCAGTGCTGAGATAGGATTATACAAAAGAATATCCTCCTGAGTCAGGTTTGAAGGTGGACTTGGAGTGCTGTGAAGCTTTTTTTTTTTTTTTTGCAGTCAGAGCATTTTTTAATACCTTACATCTCCCTCTAGTTTAATTTATCTCAACTCTCCAACTCATACTGCATTTCTCCTTTTTTCCACACATCTCTCTAGGAAAATTGAAGTCAGGTACTGGAGCATTTATGTCTATAAATGGCAGCCCCCGAGATTGTGAAACAAAAGACTCAAAAAGAGAATTATATACAAAATAATTCTAGGCAAGAAGATTTCCACATAAGAAAATTACACCCACAAATCTACCTTGAAATGTTTCATTTGGAAAGAGTTTGTGTTTTATCCAAGAGGCAAATTCATTTTAAATGTATTCACTTCATGTATAGCTAAGGTACAGAATGCACATTTAATTAACAAAAAATTAGAAAGTAAGGTACACTAAGAAAACAACAACAGAAGTGTGTGGGATTTCTTTTTTCTTCTTCTTTTGCATCTGCTTGTATTACTAAAAGATATAATTCCACTATATAAAAAATGTGGCTCTATAATCTTCCCCCTGAGTAAAAATGAATTATATCGACTTTAGACAATGGCGTATTATAGAAGAGTGTCAGTTCTGTACTTAACTCTTTCTAAACTGCCTGCAGTGCATTAGAGAAGTAGAAAGGGCACACAAAGCGTTAATTGATTCTGTAATGGTGGGGAAATAAGAAATCATAAGGTTAGGACGAAAGCAAGGGAAATCTGCTAAAGTGATGTATAAACTGCACAGGAGACTAAGAATTTGAAGATTCATTTGATTGTGTCTGAGCGATTCATGATTATAAGATGAATAGAATACATTTTAAATGCCAGCAGCTAGATGGTAGTCATACACAACACTTTTTCAAATATATCCCTCTTCTGATTTTGTTTAAAGGGGGGGGAAACCAAGATAATGATTCAGTCACTATCTCCAATAGACTATCATTTTATCACACACTAGTTTTGATATAAATTATGCAAAATTTGGGATATTAAACAATGCATTTTGATTTTTAAAAAAGTTACATTTGGTAATATTAAGAGTTCTATGGCTAACATGAGATGTCACATTATAATGTTATAATCAGCATTATATGGGTTAGATCCATAGAAGACTGAGTGAAATTTTGTTTGGTCAGTGAGACTTTCCTGGTTTTTCCTTCCCTTACAGTGCCTATGCCCCCATGAATCTACTCCTGACCCTGTGGAATGAAGTAGGCTGTGGGGACAGGGCAGGGCAGGGTGATGGCTGTAGTGAGATGGGGAAATTGAAAGAATTCAGCAGGATTGACTTGAGCAAGCAGATGTGGTTTTGGATTCAAGTCAATAGCTTTTCCAGCTATTCCACTGTTGTACCATACTTGTGCAGAAGGCACAATCTAAAGCAGGGGTAAGTAGTATGGTAGATGTTTTGGACTTCCTTCATTCCTGGCCAAATGTCATGCTGGCTGGGGTTGGTGGAAGTTGGCACCACATTGGCTTTCCCTGATTTAGAGAACTTTTCCTATTCAACAGGTCTGGCTTCAGGGTTTGGTGGCTTTTGGGAATAGGATATCTCTAACCCCTTGGCCTCTCCATTTCCTCCATAGGCCTGCCCCAGTAGGTGAAACTGTTTTGGGGTGGGGGGCATTGTCAGCACTGCACCAAAGGCCCCCTGAAGTCTGAGTTTACCTTGGCTGGAGCTAAGGTTTCATCAATGCCAGTCTGCCTCAGTTGATCAGCTCTCCTGAAGCTCTACCTCTATGGTCCACTTTCCTAAACTGCTCAGCACCTTCTGAAAGGACTGGAACATTTTGAAATGTATTAATTGGCATTCCTACTGTCAGCCCCATATACCCAGTTGCCCCTTGCTTGGGCTGCCATTGGCTGTCTCTTGCTTGGATTAGTTTGGGTGGCAGGCATGAGGCAGATTGTCACCTCTCTCCAGAGAGATCTGAGCATGGGCTCAAGAAAAACCACATTTCCAGGATGCTGCTGTGATTTCCCCAAATATATACCTTTTTTCCAATCCATGGCATGAGCAGCATACAAAGTATTTGTTGAGAGCAGACCAGGGTAGCAGGATTGCAGCAGGATGTTCTGGTGGTAACCATTATTTTCAGCTATGCTAAGGGAGATTTATGGGAAGTGGGATCCAGCAACTCTTAGGATAACTACATCTCATGATCTCTAGGCTTTGTGCCTCAGCATGCTGCTACCCTGGAATACTCCAAAATGACAAACATAAACACATGAAAAGAGCTTGTTGGATCAGACCAATCTTGACCAGCATTCTATTCTCAAAGTGCAACCAGATGCCTGTGAGAAGCCCACAAGCAAGAACTGAGCACAAGAGAACTCCCCCTCCTATGTTTTCCAGTAAGTAGTAATCAGAAGAATACGGCCTCTGACTGCGGAGGGAGAGCATAACCATCATGGCTAGTGGTCATTGATAGTCTTCTATGCATTTGTATAATGCACGCCTCCATGTTAGTGGCCATCATAGTCCTGTGGGAAGGTATTCCATAGTTTAACTACACCCTCAACCTTCCAACATGCATCTTCATTGGATGTTCAGCGTTCTAGTGTGTCAGGGACTGGACTGAGGGGGACGAGACTGAGGAGGAATGGTGGAGACAGTCCCCCCTCCTCCTGAACCTTCCAGAAAAGAGGAAGCCAGTATTGAATTACAGCAGTGGTTTGAGGAAGGTCACAGCTCAGATACAGGTGAACAGAAGAGTTGGGAGGTGTTAGGAGAAGAGAAGGGGGAGACAGAGCCAGAGGAGCCAGCTGACACGTTATCACTGGAGAGCATTTCTGACCCCCCTTCTCCCAGAACCCAGCGTGCATTGAAAGTGGAAAAGCAAAGGACTCAGAGACAATTAGCCCCTGGCAGCCACCTTAAGGGGAAGTGCTGTTGCTAGGGGGGGGGGAGAGCCAGCGTGGTGTACTGGTTAAGAGCGGTGGACCGGGTGAACCGGGTTCACTTCCCCACTCCTCCACATGCAGCTGCTGGGTGATCTTGGGCTAGTCAAACTTCTCTGAAGTCTCTCAGCTTCACTCACGTCACAGTGTGTTTGTTGTGGTGGAGGAAGGGAAAGGAGATTGAGACTCCTTAAGGGGAGTGAAAGGCGGGATATCAAGTCCAAACTCCTCCTCATCCTCCTCCTCCTTCTGTTGGACCAACACCATTAACCTAAGAGGCAGCGTACAGAGGCACTGTGAAGATTGAATATAGACTTGGTAAGAGCTTCCTTGTCTACTTCCTTGGCTGTCTGCCATGAGAGGGGAGAGGATTGGAATTCACTGAAACCTGACACAGTGTTGTGAGAGGGGGACAAAGTTTCTACTTTCTCCTTGTCATGTTTTATACACGTCTTTCATGAGAGTTTCCATATTTCAAAAAGTGAAAAATTGCTGAGCTTTTTCTAGTTTTGCCCAAAGTTGTTGAACATTTTTTTGGCAAAATCGGCAAAATTGTTTTTTAGCTGTTTTTAAAGAAAATCAGCAAAAAAAACCCCCACTGCTGACATACGTCTAGATTTTCCTGGACATTTTACCAATTTCTGCCTGGACACTGTTTTTGAGTGCAATATTTCAAGTATGTCGAGGAAATTCCGGACATATGACAACCCTATCATGTCACCTCTTATTTGCTTTTCCCACCTTGGGCTACATACAGTGATGATCCGACACATCTGTCCTCCAGGGCTGGTGGGTCACACATTTGTGCAGGCCTAAACTACCTGCACTGTGCTACCTTCTCATATCAATACCTTGAAAATATGTTGCTGCAATGGCTCCCCTGTGTCTGTCAAAGTGCCTGTATTGATTTTTCTTAGAACTGTGTTCAATTGGAAACCTAAGCTTTATAACACACACAAAGAAAGAGAAACCCCTAACCCTATGAGCTTGCCTAAACTCTTCATTGACCTCTGTTTTGTCTGACTACAAAATGATGGTGATAGGTAACTGGGAAGAGGGACATTATGGATACTGTGCCCTGAAGAGAAAATTATTGGAATACCTTCTTCAGAGTTTCATGTAGCATGAGCTCTAGTGCTATTTTGAGGCCACCTTTTAAAAAATCTCACTGGACATCTCATTATATAATCTAAATTTGCTTAGATTATGACTGTGTTTGTTCTGATGAATTTTTTATGCCTCTGTTTTAATTGCTGCTTCTGCTGTTTTATTCTTGGAGTATTTATATAGTTGCTGTTTTTATTCTCTTTTTTGTACACTTTCCCTGGGAGTTTTTAACCGAAGGGTGGCATAGAAATCTTCCAAATAATAAATAAAACTGCAGCAGCACTTTTTGCACTTCCAACAAATGCACGGAGGTGAGATGTAAATTGAGATTGCACATCTGATGTTCTGACTAGAGCTATATGCATAAAGTGGAATGTGTATAGGTTTTCTGCACAGGTGACATGCACATAGGGTCTATTCAGATGTTCCATAAAAGTTCTGAAATGTTGCTTTTGGGAGTCATGATAGCAGGTACTATCTCAGTTCCCTCCCTTCACACAGTCCTCAAAGCTGTGAAAAGGAGTCCTACAGCTTGCCTGGGTTCTTCAAGATGTGGATCCTTATATTACCCTACAGGTTGCTAAATTCCTAACAGCCATCCTCTCGTACAAGAGACGGAATGGAATGTTAGCTGATTATTGATAGTTATAAGAATTTTCTATAATGACATCAGATATTGATTTTAGTGTAGTGCCTAAAATTTTTAATCTTAATCTTAAACTTTTTTTTATGAATGGCTAATATCTGTCCTTGTGAGTTGTGAACTGTGTTATACTACTTGTGGTTTGTACGAGTCCGCTGTTTTAGTTGATTTGTTTTGTTGTGTTGTGTTTCATGATGGGCGTAAAGCCGAATAAACATTTTGATTTGATTTGTGAAAAGGAGTACTCACTAACATGTCTGAGGGCTGGAACAATTTCAATCAGGAGTAAGGAATCTGACACCTGAGATGTTGTTGGCCTCCAGTTCCCATCACCCCCATCCAGCATTGTCAGTCACGAGGGATGATGGGACATATAGCAAAAGAAGACTGGGAGAGCCACAGGTTCCCCACCCCCAATTTAGACAAATACCCAGATGTTTAGAAGGTTCACCCAGTCTGAATCTCTCCAGGCGAATAAAGATTTAGAAATGTCTTATTTTTTATTCTGCATGCCAAGAAAGGCAAGTAATCATGTAGCCATATGGCAGTTGTTGTTGTTGTAATTATTATTTATTTCTATTATTTTCCTATGCTAACGTTTTGTTTTGAGATCAAGAGCCATTTCCAAATAGAGTTGTTAACAACACAAAATGCTGCCTGTGAACAAGAAAGAGCACAGGATCAGTTCCTGGCGTCTTTGTGATGCTTAAAACGAGACAAGAAAATAAGCATGCTCAGGTCACACAGATAAGCCTGCACACTTTAATTATATTTTTACCCTTTGCCTCTATGAATGTGTATTTTCAAAGTAATAATAAATATTTCCAAAGTCATATTTCTGAGGTTTTATCTTTAATAACCTCCATACAATATTCTGTCAGATTGTTATTTCAAAAGCTTTAAAAAAGAAAGAAAGAAAGATTGATTTAATGTAGTCTGGGCACTAGCAACAATCAGAGTGGGCAGAGAGTTTTTGTGGGGTGTTCCAAGTTGGTGAGTATGGTTTTCTTGATGTCAAATACATCATGACTATTTTGAGTAGGCAGAAGAATATTTTGTATAGGTTAAGTGGGTTTCCTATTAACAATACAAGCCAGGTTCCTGACAGTCAAACATAATGCTGTCTCTGCTAAAATAAGATTCATCGTGTCTGCAGGTTCTAATAAAAAAAAAAAAATTCCTTTCAGTGGCACCTTAGAGACCAACTAAGTTTGTTATTGGTATGAGCTTTCGTGTGAACGCACACTTCTTCATATACGGTCGATGGACTTCCATTTCATGTGGCTCAATATGGTGCCTTCCATAGTTCTAGTTACAGGTAGGTAGCCGTGTTGGTCTGCCATAGTCAAAACAAAATTAAAAAATTCCTTCCAGTAGCACCTTAGAGAAGTTTGTTATTGGTATGAGCTTTTGTGTGTATGCACACTTCTTACCTCAAGCAGCTAGTGGAAAGATTTTTTTATTTATTTTGCAGGTTCTAAGATAGGCAGAGCTGAAAGGTAATGGGCACCAGCTCATTCTGTAAGTAGTGATTAAAATTATTTTGAACCAGATTGTGCTGGCTTCTTTTGATTGATGCATGGGCTGCAAAGGTTTTACAACCTGGAGAAAATGGTGATGCTTTCTGTTCATTAGGCATTATGAGAACCAAATACTGAGCCCTACTAGCTAGGCAGAATTAGGCTGGTTCTGGATGGCTTATTTAACTGAGCATTCTTCCTGATTTGGTTGCAAAAAGTTGGGATTTAGACAAAATGTGCTATTTATTGGGTGTTCATTCTGATATATATTAAAAAAAAAAAATTGGCAGGGAGGTTCAGAGATGTTGTGTTAAGAAAATATTATCCTATACTCTCCAGGGTGTTTACTTGTGCATCGAGGTCCCCGAGCCACCCCAACAACTCACACCACACACATCAATTTTTGTTTAAGGTTTTTGGCATGAATTTGGCCACAACTTTATTTAAACACACACACGTGAGTGGTTGCCTAGGCATTGGTTACGACTATCTGTCCTTGCCCCAGAGACAGAACTGACTTCCGGATTCCAGCGGAAGCCAGTCAGGGAAAACAATATTGGGGAGAAATGAAGCTGGGCATCAGTCCCTCACTTCTCACCCTCATGCCCCCGGGGGCTTGCACGGCCCAAGTCCGATGCCAGGGACTAGGACGAAAGGATGGCAAGCCCCTGGATTCCTTTAACGGAATTCCCTATGTAGCACCACCATTGGAGGGGTAGGCACTTACCCCTCCACCAACCAATTTTAACCAATGCCTAACCACCAACCTTACAAGTTGTGACGATTTGCTACGCAGTAGGCAAAAACCAAATGGCAACAGCCAATCAGCCAAATGGACAAAATTCCTACCAGGCCCCTGCCTCAAAGCAGACGACCCCATGGCAGGCATAGCAAGGTCAGAGGACAATGAACGCCCCCCCCCTTTCAGGGACGGTGGGCGGGTGATTTGGTGCACGCAGCCCAAAAGAAAGCCCCAGGCTGCGTGCCCTGTATTTAAGCCCTCTGACCCCTCCCACCAGTTTGTAACATAACAAACTCCCCAGCAACACACTTTTGCCCAATCACAGCTCCTGGCCAAATATTAGCCAAACAACAGTGGAGTGGTCTTTAGGCCCCCACCGCAACACGTGCTCTCTGTTATGGAGCTTTATCACTTTCCTTACTGCAAGAAGTGTGGAAATTTTTTTGCCTGGACAGGGTTGCAGGGAGGGGGTGCAGGGAAGTAGTTCTGTTGTGCAGGAGCTCTAAATCAACTTTGAATTATGGAACCTGACTTTGCTGGTATATGTCTGAATATATGTCTGAATATGCCCCAAAATATTGACAGTCTGCAAACACCCATACTTGTACGCTTTCCTGGAACACGGCCACACTATGAGACAAAGAGGAGAAAATAAAATGTTACAGAAAATGTTAGCAAAAGCACAATAGCCTTTATTCCCCCCACCACACATTCATAGATGAAGGATTAATGGCAGCTTCTAAAGGTCACCACTAAACATTCGGTTGATACATCCAAGCAGGAAGGGTCATGTGCCTGAATCCAGAATGTGCTTTTCATAACGAAGGACATCAGGCTTCTTATATTATCACAGAACTGGGGGCAAACACAAGCATTCTTCTTCACAATTAAGCCAGATTGCTACATTCATAAATATTGAAAGATTTCTTTAGCACTGTGAAAGCAAGTGCCTCTTACTTAGAAGCAAATCGCATCAGTAGTTGATGATGTACAGCAGACTGCCCACAAAGAGGCACTCATGGATCTAAAGACCTATACTGCATTGTACATTCTGCTTCAATTCTGACAACAGAAACACATTGAAATGGCAAAGTTCCAGGCATGCAGGGCAGCTGTTAGCTAACACACAAATCGTTGGGCTCTCATAAGTAAATATATTGATAGCAGCTGCCTCAATTTCCCCCCCAGAAAAGCCAAAAGTATGCCTCAGCTATTGCAACCCTAAAATCTACCGAACATGAATAATGCAAATAAGAAAAATGTTGTGCTGCTATGTTGATTCAGGAATGCTTTATATGCTCATTAGCTAATGCATATTATAACTGAACTCCTAGAGAAGTCCGTGTGACAGCCCCATGAATGCCAAATGAATGTGTGATGATTAATAGTGTTTCAATGAATATCAAATGATTTTTTAATGACTGAACACTTAACATTTTACTGTTGATTCTTGCAGAATACAGAGGCTCTCAAGAAGCTGATCAGAAATGACAATAAGAAAAAGCTGCTTGAATTTAGACACAGGGTGTCCTTTTCCAGAGAAAGGTTGTAGAGTCTATGACACTTCATAATTTCATTGTCTACTTGTGGCATAGTTAAAACAGCAACAATAACAAACCTGCAAAATATCAGTGAGTAAGCTCTAATCATCAGATTATTTAATTCACATAGGATTTTTCCCCAAATTTGTTTTAGTTTATGGACCTTTGTATTTCATGTGTGTATCCCCACGTAAATTCAAAAGTGCCATATTATGTCCTACTGACCTTGGTGAGTCAGGTGCACAAAGCAGAACAGCCTTCATTAGCCAGCTCAGTGCCATGCAGATGTTCTGGACTGCAAATCACATCAGTCCCATCTCGAAGGCACCAGGTTGTCGAAGGCTAAGGTGGAGCTTCATGTCGTGCACCCATGAGGCTGGGATTTAAGAGATTAGGATTTAAATAAAACTGGAAAGAGTCAATAATAAAATGTACAGCTATATCTCAATGACCAACAATATCTAATATCCTAAAGCAAAAAAATATATTAAGGACAGAGGGATGAATGCACCAATGAAATTTAATATCCTATATTGCCTTGCAGTTAGCAGTCTTCTTATCTAGGTTCCTAGACCCTAAAAAAGGATTCTGGATATGTTTTGAGTAGATAGGATGAAGTCCTTTATTAAGTAAAGGACAATCCAATAATTAACACATAGCTTAGGACAAAGGGAAAGGTCAGGTATAAGCTGAGTGCAGAAATTTCTCAGTGAACTTTAATATTCCATAATGACAAATTTAATAAAGAAAATGGCTGAGATCCAATGTGCAACTTTAGATATGCCCAACTTTAGATATGCTTCCCCACCCCTTAAACAGCATACTACCATGTTTTTGTTGTTGTTGCTATTTTATCAGGCATATTCCAGCCTTTCCATGTTAAAATATTAAATGCTGTATGACAGCTTTCTATTTCAGTCTTCTATTCCAAACTCTGTGGGTGAAGCACCAAAACTTGCCTCTGCAAACTGTGACATATTTCCTTTTGAGCTCTTACGTAGCTGCTCTACTCAATGCAGATTGCCAGTGAGGATCCTCTACCCCTTCAATCTGTGCTGCAGATAGAGGTGGGAGAGAAACCTCTCACATGGACTAGCAGTGCCAGCCTACACAGGTTGCCGGAGAGAGATGTGTACACTTAGCCTCTCTTCAAAACTTCCATCTGGGCATGTTCCGAAGACCAAATCCACATTTGCAATGCCAAATGTTTGAGTCCCCTGCATCTTCTATTGGTTCTTTCTTTACTCTTGTGCTTTCTCTGCACTATGCCTCTATGATATCAGGGCTGCTGAGCACATGCTTCACATGCAACAAGTTCTGGGATCAGGTAGCAGGTTATGTGAAACTCCCAGGGCTTGGGTCATTTAAGGACGGCGCGGCCCGAGAATGCCCCTTTTCTTCTTCGATTCAGCTGCAGTTTCCCACCCATCCGCCCTCTAGGTTTTCCCCTCTGACTTTGCTATGGACCTCGGTTGGTCGCCGCAAGGGGCCTGGTAGGAGTTTTTCCACTTGGCTAATTGGCATTGTTTTTAAAGCCATTTGGTTTTTTCGCCTACCTCGTAGCAAAACATCACAACACCTTTGGTTTGGGCGGTTAGGCATTGGTAGGGGTATTATTATGCTGATGAGTTGGGGGGGAGGAGCGCCATCACCTCCCCCAAATGTTGAGGGGTAGTCTGATAAAGGATTCCGGGGGGCGTTGCCTCGTCCGAAACCTACGGAGGCTAGGGCCTAAAGTGCACCCCCGAGCGGGGACCCCTCGGGGAGCACCTAGGGATGTGCATCTCAGGGGCTCCCCCTGTTGGAGTTAACCCCTCCCAGTCTTTACCGGATAGTCTGATAGGACCAATGCCGAAAGCCAATACTGCTCCTACCTGTAATCAATAAAGTTGTGACCATTTTTTGCCCATTAACCTTAAATTCTGGTGTTCTGCGTCTTTATTTCTATCCAACTTGGGGGGGGGGGGAATCGCCACACAATCATTCTTTGCATTAATAGTAGTTTTCTATGGTTTCAGACAGGGGTCATTCACTGCCCAACTGTAATGGCCTGGGTCTCTCCCACAAACGCGAGACCACTCCCGCAGTCAATTATTTCAGATTTATTGTTCAAACAAACAAATAAACAAACCAGGTCGGAACTCAGCTAATCACCATCATCCTCAGATAGCACAGTTGCTGGAACTAAGCCCCACCCCCTTTTTCCCCAACAGGAAAACCCCCACTTTCTCTTCCTTTCCTTTTCACACTTCTCGTAAAGTCTCATGATCTTACAAGATTTTGAGAGGGCATTGCCGTTATTCCTGGGTGTGGATCACTGTCTGGGCTGATAAGCTGCATTCTTTCACTCTGGCTCTCCCTTCCCTTCCCTCTGGTCCCTGTGACCAGAGATCAAGTTATGGCTGCTCCTTGCCCCTTCTCTCTCCCATCTGCATTCCATTCTTATCTGCTCTTTCTCTATGCCAGTGTTCTCATTCCTTGTCAGTGAAGGAATGTAGCTGACACCAACCCGGAGGTGCTGGGGAACCTGCATGTAAGGCAGATGCACTGCCACAGTTCCCCAATGCCAGACCCTGATCTAGTGCTGTCAGAGTAGACAATACTGGGATAAATGTTAAATAGTCTGGCATGGTAGGCAGCTTCCTATGTTCCATGGGAAGCTCAATCACCCTCAAAAACTTCATTGCAATATATATTACAGCTAACTGTAGCAATATTACCACTGTCCCTCCTTCCTGAATCTATTTGGTAATCGTCCTAATGTTTGGAAGATCACATTGCAGTAGATGGGTCATTGATTATCCCCTGTGTTACTATTTGCTGCTTTAAGTGGGTGGCCATATTGACAAAAAGTTGCATACTATAGTGCATTGCTGTCTAGTGAGCTCATCATCTTTTTTCAGGCCATTAGTCTCTGTTGTGGGTAACATAGTAGGCCATAGATTACAAAAATAGCACACATCTCTCTACCTGCACCATTTCTGGCAGACAACTAGCTTCTCAGAGCATCTATGAGTAATTGCTTGTTTAGTATTGTGGTGCAATTCCCAGCAATGTGTTTTGTCAGCCAATGCAGTACTATTCCTAATATCTCATACGAGTCCCACCAGATTAAATTTATCACATTCATAGGAGAATATGCATCAAGGGAAAGATTTATAATTTATCAGAAATCTCCACTTTTAGCTATCTTTATTTCCATCAACAGATCAGTTCTAGAGCATATGGTAATCTCATCCATGAAAAGCATAATAAGCTTCAATGTGGCATTTTCAATTAGCTCCAATTTTTGTGCTCAGGTGCTAATTATGTATACCAACAACTATGCCAAACTAACCTAAAGTTCTGCTCTGAAACGTGAAATTGCACAGCTCTATGCTTAGCCTGTGTTTGGATAAAAATAGGTTTCTTTTCTTAACAAGTATAATTATAGGGAGAACCAGCTAGCTTTGTGTTAAGAACAAAACTACAAGGACAACTGAAGAACAGAAAGGAAATGGACTTTATGTTGAAATGCTTTATTGCAGAAAGTTACTGTGCTCAAAACTTTAACAGGAGTACACCAGTAATTCATTTATTTGGTTATTTTGGTCATTTTGGATCAATACCTTCCAAGAACATTGTATGAACACACAAAAACACAAATTTATTCTGTCTTTAAACATTGTGAGGACCTCCTGGATCAAGAATCAGCTCTCCAAAATTCTGAGCACAACTGTCCTATGTGGTAACCAATAGAATTAAGGTTAGATCATTTCCCTCAACATTAAAAATTCAACCAAAATGGCCACTGGCTCTCCTTAGCACAAAGGGATATAAAAGTTTCCTGTTTGGCTTTGGGGTCTTTCTAAATCAGAGGTGAGCAGCCTGTGATGCTATGTTCATCTACATTCCCATAATAATGCATTCCCTTAAGTACAGATGCATACTCTGCAATCAAAAGAATTGTTACTATTCTGTAACTAGTGGAGTGGGTGGCGCTGTAGTCTAAACTACTGGACCTCTTGGGCTTGCTGACTGGAAGGTCAGAGGTTCAAATCTGTGCAACAGGGTCAACTCCTGTTGCTCTGTCCCAGCTTCTGCCAACCTAGCAGTTCAAAAGCACACTGGTGCAAGTAGATAAATAGGTACCACTACAGTGGGAAGGTAAATGGTGTTTCCATGCACTCTTGCTTCTGTCACAGTGTTCCGTTGCACCAGAAGCAGTTTAGTCATGCTGGTCACATGACCCAGAAAGCTGTGGACAAACGCCTGCTCCCTCGGCCTAAAGCGAGATGAGTGCCGTATCCCATAGTCGCCTTTCACTGGACTTAACCATCCAGGGGTCCTTTAGTTTTTACTTACTTATTCTGTGACTACTACTATGCACTAAGATTTAGCAAGCAAAACCAGAGAAAGGCTTGCACAGTGCTTGTAGAAGAAATGATATTCCACCCCCACCTCCAACTGACAGGACACCCAGGTCAAAGAATAGTTTTTGATTGACTCCTCATATGCAGATGCAAAACAAAAGTATATTTCAATAGTAACAATGTGGTGCAGGAAGGACAGCTGCAGAACAAGGAAAACGGTGTTGTGCCCATCCTAGGGAGACGGTCAACTGCAGAATGCATAATGTGAGGTAATTTAATTTAAAGCACATTTTCAATTCTATGCTAATAAGAAGTGCTTCTATTTTCATGACGGAAATAAAAGGGGGGGAAATCAGTTAGGGTTGAGCAAATATTCCGCCATGAATTATTTATTGGACAAGTTTTGCCCTTTTTGTGTGTGCTGGTAGGATATCCATAAGCAAATTGTAATTTCCTCAAATTTCCCTGTTGTTTAAAGTTATTCCATCAATTTCCTCTCGTTTTGCTAACTCTGCGGAGTGATTGGAATATATTCCTCCCAGTGCCTCTCATTTATTAATCAGTATTCCAGCTGTGTGGGTTGTTCTGATTGTGTGGCAATCACGCAACACTATAAGCAGAGAGAGAAGTCATAGTGTATCTTTTCCTTCGTCTCTCGGCGTAAAGAACCAAACTGATATTTTCCTGCCTGTTAGAAAGATTTTGAAAGCAGGATGGCACTCAGGAAGAATCAGGTAAGGTTTCCAGACCCATTCCTCCCCCTTCTTTAAGAAGTTCTTCAACTGCAGCTTCTCCAGTCACTTGAACACTAACGAGAGAGGCTATATTTTCAGGACTCTTAAGCAGCCACAAATCACTCAACAGGATAGGAAATTTGAAAAGAATGGAAACCAGTAGACCTGGATGTGCAGCCGTGGAGATTCCATAGGACACAAGGGCAAGGATTCTGTATTGCACTGAAGATAGACTCCCCCTTATGCTGTGGGAGGTTGGATTTCATGGAGGTCCACTGGTTGAGTCAGCCTCCCACCAGCCATTGAATAGGTGGGCAGCATCTTTGCCAGCAAGGGTTGAAGAAAGCCTGGCAAAGGGATGAGGCCAGGGTGGAGTTGAGGCAGCCCATGGTCTTCTGGATCACAATCTTATCCCACTGCTGTCACAAAATGGCATCTGGTCCAATCTGGAACTGGTGTACAGGTCCTGTCCTGTCCTGCCCATACTCTCTGCTATGAGTTTCCAATTTCTAAGCAGCCCTCCCTTAGCAGTGTTTGGAAGTTTTGACTGCTGCTGTAATCAGCTGCTAATATTTAGCTATAATAAAGGGAAGGGCTATTGCTGAGTGGTAGAGTATATGCTTTGCATGCAAAAATGTCCATCTTAAAACTCCATATCTCAAAGTATTTCCTGGAAAGTCTTATGCCTGAAACTGTGGAAAGGTGCCCCCAGTTACTGTAGATCAGGCATGGCCAAACCTGGCCCTCCAGCTGTTTTGGGGCTACAACTCCAACCATCCCTAGCTAACAGGTCAGGGATGATGGGAATTGTAGTCCCAAAACAGCTGGAGGGCCAAGTTTGGCCATGCCTGCTATAGACAATATAATGCTAAATAGACCTATGGTCTGACTCAGTATATGTCAGCCTCCTATATTTCTAGCTATGCCATGACACGTTTCAAAAACTCTGTTAATGGAACAGGAGTAGGGCAAACCCTATTTTATGGCTAATGGAAACCCTACTGATGGAAACTATCAAAGGCAGCCAAGATTAAATTCTTGTCCTTGACTTTATTCACACATTCTCCCTCTTGTGAATATTATCTTGAAGCCATGGTTAGGTTTTCACTGCCACACACATCTAAAAGTTCTTTGCCTATTTACACATTGCCATTTCTGAGTGATGGGACAAAATAGGAACAATATTTATTTCTGTGTGTGGAGGGGTTACTGTATGTATTGTATCTTGCCTGCTGGATTTGAACAATCATGGGAGGTTATTTTCCCTGCTGAATTAGGTCAGTGTATGTCCTGCATAAACTGTTGTTCCTAATAAGCACTCAATAAGCACACATGGTGCAAGTGTGTGAAGTATTCTCATGTACAAAGTTTCCCCTTCCATACCCTGTCTAGCTATGCTAGAGGAGAAGAGGTTAAAAGACCATTGTTTATTCACAGAGTGAGTCAAAAATGAAGAGAAGTGTAACATGCCTCATGAGCAGAAAACCATTAAAGTTGTTATTATTGGATATTTCAGTTTTCCTGTATGACTGAGAAACTTTTGACAAAAGCACAATAAAAATAACAAAAAAATATGGATGAAGTTCCTGACCTTCTGTGTCAAAAATCTTAATAGGACTGGACCTGTCCAATCTCAGAGAAAATGGGTACCTCGTAGATTAGAAATTGAAAAATAATAATAATGTGGTGCCTGTGACCCCATGATAGAATTCAATATCATTTATAATCCTAAACTAAATGTCACATCACAGTGTTACATACAATCTCAGATGTCTAATCTTAAAAAAAAAAATGATTTGCTTTCAATTAGCAATATTCTCTTAGGTTCCTTTTATGGCACATTTATTTATATAAGGATTTTGATTGCTGTTCAATGTGCTCAGCTACACTGGGTTTTACTTGTTATTTGATTTATTGCTTAGAAATATAGAGGGAAGAGAGAGAGAATGGGATAAATAATATTAAGTGATTTCTGTGATTAAGCACAAAACTTGATTCATGGATTATGCAGCAGTTCATATCCATTTATCTGTCTTCAGATACCATTGGTATCTTAGCATCATTGGACTCCTGGGAAGCCTCACTGGTTTCAATAAGCCAAAGACCTCTCAGCCATGTATTGTTTACAGATTATAAAAGTCAGATGAATTGCCCTCACACAGAATTGCCCACAATTCAGATGAATTGCTCTCATGTGGAAACGGAGAGGAATTGCATTTGCAAGTCACATCTCTAATGCTGAAGAGTCCACTAGTTATGCCCCTTCCCAGGCGGCAGACATTTGTTGTTAGTAAGAAAGAGGGCATACTCTCATACAGATGTACACAGATACTTCTCTTTTAAGGGAGCAGGAACTCTTATTGACCAGAGTTGCCTCTTAAATGGGAGTGCCTTACTTTCTCATATCTGTTTGCATTTAGCCTCATAGGCATGGTTGCCAGTGAATGCGTAAGCATTGTAGGGGCATGGGTTGAGGACATGATCCAGCTCTCATCTCGTGTTTATTTATTAAATGTGTGAGAGGACTGATTTGAACACATAGTCCAAAAGTAACAGGTGCTTCAGTCCTCAAGACATTTGTCAAAGTCTTAGTTGCAAGGAGCTTTGCAGTATTTACTTCTGAACAAACCAGGTAAGGATCAGGCTACTTGCTTCTTCATCTGTTGGAGACAGGTGACTCATCACCACCTCCCCTCCCCTTCCCAATCTGTCATTAATCTTTATTAAATTTCCCCACCAGCAATGCACAGGATGGTGAATATCACAGGTACCAAATTCAAGGAGACCCTTTGGTGGTCACAAGCAAAACTATAGCTCCTTCCCTCCTACAGCTCTTTAAAGGTAACCAACAAATTAAATCTAAGGAATAACTTTTTAGGTTTTGCACTTAAAATATTCTCTCTTAGACTATGCTCTCCAAAATCCACATTTTGAAGAGTTTTTTTTTTTAAAGGCTTATCTGATTTCAACCAAGGAGGCTATTCTGCCTTTATATGTGTCTCAAGGACTATAGGAGCCTTGTCTACTTCCATAGCTTTCTTTGACTCACTTCTATAAACTTCTGAGGACCATGGCAGATCAGTGATCTGAGAAATCAGGGACTGGATCTCCATTTCTCCCCTAAGCAGCCATTGGGAGCTCTATTTTTTATCAGAATGATAGTGATGGGGTTTTACCCTTTATCCATCCCCCCCACCCCATCTCAACCACCCAACAAAAGCACTGAGACATCATCATTATAATAAAGTCTTTACTATTTCCAAAAGAGAATAGCAGCTTCAAGGGACTATATAGACCAGTAAAATATAACAGAGAGAAGTATCACCCCAATGCTCAAGCAGTAACACTACTTGATTAAAAAAACTGACACCTCCATGGCTCTTTTAAAGGGAGAAATCAGGTAATCTAAATCTAAATTTCCACATTATATCTGTACGGATTTAATTTAAGGATTAACCTTAAATCTGCTTTATAACAAAGGCCTGCAGAAAGCTCTTTCAACTGTTCTACGAGGCTGGGCTCATAGAGTTGTTGAATTGCCATTTAGGTCAATGACCACCAGACACTAGAAACAGGTCATAAAAAGAATTTATTATAATAAATAATAATCCCTAGTACGGAAATAGAAGGATAACATGACATGTCAAGGAATATACTCACAAATGCATGCAGCAAAATAGCTAGCAGCTTCTGCAGATGATGGGACTTTACCTCCAAAAAATCAATTGTAAGGAAAAGACACCCACTTGGCTTTAAGCTTGTACATTCATACCCTAAAAACTGTCAGTGCCACCCCTCTGGAATATGTAATATATTCATGAGCATCTTACTAGTCAACACAAATCAATGGGCTGATGTACCACCTTCTCTTTTTTTTTAAAAAAATAATATTTATTAGCATTTTCAAAAAACAGACAAGAACAAAAAAAAAATAAATAAACAAAAGAAAAGAAAAATACAAAAATACATAACAAAATTAAACAACAAAAGAAAAATAGAAAAAACACATAAAGTTATCGTTCTTAACCTTATTTCTCAGACTTCCTCACACCTCCCCTTCTTGTATTCCAATTTAAGTTGTCCGTTCAGCAAGTCCTTAACTTATTTCTTTACCTTAACTTATACATTTATTCTAACATACCATTTTTTACTTTACTTCCTTTTTTCCATTTCCTCCATTTATTTTTAACGATCTTATTTTCAATTAATTTAAAAAAGAAGAAACCAATTTTACCTTATTTAAAACACACATCAATACTTATACCTCATTAGCTATTCTTAGACCTTTTTCCTAAAGTCGACCAAAATTTCCCTTCCACGATTTACCCAATTTCCTTACCACTAATTAAAAGTAAAAAAAGAAAACAAATTATCCTTATGTGCCCTTTGGATTCCCAACCTCCACCCACCCTTTTCCCGGTTCCAATCCCCGACCAATGTCCATCAGTCTTTGTGTTATTTATTTAACCTGGAGACCTCACATCTGAGGCCCTTTTATCTCTCTCAGTTCCTTTCTGCCGGTCTCTTTGATGGTCCTTAATGTTAAACCCCAGGTCTCGAAGGGGCTCCGGACTAGCAGAGTCCTTGTTACTTCCAGCCAGTCTTCCATACTTAAAAGCAAAGCCTATGGGGGGCTCCAACTTTTGTTTCAAATTTCTTACAGATCCAAATGCCCCCAAGGCTCCAGCTTTCACCTTCCGCAGATTTATAATCCTCAGGTCTTCAGATCTCCTCCAAGGGAGATCTCTCCATTTTCCAGGCTCCCATTCAGACCAGGCTTTCCACATCCAGTTTTTATTATCCTTTTTTATCATCATGTCAGGCCTCATATTGTAACTCTCCTTTAGCTCCTGCACGTCTCCTGCTTCTCCTTCATTTTCTTCAAAAACAACACCTTGCTCCATCATTTCTGCACTTTCAGTTTCATTTATTTGTTCAGTTGAGTAGGCTTCCTGTTTCAAATCTTTATCCAGCTCAAAACTGTTGTTTACTGACCGGTGTAGTAGTGATATCTTTGTAGACATAACATTGTATTCATCTTTCAAATTTCCCAAGAGAACGAGCGCTCTGTCCAGTTCTGCTTGGAATTTACATACTCCAGTCATTTTTGTAGTGTAGTATCCCTATTACCCCTCTAGGGGGATTTTAGTTCCTTAATGTTCCTTTCAGCTCGAAACCAAAAGTCCAGTTATTTTGTATCAGCCCTCGTTGTTTTCAACAAAGTTATACCAGATGAACCAACAAAAACAGCAGAGACAATGTTCTCTTTTTCCAGCTGGCAACTAGCTGACTAGCAGCTCTCTTGACAGCTGTCAAAATCTTCCATGCAACAGACTTTCTCTTGGGGCGTTCCCGGGTCTCGGGGGGGGTGAAATTCCAGTCTCCAAATTCTTTTTATCCTCCAGTAAATCCTTATAGTGTCAAAACCGTGAAATCAAGATCTTTTCACTAGAAAACAGGTTCTCTGGACCTTAGTTGCCCAGTCCTTTGCTTTAACTTGTTTACAAAGAGGGGGGGGTGACTTCCTTTTTAGCCCCTTCCCGCTCGTTCCAAATTCAAAATTAATTTTTTTTTAAAGTTCCAATCTCCGTATTACTCACGGGTTAGTATTTTAGAGTCCAGTCGATCTTGGAAGAAGTTGGCGCTCTCTGTCAATGGCTTGCGGCTTCACTCCGTAGGCGAGGGAGTACTCTCAGCACCACGCCTCACCCCGCCTCCGTTCCGAAGCCTTTAAAAAGGCTCCGTCGCGGATTGGGGGGGCGCAAATGGTGCCCGCCGAGTCTCTGTGTTCACAGGCATCCGCGCCTGTGATTTTAAGGGTCCCCGCTTCGCCGCAGCGGCCAGACCCAGACGCTACGGAGCCGATTCCCTCCGGAGCTCGGAGGGAATCCGCCATTAAACAATGGCGCCAACCCGGAAGTCCCACGATGTACCACCTTCTCAGAAGCCATGCCCATTTCTAATTTTTGCAGGTGCTATGAAACTCGCCAAGTTCCTCTTTCCTCACACTGTTCACTATGGAGCAAGGATGAGAAGATCTCGCCGGATTACAACTCCCATCACCTATAATCATTGACCATGCTGGCTGGGGCTGATCGGAGTTGGAATCCAATAATATCTAGAAGGCTACAGGTTCCCCCTACTTGCACAGAACAATGGAAATAAACAGTGAATGAAATGTGGTTCAGTAGGATAGGCTTTCTGCAGAAGACTACATAATGACACAGGAGAATACAATACTAGTGAAAAGTCTGGAAATGTTCCTCAACTTGACTGGATTTACCATAACTCTTTCTGAAGCCAGATTTTTAAGCCAGTATCTTGACTTCTCTGTGTGGCAACTTCATTTTCAGTGACACATGAATTTTTACAAGTTGTTGGATTTAATATTCTATTTGTGTTTTTCATTCTGTGCTTCTTCTATTACATGCTCCTTCACCAGCATTACTACTAATGACTTTCTCTCCTTTTCATCAATAAAAAGATGTGCTCCAGAGTGACAGCCAGATCATCTGCTAGAAACCAATTCAAGGTTGATAAGACAATACAAAAGAGAAAGGAAATTTATTCCAGACCAGCGCCTGCCACATCTGTTCACGGTGAAGGGGAATAAAGATTTCCTTCTGCCTTCCATTTTAGAAAGATAAAGTATCTTTTTCACTTGCTTGAACTAAGACAGCCATATTACCAAAAGCCATAACTAGTTCATTCCTCTATAATAGCTATACCAAAATGCATGAAAAACTCAGACAGAGGATAATGCAAGCAGTTTGATAGGCAGAATGAAATAGGGTCACTGATAAGTGAGCTTATCCTCCAACAATTGATTTCATGGCTATGCTTGTCCACTATGAATATCATTCTCCATCTCAACCACAGAACAAGGCATTCATTTGCAACAGAGCATTTGATGTGAGGAGCTTTGGTAAAAAAAAAAAAAAATCACACTGCCCTGACATTGAGGAAAGTGGTAATAATTGTTCTTTTGTTCTATGGGATATCCACATGTGTCAGACCATTCCTCTGAATGTTCCTCATATGTGTGGTATGTTAGACATGAAGTGGCAAAAAGTATGCATATTGGGGAGTAAACAATGACTTCAACAACATCCTGGAGGACCACAGGTTCTCCATCTCTTAGCTGGACAATGGATTTATTTGAATTTCAGTTTCATGCATGTAATACAGAAAGGTAAAGAGAAGATCTTCTGCACAATGTCCTGTTCTAAAGGCAATCTACCTCAGAAAGTGGTGGTCTCTCTTTCATTGGACATTTTTAAGCAGTGGTGGGATTGTCATTTGTCAGGGATTCTTTAGTTGTGGTGCATGTATTGCTGGGGGTTGGACTAGAATTCCAATTCTATGATTCTATTATTCATAACAACACAACTGAATGAAGGGACGGAAAATATTCATTGTGTTTTAAAATGGCTTTCACTGCATGCTTTCACAGTATACCCAGCATCACAGAAATGATTTGGATAGCCACTCCAAAAGTCATACACACAACAAAAATGGCTTTCCAAATGAAAAGCGCTACTCAAAGATATCCCTAGGGCTGTATACACGCAACATTTTCTGACAGGACTTACACTGTAGTTATACAGAATAACTGTAGCTTTACACAAGTGATATTGATCCTCAGCCAGGAAATTTACAAGACCAAACTTAGAAGCAATTCTTTTGAGCAGTAATAAATTATATGGTGTATGGTGAAGTCTTTCCAACTGTATACTGTCAGTGATAGGGGAATTGGCTTGGCAGTTGGTGCTTTCACAATGAGAATGATTATATTGTTATTGCTTTATTGAATAAGTATGATTCTTTCACTATGTGATATTACATCTAGCATTGTGGTAGAGGTACATCATTCGAAGTCTGCTTGTGGGGACAAGTAAAAAGTAGTGGTATTTTATCCCCAGATTTACATTTGGCCCTGTATACAGATCTCAGCTGAGGGGACTTCAGGCTTATAGATGGCTTTATTGGAGAAGCCTAAAGTATCTAGTGTTTATCCTATCACAATCTCCACCCCCCACCCCGGTCAGTATCTATTTTCTGGTAGTTATAATGGTGGTGTTGGGGGGAAAGGGGAAGCTCAAAAACGTGTGCTTTATTTTTGTTGCATTGAACCTCCAGCTTGCTTTTTTTTTTAAGTTAAATGGTAGGTCCCAGGAAGGAGCAGCAGGTGGTTAAAGGAAGGCACTACAGAACATCCTGCTTATATAGTTGAGAGCAAAAGTTACATTTGCTCTGGGTTGTTATAGCTCAAATTAAATTTTCTAATAGTAGATATAATGAAATCACATGACAAGGGAAAACTGAATTTATAAGCTGCGGAATTTCCTCCTGCCATTTCCGCCATCACAAAACTTCATGTACTGAACATAGTCAAAATTTATCATTGACGAAGGATATTGGGCCTACCAACCCGCATCCAAAAATTTTAATGTTGGGATGGAAATTCAAGCCTGAACAGAGTAAATGATAGTGTTTTAAACATTCTAGTCCCTGTACCCTAAATAATAATTCAGTAGGAAAATTTTATTGGTACTTATCATCAACAGTTAATCAGTATTTCAAACATCTGCTTTATCGTTTCTGCTTCTAAGCTACAAAGGTTAAATGCAGAGGTTGTTTACAAATGCTTTCAAGCTTTTTAATATGTGTCAAATTATGATAATGAATACTTCTTATAGCACTTACTTAGTGTGCATATGGCACAATCCAGAGTAAATAACATGTCAAAATCCCATTGAAATAAATGTGATTAATAAATATGTCAATGGGGCATGGGCGCAAACACAAATTTATCTCAATTGCATCCTTAAACCATTATATAAAAATCTGTGGCCACTGAAGCTACTTGGCTGCACAAAGGGGCATCTGATCATTCCTTGCCAAACAGATGATCAGCACTGTCATCAGTATGCAGATGATGAAAGGTTGTTGGGCTCAAAGGTTTTACACTCCACTGGTTATCAGCACTGTCAGAACTGAAAGGCAGGTGGAATTTCAGGGTGAGGAAACCTGATTCATGCACCTATCATCTCTTCTGGATTCTAGCAAAATCTTTCCTTCCCACAATGTTCTGAGGCTGTTTCTTAATATTTCCATTTTATTGATCGGCAATTCATTGCTCAGATCCAGACAACTGAACAGTGAATTCAGGATTGAATTTTGATGTGGACCAAAGTCTCCTCAGTCCAAGTACCATGATGCGGCAATGTACCACAATGACTCTCGGTACTGAACATGACGTACAAGGTAATTCACAACCCTTTCAAACTCAGAAAAAGAACAGATTGATATACTTTTGAAATGATCATTACTCCTTCAGTCGAAACTAGATGTGAAATTAGTTGGGTGAATGGCATTCACAGCAGCATTAAAAAACAGAAGAAAAAATCAAAACAAAACAACCCCCCCCCTGTAAACTCTTTTATCACCCTATTAATCACTGTGCTTTGCAGATTAGGGCCACATGCAGATACCATCTTATCAGGGGCCTCTTCCATACATTACAGGAATTGCATCTTTATTGTTGTCGCATACATCCAGGGAACTCATTAAGTATTAGACATATGCTATCTCTTGTCTTTTTGATACCTATCAAAGACCTTCCTCTTTCAAGAAGCCTTTTAAGTCAAAATCCTTCCCAGTCTGCCTCTGTATTGGAATTATTTCAAAGAAGTTTTTAGATGGCAGGAAGAGTGGGATATAAATTAACAACAGTCACCACATGGAAGGAATAGTATAACTGTGGAAAATAGGGAGTTTAGCCCTATCCCTCATCTACTGTGGTCCCAATAAAAAATTTGCACTCTCCAGCCCTGAAGTGGGGGGGGGGGTCCCCGAGCAGGTGGCAGGGGTCCATGGGCCAGTTAAACGACCCCCATGGGCCACTTGAGGCCCATGGGCCTTAGGTTGCCGACCCCTGCTTTACTGTGTCCCCTACAATGTTATAGATATGAAATCAGAGCAATATAGATACAGAGCAGTGAGAAAAGATACCTGCAGAGGGATATACATCTACATTACGGAGTGGGGAACCTCAATGTGACAGAAAAACCAATGAGGAATCCAGCACTCCACTTACTAATCCCTTACTTGCTTAACCCCCATTGAAGTAAAATAATAGGAGTTGTGTTGACAAGGGACCTTGAACACTGTGCTAAGGAATTCATTGATCAGCTAGCTAAGCACCTAAAAACAAGCATTAAAGTCAATTGCCGCTTTTGCTCATTTCAGTGAATGGATAGAACTCATAAAAGGGAGAATCAAAATAAAATAAATTGCTTATGTTACAAAGTGTAAATTGATTCTAAGCATCTCGTGTGTTATCTCCCAATTGGGATAACAGTGTAAGATGTAAGCAGTAAATTGAAGCACAACTATTAAAAGAAGAACAAACAACCTACATGTATTAACTACTGAAATTTGAAATGAAAGCTTAAATCCTAAAACATGTGGCAGGGCTGGAATATCATGAGGCAGGGAGAAGCAGGTGTATTAAAGTAGCTTATTTTGGTTTGATTGTTTACTTTAGTGTTGTTGTAATTATGAAGAGAACCCGACTCTTCTCTTATGCAAAACAGTCCATTGCCAGTGCATGTCACTTATGCACTGTGTTCACCCTTACGTCTATTCTATCATGGTTCTGCAACTGATCTGCTATCTTTTATATTTTAAAAACTGCACAAATTGCCTTTAAATATTAAGCTTGTGTTGAAAACTTGGTGGGTTGTTGTTGTTGTTTACCACATACATTTGTTTTGTCCCCTTTCCAGTCAAGAATTGCCCTGGAACATTCAGGAAACAGAAAAACTGGTAGATAACGGAATTCAGATCCACACATTAATCTGGGAGGTACAGACTGGGTTGCTATCATGGCCTTGGGTTCCACTCTCTGTCCTTGGAAGATTAGAAGGCTAGACATACAGAATGGGAGAGGAAATTGCCCTCAGGGACAGCTCTAGGTATCCCAACTCACCTGGAAACAGGAGATCAAAGGAAACCCATTGTGCCAGTCTGTGGTCATAATGCGCTCCTCTGACTCAGACTAATCCAACTTGGAATCCACAGTGGAACCACAATCTTCCTCATTCCCTCACAGCTGATGACAGTTAAAGCAGGCTGGTGCCTGAAGATGACTAGTACTGAAACAGCATGTGAGCTCTGAGCTTACAGAGTCTACATCTTACCCAAGTCTCTAATATAGATGTTAGTGGAGGTGCAAGTTATCATGTTTATTCATTAGATACTGTAAAGCTGATTTGGGAGTCAGGGATATCTTCAGGTCAGCTCCCCTACTGTTTGAGCTGAGAAGACACCTGGGAGACAATGCAGATATTTCCAGGGAACAGTTTTCGATACATAAGCTTTATTAGTCTAGCAGTATGTATTAGTGATGTGTTTCAGCTGTGTGCAGATCTGAATTATGAGCGAAACTGAGGTGATTTGAGGCAAACTCCCACATTCCTGAGTTTAATCACATCATTACTAAGGAGGGTTGATGTGAAATGGGGAGTTCCCAACCTTCTGTGTAGTTCTACTGCTTCACTCCCCTCTCCAAGTTAAATGTGGAAACTTTTAAATACCTTTTATTTTCTAGCAAATGAAACCAGTGACCAGGGATATTCCAGAGTTTAGGTGGGTAGAAATGGCGTTTTGTTTTTGTTTGTAATTTGACTTAAAATTCAGTGCACTATTTCCCCAGTTCACTCCAATCACAGTAGCTTGGGAGAGGGATTTTCAAGTAAATAAGCAATACTGTTCTTCATGGGGGGTCATCCTGCTCCTCTGAGGTTTGACTGCGACAACAGCATGCAAGCAGCAGAAATTGGCTTTTGGGTTCACCTGCTACTTCCTTGCCCCCCCCCTAAAAACCACTAACACTGGAACTCTGTTTCTCTCTTTCTCCATGGAGGTTACTCCTAAGAAGAGGTAAGGTAGGAGGTGGTGGGAAGTGTCTGCAATTTTGCAGCTAGCTTTGTTTCCCAGAAGTACTCCCCCTTATTTCCCCAGTTTTAACCCCCACCCCCATTAACAAAAAGCCCTGTGAGAGGGAATACGATTTGAATTTTCCCACTCAAAATGGTAATCTCTGCCCTTAAAGGAGAACCACTGCACCTACCTTCCTGAAATTTTGCACCCCCAACCTAAAAATATGTGATTATGTCTGCTATTTACATCCAAAACAGACATCAAATTTTAAAAGTCCACCCCCCTTCACTCCTACCCACAAATGAATCTGCCTGAAATTTAACAGGCTTAATGTAATTGTGGCAGCAAGTGGGGAATCTTTTGTCTGCAAATTCCATCCACTTATGTGAAAAGAAAAGAAAAATAGGTAGCAGTTTTGTAGATTCCCCATTATAGTCAGTGGGTGGAAAACAGAGCTTCAGGTTTAATATGACAGATTAGATAAGAGGATAGGAAATCAGACACAAATGGTACAGAGTGGATCTGAAACAGATTAGTCATCTTCCAAACCACTACAGATAAAAGAAGAATATTGTAATCACTGTATACCCATAACTGTGTCCATTTGAGGCTTTTAATAGCTATTCCTCTTCAGTCCATTTGGAAACTATTTCTGGCTAACACAACTGCATTTGGAGTGTCCTCAGTCTGAAAAATAGTTCTCCATAGGACTGATGCTTGGAAATGGTCCAAGACAACTTGGGTATATGGAACTAGTTGCCCTGTTCTTTGGATCATGGCCATCAATTCCAAAAGTGGTTAGCATAAATCTTGATTTCTTGCATTAATTGATTTGTTCATTTGAATGCTAACTCTATTTCATTACTATGCTTCACTTACTTTAGTGTGTTTTATTACCTTATTCCATTTGGACTTTCAAACATGATATTGAAAAATCAACTCATAAAAGCCCAGGAGTTTTAAAAATGATCACTCACCCAATTAAGCAATATGCCCTGTAGCATGTGCTATGATAAACAAGCAATCATAAGTTTCACATCATCAAATAAGCACATTCAGTGCTTCATTACATGTAGTATCATTTCATGGAATCATGATTTATGATATGATGATTTTATTTCAGAAGTTATTGATTTTATGATTTATTTCATTATGACTTGATTGCATTTTGCCTGAAACTTACATTAACATCAATATTTAGTCCCACAAAATTAAAAACAAATCAATATCTACAAAATTCACCTCATATCAAAGTTCCAGTAAATAAACTGAGATGTGAAAGGGTGGTAGTGAGGCGTCAGTGCTTTTAGGTCTTCTACTCTTGGTTTCTACATACTGTGCTACATCTGAGTTTAGGATGAAGATGCATGCCATTATCATTACTGGGTTGTATCTAATTCTAGTCATCCAATGCTAGTCACACTCGCTGTAAACGCAGATAACTTTCAGTGGCTTTACTCTGAGTAGAATAATCCATAATTATTTCACACCATTGTTTGACATGGAACTAGTTACCACTTAATAAAAAAGACAGAGAAAACAAGTTAAAGATTCAATGATAACATTGGCACAGAAAATTGATGGTAATATTCCTATGGAAACCTGGGGAATACTGTGGAAAAGAGCTCACAAATTATAATTATACCAGGCTATAAAAGAACAATGATATGAAGTTCTATCAAGGTGGTATGATACCTGTTGCAACTAATGCTATAAACAAAAATATACAAAACTGAGCTGGCAATGCACACACACACATATATCATCACTTCAGCATTCCTTGTGGAATTCTGATTCATAAATGACATGTGTAATTGTTACGGCAAGGCTGTATGTGCCACATGGACTGCTTTGCAACCTTTAAGCTAGCCTGCTGCTCCGAAATGTGGTGGAAGACCTTGTCCCATTGCCACTGTTGTAGAAAAATGCCAGTTGGGTTGTGTGTATGGTACAGGGGTGTCATCTATTCCTTTGCTTCAGGCAGCAAAAAGTCTTAACCCAGTCTTTGTGCCACCTCAGAAATGTTGTCACACTCACACAGAGGAAATAAACAACAACAACCAAAAATAATCAGTGTCTGAATTTCTTGTAACTATATCTTGCATTCACCACAATACGGTGCATTATAGAGTATGGCATTATATTTGCGCTCTCTCTCTGTGTGTGTGTGTGTGTGTGTGTGTGTTTGTATATACATATGATTCAACAGCTTCATCCTTATTTGTCTGCTGTCAGAATCAAGCCTTAGTCAGAGGAATTGGCCACTCTCCAGGTGCCCGGCTTGAGTTCCTTGTTGACCTCCCCGTCTGCGACTCCCGGCAAGATAAGGCGAGATCTCAATCGGCGATCCTCCTCAACATGAGAAGAACACACCACTCCTCCCCTACCATCCCCAGGGAGGGGAGAGAGACAGACAGAAATGTATTTACATGCCTTTATTCCTGTCTTTCCAGCAGTACAGAGAAAACGTGTCTGCACTCTCTTAACATCAACAGCAGAGAGAGAATAACTCCTCCCATGTACTTCCAGTACAGATCAAGTGACACTCTGAGCTAACATCCGGTGCTCAGTGGTGTGAATAGACTGTTCCTTTGTTCCCACAGTACAGTCCCATACGTCAACATCCTGTTTGGCTTTCCAGCCACCTGGAGCTCGCTGCTGCATTGCTCCTTTTTCGTAACATCCTCCCCCAAAAGAATCAATGCGTGTTGCGGCAAACAAAGCGTGATCCAGAGAAGAAAACAAACAGTTGTTATACACATAACACTCCCCTGTTGTTACAGTTCCACCCTTGGAACTCCTCGCCACTGGTTTCCCCAGTGTATCTCTCTGGTTGTCTGGCTTCCAAGGAATGAGTGCATCTGCATTACCTTGGCTAGCAACTCTCTGTTGTGTCTTTGTCTCTGACTTAGACACAGCTCCAACCTGTCCTCGGTTGTGTTCAACAGCAACACATGCAACAGCTAAGTTAGCAAACTCTTTTGAGTACCTCTTGGGTGGTTCACCCTTTGTAACTCTCTCAGACCTTTGTATGAGGTGCTGATCCTCTCTGCTCACTGGTTCAGTCTCAGGACTCTTTGGAGAACCAGTTCCAATGGTAAACAGTGGTTCATCCTTCACTTGTGAAGGCCTATCCATTGTGTGAGATTTCCTCTCAATGACTGTGACAACTGAGCTCTCCGAGCTATCACTGTCGCTCTCAGTACCACTGTAATCTGTAAAATCATCATCATCATCTGAATTGTCCTCTGTGGGAAATGTGTGTACTATCGCTCTCTCCTGTTCAGGAGCACTCTCTAGAAATTTTGTGAGAATCACCTGACCAGATTCAGACAAAATTACTCTGTAGAGACCCTTTTCATACCCCACAAAAATGCCTCTGGCATTCTTTACTCCACCTGGAGCTTCTGTCCTCACATGAGACCCAAAAACCTTGAAATGGGCAACAGAAGGTTTTCTATGGAACAGTTTCTCAAAAGGAGAACTTCCCAACTCTTTTGAAACCTTTCTCAACCACGTATAACAAAACGACATTAGTGACTCCGCCCAGTACTCATGTGACAGATGTGAACTAAGCAATTGCGCTTTCATCCCCTTTTGCAATTCTTTGTTCACCCGTACACAGACACCCCTGTTCCACGCTTCTGCTGAAACAGCAACCTTGTGTCTTATCCCTTTCTTCTGCAGGAACTCCTGAAAATCCTGTAAAAGAAATATTTGCTTCTCATCTGTGAAAAGAAAATCAATGTTAGCATCATGCATATTTTCAACCTTGTCACAAAACTCCTGAAACCTTTCTAAGGTTTCCTGTGGTCTCTTTAACACATAAATCCAGACAAAATTAGAGAAATGATCCACACACACAAGATAAAACCTTGCATTGCCTCTAGATGGTTCTAGAGGACCAATCACATCAGCATACACCCGCTGAAACGCTCTGTCGACCCTGGCCATCTTCTCGGCGCTCGTTTTGGTCACACCTGCGAGAGAAACCAAGTTAGACACAGATGAATTACATTCCATGTAATCACTTTGGTCATAAGTCAACAAATACAGTCCATCTTTCTCTTTGGCAGAAAGATACAACTCTCCATCTTTGAAGATCTTGCAGCTCTCAGCATCATAGGACAGTTTCAGTCCTTTCTTTGCAATCTGCGAAACACTCAGCAGATTGAACTTCAATTCAGGAACCAAGTAAACATTGTTTATAGTCAAGTTCAGACTCTTAAGATACACAGTCCCTATCCCGGTCGCTTCCAGCTCCTGACCGTTGGCCTGTTTCACAGCGAAGCTTTGCTTCTTAAACGTTGAAAATAGTCCTCTGTGTGGGGACATATGAAACGTACACCCAGTGTTGATTACAAACGAGTTCTTAACATCTGGCGTGGTTCCTTTCGCCATCAAAGCCTTTGCAGGTTTCACCGCAGACTTGGTATGACCTTTGCCTGATGCCTCAGGCTTTGCTGAGCGGCCCTTAGCTCCTTTTGGCTGGCGTGGCTTCTTGCAGTTCCGCTGAAGATGCCCAGCCTGTCCACAATTGTAACATCGGACAACGTTCAAAGCTACAGCATTCTCTCCAGTAGCAACATCAGTGGGGGAATTAGAACTCCGTTCCTCCCTCCCCCTGTCCTTTACTTCCAGTGCAACAAGGCGGTCGTGTTCATTCAAAACAACGGCACACACCCTCTCCACGGTCAAATCTTGAGCCGGAAGGGAACCAAGCTGACTGGCAACCGTTTTGTAAGTCCGATTTAGGCTGTTTATCATCATGAAGCAAAACACTTCCTCCTGTAGACGGAAATTGCGTTCCACCATCTGTTGGCGCAGATATTTCATCTCCGTCAGGTGCGCTTGAACATCTCCATCAGGCGCAAGCCTCAGATTGGTCAGCTTCTCAAAATACAGCAACGCTGAAGAACCAGCATCCCTCTGATGTGTTCTACACAGCGTCTCCCAAATCTCTCGTGCATACTCTAAATTCTGAATATGCACCAGTTGGCTATCTGAGACACACAGAATTATAACCTTCCTGGCTTTTAGATTCTGTGATTCCCAACCACGCGTTGGTGCTGCAGGGATGGGGTTCTCAATCACCTCAAAGATCCTCTGATTCTGCAGCAGGGCCTTCATCTTTACAGACCAAGATGAATAATTGTCATTAGTCAGGGGAGGGGGATAAGGTAAACCTCCCCCCTTCTTGGCATCCATTCTGAATCCAAGTCTCTACTCTTACTTTCGAGCCTGTAAAATCCAAAAGTCTCTTTTGGATTGTTTACTGCCTTCTCTGGCAGGCAAACTGCAAGCTGTTTCAAAGTCCTTGTAAAAGTTAGCCAAAACAACTTTGAGTTCCCAGGCTTTCCACTTACTGACGGTCGTTGCCTAGCAACTGTGCATACCTTTGTTCGTACAGGAAATCTTATCAACCACAAGAATTCCTGGTATGCAAGCCTTTGCTTTCAGAGCTATTTTTCCAAACGCAGCTCTCGTGAACGAGAGAATGAATCAATCTGCGTTCACACTTTTAGCCCGAAATTCAGCGTACCTTTTGGGGCTCCGTTGCCTGGAAAACACCCCCTCTCGGTGTCCAGCCGTCTGTTCAGCTTCTGGCTGCACGCAGACGTTATCTTATCTTCTTTGGTGCAGAGGATGGCAACAATCCATCTACCTCTCAAGCTGAGTCCCATGGATCTTGAGAACCATCGGCCAATGCTACCATTTGTCGGAATCAAGCCTTAGTCAGAGGAATTGGCCACTCTCCAGGTGCTCAGCTTGAGTTCCTTGTTGACCTCCCCGTCTGCGACTCCCGGCAAGATAAGGTGAGATCTCAATCGGTGATCCTCCTCAACATGAGAAGAACACACCACTCCTCCCCTACCATCCCCAGGGAGGGGAGAGAGACAGACAGAAATGTATTTACATGCCTTTATTCCTGTCTTTCCAGCAGTACAGAGAAAACGTGTCTGCACTCTCTTAACATCAACAGCAGAGAGAGAATAACTCCTCCCATGTACTTCCAGTACAGATCAAGTGACACTCTGAGCTAACATCCGGTGCTCAGTGGTGTGAATAGACTATTCCTTTGTTCCCACGGTACAGTCCCATACGTCAACATCCTGTTTGGCTTTCCAGCCACCTGGAGCTTGCTGCTGCTTTGCTCCTTTTTCGTAACAGTATCCATAGGCATATTTCTAAAGGTTACCATTCAATATTTAATTCTGCATGTATTTAGAAAGACAAAGACTTAACAAATTAATGCTTTAACTAGCTGATATTTCAGCTGCTACTTTTTTTTCTTTTTGCCGTAAGAACCCATCAAACATTTACAACATAACAAAATCCCTCCAACCTGCAGCCAGTTTTAATAATGAATTCAGTGTCAAATCATCACCAGCAGGTTACAATTTTTCTTACCATTACATTTGCTTCCCCTGAGCTCTTGAGAGAGGTGAAGCAGACTTGGCCTGCCTAGATATATGTTATCTTTATGGGGATTCAAACACAACTGCTAGAATACTGTTATTTCTGGGAGCTTAATGGTTCAGTGAAGAGCTGCCACATGCTACTCTAATGGAGAGGTTTATGATTTGCCTAGTACCATTTGTTACATCATTTACTCTTTCAATGTTCCTCTGTCACAAAAAGACATCCAGACTTTCCTTTTAAATTCATTGCTTAGCATGTATTGTGATGCTGCAGAGCTAGGTACCTATGAAAGCTGTGTGGCCTTAGAATTCATTATTAAGATCAGGCCAATATTGAGCCAGAAAGAATGTCATGTATGCATAGTAATCACACACAACCAGCCTTTCAAAAGGAGATTAAATAACTGAGAGGGGTTGAGTAATCATCCTGAAAAGTAAATAAAATAAAATAATGAAGCCCTCTTCAACCACTTGCAATTCTGATATGTGTTTTCTGCATAATCCTGAAAACATTGGATGAAAAAGGACTGTATGTTATATTTGATTTGAAAGATTCTCAAGAGCCCATACTATGCCTAGAGAGTAATGAAAGTGAATCACTGGAAGAGTAATATGTATCACAGCTAGGCTGTTACTACCAAATCTTTAGAAATTCAGGTCAGTGAGGAGATGAGACTTGGGGCAGGAGGAGCATGTAACACTCTTCTCCCATTTGCATGTTGGCGTAAGGAAACCTACAGATTTTTGGAGTGAGGAAAGATACTTGTGTTCCTTTGCAACATTGTTGAATTTGTAACCGTCATCTTTCCCTTCAAAATGCATATTCTGTGCATCATATTTTGGGGGGAAATAGCAACTGTCAGTCATAGTTGTCACTGCATTTGTGTATTATGGCTGTAATTTACTTCATTTCACTTTTTTATTTGATTTCTTAGTTGCCTAATAAAAACATTTTTCTAGACAACACACACAACTAAAACAACCGTATTGGGACATTCCTCTGGGCCAATCCCACAAAACACTTCAACCCACATCCGTAGATGTGAGCACGCATTAGCAGAGTTCAGCGAAAGCAAGATTGTGTCGGATATGTACCGTCAGAGTCTTCATTTACAGCAAAGAAAACAAAAGCATCATGACGACCAGTGAGCTGCATCACACAGCTTCTCACACAGACACTTCCCTCAGAAGAGAGAGAGAAAACAAAGAGTGGAAGTATCTCAGACTGACTTCCATTCCCATACAACAGTATAGAAAAGTAAACATAGGATCATATGATCCAGCAATGGAAAATGAAATATACTAACAAACCGTTGCCTTACCAATAAAACCCAGCCGGCAATCAGAAACAAACTGGATCATAGGAACCAACTCTTAGGGCTGAGATCCTTTCACCCTCCCCAATAACTTATTTGAAGGGGATGTCCCCCAAAGTTGATAGGCATTGCATCATGTGATTGATTATCAGGGGTGGGGCTTACCTGCCCACCCAATATTTTATTCATGTTGGCACCCCTAAATTGGATTATATGTTAGCTCCCTGTGTCCTTAAGTGTACATTTTATAAAAGATAAATGGCCAGAATGCTCTTCCTCAATCTAGATTGGAACCCTAATGTGAAGGAGAAGAACCACAGTCCCTTTGCCTGCCCCCAGATTCTCCATGCCCGCAGCAATTTACATAGAAAGAGAAACATTCATCAATGGGAGCTGCCACCCCCTGGGCTACGTAAACAGTTGCTGGTGATGAGGGCAATCCAGACCAGGACCACAAAGTTAGCACAGAGTTAAAGACTTCCCTACCCCCCAGGCTAGGGTTGATCACACTCTTTATGTCTAGTTTGTGTTCATTTGGGGTTTTGTATGTGCCTGCACTGATGGGCACATATAAGGAGATATGCTGGTCGTCATTCACACCCATCCCCTGCTATCTAACTTTTTCTAACCATTAGTTTTCAAAAGTCAACAATTCTGCACTATTAACTAGAAATTCACCCAACAAAGCATGGTTTGCCAGCAGATGTAACAATATTATAGCTTCTGCCTTTTACAACTCTATTGAAATATATGGAAAGTTGTAAGCAAGCTGCCATGTGTTTCAAATACAACCAGCAAAATTGCTCCACATGACTTCATAGTTAACTAAGCTGCAAGAACCCTTTTTTTCTGTCATCTAATTTTCTATGTGCAGTTTTTACATGGAGGCGCATTCCAGTCATGTGATTTCCTGCCAGCAATTTGAAGTACATTTTAGACATCTAATCTGCTGCTTCTGATAACCAGACCTAGATTTCCAGCCTAATTCATACTTTTCTGTTTGTTTTGGCCATATTGTCTCCTTCATTTGTTTTCTTTTTTCTCCGTTTATTTTCTAAGGCTGGAAAATGTTAGAAGCAAGAAAACTTCCTGCTTACACACTAAACAATGTTATGGTCAATAGATGCTAATAACCTTGTTGGTATTTGTGCTAAAACCTATGCAAACAAATCTCTGAATAAAATTCCACACTGCATTTCACAGTATTTTGATTATCTTGCTTTGTGACCCAAACGAATCTTTCATATTCCACCTGCATAGCGAAATCACGTTTCAAACATTTCCCCAACAATATGTGGTTGTTTATGCACAATTTCCTGATGCTAATGTAAAAAATAAAGTGTGCAAACATAGTTCTACAGATGCATATCTTGTTGATTACAATGGGATTTAAGATTGTATAAGTCTGTTCAGAAATGTGCCGGTATTTTATAAAGGTACTTTGAAAAGGAATTTAAAACCTTTTTGATTAAACCATGATATATAATTGTCTTAGATTCACACTCTGCATTCTTATGCTAATAAACACTATATATTTTTATATTGCTAGTTTATGAGAAGCATTTGATTTGCACATCAGATGTCAAAAAGACCAGTATTTTGCTCCCTGCACAAAAGCAGTGCCTCTTTCTATTAATTAATTAATCATTCATTCATTCTCAGATCAAATAGATAATAAAAACCAATGCCAGATAACTGTGAGGCTAACAGTAGGTTGGATTTATTTTCTCTCAACGGATAAAACAGCTCACTGCATGATGTATATTGCTGTCTTTGGATTTCATTTTCCCCTTGGGTCCTATTTTTACTGCTGCTACCCTTCCAACCAGGGTCTGTAGAGATCGTTGCTGTACAGCAAAGTCAACTGAAAGGTCTTCCCCAAGTTCTCAAAGCCTTAGGTTTCCAGAGTTAACTCAAAACGTTGCACTCCATATGCAAAGGGCAACCATACATTTAGCAAATCATGAAAGTTCTTTCCCCTCTATCTTCCTTAGGAATCAAAGTAAATAGCTGAAGCTTAAATGTATCTTAGCTCTCTTTACAGTCTTCAGAGCTCTTGCTGCTCTAAAACATGTCATTGGTGCTGCTAATTGAAATAATTATGCTCAATGCCTCCCTGATTGCCTCTATTAAGAAAGTGTTGATGGCCAAGACCAGAACCTTATAACCCAGTCGTATGTATTGCTGCACTGAATCAGGTGTATGGGTCCTTCCATTAGGGCACAGCACAACCTGTATTGCCCATACCAAGCATGGGCGCAGGGCAGGAGTAAAGATACATCAGAGAGAGTAGTATTTGATGGTCTAGATTCAAGCAGATGTTTTACAATTTTCCTATTAATTGACTGGAGAAGGAAGAAAAGAAGCCAAATAATCTTTGGCTCAGCAGACATCTCTACTTCTCATGAGCAGTTGGCAACAATACTGGTGGGATATAGTTGGAGTTGGGTGTGGGAGAGTGTTTGACTGGTGGCAAAGTTAGTGGAATAGAGTGGGGTCAGCATTGCTGTTTGTCATGGTTTGGGGATAAAAGGAGAGTGAATTTAGCTTGTATGTATTTATATGGGTAGAGTAGGTAGGAGTGACTGTATGAGCCAGAGCCATATCTAACAAAACGTAGAGCTGAAACCACATGCTTCTGCACACTGATTTATTGTAAAACCTTTTATTACTTCCAATATCACTAAAATTGTTGAATATACAGGATCTCTGTGTCCTGCTGAGCCTCCCCTGAAAAGTGTTACTGTGATTTCTCTCTCTTTTTGTCTCTGAACTCATTAAGTTGACTGGGGTTTGTAGTCTTTATAGTCTTTTGCCAGGCAAAGGTTTTTGCCAATATAAATGTGAATTATAACAATGGGCTCCCAAAGCCTAACCTAATCAAGTTTTGCCAAACAGCCCCCCTGCAATAGGTGATGCATTAATTCAAGAGCTGACAGATGTGAATGCTTTCCACTGTGTTTTACATCTCAGTGCCAAATATTTGCATGGATGCTTCAATTAGCCACATTGTTACAAATACCATTGTGCTGAAGCAGCAAGATGATACAATCCATTGCACAACCTTCTACCGTGAAGCAGCTCTTTAAGTTGGTTGTGTTAGTTACTTTGGAACCAATGATCTGGAGATGTCAAAAATAAAGACTTACAAGAACAGCCCTAGGTGAAGCTCTTGAGACAGCGGCTGTAACATTTCTGTTTTTCTCCAACTGTTTGCTTATAAAAGGCTCTCCACTGGCAGTTTCTGCCTCATGGGGATTTCTGTGTTTGCTTAACACCACACTGTAGTATTGACAGCAAAGCTCCATTATAAACACTGTACCTGAAGGTAAGTGGAGTTACTTGAACTATAGCATGTGCAATTACCTGGTAGGGTAATTCTAAGACTTTAGGGATTAGCACAATGGAAAAGGTCAACAATGGGTGTTAGATCCAAAAATGTCTACTAAAATGATTTCTTGCTTGGTAAAATTCTGTATGTGGTTGATGTTTCATAATTGTCCTTTTCACATAAGCTACTTCTATAGATCTGGACTATTATATCTATTTTTGACAACACTGAAATCATGTATCCAGAGTTGTATAATCAGTTAGGGAACTGGGAAACTACACAATCACCCCATAAAATAATTCCAAACCATTACAACCAACTTCTGACATCCCATATACTGGTATAGTTTCCTGGTTGCTTCCATAGTAGCCATTTTCTATGGAGCTAACCACCCATACTTTATTCACTCATATTTTTATGGAGAATCTAGGAAATACTGATGCTTTCTATTCCATTTTCTTGTGCTTCTTGAGACCTAATTGGTGGCAGCGGGTAGAAGGAAGGTAGGAAAAGATATATTGTTTTGATATTACCACTCCTCACTCATGCTAGTGAGTAAACAGCAGAGCACATTCCCTTTGAGCTTATTGGAAGCAAGTTGATGATTCATTACAATCCTTTAATTAAGCAATTCAGTCTGGCTTGTCCTGTCTGGATTGTTTTAGGTAAGTTTCCCATTTATTTCCCTCTTAAAATAATAACACAACACAGTCTTCTTTAAAAGTAAGAATAAAGTTTTACTTACATTCAGTTGAAAGCAGTAATCTAAAGGCAGGCTTTATATTGTGCTTACAGTGAAAAGAAGTCTGAGCTACATCTCAGACTTTCTGCTTGTGGGCTCCATCCTATGTGAAGGTTGAGCCATGCACTGACTAAGAGCCAGGAGAGCAAGAATCCAAGAGTAAGAGTCCAAGAGAGATGGTTGCATGGCCAGCCCTTTTATCTGGTCAGCTAGGCTCATGCCCATCTACTTAGTCACACACATGGGAAGGAAGCTCCAGAGCAGGTATGACAGGAAGTCCTCCTTGTCTGGAGCCACATTCCCCTGTGTGTCCATTCTAGGCAACAGGAAAATGTTGTACTTGACTAGTAGTACATCCCACAGGACAGAAGGGGCTTTCCCACTTGGGCTAGCTTCCCAGCAGCAGTTGACGCTGCCACTTACTGGGAAAGAAGGGGGGTCAAGTCAGCACCAAGGTTGAGACTATTTGGGCACAATATAATTAAAGTTTTAAAAAACCTGTGCCTTTAATTAAAAGCTGTGTCCTTACAGATCAATTACTTCTTCATTAACTCCTGTTCTGTGGGGCTTTAATCACTAGTTTCTCTCTCACACACATACAGTGGTACCTCGGGTTACATATGCTTCAGGTTACATATGCTTCAGGTTACAGACTCTGCTAACCCAGAAATAGTGCTTCAGGTTAAGAACTTTGCTTCAGGATGAGAACAGAAATCGTGCTCCGGCGGCGCGGCGGCAGGAGGCGGCCCCATTAGCTAAAGTGGTGTTTCAGGTTAAGAACAGTTTCATGTTAAGAATGGACCTCCAGAACGAATTAAGTACTTAACCCAAGGTACTACTGTACACACCTCCTTTTATAGAAAAAGATACCCATGCAGAAGAAAAAGCAGTTTCAAACTAACGAAGTAGCATGAGGATGGATTAACCTTTCCCTCCCTAGGCCAGTATCCCCCTGGGTCAGTATTGCCTATCCATTACTTTATCCTGTCCACTGAGACAGTTACTGTATCTATTTTACAGTGGAAAGTATACTCACATGTTTTCCCTACAGGGCAGTTTGAGGTGATTTGCTAACATTAATATCAGGAAAATGGCGCGTGGAAAATTTAGAAAATCAGACAGAAAATGTCTGATCTCCCCTGCCCCATGTAGGCTGGTCACTTACACATTGCCAGAAAGGGTACCAAGAAAGACATGATTTTGTATACAATTTGCATATGGCTAGATGAATATTTAGAAACACAGTATAATTAGAAATGGAACACATCTCACCACAGTGGAGACAGCTGTGACCTGGTGACTTGTGTTCTTATTTCAAATGCTAACTATTTATGGGCAACTTTAAGACCCCCCTGCTCTTCCTTCTCATGGTTCTTTATCTATAAACTAGATACGGTTTGCACAGCACTTCAAATAGAACTGCTTTCTGACCAGCCTTCAGATAGAGGTATTCTCTGCAATGTGCCCACGTACTTACCCTATGTCGTAATGTCGTTGCTGAGCTCAGTGGAGTGGGAGACCATACAGCAAGAAGAGTCTCTGAGGTATACTTGCCTGAAGGCAGAAGCAGCATCCAAAGACATGTCCAGTCCAGTCAGGTAAGCAGCAATCAGCAATGGTCAGATGGTCCAGGGCTTAGGGAATCTGATGGTCACAGAAGTCAAGGGTCAAGACGAGCGGGAAGCAGCAAGGTAGGACCAGGAACTACAGACAATGTTACCAGCATCTAACTGCTGCTGGAAGCTCTGCTTAAGAAGGCTGAAGCCAGCTGGTTCTCATCAGCACCCTCTTCTCTGAGTCCTTGAAGGCTGCAAGTGGAGTCACTCCACCTTCTCCCCCCTTCTGGCTGCTGTTCAGTAGGCAAAGCTGACTCCTGGCCCATGACACTCTAGTGCTATGGCAGTAATCTCATTAAACATCCCACCCTGGTTGCTTTAACTCCTGCATTTACATCTAGTTGGGTACTGACCACGGAATATAAATTCTGTCAAGGCTTTAAAAATTTGGTGTGTGATTCACTTAACCAGTCTTGTCAGTGGAAGCCCTGTACAAGGACTTCTGATTGAGCAATGGGGCCTCCCCCCTCCTCTTTTTGCACCCCTGAAAAAAAAATCACTCAGGAGGGTCAGGAGAACCCCCAGAGGAGCATGAAGTGGACGGAAGGGGCATTCACTTCATCTGGCAAGCTGAAAAGCTTACCCTGACAGAATGATTGACACAGCATGACCTTGAATTCTTCCCATGATTACCTTGACTGCCTTCCTGCAGCTGCAAGGTAAGACTCCTCAAATCTGCATTTTCTTCAAAAAAGAACCTCACATATTTTTATTCCCCTATTCTGAACAAAAAAGACAAGCAAATTTTCCAAGTATCATTGTATACAATTTCCTCCTGTAGGGATGATTTGTGTGGAAATGGATCTCAAGTGACATTTATTAGTCATCTTGCTTTATGAGCTGTTCCTCTTAACTCACTCCATGGGGCTAGGAATAGAAAGAGTTTATATAGATCACAGCTGCAATCCCATGCCTACTTATGTAGGAGCAAGCCCCATTGAATTCAGTGGAACGTGCTTCAAAGTAAACATGTACAGAATTGCCCTGTAAAATGTAAAAATGTGTGTTTTTAAACAGTCCACATGAAGAGAGAAAGTACCTGAAGTAACCTGAAGGAATCTCAAGTAAGTAATGTAGGTGATTATTTTTTACACATTCCAGAGAAGCAAAAACACACAGGAAGGTGGCAAAGTGGGGCAAGTGAGGGGAGTGGCCTGGGGAAAGTGGGTGTGGCTGGGGAAGGAATGTGGTATGAGGTGACTGCTGAGGACCAGATAGAGATGTCCTGAGGACCCTGATTCCCCCACACCCACTCTAAAATCTTGTAAGTGGAATTGTTCTAGTGGGTGATGGACCACTGTTATTTCCCCCCTTTATTTCAAAAACACATGAAAATGGATATTAAGCTGGTATCGACAACATTCTAATTCAGGCAACAATTTCCACATTCCTCCATTTCAGTTTACTGACAGTTACTTTTGCTTTTTACATACTAAACATATGTTTTGGCACTTGTTTCTGTGATGATAGGAAGGTGAGATAGTTTATTTCTTAACCCATTTCCACAAGTAGTTCTCAAGCCTTTTCAGAGAACATTTCCTTCAGTTCATTTTTGTTTCAAATTAGCATTTAATAGCTTTGCCTGAGAAAGCCATTCTGAATGTGTACTTTTCACATTTTGTCTCTTTAGCTATCGGCATACAATGTGATTTTTAAAGCAAAGCTGAACAAAAAAACAAAATCTATTCAGATAGAACAAACCAACAAGAAAACACACAGGGCCATTTCCTAAATATTATATTACCCATAGAATCCTTTTCTGTAGCCATTAGTTTTGCAAAATAAGTTTGGCAGTAAATGCTTCAGAACATCGGAAACTTCAATTGGTCCATCTAACTCAGTATTGTCTACACTGATTGGTAGCAGCAGCTCGAGGCTTCCAGATAGGGTTATTTCCTAGCCTACTTGGAGATGCTGGAGATTGAACCTGGGACAGATGCACACTACTGAGCTACAGCCCGTTCCCAATTTTACATTTGCACACTAAGCTAGTTTCCATGCACTCGCATGTCCATCTCTATCTAGGCAAGCAATAAGCATTATTAGATTTCAAGGTACATTCTAGCCATGCAGAAACACCCAAGGAGGGTGCCAAGCAGGGCTTGTGAAGGTATGTGGCTGGGGGTGTGTGCATATCTGGTGCTCAGGAGTCCTGGAGGACTGCATTTGGCACCTGGGCTTGAGGTTCTCCATCCCTGGCTTAGAAGCTAGTAGTGTGTCAGGAGCAAAAGGTGACATCAACACTGCTGTGATAAAAAACCTGGATTAGCAGGTGGAAGGAAAGTGACCGTACTAGCTCTACTCATTTCCCATAGCTTAAATGACTGTTCAAAATAGACTGCGGCTGAGCAAAACATGACTTCCTAACCCACTATTTGTGGGTGAAATTGAGAACATTTTGTCAAATATTCTCCTGGGAAGAATTGAAAAATTGCAACAGTTTTAGAAGAGTTGGGGGGAGGGTTAAAAAGGCCATAAACTTATATCATGAGACATTTCTGCTCACTTACAATATAATCACATCATCTTGAGTTCAATGGAACTTTCACTCAGGTAACCAGTCCACTAGGTAACCTCTAGGAACTAGTCTGGAGGTTATAATATCTATTGGCATTGCTACATGTCCAATAAGACAATGAACCAAACTGTACATGACAACAGTAGCAGGTAACCATTTCTATTGCAGTGGTACGCTAAATTGCAGTGTGAAAACAATTTGCCAGCTGTTGTGGGTGGTAGCCATGAATAGCCATTTCACAAAGGGAGTTCTTCACTACCACAATACCATTCAGTTCACAATGATCTTCCAAAACCTCATTAAGCTTAGATTTCTCTGGAAGCAAGTCCTGCAGCTGAGGAGTATCCACAAAATGTGAGTCTCTGCATGACTTTATTTGGGGGAGTTTGTCACAGTCAATAAAGATATAAAAGTTATAGATAGACCCATAGACATTGTGGACCAAAAAGAATTGTTTTAAATACACTTGGCATTGTCACATCAGCTACAACAGTTTGCAGTGCTGTTCTTCATTTTGCTAGCCAGCCAACCAGCTGTGCTCTCGTCTAAGACATCTCACTCCTATTCTCAGTTTTCCATTCACCACCCCCAACAGGCAGTTGGTGTTCTGTGGCAACTGGCCACACTCATTCTTCAATGGACTATTGCGGGGTTCTCACTTAAATATTTTTGTCTTTCATCCAGTGTTGAAGTTTCTCAAGCATCTGTATTCTTCTCTTTCACTTCTCTGTGCCTCTGCTTTTTGGGCTACACTCCTGTCACAGCATACAGCAGCTCAGTTTGCTATTAGAAGAAAATACACATACATATACAAAGTACAAATGAAATACAAATACTTTATAAACTGCATAAAAATCTATGCTGTATAAAACTATAAGTATTTCATTTTTTCCTCAACGCCTTCTCCTCATATGTTTTTACAAATATATCTGCAAATGAGACATGTAGGTTGGCAATGTCAGCCTCACTATGTGGGAATCCCTTGCAGATGACCACACTGCCTGGAGACAGTCAGTCACGTTGTGTATCCACAGTAGTGACCAGAGGAGGAATGACCACTGGGAGGAGCATAGAGAGAAGAAACACCATGGTGCATCTGCAACATCACAACTGGCTGCCTTCATCTGCCCCAGCTGCAACAAAACATTTCTCTCCCATATCAGTCTCTACAGCCACAGCAATCTCAGTAACTCTCCAATAGTTTGACTTCACCCCCAAAGGCACACTCCTCCACTGTCTCCTGAAGCAGATGGATGCCAACAGCAAGAAGTTGTGACATCACTACAGAGCTTTGCATTTTCCACTAGGAATGCAAAAATAGTTTCATATTCAAAATATAAATGACTTGCTATCAAACATTATTCTGTAGGTTTTATTTCTGTCAAATACATTTCATTGTGTTTCGTTTCTTTAATCTTCTTTTCCAAAGCCCATGACAGAACAGGGGCTTTGGGCTTCAGAACTGCACAAAAGTGGTCTATCTCCTGAAGTTTTTGGAATTCAATTACGCAATGTCAAAATATATTATGTTAATATATAATTCACAAGCTAGGATGCTTGTCCCAAAGTTTCTTCTAAGAGATTGAATGACGTTGCTTATTCATTGTTTGCTTCATATCCTTTGTTTCAGCCCATGGTCTGTGTACCCCAGTGCTTGGGTTCCATTTTTGGTGGAAAACCAGATATTAAACAGTATATATCTTGAATTTCTGAAGCCGCACACTTGCTGTGAGTTGAGGCTCTTAATAATCTCCGGGTGTTTGAATCTCAGCAGGCATGAAATACTGCAAGTCCACTGAAAACTCCTACCTTGCAGCCACACTAATGAATGTAAACTGAGGAGCCAATGCTTTGAGGCTCAGCTTCATTTCTTTGACTGCATTATTCAATACATGCTAACCATGAAGAGATTTCCTAACAAGATACTTGTCATAGAACATGATGTGAGGAAGTAGGCAACACAGACGATTTGCTGGAAGATAGCTATATCTTCCCTGAGCAAGTAGTCTCAGGACATTGCCTGAGGACATATCATAATAGCTGATACACTGAGATGCTGAAGTTAATTCCATTTCAGAATAAGATATAACTGTAGCACCAAATGTTTTTGAACACTAGAATGCATTAATCATGTATAAGAGATTTCCCCAGTCCCCCCCCCCTTCTATCCACTTCCATACTAACCTCTCTCTTTTTATGGGCATTCCCCCTGTTGTGATACATATTCCACATATTATTGGTAATGCCTACAGATCGTGTGCAATTTTCTATCAGAAGTCTTTTGCTGAATGCTAGTTTTCTGTCAGTAAGTCCCCACAATCCATGACAGGAAATGTAGACAATTTGTGACCTTTCATGGCCTCTCAGCTGTGGAAGTGAGCCTTCTTCATTGCCTATCACCTCTTCCTCCCACAAGGTCTTCCAAAGTTGTATTTATTTATTCTTTTTGGCTTAGGGGAAAAGATGACACAGGCTGGGAATGATGGGTGAAGCAGTTGTAATCAAGCCCAAATAGAGCTTGACCTTGACTCAGAATTAGGAGCACAACATTTAACACTTTGAATTCTCTCAGCTTGAAGTCTCCTTAAGAGTGACTCCTCTTTCAATGAGCTAGACATTTGTAAAGAGGCTAAATGAATTTCAATGGCTCCTTTATCTACCTCACTATATTTAAGGCAGGAAAAGCCAATGTTTTGCCCTCAAGAAGTTGTGGGACCAACTTTCATTAGTCCTAACCAACATGGTCAATGGTGAGAGATGATGTGGGACATTTCAACCACATCAGGAGGCATAGGTGCCAAATCTCTGGGGCCCTGGGTGCCCGAGCACCCACAAAATTCCTCATGAAGGGGCCAGGAACCCACAAATTTTGGTGCCAGGGCTATGCACGCTGCACGGCACCCATGGTCACGGGGCTAGGTTGGCACCCCTGTCAGGTGGTCACCACACTGACAACCCTGGTCTAAAGGGGGCTCTCTAAAAACGAAGAGCAATTATGAGGCTCTAACTGTGAGGGAAGCAGGTCAATACACCAATTACCCTAGACTGTTTGTTGTCTTAAAGGTATAGCTTGAACCTCCAAGGTGAGGGAGTTTTAATGTTGTCAGTCAAAGCACCACCTGTCTTGTTTTTGATATATGGTGTATAACACAGCAAAGAGTTCCACATCAGCAACTGTCTCTGACAAAGGCTGAAAGAGAAATGAGGTTGTGAACTTCTGCCTCTCATCCACCCAACAAAGGTCCACCCCGTCTCTCAAAGAATGAAAAGCCTAAAGGAGAAGGTCTTGCCTTGGAACATAGCACATCTACATTCTGACCATTCTCTCTGGGTGCACAGTCTGTGTTGACAAGTTGACATGGGGAGGCAGGTTCCTGGTATCAAGGGTGGCAGTTTCTTAGGTTGTGCAGGCCCTGTGAATATGCATTTTGGAGGTCCTGCCTTGGCAGTCTTGAACACAAGAGCCCACTATCTTTTAGGCTTGCTGTGTCAGGCCTAGCCATGGTGGTGGGGCCTGGGTTGTCTTCTGGTGCTGCTGTGCTAATGGACTGGACTTGTACCTCTGAGTTGGAGTCAGAACCCAGTCTGCTGCTCTGGGTTGAATTCCTATTGTGCTTCTCCAGTGCCACTTGGCAGATATAGCCAGCCCCCCCATAGAGTTGGAATCCATGCTACCTCTTTGTGTGGGCCATTTCACTGATGCTCAGACAATGCTGCAGGAAATAGCACTCAAGAGCTTGGTGAAAGTGTTGGGCTAGTCTGCTTTGCCCAAGCTGTAGCCATCAGTGTAGCCACTAATGAATGCACTTTATTTGACTGGTAAAGGCATCCTAATTTTGTTCTGCTTCCATAGCAAATATGCAAATATTTCTGCTCCCCCCCCCTTTTTATATAAAAAATGCAGAGTAACTGTAGCTGTTTGACATGTAACCATCTTTGCTTAATGACAAACATTAAAATGATAGAAAGAGAATCCCCAGTCATTTTGCACAGAAAACAACAATAATCCTCTAGTACACGACCCAGCCCCCCATTCTCCTGCTATTTTAATTGTTAATATCTTTTCAGCATGCAGGAACAGTAATCTCTTCCTATGCTAAAGCAGTCAGCCTAATTGAAAAGAAATACAAGTCATCTGGAGCACAACTGAAATATTTGGCTAGGACGCAATCTGTCATTATCTTTCCATTGCCAATTTTAAATACGTATTAAAACAAATAGGGAGAGACGTCTTTTCCTTTCTCCTGTGGCATCCCTCCTCTAATCCTCAAATGAAGATTCCGCCCGATACCTGAGAAAGCATTCAAGTGTCGGCCTCAAGTGGCTTAGAGGCTGCTTTCTAAAAATAGAGGACTACCTTCCCTATCACAAATTAATCTCATTTGGAAATGATTTTCAAAATACAGTTTATGCAATGCAAATCCCTGCTCCCAAAATAACCTGTAGTTGCGGTTGCTATGCCCAGCCAAGAGATAAATTACTGCTCAGTGAGCTGTTTCAGAATGGCAACGTGAATTGAAGCTAGGATTAAGAGAACTGATGAAGCATAACATACCATGAAAGAAATAAAAACATTTTATAGGACATATGGGTATTATTGACAGGTTTCCACTGCTTTTTCAGATACAATGATCTCTCTCAGCAGGAGATCATATTTGAAAAATGTCTCATATGGAAAACAATATGATGCTACATTTAAAAGTGTGTTTGGACCAAAATATTTCACAATATGCAGTGCTTTTCTATTTAATTTGCAAAATGCACATTCTCATGCTGAACATTTATTTTCTCTGGAGATCATTCTTTCTAGTCTAAGAGAATAAATAAGCTTAAATTAGAAGGGTTGGCATCATCTTTATGATTCTAAGTACAATGCTCAGGTAGGCATAACATAGTAAATTCTCCTCATAGATTCATACATTCACCCTGGCTCTTGGTTCATCTCCCTATTAGAACTTCTTTTGACTCATTTCACTTCTTATAACATTTTAGCTCTCTAGGGTGCCTATGAGGGTATATACATAAAACACATTTTCGTACCCCTAAAGGGAAGGATCCTGGTTTATTGTTCAAAAGAAAATTTATTATATGATTTGCGATTTACTTGGCAACATTTCTAGATGGGATCTTGCCAATACATTTTTTTTTAATTAACTGCAGCCCATTTTCCACTTCAAATTGAACAAGTCATTCAACCCTAACAATATCCTATCCTTTGCTAAACCCAAGGCAAAGCAGTCACCATGGGTAGCATTTTCTTCATATCATTTAGCACAGAGCTTCAGATGCTCATCTGGAGAGTTGATACACATAGCAGGTAAGTGGCATGTAAAGAATACTACCTGTCAGGGCCTTGGGGAGATTGCTTGGTGAACTTAATCTCCCAGCTGCCCTGGATCTAACAACCGTATCTCGAAACAATTACTCAAAATCTCCTTTTGACAACAGTAGGCAGCTCTTTCAAATGGTTTATGCCATGTCACCTGCACACAATTTAAAGCAAAAACTAGCTATCTAAAGTTATTTGCCACAGAAACCACACAGATGTTTCCTGCATCACAACCACAAGATGTGTCCCAGCTGCAGCCATTTATTGGTTTGGTTCAGTGCTCTACTAAAATGTCGGCTTTGATCCATCTTCAGGTTCAGTAGCTGTCAACGATTGTTAAACAGAACAGGAGACAGAACTACACTTAGGTTTTCATTAAGACGGAAATAAAATCAGCTCAGTTGATACTGATTAAGTTTACTATTGAATCAAGCACTGGTCTTGGTAGACTGGACACTCCTTTAAATCTGAACTACTAGTGCTGAAGGAAATCTAGGCTGAGAATGCATCGGGCTGTATAGTCAGACTGTTTATAACAACTAGTGATGAATGTGGGCTGGTTGCAATTCCAGAAAAAAATTAAAAAGTTATAGAGAAACAGTTTATCCACAAATCCTGTAATTATACTGCTTAAGATACTGTATGTTGAGACACAGTCACACGACTCTGATTAAATACTGCTTGGTTGATGCCTATCCCTGCTGATGCTATAGTTCAGGCTTCCTCATATTCGGCCCTCCAGATGTTTTGGCCTACAACTCCCATGATCCCTAGCTAGCAGGACCAGTGGTTAGGGATGACGAGAATTGTAGTCTCAAAGCATCTGGAGGGCCGAGTTTGAGGAAACCTGTTATAGTTCCTGGAAAACTGGAAAAGCATCTGGACTGAGAAAACTACTTACTGTGATAGGACTGAACTGAAACTATGTGTTCATAACAGAGCTCATCAGATTCATAGCCTTGGCCATAACCTTTCTGATCTAAAAATTAGACATGTATGTACAGCCTGTAGCATCAGAATACTAGTTGTTTGAGTGTACACTGAGTTTCCATTGGAATGATAAACTTCCTTATCTTCATACTTTAGTTTGATACATAATGGAAATATATCAGGTGATATTGTGTTAGTTGTACTCAGGGCAGATGCACTGAAACAAATCTAAAATTACTTGTCCATTTATTTGAATAGCACTACTCAGAGTATGACTTAGTTGGAAAAAACTCATTGTTATTATGCAATAGTAAATGACTCAGTTGTATTTTGAGTACCAAAAGAAGGAAAAGCACTTGTATAGCAGATTATTATTATTGATATTTTAACAACTACAAATCCCTAAATGAGTTTGCATAGACTTCTAAGTATAGTGGAAAATACAATAGCATGCTAATACTGAGATTATTTGCTGTGTACAGAATGAACCATTTATGAGAAATAGCTTGAAAGCTACCATCTTTGTTTGTGTCTGGATATAATTAAAGTTGGAAAGGCTTCATATAGATAACAAATCAAGGCTACAATCCTGTACCCACTTACCATGTCTTCTTCTGAGTACATGTACATAAGATTGCACCATTAGTATATGGGGGGAAATCAAGCCAAACTATTGCAAGCAACTCTGCCTTAGGCACTTTCTGTGACAAAAATGGAAATAAGAAAAAGCAGTGTACACCGAAATGGGCTGTACACATGAATATTAATATCAGCACTGAAATGAACAATATTTCAGAGCCATTAACTTTATGTCATCTATAAGAAAGCACTATACAGTATACTTAAATTAAGACTTGTAATCAAAGTTAAGATGTGTAACAGCAAGAGCAATTCTTAAACCAAGGGAAAATTCTTGTAACCATTGAAAGATGAAACAATAAAATGGTTTGACAGATAGGATAGATAAAGAATAACTTCAGTTATTGCTGGGTGAAGAACCGTGGAGGGAGTGTGTGGTCTAACACATGGAAAGGAAACGAAGTTTGACATGGCTGGGACACATCACCAGTGAGGAAGAAAGAACATTGACAGGCAAGGCACTGAAATAAAACCCCATAAGGGAACCTATTTAACAGGCTGGCTGCCAGTTGGAAACTGTGTTAGACAAAGAAAAGCCAGTCACTTTTGGGTCAAAGGAGAGGTCCTCTCCACTGACCCAGAAAGGATGACATATGTATCACAAAAGGAAGACAGCTTTGGAATAACACCTTTTTCTGCAGCCATTTGCCTTGGGTTTTTTCCCCCTTCAGGTAAAATTAGTTCAGATGTGAAATCTGAACACTGACACACGTTAAGTACCTATAAATTCAACTGACTTTCGCCCACACCCATTATCTCATTTCACGATCCTGCTTGCTGCTTATGAACTCTTGACCTCCCTCATCGTTTAGAACCTCTTTTGTTTCAAATGAGGGGAAAGGTAAGAGCTACACATTTTCCCTTCAGCTGTTATATAGTAACAAGAGGTGAACAGGAGAGTTGCAATGGCAAAGATTTATTGCCAACTCCAATGAGCACCCACAGAGATCAATTTGTTCAATCAGATCAAAGTAGTTTGCAGTTCTTTACATTGACAAACTTTGTTGATTTTGAATCAGTTATTTCAAGGGCTGAATTGTGGGAGAAAGAAGAATGAAGACTCCACCTTAACAAAGTCCTTAAAAACAAAACAGGTGTATGCTTGCTCCCACACCCACAAATAAGTACTGCTTGAAGGTGAAATTGTCACCAGACAGCAACACCATCACAAATAAATCAACACCTATATGACTCTAGTGCTTAAAGTTAACATTCTCTCTTCAGGAGCACCCTATGGCTCCACACCTTCCCAAGGTGATATCTAGTGCTAATGTCAGTTACCAAGGTATTCCATTGCTGTACAGCTCAGTCCAAAAAATGACACTAGCTTCTCAAGAATTAACAAGTTATAAACAACTTTGATTACAAAAGCATTACTTAGCCAGGGTGACAGTAGCTTTGCAGGATACCTGAAAATATGTTTAAGAAGAAAAAGCACAAAGGATCTGTTGGCTTTTGCCTCATGCAAGTCATCCAAAAGAATGCAGGCAAACACTATTTAAAATACCAGCATCCCCAGCACACTTGGTACCTAACACTGAACCACTGTCTTCCTCCCATCATCATGCAGGTATGGCCAGTTGCCTTTGCAGAGGATGAGTAGAAACATTTTGATCCCCACTGGCCATGCACTGTGAGATCAGGTCACCTGATGTGTCCAAGATATGCATAGAAATCAGAAATAGCTCTTAGTTATCAGAGACAGTGCTGGATATGGGTTATATAATATTCTACTAGCAAACTGAGAAAATCTTTGGACAGCGAAGGACCAGTTTCTCAGAGAGACTACAGGAATGTGAATCCTTTGAAGGCAGGCCTGCCTGCCTCATCTACCCAGGGCTTATTGACCCATGGTGGTAATGGTAATTCAAAATTTCCTCTCTCCCTGCATCTTTGGATGGAGAGTTCATAACTAAGGTGGAGTCACCCATATAATGAGACAAAGCAGCAGGTGACTAATCACCACCAATATATATCCCTCATGATACATCTAAACTGGATGTATGAATACAGTATTTAAACATTATATTGAAGATCCTGACAGTTATAGTTATAGCCCATTTCAGTCCAGAACTTGTGTCTTGCTTTTCATTCTGAAGTTTGCTCATAGAGCCTGGAATGAAGCAGAATCAAATGGCTAGATCAGATGTTCACACTTTGCTCTTGATAACTGTAATATATGACCTACATGACTGAGCGAGCCATCACAAACACTGCAGATGGGACAACACCTCAGATCTATTGCTCTTCATTGGAATCCATTTGCATTCTGCTGAGAATAATTCAATACTGGGGGACTTTGAACAAGTCTTAAGTCTACCTTAATGAGATATCTATCTGTGCATGTTTTAACCACTTCAGCAATACTTCCTGAGCTACTTTTTCCGTTCCTAAGTCTTGGTTGTTACACACACACATTATATTTGCCTTACCCAACATTTTCAGGAAGGTGAACGCAACTACTGCACATCAATATTAGAAATTACATTTTTAAAAATCCACATCAAAAACTATCATTCAAAGAGGTAATATTTTACAGGTCCCGAACTGTCTATACTGTGTATCTCAGGATGAAACTATACAAAATATGCCAAACATATGGCTGCCATGAAAATGTTGTAAAAGTATGCTGAGTTCTTTCCTTTCTCCAGAAATATATATAGTCACTTATGCTGTGTTCTGACATGATCATGGTGTGCATTTTTCCACCCTTGTCAAAGTTCTTCAGTCAGGTCAGGGTAACACTTATAATGAAATGGATTCTAGTAAGGACATGATAGAGGTTTCTAATATTATGAATAATATGAACAGAATGGAGGAAGGAGAAAATTTCTCCCTCTTCCCAAATAACTAGAAAACTTTCAAGGTCACCTAGTGAAGCTGACTTACAATAAATTAAAGAAAGAAAAAAGAGCACACATATTGGATAGTTAAAACATAGCATTAACTATTATAAAATATAGTAGTGACTATATTTTTACAGAACATTTCCCCTTATAGTCAAGAACAGATTTTGTATGCAGGAGAATATGCATAACAAACCCTATTCAGAATTAAGTAATCACTTTTTTCCGGGGGGGGGGGGGGATCAGAAATTCACATCAGCTTTGGATACAGTAAACCACTACTGATTTAGCAAAGACCTTACCACCTTTTTTTCCACATCATCATTGCTAGGATTAGAAGGGCAACACTTAGGAAAACGTAGTGCATAATACTCCCATCTTCACATCCAAGGTCTGTTGATAGGGATTAGAGCAAAGCTTATTCATGAGATTTTAAATATTTACCATGTATCTATTTGTACAGGCTCACTTAAAAGAGGTTAAACACTTGGCTAAATACCCAGGAATACTCTTAGTGGTTCATTAAAAGTCTGTTTTAACAGTTAGCAAATAACTGTAAAGAATTATCAGCCATTACACCTGATCGAGGAAAAAGGCACATCAAAAACTTTATTTTACACCTGGAAAACAGGGTTATAAACAGGTTTATGTATGTGCCTTAATCTGCCAAGAGAGGATCTATATTAATGTATGTTCTCCTTTGTTCAGATATTGGTTAGAGACAGAAAAAAATGCTAATGAGATATTTATATAGTCACACAAATGCATAGGGAATCTGGCCATTAATTTAAGCAGATAACCATCCAATGAACTATGGGTTTGTGAAGACTGAGGTGCAGAGATTGTTCAGGTCTTTTACAGTCATAAAACACAAATCTTTTGCTCAAGTAAAGGTACTGTAGATAGCATCTAGTATGTGTTATTGTAAGCCACATATGACCATTCTTCTATGGCTATTATCTCATCATGGCTTCTTCATCAAAGTGCACATTCAGCTTTTTCTTCAGTGAAGGGTAAAGGCTTCCAACAAAATATTAAAAATACAATAAAACATCAGACATTAAAAACTTCCCTAAAGAGGGTTGCCTTCAGATGTCTTCTGAAAGTCAGATAGTTGTTTATTTCCTTGACATCTGATGGAAGGGTGCCACTACCAAGAAGGCCCTCTGTCTGGTTCCCTGTAACTTTGCTTCTTGCAGTGAGGGAACTGCCAGAAGGCCCTCAGAGCTCTACCTCAGTGTCCGGGCTGAATGATGGGGGTGGAGACACTCTTTCAGGTATACTGGGTCGAGGCCATTTAGGGCTTTAAAGGTCATCACCAACAGTTTGAATTGTGCTCAGAAACGTACTGGGAGCCAATGTAGGTCTTTCAAGACCAGTGTTATGTGGTCTTGGCAGCCGCTCCCAGTCACCAGTCTAGCTGTCGCATTCAGGATTAGTTGTAGTTTCCAGGTCACCTTCAAAGGTAGCCCCACACAAAGTGCATTGCAGTAGTCCAAGTGCGAGATAACCAGAGCATGCACGACTCTAGTGAGACAGTCCGCAGGCAGGTAGGGTCTCAGCCTGCGTACCAGATGAAACTGATAACCCTAGAAACAGAATTGACCTGGTCCTCCATGGACAGCTGTGAGTCCAAAATGACTCCCAGGCTGCATACCTGGTCCTTCAGGGGCACAGTTACCCCATATAATGCTCCTCAATACTCTACCAGTGCTGGATACAGGTTCAGCTTCAAGCACAAAGTCATAGGATTGGGCTGTTCAGTGCTACCCTGTTGACATATAAAAAACAGTCACACTTTGACTTCTGCGACCATCTACATTGTCTTGCCTTGCTCTCTGACAGTATTCTTGGGCCAAGCCTTCACATTCTCCAAATCTCAGTTTCTCTATCTGTTTGTTAAGAGGCTAGTGCTTCAGCATGCAGTGTCAATTTCTCCATGCAGCACAACTCATCTGTATTTGCATGCCCATGTGTTCCTAGTTCTCAGAAGAGATAAACCATCCTAATTGGCTCACTTTTGCCTATCTTTTCAGTTTATCCCTATGATTGCCCAAAGTTGTGTGTGTTTCTATGCTCCACTGAAGATGTGATCCCCAGACTTCGTATATTGTGAATAATCTCTCAAATAAGTAGATGGGAATGACAGATAAGGATTTGATTTTTTTCTCTCCACCAGGTTCATGTTCCTAGATCAATATCTCAAGTCAGTATAGGTGCCAAGTGACCTCCAAAATCTTCCATTAAATCATGGTCCCAAACTCACCAGGGTGAAAACTTTTGCCATTAGTCAAGATCAGCAGTGCTAGAATAGCAGGATATTATTGCTCTGTTCTTTTTCTCTGGTGTTCTTTATTGCTACCAAGGGCTAATATTAATAACATTTATCTAGCAATTTACATTTTTATTAACTAATTAATCTTTTCAGTGTCGTATTATGAACATTAAATACTTACTTGCCACCCCTATGTTCAGTCTTCACATTCATGCTGCTTCCAGCACCTAAAACAGCAACAGTCCTCTATAGCTAGAAGTGCCTTTTACCAGCTTTGTCTGGTTTGCCAGCTACAACTATTCCTGAAGAGGAAGAGCTTGGCCACCGTGTTAGCCTTAAGTCTAGATTACTGTAATGTGCTATGTGGGACTGCCCTTGGATCTGGTAGAGAATCTCCAGCAGGTGTAGAATGCGATGGCCAAAGTCAATCATATATATTAATGCGAACTTATCTGAGTCACACTTTCCAAGCCAATACATGAACTAAAATGCAGCTATACTTTGCAATTCACACTTCTCTGAATTTTGTAGTGCAGTTTTTGACCCCAAAATGTATACAGTATATGTTAGGAGAATAGAGCAGCAAAAGGGGGGTATTAGTAAAAATAATGTACAGAAACGCTTGGAAACATCTGTGCATTTGGGAAAATGACATTCATAAGTGTGCATTTTGGAAAAATGCACATAAAATGCATTGAGATTTCATGTAAATGTTTTTAAAAATCACAAACTGATGCAGCAAACTGGACTTAGGTCTGGAAAAGAAATAGAGAAACCTAAAGTGACAGATCTGTAAATCTCTATTCTGAATGCAGACTTCTGGGTGAACCCACAGTTGTATAACTGAGAATACTGTAAGAATGAGTAATGGCAGCAATTGCACAATTCCTATTCAGAAGATCAAACATTTACTTGCCAGGTTTTGAGATGTGATCCATTCTTTATTTTATGTAATGATATAGTTTTATCTTTTAAGGTTAAAGTCTGGAAAAAAGAAAGACTTCTTATTATTTGCCAGTGGTAAATTGTGCTCCGTGACTCAGGCATCCACTTCTGCTCTCTTAACTTCACAGGTTCAAGCTACTAAGTGCAAGGGGAAAATGATGTATGTCTGGGAGATCAGAAGTGGCATTGGCATCACACATCAAAAACAGTCAGTAAGGAAAAGTTTTTGTTCATCACCTTACACTTTTCACTTGCTCAACTTTTCAAATTCACACTTTCAGAAAGGATGCTGGAAAATATGCACTTGGTCATCACTCCACAGCACATTGTGGCAATCACTAAAGCTCAGAGACTTCTAGAACCCAGGCTAAAGCAGAACAAAATATGTCATATTTTGCACCACTGAGATTAGAGAAATGCTTTTCTTAACACTGATACCAGCATATTACCAGGACCTTGAATACATGCAACTCAAGAGACAATATTGTGATGGAATGTTTGTGCCACAGCTCTTTAAAATAGGTAGCTAAAGAAGGGCTTGAAATTCAGAATATATGAATCTGACTGGCTCATAGGACTTTGATGTATAATAAATTGTGCCAGTTTTTCTCTGGCATGGGGTGTACCGTAAAGTGAGGTTCTATAGATATGTTGTTTGGTAGACAAGAAACCCAAAGCCACTAGCCCTGCACAGGAAATCATTGAACATTATCACTTTATTCTCAACGAAACTTTCATAGGCTACTGGAAACCAGATTATCCAAGTCACAATTTGTTTTGGTTGACAAGCAACTTTTCTATTTGAGATCGGTCTTCTTTACACTTTTTAAAAATATGATTTCTCTCCATCCATCCCATATTTGTTTATTTTATTTAACCCCCCCCCCCTTTCTTCCAAGGAGCTCAAGGTGGCATACTTGCTTTTAAAGGTCCTCATTTCATTCACACAAGAATCCTGTGAGGAAGGTTAGACTAAGAGACAGTGACTGGCTCAAGTCTGTGAGATGGTGGAGGCTGGATTTCATAGGAGTGTGCTCGTTATTTCAATGAATGTACAATCAGTGTATCTATAGTCAGGAGATGGAGCCAGGGGCAGGTCAGCAATAAAACATCTGGGACTCAGCTACTTTAGTAAAAATAAAACGTTATAAATGCTCTATAACACTCTGACACCAGATGATGCTGTAGAGCTGAAAACAGAACTCTATGGAATTTTCCACTGTGAGCTTTAAAACGTTTTTCCCCCAGAGCATTTTAAGAACATTTTTTATAGCTGTGTAGATGCAGACCTGGTGTCAGAGAAGTTAACTCTTTGTTCAAAGAAACCAAAATAGTGCAGACCTAGTATCACAGCAACTCTTTTGCCTCCTTGTGACAATTGCAAGGACAAAAGGTATTCGCCTTCCCACCTCTGTCTAAGGCTCCTCCCCTGGTTCCTTCCCCAGCAGCCTCAGGCTCCTGGGAGAGTTCAGTGGGGAGAACTTGGAGCTGCTATTCCTCTCACCCCTCAGCAATGGTTGCTTGAGGCAGTTGCCTCACTCTGACATAATGGTAGGGATGGCCCCATAGGCCCATAGCCTATTCATATCCCAGTATTAGCCTTAGCATCCAACACTATTAAACTCACTGTACAGAATTTAATACCCTGACCACTTTTTTCACTAATTGAAATCAAACTATTTTATTTCCTGTTATTGAGACCCCAGTTAAAGTCAGCCCCCCATTTATTTCTCCACCCTGCCCCTGATACCTGCTACAACCCTAGCTATTCATCTGATAATACTTTCCTAATCAGGGCCACTAACCTTCAAAAAGCGAAGAAAGCAAAGGCAGGATGTGATGCTCAGAGGGAGGGAGAAAAGACTGCCTGCACGGTTCACAGAAAACAGATGGAAAAGGATGCTTTTTCTCAAACGGATGATCGAAATAGATTAATTTCAATGTTCAATGTACTGTAAGATGTAGAAGTGAAGGAGCAAAAGAAGGTTCTGAATATTTCACTATTTATCTTTCGAGTAAAACAGATCACTCAAGATATTTTTAAATTACATTTGGTGATGGTTTTTTAAATAGAAGTATAAGATTCACATTTTCTCATGCAGGTCACAAGCCTCCATGGGAGCTAGATAAACATTTTGTAAACACTTGCATGAAAATACATTTAATGCTGCAGAGAGAATTCAGTGAGCTGACTAATTAGTTTTGCATTTAATATGAATTCAAACAAGAATCACTTTGTGGGAACCATGGGGTGCATATACAACATCTATAGCTGCACTTATGAGAAGGGATGGATGTATTGCTTGCCTTTATACCTGGGAAAAATGGTGTTGGCCATAGCTGTGCTAATAACTTTCCCACATATTTAACAAATAATAGGATTTGAAAGACATTTCACCAAGTAGGTCTTCCTGAAATGATAAGGTTCATAGTTAACAATTTCCAAAGTTTGTTTACTGTTTTTATTACCGTTGTTATTTATTTCATTTGTTTGTCACTTTGTACCCAAAAAAAAAAGGTCTGAAAGCGACTTAACAGCAATATAAATTTCAAGCAAGTAAAATCAATTGGAAGGGTCATAGCATAGTAGAAGAGCATCTGCCTTGCATGCAGAATGTCCCAGGTTCAATCCGTGGCTGGGAGAAATCCCTGCCTGAAATCCTGGAGAGATGCTCAACTAGATGGACCATTGTATCTGCCTCAAGATGGAGGCTTGTCCATACCTTAGCTTAATGTGGATTGTGAACCCCTCCTGCCTCCTGTAATCACCCTTTAGCCATGCAGCATACTCCTCCAACTACTGCTGTCCCACATTTTCTCTCCCAAATCTGAAGATCTCTGATGCCTCAAAAATCAGATATCAACAGGTACATTTGCCTGAAGCCAGCAGTCTGGAACTGGGGCACTGGCAGAGGTGCTTGTGCAGGTAGAAAGCAAATACCACCATAGTGTTGTGAGAGAGGCACCCTTCCTCCACCATCACCTCCTGGAATTTGCTTCCCCTTAGCATATACACAATGATGACTGTTTCCACTGGTGAGCTGCCTTAACAGCTGCTATTGTGGATTCCAAAGGCGCTTGTAGGAAATCAATTGTCTTGGTTTAGCCCTAACCATGTCTCTAGTTGTTGGTAGATCATCATATTACTGCTAAGGTTGTAATTTGTTCCCTTAGAAGCACATGATTGTCAAGTATTCATGCACACAACCAAACATCAAGAATGCATAGCTCTTTGAACAAAATTTTCTGCAAATATATCACAAGCTATAGTTTTTTTCTCTTTGAAACAAATGATAGTCAAGTAGCAGGAATTGTGTGCAGGCATGCACACAACAAGATATCAAGAGTGTATCTAACTCTTTGAACGAAATTCTTTTCAAATATATCTTGAGCTCGTAGTGTAGTTCAGCTACACTGATGAGCACTTCGCTTTCCCAATTTCCACTGTGAATCAAAGTTCATTAAAATAGGCATTTTACAATGGTGAAAGAGAACACTGCCTAGACTCGAAATGGATCTGTAACTCATATCAAGTCATGTTGCTGTGGTCAGCTATTAGTACAGTGGGAAGTGGCTTATCATGCGCCAAAGACACAGTAATAGCATAACAATTGCTGTGTTGCTTTGTTTATGAATAGTTCTAAAGCTAAATGTACTTATTTCAGGGTTCTGTACCCTGCTTATACCCTGCGTATGTTTCAAGCAGCTTACAAAATCAGAATGTGATGAAATAATGCAGTAAAAAAATAGAAACAAGAAGAACAATGAGCAAGTTGATTGAAAGTCTTTAAAACAAATTTCCCAAAAGGCCACCAAAATTTCTTAAAAGCCCAGGAGAGCAAGATGGACTTTGCCTGTTGCCTAAAAGGCAGTAACAAAGGTGCCAGGTGAACATGCCTAGGGAGATAGTTCCATAATTTAGATACAAATGCAAGAACTAAATAAATATTTAAGATATTGAGAACCAGTTGTTGTTTGCATCTCTTTGATGACATCCTTAATGCAGTAAACTAGCCCAGATATCACAAAAGCATGAATGCATTTATCTGTAGGTTACTGTATTCTACTTAAAGAGGAAACAAGTGCCCAGATCTTTATAAGCAAATACATTTTATATATATAAAAAGTTAGATATCTTATTTCTGCCCTAAGCTGATGGAGGAAACCAACAGCAAATCAGACTATGTAGTCAGAAAAATTGTTGAATTGATGTAAAAGTGTTTAAAAAATGATCCCGCAGATACAATTATGAAGCAAAATAAGCTTCTGATGAAAACATTTGAGCTTCTTGCTAAGTAGGAGAGAGACTCAGAAATAGATTGACATTGAAATTGAAAAGCTTCATTGTTGTAGCCCAATGTGCTGCCAATATGATACAGGTGCGCACTCCATGCACTCATATATAACTAAATATGGCATCTGAAACAGAGCGCAGAGGGCTCTAGCATAGTAGTTAGTAGCAATTCTTTGTTACTTTCACCTGGTTTCCCTGTCACCTGTGCAAGCACAGAAAGATGAAAGCATAGCACAGGAAATCACAAATGTATTAAGGAAGGAGAGCCCACAGAGCCATGTAGGCCAACCAAGCACCTGCAAAGGTGAGATCAACTATCCACTGGCTATGTCCAGAATACGTTCTTTATCTGTCAAGCAATATGGATTTATAGCCACTGTTTGAGGACAAAAGCCTCAGACAGCACAAAATAAGGTGATGCTCATCAAATCCTCTACACCTCACCTATGAGGATGTTACTGCAATTTTTTCTCTCCACTGACAATTTTCAATAAATTTCTTTTCTTATTAACTGATGGGGAAGATGACTTACCCATAATAGTTGTTAATCTGTTACTTGCTAATTTGAAAGGCACAATGCAATCTCGTCCATCTCGTACCTCATGAATGTTGTCCAGACAATGTGTATTTGTTATAAAATCAATCAATAATTTTAAAAAATGCAGAGGGAATTTTCAGCGCAATACTACACTTGAACAACACAATCCTGGCTCCAGACTGGAACAACTTGAACAACACAATCCTGGCTGGTGAATCAGATGGTTCACCGAGGCAAAAAAAAAAGGGGGGGGTACCCTATCCCCAGTGCCCAAGGTGTGTCCATCCTGACATTTCCTCTCAAGCCTATCAACAATAAGATATGTTGTGAAACATCCCTTCAACATGCTGGATACTCACCAGGGCATTGTTCCTGCTTTTTTTGTAAGTTGCTTTGAGTTGCCTGTGGCAAAAAAGTGACTAAGAAATGACCAGTGCTATTTTACTAGAAAAAAGAGGTGCCAGAACTTAGCATGAACACCTACCCTGTTCTCTTATAATGGAAAGAGCACCCAACTGAGAGATGCTGGAAGTAAGTTCTGGTGAGTTCCAGCTGAAAAAAGCGATTATGTTGATGATGAAGATAGGTCGTATTTTGCCCTAAGATATAGCTCTGTACAACTTAAACCGCAATTTTGAAGGGAGCGCAGCAGCCATTTGTTTCATCCTGCTAGATCAGGGGTCGGCAACCTAAAGCCCATGGGCCACAAGCGGCCTACAGGGGTCGTTTAACTGGCCCACGAGCCGCCCCCAAACCTAGCTGCCCACTCGGCAGGTCCCCACATGCTGCGCTAAACGAGCGCGGCATGGGGACTCGCTTCCATGGCACCAGAAATCACATCTGTGCATGAGCAGACGCTGGAAATCGCATCTGCGTTGATGCAGATGCCAGAAATTGTGGGCACACACGCTCATGCACACACATATGATCTGGCCCACAGAAGGATCTCCGCTGGAGTGAACCGGCCCGGGCAAGGTAAACCTTGCTGACCCCAGTGCTAGATGCTTGATGCAGGCGTACTCAAATTTTGCAGTCCTGGAGCAGCTTATTGTATTGAGCCTCTGATAGCCAACCAACTAACCATGTATGATGGCCTATGTTCTGCTTGGTAGAACCAAGAAAAGAAAAGAAAAGAAAAGAAAAGAAAAGAAAAGAAAAGAAAAGAAAAGAAGGAAAGGGTCTGTTGTTTACTGGGTAACAGGAACAGTAATTGGCAACTGGCCAAATTTTCAGTTCTAAAAAATGTGCCAAGTGAATCCCGATGTAGCAAAGGGTATCAATCCAGAATTCCACCAAAACTAACAAGAACCAGTTGGGTTTGTATGGAAAAGAGTGTGGCAAATTGCTAACTTTCCCCCTTCTGAATTCTTACTTGCACATTTCAGAATAGTATAGTACTGAAGTAAGCAGAGCAGATGGACAAAAAGGGTCATACGGCATGGAACAGGAAGACTATAATGATTCGGAAGGAACTACTTACATGATAACACCATCTGTTACATCTCCTGTCTCTTGTCTTCAAAACATACACAAAACCAGGAGCATTATTAACATCACTAGAGTACAACTGCTGCTTAGTTCATTATAACCTCTGCTCTTGTGCTGTCATGTTACTATTTGCTTATTACTACAGTGCAATACTGGATTTGCCATCTGCACTGTAGTAGCGGTGACCTCTCGGTCAAATGTGTGATCATCCAGTTGATAATTATACACTTCAGCAAGCTTGAGAAGTAAGTCACATTTAGGAAGCCTAAATGTTCATTCTCAGTATCACAACAGTTATATCTCATTAACACCAGCTCTCACATTGTAATACATAATGTATTAATTTCTCGAAAAATCATTGTCTTCCTTACTCCCATTTTCAGTTGTGTCCTTACAAAATAATGTGACAGCTAGGCTCTAAAATTAGTTTTCTAAAACCTGAGTCATTAGCTTTAACTCAGGTAGGATTCCAACAGTCATTATTATGCTGTGGCCAATTTCAGGCATGATGTTAAACCATTATCTACATGCTTTACATGGTGTTACATGAAGATACAGTATGGAGCCTTGAGTTGAAGTGCTCCCCCATTCTCCTGGTTTAAACTAACTGGAGTTTTTTATTGTGTCTGAATTGGGAACTCTGGTAATTTTTAACTACAATTTTCTGGAGGTAGGTGGACCCAGAATCATAAACCATAGGGATGGAGTAGGAATTTAATTCAGTAGACATTTAAAGCCAACTCTATCAAATATGCATTTCTCGAAACAATATGTGAGCGGAAATATAGCTATCCTTCAAATCCTTCAAATTTGTCATGCCATTCTCCAAACAAACAAAATTTGCAAAGATGCATATCTTAGAGGAAAGTGTGAATAAAAATGAAGATATTAATGAAAATAGCAAACAACAATGCGTTATATTAAGTAAAATTGCTTGCAAAAATGTGTACAGTACAGTCAAAACTACATATAAAATGTATTGTGGTAGAGATTCATATGAAGTTTGCTCTAAGTGCTACCCAACTGTATCATTTTGCATGGTAAGCTTGGCTTTTGAAGCAAGTGGTAATCAGGCACTAGAGGTTGCAGCAAGACTTGCTAAGGAAGGGTTCATCATATTGTTACATGCCAGCATATATTTTGCAATAACTTATAAGGCCATGTACCAAATCTCCATAGGACTCATAACTTCCCACATATTTAAAAATAAACAGGATTAATCATATATTTATTTGAACACCAGCTCTTTCGAAATCTTTCTTAAGTAATAAGTTCCATGATCAATCACTTCCAAGGCACATTATGCTCCTCAGTTTCTAACCATCCTTTCACTTTTCATCTCTGCCAATGTCTGGGGGCCAAATTTAAGTGTTACTCACATATCACTAGTATTGTCTTCTGCCCCATGCACTACTTTCTTCTAGCAACTTTCCCCAGATTTCCTTGGGAGCAATGCTGTGTGATATGATGTGGTAAGCAGCAATTTCCTCATGAAATATTTGGTTATCATCCCCTCCCAAAAAATCTGGTAATTTTTTTTTGTCGCCATCCACCCATGAGTACAGTAGCTGAAAAAAAGGGTGCATATGTTCTATGTACATATGTGAACAGAGGGTTGGAAATTCATCAGAGAGAATTGCATTTACATCACTAAAATGAACACGTACCATTGTACTTTTATTCAGACTTATTCTTTCTACCATTAATAAACTGTGGCAATTTTCCTAGGAATTTGTTCATTTGATTCATGTAATGACATCTTGTAAAATATGTCCATTTAGTTAATAAAAAGCAATGCTCCATGTCTTTTTAAAAGCCAATTGGGTACATCTTATAGCATGGCAAAGATACTAAAATTAATCATACATATGCTTATCACTGAAATTTTGAAAAGCAAAGAAAAACCCGGTATTGAGGATACACTCAATCCTTTTTATATAAGTCTGAAGAGGAAACAACCTCAACAGCTGCATCTTTAAAGTATTATAATGGCATATAAACAAAGAATTTAATTTTGGTCTAAATTTCCTCCCAGCGTGCCTAAATAACTGCTAATGCACTTGGTTCAGAAAGAACTGGAAATAGATGAAAGGACTAAATGCACAAAGTCTCCATTTAACTGTTTTTGAAAGGTCATGCTTTGCAGCAACGTTAACATCAATGGGAAAATGAGAGTACAAGGCAAGCATATGTCTTTATGAGCTTTGCCTACAGGTAACTCTGATGTTAAAAGGCTGATGGTATTCATAGCCATAAAAAATTTAATGCATTGTGATTCATTGCTGTAACTCATATTGAACTCTTAATTGAACATTAAGTTTCTGGAGCTGTCAAGGAATTTATTTAACTTACTAGATGTTCTGGACAAAAGAAAGAAAGTAGATCCTATTGGGGAACAAACCTGGCTCACAAATTGCATATTATTCTTTACTTTAGCAGAGAAGTCAAGGGTGCTCATGTCATTAATCAAATGCATAATCCCAAATTGCTCCTATCAGGAAGCATCTTCATTTGTTTACCCCTTTTCTTTATCAGTTTGTTGTTCACAATTTTGTTATTTACCTTCTCGAAACTTTGGAGGCCAAACCACAGTCACATCAGTCTGAATTAAGTTGAAATCAATGGGATACACTCCAAGGAAATATATTTATGACTGAAGTGAAAGGCAGCTTAAATTCAAGCAGCTACATGTAATTCTTTGCGGACTACTGTTTGGCGTCCTTATCCTAACACATTTAGGCTGCATTCATAAGCATGCTCACCTGGAAATAAATCCCATTGACATCAGTTGAACCTACTTCTAAGTGAACTAGGTTAGGACTGAGAATTGTTTCCCAGTGCTTTCTACTACATAACTCCCAACTATCCCTATTTAGGTGGAGCAGTAGCTGTGGCAAATTTGCTTTGCACTTTGAGGATAATGTCATTTAACCTCATAGTGTCCCAGACACAGTTGTTTTGACAGGTCTGGAAGAGGCACCAGTGTACCACCTCGTCAGATTTTGTGGTATTATTGAACCTTGGCCATTGTGGCTGATACAAGCTGACAGCAAATGAGTCCTGGGTGCAGTGAATGCCTCAGAATGAGGGGGGTAGCAGTACACACCTCTTTGAAAGAGACAAGTGAAAGAAAAAGAAACCCACTCTGAACCCTGAAGAACTAATAACTACTGTCCAGACACAAATACCTACTTTTTTTTTAGCAAGTGATTGACAAGCTGGTGGTGTACCAACTTTAGGCATAGTACGAAGAAATCGATTACCTAGACCAATTTTAGTCTAGCTTCAGGCCAAGTTTCAGTACAGAATTTACCTTGTTTGCCCTGATAGTCTCCTATGTTGCCATAGTCAACAGAGGTGTAATCAATGTCTACTAGGATGTACCCTGATGGAACTCCTATTTGGGAACTTCCCTGGATAGTTGGCCTTGGTGAAGACTTGACATTTTCATCCCCAAAAAAGTTTTTGATTTGAGTTCCTACTGAAATAAGGCTGCATTTTAATGTTGTATTTTAATCTTGTTTTTAAGTTGTATTTCAATCAATTGTTTTTATATTTGGTGTTAGCCACCCTGAGCCCGGTCTTGGCTGGGGAGGGTGGGGTATAAATAAAATTATTATTTATTATTATTATTTATTATTATTATTATTATTATTATTATTACCCTTTATGTGGAGTCATCTTCCTTTGGAACTTAGGCAGACACCATCTTTGACTATATTTCAGCACCTCCTTAGCATATACTCCTTAACATATATAAGTATATATGGAATTGTAATTGTTAACTGATAATAATTTAGTGGACCTTTTAGCACCAGGGTTTTACAGATGTATAAACTGAGTTTTAGGGTGAAGCAAGCCCCCTTTGTGATGGAGAAAGGGTGGAATGTTTGATACGTCCACACAGCCTTTTCAGCAGATGGCTAATTAAGCTTGGCAGGGCCCCCAAATTGGACAATAAAGCCATTTTCCTTAAGTTATGTCCACTCGCCACACATCTAGCATTATGTATGATGCCTTATGTGGGGTAGGTACTTATGTGACTGTAGAGGAATAAACAGAAGCCTTAAAATATACTCTCGATTGTTTCTTGGCAAGTGGGCCTTTAATCGAGCTCCTTTTAGATTTTGTGCCAAATTCCAAATGCTCTGCTGGGCTTTATTTCACTTTGGAAGCTCTCAGTCAGAGCTCCCATGCAAAGCTGATCCCTGTGGAAAGCAGGGCTTGGAATCAGTGCTGAGCATTGTGCTGAAACTACTTGGATCAGCTACACTGCATACTTTCTGATCTCCTGGTTCAATCTGTTTCATATGACCCTGTCTGTATAATAAAAGGAGCAACTCCTAACTTGTTATTAGCAATGTTTCAGACAGGCAGTTACAGGACCTACTGTTCTCAACTTGCCTCTTTAACCATCTCCATCAACCTCTCTCCTGCTTCCTGTTCTTCTAACTGCTCCCCCCCAACAACTGCTAATTTTACTTCTGAGCTCTGTATATATTGTTACCCAGTGCAAGTCTGGCTGGCTGGCTGGCTGGCTTTATTTATATTTATTTATTTATTTACTTATTCATTCATACATACATACATACATACATACATACCTTCTCCTGAAAACCTGTTCAAACCATTCATAAAGAACCCATGTCTCATTCCACCTTTTTAATTGCTTTAGATTTCCAGTGGTTTTTTTCTGGGGCTACTCAAGGGTACTTTGTAAACCCCCCTCCAAAGTGTTAATAGTGTGGCACTTAGTATGATAACTTCATGGTGAATACTGTCACCTTCTTTTTCTTTAAAATAAAAAAGCACTGGATTAGACTGATCATTCTCATGCAAAAGGAAGCTTTTATCTTAGTGCCTTTACACATCTAAACCTGCTGTAGGAACAATCACTAATTTTTCACCACCTGCCTTTGCTAGAAAGAACTATTCAATAGATCATTAAAATGTGCGGTTTATGTGCATCAAGCTCATTGTTGTGCTTCACACAATCATTAAAAACCTGATAGTGCCAGGGAAAAATCAGTTTATGAACTTACCCTTTAGTCTTTGAATACTTGTCTTCCATAGCTTTTGAGGTTTGCTTGTAAATTATTAAATGTTTCAATTTTTTTGTTTTAATTCCTGCCTAAAATAAAAATCAGATTTGTATTGTTTAAAAACATGCAGCTAATGGATTCCTATAGAGGAAACACCTGTTACTAGTAAGGAATTAAAGTGATGTTTCATATCCCCATGAAAGTGAATAAAGTGCTCAAGGCACCGCTTAGACAATAATACCTTCAACCAAATTCAACAAAGGCCATCAATCACAACAGAAAACCTTGATGAAATGTTTTCATTACTTTGTGAACAACAAAAGGTATCTTCTGGGGTGGGGAAAAGAAATAATCCTTGGGGTTATTTTGACTGATTAATTATACAAATGGATTGCCTCTTTAGCAAAGAAGTGGTTGCAAACAACATTACAGAGCACAAACTTCTCTGCATCTCTCAAAGTTTGAAGGTAATCCTCTGCATTTAAATGGCAAAGAAAAATGCATAATATTAAAAGTTTTAATGGTATGGAAACTGGGAAACACAGCCATCCTTTGAAAGTCAACCTTCTCTGAATTTTCCAATGCTGTTTTCCAGTGAAATTTTCCATTGATTTCAGTAAGGCTTTTGACAAAGTCTCCCATGATATTCTTGCGAAAAGACTGGTAAAATGTGAGTTGAATTAGGTAACTGTTGGATTTGTAGCTGATTGACCAAACCCGAAGAATACTCATTAATGGTTCCTTGTCATCCTGGGAGAAAGTGACAAGCGGGGGCGCTGCAGGGTTCTGTCCTGGGCCCATTGTTGTTCGACATCTTTATAAATGACTTGGATGAAGAAATTGAGGGGATTCTTATCTGATTTGCAGATGACACCAAACTGGGATGGGTAGCTAATGCCACCGAAGATAAAATTGGGATTCAAATGCCCTTACAGATTGGAGACCTATGCCCGAATTATCAAAATAAATTTAAATAGGGGCAAATGTATGATTCTGTACTTAGGCAGGAAGATCCAGCTGCACAAAAAATAAGATGGGGGACATCTGCCTTACTAGTAGTACACGTGAAAAGGATTTAGGGTCTTAATGAACCACAAGCTTAACATGAATAAACAGTGTGATGAAGCTGGGAGGGGGGTGGAGAGAGCTAAGTTTGTATCAAAGAAAATAAGAAGGCAAAAGCCCCTAAAGATAACAAAATAAAACCTACAACCAATGGAGTTTCCCCTCCATATTTAAAGCCTTGATTTTTGTGAAGAGTTTATGTTACTCATGGTTGTTCAAGAGCGATTACTATACAAGCAAGAAACATTGTGATTCAATGTCTGCATATGGACTTAATTATATAGAATAAGGTCTGTGCCACTTCCTTCAACTAATAATATATTAAAGGTAGCACATATAAAGTAACAACAGCTTAATTCTGTATTTCAAAGGAGATATTAACATCTTAAGGTTGGGGTCAAGGGCTTTTGAGGGTAACTATCTTAATTCACTGTCTAGACTCTACTAACTTTCATAATGCCTTCTATACTTTTCCAGTGGATAAAATCCATACTGGATCATTATCACCTTCTAAAACAAACGCAAAGCAGCTGCTTTCTGGACGGCAGTTTCTTCTGCATATTTATATAGTATGTTCTCCCTTCTGCTCCCTAATTCCTTCTTTAAGAAAATGCAACCTATCTGGTTGACAAAGTGGCATAGAAATCATTGTTGGTTGTCATTCCACCTATCGTTAATCATTCATTTCCGTTTGACTCAATTGCTTAAAAGACTAACATCACAGAACAGAATGAAACCACACACAAGTATAAACACACGCTCCCAAGCAAGATCTCATCTCTATAACTATTGTGATGTTCACAATAAACAAAAGCCTGATGGGGTTAAAAGGTTGGATGTAAAATGGGAAAGGAAATCCTTGAAATGACTGTTCAGCTCAGAAGTAGCCAATGAGGTGCTGTCTAGATGTTGTGGACTCCAGCTTCCATCAACCTTTGCTTGTCAGGGGAGGTGGTAACTGTGGTCTATAACATCTGGAGGGCACCATATTGGTTTAGCAGTACAGTCTGGTATGGTATATTTGTTACACACACCATCTTTAGTCACCAGAGTGCAGAAACTATCGGGACACCTACTACTGTTTCTACAAAGGAAACTTTGAAATCCATCTTCCAAGAAAATATGCTGTAGATTGGGGTGGAGGCAGGGTGAACAAATAAATACAAGGGACTGAAAGTGGATGGGAGTCACTTAGAACTGCTATAGAAACATGGAGGCTTCTCTCCAGATTCATGTTCTCCAACATGAACCAGTACAATATGATTTTTTCCTTTATATACAGATGGAATAATGATAGCAGGTAGCCTAAGAAGATCGTCAGGACAGAAAACAAAGAATAATAGAATCATAGAATTTGAGATGGTAAAGCCGATAACTAAAAATAATTTATAAATGACAAATGAATGGCATATTATTGCTGGGATCTAAGGGGATGGGCACAAACATACACAATTTGTTTGCAACATAGATTTCCCAATAAGTTTCCATGCCCTTCTTGCCAAGCTTTTTAATATGAAGTGTGGTGACCTCACTTGCAAATCTCTCTAGCCTTGCAAAAACAGCAAGTGCATAAAGTACACTGCCTTAAATGGGTGAGTCTGTTCTCATATATGGAAGTGACACCTGGTCCTTGGTGTCAAAGCCACACCCTGCTTTTCTTATTACTGTTCAGCCTGTCCTGCTTCTGGCTTGGCCATCACCAGCACAGCCACCTCCTTACCCCCCCCCCAAGGCTCTCCACTGCTTAAGAGGGATAAAAGGGCAAGAACCTCCATCTCTAGTTCCAACAATTTGCCCCCTTTGCTGCTTCCTCTGCTCAGTTTGAACCTGCCAAAGCATACCTAATCCTGACAGGGTCTCAGGACCTTTGACATATGTATATGGTCATACTGAGAACATTGGCAAGCCTTATGCATGAATGCTTGGAGCACTTTAACAATCTGAACTGGCTGTAATATGCCACTACATGTTTATATTCATAAGTAATCAAAATGTTGATTCATAGTATTAAGAATAAGAACTGGCTTCCATCACCAACACTACAAGTTTTCAATTTTTTTGACAGCCCAGAATACCATCTGCCACTGGAGATACACATCTTTGAATCTGGATGTATAATTCAAGTATAAAATACAGTTCTGTGCATCTGTTTTTAACCTAGCAGCTGTAGATTTTAAAAGTTATACTCCAAAAATGTTATTTTAAGACATTGTGTATTAAATATCAATGAGGATTTTCATTTTGTTGCACCAGTTTCAAATATGTTTCCCCATTTCCTTCTTCTTCTAATAATCAGAGCCAGGGAAATAAACAATCTGTAGCTCTCAAAACAAGGTTTGAAATTTCATTAGTTAGTATGGCGTATCAGGTAGGCTCATTTATCATTCATTCCCGGAAACAAAGCCATTCATTCATTTAAATGAGAGGTTTCCGTACATTACATTGAGGGAAATCACTAAGAAGTGAGATTCTGCTGCTAAATGAGGTGCAGAAGATGTTTCTCCACCTCCTTATTTCAATAAGAAAAGTAAATCACGGTGGAAAGGGCTCTGTCTTTCACTGTAATTAGAATTCATGTAAACATAAACCCTCTTCAGATGTTTTGGGCAAAGGCTTGTGGGTTTAGGGAAGGCAACGGATGGGGACATGCACACAAGCCTTCCCCTAATATTCTCATGTGTGCTGAATCCACATTCACACATTGGCCTTCCTACAAAGTCCACCCTTCCACACTGAAGAAAGTTCAGACGGTGGATTCAAAGCATATTGACATGACTGTGCTTAGAAACTTCTTCATGACTGAGAACCCTGATAACACAGTGTTCATGATAGCAGGGAGGATTATATGCATGTTTAGTTGAACGCACTTTTTAATTATTTTCAGAATTTCTCTCTTAATGAACAGATGCTTAATGAGCTAGCATGAAGTCAGCACATGCAAGGACACTGGAGGAGAGGGATGAGTGTACTTCCTTACCCCTCCTATGTTCAGTTTGCCTGCATGCAGGCAAATGCCTGAATATTGGTGAGGGAATTAATGCATGGCTTGTGAACAGATATATTGTCAATATTTCTCTCTAGTCTTTAGCTAATTTTAAAATATGCTGATTTATATTTTGATTCTTTTAGGTTAACTTGTTTTTAACACCTGATTTTTATCACTAATTTCAATGTATATTTTATGTAAACCATTTAGAGGTTTTAATGATTAAATGGAATATAAAACATATTAAAATAAATAAAATAACCAATGAGGCCACTACCTACCAGATACCTGACATGACAATACCATGTGACACAGATTATCTTAGAAAGATCTAGATCTTTGTAATAGTTAGCTGAATGAGTAATGGGTAAGAAACTGATACATAATCTAGAGAAGATGCAAGTGATGTTAATTAGGAGCTTCCTCAACTCGGTAGGAGTTTCTGTGCTAGATAGGTTTGCGATCTCTGTAAACTAGAAGTACATCAAATCCTCTCAAGATGTCACCACCCATTTTGACCTGGATGAACAGGAGAACTAGATCTGAGTGTCATCAGCATACCAATGTCATTTCATTCCAAATCTCAATAAACTTTTGAAAAATGCATTTTAAGCACTTTTATGGTGATTGCTTGCAAAATATTTCAAAATAATGACAGCAATGTTATTATCTGCCTATTCCTTTGACACTTCTCAAAGCAAAAAGGAACTGTCTCCTTAGGTTTCATACCAAGCACACACAATGTTTAAATTTTTTAAAAATATTATATTTCTTTGCAAATTCTACGATATATGAAGAATTCTAATAGTAGCAAACAAGCATACAAAAACCCAATTCACATTATGGATACAGTAACCATCAGATAACCCAGTATCTTCCTACAAAAAAACAAACAAATTATTAAGATTCAAATGGGAGAAGCAATAAAATGGCTACCTTGCATAAAGAAGAATCTTGAAAGAAGCTGCTGGCTGGAATTTGCTGAATCAACTGTCTGTATGTCATCCAGACCCAAAGCAGGAGTGCTGCATTTGTATGCCAAAATATGTATATGGAAAGTTTGCTCTATATTTCACCATTTAGTCCATTTGTATTGCTTCAGTGCTTTAGTAAACCCCAGTGCTATTTTTCTAGAGAAAGAGGTGCTGGAATTCACCATGCACACCTCCCTCATTCTCTTAGAATGGCAATGGCACCCACCTGAGAGGGGCCAGAACTGAGTTCCGACTGAAAAAGCCCTAGTAGACTATTTTCAGAGTAGTATGTCCCAAATGTACATAATAAAGAATGTAAGCTTATTCTGGACAGTGATAGCAGCACAGAGTCATCAGCATACGGGAGCAGAGCAGAGGAATTCTGACAGACAATGGAGGGGCATGAGCATCAACATTATGGAGACAAGGGGCCAAATAATGTATAAATAAATTAAAAAAGAAAGGAGACTCAAATAGAGCCCTGTCTGACACCCTTAGAGCAGGAATTAAATTAGAAACCTGTCCATGCTATCCACATCTGAATTGGCTGAATGTTTGGTTATATAGACATCTGATGATGAATAGTAAATGTTTACTCATCAATGTTTTATATAATGTAGACCACAGCAATTCCCCTGAGAACAAATCAAAGGCATACCTATATCAAAAAAGGGAGTGAAAAGCTTACCACCAGAAACAGAACCACACTACGCAACTTCACAGTGGTGGTTTATAAAGCAAAATTACATTTGAAAAGGAAGAACATTTTTGAGTGTGAATCTCCCTCCAGTGTTTCCAATTAACATCCAGTATTTCCTTTTCATAAGCCAGCAGTTCTTTGATTCCCTCTTTGCACTCTAGCCCACACTTAAACACAATAAATATCCTCCCACCCCAGACAAGAGTAATGTAACTTTAGCAGTAGGTCAAGAATTAGGTGACTTTCCAGGCAGTGTCATTAAGACCAACCTAAATTGTCTGGGTATAATGAATAACTCCGTCTTAAATCCATGGAACTCCATTAACTGCTCGATGGCGCCTTTCAAGGTATTAAAACCTACCAGCAATGCAGACGAATTTATATTATATCTTTAAGGCTACAAGAGTATTAGGAAGAATGCCAACAAGATGAGCCACCATGTGTTAAGGATTAGCATGCTGTTTGTCACATTCAGATCACCTGACTCTGCTTCGCAAGCATGCTACCTCCAATTGTCACTGATTGTACAGTGAATTTGTCCAAACTCCAAACCGATAGCTTTGTTTCCCTAGAACAGTATACTAAATTTCCAATCCAAGGCAAAAAATAAGTTAGAAGACCATGTTCCCACCTGTATTTTTGGACTATAACCCCAGTGGGAGAGATTATTTGTTATCTGATCAACTTGCTTTCTCGGATGAACAGAGACAAAGCCTGGGTAGGGCACTCAAGAGGCAAGTGATAGAATTATGGGGATCCAGCAGGTAATATAGTAATGTTTTTCATGTATTCTACTGACATAGGAGGGAGTTTACATGCACATGCACTGACCACACTCATGGAAACCACATTTCTGCTATCAGTGTGAAAGAGCATCATGTGTGTCTTTGTAAGGCATCACCAGAGTGGCTGGGGAAACCCAGTCAGATGAGCGGAATCCAAATAAATTGTTGTTGTTGTTACTTGTGGACACCTGTACATCTGTACTTCACACTGAAACACACAGCTGCTGTGGAGTTGTGATTACTGTGTGCATGTCTGTGTGCGGGGGTTGTCATTTTTAAGTACAGGGCAAGTCTTTTAAAAGAGGCACTGTGGGTACAGAGTACACTGTATGATTCCACTTCCCCCTCACATATACATACAAGTCTTATTTGCAGGTCAAGAAAGTTACTGTGTTCTTTCAGTGCCAGCCAAAGTTAGAATATTCTACTAGCAAATAATATATCTCTTATTTACTTGATATTTTATACCAGCACTCAAATGTGTTTGATTTTTACAGTACTGCAAGCAGACTACTTTTGCAGCTGGGTTCAGGATGTTCATAAGAATGTATCTTTCTTTTTTGTGGGAAAGTTCAAGAACAGCTTATCTACTTCAGATTATTTCTTGTGCATTTTCCAGTGAAACAAACACATAAGGTCAGCATCTGCTTAATGTTATGACTCCTTTATGTAGTATAAGGGACTAAAAGTATACCCTGAAGACAAATCCCTCTGCGCTTAAAAACTTAACATGAAAGTGATGAAATGAAGCTTCCCGTGCAGACATATATTAAGAAAGAAAGTTTAAAAACAAACGGAGAGAGGACAGAGTTTGGGAAGTTGTAGCAAAATAGTCAAGGAATAATTTCTAGGACACTGTCAGGCTTTAATGTTTGTACATACAAATCATGAAATGGAATGGCTTTAGGCTGCAGTCCCAGCCTAGAAGCAAGTTCCACTGAATTCAATGGAACAAATATTTCTGAACAAATAGGATTGGATTATACTATAAAGCATTTCAAAGTAAGTTCGAGTTTGCATAATACACTTATGAGGAAAAAAGCTAACACATTAAGGACTCTCGCACCTGCTCTTAGCCACCTTTTATCTCCTTTGACAGGGCACTTTTACGCTTGAGGGCCCTCAAAAAACTTGTTACATGTAAGAAAGGGAGACACAACTTTAAGGGAGGACCCATCAGATACAGCTTTGTGCATAAAGGCTGGGTTCAGTCTTCAGCATCTCTAGTTGAGAAATCACAGAAAACAGGACTAGGAAAGGCCTTCACAGAGACTTTGGAGAGCCACGGATAGCTGGAGCAGACATATGTTCTGGGATATATGAGTCATTGGTCTTAGAAGAAGAGAGCTTGCTATGGTTAACTTTCCTCATGAAGTAAATCCTTGAGTTTCCTTTAGAGTCAAGATGATAACTTGTAAAATGAGGAAGAGGCCTCTGAGTTCAATATGATGGGTGTTGTCCCCCTAATATTGCAGCAGTTCAAGGGTTGTAATCAACCAAGTCCTACTCAAAGTAGACCCACTGAGAGGAATTCAACATCACATTCTTTTGATCTTTCCATCAGTTCAAGCATTTCTGCTTGCCAGATGCATTTGTATATGTTATCTTTACTAGTATATTCACTTTTTATTAATAATATGCGCATTTTTAAAATCATTGATTCAAATATTGCATTGCAACATTCAGATAAGTATGAATTTTGAAAACTGGCTATGTTTTGGTTCTCATACTGTTTCAGAAAGTGAAAAGTTGATGAATTCACCTTTAAATGTAAACTGAACTGAATTTCTCCCCCAGCTCTAGAAAAGACTAAGGAACATATCATCACTCTCATGCTTCTTGTGATAGAACAGTGCTGTTGACAAGAACAATACTGGTGACAAAATCTTAAGAGGGATTTATTTTGTTTTGATTATAATTTTCTCTGGTAGTGGTTAATGTGTTTGTGCCCATCTGGAACTTTTTTTCTATCAGATTAAGACTGCTGATAAGCCACAATGATGCAAATCTATGAGTTTGTGCTTAGTTTTCTCAGGAATTGGCTTTTCCAACCATTCATTCATTGGTAAGTTGATCACGTGAAGACTGCTGGAATTTCTGCACATTTTACACTGTGTAAATATCAAGAGCCCAGAATTGAAGACTGGCCTAATAGCAATGTTGCTTTTAATAAAAGGCTGTGATCCTTAGCATGATGTGGATTACCGATAGTCTGGTAAAATGAAGCAAACTAATTGTAAGCTGATTTGCCAGTTGCCTTCATGAGACTAAACTGCTGTTATTTACACCAAATGCGGTCAAGTATCCCTTTAATGCAGACATGGATTACGCACATTCAGTGCAAGATGACATAATCCAGAAAGCACACTGAAATGTAACAGAAAGTCCAACAAAATCAGAAGCCAGCTGTTGGGTGCTTGCAATTAATTTGGTAGCTGCCTTGAAGGTTTTTAATGAAGGATCAGCAACCAAGAAATGACACAATACAGATCATGATCGCAATGACCAAAAAATTAAACATTTTATTGCATTGTTGCATGTAAGCAGAAAATTTAAGATCAATTTAAATTTAAATTTAAGATCAATTTAAGCAAAGCAAAACTTAACCGTGACTATTTTTGCTGTTTACTTGTGTGATTCTTTCAATCTTCTTTCTTTAGTGAGGACATGAAAAACAATTTTCAGTTATTTCTCTCCCCCCTCAAGTCATTATAAGAAATCTGTTATATGTTCTCCCGTGGTTTCCCCCTCTCACTTCTGTCAATGCATTTAAGAGAAAAATAGAATTGCAATCACTGTAAAACAAATTCCAGGAATGACAATTTTGGGTGCTGTTCTTGCCTATTCCGTTGAAAGCCAAAGGTTGAGGAACTCAAAATTCAGTTCATCTGGCTTTGATTTTTTTTTAAAAAAAGAGGCAGATAGCATAAAATATTAAAGTGTTTAACAATCTGAAAGTAGGGGATTTGAACACATAACTTATGCACTGTAAAGATCTGCATGCCTTACCTTAGTGCTGTACTTTATAGCACATAAAATGTTAGGGGTTAACAATATAATCCTATGTATGCCTACCCAGAACACACAGACCTCAATGTGAGTATGGCTGTTTTAATAGGATCATATATACTCACAGCAAGCTCAGCTAGTGTGTGCCAGCCAAAACAGGATTACTGAAAAGCAAGAAGAAAGTATAAAAATGCTTATAGGAACTCAAAGGTTTGCAGAACTACATCTTTAGGGGGGAAATTAATGGCAAAGCCACAGAATGCTGAGTGTCAAGGTGCTGGGGAAGGGGAGAGAACAGAATGAAGTCCCCTCAGAGAGAGTTATGTGTAGCTGTTTAGCATCAACCCTGAACACAAACATTATATACTGTAACATTTTCTTGAAGATCCCAAACATATGTGCCTCCTCATGAGAGAGATGACTTCTTCTCTTCTAAAAGGGAACAGGGTGTGGCAAATGTATCCCCCATGTCAAACCAAATTTTTTAACATGGACTTGCTTGGTCACCTGTATTATTGAAAATGTAGCATACGTATGTGTTTTTCTGCCACATTTTCTAATGTCTGGTAAAGTTCTGGGGTTTATCCTGGGGTAAGGTTTCAAGCAATTTCCCATGGATTACTTGGACACCTGCATTTTCCCTTAGAGCAAAGGGGGAAGAGGGGACAAGTTCACACTTGAAAATAGATATGCATAAAATAGCCTGAGACGAGCTCCCAATTTTGCCTGTTCTGCAGTCACCTAGTTTGCCTTGGATTTAACACGAGGGATGGGGACAGAAAGTACAACTGATTCACTTTCCTGAGCTCCGTGCATATTATTATTAAATTCATATGGGTGGTCACCAATAACATCCTCAGGGTGTCTTTCATCTTCATGTCTGCCACTGCCACAAATTATTTACTTTATAAAAATTGTAGAACGACTGTTTCAGAATCACAATTTCTCTCTTTCCACCCTTATATTAAAATAATGTTTCTAGCCATCATCGATGAGGGCTACACTTTAGAATGGATCCAAAATGAGACATCTTCACTGTAGATAGGGATCTGTTCACAGTTCCTTCAATAACTTATATTGTTAACACTTGATGTCCCATGCTGTCATACTGTTGTTATCCGAATCCTTGGGGTTTTTTTCCCCTGCTATCAGGACATCACAAAATAGAGTAATTACATTCCCAAATTCAGCAGCTATTACATTACATTACAGGTTCAATTCCCGTAAGGAAGAACTGCATATTCCTGCACTTGGGGGGGGGGTGATCCTTAGGGTCCCTTTCAACTCAGCTTGAAAGGGACTGAGAGAAGGTACTTCCTCTAGCAATTTATGATGATTAGGTGGCAACAACATACCATCTGACAATGAACTTTTTTTTTTTGTCAACTTGCAAAACTGCAAAAAGAGGGCATAATTTATTGTGTAGAACTGCTGGAATTTCAAGGATTTGAGCTACAAACCTTTTTCCTATTTCCACCCTTCACCTTCTCAGATCCAAAACACAAGCTTATTACCCTCCTACAAAAGCCAGAGGAACAGAAGGAGCTCTGAAAGAACCACCGTCGTCTGGTAATTCAGTCTCCAACATGATGCGTTTGAAAGATAAATGGCCAGATAATCAAAGATGCTTCTCTAGTCAAAATCTACACGGACAGTGTGCAAATAATCCTGTGGAAGATAAAGCACCTATTACCAGCACAGAGTGTAAGTCCCTCTAAGCAAGGTTTCGCCTGTGCGAATGACTGATACCATCTGGAAGCAGAAGATTGACAAGCCAGAAGACAGTTAAAGATAACAACAGGGCACCTGAGATTCACTGAGGGAATTTATCACTGTCACAGTGTGCGATAAGTGGCACACTGCAAGTGTTTCCAGCCTTTAATGGTTTCCCCTTCCCCACTCTCCTTAGTCTCATATTTTTTTTTCAGATTCCCCAGGCTTACTTCACATACAAGTAATGCAATGAGGTCACTTTATTCCAAATTGTAGCTTTATTTTGTGTGCGTTGTTGTTGTTTTATAAAATGGATGCAATTGGCCTATTTTACTATTTCACAACAGGGAAAAGGTGAGCATGAGAAAAAACAATTCCAAGTCCAAGGAGGAAAGCAAGCAAGAAATTGTATCACTAAAATGCTGAGGGATACTTTACAATCTCATTAAATGGCAGTAAGTGCTTGCCAACCTCAGAGAAACCAATGCCAGGGGAAAGCATGTGTGAAACAGAGCTTCCTAATCTTCTAGGTACCTTACATTTTGTTTTCCATATTCAAATCCCAATTTAAGACTTCTTTTTTTGGTGTGCTTTAGCAGATGGGGCTAAATACATCCAGTTCCAGGGTGTTTAAAGCAGAGGCTGGACAGCCATCTGTTGGCGGATGCTCAAGCTCCAGCTTTCCTCTACTGAACAGCGCCATACAAAGATCCCTCCAACTCCATGGTTCTGTGAAAGCATAGCTTTCAAAAATCCTAAATTGGAAGTATGCATTGCAGTTTTGAAAAAGATTTGGTACTGATCTCTTTGCAACCTGAGCTTTTAAATCACCATTGGATGTTTGTTTTCAAATTATTTGTGACAGATTTGGGATTCCCCATGGACACATGTGAATAGTGTTGGAATGTTATGGGCTTCCTTGATATTCCTTTCCTTTCCCCGTCAAACAGAATACCTATCACGAGCACAAACAGTGGTGATGATGACAATGTTTTGTATGCTACTATTCTGGTGTTCTTTTTGGTACTGTTTAGCTTCACTTATGTATTTAGGCTAGCCTGATCATAGTGCTTTATACAATGTTGTTTGGTTTAAGATGTTAAATTGTTGTTGTTTAGTCGTTTAGTCATGTCCGACTCTTCGTGACCCCATGGACCAGAGCACGCCAGGCACTCCTGTCTTCCACTGCCTCCCACAGTTTGGTCAGACCTGAGTGCTCACTGGAAGGACAGATCCTGAAGCTGAGACTCCAATACTTTGGCCACCTCATGAGAAGAGAAGACTCCCTGGAAAAGACCCTGATGTTGGGAAAGATGGAGGGCACAAGGAGAAGGGGATGACAGAGGACAAGATGGTTGGATAGTGTTCTTGAAGCTACCAGCATGAGTTTGACCAAACTGCGGGAGGCAGTGGAAGACAGGAGTGCCTGGCGTGCTCTGGTCCATGGGGTTACAAAGAGTTGGACACAACTAAACGACTAAACAACAACATAATTGCACAAGTGGAGTTTGTGTGCATGTATGCTCTGTTAACAAGACTCAATGAGCACAGAACGACAGGGCCAGAAACTGTGATACTGATCACACACTGAGAAAGAGGAGTCACTACCACAAACAACTCTGGAGCCAACTGATGATTCCCAGGTAATCCTCCCCCTATGGTGTGGGCAGGGTGGTCCCTCCCCGTACCTGTCCTGATCACCTGGAAACGCCTCCCCGGGCGGGATTGGACAACTGGCTGGGGTAGGCGGAGACCTCCAGGTATCCCACCTAGGATCCAGGGGGCTGCACGCAACCACGCAAAGGGTGCCCCCCACTTAATGTGTGGAGTGGTCATTATGTGGGCAGCTTCATAGACATTCTACTTCCGATACATCTAGAGTGAAAATATTAATTATTACAATTCACCTCTGCTGGATTCATCTCTACTGGATTATGTTCACCTGAGCAGACCTCAAAAATGCATTGTGCTACCAGAGTTTTGTGGTGGCTCAGAGCAGATGCCCTCACAACACACTAGAATAATAACATGTGTGGTCCTCAAAGTTAATGTATTGCTTTTGCTTTTTTCAGAATGCTTCTGCTAGTGCTTCAAAGAGCAGAACCTTCACTGAGGGCATATTACACATTACCTTAATTATGTTTATATTGAAGGCAACTTTAGGAATTCTATAGGGAAAGAGGCTTAAATTGTCTCACACTGCTCAATAATCAGTATATGTGCAGCAACTTGAAGAAAAACCTGGAGGGGAAGTGGGGAAAAAAACCAGCCAATCTCTTACTGCATTTGCTATTGAGCAGGTCAAGTACAAAGGGGCAGTAAATATTTACAAGCATTTTGGTGGAGCTCCACAATAAGGTATTATTTACTAGGAGCAGTGTAAGCAGACTTGCTGTGCATAATGGGACTCTAGCATAGCACAGTCAGGATATTAATTTGTATGAATAATGAATGTCATGCTACCGTGGTAGCAAGAAGTCTACTTCACGGTGAAACTAGGGAACCTGAAATGTGATCCTTCTCCCTAATTAAGTTGAGGGTTTCTTCCATTTTTTTTAATTATATGATTTTAAAAGCTATGCAAAATTTATAACAGAATTCCCCATCTCTATGAGTGAGTATTTCTACTTTTTAGAAGACAAACAGTTCTATAGCCAGGCAAAGATGTAATGTAACACATAAATATGTTAAAATAGACCAATGCACATAAATTTGAATTGTATGTGCAGCCTTAGCATTCACAGAGTATTTCAAAAGTGGGGATGGGGCTAGATGTGCAGCCTATCTAAACAATAATATCCCAGTTCTTCTGAGACTACTTCTTATTTAACAAGGGGATAACTTTTTTTTTTAAGTTGGAGATCTTCAGATTTCTACATCACTATTGCTACATTTTTATCTATTGTACCTGCAAGGAAATCGGGTGCAGGGGGGGGCATCTATACTGGGACAAATTAAAAAGGCAGTCAGAAGGGACTCCAAATACCTGAGCTCTCCCTGCAGATGTTGGGGTGGGACCAGCATGCTGCACAATGTTGAGGCTGGCTCAAGGAGACACCACTCTGTTCGACCCTTGACATGTTAGCTAATGCATGGTAGGAACATATACACTGGACCTCTGTTTCAAGTGGAACAAAAAGAAATCTCTATTTAGGCCCCGCCAACCAGGAGACAGAGTGGGAGCATGAACAAATGCAAAACACAAACAATGTTGGCTTCCCTTGGTAATTGTTATTCATTCTTGAAGAGCAGAACTGTTTGGTTGAAAGGTATGCAAAAATGGCATGTGCCAGCAATTTTAATAAATCTGAGTTAGGTATGAGAAGTTTGGAATACATAGCTCTACCAGACCCAATTCAGCCATATCGCCTCAAGTCGAACAAAATGGTAGTTATCGCAAGGCAAAATCTTTCCTCATCATTTTTTTCAAGTGAAATGTAAGATACATATTTTATTAAATTTATTTTTTTAAGCTACAAAAATAAACATATTGAAACTAAATGTTCACATTAGGAAAAAGTGACACATGGCCTGCTATATTCTTGAAATATTCTATATTCGTTCCAGAACATTGTGAACATTGCTCAATGCTTATAATAGCTTGAATAACTCCTTCCTGAACTTGCATTTAAAATATTAATTTCCACAAATCCATACCTCTGTCACTCAGATGGGAACATTTTGTCCAAATTTCACTGCTGGGATGAAGTCCATGAGACCTTCCAGCTCCTATGGGGGTTGTATTTGGCTGCCAATGAAAAGGAGTCATGTGTGACCATATTTGGGACATGTCATAGCATCACATTGGCCTCTTTCCTTCAGACACAGCAGCACACACATGGGCCTCATTTAGTGGCATGGAATTAAATGGCTGTCAATGTTGACTGAGTAGGAATTTTGGGGGTGCTCCTTTTTCACCTACTCCATACAAATATTGATTTGGCTTGGATGGATTTGATGCAGCTGTTTGGCTTACTGTCCTAACTTATAGCGCATAGTGTGCGTAGGAAAGTTTGTTGTATCATTGCCATGGTAAATGCCTGAAGGCACCTTTCAAGTGAACAGCATTTGAGCAATCAACTTCACTGTACCACTCAGCTCATATTGACAGATGCTCTTGGGCACTGTAACCTTTACTGTGCTGAATGCTACCCAGCATGTGTAGGGTGGATAACAAGAGCCCCTTTCTGCTCACCTTCACAGTGAGTTGGCAATGAAACTTCCCCTTCTGGCTATAATGGTATGGAGGACTGAGCCAGGGTGATGTTACCCTTATGAGAAGATACAGGGATTGTACTTCAGTTGTCTCAATCTAAAGCAGCCCTCAGAACTACTTTAGCTTAGGTTTGGATGCTGCAGGTTCTTTATAGATTAATCAATGGTTTTGTGACCTTTCATCTGTATTTTTTCCTCATGGGGAAAGAATGGGGGCAATGGCGGGATCCCTAAATTTGCATAACTGTTCTGAAATAAGTGATGAAAAATACTTTCCCCAATTATATGCAATGTACATTTTAACTGCTATTAATAAACTCACACTTCCGTGCTAGTCTTTTCAGACATTATATAAGTAATATAGCAAAGCACAGAGTGAATTGTTCAGACATAAGATGTCTGATGATGTGTTGAGTGATGTTGAACTATAATCATCTCAATCTATATAATCTTTGATGAGAGGGGGAACTCGTTCCTATGCGCACACACCCACAGCTTCACACCTCCTTTTGTCCTTTTCATATTTGAACTTGATAGAAAGGATAATTTCTTAAAACTTGTTGCGTCTTATGCAGTCAGGCAAGAATTATAAGAGGGAAAATAATGTAAAAACAAAAAGGAGAGGAGATACAAGATTCATGTTGATTGTTATAGTAGACATGGACACATGTTTACAATGCTTCTTAAACATTTGCGTACAATAATTTAATGGAAATGTGTGCAGATTTTTTAAAAACAGCTGCAAAAAACCACTATGTAGCTAATCACAGAGTTAAAAGAAAAAAAGAGGAGGTCTTAGAAAGGAATTATAAAGTGATTAACTACTTCTTTCTCAATTCAGTCACTGAATCATAGGACATGGCATAGTAGAATAACCAGCAATGTGGTGGAAAATTATATTTTCGTTCACAACTTTTTGCTCAACTCTGAACAAGAGCTTTATTTGTTCATTCATTCAGGATATTTATAATTCACCCTTTATCCAAATGAGCACTATAAGCAATTCTCCTATCAAAGAAGTCTCACTATTTATTTCTATTATACAATGCATCAGGTATGGTAGACACTTGGAAGGTCAACAGTAATCCCCTTCATTTGTTGAAAGTATTTATGAGGACCTTCAGGAACAAGCCAGATAACACTGCTCTTGCAAATGCTCTCATGGGTCATTAGTGAATGTAAGTTGGGCATGTAAGGTGTGACTCTATCTGCATATTGGGGGTGGAGGGGAGTATAAGGTAGAGTTAGCCAATGCAGTGATCTCCAGATGTTGGACTAAAACTCCCATCCCTGAACATTTCCCATACTGACTGGGGCGATGGGAGTTGTAGTACAACAACATCTGGATAACACCACATTGGCCACCACTGGTCTACAGTATCTCAAAAATGAAGGAGGAATACTGGAACAATCTGTGTTGGTATATGCATAATGTCTCTTCATACAGCCACTGACTGTTTTTCATTCATTTACTGACCAATTTCCTGGTAAGTTTTGAAATAATGGTAGTGGTTCATTCTGCAGTCATGGAGGACTAATTAAGTTGGTCTGCATTCAGAGATCATCATGATGCAGGGCTCTGCCTCCCTATTCTCAAGGTAAGAGGCTATGGATTCAGAGGTTACATCTGGCTAGAAAGAGAATGTGCCTCTTGAACCAAATTGTGACACCTTCTCAGAAGTTCCAACACCAGAGAGCCTTTCTTGCTTGAATATGAAGCTATAGTAGAACCATGGTAACCTCCTCCCTATGTGTGTGGCTCAGCAACTGCATCCCAGTTATGGACCCATCCACCACCACCTCCTGGAGGGTTGGCAGTTATCTACTTTCACAAGCTTTCAATGCTTATTGCTGTTGGTTAATTGCATTTTAACTTATGGTTACAAAGCTTGAGATAACTTGTAATGAAGGGTGATATAAAGAGTCAAACATGTAAGTAAGTAAATAAATAACAAGTTTATGCTCCCCTCAAAAGTGTCCCCCATTCTTAGTTCAACATGTTGTCCAGTGTTATCCCCCATCTCCTACTTTTTTGCGTTAAGATTCCCACATGTTTAGACTTCTGGCAACTCACTTCATGTAGATCTTATGGCAAGTGGGAAATCACCTTGCAGTGAGCAATAAAATAGTTGCTTCAATCCAACAGGGAATCATATAAAATTTAAAATAATGACTCTCGATGAAATTCACATACTGTGCAGAGTCAGCAAACGGCTATACTAAAGAAAACTTATTCCTAAATTCAAAATGAGGACCTATGCAGCGAAGTATTGAGATACTTCCTCAGAGGAGCAAATTTTACACTACAGGAACAGCAAATTGAATGCCACTTTAGCTACCAGAGACTACTTTCAGAAGAAAGTAAAAGGAATATAATAAAGACAGGCAGGGTGGCTACACAGGCTATAACATTTTGGTAATAATAGTAGAATGAGGGCAACTAATCTGGTATCTTCCATTAACAGTAACTTGAGAAAAAGACCAATTTTATCCTGAAAGAAATATATGGTCTCTGAAAATAAAACTTGTCTGAAGCAGCTCTCAATGAGATATGAAGACCAATTCTTAAGTGTTTTTTATACTACCATTTGGTGCAGTCATCACACAAGAATAGTATGTGTTTACCTCAAAAACAAAAAAATGTAATTCATTTCATGTGGGGCAATCCATGAAAATTGTTTTAACATTGCAACTGGTTCAGAAAGCTGCCACTCAATTGGTATTATTCCAAGACCAAAGAAGCTAAACTGGGCACCAGTGTGTTTTCTGGTGCAGTCTGTCATGCTCATAAATGCCAACTGCTGGAGAGCCATGAAGTTGCCAAAATGATGCCCTCCAGATTTTGTTGGACCACAGCAACTCCCATCATTGGCCATGCTGTCTGAGTCTATTGGATATTGGGGGGCACCAGTGGCATAGCATGTGTTGCCAGCACCTGGGACAAGGCAAGGATGGGGGCCCCCAACCTCATTGTGGGCATCACATGGGAGGCAACAGGTGGTATTTGCTTGCTGCACCTCTGTGGCAGCTGCTGCTCACAAAGGTCACCAGCCAGTTGCCGTGTTCACCCTCTCAGCTCAGTGAGGTCCTGGCAGGAGTGGTGGCTGTAACCCTTTGGTTGGCTTGGCGGCAGCTCAGCAGAGATGGAGCCACAGCTGCAGCAGGTCTAGGGCAGCAGAAAACAGTCCAAGGCACCAAGCACAGCCCTTCCCCGGTTGTCTCTCCTTGGCCGCACAGCTGAGAGAAGAAAGAAGGCCAAAAGGACTCAAGGCCAGTGTCCTTGTCTCCCTTAACCTCGCTGCTGTTGCTTCCACCACCTTTTCCTGATGAGCACAGCATTGCCACTGGGAACAAAGGCACTGAGCCACCACTGGCTCACATGCTTATAGGCAACTATATTTCAGAGACTTTATGCATATCCTGATTCTCTGACAGAGCTCTTACTTAAGGAAATTCATAAGGTATCTAGGCATTTTGTAAAATAGAGAATGCATCAGAGGTGCCATATGCTATTAAAAAAAACCAAAATAAATATTTGGGTCCTTTACCTTCCAGTATGTTTTATGGGTTAGAAGGACATCCACATCAAAATGAGATCTGGGATCATAAAAAAATACATCCTCAGATACAGAGCTTATCCTACATGGTGTCCTGTTGCAATTTGGAGAAGTCTCATGAGAGTCTAGCATAAAACAGAACATGAAGCAAGGTTCTTAGAATGTCAGCACATTTGTAATCACAATTTAAGTGTCTCCCATAAATTGAGTCTTGTCCTCTGTGACTAGAAAGTACAGAATGAAAATATGCTGTTAGTTCATGATTTACATAGGACAAAACATACTCTCTAATGCTGTTAAGTAGGTGGGGGGCGTATAGATATATTTCACGCATATGAGTCTGTCCTATGTCTCCATTTCTAAGCCCTGTATTAGTGTTGTAATGCTTCTAGATCACACTTTTTTAAAAAAATTGAGTCAGCAAATGGATAGTCTGTAACATCAGAAAAGATGTAGTGTTAGAATTGGCTATTATGCAATTAGGTTTTATACGTTTCCATATGTTATAAACTGATTCTTGACACCCAAGAGACAGTTTTTAGCCATATCGATGGGAAATAGTATGTTATGTTGTCCAGTGGTTTTCATGTTATTTGATCTATAGGCAATATGTGCTCCTCAAAGGCACATTAATGGGTTTAAGAAAGTGAAACAGCTCTCTGTCTCTTAGTTATGTGGGTATCCTATCCTCATATCTAAGTACGGAATAGTTGGGGAGAGGACTGTAGCTCAGTGATAGAGCATCTCTTTTGCATATAGAAGGTCTCAAGCTCAAGCTCTGGTTTGTCTAGGAAGGACTGGGGGGTGGGGTCTACCTGAAATTGCAGGGGTGCTGCTGGTCACAGCTAGTGACACCAATAGTCTCAGTATAAGGTAGTTAATTAATATGATCATATGTCATGACTCACCAAATGGTGCTTAAGGAATAAAGGAAGCATGTGGACTTTCTGTGAAAGCAAGGATAGAAGTCTGTCCATTAGTCTCTTTCCCAGTTTGGCTGCATTTTGACAATTTATTGGCCACTTCTCCAAAACTTTAAAATAGCTACAATATCAAAACAATCCAATAAATCAATTAATAAAAAAGAAATACATTACAATACTAAAAGCTGTCAATAGCACTGAATGACAAAAAGAACAAAACTTCTGTCATAAATAAAATATGAATTTCACTTAGTGCATCTCTTTATTAGGTGAAAGTGACATTTATTGGCCCCTGTGTAAAAGACAATCATCTGGTGCCCTAAGTCTGCCCACATCTCATTTCAAAACCATTTCCAGAGATTAAATAAACACATGAAAAATGACAAATGGCACCACTGTCCTAATTTATTATTATTGCCTTCCAAGAGCCCTTGCAGAGGCATTGTGCTGCTTTTAACTGACAAGTGAGCCAAGCCAGTCAGCCACCACACAAGAGTCACATCTCCCATTCCCAAGAGATAGTAAAAAATGCTTTTATTAGGGCCAATGAAAGGTGGTTCAGGAAACAGATATTCCTATGCATGATGGCAGCCTCAGTAACAGATTTATAATACATTGGAAAAGGCATTTCAGAGACTCAAAGTTAAGTTTTGGGGAGAAACTTGATTAAGTTTGGCATTTCAAGGTGAACTGATCTATTTTTGACTTTATGAAACAATGTGAGAACCAAAACACAGCAGTCCTTTGAAATTCTCACTTCTCCAAATTTTGTAAAGCCAAGAAATGTGTAAACTGGGGTAAGTGAGCATTAAATCCATATATTAGCAAAAATAGCATATTAAATTGCATTCCATTGTGGAAATGTACTTTACAGAAATGTATTTGAAGGTCACAGGGTGGGTTACAACATTAAAACACATTGAAAACAGTTTAAAACAATTTACTTTTGAAGGTGACCTGGAAACTACAACTAATCCTGAATGTGGCAGCTAGATTGGTGACAGGGAGTGGCCACCAAGACCACATAACACCGGTCTTGAAAGACCTACATTGGCTCCAGTATGTTTCTGAGCACAATTCAAAGTGTTGGTGTTGACCTTTAAAGCCCTAAACGGCCTTGGCCCAGTATACCTGAAAGAACGTCTCCACCGCCTTCACTCTGCCCGGACACTGAGATCCAGCGCCGAGGGCCTTCTGGTGGTTCCCTCACTGCGAGAAGCAAAGTTACAGGGAACCAGGCAGAGGGTCTTTTCGGCAGTGGTGCCCGCCATGTGGAACACGCTCCCATCAGATGTCAAAGAGATAAACAACTACCAGACGTTTAGACGACATCTGAAGGCAACCCTGTTTAGGGAAGTTTTTAATGTGTGACATTTTAATGTATTTTTAATCTTTGTTGAAAGCCGTCCAGAGTGGCTGGGGAAACCCAGCCAGATGGGCGGGGTATAAATATATTATTATTATTATTATTATTATTATTATTATTATTATTATTATTACCATCACAAAAGAAAGGTAGGTTAGGCAATTAGACAGAATTGCATCCAGACAAGTGCCTATTAGAAGAAATGCACCCTAAAATGCTTTTTAAAGGGTTTTTAAAGGGTTAAAGTTGATTTTTTAAAGGGTTAAAGGGTTCTTCTTAAATAAGAAACGGATGTGGAAAGGTGGAGAACTGAATTTAATATTGGGGGAAAATGAGAAACTAAGAGGATCTGAAATCAACAGAATCTCCTTCCTAATTTGTGTTCATCTCTACTCAGAAATAAGCCCTATGGTTAATAAGATTACAAAATTCCTGGTGTAGAAAAGATCAGTTTGCATTCTAGGATGAAGAATGGGCACTGTCCCTTTGACAATACAGATGCCAACAGTTATTTGAATCCATCTCTGGTATAATTGGAATTTACAGGCCTCTTGTAAGGTACAGAGTAGAAGAAGAGAAACATGTGACATTCCTTATATGAGCAGAGCTGGATGTTAACATTAGATGACACAGAAGAACCTATGATATCCATAAGACTGTTGTGACATGACTTATAGAAAAACAAGTGGCAATTCTTCTATGGATTCTAATTCTATAACAACACAGAGAAACTTCTGGCATTACCAGAGTGACCTTGGCACTGACTGGGGAGGAGGAAGGGGAGAGACACATTGCAAAAGCAACATTTGAAGCAGTGGGAAATCCTCATATGCACTCCTGCAAATTGAAATAAATGAGTTCAACATCATAGGACCTGTATATACCATTGGAAAAATGTATTACCAGAATATGCCACAATCATTAAAGGGTGCATAATGGATCTTGACAGAATGACATTCTTTTCTTCCCTGCACAGGCAGGAAATACATACAGCCTGACAGCAAACCATAAAGGGAATATAGATTATATTGCTATGAATATGTATATTACTGAAGTTTGGGACTGTGCTAATGTTGAGTGAATTGAATTATTATACCATGCTGAAAATCACCTAAAATAAAATTAACTGAAGAGAAGGATGAATTAAGGAAGATAATTATCAAAATGAAACAGAGAAAGAGTAATGTAAATACTGCAAATTTGAGCAATGAAAGGCAATTTGAAATACCCATCCAATATAACAGTGCATATAACTCAAGTTTTACTTATTTACTGGCAGAGCAATCCAAAGGATGGGGAATCTGCCCAGGTGAGAGGGCATGATCATCTGATGGAAGGGGTTCTCTCTCACTATGCTTGTTCCCTGCTCCAACTTGGGTGCTCCACCAAACAGATTGCCATTAGACAGAAAATCCCCCCTAGGCTGCGTGAATGAGCTCCCCTATTCTGGGAGGGGGAAGTTTTATTGTATTCAAACCCCCTTCTGGTCCAGTGAATTGGGCTGAAGTGGGTGGTTTGGGTTGCACAGCTACTTTAACTTGTATTTGTATAGCTTCTTTACCCCAAGTCACTCAGAACAGCTTACATTTAACGATGAAAGCTTGCAATGTAAGGCTTGTAATACAAAAAGAAAAGGGAGGGGGAGAGGGGACAAATAAGTATCAAATGTATCAAGTATCATACTGTTACATAAAGAAGTTTTGTAATAACCCTGTGGAATGGTCACTAGAGGAGACAAAGTTGCAAGGGTGACAGCCAAATGGCAGTTGGTCCAGCGAAGCCAATGGAGGGGGGCAGACTCTCATTCTCACCTCTCTCTTAGCTAAAAGCAGGTAGAATGGGTGCCGAAGGAGAAAATTATGAGAGAAGCAAATAGCAGCTGGTGTCAGACAAATGGCGTGCTCTGGCATGCTCTGGTCCATGGGGTCACGAAGAGTCGGACACGACTAAATGACTAAACAACAACAACAATCAGACAAATGGATGGATGGAGCTTTGATTCACCACCTCTCTCTTAGATGCAGCCAGAAGGACTGGCTGCTTGTAGAGGCACTATATAGAAAATTGACATAATATGGATAATATAAAACAGTGTATTGACATAGAAATCTAAAATTCTAATTTTCTCAAAGAGCCGGAAACTCCATAATTGGAGAATTGATGGGAGAGTCATCGAACAAGTCTATAGATTCCAATACTTGGGAGTTTGGTTACAACATAACCTTAGATGGAAGGCCCATGTAGCCTATGTTACAAATAGAGCCAAAGCTATCTCCTTGGCGATCTTGCGATTTTTCTTCACCGATGGGGCCCTTCATATCCCATCGGCGTTGAAAGTCTTCAAGGCCAAGGTGATCCCGACAATTGCTTATGCCATCTCAATTTGGGGGACTTTTGTCAACTTATCCCACCTAGAGGTTATTCAAAATCAGTTTTTAAGAGGGATATTGAAACTGCCCAACTGTGTAAGTAATACAGCGCTACGCATGGAACTTAATATTGTATCCCTGGAAAACGCTCTGTGGAAGCACATACTTTGTCACTGGTTATCTCTATGGCACAATCTCCCAAACTTGTACTTGATACAATGCATGTGGAGAGATGATTTCCAGAGCCCATGGGTAAAAAATTTACAACTGAAAATTACGGCAATGGGAATCTCCCCATCCAAATTACTAGAGCAGGATAGTTCCAGCTAAAAGAACAGTAACCTGTAAACTAGAGGAGATGGACTTGCAGAAGAAAATGGTCTTGGGCAATGGTACCTGCTCACCTCTAAACCTTGGTTTATTACCCCTCTTAAGGCTCCCAAACTATTTGAATTCCTTAACTTCTTCGGCTCATAGATATGCCTTTGTAAAGGCAAGATTCAACACCTTCCCATCAAACGTGCTGAGAAATAGATTCTCCAATGGACAGATATCGCTCTTATGTGATTGTAATTGTGGGGCACCGGAATCGTTGCATCACATAATTTTTGATTGTGCATTTCACTCATCGGCCAGGAGCAAGTTTCTTGCTCAATATCTAAAGGGAATTGCCGATGATACAAATGAAGCCAAACTGAGATATCTATTAAATGATGATGACCCCCTAAGATCACTCATGGTTGCCAGATTCTTGATCAGCGTTCTATCCCTAAAGAAGAGAAACGGACTCCTGTGCGGCTCGGATAATCCCTCTAAACTATGATCTATGTTTTAGGATGTAATTAGGTGATATCACCATTGATGTCTTCTACTAATTTATGAGTAGAGGGAGATGTTTATGTTACAAATTTATTGTAATGTATGATGTTGGTCTTTTGTTTTTGTTTTGCTTTGGTTCCTGTCTGTTTTTTGTAAGTTTTGGCGGTTTTAAATTTGGAGGTTTAAGTACATTATGTTGGTATGGGAAACTGTCGTGTGATAGGCCAATGGCCGTAATAAAGTTCAATACATAGTGTATTGACATAATGCAGATCCCTTTTTTGATTATTATTGTTTTTTAAAACATGCATAACATCTTATGAAGTGGGCTCTGGTCGATATAGCCTTATTGTCCCACAAAGCTGTTACTTTTTAAAGTATCACAGGATGCTTAGTTGTTTCTAATGCCACAAGAAGAGCACTGCTGGATCAAGCCAAAGTTTTACCAAGTCCAGGATTCTATTTCCAAGAAATCAATAGCTACACAAGCAAGACCTGAGTCTGAAGGTCTGGTCAATGTCCAGCCAATGTCAGCTTTCAAGCCAATTTCACTCCCAGGACATGTCATCAGAGAAATGCCTTTCTGAAGCCAGTTTTGGGACTGAAATTGATGCACCTCTAAATATTAAGGTTGCAACCCTATATCCAACAGTAAATCCCACTGACTTCCATGGAGATTATTTCTGAGTGGACAGGTAAAGGCTTGTACCGTAAGTGATGTTATTGAGGGCTAGATTGTACTTTAGTTTAGGCAAGGCACACACACACACACACACACACACACACACACACACACACAAAACCAGTAAATGGCTCTGACTAATAAAAGCTCCATTTATTAAGCTGCAGATATTTCAGTGATCAGTACATTGCACTGATTAATCAATTATTGTGCAGTCCTCTGTCTAAAACTCCACTTCAGTTTGTATAAAGTTAATAAAATTGTAGTCTGTAATAATAATAAAAAGTGACAATCTGTGCTTCAGTGAAATACATTTGGTAAGATATTATTTTTAAAAGAAGTTTTGTTATAAAACATGCATGATGAATTAGTCATAAAAAGTCAAAACATGTAAAATTAATGTTAAAAGATGTAATGTATTTTTCCTATTCCTTTCACCAACTATAAATCATTTCAAATGGCTTTTAGGTATGAATGATAGCTTTGTGCAGAACTGAGATGGGCCTGTCCTACAAATTGATACTAATGGCATAAGAATTATTAAGCAAATTAACATGAAACTTTATGACTGTGGCTTTATCTTCCTTCTGCGAAAAGTGGATCAATGATGAAATGTGTTTCTAAAACCATGGAGATAGCTCAGGTTTGTTTTTTTGTTTTGCTTTTATAAAATCTCCATGATAATTTCTGAAACTCTTTAGAAGCTCAATCCACATCTCATTTGTGCTAATGTAGTTGCTTTATGCCATCAATTCAAGTTCTTTGGGTTATTGTGGATGGCTTTAACTATCACACCTGCATTATAATTATGAAATGGCTTACTCTTAAGAAATCAATAGTAACATTAGGGGGTGAAATATCTTTAGGTATACAAAAAGCAGCAACATACATTTTTGTTGCTGTTTAGTTGTGTCCAACTCTTCATGACCCCATGGACCAGAGCACGCCAGGCACTCCTGTCTTCCACTGTCTCCCGCAGTTTGGTCAAACCCATGCTGGTGGCTTTGAGAACACTGTCCAACCACCTCATCCTCTGTCGTCCCCTTCTCCTTGTGCCCTCCATCTTTCCCAACATCAGGGTCTTTTCCAGGGAGTCTTCTCTTCTCATGAGGTGGGCCAAAGTATTGGAGTCTCAGCTTCAAGATCTGTCCTTCCAGTGAGCACTCAGGGCTGATTTCCTTAAGAATGGAGAGGTTTGATCTTCTTGCAGTCCATGGGACTCTCAAGAGTCTCCTCCAGCACCATAATTCAAAAGCATCAATTCTTCGGTGATCAGCCTTCTTTATGATCCAGCTCTCACTTCCATACATTGCTACTGGGAAAACCATAGCTTTAACTATACAGACCTTTGTCGGCAAGGTGATGTCTCTGCTTATTAAGATGCTGTCTCGGTTTGTCATCACTTTTCTCCCAAGAAGCAGGCGTCTTTTAATTTCGTGGCTGCTGTCACCATCTGCAGTGATCATGGAGCCCAAGAAAGTAGATACCTCTCACTGCCTCCATTTCTTCCCCTTCTATTTGCCAGGAGGTGATGGGACCAGTGGCCATGATCTTCGTGTGTTTTTTTATGTTGAGCTTCAGACCATATTTTGCACGCTCCTCTTTTACCCTCATTAAGAGGTTCTTTAATTCCCCCTCACTTTCTGCCATCAAAGTTGTGTCATCTGCATGTCTGAGGTTGTTGATATTTCTTCCGGCAATCTTAATTCCTGTTTGGGATTTATCCAGTCCAGCCTTTCGCATGATGAATTCTGCATATAAGTTAAATAATTTTTACATTTAGATATATATAAAAAGCAAACAAAACAAAACATTTCTAGCATCCTCTAGGTGACCTATTTATTTATTGAGAATACACCTTGATTTGCTTGCACAAAGTTTACACAGAGTTTAGATTATGTCTGGTCTATATTGAACATTCATTCCTAATTGTTTGTGGGGTTTCACATGTCTTTCTGTTAGCTCTTCACATTCCACACCTGCCACTTTCTGCAAAAAAGTACATATATCTTTAGAACACCAGACTTAGGAATTAGAATTCAATTTGTTGTACTAACTTCAGACAGTTGCAAGAAGATGGTTAAAGATGAGCAATATGGCATGTAACAGACTTGTGCCATGATTCAAAACCAGCCATAGTGAATCCCCTAAAGCAGATGTAGTCTAGGAGTCTTACTGTAGATATGAATGCATCAACTGAAGAAACATGTCAACATCCTGAAAATTATAACAGAAAAAATATTTTTATCAGTTCTTCATTTGAAAGCTTTGTTTTGTATCATTGTTTTATGATACATTAAATCCTATTTTTTCCTATTTCCAGTGCAAAATTGTGTGATGCAAGCTTATTTGTCAGATATTGTTGTCTTGCTCAACTTACTTGATAAAAAGGGACCAAATCCAAGTTACTTCTGTCAAGTCAACACTGACAAGCAGTCAGCATTTATCTTAATTAGCCCTTAGATACATGGGAAGTGCCTAGTAATTGGCATATTTCTATTGAATTTGACAGATACAACAAAAGTATAAGATAAGAGACAGATTTGATGGATATGAACTTTGCCATGAGGATTCAGTTTGGTTCGAAATTAACTCACTTCACAAGCTCAAGTGAAGATCTATGAATTTTCACCTTATTGAACTTTTTTCTTTTGGATGTAAGCACAAAATGCTATTTGACACTCTCTGGCTCATAGGTAGATTAAATTTTCATAAGCTTTGTAGCCTCAAGAGACCATGTTTTCTCCCTTCTGCGAGGTTGTCTTAAAGGTCGAGAAAAGAATCACACCTACTTCTTTCAGGATAACTCCCACAATTGCCCAGGCAGGCTGATCATGGCTCATGAGTGTGATGGAAACAACTGATAATGAAAACCAGTGTTGCATAAATTCAGGCCACAACTTGTATTGGTTAAACAGTAGGCAAGCAGGGTTGGCATGACAGTAGAATAAGGATCAGTTTCTTATTCCAGCCATCCTCTTGCTAATGGAATAGCATTTCGCTTGGGCTTGGAAAGCACATTCCCCCTACCCACAACCCGGAGATGGCCAGTGTTGAATCTGGCATGGTGCAAGCCAAGCATCCAGGATGCAACTGAGTAATGGAAAGAGAGAGATAAACCCTACCTAAGCCTAGGGCAGGCTTTGAGTCAATTATTCCTCTAGGTCCCTCATTTCCATCCCAAAGTTGTGATAATTGTTTTTAATTGCCTAACATAAATAATAACATAAAGTTTGGGACGTGGGTGGCGCTGTGGGTTAAACCACAGAGCCTAGGACTTGCCGATCAGAAGGTCGGCGGTTTGAATCCCCGTGACGGCTGAGCTCCTGTTGCTCGGTCCCTGCTCCTGCCCACCTAGCAGTTCAAAAGCATGTCAAAGTGCAAGTAGATAAATAGGTACCGCTCCGGCAGGAAGGTAAACAGCGTTTCCGTGTGCTGCTCTGGTTCGCCAGAAGTGGCTTAGTCATGCTGGCCACATGACCTGGAAGCTGTACGCCAGCTCCCTCGGCCAATAAAGTGAGATGAGCGCCGCAACCTCAGAGTCGGTCACGACTCGACCTAATGGTCAGAGGTCCCTTTACCTTTACCTAAATAATAAGTTCACTGAGGGGAAGCTTGGAGAACAACAACAACCAAGCACGAATTGTGCTTAGGAGAGAAAATAATATTTCTGGCCCTCTCAACCACTGGCCACTATGGTCTAACACTGAGGGCAGATGGGCTAAACCTTACAATGGGAAATGGCCCTGAACCCTCTCACAATATATTGTAGGATGTTCCCAGTCCTGCAAGATCCCATGAGGGCAGCATAGGGAATGAAGTCTCATCTTGCCTTCTCTGCACTCACCTGAGCCCCTGCACCACTGGGCATAATTGCCCTGCATGGAAGCATATATGGAGCAAAGCTACCATTGGCCCTTGCATTCCTAGGATTGGGAGGGGTGACTATTTACTGGCTGAATTTTCATATCTTATAGAAAGTATTAAGAGAGCCTGTGCAAATGACTCATGAGTGATATCTAAAGTAATGCCTTCTTTCCTCACCTAGTGCACTGTGTTAGTGATGGCCAGTGCTCATCAAAACTGATAGGGCAGAAGGCAGGAAGACCAGCAGTAGCTGGGCCAGAGCCAATATCAAGCAGATCCATGTAAATGTGATTTTGTCCCCATTCTCCAGCCTTCTGAGTTCTGCAAGGGCGAAACTAAGACTAAGGGCAAGGAAGGTATTGGAGAGTGCTACCCCTGGACTGACTGTAAGTAATGACATGCCGAGGGAGGCTGGATAAAATCAAACTTAGGTCTGTGGGGTACTCCTTCATTTGGTCAAATGGACCAGACTTCACTGTACTGCATAGATATTTAATAAGAGTGCAGGTGGGGAGGGCAGGAGAGGGGGGCTGGAGGGAGGGAGAGGGAGAGAGATTGAAGCTTCTTAATAATCATATAAGGTTTTTAGAGAGCCTGGTGTGAACTGTATCACCATCTGACTCCACAAGCCACATGGTACTCACGTATCACATTGTACCTCTTCCCAGATATTGTTCCTGTAGTTCTGATTGACGAAGAGAACGTTCTGACAGTAAGAGCTGTTTGACAGTGGAATGGACTACCTCAGAAGGTGGTGGACTTTCCTTCACTGGAGGCTTTTAAGCAAAGGTTGCAGGGCCATCTGCCATGGATAGATGGGTTCCCTTCCAATTCTACAATTCTATAATTCTATCTGATCAGTCACTAGAATAACTGCTTGGTGAGATGTGAACTTCCATGCTGAAAGTTAGAAAGAAGCTCAGGGAACAGGAACCAAGTCTGCTTCTGCCCCACCCTATACAAATTTATTTATTTACTTATAGATTTTGTGAACCACCAGTTGTCCACAGATCGTGTGGTGTTTTTGTACCAAGAAGTGCAGCAATCACATATTAAAATCAGTAAGCCAATGGAGCAACTGGTGCCATTCTTAGAAATTACACCAAATGGCAAACAATTGGCCTCTGCCAAAGATGGCAGTTTTAAGTAGTTCCCTTGTCTGCCTTCAATAGGATGCTGTTTTTAATTACTGTATCACATGCTATCTTGTCCATGGGAATCTGTCTTCATTTTGAGTCTGGAAAGATGATGCTCAGCAAGTGAACACAAGTGATACTGACCATTTGAGCTAAAATGCTCCTGTTAATTGAGAGATACATTGCTGTTTCACTCGGGAGAGCTTTCTAAAGGATAAATCAGTATGATCTCCCGGAGCTCCAGTCTAGATGTACTTTTATTACAAGCTCAGAATCTTAAATTTCCCCTGTGTTCTTCCGCTGAAGAAAAACACCTTTAAGTAAAAACTTTATCGTTTACTAGTTCAATATCTCATTTCACATACACAAGCCCCTTGACATATAATCATCACTTGCCCGCCATTCCTTCTTCAGTCATTGTCCAAAAGCTAATGATATTAATAAAACCTGCCATATGGATGAAAATGGACATTTCTAGATGTCAGTTAACTTATATTGCTGTATTAATGACATAAAAACTGAGAGCTCTTCTTGAAACAAATTATCACAAGACCCCCTTCTTACGGCAAAATTAGGGATGTCACTGTCAAATGCATCAGTTGAAAAAGAGGCATTTAATAGGAAGTGTGTGGACTCAGGAACATTTCCACTGGTACTTCAGTGATCAGGGAGGATAAGACTAACCTTTTCCTTTCCCCCTTCTAGTTCTGACTAAAATCTCCTTCATAGTTTTTAGTAATTTCCATTGTTTTTTGTAGTGTGAATGTGGAGGTAAGTTTTTTGGTGATTATAAAATGTGGCTTTGAGGTGATATTTATGTTATGTAATGATATATTGTATTGCAATTATGTTGCATTTTGATGTTTTTGAACAGGATTTTGTGGCTCTTAGTTCTTCTGATTATGCACATTCTTTAGAAACATTTATTTATTGATGACACTTAAAATGTGGAATTATTATTAGTAGCAGTGGTAGTATTGCTTGGTTTTGAATGAGGGATTTACAGCACCTTTCTTATATCAGTTCATTTTTTTCTTTTCTTTTTTGAGCTTTGCAAACAGTTTAGAGTGTTCTGCTGAAACAATGTATAAATTAAATAAACTGCAAGCCCTGGAAGAGAAGATTCAAGGAAAGTGGGCTCCCCCCCCCCCGCGGTCTAGTAGCAGGCATAGTAGCGGTGGATATACATTGTATTAAATCTCTCTTCCCTGTATGCCAAGGTCTCAAGGAAAATTGGGGGTCTGTGCATGCTAAAGTTTTCTTTTTCAACTGATGTGGTTGCCAGTGGTGTATTTAGTGTCAGAGCTAATTGGGCCTTCAGCTAATTAAGTACAGTTCCACACAAAGCAACTTGCGCCCATCACTGCCGATTAGAACAATGGAAAGGATTTGGGTGTGGGTGGGTGCTTGGATATTGTCACCAGGAATTCAAGAAGATCAGTAATTCAGAACCATTGATTTCTACAGGAGCTAATTTGATCCAAAACAGTGGTGCAGAGAGGGAACTTTTCTTACAAGCAAACAGACATGGACAACACCCACCCATTTAGGTTTGGAATGTCTTGTTTATTATGCTGATTCCAATGCTTTCTGATACAAAAATCTGAGAATAGTTGTTTTTGACATATAAATAGATAAAGTCTGGTCCCACCATAATTAAAGACAACTTGCTTCTTCCCGCAACTCCAAAAAAAGAAAGGACATTGCCTCTACATATATGTTCACTTTTGAAAATAAAGGAAATTGTATATACAAAGGTTTTGCTTTTTTGTTTGGAAGCCAAGCTTTTCTTTTCTTTAAAATACAGCTAGTGGGCCTGAAATGACAAACGGGTTTTTTAAAAATGGCTATTTCCTTTCAGGTTCTTGGCACAATGTCTCATTCTCTAGTGCCCTCTGGTGGCTACTTTGTTCTGACTGTTCTTAAAAGAGTTGTCAGTTATTTCAATGGCAGAAATCAACTGAATTCTTAATTACTGTACAGAGTTATGGAAAGTGAAGGACAATGATAGACTGTATGGTGTGGTTGGGTGGGTGGGTGGTGATAAAGCCAAATTCCAAATGTAAAGTAAGAGTGAATGCCAGGGTTCACTACAAAGTGTTTGGTTTAAAGGAAATATTACTCTAGCTTTGATGAGAAAAAGCATTAAAGAAAAGAAAGGGAGGGAAATGGGGCATTGAAACTGGGCCCATCAGTTGAACATTATGTAACAGATGTCGCCCTCTGGATATTGCTGAACTATAATTTCCATAATCCACAGCCATTAAGCATGCTTGCTAGGGATGGTAGGGGTTGGGATTCTTCAACATCTGGAGAGCCAAACGTTCCCCACACCTGCTCAAGGGTTCTCATTTTAAAAACTTACAGATACTTTGGTTTGCTTCTTTGTCATATCCAGTACTACTGTAAGAAACCTCAAAGTGTTTCTGAGGTACATGCATCAATGAAGATTTAGCCCTTATTATCATCTTGTTTCCTTCTCGTTACTATGCAGTCCCTCTGAATTTCCTGTGATTCTGTACATTGCTACACACATACACACACTTTTTAATTGTCATGAAAGCATTCAACTACTGTACATCCCCAACACATACAACTGGGCAGGAGATACATTTAAATCAATATAGTATCCTCGGAGGAGAAGATACATTGAAATCAGTATCAGTATCCTGACTGTGCAATGTCACTTTTACTACTGTTTATCAGAGTTTGTGTAGAATATTGACTTGTGCCCCAAGGCCCCCAAGCCCTTCCCCAGTAAATAAATTCCAACGGACGCATAATTTTAATTTTTGGGCAAAATTTTGGCCACAACTTTATTGATTACAAAACAAATTAAGTGGTATTGGCCTAGGCATTGGTCAGAGACTATAACTGACTCCTGCCTCTCTGGCTGGTAGTCTGAAAGGGTAAACACCAAACAAGGGAGCAACAGTGAAGATAGATTGAAGCTCACCCCGGGGTTCCTGTAGTCCTGGCATGGCCCTAGCCCCTCAAGTGGACTTCAGGCAAGATCCAGGACCCCCTAGTTCCTTTTCTAGAATACCCTATTTCTGGATGGGTATGTGATGGCCATAAATAAAAGCAATTTGAATAGATTTAGAACAGTCAACAAGAAAACATTTGGCCATTCTCAATGGAGACCACGTTATGATCTGAGTCACAGTGATCTCACCAATCTTATTTTTAAAATGCAGTGTGAAGAAAAACATATATATGCTTCCCCTCCCTAACAGACAGTAAATTAACTTTTGATCAAGTTTAAGCTGTTCCTGTCTTTTTTCTGAACTCAGATCTGTTCAATGGCTTGATATGTTTTCTGAATTTGCTTCCTATCTGGGACAGCAAAAGTGTGGCGGAAAAGGAGTTGTCAAGTGCCTGGCAGGCCACTCTGCACGGTGGTGAGGTATGTGTTATCTCATGGCGTCAAATGTTGTGTAAGCAAATCCTTAGTGGAGCATGCCAGTGAGATTTTCGTCTAGAAGTTTTCATTACAGAGCTCAGTCACAGGTAGATGTTCAGCTTCCAATTATCCTTGAACTAGGATATGGAGTCCTGCAATGCATACCAAAGGAATCGGTTTTAGTGGCAAATTACAGTACAGCATGTTTAGGAAACTAATCAGTTCTAGCTTAAATATCACTTTAAACACCTGGGAATCAGTGTCCTTGGTCTGAAAGGATATATTGTAGGATAGGGTCATTTTATTACTATTTTAATGTTAGATAAAAATATTATTTTGATTTTATAGTATCATTCACTGCAATTATTAAATCATCTATCGAGAGGAAGATATATATTGTTGTAAAAGCCTGCCACATTTCTTCCTTGCCTTCGTTCTGCAAAAAAGTGATTATCTATAAAGTTATCTGGTCACTTACTTGAAGGAGCTATGCTTAATACCAGTGCAAATCTTCCTTTCTATAACCTCATTCCTATAACTATCAAATTTGCCTTTAATAGGAATTCCATTTGTGCTTCATTTAAATTCAAGGAACTGACCAGGCCACCTACCACAAATATTTCTGGATCAAAAAGAATGTCACTGTCCATAATCAGATTCATTTCTCCACTTTTCATTTTCTGCAAAGAAAATTTTGCCACAACATAAAGAAACATATTCCAATTTTCTTTCCCATAATACTAACATCTGTCATTTGCTTTCATCCCAAATCTCAGCATTCTCATAACCAATGCCCTATATGCACCTGAATACAATATTCTACTCCCTGAGAGCGTATGGTGAACATTAAAATTTTGCCTAATTCCCCACCCCCAATCTATGCCTTTACTTATTAACATTCAGTATACTTTTTTCCAGAGCATGACTGGATCCTAAGTAGCAAAATACAATTTAAAGCATCTAACTGATTGAGTATCAGAGGTATGGAGTTGGTTCAGTACTGAGAGTCCAATTTAGAAAGAAACAGTAAATGAAGGATGGCAGTTAATATGCAAGTTTGGTTGCATGTAAATAAAATTATTCTAATCTCTTTCAAAATTATTGCAAGGAAAACATATATAAAAGAAAATACATAAAATTGTATCTATAAAAAAACAGAGAAGTGTAATGGCATAGTAATAGGTATGAGGGTGACTGATCACTGCGCCAATAGGTCTGGTAACCTCAAGGTTAGATTACCGCAATGCATTGTATGTAGGGCTGCTTCTGAAGACTGTTCAGAAACCTCAGCTGGTGCAGAATTCAGCAGTCAGGTTGCTCACCAGGGAAATAAGTTTTGACCATATAACACCAGTCCTGGCTTAACTGCTTTGGCTGCCAGTGAGTTTCCAGGCCTAGTTCAAACTGCTGCTTTTGACCTATAAAGCCATAAATGGATCAGAACCTCAACACCTCAAGGACCTCCTCTCCCTGCATGAATCAACCTGGACCCTGTGCTTATCAACTGACATTTTCATTTGTCCCCTCCACAAGAGGTTGGAAAGGTGGCAACATGAGAACATTGTCAAGAGAAAATCACCAGCCTTTCTCTCTCACCTCCAACTCCTCTCCTTCTCACAGAATCTACCTAGTGAAGGACTGTGACTCAGTGGTGAAGCACCTGCTTTCTATACAGAAGGCCCCAAATTCAATCTGGAGGTAAGGCTGGAAAAGTCCTCATCAGAAACCCTGGAAAGCTGAACCAGTCAGTGTAGATAATACTGAACCAGATGGACCCTGGAAAAGTTTCCCAGAAAGTAAAGAAATAGCTATTATACCTACACTTTGCTTTCCATTAAGACGTGGTGCTTGGAGTAGTTTGAGTGTCCATCTAAAATTTCAGTACTGCACAACTAGGGGCAGACGTGCCATAATGAATTTATACTATATTCAAATCTATTTCCTACAGATTTATACATGGATTTGGGTGGTTAAGACCCAATCAAGCTTTGCTCTCATCAGACCACCATTTGCATCAAACATCTCCAGGTTGTTTTTTTTAAAGCCCAACTAATTTTATGCAAAATTATATGCAAAAAATACAAGTAGTATGTGTATAGAATGAATGAAAGAGACAATCTCTGTGGTGTATTATATTTCTGTGGCTTTATTTTATATATTTATAATTATATTACCATGCATTTATACACATTCTTGTCTTTATCTGTTAATGTGCTGGTTTTGTTAGGAAACCTGGTGTGTAGAAATGTGACAAGTATAATAGTGCATGTACTATGTGAGAATTGTTCATATTTGTAGCAGAATTGGGGAAATAAGGCTTAATTCTTGTCAACATTAAGAAGTAAGATGGGAATTAGAAGAAGAAGAAGAAGAAGAAGAAGAAGAAGAAGAAGAAGAAGAAGAAGAAGAAGAAACCTATGTGGATAAGCTTGATCTTTCTCTAAACGATTCCACCAAGGCCTCCCACATTTTTTATGTTCCATAAAGCAGTAAATGGTCATGAACAATGTCTGTGAATGTTAGTTACACATTATGTCTCTGTGTGTAACTGTAAAGAAAATAATCTCATCTACATTTCCAAGAGATGCTAATTACATACTGCATATTAAATCAAGTCCACTTGGGGAAAGGTTTCCTTAATTAATTAAATTAATTAGCAATAAGGCAGAAGAGGGAGCCATGGTTATCAGGAGATAATCACACCCCCAGGATATGGCTTTGCACTCAGAAGGAATGTTTCAACTTTTAGGATGAAAGTACAACAACTTTTACTTAATTTTAACAAGTGACTCCTGGATATTCCCACACTTTAGATAGGCCAGACTCCACACACATTTGTAACAAACCAAATGACACAGCAGTAGGAATGGGGGAGAAGTTTGGTTTGTGTTTAAAGGTAAGCCTACCAAATTTGTCTTCTCTGTGACAACACACAAAGCCATCTTTCAAAATTCATACTTCTCTGAATTTTGCAATGCAGTTCTCCTGTCAAGTAACGTGTATAAAAAGTATATACTAGGGTAAAGTGTGCATAAAAATGCATATGGTAGGGAAAATAACACCCCAAAATGCATTGTGTCTAATAAGATAAATTCACACTAAAATCCCGATGAAGGACTATTTCTTAAAAATAAAATAAAAATCACAAACTGATGTGGAATTGTGGTCAACTGAAGACTGGAAAAAATCTTCAGTCAGGACAGAGAAACAAAAACTGACAGATTGGCCCATTCTTAAACACCAATGATAACATGGCATAAAATACATTTTTGCATGCTTTACTGTCCAATTTGATTGCTTCAATGTATCTTCTTTTCAGAAACATAAACCTGTGTTAACAGAATAACAGAATAAGGCAGAACGGCAGGCACTGCTGAAATTTGAAAGACCAAAGTCATCCCTTGTAGCCAGGAGTAATGTGGGGGGGGGTGAGAAAAAACTTCCCCCACCTTCCACTCTGACACTATCAGTGGCAGAGCTTCAGATATGGTGGTGAATCAACTTTTCCGCTGCTCCCGGGCCAGGATTTGGGTTGCTCTTTATCAGGGAGGTGCCAGCAGCAAAGCAGACTCTTTTAAAAGTCTGCAGAGGAAGGAATGGCTGGCTCTCATTCCCAGGTATTCCAGAAACAAGTTAACCCCCCTTCTGGTCGAAGGATTTTGCTTTGACATGGTGATCAATGTTTTTAAGTATTGTTATGATTATAAAAAACAAACCCAAAAACTCAAAATGGCTATCCAAGGAAATCCAGAGTTTTATAGATAATTTGCCATGCAAAATAATGTGTTGATGAATACTGCCATATCCCCTTTTGCCTCCTTTCTAATTTCCCAGAAACAATTATATTCGCCTGACAACAACAGGAAGCATGACTGCAAAATTGGAGAAAACCAGAAGGTCCTGAGAATGGCATCCAAACACCATGAAATTACAATCTTTAGAGCATGTCAAGAAAAGGGCTAATTCAGTATAATTTCTTTCTGTAGTTGCAATTTGGTCATTACTATGATATGACAAACCTGCAATGCCTGACAATTCTGAGATCTATGATATTTTGCTCCAATAATTTAGAGTTTTTAAATATACGGTATATTAGATGGCTGACCACTCCAACTTGAAACTGTTAATTGGGAACTGAGGAAGGGCCCATGTTGCTTCATTCCATTTGGACATGTCCTTTTATGATCATGCTACTTTAAAAGTGGGTGTTGGGGTGTTTAAATGGTGAACTGATGAGGAATCATGGTCTGATAAAGTACATACTCAAACTTATTTATTCACACCAATGGGAAAAAATGAGGCTCAATATGCACAAGGCGGTGCTTCTCCCCAACAGCATTGAGAGCACTGGCCTAGATGTTCTGTTTGTTTCCCTCACCTGTTCACTGGGTGACCTTGGACCACTTTCTCATAGGTATATTAAAAGAGCCTTCCTAGATCAGTCCATCTAGTGAAGCATCCTGTTTTCACAACAGAGAGAAGGAGGAGAAATGGGGAGAAGTATTGGGGAAGTTGCTGTGAATTCCTTGAAAGAAGAACAGGACCAAATATGGTAATTTATTTATTAATCATCTACTACGATCAAATTAGTTCCTTTGCTATTAAATAATTATTCTCTTTGCAGTTTGTTTGGCAAAAGGCTTCTTCGGTTAGTAACTTTTAAAAGAAAAGAATTTGCTGGAGCAATCAAATATTCTACGGACCAGCAATTCAAATAGCCTGCCACCCCCCCTCCCTTTTCATGTCCCACTATGACATCTTTGGTACTGTTCCTCTTGCTTAACAAAACCATCTATTTGAATATGAATTCATTTTGTAAAATTAACACATTAAAGGTTTACATCAATCATATTGAAAAGCTAGCAAAAATGAAATATAACTTTCATTTTCCATCAACTTACAAAGAAAAATGCCTTGCTGGAACAAGACAATTACATTTTTATGTAAACAAAAGTCTGCACTAATATGATTTAACAAAGAATTTATAAAATTTGTTATAAGAAAACTTCAGGTAGTGATACATTCTGACAAGGGTAGAGTTTTATGTTTTCAGATATCATTTTAATTTGAACTTTACTTGTAGAAAGTTCTCCAGTAAACAATTTTTCAGGAACGTCCCTCCCACACAAAAAAAGTTTGAACAGTGTATTATTTTCCAACGCGTAGTGTAAGAGATGTGCATATGCCTCCCTGCTCCCCATGTTATGAGAGGAGTCATGGCCACTAGTGGCAGCCCCCCATGTGCCCATAGGTCATGCCCTCTGGTAACTGTGCTTTCAGCAGTAAAATGAAGGAAGATCCCTCTGCATACAGATGTGAATTCCAGCTCTGGTTACTCCAAGTGATTGCTTATCCTGAAAAGCTCTGTGCACATAGGGCTGTACAAATATAGGTTTCCTTCTAAATCACTGCATTTCTCCACATAGTTTTTATATCCTAATTGATTTTATGGTCAGCTGTTAAAACTGCTTTAAAATCTGTCAACATCTCCCCCCGCCCCCCCCAAAAATCAGCACAGTTATCTGTTAATACGTATGTTGCTTTCCAGAACTTCAATCCTGGAGTAATGTTATTTGGTATACCTTCTTAATTCCATTTGCTAGATTCCTCTCATTCCCCTAGATAAAAGATTCTAGTCATTACTTTTAAAACTGGTCAGCTTCTCTCCTTTCTCTTTTTGGCTTCATGGAAATGTTTTCTGAGGTCACAATGTCACAGAGTGACTTCATCATTGTACCATTTTCATGTGGCTATGATGCTATGTGAAACATGAGAAGTTAATTGGGAGTACGGTTCCATGTTGGTGTGCGCTAGGTATGTGTCCCCATCATCATGAACTCATTGGCTGCCTCTCTGTGTGGATAGTGGCAAAGTCCCAGATAGGTTGGTGCTGGAAATGTTATCAGACATGCTATGGGCATATCTGGCATGTTTTTTGCATTTTATACTGGGTGGGTTTCCCCATTCCACCTGGGATAAGCATGTAAAAGAAATACTGGTTATTCCACTGGCACAGAACCATGGTATCCTCAGTCCCTGCATAGTGCAAGTATAAAAACTCTGCCCATCACTTTCTCGGACCTATTTGATAGCTCAAATTTGCTTTTTTGCAGCAGTGCATTTATGAAATAGTGTTCATGAAGCAGTAGCTCTTTGTACAATGTATTAATTAAGGCTTAATAAGTAAATTACTATTGTATGTAGTATTCCTTGCCTTCAGCTATCCAGAATGACTACTGAATTTGATAACAGAGCTGTCTATCACTTTTGAATTGTATGAACACTGAAGCATTATTCTCACTAAAACTCCACAATTGCATACTGTTCCGTCTGAATATTAATAGTCTGCACACCACATATTTTTATTTGATAGTCTAAGAATGGGAATTATAAAGTACAAAATGTAATGAGAAAGACCAGTCTAATAAATTATGAACTCAGGCATTCACCTGAAAAACATACACACACAGAGAGAGAGTCAATTCTCTCTTCATTTCTTCATTTGACTATGATGCCACACCCTGAAGCTATTTGAAATCTGAAAATAATTATAGCATTAGCAATCCATATTTATTTATATATGAAATGGAAATGCAAGGCTATGATAAATAGACTCGTTTTCCATTTTCTCTGGGATCAAATTGTGCAGAAGAATTCTATGCACAAATTAATTATATTTTAAATGAGTCCATGAAAGTTTAGAAGCACTGGGATTGGCACTTGATAAAGGACTATTCCACTCTCCCGCCTCCAATTCTATTTATCTTGAAAACCCATCTAGCCTGAAGGTTCCATCCATCTAATATTTCTTAAGTAAATTTCTCACCCTGGAGATGTTGGTGTGCAAAGCCAACATTTTTTTGCATTTTATACAGTGGGAACTAGGAGTTTTCCCAAACAAATCTCAAAGGGTTAATTCATCAGACAAGCAATGCTTTAGCTTGTTGTTCTCTTTCATTAAACCCTCACCCTGAAGAGGCTGCATTGTTCTTGGGGGATGAGGCAAATGATGTCCCATCAGGACTCAGTACAGCCTAGTTCAACAGAAAAAGGTTACACTGCCCTCTTGGTCCACAAAGCATGTGTGGCAGTTCTGCGAAATGCTAGCCAGTAACACAAATATTCTGCTTCTTACAGCCATTGCTCAAAGAAAATAAGGCATTGCAAAATTCTGAAAGTAAAGCAAACATCAAGTAGTGGGTGTAAAAGTGAACAAAGGTCACATTGTATCTGTTGTTACAATGGATTTTGGACATCACACCTGTTATCACACCCATATTTGTGCAGATGGTGCACCACAGTTACTGGTCCTACCATCACTTCTTTCTGCAATGAAGAGAGACTGCACATAGACTGAGTTTGGATGCTTGGCATCTTGCAGGAACTGGATGCTTTGAATGAGTGCCCATGAATCTTTCCCCTACCTCATGAAAACACATTCTTTGCCGCCATAGGGAGTCCAAAACTTCAAGGCCCTCAGTCCAAATGATCAGACAGAGCAATACAAGTACATTTGGAAGTGGAATAACTACCGTATTAAGCAAAATCCAGACAGTAATTCAAGAAGTCAGGAAAATGTATGTCACCATTCTCCACATCTTTCTCACCCCTTTAACTCCTTGCGAGTATCTGATACCTGCATAAATTCACTCTTGTTGAGTTGAAGATTTTCTGAGAAATACACTGTGGCAAGTTATATTGAAACCTGTCATAGGTTACACTCATGAGTAAGAAAGATAATGTTTATAGTGAGGCTGATGACTATATTTTAAGAATAGCTAAAGAAAACCTAAAAGTAAAGTGCTTCCTCTAAAGTGGTAATTCACATAGTAATTCTTTTTCATTTTAAAATTGATTCTGCACCCCAGCGCTATGACAGCAGTCATTTCTCAACCCAGCTAGCCATCTTAACCTTATAGTTGCATGCGAAGGATAACAGTAAGTGCTATCAGAGCAAAATTGATTAGTCAGTAGAAGGCTAGCTGTAACATGGACTTGCACATAAAATGGCATGTTTTGCTCATCATTATATGCAAAATTCATAAAACTTAATAATTGTGCCCATTTTATCCTTCTATGGGCTCACGCACATGAGTAGCTGCCACATTAAATGTGCTTTGTGTCACTATTATTGTAGCAGTGTCTTTGCAGCAAGCTGTTCATGGGTAATTGCAAACCAAGCCCATTGGGAATTTTTCAGCGTGCCACTAAAGACATTGGTGTGTGTGTGGGGGGGGGATATTTGTAGTGACTGGGGGAAATTTATCTGATCCACATGGCATCAACCCTATGGAGATAATCAATGTCCCACCACCTTTTTGTTTTTCTCCTCATAATGCTATGGGGTTTTTTCCCCCATGGAAAGGCCAGCTGATCTAGAAAGGATTTAGAATTTCAGCATAATGTGTACCTAAGAGTTTTTCACTGAAACAGTCCATTGAAATGGGCAAAGGAGTGTCATCACCATCTCTATATTTCAGTGTAGGACTTCCTGAAATTGCTAATACCCATCCTTCCTCCACACAGTAAGTTCATCAAAGCAATACTATTCCACAATGTGACCAGATTATCCTATTAACAACACCCACCCTTACATTAAATCCAGCCTCCAGTATGCAATAGGAAACAAACTCCTGGCCAATTCAGCCAAATTTTGGACAGGCAAATAATAATAATAATAATAATAATAATAATAATAATAATAATAATAATTCCTACTCAACCCCACAGCAACTATAAATCCTGCACTGGAACTGAGGGTGGTCTGGGCAGGGACTTTTAAACCCTGTGGCCATGTCCCATGACACAGATACTTTCATTCCTGACATCACTGCATGTCACATCACTCCCTCCCTTGCCTAAATGGTGGTCCCAGGATGTGGGACCATATAGTCAGAGGAGGTGGAATGCTACAGGTAGCAAGCTCCACTGTGCAGAGTGGCATTTAATTTTGAGTAATCTTGAGCAGTGTTTGGCTGCTTGGATATCCTTGTAAAGAGCCCCTTAATATAGATGTCCTCAATGTTTCTACAATACTGTGTATCTGACATGTTAAAAGCAAGAGAAAGTGACTAGTGTAAAGCATCCAGGAAGAAACGCCTTTTACTGACAGAGTACTTATATCTTCCGTTTTCACCCATCAACCAATTTCTCCAGTCCTAGCTCAAGAAGAGTGTATCCATTATTTGATTATATGCACCAGTGCTGTTATAAAATGAAGGCTGAAATGACTTCAGTTTCAACATATTTCACAGGCTTAAAATCAGGGAGATTTCAGCAAGTGTCAAAAAAGAAAAGGTTCAAATTTTATATTTCCTTTAATACTTATGGCTTATGTGTGTGGTACGGAAGCTGTACTACCCAGGACAGGATGGGGTTGTGCAGAGTTGTTAAGGCAGCAGAGAGCATTGTTGGCTGCCCACTCTCCACCTTAGAGCAGATTTATGCCACAAGGTGCCATAGGAAGGCACTGGACATAGTAAAAGATCCATCGCATCCTGGTCACTGTCTCTTCGAGCTCCTGCCGTTGGGATGGAGATACAGGACGATGAAGACAAGAACGAGCCGTCTTAAGAACAGCTTCTTCTCCAGAGCGATCTCGGCCCTGAATGGGAAGCCTGGACTTTGAAAGTCATCTAATCTTCCTTGCTGTACTATACTGTATTGTTTTAATTAGTGTTTTTATGGAGCAGTCAAGTAATTTCGTTGTCCCTGAGAGGGGGCAATGACAATAAAGATATTATTATTATTATTATTATTATTATTATTATTATTATTATTATTAATTACCATGCTCTTTTCTGTAGTTATACTGTGAAATTTCACGTCTTTGTATCCAGATATAAGCATAATCATTTATACATAGGAAAACTTACTGAGCTTTTCTTCTTCTTAATTGAGCTGCTTTCTCTAGTTTAGAAAATGCCTGTCACCTGATATTGCTCACTGTTCATAAGCTTATTAAGTCACACATGATTTTAATTCGTAGGCAAGACTCTTCATATTCAAAATTACTATTGTCCTGGAAACATCACTAGCATCACCAAACAAACAAAACACAATCAATAATTTCTTCCATATGTGTGCTCAGAAATAGAAGGCTTTAAACTAATTTACTGGGGAGAGATGGGATCTTGAACTGCCTCTGTATGAACTCTCTAGGGGAAATATACTGAAGAATTAACAATTGCATCCAATTAGATTGCTAATAGTTCAGAACCCTGTAATCGTTCTTGATGCAAACTCATTCTCCTTAAACCAAAACAATGGGCAATAAAATATGTAGAAACAAATATAGGGGCATGTAAGCATAGCTGGCTGGAACACGAATGGAAAAAAGAGAACATTTTTAGAAGAAAGAAAACATGCTCTGCCATAATTTGAGAACCAGTGTGCTTGAGTGGTTAAATTGTTGGACTTGTACCTAGGAGACTAGGGTTCAAATCCCTACTCAGCCATGAAACCTCCTAGGTGCCCTAGGGTTATTAACCATCTATCAGCACAGCACCCCAAAATGTGTGAGATTGCATAGCTCCAAAATGTGTTTGGGGAAACACAGGCCAAGTGACTCACCCAGGAGGGCTGCCTAGAAGACATGTGGCCCTGTTTTGGACTGTGATATGTTGGAGAGTACGACATGCTCTGTGTTCCATTAGTTTTCCAAAAGTGTCTTGGGGAAACATCAGGGAAATAGAATAAACTGCTGTGTGAATGCAGCCTCAGAGTGCCAAAATACCCAACTTATTTTATGTGCACCACCCACACTGATCCTGCCTGGAGGGATTCTACATTACAATCTTAGGGGCACGGCTGAATTTAGCAGTTTGATTCTGTGCAATGCAAAGAAGGTGAACTAAAACCCAGCTATGCCAGCCAGTTGAGAAGTGGCTCCCCAAAATTGTACTTGGTTCTTCCCCTGAACAGTTACAACAGTGCCTGCACTGCCACCAAAGGTGGGTGGGATGCTGCAATGCAGAGAACTGCTGAGAGAAAGTGAAATCAGGTGTGAAGTACCATTTCCCCTTTAACAGAATGAGGCCCTGGGTGTCCACTCCATATCTTCTAACCTCATCTGGGTAGAGCAGGTAGGAGAGTAATACTGTTAATTTTTATTTCCATCTCTTCAACCTCTATGGAAAATTGTACGCCTTTAAGAGAATGCCTCCATATTAGTATTGGAGCTGGATGTAGTACTTTTTAAAACATAAATTCAAACTTCTAGAAATATGAAAAAAATAAAAATCACTGGGCAGCTCCCAGTTCTGGCAAGCAAATGATTTGTGAAGCAGTTGCAAGTGTTAATCCCAGCTTTAATATTTCTAATTAATTAACCTTGGCTACAGCAACTGTAAACTGCAAAGCAAGGGATTACTTTGAATTATCGGAGAATAAAATAAATCCATTATTTAAATGGGAAAAGTCTTTGAAAACAGTTGCCGAGAATCTACTAAAGCTTTAAATCATATTTAAAGAAGAAGAAGAAGAAAGTCCACGTGTTAAGTATTGCATTTGATTCTGTTATGAAGCCTGCCTACTCTTAACACAGGAAAACAGCTTTGAGTATTTGACTAGTCACTTTGGCACTTCCTCGTCAAATAGGATTCAGGGATAAGGAACTTGTGGCTTTCCAGATATGATTGGTCCCATCAGCTCCAGCCAGAATGGTTGTTGGTCAGGGGTGATGGGAGTTGTGGTCCAGCAACAGCAGTGCCACCAATGACCCACTCCTCTTCTGCAGGGTACATAGGGAGCTCCCAGCAAGCATGGACTTCCCCCTTCACTGAAAGGCTGGGACAATGCAGCGTGTGGAGAGGTTCCTGATGCCACAGTTTGTAAGGAATTCCCTCTACTCATAGAAATTCAGTTCTCATACTTTTGCACATGCAAGATTTCCTTGGATCAGTCACTTCTCAGTTAAGTTTTGACAGGTGGTCACCAGGGCTTTCAGTTTCCTCAGATCATTGGCCAAAAGCAATAAAAGCTGGCAGACTGACTGACAGTAGTTATATAGAAAGGAACCATTTAAACAATATGGGGCAGCATCCAAAGTTTGCATGAGCAGCCTCCTGGTCTTTCCCGTCCCCTCCTGCCGCTGCAGCTTCCCAACAACCTCTCTTGATGGTTGGGGGGTCGTCCTGAACAGGGCAGGCTATGTTGTGAGAGGGACTGATTCCAAAAATGGGCAGAGGAACTGTGCATGAGTCCATGAGAACCAGAAAAACAATTTAGTGACAGCAGAAATTGAGCCACTTATTTAGCCATCTATTTATATTTATGGTTTATTTATTTACTATGCTTATCTACCCTTTCCTGAAAAACAGCACTAGAATACTTAGCAGATAAAAAATAGCACATAATTCACACACACACACACACACACACACACACACACACGCCTCCTATATTATGTTATGTTAGTAGGGGTTATATTGTAATTACTTCTTTTGAAAAAATGAAAATAAAAAAGATATAATTAATATGTTAATACGTTTGTTTTCCATCCCATACTTGAGGGAAAACAGAAAATTAAATATTGAAAATTTTTGGCTGTTAATGCCACCTGAGATAATTTGATATCTCATTTCCTTTGCTAAAAATCAATCAATCAAAATAAATTCTAGTTTTTGTCTGATAGGTTTTAGCCCAGAATTAGCTCAATCAAACACAGAAACTGCAAACCTGATGCTTTAGTAACATTATAAACACTGATGAGGAGACTACTTCAACACATCAAATATGAACCATAAGAGCAAACAAAGCAATTGTCAACCCTAGAATTCCTCTCTTTCTCTTTCTGAAGACCTGCCAAAGTGTAAGCATGTGTGCGTTATACAACTCAGGAAGTTTCAAAGGAATAGAAGTAATGGATCTATGTTATGTTAACTATGTTTTGTGAGTAGGCAGCATACCTATTTGATTCAAGAAGCCACATCTAAGTAAATTGATATGATGCTATTCTAATATGATGGTTACCTACAGAGGAAGATAAAGTAATCTTTGCTAATCATTCTTGATTAATTATTGCTTTGTGACTGGGTCATTTAATTCAGTCTTCCAATACATGCTGTTACATAAATTAGATGTCCATGCGCACAAACACACACTTTTCATAACAAAAATTACATCAGCATAAATAAAACTGCTTCTGAATAAATGGATATATCCTTATTAAGGCATAAATTCATCTAGTGAAATTAGTTTCTAGCAGAATGTAATTTATACCGGCTCTGTTATATTTGCTACTCAGTAAGACAAACATTTTCTGTGTCACTAACAACTGATATAGCACCCCCCAAGTGTTCTGATTTTCCAGGGACAGTCCTGGAATTACAATAGCTATCCCAATTTCTAATTTGATCCTGGAATGTCCCTATTTTCCCCACCATCACCGCCACTGAACTCGGGGAGAAGGATGAGCCGGCACTTGTTCCAGGTGGCAGTGGATGTGCAGGTGGCAAGGGAGCAACCCATTGCCTCTCCATGGCTGCTGTTGCCAGCCTCCTCCCTTGGGCATCTCGCAGCATCTGCTGGAGAGCAAGCGAGGAGGAGCAGATGCCACCACCTCCGAGGCCCAGCCCTGGGGGATGCAACGGTTCTGAGGGGCAGGCAAAGGACAGGGCCACCCTGGACAGAAAGAAAGGAGGAGCAGAGTGAAGTGGAATGAGTCTTGGTTGTTTTTAAAAAATACTTTGTGTGTCCACATGCAATCTTTCCCCTTTCTAAAATTTGTTTATTGATGTGTGCTTTTGTTTTTGTAAATCTACAAAAGAATAAAATAAAATCAGGAATAAGGGGCGTTCTCTCTCTCTCTCTTTTAAATAATCTTTATTCATTTAAATTACACACATATACAAAGAATTTGTATACTACAAAAAGCAAATTAAAGAAAAAGCAATTAAGAAAAAAGAAAAGATGAAAATACAGAAAAAAGAAAGAAGAAAAGCAGATTTATGTGCATAAAAAAATTAATCTTCCTAATTAATACTTAAATAAACACTTAAATAAAAAAGGCTTCTGACAAAACGAGTCTTCCAATCATTTTCATTGTACTGTTTATACTGTCATTTCCCCCCTCAGAGTTTTATATTCTTTAATATTGTTCCCGTCTACTCCACAAATGGTATTTGTTGCGTTTACAAGTATCACTCAAGTTCTGCTAATATGGTGTGGTTGGTAAAATATGATCTTATATAATCCTTAAATATTCTCCATTCTCCAAATATTTTCTGGTTCAATACTCCTCTAACTCTTCCCGTCAGTTTTGCTAGTTATAAATATTCTAACATGATGTTAGAATATGGGGCGTTCTCAGGGCGGTGGAGGGTGTGTGTGCTGTGTCCCATTGGTGTAGGCACTTGCCCCTCTTCTGATAGGAAATGCTCTGTTGAGGTGGGTCAGTTGGGGAGTGAGAGTGAGAAATGTCCCTATTTCACTTGGAGGGTATGATGGAATGTCTTCTTTTTTAATGGTTGATACATTTCTGATACATCTGATTAAAAATTACAGTATATGGGGTCTGGGATGTTTCTGCAAGTAAGCAAAGAAATAGGATACTGGAGAGGGAAATCTAGAACTACATGTCTTCTCAGCATTCCAAGTATTTTATTGCAGAGATCAGAGAGAAATTTATTTTGTTTGGATTTTAACCTAATTCATACAATCTGATCCAATAAGTGAAGCAAAGTTATCCATTTAAAATCACACTTCTCCAAATCTTGTGATGAAGTTCTCCAACACACACATACACAAATGTGTACAAATGTGCATATATTAGTGAAATCATTGTAACCAATTGCATTATGGAAGGTTGCATATATTAGACATAATTACATCAAAAATGTCTACAGTGGTACCTTGGGTTACAGATGCTTCAGGTTACAGACTCCACTAACCCATAAATAGTACCTCGGGTTAAGAACTTTGCTTCAGGATGAGAACAGAAATTGCGCAGCGGTAGCAGTGGGAGGCCACAATAGCTAAAGTGGTACCTCAGGTTAAGAACAGTTTCAGGTTAAGAACGGACCCCCAGAACGAATTAAGTTCTTAACCCAGGGTACCACTGTATATAAGAATAAAACTGCACCTGAGTTGTCACGTAGACCTTTTTTCTTGAAAAGAAAAATACAAAATTGCACAAAAATACACATTGATGCAGAAATGTGGCAAAGCAGATGCGACTCACTTGGTGGGGTGGAGCTGTCAAGCTAGCTTGCTGGAAGATGGGTTGCTGTTGCATGCTGGGAGGAAGAGGAGGAGAGATGAAGAGACAGGGTGTAGTGTGAGTAGCTTTGGGGGCAAACTGAACTTAAGGTAGGAAAACAAAACAGAGAAACCAAAATTGTCAGATTTGGCCGTTCCTGTTTTATCACCTTTGTGGTTATGAGTATGAAAAATAGAAGTCTAGCACCACAGAGGAAGGGAAAATAACACTCTCTCTCTCTCTCTCTCTCTCTCTCTCTATATATATATATTTAAAGATATTTATTGAGATTTTACAAAAACATAAGTTTACAAAATAGAAAAAAGTCACATAGAAAGAAAAAGATACAAAAAAGAAGACATAGAAAAATACATAAAAAAGAAAAAAAGAATAAAAATACAAAAAACAAAAAACAAATAGATAAAAAAGAATTAAAAACAAATCCGTTTTTAGTAACTTTAAACTCATTAGCTTGTTTCCTTGACCTCCTCACACCTCCCCTTTTTGTATTCCCATTTAAATAATCAAATCAGCAAATCCTTACCCTCTTTTGTTTATCTTAACTCTATATCTTAACATATTATAACTCTATATTTTCATCCATTTATCAGTTCATTTTTGCATATTCTTATTAACTTTGTTGCTAATGCCACTTATTTTCAATCCAACATCATTTTAACATTCATTAATTTTACAGTGTTTCTGAAGATAGTCTTTAAATTTCTTCCAGTCTTCTTCCACCAACTCTTCTCCCAGGTCTCGGATTCTGCCAGTCATTTCCGCCAATTCCATATAATCCATCACCTTCATCTGCCACTCTTCCAGGGTGGGTAACTCTTGTGTCTTCCAATACTTTTCAATAAGTATTCTTGCTGCTGTTGTTGCATACATAAAGAAAGTTCTATCCTTCTTTGGCACCAATTGGCCGACTATGCCCAGGAGAAAGGCCTCTGGTTTCTTCAGGAAGGTATATTTAAATACCTTTTTCATTTCATTATAGATCATCTCCCAGAAAGCCTTAATCTTTGGGCACGTCCACCAAAGGTGAAAGAATGTACCTTCATTTTCTTTACATTTCCAACATTTATTATCGGGCAAATGATAGATTTTTGCAAGCTTGACTGGTGTCATGTACCACCTGTATATCATTTTCATAATATTCTCTCTTAAGGCATTACATGCCGTAAATTTCATACCGGTGGTCCACAACTGTTCCCAGTCAGCAAACATAATGTTGTGACCAATATCTTGTGCCCATTTGATCATAGCAGATTTAACCGTTTCATCCTGCGTATTCCATTTTAACAGCAAGTTATACATTCTTGAAAGTATCTTAGTTTTGGGATCTAACAGTTCTGGAAAGAAGGAAGGAAAAATAACTATAAACTCACTAACTGCTTATCCAGAAGTTGGCTCCATTTGTAATTAGTCCATCCCAAAATGTAGCCGCTCTGAATAACAATTAAGACAGACCTCAAATATGGTTGTTGTTTTCCTTGTTCAAGGGAAAGATGAAAAACACATCTCCCCCCAGCAGGGTGAAGCAAATCTGATAAGCAGAAAAGGCGGATATAAAAATTGCATGACTTTTGTCAGCAAACTCTGATGTACATGATTATAAAAGTAATTTACTTGCATTGTTATTGCTTAATGGTAATGATTGTATCTGTAGACCATAATTAATGTATGATGAGAAGATTCCTGCAGTTAAAATACATTATAAGTTCTCTGATGAAAGTATATCCAGAACTTAGTAGCTCTCTACCCTGATATGGGTTTAATATAATTTCCAAGGGATTTTAAATACCCAGCTTTGGAAATTTTGCAAGCAGGAAGTGAACATTTCAGCAGCTCTAGATGTATGAAGTTGATTTGTAAGCACCCTTGGGTGACAGTGGAAGAAGAGTGACATTGCTGCTGTTGTAAAAAAACACACACACACAACCCCCCCCCCCACATATTGGTTATTGGAAAGATGCATTTACATATATTCCAAAACAATATGGCTTCATAAAGGAGCACCATGTTTATGCTGCAATAAATAATAATAACATACATGACTTTTCTGTTCATTTTACATTCTGGTCATCATATAGCTAAAGCAATCTAAAGATACTGATCTTTTTAACACACAGTCAACACAGGTGTCAGTTACTTTTCTCAGCTCGCTTGGAGCTGCACATGAAATTTGTGTGTATCTGTCAGCTTGTCTATTCTTCACTTCTGAGACTGTCAGAAATAATCAGCTTGCTCTTTCCCATTTACTCAGGTGCAAATGGAAGTCCTACTTGCCTCCTGACTGCCAAGGGACACAGCCCACACAGTGCTAGCTGTTTACACTGGAGTAGCATCACTCAAGAAAGGAACATGCAGATGTGTAAACAACCATAACATTCACAACAGAATTAGATAAATGTTATGGAAACGGCTTTTGCCAATTTTCTCTGATATTTACTATAAATATTATGGGGGCGGGGAGAAATCCCATTTCCTGGAGAGAAGGTTGTGATTCACTGATATATAAGAATGCTAGAACAACTGCATTTAAGTAATGGCTGCTCTCTGGTGCAATGTTGCTGGGGCCGCTTGTTCACAGACAGATGACTGCTACCACACAGCTGGGAGGAAAGTATCCAATTTCCACTATAAGGAAAGCACTTCTTATTTATGGAAAGCAGGGTTAATGTCTAAGTTCACTTCCAGAATGTCACTATCTTCAGGTAGAATGCAATAATGCACCAGCGAATTCAGGTTTTATAATTACAGTTGATTTGGTGCTGTTGTGTGTGCAACAAACCCATTCTCCCTCACCCCCAGCCAAACATTGTTTTTGATCAAAGTGGCAGGAAAATACACTGGAAAGTGTGGGATAAGATTTGAGGCAACACTGTAAAATTACCCTGCAAACAAATCAGAATGAATGCTTGGTAAGTGGCCAACATCATCTAACCTCCCACTAAGGTTTTTCAGAGCAGCCATCCATCCCTCATTACCCAAATGTCCAGAATGAAGGCACATGACACAGAAGTATGGTGAAAATGTTTCAACTTTTTGAACTATTCTGTAACTCAGGCATGCAGCAAAGCAAATTAAACTGCTGCTCTGGGCTTCCTAATTTGAAAATATAGTGAGGGGTTAATTCCCCCTTGTCTCATTCTCATGGGCAACATCATCCTAGCTAGAATGTCATGACTTCAGGCCTACTTGGCAGCTACTTTTCCACATGTGGTGGACCACCTAGGGTAGCTGGGCGAGCAGTTTTATATTTGAAGGGCCTTCTGGTCCAAGTCTAGTTGAAAGATAAGGAACCATTAAAAGGGAGAGCTTGAAATTACCCTGGAATTGCCCATAAAACATTAGCACCTGAACAACACACTGAGCACACACAGATCCCATGATCAAACCTCACCAATCTGGTGAGGTGTACCATATTTCTATTTAAATGATAGTGTCCTGAACTCCTGGCTTACCTGGCAGCAAGACAGTATGCCATATCCAAAGTTCAAAATCTGAGGATTGATCCACACAAGCAAAGTCCAACGATCAGGAAACAAGGTTCAGGGTCAATACCATACCCTCCAACATTTCTCCAATGAAAATAGGGACATTCCATTCCATAATGATAATTTTACTATTTATACCCAACACAACTTACTGGGTTGCCCAAGCCACTCTGGGCAGCTTCCAACGTATACAACAACATAATAAAACATTTAAAAACTTCCCTATACAGGAGTGCCTTCACATGGCTCAGGGGTCAGATAACTCCATACCCTCCAACATTTCTCCAGTGAAAATAGGAATATCCTACCATACCTTCCATTTCTCTAATGAAAATATGGACATCCTAAGGAAAAGTGGGACATTCTAGGATCAAATCAGAAACCAGGACGGCTTCTCTAAATCAGGGACGTCCACGGAAAATACAGTAGGGGTCTGCAATACAAGTAACCAAGTCCAGTCTCACAGTCAGGATACGGTCCAGAGACAAACCCAAAGCACAGTCCTGTGGAGATCCATGAGTCAAGGTTCATCAACATGAGCAGTTAAGCAGACACAACCCCTCCGCTTTGCTGCCCTTTAATCCCTTGCATGATGATTGCAGCATCTGGGCTTGACGAGACATGTGCCCCATACCTGTTCCAAGCCCACTCTGGCTGAGGAATCACACAGCTCGTCCCAGAGCTAATAAGCCTCACCTGGCCAGCTAGTGAGCTGGGCTGTGGGCCCTTGCATGCTGTAGCCTCCTAGAGTGCCCCTCCCACTGCTCCTGACACCTCAGAGCCTGCTCTGTTCATGGAGACAGGGGTGTTAGGATATAGTTCCATTCCACCTTTAGAACAGATGTGTGGATTGTTGTATGTCACATGTCTGTTTACTTCCAGCACAGTCTGCTGGGAACTTCCGTTGTATATTGCTTTTGCTATGCTGCTGTTTTGCTTGGACATGAAGGGAAGCAGACATGTTTTTTCCTTTGTTCCTGATGCTGAATTTACAGCTAGCCTGTAAATATGCTTACATATGCTTCTGTCTGCCACTTCTGTTGTGAAAAGTTATTCACTCTGCTGATTAGAGCGTGCTCAGTCTCTGAAGGCTTCTGAGGCTTGAGTCGCTGATTGATGCTGTTCCAAGAACCGGAGTTCGCCCGGCTGCCGGCCGGTGGCTGGTGCCAGCTGTTATGTACTGAAGTTCTCACCCTGAGCCAGCAGGGGGATACTGTAGATAGTTATGCAAATGAAGGATCGAAAGTGACGTTCAGTGATTGGATAGTTTTAGAAAGTTGCTACAGTTACGTTGTTCTGGAGCTCTATATAAGCAGACTGACTGAGCTCTTCAGTTCAGTTCCATTCTGGCCTCTGAATAAACAAGAGCTGTTTGAAGAATCGCTGTGTCGTCTGATATGTTCACCCACAACTTAACACCAGCTGGGGGCCTGCCAAATGCCCCCATCTACCCAGATGCATCCCAACAAGGGGCTCCTCCAGTGATGGGTCCTGCTGCTCTGGTTCATATGCACTGGCCCCCATCCCCTTGTCATCCTCCATCACCCTATGAACACTTCCTACACAAACCTCTCCTTCCTTACCCCCAGCTTGCCCCAGTGTGTCCCAGTCCCAGCTACACCCCTCACCGGGATGCTCTTCCTCCTTGTTGTGGCCCTGCCGGTTTATGACAGATAGCACTTGTAACATAATTAGCATAGGCAGATGTTATGCAAATCTGTCCTCTGTTAACCTCTTTTTTGACAATGCACAAATCATCACCCCATCAAGCAACTGTAGCCCAAACCAACAGATTGGCAGGTAGATTGCTCTCTGCTGCATCTTGACAAGAAGGATTTATGATATCAAAATTTTTGACTCTATTTAAGGAGGAGAAGGTGTCTTTACCTTTACAATCTATAAGTATTGTCCCAGCTCAGTGTCAAGCTTGGAGATCAAGGCACAATATGTGTGCATGGAACCTAATTTGGGAGTATAATAAGAGAGACTGTAGTCGTTGATGCTTACATGGTGTAGAAGTAAAAGTATGCTGCTTAAGTTATATATTTCATGCCTTTTAGGAGAAGTTAATGTTTTAAGTGCCTTAACTCCCATCTTAAACCAAAGAGTTTTTTTTCTTTACAGAATGATAATGATAATACCATCTAGAAATAATTCCCTATTATAAGTAAAATTGAGTGGTACTGCTAACTGTTGCATATGCACAAAATCTTGGCTGCTCTCTAAAATGACATTCTAATAATGTGTTCACACGTGTGCCCTATATTGGGTGTTATTTCTTATTATTACTCCAACAATGAAAATGTTGTAAATTGTATGTGTGGATGCTTCTTCCACATGCCAGTGATCTATGAAACGTGGAGCCAGCAAGGTAAGTTAACACTTTTACACAACGCTGCACCTTGTTCCTGGCTATGATGTTGGAAGTATGTTAAATGCAAACTGAGTTTACCAATCAGACCTTTACTGTAAATAAAGACTTATTTTGCATGACAGGATAAAACTACCTGTCATCATCTACTGAATTGGGATGTTTGACTATCACATAGCATTTACCTGTGATCACTGCTGTTGCTCATCATCACATCCTTCATTTCTCATTAGTGTTTGGGCTGCTGTCCTATTTTAGATGTAGCAATCTGTGTTCAGTCTTTTCCCCTAGTACCAAAAGGACTATGAAATACTCAGCTTTCCTGTGTTTACCCAAAGTGGCACACACACTGGTTTTCTATGCATTTTGCCAGTGCTGAAATCTCTGTCCTACTCTGAACAGTACAGCAGAAAAAGCAGAAGCACGTATCATTCATGCTCCCAATTTCCTTGCTTGTTATGCACATCCAAACTGGTTCCAAAACTCAGCTGAACCAGGAGTGAAGCAAGATCTGAGCTTCTAAGAATCTCCAGCCCCATCTACACTTTGCCCAGGCCCCCTTTATGCTCACAGTTGTCTTCTTTGTCTTTAAATGTAGTTTTAAGTGAACTTAATGCAAGCAAAAGCATATAGAACAGGGGGTCTCCTCTACCTGTTGCTGGACTACAACTACCACCATCCCTTGCCATAGGCTGTGCTGGCTGGGACTGATGGGAGTTGGAGTCCAATAACATCTGAAAGGCACCAAATTGGCTACCCTGGATCTATAAGTATCCTAGTGTGGGATAAGTCTGATTCCATTAACAAAGACTCCCCAGGCATTCCTTCCTCTACTGATGGTAAAATTATAGCCTGCGAAAAAGCTCAAAGAATAAAACATGTTCTTATTAAAATAGTAAAACAAGCAGCACAAACAAGCAAAACAAAGCAAAACAAAAGACAATAGTTGTTAATTTTCTTATTATATTCATCACTGAAAAAATGAAGTGTTTTACCAATCACCAGCCTTTATAGGTGATACCAAAAAGTTCAGTGTTTTCTCGAGAACGAACCGTCTGTGTGTTCCATTTTGAACATCAATAAGTGCAGCAGAAAATGTCATTCCCCGGTGCTGTCAATGCCCCTTTGTCAAAGTATCGTCTACAGGTTTATATCCTGATATAATTCTCAGTCAACTGCTGCTCTGTTCTTTAAGATAGGAATAGTTGGAGGGGAAAGGAGGGACACCACATTATCCAGGAAGAAGTCTTGAGACTTTTTGATGTTGCAACCTTCTGATGTGCTAGTAGCAACAGCCAAATAAATGAAAGCAATTATTATGAAGGCAGGAACAGAATGTGGATACAATGGGGAGAAAATAAATGCAAGTGTCAGCATGTTTAAAAGGCAGTTATTTACTCAGGCATCACCTCTCTCAACACATTTATTCTGCCTGCAAACTCTAATGGCTGTGTCAGTCTTCTCGGCAGGTGAAGAACACACTTCCAAAGTGCAAAAGGTGATGGTCCCCTGTGCATTGTGCCCTGTGAGAAAATCCTACTGAAATTTTCAGTAGGGTTTAGTTCTACTCTAGATGTGTAGGATCAGGCGGCACAAATGATTTATTTATTTAGAAGAATTTATAAACCACTTTGTCAATGGCATTCTTAAGTTGTGTACATCCACCTTTGAAACTATATTTATGACATAAAGGGGATGAAATTATGCTGAGGATGATGAAAGGTCAATTCTGGCCCCATCTGCACTGAAATTTAAAGCAGTATCGTGTCACTTTTAACAGTTATGGCTTCCCTCAAAGAATCCTGGGAACTGTAGTTGATTAAGGATGCTGAGAATTGTTAGGGGACTCCTATTCTCCTCAGAAAGGTACAGTCCTAGAGGGGTTTAACAATCGATCCCTCTTCCCAGGGAACTGCAGGTCTGTGAGGGGAATATGTGTCTCCTAACAACTCTCAGTACAGTTCCCAAGATTCTTTGGAAGAAGACATGACTATTTAAAATGGCAGCCATGAGTGGCTACCCAGATTACCTCAATTACTGCAACTGCTATAGGCAGTGGCAAAACAAACAGGAAAGAGGAAGGAGGAAGAAATAAAATGAATGTAACACAACCAATAGAATTGCAAGTAATTAATTACTGAAATGAATGTAATGTTAAAAAAATTAAATGTAACAAAAGGAGACAAAAAAATCCATTTATTTGCCATTCACTTTCACTTATTTTTCCCTTGCAGATCCCTAGTAGGCCATCACATGGAGAAATTGAGCAATATGAACTAGCCCAAAGAGTCTTGCTATGTACTAATCATTAACTAATTTGCTCTGTCTCCTTATTTCTATGGCGGCATAATAAAGTCACCATTGTAGTCCCAAAACAACATTAGATCTTGCAGGCAGAACATACCATTGTTCTGTGTGTCCTTTAAGCTAAATGGTTTAAAATCCTTAACATACCATTGAGTAATTGTTTTGCTCCTTGTCAGACACAGTGAGTAAGCTCAAGTAATTAGTACAATGCGTGAACATAAATAGACTCTATAGCCTCACTGGAGCATATGGATTTCTTTCTGATTAATCAGAAAACTCCATATGGTGTACAAACTCCTGATTTATGTTGTCTTCCATTCATGAAATTCAGCAGACAACTAATCTACCTCTACCTGTTGGCGGACTACAACTCCCATCACCCCTGACCAATAACTGGCTGGGGATAATGGGAATTAGAGTCCAACACATTGGAATGGTCACAGGTTCCCAACTCCTGCTAGAATCCCATTTACTGTTATAGGAGATAGAGAGACTTGCAGCCTTGGGGTTTTACATATGCTTAAGCATTCCACCTTCCATGTTGTCATGCGCAGCACACTGTTTGTTAGGATGGCCGATAGTAACATGAAATGTGTCTATAAACATTTGCCGATCGTGGCATTCTTTCAGATTTCCATAGTCATTTACTTTTAATATAACAATTACAAATTATTAGCTTAGCCACCTCTTTATTAAATAATTGATTAAAAACATAACCTAACAAGGAACTTCAACTTGCTTTATTGTCAGCAAAGAATTCTTTGCCTTAATGTATAATTACTAGTGTCAATTCTCTTAATAATTAACCATCATTTATCTTCAGCAAATATTTTATATGACCGAACACAGCTGGGCTTTTCCTTTGGAACATGTATTATTGATAGAGTGCACATAGGAAAAGTTGAAGTAATGATATAATCTAGGCCAGGTTGCTCCTGACATTAAAAGCATCTTTTGAAATTGCATCAAGTTTATGAACTCTTATTTAATAACAGGAAGGTTCCCCCCACCCAAGCCAACAGCAGTGTGAGAGGACATTTTTGTTAAGGATCTTGGCTTGGAGGTAAACTTCTCTTCCCCATATGTTAAGGTTGCAATGAAAACTGTCTATTATTAAATGTGAAAAACTAGACATGATTTAGTGTCAGAGTCATAACATGATGACATACTTTTCAGTGCAGGTAGGTACATTGTATGCCTTATTTATTTATCTACAGGATTATTTTACCCATCTCTCCTAAAAGTGGAAGACAGATAATATATTCAAAAGTCAGTAACAAACAAGCAAACACTACCAATAAAAAATTACAAAGGTAACAAAAATAGAAGACAAGAGTAGCGAATGTCTTTCCAGAAGTTCATCTAAACAGGAAAGACGTCACCTGCCTCTCATAGAATCATAGAATCATAGAGTTGGAAGAGACCACAAGGGCCATCGAGTGTAACCCCCTGCCAAGCAGGAAACACCATCAGAGCACTCCTGACATATGGTTGTCAAGCCTCTGCTTAAAGACCTCCAAAGAAGGAGACTCCACCACACTCCTTGGCAGCAAATTCCACTGTCGAACAGCTCTTACTGTCAGGAAGTTCTTCCTAATGTTTAGGTGGAATCTTCTTTCTTGTAGTTTGGAACCATTGCTCCGTGTCCGATTCTCTGGAGCAGCAGAAAACAACCTTTCTCCCTCCTCTATGTGACATCCTTTTATATATTTGAACATGGCTATCATATCACCCCTTAACCTCCTCTTCTCCAGGCTAAACATGCCCAGCTCCCTTAGCCGTTCCTCATAAGGCATCGTTTCCAGGCCTTTGACCATTTTGGTTGCCCTCCTCTGGACACGTTCCAGTTTGTCAGTGTCCTACTTGAACTGTGGTGCCCAGAACTGGACACAGTACTCCAGGTGAGGTCTGACCAGAGCAGAATACAGTGGCACTATTACTTCCCTTGATCTAGATGCTATACTCCTATTGATGCAGCCCAGAATTGCATTGGCTTTTTTAGCTGCCGCGTCACACTGTTGGCTCATGTCAAGTTTGTGGTCAACCAAGACTCCTAGATCCTTTTCACATGTACTGCTCTCAAGCCAGGTGTCACCCATCTTGTATTTGCGCCTCTCAATTTTTTTGCCCAAGTGCAATACTTCACATTTCTCCCTGTTAAAATTCATCTTGTTTGTTTTGGCCCAGTTCTCTAATCTGTCAAGGTCGTTTTGAAGTGTGATCCTGTCCTCTGGGGTGTTAGCCACCCCTCCCAGTTTGGTGTCATCTGCCTCTCTTTGGAAGGAGTTTCAGGGACTAGGCATGATGACTAAGAAGGCCCTTTTCTGGTTTTGACTAATGAAGCAAAGAGGTTGAGGGAACATTTAAGAGGCACTTCAGTTAAGCAAGCAGGTTTATGCAGGGGAAGACAGTTATTCAGATATCCTGTACCAAACAACCAAGCTACTGCATTCTGGACCAGTTGATACTTATGGGATATTTCAAGGGTAACTGTACCAACATAGATCGAACATATGATAATTTTAGTATTGTAAGGTAATAATGGTGTCTTAATGGGTTAGCAAGATTTCAGCAAGACAAATGGACATAAAAGACCAATGATAAAAGGAACAAAGCTGAAACACAGCTGGCAGGGCAAAGGTGGTTCATCCACCTCATTTTCTCCCTCCCAGAGTTCAAGTCTGGATATTACGCAGGTAATTACTTTAGTATCCTTTGCATGTTATATCACTTTGTTGTGTATGCTTATGATGTACATACATCTAACATGGGACAGATCACCAGCATTCAACACACTGCCTTGGTTTGATATTGCTATCAAAGTTTGCAATAAGTTTGCTTGTCTTCACCTCTTGTTTCTATGAACTGGCATATGTTCCAATTTCTGCTTTCTGTGAATGAAATGTCAGCATTGGTACAGAGCCAGAATAAGTGTGATAATAATTTGTGTGTGTGAATATACAGAGAGGCAGTCACTTTAGAAAACCGCTTGTCATTGCATTCTATCAGCACTGCTCGACAAATTATCTAGGCCAGGCATAAGCAACCTTCGGCCCTCCATATGTTTTGGCCTACAACTCCCATGATCCCTAGCTAACAGGACCAGTGGTCAGGGATGATGGGAATTGTAGTCCAAAACATCTGGAGGGATGAAGGTTGCCCATGCCTGATCTAGCCATTCTAATGAGAAAGCAGGCCTGACTGATAGGGAAAAACTTATACGGAAAGTGCAAGCCTTATACCAAGCAATATGTTTGGTATATGTCTTCCTTTTGACTAATTTTCTTCTATTACCATTTCTTACATCTCCCTATTTCCTATGTATAGACTGTTACATGGATTGGGCACCCTCCACCAAGCACTTCAATAGCCCTCACCCACAAGCCATAATCAAAATGAATGAGGCCAGGCTTTAATTGTGCATGATAGACACTGCCCATTGTCTATGTAGAATGATACAATTAACCAAAATATATGTAAGGAATGCATATACGTTTTATCAGTTTTCATGAGTGCAATTTTTAGTAGAGCTATAGGTCAAAATTCACCAAAGCAGTGCCCTGGGAGTTTTTAAGCCACTTTTGAAATCATTCTTGGAAGCCATGGTAAGAACATGGTCAAACCATTTCAAGTCCTCATTTGAAAGTGGTCAACCCTGACTCATCTGTTGAGATTTTTTATGGAGTATTACAGCCATGACATATCAGTGAAAATGTATAGATTTAATGTTCTTACATTTTCCATAACACATTTGACAAAGTGCCACATCAGAGATTAACGGTCAACATAAAACAATCACACTCTTGGGGAGGTAAAATGGCACACAAGTTAAACAAATGATTTAGAGGCAAAAGAAAAAGGAAAGCAATAGACTGGTAGTATCCATAACTGGAACAGTGATCTGATGGAAGTGCATCCAAGGTCAGATTTAGAGCCTCTCTATTACTGTGCATGAGATTTTCTGGTTGCCATCAGAACCAAATTCTTCAGCTACATGATAATGATTTGGGGACATATTTAGTTAAAGTGGCATCTGCTCCAACAAATGGAAGTTTATTTCAGCACAAATAATGATGTGAAATTGAAAGCTAACATCAGATCAAATAGATAGTGTGAAATACACAATGCAATGCAATATATTATAGTACTGGCTAAATATTAAGAAATATATGAAACAATACACAGTACTGGATGCCTCTTCAAATCAGCTGAAGAATTTGAATTGTTCTACCAAAGGCTTTAAGTACAAAAGGCAAGTTATGGGTTACAGGAATGAGCAGGTACACAAGTGGTTAAATGCATGACTAAGCGTGAACTAAGATGTTGATCTAACAAATGGCATACCTGGATAGTAAAGGTAAAGGTAAAGGGACCCCTGATCATTAGGTCCAGTCGTGGCCGACTCTGGGGTTGCGGCGCTCATCTTGCTTTATTGGCTGAGGGAGCCAGCGTACAGCTTCCAATTCATGTGGCCAGCATGACTAAGCCGCTTCTGGCAAACCAGAGCAGCGCACGGAAACGCCGTTTACCTTCCCGCCAGAGCGGTACCTATTTATCTACTTGCACTTCGTGCTTTCGAACTGCTAGGTTGGCAGGAGCAGGCACCAAGCAATGGGAGCTCACCTCGTTGCGGGGATTCAAACCGCCGACCTTCTGATCGGCAAGTCCTAGGCTCTGTGGTTTAACCCACAGCGCCACCCGCGTTGCCCATGCCCGGATATCTAGATATAATAAATATATCTAGTTAGATCTAGTTAATATATCTGGTCAATAAATAGGAACAGTGAAATTTGCATATCCCTAGACATTGTTTTATCAGATGCTTGTTGCCAATTAAATAGATTGCAAGAAAAAGGACAAGAGAGGTAATGGCCTAGGTTCACATGTCATGGTAATCCAAACCATGGTTTATTTGGACAGTGAGAATTTGCGGTTCCTGAAGAAGAGGCCACAGATGCTTTGCTCATCTCTTGATTTTTTTCACCCCCGTGCTGCACTGACCTAAACCAAGGTTTGGCTTAACATTCCATCCAAACCCAGGCTCCTGGTTAACTCTTCTCCTCCCTTCTAGGAGCTGTAGCCAAGGATGGTATCTATCCAGTTCCACTAACTGCAAGCCCTTTTGTCTTCACAATAGAACTTTACTTCTCTTCTCCATGCTGCCTTGAAATATGTTCTGGAGGTTCCCCCATTCCTCTAGAGCTAATTTAGGGGGATGTGAGGGATGGGGAGGAGAGGAGAGGAGAGGAGAAAAAGGGAAAGTTCCAATGCACAGCCCAAAGTACATGCACTAGCAGAACTGTTAGCTGCATATCACCCCAGAAGTCCACACATTTGCATTGTCCTAGTAAGCCATGGTTTGCCTTATCATGGCATGCTACCTAGCAAACAGTGTGACCCAGACAATGTCAATTCTTCTTTATGGAATCCTATACAATAAGTCAATCATATGTAAATACTGTATATATTGTGCAAATGAAATAGAACATAGGGAAAAGCATAAAGGTCACTGACTGTTACACATATTAAATAAAGAATAGCTAACGATACACAGCACAGCTATTTGGAGCATCCAAGAATAAGAAATATTGAACAAGCTTTTCGTCCTTCTTAACATTCCTCGGTGGTTTGATCTCCTTTGGCATTTATTTTGACATTTAATCTTGAATCTTTTATAAAAAGAGACCATATCTGCTTTACACAAAATAAAAACACATTGTATGCTTCCTTCAGGGATTTTTGTCACCATTTTGCCCCTGATTTTTTGTGACATCTTATCTTTCCAAGGATGCCATTATTTTTATAGGCGTGAATTAGCATAGAACTTTTACAAAATCAAAAGTTCAACTATCTCCCTGTGGATTCACAGTATAAAGGGTAAAGCAGTGGGAAGACTTTTTTAAACATCCTTGGAGTTGATGGTTATAAAATAGCACTGGGCTTGTTAATATACCTTAGTGAAATACAAATGAGGTCTTTTAAAAATCACTTTCGAGATCTAAAATACTAGCAGTTCTCAAGTGAAAGGATTGGAAACAATCAGCTCCATTTCCCCCCCTTTTTGTACGAAATGCAGACATAGGCTATGATAACCCAGCAAACCATGATCACATACTGTTGTGATTTTCAAAACTTCACATGCAAATCTTTACAGCTTCATGGACAACTGTATAAACCCTGTCCAGGTGGATCACAGCTGGATAGTCTTTGGATGGTATGTATAATAAGACACATACATGCAACAGTGGTGAACTAGTGTGAGCTATATGTTCTCTATTGCCTCCACAATGAAGACATGATATAAGAGATATGGTGCAAGACCACATTGTTTTAACCTGATTCAGCATCTGCAGCCATTTCATTGATAATTTAAATTCCTACAATCAGGTATAATTAACTCCAGGAGATGAGAGGGTGTGAATGTAAACTCCCTGTCTCCTCAGATGAGTGAAACCATGCTGACTTGAGTCACAGCACCTGCCGTTTGACTAATACATGTCTTTCATAACAGGGTAAAAGGGGTAAAGGTATTCTGGACAGTTAAGCCCAGTCAAAGGTGACTATGGGGTTGCAGTGCTCATCTTGCTTTAGGCCAAGGAAGCCAGTGTTTGTCCACAGACAGCTTTCAGGTCATGTGGCCAGCATGACTAAACCACTTCTTGTGCAACGGAACACCATGATGGAAACCAGAGCGCATGGAAATGCCATTTAGCTTCCCACCGCAGCAGTACTTATTTAACTACTTGTACTTGTGTGCTTTCGAACTGCTAGGTTGGCAGAAGCTGGAACAGAGCAACAGGAGCTCACCCCATTGCACAGAATCAAACCGCCGACCTTCCCAAGAGGCTCAGTGGTTTAGGCCACAGCGTAACACATGTTCACCCATCCTGCTACAACTAGTTAGTGTTTAGAAGGGTGAAGACTCCAAGACTCAAGAGCATCTGATCAACGCAGTCCCAAGGAACTATTTGGCAATTGGAGGTGGTTGGTTGAGTGCCTTTCACCAAGGGTGCCTCCAAGTGCTCACCAGGGGTCTGAAATTTCATTTACCTCTCTGCCCACACTATATGTCACCATTACAAAGGAGAGAAGTCTGTAGGCTAAACCATAGCTGTCAAATCAAATCAAATTTATTAAAACGGTCACAGATCAGATTAACTCGTACAGCTAGTCAGCAAAGCATAACACCGGAAAAAACAAAGGACAATTTCAATACAGATTAGGCCATAACAGCAATTTAAAATTAGACAGCATAAATAAAATTAAGTATTTGCCTTTGCCTACATATTGGCATTGGAAAGCTCTTGTTTCCTGCGCCTAATAGCGGCTACACAGAATTTGGCAACATTGATCGTAATTTCAGGAACCTTATCTTCTACCAAGGCTCTCATACGTTGGAGTTCTGGTTCATTTTTAAGCTTTTGTAGAACTGGGGCAATAAAGGTCAGGCGTAGATCCTCGTAGTAACTACAGTGCAGCAATACATGCAGACTTGTTTCCACTTCCGATGAGCCACATGGGCAAACACGTGACTCATATGGTTTGCCCTCATATCTGCCTAGCAGCAGGGCAGAGGGCAGAACGTTAAATCTGGCCAGGGTAAAGGAGTGTCTGTACTTAGGTATTTGTAAATCAGCCAGATAATTTGCAGGTGAGAACCCTCTCCCAAAGTCTCTAATTGTGGCATGTTTCTCCATTTTGCCCATATGACATTGCAGCTCTATGTCCCTAATGCGTTGAAGCACTTGACTTCTGGCTCTCTCATATCCTGCCGCTATCAAGATCTGCGGGGAGAATCCCAAGCTTCTTATCTTTTCAAACAGGGAAGCTTTCCAGGTAGAATGAAAGGTGTCTAAGAGTGTTAAAGGAGCCAAACCGGCCGGGAAAAAAATAAGTTTTAACCAGTAGTGTATCTTTAGAATCCACAACCGCGCGTTAATGGGTGGTTGTCCAACTTCTAAGCGGACAGCTATATTAGATACACAGGGGGGGATCCCCAATAAACACCGATAGAATTTTGTTTGAAATGCCTCCATAGGCGCAAAATTTTTAAAACTGCAAACCTGGGATCCATAAGTGAGTTGTGGGAGTATTTTTGCAGCAAAAACCTGGGAGGCCGCTGGAATGTATTTACCCCCTTTCCCGTGAAAAAATCTTATAAGGGTTTTATTGGCCCTTCCTGCGTTGGCAATGGCGTTTTTCATCTGTTGGTGCCACGAGACCCTTTCCTGAAAAGTTATTCCCAGGTATTTGAAAGTTGCTACCTGGTCAATAGGTTGACCATTAATTCTCCATTTGTGTTTCCTTCTTTTTTTTTGAAAACACCATAATTTTAGATTTGCTGTAATTTATTGATAGTTGTTCCGCTTGACAATAGTCAGCAAGTGATCTCAAAAGCTTCCTCAAGCCAACGCAGGAAAAGGAGAGTAGGACTGCGTCGTCCGCATACAGAAGCACCGGGAGGGGCATACCTGCCAGATTGGGAGGGTGGGCATTTTCTTTCGCCATATTTACTGCTAGAGAGTTGATATAAAAATTAAATAGCGTTGGTGCGAGGACACATCCTTGTTTAACCCCATAGTGCGTTTGAATTTCTTTAGTTAGATGGCCTGACCGATCGCATCTTACCCTCACCCTGGTGTTTTCGTATAGACCACGGATAAGGCGTAATAAGCGTTTATCTATGTTTGTAGTGCCAAGCTTTTCCCAGAGTCTGTCCCTTAGTATTAGATCAAAAGCCGATTTAAAATCCACAAAAGCTGCATATAAAGACCCCCCTTTTCTAGAGTATTTGTCTGCCAGGTGTTGAAGGATAAGGGCCTGGTCTATAGTTGAACACTTTGCTCTAAAACCAGCTTGAGCTTCTGATAGAATATGCTCTCTTTCCATCCACTCCACTAATTTATCACATAAATGAGCAGCATACAGTTTGCTAATAATACTTAATAGACTGATTGGTCTGTAGTTAGCTGGCTCAGTTCTGCTTCCTTTCTTGAATATTGGAATGATGATGGCTAAACCCCAGTCCTCGGGGATAATAGCCGCTTGATTTATACTAGTGAACAAGGCGGCTAGCACAGGGGCCCACCATTCAACATTTGCCTTAAGAATTTCTGGTGGGATATTGTCAGCACCCGGGGCTTTCCCTGATTTAAGAGATTGAATAAGGCCAGTAATTTCTTCTGTGGTTACAGGGGGCCATTCCTTGCCAAATTCACTTGAAGCAGGAAGCAGAACTGGGACCAGCTGATTTGATGAATATAATGAGAGGAAATAGGCCTCCCATGCTCCAGCGGGTATAGAGTATTCGACTTCGATCGGGGAGTCTCTCCAGCCCTTTGCGATTGTTTTCCAAAACGTGGCAGAATCTTTCCTTCGGGAGGCCTCCACTAGGCACTGCCATTCCTCCCTTTGTGCCTGGAGCTTTTTCTTGTTAATCAAAGCTTTGTAACTGTGTTTTAACTCAAACCAGTCTAATGGAAGCGAAGGTAAGTTCGCTGATCTATAGTTCCTATACTTGTCCAGCAGGAGGCGTTTCATAGCCATGCATTCTTGGTCAAACCAAGGTTTAGATTTATTAGAGTGCAGAGATTGCCGTGGCGTTTTTTTGTTGGTCAGATAAGGTTGTAGAGACGAAATCAGTTCCCGGAACATATCTAATCTAGCCTCAGGAGTTGGGGAATTCGTTCTGTCAACGTTCAGATTTGAAAATAAGGGATCAGCAGCCTCACCTGTCCCGGGGACAGTCTACAGGGTATCTAACAATCTGGGATAGCAGTGGGAAGCAGTGGGAAATGGCACTGGAATAAGGGAATTTCCTGCAAAAAAAGGGAATGTTGACAGCTATGGGCTAAACAAGAAGTGTTCCAATGGCCAATCATAGGATACCACCTCAAATCCTATTCATCCCACTGAGGTGGGAGGTAGCACTTTATAAAGGCCCCTAGACCTCTCTTGATTGCCCTCAAGACTCTTCCCAAGGTAAGCTCCTTTCTAGTGCATGGTCCCTATCCACAGGCTACATTTCTCAACATCTCTCAACTGTGTCATCCTCAAGGGCTTTTCCCTGGCTGGAATGTGTCTGTTTACCTGCCTCTTGTTTACCTGCATGGGTTGTGAGGAGATCAGTAGTATGTATGTGAGTGTATCAACATCTGACTTCTGTGTACTTGGAATGTACCCTACTGCGAACATCAGTACCAGCTGACCCACCACTTCATCTGACCCTACCCACTGGAAGGTTGCCTCTGAGGGTATGCAGCCTTTGGGAAGGAAAAAGGACCCCAATCCTCTAAGATTTTGCATATTTGTAGCAGCAAAGAAACATATAAAGTTATTAACATATTTATCTGGCAATAAAAATATGTATGTGGCTCTGATCCATTACACCTCAAAGGTATCCATGTTTCTACTCAAAAGAAAGACCCACTTTAGATCACTGAGACATGTTTTCATCAGTTCCACCAAAAGCCTGGGTGAGCAACTGTGTTTTAGTACTTGGTGCCTAAAGCCCATCAGTGGAGAAGCTTAATTGCATCTTTAGGGACAATGAATTTCATACTTGGGGCATCACCACAGAAAAGGTGCTATCCCATGTCATGATGCAGCAAGCAATCCTTGGTGATGGAATAACCAGAAGGTCCTTCTCTGCCAGTCTCAATGCTCGGGTCAGCTGGTAAAGGAAAAGGCAAGACACTTGGGTCCCAAGTCATTTAGGGCTTTTTACATCAACATATTCATATCAACACCCTATACTGGGCCAGTAACATACAGCAAGCTCTTTTTATGCTATGAGAAGTGCCTTGATTGACCTAACTGAAAGTCTTTAAAGTGTCAAAGCATATGTTTTCTTAGCACTTGGAGATGTGTTGCTGACAAGTTATCATTGGTGTGCCACACAAAAAGACGCTGAATTACACACTGCCTTCCATTATCTCTGATCAATTCCATTAACTCTGCTGTTTAAAGGTGTGTAATTGATTGATGAATCTCCCCTGCTAAGTGTTTGCAGTTGCTGTAGACCTAGGATGGGGGAAGAGCTCTACACAGAGATCACTACTTTTTGGAAGAAAGAGCCCATAACAGAACTGTGAGCATTTCTTTTAGTAACAACTGAGAAAACCTGTGGAATTATATAATCTGCCAGGTTATACAATCAGAGAAGAGGATAGACATCTTTTAGTGCTCTATTCAGGGAAACTATGATAATGATTTCAGAGTGAGAACAACAGTAACAGAAAGCTGGTTTTTTCACTTCCCTGCAAAAATGTGTTGGCATGGGAGTAGAATGTATCATGTCTTGCTCAGTGCCACCCAGTTCAGTGTAAAGTGCTCTTCATCACCCACCAAAAAAGTGTGAGTTGTGTTGCAATTTGGAAATGATGACATTTCAACCAAAACCCTTTGACTTGTTTGTTTTACATTTCTTCACATGGGATTATTTAAATGCACTTGCTAAATACTATTTGATCTTACAGACACCTTCTGATGGAGAAAACAAGAAGTAGCTTCATTAAAGAAGGTACTACTTTGAATGCTTGTTTATGACATCTTTTGTCATAAAGATGTCACAAGTGAACATTAGAAGTCTGTCTTCAGCTATTGTAAACACAAGAGTGTGAGAAATGCCCTGCTGAATAAGACTAAAGGCCCATCTAGTCTAGCTTTTCATTCTCATAATGGCCGACCAGATGCCCGTGGAAAGCCCAATAAGCAGAAATGAGTGCAATAGCACTCCCAGTGCCATTTTTGTTAAAATGAAAATAAGAAATAAGCCTAAAATCTAAGGTTGGCATATTCCCCCCCCCAGCACTATATTCTGGTTTTGAAAGAATCAGAGAATGAAGGGACAACTTGAGGTTGCTTTCTCCATTATTAATTCTTCTTCACAAACAGAACTTCAATTCCACATTAATACATGGAGCAGATGGTTAACACCACTCTGTGTTAGTCTGTTCTGACACTTTTCAATAAAGGCAGGTGCCAAATGCTACACTTTGATATAGATATGACCTCTGGGAATGATTGTTCTTTTCATCACTTGCTCAAGAGCAGAAAAGAGTGGTGTCAATGGATTGACCTAGTTTGTGGCTTTTTATTTATTTATTTATTTATTTATTTAAAAGGTGCCTTTCCAATTGGAAACTCTGATTTAAAATAATTTACAGGCTTGCACAGGTTTCAGAAATTACTTAAATCAGTATGTGTATCAATCTCCTATGCTAAATAACAGCATATATGGAAAACACAGGGTCAGTATACTACTTTAGATCCATTGCCCCATAATACCTTGAGCATCAGTGTTGCTCCCAAACTTAAGGGGAAGCAGGCTAGGCTGAAGGCTGAACGGAAATGGAAGCATTAGAAGATATATTGGGAATTAGCACAGAGACTGAAGAATGTGTTTGTTTACTACTTACATGGGGTAGATGTTAAGGCAGGTGCTTCAGATTACAATTTATATGCTTTGGGGGTCATGACTAAATTTGTAAGTGCCAAAATTATTCTCTTCAACCAAAGTGTTGTGCTTTTAGCATTACTGTCAAAAGTCAAATTTCAGAAGCAACATTTCAAAATGTTCAACATTCCAACACTGGCATTCAAATTTTAAAATTATATTTACTTTTTTAAAAATTAAACTTAAAAATTGATGCAAAGTTTCACTTTGTCTCTGGTCTGTGCCAGTTCTTTGGATGGCTGTCCATCTCATACCTCACCAGTCTTGTTACATTCTGATCTAAGAATGCACTTTGCATATTCTCCCCTCCCCCATATTATTTTTCAACCATTTATATCTGACACTTCAGTATACAAAAAAAGAAAGAAAAGAAAAGAAAAAAGGGAGAAAAAAGATTCCCAAGGTGGACAGACATAAAACAAAAACAGTAAAACAGTAATTACATCACAGATTGAAAGACGGAGGGAAAGAAAGATTTGCCATGGTCAAAAAGACAATGAGCTTTGTTGTGGAGAACATTCCACAAATGGGGCATCACATTCGAGAAGGCATTTCCCACAAACATTGTGTCTGCCTTGGTTCAGATAGCACAGCCACATGGATCAAGGTTGAGGAACCACAGGCACAGAGACCAAATGTGCCCCCTTGACCTCTCTGTCCAGATGAAAAAGGTTACCTACCGCTGTCAAAGATGATTGAAGTGTCCAGAACAGGTGATTCTTCAGGTACCCAAGCTGTGCTTTTATTATTTATGCCTAGTCACCTAGATAGTGACCTAAAACATATGTGATTTGAAGGTAGCATTTTGAATTTGTGCCTATAAATACACTGGAATCTGGTATACCTCCATGTACATACACACAGAGAGAAACACATATATACTTACATAAACTAAAGTGGTTCATACACTAAATGCACAACAATACTCAATAAAAAAATATAATCACAGTAAAAACTAAAAACATCCTACTAACTAAGGGCACCATGCCCAGGAAAAGCTTCTTATTGAATGGGCAGGGTCATGTAATAATTTTATAATTTTATAATATAATTATAATTTATTTATACCCTGCCTGTCTGGCTGAGTTTCCAGGTGGAGACATTCCTTTAGACAGACGGTCTCAAGTTTTTAAGGCCTCTAAAGTTCACCCCCAGCCTTTTGAACTCTACCAAAGCTTTTCCTTGAATTCTGTTTCCTCTGTCCCTAAAAAAGATTTTGCTTTGTGCAGACACCTTTATTTTCTTGTGCATGTGTCAGAATCAATGTATATGCTTCCAGCAAGACTCTAAATACTGTTTGTTTTCACCTGGAGACTGGATGATTTCTAGTGGGTGAGTTGATGTGTATGGAGTTGGCTGATTCTGTAAAATGAACCCAGGTTGCTTACCTCATACAGTATTAATCTGTGCCCCCAAATGACAAAACATTTCAGCTGTCAGCCTCCAGAAGCATTGTAGATGTTATCTGTAAGGCTTTCAAAGGGGACTCGTAGGTTTTCTTTGTGGCCCGGTTAACAACAATAGAGATATTTACAGTTCATTTCCTATTCTACTCTTGTGCATTACAAAAGCCTCCTCAGATCTGTTGCTAATATATTCCGAAGTCACTTTGGCAGAGAAGTGCAAAGAAAACCTGCTGTCACCTTTCAGAACTTGCCAAGCCTTGAAAGGCAGGAGACTTTTCTATTCCAAACATCTTCCACAGTGATTTATGTCAGTGAAAGAGAGATGTTAATGTTTTCAAGCTTCCGGTGTAAATCCCAACATACTTATTGCACAACAGAGAAACCTCTTGTTTGAGGATCTTTTCGTCTTAAGATTTGGGGCCCTTTGCCTCTAGTGAAGAAGATAAGTAGAAGTTCTGTGAATCAGGAAAACTGAATTATATTTGGGTGGTTATTCCCCTGAATTTCACATTACTGCCTGGGTATATTATTGCCTGGGTATATGGGAAGACACACCTCTGAGATTGGCACCATAATGATGCCAGTTGGTATTCCCAATATAGCTAAATAATTCTCTCTCTATATATATATCTGATCAAGAGATGAATAAAATCATTAAAAGAGATATATCATTCAGTGGAATCAAAATTTATCCATGTATAAAGAAATCTGACACCCAAGCAATTGTATAAAATTGATCAATTTGTGGACTCATTCAACATCTCCCTCCAAAAGGGGAGATTTACTGATGTACAATGCAAATAAAGCCTGCAAGGAATCAAGGTGGGGCTGGGGGTGAGGGCAAATGATAGTTTAAAAATAACTGAAGGGGAAGAGTGAACTTGTCTATATAAAAATAAATGTATAGTACAATATAGAGCAACAGGAGTGTGAAACTGACTAATACAACATTGATCAGCCACAGAGTGTGAAATTGACTAAAATAATATAGATCAACCAGGGCGTGTTGAAATACTGGTCACTTGCCTGAATGGGAGGGGAAAGGGAGGCAGATGACAGGATTCTGAAAACAAACTACTGGGGGGGGGGCTCACTGTAAGTCCCTAACACTCAAAAGGAATGCCGTCGAGAGCAGGAACTGCAACCCAACTACTGATTGCAGGACAAGCTAAAGTAGCCAATCACAACCTGATCGTTGCATATCCCCAAGTGGCAATACCAAGCAAAAGTGCATGTGTCTATTCTTTATGGGGGTAGAGAAAGTCCAACACAGCTGCAACAGTGTCCCCAGCCTATGTGGCAGAAGGATAGAAGGGCCAACTGTCTGAATTAGGGCTGCCTTAACCATTGGCTCTAGTGGTGCATGGCGCCAGGGCGCTGGGCTCTCAGGGGCACCGAGCATTGGAGTCCAGGGCCAAGCGTTGGAGTCCGGGGAAGAGCAGAGTTTGCACCCTCAGCAGAAGAGTGCTGCATTGTTAGGGGTGCCAGGCACCTGCCGCTGAAGCCGCTGTGCTCCCCAGCTGTGGAGAGGAACGGCGCAAGCAGCAAACGTGTCCCCTTCCCTGCTCTGCTCTGCTCTTGCTATCCATGTCCCACCCTGGAAGCTGGAGATTCTATGCTGCGATTGGGCGTTAGTGTTTTGGATGTGGCAAGGGCTGTTGTTGATTGGCTCAGTCTGTGTCAGTTGGGTGCTCATTTTGCTGTGGCCTGCAGCAATTTGGCGATAAGCTTAATTTTATTCCGCATGCCTCTTAATAAGGAGTAATAAAGAGGTGGGTTTGTCTGAGAAGAAATGCCAGTCTGCTTTGGAATTTAAATGCATTTTCTTTCTTTCTCTGTCTCTTCCTCTCTCCTCACTTCTTTTTTCCTTTCCTGGAGCACTGTGCAGGTGTATTGTTACCCTTTCCGTCCGGTGATACTGTTTTCCCTGGTATGATCGGTGGTATGTTTTTAGTGGTACGAGACTCCCTAAAAAAAGAGCTCAACAACTTTGGGGTCCCCTTCCTAAAAAAAGCTGATCTATGCACCCCAGCGCCGCGTATGCTAAAGACGGCCCTGGTCTGAATTCACAAGATGATAGTGGGCCTACAAACCCAAGCACAAGAGCTGAGGTTGCTCCCTCGGTTCACACATTCCACCCTTGAGCATGTGAGAGAACAGAGAAAGGGACTGTTTGGGGGTGCAGTCAAGCCATATAAAGCTATGGTGGCCACCCCACACATACAGTGTGCATCGACGAGCATGCCAAGCAGCCTGGCCTCCTCCCATCCTAGACTGGAATCAGCAATGCACCCAGCTCCAGAGTTGTGAGAGACTAGCGGGAATGGACTTCTACTTGCAATCTGAAACCATGTGTCCTTGTGAGACTAAAGAGCACATTGTGTGGCTCTTTGGTCTTTTCTGAATTATGTAAAACTGGGGGTATGATGAATTGACATGATGTGCAAGAGATTCCAGTAAGTGTGCGTATATCAATGATGGAAGGCATGAAGCGATAATTATAAGTGGGATCATCTTTAAAGATGGTCCTGGTTGCAGGCAGGCCCCCAACCTGGTTCCCCCACCCAGCATGGGCTGAGTAACAACGTCATGCCAGGGTGGCACCACAATCACCCCGGCTTCTTGGCCAATCACTTTTGTGTGGGGTGATAGTGGGGGGATATAAAAGCAGCAGTGTGACGTGTGTCAGGCACCTGCTTCACGTTGCCAAACACCCAGCCACTCGCCCTTTATTTTATGTGTCCTCTGGCCTTGCTTTGGACTTTGGTTGGTAGCCTGTCTTGGGACGGGTAGGAATTTTTCCATTTGGCGGATTGGCACTGGCCACTTGGTTTTCGCCTACTTTTTAGCAATTGGCACAACTTTGTAAGGTTTGGCTGTCAGGCATTGGCTCATTTATTTGTGGGGGAGGGGAGGTAAGTCATCACCTGCCCCTCCATTGACCAAGGGTATTCCGTTAAAGGAATCCAGGGCCTGGATCCTGTCCGAAGTCTGCTTGAGGGGCTAGGGCCATGCCAGGCCTCTGGGGACACCGAGGAAAGCTGCAGGTGGGTTCCCCCAATGTGGCTTCCTCTTTGGGTGGTTTACCCTTACTGACTTCCTGCAAAGGGGGCAGGAATCCGATATAGTCCTTTGCCAATGCCTAAGCCAATACTGCTCACATTTCTGTAATCAATAAAGTTGTGGCCTAAAATTTTGCCCAATAACCTTATACCAAAATTCTGTATCAGTGTGAATTTAATCTAACGAGGGGCTGGTTTGGGGGCCTTGCCATGCAAGTGAGCAATGTAGGACTCATGTGGCCCAATAAGGATTTATTTTAAAATATAGCTGAGTACTGTTTTGGTTTTCCTTGTGTCCTGCTATGGTTCATTATACTAAACACTTATCCACATAGAAAAAATATATGAACATTTTCCTCACATTTAAAAAAAAAATCTAAAAGGACATTTTTTATTGCATCATATTAAAAAACTTATGCCAGATGCTTCCTTCCTTTAACATTTGCAAAGTTTATGTTTCTGCCCTCATGAGTCCTGCTGTTTTGTTTAAGGCTCGGAAAGGGTAAATGTTGGTGTAAGTTCATCTGCAGCAAACAAAGAGCAAGTTGGTCCGAATATAATCTAACAGCAAATACCCATCACACCAGAACATTAGCTATGCAGAGAGAGAGGGAGAAAGAGAGAGGGAGAGAGAGAATTATTTGAATGAATGGTGGTTTTTGTCTCTCGTGTGTTTCATTTTTAGGCTTCTAGCAATAAATACACTTGAAGCAGAAAGCATGACTTTGTTGTTCCACAGAAGATCTAATATTAGAAGAGGCATTCTTTGTTCTCTTTAAGATGGTTGCCACCTGCAACTTATATGTATGTGTTTGTGTAGATAGATGATAGATAGATGATAGATAGATGATAGATAGATAGATAGATAGATAGATAGATGATAGATAGATAGATATAGCTGTCTGTATTATTGGGGCATATTTTTAGCTAGTAAAAGCCTTTAAGACTGAAATCCTTAATAAGGTTGCCATATTTTGAAGAGCAAAAAAGAGGACACATTTTCCCACTTCTATTTTTAACTATGGATCACTATGACGACTCTCATTTTACATACCCATGAAAAAGAGGATGTGTCCTTGAAAATGAGGACATATGGTAAACCCTACCCAGTTTGCTGGGAATAAGCCTCGCTGAATTCAGTGGGACATACATTGGGATAGATCAGTATCATTATGTAGCAGACCAGTGAATTATTCCCTCTCACAGTGAAATTGAGTGCTCTTATCTATATTACTTCTGCTATAGCATCGTACATAGCACCAAGGCAGAGAAGGCTTGTACCTATCAGACGTCTTATGTAAGAATAATCTACCTCAACAATAATTTTGGTCCCAACATTCAGAATCTACACATAGTGCTGTCTATGGCTTGCTCTATAAGAAATTATTAGTTTCTGATGGGGAGAATAACAATTCTATACAGCCTAGCTAACTAGGTGCAGTACTAATTTTAAGCAGCAACACATTCCTCCTAATTCAATATTTTTTAAAATATTGGAATAGATATAAAAGGTTTTGGTAGGAGTAGCACATCCTGAAGTTCTTTTCTGATTTATTTTTCCAATACATTATCAATACAGTTCAAAAACAGAGACACTTCCATGAAGCATAGCTACTAAGTGATGGCTGCAAATAACATCTGACAAGGGCACAATTGCAGAGTCTATATTTATGAAATAATTTGTAGGAAGCTATTTGGTACATTATTTATACACAAAATGGGAAAGACAGCTTTGCTTAAAGTTGTCTAATTTTTCTACACGGGCTCACTCAATGCTATTAAAGCATGGAGGGACAGATGTTTTGCCCAGGCAGATGTATTATGCGAACCACGAGAGCAGCAAAATAACCCAACTGTACAATGGTTATGGTATAAAATCAGGCCAAATCTTTATTGACAGCAGCAGGCAAGGTAAGAGTTGGCATGGCATTGTGTCCCAGGATCAGTTCATCATTCCACAAGTGTCATCTTGATGGAAGCATCCTCCGGGTTTGGACTGCCCCAAATCTGTTCCATGGGACTTGGAAAGTGTTGAACCTTGCCGGGGTGCAAGCCAAGCCAAGCAAGCAACCATGTCTCACTGAGGGACCAGGGTGCAGATTCCAATCAAGCAGATATCCCAACCCAAGTTTGGGGGTGCCATGGTCAATCCTCCCCTCAGGTCCCTTATGGGGTGCCTCCCTATACTATGTTGATCCTGCCTAATGTCATTTCTGCCCTCATACGAACAATGCTCTTCACTTAACAAAGGAAGGCCATAATTTCACTGAGGAAAAGGCAAAGAAACCCCAACCAAGGGTCAATCAGGTTGAGAGAAAAAATTCCTTTCAGGCCCCGTCAACCAGTGGCCGCAATTACCGAGTGAAGACCCTAACCTGAGGGTGGGAAGCTCTCAAGGCAAAATGGCCCTGAGCTCCAGGGGAAGCAGCCTTCCGTCCCCTTTGTAAGGACTCATGGGACAGCCTTTTTCCCATGAGCCCACCACACAAACAAGATACTGGGCAAAACTTTGCCACACCAGTCAAAGGCGTCCCATACTTATTAGGCACGGAACAACATTACAGCAATCCATATTAACGAAGAGAAATAGTCAAATCTGCTAATAATTCTGAAGCTGAGGATGTTAATTAAATGATAAATTACATTTCTTATGCACATCGCTGTTATAATTCAAAAGTAATTTATTCTAAGCCCAAACTGTGAAAGAGAAATAATGCATAATAATAATCTTAAATTTATTTGCTATTTTTATTTTTGATCTTGTCACATAGTTGACAAAATATCAAACTTTCACTAATATTAAGTATTCTATATCACTACACCATGTGTTCACCACACTGTGCATACCAATAATAAACTTCAATCATGGTTGTTGAAATCCACTTTTTTCAAGAACAGCAGCAGCAGTTGATCTGTCCTGGCTCATTTTCCTGGTTTGTTAATCAACAGTAAACCACAGTTACCCAGTTCAGATGTGATTGGTAAGTGTGGCTCCATGCATGCTAGAATCTTGTGATGGAGGCGGCACATGATGGGAGAGGAGAGTGCAGAAACAAGAGGAGGAGAAACACATAGGAAATTGTATTATTTCAAATCAAACCATAGTCTGCTAGCTCGGATGTGCATGGTTTTTGTATTATTTTAAGTGACTAGTTAGGAGAACTGCGTGATGCAATGCAGAGCAAATACAGGCTGAAATAAAGCCCATGTAATGTGTTAACCTCTATTGTATTATTATTTTTCCATATTCACAATGGCAGCACAGGAGAAAATTGTTGTATCCTGTGTACATTATCAGATCTCTGACATACTTTAAAAAATATCTCTCCACTATGTATAACCATTTTGCTGACTCCTTCCTACCCAAGGTGATTTTGCACTGATACCATCTTGTTCCCTTAAGTGAGTTTCTTTTTTAAAAAGATGAGATCAGCATTTTTCTCTTTCCAACTATTTTTATGTGGATGTAGCATTCAAGCAACTTACATTCCACATTACAAATTTCATTATTGCTTTTGCCATCAGTCACTTCCGTAATATCCAAGCCATTTAATACTTCGCTTTTTTGCCAAGTTTGAATGTAACCCTCAGAACACTGCTAGCATTTCTGAAATTGGCAACAAGCCTTATGAAATGCATGCAGTCTAAAAGTCTCCACAGGATTAGCACAGGTGGGGAACATTTTAAGTTTGAGTGGGGAAACATACTTCTAAAAATATTCAGGCACTGCTGTCTCTTGTTAATTTAAGATCTGTCTTTTAGTGTTGTAGCACAGAATGTCCAAGACCCATTTGAACTTTATATAATAGAACTATAGTTCCAATAGAAATATAAAACTATATTTATATTAAATAATGTAAAACTATATTTTATTATTCTGAGATAAGCAGTTATTCAACAAGAGATTAGTAGTTAAACAAGAGGTTTGTGGTTTAAAAGTGAGTGAAACTTATACATATATTATTGAATATATACCTACTGCCTTTAATTTTCTAAGACAATTCGTGTCCACAGGTTCATGATATACTAAACACAAAAAGTAAAAGGTAATGGGGAAGGAAGAGAAAAACAACCATCAGAACAGCTACCCCTTCACTGCCTAACAGAACAGCTACCCTTTCACAGCCCCCTAGCATTCTCCACTTCATGGCAGAGGCCAGAATGTTCCTCCCATCAGCTCTGTAATTGCAGGAAACTATTCTTTATGACGGGATGCGGGTGGCGCTGTGAGTTAAACCACAGAGCCTAGGACTTGCTGATCAGAAGGTTGGCGGTTTGCATCCCCATGACGGGGTGAGCTCCCGTTGTCTGGTCCCTGCTCCTGCCAACCTAACAGTTCGAAAGCATGTCAAAGTGCAAGTAGATAAATAGGTACCACTTCGGCAGGAAGGTAAACAGCGTTTCCGTGTGCTGCTCTGGTTCGCCAGAAGTGGCTTAGTCATGCTGGCCACATGACCTGAAAGCTGTACGCCAGCTCCCTCGGCCAATAAAGTGAGATGAGTGCTGCAACCCCAGAGTCGGTCACGACTGGACCTAATAGTCAGGGGTCCCTTTACCTTTACCTATTCTTTATGATAGGAACTAGAGTAGCAAGCTCCCTGCAGCTGCTCCCCCTCTAGCCAATGATGGGGTTCTGCCGGTCTCCACCCGGCCTTGATGATCTTCCTGAGAGGCATATTTGTAGAAAAACTTATCCATGAGTCACATCACTTCTGGGAATAGGATCAAAACACAGATTGTCACAGTAGATTCCCCCACTTCCCTGTAATGAGGCTTGTTACAATGAACATGGGTAGAAAGTAACTCTACTATTACATATAACAAACAAACAAATAATTAAACAAATTCCTATCCCACCCTTCCTCCCCAAGGAGCCCAGGATGGCAAACAGAGGGGTGTTAAAACATCTAAAGGTATATTGTACTATACATGTAAAAGTGTTTGCGTGAAAGAGAATGTACTTGTTCATTTGTATAGCTCAGCTATTTTGTACACATGTACAGAGACTGTACCTGTGTTGACTGTTACATTTGAATAACTGTATGAGTGCACAGCTCAACTATTTGTATATGCAGGTACAGACATAGCTCACTCGCTGAATGAAAAATGTGAACACTACTATGGTAAGTGGTTTAAGAGTGTATGACTACATAAATGATGGTATTAGGCTTGGTCAGTAGTCTTCAAAAACTGGTTTGGGGACATTTCTGTAGTTTCTCCTCTTTATGAGGCCAATTACTTCTCTGATGGCTTCCCTATTCATAGTCTGCTACATAGTTCAGCAGTTCAGTATAAATTCCCTTTGGATATGAGCTGTAGGAAAACATAATCCAATGAAGAAGACTGACAGTGTTCTGGCTTTAAGGGCATCTTGGTGGTCGGAGAATGTTAATATTGTTTTCAAAACCTATATCCTAGGGTAGGAGAGGGAGATTTCCATTCCATTCTTCATTTTGTAGCTGTCATATTTCATCACAGGGGCAAAGATGTAATATGTAACTAATCTGGACTAATAATTAAGCAAGATAGTTCAAGCAAGACTGTTACTGAGAAGTATGATGGTATTTAGCTATTCATGAGATTAAAAGGCCAGGTGTTGTCAAATTTATCAGCATAATTCAAAGAATACTAGCAGAGCTCTAGGTTTACATTTCTTGCTATCTGTTTACAGATACAGAACATGAAAAGTATTATTACTTATTACAACATAATGAAAAGCAATGAGTTTTAATGAGACATCTAAGTAATATGTTTATTATCTTGGTTACAACTGTATGAAAATGAGGCATGTCAGTCAACACAGACAGGAAGCGTGATGTTGTGAGTTGGGGGGACAGTCTGGATGATGAGCTGAGTCTCCTCCAATTCCTGGGGTCCCGTGCCCAATCAGGGTTAGAATCTAATAGAGAATTCTGCTGAACTGCTTGGACAAGTTTCTTATGTGTCCTCATCAGCAGTCCAAAAGAATGAGCTAAGTTGCAAGAGATATAGCTAAGCGATGGTATACCATCCAGGCTAATGTGTGGGTCTTCCCTCCACCAACCTCATAGGAGCTATGTAGGAGAAAAACAACCAGTGGTTGTGTGAGAGAGCCGAGCTGGAAGCAGTCTGGAAGCTGGAGACAAGACATGCTTGATCTGTGCTGGATCCAAAGTGGTGCCTAATGGAGAAGCAAGATCTGTTGGGCTGTTAATGCTGTGAGTCCCTGCATCTTATTCTCAGGTTGTATATATGTGTAAATAAAACCATATATCCTAAAGCCACCAGTGTCTCTGCTAACCTTTGTTGCAAGCAAACAGAGCCTTGAGTAAGCACTGTTACCCCTGAATAATTATAATTATAATTATAATTGTATCTTATTGCTCAGAGATTGGGGTGAAGTATAACAGTAATCAACTGTAGCGCTGTGCAGACATTATCACTTGCATGTTGCTGAACATGGGAACAAGGAAGGGGGCAAAAGTGGGTAGCTCAACTCCTAATGTTGCACTCTCATTTCCCATACATACCTCATGAATGTCTGTAGGGAGGGGGCCTTATGCCTATAGTTATACATGCGAAAGCTTGCACAGAAGATTTCACATGTACAGCTATAATCATAGACACTGGAGAAAGTGTCTGTGACATTGGATACAGCATAGCATCTCTCCTTTATTCTTAATTACGTATCCCCTCCCCCCAAAAAAACCACCACATTAAATTATAGTAAAGGTGAAATAGAATAGAAAACAATTCAAAGAAAAGAGCAGGTGAAGCAACGCACCCATTAAAAATCCAACCACAGACACTTCCCCCGGCCCCCATAACACTTACCAGCAACTAATACCAACATCCCACAAAATCCCAGGCAGATTCTTCAACATGGGAGCAATAACACCCCGATAAAGCTTATAACTCTCCACCAATTCAATCTGGAATAAACAGATAAACTAAACACATAATTTATACTGATAAGGCTAGTGCAGGAAAGGAAGAACATGAGAAAAGTACATAGAAACCTGCACAAGACAAAACATGCTGGAAAGGGTTAGTTCCAATTTGTCCCAAACATGCTGTTTCCCTAGTTATTAAAAGATACACTCTTATTTGTTAGCTGAACATTCAGATAGGCTAATTAACTGCACAGATCTGAATGAAATTTGATTTCCAAAGACAAAGCACATGATAACCAAACTAGATGGAAAGCAAGGGATAAACAATTAGGATCTCTTTTTTAGAACAAAAACAACAACAAAAAAGCAGCAAAACAAAATGACTGTGAAGCAACTTTCCCTGATGGACCTGGATTAACTGTATCTCTGTGTGTAGACATACATAAATTGTGCTTTTTCTCTACATGCAGAGGTAATATAAATTGGGAGGAGTGGGGTGAATTAGAAGGGGGTAAGGGCAACTAAGAGGGTTTAATAACCTTTTCCAGAGTCTCACTTTCCCAATCTTTAAAAAAGTCACACACAGGTGTTGATTCATTTTAAACCTTTCACAGGGCATTTTAAAACAGAGGCTAGATGGCCATCCAACAGTGTGGTTCCTGCACTGTCAGGAGCTGAAGTACCGTATTTTTCGCCCCATAGGACGCACCGACCCATAGGACGCACCAAGTTTTTTTGGGGGGAAATAAAGAAAAAAAAATTTATTTCCCCCCCAGGCGCTTGTGTGGCCGGCAGCGGGGAGACACACTGTGCCTCCCAGCTGTCCCCGGAGCTTGTGGGGCAGGCAGCGGGGAGAAGCGCTCTTCTCCCCACCGCCCACCTGCAGACCAGGTCCGGGGACAGCGGGGAGGTGCAGCGTGTCTTCCCGCTGTCCCCGGACCTGGTCTGCAGGTGGGCGGCGGGGAGAAGAGCGCTTCTCCCCGCCGCCCACCTGCAGACCAGGTCCGCGGACAGCAGGAAGACGCGCTGCGCCTCGCCACTGTCCCCGGAGCTTGCGGGGCTGGCGGCGGGGAGAAGCACGCGTCTCCCCGCCGTCAGCCTCCAAACCACATCGGGAGACAGCGGGATGGCGGCGTTCCGCCTCCCCGCTCTCCCCCGACCTTGTGGGGCTGGCGCTGCGGCTCTCCTGAAGCCTGATTTCGCCCCATAGGACGCACACACATTTCCCCTTCATTTTTGGAGGGGAAAAAGTGCGTCCTATAGGGCGAAAAATACGGTAGGTACGATTGCCATACTTCCAGGATTTGGCCATCAGAAACAGTGTCCAGGTGGAATTTGCTGAAATGTCTGGGAAAATCCGGGTGTATGGCAATCCATGTTGGAAATGTCATTTTGGGGCAAAACCGAAAAAAACTCCCCCCCCCCAAAAAAGACGAAAAAAACTAAATAATTTTTGTGTACAGATGTTCACTTTTTTGAAATATGGCAACCCTAGAACTAGATGACAATTGGTATCTCTTCCAACTCCACAATTCTGTGATTTTGTGAAGAACACACACCTGGGAGTTCCTAGGTACATATCACCACCTTTCTAAAGTTAAGCAGGCCTGAATCTGGTTGGTGGACTAGAACCCATTCATCAGATACATGAAGTGATATCCTAACGTGGTGGGTATATGTAGACCAATTTAAAGTGGGTAAAAATGGGAAGTAATGGCAATGCAATGGGGGGGGGAGGCAGACTGACAAATTCAATTGAAGCTTAAATCTATTTGGTCTCCCGATACATTCTGCTGTTGACCTGACAGTTGCTATTCTCCAACAATGGATTTTCTTATTTTCTCCCCCCTGCTTTTTTATTAGTTTTCCAAATTTATAACAAACAAATAGAAAAAAGAACATCAACAAACAAACAAACAAACATTTATCCTAATTGTAGTAGTTCCACTTTTGTTAACATTATTGGGTGACTTCCTCGAATCCCCCTGGCTGAGTTTCCATATAAATCATTGTAGCAGTTTTTCAAAACTATTTTCACTAAAATTTACTTAGTCAATTAACATCTTTCTTTCTTTTCATTTTAACTTTTAACCTAGTATTCTACAACATCACATATTTAAATCCTAGGCCTATCTGATACTCGCAAGTAATTCTATTTAAGTTATCTTAACATATTTAGCTAAGTAGTCTTTAAATTTCTTCCATTCCTCTTGGTACTCCTCCTCCTTCTGGTTGCGGACTCTTCCGGTCAGGTCGGCTAGCTAACAAAAGTCCATCATGTTCATCTGCCATTCCTCCACTGTTGGTACTTCTTGTGATTTCCAATTTTTGGCCAACAAAATTCTAGCTGCAGGTGTGGCATACAATGGATTTTCAAAAGAATATATGAATATGAGATAGCTGAATTTGAGATAGCTGAGTTTGATTCCATTTGTTTGGGCATGAATAGAGACAGTGGTTTCTAGGCTTCTTACAGTGCGTAATTTACTCAGACATGCTAAGATGACTGTGTTTTCACCTATCGCTGCTCTTGTTGATTAATACTATGCATAGGTATTTTGCCTGCCTTCGAGCTCTAACTGAACTGTCACAGAGTACATTTTTATTTCACTTCAAGTATTTCTACCTTTTGCATTATTCCTCTACTACAAGTGTGTGTGTGTGTGTGTGTGTGTGTGCGTGTGCGCTGAGTATAGCACTTAATGAAGTTGTTTGTCTTTAATGTGCTACAAGACCCCTGACTGTGTTTGCCTCCAAACTGACTGTACCCTGTTGACTTTAGATTGTGCCTAACAGGGAGTCCTAGGAGACTTAGTAGCTTTGGGTGGTTGGCTCCTCATCAGAAAAGACTGAGCTCATAGCCGCAGGTTAAGCATCTGTTACGCATCATCTCTAAAGCTAGTGCAGTAACAAAGTGCTGCGCATCATTACTCAGAAGAAAAGCCAAAAAAAGTTCAATGGAACATACTCCCAGTGAGTATATGATTTGGTTGCTCAGATTACTCCTGAGGGAGAGTCCATCTCTCATCTTTTTGAAGAGGATGAGAATGTGGCAATTGTGTACCCACCAAAGCCATTTCCTTTTTGCGGGCTCATCACAAGCTCTTCCCTCTGCGTGGGAGGCGTGGCTAGCCCCCGCACCATTAGGGAGTCCCCGGCTGCGTCACTCCTTGTCGACCAATCTGGTCTGCTGGGGTATGTGGCTAAATAAATAAATAAATAAATAAATACTACAGTACACATCCGGGACGGAAGTGGTATAAATCTATTGAGGCCTCCTCCCCATGCCAAAAACCTTCAGTAATTACCATAGTTAAGCTCTATGAGACAATCCCAAATCATGGTCATGATCTGAACAGAGTAACTCTTTGTACAATCCTGCACCCTGATAATCACATTTGAATCACAGAGATTTCAATGGGTCTTGCACGCCCACAACTGCAATGCAAAATTGCAACCTAAATTGATGGATTGCTCTCCATGGCAAAATGAAGATGGACACTTAGGTATGTTTCACCAATAACTTAACTGTCAGCAAGGTGCTAAATGAGAACATTTATCAAATGAAGGCTTGGAGCAAACAAAGTACTGCCAGCATATATTTTCATTTGGCTGTTGAGCTAATTGGGCAAATGTCTTGCAAATAAGTATTGGATATGTTTGGGTGTGAACAAGCAGAGCCCTTTTATGCCAGTAAGACTTTGTTTATTTTTAATATTATTTCAGTCCACACAGGACCTTCTGTTATACAATCCTGCCTAGAATCATTTTACTACACAACAGTTTACAAGTTATTTGTTTCTGGTCCACCATACTGTAAGGGGCAATGATTCAGCATATTTCTGTTCCATGTCATTTATAAGTCTGTTTTGCCCTACTTCCATCTTAATTTGCAAATTGTTTTTAAATATTTGTAGAAATTTTAATATAAAAACATTTCAAAAACATTGGTAATTACATATCCTCTCAAAATATGCATATCTAAACTTATTTTCAAAAACACATATTTTTTAAAAAAACAAATCTTGATCTTTTTAATTTTTAAAAAAAGAGATCTGCACTGGAACATTTGTGAAATGGAAAACTAAATGGATAACAATGTTGAAATCAGCACTTAGGGCATTAACCAGTGGAGTATTTCTGCTGGAGCAAGGATTTACACTATCACAATGGAACTTTCCCTCCCTCTCCTCCACACACCTTCTATGCCCTCCCCAACAGTGGCATAGCATGGGGGTGCAGGGGGGGCTGGCCGCACCGGGCGCAACATCTGGGGGGGGGCACGCTCGCACTCACAGCGCTAAAATCCACAGGTTAGGGGGCGCAAATTACTTGCCTTGCCCCGGGTGCTGACAACCCAAGCTACGCCACTGCTCCCCAAAAGTGCTCCTGGTGATGGTGGGAATCCCAGAACAGAATTTGGGACGTGCAGGGGACATATAGGGAGAGAGACATCTGTTTCACAACCCAAAGTCCTTGCATTAGTGGAAGTTCTCTATTGGATACTGCCCCCAGTGCAGAAGATCAGGCAAGTTCATGTTAGAATTTTGCAAAGACTGAGTTCCTCAAGTATCCTTACTTACCCCCGACTTATAAATAAAGCTGGTCCATTGCTATATAGATATAGATACCTTCATCTCTCCAGAAGGGAGAATATACAGAAAGAAAACACAAATTATGAGTGTATACGTTTAAAAAGAAACTCTTCCAGGCTTTCCAGCAGCTTTACATTCTATTAACAGGCTGAACCTTTAAGGAAAGGAAATCATTAGAAGCCTTATTGCAACGTTTTCCATCTGTGAAGAAGTTGGATATTGACGTTAATTCCATAGGCTTGTGATATAGCACTCTCTCACACCTGATGCTTTGGCTGCAGCCCCAGGCAACCATCAATTGCAGTGGAGACTAGAATTTGTCTTGCTTTAGGTGAAACATAGTGATATTTACTGAAATATTAAACAGGAGAACAGATTGCAAAACCCCAGGCTAGACATCATGTGGAGCTTCAGAGACATCTTTAGGGCATTTTTTTTTCTACTTCACTTCATAAGTAGGATAAGGTAAATACCTATCCTTTATCAGCAAATGTTACTGCTTAGAAAGCCATAGGCAACCCATATTTACTTACAAAAGAAAGTTAAATCTTCATAGATACTTTATTCCAATTAGAGAACTGTGGTAATTTTCAGGAATCTGTTTTCAAGATATACCGGTACATTTTTCCCCCTTTCTATTTGGCAAAAGGAAAATATAACACTTTAAAGGGGGGGGGGAGCATCATTTGAAATTATAATAATATAAATATTTTATTTGTACTGAAATTAAGGACATGCCAACCAAACAATATGGGAGTGTATTTTCCTGTGAAAATCTGTTTAAATTAACTGGAAACTGCACAAGAGCAAGTAATAACTATCTTTGCTAATACATATAAAATAAATAGGCTCATTATGTGTGAAGTATTTTGGGATCATCAAGGGTTTTTTTTTTTAAAAAAGGACTGATAGGCAGGACATATGATGGCCAAGCTGGAGAAGATATGAAGCTTTTGCAACTATTTAAATTAACTCTTTGGGGGGGGGCATCAAATATCTAGATATCTTGAGAACTTGACATTGTTATTCTTCTTGCATAGTATGTTTTATTTTTTTCAAATGTGCAGGATATGCCTTCTTCCATGGATGGCAGGTACAAACAGATTTGTATTTGTAGACTGAATCTGGTTGGTCACTGTAAGAACAGGATGCTGGACTAAATGGGCCATTGGCATGATCCAGGAGGTTCTTCTTTTGTTCAGATTGAGACTATACCTATTATGCACTATTTCGTATTATGATGGACCAAGGAGACATTTTGGGGAAAACAATATATCTAGCATTTTCCTTCACTGAAGCTGTCACATAGTCAAACTGGGTTGTCTAGGTGACAACTTCAATGTTGAGAAGGGCAACTTGAAACAACAATAAAAACTACATTTAATTAGGGCATCAAACGCCAATTAGCAGGTCTGAAAAAGCCTATGCTTTGGGAGGTGGTGAGACTCTGTGGAAATTTCAGCCCCAATGAAAGTCCCTTTTAGTGCCAAATTCATTCAGCATGTGGCTCAAGAAAAGTGTTTAAAGTATTCTGGATTTTTGCGCAGTTTGTTTAATAGAATTTTCAATGGTTCAAGAATTTTGTTCCCAAATGATAACAATGACTCAGTGTGTTAAAAAAACACACACAATATTATCTAAATTAAAATCTAAATTAAATCCTTTTTCTCTAATGATTCAGCATTTACTCTATTGTGAATATTTTGTAATTGCAGTGAGTCTACTGTTGTTTCAAGCAAAGCTTAGAGATATTAACATCGGGAAACAAAGATTGGATTAAAAAATAAGGATACTTCATTGGCACTCATCATGTCAGCTTGGTCTTATTCCTATTGTAAGAAGGGGTGCTACTTTGGACTTTTTTTTACCTGATTCATTTATATGGAACAGAGCATCAACACAAGCTGGTGTGTTTTGATATAAGCATGACCTATGACCATAGTGCAGCTTATATCCTGTTCACGACATATGAGAGCAACTGAATTCCAACTCCTGACAATTGCAGAAAAGGTCAAACCCTTAATCTCCATATTTGCCAACAATTCTGTTCCTTCCTCATATGGCGGGGGGGCGGGGGCGGACACAATTGCCACACTCTCATCCTCTTCAAAAAGATGAGAGGTGGACTCTCCCTCAGAAGTAATCAGAGCAACCACATGGGGAGATTTGCCCTATAGCGGAGAAGTAGAGATCAGATTTAAGCCCACTCCACACCACACTCTCTCCTCTTCTCATTGAGACACCTACCCTTCCACCGTTTTTCCATTGTTGGCTCGGCAAGTTGCCTTCTTTAAGGGGACTGAGTAGGATTTTTGGGTTGACACTAATTGGCCCAGGTCTCATCTTTTTTGCCTACTTCACACTCTTTGGTGTTGTCTGCGTGACTTGAGTGGTGTTTTGTTAGAATTTGTCTAATTGGCATTTGGTGGGTGAGTGGATTTTGAAAAATATCCGACTACTGTTGGAGCCAGGGTGGTGTTTGGGCCTGTCAGGCACATCAGGGTGAAATGGGACATGTCAGGTTCATATACCCAAGGAGCACACAGTGAGGGGGGAAGCATTTCTTCAGGCCTTGCTTCATGATCACAGCGCATGACTGGCAGCTGACTCAGGAGGCAGGAGAGTTGAAATCCTCCCATCAATCCACTTCACTGCCTGAACCTCATTGATTTTGGATAATCTGGTGGAATTATTCTGATTACAGATTCTATAGTTGTTATATTTTAATAAATATGACCCGTTACCCATCTTTCATGTCTCAAGTCTTCTTGGGTGTGTTGGCAAGATCTGGTTATCAGTTCCCTTAAGGAGGGTCTCAATTTCAAATTTTAAACAGTGAAGGTCACTTCTGGGGTAAAAATTGGGAGCTGAAGAGATAATACGTGCTTTCCACCAAATTAGTATCTTTCCCTCTTCACCCCAACCTTTTGTTTTTTTTTTATAATATTTTTTATTACGTTTCTTTCCAAATTTTATACATTACAAACAAATAAGGAGTTTACAAGAAACCATTTTTTTTTTTTCCCAACTTGGACTTCCCCACCCCTTCCGATTCTGCGTTCTTTATATTAACAATGTCAGCAATTTGTTACCTTATGTCATACCTTATTGTAACTTTTACATGTTATGTATCTATATTCAATGTATTATGTCACAATTTTTATACCTTTAAAATAAACGTAACATGTTCAATTTCATATTATCTCCTTTTCTCTTTTATCACTTAGTTTACTATTTACTTAATCATAATTGCTAAAGCGTATCATTTCCAAATCATGCACCGTCTTAAGATTCATACAGTTTGTAATACTTTTGCAAGTAGTCTTTAAACTTTTTCCAGTCCACCTCAATTGTTTCTACATCCAAATCTCGGATTCTGCCGGTCAGTTCAGCTATCTCCATGTAGTCCATCAACTGCATCTGCCATTCCTCCAGCGTGGGTAAATCTTGTGTCTTCCAGTTCTTTGCGATAAGTATTCTTGCTGCTGTACTAGCATACATAAACAAAATTCTGTCCTTCTTTAACACTTTCTGGTCTACCATGCCCAACAGGAAGGCCTCTGGTTTCTTGGGAAAGGTATACCTAAATACCTTTTTCAACTCATTGTAAATCATTTCCCAGAAAGCCTTAACCTTTGGGCATGTCCACCAGAGGTGAAAGAAAGTCCCCTCTGCTTCCTTACACTTCCAACATTTATTGTCAGACAGGTGATGTATCTTAGCTAACTTGACTGGGGTCATGTACCACCGGTATATCATTTTCATAATGTTTTCCTTCAAGGCCGTACTGGCCGTGAATTTCATTCCGGTGTTCCATAACCTTTCCCAGTCTTCAAACATAATGTTGTGTCCAACATCCTGTGCCCATTTAATCATAGCAGATTTAACTGTCTCATCCTGTAAATTCCACATAAGCAGCAAGTTATACATTCTAGATAACAGCTTTGTCTTTGGTTCTAACAATTCTGTCTCTAGTTTCGACTTTTCCACCTGGAAACCAACTTTTTTGTCCATTTTGAAAACCTCTTGAATTTGAGCATAATGTAGCCAATCTCGCACCTTATTTTTTAGTTTGTCCTGGCTCTGCAACTTCCAATTGTCTCCAATTTTTTCAGTCAATTCCCAATATTTCGGCCAATAGGCCTCCATATTGGGTCTTTTTCGGGCCTTGGCCTCCACTGGTGATAGCCACCTCGGAGTTTTACTCTCTAGTAAGTCTTTATATTTCATCCAGACTGCAAAAATTGCTTTTCTGACAATGTGGCTTTTAAACAATTTATGTGCTTTAACCTTGTCGTACCATAGGTATGCGTGCCATCCAAAAGCATTATTAAAACCTTCCAGATCTAGGACATCGGTGTTTTCCAACAAAAACCAATCTTTCAGCCAGCAGAAGGCTGCAGCTTCATAATACAACCTCAAGTCCGGCAGGGCAAACCCCCCTCTTTCTTTCGAATCTGTTAATATTTTAAACTTTATTCGGGGCTTTTTGCCCTGCCAGATAAATCTAGATATATCCTTCTGCCATTTTCCAAAGCAATCCACTCTGTCCACGATCTGTAAGGTTTGAAACAAAAATAACATTTTCGGCAACACATTCATTTTTATAGCTGCAATTCTTCCCAACAAGGAAAGTTTCAATCTTGACCAAATTTCTAAATCCTTTTTAACTTCCAACCAACATTTCTCATAATTATCCTTAAATAAATTCAAATTCTTGGAGGACAAATAGATCCCAAGGTATTTCACTTTTTTAACCACATTCAGTTCTGTTTCTCTCTGAAACCCCTCTGTTTCTGTAATTGTTAAATTTTTGGTCAGAACCTTAGTTTTTTGTTTATTCAACCTAAATCCCGCCACCCGACCAAATTCAGATATAAGTTCGAGAACTCTTTTTGTACTGGATTCTGGCTCCTGCAGTGTCAAAACTAGGTCATCTGCAAAAGCTTTCAGTTTATATTGTTTCACTCCGACCTCTATCCCTTGTACCAACCGGTCCTCTCTGATCATATTCAATAGCACCTCCAGGACTGAAATAAATAACAGAGGGGATAGAGGGCACCCTTGTCGTGTCCCTTTTTCAATTTTAAATTCCTCCGTCACCACATTGTTCACTATTAATTTAGCTTTTTGTTCTGAATAGATTGCATGTAATCCATTCTCAAACCCCCGTCCCACTCCCATCCCTTCCAAGTTCTTCTTCATAAACATCCAAGATATGTTGTCAAATGCTTTCTCCGCATCAATAAAGATTAACACCGCCCTTGTGTTCCTGTTAGTCTGCAAAAGTTCTAAAATGTCAATGATGTTTCTAGTGTTCTCATATAAATGTCTACCAGGGAGAAAGCCAGCTTGGTCTTTATGAATTACTTCATTTAAGACTTTTTTAAGTCTATTTGCCAAAATGTCTGCAAATATTTTGTAATCCACATTTAGGAGTGAGATGGGACGGTAGTTTTTAAGCTGAGTCTTTTCAGATTCTGACTTAGGTATCAATGTGATGAAGGCTTCTTTCCACGTTTCTGGTGCCCTCTTCCCATCCATAATCTGGTTACATACCTCCAACAAAGGTTGTATCAAATAGTCCTTCAGAACCTTGTAATATTTGGAGGTAAGTCCATCCGGGCCTGGAGATTTGCCTAGTTGCATATTCTGAATGGCACCTTCAATTTCCTGTAAGGTTATTGTAGAGTTCAAGATTGATCTTTTATCTTGAGTTATTTTTGATAGTCCATTTATCTTTAAAAATTGATCTATCTCTGATTCTTTCTGGGGCCCCTGTGCATACAGTTCTTTGAAGTATCTGTGGAAGCACCTCCTAATTTCTTCTGGTTTCTGTACGATCCTTCCATCAATCTCTAGATTTGTTATCGTGTTTAGCTTTTGTCTTTTTTTCAGCTGCCAAGCTAGCAGCTTTCCACATTTATTTGCTGATTCAAAAGATCTTTGCTTCATCTGTTTTATTTTCCATTCAATCTCCTGATTAATCAATTTTGAGTATTCTGCTTGGTGGAATTTAATTTCTCTCAGCACCTCCTTGGACTTTGGTTTGGTTCTCAGTTTTTTTTCTCCTTGGTGTATTTTCTCCAATATTTTGTCCTTCTTTCCGTTCCAGAGTTTTTTCTTGATTGAATTCTGTTGTATCAGAAACCCTCTCATAAGAGCTTTGCTTGCGTCCCAGATCGTTCTTTTTTCAACTGTAGTATTCAGATTTATCTCAAAATAGTCCTTTAATGTTTTTTGGGCCTTTTTCACAATCTCTTGATCTCTTAGTAGTGTGTCATTCATTCTCCATCTGAAGGAACCGGGTTGAGTTAATCTAAGTTCTATTTTCAAGGCGTTGTGGTCGGAGCATGTTTTTGGGCAGATTTCCACCTTTTTAGTCTTGGGTGCCAGCCCCCTGGAGGTCCAGATTTGGTCGATCCTTGACCAAGACAGGTGGGCCTCAGAGAAAAAAGTTCCTTCTTTACCTAGGGGGTTCTTTGTCCTCCATATGTCGATCAAATCCAGATTGTCAGTCAGTTCGAAAAAAGTTTTGGGCAGTCTGCCGTCTGATGTTAAGTTTTGGTTGTAAGACTTATCCATATGTGTAGACACCACTCCATTCATATCTCCCATCATTATGATGTTAGCATAATCCAGATAGTCCAGCAACGTCTCATGCAGCTTCTTGAAAAATTCTGATTTCCCGTCATTTGGGGCATAAATTCCTAATATCAATATTTTTTCTCCTTGGGTTTGAATTTCAATTGCCAAAATTCTTCCTTGTTCATCCTTAAATAGAAATTTGGGTATCAGGCTCTCCTTAGCGTAGATCACCACTCCTCTTTTCTTTACTTTGTCAGACGAAATAAATTCTTGGCCTAATCTTTTATTTACCAAAACCTTCCTGTGGAGCCTGGTCACATGGGTTTCTTGTAGGCAAATAATGTCCAATTGTTCTTTCTTCAATATGTGAAATAACCTCCTTCTTTTCTCCGGGGAATTTCCGCCATTTATATTCCAACTGAGTAGCCGCAGAGACATCCTGAACTATTCTGCTACACCTAGAGCGGTGTATCTTCTTTCTCCTCTGGTTCCGAAGGTGCAGGTATTGCTCCACCTGGGTTGGGTATAGGCCAATTAGCTGCTGCTTCTTTTTGGAGGTCTTCTCCGTGATCGTGCTGGAACTTTTGTAAGTCCTCTGGTGATCTTATTTTAACCTTCTTCTGTTTGTAAGTGAATGATAGCCCTTGTGGGAACTCCCACCTGTAAGGAATTGTGTTGAGTCTCAGCAACTTAGCCAAATCTGAGTAGGTGGCTCTCAAGTCCAATAACTGTTTAGGAATATCTCGGTAAATTTCCACCCTTTTCTCTTGTATCACAATTGAGTTTTTGAAGTGTAGGCCTAGTATTTTGTCTCTCTCCTCCCTTGATCTCAAAGCTATTAAGCAGTCTCTGGATCTATCTTTTCTTACTAATCTTCCCAACCGAAAAGCCGATACAATTTTGAAATCAATTTCTTCTTTTAAGTCCCAGAACTTTGTAAACTCTGTTGTCAAAAGTCCTTTCAAATCTTCTTGTTCAATTTCTGGGACTGCCCTTAGTCTGAGGTTGGTCTCGCGATTTTTCAATTCCACCAACGAGAGATAGGTTTGTTGGTCCCCTATCTGTTTATGAAGAGGCTTGACTTCCGCTTTAACTTCCTCGACTTCTTTTTTAGCTGATGTTGCAATTTGAACGGCTTCCCCTGCCAGTTTACGATTCTCTTCTGTTGCTCCTTGCAATTTTTCAATTGCTTGGGTATGTTGGGAAACCTGATCTGTCAATTTCTGGATCGAGGATGTTGCTTGGTCAATTTTTGTTGATTGGTTATCAATTTTTTGATTTATTGCTGACAATTGTTCCAAAACTTGTTTCAGTACTGCCTCAGCTCCTCCTGCTGCCATATCTTCCTCTTCAGATTTTTCAGGCTTTTCGGTTTCTACTTTTTGTGTCGCAAGCACAGCTGGAACTGATAATCTACGTCCCTGAGTTAAAGTTGTTTGCAAAAGCTGTGCTTGCTTTTTTGCTTTCTCTTTCTCCTTAGCTTCCTTAGCTTTGGCTGCTCTTGTCTTTCCTGTGCCACTCATCAGTCAACGTTCAAGGTCAAGTGTTGTAATCCCATGGGAAAGGCAAGTCCAGAATTAAAAACAGTCTATTGAGAGAAGGTAAACAGAGAAACTTTCCCAGGCCTCTATATTCCCAATGTCCTCTAGGGGGAGTGCCACCAAAGTTTTAGTAAGAAGAAGGTAACTTTCCGCAATTAAAGTCTCTTTGTTCCAACTTTAAAAACAATTTTAAAAGCAAATTAGTTCCAGCACGCTAAAGGAAAGGTCCTGCAGAGCCCTTTTAAACATATAACAAAGTTCCAGCAAGGTGCCTGCAATTGTATCCACTTCAGCTAGGTGAGCTCAAAATTACACTATCCAGTTACAAAAGTATCTGGAAGCTTGCAACAGTTCCGCAGTTTAAACAACTTTACCCGGCCACCCGGGAATTTGGGGTTAGAGTCTTCCCTTGCCCTTGGGGTGTCCGCTCCAGGTCAATTTTATGCTGTATTTATTCTTTAAAAGTAAAATTCAAATGTGCACGAAAGTCCCGATTTAAAGCTTCAAAGCTTCCCTGTTCACAGCGCTTTCCGCTCTTTAGACCGTCTGCTTTGATCTTGAAAGCAGTGTCGGAAGACGGACTTCCTCTTTCTCGTCTCCCGTTTTTAGCCAAATTTTCCGATTTGATTTGTAGAATCTTAGGTCCTTACTCACGGGTTTGATGTTTCAGCCCGATGTTTCTTGGAAGAAAGGTCAGCGCTCATCCGTGACAGCCGCGCGGCTTCGCCTCCGCAGAAAGAGCGATGAACCCACAGCACCGCTCCCCCTCCTTCACTCCGGAGCCCCTTACGGGGTTCCTTTTGTGATTTCGGGGTCGCTCCAGGTGCCCGCCGGGTCCCACGGCCACGGACTCACTCTGCCCGTGGTTTATCTTGATGGGTTGCCGCTGCGCCGTCGCGAGCAACCCTTTTCTGCGGTGCCCCTCTTCAGAGCTCGAAGAGGTCCGCCATCACGGTTTTGCGCCGCCTCCGGAAGTCCTTCACCCCAACCTTTTGAACAATCCCCTTCAGATATGAGGTAGTGGGAGAAATATTTGGGCTGACATTTGCTACTGACCAGATATAGTGGGTCAGGTTTCTAGATATACCAATGAGACTCATAATGAACATGCATCATGAGGAAAGTGAAGAACACATGTCCATGAACTTCATGGAAGCTTCATTTGATGCTTGCAGTTGCGGGTGAAATGATGTGGAGAAAAGGTGGATTATGAACAATAACTCCTTTACTTATATGAAAAACTCATTCCCTTTATTCTCCAAATGAACCAACTGAGAGAAAGTGACTAGAAGACAATGACAGAAGTCATACCAGGCAGTCAAACTTCTCAACCATAATAGCATTAGGGAATAATTTGAAAAATAACTTTGAAGTCAGTTGTTTTATGTACATTTCACAGTTTCAATCAATGTTATTAGGCATAAGAAGTTACAAATTCCAGGATGATTATTTCAAACAAACAATTTCAATACTATTTGATGGACATAATTTAAACATTTGTGCATGGTTTCATCAAACACAGGTTTTGCCAGACATTCCTTATGAGATTAGAAGCTAATATGGACTTACATTTATTCTGTTTTACATAGTTTAGATAAATTTAAAATGTCTGTCTACATATAAATGAACTAATGAACATTTTACGAAAAGCAGAAGGAAAATAATGTGTGTGTTTCCTTCACTGAAAGTCAGAATGCATTCATACTGTGGATGCATATTGAAATACATAGAAGCAATTTAGTGGCCATAAAATTATAAAACCAATACATATTCTAAGCATCATTAATTCATTATGTGCCCACATACATATTAAAAATAGGTATAGCATCAATGACAGCTTCAATGTTTCCTTCAACCTCCAGAGAAAGAGGAGTGGGCCTGAAAGTCTGGATGCATAGAAGAAACACTATATAGAGACTGAACATCTTTACTGTAGAAACTGCATGGCTAATGGATAAATGGTTGCCATCTCATTTCCCCCCTGCCATTGTAGCTTAGACTTTTTTCAGTCTAGAACAAACAAACAAAATATTGGTGGTTACCGTAGCAATTAGAAAACCAGATTTATAACACCTAAAGTTGGTTTAAGCCAGTCATCGTCGGGATGTATTAAAAACAAAGTGGTCATTGCAATGCCACAAGAAACAATATTGGGAGTATTTGGATGATTACAGCAACTATCTTAAAATCAAAATACTTGTTTACACTGTGACCTTAGGAAGCCAACCCAAATGGTTAAATCCACTGGAACACATTAAACCTATGGTATGCACTAGTCATTGGGGTTATCCAAATTTCATGGGATCATTTACATGATGCCAGACTCTTGAAGCCTTTCCATAGCAATAGCCTGGCTTTCCAACTGACTTTTGGAATTCATTAGACTGAAACCAGTGGAACCACAGCTCCATATCATTAATATGGCCACCACTGTAGCTCAAAGGTGCACCAAGGGAGTATATTGAAATCGCCTAGGAATTTTTTGTTGCCACAACTCCTTCCCCACCATGGCCCATACCTAAGAATGACTTGTTCTTTCAAATTGGACTGAGGCCAGCAGCTGCAGAGAAAACAACAGATGCCACCTCCCCCTATCTTTCTTCACATTTCTTCTAAATTTGGAAAGCTGTGTACAGTGGTACCTCAGGTTACAGATGCTTCAGTTTACAGACTCCGCTAACCCAGACATAGTACCTCGGGTTAAGAAATTTGCTTCAGGATGAGAACAGAAATCATGCGACTGCAGCGGGAGGCCCCATTAGCTAAAGTGGTACCTCAGGTTAAGAACAGTTTCAGGTTAAGAATGGACCTCCAGAATGAATTAAGTTCTTAACCCAAGGTACCACTGTATATGGAATTGTTAAAGTAAAACTTCATAATGATAACATATGTCTTGCTTTTATAAGTGTGTATTTGTTTTTCTACAGTGTGTAACATGCCTTGACTAAATGTTTCCATCTTTGACAGGAAATGATGGGAGGTACTTGGGTGATGATTAGGGTCCCCCCCCCCCAATCTCCAGAACTGCCATCTTTCACTTGATTCGTCTAATGGACTAATACCATAGTAATAGAAGATGTTGTCTTGATTTTATGAGACATAGAATAGAAAATCCAGCACACTATAATTACAGAGCTGACTTTGTGACTCTGTATTTAATTTAAATATGTTGTCCACTGCAATGTATTGTAAAATAGTATTTCCATATAACCATTTAGCATCAGTGATTATTAAATTCCTTGCTAAGTGGAATAACATAGGACGATTTTGAGCGTATTTGAACTAGAGCCACAAAATATGGGTCACAGTCTAATTTTCAGCTGCATTTTGTGATCTTGTTTGAAGTGACTTCTGTTATTACCAACTGTACAACGCTTGAGAATAGTTAATGATAAAAAGACTTATTGGCAAGCAAGTTCTTCTATCAAATGGGGAATGTGATGTATTTGGCATTTGTATTTTAGCTATTTTGTGTAATAAACTCACTTCTTGGACAGCTGCAGATTCTGTTATTGCATGATGAATACTACCATTCATGGACATACCTTATTGTTGAACAAAACTATCGTAAACCCCAAGGATTTCTATACCCCTGAATCAATAAATATTATTAAAATATGGAATGTTGCAGTCATTTATTTTATTGTTCTAAGGTCAGTGGTTGGGATTACTGAAGCATGAACTAAACAGCAAGCACTACCTTTAATTTTGTTCATTGAGATAATGAATGTGTGTTAATAATAATATAGTACAAAATGTGTAATAGGAATTAATGTAGCATGAAATAAAATCATGTTTTGGTATCAAGAAATGTATGGCAAAAGTTTTCAAAATATTTAAATGAAAATTGCCTAATATACACATGGGAGACCTTTTAAATGAATGAATGAATAAATGACTGGCTGCAAACTACAAGCCACGAAAAATTATCACAACACATTCTAGCTATATGAGCTCAATAAGATTGAATTAGTTTTCTGAAAAAAATAGTCTGAAGTTGATACGGAACTAATTAACAATACAGAAAGCATGGAAGCAACACAGATTCTGATTTGCATTCTTTCATTTGTGATCAAACATACCATATATCATAGCACATGCTCTTCTGTGCACCATGTTAAACTCCCTTGACTCCTCAGAGTTACACTTGTACAGGATCATTGTTCAGCCACTTGTTTCAGTGTATTAATTCTACTTCTTAAGTCATTTCTATAACAGAAATTTCAATATCACAAATAGTAAGTAATGCATTATTTTACAAAACCAAATAATCAATGTAAGAAATTCAACACATTAATTGAATTTCTGAGAACTTTCTGGAAGCCACTACACAACCCCGATAAGCAAAGCCGTGATGGTGAGAGCAGTGTGCACAGCACCTTCCCATTTTGTGGTCTAAACCACTGAACCTCTTGGGCTTGTCGATTGGAAGGTTGGTGGCTCAAATCCCTGTGACGGGATGAGCTCCTGTTGCTCTGTCTCAGCTCCTGCCAACCTAGCAGTTCGAAAGCATGCCAGTGCAAGTAGATAAAAAGGTACCACTGCAATGGTTTACGTGAGCTCTGGTTTCCGTCACGATGTTCTGTTGCACCAGAAGTGGTTTTGTCATGCTGGCCACATGACCCAGAAAGCTGTCTGCTGACAAATGCTCGCTCCCTCAGCCTGGAAGCAAGATGAGCGCTGCAACCCCATACAGTGGTACCTCGGGTTACAAACACTTTGGGTTACAGACTCAGCTAACAGGGAGGTAGTACCTCAGGTTAAGAACTTTACCTCAGGATGACAACAGAAATCGCATGGTAGCAGCGGGAGGCCCCATTAGCTAAAATGGTACCTCAGGTTAAGAATGGTTTCAGGTTAATAACAGACGTCCTTTACCTTTACCTTTACCCTACAATATAAATTATTGAAAAGTGACATGAAAACAGAAACAGAACATGGAAAAGTGTTTCCTAACAATATCAGCACCAGGACCTGGGCAAAAGCAGAAGCACCACACATTTTTTCTTAATGTTCTTAATAACAATGGAATTCTATATGGAAAAATTAAATATATAAGTAAAACTTACATTCCCTGAGCTGTTTCTCTTGTGAGATTGAACGGAAGGTTTCTGAAAATCTTTGTTGGTAGTATGATTATTTATATCAAGACCTTGAAAATTGTATTTGTTTATAAATTATAGACTGGATTCCAAACAAAGCCATTTTAGGGATACCCACAGGCTTGAGGATATCCATTGGAACTATGGACACTTAAACTCCATATTTTTGTTAACTTTTTTAAAAATAACCCAAAGTCCCCTAATGTGTCCTGAAGCTTAGCTTTAGGCAAAATTGCATATGCATATGAGAGTATGTTTTGAGAGAGAGTAAGGTTGTTCTTCCTCATGTAGACTTCCATCAGCAAAATGTAACACGCCACTGCCTTCACTGCAAAGGAAATGGCTGATTAGTTTTTGTTCGTTGCCGTGCTTGAAAAGTTACTGCATTTCTCCTCTTTCCTACATGTATTTTAAAGTAGACAGACCATGACAATCTGGGATATAACTTGCAATGAGACTTATTAAGCTTGCATAAATGAGATTTTTATGGTGCCCTAACTATGACTTTCACTTACTGAAAATATCAGATAAAAAGCTTATGTGAACTCACAGGTGGCTTAGCAAACTGTTGCTGTAATATATTAAAATCTCTACTCCCAACAAAGGTGCTGAGACTTGGACACTAGAGAAAATATTTGGTCCTTGCATTTATTTATGAGGGGAAAAGACTCAAACATTTCACAGACTCTGAAAATATGTGGCAGAATCTCTTTGTGACAGGTGAATGCCCATGAAAATTAACAAAAGAGTTATATTCAATTATATCTAGTTAATACTAAAGGTGTGATAATGTATAATAATAAGGATTTTTGTAGGCAAAAATAAAAAAAAATGTTTGTTTACTTAAATTATTTAAATCATTGGGAGAATTATTGTAGTATGTGCCATTTACCTCATGGTGGTTTATGATGGGCATCATTATGTATGTAAAAGGGGGGGAGTTCTCAGAATTAGGAAAAAGGAAAGTTATTTTTGGATTGTCTCTGAACCAAAGTGAGCTCCTGAAAGCTTAACAATGTTATTTCATCTCCAACAAATTCAATCCCCATTTGGAAAATTTGGTTAATTGGGGGTTATTCCACTGGCTTGGAGTCCTCTATTCTTATTGCATGCCCAATTGTGTTGCTGTTAATACCACCCTATACCCATGGGTCTCAGCGTGGTTCACAACAGAAAATTACAATATAAAAGGACAAAATAAATAATTAAAAGAATTAAAACAATTAACAGTACTAATGTATACAAACTAATAAAAATACACTCCCCAACAAAAGCCTCTAACAATCCTCCACCCCACAAATACAAATACAAAAATCCAAATTAACATACAGTGGTACCTCGGGTTAAGTACTTAATTCGTTCCGGAGGTCTGTTCTTAACCTGAAACTGTTCTTAACCTGAAGCACCACTTTAGATAATGGGGACTCCCGCTGCCGCCGCCGCACAATTTCTGTTCTCATCCTGAAGCAAAGTTCTTAACCCGAGGTACTATTTCTGGGTTAGCAGAGTCTGTAACCTGAAGCGTATATAACCTGAGGTACCACTGTATAACATTTGAAAACATTTTAAGCAACCCCACCCCACAAATAAAACAAGACCCACCCAAGTTAAAACCCCACCCTCTATTAAAACAATAATTGTAGCACAAGGGGGATGGCCAATGCCCTCTCTCCACCCCAAAGGGACACCCCCAAAGGGATGATTCCTCTTTGGTGCTGTACCTTCAGTGGTGACCCCACCTCCAGAGCAGGTAGGCATTATAGAGCTGCCCCAGCAACTGGTACACACCTATGGTTATTAGACCTATGAGTCTCAGAACCTGAAGTGGTTTGTGCAATCCCCATTCTGGGATGTCTCAATGGAAGCAGTGGTGTCAGGATGCTGTCAGCGGCTCTCGGCTGGTTGCCCAGGAAAGCATAAAGACAATGAAAAGTTTCTTACCATCCTTTTTTATTTCAATCTTTACAGAGAGAAGCTATAGAACCCAGCCTCTTGGATAATGGTGTTGATCTTGAGTGAATCTCCACACACATACCCGTCTCTCCCTCTTCCTCATTCACCACTTCTACAGGTGCTACTATGTGCCCTCTGTCTTTAAGCTCTTTGCTCGCCTACTTTAAGGCTCGCTGAGTTCTGGGAGATGGAGGGTCTGGAATGCTTTCTAGTGACAATGTGTTGTTCCGGCTCTCCCATGATTTCCCAGCTTTTCCTCTCATCTGCCTCTGAGCTGTTACCTCCCTCAAACCTCTATTGTAAATCTATACTGTCTTCCTTTTTCTCCTCTCTGGAAGGGTCAGGATGGGGAGGTGGTCTCCACCATTCCTCCTCTGCCCAGTCCTTGACAAGTGGGATGGCAGAGTTGACTTTCCTTGGGCTGAGAGGAAAACAGTACACTCAAAAGCTTCTAGGTGTCTGCACATACACTCCCCTCCAAAAGAAAATCCAATGAAATAGTGATTGGGAGTTTGTCAGCACCTATATTCCTTGTTCTCTAAAATTTGCTTCGGGTCATTATAGAGTAATAAATTTGGAGATGATTTGAGATTTCATTGTCAAAGGTGATACAATTCATTTCCCAAACCCTGTTACTTTTTAAACATGAAGAGTAACTCAATTGAAATCCCCTTTCTGTGATTTAAAAATTGGATCCTGTGTCAATACATTAGAAGGAAAGCAAATTATTTGTATCAGTCAATGGGCTACTATTTTAATCTGCTTTTAACTGGTATATAACTGAATATAAGGTTTGGTGACTTGAGTACAAAAGTACAAATTCTAGAGGTTTACGACTATGAGAAAACAGTCTGGGATAGAAGAAAGTTCATTCTTTGTTTTCTTATGATTGTCTATACCTACTCTAAAACACCACACAACAACAGATATTCCAATCTTAATGAATGCATTCCACTTAGATGAACAATCACCCAGGTTAGTTTGGAGTGGCCTAAACATTACAAAGCACTGGAATCCTGCAGAGCAAAATCCAAAGTGTTAATTGCTAAAGCAGCTTAGCGACAGACTAGGGACATGGCTTTGTTAGGGGAAATATCACAGTGTTGCAATTCTACATTCATATGCTAGAACAACACTAACAGATGTCACCTTGGGTGGTACATTTCTAATCCTATCCAGGTTTACTCAGGGCAAGAGTCTGGCTGTGTTCAAGGAGGCTTGCTTCTGCTCATAGGACTGCATCCCTTGCTACACTGAAAAGTTGTAAAATCAACTCTCTTTTTCTCCATCCCTCTAGGGAAAAAGCCTTTCTGCTTTTCCTTTTTGGAAGCCATATCCCTGATGTAGATTAGTGTCTCTTAGATTTTTCATTTGTAGCCAAGCAGGCCATGCACAGATCAGCTCAAAACACTATAATTTGAGATTTCAAGGACAGATAAGGACAGGTTGCCATTACTCCTTGATTTGTAGAGGCCTTAATTTCTCTTGCAGCCTCTTTCCCCCACAATGCTAACTTTGATTGAAAAAATGACTCAATTTTGAATTTCCTTTATCTTTTTTAAGGTGCAGTCGGGGTCAATAAAATTCTCTGAATATTTTGATTCAGCTCTGCACACATCTGAGCTTATTATCGCGGAATAGTAAAAACACCTGCCCGAGTTTTCATTTTTGTTTCAGTTTTGCCATGCATTTTTTGAGAAGCATGTGAGGACAGCGCAAGCTGAATCCCTTTGTCCTCTGCTGTACAATGGCATCAGATTTCATGAAAGGGAAGAAGCCATTTAACATCAGGCATACAGAGGGTGCCTTCATAATTGCATTGATTCGTTTATTTCTTGCTTAGCCAACATTATTGGTTGGTAATCATGGCGTAACTATTTGTTCCTATGCTATCTTCTTGAACAGAGATATCACAATTTTGAGAGTTAATATGTATGAATAATAGGCATGCAACTCATTTGTTATGGCTTTCAAGTCCTTGAGCAAGAAAACTTTGTTCAGAAAGAACAAAGCACCAAATGCTTCAAGTAATATATATTTGAACTGAGTTGATTCCATTTACCAAGATAATTTCTAGATTATTTGTTAGGACTAATAGGGCTTTTCTTCTGCAAACACATCCCCTCACATGAAGAATACCTTTTGGAGATAAATATTGCACATATAACCTCCTTCTCTCTAACAACAACAACTTCAATGGGATTGTGTTCCTGATCTCAGATGTTACCATAACGCCTTTAATTTTGTGTATTACCAAAGAATGGTTTGTGTCCTGTACTTTGCTGATGCTGTTGGATATTAACATGAGATCAGTTAATCAACCCATATCATGACATTTGAACTGATTTTGCGCAAGAAGATACATATAAGGGTTCCAAAGAAGAACAACACAAGACAATAGCCCAAGAGAAGGGGTGTTGATGTAATTTGGAAAAATAGGTGAAATTGCATTAAGTGCTTGGGCCATGTCTTGAGCAGCCCACCCACCCCCATTCCCCATGTCTGTTTAGAGAAAGACACAGTTCAAGTCTAAGTGCCTGAAACATGACCACTGTGAGAATAGGGCAGGGCCTTTGGCTTTATTATGTTTTTATGTGTTCAAATCTCTCCTGTTTTTCAACTGAAGCTGTAAAGTATTTAACACTGGCTAGGTTGTGTGCTGGGACGTGGATGGCGCTGTGGTTAAACCACAGAGTCTAGGACTTGCTGATCAGAAGGTCAGTGGTTCAAATCCCAGTGACGGGGTGAGCTCCCATTGCCCGGTCCCTGCTCCTGCCAACCTAGCAGTTCGAAAGCACATCAAAGTGCAAGTAGATAAATAGGTACCGCTCCGGCGGGAAGGTAAACGGCGTTTCCGTGTGCTGCTCTGGTTCACCAGAAGTGGCTTAGTCATGCTAGCCACATGACCTGGAAGCTGTACGCCAGCTCCCTCGGCCAATAAAGCGAGATGAGTGCCACAACCCCAGAGTCGGCCACGACCGGACCTAATGGTTAGGGGACCCTTTACCTTTACCTTTAGGTTGTGTGCTATATTCTTAGGTTTGTCGAGTCTAATTTCCTGCCCCAGCTGCCAGCCAGATAAGAATGAATTCAGTGTACTGTAGAAACTAACCCTTGTATATAGCTACGTTACAAGCAGCAGCCAAAAATTAACATCATGGGGCATCTCAGCAGGTTGTGGGAGGTTGCAGTGGCACACAGAGACATGAAATCTGATTGTCTGCTGTAGGAACAAATGGTTTAGGTAACAAGGGCCCTTTAGAGACAGAAGTGCTTTATAAACTGCAAATAGTAGCATCATCTTTCATTGAATTTTCCATTTGGAATGTTTTATGGAAAGTTATTTCCAGGTGGATGGAATTGAGGAATATTTGGTGACATCTTCTCAAGTTATTGGGCAAAGCTACTTCATTACTGTGCATAATCTTTGAAGCTCACATAAGAGTGAAGTCTCAGTTCCAGTTTGAAGAGCTGGATGAAATGAATTTCTTAATCCTGCAGCCTGTTTCATATCAATGGAACTGATGTAATGGAAATGAAGAATGAATTTGCATGGGATTTAAGGTTGAAAGAGAGCAGATATGAGAGTTGCACTTCAACAATGGAAATTTGATCTCTGAATCTAAAATTCCTCCCAGTGTCTGAAATCTTTATCTGCAGAATTTCTTTGTATACAGAAACTTAAAAGCCAGCCATAAAAATTCAGATGAGCTGGAGGGTGTTAATGGCTGATTGCCACATCTTCAGTACTTGAATTGTTCGTTTGAATCTTGTCTCCCTTAACATGAGATAAAAACTTATCACAGGAAGATGCAATCTGTATTAATTAACACTTATGGATAGGCCCCATCGGTTTCTGATGATATAACAAAAATGAATATTAATTTTATTTGCAGTAATCACCATAATCTTATTAGATTATGTCTGACTAATTCATTAGAAAGCAGATGGATAATCTCAGAAGTTTTCAGTTTGGTGAGGTTTAAACAGAAAGTGATGACTTTGAAATCAGGAATATTTCAATTTCTGTTCATGTTGTGTAATTTCTGTTCATTGTGGAGAAATTACACAACATAGCTTTGGGCAGAAGACTCACCGCACTGGAAAGAAGACAATGCTGTCCCTGATGAATACAGAGCAGAATAGAGAACGAGGCGTTCGTATATCAGTAGCCCCCACTAACTTAAACCTATTGATTTCAATAGATCAAGTATCTTAGTTGGATATATAACAGACACACACACAACATTAAAGCTTTGCTTCATAGCTGAAACAGAGAGTTAAAACAAACAATCATTAAAAGCCAACTTTCTATTATTTTCCCATGACAAAAGTGTGGCTTTGTGTTCACAGCAGCGACAAACTCACACAAAGTATAAATGAATTTTCTTTTTCATCCCCAGAATTTTTTTTATTGAGTTTCATCTTCCTTTTCACTGCCATCGGCAATTATTCTGCACACCTGCACTCAACCAGAAATGTAATGAAAGAGAATCAGTCTCACAATAGAAAAGTTATCATCAGTTCATAATACTGGCCTGCTTTTAAGGGCTGCACCATGTCTCAACCAATTGCCAATTTCTTTTGCCATGGGATACTGTATTTTGCTTATATATGCACATTCTCATATGCATTGCCTTGCGTATAATAAGCCAGTGGCACCAAAGGGACCATAAGTTAAACTATGCAGCAATCAGTGAAAACTGGTGATTGCTAAATGACAAAAAAAAAAAACCCACACCTGTTCTAAAATAAACCTATCACCTCCAGTAATTATTCACTGGTCTGGTTCACATTTCATGTCAAACCAGAGTATGGCTTACTGTGATCACAGGAACATATGAGTTCCCAGCAAGCTGCTCACAACCACTTTGTTCTTCCCAGGTTTTTAAGGTCAGTGTGGGATGGCAGCTAAAGCGAGGTTTGTCTTGAAGTCTCATTTGAATCTGGGATTGTGTTTAAGGTTTCGCCTCCTGATCTGTAACCAGTTTAGGAGTGGATATAACAGGGACAATTCAACCTTCATTAGTGTTTTCAAGGCAATCAGTTAGAAAATGGCAGGTATGAGAGAGGTTTCCCTGGGTAAGAAACAAAGTCGCAGACAAATAGGTCCATGAACTTTTGTGGCAGGCACATACAAGCTTTTACCTCTGAGTCACAACAGAGATTTCCTACTGCTGCCGCTCCTTCCCATCCTGTATCTTCTTTAAACTATTTTGTGTTTTGCTCTTGAAAAGCTGCTCCCCGCATCCAAAAAAAGCACTGTGATTGGAGGACACTGGTAAAATTACTTCTTTTGATTACAAGCTAGTGCTGTCAGTCATGAAGGAGCTTCCTATTCAGATCCTAGAGTTTATTTTACGCTAGATAAGTAAGTTCTGAATTTACAAAGTTACTCTCTCTCCCCACCACCTCATATTTTCTAAATTAAAAAAAAAGTCTGAATTGCTGACTTCTCACAAAGCAACTGCCTGGAAGCAATGTTATTATGTTGTAAATTTATTCATTATAAATCAATACCTGTTCACATAAAAGCATTCCATCTTCCTTAATATATCCCAGCTGTTTTAAAATTCAGAAAGAGCAAAAAGAAATCTTTTTTTGCAGAGAACATAGTTAAACTGTGGGATTCGCTGCCACAAGATGTAGTGATGGCCACCAACTTGGATGGCTTTAAGAGAAGATTAAAACAATTATCTGAAGATAATTCTTATCAAAAATAACGTCAGTATCAGAGGCAATATGACTGAATGCTAACTACTATGTGCAATATGCATCTGAATATGAGTTGCTTGATTACTTTATATTTCCCTTTGCTTTAAATTATTTTATTTTTCATATGTCATCTTATTATATTATTATTGGTTCTCTAAGACACTTGTGTAAAGTGACTAATAAAGATAATATCAGTAACAATAGCTCTAATAACTACCGGTATTTGTGATCACAAGTGAGCTCTGTGCTTCTCATAGGCATCTGGTTGGCCACTGTAAGAATAGAACGGAGGACAAGATGAGTCTTTCAATTCATCATTCAACAGGGTTATCCCATACAGTGGACGCACGGGTTGCGATTCGGCGCTTCTGCACATGCGCAAAAAGCGATTTAGTGCTTCTGTGCATGCGCAACTGCTGAAACCCGGAAGTAACCCGTTCCGGTACTTCCAGGTTTCGGCAGTCCGCAACCCAAAAAAATGCAACCTAAAGCGGACGCAACATGAGGTATGACTGTACTTCCATTTGAGATATGTACATGATACACTCCAAAAGATTTTATGTATGTAATTTTACATTTTCCCAACAAGATTCAAGCTCTCTCTTTTGCATCCTTGGTATAACTGTGCTTCTGCTGCGGTTTAGGATTATCCACTGAAGATTCACTCATCTGTACTTTGCTTTTGTCTCCTTGACATCTGTAAGATCTGGCCTCAGCTAATGTGAGATACTATTTGCTCGGATACTATTCTCTGAGTCGAGTGGGATTATATATTTTTTTCTAGTTTCTTGTCCACCCTGGCCATCTTCTCTGACTCAATGGTGTGATCAAGACAATGACAAGATAATGGTTTTACAATTTTGTTGAATACAACTGTCAGGGAACTGCCATCTGAGACGCAGGAGGTGAAAGGGCTCACGGAGGGTGAGAGAGACCATTCAGCTGAGGAGGGGACCAGCAGGGGGAGAAGTGGAGTTCCAAGGGAAAGTGAGTCGGAGGGAGGGCTCAAAGACACTTCTAGCGAGAACAGTGGGGAGGTTTCAGGACCTCCTGTAGGGACACCCACTCCTCGCCGGAAACTGTCACGCCGAGAGTCCAGAAGACGCGTTTCCGTTAAGGAGCTTTTATGCTGGAAGAAGTTCCGTAAACGCCCACTGTCCGATTCAACGAGCGACTGATGGAGCCATGCTTAAGGAGCTCCGTCACAGACAGAGGTTTGTGGACTTAGCCAAACTCTGAGGGACTAGGATTTTACGCACAAGCAGCTCACCATCCCATCACAGCAATCGGACAGTCCCTGAAAGCAGCTTGTGCAGAGAGGCATCATGAGCAACCCAGCCGGAGCCGGGGGAGCAGGAGGAGCTGGAGAGGGTCCAAGCCTGGAAGAAAGGTACAGGGTGTTGGAAGTCCAGCTAGCACTGCAAACGGTGAGGCTAGAAGAAAGGAGGGCGCAGGATGCAGAAAAGGCAAAAGGCGCTACACTAGCAAGAAAGATGCCAGGATTGGTGCAGAAGTTTGGGGGGGACCCCAGGAACTACCAAGCCTTTAGGACAGAGATGCAGTATGCTCTCGAACTGCAGTTTAACGACTTTCCCGACGAGGCATCGCGAGTGGCGTTTGTGATTGGCCATCTCGAAGGGGGGGCGAGAGACTGGGTTAGACCCCTGATGGCAGGGAATAGTGAAATGCTGAAGGACACGAGGAAGTTTTTTCGCGCCATGGATTTGATGTTTTCCAGCGAGATTGAACAGGGACTGGTGCGCAGACAATTGATGGCTTGCAAACAGGGGAGCCGATCGGTTCGTGAGTACTGGACTGAGTTTACAATGTTGATACATAAATTGGGATGGGACCTATCGGCGGAACCCATTCAAATGCTCTTTGAAGAGGGGCTTTCTTCGGCGGTGAAAGACGAACTTTCCCAGGCGCCCAGGGCGGAGTCTATGGACCAGCTGACCAAATCAGCGCTGACCATTGGAGCGCGCCAGGAGGCAAGAGCCTTGGAGAAGCGGGAGGGGAAAGGAGAGCGTTGGAGGGATTTCCGCATTCCAGAGATTCCAGAGCCAAGTTTCCCGCCAGGAGAGCCGATGGAAGTTGGAACAGCGCGCGCGCGCGCAGTTTCAAATCCCAGTGAAGGGAGGAAGAAGGAGGGAAAGAGCGCCAAGAAATGTTATCTCTGCCAGCAGCCAGGTCACTTTGCCAGAGTCTGCCCGCAAAGAAAGGAATGGCAAGGGATGGCGGGAGCTGTTGGGGGGAAGGAGGAGGGAGTCCAGGAGCCAGTAAAAGCCAACGCCTGGCTGCCACCGTCAGGGCACTGCAGCCAGGCCAAGGAGCAGTAAAAGTGCCCACTCCGGAACCTCCAAGACCAGCCCTAGTAATAGAGGTGTTGCTAGAGCTGGCAAACGGATACCCACTAAAGACAAAGGCGCTGTTGGACTCAGGCAGCTCCTGTAATTTTATGAGTAAGGAGTTTGCAGCTGAACACCAGATACAGACACTCCCTTTAAGCAACCCCCTGCAGGTGACCACGATCGATGGGAGGGAGCTGTTGGGAGGAGAAGTTAGCCTACAGACCGTCCCAATGGTTATGAGGGTGGCCAGGCACACCGAAAGGATAGCGTTCAATGTGGCCACCCTGGGAGGGGCTCCCGTCATTTTGGGAATGAGCTGGCTAGCGTTGCATGACCCGCTAGTGGGCTGGCATCAGAGAGTGGTCTCCTTTGGGTCAGCACATTGCCTGGAACACTGCAGAGAGGGAAAGGTGCCAGAAGGGGCAAAAGCCTTTCTAGCAGGGACGGAAGTGGCGGACAAGGGGAAGGTGCCCAAACAATACGCTGACCTGAGCAAGGTCTTCAGCGAAAGGGAAGCAGATAAACTACCACCGCATAGAGACTTTGACTGCCAAATTAACCTGGTCCCTGGGGCCCAGCTCCCCGTGGGCAAGCTGTACGCCATGTCAGACAGGGAAATGCAGGAGTTAAGGGAGTTTATTGATAAAAACCTGAAGAGGGGCTTCATCAGAGAGTCCAGAGCGGTGGGGGGGAGCCCAGTGTTTTTTGTGGACAAAAAAAACACGGATAAACCCAGGCTTGTAGTGGACTACCGGCGGCTAAATGCCGTGTCAGAACCAGTGACTTTCCCCATGCCCAGGATTGATGACATTTTGACCAGGGTGAGGAAGGGAAAGATATTCACGAAACTGGACCTGAGAGGGGCATACAACCTGATACGAATAAAGGAAGGGGATGAATGGAAAACCACCATGTTCACCCCTTTGGGGGCTTTTGAATATCTCGTTATGCCATTCGGATTGCAATCAGGCTCCGCCTGTTTTCAATCGCTCATGAACCATGTCCTGGGACCTTTGCTCTACAAGAATTGCGTGGCCTTCCTCGATGACGTGCTGATATATTCAGAGAATGAGGAGCAGCATGTAAAGGATGTCAGGGAAGTGCTGAGCCAGCTGCAAGCAAACCAGCTGTGGGTGAAATTGGAGAAGTGTCAGTTTCACACCAAGGAGGTGGAATTCCTGGGGTACCGCTTATCAGACAAGGGCTTAGCCATGGATCCAGGCAAGGTCCAGGTGGTGCTGGAATGGAAGACACCGAAAACGAAAAAGGATGTGCAAAGGTTCTTAGGGTTTGGGAACTTTTACCGTAAATTCATCAAGAACTTTGCCCACTTAACGGCTCCCATCACGGACTGTCTAAGCAGCAAGAAGAAATTCGTTTGGACGGCGGAGGCGGAGCAAGCATTTGAGGAATTGAAAAGGGCATTCGCTTCGGAAGAACAGCTCCTGCATGTGGATTTACAAAAACCCATGAGAGTGGAAACTGATGCCTCAGACCGGGCGGTGGGGGCGGTGCTGCTTCAGCCAGGGAGCAATAAGTCGGAATGGAGACCGTGTGCCTTCTTTTCGCGTAAGCTGAACAAATCCGAGAGGAACTACACCGTATATGACCGAGAACTACTCGCCATTCACGAAGCGTTCCGGAGATGGAGACACTTACTAATTGGCGCACAGCATAAGGTGCAAGTGTGTACGGACCACAAGAATTTGGAGTATTGGAGAACGGCACGAGTGCTCAACCAACGACAAGTGAGATGGGCCCAGGAGTTCTCCAAATTCCATTTTGAAATCTGCTATGTGCCAGGTCCAGAAAACATCAGAGCGGACGCTCTCTCTCGCAAACCTGAATATTTGGAGGGGGAGGGAGCGCCTGAAGAGAGACATATTATCCCAGAGGACCACTGGGTGTGTGGGGCGGCCTGGGTGGGGCAAAGAGAACTGGTAGAGGGAACGGTAAATGATGAATACGCCCAGGATAAGCTCAGAGGTTTAAGGAGAGAGGGAGAAGACCCCGGAGGTTTTGAAGAAAGAAACGGGGCATTGTATTACAAAGGGGCACTATATATACCCGAAGGGGAATTGAGGGGGAGAGTACTCAAACAGCTGCACGACAATCCCACAGCGGGGCATTTTGGGCAACACAAGACCATGTGGTTGGTGACCAGGGAGTTTTGGTGGCCCAAGGTGAGGGAGGATGTACGGGAGTATGTGAGAAGGTGTGACCAATGCCAGAGAGCCAAAGGAGAAAGGCGGGCACCAGCGGGGTTATTAGAACCGTTACCCACACCAGAACGACCGTGGGAGGCGGTATCGATAGATTTTATGACTGATCTGCCTAAATCCCAGGGGAAAACCGCCATACTAGTCGTAGTAGACCTGTTAACTAAGATGGGTCACTTTGTAGCTTGCTCACATGCAGTCACGGCGGAAGAGACAGCGAAATTGTTTGTAGAACATATTTTTAGGCTGCATGGCGCCCCCTTGAGGGTGGTCTCCGACAGAGGGAAACAGTTCACGTCCAGATTCTGGAGGAAACTTATGAGCTTGTTGCACGTAGAGGTCAACTTTTCGACTGCCAGGCACCCTGAGACCAATGGGCAGGCGGAGAGGGCAAACGGTATCCTCCAACAATACCTGAGGTGTTATGTCAATGACAGAGAGAACGATTGGGTCGAAAAGTTGGCACTAGCGGAATTTGCTTACAATAATGCAGAGAATGTGTCCACCGGGATGAGCCCCTTTTTGGCTAATTATGGGTGCCACCCCAGGGCGTTTCCAGGGGGAGGAGGGGAGAGATGGAGTGTCCCGGCCGCTGAACATTTTGTAGAAGAAATGGAAGCGATCCATCGTCAACTCCAACTCAACTTAGAAAGGGCCAAAGAAGAATATAAGAGGCAGGCAGACAAGAGCAGAAGGGAAGGTGAAACCATTAGGGTGGGGAGTCAGGTCTGGCTATCAACCCAAGGGTTGCCGTTCAAGGGGGGTTGCAAGAAATTGAGACCCAAAAGATTGGGACCATTTGAGGTCATCCAACAGGTCAACCCAGTGGCTTTCAGACTCCGGTTACCGAACCACATGAAACTGCACCCAGTATTCCACAGGTCATTACTGTCACCATATAGGGGGGAAGGTGAAGGGGTATCCACACGGGGGCCAGCCATAGAAGAAAGGGAAAGCAGCAACCATGTGGCGGAAATCATCGACTCCAGGTGGAAGGGTACTCAGGTGGAGTATTTGGTCGCGTGGGAAGGGGAACCGGAGTCGGAAAACACCTGGGTGACGGCAGAGGAGGTCCGTGACGAGATCTTGATCGAAACGTTCCACCAAAGGTTCCCCAGGAAACCTCAGCCAGTAGCGAGGTTCCGGAGGGAGTACTTTGGCACCACCGACGATGAGGAGGAACTGGAAGGATTCAGGGAATCGGAGTTGGAAGGAGGAACAGACTCCGATGAGGAGGAGTACTTGGAAACCGGAAACAGCAAGAGGTGGAGGGAAATGTTCGAAACTTCGGAAGATGAGGGAGGTTCCTTCAGGGGCTTTGCTCCCTCGCCTCCCGCAGAGGAGGGGAGGGAAGGGGGTGAAGGGGGCTCTGGAGGGGAGGTGGATGTCAGGGAACTGCCATCTGAGACGCAGGAGGTGAAAGGGCTCACGGAGGGTGAGAGAGACCATTCAGCTGAGGAGGGGACCAGCAGGGGGAGAAGTGGAGTTCCAAGGGAAAGTGAGTCGGAGGGAGGGCTCAGAGACACTTCTAGCGAGAACAGTGGGGAGGTTTCAGGACCTCCTGTAGGGACACCCACTCCTCGCCGGAAACTGTCACGCCGAGAGTCCAGAAGACGCGTTTCCGTTAAGGAGCTTTTATGCTGGAAGAAGTTCCGTAAACGCCCACTGTCCGATTCAACGAGCGACTGATGGAGCCATGCTTAAGGAGCTCCGTCACAGACAGAGGTTTGTGGACTTAGCCAAACTCTGAGGGACTAGGATTTTACGCACAAGCAGCTCACCATCCCATCACAACAACTGAGAAAGCCAATTTGGTGCAAAGGATAGCATGAGAACCGCCAAGACCTTGACTCAGAAATTCTACACAATCCTTGCATGTCTTTCTTTTCTTGTTGATTTTGACCTATTGCATCCAATATTTTTCCTGTCACCTTCATGCCATTTGTTACTGTTTTTCCAGTTGTTGTGCGATTTAGTTTACAACGTGTCAGTTTATTTATTCTGTGTCTTCCCCAAGCTGTTGTTGTCAAAACTAAAGAATATGTGCTGAGCTACTGCATAATACTTTTCCAAGTGCTGCCTCAAAAACTTCTTCTGTGGTTAAATTTAATTTCCAGTAACTAATTACCAGGTTGCAAAGAAGTACATGTCAGCTGTGCCTTCAATACTAATATGTTGAAGAGACTATTTTTGCCAAGTGCAAAGAAGTCATGAAAATGAAGTTGATGGTTCCTTCCTTGGCAAAGCAACTGAGAAATTTCAAGGGAACCAAAATATTTTTATAAGGGTTGGCAAAAAAAAGTTTCCCTTAAAAGGGTGTTTGTGCTGGAGAGAGAGGTGTACTTAGGCCTAGAGCATTTATCTAACAAACTAAAGTTGTGTCGCCATTTGATTCCATTGGCAATAATAACTTATCATGCTGAAGGGCAGATAGTTTCAAATGTACAATCAATGCACCATTCCCTTGGTGATAATGTTATTATAGGCAAAACAACTAGGGCTTTCATGTTATTTACATATATCATTTCTCCCCCCCCTTTTTTTTTACAAAAAATAGGCCCAAAGTGACCTATTGAAAATAAATAATGCAGTGGTACCTTGGTTCTTAAAATTAATCCATTGCAGAAGTCCATTCCAAAACCAAAGCATTTCAAAACCAAGGTGCGCTTTCCCATAGAAAGTAATGCAAAATGGATTAATCCGTTCCAGACTTTTAAAAACAACCCTGAAAACAACAATTTAACACGGATTTTACTGTCTAATGAGACCACTGATCCATAAAATGAAAGCAATAAACAATGTACTGCAATCATAGAATCAATCAATCAGTAGCTGAACTGGGTTCCACACAGTCACAAAAACAAAACAAAAGGAGCCGCAAAAATAAAAACGCAAAATAAATAGCAAAAACAGACAGACCTCAGCGTCACACTCAAATCAGAAGCGTAACACTCAAAACGGAGCATGTTCAGCTCCTGGAAAAAGTTCACAAACTGGAATACTTACTTCCAGGTTTGCACTGTTTGGGTTCCAAGTTATTTGAGTACCAAGGTGTTTGAGAACCAAGGTACAGCAAAAGCGCCTAAACAGTAAAACCATGCACAGTGCTTGATGCATTCATTCACAAACAATCAGTAACAAGGAAAATATCATTCTCTGAACAATGAAAAGATAACCTCCAAGAGTAGGCCATCCAGTTCAAGTCACAGCCAGGCCCCCAGCTGAAAGTGATAAAAGGTACTCCATCTCACAGAAGACATTTGTATATCAGTGACAACGATAGATCCAGTATACCTCTAAACTGTATATCTGCTCCTTCAATGGAAGAGCAACTCAATCAAGAACAGGTTTCATTCTATCCATCCAGTCTAAGGAACTATCCACTTTCCACTAACTAGTCACTATCTTATCTGCACTGGGATCCAGTTTATTTGCTCTCATCCAGTCCTTTACCATAGTCACCTACTGGTTCAGCTCATTCTCTGCCACACCTTGTTTAAGATTTAATGGGGAAAGAGAGGTTTTCTGTAGAAAGTGAAAACCACCACGTGAGACACATTTCAAGTGATTAGGGTTTGTTGTGATAATTACTGTCACCATTTGAAAATTAATTGTGTGACCTGATCAAATTTGCAGATGACACCAAACTGGGAGGGGTGGCTAACACTCCAGAGGACAGGATCACACTTCAAAACGACCTTGACAGATTAGAGAACTGGGCCAAAACAAACAAGATGAATTTTAACAGGGAGAAATGTAAAGTATTGCACTTGGGCAAAAAAAAAATGAGAGGCACAAATACAAGATGGGTGACACCTGGCTTGAGAGCAGTACATGTGAAAAGGATCTAGGAGTCTTGGTTGACCACAAACTTGACATGAGCCAACAGTGTGACACGGCAGCTAAAAAAGCCAATGCAATTCTGGGCTGCATCAATATGAGTATAGCATCTAGATCTAAGGGAAGTAATAGTGCCACTGTATTCTGCTCTGGTCAGACCTCACCTGGAGTACTGTGTCCAGTTCTGGGCACCACAGTTCAAGAAGGACACTGACAAACTGGAACGTGTCCAGAGGAGGGCAACCAAAATGGTCAAAGGCCTGGAAACGATGCCTTATGAGGAACGGCTAAGGGAGCTGGGCATGTTTAGCCTGGAGAAGAGGAGGTTAAGGGGTGATATGATAACCATGTTCAAATATATAAAAGGATGTCACATAGAGGAGGGAGAAAGGTTGTTTTCTGCTGCTCCAGAGAAGCGGACACGGAGCAATGGTTCCAAACTACAAGAAAGAAGATTCCACCTAAACATTAGGAAGAACTTCCTGACAATAAGAGCTGTTCGACAGTGGAATTTGCTGCCAAGGAGTGTGGTGGAGTCTCCTTCTTTGGAGGTCTTTAAGCAGAGGCTTGACAACCATATGTCAGGAGTGCTCTGATGGTGTTTCCTGCTTGGCAGGGGGTTGGACTCGATGGCCCTTGTGGTCTCTTCCAATTCTATGATTCTATGATTCTATGACCTCATTCTCTGTGAATACATAAAAAAATATGTGCTGAGATATAATGCCTTAAATATCAAAAGTAGTAGCTATTATGGAGATATTGTTTCCATTCTGTTCTAGAGAACATATTCAGCCACTCTCACCTCCTGTATCCATAAATTCTGTTATGTTGTTCACCACCACACTTTCTCTCCTTTTGTTTGAACAAGCCGCATTGACAACAAGGCGACAATTTCCCCATAACCAATTAAATGTAGATGGGATAACAGAGCATAGTAACAGGAATATGCATTGACAAGTGAAAATTGAGTTTTTAATAATAAACGCGTCAGAGAAAGTCATTCTCAGGGCTACAGATCGAAATGTAGGCAATTTTACAAGTGATACCTGAAATTTACATATTAATGATACCCTTTTCAAAAGTCTTGGTTGTGTTTCCCCCCCCCCATCAGACAATACTGTAATGATATTCTTTTAAACAGACTCTATCCTAGTATTGATCTTATTATGGGGACTTCAAAGACGAAAAGATCCAAAAGGCAGTATCCAAGAGATTGAGTGGGGTGGGAATTTTCAAAACATACCCCTACAGACTTACATCCACTGTTACTGAATGTTGTGTGTGCTTATTGTCTATGTAAATATATATGCTCATAAATATATATGTTCCAATAGATTCAGTTTAAATGTACTTGTTCATAAATATATATGACTCTACAGAATTTATTTCCTTTACTGAGTGGAGCAGTAGTCACCATTGAAAGAAAAGAATAGTTCAAAAGGCAATGCTATATGCTTCAAAAGATATAGGGTGATAGAGTGGAACAGTATTCCAATACATTTGTGTAGCTGTGATAATGCATAGTGACTTCTGCTAATATAGTTACAGCAGTTTCTTGAGCTATTGCAACTTTCCCCCCAATATGGCCTTTGCACAAATTGGGTTGCATTAGAAATGTGCATGCATGTGTGTTTGTGATCTTGTACATAACACATTTCAGTCTCTCCTTATTTTTCCCCAGTATCCCTAGAAAAGAGGCTCTGATGCCTGATGAAGCCCCCAAAGGATTTTTTTAAAACACAGTATCTGCATATTTTGAACAGGGTATGAATCTACTTTCTTGTTCTAAGGAACTTCCTGCTTCTAGCTAAGCCAACAACCAGCTATGTAATAACAGCTATGAAATATTATTGTCCTAGGTAGTTTAAATAGGATTGCAACTGACTTTCGTCCCCCAGGATGCTCCTGTAGCAACATTTGCATGAAGCTCCCTATATATTATCATAGCTGTACAGATCTACCTGATTAACTAATGTCATTGGGGTTCAACTGGCTTGATTCCAAGTACTTCCATTTAACAGGCTTGTTGACTGGACTAGATGGGTGCAGTTCATAACTCACTGCAGTCAATAGTCAAATTCCCACTGGTTTTTAAAAGCTTTGGATTGTTTTCTGGCTGTCTCACAAAAGAGTCTATCAAGCAATGGAAAAAGGGATTAAAGTGAATTAATGTTTCTTATATTAGCTAATGCACTTCTCTCCAAAGAGTTTTATGACGTTCATAAGAGATGTAGAGTTCTAAATGTCAGTAATGCTTAGAAGCCAAACTGAGAGAATGTCTGTGCCTCTTCCTTGAAGTAATTTTTTGGAGCAGAAGGCCAGCCAAAATAAAAGGTCTTCCACAGAGAAGACTATTGATTAAAAAAAATCTTTGGTGCTCCAAATGGGCCAGGCTCCAAATGGGCCAGGCTCTTCTTAAAGATCTTCTGTTCTATTGTCATGCCTGTTATCTTCCAAACACAAATAATCTGCTAGTTTGTAGGGATAGGCAGATTAGGCTATTTCAGATCCATGCCAATTTTAGATGCATTCATTCATAAATCATTGCCATATTGCTTTGGGATCTTTAAAAGTCCATATGACTTTAAATACATAGAGATATTAAATACACACAGAAATATTCAACACAAAAATATATTAAAATACAGTTTTACTGCAATACATTTCTAAGTGTACTTTATCCTAAAATACATATCTTTTTTTTGCACTTTTGTATATATTTTCTGATCTGAGAACAGTTTGATCTGAGAAATCAGAATTATTTTCTGATCCATATGTTATTCTGAGACAAGTGAATTGAGTCAGTTTACTTAAAAATGTGAACCAATGAAAAATTCCTTCATTGCTACTAGTTTCCTTATTTTAGTGTTCACATGGAATGAAAAAAGGATATTTCATTGGGGTTGGGTAAGATTCCTCCCTCCCTCTCTCTCTCTCTCTCTCAATCAATCAATCAATCAATCAATACTCTGGGCATAAATAAAGATAGAATTTTAAAAAGGCATTTATTGGAGTTACTTTATTAGTAGCAGCCTAGTATAACCAGATACATAGGTGGCTGTGTTACTGAAAAACAACGACATATACATCCTGAAACTTGGTGTACCTGCATGAATTCACTCCCCACATCAGTCTTCTCTAAATGTCACCCTGATAATGTCCACCATATTGGTTTGGATCAAGCAAATCTAATAGCCTACCTGCTCCTTAATGATCTCCAAAGTGGCTTTAGATGTGGGGTTTAGCCAGTCAAGTACAAAACACGCATATATCTCATCACTTCTGAATTGCATCAACATATAAAAATTGCTGTGCCCCCTTTTAAAATGCATGCAAGAAGACAAGCAATTCTTTTCCTGTCACTAGTTGCCCCTTGTGAGTATTTCAAACAGAGTAACAGTTGCACTGTTCATAAATCACTGTTTCTCTGCATGTTTGGTCTCAGCTGTTGTACTAAATGTCTGCACCTATTACTTTCAGATTTGTTATGCCTTTTACCCTTTTACAATAATTGCATTTCCTGGGTGATTGTGGTTTGTCCCATTAAAGTGATGGAATCAAGCAATCAAAAACATACTTTCACAGTGACAGCATTTTTCGGTAACATTACTTGCATTTTGCTATAGATTTGCGGATAATGCAATCTTCAATGTGTTGGTTTGTTATGTTGACTGATCTTGTATTCACAATGAAAATGCTGAGAAGCTTCAATGAGCAACTCTGCTCAGTTTCATTTATTAAATATAATCAAAGGTCATCACAATAAAAGAAGCTAGTACGACAAATAAGATATCAGTTAGGGTAAATGAAATGTTGCTTAGGCATTTGGAGAAAAGACCCAATACATCATATCCACTATGTAATATCAAAATTTGAGATGGCTCAACTTAAACTAATAGCTTGCCTTCAAAGCTGCACAGGTAGAAAGCACTTTTTGACAATCCCCTTCCATTGCAGCCTCCTGTGTGACATGGTATATTTATAAATGGATTCCTGGGTGGTCAGCAAATTGCTTGGGAGTAGGGGAGGAGAATTCAAGCACAATGTGATACCTGAAACTTAAGGCACGCCAGATTGAAGAGCCTTCCCCAGAGGTGGGTCTTAGTTTAGATATGACCCAAGAAATATAATCTGAATACAGATTTTCCCCATCAAGTATAATCATATCTCCATCTTCATTTGGTAAGCAAGATAGGTGAGAAAGTACTTCATGCAGAGCATAGTTAAAACTAGGGAACAGGAGGCAGTGATTGCCACCAACTTGGATGGCTTTAAAAGAGAATTAGACAAATTCATGGAGAACAAGGCTACTATCCACAATGACTACATTCTACCTTCACTGAATACCAGTTGATGGGACTCACAAGGGAGAAGAATGCTATTGACCTCATGTCCCACTTGCAGACTTCCCACAGGTATCTAGTCAGTCACTGTGAAAACCAGACTAGGTGGGCCATTGGCTTGATACAGCAGGCTCATCTTACATTCTCAAATACTCAAATACTCCAAAAATAACTGAAGACTGTTGGGATTCTAGATCACTTGTCTGTGTGGTTTTCAGACTGGGTATGGTACCCAGAGGGAGATGAAACAAGGACTGTTATCTAGAGAGCACTCTGGGTTGGTATACATCAGGGCTAAAGGTATTTCCTTATGCCACAAAAGACCAGTAATTTTCAACCAACATTTCTAACATAATACAATTGCCAGTAACATGCAGGAAGACCTGCATTAATTTTGTTATAGCACATCTGCTTTGAAACATGGGTTCTCACCATTGAAATCACTGCTAAAGAAAGAGCCATAAGAATGATATGGCAGAGCCAGTTCTCCACTCCTTTCATAAATTTCCATTAGAAGACAAGAGGCCAAGAAGTTTCCTTTTAAAGAAACACAATATAATTTGACTTCACATTCAGAAATGCAGAGAGAACGCTGGGAGGCAGAAATTTAAAATACACAATTACAATACTTAAAAAAAGATCCCTCAGTGTGTCATCCTCAGAGAACGAGGGATAATGAACATGAAATGCACATAGGAATGCTTTTACATATTGTCAATGATAAAAATGATAATCACTTCAAGACAAAGCAAAATGTCGGATGAAAGAAACCTATAGAACTTAGCCTGGGGGAACTCCGGAGGCCAATCAGATAGCATAGATACACCTGCAGGATTTGCATTTAATGAAGCCTTTACTCCTCTCTGTAATGAATGTTGAAGGCTCCCCAAGGACTCCAGCACTATTTAACAGTGCTGCATAAACTCTTTGTTAGTGGTGTGTGTGCGTGTATGCACGCACATCTGCACTCATGCATTGGGAAACAAACTCATTCCTATTTCCCTCCTCTGTCCTTCAATGGGAAAGATTTGCTATACACATACATTACTACACGCACACATGCACACCACATATAACAAGACAGCATTTCAGTATTTGTACATACAACACATACATATATACACACATCATTTCAGTATTTGGATATTGGTGATGTAGAGGGCTGAGGTTATTAGCATTCTCATTCTCATTCTCATTCTCTCTCCCTCTCCCTCTCCTCATTGCTGCTGCATTGTTTGAGGGAAAGTGGGTGTTTGTGGTACCAGGTCAGTGCTAATATTGGAAACGAAAGAAATCCAGGTGATCATTAACAGGATTTGAGAACTAAATTCTTTCTCTTTCCCTTTCTGGAAATATAGCTATCTACTATTCCCCAGCCACTTACTCCAAACCATTTAAACCTCAAAACAACAACAGCCAATCAACATATTGTTATGAGTTTGGAGGAGCCAAACTCTCCTAAATTCTTGGCCCCAGTAAGTGTTACAATTTAATCAAGCATCCTGAATTCCTGGGTCCAGCAAGGGTTAAAATATAAGACAGACTAGCTTCCTCATGTGGTCTTCTTCTTTGGCGATCAAGTGTAGCTGAGTAAGATTGTCTTCCATAAACACGGTTTTAACAATGAGTCCATAAGTGACTGTGGAGGCCAATTCTGGATCCACGTGTCCTTCCACAGTGGAGACATTGGTTTCTGGGCGGGAATTGATCACGGTGTGGATTTGGTAATCACATGGGAGAGGAGCCATTAAGAGAGACCGAAGTGAAAAGGGGATGAGCCATTAAGAAAGCAAAGGGAGAGGGGACTCTGTGTCAGACGGCAGATGAGTGGGGACCCTGCTCGAGCTCTTAGATAGTTAACAGAACAAAAGCCATAGTTTAGGGCAGAGTTGGCTGTGTTTTGACATAGAATAAAAAGGTTGCAGGCTGGTAAAGGCAAGAAGCTGGAGCGAGGGTCAGAGAATGTTGGTTGATTTCTGTTTGAATGTTTCTGAGGCTATGGGAGACACAAGACACTTTCGGGGTGTTAATGCTGTGAATCCCTCTATAATAGACTCAGGTTGTATATATGCATAAATAAACCATTTACACAAACCCTGTGTAAGCGCCTGGAACCGCTGGCATTTTGCACTGCTGGAAGACTGGGGTGGCGTGTAACACTATAAAATACTCAAAGCACTACCTGTACTTCTGCCAACCTGCCAGTGGGTTGTTGCCATTGCTAACAGATGCCCTCCAAGTGCTTCCGCCATCTGACGTGGGCTATGTGGCAATCAGGGAATGGGCATGATTGATTGTGGTGCCTATCTCTGAAACACTGTCAGAGTCTTGTCTGGTGTCTACAAGATTAACTTCTCAGCCCCGGGCAAATACAAGTTTCTTTTTCTTTTAGGCCATTTATGCTGTGTTTATTGTGTTTGATTGTATTTTTATTTGAACTGTGCACGCGTTCCGGCCAAATCCTAGATTCCAAACTGAATCAGGCCACCTGAACTGGATTCTGGGTTTCTAATTCTTGCAAGCCAGGTAGGAAATAGTTACTACTGCTGCTACAATTGTTGTATTTTTCTTACTTGACCCTCATTATAATGTCCCAGGGTGGCTAATAACAGTGTAAAAATTCAATATTAAAATAATTGGAAGCAATTTATAATCAAAAATAGTGTGGGTCCTAAAATACTTCTCAATACAAAGAGGTATGTCTTCAACATATGCTGAAAGTTGTACAATGAAGGTGCCAGACTGTCATGGACTGGCTAGATGCTGATGAGTGGTGGGAGACACCGTCTGGGGACACCCCTCCCCCCACCAAAGGAAGAAGGCTCAGAGCCCAGGAATTGGTGGTGGCATGATGATAAGTGGTTAGAGGGAGAAGACTGGGAGAAGGAGATGTCGGGAGCTGAAGGGATAATAGGTTTTAGTAGACAGGAAGAGTTTGTGGCAGAGAGCACTCCTGAATCAGAGGCAGAAGCAGAGGCTGGAGAGGGGGGGCAGAGGTGAATCAGGCTGGTGAAGAAGTCAGGGGATCTCCCCAACCTGCTGCAACCAGCTCCCCTCCTCCCCCCCAGGCGGGGGAGGGGAAGAGACTTATGCAACTGTGGGAAGGTGGAAGACAGGGACCTTCAGTCCCCACAACTACCTCCTAGGAGCAAGATCTACCGGGATGAGTTGCTGTGCACACTACTCGTGGCCTACAGTCAACAGTATTCCCTTGAATAAAGAATTAACTTCACTGACGCTGTGTGATTTATTGCCAACCAGCTCCTGGTACAGACACACTCTGTAGTGAAGGAATTCCACAGGTTAGATCTTCAGAAAGATCTGAAGGTCTTTAATCAAAAATCACATGAGCAAAAATTAAGCTTTTTCAAATTTATTGCTCTTTTAATTCCAATATATAGGATACCTTTTTAATTTGCAGGGTGCTGCTTGTCTTTGTACTGTTGTAGCCAAAAAATGTTAATCATTTCAAGTTTGTCCACTTAGCTTTTCTCCCCCCATTACTGCATACAGCATAGCTAATTTTCACAGTAATAGAGTAGGCTGCTTTAGAATGTTGTGTCTGACTAGGAGTGAGAGCCAGGTTATTAACAAGATGGTTTATTTCACAAGTGAAAATTCAAAACCACCTATTATATCAACCCCCCCCTCTGTGTTTTGATTCCTGAAGTTTTGTGGATTGAGATTTGATTATTTATGAATGTCTTATAACCAAATAGCAGCACTAAATTGATGGCCATTATGTTCACAGGCGACATTGAGATCTCCAAACTGTCCATTTCTCCATTTTTAATACAGTTGAATGACAAGCTGCTGATAAAAATAAATACTTTGTGACAGGGGAAGAAATATGACTTGAGGGTGTCGGTTCTGGAATGAATATCATGCAGGTCTTCCATCAGAGCTGTTAAAAGTGGAATGCCATTTTAAACTACACAGCTCAATAAATGGTCACTGCAAAGCTTGTGCTTATAATCAAAGTGTGTAGCCTGCAACCTCAGGCTTTGTGTACATCCAGGAGCACAGCATATATATTTCACATATTTAAAATTTAACCCACCTTAGTGTCAATATTTGACATTATGAAGTCTTGGCTCTGATTTTGTATTAGTTTATGATACATTATTCTCTTCAATACATGCCCAGGCCATTTTGAGTTTTGTGTGTGCTTATGTAGCCAAAACCACATCAACCATGAGCAAGAGAGGCATTTGGTAGACTTGGAGTAATACCAAAAATGATTTAGAAAAGCCCTTTAAAAAATCCAGCGCATAATTACATATTGGAAAAGAATATTGAGAGGCAGAATCCCTATTCAGACTTCAATCTCCTTGCAGACACACACGCAGGGGGGGAAATGAGAGAAAGCAGAGGAAACTGCCATCATGTAATCTGTATATAGTTTAGAGTTATAAAAGAGTGTAATGCTGATAGTCTGAAGTGGGAAGCTTCCTCTTCTTATGGAAGCTCCCTACACAATTTTACATCCTGATTCTACATGAGTAGAGGATGCTCCCTCTGTGTTTGCACAGGGGGAGAAAGAAACATGAATGAAGCTTGAGTTGGGGAGATATGGTCAACTAGGTGAGGGACTGATGGTGGAATCCAACTCCTTGAACAAGTGGAGCGGGGAACTGAGATACAGATATAAAAAAGTAAAATGAGCTATTTCATTGTCTAGACAGTCCATTTCTGGTTTATACTGAGAAATTATTTTAAAATGTCACTGCGAGACAGAGCTGCCCAGTCATCAATAGAGAAACCAAGATTCTAGGGTATTTGAAGGTGTGTCCAAACCCAAAATAGGAAGGAGACAAAACCCAGAGCACAATCAAACCTCAACACAGTTCAATGATGACTAAAATTGGTCAGTGGGAACAGAATGTTGATTCAGTATGAGAGGGGAAATGGTGATGGGGAGTTAAAAGTCTGAATAGAATCACTCCCACTGCAACTTTTTCCTTTCTTTTTTTATTTTTGCAGGGGCCATGCATGCTTTTTTATTCAATTAGCATAATGACTTAATTATGGAACAGTTCATCATCAGCCCCAGACAGTATGGGCAGTGATCAAAGATGATAGGCACTGTAGTCCAGTAACATCTGATGGGTATGGCATTAATAACTGTGGGTTATAGGATTGTAGCCTGACAGCATAATTCTATGTATTTCTACTCAGATGTACGCTGGTGGCTCTGTGGTCTAAACCACCAAGCCTCTTGGGCTTGTCGAGCAGAAGTTTGGTAGTTTGAATCCGCACAATGAGGTGAGATTCCGTTTCTCTGTCCCAGCTCCTGCCAACCTAGCAGTTCAAAAGCATACCAGTGTGAGTAGATAAATAGGTACCGCTGCGGCGGGAAGGTAAATGGCTCTTCCATGCACTCTGGAATTCAACACGGTGTCCCGTTGCACCAGAAGCAATTTAGTTATGCTGGCCACATGATCCAGAAAGCTGTCTGCAGATGAACTCTGGCTCCCTCAGCCTGAAAGTGAAGAGGAGCGCCACACCCCATAGTCACCTTTGAGTGGACTTAACCATCCAGGGGTCCCTTACGTTTACCTCAGATGTAAGCCCCACTGAGTTCAAACACTCTCAGGTAAGGGTATACAGGGTTTCAGCTTAGGTATTATATTGAAAATATTCATATGTCCTTTTTGATGAGATGTTTCCAGTGTATCACAAGAATGCCAATGCCTTTCAAGGGCAAGTGTTTTAGCATGTTATTTTAGGATCTTAATAGCTGCACCTTTTGCTATTAGGAGGCAGGTAAGAAATTTCTACTTGCTGATCTCTCACAGGATGCTCAGTTTAGAAATATAAGGGGAATTGGAAACCCTGCAAGCTGTAATGAATGACTTTGGCAGAGACCCATTGGAAATGAAAACAGAAATATATTCCACTAATCCTGTTGATTCCTGTTTCACTTCACTTGCACCTAATCTTGATAACTGGCGTGAAAAAAATGTATGTGGATAATATATTTTGTAGCATACTGAGAGTTTCTCTAAAACTTCAGAATAAAAATAACCTTCCTCTTTTATTGGCCTACTTTAATTAATTTATCTTTCTTTGAAGTGAACGAATTGAATTCCAGATTTGCCAAAGCTTGAACACTGCTTTGGTTATCCCTCAGAACATTTACCAAACCAAAGTCTAAGACCTTCTAAATATGATCAATAATTTGTTGTGTTCCTCAGTGACATATGGTTGGCAAAGAACAGAACAGCAAGCTTTGAAGTGCATCCATGTTTGGAGAGAGAATCTTCACAGGTGCTGAAGCTGTATGGGTCTCAGATGCTCTTAAAGATCTAAGACAACAGAATATCTCTCCAAACCATTAAAGTTTGAAGAGCAAGATAACAGATGTTTATCCCTTTCATTTAATATTTTCGGCAGCTGTGTAACTTCACTGCATTGCTTTTTTCATTTCTTCTCTCCTTCTAACATTTAAAAGCTAAACTGGATTTAAGGTCAAAGCTAATGACAGACTGAACTGGTTCTGACAGCTGTTTAAATGTTTGTGACATCTGCCTCATATGCTGGAACTTGCCTCTTTCTTTTTCCTGAACTGACATGTAAAGAATGTTCCTTTTTGTCACTTATCCAGGCAGTTTTTCTCTGTGAAGATTCACACAGTTAGGAAAGTTTCTACATTGTTGTGAACCTGATGTGTTGCATTAATTCATGCTCTCTTAAGTAAGAGGATATATATTGTCTGAGGAGACACAAATAAGCTTTGGCTTTTCTTTGATGTGTAAAACAAATTGATTTATTATAATACAATATTTCAGCAAAGCCGGGTAACAGAGGTTGCAGGGCACCACCCCCAGGGCAGTAAAAAGCCAATGAGAGATGGCTTTGTGAAGTTGTTTTGAAGGATGGAGGACTGCAAAGCTCTCTCACTCTTCTGCTGATGAGATGGAAGTTTCTGCCACTTTGAGTGTTGGTGCATCCTGGCCTCAGTTACAATGTCCAGAAAAGACAGGGCAATTCCATAGATTGTTGCCTATCTGCATTGCATTCCCAGTCACAGCTCCCCCCTCCCCTAGGCAATGACTAAAGTAAGGAGTAACAAACTCAAGCAGATGATGATCTGGATTAAAAATGGTCACAATTTTATTGATTACAGATGTAAGTGGAGTTTTGGCTCAGGCACTGGGTGTATATCGGCCAGAGGGCTGAAACTGTTTCAGGGCCATGCTAAGGGTTATGGCTTCCCAAAGATGCTAATCAACTTAGGTGGCCATCCTAAGGCTGCCACTGGAAGCTCAATGGCTTGTCTGCTCCAAACTTGCTTCTGGCAGAGACTTCCACCAAGACCCCTCTAATGGGGTACCCTGAATACGCCACAGGTATTCAGGACAGGCTGATGTACCACTTATCCAAAAACTGGAAGACTAGGGTTCCACCCAATGCCTTAACTATCTTTTATTGGCCTATTTTAAAATCAAGTTTTTGGCAGGCATTCCCACCCTGCTGGGGAAATTCCTAACAGTCTGACAAACTCACATGCTCAGGCTGCTGGGGATGGTGGACGAATGCGAGGGGCCACAACTGCCACCCATCTGGGAAATGGGTAAGCTATTGTTTAGGTGTCGTTATTCCCGACACATGGCTGATTCTAGCCAGAGTTCCTATCGTGACTCTACACTGATGCTCTGACTCCATACTGGTAACATGAGTTTATAGTCATACCTCGGTTTACGAACGCTGCAGGTTGCACATTTTCGGGTTGCAGACCACGCAGAACCCAGAAGTACTGGAATGGGTTACTTCTGGGTTTTGGTGCTTGCGCATGGGCCAAATCAAAAAAAATGATATCACACGCATGTGCAGAAGTGCTGAATCATGTTACGCGCGTGCGCAGACGGGGCACTTCAGACTACAAACGTTACGGGTTGTGAACGTGCCTCCCACATGGATCATGTTCGCAACTGGAGGTATGACTGTACTATGTAACAATGTCACTGGCAGCAGATTAACCCAAACGACAGTGAATGCAATGTTTCCTGTCTCAGCACTGCCCTTGCTTTTGAATGGCTCAACACTTTTGATCCCTTTGGGACCATTGCTCAGAAGATCTCTCCAAAAAGATATGCGCTAGCAAAAACTGACACCATTTTACTTTCTGCAAGGAAAATTGCCAATGGGGTAACTTAGGTGAATGTCCTGGCTCCTGCTAGCTGAAGAACTCAAACTTTGGTCACAATTTCTACTGTATGGTACATAAGCAAGGGAAAGATCAAAGGCAAGGCAGGTGTAAGGCATGGCTAGGCAAGCTAAGACATTGATTCAACAATCAATATGCCTCCTGGATTACTATTATAAAGGAATGAGGAGGGTATGGCTTTAGCACAGCAAGCTGGGTGCATTTTTGGACTGGAGAAGCAAACAGGAACTCCTTTTAGAGAATTTAACCTAAGCTATCTGTTTGCATGGGCAGCTCCATTTCCCAAGTGATGGAGGACGAGACAGCATCAGGATCAAATCTAGCATCTGATACTTGCTCTGTTCGCAGAGACTCGCCAGCAGCAGCTGGCGGGAGGAGAAGATCTGGCAGCATGAGAAGCAAAGTGGGGGCTTCAGGCTGACTTGATGAGTATTGTGTAAGTGACAAGTGACTGGTCCCCTCCCCATGATCCAGCTCACTCCCACTGTGTCCTCTCCTAACAACTCTGAAGACTTGCAGGGCCCAGCTCTCTGTGTCTCTCTCTGGAATCACCAGTCTCCAACTCCTCAAGCTCCTCTCACCCTTTGTCCTGATCTCACCAAACCCTCCAAGATGTTTCCATGGGATTTGTGATGCTTAGTAGCAAGGAACTCCTGTTTAGGTCAAGGTGCATAGAATATGGCATGAGACTCTGAGGGCCCCTTAAGGTTTAAAACATACTGGAAATTAATTTATTTTTGCCTAGCAAGTTTTTTGGGAATGCTACTGTACAAATGAATGTGTTAACAGCATGATGGTGTTCATTTGAGTTGCCTTTAGCAGGATTAACATAAGCAAACAGTGTCATCTGTAAATAAATTCTAGTATATTTATAGGAAATAAGCTACATAAATTGTCTTGAACGGCTGCCAAAATCAGCAATTGTTAAGAGCTATATACAGAAGGACAAGCAGGGAAAAGAGCAAACTAAATTTAAATTATAGAGGAAGGTTCAGTATAGATGAAAGCCAGAAGAAAGGGTGGGGCTGGTAGCTCAGGACAAACACAACAAGTGTTCACCTTCCAGAAGTGGTGCCTAATGCATACTTACTCAAAGCTTATGCCATTCCAACTCCAAATTTGGTACCCTGGGGTTTTAGGTGATCTTTTTGTTTCCCTCTTTTTCAGTAAGACTGAATAAGATATGCACTTGAGTCGATAGCATCCCATCCAATTCTAACTTCTTTCAATGATCTTCCATAAACCTACTTTAAATATTCTTTAAAGGGCAGAAAAGTGTTTCAGCTGCATGATATCTGTCACAAGGTAAGCAAGATATCCCCACTAGAGGTATGTAAATAGAAAGCCATTAAAGATATACACTGTGCAATGCCCATGCTGACAATTGTGAGAAATGAGTTCATAAATTTATGAAAAGCAGCCCCAAAGCTAGAAGCCCCTTAGTTGGTTTTATTCAGGATAATATAAAACTGCAGCGTGCCATTTCCCCAGTTCTGTTCTGTGTACATGTCAATATAGCAGCAGTTTTCATTTTACTCATGTCATGTCAAATTGCATATGTCACTTTGTTGATTGAAGCATATTGGGAAAATTATTTATTGTAGGCTTGTATGTATACTCTTATATAGGAGGTAATGCATGTAAATGAGGATGTGTTTTCACCGACAATAGCACTCTAAGCTAAGACATGCCAGGGAAGTGGAATTAAATACTTTGTGACATTGCTAAGTGTCAGAAAGGAAGAAGATAAATTACACCATGTTGAACCTAAAAGAATAAATAGTCTCAATATCAGCAGCAGTTTCTGGGGTGTGCGCTGTTCTTGTTTTAAAACTCAAGCAGAATGTATATAGTATAATTCAATGCACTTAAAGACACAGGGAAATAATCATCGCTCTGCCAAGTTTATGTGAGTGAAATAGAAAAAGAAATCCTTCGACATTAAACCAATCTTTCTCACGAATTAGCCTTTTTAGGTTCATAAGCAGTATAGTAGAAATAATGCTATTTCCCTTTAAAGGAATTGAAATTCAAGAGACTGTCAATGCTGGACAGTTAAAATTCCTCCTAGAGCGAATGAGGCATTCCATGAATCCTCCATCTGTTGTGTCACAACATGGATAGTTTCAGTTCTCCTTTCTTCTCTTGATAAGAAGTGGTAAATCCCACTGAGAACTACCTCTTGTTCCCATATATCCTGCTGTCAGTGACATTTCAGTATCATGCTACCTGAGCTTGTAGGTTTGAAGGCTCAGTATTTACTATGACTTCTCCTTTTTCTTGCTTGACAGAAAGTTTGAACTTCAGTTGCACTGAACAAATGCATTGAACAAATGCATTGAGTTTATACAAAGCAACACTCCGGATTATTATTATTATTATTATTATTATTATTAATTTAAAACAAACAACAGTCTGTTACCTTCTTACACATTCATAATACACATTTCTGTAGCAGTTTACGATGTGCAAAGAGTTTTACAATATTCATATTACCTCCCACAGTAACCTTATAAAAACATGCCTATGGAGCTTCTTATATCCCTATCCATGCTCTGTTCTCTGTTTTGCCTTTCATTTGTCAAAACAATGCCTCCAGAAAGATTCATAGGGAAGAACTTTGCTTTGAAGAATGTTTCTCTGTGTTTTCAATATGAAGCCAATGTGAGGCCATGAAAAGCACAAGAGTCCCCAAAATGCTTTCTCTCAATCTGTTACTGAAAAATCAAGGACACACAATTCTGAAGCTATGGAAGATCCTCTTTACTGGAAAATCCTCTCCCATGTTTTCATCCTTCAGTCAACCATTTGAACTGGTCAAGTGATCTGACAATGCCTATATACAGTCTGGCACATGTATACAATCAGAAATGGTATAGAAATAATAATGACACCACTAAAAATACTTACTTTTGACAGAATACACAGGCCTGGCAAGTAGCTTAGGGAAATAAACACTCTAGCTCTGAATATTATGGGTTAGTGGTGGCTGTGTTCAGTTGTATATAAGTCCTGTTTACCATAAGAAGACTTCTTTCCACAGAAATATGCTTAGAACTGCACCACTGCAAAGACAATATTTCAATATAACTAAGTATGAGACTCAAAAGATCCCAAAATGAAGCTATCTTTTAAAATGAAAACATAATCATGATAATTTTCATTATAGTAACACAGCAACAGATTCTAATCCTTGCAGGGGTTATTTTTTTCCTTTTTAGTTTACTTTGTAAATTGCTTGTTAATCACTTGCAGCCATGCTCCCCTTAAATGAATATGGCCTGGTGAAAAGGTCAGAAATATTAAAATCATGCCTGGTCAAGAGCCCCTGTTCCAAAAAAAAGAAAAGATGCACAGACAACTTCTGCACATTTGGATGTTCTTATACAGTTGAGTGTAGATGGCAGCTCTGGACTAGGGTTGTGAGGGCAGAAGTTTGCTACCACAAACTACACCCCCCCCACCTCCATACATTACAATCTGGCTACACAAACAGGGCTATTGTATGCACTTCAGTCAACAGATTGCAGAAAAACGATAAAACGAGAGCGCTGAAACTGGTGTGATTTTCTTAATTGCTTTTCAGAAACTGAGAAGACTTTAAAGCAGGCAAATTTGTACTTTTCATTGTTTCCAGGTTACATATGCATATTTCAGACCTTTAAAATCCACATTTGAGTTGTCACACCCTTTTATCTGCTCCCAGAAGACCACAATACATGCAACAGATATGCATAATGTTTGTAAATGGAGTAGTGCTTTTGCCTTTTTGGGAAACATCTTTGTTTTTGTTTTTGTGCTATTTCTTTTGTTACCTGCAGCTGTTTCATCAGCCATCTGTTCTTTGAAACATCTTTTTCCTTTTCATCCCATGCTAATCTGTGTTAACTCTCTAAGTATGCCTGTAACAGATAGTGCTGAACATATGCTTAATACCTTCTTTTTAATTTCCACTGTCTCCCCTATAGCATGCTAAGTCATGTTGACTACAACCCAGAAGTTTCTTTAGGCACACTCCAAGGATTGGACATGCCCAGTGAGAATATTGGCATTTCCACCTTGCTTTGAACGACAATCTCATACTTCCTTGTAAATGAGAGGGATTTTTTGTAACTCCGCTGAGGTTCAAAGGCATTTTTCATAGGGAGCTGCTGCTGCTGCTGCTTGGAAAAGCTTGTCAAAAGCCCTTCTAGGCATGTGGATTTAGCCACATGGTTCTCTGCAGGTGGACTGTAGCCTAGAGTTAATATTGACAGTGAAGGATTAGAACTGCTATAAAATATGTAGGCAGGCCACGTATCAGAGAAAGGGGGATCTAACTACATGCTATTCATATGCATATACAATGGAGCCCAGTGCCATTTTCTAATGATAAAAAAGAGCAGCTAGAGGTGGGATTTCAACCGGAGCATTAGGTGAAGGGCTGCTTAATAATTTCCACAGTGGCTCTTTCTCCAAACCTACTGAAAGAAATCCTAGTTTGAAAGGACCCTAGAAGGCATCTAGTCCAACCTCATCTAGTCATCTACCTCCACAGTTAGAAGAAGGGTTGCTGAAAATCACAGGAAGGCAGAGTGCTGTTGCACACAGGGCCTTCTCGTGGGCTTCTCCAAGGCTATAGAGATAGGAAGCTGCCTTATGCCAAGCCAGATCATTGGTCCATTTAGTTCCTTTTGGTCTCCATTGACTTCAGTAGCTCTCTATGACAGGCATCTCTTCCACTTCTACCGGGAGATGCAAGGAACCTTCAGCACGCAAAGCAGATGTTCTATACTCAGTTACAAGTCCTTCCCAAGGTGACCACTGCAAAGACAGGATTCTGGACTAGATGGGTCACTGGCCTAATCCAGCAAACTCTTTGTTATACTACTACTACCACTACTATTTATTAAATTTGTATACCACATTTCATCCATAGATAACAGGGCGGTTCACAAGATAAAAATACAAACAGTATAATCAAAACGAGAACAAATAAAAATTAATAACCCTCCTCCCCCAAACACATTTAAAACAGTATAGGATGTTAATCAGCCAAAGGCCAGGTTGAAGAGGAACAATTTCTCCTGGCACCTAAAAGTGCATATTGAAGGCACTCTTCTTATGGACTGATCAGCGAAGAATCAGCAATGCATCACAACCACTCCTTAAGACTTCTTGATAAAAGGGAGTCTCAAGGTAGTCTAAAAGAATATTGCTGAACAGCTTTTACTGTTAGGGAGTATATTTTAATGCTTAGCCTAAAAAAATGCTTCCCTGGAATTTCTACCCCTTGGTTCTAGTCCTGCTTCTTTGCAGCAACTGAGAGCAGATCTTCTCTACCGTCTGTGCGGAAGCCCACCAGATACTTGAAGGGCATTGTCTCAAAAATTCCCCATTTTATGTGGTTTCCCAAATGCAGTAATTGCCCTCTAATTCTATAATAAGATTTGAGCTCCAGAAGGCTAAAAGTCTCTTGGGGTTCTATGCTACCTCACTAGAGAGCGGAGGGGAGATATTATGGGAAGTGGGTGAGTGTGCCACAACCCTCCACCAGGAAGTCTCAACCTTCAGCCAGTCATCATCATCCAAAAGTGCTCTTCTACCATTTCTCTGCTTTCATGTCTTATGTTGTCTGCTCCAGATTTATTTTCCATCTTATTCCAGTCCCCTGAAATCAATGGCAAGTATTGCTCTCCAGTATCAATTCAGACAATCATTTCTGCTGAGACTATTTCTCCCAAAATGTTAAAAACTGAATAGTTATGATTAAACATTAAAAAAAATTATTAGCCACCCACCTGCCATGGTTAATTGGGACCAAGTAATAGCAACAAGAGATTTTTAACCAATAAAATATGGACATGGCAGTTCCTGTGTGATTATTGCACATCTCAGTGGTTTTATTGTGGCAGGAAGCCAAAGAGCTATAAGCATTCAAAAAATTCAATAATCACTCCACAATACTTTGATCTGAATGACTTGATTGCTAGTTTGAATTGGATCTCATAATTTGGAATAAAGATAAAAGACAAATCTTCATATAAATCAGGGCTAGAGAATGTCTGTGGCCCCCTAGACATTGCTGGACTATAACCACATAGCCTAACCCCTGACCACGGCCATGTTGCCTTGGGCTGATGTGAGTTTTCTCTATGAAAATGACTTGATTGAAAGTGAGCTTTGTACAATACAATAAAATGGATGTGTGATACTGTCCTCTGACATGCTGAAGTCCATTTTGATGTTTCTCCTTAGGTTTAATTATATTTGGTGTTTTGTAATGATGATAATAAATTGCAATCATGAAACCATAGCACACGTATAATTTTCATTATTCAGGAACATAAGATGTTGAGAATTTCAGCTTATAGCTGCAGTTCCACAGCTGTCCCAAGCAACAGAGTTGAATAGGGCTGTATTCACAAGGAAAGCCTTTTTTCCCATAATAATTTTTGATACAGCCACACTCTCAACATTGCTCAAATTGAATTGTCAACTCCTTTGTATTCCTTCTTTCATTATCAAAAATAGCTTGTTATCTTAACCATAATTTCTTTTGGGTCTCTGCAGAAAACCCAATAAATATACATGAGTATCCCGCATACAGTATATGGACTCAGCTTTCTGCCTCTATCTACAGACATATAAGACTTATTTATAAGACATCCTTGAATGTATGCTTGCAATAAACTATGTCCAAAATACTCCTGATAAATAAATGGAGTCATTATAGCTAAGTGCTAATTAGTGTGCATCGTAATTAACTGTCACCTAATGAATTTGCTTAAAGATGTCTCCTTAAAAAGTCAATTAAATGCTTGAACAGGCCTTTCTGTGTTTAATAAAACTAATAAGAATGATTAATTTATTTTTCATCTCTGTTTTCCAGTAATATCCAAGCTGTTGTTTTTAATCTACTTTATTAAACATCTGCAATTAATAAGTGTTATTATCTCAGTTGTGTTTTCATTCAGTGAAATGCAATAAAAGTTCTTTTGGATCATATTTCATCATGTAGCTTAGGTAGCTTCATTGAAATGGCAAACGTAGCAGAAGAATTCAGTTCCTTCCCTGTATCAGGAAGACAGGGAAGGGACACATTTGCCACACCCTCCTCCCCTGCACAAAGAGGAGAGATGGACTCACCCACAGAAGTAATGTGGACAACCACATGGGACAAGTTGCCCTATAGGGGAGATGGCGCTGCCGTCTAAACCACTGAGCCTCTTGGGCTTGCCAATCAGAAGTTTGGCGGTTCAAATCCCCATGACAGGGTGAGCTCCCGTTGCTCTGCCCCAGCTCCTGCCAACCTAGCAGTTCGAAAGCATGCCCAAAAAAGTGCAAGTAGATAAATAGGTTCTGCTCCAGCGGTAAGGTAAACAGCATTTCCGTGTGCTGCTCTGGTTTCAGGGTTTTGTTGCACCAGAAGTGGCTTAGTCATGCTGGCCACATGACCAGGAAAAACTGACTGTGGACAAACACTGGCTCCCTTGGCCTGTAAAGTGAGATGAGCGCCACAACCCCAGAGTCGTCTGCGACTGGACTTAACTGTCAGGGGTCCTTTACCTTTACCTTTGGGACGCAGGTGGCACTGTGGTCTAAACCACAGAGCCTAGGACTTGCCGATCGAAGGTCGGTGGTTCGAATCCCTGTGATGGGGTGAGCTCCCGATGCTTGGTCCCTGCTCCTGCCAACCTAGTGGTTTGAAAGCACGTCAAAGTGCAAGTAGATGGATAGGTACCACTACAACGGGAAGGTAAATGGCGTTTCTGTGCGCTGCTCTGGTTCGCCAGAAGCAGCTTAGTCATGCTGGCCACATGACCTGGAAGCTGTATGCCAGCTCCCTCAGTCAATAAAGCGAGATGAGCCCTGCAACCTGAGTCATCTGCAACTGGAACTAACGGTCACAGGTCCTTTACCTTTAATATGATAATATGCAAAAATTATAAAGTTTATTAAAAAAACAGGTCGAATAATTCCAATAATCAACAAGCACATTAACAGCTTCATCATAAAGCTTATACAGTATAATGACAATGAGGACAACAACTAGAATTTCCAATTTAACCAAATCCCTGGATAAAGAAAGCAGGACATTCAACCGACTGAACAACCAAGTGGTCTTCACAACAGTTTCCGCCGTTCCTTCTCTCACCTGGGGCAGCTCACTTTCACACACCCCTGATTCTAACACAAAGAGATCCCCACTCTGTGTCAGCAGCCTTTGTGGGTTTTGAGAAACTTTGCCAATTTCACACCTATTCTCTTGCTGCAACCCTCCAGACTTCTTTCAAAGGTGACCTGCGGAGAAGGGCATCAGGTGGTGATCTTTGGGTCCAGGCAGTTTCATATGGAGAAAGTTGGTCCTTGCTGCCACTTTTCATGCCTTCTACTTCATTGCAGCTTTATAGACCAGAGGCTTGCTACAGTTTGATTTCTATTCCTTTCCCATTTGCTAATCTATCCACTCAGTGAATGTCGGGTAAGGAAACAAAGCTGAAAGGCATTCTCCCTAGCATTGCAATGATCCGGGTGCAAAATAGATCAAAGTAGGTTCGGTCATTTCAGACTAGAAGCTTTGTGTTTTATTTAAACTTGTAATGAGCCATGCATAATGATAGCGCTGTTCAGTTCTCACCTCTTATACTGAACTCATTCCATGGTATTCGTGATAAATAGTAATTGGTATGCCAGTTAATTCTGCTCTGCCCCTCCCTACCCACATCCACCCATAACTGGTTTTGGATAATGGTTACTTTCTGCATGGTTACTTTCTACAGTGGTAGGTGTTCATCATTCACTCTAGGAGCTAACCTGAGCTGACGTGGGAACAGCTGTGGATTTTAAAAAGTGAATGACATTAACAGACTCTTGAATTCGGACGGAGAAATAAGCTTTCTGGCTGCAATGAGATGGCAGGCAGAATGCTGATAAACAGCGCTCAAGTAAGATTAGTGGCACATGTGGGTGTGAAGGTCTTTGGTCTAAACAAAAGGGAGGCTGCATTGAAGAGTGAATAACAACAAGTTTGTCCATCACTGTATTCCTTCATCCATAATGCTAACCGTGTAAGGATGCGGAGAGGCTAATTAAGTCAAGGCACTGTCTCCAGGAATTTCCTTTAGATCGCCGAGGTTGAGGTCTGCCCTTCATTATACAGTTTAACACTTCAAGGATTTATCTTTCCCATATCCAAGCTATGCTAAGCCTCACTAAATATACCACTTGGGAAGAAAATACAAGTTGCCCTTTAAAGCTGATATTTTCAAGATTTATTTCAGCCATTTTTTTAAAAAAAGAAATCTACAGTGCAACAGTATAATTATTTAATCTGATTATATCAGCTGGAGTAGATGCAAAGCTGTAAGAGCATTGAAATTCAAGCAACTTGTGTACTTAGGAACAAGTCCCATTAGGCTTTAAGAGACAATGTGCTTTCTAGTAAATTCATTTAAGACAGTAGCCTTAGCTATAGTCCATAATTCTGGCTCTTGGAATTCCTCTGGCTGCCTGAAATTCACTTTGGTAAATTAGTAAATTTGAAATGATACCACAATTCTCATTATCTCTGACCGTTGGCCAGGCTGGCTGGGGCTGGTGAAATTTATAGTGCAGAAACATCTGGAAGGCGCCATGTTGTATGCTCAATGTCTATATGGATTATTATTATTATTAGCAGTAGTAATATACCACCCTTCATCTGAAGATCACAGGGTGGTTCACAACATGAAAATGCAAAATGAAAACACAAAATGCAATAGCCCCCTCCCATACACACTACTGAATGTCTATCAGCCAAATGCCTGGTTGAAGAGGAACATTTTTGTCTGCACCTAAATATATGTAACTAAGGTTCCAGGCGAGCCTGATTGGGGAGTGCATTCCACAAAGGGAGCCACCATAGAAAAGGTCTGTTCTCGTGTTGCCACCCTCAGACCTCTCATGGGGAGGTGAACATTTATGTACCTATGGTACTTCTGGATGCAAACGGAATCCATTCCGGAGCCCCGTTCGCATCCTGAAGCAAACTTAACATGCGACTGCACGTCTGCATGTGTGTGGGTCATGTTTCGCCACTTCTGTGCATGCGCATGATGTCATTTTGAGCGTCTGTGCATGCGTGAGCGGCGAAACCCGGAAGTAATGCATTCCGTGGAGCACAACCCAAAAATGCTTAACCTGAAGCGTATTCATCCCAAGGTATGACTGTATCTTAAATATCACCAATATATATCCAGTTTCTTTATTGTTTAGTTAATTTTAGCATACACCATCCGGGGGGCTCAGGTAACAGTATGCCTGTTAAACTCTATATATGAGTAACATGAGAACAGAGCTTGGGTGTCTAAGACTCATGCATTGCAGACAGACAGACAGAGAGGGGAGATTAAAATGGATGCCAATGGGTTCTCTTATACACAGTCTCTTCCTTAGAAGAAGCTGGTGTGTCTTTTCCAGCCAGGGATTTTAGACTTTCGGTCAACTGAGTCACCAGCAGAAAACAAAGCTGGCACATCATGGATCTATGGGTGTCCTCCCTTCATCACAGGCTCCCTTCCTTCTTTTCCAAAGTAAGGTGTTTATTTCATTCTATCCAGCCCTGGAAGACAATGGATGCATGATGGCTTCATTCACGAGAGTGAATGAATGTTCATGGCTTCATTCATGAGAGTTTGAGGAGGAGAGCTCACAAAGTTCAGCACCCCTACTGCTAATTCTCATACCATCACTAGGTGCAGATGCTATTGGGTTTCTCTCGGACAGTGGTGCAAGTGAGTTTACCCTTTTCCTGAATGGTGTTATTGTTTCTTTCTTCTCTCTCTTTTCCTCTGATTTATTAATTTAAATCCCGCCTTTCTCCCAGTACAGAACCCAATGTGTGTCATAACATAAATTAAAGTAGATTCAGCTAAAAAATGCAATCAAAAATTAAATAAATAACCCTATTAAAAACACCACTGAAAACAGTTTAAAGCACACATAGACAAACAAAAAGCACAAGAACCACCCTCAGCAAACCCTGACACACAGTGGCCAAAGGCTTTCGGAACAAGTAGAACTCTTCAGCCTACCCTCCCATGGAAGGGAGTTCCACAATCTGGGAGCATTCACCAAAAGTGTCCTCTCTCATGTCCTTATCAAACATGCTTGTGAAGACGGTGGGACTGAGAGAAAGGCCTACCCCAAACCGAAGCAGGCTCGTATAGGGAGATAGTCTTTCAGATAGCCTAGACCCAAGCCATAAAGGGCCTTCTGTGGCATAACCATCTATATCTATCTATCTATCTATCTATCTATCTATCTATCTATCTATCCATCATCTATAATTGCATCCATCTACCATCTCCCACCTTTTGTATATAAGAACAGCTTATGCTCTTGACACCCATTGCTGTCTATTTTGCTTATGATTACTATGATATCCAGATAATTATATGCATAAACTTTTATTGCGCTAGCCAAAGGTCATGGATAATTGTAGAAAAGAAGTGAACACTTTTGATTTTCCTTCACTGGATCTAAAATGTTATCTCTTTTTCTATAATAAATACATATTCTATTTGGATCATTGTTATCTCTCTCCCCTCCCCCCTCATATCTGACTAAATGTGAATATATTCTTAGAATTTTTACTAATGGAGACTTTAAAAACAATGTGTTTTTTTCTGGCAGTTCTAACATAGTGCTTTTGGATTGTTTGTTAGTGGTTTTTCCCCTATCAAAAATAACTTATAAGGACAATAATGGAGAGGGTGACTTGACAATAATGGGATTGTTTTTTTCTGGGCAGTTGATACTAGCAAAGGTAATTCACTTTTCAAAGTAATCCTCCAAAAGCTAGGTTGGGTATCTAATCTTTTGCTTGCAGAGGACGGGAAATGCACTGGTGGTTTCAATCATGAAAGAATAGAAAGAACAAAATTTCTATTTACCTTTTGCAGAGGGATGTCTGGTCAACTCAGTGCTTTAAAAATATACCCTCTTGGGATTATTTCATCTCTCCCCCCCCCCCCCCCGTTCATAGCTACTTCAAACAGTCTGTACAATACCAGTTTTTCAACAAGGTTCCTCTTTATCAAACTGAGAGATGTTAATAGCAGTAGTTTGAGATGAGTGACTACCAAATGGCTTGCATTTTGAATCGTGTCAGTTGCTCTACTTAGATTCCAATGAATCTTCTGAGAACCTCCTAGTGAGCTCTTGCTGCTGATCCTGTCATCACTATATCCCATCCTGTTTTGTTTATTTGTTCAATGTACTGTTAATCCCAGCCTATCACAATTCTTCTCCCCTTCTCCCTATAACTCATCACTGATGGGTCATTTCATATCAAGTGAGCCAACTTTTTGACCTCATGTCATCCAGCTTTCTTAATATTTTATACAATTGTTGAATGATCAAAACTAAGTTTAAATCTATTTTTTTTAAAAAAAAATCTCATCTTTGTGAGTTATGAGGGTTTGAAAAAATTGACCATTTTGGCCTTGAATGCTCAGCCCAGGATTGTGATATATCAAAACCAAAACCATCAATCTCTTCAGAACTTCTTGGGCTTTAAATGATACAACACATGGTGGATTGCTTTAAATTTTAGATTTAAGATACAAAATTGAAATTTTGTACAAAGTGATTACCGGTATTATTTTTTTAATGTGATCAAAAATTTCCAAATAAAAATGTATTAGTTATTTAACATTTCTAACAGTCAGGTACTGTTTGAGGTCCCTGGCCATTTGCCAGTATGCAAAGTTCTGATAATCTGTGCTACACCTACACTGTGTGTTGGACCAGTTCTAAAAGGTTTTCTCATACCCTGAGAGCATCCTTGATGGCTAACAGCTCCTCCTCCCATACCGTGTAGTTCCACTACTCTGGGAGCAGCTTCCTGGAGTGGAATGTAAATGGCCTCATTTCCCCTCCCTCCATGAGCTTGCAACAGTATGGGTACCACTACCATACTGTTTACACCAGAAGCACTTCTCTGCCAAGTGGCAGAGTTCATCAGAAACAGGCAGGTTGGGTTACTGGTTCTCCTCTGTCCCATCAAGCCCCACTTAGCACAGGTTTTTGGGGTGGGGGTTGTCTTGGTCTGCCCAACAGAGAGTTATCACTAAAATACAACCAATATTTTAACCTGATCTTTTCAACTCATCGTAGTTGGGATGAAATGGACACAATTTTCATAGACCATTAGGTTATTATTACAAATATTTCAGTTTGAAATTTAGCCTGCTGTTTAAAGTGTATCAATATGAACATGGCAAACATGAAAGCTGTGTGGAAAAAAATGCTGAAAATCTCTTGATACGTCGTGACTGACTCCTATTTTTCATCCTCTCATGCTGCTGAGTCACTGTTCCCTTCTACAATGAGTTTGTCTAGTTGTTTGCAAGAATAGATTACTGACTTCATCACTCTTATTTGTTTTCACTTGGGAACCACCAGTTTAAATTGACTGAAAGGGAACAATTATAAGTCAGAGATCCAAGGGGAATTTTCTTTGTGCCTGCCCAGCCACCCCCAACCCTGGTTTTTAATCATGAAAGTTAACTTTTAAATGCCTTGTGTAGGTTGGATGGAAAGAGAAAGAGAAACAGAGCAGCAGGTGCTCTAGTCAAAACCAAATGCATTGGGAAATTCAGTTAAAAGCAGTAGAAAACCCAGTTTCCAGATAATTGTTCTCCAGAAGTCATAAAGAGCAGCTGTCATCCAGAGTGTAGGTGGACTTAACATGTATGGCCCATCGGGATGAATTAGACACTGCCCACCATTTTGAGTGCAGCACCAGCTGCCTGCATTCTTACAACCAGTCTGGTCTTCTGCCTGTCATTGGCTCTGGCTTCATCTACTGTTGATCTCCCTGGCTTCTGCCCTACCACTCCCAATGGGCAATAGACACTGCTGCTTACTCAGGGAAGTCTGAAGCTACTGGATTGTTCTCTCAAGGCAATACATAGAAATCTGAGCCAGCTGATTTTCCAGAAGAAGAGCAGGTCAAGGCATTATTATTTTTTTGGACTAATGGGCCAGATAATCAAGTCTCCTGGAATATATTGTGGATATATTATGGTTTACATATTGTGGGCTTATTATTGATATTGATATTGCTGATATTTTACTGTCATCTTGTGTTTTGTGATTTGCAATATGTTTTATTTATTTAAATGTAAACTGTTTTGAGTTTACTTGCATAAAAAGTGGTATGTAAACTCTAATAATAGTAATAATAACAACAGTAATAAATGCCCAAATATCCATAGTCTTTCATACCATTGCAGAAGAAGGGATCTTTTCAGTGAGATGCTTTTTATCTAGCCACTACTGTTTCTGATCCCTGCAATGCTTGAAAGGCTTTCAGGGATGTTTCCAGGCTTCCAGGAAAAGCCGAGACCCTTTGTTCCCTTACACTGGATTAAAGATTAAATATCTGCTTCATTCTAGCAGTGTGCATCCCATTTTCAGCTGAAAAAGCATGTTGAGCTGACCCAATTGTAGTGTCCTCCCCCCCCCTTCTGGACCTTGTGGCCTTGATTTTAATTCATAAGAAGAAAATATGTTTTGACCACAGTAATCACACAGAACAGTGGGGGATCATTTAGCCTACTTATGCACAGACTGGGGAGAACAATTGTTTTCATCTAGGCACTTACCACAAGACTCAAATGGACAAATCTCACTTCGTAGTGGATATTTTTAAAATCTCACTAAAGCCCACATGTGACATGATCCCTTAGGTCAAGGGAATGATTGAAGCAACTTTAGCAATGCAAGCACTTAAGAGCCATGCTGGATCATGTCCTAATTGTAACTGAAATGTGGCAGGTGTTTGAGAAAGATGCTCATGCTTAATATCCCAAGAGTGGAGCTGGCCGGCTCTACATTCTCACTTGGCACTGAAATGTCACATGGATCCTCTCAAGCATCAGCTCTTGGAGTACTCGGATGCTAATTAGATTAAATCCATGAGTGAAATCTCCAGCCATCAAATGTTTACAATATAACCCAGGGCAAGTGAAAGTTCTTTACATTTCTTCTACCAAGCAGCCCAGCTGACATGAGCAAAATTAAAATGGGAAAGTGCAACCAGTTCCATGTAAACACATAGACAGACAGGAATGTTGAACAAGACAAATGAAATCAAGATGGCTAGCTATAGCTGTTAGGATGCTTAAGTTAAATCCGTAAGACCCGAGAAAATAGTTAATTAGAGCCAAAAAAGAGAGAGCAAAGTTCCAATTTTATCCAGTTAATTAATTTCCAGCAGTCTCCTTGCATTTAAGAGGTTTAAGTATTAAAGTTAGGAAGGGGAAAGAATACCACCAGCTACTTCATAGTGACAGCATCACCTTCTAAAGAACAACCTGAGACTATTGCATTTGCTATTAATTGTGAAACCAAGCCAAGTCTATTGCACTCAGGCAGTTGTCAGAGAAAATTAACACAACAAACTTTTAGGTTCATTTGAAATGAATTAAACTTGCTGCTGTAAATCTTAGTGTGACTGAGAATCAATTATTTAATTTAGATGAATACCTAGCTAGAACTCAGAATAGGGCACAATATTTCCTTACCTAATTTTCTGCCGAATCTTGTCTGCAAAGAGGTATATCTTACTGTTATCAAAAAGGCTAACTTCCTCTGGTAGAAACTTCTGGAGGAAAGGGTCCATGTACAAATGCTTCCCACCTTAGATATGAATGCTGATAGTGAGAGAAACTGGGGATTAAAAGGGACAGGGCTCGTCTATATACTTCACCCATCTACGTAACTATTGTGTGCACTAGGTGTGAGGTGAATGGAACTGGTGCTGGTTAGGGATGGGGGAGAAATTCAGTTCAGTTCATATTAAAGGGAAATCTACCTAATTCATACTTTGTGAAAAAACATGCAATATAGTTATCCTTTGAAATCATCTGAATTTTGCAATGCACTTCTCCAGCCAAGTGATGTGGACAGAAATGCATATATTAACATGTGCACAATAGTGCATATATTTGTGAAAATAACATACAAAAATACATTCCTTTATGGAAAATTGTTTTGCAAAAAAAGTGTATATTAGGAAAATTGCATATAAGCATTTATATTAGGAGAAGTACACACTAAACCTTGGTGAATTTTCAAGAGAGACTTTTAAAAAACAAAAACAGAAAAGTGAGAAATGGAGGAAAACCAAAATTGATAGATTCACCCATCCCTAGTAGTAAGGGGAATATCCTAACAAATCTGGATTCCACCTAATTAACTAACTAACTATGATTTAAAAAGCCTGTCTTAAGGTGACATAGGAAAGAGAATGACATTGGAACCAAGCAGATCATGCATACAAACAAAGGTGTATACAGAAGTTAATAAAAGGACAAGAATGAAAAGCCTACCAGCATTTTCACTGAAAGGTTGCTTGCGCCACGTTTTTCTGTGAAATATGTCAGTATCAACCCCATTGTATATATAAGAGTCTGAGGGCCAAACTAGGCATTGCATTTGTTGTGTAGTTTGCCCTGATGTGCTTGACAGTGTGGGGAACAGGAGCCACATTAAAACTATGATGCTGTATATTGGGTTATAGGGCAATGTCAAGTCTCATAATTTTATTCCAAGCTGGTGCAAATATTCAGAGGTACAGCTTTCTGAAATACAGTGGGAACGTGTGTTTTCACAGCCTGTCTTACGCAAAATTAAAAGCAATGGCATCACAAAAAGAAAATCACTTCTTCTGTTAGTTAACACTGACTACTAAATTAATGATTTCACAACCTTGCAAAAATCATGAATATTTCAATGTCTATGCCATTCTGATCCAGGTGTAGTATGGCAAGGTATAATTCAATCATTAAAGCAAATTGCTAACACAATATGATGACAGCCAAAAAGCAGTTGGAAAAATGTTACATTATTTCAACTACCCAGCTGAAAGCTTGATTAAAAAAAAATCCCTAAAATGTTAATTGTAGGGTTTCACAGCAGACAAGAAAACCTTCAAAGGAAATGGCTAAGTAGGAAACATATGGCTTTCCTAGATTTCAGATTGATTTTTTTACCTGTTTTGAGGTCTGTTGGTCTGGATTTGAAAACCATTCATTGCTATTAAATCAACTCAAGCAACACAATGAAAATTTTAGTTTTTGCTGCATTTCCTGGAAATGCCAAAAGGCGGGGGGAGCAGGAAGATTGGTAAGTGAAATGGAAAGGAGGGATCTAGAATATTTTACTCCCTTCGCTCTATAACTGGGCAACTCAGTCATACGAGAGGATATCAAGTAGGCTGTCACCACATCCTTTTAGGACCCCCCTAACCCCAAGGGGCAGTTACTTTTGGGAATCCAAGGCAAATACTTTCTTGGGGAAAACAGAGATAGCATCAAGCATACCTGTCCCTGCCATAAACCAAAGTAGCTTGGTTTTCTCTCTCTCTCAAATGATACCCATATACACACATGTATGGTGACCCAAGTGACTAGCCTCAAGAGAAGTTGGAATACCCTGAGAATTTTAGTAAACATAGACCCTGACAAGCAAATTTAATAAAAGATATTAAGAATATTATGTATATTGGTATGTTATTTTGAGCCATACTGTATATGCATATGACACATTCTATATTAATATAAATATTTTTGTATATGTTGCTGGACTGGAGAACTGCATGGCAAAATTCAGAGAAGTGCTAATTTCAAGGGATGCCTGTGTTTCAGTTTTCATAGTGCAAATTAAGCAGAGTTGCCTTTAAATGCAAACTGAATTGAATTCCTCTCCTTTCCCTAGTTGGCAGTGAGCTAGGACTGAGACCATGCGTGGCTGGTAGGGAGAGGTGGAACAGTAGAGCTGGCCTCCTAGTAAGAGCATCCTTGTCATAAACCAAGGCAGTGAGGGGATGGTGAAATTAGGATGGTTTGGGGATACGGTACTTGCTCTGTTACCACCCTCTCTTGCTACATAGCAGATATTCCCCTATTGGGCTAGTGTCCCCATAATGTCTCCCCTCTTCACTTGACTCTCCTAACTAGGAAATAATGCATTTGGAGAAAGGCTGTTCGGGATCCAACCCACTATGAGATGACCACTGTACCACTGCACTGATGAGAAATTGAGGCTGAGAAAGTGGCTTGATTGGGATCATGGAGTACGTTTACGGCTGGACTGGAATTTGAGTATGACTCTACTTACTTTGCAGTATCATGATTAATGCTACACCGTCTAGATTTATTCATCAGCTTCAGATGCTACAATTCAAATAGTAGTTCTGGGCCATGGCTTCTAAAGCTATAGCTAATCCTTGGAAGGAAGGCATCCTGCAATCATACACCAAATGGTCACATGTCATTGGAATATCCATGCCATAAAGATGCAAGACATGTGGCTGTAACAATCTCATAATGAACTTCTTTTACCATTTCAGTGGGAGGAAAATGCAAGGAAGCAACTCTTGCATGTTTCTACTAGTAAGTGTAAATTGGGCCTTAGAGGAATTTACAAAAGAGCAAGCTTGTTAAACAGAAGGAATGGCAATTATAATCTCCTATTAAAACAAGATTAGAAATTATTGAATTGTTATGGCTGTCTAATCTCTAGCTTCACGCTCTGGCTCTGAACGAGCATCTTTCTGCAAGTGCACATATGACAATTGTTATGGCTATGATTTTGCAGTAAGTGTGCTGTGTACTATGATCTTATGCACTTTTGAGTTTATCCCTGTAACTTATCCTCTGCCTTGTTTCATTCATTCTCCCAGAAGCCTGGACTGATAGAATTTTGCCTCTCTTGGTGGATAAGGGAGAAAGGAAAGCATCTCCTGTCTCATAATCCTTTCACAGAGTCCTTTTACAAAGATGATCTTTGTTCTAGTGTCATTGATTCACTACTGCCTTTTAACACACATCTGACTTCTTTCTGAACTTCAGAAAATGTACTTATCAATGTCCCATACTATTATTTTGTGATTTAATTATATAAACTAGAATTATTAATTTATTCAATAAGGTTCTTCACACTGGTTAAGCATAATAGTTCTTTTTTATTATTCTCAGCTTTTATTGCCTTTTTTCTGTTCTTTCTCTGTATTTACTAAATAAAAAGAGAAGTGTCTTCTGCTAGCAATTTCAGTTAATTGTATAGAAGCATGCAAATCTGCTTTTTTCTATTTCCCTTTCCCCTTTCTTTATTGTAAATAATATAAGCAGACTGTTACAAATGGTGGGCTGAAGGATTTTCAAGATTTGTTTGTTGTGATGTAGCATAATGATCTGCAAGGGTAACACTAGCATGGAAACACACTCGGAAAGCAACATTTGTGCTGATTAAGAAAATGAATGGGGGTTCCTGCATTCCTGGGGTGGTAAATAATCAAGACCTCTTGAAAATGGAAAGGGCATCTCCTTAGCAACCATATGAAACATGGAAATGTGAAAATGAGATCAATACACTTAACTGGACTAAGATTCACCCAATTAATATGCTGCGGAGGGGCAATGAAACACAATTGTTTATTCATGCAATCATTTGAGAGTGTGAAATGTCTGCAGTTGATGTTTTGGGGTGTGCACGTATGCTAGAATCTTCTACAGATGTCTCTGTTCCATTTTGTGATTCCAGTCACAGACCAGCATAAAGCCTACTGAAAAAGACACTAGTGGCAACTATATTAAATGTTGGCATGTTCATGCTTTTTTGCCATATAACTGTCCTCAATGTGTGGCTTAATTTTGCATTTCATGGACCACTGGCCATTTCCTGGAGAGTGCCACCCTCAAATAGCCGTGTTGCACGTCATTCTTCAGCATCAGTTCAGAAACCCTAACAAGTTTCAGGCAGACTTCACCAAGACACCAGCGAGTCTGCACACTGTAGATCTTCTATTGCTACTATTTGTAAATGGTTAGAATGCTTGCAGTGGCTCTGTAATGGTTCTGGTCATTAGGTATTGCAGCTCCTGTCACCAGTCACTGGAGGATTGGTGCCTCCGTGCTGCACAAGTTGGGTTAACTTGGATTGCATTCAAACATGGGGTTTATTGTGTTAGTTTTTATGAATATTAGCACTTCTGATTTATACTGCAGTTATACTTGTTGCATTATGAAACCATGGCTCGCGACGGGAAGGCGGAAAATGAGGCAGAAGGGCTGGCGCAGCAGTAACTTAAACTGCAATCCACGCCCCCTCCAAGCCGCCCGGTTGGGCGCTTACCTGTGGGCGTTGTGCGCCAGCCAGGTGAGTGGGGCAGGGGGCATAACGCCCCCTGCCTGACACAGAAATCGCGTCCCGCCCACAACACCTCCCCTCTTGTAGGGAGGAGAGGCTTTGTTGCATTATGAAACCATGGCTTTAAAATTGATACACCATCATATTGTGCTAAATTTTTGATATCAGAAAAGAACTGTATGCTGGGATACTGCCTCAGATTTCACCACATGAAATTGCAGTGCAAAACTGATCTGTATGCTTTCTGTTCTCTCGGTGCTCTTGTGAACTAGTTTCTCGTTTATATTTTTAGCCAAGATTTTTGCTGAAAGAAGAAAGAACTTTATAGTTCATCTTCTGAGGGAAGTTTGAAATATATAGTTTTCCTCCAGGTGACAAAGGGGTTATTGTTTGTTGTCCATTCTACTTAGGGTGGGCTTTATCAACCAGTTATTGTCTGAAAGTCTGCATTCACGCAGCAGTTTATTTTGTCTGCCTCATGTTGCCTGTGCTGTAAATTTGTACATTATATTTGATCTTTCACATGACATAAAAGCCACTTCCAGAAAATTAATGGAAGATAGTGCATGTTTAGCACTCATTTCTGCATTTTATGATTCTGGAACTAGTCTCTATGCAGCTCCTTTAACCCAGAAAAACATGAGAGTTTTGCACTTTAATTCTCTCACGGTTTCCACAGGTCTCACTCAAGTACCTTATGCCTGTCTCTCAGATTCACTGTTGCTGTCAAACTAGTGCTAGTTTAATGTTCACAGAAAAGGCAGTCAGCCCCAAAGTGAACTAGCAGCCTGACTCAGCCACCCTTTGCTTCACTCCCCACCCCACAGATTCTACAGGGTGCAGAGTCTTACTGACTCCTCCAACAATCCTGTAGCATGTGGGTGAAGCACTGCAAACTGTTTTCCATTAGATGACTGCAGTGTGTTGCTCAGCAGGGCAAAATGGTTTGAACCCTCTCCTCCCTCCCAGGATCCTCCCAGGATCCTCCTCCCTCCCCTGCCCCATCAGGATCTCACAGGATGTGGGGGATTCAAGATCTTGTTGTATATGTGTGATGCTCTGCTGTGGGTGGCATTTTGGAACCTGAGGTGAAATGCCCCTGTAAGGAGCTCCCCTCCTGAGTGGCAGGGTGAGATCCTTTCTGGATCCTCCATCCCACTTGCCAGTGGGGCTTTACATTGGTTCCTCCCTTCAGTGCAATGCCCCATCACACTGCCTGGTGGGGGGCATGGAGATTCCCCCTCCTGCTCATAAGTGGGACTGTGTGCTGGCTTCTCTCTCCAGGAGAAACTGGTGCAAAGTGTTGTCAGACTGCCGGGTGGTGAGCGGCAGGTTGTCAAGGCTTTGCACCAGCTTCTCCCACCACCCATGTGGCAAAGATGGATGGAAGGGCTGTGCTTGCCACCTTGGTCTGCTCCTTCTAGACCTGCTGCAACTGCTGCTCTGGCACTTCTGGGGCACTGACAAGCCTGCTGAGGAGTGCCAGCTCCTGCTCCTGCCAGGAGGTCGGTCACTGAGAGGGAGAATGAGGTGATTGTCAGGCAACCTCCATAAGGAGCGGGTGCCAGAGGGGCACAGTGAAGTCCACCTGTTGCCTCCTGCACAACACCCACAAGGAGGATAAGGGGCACAACCCTTGCCTTGCCCCAGGTGCTGCCAACACATGCTATGCCACTGCCAAGAAGGATCACTAGTCTAACTCATCTGGCAGATGTTTTTTTTAAAAAATGGGATAGCTCATTTGGTTAGAGCATGGTGCTGATAGTACCAAGGCTGCAGGTTTAATCCCCGTATGGAACAACTATGTATTTTTGCATTGCACAGGGTTGGACTAGATGATTCTCAGAATCCCTTCCAACTCTATCAGTCTATGACTGATAATAGGGTGGTGATGTTAGATCATGAGCCATAGATTCAGCATATCCCAGTCCTCTATCCCGCAATAGCAGAATTCATCTGATGATATACATCACTCATTAGTTGCTTTAAAAACATTTTAGCTTTGACTTGCTAGGAATAGTATGTATATGTGTGTGTGTATGCAGATGAACACAACAATTTGCTGCAAATATCTCCTTCATTGTATAATATGCATTATATCAGATACTGTCAGGAAGCTCAGAGCTACCATTTATAAAAAATAAAAAAAATGTAATAATTGCTCAGTGTCTTTTGATGTCTACAAGAAGCATATTAACAAAGGATTTATAGCCCACGTGAATCACTTTCAAAAAGGTACATTACATTTGCAGCTGGCACCTGGCGCATATAACAGCTGTCCCTACAGCATCCTTGTACTATATCGGTGTTATCCTGACAACATTTTGAAATCTGAAAGCATCTGTTTCTCATTTAATCCCTTTACTCAATTGACTGATCTGCATTATGTGTTTCTTTAGACTGTTTCGTTTATTATTTATTGTTCACAGATGCTGAAAGTAAACATAAGTTTTGCATATTGCACCTACGTTACTGGTGGTATTATTGATTCGCTGAAAGTAACTAACAGCTATTTTAGCATACCACTTCAAAACAACTTTCTAGCTGTGCAACACACCAATGAATGGATTAAAGGCTTAAAACATCTGAAGTTCTTATTGAAAAGCTGTCATTAATGACTTGTTTGCATAGTGACTGTTTGCAGCTTGCATTGATTTAGAGAGCATCATCGAGCCTTGAGTTCCAAGAATTGTTCCACTCAAAACAAGAATTCTTGGGTCTGAAGGCAATGAAAGCAACAAGCTAGTCATTGCCACCTGAATTATTTGCATACCCTTTAAAAGAGAGCAAGAGAAGCAACATTTCTAGTAAGATGGAAAGTCAGGCTGAATGAATAAGAAAATGTCACCTTGTCAGCTGGTAGTGCAGATAAATCTAAGACATGCTTCCACAGCCAGGCCTAAAGAAAAGCATATCTCATACAAACTCATTCCACAAGCAAAAGTGTGATGTGATGGAATTTGAATTTTGAAAGTGCCTTTTGCATTATTTACAAATATAGGCAGCTCTGGAAGAAGCAGAATTGAGGAAATATTCATTAAAAGTCTTGAAGATGGCATATTGACTTAAGTGACAGTGCAGGGCAGATGGAACAGTGAACATTTCCTGCTAAATGCACCTTATATTAATGCTGCCTCACTCACAACAAAACCCTTACATTATTAAGTAGACTTCATACCCTAACAATTAATATTGGTTTATGTTATATTGCATGGCAATAAGAAAGGGTACCAAATTCCATTAAATTCTTCTTGAGTTTCACCCTAGCATTGATATATCTATCTATCTATCTGAAGGGCTAGTTCATATGTTACAACAGAAGGACAGATTGAGAAAATATAAGCATTTTGGACTTCTGATTTCCTGGCTTCTGATCAATCAGATCAGGACCCAGTTAAACTCTTGTGAATATTACTCAGAGAATATATAGAGAAGTTTTTAATGTTCAGTGTTTTATTGTGTTTCTATATCCGTTGAAAGCTGCCCAGAGTGACTGGGTGCAAATTTAAAAAATATATATTTTTATTATTAATAGAATAAAAATGTTTTGTTTAGCTTCATTTAAATTGTGATCCTGATTATCCTGATTATTATTGCATATGAATCCTTGTTGCTCAAAAGGAAGTGTACCGATAATTTATTTCAGTAGAACTTGCTTTCTAATGTGGGAATAGGATTGTACCCTCCTTTGGAAATAAATTCCATTGTGATCAATGGATTATTATCATTTTTTTAAAAAAAATCAATGTTATTATTATTATGGTATCATATTGGCAAGGTTAAGGTTTCTGAGATCTTTTTAAAATAAAATAGTGAGCTTCCCCTTTTCTTAGGGACAGTAACTCACTTCTCACTTGAGTTTATTGCCACAATGAAATTCAAAGTGAGCCCAGATTCATCCCACTAAGAAACATTCCTGAACTGAGCATTTCAAAGTTACAGGGAATATAGGATATGTATACAAACCACAGGAGGAAACAGTATACTGGGAAGCACAAATTAATTTGAGCAGGTTCATATGCAATCGTCAAATTTCAGTTTCTCTCACAAGACAGCTTCAATTTTTAAGAATTTTCATTTCCCTGTCCCCCAGTGGTACTCTTCTTTCAGATTCATTGGCACAAGTTGCTTGTATACAGTGAAGAAAATGAGGGAAGTAGTCTACCTTCTCTTCATTTTGTCCATATCAGCTTTGGTCAGCACAATCCAAACCAACTGTCCTTTGAAAGAGGGAGAAGTAAGGAAACTTCAGTGGAGGTTAGCCGTCTTCTTGTTTGCCTGGAGAAATTTCAGCATGGAAAGCCATATGTTAGAGATTCTGTAGCTCTGGATTTCCTGCATCATCAAGCAGGAGGATTGCCTACAAGGCTCCTTCCAGCCCTGTGATTCTAGCTCTGGCTGTTGAAGAATCAGGACTCCAGACAATAGATACCTTCCAGAGGGATGGAAGAAGAAAGGCAACTGAAGAAACTGAGCAAAAGACACAACAGAAATCATGGAAATACCAGAGATGATGCATTAGTAACATAGGAGCCAACTCCTAGGGGCTGAGGTCCCTTCCTCCCCATAAAATATTTGAGGAGCCACTCTCCCCAATTGATGGGCATTGCCATTCAAATGGTGTTTGCACGCTGTGTTTTATTCAAGTAGGCACCCTTGAATTTAGCAGATTTAAGAGTGGTGCAGGGAGGATAAGAGGAAGGCGGAGTTCCACTGCATGGGTACAAACCATTAAACTTGCGCAATGTCTTTGTTGGATTCAACCAATAATCCATAAAATAATTGGCTGCTGATGTTTAAAGCTGTGCCATAAAAAAGAGAGCTGGGATTTTTTTAAACGAATACATGGATTATACACTCTCAAGTAATAAACAAGTGTTGTTTTATTTCATGCTTCGTTTTTACCAGATATCTCTTCAGCCATGTTGATAAAGTTGATCAGGAAGAATACATTTTCTCTCCTCAAGTATTGCACCCTCTAGAGTATGTAATGCTAAACCAATCTGCCAAGGATGACTAATCCCAGACTCATAAAATGACTTCTAAGTAGCTTTCTGCAATTCACTACATTTCCCCTCAGGGTACAATACCTTCAGATTGATGTTCCTATTGCCTTTTCCCACCTTCCCAAACATATAAATTAATGCCTGCATTCCATGAACCTGCCACTTTAGTCCTGTGTTGCCCTAAATCCAAGCACAGAATGAAAGTAACAAAGATGAATTTAATATTTGTCAGATGTATTTGTCCTTGAAGGTGCTATGAATCCTTTGTAGGGATAGCATACAGAAGAATAAATGTGGAGTTGCATCAAGAAAATTCCATTGGAGTATAACTGATTATATGATCAAGTTTGTTTATCTGCAAATATATGGATGATATATATGGATATATGGATGTGACATTATATGGAAACATGACCAAGGGATTAAAGAGAAACCTATATGATTTTTGCCTGTAGGGGGCACAGATTAATACAGATGAGTCAGACTTCTCTGCTTTCACCAGCAATATCCTTCTACCTTTATACTATTTTTGCGGTCAGAAATGGAAACACAACTTGATAGTACAGCTATTAAATGCCAAGATACATTGGCCATTTCCAATTCAGTTATATTCAGACTAGAGCCGTTGAAATTAATGGGGATATATTATCCATGTTCATTCAATTCAATGGGTCTGCCTGAGTAGGATACATAGGCACTAACTCTATGGAGGTGAGGGCAGCTCAGCCGCTCAGAAGAATGTGGGGATGGGAATGAGCCCCATCCATAGCTGTCAACTTACAGATTTGAAAATAAGGCACCAGCAGCCTTGAAAATAAGGGACCAGCAGCCAAAATAAGGGACCTGCAACCTCAACTGTTCCAGGCACTCCAGTCTTCCTGTTCTCCTGCAGTCTGGTCAAACTCATGCTGGTAGCTTCGAGAACACTGTCCAACCAACTTTGTAACTAGAGGTTCAACTGAATAGAATCTGAATCACATGCACCACAAGGCCTATGCAGCCTCAACTTAAGATGGCTCCCCGCCCTGGCTTTGCACTGCAAAGTTTGCAGCAGCACGTGCAACAAAATGGCATCCAGCATTCAAAACCCCCCTCAGCTTGCATTAACTAGCCACACACAAGGCATACAAGCTCCACCCCCCCAGTCGTTCTTAGACTTCTTATTGGGTAAGCAACACAGTTGGAGCCTCCCTCCTCCCTGGCTGGCAGGGAGGGAGGGAGAGGAGCTGCTTCCTTTGAAATTTAAGGGACACCCTTTAAGGGACATTTAAGGGACATCCATCAATAAGGGACAGCAGCAGGACATGGCGCTGGAATAAGGGACTGTCCCTTCAAATAACGGACACTTGACAGCCATGGCCCCATCCCAAATTCCTGAGGGGCCGGATCATGGTGGTGGAAGGCCCTGGCCAGCCTCCATATGGGGTGGATCCTGACACATGTGATGTCACATGTGTGTGTCACACATGTAACGCCACACAACTCAATAAGCTTCTCCCCAGTGTAGGGTAGAATTTGGCTCCTCTGGTAGGATACAACCCTGTACATCTTAAGGCCACTAAATGGTTTGGCAGTAACCATGTCAGGATACAAAGATTTAATTTGAAGTAGGCATCTCCGAGACACTCTTCAAGTTGCCAAAAACAAAATGATGACAAACAGCTATTTGCAACAGCTGTTAAATAGCCATTAGATTATCTTTCTTGTTAAATTAAAACTAGAAATGTTTCTCTCTCCCTCTCTATCTCTCTCACTTTACTAAGATAGGAGTAGTTTATAAATTAACTATTTCCCTTGATCTAGTGTTTCCTCCTTGAAATGTGTTGATTTTTTTTTTCATAATCTCTTACACAGCTGTCTTTTTTGTGCTTCAATGTTCCTGAAGCTTTATTGATCCTCTCTATTCATATTGCCTAAAATGTTTCCTGAAGGCCTCCACAAAAACCCCTTGTCTTTTGATTGTTGCTTGCTGCTTCAATCTGCTGCAGTTTTGTTTGTTCTCAGTGATGTTGTTGGGCAAACAAATCTGTTTGTTCTTTGATGACATCCCTATTCATAGAAGGGGGCTGATTTTGCACTACAAAAATGGTTTGGAATCTGGAGCTGATTATGGCAGTGATTAGGATCTATAGAGTACCTGGGCATGGATCACCTGAATGTGTATTGGGTGGAAGCAAGCATTCTTTTTGCAGTACCCCCCCAACCCCCCAACCCGCAATTCAAAATGTCCTTGATAAATTGATGGTGGTATATAACTCCCAGCAAACTATCCAAAATGTATAAAACGGGGGCTAATACATGCTGGAGGTGAAAACAGGCAGAAGGGACACTGTTTCATATGTGGTGGGGTTGCAAAAAAAAATTTTAAAAGAATTTTTGGAATATTATATATGAGGAATTGAAAAAAAAAAGTTTAAGCAAACTTTCATAAAGAAACCAGAAGCCTTCCTCTTAGGCATTTTAGATTCAGATCTTCCAAAGGAAAAAAATAGAATATTCTTATATGCTACAACAGCAGCAAGAATATTAATTGCCAGAAATTGGAAAGGAGAATTAGTACCAACAAAAGAGGAATGGCAGGATAAATTATTTGAATATCTCAAACTGGCAAAAATGATGGAGACAATTAGGAGACAAAAGACAAACCAAAATATTTTTTTAAAAAAACCAAAAAAACCCAGTGCCCTCAAGTTAAAACCTGGACATGCTTTGATTAATTTTCACAAAGTACAATATGGATTATAAGCATAGTATTCAGATAACAAAAGAAATGGCAAAATGATTAAAGAAGCAGTTTATTAAACAGATAAGACAGACCCACTTTGAGGAAGATGGAAGTCTATTAGGAATTAAGAACATGGTGGCATAAGTTCTTTTGTAATAACGTATGGATTTATGGGTGTATGGATGTTTGTTGTTATTATTTTATCATTTTGTTAATTTTTTGTGTTTTTGTTAAGTAAGAAAACTAATTAAAGCATATTTAAAAAAAATATAAATTGATGGAAAAATGGAACGTTTTCCTGACAATGTTCACAAATACCCAGTCAGTGTCATTGCTCTTTCTGTTTCAATAAGGTTTATATAACAGATTGGTGGAAGAGCATAATAGTTTACATTCCAAAAATTACATTCCCATAAAATTCAGATTTTATCTATGGCATTGACAGCTGAGGAGAATGCAGGACTGGGGAAGATCTGTGCTTTGAAGGAATGCGGCCTGCCAGAATCGTAACTACAGAGCTTGATGGAACAATTATCTGATGGTTTCTTCAAACAAGTCAGGATCAAAAATCTGTTTGATCTTGGCATGTTTTGACACAACATAGTTTAAACCAACCACAGTTTTGGACACAGCAAATAACACACTGGCTGCCAGAACACACTCTAATTGTCCAATGACTGGAAAAGAGGAGAGAAGACTACACAAACTTGAGGTTTGTGCATGGAACAGCAAACTATAGTTTAATATTGCATATGATTAAGCTCAGAGGGTATTTCAGAACTACAGAAAGCATTTTACGAGGGGTGTTTTAAAATAACATTGTCTTGTTCTTTATCGAAGAATGAAATTCTGTGCAAAAATCTCATATTTTAAATTGCAGCTTGTCCACCAAATGAAACAGAGCAGAGAACTCTAACTAGAGATCATTTTCCAATGACAGATTAATAGGGAAGAAAAAGTCGCCTACTAGAAAAGATTATATTATTTCTTTAAAAATTATATGTTCACAGACAGGTTCTAATTACTACAGCACTTTAATCTCAAAATGGATACACAAGTGACATTGGGAACTTTTAATTAATAACGAAATAAAAAGTTTAACAGCCACTTCATGCATGAGGATTCAGTTTTTTAGTCTAATTTATGCATTCTTTTAATGGGATGCTTGTATTTTAACAACTTGAAACCTTCTCAACAGCTTACATTACTGCTGTGCTGACTACAAAATAGCAGTATGTAATACATTACATATTTGGACTTTTAATGTTTTGATTAAGTTAGCAAAAGATTGACAGTGCGGGGGAATGAAAAAACAATGGTTCTGTGTAATTTTCATGTACGTATGTCCCGGCTTGTATTTATATTGGAAGAAACTCACTGGGAGAACTTTTTAACATCACCATCACTAAGAATGGTAACAAGTAATTCTCTCTCTCAGAATAGGAATTGGCAGTTTAATGTAAACCTTCCTAATTGGCAAGATAAACTGAAGCACAGCCGTTCTTCAGAATTCACATTTCTCTAAATTTTGCAGTGTAGTCCTCCAACCAAAAACACATACGAAAGACTATTACAGGGAAATGCATACAGGAATGTATTTACTAGTGAAAAATGCTTACAAAAATTTAGTAGTGCCTAAAAAAACTTATTATATATTCAGATTTTATCACATTTACTAGTGATTAATAATGCTTGTGACAGTGTTATGTACAAATCTATGCATAGCATATATCATAGGATTTATGGTGTTTATGATGTAGCTGAAACTATAGGTGATGATTTGGCACAAGGACTGAAAATGCTGCAAGATTACTGATGTTTAAGAAATTGTCAGTACAATGAGAACATCATTGTGCAAGAATGAACATATGGTCGTCACTGAACTCATGGGATTTGAGTGAGACTGCCAGGATCTTTGGAGCAATGTTGTGCATGTTTGGGATGACAAACATCTAAATTCTGCTCTTGGAAAATTGTGCAATGCCTTGAGCACATGTGTTTTGCTGAAAAATATGCCTTAGTAGATACCAATTGTAATATACATTATTTCTTAGCTTTACTATTTAACAAGCCTGTAGCACAGCATCTTAATGCAGTGATCATAATAGTATTGAGCCATGGTAATATATCAATAATGTTATTTCATGGGTGCTCTGATTAGTTCACTTAATTTAGAATCATCCCACTGAAAATGGTAGAATTATTCCTAAATTATTTACTGGATGACAGCTATTTTGCTTCTAAATAATACTTTATGATTATTTATTATGATATAATAATATTGCCTGCTCAAATGTTGAATGCAATAGAAATGACTAAGCATCTGCCAGTTAATTAGCAGATGACAAAAGTTTATGCAAATATTTACTATAATTAAATAAGTCTTAGCACCTGTCATGAGGAAAAAAAATGATTCTGAGTGATATTTGAGCAATGTTTAAGCAAAGCTGAATAAGTTCCTATGCCTCAGAATTGCCTTGTTTCCAACAGCATTGCAGGTTATCAGAGTTGTGCCAGCCCTGAGACACCAGAGATTAAATATAATCCTGTATATGTGATTCACACCCTCAGCCATAGGAGTTTTTTACCTATCACTAAGTGCAGCACACTAAGTTTTTGCCGAGATCACAGCTGGACAGGGAAGGGAACTCACCTCTCAGCCACTGAGATCCTGTTTATAATCATCATCGTCCCTGATATTGTTCCTATCACATGCAGTCGAGTATCACTGCATGGACTGTTTGACTGTTTAGTGCCCACAAATGGTAATTCTACTCTGATAGTCAGTGGATGCAAAAAATTCCAAGATATAGAAGCCCCGTTCAAAAACCACTTCACCTTGGACCTTAACTAGGTTGCTGCCTCAAGCTTAATTAGACTTTATGTAGTGTTCTTTAGACATTGAAGATCCCCTGATACTCAGGAATTAACTGGCCAGCAAAACCACATCTTACATGGTAATATTCAGGGCTGTCTCTTTGCTTCCAAGACCCTGGGGAAAGTCTCTCCAACTCTTCTGTAGCGTAATTTCTTAAAGGACTGTAGTTTATGACATGAGTACAATGCTTTCACTTGGTCTCAAAAATAACAAATCCCGCTAAAAAGATTAACCTGAGCTGATCCTGGCAGGGAGGACTGATAGATCTTGCTTTTTAAGAAGCTATTTTAACAGGATAAGCTTAGCTCCATTTCTTTCCCAGGGATAGAATTTCATTACATAGACACGAGTGTGATTTATTCTCTTAAAGAATGTTGCCTAAATTAAGTTTGTGTTTTAAATCTTTGTTTTTATTGTTCATAAAATATTCAGAAAAGCTTTTCCTTTCATAATTTCTGGAGAGAAACAGATTACTCTCCTCCACAGAATTTCCAGGACACTGAATGCTGGATTATTATTTAATGAAAAGGGCACAATAACAGTAAAATATCTTCACTGTAGACCACTGCTGACACCCAGGACACTTTGCTACAATTTGGAGAAAATAAATTGTCCAGCTGGCCCAGCCAGCATAAACCTGCAAACACAGAACTCTCAGAAACAGAGTTTTACGTATTGATAATGCAAGACGGCAAACATATTACTTGTGCTTAAGAGACTGTGTATCAATTTCCTGAGTATCATTATTGTACTGTAGGTTTTATTTAGTCAATGCAATGGATTCCAAATTCCTAATTATGGGTTAAAAATACTAGGTTTTGCAAGAGCTTTAGGAGATTTTGTAATGTGGAAGAGAGATAGTTTCAATTATTTAGAACTGCAGGGGCTAAAATAAGGAGGAATCATCAGCAATGTGTGTAGCTGTCCATGTGGTGAGCCCCCAGAATTTGATACATCTAGGTCAGTGGAATATTATCAGGCTCTTGACTGATTGGCTCACCTAGGTCGACCACTGGACATCCTTTACAAAGAAAGATTATTAAGGACTTGGCATTGGCTGGAACTTTGAGCAACAGCAGACTAGCTGGATTTCTTGTGTTTCACTGTATTTGTGAGCACTCACTTTTGGCTTGGTCCTCTGGTTTCATATGTTCTACCACCACTGTCAGAAGCAATATCCCTTTGAATACCAGTTCCTGTGAAGCACAAGAAGGGAGATCAGTGCTGTATTTAGATTCTGTTTGAAAGCTTCTATAGGCATTGAGGCCCAAATTAGAGGGTATATCCTGGCCGGCAGGTGGGGGGATGGTGTTATGACCCACAGCCCCAGTAGAGGGCTCATGGGAATCCAGGGCTGCAGGATTCCCCAAGTAGGATGCTATAAACATCAGAATGGCCAGTTCTAATGCTTTATTAAGAAAGGTATAGACTTGCAGCAAAGCAGCTTGCCAGTTCTCCTTGCGCTCACTGCAAGCAAAAAGACGATGGACTGTCCTCTCCCAGGCAAAAGTGCATACATTCTTTATAAAGTGAAGCAACATGTGTCAGCCACCTGACCAAGAGGGTGCAGGTGGCAAATATCCAAACATTACAGAGAGTTTCCTTCTCTGGGCTCTGAGTCCAGTATCCCAGGCCCCTAGACAGGGTATCATCAAAGCAAGCCCATTCGCTTATATCAATGCCAGTAAATATAAACATATGTGAGTTCATTGCTACGACAGCTACCAATTAATTGTGGGGTTATCTTGAATACCAACCAAGATGGTGCTAGCAGAGCTTCTGGAACAATTCATCTTTGGTTCAACACAGATGGCAAACAGCATCCTATTTTTTCTTTCCTTTTTCATATATGCAACTGCCGGAAGTTGCAGAAGCAAGCCTTTTTGAAATGGGTTTCTTCACAAGGTTGGTTCTCTTCTTGGGGGAAGGGGAGGAAGGAAACAGCTAACTAGGAAGGGAAGGTGTGGGAGCATGGGTGGAGCTGACCAGAGATAGGAGCAGCAGGAAGAGCAGGAAGCATTGTAACACTGGGATGGGGGAGCTATTTGGAAAAGCTCGCACTCTGAACCATGTTTTAACTTATTCCAAGGTAAATTGTGTTAGTAAGATAGGCTTATTGCCTCCTCTTGTTGTGTCTGAAAGCTGTCTACAGCTTAGCCCTAATGCTGTTGAACTGTTATTGCATTTTGCTCACTTAAAATAATGTTACCCCAGAAATCTTCATCTCAATGACTGCAACTTCTCCAGTCGCAGGTTAGGTCCATCCCTTAGATGATTAAGGTGCACTTAGATGCACTGGTGTTTTCATATTTTGTACACACAGTAATGGTGTATTCCACTAGATTGCCCAATGACAGCAACACATTTTGATCCATGGTGATATCGATTCCATAGATGTGGCTGCTTTTAATAATAATAAAAGTCATTGTGGGAGCTCTGCTAAAATCTTCTATTTTAGCCATAACATATATAGTGGGTTAAACCTACCCTCTGTAGCATAGAAGCTGTCTTATCAACCAAAACAGCTATTCTTCAATGCCTTGAATAAAATGGTTTGGCAAATGTTTGGATTAAATATTATCTGCTATACAAACTTTAAGCAAGTGCTTTATCTGAATGGAAAGTACATTTCCATTTCTAAAAATTCTGGCCAGGTAGGAATATTTACTTTAGTTTCCCAGTTGCATCTAGAAGCAAATTAGCAAGCCTTATGCTTGTTCATCTTTTCCTGATAATTTTCTGGCATATTGCGATTTCTCCTTTTACTAATTGCTGTGAAAATTAGCAAATGATTTCAGAAACAGTTCTTAAAAAAATATTATACATTTTCTAAGTGCCATTTACCTGATAGCCAGCAGGAGTACAAATCCTATGGTGCTCATCTCCATTGTAGCATCACACAGTTATGTTTCTACATGGTAGTGCTCAATTTACACTTTAGTCAATTTGTATTCATTATACAACTTTGCATCACTACCTGTATAGTTTCTCTGGTTCCCAGTGCAGGTCCAAGAATGTGGATTATTAGTAGAAAACAATTCTATGGAACAAGCACAGCTAGATATATTGCCTTGTTAGTGTCTGTGAGCAACAATATTTGGGAATACTAGGCCATATCTCACTTCAGTTTCCCGTTATTGAAGATAATCCACTGCTGTATTCAACCTTCTCCTTGCCTATCCATCCATGATATTTCAGAACTAGTCTGTTATTACTTTGGTATACAGTATTACCAGTATTGTCTATATCCTAGTCATTGCAGACACTGTAGTGTCTTAAAACTGAAGCTAGCATTTTGTTTTGGTTTTTGGTTTTTGCTATCAAATAGAAATAAGAGACATACTTTGTTTCCCTCATTTATTTAGCTAAAGTGTGTGTGTGTGCATGCACACTCACACATGCTTGCACTTGCGCTTAAGGAGGATACTATTCTTCGCAGCTGATTGTGAGAGCAGAATGTGCTGGCTGTGATGATGTTTGTAAATGGTTTGTACATGAATGACTGCACATGTGCATGTGTATTCACCACTGACATGTGTCCCCTACCACTCTCCTCCAAGAAAATGCATCCCCGGGGTGTGTGGAGTTTCTCCACCCCTACACCAACTGAAATTACTACCTTCCAAAGCAAAATACAGTGATTCAGAAAGCATTAGCCAGTCATCCTGAAGCAATAATCTTAACCAGGCAATGGTCACCCAGCAGCAGTGCTGGATTAAACCCTGTGGAGACAGTCAAAAACTTGGGGGGGAGGGATATCTCTAGTGGGACAACATTGAACCAAGAAAACTTGATTGTAATTTTCTTTCAAGATCAAATCAATATATAATTTTGATCCATTGTTGCTGGGCCCTTAAAAGGCATGGGTCTCATAGGCTGGTGCCTACTCTGCCTAGTTCAGCAGGCAGAATACCATCCAACCAGTACTGCTTCCTATTCCGTGATCCATTAACAAAGTTGTCTGTTTACCATCTCTTAAAAAAAAAATGCTGAAGGGGATGGTGAAGAAGTAATGGAGGGAGACACAAGACCAAGGGAATGGAGAACTGCATTTCAGAGTAGTAGTCACTAGAGAAGTCAGGCAGAAAGGCTTTCCTTATAAAGGGCAGTGCTAAGTTAGGGAAATTTGAGGTTTGGGCAGGGACCAGCAGATGAAAAAGTTCCTTGGCAAAGCAGAACATGATGATTAAAAACAGATTGAGATGGAAATATACAGAAATGAACTTTGAGATGGCCTGAGAGCAATTTCTTGGGCTCCTGTCTCAACTGACAGCCATTAGTCATCATTTTTTAATACGGTGCTGATGTAAATATTAGCCACTCATAACTGAAGGTTTTGCTTTTATGGACCAATTCATTTGTAGGATCCAAGGAACAATTTGTTACAGCATAGCTTGTGTTCTCAAAAGTCACCTTTAAAGTTGCACTTTCAATGGTGAATGAAACACTCTTTTCATGCTTTAATGAGAACAATCAGCTGAGCCTCCTGAAGCCTCCTGATGCCAGAGGTTCTGTGAACATCATAAACTGCACAGGTCTAACTACAGACAGAATCACAGCATTTTGTGTCCCCGTCTTCTGTTGTTTGCTTCCCAGACCTCTTTTAATCATTTCTTGTATAAAGGCTTTGTAGCTTCATAAAAGAAAAATCCACTACAACAGGAAAAATAATTCCCTTTCTTATTTTGTTTATTCTTTTCTTGTAGGGAGGATGTCATGACCTTCTACCTCCCTGCCTCCCCGCTACTCTGGGCTTACCAGCAATTTGTGTTTGGAGTAGTAGTCAAAATTGCTGTGGACAGAAATTTAAAAAACAATACTACCAGCTTTAGTTTAGTTTTGTTGCTCTACAGATGCTAAACATCCAATAAAGGACAGGTCTATCATTCACAGCAGAGAAAAACAATACACATGCATGCATGCATAATGGGTTCAGAGTCAAAATTATCTATATTGTTAACAACTTCTGACTGTTTATGCATTTTTATACTCTTAAACAGTCAGAAGTTGCTAACAATATATATAATTTTGACTCTGAACTCATTTTCCCTCTAAGAATTCTGGCCACTCTTATTAACAATACATATGGAACAGAACTTAGCAAAAGCTAGTTATGATTTTGATGAGGACATGTGCCATTTTGCCATGGATATGCTTCTGAAAATAAATTGCAATTATTTTATTGATAACCCAAGTTTTATAATGTTCCATAGTACTAAAGGTTTGAAATGCAGAAGGTGCCTTATCTCTTGTCACTCATTGAACAGGTCCAGGCCTGCTTAGCTTCAACTAGTTCACTGTATCATGACCTTTCAAACTATAATCTGTGCCCTCTAATCATTAACACTGTCAAAGTGTGTCCTCCAATTTTCCAGTTGCTTTCTTTTACTACAAAGGAGGCTTTCTTTTTTCTGTGCCAGTCACAGGGCACTTTAGAGTTTCGGGGTGTGGGTGGAGTTGAGCTTGTTTAGTGTTGCAAGGTGGCTAGCAGTGGCATTTGCATTTTTCTGCAGGATCCCTCCATTACAATTTCCCCTAGCCTTTAATTGACACAGAGAAAGTCAAGGAGACTGCCTACTGAATGGTGTGCATGCTGATTTTGTTCTTCATTTTATTTTATTTTTATTTTTTAAAAACCCTTCTGCACTGATTTTTTTAAAAGAAAGAAAGGTCCCACACCAAAAAAATAAAAATAAAAATAAAAAAGCAAACCAATTTGATATACTTGTACTGAGGGAGGATTGGAATAAGGAATTAGATGTCTCAGTTTCGACCACACAGTGGGAAACTGTTTTAACCGCTATAACAAGGGTGTCTCTGGACCTTAAATTGAGGCTCATACTAAAACAAAAACAACAAAATCTTTGGAATATACTTGTCAGGGTACTGCCAGAGAATGCAGGGGAGGAGCAGGAACAGACAGAGGGAGGGGGGCAGGAAGTGGCGATTGAGGAAAGAGGGGAAAGCCAGGATCCAGGACGGCTCTCAGATGTTGAACCAGAGCCTCAGCACCGCACAGGAAGTTCTGGCACAGATAGTGAGACAATGCCTATTCCGTCTGCCAGGGAAAGGAGAAAGAAGAGGGGGGAGAGACATCACGTGAAACTTCCCCGCTTTTTCTGTTGGAGAAGAAGCCGGCGTAGGCCATTCCCAGAATCTGAACCGGAGGATTCAGATGCATGATTGTAATGTGCTGTCTGTACATATGTAAAATGAAGGTTGTGTGTGTGTGTGTGTGTGTGTGTGTGTGTGTGTGTATCTGAATATATATATCTGAATGAGCAGAGGTACTTATTGCAAAGAGCATTCACAAGCCATCACCATAGTCCATTACATTTGTTTTAAATAAGGCTATCTAAGGTATCGAACTGTTAGAGATACAATAGGGATAATGCTTCTCTAAAACATTGTCCTATATGGAAAGATTTTTGGCAGAAGGTAACTAAAACCATCAACAGAACTGTATGGAATATAGGTTTCAGGAAGTGCAGACACCCCAAAACGATGCAGACTTCAGACCGGTAGAGAGACAGTTTGTAGTGTCAAAAAAAGATACTTTCAAACACACTCAGCAACCTCAACAGAAAGGGAAGTGCAATGACAACCACACACACACACCTGAAATTATGACCAAAAATTTACCCCCTTTGATGATTTTCAAATTTAATTTATTTATTTATTTATTCATTCATTGCTGAAGAAGGGTCAGAAAAAAATGCAGCTGGAATGTTCACCTTGGCACTAGTCATTGTTGATCCTTGCATTCTCCCATTTGGTTTGAAACTTGTTACATGAATTTGAGGGATCATGTTGTGAGTAGTGCTGGGTCCAAAATGTCCTTCCACATTCATGGGCAACTTGTCTCCTGTAATAGAGGGTAGCAGATATTTTTGCTGACTTCTGGAAAGGTGGGGAGTAATTCAAATATTTGGGGTGGATGGCTTGCAAAGTTACAAGCTGTAGTGTACAAGCTGTACTTTTTAAAAAAAGTTTTGTCAGTTCTCCTCCTCCCCCTCCTCCTCCTTTGTTTCTTAATTTATTTCAAAGAATATCCCTGAAAATAGAAATACATTGCCATTGGACCATTATGTTTGCAGGAGGAACACTACTACTTTGTAATTTCTAGAGCTTTTAGAGCTCACCTATCCTTTGAAACAAGCTTTTACAAACCATCTATTTAGAGTTAATGATGGCTTCTTTGGTGCAATGTTTGGAGGGTAAACTCACTATACAAGCTGTATTCATGCATAAGACCTGTGGGCAAGACAGTCTCACTTCTGTGTTCTACACCAAACACCTGCCACACTGCTGACATTAAGATGTTTTAAAGAATAACAGTAGTTAATATTTTCCCCACTGAAAATAAATTGGTTAAACAGCTTAGTCCTGTACACTTCATTACTTTAAAATAATACCACAAAGTATTTTAACATGCTCATTTCTTAATATTCGAAGCAATTTCAACTCATCTCTAAATATTTGCATTTGAGATTAGCCAAAGAGTAGTTATTTTATTCTTCCTCATGTAAAAGGAAAAAGATATGTCTTGAACTGTATTGTTTAACTAGTTTCTCATGTCAAACCCAGTCTTTACCATGTGTCAGGGGCTGGACTGAGGAGGAATGGTACCCTGCCTTCTCCTGAACCTTCCCAAGAACAGGAGGATAGTATAGATTTAGAACAGTGGTTTGCAGAGGGGCATCGTTCAGAGACTGCAGAGGGCAGAATCTGGGAAATATGGGAAGATGAACAGCACCAAGGAAGAGACAGCTGACAGACTCAGTGTCCCTGGAAAGCATTCCTGACGACGACACCCCCCTCCCACTCCCAGAACCAGACAGTCATTGCGGATAGTAGAACAGAGAGCTCAGAGACAGAAAGCTCAGATTAGTCGGAGCAGGGGTGACATAGAATAGGGACGACATAGGAGAGTGTGACTTTTCTTGGAGCAACGCCATCATGGCTTAGAGACTACATTCTTTTGTCTCTCTCTGTGACTACTAAACAAATTATGTGGTAAGGACTCTTCATGTTATCTGCTTTTTTGGCTGTCACCGGGGGAGGGATGGGATTCCCTGAGCTTTGACACCATGACACCCCTCATATGATGCAAAATGACTTTAATGTGTGTGCTCCAGTATGGATTCATTTCTCTCAGTGTTCCTGGCCTGGGCTTCCCCACCACCTATTTACACCTATAATAACTCCCTTCATTGAAGTCAATGAAGAAGCCAGTGTGAAAGAGCTCTTTATGAACTTTCATGCTCCTGTAAATCTCATGAGTTGCTGGATCAGGATGTGTGTCTTGACTGAAATAAACAAACAAAAAAAAACAAACAGCTGCTAGTGATTTTTAAAAAATATATATATCTGGAAAAACATTCGGCCTTATAATGCCTTTGCACTGCCTAATATGATCACTACTGCCCACACATTCTTTAACACATGTTATAATCTGAGTTGAAGAAGAAGAAGAAGAGTTTGGATTTGATATCCCGCTTTATCACTCCCCTTCAGGAGTCTCAAAGCGGCTAACATTCTCCTTTCCCTTCCTCCCCCACAACAAACACTCTGTGAGGTGAGTGGGGCTGAGAGACTTCAGAGAAGTGTGACTGGCCCAAGGTCACCCAGCAGCTGCATGTGGAGGAGCGGACACACGAACCCGGTTCCCCAGATTACGAGTCCACTGCTCTTAACCACTACACCACACTTGGACAAGAACATCCCTACCCTCGTCACTCACAACTCTTCCCATCCAGCTACTTTACCATTATGTCCCTCCTCTCAATACCTGACTGATGAAGTGTCAACATTTTGCAGGGGTCCACACAGACACACGTTTAAATAGAGCTGTTACTAAGTGAAGAGGGAAAACTAAGCAAGTTGAGAGAGGAAACATAAAAAGTAATGTGAATGAACGTAGAAACATTTTCTAGGGCACTGTTGAAAAAAAGATATCACATATTTTCACACTACCTAAAAGGTTTCTGAAACAGAAATGAAACAAATTTTACTCAGCCCTAATGCTAACGTGGGTGGCGCTTTGGTCTAAACCACTGAGCCTAGGGCTTGCCGATCAGAAGGTTGGCGGTTCAAATCCCCACGACGGGGGGGGGGGGGTGTTGCTTGGTCCCTGCTCCTGCCATCCTAGTAGTTCAAAAGCACGTCAAAGTGCAAGTAGATAAATAGGTACCACTCCAGCGGGAATATAAACAGTGTTTCTGTGCGCTGCTCTGGTTCACCAGAAGCGGCTTAGTCATGCTGGCCACATGACCTGGAAGCTGTACGCCGGCTCCCTCGTCCAATAAAGCGAGATGAGCTCCGGAACCCCAGAGTTGTCTGCGACTGGACCTAATGGTCAGGGGTCCCTTTACCTTTACCTTTAATGCAATCATAAACACTGTTTCTGGAGAGCAAGCCTCGTTGCTAGATTTGATGACTAATAATAATAATAACAATAGTAGTAGAAGTAGTTGGCTATGTGTTGGTTTCTGTTTCTGTGAGACCAGTTATCAGAAAAGAAAGGGAGAAGACCACTTCCCCAAATTCAGCTGTTTTCTTTAATGTTAACTGAGCATCTTCATTGCGTAGAGAATTTTGCACCCGCAAACAAATGAGCTCAGAATTCTGAGACTTCAAAAAAACTTTTGGAATCATCCTTCAGGCACAGACAGATATTTTTGTCCTCCACCCTTTGGTTTTCCAACATTGGGTTCTATTGCCAGGACCTACTCCTGTTTAGATACTTAGCCCAATACTAGTTAGAAGTTAACAGTTAATAGCTTTACTCATTAATCTCAAAGGTTCTTGCTTAAATCAGACTATCAGACTTTCATGTCTCTTTATCATAGCCATCTCAAGCAATGCCCAATATTTTATTTTACCTGATCATTGCAGCAAATTAGTGCCCTGAAATTGCAGCATTAACTTTCTGATTAGCAGTGAGAAATAGTCAGCGATTAGTGTATTAGTGGCACTGATACAAGTGCTATTTTCAGTGCAGTCCAAATCTGAAGTCCATTAGCAGATGTCTGGTGTGTTGATGTAACTGCACTAATATATATTGTCAGAACTTATGCAGACAGGTAGATAGAGAGATTACATCATTCTGTGTTTTGCTTTATGGTGTAATTGAACTATACTGTCATTAGCTGCACAGAGGAAAGTGGCAGATATAAATCATAAATGTAGAATAATTGTGCCTGCCCAGCTAGTAATTCTGTCTCTCCATTAGAAAATTTAGAGACCACCTTTTTTCAAATAGAAATGCAACAACAACAAAAATACATTAAAAAATAAAATTGTGATGGCCTGGGAATCCGATTCAGAGGCTGAACCGGAGGAATCCCAGCCTGCACAGGAGTCCCCGCCTCCAGGGCCGGCTGAACTGGGGCAGGGCCTTGATTCTGAAGCGCCTGCACCTGTGCCGGATCCTCAGGAGCAGGCACCAGGTGAATCCACTCTGGCTCCAGAGGTGATTGAGGACTCAGTGCCTACAGGTGAGTCTCCCCCTGGGCCCAGTAACCCTTCAGCCTCTTCTGAACTGCAGAGGCTCAGGGCAGAGAGGCGAAGGGAACTGGTTTCTCCCAGGAGGAGTGCTCGCCTTAAGGCCAGGAGAGGCGAGTCTCCTGGGGGCCAGGACCGCCCCTGGCCTCAGAGAAGATAAAGGCCAGTCAGCCCGGTCCCAGGTTGCGGGAGCAACGTCGTTGTTGAGTACCTGTTCCTGCCTGGACCCAGACCTGACCCTCCAGTGTTCCTGTCCCCGCCCGGCTTCCTGCTTCGGACCTCGCCCCGCTCCTTGTGAACTGTTTCCAGGCTAGTGACCCAGGACCGGACTTTGACTACGCCAACGGTAACTTTCCCCTCGGGACCAGCACAAAAATAAAAGCCTGAGAATAAGCCCCAAATGTACTGACTAACTATGAGCTTTTGAGAAAGAGTGCATTTAAAATGCATCTCTGGGGACAAAATATGTTTAAAATACATATTTAAATATGAATGCTTATGCACAGGTTAAATTCCAGATTAATGCAGAAATGAGAGAGAAGAGGTATGAGTGAACACATATAGGGACTTCCGGGTTAGCGCCAACGACTAATGGATTCCCTCCGAGCTCTGGAGGGAATCGGCTCCACAGGATTAGGGTCGTACCGCTGCGGCGACGCGGAGACCCTTAAAAATCACAGGCGGAGAAGCCTGTGAACCTGGTGACTCGGCGGGCACCATTTGCGCCCCCCCGACCTGCGAAGGAGCCTTTTTAAAGGCTCCGGAACGGGGGACGGGGTGAGCGGCGCGGTGCTGTGAGTCGTCTGCTTCTCCTGTGGAGTGAAGCCGCGCTGCCATGGCCAGAGAGCGCTGACTTCTTCTTGTGATTTGGACTTCAAAATAACAACCCGTGAGTAGTACGGAAATTGGATTTTTAAAGAATTTTTTTTGATGAATTAGGTACGATCGCGGGAGGTGTAAACAGGAAGTCAGCCTCCTCCTCCTGTAAATAATCTCAAGCAAGGACCTGCTAACTAAGGTCGAGAGAATTTTTTTCTTTTATCATTTGGCAAAAGACATTAATTTCACGATTTGGCACTAGAAGAATTCTTACTGGAGGATAAGAGCTAATTTTGGGAGTTGAAGTGCCACCCCCCCCCCGGACCCGGGAGTGATCCGCGAGAGAGCCTGTTGAAGGTATTGAAGAGTTCGACAGCTGTCAAATTAGCTGTCAGACGGAAAAAGAGAACTTTGTTTCTGTTGCTTCTGCTGGCTATATTTGCTACAATTTGACTATATTTTGTTGAAAACAAGGAAGAACTGATACAAACTAATTTGATTTTTGGATTTGAACTGGAAAGAACACTAAGTAACCAAAATCCCTCTAGAGGGGGTTTTGGGACATTACAAGAATGGCTGAAGGAGGGGAAATTCAAGCTGAACTGGACAGTCTTTGTTCTCTTGGGAAAGTTACAAGGCCAAATTGATGTTTTGGCTACAAATGTTACAACTCTGGACTTAACAGTAAACAAATTCATTGAATCTGACAAGGAACCGACTCAGGAAGCTCATGCAGCTGAACAAGAAGAGAAACTTGAGAGCTTTGAGAGTGGGAAGAAAGAGATATATGGTGTTCCTGAGAAAAAGGAAGGAGGAGCTGTAATTTTACAGAAGGTAAAGGAGAGCCAGAGGCCTGGCATGATGGCTGCAAAGGAAAATAAGAACTCGATGGTGAAAATTTGGTTTGAATTGGAGACTGAAGAATGGAGAGATCCTCTTGTGTGGAGATCTGAAGACCTAAGGATTACAAATCTGATTAAGGTGGAAGTTGGAGCTTTCGGGACATTTGGACTTAAAAAGAGTAAGAAACAAGACTTAGGCTCCACTTTTGAGTATGGAGGTCTGGTTGGAAGAAATATGGACTTTATTGGACTAGAGCTTCTCCGAGATTTGGTGTTTAATACTAAGGACTATCCAAAAAGCCGGCAGAGAGGAACTGAGAGAGAATTGAGAGCCTCGGACGTGAGATCCCCAGGCTGAGAGTAGATTGACTGATGGACGACTATTGGGATTGGAACCGGGAAAGCGGGGGTGGAGTTTGGGAATCCAAAGGGTGCATAATTATAATTTGTTTTGTTTTTATTTTATTTTGTTATTTGTATGAGAACTGAGGAAATCGTGGAAGGGAATTTAGGTCGACTTTAGAAAAAGGCTTTAAGAATAAGAACAGATGTATAATTATTGATGTTTATAAGTTATAAGTTATAAATTTATAAGTTAAAAGTTTAAAAGTTTAAATTGGTTTTTCTAAAATGATTGAAATATAAAAAGGTTAAAAATTGGGGATAAGAACTTGTTGAACCAACAATTTGAACTGGAATACAAGAGGGGGAGGTGTGGGGAAGTCAGGAAAATATGTTATTGAAAATAATGACTTTGAATCTTATGTGTTTTTAATTTTGTTTTGTTTTCTTTTCTTTTTTGTGTTTTACTTTGATTTTTTGATAATGGAAAAATCTTAATAAATATCATTTTTAAAAAAATGAGTGAACACATATAAAAGGATAGCTCAGTTTAGGTAACTGAATGTGGTGTTGATAACACCAAGGTTACAGGTTTGATCCCCATAAGGGACAGCTGCATATTCCTGCATTGCAGGGAGTTGGGCTAGGCTCCTTTCCAACCATATCATTCTATGATTCTATTATCTATCCTTATTCATCTGCAGGGTTGGTGCATTTCTATGAAACATCTCCACAGCATAAACAACCACGTGCAGGATTGAAACCAGAATTATACGCCCCTTATGAGGGATTCATTTGGTGCTAAATCACTGCGTGCCTGCTGTGGTAAAACTAGAGAACATTGTTTAAAAGCACTTGAGTTTATGTCACCACACTCATAAACTGAAAATGCTTCAGTAATTTGAAATAATTGAACAGAACAGAAAGTGATTTATAGTTACTATTAGGGTTTTATAGTCACTTCAATTAAGTCACTACAAGTGGAAGTCCTGAGCAATTCATTGACTTAAGGAACACCCATCCCTACTACAAGTATAGTCCTTTAAAGCTACTCGTTAGATATAAGGCCAGCACATGAAAACAGACAAAGTTCTGATAGCAGACCTGTGGAAATTTGGGCCATTTTTAAAAGTCATTTCACAATATTCAGAACCAGAGAAGTAACTATGCAGGCTTTTCAAAAGAACCTTAAAGGGACAGGAGACCTTTCTTATTAGCTACTTAACAGACCAAGAAGCAATGCTAACCTCCTGTTCTTTGCTAATGGAGGGGTTAGGATGTTTTTATTTATTTATTATTCATACTCTACCCTTCACCATATGGTCCCAGGGAAGTTACAAAAATATCACAAATTCATGTCACATTAACATGACAAAATAAATCGAACATTGCTGAGTTGCTTGTCTCCCAATTGTCTTCTTATTTTAGATTAGCAAGAATAGAGAGAAGCTTGGCTTCCATTATGTTTGGAAATCCAAATTGTAATTAAGATTGAAATGCAAACAGGTGGTGGTACAAGTGGTTTTAGTCATGCTTCTTTCCCAACAAGATTTCAGATGATATAAGGACAGTAGAATCTTCAGTTTCCCTTCGCCAATCATGCATCTTAATTTTTTGCTGCACTTTAGCACCTTTCAGGAAATGAGCAACCGTTTCCCACCTCTAGTGAGAACAATTTGAGATCCCTCTACTGCCAGCCTAAATGGGTGCTGTGAGAATGGAGGGGGAAAGAGCTTGCATCGCAAATAGTCTATCTCAACATCTGTTCAGCTTGAATAGCTCTTCAAAGCTGTCTAGTGCATCAAAGGTCTCTTGTTAACAAAGTAACCTTTGAGTTAACAAGTAACCTTTAAAAGTGTAAGCAGCTTTGAACTACAGCTTTCCTCAAGACAATCAGATTTTTTGTCATGAGCCTGGCTCCAGGGATTCCTTGAGGCCTAAAGCAATGCATTAAATGCTACAGGTTTGGCTGAAGCCCAGTATGTGGACAAAAAACCCAAAGACTTTTAAGAGGAAGGTGATTGTGGGGTATACCCGGACCACAAAGCCAGCAGCTATGAAAATCTGAACAGTCAGGCTCAGTTCTTGCTGATTTAGTATACCAAATGCCCCATATAGAAGCCACAAGTGGATAGTAAGACAGTACTAAGTAGCATGATGTGAAAAACTGCAAGCTGCCTCTATTCCCCATTGCAGAATAAGGTTCATGGGGGGGGGGCACAAACTTGCCCTAGAATAGTGCTGGCTAACCCTTTGCATCCCAAGGCCACATTGATGGTCATGCTACCTCTCTGGGTACCACCTGCCTGCTGTGGGCATAGCCAGTGTATACACACATATATTCCCCACATGTTCATGCATGTTCACCAAAGAGGCAGTCTCTCATTCATGCAAACACTCATCCATACAAGAAATTTACACACAGTGCATTAAACAGCAATAGTTGAGCTGTACACTTGTACAGTGGTGTGTGTTATAGGAAAATCCTTGGGCTCACTTGAATTGCCAAAGATACCAGCCAGGAATATAGGAGCAAAACAGCAACCTGTAGGCCTGATCTCTATTCAAAGACTGTTGTAACAGGACTTCCACCCACCACATGGAAGAAGCAGGAAGATGCCCCAAACAAAAGGGTGCTCCTTCTTTTATAAGTTTTTCCTTTTCCCCATAAACACCTTCGGTCAAGCACCTAGATACACCATACATATGTCACAAATGGGGAGGGTTGGTTTTTTTTTGCAAGAACCGGTTCATCAGGTTTGCCCCCATGCCCTCCACCTCACACCCATCAAGTGATATAAAGGAAATATTTACAAGTTCCTGGGTTTCCGGTCAGGTAATCACACTTCTTTGTGTTTGCTATTGTCCGTGGTATGGCTACCTGTCTGACACCCATCTGCTGCTGTGTATGTGATCCCACGTTTCAAGGATTATGGCTGTCTTTACCAGTTTCCCCAAGTCCCCCCTTCAGTAGTCCTTTGTTTCCTGAGTGAAATGAAGAATTCAGAACAGTGTTGATCTGACTTAGGGCTGATTTTATATTAATATTTGAAGGTTTTGCTGCATGAGGGAAGGTGAATATTATGTAACCTTGAACAAGATATCACACAGCAAGACTGTGGTCGGTTTTATGGGGATGTTTACAAAACTGAATGGTGTCGGTTTGGGGGATGGTCTGGGGGTGCAGCATCCCATTTAACTGGAAACAACCCCCCTCCAACCTTTATAAAAATTCTGGTAACATGTGGAACCTCAAGCCCAAGGCCAAATGTCACTGGGACTTTCCCAAGAGCACACCGAGTCCCCTGTTTACATCTTCACTGTCCCTGCAGTGCACTCTCTTCAAATGCTTTTGCATGGCTAGAATATGTCCTTCAACTATAATAATGTCTCTTGCTTGCTTGAATGGAAAACTGAGAGGTACAGTGGTACCTCGGGTTAAGAACTTAATTCATTCTGGAGGTCTGTTCTTAACCTGAAACTGTTCTTAACCTGAGGTACCACTTTAGCTAATGGGGCCTGCCACTGCGCTGCCGCCACACGATTTCTGTTCCCATCCTGAAGCAAAGTTCTTAACCCGAGGTACTATTTCTGGGTTAGTGAAGTCCGTACCCTGGAGCATCTGTAACCTGGAGTGTCTGTAACCTGAGGTACCACTGTATCTGCATAGCTGAGTATGTAGAAATTTCTGCCATCTGTGCTTTACAAAGGTAATCATCACATCCATTGCTCTGCCTCTTTTCATCTTTGGCTCCAGCTGCTTTTCAATCTGACTCCATCTACCAGTGGCACGTGTCTCCTGGGAGGAAATTGGGAGTTTGGGCTGAAAATGGTTTCCCCGCTTGTGCTATATTTTCTTACCTTACACTAGGCTTTCATTCAGTATTAACTACACCAACAAGAAAATTTCCAATCCTAAAACACACACACACACACACACACAATTTTGAACGGAAATTTTTAGGAAGCAATTTTCACTCAATCAAGGACATAGGGGAGAAAATCATCTTAACTGTCTGAACTAGGTTAATTAGAATAACTACCTTCCCTAAAAATCATTATCCAATCTGGCTTCAAGTGTTAGAAAGGAGTGCTATATTTTATCTTTTTCAGTAGAGGCATTTGCCAATGATCAGCATGCATTTTTCTCATAAATAGCAGACACAGCGTTGTTTGTCCTCTTCTGATGCAATCTTTCATGCACTTCACCATACTAAGGGCTACTAGAAAGGAATTATTTAGCCTTGAAAAACAAAGTCAACAAGTGATGTTCCCATAAAAGTGTAAATGGTATCAACATGGTTCCGAAAATCTTGGCTACAGTATAAAGGCCTTTTAGAATACTAGCATAACAGATGAAATACTGACATCCACTTGCCCTAAAGCTGTCTGATTCATGTTAATGACACTCGCCCATTGTAAATGAGCTGTGGGTTTCAGCTTGTGACTATTTTCTTTGTATTTCATTCTCTCAATTTTTATTCCTTTCCCCCCACAGACTTTGCTCTTAGATTTTCACTTAAGCTGAACGTAATATTTGCAGTAGCATTTGTATCTATCAAGCACAGTTGACTCTGGGCAAAACTCCACATTACACACAGTTAATTAATTTTCCACTTTTTTTTTTTTAAGAAGAAGATAGGAAGCAGCCACCAGAGGCTGGAATTTTGAGTAGTCACTGAATTGGCTGCTTCATCCCTTTCTCTTGGGAGATTTTTAATTCAAAAATATCTCTTCATTCCCCCTTCCAGTATTGCACCTTTTCTCCTTGCAGGAGAAAAGATGTGGACGTCTATCTTTTTTCCCCTACAGAGGGGAAGTTGGAAGGGGAGAACAATTCCAATGGTTTGAGATGAAAGCATTTTCACTCACTCCCACCCATTAACAATATTCAAGCCTCCTTTACCTGGACCACAAATGACTGTGTGTTGTTGTAGGCTGGCCTTCAGATGACTTTAATCTAGTCTCATATCCTCTCAGATTGTACCCCTCCTGTCCATCATTAGTCTCTACATTGTTAAGATCACATGAGGAGTCGGGGCCATTGGTCCCTTCTGGGCTGCTGCATTCCCATGTTTTTCATAGAGGATTGGAATATTTTATTTTCTCTCCATTTCTCATTTTTCCATCTTAATTTTATTTATTGAAATTCCAGAAATAAAATAAACAAAACTCGGTACTCACAGGTTTTAATCTAATTGCAAGCGTACCACAACTGTCAAGCTGGGATAGAAGAATTTTTCTTTCTCTGACATCCTTATGCTTCCAGCCTTGAAATCAAATTGCCCCAATTGTCCATCAGATTCTGAGTTTTTTAAAAAATCGACATGGAGATTTGCACATATGTTCATGTACCTTTCTCCTAATATTTTCCATTTTGTAAGCAATTTTGCCTAATGTACAAATTTGCAAACAAATAATATAATACAATTTTGTAATTTTTTTTCTAGTAATACATATATCTGTATGCAAAGTTTCCCCTAATAAATACATTTTAATGCACATTCCACAGATAGTTGGGGTACCCTCCAAGACCCCTTTTGGTTGCAGAAGGGTGAGGGAATTGATGGTGGCCCTATATGAGCAGCTTCTTCTTCTTACACAGCATGTTATTTGGATACAAGCCACAAAGTACGCTAAACATCAAAGGTTGTATTGTTTTCTGTATACTGAATAACAACAGCAACAAGAACAACAACAACAACAACAACAACAACAACAACAACAACAACAACAGTAACTTTATTATTTTGCCCCAGACACTCTGGGTGGCTTCCAGAAGACAATAAAAACATAATAAAACACCACACATTAAAAACTTCCCAATACAGGGCTCTATGAAATGTTTCCATACAATTACATTATTGCTTATTTCTAAAAATATTATTCTTGGAAATATAGTTTTCATACAGATTATTATCATTTTTTATTTATTCACTAAAAATGATCTCCCACTCCCTACATTTGGAATCCAAATGGCATTTTCAAATCAGGCTGCTTTTGTAATTTGCAAGTTGTGGAGGGAGAAGATCCTAATTTCTGAGCTCAGGACCTTTGCTCTGATATGGAAATAGCATTCTGTAAGACAAAAAAGCTGCAATTCCCATTCCACAGTAATTGCTTTTTCCCACCTTTTAATATGTGCTTACTATTGGCAAGAAAAATCACATCTTATCCATCTTTCTCTCCCACTTTGTGTAATTTAATACATATCAAAGTGCACTGCTGCATTTTAAAGCTAAGCCAATTTTATTGCTAAGTTTCGAATTTACTCGTGATCTAAAATTAGAGCATATGTTTCACTCTAATTTTACAGTACATTACAGTACAATAAGGGCATGATATAAGCACTGCAAATCCAGTGTAAAACAACACACCACCCACTCTAGGCATATACATTCTGATTGTATATGAAAATATAATTTCAGTGACAATAACCACAACTTTATTCTTGCTCATGCATTTTAATTCAAAACACTCAACATTCTGTCACTTCACTTCTGTCTATTTTACCTAGTGCTCTTTTTTCCTTGCTGTTTTTTTTTGTAATTATGAGAAAATGCCCTATAAAACTTAAGGAACTTCCATATATATTATTGTAAATATAACCACTGCAGGATAGAGCACACAGCAATGCTTCAATGTAAATTAGAGCAGGGTTTTCTTTTTTAATTCTTTTACACAGTTCATTAAATAGATTTGGGGATTGAATTTAGATTTAATAAAAGCTTGAACACTTCTAATATAAGCAATGCAAACCCAATGAAGAAAACATTACAATCGTTTTCTGGAGCAAAGACACATGGCGTGTTAAGCATACATCTAAGGAAGCCCATGTGATATGCATCAGAATCAGAAGATCTAATGAGGCTGATTTTTTAAAAATGATATTACATATTTCATTGGAGGGTCATGTGATCACTAATCCTTCTTTTATGCATATATTTATTTAGCTGAACAGGAAAAGGCCTTGAACATGGCATGGATACATACATCTGTGTAGGGCCAGCACCAGCAGTTGACACCATTAGCACCTGCTGAGACTCAAAATCTGGTAGTGCACCAACTTCCAATCTTTGGAGCTCTTAGCCTTGCTGATCCTCTTCTTTCCTGTCTAAGTCCTCTCACCCTCTTGGTGTGGTGCCGTTGAGGGATGGCAGGGGCTCCTCTAAGGCCCCGGTGAGGGAATCGCAGCCTCGGCATCCAGTCAGGATGGTGGGTGTGGGCGTAAGCCCGCGCCACCTATCAGGACCCTAATCCTAGCCTACACCCAGGATCAGCAAATGGGAGTGCAGGCTTGGACATGCGCTGGGCCAGGGGGCAGAGCTGACAAAGCAGGAAGGCTTCCATTGGGTCAGCAAACATATTGTCAGCAGCAACACCAGAAAAGAGGGGCCCACTGTGAACATCTTGCCAGCCCAAATTCCCAGAAGAGAAGAGAAGAGTTTGGATTTGATATCCCGCCTTTCACTCCCTTTAAGGAGTCTCAAAGCGGCTAACATTCTCCTTTCCCTTCCTCCCCCACAACAAACACTCTGTGAGGTGAGTGGGGCTGAGAGACTTCAAAGAAGTGTGACTGGCCCAAGGTCACCCAGCAGCTGCATGTGGAGGAGCGGAGATGCGAACCTGGTTCCCCAGATAATGAGACTACCGCTCTTAACCACTACACCACACTGGCTCTCAACAGGAGCTGACATTGTATCTGGGCTCCGATCTGCAAGGAGTTTCTGGATCCCAAAGCCTGTCTAATTTGATATATATGTCCCAGCTAAAAATACCAAAGTACCACCATATTTATCTTGATGCAAGGGGTGGAATTCATCTTGTATTGTTGATGATATAATGCATTGTCAATCTTCCCGCATCTGCTTCAACTACTAAAGTTTCTGAACCATTTCAGAGGCATTTTTATGTATAACACACTAACATATTCCATCCAGGATGTTTCCAAAGCATGGTTAACCATGGCCAGACCTCTATTCGTGAGAGGTCATGGCTGATGCACCAACCAATGCTGGTAAAATACGCTCAGCGCTAAAAAGCATCACCTGGGTCTTGGAAACAAGACTGGGACCACAAGCTGTGAATATATTTATTCAGTTGAATAGAACTGGTTCAATACAATCCCTCTGAACTAGAGGGCCCATTCCGTGCCCAATAAGCACAGGACACCTTTGCCTGGAAGTGCTGCAGCCCATAGATTGCAGCAAAATACTGGGCAAGATTTTGCCAAGTGTCCCCTCTGTGTGATGGGCAAATGGGGAAAAGCTGTCCCATGAGCCCTTGCTGAAGAGGGGAGGGGAAAGCCTATATAAGGCTGTTTCCACTGGATCTCACAGTCATTTTGCTTTGGGAGCTTCCTGCCCACCCACCCTTGGGTTAGAGTCTTCACTGAGCAATTTTGGATTGCTGGTTGACAGGGCCAGAAAGGTATTTTTATCTCTCAACCTGATTGGCACTTGGTTGGGGTTTTTTTCTACCTTTCCCTCAGTGATATTATGGCTTTCCTTGGTTAGGTGGAATAACATTGTTTGTATGAGGACAGAAATGGCATTGAGCAGGATCAGCATAGTATAAGTAAGGCCCCATAAGGGGCCTGAGGGGAGGATTGACCATGGCAAACCCAAGCGTGGGTTCAGTATCTGCCTAGTTGGAATCTGCCCCCTGGTCCCCCAGTGAGACCTTGCTTGCTTGGCTTGCACCACAGCAAGGTTCAACACTGGCCGACTCCCATAGTAGAGGTATGGAGCAATCCAAACCCAAAGGATCCATCCCATCAACATGGGGCTTGTGGAATGATGAACTGATCCTGGAGCCCAATGCCATGCCAACCCTTGCTCTGCCTGCTTCTGTCAATAAAAAATTGTCCTGATTTTTTCCTGTACATTCTGGTTATTTTGCTGTTGTTATAATGCGCCCGCCTGGGCAAATCTACCCACCTACAGGATCTCCATCTTGTCAAGCTTAAGTTTCAGATATTGAGTGCAATCTAGGTCACCACTGAATCCAGGCAACAGTTAAACTCTTAAACTCAACAGTTAAACTATGTCCACAGACATAGATGACAAATATAATTAGAACTGGGCACCCTGAATCAGTTTAATTATTGACACATAATTCCTTGTTTCATGCAGATGATAAAGAACATGGGGAACATGATGCAATCTTGCATCACTCATAGCACAAGAATCAAGAGGCTGAGTGGGAATACTTCAGTGCTGCTTCCTGGAGTAGACATAGCAAGCAGGGAAGCATAACCCCTGCAACACCAGACTGCACTGGTTGGGGAGCATAAGATTGGAATTTTTTAGCTGCTATATCCTTGCAACCCTAAAAATCTATGTGCTCAATATGAGAGATAAAGCTATTGTACAATAACACAAGTGAATCTTAAAGGAAGAAAGATTAAATCATATCCAACCAGCTCTGCATCAACTGCAGTGGTTGCCAGTTGTCTTCACAAAGTGCTCATTCTGATCTTTTAAAGCCAGGAACCTGCATAACATAGGAATTAGAAAGCACCTTTTGTTGTATGAATATGCCTGCTTGCTAGGGTCATCATCCAAACAAGGATCTTCTTGTTTGTAGCCCTAATAATTTATCTTGTACGGTAAGCCAATCAGGTCTAGAGATTCAATGGATACTTGTTTGGATATGCGCAATCTAGCCCCAAATGCCCATGGTTTCTGTCTTCCCACCTCCTAACATCTTGCCTAGAGCATATGTATGTGAGATACAAAAATCCCTATAAACAGAACAGAGCCAAAAAGCTGGCCCATCCTTAATTGCAGAGCGGCATGTCAGGGATGTAAACTTCTTAATTATTACTTTGTATTTTAGCTGACATTTTTGGGCATAGGATAATGCATAGGCTGTCTCAATGGTTTCCAGCATGCATTTCATTAGAGCTTTAATGCTTCTTCTTTTTCCTTTTTCTTTTTTTGCCTCTCTAGACTAACAGAGCAGTTTTCAGGGATATAACATGTAGACGGTGATAAGACAACAAAAGAGCATAGTGTTAAGTAACAATGTCACAAAGGAAGGAATCAGAAGGAATCTGATTTGTATCACTGGTAAGTCACACAATGCCACAGAGTATACACACAATCAAATGTTATCAGTCTAGTAACCACTTTCTAAAAAGGAATGCCTTTTAGTGCTCCAAAGCTGCCTGCCTCCTGCTTGCAGTAGGTGAACCTTAGTTGGATAAATGAGATATTTCAGAAAGAGTAATAGCATTGGCATCACTCACACAAGATTGAAATAAAAAAGAATTCTATTTATATGCAAATGTAATATTTCATGTAAACCATGTTTATTGACACTTCTATTATATTTCTCATCATGTTTATAAAGCATTTCCTTCTAATATCTAATGTTTAAAAAACTGAGAACTTACTATTGAGTTTGTCTATCTATCTATCTATCTATCTATCTATCTATCCATCTATCTATCATCTATCTATCATCTATCTATCTACCTATCTATCTATCTATCATTCATCTACCCAAGGCTGCTCATCAGACTCTACCAAAACATATTATGTCAGAATAAGAGTTCTGTTCTGTTCTTTCCCCCACTGAGGGGCTAGGGCCATGCCAGGCCTCTGGGGACACCGAGGAGAGCTACAGGCGGGTTCCCCCCAATGCGGCTTCCTCTTTGGGTGGTTTACTCTTACTGACTTCCTGCAAAGGGGGCAGGAGTCCGATATAGTCCTTTGACAATGCGTAAGCCAATACTGCTCACATTTCTGTAGTCAATAAAGTTGTGGCCTAATATTTTGCCCAATAACCTTAAACCAAAATTCTGTGTCAGTGTGAATTTTATTCTAACAAGGGGCTGGTTTGGGGGCCTTGCCACACAACTAGGTTTAGGAGGAAAAACTTCAGTTTGCTGCAGTCCTGCTAAAAATCTAACTCACTCTTAAACAAAGATGTGATAATAAGCAACACAAGTAACATTAGATGTAGCCAAGCCCTTAGTTGCACAGCATTCCTGAAGTTTTCAGGCTGCTCCAGACAGTGGCTTATAGTACTTCTGCTCTGGTATTGTGCTCACAATGAAGACAATGGAAAATTATTGGGGTAAAGCAGGAGTGGGAGCTGCAGCAAACAATGATGAAGGAAACTCTAAGTTCAAGCACCATGTTCTTCATCATGCAGCCCTTGAATCATGTTATATTGCTTGTTGGTGGATTATTTTATTGCTATTCTCTTGGTTTTCACATAATTTAGGAGAAGCTGAGTTGGTGCAGAAATGGAAGCTTGTAAAAATGTACTCCTCTAGAATTCAAGGCATGTGGTTATCAATGCACCAATTGGCTGATCAAGCGAACACAGAAAATGTGACAAATGTAACACAAAACAAGGCTAACTTGGCCCATTGTTGTTGCTGTTGTTGTTTTAGAATGAGTGTTATAAAGCTGCATGTAGACTTGGTCTCAATTTTTAAAAAATCTGATTTGTTAAAGCTGATCTGTCATTCTTAAATTGGAATATTTTCCCTGGATCTAACTAAAACATATAAACAAAACACTTCTTTTTCTTATTGACCACTGGGATACAATGAAAAACCTCAAAGATTAAGAGAAGATAAAAACTAATTAGTGGCAAAATACAACGCAGACTGAAAACTCAAGCAATGGTTATTTTTAAAAAACCTAATCAGAATTCACTTTATATTGTGTTCAAACATTAATCCTTCCATTTATTTTAAAAGATTAATGCAACAAAAGACCAGCTAATTGTAAATGGGACACCAAAAGGTTCAGGTTAGTGCTCTTTTGTATTATGGAGAAACAGTGTATTTGAGAAGGAGAAATTAAATTTTCGGGTGGAGGTCAGCTTGGGAATCAAATGAATCCCTCTGATTCATGCAGAGTCATGCATTAACCACTTGAGATTTGAAAGGAAAAGATTTGAAAGCTTTTTTTCCTCCTGTACAGATAATTGCCTTTAATAACCAAGTTGCTATTTTGGCTTCAGAATATCAGCTTTCCAAATTAGTTGAGTTCTGAAGGTCCTCCGGAGCATAAAATCTCTGATTAAACACTTTCTAAAGTTCAACCTTCTGGTAAAAGTGAAAATTCCATTACTTTGGCGAGAGCAGTCATGTCAGATTTATCAAGATAGCGATATTAGGAGAGAACTGGAGTGAGTTGAGACAGCTGTCTCTATAATAAGTGGTCATCAAAGGACACGCAATTTCTTTCAAAAGCCATTATTATGCTGCCCAATAATAAAATGAACCTAACATTATTGTGCACCATCTTAAATCCAAGTAATGTTGGATTAGGTAACAGAGAGAGAGAGAGAGAGAGAGAGAGAGAGAGAGAGAGAGAGAGTTGCATGCCAACCCAGTCTTGGTGGTACAAGATTCCAGGTGTTCCAGAAGCTTACCCAGTTCCTTTTGTCAATGAAGCACAGTGGAGACTGTGATGCCTTTAGGATATATAATTTATTTACACATATATACAACCTGAGTTTAGAATGAAGGGCTTCACAGCATTAACACTACAAACAGATTTTGCTTCTTCCATAGCCACAACCTTGGATTCAAACAGAAATCAAACATTGTTCTCAAATGTTCCTCTGACTCTCTCTCCAAGCTTGCTGCTTCACCTCCAGGTCTCATCACTCACCAAAACTTTCTATTTTAAACACTGGCTTTAGCTGTTGAGAACTTCATACCTCTTATTGACTCATCACCCAGGCTACCACTAGCCTGGCTATTCCAAGAAATAGAAGCCTTGATTAAATCATAACACTTGCTGGATCCAGGGATTAGAGGGTCCTGGCACACAGCTTAATAGCCCAAACACCCAGATATGCAATTTTGAAATAGTTTTCATTATTGTTATATCACAATGCTGCAGGAAGGTGGACAAATGATTAAGGAGGAACTGCTTGGAGCATAAGATAGGCAGAGAAGGACCACCTCTGTTAAAGGGTAACTAGGAGAGATTCAGCTCTCTCCAGCTGCTGTGATTTCATTGGAAATTGGCAGTGGGTTAGCTGGCAGTTAGTGCCCAGCTGCCTGGCACCATGCTCATCCTTGGAAGTGGGGCAGACTTGCCCAGAAATAGAAAACTCTAGATTGAGCTTGGCCCGCATGACAGTTGGTGGAACAGCCTCATGGGCATAGGGACAAACTTCAAATCTCTTCTCAACACTTCTCTGGTTAGTTTATGGTTAAAACTTATGGATGTTATTTAATTCAGGAAAGTGCTGGCCTACTTAACTCCAATGTAATGTCCATCTCTTTATTGCTGCCCACAATGTTTAGTTTACATGTACATTCAGATACTGGCATTATTTTGCTTGTTCTCCCATGTAAAGAGACAGAGAATGGTCTTAATTGTGCATGGTTCCTGACTGAAAGTCATCAAGACTGGATAGCTATTGTGCATCCATTCTCTTAGAGATTCCCTTTGAAACTGCAGACCAGCTAGCTATTGTGCAACCATCTGGTCCAAACTAATGCTCATCATATTTATCAACTCAATTGCTGACCAGCTTGGTGTGTTGTGCATCGTTTGTCCTTGGTGTACCATTCACTTAATTGCACAACATCTTGCTCAACAAGTCACCATGGCTTTTTTTGCTTTTGTTTTTGCTTTGTTTGGAAACTTGCTGCATGTGAGACATTTAGCCACAGCTGTGAATATTTCTTTTTTCCACTAGAGATGAAAAGTTTGGATATTCCCCAATACAAATATAAACTTCAGGCCATGTTGCTGGTCTGCAATCTGAGCACCAAGGGACCCAAAATTTTGTGAGCTACTTACCCTGCGTGCCTTGTCTACTTACATTGCAATCCTACACATTCTAAGGTTACCTGCACAAGAACCCCTGGATGGATCTGCCTGAAATTTGACATGTTTAACCTTCCCTGGTGGAGCTCTGCTACCTGAAACTTTCATCCATTTACATTAAAAGGGGAGGGGGAATTGGGAGCCATTTTAAGGTTCCCATTACAAAAGAAGGTGAAACAGTTTTAGTGGATCAGATCTGGACAGAATAATGAAATGAAAAAGAAGGACACAGAGCATATTTGAAGTTTGCCCACACATATACAAATTGAAAGTCCTTGACAGACAAATATTGCAAAGAACTATTTACTTATGTGACATCTGGATTTTTACATCTCTTCCATACCCTTAAAGACAGCACTCCAAACCCACAGTTCCAGAACACAAGACTAGGAGAGATCTGTGAAATGGTAGGGGCAATATAAACCAGGGTTATACTAAGTAGGGCCATGTACATCCAGCTTTTCCTTCAAAATGCATTAGGACAGTCTGTATCAAAAGTAGTGTGAAGTCTCTTGTTCTGTTAGCACAAAGATTTACCTTTGTACAATGAAACTCCCTACCACCACATGCATCCCCAAATCTGTTCTGGATCAGAGTCGAGGAGGGAGTAGTACACGGGAATAAGTGAGGGAAGCTCTGTTGTGTAAGCATAAATACTTGTGCTAAAAGAATAAGGGCTTTGGGTACTGTTCAATACGTTTTGCCCCAGGGAAAGCCTGCAATTTCACTGTGAAATTGTCACAGTATCCTAGAAGAAAGTTACAAAATAAATTGTAAATCTGGAACATTTTATCACTGAGGAGATAATTGTCTTGAGTGGATTAGAAAAACTGAAATATAAAGCTTAGGTTGAAAGTGCATTCAGTACCAAGTTCTCCTTTGGCACGCTCTCTAGGCCTTCCAATGTTTTGTTTTGTTTTCCTCTCTGAGTGTAGCTCCTCACTTGGTCTCACATGCAAACCTGCAGGCTTAGTCAGAATTGAAGGAGCACATTTTCAGGGTGCACTATTAACTGTGGGAGGCAGGAGCCCTTAAATTCTGGTTCTTGCACACCAGAATCTCGAGGTTTTTTGGGTGGGGCTCTCTAATTCCTGGCTCACTGTGTGTTTGTTTGTCCCCAGTTTGTGTCCATAGAAAGTCTAACATTTATAATCTAAAGTTCAGTGTTCCTTCTGTGAAGGGTTTAAAGGAGTGATGAAAAGAGCCATCAGCTCCCGTATTACAGTATTTCATTTATTTGCTGTGTTACTCTGAAGAGTAAACAACTATCAATAAAACAGCACCTTTATCTTGAGGGAAAAGATGCTCAAGCATGCTGCCCATGTTTTCTTAACACAAGACCATTACCAGTTTCACTTAACTTGATTTAACATCAGACCACAGGTAAATGAAGCAAGATAAAAATAGAAAAAAGATCTTAAATTTTAAGACACCCACTCTGTCACAAGGTGCCAATTCCACCCAATTCATTTGATAGTGAAGCTTACAACATCTTTAGGTAATTAACACAAAATAGAAACAATGCGATTGAAAGAGACATTTGCTATTCCTACAAGATAAAGTAGGCTAAAACCTCTGCAACAATTAATTAGCTGTGTGCCTGGGGCTAAAAGAAGTGTGAATTTAAAACCTGGCTGACAGAATAGAGTTTGGCTCTCCAGCCACAAAAGGCTAAAGACCATAGCTTGGATTATGAGCTGCACTTCCACAAATGGCAAGACGCCATCCCATCATGGAATCTCCCACTGGCAGTTGTGAATAATGTGATTTTCACCAGTTCCCTTTTACCCCTGCACCACCCAGTGCTGCTTCTCATGCTGATAGCTTTGCTGCACAATAGATGGTGTAATCTGTTGCTGGATGAGTTTCCACTACTTCAACTTTTACATTGCATTCCTCTGTTGTGCAAGAATAAAACTCAGCGCTTCTGCTGGCAGATGGACGATGTTGGACAATTCAGCTCCATATTGCAATATAAAAGATGTGTCCAAATACACTCAATAAGAATATTGTGCAAATCTATAAGTCATTTCAATATACTATATACAAAAATTGCTTCAACCAATGCAGTGTTAGAGAGAGATCATTGACTTGCGTTATTCATAACACTCAGTTTCAGACTGTATGAGCTCTGATTGGAATCCTGACCATACTTTTTTACACCTCACTCCTAAACAAATGTAGCTGGAATTTTGTTCTGTTGATTTCAGTAGGCTCCCCACGCCAGCTTGAGGAAGATATTAAAACTTCAAATGTGAGATTACACCATTCTTTCAATAAATAATGTATTATATTATCAGTGAATGTTTAATCAACCTAATAGGAAGTAATTTCATTTTCCATTCCGAGGCAGAACCAAAGAGTGTAAAATCAGTAGCAACTTCTTCTGAAGCATGTACAAATTATAATGAACATTAATATTTCCTCTCCTTTTTTATTCCCTGAAAACAATAAATACTTAGTGCATTGAAAAATGTCCTTAATATCAGATTAAGACCATGTGTAGAATTGAAGGAATAAACAACAGCACAGAATATTGTGCTTGGTTTCCTAACAGTAAAACAAAAAAATGTGTACATTCCACTGAGAATCTTATTTTTTTAAAAAAAAATCTAGATGGGAAAGTTAAGGAATACTTTTCCATTCAAAGAATGAAATCTGAAGAAGGTGAGACTGGACACCAGCTCTTATTTTTCTTTTATTTCTTATATTTCCCCTTCATATCTGTTTTGGATTCTTCAGTATTATTAACCTACTTGAACCCTTAGATCTTCTTATGAGGGAGGCTTGGAGGGTGGTGCAAAGGGATATGGACTTTTCCAGAGAGACTTCATTTCTGTGGAATCCTGTTTGCAATGAGGTCCACCTGACAACTTTGCCACACTCTTTTTGGCACCAGGTAAAGACTTCTGTCTTCCCTCCATCTTTCAATATGCTTGAGATTATGTGCTTTGCTACTTGTGTGCTGACAAAGCTTCCTGTGGCTGTTATGGGGTTTGTTTTGATGGTATAATGTATTTATATTCATGAAGGAATTGTCCATGGGGCTCCCAGAGCATGGAGTATGCATCAGGAGTCTGGGAGAGTGAGGAGGAGCCATCTGAAACCTGCAAAGTGAGGCAGCTCTTCCTGACCCAATTAGACAGAAGGGAATGCAACTGGCAACATCTGAAACTGAAATAATAAATGGGGTGGAGGTGAAAATGGAAGTGTCTGGTCTATCCTTAATAAAAGAATCTCCCTTTGACAGGGGAGATGCACTTTGGTAGCTATGTCAACAAACAGAAGGAAACTGGTTGACAAGAAGCACTACAGAGAATGAAGCATCACTCCCAACAAAGGAAACAATGCCTAGGGGCCAAGGTCCCTTTGCCCCCCCTAAAATATTTGAGGGGGCACCCCCTCCCCCCAAAATGATAGGCATTGCCATTCAAATGGTCTGTGTGTGCCACATCTTGTGATCAATTATGTGGGGTGGGGCTTACCTGTCCCCCATATTTTATTCAAAATGGCACCCCTGACTCCCACCTTCAAGACTAGCCCACCCATGAGACAAGGTGAGGCAACCATTTAGGCAGTGGAAGGCTGCCCCCGTGGATATCCCATGACTGCCTGCACCGCCTCTGCTAAGATCTTGTGGTGTCTTTTGGCTTCCAGTTAGATTTTGGCAAGAACTTGTGAGATGTCACTGGAAGCTGCCATCATTGTCACTGCTTTGGCAGGCACTGCCACACAACCCAGGTTAGGGAGGCAGTGGCGGTACAGCAGGATGTTCTGGTTTTGCCTCAGTTGGCAAAACAGGATATACCTGCCCTGCTCACCTTGTAGGGAATGCTGAGCCTGGTGGTCACCTGCACTGGAAAGACAAGCTCTATAAGCTCCTCCTCATTTTCTTACTGCTGGAGATGCTGCTATGTGCTTCCTTGTGATCCAGAGCAGTGTTTTCCTTTACTGTGAAGTAACTGGAGCAGGTTTTTCCTCAACACAATTATATTTCTATTGTTTGTTTCTGTGGAACTCATCAGTAAACCAGGAGGGCCTTCCTAGATAGTATCTTCCTGCCTCTACCCCTGGCCCTTTCTTAAAGGACCTTTCAGAACCAGCAGAGGTGTGTGTGTCTTTAATTAAAGAAAAACACTAAGCTCTATGATAGGTGCAATTCCAGATAGCCAAGCTATTAGCTGATGTAGAATGGCAACATGGAAGAGGAATTTTGGAAGCTTAGGAATTTTGGAAACTAAAGACAGATTGGTTCTGTCCACCACTTTTCTTAATGAAAATATCCACTTTCTAGTGGCAACTGAATAACCATCATTCAAATATTGTGTTCTTCAGAAAACACATTGAAGTTATAGAATCAGAATGGACCAAAGACCCAAAGTCATGGCATGATTTCAATGCACAGGGGGGGAAATGCACTAGAGCCACTTGGCATCTTGAAGCAGGGCAAAATTATCCATTCATCCTTCTCGATCAGCCCATACAATTAAGATGCCAGTGTACTACAACTTGAGAGTAGAAATACTGCTGGAAGGCAATTATACACACATACATGCACACTGCTGTTCTTTCTTTTGCTCTCATCAATAATTATTGTCTTCAGAGTGACCGCATAGGCTGTGATCTATAAACCAGTTAAGCTGAAGTATATTAATGTAAGCCAATTGAGATCCCTTAGGTAATGAGATTATTTGAATGGCCCATATCCTGATAGAAAAAAATTCCCTTATTATCTCCTGGCTTATTTTCTCATTGTATAAATGAAATTTCAAAGAAACAGATTTCTCTGTGGGCAGTGCAGCTGCAATAGTTAACGAGGAATGCCAAGATATAGATTTTTCTTAAGAATGAATTAAATTGTTATAAAACCCTATATACAATAGTGAACATCTTAATTTTTTTCTGGAGGGAATATGGTTTCTAAAATTAAAAGTAGCATTCTGAAAACTTTATCTTCACTTCCTCAAGATGCCCTTCTCTTCATGTAACAACTCTCACTTTTGCTGAATCTTTGCACTGCCAAAAACTTCTTACACTTTCCCCTTCCTTAGTGGATTCCTCAGAATGCCTTGTTTATTTAAAGGACTTGTTTATTCATTTATCCAACCCTTTTCAATGCTTTCCCCATTCCTAACTGCAAAAAAGTCGTCTTCTTCTTTTAGGGAGAGATTTGTTGTGCTAGGGACACAGGGCATTTTCATCCACTTTAATTGCACAAACTGACATTTCAGGTATGTACTTGAATCCTGCTCACACACAAAAATGACATTCTGGAGGCAGTGACAATACCTAGGCTCCTTACCACCCTTGGCAATGTGCTGTATCAGCACCTCCTGAGCTGGGAGAGACCATGGACCAGAAGCTCAAAAAAGTTTGCTTTTCGTTGCCTTTCACTCTCTGCCAGTGATTCCTCCTCAGGCATGAGGTTCAATTACGTTCTGCTCTGTCTCCTCTCCTCCACCTCTTGCATTGGTCTATCTGCTTGCCTCTCTCCCTCCCTCCACTCATTGCTTTCTCTTCTGCCTCCTTCCTCACTCTGTCCCTCCTTTTCCTTCCTCCTGCAACTCTCACTTGCTCTCTCTATCTTCCATCCCTCTGAGCCCCACTGGGAGCTTCAGTCACACTTCTAATAGCACCACTGGCTAACTGGGGAGGGGGCACCACCTCGCCTGGGATCCTAGAACAGTGTAGAAGTGGATGGGGGACTGTATGGGTGGGCAGGCTCTTAGCCACAACAACCCAGAGTGAAGAGGCTAGTTTTTGCCTCCGTGGGTCTGTGCCCTTTGTGTGGGCCAACCTGCCCAACCCCTAGGTACACCCCTGTCTTCTACTACCACCACCGCTGCTGCTGCTTCCTCCTCCACCTCCTCCTCCTCCTCCTCCTCCTCCTCCTCCTCCTCCTCCTCCTCCTCTAGATGTAGCAGGCAGCAATTGTCATGATTGCAGTGGGCTTCCCTCCACACGAGTATTCACTCATGATCACCAGGTTCACACATTACCATTGTTCACATGTGTACCTAGGGATGATTGCAATGAGTTGCCTGAACAAAAATATGTTGTGCAAACTGTTTTTTTTTTCTTTCATAAAACCATAGAATTGTAGAGTTGGAAGGGACCACAAGGGCCATCGAGTATAATTCTCTGCAATGCAGGAATATTTTGCCCAATGTGGGACTCGCACACACAGCACTGAGATTAATATTCTCATGATCTACCAACTAAGCAGTTACTTTTATATTATACTAACTCAATGACATCCATTTTCTAAAATGATGTTAAGTCAGTTATGTCATGACTACAATTCTTGAGAATGAGTAGTAGATCCTATGGATCTATTCCATTAAATATGGTTCAGCAGCCTTGCAAGACTTACACTATGTTTACTTTCTTCTAGACAAGACACAAGTTTTGGTATGCCAATAAGTTATATCAAATATATATCCAGGTAAACTGATAGGAAAGTGAATATTTCCATGCACCCCCACTTCCCTGCTTACAGTTGACTTACCATATAATAAATGTAAAAAGGATTCATGCAAATAGTTAATCTTTTCATTTAAAAATTCTTCACTATAGAATTAGCAGCTTTAATTTAATTGCAATCTCTTGCATGATTAATAGGTTTGATTTTCATCCTTAATTCTATCATGTAGTCAGTTAAATATGGCCTTTTTTTGTTAAACTATTTTAATTTCCTGAGAGATCAAATTCCTGTTGCATGTGAGTTGTATTATTTGAACACCTCATGTCATTATTTCTAATTTTCATATCTTTTTGATTAATGATTTACTTTGATCCATCTTATGCACTAGGAGTCACAAGTCTTTATTTCATCAAGCAGAATTTCTCTGACTGGGAAAGCATGCTGATGTGTTGTGGAACAAAGAAGAGCACTGATGAGATTTACATGATAAATCAGATCACAAGTACCAAAGATTACCTTTGCTGAACTCTCCAACTAGCTTTAAATGATACTACTCCTTTAGCGGAAAAATATTATTTGTTAAAAGCAATGGGGCAGCCATTTGCCACAGATTCTCAAACAAAAGCATGGCAGTGTTGGAATGAAATACAACAGTGTTGGAATGGGTGGGTTACTCACTAAGATCTTGAGTGTCTCCATGGCTTCAGTGATCCCCCCAAAAGAGAGGGGACATGGTAGAGAGGTTGGAGGATCTTTCATTTTGACAAACAGATTAGAAGTGCCTTGAATGAATCACTTACGTGTATTTGCCTACAGTGTGGCAGGCTTGAGCCACAGTGCGGGGGCTGTTATGGTGTAGCTGTTAGAGTGTTAGAGTGTTAGGCCTAGGATCTGAGAGGCCAGCGTTCAAATCCCCATTCAGACATGGAGCTCACTGGGTTTATCTTGGGCCATTCACTCAGCCTAACTTCCCTCAAAGGGTTGTTGTATAAATTAAATGAGGAGAACCATGAACATACCTCTTTTAGTTCCTTGAAGAAAAAGGTGGGATATAACTGCAATATATCAATAAACAATAACTAAATATGCCTGAAAATTTTATCCACTTTGGTTAAAACAGGGGAAAGAATAGCTGTTTTTAGCTTCCCAGTTATAATGAATGGGCAACATGGGGCTTCAAATGTAAAGGACAAGTCAGAACCTGAAATATAGAACTGGAGCAGACTCAGTCACTCAGAGCGACTTAGAAACTCATTTTTTTATTTTAAAAAATGCAACAAATAGCAATAGCAAATAGTGCAGTCATACACACACCTAGTATATACACATTTTAAAAACCAACCAACCAACCAACCAACCATATGCCTGGCTGACTATTATGGCAAGCAAGTTGCTGGACTAGATGGGTTTCTGTACTGGTTCATTAGAACTCTTCTTATATTGCTAATCATTAAAATAGACCCACAATTGTGTCCAAATATCCTACCCACCTGAATCCTAGAATAGGTATGTAACTCGTCTTTAGGGTGGGGGCCAAGGGATATTTCAGTTATCCTGAGAAACCACTGCACTTCAGAATGACAAAACAATAGTGTATTCTTGATTTTCCCTCATATGGACTATTTTCAAACTCCAGAGGACTTCTCTGGATCCTAGAAAATAACTAAAGAGGACATTTACCCACTAACATCTGAACAAGTTATAGACCTTCAGATGGGTAAACCAGACATTGGACTGGGCTTAAATATCAAATCTCAACATACTCTAATTTTAAAGGTACATACAAAGTAATTTAGCATTTAAATGTTTTGTTTCTGTACTGTGAGGAGAAATCTTTAACTTCACCTGCATTTTGTAAAGCTTTACTGGGTATACTGTTCAATCTATGCAGCATATCTGCATTTATTTGTATTAAATGGTCGTTTTTAAAATCTTCAGGAATTAAAGAGGGATTTCTAACCATATTTCCAATAAAAGTAATAATGTCTAGGGACATATACTGCTGAGCTGGAATTATTGCCCCATAAAATGGTAGATTTAAACTAAACAAATACCTTTTTAATTTCACTTCTTATGTTCTGGAGCTTTCTTTGCTTGTGACCGTATAACTGTTATACCTTTTATTATTGCCAGGCACACACAGAGAGCAGCTGGAGGAAATGATATAGGCATAGGCCATTTCTGAATTTTTCATAAAATCCTGCCATAATAACCTTGGTGTTCTTCCATAGCAGGTTTGTTATTATGTCTGATTCTGATTTCAATAACATTCTTCCTAGTGCATTTCTGTATAAACACTGTGGAGAACAAAAGCCACTCAAAAGCTTTATATGACCATAATAATGAATGGTAGATATGATGAATGCAAAGTTTGCAGTGGTTATCTGTGTGGACTCTGCTGTAGTAATCTTATCTCTAATGTTTCTTATGAATCTCATTGAGAGCTATTTGACACTCTTGGCAGAAATCTGACTCAATTTATGTCAGTGGAAGCTTGGTCACAGATTGAAATGAAGCCTCATTTCACTAGCCCTAGACAATACTATATATTTAATGCCGAAATGCAGGTACCCTGATCTACTGATTTCTAGTGGAAACAAGAACATGGATGCTTATAGAGAGAGCAACCCTGCCCACCAGGGTTTTTCTCCATTAATTTCATGGAGCACATACAGATTTCACAAATAAAACTTCCCTCACCCCACTTTATAATAAATTCAGCATGCATAGATTCAGAGGCAGAGCCAGCTGCTCCAGCACCTGGAGCAGCGCACATGCTTTGCATCTGGGGGGGGGCATGGGGGCAGGGTGAGCGTCCCAGGGGGCTTCCTGGGCGGGCGGGAGAGAGCCGCGCCGCTTTGCCAGTAGCCTTCCTCCCTTCCCTCTTCCTTTTGACAGCTTGGGGGAGGCTCCTCCCCCAGAAGCAGCCCAGGAGTGGGGGATAACAGCAAACCACCCGCCCATGGCCCCCAAGCCTTCCCTGAGCTGTCAAAATGAAGGGGGAAAGGGGGAAGTCCACCAGCAAGGCAGTACAGCTCCACCCTTTCCCCCAACGGCTCAGGTAAGCTTGGGAGTCATGGGCAGGTGGCACACCAAATGTCACGCCTCACTGTAATAACACCCGGGGTGGACCGCCCCACCGCCCCCTACCTCTGCCCCTGCATAGATTAACATTATGTTAATTGTGGCAATTGAAGTATTTTTGTGCTACTTTTCTAAGTGTTCACAAACCAAATGTTGAATTTTCTGTTCTAGGACCTTTCCTGGTATTGATGTCAAGTTCACAGGTTCATAGTTACCTTGGTTTTCTTTTCCCTGCTTTTTGTAGATGGAGACAACATTTGCCTGCCTTCAGTCTGCAAGGACATTCCCTGTTCTTCAAGAATTCTCACAAAATTATAGACAAAGGCTCAAGAATAACTGAACTAGATCCCATCACTGCCACCATGTTCAGACTGACCTGCCTCTGAAATGTTAACCAAGCTGGGTATGTCCAGGAACTCAAACTACAAACTTCTTTTATAAAGTAGTATAATAGTTTTATTAAAAGAAAGTTACAAGGCTTTTAAAAAAAGTTTCTGGTAATAACACAAGGTAAAGTAACTTGGAGGCTTAAAAATAACAAAACTATATTATCTGACTAACAATTAAACAAGCACTTACACAGCAAAGACAAAGCTGAGCCTACATCAGGTTTCAATTTAGCAGCATAACAGACAATGGTAACTAAATCATAAAGAAGGCAAGACCACAAAATAACCTAAGACAAATTTAAGCAAAAGCTGGCCCGAAGCCCATGACTTGAGGTAACCAATCATGATGCTTAATCGATGGAACCTTCAAGATGGCGAGCACTCACTCCTCCCATCTTGAAGGAGCAAACACCTGCTCCCCATCACATATTTTAATTAACTGGTTCTATCTAGCATTAAGGGACGCGGGTGGCGCTGTGGGTTAAAGCCTCAGTGCCTAGGACTTGCTGAACGAAAGGTCGGTGGTTCGAATCCCCGCGGCGGGGTGCGCTCCCGTTGCTCGGTCCCAGCTCCTGCCAACCTAGCAGTTCGAAAGCACCCCCAGGTGCAAGTAGATAAATAGGGACCGCTTACTAGCGGGAAGGTAAACGGCGTTCCGTGTGCTGCGCTGGCTCGCCAGATGCAGCTTGTCACGCTGGCCACATGACCTGGAAGTGTCTGTGGACAGCGCTGGCCCCCCGGCCTATAGAGTGAGATGGGTGCACAACCCTAGAGTCTGGCAAGACTGGCCCGTACGGGCAGGGGTACCTTTACCTTTACCTTTATCTAGCATTGGCCTTGAAGGACTGATAAAGACGCACTTGCGTTAGGTGTTAATGCTTAGTTTTTAATAGTTTCTAACACAGTCCAGAAACTCCCCCTCAGGATGGATTCCTTCTCCACATATAGTCTGTCGGCCCTTACAAGGTTTTGCTCTTGTACTAGACAATCTTGTTTTTATCATTCCTGTGCAGCAATGTCTAGGGCATCTCAGCAGTATAATATGGGCTAAAGGAGATGTGATTTGACCAAAGACAGAGCCATGCAGAAGCATTGTAGGGCCTGAAGGTAACAATGACCTCTCTGTCTATCTTTGCCTTTTCTCTCTCCTCCTCAATGCTTCCTTCTAAAGCATTAGAACCTCTGGGCACTTCCTGCATCACATTCAGTCTGGCTCTCTTTGAGTGTCTTGACAGATGGCTCTGCTGGCATCTTTCATGGTCTCAATATCACCTTTGGCTGTTATTTTTTTGAAATGGCAAGTTGTTTCTCACCTAGTAGCTTAAGGAGAGTTGGGAGGCATTACATAGTCTGTACTTTTCCTCACTAAGGCTGTAATCCTATACCCAGTTTCCTGTGAGTAAATCCACTTGAACTCAGTGGGACTTGCTTCTAAGTAGACAAGTCTGCTGTAAAACACTAACCATGCAATTCATGATTGTATAGTATACACATAAGTGTGTGTGTGTTCTATTTTTCTGCACAGTGTTATTGGCAATTGAACATTTAAAAGCTTTATTGAAGTGAGAATTGAGTGGATAGAATGATGTGTTGGATAAAAGAGGAGCATAATTTATGTGCTTTCAGATTAGTTTTGGATAGTGTGAATGTATATGTGGAAGATTCTGGTAATTTTATTACATGTAAGAGCTTTCTTACTGATATGTGTGACATTTTTCAGATATATACTGTAATTAACTTGCATTTTGATGCTATATCTTGCTGTATTCTGAAGTTTTGTTTGTTTGCTTTTGTGGTTTTTTATTTATTTTACTTAAGCGCATTGTTCTGATAGATGTATCATTCCTTAATTATGTTACTTAAAATGTGGATATTTTAGTCTTATTAGCAGCATTATTTGTAATGAATATGGAATCATCATTACCACTTTGTCACTTCCGTTTGTTTTGTAGTGTTTTTGTGGTTTTTGTTCTGTTAAAATGTTAAATAAGGTATATTTTAAAAATATATAAATAAATGCCCAGTTATTATGATCTTTTCCTTTCCTTTCCTCTCTAAATATTTTCACTTATAAGGATGAATAAGTGGTTTCAATGAGAATTTAGTTCTCTTAGCTGCTAACAGCTAATATTCAGCAACTGATTGTGTCATAACAGCAGCAACAACAACAACAATTTTATTATTTATACCCCGCCCATCTGGCTGGGTTTCCTCAGCCACTGTCACAGCTAAAATAATCATTCTGCTAAACGTAAAGTACCTATAACAATCATAGTCCCCTAGTCTGCTTCATTTTCAACATTCTAGAATGGTTTCTACAATACTGCATTCTTTTACAAAGTAGCCGAGTCTCTTTGTCTGTATTCTTGTCATCGGAAATGCATTAAGGAAAGTCATACTTCTCAGTAAGATTTGGAATGTCGCTTCAAAAAGCATTGCAGGAACTAAATCTCATCTGCTTTCTGAATTCAGGTGTGTGGCACTTGTAGGTTGTTTAAAGACACAATCTTTATGGGTGCATTTTGATTCTACATTATTAGCATGAATAATGTGAGATGTGAAAATTGCTCATTTTCACTTACTTGTTAATTTTCTAATGATGTACTAATCACTGATGCAGAGCTCACCTGTGATCATTTCCCCTTTGTGTTTGGACATGTGTCTGAAGGCACCTGAAATAGCTATGCGTCAGTGATTCATCATCACACATTTTGTAGCATCATTGGGTATAAATGGCATGAATATGCCCACTTTTTAATCATTTATTAATTTATACCATTCACTCACAGACTCTGGTACTCCAGATCTATGACACAACATTCTGCTGACAGTGTGGTGTTGTGGTTAAGAGTGGTAGTCACGTAATCTGGGGAACCGGGTTCGCGTCTCCGCTCCTCCACATGCAGCTGCTGGGTGACCTTGGGCCAGTCACACTTCTTTGAAGTCTCTCAGCCCCACTCACCTCACAGAGTGTTTGTTGTGGGGGAGCAAGGGAAAGGAGATTGTTAGCCGCTTTGAGACTCCTGAAGGGGAGTGAAAGGCGGGATATCAAATCCAAACTCTTCTTCTTCTTCTTCTGACAGTAGTTGCTTAGGTTTACCATATAAGATATAGTGAAAGCTCCTGCTTAATGTAAACCTCTCTTTACAAGCATTTAAAATACAATGCGTTCAAACACACATTTATGTACATTAAACATTTATATCTTTAGATACAGAGAGCCAGTGTGGTGTAGTGGTTAAGAGTGGTAGTCTCATAATCTGGGGAACCGGGTTCGCGTCTCCGCTCCTCCACATGCAGCTGCTCGGTGACCTTGGGCTAGTCACACTTCTTTGAAGTCTCTCAGCCCCACTCACCTCACAGAGTGTTTGTTGTGGGGGAGGAAGGGAAAGGAGAATGTTAGCCGCTTTGAGACCCCTTAAATGGAGTGAAAGGCGGGATATCAAATCCAAACTCTTCTTCTTCTTCTTCTTCTTTAACACAAAAGTCCCTCCACTGAATAGCACCTCACATTCATCAAGGTCACACCTCTACAAGAGTGGATTTTAAAACACACTAACCTGATGTTTGTTGCATGATTTCTATCATGCCCTACTAGCCTTCTAACATATCCTCCTGGGTTGATGACATCCCACTGTTATAATTTTTAAGATGAATCTCACAAACAATAATCGTTGTCTCATTTCCGAACATTCTCCTTGGGAACTGCTAAATGCAAAATGCCATAGAGAATACATGACAGACTTTCCGCACCCCCAACCCTGTTTGAAAGGTCAAATAAAGGTGCACAGCATAAAGGCTTACATTTTCCCCTCTCAAAAGGAAATGATAAGAATAGTGTTTGCAGAAGGTTATTAGAAAGATTTTTTTTTAAAAAAAACTTTTCTTGCCTTCAGTTACAAATAACCTGCTATGTCAAACTGAAGAAGATTAACAGATGGAGGAGTTACAGCAAGATGTTAATAACAATAGACATCTTGCATGTCACAGCCTTCTGGGAAAAGAAACAAACCAGCACACATATACATGGCATGCTTGTGGTCATCTCTAGATGTTCTGTTACGATTAAATGCTTCCTCAGCCTCCATCAACACAAAGGAAGCCCTAACACCTTTCAATGATTTGAAAACAAGATTTGCTTGATTTCACATTAGGATCATATAATTGTAATGTTGGAAGTGACCCCAAAGGTAATCTAGTCCAGATTACCTAGTCCCATGCTCTTATCAGAACAAAAACTTTTAGAAGATAGAGAGAAGACAAACAGATGAATAGATAAAATAGAAAGTATTAAATGAAGTACCAAGTCAGGTACCAAGATGAATAGATAAAATAGAAAGTATTAAATGAAGTACCAAGTCAGGTACCAAGTCATAGTCTCCTATGCTAGAGAGGTATGTACATTTTGATTTTTATGTCACTTTCCCTATATTCATCCAGTTATTGGGGGCGTGGATGTGTGAGAATCACACTATCAGTCACTTCTTCAAACTAAATCAGAATCACAGCCAAATTTCAAAGAGAAGACAGCTGTCAGTAACAATAACGGCCTTTGTCTTTACACCTGTGTCCCCAAGACATGGCATTATACTCGGCTATGAACTACAATATATTCTCATCATTCCTTGTGAATACACCTAACATTTAAAAGGAAACGAAATACTTCTGCTTCTACTTTTTAAATGTGCTACTTATCACTCTTTCAGATAAGAAGTCTAGAGCCGCATCATGTGTCCTAGATCCAAACAGCTGTACGAAATAAGGAAATTTAAATTAAATTGCCCAGAATGGAATTACTTTTAAACAAACTAGAGTTCTGGGATTGTCCCCTTGTGGATTAGGCTGAAATACTCGTTGATTCAAAAAGTTATTGGCTCTGACCTGGACCTCCATATTCATTCAAGTGCACATATGGAGGAAATGAATATGCAGACGACTTCATTTATTTCAAGGCAAGAGACAGCATCACTTAGGTCATTCCCTTGTGGGTGTGTCTCTTTTGTGTCTCCCAGTTGTGGGAGACAGCAATAGGTGAGCCAGCTAGTCAGTCAAATTTATTTCCTAAAGGCCATAGCTCACAAAAGAACTGGGAGAGTGTTATTGCAGTTGCATCCTGCTTGTGCCCTTCCCATCTGGTTGGCTTCCATGAGAAGAGGATGCTGCACCAGGTGGTCCTTTGCTCTCATCAGACAAGACTCTTCTTGAGCTCATATATTATACTATTGCACTTTTGGAAGTTCCATGTGTATAGACTCATCTGAAATAAAATCTATATCATTGTGAAAGAGTAATTGACGTGGAAATCCAGTACACATAGAAATCTAATACTCATGTTTCTAAACCAGGGGTAGGCAACATGGCCCCTCCCAGATATTTTGGGTTCTAAATTCCTTAATTCCTCAGTCCACACTGACTGGTGCTGACAGGAGTTGGGGTTCACAGCATAGGCTAATCCTGATTTAAACAAGGAAATAACAATCCGATTAGGGAATCTTGTTTACTAAAATTAATTCAGAACATAAGTATTGGGAGTTTGGGACTGCGAAGTAGGTTGTATACCAATACTCTTCTAAACCCTGGATCCAGCAAGTGTTGAAATCTAATCAAAAGGTTCTGTGCAAGATGACCAATGGATAGTTGCAGTGATGTGAGCTAGAAGGTGACCCAGAAACTACAAGTAATCCAGAATGTGGCAGCTAGACTGGTGACTGGGAGCGGCCACCGAGACCACATAACACCGGTCTTGAAAGACCTACATTGGCTCCCAGTACATTTCCAAGCACAATTCAAAGTGTTGGTGCTGACCTTTAAAGCCCTAAACAGCCTTGGCCCAATATACCTGAAGGAGTGTCTCCACCCCCACTGTTCAAACCCGGACACTGAGGTCCAGTGCTGAGGGCCTTCTGGTGGTTTCCTCACTGAGAGAAGCAAAGTTACCGGGAACCAGGCAGAGGGACTTCTCAGTAGTGGCGCCCACCCTGTGGAACACCCTCCCATCAGATGTCAAAGAAATAAACAACTATCTGACATTTAGAAGACATCTGAAGGCAGCCCTGTTCAGGGAAGTTTTTAATGTGTGACATTTTAATGTATTTTTAATCTCTGTTGGAAGCTGCCCAGAGTAGCTGGGGAAATCCAGCCAGATGGGCGGGGTATATATAATAAATTATTATTATATTATTATTACTAGAGGGAAAGCAGCAAGCTGGAGAGAGAAAGACAGAGCTATGTTTGATTTCTGTTTGAATCCAATGTTGTGGCTATGGAAGAAGGAAGATCCTTTTGGATTCTGATGCTGTGAACCCCTCTCCATCATAGGCTCAGGCTGTATAGATGTGTAAATAAACCATATATCATAGACACCACAGTCTCCACTGAGCCTCATTCCAGAAGGAACCACAGACTCTGGGTAAGTGCCCGGAACCCTTGGAATCCTGCACTATTCAGAGATTCAGAACAATATTGTAGAAAATGGAAATCCAGGATACCTCTGAAAATAAGGTCATTCATTCAAATATTGCTTGGAAATAATAAAAAGGGGCTTGCAATCAAAGAGTTGTCATCTGATGATTTCATTCAATTAATTCTTATATCTCTATCACTGTAGTGCTGTCTGTGGCTCTGGTACACATTTTGTATTTCATTATTTGCCTATATGAAGATTAAACAGTCTGCTGCTTATTGTTGAAATTTTATATAGCCAGATTGTACAGTATACTTTAATTCAGTTAAATGTCTTCTTAATATGTGGAAGACTAGCATCACAATGTGCTTGGGTCAGGTCCCTGGGGAAAATAAATGTGTCTGTGTTTTTTTTATTACATGGAGGACTTGGGACTGACAGTGGAGCAGCTCTTTTGCTTGAAAAGTTATTCCCCTCCAATAAGGAAAGGAAATTAATTGTCATGGCATCTATGTGTTTTGTTAATGGTTGCCTGAACTTTATAACAAAGCTTTTAAAACTAAAAGCCAAATGATCTCATTTGAAGTTGAAAACAACTCTTGTGCAAAGTAGACTCTCTTCTATAAGATACCCCATGTTGATTTATAGCAATCATAAAGTATGTGTATGAGAGAGAAGAGAGAAAGGGATAGAGAATAATTTCATCTCTAACACATTTAAAGTTAAGTGTTATACTCTGTGAGAGAATATAAAAATAAAGCATTTAAAAACCTGTCACCTATCAATTGCACTCTGCATTTCCTCCCAGAAAGAATCCTACCAACTGGTATTTTGAGTGAAATTTGCAAGTCTCTAAATCAATGTTCCTGTTTATTATCTCTTTGAATATGTCTGTTCCTTCTACTGAGAAGAAGCTGACATGCTTTATTTGAAAAAAATAAAAATATATCAAAATATGGCAAATGTACTGAATTTCAGTGTAACATATATTTTTTCTACCTAATTTTGCTTTTGAAATTTGACTTCAATTGCTGCTTTTCAAAAACTTTCATACAGAAATCAGAAATAATCAGTCAGTGACCTAATTCTTTTACATGCAGAAATTACTTGTCCGTGCAGTGGGTAGTTGCATCCCAAACTGGTTCAGGCTGAATCAACATCCAGGTTCAGCTCAGTTGGACTGTAACAGCTCCATATCACTCTGCATCACATGGGGCCATCTGGAGTGATCATGAAATTGGTATTTGCAAGAGCCTTCCTTGCAGGGGATTGGGTCCCCAGGTTATGGGGGTGCTGCCATCAGGGGCCCACCCTGGGTGCTATCTCTGACGGGGTGCCATTTGGTGTGCCACCCACCTGCTACTCCCGCCTACCCCAATATGTCTGTGGGAGGGTGGGAGTTGCGGTGTTCCCCCTTCCCCGTTCATTTTGAGAGCCCTGGAGGGAGAAAAGCTCAGCAACTCCTGGCAATGACAATTAGATCATAGGTAGTCTTTTTATACTGTGAGTAGATCGCAGTCTCTTGGGAGGCCAACTAGATTTCAATGGGGGGGAGTTGACAATAAATTTTCTGCGCCGGGTACCACCTGACCTTGCTATGCCACTGGCTGCTGTATACAGCCCTAGATATTCCCTGTTCAGTCAGATATATGGGATGACAGCCTCTCACACTCTCCCTGAAGCATGGTTCTCTTGACCATCCCACTGTGCGTTCACCAAGCAAAGGGAAAGAGCAAGAGCAGAATGGAAGCAAAACATGGGAGAAGCGAGACATAGTAGGTTTACTTGATTATCTATGGGCAACTTTTAGTTAAGTCATGGCTTACTGAACAAGCCATAGTTTAAGATTATGTGTAAACAAGACTAACAGCATACACATTGACAGAAGCTATTTTTTTAAAAAAAAAAACCCAAAACATTTTCAGGAATTTAGTTAGTGCATTTGTTTGGCCTTTACACAAGCCTGCCTTTTTATTACTAGTTTTTAATTAAAAATGTACCAAAAAAGCACAATGAAAAAACAAATGCAAAACAAGCTCTTTGCCAGTTGCTGAGCAAAGGCTTAGCTCTCCAAGGTAGCATCTGTACGAAAAGATGCTGCTGTTTTTTTCTGGTAAATAAACACTGCTTTATTATTGTGCAACAAGGCAAACAACTGCATAATGCCAGAACAGAAAATAAGTCTTTTTCCTGAATAATTTCACCCCATGCTTATTTAAAATCATGAAGGAGTTTATTCAAAGACATGAACCAATAGCAGAACCACATTTTTCTTCTTTCTTTCATGTCTCACAAAATATTATTCAGGTGTAGTGAGGGCACAGGATGCAGTCTGCTCTGTGAGAGGTTCCTTGGTGGCCACCTTCCTTCTTCCCCATACCACAGGGGTGAGGAACTGGATCCAGTCAGTGGGCCAGATCCTGGTGTCGCCTAACCCTTGTGGGCCATCCACCTGCCAATCTCCTGCCATCTTGATGGCAGGTGAAGGGTTTTCCTTTGCAGCTGACAAGTTCAAGCCAATCTATAATGGAAAAATATCCCATTGCCTTTGTGATTTGAGTTTTAATCACACAAGCCAATGAAGTGTTTCCTTGTAACTACTGCTAAGCTGACCGGTGCCTACCGTAAGCCTGACTTTGGGCAGGGATTGGCTGCACTACAGAGGTCCTGTTCTTCCCACCTTGGCAAGTAAGTCTTGCTGTCAGTGCCAAACAGGGGTGCACTTTAAGGATTCTGATTGTTTCTTTGCAGCTGTGTCTTTATCTGCCCCACATCTGACACCATATATGATATCTGGTCCTACTATGTCCCTGGGAGGGATTGGACATTTCAGTTGGGCTTTCTGGAGGGTGTTAATGCGTATGTGTAATTTTTTAATTTGTTTATGAGTTGATTTGAATTGCCTTTGGCAAGAAAAAAAAATAAATAATTTTAATAAATAATAAAATCATAATGTACTGGTGCTCCCAGAAGCATTTGCAGTCCCATGTGCAGTGGCAGAGGTAGCCACTCGGGCAACCAGAGCGGTGCACATGCCATGCAGCCAGGGCATGGGGCAAGACACCTGGGGGGGCAATCTGCATGGCAATTGGTGCCCATTGGGGGCGATCGACGCAGCAATTGCCGTTCTGGGGGGCAATTAGTGCAGTGATTGGCACTCAGGGGGGCAGTGCGGCAATCCGCCCTGGGGGGATTTTGTCCCCCCCCCTCAGGGATGACACCCAGATCAGACCGCCCCCACCCCCCTTCCTACGCCCCTGCACATTTGTGGCTTGAGTAGCAATTCCTAGCTGCCCCATGGGAAGCACCTGTGAGATGGAAAGGGAGGGAGGGAGGGAAGCTTAAGGTGCCTTGGATCATGTCATTGAGGATTCAGGGAGGTGAAAATTCCAGAAGTGCACCATAGTTCAATTTGTACATTGACCCCAAAAGTACAGATGAATCTGTTCTGGAATGTGAACCTCTTGAATTCCCCTCCCATTCTAAGTTTCTCCCATTTCCATTGGCAGGAACTTTTGTTATTCCTTTAAAAGTCATTTTGTGACTACAAAAGATGAAATTGCATGTGACCTAAAATGCCTTGAATCTGTTACATTTTCACCCAATCCTGAACTCCCATACCATCCTCCATAAATTTATCTAATTTTCTTTTGAAACCATTAAAGTTGGTGGCCATCACTACCTCTTGTGGAAGTGAATTCCATCGTTTAACTATGCACTTTTTGATACTTTAAACCACTTTCTATGATGTTCTGGACAGTCCCCCAACCCTCTGAAGATTTTTGAGGTTGAGGGTTGCAGAGGAAGTGGGAATCAGTGAATTTCGCCTCCTTCCATTAGCAGAGGTGTTTGCAAAATCAAAAGGCTTTTCATTTGCGGGGGGGGGGGGGTCGGAACCATGTGGATTCCACCCTACAATTTGCTTTTATTTATTTTACTTTGTGCACCCAGCTTTTCATTTTACACTCTGATTTTTTAAAAGGATAAACTTCTTAACAATTGTCACATTACAAAACAGATTTCTACGGAGTCCTTTCCTTGTCAAATTATGGGGCTCAGAGCTTTGAAAATGAATGATCTAGGGTTACTATTCTCACAAATAACTTTTGTGGGGTAAAAGTAAGTATAAATTGCATTACATATTGGATACAAAACAGCAGAGCCAGAACAAAAAAAAAAAGGTGGTGGAAGAAAAGAAATCATTATTTTGTATTTGCTGTGAGCATCTTCACCTTGTAATAGAGAATATTGGACACAATTCTAATATAACTTCATTTGAAGATAACCTTGGGCATTTCTTGTCTGCTATGCTTGTGACGCCCGTCTGGCTGCTAGAAATTCATCATGGTTTACCTCAGAGCACCTAATAATTTGGATCCAAAAAGAATATAAATTGTGTAATTATCTTCTTTATAACAATTATGCTTTGGCGAGTATCTGGTCTGTAACAATGGTGTCAGTACTCTTAAAGTAGTCCCTGATTCAAAAAAATGAAATTTGACTGTGAATTGTAGGAGGCAGTGAAACATGACTGGCAACCGCTGAAAGTGTAGCAAACATTAATATTTACATCAATCAAGCACTTCCCCTTAAGCCAAGTGTCATTTGTATATTAATGCCCTGATTGCAAACCTCTCTATTAACTTTTCTCTCCACTTTCTCTTATAATAGACATAGTTTCCTGTCATGAAAAGTGGTTTGTTCTTATCCTTTCAGCCTGGCATTCATCCCATAGCATTCAAGTGTACACAATAATCCACTCAAACACAAATTCTCACCAACAGCATAACCATTTTAACATTTCTAAAACAAAATGAAATCAAAATAATCAATAAATTACAGTGGTACCTCAGGTTACATGCGCTTCAAGTTACTTACACGTCAGGTTACAGACTCTGCTAACCCAGAAATAGTGCTTCAGGATAAGAACAGAAATTGTGCTCCAGTGGCACGGCGGCAGCAGGAGGCCCCATTAGCTAAAGTGGTGCTTCAGGTTAAGAACAGCTTCAGGTCAAGAACTGACCTCCAGAATGAATTAAGTATTTAACCCGAGGTACCACTGTATTCCCTCATTCCAGCAATTCAGGGGTTCAGCAGCAGACATAAAAGAAGTATCCTAAGCTTACAGTACTCCCTCAAATAATGCCTGGGTGTAAAGGTGAATCTTGAGCAGATGCTGAAACATCATTAGCAGGAGATAGTTCCACAACTGTAGTGCCACCACAGAGAAGAAGACCATATCGCACATCACTGTGAAAAAGGCTACACTTGCTGGCAATATAAGAATGTCTGTCCTGAAATCTCAGTGTTCCATCTTGCAGAGACAGGGAGAAATGATCCTTCAAGTAACTGAGTCCCAAGTTGTTCAAGACTTTGTACATCAAAATCAACACCCCATGCTGGGCTCAGTCACAAAGAGGCAGCCTAGGGACTTTCTGAAGAATCAAAGTTATATAGTTCTGTTTAACTGCACCGCTCAATGCTTTCCCAGCTACATTCCACAACATTCTTCAAGACCATCTTCAAGGCTGGTCCTACATAGAGCAAATTACAGTAGTCAATTACAACTAGTGATATTACTACACATTGCATTATTATTATCATTGGTTTGTTTTTCTTTCTTGGTTATAATATATTTTGTGTTTTTATATTGTAATTTTAGGTTGTGAACTGCCCTGAGGTCTATAGATGAAGGGTGGTATACAAATTTAATAAATAAATAAATAAATAAATAAATAAATAAATAGTTTTATTTATGTAAGTAGTTAGACAGAAGAAAAAGGCAAAAGAAAAGCACAGCTTTAAAATAATGCATAGAATAAAGCAACTGAGAGTACATGCTGTATAAAGGTAGATAGTTATGTCCAATTGTTATTCAACAGCCAGTATCCAGATTATAGCCCTGTATGTGTGAGTCCATTTGTTGGTTGCAGTTTGCATCATCTCTTGTTCTCAATAGCCAAAAGAAACTTAATTTTCTTCTGGTTTGACAATGTTTCCAGTTTTTCTACAGCAACTTATTCCAAAATATTCTCCATGCTGGAATATATACCACAGATGGCTTTCAACCATCTCCTGATCACAAATACATAAATAACCCTGAGGTAAAAGACTCATTTCAGTAAGATCTAAAATTACAGAGGGAATTTGTTCAAATCTCAACTAAATTAAGGCTCCTTTCAAATCAAACCTACCTTTAAAAGGAATTTGTCAGGCCATGATTGAATTTAATCCTTACATACCAGGGTGCTGACTTATCTGGCCAAAAAACCGACAGATCTGTTTGCATAAAATATCCCTTTGGGCATTCCTTAAACACCAATTTAGCAGGCTGTGGCTGCATTCCAACAAAGTAATGCCCAGGATAACTCTGTAATTGGATCACTTTCTGACACCAAGTATTTGAACTGGTCGCAATTAGTTGGGACTATTCGGGCAAACAGTTCTTTGGAAATCTGTTCCCTGAAATATGATTTACCGGTACTTTAAGCCAGAAATTAAATGGAAGTAAATAGACACTCATTCCTGTTGGAAACTCTCCAGTTTTTGTGATCAACATGATAAAGGAAGTGCTCCTAAAAACATCTTAGATGACTGTAGTTGTGTTGTTGCTTTTAATTCTTACACTTATGGCCCTTATATTTTAACACTGTAACAAATTCTGAGCATAAAAAAAATCATATAATATTTTCAACATTGGTATAATTATGTCCTCATAGGTTCACCAGAATTTTAGTATACCAAACTGCTGCATTTAAAAAACAAGCTTGATTTTAGTAATAAACTCAATTTCCACCCCCTTTTAAAGCTTAAATATTTTTTTCCCTGCCCCATAGAAACCAAATGTACTATTTGTACCACCAGATTTGGCATTCCAATAGGTGTTTGGCTTTCCTGTCTAATGCCAAAAGTTTGGCAATAAGTGCAGCACATTGGAATAAAGCTTTCAGAAAGTGAGTCAGTGCCAAACAGTCTTTGGAATAAACTCAATTATTAAGGTTGCAAATTCTAAGGCAAAACAAGCATCCGGAGCAAAATGAATTTGCTTAGCTACTTCTGACCTGTTCCCCATATCATAAAAGGCTAGCCATCATAGGCAAGTGAAATAAGTCTCACTTGTAGTATTTGTACCTTGTTCTTCAGTAAAAAAACTTACCATAAAATCAATTAAAACAAGACAGTCCTTGCCTGCAGGCTTAACAATCTTTTAAAAAAGAATGACACACAAGGGGGAAAAGGATGAGGAGGGAAGAGGGCAGGGAAATCCAACTCAGGCACCATTTCTTAAACAGTTGTTCTCATAATGACCAGCTGGCCCAGTTCAAGGGCAGGAGCTTTCAGCAAAGTCAATGGAATGAGCGCTGTTCCTGTCTTTCCCACTGACGCACATTCATTGGCATCTCTGGAAATTTGAATTAGCGGGACACAGGGCAGAATACCTGAACGAGAGCCATGGGTGGCCAATGGATCCATGAGGTGTTTTTGTTCTATTAGCCTGAGGAGGAAAACTTGTCATTATTTAGCTCTTTCTTTCAATTCCTAGTTCCAATGTGGAGGCTCAGCTGCATGGCCAAAATTCCTAACGCAGTGTTTGCCAACCTGCCACCCTACAGGTGTTTTGGATGAATTATTTTGCACTTGACTAGGTAGCCCATTGCCCCCACCCCTGTGCCTTATTACAGGAAAGCTGTAATGATATATCATGTTCCTACCACTTCAAATGATATAGGAGGCTACAGTTCAAGAGAGGAAAGATCACTAGTTAAGATTTAAAGCTTTAGTGCCCTGACCAGATGATATTCTATTAAGTATGTTATAAAAATCCTGCACACATTTGGAATTGGATACATTGGAGGCTAAAGGGTTACAGTAATCATTGAGACCTTCATTAACCACCTTCCAGAATGTTTTATGATCTTTTGATCTAACAGCAATTTCCAAACAAGACCAGACCTACTTTTGGTATGAAAACTTTTTATGATATTCCTTTTCCAATGAGTTTAACTGCAAAATCTCAACAATCTTTTTTTTATATACTTTTGCACTTTTAAAACCTTTTTTACCCCTTTGCTAATCCCTTTTGATCAAACCAAAGTTCTTTTTGAAAGATTAGATGATACAACCTGGCTTGAATTAGGAGTTCTTGTGATTTTTCAACTTAAAAATTAAACAATTTCTAAGAGAGTAAATGGAGAATCTCACAGTTCAAAAGGGGGATTTTGCAAAAGAAAAAGGAAAAGGCACAGCAGAAGATTGAAACAGGTTATCTGTTCTGCAAAAAAAAATTAACTCTTCCATCTTTGAATGGGGTTGAATTTGTCCCCTCACCCCCTTCATCTTCATGTATCCTAGCATAAAGGTACTCAGACTATTTAAGTCAAACCCATACAGAACACCCCCTCTCTTTGCCTTGGATATCTGCCCACTTTCTCTACTGCTGAAAGTGAGGGCTGTGGCGAGGCTGATATCCCTGTGTATGCATGGCTGTTATAACTGCCACAGTATCAGTCGGGAAGCCTGAGTGCAAGTGTACAAAAGATTTAGTGCAGACAAGTAAAATCCACATTCAGACTATATATTTAAAGCACTAAAATACCACTTCAAACAGTCATGGTTTACCCAAAAGAATTCTGGGAGCTGTAGTTTGCTAAGCTGCAGTTTGCTAATGAGAATTGGTAGAAGACCCCTATTTCCCTCAGAGAGCTACAGTTTATTCAGAGTTCTTTGTGGGGAGGGGGGAAGGTTGATTGTTAAGCCACTTCGCATTTGAAGCTCTGTGGCCACAGTTAAAATTGGAATTGTTTTTTTCATGAAATGGGTGCCAGCTAGCAAAATCAGGGGCTAAAGTTGGGTCTTGTATAGTGCTGACAGTACACTCAAATGAGATGTGTGCAAAGTCGGGTGTGCCCAGTCATACAAGAATCTGTGGATGGTGGAAAAACCGAGCTATGGTCTAACCATGCCTGACAAAAGGAGAAGGAGGGAGGATAAAATGCATAAGCCACACATCAAAGTTGCCCTAAAGGCAGCTGCTGTCACAACATGTTTCTTGTACCAGTAACATTCTCTGTACTTGTCAGTGTCCTCAAAGTGTTGCCCAAGTACATCTAAGGGGAGAATCAGCCTGAGCTGTTAAAGAAACTGGGGGGGGGGGGACTGCTTCAGTAAGGACCTGAGAAGAAGAAATATCAGAAGTAGATGTCAGAGACAAGGAGTAACTAAGAGTATTCTCCTCTCTCCTTTCCACGTTTTAATTTCCCTTGATAATGTATGTAAATGTCTTTGCATACTCCCTCCCCTTTTTCCTTTCTTATCTGAGTTGCATGGTCTGCACAGTTCACTCAACCTGCAGAAGCCTGTTACTTTAACACATCTATATCTCATTCGAGAATGAGTGAATATCTCTTCTTCCAGTTCATGTGACATTTTCCAGTCCTCCCTCAATAATTCTATTCATTTCCTGCATAATTCGTAATTTTAAAAGGAACTCCCTTGAAGTATGTATTTAAGAATGTTTTAAAATGTTTATTTTTTAGTGCATGCTTCCTCTCAAAATATATATTTAAAGGGATATTGCCATTCATTTAAAATTTCCAGGGAATGTGCTCCCACATTTGAAAAAGTCTAAAATCTGGTGGGCAGATTTTGTTCTGCACATTAATCCAAGTGAAGTAGTTGGGAATTCACAAAGATCAAATTGCTAAAGCATCCCCAAGAAAACCTGCTCTTTACACAGACAAACACAGCAATTCAAGTTTTTCATGCGCTGCCAAGTGCATTAAAGAGTGGGTTTTTGTGGCAGAGCAGAAACAAAAAACAAAATGCTCAGACACAGACTGGAAAAGGGCAGGCCTGTGCCTAGAAAGCATGGAAGAAAATTAGTGTGGATGAGCCCTGTCATGGCTTGTAATCAATGCACTCTTTACCATTAAATAACTTTGTTTCTTAGAAATCCAATGTGAGACATATTCTTCTGGGCTGACATGAATCCTTTTTCTGTAGCCACAGCAAAAAGAGGAGTCAATTGATCAGGAAACCTTAACCCATTTTTTATATTATTATTATTATTATTATTATTATTATTATTATTATTATTAATGGGTTTAGCTTCAGCTAGGTATAGCATTTCTAAATGAGATTAAATCCTGAATCTATTGCCACTGAAATTGGTTGATAGATTTCAAGGGATAACTGCCCCAATAAAGTTCTACTCTTTGCACATAGTTGTGGCAGAATGTGGGCGGGGTTCCTCATTTGATTGTGAATTCAAAGATACATTCCATTGCCAGCAAGTGAGCATTTGTGCACATTGGAATGTGCAGTCTATTCACATGAGAGTCATGCATGGTCTTCGTCCCTGGATCAGTACTGTACAATTAGTTGCCAACTTTGTGTTCAGTTGCTGTTTTCCTTTGCTCAGATTTACTCATTTATTTTGGAGCCTCCTATACGGAACAAAGGACAAAGCTGTCATGCACTTTTATATGAATATGGCTTACTAGCTTTTTATTCAATTATCATTGGTTCATTATGCTGTAAGAATTTACAGAATTTGTGCTTGATTTATATAAATCTTGAAATGTGTGCTCCTTTATGAGATTTTCTGGTTGTAAATTCCATATTCTACTCATTGTGCTTTCATTTTTAATTTACTACATTCCCCCAAAGGCTTTCCTTTAACTACTTTGCTTGTAAATTCAGCTGTGATATTCTTTAAATAAACAGAAGCACAGAGTATAATTTTCTGGTAACACAGTTTTATAAAGTGGAACTGAATAAGACCCACCCCCCTAAGCTACTCTGATGATGAATTAATTATAAGAGCTTAGGGGAGAAAAAATACATGTTGACATGTTACAAGTTTTGGCATGTAGCCTTATATACTAGTGGCCACTTAGTAAATTTGTTCTGAAGTTTATGGATTTGAAGAATGTAATATTTTACTCACAGAATACTGCTTATCTGAAATCAACATAAAACTGCATACTAAAACAGTTTTATGAGCCCTACTTTTGAAATTATTGAAATGCACCAGTAGTTGCAAAGTGTTATTATTACAAAGGAAAAGCAATGGGAATAGGCGAGTAATCAAAACTGAGGTCCTCAAAATGTGAGTACCCATATAATGGACTAGTCTTGATTTGTGAGCAGCATAGGCACACGTTGAAGCAGGTCCTTCCTCAAAATAGGGTTGGCAACAGCCCACTGCTGCTTCTCAGCACCCCTCCCAGCATCACCAAGGGGAAAATGTCCATCAGATAGTAGAAGGTTCCTTCAACCCAAGAGAGGGCCCATGGAACTTCCAATGCATAACACATGCTTTTGGGTGATAAATATTTCCTTTTTTTCCCCCTGCAGGGGGACTGCAAACCTCATAATCTCCAGCATGAAATGATGTTACATGCATCATTTGCTACCATGGAAGAGGTGCTGTGAGCCTTTTATTGGCTGCAGATGACACCTGCAACAACATTTACTGGTAGGAATTATGGGGTTCGTAGTCAAGCTCTTTGATCCCCAGTAAGAAAAGGTACTTCTGATATTTGTAATGTGGTGGTGAGTGGGGGGAAATGTTCCATCCATCATTTTCAGCTGGTAAGATGCCTCAAAGGGCCTGTTCTCTTTTGTGGGATATTTCTGTTGCTTCCTTCACTTCCTCCTTTTTTGGCTTTGGAAAGGCAGAAGTGTAGCAGGGAAGGGAGAGCAGTGGTATCAGATTTGACTAGCAGGCTGAGGAACAAACAGTGCAAAAATCTCAATTTCTTTTTGGGACAATCAGGATAGGCAAGCAACATCTCCGGTGCCCATAACTGTAGCAAAATGAATGTGCATATATCATGACCTGCGCATTGAAATATTGCAGTTCTCTGACCTTCCCTTTGAATTTGAAATGTCAGTACTCCATGCATCTTCTTTCTTTCTCTCACTGTGGCTTTTTTGATGATTTAGTAACTGACTCAATGGAGAATTCAAGTCCTGTTACTGAATTCTCCATAGAGTATTGCCACACACATTCACAGTGAGCACAGACCATGTTGGTGCATACCACTATAATCCTTTTCCATTTGTGCCACCATTCATGTGGTAGGCAGATTGCAGGGTTATGCAGAGAACTGCCACCCTCATCACCACATCCTCTTGCTCCACATTCAATATTGCCATGCCCCAGTGGTCCTTCCAGCAGCCCTATCCACAGACTCCTGTGTGTGGGGCTCCCAACTATGTGGAATATCTATCCAGGTTTATCTGAGTCTACCCATGTGTAGATGGATGCCATTTTCAGATCTTCTGTCTACTGCTTAGAGGAATGACGGTGGGGCCAGTGTGCCAGTAGTGGGCTAAGAGAAGAACTATTTTGTGCAGTCCTTTTCTTCACACTCCATGTTTATATCACATATGGGGACAATGGCTCGAATTGGCTAAAGTGCTGTGCAAAACCGTGGGCTGCACTCTATGAGAATGATTCTCGGAAGCAACACAACAGCCCTCTTCTGGTGTATGATTTGAACACATAAAGACAATCACAAGGCTGGGCACACAACTTCCAATCCAACTTCCCTGTCCCTGCCAAAGAGGTTTGAGAGTTCAGTGCAAAGGTCTGAAGAATGATTTTAAGCCTCTTCATCTGAAAAGTCAGATCTAACAGGGAAGGGTTTGTTTGGGGTAGGTCTTGCACATACAGCCCCACTGTCCTATTCACCCATTCAAAAGAAAGACCTGCTTAAAAGGTTTGGTTCCATGTAAGGTTGGGACCAGACCTTGTGCCTGAATTTAAATGAGTTTACACTCTACCCCTGCCACTACTCAGCCTCCATTAATAAGGTACTCTGTCCAATGCCTTACTTTCCTTTTTTAAAAGTTGTCTTTATTTGTTTTGTTTCCCAGGTTATATCCCACCTTATTCCCAAAGGTTTAAGGCATTTGACAGTAGCAAATATAAAACAAACCACAGCATTGAAAGCAAGTAAAACACTAATAAAACCAACCAAACAGAACAACAGGAGGCCAGAAGTGATTTGGGCCTTCTATGTCTTTTTCTATGCAAGTGGCAAGGAAGCCCTCCCTTGCTTAACCACACTTTGAGGGCGAAACTACAGTATCACCACTAAGAGAGTCCAAAAGATGAGATAGCAGTGTTGATCAAGTATACAATCTTGCAACAAAATGTTACTTTTTAAAGTGCTATCATGAAGCAGCTATGAAATGAAATAAAAAAGTATTATTTTCCAAATTCTCTGCCTTCCACTTGCTAATCCATCATAAATTCAGGCTTCCCATAGGCATCTGGGCTTCCCACAGGCATTTAGTTAGCTGCTGTGAGAACAGCATGCTGAACCAGATGGGCCAATGGCCTGATCCAGCAGGCTCCTCCTATGTTCTTAAGCTTCACAGCCACCTCATCCACTTGCAAGGAAGGTCAGTCAGTTGCTCTGGCATACTGGCAGATAATATCATTGCTCTTGCTCTCGGTGGGGAAAGTTATGGAGCTACGCTCATGTGTTTCCCTTCCAATGCATCATTGCTCCCAAGTAAAGTTTCCTTCTTCTTCTTCAGTGAGAAGGATGTGAACTAGAAGAAGAAATTGACCACTCCCCCTCACCCATTTGGGCTTTTCTAATGTTCAGTTCAAACCCTTAAAGAAAAAGAAGAACCCTTGCCATTTTTGAACATTTGACATGAACACTAGAACATTCAAAATGGTTTTCTTGCTGCAATGGCAGGAAGACTCATACATCACTTGACATAATCCATGAAGGGCCACAATCCTGAAATCTTTTGCTGCAATGGCATTCAATTCATGAGATATGATCATGTAAATTTCCCCCTACAATCATAAGCTTGCAATTAATCAAACTGAGGAGCTACAGAATAATTGCATAATTATTAGTTATACAATGTTAAAAATATATTAATCTACTTAGAGAAATGCTTCAACATTGACTTTATATTTAAAACTAAATTATGATCCCCTCCCCGTATGTTTTATTCATAGGGTGCCTTTTGCTTTTCTGTTTAAATAAAGAGACATGATGATTTGTAATGATTGCTGGAAGTAATTAATCATTTTCCTTATGAAATTTCATGGCTAAATTAAGGATCTTGTAATTAAAGGGTTTTCTCTTGTGTAAATGGAACTTGATGAGAAAATGGCTTGAAAAATAAATGCATTACTCAGACCTCTGGAGCACTTTCCTTCTCTTTGTCACAGCCCTTTTCCACTCCCTGAAGCTAAAGCCTGTCTCTCCACAAGATGCAATCTTGAAATTGAAACATTATTATAAGTGACACAAAGATGTTGAAGTACACTGAAGTAAAATAAATATGAATGAGCTTCTTCACAGAATTGCTCTAAATATTATGCAGCTGATTGGATGTTGCCAGTGTCTAAAATTGAGAAATACTGAGACCAGGTTGAATATTCACCTCATCCTGTCTGATGGAAAAAAGTCAGATGAACTGTGGTGCAGTTGACCTTCTGGCCAAGGGCAAATTAGGGCTGGACCTCTGTGTGTGTTTGGAGGTAAGTCTTGTGTGTAAATGACGGTGGTATTTGAGACTGGTATATGTCTGAGCAACCAGAATAAAGGCAAGGATCCAGTCTTCCTATGTTTATATCAGAGCACTAAGCACTAAGTACTTAGACGTTTCCAGGTCTTGGATGTTCCAGAAAAGGTGTACCTCAGCATACCACAACTGAATTATTCCACTTCCTACTAACTGCCTTTCTTTTCACAAAGTAAGTTGTGTAGTATAACTTAATAAATATTATTTAAATTCATGCTCAGACCGACTGAGCTCCAGAAAATTAGACTGCTGAAACACATATTATGGCACTGTAATAAACATTTCCTTCCATGTTGAATGATATACTGAATCCCTTAGTTAAAGAGGAGCTTTTTTTCTTGAAAATTTTACAGAACCAAGACCACAAGAACCAATTATGTGAATGGGCCTATGCTCTCACCACTTTACACCTGGAATGTAGATTATTTTTTAATAGCCCATGGCACAATCAATGCCATGTTGAGCTGAACTTCATGCATATTCTAAGAAGAAATGCACTCTACTATGGAAGCAATGGTGTTACAAATCTACCTTTATATTAGCAGTAAAAAGAAATACCATGTAAATTATTGAAATAAATTTTCTAGCTTAAAAAATGAATTAGAAAATTTAATAAGTTTATAGTCAGGATACCAATATGCATTACTTTCTCCAGGTTTTAGCAACTGCATTTCAAGAAAACTCATACAGTATGGCAATTCCAACTTCTGCTTTATTTTAAAATATATTTTAGATGTATAGCTCACCATTTTTTGGCAGTCCTCAAAGAGACTAACACATAATTTTAAACTATCGCTGGAAATTTTAAGACTGTCGCTGGAAAACTTGCTGAGAAAAAACAGGAACAAAATAAGAACAAAAACTGGATTTAAAAATGAAATGGGCTAGACCCAGACTTCACCTTCGGTAGATAAAATGTCTCTGTCCATCCATATAAAAAAATTCCTGATGTCGGGGGGAAGGGTGACAAACACAACTTTCCCCCCCTTATTCCTACACTGCACCCACAACACTGTTCTAGTCACAAAATGTATTCCTAATTTTCTTTTATCTGCTGCTTTTTCTCAGCTTTCTCTCTCCCCACGCCCTTTTGATAGCCTGTGTTGTTAATCTTTTACTTCAAAATATTTCCGATTGAACTCCAATGGACTTTCATTGAGTGAATAAGTCTCACCCACAGCCACAGCCATGTACTAAAATTAATGTAGTAGCTTCATTGAAAATTCAACTTCTGGAATGCTCCTACAGGCAGTAAACTGTGGATATATGGATATTTGCCCCTGTAAAGACATAGGTGTGCTATCCTCTTTAAAAGCTAACCATGTTGTGTGGTACACCGGCATAAAGAATATTTCAATATTTATAGATGGTACAGTTTTCAAGGAAATGTCAGTAAAATGACGTTCTGATAAACTTCTAACAGAGTAAGAAGCAATATAAATGTCACTTTGAATTAATCTGGAAAGAAAATACTACTTGGGGAATGCTATAGCAAATGCTGGGAAGAAGGCTAGAAAAAGAAAATCTATGTCTATTCAGTAAATCCAAGCACTCTTTCCAACACAACTTTCTCACAGTGCAATTCTATGCATGTTTACTACGAAGTTCATTGCAACCAGGGCCATCTTACCCATAGGCGCAAGGGGTGTGGGGCACCCAGGCTCTCAGGGGCACCAGGCCAAGAGTCCGGGGCCTGAGAGTTGAGTCCAGGGAAGAGCCCGCCCATCAAGTTCAGGGGCAGCCAAGCCAGTGAGACACTGAGGTAGCCGGCCGGCTCCACCCTCCTGCACACCTGGGACTGGGCAACTGGGGGACACCAGACGGATCTTTGCACCCCGGCACCGCATATGCTTAAGACAGCCCTGATTGCGACTTACTCCAATGAAAGTGTTCATGGTGTTGATTATTTAGTTTTATATATTCTTCAAATCTCAACCCCATATTTCAGAGTGTCCTCCATATTGCAAATGAGGAGAATAGAGAAGAGAGTAACTCACTGAAAACCATTAAAAAAAATTAAGTTCATGGTAGAGGGGTTCAAAACAAGGACCTTGCTTTGTATGTCAGTTTCATACACCAGCAAAGAGAGTTCCTATATTGTCAACCTTGGAAGCCATCATGGTCAGCTGTAGATATTACTATACTATACCCAAGAGGGATAGTACTTCCATCCACTAAGCCTAATGCTAGCATTAAACTGTGAGATAGGAAGTTGCTGAGAACCTGAAATAGAATTGCGGTGGCTGTGAATATGGGGTGTTGGGGTCCTGGGGAAAGGATTCCAGCAGTCTCTTTCCTTTTGGGTGGAAATGAATGAAATGGACTTGAACTGGTAGATTTGGAAGTTTTAAAAACAAATACAGAAAATATTTGAAAGTACAGCGGCCATCAAGCCAGTAGCATTTAAACTCTTTATATTAAGAGGGGACACCTCATGTTATTCAAGCTATTAATGGTAAACAAAGATTAGTCATATAAAAAGTCATTAAGTCTCTGTGTGCGCTATTATTTTTCAAGAATTTTTATCAATATAAATAGCACTGTTTCGAAAGAGATGGCCCATTGCTTTTAAAAATAAAGTATTTTCCTGGTCCACAGACACAGACTAATTCTAGAAAGTTCCCCATTGTTAGGTTGCAAAATATGTGTCTGTTCAATGGGAGAGTTTCTCAATTCAACCTGATAAAATACATTAACTATGGAGTGCTACATAATAGCCTATTTTGCCCATTATGTATCAGTAATGGAAAATGCTTAGGGAAAATAATTTGTTACACACAGAGAAGACTTCCCCCACCCACAAAGAAAGATATAACTGATGAACTGTAAGTGGTGCCTTTTGCTGTGTCGACCATAAAAATAGATAAACTAACAAGGTTGTCCTCTTGCTCAGTAACAATTGCCTAACTTTATAAGATGATCCATTTGCTGCCTTCTTTTGAGTGAAAAGAACAAAGTGTGCTCTTTTTAGGAAAGGTGCTTCTGATAGTAGTAGCTACTCAGAATCAGATGCTTCTTGATGAAACTGATTATCTGGACCCAGTCTAGTTTGAGCTCTGGTCTAAATTTGGGACCAAATCATCCTTCATCACCCTGGCAAATCACTTTTATTCATATTTGCCAGTTAATCTTAAGCAATCATTGAATCCCATTTCTTGTTCAAACAGATGAAAAAGTAATTAGGGGATCTACATCAATATATCAGATCTAGACAACCTAACAGATGACCAAACTTATCATCCCCCACATAGTTTCTGTTCTTTTGATCTGCTCTCCTTCTTTATCTTGTCTTTGTAAATTTCAGAAACTGCCTGAGTAACATATTGTGCATGTAGCCAGCATATTTTGGTTGTCAATAACTCATACAAATAGGTATGCTAAAAATAATAAATAGCTATTTCTGCACAGTGCTTATTTTTATCCTCCTCTTTTGTGATGTGTTCAGCAAACTAGTACTCTCATGGGAACAGAGTTTGAGAATGAGAATAATTTCCCCTGTGAGTTGAGTCATGAAGTGAGGACAGCACAGCAGAAGGCGACATTTAGTTCTGTAGCACATACACTTCAATATGCTACCAGATATGAAGTTTTCTGAGCTGTGTGCAAATAGCCTATCTATATTCTTCACCCCTTTTTTGGGCCCCCAAAGTTAAGGGGAAACCATTTCATTAGTCTCCTCCAACAGGTGTTTTTTTTGGGGGGGGGATAGCCTGTTCAGTTTATCAGTAGCTCTGTTCCTTTCTTTTTACCTAAGATCATTTTTGCTGCCATGCCAAGTGGCAACAGTGGGAACTGTGGCAGACTCACCACGACTTTTCACTCTCCACAAGATCTCAGACTTAGCATTGCTTGGAGTTGCTCTTGAATCCATCTTGTTGATATCACAGAAGGCTCCAGTAGCCTCAGGGGCTAGGACTGGAGTACCTTTGACCAGCTATGGTGGATATGTCCACTACGGTCATTCTTAGACAGAGATAGCCTGCTCAGAGTGATATATGCATTGGTAACCTCAAGACTGGATTAGTAATTTTTGTATGAGTGTCATTTGTGTCCCTGAGACACTGATTTCTCCCTTTTTAAAAAAGTAGGGAAGCTGGCCTGTGTATTTGATTTATTTACAACAGCAGCTCAATATGTTTATGAAGAAGGCAAAAAATCATCTACTGATTTATAGAACTGTGAATGTGGAATGGATGAGGAGACAGCAAGACAACAATTATGTGATGCCTTGATGGAAACTGGATTGACTGAACCTTACATTTATAGTTATTACCAATGATGAAGATGGCAGGGGGTACTTGTAGTTTCACATTTTCTACTTACAAGTTCTCTATGTGATCTTTACCAAAGAACACTCTGCACACACTTGGTGGGAAATAGAAGAAATAGAGTTAAGCATCTCTGGATTTTTCTCAGTTAAAGTTTTTTCCCCCTATAAACAAACAATAAGTCACAAATGAGCCTCTGCTTCTTTGATGAAAAGCTTCTTTCAGATGTGCCCCTTAATAAATCTTCTCATCGACAGTACGTGCCCTTCTGTGAGATAAGGAAACCAATGGTTTAGTTTCTTCTGCAAGAGGGCAGAGATCAAAGAACTAGAGAATAGCAACATCTTCTCCAATCTAGTTAAGTAATGTCTCTTGACACTGACTAGTAATTGGTACCAATAAAACACGCAAGTTCCATAGGGATGCTTGGAATCTATTTGTGCATGACTGGGAACAAAATTACTACTGAAAACCTGAAAAAACAGTTTGCTAAGTGTATAAATTATGGAACCATGCAAAGGTAAGAGTCATATCTGACTGTTGGTCTGCCCACTGTTGCCTCTGGCCCTGCCCAGCTCTGACCTGGGCCCCCTGGAAAGTTGCCCATGAGACAGTGTGATTAAAAAGCATGCCCCTCTCCTGAGTAAGCCTTCAAGCCCCTTGCCAAAAAATTCCTTCACCTTATTTCCTGCTCATCTTTCAGCCTCTTCCCCTTTCTTTTTGACTCACTCAAACCCACTACTACCTACCGGTACTTGCATGGCTGCCAGCAACAATAGCAGCAGTAGGAATTAGCTTTCTCACTCTAGCACCCACTGCAAATACAAGGGAAGGGCAATTTTCCCAAGATCTGCTATGTTTTCCAGGTCTATTTCCACCTGGCATGCTACATAGCAATGCACTGAACACTAAGAAGATGGTGGTAGCATTATCTGAAACAAGCATTATGAGCCCTTAAGATTCATAGTTCTGAGCCAGAAAATATCAATTTGAGCAACCTCACTAATTAAAAATAGAAATAAGAGTTAAATATTTTAGTATTTTAATTAGATGTAATCACAGTTACAGTCTGCTGGATATAAATGGCAGTGTGATGACATTATCTGATTCAGATGGAATAGATGTCTAGACAACATATCATAGCAAATGCATTCAGCACAAATGCTATATATATATATATATATAGAGAGAGAGAGAGAGAGAGAGAGAGAGAGAGAGTGTGTGTGTGTTAGGGGTGTGTATATAGATTGTAGTGTATATAAATAGCTCTGCATGCTTACTATCCTTGCAAGGAAGCTCATGGCCACTGCTTGTTAGAATTCCCAAACTAAAAGGAAAAAGAAAAAAAGGCAAGCCAAACCTTTAAGGATTGTCATGTTCCCTATATAAAAGTAACTATTAATCAATGCTTTCTCTACCTAAATAGATTCCCTCTGGCCATGGAACAGCCAGTTCAACCACAAATAATGAAACATACTGCTATTAAAATGAAATATTATTCTAACTGCATTAATTAATTAGGTGTAATTACAGTTAAGGCCTGCTGGATGTAAATAGCATGGGGCATAATTAAAAGTAAACAAAACTTGGTCCCCAGATTCAGTGAGGCCATGAACATTTCGGTTATAACAATTCTACTGGGCAGTAACCTATTCACCTACTGCTTTTGCCCCATGAAAGCAATATATCTCCATTGATTTATTTTACTTGAAGAAAATATGATAGCGTAATTAAATGTACCATACTTAACAGTGACAGACTTTCCAGAGTAACTCTGCAGGAACAGAGTGGTTTCTTCCAAGGCACTAGCCTAATGAAATATAAGGCAGATAAGTCATACATAATTATACTACAATACACACTTGTTCTGTTAGTGCAATGGCACGCACCCACATATATTAAAACTCTCAGGCATATGGTAAAGCCCAGGGCAGGACAGAATCCCAACAGAAATGCTGAGAGCCAGTCTCAATTGCTCCTTCATGACACACCTCCATGGTCTACTCTTGCAGTGCTGGGAACAAGGATCCATGCCACACGATGTGCAAGACTCCAGAATTGTGACTCTGTAGGAACAAAGGTGACTGTAACAACTACCATGCAATCTCCCTGCTGAGTACTGTGGGGAAAGCCTTTGCCAGAGGTGAATTTAGGAGAGTGCGACTGGTTTGCCTGCACTGGTGCCAAGCCAAGAGGGTGCCACAGGGAGCACTGCAACAATAACGTAGAACAGAAGGTGGGAGGCATTGCACAGTGCCACAGAAATTTGAAAGCCCCAAGTCTGTCATTGTCTTTGCCTGTGTAGTTCTCACCAGACTACAGTCACTTGCTGACAGGGTATATCCAGAGTCACAATGTGGCTTCAGAGCTCAGAGGTCAACAGTTGACATGATTGTCTCACTGTGCCAGATGCAGGAGAAATGCAGAGAGCAAAGACACCCCGTGTACATTGCCTACATACATCTGACTTTGACCTTGTCAGCCAGAATGGACAGTTTAAACTGCTGAACAGAATAGGATACCCACCTAAGCTTCAAAAGATTATTGTGTTCTTCCACAAGGACTATTGTGGCACCATCCAGTATGTTGGCTCATCCTCGGATGTCTTCCCTATGAAAAGCGGTGTGAAACAGATCTGTTCTCACCCCAACTGTCTTTGGCATGTTCTTCTCCCTGATGTTCTCATATGCCTTCAGCTCGACTAAAGATGGTGTGCACTTCCATTCAAGGAGTGATGGGATCTGTTCATCCTGGTGCATCTCTGTGCCAAACAAAAAATGTGGTGGTTTTGATTTGCAGATGACACAGCCTTGACAGCACACACTGAAGTGACTCATCAACCATTTTGCCCAAACCTGTAGGGAGTTTGGGCTTACCATCAGTCTGATGAACACCAACATCCTGTTTCAGGATATCATCAGCACTCCACACATCAGCACTGGTGACCACCTGCTTCAGGTGGTAGATTATTTTGTCTACCTGGGTTCCACCATAACCAGCAAGCTCTTCATCGACATTGAGCTGGACAACTGTGTTGGCAAGGCAACTATGACAATGGCTTGCTTATCCAAAAGGGTATGGAGGAATGTGGTGCTAATGTCCAAACCCAAGATGAAGGTCTACCAAGCTTGTGTATTGAGCACACTGTGTTCGGGGGGGTCAAGTTCGACCGGGGGGTCCGGCACACTTCTCTGCGCAGCTCTGGTCTTCCCCCCTGGAACCTTTGACTCCAGCAGAGCATAAAACACAGCGGAAGTAGAAGCAGGAACGTTCTGTCGTGTGGTGGCAATAACTCAGGCTGACACGCAGCTCTCCTTATCTTAAAGTCTTTATTCCTTAGCAAAATACAACAGCTATAAATCTCCTGGCGAGAGTTCGCCCATGTTGCTTGCTCTCTCCTTGAAGCAAACACGCAGACTGAAAAACACACAGAGAAATCCACGCCCCTTCCGTGTTCTCTGCCCGCCCTCAGAATGTGAGGCGTCATCACTCAGAACTCTTAACCCTGTAAGTTCTGAGCCCCCTCAACACCCCCTCTCGAATCACATTCTGAGAGGACTTCTGAGTGTTCAACACCTTCCCCATTGCCTTCTGCCCCTTCTTGGCATCGTTGTTAGGCACCTGTTGAACCTCACAAACCTCAGGTTCGCACTGTGCGAAACCAACCCACGCATTTGTGACCTGAAACCTCTCAGGTGGAATTCCCTTTGTTGCCCTTGAAGACCGCCTGGGCACAAACTGGGGTGCTTCTCCTGACCCACTGGGGCCAGCATGTGCGTCTTCCTCATCAGAAGACTCCCCCTCTGACTTGACACGTCTGTGAGCTTTCTCCATTATGCGCACAGGAGATGAGGGCTCACTCTTGGACACTCCCTTAACAACCTGTGGAGACGCCCTACTCTGTTGCGGGACCTGGTCTCCACCAGCAGGTTCAGGCTCTGGTTCTTCCTCCTCAGAGTCGGACAGACAATCTGAGTGAACGTCAGAGCGCGCTTTGCGCCTAGCCCAGCCATCCTGCTCAAAGAACTCAGCCTGTTTACTGACCAGAAGCTTGGTCTGATCACCTTCTGGGTATGCGAATCTCCACCCCTTGGTCGCGGGTTCGTACCCACAGAAGATCATTTCCTGGTACTTTGGACCACCTTCTTGCTGCAACCACTTTGGTACAGGCACCATGGCCCTGCAACCAAAAGTGCGAAAGAAATGCACAAGCGGCTTCTGCCGATGAAGCAGGAAATATGGGGTGTCACCTACCACTGCATTGTAGCACCTGTTCATCGAGAAATTGGCCGTTTTTACCGCCTCCCCCCAAAAACTGTGAGGCAAACCAGAGTCATCCAGTAGGATCTCGGATGCTCGAACCAGGGCTTTACTCCTCAGCTCTGCCACGCCACTCTCCTGAGGAGAAGTCACCTTGTGACGTATCCCCCTCTGGCGAAAGAAACCCTTTAGAGCAGACCCAGTGACCTCAGAACCACGGTCAAACTGGAAACCTTGCACCTTGGTGGAGAACCTCTGTTCCACCTCTGCAACCCAATCTTTGATCAGTTGCGCTGCTTCCTCCTTCGTTCTCAGCGTGAACGCCCATGAGTTCCTAGTAAAATCATCTGTCAGCACCATCAGCCACTTGGCCTTGCCCAGACTTGGCTGTGGCATACCTAAAAGGTCTGCATGCACAAACTCAAAAGGCTTTGTGGTGACCCTCTCCACCCTGGGATCATTAAACCCCTTCTTTCTGGCTTTCCTGCAAGCCTTGCAATTCAAAGGTTTACCACATTCTTTTACCTTGCAACCTTTGGTGCACTCTGATAACAACTGGACGTCCTCACAGGACCCATGTGACATCCTCTTGTGCCACACGCAAGCACACGACACATGAGTTTGGTCAGTGGCTTTCCCCTCACCCTCGAGAGGTGATTCCAGAACAAAGAGGTTGTTCTGATTTCTCTCAACACTTACGAGCTGCCTCCCACCTCTGGAAATTGTACAAACACCTTTTTCGAAACTCACAGAATATCCCTCCTGTAAAAGAGAAGGTACAGACAGCAGGCAGTGTTTTATCTCAGGGAGAACATAAACCTTCAATTCAGCCTGTAAAAAAGAGACAAACAAGTTAGAAATATGGGTTACACGGCCCTGTGCACCTGTAGCAAATCTAACAGTTTTCTCAGTTGAAACAGCTTTGCAGTTCCACATTTGTCCATCAGGTGGCGCTGTTACCAAATGGGCATTCGCAGCTGAGTCAACAACCCAACGTAGGACCCTCCCCCCTCTGGAGTTGTCCTTCTTTGTTGCCTTAGCAACTGACTTCCTGCTCCTCCCGACCTTGGAGCTCTCGCTGCAGGTGGTGTTGCTGTCCAGAACCGCCATCGAAGCAGACAGTTGAAAAACGCTCCCACGTCTGCTCCCTGTGTTGCCATGGAAACCCGGCTGGTTCCCATGGGAAGTGACCTTGGGCGCATCCTGCCTTGGCTCCGTTGCTCTCTGTGGGCAGTTGCGTCGCAGGTGTTCAGCCGAGGCACAAACAAAACATCGCCTAGTGGAAAACTTTGCAAACTTGCCTTTGGACGTCAGCGCCCCCCCAACCTTTCCAGCAGCTCTCCTTGAGGCTTTTCTGCCGTTGGGAAAATGGCTTTTGGCTTCCAGCTCTGTGGTTTCTCTGCAAACCCCTCTCAGCTCCTGCCAAACAGCCTGGGCACTCTCAAGACCCTTGGACTGGCCTTTCTGGCCTGCACCCCCAAACTTGGGTGCAGAGCCTCCAGAGGAACAGCTTGCCTCTGCTTTCCTCTTCCCAGCTTCCAGCAGCTTTCCAGCATGCAGCTCATACGTAGGGGCATTCTGGCAGCCCTCCAACACAGTCCCAGCCCCCTCTGGGCCTTCTGGGCATTCCTCAGCCCCTCTTGGACTTCCAGCCCCCTCTGGGCTTCTTGGTGCTTCCTCAGAGCAATTCTCAGCCCCCTCTCTGGGCCTGGCTCCCACTGCTTTCTTCAGTGCCTGCCTTCTCCCGGCCCAGGGCTTGCTCCCGTCCACCTTATCAAAAGGGATTGACGACTCCTGGCTGTCTGCCATCTCTCCCCGGGGGCCCAGCTTACTCACGAGTACCTCCCGGTCCGGCAGATCCTTCCCAGCGAGCTCCTCCCGGCTGGCTCCAGCTACTCCTTAGCTGGCCTTTGGCTGCTGGCCTCTTTGCCTGCAGTCTCCTCACACGCACGAACGTTGCTTATCTTTATTGCTGATCTCCCATAACCTGTTCGGGGGGGTCAAGTTCGACCGGGGGGTCCGGCACACTTCTCTGCGCAGCTCTGGTCTTCCCCCCTGGAACCTTTGACTCCAGCAGAGCATAAAACACAGCGGAAGTAGAAGCAGGAACGTTCTGTCGTGTGGTGGCAATAACTCAGGCTGACACGCAGCTCTCCTTATCTTAAAGTCTTTATTCCTTAGCAAAATACAACAGCTATAAATCTCCTGGCGAGAGTTCGCCCATGTTGCTTGCTCTCTCCTTGAAGCAAACACGCAGACTGAAAAACACACAGAGAAATCCACGCCCCTTCCGTGTTCTCTGCCCGCCCTCAGAATGTGAGGCGTCATCACTCAGAACTCTTAACCCTGTAAGTTCTGAGCCCCCTCAACACACTGCTTTATGAAAATCATGGGCAATTTACAACTGCCAGGAACAACATCTCAATGCCTTCCACATGTGCTGCATCTGGAAGATTTTGGGCAACACACGGCAGTCTCTCTCAAGCCCACTGTATATTCCCAACATGTTCATACTCCTGTCTCACCGTTGTCTATTCTGGCTTGATCGTGTCCACAGAATGGAAGATGGCAAGATCCACAAGGATGTGCTCTATGGGGAGCTGGCTTCAGGCACCAGGCCCACTGGCAGACCAACTCTCCATTTTGAAGATGTCTGAAAACATGACATGAAGACTGACAACATCAACCCCATCATGTGGCAATCCCTTGCAGACAACCACAGTGCCTGGAGATAGGCAGTCAGCAAATGAATGATTATGGCTTTCTGTGTGCTCAATATGATTCAATAGATGTAATACTGAGAACAGTGGTAAAACTGACACCTGCAGTGTTGGTGGAGGAGGGAATGTGGGTTGCATTTATAACTACAGTTTTAAATGGCAGAGAGCTTCTTGACTTAATAATCAGAGCATCATGTTCTGTCACAAATGATAGTTATTATGTGCTTCGTTCCTTGTGCTTCAGGGAAATTGTTAAATTTCGGTAAGAAAAGCATCAGATTTATCCAGTAAACTCATCAATTAAAGTAAAAGTCATATGAATCAGTTGCTGAAATTTCTCCATTTAGCGTTCACTTTCCAATTAGTAGGATGCAAAATGCATTCTAATATTACTGAACAAATTATCAACATTATATGATGGAGAATTTAATCTAAATTAAATTGGTGTTGAATCAGTGAAAATAAAATGGTAGAGATGTCGGTCAATGAACTGAACTGAAATTTAGGGCAAATTTGATCTTCCTTTTCTCTGTGTTTCTAGTTCTATGTATTTACATTCTACAAGAATCATCATTTATAATGTTCACATTATTATAGGGGAGATTGGGAGACTACTGCTGGTGAATCGTTCTTTGCATGGTTGAAAGAACAAAGCAATTTACACTACCCTAAACTTTCTATGATATTCTTCCTCAGTTCTCTGACTTCTGCTGCTTCCAGTTCTGCTGGGATGATGCCCAGAATGTTTTAGGCTTAATTCTGAGGTATATAAGAACCTCTAAAACAGAAGACAATTAAGCTCTTGCTCCCCCTAGTTCCTCAAAATTAACTGAAATCAGTCCCAAAAAGGAAGCCACTTTAAGAATATGAACACTGGGGAAGTTTAAACACAGTGCAAAGTGTGCAATAGAGCAAGGTCTCAGCTACTGAAATTTCTGTTTCCTATGGCATGTGGGCATGCATCCAGTTTCCCAAGCAATTTGACCAGATCATTATCATAAAGGCTGAAAAGGAGGGATGCCAAAACACTGTTTAACTCCCTTCATTGTTGGGATTGTGTAAGTATATATCTAAAAAACCATACTCAGATTTTAACACTACTAGCTTGATACAGACTTTAAGCAATCTACAGTCTATAGCAAGGGTATACAATTTGGTCCACAGATGGTTACTACCTACTGAGTCAAAAGCTGATGATGGGTCAACCAAGGCTGTGAATAGCTTTGTTTCCAACAGTTCTCCCAAGGAAAAGTATAGCAGTGATCACTGGTGGAATATGAATTCCTAAAGCCAGCTTGTTGCTCACATAGAATATAATTGGAGGAGACCCACTCCTGCAGCTTATTAAGGAAAAATAGGCCTGGAAGAACTGAACCAATCAGGTCTCAGTAAACAGTTTAGGAAGGAAAAAGCCTATCAGTTGCAATGTGTTTTGAACAATTCTGGGGGCAAGAAATCTTCACCTGGGGGCTTATTAGCCTTAATCAGCTCAATCAGCAATAATCAAACCATTCTGTATATGGATTTCAAACAGGGGGTAATATACGACCTACAAAATGGGGAGAAACTAATTTTGCAATTCAGTAAAATATTGGGTCCAGTCATCAATTGAAATCTGAGCCTCAATGATGCCTTTGGGGCAACAATAGCTTAAAACCTATGCTCATTATTTTTTATAGCAGCTAGGTCTCTTTATTTCTTTCTTTCTTTCTGTCTGTCTGTCTCTTTTATATGACATTTATGATAATCTGAATTGGATGAGCTGTTCCATTTTCAGTTTAGAGCCAGAGTTCTCTTATTATTCTGGCAAATGCTATCAAACCATGAGAAGGATGAGCCAGAATTCTGATGTGGGGTGCAATATGTAATTATTATTACTATTTATTAAATTTATTTTTGTTTATGTGTGTGTGTTTTTAAAAAATACCAAGGTAACTCAAAATGACTTACAAATTGTGACACATGGACCAATAATGAAACTAGTGATAGATAGTTTAATGCCGATTTCTAAATAAGAGAATAAAATTTGTTGGAGGGGGAAACTTCTGCAATGTGCTTCTTCAGTTAGAAGGCTGAAACATACTAGGGTCTTAAAAAAAAAACCATAAAGCATAAAGAGCCTAGGATTAAGAACAACAGATTATTTCACTTGATGGTTGGGGGCAGCCATTTTCAGCATAGAGCGATGCAGGCATCCTCATTCCTGCCCAAAAGCTTATGTGACTTACGGAATTTGAGAAAAGTGTATTCCTCTAAGTTCATTGGAACTTACTTCTTTGTAAATATGTTCAGGATCACAGATTTGGCTGCTTAGGTTTTTAGTTCTTCATCTCCTAATTCACATGCAGGACATAAAGTTCATGGATTTTATGCAGCAAAATAAACTTTCACCCCTACTCAAAGCAATCATATTTTATTCAAGTTGAAAGCCTTGTCTCTTTCATTTTTTCAGTGACAGCTGTCACAACTCATCAACATTTTCAGTGTGAGAATTTAAAGCTAATAGTCTTGTAATATCAAAACTAAATGGACTGCTGAAATTCAAAATGAAATACTATTACTGAAAGATTCTTTTATCTGGTGATTTGTGGAAAGTAAGGAATAGTTTAAATCCAAGCTTTTTTAAGATGATGTGTTAAAAATGTGGACTGGTGGGATTAAACAAATGTTCTTTTTGAGTTTAGGTAACACTGGGAAGACTCCAACATTTTAGTATTCCATGCAAAAATATATACATATCCATAAATATCCAATTGTGTTGTTGCCAGATAAACTTTCCTGTCACCAATAGGGTAATGCATCTACATAGTTATACAACATGTTCTCTATATTACAGTGTTCATTTCCTAGTATTACCCTGGCACAAGTTGTGTATCCTTGATAAATTGAACCTGCTCGATGGTCTGTTATTCTGCCAGTAAGACTTATGAATGCATTAAGAAATATGCATTTTCTTCCTGCCTATAGGGCTGGATCAAATGTTAACCTATGGAAGTAGGACAGAACAGGGCTTAGAGTTTGCAGGCATTTTGTGCATAAAAAATAAGTCACTGTCAGTTTTGATAGTGGTGATAGGGAGAGCAATAGGTACCAGATTCCATGTAGATTTCAGATTCCAGTCCAGGAACACCCTTCCCTATTGTGCCAATGGGGGGAAAAGAAACTTAGGAGAAACATTATTCCTCCCTCTTCCTTGCCATCATCTCAAGCTACGCAAAGGTTGAGATCAGGAGGTATGTGTGTGATAGATGATCTCTTTTTCTGTGTAGTGAGATATCCTGGCATCATAGCCTTTCCCACCAATGGAATCTGAGATCAGGTGGCCATATGGAACCTGTTTACAGCCCAACCCAGCTGTGCTGAGGTTGATCAGAGATGACTTATTCATCTCTATGAATTGGTGAAATGCCTTGGATTCAGAAAGAAAGCGGAGTACTGTCGTGCCTCCATTCGCTTGTGAGCTGGAGATACTCACATACAAACTTAGCATTATACCCAATAGTGTGGTGGAACATTGTGAAGTGTAGAATCATGGCAACCTTCCTAGCCATACCCTCAAGGAGTGTCCAGAAATGCAGGCATCTGTGGTGATATACAGCAGCGTTCTTTTACAATACCTGATACCTGCTCTTTCCAGTCATGAGCAGCTAGCCCAGTGAGGCAGAGCTGCAGCAATAGCTTCCGAGCAGTGGAGTAAATGCCACCACTTTATATAGATTTGCACAAAGAATCTTGGGAACTGTAGTTTGCTAAGGGTGCAGAGAGTTGTTAGCAGACTCCTATTTCCCTCACAGAACTACAATTCTCAGATTGGCTTAACAATTCCTCTTCCTAGGAAACCCTGGAAATGTTAGCTCCATGAGGGGAATAGCAGTCTCCTAACAACTCTCATGGGACGGGGGTGGCACTGTGGGTTAAACCACAGAGCCCTAGGACTTGGCGATCTTGAATCCCTGCGACGGGGTGAGCTCCCGTTGTTCTCCTGCCAACCTAGCAGTTCGAAAGCACGTCAAAGTGCAAGTAGATAAATAGGTACCGCTTTGGCGGGAAGGTAAACGGCGTTTCCGTGCGCTGCTCTGGTTCGCCAGAAGCGGCTTAGTCATGCTGGCCACATGACCCGGAAGCTGTACGCCGGCTCCCTCGGCCAAAAAAGCGAGATGAGCGCCGTAACCCTAGAGTCGGTCACGACTGGACCTAATGGTCAGGGGCCCCTTTACCTTTACCTAACAACTCTCAGAACCCTTAATAAACTAGAGTTCCCAGGATTCTTTGGGGGAAGTCATCACTGTTTAAAGTGTTATGATACTTCTTGAACTTTTTAGTGCAAATGGAGTCTAGGATAGTTCATAGAATCATAGAATCATAGAATCATAGAGTTGGAAGAGACCACAAGGGCCATCGAGTCCAACCCCCTGCCAAGCAGGAAACACCATCAAAGCACTCCTGACATATGGTTGTCAAGCCTCTGCTTAAAGACCTCCAAAGAAGGAGACTCCACCACACTCCTTGGCAGCAAATTGCACTGTCGAACAGCTCTTACTGTCAAGAAGTTCTTCCTAATGTTTAGGTAGAATCTTCTTTCTTGTAGTTTGGATCCATTGCTCCATGTCCGCTTCTCTGGAGCAACAGAAAACAACCTTTCTCCCTCCTCTATGTGACATCCTTTTATATATTTGAACATGGCTATCATCACCCCTTAACCTCCTCTTCTCCAGGCTAAACATGCCCAGCTCCCTTAGCCGTTCCTCATAAGGCATCGTTTCCAGGCCTTTGACCATTTTGGTTGCCCTCCTCTGGACACGTTCCAGTTTGTCAGTGTCCTTCTTGAACTGTGGTGCCCAGAACTGGACACAGTACTCCAGGTGAGGTCTGACCAGAGCAAAATACAGTGGCACTATTACTTCCCTTGATCTAGATGCTATACTCCTATTGATGCAGCCCAGAATTGCATTGGCTTTTTTAGCTGCCGCGTCACACTGTTGGCTCATGTCAAGTTTGTGGTCAACCAAGACTCCTAGATCCTTTTCACATGTAGTGCTCTCAAGCCAGGTGTCACCCATCTTGTATTTGTGCCTCTCATTTTTTTTGCCCAAGTGCAATACTTTACATTTCTCCCTGTTAAAATTCATCTTGTTTGTTTTGGCCCAGGTCTCTAATCTGTCAAGGTCGTTTTGAAGTGTGATCCTGTCCTCTGGGGTGTTAGCCACTCCTCCCAGTTTGGTGTCATCTGCAAATTTGATCAGGATGCCCTTGAGTCCATCATTCAAGTCGTTGATAAAGATGTTGAATAAGACCGGGTCCAAGACAGAACCCTGTGGCACCCCACTAGTCACTCTTCTCCAGGATGAAGAAGAACCATTGATGAGCACCCTTTGGGTTCGGTCAGTCAGCCAGTTACAAATCCACTGAGTGGTAGCATAGTCAAGACCGCATTTTACCAGCTTCTTTACAAGAATATCATGGGGCACCTTGTCAAATGCCTTGCTGAAATCAAGGTAGGCTACATCCACTGCGTTCCCTTCATCTACCAGGCTTGTAATTCTGTCAAAAAATGAGATCAGGTTAGTCTGACATGACTTATTTTTCAGAAATCCATGCTGACTATTGGTGATCACAGCATTCCTTTCTAGGTGCTCACAGACTGTTTGCTTAATGATCTGCTCCAGAATCTTCCCTGGTATTGATGTCAGACTGACTGGGCGGTAATTATTTGGGTCCTCTCTTTTCCCCTTTTTGAAAATAGGGACAACATTTGCCCTCCTCCAGTCTGCCGGGACTTCGCCTGTTCTCCAGGAATTCTCAAAGATGACTGCCAGTGATTCTGAGATCACATCTGCCAGTTCTTTTAATACTCTTGGATGCAGTTCATCTGGCCCTGGAGACTTGAATACATCTAAACTAGCCAAGTATTCTTGTACTATCTCCTTAGTTATTCTGGGCTGTGTTTCCTCTGCTGACTCATTTGCTCTAAATTCTTCAGGTCGGGCATTGTTTTCTTTATTGGAGAAGACTGAGGCAAAGAAGGCATTGAGGAGTTCAGCCCTTTCTGTGTCCCCTGTTTGCATTTCACTATCTTCTCCTCTGAGTGACCCCACGGTTTCTTTGTTCTTCCTTTTGCTACGAACATACCCATAAAAGCCCTTTTTGTTGCTTTTAACCTCTCTAGCAAGCCTGAGTTCATTCTGTGCTTTAGCTTTTCTGACTTTGTGTCTACACATGCTGGCTATTTGTTTGAATTCCTCTTTGGTGGTTTCCCCCCTTTTCCATTTTTTGTACACATCCTTTTTTAATCTTAACTAACCAGGTCATCAACATTGGTTAGGACCAGATCTAAAATGGCTGTTCCTCTTGTTGCTTCTCCCACTTTCTGGACAATGAAGTTGTCTGCAAGGCCAGTGAGGAATCTGTTTGACCTTATGCTCTTGGCTGAGTTTGACATCCAACAAATATCCGGGTAATTGAAGTCCCCCATTACTACTATCTCCCTTCCTTTTGCATGCTTGGCCATCTGTTCCAGGAAGGCATCATCTATGTCCTCCGTTTGGCTTGGGGATCTATAGTAAACTCCCACAATGAGGTCACTGTTATTCTTCTCTCCCTTAATTTTGACCCAAATGCTATCACTTTGGCTTTGAGGTTCTAAATCTTGGATCTCTTCACAGGTATACACATCCCTGACATATAACGCCACTCCTCCTCCTTTCTTGTCTGGTCTGTTTCTCTGAAATAGATTGTATCCCTCCATTATTACATTCCAATCGTGGGACTTATCCCACCAGGTTTCAGTGATGCCTATTATGTCATATTTAGTTTGCTGTACCAAGAGCTCAAGCTCATCTTGTTTATTTCCCATGCTTTGCGCATTAGTGTACAGACATTGAAGTCCATTAATCATTCCCCCGTGTCTCTTATTTAAGGATTTTTTCCTCCCACCACTAGGTCTGCGTGCTGTTTGCTCCATTTGGTCTATGACATTTGGATGATCATCTTCATCAATTGATAGACTCCTACCTTCAGGAGCACTGTCTCCCTCCCCCACATTAGTCAGTTTCTGTTCTGTAAGGGCTACCCCCAGCACAGCAGATCCGTTCAGATAATAGACTTCTCTGTGTTGCAATGGAACTTCCTCTCCCTCTCCTGTCCCCTCCAGTCCATTACATGACTTCAAAATCAGCTCTAGAGGGTTGGGAGATTCTCTGGAGCAGATTTTAGGGTTGAGCAGCAGGTGAGAGGAAATTGAAGTCCCTTGGATAAATCTGTATTCTACTCCTCTGTAATGGCTGGATTGTGAGAGGGCTTGGTTGAGGAGATAAGAGAATATGAAAATTTGGGATTTTGTGTCAGAAACACGATTCTCCTCTAGAGTCATCTGCGACACGACTTCAAGCAGTCTTCACTGATAACTATTAAGCTTGGTAATACATTGGCATCTTGGTGCTATCACCAAATCCCCCCAAGTTTCAGTATGTTTTAAGTTCACTCTAATATAAATCTGTCAAATAATGCCTTCCACAAAAATCACATGGTGGTTTTTTCCCCCATTTTGGTTTGGTTTATTATTAAGCAGTTACTGGAGGCCTGTGAAATTTCACTGTTTTTTGTAGCTTTTTTTTTAAAGACACTCTTTTTTAATAAGCTACTGATGCATATTAGAATTTAATTACACCAATTAGTACTGCCACATCAGACATATGATGTGCCTTCAGTTAAGAAGTACCTAATGGATATTAGTACAATTTAGCTTTGTAATTAAAGTTCCAAGAGCAGTACAAATTAAACATTATGATTACAAAACATTAAAACAACACTGAAGGCATTAAGATTGCGTATTTTTAGAATGACCTTACAAGCTAATGTTTCTTTTGAAAAATGAAGAATAGATATCACAGTTGTGTATTGTGCACTGTGTGTTTGTCTGGTAAAAAAAAAATGGTATTCCTTTCCCAAGCCCTAAAACCATTTTTGAAATGGCTTTGCATGCACCCTGGCATAATGGATGTCTTTATGACACACGAGCCACTGAAAAGTGCTGTATAAAACTGTGTGATATAGCTTCTGCTATTGGCAGACATTTTCATGCCTCTGGCTTAGTAACTATAGTACCTTCGAAAGTGGCTTATGCAAAGCACAGCAGCCAGATGTTCTGATTGATTTTGCTTCTATAATGATTTTAAACTATCATGTGAGCCACTTTTAAGCACTTTGCAAAGGAAAATGTGTTTGTGATTTCCATATGTGGCTGGTGGTGCTTCTTAGCAATGGCCAACAGGAATTCCCACAGGGGTTTGCACAAGCTGTCTTTCATTTGCACATATGGCTCATGGCACTCCCAGCCATGCAAACAGCAAAATCCTATACACGTCTAATCAAAAGTAAACCCCATAGAGTTCAATGGGGATTTTTCCTAAGTAGGTGTGTCTAGCATTGTAACTTTAGGCTATGAAACTAACCATATGCACTTGGAATTAAAGTCCACAAAAGTCAATAAAGCTTGCTTTGAAATAATTGTGTTTATTCAGGGACAGTAATTATTTTATTCAATAAAATGCATTAAGAGAAATGGGAAGGATGGAAATAATCAAAATCTTTGCATTTTTCCTTCTTTCCTTCATTTACTTCATAGTAAGTGTACATTTTCTAGTTAGCTTAAAATACAATTTGTGCAGTACTTTGCCAAATATTTCCCAAAAATAAGTTTTAGTAACACTGATTACTTAACAGCACACTCTTATTATGTCTTCTAAGAAATAACTCCTATTGAATTTAGTAGTGCTTATTCCCAGGTAAGTGAGGATAGGATTGCAGCCTAAAACAGAGAAGCCCTGGTTCAGAGAAGAGAGATTTGCTCATATGAGGTAATTCCCCACTTGGTTTTTAGGGTTTGCCTTCTCCATCAGTCCCTTGTCTGTCAAGGTCTCCCAATCCTCAGTGCAGAGTTTTTGTGTTTATTCTGGGAGGAGGTAGGTAGGAAAACCAACCTCTCCCATTTCCCTTGGAAAGCATTTCTACAGATCTAAACAATATGTAATCCAGAAATGTAGTATGGTAGGGTTTTATTTCTTAAAAGCTGAAATGAAGAAGACTATTATTGGATTCACTACTAATGTACAACTTTCCTTGGATATGGGATTTCCTTTTATTCTTAATCCACAAATATAAACTCAGATGCAATACTCAAGTCTGTGACTGTCAGGGGCTGGTCTGAATCGGATGCCAGAGACTGATCTGACTCCAAAGAGGAAGGAATTCAGGCACAGACAGAGCAGCCTCTGACAGAGAAGGAGGGAGAGGATCCCCCCCCCCGGCCGCCTTACATGTTCCCAGAAGCAGAGAGACCAGCAGATTCAGAGGCTGCTTAGTCAGGGGAAGAGCTGGACCAGTTTTGAGATAGTAGCTAGGCAACCAGGAGGGAGGGAGCCTGTAGGAGATTCTTCAGTCGAGAGTGGCAGAGAAGTCCCTCCCTCCCCTAGAACTGGGAGGACTGAAAGGATCCAGGAACAATGGAAACGCAGGGGAGGGACAGGTGGCCAGTGGTGTGCTTCTTGCTGCAGAAGGGGAGGGGACTCAGAGTGAGAACCTGTCATCTGTGGGGAGGGCTGCTTGATGCTGCACTCAGTATGTTGTAAATAAAATGAACTATAAACCTGCCAAAGGCTTGTTACTTCTTATCAGAAGCTACCAGAGGGAAGGGGGGAACTCCCTTGCATGTCAGCATACCTGACAGTGGCTGAGCCAGTAACCATTCCTTACTGGGGTTTTTTTCCTGCCTGGGCATGTAACTAGGAAGAAAAAACAGTGAGTAGGTTAATTACATTGGCAGGGGAAACAACAGGAAACAATCACAACAGGAGAAGCTACCTTAAGGAACGCCTATATCAATAAATGGTTACATTTATTGGGCAGTAAATAGAATATGGGGTAAACCCAAATATTGAGTCTGGAGTTCTATTTTTCAGTGACCAATGCTCCTACCCTAGAAGAAAAGGGATTTTATCTTATGAAATACTAAAAACATAGTACCATTTGACAGTGTTGACCTCCCTATTTTCTATGGACTTTGAGACAATTGCCACCACCCTCTCCAACACTGTAAGAAGACTGATCATCAGTGACTGTTTTAAGGAAGGAAGATAGGGGAAGGGTGAATTTGAGCTGAGTCCAGTTTGCATTCTTCTTGTTTGCTCCTGGAGTGCCCCCTATGCAGAACTCTCTCCTTCTCTTTGCCGTGTGCAATAGATCCAGTTCAGATTTTATGGCTGGCTGAGAAATTTGAACCCAGGGTTCCTCAGTACAAATGTACAACGTATTCTGTCTAAATCTGTACCATGATGGCTTTTTGGTTGCCCCCATTTCCTTTCTGCTATTCTGGGTCACTCCCCACCCCAGTTAACATAGCAAATTGTGCCCCAGCTACAGCAGACCTCAGTGAAGAAACCTGATTCCATAGGCACATCATTGTTTTTGGATCAGGGGATTTATGTTTCCCCAAAGCTGAACACAAGGGCCTGTTGCTTACAGTTCAGTGTTAAACTGTACTTCTTAATTATGATATAATTCACACTTTTTCATTTGGGATCTGACATTATAAGCATATTAAATTAGTATGATGGCCTGCAATTTATCACAATTATTAAAATAGAGAAATCCAAGATTCAGCTGATCATTAATCATGGTAAAACAAATAAATGGAGTGTGGAACATCTTGGACATCCGTCAAGCATATTAATTTTTATTTTTAATGAGATCACAAAATAGGATAAATGATTATTTATAAAATAAGATAGAGCATGGGCAGGTAAATGCCATTTCTGCCCCTTATATACTGCATAATTTATGGCAGTTCTTACAATTTAAAGTCATATCATCAGTCCTGACACTTATAGAGAAAAAAGTCTTTGTATCCATAAATAATGCATCCAGCACACGTGTGTGTGTGTGTGTGTGTGTGTGTGAGAGAGAGAGAGAGAGAGAGAGAGAGAGAGAGAGAGAAAGATTCTCACCTCCATCACCAGTTGACTTTCAGAGCAAATAACATTGCAATAACACAATGAATTAACTGTAAGTTAATTTCAAACTGATGTTAAATGTTTTGCTTTGCTTTTTTTTTTAAAAAAAGAAAGTATTTGGGGGTAGAAGTAGAGGAAATTGCAAAAGGAAACCAATTACTACAGGCTTTGGACTCAAGACCTAATTTTACCCCTGGTTGTCCAAAGACCCTTTCTATACAACCTTATTATAATACAATAATTCACTGATTTCACAAAGTATTGCTAATTTCTGCAGACCAGAAAAACAACAACTGCTCTCTGTAGAATATGCTTTGCCGTATCTCACACATATCCTTGAAGATACACTCACATACAGCTGGCCTGTTTTTCTGTGGTTACTCTGTAGTTCTTCTACTTGTTGCCCTATCACAGGGATTTCTGGAGAGTGGGGTTATTGAACAGGGTGGGTGTGGATGTGGGTGTTATCAACTGATCATTTGAACTTGCTGTATTGATCACTGTTTTACAAAATAACTTGGAAAATTCAACCAATACATTGCTTGTAAAGTAAGTTGATAAACAATGTAAATCTGATAAAGCAAAACAAAAATCATTTCTTTAAAATTCAGAACTTCTCAGAGCTGTACTAGGAAACCCATGGCTCTCCCAAGGTTGCTGAAGTACAACTCCCATTCAAACAAGCAGGGCCAATGAACAAGGATGGTGGGGGTTGCAGTTCAACAACATCTGGAATAACAAAGTTTCCCCACACCTGCCTTGTTGCATATGTGGAAGAAGAAAATTATTTTGAAAATACTTGAGAAACAGAATCCTGCTTGGTAGAAAACCAGTGGATCTTTGTCCTGTTTACTTATTACACACTTAAGCAATTCGACACATTTTATATATACATTCATTCATATTATCTATTCACCTATTAATTAATATTAGATTTCATTTGAGACCTCAGTTTCCTTGGATGTAGAAATCTTGTTGTGGCTACTGTATAAGCAAATTTTTTTTGTGTTCTTTTCTTATTGAGTCATCAGAATAATTTAATAATAGTAAAGGATCGTATGGGGTTTCATAACCTAATATTTTTTATATTAAATCTATAAACTATTTCCAGTATCCTTTTCCCAAATGACTTCCACCAAATGCCTGTTTGACCTGGGTTTCTATTACTACTATAATTGAAAATGCAACTGCAAAATAAGTAGCATAATGTCTAGTAGTCCATTACAATTAGTGGACATGAAATTCTTGAGACATTCTAAGGATCTTGAATAAGATTCTAGTCCTTGGAGGTCACTAGTAATCTTGTAAAGTATTTAATTTATTATATCTATGAGATGTCTCATAAAATGAATTCTCTAGGTGTCACCCAGGATTTTAAAAAAACGCTATAACAAAAACCACAATCAACGCAAGTAACAACCATTTTTGGTATTCATCCTTATGTGGATACAGTGATTATGTGATGATGTTGGGTGATTTCTGGCTGTTTTAACATAATTGTTTCATTTTAATGGTTTACATTGTACATTATGGGTTGCATATTCATTTCTCTGTAAATACATTTGCAGTATGAAGTGATACATAAAACTAATGAATTTAAATGTATTCAGACCGAACTAGCATAAATAGAACTGCTAGGGAGGGTCTCTTTCCCCACTAAAACTCTAATCAAATAAAGAGCACAATGTATTGTTGCAGAACAAGATCTGGAAATGGTTCAATCCTCCTGTTTTGCCCCCTGGCTTAAACACCGCCAAGATTAATGCCATCTGGGAAATTATCTTTACAATTTGACATATTGGCCTCTGAGATGGGGCTGGGGAGTTCTTCTGCTTTTTGCTTCTAAATGATGCTTCTGAGGTTTGGGAGGGACATTTTTTAAAACAAAGTTCTGAACTCTTGAGATACAGGAGTGCCAAAAGACCTCCTTCACTATTTTCTTTTGTTCCAGTTGAACACAGAGACTAGAATTAAACTGCACACAAAATTCCCGGCATGTGTTTACATGCAAATATTGCCTTTTGGCATTTGATATTTCTGATATTAGGGCATGATTTTATGACTTGATAATAATACTGAGCACTACATGTGAACACTATCATAATTTAGTTCATACTTCTAAGACCAGATATTTTACTGGATTTCACAAATATTGTATTCAAGTGACTAATGCCAAAACATCCAAAATGTCCACACTATTTAGGGGAAGAAATGTGCAATGAATTATATAAGCAGAAATGAGATATGGTGGTACCTTGGTTCCCGAACAGCTTGGCTCCTGAACAAATCAGCTCCCACATGTCTCAAACCTGGAAGTAAGTGTTCTGGTTTGCAAAAGTTTTTTGAAAGTCCAATGTCCGTTTCGGCTGTCGGCATTGTTTCCAGGGCCAATCAGAAGCCACTGTATATGGATCACTTATCATATAGTTCCCAGGCACAACAATATTATACACAGACCAATTACTCTTCCTTTTTCATCTGACATTCATGACACATTTTTTTTTCCAGAACACACATTATCTTTTCAATACCTTTCCCCTCCAAAAGAAATTAAACAAATCATCCTTTGAATTCAGAAGTTTCATTCCAGTTTGCTTCAAGGAGAGAATACCAACTGATTTCCTTAATCAACAAACATTTATATAAACAAGGCAAACACTGGAAAACAGTAATTTAAATACTCTTGAGTGCTTTTTAAATAAAGCTTTTGGATAACAGCTTTTCCCAAATCCTATGGTTGCATATAAACATACATTTCAATGAAATGCTTTATGAAATATTTACACTTATGCAGACGTGCATAAGAAGGTTTCGTTCTCCCTGTACTTTCTCTGAAGGTACTTCAGGTGCTATGTTGTGTGTTTTTAAAAATGCTGGATGAAAGTTACATGCATCTATTTTAACAAAAGAACCTTGTTGGCATGTCAACCAATAATAGCCTGTTGGTTATAAACGCCACCAAAAGGGAGCTGGTTTGCTAACCACTTGCTCTTAGCAATTGGTTGTCCTGCTGATAGGAACGAGCACTCACACTTTACATTGTGGTTGCCCTTTGTGGGATCACGCACAGTGCTTCGGACCCCAGGGAACTTACCAGTTGTATGGGCTGACTTGCCTCTCAGTGTTATTCTTTGGAGGTTCACGCCCAGCCTCAGTTAGTCAATTTACACTGCTAGGATGTAGGGCCAGTTGTATAAATAGGGGGTGGAGCCGACAGCAGCCAGGCAGTCAGCTCAGGAGCTTCACCCACCCAACTCTCCCTTTGTTTAATGTTTCTTGTTTGCAGGTTAACCTTTTTCTTTCTGTTTAGTCTTTTGACTGGTTGCTGTTGAAGAACCAGGAAGAAATTTTCCTGCATTGGCAGGTTTTGTCTTCCCCATGGCAATTCATCACAACTTTGGTGGTTTAAGGCCTTAGGCGCAATCCTTTAGACTTATCTTCCCTAAATGTTGGGGGGGGGCGTGAAGTGGTGACTTACCCCCCCTGTGGTGGCGATTCCAGGGCCACCTCTTAAAGGAGTTGTAATATGGGTGTCACTGGCCATACACTGATATGTATGGCGGGGATATGGCCTGTGTACACATGCGTCTTGCAGGGCAACCTCATATCCCATTTACCCTGAGGAACCCCAATTCCCTCAGCTGGGGGGCTGGGGGGATACACACCCAATGCCTAAGCCAAGGTCTTCCTAATAAACTTGTGGCCAAATTATAATTCCATAACACGTTGTCACAAGTCTTTATTCCTTTCTGGTGGTCCCTGGGGGCTGGGACAGTCGCTGCCCGGTCATGCAATAGCACTCAATACAATGTGACTTGTTTATCTTGGGAAACAAGTGCTAGTTAAAAATATGTCTCTCTCCCTCCCTCTCCTCCAGTATTCTGATCTACAGTGGTACCTCGAGTTACATACGCTTCAGGTTACACACTCCGCTAACCCAGAAATAGTGCTTCAGGCTAAGAACTTTGCTTCAGGATAAGAACAGAAATCGTGCTCCGGCGGCGCGGCAGCAGCGGGAGGCCCCATTAGCTAAAGTGGTGCTTCAGGTTAAGAACAGTTTCAGGTTAAGAACAGACCTCTGGAACGAATTAAGTACTTAACCTGAGGTACCACTGTATAGATCTACAATATGCTTCCATTTTTTCTGTTACAACGGGGCTTTCATTCGGCCAGGCTTTGCTGCAAGTGAGGTTTGCCTCCAGTGCTTTTGGCAACGAAAGTGGATCAAGATTCTTATTTTGCATTTGAGACTTGTGACTTCTAAAGAATAATTGTCCTTTGTGGTCCCCATTTTAATGTAAAGTGAGGAAGGAAGAACTGAAAGCACACCGTGCGCTGTCAAAACTGGCCTGTGGAAAGTTGACTTGTTTTAATTCTGGTATGTTGGCTGGATTCAGTTTCCTATCACTGTTGGAAATTTCAGCCCCGCCCAGGAAATATGCATTGAAATGTTCTAAAACAAAAAGAAAGGAATAAATGTTTATGGCCTTTAACTTAGGAAGGTGAAAAGTACATAAGGGATGGAAGGTTAGAGATGTATGAAATTGGTGTGGCGGACATGGATAAGGTGATTCTATGATTCCATGATTCTATGTTCTTTCCCAGTTCTCTTAACAGTAGAGTATGAGGTGATCCAAGGAAAAAGAATGGTTGGAGATTAAAGGCAGATAAAAAGAAGAATTTCTTCACATAGCACATATTTAAGCTATGGAATTTCCTTGCATAATTATAGGATTGTAAGAGTCAAAAGTCTATTTCCAAAGCTGAAAAACTAAGGGAGAAGAATCTTACCCCATCACAGCAGGCTCCAAAAGGAATCTAAACAAATACCAGACTTCATCCCGCAGGCATTAAAGCCCCACCCTTCAGTAGAGACCACACACAGAGGGATGCACAAATACAAACACACACATACACACACACAGGACACATACACACACAGGAGGCTGGCATTGTTGAGAAAATTTGAAGACTGAGATTGAAAATGCCTGTAATAGGGACTTCCTACTTGATACACTTCTCAGGTGAACTGACCAGAAACTTGAGAAATTTGTTTTCCCAGATCAGTTTTGAATTTTTAACAGGGATTTGCTAGGCAGTGGGTGGGAAAGAGAGGGAGAGGCTTTTGTTGACTTTAAATAATGAACAATAGAATTTGCATTAGGAACAGACTAGAGAATGCTAGCATTGCTGACTCCTCCAAAATAAAAAGTTAGTCTCTTTTTAAAGAAAGGTTGTTGGTTTTTTAAATGAAAATAGCATAACTGATGTACCCAGATCGTTAAAGGTTTTAGAATAGGCATAGTGTGGAAATTTCAGCCTCTCATTCCTTGTTTTGCTCCTGATGATGAACCCTCTTCTGAAGCTTGTATTTGCTTTGAGGAAAGATCCCTAGCTGTGCCGATGAAGGATTCACCCCAATCCACGTAGCACCTTCAGTGGGGAGAGGTCCTCAAAACTTTAGCAAAGCATTAAACTTCCTGCACCATGCCTGTTCTGACCTTTCTAATCAGCAGTCCCCACCACAGTTGATCCCATTTGCATTTTAAAAGCTAACAACACTTGCATTTCAGATGCAAAAATACATATAATATAATGTTTTGTTAGCTTCACAGCCATGTCTTTTAAAATATTTTTAGATTAATTTTCACAATTAAAATTATCATCACATAAGTATAAAAGAATAAACCACACACAAAACCCCCAAAAAATAAAATATTTTTTTCCACACAATATTGAATCCACATTTTGGGATTCCTCAGATCCCTCGAATTCCCTCCATTCCCTCCCCCTGGTTCTTTTATATTATCTTAATTTATACATGTCAATTATTATTATACATGTCTTTTATATTATCTTAATTTATACATGTCAATTATTTCCTTCTCTTTAATTATCTCTAAATTTAAACATTCTCTTTAACGTTACAAGTGTTTTTTAAAAGCCTGCTACTGTATTAACTTCCTTACAATGCTTTTGTATGTATGCAATAAACATTTTCCATTCCATTTCTAAGTCTTCCAGATGCCAGTTATGGCATCTTCCATTAATTTGAGTTGCCAATCTTCTTTAGTGGGGACTTGTTCTTCTTTCCAGTGTTGGGCTAACAATATCCATGCAGCCTTTCCTGCATACACAAACAGATTCTTGTATTCTTTTGGTATATCCATTCCAGTAATACCTATTAAAAATGTTTCTGGTTGTTCATTTTTTTTAAAGGTTATTTTTAACATTTTTCAATTCATTATAAATCATTACCCCAAAACTTTTTATAACCTTGCATTGCCACCACATATGGTAAAATGTACCTTCTGCTTCACAGCTTCACAGCCATGGCAGGTAAAGGACCCCTTGGATGGTTAAGTCCGTTCAAAGGTGACTATGGGGTGTGGCACTCATCTTGCTTTCAGGCTGAGGGAGCCGGCTTTTGTCTACAGACAGCTTTCCGGGTCATGTGGCCAGCATGACTAAACCACTTGTGGCGCAACGGAACACCACAGTGGAAGCCATAGTGCATGGAAACACCGTTTACCTTCCCACCAGAGTGGTACCTATTTATCTACTTGCACTGGCATGCTTTCAAACTGTTAGGTTGGCAGGAGCTGGGACAGAGTAACGGGAGCTCACTACATTGCAGGGATTCGAACCACCAACCTTCTGATCAGCAAACCCATGAGGCTAAGTGGTTCAGACTACAGCACCACCCACGTACCTTTACCTTTTATGGCCAATATAGGTTCAGCTCATCATATGTCTGAGCCCATGTGAGGCTTACTCTAAGGCATTAATTTTATTCATGTATTTATTATATTTATAGTCTGTTTTTCCCCAAAGAGGTCAAGGTATCATACATTATTCTCTCTCTCTCTCTCTCTCTCTCTCTCTCTCTCTCTCTCACACACACACACACACACACACACACACAATCTGAGCAGCCCTACGGCATAGGTCAGACTGAAAGAAAATGACTGACCCAAGCACATTCAGGGAGCTTTATGGCTGAGTGAAAATTTGAACCTGAGTATCTCCAGTTCTATGGTACATTCAGACTTGAGGAATATTGTATCACTTTTCCTGATTATAATATTAGCACTTCTGTCCCATTTTCTAACACTCCTTTCACATTGCAATATCTGCTGTGTTATGGAACTGTAGCTTTCTGATTGATATACTGGCATGTCACATATAAATGTCATTCACACCAGTGGGGTGGGGGGGGAGAGAGAGAGAGAGATGACATTGGACAGTATTACTACTCCCCTAGCTTTTCTGCACACATGTTTCTCCGTGATTTCCCCATGAAAACAGCAGTAAAGAATGTTTGCCACTTTACTCCCATAATTTTTTGGGTTAAGGGGACTGCAAACATATATTTTTTTTCCTAGAATAAAGTAACACAGAAATGGAACTAAACATCTGCTATATCCCATTAGTTTTCCAGAAGTTGCTTTATATGGTGTGAGAGCTCAAACATAACGTAGAAATCAACAGTTAGGGAAACATCAAGGAAATTGAATAAACTGCCATGTTTATCATTGACTATGATGATGATGTCATTTGGGGTCTAGGATTCTGTTCCTTTGGTTCATGGAATTCTCTGTAGCCTATAAGCTGCAGCTTCCTAAATAAAAGAGCAATGGAAGGCTGTGTTTAAAGAATAAACTAGCAACACTGAGAGTGCAAGTTCATACATAAGGTAGTTTGTTCCATTGTGCTCTCCCTCGAGGGAGAGCGATGGCTTCCGACCGTGGTGAAAATGAAAAATGGCATTGTAATATTATTTTGGGGGGCAGTTATTCTATAAACACAAAGAAGAGGTTGTTTTTAAATGGTGATGTGACAGCTCTCCGAAGCATCTGAAGCCATTTATCTTTCTGAATTGTGCCCACCGTAAAACTATGTCATGTAGAAATAAACAGAAGTGAGCATCAGCAGACTTGAATACGCTTGTGTTCTAAGGAACAGCTGTTCCTGGATGAAATGTTGAGGAAGGGAGGGGGAATCAACACTGGCAATTTTTTTTATTTTTTTTAAAAAAGAGAACACTCTGGCAAGAATTGTTGGAGACCAGATGTTAAGATCTAGGATGGTCTGTTTATTTTAGCTGAGAGTGATGTAAGACATGTTAATCAGGTATTTGTGTGTCCTTGATATAGTTGTGACTAACTGTGTTGCTGGTATGACATTTGAGTACAATAAAAAGGAAAATTACATCAAAATAGACTGGTTCCAATACTTATTGGCATCACCAAACATTTGAAATCTTATCCTCCAAGTCTAATCTATATATAATAGCCTTACTGTAAAAAGGTGACTGGGTGTGATTTAGGGATCCTCAATGTGCTTTCCTGACACAGGAAATGGGCTTTTTTTGTTAATCCCTACAGGTTCAGTAAGGGACGCGGGTGGCGCTGTGGGTTAAACCACAGAGCCTAGGACTTGCTGATCAGATGGTCGGCAGTTTGAATCCCTGCGACAGGGTGAGCTCCCGTTGCTCGGTCCCTGCTACTGCCAACCTAGCAGTTCGAAAGCACATCAAAGTGCAAGTAGATAAATAGGTACCGCTCCGGCAGGAAGGTCAACAGCATTTCTGTGCACTGCTCTGGTTCGCCAGAAGTGACTTGGTCATGCTGGCCACATGACCCAGAAGCTGTCTGCGGACAAATGCCGGCTCCCTCGGCCAATAAAGTGAGATGAGCACTGCAACCTCAGAGTTGGTCACGACTGGACCTAATGGTCAGGGGTCCCTTTAGTTTTACAGGTTCAGTATCCCTGGACAATGAAGAGATGGATTTCAGTATTCAAACCATTGGGTCTAGATTTAAGAATATAAGAAGAGCATGCTGGATTAAAGCAATGGCTCATCTAGTCCAGCATCCTTTTCTCCCAGCGGCCAACCAGATACCTGTGGGAAACTGGCAAGCAGAACTTAGTCCTGCCTGGAGTAAACTCATAGATGTCAATGGGAGTTAATTTAGCCATCCTATTGATATCAGTTGGGCTTCTCTAAGCCTGACTTCCCAGTCTACAATCCTTATCCCACTTACCTGGAAGTAAGTCTTATTGAATTCAACAGGACTTAATTCTGAGTAAACAGATATTATTATTATTGCTAGTTGCTCCATGAGATGCAACCTTTCCAGTGATAGATATTAAGGGTAATTTGGTCAGCAACCCATCACATGTAAGATACCTCGGGCATCTTAGATAATACAATGGTACCTTGGTTCTCGAACAGCTTAGTTGCCGAACAAATCGGCTCCCGAACACCGCAGACCTGGAAGTAAGTGTCCCAGTTTGAGAACGTTTTTCGGAAGCGGAATGTCCCACACAGCTTCCGCTTGAGGGCAGGAAGCTCCTGCAGCCAATCAGAAGCAACACCTTGCTTTTCAAATGGTTTCGGTCAAATGGACTCCCAGAACGGATTCAGTTTGAGAACCAAGGTACCACTGTATACTCATACTAGAGTGTGAAACTGCAGGTACAACACAAAAGATATCCCATAGGATACAGTGAATCAGACCCAAATGGGCTTTTTTTGATATAATGTTAACATTTGTATGGCATTTTACTACAGCAAGGGAGCAGAAACAAGCAGTGTCATCCAGTTAGTATTTCTTATTTACGTCTTAGAACTACTACACACGTACATAGCTCTAAATTATATTTTTGAATAACTCATGATTGAGATCAGGTGAAATGAAAATGTTAAAATCTTTTGAAATTAGAACTATTATTCTACAAATTGCTCTGATGACCAGATTGTAGCACTACACAATATATATTGATAAATTTAATTCACTGAAAAGAGTTATTTATCTCACAATGAGAAAATGTAGAAAAAACACAAACAAGGGCTTACCTCATTTACAAATAAATCAATTACTCACAAAATAAGAAATGCTGCAAATATTTGCAATTAGCTGCTCAAATTTTGAAGATTTTACATTCTCTCTTCTGGACAAGTACCCAGAAGGTTTGCTAATAATTGTTATGGATATCCATTCAATGTACAAGATATTCAATTAAGCCAATTGTTCAACCATGAATCAAAATAGTATTAGGCCAGCCCTTTTGAATGGGAAATGAACCTCAATTGCCCCATAACTGACATAGCATGGGAAATTATTCATAATATCTCTGAATGATGTGCAATAGTTTGAGTTCAATGAGGAAATGCCATTGTTATTGTGTAATTTGCTGCACAATAACAAATTAGGAATGGTTTGATGCAAAGTGCCCTGAACATGCAATGCCAGTGATTCAAAAAGCTATTAATAACTATGCAATTAAAAGGGAGATAACTTTTTCACATCTGTGAAAAATAGGAATACATACAATGAAGAGATTTGTCTCAATTCAGCACAAGACTAGATGTGCTTAAGCCCAATGATTTCAGACTTGGCAACTTCTGCAGAAATGAAAAATATACCATACCAATTGCAAAAGCAGCTTCAGCTGGTAAATATTATCATGCATTACTCTGAAATTCCTAGTGTTGGTGCTGCCCTTTAAATCCCTGTGTACCTGAATGAGTGTCTCCACCCTCATCACTGAGGTCCAGCTCCAAGGGCCTTCTGATGATTCCCTCACTGTGAACAGTTACAGGGATGCAGGCAGAGGGCCTTCTCAGTAGTGTCACCTGCCCTGTGGAATGCCCTCCCATCAGATATCAAATAGATAAACAACTATATGACTTTTAGAAGACATATGAAGGCAGCCATGTATAGGGAAGTTTTAAATGTTTAATGTTTTATGGTGTTTTTATATTTTGCTGCAAGCTGCCTAGGGAGGCTGGGGCAACCCAGTCAGATGGGCAGCTTATTATTATTATTATTATTATTATTATTATTATTATTAATAACCAGTTACCCAAATTTGAGTGAATAAAGTAGCCAAATTCATGTCTAAAGTAGCCTTCTTTCTGAAATGTCCAAGTCTTTCATAACCCCCCCCCAAAAAAAAAACTAGAGTTATGGAGCTGGGGCTGTTAAAAATCTTCTTGCTGTTATTGATATTATTTTGCATTTTTATTTTTATGATTTATGTAGAAATTGATCAATTTTGTTCTGTACTTTCTGATGTGTTCTATTTATTGTTTATACCTAATGCAATTATGTAAATTGGATGGTCTTAACTATGGAAAAGTGATATACAAATAAAATGATGGTGAAATATATATCTATGACTGTCATGCATCACCCAAATGATAGTGTGACACAGAACCAGACCACATTTCTCTGTGTGGCTATACTCAGACACATGACCATGACCACATTTAGTACGAACCTGCCACATGCATCGCCACAGCCATTTGTAAGATTATGATACTTGGGAAAGTGGCAATTATGATGACAGGGGTGTTTGTGCTTATACATATTTTTTCTCTTTGCATTGTTTCATGCTATTTTCACTGTAGTCTTGTTGTTTTTTAAGTATTGTGGTTTTGTGCCAGATGCATAGCTGTCAACTTACAGATTTGAAAATAAGGGACCAGCAGCCTCGAAAATCAGGGATCAGCAGCCAAAATAAGGGATCAACAGTTACTTTGATAAAATACATATTTTGTTGCATGCAAATGGCTTTAGATACCTATTAGGTCCATAAATTACCATATAGCATATATTCAACACAAAAAACCAGCAACAATTTGTTGTTGACAAAGGACAGCTGGACATAGAAAGGGCCCCATTACCTTCAGTAGCTTATTTAAGGGACATCATCAATAAGGGACAGCAGCGGGACATGGCGCTGGGATAAGGGACTGTCCCGCCAAATAAGGGACGTGTGACAGCTATGGCCAGATGGAAACCACAGTCCTGTGTGTGTATCTGTTTTAGTTAAATCATAACTTGAAAACTATGTGCTCCTCTCAAACAAAGCCAATTTCCAGTGCTCATTTTGTGTGAGCTTGCTAATAAACAGGATTCATACATGATGACAGAACATGCCATACAACAGGAGAGTAGGGAACCTTTGGTCCTCCAGAAGTTGCTTAACTACAAATCCCATCAGCCTTAGGAATCATGGCCAAGGGCCAAGGATGATGGTAGTTGTTACTATGTAACCTGCATGTGCAACATTACATATATAAAATGATGGCTTTTTATCACAAATATTAAGTTTTGCAGAAAAGGCTTGACAGAAGACCAACTGATTCTACGTCTAAATGGATGTGATCTCTTTATCCCAATCAGTTGTAGCCCATAGTTCTTCTGTTTAATGTTTAGAGGCACTACAAGCTCATACTTTATTAAAACAAGGTAGATGTTTTCTTTCAGTTCAATATATTTAAATAAACATTTTTTCTTTGCTTTCAGTTCAACTTTATATATTTAAAATAAGTTACGATTGGGTATCTGTGTATATCCCACCTAGAAAACCAAATATTATAATTTAGATATATGAGAATCCTTAGAGTCTCATCTGAAATTAACTAACACACCCTGCATCTTTAACAATTGTGACAGATTTCAGTGCTAGAATGGGCAATGACTATGCAATAGCCAGTACATTAAGATAATAGCATCACGACTAGCAACAAGGTTCTAGAGCAGATCCTGAAGGAACATGACTGAATAAAGCTTGCTAAAGCTGAACAGACATGGATTTGGTTAATGTCTGAATAGAAGACAACATATGTGCTAGAACAGGGGTGGGCAGACTTATTTGATCTACCTTGCTCTTCACTAGAACACCTAATTTTACCAACCATAACCAGATACAAAAGAAATGCACTTATTATTAAAGAACAGAGCACATTCGGAGCCTATAAGTTTGTTATCGGTTCCAGAATTCAACTGAGTTCACAATCCTTTGCTCTCCTGGATAACTTTCTTCATTTCAGCAGCCTAATGAAGTGAGGAAAGGCCATTTTGTTGTTGTTATATTGTTAAATAATTAGGGGTCGGAAGCCTTTGCCAGGCCACTGTGGATCACTCAGAGTTCGGCCAGTAGATCTCTGTCTGCCTCATGCCCACCTCTGCTATAAAACAGATCACAAGCCAAAATACCCTTTCCATGTAGTTTATTTGTTTATGCCTGTGGAGTGAAGTCCCTCTCTGCACTGCAAGTTTCATGTCAAATAGACGTACTGACCAAAAGGCTGTCGTAAGTTGGCATTGTCATTATTTTATTATCACATCTACTGGAACATGTGTCAAGCTGCTAATCACATACAGCTGTAGTGTCTTAGGAAAAGCATGTGCACTGGATTTGTTTTAATGGGTTGTCGGGATTGCAAAAAAAAAAAAAAGTAATTGAAAACTGTCTGTTCACAAGTGTCCTAAGCACTTAGTTTTATTACTCAACTTTGTCTACAACCCCAAACCTTTAGCCCTCCACATGTTCTTGCACCCCAATTCCCATCAGCCTCAGCCAGCATGGTGATTGGTAAAGGACCATGGGAGCTGTAATCCAACAACATCATTAGGGCCACAGGTTACCCATCCCTGCTAAAATATTTGGCTTATGGATGCATACACCAATTTTCCTTGCTCTTTTAACACATTCTTATAGATGAGTGGTGGTGGAGAATCTGTGCCCTGCCCCTGATGTTGTCAAACTACAACACCCATTGGCCCCTGTCAGCATAGCCAGTGATAAATGAAGATGGGAAATGTAGTGTAGCAACATCTAGAGCCTCTTCCCTGCTCTCCCCCCTGCCTGTTATAGATGGATCAGGTACTCTGATTCATTTCAGCATTTTTGGGAATGGAAAGAAGGTGTAGAAGTGCTTCCAGATCTTTGCAGAATACAAGGATTCGTTTTTGTATACACAATGCCTGAATTCATAGTGGGTCACCCACTAGCATATGATATTAAATAATCCTTTATTTACAGAAGAAATGGGTAAACTGGCCCTAATGTGTTTCTCAGACTATTTAGGAAAAGGTATCAGTCTTCATGAAGTGCTTGTGCAGAATGCTACTAATGTATCAGAATATTTTGTTAAACCCCGAAAGGCCAAAGTTTTGTTATGACAGATGACATGCTTTGGAAGTGATGAAGATGACCAGGCAGAACCAGAAGTGCTGCCTCTTGTGATCTTGTGATTCTCTTTTAATTTATAGATGGCTATAGCTGTATGGAATATATATATATATATATATATATATATATATATATATATATATGATTGGGTTTGTGGTACATTGGACAACTGAGTGATATGGGGATTAGTTGATATGACACAGGATGAGAGAGCCAGGAACTTAATTTATACAGCTTAGAGAAAAAGAGATTAAGGGGATTTAAAACTGTATAAATATCTTCAAGGAAATAATATCAAGGAAGGAAAGGGATTTTGTGTATTACTGAGAGAGGTAAAGAAAAGTAATGTCCTCCAGCTAAAAATGGAATATTGTAGTTACTTAGTTCTCGTGTGTGGGCTTTCTTTACTATAAGAATAATGAATGAAATCACCAGCCAACTATCTGAGGTACATAATGGAGAAGGTGAAGATGTCATAGTCCATTTATCTCCACTGACCAACTTCCACTGATGTCAAACAAAAGGAATTAATACTGCTTCGAAGGAAAATAAATCTACCTATAATCAATATTTTGTTGTTTCATAGAATAAAACAAGTAAGATCAATTGAGTCAGTGGGACATACTCTGAAATGAGTGTGTGGATGTGATGACAGCTTCTGTTATTTCACAGTGGATAACAGGACCTGTAGAAAAATGAATTCACAATTGTACTCAGCCTAAAAATAAATAAAAGGGACTAACAAATAATATTGTGAATTTAGCATTGTTTGTTTGGATTTATAACTTCTTTATCTATAAAGGTTCAGGTGGACACATTTCATTTATTTGTGTAAAAGCATTTATAAATCACCTAATATTTTAAAAAGCTCTAAGCAGTGTACTATATATAAACAATGAATAATATATTTAAAATAAAAGTTCAGCCTAAAACCAGTATGAAAGCCTATAAATAAAGAAGACAAAAAGTCAAGGGATTCAAAGACCTAAGAAAGGGTCCAATGTGATCAGTCAGGGAAAGACTTTCCATACACCCATGTTCAGCCCACGTCTTCAGCGCCTGCATGGGCTGGGCGACCGGAGCACCTTCTCTGACCTTCCGATCACAGGAACACAGGAACACCAACGCAGCATTCCCGGGGAGTAGGTCCTGGTGCTGTGGACTCACATCTGCTCATGTGAGCACCCAAACTCAGCAGAGTAAACAGAAGCAAAGCTGTGGAGGTTTTGCAGCATACCTAATTTGTTTCTACCAATTAATCAAATAAAATAACATAACAAACATGTACGAGAGGAGCAGTTCTCATACAGACATCCTGTCTCTTCACAAGACAGATCAAAGGGGGGGGGGAGTATAACAGTACCAGAGATGGAAGTCTCGAAGAGTAGCTTCCGCTCCCTCCTTTCTCACAGTATGAAAGTAAAACAACATGATCAGGTGATCCTTGCAATGGGAGAGATGAAAATACTGACAAAGCCTATGGGGGGAAATGTGGGTAGAATTCAGCCTGGCACCAAGGGACATTATGATGGTTGTTGTTTATTGAGTTGGTAGTCACTCTATCTTGCTAAGTGCAACCCAATGTGACCTACAAACAAACAAATAGACAGACAGACAAAAATGCCCACATAGATACATTAAAACCAAGAAGAAAAATAAATATATTAAAAACTTCCCACCCGCTTCTAAAAGGCAACAGATCGTTAAAGGCCTAAGTCACACGTCATCTATGTTGATTATGCAGGAGAACCCATTTGTTCAAGTTTGCCATGTGTGCTCTTCTTTATGAGACAGGCAGACTGCACAACCAAGAGACAGTTCTCTACTGAATGTAGAAACTGCACTAGATCAAAGGGAACAGATCAGTTCCAACTGAGCCATCTCTGAAGAGCTGGTCAGTGTGTGGACGTGCTTATTTACTTGAGTTTAGTAACAGTGCACATTGATGCCCTGCTCTAAATGCTCAAAACTCTCCAGAAGAAAAAGTTCAGACTTGCTCTATATTGATCTTCCCATTTAATCCCATGTTTTGAATAATACATCACAAAAGTGACAGTGTTTTTATGATGCGTTAGTGTCATACATCATAACGAGCACCACTGCTCCAATGATGTATTACCCAGGCACTGGCACAGACCAGAAAGATAAATGTTGGCACATGGGCATATATGTATCATTTATCTAGAAATAGATCTAGAAATAGATTAATTTATATGTACTCTAAAACTTTCAGAATACATTAAAAAGTATACATCATATATAGAATATTTGTGTGCATGGAAAGATCAAATTTTCCTGGGGTAAAACTTGATGAGCTAGGCCCTGTATGTTTACTTTACTATGCATCTTTACACCAGAGATCCATCTCAAGGACTGTCCATTTCAAAATTTACTCAACACCAGCAAACCTTTCCCAGTCCCATGGCATAACTCTAGCATGGAAATAATTTAAGAGCATGAGTCCTACTGGCGAAAACCAATCTAGATCAGTATCCTGGACACACAATAGTCAGCCAAGGGCCTATGAGCACTAGCAGGGCCTGAGTGCAATAGCACTCTCTCTCTGCTTGTGAATTCCCAGCAACTGTTGTTCAAAGGCTTACTGCATTTGACTGTCGAGGTAGAACAGACTGAGTAGTTGGTAGATATTGATAACCTTATGCTTAGCGAACTTGTCAACTTCCTTTTAAAGCCAACCAAGTTGGTGAGCATCACTAGATGCAGGAAGAGTAAGCTTGCCACATGATTCTTCCCTCAACATGTTTTGAAATCTTTGGAAGCAAGTCGTGAATGAATCAGGTTCATAGACTTAACTGGTAAACTTGTTTCCTTCTGCTTTTCCTCACAGATACCTTTATCTTCCGAAAGCTGTTATTGCTGGAGACGTTTGATTTTTAAGCTAACTCTGCCCTCAACAAGCTTTAGGTGGCTCACAATGGGCTGGATCCAACTGTGCCCTTCAAGCACGTAGGTGATTTATTTGCATTGTGCAAGAATCGTGAAACTATATCCAGCAATGTTCTGCTTTTGCAAGAGCTTGTACAACCATTTGCATAAACAGAAACGTGTACATTGCTATATAAATTTCCTATAACACTGCATCTACTCATGTACAAGCTCTTGCTCAAATATTGGAAAGGGAAAGCCAGCAGCTATTTTCCTTCTGTTCACAGGTTACTGGATCCTAATAATTAAAAATGTATAACAAAAATAAACAAACAAATTGTTGAAATAATGAAAACAATAATAGCAGGTCAAATGATACCCCCCCCAAAAAAGATGCAGAGATCATCCTTCAGTTGCCAAAGGTTATCTTAACAGAGAGATCCTTACACAGTCTCCAGAACAAAGTAATAGAGATACAATTCAACACATATACAAGGACAGCTCATTACAAAGCCTGGGACCACTATCTGAAAGACCTTTTTACTTGCTGCAGGCATGCTGATGACTTTAGATATACCTTAATTAGAGCCCTATATAACTTTCTTAGTTGGGAAGAAGATTCATATAAAGAAATGTGTTCTATATGTATGCATGCCTAAATTCATGGAAGATTTTATATGTTCCATTGAGCATGGAAGCTCAGTTTCAGTGACCAGTTTCCATAACAGTCACAGCAGTCACTAGGAAGACTGTATCATCCTAGGGATTATAAAAGCATAGATAAAAAAGGTGAGTTCCTGATACTGATCAGAACACAGACAGTGTTATCATGTAATTGATGTAGATGTAGTTGACAAAGAACTCTCCTGACCACATAAGCCACCTGTTTCTCGAATAGCAAAATGCTGGATTGAGGACACCCCAAGGCTGCATATCTGACCTTATAGGACAAGTCAAAGGGAAATTGATTTTGTTTGTGATTATGCATAGACAATGTTATTGCATGAAAAAGTAGTATCACTCAACCAAATAAATGCAGTATGTAGACTTACAAGCCTTGTATTCAATAGTAATTTTTCTCCTAGTGGAATGTTAATTTGTATTTGAGTAACATCCGTGGTGTCAATTGACTTATCAATCAGCACACCCAGAACAAACAGAGCAGTAACTGCCTGGCCTGCCAAGTTTCTTGCCAACGCTCAGTCAATCAGAGAGATGACATGAATAATGGAATTTTTCAGATCCATTAGACCTTCAAGCTTCTGCTGGGTGCTTTGTACAGAAGATCACTTTTATGATGGAATACAGGGCATTCTTACATTATCTACATCTCCTCAAAAGGTTTCTTAAATTATCACCTGACAAATGGGAAATTGGGGCTGTTTTGATGCTTTGTTGATCAATACAATACAGAGGTGAAAACAAAACACAGATTTATTTGTTATATTAGGCCTCCTTTGTTGTGATTTTAATCATTGCACCTTGTCAGTGCACCTAGCTATCATGGAACAGGGAGGGGGGGTTCAGCAGAATGATTTCATAAGACCTTATCACCCTTAATTACAAAAGGAAAAAATAGCATACAGCATACATATGCAACACTGAATATTGAGTTTCCAGCATTAACCAGGGGAAAATAGTTAAGGTGTGCCAGTGAGATCCCAAAATGTTTTTGGATACTGTTATGTCTATTCTGCTGTGTGTGTGTGTGTGTGTGTGTGTGCGCGCGCACACACGTGTGTGTGTGTGTGTGAGTGAGTGAGTGAGTGAGTGTGTGCCTGCCTAGCTAGAGTTATAGTTTACTTATGAGGGGATATGTATTAACAGGAATTAAAGCATTTTGTATAATTGATCAGCCATTTTGGGATCAGTCATTGTTGAATGATTTGAGGAGTGCTGAGTAAAGTGTGTACAACACTTCAGTCTCCTATGACATCATTTTCTCAAACAAACAAAACAAAACAAAAATCACCAAATATTATGGGATGCATGCAATGAGGGCTTGTCCACACTTCTGCTTCTCCCTTGCCTAGAAAGCATGGGTCTGTGCAGTGTTCTGCTTGTCCCATGCTTTCTAGGCCCAGGTCCAAGTAGTTCTTTGTTTGCCCCTGGAAAGCACACACTTTACTGCTGGCTTAGAACAAATGCCAACCCACAGAAAACGTGAATACCATTTGGTCCGATGAGCTTTCCCGAGTGAAAGTGGGAGGGCAAATGGCGGTGTAGATGAGCCCCCAGTCAAAACACAAATCAGAATACTTTAATGAGGAACAGACTTTAAACTTGGTGAAAACAGTGACCAGTTAAGTACACACTGAGGAAATTAATCCTCAAGTGAACATTAGTTACATGCGTTGATTCCCCTAAATGAAACAGCTTCATTGACTGTTATTTACTAAGCTTGGATCCTAGAACAATAGGGAAGTAGGATCGTAGAATGCAACAACTGATTGGCTTGCAGGAAAAGACCAATCAGGCTCCAGGAGGAAGTTAATCAGCCTATTAGGCTGGTAGGATTGTAGAATGCAACAACTGATTGGCCTGCAGGAAAAGACCAATCAGGCTCCAAGAGGGAAGCAGAATCAGCCAATCAGACGGGACTAATTGTGTAAATAATGTATATAAAAGCCTGAGGTTTGGGGGGCAATTCAGTCACTGTTTTACAAGCTGCAATAAAGAGCATGAGATCACTACAGTGGTACCTCAAGTTAGATATGCTTCAGGTTACAGACTCCACTAACCCAGAAATAGTACCTCTGGTTAAGAACTTTGCTTCAGGATGAGAACAGAAATTGTGCTCCGGCGGCGTGGCAGCAGCAGGAGGCCCCATTAGCTAAAGTGGTGCTTCAGGTTAAGAACAGTTTCAGGTTAAGAACAGACCTCTGGAACGAATTAAGTACTTAACCCAAGGTACCATTGTACAGGACTCTGAGTATATTTCAGTAACCAAAGTCTATTCATAACAGTGGATCAACTCTGAGTATGCTTATACAGTTATGCTGCAGAAAGACAGTAGGACTTAACTCTTTTATACGTAGTATATGTATAATCATATTTTTGCATGTAATTTTCAAATAATTGTGCATATAATTAGTCAGCCTTTTTAAAAACAAAACAAATATGATTGACTTGGACATAAGCAAGTATTCAATGTAAGATGTGGTCCAGTATAAACAATCCTTGATTACATGAAACCACTAAATTCTGTGTAGAAATCATTTAAAAATTATTCTTCCTGCATCCCTAGTGATCATGTGCAATATTTCTAAAGCCACTTTTGCTTCATTCACTAGCTGGAGGGAGCAAATCATTTGTAAATTACAAGTCATTTGTAAATTACATTAAGAATTTCAACATAAAAATGAATCACGAATGGGGAAGGGATACTCTGCCTGCTGGCAGAGTATCGGCTTTGCATACAGAAGGTCTCAAACTGAATCACCAGCATCTCCAGTTAGGACTTGGAGAGATAACCCTCTAAAATCATTGGGAGCTTCCACCAGTCAGCATAGGCAATACTGAACTAGATAAACCAATGGTCTGATTCCATGCAAGGCAGCTTTCTATGTGATTATTTTCCCTGAATGTGGATAGGATATGGCTAATTACTATTAACCGAGGAAAATCAGGAATTAAGAATTTTCCAAGTTATCGTTCATTCCCTTTATTTTAATTTTTTTTCTGAGCATTTGTAACCCAGCGTCCTGTAGATTGACTCACCAATAGCTTTCCTTTGGACAACAAATGCAATGGGCCTGTCTCTTGGCTCAGATAGTAATTGTTCAATTTCCAAGGTTAATTTCAATGTGGAGCAGTAAATAGATTAATGCATACTGTTCAAATAAAGAAAACATTTATGGAAACATCACCATATGGACCCTATTTAAACAGATGATCTGATTAGCATAATGCCCAATGAACTGCAGCAGCAAAGGGTTTTGGAACAGGAGGCAACTTTCTGGACTTTGCCCTGCCATCTTGTACCACGAGAAAGGTGATTTGGCAGCCTATTACTGTGTGACCAGTATTTCATCACCTTACATGATGAAAATTGCCATCTGTACTGCTGAAGAGGTGTCCTTTCACGGCAAAATGGTTTCCCAATCTAGAGAAAGTTGGATTAAACAAGTTTTTTAAAAAAAAAAACACAGAAAGGAAAGGGAAAATTACTAATGAAGTCTGAAGTGGTAATTTTGCATAACAAGCTGCTTTAAGAGAGAAGGAATAAGAGTGCTTATAATATTTCAAGTGTGAGCCAGATGTGTCTGTGAATAATCTGTAACTATTTCTGAGCTGATTTCTTTAAAATTGAGTTTTAAATCCTGATTCTTGATTGTTTTTGTGTTTCCCTCACATCCACTTCTTATTCCACCACACAGCATATTGCAGAGTTCCCATTAAATTGGGCAACAAAACAGACTTTGCCAATTGCTGGTATTTTTAGTTGTAGCCTCATCAGCTTGCTAAATTATATAGAGCTTCATGAAGCGTTATTGTCTTCAGCATTTGATGAGTGAAAAACTGTCGATGTGGACAATGAGATGCAGATGCTATAGGACAGTAAGCTTACAGAGCCAGCAGCTATATTCCTACATATGTAGCTGGGCTAAAGGAACCCAGACAACCGTCTTTCTTTCCTTACCTGGCTAGTAAACACAGCCATGCATCAAATACAAAAAGATGATTAAAAGATGTCTTTCTTTTTTAAATTGCTACTTAATTCTTTTCAAGAATACAAAGTTAGGATCATAGAAAAACAAAAGAAAAAGAAAGAAAAATCCCCACAACAGCAAGAGAAACCAGTGAATAAGCAGTAAGCATTAACACATAGAAACCTTTCTAAAGTGATCTCTCTTGAATGAATCAACTTATTCCAAAGTATCAGTGATGTACTTGTCCTCACAACAACCCTATCAGCAGCCGGGCGGTTTGCAGATTGCAGAGCGCGCTTTCTCAGCCATTTCCAAGACCTTTTATCCCCAATTTACAAGTAGCGTCGGAACCCCAAAACCAATCATAACTCCTGATTATTTTTTGAATTCGCCAATGACGAGCTTGCGGACTAATCAATCTAACTCCTGGCAGCTGGACTCATTAAGAACCCAGAGCCTAAATCAAAGGGTTCCTCCCTTCCCGTGAAACTTATGTAGATTCACATTCTCAGGCAATCAAGGCCAGATAACATCACTGAGGGAATGCACTTAACTTCGGACCCAGGTGTCAAAGCTTTCATTAAATCAAGGGGTTTCCTTTCCCATAGTAAACCTCTCACACCCCGGGAGCCTGCTAGTCTGAGGTTAAAGGGACAGAACTTATATCCCATGGTCCTTGTGGCTTGCTGGTTACCCACAAGGCCTCACTCTTGCTGCTTGACCAAGGAATAGCTTCTAACCAAACACTAACTTTACTACAGCAATTTCAAACTCCAAGATAATGGCTAGCCAGGGAGACGTTCCAATGGCCGGCGGCCATGGCAAAGTAATTTTGACACACATACTCCCAGGGGTATGAGGAGCTGTCTCACTCGGCTTCAACCACCACCCATCTCTGGACCAGGTAAGCAACCTGTTTTGGCTCTGAACTCATATTGCCATGAATTTGGAAAAATAAACGTATAAGAATAAGAAAAATAAATATGAATTCATATATTCTTGTTGGGGAGAACTCCTAAACTTCCTCTTACCCCTTGGCTTCATTTAAAAAAGTGTTGTCTTCTTGCTTTGCTTCAGTTACTTTTGGACAAGCTTAAACTTTAGGTTTATTATATTTAAGTAATATTGACTCCAACTGAATCCCACCAAGTAAAAAACAACAAGTAAATGATAAAACCACATAAACATAATCAATTTAACAACCCAAGCATGCCATCAGTGCTGCCAATTGCCCAGGAAAACAAAAACACATTTGCTTGGCACCAAAATAATGGCCTATAGTTGCATTGAATGGTGCCTTTTTGTTCCCATTGCCACCAAATCACCACTACTTTTACTACCATAATTGGTCTTTCCTGATGGTTTTAAAGCTCTCTCACATTCCCCTGGAATTCTCAGTCCAGTCAGCCTTGCATGACTGAACCACAGGAAGGTTATAAAATAAACATATTCCAAGTGCCTTTATTCCTCAGTGGTATTTTTAGCAAATTCAGGGTCATAACTTCTGAAAACTCCAGGGGGCTAGTGAGTTTCCATGCTGTTTTTCTGACAAAATAATGGTGGGTAATCTACTATACAAATATTGGCTTAATAGATTCAGATTCAGTTTCAGTCATCTAAAAACTAGCATTAAAAGCATTTTCATATTGGTATATACCGGCTTCTTTAATGTAAACTTATTTGGGGGAGGGGATTATTTTAAGGGAAAGGTAAGAAAAAGGTCATATTTGTCCTACCACTTTTTTGCCTGTGGTAAAAGTCCCACATGCAAAGGAGTAAGGGCCCCAAAAGTCAATAGGACTTGTTCCAGAATAGACATTGCACAGTTAATGTGTCATTATTTCATCACACAATATTTTTATAGACATATAGTGTTGTGGGGGTGGAGGGAGTTAAGACTCTGCTAACCGCTGGATCCAGCAAGTGTTAAATTATAAGTCAGGCTAGCTTCCTGATGAGGCAATCACCTGGGTGATGGGCCATTAAGAGAACAAAGGATTAAGGGCCTTGGTGTGAGGCAATAAATGGGTGGAGGCCCCTCCCTCAATAGACAATGCCAGAGTTTGAAATGGAGATTTGGGGCAATGATGTGACCTAGAAATAGCAAGCTGGGAAATTTCTGTTTAAATCCAAGGCTGCTGGCATGGGAGAAACAAAATCCTGTTGGGGTGTCAGTACTGTGAACCCCTCCATTGTAGACTCAGGTTATATAAGTGTGTAAATAAGCCACATATCATAAGGACACTACAGCCTCCACTGTGCTTCATTTCCAAAGGAAACATGAACCCTGGGTAAAGTGCCTGGAAGCCCAGGAATTTCACGCCACTTGGAGATTGCGGTCGCATGCAACAATATCATGACTCCTTTCATCCTAGAGTTGTTACAAACAATGGATTCCAAATCACTGTTGTCATCCCACACTTACCTAGCATTGACTAGATTTCTGTGAGGATTTGTTTGCTGAGGCATACAGTTGCTCTGTCATCTCTTGATCATATATGAGGGGAAGTTGCAGTTGGGGAAAGAAGAGTGAGACTGCAAGCTACTGACCTTGAACACAAACTATGGTAGGGTACTGTAATATTTCAGGCCCACCAACTAATCTTCAGGATGAAACTCCATAAATAGAGGACAAATGAATGAATGAATGAATGAATGAATGAATGAAACTTTATTTGCGTCAGCCACAGGCCATAGCAACAAAAGAACATTGCAATATATACAGAACAGAAATAAAAAGTCGATTATATAAAACACAGATAATATAAAACACAGTCAAATAGTGGATCATATTGCGATTGCCCCAGCTAAAAACCCTGCAACCTTTGCTGTCACCTGCTCATCTTGATCTGCCAAGAGAAAGAACACTGTGGCAGTGGTTGGGTGACCTGGAATGGACAATAAGAGAGGGGTGATAATCTCATTCCTCAAGTCTTTATAAAGAGTGCAAGCCAGAAGGGCATGCACCACCGATTCGGTACTGCCATCTCCACAGGGACATAAACATTTTTCGTGTCGAATCTGTTGGAATCGTCTCTCAAGTACAGCCGAGGGACATACATTCAATCTTGCGAGAGTAAAAGCGCGTCTGTATTTTGGAATTGCTAGGTTATGCAGATTGGATGCCAGAGAATCAAAATGGGAAGGTGGATTTATGGCATGCCTTTCTCTGATGTCATTATAGATAAGGAGTGAGCTGTACATGGCAAATAAGCAAAGGGGAAATGGCTGCTGAGCTGCACCCACCATTGTGAGGCCTGAGGAGGTGATGATGATGATGCCTCTTCAGCTGCTGTTATTGGCTGTGGGTGCCCTATGATGTCACATAAGCACATGGCAGCTCAGTGGATATACAAAAGCGGCCCAAGGGGAAAGCCCAAGGCAAAGCTTGAAAAGGACACAGTGGACAACAGTTGTGTTATTCAGTACTTGGTGATCTCCTTCCTCAAGGAGGCAAAGTAGCAAATGGAAGAAGGCCATCATCCGCCAATGAGATACTGTGGAGCAATGAGAAGGCAAGTGTACCCGCTGAGCAGGACCGCGGCTTGAAAGCGGCAGATATCCATGGTTGGAAGCTGGTGATGGACCTGGCAGAAGCTGTGATTAGCATGTGGAAGGCCGGGATGCCGCAGGGCTGAAGGAGGCTGAAGTTTGTGCACGTAAGCTGGTTGAAATTCACCTTCAGAAGGCCATTGACAAAAGTGTGGATATTTATGGGTTGATGCTGGGGTAAGTATGAATGGAAAGTGTGGACATAGGTCACCCACCAAACACTGTATGCCTGGGAATTGCATGTTCAGATAGCGGTGCAGGCTGCCCTCCAGGCTCTGGGCGAATGAACCTCTGGATATTCATGGGTAGAAGCCACTGGAGGTTGGCAGGCTGGCCAGTGGAGATGGCTGGATGATAACAGTTGGATGAGGGCCATTCCCCTCACCATATCTGTATTTGCCTTTCATGGATGTCACAAGCCGACGAGGCTTTCCCCGAAAACAGCAATGAAGGGGACAGCAGAGCTTAAGCAAGCCATCTTCTACATCTAAATCAAGGTATTTCTAAATACATCTAAGCAACGTTCATGACATTCCCCTTTCCAGTACCAGGATGGGAGGCTGTGCAGATGCATCCCTAAGCAGTTGCCTTGGGCTACAAACTTCCTGTGATGTCACAAATGGACAGGGTGGCTGAGGGGAAAGAGGCTGTTACTAGTGGGAGGTGGCTGGAAGAAGGGAGAAACCCCAGTAGAAGGTTCAGGGGAAGCTGGGGTAGGTAGGCAGGGCCAGCTGGATATGCAGAAGTTGAATATGGGCTTACTCCCTTCTGCCTACTTGTATTGCCAACGTTTTGTTCTCTCATGGCTCCTGTACCTGTCTTGCCTAGATGGCTTGGCAAGAGCCCAAGCCCTTTAATGGTTCCTGCATTTCTCAGAGGAAAAATGTGTGAGGGTTTCAGTAACTAAAAAGAGGCACAAAGTGTGAGTGCCATATGATGAGACGACTCCTGGATTTTCTCTTGGAGGAATAAAGAACTTGCCAGAGCTCCTCAGTGAAACATAGAGAATATGGAGGGTGTACATTGAGACTGAAGGGAAGGCAGTGACGAATTTTACAATCCCTCATCAATTTTGAGCAAGCCTTAAAGACTTTTTTTATCATGGCCTTTAATAAATCTAATAAAGATCTGTAAATTTGATGACTGAAAGTTCTGTCCCTGAAAACACCAAAATTATTAGTTTGATAGTAGGTGACTACTTTTTAGAAGACTGTTTTAAACTGTTTCTTTTTAGAAGTTTTAATTGTAGTGATATTTATATGTTTGCCTCCCCGAACTGCTTCAGAGGAAGATGTGGGATTTAAATCTAATAAAGAATAATAATAAAGGGACTTTGGGTTATTTTCTTCTTATTGTATGGTATGCTGCTCTGCATACTTCAGATGGAAATAGATTCTTTGGAAGGCATTCTTGCCTTAAAAGCACTATAAAATTCTATTAAATAAATTAAATAAACCGGTAGCATGTTTGTGGCATACCTGGTATGGCACAAGAAAGCATCGTCAAGGGCATCTTCCTTTCTGAGGAAAACTATCCCTGAAATAACATATGTGATGCATACTTATCACCAGATCCTTCAGCTACTGTGATGTTGCTGTGATGTAATGCAATGTTCAGAAAGTTCTAACTGGTTTAGGAATTACTGTATCATCAGTGAAACAGAGCAGCATAGAAACATGATAGAAATACAAGCAGTAATTGTGAACTGGTAAATGAGGAACCAGAAGGAGGAGCCTGTAAGTCAGATTCCTCTTTCAAAAAGCAACATGACTTGTGGTCATTCTGCTGTGGGAGTATTAGAGTATTAGAGCTCCTCCAGTTATGGCAGCTCTTCCAATACATTGTCACTATGGCTATACACAATTCAAGCTGCCTTATAGACAAGAAATCAGCATCAAATGTTGATGAGCCAGTGTGGTGTAGTGGTTAAGAGCGGTAGTCTCGTAATCTGGGGAACCGGGTTCGCGTCTCCACTCCTCCACATGCAGCTGCTGGGTGACCTTGGGCCAGTCACACTTCTTTGAAGTCTCTCAGCCCCACTCACCTCACAGAGTGTTTGTTGTGGGGGAGGAAGGGAAAGGAGAATGTTAGCCGCTTTGAGACTCCTGAAGGGGAGTGAAAGGCGGGATATCAAATCCAAACTCTTCTTCTTCTGAGCTGGCAATATATATGCTTGCCCATTCAACACAAATTTGGATGGGCTTGGTATGATTTGGGGATATTCATGCAATACTCATGCATGCATGCCTTTCATCTCTATTTCAGATTCCCTATGTGTATTTGAGTATTACAGTAACTAGAGTAGTGGTAGCATTGCTATCAAGGTGGAATATGGCTCCAAACACTATGATGTTACATAAAGATACCTGTTGCCTCTTTGGTCTTCCTTTATATCTCTCTGTGCATTTTATTTCTTTTCAAACACTTCTGCTAGATTATCAACCTTGGCTTCTTACCGATAAATAGGTAAGCTCTTGCATGGTCAATACCAATATCCTTTCTTCACATTTTTCTCTAGGCCACACCCAACTGCCTTTTCACATCTCTATCTACTGAAGACATTTTGATTTGCAACCATCACCTCAAGGCTTTCCTAAGCGGCAGTGGGGCTGGCTAGCCTCTGTGATCAGGGGTGCCTGGGGTGCAGGTGCATGCCATGAATTGCACATGCTAAGTCATGTCCCCTGGCGCGCATGCACTATGTCATCACACACACCGGTGTGCTGAGGTCACTCGTGCACGTAGCAGGGCACAGTGACATAGCATGCACACACTGGGGGGAGGAGAATAATGATGAAGTGCACACACAGATGGTAGTGTGCATGTGTGGCTGCACCACACTTTGTGGGTGCCTGTACCCCTCATTTAAAATGTTGTGGGAACCAGGGCACCCAGGGCTCCTGAGACCCGGTGCCTGTGCTAAGCAGTCTGGTCCCTTCAGATTCATTGTTACTTTTCCTTTGATGAACTCTTGTTATTATATTATAATCTTTCAAGTCTCAGTATTGTCTTTGCTTTGCTATAAAGCTTCTCTTTACTGCTTAAAGTAAAGCAGTCATCACCGCTTTTTCACACCAAGGGTCACCTCACACCAGTGGGAAGCTGTGGACCAGTGCATTCCAGTAGTGATGGGGTACCAGATATAAACACAATCACAAAAAATTAACACAGACTCCCTCCTTCTCTTTTTCTCTTTCATGAAGCCACACACACACACAGAGAGGGAGAACTAGTACTCATGGGATCAGAAAAATATATTTAATCCTTTGTAATTTTGCTTCATCAGATCTCTCCTCTAGTAAGGATGCTTAGAAAACATCCCTATTTGAAAAGTTTGCCTTTGTGTGTCTCATCCTGGAAGTCTCAGTACCTGGAATTTAACTTTTTACCCATTTGGAATGTATGTGTATATACAAAGCTAGAGAGAGATAATATCATATGTCCTTGAGCTAACTTGGTGTTAAGCTAATGTCACCAAATGTCATGCTGTGAGCTCTGATCACGGCAAAGAGAGCAGAATGCTGGACAGAGCTGCAGAAATAACTTCTGTCTTTTGTTGCCACATGTACCAGCATGCAGCACGCTTTGCAGAGATCATTTGTACCACAATGCTATTTCACAAGTTGAGATGGGTCACAGTAGGGAAGCGCTTCCTTATATTATTTTCCATCAAAGGGAGCTTATACTTTTTGCCCATCTGAATAGTGTCATTAGACTACTAATTTACACTTTGGTAAAAGGGTCAGGAGTACTCCATTTTTTGATGATCTGATATTAGATTGAAAAGGGAAATTTTAATAAGTGCTGTAATTTGCCACTGCCCTTCCATCATTCAGTCCTTTTTGAATTAGATAGCTTATAAGACAAAAAAAAGTCCAGTGCATGGAATATTTCAAGGTGTTAAGTCTTTCCAGTACTAAAGAATTCATTTTCTTTCATCCTAATGGAGTCCCTTTCCTGTCCAAAACATTTTTTAAAGAAAGATTTATTCTTCTTAATATTATCTATCAATTTAGGAGGAGAAAATGATCCATACAGAACAGTCTATGTGACAACTAAATTATTATTATTTTGAAATCTACTCTTTGTAAAATACAAAAAGTGTATTCATGGATTATATTAGTATCTTCAGAAGTTCTGTAGAATGAAATATACAATCATATATATCAAAAATTATATAAAAGAAAATATTGTCAGGTGAAAGCACACAACAGATATAAAACTTATCATTATCCTGCTTGTTTAGAAACATAGAACACTGATTCAAATATTCCTAGGATCCACAACATTGTGCATTGAGCTGTAGGAACTTAGTATCTAACAAAAGCTACAGGAAACACATGCAGAAAGAAAAGTTAACACCTCCCACTGCATTTTGAAGCACATAGCTTCTCATAAATGTATATGAATGTGCTATTTTCCTTTTACAATTATATCCCACATTTATACCATCATGGAATCAAAGGCAGTGTACATGTGCTTCCCATCCAGGCACTGTTCATTGTGCTTAGGTTCAGCACAATGGTGCTGTCACATGCTTTGGGCCTCACCACCAAGATAGTTAATCTGTTCCATTGGAGCTTGAGGGTCACAGGGAAGGTGGCCATAGTTAGGCCAGGTCCAGATAATTCAGGATCATGGACAGTGATCCATGCAAGACTGCAAGCCAGTGCTGCCATAGAGGGCTTTGGTCTCAAAAGTCAGCTGAAGATAGCTGAAGCCTTATGTAAGCTTTATAAGGTCTGTCCTGCACTTGGCCCTGCCTCTCTGGAAGAGCTGACTGGGTAATTTAAAGGAGTCTCATCTGGTTTTTATCCATTAGCTTCTGAAGAGTTGTAAATGCAGAGTTGCTTTTGTGGATTGTCTTCTGAGTGCAAGGGAAATGTTCGGGCCATGTTCTTCACCAGGGCAGGTGTGCAAGAATGTATAGAATGCTTCTCCCTGGGTGGAGCAGTTGTACCTCACAGACCTCTGAGTCTTGCCTGTGGTATTATGGGACTCTTGGGTTGGAGGGATCCTAACATTAGCAGTCCTTTTATTTTGACAGGCATCCCGGCTCCTCTCTCCCATCCGTCTGACCTATTAGAATTTTCTTTCTGCAGATAGCCGAAAACAGCAGGAAGGGAGAAAATGAGATGGCAACATGGACAAAAGATGAAGTGGGAGCAGCATGGGGGGAGGAGGGTCAATGTAAATCCATTAGCAACTGCTGTGACAACATGGTCGCAGAACTACAAGTGGGTTTGGGCTATAATGAAGACCAAGGAACTAATGCCTAGATGACTCCTAAACCATTTTTTCACCTTAATTTTAGACATCAAGTTTGGAGATACCCTCTTAGAATACTTTGGCTTATATCCAAAATAGCACTAAGTCACTCATTCCATTAGTGCAAGGATTTATGCTTGTGCAACAGAACATCCCATCCTTTCCTCCCCTTAAGTGCCCCCTGAACATGTTGTGGGGAATTTTTCAGAACAGATTTGGAGAGGGTGCTGGGTAGACAGGATGGATGGATGAGGGGGAAGTTCCACTGTCCAAGCCTCAATCCTCATGTTAATGGAATGAGTGTACCGGACACCACCCACAGTGTTTGCTTAGGTAAAACAATTAGGATATAGGAAGAAATGTGTTTGGAAGCACTACAAGATAGGAGTGAAACTACAATTCAGCAATCTTTAAGTCTCATTAAGTTGCTATTCTGCGCTTTGGTTGGCCTTCCTTGGTGCAAATTTCTTTGTGGATAATTCTGGCATTTTGTAAACAATCCTATTTACTGGCTATGCTCTATACAGTTCAGCTTTATCAATACATATTATTACGGGTCACCTCACTCTCCCCTTTGGTTCATTCTGTTAAGTGGATCATATAAAATCACTATCTACAGTTTCCCTTTCGAGAGAGTGATTATACCAATCCAGTTCAACTGCTGAACTATCCTTTTAAATGATTCTCAAACTCTTGGAAGCTTTCCCAAGTGCAACTATAGTTATAAATACTGATTAAGTATTAAGTATGACCTTTTAAAGGGGGCAAAGTGGTGATGGTTTGTTATCAACACAGAGAATCTTGTACAGAAAAATATTTTCCTAGCCTTTTAAGTAACCTCTCTTGTTGATATTTGACCCATGCTTGCATCAATGTACTGCTGTGAGGATATGACTTATTTCTTAAGTTGTTGTATTATCCCAGAGAAAATGTCTTATTGATCTTCTATTGGCTCACACAGGAAAGAAAACATGCTTTTAAATTATGAGCATGCTACTATGCTTCTCTGTGTTGTGGTGGTCTAATAGATTATTCTATATGGCTTGCATAATTTTCACCCCAAAGCTTCAGGGGACAATAAGGAAAACTTAAGGTAGAGGATAAGATTTTGTATTTATTTTTTAAACAGACATAAGCATGTAAATGTTGAATCAGATCGAAAGATAAAGAAGTACTCTTGATGTTGATGTTAGCTGGAGTTTAGGCATGAGCTATATATGCACTAGACCATTAAAGCACATTCATATCACATTTAACCCCTCAAAGAATTCTGGGCAACCCCTCACAGAGTTACAATTCCCACTAACCCTTAATAAACTATGGTGCCCAGAATTCCTTGAGGGGGGAAATGCTCTTTAAAGGTAAAGGGTGTACACAGCCTCGATGTTGCTAAGTATAATGTTGTAAAGTATTGTAGTATAATGGATATATGATTCTATTCTATTCTATTTTATATTTGTTTCTATTGTATGATTGGGATGTAAGCTGCCCTGTGCTCTGAAATGGAGAACAAGCAGGGAGTGTTTAAAACGTACACTCCCTAAAATAACTAAATAATCCCAACCTCTAAAACTCAGTAAACAAATGCCACCCCATATTAAAAGGGCCATACGACACACAAGAACACCAGCTCAGTATTGTCAACACTGATTGGCAATGGCTCTCCGCATTTTCAGGCAGAAGTCTTTTCTAGCCCTACCGGGAAATTTCAGGAACTGAACCACTACCCCGCTAACTGAATTTTCTCATTTTTCCTACAGATTTTTCTGCCTTGCCAAACACTTTTATTGCAAATATGTTTGGGAGTCTTATTCACAACAGCACATACATAGTCCTCATGATCAAAATGGTTTCCTCATATCCCTGATTCCCATTCTTTTATTGTTCCTTGGGATGGCACTGTCCCATGTTCCCTTCTGCGGCTGTGCTAAGTTAACGTGAAAATCTCTTGTTATTTTTAAATGGGCAAGTACAGTTTTCCGCAATTTTAACTTCATGACTTCATGACTTTTGTGATCTCATGAGCACATTAGTATTCCTTTTTGAGCTGTGATTTAATCAATGTGCACATACACTAATGCACATTGGAAACCTGTAAATTGAAAACTGCAGCAAACTATACTTGCACTGTAGTTTGAATAAAGTTTTAACGTAAATGGAAGCATGACAGATCAATAATTCCATTATGGTGCTTGATATGTAAGATCACACAATTTAGACCTCCAAATCAGGAGGGAAAGGAATGTTATTTTACATGTTCCAGTTCCTGCCTGAATTGTTCCACACTTTAAGACACAGCATAATTAAGTATTTCTCTCTCTCTCTCTCTCCTCGGTAAAGCAATCCTATGCACATTTACTTGAGAATAAATCACACTGAACTTATTGGGACTTATTTCTGAAGTGACGTGTGTGGGATTTGGATGTAAAAATCATAGACTGTGCTTAACTATGCATCGTTCACACAACCACAGTCAGGCTGGCATGTATGAAATATTTATTAATAATTCTCTATTATATCTCTCTCTCATTGACAGTGTGGTTAACACTTTACACAGTATAAGAGGAGAGGCCCAAACTGAGAGGGTTTATGATACATAATTCATTAAACATGAAAAACAATATAGAACGAGGAAGGAACTGGAGCAGGGATAAGGAGGGGAGGAATATGTATTATTTCAAGTACATGTTCTTAAGCCTAGCAACAATAGAGCATGGAGATGGAGTGTGTGGCAAAGGTGTCATGAAAATAATGGATTTTGAGAAAGGATCTGAAGGAAAAGAGAGAGGCAGCATCACAGAAGTGCCCTGGGATGTCGTTCCAAATATAAATGGCAGCAAGGGAGAAAGGGTGTGATCATTTCAGAAAGCTGAATGGCTGAAGGGTGTGTGTGGAGCTGGGGGAGCATGGTCACAAATAGGGGTACGTGAAGATAGCAGAGCACCAATTTTTAAAAAGTGATCTAGCAGAAAGAGGGGTGTGTGGATCCAGAAAATTGTAGGTCCATCAGTTTAACTTTCATTCTGAGTAAATTGGTGGGAAGTGATATTAAAGAGATATAAACGTATAGAAGAACTAGTGTCACTGAAGAAGAAACCATCAAGTTCAAGCAAAGCAAGTCCAGTTTCAAAATTGGGAATATTTTGAAATTGAAATGTTCTTTGAAGTGAATAGTCAAGATCTTATTTTATGATAAAAAGCTATCGTGGTGGAAAATACCTCTTTCTTTGCTCCAGTGATATATGGAAATTCAGCCTAAATCTGAAAGGACTATTCAGAATAGAAAGGGGAAACTGACAAGTGCTTTCATTCCAGGAGAAAATGTGTAATAAATAAGAATATGAATTGGGGTGTTCATGAAAAGTATTGGGTAAAGGATTTGTTTGTGTGTTGTTGTTTTTTAAAAATAGTCACTAGCAGAGGGGAGAATATGGTTAATTTTAATGCAATGTCTATATCTTTGTCAGTGCTAGAAACCTGCAGGTACAATAAGTAAATATGACTGCTTGTAAGTTACATTTATTTGTGAACCTTTGTTAAAATGAAAGGTTCATTTATTACAGGCTATTATCCATGTATATAGAGACATCAAAGAAAGCTAATTATGGCCTTAGTGTTTAACAGGGGATGGATTTTCAAATTGCATTTGCCACAAATTGTATTTTGCTCTCAGATATTTGAGGAAAGGTTATAAACTTTATGAATTGCATTTCTTTGGGGGAACCCAAGCAGAAGACAAAAGAAATTGGCTGTAGATTAATATTTGCATTAAAACAACCAAAGTCTGCTTTCTGAGAAACAAATGAATGACTCACATTGCAGTCAATGGGCCAAATCTTGCATTTTTATATCAAGCACATTTTCTACTGTGGGCAATTTGACTCCACATCCCTACTTTGTGCCTCTCTGTTTGTTTTCATTATGTGAAATAAACTGGCATAAGTTAATTAAATTTCCCAATCTATTTGCTTGGTAGAAATATCTATATTGCTTAAGATAGAGGCATTCAGATAACTGGGTTGGTTTTTGCTTGTGGCCTTTCTGATAGCTATATGTGTTTTACTGTGTGGAAATCAGTTATCCGAAAGTTTCTGTTGAAAATAGCAAGAATCTAGAGCAGAACTAATCCCATGGAGAGAGAAAGTTGCCACATCACCCGAATATCTGGGATGTGAATCCAACTCACTTGTGCGCTAATGTGATTACGAAGTGCTCAAATAAGATTCAGTTCAGCTGTGGTACACTCCAGCCTATCAGCACCTAATTAGGAGATGTGAAACCAGTGGATCTCCCAATCTTGTTGAACTCCAGTCAGGTCAGAGATAGCAGAAGTTGTGATCTTCCAGTGTCTGCAGGGCCATAGGTTCCACATCCATGGCATATCAAACAGTACTAATAAGGTGAAGATTTGGTTCAAACTGGTGTATGAGGTCCATTGAGGTATGCGATGGTATAAAATGGGCCCACTGAATATTGTTTTGTGTAAACTTCATAGGCATTATAGTTGCTGGAGCCATGGTGTAAATGCATTGCTGTTGACTCACCTGTGGAAAATCAGCAGTTAAATCCAATGATGCATATTCTTGCTAGTTAGTAAGTTTAGGGGCTAACGACCACAGAGCTGCATTGCTGATAGGCAGAGACTCAGACCATAGAAATGTAAATGTAAGTATTTCACCTGCATGGTTTTTACTGCTGCTGTAGCTGAGAACCAATGCATGAGTATGAGTAAGTAAATAATATTTTAAACTTCCTTCCCCATCTGTTGTTGGAATCTTTGTTAAGTGAGATAAGAAAAGAGAAATGCAACTTACTTTGCAGCTGGACTTGTTCAAAAGAAAGCTTTACAGCCTAATTCCTATGCTCCAGTTTGCTGCCAAGGATGGGACTTTAAACTCTCTTCAACCCACCCCTGGGCTTAAGGGATAAATTGCAGTTAATATATTCTCATAAAACCCATCCCACACCACCTACAGCAGATGCTAGGCCACCATATTCCTACAGCAGATGAAGCTTTGTGGTTTCATAGAGGTGAATCATACACAGTATTAGTATGACCAAGTCTGAAAGGAAGGTCACAACATTCACTGTGATGGAAATAATAGAGATGTTTCCAGCTGCTGTCTCACCCTGAGTTTCAAGCACAAGAATGCAGAGAGGTGCAGCTCAAGTTGCGTGGACAGGCGGAGTCCCCCCAACCCCAGGCAACCCCCCGAGCGGAATAATGACTCAAGACAATGTGCTATAGGATTAAAATTGGCCACAACTTTATTAAGTTTCAGAAGTAGGGAGACCTTGGCTCAGGCACTGGGCGTTTATCCTTCCCAGTCCCCAGCCAGGGATCTGGGAGACTTCAGGGTAATCCAGAATGTGTGGGGATTGGGCTGGCTCTGGAGAACATATGTTCAAGCAGAGAGCCCACCCCCCATTTTGCCGCCGTTGGAAGGAAGAGCAATGACAACCTCTCGGCGTATGGCCAATGCCTCCCCTCAAGACCCCTTTAACAGGGAACCCTGGTATCACCGCCACAAGGGGAGCATGGGTCACTGCTTCTCCCCCCTCCCTTTAGGAAGATAAGACTAAAGGATTCTGCCCAAGGCCTGAAACCGCCAAAGTTGTGACGTTTTGCTACGGGAAAGGCAAAACCAGCCAAAGCAGGCAAATTCCTTTCCGGCCCTTCAACAGTGACCCTGACATAGCAGCACCTGCGTACCTGTGGAGAAGAGGTTAACCTACAAAAGAAGACTTAAATGAGGGAGGGGAGGGTGGGAGAAGCTCTGGAGCCAACTGCTGCTTCGCAGGTTAGATTCACCTGTTGTGTGGGCAGGGCGGTCCCTCCCCTTACCTGGCCATTCCCCTGGCAACGCCTCCCCAGATGGGATTGGGTGATTGGCTGAGGTAGGCAGAGACCTCCAGGTATCCAGCCTGGGGGAGGATGAAGCCAGCCCGAACTACCAGGAGTCACACTGGGATCCGGGGGGCTGAGCGCAACCACTCAAAAGGCATTTGATGTGGGGAGCGGTCATTCTAAATCTGTGTAGCTGAACAATAAACTGCTTTCACACCTTCCCTCCACGTTTATATGGAACGCACAGAAGGGGGAGGAATTGCACCACGCTTATTGTCCATGTTCTCTGATATCCATGTAGCTGCTGGCCTTATCTGTGCATTCAGCAGAAAGCTTGTGGAGAAACCCTGTATCCTTTCAGCTAAGCAAGTAAAGAGTCTTTCAAGCAATTGGGAGATGTGCCCCTATCACAATGTCTCTCTCACCCACACCTCCCATATACAAATGCAAGCGATCACTCCCTTATTTGGAACTTTACTCTATCACAAGGCCTGCCATGTATTACTATTTCCAAGTTATCTGGATTCTTGTTCAGTTAGCTTGTTTGCATCCAGCCCCTAGATATTACCAGACATAATGATCCCATCTTTTCCATTTGATCATATATGCAGGTATACAATCATAGCAAGAAATTTTAGCATAAATCAAGGGTATGCACAGAGATATAAGCATGGAAATAACAGGTGGGTATCACTTCCTTTACATCTAATGTCTTTTTTCAGAATTTACACATTCAATCAATGGGGCAGTGAGGCTCTACAGACCAGCCCTCCCCTCAGAATGCTTGGGCATAATAGCTGAAGAGGGATTCTATTTGGAGGCAATGTATGACTTACTCTGACACCTATTCCATATTTTGAGGACTTAACTGCATCAATTTTTGAACTGAGATAGCCATATGCTATAATAAATAATAACCTATAAAGAGATGGTGGTGATTTTTCTTAAGTAAGGATGGTTTCTTGAAGAGCCTCTGAACTGCTCTGATTCTGCACATTTTGAACTAATTTGACACAAACCTCTGCAGGATTCAGTATGTGAAAATGTGATTAATTTACAGGCACTGTGAAGGAAAGCAGTTATGATTATCGGTCAGGAAAGAAGAGGCATATATAGCACATCTCAACATTTGGCATGTAGGGAAAACAACCTAACCTTGGGAATAAGGAGCAGGATTGAGGCAAGTAACTGCTGTAGATCTTAGTGTCACTTCTGAGAGTGAAAGTAATTACTGGTTTGTGTTGACAGATGAAAATAAAAGGCTAATGTAAGTGGACAAAGTACATTCCATCACTGTTATGCTACCAAATTGACTCATATGCCTGGGATTCATGTCACTCTATTTATTTGATTTGACTCAAAATTCACAAGGAACATCACTGACCCCTTCTTTCTTAAAAAGAAAAAAGAGAGATCTGTACAGATTCTATATGTTCCATATTAAACCTATATATTCTATAGGTTAATCTACGACAATGCCTTGTTTTATTATAAGGAACATGTTTAGTATTTGAAGACAGTTCCCAATACAATATCTTTTCATATTTCTACTATTCTTGAACTGTGATTCATGCAATGAACACATGATAAGGAAGCAAGAATGCCCCAGCAGGACCACCAATACAAACATATTTGTTGGCCATACATTCGTGTAAAAAGAGTTCTCTCTCTTTCAGAGGAATGCTGAATGTGACTTGTGGAGATATGGCCAGAAAATGTGTGGTCAGCAGGCATAAGTCCTGTCTCATCTCATGCTTTCAGAGTAGACTTTCATGGGTTTCCCCAACAGAGTGAGACTCTGAGCAGTGTTTTTTATCATTATTAGTAATAAAGTGTCTTTCCTGGAAAGAAAGTTATGGGGGGAAATGTGTAGGTAGCTTTCTAAGTGAAACAAGCAAGACTGTCTGCTTCCTGTCAGTGTTTTTAGCCAATGATGAAGTCAGAAGCTGTTAAGGATTAATGAGTTGTTTGGGCACCAGGCAAAATGAATCTGCTGAGGCCCAAAGAGTCTGCAATTTGCTCTTCCTTTCTGCAGCCAGAATGTATATTTCCTGTGGCAGATTCACCTGAGATCAGGTAGTCTCCAGAAGTTATTTTCTGCAAATGCCACCACACATTAAATATGAACATATCCTAAAGAATCCCACCTCCCTGAAAAAGGCAAATGAGAAAACTCTGCAAAGAGGCTTAGGCATGCATTAAGAATTCTCTGTATAGTTAACCTACAGTATCATTGTAAACATGTCTACTCCCAGATAATTGGGTACAGGATGGCAGTTAGACTTTGCTTTAGGCTTGGCATTTGGGTGGGAGGAGGTTATCATACCTTTTAGAGATGTATACCAGACAGAAATTCAATGTTGAGACTTTTGTAGGATGGAAAAAGCTTCACTGTGACTTTATTCTCTCCCCCCCTTTTTGTTTGTTTGTTATGTCATGCTTCTTGTGGCAACCATTTTATGACCAGCACCCACAGCAATCTCTTGAAATTCAAAATGTGCCCACTGGTCCAAAAAGATTGGTGAGCCCTGGGATAGACCCACTGAAATTAATGGCCATAAATTATTCTATTAATTTCATTGTGTCTACTTTGAGTTGGATTAACACTGGCAACAATCTATTAAGAGACACTATGCCACTGAATACCATTCCCTGCAGCCTAACAACAGGAAAGGGTTATTTAGGCTTGCCATACGTCAGGAAAATTCTTGACATGCCTTGGTTCTTGGGTGTAGAAATGACGTCGGGGAAAATTTTGTCGAATGGGCAAAATGTGGGGGGAAACCCAGATGTATGGCAAAGCAATGGAAAAAGTAGCAGAAACAGCTCCAAAATCTTAAAATCACTATTTTTGAGGGAAGTTCAACGCCTCCCAAATTGGTTGTTCCCAAATTGTTCTAAAAAAACAAAACAAACTCAAGAGTTTTGGTGATTTCCTAAAAAAAAGCCCAACAACTTTGTGGGTGTCAGGAATCTTACTTTTTGAAATATGGCACCCCTAGGGTTATTGCCTGCTTCTGGATTTCCTGAAGGCATCTGGTTAACCACAGGGGGAAACAAGAGGCATGGTAATATGAGCCCTTGGTCTGATCCAGCTGTGCTCTGCTTATGCGTATTATGTAAAGGAGTTTCAGCAGCCATGTACACTAGTATTTGCATGTTTTACTAATCTCAGTCACTTGCTGCCATAAACATTGTGATAACTTGCAGTGCCAGTGTTCTTTCAGCTTGAGTGCATTTTGATAACCCTGTCAAGAACTCTGATTTAACAAGCCTATCAAATCTCATTAAAATCCTTGTTGTGCCCAGTTTATATGCCAATAATGTGTCTATGGATCATATTTGCAATGGCCCATTAACTATGCTTCTGATTCAGTATGTCATATGTACTGCAGTTAATCTGTGCTTATTCCTTTCTTCTGCTGCTGTTCTAATTAGGGGATAAAATACATTTGTAGCCATCTAAATTTGGTAACGTTTTTAGAGAGATGCCCCAAATTTCATGGGCTTCACCACGAAAGGCAAAGTAATACCACAACAAATATACGCTAATCACATATGCAAATAAATAGGATGTACACACAGTTTAAAATTGGTTAGACCTTGTGTGACCTTGACTGTTGCTACATCTTGGTTAATGTTATAACTAGTGGTCTGATTTTAGGGTCCAAATACTCCTGGAAAATTTATTGCTTTCCCAACCTTTTCAATATCAGGCATGCATGCAGTTATATTTCATGGAGAAAAACCTGGAGGTAGGAATCACAATCATGGACTAAGAGCCAATACAGGAAAGAAATCAGAGACAGGATTATTGGGAGGGATTGCTACCCTTCAAACAGGTCCTGACCCTTTAAATAGAAACAGAAAAATGAGCAGGTAACAGTTTTCCAGACCTGGAGATGTGGTGTAGTTTTTGCTCCTAAATTCATGAAAGCAAGGCTGGTCAAAACTAGAGCAGCCTCCATTTGAAAGACTGGAGGAAGTCTGGTTTAAATGTAAAGAATCATAAGAAGGGCGAGGAAGACACTTAAAATTGCCCATGACAGTGAACACTTGGATATCAGACTGAGCATGCACACAGATCATGGTCTTCACCAGTAAAGTGAGTTGTGGTTCGAGGACCCGACCCCCGCGAAGTGAAATGAAGACACAAGGACAAGTGATATAAGGTTGATGGGCTAGAAAAGGCCACAACTTTATTGATTACAGCAATGAAAAGGTATTGGCTTAGGCATTGGATCGAAACAAGTGGGTTTATTCACCAGTAGGTGGAGCCTGTTGATGCTAATCCAACTATAGGCTCACCCCTGCTGTCACCGAGGGTCGTGCCATGGCCTCCCGCCAAGCAGGCATCGGACAGAATACACGACCGCCAGATTCCTTTAACGGAATACCCCTAAAAATTGAAGGCATAGGCGATGGCCACACCTAGCACTTCGACACACAACACATTATTCCAATGCCTAACCTACCCACCAATACCACAAAAGTTGTGACGATTGCTACGAGGTAGGCGAAAAAACCAAAAAGCCTAATGCCAAATGGAAAAACTCCTACCAGGCCCCCCGGGCAACCAGGGCGACCAACCTAAGGTCCATAGCAAGGCCAATGACCTAAGCCCTAACTAAAAGGGAGTGGAGGGTGGGTGACTTGCGATGGGACGCTGATGAGGAATGAGGCCAGGGAGAGGCTGGCACTGCAGCAAAAGGCTGCTGAACACGCCCCCTCCACGGCACCTGGTTGGGTGGCCATCGGGGGGGCGTGAGTGCCAGCCAGGTGAGCTGGAGGCAGGGGGCAACGCCCCCTGCTGGGCGGTGCTCGGGCTCCCGCCCACAACCACTCCCCTCTCTTTCAGGGAGGAGAGTCTTTGTGGTTCGAGGACCCGACCCCCGCGAAGTGAAATGAAGACACAAGGACAAGTGATATAAGGTTGATGGGCTAGAAAAGGCCACAACTTTATTGATTACAGCAATGAAAAGGTATTGGCTTAGGCATTGGATCGAAACAAGTGGGTTTATTCACCAGTAGGTGGAGCCTGTTGATGCTAATCCAACTATAGGCTCACCCCTGCTGTCACCGAGGGTCGTGCCATGGCCTCCCGCCAAGCAGGCATCGGACAGAATACACGACCGCCAGATTCCTTTAACGGAATACCCCTAAAAATTGAAGGCATAGGCGATGGCCACACCTAGCACTTCGACACACAACACATTATTCCAATGCCTAACCGCCACCCGAGCCAAAGGCTCGCCGCCAATACCCTCAAAGCTGCAACCAATCCCAGATACTTTTGATGACACTAGCTAACTAAATGTCATTCCCCAAATCCGATAGGTGGACACCGTCATTCCGGTATAAAGCTTGGTCGCCAATCCGGATACGGTCATGATAAATGACTTGGCCATACATAAAGCGCACTCAATGGGCTACCGCCCGGTTTACGAGTTTCCTGGTTCTTTCAATGGCCATACAGCTTTGCGCACCGCGCCAAACAGTTCTTTTCAGGAAGGAGGACCAGAACACCGTCGTTCTGGGACACAAGGCTGCAAATGCATTCAAGTCTCTTTTTATGCTCCACAACAAGTCCACACTCCTTCTGTTAGCAAGGTCATTCTCCCCCAAATGAATCACAAGGATGTCGGGAGGGCCGAACTTGGCTACTTTCTCCCACAGCAATGGCATCAGCTCCTCCCAACGCATGCCTCTTCTCGAAAACCAGGAAACTCAAACACCATGTGGAAGGCCAAGATTGGATGCAAGACCGCAGCTCACCGCTTGTACGCGGGCCCAATGAACTATACTGTGGCCGCAAATCCACACGCTTCTTCTGAGCATAACTGGGGGTAAAAGACAGAAAGAAAAGGCGGGTAAGTAGGGTAAAGCGGCAGGTCGCATACTAGTGAATATAAGACTTATAAGCATTGGATTTCCACCGGCCCATCTCTTTGATCCTGTCCGCCGGTAACCCCGGGTGCGCAGCCGTGGTTGCGGCGCCAATTCTAAAGGAGTGCGCAGCGTACTCCTGGGAGGATAGACCACAAGCCTCAATAGCCTTGCGAAGCACTCTGGTGAATTGGTGCCTCAACAAGGGTGACCCATCTTCGTGGACCAGAAACGGACCCGGGCCGGGCGGTCTGAGGTAGAGGTACCTCCTAGTGTCCTTTACCGGGCATGGGCCCTGCTGTGCCGACGCCGTGAGCTTAACTAGGACACCCTTACCCGCCTGATCAGTCTTGGACTGACGTAGACGCACTGTCACGGTAGTTTCGGACAACTGCACGTCCTCGCACAGGAGGCCGCGTGTTGAACCTCGTGCACCAACTTCAAACACCACCTCACCAACTCTGAGCGCGCCAAAAAAAGGCGATAGCGTATGCTGCGGAAAAGAGACGTGCCTCGAACCTGGACCAGCAAATTGACCTGAGTTTTATGCGTATCTGAGATAACAACCCGTAAGAAATCGGCTTACGGCTCTCGGCCCTGGGAGGTTGCAACCTGCCCCAACCCTCAATGGCTCTACGGATCAAGAAGTCACTACACGGGTCATGAGCAAATGTAGCTTTTGAAAAGAAGCTGATGGCGGCTACGTGAATCTTTAAGGTTTAGGAGCACGTCCCAGATCATCGAGATGGGAAAGGTACTGCAAGACATCGTCAGTGGTAGGAGGTACGTTATGTGAGAGCCCAGATAGCCCAGACCTGAAACCAAGGAAATCACACCAGGCCTTCTTGTAGGACCTGAGAGTGGAAGGTGCCACGGACGCTAATACTCCCTATATCACTTTGCGTCTCCAACGTTCCACAGGTACTCCGGAAAGGGTTCGGGCAACAGTTGTGCTCCAGGTGCAAGCGACCGGAAGCGAGGTATCTGAAATCGAGACAAGGCATCGGCTATGTCATTATTGGCTCCGGGTAAGAATTTGGCTGAAAATATTATGTTGTACTCAAGGCACCGGAGGACGAACGCCCGCAGAAGGGAGGAGACCCACTCAGACCGAGATGACTGCCCGGCTAGAATGTTCACCACCGCCAGGTTGTCGGTCCTGAAGCACACGCGGTGATCTCGAAACTCTTCCGTCCAGATGTGAACGGCCACCACTATTGGAAAGAACTCAAGAAAGGTGAGATCCCGCGTAACCTGCCCCAGCCCTCGATAGCTCTGCGGATCAGGAAGTCACTGCATGGATCGGAGGAGAACGTGGCCCTAGCGAAGAAGCTAATGGCAGCTAATGGCATGTATTTTAAGGTTTTAGGCGCACGTCCTAAGTCATCGAGGTGTGAAAGGTATTGCAGAACGTAGTCAGTGGTGGGCGGCACGTTAGGCGAAAGCCCAGATGTCCCAGACCTGAAGCCCAAGAAATCGCACCAGGCCCTCTTGTAAGACCTGAGAGTGGAGGGTGCGACAGACGCTAATACTCCCTTAATCACTTTGCGTCTCCAACGTTCCACAGGTGCTCCGGAAAGGGTTTGGGCAACAGCTGTGCTCCAGGTGCCAGCGACCGGAAGCGAGACATCGCAGAAGGGAGGAGACCCTTGCAGATCGGGATGACTGTCTCGCCAGTATGTTCACCACTGCCAGGTTGTCAGTTCTGAAGCACACCCGGCGATTTCGAAACTCCTCCGTCCAGATATGCACGTCCACTACTATTGGAAAAAACTCGAGAAAAGTGAGATCCCGCGTGATGCCCTTGCCCTGCCACCCCGTTGGCCAACGTTGCGCGCCCCATCGGTCCCTGAAATACAAGCCAAAGCCCAGGGACCCTGCCGCATCTGAATGGACCTGAAAATCTGAGGACAAGTTAAGAACATCCTGCCATAGGGATACTCCATTGTAGTGTTCCAAAAATGTCACCCAAACCTCTAGGTCGGCCTTAACTGTCTTTGGAAGACGGAACCTGTGGTGTGGGTGCTTGAGACCCACTGAAAGCCTGGCTAGGCGGGGAAAACCACTCTACAAGCAAAATTGAAATGACCTAACAGGGATTGTATCTGTCTGAGGGTGATTTTTGTTAGTGCAAGGGTAGTATGAATTATTTCCTTAAGGGTGTCAATCTTCTCCTTAGGTAAGTGGGATGATTGGGCAACTGTGTCCAGCTCTATGCCCAAGTATGTGAGGCACACAGACTAACTGAATGTGGATGTTCATTATGCACTGTATCATAGTATAGTACAGTGATTATAAGAATATCTGCTTGAGTATACGTTTTCATCATGTGTAAAACTCATAAGGAATAAACAAATAGTTCTATATTGTGATGAAGTAACTCCTAGAACAAAATTGTACGTTTTAGCTTCAGAAAACCAGTTGCTTCTAGCCAACATCCTGTTGCCAATGTAGCTAAAATTTTAGCATTTTTGATTGTTAGTTGATAACAAGATTGTTAGTATGACAAGAGATTGGTGGGATACTCTCCTACAGATTTCCAAAACTGTTGTACAACAGACACAGCCAGGACATTCCAGAACAATTCTATCTGATACTGTAAATGTCAGGTTTCAGTTTCACTGTAGCTAGACAGAACTGCTACATATGCAACATGTTCTAGAAGATTCCCAAAGGTGAGCTCTTGGCCAAAGCATTATCCACTTCAGTGAAGTGTTATTTCTCACAAAACTAGCAATTTGTTTACTAACTATACATGTTCCCTAATATGGTTAAAGCATTGAAATTATGCGATTCCGACTGTTGGGCTTAAAGGCTTACTAGATTCTAGGACTAAGGACTAAATCAGTATTGTACTTCTTTGCAATTTTGTCCACAGCTGCCCTGCTCATTGGGAGAACAGGAAATGGATCTGGAACACTTCAAAGCAGTACCATTGCTCCCATGTGTCTTCCTGCTTGGGCTGTCATTTTGTTAAAGCTGTGGTCTTGCTCTTGTAGTTGATCTGGGCGGAAAAGGCAGGTTCCCCAGGAAAAAATAATTCCTGTATGAGGTGTTATGGGATGATACATTTGGTTGCCTAATTATCACAAAAGGGGGGTGGGTCTGGGAAGGGGTGCCTCTGTCCTGGAGACCAAGCAGGGGCTAAGTGGCGGCCCTGTTGGGTTCATCCCAATTAGCTGTATGCCATAGTGTGACTCCAGAGGCGGAGCTAGCTGATCTGGCACCCGGAGTGGCACACGTGGTGTGCACCCAGGGGTGGGGCTAGCTACCCGTGGGGTGAGGCGAATGTCCTTTCCCTTACTGACTTCTGATTAGGAGAGTCCTTCGCGGTTAAGGAGCCACTACCGGGATTCTGAAACCCTCTGAGAAACCCTTCCAAAGATAGGATGCTGCACTTCTGTCTGGATGGATAGACAAGAGGTTGAGGAAAGGAGAAAGCTAAATTGGAGAAAATGGTAGACCCAGAAGGACTTTACCGATGGTTCCCTGCTGCGGGGGCTCATCTGGAACTAGAGTGGTGGAAGCCCTGACCTCCCTGAAAGGGCCGCTTCCCTTAGTAACACGCCGTGGCTGGGTGAGCCCCTGCACATCTCTCACACTTGTGCGGGTACTTACAAGACTGCCTTTGGCATTGCCCTTTATTGAATTACCAGCACACCTTACGTTTTAAATCCTTTCTAAGGTCCAGCTTTCCAGTGTGATACACCTCTGATGGCTTCTTCCCGACATACGGGCTAACTGCCAGATGCGGCGGCCTCCCCAGAAAGGGCGTAAGCCATTCTGACTCATCATCACCGGCTGATGAGGTGTCTGATTCTGGAAGCTGGACCCTGGGCTGCCTATTCTGCAAAGAACTAGAAGAACTGGAAGCAACCAGGCTATTGATACGGGCCGGCAGCCTCCACGCAGGCGCCCCGATGCGTTTCTGAAAGTCGCCGAGCAAACCTGAGACCTAGTTTGCACAGCCGCCGTTCCTGTCTGAGGGCTTGGGCCTGCACCTGGGTAGTTTAAAGGCTGACCACTGGTTTGCGAAACAAGGAAGTAAGAAACACAAGACAAATAGAACTAAAGAATAGCTAGGAGAAAGTGCTGTTCATAGTCAACAATGAATGATCTGAAGGCATTGAGGAACTGCGAAATGGGTTTGGGTTTATTATTACAACGGTTGCCATGTGCAGTGTGTGCTGGTACTGCACCCGTGCGCTTCCTCTTGGGCGCCATGAGCTGCTCTGTGCACTAGTAAAATGCGCCTATTTATTTCGTCACTAATTATTTTATATTATTTTATTTTAAATTTAATTTTCATTTATTTATTTATTTATCTATATTTTTAATATTAATTATTATTACAATTTTTTATTTTTTATAATTATAATTATTTATTATAATTATTTATTATTATTTATTTTTCAAATTTATTTTATTTTATTATTTTATTTTATTATTGTTGTTGTTATTTTTAATTAGTGTTAATATCACCAATCAATTAATAACTTGACTGTAATTAAATGTCAGTGTACAATTATTGTGTATCAATAAAGTTCAGAGCACGGTTGATGAATTAATCATTAAGCGATGGTATCTCAATTAATAGCCAATGGATTTATAGCTATGAGTAGAAATTACTATTATCAATCGCTCCACGTAACTGCTGACAAAATGAACAAGCTATACGTCACTTAACTGCACCGCTTGTATTTATTTATATTTATTAAATCACAACCCAGCAAGAGTTCAAGCAGCAGCGCTCAGCTACATATTAGCACCTGGCTCCAAGGAACAATCCCATACACAAAGGAACCCCAACTGCAGTCAAACAGAATTAGAAGATAATTGCCTACAATAAAAAGTTGCCCCTTTTAAATGATAGGCAAATCTAGGCGCAAAGCATTGCCAAGTAATCAAACAGAATTGAAAATAACTGCTTACAAGGAGATGCTCAGAAGCTGCAGCCAACTTAAGAGAAAAGGAAATCAATAAGATTCCAGGCCCACACCAGCGGCCCTCTGGAAAGGAGGGGTGAGGTTGCTCTTAAACTTACACCAAACAAAGGAAACTTTGCCAAACAAAGAAAGTAAATTTTTTGCCCACAAGGTCGGCTCAAGACCAGTTGATGAAAATAAAGGTGCTTAAATAGACAAAAGACTGCAATTGGTCAAACTGCTGGTTAGTTAAACTGACAATGCAACTAGAGCTGCTGAACTTCCAGGTGCTTAAAAGACAATGCCGAGCAATCAAGCCTGCCCAGCAGTTGAAAAACCTGTCTGGTAACTGTGATGACTCAGGCAAAGGGAAATCCAAAGACACCTTTTTTCTTTTCTTTTTATCTTTTTTTTTTTTTAAGGTTAATGTGATGTATCTCTTTCCTGAAAGGGTGGGGGGTGGAGGGAGGGAGGAGGGATGGAGGGAGGAGAAGGAAAGTGTGTGGGGGGGAGCTTGGAGGGAGGAGGGGGTGGAGGGAGTAAAATGACGATGCGGGGCAAGGAAAAGTTTGAAATATAAACCGTGAGTTAACCTGGACTTTTTAGTAAGGTATTATAAGCCGAAACCTTTTTTGTTGTTGTTGTTTAAAAGCAGTTCTTGTGGTGTTTAGTGTCACTGGCTTTTGCCGTAATAAAACTTGGAACTTTAAAAGCAGTTTTCTTTAGGGAGCCTGTACTGGCAAATGCAGCCAATGACAAGAACCAGGCAAAGGCACACCTTCAAAGGTTCTAAACGTGCAGTGCTGAGGAATGGTTCCCTGCTCATAAACCCTGAATTGTCCACCCCAAGCCCTGCCTTATTTCTCCCCCCAAACATCAAGCGGAGGGGGGGTGGCTTAGAGAAACCAAGAGGGGTGAGGTTTAAGTGCACAATGTATTCCAAGCCCCAGCAGCCTTTAAATTTTACAGTGGGCTCCCGATTTAAGTGGTACCAATGGAAGGGGTGGCAGGGTAAATTAAACCCACACTAGAAGAGTAATAATCAATAAACGGCAGGCACAAACACACGCTGCAAGCACACACACACGCACGACTTAAAATTGGAGAGGAGCCCTGGGGATCATCTAGTCCAACCCCAGCAATGCAGAAATATTTAACTGTCCCATACAGGCTCTCAAGGACAATGGAGGGGGAAAACACATAAGCACCCTGGCCAACAAATTAAATGTAAGGCAAACCCTCTCAGTCACCCAGACCAGCCATGCAGGTGGACAGGCAAGGGCAATAGAGGGGAAAACATACAAGCATCCTGGCCAAAAATTAAAAGCACCAGGAGTGGGGGGAAATAGAAGGTTAAATGTAGGTTTTACACGGAAAAGAGGACACAGCAAGGCCAACCTGGATGCCTGGGTTTTTAAAAGCAGTAAAGCAATGAGCGCACGCAAGCCTCTTAAAGTTAAAAGGCATGCAAGGAACCAGACCCCTCCCCCGACTCCAAACCTCATGACTCTTCTCTGTGATGACTCTCCTAGCTGATGATGACTTGCGATGGGACGCTGATGAGGAATGAGGCCAGGGAGAGGCTGGCACTGCAGCAAAAGGCTGCTGAACACGCCCCCTCCACGGCACCTGGTTGGGTGGCCATCGGGGGGGCGTGAGTGCCAGCCAGGTGAGCTGGAGGCAGGGGGCAACGCCCCCTGCTGGGCGGTGCTCGGGCTCCCGCCCACAACCACTCCCCTCTCTTTCAGGGAGGAGAGTCTTTGTATTTCTATTCAGTATGTTCGATAACAGTGATTTTTGTAAATGTGCAACTATGCATATGAATTGACACATGCACCCTTATATTTTTTTGATGATGTGTTAAGTGGCCACCGTAATCAAAACAGTGGCAAAACATTAGGTTCCGCTGATATCAGCAGTGAGATGCAAGCATTATGTTGAAGGATCAGGAATAGCAGATATAAATGAGAAAGGCTTCTGGATTTTCTCATCTCAAGACCTCTCTCATTTATAAAGTGAAGACAGGGTGCTGAGGACATGAAATTTCCTTTGGGTCAAGGTTTCAGACCAAGCTAGACTCATATTTGCTAGGATCCTACCTGTCTCTGTAAGAGAACTTCTTTGCTGCAAATGCCCACAGCCTGGAGGACAACAAAATATGGATGCCAGCTCACTTAATTTATTTTTTTGTCAATTATGCTTAGCTACGTTATTCATATTACTGTATTTCACATCATAGGATATCATGGGCCAAAGAAGCATGACATAAAAGATCATCTGTTCTAGGATCTTTTCTGATATCGACATCCTGCTGGCTGGTCGGTAATTACCTGGGTCTTCTTTTCCACTCTTTTTGAAAAAGAGATGATTATTATTATTATTATTATTATTATTATTATTATTATTATCATTTATTAAATTTGTATACCACCCTTCATCCATAGATTTTAGAGCAGTTCACAGCACAAAAATACAAGATAAAGAGGCAAAATACATAATAAAAGCAAGAACAAAAGCAAAATAAAACAATAACCCCCATCGCCTCCCACAAACACAATTAAAACAGTCTAAGATGTTAATCAGCCCAAGGCCTGGTTGAAAAGGAACATTTCTGCCTGGTGCCTAAAGGTATATAATGAAGGTGCTAGCCAAACTTCCCTGGGCAGAGTATTCCACAAATGGGGAAACAATAGCATATGCCACTTCTTTACAATTAGGCCTGATCCCTGGGCATGTGGGTAGGTGGGCTGGCTGCCACCATGCTAAGGTTTCTGAATGTTAGAAAGACTGGAATCTTATTCAGAAGACAAGGGAGAATCTCACAGTTGTACATGCCAAGAATCTCTAAATCTCTGACAAAAAATTCTAGACAGAATACAGATCACAACCATCTCTGCTTGTTATGACAAATGTTTTGCTGCTGCAGCTGTGAGGAGATTAATCATCCAAATGCTATAGAAAAATGCACACTTACAAGTATCTGTCCTGGACCCAGAAATTAATAAATAACATTATTATTTTAATCTTCCAGCAGATGGAGCTCTCTATATTAAGTACTGTATATACACTTATATGTACATATCTGTTTATAAAACAAAAACTAGCATCCTCCCCCTGGAAGATTTGATGAGGGAGAGAGATGGTTCAGAATACAATATCTAAATGCTAAATACTCTGTTTCATACAGACTCCCCACTGCTGCATTGCAAAGCACTGATTTGTGACTTTGATGGGTTATAGCATGCTCATTTATTACTTATATTTTGCCTCTCTCTTTTTGTCCTACCTATCTTTGAATGTATCTATTTTATTTCATTCTTCCCTCAGCATTGGAGTTACTAGTTGGAAATCATTATATCTGTGGAAAAATAATGATGGTGTTGTGAAATTATGGGTCAGAAGATTGTGGCGATGGGACCAAACTATTCAATCCTCTGGGATAGAACAACTACCTGAGATCATTTTAATAGTTTGTAATACTTGATTTGACTTACCTCAGGCCAATGGTTATATCTTACCTCCATCATCCCTGATGTGTATTAGTCTAGTATGACTGAAGTCCAGGCTCAAAAGAGCCCATGCAGGACCAAGCACTATGCAACAGGAACAGTCTACTTCATGTACAGTAGAAGCAATAGTTATTTCTTGTTTCCCAAAGAAATTAGAGAGAGAGAGAGAGAGAGAGAGAGAGAGAGAGAGAGAGAGTGATGTAATGAATAGCTATAACCTTCTTTTCCTGAGTGAAATGCATATGTCAAACTGCAGATAATTGTCTCAAATATAGCAACAAGTTGGTTCTTGTGGATCTGTGAGAAAGAGGAGGAAAATAGAAACCTATTGTACATCATAGTTAGCTAGCTATTGCCCGGAAAACAGTTTTGAAATATAGCCAGGCTCTGTGTGCAATAACAAACTAGTCAATGACTTTAATAGGGGACTTGGAAGTGGAAGGACAGCTGACACATGTAGTTTGCAAATGTCAGATTAATGGACCCTAAAATTACTAGCACCCTGGGCAAGAAGTGCCTTTGACACCCCACATGATAATTTCTGGAGCATTATCAAGTTCTGTGAATGATGCAAGACTGCCATTGTAGCACCCTGCTTGTGGTTAACGCTTAGCTGGAATGAAATATTCAACGCAGCAATAGAGAAATTAAAATAATAATTTATTTGTCAGACAAATAAATGATAGGCACAGTGGTATATGGTTACCAAAGCTCTGCCCATCCTCCAGCCCTGATGGCCAGCACTTATATTTCCTCAGCCCAGCCCCCTTGCTCCTCCTTTGGCTGCCTCTGTCCAATCAGCCTGGTTGAAATTCCTATTGGCTGTTTGCTAGAACCAATCATAAAAGATACACCCATTTCCTATTACCTTTTATGGGAGACAAAGAGCTATATTTCCTTCTATCCATAAATGGCAAACAAGTAGCCATATATCTTACATTTGCCTCAACAAGGCACCTTAATTACCAGATCACCTTTTGCCCTTGTTGCCCCTCCATTCCAAAATAGATGGCTAAAACAGATGGCCCATTCTGTCTTACATTTTGTCTTAAACAGAGATCTTGGGTTCACATTCTCTCACACCATCAATGAAATAAGAATCTAACATAAGAATCTAACATTTCTTACTTTCTAAATCCTTTGCATAATTATATTTAAGCCAACAAATCTTATACATTAACATAGATCCTTTTCAAAGTAAAACTCTTCAGTTTACACCCTCCTTTCCTGGCCAGCTGCTTTTCCCATTAGCTCTTGCCCTTTAACCTTAGGAAAATGTGGCTAAAGTCTCTAATGGGAGGCACATGGTATTATTTTCTGTTAAACAATAAATCCTACTATTTACTAACTCTTAATTAGTGTTTTTGCAGCTTGATTGTATTCTGTAATATGTGGGGTCAGTGTAACCTTTTTGCTCCCAGCCTGTAATTCCCTTTTACAACTTTGATAATTTTGGCTCCTGCTATAAATCAGGGGGGCCCTTGTCCAGGAGGATAAACATCTGCCAAAGTCCTTAGCCAGCTGGTTTTCTGTCTGGCATAAAACATACAAACATTTGCAAATATATCTTTAAGCTCATTTTAAAATACAGGCCTTGATCAGATGCCTCACCATGGCGAGCAATGGACTAGGCCTTACTATTCCCAGGCATTCCTAGTAATGTCAATGAATAGGGCCCAGCTCTACCTCTCAATTTTGCCTTAGCTTACTGAGGACATTTTACATGCAAGAAAGACTGAGCTCAGTTTGGTGCAAATTCAAATCAGCACCCAGTTCACCCACTCCTAAGATCACCACCACTGCAATAGTGCCAGCAGGATGACAGTTATATATGACACACATAATACATATTAAACAGACCTGGGTTATACACAAAGGTGAACCAGATCTATGCAACATTAAGTGAAAAGTAAAACATCGCTGGTCTGTGTAGACGCATCCCCATCTCCAACTGTTTCCTCTATGTAGCCCTGAATAAACCAGTTCTGAAGCTCATGTGGTGCTAATCATCAGTAAACCTTTGCTCCACAGTTGCAATGAAGTCCCACATATCCCTTAGGGTACACCAGGAGCAGTGATTTCTCCCAGGAACACATCCTACCATATTTTGGCTTAGTTTTTTATTAAATTGTGCTAAATGATTGAAGCAGCACTTAATATTTCACTTTTGTAATCAAGTTGCATAACATTCATATTTTGTTCCACAGATTGTGCATAAGTCAATGGAAGAATCAGCTAATATTTTGCTGATCATGTTTCTAAAATATTTGCATATTTTAATAATCAGGGAGCCTAATCAACTTTTGTTTTACATGTTTCATTAATAATAACCCACCCCAATCTCTTTTCACCTTCTTAAAAATTCACTTCCTTTTCCTGATGAAAGCTACCAGGCACATGTTAGTGATAGAATTTTTCCAGGACTTTGTTTTTTAAAAGCTGTCAATGATAGAATTCACATTCAGCAGGAAATGGCATGTTTGAACTAGGACCTGAGACTTCTGAGCCAGTCATTCTGTGTGCATGAGGATCTCACTTTTGCACCATGTCATTGTGAACTGCTGTTCAAAGAATGGTCCTGCATCTTATTGCATAGGTTCTCTTGCTCATGTGTGTCTTGTGTTTAGCTGTACAGCCATACTTGCTGTCTACTTGCAGCAGTGTGGCAAAAGGTGATCCACTTACAGATGCATGGTGTGATGGAGGAGTACATCCATTTCTGTTTCCCATTTTTCTAGTCTTAAAATTCAGTTATCCACATTTCCACATGTCGTGTAGGATAAGGGGGATGAAGCTGTTGGAGGATAAAGCTATTGATGACAACTAGTCGTCATGGCTATGCTGTGCATCCACAGTCAGAGGCAGTAATACCAGTTGCTTGAATCCTGCTTGTGGGTTTCCTACAGGCGTCTGGGTGGACACTATGACAACAATATGTTGGAACAAATGGGCCATTGGCCTGATCCAGATTACATTCTTAATGTCAGATTGAGAGTGCATTAGATGTTTTGCATCCCCATATGCATCACACCCGTACAGATAATTCCAAGTCTAGAAAAGGAATCTTTGGAAAGAAAACCCAGCATCCTTCTGCTATCCTTTTTTAAATGAAATAAACATTCAATAACTCCACAATTGTTTTTTTTTAAAAAAATAAATATTATAGAAGCTATTTAATTCTGCTAAGGAAAATCTCCGAATAAATTTGTTATTTTCCAGATGCTCAGAGAATGCATCTATAAAGTCAAGTTACACAGCCTGCCAATTTACTTGGCTAAACAAAATATCAAGTACAGTACAAAATGTAAATGTAAAAAAAGGAAAGTGCACAGTTTAAGCCCATTCAATTAGTAAGGCGCATGGTAGACTAGCTGTGTATGGATAAAACAGCTAATATATTTATATTGCAAATTAGTGGGGGAATGATGTGAACTGATGTGTAAAATATTGCACAATTTATACTCTCTTCCATTACTATTATGATCATTAGAGATGGTTTGGGAATACCCACCTGCCCACCATTATTGTTTGACAGATCTTCTATGGCTATATTTTAATGAATACAACCTTTTCACCATTACTCTTTCTCTGATGTCTTTTAGAGTGTGTTAGATATCATTAGTATGATGTTATAACTAATCACACATTACTATATACATGTTCTCAAATAGTATATATAATCATGTTTGAAGTTGGGGTGTGCAGAAAGAGGTCAGGAATGGCAGAGGGGGTGTTCTTGTTGGAGATTCATTTCGTGTCTGCTGTCATGAGAGTGTTGTCTATCACATGACGGTGTATGTTTTCATTCCACAGTGTGGGAAGTGATGGAGACAGGATGTTTTGGTATTACTGTGTTCTGTGAAGTGGGACTATTGTCCTTTGTTCTTTCTCTCTTTGCTGTCTGATGAGAAAGAGGAAGAAGCTAAAGTAGAATGCTCCAAGTGTATTATATGTAAATAAATATGGATTAGCCAAAATGCTGTGCTACTGAGTTCTGTTACTCAAACTGCGAATACTCTGCGGATCCCTAAGTGTGCTGGTGTCTCCAAGGCATCAGTTGCTGTGATGTTTAGGTTGGGGAAAGCTTTTGAAGCTCCCAAACGATCAACCAGGAGTGAGAGAACATGCCAGTCGGGCATGTGTCTCTACCAGGGTCCTACACAAGAGTAGGATGCTCCTACCTTTTTTCTTTTAAATACTTTTTTTGTTCAAGGTGATGTCAGGCTTCCTTCCCAGCAGCATTCCCAGTGGCAACTCCACTACCACAAATCACAGTGAGGGCCACCAACCTGGATGTCTTTAAAAGAGGGTTAGACAGAGGTTAAGGCTATCAATCATAACTCACCATAATGCTTATGTTAGGGTGTCCCAAACTTGGGGCACCAGCTGTTTTTGGACTACAACTTCCATCATCGCTAGCTATCAGGACCGCTAGCTATCAGGTCAGGGATGATGTTCTACCTCCACTGTTGGAGACAGTATGCCTCTGAATACCTATTGCTTGGACTTGCAGGTAGGAAGAGTAGTATTGCACTCACATCCTGGTTGCAGGCTTCCCATAGGCACCTGATTGGCCACTGTGAGAACAGGATGCTGGACTAGATTGGACTCTGGTTTGATCTAGCAGCTCTCTTCTTAAGTTATGCTTTGATTTTCAGTTAACAGACATAGCACGAATTCTCTCAAGTAAGCTCAGTATACTGAATTACATAAGTAGAACACATGGAGTTTCTCTCCACTCTCCATTTCCCCCACAGTCATCTCCAGAGTAGCCTAACACTTAGGAAGCTTGCACCTCTGCTTCAAGGGCTAGAGCAGAAACAGCCAGCAAGATACCTGGAGTGTGTTACAATATAATCTCTTTACCCTCCACTCAGCTTCAGCAACAGAAGAAACATTAGTTACACTGTCTTCATCCCATGCCTCTTCCTTTAAAATAGCTTCAGGCAAAGAAGCAGCTGAGGTGCCGAAGGAGTGGATGAACCCATCAGTGGCTCCAGCTGCTGAATTGATAAACAAACATTATTAACTGTTTGCAAGCTTGGCAGTACCTCTTCCTACAGCAAGTCATGTTTGGGGAAAAGATGGGGCAAGAATTGCCTCTGCACATTTTGCTGTCTACAGCAATATTTCGAAAGAAGTCAGAGTTCAGTCAGGAAAGCTAAAGGTAGCATTCCTGCCTGAGATATGAAAAGTCCAAATCATGCTGCTCATGGTGATGAGCTACTTGAATTCACATAGAATCTGCTTAATGCAGTTCAGGTATGTTTTTGAAGGACTGAAATATATGGAAATATATTTGTATATTGTACTTTGTACTTGCAGGAAGAAAATCACAGCAAGTGTCCCCCCATGTTAAAATAACCGCTCTACTTTGAGGATATAATTTTTTAAAAAGATTTGAATGAACATATAATATCAGATTGATACTCAAAACTTCAAAAGTTTTGTTGATCAGTTATGCTTTTCACATAAATTACATTTATAATGTCCCACTAAGATTGAATGCAATTTTATTGTTGCATAGGGCATTGTGAATAAATCTGATACATAAAACTGGTATTTTTTAAAAAAAGAGTTGCTTTTTTTTTAGTTTTAACATATTTATTTTGCCACTGTAGATGTGTAGCTAAAATGTTTGGCTTATATTTTGTAGTGTTGGTCAAGCTTCCCCTGGGTTTGTTTCATAATTGGATCAGGCTTTTTCAAAGAAAGGCAGGGCTTTTGAACCGAAGAAGAACTCACAACCTTCTGAAGCAGTATGTTGGACTGTCAAACAACTCATTCAGGAAGTTCTTGCTAATCTTTAGTCTAAATCTCTTTTCTTGTAATTTCAGCCCCACTGGTTTGTGTATGACACTCTGCAGGAACTGAAAACAAATTTTGTTCACCATTGATATGACAGTTCTTCAGATATTTGAAGGTGGTTATCCTGTGTAGCCACTTAATTGTCTCTTCTCAGGCTCAGCATAATCCCCTCAACCTTTCCTTACAGGACTTGGTCTCTAGGTCCCTTGCCAATTTGACTCTTCTCTTCTGGACTTGTCCAAGTTGGCTGATATCCTTCTTAAGCTGTAGGGGGAAACTAGAACTGCATTAGCCTTTTTTAGCCATCACATCAATATGTGAGCTCAGGATTATCTGAATTGGGAAAACTCTGTTCTCAGTGCTCTTGTGCTCATCAAGATTCAGAACTTCAGTTCATCACTACTTAATTTGAATCAAATATATGAATGCCTGTTGTTTTTGTCCATGGAGTTTTCTTGGCAGGGATACTGGAGTGGCTTGCCGGTTCCTGCTCCAGGTGGATCACGTTTAGTCAAAACTCTCTACTATGACCTGTCCGTCTTGAGTGGCCCTGCATGGCATAGCTCATAGCTTCTCTGAAAAGGCTGATCACCGAAGGATTGATGCTTTTGAATTATGGTGCTGGAGAAGACTCTTGAGAGTCCCATGGACTGCAAGAAGATTAAAGCTTGCATTCTTAAGGAAATCAGCCCTGAATGCTCACTGGAAGGACAGATCCTGAAGCTGAGGTGCCAATACTTTGGCCACCTCATGGGAAGAGAAGACTCCCTGGAAAAGACCCTGATGTTGGGAAAGATTGAGGGCGCAAGGAGAAGCGGATGACAGAGGACAAGATGGTTGGAAAGTGTTCTCGAAGCTACTAACATGAGTTTGACCAAACTGCGGGAGGCAGTGGAAGACTGGAGTGCCTGGCATGCTCTGGTCCATGGGGTCACGAAGAGTCGGACATGACTAAACGACTAAACAACAACAACAACAACAACAACTGAATACTGTCCTAATTTAATGATTTACATCCTTTCCATCTTCTAAGTGCTGTGTTAGTAATCAGGCTCTCTGTCACCAGACAGTAGGCTAGTGTAACTTTTTATCCCAGATGAACAGATCTTCCATCTCCATCACTCCCACTTTCCCCTACTTTCTCTATATATGCATGTCTGCCCAAGTACGTCCTATTGACTTAAATGGGGCTTCCCGCCCATATAGATTTGCATAGGGGCTATAGCCTTAATCACTCAGTTCCATGGATAGATTAACCATTAAGCAAAATAAACAGATGCTTAGGGCATCAAGGAAAGGGGGACACAACATAAATTTTCCATTTCTTGATTTTTAACATTAGTAGTCACAAATCGCTCAGCTGCACATTCATTTTCTCAACTGAAATATATTAAAAATCAGAGCAGAACAACTATGCAACAAGGCAGGCTGGATGCCCCGTCTCTAAAAGTATAGAAGCAGATACGTTACAAAGGACTAGTTTTGAGGATCTGATCAAAGTCTTTGTGATTAGAAAAAGTAGGAAAATGTTTTTCAAATATGAATAAAACGAAAGTATACAAAAATAATCATTATTTTCCATTTCACTGTAGGTTTTGTTTCACTTTGAAAAATAGAATTTAATTTCATGGTTCATTATTGTTTATATTTTCAATTAGATATACAGTATATGGGGGTACAAAATTTTTTTTAGTGCTTAGGGCCTCTAAAGTTCTTAATCCTGCTCTGCTCAGTCCATACTGTATGAACCAGAATATGATCACTTATTGATTGTTCTGCAATGGGTAACTATGTTAGAACAATTCTCTAGCCGTTCTTTGTTTTCTTTACAAGAAGCATTATGTACTTGAGCATACATATAAGAATTTCTAGTATATCTGTACTGAATACGGAATACACCCGATACAAGAGAACCATGATCAGATCACCAGATGCATCTTTTTCTTGGCTTATAATCAAGCACTGAAGGCTCAGATTGTAATAGGGGAAGGAAGGAAGAAGCCTCCAGATACACAAAAATGTATTTATTGAGCCCAAAGTGTTTTGAATCCTTTAGGGACACACTCAGGTACAACCAAGTCTTTGGCCTCCAACTCTTGTTGCAGAAATAATATTGCCCCTGAAGAGGAATTCATATTCAAAATGTGTAGGGCTCCATAAAAAATAGTTTCGTTTACCTGCGAGATATGTCTCTGCTTTTGCTAATCCAATTAACAAGGTAGCAATTTTTTAATAATAAAATCTGCAGCGCTTTTAATCTGGGCTAACTTCCTATTCTGACAATGTATTTTTAAACTGACCCCAGTTGTTTGTCATGCTGCTTTGTAAATAATTTAATCAACATAATGTGTTTGTTTTTCTTGTGCTTTTTCTATTTCAGTCAGGAAAGCTACCTTGGCTGTCCTTTTGGGACACTTTGGGAGTCAAAAGGTGGGTTAGAAGTATACTAAAATAAATATTCAAAATGTGTTGGAGTCAGTAAATCTATTTCTTTGCACCTAGAGACTTCCTTCCTTCTTTTCCTTCACTTTGTGCATTTTCACACAAACAACAACAACAAAATTCCCATTTGGAGTAGGACCATTATTTCTTAGATATATATCCTACTCTTCCTCATAAAAGGAGACCAGGGTGGCAAATACTTCTGCGGTTTTTAATAAATGCAGTTATATAAACATAAATACATTCAAAACATCTGAAAACAATAAATCATCTTTAAAAAAAAATAACAGAAACAACCAGTTCATGTGTCTAGATAGGCCCATTGAAGCATAAAGCTTTCAGCAGGCATCTAAAGTGATGGTGCTTGCCTTATGTTGATAGGTGGCGATTTCTAAACTATATGTGTGGCTATGCTGAAAAAATGTTCTATTACAGATGCAGGCTGAATTACATGGCATTAGTAAAAGTGCAAGTTCAGCAGACCAAAGTGACAGAATTGGCACATAAGGGGTAAGGGCTAGTTCTAAGGGCTAGTAAGCACTTTATAATATATAAAGTTTATATACCAATAACACCTTGAACTCAGTCTAGTACTGAACTGGTCAAGGAGAGAGATCAGAAGAATCTTTATTTGCATCAGGCACTAGCCATCACAATAAAATAAAGTGTACTGAAGATAGAAGTAAAAACATTTTGGAGGTTTACATTAACAATCAAATAATAGATCTTATTCTAATTGCCCCCACTAAAAACCTTGCAGTTTTTGCTGTCACCTGTCAACTTGATCTGCTAGAAGAAAGGACACAGTAACAATGATTGAGTGACCTGGCATGGACAATAGTAGAGGGGTAATAACCTCACTCCTCAAATCTTTATAAAGAGTGCAAGCCAGCCATCTCCACAGGGACATAACAGTTTTTCCAGTGGGATTTTTTGAAATCAACCCTCAAGTACTGCCGAAGGTAGTGTATTCAATCTTGTGAAAGTATTGGGGAATTGTTAATTTTTGCAAATAGGGTGCCAACGTATCAAAATTACTAGGTGGAAAATAATCATACTATGGACAACAATTCCTTATCATTTCCAAGGTCAAGGAGATAGATTCAGCTGTTTCCTGTGACACTTTCCTGATCAAATTCTTCTTCCTGCCTCTCTTGTTTCATGCTATGCAGCTAACTGCAGCTGGGCAGGGAGGTCACAATTTAAATAGGGCAAATTACACGGGGAAGGTGTGAAATTACCTGTCTCCTAGTCACCCATCCACCTCACATACAGGGTGCTGCTTTTAAATAAAGTAGCACTCTGTCTGTGAGGTAGAGGGGTAATTCAACCCTTTCCCCATGTAATTATCCATTATCATACCGAAGTCACGCCAAGTTTGGATCTGATTTTCATATGCTTACCACCAAATATAGGTTTTGTCCTAAAACTCCCAATCATCTCCCATTAAGAAGCCCCCTTTGCCATCTAAGTATTTAGAGATAAATGACTCATCTGAAATGTTCATTTAGAATGGCACATAGCCTCAAATTGTAAATTATGCTTAATTGTTTGAATAACACTCAGACAGCAGACTGTGGATGAATTATTATCCCATAATTCAAATGCAGTTGGTGGTTATTATCTTAATCAGATGGACTGTGTACTGATGATGTGTAACTCTGATGTTTAATGTTCAAGTGTCATCCTCTTGCTAATGCAGTGACGTTCAGCAGGATCAGAGGAGATCAGTGATACAAACGCTCTGAAACAACATGCAGGGACGGATTCAAGCGGCAGACTGACAAGAAGATGGTTACAGAGTGATCATGACCCAGAAGACCAGCATATGAATCATGAGTATCTAAGGAATTTACTTTTGCTACTAACATTAGGGGAAATATAGTTTAATGGATGTGGCGCCACACTGGAAATTGGGAAAACAGGATTATAAGACTGACTTTCTGGATAACCTTCAGCATATTACTTGTCCTCACTCTCCTTCATTTTCCCCATCTCCAAAATCATGATAATGGTTTTGATTAGGCAGACCTGAATGATTGAAGCCTTTGAAGGGTTACTTTGTCCTGAGTATTGCCTAAAGGGCCATTTTTGAATATCACAAAAAATCAGACCAGGTCAGCCATTTTTTCATGAACCGCAGGACACCTCAGTAGCAATTTTGTGATATTTGAAAGCTTTTGGGCTTTTTTAAATGAAAGAAAGTTGCTACTCAACTAGCCCAGGAAAGTACAGCCAAACTTTTCATAAAATAAAATAAAAATCTGTCCAGGGCAAATTGTCAAGCTGCAGGATATCTAGCACACACAGGAAAGGCTTTCAGCCATAATGGTTCTGTGCATTAGACTAACATGGTCTTATTTTGTAATTTTTAAAAGGATTGCTACTGCATGTTACAAAATTATGATGCTGGGGGCAAACAACAGGAGGAGCCCATTATGTCCATGGCCTGTTGGCCAAAGACATCTGACTATCCATTATTGAAAACAGGGTGATGGATTACAAGCCAAGCAATGGGATTCAGCCAAACAGTTACGGCTCTCTTAAAATTGGTCCTAGACTGACTTTCTATAGAGATTCAAGAGCAAGGTACCTTTCTATAAAATTAGTGATTATAGCTCAAGGAGGGCACTGGACCAGTGCACACTTGGATGTACACTATTTAGACTTCATTAAATTCAACAGGGCATACCTCTGTGAAGACAAGTGTATGACTGCTTTGTAAACTGCTCTATCCTTGATTCACAGCTGAATTTCACTGAATTTTATTTATTTATTTATTCATTCATTTATTTAAATTGTATTGTATTGTTTGTATTGTATTGTATTATTTATTAAATAATGTTTATTATGCAACTTTTTCTTACCTTTTTTGTTTGCTAAGATTTTGTTGTGGTTACTTCACGGACATGTCCACAAACATATTAATGGGCAAACCAGGCAATTGCCCAGGGTAGTGAATTTGAGGGGGCACTAAGTAACTTCACACATCCTAGGGGAAATGGCAAATGTTCCAAGAAGGTGAATACACCTGCCAGGTATCTGAACTATGACCCAAATTACAACTAGCAAGAAATACACATTTAAGTTGTGGCATATGTTATAGCCATTACATATTCTAATTCTACATAGCAACAAACATAGAAGGCACACCCAGGGATAAAGAGGACCCCCACATCATCCACCTCACCACCTTGTCCACTTCACAGATAGTGTCCATTTGAAGCAGCTAGCATGTGTAGCTCTTGCCACATATGTTGCAAAAATGGCTGCAATTCCTCTTGGGAGAAGCAGAAATCGATAAAACGCTGTCAGTCTCAGGGAGAATTGTAGATATGAGGGGAAGACATAGAATCATAGAATCATAGAGTTGGAAGATGTTGGGATACTGCCAGGGAGACAAAGTCCATCTGAGCTCCCAAGCTCCTGCTGGACGTTCCATCGATCTCCCGTAGTCACGCAGTATCAGCAATAGCGACACGAAGCCTCAAGGATAGATAGCCACATTCTTAGGCTTGTGCACACTCTATCAGCAGAATTCACACAGCAAAAGATGCACAGCAGGATAGCATATTTACAGTTTATTCAGCATTGGTCAGAACAAAGGAAGACATGACCGCCTGCTCCGGCTGCTCAGGCAACAAGAAGAAACGAAATCAACTGAAAACATAAACATCCTGTGAGACAGGAAATACGCAGGCTGTGACACAAACATCCTGCTCCCTTTTAAGGTGGAACGGAAATATCCTAACAGAAGAGACCACAAGGGCCATCGAGTCCAACCATGTTTTTCCCCCATCCCAGGAGGAATTGAAGTTAGGCTTTCTTTCCCAAACTGCACGTGCTAATTCCCTCAGGTGGCTATTAATCTGTAAAAGAGAGTTGGCAGCCCTCAGACCATTTCATAAGTACTTTAAAGCATTTTAGGGTTAATTACAAAATTCATGCAGATTTTAAAGTATTTTTTCCTTCATGGATTCATGAAGAAATGGACTTGGTTTAAAGACACATTCAGAAACAGAATGGAATGGGCTTATGTTGATCCATCTATCTCTAATATAAAGTTTTTACGTACTTCAAAAAACAGATCAAGAGATAGAAAAATCAAGCAGTAATTAGAATTCATTTTAAGTGAAAGGTCTCATTAGAGTAGCAGAATCTTTTTGATATTTTTCTGTCATCTGTCTTTCTGCCAGGAAAAAAAACCACACAACCCTATACTTGGTCTAAATTTCTTCTGCTGCCTTCAGGAGACTTTACTCACCTTTAAAAGGCAGGAGTTGAATTGCATATTTAATGAAGTCCTTTTAATGAAGGATATCAAAGATCTGAGTGTTTAACTGAGGGGTTAATTACTTGACAATTTAATGAGGGCTATAGTTGGAGGTATCATTTATTATGGCTGTGTCTGCAGCTGTGTTTTGGTGTGCATGTATGTCTGGTATGTGCATGTGTATTATGTGTCTGTGCACAAAAGAACAGCATTAACACTTTGCTGGCAGTCAGAAGCTATCTTCAGTCATTCAGTTTCCCCATGTTGAAAACACTATCTGCAGATAAGCTGGGGGGAGGCACCAGAAAGGGGCAGGGGCCAAGAACCCCACAAGGAGCTCACACCCCTTGCCCATTGTTGGAGTCCTGTCATTAACATCTGGTCCTCTGGTCCAACCCCTTGCAATGCAGGAATCCCAGCTAAAGCATTCACAGAAGATGGCCATTCAGTTCTGCTTACATACACTGTTATTTTTTGTTTTCAATATCTTAACAGATGGCAGTGGCAGACTTTGGTTTGTTTGTTTGTTTGTTTGTTTGTTTATTTATTTATTTATTTATTTATTTATTTATTTATTTGGTTGGTTGGTTGGTTGGTTGGTTGGTTGGTTGGTTGGTTGGTTTTTCAGATTAAAATTTTACAGTCACATATCCAACATACAAGATGAAAACAAGATCCCAAGAAATCTCTTGGACTTCCCTCCTGCCTTTTGTGGGTCCTATTGTTAATAGTTTCATCCTGCAGCTTTTATGATAATCCAAATCTTTTACCTCTCCATTGTATCCAAAATTCACCATTAAACTACAAGTGATATTCCAATCCTACTAACAATTTTAACTGTTTACAATGGTCTTTAAGATAAGTTATAAATTTCCCTCATTCCTTATTAAAAATTTGGTCTTGCTGATTTCCAATTCTTCTGGTCATTTTAGCCATTTCGGCATAATCCATCAACTTGATCTGCCATTCTTCTCTGGTAGGGACTTCTTTCCATCTCTGACCCAATAACATCCACGCAGCCTGGTCACATACATAAATAGTCTTTTCTGCTCCCTTGGGATTTTGGCACTTGGAATTCCTAAAAGGAAGGCTTCAGGTTTTTTAGAAAATTTCAGTGGTGCCCTGTGCAACGCTAAAATCTGGTGGACCCGCCCTCCACCTGTCTCACTCTGTTCTACAGCATTGTTGTGGTGCTCTCTGCAGCCCAGTGAGGCTGAGCCAGTTGCACTACAGTAAAACAGCTTCTGCATATGGATACAACTCGCCCCCCTAGAAATATACTTCTCCCATTCTGGGGCCTCCACCTCAATTTTTCTGGTGCCACAAGTGCAAGTAAGACCAACTGTGATTGTACAATGGCTGAGAAGTGTGCCTGCCATCAGCGACATCATTGATGAGGTCAATCTGCATGTTCCCACTTCCACATTCCAACTATACCTGAAGAAGAGTTAAGATGAGTGAAAGCAGACTGCTGAGGGATGAAAGCAGCTTGGGATGAACAGTACCGTGCCCTGTTCCGGGGTATATCACACCACTTTTCAGGTTCACATAGAAGTGGAAATAAAACTTGACTCCACTTTGGGTCACCCAGCTAATCAGATTTGGCTTTGTGATGGTGTAATTAAGCAAAATCAGAGCAATAAACATTGACTTCCCCTCATTACATCTCTCAAACAAATTTTGTTTTGCTAAACACACCTCTGGAATTAGTCCCACAACTCAGCATAACTACCAGAGACCAAACAATCATTTAGAATAATTCATGGACGAGTGTTGTTTGTATATAATAATAAATTATGAACCTGCTATTTAAGGTAGTAGTAGTAGTAGGTTAAAGGACAACCAGTATAGTATTCACTTTCTTAGTGCACATATTTGTTCCTGCTTAGTTATTTATTAGTGTTTCCATTTTTCCATTGTCATCTGCTCTAGTTTCAGAGTTAATATCATTTATTTTTCACTATTCTTTTCAGGAGCAAGCATGAACATTTGACTTTTTTCGTTTATTTGTTTAATGAATACTAGTAGCTACTGAAGACACTCTATCAACTTGGCATTTAGAATCAGAAGTGAATTATTAGGAGCAAAAATATAGACATTTTCCCCAGTTTTGCATACCAAGTTTCAATCTCAGTCTCCTATTCTTCATTATAGGTTCTATAGCTGTTACCCTTTCCAAGCAATCTGATTCCTAGAATGAGGTTTACCCAATGTTTAGTTGAAGTTAATACTATAAAATTAAATCCAAGCTCTGTGATGTAGGTATGCATCCAACCCAACATGTAATTTATAAAAATCCATAAAATACTAAATTAATGTAAAGGTCACCAAGTTCTCAGAAGAATGGGTGACCTTTGATGCCAGAAACCATAGGAGGTTTCTTCAGTTTCTGGATAATGTATTATGCAGGCTTTTCACCAGCCATTTCCATGCTAAAATTAGATTTATTTATTGTAAAGACCATCAAAGAAGGAAGCAGAGTATGTAAAATTCCTTTCTAACGTTACCGAAGTATTCATATTAACTATGGCTGATTGAAATAATACTAAGGGATGGGGAGGGGCATTTGGTTTGCGGAATAAAGAGGCTCCAAAATTGGGTTGAATCAAAATGTGTATTGAATCTAAGCATCATGGGACAATTGCATATCCCTGCATTGCAAGGGGTTGGACGAGATGATCCTCAGGGTCTATTCTATTCTATTCTATTCTATTCTATTCTATTCTGTACTCCTTTTTGCAGCCAGCATTGCTGTTTCTCTATAGAATCCTGAGTTCTTCAGCTAGGTGACATGCTAACAGATAAGCAGGGAAAGGCACTTTCAATTCATAGTCTTTGTAACATGAAAAACCTTAATAAAAACTAATTAAAAAAAACTATGTGACATGCTGAGAGTTGAAATTAGGGTATGAATGAAATCAAATTTCTCTGACATCCCTACTTGTGTCCAATAACTAGCCTAAACATCTAAATAAAATCCATAGATGAATCAATTCTTTCACTTGTCCAAACCATACAGATGCAAGACAAGATATGTCAGGGATTAGGTCATCCAAAAGTCATATTCTCTGATCCAAAAACACTGTTCCTTACCCTTAGATGTGTTATGTCTGTTTGTGCTGTGGTTTTATGGAGAGAAGGAGACAATGAGCATATATCAAAACTCACCGTCACATTATTCCAGTTCAGTGGATAGACTCTGGCACAGAAAATAGATGTAGGAGCTACGGCTGGTGATCCCCAGTTCATAGTAACTCCTGTGTTCACTGTTGCAGTAATAAATTGCTATAGGATCAGGAGATGAATCATTAATGCATTCTCAAAAACAGCAAAAGGGATCACTCTGTCATGTACTGCTGGTGAACTTACTCATACAATAATCAAGTTTATTAAAAACTGGGAATGCCATTTTAATTTTTGTTTAACAAATAAATAAAAAACCCCACACATATCAAGTCACCCAGTCACTAGCAGAAGAACTGTGGTACGGAACAATCACACGAGTGTCTTTCTAACCATCATTCCTTGGCTGAACTGATGCTTCAGTTTGAAAATCAAACTCATTCAACCACAACTGTGACAGCCGTGGCAAGCAGCCTCAGGGTCAGCGAAACTATCTGGAGTTTACTATATGACTCCACTAAGCACTTCTGCTGCCCTGGGTTGCTCCATCTAATTTAGGACTGTACACATCAAATGTGCTGTTTTTGTTTTGCTTGGCTACCCTTACCATCTTGGGCTCTCTTCAGAACTCTATCATTTGCTTAGGGAGACATTTATCCTTTCCGTGTCAGCACTCTGTGGTATAGTTTCAGACTGGCTCCCTCATACAACATTGATTCTATTCAGTTCATCATTGGGGTGCACTCCATGGGAAGCATTTACACATCTGTTTGCTTGTTCAGCATTGATTGTATACATTATTTGTGTTTGGCTCTTGTTGGTTGGTTTTTGTTTTCTTCTGGGCTTTTTTTTAGCTTTTTGCTTTTTTTGTAAAATCAATGTGCTTTTTCTGTCTTGCATTAACTCAGCTTTGGCATCTATCTGACATCTGACAGTTTCCTTTGATTTGTCTAATCAAGACAACATTCTCCAAAATGTGGAGTCTGGGTCACTCAGCACATCCACAGGGGCCTGTAGAATGCTGCCTTTTGCCCAGTAGTTAATACCTACAGATCTTCCTAACTAGTGCTCGTAGGAAGTTACAGTTTTATGACATTCCCTAGTAGGGACTGCCAGCTATTCCCCCCCCCCAACAACACATCTGGAATGATGCTATGTGATGGTGTAGTGCTTACTCATTTGACACATTGTGGGAGAATGTGGTGGCTGGCCTAATTGCCAGCTGCATTAGCTATGCACCACTTGATGTGGTGGGAAATTTTTGTTATAAGAAAAAAAAGAGGGGAGGTGTGCTGTCAGTAAGACCACTACCCCAAAAACTTTATGAATTTTTGCTATACCCAAGAAGGGACTGAAAAAGTGGGAGGGCATAATTCATTCAGACCTATTATAACATCACCATTCTGTGCATGATTGGTTGGAGTCACACATGTTCTCATGGAAGGACACAATCATCTTGTGGAGCTTAGGTGGGCATCCTATCTTACTGAGCAGTGTGAAGACTAGCAAATTCAAAAGTCCTTGTCATGCCTATGAAGGCGATATACATGGAACAACTCTACTCTTGGCATTTCTTCAGCAGATGATACTGTGAGAAAACTACGTCGACTGTTGACTTCTGACCTCTAAAGCTACATTGTGACTCAGCATAGACCCTGCCAGCAAGTGACTGTAATCTGTTGATAACCACACGGGTTAAGACTTTCCCCACAGTGTTCAGCAGGGAGATTCCTTGGCAGTTGTTACAGTCATGGCACACAGACACACAGCATGCACAGCATCCTGGGGTTGACATCTATCACAATTTAAATAGCTAAGGAACATATGAATTTGCTTGACTCCAAGTCATATCACAGCATTGTCCATACTGCCTGGGTAGCATCGTCTATATGTTTCCATGGTTTCATGCAGGCCTTCTTTCCAGCTATACTCAGAGATGCTGGGAATTGAACCCAGGACCTTCTGTCTATAAAGCAGATGCTCTACTCTTGAGCTATGCCCCGTCCTAGAGGCATTTCTTTTCTGGCCAGTCTTGCTCCATCCTTGGCTCTTTGTCACAATTTAAACAGCCTGCTGGCTCAACTCTTTTCAAAGCATGTGGGTTGCTTCACAGGCAGGCTGGTAGGCATGGGAACTGCTTAGAAGCTAAGAGTGATTTAGAGCCCACAATTTTCATGCTCCTGGTAACTGAGATTACAGTAGACAGGCAGGCCCATCTTAGCCATTCCGGACTATGTGTGCCAATTTGCCTGTCCACCCACCTGGGAAGGAATACAGCAGTCAGACTGCTTAAAATGCTGGCTATATAAGCTGTGATGGAGATCAAGGGATGACACTAGCTTTTCTGCCTTGAAAAGAAGCAGCCCAGCTGGCTTTAAACTGTTCAGGCCTTGAACAAACCTGTCTTCTCATGTTAGTGTAGTACACAAGCACCCCAAAAATGTTATTATTTTCAATGGATTCACCCACAGATGATCCCCTGCTGATGTGTGGGTCTACTTGAATTTTCCTGGTTCCAGATAGTGGGCCTGATACCTAGTTCACTATATATTTTGCCAACAATATTTCTGAAGCTTCCTTGCTGGCTTCATGAAGGATATTTATAATTTTCTCCTAGGGAAAGTATTTCAGTCATCCATTCATGTTTTGTTTTTGTTTCGTTTTATAAATTAATTCATATTAACCTGCATATATAATTTATAGACAAATATACTGTTAACAAATAGATGGAAATGAAGACATTAAATTAGTTGTTGAAGCTAACTTTCATGTATCAGCAAAAAATAATTTATTTAAAGGCTCAATCTTTATACCATGATGATACACGATTTGAAATGTAGAAATGATAGCCTTTTTTCTTATTATAATTGCTACATTAATTACAAATGACAACTAAAGTTTTAAATAACAGTATACACTGTATATTTAGGGACACCGAGAGCATCCTTACATGATGTGACTAATTTTCCAACTGCATATAATGACTTTATTCTTCTCTAAACAGCAATCAAATATATTACATACACATAAAACCACAATACTTCTCCTTTTAGCTGTCAAAACACCGTCTTCCAATGTACAGAAAACTATTTTTTTCTGTTTCTATACTAGAAGAATAAAAACGTGATCTTCCTTTGAAAAGAAAGAAAAAGAATAGTCATTAAAGTGAGCAATTGACAACGCTGAAGAATTGGCAGCACCACAAATGGAACCACAGAAGTAAGTGGGTGGATTTTATTTGGGAAACTACTACATGGAGCTCAGAAAAATGGAATAGGAATCAAAATTTACTCCTGCAGGTTTCACACACTCTATTTATAAATGCATATCAAGTGGCAAAAAATCAAACCCTCTTCTGCATCTGCTTCATAGGAAGCAGTGTATTTACAATACTTTGAAAGGGGAAGATTAACCGCCTTGCTCCAGGACACCAAGGCATGCTGTTCTTTTCTTTCTTTATTCTCTCATTCTTTTTATGCTTCCATCACACTTAAAAAGCAAGAAGATGCTATATGTTATGGCTGGTCTCTCCCACAAATACGAGACGACTCTGGCTGTTAATTATTTCAGATTTATTGCTAAAACAACAAACAAGGACAGAGCTCCTCTACTCATCGTCCTCCCCGGAAAATGGAGTTGCCCGGACTGAGCTCCTCCCCCTTCCCCAGCACGGAAGCCCCCACTTTCTTTTCCAGTATCTTTCGCGCATCTCAGCCACTTTTGAGATCCTACGAGATTTGGGAGAGAATGCTTCCTGCATTCCAACGTCTGACTCGCTATTGGAGCTCTCACACAGCTGCCTGTCACTCTGACCCTGTTTTTCTACCCCCCTTTGTTCAGAGCTCAGATTACAACTGCTCTCCCCCTCCTCTCTGCCTTCTGCTGTTAACTGTTCTCTCCCTATGCCTGCTTCTTCTCCTGTCAGCATCTGAGCTTCACTGACGCTATACCTGTTGCCATAAAAGTAAAGCAAGTATGATAAAGTAAGGTGATAAGGGAACAAGTGATTAAGTTAGCCCAAGGGTAGTCAACATGATGCCCATTATCCAATGCTGTGGACTACAAATCGCAGCCATCTTAGACAATAGCCAGGGGTGGTGATGGCACCATGTTGGCTACCCCTGAGTTAGTTTATAGTGCTAGCACTAGGATATGTAAACTTCTTCACGGTAACTTTGGGACAACTCACTGAATCAGATACAATGCATGTATTTCCCGAAGAGCTGTATGTCCCTTGGAAGATGTTTCAGAAGAATTCTTCTTTCCTTTTAACCATCTCAGTTTTTGTCAACACACCAAAGAAGACTTGAGACAAGAAAGATGGGTAACAGGTTATATTTATTAAAATATAGAAACTATAGAATCTGAAACCAGAATAATTCAACCAAATTAACCAAAACCAATGAGGTCTGGGTAGTGAGATGGATTGATGGGAGTATCTCAACTCTCCCAACCTCTGAGCTAGCTGCTCGCTGTGATCAAGCAGCAGGGCCCAAGAAAACTCTTTCCCCTTCATGGCATGCTCCTTGGATATATGAACCTAACATGTGCACCATGGCCCCATTGGCCAATGTTCACCCTGATGTGCCCGATAGTGCCAAACACCACTCTGGCTCCAGTATTAGTCAGATATTTTCCAAATTCCTTTCACTGACCTGGACCAAATGCTACTTAGCGAAATTCAAACAAAACACCATTCTTGTCAAACAGATAACATGGAACAGTGTGTAGATGAAAAAGACTTGGCATGGGCCAGTTAGTGCCACCCCAAAAATTCCTACTCAGTCACCTCATAGAAGTCAACTAGCAAAGCCCACACTGGAAAAGAGGTCTGTGTGTGGTAAGAATAGATAGTGGACAACAGGGATATCTTCAGCAGGGATTGAAAACCTCCAGTCTGGATTCAATTGCAGTCCATCCAGACCATCAGACCATGGGTCCATCCAGTTCAGTATTATCTACATTGGCAGGCAGAGCATCTCCTGGGTTATAGACAGGGGACTTTTGCAGCCCTGCTTGGACATGCCAGGGGTTGGACCTAGGACCTTCTGCAAGCAAAGTGTTCTACCACTCAGCAAATGTTGCCCAAAGGAACAGGGCAAGCAAACAATGGTGCTGAAAAGAAGGAGCACAGGGAAGACTGAAAGCCTTTTGCCCAAGGGCACATCAAGACATGGAGTCAGCAATGGCTATGAGAAAGGATTTACTGATCCCAATAATGCATTTAAAATTTATTAGGATTCCTGTGCAATTGAACTTATCAAGAACTTTATTCCCCCGTATGACCTTTTTGGTATTTTAGTCTGATTAGCATTTGTGATCTTTATTGCAGTTTTAGCATCTCATATGAGCAGGTATATAATCAGATAACTGTGATGTAAAATGCTTGAATGATGTCGTAGATCATTCATTATAGACTGCATTGGCATTAGATTCCTCCTGTCTTTATTTCATGAAGGCAGTTCTTAAAAGAAAATAAGATGGTGAACCAAAATCTATTAGTGCTGTGGTGTTTGTAAGGGCGATTATGATAATAATGGTACACGGAAGGGAATGCAATTTCCACGTTTTCTTATTGCAATCTGAATATTGTACACCGGGTACCATATCAACAAATCAGGTTGGATGAGCAGCAGGAACAGTCTAAATATGAGAAGTGATACATAAGATGCCAATTTGAAACTTATGTACCTAGGCACTCAAACTTTGATTTTCATTCCAACTAAAAGCTAACACTTTTATTCACAGAATGTGCCACATTAGGTTTTGCCAGTACATACTCATAGCAATCCATCATATTGGAAACTGTTGCACTGGAGCGGAAACGTTTTTTCATGCAATTTTCTGCTTTAATGAAGAAGCTCACATTACAAGCTGGCTCATAGGTTTTCAAGCTTCATGGTAATACCATGAGATTTATTAAAGATGATGTGGAGCTTCCTATGCTTTTTCTTCTCATTTTAAATAGAAACAATTTTTCTGACAAACCTGTAATTGGATATTCTGCACTTTGGCTAAATCTCACTCTAGCTGACTGACTTAATAGCCCTTATTGTAATGAAACAAACAAACAAACAAAACCCAACCATGTGAGGTCAAAAGGATGACTAACTCTTGTGGCTACAGTGAAACAGGTAATGTAGCAAGAAGTCTTACTTCTGCTTAATAACCAGTGGATGGACATTTTTCATTGTGGATGTTCGGTTCGCTTGGTATTCTGCCTCTTTCTTATTCTAAGTCAATGAAACTTTATCCATTTCTGCAGTTTCTACCCAAAATGCAGTACTGAATCATGTTTGGGTGACTTGGTGAGCATTTTCCAAGTTCAGGTAATGGTTAACAGAGGCATGGGGAAGCTTTGTAGTCATTGTAATACTGTTGAAGTTGTTCACAATCCATTGGGTAAATTGGAAGGTTTATCAAAGACACAGTGATTCAACTTAGACATATGTATCTGAATTAGTAACAGATGGTACATATGAGCCTTGTGTCTATGAGGCCCATCATTACATCACCACTACCTTCCTCCTTTCTTCACATGCTACAGAAGTCATGAAGTTTTCAGTTGACTCATGATTCTGATTTTGCCTCAACTCAGAATCTGTGGGCCACCCAGAACAAGACGATACCTGAAACCAGAAACACCTCTATCATATGAGCTGTGCTAGACTACTCCTGCAGATAAACTTATTTTATGACTTCACTCTATGGTACACTTCTTTTTGGTTATTAGTACTGCTTATGGGCTTATGATGGATACATCCCTCATTGACCTTATGTGGTACTCTACAGAAGCTTGTGAACCTGCAGGCTGAACAAACCAGCAGGTGAGGCATGAGATGCCAGTTCCTGCCACAGATCTTGGGATTTACAGTTATAGTCACCATGTTTTGAAGGGGGAAATGTGGCACTACACATATCTATGTGTGCAACTGCTGCCACTGGTTCCGCCACAACATATCCCTCATCTTAGCTGTTCTTCTATTGACAACCAAAGGGCTTTTCCCCTGTCCTGTCTATGAATTAGGAAAACTCGGCAAGTCACTACCAGAAAATTCATCATCACACCTGCATCCACAAAATGGATGCATAAAAATAGCAGACCATTGCTATCAGAAAATATATTTGTGAGAGATGGTTTGCCTTATTTTTGAAACATGGTAGGATATCAAGTTGGTGGCCATGCCTGGATCACTCAGTCCACACTGAAGTTCTGTCCACTTGCTTCCCTGTATCAAATCATAGCTCAACATTGTTTAATACAGTTTTAAATTTTGAATTAGCCTGGGAAATATTGTCTTGACCACACAGTGAGCCCATCTCATAACCATTCCATTACTTAACTATACACTAAAAGGTACCCCTGCCCTTACGGGCCAGTCGTGTCCGACTCTAGGGTTGTGTGCTCATCTCACTCTAGAGGTTGTGAGCCGGCGCCGTCCGAAGACACTTCTGGGTCACGTGGCCAGCGTGACGAAGCTGCAGCTAGCGAGCCAGCACCAGCGCAGCAGACGGAAACGCCGTTTACCTTCCCGCTATAAAGCGGTCCCTATTTATCTACTTGCAGTTAAAAGTGCTTTCGAACTGCTAGGTGGGCAGGAGCTGGGACCGAACGACGGGAGCTCACCCCGCCGTGGGGTTTCGAACTGCCGATCATACGATCGGCAAGTCCTAGGCACTGAGGTTTTACCCACAGCGCCACCCGCGTCCCCATACTATAGTCTCCAAACTATACACTACATAACCCTTATCCCATTTATCCCAAGATAAATTTGTAGTGTCCAAAGGATCAAAATGGACCACAGATTTTTGCTGGCAGAGACTGGTAGACTTACCAGTTTACAGCTGTCTGTAAGTTATGAGCACCACAATTATACGGATTATCAAGTGGTATATAATAGACATTGGCTTTTCTAGCAAATGGAGATAAATAATTGAAATACTTTGGGGAGGAGCACAGATGTAGCAGTCCTAGTGTAAGTAGTGATTTGGAATGACGAGAAACTGAGACATCTTGTTCACATGAACTGGCAGCGTAATGGAGAGTACAGAATAAGATAATACACATATTATCATGAGAGCTTGTCTTGGGTACAAGAGCCACTAAAATGAAATGCATTATTTATGCTATTTTTGAGAAATATGGGTCATTGCTCTCTTATCACATTGCAAGCATTTGAGGCGTGATTTTGCATTAGCCTTAAGCTCTTGGGCCAACTGTCTTTTAATGCTTTATGATCAAAATAAAGAAGACAGGTTAGAGAGGACCCACAAATTACTCTCCCTTTTTATTTGGCTGGATAACAAGGACCTGTGCAAAGCTTTGTTTCTGCGATTCTCAAGAGGATTCAAAAATGGCACACAAGGCATGCAAATCACTTCCCTTTTAGCTATGACTTATCTTTTTATTAATCCCCTTGTGATAGCCCAGAATGAATTATGTTCCTTAATTCAGTCATTTTCTATTTTTGAAGAGAGAGAAAAATCCATCCCAAATTTAAATGTGTATCACATTTATAAATGCACTTAACTGAAAGATGCAAACATTTGTGAAAGATTACTTAGACTACCATTAAATGTTATATACAGATGAGAGCCATTCTCGTGTGTGTGTGTGTGTGAGAGAGAGAGAGAGAGAGAGAGAGAGAGGGAGAGAGAGAGAGAGAGAGAGAGAGAGAGAGAGAGATTTACTGTTCTTCAAAGATAAATAATCAGAGTCATCTTCAATGTTTTTGCTAATTTAGAGTGAATTACTCTCCATTTAGGTCAAGTTTCTTAAATCTAATGTAAAAACGAGACCTGGACATAAATCCCCCCTAAATAATTTCCACTTTATCTGTGGGAAGAGAAATTGGGAGAAACATGTCCAGGGGGGAGATAAATTCAACAGCCATTTCTTGGAGATGGGACAGACCAAACATTGTTTTATCATGAGGAAGAATGTATTCTGAGAATAGTTGGAAGAACATTTAGACAGTTAACTTATGTGACACAGATCCCTAACATAGCATCTGCAGGCAACAAAACATTCAGATAAATATTCCCATTTGCCCATGTGGCTCTGTGCCCCCATCCTCACTCTGTGCCCCCTTTACCAAGTTGCTCATTCATCTGACTGCTGCCACAGCAGTAGTTTGACCTATGCATCCATGGCTGGGCTTTCCCCTCCAAAATCTGTTCCCAGGTTTCTCCTTCATTTTCACTGCATTCTCTTCCATGGCTGGTCTTAACCTTCCCCTACCTTTTCCTTCATGTTCCCCTCCCTATTTCCCTTGATGACTGGACTTTCTTTTCCCTCTGCCCCATGGGAGCCATTTTATGGCTTGGGGACTTCTCCACTTACCTGGGAGGAAACTATTTTGAAAACAATGGGACTTCCTTCTTAGTAGGCCTGGATAGGATTGTACTGTCCTGTGATGACCAGGTAATGACTCTGGACCAGTGTTTCCCAACCTTTGGTCTCCAGCTGTTTTTGGACTACAACTCCCATCATCCCTAGCTAGCAAGACCAGTGGTCAGGGATGATGGGAATTGTAGTCCAAAAACAGCTGGAGACCAGAGGTTGGGAAACACTGCTCTAGACAACCATCCCACTGCTGCCACAGCACCAGTGGTCTCACCTGCTGCTCCTTAACTCCAGGAGAAATTTTGTGATGCATCTTGCTTTCTTCATATATACAACAATGAGCTCACTCTGGTCTAATTTATTAATTGTGGAAGATTATGCCTCAAAGCATAATGAAGTTGTGGAGGGACCTTGTGGACCTTGCTGCCCTTTCCCTACACACGTGAACAGAGCATGTCACCCAAATACCTGAAAAGTCTTCCTCATATCTCTCCCTTCTGTCAATCTTCAACCCATCAGAATGCCCTATGTTATTGACATCTCAAACATGGCAGGTGAACCAAGCAATGAGCTTGGTCCTAGGTTTCACACTGACGTTTCACACAGACCTCTTAAATTAGGGATTCTTGAGGAATTTGACCCTTGAGGATTCCAAAACAAAACAACCTGATCTGCAACTCTCAGACTAATAGGTGGAATACAACAATCTGCTCGATTTCACACTAATCCAAATGTTCTTTGCACTTCTTTGCAGTTGAAATGTATCAAAACATACATTTAGAGGCACATTTAGAGTGAAAATTTTGAGGAAAAAGTACACATTTAAATATGAATTAACAGGCAATTTAAATGTATACTTGGGAAGGTATATTAGCACAGAAATAGCCTGGAACAGTGTTATGTGTAAAACATATAAAAGTATCAGAGACTGAAAATACATATCTCCAAACTTACACCAGACTGCTAGGCCTTTGTGTGTATATCCTTAGTGGCTTAGAGCAGAATTTATTTGCTCACTTCAGTGCTTCCCCCCCTCCCATTAATGTAACACTTTCCTCATACTCAGCAGAACAGAAAATCTGTGTCCCCTGCTCCCAATACTGTTGAATTCAATCTCATCGTCTTTGACCATTGGCAATGGTGGCGGGGGCAGTGAAAGTCCAACAAAATCTGTAGAACCACAAGCTCTCCACCTATCTGCCTCTTACTCATGCACTGGGCATACACAGTTTGAAGCAGGGGTAGATCCTTATCCCTAGGCTACCCCTGCTCCCAACACTTTGAGCACAGCGTGAACAGATATCTGTATCACATGCAGGCCCTACACACGAAGATTTGTAGAATTCCATCTCTCATGCATTTATCTCATCTTTCAGTTCTCAAGGCTTAGCTGACACAAATACCCGATATTTGGCATTAGGCAGAACTAACAAGTAGTAAGGAAAATGTAATGATTCCAGAATGGGTGGGTGGTTTCCCCCCCCCCCTGGGGTGTGTGTGATGGTGGTCTAATTTCTGTAGGAAGCTGCATATAAATAGCAGTTAAAATCTGTAAGCATTGTGCCCCACAGTTATTTTTGTTTCTAGCAGCATCTACTCTCTTTGTGAACAAAGCTTGATAGTTCAAACACAAATTCTCAGTCATTCTCTTCCTTCCTTCCTTCCTTCCTCTCTTTCTCCCTCCCTCTGGACAGATGAACAATGCCAATCATTTATGTCAGCAACCACAGCAATTTATATACATCCAATACAATCACCACATGAATTTGGAAACTTCACAGATGTATTCACATATGTTAATGATCTGTCAAGGTCTTCTATACAATAAATATTTGCAGGGGGTGGGCATAAGCAACAATGAGAAACAGAAAGATCAGTGGAAAGGGTGGAGTTTGGAGCCTCATTGGGATATGGGTAGCTTCAATTCAAATACAGATTGGCTGAGAAATGAATCAAGCTATTTCCTGATTTGGGAGTGGGGGTGGGAAATAGTTTGGCTTATTTCTAAGTCAATCCAATTTTAGTCAAGGGGAAGCTTATCCATCACCACAAATATTTAACCCAACAGTCAGGCAATCAATTAACATATTGTAATTAGAGCCCAACACACTGAGGGAAGTGCAAAAACACTATAGACCAACAGAAAATCAGAAAAATTGAATACTTCTCAGCCTTTTAAAGGCTGATCAGTCAGTTCATAAAGTGCTCCTTCATGAAAATTACTCTGTTCTGACTGATTTGGCAGGATCTGGGACTATATAAGCTCAGTTTCCATCTCTGTCCTAATGTCTAATGAAATTCTCAAGTAAAAGTTCAAGTCGCAGAAGAGTTCAAGTGACACTGGTTTTGTGATGCCTGGCCTATTTCAAGCCTAGCTCTTCCTTCCTTCTTTCCAGGAAACTCTCCACTGGCTTAGCTGTAGAAGATGCAAACTACAGAGAGAAAACAGCTGGAAGCTGTATTACTCACACCAAAACATATGTAGAAACATGAATTGTTATAATCTTACAGATACGTATTTGCTACAGTTAGTTCCTTAAGTGTTTGACAAGTCGTGAAGGAGCTGGAAACTTCTGGAAAGGCTTTCTGTTCCTTGGATGATGCTAGTTTCAAAACTGAGTTTACCCTAAAGGTATTTTTAATGAGGCACTTGGAAAAAAAATGGAACAAAATGTATTTAATAGCAAAGGCAAATTGTCTTGGTTACTTACATCTGTGTTCTATGGACTCAACCTGGAACCACTAAAAAATTTATGCAGCCTTCATGTTTCCTTTTGGCAACAGATAAACTAGTTTAAACTGATCTCGGAAGAACTTTTCTCAAAAGCCATGTGCAAATTGCTTATCCTCCCACTAGACACCCTCCCACAAAATTACTGCTTCCTAACATCCAGTAAAATGCTTCAGGGGAACACAATCCAAAAATAAATACATTCGTTCGTAGCAAAAGCAGCCCCAGTGCATCTTTCTGCATTCCAATGGAAGGACTGAGCTGACTTTCAAGGAGAATGTTTGAATTTTTAATACAAATGCAAATGCCCAAATTAGTCCAGCTGGAGTAAAATATGTTTATTAGTCTTTAGATACTACTACATTTTACCATATGCAGTAGGCAGCCAATTAAGCAAACCTCACAGTGTGGGCAGCACTGGGCTTCTATAATGTGCGTTTTGAAGAGGCAGGATCCAAGTCCAAGATATACTGCCTTCATCCTACAGCCGTTTTATGATCAAAGTTCCCATCAGAGCAATTTGCCTAAGTAGTACAGAAGCAGGATGTTTTGTCAAGGAATGGCCGCTATTAAGCAGTTGCAAAATGTCATTTTAACTTTTTCAGATGTATTGCAGAGTCTAAAGTTTAGGTGGTGTTTTCTCAAAACAGACCCCATATTCATACCTGTTAATGGAAATTAGCATGCCAGGCATTATTCCATACAGATCAATTGAAGACAAGTGACTATAATACATCCATCCTTTCCCCCACAGCAACAGGAAAGGTGGTCAAGGCCCAGTAAAGTCATCACACAGCCCTAAACACTTAGGCGTCATCTCAGTCTGCTACAGCAGGCCAGATCATTTGCAACAAGTAATGATAAGATAGGGACGCGGGTGGTGCTGTGGGTTAAACCACAGAGCCTAGGACTTGCCAATCAGAAGGTTGGCGGTTCGAATCCCCGCGACGGGGTGAGCTCCCGTTGCTCGGTCCCTGCTCCTGCCAACCTAGCAGTTTGAAAGCACGTCAAAGTACAAGTAGATAAATAGGTACCGCTCCAGCGGGAAGGTAAACAGCATTCCGTGCGCTGCTCTGGTTCGCCAGAAGCGGCTTAGTCATGCTGGCCACATGACCCGGAAGCTGTCTGCGGACAAACGCCAGCTCCCTCGGCCAATAAAGCGAGATGAGCGCTGCAACCCCAGAGTCGGCCATGACTGGACCTAATGGTCAGGGGTCCCATTACCTTTACCTTAATGATAAGATATTAGAAGTTTGGAGAACCTTGTCCTAAAAAATTGGTGCTCTGGTTTTTGGACTTGTATAATCTGAATGGGAGCTCTTGCAACTTCTCACACTAGATTAGGAGAGAGAGAAAATGAGATACCATCCATTTAAAACTACTGCCACAACCAAGAAGTGTAAAAAAGAGACAGGCATCAAGCCAAAAAAACAAAGTTCTTGGGGGTGGGGGGAGGTTTTCATTTGTCCACTTCCTGTATGCTAAAAGCAACTCACTTGAGAATGTACTTCAAATACTTGAAAATATACTCAAGAACATACTTTTGAAAACAAATACTTGAGTGAATTGTTTATGGCATGTTCAAATTAGACATATGAAGACCTTTTGCACACTTCACAAAATGAATTGAAGTTTTCAGACTGCAATCTTCTACTCATCTGCTAGGTAACAGGGTCACTGAGGGGTGGGAGGCTCAGGGGGTGCTAGTGTGCAAGGATCACTGCTGGCAGGGAGTCCTGACTCTGAACTTTCATTGGAAAACAAAAGTTAGTCTCTCGCTCTTGCAGAATGAAAGTTGTGAAGAAAACTGTGCTGACAGCATCCCAAGTGGTTGCTTTATGACTTATGAGCTTGTTCCCTGCATTTTAGTGTGTTTAGCCAATGAATGAAGTCACTGCTATGATCTTATGATGTTTCAATTATTTTTACTGTACTTTTTGGTGTACATCACCATGTGTTTATTATGAACTGGCAATTTACAAGTACCCTTATAAATAAAATAATAAAATAAATTTAAAAAATACAGATATTTAGAATCATATACAAAGGAAGACCCCAAACAGCTTCTATTGACTTTGAAACTCCCTTCTTCATTCCTTGGTATGTGTGTTTGCTGACTACGCTCTGAAGCTGTGATGAATTTGCCCCAATCCAGTTTTGAGGTAGCCCCCTGCCCTCCCAAAATTGGCAGAGTTGGCTATGACAGTCACCCTTTCAGGGCAGGGTTGCTTGGCAGTCATTATGGGGCATATTTGATTAACATTTGGGCTCCCCCCACCCCCATTCAGCCTACTCCACACTGTTGTGAATTAGCTTCCTTGGAGTGGCTGGCTGCTGTTTTTGTGACTGGCAGGCAGGTGAGTGGATTTCAATGTAAAGGATAAGCCCCTTTCTATAGCTGGCTGAGGTGGTTGTTCTTTGGTAGGTGCTCTTTTAGTCTGCCATGTACACCCTGGTAAACAGTGAGAGCAGGGGTGCCAACTTGAATAAAATATTTGGGAGGGCAGGTGAGCCCTGCCCCATGTAATTGATCACATGATGCAGCACACACACCCCATTTGAATGACAATGTCCATTATTTTGGGGGGCCTGGCCCTATCAAATATTTTATTGGGGGGCAAAGGGACCTTGGGCCCTAGGAATTGGCTCCTATGGCATGGACCCAAGGCTCCCTCAGCAGAAAATGGAGTATTTTGCTTCTTACTTTTCTATGGAACATTATCTCTTGAGTCTTTTTTCCTGGGTGCATGGGCAATAGATTGTTCTTTCTAGATTCAGACAATTTAGAAGGACTGCCTGTTCTAGTTTATTTTGAAACTGCTTTTTCATCTTCCCTGGTAGAGATGAGATTGTTGCTCAGAGAAAATAATTGAGAAATCCAAGGTTTAACTGTAACAGTGAATGACTTGGCAGTAGCATGTCCACCCAAGATCAAAATATAGCAGCAAAAATGTGAGTCCATCCTCTTTCTAACTCCAATTTAATTTCATTTTAAAATGTTACTTAAAAAAAAATAGAGATATTTTTAATGAGCATACTTTTCTTTTCTTTTCTTTTCTTTTAAAAAAACCCCAATCATTCAAATGTAAATAAACCAATTCCTGGTATATTTATATTGCAAGAGGGATACTGTGGTTGAGAAAAGGTGGACTGAGTCAACCCCCGATAGCTAGATAATTTAACTGAAGAGACAAGATGTTTTTGCAGTTATTTTTCCTAAACAAAGGTGTCAAAGAAGTTTTACTGGACTAAAGTTCAACTGCTGTGCTTGGACAAAGTTTAATTCACTGAGGGATAAAAGTGACTGAAATCAAACTGATTTCATGGACAATTTACTAGCAGGTGTGCATTTGTTTTATTACATTTGTTTTTTATTTAAGGTACAGCTGCATGGAGAATTCCAAAAGTTTTACTGAACCAATAAATGAGGCCAAGTTGCTATGCTTGCTCCTTCTACACAAACTCAGTCTTTCCTTGGATATAAGAATACAAGGAGAGCAAAAGGCTTCTGTCCTCACGGTGACCATCTATATGACTATGGGAAGCCCACAGGTAAGACATTGGCACTCCTCCATTTGTGATCCCTAGCAGCAGGTATTCAAAGGGCACTGCTGCTGAAAGCCATCATGATGACCACTGTGTTGACCCAAATCTTTAATATTTGACCAGTGAAGACAATAAAGAAGTGTGTTGATGATTGTTAGGATGATGCTATGGAGTGATATGCAGTGGAAGAATCACAGAAGCAGCACAATATTATTTATTTATTGAGAAGATCCCTAGTCTACCTTTAAATCAAATGATAGTTGTGGCAGCTTCCAAGAAAAGCAGCAATAACAAATTTTAAGGTACCACAATTCTGAAGAAACTGTGAGTTGTATCCAATGCAACACTAGATAACACTTTCCATTTGCACAATGGAACACACCCCACCTCCTTTTCCATGTACTTGCTAAATCTGTTCTAGGTTTCCTTCAACCCTGCAGAGAAGATTTTGGGAGGGAGGGAGGGTGCAGGGTGTGCATGGTGGATGGAGAGAGGAAAAGTTCCTTTGCACAGTCACAAGACCTTGCACTAATGGAAGAAGTGCATTGGATACAGACCTACTTTGGGGTTGCTAACTTGAGCCCCTCATATGCTAAAAGAACACGAGAGGGTGATAGGATCACACTGCAGAACCACATCCTCCACTGCTGGTGTGCTCACCAGTCACACCTATTCACTAGCTATGTGAAGGGACTTTGTGCATGCACACAGGGCTAGGAAAGGTCAAAACCTGCACCAGTCAGGTTTGCATACACTTATACCTGCATAGAGTCCATTTACATGGCTGCCAAATTCAAAGCTGCCAGGGTCATGCAACATTACAGCCGGGACTATGTAGCATTACACCCTTATGTGCTCTGTAAGTGAGTGAGTTTGAGTGAACTTCCCTCATGTGAAGGATTTCACATGAGGATGTAGACTGAGGCCCTGAATTTAGAGCCTCAGAGCTGTTAGAATAATTTTGACCCCATAAACATATTGCAATAATTAAGACAATATGGCTTCTAAAAGACTAGAGTAAGGCAGGACTATGCACCTTGGTCCAGGATGCTGTTTTAGCTTCAGCAATGCCAACTTCAGCTTATAGCGCCAGAGCCTGATGTGGAGAATCCGGAATGAGGCATAAATCAGAATGGCTCAGTGTTTTGCTTGAAGCACATTCCAGTTCAGTGTTTAATACTCTCTGTAATAATATTCAATCAAAAAGATTACATTTGTACTCTAAATTTTCTTAGCATGCTAATTTAAAAACAACAACAATTAACATGCTTCGACTGTGCTAGATAGAAATGGTATCATTACTTCAGAATAATCAAGATATATTGCATAATAAAGTATCAGCAATATGTTTATTGCTGTATGCTTTTGCATCCGAGTGCTTGGGTTTCATGGTTTGTCTTTGCAGGTTTCCCAAAGAGGAACAAGATGGCAACTATGGAAATAACAAATAAAGGCAAGCCTTTACGTACAGACATGACTCTTCACTTCAATTTACAGGCCAGTGAGTGGACTTTTGAAATGTATGTTTGCATAACAGATACTCCATCTTAAACTGTTTTTAAATGAAAACAGTGTCTTAAAGGATCACTTGTTCCTCAAGATTTTAGACTACTACAGCTTTGGAAACTATCTGGAATACTCTATGAAACTAAAAGAGGACAACATTAGGCAGTTGGACACAATAGTTACACTGAGAGGAAAATCTCAAGAAGATGATGATTTGCAGGCAGATCACATATGTCGCTTCAGCATAACAGGGTATTAGAAAGGCAGGAAATATCATTTGCATCAAATAGAGGAAAGGCATGATATGCATACATAAACATCTTTGTTATCAGACATTTATTGAGTACACAGCCACTAAAGCCAACAAACAAGATGTGAAAGTAGCTTTGTTCTTGATGTATAGTATCATAGATTTGCAGAGTTGGAAGGGACCCTGAGAACCGTCTCGTCCAACCCCTTGAATGGCTGGAATCTAAGCAGGATCATCCATGACAGATGGCCACCCAACCTCTGCTTAAGACCCTCCAAAGGAAGGAGAGTCCACAACCTCTCATGGGAGCCTGCTCCACTGTCACACAGCTCTTAATGTCGGAAAGTTCTTACTGGTGTTTATTTGGAATTGCCTTTCTTGTAACTCGACAGATGCCAAAAATATTTTTAGCGAGCAGATTCACATTTAAGCCTTTAGGAAAGCACAGTGTATATTGAATCAGAATGGAATATGGCATAATGATATTCCCAAAAATGATATCACAGAGCTATAAAAAGTGCAGAAAGGGGATAGCACAATGATCAAAGGTTTGGAGCATCTTCCCTATGTGTATTTGCTAAGTATTTATGGACTTTTAACTTAATTTTCTTTTTTTTGGGGGGGGGATTAAAGAAGGATATGAGATGTTAAAAAAAATGAGAGGAGTAGAAAAAGTGGATTAATTTTTAGAAAAGGTCTCTCTATCAGTACTAGCACCACTGAATTTGCTTAGATCTGGGCACGAGCATTGAAGAAGTGGATTGGGAAAGGATATGGTCTAAACCAGGGGTCCTCAAACTACGACCCTTGGGCCAGATCAGGCCTGCCAGAGTCCTGAACCCGGCCTGTCCAGGCAGAGCCAGTGCAACCGCCTTATTCCGATGGAAGGAGGCCCATTGCAAGCTCTGAAACGTGCTTGCTACCAGGGTAACCTCCGAGGGGCTTGCTCATGAACAAACGAGGCAGGTGTTCATCTGATCCAGCCATGTCGCAGCGCCCCTACCTTAGCAGCCGCCTCCGCCACTTGTGGGTCTCCTCAGAGGAGGAGGCGCCATGCTGAAAGCCCCACAGAGCAATGTCTGACACTGGCCACAGGCAAGGAGAGGATGGGAAGGAGGCAGGTGAGCAAACAACCAGAGGGGGGAGTGAAGGAGAGGAGCAAAAGCTCCCTCAACTCAGGACCTAAACCCTGGAATGCACAGAGTTAAAAAAAGTGATCCCCTGTGTGCTCCTGATCGATCACCCCGCCCCTCTAAACCCCCATTGAAAGCTATTTCTACTAGGATCGAAAAGGCAGACTTAAAGGTACTTCTTTGATGGCACTGGTCACAAACCAAGCTGTCACAAACAAACAAACATTTCCCATGTTTTGGAGAAGTTGCCTAAACTTCCAAGATGTGGGTAAGTCTATTAAAGCTAAAAGAGGCAACGCTGAGTAAATTATGACTGGGAGGTTGTGTGAACTGAGGACACCGAACATTAATGGCAGCCAATGCCTCCTATCACTGTTGTTAGCCTGGGTTGAAATTGGAACGACTGCTGAACTTGGCTTTCAGTTTCCAGCAACAAAGAGTGCCGTTATCACCAACCCCATCTGGTAGGAAGCCTCTAGCCCTTTCTTGACCTGGCTGCCATAATTCAGTTGAGCAGCTTGTGTGATTGCACTAATCAAATATTTCGCTTTGTGCCTTTCCATAATTTATTTTTAAAAATCTCTTTTTCCCCACATTGTTCCTACTCTGTTCCTTGGCTTGGCTTTGCAGCAATTCATTGCTAAATTATATAGCCCCCTTAGCAATAATGTTTAATTATATTTCTTTTTCTTTCTAAAAGATCCTTGTGTTCTGCCAAATTGTCTTGAAACGTCAGCAATCCAGAGACATTGGCAAAGAAAAGGAGAATACTTTCTTCATTCTTATCTGCCTTCAGGTATCCTGATATGTAAACACAGCCTACAGGAGAAAAAGTATGAAACAAGTAAATATTAACAGAATCAAAGTATCCCTAAGAGTTCAAGTACAATATTTTCTGTAGAAAGCTGGATGACTAGTCGCTGCCTGCACTCTCTATTATTATTTTTCTCTATTCAGTGGGTCCTTAATCACTGAATGTGCTGATTGTCTCCAACCTTTCTTGACCTCAGGTGCAATCTCTCAACTCTGAAGTAGCACCATGTAAGGCTTTCCCATTTCATGCAAGTGATTAGGTTGCCTTGCAAATTCCTCATAACTGGAAGTGCAAATGGATCCTTTGTGAGAATGTGGCACCCCATTGAACCAAATATACTTTTATTATAGAACAGGAACTCTAATGTACAACGTCTGTTAAGATAATATAACGAACTTTTGATTTCCACCAATCCCCTCTATAGCCCATTGTGCTATATCCTATTCTTTCCCAAAATACCCCCGAACCCTCAGCAGAAATTTGGAAGGGAACAGAGGTCTTAAGTGGGGAAGTAAATCTGTGAAAAATTGGGTGTCCTCAACATGTCTGAGTGGAAACAGTTTTTGCAAAGGCAAAACTACCATTGGATACAACTGAGGGGGTTGATATTCCCAACTGATTTTTTTTAGACAATAAATATTATTTCAGTGTACATTCATAGAGAGCAAAAACAGTTATGATAAGGAAAGAGAGATGCTTGCCATCATACCCTGATTACAATTTACTGGGGCCTCTGCTTCTTCATAACCCTTAATAACTGCCTATAATACCTTGGTATGACTGGTCTGGTAATAGCAGCTTTTTTATTTTGTCAGAAAATATAGCACCGGATAAACCAACTTGAAATAATAGTAGTTGTAGCTCTCTAGAGTGTGACAGTAATGTTTTCATTTGAAAAATTTATTATAAATGTTTAAAAATGTATAATAAAGACAACTGATAGCCTTGCATCAAAGAAAGCATTGTTCATTCAATACATGTTGACTATGTTGTTATCATGATAATAAGGCAATACAATGATTCTAGGAAAGCCTTTGATCACTTTTTGCCATCTCACCAGTGGGCATTTTCAGTCAGTTTGGTCATTTAGGCAGCTCCCAAGATCTTAACAATTCACTCCTTTAAAAATGTGCAATTCTGCTTAAGCCACTTGGTTGCCATCAATTTTTTGGCAGGAGAGGTAAATTGTAGGCGGGAGGATGTGATGAATGTTAAGTGTCTGGCTGCCTTGCCAATAGATGGCATGTGAAATCAGTGGCACAGAGTACCATATTGTTTTCCTGTGCACACTCCATTGAAATGATGCACTCTTCCGTAGTTGCCAAGAGTCAAGATGAAATAATATTTGGAGAAAGTCAAGTGCTGCACAGCTCCTTTGGCTGGTTACACTGAAAAAGCACACAATAAAGTTTCAGTTCAAAATTAGGCCGAAAAGGCATCTCTGCTCTCTAGTGATGATATGACTTCAGCTTTTATCTCAGAGGTCCAGGAGTTCTTTCTGCCTCGTGTTATGGTTTGCCAATCCCAGCACTCATCCCTATGTTCTCTGTACCATGCAATGCCAACTGATACCTGCCAGCTTCACACATTTCCTTTTTTGCCTTTGTGGAGTTGTCTGGCCCTTACCTTCTAACTGCCACTATCATTTTGTGTGTGTGTGAGAGAGAGCCATTGATTGTCACAAGGAAACAGAAATCCATATTTGAATGATTTCTTTAAAATTGCATATGTTCTTATACAGTGGTACCTCAGGTTACATACGCTTCAGGTTACATACGCTTCAGGTTACAGACTCCGCTAACCCAGAAATAGTGCTTCAGGTTAAGAACTTTGCTTCAGGATGAGAACAGAAATCGTGCTCCGGCAGCGCGGTGGCAGCAGGAGGCCCCATTAGCTAATTAAGTACGAATTAAGTACTTAACCCGAGGTACCACTGTACAAATATGGCCATGTTCTTTCATCAGTGCCTTAAGTGGCAGCTATAGCATGTGTGCTCATTTCAATCATGTCTGTAGTTACAACTCTGCCTTGAGGGGAAGCCATGTGTGATGCTCCACACACCCCTTCCCCCATCTGCACTATATATTTAAACAGTACTTTTTTTCCCTTTAAAAATATGTTTAGGGGTACTCTCATTTGGACTCAAGAAAATCACCATTTTATAGTTCAAATTGGTAAAAATAAATACAGGAAATGGCCCAAAGTACGATGATTCACAAACTATTTAGGGGTATGTGTACCCCTGCGTCCCCCCGGAAAAAAGCACTGTGATTTAAAGAAGGATCTTTAAAGCATAATTGTAAAGCAGTGTTGCCTGAGAAGAGGGGTTGGAAGCCACTCTGGAAATTGTAGCTCTGTGAGGGAATAGGAGTCTCCCAACTCTCAGCAGCCTTAACATACTACACTTTGCAGGAGCCTTGAGGGAAAGCTATGTGTGTCTAAATTGGTATGTTACTGCTTAAATGTATGGTGCAGATGGGCCTTAGTTTAAAAGGTGTAAATTGGTACTTTTACTAAGCATTGTAGCTGCACAGGTGCTCCAGTTTTTGGAAGGCATCACTGAAGACATAAATCTCCCCTTCCCACACACTGATCCTATTTAATTCTAAACCACATGCACAAACCTAGTCAGAAATTTTATGTGATGGCATGGTTTGTTACAGTGGCATATCTGTCTGTAACTGGCATGTTCTCTCTCTCTCTTGCTCATTTGAATATATATATATATATATATATATATATATATATATATATATATCGGAATTATTAGAAAGATAAAAGAAGAGCTTTTGTGAATGAGGCAGACAGAGATATGGTAGCGTTAGTAAAACTTTTAAAATTAGTTCTGCTGGTAGATTTATGGGTCTGATATTTTTTCCTCATTTGTTTGTCCTTTGGTTGCACCCTTCTATTGCTTGATGCCTTACAGGCACAGTAATACGGTAAAAAACTCAGACAGATGTCTTCTTGTAAACTTTAAAGGATCTAGAAGTTAGCCCTACAGGTACAAAACTATTGCACTGGAAAGACCATTTATCTGTCTGTTTTTAATATATTTCAGTTCTTTGATCTATATGTTTTTCTTAGAATGCAGTATTATGTTTAAAATTGCCAGTGCAACCTGTATAGATAGATATATCAAGAAGAAGAATTCCTCAATTGACATTCAGGATGTTTTGTAACTAATGGAAATGAGTAAGTTACCACCCCAAAAAGTCATTAAGATACAGTACACTTTCAGAAGGTTGGCTATTCATTACTCCTTATTCTGTCTTGCTGGTGATATGAACAGGGACATGTAAGGGTGGAACACAGGAATTTAGGAAGTCTGCTCACCTTCTCAGGTGGGAGGTGTTGCGGCTGGGCATCCGGGACCCCCAGTAATCCAGTTGGGGGGCAGAGGGTTGCCGCTGGTCAGGGCATTGGTCCATCTACCTCAGCACATCTACCTACATCTAAGTCTGCAGTGACTTGCAGTAGCTCTCCAGAGTTGCAGACAGAGTTCTTTCCCAGCCCTACCTGGAGATGCTGGGGACTGAAACTTGGGTGCTGCACCACTGGGATAAAAAAAGAAACCTGGACTACCCACAATACACTGTACTGTGAACCTTCCTTATGTGGGCCATTAGATGCCTCACAATAGCCATATTCAACATTCTGTGGACATGTTGGGTGGATAATCTCAGGTACACATAGTCGTGGTACATCATATTCCATAATGTAATGAAAATAATAGATTAATATATTTTATGCACAAATCTATACTATAATGAAAGCTTAACACAAAGAGCAACTTTTCATTAATAGCCAGAATTTGCATCAACACTATTCAAGCAATTTTATGTGTTCACCTTTATAAAGGAACATTTTAAACATGTTTAAAGTATGGTCTTCTAAAATTTGAGTTATATACTTGAAGTTATTAAAACTATTTCAAACAGGACAAAAATCTTATCCACACAGCCTTCTTCTGTCATCTTAAACCTGGGGAGGTGGATCAGATTAATCTGAGAAAAACAGAACTTTTAGAATATATATTGATTTTCTTCCATTATAATGCTCCCATAAATCATAATCATCATGTGCCAGGCCTATGTGTCCTTGATTTTGCTTCCTGGAATCTAATCTTATAACTCAAGCTCTCCAAAAAGGAACATTTTTCTTACTTTTTCTCCTTGCTTATGCATTTTCTCCTGCTTCCTCCATCTTTTTTCTGTTTACCTACAATATTGCTAGAGGGACTTGGTGCGGTGGCATCTCAAGGTCATCAGGTGAGCTGATGAATAAAATGAATTCTTTGAACTTTGGGTCTTCAAAAACCTTTCTGCAAATTCCAGACTTTAGGTTTTGTTTTGTTTTATTTTCCCAACAGGTTCATGCTAATGCCCCAAAGAACTTTGTCTTCAAACTTGTGCCCCATAGAGCACAATTGTAAAACAAACAAACAAAAACCAGGATTCCTGGAAGCCATATTATAGTAATTTCAGATCAAAAATTTAAATGTCACTACCAATCAGCTATTTATTTATTCAAGGGTTGAACAACTTTCTACCTTAGTCATGCAAGTGGACCCACAGAACTTTGTTAGACCATTTGAGGGGAGTGTCTAGCTTTAATCAACCGAATTAGGCCAGCATGTGCATTATGTCAAGAGATATGTAATCAGTCAGTCAGTCAGTCAGTCATAAAGTTCCTAACCAAAAACAGATTCAATTGGATCCAGAGTACAGAAAATGACAGTGCCCCATATACTATGGAGCCAGTTTAGCCTAGAAAAAGGCACAGACTTCAGAAGTCTATGTGAACTTTGAAAAATATTATTATTTTAGTATTAACGGAGCAAAAAAAATCAGGAAAGTGAAATGTCACTTCCCATGGACCAAAAATAGGGCTGATTCAGTCTAGACTATGCCCCGATCCATCAGAATAACCTTTACACAAGTTATCCAATGGCCAACAAGAAATCCAATATTTTCTCCTAGTGTGGAGTGGTGTGTAGGGGTGGGTAGCACTTAAGCTGGATGGGACATGCTGGGCCAGCGTGGGGATCCATACTGTGTTTGCACAGCGGCCTGCATGTGGTCAGACCAACAAGAGTTGATAAGCCCAGTGCTCACCTCTCAATGGCTTGTTGATCATTTGCCTTGGCACCTACTCACCTACCATATCAATATGAGAGGGCAGTGCACTATGGGGCCTTCAAACTATGTCATGGGAATGAGAATCTTGCATCAGTCACACATCTAATAGCTCACCTCTAACAGAGAAGAATTTTGTGGCTTTCCATCCTTCCTCTCTGGTTTGAATGCTATTTTCACACAAAGTGACATACCAGTTACTTGGCTATCCCAACCTAGTTTATATTTTAGTTGGGAGACTTCTCTCTCCAGGACACTCCCATGTTCGTGTACATGATGATAATTAATTTGTACTTAGGTAATATGTCCCAAGTCAGTCATTAACCTTATTGCAAAGCATCTGCACAAATAAAAAAACCTAAAACAGAACTATATCTGGACTGAAGAGCAGCCTGACACCTTTGTTACTCCACTGACATTATATCATATTATCCAGAAGTGCTCACTTGCTGAATTACATTAGCTGGCATCAGAAACGCCAACTCTACAGGAATCTGAACACATTGTAACATATTCAAGGCAAATCCAGCAGCTGCTGGCAAGCGAGATGGACTAAAAACAATTAGAAATTCATTTTGTTTTCCATAAGCACAGCTACCTTTCTATCAGATCACAATGCTATTTAGCAGTATATTGCCTTGGTTGCTATGTGGCAACAGTTTCATTAGGAGCCTTTTAAATATTCATTCATATCTCAGAACAGGAGGTGGTCCCAGGATCCAAAATCAAATCTTTGGAGGCCCCTTTCATTTTTTATTGTGGTGTAATCAAAGATCTGTGGAGGTGGAGGAGAGAAAATGAATGTTCAACCAGTTGATTGCTAATGTAGGGCGGAGACAAATTCTGGAACTATATGACTCCACTGAGTGAAAACAATAGCCCCATTGATAAAGTAATTATCTACTGTTTTGTTCCCTTTGGAGCTCATATAAATGACAGCTTCTAACAAAACAGAAGCTCTTAAATCTCCATTTCAGAATCTCAGACCCACTTTTCCTTTGTTCTGTAAAATACAACAGGGTTGTGTGCACGTGTGAGTTTCGCTGTTTTTCTGGTAGCTGCTTATATTGAGCAAGTGCTAGAATGGCTGACTATAGAGAATAAATCAGGTGAAAGGGGAAAGCGGTGGAAGATATCCTGGGATCACCAATTTAGACATTTCAGCAATTAGTTATGTGGACCCTCAGTGAAGGAAGAAATGTTCACACTGCATCCATAGCTTTCCAAGTTTTTTTGCCTTCCTTGATTTTAGTACTGCTGAAAGGGAGGTTTAAAAAAAATCCTCAGGGAACCTTGGCTATTACATAAAAGGGTTAGAAGAAAGTTTTTTGTTTTGGTTTTTTTAAGTTTTTAAAGATCTAGTTTCCCTGCTCAGTGTTATTTATATGGCTATTTTGTAAGGCAGCCTTCATCAAAATGGTGCCCTCTCTATATATTTTCAATACAAACATCTGGAGATGGCAAAGACTGTCATAAGGGTATTTGAGGAACATTGACCTCTTCCCATTAAATACACATTCATGCTCATACACACACATTTTCTTTACTGGATAAAAAGGAGCATTCTAGTTTATTCAGCAGGAAGCAGTCGTCCCTGTACATTTCCCCCCATTTGGAAACTGTTTGAAGATCTGTTAGAAAAGTAGAGTGATAAACAGAAAAAGAAGGAGCAGGGTCTCTGCAACAAAATGGCAGTGAACAGGATGCATTAGACACCAAAGGATACAAGGACAAGATAGTTAATGGGCTTGATGAAAGGAAGGCAACCTATTGGCAATTCAGATTCCGGCTTTTCTCTTTGGAACCATTGCTCAGCTGTGTGTCCCACTGCAAAACACTTTGCAGGCACACATTGGAAAGATGTAACAGCAGCTGCCTTAACTGTTTAGGCAGCTGCTCCAATTAAGCTCCAATTCTATGATAATTTTCTTTGTGGGGATCTGATCTGTATTGCATCTAACCAGGAGAAATGATCCGCAGGCATTTTGAGACACAAAGAAAGGCCTCTGTGCTTGATGTGCCTCTGTTCACTGTAGCAGAGGTTGGGCTAAGCGACTCCATCTGCTATAACTGTACTTGCTATCTAAAATATTATGAATGTTCGCACATGTATCATCAACCCATGTTATATTTAGGATTATAATAGTAACCATGTAGGTAGTTTGGTCACTGTTGGTAAATATTTATGTGTTTATAATGCAAATGATTTATGGAACAAGTTACATAGCTGTTAGCTTTAAGCATTTTTTAGATTTCTGGCAATATAACCCACTCTTCACATATCTTTGGATGAGAATAATATTCACAGAATAGCCAAATAAAATTCTGAAACCTATGTGTGTTGCATTCCAATTGATCCATCATCCAGGAAGTGAATTCATAGGATGATTTCTCTATAAGTTATTCGAGTTAATGAAGCAGACTCTGGTAAAGAATCAATGAGACAAGCAAAGAAATCATTTTTCTAGTTCTTGGCTTTAAGGAAAAAGCAAGGGGTCTTCTTCTGAGCTCGCACTAAGCCATTCGAGCAGTTATCTATCCCTTACTTAGTCATTTATTGTGATTCTGTCATAAAGCATTTACAGAGCACTCTGTAATCTTTATAAAGCAAATCTATCCAGGGAAATATAGCTTGGATTTTGGTGGCCTAGCATTTCCAGTTCAAGTACTCAGAGGTTCTTGTTTGAATAGCAATGACTATAAATGTTCATACATTTACAATTCTGGGATTCATTTATTTTTAAGGCAATATAGCAACAGTTGCATATGTGCCCCACTGATCATGAAATGTAACATTGGTCACATGCAAGTACATTGAATATATCTGTTTGCTCAATTCACATCATCCAGCCATTTCTTTTTTGAGATGGGAGTGTACAGTGAATATCAAGTGTATGTGCGTATGCTGGTGGCTGCATCTGCTCCATATAAAAAATTACATCATGCATATGGTTTGGGGAAGAAGAAGAAGAAGAAGAAGAGTTTGGATTTGATATCCCTCTTTATCACTACCCGAAGGAGTCTCAAAGCGGCTAACATTCTCCTTTCCCTTCCTCCCCCACAACAAACACTCTGTGAGGTGAGTGGGGCTGAGAGACTTCAAAGAAGTGTGACTGGCCCAAGGTCACCCAGCAGCTGCATGTGGAGGAGCGGAGACGCGAACCCGGTTCCCCAGATTACGAGACTACCGCTCTTAACCTCTACACCACACTGGCTCACTGGGAAAGTGCTGTTACCTTGTCACACATTCCAGGACTGAGGAACCTTTGACCATCTACATTTTGTTATGTTCCAACTCTGATCAGCCCCATTTAGCATGGTCAATGGTCACAGGTGATGATAGCAGCAGTCCAACAACATATGGAGAGCCAAAGGTGAGCAATCCCTGACATGCAGTGTTTCTGTTATTGATGAACCAACCTCAAAACTGTAAGAAGATTCTTTGAGAAACACTAATAACATGTTTTCTTAAAGGTCTTACAAAGCATGAAAAGCAAATTAAGGTCAGCTTCAGCCTGATTAAGTCTCACTGAAATCATCAAGATATAAGAGGATGCTGAATTGAAGCTGTTGCTTTTCACACCAGTAGCAATATTGCATGATTATGCTAAAAATGTTTTTTAAGCTTCCTGTTCCTTGGCCCAGGCCTAGCCAATGGGTTGAATTCAAATCAGTAATATAATCTGCAATAAATAGAATAGTGTATTTTATTGCTATGACCTTTAAATATGATATGTATGGATTTCTTTTCTTTTCCCCCCTGATTGGCTATATATTTTTATCCTTCCCTTCCAGGTTAGTGAAGTAGTAAACTGGGGAAACAAAAGAGTGCTGGAAATACAGTCAATCAAAACAGAGCAAAAAAGGATAAAATAGAAACCACATACTATAATTCAAAGAGTAGGTGACAGTAAATTTTGGAAAGCTTATTCTCATGACATAGGTTGTTACAAGTGGAAATGACACATCATCAATTTCCTTTCAGGAGTAAAGACATGCCTAGAAGAAGAAACTATCTACCCCAAATCTGACAATTTCTTTCTCACATCAAAGAAATATAAATGTGACATATGTAAAAGATCCTAAATATTTACATAGTTGTGAAAGAGAAAGAATCCCCCCCCTTAGAATAGAATAGCTAGTGATGCCTCAACACCTAATGCATTATTCTAGACACTGCTACTTCTCTGTAATCTATTAGTGTTCATCAGCCTTGGGTTCCCAGGTATGGTTGGACTGCAGGTTTCATCATTTCTGACCATTAGCGAAATTGGCTGGGGATTATGGGAGCTGGAATTCAACATGTGGGGACCAAGGTTGAAGAACACTCTGTTACGTTATGTGACAAATTTTAACCTACGCCATACTACTCATTAAGCATGACCAATAAAAGATATGTGTTGGAAGTCCTGGTTGTCTCTACCAAAAAGGAAGTTACAAACAGGGAGAGTATTAAGGCATGGGTCATACAGCAAAGGTACTGGAAAGTTAAGAAAGCTTGGGATAACCAGGAGTGTGGACTCTTTGTGGACTCAGTTCCATTTCTGAGCACCAAGATAAATTCCTGTGCTCAGCATTCTGTAATTCTGTAATATCTTTTGCAAGAGTCTCCCACTGCTTGATCTTGGGGTTCCAAGAAAAAACAAAGTGAATCCCACATATATACATACATCATTTTATTTGTATGCCACCTTTCCATTGTTCAACCATGCTGAAGGAAGCTTATAACATGAAAATTACAACGTAAAACCAACAAACCATAAACAGTAACTAAAATATCGAAAATACACAACCAAATTGAACAATTTCCACATAAATAAAGGGCCAATATAAAAATTAATAATATAGCAGCAAGAATCCCTCTGCCCCAACACAGCCCCAACAATACCCTAGCCCAAGGGTTTGTTCAGCAGTCTCAGCTTTTGTAGCTGGAGTCAGTCAGGGCCCTGACTAAAACGGCTTTTATATGTGTGAAGTCTGCCCATCCCAATATAAACTACTAAATCATTTCTGTGCACATGTTGAGAGTGGAAAGTTAGAAAATGAAGCATTTCCAAGTGTTCAATCTCTCTCTCTCTCTCTCTCTCTCTCTCTCTCTCTCTCTCTCTCTCTCTTGTATGTATGTGTGTTAGAGATAAAGCATTCGCTTTTTGAAACCACAACCACAACCTAATATTAATGGGATTAACTTTATTCTGCATTATGGTAAAGCACTAAACATGACTTGATTAGTTCACATACAGACTTTAAAATAAGTAGCTATATGCACTTACAACTACAATAACGTGAGGGAAAGTGTTTAGAGGACACAATGCTGCTTATTTTCAATGTGACTTTCAAGGTTAGCAACAACAGGAACAACAATGAAATATGCAAAACTCTATATAGGTAAATGGGAACAAGGTTTTAGTAATAATCACAAACTTTTTGCAATGTATGTGTGTAGCCTGTGTAAAACTTCAGCTTTAAAAGCCATTTCCAGTTTGGCCCACTTTCCCCTAAATGTATTTTTCAGGAAGCCCAGCTGATAGATAATGTTGCATTTATCAATGCCTCTCCACCAAGCAAGGCAAATATTCGAATGCATTCTCTGAGAACATGCCCCAAATGTACAGTGTGTTCTACATTACTCCCACTGTTGGCACTTGCCTGCACTTTTTAGTCAGAGCTCTGACTGTGACAAACAGCTTCCCGTTCCTTGATTGCTGTAGAGAAGGAAATAAAGTTTCTTAAGAGACAATCATCCAGCACATTGTATCTGACAGACCCTTGCTGCTGCCACTCTCATTGTCGTCTCTCCTACAGCTGCATATGCATGTTCCACTTTAGAGCTCTGGCTGTGCTGCCCTTTTGTGTGTCTCTTGGGAGCTCTTTGCTTCCTTCAAGCCGGGTGAAGGGGAAGCATGAGAGAGAAATGCTAAAACTCCAGACAAAAACACATTCTGTTTCTACTCACCTTTTGAAGCTATTTACTATATTAATATGATTCACTGGGAGAGACAGAAGCAGATGATCAAAGACATGGGGCTAAAGAGGAAATGGTTCTGAGGATTCAAGGGTATTGTAAAACCTAACTGTTCCTTTCTATGTCAAGAATTTTCTTTCCAATGTCAGAAAGATAGGTGCAGCTGATCTGCAGACTTCACAGTCTTGGGGTGGGAGAGCAGAAATCACAGTAGTATGGCTCACAAACCTCCTATTGTAACAGTGATTTCAACCATGAAGGATGATCCCACTAATTTGTGGTTTCAGTCAATAAAAATCAATAGAAGCTGCAGCGTCTATTGCATTCGGCACATTAATAGTTCTGCTGTTATAGATAAGATCCTTTGATGAGGAGGAAATATATCTGTGTGGAAGGTTGTTTCTGATGGAATTTTGGAAGGATGGGGACCAAATGTACCCCCAGCAATGGCAAAACTCCTTTTTGTGGCCACTACCCAGAATGCACACCACCCAAATGCCCTTGATGTAGGCAGAAAATGGCATGCCCACCACAGGTTTGGCGGTTATGATGGCCATTTCTTCCCCTGCCCCCAAAACATCTAGGAAATTGTTGGAAAAAGGAAAATGATGATGATAGGTGCTATGTACTGTCACTAAAGAAATAGTGGAGCCCCCTCAGCACTAATATCTATGAGTAACCCTACAACACCTTCCAGAAAACTTTGATTCCCCCACTGAAATCATCCTGCCCAAATTTTACTAGGCAATCCCTGGATTTGAAACCAACATGTTTGGCTTGGCTCTATTCAAAATCCCCCTGAACTGCTTTCCCACTCATTGGGGAAACGATTTGTGTCCCTGTGCAGTTTTCATTATAGGCAGAATATAGCTGGGAAAGATATTCCATAGGCAATGGCTAAATGAGCCCTTCTACTGTCACTTTGTGGTCCAAATTTCAGCCTTTGTTTGTTGTTGTTAGAAATTGAGAGCTAGGGCACATATTATCTTGGTCTATTCTTTGAGTTGGAAATTTTACATCTATACTGGCAATTTTGTGGTCCCATTGTTTTTCAGTGTCAAGATTACATCAATTGCGGTAACCAGGTTCCATGAGATACTTCTATGCTGGGCTACTCTTGAAAGTGAAAATCTCCATGCTAGCATTCTGTGAACTGGTTCTGAAAGTAAAGAGGACAGGTTCCTTTTGTAAATGTTCCCTCTGCTAAAATAAAAATAGGAAAAAATGCAACAGCGCCTTAAGAAATAGGAAGGGAAAATTTACACATCTATGCTATTTGTGTATTGATTACAATTATCACATGACAGCCTGATTGAAGCATTCATTATAGGTTGGTTCTCCCCAGGATATTCCATCCCCACCATGTGCAAACAGTAGCAATCAGTCTACAAAATGCTTGCCAATGATGAGCTTATCACCATGTGAATGGGTGGTTGATAGATCATCTGAAGTCAACCTAATGCGTTAGCTGGAAAGTTCAGATAGGGTCAAACATCAAACAGGCTATACTGAAAGTTGAAAACTAGATAGTCTCAAAGTATCATTGCTGTCATCTCTCCCCCCCCCCCACCTGCCACTTTCTGGGGGTGGGTGGGTACATAGATCATCTGTTTGAAATATGCTCAGAGATATAAAAGATAATGCAAAAAACACTATAATCAGTTGTGCTATGCTTCACAGACTTTTGACATAAATATGTTGATAGCTGCTATTTTTTTCCAAATGGAGTATGAAGACCTACCAGTAAACGGAGATACCCATGTTTAAAATATGAATATATTAATTAGTTGCTTTTTTGTCCATGGATTGCCCATGAAATGGCATCATGCCTACAACTTATCCATGAAACTCCTTGCCTGAGCAAAACTGTAGCTCCCTCAAACCATTATGTGCTTCAGTCTCTCTCTGTTTTCAGTAACTTTACAACGTCCAGGGGGGTTGCTATTGATGGGATTTTCTTTTCATTCCAGATTATCTGGTTCACAAATTTTTATGGGTGAATCAAAAGCTTTCGCTTGAGAACATAACTGTAACTCTCTTAGCTCAATTAGCTTTGAGTGGAGAAAGATCAATAACCTCAAAGGGAAGTACAAGCCAACTTTGGCTTTACGAGGAGCCCAACAACTCCAGAGGGTCACCAATCAGTTTTGACATCTTATTTTAAAACTGAGCTCTGTGTTTTTACAGCGACTCTCTGTTAACTTCTTAGAACATGACTTGTGCTGTTCTTCTTACAAATGCTATATATCAGGAAATCTTCCTACTTTCTACAGAACAGCCTACTTTCCATCCATTTCTACAATGAAACATACTGCTTGCATCTTAATTAAATGAAGAAGCAAGCTGTACAAAAATGTGTATATTAGGGGAAAGTATAAATAAAATCTGTACAGTTGGTGAAAATAATGTACAAAAGGCATTATGTTAGGGGAAATTATTTACAGAAAAAATGTAAATTATGGGAAATTGCATACAAATGTATGATTAGGAGAAATCTGCAATAAAATGATGAAAATTTTTTCATTTGGACTTTAAAAAAACTGATGTGAGAATGTGGGGAACTCAACTTAAAAATATGGGGGGAAATGGGAAAAGTGGGGAGGAGAATTGACAGGTTCCTCTGTCTCTAGTGAAGGGCACTAAATTTTGGGGCACCACCAGAAAAGAGCCCCAGAAAAGAGTAGTAGTACTTCCTCCTACCATGTCCTACCCTCCTGCCCTAGGAGCCTTCATACAGGAACAGCTGCCAGGAGATCTGTGAGGGTTCTGCTGGCCTTTTGAGTCTGGATATTAAAGTTCTGGGGGTGTCAATAGTTACTGCTGGCATTAGCTTTACCGCTACTTTGGCCTCCTTATGCTCCCTTAATTTTCTTTTAAATGTTTTAAATGAATTATCACCTGCCAAACTGTTGTTGGACGCGGGTGGCGCTGTGGTATAAACCACTGAGCCTTGGGCTTGATGGTTGGAAGGTCGGTGGGTGGTTCGAATCCCCACAACGGGGTGAGCTCCCGTTGCTCGGTCCCAGCTCCTACCAACCTAGCAGTTTGAAAGCACACCAGTGCAAGTAGATAAATAGGTACCACTCTGGCGGGAAGGTAAATGGTGTTTCCGTGCACTGCTCTGGTTTCACCAGAAGCGGCTTAGTCATGCTGGCCACATGACCCGGAAAAACTGTCTGTGGACAATCGTAGGCTCCCTCAGCTAGTAAAGCGAGATGAGCGCCGCAACCTCAGATTCATTCGCAACTGGACTTAATTGTCAGGGGTACTTTACCTTTTTAAACTGTTGTTGTTGTAGTGAAATTATCATTTTAATTTTATGTTATGGCTATTGTATTGCTGTATTTAGGCAGTTTTTGTAAACCACTATGAACATAAACCTGTGGAAAATGGGATATGTGAATAAATTAACTGTGGATACTTTCAGATGGGGGCTTAATATGGCAAACAGGCCATTGGGATACTGGAAATAGGTGCTTGGGAACAATTTAGACTGTTAGCTTCTAAATGATTAGGTTTTTCCTTGACAGAGCGCCAACCACTTCTCGTTAACATTCCAAAAATCTTGCTTGCATAAGGATCACTGGTGGTACACACCCATCTCAAAGCACCCTGTAAGACTATAGCCTGATGAAAGGGGTGCTATGAAAATGGTTGTTGTTTTTGATCATGATGATGATGATGATGCAGGGGCAGGTTCATATGGGAGCTGGTGGTCCTTCACACCAAGGAACCAGAATTGGCACTGATCTCCTGTCATGTTTTTTATAATATGCTAGCATTGGCATTTACCTCCTATCACATTAGAACCATACATCTTCATTATAATTAATAGATAAAGTATATCTTTGAGGGATTCATCTCTTAGTAGACTTCTGTTTCCCATGTCTCCCATGTCTGAACACAGGGAAGTGCTTGAAAACACATTATCTTCTGAAAGTGATGTAAGACCATCTTTGCGCTTATATGAAAAGGCCACTGTTAATCCTCCAGGAATTTATTTTACATGGTTGTGCTTCTATATTGGTTTTTCTTTTTTGTTTCTTCCCTGCTTCTTTTCCTAGGAAAAGAGGAAGGATTGAATTGTTAGTTCCCATTTCCCATTTCAAATGCCAAAATAAACTTTTGGGGCCAAGACCACCAGGGAGCTCTCTCTCCTGCCCAAGTCACATCAAAGTGAGCAGCCAATCAGTTCACATTCCTTTGAATGGAACTAGCACAGAAGAGGAACCTTCCAAGTGGATTGTCTCTTTAGTTTTTGCCATCTCTTCAGTCCACTGACATACATCATTCAGCACTGAATCTGTCATCAGCCTTGACACTTCTTTGGATTTGCCTCTCAAATAGGAAAACTACACCTAAAATGTACATTAGATTTGCAGTTATGCACACTTCAAGTATAAAGTTGACTGTTTCAAATAACTGCTTCAAAGAAAAGAAAGAGAGAACAGGGTACATGACGTTAACTTTCATTTAAGTGGTCCAACAGAAAGTTATACAACATCCGTATTCAATAGTGAGTTCGCTTCTTTTTGTTCTCCTCTATCAGGACATGTAAAAAGTAAGCCTTTAAAAAACTTTTGCCATCGTTAGTTGATGTATGTATGATATGTATTGTCATTTCATTTTCACTTTTCCCATTATTCACTCCCACACACCAGCAGTCATCTTGGCAGTATTTTTTCTCCTCATTTTTCTGTTGACTGGCACTTGGAAACACCCACTTAATTCCTTCACGGTTTCACTTATGAATCATTTTCAATTGTGCTGAGGCAAAGCCTGGTGCACATATGAAAAAAAGAAAGTTTGAGTCTAGTGTGTGTCTGTTTCCCCCCTTTTCCCAATCACAACCTTATGTCAAACTTAAACTCAACTTTTATAAAATTGCAAAATAGGTGCTCGCATTTCAAATGCAGGCAGTGGTTCAAAACTCTTTGGTATAAATTCTTTCAGAATACCTTCTACCCAAGAAACAATATTTGCTGCCTAGGCCACTTCCCACCCTTTACCCTACAATTTTATAATTTATCACAATGACTTTGAGCTCGAGTTCTTTAATAAAATACTTCCTTAAATTTAATAAAGAGTAAAAGCAAATATTATTGCACTCCTTTAAAATGAAGTGCTGTATAATAGGTATTCTGTTTCCTTTACTTCTCATGAGCTAGCTCTATGCAAAGTTCCACCATTTCTAGGTGGAGACTGGAAGGTGACAGCAAGATTTGACAACAGCCTTAGTTGTTCCCACAACCACTGCCCCCAAAGCCAGAGGTACAGCAATGGTCTCAGACCCTGAGGAGGCCCACCTCTCAATGAAGGATCTTGCCTAATGTCCCAATGCTAGGTATAAAACACAAAAGCAGCTAAGATTTTGGACCTCATACTACAGGGCAAACAAGTGACAGCAGGTGCGCTGGAGATTGTTGGGGGGATGAGAAAAAACCCTGGAACCAGTGAATCCAATTGTGAATGTAAGCAAAAGTCCTTCCCTGCCCGACCAACTTGTAGCTTACCCTAGGTCCATGACAGTATGCAGGAAAGTAAGACAGTGGGAATAAATGAGAAGTTGAGTGACCAGGCAAGGATATAATGGATAGGTCTGTAGAGCTTATCACTGACTTTATATAGGCAGCAAATAGACTATGTGCGCTACAATGCTACACCACAGGTTGCCTTGTATTATCACTTTCATATAGGAGTGCTCCTGTTGACTCTCAGCCAGTTATAATGCCCTCCTGTTAAATGCTCCATTGCACGTCTCACCTGGATGCACCAATCTCACGCATGCATGCATACATATTTTTACTTTTTCAACTGATACTCAGTATTCTGTGGCTAGTGAGCATGCTTGGTTCACTTAGGATTCTGCACAACCATTTGTGTTTCTAAAGGGGATTTTTTTTGGGGGAGGGGGAAGTTACTTCTGCAAAACTCGGGGTTCAATGAAGCATGATGAAACCTCCCTCATGTTTCCCAGTGGCTCTGTTTTGGCTACAAATCTATCATCACTCATTACCTAAGTTCACGATTTAGAAGGACTTACCGTGTGTAGATCATACCTCAATTCCCTGAAGCAAAGATGCAAAGCCCTCCTGCATGCGTTATGGCTGGGTCAAGCCATGCATTTTTCTCAGCTACTTTCATCTGTTCCATGCAGCAAATTTAATAAGTTCCTAAAATATGCTCCTTGCTTTGAAAAACAAAGTGGAGTCCATAAAACAGTATTGCAACAGAAAAGAGATCACAAACTGAAATGTTTTTAACTGGTATTGTGTTTTGATACTGCAGTTTAAATTAAATGAGCGCTGGGCAAGCTTTCAGAATTATTGGGCATACAATATTTTTGTGATGTATATGTATTTGTGATTTTGCTGATGCAGCAATGGAATGGCTGTTTACATTTCTGTGGAGATTTAAGGTTCGGTCTTGATCACTAAACAGAAATTGGTTCCATAAAGCTACTTTCCGCCTATCATTCTCTGGGACTTGCACCGCAACAGTGCCATAGATTAAAGTGGCTGCCATACAATTCTGCCCTTATAGCATAGTGGCTGTTGATATTGTATACAAGCATCATCAATGCACAAATTATGTATCAAGTAGTTCCTTACCAGCAGAGCAGATCTTATCATCAGGATAGAAAATATTATAACAATTATATCCTTCACTAGATTTTGCCTTACTGACAACATTTGGTACACTTAGCAAATTTAAATGGATTCATCCATCTATACAGGCACACTCATATATTTCCAGGTGCACATGCATAAATGCAGGCACAGGTGCGACTTTTGTTGTCAAATATATTTAAAAATCTAGGTCAAAACTTCCCTGGGTCTAGTCTGAGTAGGACTAGTGTTGAATACCAGCTGTGTTTCTAGTATGTTAAGCTGGAATGCCTTTCTACGTTTTTCATCTGTCTAAAAGACAAGTATTTTCCAAATCCTTTTAAACAAATGCACACTAGCACATAAATTTGAAAGATGAGAAACCAGGTCATAACTTGGGCCATGACAAGTTGACTCAGGTATCAGTATATTTACACAGCCATGATACAAGGCTACTGCATCAGCATCAATACTATCATCAGATAAATGACACAAGACTGGATGGCAAACCTTTGGTTAACAGAACTAGTGGAAATTCAGGTGCCATAATTAGGGGTGGGCAATACCAATTACAAGATTTTCAGGTGACTATGAAGATGGACAAGAGGCACTTAAGAGATTGTCTCTTTAGGTCCAATGCAGAAAGGGATCTAACCATGATGGCTTCTACCAAGAGTTCGCCATGGTTCCCACTTATTAAAATGGAGCATGCCCGGGCCAGTTGCCTGTCAAAGCTCCCACTTGCCGTGCTTAGAATCGCTTTCACAGAATTACAATTCCAATCGATGCCCTCGGAGGTGTTGGATAGACACTGTGGCAAAGTACATTATGAAGAGAGACTTTGTGTGGGCAAACTGGAACGTGTCCAGAGGAGGGCAACCAAAATGGTCAAAGGCCTGGAAACAATGCCTTATGAGGAACGGCTAAGGGAGCTGGGCATGTTTAGCCTGGAGAAGAGGAGGTTAAGAGGTGATATGATAGCCATGTTCAAATATATAAAAGGATGTCACAAAGAGGAGGGAGAAAGGTTGTTTTCTGCTGCTCCAGAGAAGCGGACACGGAGCAATAGTTCCAAACTACAAGAAAGAAGATTCCACCTAAACATTAGGAAGAACTTCCTGACAGTAAGAGCTGTTCGACAGTGGAATTTGCTGCCAAGGTGTGTGGTGGAGTCTCCTTCTTTGGAGGTCTTTAAGCAGAGGCTTGACAACCATATGTCAGGAGTGCTCTGATGGTGTTTCCTGCTTGGCAGGGGGTTGGACTCGATGGCCCTTGTGGTCTCTTCCAACTCTATGATTCTATGATTCTATGATTCTATGAACCCTGTGTGGAGGACCTGTGCCACTATTTATTGCAGTGCCCATTATCTATAGACCCAAGAGACCGATTCATAAAACCCCTGTTTCCAAATGGAACTCACTTGAATAGGGTGAAATGGCTGCTGAGAGATACTGATGACTTGTAACTTATAAAGTAGCACTCTATGAGTTGGCAGCTAAGAAGATCAGGAGGAAAGAACTAGATAAAATAGCGGTCAACTGCAAAGGGGATTCGTATATTTAGCACATTTTACTAGAGAATTTTCTGCTATTCTATTTTATGCAACAAACATATCGTGGTTTATACTGTATGTGTGGTGTCTGGTGATTTTTATGGTTATTACTGTTTTTCCTTTTGTTATTTTTCTGAATGATGCCATGGCCTATGGCTAGCGCAACAAAAGTCTATGATGATGATTGAATTAGGGGTGGGGGTGAAATGGTTTGGTAAACTTTTTTCTTTTGCAGCAGACCAACCTTAAATGACACTCCCAAACTGACTTACTGTCAGAGACAGGGTAGGTGAGGAAGAATGGTGGAGACCACCGCCCCAGCCCATCACCTAGAGAGGAGGAAAGGGCAGATAGCATAGACCTCCAGGAGTGGTTTGGCACAGGGCAGACCTCAGAAGGAGATGAGGGCAAAAGTTGGGAAATAATGGGAGAGGAGGAGGAGGAGGAGGAAGTGGATAACATTCACCAGACAGAGCCTGAGCAGCAGTTGAATAAGATGCTGTCACTGGAGAGTATTCCAGAACCCATTCCTTCTCAGACGTTCGCTGAGAATAGCAGAACAGAGAGCTCTGAGGCAACAGTCATGTACCAGTCAATGTCAGAGGCAGGAGGAGGAGTAAGATGAATAGGGAAGTAACGGAGAAGGGGGTGGAGCTTCACTCAGGGCAATGTTAGGCATTACAGTGCATCTTTAATTTGTCTCTGTAAATTGTATTTTTTTAAAAAAAAATATTAAATTTTCAAATTCGGCATTTCAAATAAAGCATCTTTTATTATACCATGTTTTCATTGACATCCCTCCCTCCCCTTGCAAGGTTCATTTATCTTATCCACCATTCCTGCATATTTTAATATATCCCCCTAATTTTCCTATCTTACATCAGTTCAAAATATGTTATACTGTTGAATTATTTTAATACTTCCAGCGTTGCTAACTATGAACAATTATTTTCAATATGCTCAGCAAAAAAATTCCACTCCTCTTTAAATATCCATTCTTCTTGTTCTCTTATTCTACTTGTTAGAACTCCTAATTCTGCATAATTCTACCATCTTAAGTTGCCAAACCTCCTTACTAGGGACCTCTCTCACTTTCCATTTTTGGGCTAACAAAATCCGAGCCGCTGTTGTTGCATACATGAATAAGTTCTTCTGACTCCTGGAAACCTCTGTCTGAATAATCCCTAACAGAGATGCCTCTGGGTTTGTTTGTTTGTTTGTTTTTTTGGGGGGACATTGTTTTAAACATTTTTTAAATCTCATTATATGTCATCTCCCAACATACTTTAACTTTTTTGTGTGTCCACCATATGGAAAAAGTTTCCAACATAAATCTGATTCCACTTTATACATCTTAGCCAATCTACTTGGAGTTAAATGACCTATGGATCATTTTCATATAATTCTCTTTCAGTGTGTAGCATGCAGTAAATTTCAGATCATTCTTCCAAAGTTTCTCCCAGAGGTTTAAGTTTATATTATATCCTATATCTATTGCCAAGTGGGTTATTGACTCTTTAACCAGCTCATCTTTTGTTTCCCATTCCAATAATAGTTTATATATTTTGGACAATAATTTTTCCTTGTTTGTCAACAAACCTTTTTCAAATTGTGAGTTTTGGTCCAAAAATCCATTTTTCTTATCTAATTTAAACATATAACGTAATGGGTGATACTGTAACCAATCCGTAACATGGCCCCTTACTTCTTCCAGTGGTTTCAATCACGGTTCACTCCCTGAAAAGTCCAACAAATTTATATAGGTCACCCACCATCTATCCATGTTTATTAGTTTGATTGTATTTGTTTCAATTGGCGACGACCATACAGGTGTTTTTCTTTCCAACTTTTTTTGTGTTTTCTCCCAGACTCTATACAAATTTCTCCTGATAACATGGTTCATAAAACTCTTATATGTTTTAGCTTTTCCAAAGACATGCATGCCAACAAAACTTCATGTTGTGGCCTTCCAGGTCTAAAATGTGTGCATCCTCCAATACAATCCATTTCCTTAGCCAACACAGAGAAGCCGCCTCATAGTACAATTGTAGGTCTGGCAGGGCAAAGCCTCCTCTTTCTTTTGTAACAATCAAATTTTTATGTTTATTTCGTGGCTTTCCCCCCTGCCAAACAAATTTAAAAATATCCTTTTTCCATTCTTTGAGGCAACTTGGTTTGTCAACATTTTGGGGAACACATTCATTTTGATAGCTGAAATTCATTTTGATAGCTGAAATTCTCCCTAGCAGGGAAAGCTTCATCCTTCCCCAAATCTCTAACTCTTTTTTTAATCTCTTTCCATAGTTTATTGTATTTATCTTGAAATAAGATTTTTCACCATCAACCAGATCCCTACATATTTCACTTTCTTAACTATTTTTAGGCCTCTCTCCATTTCCAAAACCTTTCTCAACTGGTTTTTTCATGTTTTTCACCAGCATTTTAGTCTTTTCTATGTTTATTTTTAAAGCCCACCACATCTCCAAATCTTTTAATTTCTTCTGTTGCCTTGGGGGACACTAGCTATAGGTTGTTCCAATGTTAACACCACATCATCAACAAATGCCTTTAATTTATACGATAGATGCCTCATGTCTATACCTTTAATCTCCCTATTTCCCCTTATATTTGTGTAAATTGTGTTAATAAACAGAACTGAAAAAGCTTGCTGTTTCACTGCCTTCGTGGGAATCGGCCGCAGCTGTCGACAACACCCTGACACTTATACATCAAAGCGCAATTCCCTGTTAGATGAAAAACTCTCTGGATTTTGAAATGCACCTCCAGTGTGCAAAAGGTGTGCAAAGTAATACATATTTCATGCAAAAGATGCATAATACAAAATGTGTATTGTATGGGTAGATGTGCCATAAAGCAAGTGCGGATTTTGAGTAGAGTGCATACAAAGTGTTAAATATAATTAAGACTTTTATCTGTTCTTTTTTAAAAAAATAATGGAATGGATTGAAGCTCTGTGAGACTGAAATGGGGTGGAATTAAGTGATCAGCTCATCTCTATATATCCTATGCCAGGTCAATTCAGCCCTGTGCACCTGATTCACTGTAATAAATTGTTATTAAAGAATTGCTGTTGAAAGTCAGCAGTTTAAGATGAACTAACCCCACTTGCCAAGCATAGGATGTCACCGTAGTTTTATCAACTTACTCTGTCCACACTATTGTAGTGCATACCCATCTATAGGAACTGACAGAGAGTCTTCTCTTGAAGGCTTCATTTCTTTTATTAAATTGTCTTTTATTTAGCCTATGTTCATTTGGGCAAATTAGAAAAAAAATCCCTATTAGGAAAAGGGCTTCTGATAAACAGCATCCTAATGTTATACCAAGCTGTAAATCAAAGGCAGATGCAATGAAGTTCATTACAACACATAAAATGAAAATTCAAAACTTTTCTAAACTACTGATTTGCTGCCTCTTTTTAAAATTTATTATGCTGGATTTAATTTATTTTAGAACGTGTTAGACATTACTATTTCGTATCGCACCATGAAGACTTGATTTCTGCATACGCCATCTGGAAAGGAAAAGCACCAGCATTGAGACATAAATGTGAATTAATAGACTCTAGCAGATGGGGTGGAAAACAAAAATCACTTGGCAACCTGCAGTTGTCAGTCAAACACTAGCACCAAAATGAATTCTTGGGCAGGCATATGGCAATAAGCCAAATCCACACCCACTGCAAGTCCATTGTGATATTATCCAGAAATTCAAACTGAGTAAAATGCTAGTTATTCAGGGGTGTGTTATTTCACATATTTCACTGAGTTCAGAGAGATGTCTATCATAAATTAAAAAATACCATTGTTAATTTGTCATTTGATAGCTTTATTAGACCTTATATTTATGAAACATTTATAGCACGGCAATTATCAAATCAATTCTACACTGTGGAATATTTTCACATGCTGTTGTTTAGTCATTTAGTTGTGTCCGACTCTTCGTGACCCCATGAACCAGAGCACATCAGGCACTCCTGTCTTCCACTGCCTCCCGCAGTTCCTATTCTCACATAGGAAGCTGTTAATACACATGGGACTTTGGTTGGTCGTCTGTTTTAGAATGGGGGCTGGGTAGGAATTTTTCCAACATGGCAAATTGACAGTGGCCGCTTGGTTTTCACCTACCTCTTAGCAATCGTCACAACTTTGTAAGGTTTGGCAGTTAGGCATTGGTTTGGGTGACTGTGGGGAGGGGAGGTGTGGCCATCACCTGCCTCTCCAAGTTATTGGGTATTCTGTTAAAGAAATCCAGGGTCTGGATCTCGTCCAAAGCCCGGGAGGGGCTAGGGCCATGCCATGACCACCGGGAGCTCCAGGGGTGAGCACCAGCCAATAGCCATTGATGGTGTTCCCCCTGTCATAGTTTACCCTTTGCAGGCTTCCTGCTGGGTGGGCAGGAGCCAGTTATAGTCTGGATACCAATGCCTAAGGCAATATATGAAGACAGCCCTGTATTGGGAAGCTTTTTATGTTTGATGTTCTGGGTATAAATATAACTACTACTACTATTACTACTACTACTAGGACTGCCATCTGAATACGCAAGTATAGGATTGCACTGTATGTTTTTTCACCAGTTGGTAGATCTTAAGATTCTAGTAAAAAGAGACAGAGAAAATACCACTTACAGGCATCAACTGGGAGTGCTGATTGAGGCCCAGGACAGCCTTTGAGGGGGTCCATTAACTTCCTACATGGCTCGTGGATGCCATTGGCTCTTCCTTTGGCTTCTAGGACAGTCAGGGCTCTCTACACAAATTTTGAATTTGAACTGGCCTGTAATGGCTAGGTGTGTGGGGGGGGGGTGGCAGGTCTCACCACGATGGACCTGACTGTAGCCTGGCTTCTGTCAGGTCGACCAATTGTTCATAAATCCTGGCTGTGCTGGCACCTGGGGCCACAAAGTAGATCCCACAAGCCTGATATTTGCCCACCACCATGGATTTATTTAACCATAATAGTATGAAGTAATGATGTCATTCTTGAGTGGGGTTGGTAATATTTATTACACTTCTATGCTATTTATTAATTAAATTTGTATGCTTCTCAGAACCCTGTCCTGACATTGATAGTAGTAAGTTGGTTTACATTGGAAATGAGCCAAAAAAATTCAGAATACATTTTCTGTGTGTGTGTGTGCACTTGTGTGTTGTAACCCCTAGAAAAAGAATGCCACTTAGTGGAATATTCTCTGAAATTTCCCCACCATTTTGGGTGGTAGGGGTTGTAATTTCCTCCCCACAATGTCCTGGAATGATACTAAGCCTTGGACATTTTGGAGGTTCCAAAATGGTGGCCAGACTGCCTGTGCAGCTGCTCGTGTTGCCACTGTTAGCGGTTAAACTGTGGGTTAGTGCTATATGCAAACAAGCTCACTGTGACCTCATTTTATATTCCATCCACCTTCATGCAAAATATTGCAAGCTTATATCTTACTATGAATGCAATCATACCAACACCTTGTGATTAATGTTCCCTACATTTAACAGTGTAAATCAAATGTTATCTCTTAAGTGTATGTGTGCCTATTTATATGAATGCTATGTTTCATATTTGTTCTGTGTTTGTACTTCAATATAAAGAATCCAATTTCCCACCCTACGCATAGTGCTTTCAAGTGTTTTTAGGACTAATTTGTTCTTGTAATGTCATTGGGAAGATGTATTATGTAAATCTTAAAGCTTCATCCCTGGAAACCATTTGAAGAAATAAATAAAGAATTTCAATCATGCAAAACTATCTTTGTGTCAGTAAGTCAAATGCTAGTAGGAGGTGCACATTCATTTTATTCCGCCAGTCATCATAAGGCAATTCTGACACGTACCATTGGAAGATTTGCTATGAAAAGCTATGAATGGATTAAGGAATGAATGCAGACTTTAATACCATCAGGAAATAAATAAAAACAATGGAAGACTTGGGGGCACTATTCCGGATAATAAAGCATCCCGACATGAATTTTCCAACTTTGCTATGAGTAATGCAGAGAATGGCAGGCATATAATTTTAGATGAAATTAAACTGTGCTATGGTTCTGCTTCAGAGCAACTTGCCATCCTTGGTCTTGATTTCCCTCCATTATTATGAAGGGGGAAAGGGCAAGGACTATGCTTTCTGCTTACTGGGACCCTAGCTGGTACTTGCTTGCTTGGGACATGTGCTGAATTTTTTTACCATAGCTGGGCCAGACTTAGTCAGAAGTGTGTGGCCAAAGCATTTAAGTCATCTTCTTCAACATCAACACTACAATGATCTGCAGCAGCAATACTGCATAAATGTTTAAAAGATCTCCAAAATGGTGGCAGGTGCAACATATGTGCAAGGATCCAGAGCTGGCACTTTTTTGTGGGTTGGTTGAGAGTGTTGAAGCAATGAGGGACTTGGGATTTTGCATACCTTTTTGGCCCAAAGTGCACCTGCCACTAGTGGGGCACCAATGCTCAGGGAGTTTTCCGGGGTCTTTGCTAGTACATTGAAACTTTAAATGTCAGCTGACCTTTGATTGTGTTTAGGATTGTGCTCTACACCAAAGTACATGTAATTGAAATAATCATACATTCTTTCATGCTTATGCCAGTTATTACTACTATCACCACTATTATATTTTATTTGTATATATGATAATGATGATGATAAATCCATGTCTATGGCATTGTAATAATACAATATAATATCATGACACATTTATGTCCATGATACTACGACTACTATCATATTCGTCTTTGAAAACCTGTGTTTTCTTTAGGTTGGAGTCCCTCTCCGAAATTAAAGAAGAAAAGTAAAAACATATATTTCTCAATGTGATTTACTTTTCTCTGAAGGAACCATATCTCTTGTTGTTTTATTCAGTTCTGCACTCAGTAGCTCTAACCTTTCCAATATTTCTTCATAGTAGAATCGTCCTTGGCTGTATAATTCTAGTTGTTGTTAAACAAGATGACAAAAACAAGATTAAGCTTCTCAGGTGAAAGATTCACAGCACTATCAATTCATATAAGGAGATAATAATATTAAGAAACACTATTGTATATTGCATTCTACCTTTGCAAGATACAAACTAATATTTTATTCATTGAGTAAATTTTCTATTAGCATGCAGGAGATAACTTCCTTGAGCTACTCCTTCAAGAGTTTACAGCATTTTATTGAGATATTGCAGCTAATTCAGAATTTTTTAGTCATGGCTCAATTTACATGAAGTTTTAAAACATTTTCTAGCAATATTTCACTTGCCAGTCTGTTATTCAGATATTAATATTTTGGATTATATCCAATTGGTCTGGCTGTACTAGCTACCAATTAGCTTCTGGGCCCAATTCAAAGTGCTGGTTTTGACCTATAAAGCCTTAAATGGCTCAGGACCTCTGGACCTCAAGGACCGCCTCTCTCCATGTGAACCTACCTGGACCCTGAGATCATCTTCTGATGTCCTTCTTCATGTGCCTCTTCCACAAGAGATCTGGAAGATAGCAACACAAGAACAGGCCTTTTCTGCAATGGCTCCCCATTTGCAGAATGTTTTCTCCAGGGAGATTTGGCTGCGGCCTTCATATGTGTCAGGCAAAAATATTCCTGTTTAACCAGGCCTTTGGATCATTGACATCTGATACCCTTCAGGCGTCATAGAAGGGGAGATTATTCAGTTGTATTTTCTTTGTTTTTTATATTGTGAATTTATGTTGTTAACTACCCTGAGATCTACGGATATATAGCGATATAATTAAGGCATCGGTTTTTCCAGTTTGTGTGAAAGGAGGTGTGAAATCTGCAAACAGCCCTCTACAAGAACCCATCCTTTGTGCCTAGCAGAGAAAGGACCTGCTGGATATGTCACTAATTTGAACAAAGCTGGACGTACATGCTGTTCTCCACCCAGTGGTCCACTGAGGCTTGGCTGAATCTCCAACCAGCACCTGCTCCTCATTGATATTGGCTCCATCCCTCTCCTTATGTACCAAGTGGCTCCATCAGCTGTGACTCAGGTAAGAGCACATATGACAGCACTGGTCACTACCCAACTTTTCACAAGTCAGCAAAGGAAATTATTGCTCTCATTATTTTGCCAGTTGTTACTGTCAGTTGAAGATATATCTACTATTTTACCAATAGCATTTTTTCAATATAGTCATAGCTCTTTTCCACTACTATTTTATCATTCAGCTACACAATAATGATTTGAACATGTAAGTGAATTATTTGAAATGTAGGTGTCTTTGTTTTATCTATCTATTTATATTTATTTAACCATTCATTCATTTAAAGCAAACAATTAAATCTATCACATTTTCAGTGTGTGGAGATCTGTGACATATTGATATTACATCATAAGCCATAAGGGAAGAGAAAACATAACTTGTTACCTGGCCATGGCAAGTTGCAAATTTTGCTTTTGTAGCTGTAATGTAATACATTTTAAGTGTTCTGTTGCAATCATTTCATGTTTCACTTTCTTCCTTTAAAAGGCACATCACTGCTTGAGAGACATCATATTGATTTTAACATGACTTTGGCTTCAGGCGTTCTATCACATTTTCAGAACACATTATGTAATTACTGATTTTGGAGTGTGTACTGAGTTTGTGATGGTTGAATCTGTTGGGAGTTCCAGCTAACTGAAGCCTTGGCAGAATCATACAGTTTACAATCTTGGGGCCATAATGACTATAAAGGTCAATTGCTCCTGGATGAAATAATTTCTTGGTGATCACAATGGAAGGGCTACTCTTATGTCCTCAAAATAATTATCTGTTATGAAAGCTCCCTTCCATTAATTGGGAATTCATTGTCCATGAAAATGTACTTCTTTCTTTCTTTCTTTCTTTCTTTCTTTCTTTCATAGTCCTTGGTCCTAGGCTAGATGTGGACTTGCAAAGATCACAATTCAATTTATTTTTAAAATGTCTATTGGCTCAAGTTCTGATAAGCTTACAAATCCACTGTCAATCTAAGAGAACAATTGCTCCTTACACCTTGTGGTGGGGAAAATTCTGCTTCTGCCCAGGTCAACTGGCCTCCCACCAGTCACCAAATGGTCAGGTAAGCATGAGGCTCATTCATTGGAACCTTGCCTGTGGGAAACAGTTTAAAGTCCCCAAAATGGATGTTCCAAGGGTGGGATGGGCTGGGGCTGAACCAGCTTGGGATGCAGTGTATCTCTGGTGTCATTGTCATCTCATGATGTCATTCACCCCAGATTAAGCCCAATCATCATGCCCCCCAACTTCTGTTATGACCACCATGTGTAGCACATCTTCATATACAGTAGTGGCCTCACCAATCCACAAAACCCCACCAGAGGAAGGAGTGAGTTTGGATTGTGCCCTAAAATACTAACACATTATAAAATCAAACTGCATATAAATAAGTTTGCTCCTTTTAGAGGTTCTTTTTTGGGGGGATGGGGCTCTTTAGGTGATGTGCTAAACTGCCCACGTTCAATCTTATGCATAGTTACCTGGGCGGTTCAGGAAAATATCACTAAGCTCATTTGGCTATACTTACGAGTTGACATACACAGGACAATGATGACAATGTTTCCAGAAAATTTAGAGTCTTAACCTGAACCTTATCTCTAAAATATGGAATATTGTGCTCCCTCATTTGTGACCCGCGTTTGTGAGAAAATGAAGGTCCATGAGTCATGCCATTAGTAAACAACACCTGCTGATTATTACTACAGGATGTCTCTCCAAGCCAATGGGGGCACAACTTTTGATAACTCTATTTTCTTGGAGTTATCCGTCATTGGGCTATTGTCATACATTGCCAGGAGTGACTGCTGCTGGTTTTGAAGTATGTGTATATGTGTGTGTGTGATATTACTGTTAGAAACCACAAAAGAAAAGTGGAATAATTTGCCATGTTTTAGGGTTTCATTATAATGTGTAATAGTTTTTTTTAATAATATAAAAATGAGGCTGCTGTATAAATCTTTCGAATGACATTTGAAAAGGACCCAGATAAGCTGGTGAAAAACAAATGGCAACTAATGTATCTTTCACATTGGCTGTGGCAGTGATTTACTATGTTGTCTGCGATGCTAAATATACATCATAAATCCCTCCAACAGGAGCCTTATTATGTTCATCCATCTCTTCCCCATGAGCCAACGTTTTCGCTTTTCATAAACCTTATTGTATAAAAAGGGCTCATTATAGGGAATAAAATGCAGGTGAAAGCCAGTGATCTTCCATTAACCTAATGAGGACTTTGTCTACAATGGTGAAGTGAAGACACTCAGAAAGTGATGTTATCATTAAAAGCGTCATATGGAATGACACTTGGAAGCCTACCTTGTTTTGTGCTAGAGAGAGACACACACACATAAATCCTGTAAACTTCCACTAGTTGCCCAGGTAATCTTCCCCTTGCATACAAGGCATCATGTAATGTCTATCAATGTAGACTTCAAAAGAGGAAGGAAGTTGCAAAGCATGTCAGATGGGATGAGTTAGTTTCCAGGACCTTTCACATAAGTTTCAAAGGATCATTTTTCAGTCACTCCCTGCTTTAGCTGGATCCTTGATAAATGGCAACATACCTGGCTGTTACCTGCTATATGTTTTGTACATGGGGGAGGGGGCTAGATTTAAAATCTATATATGTTTTTCTGCCACTTTTGCAAGAAGTGGAAATATTCAAAGCAATTTTTGATGGGTGGTGGTACACTAGGAGTTTGTGTCTTGTACGCCCACACACATATACCTCAGGGCTTTCTTCCCTTTCCTTCCCCTAGTGTGTGTGTGTGTGTGTGTGTGTGTGTGTGTGTGAATTGTTCTGTCTGGCAAGCTGAAATGCTTGTACTGATTGAACAATCATAATAGCATGACATTGATTTCCATTCCTTTTTTAATATTTATTTTTATATGTGTTTCTGATACAATTCCACAACAAAGAAATGAATGGAAATAATGCAAAGAACACACCAAAAAAAGTCTGAAATAGAAAAGAAATAGCAATTTTAAGATATCGAAAAATAAACAGAAAACCAGAAAGCATTCCTCCACCGACTTCCCATCTTCTCTTTCCATGGTTCCTTTTGTCTCCTCTTTTTCTTGGTTCACCCCATCTATTGCAACTACTGGTATTATACACAATTTAGTTTTTTCTTACACTGCTGAAAATCTTACCATCCTGCTAGGTTAACTGTTTGTTTATAATGCTTTTTCATATATTCAATAAAAAATATCCAGACCTCCTTATATCTTTCGTCATTTTGATTTCTAATTCTAGTGGTCATCTCTATCCATTCCTGATATTTTACTGTTCTAATGTTTATTGTGGGTGTTTTGTATTTACTGTACACCACTTTGATATCCCATGTTAAGTGGTATATGAATCTGTTCAATAAATGATAAATAAAAATTATAGTCTGAAACTTTGCAGTTAAGTTATTGTCTGAAATTTTGCATGTGGATGAAATGACTATAGCTGCAGTCCAGAAAGAAAAGTAACATCACGTAAAAGCTATCATTCTCTCTCCCCTCTTTCTTATTGTCCCAATCAATTATTCTGAACCATTCTTTTGAAAAGAAAATGGGAAAAGAAAAGATGAACCAAGAAATCAGAATGCACAACTGTGACTAGAAATCTGTTACAGATCATGTTTTTCTATTTTCTCATCCTGTTTTTTTTTCCAGTATGCCTGTTATAGTTCTCTTTTCTCTGCTTCCAAACAGACTGGATTATAGAGAGGAAGAAAAATTCTGGATTGCCTTTCTACAGAAGTATAAATAAATAATCCTAACTACTTTTATTTCTTTGACTTCTTGCTAGCAGTAGATAGAACTCTTAACAGTTGTTATACTCAATTTTCCCCCACTAGTAAAATAGGAAGAGAAAAACCTTTATCAAATTAAGTAGGTAATTTCCCCTTGAAAATGCTTTCATGTGACATCAAGAAATGTCTGTGGGCGATATAAAGTATTTTTATTATAATTTATGTATAAGTTAATCATTTCTAATTTATGAAGTTATAAATTTGTGTCCAATATCCTGAGCCATATTCTCGGTGGATGAAATGTTCCCCAAAGAAAGAAAGAAATAGTCAAAGCATTGTCACAACTCTCTACCACCTCCATTTTTATTTTCTAAACTAGTGAGGATCACATTCTCCACCTTGATTTCAAATTGCAAGTACCACAAGAATCTTCAAACTTTGCCATCATGACTCCCTAAAAACAGATACAAATAAGTTCTTAAAACACTGTAGGCATTCTAATCTCTTTGGTAAGTGCAAACTATCCATACACATGTGCACATGCAAAAGAAGGAAAGAGGAAATCAGAAAAGTTTCCTCTCCAACCTGGAACTCATTGACAGCTTCTGGGACCACATCAGAGATGGTTCCTTTGTGGTACAGAACGTAGGGTTGCTTAGTGTGGTACAAAGTGTGGATGACTGTGTGTGGTCGATTCCTACAGCAGTATCACCAGTACTGCCATAGCCTCTATATGACAACAGCACATACTGTGAAAATGTGCCAGGTGAGAGTTGGATCATGGAAGCAGGCCCCATTCACTAAATCTACACAGCCTAAGCACAACTGGGGAGAGCATTGCTTAGTGCAAAGCTCCTCCTTTCACCTAGAGAGCCTACACTCATATATGCAAAAGAACTGTACAGGTCCTACTCACAAAGTCCATGTTATTGGTCTGCACACACACACACAATCACTTGCCACATGTTCTTCAGTCAGTTCATTCATCTGAACAGGAGTTGTGGGAGAGGTGTTTCTTCTCATATTGTCTTAGTAGATTGCAGGCTGCTTCCTTCCTCTGAAACTGCTGCTGAGTTTTGCTTTTATTCCCATCCCCCAACAGCAGAGAAGAAGGAAAGACTGCATCCCTACAAACTAACCCCAAAATGAACAGGTTTGAGGAAAAGTGACATTCTGAGGCTCTGGCATTAGGATTCCAAACCTGTGAGTTTGGCAACATGGCTGGAAGATAGGGTGGACTCTTCCTTCTGGATAAATGACCATTTCACACTGCATGTGTCAAGGCAGATTCTGCATGCATCAAAGGCCATTTTGGCACACCTTTGTGGAGAAAGCCAGACAATGTGTCCTGAATGGGGGGGGGAAGACCACACTATGCAAGCAGCTCTCTTAAAAGAATTTAAAATTTCTGATGATGCACAGTGTGGCTTTATGAATTTTCTGAAAGCTGCATACAAGAACAGTTATGGGATAGGGAGGTATATATATGGGCTGGTGTCTTCCCTAGCAGTCAATCAACTGAGGCCTGAAACGTGGTTACAAAGTTTCATAGAAGCTCTTAGCATCCTCTTCTAAGGAATACAAAACTGAACTCACTGATGTAAATGGTCAGCAAGGGCCCCAGCATGTAAATATTAATTTTAAGTTCCCTCTTATGTTCCAATCTTGCTATACAAATCAAATATATATTTATTAACTCTGAATAGTGTCATGCATTGTTTAGCCTCTCTAGTACAGCCATTTAAACACAGAATATGCAAGATAAAGCATTCAAATTTTTAGAATTATGTGGCAACATTGTTTTCTCTCTCCATTTATTCAAAGCTTTTCGATTTCTTTACACAATTTGCTTTTTTTGTACCAGAATCTTAATATTAATAGAGACACAGAGGCACTATTAATGTACTCTCCTGTTCCGTGTGGAATTTGTTTATGTATTTTATCATTGTAATGCTTTCATCTGTTTTTATAATTGCATTTTCTGTTGCTGCAACCCACCCCTAGACCTTATGGTGAAGGGTGAGTAAGAACTCTTATAAATGAATTAAATAAATGCATAAATAAATAATTTGGATAGCAGCAACTTGGATAGCAGCCATTATGCTTAATTGTCCAAACTGATAAGACATCAAATAACCTTGGATGTGCACTTTTCCTCAGATTATTTTGGGTTGTATCTCCTTAGCTTCCCCTGGAAATATTTATTAAACCAAGCCCAACAGTCAGAATGTCAGGGCCTGGACTGAAGGGGAAGGCTGGGAATAACCCCCCTCCTCCTTGCTTCCCTTGGAGGTGGGGTGAAGTGGGGGGATCAGCCCCCTCTTATCCAATAGTTTCAAGAGAAGAGGGAGACAGGATTGAATTGCAGCAGAACTCAGAATTGCATTTCGAGGCTGTCAAGCCCTTCTCCCATAAATAACTTAACACTGACACATAAATTTTAGTTTGTTATTGGGCAAAATTTTAGGCCACAACTTTATTAATTACAGCAAAGTGAGAGGTATTGGCTTAGACATTGGCAACAGACTATAACTGACTCCTGCCTCTCTGGCTGGTAGTCTGAAAGGGTAAACACCAAACGACGGAGCAACATTGATGAAGATCAACCGAAGCTCATCCTGGCATGGCCCTAGCCCCTCAAGTGACTGCGGACAAGATCCAGGACTCCCAGATTCCTTTACCGGAATACCCTTACTCATGGAGGGGCAGGTGATGGCCACACCTCCCCTCCCACACGCTCCCCTCCCACATTCAATAAGCCAATGCCTAACCGCCAAACCTTACAAAGTTGTGAGAATTGCTAAGGGGATAGGCGAAAACCAAATGGCTGCAGCCAATCTGCCAAATGGAAAACATTCCTACCCAGCCCCTGCTCCAAAGCAGGTGACCCAAACCGAAGCAAGGCCAAAGCAGCATGACCTAAAATTAGGGAGGGAGGATGGGTGTTCGGCAGCGCAAAGCAAGTGCCCCCAATCACATTGCGCTGCCACTTTTATAGGCTTTGAATTCAAGAGCAAAGGGCTCAAATATGTTTTACTTGTGAGCCCACCTGGAGGGCCACAGGCTGTTGCTGGGGAAAGAAGGGGATGAGCTCAGAGTGAGCAGCATCACTATGGAGTTAAGGAGTGGGTTATTTGTCTTGCACCACGAGAACTGAATAAAACCATAAATACGAACTTTCTTGCTTCTGCCTTGATCCTTGATGCTGCTGGGGGAGGATAGAATCCCCCAAGGCTGACACAGTCCTTGACTGAGGAGCAAATAATGCAGTGGCTTACATGCCCAGGAGGTGAGAGATGTTTCCCTTTGATGTAATCCTTGATTCCTATGGTCCCCACTTTGTTATTTGGTGAATTGGCAGATCCTCTAATTCGTTACATTTTAATAAATATAAACTTTCTTACTTGAGACTTCTTTCGAGGTATGGTAGCAATACTGATTGGTACTTAAAATGTATACTTCATAAAACTAGGAGGCAACTTTTCTTAGAATAATAAAGATGTGGTATTTCATAGCCACGTCTAGGGCTATGATGCACAGATACAGCATGCATAGATACAGCATATTTGGGTCTAGGCTTCTCCCACTAACTACTTCCTCTACATTTTCTCTTGAGTTTCTTTTTCCAGCTTCTTTACTAGATTATGATGTTAGACAGGAACAGTACATGCTCTTGTCACATCCACAGTTTACTGCTTCTTCTAAAAGCAAAGAAGCAATAACAGTCATAACTATAGCTAGGCTATAAATGTTGTGTCCCAAACAACGCATACTAACTCAACTGTGACAATAAATAAGCTCCATAAGACTCTGGAAAACCTACAGTGGTGAGAAGAAAAGGATGCAATTGACTCTCTTGACTTGCCAGCCCACAAATATTGGTTCCAAATTGTCCAATTAGAAGACATGTGGGGGAAAGACTGATTCTCCTCAAAGTTCTTTTTTAATATGCAGTTATATATTGCTCGTATAAGTATAGACAATTATGGCTAAAGCAATTCATGATTTCACTGATGAAAACTAGTTATTTCATCTTTTACATTTTTCAGTACAGAAGATAAAATTATATTGTTCCTTTGTGTATGTGCGTGCCTCTGCATGCATGTACATACACACATACTTAATATTCCTGTTCTGCCTACTACTAGAATGAAATGAAGGCAAAGATAATTGCTTACATGAGAAATGATGGGAAACAGTATGATTCTATGCATATTTATTTCCATTACTCTTCACCTCTTCTATTGCAATTGAGGGAAGATCAGCAGCCTTTGCTTTTATTTTTAACTGACCACAGCTTAGTGTTGTGTTTGAACCTGAACAAACTGTAGTTAGTCTTAACTATGTTTTGCTGCAAGACTTCAAAATGTGGTTTATACAGCTTGCTTGTTTCTTTAAACCACAATTAAGAGTAGCCATAATTTGCAGTTTTGATATTTGCCAAGCCAAAGTTTTTGATCTCCTCATGACAATGCCAGAATAGAAGAGTGGGTCTTTGTGTTGTAATTTATAGAAAAAGTGCTATTGAAATGCTAAATCTCAAACAGTTTCACGTGGTAAGTTTTTGGCCTAACTAGAGAACAGAGCTGCATAAATGTGCCTGGCAAGGATTTCTCCCCCTACCCTTTTTTAAAACACACACACACACACATTTTTGTAATTTCGAAAATTGCCTGTTCAAACATTTCTGTGACACAACTTTCAAACATTTCCCCCCTCCAGCAAAGCCACTTTCTGCATTTTCTCTTTCTTTTATTTGGGATTCAGCAGAAGAATTATCCAGCCAACAGGAAGTAATGTGTCAGCCAAACCATATTCCAGCATAATTATGCCCACCTGGTAGAGAGACACTCTGCCCATGTGCTAAGGAGGGGAAATGAATAGGCTGTCTTTTTGAATACCACCAACAATAACATGATTTTGCCTGCTGCTGTGTTGCATTAGTACACTGGCAAAAGCAAGGTTTTGTCTTCGGGTGATCTTTGAGAGAGTCTCAAAATGTATGACACAACCATCAAGAGTAACAACTTAATAAAACCAACACAGAACACTGAATTAATACAGTAAAACACAGGTCTTGTTGTTTCTAAGAACTGAATGAAGCGTAAATTTGAAAAATGTGGGGTATGGACTCTATTCCGCATGCTTCTGAGAGAAATGGCAGAAATGCTGGTAGCTTAAATTCATCCGGTGACATTGCCAGCCATTCTCAACAGCACACTACTTGTCAGTTCTAGTGTTTGAATCCTTACATTATCTCACCTGAAAGCCATTAAATGGCACACAGACATCTGTGTTGTCTTACAGTTATGGAAGCTCCTGAGGACTGGCAGGGATTCAAAATCATTATGTTCCAAACACACACACACCAGGGTGGGGGAGAAAGAAGCAAAAGATCAGCACGACAACATTGTCTGGTGGTCATGCCAACCTTAAAACAATCCAGACACATTCTATGGTTGGCAAGTTGCCATGAAATATCATAACTCTTGAAATCAATAGGTTGGAACATGTTAAATTAACCATTCATAATAGAGCTGAACCAAAATTTTGTGGGAGGCATGTTTCCAACAAACTTTCTGAGATTTTTATTTTCCTCAACTCTTGGAAAAAGAAGGAAACTTAGTTGTCGGGGGTTTTTCCCCTGAGCAATCACCACTTTTTAATTCTAATTTTTATAACCCAGTAAAATAGATCTCATAAGGAGGATGTGGGAACAACTAAATGCTATTTAATTAACAGTTATGCTTAAAGAAGGAGAGAAGTTTAGAGAAGTCATTAATGAGTGGAATCTGGTAACAAAATATGCAACAAGAGAGTTGGGAATTTCAGGACAGGGAATAGACTACATGTTTATATAAAGCTAAATAATATTTATCATTTTGGATAAATGAGTAGGGTGAGTTTTTATGAAGAAGAAGAATGAGCCAAACACCATCTGTGTTATCCACACATTTTACTGAGTAACTGTTAATATTATACATATTTATAAGAGAGGAGGGGTACACTGTACATTTTAAATGATGTCTTTTCTATACTGTTTTTCATGTTCTGCTTCACATTAATTGCATAGAACATATATCAAAGTGGTGGCTGCTATCATCATCATCATTATATTAAAAAATCTTGGGGAGAGAAAAAAGTTGTGTTACTGACACTGCTAGTTGTGAACCCCACTCCTAAGATACTCTTGGAGAAATTCTCCTCTTTGTCTCCCCAATTTCTCTGTTCATGAATAGGGTGGAAAATTTTGTGGCGCTATAGACACACAGCTCTAATTCATAATTTACAGCAGACACCTGCTAGAATGATTGCCAGGAAATAGACCAGGTCTCCAGCTATGCTGTGTTTTCCCTTCTCAGCTTGTGTGATAATGCAAGTGTCCTTCACCCAGTAGATTTCTTCTTCTTTGCTTGACTGAAACTGCCTGCTTGGCTTACAATGATGAGTGACCCTGAAATCTCTTTTGCTCTAAGTGGTGTCACAGAACCACACAGAAGCTTAAATCACATCTGCTGGGGCCAGTTATTCAAGCTATTTGGACCAAGGTCTTGTTACTTTCTCCCTCCCCTTCTTGCTAAGAGAATCTTAGTCTTTGAATGCTATATTCTTCTTTAGTACCAAAGTCAGCACTTGACCTGTGCAATCTTCAGAATCACAGATTTGTGTGTTTTTCATGGCATTGCATATCTTGGTTTCCTGCTCTTCTCATGATATTTCTCTGCATTTTTTCCTTGTCTGCATATAATCTTCTTTCCTTGTTCAGAAAACTAGAGGAGCTTCACCCCGATAAGAAAATACTAGGTTCATTTTTAAAAGTCTAAATGCTACTGATAAAGCAGGGCTAAAGACCCTGTTTTAGACTTTGCAATATTTCAGCAATGGACAGTTCCATTCATCAGAGTACTTTTAAACACTGTATAATATAAAAAAAATCTAAGATGTTACTGTAGAAATTCCCAATCCATTTCACTTTAAAATGTGTATTGATAGCAATTCTACTCGTTAGGCTGGCTGGTTAAGTGTGGATGTGTTTGTGTAAAAGCGGGCATAGTAATAAATTACAAATGTAAGTAAGAGCATTATGTAAAATGAGATCAGAAAATGTATAATGCGAAAACATAAGCCATAAACTATGCACAGATATAATGGAGGTAGAAACTATAAATGGGCTGAGACAATTTCTAAACTCTTATTGCTATTAGCAGATGGTATCTGCTTTTTATATACCTATTTCAAAAAAGGGAATTGCAAAATGGCTTTAGATTCTGCAACCAGAAACCCCAGATACTAAAATCTTTGTAACAAGAATAAATTATACAAATTTATATTGATTTGAAGGCTTCGTTTAACAAAATGATTAAGTCAATAGGCCTTGGGATGGATCCCATGAGAGAAGGATGCAATGAAGGTGGGCTGAATAGATAAAAGTAAAGACTAAAATTTTGCAAAACATAGCAGTTTCATAGAATACATCATTAAATCACCATTTTGTTTGTAGTGCTTGCAGCTAGTATTTGAATTCTAGTATTAAATCCAGTTTCTGTGAAAGAGGACAGAAAGAATATTCAGGTTCACATTTCTGAGGAACCATTAATGATTACTAAAATAAGGAATGGAAGGGCAGACTGACAAATTTCAAGGAACTGGCTTGGTTCTCTGCCTTCTCTGTTAAAGCTAGTAATAAAGGCAGGAGATGTCACAAGGGTCAGGAGGTAAGGTCTCCCCTGATATCCAGCATTTCTTCCCAGAGACCTGACTAACTGTCAGTCAAGTGACAAAGGCTATCACCTTAGATACGGTAATACTGCTACCTGACTTCTACAATTTTTGTCCATTTGACTTTCAGCTATGTGGTAAATCTTAAAATGGATAGCTATCCACTTGCATCTTCTCTGATATATGGATGAAAGCCTAGTACATAATAATTTTCAGCACCTGAATGAGATCTGAAATGAAGTATGGACTCTTTTAACATTATCTCACCACCATTCTGTCATGGCACTCACATTACAAGCTCTACAGAGTCTTGCCCCTCTTCACCCTTAAGTCTTGCTTCTGTAGCTTTTCTATTATTTATCATACTGTAATACAGGACTGGAGTCATTCCAGCTAGAAAAGGAATTAAAACACACAAACACAGACTTCACCAAACAGATTCAAAATGCTGGATTTATGGAGATCCACAGATGGATGGATGATTCAAGAGTGGTCCACACCCCAACTCATCTCTTCAATCATACCTACAATATTATTTGTTTTACAGATAGCCAGAAGTTATCAAAGCAGTGGACAATAAAATAAACTTAGGCACAATACTTTTGTGTACAGTCATGTGATTTAGGAGTGAGATTGTCGCCTCTCATGCACACTGGTCCTTTCAATGCTCCATCAAGTGTTCAGCATAAGCTGTGAAAAAGTATGCTTATAGGAATTCTAGTTGCCTTACTCCATGCACCACTGAAGGAAAAGCTTGTATGAACAGAAATGTATTCACAGTATACACCTAAATCATAGACTAGAAAGCTTTACGAGAATTCTGCCATTGTGTCAGGGAACTGCTATCGGAGCCAGAGGCGGAGGGAAGGCTCCAGAGGGATGCCGGAGAGGGTCCCAGTAGGGAGAGAGGCAGCCCATCTGCTGGGGAAGGAAATCAGCGTAGCACCAGTGGAGAAGGGGGGCAGAAGGGGGAATTGGCGAGGGGGCTCCAGGACTCCTTGCCGGAGACCAGCGGGGAGAGCACGGGTCCTCCGCTGCCCACACCCTCCCTGCGCAGAAGACTTCTGCGCAGGGAGAGTAGGAGGAGACTAGGCGTCAAAGAACTTCTTTGCTGGAAGAAGTTCAAGAAACGCCCACTGACGAATTCTGCCAGCGATTGAGACAGCCACGAAGTGAAGGGCTGTCCAGACAGAAAGGGTTCACCCAGGTAACCTAGCCAGGAGTGGCGACAACTTACACACGAGCAACCCCTAGAACCATTACACATTGCTTTAAGCGTTTTTTCCCTTTAGTAAAAGAAAGAGTGTAAAATCCAAACTGCTCAGGACCACAAGGAGTACTCTCCCTGTATGAACCAACTTGTACCCTGTGATCGCAATCTGAGACCCTTCTTTGTGTGTCTCCCCCACGAAAGGTCTAGAGGGTGGCATTATGAGAAGGGACTTTTTCCACAAGGGCTCCCTGCTTGTGGGATGTTCCCAGGGAGGCTCACCTGGCACCTTTGTTACATGTCTTTAGGCACCAGGCAAAAACATTCCTTTTCTCCCAGGCCATTAGCTAATTAAACAATCTGCGTCCTTTTAAACTGGGAGGTATGGTTTTTGTTGGTCACCATCTTATTAATTTTTGTCTTTTTAAATTGTAAACTGACCTATTATAAAGAGGAAAAAGGAGAAGGAGAAGGAGTCACTGCTTTCCCACAAACTACTAGAATTTCTCTGAGCCCCCCAAATATATATAAAAAATCATTGGAAGTCATTTTTAGCCCATCTCCTGAAGCTATGAAAATTGTTCAGCTGAGCACTTCACAGCAGCACTTTGTTAGCTACATTAATCTATAGATTGCTGGACTTATGACACATGCTTTACCTTTATGTTCATCTTTGAATTTTCTAATGCCTGCTTAATTTACAAGTGTTTTCATTATTGTGACCTTTACTCTTCCTCTTTATAATTCTGCCAGTGTATCTGCCATAGATGTATATTAATGCAGGTATTGGTAACCTACAGGCACACATTTCTTGAGTAGATTATTTTTTTAAAAAAAATGCATAGTGCATGGGTCTACTTAGCTCCTATTAATGGTGACATCATTTATGTTCACATTCTAAAGCATATATTCTGAAGCAGTTAAAGGTCAATAGGCAAGTTCATGCAAATGCCTGGAATAAAATTATATTTGATAATGCAAAACTGAACATGGCTTGGGTGCTTTCATGCTTAATGAATGTAGACTGTAAATAATATTGGGGGAGAAATGCACTGAAAATAAAATAAAATGTCAACCACATTAAAATCTATCAGAACATGTATTATATATATGAGGAATTAGAGAATGAGTAAAACATGAAAGTAAAATGTATTTTTGTGACTAATGTCGTGCTCCGTACAACTCTGTGCATTGGATGACTTTGCCTGGCAAAGAGACCCAAAGAGGAGCAGGGAAGGTTCAGAACTTCTCATGGGATCTCATGGGGCAGTGGCACCCTGTAGAATCTCATGGGGTACAAAGGGCAGGACTTTAAAGTTATTGCTCACAGGTACTCAGTCCCATTTTGCCCCTAGCCCACTTTCTACCTAATCACCCTCAGTGCCAGAGCCTCTATGGGTGTGATGGGTCTAGAAGCCTTTCACAAGGAATACCTCTGCTCACTCAGAGATATATTTACAGTCTTTATTTACATACATATTTACAAAGGTACAGAACATAGCTTCATGCGTCCGAATCCTCAGTAGCAGATCCAGGAAGTGGGAGCTTTCCGCTCCTCCTCCAGCAGAGGAGCTGGGGAAGTTCCCTACATTTTAACCCCCTCCTGTCCTGTGCTGAAGGAATGGGCATTGAGTCTCCCTCTGTCCCTAAACTAGTCAAGTGGTGTTGCTGCTCTCCAGCATCTGGGAGAATCCTCATCGCTTGAGTTCCTTCCACTTGCTTGTCCTTCTCTCCCTCTCCTGTCTTTTCTAAAGGCTCCTGTTCTTTCCCCTCCCTCAGCTCCGTGGCATTCCTTTGGCAGCCTGGTGACAATGTGCTATTTTGGTTGCTGGAAAGGATTTTTCTCCCAACCTTAATTGGCCCCTAGGTTGGGTTTCCCTTTTTGCCTTTCACTCAGGGACATAAGCTTACTTTTCTTAGGCAATGTATATTGGCAGAAATGACATTGGGTACGATCAACATAGTAAAGGGGACTCCATAAGGGGACTGAGGAAAAGATTGACCATGGCATGCCATAAACTCAGGTTAGGGCCCCTGAATGGCTGGAATCTCTTATGCTGACCACCCCAAGAGACCCTGCATGCCTGGCTTGCACCACTCAGTGCTGGATGATCCCCAAAGAGAAATCCCCCAACTCTGGCACATGGTCATTCCAACAGCAAGGGCTGTTGGAATGTGGAATGGGATCCTTGCCCTACTTCCATGCCAACCCCACTTTCTACTGCTGTGAATAAAGTTTTGGCCTGATATTTCACAATCCTGTGTCTTGTTTGTTAATTCATGACTGTCACAGGGTCCCAAAAATAGCACCAACGGGGGGGGGGGGGAGAAAGAGAGAGAGAGATTCTAGTTTCCCATTGAAATGAAACAATATGGAGCAACACTTGTTTGGGTATTTCATTTAATATTTAGAATATTAAACTATCCCACTGCAAAGAAAGTCAAAGAGTAAGCAGAATCTTATCGAGGTGAGGGAGGCCTTAAAGGCATAGGATTGGAGCCAGACATTCTTTTGTGCCGAACTCTACTCAGGAGACATTCCTGTGGGAGGAAGGAGGGGAAGTAAATTTTGCTAATTTTGCCTCCTGAATTTGCAGAATAGAATGTGGTGCAAGGGAACGTGAAGAAAACAGCTTCCCTCACCCTTCACCAATAGCACCACCACTGGATCTCAACCCATCCATGAATGGAAAAAGCCTTTCCTTTCATGGAAGTCCATGTGTGGATTCAACCCTTAAGAACTGTGTGTTTTTCAATTGTGCATTGTCCCGAAAAGCTTTTGTGAGGAAGAAAATTTGTGGATGTTTCTTTTTCATTATAGGTCGTCACAGAAATGCCAGATAAATATGATGGAACTTGCATGCACTGTTAAGAGTAAAAGGAAAAAAAGGCACTGAGATTAATGTTAAAGGGAGGCAGGGCAAGAGGCAGAGCTATGTGACATGTAAGGTCTTTCGAGCAAGGACAGAAAGCCTGAACATCAGAAGCAACACAAGATCATAATGATTTATTTGGCCATAAAGCATTGCTCTTGTTCCACCACTTCTTTGTGTTCCCTCCTTAGTGTGATCAAAAGGGCAAAGTTACAAATATGAAAAGTTTTGGTTCTTTTTCTGCTTACAAGTAAAGAAATCAAAGTACTCCCCGCCCCCTTTCAGGCCTAATAACCTGGTTTTTGCTGTTATTCTTCCTTCTGTTGTTTAGCAGTGATTTCATTTATGTGGACAAAAACCTTGTTTTGACATTTATAGTTCCTAACTAACAAGATACTGCTTTCCATTTGTAAGATTCTGGTCTCTGATCACAAAGTATTGCCTACATTCTTTAATGGTGTCAATTGCCATCTGGAGGTGGGTTGCTCTAGCCAGACAGTTGCTACTTTCTATAATACTCAATAATGCTGTGTGTTTAAAGGTAGCTTATGATTTGGTGTGGTTCATATAGAAAGCTTCTAGAGATTTCCTCTTTGTCATGAGTACATTCTGAGTACCCATTGATTGAAAGAGGGTCTAGATCATGAGTAGGCAAACTAAGGCCCGGGGGCCGGATCTGGCCCAATCGCCTTCTAAATCCGGCCCGCAGACAGTCTGGGAATCAGTGTGTTTTTTCATGAGTAGAATGTGTCATTTTATTTAAAATGCATCTCTGGGTTATTTGTGGGGCATAGGAATTCGTTCATTTTTTCCCCAAAATATAGTCCGGCCCCCCACAAGGTCTGAGAGACAGTGGACCAGCCCCCTGCTGAAAAAGTTTGCTGGCCCCTGGTCTAAATCTACATGATTACCGGTACCTCTTTGCATCTTCTGAGGGTAGAAAATGCCTTGCCTATTGATAGCACTGTGGCTCCTGTAATTCAGCACCCAGACCTGCTTGAAGCATCCTGTTTTATTTAGTAACATCTGGGGAAAACTGGGAAATTGCATCAGTAAACTAAACTCATAAAAATACATACATACATACATACATACATACATTTATAGAATGATGAGTATTCATAATTCTTTGGGAATGAGAAATTAAATTATAATATTCTTTCCTACAATTATGTTTCCTTAAATTACCTTTTAATCCTTTAAAGCAGATGGCACAATGTAAAGGCTAAAATAAGTGCCTTTTATTCTGTTTTACTGTGTATAAACTTATTTCAACCTATATGTTTTTTGTATGGAACTTTGTAAATACTTAATAATAATAATAATAATAATAATAATAATTTATTATTTATACCCCGCCCATCTGGCTGGGCCTCCCCAGCCACTCTGGGCGGCTTCCATAAAAACCAAAAATAAGAAGTCAACAGATTTAAGTTAATCTATTGGTTTCAATGGGTCTACTCTGAGTCTGATCTGCTCGGATAACAACAATTTTCTCTTCCTTTTGTCCAAGCTGCTGAAACATGTTGACTATTATTCTCTTTGGAATACCTATGCAATTTTGCCATTTAGACAGAAAATACCAAAGTTACAGGCAGAAGAAAATAGGATAGGTCTCCTATGAAATGAATGGAAAAGGAGGAACAAATGTAAACTGAGAATGAAAGCAATTAAATCAAGGCAAAATGAAATGGCAGCAATGAAAAAAGAACATAATGCGAAATTAATGAGGTCTAAAAAAAATATAAAATTGGGGGAAATGTATTTCATACTTCCACAATTGCCTCCCTTGTTATTGTGCCCCTATCCCTTTTGAATTCATTCAACTCAAATATTAAACCAAATATATATTGGCAAAAAATATTTTTAAAAAATAAATAGGTGTTCAGAGCATTTGAGGAATTTTGATTGACCATTTTTAGTTTAATGTGATGTATTTAGGCACCAGAATAATAAACTTCAGATAGAAACCATGTATACTTCCAAATACCATCTCCATGTGACTGTGCCTGAAATCTTTCTGGGAACTGATGGAAGTGAAAAGTACAATTGTCTCCTTGCCAGAGGCTGACTTCCACCTTTAATGCATAACTTTGATTTCAGCACGAGATTTCATTATTAGATTTGGTTACAATGAACACTTCCACAGTGCAATCTTGATGCATCCTCTATTAGATTACATTTTTTCATTCCAAATCCTTCAAATATTTCTATTCCCAAGAAGTGCATTCAGAAAGTTAAAAACAGCAAAAGGCAAAGTATACAAGCCAGGAAGAAAATGTCAGGCATGCTGAAGTTGTAGTCAAAACAATGGGAGTAAGTCTCCAGTTGAACATTCAGATTCCATGACAGCCCCATCCTCCTAGCTCTGGTATCACTGCCTGTTACCTGGATGTGAATGGGATGGGGCAGTAGCTAGGGCAAAGCAACACAACCACACCAGTAGGAGTAAAGGATTGGCCCCATTGATGTTTCCACACAGCTGAACTTCACTGCTGTCCTGCCCTGCTCCTGCCCTGTACAAGTAAGCTGGTGTTGAGAGAGGAGCTCCGCACCTCTACACGCCATAAGGCTGTTCCTGTGTATAGCAGGTGTGAGAAACCTTCAAAAGTTGCTGAGCTACAACTTCCAGCCTCCTTGGCCATGCTTGCTAGACTGATGGAAGTTGTAGGTCACCAACATCTGGAGATTCCCCACACCTGGCATATAACGATGGGGAAATTTTCATTCCCTCCAGATTTTTAACCAAATCAACCTAATTTGCACCTCATGCAATTATCTATCAGATTTCACACTTCTCTGAATTTTGCAATACATTCTTAAAAACAAAATATACACATGCACATTTTAATATTGCACAAATGCATATCTTGGAATGTGAACATGGGAGCAAATGGTTTTTAGTACAGAAAATAACAATAATTAAACCATAACAAGGAGCTGACAAAAAACAGTGACACATAATGGTACATTGCCATTATAATATAATGCCATTAGTCCTGTTTATAAATTTACATATATAATTTTACTTTCCCCCCAATCATAATCTCAGAGTTTGCAGCCAAAGGTGCCCATGTGCAATTTTCTTGCTAGCCCACATAAAAAGCTATGCCAAGTCTTTTGAAACTGGTCTGTCTCAGTTCCTTTTCTTAGTGCTCTGAGTTTAATTGTTAGTTTCCTTGACCACTTCCAAACAATGGCAATTGCCATACTTCCATGTACCAGCACTGAAGCATATTAGGTTCAACCATCTTCCAGTTTTTAGCAATAGCAAGACTTGGAGCAATTAATAGAAATGTCACCAGATCTTTGTACACTACTGTTTTAGATTAACCGTTAAATATCACAGACGGTTGTGGATCAAACTGCAGTGACTGAATAGAGATTCATTTAATTTCTTAATATTCCAGAATCGGACAATTTCTGCACATGATGGGATTTAAGTGTATCTGCCTGGGACGTGTAGTAATGTATGTATGGATGGATGGAAGTGAGAGCTGAACCATAAAGAAGGCTGATCGCCGAAGAATTGATGCTTTTGAATTATTAATAATAATAATAATAATAATAATAATAATAATAATAAATTTTATTTATATCCCGCCCTCCCCAGCCGAAGCCGGGCTCAGGGTGGCTAACAACAAATTATGGTGCTGGAGGAGACTCTTGAGAGTCCCATGGACTGCAAGAAGATCAAATGTATCCATTCTTAAAGAAATCAGCCCTGAGTGCTCACTGGAAGAACAGATCATGAAGCTGAGGCTCCAATACTTTGGCCACCTCATGAGAAGACTCCCGACTTCCGGGTTGGCGCCTCCGGCAATGGCGGAGCTCCTCCGATCGGGAGGAACTTGCTCCATGGAAAGCAGGGTCTGACCGCAACGGCGAAGGCGGAGACCCACTGAAATCACAGGCGGGAGAAGCTTGTGAACCTGGGATTCGGCTGGCACCTTTTGCGCCTCCCCTACTCGCGGGGAAACCCTGTTTTAGGGACTTTAAACAACTACCCATGAGTAGAACAGAAAATTGGATCTTTAAATATCTTAATTTGGCACCGAAATGGGAAGGTTTTAAACAGGAAGTCCGCCTTCCTCTTTTGTAAATAGATTGAAGCAAAGACGTTACAAGCTAAAGTCTCGGAAAGCCTTTGGCAAAGGATTAAATTTCCATCAGTTAAAATTATCAAACCCCCCCTTGGAAGCAGGAGAAGAGGGGGGGAAATTTGGACCTAGCGAGCCTGCAGGAGAGAGTGAAAAATCCAATTACCACTGCTCTGAACCTGGAAACGGGCTGCCAGAAAGAGTGACGTTTTGGGAGAGATCATTGACTGTGAACAGAACGTATTTGACAGCTAGCTAAACAAGAGAAATATATTGTTTCCATTGTCCTCTTCTGCGTTTAAAAAGGAGGAAAAGTAACTGAAAATTGAAACTATCTTTATTGCTTGAGTTGTGCTTGAAAGGATTGATACAAGTGGAGATTGTTTCCCTCTAGAGGGAGCTTTTGAAACTGTTACAGGAGTGTAACTGGGGAATCTCCAGCTGCAAGATAAGAAATTGTGAGAACCAGGGATTGACCTTGGACCATTTAAAAATGTTGACAGGAGAAGCCATAGTGGCTGCATTATGTAAGATAAGCTATTCGCTGGAACAGCTTCATAAGAAGACAGATGATATGACTACTAAAATTGACAACTTGGGACAAAAAGCGATTAATTTGAGACAAAAAGTGAGCACCAACACAGAAATTATTCAGGACTTGGTACAGGAATCTACTTTGGCAGGACAAATTGTGGAGGAGAAGGAGAAAGCTGTTGTTGTCGAACCTAAAGTAATAGAAGCGGGACCCTCAGCCTTACAGAAGCAAATTGAGGACTATAAGTTGAGGCCTTCTATGATTGAATCTAGAAAAAGTCAGATTTTGAGGATCAGAGCCTGGCTTGGACTGGAGAAGGAAAGTTGGAAAGATCCCTCTATGCAGGGATTAATGGACTTTTGGGATATGGGCTTGGGTCAGGAGGAGATTGAAGTTCTGGGGGCCTTTGGATTTGGAGGAAGCTTGAAACATGTCCTGAAATACTTTATGGATCTTAACTTTAACTATGGAAATCTGGCTGACCTGTTGAGAAGGAATAAAAGCATTGTTAGGTTGGAGTCTTCCTGAGATCTGCTCTTTAGCATTAAAGAATATGAAGACGACCTGCAGAAGGGACTTGGAAAAGAGTTAAGAGCCTCGGACATAAGATCTCCAGGTTGATGGACTATATGGAATTGACGGAAAGGACTGGCAGAATCCAAAACCAGGGAGAAGAGATGGTGGAAGAAGATTGGAAAATTTAAAGTTTATTTATAGAAATACTGTAAAACTAATGAGTGATAGAAAAATGTTGGAATGAAATTTTATGGCCTTAGTAGAAATGTTATAAGGAGTTAAGCATATACAAGTATTATAGTTTTAATGGAAAATAAGGTTAAAAATATGTTAAGATATTTATAATATGACAGCAAAAGAGAAAGATGGAAAGGATTTGCTGAAACAATTAATAGAAGTGGAATACAAAAAGGGAGGTGAGAGGAGGTCGATGAAACAAGGGAATGAAAGATAGAGTATGGAAAAGGTGTGATGTATGTTTTTAAATTGTTTTTGTTTTGTTTTGTTTAGGGTTAGGGTTAGGGATAGGGTTTTGTTTAGTTTAATGTGTTTAGTTTAATGTGTTAAGGTTCTGCTTTGTATTGTTTATATTTTGTATTGTATTGTTTTTTTCTTTTGTTTTTTTCTTTTGTCCTTTCTTTCTTCTTTTCCTTTTTTGTAAGCTTTAAAAGTAATAAATATTATTTAAAAAAAGAGAGAGAAGAGAAGACTCCCTGGAAAAGACCCTGATGTTGGGAAAGATGGAGGGCACAAGGAGAAGGGGACGACAGAGGACGAGATGGTTGGATAGTGTCTTCGAAGCTACCAGCATGAGTTTGACCAAACTGTGGGAGGCAGTGGAAGACAGAAGTGCCTGGCGTGCTCTGGTCCATGGGTCACGAAGAGTCAGACACGACTAAACGACTAAACAACAACACCTGGGACGTGGGTGGCACTGTGGGTTAAACCACAGAGCCTAGGACTTGCCAATCAGAAGGTCGGCGGTTCGAATCCCTGCGACGGGGTGAGCTCCTGTTGCTTGGTCCCTGCTCCTGCCAACCTAGCAGTTCGAAAGCATGTCAAAGTGCAAGTAGATAAATAGGTACTGCTCCAGCGGGAAGGTAAACGGCATTTCCGTGCGCTGATCTGGTTCGCCAGAAGTGGCTTAGTCATGCTGGCCACATGACCCAGAAGCTGTATGCCGGCTCCCTCGGCCAATAAAGTGAGATGAGCGCCGCAACCCCAGAGTCGGCCACAACTGGACCTAATGGTCAGGGGTCCCTTTACCTTTACCTTACGTGTATGCTAGATTGTAATCAAGGACCCTGACTTCAGGGTGCTCCAGGCCACTTCCCATAGTAATCCACTTACATGCAACCAGCAGAGCTAAATATAAAGCAAGTATGCTTGTCTTCCCAGGATTCACATAAGATAAAGCTTTAATCAACATTTTGACTAAATCTATGTGTGTGAAACTTCTGATGAATTTAGCATTCTGGCAGAAGCCAAAGTATCAGTAAGTATAATGGATGGGGTAAATATTCTTAGATTAGAGTGTAATTAGAAGTGATTTGGGTGAGTTTTACTCAGGCAAAGCACCCAAAGCCAAACATTTTCCACATAGCCTTAGCATGTGATTGTCCCAGAGGAAAAGCTACTTGTCCTTTCACATTAACTGTTCCCTGCTACTAAATTAGGATCATGGACAGACAATATCTAGATACACTATCTAGAAGCATTCCCTAATCCAGGTGCCTTCCAAATATTTTGGACTTCAGCCCCCATAATCCCAAACTATTGACGATACTGACTGGGGATGATGGGAGTTGTAGTCCGAAACATCTGGTAGGCAGCATGTTGGGGAAGGTTGGCTTAGTGTTATTGCAGATTTCCTATACTATTCTTTCTTGATCAAAGCTTTCTTTGATACTGATATATTTTGGAAAAGGGTAGTTTTTAAAAATATTAATTGACCTTTTCAATAACCATTTATATTTCCCTCACCCCCCCATAAAATTTAAACAAAAGGGGGGTGGAAGAGAAAATGAACATCAAATTATGCATGCAGCAAAGCTTATCAGCTTAATAGTTGTGTGCACATTTAACTTACATTTAAATTTTACCAGGTCACTGCTCTTTTTCTCAAATCTCACTTTAACTCTGTCAGCAATCAATAAATGAAGTATTCTGAGCTTATTGCTCATTTTGCTTGTTCTGTCTTGGAGGCTCTTGTCACTGAAAGAACAGTGTGTCCTTTCTCAAACCAGCACTTCCCCCCTCTAACATGAGCATTTTGTTTCAGTAATTTGGTGTCAAGAGATTAACAGGCTTTGGGGTTGGTTGGGGGAGATCCATCAGAGCATTTTTATCTAAAATTGCTCTTCTGGATGGTTTGGGTTATTTTTCCCCCTTTTGAATCTTCAAAAAGAGCAGATATCTTTTGGCCATCTCTAGTTTAACTCACAAATGAATTACTGACAATCATTCTTCATTTGAAATGACCTCTTTGCAGTTAGATGAGTGTCTAAAACAGAGTGTTGAAGACAAAGATATTTTAAAGTATCCTTGCTAGTCATTTTTACACACAATGGTTAGCTTACTTCTGCCCAATACAAAACACAGAAATCCTTTGGGCAGTTTCTGTAATGTACAGATTTTCTTCTCTTGATTAGAATGGTAATTCTTAACTATACTACAGAGCAGGATCTCAACCAGATATGGATTTCTGTTTTACCTGAACAGGAAATTGGAATGTGAGTAGAGGCCATGGGCTGCACATGCCAGTCAAACATCCAGATTCACTGGCTATGCCATCACCACTCCGACCTCACACTGAGTGCAAGGTTCTGATGGAGCATGGTCAGTGGTCCAGGGAGGTACGTAACTCCCTAGATTGAGACCATGGTTGCTAATTATCTTCCCACACTGGGTGAGCTCCAGTCACAGGAACAGTTCTGATAAGCACCCCAGCCTCAGAACCTGTAATGTGTTGAAGGATTCCTGTCTAGGTTTCCCAGACCCATTCAGTTTGGATGGAAAGTGAGGCAACATGCCTTTGGGAGGGTGTGTTCCATTTTCTGCCTTGCTACTAGCCCTAAACTAGGGAGGTTCCTTTAATAATTCAAAAAATGCTTCAGGCTGCTCAAAAGTATGCATCACTTCTTACTCCCCTCATACTGTATCTTCAATTTTCATGCCAGCTAAAAGCCTGTCACCAGGATAATTTGCCAATTTATGTAACATCCACCCAGCTGGGAGACACAAACCTAGCGACACACGGCAGATGGAAAACCCTCCATCCTAAATGTCATTGCAGGATGTACGCGGGTGGTGCTGTGGTCTAAACCACAGAGCCTAGGGCTTGCTGATCAGAAGGTTGGCGGTTCGAGTCCCTGCGATGGGGTGAGCTCCCATTGTTCAGCCCCAGTTCCTGTCCACCTAGCAGTTCAAAAGCACATCAAAGTGGACCTATGGTCAGGGGTACCTTTACCTTTACCTTTACTTTTCCTGAGGCAAAATGTAGGCAGATACTGAGGTCAATTACACCAAACTAGAGTACTGGACATGCATACTCCACTGAATCCAGCCTGGTTAGTGAGCTGACTATTCAAGCCTATGGTGGGCAGCTTCTGACCTTGCCCTTATTTTCTCTCTTGCTGGACTTCAAATGGACCCAGCACTTCACAGGGGCAGGGACAAGTGGTATTCTGTTCACAGAGCAGAAGGATAGTACCAGAATTTTGAAATATATGGCAATATATTTTGCAGATGGGGAGGAGTCATAGAATCAAGCACAAATAGCTTCTGGAAATTCTCCAGTGTATTTGCAGGTGGGGTGGATTGTGGAAACCATGTCACCAAATTTATCCAGTCAAAATTCTCCAATAGCTTCTTAGGGCTGAGACTCACCAATAGCATTAACATAGCTTCCCTCTTTGTGTCCAACTTCACAATAGACAGTCTACTATCTGAATGACAATCTGGTTCATGTTCAGTTTGATAAAGAACCTTGAGAAATGGGAACAGAGGTGGGATAGACGTTCCCTACCAACAGTTAGCACTCAGACTGAGCACCCAGACAGCCAACTGAGCAGGCACACAGGTCACCGGGTCCCTGCCATCCCCACTATAATGAAATGTATTGCATTTCTATTTAAATTACAGCAATAACTTCTAAATTTTGATCTATAGATATAAATTAGCTTATGCAAATTGTATAGAAATCAGGATTTTCTTTTGTCTTCTTTATGGATGATGCAGTTCCTCCTTTATGGCAAGGCATAAGTGATCACCAATTTGGGCAGGGGGGGGGGGCTTGCTAAGCTGGACTGATTACTTGAAGTAACATAGAAGGGAAATAAATTTCCCAAGAAGCTAGGATTGGGGTTGTCAGGGTCTCCTAGCTTTCCAAAGAAAGGCAAAGCTGCACTGCCTTGAGTGCTAAAAATGCAATGGATTGTGGAGGATTGTCCAATGTCCCCCAATAATAGGATTACATGTGAGACCACACCCCAGGCCACTCTCAAAACCCAACACTCTGCTATCACAATGGCCAACCAGATATCCTTGGTTTGACTTAATATTGTGTTGAATGTCTTTTCATTCTTGGAATAGCATGCACAGGAAGCTTAAAATTGCTCAGAACCTTATATTAAGATACTTGAACTATATGAAACTATATATACAACATAAAAAATAAAATAAACTGAGGACACTGGATAACCCCTTGCTTTTTTATATCTACGGTATATATTGTAAAAAGCTTTCAGAGTGCAGAATGAAGAAGGCTAACAAGATAATATAAAACATCTATAATTTGATGAGACATAGCATGCAAAAAAAAAATTGTTGCAATTTAAGTTTTAGTGTAAGGATGGGCCATAGTCAAGCAAATACATTAAATAGAATAATCAATAGGCAGAACAAAAGGATCATGATGTACTTTAGGTGCTAATGAGGCAATTTATAAAGATGGTACAAACTTGTGCAGTGTAAAACATTGCCTAGTTTAAAGGCCATAATTAAGATGTAAATCTAATTCTCTCTTAGTTGGTTGCTTAGAAAAAGTAGAATAGATATTTGTCCAAGTAGGTAAAGGTAAAAGGTAAAGGACCCCTAGACAGTTCAGTCCAGTTAAAGGCAACTATGGGGTGCAGCTCTCATCTCGCTTCAGAAGAAGCGAGTATTTATCTACTTGCACTGGTGTGCTTTCAAACTGCTAGGTTGGCAGAAGCTAGGACAGAGCATCGGGAGCTCACCCCGCTGCAGGGATTTGAACCGCTGACCTTCTCATTGGCAAACCAAAGTGGCTCAGTGGTTTAGACCACAGCGCCACCCGCATCCAACTACATCTACAGTAAACATGATATCTCAAAGAACAAAATTCAGGATTGATTTGTTCTCAAAAATGAGAGATTGCTATCTTGTGTACATATTCTCAAAGAGTGCATTTTAACTATTCTCACCCCTGTTTTTTCATATAACACTATACAAGTTGTCTTGGCCTTGCTGGTATCACTCATACAAGAAGAGTCTGAAAGACAAATATTTTTCTCTCTAAAAGAGTCATGAAAAATGTAGGACAGAATCCCAAAACATAGCAAGCCCTGGAACAGATGGTGCAGAATGTTGGTCTGCAGGAGTCCAAACATCTTTTAAGACTCGGATCTGGACTTGGGCTAGAGCTGACAAATCTGGAATGTCAAAAGCATGGTTCCTGGTAGGATTACTGGGTGGCAATCACAAGAAAAGGAGTAGAGCCCACCAGCAAGTTCAGTATAAACTCTGACTATTCCTAATTCAGCAGGAAGGCAGACATGATGACTCCTGAGTTCTTATTCAGCTCAGACTTTAAACCACAGAATTTCATTCTGACTTTTTCTAATAATCTGAATTTTGGTAACTCAATGTTCACAGCTCAAAAATACCCAGATTCAAAGATGTGTGATGGTAAGTTTTGCTTCTGCACATGACTAGAATGTTCAGTTCACATTGAGTTCACATTGAGTTCATGAAACATCGTACCCTGACCTGTTCTTAATGCATGGTTGACCACATCTATGGAATGTGATAGTTATATTCTTTTAAGTCTTGCTATATCAATCACTAGTAATAGTTTAATAAGGAGGTTATCAATCATTAGTAATAGTTTAATAAGGAGGTTTTCATGCCTGTCCAGTTCTGTGTTCCCTTTCCCAACCTTTAATTTACTGGTGATTAATGCCTATATGCAACCCTTGCATTGTATTTGTGTTAACCAATCAGCAACAAGCACATATGTGGCAATGCTGTAATATTCAATAAAAGGGACTCCCCGAGACATGCTCGGGAGATGCCTCCCATATGACACTTGTCATTCGTCTGTCGTTTATTTCAACCCAACAGATGTGAACTTTTGGACCAACAGCACAGGTTCACTTAAATTTCAAACAGAATGCAAAATGGGGCGTTGGGTTACAGCTTTAGAGTTTCTATATATATAGCACATAGGAAATCTTCAGCAAGTGTATTTAGGTTGCACAATCCCCGTGAGCAACAGAAATCCATATTGAATGTGAATGAAGCAGAAAGGAGTTTGGATCAGCTCACTGGATGCTTCTTTTCAATGCCTAGGCACTGCTACTTTGTAAAATTTCACACCCAGAACTTTCCCTTCAAGGAAAACCTTCCCATGCATTTTTTTTTAAGGATCCAGTGACTGATGTTTCCCAAGTCCCTGAAGGAATAGCTTTATGTGCACAATCTCCCAGCAGTGGAACACTTTCACACTTACACTCATGCACACATGTACAGGATGCTGTCAATTCCATTACTATACTATATGTAGGAAATATTTCCTTTGCAAATAATTTATTCATGTGAGCATTGCAATACATCAGTTCTCCATATTTCCACAGCAATTTGTGATTTTTTAAAAAACAAACAAAACAAAACAAAACCATAAAGAAAATTTGTTAGCATTTTCGTGCAAATTTCTCCTACAAAGACATTTTAGTATGCAGCTTTGACCAATATACCTAATTATACAAGTAGTTTTTCCTAATATAATGCATGTTATTTCCACTAATATGAGCATTTTATGCACATTTCCCCCCGATGTATGCATTGTTTGGGTGCAAAATTTTGCATTGCAAAATTCAGAGATGTGTGAATTTCCCATGATAGCTGTGTTTCAGTTCAGGCATTAGTTCAAGAAGTGTGAATTGGGTAGCTTCTCATTAAGATGTGGAAAAAAACAAAGTTCTTCTCCATTCCAACTCCAGCACTATGCTCAGTGATTGGCAGCTTTAGAACAAATTAATCTTATTTCAAAGTAAAAAAGCATGTTCTGAATTGACTTCTCACATGATGACTTCTCACAATGCCTTTATCTGTCCAATTTGTGCATTTCATCCCTGAGCATTGATTTGTTTGCTTTCAACCATTGCTGGTATGACAGCATTAGGAAAACAATAATTTCTCTGTGTTTGCTATTTTACAGAATACAAAAATGTTTGCAGCGATTTGCAGAGAAGCACTAATCACATTGAAAACATTTTAAAGTGTCATAATACGCAAGGCAGCTTGTTCCACTTTGATCCACTGTGTAGGTTGTAAAGAAACAGAAATGCTTCAGGTCTGTATTAATTATGCTAAACAGAGTATTACTAAGACTAAAATAACAGCATAAGTGACAACTGAAATTAAAGGCCTAATAAATAACTTCAGGAAAACTCTTCCATTTCATACATACATACATACATACATACATACACACACACACACAGAGAGAGAGAGAGAGAGAGAGAGAGAGAGAGAGAGAGAGAGAGAGAGAGAGAGAGTGATGGGGGATGAAAAATGGCAAATAAGATTATGTTGTACCAAATGAACAATATGTAGCAAACACTTTCCATACATAAGTTTATTTACTTCCAAGATAATGTGCTGACTATAAACATGTAAGATTTTGAGAAATTCATATCCCTGGAGAGAATATGTTAGACAGATCACGTGTTTTCCTTGCAGACATTTCAGTCTTACCATACCATTAGGCAATATGAGGTGATTTCCTGAGGTGGCAGATGCTGGTGAACCTTCAGCTGTTCTCTCTAAGGTCCCTGGCCATCCTCCTCTGTTGGAGGACAGAGTTGTATATGTTACATGGCATGCCCCAGCCATCATTCACTTTATGGAACGGGAAGGAACACCATCTTGTCCTTTGACTCTGGTAGCAAAATGTCCATGACAAGCCCTGCTGTCATTTCCAATTAAAAGTATCAGGCAGCAGGCAATGTAAAAGACCTCTGTTGTAATCATGGAGAGCTGCCAGTCAGAGTAGACAACACCATACACATAATCTGAGTTGGTATTAGGCAGGAGTAGGGAATGCTTTCAACCTGGTGAGACAAGATCCTTATCTCCATAAGTTCCAGAGGCCAAGTATGTCAGGTGGGAATCATAACAATGTCAAATTGCCAAGATACTAAATATCATCTAGCTTGTTGAGAAAACAACCCCCCTCTGCACTGCTGAGGCTTTTTGGAGTGCTTTTTGGACTGGTCAGCTAACCCAGGTGAGGGTAGCTGATGAATCTTAAACCCTCGGTAAGTTTAGGATTTCCCCTGCATGCAAAGTCAGGTTTCAGTGCATTGAGCAGAGAACCCCAGTAGTGGGTCCAACAGTCAAGAAGGTGGTTACTGCATGTGCTGCAGAGGGAAATGAGGGACAGATGAGTCTCATCAACCTAGGAAGGTATTTCATGTAGGAAGAGGAAAACTCTGAACCTAAACCTCTGCTGTCTTGCATTCATGAGAAAAGTTTCAGGAGCAAATCCTGAGGAAAAATCTATACCCATTGTCTTGTAGAGCATCTTTGGAAGAAGAAAAGGCTAAGGAATAAACCTGCAGTCAAGGTGGTATGAAATGTATTGCTCTGCTTTCCTTTCAACAACATCAGTGAGGCCTAGAAGGGGCGTGTCTTGCAGTCTGGGCAGCCAAGGACCTCCATACACACTTCCCAGGCTTGTGCCCCAGAGAACACAGCAAAAACATCACAGAAGGCAGCAGTTACAAGTACTAGTCTCCACAGCCACAGCAGGTGCTGTGATTCTACGGTGGTTTGTCTTCGTCCTAAGAGGTGCACTCCATTGTCTCTTGAGACAGACGGATGCCAGCAGATCCGCTTATGTCATGTACTTAATATGCAAAGCTGCTGCTTCTAAACTTCTTTTAGTTTAAAAGGATAGGAATTCAGTGGTACCTCGGGCTAAGCAAAGTTCTTAACCCAAGGTACTATTTCTGGGTTAGCGGAGTCTGTAACCTGAAGCGTATGTAACCTGAAGCATATGCAATCTGAGGTACCACTGTACAAAAAACCCAAAAGCTTTATTGAATGATTTAAAAGACTTGGGATACAGTCTCAATTGTGTATCCTATTATGATTGTTTGTGCTTGATCTTGTGTAAACCTAATTTTGTGCCAGATTACAATCCAAGGAAAATGATACTTAAAAATGGAACATTCTATAAGTTAAATTTAATTGTACAAAAGAATAGTACCCATACACAGACATTAATTTAAAATCTAAATCCTCAGCCACATCAGCTAGAGTAGTTAGTTAAAATTCTCCTGTGTGATGATTATTGGAAATGATAGTCCCTGTTCTCCTAAGTTCCAGACAACTATGATCTATTTTTGGAATTAAGCATTATTTTTTCCTAATTGGACCTGTTTTGATTCTAAAAGTGACTTTAATTAATCTTCTGGAAATATTGTTACATAACATTTCTGCAAAGGTGTTGTCTAATGAGTATAGCTAACATTTCTAGTTTCATTACAGTTCACTGCTTCACATGTTTTAAACCAGACTTCCCCAACCTGTTGCCTCCAGATGTTGTTGAACTACTACTCCTTTCTTTCCTGAACACTAGCCAGCTGGGGTGAGTGGAAGTTATAGTCCAAATATTCAGCAGGGTACAGGGTTGGAAAGGGTGAATTGAACTATTGACACAGAATCCAAAGAAGAATTACTCTCTCTCATCTTCAATCCTGACATTTCAATGTGCCAGGATAATAATATGAGTCTATGAGTCTATGAGAAGTTCATCTATTTTATGTTTAGTTTTCGGTTGTAAAACCTGTGTTGTAAAATTGTTGCTTTTGTTTTAAAGGCCAAGAGGGTTAAAACTCTACAGGAATGTTATAAGTACAATAGGGTGTTTTGTTCAGGAAATGTTAAGCCTAGAAACACAGTAACTTAGGGCGCCACGGACATTTAACCAACAGCCTATTCTGATTGGGTAAAAGGTTGAGAAGAAGGATGGAAAACAATGTAGAAAATAGGATCATTAATTTTGGAGTCAGAAATGTGGAGATATTAAGATAGAAGGTAAAGGTAAAGGCAGTGCTTTTCTCGGGGGGGGGGATGCAGGGGTATGCATACCCCTAAACATTTTGTGAATCTAAGTTTGGCCTCATTGAGGGGCAGTATTTCAATATGAGTAGGAAAATGAGAGTACCCCTAAACATTTTTAAGGGGGGGAAAAGCACTGGGCAAAGATAAAGGTAAGGGACCCCTGGACAGTTAAGTCCAGTCAAAGGTAACTATGGGGTTGTGGCTCCCATCTCACTTTCAGGCCAAGGGAGCCAGAGTTTGTCCACAGACAGCTTTCCAGGTAATGTGGCCAGCATGATTAAACTGCTTCTGGTGCTACAGAACACCGTGACAGTAGCCAGAGCGCAAAGAAATGTCGTTTACCTTCCCATCGCAGCAGTACCTATTTATCTACATGCAGTGCTATGCTTTTGAACTGCTAGGTTGGCAGAAACTGGGGCAAAGTAATGGGAGCTCACCCCATTCCACAGATTTAAACCACCAACGTTCCAATTAGCAAGCTCAATGGTTTAGACTGCAGCACCACCCATATCCGATTAAGACAGAAAAAGTGACTGGAACGCTTTTCAAGAGATGTAGCACTGAAAGGTGGTTGAGGTCCTGCAACAAAAGGAGCTAGAAGAAAGCCAGAATAGGACCTAGAACTGAACTGTGAGATGCTCATTTATAAGTATTGGCATTGTCAGAAAAACAGTCTAGAATAGGTCCAGATAAATGGGTTTATCTCTGCTTATTTCTATTCAGTCTTTTGAATAACTACTACCCAAATTTTCTCAAAAAAAATGTTCAGTTTACTGCCTTAAGCAAAAACATAGTTTGTTCTTGGTGGGGGTTCTGAATACTTGTTATTTGCCACACACTTAAGTGCCAGGTCATTCTTTATAGAATATGCAGTAGGTTCAGCCAGTCAAAGTCCAAAAGCTCAATGGGCTGTTTAGTGGATACAGCTAGACTAAAATAAATTAAGAAGGAATGATTTTTCTGACTATTTACTTGCCTCCCTTTCATCTTATGGTGCAGACTAGGGCATGTTCTGTCAAAGCCTAATGTGTAAGGATATAATAAAGACTACAGAGAGAATTGATATGAAACATTTTGAGCACTGTGAGAAAACACTACATAAAATATGAATTGTGATAAAGATAAGTGTGAGAACTAATGTTCTCACTGTCTTTGGAAGCTATCAAGTTGGATGTGATGTTGACAATGTCGCCTGTAAACTGTGTTTATTTCATAGACTTCTTTAAGCAAATTAAAAGAGGTCAGCTTACAGTTTTAAAGAAATATTTTTCCTGGAAGTAAGTTGATTGCAAGAAATATTTTTTTAAATAAAATCTCTCTCACCTGCATGATTCATTGTAACAAAAACTTGGACAGGATTTATTGTACTTTTCTTGATTGGTTAAATGCAGTTTTGCTTAAGGGGAGGGGAAAGAGAATCTTCCTGATGTGCCTTTCAGTGTTTGGAGCTTTAATGATGCCTTGCGCAGCAATGTAATTAACAGTACCAGTGATATATAGCCATCGTTGGTTTCCAGTGGTAGAAACAGAAGGCTAATGCCAGATTGCTTGTTAAAGGTATACCCGGTTGCAAAGTACACCAGATGAGACAATCCCCCAGTAACCACATAATGAGGTAAAGACATCTGTAAGATTTTCTTAGAACTCTGAATGTGAAGATTTAAAGTCTCCGGCTATGGTGCAGATGGAATTATTGTTATCCCTATAGACACTGTCACTGGTAACAGATCAGTCCTCCAATCTGAGTTGACTGCTAATAGCTTGAACCATATTTTTCCTTAACAGAGTTAGCACATGGTGCTTCCCTCAAGTTCCTGGATACTGCCTCTCCCAGAATTACTATAGAAAAATTCAAACAAAACTTTTATCTAGCAGCATCCTATATCTTGGATGTGAGGCCAGAATATAAGGAACCAGTGACTGTTTAGATAGATAATTAGGTAATATAGTAAAGATATAAAGGCAAAGTAAGTATATTTTATCAATAATAAGACACTTACACATCATAGTTTTTTATGTGGGTAATTTATTTATCAAAAACCAAACATTTGTTGTTGTTACCTACCCTTCACTACCCTTTAAAATTCAGTATTAAAAACAGTCAGAACAAATTACAGTCTCAGGAATAGGTGGGTCCTGAAAACAAATATCTGAGCTGTCAAAGCCCAGAGTAAAGAGGTGTGTTGCTGAAAGCTGTAGAGTAAAGGTGCCAGATGTGCCTCTATGGGGAGGGAAATCTATTATCTAGGGGCAGCTACAGAGAATGCCTGATCCTGGGCAACAGATCCTGAACTTCTGAGGGTAGTTTAATTTAGCAAGATGGTCCCCTCTTTTGATATTAACACCTGAAACGATTTGTAGGGAAAGAGGTGGTTTCTCAGAGATCTGGGCCCTAAGCACCTCTGTCCAAAAGGGGTCATAGCTGGTGAACCAGTTGGAGCTGAACATAGGCACTCCTAACTACTGAGGCCACCCTGCCTAGAACAAGCTATCTTCTCACCTCTTGTACTTGAGAACTTGGAACACAGTATACCTCTGTTTTTTCAGGATTCAGATTAAATTTGTTGGCCCATTTCCAGCCCATCACTGCCTCCAAACACCTGCCTAGCACCTCAGTTACCTCCTCTGATCCAGTTGGAACACAGAGAAAGAGCTGGGTGTCCTGGTGCCATCTGCCAGTGTCTTAATACAGATGTTGAAAAGCATGTGAGGGAAGATGGAATGCTGGGGCACATCACAGGAAAGCCCCCATGGTGTTGAACAGTGGCCCTCATAAGTACTTTCTGGAAATGGCACTTGAGATAGATGCAGAACCATTCTAGCACAGTGCTTCCATCTCCCACTTCCCTGAGCTCTCCCAGAAGTATCAATAGTATCAAAAACCACTGAGAGGTCAAGAAGAACGAGTAGGGTTACACTCCCCTCATTTGTCTCCTGACAAATGTAAGAGTCAGACCCACTGGTTCAGACAGGGGGACATTCTCAGTCCTCTCCAGAGATGCCAAAGATTGAACCTGGGACCTGCTGCATGCTCTGTCACTGAGCTATAGCTTCTCCTATAGTTGCATATGTGTCATATGCATTATTATAAAATCATACTCCATTGGAAGTTGCATTGCAGATCTCTATTACATTTGAAGTTAATACAGGCCCTACTTTACCAATGACAAGTGTCCTATCTCTTGATTCTGTTGCATGTTCTTCTCGCTTGTGTTCTTATCAGTTCAGGGGGTGATCCAGCCATCTAAAATCACCAAGTACCTAAAAATATTGGCTACAGCATACAGTATTTGTCATTTCCCTTGGAGTTCTGAAGTAACCAAACAACTTACAGTAACAAAAAGTACCATGTCCTATCAAAATATAATAATTTCCAAAGATACATAGTGTGTGAAATAAAATAGTATCAAATTTGAATTATAAAGCAATGTATGTATACTAAAACATTCCATTGATGATTAGGAAGTTACTAAGATTAGGAGGCCTAATACGTAGGTCTTTGGGTAGTGAACTCCTTCTAATCTACATAGAGTGGAAAGCATATGCTACTGTTTAATACGAGCAAAGAATTAATTAACAGTTATAGTGGTAATGAAGAAGAGAGCTGAGACATAGACAAATTGAGTCTGATTGGGCCTGCACAGGCTCTTCAAGTGATTAATTGCAAGAACAGAGCATTAGCAAACGAAGAATCTCTGAAAGCAGAGTTTTTAATTCTTTGCTGCAGAGGAAACCTTTTTAAAAGAATTGTAGAACAGGGAATAGGGCCTCATTAAGAGGTTAAGGAGTGGAGGCTTTTAATGCTTTTTGCCTTAGATATTTCATTAGAGTGAGACAGGAACATTCCCCAAGTAATATCCAGAAGGGTCAAGAATACGGTGAAAGTTGCACACCTTAGCCCTGTCCTCAGCTGCATGGGGTGTATCTAATGGTGCATCAGAAGATAATTTGCATGGAAATTTCTTCCTGAAGATTATATTTCTTTGTACTTTACTGCATTCAGCCAATCCCAGGATTTTCCTGCAAAAAATATTCACCATTTCAGGAGGGGGAGTCAGATTTAAAATGTGCCTGTCCTTGTAATTTAGGAATTTGTTCTCTTTGTTCTTGGAGTCTTTTTAACATGGACAAGAGATGTGTTGAAACGAACACCACTTGTATTGAATACAATAAAATTAATGAGTTATCTCTCACACATCTCTGTCTATCTATCATCTATCTATCATCTATCTATCTATCATCTATCTATCTATCTATCTATCTATCTATCTATCTATCATCTATCATCTATCTATCATCTATCATCTATATGCCATATACATTACCACATGTTCTGCAGTGTTAAAGTTGCCAGCTATGGGTGCTCTAACTGCTAGATCACCAGTTTAGAAATTCAGACTTATGAGGAAACAGTGCAGACTGTGCAATCAGATGCATCATGTTGTAGGTAGATTCAGAGTTTTTGCCATTCTGTTGCTAAGGTGCTGGTACTTTCCGCCCAGCTTTCTGGAGATCAGGAATTTGTAGAAGACTTTACAGTGGTACCTTGGTTTAAGAACAGTCCTGTTTATGAACAATACAGTTTAAGAACTCTGCAAAACCAGAAGTATTGTCCTGGTTTGAGAACTTTACCTCGGTCTAAGAATGGAATGCAAATGGTGGAAGGGCAACAGCAGCGGCAGCAGTGGCAGAGCTTCATGCTCCAGCACCAGGGAGGGATGGAGAGCAGGTGGTGGCGGGGGTGCACACATCCTGGGGGCATGGCGTGGCACCCACAGGCGTGGTGCACATCCTGGGGGTGTGGCACACCACCTGTGGGGGCATGGCGCCCCGTGCAGGTGGGGGGTAGCTGTGATGGCACCCCACCGGGATCGCACTGCTGGGGCAGTGTGCTCCACCCCCCCACACTCTTCTTCCTCTGCCAGTGGGTGGGAAGCCTCATTAGGGAAAGCGTGTCTCGGTTTTTGGTTGAAGAACGGACTTCCGGAATGGATTAAGTTTGTAAACCGAGGTACCACTGTATTTCAAGGTGCATTAGATAGTCTTTTGAGTATCATAATAAAATAATAATTGAACTAGTTCAAAGTGGTGTCCAATCAACAAGAAAATTCAGGTGAAGGACGAACTGAAAAGCCAGGTACCTACCAGATTAATTGGAATAGCTAGAACAGAAGATCAGCTGAGGAACATTTACAAAAATTAGTGCCTGTTGAATTAAGTCTGATATGGGAAGAAGTATCAGGACTCATCACAGCTATAATTTTAGTGATTATTATCCTTGTTCTCGGTGATAGTCATCTATTCCACATCCTTGCTTCCAATATTAATTAAAATGAGAACTGAGATCAATTTATCAATGCCATGTAAGTCATGCAGCTCTTACTGATTCTGTGACTCTGTTGCTTGTATGTCTCTATGCAGGTTGTGCACATTTGTGTCTTGTGTTTTACATGTACATGTTCACTGTGTGCTATGCTGCAAAAGCAGGAATGGGGAAGCATTTTCAGCCCAAAGGTTGTATTCTGTCATGGGCAACCTTTTGTGGGCTGCATGTCACACAAAAAAGTGGTCAAGTGTCAAGGCAGAAGTTGGGAGACAGTTGGTGATGTTAACTCTTTATTAAAATAAAATAAAAACAGCACAGGCCTTGTGAGCACAGCAACTTTTCCCAATGAGGCAGTTGCAAGGACTGAAGGCCCCTGCCTTTCCACAACACCCTGTCTTCTCCTTCCCTGGGTCCTTCCCAAACAATCTAAGACTTCCTCACCTTGTCTGTCTTTGTTCCACCCTCTTCATACCTTTGTGGGTTCTGCATGACCATGAGTGAGGGGAGCTAGTTTCATCAGCAGGAAGTGATCTCCTGGCTTCTTCAGCAGCCTACCTCATCTCTGCCTCTTGGCCAACCTCCTCTCCAGCCTTACTTTGTAGGACATTAAAGTGTCTGGGGAAGGTGCCTTTGTTTTCCCTGGTTGACAATCTGATCTCAACATCTGCAGGGGATTGCCCTTGTTCCTGCATTTCAGTTGGTTGTGTGTTGATTTCAACTCTTTGTTTTTGATGGTATTCGTTTCTCAGAGCTTTTGTCTGTGTCCTGGTGGTCTTCTTCTGTTGGATTTTGTAATGTCATTATGTTCTCATCCGGCTCCTCTTCAAAACTCACACTGTTACTGATGGTCACCTTATGTTTGTGTATTCGGGATTCTGTAACCTGTGGTATGTTCACTGAACCCAAGAAGAATCCCTTCCACTGTTCTAATCTGCAGCTTGCTGCTTTTCTATTCTGAAACGTGCATCAGACTTACATAGTTCATATGGCATTTCCTCCTGAACGCTTGGCATCCCCCAGGTGATGCAATGTTCATACAGGTTTCTTTTGATATTGCTCTTGTTTACATGTTCAGTTTTTTTATTGTCTGACTCTAATCCTTTCAGTTAAGATGGAAGAACAAATCCAAAACAAAGCATAAAGTTATTTTTCATAGAAATATAATATAGGATAGATTGTTATTGCCTGCAACAAAGGAATTCAGAAAGTTTTGTGAAGCTTTTTTTAAAAAAATGTAAGGAACAATTTCAGATCATCCATCATACCAAGACCTTTGAAATTGCTTTTGCACTTTAATTCCACCTCAGTTGCATGTAGAAATTAAAAATCCACTTCTACAAATCCCTGTTATTCTTCACAGGGTCCCAGAGGTACACCAATGAAACTAGTTTTTAAAGCTTATTAAACATATTAAAGGGAATATGTCCCAGACACACATCCCAATTAAGAGCGACATTTTGTATTCATTTACACCCATGCATCTCAAATTAGATCTGCAAGATTTAGATGTGGGAAGAGTATTTAGACCACATTTTGTGGACAAGCACAAGATCACCATATAGTTAACCTTAAATATCAGTTCTAATTTAAAATGTTCTTTCTTTCTTGGTGGGAATGATGGCACAGAAGAGAAGAATTTGCCTTTTTATTATCAGATTTCTCCATATGAGCAAGAAAGATATCTAGAAGACAACTTTCAGGGTTTGGAAGTGCAAACCATATTTAGTTAGAACTGATGAAAACATAATAATCTGCATAGCTACCTTCACCTTTAATATTAATTTATTTCACTCTGATTCTCCAAAGAGTTCATGCTACTGCCTTTTATATCTTATGAAAATTTGTACTTAGTCCAGGATGACTCCTTGGGTTTTGTGGCTGAGTATGCATTTCAATCTCAGTCTCCATGGGCTGTGACACAGGTCAGGAGTATAGAACCTCCAGCCTATGGATCTTTAACAGATTTTCACCAGTTAAATATAAGTTGTGCTAGGAGAGGACAATCCTTCAAACAATTTGCATGGAGGAAGGAATGTCCCACTGTAGGTGACTGCTGTAGGAAGCAACATTTTATGACTACAGCTTTTTAAAGCCCATATTTTGTATTTTACATGCTGCTTGATCTGCCTCAAATTTTTGTAACTGCCATAAAAAGCTTTGGTCAGGGAACAGTGGGCTTAATGGCATGGCTGGCCAGGTTGGGACAGAAAGTGGGAGGCAGTCATATTTCTGTATCAACCTAGAGATTATACAATGACTGGAAAGGTCCTAGATAGATAATTAAACAGTCGGTCTATGAGCACTTAGAAAAGGATGCTGTGATTACTAAGACCCAACATGGGTTTCTTAAAAACAAGTCATGCTAGATAAACCTCATTTCTATTTTTGATAGAGTTACATGCTTGGTGGATCAGGGGAATTCTGTGAACACAGTGTATCTTGATTTCAGTAAGGCTTTTGACAAACTGTGGAGATTCTGGTCAAATGTGGGCTGTATAAGGTAACTGTTAGGTGGATTTGTAGCTGGCTGACTAACCAACCAACCAACCAACCAAACAAACAAACATAAAGAGGGCTCAATAATGATTCCTCTTCATCTGGAAAAAAGTGACAAGTGGGGTGCTGCAGGGTTCTGTCCTGGGCCGCTTTGTTGTCCAATGTCTTGGATCAAATTTGCAGATGACACCAAAATGGGATGGGTAGCCAATGCTGCAGAAGACAGAATTAGGACTCAAGATGATGACCTTAACAGACTGGAGAACTGGGCCAAAGCTAACAAAATGAATTTCAGTTACAGATAGGTAGCCGTGTTGGTCTGCCATAGTCAAAACAAAAATTTTTTTCCCTTCCAGTAGCACCTTAAAGACCAACTAAGTTAGTTCTTGGTATGAGCTTTCGTGTGCATGCATGTATCTGAAGAAGTGTGCATGCACACGAAAGCTCATACCAAGAACTAACTTAGTTGGTCTTTAAGGTGCTACTGGAAGGAAAAAAAATTTTTGTTTTGAAAATGAATTTCAATAGGCTCAAATGTAAAGTTGTTCTCTTTGGCAGGAAGAATCAGCGGCACAAATATAAGATGGGGGACACCTGGCTTGCCAGTAATACAAGTAAAAAGGATATAGGGGTCTTAGTGGACCACAAGCTTAGCATGAGGCAACAGTGTGATGCTGCAGCAACAAAAGTAGAGTGTCTCAGTCAAGGAAAGTAATAGTCCTGCTATATTTTGCCTTGGTTAGAGCACACCTGAAGTACTCTGTCCAGTCCTGGGCACCACATTTAAGATGGATATTGACAAGCTGGAATGTGTGCAGTGGAGGGTGACCAAGTTGATAAAGGGCCTGGAAACCAAGACTTATGACAAACCATTGAGGAAGTTGGGTATGTTTAGCCTGGAAAAGAAGAGACTGAGAGGAAATATGATAGCTATCTTCAAATATCTTAAGGGCTATCACATGGAAGATGGAGCAAGTTTGTTTTCTCCTGCTCTGCAGGGTAGGTCCAATGGCTACAAGAAGGGAAATTTCAACTAAACATCAGGAGTAACTTTCTGACAGTGGAACAGACTCCCTCGGGAAGTAGTGGATTCTATTTCCTTGGAGTAAGCAGAGTTTGGAAGGTCATCTGTCATGTATGATTTAGTTGAGATTCCTGCATTGCAGAGCGTTGGACTAGATGACCCTTGAGGTCCCTTCTAACTCTCCAACTTTATGATTCTATAAGGCTGTGGCTGTCAGGTGGTGAAAGTGGAGGTGGTTTGGATTGCAGCGTATTTGGGCTGGTTCAGCCCCTTCATGCCTACAGAATGACCAGTTCTGAGTCCTTCCATGGGCTGCTGCTAGCAGGGATACCAGTGGTGGCATTTATATTCAACTACCCATTTAGCAGGCAGAACTGGAAACTCTACACCAACCAGCAAAACGATGTTGGTGTCACGCTGGTGTCACTCCTTGGGCAGAGACCAGCAGGGCTAGGTGGAGGGACACCTCCACGCAGTGTAAACATTTTCAGCGTGATACCTTTTGGGGAACTGGCATAATATGATGGCTAAGAATGTGAGTTAAGAAGCAAGAATTTGGAATTTTCATTCAGGGGAGTTGATGAAAGGAAAAGCACTTTTAAGTCTCATGTGTTTTAATGAGAGGGGATTAAGCACGTGCTTTAAAAAGCTTTTCCTATTGAGAGAAATGGAATTTCAAAGTGCAAGCATGAACTGGATTCTGCCCCCATGCCGTTTCACGTACAGCTCGTCATTTGTGCTGCCCTACAAAGATGAAGCTGGCATTTCTCTCTGCATTACAGATTCAAGTAATGTAGGAGCTAAGAAAGAGAAGAAAAGTGAATTGCAGTGTCCCCAATTCGAAGCTTATGTCAGCCATCAACCCATACAGTGGCCTTAGCTAACCTGTCATTCTAACAGGAGAGGAAAAGAAAAGCTTGTATCTCAGTGAAGAGGAATACAGAAAATAAGATAGAGGAGAGGATATAGCAAATGCCTAACACACTGGAGTCATAGCTTAATTTCCAAATCAAAGAGATATGAATATCATTGTGTAAGCAATGATCGCCGTAAGGGTGCATATTTAAGTAGGCGGTGCTACTGAAAGCAAAACTCATCTCACAGCAGGGTACCTTTGCAGTCCTTCCCAGCTTTTGCACACATTTGCTCTTGCTGGCAGGTGGTGCAATTGCCACTCACAACTGAACTGGCACATTTCTTGACATTTCAGGAGCCCTCCAAGCAAACAGTGCATAGTACTTCTGAAAAGGTAAACAGGTGCAGCATTTAAAACATAAAGACAACATTCATCTCTATCAGCCTTATCATTCCCTATCATTCCTCTGCATGTCCACTTAACAGTAATGGGCTGCTCTAGATACTCTTAATCATGCCAGATCGTTCCCAGCTACATGAATGAATCCATTGACTTCAAAGGAGAGTATCCTAGAATACGGTATCATTCTATGTGAGTAAGATAAGAGAATCTAGTTCTTTACATTTGCCAGCCACTTTCTTTTGATCATGTAGTTCTAACAGTCTTTTGCAAAAGAACCTGCCTGGAGAATAGCCTGTTAAAATGTGATGAAATATCGGGTAAGAAATATATGAAATGCTGGGGGGTGCGGGAGAGGCAGCTCCAAAACTTGCAGAAAGATGGGTTCATTATTCTATTAAGGCATAATCATATGCATGTCTATTCAAAAATAAATTATGTTACATTCATTAGGGCCTTTCTTCCAGGTAAGTGGGAATAGGATTTCAGTCTTAGCGTGTCATTTATTTGGTCTCAGAAAACATGAAGCAAGTGGTTATCTATTTAATATGCACCTAATGTCAGAGCTGCTTCAGGCATTCACACTTCTGCAGAGAAATGGGAAGTGCAAGTGACTTGCAATTCCTATTTTTGTGCTTTTTAGTTCATCAAAAATGAATCCTTATGCATTTTCCCTGAAGAAAGATTTATGAGAGTGCACACACTTTGAAGAATGTGTGTCTTCCCATAAGAGAGATGTGCCACCCCACCTCACCCCATTTTAGCCGGAGCAAAGGCGTGTGAAAATAGCACTCACTGTTTTCTCTCCCGAATGAATATTCAAAACTACTTTGTATAACACCAAACACCTTGTCAGTATTAGTAAGGGGAAATCTGGATATTTGAAAAGGCACCCCACGTTATCCCTTCCTGACCCTATACTCCACCTCCCTCTTCAACCTGATGTAAGTGATCAGGACTCCAGGTTAAGGATGGGGAGAAATTTTATTCAGTTTTCATTTAAAGGCTAATCTCTCTCATTTGCACTTACCAAAACAATATGAGAACTGAAAACACAGCTATCCTTCAAAATCCACACTTATCTGAATTTTGTGATGCAGTTCTCCAAAGATTGTTTACATATGTGTGTGTGTGTATGCACACACACGCATGCACGCACACACACGCACACACACACACACACACACACACAGGCAGCTGCTTTATACTGAGTCAAATGATTGGTCCACCTAGCTCAGTACACTCTACTCTGACTGGCTGTGGATCTCCAGGATTTTTCCAGCCCTATCTGGAGATGCCAGGGATTGAACCTGGTACTTCCCACTTGCATGGCAAATGCTCTACTACTAACAATAGTCCTTCCTTAAAGAATATGTTAATTGAAATAACATACAACAATACATTACATTAGGATAAATTGCTTGCAAAACTATGTATATTAGTCTCCATTATATATATAAAGCCTAACAGAATGAACTTCATCTTCTCAGGGATACTCTTGAAAAAAATCAACTGAAAAACATGCACATCACATGCAGTTAGGCCCTGCGTTAACTTACGTTGAAAAGCATACACCAAACCATGTGCCAAACAGAGCTTATAGCAGGAAAAGAAGTCTGGGAAATGCCTGTTTTGTTTTGTTTTGTTGTTCTAAGGCATGAAATCTACACTTGCAAATCAAATTGCAGTACTTCTGACAAAATTGCAGTGATTCCTTGTCACTAAGACTCTCAGAGTTCAGGTTTCATGTCAACACCTTTGCCAGTCTGCAAATAATGTGATTTTCAACCCTTTAGGATATCAAGACATGCAAACTGGAAACATTTCCTTTACTGATTGGAAAATAGTGATACTCTTTTTCTGCCACTAAAATGGTAGATAATCCTCATATAAAAGAAGACTAGTAATAACCAGCAATTCCACACAACAGGCAGTGTTATGGCACAATGCCATCCTACAGGTTCTGCAAGTTGTATTCCTGACCAACAGAAGATGCTATGGCCTCTCCTGGCGGCCAGGGCATGGGGAATCAGATGGACACAAAATTTGGCCAATAGCGTCTGGGCCAATGGGTGCACTTACTCAGAGGCGGACCTAACTGAATCTCTTGAGGACTTCAACTCTCTGTTAATCAAACAATAGTCAATTCTCATATAAAAAAAGACTAATAATAGACAGCAAATGACACTTTTTGTACATTTTGAGGAAATACATGTTAGAGGAGCATGCTTTGCCACTGCCTTGTATCTTGAAACCCAGAACTCCAACAAAGGGTAGTATAAATTGTTGTTTCACTACTGCTTTGTTTTTTATAGTTTGGTTTCATGCTGGTTCCTTTCAAAGTACTAAAGTTAACAATGAATTCTGAACATATATGTACTATCTCTATTGTACCATTTTATTGTTGTTTTTCCCTCCCCACCCCAGCTCCTATTTAATTGAAGTACTATTCTGTCAGAAGATTTTTCTTTAAGAACTGGAGAACTATTCATAAGTCTATTCTTCTGATTGCCTTCACTTGTTTCCCCAGGGTGTCTTTTGTTGCTTTAGAAGGTTTTGTCTGAAGTTACGCTAAAATCTTTCCGTGTGTGTGTGTGTGTGTGTGTTTGCCAGACCCATTTCAGAGAAGCAGAGAAAATAGGCGAAACAATTAGATGCTTTTTTGATTTTCCCAATACAAAAATCAGGCACGCATATTTCACTTTTTTTCCAAGAGGGAAAATGTAAAATTCTACAAAAGATGAAGAGCTTTGCAGGGGCTTTGAAAGATACCTTGTAAGTTATGTCAAAGTGGTGCATCACTCTATGAACAAATAGCTCAAACTTTTTTTCAAGATCCTTCTGTCAGTGCTGATTGTACTTTCAGGGCACAACAAATGCTCCACCAGAAGCATCAAGGAAGGTGTGCGCTCAATTACAAACAAGGAACTTACTTTGCATGGTTTTGCTTTTTTAAAAAAGCTGAATTGATGGTAGTGAGGGAAAGCTACCCAGATACCTTTTTGTTATTGGGCAACCACTGATGAAAGAGGAACCTCAGGCCAGGAAGACTCTCTGTCCAGCCCTTGAGAATCTACCAGGCCACACACTCTGTACCTAGGCCACATCTTCTACCCAAAATGTGCTGTGTTCCTGCTTGACTTGCTACAATGTGTCCTCAAACTGTGCTAGAATGTGTCCTCTTGCTTGCATGGATGGAGAGTGGAGACACACGTGTATGTATAGAAAGAAGCCTCTAACTTGAATATGAATGTAAGAGCTATACCTGCTTTTCCACACACTAATCCCATTGATGCATATGGCCTCTGGAAAGTTGCCCAGGAGGAATGCAGCCCTCTGGCTGAGAAGGTTTCACCTCCCTGCTGCAAATAAATAATGTGCATGAGATTAATTCAGATCATATTTGGCTGCAGACCTAGAAAAGTTCACCTGAAGACAGTGAGGCTCACTTCTAAATCAATATTTATAAGTGTTACTCAGTGTGCTTTTGTTCACACCATGCAGGGAAAGGGAGGTATGCAAACCCACTAAAGCCAACACCTTCTTCATATTCATTTCATTACTGCCACCAAGTGGATTTTCCCCCACCACCACCTTCTCTCCCTCATTTGTCAACCTCAATTAAACAGCCTTTTAACCCTGGAGTTTTAACTGGCCCAGCCAACGCTCTAGAATCATAGAATCATAGAATCATAGAATCATAGAGTTGGAAGAGACCACAAGGGCCATCGAGTCCAACCCCCTGCCAAGCAGGAAACACCATCAGAGCACTCCTGACATATGGTTGTCAAGCCTCTGCTTAAAGACCTCCAAAGAAGGAGACTCCACCACACTCCTTGGCAGCAAATTCCACTGTCGAACAGCTCTTACTGTCAGGAAGTTCTTCCTAATGTTTAGGTGGAATCTTCTTTCCTGCAGTTTGGATCCATTGCTCCGTGTCCGCTTCTCTGGAGCAGCAGAAAACATCCTTTCTCCCTCCTCTATGTGACATCCTTTTATATATTTGAACATGGCTATCATATCACCCCTTAACCTCCTTTTCTCCAGGCTAAACATGCCCAGCTCCCTTAGCCGTTCCTCATAAGGCATCGTTTCCAGGCCTTTGACCATTTTGGTTGCCCTCCTCTGGACACGTTCCAGTTTGTCAGTGTCCTTCTTGAACTGTGGCGCCCAGAACTGGACACAGTACTCCAGGTGAGGTCTGACCAGAGCAGAATACAGTGGCACTATTACTTCCCTTGATCTAGATGCTATACTCCTATTGATGCAGCCCAGAATTGCATTGGCTTTTTTAGCTGCCGCGTCACACTGTTGGCTCATGTCAAGTTTGTGGTCAACCAAGACTCCTAGATCCTTTTCACATGTACTGCTCTCAAGCCAGGTGTCACCCATCTTGTATTTGTGCCTCTCATTTTTTTTGCCCAAGTGCAATACTTTACATTTTTCCCTGTTAAAATTCATCTTGTTTGTTTTGGCCCAGTTCTCCAATCTGTCAAGGTCATTTTGAAGTGTGTTCCTGTCCTCTGGGGTGTTAGCCACCCCTCCCAGTTTGGTGTCATCTGCAAATTTGATCAGGATGCCCTTGAGTCCATCATCCAAGTCGTTGATAAAGATGTTGAATAAGACCGGGCCCAAGACAGAACCCTGTGGCACCCCACTAGTCACTCTTCTCCAGGATGAAGAGGAACCATTGATGAGCACCCTTTGGGTTCGGTCAGCCAGCCAGTTACAAATGCTTGTTAGAGTGGTAAGGCAATTGGACATGTCTTCATTTTTATTGTAGGCTAACAGGTTAATAGTTTTGAAAATGTGTTATTTTTCTTTTTGAAAAACTTATTTCAGAAACAGTCTGAGATGTTAACTGTAAGTGCAAAATAAAAATAAATAACAGCATATCAGCTGATCCTAGACTACAGTGTTTTCCTAAACAAGCCAAGCCAATACCTTTCAATTTGTATTCAGCTTTTGGGTCATTTTTTAGCTTCTTTTTTCTGTAGTATGCCAACCATTTACTGTAACATTTTCACACAGCTCTTTCTCTTCAAGTCATCTGTAGCCTCCAACAACGTTTCTCTACTTACCAGCTTTGTTTATATATAACATGCTCACTCCACCCCCTACAATCTTCTGGCCAGAATGAAGGCTAGTGGGGTGCTGATTCAGTTACCATTCTCCAGGACCTGTTAAAGTTATTTTCTTCTTCCTGAATTTATTGAGTTTCACTTCATAAGCACATAAGGAGAGCCTGCTGAGAAAGTTCAGTGGCCAACCTACTCCAGCATCATGTACTAACAGTGGCCAATCAGATGCCTGTAGGAAACTCACAAGAAGGACTCAAGCACAAGAGCACTCTCTCCCTTCTCTCTAGCAGCTGGTCTATTTCACCTTAAATACCAGGTTCATGGGCTAAAATTTGATCCTTCTGGTAACCAAGCCGTCTAAAAGAGAAACCAAACATTTTAGAAGAACAAATGAGAACACAAAGTGGCTGAACATTCCTCCATGATAAGGTTGAGCTATGTAATTTCCCATTCTGCCGAAGACTTAGGCTGCAGTCCTAAAACCAGATTCGGGAACTGAGATATCCTGGGAAGCAGTAGAAGTGCCCACTGGTATACGCACGAAAAGATGATCTGTTGGTGGCCACAGAGTGCAAAATCACCTCATTAATCAGACATCTCCACAAAATTGGCTGACAACTACCAGTCTTATTTCCACCCCAACCCTGGGAATCAATGGGAGGGAAAATTAAAAATCCTATCCCCCATCTCCTGCCCTGGCCAAATCAATAGAATAGGACACCACCTGCAAGGTCTAGAATTGCTCTGCTCATTGGGAGTAAGCCCCATTTAAGTCAATTGGGTTTAATTTTCATTAAACATGTTGAAGGATCTTAGCCAGAACCTGCTGAATATAGCAGAGTATACGCAGACTGTCCAGAAGCAGTCAGTTGCAGGCAGGATGAAGCAGGAACAAGATGCTGCTACCAGTATCTTGGTTACTTATAGGTTTATTATTTATAGCTGAATCACAAGTTACTATATACAGGATACAGACACGGATCTTAGCTCTCTCACAGAACAAACTCCAACGAACTCTCAAACCACACACTGACCAACTAACTAAGCAACCAACCAACCAACCAACCAACCAACCAGGAAGGTCATGAATCATCGTGCCTATGTGGTGACCTAGACCAATAGCAGAGTTGTATCCAAGTTCCCATATCTCTAGGCAGAATAACTTCCTCTGCTCAGTCTTCTTGGCCTTTGGCCAACTCCTTAATAGCTTCTGTGGGAAGCTGCATCAAATAGCACATAGTCAAAAATCCCAACATAAGATTGGACTGTAACATTTATTTAATGATTGCTCTTAAATAAAGCCCACTGTCAAAATCTGCTACTATTGCCCTGTTTTGTGATTCATGCTCTTATATTATAAAGGAATTCAGATTCACACCCTTTTCTGTCTGAAAATTCAGTTTTGAACAAATTGCTTTGACAACTTCAGCTTCACTTAGTTCATATCAACTCCTGTGGCTTCAACCAGCTTGACTCTGTTTCATTCACTTTAAGAAATGTGACTAAAATTGAAACAGACATTGCTTTAGCACAGCCAACCTACCTAACTTTACTTGAAGGTGCTAGAGGAACTGTGGTCCTGGCATCTGCAGTGCCATTTGTGGGACACAATACAAGGCAATAGTCAATTGGTTTGTGGTCTGTGAATGATGGCATCAGATGGTTTGCGCATGTTGCAAAATTCAAGAAAAATAATAATGTTGTCTGATTGCTAGGGGGGAAAATCTAGCAGACTGAACTGCCAACTTTGAAACTGCTGCCCCTGAAGATACCATCAAACAATGTGCAAAGATCTGTGGGATTCTAATTTTAATGAGCATCAAGCAATAGATTGTGTTATTCTTTATTAGTTCTGTTAAATTGGTTGAAAGGTTCACCAGGTTACTATCCCACATGAAATCTACATCAGATCAAGGGAGCAGTCTACAGCTCTAGGCATGTGATGTTAAAAGCCTGTAAAAGTAAGAATCAGCCTCTTACATTAAATAAGTGTTTTATGGATGAAAAGTTCTCTTCTGAAATAGAGATTCAGAGGTAGATGAAGACAACACATGGTTTAAATTATATGATGAGACTTCGTTTTCAGTAAGTTCTTTAAAACAAAATGGTGAGAATTCACCTTAGTTTAAAATAAAGCATGTTAACAATACGCCTTTCCCAATTTCCCAGATACATTCTTTCATTGAGAAAATAGGCTTTGGGGTGTTTTGCAGCTCTCTTTGAGGGGAGGGGGGAGACATTTTTCTGTAATTATCTGGAGGCACTTTCTACTTGCTTGGGTCTCCCTAGGAAGTATGGCAGAAAACTGTGGACAGAGTGATTCATTAGAAGATACTTTGCCTTTACAGTTGAGTGATGCTTCAACTTTTATTGAGGATGTGCCCTTCCCCTACGATACTAGTTCAGGGTTGTTTGTTGATCCATCTTGTCTCGGAGGCACAGATGGATCAGAGAGATTCATACTATCTTATGCTAGTTTGTCAACTGTGATCGTACTTGGCTAGAGATAGCCAGGCTTAGTGATTCATGTCCAGGTAATTTTTATTTAGTTATGATTGTTATGGGGTTGCCTTTGATGATACATCTAAAAGAACAAGTGCATAGCTTGGGGGTATTCTTTGATCCAACTGTCATTAGGGGTCAAATATCCTCTGCATTGGTAACTTCAAGGTTGGATTACTGTAATCTGCTCTATGTGGGGCTACCCTTGGACCTGGTTCTGAAATTAGAGCTGGTGCAACAACGTGTGACACCATTGTTAAATCATCTACACTGAAAGCCCACCTACTACCAAATCAGATTTAATGATTTTGTATTAATCTTCAAAGCCTGAATAACTTAGGTTCTGGGTACCTCAGGAATTGCCTGAATCCATGTGTTCCATCTCAGTCACTGAGATCAGGCAGTTATGAATACACCCTTCCACAATCATTATCTGATTTCTGATTTGGTTTTAATTTCATCTGTTTTATGTAAAATTGCTGGAAACAGTTTTTATATTAATCAGTGTTACATAATTTCTTTTAGAAATAAATAAAATAAATTGTCTAGAAACTGCAAAGGTAAAAAATGTGGCTGCAGCAGTTATAACATTGTGGCACTTTTTGTTGTTAATCTGGGACTCATGTGATTCAACTGGTAAATATATATATTTTTTAATGACTCATTATATCCTAAGAATGATGTAGATTTAAGAGGCATGAAGTTTTTAGACCAAGTCCTATAGATTAAAACACAGAAGAATCTATTAAATTCCCAGGTCAGGAAAGAAAATGTCTTATGATGAGCCACTTTTTGTGCACTCCTGAAATAGCAGTGTTTGAGTTTGTTGTGTGTGAAAAGAGACCTGACAGGCAATATTTCATCTTCATGGGAAATAGTTTTATCTTGCTTAGTAGAGCTGAGAGGCTTCCTATGGAGGCAAAGGCTCACAGTTTGGGAATCATGGCATGATCTTTCAGCAGCGTGGTCTGCAAGTGATGAAGCTAGCCAGCAAGACAGCCATATTCCATTCTAAAATGTGCTAAAGGAAGGGAAGAATGGAAAACCTTTTCTTTGTCGGGGGTGGTGTGGGAGTGAGTTAATATTTTTTGCTGGGTCTGGGTTGCTCTGGGTTTTATGACTGCATGGTAGAAACAGCCTTTGGAGGCTCGTTGCCCTAAAAAGCGGCTTTTGAATCTCTGCAATAAGCTAGAAACCCGCCATCCAACCCCATTTCTTCCCCTCTCCATAAGCAGGCTGCATTCCTCTCACCACCATCAGCATACATCCAGCCATGGTCCAGCTGCTGGCTCCTATGGTAGGGAGCAAGAGCAATAGGGGGAGGGCTTGGGGAATTGAAGGGGAAGAGTTTGGAGATCCACACTTAGGTGAGCATGAAGGCAGAGACGTAGCTAGGTGAGGCGGGAGGCACTGGGCGTGCCTGAGTCACGCATCTCTCCTGAGGGGGAGGCAGCGGGCGGACTGCCGCAAGCCCCACGCTGCTTTTTCGAGCATCATGGGGCTTGTGTCTGCCCACCACCTCAACCACCCTACAGCTGAGGGGGAGGCTTCAGAGAGGCTCCACGCAGCGCACCCTGCCTTGGCTCACCCTGCCCCCATGGGCGGCTCGCTCCGTCCCCAGCTGCAGGGTGCGTGTGCCACCCCGGGCACCTGAGCAGCTAGCTACACCGTTGCCCAGACTCCCTCATCCCTCCAAGGGCAGGTCTCGCTTTGGAAAATCAGTGCCAGGGGTGTAGCAGCATCCAAGAGCCCTTATGCCACCTTCTCAAAATCTCAAAATCAGGCAGGCTCTGAGAAGGTGGCAGGGTCCCCCCTCCAAAAATCAAAGCTCAACAACTTTTCATATTTGGAAATATGGCAGCCCTATGCAGTAGCAGGCAATTTACTACAAGCTGGTCACATAAAAATGTTTGATTCTTTTTTTATTTTCAGTGTAGGGTACTATTGTAGAAAAACTTTTTATTGTCTTTGTTTTAAGGATGCCTGAAGAATTTGATATTTGCTAATCCGCATGGGAAATGACCTAATAGACACCTCTAGGACTAATGTGTGAATCAGAACATAGCTGTCTACAGGATTTCAAACTTTGAATGTTGTGATACAGCTTTCAGGATTTAAGTGTACCAAAATACACACTTCAAAAAACCATGTTTTGAGAAAAAATACATGTTACGATGTTATTTTGAGAGGATTTTTTTAAAAGAGATTTAAAAATAAAGAAATCCCAAACAGGCAATAACCAGTATATTTTAAGTAATAAATATTATTAGGAACTCCATTATCAGCAATGATTACAATTCCAGAGCAGTTTCTTTCTTTTTATTTCCCCCCCTGCTGTTTCTTTAAAATTACAATATAAATAACTGAAATATGGCAATCTTTGAGGCATTGTTTTTTGCAGTCTGCAAATGTAATAAATGGGAACTTTTTTTGTAAAGAAAGTGAAATATACTCAGAGTCGCAAAGTGATTTCATGCTCTTTATTCAGCTCATAGTGGTGAGGAGGAATGAATGAATGTCCCCTCAAAGTATCTGCTTTATATACATTATTTACACAATGGGCTGCACATGATTGGCTAATTCCGGAATTCTACTGTAAGCCAATCAGGTTGTGGATTCACTTCTATCTGGAGCATGATTGGGTGGTTCCTGCCAACCAATCATACTGCTGCATTGTTCTAGGACCAATCAGACTGCTGCATTCTGAATCCTATTGTTCTAGGACCAATCAGACTGCTGCAGTTTGGATCCTATTCAACTCAGTACATAACAGAAAGCCATTAACAAAGAACTATCTACATGCCTTTTGTACTCATGTTGAAATCTTCTCTGTAGTGAAAAGTTCCAATATGTTGTTCATGTATTAGCATGTAAGTGAATTGAACAAAAATATGGATTGAGGCATATGAGAATGAGAAGAACTAGAAATACAAAGTTTTCTTGCACTTTGTTAACAAATATATTGGAAAAGAGACAGTATTAGTACAGGGGTTGTAAGAAGAAGAATCTTTCTGGATCAGAACAAAGGCCTATCCAGTCTAGCATCCTTTCCCCCACAGCATGAGCACCTGAGAGCATGATGAAGAATCCAAAGCTGACTCCTAAGCATCCTAAATTCAGTGAGTGGGACTGGCCTGAAACAGGAGGGAAGTGCAGTGGAACTGGAATGGTGACCACATCCTGGGGTCTGGACTGGACAGGAGGAGGTTGAAAGGGAATTGTGTGAATCCAGGGCCATCTTTACCCAGGGATGAAAGGGGTGCAGGGCACCCGGGCGCCGAATACTGGAGGGCACCAGATGTATGCCTACTGTATAGCGTTCCCTCTCAATTGGCAGCAGTGTAAAGCAATGGAGCGAAAGTCCCCGCCCCCCTCCTCCATCGCTCTGTTATTCCATAGCATCAAATATTCCAGATGAGTCAGGAAACAAAAGCAGCTTTTCCGCTGTGTTGTTGTTACAGGTGAGTGATCCCCCCCCTAAAAAAAAGCCAACTTCCCCCTCCCAAATAAAGCTCAACAACTTTGAGGGGCGCTGGGTGGATCTTTGCACCCCAGTGGCGCATATGCTAAAGATTCAAGAAAACCGCTCTAGCCAATACCATTTGCCTGTTCTTGTCCCATATTTATGTTATGATGCATTTATACTTTCATAAACTCTCAGACATGAGTAATCTTAATGTGGTGTCTTGCTGTTTTTATAAATATTTGGTATTAAAAAATCTAAAAAGCAAGAATATGGCATTGTATCTTAAGTGTACAAGGCAAAACAAAAGTAAGAAGAAAAAGAAAATGGAGTATATCGTATGTCGCCTGTAAGGAACTTCCACATTCATGAGGGCTAGAAACATTTAAAAGAATAATGTTGAGAGTCTTCAATAACTGAACAGAAGCACTATGCACCATGCCAGAAGCTAAACTGCACAATTCATGGTGCAATTGCACCCATGCAGAAAATTAACATTCCTGGTCATTATTATGATTTTTAATGGCAGTAATTTCCAGGATCTTGCTTCATTAACTATTTTAAATGATATTTTCAGTACTTGAGTTTTGCAAGGATCAACATATTATAATTGTGTGGAGTTATACACAATTAAATCTGTTATACTGCACCTGATTACACAATGTTTATCAGAATAATTGTCTAGTTACATTACTGGCACCCCAAAATTCTTGTTTCTCTGTTGTCAATACAATATTAAAAACCCTAAGGTTGTGACTGACACATAAAGTACTATAAAATAAGACCAATTATTAAGAGTAAAAAAAGTCATTCCCAGTTTAGGAAGAAGATCCATGACCAGTAGCATCTATGTCTATGTCTGTCTCTTCTAGGTAAGTGTGTGGCCTTCTAGGTAAGTGTGTGGCCAGAGTATTGGCAAAAGCCCATCCAGGTGTTGCTAGAACACATTGGGGTTGCTATTCTAAATAATAATAATAATGATGATGATGATGATGATGATGATGATGCAAGATTTCCCCACAAAAAGTTGAGCCCTTCCACATATTTTATTGGGCCCCTCCAAAAAAGATATTGGGTGAGTTCATAAAAAACAACTACTGGAATCTATTTTTATATACTTTCATTTATAATAGTGCTAGTAATTTATAAATCAATAAGGATTTTTTGTTTTTGTTTCACTATGTATTTTATCTGTGTAGAAATGATAAGAGGAATACAAAGCACACACATCCACTTAGTTTGTATGAATAGGTGATTAAATATTTGTGGGCGCCGATAAGCATCTTCCTTAAAGTATTGTTTGCCTTTCCAATTTGATCTGCTTCCCAATGAATTTACTGCCTTAGAATGTACCTTCGTTTATCATAACGGTGTGTGATGCATTTGGACGGTGAAAGAAATTACAGTGTCATTTTGCTCACATTATGTACCTTCATTCTATTCACTTTGTGCCATTTCCATGCTAACTTAATGGTTACATTTTAAGGAGGCACTTTTCTTGAGGAGCATGGCGGTGACTTGACAGCTTCTGAACAGAAATAAAAATATATTACTGATAATGAGAAATGTTACACTTAAGTGTTGGGTATTAGAAAGTAGGGTAAAACAGAAAAAGTAGATTTAGTCATCAGAAAAAAATCAAGATGCAGTGATATCTTTTTGCAGAATGCACATCAGACAACAAGACCTATCAGCAACCCATTGTCTGGATTGTGAGGAAGAACTGAATAACAGTAATGGAAGAACTCCCTATGGTTTGTGCTTGATTAGCTTGGAAATAATCCAAGGTACATCCCACCAAATGGGGAAATATTTCAGCATATTTCAAAACAATACGAAATGAGTAAAGGTAAAGGGACCCCTGACCATTAGGTCCAGTTGTGACTGACTCTAGGGTAGCAGTGCTCATCTCATTTTATTGGCCGAGGGAGCCGGTGTACAACTTCCGGGTCATGTGGCCAGCATGACTAAGCCACTTCTGGCGAACCAGAGCAGCACACAGAAACACCGTTTACCTTCCCGCCGGAGCGGTACTTGCACTTGACATGCTTTCGAACTGCTAGGTTGGCAGGAGATACGAAATGAGAGGTACCACCTATTTCTGTTCCCTCAAGGCAATTTAATTGAGAAGGGTTCTTCCACTGAATTGTATACGGAAATTTAAAGAGGCTTCAGGCCCAAATATTTCTTGGATGGAGGAACAACAGGCAGTTTCTCTTTGCTGTAATCTCCCCCTTCAAATATTCCTGTTGAATGCAATTGATAAATTGGGGGCAGGGCAGACAGAAACCTATACCTGAAGTCCCCCTTTCTCCAAGGGTCTTCAGTGGGTTGCAGATGTTTCCAGTTTCCACATTATTAGGGTTCCCACCTCTAAGCAATACCCAAAAGGAAGGAGTCCCTAAAGGCAAACTGAGGGGGGGAATAATTGTGAGGCGAACCACTTCTGTCTTCACTGTTTCTGTTCACAGTGACTCTGCCGGGATGCAGGAAAATGTCAACTCCCCCCAACTCACCACCCTGACATACATAAAAGGATTTGGAGTTAGCAGAACAAAAATGGGACTAGAGCTGATTATCCCCAGTCAATCACGCCTGCCCTCTCGCATCATGTATCCCTGCTCTTCCTATTGTTGTGACAGGCACTACTCACATAGCCTTGAAGGCCATCTATTTGTATTCAAATCATGTTCATCCATCCAGTAGATATTTCTGAGTGTTGTTCGAGCCCAATCCTATCTGCAACTTATACCTTCAGAACTGCTGGAGCCAAGGAGGCTTTCTACGCTGAAGATTTCACATGTGGAGAGAGGTGGTTTTTTGGCTACCCACTTTCCCACAAAATCATGCTCAAAGTGGCTCACAATAACAACGAAAAACAGGGATGCATTTCAAACAAGCACTACAAAAGCTATTTCATAATAACATAGCATATATATATATATATATATATATATATATATATATATATAACAAATACACATTTCAATACTTTAATTATAACAAGATTACTTAAACAACACGTAGTACCCAACAGCAAAAATAACAAAGGAGCTTCACAGTTTCACCTTAGTCCTAGAAACACGCTTCCCATGATGTTACTAAGTGTCACCTTCCTGCACCCATTTGCAAGGCTTCCAAGGGTAAAGGTTGGAATAGTTGGAAACACCCCTCTCATGATGCTGCTCATAGTCCCTCTCCTACAGCAGTTTCTTCTAAGGCTTCTCCCTAATGGAATAATTTAAGCTCCATCTAATTGTCGTCATCCGGGGATCGAAAGGCCAGCTGGATAGCCCCCAGGTGCATCGTCTCCTTCCAGCTGTGCCGCTGCGAAGATCCATCGACCTCTGGCTCCGACATAAATCAGTGACCCAAGCCTCCCAGACTTGGGCACACTATACTTAGCAGTGTAAACTGCACAACAGAAAAGACTGAAGCTTGTGAATACATACTATTAACTACAGATTTATTAAACATAAATCAAGACAAAGAAACATGTTTTCTCTCCCTGCCGTCTCCTTGGAGAGAGAGTCAAAGCAAAAGCAATACAGCAGAAATTCTGTTTACACCAGCAAACTGTACTGGAATGTAAACAGACATATGACACGTAACAATCCCATATCTGCAACTAAAGGTGAATGGAAAATCCCAACACTAATATCAGTACAGTGAACGCCTCTTGATGACTCAAGTAAGCGAAACATGCAATGTAAATACAGAAGACAAAACCAGCAAAGTCGAATTGCTGTGGGGGTAGGGGGGGACTAAAAATCTAGCACTGGCCCAAAATAGGTGTGGTTGTGTTCCAATCCACAAGCAGGTTTGGGGCCACTGGAATAGATTGGTCTGTTGTAAAAAGCTGACCAAACCTATTTCTCCACCATCCCTATCCATACACACACACATAAAATAAGAATAAAAAACCAAGGTGGTTGTCAGTGCCACAAAATATACTGAGATCTGAATGTATTCTCAACAATCACCACCTTTTCCTCCTAATATATATTTTTAATGTCGCAGAGAAAACACTGTATAATCATTCCGTTGTGTATAATAATGGCAGGCTGCTGAATTGCAGTGTATATTTCAATATAAAAGGGCCATGGTCATATGAACAAGCTACAGGTCATATTACTCTCAGAGTACTGAAGGAAACGAAGCAATTACTGAAATAGCATGGTGCACTATTTCCTATTGTAATCTAATATGAAGATTTTTCTAGCACCTGCACATCTTTAAGTAAAATTGCATGCCTTTAACCTTTTATAAGTCATTAGTTTGGGAATGGTGCCCTTAAAGCTGTTAAACTGAATACATCATAAAAGTGACATTTTGTGGCTTGAGAAGTACTGTTCCCGTAGTGCTAAACTCACTGCTAAGAAATATCAATGGTCATAAAAAGTGTCTGTTAACAATCTTGAAAGGTCAAGTATCTTTGCTTGTATAAAATAATTCCCCCTCCAAGAGTTCTCCATTGGGAATCCAGAGGCATAAGAAGATTGGGATTCTTAAAAACTATATGTACCAAATTTCCTTCTTCAAATTATTTATGGTGATTTTCAGGATATGATGCTCTGAAAAATTTGGTTTAAAGTAAGCAAAATATGCAGTTGAAGTGGTTTGTGAAAAACATGAGAATAATTGACCCAATGTAAAAAGATAGCTTTCTTTTGAGAAATCTATTCCGTTGAGCTCTCTGTAATTTGCTGTAGATTTGAAAAGTCAACTTAAATTATAGGCTTTTAACTCTAGGGTTGATCTAATAACCAATGAAGTGACTGGGAGAATTATATCTAGGTACCAGAAAGGACATAGGTAATGTACATAAACATAATGTGCATTTATTGGGAAGATATAGGCCATTTGGCTTACCACCATGTGCGCAAGCAATAAAGCAAAAACATTCATATTGTGATATACACTAACATTTTGTGATTTACACTATTGTATGGCCAATTGTCAGAAGCATACCACCAAGCAAGTTAAATACTGTAAGACACAGGACATCAGTGTTGGGATGAAATAGGCCACAACTTTATTGATTACAGATGTAAACCGGTTTTGGTGAAGGCACTGGATATGCATCTGAGATCAACTATCCCATCTGCTGGATGGTAATGGGATGTGTTGACCCTGGAAAGGAGATTCCCCCCCCCCATATTGAGTTTGATGCTCCGTCCAGGACAGGTGCCAGCTTGTGATGGTGATTGGCCCCTCTGAAATCATGCATGTGACACGTGTGACATCAGGACGTTGGGAAGAGCCAGGGTGGAGCCAAATGTGGCAGCAGTACAGCTTCAATGACTGGTGGCTCCTGCTGCTCCTGCTACTGCCACCTGCTTGAACCCTACTTCCCCTCTGTGGCAGGAAGAGGAAGAGAAGGAGTCACCCCTAAAACTGCACCATGCTTGTCTCTGCACTTGGCCTCTTCCAACTCCTGATATTTTTGGACATTGCAGGGCCTCCCAAAAATATTGGGGTAGTCAAAAGAGCTTGGCTCCCAGGATTTGGTGCCCCTGCTCCAGGGCCACCTTAGGAAGGGCCCCGTGTGGCCTCCCAGACAGCAATACCCCTCCCCAGACACCCTTAGCAGGGTACCCAAATATTAAAGATTCAGACCAATGCCTTAACTGCCAAAGTTGTGACAATTGATATGAGAAAGGCAAAAACCTGCAGACAGGACAATTAGTCTGCAGGGAAAGTTCCTCCCTGACCCAGAATATGATAACCAAATATTCCACAGCAAGGTCCTAGCATATTTCAACATGCTCATCTTTGGGCAGGACCACAACACAATAGGACAGGACAGTGGGAAATTCAGCACCATCCCAAAGAGGGCCAGAGCCTGGGAGGCACTCATAGAGGGTGCAGAGCGAGCTTCAGCCAGGTCTCTGCCTACCATCAGCTTCTCCAGCCCTGGCATGGTTGACACACATCACAGGCACCTTTGGTGCATCATAATGTTACTCATGGATGCCATGGGGCTTGCTGACGTGATGCGAGCACACCCCATGGAGTATGTGCATGGCTGCCACAAAACTTTGAGGGGGCCAGCCCTTCATTGAAAAATTTTCAGGGGGCCCTGCCCCCCCACCTTGGCACACCTGTCCCTGAAGAGCCCCTGGATCTGCTCCATGACTACCCATTCAAGAGCCCTGCTTGAAGGGAGATTGACAACTGGCTGCTAATTTCTCAGATTTTCTGAATCCAAGGAGGATATATTAAGGAGTGGTTTTACCACTGCCTCCCTCAGCAGGCAGGGACTACCTGCTCTTACAAGGCGGCATTAATCATACACACACACACACACACACACACACACACACACACATGGTTTGTCCTCATCAACTGCCTCTTGGAGGTAACAACATTTTAAGAATACTTCTTAAACAACAGAAAGTGACGTATTCATAAAATGCTGATCACTAAGAAAATGGGGAAATGGGACATCTGCGCTAAATATTTCTTTTAAACCAGCCTCCCTAAGAGAATGAAGAATGCACGATTGCCCCATTACACCCTTGATCCAGGTTCAAAATGAGAGAGAGAGAATTTACAATGCCAGCAAATATACGTTTGCTAACACATGGCAAATTAAAAAGAATATCTGGCATCGCTAAAAAATCTCTTACTGTTCATCAAGTTGGTATCCTGCTGGAGTGCCTGCTTTCCAAACAGCTGTTGCACTAATCACACTCTCTGATTCTAGCTATAGATAATTATAATTTATTTTCTCCTGTATGTGACAAAATTCAGTGTTCTGTATTCATAGTAGAAATTTGTTAATACAAATTTAATTTAAGAATACATACTTATGGCACTAGCATATTGCCGGGAGAGTTGTACTAGCTATAGCAAATGGAATTTGCCCTACTAAATGCCATATCTGGATGAAAAAGTATGAGCTCTGATTGAGAATAACTCTCTCTTTCTAACTCACTGGAATATAGTTCCTGCTCTGTCAGCAAAATCAGGTCTAGTGAAAGTGAGAAAATTGCCGCTTTATTTTCCAAGAATCAAATAAATTTGAAAAAGTGCATATTTTACATCCTAGCTCAGTTCACCAGCAGAAGCAATAATTGCATTTATCATGACATTATACAAATTTATCCATGTAAGGCTGTCTTTGTTTCAATGGATATTCTCAGATAGATGCAACCTGATTATGTAAGTCAGTCCACAACAAAATAAGGATGGAATGAGCAGCTAATTCTGTCCTCAAACAGTGGTATATTTCACCTTGTTGCATGCCATTGTATCCACTGTGTGATGCTCTGCTGCATCCTGTTTTGTGCATTTTATGGATACTGTTTACATAAAACACACTTTTCAGTGCACTCACTTGCAAAATATGCATATTGCACACATCTTTTATGTGCACATTTTTTGAATTTAAAAATCCAATGAACTGTGCCATTTGATAGAAATGGCTTCCTCTCTCAAATATTGTCTTTCAAACTGTGAGGGACATGGAGGAGCCCTGACATGTCAAAGGTGGGGTTAAACACATGACCCCATAGGCTCTTTGTGTCCATGTTGCTCCTTTGTGAGAGTAGTAAGGGAGGCTCTGTTGTTGGTTCCACCTCTGGCTTTTGGGACCATGGTCTCTGCTTCCTTGAGGAAGGACTTTTGGCAAGAAGGCCCCACATTGGGGGGTGGGGGGCATGCATGACATCACACGTGCGGCACCCTGCCAGGATGCATGGGCACCTGCTGAGATGCTCTGGCGGGCAGCGCAGAGGGCAAAAATCACCCTCCAAGGCTCCCGCCCAGCCCAGCGCTTGGGCGTTGGCAGCAGGCACCACAGAGGGTGCCAGCACTCACCCAGGGGGGTGGCAGGAGATGGCAGCTCCCTTAATACTGGGGTGCAGCACCCCCTGCCTCAAAATATTGAGGGGGCTGCAGCCCCTCGCACCCCATATGCCCGGTGCTGCTGCTGGCAAGAGATGATTGCACCTCATAGCATTTGGTAATAATGTGTTTACCAAGTATGCCTTCCACAGAGTACAGCACATTAGATATACGGTACATCATATTGCTATGCAAAACATCAAATATGGTTTTGGCCTGCACGCCACAGCTGCCATCATCACTACAAGATGGATGGGAATTTCTTAAAGGTGAAATATTAATCAAGCATCTGGAAACAAAGCTTTATGAGGAATGGTTGAAGGAGCTGGGTATTTTTAGCCTGGAAAACAGGAGACTGAGAAGAGATATGATAGCCATCTTCAAATATCTAAAGGACTGTGACATGGAAGATGGAGGTAGCTTGTTTTTTCCTGCTCTGGAGGCTAGGACCCAAACCAGTGGCTTCAAGTTATGAGAAAGATGATACTGCCTAAACATCAGGGGGAACTTAGATTCTTTTGGAGGTTTTTAAGCAGAGGTTGGATCTATCATGGATGCTTTAGTTGAGATTTCTGCATTGCAGGGGGTTGGACTATATGACCCTCAGGGTCCCTTCCAACTCTACAATTCTATGTTTCTATACCACCTAGTTGGCACTGACCCATTATATGGCCTTCTCTGTGATGGTTTCCCATTTGTGAAATGCGATCCCTGTACCTGTCTCCTTTGGCGATTTTCAGAATAAATGTAAGAATGTAAAATTTAAAAAGGTAAAGGACCCCTGACAGTTAAGTCCAGTCGCAGATGACTCCGGGGTTGTGGCACTCATCTCGCTTTACTAGCCGAGGGAGCCGACATTTATCCACAAACAGTTTTTCCGAGTCATGTGGCCAGCATGACTAAGCTGCTTTTGGCGAAACCAGAGCAGCTCACGGAAATGCCGTTTACCTTCCCGCCGGAGTGGTACCTATTTATCTACTTGTGCTTTGACGTGCTTTTGAACTGCTAGGTTGGCAGGAGCAGGGACCAAACAACAGGAGCTCACCCTGTCGAAAGGATTCGAACCGCCGACCTTCTGATTGACAAGCCCAAGGCTCAGTGGTTTATACCACAGTGCCACCTGCATCCCATGTAAAATTTACTTTGGCTTTAAAAGAGTTTAGACAAATTCATGGAGAAGAGGGCTATCTATGACAACTAGCCACAATGGCTGTGCTCTGCCTCCACAGTTGGAAAGAGCAATGTTTCTTAATACTAGTTGTTGGAAACCACAGAAGAGGAGAGTGCTCTCATGTTCAAATTCTACTTGCTGGTCTCCCACATGCCTCTGGTCTGCTAGGACTAGATGGGCCATTGACCTAATCCAGCAGGCTCTTTGTGTCTTATTGCAGCGAACAATTTGTTCTCTCGGGGTAGAAGAAGCAGCCATTCTCTAACTCTGGTATAGTTCTTGTTATCAGAAGCGAGTCATACCTTTTTCATTGTTTCTGCTCCACTCTATTTTTTAAAACTCCTATCATGAAATATCCCACTGTATATATAAATCAAGAAATCCAGATAAGTTATTGTCAGGACCACTGCATGCTGCGTTAGTACTGTCAGATCAAATATGTGGTTACCTGAACACTTCTCTTTGACAATGACGGAAAAGTATGGTCTGAGAGCTTCTTAAGCAAAGCTTGAGTTTAGGGTGTTATTCAGACATATTTGCCAGCTTCAAACATAGGTTGGAGGCTGAGATTGTCTATTTCATGCTGTGCTCCTGAGTCATTCAAACTCTCTCAGAAGCATAACATTCCATCTATTCATTCATTTAAAAACATTTTATACACCACCTTTCACCAAGACTGGTTCCAGAGAAGTTTACACAATTAAAACATCGCAACAACAAAACATATAAAATTACTAGCAGATAAAACAGCCATCTGCAAGATTTAAAATGCCTAAAACGTAAATGCCTGAGAGGATTAAAAGGTTTTGGCTGGTGCCTGAAAGAAAGCAGTGTTGGTGCCAGATGAGCCTCTCTAGGGAGGGTGTTGCATAAACAGGATGACAAACCCGAAAAGTCTTTCTGTCTAGTTGCCACCTGCTTCGTGTCTGTTTGACAAGGAGGGAACAGAGAGGAGCCCTCGGCTGATGATCTAAGAGTGCAGGCAGGATGGCATGGGGGAAATGCAGTCCTTCAGATACCTGGTCCTAAGTCTTTAGGGGTTTTAAAAGTCAATACTAGCACTCGTTTGAGAGTAGCCAGACAAGCCAGGGAGCTCCTTTGCACTAGTAAAATATGAAATGAATTTGGCATACCTGGCAGATGCATTCTGTACAAACTGAAACTTTTGAAACATATTCAAAGGCAATCCCATCTATAGAAAGAAGGGGGGACCTTTGGCCCTCCATATGCTATTGCATTACATGTTCAATCAGCCCTGAGCATTGGTAAAGCTAACTGGGAATGATGGGAAGTAAAGTCCAGGAACATCTGGAGGACCACAGGTTCCTCATCCCTGTGTTACAGTAATCCCATCAGAGGGTTGTCATTGCATAGATAACCGTTGCCAGGTTGTCTCTACCTCTCCAAGAGCTTTTGAACAAGACAAAGTTGATAGAAAGTACTCTGGGCTTTAAATGTCTAACTTGAAATTTTTTAAAAATATACTTTCTGCGTTTTAACACATCAGGTGTGAATTTTGAATGTGAAAGTTTTATGTTGAAAATGTTTTCTATTAGGATGTTATATTAGGATGGTGATAATAATGACAACAAAGTTGGTTCTAGGAGAATCACCAGGCTGTGAACTTTTTCCTTCAAAGGGAGTGAAACTGCCTCAGGAGGTGGTGGACTCTCCTTCCTTGGAAGTTTTAAAGTAGATTTTGGAAGAAGATCAAACATGTCCATTCTTAAGGAAATCAGCCCTGAGTGCTCACTGGAAGGACAGATCCTGAAGCTGAGACTCCAATACTTTGGCCACCTCATGAGAAGAGAAGACTCCCTGGAAAAGACCCTGATGTTGGGAAAGATGGAGGGCACAAGGAGAAGGGGATGACAGAGGACGAGATGGTTGGATAGTGTTCTTGAAGCTACCAGCATGAGTTTGACTAAACTGCGGGAGGCAGTGGAAGACAGAAGTGCCTGGCGTGCTCTGGTCCATGGGATCATGAAGAGTCGGACATGACTAAATGACTAAACAACAACAACATCTGTCATGGATGCCTCAGCTGAGATTCTTGCATCACGGGGATTGGACTAGATGACTCCTGGAGTACTTTCCAATTATAGAATTCTATTATTCTATTATTCCTTTCAGAATAGGGTGCATATCATCTTCCTGAATCTGGGAACCAAATTCCCACAATTCCTCTGTCTTCTCAGAATTTAGTTTCAGCCTGGAATAGTAGAGGCAGCAATCACTCCTTGGATGGAATGTGGGATGTGTCATGCTTGCCAGAGGACAGAGAAGTGCAAAGATGACTGTGATAAGAAAACCTTTGGAATTTTGTTTTACAGATGTAAATACTGGTTTGAAACAAAACATTCAGAGAAAAGACAGCTGAGTTCTAGTTGCCACCATTACTGTTATCACACATTTAAAGAAAAATCAGTTGTAGCATATGTAGGGGTCCAGAAGATGGCTAAATAAATAACAAATGTATCACTTGTTCAAAGAACAGGTGGAACCTATGATCTTTCAGCACAAACAAAAATTCATGGGTAGGATAAGATATGCTAAAGGGCTGGAAATGATTCACTGCTTTCTATACAAGCAAGGCAGCTACAGAATCATAATTTTCCCTCAAGCAATTACAGGTTAAATCAATATAGTGACCTCACTAAAATGACTTGTGTGGTGAAAAGTAAAGCAAGATATCATGTATAAATAATGAAAAGGCTAAAAGCTGGGAATCATTTACCATACATATTTTAATTACTTACATGTTTATACTTTTAATTCTTTTTTAATTTATTGTTTCATTTACAGGTAGGAATGAAAAACTACACCTAGACTATATTAGTGTTGTGTGCTACTTTATTCCCTCCAAACTATTTACTTTTACAGAATACCACCGACATCAGTTAATTAGCAGCATAGTTAAACACCGAGGGTAAATAATTTCACTACATTCCCAGTTTCAGGTTTGTTTGTGTCTACTCATGAAAAGTAGCTTTCTCATGGGTAGTCCCTTACAGCCAACAAGTCCTTGTTTTTCAGGCAGACACTCTGGTTTTGGGCAGCCTGCACCTTTAAGAACTGGAACCCTTCAGTAGGGGCATGACAGTTACAATATATTCAGATGTGTACATATATAAATGTATAAATATCAGTACAACCATCCTCATCAATATACTGCTGATAGTAGGAGATACCCGGATAAGCAGTCAACTTTTTAAATAAGCTAAGTTAGTTCTTGGTATGAGCTTTCGTGTGCATGCACACTTCTTCAGATACACACTGTATCTGAAGAAGTGTGCATGCACATGAAAGCTCATACCAAGAACTAACTTAGTTGGTCTTTAAGGTGCTACTGGAAAGAAAAAAATTTTTTTGCTTTGACTATGGCAGGCCAACACGGCTACCTATCTGTAACTGTTTTTAAATAAGGTGATTGAATAAGGTTAAAAAGGAAACAATGTGAATAAACTGGAACTGGAACCGGACACAAGTTAGACCTCACCTTCGAGCCTACCAAGTGGCAATAGCAACGGCGAAGAGGACCTTCTTCACCGCCTCTCTTGCGTCTGCAGAAAACAGCAGAAGAAGACTCTTTCAGGTGGTTCGTCATTTAACCAGCTGTGCCATCAGGGCCTGATAAGGCTCCCAAAATCTCCTGCAATGATTCTGCAAAACTTTTTTTGCAGATAAAGTCGCTCAGATTCGGAAAGAGGTAGCCTCCACTGTGGGAGCAGGGCCAGGGCGCGAGAGTGCTAGAGTCCTGCCTAGTCAAGTTGCATGGGATGAATTCCAATCTGTTACCTCTGAGGATGTGGACAGGCTGCTTGGACAAGTGAAACCAACCACCTGTCTCCTTGATCCTTGCCCATCCTGGCTAATAAAAGCAAGCTGGGAAGAGCTGGGCGATGGGCTCTGCAGGGTGGTGAATGCTTCCCTCTGTGAGGGAATCTTTCCAGCCCTGCTGAAAGAGGCGGGCATTAAACCGCTTCTTAAAAAAAATATTTGGACCTGACTGATATGGCCAACTATCGCCCAGTCTCAAATCTTCCATTCTTGGGCAAGGTGATTGAGCCACAATTTTATTCTGTTTTTAATGTTCTGTTGAAAGCTGCCCAGAGCCAGAAGAATAAAGAAGAAGAAGAAGAAGAAGAAGAAGAAGAAGAAGAAGAAGAAGAAGAAGAAGGAGAAGAAGAAGAAGAAGAATTTAAAATTGCTATGGTTGCAATCCTATACACACCTGTGAATAAGTCCCATCAAGTTCAAAGGGGCTTAGGTCTGAGTAATATATCACTTGTATATATCGTGCTGTGTGCCTGCAATTTCATGTACATTTACTTGCATAGAACTTAGACTTAACCACCTACACATACAATAAGGATTCCTCTGCACACTTACGTAGAAATACATGCCAACCTTACATGCTGAAATTCCCTCTTCTACACAACTGTCCAGCAGCCCTGTCCTCATTTTCTCCTTCTCTAAATTAAAGTCAGTGGGTGTCTTTTCAGAGTAAAGCACACACAGAATCACACTGCAAGGCTACAGTCCAAAACATTCTTATTAAGGAACCAATGAGCAGAATTCACAGGGATCCTTCCCACAAGAAGATAGCCTTGTGTATTTCCTGTGCATTGACTTTGGTGCAGCAATTCTCAACTCGCAACCCCACCCACCACCCACAAGACCACTTGAACATTGCCAGAGGTCTTGGTAGTTTGCAAACTGCAACAACTGTCCCTTGAAATTCATAGAATCATAGAATCATAGAATCATAGAATCATAGAGTTGGAAGAGACCACAAGGGCCATCGAGTCCAACCCCCTGCCAAGCAGGAAACACCATCAGAGCACTCCTGACATATGGTTGTCAAGCCTCTGCTTAAAGACCTCCAAAGAAGGAGACTCCACCACACTCCTTGGCAGCAAATTCCACTGTCGAACAGCTCTTACTGTCAGGAAGTTCTTCCTAATGTTTAGGTGGAATCTTCTTTCTTGTAGTTTGTATCCATTGCTCCGTGTCCGCTTCTCTGGAGCAGCAGAAAACAACCTTTCTCCCTCCTCTATGTGACATCCTTTTATATATTTGAACATGGCTATCATATCACCCCTTAACCTCCTCTTCTCCAGGCTAAACATGCCCAGCTCCCTTAGCCGTTCCTCATAAGGCATCGTTTCCAGGCCTTTGACCATTTTGGTTGCCCTCCTCTGGACACGTTCCAGTTTGTCAATGTCCTTCTTGAACTGTGGTGCCCAGAACTGGACACAGTACTCCAGGTGAGGTCTGACCAGAGCAGAATACAGTGGCACTATTACTTCCCTTGATCTAGATGCTATACTCCTATTGATGCAGCCCAGAATTGCATTGGCTTTTTTAGCTGCCGCGTCACACTGTTGGCTCATGTCAAGTTCGCACTTCTCCAAATTTTGCAATGAAGTTCTCCAGACAATTAATACATACAAAAATGTCTATAGTCGAATAAAGTGTGCAAAGATGTATATAGTAAGGAAAATATGCTACAAATATGCATTACATTAGGATAAATTGCTTAGCTGAAATGAGAACAGTAGGAGAATTCTGCACTAAAATCCTGGTTAATTTCATGAAAACTTTTAAAAATAAAAATCCAAACTGATATGGAAATGTGGAGATCTGAATGTAAGATTTGAAAAATGAGAAACAGAGAATAGCTTGGGTGAGTCCATTTGAATTGTTGGCCTCCCTCACTTTTTTAAGAACCCCAATCCCAAAGCTTTCTTGGGTGTGCAAAACTAGTTCTATGGGGGGTTTTTTGCATCCCAGTAATTGTTTACTAGCTTTACATTGTGAATGCTGGCATTTAAAAATTAGCAAGACATTCAAATTAAAGTAGATGTAACTGATGGCATATTCCACATGTTAGCATATTCTGAAGCATTTTAGTATCTTCGTTGTTTTAATTTTAAATGTTAGAATCTGAGTGTTATGGAATTATAAAATCAGAAGGCATGAATGTTTGTCAATAGATGTAGCATAGTTGGTAGCCCACATAGGCCCTAAGACACTGTGATCTTTCTAATCAACAAAGTTTAAGGTTTAAAATCTCATTAGCATTGCCTGAGTCAGCATCATTAAAGATCATCCTAATGAGCATAGCATATTTGAGTATAATGGCTGATATTTATGTTTATAAGCACAACAGGGGAAAACAGAACAGTAAAATCTGTTAATCTGCTAATTCTGGACCATAAATCATTCTGCTTTTATCTCTTGAGTACATAGCATTATATCATTTGCAAATTAGCATTTCCACTTCCTCCCCTCTCCCCAAAATACACAAAAAGTCATGATGTCAGCTAATTAATTCTACAAAACAATTGTACCAAAGATCATATGTGCACATAATTCAGCGATTTCTCGGAATGCATGTGCTTTGCAAAGAATTATTTAAAAGACATGCTTGTAAAATTTCAAAGCAAAGAGCTAGTCCAGTGAAAGTTAAGCACTTGATCTCACTAACTTCAGCAGGGAACAAATTAAACATACTGAAAGTAATGGCACCCCAAAGTGCTTAATTTTGACAATATTTTGACAATATTGCACCCAATTTCAGCAACAAGGGTTTGGGGTTTTGTTTTGCTTTTTAAAAAAAGAAATGTGTGTATTTGGAGACTGTCTGTGGTGTACTAAAAGGAAGTTTACAGAGCCGAAAAACCATTTACTGCAGTTTCAGTCATATGAAAGCTTTGATCTTTGGATAAGAGAAATGCTAATGTACAAGCAAGAAAGGTAGTAGATAATATACTATCAATTGTTAAATGTTTGCTATGACACTGACTCTCCAGCAGGTGCCAGTGATACTCATGGAAGCCAACTTTATATGTTAGTGAATGCTGTTTGGTAGAAATAATTCACATATCCACAGATTAAAAAAATTCAGAGGTAACCTGATCTCTCAGCACTGGTTGCCTTCACTTGACACTTTAATGGCAAATCATGTGAATTAGTACCAATAAAAATCAGTATCCATATTAAATACCCACTCAAAGTCATGGTACACCAATTGATACAGTGACATTAGATGTTAAGGAAGGCTCAGTCCCTTAATTTTATATCATGCAGTGTTGTTGGTGGATTTTCCTGTCTCGTGTATTTATTATTATTTATTTAGCACATCCGAAACTTCCTCTGAAATGCTCAGAGCAAGATATACCATTCCCCTTCTCCTGTTTAACCTCACAGTAATTTGCAGGGCAGGATGAGAAAGAGTGTCTGACACAAAGTCATTCATGACCGAGTGCTCATTCGTGTTGTCCCTGCTCCTAATGTAACATCTTCAACATCACACTGGTTTTTTTCATGTGAAGTGATATGAATGTTCAGTCTGCTTTGCTTTATATGGTTCTGCCTGATGGTAGGCCCTGCTGTTGAGAGGCTCTTGGAGTAAGTAGGAAGAAGCTGATGACCAACAAAAGATTGCCTACTCCTTAACTGAAAGAGAGCTGGGCAAAATATATTATTCTCACTCCTCATAGTAAGTAGGAAGATAACTTATACAGAGGCAGACCATTGCTTCAAGTAGCTCAGGATTATCTAGCCTAGATGATGACCCTCCATGTGTTTTTGGGATTCTACTGCCATTATCTCAGTTGGAGTCCTATCTGGTTTCCCATCAACATCTGGAAAGCTCCAGAATGGCTCCCCCTGCTGAACACTGACAGGCAGCAGCTCGGCAGAGTTTTGACTAAGAATCTTTCCCAGCCCTGCCTGGAGGTGCTGGGGTTTGAAACTGGGGCATTCTGTAGGCAAAGCAGGAGCTATGGCCTGTCCCTTAAGATGCATTAAAAACGCACACTATTCAAAGGAAGTGTTCCTGGCCCTGTGGGAACAAAGCAACCCTGCCTGTCTTCCTTTGCCATGCACTAAATGAAGAGATCATAAACTATCCCAAGGAATATTTAGTTGTTGCATCTTAATCCCACAGTTCTATCAGCATACCCATGGCAGCAAGCAGAGATGGCAAAGAAACATACAAACCAAACAATGTCATAAATAAACTAATAAAAACAATAACTTCATGAAACACGATAAGCAGAGGCACTTAGATCATGTCTGTAAAATGCATTGCCACCCTCAACCCCAAAGCCAAGTGAAAGAAAAAAAGAGCAACTCAATACACTTGCCATTCAATAGGGGGGGGGGCAAACTGATTTTAACAACCATTGTTCAAACAGCCAATCTGATCCTTGCAAAACAACTGAAAATCAGTCCCTAAACTGCCAGAGATCGAGGATAATCTGCTCCAGACAATGGTTATGAAACCAGATATTATTTTATTAGCATAAGAGACATGACTAGCTACATTATGTGATTGTTATTTAGATGTTCTAAAATGAAGATTAAGTAGCCAAATGAATACACCAAGATGTTCATTATGCTTCTTTCCTTTTCCCTGCTTTTCCCCAACACATAGTAGATGCTCTAGGAAAAAAGAAAATCTGTGAATAGAACAGGTTGCATAATGTAATCAAGAATAAAATAAAAGGATAGATGATGTTCTGTATGAAACAGGTAGGGCTAGATATGAGCAGTGTGGAGATAGCAGAATGGAATTAAGTGAAGATAACAAAAGCTAATACAGAGAATGGAAATAAATTGCAGAAGAGGTGAACATAATTAAAACTTTCTCCCCAAGTACCTAAGAAACTTGAGATTAGGGAAGGAGAAACTCACCCTCGGAGAGATTGCAAGAATAATACCCTGACTGCTGAGACAGGTATGATGATAAAAATTAATGAACCTATTTCTTCAGTATTCACAGTAGTGAAAGTGGGGTAGGAATGGGGATGGGGAAGTCTTTCAATTCAGTTCACATTTAAAGGCAAAGCTACCTAAATCAACCTTTACGAAACCATACACAAACCGAAACACAGACGGCCTTCAAAATTTGCACTTCTTTGAATTTTGCGATTCCATTTTCCAGCCCAGTGATGTGTACATAGAAATGCATGTATTGGTGAAAATAACTTACAGAAATGCATTATATTTTCAGAAATTGCTTTGCAAAATTGTATACATTATGGAAAATTGTATATGAGCGTGTGAATATTAAGAGGAAATTGCACTAAAATGATGGTGAATTTTCATGAGGGCTTTCTTTTTAAAATAAATCACAAACAGGTGTTGAACTGAACTTATGAACCTGAATAAACGAGGAACTTAGAGAAACTAAAACTGACAGATTTGCCCATCTCTACGCAGGGAGGGGTATGTGCAAGATAAAAAGAAAAAAATAGCAATGGACCCACTCAAACAGATGTTGAAAAGGAAAAAAAAATCAGCGAGTATATTAAACTACAAGAAAACCACCTGAGAATTCATAATGGTTAAGAAGGTAACAAGCCTTGACACCAAGCAGCAGTTTATTCAATCAGGTGCTTATAATAACATGAAATAGCCCTGGAAATCAAATCTCCAGTTTATGTGTAAATCAAGTGTGTCAATGTAGATATTATTATACAGAATGATTAGCTAATAAGCCCATTGAAAGCTTTGTTGAGGCATCAGAGCAACACTGAACAAATATAACTATATGAAAAATAAATGAACTATTTGTTAAAATAAAATCATTGGCCCCTTAGGATTGTATTGTGCAAATGCACAGGAAATGTTTCATAATGGACATCTATTCTTTCTAATCCCCTGACTTCAGTAGTCACTTCTGTGCAGTTTATACCTTAGGATTTATAGCATCCTGTCCTCAACATGCCCAGATTGGTTATACTGTTTTCCTTATTCTTCTGGTCTTCTCCAAACCCATAAGAATAGGATCCTGCCACTTATTATGTCTAGCTATGGCAACACCATTGTTGTAGGGTGTGGAAAATATGTGTGCCAATCAAACTGGAGCTTTTTCTTCTTTAACTCAAGGTATTTTAATCAAATTATGTATTTTTTATAATAATTGTATTGGTTTATACAGTTTTTCAAACATAACATTGTTAAACAATAAAAATAAAAATACATGTTTGGCTATATAAGCCTGTGACTTCCCTCCCCAGCCCCCCGCCAACTGATGGTTTTCATACTTATTCTCTAACCCTGCAATTGATTATATTTTATTATTGTTAAATCAATTTTTTATAAATTAATTGTAAATTACTCTTAATAATAAGTGATACTTTTATCCTTGCAAAACTTCTTGCAACCTTACTAACGGTGTCAGTTGTTGACAGTTGTCTTTCAGATACAACATAAATTTATTCCAGTCATTCAGAAAAGTCTGGTTCTGCTGTTTCCTAATTTCCCCCCTCAATTTTGCCAATTTGGCATAGTCCAATAGTTTCATCTGACACTCTTCTTTCGTCGGTAATTCTTCCTGCTTCCATCTTTGGGCAAATAATGTTCTCGCTGCAGTTGTTGCATATAAAAACAATGTTTTGTCTTGCTTTTGTATTTCTCTTCCTACGATACCTAAAAGAAAGGCTTCTGGGTTTTTTGTAAATGTATATTTCAATATTTTTTTAAAGTTCATTATATATCATTTCCCAGAATGCCTTAACTTCCTTACAAACCCACCACATGTGATAAAAGGCTTTTTCTTTACGTTTCCAACATTGATTATCTGATCTATACATTTTTTGCTAATTTCACTGGTGTTATATACCATCTATACAGCATTTTCATTACATTTACTTTAAGCGAATTGCAAGCCATAAAATTAATCCCCCCTTTCCATAATCTTTCCCAATCTTCTAATTATATTTATAACCAAAATCCTTTGCCCAATGTATAATAATTTATAATAAAAAATTATTATTTATACCCCGCCCATCTGGCTGGGTTTCCCCAGCCACTCTGGGCGGCTTTCAACAGAATATAAAAATACAATAGTCTATTAAACATTAAAAGCTTCCCTAAACAGGGCTGCCTTCAGATGTCTTCTAAAAGTCTGGTAGCTGTTTTTCTCTTTGACATCTGGTGGGAGGGCGTTCCACAGGGCAGGTGCCACTACTGAGAAGGCCCTCTGCCTGGTTCCCTGTAACTTGGTTTCTCGCAGAGAGGGAACCACCAGAAGGCCCTCGGAGCTGGACCTCAGTGTCTAGGCAGAATGATGGGGGTGGAGATGCTCTTTCAGGTATATTGGACCGAGGCCATTATAGATTTAACAAATGTATGTATTCACCACAGACTTGCTCAAATTTAGTGGCCATGTCCTCTTTTAACACAACTGTAGTTCTTTTGAGGTTACATGCCACTAGAGAACTCCAACTGATCATCATCTCCAAACTATAACTCCCAGTTTTGATGGAGGTAATTGTGACAATACTGCACCTGGGTTTTCATGCCATGTGTGAGTGTCTGGTCAAGGCACAAAGGTGCTTCTTGTCTTGTTCGCATACATTTGGTGCATACAACCAGAAGGGGAAGAAATCCTGATCCCATGGAGAAGAAAATTCATAAAAACTGCAAAAATTCATTCACCGTTTGAAAATGAGGAATTTCAAATACTTATTTGTCTGTTGTATGATGTGATGTATTGCTGCAGTATCCTGGATATTAAATAAAAAGTGGCAATTTACAATCTTTTGGCTTAAAGGAAATAGCATTTAAAGGTGATATCAGATTGAGAATGTTAGCCAGGGTTAAATGCATCAAGATATGTTTTAAAATACAGAGAGAGAGAGAGAGAGAGAGAGAGAGAGAGAGAGAGAGAGAGAGATATTTACTGATATGTATTTAAGTGTGTTTATGTATTCCAATTTATGTGTGTGTGTTTTCAAATATGTGTGTTCACATATTTAATATGCATTTAATTGTGAATCTGTGCAGATTTAAAAAAAAAAGAAAACAGGAATTTAGAAATGGTCTGGAACACTTATCCCTACAGTCTCCCTCATCACATCTGAATTGTGACAATGTTCTCATTAATCTCACTTGTGATACTTAAGAAGCATGGAGTGCCTTGTCATAATGGTCTCTGCTGAACTTGACTTTGCCCTTTACAATGTCATGACCCTAAAACATAACAATCTCAGAAGTGGAATAAAACATTTCATTCCTGGTAAACAAAACTGTTAATGTCTATTAACAATCCCACAATAAGTCCCCTTTTCCCAATCTCTTTTTGTCTTTCTTGTTCACGTTATCTCCTTGAGTGGTTCAAGATGACTGAAGTTCAGTTATGGATCAAACACTTAAAGCGATACTTTCAAGTACCAGACATCAGCTATTCTTATTAACATTTTGCAGATAATTTCCTACTTTGCTGCTTTAAAAGCTTTTTCTAGTGCCTTCTTTGTTGTTTTCTTTAAATATCAGATACAGCAGGTTGTAAGAAACCATCACGAATTATTTGAAGATAATTACATGCCAGGGTGCCCTTGAGAAGAACCAAGTGTTTTGTGAACTCTTTGTTCAAGCTGATTAATACAGTGCATAGAGCAATGTATGGAAGTATTATTTGGTGGGTATTTGGTGACATATAGGTCATAAGTTGTTAATTGCCTTTGATGACTTCACACTGCAATAAACATCACTGTGCATGCTAAAGACCCGGGAGACTGAAGATACAGATAACAAACAACAAGCACCAGGTCAGCCTCATGGTGAGCAGGGAGTGGGCAGAAGAGAAGCTCTTGAGTAGGATATACCCCTGGAACAGCTGTAGTTCAGTTGGTATACCACCTTTCCGCTTTGCATGCAGAAGTTTCAACCCCTGGCATCTATCGTAGGGCTGGGTATGTGCCCTGTCTAAAATCTTGGAAAGCTGCTGTCTGTCACTGTGACATCCTAGCGACTTCCAGGAACATAGACACTTAGGATTTAGCTCCTTTTGCTATGAGTTGCACTTACATAAACTGTGAAAATATATTGACAATGCCCAATGTATCATTACAGATTTAACAAATGTATCTCTTCACCACAGACTTGCTCAGGTTTAGTGGCCATGTCTTACAGAAACTTTGAAATGGGTCATCTTGATTACTGATTTGTTTATTTATTTTTTTAAAAAACAACTTTTTAAGCAGAAACTTCAAGCAGCGTTGGTGGTGGTAAGGGTCAAGAATTATGTTTAAAAGAGGACTCCATATTCTATTTGTATTTTTAATATCTGTTTTTGTTTTGTTTTTATTTAAATCAGTCTTCTATATCTTATTGTATTATGAAAAGCGTAAATAAAAATCTTACATCCATAAAAACTCCCCAAGAGTAGTGGATGACTTCTTGGTTCTAATTTAGAAACAAGACCAGGTCATTAAGGACAGCAAAATCTGGGAAGGAATTTGGAGGAGAGAGATTTCAGAAACATCCCTAAAAATACCACTAAAGTGTTTCTGCATGTAGATGCAAAACCTTGCCTACAATTAGCTGCATGAATCTGGCTATTGAATGCAGAATTGATTTTCTGAATGCCGTTTGATTTTCTTTGCATAAGGTTCTTCGGTGAACTGAATTCACAGGGAAGATGCATTTTTCTATTTGCAGAAGAGCACATTAAAATGTTGCTCTGATTCATGAGATTGTGTTTGTTTTATTTTTCCAGGAGCCAATGATGAGAGACAAAAATGGGGGTGCGGTATAGCAGCCTTCATGCTAGCAGCAAGTCATTCATTCTAAAACCTGATATTCCAGAATCACTAAAAGAAATTTGTAGGCTTTCTGCCCCCTTCCCCAACCACCCCAGTTACTATAAAATTCTATGAACTTTTTTGGTAGTGTCAGTTTCTGGTTATACAGGGACCTGGTGATAATGTGCTCCATAAATATTGCATCCCTAGATTAGTTTTGCTGATCAAAAGTACTTTTAATAGAAAAGGGCATTCTGTTTGGATGATAGGTCGCAAACCATAATGTAAGTCTCTGAAGTGTTTATCAAACAACATGTCATACTGTTTAAAACCAATTCTTCATGCATATGGAAATCTGCCTCGTTTATGAATCCAAAGTGAATATTCTCATATGTATCCTAATTACTGATTATTTTATCACACACATGAGCAAAAGTTAAATAAAAATTCATTTATCACAAGGATAGCAATTAATGAATAATGAAAAAGCCCTCCATGTTATGTCTGATGTTGAAAGAAACTTTTATAAAAACAGCATCTAATGAACATATGCATTCCCTAATGTTTAGTTAAATGTGGGCTGTTAGGATTCCAAAAAAAACCCACGTGTATTTTGTTTTCCTATCACTAAGTATCATCTGCATATTAGTATTACTACTATTATTACCCTTTTTTCTACCAATGCTTTTATTGTACAACCTAAAGCTAAAGACTTACAGAATTGGTTTGGAATAAATCCTATTGTACACATCATTAAAACATCTGGAATATGATTATAATAACAAACATAGGAAACTGCCTTATACTTAGTCCATCTAGCTCAGTATTGTCTATACTAGTTGGAAAACGTTCTCCTGGATTTCAGACAAGGGTTTCTTCCACTCCTACCTGGAGATGCTGGGAATTGAAACTGGGACCTTCTTCCCAGAAAACAGATCCTTCACCACTGTTTTATGGTCCTTCCACAATGTTGCTTAAGTAATATTTTTCACAATGCCAGATTAAAATATTATACAGTTATACCTTGGTTCTCTGGCTCCTTGTTACTCATACCTTTTGGTTCCTGAACACCAAAAACATGGAAGTAAGTGTTCTGGTTTTTGAACGTTTTTTGGAAGCTGAATGTCTGACATGGCTTCCACTTGAGTGCAGGAAGCTCCTGCAGCCAACTGGAAGCTGTGCCTTGATTTTCAAACAATTTCAGGACTGGAACAGATTTCCGGAATGGATTACGTTCAAGAACCAAAGTACGACTGTATTGTTCAACTAGCTATTTTGTGCGACCATGCTCTCTCTCTCTCTTGAAAAATAAGTAAATTTACTCCTCTTAACAGCTTGATTTATTATAACATTATAGAGCCTTAAGCAAATATGACCCAATTGTTTATGATTCCAGTCCAAAAAACTATGAGTGCTGCAGATGACTCTGACATACTCATGATTTTTCAAAGAGCCATGAAGCGTCTTTGAGCTCTAGTAAACTGTAATAGGTTATGTCCTTGAGGAAGATGGTATTTAGGAAGTGGCTACTGAAAACCCGAATACTGAACTAAAGCAGCCATGGGTATTTGGACCATTTCTGAAGTGAAACAGCTCTGGTCTGAAATTCTCCAAAGTGAAGTGGGTGGGTGGCTTTTCTGTAAGGGAAACTGCTCATTTGCCTGTTCTGGATGAGGCTGCACTCCCTGTGCAAGAAAAGTTTCATAGCTTGGGGGTGCTACTATGACTTGTATACAAATTGTGGAAGTTATTGGACAGTGATAATCTGACCATGGTGACTTGTGCATTGGTAATGCTACTGGCCACATCAATCCCTGCCAAGCTGTACACAGGATTCCAGGGGCTTTGGCCCTCAAGCAGTGTCTGTGCTCCTTTGGAAAATTAAAGACGTGGCAGAGGCTGTCGTACAAGGCTGTCATAGAAGGCGGAGGCTTTAAGAAATATGATTTATTCACATTTTTAGATCTGTTTGGATGTAGTCTAGATTCTACAACATGGTCATCTCAAGAAGAGCTTGTTCTCCACAGCAGTGCAGCACTAGAGTCAAAGGCTCCAAGACTGCTTTCAGCCAGGCGGCCCAAGGTGGATTTCTCTCTTTCTTCTGCCCCATCTTCTTCCCAGCACACCTTGCTAAAGACACTTATTTCCTGTCACCTCACACCCCTAGCAACCTCCCAAATACCCAGTCCCTGTTCCTGGTGGGAAGGACAGTTCTCTTGCACTGCCAAAGGCCCTCAATGACCTTATAACCCTTCCAATTACTGAGAACTTCAGGTGGCTCAGACACATGGCTTGCATCCACCAGGAGCCATGTGTTCAGTACTGTGGACCCTATTATGTGTAACTCTCTCCCAGCTGAGATCAAACAGTATTTTTTTATGACCCACCCTGTGGAACGCCCTCCCACCAGATGTCAAAGAGAAAAACAACTACCAGACTTTTAGAAGACATTTGAAGGCAGCCCTGTTTAGGGAAGCTTTTAATCTTTAATAGACTATTATATTTTAATATTCTGTTGGAAGCCACCCAGAGTGGCTGGGCAGGGTATAAATAAATTATTATTGTTGTTGTTGTTGTTGTTGTTGTTGTTGTTGTTGTTGTTGTTGTTAATATGGAGTTAAGCAGTATATAAATTGTTGAAACAGCAACTCCCCATAAGAAGAAAATGTCATTATTATTTCTTTTTTGACTTGTTCATTGCCATATACGCAAGTCTCAAGCCGACTTAGAAGAAAAGCAAATAACTCAATAATCATACCTTAACATATAAAACTATAAAAAATACTAATAATCAGCTAGACTGCTGCAAATGATCACAAAACTCTCAAACCATCACCATTACTCAAAGCATGATTGCTGTAAGAATCAACCAGCTAAATCTTACATAAGCAATACAGACTGAAGATTTGGGACAAGAGAAAGCTCTATGCCTAACGCCAAAAAGATGTAGATGTAGTCACCAGGTGAGCTACTTTGGGGAGAGCATTCCATTTATGGGGACCACCATTGGGAAAGTCCTCTCTCTTCTTGCCAACCATGAAACTTCTGCTGGAGGAGGGATTTAGTAATGAGCTTCTGAAGACGATTTCAGGGCCCATAAAGGCAGGTTTGGGAAGCACTGGTGTCCCAAGACACATAAGGCTTATTGCTCTAGGAAGTTTATATTGTTTGCAGAAAAATAATAAAAGACCAAAGGAACATTTATTCTGTCATTATTTAATTGGTACATTTGCAATTAGTTTGACTTCAGGTTCATTTGATTTTATTAGTTATAAAATGCAAGCTATTTATTGGATCAGTGTAGGCAAATATCTATTTTATTATTATCATTTTATGATGATAGTTTTCATCTGAATTAAAGAAAAGTTTTTTAATGGTATATACTACTCTGGATAAAACGAGTAATATACTTTCTAAAAATGTCAAGTAATGAATATTTAGTACAGCACTTCAATAACTTTGAGTCAGTTCTCAGGGGTCTGATGAATTAGGTTTATGACTTCCAGGTTTATGTTCAAACATGTGGAAGTAGCAACTAATTGAGTCGAGTCAAGTTTTAATATGAGTTTTCATCACTTGGTTATATGCAGCATGCATAAACAAGAAAAATGCAAATTTTTCATGGAGAAAATGAAATGTTTCTGATAAGGGTTGAGAAATCTGTTGACAAGCTATTAAAAACTGTCTAGATTTTTTTTTTGGCAAATGTATTTTCCAAGGACTCCATTCTAATTATTTTTAACCTTTCTAGTCTTGATGTCAATGATATATACTCCCTTCAATCCAACCACTAGGAACACTAGTGGGGGCTGACTGATTGCATTGAATAGACTTTGGATCAGTACCCAAAAGTGCATAATAATTTACACCATTACACACACACACACACACACACACACAGATGCATTACTCACTTTCCATATTTGTGCCTTCATCAGTTGTGTTTAGTAATGAATTAACTCTCTTCTATAGTCATTTACACGTTTCTGTTATAATATGCAGAGTTTAGTTTCTGTAAAATCCATGCAGGACTTTCATTATGCATCCCTCTTTGGTGGATATGTCGCTGCTGCTTCATATATGTCAGTTAAAAAACACAGGTGATATAAAGCACAGACTACAATCATTGCCTGTGGTTTTCAAATTGGATGTGGTTATATGCATTCCAAAGGCAGCCCAATTTTGTTTTATTTTTAAATGACATTTTTTGAAAGACTTCCAAGCTGAAGAATCAGAATAACTTCTATCAGTATTGTTTCACTGTTTAAAACACAAATGAACCCATATATTGGATATTTTCTAGGCTTGTTTTTTTAGATGTGCCTTGTATATCTTTTTGCTCTTTATTTTACAGTATCACCAAAAAATGTATTGTTTCACCACAGAGCCTCATTAAAAAAGAAAAGAAGTAATCCTTCTTGGGGTGTTCAGAGGCTCCTGGTCTTAAAATGAAATGGATTTTCATTTATTTATTTCTAACACCTTTTGCATTCTCTGTATGTTTGTTAGCATGTGTCTGCATTGCAGTTCATTGATGCACCTTTGTGATGGAAAAAGTAAGGGGGGCAAGGCAGCTCCTCAGTTTTTCATTGGTTGCTTCACATTTACCAACTTACTATGCAGAGGCATAGCAAGGAACACACTTTTAATATTGGAAAATCAATCCCGTCTAATCCAAGTCATTATTCTTCTAACTCCCAGATGCTGACTGCAACAGCCAACAGTTTCTTCCTGTGTCTCACATATGAGCCTGTGGATTAAGTTTAAGCTGCAGAAGCGTAGGTGAGAACTTTTACCACTGCAGCTGAAATGAAGTGGGAAGGGTCATAGCTCACTGGTAGAGCACCTACTTTGCATGCAGGTGGGGCTGAAATATAGGAAGCTGCCTTACAATGAGGCATATTATTCACACACCAGTTCAGTATTGTCTACACAGACTGCCAATGGTTTTCCAGGGTCTCAGGCAGGAAACTACCCCAACCCTAGAGATGCCAGGAATTGAACCTGGGTTTTTCTACAAGCAAAGCAGATGTCCTACCAGTGAGCTATCACCTCTTCTAGAAAAGAGACACATAGCTTGGGATTATAGGTCAGTGATTGAGTACCAGCGTTTCATGCAGTAAGTCCCAGCTTCAGTCTCCAGCTCTTCCAGGTAGAGAGCAATAAATATAGACAATACAGAGGCAGTGGTATAGTGTGGGAGGGCCACAGGGGCAGTTACCCTGGGTTCAACATTGTTAGTGGGTACAAAAAAAATCAGCATCTGGTCCTGCTTCAACACAGCTGTGTGCTTCCATTGCTGGGCTCCACTGAAAATGGCTTCTTCATGGAAACCAGGAAGTGACCTCTCCAGACAACGGAATGAGTTTTCTTTTCTTAGCTCTGCAGCTGTGATCCCCTGGGTGGCATGGGTGCTGTTAGGCAGTTGAATGCACATGCATACTCCATCCGTTTCCCTCCCTCCCATCCCTGCTTCTGTATTGCTCCAGGCACTGGCAACCCACACTATACCAGTAGATGGACCAGGCCTATAACAACTTCTGAGTTCCCTCCTTATGAACCAGGTGGCACAAAGCCGATCTTTTCAGGCTTGTCATGACTATCACTGATTTGCAGAAAGCTAAGATGTAGAACGGAGCCATTCCTCATTTTGCTTTTGCATCAAATCTGCATATCATTACATAAAACCCCATCATATGCGATGGACCTATGCATTCAGAAGTAAGCACTCCTCTTAAACTCAGAAGCTGGGGAAAGAATCAGATTGCCAGTTCCGAAGCCATATGCCTTCTTTAACATTCACGTGCTCTTTGCATTTCACAGGGCACATGGCAGGAATACCCAAGCACAAAGCAACAATAAAGAAATTGACCTGACCCCTTTCTGGTTTATTCTAAGTGGTTATCTTAAATGCCAGTGCTTCCCCTGTTTATTTTGCATTCCTCTTTGCAAAAGACAAAGGTCAACAGTGAATAATAAATAATATGAACACTAATTGAGAGGTCTTCTGCATCTTTGTTAAGTTACATGGCTCTCTCATCTTGTCATTTGAATTCCCCAAACTGTGACAACTTCATTGGTGAAGCATTATTATTATTTGCATGCCTAAGATGGCTTAATAAGCATGCTGCATTTTGAAACGCATGGGTTTGTGGGTGAGTAGTGGCAGGAACATTCCTGGAGCAATCATAAATATTTAGATCAGTGTGTTGATTTTAATCAGTTAAAAATGTAAATGATGTGGTTCTTTGTCATGAAGGAGAAAGATAACAACGTCACATCATACTTTTATTAAAATTTCATAGAAATAGCTCCCTTTCAGTGCTGTCAATCTCCTTGTGCATTTTGTTTTTAATTATTAAAATTTAGTCTCATTAGCATGGCATGTGGTGTTAATGGCATTTGTAATGTAAACTATTTCAATAAAACTATTTCAATAAATTGGCTGAATAAGTTAGAAAAATTATGCCTAATGTCTTCAGTTAGGGGAAAAAATACATCAGAACACAAACCTCAAGCATTTAATTCCTCTGATGTTTTGATAAAGACTTTTTAAAATTTTAATTAGAACTCTCTTTTTAAAAGTTTGTTGGAATGGTAGGTTGCTGAGTAGACACCTACATTATAAGACAGACTTCGATGAGTGCTGTGTAGATTGAATTGCTGAGCCTGGAGGCTGGAATATTGAATGGTAGGACCTAATAGGCACATGCACTCTTTAGCACATGCAGCCTTTCCATTAAAAGGAATGAGGTTATTGTTTCAAGAAGGGTAACTGTGTTTGTATTTTCCTGCTTGTAATCAGTTGCTGGATGCAGCCACTGGTTGGGAGAAGTTCTTATGGAAGCACAAGAATGCTGTTTGGGTTTTCAAATGCAACCATGTGATGGGCGGAGAGGAGCTACACTTGTGCGGTGAGCTCCTTCTGTCATGTCCCTGATGGTCCAGCTCCACCACTGCCATGGTTTAGGCTGAAAGTCTGACACAGGCATCATGATACATTATTAGAATGCAGGATTTTGGACTATTTAGGGAGCCTATGTCCATACAGCGGACTCCCCACTTCAGATCTTCAGTCCTAATGTGAGGGTGAATTTGTTCTATGGAGGACACGACTGCAGGACCAGAGCCATCATGTGTGGTCCCAAGTTCCCAATCATCATGACAGCAATTGCAGGATCCAAAATGCCTGAAGCAGGCTGCTGCAGTGATGGAGCAGGCCGATCGGGTGCCTGGGGCAGCATGCGTGCCTTGCACCTGGGGCCGGGGCCTGTCACCCATGGGGGCATGGCCTCCTCCCATTCAGCTGCCCTACAGCTGAGGGGGAGGCAATGGGTGGACTGTTTGGGGCAGTGCAGAGCCTGTGGGCGCTCAAACCACTGTGTCACTCCCAGGAGAGACGTGTGGCTCAGGCGTGTGCTGCAGGCCCCGTGGTGAGTGCCACCCACCATTTTGTCACCCCCAGGGGGGACACTCAGGGCAGACCACACCTACTGCACCCCCCTTGCTACACCCCTGGGCTGCTGTTAAGGGTTTTTTTAATTGCATATTCACAGATGTTCCCACTAGAGAACATAAAAGAAGGTTCAGTTTAACTTTGAATTGTGCTGTCATGAAACTGTTTCAAAAATGTCTATCCCACCTAATTTCCCAAAGATACTCAAGGTGGCCAACAAATTAAACAACAGAATATTAGGAAACAACTTAGGTCCAGGGTATTTTAGGGACCACCTGAACACTTATATCCCAGTGTGATCTCCGAGGTGACATGTTGGAGCATCACTGTTTGTCCCCCAAGTTTACAGGACTCATATGACATTAACATGAAACCAAGCCTTCAGTGTTACTAGCCCACTCCTATGGAATTCTCTCTCTATATATCCTAAATAAATGACCATGCCCAATTTTAACCTAATCTCCAAAATAAAAAGGTTAACATAAAACTAAAAATAACTCAAACCATTCCAGAAAAACTGAATATGATTTGGCCCACTTAAATCCAATAACACATTATATAAGTACTCTGTGTTGTATCTAATGTTAACCATGCTCAGGATAGATAATTTGGGTCCATTAATTTCAATGAGTCTACTTTAAGTATAATGTATTTGTATACAACTCTTTGTGTTTGAAGCACCCAATGCAATAGAACTAAGCTCGTGTCTAGATTCAGCATTGGTTTTTAATTCCACTCCAACTTTCTCTGCAGTGCTTAGATACCTTTTGAGTATATTTTAGCAAAAACCATGCAAATACATATTATGTTCACATTTCTAATTAAGCCAATAAAGTGAGTTATGGCTTTGGCAGTATTTCTTATGGTTGCCTTTTTCCTCTTTAATTAATGTTTCATTTTTCATCCCTGCCAACATAATTGCTTGTAGTTTCTCTATAACTTAGTGCTGATTATCTAGAACAATGTCTTCTGTAGAAAGAGATGAAGAACAAGGACACTCTCAGACTCATCTTCTGGTTTTTATATTGCAGCCCTACTATTTTTTATTTCCTGGTTTTTATGCTTGAAATAAACTTTATGGTGTAAAGATACAGGGAATATAGCGGCTCGCCAGACTATGCAATTCACAGATCAACAGATTATTTACTATCTTGCCTTATATGCCATTAAAAACACTTCACTTGCATTTGCAGGATGTAGTTGAACCATACAGTAAAGAATGTAACAAAATGAATACTTACCAGAGATGTGTGGGGTTGTTTTTTTCATTGCACCAGACATGAAGACATGCTCTCCTTTAGTCCTTTTTGCAATCTACCAACTTTGGTCCACCCAGCTGTGCCTGTCATTTCCAATAGTCAGGCAAGAGGCAGAGATTTCTCACAGAACTCTCAGCAAATAAGACAGTGTTTTAGCTACAGCAGTGATTTTCAACCTGTCTGCCGTGGCAGCCTGGGTTGCTTCGAATGATGGTCAGGGATGTCACAGGCAAAACTGGGTTCTGTCCTTCTTTCCTTCCCTTGCTCCTCTGATGCCCTCTTGCATAGGGTTGCCATATGTCCGTCCTCTTTATCTAGGACATGCCCTCTTTTTCATGGGTAGAGTTGTCATAGCAATCCATAGTTAAAAGTTGTTGCTGTTTAGTCGTTTAGTTGTGTCTGACTCTCCGGGACGCCATGGACCAGAGCACGCCAGGCACTCCTGTCTTCCTCTGCGTCCCGCAGTTTGAGATTCAGGTAGGTAGCCGTGTTGGTCTGATGCAGTTGAAATATATATAAAAAATAAAATAAAATGTCCAGTAGCACCTTAGAGACCAAAGACTCTCCTCCTGCAAAGAGAGGGGAGTGGTTGCGGTCGGGAGCCGGACTCCACCTCAAGCAGGGGGCGTTAGCCCCCTGCCTCCCACTCACCTGGCTGGCGCCCACGCCCACGGGCAGGCACCCAACCAGGTGCCTGCAAGGGGGCGTGTATAGCAGATTAAATTACTACGGCGCCAGCCTCCCAGCCTCAGTCTTCGGCTCGGGTGGAGGTTAGGCATTGGAATAATGTGTTGTGGTGTGTCAAAGGGCTAGGTGTGGCCATCGCCTACGCCTTCAATTTTTGGGTATTCCGTTAAAGCAATCCGGCGGTTGTGTATTCTGTCTGATGCCTGCGTGGTGGGAGGCCATGGCACGACCCTCGGTGACATCAGGGGAGAGCTTATAGTTGGATTAGCATCAACAGGCTCCACCTACTGGTGAATAACCCCCCCTGTTTTAGACTCACCCCTCTCTGAGGGGGTGGAGTCAGCTGACGTAATCCAATGCCTAAGCCAATACCTTTTCACTTGCTGTAATCAATAAAGTTGTGGCCTTTTCTTGCCCATTAACCTTATATCACGTGTCCTTGTGTTTTCATTCCACTACGCGGGGATCGGGTCCTCGAACCGCAACTAAGTTTGTTCTTGGTATAAGCTTTCGTGTGCATGCACACTTCTTCAGATACCCGCAGTATGGTCAGACTCAAGTTGGTAGCTTCAAGAACACTGTCCAACCATCTTGTCCTCTGTTGTCCCCTTCTCCTTGTGCTTTCAATCTTTCCCAACATCAGGGTCTTTTCCAGGGAGTCTTCTCTTCTCATGAGGTCGCCAAAGTATTGGAGCCTCAGCTTCAGGATCTGTCCTTCCAGTGAGCACTATGCCTGGACAAAGACAACAGGCATAGTTAAAAGTAGAAGTAGACAAATGTGTCCTCTTTTTTGCTCTTCAAAATATGGCAACCCTTGCACCACTACCTCCCAAAGGCTTGCACAGCGATGTAGCTCTCCAGATGTTGTTGGACTACAACTCCCAAGAAGTAGAGGAATCCCGTGCTCTTGCTTACAGGTGTTTGATGGGGTCAAGACACAGCTCTGTGCAAATGTGCTTCTTGCAAATGCCTCAGAAGCACCTGGTAAGACATGAATGGAGAAGCTTGGGCCATCCAGAGGGTGCTGGACAACACTCCCATCACTCTTGGACATTGGCCTTGCCATATGTTGGGCCACAGGTGCCCCACTCCTGTTCTAAAGCATCTCTGGTGCTAATATTACCTCTTCATTTATTTACATGATAATTTGTTTATAACACATCTTCTTCACAATTCCAGTTGCACAAAACAAGAGGTTATTAATCTAACATGCCAAGCTCACAAGCTCAAACTTAACACCAAGTGAATAAAAATTTCTACATGGCAGAAGTATTGCGGGTGATGAAGAATTTAACAAAGAGAGAAAGCATGTGGTGTGACTCTGATAATTGAAAATGTCAATCCTCCAACCATCTGGGATGTGATTCATAATTAAAACACTAATAGAGAGTGATGGATCCTTCATATTAGGCACGTAAATCCAGGCTGAATTCGTGACCCAAACTAACTATGATGACTAGACCCTGAATATGGTGGCAGAGGAGATTAAACATTAACAGTGGTTTGCCATTATTTGTACTTGACTCTAAAATGTATGTCATATTTCTTGAAGTTTCCAGAAATAATTACTTTTAGGACATCAAAATAATTTTTGAGCCAGCAAAGTTACTAAATAGGAACAGAGAAAATTGCTTTATACTGAGTCACATTATTGGCCTATCTAGCTCATGACTGGGAGTCGCTCTCCAGGGTTTCAGACAGGGGACATTCCCCACCCTACTTGGAGATGCCCAGGATTGAACCTAGGACTTTTTGCACACAAAGCAGATGCTCTGCCACTAAGCCATAGCCCTTCCTGAAAGAAAATGAAACCATTACTTCATATTGCGCTCTGTAAAATGGGCAGGGCACATTTGAATTTATATTTTATTCTTGATATTTGTTTACAATGAAATAAAAATAGAGCAAATCACGAATTTATCAATCATCATTCCCTCCAGTAATCTGCATTTTAGCATTCCTTCAAGGATGCATGTTAGAACTCTATGTGGTTGATTCTTCCTGCACCAGTGCTACTACAGCTTTTAGAAGGAGTGTTGGCAGGAACAATGGCATACACAGTAGAAACCTACACTGCAGCAATGCCTGCCCTCAGAAGAGGCCCTTATTACCGTATTTTTCACTCTATAACACGCACCCGACCATAACACACACATAGTTTTTAGAGGAGGAAAACAAGAAAAAAAATATTATAACGAAACAGTGGATGTATGATTTTTGTGGTTCATGCTGTGGCCACAGACATGTGATCTGACGGTGAGTTTGGGGTAGCCCAATGCAAAAATCCTGAGGATCCATGTGGATCCATGCTTTGCAACCACGTTTTAGGTGGGGAGGGAAGGAAAAGCGCTCAAGGGACAAGGAGCACGCGAGGGGTGTGTGGAGAAGGATGCTGCTAATAATGCAGAAGAGGGGTATAAGCGGAGAGGGCTCCTCTCCTCTCCCGCTTTGCTCCTTTAAAGCAAGCAGGCTCCCTGTCCCTCTCTCCTCCCCACTCAGCGGCTCTTCTCCTGCTTTGCTGTTTCAAAGCGAGCCACAGAGGAGGGAAGAGGAACCATGGATCCTCTGCTCACGACTGCAGCAGATCCCCCCGCCATCCGTAGGCATTCGCTCCATAACACGCACAGACATTTCCCCTTACTTTCTAGGAGGAAAAAAGTGAGTGTTATGGTGCAAAAAATACGGTAATCTAACTGCAGACACTGCTGATTGCAGAATTAATACTGGAGTATCATTCATTCATTTATAGCTCTATGATATTTGCAGTCCAGGAATCAGTGTTGGAAATGTAGGGTGGCATGGCAGAGTGGGGCAGCACTTCCCATTTCACCTCAAACAGTAAAACAGGAGGTGCTACTCCTATCTACTTGCGTAGTGATGTATGTGCTTAGTGTTATTTCACATGAGCAAGGATCCTGATCAGCTCATGGTTCCTCCTTACATGAAAGTGCTCCACATGTGGTCAATGAGTGGCATGAAAGTAGTCTGAATGCATGGGCATCAAAGGGGAACATGTAATCTCTTGACTGCTCCACATCTTCTTCCACTACTCAGAAAGGGCCATGTGAATGCCTCACCCCCCAATATAATCACCTAATAAGATTTTCTGTAGCGCCACAGAAGTATTCCTCTCATCAACAATTTGAGGGAAAGAGGGTTGTCGGGTTTTTTAAAACAAACAAACAAACAACAAAACATCATTTCATCCATACTGTTTGCCCCCTGAAGTCTTTTAATCTGATGCTGAGGGACAATCAAGTAAAATATCAACATATTTAGGCAATTTTTCAGCTTCATTACTTATCTTCAATATGACTGACTCCAGGATTCTTACCTTTTATTATTGTAATGCTTCCTCGTTTCCTACAACCTTAGAGGTAGAAATCATTTGCCATTAACAAGAAAGCTTTTCACTTTATACTGGCTCTTCATTATTCTGGTTAATTTATTCTTATATACATTTGGCACATTTCATTTATAAGAATGTGGCAAAGTGGGAAAAGAAAAGAAGTGAATTCATTAACATCTTCCTATTCTTATAACATATTTTAAAAACTGTCCAACAAGAATGCATTAATAATTAAAGGATGGAGAGCAAGTGGACGTCAATACAGAAAATATTACAAAGATCACAGGAACTTTCTCCAGCTATTTTGCCACTTAGAATGTCCTCGTTACAGCATATGTTTCCAAGTCTCAGCAGAACCACAGCACGGCAAAAGAAATGAGTTGTGCTCCTATCTCTCTAGTGTTTCTGAAACTACCCCAAAACACATTATCCAATAATAAGTGGCTTGAAAGTATGCCAAGCCAATGAAAAGCTAAGTACATTTCACTGTCATTTATACTTTGTTTACACTGTAGATCATTGAGCAACTGAATGTTCAGAAATAATTTTGGTAATTACTATTACAGACTCCTACCCACACATGGCAATATCTCCTATGTTAGTTTCAAGTTCAACCAGGTAGTTGCTCCTCTAGCAAGAATTCAGGAGGAAATTTTCATTTTAAGACAGGAAAAATGTGTTAAGTACCTAGCATCAAGGGTTCAAAGTAATGGTATGTATTCCCTTCCATATCTTTTATTACACCCAAGCCTCTGTTTATGTCTATTTTATGTACCTTCATATCCAGTTGATGCCATAGCTGAAGACAGAATAGTTTCCAAGAAACACTGATATGATCCTTAAAAGCATTTCATAAAACCCAGGAGTAAGTATTCCAGTTCCAGGATACTTAATGGGTAAAAATGAAACCAACTATTACATACTGAAAAACTTTTTTCATTGATGAAAAAAACATTTAAAAAGTAGTAGTAGGTTTACAATGTAGACTGGATAAATCTCCTACCAAATAGCATTGCAATCTTATTTGCACATATGTCCAGTTGAAATCCGTTGTCTTCTTCCTACACAAAAAGTGTGAAGGAGTTGGATGTGTTAATGCTGAGATTGAGAGATTCATGCCATAAACTCCACCTGTGTGTATGGTGGTGGAATCAATATCCTCTTCAGTACTATGGACAGCCCCTCATATCTCATGGTGCTCCCCTAACCTTTAAGATGTGACCTTTTGAGAGATGTGAGGAATCACCACCAGAAAAGGAGCTGGAAAGACCCTGTGCATAGACACATTATTTTGAATTCCAACCAGCATGCATTTTTGCATCTGTCATCTTTGAGAATACCCACAGTGCACAAATAGTCTGAAGAGCAGCATCAGAGCTGAGGTCAAGAAGGGACCAGAAACCTGGGAGGCAGTGGTCAGGAATAAGAGCTGGTGGATAAGGCCAATTCAGAGAGTCATTGAGAAGTCACAGTGTGCTGTTCCCGGGGGGGGGGGTTACCGTGCAGCATGGTCTGAGTCCGGTCCTGGGTTGAGGGTCTGGAGGCGAAGCGGGGTCCAAGGCAAGGAGCCGGGCGTGGTCAGGAATTTCGGAAGATCAGGTCAGGGTGCTGGCGGGAACAGGTTTCCAGCGATGTTGCTCCCATAACCTGGCACTGGGCTGACTGGCCTTTATCTCCTCTGGGGCCTAGAGCGGTCCCGGCCCACAGGTGACTCGCCTCTCCTGGCCTTAAGGCGAGCACTCCTCCTGAGAGAACTTAGTTCCCTCCGCCTCTCTGCCCTGAGCCTCTGCAGCTCAGGAGAGGCTGGAGGGTTACTGGACCCAGAGGCAACCTCACCTTCCCCTGACAGGGCTGGCAGAGGAGCACCTGCAGGCAATGGGTCCTCAATCACCTCCGGAGCCAGAGTGGATTCATCTGGTGTCTGCTCCTGAGGATCCGGCACAGGTGTGGGCCCTTCAGATTCAAGCCCCTGCCCTGGCTCAGTCAGCCCTGGAGGCGGGGACTCCTGTGCAGGCTGGGATTCTTCATGTTCAGCCTCTGAATCAGATTCCCAGGCCATCACACACAGCTAGTAAGGTCTAGGATGGCAATGTGTCCAACTTTACAGAAGACTTCTGTTTGGAGGAGTTATCTATTTGAAGGAGTGTTTGGTCCACATCCAGCTTAAAGATAAAGAACCAAAACAGAAGAACTCTGTTCTGGAAACCACAGGAGGAGCGAGTGCTCTTGTGCTTCAATCCTGCTTGCTGGTTTCTCACAGGCATCTGGTTGGCTATTGTGAGAGCAGGATGCTGGACTAGATGGGTTATTCGCCTGATAAGCTTCTTCTTATCATCTTATAAGAAGGGAAAACTGAAGCATTGATAATACAAAGTTGGCACCTGGATGGCAGACTGAACAGGAAAACATGTCACCAGGTCATAGCCTTCCCCTTTATGATGAGATATGTTATATTTCTAATTAAATTATAGCAATTGTTTCTAAATTTGTGTCTTTATGTACAAATTAGAGCATGCACACTTTATGTCAGTCTGTTGCCTATCTTCTGGTGATCTGTAAGTGGTACTACTCTAGTATTTTCTCTTACTGCTCAAGCAAAGCTTCAGTCTTCCCAAGATGGTTCCAATGCTCTTTTGCTATCAGGGGAATGCTCCAAGCCAGTCTCCTTGGCTCACCAAATAGGGCAACAGTTTCCAAAACTGTGACTTCCTAGATCCGAATCTACCAGTTCAAATCTCAGTGGATTCTGACAAATGGATTTACCGGTAAATATTCATCACTACTTGCTAAAGTATTCTCTCCCCGCCCCCCTTGTTTTGCATTCCATCCTCTCTCTGATTTGCTTCTGTTTCTGCTCCGGTACTGCCCAGGAGTGTGTGCTCAACCCCTTAAAACTGTAACCTTAAAAAAAATGGGGGGGAGGGGGGTCTAGAATGAGACTTTGAGGAAATTCAGTACCTTGCTCTGCTCTTCAGGTGGTGAAAGAAAGTAAAATTTGCTTCATGAAATTCAGATTGTGGAATACTGAATAGCTGTTGCCTGTGAAACAGTCATGTAAAGATAAATATAATATATAAATATTTAAATTAGATTCACTTGACTTGGAAGTTGCCACATTTGGAAGGGGAGGAAAACTTGGTCAAAGCCTTTTATCTCTCTTTTCTTAAGGAAATGTGCTGATGTTGTGGGATCACTGCAACCAGCTACGACTGGCAAATATTAATTTCCTGCTCTGTCACCCACTGGAAAAGTGACTGCAGACATCACTTTAACTTTGATGGAGCTCTTTGAGATTTCTTACCAAATGCCCTTGCATGTTTCTGCCATTCTGTTTTCGTCTTAGAGAATACTGCAAGAAAACCAAATGAAGGCTACACAGTTGGTGCACCTTATTACTATAAAATGATCATTCTAAATACTGTTTGTTCTTACCAGTGTTAAAAAACTGACTTTCAGTTGCTTCTTGATATGGGGGAAGCGGGGATGAAGTTTTCTCATGAAGTTGGGCACAAATTTCTGAATACTTATCAAATGTACATCCCTTTCATTCAACTAAATGTAAGGAGAGATATCTGATAATTTCCATTTCTCTTAGTTTCTCATTTTTCTCACTTTAAATTCAATTCTCCACACTCCCACATCAGTTGGAGTGAATTTTCTTTTAAATGTTTCCACATAAAAATTGATAGCATTTTAACTCATTTCTACTATGGTAATATACACATTTTTGAAGCAAATTTTCCCAGTACATTATGTGTTATTTTCACAAATGTATGCATTTTTATGCACACCTTTCCTTAGTATACTTATTTTTATACAGTTTATACAGTTTTTTGTATAAAAAACTGTATAAAGAATGGCATCATAAAACTCAGAAAAGTTTTATGGATAGCTGTATTTTATGGATATACAGTTTAGGATAGCTGTATTTCAGTCCACATATTGTTTCAAGTAGTGTGGAATTATAAGTGTACTTTTGCTATATGAAACCCAAACCAAATTTATCCTCCATCCCTAAATAAACTGTAACACAAGCCACAACAGTGTTGTGTCTATCACTACTTCTGAATATTTCATCCTCATAATTTGTATGTGTTTATACAAAAAGGAACTAGTAACATTAGGGTTTTTTTATACCTGAGAAGAAAAGAGGCCTAGGAAAAAACCAGCTGCAAATGAACCTTGCATTGGTCCCTCTTCTTTAAAAATAGTTCTGACTCAGCACCTCAAGTGGCAGTGGGTGGCATAGTCTAGTTGCCCTTTAAATTTCCCATGATGCCCCAGAGCAACACTATGTTGTGGTGGCCAAAGCTAGTTGCCCACTGCTTATCAGAGCGCTCTAAACTCTAAAAACAGCTTTGTTTATTGATTAAATTAAATACAAGGCCAGTAGAGCATGAGACTCTTAATCTCAAGATCATGGGTTCTAACCCCATGTTGGGCAGAAGATTCCTGCATTGCAGGTGGTTGGTTGGACTGCATGACCCTCATGGTTCCTTCCAACTCTATGATTCTAAGCCATTTTCTCTCTGTCTAATGTACCTCATAGTGGTGTCATGAGGTTAAAATGAAATAACTCAATGTAAGGAACCCCGAGTTTCCTGTGGGAACAGTGGGATGAAAATGAAACAAGATAAAGTGAGGGAGGGGGAATGAAATGAAGTAATGGGATATATTTTCAGGAGAGAACTTAAAAACCATTTTTGTTTTATTCTTATTCTGCTCAAGGTGATCCACAGCAATTAAGTTTCCCAGGATTCTGAGTCTTCCTAGGCCCCCGGTGGTGCTGACGCAGAGGAAATAGTTCATGGAGTGCAAACCTTTCATTGCACGCTTACTTGTCTCTGCGCCATAACCAACAAAGAGATTAAAAACTAGTTCAAACCCAGAAATCTGTCCACCAAGCTTGTTTGTTCATTGCTTCTGGGGAAAACCACTGTGTGAAATCTTTCCATTAAAAGAGTGCAAACTGATTGAAGCTTTATATAGACGAAGGGTCAGGAAGAGACACTGGTCACCCATAAACACAAAGTCCCTCTGCCTGCCTACTGCTCTGATGGCTCTTATGAATAAAGGTTTCCATTTAGGATAAGTGCTTGGAGGAGAAGAGGAAAATATTAATTTGATAAAAAAAATTCAGTGTCATGAATATTTCATTCTACTCAATGCAGCATGATTCCTGTTTACCACCCATAAATTAACCTAGGGATATAACTTTTAAATTTACATGTGAAATTACATTTCCTTATAGATCTTCACTGAACCTTGAATGATGCATTGGTTTATCAAAATAGAGCTTTTCTTTAAAATAGTTCCTCTTCTGATTTATAAATGTGTGTGTCTCATTTCCCCTACAACTAGAGATCAAACTTTCCCAACTGCCAAATTGTATAATACCTTTCCTGAGGGATGTTTAGAGTTCTTCATTGTCTTATGCTTTGTCTCTGCTTATAAATGAATGCCAGTGATGTTACCTATGTCTTCCTCTCAATAAACACACAATGAGGAAGGAGGAAGATGCAGAAAAGGAAATGAGTGTCCATAATTGACAGCTAATGGCAAATTCATTCTCAAAGCATGTGTCTTTATGTAGCCCAAACTATCCATGCACGAAAGGGATATATAAGCTAGCCTCAGGGAATCCTAAACTTTGCAGAATTACAAAAGAATTTTAGGTGGGGGGGGGATACTCCAATGAGGGATGCTGGCTGACTGTTGGAGAGGGTGAAAATGGAAAACTGGGGAAATTGAATGAAGTATCCTAGGAAAAGCTGGCTGTTTGCATTTCTTCCAGCCCTAAGTGGGGGAAATGGGTCTATCCCTACCTTTGTTTATAATAAAGGACTACCTAGATGAAGTTTATGCATTTCCAAAGACTTTAGCATATAAAAAACTCATAATACTTTGTGCTTGTTTCCTGTTTTATCCTCCTAAATCTATGCAGAATGTTAGACTGCCGGAATGGTCACTCTTCATGAGTAACTAAAAATTACTGGATCTTCTTCATCCAAACCCTAAGGTAAGATCCTCTCAACCACTAGTTCTTGAAAAAGGGAAGAAGGTGTGAATCAAATTTTCAAATGAAAGATTAATAACATGGACTACCAGCACACACACATTGCATACAGCCCTTCAATCACCCTATTGGGCCTTTGGGACTCTCCTCAGGCCACATACACCCTCCCCAGCCACAGCTTCTTTGGTCCGAATTTGCATCTCCCTTGAGTGCGGCTGGTGCAGAAAAGGGAAAAGTTGTGTTTCAGCTTGGTGATCCAGTTTAGGCACCTTTCAGGATGATGAGCTCACATTCTGGGCTCTGTGGTGGGATAGGGGTTGCCCTTGAAGCCAAACTGTTTCATCGGTCTGGAGCAATGGGGGGTGATGAAGCAGCATAGATCTTCCTACTCACCTTCATGTTGTGGGCTTGGAATGGGATGCAGGCTGGATGGGTATGTGTTCAGCTCCTGCAGGCAAGTGTTTTGGTCACTCTACTAGTTGCACTTTCTTTAAGGTTGAGGTTTGCTCCTTCACCAATAGTGTTGCCTTTTTGCAGGATTTTTTAATGGGCTTAATCAACCCAGCCTCTGGGTCTATTTATTTGGCCATCAGGTTAAAATAGCCAGACTCTTTCACCACACTTCACCACTGTACTGCTGCCTTTTAGAACCTAACCATCACCTAACTTTCATTACGTATTTCCTTCCGGTCCCTCATATCTTATCTCTGCTCATGTTCAATGGAGCTTAATCCCAAGTACAGAATAGCAACCTCAGTTTGGATTCAGCCAAGTATCTCCAGATGAAAAATGGCAAATGAATAAATAAATACATTAACAGTACAGAACTTTATGGAACTGATGAGAAAGAGGAATGTATTTGCAGAAATGAATGCTAGATTAAATACCTTTCCTTGGGCAGGGATTTAAAACAGACGCTTCATGTAATTTATCAGAGCAACATTCCTAATGCATTTCATTTTTGTTTCTGATTATCATAATAACTGGATTCTAAAACCCGAAGTTTGGTTTTAGAATGGAAGTAACAAAATGCAAAGCAAATAATTGAAAATCTCTTGTCACTAAAATCAGTAAACCACCTGATTTTTAATGGGAGTTCTTTTATTATAAACTAATGATGTTTCGTTACAATTTGGCAAGGGCATTATAGCCCTGGGATTTACCAAGTGTTCGTGAAACCAAGGGCATTTTTCACTTGCTGGAAGAAAATCTGCTGGTGATAGCTCTCTACTGCTAGCTTGAACATAACATTTATAAAAGTTATATTCACAGTCCCAGTGAGAATTGCCATATATCCTTCTGAGATTAAATGAGAGGGCCTTTCTAGTGGTGGTGCCCAAATTAAGGAACTTGCTTGGGTGCTTGGCATGGATGCTTAGGACCTTATTTATTAGGAATGTAGGAAACTGAGTTATACTGAACATTGATCTATCTAGCTTTGGTCTACAATGACTGTCAGCAGCTCTCCGGGATTTTAGGCAGGGATCTCTTCCAGCCCCAGATGGAAATGTTGGGGATTAAATCAGGGACCTTCTGCATGCAAAGCAGGTGCTCTCCCACTGAGTTGCAGCCATTCTCATTATTGTATTTTAAGTGTCAGGAAAGGTCAGATTTATTCCCCCATGCCTATAATAGTTTTTACCATTTGTGTGCTTTCCTTGCCTTCGTTGTTTTGAAGTTTTTAACTTGCTGTTGTATCCTGTTCTAATTTTACAGAGTAAAATGAATTATAATGATCCCATTATAATTCATAATTTTCTCAAAGAGTAATGAATACAGCGGCATATACAGGCAAGGATTCTTTGTTACAGCATGATTTTTAAATATCTCCATATTGTGTGCCACAAACATTAATATTAGAAAGTGCATATTAAGTGTGCCTAGTGCTGTTATTTTTCACCCTATGCTCTACTGGTTGGTACAAAGGCAGAACAGGCAGCAGAATGGGGCCTCTTAGCAAGTAATTGTTCAAACTGAAGAAGCAAACTTGAAGTGATGCTGGCTGGGTGGCTTGTTCGTTTGTTTATAAGATTTGTAATCCACTCAAATGTCCCAGAACAACTGAGAATAAACACTAAAAACCCTAAGGTGAACCAAACTGCTATTAATTCCTGTGATTACCTGGTCCACCTGGACGGATAAGTTTTAGTACCCTCTCAGGATGGCACTGCAGCACAATCCAATAGCTCCATCTCTCTGAGAGTTAGCCTGATGGCAAGTGAAGTCAGACCTGGGACCAGCTGCCAGAATCTCTGTTTTGAGTCTCCTAGTCCCTTGCTTAGCTGCACTGGGACTATTCAGATATATGGTGGTCATCTGTTGATTGGTACCATTCATATGAAAGAGTCATTTGCCATCAGCAAGACCAATGTGTGATATACATGTCACCACTACAATGAGTGGATTGCAGAAGCCTAAGGTAAGATTCACAGACCATAGTAGGTATGCATATACTTGCATTTTCAAGACATGGGTACTCATTAACAGTGCTTCAGCATGAATAGTAATGTCCGACCTTGAATCTAGTGTCAGCTACCACATTGTCCATCAATTCACCCATTCACATCAGTGAATCTGTGAGTCAGGAAAAGAAGAGGATTAAGGAAATAGCTTCAAGTGATCGAAGTAGTGCATGCATGACAGAAGCCAGAATACAAAGAGCTACAGCATATTTGTCCAAATGACCACCACTATTTGTGTTAAAGGAACACAAGATTTTGCCCACGGTATACAATAGTAATTTAGCGCTATAATCGGCAAAGTTTGCATAAATTGTGCAAAAATTGGCTAATGCAGACAGAGGAACCCATAGACCCTGACCTGCAGTAAAAGGTCTCTGCAAATGAGACTTCAGTTAGTCTATTGTTATGTATTATAGTGGTAATAATTTAGACAACAATTGAAACACTTTCACTCACTGATTGGCCTACAGTGCTTGAGGACCACAGGCTACTGGTCATTTTGTCATCTTTTGAACTTTCCCATGCAGAACACATAAATTAGAGTGCAATTAATTAATTGGGATATAAGAAGACAGTCTGTAAACAAAGATGGGATGGGAATAGGGATGGAGAAGAGAAAGAGGCAAGTTTAGTTAGGTTGATTTTAAACAATCCAATTATAATGGAAAGTAGTTACAATCTAGCAAATAATCTAATATGTACAAGACACTGAACATAGAGATGGGGGAGGAATTTGATTTAGTTTCCACTTAAAGGTGAACCTACCTAATTTACGCTTTCCGAAACAGTATATGAACCAAAGCACAGCGTTCTGCTGAAATTTGCACTTTTCTGAATTCTGCAATGCCGTTCTCCAGCCAAGAATTGTGCAAAAGAAAAATGAATATACTAAGATAAAGTGTACATCCATTAAATGCATCTATTAATGAAAATAACATTTCAAAAAGCATCATATCAGTGACCAGTGCTTTGCAGAAATGTTTATATTATGGAACATTGCATACCACATTTTTGCCCACCAGAAGAAATTGCTTACAAAATCAGTATAGTGGGAGAAACTAAAAACCATTGTTTTTGTGAATACTCGTGAGGAGTTTTTTTTAAAAAAAAAAATTGGACGACATCTGGAATACTGTGTCCAGTTCTGGCCACCACAATTTAAGAAGGTTGTTGACAAGCTGGAATGTGTGCAGTGGTGCGTTACCCATATGATCAAGGGTGTGAAAACCAAGACTTATGAGGAAAGGTTGAAGGAGATGGGTATGTTTAGCCTGGAAAATAGGAGACTGAAAGGAGATATGATAGCCATCTTCAAATATCTTAAGGGCTGTCACATGGAAGAGGGAACAATCTTGTTTTGTCCAGCTCTGGAGGGTAGGACTCGAACCGATGGATTCAAGTTACAAGAAAGGAGATTCTGATTAAACATCAGGACAACTTTCCGACAGTAAGAGCTTTTCAACAGGGTAATAGACTCCCTTGGGAGGTTGTGGACTCTCCTTCATTGGAGGTTTTGAAGTAGAGGTTGGATGATCGTCTGTCATGGATGCTTTAGTTAAGATTCTGACATTTGCAGGTGGTTGGACTAGATGACCCTTGTGGGTACCTTCCAACTCTATGATTTTATGATTCTATGAAAACCAAAATTGATCTGGCAATATGGGGAACTGTACTCAATACACCTAAGCCAGTCCACTGATTGTAAGAGGTCTGAGCATGGCTAATACTTGAGCACAAATAGCACTTATTTCCCTATATTCTAATGCAGGCATAGGCAAATTCGCCCCCTCCAGATGTTACGGGACTACAGCTCCCATCATCCCTAGCTAACAGGACCAGTGGTCAGGGATGATGGGAGTTGTAGTCCCAAAGCATCTGTGGGCCGAGTTTGCCTATGCCTGTTCTAATGATTTTAAATATGCACCTCAAAGCGGAGCAAAGTGGTGGTACATGACCCCAGTCAAGGTGGTACATGACCCCAGTCAAGCTTGCAAAAATCTATCATTTGCCCGACAATAAATGTTGGAAATGCAAGGAAACTGGAGGTACATTCTTTCACCTTTGGTGGACGTGCCCTAGGATTAAGGCTTTCTGGGAAATGATATATAATAAATTGAAAAAGGTATTTAAATATACCTTTCTGAAGAAACCAGAGGCCTTTCTTCTGGGCATAGTCGGCCAATTGGTGCCAAAGAAGGATAGAACTTTTTTCATGTATGCTACAACAGCAGCAAGAATACTCATTGCAAAATATTGGAAGACACAAGATTTACCCACTCTGGAAGAATGGCAGATGAAGGTGATTGACTACATGGAATTGGCGGAAATGACTGGCAGAATCTGAGACCAGGGAGAAGAGTCGGTGAAAGAAGATTGGAAGGAATTTAAAGACTATTTACAGAAATATTGTAAAATTAATGAATGTTAGAAGGATGTTGGATAGAAAATAAGTGGTTTCCAGCTGTAATGCTGTAAGAGATATGAAAAAAAAAGGTTTACAAATGGGTTAAAGTTTAATGGTAAGGATTTGCTGAACTAACAAACTGAACTGGAATACAAAAAAGGGAGGTATGAGGAGGTCTGGGGAAATAAGCGTAAGGAAGATACATTATGAAAATTAATGTGTTTTTAACTGTTTTTATTTTGTATGTTTCTTTTTATTTTTCATCTTTTTTGTTATACTTTAAAAACTTTAATAAATATCTTTTTAAAAAGAAACAAAGCGGAGCAAAGTTATAACTCTAAGTATATTTCATAGAAAGTAAATTCCACGGGGCTCAGTCTAAGCTATTTATGAGTCGATGAGCTTAGGGCCGGGATGCATGTTGTCTATTCCTGCACAACCATCAGTTTGATCCCACCATGTTTCAGCTACATTAGTCACAATTAGAAAAGAGACACACCACTTTTTTATTATTCCAAACAGTGTCTGACCTTGGAAGGACTTGGGAAATTGCCACAAGAGAAGGAAAGAAAATTATCTATTTTACAGATCTCTTATCTATACTCACCTTGAATTATGCGTAAAATAAAATTTGCAAAAAGTATGTCTGAAATCTAAAGAAAACAGTAGCTATTATGATGAAACTGGCTGTGGCCTTTTATAGCTTTTTCAAAAATCTTTTATGACTGCTCAGTTCCCTGCAGTGTATCTGTGAAGTGCAGAAAAAGTTCACACCAGATGATTATACTAAGGTACCAAAGCCAGTGAAGTGTGAGATAATCTTTTGAGCTGAGAATTAGTGTCTTGGGCAACCTAGCGAGAAACCAAAGGGGAGTTATTCCTTCAGTAAAGTTTAACATCTAAAGGCTCACCTGCAGCTATAACTCTTTATTACTCTTCAGATCAATACTTGTGACCATCTGGTTGCATGTTAATGTCCCTCCCCCTCCCTTGCTCTTATGTGTGACATGCTTTCTTTGCCAGCACAATGCAAATTCTTAAAGATCTAACAAGTGCAGTGCACAGCAATTAATATGCTTGCTTTAAAAACTCAAAAGTTTCTGGTTCCAGTCTTTCATCCCCAGAATATATTTTCCCCTTTGAAATTCACAAATGTGAAGGAAAAACCTATGTGAAAGTCGCTAGGGGTAAAATCCTATGCATAGTAACTTAGAAGAAAGTCCCACTGAGTTCAGTGGGGCTTTCTCCCATGTGAGTGGATATCAGATTGCAGTCCTATGCATTTGTTCTTATTTTTTAAAAAAACAACAACACCAACACCACTTTCCATTGATTTCAATTTTTTGATGTTTGCTGCCCTGGGCTCCTTTAGGGGGAAGGGTGGAATAAAAATATAAGAAATCTCACTAGTGGTGAAACATTTCCTTTAAAAACAAAACAAGCAAATGCATCAATTTCAATTGGACAGAAGCCAACACCACCATGGCCAGGGCTGTCTTAAGCATATCCAGCGCCGTGGTGCAAAACTCCCTCTGGTGTGCCCCCCCCCGCCTGTTTCCCAGAGTTGTCCACCATTTTTTAGGAAGGACAGCACTGCCGGCGGGGCTGGAGGAGGCGGGCAGCGGCTGGAGGCTGGCTCCTCCGGCAGGGAAGAGGTTGACGCTGGACGCAGCACCTCCCGGCTCGGCTGGCCGCTTCGTGCCATGGTGGCCATGGCAGATGGAGACTCCAGGTGTGGCGCTGCTTCGGCACGGCATGGTGGAGGCAGGCGAGGGCGGCAAGCTGATGCCGCATCCAGCCTCCGCCTCTTCCCTGGCGCCCTCCAGAACTTGGTGCCCCGGCGCCCCACACCACTAGCCTCTATGGGTAAGACGCCCCTGACTACGGCTTCCCACAGGACAAGACATAATTAGGTAACTCCCATCACTTTGAGATCAGGAAATGAAGACAGCTGACAAGGCTGCGGAGGATTTAAGGGATGCTTAATGGAAGAAAAAGATTCTTGACTCAATTTGGCTGTTTTCGTAAAGTCTCCCTTAAATCAGATACACAGCTCTGGTATTTCAGTCCTTGCAATCACTGCCCCCCCCCCACTATTCTTTATATTTTTATTATTTAGTGCTCATCCTGCAATAACATCATACGGATATATCCTACCCCACCCACAACATGCAAAATACACGTGTGAAGAATTACTATTGACCAGGCACCTAAAGATGAAAATTAAGGTGTATGGTGCATCTCTTTGGGTAAAACATTCCATAATCAAGGAGACACCACTGATAGGAGTGAATTGTTTTAAATTACAGTTTTTAAAAAAGAAAAAGAAAAACACTGTGTAATAATGGTTTCCATTAGCTGTTATATCAACCCCCCAATAATAAATTTGCTGGTACCTCCTTAGTTATGAAGGTTTATTTCCTATTAGTCCTGCCTCTTTTCTGTACATTCTGATTTTCAAGGTTGTCAGTTCACACTTAAAGTATTTCAGGCATCTCCTTTTGCAGTTTCTTCTTGGCATTTTCTGAACAAGAATTGACACTAGTCGTGGTTTTAAGCATTAAAACATCAAGCAAGGATGTTTGAGGTGTAAGGTAGCAGTAAAACAGCTGCCATTCCAAAATGACTTCAAAATAATGCAAACAAAACATACTCTGTATGGGTAACTGACCCATTAATTAAGTGCTAGAAAAGCCAAGCGTGTTGCCTGCTGTGTTCTGAATTGTCTGCACATCACTGATTGGTCTGCGAATAGCTATCAACAGCATAATAAGAAATGATTTAAGAAAACTATTAAAAGTTAAAAACAAAGTTTATGGGGTTTGAACTGCTCCTTAAATGAGTGTGATTAATGCATGCTGGCAATAAATGCTCTGCCCAAATCTCTTAGCCATGTGGAGTCTTCATAAAAAGTGTTTTCATAGTTTTTTCATAGGGCGGGCAGGGAAGAGAATTTTCACCATTGATGGATTGGGGGGAAAACATTTCTGCTCCCCTAAAAGCACATCCATTCACTTAACATTCAAAACAGAAACATTCAGTTCAGCCATAATCAACAGTTTCATACTTGAAGAACTGTTATGTGGAAGGCAATCTGGCTCTGAGAGAGAAAGCATGTTTTTAAAGTATCATATTTTCAATAAAAAAAGAATGAGAGTGTTCAAGCTGTGCTTTCCCCTCCCTTGAAATTAATCAATTTGCATGCTAATGCTTTGTTAAAAATAACATTCATCAGAATTTTTCCAGCTGCTGTATGCAAGAACCACGAAGAGACTTCTTGAACTGCCTGAGGGGCGGTGATATATTAGAGTATTTATTGTGTAGATCACATGCAAAACTCTGACCTTACTGATACTTATGAGTCTAGATTATTCAGGAAGACTGCAAATCTTATCTTTTCAACTTGCTCTGTATACCTGGAGGCGAGACTTTTTTTTTTAATGCTTTATCTGAAATAACATTATCTAACACAAGCTCTGAATGACTTTACAACCGTCTTTGAAAAGTGACAAGTATCTTTTTCTGTAAATGTGTGATGTGGTAGATTCTAGCTTAGAAAATATGTAGTGTTTTGGTGGTTCCATCTCTTCATTTGTTTTTTAACTGAAAAAACCCCTTTGAATACCTGTATTCTTCCTCTTCTTTTCTCCCGTTTCATTCCGCATAGTATGTGTTGGTTGGGAAAGCAAAAGGTAAATAATTAAAAGGAGAATTCCCTGGATATCTAGATCAAGATTTAGGGCAAGTACTGTTTCGTGAGAGAACCCCAGCTGAGATTTAAAATAATAAAATATGCAACAAAGTGTGGAAGTATAGGCTGTTAGACCTTTAAAATACCCCCTTTTAAGGTGCTTCCAAAATTTCCCCACTTCCCTTAGCAAAGAAAAAGAGCACACATTTGGTAAGTTAAAAATGTTTTACTTACAAACTCTTCAAAGGTCAGATTCATGTGTAGTAAGAAAACAAAGGCAGTATGACTGAGGTTCCAAAGTGGTGACAGTTTCTAAATTATTTGTATAGAAACACAAAGATGTTTTGCTTAAGCCACATGGTCTAAGCTTGGAGCATCCAGCTTAGACCTCCTTACTGATAGGGTTCACATGGTGGAATGACTGACAGTGGGAAAACAAAGAGCTTGAAAATCCTTCCTCCCAAGGTGAGGGGAAGTGACCTAGCTAAATCCAGCAGGACAGTTTACTCTATGGTCTTAACCCCTTAATGCATTAATTAGAGCAAAGCATGTTATTTATATGAGGCTGGATATCCCACAGTATACATATTAGCCAGTAGCATCTTCCCAGCACTGCACGTCACTGCCACTTACCAAAAGGGAAAGTGGGAGGGACAAGACAGTGGGAACTCTGCTCAGTATGGCTGCAACATTGGGAGTGTCAGATGGGCCATCAGTCTTCTTAGTTGGCTACTTGTGGTTTTTCTCTGTGTATACACAGGCAACCAAGAAGTGAGAGTTATAGATGCTTTCCTAATTGATGGGATGTTGTTGGAGAAGGAGACTACTATTATTTAGAGGCAGAAACACATGAAGCTGGCTCACGCAGAGATTGTCTGAGGTCTGGGGTGGGAGTTTTGTTAGAATAAAGTTAAAAACTCAAACAAAAAAAGCACCAGGTCCCTGGAAGCCACACACACACACACACACACCTTGGCAGGTTTAGCTCTCTGAGGCCTGGAGCAAGTGTACCGAGCTGCCATGCACCCCACATGGGCATGACAGGAAGGCTCAAAGCATGAAAAGTTACAAGGGCAATACACAGAAGAAGAATAAGAAGAAGAAGAAGAAGAAGAAGAAGAAGAAGAAGAAGAAGAAGAAGAAGAAGAGTTTGGATTTGATATCCCACTTTATCACTACCCGAAGGAGTCTCAAAGCAGCTAACATTCTCCTTTCCCTTCCTCCCCCACAACAAACACTTTGTGAGGTGAGTGGGGCTGAGAGACTTCAAAGAAGTGAGACTAGCCCAAGGTCACCCAGCAGCTGCGGTGGAGGAGCGGAGACGCGAACCCAGTTCACCAGATTACGAGTCTACCGCTCTTAACCACTACACCACACTGGCACCACAGGAAGAGACACCAGAGATTAACAAGGCTGGATAAATTATTTGGCCTAAACTTTCTGAACAAACACTGAGGGAAAAAGTCTGAGCATTATGCCTATTGGTGAGGCAGCAAGGCAAAGGAGTGACTTAGAGAAAGAAGCAATAGGTGCGCCTCTGGTGAGCTGGTCCCCTGGATACTGCTTGAATCAGGGGTTTCCTATAGTGGCCATGGGTCCACCAGGTGTACCCTGTGTACCCTCAGATGGATGGGTTGTGACTCACAATCTGAGGGAAGAGTTTTTGTAAGACCAGCAGGTTTCCTCAGGAATTCTGAGGGGTTCTGCCCATCCCTACTTTGCCCTAGGTGGGCATAATGACTGAACTCATTTTCAACAGCCTTAAAACAGAATTCAAGGACAAATGCATGTGTCTTTCCAACTGCTTTTCATGTATGTTTCTGAATCGTTCAATGCAGGCGGGCTGAAGGATATTGAGATTGGACACTGCATTCTATCACTTGTAGGCTATTATGGCAACTGTCAGCATCTAACTAAGCCCTTAAGAATAATTGCTAAGGAAAAAGAAGGAAAATTAACTGCTTGAACTAAATAGTCGGGAGTCTTTGTACCCTGCAACATGCCCTAGTTTAATAAAATATATTTCTCTTTTTCTTCTGATGTTATCTAGAGGAATACACTTTATTTAAAAATGTAGAAAATGTCAGGCTTCTCCTGAGGATACAATATGAATAGCTCACAACTGCCTCAAACCTGACTGAGTAGTGCATACACTACATTTTTATTAGGGCTGGATTACAGTAGCAGCAATCCTGGAGTTTCAAATGCCTAACCACTGGAGACAATCAGAAGCACACAAAGATCTCTACATAATGAACTTAAATATTCTTTCAAACAGAAAATCATAATCTACTCTGCTGTAATCAAGTCTATATTGTTGCCTGAAGAATTTTAAGCAGCTGAATAATGTGTGCTGCTAGAGAAAGAGAAGAAGCAAAGAAATTCTTCCTTTTCTAGTGCTTCTATAAAAGCATTCCCAATCCCTAGTACTTATTTAAGTCTAAGTATAATTAAAGCCACAATATGAGGTCTCTGCTTTTTGCTCTCATGTTTTTCTCCCGTCAAAAATGGCATGAAATTGAAATCTGCCTTTGACCCCCACAACTTCTGAAAAATATTTTTAAGAAGCTTCAATATTTAAAATGATCATTTTGAAAAGTCTAATATGTTCTGCATAATAGGATGCTGCTTCGTTATGGGCTTCCTGTGTCAATTCCTTAAACTCAGGCCATAGAAAATGCCTGCTGTTCTTCTGCAGCTGAAGTCGCAAAGCTCTGCCAATGGCTTTCATAAATCTCTACAGTATCTCCCTCCCCATTAGCGATACATATACTTTCCTAACAACACTGCTCTGTAATAAATATATTATCCTGGTTTATCCATTGTTTTAGAAGATCATTTTAATATAGATGTTTATATTTTCTCATTTGAAAGCCAGATTTAGGTTTTTGGTTGAGATAGAGAGAGAGAGACGTATAAGAATATACAAAGAATCCTGGAATGCATTAAGATGCCGGGACAATTGTGTTAGGTTACCTGGTTATAATGCTAGCACTTCTGTTCCATTTTTGAATGTTCATTTTACATTGCATTACCTGTTGCATTATGGAACTGTGGCTTTTTTCATAGGTATACCACCATGTCACCATTCTTTATGTGCATGTATGCTTCTTTTCCCCCAATGTAAAATGAACAACTGTATGCTAGAATGCTGCTCCAGAGTTCATCAAGCACTATAACCCATGAAAACTGTGGGGGAAATTACAGGGCAAAAGTCCTGTGATTTTCCATGTTGAAAAGTTGGCAAAAGTTTTTTTTTTCTGTAAACAAAAATAAATTAGCATTAAACTTCAGTTAGATTTTTATCTCTCAAGAAGGGTGCATTTGTTAAATGTCTGGTGTCAAGAGATAATTTGTTGCTATGTTTTTGAATGCATCAAAATAACATAAATACAACCTGCAGTCCAAGGGGACGCGGGTGGCGCTGTGGGTAAAACCTCAGCGCCTAGGACTTGCCGATCGCATGGTCAGTGGTTTGAATCCCTGCGGCGGGGTGCGCTCCCGTCGTTCGGTCCCAGCACCTGCCAACCTAGCAGTTTGAAAGCACCCCCGGGTGCAAGTAGATAAATAGGGACCGCTTACCAAGCGGGAAGGTAAACGGTGTTCCGTGTGCTGCGCTGGCTCGCCAGATGCAGCTTGTCATGCTGGCCACGTGACACGGAAGTGTCTGCAGACAGCGCTGGCTCCCGGCCTATAGAGTGAGATGAGCGCACAACCCTAGAGTCTGGCAAGACTGGCCCGCACGGGCAGGGGTACCTTTACCTTTTTAACCTGCAGTCCCACTTGCAAATCCCAATCTTGCTACAGGTTTACAAATCCTTAAATACCAATCTACTTGCCAGGTTGCAAAAAACAAACATAGAGATACAAATAATCAGTCAATCACTTTATGGTGGTTTTTAACACATCAGTCTTTCTATCACAGAATATAGACTCCCCTTTAAATATGAAATATAGTGAAATGTTGCTGAGTCCAATGTATGTTACTGTGGAAGCATGATGAAATAGGTGATTATTTCACCATGCAGGAGTAGTGGACAAGTTCAAATCCATCTGACAGCATCCTATTCATGAATGAAATCAGAAAGGAAAATTTGAGCTGACAGTTCTTTCAACTACTCCACACTAGGGGGCTCTTAGATTATTATTTTTCCAACCTTAAGTTCACCTTCCCATCAGTTGTGATTTTTTAAGGTCCTCATGAAGATTAATCAGCATTTTCATACACATTTCTCTTAATGCATTCATTTTTATATGCAGTTTTGCTTAATATAAATTTCTGTCCAAGCATTTCCCTATATAGGATGCATTTTCAATGCTATTTTCACTAATATACATTTTATGCATACTTTACTGTAGTATATATGCATTATTGTACACATCACTTGACAGCAAATTCAGAGAAGTGTTTTGGTTCATGCATTGTTTCAAAAAGTGCAAATTAGGTAGGTTCACCTTGAAATATGAACTGAATCTACTTTCTCCCCCTTCCCTGCTGGACAGTTCAATTCACTATGTGTCATAGTTGTGATGCCCTGCTATGCCCCCTAGGCCCAGCGTCCAGTGTGGTGGATGGAAGCAGTCACACTGCCCTAAATCCATCTCTTAGTCTCCTAACAACTCTCAGATTCTGTAAAGTACAGGACAGCTAACTTTCATGGGACTGCTCAGTTTTCAAAGTGAAAAATCCTTGAGCCTATTCATTAGAGGTAAAAGTTTTACTATGCAAGTCTGATATTGTCCATCAGTGCAGAGAGGAGTGAAGTAATTTGAAAGGATCAAGATATTCAAGGGGTTACATTTTCAACCAATACACATTGGAATCTCCTTTATTTTGTTCACTTATTTTCATGGCAAGCAGACTCCAACCAATGTAATAACAGCAATAGTGTGCCGCATATGCAATTACTGGAATTCAATTTAGAGTGATGCAAACCATTTGGAGGACACACTGAAGCCATTAGCGCAGGCGGAATGCAGATCCTCTTGCATTTCAGGACCCCTGTCCTTTTTAAAATGGAGATTGCACAAACCCTAAATACAAGCAACAAAAAGGGAGAGGCACGTTTTCCCCAGCAGGACTAATCCTACACAACCTGAACCTATGATTACAGGCTGAAGTGTAAAGGAAATTCAATTAAAATGTGTATTACTACTATCTAAAGTGATGCACTAAAGAATGCAAGTGCCAGCTTGCTGTATGCTATGCTGAATACTAACAACATGCTCTTAATCCAGGACTTTCCTTTAAAAGAATCATCTGGAATCTAAATTTTTGTGGGTTGTTTTTTTCTTTTTCTTTTAGAAGAGGTACTCACAAATTATAGTTGGAAAGAGAGAAAACAGAAAAGAACTAGTTCTTGGTAATGATAACTCATTGGCAGTTGTTATATGCCTTTAGGGCCAAACTTGATGTTTGCTGCATATGTAGCATATAGCTTACTTTTTTCTTACTTAATTAAAGTCATTCTAATGGAGAAGCCTGTGCAGAGGGAGGGAGACTTATACCTTCCCTCTCCAGGTAAGTCTAATGACACCCCCTCTGCTGGTGTGGCTACGAGCCTCAACACTAATGGGGAATATTTTTCAGAGGGCTCCTAGCTGCAGGAAGGAGGAGGGTTTAGACTGATTGAGTTGGGTAGAGGAAGGCACGTTTGGCAAACCCTCACCATGATCAACTCCCACCCAGAAACCTATGTCCCCACTGTGGAAGGACATGTGGATCCAGACTTGGCTCCATGGTCACTTACGGACTCACTGTTAAAACTGTGTTTAGGAAGACAATCTTATTCAGCTACGAGTGATTGCCAAAGAAAAAAGAAGAATATATTTATATGCTGTCTTTTATCTAGGCTGGGGATCGAGGCAGCTTACACAGATTAAACAACACAAAAGCTAGAAAGTGATAAATAGACTTAAAACAATATAAAAACAAATCTATTGAAATACAAATAGTAAAAACAGTACAGCACTATTAAAAGTCCTTTCCTTCAAACACCCAACAAACGAAAGGCAGCAAGTTCCTCAAAGCCTGTTGGAATAAGGCCTTCCCCTGCTGGCAGAGGCACAACAAGGAGGGAGCCAGTCTAGCTTCTCTAGGGAGTTCTAAAGTCTAGGAGCAGCCACTGAGAAGGCCTTAACCAAAAGTCAAAGAGATGAGGCACTCATTCTGATGCAGTTGTATGGCTTTCTATTTATATTTTCAGTCATCTTCATCTCAGTTGATTTGTTCACCAGCTGTGTAACAAAGGTAGCAGAAGGGTGGGATTGTGGCTCTGGCTCCACCTCTAAAACTACACATAGAACAAGTTGTGACTCCTTGATATAGAGTTCCTATCTACATAAATTGAACTGACCATGACTAGGAGGCCCTTTGTTGATGTTGCTCTGAATGTGTGAGTATCAAGAATGGATCCAGTGACACTGTCCTGTTACCTTAACTGAAAAGTAACATAGTTCATGGTATAGAATTTGAGCTGCATGCTGAAAAGACTTAAGTTAAATCCCCAGCAATGTTAAGTAAGTCTAGGAAAGTAAAGGTAAAGGTAAAGGGACCCCTCACCATTAGGTCCAGTCGTGACCGACTCTGGGATTGCAGCGCTTTATTGGCCAAGGGAGCCGGCGTTTGTCCGCAGACAGCTTCCGGGTCATGTATGACTAAGCCGCTTCTGGTGAACCAGAGCAGCACACGGAAACGCCGTTTACCTTACCAGGAAGAACTTCCTGACAGTAAGAGCTGTTCAACAGTGGAATTTGCTGCCAAGGAGTGTGGTGGAGTCTCCTTCTTTGGAGGTCTTTAAGCAGAGGCTTGACAACCATATGTCAGGAGTGCTCTGATGGTGTTTCCTGCTTGGCAGGGGGTTGGACTCGATGGCCCTTGTGGTCTCTTCCAACTCTATGATTCTATTCTATTCTATTCTATTCCCACAGGAGCAGTACCTATTTATCTACTTGCACTTTGACGCGCTTTCGAGCTGCTAGGTTGGCAGGAGCAGGGACCGAACAACAGGAGCTCACCCCGTCACAGGGATTTGAACCGCCGACCTTCTGATCGGCAAGTCCTAGGCTCTGTAGTTTAACCCACAGCGCCACCTGTGTCCCAAGTCTAGGAAAGACTGCTGCCTAAAATACTGGAAAACTTCTGTCAGTCAGAGTAGGCAGCATTGAAGTAGGTACACCAGTGTTCTGACTTGGTATAAGAAGACGTGTTTTGTTCCTGCTTTAACCATGATCTAGATAGAACCAAACAACCCTTTAGCTTTCCCCCTCCCAGAACTGTCTCATACAGTGGCCATCGTATCTGAATATGCTTATTTCTCTCTTCCCTCCCTCGTCCTTTCTCATTTTGTTCCGAGTCTATTAAACTGTAGCTCATTATTTTAAACTGTAAACTGCCTTGAGTGCAAGGCTGAAGCATATAAATGCAGTAAACAAATAAATCAATAGCAAGCCAAATGTACAATTACAGCAGAATGGATATGGAAAACATAATTAAATTGAAATCTCACTATATTAGCATAGGCATTCCCAAGCAGGCCACCTCAATCTCCCACCAATGTTTGAAAAGTGCCCAGTGCATTTGGCAAGGCAATGGCAGCTGCCCATTTGGCAAAAAGGTCACTGGTTTAGATAGATCCCTATCTAAAAAAAAATGTCACCATAGCAAAGACCAGCACCTTTGGGCTGCATTCACATGGCAGTTTGTTCCATTTTCTTGACTTTTCCCTATCTGTTAAGCTTTGCATTATAGTTGAGCATTCACATGACGTAAAAGTCAGTTCCAGACCTAAACTAGATGAAAGTTTAGTGCTAATTTCCATGTTATTTTCTTCCAGGGGAAAAAATGCAAATAATGTAGAAATGAGTGCTAAACTTGCACGATAGAGTTTCTCAAGTGGCTTCTGCATCGTGTGAAAGCTCAAATATAATGTGGAAATTAAGTGTTAGGGAACTGTCATGAAAATGGAATAGACTGCCATGTGAATGCAGCCCTGGTTATCGAACCTTAAAGGAACAAGAAGTTTCCATTCACAAGAGAGCAGATAAAATGACCATTATGCTGCTGAAAGGTCAGCGTGAAGCAGAACATGCATCTACCCTGCAGTGCAATCCAGGTTTTTTTTAAAGGCAATCAGAAGAGTGCAAACCAGTCATGGAAGAAAATAATTGTACTGCTATCAAAAGCTCATGAAAAAGGGAAGTACCAGGGGGAAAAGCGCTTGGAAGAAGCTAAGAGTGGGTTAGGAAATACAGTGATCTGGCATTGTAATGATTTGTCTTGCATTCAGGATATGCAGCTATTGTTAATTTTTGCCAAGCTATATAATGATTATATATAACGGTTAAAAGAAACTCTCTGAGGAAATAAATAAATAAATAAATAAATAAATAAATAGGTAAGTAAGTAAGTAAGTAAGTAAGTAAGTAAGTCATACGCATCCTCTCAGAAAGCCAGTAAAGATTTAAAAGGTGTATCCACATGTGCCAGCTCAATTGCTGGCCACTGTAACACTTGCAAAAATGGTAACAAAAATGGAAAGGGCACTTTACACACAGTGGGATGGTTTCACACAATCCCTCCTAGCTGCCCCTTCACATGCTGACATGTGACGGATCAGCCTGTATGATGATTGTGAGGGTGAGGGGTTTTTTACATACAGTATTTCCAATCATTGAAATAAATGGGGGAAGATTTGTGCCAGTAGTGTTGGGTGGGGTAGGAAGGTTGGAATAAGGCTAAAATTTGGTTAATAAGAGTGCTAAACCTCATCCACTGATTTCATGAAACTCTTCACTCTGTGAAAGAAGCAGTGGAGAGGGATTAATAATTTTTATGCATGGGTGTCCTTCCTTTTAACTTAAGGAAATAGAAGCACACTGCTCTGTGACACTCCACAGGCAGTTTCCCCAACTGGTATGCTTCTAGAGACCTAAGGGAAGGACTTGACATGACAACCTCTCATTGGTATTCCAGGAAGCTTGCTAATTTAGGGATCAGGTTGCAGAATACTAGAGGATGGCACAACATTTTAAAAAGAAAACATTAAAAGGAAGAGTGCAGAACATCTTTGATCGCAGCAAAACATTTATAATTAAGGTTAGTACCAACCCTGCTTGGTTCAAAATTCCATTTTATAAAAATAAATGGGAGTCATCAGTGAGTAGAGACTGATGTCATTTGTGGAATGCCAGTTCATGTAACATACATTGTCAGAAAAGCATAAAATAGGGTTGATAGTAGCTACAACCCATTAACCTTTCCAAACTAAGCAGTGGTAATGTCTAACATGCTGGAAGAACTAAAACAAATGACACATTGAAGACAAAATTAGGAGGCATAGAGAGATAGAGAATAAATAATTATCTGGTAACTAAGAAATATGGAAGGAGCATAATCAAATAACATCCTTTAAAACAGTACTAGGAAGACAGAATACAAAACATTTTACATAGAAAACATGACATTTTTCAGAGTTAATGAAAAATTCTGTCAAATTAAGCAGGTTAATGAATGCCTAATGGTTAATTTAATGCTTTCGGGCATGTACATCACTTGTACCATATCACTTGGTGACCCAAGGTTAACCATGTGAATGGTCTCCATTGAACAGTACTGTAGTTAAAATAACACAAGGTGCAACGATAGCAACAAAACCTCTTCCTGTAGAGTCTGTTGTGATTGCCATTTTACACAGGCAGACTATCACCAGTCAGTGACTGATGTAAGTGTGACCTATACATAACTGTTTGCTTGGATTATTCAGGCACCTTCACACGTTACAGAAAATATGGATCCATGCAGTTCCACAGTGTTAACTGAACCAAAACTTTCCTATAATGTTTGAAAGAGAGGGGAGTGTATAGAAAAGTACATGGGTACATGCTGGGATCCTGGGAGCATATTTCCCAATGATTAGATCCAGAATGGAATTTTTCCTTCTGTATTTGCAATGGGTATTCCAGTGGAAGCTGCTGCTCAAGAAGGGGAAAAATGAGAGCATTTTTTTTTTTTACTGAAGTCCCCTTCTCCATACAGCCTCATGTGAAACTTCACATAGTGTCCTCCAACCCTTTGGAGACAATTTTTGGGTGAACTGCAGGGAAAGCAGGAATAATAGAATCACCCCTCTCCATGAGGAGACCACCACTCATGATTTGTTAGAAAACCCATTAAATTAATGACAATGACTAGCTTAGGCTCATTGATTTAAATAGGTCTATCCTACATAGAACTTAGTTGTCTACAAACACACACGTTTACTCCATGACATTTAGATGTTACTGAAAGCTTATTCACGTGTTACACTGAACACACGGACAAGTGTTTGTGTGAACGAGTGCACACTTGCTAATTTCTACATCTTAACTCTTTGCTTATTCAGGCATTTAATAGTCCTGCTGGATAGCTCAGTTGGTTAGAGTGTGATGCTGATAACACCAAGGATGCAAGTTTGAACCCCATAAGGGACAGCTACATATTCCTACATTGCAAGGGGTTGGACTAGATGATCCTCCAAGTCCCTTCCAACTCTGTGATTCTCTGTGTGAATAACCATATGAATCTTCAGCTCAGCTATGGTGTGCACAGGTACATAGATTGTCCACTTGTTGAATGTAATGTGTGAACATCCCTATAATGTACTACACTTGATCTTAGCCCAAAGGCTGAGAAGTGATGTATATACCATAAATATATAATGTTTATGGTAGCACATGACATTTCTGTTTCTAAAACATTTGAAGCAGAACTACAGTATACTAAAGAAGCTCATATAAATGGCCCTTTCCCACCACAATCTCTCACCCCCAGCATGCATGACCAAGCAATTCTCCCCCTTTATTCACACCAACCTTTTAAACCCACCACCCACCCATGGGCCAAAGAAAAGGCACAAGTTAAATACTCAAGTATTCATTACATTAATTTATTTTATGTATTTAGCAATGCATGGACAGATCAAATCCACACAATTTTGACTCCAAAGTAATATCTCATATTTGCACAAGGTTCTGCTTTGACTCCGGTATGGCAAAAGTAAGTCATTCATTTTGCCTAGCCCTAACTTGATACTATATACTTATAATTAAAAAGAAATATTTAAAATCAGACTTGTGAGGGCTGATTTTTTTTAAAGAAACTATGCATGAAAGAAGGATATGCAGAGAGATGTCCAACTATGTAATTGTAGCTTTATCAAGATCCTACCAGACTGAACTCCTGTGTATCGTGCCTTTGGATATGTTTTCATTGCACCTGTGTTATGCTTGTAAGTTGAAGGGCACACAAAGGTTGAACACCAGAAAACTCAATGAAAATTGCTACTGGGCACAAATGAACAACCAACTTCAGAGTTTGATTTTAGGCAGAATTCTCCTTTAGATTTTTGTTAAAACATCAGATTATTGGAAGTACAGCAAGCAGCTCACAACATACCCAGAGAGGATGGAAATGCCTCTGGCTTACTTTGAACTTCTTAAAAAAACCTATTCCTCTCACCTAAAAAAACCACAAAACCCTAACTCTGCTTTATTATTATTATTTTAAGTGAAACTACTGAGCCCAGCTTGAAAGGTAAGCTTGAAAACAGGTAATTATAATGTCACAGTTCTAGCATTCTAGTTCAGGCTGAAGGCAAATGTGGTAAATCAGCCTAAAAAAGAAAGGAACATAGCTGCATGGATGGACACTGACACTCTTTTTCAACTTTTATTTATATATAATAAAATAAAATATTATTTTAAATTATTATTGTTATTTATCCATTGCTTTTATGTTTCACCCTCCCTCCCAACACATCCACATTTTTAAAAGCAAGTAAAACATTCTATAAACAGTTACAGCTAAAAACATCTGAAAACAGTTTTGGTTAAAAAAAAAACTTCTAAAAGCAGTAAAAATTAAAGATGTTCTTTCATCCAGTGATCTCAGGGTTGCCAGGAACAGTGTTCTTCAGCTGCCAAATGTCTGTGTAAACAGGAATGTTTTCAAATGCCTCCTGAAAGTTAATAATGATGGAGGCAATCATACATTACTAGTAGGGCATTCCACAAAAGTAGTATCACCACTGAAAAGGCCCTGTCAACAAGGCAGCCCTTGGTGGCATCACCATCACCAGTGAGGCCCCACCTACAGATCACAGAATCTGATATGGTTGATACAGGGGAAGTTGCTCTTTTAGGTGATTGGGTCACAAACCGTTTAGGGCTTTACATCAATGGAATCCATATTTGTGACATGCATATTAGATCATGGGAATTGGTCTTAAGGGCGTCTAGTAGTGTATTGAGTTGCATGGGCCCAATTCAAAGTGCTGGTTTTATATATCTATAAAATATATCCCCTCTATTCTTTGTCAAGAGAGGGGAGCAACCCCAATTTTGTAGTGAATTAGGGGTCCCACCCCCAGGAAGTTCATTTTTTTTCAGGAAAAAAAAACTTAGAGCTCTCCAAAATATCACCTTTCACTGTGAAAATGTGTTACCACAAAAATGCAGCTGAGCCCTAATTATAGGCCTTTAAAGGTTATGCATTTTAAGATCCTGGTTACTAGTATTGCAAGAATATTTTTTTAATAGGTGCTTATTGTACCTTGCAATAAATAAATAGCTTGTAGAAGCAAATTAAAGGGGGAAAGATGACTTGATAACAGGATAATAATACCTACAGCATTAAAGCCCAGTAATTGAAGGCTTGCCATGACCAGTAAAATAATGTTCATTGTAATCTCTTCAGAAAATAGTACCCTGATAAAATTAGCAAACGATCATCAAGAAGGAATTTTTTAAAGGAATGGAAATTAATGGTCTCTGCACTAGAAATATAATGCTGGCTCTCACACTTTAGAATGGCAGACTAATTTCACAAATTAGACTTGTTAGTTAATTGCATATTTGAATATGCTGAGCATTTGAGAATAATTCTAAACATTATCAAAAGTCTTACATGGAATAAAAATGATGCCATAGAAGCAACATATGAATATACTTAACAATAGTAGCTGTCCAACTAGTGGCAGTAGTAATTGTAATGAGAAGATAACCACCCTCCCAGAGAATACTTAGGTGAATAATCACTCCTGGGGTCCCCATTGCCCAAGAATGATAGTGCTTCTCAGGTACCTTTCCACCAAAAATGTCTTCAGTTTCAAAAGTGTCACTTACATTAGTCTTTATCTTTAAGCAGTTTCCTTTTACATGACTGAGACAGAAGCATATCCATGTTCCGGCTTTCATGAGAACCATGAGATAGTCCCGGTGTACATTAGAACTGGCACATATAAAGGGTCATACATTGGATTTGGTACATATGGGGTTGTTTGAAGGGAACATATGGGTGAATAGACTGTTATGACCTGTAATGATCTCAGGCAGGCAAGCAAGCAAGCTCCAATAAAAATTAAAATGAGTCTTGGGCAGTTTTATGTACATTTATTTACAATTTACATCCAGAGAGTGTCTCCAGGCCTTCCACCATTAGCTACAAGTTGGTCACTCTGAGTCTCTGCCCCTGTCACAGCATGAAGGGCGCCAAAGTCCAGTCCTTTCTCCCTTACACTTCTGTTGCATTTTAATCCCTACAGCTCTTCTGGTTTGGGGAGAAGGTGGGTAAACTCCCCCTCCCCGCTATCAAACAAATGCTGCCTGCTTCCCAGTTGCATAGCAACTCCCTCAATGCCATCTATCTCCTCCCCTCCCTCTGCCTGTGAGCTTTCTGAGTCTGGGAACTCTTGGTGAAGGGGGGCCAAACTAGCCCACTCCTGTTCTGGCTGTGGCTGCAATTCCTCATCTCCAGAGTCAGACCCTATCCTGTCTCCCTTTGTACAAGCATTGCTTCAGCTCCAGAGTCTGACTCTTCCCAGGCGTTTGATTCAGCCACATCCCTGACATGATCTGTTTGTTATGTACAGATCGTTTATCTGCTGAATGCAGGTTGGGTTGCTTGAGTCTCATAGCTGTCACAGGGACTGTGGACATCAAATAGATCATGCCCCCAAAGGCTGATGAATTGAGATGGTGTACAACTTGATCTTTGGGACGCAGGTGGCACTGTGGGTTAAACCACAGAGCCTAGGGCTTGCCGATCAGAAGGTTGGCGGTTCGAATCCCCGCGATGGGGTGAGCTCCCGTTGCTCGGTCCCTGCTCCTGCCAACCTAGCAGTTCAAAAGCACGTCAAAGTGCAAGTAGATAAATAGGTACCGCTCTGGCGGGAAGGTAAATGGTGTTTCCGAGCGCTGCTCTGGTTCACCAGAAGTGGCTTAGTCATGCTGGCCACATGACCCGGAAGCTGTACGCTGGCTCCCTTGGCCAATAAAGCAAGATGAGTGCCACAACCCCAGAGTTGGTCATGACTGGACCTAATGGTCAGGGGTCCCTTTACCTTTTTACAGCTTGATTTTAGGATATCTCCAAACAATATCTGCAGATGTCCTCTCAAAGTCCTGGTTGATCTCTGGTTCCACTTAAGTGAGACCTAGTTTACTTGTATTGTGTTTCCAAGTGTTGGGCAATGAAGCAATAGGAAAAATGCTGTAGATCAGATGGGTGAAGACTTGCAGCTAATCTACCTAGAATCCATATTGAAGGTCTGTGTTGTGATGGTGACAAAGAAAATTGTCTCCTTCGTAACTTTTGCATCTATTGTTATCAGAGTTTTCCACATTTGGGAAGGAAGAAATCAGACAACTTCTGAGTTAATCTAAGGAGTCTTTTGGGAACATTACTCACCTCTAATTTGAGACATGGTCAGCCAGCAGATGTAGGAAATGTAGTTCCCATGGTTTCCAGTGTTTTCAAATAATTTCCCTTGTCTCTGATAAATTACTTAAAGTGGTGGTTCGAGGAAAGGGCTCAAGAAAGCAGTGTCGAGAACTGAGGTGTGGAGAAGAATATAGGGGTCAATGTACTCTGCACCTGACTTGATTCTAGATCAATACAGACATCCACTTTTGTAGATAACCACTTAGTCATATGTAATAACGAAAAGCAGGATGCTGCCAAATGGGACTATCAAGTCTGCTTTTCTCTGTGTGCATGATCGGTGTGGACTTTTGTCAGTAGATATATATTTATGTCCTGGCCGATACTAAATATAGTAGGTGTCCTAATCTATAATACATTGTGGCCAAAGGAGTGTCCTTTAACATGCTATCAAATCAACAAAGAAGGAAACATGAATGGCCATACTTTCTCCGCCACCATTTTGTTTATGGGTATATGAGGTTTAAAAATGTATTTTTCTTTTAGACCTTGTATGTGAGAAACTCAAGAATGAAATCCACATATTTTGTAGCAGATGCTATAGCAAGTTTTACAAGCACATGTTTTCATCAAACATGAATTTATTCTATCCCCCCCCCCCCCGCAGCAATAATTGGACTTTACTAGTGCCTCTATGGATTCTCTCAATGTAAGGATTCTTATTCACATCAAGACTCTTCGGCTAAGAAAGAGCTTCACATTGAGGCACTGAAAGCAGAGGATAGTGCCCCTATCGGGTTCAAAGGGCAGGCAACACCACCAATTGTCTACACAAAGAGATAAGCTAGGGGAAAGGGCATCTATATCAAAGGCTGTTGTTTTACATGGATTAGACTTCCAGCATCTCTTGACTAGAAATTAAGCTCTGCTGGTATTGACTGTTCTCTTTGATGCTAGCACTTTCATATTCAACATAATGCTATATGGGACAGTCTCTTTCGGCAATTAGATCATTACTCAAAACTGGTATTGTTTCTGCAAAACTTTGCCTCTTGCATTTTTGTGATTTGCTGTAACTGGGCTTTTTAATCTATGTACTTTAGATTTGGTTTTAGCTTCTGCTGTCTTAAGCTATTTGTTTTATGGTGATTCTCTGCAATCTGTGTTTTAAATCTCTTACTGTTTTTAATCTTGTAAAGCGCTTTGAGTGTCCATGGACAGAAAAATGGGATAGAAATAATAAATCAAATCAAAAGAGTAAGACAGACAAATAAATTGAGAACTGGGGGAAATCAAGTTTAGTAGCCCTTATTCCTGATAATAACATCCACCAACTTGCGCCTGAAAAATTGTTTGGAAAGCTAATGAGAAGAGTTATGCTGCCATCTATTGGCAATGAATTTGAGTTTCATGATCTGCTTGTGTTATTTTTTTATTTTTATTGTTTTTTAAAAACTACTAATTTTCATCCTTAGAACAAAAAATCCGGAAGGATTGCTGTGTTAAGTCTATTTTGAATATACATTTGAAGGGAAAGTGATGGACATTGAGTAAGCCATACCCCTTGCACTTGCTGGTTTGTTACTTTGCATTTTAATAGAGATGGAACCAAATAAATAACTTAATGCTATAAAATCCTAATTCACTTGAACTGTGAAAGAGGAATGGAAAGGGTTCTCTTATCCCAGAAGTGTGATGATAGCAACAAATATCATCTAGTGATATTTTGTAGCTGAAAGACACAATCAAGAGAATCATTCACTCTTCTAAGGCTGTATCTTATGCACATTTAACTAAGGGTAAGCCGCATTGAAGGGACGTGGGTGGCGCTGTGGGTAAAACCTCAGTGCCTAGGACTTGCCGATCATACGGTCAGCGGTTCGAATCCCCGTGGCGGGGTGAGCTCCCGTCTTTCGGTCCCAGTTCCTGCCCACCTAGCAGTTCGAAAGCACCCCTAAGTGCAAGTAGATAAATAGGTACCGCTTTATAGCGGGAAGGTAAACGGCGTTTCTGTGTGCTGTGCTGGTGCTGGCTTGCCAGAGCAGCTTCGTCACGCTGGCCACGTGACCCGGAAGTGTCTCCGGACAGCGCTGGCCCCTGGCCTCTTAAGTGAGATGGGCGCACAACCCTAGAGTCGGACACGACTGGCCCGTACGGGCAGGGGTACCTTTACCTTTAAGCCACATTGAACTCAATTAAGACTTAGTTCTAAAAAGACATGCATAGGATTGTGCTGCTAATCCAGTCCCATAAAGCAATTTCATGTGCATGTTTCAAGAGAATAATAAGGTGACTAACATGGAATAACAGTAAATTGCAAAGGTGTCTGGTATAACATTTATCACCTCCCATGTAGGCAGCGGTGATGAAAGTTCTTGAGGTTATGGTTTAGAACTATCAGGCAAACTGCTCACTTCCAGGCCAAGCTTTATGTTGAATAAAGAAGTTGTGGGATGCACCTAATAGATGCTCAGCCTTAAAAGAAAAAAGGTCTCAAATTATGGCACAAAAGAGGGACAAATGGCCATCCTCCCTGTATTATTTTGTTTCTTTTCAAAATAAAATATGGTGTGGGAGTCATAAAGCCATAGCAGAGGCTTGTAATATTGCAGGGTGCCCCCTGACCTCGGCTGACCAGCACTCCGAGCTTTACAATGTATTGGAATGTATTGACCTTAAATGGAGTTGTGTTTCCTCTGGGCAGTGATGACCCTATATGGTGATGTGTGTAATAAAAGCCTTGACCGGATGAGGTAACGTGAGACATTGGCAAACGGCCATGCGGCTGGAAAGAACAAAGGAGAATAAATCGGGGGAGAGCAGAGAAAGGAGCTGCCCTTACCATCATGAAAATATAACTGGCTCTCTGTGTCATTTTTCTATGCTGTGCGCCATTTAATGACGGCTGGACTCCGTCAATATGGAACAGAGCTTCCTCTGCAAAACAAAGTACAGTGGTGCCTCAGGTTAAGTATTTAATTCATTCCAGAGGTTTGTTCTTAACCTGAAACTGTTCTTAACCTGAAGCATCACTTTAGCTAGTGGGGCCTCCCACTGCTGCCGTGCCGCCGGAGCCCGATTTCTGTTCTTATCCTGAAGCAAAGTTCTTAACCTGAAGCATTATTTCTAGGTTAGTGGAGTGTGTAACCTGAAGCATATGTAACCTGAAGTGTATGTAACCTGAAGCGTATGTAACCTGAGGTACCACTGTATTTTGTTATGTCTCTGACCTCCCACCTGACCCCCTCCCCCAACGATGATGCCACTCTATAATCTTGTGGAAGAACTTTTATTATTATTATTATTATTATTATTATTATTATTATTATTATTATTATTTATATGATGCCCATCTGGCTGGGTTGCCCCTGCCACTATGGGTAGTTTCCAACAAAGTATTGCAAAAAGTTTTTGCTTCTGCGCTTACCTGCATTGGGGTCACTTTTTTCAAGCAACACTCTTCTATTATGTTGGACTATCTTTTCTTTAAATTGAATGGGCTCTCAACTAATGAAATAGTGACTTCCTTTGTATATTGGTTGAGCAGGTAGTAAGCAAGCAGGCTGTATAAATTTCAAACCATCAGGAGCCCCAGAACACAAGCTCTCCTGATGTCTACCCAACTGCCTATGCCAACCTGCTAAAACATTTTTAACTTCCTTCTGTTTCCCTGACCAAATTCAAGTTGTACAAAGTGTTCCTTACAGTCTTCACAAAAGCAGCTGGGTAGGACATTGAACAACCAACTGCATATCAGCACCCATTAGGAAAGTTCTGATTATTCAACATGAATGGCTACACTACTGGGCCGAGGGGGGGGGGCAGGGAGGTAATTGAAAGTGCAGAGTGCATTTCACATTACAGAATATGAATATTTATTTATTCCACTTTTCCATCATATTGGCATTCAGGTCAGCTTACAAAAATTAAACTGCCAACACAATTCCTAAAGTGGTTTAGCAGTCAATCCCTCTTTCCAGAGTACTCTGAAACTGAACCTTTGTAATAGAAATAGCCTCCTAGCACTCTCAGAAAACTACAGTTCCCAAGATTATTTGGGAAAGGAGTTATGACTGTTTAAAGCACAATAAAGCTGTATTAAATATATAATGCAATTGGAGCTATAATAACAGCCTAACTACAAGTGAGGGGAGGGGGAGAAGCCTGCTATTTTCCTAATTAACGGTGGTATCTGCATATAAAAATACTAATCAGTGGGATGTCAATTGGCCGTACTACATTTGTTGCTGATGTGAGCAACATACCTTTCTGTACTTCAGACATTTTATCCTTCTTCCCAGGCAAAGCTTTGTTCAACATGTTTTTCCTCCTCCTTTGCTTTTTGCATAGTGTGATTTGTTAATACCCAGCAAGATAGAAGAATCTTATTTGAAACACTTCATTGTATTTTATATTAAAATCCAAGAAATCCTAAGCCAGTTTAATGCATAGAAATGTGGTCAAATTTGCATCTTCTGCTTTGTAATCAGCCATGTTATTGTCTGTTACTCTCAGCTGAATCTTCTGTCAGAAGCAATACCTCTATCAATCTATCAAGAGACCCAAGCTTTAAGGTTTCCTCATTGAAAGTTCCTATTAGCATCACTGCCCAGAGACTACAGTACATATATTATTTAAGACTACACAGTGCTTCGAGCCACCTCCCATGTCAAATGACAAGGATATGCTATTTTATTTTCCTTAGGTCCACAGTTTTACAACCTTATAATTTACTTTCTTAAAGCACTGGAAGAACAAATCTCTGTATGGATCAATGATAACTTATGATTACTTATTTTTATTTACCTCTTTTAATTTATTTATCATTCATCATCTCATGAACATTTAGTTGATGTTGCTTATATTATCACTGAGTTTGAGGAGCTTTTCATACTATGCACTGTGAATAATCAGCTCTGACAACAAGCCAACTTTAGAGAAATTAAATTATTGAAAGAGAGAGAGGTTCGCATGCTCACACACCTTTGTCACACTTGTGATTATATAGTTCTGGAAAGCCAGCTACTTTAAATGAAAATTAAAAAAAAAACCCAGGCATTCATCATATCATTAACTGGTTGTTAAGAGTTGGTCTACATAAGATACAAGTCACGGGCATAAGCATTCATAGGGAAGGTTTTCCAGTCCTTCAGCAGCAAGCCAAATTGTTCAGGAGAATGTCCCAAGTGATGCCTGCAATGAGTTACAACATGCATGTTCCACATTACTGGAGGCCATTTGTAAAGGCAGGTAACTTCCCACAGAATAGGCAGGGTTTACATATTGATCTCTACTACCAGGGACCTGTAATGTATGGACTAGCTCTCAATTAAAAAATAATAAAAGGTTTGAAAAAGGGTTGCTGATGTAAACGACAGAAGTTGCATTGGAAAGTGGGGAGATGCAGCTATGAAACCTGCCATCTCAAAACCTGTAAATGTGAATTATGGGAGCACCTAGTATATTATTTTATGGTGTGGATAATTTACTCAAAGTCTAGGTCCATAAAGCCAGACCAGTGTTCCATCTGTATATCAGATATATATCAGCAGGTCTAAAAAGTAATCTCCCAGGGCCCAAAGCAAAGGTCTTGCCTAGCCTTTTTTGCAAAAGTATGCCAGGAAAAGAGATTTAAAAATGAAATGAAATGAAAGATAATGGAGCATTTTGTATAAAGAACTATACATGGCAACATCTTAATTGGCCTTTAGTCTTCCAACTAGGGATACATTCAAGTTCAAAAAGGTAATTGGTCATGCATGCACACAGAGCTACAAACTTGAGATGTGACACAATTTCATTATACATTGAATCCAACCAACAAGAGTCCATAATGCAATGGAGAGGTCATAACCCAGAAAAGATAAAATGATGGCCATTCCAAGGGATGCCAGCATGTGCCTTTGTATGAAGGTCAAGTGGTATTATATTCCCCAAAATACTTTCTCTAAAGGAGATCAAAAGAGTCTATTTTCAAAGCAATATATTGGGATTAAGCTAGGTCACGATGCTGCTTTGAAAGAGACCTGTGATGCATGATGACTTCTGTTGTCCCCTTCCTTGTTTGGAGTCATTTCCCCCCCCCCATGCCACTCTTGACTCTTATTCACATCACTGTTCTATCTTCTCTCCTCTCTCATTTTAATCCTAGGGACAACAATATCTCAAAGACATCTATCTGCTGCAAGTGACATTGATATCTATGACACAAGGAGGGAGATGCAGCAAGCACCAGCATAACTGCCCTTAAGTTTCTTTGTCTTGTGGCTTAGATACATATTTAATGCTGGGCTGAAAGGAAATTGCCATGTGGTATGACATCATGTGGGACTCAAAACTGCAGTACAATCATAAGAAGCAGACATCATGGCTGCTTTGTTAAAACTTGCACAGTGTTTCAGTTGCATCGGTACAAGTGCAAAACTGACAAAATGAATATTTTCTACTTTTTTATAAGGAGAGGCAGCTGGTTCCCACCTCTCTTTTTCATTCCTATTTATGGGGATATCAGAGGGGACATTCTTACTTGCGATTGGTGCCTGTTTCTCAAGAAGTGCCATCTTTTCCTTCACGAGACAAAGGTGATTATGGGCCAAGGGGATAATCAATTAAATTGCTCTATTAAACGGTATTCCCAAGTTGATAGTGCATCTGAAAATAAAATGTTAGGCATCATATACATATGAAAACTGGGTCCAGTGTTTCCAATTTAAAGGAATTACTCTGAAAAGCTTGTGAAATTCAAGTTAAATTTCTCACAGGGGATTTAAGTATACTTTCTGTTGTGGTTTCATCCCCTCATAAAATTGCAAGAAGCTAGTGCATTCCTTTGGAAATAAACATTATGGTAATGGCATACAGTATAATGCCAAGTACCACTGAGCTAAAAAGAATACATCACAATTAGGTTTTAGCAAGTCTTTAGAGCAAATCTTTAAAATTCTTACTTCAGGAAGCCAGTCTGCTTACTTGGCTTCCTCATTAGGCATATGCATTCAGTTTAAGTTGCTATTATAAATACAGTGTATTCAAAACTGTTCATTAAAAGAGAATTTTCCCAGAGATTTTGTATATCATTGAATATTTTCATGTTAATTATTGCTTTTTGATGGACTGTGTACCTTGAAAGCATTAATGGGGAAGGTTCAGTGAAGCAAGGTACGTTATAATTATGCTAGAATAGTCACTATGGAATGGACCATTCTTCTGGAAGGGTTTCTAATATAAATGGCCAAATGCTAAGCATATCATGGAAAGACAGTGAAGATTCATCTGGGACTAAGTGAAATGAAATGGACCCACTGTTAAGCACTGGCTTCCTACTTCAAAACCTACTGTCCTACATCCTCTGGGGATGAGGTCCATTGTTTTCACTGCTGCCACCTTGTGGTTTTATTGCTCTGTGATTTTACTGTGAATTCTATTGTTGTTGTTGGATTTTATTTTAGTATGACATTGTTAATTTTGGTTTTAATGTGTATGCATTTTTTTGCCCAGGGACTTTTGGCTAAATGGCAGGTTATAAGTGTTCCTGATAAAAGAGAGTAAGCAAATAAGAGGTATATTATTGTCCACTGAGAGAAAAAGTGTGGTGGACTAGACAGGACTTTGGTTTGATCTAGTAAATCTATACCTCAATCCCAAAACTGTTCTCAGTAGTAAAAGCTTCTCAGAGATCTGGGAAATCAGCAACACCATACTATCCTTATTAAGCTCTACACAGAAGCTACCCACCACCTGAACTCCAGAACTCATTCAAAACTGGTTTTCTCCAAGAGTTTAATAGTGACCACATGCCGATAGTGAAATCCTATACATGTCTAGTCATAAGTAAGCCTCACTGGCTTCAGTGAGACTTAATCCTAGGTAAATTTGTTGTATAGGACTGCAAATTTACCATAACCACCTTTGCAGAAAAGCCAGATTAGATATAAACAGAGCAGTGTGTGTGTGTGTGTGTGTGTGTGTGTGTGTGTAGTCAAATTTAAGGATTCATTCAGAACTGGACAGGCCACAGCCTTAGTCACTATGGGAGTGGGGAATAAATCCCTTTCAATGATGCATTCATGACTGCATTTTCTTTAAGACACTAACCTTTCTAACCGGCTTGACTAGTAAGAATATGAAAAGTTTGAACACACATGTTGTCAAAATATCCAATAGCCTTTGTGCTACCAGTAAGTGAAACTGAAACATATCCAACTGATAGTCTGTTGTACTGACTGCTGGGTGGCGCTTTGCAACAGCTGAAGCATCCAAGTCACAGCACATGCAACTTATGTGATTTTGCAATTTTCAATGAGATGCATATCCTCTTTTTAAAAATAAAAATACTTTCTGGAACTCAGAGCTCACATTCTCCATCAGATATCATGCATATTACTGTTGCTGTGTGTGTGGATTTTGTTTGTATGTTTGCTTGCTGTTTTATGCAGTGGGCTTCATTATGAACTTGGTTGAAATTCAGAAGAGTTAAAGATTTAGTGAGTCTGTTTACTTTTAAATTCTCCCTCAACAATAAATAATATTACTGCAAAAATGTAATCTTATGGTTGAGTGGGGGTGGAAAGGCTAGCTTGAGGGAGTATTTTAACCATGCTGTTCATATAGGTATCACCTGAATAACATGTTCAAAATGCTAGAAATGAGGCATACAAAGTATGTACACACAGGTTAAGTTAAATGTTTTAAAGCAGCCCCACTTGAACATGTTAGTGATTAAGTATGTGTAATCATAAGTCTGATTAACAGTATGATTGCCACTTTAGATGTAGCTACATGGGGACAGTTTGAGATGGAGTAGAGATTCAATTTTGTTTGTATTTTAATGAGGACCAACCCAATTCACACTTTTTGAACCAATTATTATTCAAAATTTGTACTTCTCTGAATTTTGTGATGCAGCCAAAAAAAATGCACAGAAATGTACATATTAAGGGAAAGTGTGCAAAAAAATAATAATGTAGGAGGTGGTGAAAATAACATACAAAAATGAATTATATCAGGAAGAAAGTGCTTGCAAAAATGTGCATATTAGGTATTGCATGCAAAAAAAATGCCTATTTAGGAGAAATTCACACTAAATCATAGATGAATTTTCATAACTTGATTTCAAATTGTTGTGTAAGTGTGGGAAACTGAATTTAAGATTTTTAAAAACACACACAGAGAGAGAGAGAGAGAGACTAGAACTGACTGATTCATTCATCCCTAGGTGTAGTTCTACATATTTCTGTTAAGCAGCTTTCTGTGCAGTTGTGACAATTTTAATTATGTCAGTGCAAGTTCTGGGGAGAAGAGGTGTTTGTGAAAGTGTGGTTGAAATTGCTGCAGTCACATAGGGAGCTATAATATTTATTTTCACCACTACCCCCTAATGAGGGGACTATGGGGTCTTGGTTTATAGATGAAATGGAATAGCTGAGGAGGATAATGCCAATATGTCCAAATTTGGTTTAGCTTTTCTAGCTCATAAACATCACACCTAATCAAGCAGTAGAGTGGAATTATCTGTAGCAAAACAATGTTTAACCAGAGGGTTACTTCACATAGGGACGCGAGTGGCGCTGTGGGTAAAAGCCTCAGCGCCTAGGGCTTGCCGATCGAAAGGTCGGCGGTTCGAATCCCTGCGGCGGGGTGCGCTCCTGTTGTTCGGTCCCAGCGCCTGCCAACCTAGCAGTTCGAAAGCACCCCCGGGTGCAAGTAGATAAATAGGGACCGCTTACTAGCGGGAAGGTAAACGGCGTTTCCGTGTGCGGCTCTGGCTCGCCAGATGCAGCTTGTCACGCTGGCCACGTGACCCGGAAGTGTCTTCGGACAGCGCTGGCCCCCGGCCTCTTGAGTGAGATGGGCGCACAACCCTAGAGTCTGGCAAGACTGGCCTGTACGGGCAGGGGTACCTTTACCTTACCTACTTCACATAGATTACACATAGTGAAGAAGACAACAGCTGCCTCCTGACATGATCCCATCCAGCCCAGAACCAGAATCAGTTAGCCAAGAAGAGACTGACAGACTGGAGGTCTTACAGCTGCATCTAGCCAAAGGTTTTTTTTGTTGCTCTAAGAGACTCTGGGGCCTAGTTGCCCTAGAAGCTGTCAGCTTGAGTGGAAATACTATGGTTATTCTCCTCCCATTAGTCTGATGAGACTTACCTTAAACTGTACAGTGGTACCTCAGGTTTAGAACTTTATTCGTTCTGGAGGTCCGTTCTTAACCTGAAACTGTTCTTAAACTGAAGTACCACTTTAGCTAATGGGGCCTCCTGCTGCTGCCATGCCGCCGAAGCACAATTTCTGTTCTCATCCTGAAGCAAAGTTCTTAACCCAAGGTACTCTTTCTGGTTTAGTGGAGTTTGTAACCTGAAGCGTATGTAACCTGAAGCATATGTAACCCGAGGTACCACTGTACATCATTTTGATTATCTTCGTCTGTCCCCCTTCACCTTTGCTGCATTATTCCTGTTCTGTGTTTTCTGACAGCTTTTCCCTGCCTTGGTGACTCTGCTTTCCCATAAAGTTCTCTTTTTCAACAAATCACCTTGGGCTCCTCACATCTCATTGACTGTTCATATATATATATATATATTCAAAAAGCAAGGTTTGCTAGTGGTGATATCTCTTTAAAATATCTAGCATGGCTAGATTTGGAGAGGAAAAAACATTAGAGAGCCCAAAAAGAGAAAAAACAAACACACACACGATGATAGATGATAGATAGATAGATAGATAGATAGATAGATAGATAGATAGATATGTTTTGTTGCACAAGAGCACCACACTCACTTTAACTGCACAATCTGCATTTGCCAATATTTGATTGAATCCTGAACTTCCCTCAGTCTGTGGACAGAGCCAGATGTGCTCATCTTTTAGTCCTTGATCAGTTGTAATGGCGTCTATGCTAAAATTAGCTACCAGCTAAGGAACGACAGTATTTGAAGCAGCTATATACAGCTCATAGAATGCTTTGAGCTTCTTTAAAGGCACATGATTCAGTTCTTTTGTCAGTGGTAAGCAGGCTAGGGTGGAACAGCACAATCCTAACCACAGGTGCTGAGAAGTAAAGGTAAACAGAGGCGAAGCAACCTGCTCCAGTACCTGGAGTGGTGCTCATCCCAGGGAGCATGGCGCACTGCCTGCAGGGAGTGTGGTGCGTGCCCTGGGGGGTGCCGCTGATCGGGGGTCAGCATTTTGTCACCCCTCCTTTGGAATGGCACCCGGGGCAGGCTGCCGCACCCCCCCCCCGAACGCCCCTGAAGGTAAAGGACCCCTAGATGGTTAAGTCCAGTCAAAGGCGACTATAGGGTTGTGGTGCTCATCTCGCTTTGAGGCCAAGGGAGCCAGCGTTTGTCTATAGACAGCTTTCCAGGTCATGTGGCCAGAACGACTAAACTGCTGCTGGCACAATGGAACATTGGGGTGGAAACCAGAGTGCAAGGAAACACTGTTTACCTTCCCGCTGCAGCAGTACCTATTTATCTACTTGCACTGGCATACTTTCAAACTGCTAGTGAGAAGTAAGTACTATTGAGCTCACTGACACATTTCTGAGGAAATAGGTTCAGAAACTGTATAAAGCCATTGGACATGCCACACAAATACAGACTGTGAACCCCTTCCATAAACTACGCAGCAGTTTTCACAAAGAAGTGAGAAAGACACTGTCGGGGAGTTAAGCAACTGGATTTGGGGTGGTGGCAAGATGGAATGAAAAGCATACTTAGGCAGGAGGACATTTGACTGGATAATTTTAGAATTTTATTTTTTAAGTACATTTTAAGGCTCAAGAGAAGATGGGATAGGGAGTTAAGAGTGAAGGACATAGCAAGGACACTTTCAACATGCCACAAGCTGCCCGTGATAGCAAGATATGCATTTAAATGAATAAATTGCAGTTAGAGCATCTTGTCTAATGAACCTTTGAGCACCGAGAGATGAATGCAATCTCCATGCGAAGTAATGCTCATGTATTTGTGCTATAAGAGCCAATAAGAACAGTGAATATTATTTGGCTTTATTTATTTGTTGAGTTATAATATTGTAGATGACACAGCCTAATACACAGAAGCAGACATACTCCTTCTTGCTCTGGAGAAGCTTACGGTCTAAATTTCAATTTCTGCTGAATATGATACTGTACAGCCAGCCATTTCCAATACATTAGCACCACTGGTTCATTTCATGTGGCCACTAACAAAGGCTGCAGATGGTAATGAGTTCTGGCTGCTACAAACTTGGGTTGGATTTTAAACGTTGACCTGAGGTGAAAGGTTTTGTCTCTAATTACCAATCCCTTATGACTGCAGCTCCCCCAACTCCTCTGTTCTGTTCAGTAACTTCAGCTGTTGTGAAATGTCATATGTCAAGAATTACTGGACTGAACCGTCACCTTTTAAACTCAAGTGATTTCCTATATACATCGTAGCACTGAGGCGAGGAAGTTAATGTACCATACCTCTCCACAGACATCAGCTCTACGGCCTCATGCTATAGAAGCACTGTGCATTTTTATTATGTCCTATGTAAATTAAGGGTGCCTTGAATTAAATCAGATTGGCCTCTGAGTATAAAAGTTAAAGATCAGCTTTCCTGGAATTAATCCAAGAAATGTTCAAAGATGCAGTCTTTTAGGACACCTAATTAAAGCCATTCCTCCATCGCAGTACATGCCTCTAGTAAAGGACTGCGAATTGGGAAGGGATCCTGGGACAGAAGTATTTCATCTGTTGAGATACTATTGAGATCTATAATACTGCAAAGTTATATGTGTCTACCCAGAAGTAAGTCTCATTCAGTTCAGTGAGTCTTACTTCCAGGTAAATGTCTATATAATTGAAGCCTAAGAGTAAAACCCACCACTTTTCCACCACCATACTCACAGTCACAAGCCCCATGAAGTGAATGAAGAAATGTCATGCAGAAACCATGATTCCTGAACCATGGAAGTCCCTGGTTGTCTCATTGTGCCTCCTACTTCAAGTCACAAGGAACAAAGAGAAGTATTAGAAGTGAAGGAAGGAAACTGGACTGAGGGGTTTCTAGGGATTACTTTTTCTCAGAGCTTTAATAGAGTTGTTAGTGCGATATGCAGATGATATAGTCATAATAGCCAAAAGTCTACAAGAAATGCTGGAAAAACTGAACCAAGAATCAAAAAGGTAGGACTGAAGATGGCTCTAGCCAAGACTAAAGGAATGTTCAAAGAAGAGCATAATATACAATTAGAAAATAAAGCAATACAGCAAGTTGAAGAATACATCTATGGGGGGGGGGAATCACTCTGGGAGAGAAAACTGAACAGTGAGAATAAAGTGAAGGGAAATTTAGCTTCATAATGAAAAAATATAAATATTTCCCTACACCTGAAAGCTAAAGTGTTCAATATGTGCATATGGCCTGTGATGTGTTATGGAGTGGAGAATTGGGCCATGGTACAGAGCAACATAAGGGACATGGGTGGCGCTGTGGGTTAAACCACAGAGCCTAGGACTTGTCAATCAGAAGGTTGGTGGTTCGAATCCCCACAACGGGGTGAGCTCCCGTTGCTCAGTCCCTGCTCCTGCCAACCTAGCAGTTCGAAAGCACGTCAAAGTGCAAGTACATAAATAGGTACTGCTCCGGCGGGAAGGTAAACGGCGTTTCTGTGCGCTGCTCTGGTTCACCAGAAGCGGCTTAGTCATGCTGGCCACATGACCCAGAAGCTGTACGCCAGCTCCCTCAGCCAATAAAGCGAGATGAGCACTGCAACCCCAGAGTCGGTCACGACTGGACCTAATGGTCAGGGGTCCCTTTACCTTTACCTTACAGAGAAATATTAACAACTTAACATGTCATGAAATGCACGATCTTAGGAATATTATGAAAAGATAGAAACAACTAATGGAAGAAAAGTGTTAGTATGGTGATCCTACAATTCAAAAGACCAAGGGGACAAGCACCTATGCAGTTGGTGGGTGATCTAAAACTATCAGCAAGGCTTATATGATACAAGAAGCAAACAACAGAAAACTATGGAGAAAATTTAAATAAGTTTATATCCGCCTATGGTTGAGAGATGCTGCAAAAGAAGGAAGGAAGGAAGAAAGGAAGGAAGGAAGGAAGGAAGGAAGGAAGGAAGGAAGGAAGAAAGAAAGAAAGAAAGAAAGAAAGAAAGAAAGAAAGAAAGAGTGCACTTGAATGCTATAAATTCATTATCACATTCAGAGACATGGGATGAACATCATTTGTATCTTCATATTCCAAAGGTCACACTACCTTAAATGGGGTTAAGTTTGATGACTGCTGGAAAGCTTCAGCTGGTGCAGAATGTTCTGACTAACTTATAAAACAACAATGAACATTTCATTTATGAGTTACTTTTCTAATGTATGAAAAGAACACCGACATTTACCACAAGCCATTAAAATCAAATAGTCTTTATTTAAATAAATGTGTGTTTAATAATTTTAAATGATGATTCTACGTGATTTTAGCATATTTCCCCAACCCCCCCCCCAAAATAGTTTTAAAAATCCCTGCCAAGAATCATGTAATGCCCCAGACTTTGTTGTAGAATTCAGGCAGTGACTGGAACACCAGCCAGCAGTCAGACTGTCCATGGACTGAATCCTTGAGAGCTTGTGATTCCAAACTCCAAACATTGTCTGTAACCAATAAAGTTGTGGCCTTATTAAACCCACATCAGCCTCCTCGTAAATAATTTCTCCCTTATATCACACCGTTACTGTGCATGGGCAAACAAATTAACCCACTAAACCTGACAAATAAATATAGATAAAGTATGACGGTGATCAAGACAGGCTTTAATAAACAAGTGTGTTGAGCAAAGACAGAAAGGGTAGGAGGAAGAAAGTGAGGATACCCAAGAGGAAACAGTTCCAAACCTAAGGGGTGGATGGTGTCAAATGTTTTTAAGAAGCTGTTGCCTAACATTTCTTCGTGTCTAACTTAATAGTAATAGTATTATATAATTTTAAAATATAATGCGAATTTCTAATATCAATAATGGATTGTTTCCAGTGCATATCCTGCTCAGATTGAAGTTAGTAGACATGACTGACAGATTTACTATTTTCAGCAGGCCTACTCTGAATATACCGTAACTTAATTAGATACAGCAAAATACCACTCAAGTTCTTGTTCAATGTCAGAACTCAAATTTTGAAATCCAAAATCCATGCTTCTAAGTAGGCTCGTTGGGTTGTACCCAATATAGTGCTAAATAAGTTGCCCCTTTAGCACAAGGATTTGCAATTGTGCAAGAGAACTTTCTCCCCTCTCCTCCCTCTGTGTGTCCCCTAAATCTGTTCTGGGTTTCCCCCCAAACTCTCCAGAGCAGATTTGAGGAAGTTGCCTGGTGCGAGTGGGGGAGGAAAGGAGGGAACGTTTCCTGGCACAGGAGTAAATCATTGAATTGGATCCCACCCATCATTTTCCGTATTTCAAATCCAATTAACATACAACCCCTTCTCCCTCATGCTCCATGTGATATTAATTGCATGAAGGAAAAGAAGAGGGCTATGCCCACTGGCCTGATCCCTACTATCATGTGCCTTCCCTCACTGATCACATTGGAAGAACATCTGTAACAGGGAAGCCTGCTGGACATATGAGAGCTTCTCCCCGTGATCTGCAACCCTGATCAGGGTTTCAAATCATGGAAGAAGCCTGTATATGTGCAGCAGATGGCCCTGTTACCAATCTTTCCGTCTGTGTGGACTTTGGGTATGGTCAGGCCCCACAGAGATGGAAGTATGAAGAATGATCACATGGAGGACAAGAAGTGAGAAATGGCTGTTTGAATTTTATTAAGTGTTCACTTCTAAAATCAAAGAAACCATAGCAGCCTGTCACCAAGAACTTACTGCTAAAAGGAGAGGAGACTTGTTCCGGTCTCTGAAACTTCTATTGTGTGTATAAGGAGATAACTCTACTTCTTTGTTCTATTTATATTATAGCCTTCCTGTCTGTCAGAGTTTACTTTAACATTTCAAATCAAAATTATGCTCATCCTTCTGCACTGATAAAAATACATAAGTGTCAGCTGGACAGAACTCATTTCATACAAACGTGGAGAGCATCTTTAAACAGCTTTGCTGGTCAACTCCTTCTTCACATTAATCACCATTTTAAAAGGGCAGAAAGCAAACACCATTCTAGTGTGCTATGATCCATCAAAGAAAACGATTATATCTACATTCATCCATTGGTGTAACAAGGGTAAAATAATTACATAGACAACACATTTTTTATTCATTTGTATATAAAATACTGCCATAATATAAACACAGTATTTTAGACAGCTGTTTTCACCCCATTCAATTAAAACACTGCACCTTCATTCAATATATGGGGTAGCCTGACCATTGTAGTCCATGCCTTGGTAACCTCAAGGCTGGATTACTGCAGCATGCTCTGTGTAGGGCTATCCTTGGCCCTGGTCTGGAAGTTCTAGATAATGCAGAATGCAGCAGCTAGACCGCTGATGGGGCACATAGCACCAACATGTAACACCTTTGTTAAAACATCTGGACTGGCTGTCCTTGTATTTCTCAGCCAGGTTCACCAATGTTTCCACTGTGGCCTCCACAGTCACTTACGGACTCATTGTTAAAACCATGTTTATGGAAGACAATCTTACTCGGCTCGGCTACGAGTGATCACCAAAGAAGAAAAAGAAGAGCCAGGTTCAAGGTCCTTATATTAATTTATAAAGACCTCAACAACCCTTATATCCAGGTCAAACACTGAGATCATCTGCCAGGAGCATCGTAGGTCATCCCCCAAATCAGCAAGGCTCATCTGAAGGCAACAAGAAACCAAGCATTTGTGTTATTGTTCCAGTTGTGTGGAACACTCTGCCAATAGAGATTCAGCATGTGCCTTCTTTTGTAACCTTTAAAAGCCTGCTGAAAGGCTTATGTGGGCAATTAAGACAACACATTTCTGTAACAGTCGATGATCTTCAGTTTTATGTTTTTGTGTTTTTTATTGTATATAAATATATCATTTTTAAATAAAAAAATCAATGATGGCAATATACAAACATGGTTTTTATATACAAATAATAAACAATATTTCTCCAGCAATTGGAGACTTCCATTTTCTTCTGTATCATAGTTTGTTCTAATAATACTCAGTTTTACAAAATAGGGCATTATTTTGTCACTAGCCATAAAAAATACTGATGCAAACTGAATGACATTGTTAATACATATCTGTTGTTGGGAACACTATTAACAAATAAATCAATTGTTATTTTTTAAAAGAAAGTATAAGCAAAACCTGCAGTCATCCAGGTTCCTTAGTTTCCTGTTTGAAGACTATAGAAAACAGGAACATAGGGAGCTGTTTTATACTGAGTCAGACCACTGATCCATCTAGCTCAGGATCCTCTACATTGACTGGCAGGTTTCCTTCCCAACCCTACCTGAGATGCCAGGGATTGAATTTGGGACCTTCTGCATACCAGGCAGGTGTTCTACCACTTAGCTATGCCCCTTCCCCTGATGACTGATCCATGCTTCAGATAACCTGAAGCTCTAATTTTACTAACTTAATGAGACAGCATAATTTGCCCTTGCTGAGAATGGGACTCAAGTAATGTTGCATCATCCTAATAGGAAATTTCAGCATGGCAACAAATGAATAAAGCCTGATCATTTAACCAACCTGAAATCAATTTAAATCAGTAATATACTTCTATGTTCTCCTTTCCTCTTGGCAAAAGAAGCTCACTGATCGATACCGGGAAAGACTGGAGGGTTTGCATGTTGAATACTAGTTAAATAGAAAGTTGGTCCATCTACTTCAGTGTTGGTCAGACCAGACTGACAGTGGCTTTCCATGGTTTCAGGCAACACTTTTTCCCAGCCTTACTTGGAAATTCAAGGGATTGAACATGGGAACTTCAGCATGTAAGGCAAATGCTCCACTATTGAGCTATATTCCCTCCCAAACCTATATTTCAAAACTTACAGGTTTTTAAGGTAAAGCATTGACCTTGGCTTTACTTCAGCCAACATTTACTGTCCCTTTAAATAACTTTTGATAACTTGCCTTAGGCAAAGTCAATAAACTGCTAATGTAGCCCTGAAGAGCACCAAACAGACTAAACAAAGTCTGTGAATTATAAGAGAATCACAGGAAATCCTTGTTGGAAATCTACCTGTACATTCTAATCTGTTCTTTCCATCTGTGTTCTAGGAAGACAGAGAGAATAGGGATCAAACCTTTAGTTCAGTAACCATGTACAGTGCTACTTTTTAGTTGCTGTCAGTCCACAAGTATTAAACCTCTCAAACCGATCAACCTAGATTTCACCCACAGAGCTTTTACAATATTATGTTATTTCAAAACACCAACAATTATTCTTAATTTAAAGAAGACTGGAACAGTGTGTGGACATCTTCAGAGTTTGCTTGTTTAATGCAAATCACACTAGAGTCCTGTTCACTTGCTTTATGTGGATATTTTAATTATTTTAATTTGTTTGTTAAAACAAAAAAACAGAACACAGAGAGAGAGAGTGATATTTTTTTCCAAGGAGTAAGCCAGGATTAAGTCATTTAGAAATTCTACATTTTTAATAGATGGATTGGAACTCACAAGTAAAATATTAGTAAACTGAGGTTTTTCATTGCACCAACATGGTACTACTTTTTTGTATTAAATAAGAGAAATTACCAAATATCATTGTTCAGGGGTCCCAAAGGTGTGCTCAGAGTTTAGGAGAGCTGCTCCTTCTTTCATCCAGGAGCACAGATTACACTCCTTTATCTCTTCACTGCAGATCTGAGAAGCCCTCTTCAACATGAAGGTGAGTAGCTGACCTAACCTACCACACCCACCAGTCCCTAAACTCCTCAGCTTATCCCTGTCCTTTCCATAATTTTCTCAGAGAGTTATAAAGCATCAGCAGGTATGTGGAAACCTGAAGCCTCTCATCAGCCCCATCTTTACCCACTTGCAGCCCAGCTCAGTTGATTATTAGCTTCTTCAACAGACCAAACTATATGAAACTGGAGAAAATAGTAATTCACCTTTATGATTCTATTCTGAACACATCCACAATTTCCTTACTTGAATTCCTATTCACGTAATCATTTTTACTAGGCCCAGGGTGAAGTGGCCCCTGATTGTTCTTCTAAATGTAAATATCACTGGATAGCATATGATTACATAAGCTAGCAGATTTGGCTGAGTTTGATGCGGACTGATCAGTGATCAGGGAACAATCAGGATATATGCATGGTGAATCAAAAAGGCAGCCGCTGATTCAGCAGTGTGCCTGGTTACTAATATCCCATTGTCCTAAAAGGTAATTGTGAGTCAGACAGAACTAGTGAATCGGAGAGGAAGGAACAGAAAGGTGACAGAGGCCTGTCTGAGATGACATGCTGAAGGGGCGAGTGTGTGAGTGTGCATGTGCCTGTGGTTACATGTGAGTTTGCACATGAAAAGCTGTACTTGCTTTGGGGTCTGTCACCACCAGCAAACACAGGTGTCAACTTGAATAAAATATTGGGGGGGGCAAGTAAGACCTGCCCTGCATAATCGATCACATGATGTGGCACACACATACTATTTGAATGGCAATGCCCATTAACTTGGGGGGGGGCTGGGCCCCTCAAATATTTTATTGGGGTGGCAAAGACCCCTTGGACCCTCGGAGTTGGCTCCTATGGCAGCAAATCAAATAACCAAAAAATGTTCTCCACCCTTGTACTAAGCTATAGTTTAGTGTGATGAGAATGAGTCCATGCAATCTTCAGGTTCATTTACTTCCTGCTCCTCCTGTGGTGCATTTCCCCCCTCTTTTTGTTTAATCACAGTTTGCTGTGTCATCCAAACTGTAAACCTGTAGTTAATATTAAATATGATGTATTTGAAACCATGGTTCATTCAGCTGTGTTGTTTAAATGGCACACCAAACAGTAGTAAACTAAATCTGGAAGTGAAGAAGTGGGGAGGGAAGGGGAGAAGAAGAGAAGAAGCGTTTGGACTTGATATCCCGCCTTTCATTCCCCTTAAGGAGTCTCAAAACGGCTAACTATCTCCTTTGCCTTCCTCCCCCACAACAAACACTCTGTGAGGTGAGTGGGGCTGAGAGACTTCAGAGTAGTGTGACTAGCCCAAGGTCCCCTAGCAGCTGCATGTGGAGGAGCGGGGACGCGAACCCTGTTCACCAGATTACGAGTCCACTGCTCTTAACCACTACACCACGCTGGCTCTCTGAAGGGAAAGGAAGGGGAGGGAAGGGGAGGGGAGAAGCACAAATATGAGGCTCACCTGGGTATCTTCTTATCACACTAAACTATGATTTAGTATGGTATCCAAAGACAGCTTTTGACAGCGGTATAAAGGGAAAATGGCAGAGCAGCTCTTGTGAGAACCACAAAATTATGCTGGGAAAATGCAGGAAACTGAAACATAGTATTAGCAGCTATTTTCACTGAGCAGAAGTTTACTGTCTCCAAACGTGGGACAAATTGTCCATGTGCTTGGACAGTCTTTGTGTTCAGAGACAGTGTGCTTCAATCTAGCAAAAGATGAGAATTAACTAAAGGCGACAGATAATGCCACCATGCCCTACTTGTGAATATCCCTGTAACATTTGGCTGGTTAATGGAGCAAGACAGAATGATTTTGGGGATTTTATATTCCAGTCCTTATTGTCCTTTCATATGTTTTGTATTAAAATACCATTTAGCATTTTTGCTGTGTGCCTTTCAAAAAAATAATAATAATGAATTTTGGATATGTCAGAATGGATCACACATCGTTGGATGATGATGATGACGTTGTATAATATTTAATCAGCAATCTCATATGTCAGGATTGTAATTCCCTTTTTTAATGACCAGATAGAGATGATGAAAATAATTAGTGCAATAATCAATCAAAAAGTGAAGATTTATTGCTGCGATAATAATTAGATGAAAATACTTGGTGAAGTATGTAGGTGGAAGAAAAGTTATTATTTTCTATTATTCTATTATAGATTTGCATTACAACTAATAATTTGGGGGGGATACAATAGAAGATGCTAAAGATGAAGTTATAAACACTCTTATATATGAACATGGCTCTTATCTAAATATAATTTTAAGTTGCAACCCTATAGGCACTCACCTCTGGATAAGTCCTATTGACCCTACTTATGAATAAGCATACGTGAATTCTAAATTAAATAGAACAACTTTGACTAAATATTTAATATTTAAACACTGCTTTCTTACTCAGAGTATGGGTATTTCTCTGGCCCAGCTCTTTCTGACCTTAAACTTTTATTTACTGCTTGGAATTCTGCTATCCATAATAGCCATCAAGGCTGGCACTTTGATTATGTAACTTCTTGATATTGCTTACTTCACTGGGTCCTATTATCTTCCATGTCCAATTTAAACATTTGTTTCTTATTTTTTAAAGTCCTGATGCTTGGGGCCTCTCTGTTGTCTTTGACCTATCACTACATACCATCTTTTGCTCTTTGCTTGACCACTGTTTTCTTTTTATTAAGTCTTAGCTTTCTTGCTGCATTTCACATCTCTGTCCTTTCCCTTAAACATCTGAAAATACTGAGTTTGCTCATCCTGCTAATATTCTGCTTATTTTTTACTCTTAAAAACTTTATTAAAACACACATTTTATCTTTGACTGTGTGTTTTTTTTAATTCCCATTCTATTTTCTATTTCAACTTGAATAAATAAAATCTCTCCATGGATTCACATTGTCCATGGGAAATATAATGTACCATGCTATTCTAGGTATGTGTACAACATTGTGTGAATATGCAGGCAAATAGGTAGGGGCTAGTCAAGGGCTGACTGAGGTTGGTGGGGCAGTGCCTTATTTGCCCAAATGGCTGAGCCTCCAGTGGTTGCATCCACTGAGGTGGCTGGGGAAAAGGAACAATAATGACTCTTCTCCATATTTTGAATATAAAAAATCTAGCAGTGATTCAGCACTGACTCAAAGACTGATCAAAACACAGGGGCTCCTGTGATGCATATAGCAGATGCCAAAATAAAGAAAATACTGTTTAGACTAGCAGAGTCAGAATTTAGTTTTCAGTGGTGCACACTAAGTAGAATTAATAGACGTCAAACTAGGTAGCATCACCTAGCTCCTGGAAGGCATGACCTCCAAAAGGTAAGTCTCATTTTCAGGTGTTAGAAGATTATCTTTTTCCTGTTTTAAAATACCACTCTGTGGTGGCTAAAATTAGCAGGCTCCATAACATACCATAGATATAGACAGGTTGCTAACTACTTTGAGACATTTTAGTCTCTCCTAGAAAAGGTAGTCCTCAACTCTGGGGTTGAAATCCCTTCTCTAACAATCCTAACCAAGGAATTGCTATTTTTACAACTGTCAAACAATGATTGATTTGAAATATCCAATGAATTGATGGTAGGCCTCTGGTTATGTATCATTTCAAAATTGGGGAATGGATGTCTGATCTGTTAGAGGTGAGAGAATGAAAGTCTTGTGTTGTTTTTTGCTAGCAGCAGGAAGAAAGCACCCTAGTGCTTTTCAGCTGCTTCAGTAAACCAATAGCAGTAATTTTTATAGCTTATTTAACATATGTGTGATATTGGGGACAATTAATAGCATAGTTAGAGTGATTGTTTAAATAGTTTCTGTTAATAGAAAATACATGCTATCTTGTTGAAATCCCCTTATCTCAACATCGTAAGTGCTAATGGTTGTCACCTTGTACTACTGTAATCAGTGACAGCATCTCCTAAAAGTTAATGAGCCATAGCACAACGAAAGCAATACAGTCTCCAAAGAAAGAACTAACATTATTCTTACAGTTGTATCTTTCCACAGTAGGCAGATGTAGCACTACATTGCCTTAAAGATGCTAAATTGTAGATTCATGAAATGTGGGTTTTTATTAAGCTGGAAAATTGCAACTGTATTTGCTCATGTAACTAGTTGCTACGTTATCTTAGTACTCTGGAACCACACTGCTGATCATTTGCCTGAAGTGTTTAATTCTTACACACACCCCATAAGTTATATTTGGCAATTGCTTGACTGAAGTATGCACTGTCTGCCGTTCGTTTGTGTGTTTAGTGGTTAAAGAAAACTGATTATTATTCTTTAAAAAACAATCTTCCTCAGCTGTTCAAGGTAGCTAGTGGGGAATGATAAAAAGCCAATAAAAATGACTATAGCAACTTAATCTTAAAAAAGCATATATACAAAATTATTATTATTATTATTATTATTATTATTATTATTATTATTATTTATTTATACCCCACCCATCTGGGTGGCTTCCAAAAGAATATTAAAATACATCAAACTAGAATCAAACTATAATCAGCTAGAGTTTAGTCCTCCAAATCTGAACCTAATTAGCAAAGGCTGATCTTTTCAGAAATTAGCATTACCTTTAGCAGTAGGCAGAACCGAACTGGAGTATTGGGTGCATTTTGTCCATAGCTTGATGGTAGTAGAGCACATGTTTTGCATGCAGACATTCCCAACTCAGTCCCCAGCATCTACCGGTAATAAAAGGGACATGTAACAAGCAATATGAAGGACTCTTGGCTGAGACCCCAGATTGCAGCTGCCAGGTAGAGTAGACAATACTGGTCTAGATGGACAAATAGTCTGATCTCGGTGATCACGGGTAGGAGGAGGAGTTACGCTAAGACCAGACCACGTCATTACAGAGGAGGCAGGTTTAGTCGTTGTCTGAGGACTATCCCTGCCTCCGGGTCTGGTCCTGACCGGATGGATACTAGAATCAGCAAGGGATAGCCACATGACCTGAAAGTGTTGCTGTGCAATGCCAGGTCAATGATTCATAAGACCACTGCCATCCATGACTTGATCATGGATGGAGGACTTGACCTGGCATGTGTAACAGAGACTTGGTTGGATGAAGCAGATGGGCCTGTCCTTGCCGCTGCTTGTCCACCAGGTTTCTCTTACGCACAGCAACCCAGGTCATGTGGGCGGGGAGGGGGGTTGCAGTGATTTTTAGGAAGTCATTAGTTTGCACCAGGCGTCCTATTGGGAAGACCCAGTTTTCTGAGTGCATGTTCTAGAAGTTGGGCAATAGGGGCAGTACAGGATTCCTTTTGGTGTACCGACCTCCCCGCTGCACCAAGGATTCCCAGGTTGTGGCGGATGTTCTCCTGGAGACACCTAGCTTGGTTGTCCTAGGGGATTTTAACATCCATGCCGACACGACCTTACAAGGGGCCGCTCGGGACTTCGTGGAAAGCATGGCCTCCATGGGGCTGTCCCTGAATAAGTCTGCCCCAACCCATAGCCGCGGACATGCCTTGGACCTGGTGTTTACCTCTATGGATGTTGGTGATCTGACACTAAGTAAAAGCGAAACGAAAGAAGTGCCATGGTCAGATCACTTCCTGGTGCAACTGGAATTCTCTGCGACCCATCCCCTCTGCAGGGAGGTGGAACCGATTCGGATGGTCCGCCCCCGCCACTTAATGGATCCAAATGGTTTCCAGAGAGTGGTAGGGGATGCTTTATCCCATGTTGATGGCCTTTCAGCCGATTCCCTGGTGGCCCGCTGGAATGTGGAGTTAACCAGGGCTATTGACTGTTTGGCTCCGAAGCGCCCTCTCCGATTGCATGGAGCCCAGAGAGCCCCGTGGTTTTCCACAGATCTGAGGGCAATGAAACAATCGTTGAGACGGCTAGAGCGCCGGTGGCGGATAACTCATTCCGAATCTGACCGGACACAGGTTAGAGCTCAATGTCGAGCCTACCAAGTGGCGATAGCGACGGCGAAGAAGACTTTCTTCGCTGCCTCTATTGCATCTGCAGAAAACAGCAGCAGGAGACTTTTTCAGGTGGTTCACAATTTAGCAGAACCACCGGCGACATCGGGGCCCAGTAAGGGCCACATGATCTCCTGCAATGATTTTGCAAAGTTTTTTGCAGATAAAATCGCTCAGATTCGGGAAGAAGTAGACTCCACCGTGGGAGCAGGGCCAGGGCGGGAGAGTGCTAGAGTCCTGTCTAGTCAAGTTGTGTGGGATCAATTCCAATCTGTTACCTCCGAGGATGTGGACAGGCTGCTTGGACGAGTGAAGCCAACCACCTGTCTCCTGGATCCTTGCCCATCCTGGCTTATAAAAGCTAGCCGGGAAGGACTGGGCGATGGGCTTCGTGGGGTGGTGAATGCTTCCCTCCATGAGGGAGCCTTCCCAGACCCGCTGAAAGAGGCGGTTATTAAACCGCTTCTTAAAAAACCATCTTTAGATGCGGCCACGATGGCCAACTATCGCCCAGTCTCAAATCTTCCATTCTTGGGCAAGGTAATTGAGCGAGTGGTTGCTGAACAACTCCAGGCACGCCTGGAAGAAGCGGACCATTTGGATCCCTTCCAGTCGGGATTCAGGCCTCATCATGGGACTGAAACTGCCTTGGTCGCACTGGTTGATGATCTCCGGCGGGCTAGGGACAAAGGTGAGAGCTGTTTCCTAGTTCTGCTGGATCTCTCAGCGGCGTTTGATACCATCAACCATAACATCCTTCTGGACCGTCTTGAGGGGCTGGGAGCTGGGGGCACTGTCATACAGTGGTTCCGCTCCTTCCTCCTGGGCCGTGTTCAGAAAGTGGTGGTGGGGGATGAGTGTTCAGACCCCTGGGCTCTCACTTGTGGGGTGCCTCAGGGTTCTGTCCTCTCCCCCATGCTTTTCAACATTTACATGCAGCCACTGGGAGAGATCATCAGGAGGTTTGGGCTGAGTGTTCATCAGTATGCGGATGATACCCAGCTCTACCTGTCTTTTAAATCAGAACCAGTGAAGGCGGTGAAGGTCCTGTGTGAGTGTCTGGAAGCGGTTGGAGGATGGATGGCGGCTAACAGATTGAGGTTGAATCCTGACAAGACAGAAGTACTGTTTTTGGGGGACAGGAGGCGGGCAGGTGTGGAGGATTCCCTGGTCCTGAATGGGGTAACTGTGCCCCTGAAGGACCAGGTGCGCAGCCTGGGAGTCATTTTGGACTCACAGCTGTCCATGGAGGCACAGGTCAAATCTGTATCCAGGGCAGCTGTTTACCAGCTCCATCTGGTACGTAGGCTGAGACCCTATCTGCCTGCAGACTGTCTCGCCAGAGTGGTACATGCTCTGGTTATCTCCCGCTTGGACTACTGCAATGCGCTCTACGTGGGGCTACCTTTGAAGGTGACCCGGAAACTACAACTAATCCAGAATGCGGCAGCTAGACTGGTGACTGGGAGCGGCCGCCGAGACCATATAACACCGGTCTTGAAAGACCTACATTGGCTCCCAGTACGTTTCCGAGCACAATTCAAAGTGTTGGTGCTGACCTTTAAAGCCCTAAATGGCCTCGGTCCAGTATATCTGAAGGAGCGTCTCCTCCCCCATCGTTCTGCCTGGACACTGAGGTCCAGCTCCGAGGGCCTTCTGGCGGTTCCCTCATTGCGAGAGGCCAAGTTACAGGGAACAAGGCAGAGGGCCTTCTTGGTAGTGGCACCCGCCCTGTGGAACGCCCTCCCATCAGATGTCAAAGCGATAAACATCTACCTGACATTCAGAAGACATCTGAAGGCAGCCCTGTTCAGGGAAGTTTTTAATATGTGACATTTTAGTGTATCTTTCATCTTTGTTGGAAGCCGCTCAGAGTGGCTGGGGAAACCCAGCCAGATGGGCGGGGTACAAATAATAAATTATGATGATGATGATGATGATGATGATGATGATGATCTAGCATAAGACAGTTTTGTATGAACTTTGATTTGTTAAGGATCAAAGCTTGGCAAGGATTTAGTAATAAAGGAAATGAGGCTTGTTGCACTTTGGTGGGTCACAAGACAGGGCCCATTGGATTTTAGGTGGTGTACCAGAGGTGTAGCCTAATGGAGGGGTAGACAACCTCTGGAGGGGTAGCCATCATCCTTGACCATTGGCCATGATTACTGGGGCTGATGAAAGTTGGAGTCCAAAACATCTGGACCTCACCATATTATCTACTGTTGGCCCAATGAATCAGGAAGTAAATAGAAAATGAATGCTTCTCTAATCAAAATATCTAATTTATTTAAGACCAGTGTCCAATATCAAATAAGAGCAAATAAAATGTCTGATTTTAGCCTAATCCTGAAGGGGACTCAGCCACAGGTCTGCCAATAAACCATCACATATCTTAGAGTCAACCACAGAAAATGCCCTATATATTTATTTTCTAGACTACTCGTCAACTAAAATCCTGGGCAGTATGTAAGAAGCAAGGAAAATATATTCAACATCATAAAAACCATAAAACATTCTATACGCAAATAACATAAAACCCAAAACCCAGCAAAAGATGACTGCATAAAAGCATATCAGCATAATTATTAAAACCAGCCTTACAAAAAAAGACAGCAAAGAGAAGCAATTTGCTTAGATCTAGAAGCACTAAAACATTTCAGTTACATGGCCTAGCCTTTACCTGGTGCTGAAAAGATAATAATTTAGGTGTCGGATGAGCCTTTCATAAGGACTTAAGAGCCTGCTGGATCAAGTCCCATCTAGTCCTTCATCCTGTTACACTGTTACACTGGTCAACGAGATGCTTATGGGAAGCCTGAAAGCAAGACCTGAATGCAACAGCAGTCTTCCCCCCTGTGATTTTCAGCAACTGGTATACAGAGGCATATTAACTTGTGGCTAGGTACCATTAATTGCCTAATCCTCTTTTAAAACAATCAAAGTTAGGGACCATCACTGCCTCCTGAGGGAGCAAGTTTCATCATGTAAACTGTGTGAAGAAGTACTTTATTTTATCTGTCCTGAATCTTCCAACATTAAGCTTCGTTGGATGTCCATGGGTCCTCTCTGGGGAGATCTGCATAATTTATGCCGACGTTCTTTCCTTTAAAGCAGGAATTCTCAACTGGGCCTAACTAGGAAATCTTAATTGGGACTGTAATCCTCAGATCATATGGGAGAACAGGAACAGTTGAACCACCGGGCTGCTTTCAGTAATAGGCAGAAAACTTTTGGTGCCTGTAGAATTCAGAATTTGAAACACAGATCAAAGTATAAGTAGAAAGTGCACAAAAGATTCTGCTTGAGAGCATACGCATCAACTGTTCTTGTGTGCAGGTATCTCTTCCTGGCAAATATCCGGTCCTGTTTGCTTCCTAGTTTTTCCTCGGGTGAAAATGTTGTTAGCCTGAGGTGCTGGAGTAGTCATTTTTCAGGGTTTAACCCACTCCCTTGGGCAGGGGAAACCAATGTGGTGCCCTCCAGACATTGAAGCACAACTCCCACCATCCCTGACCATTGGCTATGCTTCTTGAGATGGTGGAAGTCCAACAACATATGGAGGGCACCACGTTGGCTATCTGTGCCCTAGGATCTCTAAATCTTTGCATGAAGCAATTGTGGGGCATGCAACTTGCCTCCAATGTACATACATGTAAAATGCACAGTCATGAATGTTAAGATGGCTAGCCACAATGGCTATGTTCTACCTCCACTGTCTGAATACTAGTTGCTGGGAATCGCAGGTGGGCAGAGTGCTATTGTGCTCCTGTCCTCCTTGCTGGTTTCCTTCAGGCCTATAATTGGCCACTGCGAGAATAGAATGCTGTACTAGATGAACCACTGGCCTGATTCAGCAGTTTCTTGTGTGATGTAATACACAGCCTTCCATTGCAAATGCTAGAGAGGATCATTTTAATTAACTGATAGCAGACAGTAGGATAATTGTGTTTTCCTCCCTATCATACCTTTATCTTAAAGAGAAAACATTACTTTGTTTCTTTAAAAAAACAATACAGGAAATTACACATCATGCATCTTACGTAGTGGGCCCTAGTCCATCAACATTGATGCCATAATAAATTTGTTAGACTTTAAAGTACCACAGGACTTCCTGCCACAGTACTCTTTTCTACAATATCCTTTGGAGGGAATGTTGCATCTTGAGGCCTCGTCAGCCCCCCATGAAATAACTACACATGGACACAGAATTAAGGTTGATGGTAACATTAAGGCCACAACATTATTGATTGTAAATTAAATGTGTGTGGTATTGGCACGGGCATTGGATGGAGACTTTAAAGTACCACAGGACTTTCTGCAAGAGACACAGTACCCTCTTCTACAATATCCTTTGGAGGGAATGTTATAAAACTAGGCTAATCTTTTCCCCTCTCATATTCAAGATCTCTGGGAGCTTTTGTTGGAAGTGGGAAGCAATTCAGCTTGCTGGCAAAGGTTTCTGTGGGGTAAAAACTGTCTGTGTCCCTTTGATCTCTGTGATGACCCGTCCTTTGAAGTTAGACTGCTGTGCCTTAGGTTACATCGCCTCTTACTTCAGTCCTCCTCTCACACTTCTCTTTTGTATCTCGAGTTGGAAGATCATCTTGGATCTCTAGCTTGCCGAGAACAAAGGGCCAAGTATGGCTGCCTTTGTTTCTCCAACTAGTTAGCTAGGGCTACAGAAATCTTTCCTATCCAAGAACGCATTCCTTACAGCTCAGTTAAATGTGTGCTCCACCTTTCACTAAAGTTAACTTCTGCTGTTTTATACAAACACTATGTGATAACAGGTTTTTTTATGGGTAGGAGGGGGAGTGAGGATTGTGAGTGGGAGTGGACTTCCCATAAGCATCTGGTTGGTTAAATGCAGACTAGAGAGATTTTACGTTCTTTTTATTTCTTTGTAATCTCTCACCTTTAGTCTAAAGCGGCACCATCCTAGCAATATTATCACTCTCTTTTTGTACATTTGACTCAGAACTAAGAACTGGCTGTTCAGAACAAAATATTCATATTTCTTTCTTTTCTTTTCTTTTACTCCTGGGAACAGATCATTTTAGATCAGATACCCACTTTCTACACATTTACGTCTGAATCGGAAGTCCTGTTTCACTGGTGAGTAATTTTACAACACAGTGCTATAAATTGCCTCTGGAAATTATAAGTGCTCATTTGAAGCCAGACTATTTCAGCTTAATTTTGCAGTGTGATGGAACTTGGTGTCTTGAAATTGACTCAACAGTAGCCCACTTTATATTTTTAGAGCATGTAAGGAAGTCGTATTGTCTGAAACTGAAACTGAAACTGTACAAGAACAGGGCCCTGTTGTTGTTGTTGTTGCTGCTTTTTGTCTCAACAATGTACATCAAATCAGAACTTTGTTTGTGACTGGCTCAAAATTCTTACATTCCTCATTCAGGCATTCATTTTAAGTACCAGTACATGAACTCCCATGTATTTATGGAATATTCAGGACACAAAATGATGATGGTGATAATGATGATGATGTCAGTGGACAGTGAGATGTGAATGCTATGCAATTCAAGGTATGTAATGCAGAGACAGAATCTTCATCCTCAGGCATCACCTAAGGTTTTAACAAGGAAAAGAGACTCATTGGAATGTCTGCTATCTCCTCATTCATTCCATCTTTAGACTATGACCAGACACAGACTTCATAGCTTCAACTTCAGCTAGCCCCCCACTTTACTCTGCTTGCCAATTAGGCTGATTAAGAGCTCTGAAGAACTCAAAAGCTCGCATACTATTTTGAGATATATTGGCTAGCCTAATCAAGATATTTCCCCAATGTGGATTTTGCTTCATGTGGAAGAGCATGGCTATCTCTACTTTTTGTGCAACATCTTAATGTGGGCATCTTATAATCTGAAGGAGCACCATGCCTATTAGTCTATTATTTTTCATTGTGTATATTTTGACTTGTCTTTGTTCTCAAATGAAATCCATTTAAATACATGGAGTGGGGGATCCCTACTAGCTTAACTTTCCACTATTTATTATGTTTAAAACCACTATTTCATTTATTAAACCTGATTGCTTAACTGGATTTGTTGACAAAAATGCTCCATTTGGTTTCCCCTGTAGTTTGACTTTAATTGTGTTTACTGACTGTGACGGATATGTGCTTTGTTCATTCAATACACTTTCCCCCCTTGCGTTTTAATGCTCAACTTTATACTGAAGCATATTTTTACATTTCCTTGCAACTTCAGGATTGCAAATGTCCTCTTGAACAAAGCATTTCAGAAAGTAATCACATTAGACTGATCCTTGGCTACCGGCTGCAAAATTAAATTTTCAAGATTAATGGATTTTATTTATTATTACCCCAAATGCTTCGTACTCACATTTTAGTCAATTTCTAGCTTTTGCTTGCTTTGTTGGAACAAAGATATCAGTAGGTTTAAAATTATTATAACCACAGAACTTCAAAATTAGACATATCCCTGAATGAAATATTTGATCCCACAAGGTCTTGAGTGCACAGTGAAAACATACCAAAGCGCCTTCCTATAAATCATTGTTATGATTCATCTTACAACAGACTATTTAAACTTTGACTATAAGCCTATTACATCTGAGGATATTCACCTTCCCATAGATTTCATACCCTCCAGCATTCCTCGGATGCAAATAGGGACATTTCTCACTCACCCCATGACCCTCCTCATTCCCCCCCCATTTTTGTCCCCCACCCCTGTGGAGCATTTCCTATAAGAAAGAACTACATGCCTGTATCCAGCCCCAAATTTGGTTACTTCACTCTCACAGTTTTCTGGGTTAAGCGGTCTGCAAATGGATCCCCCCCCCCCCGGAATCAAATAACACGGAAATGTGAGCTAAACATGTGCTATATTTCCATTAGTTTTCCAAAAGTGGCATTCGCATAATGTGAAAGTTCAAAGATAATGCAGAAATTAACGGTTAGGGAAATGGAAACGTTGCCATGTGAATGCAGTCACAGTTCAGACATACATTCCAGTAAGGCAAAAGCACTGATGGAGGGCATTGTGCAGGACTGGTAAGAGATGCAGCTTTGGAAGAAAGGGCATGGGCTAGGGAGTCAACCAAAATCCTGGAGGTCCATATTCATCTCCCCAGACTTAAGACTCCCCACCCTTTTCCATTATCCATTTTCCCCAATGATGATTATGAAGATGAATTTGAGTCACTAAGCTTATGCCCCTGCTGATATGCCTGCTAATTCATTTTAGAAGAAATTAAGCCTGGCTATTTCAAAGTCCTGAAGGTTAGGCTAGGGGGTGCATATGACTCTTCCCGAATCAGTAAAATCGATTCCAGGACTAGCCCTCTCAAGGGAGGTAATAAGCACTTCAGTAAATGTTAAGAGGATGCTGATTTTCTCAAGCTAAGGGCTTCTGTCCCATCTCTTCCTCTACTCAGGAAATGCACCACCGTTAACAACTAAGATAGGACAGGCACCCTGGTTTAAAATAGTTTAAGAAAAGTTTGTAACCTCAGAACATTTACTGAATGGTTACATTTACCTTGTGAGCTGGCACAGCTAGAGATCAAAGGCACAGACTATTAGCTAAAAGTTGCTGTTTTAATTCTCAACTTGGCCACTGTCTCTCACTCCCAGACATTTGTAATATTGAGATATTGACCTACCTCAAAGGGATGTTGTGAGGAATGTGGAGATAATATCTGTGAAGGTCTTTCAGTACTATATAAAAATGTCAGAATGATCATTCAACCACATTTATCTGCAGCCTCACACATTTTTGCATGGAATCTCTTCAACGTGCTTTGCCTTTGGACTCTTCTCATACCGTACTTGTTCACACACTTCCCCTTCCTTGCTCCTAATTTTAGACTTCTCTGCGTCAGTACTTAAAGGCTCCATTATGTCTGTGTAAGGTCCTTAAATGTCAGAAAAATAACTGTAGTGTAACGACGGACCCTGCAGAGACTGGTGTGATTTGGGACTCCATTCATTTGTGGGTGTTCTGCCTCTGTACATGCACATTGTCTCTCTCCTGCTGTGACAAAGCCAAGTTCTATGTGGCAAAATTAGATCTCATGCTGCTAAGCACAGTTTAGCAAGGCTGGCTGGCAGAGGCTACTCGACAGGAGTGTCCGCCCACATCCAAAGTTACTAATTTCATTTTGAACTTAGTGATATGCTGCCGGCACTTTTAATGGTCACAACTTCAGTCCCAAAGATGTCTTATCTAGCACATTAGGCTGCATTTGTGCACCAGGGGATTCTGGTGGTGCAGAGCAGGGACCATGAAATGATGCCTCACTCTATTCCCCGAAACCTCACCTCTTCATTAAACCACCAGGCAATTCTAAATGTGTCAGTAAGTTTTAATATTAGTGCACCCAAGTCCTGCAGCGCACTGCAAATGTTTTCACGGAAGTCAAGAACACTGTCGGGGGACAGGGATTTCTTAGATCCCCTAAAGTTGCCCCAGAGAGAAAGAAGAAATCTAAGCTACTGAAAGCTCGAGAGATAGAGAGAGGGCAGGAGGGAGAATTTCATTCCATTAAAACATAATATATTTGAGGAGAAAGCAAAACCAAATATACTAAGCACATGGAAATAACCAGATAGAATCACTTCGATAATGACAGATATTCCAAGTCCAAATGTCACATTTTGTTATCATAGAGTCAAGAAAATGATAATTTGTGTGTATCTCACACTCCGTGGAGGGCAAGAATGAAGCGGACACCATGCTGGGATGAAATAGGCCACTGCCTTTATTAACTCGCAACTTGCAAACCACAACATGCAGACCACTTAATGAGGAGAGCTGCTTAAATCCTTTGCTATGACAGGCTTGGCTATCCACTCAGAATTATCTCCCGCTGGGCCTAGCTCAGCTCTGAGGCATTTCTCTGGGCACAGCTGCACTTCCTTGGAAGCTGAGCAGAGGGCTTCCTAAGCAGCAGCTGCCTGACACAAACAGCCTGAGTACCTCCCAACCCACCTGCAAAAGTTTTTAGCATCGAGTGCTTTCCTGATCCCTGGCCCTCTGTTGAAAATGGGGGGGGGATGGGCACCCCTCCTCCTTGCTTCATCTTTATTTTTCATAATTTTTATACTATACATACCTATTTTTATATGTATTATGTTTTATAGTTGAACCTGAAATGAGTAATCAGTATGAAACCACTTTAGACAGTCATGGCTTACTCCAAAGGATTCTGGGAGCTGCCATCTGTAAGGGTGCTGAGGGTACTTGGGAGACCCCTATTCCCCTTTCAGAGCTACATTTCCCAGATTTCCCTGGGGAAAGGGATTGATTCTTAAACCACGTTGGGAATTGTAGTTCTGGGAGGTGAATGGGGATCTCTTAACAACTCTCAGCATTTTTACCAAACTACAGCTCCCATGATGCTAGTTTAGAGGAAGAAATGACTATTTAAAGTGGTATGTATCATCATGCTTTAAATGTATGATGTGCATGTGGCCTAAATGACTTTAGGATGAAAGAGAGAAATAATAAAAACTTACTTTATCCAAATCCAGCTTTCTGAAACAGCACATGGATGCCTATTACTCACCCAGTTGCACCTTAACCAGTCCTTTATCTCAACCCCACAATGTAATGAGCTCATTCCAGTCTCCCTGTGCTGCCAACTCATGATAGGAATCTGGCAGTGCCCCTGTCATGGGCTATGATTGGCATGGTCAATCCAGTACTCTGTCCAGGAAGGCAGAATAATGCATTTTTTCTAATAATAAAAAAACTCTATGATTCATTTTACGTATAATTATAATAAAGATGCTCACTTAAAGGTTAATGCTCAAATATTACTACTAGGGACTTGAAGTTGCTGAGAAAAGTCAGAGAATGAAATGTTTTCACCTAAAGGTTATTTATTGCCAGGAGAAAGCATGGCATGTTTTTATGCCCAACTAGTGAATGAAGAGGCATGGATTATAAATCTTCACTTCCAGACATGAAGTTTGCAGAGCCATAGTCCCCAAACACATCAAAAACAAGAACAGTTCATGAAGTCCTAAGCTAACCCTGGCTGGACCCAGTAGGAATGCATTAATCTGCAGAGCATGTCTTCAGATAGAACGAAATGAAGAGAAATCAGTAACGAAAACAAGCCATTTATAATACACTGTGAAAAATCACTAAAACAATAGCTTTTGGAAACCTTGCATCTGCAGAAAACCTTCTGGGCTTGAATCCAATACAAACCTGTCAGAAAATATTGATGAAAAATGTGCATTTACAATTGTAAATAAAACATGAATATGGAACCTGCTCCTAAATTCAATTTTTCCAGAAGGAAGGTAAGCCTTATTTCAAAACATGTTATTTAGTCAAAATGATTTAATTAAGACAGTGTTGTTGGCAACAAAATTACTTCTGAGCTGCACCACTGAAATGATTATTGACAAATAACATGAGCTTCAGTTACCATAACCACATTTATGTGCACTGTTCCTATAGACACTTCAGACAAATTACTGTGGGACATGTTGTTATTATATAGTTTTGCTTTAAAAAAAAAAAGCTATTTTGAATATTTTCAAGGCAATTGTCAGCTGGCTTGACCTCAGCCTCTTCTATATAATTTTAGCTTGAAGGATATTTTTAAAGATCTTCTTAACCCCTTCACTGTCTGCAATATGTCACTCTGGAAGAGAATCATGTCTGCTAAAATACTTACTGTACCATCAAATTTGTTAAGCTTCAAGGCAGCCAAATTATACTTTTGTGTTTGTTACAGAGAAATTAACATGCCCACCAACCCAGTGAGACATGTACACAATTATCAACCAGCCCAATATCAGCAATCAGGACCATGCATGCTTATTCTAAGAGGGTGTCTGAGGGTGCTATGTTGGGGGCCACAGGGCTAAATAGGTGCCTGGCCTAGTGAGCTTCATAGCTAAGGGTGGATTTAAACCTGGATATCCCTGGTCCCAATCCAGCACTCTAAGCTTTCTCAGGTTCCATTTTGAACCCAGAACATGTGTAATTGGTTACAAAAGCATTTGCCCCTCTTGCCTTTAAGTCTTCTGAGTATGAGCTGTCTTAGGAAGAAATCATCAAAGCCTCCTTGATTTATGGAGCTAAATTAGGCACCTCTTGAGCAGTATGTTTATTCATCCCTTTTTGGATTCAAGGTCTTCTCAGAAAATGCTGTAGAACATCTATATTCGGCTGAACCAATCAGCACACAATGATCATGATTATGACCAGAATGTAACTATAAACAAGGCAGTGTTCTCTGTTTGCAGTTATAAGTAGCCATTATTTCCATAAATAACCACAGATGCCACAAGTAACCACTGACTCCTGTATTGCGACTCCACTGTGCAAAAGCCCAAGGAGAGCTGGTCTCTTTCCATATTAGGACTAGATACTTTCCTTCAATATTTTGTTTAGTAATTTATCATTTTTCCTTAAATCCTTCTCTGCAATATTAATGCATGGAATTTAAGTTTATTTGCATTTTATTTATAGATTTACAGCACAATTCTATGAAGGTATATTCAGAAGTAAGCCCCATTGAATTTAATGGGACACATTCCCTGATAATTGTGTATAAGATTTCACTCTTAATGTTTGAGGTAGTAGTAGTAGTAGTAGTAGTAGTAGTAGTAGTAGTAGTTAATTACATTTGTCAGCCACTTTACCTTGCCAAGGGCAACCCAAGGCAACTTACAACCGAACAAATAAACAATAAACCCCACATAGATTCATTAAAACCAAGAGGAAAGAGAAATACATTAAAATACATTACATTAAAATACATTAAATAATCTGTTGGAAGCAGCCCAGAGTGGCTGGGGAAACCTAGCCAGATGGGCGGGGTAGAAATAATAAATTATTATTATTATTATTATTATTATTATTATTATTATTATTATTATTATTAAAACATCCCACCCACATCTAAAAGGCAACAGTTTGTTAAAGGCCAAAGGCCTGGTTATAGGAGAAAGCTTTTGCTGTGTGCCTAAAGATATAAAATGATGGTGTCCCTTGAGCCTCCCTGGGGAGAGCATCCCATAGGTGCGGAGCCACCACAGAAAAGGCCTGTTGTTTTTTTGTTGCCACCCTCCAGACCTCTTATGGAGGGGGAACACAAAGAATATTATAACTGCAAAGTCCTGGTTGGTTCATATGGGGACAGGCAGTCCTTGAGGCATTGCAGACCTGAGCTGTTAAAGGCTTTATAGGTCAAAACCAGTGCTTTGTATTGAGCCCAGAAACTAATTGGCAGCCATTCAGGCCAGGATTGGTGTAATATGTTCAAACTGTCTCATTCCAGTGAGCAACCTGGCTGCTGAATTCTGTACCAGCTGAAGTTTCCAAACTGTATTCAGAAGCAGTCCCCCCTCCCCCCCATATAATATGTTGCAGTAATCAAACCTAGAGGTTACCAGAACATAGACAACAGAAGTGTGGAAGTTGTACAAGTGCCCACTCTATTTTTCCTCCTTCTCAGATCCCATTTCACATTGTGGAACAGAGTTAAGGCTACTGCAGTGACCAAAAATAAGTTTGGTTCTCTTTAGGGGTGGGCGAGCATTATTTGTCACAATCCTTCACTTTTTTGCCACTGAAAATACGTAATTAAAGTTTGGTTTGTACTATGGAGCAAGAGCTAGTGTCGAAAACTGCAGGATTGAGACAATATTAGTTATACGTGTTATTACTGTTATTTCTGTTGTCTGGTCTTTGACCGTAATAAATATTGATTGATTCAGCTAGTACGGAAAAGACCCTTGAAAGGGCAGAGCATTATGTAAAATAAAATTAAGAAATCTGACCCAAATTTCTAACTTCAATTTCTATCTCTTCCTTCAAACAGAAATAATCTATACCATGGTGATCATCTCCATACCAGCTTTTCATACCCCATTTTAAAAAAAGAAAATAAATCCAGGCCTTTTCTTCACTCTTCTTGGCTGGGAATTTTGTTGTGGCTGCTGCATGAAATTTTGTCATAGTCCTTTGTTTCCCAGATAGAGCTGAATGAATGCAATCTACTGGAGGCAACTACATCCATGTAGTGAATGGGATATATCTTGGCAATATGACTTTCAGTTTATTTCAGAATTATGCCAGAACCTGTTCCTGCTGTAATAGCTCTATTATAAGCAATATGCAGGGTTAGCTGGCCTATCAATCATGTTAAATGGGAGTTTTTCAAAGAAAGGTACTTCCTGTGGAATAAAGACATAAACTCTATGATTGAGAAAATGAGTTTGATGGTGCTGTGCATCCAGATTTCAAATATCTATTTAGTTGTGTTTCTTACTAGGCCTGCTGTTCTATATGAGCTTAACTGTATTGTAAAATGGAATACTTCAGGTTCCAGAAGTCTCTTAAAATGAGAGATTTGTTGTAGCTTTCCCTCAAGATCTCAGTGTTAGAGATATCTTAACAGTTCTACAGGTATTCTTAAATACCTTCTTAAATACCTGTTTTCTCTAATCCTATTCATTAAACTTTGAAGTGTATTACAATATTGCATATAGTTTATTAAAGTGTTTGGGTTTTTTTAAAAAAAAACCACAGAAAGAATATCAGTCAAACTTCTCCTATGCTGGAGTGCATTGGAGAAGAGTTTTTACATTACATCATCTGATGAACAAACATCATGCAAGGTAGAAGGGCCTTGTTATGATATTCAGCTTTCATAAATAGATGGTCATAACCTGCTGAAACAAAGAAAATGTAGCATTTAGGCACACTTGCGAACAAGTAACATGCATCCAGGAGGACTGCTGTTCAGTTTAAGCATCACTTTAACACCTATGTCCCCTGCCACCCTACAGTGAAATAAAAGCAACTTTAAAAAGCAGTAAAATAAGATGCTACTGGGCCCACAGAAACCAGAGCAGTATTTTGTTCACTTTTAAAGGTTAAGAAGCTTTTTAACTTCCACTGCGGCAGCTTTTACTATCATTTTTTGTTTCTCTTGATACTTCATAAAGGTCAAGACAAAGTACTTCTTGATCAAGTCACAGCTCCAGAAAATCCAAGGCTTTTTTTTATTTGAAGTCGATTGTGGAACAGGATGTAGTGCTTATGCACTCGTCCATCTTCTAGTTCAATTTTATTTCCACAAGAAATAATGTGTCCACACTTTCCTACTTGGTCTAAGTTCTCATTTGGATGTCTCTGAAATTTTCTGGTACAGTCTTGAGGGTTGTTATGGGACTTGCAGTGTAAAGTCTGCTTTTGAGTCTCTTTGTCTCCCTTGCACTCACATACAGGTAGAGTGCTAGCACCAGGCTTGAGTTGGCACTCAACATAGTGCTGCCAATGCCTTTTCCAATGCCAGGGATAACAGGAATGCCAATAGTACTGGCACTTATTCTGTCTGCCCACCTGCGGCATTGTCACTGCAACAATCAGTCATTCCCTCTGAATCCCTGGTGCTGTCACCACTTGGACCACTAATGGTTGCTACTTGTTGCCCAGCTACCTGTTCTGCTGATTGCAGCTTTAAATTCCCCACAATGCAACGTCCATGTGGCTTCTGCCAGTTTTCCTTCTTCCCACTTCCCCCTACTCAACTTGTCAGGCTCTGGGGAATCGGCTTCCTCCCCCATGACCGTAAATAAGCAGATCAAACGAAAGGAAATTCTTACCAGTTAGATTCTTTAATAAACACAGTGAGGGACAAAATAAAGTGTCTACCTAGAATGACTCACACCTCCTCCATCCCTATTAATCTATGTCACTCCTACGTCTTGTAATCTCAGCTTGTACCCTCTGCGCTTTCTGTTCTGAGACTTTCTGAGCTCTTCTCAACCTTGGGGAAAGTGGTGGAGGAATGCTGTCCAGTGAATCTGTTAACCCTCTTTCTTCCCATGTTTCTTCTCCTAACTGTTCCCCATCCAGTATTTCCCAGCTTCTGCCTTCTAAACTATGTCCCTCTGCAAACCACTATTCCAAATCTATACTGTCCTCCTGCTCCTAGGAAGATTCAGGATCAGGAGGAGGGGGTGGCTCCCACCATTCTTCCTCAGTGCAGCCCTCCTCAGCACAGTCCGTGACATAATTCAATACAGTGGAACCTTCAAGTTGCAAAAGCGGCAAACCCGGAAGTGTTTTGCCACTTGTGCATGCGCAGAAGCTGTCTACCGCTGCGTGCACATGCGCAGAAGCAGTCTCTCCGGTTGCAAAAACTTCCAGATACGGCCAGACCTCCGGAACAGATCCTGTTCATAACCGGAGGTACCACTGTATACAAGTTGCCAGTAGATGACAGATGAGATCATATCCCTCAATTCTCCCAATTTAATTGGGACATCCTGGATTGACAGAAGATGCCCTGGCTTCTGATCCTAATCCCAGATGTCCCACTTTGTCTCCTGTGCTCTGGAAACACAGTCCCCGAGGAGGGGGATCCCAAAACTGGGGATGGAGCACAGCAATAGTGAGGAAAGGGTCATACAGATACACCGTATTGTATTGTGCCCCACCCAGGTAAGCTGCAATGATGTTCCATCTCACCACTACACACCACTGTGTATTGAAGACAATACACAGAATAAATCCCCTCTTCTCCTGCTTGATTATATGAATAATATGGCACCTGAATCTTTGTTAGTGTATAAAATTCATTGTGGCTTCACAGAGCTGTATCTAAGATAACTGGGTTTGACAGCTGCTGAAACACAATGCAAGAAAGGGATCTGCAGTTTAGCAATGCAACAGGTTATGGTTGTGTTACAGAATTCCAGGTTGACTCCACGACTGTGCTAGTTAAAAGATCCCCCTTATTCAACTCTCTCCTATCTAAGAAGGATGAGGGCATCCACAACAACTTGCTTCAAGACTATGTCATAATGTTTTTGGAGGATAGGCTTGCTAAAACTGATCACCAGCTGAGATTTTTCTCTTATCTTCCCCACTACTCAAAGCTCTTTAGAATGTTTTTGTTACTGTAAGGTTCACACGGTATATATTTTGCATATTTCAAATCAGATCTCTCACTGAAAAACAAAGCAAATACAGAGAACATTTGATATCTTCTAGAAAGTAAGGATCTGTATATTACAATGGGTGGTTTTTTTAAAAAAAAAAGGTGAAATATTTCTAGCCGTTAGATCAACCTAATAGATTTTATATTCATTTAGGCTGTAATCTAATGCACACAAGTGAGCTCCAGTGAGCACCAGTGAACTCAATGGGACTCAATTCTGAGCAGATCAGTATAGAATTGTTCCATTTGATTACCTAAAATGTTAAGTTCTGTATAGTTTTTACTGTTGCAATTGCAACCATCTAATGGTGAATGTGTTTATCAACCAATAGCTAATACAACTCAAAATGTAATAGCTTACTTGAATGATTGCCTTGTATATATGGAAATGTTGATTGTTGTTTTCCTTCTTTCTCTTAAGGGTTTAACTTTGAACGTATGCATAAAGCCAAAAGCCAAGATGCAAAAGCACAAACTCAGATATGGCCAAATCCGTCGTCACCCTTCCATCCTCTGACCAAATAGCTTCCACCTTGTTACTTCAAATGAAATCTGCAAAGCTCCACAGAGCTTGAAAACTTTGACACATAATTCTTCTGATGGTTAAGAAAGAAAGAATGGGGCAGAAAAGTGAGTAAAACATCAGTAATGTGTTTAGCTGGTGATGCAGGCTGTTCTCCAATCAAATTTTGTTTCCCAAAGGAAAGTCTCCATTTTAAATTGCACAGCAAGCAAGCCAGAGAAAGGAAACAAATAATCAAAACCCTCCCAGGAGGGAGAAGAATAAAGCAAGAGCTCCAGAGATCCTATTTAATAAATAAACACCTTCATTTCTGTAAGTTAATTTCACCACAGGAAATAAGTTTAGTCTTAATTATATTGCCTTATGTCATGTTTTATAAAAGGTAAATTAGGCTCATTGACTCACTCTTATTAAAGGCATTGTGTGCTGCAAAAAATCATTCCATGTAGATTAGATCTTAGCAGATCCTTGGCAGACTACAATTATGTACTATGGAATATTGGTATTGTTAGCCCACACCTGTGTCAATTATAAAGAGGGAGGTTTTGCAGTCGAGTTTCATTTTTCCAAAAGCCACCATCAGCACAGTATATGGAAAGTATATGAGTGGAAACCCCCCAACAAGCAATACATTGTGCTACAGCACAATGGAACAAGTGAAGGGAAATGAATCTGGAAACCATGCCTCATGCAGTGTTTGTTCTCGCAGAAGTAGCGATGTTGTCAAAGATTGTATGTTGTATTCCAGCTTTGGAATACACACCTCAGTGACTCACAATGCCCTTCTTTCATATGTGAGATTTATAACCAGTGCTTTTTTTCCTTTAAAAATGTTTAGGGGTTACTCTCATTATCCTACTCATATTGAAATGTTGTTGCTGTTTAGTCGTTTAGTCGTGTCCGACTCTTCATGACCCCATGGACCAGAGAACGCCAGGCACTCCTGTCTTCCACTGCCTCCCGCAGTTTGATCAAACTCATGCTGGTAGCTTCGAGAACACTGTCCAACCATCTCATCCTCTGCTGTCCCCTTCTCCTTGTGCCCTCCATCTTTCCCAACATCAGGGTCTTTTCCAGGGAGTCTTCTCTTCTCATGAGGTGGCCAAAGTATTGGAGTCTCAGCTTCAGGATCTGTCCTTCCAGTGAGCACTCAGGGCTGATTTCCTTAAGAATGGATAGGTTTGTTCTTCTTGCAGTCTATGGGACTCTCAAGAGTCTCCTCCAGCACCATAATTCAAAAGCATCAATTCTTTGGTGATCGGCCTTCTTTATGGTCCAGCTCTCACTTCCATACATCACTACTGGGAAAACCATAGCTTTAACTATACAGACCTTTGTTAGCAAGGTGATGTCTCTGCTATACTGCCCTTCAATGAGGCCAAACCTAGATTCACAAAATGTTTAGGGGTATGCATACCCCTGTGTATCCCCCCCCCAAAAAAGCACTGTTTATAACTCTCAGAGTTCTTCACCAGCTAAAGATGAGTCAAGAATCCAAGCTGGAGAGGAATTCCCCTCTCCTGTCTTCTTCCTTACTTGGTTGAGTGCTAGGCAGCAGCAAGATTCCCAGCCACCCTGGATGCTGCTGTAGCAGCAATCAAGGAGGCATATCAAATAGGCAGGTAGTGAGCAAATCCTTTAGCAAGACCTCCTTAGCAGTGCTACTTCTTCTGTCATCAAAAACAACCAATACTAAGCAAGGTGAGAAAAGTGACAGAGGGAAATATTAAACTCACTTGTGAAGAGTGGTTTCAGGGGATTGGAGGAGGTGTTCTGAGCCCATCATATTTTACTGTCATAAAGAGCACACCAAGCTTCTAAACAGGCTCAGAATAAACTGAACTATTTTCTGAGGGAAAGTGTGGTTTGGTTTTCAATTTCTCAGTCAAACATCATCCCTGGAAAAGAATCCATAGTGATCATCTCTATGCTGAAGAAAGAAATACATTTGCCTCTGCATGTTTGTGAAGGTCATTCCAAATGTGATTGGACAAGGGTTCTCAAGCTTTCTACCCCCAGGGCCCACTGAAATTTACTGAGGCCCACCAATCATAAAATGGTGGCACAGGAGCTGTGCCAGTCACTCTAAACTGAGTATTCAGTCATAGCAAATGAAGACAAAGCTGGCACAATAAACTGGCAATTACTGACATAATTTTCTGTTGATATCTAATCCACTTTTGGAAATTCTTTGCTATAGCATTTTTTTCTTCTGGCAAGGAATTTCATAGCCCTGTTTTAAACTAAATTAGCTCATTGGTTCATAAAACTCAGTTTAGAGCAGATCTTTGGAGTTTTAATAATCTTTCCCAACCCTACCTGAAAATTCTTGTGACTGAGCTACAGTTTTCAATAAATGCTATGGTGACTCCATGTCCTCGGAAGAAATGTAATTCTGTATTTGTGGTGCAATTACTTTCCTCATATGAGTTGGAGAAACTGGACTGAAGCTGAACTTGCTACACCAGTAAACAATTTTGGACCTTAAGCTGCCTCTGTGAGGTGACTAAAACTGGGGGCAACTTCCACTATGTGAGTATCTCACCTCAGATTCTCAACATGTGGCACATGAAGAACACTGTGTCCTTGAATTATCCTAATGAGTAGTCAGAGAAATTGAAGAGGAAGTGTTCAGAGGTGTAATCAATCCCACTGCTCTGAATGTCTTCAGGGACATATTTTTATAGAAGTTGTCAGGCTTTATACTCATTGTCTGAAGTGAGGTGGTCTTGTACTCATGAAGTCTCCTCACATTATGTAGCAGCATGATTTTCCAAGGTTCTACACAGTGCAAGGGCCTGCAGGAGTAAAGGTGACACCCTACTTCAGGCAGGCTGGATCTACACACAGGAAAAAATGCTATAAATAAGTCAGAAATTAAATCATTATAACAAAAGAAAAGCAAAACTATATGTAAAGTTGCATGGACAAAGTTTGGGGCTCTACAGCACCATCTGGTATCACATGTTTATAATGTAGTTACAGCGTTGTAACATGACTAATGTAGCTGAGTCCACAGTTGCCTTCCAGCTTGAGTAGTGATATGGGATGGTGGCTGGAGTGTGTGTGAAATAGAATGCTTCTCCCTGCTAATTTGTTCTATTTGTTCAGGTTCATAACACCTGAACAGAGCTCCTGATGCTGACTCATTGCTTTTTATGATCAGGGCAAAAGGGATATTATCTTATTATCAGCACCAATGTTCATCCCCAAATCAGGATGCAATCACACTGAATGGAACATTATTGTGGCTGGTCCAATAATTTAGGCTCCTGACACCAGAAACGATAGTTAGGAACGTAATTATATTGTTACAGTACTGATACATCTAGTTCAGTATTATCTATGCTGACTGGCAGCAGGTCTCCAGGGCTTCAGACAGAGGTATTTTCCAACCCTAACCTTGTGATGCTAGTGATACTCTACCACTGAGCAAGGGTCTTAACCCAATTCTTCTAAATTAGGATATGCTGACTATCTAGACAACAAGCAAACAATAGAAGGATTCATCTAGAAAATAGAAATATGTCTTTTTAATATGTTCATTCCTGACTCTGAAGAGAGTTTTCAAAGTTTAGTCACATCTGCTAGGTAGTTTAAGAGTTTGTGAATGCCTCAGGCCTCCAGCAAAATTCTCTGTCATAAGTCTTCAAGACTGTGAATACAGCGGTAACAAGGAAAGGCCTGGGAGCTCTATTTCAAGTGTCCTCAGAGAATAGAAAATAAACTTGAATACCACTGCTTTTCTTTCATTCTGCTACTGACAATTGTTTTGCTTGCCTGACAACAGCTGTACTCATCTACAACTTGTTTTGTCACTTCTCTTATATCACGTAAGCTATTTTCACATTCACCTAAATCAGCCTTAGACTGAATTACAGTGAGAGTAAGCAGGGTGTATTTTCAGAGGCGTATGGTAAAATAAACAAAAAGCAAAGGGCAATGATGAGCTTATATTATTTTTGTTGTTGGTGACGAGATAAAAATATATATGGGGGATTGAAGGCAAATGAAGCTACTGTTGCATACGATAATCTGTAGATAGGGAGGGAAGGATAGCAAATATTTTACAAATGCTGTGTCTGCAGCTTGATGTTGGCTCTTGGTTTGAAGGATTGGGACTGAGTAGCTCATTACTCCAGCTTCTGCTTGTAGAGTTCCCAGCCAGCTGAGTCAGAGGTTCCATAAGGCAAATTGAGGCAATGGTCCCAGACAGTGGGGTGGGGGTGAGGCAGGTAGTAACAGACTGGTACCACTCAGGTCTCTGTTAATGTGCCCCATCATTCACTCTGCCCCCCCCCCAATGGTGCAGCTCCTGAGGTGCTCTCTGGAATATATGGGATAACACCATGTCTCTCCAAGGAAGAGGAATCTTTCCACAGTGTGAGGCATTCTCAATGAGGGAGAGTGTTTGAATTGTTGACAGTTTCCTGCCCAAGCTAGAACTTCTGTGTTGAATTCAGTTAAACGTTTATTTAACTTTAATTTAAAGCAAAATGTATAGCTCTCCTAGAAGGAACCCTTCCTTGGAATGACCACCAGCTTTGCTGCCACTAACAGAGAGCAGCTCACTGCGATGTACACAGGCAGATGATCAGAAACTTAGCTGTAGGAAAAGATTCAGGCTTGGGGTTTTTTGTTGTTATTGTTATGCTCATATATATTGATTAAAACTGGCTACCACTAATCATACTTTGTAGTACGATTCTGTTTGTGTTTACTCAGATGAAGGTTCACCAAGTTCAGGAAGGTGTACTTCCAAGTGAGTTTGCGCAGCCATTGCTGACTGGTCTAAGAATTAAGCTGGTATAAGCATGCAAACCTATTTCCCTTCATCCCATATCTCTGGATATTATTATTATCATTATTTTATTTACTGAATTTATATACTGCCCTATACACGGGGGTCTCAGGGCGGTTCACAGAATAAAATCAAGATATAAAACCACAAAATACTTAATAAAAATGAAAACAACAACCCAATAGTCCCCCCCCAAAGAAACACATTTTTTATATTTTTTTTATAAATTTTTAATTGATTTTCCAACATAAATTAAGACACATTACAACTCACAATACATAGACAAACAAACATATAAACACGTATAATTTCATAACCTTTTTTTTCTTAAGCCCAATTTCAGCGACTTCCCCATGCCTCCCTTTTCTGCATCCCTGTTTTAAACTTTTTCAGCAACCCCTAATCTCAATTACTTGTAATTCACTTTCTTTAATCCTTTTTCTCTTACCCAATCATTTACCACTGCAAATCTGTTTTACCTTACCCATGACATTTTAGCACTCATTAATTTTACAACAGTTCTTAAGATAAAGTTTGAATTTCTTCCAGTCTTCTTCCACCATCTCTTCTCCTTGGTCACGGATTCTGCCCGTCATCTCAGCCAGTCCCATATAGTCAATCACCTTCGTCTGCCACTCTTCCAGCGTGGGTAGTTCTTGTGTCTTCCAATACTTTGCTAAAAGAACTCTTGCTGCTGTTGTAGCGTACATAAAAAACGTCCTATCTTTCCTTGACACCAATTGGCCTACCATGCCCAGGAGAAAAGCCTCTGGTTTCTTATGAAAGGTACACTTAAGAACCTTCTTAATTTCATTATAGATCATCTCCCAGAAGACGTCCATCCTTGGGCACGTCCACCAAAGGTGATAGAAAGTACCTTCAGTTTCCTAACATTTCCAGCATTTATTATTGGGCAAATGATAGATTTTTGCAAGCTTGACTGGGGTCATGTACCACCTATAAATCATTTTCATGATATTCTCTCTTAAGGCATTACATGCCGTGAACTTTATACCGGTGGTCCATAACTGCTCCCAGTCAGCAAACATAATGTCATGACCAATGTCTTGTGCCCATTTAATCATAGCTGATTTAACCGTTTCATCCTGTGTGTTCCATTTCAACAGCAAGTTGTACATTCTTGACAAATTCTTAGTATTGGGTTCTAACAATTCTGTTTCTAATTTTGATCTTTCCACCTGGAAGCCAGTTTTCCTGTCCTGTTTGAATACTTCATTTATCTGGTAATAGTGAAGCCAGTCTCTTACTTTAGACTTCAATTTCTCATAACTCTGTAGTTTCACTTTCCCCCCCTCTTGTTCTAAAATTTCCCAATATTTTGGCCATTTGGATTCCATATTAAGTTTTTTCACTTCCTTAGCTTCCATTGGTGACAGCCACCTGGGGGTTTTATTTTCCAACAAGTCTTTATACCGAATCCAGACATTATATAGTGCTTTCCTAACAATATGGTTCTTGAAACACATTTTAAAAGGGAATAGGATGTAAATCATATCATCCAAAGGCCTGGTTAAAAAAGAATGTTTTTGCCTGGCACCTAAAGGTGTATAATGAAGGCACCAGGTGAACTTCCCTGGGGAGAGCATTCCACAGAAACGGATATGCATTTTCAAGAATATTTTCTGAATAAAGAACAATGCTATCAGATAATAAATTAGATTTTCTGAATTCAAATCTAAGGCATTCTCCAGTCTCAATCAGAAGACACCCTGATAGTTTCATAACCAGGCAAGATGTACTTGGTTTGGAACATACAGCATTTTCTTTTTTTAAGCAGCAATATTAGCTCTACATCCCCCATGGAAGGTTTGCAGACAGTGTGCTCTCCTTGTCACTCCATTCTTTTCTGCTAGAGCATCTTAGTATTCCCAGGCTTATTGGATGTGGTGTGAAAATAATTTTACCTCCCTGCTGTTTTTGCTGTTAATGTTGTTTTGTTTTTGACAGTGACAGGCCAAACCTTTATGTAACAAGTTGCATATGCAGAGTTTTCTGTAGAAAGTTAGATTGCTAACATATTTTATATAAGAAATCATTGGGCAAAATGAAACAATCCTTGAGTAATTATGTATCCATATATTATGATTTCTTATCAGTTTATAACCATATGCATAGTGCCCATCTCTAAATGAAGGTAAACAGTCAATTTTATCTAGCAGAGAGGTCAATGAAAGTGTAATCCCTGAATTTGGATTGTGAACTCTGGTGGCTCCTAATGCTCACCTCTAATATAAAGTGATCATTATGAGCACATCACCCCATGTTCTTCTCCAGCTCAGATTTTTATCTGAACCAGATAACTCATTTTCTCTCTCTCTAGCCCACTCACCCAGCCTCTAATCTCCTTCCTTCTCACAGCCACTACCTATCTCCTTGTTTTCCATGTTGAAGGGGTGGGATGCAGATCTATATATATTTCCTTGTGCTGTCGGTACCTAGCTCACTGCTGTGTACAGAGAGGGCCCTTCCAGACTTACCATTTATAGTTCTTTAGATGCTGCTCATTGCAATGTTTTTAAGAAACAAAACTGTAGTTGACTATCAACACCACTGGCCCCATGTTGCTGGTTTTGGAAGGTGATTGTACTTGTCTCCATCCATATCAATGACAGGTTGTGTTCAGATTAAGAAAAGTTTCTGTCTGCAATCACACCTTTTCTGTTCCCTCATTCCCTCATTCCACCAACTGGTAAATGTTGGTTATGAGCATGCACACAGTGTTATTACTGATAGGACTTTTGCAGGACTTTTGTTGTTGTTGGTAGTATAGAACACCAGGCATTCCGGACTTCTGACCTCATGGGAGATTAGAAGAATAAATGGCAGGAACTACTTGACTTCACTATGTTGGTCTGAACTATCCACCATTTTAGAGACTGCCATGACAGGCCTAATGTCAAAAAAGTTGGGGGAAAGTGGCAAAATGGAAGTTTCTCAACCCACCACCCCACATAAAAGTGGAAAACTGTGCAACTCACCTTTCACACAATGAAAATATTGTGGAACCATTCTGGGTCTTTCACAAATGTTTGTTGTTGTTGTTTAGTCATTTAGTCGTGGCCAACTCTTCGTGACCCCATGGACCAGAGCATGCCAGGCACTCCTGTCTTCCACTGCCTCCCGCAGTTTGGTCAAACTCATGCTGGTAGCTTCGAGAACACTATCCAACCATCTCGTCCTCTGTCGTCCCCTTCTCCTTGTACCCTCCATCTTTCCCAACATCAGGGTCTTTTCCAGGGAGTCTTCTCTTCTCATGAGGTGGCCAAAGTATTGGAGCCTCAGCTTCACGATCTGTCCTTCCAGTGAGCACTCAGGGCTGATTTCCTTAAGAATGGATAGGTTTGATCTTCTTGCAGTTCATGGGACTCTCAAGAGTCTCCTCCAGCACCATAATTCAAAAGCATCAAATGTTTAGGACTGCAATATTCCAGAATAGGTATGGAATGACAATGACGTCATGTGGTAGCATGCAGGCAAGGTGGGCAAGGGTGGGAGTGGGGACACAACACCAGCAGCTACAGTGATAGATGTCTGGAATGTCTGGGAAGGAGAAACATCTGATCCTCTATGGCTTCCCTAACCAAAGCTAGAGCTACATCAGCCTCAATTTAAGAGTAAGGGTTGGTAGGTGGGATGTAGGCTGGCGGTGGTCAGAAGCTGGGAAAGTCTTTGGGTGTCACAGCTTCCGATTTAACTTGGTTTAGCATGGGAAAAGCAAAATTTCAACATTATGGAATGTTCAAGTAAACCTGTGCATGTACACAATATTCTCCACAATGTGTGTAAAACCAAACAGCAATTAGTTTTGACTAATCATTCATACATGTTCCTAGAATTGTGGTTGGGCCTGACTGCTCATAGCGCATACACAAATTCCCCCCTCCCTGAGGCCAATGAGTATATTTGCGTTAACATTTTATGACATAGGGCATGCATATGCAGTGCTCCTGCTAATATTATAGTGGTTGAAGTGATCCATAGAGAAGCATCAAAACAGCATTATTATTTCAATTATTATTTCATTTATATCCCATCTTTCCTCCAAGGAACTCAGGGTGGTACACCAAATGCTCCCCTTCTCCATTTTATCCTCTGCTGTGAGGTAGCTTAGGCCAAGAGATTGTGACTAGCCCATGGTCACTCACTGAGTTTCATGGCAGAGTGTAGAATTGAACTCTGGTCTCCCAGGTCCTGGTTCAACGCTCTAACCACTACACGACACTTACCTCTGTTCTTGGAGCCTTGAACCTCATTCCATTTTCTATAATTACTAACCGTTGGAGTTTCTTTCTTTACCCCTTCACGTTGAATCTCACCATTAAACATAGAAAGAAATTATTGCCAAATCTACTTCTTTATCTCAGAGCTACTTAAATATGCTTGCATTCTCACTTCTGTTTTTTAAAAACACACACACAAATAGAATAAAGGAAATTTGAAGTTAGAGAAGCAAACACTGTGCTCCTTTACTTTTCTTAACTGAAGTTTTCCGGACAGATATCAATGGAAAGGTCATCATGTCAGATATTTTTGTACATGTTTATAAACTAAGAAGAAAAGGAATTTTTTAAATTGACACTATATAATAATAGAGAAAGGACACCATGCACCTCAAGGGTAATGCATAATAGGTATATCAATTTCACATTGTTTCCCCCCCCTAATAACATTCAGGTAATGGATGCCATGTCCTATTTTTCATTAAAACATAAAAGTCACACTACTGTCTAGATATTCCACTTGTTGCTTAGGTATATACAAAATATACAGGAAATTTAGAGTATTTATCCCAGTGCACAGCAGCATCTAAGGGCTATGGAAGCCCTTAAAAACTGTATTTCCCATGAGTCTAAGAGACTCTGGTGATTGCAGTGCATAGTTGCAGCAATGTTAAAGATCTAACTGAGGTCCTACTGAAGCCTTCATAAATTTTAGTATGTGAGATGTTTCCATGAGATAGGATTGATCTGACCTGGGTCCCCTGCATCCCCCGAAATCACTTCCAGAAAGTTGGGGAACTCTCCAACACAGGGTTGAATTTGGCATAGGGGGCTGCAAGGGGAACAAGGAATCATAAATTTGCACCCTCAATTCTCCCATTAGCAGTTGCTTCCATTGGATCAAAAGCTCTTTTATGAACACAAAGGCACAAAGTGGATTCCACCTATTAGGGTTTACCTATAGTAACAAACAAAATGATAAACTAGGCATTGATTAACTGAATATGGAAGCATTATTACTGGCATGTGGGATTCTTCTTAGTGCTCTGAGCATATAGTACATATCTGTCACTCTATTATTTTTTAAAAAAATAAATTTTATTTACATTTGTGACAGAAGCAAAATGACACCTAACATAATGAATATATAAGCAACCTATAGTTAGGAGCATTGGTTTAATATCTGTTGTACTGTAAAACATTTGTTCTCCTTTCCTCCTTTCCTTTTTTGTTTACATTTTCATCTTATACAGTCATCCCACAGAAGGCCATATATTTTTGGTGGTTGCCCCCCATGTTTCTTTTGGGCTACATATTTAATAAAGAGATACCATGTCACTTGAAACTTTTATTTTGTCTTTATCCATTGTTCCTGTTTGTCACCTTTTGTGTCAGTTTTTATGTCAATGCAATTGTCCACATTTGCTAGTATAATTCTGATAGTAAGTTCTCTCCTAAATCTTTCCACCTTCTAGTTATTGTTAACCATGTTGTTGATAGCAAGTCCTTGTGGACGTTGTTGATAGCAAGTCCTTGTGGACCTTCTCCTAAGATGCAAATATTCATGCATTTGACTAAATGCCCCTAATCCCTGGCAGGAAATGTCTCTTTGTGTATCATTTGCAGCCAGCGAGAGAGCTCTACAAGGCCTGTGACAAATCTCTCGCCTGCTACTCCTTCTTCTTCCCCAAGTAGGACCTGTCAAGGAAGAGGAAGCAGCAGGTTGAAGTAAAAATTATTTAAAATCCCACTATCAGTGTGTCACACACGGGAGTGTGGCCTGACTACAAAAGTGGTAAGAACCAGTTTGGGAAGAACCTAACACTGACTGTTGGAGATGCAAGGAGGGCTCTTCACATACAGCAAGCATTGAGGTTGAATCCTGACAAGACAGAAGTACTGTTTTGGGGGGCAGGGGGAGGCGGGTGTGGAGGACTCCCTGGTTCTGAATGGGGTAGCTGTGCACCTGAAGAACCAGGTGTGCAGCCCGGGAATCATTTTGGACTCACAGCTGTCCATGGAGGCACAGGCCAATTCTGTGTCCAGGGCAGCTGTCTACCAGCTCCATCTGGTATGCAGGCTGAGACCCTTCCTGCCTGTGTACTGTCTCATCAGAGTGGTACATGCCCACTTGGACTACTGCAATGCGCTCTATGTGGGGCTACCTTTAAAGTTGACACAGAAACTACAACTAATCCAGAATGTGGCAGCTAGACTGGTGACTGGGAGTGGCCGCCAAGACCATTTAACAGCAGTCTTGAAAGACCTACATACCTACATTGGCTCCCAGTATGTTTCCAAATGCAATTCAAAGTGTTGGTTCTGACATTTAAAGCCCTAAACGGTCTCAGCCCAGTATACGTGAAGGAGCGTCTCCACCCCCATTGTTCAGCCCAGATTCTGGGGTCCAGCTCCAAGGACCTTCTGGTGGTTTCCTCAGTGTGAGATGTGAGGTTACAGGAAACCAAGCAGATGGCCTTCTCGGTTGTGGTGCCAGCCCTGTGGAATGCCCTCCCATCAGATGTCAAAGAAATAAACAACTATTAGAAAACATGTGAAGGCAGGGAAGCTTTTAACGTTTGATGTTTTATTCTGTTTTTAATCTGTTGGGAACCATCCAGAGTGGTTGGGGAAACCCAGATGGATATTATTATTATTATTATCATCATCATCATCAACATCATCAACATCATCTTGGGTTGGACTGTGGTTGGATGAGAGATAGTGAGGTGAGGTGGCAGAAAATGGTTGGCTAGAGAATTAACAGCTCAGATGATGTGTATTTCCTATATAGGGTGTGTGCTAATGGAAATGCGCTCACAGGCTCTTTTGGACTTTGTCCTGTAATGGAATACTAAATAAAGTCTGATTAACTGGGAATTTGGTGTGAGTCTTCATACTGAACCCCCAAAAGTGTACTTTCTCCCATAATAATTGGATGTTTCAAGCATAATTGGATGTTTGAAATCTCAGGCTTTTCTGGGCATTCAACTGGAACACTCAAGTTGAATTCTCAGAAAACCCTGAGATGTAAAAGTTCAATTAATTTGAGAGGGTGAACCAAATGGGGTTCACACATCCCTACCGTGAAACCCTTAGTATCTTAGGTCTGTCATACTTAAGAGACTCCAGGTGAGTCCAGATGTTTTGAACTGTAACTCCCATCATCCCCAGACCACTGATCATGCTTGCTGGCAGATAGCAATTGAAGTCCAAAATGTCTGGCTGGCACCAGGTTGGACTAAAAAGTATTGTCTAAATAATCTCTATCTCATTTTCTTTTCTTTAAGGTATACCAAACCCAATGAAGTTGAATTGACCTAAAAATGGAGCGAGGCCGGTTGGTTGGAGCTGCATGATAATTTTAACCGTTCTCAAGCTGCTGAAAGTGCAGCATTTAATACAGTATCTGAGGCTATACTTAACACTTCATATTAGTAATCTCATGCTAGCCTAAAGCAATGCAAACCTGATGATTCTAAATTACAGCACTTTTAAAAGCACAAATTATAGAAGGTATGAAAATAGAGTGAGATTTTTTTTTACAGTAAAGGTTCCTCATTATAGCAGCATTTAACATTTATATTCACAATAATGGCTCTAGGCATAGGAGAATAATGTACATTCCTACCCAGTAAAAATTTTTGAACAGGTATTCTAATAATGGTGGTGCTTTGGTGCAATCCAGATTTCAGAAAGAGTGGCATTTACTGTAGGCTAGGAAAATAATAAAAATATAGCCTGATTTATTTGACAGCCTGTTTTCCTATTTGAGCCCTATTCAGGCATTGATCTCTGAATGTGTAGAGGGGCCAGCAGGAATAAAACCAGTAGTGCCCTGTATGCTATCATCACCCCCAGTGGATGTCTAATTGGCTCTGCCAAAGGAGCTGCTTCAACATCAGTAGGGTTTCCAATATAGGAATGGAAACCCTGCTTGGCCAGACATCCCACCCCCATGGAGTAAACTCTACACTGGGGTGGGACAGTTTTGGCTCACAGTCCAGACCCCTCTCTCTGGCTCTTGAGACCTCCCCTTTCAGAGCCTTGCTTCACACCCTCACAGTGTTTTTGCCTGGCTGAAATGTACTATTGAACTCTGATAATGACTCTTGCCTATCTGGATGAAGGCTAGAGAGGGGTGTGTGAGTGTGTGTGTGACTAGTCTATGGTATACAAATTAAATTTACTTTAATTACTTCAACCAGTTTTGCATCTGCCTGTAGCCACAACTGGCCAGAAGGGAACTAGCCCTACATGCATCACAGTGGTTCTCTTCAGACTAACCCAATCACATGTCATCTGGGGAACACTGCTGATTCACACAGCTGTGGCTATGGCATTCTGTCATGTTTTGCTGTGGCCTGGCCAGGATTAGGATTGCTCTGTCAGTTGTGTACAGAGCTAGGGCATGGCACCTGACTTAACTGTGTACAACAGCTGATAAAAGCGGGAGTATTGAAGCTAGAAATGCAGAACTTCCATTTCCCTGATTCAGCACTTTTATAAGCCCTCTGTAGCAACGAACAGTGTGATAATAGTATGTTTTAAGATAAAGATGTAAATATGGACCATAAATGAGTGGCACATCATGCAATCAGCTCCAGTGGAGAGGTTTGACAGGAGTGTTATTTGATGCTCTCTAACTAAATAATGTCGCTAAAATGCAATTTGTGTAGGTGGATACCAATCTATTCTGGAATTTCAATACAACGTATGCACATTAGGAGTGTGCTGAACTTTCACCACTAACATTTTCTGGGGAAAGTTTCATGACACCTCCCACTTCCTGCTTACATTTTTGTGTACTGCTTTTTCCTTATTTCTCATTTCTCAATCTGTAGCACCAACACCCTTTTTATTTTGGAAAGGACTTCTTGCCAGGATTATCCTAACCAACCAGGGATTATGTAAAATACATCTTGCCAGCCAGTCTTGACTGTGTCCCAACATAACCAATCAGATTGAGAGTAGGAACCATTGCCTGAAAAATGCAAAAGGAGAAGTTTTCAGTTTACCCATTTTGACTCAGCTAATCTAATTATTTATGAAGTTGTTTTCCAGGTAACTTTATTAGGAAGGTTGCACTTTGTTTTATTAATTTATTTAAGATAATGCTCATTCTTTAAAAATATATTAATATGTCAAAAGTTGGTTCGTGTTGGTTGGGAGTTTATTTTATATAAATAATGTCTATATTCAAAAATGCAAATGCTGCTAGCACACTCTGAGCATATCCAGCAATATCTGTCTGAGAAAAAGGAACAGATGTGTTTTTCATTAGGTGAACATAGCTGATGTTTATGGTACAGCAGTGATCAAGGGTCAAACTGTATTTTCCTTGAAATATGGAAACCTCTATAAAAATCGTATCTCTGTGGCGTTATCTCTCCTTCTTCCTCTATTGCTTATATTATGTTGTGATGTCATAGCCACTTTGTTCATTTGCTTGTCTGTACTACTGAAAGTAAATTATATGGAAAAATACATGGGTATGTATACTATAATGGTGATACAGAGACAAGTAATCCTAGTAAACACTGACAGAAGGAAAGATGAAAAATCAAGTTTTCTGAAATTCGAGAATACATTTTCACTCTTGAATAGCATTAAATCAATATAAGTACATTTACATTGGCTAATGCAAGCAAGAAAAAAGTACATAATATAAGTACATCATACATTTAGCAGTTTCAGTGTATGTAGAGACAGCAACTCGGAAATCTGCCCAGGCCTTTACAAAACCTTCTTCAGTTCCAAAATTCATTTTCTTACCATGTACCCAAAAGACTCAGATGATTTCTGTGTTCTTTGAGGCATTGCACATAAACTAATTGATTTTTGCCAGCTTTAGCTTCTGCAAGCTTATTTTTTGTGTCTTTCTATTTTACTTCATGCAATTAAAAAAAACAACAACATTCCAGCCCAATTTAAAGTGCTGGTTCAGACCTTTAAAAAATCAGGTTATCTGAAGGATCACCTGCACCTGTATGAACTTTGACTGAGCACTAATATCAGCCTGGAAGGCCCATCCCTCAGTATTTTCAGAACAGAGGCTGGGTTGGCAGGGACAGGGACTTTTCAGTTGTAGTTCCATTCATCCATCCATCCAGCTAAGCATGACAGCAAGGGGCCTTACCACAGTTCAAGGCTACATTTCAGTCAGACAAAAGGACTTTAGGAGGGCACAATGCATGAGGGCTGTGTAGAGAGGTCTGGGTTGCATTTGGCCCTTGGGCTGGAGGTTCCCCCTGACTGATCTGCCAAAGGCATACAACATGATAAACACAATCTTCCTTCTCATCTCCCAGAAGCTCCCCCCTCATCCAGATTAGGGGCTGGGAAAGTGAGAAGACAATGCACATTTAGATTGTAGACTCGTCCAGCTGATCAGTTGCCATCACAATTTGAGGCTCTCAATTAGGCATCTTTCCCCCTATTAGCTTGTCTCCTTGGGATACATGAAAGAGGGGTGGTTGTTGTTGTTTAGAAAATCAAATCTCTTAAAAACCCAAGCAATAGATTTCCGCCCTCCTCTTTGAAGATTAGGTGTGATAGATACTCATTTCCAAGTTTTCATTTAACTAGCCTGAAAGGGGGGGGTACCAATTTCGCCATTAATTGTTTAATATAGAATATTAAGGTGTAAATGAGTATGTTCTGACACTGGTTGTTCCTGTAATCCAACTTTAGATTGTAGGTCTTTTAGGAAGCCTTGAGAGAGAATACAAGAGACATGTCTTTAAGGAGACATATAATGCTGCCTGCCAAATCTCCATCCTTCTAATGGGAAAATTTCATATGCTCAGCCAGAACTAATTAGCGTTGCTTCATTGTTGAAAGCAACAGAATACAGGTTGGCAAACAAGATTGCGCTCAAAGATGCTGTCAAGGTTATTATCTACATTGACTTCTCAGGTTTTCTGAGTCATAACCTGCATTCTTCATTCCCAAACAAAGCATGCTTTGTTTAGTTGAAAATCCTTCAACAACAGACTTCTGCCCCTTGCAATTATCACAGCTCTGCTCAGTGTGACACATGTGTCTATTCTGGGGGTGGGGGGAGCTGGTGAATAGATTTGTGTTGTTTTACTTCAATTAATTCACTTCGTTTAAGTTTTTCTGTTTCTGGCTGCAATTTGTATTTAAAATCAGGTGTGTCAGAATGGTGTGGATGGGTGTGTAAAACACACAAGTGAACTGACAAATGCACTGTAGACCAGTGTTCTTCAGCCTTGGGTTCACAGATGCTGTTGAACTGCAACTTCAGTGGTAATGGATGTTAAACTAGCTGGGGGTGATGGGATAACGTATGGGAACCAAAGGTTGAAAAACACTTATTTAAACCCTTTCCCTGAATCTAGTCACAGTTATTTTATACACTCTGGAAACTCATATGTGTTCAGTATCACTGGTTCCCACTGTCACTGTTTATTTTCCCCACAAACCTAAAATCTACTACCACATCCTTCTGGCTCTTCCTGGTTGTGGACAGGAAATTCCTTCAGAAACCGTAGCTCTTGAAACAGGATGTCATATATGGAAGCACACTTTGGTCTGTGTCTCTAACAACATCCCAAAGTTTTCTAGATTCCCTTAATGAGCAGCTCACCATACAGAATGTTATTTGGTCTCTTCCAAGATTGCTTCAGAATAACTCCAGCAAATCTCACAAGATCTGGATCTCTCATGTATGTCTAGAGGGGGAAAGAATGTATGAATATCCTTGAACTTAATATATTGTTAATTATTTCATTTATGATTTGCTTCCCATGAGGCATCTGAACCATTTGCAATATAATAAAAACATACATGTGTGTGTTTGACAATCACATATATAAAAAAAGTTAAAATAAATGCATATATTAAAAACATTTTTATAAAAACCCTACTGTCTTATATACTAAAAAACCTTTAAAACAACTGCACATACATAAAATCAATTTAAATCCCATATAGATGCCAATTTAGTTTTCCCATGTTAGTATCTAGTATCTACAACCCCTCTGGCTCAAATAAAATATACCCACGGTCCCCACTCCCTGTTTAAACTCGGCTGATTTTATCTCACTTAACAACTGTAAGAAACTATAAGAAGAAGCTGGTGTGTAGGCCTGTCTTATATATGGCAAGTTGGAAGCAACTCCCGCCATGCTCAGTGGGGCTTACAATTATTGCAGTCTTCAGCATGAATTTGCCTTTATCACAATGCACATCACTTCATAGGACCACTTCAAAACAAAGCAAAAAATCTTATGCCCATGGCGGGTCCTTTCAACATGATTAGCAAACAGTAGAAATACATTGGTGGCACCAGAATGAATTGTTTTTATTATGCTAAAACACTAAATCTCACCACCATCTCCCACTTAGCCCCATATATAGGTATTTTTGCCCAGTTTCCAGCAGATTTCAGCATATTCATGTATGACTCAGCCAGACAAGCAACCTTAAAGTAAAACTTTGGATAGACTATTTTGAAAATTTGGATGATTCATTGGCAGTAGGTGTTGCTGATCTCAGTCTTGTATTGACTACTTAGGGATTTTATTTCTTGTCCTGAGAGTTTGCAGAAGCACAGCTGTAAATTATACATTTTCTCAGCCAAGCAGAGACTTATGAAGTAGAATTTAAAATACTTTGTCCATGGTCCTGAAATATGTTTAAGGCTGTATAAGCAACATTGCTCTAGTGTATAAAGTGTATTGTATAGTGCATAGCTTGGGAACTGTTCTATGAATAGTCTTTCCTATCTTAGAAATATTAGAAACTGATTCTAACGAAAAGCAGTTTCGGGTTAATTAATATATTTCTCATGTAGGGTGATTTTTTAAAAAATGTTGAACTTGCTCCCCCTCCCAAATCCACACAATTTATTTTCATACTTTTTCTGGGCTGCCATATTTGTCTTGGATATTTTTTTTGTCTGATTTTGTGGGAAGGGACTAAAATGTCCCCCTAAGATTGAATTTACATAACATCCCCTTCAGCCACCTTGGATTTAAATGCAAGTCCAAAAATATAAAATTTATCCACCTCTGAAAGCTGCTGAATTTACCCTCACGCTGCAAAATTGAGGAAAGGGATTGTAATCACCTCAACTGCAGTAAACGATCTAGTCCATTTGATAATAAATCAATTACTGCTGATATGTTTAGAAAACCAGGAACTAAGTGGCTAAGGTTGAAATATTAGCATGCATGCTCATGAATAAACTCCATTGAACACAATGGGATTTGCTTCCATGGGAACATACCAGGAATCTCTCTCTCTTTTCTCTCTCATGTTGATCTGTTTTCTCACTTCCTTCTGGTGCAGAATTAAATAAAATAAGTGTATTACATGGTGGCAGTTACTGGCTTGTTTTGTGATCAACAACATTAAAATATCCCATGGATTATCACCCATACCAAGTGGTAAATACATATTCTCTGAGCACCCCTGGATTTATAACAATGATCTCTGTAGAAACACTTATTTGCTGAGGGGGAAAACCCACTTCTTCCCTAAAAGGATAATATAATCTGGTCATTTGATTTTTACTAGCTTTCAGCTATCATGTATTACAGCAGTTTAATTCCATATACCTAGCAGTCCCAAGAAAAGTACATATGTGCTAATTTCAGCATGACAGCCACAATGTAAATAAACACAACTCCACCCCATAAACTCTCATTTAGGTCTGTTAGAAGTTGAACAAATTAGCAAATTTGCATCTGAAGGTTTGTTTACAAAACAAGCATACCCTTCCATTGGCTCCCCTTAATTGGGCTACTAATTGACCAATATTGTACAGGACATTTACGTAAGAGTTTGTAGATTGCTGTATTTCAAAAAACAGGAGAAATGCAACAAATAAAAGGATAGAAAAACAGGAAAGTAAAATCTAAGCCATTAAATAAATATCACCTCGTGTGCTGTCAAAGGCACATTCAAATGAGCCCCCATCTGCAACTAATACCATGTGGCAGTAGGAGGAGGGAGAGGGAATACAGCATGTGAAATTAATATATATTATTTATAAAATAATATAATATAAAAATGATGATAATAAAATAAATGAGTTTACATTTAGCAGGCAGGGACATATTTGCAACTACATGCTGTACTTGCATAGTTTCTATCTATGTACACTGTGCTATGCCCATGATATAAATTTCTCTCCACTGTAGACAAGGTCAGACATGGTTTCAATACAGCCGGGAGCATCATTCTTTAACATGGTCATTTCAAAACTGTTGCTTACCACATCATTCCTGATTAAACCACAATTAACTGGTGTGCTCACACTTCAGTCAGAGTAGAAGAGAATCAAATGTGCAGAACAGAATCAGTATGACCTAGAAAGAAGCTAAGACTTCCAGGGCACATAATCATCCTTTGTGCATTGCATTGGTCTTACTAATGGAAACCACTGATTTTTTTTATTGATTCTTCTTCTTCTTCTTTTTAGCTGTGAGATTGCATTGTGATTGTATGCATATGCAGGGTGCCATCTCGCTGAGAAATTCTCTCAGAACTGAGCCATCACTCAAACTAAGGTGGAAGCAGAGGTCAAGCCAGGAGTCAGTGCCAAAGACCAAAACCAAAAATCAACCATGATGCATCAAGACAAAGAAGACTTTTGTTTCTTGGGGGGGGGGGGAGTCCCAAACCTTTAAAGCTTTTCCTAGTTGATAGGGCAAAATTTCAATCTAATTTGTTAAGGGGAAAAGTTAGTCAGTGTGATGTAGCAGCCCCCACCCTACTCAGTTTAGTGCTCACTGACAGTGTAATAATAAAAACAAAGAACAAAGGAAGGTGTTTTGCTTGCCAGCCCTGAGTTGCCACAGCTGAGCAGTTGCTGGTTCCAGTCTTTCCATAACCAACATGCTGCCAACCATTTCACATTTCAATTCAATGAGAAGTCAGAGCTAGTCAGTGGTGATATATAGGGGCAGTCCTGCCCCACTTTCAATCTCATTTGTAATGCAGAGGAGGAAAGCCCATTAAGACCTGAGGCAAAATAGTCTGAACTCCCTTTTAGAGGGTAGATAACTTTGCGGTTCGAACCCCTACAACGGGGTGAGCTCCCGTTGTTCGGTCCCTGCTCCTGCGTGAAGTGCAAGTAGATAAATGGGTACCGCTCCGGCGGGAAGGTAAACGGCGTTTCCGTGCACTACTCTGGCTTGCCAGAAGCGGCTTAGTCATGCTGGCCACATGACCCGGAAGCTGTACGTCGGCTCCCTCGGCCAGTAAAGCGAGTTGAGAGTTGTCCGCCACTGGACCTAACGGTCAGGGGTCCCTTTACCTAACTTTCAGAAGCTGGAGAGCAGGTGATCTTTTTTTAATTTCTGAAGATAATTTATCTCCCAAATGGAAATTTGGAAGCCCTAATAATTCTCACACAAATTGCTGAAGATAATAGATTTGCCCAAAATTGTTATATTGCTCAACCAATTTATCTAGTAAGCTGAAATGATATTTATCCAAACGGATACTTTGGAGATTAGTTTGTAGATTAGGAAGTTGCATATTATTTATTTTTATAGACTTTACTGACTTAAATTGCTTTCCTTTAGGAAAAAAATGTTAAAAAATTCATGTTTTGTTATCTGCACACCAATGAAATAACACATATGTACAAAACAAATCTTCATCATCCTCACCTTAGGGGCATTTTACTTTGGTTGGCATCAGGGTTTTGCTCGAGCTGCAAAAGTTATGACCTACCAAGCCCAGCACAGACAACCAACTATATATGGCAGCTCATGAGGGCTTCATTAGAGGCTGCTGTGTAAGCTCAAGTGAATATGACTCTCTAAACCAAGGGTGGGTAACCTGTGGCCCTCCAGAGGTTTATTGGCACCAAGACCAACCAGCCCAAACCAACGTGGCCAATAAACAAAAGCTGGAGGGTTAGAGCTTAGCCTAGTTGAAGTGTAGAGCTGCAACTCCCCCCCCCCAACTGAAAAGAAGGAACAGAGCAATCCTGAGAGTGAAAATTAAACTAGGATTGAGCTTCTTGGTTGGATGGTGTACCACTTTAGCAGTAGCAGCACAAGCCTCCATTAGTACTGCAGACACAGGGCTCAGCTTTAAAAAGCTATAATAATACACAAAGAACATAATTGACACAGAGAACATCCCTTGCATGTAGCAAATGAGGAGTGTAAACCCTCAGTCACGTTTTTGAGCACAGGAAGCTTCATCATGACTTTTAATTATCCCATACAGGGAAGGACGAGTCATAAATTTCAAGCTAGTTGTGAGAATTCTGCCACCATAAGTCACACATTATTGATGGGAATGACATCGCCTGGCTAAGAGGCTCTTTTATGCTATGTAGTATGAATAGGGACTTGTCTCCATACTGATGGACTGTATGGTCCTCTCTTTACAGCTCTTGAATAATGGCCACTGCCTCAATTACTGCCAGCAACAATAACAAAACAGCAACTCACATTCACAAGTCTTATTAAACTATTCCATAATGGATTTAGAACCCTTTTGGCAATCTTTTGGTCTCCACAGAGCTCTGACTTCCTGGCTTGGAGTGATTTGCATATTGCTAATCATTACTTTCAGTGTTTGAATTTTCTTTATAATTAGCTCTTTTTAAGTGTTTCAAAGCTTTAGCAGACATATATTCATTTGGCAGCTCACTAATTGCTTTTTATGTTGTCATCTTTGTTGCAAAGCTGCTTTATGATCTTAAAACTCTGCAGTGGTAATTTGCCCTGAAATTCGATTTTATAAAAGGCTGCAACCTCTGGACTTTTTTTTTTTTTTAACAACTCACTTTAGACAGTGACAGGCTATTTTGTTCCTTCTCATGAATCAGACAGTCCAAAGCAAGCTGAAAGCTGTAGAGTAGAATCAGATGAGAAGCAGGAATCATTATTTATAGAGATGGGCAAATAGTACAGTTTCAATTCTAGAACATTTTTCAATTCTAAGTGAGGTTCTTCATATTTCCACATCAATTTTAAGAGTCCTCAAGAAAATTTTAATATGTGCATTTTGCAATGCAATTTTGCCTAATATACATTATTTTTGCAAACATTTCCCCCTAATCTAATGCATTTTTGTATGTTATTTTCACTAATATAAGTATTTTTTATGCACAATTTCCCATCATATATGCATTTTGTACACATTATTTGGTTGGAGAATAATGACTGCATTTCAATTCATGTATTGAAGTGGTGAGAAACCTCTGTCCCATCGGCCAGCCTTGGTCTACATGGGAGCTGAATTTGGCCTGTGAGGTCATTTTTCCCAAGCCCTGACTATCTGTCCAACATTTGAAGTCAGTGGTGACATCAGCTGATGGGTGGTAAAACAGAGTTTAATCGTGCTGTCAATGAACTATCTACAAGCCAGATAAACCACAGGCTGGACACACACACAGAGAGAAGGCACAGAATGCAATTAGCTCTTTATTAACAGACAATACCAACACAACAGAGCCCCCTGGTTCGTATTAATCCAGTTGAGACATTGCTGAAACTGACCACTAGCTCAACCCTCCCCTTCTATCCTTTCACTCTGGATCCCTCCTAAGCAGACACAGGCCTCTGGGGCTGTCTGGCTCAGCAACATATTTGAGCAGGGTGTCCAAGGGGGAGGAGAGTCAGCAGCACTGACAATGCCTGCACTCACACTTGTGTCTCTCAGCCTCTAAATCTGTCCTGGAAGGCCCTCCGTCTCCTTACCCCCCTTGAATGCTCAACCCCCCTGCTTCTAGCTTCTGCCTTCTGGAAGAAGGTACAGGGTTATAAAGAATAAGACTAGCTGCCTGAGAAACAGTTTCTATCCAAATGCGATTTTGGTTTTAAACGCAGTGTAAGGTAGTCTCTATGGGAGTATCTTGTATTTAATTATGGGGTATCAGAGTTCTTAGGGGGTTAACCAGGCTGGGATATCTGGGATAGCAGATGTGTTGTTTTTTGAATGTCTGATGTAGATTTTTTCAATTTCGTTGTTTTGTATGGGACAATGGCAATATAGATTATCGTATCGTCTCCCTTCAGCAAACTGCTCTTCAGTATCCCACCATCAGGATCCAAGACCTACATCACCATCTTCTGAGACCTCTCTGGGGGGCTCTTGGATGGGTGCCTGCCACCACTCTTCCTCACCCAGCCAGTTCCCGACACCTGCATCTGCTGTGTGCCCTGTTTCAATATTTACTCATCAGCTGTTTGAAGCAGCTTGTGTGCTTCTACTGTGAGCAAGCAGGTGGCACCAGGGAGAAGAGCCTATCCAACACTCCAGCCACCACAGGCTGCACTGGCTAAGCTCCATGTGCCTCATCGTTCTTCTCTTGCTCTTAATAAGTGACAGTGACTTGCGGTGTTGGGAAACCAGGAGAGCAATGGTGCCCATCTGCAACACCTCACTGCTACTGTCCCATGTCTTCATGAAGGCCTGCACTACACTGAAAGAAGTATCCGCTCAGGGAATTGGACAAAAAGATGAGGGGTCTTTTGCAAGAAGGCACCATTGGCAGAACCTTCCCTTTCCCCCTGGAATGGGGATCCTTGCATTGACTTCTGGAACCATACGACAATATTCAAGCCCCATTAATGTACAGAGGGTTTTAGCAGGGCTTTGAGTTCAGATCGTATACATAAATCAAAATCATGACTCTTACAAGCATGCTTCTTTTACAAACTAAGGATCTTGGTTTAATTTTAATTGGTAGTGAAGCAAGCAAAGTATTTGTTATTGTTGCAGAATGCATTAAATACTAATGGCTGAATTAAGAATGCATGCAGTAATACACTGGAACATTTTTTTTTCAAGATAAATGCTACCTAAATATTAATTTCAAGTGAATAAAATAAAGGATTGTGGAAATTCCCAAATGATTGCTGTTGATATTACATAAAACACATGCCTAGTGTTACTAGTATCATATTTTTTTCCAAGATAGCAAAACATAGTAGCAGTTCTAAACTGAAACTGTGATGCTGGTACTATTGTTAATCTGTTAAAAGTAGCAAGTTGAATATTAGAATGAAAGCATATATATATATATATATATATATATATATATATATATATCGAGCAACAGAACAGTTTGGCCACAATAAGGAATTTTGGTCCATGGTATGATTATTTTCTACCCAGTGATTTTGATACGTTGGCACCCTATTAGCAAAATTTAACAATTCCAGAATGCAGACACGCTTTCACCTACACAAAATTAAATATACTGCCTTCAGCTGTACTTGAGGGTTGATTTCAAATAATTTCGTTGGGAAAACGGTTATGTCCCTGTGGAAATGGCAGTATTGAATCAGTATTTCATGTGCTTTCAGCTTGCACTCTTTATAAAGATTTGAGGTTATTACCCCTCTACTACTTTCCATACCAGGTCACTCAACCATCGCTACTGTGTCCTTTCTTTTAGCAGATCAAGATAATCAGGGGACAGCAAAAACAGCAAGGTTTTTAGCGAGGGCAATTAGAATAAAATCTATTATTTGATTATTGATGTAAACCTCCAGAAGGTAATTTTTACCTTCTGTTTTTACCTCTATCTTCAGGACATTGCATTTTATTTTATTGCTATGGCTGGTGGTTGATGCAAATAAAGATTCTTCTGATTCTGGTGTGTGTGTGTGTGTGTGTGTGTGTGTGTGTGTGTGTGTGTGTGTGTTATTCTCTAAATGCATCCTGCAGATGTGGGGAGGGGGGAAGTTGCAGTTAAAACTATTTCCTTAAATCCTTTACATTGATAGGCATTTTGGTCATAGGGTACAACAGGAGAGAAAAAATATTCATAAGGAGATAATAAGAATACTAGAAACTACCTTTTTTGCCTCCTTTAGCCTTGAGAGGACAGTAGCCATAGTGATGGAATATCACTCATGTACAAAAGGTCACTGATGTTGTAAAGAAGAAAAACCTAAGCGATAGAGAACTATGCAGTAGAAGAAATTAACAAGCACAAGACATAAATGAAAAGAAATGTTTTCAGATAGGCATTAGTCATTAGAACTCACAGACCTGCAGTGGAGCACAGGAGGAGTGTTTGTAGAGGTTCACAGCTTTTTTCACTTCAGTGCTGGATAATATAAATGTAGGTGAAAATAAAAAGTCCATCCTGCTACGAACATTTATAGATAGGCGATTCAACTTCTTGCTCCAGCTATATTAACTGAGTAAGAGTGCAAGCCTGACTGCATATTAATTTATATTAATTTGGTTATAAACCGCTCTTAGGAGTAACCTCTGCTTTTATCTAGCAAGATCCTATTCACTGCTTCCGCCTACTTCACAGTAACAGAATAATTCAGGCCTTTCTATAGTTCATATGTTGATGACAACCTCTGTGGAGGGTGAGCTAATAAATGTGGGCTAATCCAAGAATAGTTACATATTCTGCTGAATTGCCAACTTTTCACTGATCAGATAGATTGCAGCTGGAGCAAGGTTAGAAACTGCAAAGGTAAAAAGTCTGTTGGCTGCCGTTGCCCAGTCAAACATTGGTCAGAGGCATGCATCTCTAATTCTTTCCTTCACTGGCACTATTCAGCTACCTGAATTTCAGGCATTGAATACCAGTTGTGAAGTGTGTATTGTCAGTGCCCGGGGCTGCACGGCGGAGGGTGGGAGAGAGGGAAACAGATGGAGTATGGCTGGCCATTCAATTGCCCAATGGCTTCCTTGTCACCCAGGAGTTGGCAGCCACAGAGATAAGAAGTGTTGTTTCATTGTCTGGAGAGGTCTCTTCCTGGTTAGCATGGAGAAGCTGTTTTTGATGGAAGTGTGTAGCTGTATCGATGCAGCACCGGGTGTTGAAAATTTGCTCCCTTAACCAATTTTGCACCTGGGACAACTGCCCCGTACCCCCTGATGCTACGCCACTGCTGAATACCACTGGTTCACTGGCAAACATAGGGTCAATAGAAAGCTACATGTGTATAATGTTACCCTTGCCAAGTTAATCAATTACCTCTTTAAAAGAGAGCGGAATCTAAAGTTATCAGCTCAACATTTCCACCAGAAATTCTAGTGGCAAAGGGCAAAGGAAATCAGGAGCACTTGCAAATTTCAGGTGTCAGGAGGGAAATCTAGGAAAGTGAAGAAACCGATAGCAGCATTTTCCTCACTCTTTGTAATGAAGTAAAAGAACCCTTATGTCAGTGGTCCAGGAATGCCATCTTCCCTTACAATGCCTCACTTGGAAAAACACTTCATCTTGATATTTGAGCACAGTGGTACAGCACATCCTTTACAGGGTCCCAAATTCAATCCCTCACATCTTCAGATAGCTTGGGATAAGGTCCTATGCAAAACCTTGGAGAGCCACAGCCAGTCCATGCAGATGAAATTGTGTTAGTTGAACCATTGGTCTAACTAATTATAATGCATTCATTCCTATGGCATGGTATTCCAAGTGAGGCATGAGGGTGGGGTGCAGGGCTGCAATGACAAAAGTAAGGAAATTCATTTTTTCCCCCTAGAATCCGCTGTCTAGAATTTATCACATTCCCTCCCATCACCCAAATGCCCTCCCCTGAAAGCTTTCCTACATTATAATAATGGAGCTAAGAAAATTTTTCAGCTCAGCCCTAAAAAAACCCCTAAAACATGGCTAATTATTCCAAACTGAACAATAAGTCATCAGGATTGTTTAATTGCTATTGATGCATTACATTAGCTTTGAGACTCATTTTGCACTGCTGTTCAGCTGTGCCTGGGGCTTGTGCCCTATCACTCCAACCTAGTTATATTACAGAATGTTGCAGGCTATTTGTAAATAAAATAACCTACTGAAAAATATAGAATACAAAGAAATAACTCAAGGTGTATATATAGTGGGTGTAATCCATAAGGCATTTTTAACATGGCAAGTTTTAACAACAGGAAGGCCACTTATGGCTTGCCATGAGGAAGAAGCATAAATTAGAAATACTCAGTTTTGTTGCATGTGTGAATGGAAGTGTTAGTTAGAAGATAAATGTTATACAATTATCAGCCTTGGAAGGAGTGCAGTACTCTGTGGGGATACACACACACACACACACACACACACACACACACACACACACAGGGTGTCGAAAATAAACCCAGCTTTAAATCTAATCATTTCAGCACTTTTCACTAACAAGATAGCATTTTGTTCTTGGGCCTTTGAAAAACAGAGCCATGTGAATTAATAGCCAATTCAGATTTGAAATTAATGAGCTTCCCATCGTTGATTGCACCCTCCCCAGTTTTCTTGAATGACATTTCCTTTAAATAGGCTTTCACATAATGCATGATCTTAGAAGTCCCAAATGACTAACCATGATGTCTTGTTAGTCTTTGTCACCTCTTAATCATTCATGTTGCATTTTAACCAAGCAACATCAATTGCTGCCTTGGGAAATTATTTTGGAATTATAGAGCAAATATGTGCCAAGTGAACACTCCTTTAAATTATCTGATTCAGAATAAAGTTTCCATCTTGTGTACAGTAGACCCCTTTTATGAAGGGACTCACTTCCAGTTCAATATAGGTCTCCTTTCATGCCCATCATTTACAAAAGAGTCTGTTTATATTGCAGCATCATTCTGGAAATGCAGTTTTCTCCAAAGAGGCTAATGCATCCGATAATGGCTATGTCCACACTTAAAAACTAAGCCAAATCATTACTAAAGGTGCATATGAGGTCTCCCAGCCTCTTCGCTGTTCCCCAGCCACTTTAGTTTTGCACCACATGGCAACTAATCCATGGTTTGGCTTAGCATGTTGTCTGAACATGCTTGTGGTTAAGCTCTCTCTTCCTTAACCATGAGTTACAGCCAAAGTTTGTTCTTGTGTTCAGCTGTTCCTGTCAGACCAAAACAAAAACGTGAGGAGATAATGAATGCAAAGTCTCTTTTTTAGATTATTGATAATCATTTGTACATATTGTGACCTCATATGATTTGATCACTAGCAATTACAAAAAAATGTCTATTTTACCACAGACTGTGATGTGAGGTTGTACATTTTATTTCTTAATTATATCCATTTGTATTATACTTTACAGGCTGCAGAGGAAAGATTATAATGTAGGCTATTCACAGATAATTTGTTCCTCTGTTTGATATGCCATAGGGACTTTCCAAACGGCGGAGAAGGCTATGAAAAACAAGAGCTACCAAACATCATAAAACACTGGTCAGAGGGTACAGTTTCTCCTTAGAGCATTAGTAACAATGATAACCTCCTTATCATTGTAGATCTGAGCTTATAAAGAAAAATGATTCATTCAGCCATCTACCATTGTGATTACATCATTCAGACTTGTGATAATCCTCAAGACTGTTATGAACATGGAATGACACAATAGTTTATCTGCCCCCCCCCCACAGGTGACTTCTGACTTTTGTTTCTTGAACGGCATCTGTCTCCTCCCACTGCATGGCATGGGCTATCTCTTATTCAAACAAAAAGTGCTCTGGGCTGCTGAAAGTGCCTTGAAGCCTTGCCAATGTTTGTTTTAAAGGTAGATGACATATATTCTGTTGGGTGCATTCTCAAATAAATATGATTGCTTGCATGCCTGAGCCTCTTTCATCAATTCAGTCCATGGGTAGCGCAAATTGTTGAGAAGGAGCAAAAGCAGGTCTGTCCTTAACATTGCTGTGTCCCACCCGCAGAACTCCACAGGGAAAGCTGAAGGTCCAAAAGGGCATTCCTATGTACATACATCTGTTATATTCTATAAAAGTTTCAATTTTTGAATAATATGACTGTGATCTTTAGTTTTGTGTTTAGTTTATTTTTTGGCTACTGGCTTAGATGGCTTTAAAATGGGAATTGGCCCAGGTATTGAGAACCTGAAGCCCTCCAGGTGTTGTGTGACTAAATTTCATTAGCTGCAGCCGGCGTGGCCAACAGAAAGGGATGGTTGGAGCTGTAGTCAAGCAACACATTGAGGAGCACATTTCCCCCATCCCTGAATTAGACTTAATTGAGGTTCTATTTTATGGAACCTGCAAATTTGGCCTCAATATTCCAATGAATGCCAGTTGTTGGGGAGCAACAGTCAAGGAAGACCATCATTCCTTGACCTACATGTGGAGTTTCCAGAGACACCTGGTTGCTGACTGTAAGGAACAGGATGCTGGACCAGAAGGACCCTTGGTCTAAATGAGCATAGAGTATCTGCAAAAAATCAACAAAACCTATAGTACAGTGGTACCTCGGGTTACAGACGCTTCAGGTTACAGACGCTTCAGGTTACAGACTCCGCTAACCCACGAATAGTACCTCAGGTTAAGAACTTTGCTTCAGGATGAGAACAGAAATTGTGGCGCGGCGGCAGCAGGAGGCCCCATTAGCTAAAGTGGTACCTCAGGTTAAGAACAGTTTCAGGTTAAGAATGGACCTCCAGAATGGCTTAAGTTCTTAACCCGAGGTACCACTGAACACCCTATAAAGAGAAAAGATTAGACTGTTGCCTATTCAGGGAGATTATGTGATGACATATATAGATTATGAACATCCCAAGAGAAAGACACAAAAGTGTGTGTCACTACATCCATTCATATATCCATATACGTGCATTGTGTACACATTAGTAGTTTATCAGATATGCTAATCCCTAACACATTGCTATGCACTTTATTATGGACAGGGTAAAATCTTTCAAAGGAGAAAGAGCTCTTATTGAAATGTCTTTGTGAAGTAAAAAAGAAGGAAAAACACTCTCTTTACATAAGATCTTGCAATTATAAATTGGCTTCACTTTTAATTAGTTAATGATCCAATTCAGCTGTGATCAAAGCACAACAGCTAGATAATTCAGGATAGAAAATGGAGTTAATTTACTTAGATATGATACTACTTGGCTAATGACTTTTTATTTGAATGGAGTTTCAATTAGTTATTAGGTTATTTTACTCATTAGAGCAACAGAATGTCTGCAGGCAATTAACATGTCACTCCTTGTGGAAACAGCACACTTCCCCTCCCCCCATGGGATTGTCTTTAAGATTTATATTGCTTAGATTACCAAAGAACTTTATGGAAATACTAATTAAATACTAATGCCTGATGAAGTAGCACTTTTTGTTCTTACATGGGTGCAGAGAAGTTGCATTTCTTAAATGTTCTCAGGAGAGCGATTCTTTTAAGACAGCATATGGTTTTTTAGTTAGCTTCTGTGACTCGATCTTCCGGAGCCATTAGCAACAAGATCTGCTGAAACTGACAGTTTTGCACAATCAATTGAACCCTTGTTTCTTCACCTATGCTGGAATTTGAGCAACATTTCTTCAAATATTGGTTCAAACACTGCTCGGCACAGTGAGTCAGTAGAAGTTGAAAGTCACTGCCAGTTACCGAGAGGAAGAGAGGAAGGAATGAGACTGCCAGGAGCTCAGCATGGAGTACCTGTGGCAGTGGGAGCATCAGATCACCTCCACCGCCATGTCCTCACTGAGCTACCTGCTGCCACACCCCTTTCCTTCTCCTTCTCAGCAACAAGCAGTGATGATCAGCATTGGGAAGCCAGGTGAGCAGTGCTACCCCACTCACCTGGGATTGGTGAATCACTACTGCAGTGAGCAGTATTGGTTGCTAACAAACTTCCCTGGAATGTAAAGGGGAAGCTGCCTTATACTGAATCAGACTATTGGTCCATCTAGCTCTGTATTGTCTACACTGGTGATGACTCTCTAATATTTTGGGCAAGCATCTCTTCCATCACTACCTTGGATTGCTGGGGATTGAAGCCATGATCGTTCCACATGCAAGGCAGATATATTTCTACTGAGCTGTGGCCCTTGAACATGGACTAGAATACCATTCCATTCCATTGCTTCTCTTGTTATTCTGATAAATCTGAAATATAATAATAATAATAATAATAATAATAATAATAATATTTATACCCTGCCCATCTGGCTGGATTTCCCCAGCCACTCTGGGACATGGTTACTTTCCATGTCAGTATCATACCTTCCCAAGAGGGGTGGGTACCATTCGTGTGGGAAGTAAATAAATAAATAATTTATTGTGCATGGAATAAATTAATAAATAATAAATAAATGACAACATGGTCCTACCATTCGGCACTATTCCCAACATTTGTTTTCCTGCCTTTCAACGTAAGAATAATCTCCAGGCAAACCACACAATTTATAATAGCATAGCATTCGTGACAGCTTAAAATCAAAAATTAATCATAGTATGAATATGCCCAGTTGCATCTAGAACTTCTGACTTTTAAAAATAGGCTTTTATCTGCTTCTGCAGTAATCAGTGACTTTTGCCTTTTCAAGTACCTTCACAATTACATTTATCTGGGGATAACGTGGTAGGACGACACATTTCTTTTGTTTTGTTTTAAATTGTATATTGGTGGTGATGTACTGATTAGAGCTATGCTGAAATCAGCCCTCCAGTTTATTTCAGGATTTCTAACTTCCTTTTGTTGTATCTTAAAATTATATCTTGCCCTTCCTCCCAAAGGAGCCAAGGAAGGCTGGAGGCCACTGTTTGAATGAAAGAAAAGATGAATGGAAGAAATGATACTGAGTGAAAGAAAAGATACAAACACAACTCGGCCACCTCAAAAATAAAGTGCATCAAAACTCCTGCACCCCACCTATGTATATTTCACTGAACTTTTATTGCCACTTTGATAATGCCCAGTGTTTCTTTTCTCTTTAAGTGATGGAGATTAGTCAGGGGAGAAATGCTGTATAAGTTTTTGCAACATCATTAGTATTGGTTTGATATGAGAGGTGTTTTGATATGCTATTGATATGAATTGCTATATTAATGTAACATTGACTCTGTATTGTTGCATTGCTGATATTTTGTTTCTATTTTGAAAGATATTTCCCACTGTTACTTTCTTAGGACTGTAAGCTGCTTTGAGCATTATTTACTATGGGAAGGCAGTACACAATTAACCGATGATGAGTTTTACAATTAGTCCTGTTTTAGGCATGTTACTCAGCAACCGTGCACTTTTCTCAAACTCACATGAGGTTTATTGAAAAGGCCTCAAAAAATGGCACCTGCTAGGTTATTTATTTTGCAGAGTGTAGATGTGAGGGAATTATCTATTTCTTTTTTCAGTTTTGTAAAGATTCCTGCTGGGGAAAGAGTTCATTTATAGCTGTTAGAGGACTAGCAGAGAGGAACTGGAAAAAGCTTCTGAAATAAAAGCTGTTCACTCAATTTCTTCTCTACCAAAGGACAGGAATTAGATCGGCCTTTCTGTCTGAAGTGCCTAATGAGCCAATTTATTTAGCCTTGTAATCAACTGCATTTTGAAAATATCCCTGCTCTGAATTTTAAAAGTTTCAATTAAGCCTTAAACACTTATCACATGTATTTTTTATCAGTGAGCAAGTCCTTTTATTGGATACGGTTGAGATTCTAGCCTTTGGCGTCCAAAGGAAGCAGAAAAAGCTGACCACTGAAAGCAATATCTTAAAAAGTTTCAATCAAATCATACAGAAATAATAAATGAGAAGGAATGGGTTGTGAAGCGCGGAAGAAGAAGAAACAAAATCAAAAACAGAAGACATGGGGGGAATAAGCCATCTGATATCTAAATCTTATCACTAGTCAATTTTCTTTTGCAATGTCAATTGATGGGGAGAGGGAGTTCTAGGCATGGGCATTTTTTAATGTGAGCTTAAGTTGGGGAGATAGCCGTCTAGATGAAAATGTTGCTGCAATATCTATATATATATATATCTATATATCTATATATCCATGCTTGTGATTAGATTGTGATTGTGATATTTATAGACCACCATTACATTAAAAATATCAAAGTGGATTGCTATTTTTATTTTTATTTCATTTGTGAAATATTTTTAGGAAGTTTTAAACTCCTAAAAGGGCTAGAGATATGAAATGGTAAATACTGTTATAAAAATTGCTGAAATAAACAAATTTGTTATATGTGCAATTTTTGGATGGGGTGGGCCACAATTTTCAAGAGACGCATTCTGCCAGCAGCCCAATTTCTCACTGGGTGTGTGTAGGAGAAATACCATTTCTCAGCAGGGGGCAATAGACCTGGGGATCTATGGTATTTTGACTGCACACTCTGGAATAAAGATTCAAGAAATGAGATGGTAGTGTATGGTTACACTTCATTATAGCTTATCACCAGCAAGAATCAAACTAAGCCAGTGCAGGCAGGTGGAAGCTGTGCAGAAACCAAGAGAAAGCCCCTCAATTTACTACCTTGAGCCCACCACAGCTTGGATCCATTTCCACTAATGAGAGCATATAATTTATAGTTCCTCATATAGTGGAGCAGCACACCTCCCAAGGCACCAAATGACATAGTTCCCTAAGCTGGTCTGCCATGGGGAAATGACCTTCACCCAAAAGTTCCTTGGGGTGATCACCAGTGGTGTCCAGACTAATCTACACCCTTGTGCAAATTAACTGAAACAATGTAGTTTATTGTACAAAACTCACATATGCGTACATTAGTAACCGATGACCTCCGCTATTTTTAAGCAGCATTTGAACATGATTTGGCATGGAGTCCACTAGTTTTGAACAGTCACTGTTGATTTCAGATCCCTGTACGATACAGTGGTACCTCGGGTTAAGTACTTAACCTGAAACTGTTCTTAACCTGAAGCACCTGACCAATGCCTAGGCCAATACCACTCAATTTGTTTTGTAATCAATAAAGTTGTGGCCTAAATTTTGCCCAAAAACTTAAACTAAAATTATGTGTCCATTTGAAGTTATTTACTGGGAAAGGGCTTGAGGGCCTTGGGGTGCAATTAACTTTTTGTGTTTGTTGTGAGTACAGGATTACGAGTAAGATACAGAACATGCTTTGTTTCAATTAATTTGCACAAGGGTGTACTTTCCTGTCCACACAAAATGTCTAATGAAAATTAAAAATTTAGCCTGTCTACCAAAGCCAATTGAACAAGGGCAGTGTGTAGTGCTGATTTTAAAAAAAGATTCACTGGCTGCTCATTCAGAATCCTCCAGTTCTTGAATTTAGGTTTCTGCTACTTCTATTCTACCCCAATTGCAAGCTTGGTAGTGGTATGGAAAGTGTGTGACATGGGATGGGAGGAGGGAGTGTCTTTTGTTTCTGCTGTTGATTTCATGTAAAATGTTTGTTTTTCCCATCTTTCATTGGTTTGAAACTATTTTGTGTTTTCTGGAAACTTCATGTAGGAGAACACCAGCTAGGACTTCCACTGAAAGCAATGGAGAATATAGGATGCCATCTGCCCTTTACATTTCCTTTGAAAAAGGGACCCTATGCCCGATATGTTAACAGTTTGGCAGATTCAATGTCTTGAGTTAAAGGATAGCAAATCCATGCCAATTGGACAAAAAAAAAACAACAACCAAAAAAACCCCCAACCCAAATTCTAGGTTGCAGAAAACAGAAAAAAAACCTCTCAATTTAAATCAACGGCAAAACTAAAATGAAGGTAACATGAAAAACAAACACAATAAAAATGAAAGTATAACCAAAATCATCTGGTTTTAAAAATGAAAACGGGAATGAAACATAAAAGTATTTCTTTTTCATTGCATACCTTACTCATTGCTTGGGGGACATAACAATACAAATATCAACACAAATCAGGATTTGTTGCATTCCTCACCCCCACCAACTTCTTGCTGCTTTCACAATACATTTGACAGATGTTTTGCCTAGCTAGTCAAATGCTAAGATTTAGAATATATATTGCCTCTTCCTCCATGCTTCAGGCATGCCATCTGCCTTAACATACACACAAAGGCGCGCACACACAGCATGTACATTTATTCAATTAAGTGTCAAATTTCTCTCCCACCTCCTTTTTTAATGGAAAAAGACAGGGTTTTGTGTTGTTGTTGTTGTTGTTGTTGTTGTTGTTGTTGTTGTTTTAAAAACCCCTGCAAAAACTACTTTGGGAGATTAATTTCCACAAAGAAGCAGCTTCTCCCAAGCATGATCCAGATAAAATACTATGCACATAAATGGAATACTTATGTATCCAACCACAATGGACTTGCTATTCAGGTTATGTACATCTGCATGCATCCTAAGATGCAGCCTAAGAGTTTTAATTTGTAGATGCCCAGCACAAGATACTTAGGTACTTAAATCTCTAAGGTACATATGTGCTGCACAAACAAACAAGTTTTTTATATATAAAAAAGGCATCTCACCACACCATCACTCTGAAAGCACAAAATGAGACTGTGTGGATGAGTACCAGAAACTAAGAACTTTTCCTAGAAAGCAGGAATATCGGGAGCATATGCTATTACAACTCCCATGTTCTCATAATATTTTAATTATCTGATTCCACAGATGGTCAGAGTCACACTTGATTGCTGTAGGGAAGGAGGGAAGATAACTGCTTTCTTAAGTTGGCTGCTTTGTCCCCTTTTCCATGCTTCCAGCTTAATGAAACTGGAAGGGACCACAGCAGGATCCCATGTAAAGTTATTGTGCCTTTGCTGGCTGGGGCTGAGTCAAGCCATAATCTGAACTATCTGGAGGGTACCAAGATGGCAAGACTGCATTATTCAAGTCAAAGCAGTATGCATATCTATGTTATTTGTAAAGACATAAACCAGTTAATGCACCTTTGATTTCCTGCCTCTTTCTACAATGAGAAAAATCCAATAAGGACATAATAAGAATTAGCGATCAGGGTCAACTACAGGGCAAAATTTAGCTTTCCATTGTAAATTAAGCCATGGGACAGGTACAACTGCTTATTGGATAAAATCCATTGAAAGTGAAATATGGAGCTTTACTTTAGGCATAACATGACACTTCCATTCCAGGTAAATCATTGGCTTGATTAGAATGCTGGTTCAGAAAGCTAATATCATCTAGTGGATGTGTCATCCAATCACAGCAGGGTCCCTTATTAGGTTATCATACAAGTCAAGGCTTGTGGTTTAATTCTGAAACCATGTGTAACTTCATTAGAAGTAGTGACTAATTGTTACTGCAAGTGAAAGCGTATCATGATCCTGATGATTTTGTCTTAATATGGATCTTCTGTCCCTTCATGGTTGGGAATGCTGGCTGTTTCAATAATATACTATATATGTGGCTCAAGAAAATGAGATTAAGGCATTGTTTGAATTGCTAATCAATAGGAACTATAGTAAACTAATAAAAAGAACCCATTCTTGCTTAAGCGATTTTACAAAATGTATAGCACATAGAACAGAGTCATCATGAGAAAAGTGTTTAAAAGCAGAATGGATAGATACCTGAATGCTGCTACATTGGAGCCCAGGGCCCTAAACTAGCCATCGTGTCCCATTGCAATCGATGAAAGAAGACAGCCATGACTAACTTAGGTCTTACTGATTTTAATGGGAAAAGCACAATGTTGACCTTCAAATTGCTGAAGGTCCTGAATCACATTCTCCATATGAATGTTTTTACTATTTGAAATCCTCTTACAAAACCTTTTCCAGGTGCTTCTGCCTTCTGAACTTAGATGCAGACTATTGAAAACAAGACCTTTTTCCAATGTGGTGCCCAAATTGTGCAACTTCCTCCCTAAACCTGTTCACCCAGAGGCCTCTTTATTCTATTTGTGCCTTCAATGGTATCTGCAAATAGCATAGTGCTATTTTACCAACAGGACTGATTACCAACAGGACTGACACCCTGCCAACAGGACTGGCACCCTGCTTTCTCCTTTCAGTCCCCCTCACACCACACACTCTTTGACTGTCTCTAATTCTCTACAGCAGATTTTCAGGGAGGGAGGGAGAATCATGAAAAGTCGTTCTACTGGCAGGAGTGTCCCAGGAGTGCAACTCTGCTCCTGCGGAATTAAACCCAGGTTTCCAGTTTCTGCTGTTTCTGTATTTATTACAGTTTTGGCTGCTAACTCAAAGGGACTTACTTCAGAGCATACCTTTATATGATTGTGCTGTTCATGCTCTTATTGTAAGTCACCTTGATGCCAGGGCACCAAGATTTTAAACCATTCAGTAAATAAATGATTCAGCCAAAGTTAAGCAACTTATGGCAGAAGAGATTTAAGCATGTGTTTGACATCACTGGTGAGATCAAATGGACTTGACAGTTCTCAGTAGTGACAGCATCTTACCCATCATTCCTCAGACTGAAATTTTGGTAAGGTTAAATTGATTAGCAAATATATACTATGAAGTGTCCAAGCACTCCTTAAGTATCTATCAGCTTATTTAATGAAGCCACATTATATCTGATGGTAATTCCCAACTATGGATAAAAGTGTTTGATAAAATTTTAGACTAGCTGGTGGAAAAACAGGTTAGTGACATTGAGCTTGGTCTGTGTATATATACACAATACATAGACAGTTCAGAGTATACAATGGATAAATAAATACAGACTAGAGTCAGAATAAAATTTATTCCTTAGAAAAAAGTAAGAATAAGGAACAGAAAGAATATAAGGTTACTTTAGGTAAACAAATGGCTATTATTATAATATTCTTCGATCAGATAGCTATTTCCCTTCAAAATGGTCTTCTTATATCTAACACATTATGCATTATATGTAGATAAATATTGCCAGAAGGGCTTTCTATTACCAGATACAACTTTAGCAAAAGGTATGATTAGAATTTTGAAGGAGACATTCATCATGCTTCTCCCTTAAATTAGCTAATAAAAATTCTTTTCAAGTAGGGCTGAATACAGAAATGGATTTTTTGTAGACTTGCAGCATTACGGCTTTGGCAATGGTTGCTGACTACAGTTATGGCCCCTCAGATCTTTCGGCACCAAGACCACAATGCCTGTTCATACAGGTGTGCAGTAGTGCCCATAAACATTTGCAGTATTCTGATCTTCACTCACCCCTAAAGGAGTTGTTATGGGAAGAGTACCAACCAAAACGAGAAGATGGAGGCATTGTGCAGATACCCAAAAAGGACTTGCACTGATATCCTTCTTTTTCCCTCCCTAATTTTTTAAAAAAATCAGTGATAGGAACATGCTATTGGCAAAGGTCCATACATGACAATAGTGCAGAGCCCAAAGGAATGCTGCTGTGGTTTTATTAACTAAAACTTCTCCAAGGATATTCACCTGTTTATTCCACTAAGCTCCTTTAAATTTCCCTGTAGCTCAGAACAATATGTTTGCACAATATAGAGGATAGTAGCTTCAGAAATATTATGGCCTAATTAATACAAGAGTCAAAGCATGACCTCCTCTGCATAGGATTGCCAGCCCTCTAGCTTTGGCCTGGAGTCTTCAGGAATCAACCACCGTCTAGAGGAATTTCCTTGGGTCAGTCTTAGATGTTTGATACAACACTGCTTCTACCTCACTCCAGTGAACACTAGTCAGGCACATGGAGAGGAGGTTAGTCAGTAAAGACAGTGGGAACCATGGAAACCAGTCCTGGCAAATCTTGCAAAACGGAATTAGGAGACTAGAGAAGAGACAGCCTTGGAAGGGACAGCAAGAAGGAGCTGGACATTCACTCAGACTCCTAGCTCTGGGGATTCTTTCATTCCTCCAATAAATCTCTTTCCCTGGTAATTCCCATTACAAAGGTGACTACTCTAAGCTGATGTATCCAATGCATACCATGAGAGTTTTCATTTTAATGGTACAACTATGAACCAAGGACAGAAACATACTCATAGTATTGTGAAGGGTGAGCTGCTGGTGCAATGGAATGTTAACATGGCCTGTGCAAATGTAAAAGGTAGGAAGTTCTTATTTACACTGAGCACATTTACAATTACAATTCTACTATGTCTACACAGAAGTAATTCCCATTAATTTCAATGGGTTTAACTCTCCCAGGTAAGCAAGTATAGGATTGCAGCTTTAAACATTTATTTTATTCTGCATTTAAGAGTTAGTAGAGAGCACAGTAATGTCAACCACAAAGTCAAAGCCATTCTATTCTTCCTACTGAGTCCAATTAACTTGAAAGTTCTTACCATCTGCTACTGTAATCATTATCCAAACCAAATCAAAGAATACAGGGTGTATCCAGAGTGGACTCCCATATTAATTTCAAACAAAATCCAATTTCCATACATTATTTCTAATACATTACCTTCAGCTATCAGTGCATGCCAAGTCACTTATACACTCCTAATTATCAAAAGAAACTTCTGTGTTGCAGCACAGTAGGTACTCCCACTCAAACTACTGGGCTTAGTGAACGCTGATAAAAGATGAACAAAGCACCAATTTCCCCCAAATTTAAGTCTTATTCTGTACTATTAAATTCCTCAACATAGTTTGGCAAATACAAGAACAAACCTTGTACTCATTCATTCCCATTTTGAACGCTCCTGTTTCCTGGTTTGTGGACAATTAGTTCTACTCAGATGCTATTGCCAAGAATGCATGGAAGACAGTTAAAATCCATTCTGAGATCAGGAATGATGTGATTTATCTGTCTTCTATTGATATGGATGCCTCTTTAGATATTGACACCCAATTTGGCATAACTATTGCTGGTGTGGGTGAGCTGGTTTTCATTGGTGTTTGGATGCCAGAGGCCATTTTAAATCAAGATGTGGAACTCAAACATTTCAAACTGCTCCAATTTGGATGCTTCTGGTGATACTGTCACCCATTTTTGTGTCATAATTCTTGAGATTGAAGACTATGTTTCTAAAAAGTTGGGTATTTTAAATCAAAATGGTAGACCAAACCATTATGAACTGTGCCAATTTGGATGCCTTTGAAGATACTTATGGAGGCCAATGGCGTCCGAGGGGTCCGGCACACTTCTCTGCGCGGCTTCGCTTTTCCCCCAGGGACCTTTGACTCAGCAGAGCTTGTAAACACAGCGGAACAGAAGCAGGAAACGTTCTTCGTGTGAGGGCAATAATTCAGGCTGGACGCAGCAGTCTCCTTATCTTTAAAGTCTTTATTCCTTAGCAAAACACAACAGCTATAAATCTCCTGCCTGGCGACAGAGCGCACATCTCGCTGCTCTCTCTTCGGAGCAAGCACGCACACTGAGAGACGCAGTAAAACCCTCCCTTCAGTGTTCTAAACCCGCCCTCAGAATGTGAGGCGTCATCACTCAGAACTCTTAACCCTGTAAGTTCTGAGCCTCTCCTAACACCCCCTCTCGAATCACGTTCTGAGAGGACTTCTGAGTGTTCAACACTTTTCCCATTGCCTTCCGCCCCTTCCTGGCATCGTTGTTAGGCACCTGTTGAACCTCACAAACCTCAGGTTTGCACTGTGCGAAACCAACCCACGCATTTGTGACCTGAAACCTCTCAGGTGGAATTCCCTTTGTAGCCCGCGATGACCGCCTGGGCACAAACTGGGGTGCTCCTTTTGACCCACTGGGGCCAGCATGTGCGTCTTCCTCATCAGAAGACTCCCCCTCTGACTTGACACGTCTGTGAGCTTTCTCCATTATGCGCACAGGAGATGAGGGCTCACTCTTGGACACTCCCTTAACAACCTGTGGAGACGCCCTACTCTGTTCAGGGACCTGGTCTCCACCAGCAGGTTCAGGCTCTGGCTCTCCTTCCTCCTCAGAGTCAGACAGACAATCTGAGTGAACGTCAGAGCGCACTTTGCGCCTTGCCCAACCATCCTGCTCAAAGAACTCAGCCTGTTTACTGACCAGAAGCTTGGTCTGATCACCTTCTGGGTATGCGAATCTCCACCCTTTTGTCGCAGGCTCATATCCACAGAAGATCATTTCCTGGTACCTTGGACCACCCTCCTGCTGCAGAAACTTTGGTACAGGCACCATGGCTCTGCTACCAAAAGTGCGAAAGAAATGCACAAGCGGCTTCTGCCGATGAAGCAGGAAATACGGGGTGTCACCTACCACTGCATTGTAGCACCTGTTCATCGTGAAATTGGCTGTCTTTACCGCCTCCCCCCAGAAACTTTGAGGCAAACCAGAGTCATCCAGTAGAATCTCTGATGCTTGAACCAGAGCTTTACTCCTGTTTACTGACCAGAAGCTTGGTCTGATCACCTTCTGGGTATGCGAATCTCCACCCTTTTGTCGCAGGCTCATATCCACAGAAGATCATTTCCTGGTACCTTGGACCACCCTCCTGCTGCAGAAACTTTGGTACAGGCACCATGGCTCTGCTACCAAAAGTGCGAAAGAAATGCACAAGCGGCTTCTGCCGATGAAGCAGGAAATACGGGGTGTCACCTACCACTGCATTGTAGCACCTGTTCATCGTGAAATTGGCTGTCTTTACCGCCTCCCCCCAGAAACTTTGAGGCAAACCAGAGTCATCCAGTAGAATCTCTGATGCTTGAACCAGAGCTTTACTCCTAAGCTCTGCCACGCCACTCTCCTGAGGAGAAGTCATCTTGTGACGTATCCCCCTCTGGCGAAAGAAACCCTTTAGAGCAGACCCAGTGACCTCTGAACCTCGGTCACATTTGAACGCCTGCACCTTGGTGGAGAACCTTAGTTCCACCTCTGCAACCCAATCTTTGATAAGTTGTGTTGCCTCCTCCTTAGTTTTCAGCGTGAAAGCCCATGCGTTCCGCGTATAATCATCTGTCAGCAGCATCAGCCACTTGGCCTTGCCCAGACTTGGCTGTGGCATATCAGAAAGGTCTGCATGTACAAGCTCAAAAGGCTTTGTGGTTACTCTCTCCACCCTGGGATGATTAAATCCCTTGTTTCTGGCTTTTCTGCAAGCTTTGCAATTCAAAGGTTGACCACATTCTTTTACCTTGCACCCTTTGGTGCACTCTGATAACATCTGAACGTCCTCACAGGACCCATGTGACATTCTCTTGTGCCACACGCAAGCACACGACACATGAGTGTGGTCAGTGGCTTTCCCAGTATTCCCCTCACCCTCCAGAGGTGTTTCCAGAACAAAGAGGTTGTTCTGATCCTTTTCAACACTTATTAGCTGTTTCCCCCCTCTGGAAATTGTACAAACATTTTTTTCAAAACTCACTGAATATCCCTCCTGTAAAAGACACGGTACAGACAACAGGCAATGTTTTATCTCAGGCACGAAATAAAGCTTCAATTCAGCCTGTAAGAAAGAGACAAACACGTTAGCAACATGGGTCACACGTCCCTGTGAACCTGTAGCAAATTTAACTGTTTTCTCAGTTGAAACAGCATTGCAGTTCCACATTTGTCCATCAGGTGGCACTGTGACCAGATGGCCATTCGCAGCCGAGTCAACAACCCAACATAGGACCCTCCCCCCTCCGGAGTTGTCCTTCTTTGTTGCCTTAGCAACTGACTTCCTGCTGCCCCCGACCTTGGGGCTCTCGCTGCAGATGTTGGTGTTGTCCAAAACAGCCATAGAGGCAGACAGCTGATAAGCATTCCCACGCCTGCCCCCTCTGCAGGCCCAGTTGCCATGGAAACCCGGCTGGTTCCCATGGGAAGCGACCTTGGAAACATCCTGCCCTGTCTCCCTTGCTCTCTGTGGGCAGCTGCGACGCAGATGGTCAGAAGAAGCACAAACAAAACATCGCCAAGTGGAAAACTTTGCAAACTTGCCTTTGGTCTTCTCTGCCCCCCCAACCTTTCCAGCAGCACTCCTCCTTGAGGCTTTTCTGCTGTTGGGAAAATGGCCTTTGGCTTCTGCTGTGGTTTCTCTGCAAACCCCCTCCAGCTCCTGCCAAACAGCCTGGGCACTCTCAAGACCCTTGGAATGGCCTGCACCCCCAATCTCAGGTGCATCTCTCAGCTCTTCTCTCAGCCGCTCTCCAGCACGCAGCTCATATGTAGGGGCATTCCGGCAGCCTTCCAACACAGTCCCAGCCCCCTCTGGGCCTTCTGGGCGTCCCTCAGCCCCTCTTGGACTTCCAGCCCCCTCTGGGCTTCTTGGGCATCCCTCAGCCCCTCTTGGGCTTGGTGCTTCGTCAGAGCAATTCTCAGCCCCCTCTGGCCTGGCTCCCACTGCTTTCTTCAGTGCCTGCCTTCTCCCGGCCCAGGGCTTGCTCTCGTCCACCTTATCAAAAGGGATTGACGACTTCTGGCTGTCTGCCATCTCTCCCCGGGGCCCAGCCTACTTACGTAGCTCCCGGTCCAGCAGATCCTTCCCAGCGAGCTCCCTTCGCTCTAGCTGGCTCCAGCTACTCCTTAGCTGCTCCTCAGCCGACTCTGACTGCAGTCTTTCTTCCCAGCGTCTCATCGGCTGGCCTTTGGCTGCAGTCTTCTCACCTCAGCCGGCTTCCCCCACACGCACGAACGTTGCTTATCTTTATTGCTGATCTCCCATAACCTATGGAGGCCAATGGCGTCCGAGGGGTCCGGCACACTTCTCTGCGCGGCTTCGCTTTTCCCCCAGGGACCTTTGACTCAGCAGAGCTTGTAAACACAGCGGAACAGAAGCAGGAAACGTTCTTCGTGTGAGGGCAATAATTCAGGCTGGACGCAGCAGTCTCCTTATCTTTAAAGTCTTTATTCCTTAGCAAAACACAACAGCTATAAATCTCCTGCCTGGCGACAGAGCGCACATCTCGCTGCTCTCTCTTCGGAGCAAGCACGCACACTGAGAGACGCAGTAAAACCCTCCCTTCAGTGTTCTAAACCCGCCCTCAGAATGTGAGGCGTCATCACTCAGAACTCTTAACCCTGTAAGTTCTGAGCCTCTCCTAACAATACTGTCATTCCAATGTATGTGAACATTTCTAATATTGAGGAGCGGGTGATGGTCTGTATTTGGTTGCCATTTTGAAGCAAGATGGTGGACTGAACAGTTCAAACTGCACTGATTTGGACACTTCTGGACTGATTTGGACACTTCTGGAAATATACTTGCCCACTCCCTGAAATGATGGTTCCTGAAATCAAGAAGAAGGTTTTGGTCTCTGGTTGGAAGTTGGATGCCATTTTGTAGTAAGCCATTACTACAAGCCATTACGACCTCTGCCAATTTGAATTATTCTAAAGATATCATCACTAAATATGACATGATGGTTCCAAACTGAAATGATGCTGCTGAAGATATCATTGCCCAATTTGGCTTGACAGTTCTCATATGGACACCTCTGAACATTGCATCATTCCAATTACCTGATGTTCCTGATACTAAGGAATGGGTGTTCAGATGCCATTTTGAAGCAAGATGATGAGCCCAACCATTTCATACTGCACTGAAGAAGGAGAGGCAGGCTGCCTCTGTGAAGGACAGTCCAGCACTGTTTGCGAAACAGCTTTCAAGCAGCCCTTCACTGCAATTGGATTGCACATTCCTATTTCCCAGGAGAGAAATAGGCACTTGCAGCCTGAGTGGAACTGAACCCTCCACCACACCAGTCACCTGCTAGCTGCAGGGTTCCACTTCACCAGAAGGATACAAACAAGGAACATATTGGCAAAGTAGTACCCAGCAGGACTGAACTCCCTGCTCTATGAAGTGATGTGGGGAGGAAAGGAAAAGAAGGTGCGAGCTTTCCTATACTGTAATGAGCATTGGCAGTTCCCCACCATCCACTGTGGTCCTTAAATTGTGGTGCAATTCCATGTGCAGGACATGGTGGTATAAGGTGAGCTAGGATCATATGTGTGTGTGTGTGTGTGTGTGTGTGTGTGTGTGATTTTCAGGTTTATACATTTCAATAATTTTACAATCATTTTAACATTTTAAAACTTGACTTCCTTCACCTTCTTTCTGCGGCTCCTTAAATTTATTTTTAATATCTTCTGCATATCCAAATTAACTTAATTTGTTCATTTATTCATCTACTTTAAATATATACTCATATGAAACTGCAGGTTATTACAATAATCCTGCCAATGTTCTTATCTGTTTACAATTTATCTGTAAATATTCAATAAAACATTTCCATTCTTTTATATAAAAAGTTTGTTATCTTGATTTTATCTTGATTTTTCCAGTAAGTTTTGCCATTTCTGCATATTCCATAAGATTTTGAATCCATTCTTCCTTTGCTGGGACTTCTACTTCTTTCCATTTTGGGGCAACTGACATTCTTTCCACTGTAGTAGCTTACATGAATAAGTTTCTATACAGTTTAGGTAGTTCTGTCCCTATAATTCCCAAAAGGAAAGCTTCTGGGTTTTTTAACAAACATTATTTTAAGCATCCTTTTCAATTCATTATATATCATTTCCCAGTAAGCTTTAACCTTACTACAAGACCACCACATATGATAAAAAAAACCCTTCTTTCTCTTTACATTTCCAACACTTATTTGATTTAGATTTAGGTTGAGATAGGATCCTAATGCAATTGGAATATTCCTCCTTTCAGGACCTGTGGCAAAGTTTCTGCACAACACTATCTTTGAAATCCGATTACTGAAACGGTGTTGCTTTGTTTAAATGCCATTTCCCTATGTGATTTAAGAGGAGGTTAGATACATCTTGTTATATATTGAAGCCCTGGCTGGATTAGTGACTCCCAACCCATTTGGCAGCCGGCTGTCTATATACAGAACTGTGCTCACCACAGGGACAGATGGTTGGTTTTTAGATGGGGATGGAGGGGGGGAAGGCAGAAGGCAGAATAAGTTTTGGGGGGAAAGAGTGAGTTCAAAAAGTTTGAGCCAGACTGCTATCATAGCATTTTTTTCCCCCAAACACAAAACAAAGGAATTCACTGTAATTAAGTAAGGACAGCAACAGTGAAAAAATGAAATGCTCCTCCAAAATATGCATTATTATGCCACAGAACTGGCTCTGATGAATTATTTTGACTTCTTTTTCTCACCAGTCACAATGTGTCTAGATGGCCTGGACTAACCAATTAAAAATGACAGCCTTGTGAATTATACCACACATTGCAATGGCAGGCAGAGGCTCTTTGAATTACTGCTGTGAAAATCATTTATAGAAGTAAGCAGTAAACAATAGCAGGCACTACTCCTTCTGTTGCAGCGCAAAGACCACTGCTTTTATTTTGCCAAACGAGACCTTCTTCATTCACTTTATTTTATTTCGAGGATGTATGCACAAGCCTTCGGTATTGCTACCTCCTTAAATATACAAGATACCCGTGGCTGACAGTTCCGCTTTAAATTCTCCTCCTAGCAAAGAATAAACAGTGATAAGGGGGAATGGGTTATGATCTTCTGGCATATCAATAATTTGGCAGGAAACACTGGAGAACAGGCTGGCATTTTAATAATAAGGCAAAATAAAAATACCACAAAATTGCATAGTTACAACACAGAGAATCTAGAATTCAATAAACTACACTTAATGGCATTCAGACAACACCTTAATGGCATCTAGGTGTAGGATATCTAAAGGGTTTCGCCATTAGTATCTTTCAGAGGAGGGGAAAAAAACACTTATAATATTAAACAATGATTTTTAAAGTTTAAGGGAAATAGAAGGGAATAGTTTAGCAATTGCCATCTGTCATAAAAGAAAAGTTAATGAATAAAAAAAACAAATCAAGTACAAAAGTTATATGCAGTCCTACACTTGAGCCAGTATAGAATACAGTGGTACCTCGGGTTAAGTACTTTATTCATTCTGTAGGTCCGTTCTTAACCTGAAACTGTTCTTAACCTGAAGCACCACTTTAGCTAATGGGGCCTCCTGCTGCCGCTGTGCCTCCGGAGCACGATTTCTATTCTCATTCTGAAGCAAAGTTCTTAACCCGAGGTACTATTTCTGGGTTAGTGGAGTCTGTAACCTGAAGCATATGTAACCTGAAGCGTATGTAACCCATGGTACCACTGTACTCATGTTTTTGGATTCTTCATTCTCTGTAAGGTAAAGGTAAAGGGACCACCTGACCATTAGGTCCAGTCGTGGCCAACTCTGGGGTTGCAGTGCTCATCTCGCTTTATTGGCCAAGGGAGCCAGCTTACAGCTTCCGGGTCATGTGGCCAGCATGACTAAGCCGCTTCTGGTGAACCAGAGTAGCGCACGGAAACGCTGTTTACCTTCTCGCCAGAGCAGTACCTATTTATCTACTTGCACTTTGACGTGCTTTCGAACTGCTAGGTTGGCAGGAGCAGGGACCGAGTAATGGGAGCTCACCCCGTTGTGGGGATTTGAACCGCCGACCTGATCGGCAAGTCCTAGGCTCTGTGGTTTAACCCACAGCGCCACCCACATCCCTAACTCATTCTCTGTAGCCCTCCTTTAATTTAAACCCCTCCTTTAATTTAAACCTCCCATTCAAGCCATGTCTAATCCCACTGAATTCAGTGGGGCTTAATCCCATTTAAATTAGGGTTAGGATAGGGTGTCGCTATCTGCTGTTTGGGGAGAAGAAGTCTCTTCAGGACTGGTGCACTGTGGGAAGGAAAGGGTCAGAGCCTTTTATCTTTTTTTGCTGGATCCCTGATTTCCTATGCCGATGGGGGGGGGGAATACTTTCCTTTCAGGGCAACTGAGTGCACTTCAAAGATAGTGTCAGTAAGACTCTAGCTACTAACGGCTCTACACATTTATTCAATTTTATGTCATGAGCAGTGTCCTAGCAATTTCCCTGCTCAAAGATGAAGAGCTATGTAAATGAAGAGCATACATTTTTATTTTTGAGATTTTGGGCTGGAGTTTATGTGAGTAGAGATGCACAAATCTGTCACTTTTGCTTTTTCTCTGCTTTCATTTTTCCAAACTTAAATTCAGTTGTCCACATTCCCACACCAATCTGCATGTTCTAAATAGAAGAAAAGTTCAATCAACACCTTGGCACAAATTTTTCCTAATAAGCACATATTTGTATGCAGTTTTGATTTATATACACACTTTTTCAAGCAGTTTTCCCTAATGAAATGATTTTTTTCATGTTATTTTCACTAATATGTGTATTTTAATGCACATTTTCCTGTTATAAATTTATTTTGGAGAAGAGTAGATTTCAAAGTATTATTACATTTTCGTTTGTTAGGTGATTGTCTAATTTCAGTCAGAAGCTGATTTACTTATGGAATTTTTTTTTAGCTGATTGCCATGGTATCATTGCAAAATGACTTGCTCTGAAATTTGAAGAATACTGTGTTGCTTTTAAAGAGCTACTATTTTGTATTTCTACCCAAAAGAGAGAGAGGTAGAATTCAGTTTATTTTCAGGCTCTAGTCAAAAAGTGAATATCACTTCAATAATCTTCTTAAAACCAGTTTCTATCAAAGAATCCATTCATTTTCCACTCAAAGTAGCACATACATGTCAATGTTGAATACATCACTGCATTCCTTTAGCCTTTGAAAGCCCAAGCTTTCATGTGCAGTTCATTAAAAAAGATCAAAGAAGATATCTTCCCATTAAAGTCATTTTACATAACCTTTAATAGATGCTTTGCAGCATTTTAATTCTTTTCATTCCCTGAAGCCATATTTTAATATGCAGCTACAGTCAGGTAATGACAATGAAAAGCTTAGCATCTTGGGGTTTTCTCATTTCTCTTGATATCACCCAAAATAAATTTTCAGTTTACACATGTGTGCAAATATGCACGTATGCACTCGCTTATATTTTATGTTCCTTTTTTTTTTACTACCGTAATTAAACACCAAGGTAAATGTCTGAAAAGCAATGCATCTTCTTTTCTGTGGGTTGCCTGTACTGTAATATTGTTGAACTGTGCTGATCCAGAAAAAGGCATTTTTGCTCCCAAAGTGCTTATTTGGTTCCAGCCATTGTCGGATGTTAGTTCCTACATACCACTTGATCCATATGCTATTTACTAGAAGTGGAAATCTTAGAGAAGACTGGCAAATGAAAGAAACACTTTAACCAGTTGGATGAAAACAAGTAACAACCTGCCCCACCTGACAACTTGGATTCACATATAAGAAAGCCATTAGCCCCCTTCACCCATAACTCACATGAAGGGGACCTACACATTTTGAGTGAAGTTGGGCTGTATGTATGTACATAATTTCTATGTGACTGGGAGCCTTATGCAATCATAGGACCATAGAATCATAGAGTTGGAAGGGACAATGAGAGTTATCTAGTCCATCTCCCTGCATTGCAGGAATCTTTTGCCCACTATGGGACTCGAAGTCATGACCTGAGATTAAGCGTCTCATGATCTACCTCTCATAGATGCCTACACATTTTGATTTACTCACTGCAGACATCTAAGCTCGATCTATGGTTCCATTTCCCTTTCGTTGTGTGAGGATCCCCTTCACATTTTGAATGCCTGGAGGGTGCTGTTTGGTTTTGTTGATACAGGCAAATGAAGAGTTTGTGAGTGCCATTTAGGAAAAATATATTGTGGTGGTCAGTTTTCTGGAATTTGTTAATAATCTATATAGCAGCAATATCAGACTTGGGGAATGAATTATGCTGCTCTGTTGGAAACCTGAGCATGATCACTCTTTTTATGAGGGAGAATGTGGATGTTTGCTTACAATCTCCTTGGTGTCTTATGAATAGTACTCATTTTCCATCAACTTTCTACCCATAATCCAGCTAAAGTGCCACTGAAGGTAATGTTACTTGACTTAGATGTATCCTACTCATTCATTTGCCTTAAATGGGACTTAAATGAACAGCTTTTAGCTAGATGAAGGCCTCTATGTTTGTTAATAAACTGGCATTTCTTCCATGTACTAAACAGAGCTACATGCAGAGATAATTGAGGATATTTTGCTGCCTGAGCCAAAACAGAAAATCCTGCCCCAGTCAAATTGTGAAATACTCAACCAAGTTATTTGGTACCTGGGGCACAAAGATCCAGAAGGGTCTCTCTCTTGGAATAAAAATACAATGATCATAAATTAAATAGGAAACAATTAGCTGCCCTTTTTTGACCATCCAAATTAACTGTGTGAGGCGATGACCTCACTCTGTCTCATAGCAGGGCTGGTCCTGATTGCATATTATAGCCATTAAAGAGATATTGCTGTTGAATATTGTTGATATGTAAGGCCCTGAACAGCTTGTGACCAGTTTAATGAAGGGATCACCTTACTCCATAAGCACATATTCAATCACTTTTATCTGTGGAACTTGCATATTTACAAGTGTCACACAGTGTTCAATTTGCATTTGCAAGGAGTAATTCCTTTAATGCAGCAGCACCTGTGCTCTGGGACTCCTTTCCTGTTGGCATCAGATAGGCCCCTTCAATGTGCTGTTTTAGATACTTGCATAATTGTTTTCAGCTTCAGATGCAAAATTTGGTTACATGTGTTTTAGAATCTGTTTTAACATCTGCTATTGATTGTATTTTATCACTGATGTATTTTATCACTGATGCCACCCTGGGCTCCTTTGTGAAGATGGACAGGATATAAATTTAAATTTAATAAAATATAAATTTAATAAAATGAAATTGAAAAATTCCCAAGGTGGAAGAAGGTCTGTAGTAAAAAGTAACCAATAGCAAAAGAAGTTTGAGTTTTAACAGTTTGCCCATGCTTGATGGCTATTCGCCAACTGTTATAGAAACACACACACATGATGCAAAGGAACACTAAATTTATATCTACATAATTTACCGTATTTTTCGCCCTATAGGACGCACCACCCCATAAGGCGCACCTAGTTTTTTGGGGGGGAAATAAAGGGGGGAAATTTATTTTTTTCCCCAGGTGCGGGGCTGGGGTGGGGGAAGCCCGAGCTTCCCCCGACCCCAGCCCCCAGAACAGGCAACTCTCCGCAAGCAGTGGGAGCCCAGCGCAGGGCTCCCGCGCCTTGCGGAGAGGTGTGCAAAGTCTGGGCGCACTGGGCTCAGCGTGCCCAGCCTTCGTCATGCAGGCAACTCTCCACAAGCAGCGGGAGCCCAGCGCTGGGCTCCCGCGCCTTGCGGAGAGGTGCACGACATCTGGGAGCGCTGGGCTCAGCGCGCCCAGCCTTCGTCATGCAGGCAACTCTCCGCAAGCAGCGGGAGCCCATCGCCGGGCTCCCTCTGCTTACGGAGAGGTGCGCGAAGCCTGGAGAGCGAGAGGGGTCGGTGCGCACCGACACCTCTCGCTCTCCAGGCTTCAGCGAAAGCCTGCATTCGCCCCATAGGACGCACACACATTTCCCCTTCATTTTTGGAGGGGAAAAGTGTGTCCTATGGGGCGAAAAATACGGAAAATACGGTATTTAAGCCACTGGTAAAATAAACAGCTGGGTTTTTTTCTTCATAAGATGTATGAAGTGCAAACTTTGAGCAAGTATTTCAAAGACTATCCAGGATTTCAGCACAGCAAAACTGACATTAACTGTGTATTTCATTCTTGGAACCCTATGGTTTGTCTTTTGAAAAGTCCATGGTGATTTTACATGCACAGCTCCATGTTGATCAATTATTTCTAAACATAAATTATTGTTCATTTTTGCACTTTCCAGAATTATTCTCCTTTAGAAAAATACAGATGAATGCTTTTTTCAGATACCCATGCAATTGATATCAATACTAAAGGGGGTGATGAACCATCATATCATGACCCAAACACATAAGGTGGTCTGATGGGGTGGGGATACAATGATGAATATGACATAGGAGACCATTGATAGGGTGAAATAGGCCACAACTTTACTGGTTACAGATGTAAATTGGTTTGGCAAAGACCTTGGGTAAATATCCAAGCCTGCCTGCTGGTTGAACTTGGAGATGGATCAGCACTGGCCTGAAGAATACCCCTTAACAGGGATCAAGTGTGGTGGTCCTGCCATTTCTGCCTTTTGGAAGGGGTGCTATTGTCCATCGGCCCCCACACGGGCTCCCAGACAGCAATACCCCTTCCTGGACCCTTTTAAGGGGGCACCCTGATGTTGGATTCCTAATGCCTTATTCACCAAAGTTGTGACATTCGCTACGATGTGGGTGAAAACCTGTAGATGGGCCATGTTTTCCACATAATGCCCTTGAGCCACACATGCAACATAGCAGGGCAGGAGGATAGGTGATCCCAACACAGCTGGCTCCACAAAGGCAAGACACAGGACATCAGGTGCTGCTACCCTTCAAAGGGGAAGGTGGTCCTGGCTTTTGCCCAGCCTGCGCCCACACCTGGCCCTCCAGTGCCCACCTGATAGGCTGGCCTGGGCCTGGGGTGCTGGCTTCACACCAAGGATATGCATGGCCAGAAGAGGAGGGCTTGCATCCCACCCAGCTGTGTGAAGAGATCCCCCTTCCCCCACGACCAGAAGCAAATGGCGGCCACCATAAAGGGCACACTAAGTCTATATTTCTTTAGACAATCTCACAGTCTGCTGACAACTTATCTTCCATTGATTCAATACAAGGCTGCTTTGAAGATGCTGTTTGCATGAAATCTGGCAGGTACCTGTGGTTATCCTTTTTTATCCACACAACAATCCAAAAATATAAGTGAATGATGCTAAGAGAGCCACTTGGTGCATTTCAAGGCTAGGTAGAGATTTAAAACTAAAGCTCTCTTATCCAAAGACCTCTGTCTGCCACAGCAAACTGGCTCTTGGAAATGTGACTGGAGTTTTGTAGGGGTTGTTTGTTTGTTTGTTTGTTTGTTTGTTTGTTTGTTTTTTAAAAAATCAATCTATTGCCAATAGGATGTTTGCTACATAGTTTATGAGAACAATTAATTTATACAAGGCCCATATTGATGATATAAAAACAGTCTTTCTAAATAGAATTATACAGCGATTGACAAAATTATGGGTACCATACAAGCTCCATACATAAAGACAGTTTCTACCTTCAGTTTTGCTTTTTAAATAATATCCCCCAAATCAATAAGGAAGTACTAGCAGGTGACTGATCCTCTGCCTAAGGCAATATTTATTTCAAGAGTGAATGTCTCCCTTTTTATTCCCTTTACTGGCAACCATATTTTGAATGCATCCACATTAAATCTGTGAGATCAGAGTTTCATTTTTTTTACTAAACTACATTTCCTCAAAACATAATGTCCTCAGAACAAATTAAATGTTTCTTCCAGCACGAGCCCCTCCAGAAAATCTCAGTGAAGGGCTGCATACAGAAGTATAAGACTTAGTGATCTTTTCTTAGCGTGGTTCCAGTCACAGACAGCAGTGGCACATCCTTGAAGCTGTGGTGCTAGCTTGCATAGACTCTGTGTGACTGGTCAGTGCACTGAAACCATTGCACCACCATCATAAGGAAGAGTGTTTCGGTAGCAAGATTTTTCCTTGGTAACATCTAAACAGGTCTCAAGACTTCATGAAGGTGTGCATCCAGAAGAAATGTTTGGTACATGAAAAAATGTTATGTCAAAAATTAATGCGCTCCCTTTCTGCTGAATTCAGAGAAGGTGGTGGGGGAAAGACAGAATAGTTTCAGATCTGGAATCCAAAGTATGCTCAGGAATAATGTTCAACTGATTTTTGCGCCCCGAGGCCCCTAAGCCCTTCCCCTGAAATAACTTCACACTGACACGTAATTTTAGTTTAAGTTATTGGGCAAAATTTAGGCCACAACTTTATTGATTACAGCAAAGTGAGCGGTGTTGGCTTAGGCATTGGCAACAGACTATAACTGACTCCTGCCTCTCTGTTTGGAAGTCTGGAAGGGTAAACACCAAACGAGGGAGCAACATCGATGAAGACCAACGAAGCTCACCCCGGGGTTTCTGTGGTCCTGGCATGGCCCTAGCCCCTCAAGCGGACTTCGGACGAGATCCAGGACCCCCAGATTCCTTTACCGGAATACCCTTCTTCATGGAGGGGCAGGTGATGGCCGCACCTCCCCTCCCACATACTTCAATAAGCCAATGCTTAACCGCCAAACCTTACAAAGTTGTGATGATTGCTAAGGGGGTAGGCGAAAACCAAGTGGCTACATCCAATCTGCCAAATGGAAAAATTCCTACCCAGCCCCTGCTCCAAAGCAGGCGACCCAATCCGAAGCAAGGCCAAAGCAACAGCACCTAAAATTAGGGAGGGAGGGTGGGTGTTCGGCAGCATGATGCAAGTTCCCTCAGTTACGCCACACTGCTGCTTTTATAGGCCCCAAGAATCGCGCCAACTGCCCCGATTGGCCCAAGCAGCCAACGGTTAAGGCTTGGGCCACACCTGGCAACAACTCTCCCCGTGGGGGTGGCTTAGGGGCCCGCGCGCAATCAGGACCCTCATTAAGGAGGATCCCATATAACAGCACTGACAAACTGAATATGAAAAACCCAGGAAGGAGCAAACCAATTCTAGATCACAAAGATCCATGCTCTATCCACTTCCATCCAGGGATACAAGAAGCATTATTGCAATTTAAGAACACTCCAGCCATGCAACATCACTTGAAGAGGGCATGGAGCAAGGGCAGAGAGAGGAGATTATACAACTGGTTGAACCTGTACAATATACAAGATTATAGCTAAAAAATTGGTCTATTGCATTACTTGTTTTTATGCAAGTGCAACAGAGCAAAACACTATCTGCAAGCCACATTGGCATGAATGAGGAAATTCACCTGTGTTTCCAAAGCTATTCCTTTTATATCCTTGTCGCTAGTAAAGGATTACAGATGTGACAGAAGCTACATTAAAACAAGGCTTTATGGCAGTCAGTTCTGTGCGATGTAAGAGGGAAATGACAGAGTAGTTGAAATGGGAATAACAGAATAAATTTACTAGCTTAAAAGGTTGCAACTATAAACTTAGTATTTAATTCCAGAAGCTAGACAGTAAGTGCAATGAAGTGCATATTAAAATAAAAGTTTATTTAGCAGTAAATTGATGAAATTTAGGAGCACTCTGAGCTGTGTCATTGCATTAAGCTATAAGGAGAGGGTGTGTGTCTAAAAATGCTAAGTGGGTGGTGTTAAGAACAGAAACAAAGGGTTTCATACAAAGCTGAAGATACATTATATTGTGGCAGAAATACATGGGGTATGTGCCTATGTCAAATTTAAGGACTTCCTTTATTTCACTCAAGTATTATATTGGAATGCCTCAAGCATTTGAAACAGGGTACTCATAAAAGCAAAAACAGCATCAAGGCAAGCATGCAGCCTGCTCAGTTCAAGTGCTGCCATTGGCGCTGCCCTTCCCCTGCCCCATGACCCAGCAACATACCTTGTGGCATGGGAAGAAGGCTGGAGTCAACAATGGTTTCTGGGGCAACACTAGGGCATTTCCACCCCTATTAGCAATAAGAGTTAGACTATCAGTCCCAAACTTTCTGCTAGGAATAGACACCTCCACCAGTCTGAGAGTATGGTACCTACCACTACTGCAATCTTCCCTGCCACTGCATGTGAGCTTCTGGGCCCTTGAGGAGTGGAGGATGAAGGCAATAGTGGCAGCAGAGGAGACAGGCATTACATGAGCACATTCAAGCTTAAAATGAGTGTTCAAGCTCTGGAATACTCCTGCATTCCTGACTATTAGAAACAAGAGCAAATTCCATTGAGAAATCTAAACATTATCTTCTCTATGCATAACCTAATTTACTTCACAGAGAGGGAATAAAATAAAATAAAGGTAGCCAATATGATGTTCTTCAGATGCTGATAGACTACAGCACCTGTCAATGGCCACAATATTTGAAGCTAATAGGCATTGTAGTTCTACATCTCAGGGGCACCATGTTGGCAACCACTGCAACAGGACCTGGGTTGCTTCGAAAAAAAGATTAGGTGCACAAGTGTGATGGGAGGGCATTTTATGGATATATCAAACCTAATAAAAATATATGTTAAGATGTTAGTATTGACTGACAAATCCTCATATTTAGGGCTGTCATTTCAGATTTCTGCAGAAGGTTGGTGAGCAAAGCTTAGGAGCCTATTCACTTCAAAATAAATTCTATTCACAGTGTTAAGCAGCAAAAAACAAAGTGAATTGTTGTCTTGTATGCTATCCATAAGGGATGCGGGTGGCGCTGTGGGTAAAAGCCTCAGCGCCTAGGGCTTGCCGATCGAAAGGTCGGCGGTTCGAATCCCCGCGGCGGGGTGCGCTCCCGTTGCTCGGTCCCAGCGCCTGCCAACCTAGCAGTTCGAAAGCACCCCCAGGTGCAAGTAGATAAATAGGGACCGCTTACTGGCGGGAAGGTAAACGGCGTTTCCGTGTGCTGCGCTGGCTCGCCAGATGCAGCTTTGTCACGCTGGCCACGTGACCCGGAAGTGTCTCCGGACAGCGCTGGCCCCTGGCCTCTTAAGTGAGATGGGCGCACAACCCTAGAGTCTGTCAAGACTGGCCCGTATGGGCAGGGGTACCTTTACCTTTACCTTTATGCTATCCATAGCAACAGTATTACCAGACCATAAACAGTTATTCATTTTTTAAGCAATTAGATTCATTCTCTGGGTATGCATACCTATTACTTATGGTCACATAATTGCTTTATATACCAACTGTTAAAAGCCACAACAGGCCTTTTCATCTGTTACAGGTGAGAAGGGTTTCCATGCCTAGAAGGGGGAAAGGGGATCATGCTGCTCAACCTGCGCTTGACAACAGGTCACTGGTCCTGCCAGCTCAGCACACACAGAATATTTATTTGTTGTTGTTGTTGTTGTTGTTGTTGTTGTTGTTGTTGTTGTTGTTGTTGTTGTTTATAAACACAGGCTCCTCCACCCCCAGCTGGCAAATACCCTCATCCCTCCTGACGGAGCTAGATCACTCCAGGGGACCCAGTCTGGCCTGGGCCAAACCAGGACTGCCTCAACTCAATCTGGCTGAATTCTAGATCAACCTAAGTGGCCCAAATTGGGATTTGGGATCTGATCAGATCCAGTGCACAGCTCTGCTACAGATGTGCCCTGTCACTAAGCAATTTCCCTAAAATAGTGGCCCCTTTCCTATTATTGGAAGAGGGCATAAACTGAACATTCAAAAGCATTCCCAATCTCCACAGGAATTGTGAGGGCAATGGAATGGGGTTTAGGAAATTGGTGTGGTTGTGAGATTTCCCCACCCTCATTCTAAAGTACTTTAAGATGTATTGCAGGCAATTTTTCCATCATTAACGTGTGTCTTATCTTTAACCTGGAAATATGTATGTCTTTTATAGGACACCCAGAATTAGGGTGAAATTTCATTCTCATTTGAAAGGCAGATCATCTCATCGCAGTGCCAGTCTCATGCTTGCAATGCAAATTCCCACTGCATTATCTGCACTCCGCCCCTGAGCAAATCTTCAAGTGACCTTAGAGAGAGAGAATATGAAATATGCATTTGAAATCTCTGCTGTATACTGAAGGAGTGATGGTGGAGAGATTTGCCTCTGTGATTTAAGCTTTTTTATACATCAAAATGTCTTTTTAAAAAATTCTGTAGTTAATGATATTGAAATGGTGAGGAAACAAAGTAATATATAAGTAATATATATTTATCTTGTCTACTAGTTCACCGATGTCATCTCACCGATGTCTCACGTTTTGTTTTGTTTTGTTTTTGCAACATGCTGACTCTGTGTTTCCTACTAGCAGTTTCCAAATTCAGAGATTGAAGCTACACCAGCATGTACTATGTCTGCAATGAAGTTGGAATTTTTCAGTATAAAATTGCTTTGAATCTATCAAGGGTGAGGAACATGTGGCTCTCTAGATGTGTTTGGATTCTAACATCCATCAGGCCCAACCAATGTGGCCAATGGTCATGGGTGATGGGAATTGTAGTGCAGCATCCCTGAAATACCTGTTTTATACAGAAGGCCGTCAGCTTAGCATTCCCTCTCTGCCCCAGATGTGGTTTTCTTCCTCCTGATCACCCCAGGCTGACAGAGATGGCATGACTCAGTGGTTGATTTCGATGGATGCCCTAGGTTTGGTCCCTGTCCTGTTAAAAGCAAGCAAATGAGAGCTGACAGAGCAATTTTATCTGAAGTGACATTTGGAGCATGTGCTAGGAGTGGGGAAACATGGTGACAACAGAAGCAAGAGCTCTAGGCCTTGCTGCTCTAATTAAAGCACCCATTAAAACATTGGAGGGGCCATGCAGGGCTGGAAGAAGAAATGAAACCAGCCACCCTAACAGGCAATGACATTGATGGAAATTGCAATTCATTGGAAAAGTGAGAATAAATTCACTATCAGGAGGTGGTGTGATAGGATATGGCAGCTGGCATTGTCTGACAAATCTACACATCAGTGTGGGCTTCCTGGGGGTGGGTTTTGAAGGGACACCTTTTATTATGACTGAATACCGTTTACCTTCAGCACATTAACTCCAACCTAGGCCTCCTGAATCTCAGAAGTTGTTCTGGGGCGACTCCTTGGTCTAATTTCAGATGAGAAAGTCAAATACATAAGCTTCCATTTGAGCTAAAAGCCTGTGTGTTAAGAGCGTAGGAAGAGCCTGCTGTTTCAAGCCAGAGGCTAATCTAATCTAGCATCTCATTCTTGCAGTGTTCAACTAGATGCCCATGTGAAGTGGCTTGAGCTCCACTACCTGGGAGGAAATGAACAGTCCCCCACCAGGCTTTGCCTCAGGGCTGCATCGTTAACTAACTAGATCATGCCCAACTGCTTTTCATCCTACAGGGAGAAAGATATGGACCAGCTTATAGCATGTGTGATTTTGACAGGGAAAAGGCCCTGCTGGAAAAAAAATTAAGCACCCCATGTGAACTTCCTTTCTTCATTTGAAGGTTACAGCTGCTTTGGAGTAAGAGGAAATTGCCCATGCGATTCAATATCCCATGTGCTTGGAAGTCATGTTGCAATGGCACCATTTTGCGAGGCTTGTCGGAATACCTGAATATCAGCATTTGTAGATTATTTAACATCAATGGCTAACAAATAAATCCTGGGAGACAACAGAATAAGGGTCACTGTAGCCTTTGGCATGAAACTTCACCTTCCCCACCATTCTTTCCCTGTACAATAATAAGACTGTTTCTTTTCTCATCACTTTTCAGTCACCATTAGACTAACACAAGCTGGTAGATAGGTATTTTCCTTTGCAGAGCTATTGTAGACTGAGAAATCTGTCCCTTCCTATTTCAAGCGCAAGAGATATGTCATCCCTAGGGATGTTGCTCTGTGCTTAATAAGAATAGTGATATAAATTATTCTATCATTTTATGGGCAGTGGTGCATGTGGGTGAACAATTGCCTGCAAGATCACATCAGCTAAAACACAAGTCTCTTTAGTGGAAACAATCTGTTCAAAAGCATTTACTGTCCCTCCTGACAGTCGTTACACCTGCATGAAGGTTTTTGGAGTGGGTGTTTCTTAGCTGAGCCATTATAACATCTAGGAAAGATACTCTCTGCAATCCTGGAACGACTTAATCTAGAGTATAGCCATTGACTTTTAATATTTTGTTCTAGTGCAAGTGATTATTGAGTTGGAACTATTCTAGATAGTATTATTACAGCACAGTCTTAAGCACATTATATCTGAAGGAAAGCCCACTCAGTTCCATTGGACTAACAGTATTCAGTTCAATGGTACTTACTCCCTGGTTGTGTATAGGATTGCAGCCTTACCGCTTAGTGACAATAGGGTTGCAGCCAGTGCTATTTTTATAGAAAAAGAAGTGCCAGAACTCACCTGAGAGGTGCTGGAACTGAGTTCTGGTGAGTTCTGGCTAAAACAAAAGCTATGTATAGCCATGCCACAGAAAAGGCATAGCAGTTGAAATTCCAATATAGAAAGGAGGACAGTTTGCTGCAGCTGATAAGGGACCATGAATTAAATAAAAGCAATAAATAGGGCATTTATATATCATGACACATTATACAGTACCTCTTCTTTTAAATAATCATGACAATTACACATGTATATTCAATATATTTTATATTTATTTCCATGTTTATATCCCACTTTTTTCCTTTAAAAATTAATCCTCCTTTTAAAAATACATTTCATGTCCTAAATGTTATTATTCATGCTTGGGCTTAACGAGTCTTCTGGGTGATATTTCAGGTTACTCATAATTAGCTTGTTAGTCTCTGTTAATTGCTCTGATATTTGCCTTGCAATTAGTAATTTTATTAAGGTTCCAATGATTTTTTATTATTATTGGACATGCTACAAAAGATGGAGAGACAGACTCTCAACATAACTTTGGGTTCCCCATTAATCTGCTCTTTTTATAAAGGGACCTAATCCAATCTGGCAATGTAAGGGGTCAAGGAAAAGGATGGGGAAGGGACACCAATTTTATAGATGATAGACAGATGATAGAGATAGAGATATATAGATATATATCGGAGGAGGCGCAGATAAGCCCCTTCTCCTATCCTATCAACAGAGGTGCCTAGTGCTGGTGAAATGGATTATTCCCCCATTACCCCACTTTTTATCCCAAAACAGCTTTATGATGTTGACTGGTCTCATTCTCTCTCTCTTTCTCTCTCTCTCCTCCAACCACAAAGGCCATAAGAAACAACGCTAGAGGGTTTTTGCCCAATCCCAGATCTCTTTTACAAGTTTGTTTACAAGACTTGTTGGAAAATGAAGTCCAAATGTAGAAGAAAAAGAAAGGCAGCAATGTCCATCAATGCCCCCTCAAATATTTTTTTGGGGGGTAAGGGACCTGTTCCCCCAGGAGTTGGTGCTTATGGGAAACGGGGCACTCCAGGTGCTTGAAAAAAATATTTATTTCAGGCCTGATATGTATTACTGAAAAATCTTTCCTTAGGGGCACATTTTTAAGCAGCAATTATCATTAAATGTATGGGACACTATAGTGATTCCTGTTGACTCCAAGGAATGATTTGTCCTGGAACATATCAAACCTGGAACAAATCTTATTTCAGAGTTCTCCCATTCTCCCTATTCCTTCCAGTGATGCTTTTCCTATTTTGTGACTGATTTCCCCACACGTAATTTTAATACAGACCACTGTAGCACAGGAGGATGTTGTACACCCTAATCCCCATGTAGAGAGGCAATCCCACAGGGCTTTGGAAACAAGCAGCATCCCCATAGACCTAGCATGCCTAGCAGGTACTTGACATCCCCCTTGCATTTGTAATCCCAAAGAGACAGTAAAACCAAGAAGTAGGGCTCCTTGGAGGCTGTTGCACATGGTTTGTAGTTATCTGAGTTCAGCAGTGAGTGCCCACGAATTCAGATAACAATACTTTAGCTGCAGGGTTAAGGAAATACATTAGACTCCTGATTAGAGAATATAGTATTGAAATATAAGTGACTAATTTCAGGAATGGGGTATCTGGAGTATTAGGGTAGAAACATATGCTCTTTCTGGGGTAGTTTGACCACCTTTGGTCCCCATCCTCCACTCAGCTCTCCCCTACGGCTCCTAGAAGTTGTCAGCATACGACAGTGGCTGTACCCCAGAAAATGGCTTTGACTGGCTGGCTAAACCAGGTGTGGGTAGCAAATGGGTCTTAACCCCTCAATAAGTTATGGACTTCCCTTGCATGTGAAGACAGGATCTAGTGGATTGAGCAGATCCAATAGTGATTGAGGACCCAATAGTGAGTCCATCAGTCAAGGAGTTGGTTTCTGTACATGTTGTAGAGGGAAGTGAGGGCAGATGGAGCTCATCAACCTGCGTAGATAGTCCCTCTAGGAGAAGGAAAACTCTGATCCTAAACCTCCACTGTTTTGTGGGGTATCTTTGAGAGAAGAAAATGCTAAGAAGACAGACCTACAAAAATCCAGAATGGAATACCTAAGTTGGTTGGATGGTGCATTGCACACCTCCTTCCGACAACTCTTGCAGCCAAGCTGGTGCCAAACGTATTGCTCTGCTTTCTTTGGACCACATCAGCAAGGCTGAGAGAAGGGTTTTGTTGTCTGGGCAGTGCAGGACCTCCATATACATTGTCCATGCTTGCACCATGGAGAGGTCACTTTGGTGCTGCTAATGCAGCAGTTTGACTTCAGGTCTTTTGAAACAAATGGATGCCAACCATTTCAGGAATCAATAATAGTCAACTACATGGGGGGGATCTCAGATATTAATTATTACATTTAAATGCATCATAGATGCCAAAAGCTATGTTTAAAATGAAATATTTGAAGATGCATCAGGATTCAAAAGAAAGAAAGAACTCACAGATATCTAATACTGCTGACAGGTCAACATATTGTGATAATATCTGGGTCAATGCATTGCAATGCAATTGTTCAAAAGGTTCTGTTTGTTAGGTTTTAATAATATTCTCCACTGTGCTCTGTGGCACTCCAATTCCATTTTAAATCCTATCACAGGAAACCATGTACATTTCTGACACATGTACAGAAATGTGAGCTGTTGCATTTTTTTATTATTCAGTGGTGCTGTTTCAAGAATGAAGCAATGACATGTAACTTTCATAGTGCAGTAAGATCATTTGCAGAGACAAAGAATGTCAGAGACCACTAAAGAGATTTCAGAGCTTGTCAACCCCTCTTCCTCTCTCGTGATTTGTATCTCTTTTAGAGCTGAGATACTCTCCACATTTTGCCACAAGATTTCCTCAAAAAATTCAAGTCAAAAATAATAATAATGAACATTTGGTGAACCAATCTGAGGGCTTAGAATAATTTCACTTCCTTGCAAGTCTAACCCGTCTGCACTAACCTACAAATCCCCATCTGTTACCCCCAAACACACTCATCCTTTCCCTTCCATGTTCAATGGTGGGAGTGTGGTCTTACGTTTCCTCTGGCCAATGAGTTAGGGGGTCAGAAGGAGGTTGTTTAAGAGTCAAGTATTTGGCAGGGTGATATTTGGTGATAAAAGAAGATCACACAGAAGAAGGAAGGAAGCTACAAATTCTTCTCTTGCTCAAATGTTGTGGCTGCTCAAATATTAGGGCTGCAAAACACACTGCTCCTTTTGAGTCTGACTGTATGCCCCCCATCAGAAAAAAATTAATTTGTGTTCCCAAGCTCAGGAAAAATACACTAGTATCGCTAATTAATTTTTTAAAATAATAATGATCAATTAGCTGTCTTTTTCAGGGTTATATAGAGTATCAATACCAGAATGTCAGGTCAATGAATGAATGCTAACTTTATTTCTTGAAAGCGATGAGTTTCACATATTCTTTTAACAAGAAGGCTGTGAGTTGCAAACCTAGTGTAATAAATGAGTCCAGGGTAGGCAGGCAGGTAGGGTGTCAAGGGAAGACAAATAAACTAAAAGCAAATGAAACACGGGTGGCTCACAGAGAGATCTATCAGAGGAAGTCAGAAGTTTCTTGATTCAGCAAAGGCTCTTGGCAACATCATTTAACACACATTTTGAAAACATTATGGAGGGAGCAATGTTTTGGTGCGCTTCACAGAGATGGCTGGATAGCAATGTATTAGAATTCTTTGATTGATTTCTGTTAAGATTAGCAGCCTGTTGGGTTGCAAAAGGAAAACTAGAATAAGTGGTGGAATAATTTATACTAGCTATATATTGTGAGCAGTTTTATTCATGGTAGAAATAAATCTATTCCTCAGTATGAAGCTATCAATTAAAACGGTGCCCATTATTCATGAAAATAAATATATGATGTGCTATCCATGACAGGAGAATGTATCATGTATAAGTGGTCAATAAATCATTTGACGGGGAAAAGTGATATGGGAAACGATGGCACTTAAGCTTTCAATATTCATTAAAAATATAACTGCAGCAAGCTGTTCACCAGTGATTCCAATTCAACAGAACACACCCATGCCATGACTCTTTAAATACCTAACCCATTTGGTCCACTCCAAAAACTTGCACTGTAATACTCAAGTATAATTACATCAGCCTACACTACATCACACTACGGCCACAAGAAACTGCCCTTGGCCCATCAAGCTCTGTATCATCTACACTGAGTATTGAAAGCTCTCCAAGGTTTCAAACAGAAGAAGAAGAGTTTGGATTTGATATCCCGCTTTATCACTACCCTAAGGAGTCTCAAAGCGGCTAACCTTCTCCTTTCCCTTCCTCCCCCACAACAAACACTCTGTGAGGTGAGTGGGGCTGAGAGACTTCAAAGAAGTGTGACTGGCCCAAGGTCACCCAGGAGCAGCATGTGGAGGAGTGGAGACTCGAACCCGGTTAATCAAATTACAAGACTACCACTCTTAACCACTACACCACACTGGCTCTCAAACAGGAAACTTTCCCACTTCTAGCAAGATTTGGGAACCTTCTGGGACCTTCTGCTCTACTGCTGAGCTACCATTGTTCCCACTAGGTGTCAGCTCTAGTAGCAGTGACACTACACACATCTTTATTAGGAACAACACGGAGAAGCGAAGTTTCCATAGTTCTATTTTTTGCATTTCCTACATAATGCAAAGTTCACTTGCCACTTCCTCTCTCTCCTGTATTATACCAGTAGCACAATACAGGCTGCTGTAAGGATATGTGGGTGTCAAAATGTTGGGCCCACAGTATGGTCAGAAGGTATATATGGATGAAACTAAGTATCTTGCTGAAGTACCTTGCCATATTTCAAAAAGTAAAAACCAGGACACCCCCAAAGTTTTGAGCTTTTTAAAGGAAAACCCCAAAGTTGTTGAGCTTTTGATTGAGATTTTTCAATCTAGGAGAAAATGCTGCCTTTTGGAAATTCCCCCGACATCAATTCCACCTTTGAAATCCCAGTCCAGGATTTCAGGATGTCCCGGAACATCCAGACGTACGGCAGCCCTAACTTTGCTAAGGTACCTTACTGAAACTAAACCGGTTTGAGACTGCGTCAGTGCTTGGATAGATGACTGCCTGGGAACTACATACAGTGGTACCTCGGGTTAAGAACTTAATTCATTCTAGAGGTCCGTACTTAGTTCTTAACCTGAGGTACCACTTTAGCTAATTGGGCCTCCTGCTGCCAATGCACCGCCAACGCACAATTTCTGTTCTCATCCTGAAGCAAAGTTCTTAACCTGAGGTACTATTTCTGGGTTAGTGGAGTCTGTAACCTGAAGCGTCTGTAACCCAAGGTCCACTGTATATGGTACCTGGTGTTCCATGATGAAAGAAAAATTTATGATAGAAATATAAAGCATTAAATTTTATAATCAACCCAGGGCTGAGGCAAAGTGGTTGAATAAAAATATTTTGGGGTGGGGAATTTAGACCCACAGAAAGCAAAAAAGTGCTAAGTATAGTGACTTAAGTGTAGACGTGGACCTTTATAGGTTAGTATGCCAAGATCACATATATTTACATTTACTTATTTCCTGTCTTTCAGATAATAGATAGAATAAGTGGCTGTTGTCACTTGCCAGTCAAACTGAAAGTCTGTTATATTGCAAAGTTGTTGTATCACCCAATAGAAAAGGTTTTTGAACCAGAATTATATCGTTGGTGAACAGCTGAGGATTCTTGTTCTCTGGAAGACCTTCTGAAAAAAAGTGTGAGTCTCTTGCATTAAGGGTCATCTCAAATGGATAATGTAAGGTCACTATTCATGTCTAAATAAAGGAAAGTAAACAGTTTAGATATCCAATTCACCCTTCCCTTAAACAAGTAAATTGTTACATTGACAACTTCATTGCTCCTTAACAAGGATGACCTGATAAATGTCGTCTCAAGACAAATTGCAGCCACACACTATATAAACTATGTTGTTTTATTTTAATTAGCAGAGTTGAAATAGCCTGTAAACTTTAATGCTACTTTGAACAATAACGAATAGGTGGGAAAGCAGGAGTAGAACAGCACGGGGAGAGAAAAGGATATTTTGTAGTGTATTAAAATTTTATGTGCAGAAGAACTGTAAAGAGTGCCTGGGGATTTGAGAACACATTTGTTGGGGAAAGAAATGTGATAAAGATGGAAAGCATTGTGGGGCTTTTCTCCAAATTCCCTCACTGATAAATGCTAATGCCTAGAAACTGCCTAATGAAGACCAGTTTACCATGGAATAAAGTCATCCGTGATGAGCAGAAAATGGAACATTTGTAAATACAATGTAACATGGAATGATAAAGCACATCCAATTTATGCCAAGACGTGCTTGCAGCAGTACGATAAATAATATCCGCATAATCAATTACTGAAGAAAGATGGATTGAATAAATTGTTTTCTGGCAATTTATGGAAAACAAGTCTAGCACCAAAAAAAGAAGAAGAAGAGAGGGGACAATTTGACTTTAGTCTTTAACAAGATTGTCAGGACAAGTACTAAAACCATGCTGATTATTAATGATACAAAGTGCAAAACATTTACAACAATCTATTTTCATTACTAATACATTCCAAGTTGGATGAAGACAACAACTTTTCACTCTTAATTTAGGGAATTCAACCACATAACTGCAGCAAATTCCATTTGTTGCCCAGGATAGCCCTAGAAATATAGTGCTAGAAGGTAGCAGAGAAATTGTCCAACCTTTGGATAAATGCAGAACTGCCAGCCACAAGCAGAGACAGATGTACTGAAGACCAGAGTTGTGCTTAGTTTCAGAAACTAATGTGTAACTTTCAGTTTAGTACTTTCATTTCCATTTTCACAGTAGTTTCAAAAGGAAGGCTGATGTCACTTGGGGCTAAGCAAACTGAGGCTGTTGAAGAAGCCAGAGACCATGTTGTCTGTGAGCCCTGGAAGACCTCCTTGCCTTGCAGACCTTTTCCCTGTGAGGGCGGGGCCCTGACATATAAAGAAGCATTTACATATACATAAAAGTGAAATAACAACACACAGTAAGCAACACCAGGGTTATACCCAATATCAGAAATTATTACTGCTGCTGTCTACAGCTTTTGCCAGGAGAATGCAGTTGGATACCTGAAACAGAAAGAAGACAACCTCTTTCTGAGCAGGAATAGATGAGTAAGACTGTTGGGCCTTGACGAACAATTGCATTGAATGCTTGACAATTGCATTCATGAGTTAGACAGTCATCAACAGGGCTAGGCTCCAGATGTTGCTGAACTACAGTTTCCATCATACCTGACCATTGGACATGCTGGGTGGGGTGGGTGGGAATTGGAGTCCAATGCCCTCTAGAGGACATCATTTTGGCTACCCCTGCTCCATGAGTTTTCCTTTTATAGTGCATCTATCTTCAGAATTGACAGCATTGAAGAAAAGGGAGCCAAGCATGGTGTGATGTTTCCATCAATATTCTACCTCTCTACAGTATTTGCATATCTATAAAACACCCCTGTCATTCTAGCCTTGACATTTCACTCAGAGAAGGCCACTAATTGTGTTAGTTTTCCTAACCAGAGGGGGTTCTTTTTGTTTTGTTTTCCAATTTAAACAACGTTCACTTCCCACATCAGTGATGATGAGACCATACACATTTCCATTTGTGACTCTTATCTCCAGAGATGAAGTGCTATTGCAGTAAGACACGGTGCTATTTACTCACACAATTGGAGTATTCTTTTAAAAACATGATATATAATTAAATGGAAATGACAAGAGTTGCTTTTGCTGCTAACAAGACATGACAATTGAAAAACATTATTTATGAAATGACAAAGTTGCTGGCACTAGAAAGCTGAAATGGTTTTCTACCAGAGGAAACTCTATAGTATATGTTGAATTCTAATGGGATGATAAATTATTTGCCTCTGATAAATTAGCATTCTGCCTTTAGGAGTTATTTCTGTACATACACATGGGAAGACAGAAATAACTTTTTGCCAAATCTTCCTAGATTTGCCTGGCTTATAACTTTGGAAAGTAAAGTAACTGTAGTATTTCAATACCCATGACTTGTCAGAGGCTTGGCGGGGGCGGTTACACACAAAATGGAAAAATACCCAGCATGTAATATTCTTCCATTTACAGTATTCACCAACACAGTTTTAAGGAGCACTATGTTTCTTATATTAACATTCTAAAAATGTGCTCCAGTAGCAAAAATAAAAAATCTTGCTTTGTCCAACAGGAGGATGCTGAATACTGTTCGTGCCCCTTTCCATTCCATGTTCAGAGGCTAACTTGATTGGCAGGTGAATTTCCATTACCAGTATTTTCTACTGCATCCATGGAAGGCAGGCCAGCTTAGAGAACATTGTGTAAGCTACATGGCACACAAACTTCTGTCATCTAACACCTCACCACCTTTTCTTGTCCCCTAGAATTTGATGCTTGAGCTGTCTGCCTAAAGTTGGGGGGGGGGAGAGGCACGTAGCCCCGTTCTTAGGAAAGATGATATTGAACCTCTAAGATCATTGTTGATCTTCAACAAATGGATATGTAACAACCAAAGGACTCCCATGTAATCATGTACCTGTTCATAGGTGGTGATGCAATGCTGTGGCTTTCATTTTCCCTGTATTTGTTCCAAACATACACAAAGAAAATAGTATTTCCTGAATTCCTTACAGCCTCTCTTGTGTCAGTCCATAAAGTATGTCACCCTTGAAGTAGCAAAGTTGTGACAAAGAAATGATTTAGTAGTGGATAAAATGTGTGTGTGGGGGGGTATGATAAAGGAACAAAGTTTTGAAAGGCCTAAAATTGTGACATATTTTATGGATAGTTTCCACCCATTTTCCACCTTCTGTTTCCATCTTCTTTTGCCATACTTCTTAATTTGCCTTTCTGCTTTTTTCTGTCATCGTAGTGTCTTGGCCCCTTACTATATGTGTACACACACACACACACACACACACACACAGGTGCAGAGTCATGATGCATGGTTTTATTCATCACATTATAAACTGGAATACCAAAAATGAGTACTGACATACCCTTTTTTTCACTAACCTTTGGGTTTTACAATGGAGGCCCACACTGAACCTTAGCCCATTCATAAGCCTCAGTATTACACTCCAATCCACAGTGCTCAAATTAGAGTCTAAGGACAGATTGCCTGGAAAATGCACTGGAAAGTACACAGCTGTGGCAGTCTTGAAATGAATAATGCATTATCAACATCTGTAGGATTTTTGAAATGCTAAGTGCTCAGATATGAAGTCTCTGCTGAGGACACAGATGGTAATGATGTTGTTGTGCTTGCAGTGGTTCCCACCAGAAACAGATTGAGTCTCCTAATCAGATTGGACTGCTAATGGCTGAAACAATACATTCCTTTAACAGAACTAGCTCTCGGTTGTATCTCCAAATGATAAATGCTTGCTTTGTGGGTTGCATTTAATTCCAAGGTTTGTTAAGCTAAAGAAATCCACTAATGAATATGGACATCTTCAAGCATGAATACAAATGCCAGGACCAGTTGATAACACTTGGTAGGTGAATTTAATCTGACAATCCATTTTAAGGTAGAATAATTAAAATAAAGTTTCCATTCAGCGGGGAGAGACAATAGTACCAGGACTTGAGTTTAACTCAACAAAGAAACTTTTTTATACTAACATATTTATTTCATTTCTTTATTATTATATTTCTATCTTACCTTTCCTCTAAGAAGTTGAAGACAAAGAACACGGTTCATCACCCTTAATTTCATCTTCTCAACAACCCTCTGAGGTAGAATAGACTGAGAAAACACAACTGGTATAAGGTCACCCAGTAAGTTTCATGGCTGGGTGGGGATTGAAGTTGACTCAAAACTACAACTAATTTGAAATGTGACAGCTAGACTGGTGACTGGGAGTGGCCACTGGTACCACATAACCCTGATCCTAAAAGATCTACACGGGTTGCCGGTACTTTTCTGAGCACAATTCAAAGTTTTGGTACTGACCTTTAAAGCCCTAAATGGTCTTGGCCCTGTATACCTGAAGGAGCATTTCCACCCCAATTGTTCAGCCTGGACACTGAGGTCCAACTCTGAGGGCCTTCTGGTGATTCCCTCACTGCAAGAAGTGAAGTTACAGGAAGCCAGGCAGAGGGATTTGTCAGCAGTGGCACCCTCCCTGTGGAACACCCTCCCATCATCTGTCAAGGAAATAAATAACTATACGACTTTTAGAAGACATCTGAAGGCAGCCTTGTGTCAGGAGGTTTTTAGTGTTTGATGTTTTCTTATGTTTTTTTTATTTGTGTTGGAAGCTGCCCAGAGTGGCTGGGGCAACCCAGCCAGATGGGAGAGGTATAAAATATAAAATTGTTGTTGTTGATGATGATGTTGTTGTTGTTACTCACTGTATGAGGAAGCCTTGCAATCAGTTGGCCTTCATACTAGGAAGCAGCAGGAGCCAGGAGAGCTTCAGTAGCTGCATCTATTGATGAACAGCAGAGCAGAAACTCTAGATAGCAGCTAGCATTTGCTATCCAGGCAAGACTAAGGTTTTAACTACACCCACAGAAGGGAAGGGAATTTCTATTACATACTAAGCTATTTTCCCTGGTGGTTTAGACAACAGATAACTATAACAGCATATATATGCAAATCAACCATATGTCATGAATATACACCACCTCTGTTGTGCCTAATTTTGCAAAGGAAACATAACTGCTGGGTGAATGCCTGCAAGTCCTGAAGTCTCATACACCACTTGGGGTGGCTTGTAACAGTAAGTTCATGGAGACAATCAGTAGAAAGCATGATGGTGACAGTGGGTGGAAAATGTGGATATAAAATTGTGGTCATCCTTCCTGTATGAAAGTGCACACACAGAAGCACAGAGACACAATGGAGTCCCAGCTTCAGACTATAAGGATTATGAGTTATTCACCATATCAGTTTAGTCATTCCCTGACCCATGCATTCCACTTACCAAAGAAGTGGTCCAGCCCCACCTGCATCCTTCACGTAGTACAAATGGCTCTGGCTTTTTCTTCTACATGTTGCCCAGTTTGTCTACAAAGGACAAGGTTGTGTCAACAGTGTTTAGAAGATGAAGCAAATCTATGTGGTGATAAAGAAGTTACTCTGATGGAAATAACTGTGTGAGCCCCTAGGACTCTTTGTTAGCAAAGGAATCTGAAATATTTGTGTAAGAAATCACATCTGGAAAACATCAAATGAAAAATGTGGGGCTCAATATATACTTAAGAAGCAAGACTTTACATTAAGGAACAACAAAGGCCAAATGCCCCAAACCATCTGAGAAATATGAATCTGACTTCATTTGCACACCATAAATAGCCTCTAATACAAAACACAAATTGCCTTTAGGCTGACATATTAATTATTACTCATTTGTTTGAATTCATATTTTATTTATGGGTTGAATTTGCTTTGTTTTTTTTAATGCAGCAACCACTGCAGTAGAATCCAACAATTAAAATAAGCACAAATTAATCTCTTGCTCGCAGACACCCACTTTAAAGCAGTGAACTATAAGGTCTGTCAAAATATTTAAATAAAAGCCGAGGAATCAAATAAATTGTTTGTACTTTGGTCTTCAGCTCCCCAAATATTGACTTCCCCCCTAGATTATTCTCAGTAATAATGGCAGAGAATCCCTGAAACATGACAGCACAAAAATAATGATTTCAACACTGTTCAAATATAAACTGTCAACATTTACAATACTGCCCATTCTCTCTTCTTAGCGCCTGCCCAAGACATTTTGCTGCCTGAGGCAAAGCAGAAAAATGGCACCACCATCACTACCAAGTCAAGATGAATATTACTTAAAACCAGTCAATATTTTTTTGGTGCCTGAGGCTTAAAACATGCACAAGCACCTCTCCTCTGGCAGTAGAAGTACAAAAATAATATATTAAATAATGAATCATTTCTTCCCCTTTCATGAAACTCAAAATTAGTCGCACAAGATTCTGCCTAATTATAGAACTGGCCCTTTCTTTGTAGAAAAAATCATATATCTGATTGATTTCAGGCAAATTTTATTTCATGCCATGCAAGACTTGCCAGGTTAGAAACTGTAGTGTTGATTCCCCCCTCATGCTGTTCCCAAGGTCATATGGGAAGAGTCCGTGCCATCAACCTCTTAGAAACAGGAGCAGTCACTAGATGCCAGAATTAGTTGAAGCCTCTCTCATGATCTTGAGCTTACAATGGTTTGATTGAGTAGGAAGAAGTCCTGCCATAATAGCTACCATAAGGTATAGATATTGCTGGAAAAAGTCTTCAAAGGATTATGGCAATTAGAAGTTACACAACACACGTACTTCAAATTGGCTAGACAAATACATCCAGCAAATTCCACGTGCTGATTACTAAGGAGTTAACTGAATACCAAGGCCAAATAGCTCCCCAGTTCTACAGTTAGTAGAAGGTAGTGGCGGACTTACTGTTCTAAGAGAAGAGATACAGCCTTGACTACCATTGAAAACTATTTTGGTCAATTGAAATTTCATTGGAGAATGAGAACATGGTGATTCCATTGGTTTGCTGCAAAGAACAAAGTGGTGGGATCATCATCTTATTCACCAATGAAGAGAGAGACCATTGGTAGATCGCACACTTTGAATACAGATAGTCACAGGATAAATCTCTGGCATTGCTAGTTAAAAGAATCAGATAGGTTGCAAACAATGGGAAAGACCTAGAGCTGAGGTCCTGGGAGAGATGCTGCCAGTCTGAATAGACACTACTGGGCTAGTTGGACAAATACCCTGGTCTAGCATAAGAAAACTTCCTATGGGTGCCATTCTCTCCACACTTGAGCATTTTCTGTCTTGCTTTACTTTCAGTTCTTTCTGGTACATCCATCTCTGGGATATCCACAAGTAAACACACATTTTTCTCAAGAAGCATCCAAAATAATCTGTCATTCTAGTGCATTTCTGTCATGAGCACTGAACAATCATCATTTAGCTGAGGGGTCTTTGGCAATTATGCCATTTGAAAAGGGAACTGTCAACAAAACATATGTGAAGCCCCCATTTCCTAGTGTGTGCACACTGCTCATTGCATAAGGTACTTCTCATGCCAGCAGGACGTGAGTAGTAGCCACTCAAGAGAGGAAAAATAGATGTCATTAAATAGGTTAGATGCCAAACAATTTAAGCTGTCCTTTTCAATATTTAGCAGCATAAATCATGTCTCAATTCCTCATAGAAGGGGAGGAAGAAGCTATCTCGGCTTCAGCAAGTTGACAAATGAGGATAAGGGTGTGTGACTCTTTTGAAACACTGCAGCTTTTAATTTCAGCATGAAATGAAAAATCATTATCTGATGCAGAACATAGATAACACCGTGACATGCAATGCATGTGGATGCTTATGCCACATTGCACACGAACTGCGAGCACTAAAGCATGTCTTCTCCCAAATTCTCCCCAATTCGTCAACAGCAGCAACCATTGTGAAATTATACCCAATGTATTCTTTGAGTTTACATCTCATCTCAGATAGTGTGTGTCTAGTTGTTTTAGATGAAAGTTTCAAAACAGCTTGAATGGTTGGAACAAATGAAGATTAAAGGTCTTCCACCATCATCCTAATTGCATGATTTATGGAACAAGGCAGGCTAGTAGAAGAAATATAGTTAGCCATCAGTCCAGAATTTTAAAATGAGGGTTGCAAAACAACCACTACCTCTGTTGTGTCTACTGGAAACAAGTGATTAGCTAAATAATAATCATGCAGAGCAGTAACAGTCAGCGTACTGTGGTGGAGCTAGAGTGCAGCTAACTACTGGGAGAAGTAGAAAAAAAATTCTGGTCCAACTGAAAAAGGAGAATAAAGTCTCAACCAGCCAGTTGGGGAGGCTTAGAGTTTCAGATATGGCCTACAGGCTGCCTGCTATCATTTAGAAGCCTCGGTTCCCTAATGATGTTTCATTACTTCTCTTCCATCAGCTGTCTTTTCAGAAGTGTAAAAATTCATAATTGGTAACTATGAGAAACTGCAAGAGAGAGCATTACAGTTTTTTCATATTTTGTCTTGGTTTTGTTTTCATTTTGATTTGTTACCCACCTTTTAAAACAAGGTCCCAGGGAAGGTTACATTAATATTAGAATATGATACTGAAATGTGTTAAAACCATGTTTTTAAAAATCAGTTAAAATCAGTTAAAACAAAATAGAGATGGAGAAGAAATTCAGTTCCAATCACATCTTAATTCACACGCCATAATTTGCACTTCCCAAAACATAACCAAAACACCATTATACCTCAAAATTCACATTTCTCCAAATTTTGCAATGCAACCAACAAGCTTTGATTATAGTTTTAAAAGTTTCCCCCACCAAAAATGCAGGAAAAAATCTTAAGAATAAGTAGAAGCAATAAATCTAGAAGAATATGAATTAAAACACAACTGGAAGGTAAAATTAATACATATTAAATCTAAAAGTCTTGTTGTTTTATATATCTACCAACTAAGAAGTCCACAAAAGCTCTTGCCCCAATAAATTCCTAGTCTTTAAGGCACCACAACTCTTTGATTATATGTGTACTATTGAATAATTTGTCCCAAACATCAGCTATGAGCCTTTCACTGTCAATATGGGAAAAATACGTCATTTTGTAAAAAGGCCAGTTCAGGTTCCTTAAAATGGGCATTTTCTCTTTCTTTCTTTCTTTCTTTCTTTCTTTCTTTTAAATGATAATAACCAAGTAACTGTTCCTATAAGGTGTGGATAAAAAAATAATTTTAGTAGTCCTGAGCAAAAGGAAAAGATGCTTTTTGCAAACATTTGCATCAGCAATGAAGAACAATTTTCAGCAATGTTTCTCGTATTTCCTCTAAATAATATTAAATGATTTACCTAGTCAGGAAGCTTTGTCCACACTGTGTTTGAAGAGGCTACATTTGTCCTCAGTGTCATCACCAAATCTGTAGCCAAATTTGATTGCTTACATGGTATTTTGGCATTAACCCAATGAAGTCACTCTGCAATTGACTGGGTGTGATTAATCCCTCCCATCACTTCCCCCAATCAATCAATCAATCAATCAATTGATTCTCTGAAGTTCAATCAATTTCCCTAATCAATCAAGATCCTATGATAAAATCCCTTTGAATCAATTTATACACACACACACACACACACACACATTTCTTCTGTCTACACAAAGGAAAGAGAAACTTTCAATTATCCTTCACCTGACTCATACTTGCCCAGAGCTCTCCTTCAGTGCTAGCCAATGCTCTGTCCACTTCCTCCAGCTTAAATATGTAAGATTCACAGAGCAAAGAAGATATAACATTTAAAATGAGGAGCTGCCCTCCAGTCAACAGTTACCTGATGTGCCTCCATTACTCATCCAACAATTCCATTTCTTCATCTGACAACTTTGTGGCTAATGCGGTGCTCCACTGTCTACTGAAAGGCCAGGCAGGGAGTGAACAACTTTTTTGTGCTCCTGCTCCAGGGTTGTGATGCTGGAGCTTCAATGCCTAAATAGTCCAAACAGCCATCTTTAGGGGAGCAGGGAGAGATGGCAATTTGATGAACTCCCCCCAGCCCAAAAAGGCTGCAATTCAGCATGCTGTATGTTTTGTATAATTATCTGCCTGTGTGCAGAGGTATATACACTCAAACCTAAAGTTCATCATACTAATTAAACTAATTTGAAACATTTTTTCTGCTTTGTGTAAAGCAATTAAGATAAAATGAGCTGACATGGACAGATTTCGAGCTGACGTTCACATTTTGATGGCAGATACCTACTCTGTGCTGTTATCTGAAGAAAACAACAACACTTCAGTGGGATCTAGATAAGGTAATCAGCCAGGTGACCTTGATCATTTGTTGTGGATAGGGAGCCAAAGCTGGGATCACTTCTTACAAATCATCAAGAAAGGGGAAACCTTTCACCAAAGCTGAAGGCAAAAGAGAGCTAAGATGTCTGTAAAATTTGCAGAAGCTTATTCATATATATAGATCTAAGTTTGGAAATGATGTCTATATATTTTTAAAAGAAATACAATACATCTCACCATAGTGAGGAAGACCAAGATCAAGTGATCTGTGTGCCCACTCAGTCGTGCTGTTTGGGTGCTGTTGATGGGCAAAGGAGGCTGCTTTATTCCAAGCCAGCTCATTGATCCATCAAACTTAGTGTTGTCTATACTGATTGGAAGTGACTATCCAAGGTTTCAGGCAGGGAGTATCTCCCAGTCCTATTTGTAGATGTTGGGGAGTGGATTTAGGACCTTCTACATGCAAAGCAGATGCTCTACCACTGAGCCATGTCCCCTGTCAATTTTATGGCTCTTTTTCCTTCTTAAAAAGGTAAAGGTAAGGGATCCCTGACAGTTAAGTCCAGTCGGGAAAGACTCTGGGGTTGCGGTGCTCATCTCGCTTTACTGGCTGAGAGAGCCAACGTTCGTCCGCAGACAGTTTTTCCGGGTCATGTGGCCAGCATGACTAAGCCACTTCTGGTGAAACCAGAGCAGCACACAGAAACGCTGTTTACCTTCCTGCCGGAACGTTTACCTATTTATCTACTTGCACTTTGATGAGCATTTGAACTGCTAGATTGATAGGAGCAGGGACCAAGCAACGGAAGCTCACCCCATTGCGGGGATTCAAACCACCGACCTTCCAATTGGCAAGTCCTAGGCTCAGTGGTTTATACCACAGCAGAAGAGAAGAGAAGAAGAGTTTGGATTTGATATCAGAGGTGGGTAATAGGTGGCCCTCAAGATATTGCTGAACATCATCCCTGACCTTTGGTGATACTGGCAGGGGCTGATAAGAACTGGAGCTCAGCAAGATCTAAAAGGCCATAAGTTGTGCATCCCTGTCATATATAACTCAGGACTGCAGCACATGAGAGGCCTTACTTTGTAGACAAAGCTGTGCAAATATCATGAAAGTTGATCTTTATCAGTTCCAATCATATATAGTGTAAAATTATTAAGGTCACTTGCTCTGCTATCTCTTTCAGAAATGGTAACATAACAGGGGACTCAGCTAGGCTGGAAAAGAAAAAGCAATTTCTTTGTGCTGTATATGCAATATAACATTGTGTCACCAGATGGTGACGTGGAGTCCCGTTTTTCTCTACCTGTTTTCCCTGTTTAAATTTACAACGCTTTAAACTGAAACATTTCTTTGATGTGTCTCGATTCAGCCAGGATGTTTAAAAAGAATGACATTTAAGAGAATTGTCTTGAAATAAGGATAAATGCTTTGACAAAAGTAATATATGCCTTCTTTCCATATGAAAGGAATCTTTTCATTGTGCATATTCTTTTAGCCAACTTTCATTTTTTATGACAAGGTTTTCATTGCCATTTTAAAGCAAAGATGTATGGCTAAAGTTTCACTGATCTTTAGCTTTAACTTTGAAGGTTTTATTCCTGTTTTTCAAAATTATTTTCTCAACTTACATTAAGCAAAGGTTAACTAACGTATTATTGCTGATGGTTGGGGAAATGTGATTTTGGGAGGCCAAACTGGAGGGAAGAACTCAAAGCTGAAATTGCATTAACAAGCAAAAGAAACCCTGCTTTCATTAAAGGTAAGCCCTATGGATATTCTAATGTAATTTCCTCTTAATTATTGTATTATTAAAAGTTTGCCACAGAAGAACACACCAATTTTTTAACCCATCATCAAGCTTTATTGAAACAGACTATGACAAAGACTGTTTTATACCAATTATATATTTAAATTGAACAGCCAGATGCAATAATTACAGAGTTGCAATATATTGTCTTACGACTAAGAAATAATGTGTGTGTAATTGGGGGAAGGGTAATACCTTTTGCAATGAAAACCATGGGTGATTTTGGTTTACCAAAGGGACTAATTAATCTTACAGATTTACCACAGAGACTCCTTGCACTCAATCTTTCATGTAACTAGAATTCATAAGGTAAACCTGTGTAGGATGAAACGTGCTAGTTTAGAACAAAAATTGAATAGAGGGTTTCATGTATCCTTTGCCCATGAAAAATATTTAAGAATTCAGATTAGAAACAGAAAGAAGAGATGAGTTGAAGAAACTAAAGTCTCACTGCAAATAATGAGTTTGGGGCCAACGTGGCAAGAGTTTAAGATCCATATAGCAGGGATCCCAAGAGCTTCTGATGTTTATGGTAATTCCAACCAATTTTCTCATGCAAACTGCCTTTGGTGGAAATCTGTGCTGGGAAATGAAACCCTCACTCAGAGATTTTTTTTCCCATGAAGAAAATGCAGATAGCATCTCTGCCTCATTAACTGACATGGGCGGTATAATCTGCCTAGAATTTCTTCAACACAAACCCTATTGCAACAAACAGCAGTTAAGTTAAACAAGAGTGCAATGGTTTTCCAGTATTGACTTGCATTTATTTCAGTGGGGACTAACTGGTGGCCCTCCAGATTTTGCTGGAGTAAAACACCTCTCCTCTGTGACTATTGGCCATGCCAGCTGGGCTGGTGAGCTTAGGAACCCATCAATACCTGAAGGGTCATAGATTAGCTACCCCTTGCTTATTTCAGTGGGGCTTACATAACAGAAATCTTGGTGGATCCTAGGTGCTTCGTGATGCTTTTATGATGCACAAAATTGAGTACCTCTGTACTCTAGAGTAGGAATGAGGGAGAGAATAAATTCAGTCCAAACCAAAAGCAAAATTTATCAAACTTGCACTTTGCAAAACAATAAGAGATCCAAAACATTGTCATCCTTTGAAAGTTACGCTTATCCAAATTTTGTGTTGCAGCTCTCTAACCAGCCAGTGTGTACAAAAGAACATATATTAAGTAAAAATGTGCACAGAAATGGAACATATTAGCTAAAACAACATAGAATTGCAACAATTTAGTGAAATTGCTTGCAAAAAAGCTAACATTAGTAAAAACTGTGTATAGAAATCTGTTTATTAGAAATTTGCATTAAAATGCTGGTGAATTTTCATGAGGGTTTTTTTTAGAAAAGAAAATTCACAAATATGCAGAAATTTGGAGAACTGAACTTAAGGTTGGAAAAAAAGAGAAACAGAGAGAACCAAAATTCACAGATCCTTCTATTCCTACTCAGGAGTATGCCATTCATAGTTCATCTGGCTCATCTTGACCCAAGGTGTCAGCAGTTGGTTCAACTTTCTCAAACTGTTCGTTTTATGGTGCATTCCTCTATGGAAATGCTTCGGCCATTATTTCTTTTCCATCACTGACCAAGAAGGTGTGTGCAAATTATGCTAAAATATGTGTATGGAGTTTTGGGCTTTGCTCTAGTATATTATCACATATTGAAGATGAAGTAATTATCTTGATGGTTCAGTTCCTTAGCTATATAAACCTGCCTTGTTCCACCTGCGTCTTTATCCCACGAGTACAAGAAGCATGCAGCTGGGACCCACATTATGTGATGCAGCAGCAAGCTTCATTTGGCCCTTGGGCAGCAAATTACATACCTCTGCTTTATAGTCTGATGCATTAAGAAATTTTGGACTTCCTACTGGGTATATAAACGGGTAATGAGATTGCCATAATGCGCTGGTCTCCACAGCATTAACATGAGGGTCATTTTCCTATCTTGCCAGTTGCCCCAAAGGGAGAAGAAACTAAAATTGGAACCAATGACACAAGATATTTCAAGACAAATGAAAGCTGTTGACATAGGAGGATACATAAAATGCTAGCAATCAAGTGGGAATATCAGGTTATCTGAAAATTGCTACCATGGTTATTTGAGGCTGTGTTCTCCTGGACTGCAGTGACAAACAGCGAGTCTTGAGCATGGGAAGCTGGCTTTAGAACATAAAACTTGCTCAGTCCATATCATCACAGCATTTGGGAATTATTATTCAATGTAATATATACCAGTTTTTAACATATGAATAGTAGTACAGCTACATAGACTACAGGTGAAAAATGAAGGACTGAAAAATAAAGGAATGTTTTTGCTTTCTGAGTGTGCTAGCACTAAAGGTGCTTCAGGGTGAGCATTTATTATGGGATGGGTGGTCCTCGTACATGCATTTTTTTCTGCACTCTCACAATATCATTGGCATCAAAATGCCAGCCAGAATTCTGTCCCCATTTAATCCAAATGTGTCATTTCTAGGGAAAATCTGATAAGCTAAAAACTCACACAACCTGTTGCAAGTGACCCACACATCTGTGATACCTAAATGACCCATTTGCAACATTAAGCCCCTGTTGGAAAGAACAGTAAGAGAATAAACCTGCCTCATCAGTTTCCTTTCTTGTTTTGCACACAACTATTAAATAGAAGCTGGGCATTGGAAAGTCCAGTAGGGTCATCAGTTTAGCTTCCACTTCTTTACCCAATTTTGTTTTCAATGTTTCAGGTGATGGGGGTACTGCCACGTCCCTTGGAAGATTATTCCACAGACCAATAGCTCTTGAAAACAAAGTGACAGAGGAATGGAAGGCAAGCAACTGATCATGATGATTAAATTAAATGGAATAACAAGGCACATTACCTTTTGTACATGGCTGGCGAAGAGTCAGTAAATGAAAAACTTGTGCAGAACAGTGTTCAAGCAATTGTCTCACTTCTAGAAGTCAAAACAATAAACCCTTGAGAGTAAACTTTATATCATCTGTGTGAAGAACAGTTTCCTTTGTTCTGTGCAGTGGAAGTAGAAAGAGGAAATGTTAAACACAGGAGGTAGAATCGACTTCCTAACTTTGACAATGTTAGTCCTATGAGTGCACTTATATTGGTGCTGAATAGGTAAAAAGGTAAAGTTAAAAGCCGAATGTAGCTGTGTTGAATATTCTTTGATTTCATCATTTGCTTGGAAAGTAGTGCTTTTGATGCAGCTGAACAGACTACTGAAAATAAAACAGCAATCTCAATGAACATAGATGGTTTTCAATGATGTTCAGAGCCCACATACCCCTACTACTACTCAGTCCCATTTTCCTTCTTCACCTCATGTATTTCCATAAAATACTTCCATAAAATTGTAAGGAAGGATTGGATTCCACCCACTGGCTATAGTGACTCACATGATTTGATTTTTAACATACTGCCATTAGACGGCTACTGTCAACTGAATTGAACTGGGATGTGATCAAATGAATCCAACCACAATGAACACAAAAGTGGGGATGTGGTGCAGAGAAGAGCAACACTGAAACAACATCAGTGTGTTCAAAACACCCAAATCAGAGTGAATGTTGGACATGGCTGAATATCATAAGTGCTTTTCAACACTCATGAAATGAGGTAGATAGCTTGGCCTTACCCAAAGTAGAAGGCAGAAGGATTTGGTTGATCAATGGAATACAGTGGTACCTCGGGTTACAGACGCTTCAGGTTACAGACTCCGCTAACCCAGAAATAGTACCTCGGGTTAAGAACTTTGCTTCAGGATGGGAACATAAATCACACAATTCTTCTAAACCACCCTTAATCACAAATATCATGCTAGTGGAGATAGACAGCTGAGCAGAAAATACATGGCTATCTAATTTCACAGCTACTTGTGTAGTTTAATATAATGTGTCAACATGCCAGCCTCAGACAAGGTAAACAAGCTGCTAATACATTAAGCATTAGAACTGTCCTGTTAAAGTAAAGCGAAGTTCAGAGCTAATCATGACTGCCATAAAAACTTGCCACACAAGAAACAAACATATTTCCTTCTGTGGAGTTTGTTTAGATTAGCAAATGATGAATCTTACTTCCTAGTTGCTCTAACCTACCTATTTGAGCATTTTCACATTCTATTTCATTTCTATTATGAATGTTCTGATTGATTGTGTTGAATGCATGGCAATTAATAAGAACAGAGTCCCAAAATAGCCAGTCACCTTCCCAACTACTTCAGCCTATAAACAAGAGGAAAAAAAGTAAGGACAGCTGTGAGGCTGCCATTCAGCCTGACAGTGTGATGTGGAGGTGGAAGAAAACAAAAGCGAAAAGGGAGGACCCATCAACAACCAAAACCAGGTGATGTGAATGGTATGGTGACTGGGTGTAACTGTTTGAAGGGGTATAAACAAAGTATGTGAAATGGGAGTGAAGATATCATTACAAATATCTCTCAGGGGAAATACGTGATTTCCAATGCTGTCTAATGATTACATTTAGATATCAAAGAAGCTTAATGGAACCAAATAACATAAGTCAGGTGTGTAGCCTATAATGACCTTATTGAATGAAAGCTTTAAAGAGAAAAGAATCAGTTCTCCTATATTAGTAATCTGAGCCACTTTGCTCCTCCTCTAGTCCTCCTGCTGCACACTAAACTATGGTTTGACTTAGTACCCCAATCAATTGTGTAGCTCTAAAGCAAGATATCCTGTAAATGGGATCCTCTTTAGGGAGGGTCCTGGTTGCACCCGTGACCCTGAGACACCCGCCACCAGGTTAGGGTTCCTGGGCGTGTTACAGCCTTCTCCACTGCCCCCCCCCGAACATACCAGGCCTTTTGGGCCAATCATGACAAGCCGCGTGATCGTTGGGGCTATAAAAGTGGCAGTAATTTGGGCACTTGCTTCGCGCTGCCGAACACCCACCCTCCCATCCCTAGGTGTAGGTTGTGCTGCTTTGGAGATTGATTGGTTGCCTGTTTTGGAATGCGGACCGGGTAGGAATTTTTCCATTTGGCAAATTGGCAGTAGTCACTTGGTTTTCGCCTACCCCTTTAGCAATCGTCACAAATTTATAAGATTTGGGGGTTAGGCATTGACTTATTGCAATGTGTGGGAGGGGAGGTGCAGCCATCACCTGCCCCTCCAGGAATAGGGTATTCTGGTAAAGGAATCTGGGGGGTACTGGATCTCGTCCAAAGTCCGCTTGAGGAGCTCGGGCCATGCCAGGACCACAGGAACCCCAGGGTGAGCTTCAATCGATCTTCACTAATGTTGCTCCCTCGTTTGGTGTTTATCCTTCAGACTACCAGCCAGAGAGGCAGGAGTCAGTTATAGTCTGTTGCCAATGTCTAAGCCAATACCACTCACTTTGCTGTAATTAATAAAGTTGTGACCTAAATTTTGCCCAATAACTTAAACTAAAATTTTGTGTCATTGTGAAGTTATTTTGGGGAAGGGCTTGGGGGCCTCAACAAATATCCTTGCCAAATGCCTTCCAGTCATTCTGTGGCAATATAGCCATATTTGCATTGGCCTTTCTCAGAGGGCTATTGTTTGGACAACTTTAATAGTGTATATCAGAGCTGCTGTACACACATTGTGTGTATGTTTTCATTTCTTTGAACAGGTTATTAATTCATTTTCCAAACTCTTTTCCTTAAGGCTTTTGGAAGCAGAGAATGCAACTGGATATGTGTGGCTTGGATGAGTTATAAGGAAGCCTTTGTAACTTCAGCATGATGCAGGAAATGCTTCTTGATTGTACCTCCAGAATAGTGGCCATTGCATCATACTAAACATTATAAAGGAGATGATAAAATGCAGAGTTCAGTAAAGTTAATTCTGCTAAGCACATTTTTTTAAAGGATTAAACACATGGAGATGGTCCTCTTTACAAGGCAAGAAAATGAAGGAGAAAGATGAGAGGGGAAAGGCCAGATCAGAGCTTAACTGTGTTCTTTTTCCAGGACATTTCCACATTTCTCTCAGTTCAATGCAACAGATATTTATTCATGTGGAATTTGATTAAATTGAACAAATTAAATCTGACTACTGATTCATCTGAAGGCATTGGAGCAGGAGGAAGACAATGACACTAGAACAATTTGTAATTGTCTAGGAGGTTGTCATCTCTCAGTAGCCCTTAATTAGCCATTAATAATTTTGTGAATTCTAAATTTCATTCACATCATGTAACATGATGTGAGTTGAGAGGCAAGGACTTGTTAATTCACTGATTTTAGCAAGTTGCTCCAAGCACTTAGACCCTATATAGTATGCATGCCAAGGAAGCCAATAGAACCTCTTCCACTGAGTGTATTGATGCTCTTCTGCATGGTCTGGAAGCTATTCATCTTTTTTCCAAAGTGCTATACTTCATAAAAGAGAAACCTCCCCTACTTATGAACATTGCATGACAACATCTCCCCAAATGCTTGCAATTACAATATGCCTTGTTCCAGGTGTGACATGTAAGCTTCCTACCACCCCTCCTTCACTGTTAAAGCGTTCCTAGTCCTTTGGGTCACTGATGGACAGGGCTGGGGGGTATTTCCCTTTCCAACCTAAGTTGCCCCCTGTTGGGAGGGGGGTCACCTGTCCCTCAGTGAATTAAGGCTAACTTATATTAGCCATTTGATGGAACTTTGTATGTTTAGCAAAAATGGCATTGAGGGGAGGATTGGCTAAGGCACACCCTAAGCTTGAGTTACGGCCTCTGCCTAGCTGTAATCTCTCCTCTGGTCACTCAGTGACTCACACTGCACTAGGGTTCAACACTGGGTGATTCCCATGGAGCTGGGTTGGGTGACCCTAATGAAGTGCCATTTCATAAGCAAGGGGCTGAATGAAATGAGGAAATGATCCTTACCCTACTGCCAATGCCAACCCTACTTCCTGCTGTAGTCAACAGAGAACTGGACTGATTTCACCCAACCCCTATGTCATGTTTCTGTTATTGTACTGCTCTCACAGTGGTGCAAACTGCACCTGCCTGGGAAATTACACACCCACTGAATAAATTACTGGCCTTTTGAGGAAAAGCTAACCGTTGAATTCACATGAACAAATAGTGGCTCAGAATAGACCCTATTTTCTTTATTTCAGGATCAGCCAAGTTGAGCACTGTCCAAGGGTCCCAGGGGCTTGGAAGGACCTCTCAATATTTCTACAGCACCATTCACCACTATACTTGCAGGGCTCTTGGATGAGTTTTAGTGGTGAGTGGCAATGCTTCATTTGAATGAGAGTCAAATGGGTTGCATTAGAGATTATTTCTTTGCCACTTCTTTCTGGGACTAAGGGCATTTTAACTGTGAACAGAAACTAAACTGTAAAACTACATGGCAGATACCCTGTGCTCACAACAGGTCACAGTAGCACCAATCTGCAAGTGTGAGAAACATTCCAAGGAAATGCTTGTACATTTTTTCTTTGCAGTGCATTGCAAACACAATGACCTAATGTGAATAAGGCCGCATCATCACCACCGGATCATTCCTGGGGCATCCTTGGAAAAAGATGTCTATTCTCAATTGTTAAATAGAATGTACCAGGGTGGAGTACCTGTACCTCTCCAGTTGTTTTGAACTACATCTCAACCAATGGTCAGGGATAATGGGAGTTGTAGTCCAAAACATCTGCAGGGGGACGGTTCCTCACTCACATTATAGAACTCTTGCTCAGTGGGGATTTCTAAGAGGTGATTTGGAAGGAAAGATTTGCTTTAGCCCATCAGGACCTTCTTTTTTCCTATCTAGGAATCACCTCTAGATACTCTGGACCATGGCAAGCATGGACTAAAATTTGACATAGGCAGTGGTCCATAGGCAATGGCAGAAATGAAGTGGACTTCGCATCTGTTGAAAAAGAAAAAGAAGTGCCCTCATGCTCCATGCTTGGAAAGATACTTTGCTGCAGGTTGAAATTGTTCCTTCAGGAAGATGAATCAAACAGTAGATCAAAGCATCTCATATTTAGCAAGGGAGATATAATTGAGCATCTTTCTCATTTGTCTAGTCATCATTAGCTTAGATTATTGCAAAGTGGAAAGGTTGAAAGTATCATTATATTTTAACAGCAGAACAGCCTGACTGTTGGTAATTAGTGCTTTTTAAACTTAATCTACAGCTCTTGCCTTAGCAGCCTAGTCTTCTATATAGAAACAGAGGCAATCTCTAGAGCAGGGGTGGCTAAACCTTTTTGTGCTGATGGTCAACCCTCCAAAGTTTGGAAATTGGTGTGCCCAAATTTTAAAGTGGGTGTGACTAGGGTTTTTTAATGGACAGATTGGAGGGGAGGTCTTCGCATTGCAAAATTGCAACAAGGGACCCATAGGAGTAGTCCTTTAAAAATACTATTATTTAAAAATAGAATATCTTGAATTCATCTCCTCCCACTTCTGTCATTTTATTTTTAAAAGTCTGAATGAAAATTACTTCACATTTTGTGAACATTTCTCCTAATGTGTGTAGGCAATTTTTCTGAATATAATTACAATTCTTAAGTAATTTTATCTAATATAATGCATTATTTGCATATTGTTTTCACTGATGTGCATATGTTTGTGCACATTTACCCTGATAGAGCTTGTTTGTTTGTTGGAAAGCTTCATTGCAAAATTCAGAGAAAAGTGTGCTTTGGTTCATGAATTAGTTTGGGAAGTGTGTATTGATCCAAATGAATTTCCTCCCTACCCCTAGTCAAAACACAACCCCTGTAGCTGGCAGATCCAGAAAGTCAGTGATTGAAGATCACTGTGCAACACAGTGTCAACCCATTGTCATGATCCTTCCCTTCATATAATAAGTGATAATACTTCATTCCATGCAATAAATTGTGCGCCTATTGCCACAACATTTTCTTGTTTAGCCCTGATGGTGACACTCATGTCAAAGCACCTTGGGGAAGTCTCCAATCTCTTATCTATAAAAAAACCAGAAGTGAGAGTCCACATTTCTTTTCTTTATATGGTACCCTTAAGACCTTATTTGTCAAAGTGTGTGGAGTACATGTAGCTATCTGCAGTAAATGCTTAATATACAGCACATTCCCTGCTTTTCTCTTCTGCAGTGTACAGCACACTTAAGCCTGTCACTCCTGGTGAGATTTATAGTGTTATGATTTCTTCATAACTTCTTTGGGATTCTTTTGCTGAGGCATTCCACTACAAAAGCAAAATGTGATATAATTAATATGGAGCTTTATGACAAAGAGACCATGACCTAAAATGCTTAAAAAGCCATCACTGAAATTTTGCCTGACATTTTTATATTATAAGAAAGAAATTTTAGTACATTACTAGGCAATATTGAGTAGTTTGTCTGTCACACTGAATGGGAAGCAGTGCTTTTCAATTACTTACCTGATGATTTTGTATTATGTTGCTGACGTTCACAATAAATAGTATTTGCTTACATTACACCAAAGATTTAAACCTTGGCCCTCTAGATATTGTTAACCATCAGTTTCAGTCATCCTTGACCATTGGCTATACTGGCTAGGGCTGATGGGAGTTGGAGTCCAACAACATCTAGAGCAACTAAGGTTTTCTATCCCTATTTTAAGCCTTGGCATTTATTATGGAGAGATGGCAGGGAGATTGGGTACATGAAATGCATTTCAATAGTTATAGGCTGCATTCACACAGCAGTAGGGGGGTTTTGTGTGTTTTTCCCCATTTTCTTGATGTTTTCCCAGCAGTTAATTTCTATATTATATCTGAACTTTCACATGTCATAAAAGCCATTTCCAGAAATATAGCAAAATATACTGCAAATTTAGTACTCATTTTCGTGTTATTTGAAAATGCATTTTTTTCTGGAAGCAAATAACATGTAAATGAGCACAAAATGTGCACTATCTTCTGCCATGTTCCTAGAACCTGTGAGGCTGGACAATGGCCACTTTGGGCTCCCAAACCCCACTCCTCTAGGAGACACAATGCACAGCAGCTAGTTCACGGTGTCTTAGGGTGAAGCACCTGACCAAGTACCATACAGGCAGGCAGGCAGGCAGGCAGGGAGGGAGGGAGGCAGAAAACCCTCACAAACATATGGCGCTCTTGATAAAAGATTTGGTGCTTAAGGCCATGCCACCTCTGCCTGCTGAAAGTAACAGAAACCTATAGTACCAAGTGTGCTGACTTAAAATATATTTTTTTTTCACCAGAAGTCTTAATTGTATTCATATTTATCTCCTTTTTCCCCATGCTTAAATCTCTCAGTTGAAATCAATGGCTCTGAATACTACCCACAACTGTGAGGCACACACCATCTGGTCAGAACAAAGGTGAATTTTATACTTGGGTGTTGGATCATTTTGCCCCCACAGTGTGCCAAATGGTTGTGGATGACCCTGATTATCTTCTTCCTTGTAGTGGGCAGCACCAGGTGACCATAACTTTCCCCAGCCATGCCGGAAAATGATGGCCTCCCTGGACCCAGTTTGGCTGTGCCACACAGCCATGGCTGTTCACCCAGAGTCCCAGGTGAGTGGATATTCCCTTTCACACCTCCACATATTCTCAACCCTTTTGTAAGTGAAGTCTTTTTCAAAGGATCAACATACATCTATTTTTATACTGTGCAAAATACGAATCAAATTGAACAATGATAAAGCGTGTTCTCCATCACGGAGAGCAAGTGTTGCAGTTGGGGATTCCAAGACACCTTGCTGTTTCTGGGCAGATGGTTTGGCCAACTCGTAAGCAGGGGTGGGCTGTTACTGGGGAAATTTAGATGTTGCCATTTAGTGATTGACAGCCCTATTTGTTAAATACAAGGCACGCAGCAACGGACGTCCTCTTTCGCTGCGAGCTTCGGATCACCAGGAGCACTTGGACCATGGAGTTATCTTCTCATTGTCTGGTTACATTTCTTTATTTCCCCCTTCTCTTTAATCCTCTCTAGTCCCTTAATTAATTTAATTCCACCCCTTTTCTTTTCCTCTTTGATTTCCCACCCCACCCCTTACCCTGCCCTTTGAGAAGATCCTCCCTGTACCTGTGAGCGCTGCCTGTGCATAATCCTCCTTGGCTTGCCTTTCCCAATGGGGAGAGAGCCCCCATTAGGGGGTAGGGCCACGCAAGGGTCCCTGGAGCATTTGGGGTGCGCTTGAGTCTGATCCTGGTTCATTGCTGCCCCACGATGTTTCCTTGTACTGACGATATGGTGGGGCCCAGTCGTCAGTGCTGCCCTGCTGAGGTCAGGTGCAGATAGTCAGAACCAATGCCTAGACAAACTACCACCGAGCAGGCCAGAAAGCATGTTAATAAGGCGGTGGAAAATAAAATAAAATACAATAAATTAAATAATAAATAAATTAAATAAAATAAAAATAAATAAATTAAATAAAATAACAGTGGTTCTGTGATATTGCACCCTGCTATTTCCTTCAAGGCTGTTGCCCTCTTTACGGCAGATGGGGTGCATCTTTCCCCTATGGGGAACGACACCTGGCTGGATGCGGTTGCTTTGGGATTGAAGGAAGGGTTGCGTTTGTGAGTGGTTTGGCGGTGAGCTTCAGTGCTCAGTTGGCGGTTAAGCATTGGTCTGGAATTGGTTGCTGGAGGGGTATGGATTTGGCTGTGCCTGCCCCCCAAAATGCCGCTGCTGGTGCTGAAGGGTTTTACCATTAAAGGAACCCAGGGGCTCCCCCATGCTTTTGTCCGAAACCCCCTGGCAAGGGGCTAGGGCCACGCAAGCCCCTGGGAGCATGCTGGGGAGAGGTGAGGCATGGTTCCCAGTCCCGTCTCTCTCCCCAGGTGACTTACCCTTCCTGACTTCGCGGGGGGTGCGAATGTCAGAGCTGTCCCCGTGCGGGGGCAGTTAGTGCTACCAATGCCTAAGCAACCACTCACATTGCTGTATTTGAATAAAGTTGTGGCCAAAATTATGCCAGAAAATTTAAACAAAAATTAAGTGTCAATTGTGTTTTCCTTTGGGGTGTATTGGGGACCTCGACACGCAAAAGCTTTTTTTCTATATAAATACAGTGGTACCTTGGGTTAAGAACTTAATTCGTTCTGGAGGTCCATTCTTAACCTGAAACTGTTCTTGACCTGAAGAACCACTTTAGCTAATGGGGCCTCCCGTTGCTGCTGCGCTGCCACTGCACGATTTCTGTTCTCATCCTGAAGCAAAGTTCTTAACCCGAGGTACTATTTCTGGGTTAATGGAGTCTGTAACCTGAAGCATCTGTAACCTGTGGTACCACTGTATCCATGCTAGCAATCACTCATTAGACAAATATGGTATTATGCAGTCATAATTTCATGGCTTATATAGGCTTGTACACTGTTGATTGCAAACTTTATAGCTTTTAGTTACAAGGCACAGTTCCTTGATCACATGATGATGTTCACAAATTAGAGAATTATTCTCTCCCAGTTTTGATTCCACATTGTTGTTGTAATGTAGAGCAGCTGCAGGTAAACTATAAAAATATGGGAACTGAAAATAGAGAATTACTTGCTAAATCGAGATACATTACGTTTTTCTTTTCTTTCCCCCTGAAAAGCTTACCTGTTTTCTCTACCAGGTGATTTATATTCACCATCTCCTGAAGCTATTTTTGGAAGCATTTTTAACAGAACTGTTCCAGTTGCTCTAATTAACTGAAATGAATATTTAAAGGTTATAATTGCTGGACTCTGGCATCCTGAGAAATAATAATTACCTGTCTGATTGCTAAACTGAAGTGTGATGTTACATGCATACAGCTTTGTGGTGTGTGTGTGTTTTAAAGCACCACTTGTATCTCTGTTCATTTAAATAATGTTATTACGGTATGCTCCAAGTTGATTATATGGGCTCACTTTTAGTCAAACAGGTCGTTAAGCCACCTAAAAATAATGTGGGTTTTAGAGTAAAAGCCCCTTCCACTGTGAGGAATATGAGATGGGTTTTAGAATTTAGGAAAACTGTCCAGAACGTTCCCATTTCAAGCCACAGTAAGAGTCAATTCTATCTGATACTTCACTGGTGGTAATGGAAATAAAAAACAAGCATGTTTCAAAATACTATGGATTCTATTTAAAAGGGAAAGTTCTGATATCTGTGTGTGCAGCACAAACTTCTAAGTGCTCTCTTCTTGACAGTAGTCCCATCATACCACTTCAAACTTGATCCCCCAAACTCTGGACAGCTTCACAAAAACTTTCCAACATAGAAGAAGAAGAAGAAGAAGAAGAAGAAGAAGAAGAAGAAGAAGAAGAGGAGGAGGAGGAGGAGGAGGAGGAGGAGGAGGAGGAGGAGGAGGAGGAGGAGGAGGAGTTTGGATTTGATATCCCGCTTTATCACTACCCGAAGGAGTCTCAAAGCGGCTAACATTCTCCTTTCCCTTCCTCCCCCACAACAAACACTCTGTGAGGTGAGTGGGGCTGAGAGACTTCAGAGAAGTGTGACTGGCCCAAGGTCACCCAGCAGCTGCATGTGGAGGAGCGGAGACGCGAACCCAGTTCCCCAGATTACGAGTCCACCGCTCTTAACCACTACACCACACTGTTCATACAACATTTCTGATGTGTTCAGTGAATATTTGATGGGGTGGGAGGAATGAGCCCACTGGACATGCCCATCAACCCTTTGCTCTAGCAGCAGCCACTAGTGATCACATCTTGCTGGCTGCCTAGGTAGCTAAGCACAACCCTGCTCCTTCAAGCACAATAAGCAAAACATGTGGTCTTCCCTCGTCCCATCTTGAAGCCTCCTCCCACCTCCTCTGTTTTCACACACATAGATACTCCAAAACAAATCCACCACTTTGGTGGATCCACTTTTCTGTCCATTTTACCTCAGCTCACTGAAACAACCTGACTTGGCAAACAGGGGGAAAGCCCTAGGTCCTACATCCATGCATCTACGGATGTATAGGGGCCCATTTTCATTCAACTCTGAATCCATAGTCACCAGGGGTCAGGGGTGCCAACTTGAATAAAATATTTGGGGAGCCAGGTAAGCCCCGCCCTGTATTGTTGATCACAAAATGCGGCACATTTGAATGGCAATGCCCATCAACTTGGGAGGGGCAACCCCCTCAAATATTTTATCGATGAGGCAAAGGGGTCTTGGCCCCCAGGAATTGGCTTCTATCCCAGTGATGTGGAGAGCGATCACATCAGTGGGGAAAGGGTTCACCAAGTGGGCACTTTAGTGATGGAGGGGCAGATGACATCCATGAGTTGGAAGGCAATGGAAACAACAGCAGAGGGGTGGAACTGGCATGCTCATCCCCCCTGTGACCCAATTTAACTTATTTGTAACGCCTGAAGAGGTCTTATATTTGATGTTTTCTGAAATTGATTGTTTTCATCCTGTATCACTTTAGGTTGCTCAGAGGTCATTGGAAAAGGGATGGGAATTTGTATAACTGTAATCATAATCCGAAATAAATAACAAGGAAATGGCAGAAACTGATAGGGGATGGTTTATGTATAGTGTGCTTTTTTGTATTTAATCAAAGAAACAATGTCTTTAATATATGTTTACACAATCTTATCAATACTGCATTCTAATTACAAGTCTCTCTAATTATCTCTGATACTTCACTTTGAATTATACAATGTAGAACTTTTTTAAAAAAGGCTACAAAGACATTTTTGCATAGGTCAGCCAACCATTGCTTGACTCACAGGAGATTTTAGATAGTCAATAATAAAAATTATGATTTTGACTTAATTACTGCCCTTTGAAATAGTTTCCCTGCCTTGAAACCAACAGTACTGCCGAATGGGTTTTAATTGTTCCAAAAGCAAGCACTACTTTCAGTAATTAACATGTCTCCATAATTATGGCTGCTTAGGGGTTTCAGTATTTAACTGCAAAGTGCAAATGTTGAAAGTCAAGATATCTCAGAGGGAGAAAGGCATAAAATGTTATGCACCGAATAGAAAGTTTTATCCTCTTAATAAAAAAATGAATATACTTTTAAAATCAATATGTTATTTATCTTTCTCATATGCATGCAATAAAAACTGTTTAATTATCACAGCCACTATTTTAAAAAAATACATATCTGGCAAGGTTCTTACTCACTGTTATGAACAATGTTATATATACAAGATAGTTCTGTCTTCTGAACAATCTCAAGAGAACCTATGACCCTCCACATGTTGCTGGACTCCATTTCCCATCAACCCTAGCCAGTGTGGCCAATGGTCAGGAATGATGGGTTTTGTAGTCCAACAACATATGGGTGGCCACGTCCCCAACCCTGCTTTAGTATATTAATGGTGATACTGTGTACTCATTTTTAAAAAACTATAATTCATGAACAAGGTATGAATTTGCCGGTGCCTTGTACAGAGAGTACAAAATGTAAAACATCAAACAAAAGGCAATATTACTAAGAGCAAATAATACATCACATGTCACATTTTTATGTTCACAATATCCGCTAACTTTTTATCTTAGAGTGTTTGTCTAGATCAGTATTTTGGACTGTGGAATTCTAGGAACTCAGGGATGGTCCACATGTAGTATAGAAATCATCAGTGACCATATCTGACAACTTTGAGTCAATTTTTCCACTAATGGTACATTCCATACATGAATTTGCAATCACTCTCAAGAGCCAACTTCTAGGCAAGATGAAACCATCATGAAGACTATCAAGTCTTTATGAAAAGAAATGTTATCCTCCTCAGCAAATAATAGTAGCAGCAATAATCTGGGATCAAGTTCAATTGCTTCCATAAAAATCCATTATATCCTTCGAAATATCCCCCCCCCCTGAATGTTATCACATGGTAATGTTATCACAGGAAGTACCATGAAAGTTAACAACTCCACCAACAAAAGTGAATATATCTCTCTGCTTGTAGGATGGACTATAGTGTATCGTTTTCAAAGTATATTTTGCCACTTGCTCCAAAGAAAAAACCCAGTCACTCTCTGAAGTAGGGGTTACTGTTGTGAGTATTTTAAACAGTTAGCATATAACTATATAGGGCTGAACACACCTCAGCCCCTCCCCCCAGCATGTGAAGCAGTGGACTCCGCTGGGCCTCCCCACAGAGGTGGAGGGCCCCACTGGGCCTCATGGCCTTATCCCAATGCGCATGACATCACATGTGTGCGTTGCATGTGTGATGTCATGCACATACGACAAGCCCCCCAATGTTGGGTGGAACTTGGTGCCTCTGCCATATAATGTTTATTAACACAAACTAATTAGTTTCTGCTTGAATTGAAGATACTGAAGAAATTCCAAGTGTAATGCATTTTTGTATCCAGCCATATGAGTGTGCATACCTGAAGTTTTATTTACTTATATAGAAAGTATATCCCATTTTTTTCATTCTGATTAGAAATGCCCAAGGATATCAAACGTTATACAAAATAAAAGAATATACACACTTTAAAAATCAATAAAGAATTACAATTTAGCTTCCCCTTCCCTGCTATGATCCTAATAAATCAAAGATACTATTTACATTGCAAGGAAATCTCCCATTAACCTCATTGCAAATAGCAGCTCCAGAGAAGATGTTTTCTTAATTAGCAGAGCAGAGAAGAAAGGGTTAAATTCCCCTTTCATGCCTGCTGCAATCTAGATAATTAACTGCCAATACTGGGGATGCTATTTGCATTTTTTAAGTGAACATGGAACAATGCATATAACCTCACATCTTACACACAAACATACACATACTCCACAAAATCCTTTTTGAGCCAAACCATCTGCAAAAAAGTTATCCATGGGCAGAAACTTACTTCTCTAAATGGGACAATAATTTGTAACTTCTCTGTATAAAATGTACAGATTTCCCCCTCTCTTGTCTTAGGTTTCATACACCAAAAATCTTGTATAGTTTGCCCCCCCCCAAATCAATGACCATTTGGAGCCATCCAAGCTGTAATTTTCTCTAAGCCTGATTAGTGATAATCAACAACACTTCAAAGGAACAAATCTGTGATTGTATTAAGCAGAATTGATAAAAGAAACAAACAACCATTGGGAAACAACTGGCTACTCTGTGCTTTACTATAATGTCACTTTTGGAGCAAAAAGAGAGTCCTATATTCTTTTCATTCCACCAACAGCGAGAAGCAGAACTGCATCTGAAACTAGTCTATGCTAATGAGGAAAGAGGAGATTTGTATTATAAAGAATACACTGCCATCTATCGGAGGTCAATTTTTTTCCTGATGAATGCTCTTATTTTTCTTTCTGGAATTATCCAAGCCAAACAAAGCAAAGCCTGTTGCGCCCACGTTTTCCTTTTTTTAAAAAATACTGACAACTCTGTGATAACTATTCTTTGTTTTCAAAGCACTACGAGTATGTCATAGCAACAGCTTTGTCCTCCAATTTTTACCACCATCAAAATATACAGGGAGAGATATTCTATCATAGTGTCAAACAAGAGCACATTGCTGAAGCTAAACTATCTATATATCCATTGAAATTCTACCTTGTATTCTTGCATAGATCACATGGAGATGTTTTCATGAGCTATATCTGTCAGAATAATGTTTTTCTCCTGCTGTAGAAACACAAAGATCTCAATGTCTATCTTGTTTTTTAACGCAGAGGGAACAGTGAAAGCTATAAAAAAATACACTAGTGCCGTTTTGAGGAAATAGTTGCTCTTATGGAACTGATTTTGACTGCTTAATCGGTATGCTAAGTTTTTTTTTAATGCATAGATACACAAGTAATCTACTCCCCAATCTGCAAACATTGTTAGTTTAAGCATGAGACACCCTCTGCAGTCCTGAAATCTGATCTCCCAGTATAGTTTAGTCCTAATCTCTATTCAGTCTTTTCTTCCCCATTGATGTGAATGGTGATACATAGCAGAAAGTAAATGCATGCTCTCACACACAAAAATACAGGTAATGAATTTGTGGTTGTTGTTGTTTTTAGTTTTAAATTATTGTTGTTAATTCTTCTTATTGATGATCATCTCTTTTGTAAATTGCTTCGAGGTTTTCTTGCAATCCAACATTGCATAACTTTTATGGAATAAATACAAAAATAGGTGCTGTTTGGAGCATTACAGGACTGTATTCTGTGTGTGTGTGTGTGTGTGTGTGTGTGTGTGTCACTTCATCTCTGTTGGCAATGTGACATTAAGGTTGCAGATGAAGATCCCCACATGTAAAGGATAATACTAAAGGAAAAAAATAACTATAAACAATAGATGCTCCCTACCCCAAGGTGTTCATAGATTTCCCCAACCTGCTGCAAAGGAATTCACATTTCTCCCTACCTAAATTGGTTGCCTTTCCATATACAGTATAAAAAAGGATTATTTGTGGCAGAATTAACTTGCATACAAGTGACAATGAAGTCTCACTGTCCCTGTGACTTAGGACAGTCAACGTTGTCTAAGCTCCTCACAAACTTTGTGGGAACAAATCAGGGTGAATGCTCAATAAACAAGCCATCTAGAATTGACCTACATCAGATGCAGAACTCAAGGTAGTATATAATAGAAATTCTATAAATAGTAAAATGTATGTATCTGGTTTTATCCTACTGCAAGTTGGAAGCATAAAGGTGCATTAAACAAACTAATATGCCAAGGCATTCAGAATATATGCATATATTTCAAGCTCAGAATTATTATTTTCTAAAGTTTTTTGAAAAGCAAAGTCAACCAGGAAGATGTCCTGTGATCTCTAACTCATGAATGAAGTTTTGAATCATGGTAGAGTATTGAGTGAAGAGAGGACAGAAATCCTACATAAGTATATTAATGGGTTATAAACCAGTTGCTGGCTGCCAGTTTCTTTAGAACCGCATCCACTCTTGCCATTGATTGAACTGCTATGATGTCATCGAGTGCTTGTTAATCTTCTAACTCCTCTGAGACTATCGCCAACAATAGCATTTCCCACACAGTGCAGTTTCTATGAAATATCTGTTTGAATGGAAGGAAATAAATAAGTACAGGATGAGTCGGTATAGCTGAAGGCTTTGAGGGCTGAAAAGAAGGGCTATCTTCTGTATTCTTGAGGGCCACTCTGTTGTTCATATGCAACTCTAGCAGCTGGAACACTCTAAACAGTTCACAGATGGTCAGGCTTGGTAATAGTACCATGTAGAAGTTTAGGAGTTGTGGTGGTAGGTGATTGTTGATTGGCAGGCTGAAATATACACTAGGACTAGTGGAGGGCAAGTCAAGCTGCTTTGAAAGTCATCCTTGAGGTGATGTGAGGTCCTTCAAAAAGAGTCCAAGGACAGCAGGTAGGTAATGTGAACAAGGTCATTTCTTTTTAGCTTGCTAGCCAACCTCAATCCCATACTCATATGCTATTTTACCAGATCTTCCTCACTCCAACCTGGGCTATACATGTTCAAGTATTACAGTATTACACTCCTAATTATTCAACTCCCATTATTCTCTGCTATACCAACCCATAAGCAGGTGACCCCTGCTATTTCTCATAGCAATTGAGGGCCAATAAACACATTGAAAATATTATATATTCAGTAGGCTCTCTATCCCCTTGCCCTACCTGGATCTCATCTACACTTTGTCTTTCTGCGGCTATGTACCTGACTATGTGCTTTACTGAATAGCAGTTGCTATGGAAGATGGGAGAGTGCTCCTGTGCTTGAGGGTTCCCCACAGGCCTCTGAGGTGGCCACTGTGAGACCAGAATGCTTAGTGTCTTATGTGCAGTGCCCACTTCCTCCTTATCTCTATGCCTGCTGTCTATTCGTGTGCCCTCTCCTTTTGGGCTCAATCTGTACAACCACCAAGAGGAAGAGCACAAGACAAAGGTATGGTGATGCCATTTCTCCTCACTCTGGTGACAGTTTGCATGCTCAGAGAAGACAGATGAGCAGGCAGTATTAGCAGTAAGGAGGAGGAGCAGCAGCAGAGCCAGGAGGCGCAAAGATGATGGCAGTGTGCCCCCTGCAATGGTGTTGGCAGGTGACCAACAATGCCTGAGTCTGGTGTTCAGCCATTTTGACTTTATACCATGCTAATGAAAGGGAATGTTGCTGCTCGGCTTAGTGTCTCACTCTCTAAGAACATTATTTCCAGGAGTTGTAGCAACAAACTGGTAACACACAGTACCTCTTCATTAGAACAAATTATGCTCAAATGGATCTGCCACGAACACTAAAAGGGAAGGGAAAGTGTCAGAACCCCCACCGCTAAATTCTATTTTCAGCATTGTAATAATATGGGATAATATAGAGTAATTTATTTAATGAGTTGCAGTTAAGGAACAGTTTTCCATATTACAAGTAATTTCTTTCTGTTATTACTTATGAATTGTTCATGCAGAAATGCGGCTTAATTTGGATTGCTTCATAAGGGCTTAACTAAGGAATCCTATAGGTGCCTACTCAGAAATCTCACAGAGTTCAATGAATTTACTCCCAGGTAAGTGTGTATAGGACTGCAGTCTAAAAATGCTATCTTCTTCTCCATGTGCAAACCAGACATCACAGCACAAGTTAGGAAATACCATTAATTCATTAATATGTCTAAAAATAATATAATATACATTCAATTCACAATGTCATAAGAGTAAGACCAAGGAGCAAATTCAAGCCATCTGATCATCTGAATAACCAGACTTCTAAATATTGATGCGGGTGCCTTTTTCATTATTTCCTAAGCTCTGTACAGAGCTGGCTCCTTAAAATTTGATGCTGGCTCCTTATGAATTTAAAATATTCACTCTAGTCCAAGCAGCATGGGAATGCTCTCAGAGAAATCCCCAACATCGTTAGGATCGACTTTTCTTTTATCTAACTACAGGTACAGTTTAACAGACCCTGTCGTAATAAAATATTCAACTTAACCTAGTTGCTAAGTGGCTTATTATGCTATAGAGCCTCTTCCATTATTAGAATAAAGAATGTCATCATGGGAGCCTGTGCTAACAAGACTAGACACTAGTATTGTTGGAGAAGAGGTTCGTGTTTCAGAGGAATAAGAAACCCTAGAGAAACTAGCACCCCTTTAAATGAAAGAAACTTTCTACTTATAGTGAGCAGTCTCTTTTGAATTAAGAAGAATTGCTCGCTACAACAAAGAGCAACTCGGCTATCCGTCATTCGCACATAATTCAATGTTTATTATGTTTGTTATCCAAGCACAAAAGGCATCTGAACAATGCTTTAAAATAGATTCAGAACTCCCAAAGGATTGAGATTGCTCTGGCGCATGCTAACCTCACTGCTTCTCATCTTTAGTGACTGGATCTTCAATTGTCCAAGTGAACATAAGAAAAGTCCTGATGGATCATGTCAGTAGCCTATCAAATCCACTATCTTGACCTCACCAGATGCTTCTTGGAAACTCTTAAACAGGATCTGAGTGCAATAGTATTTACCTTACCTGTGGCTTCACATTTAAAAGCACATTCTGACTCCCCAAAATCATCGGAACAGTATCTTCTCCCTCAGAGAGCCACAGTTCTCGGCATCCTTAACAAACTACAGTTCCCATGATTCTTTGCGGGAGAGGGTGCTTTAAATGTGTTTTGCATACATGGTGTGCATGCAGCTGACAACTGGTTTTCAGAGACATGTTTCCGCAAGACCCTTTAGATATGTCATCCTTTAGATTCACTGACCACTTTTATGATTTTATTCCAGCAGTAAAAACTTTGAAAAAATAGTAGGAATGTGTGTCTGTTTTAGGGGATTTCAAATGTAATCCTTGCCCAACTCATCCACCACTGGATTTCTCAACTGAATTGTGTGGACTGATTCCAATGAAAAGCAATGGAAAATGAAAACCAATGGACTGGAATAAGGGGCATTCCCTATCCCCCATGAAAAAGCTACTCTGGAAGGGACAGGAGTCAAGGAACAATACAGGAACTGGTAGGGCATAGAAAATAACCCCCACTCCATTCTATAGGAGCCTTTGCTGGATATCATTCTCTTCTGAAATCAAAACGAGCCCTTCCTTGAAGAAGGGGAAGTATGGAACTAACCATTGTCTTTTGGTGAATGAAAATCCTCTTTGTTATGTTTTATCTACAATGGCTCATTCACACAAATGAATCATGACAGCTATCGAGTGAAGAATGCACATGTGTGAACCAGCTGTTAGTGAAGCAAAGGATCCTAACGGAAAGTGAGCATTATCAAAACAAAATGAGGTGTTTTCCACCTTTAGAAAAAAGCAAACCTACATATAGATTTGGAAGTATGCACATTTTATTTTATTATTAACTTTGCAGTATTGTATGATGTCTTAATGTTGTCTCAAAATGTGCAGGCCTCAGAGTCTTGGGAGCATGAACTGCAGCTGCAGTATTTGTAAACAGATTTTTTATTTCCGTCACAGTTACCTGCCACAGCGTTGCCCTCTCATTTGCTCTGGGATGTACTTTTGAATCGCATTAAATAAATACCGTCTTTGCTATTTGAGGGGGGGAAATCATCATGACTGTCAAAGAAAAAGAGTCGAGATCTAGGAACAGAGAGAGAGCAAAACAATGCTTGGGGAAAATGTATACAAAAGCTAAAAGACAAGGATTCTGAGTAGCAACCGAGTGGAATAGCAACAGCTACAATTTGAGTTGACCTATCATTTTATTATTCTTTGTGTTCTTATTTTCAAGGAGGAGTGTCAATGTGGTTCTGTTGGTGGGTGGGATAATATTGGGTTCATACTTCAATGTAATCATGAACTCACTAGGAACCATTTCATAAGTTCCTTTATTTCACCTTTATTTCTGTTTAGGTCAGGGCCAGATGTGCCCATCAGTACTCACTATGGTGTATGTATTTCATTGGATGCCTGAGGAGAAGTACAAAAAGTTTAGTGCTGTGAGCAAGTGCAGCTGCAGCTGATGTAGGTCCCCCGCTTTTTCATTGAAGGGGGTCTAATTAAGAGGAATGGCATGCGAACACCATTTTGTAGTTCTCTCTCTTTTTCTGCTCTTCTAAACATGGCAACCATTTTGTGTTATGCCATCACTTCCATCCCCAGTAGCTGTTTTGTCACTGGCACTCACAACGCTTCCTCAAAATGCCAAACATACCCTTCAGCACAAAAGGTTGGTGACCCACAGCTTAGTTCATGGAACCAACTAACTTGCCTTTCATGGTCATCTCCTAGTTCCTCCCATAGTCAGAATAACCGGTGTGTCCAGAAATGATAAACAGGACCATCTCATTCAAACCTGGAGAGTCCATCTTTACTTTTGAATCATCTAATAAATCAAAAGATGACATGCTTAAAGTTGCTTTGGCCTATATTTCCCAAAACCCTGTTCTAGTCTTTGCTCCCTGGTGTGAGGCATACCAGGCTGATTAAAGTAGATGTGGAGTAGGGTGGGGTAACATGTTCAAGGGATAGGCAAAGCAAGAAAAATGCACCTCATCTCTTGATTCAGCAGCAGATTCAAACATCAAGCATGGACACTCCAGGCTGCAACCTGGGAACTGTCATGATGCATAATATGGTTTAGGTCAAACTACACAAAATGTTAATCACAAGGTTTGTCCTTGGGTGTAGTGGGGCAGGGCCTGCTATCTTGAGTGTGACCTTGACATGAGGGGTTTGCCTTTTACTGCAATCCCACTCTAGGTTAGCCTCCTCCCAACACACAGCCCTGCAATTTGCATGGGGGGGGGGAGAGACACCTTCCACTTCCTTCAATACAAGTTCCCCTCATGGAAATTATAGGTAAGTGACTATAGAACTGTCCACTTCCTTAAGTCTGTAGCCTTTAGGAAGTAATGGTTTTGGGCTAAGGAACTTAGCTACTTATTCAAAAAAGCAGGCAGGGAACGGAGAGAAGACACATTTCATTTTACTCCTTTTAGAATAAATCAAGTTTTCTCTCTCTGCCTGTATTGTAGGAGATAGGTTAGTTAAATCCCTTCCAGACAGCCACGAACAGAACAGGAGCCAAACAGGAGCCAGCAACACAGCATGGAAAGCATTAGAGGCAGCATGATGAATTTCATTTAGGCCTTTATTCTCCTGTACATTTTTAAAGCTTTTCTTCCCCTTCCTAAAGATTAGACTCATCCCGAAACACTCCCCTTCAAGTGTTAGAATGACAAGTCCTGATGAAGGTAAAGCTGATCAGCTCTAAAACTCCCACTGCTGAACATTATAAAGTTTCTGTTGTTCAAACAGCTCAGTTAATTATCAAAATGTGAAGGATACCAAGCAGGGACCCACTGAGCTTTACAGCCGACTTCCTGGGAATTATCCATAATAGAGTCGTTATAAGGAAATTATGACAGACATGGTGTCCAGAGACCTCCGCTTACTCCTCCTGAGGATTTGTGCAGGACCTTATAATCAAACAGAAGTTAGGAAATTCCTCAGAATTAAAGGGAAATTATATAGTGAGGGAGACGAGCAACCCAATCAGCCTCCTAGCACTTAATCGCATAAAGCCAGAGAGGATTCTGGAGTCACACATGTTAATTGCCTGCTGCAAAAAGATGACTGTTGCTGCTTCTGGTGTAAAAGACGACTTTCTCAGATCGAAATGCTTCAAATGAACTCCAGCACCATGCCTACTGCTAAAACTATCAGCACCTCTGCATATTTCCTTAGAAGCTTTAGAGAGTTAGCTTTTCTGGGGGGGGGGGAATGGGCCTAGCAAAAAAAAACCTCATTATATATTTGCATAAACCAAAGGAAGGTTAGGGTCATTGAATCAAACATCTGTATATATGTGTGATTGTGTGCACACACTCTCCCAAGCCAATATTCCCAGCATGTTTGCACACCTGTAGCAGCAACATTCACGCTGGCTGGGCCATGTTCACAGAATGGAAGATGGTAGGATCCCCAAGTACATGCTCTACTGGGAGCTGACCTCAGGCATCAGGCCCATTGGCAGACCAACTGTGCATTAAAAAATGTCTGCAAACGCATCATGAAGGCTGGCAACATCAATCCTGCCATTTGGGAATCCCTTACAGTGCTGGGAAACAGTAGGGTCATCTATCCATAGAGATGACCAAAGGAGGAATGCAGAGAGAAAAAATGTCATGGTGCATCTGCAGCAGCACAATCAGACACCTTCATCTGCCCCAGCTGCAACAAAACAGGTCTTTCCTGCATTGGCCCCTACAGCCACCTCAGGTGCTGCAAGCTTCCAACAGTTTTGCGTCACCCCCAAAGGTGTCCTCCTCTATCGTCTTCTGAGACAAATAGATGCCAACAATAGTATACACACACATGACTTGGGAGAATTATTGCTCGGGTACAGCCTTGCATACAAAAGGTCCAGGGTTCGGTCCCTGGAATGTCTGGGTATGGCTGGAAAAGTCTTCTATCTGAAACTCTAGCCATCCACTGTAGTCAAAGTAGACAATACTGAGCTAGATTGGCCAATTGTGTCATCCAGTATAAGGCAGTTTCTCTGTTCCTGTGTTACTTGGATGTCACAGACACAAGTGGAACATGCAAGCAGACATGGCAAGGATGAGCTTGATAGCTTTGCCTCCACTGTTGCCATCACTAGCCATGAGCTGGAGAGTGGCTGCAGTGGGCAGCCTCCTGTATTTGTTATGCCTCCCAGGGCAATCAGGTTTCAGCATTGCCCAGGTAGTCTTCACAAACACTGCATACTCCCTGCTGTACATGGCAACCCTTCAGCTCATGGGGTTGCTAAGTATAATTAGAGAAGTAGCACAGGGAGAGATGGTTTTCATCCCTTTCTTCCTGTACTGTTTTCCCTGACTAAATCCTCCAGAACCTGCCGTCAGCCCCATGGTAAGAAAAATGGCAGGCCCATATGCAAGAGGTCCTCAGAAGAATGTGTGGTGGCATATACTATATCCACAGTTCGCACTGGAAGTTGTTTGGGTTGGACAGGTGGCAAGGTTTAAAGCCATGTGGAAGATAGTGCTCCCTCTATCCTCAGACACAGAAAGAAGAAAGATATTGAAAGCATCTGGTCTGTCATTTCCTTTGAACCAGGACAAACTGCAGTTAATTTGAATTATTGTTTGTCCAGACAAGCTGAAATCAAACCATGGTTTCTGATTCTCCCTTGTTCTGATAAATCACACTTAAAATGTCTGAACTGTTTTTCTTATGGTACTATATAGGCAGCAGCATTTGCACAAGCAATTTCATATGTTCTATAAAATTTGAAAGTTTAACATTGCTCCTCAAGAAGAAAGTCTCTGTTCCAGAATGCTTTCACTGTAATGAATTTTACTTGTTGACACTTTTGAGTTACTCCTTTTACATTCCTCTTTATGTGTGAATATTGCAAATGGTTCCTCAATATGCCTCTAAACTCTGATACTTACTCTCCCTAGATAAGTTTCAGTGTTAGCTATGGCTATGGTCCATACATAAAAACCTACCTCTTTAATGACATAATTTGTTGCACTGAAAAGCAGTTCTAAAGGAAACATGTTTTCATGTGGTAAAGCAAGTTTCTGTCTCCTACTCAATCAGATTATGTTTCCAAATGCTTTCTTTCCTTGGCATTTTATGAAGAAGGAGATTTCAAATGTTGAACCACTTCTGCCGTTTATGTAGGTTCACTGAACACCTTTCTGAGTTAAGATCAGAAACATCCTTCTTTGTTGCCAGCCCTACCCACAACTGACCATTACCATGACATCTCTTTACAGAAATGACAAGCCCAACATATTTATCTTTTCTGTACAACTTCATTCTTAGACAGCTAGTTTAACTCCCTCAACAGACAGCAAGCTTAACTCCCTCAACCTTGAGCCTTAGCACTAGATCCACTGAATAAAAATTCAATTGTTACTGAAGGCCCTCTAGGGCAATTACATTAGTATGGTGAATAGTTCTGTTGACAGAATTCTAGATGAAATCTAAACAGTGCCTTTTGTAGTAATAACAATGCCCACCCCTACAGGCTTAGATCTGTCCCTCTAGCTACACAACATAATGATTTTGCTTTGCTTACAGCTGTGCATCATGCTTTAAAATAAAACCCTCAATACAACCTTTGTTTCTTATTTTTATATTTATGTACATTCCTATTTTGCAGCTACTCTTCTCACCAGTGACATGTATATCTTGATGTGATTATCCTTTATTAATTGTACAATCCTCTCCACTAGTGCCGCATACAATAACTAAAATCATCATCATATTCCCAGCAAAAACTATACCCCGTTAACAATTAATGCCTGGGGTGAAAAACAGCATTCAAAATGTAAAGTACATTTTATAGCCTGATTTTAGCCTATGAGCTTACATGATGACCACTCCTTTTTTTTTTCAAATAGTTCACAGTCATCATTATGAAAAAAGAGCATTCACATTAACAGCCTGATCCTTTCCATGTTTATTCTGATTTAAATTTGCACTGAATTCAATGAAAGCCATAGGATTGCAACCACACACACACACAAAGAGAGAGAGAGAGAGAGAGAGAGAGAGAGAGAGAGAGAGAGAGAGAGAGAGACTAAGTTGAGAAGGCATGCCTGTTCTAGGATCGACCATAAATATAAAGGATCTAAGTTATCTTGAAAGAGGTGGTGGTACTACAACTCCTTTTCCAGGCATGGTGATCAAAATTATTCTGGCCAGGTGTGCCAGAAGGAAGCAGATGATCTCAACCCATTTCAGTGTAATTTCAGGACCAGGTTTTGCACCAATACAACCTTGGTTTCCCTGACAGATTACCTTTATTGGGAGGCAGAGGTGGCACAAGCCTATTGGTTTTACTTGATCTCTCAGTGGTTTTCAACACCATTGACTATTTGGCACAACGGTTTCCAAGATGGAAGACTCAGTTTTCACCTGTGTTTGGATACCCTTGGACACCATTTTAAAACAAGTTGGCAGACTAAAACGTTCCAAACTGTGCAGAATTGGACACTTCTGAAGATCATTGGTTATGGCCACAATAGTGATAGGTGATGAAGGAATGAGGTGGCCCCCCTCTGGCAGCCACTTCCCATAATGTAGTGGCAGCAATGGCAGCAACGACAATGGCATCTTATAAGAGACAGCTAGGGAGTGGATGCAAGTGGTATCATCATCTATGATGGTGATGGCTGGGATAGATGAGGCCTGAACCATGCTGAGGTGGAAAACATTTGGGGAAATGACACAACTGGGGGAAGGCAAAGAGGGGAGGGCAAGCAATCGGTTCAAGAGCCATCTGCCAAGGCACCAGCATTCTGCTTCACCATTGTATTCTGCACAAGGAACTTGCTGGTAAAGCTGACAGGATCAAACCCTTCTGCTCTCAGTAGTGTGTCTGGGAGGGAGAGAAGGGGATGCCACATCTCCCACACACATACACAAAACTTGTGACTGTTTAGGGGTTTAAAAGCCCTAATTAAACATTAACCTTGCCCTCTGAATTGATTTGGTCCCAAATCCTAGTTTAGTGTTTCCCAGGTCATCCGAGGGCTGGACAGGGCACAGTCTGAGAAACAAACATAAGACATGCCAGGTACTTTCTGCTATTTATATCTCATGCCAGGTACTTTCTGCTATTTATATATATATTCACCATACTTGTAAAAAAAAAAATAATCCTCTAATGACCGAATTGTAAATTTACTCAGAAAAGGGAATGCAAACTATTGTTCTAATACATCACCCCAAACTAAAATTTAGGATCACTGTGAAAGTGCTGCACATTCATTGCATGGATTCCATCACACTGTATGTCTCCATTATTTGAATTAATTGTGATTATCCATGGATCATTCCTAAACCACACAACTATTGAGCCAGAACAGAGCATAAAAAGCTCAAGGGATGGTTGGGAGGCACATGATGTGCAAAGTTTTTGTTTGATTAACAATTCTGGCAGCCTAACTGACTTTTCCTCAAGGTTTTAATATAAGCAACCATCCAGAAAATTGGCTAACCTTCTGAAAAATATATTGTGGCAGCCCAACCACATGAGAAAAGTATATATTAAAAAACTGTCTACCACAGGACCTCAGGTTGTAGTAACATGCCACAAGACATTCTCTGCAAACTGAAATTGCACTAGAGAGATGTTAAGAGGCCGTACTTTGAATTTCATCCTCATCACCTCAACTCAGCAAGGCATAATACTGAGTATCAAGAAGCTGCCTCACGGCCGTCGCTTCAAACACTCCTCATAGCAGCTGGGCAAAAAGTGGGGGAGGAATATCCTGCAAGGTTTCAAAAGAGGGTGGTGTTAAATTTGCAAGATGACCTTCAGTGTAACATTTCAAACTCAGCTATTGTTTGGATTCCACCTCAAATGTGACATGAAAGCACAAGTGAGGACTAAAGCAGACATGTCATTCAATGCATTTTTGCATTCAACACGCATTCAACATGCACCTCTATCAACTGAGGGGGCTGGTAACTATTAGACTCATACACTGTACAGTTGGAAGGTACCCCAGGGGTCAACAAAAATGATCGATCAATACAGTGGTACCTTGGGTTGCAGACACTTCAGGTTACAGACTCCTCTAACCCGGAAGTAGTACCTCAGGTTAAGAACTTTGCTTCAGGATGAGAACATACATCACACAGTGGCGGCACGGCAGCAGTGGGAGGCCCCATTAGCAAAAGTGGTACCTCAGGTTAAGAACAGTTTCAGGTTAAGAATGGACCTCCAGAACAAATTAAGTTCTTAACCCGAGGTACCACTGTAATGATAAACAACAATTGGGGAAAGGCTACAGCTCAATGGCAGTACATCTGTTTCAATTGCAGAAAATCCCTGGTTCAATTCCCAGCACCTCCAGCATTCCCCAGGTGGGACAGAGGCCATCCCCTGACTGAAATCCTGGAGATCCACTGACATTCAGTTTAGAGTATACTGAGCAAGATGGACCAATGGTCTGATGCTGTATAAAGCAGCTTAATGTGTTGCTATAGATGTCTCATTGCCTATAGAATGAACATCACTTTATGAGATGTGTGAGAAATAGGGGTTAAATATTCATTGTTGGTAAAAAGTTAGGAACCTCACAACAGAGATCATGTGGGAGAAGTTCCCTTCTTTTTGTTCCCTAACAGTTTATCAGTCCATCTATCATGAGCAATTTTCCTGGCCCTTGCCACACCCCAATAGATTAGTGCAGAGTTGGTCTACCTGAGCATGACCAAAGCTGAATGATTCCAATGACACCAGTGCGCAAAATGTGCTAACTGTAAATATGAAAAGGGGGAAAACAGGAAAAAGAGATGAGGTATATACAAGTAGGAGAACAAAATTTCTGTGTGGGGCCCATAATGTTTAGGGGGAAATACTATAATATGGAAGTCAAGTAGGGATATGCAGAAAAGAATTAATGCTGAATCTGGAAAATGATTGTGCTGTTATTTTACAATGTTAGTCATACTGCTTTATTTCCCCCCACAAAATGAACATTTTGCTAGTCTAATGGGTTAGTGAAACAGGAGGAAAAATGTGTAGGCTGTGTGGGTGTGAATGAAAGAAAGAAAATGCACTCAGAAGAAAGCATTAGTAGGTGAGTGCAAGACTTTTATCTCTTTCTATTTTTCTAAATATGTTCTATAGAGACATTTGACTTGACATGGTTTACAGAGCGGTTTATTATATACCGACATGTCAAACAGCATAGCTACAAAGCCAATATGATTAGCACTGCAGTCAGAAGTTCCCATTATTCAGCAATCTCCACACCCAGTGAAGACAAATTGTAAAAACACAGAGAAAAGCAAGAAAAGAAACAGAGCATCCTGAGAGGTAAGGAAATATATTAGCATACATTAGAGCTTAATAATACAAGTGGGCTTGGATAGATGTCAGTAAGCGCTCCAGAAAGAGAACAAAATTATTTGTAACTATTCTGTCACTTGGCAGTTCTGCGACTGAGAAGTATTTGCTGCATCTTATGTCATATTCGCTGAAAAGATGCAAAATCCAGTCCCATGAATATATTCTTCTTTGACGCACACACTTCTGCCTGGTTAGCTTTGCTGGCTGCCACTGAAAGACCTCCTCCATACCTGTGTCCTTGTGGCTGGAATCATTTAGTGTAATCTGACTTCCCCCCACTATTTACTGTTGAAACATCTTAGTTTCAGACAAGGTAAGCAAACAGCCCTATGTAATCAATGTGATAGACAAAATACGGAATCAGGATTTTTGGCACAGAGTTCTGATGGTATATTTCCCCTGAGACAAAGAAAATCATTTGAAAAATGCACCCAATTCTCCTTTTCATGACAGGAAAAATGATCTTCTGCTTATTTTTGAATAGTGATTCCCTGGAGATCTGCTAGGCTTGTCTGTTGCTGTTCCACGAGGTGTGTTTTTGGTGTTCTGGTTAGAAACAAAACAAAACAGCAGTTTATTCTAATCAAATGTGGTATGTGTTTTCTTCCACGTTCTTCCATAGCCAGTTTCAATTTATTTATATTTTAAAGTTCACTGATCTTTTTATCTTTCTTTTTTTTTTTTAGACAGCAAGCCTCAAGGACATTTGCAGTTTGGATAGCATGAGTCTTCAGATCTAATGGATCATTCTTGTCTTATTTCCCAGCAACATAAAAATGCATTAAATAAAGCCTGCTGTTTTCAGAAGATGTCAAGGCAGACCTCTATGCTATGTTCCAGAACTGAGACCCTTCCTTATCAATTCCATAATTAACACCCCACTCAACATTAGCTAATTGAAATCCCAATGATTAATGATCTATCCTTTATACACACTTCTCTTATCTGCTGCCTCTTTGTAAACTAGGAAGATTTCATGGGCTTTCTATAATTCTTTTAAAAAAAACTTAAATAAAGCAATTGTCTGTCTTTCATCTTCATCTGAAATGGTCCATACTCCACTGCCTAAACCATACATGCCATTTATTTATTTTGCCGCAGCATCATTCCTCATTCATATTGCTGTACATCATTCTATACAGCTATGCCTGCCTCCTTTACAGTACAGCTATATCATGAGATTCCATTCCGTTGAGCATGTCTCTAGACATATTCATAAAATGAGAACTGGAGAAGGACAGTTTTAAGTGGTTATCCAAATGAGAATTTTAACTTCCACAGGGATCTTTTTATATATATAACATAAGGAAGGACTGCCTAAGCCCTGAACAACTGTGTAAGCTGGAACATCTTCCCTCAGAAGGCAGAATCATTATTCCATGCCATAAAGTAGATAATTTTGCAAATTAATCACCATTTTAATATAATATAATGAGTTCCTAATTTGCTTTATATAGTCTCCACTTCAAAAAACTTCAGCATGACATGAGTGCAACTAAAACAAAGAGTCTTGTGGCACCCTAAAGACTAAGGGTTGCATTCAATGCTGCTGTGGTGTGAATTCTGGTCAGGCAACAGGACATTTCTTTCCTTTATTCCCTCTGCAATCTCCCTGTGCACCTTCAAAACCTGCCCCAGAGGAATGAGGGAGGAGATGAAGGAGAAGTCCCATTGCATGGCCAGAAGTCTGTTCACATCCCACTGGATGCCCAACCCTAACAATTCAGGACCTTTATGCATCTGACAAAGTGGGCTCTTGTCCACGAATGTTTATGCCATAAGCAATTGTTTTACCATAGATTCCGGCGTTTTAGGCAACTGGGCGTATTAGATGACCCCCCAAATCGGCAGCTGCAATTTTGGAGTTTGTCTTATAAGCCTAGTCGCCTAATACGCTGGGCAGCTCCGCACCAGGAGAAAGCCACCTGGCATGAAGCAGAGCCCGCCACCTGCTGCTGCTGCTTTGGAGCCGCCGCCGCAGCGCTGCCCATAACCGGTGTATAAGACCCCCGACTTTTTAACCTCTTTTCTGAGGTTAAAAAGTCATCTTATATGCCGGAATCTATGGTACATTATCACAAGACTCACTGTTGATTTTTTGCTACAAGAGACTAGCACCATTACCTCTCTTGAAAAATAAACAAAGCCAAAAGATGAGCTTTTTTCCTGACTTACATCCCAGTCCTCTGCATATTTGAACTGTAATCCTATGCATACTGAGTGGTTGTGCCCAGACTCGGAACGCCATTCCTGGTGTGAGAGAACTGACACTGACACGGTTTGAGCTTTTGACACCAGTTAACAACTTGATTATTCACCTGGTCTTTGCTGTAGTGAATGCTCAGATTGAAGGTTTGGCGGATTATAATTAATTTGTGTTGTTTTTATGATGTATGATGCTGTTTTATTATGATATTTATGCTGTTCTTTATCCATATTTTACTGCTACCCACTCTGGAGTTGCTTTTTGGAATGAATAGTAGGATAGAAATGTTTCAAATAAATAAATACTTTCTTGGCTATAAACACCACTATGACCAAAACTTCCTATTAGCCATATTTAGGATTAGGCTCAATTCTGATCAAACTAAGCCTCATAGAGCAAAATATACATCAGGAGGCTTAGTTTGGTCAGAATATACACTTCCAGAGTTAACACTAAATACATTACAGTACTTCTGGTAAATGAGCCATCATAGCCACTAGAGGGCCATGAAAATTTGTGTCCTGGGCCTTTTAGACTCGTCTACCCATGTACTATCTGAAACCCAAAAGGGGGAATTTGTTGCCATATGCGAAATATATTAGCATTATTTTCAGCTCTCCTAGCCCACTAATGCGTACTTAATCTTTTTCTTCTATTGTAAAAAGATTTCGTAGATTAGTCACATCAATGATCCCAGCAGTTTGGGGGTCATATAGCAAATGGAATGATGTCACTTTGCTACTACGCAATCAGAGTTTGTTCCATGAGAATATCACTAAGACTAAATAAACCTGAGTCTGTGCAAGAGAGATCAAATGTAATAAATAGATGGACATTTTCACAAGCACGGCCAAAGAATCATCACGAAAGAGGGGGCAGTTTTTCATTCCCAAAAATACAGTGATTAGTTTTGGTTCAGCTCTAATGTAATTCCAAGTTATTGCACAGACAGAAGTTGTTAAAGGGTGCATGCAAACTTTGACATGAACAATGTTTTGTTTCCTAGAGATAAGTTCGACGACTTCAGACTTCAAAGTTACATAGAATGAGTCATTGAAGGGATTCAGTATAAAACTTAATATATGTAGCAGAAGACTATGAAGCTGAAGTAAGTACCCTCAATTGCTTGCTTAACATTTGACATAAACCTATCACTGCTGGTAGGATGTGGATCCAGTGCAATGTCTCTGCAAACGTTCATTGCTATATAATCTATGTATTCTGAAGCCTAGGCACGGTAAACGACTATATCAAAGGGACCTACAAACAGGGTATTACAATAATCCAGATTGGTTGTTATTTTATTTTTTTAAAAAAGTGAATCAAGAGCTCAGCACCCTGCTGAGACAGTAAGCTTTAATCTTTACACCCACAGCTAAATTCCTGAGATGGTATTAGGTGCCTGTGTGTCTTATCATGCGTACTGAGCAGAAAACAGAAACGTTACTGTTGACATTACTTAAGACTTGTAAGATTCTACTTACTGTCTTCCATTAAGTGATCTTTACAGCTCTGTTAATATTGATCAGGGTTTCTCAAACTGCCGTTCATTGCTCACTCATATTTTCAAAACTGGGATCAGTATGCTTTCTCTCCCCCTTAACTATCCAAATAACTCTATCTCTCTTTAAAATGACCAATCATATATGGCAGAGATTGCAAAGCTGTGGCCCTCCAGATGTTCTTAGACTTCAGTACTCATCTGCTCCAGCAAGCCAAGGCAGTGGTCAGCAATGATGGGAACTGTAGATCAATAACTTCAGGAGGCCCATAAGATAGCCACCCCTAATTTAAGGATAGCTTTTAAAAGACCATAACTATGTGGCTCCAGATAAAAGGGATATATCAAAGTAGCCATTATCCATCATCATCCTCTCCTTGTAGTATATTGCCCATCGATAGAGATGGTTGAAACTGTTCTTTTCTTTTTCGCAGTTCCTCGGTTTTCCAGTCTTAAGTTCAGTTCTCTGCATTTCCACAAATGTTTGCATTAAAGAAAAAAGTCACGATAAACATATTGGCATTTTTAGTGCATTTCTCCAATACACATTTCTCCTAGTACTAGCTTTCTGTGTTTTTGCGCACCTTATTTGTTTGGATAACTGCATTGCAAAATTCAGTGAGGTACTAAATTTAGAAGGCTCTCTCTTTGGGTTTGCTTTAGAAAGTGAAAATTAGGTAGGTTCGTGTCAAAATGCAAAGTGAACCAAATTTCCCTCTCATTCCTACAACAGTAATGGGGTTTATTGATACCTGACTTAGCTCACAGTGTTAGAACATCACTCACTGTCCTCTACAAAGGTTGCTCCGTGTGGCAAGGAAGGACACATCAATATGCATTTCAAGGCAACATTGTTTGTTGTCATCTAAGATATTGCTAAAATAACAGGTTAATCTTAACTCCCTTTGCCTGGACCAGAATAATTGGCTTTTAAATTACAATGGGTCTCTGTGTGATGGACAGCTCTTCTCTCACATAGATTCTTACAGTTTACTGCACTCACTCCAAGCATTGGTTGTTTTTCTAATGGGTAAAGATAGAATTCTGAATGTTCGTTGGCCTTAAGGATTTTGAAGAGAATGCCTACTATCACAGTTTGACCTGTTTGGATCCTACTAACACAAACAAACTAGTCTCTACTGTCAACTGTCATGAATGAAGACCTCACAAGTTACCACAGTCATCCGTTTTGAAACTTTAGCAGCATAGCTGCTTCTTGGTAGGCTGCCAGCTGAACCATTGTATCTTTTCTGCTTTCAGAAAACAAGCAGTGTTTATAGCAAATAAATGCTAGTACATTTACATGTTTCCTTGACAGTGTTTCTTCACAGAGTCATAGGTGGCTCTTTGGCTGTTTGTTACTAAATGGAGCTCCAAGGAAAGGCAGGAATTTTCTAGAAACCATCAGCATATGAAATCCAAACGTGCCTTAAGGTCCTCATTAAAACAATCATTAAAACACCATTATTCTCTAGATTACAACAACCAAACTTTTCTGCACATTAAAGTTGTAATATGCAGTTTAGCAGCAGTAATTGTCAAAAATGAAAACAACTGAAACTGAGTCCTGGCTTACAATGAGAATGAATTTTTGAGGCAAACCCATCAATTTCTTTGTAAAATACAATCATCATTCATGAAGAACGGTTCAAAAGTATAAAGTGCCCTGGGCATTTGTGTTTCTTATTTATTTATTTTCCTTCCTCAAAGATCTCACCTGAAGCCTAAACTCATTATCAACAATATTTGACATTGATGCTACTCAAGTGACTTGTAATAAAACACCCTAATGTCAAAAGTCATTTCTCTATCAAAAAAGAATGAGGCCCTTTCTAAATATATTAAAATATTATACACTTTGACAAAAACAACCAGTTCCAATATATAACCTATATTAGAAATGAGAGGCAATCAGTAGTTTTCATCTTCTACGAATGTCATATATATCTAATGGAATTGGTAAGTACCCTAGAAGGCAAATATCTTTTCTTATGCACAGTGTGAAATTTGGTTTGAAGTAAGTGCTTGCAGTTAAGTCACATTCCTAGTATCCAGAAAGAATTGAATCAGTATTAGCCTCTCTTTTTTTTTGCAATTATATTAAATTTTCATTATAATTCCAGAGCACATTGTTGTAGTATTAATGAGAAGTCCCTGAAAGGATGTATAATCCTCAGGCTGTTCTTAATATTTAAAACTACCAGAAATTGCTATAATTCAAGTGGAATCTACTTCACATAAACTGACAGAATTTCCATGTTGTTAATTATGTCATCTGCTTTGTCATTACCTTCACCAGGAAATGCCATTATCATTTCTGGCTATAATAAATATGACTCTGTTTGGGAAAGTTCCACTCTGTCCACTGTGAGAGACTATGTTACTTTCAGCTTGCATAAGAGGCAGTTCAGAACAAAATATTAGCCCCAGCCAGATGCTCTGCACCTAAGTGTTTTTGTCTGGCTAGAATGTTTCCTTGAACTCTGACAATGCCCCTTGCTTGTCTGAATGGATAATAGAGAGGGGCGTGTGAATGTGCACAGAGATTAGTCACTGTACCAAGATAAAATGTACATTTATTGCTCGACCACCTTTCCCACTGGCATGAAACTCTTGGAAAGTTGCCCAGAGAAGAATGTGGTCCTCAGGCTGTCAAAGATTTCCCACCCCCTGATCTAATGAATCGTATAAGACAGAGTTTGGTAAATATCACAATAATAAAAAGGGGTGTTCTGACTTAGAGAATATTTGTTTTAAAAAAGAAACATGGTGCATCTATCTTATTAGGTATCAATCATTACTATCTTGTTTTAGAATGCTGTGTTACTTTTATTGTTGTTAGCCGCCCTGAGCCTGGCTTCGGCTGGGGAGGGCAGGATATATGTTATTATTCAGGGTCCTTAGTGGTATTTCCATTGCTGCACAGGAGCCATTTGTATTATGGCTCCTTCCCACATGGCAAAGTAACATTAAAAGTATGCCTCACAGGGAAGGTAAGTATTCTGCAATTCCTCTCCACACCTGCATTGTCCCAGTTTCTCTGAGGGGTGACACTGGGGTGGTGACACACACTAGTGTCACCACTAAAGTTTCTGGACCCAATAACTGGCAGAATCCGAGACCAGGGAGAAGAGTTGGTGGAAGAAGATTGGAGGAAATTTAAAACTTATTTACAGAAGTATTGTAAAATGTATGAATGCTGATGACATTGAATTAAAATGAAGGGGTTCTAGTAATAAGAGATAAAAATTTGAAATTTTGGAGGTAAAATAAATAAGGATAAAGTAGTAGGATACGAATTTGCTGAACTAGTTGTTAAAAAGGGATATAAAAAAGGGAGGCGTGAGGAAGTCAGGAAAATAAGTTAATTGAAGATGAATAATTGGAAAAGAGTGATTTGTGTTTTTCTTATTCTACTTTTTGAGTGTTGATTGTCTTTTTTTGTTTTCTTGTTAAATGTTTGTATTTTATGTATCGTGAAAGTTTGTATTGTTGTGTTTTATATTTTCTTTGTGTTTTTATTGTTCTACTTTTTTATTGTTAAACTTAATAAAATATTATTTTTAAAAAAATAAAGTTTCTGGACCCAAATATTCCGTTCCCAACCATTCTGTGTTGAGGTTATGAAAGTCTAAAGGAGGCTTTTACTAGCACTAGTTTAAACCTAAGTAGAAGCCTGTGCACAATCAGAGACACAGGTCCATCAGGCGTTTTGATGAAGTTGAGGGCTCTACTTACTATAAAGCAGGTGGAGTTGGTGTGACCATGGTCATGGCAGGCAGGACTTGCATGAATGTGCCTGCCCCTAACCATAATTTATTCACCAAATACTTCTGAGTAAGCTTAGCAGTCATGGAATAAAGAGGAGTGGTCTTTTTGAGGACCATGAATTGGTTAGGTCACAGGAAGTATAGACTGAGAGTAAATGGACACTTTTTTTGAATGGAGAGATGTAGAAAGTGGAGCTCACCAAGGAATTGGGAACAGTGCTTCTTAACTTGTTCATAAGCAATCCAGAGTTAAGTTTGCTGATGATACTAAATTGCTCATAGTGATTAAAAGGATTGTTAAGAGTTCCAAAACGACCTTTCCAAACAGTGCAAACTGACTTTCCAAAGTGACTGGGTGGCAAAATGCAACTCAGTGTAAAGTGATGCAGTCTAAAGTGTTGCAAGTTGGGGTGACATGTATAATATACTCATTGGGTTTGAACTGTCGGTGATTCACCAGGAAAGAGACCTGGGGCTTGTAGTGAATAGCTCAGTAAAGATGTTGACCCATTGGGTAGCAGCTGTGAAAAAGGCAAAATCCATCCTAGGAATTATTAGGGAAATAATTGAAAATAAAACTGTCCATATCATCTTGCCATTATACAAGTCTATGGAGTGGCCACATTTGGAATACTGTGCATGGTATTAGTCACCTCACCTCTATAATGTGGGGATGTTGAGGGTGGCAGGAGAGGATATATTTATTATTAATATCCTTCCTAACTTGCGCTAGCAAGTTTCTTCACTTAGCAGAGTGTGTTGCCCCATTACGCAGCAGAAAACTGGTTGCAGACTTGTGTGAGTCTCTTTAGACAACAAGCAATTCAATCTGGCTTGCCCAGATTGAGATATGTTCTATAATAATAGATAGATAGATAGATTCTTTATTGTCATTACACACGTGCAACATTGCACAAGTGCAACGAAATTGGATGCCATCCCTTAAAAACAACAAAAGCAAAACAACAACAACAACCAACAAACCACATTCCAGCCACACCCACACCCATCAATCTCCCAGGTCACACTATCGAGTTACAGCATTCAAAAGGGCCACAGCTCTCGGGTAAAAACTGTTTTTCAGTCTGTTTGTCCTTGACTTGATGTTTCTATATCTCCTGCCAGAAGGCAGTAGTGCAAACAGACTGTATCCCGGGTGAGATGAATCCTGCAGGATGTTGTTTGCTTTCTTAAGACAACGGGAACCGTACAATTCTTCCAAAGATGGGAGAGGTTGACCAATAATCCTTTGTGCTGTGGTTATGACCTTCTGGAGCACCTTCCTCTCCCTAGCTGTACAACTGGAGAACCAAGCACAAATACAGTATGTAAGAATGCTCTCTATGGAGCCTCGGTAGAAGGACACCAGCAGTCTCTCACTCAGATTGTTCTTCTTTAAAAGTCTGAGGAAATAAATTCTCTGCTGGGCCTTCTTCACCAGAGCAGTGGTATTTGCGCTCCAAGTCATGCCCTGATCGATAGTTACTCCCAAAAACCTGAATTCCGCCACCCTCTCCACCCGTTCCCCATTGATATGCAAGGGCTGAATGTCCGCCTTTTTTTTCCTGTAATCCACCACTAATTCCTTGGTCTTAGCCGTATTAAGAGCCAGATTGTTCTCTCCACACCAAACACAGAGCCGCTCCACCTCATCCCGATAGGCGGACTCATCCCCTCCTGAAATGAGCCCTACCACCGTAGTGTCATCAGCAAACTTGATGATTTTGTTGCTGGAATAGGTGGCTGTACAGTCATACGTATAGAGAGCGTAGAGCAGGGGACTCAACACACAACCCTGTGGTGAGCCGGTGTTAAGGCTAAGGGCTGTGGACATATGTGACCCTACTCTAACCCTCTGAGAACGTTCTGACAAAAAATCCAAAACCCAGAGACAGGTGGAGTTGGAGAGTCCAATCGCCTCTAGCTAATAATGATAATGATAATAATAATAATAATTTAGTATTTGTACCCCGCCCATCTGGCTGGGTTTCCCCAGCCACTCTGGGCGGCTTCCATAGAAACCAAAAATACACTAAAATATCACACATTAAAAACTTCCCTGAACAGGGCTGCCTCTGCCTATTATTCCTGGTAAGACCCCTTTGATCCCTCCTAAAAGAATAAAGACACAACAGTCTTATTCATAAGTAACAAAAAGTAGTTTTACTCATGGTCAGGCAGAGCACAGTGTGATCCCTGAAGGCAGGCTTTAGGCTTAAAGTTACAAACATGTACAAACAGATTTACCCCATATGGGAGATAACCTGGGGGGGTGGACTGCTGGCCAGTCCAGTCCAGTCCAGGTAAATCAGGAAGTTTACAGGACGAAAAAGAAGATCGAAGAGACGGAGGTGGCTACGTGACTTGGCCTTTTACCAGGTCTGGAAAGGTCATACCCACCTATTAGTCGCATGCAAGGAAGGATGCTCCAGGCCAGGAGGAAAAGGAAGTTTTGACTGGCTGGACCAAACATTCCCTTCTGTCCACTCTAGCAAAACAAGGAATGTTCCACTGCTCCCAGTGGATTATATCTCACATATAATACCCTTTTTGAGGAGGAAAATGTTCAGAAAAAGACAATGAAAATGCTCAAGGAAATGTAGTGGCTCCCCTATAAGGAAAGGTTGCAGCATTTGGGACTTCTAAGTTTGGAGAGCAGGCAAATAAGAGCTGACATGATAGAAGTATATGAAATTATGCATGGAATGGAAAAAGTGGACAGAGAAAAGGTTTTCTCCCTCTGTCACAACACTAGAACTTGTGGTCATTGAATGAAGTTTGTGGTGTTCTTTAAATATATTTTTATTAAAGATTTCTTAGTTTACAAAAGTATGCACAATGTCTCTTTTTCAAGTTACATTTTCTACCGGTCAGTTTCATTTGTTGAGACATTAGTGTTACAGTAGGAAGAAAAGGGGGAAAGAGGAGGAGTGGGGTGGGGTCAGGTGACAATGCCTTTAAGTAGAATTGAATGGAGTATTGAAAGATACTTTCAGATAAGGACAGATAAAAGAAAGCACTTGTTCGCACAGCTAATAGTTAAATGATGGAGCTTGCTTCCACAGGAGGCAGTGAAAGACACCAACTTGGATGGCTTTTAAAAAGGAGCAAATTCATGGAGGACAAAGCTATCAACAGCTCCAGCTATGGTGGCCATGTTCTACCTCTATTGTCAGAACACCAGTTTCTGGGAATCACAGGTGGGCAGAGTGCTGTTGCGCTCATGCCCTGTTTGCAGGCTTTCCACAGGCATCTGGTTGGCCACTGTGAGAACAGGATGCTGAGCTAGATGGGCCATTGGCCTCATCCAGAAGCTTATTTAATGTTCTTATTCGTTTGTGTGTTGAAAGCATTATTGCTTATATTTTCATTGCTCGTATTTTCATTGCTAGTGAAAATAGAAGCATCAGAAAACCTGGGAAACCAATTTCTTTGTTTCTATGGTAGTAGAGTGAAGTGCAATTGTAAATGTGAGTTCCCACCCACCCCACATAATTCTGCAATTTCCCCAGCAAATTGTAAGTACAAATTATACTCCAGTATATTTTGTTAAAGGCAGATCAATTCCTCTTTATCTTTGACTGCCAACCATGGTACAGACAAAGAGGAGTCATACTGCTTAATGATATTGATAGTGGGAGACTGAATTAAAATAATCAATAGAGCTTTTAACACTAAGTTTTTTTATTTTAAATACAACTCTAAAATTTCATTTCCGAGATTGTCTCCTGCCAGCAGTTGTTATTGCACTGTATAAGAGCTGTTACAGCTATTATTTATCTTACAGCCAGAGTTAGGGATATGGGGTTTGTCATACTGGAGCAGCCCAATATACCCATCAAAACTAGAATTTAACTTATTGTGATTAGCCAGTAGCAAATGCTCATTGAAGAAAAGATGGGGAGATGCTAGATGAAATCTAAAGTAATTCAGTTTATACTGTTGTTATAATCTGTCTTTATGTGGAAAGATTACAGATTTTGATCAATCAGGGCAAGAATAGGAAGAGGGAATATCTCACACAAATGCTATGCTATTTCATGTGTTGGAAGCCACTCAGAGTGGTTGGGGCAACCTAGCTAAGTGGGTGGGGTATCATCATCTTCTTCTTCTTCCAGCAATTTTACCTTTTTTACCTTTTACCTCTTCCATCAATGGTGAATCTTTGGTTATTGTTGGACTCCAATGCCCATAAGTCCTGCCAGAATGGCCAATGGTCAGGAATGATGGGAGCTGTAGTCTGATAATGTCTCAAGACTGCAATACCTCTCTCCATATGAACCTACCTGGACCCTGAGATCATCTTGGATTACAGAGGCTCACCTGCTACCTTCTTTAACAACCTTTCACTGTTAGGCAAATAGAGGGGGGAGAGGGAGAGGGAGAGTCAGAGAGAGTCCTGTGTGGTCTTTTAATATATCTTAACACCATTTGATATTATTTTACCATCATTTAAGCTTCTGAAGACTTGCTGGGAGACTGTTCTGATGAGTTTGTACTCCCTCTGAAAGAGCAGGTACAGAATTTGAAGGTGATCCTGATTCCAGTCTAGGAGTGCCTTTTACCAGCTATAGCTGATGTCCCAATTACAGCTGTTATTGGATAGGGATAGTCTGATCACAGTGATCGCTGTCCTGGTAACCTCAAGACACAATTATTACACAGTGCTCTATGTGGGGCTATCCTTGGGTCTGAGGCTCAGCAGGCACAGAATAGTACACTTATGTTATTTAATGTTACATTAAATGTTGAAGAAATCTGTTAGTATTAAAATCAGTGGGGAAGTAAATACTTGTGCTTTTCCATGGGCCTTGAGATGGAGGCTAGCTGTAAATTTCCATTGCAAGGGTGTGGTAATCTAACTCTTTACAGTTTATCACATGGGGTCATGGGACTTAGTTTGGGTTACAGGATGCTGGCATATTGTAATGGAGTAGAATTCTCCATCTTAAGACCACATAGTCCTTTGTTCTCAACTACTGAGAAGAACAGACATACTTTTCTCCTGGGAAAAACAGCTTGAGGCAGATAGGCTGGAAATGGAGGAGAAAGAGGAAGATAAGATTTTTAAGCTCCAATGTTGGATTTTTACTAAGCCTATAAACCTTACACTGGGAGCAGCTTATGTTTAGTTCTGCATGAGACAACGTATTTTCATTATTTTTGTGATGTTTAAAGCCAAGTTCTATTAGTAAAGCTTTTTGAACCATTTTCTGGACTGGAGAAATTTATTTCTAAACAAGAGCCAGTTTCACAAAAAGAAAATCTTCCACTTGCATTTATTTTTACCGATCTCTACAAGCTAGACTATTGATGAGGACAGACCATTGCCAACATATAACTCTTGTGCTCAAAAATTTGCACTGGCTACCCATATGCTACTGTGCCAGGTTTATACTTCTTGTTTTCATTTACAAAACCTTTTAACAACTTGGATGCATGATATCCCATGGACTGACTGGTTTCTGTTTTCCCTGCCTGATCCCTGAGGCCTTTTTCTGAGTTAAATTAGATCTGCTTTGTGGCATAATATGAAACAAACAAAATTGTCTATATTTCTAATTATAAGTTCTGAGTGTGCACATGCATATTATTTATTATGCCAGAAAAAAATATATTGAAAGGTTTGGTGCCCTGGTGAAGTCAATTAAGTCTTCTGGTTTACATTGACTCATCATCACAAGCCATTGGCGGGGGGGGGGGGAATGATCTGCAATATATCTATATTAATATACCTTTCCTGGTTATGGAGTTCCTTTCTCAATTTTGCACTACCTTACTTTTGATGCACACAAATAAATAATCCTGAGTTTAAACAAATATTTGCTATTAATCAGTCTAAGAAATAGATGTGGTAGAATTGAAAATATATTCACAACTCTGGCTTGTTGTGGTCATGCATAAGTAAATTAAATGGGTCTTTGTTCACACTTCAGTGAGAATTATGCCTTCTATATTCAATCTTTCATTTCTTAAAAAATAGAATATGTATATGAGAATTAAAGATAACCTATTTCATCCTAATTTTTTAGCTCCTTACCCCCCACCCCCACAAGTTAGAATTTCATCATATAGAAAGACCTTTCTGCAGACACAGAGATATGGATGAGATTTTACACTAAAGTACATAACATGACAAATTGGCCCCCAAATGAGTAGTTTTTCAAATTTTAATAAAAGTTACAAGACCTAAAAAAATAAAAAGCAGAACCTGAAGAAGGCATATGTTGGCTTTTTCTAGTCTATGTACAAATCTTTGGCTGAGCCACTTTAATGTGTTGCAGAAATGCTTGCATTGATGCAATCACCTTATCATAATGTTGAATTCTACCCCATAGGTGTTCTAGTTCACATGTGGAACAACTATATTCATGGACTTCTACTTTCTCTTCCCAGAAGCAGATTTGTATGTATAGTACATAGAGTTGCTTTTCTATTGAACTGAGCTGGGAAACATTTGTGATGAGGAAATTTCCCTGTGGCACCCATTAGAGATGTTGGTCAGAAGACAGTATGCTGGCCAGAAATCTGGAAACATATGTCATGATCTCTCGTAGATACCAAAGACAAAAAGAAAAGTTTGGACTTCAATATAACCCAATACACACCTTTAGGAAACAATGTCTCTGTTATCCTGGAGCTGTCACTATCAAAACACTTTAAAACAGGGGTCAGCAAACTTTTTCAGCAGGGGACTAGTCCCCTGTCCCTCAGACCTTGTGGAGGGCTGGACTATATTTTGAAAAAAATAATGAACAAATTCCTATGCCCCACAAATAACCCAGAGATGCATTTTAAATGAAAGCACACATTCTACTCATGTAAAAACACCAGGCAGGCCCCACAAATAACCCAGAGATGCATTTTAAATAAAAGGACACATTCTACTCATGTAAAAACACCCTGATTCCCAGACCATCCACGGGCCAGAATTAGAAGGCGATTGGGCCGGATCTGGCCCCTGGGCCTTAGTTTGCCTACCCATGCCTTAAAACATGGCAAGAGTGCAAAAGTAGCACAAAACATTGATAAGGTATATCTCTATGGGTACTTGCTGTAAATTCTACTGTTGTAATTTTTACACATGAAGCAGAATGTATAGCATACAGTGTTGAGGTTGTAACGAAAGCTTGCCAAACTTTGAAATGGTGAACTTGTTAAGTGAGCAGACAAATATGCTAAAACAATGAGACAAGCTGCTATCTTTTGGAGCAAAATTTGCAATGCTCTGCTGATTTGCATTAATTTCTCACAATGTTATTTTGAAGAGTGGGAAAAACTTTCACTGGATGTTCATCTGAGATTCAAACACTAACCAACCTGTCATTCTAGGTTTCCATTAAGAAAGTATATGCTTTTCTCCGTAGACTTAATATAAAGAGAAAGAATGAAAGCTGCCAATATGTATCAATTGGATACATAGGGAAATAATTGCATTAACAGCTGGTTGGGGGATACAAATTGTACGGGTGTTTTTTGCTTGCACATTTTTGGGGGACCTACTACCTCTGTACTTACATTGGAGATACAACAAGGGTTCTGTGGTTGTGCAATGGGGAATTCCCAGGAGACCCAAGACTATAGAGGGAAGAAAGGGATGGAGAACCCATGGCCCTCCACATGTTCTTGGCCTCCAAGTCCCACCATCCCTAGCCCTTGACCATGTTTCCTGGGAGTGGGGAGAGTTGGAGTTCAACAACATCTGGTGAAATTGGGTCTGGATTGGGCCCAGTCATCCTGCCCCTCCACCCCTTCTGCTGCAACTGACTGTGGATGCATCAGTGGCCGACAAAGCCCTGCTGCTTGAACCTAAAAGATCAAAGCTGAAGTTCCATAAGCCTTACATTGAATTGAGTGGGACTTCCTACTGCATAGACATATATAAGATTGCTCTGATGTCAGTGGCCTTGAGTTATTTCTAAGCACCAGTCCCTTCATTTGTCATATGGAGGTATACATGCCAAGACTGAAAAATGAAGCAATTCAGTATGAACCTTCTGAGTACATTTTATTTTTACTTGAATAGACAACTCATTATTGAACTGTCGTGAATTAACACCTTCAGCTACTAAATATCTCAGTAGGGGATATTAGACATCAAAATATTTTGATGATCTCCTATGGGAAAATATCCTTTAAAACATCTAAGCCAATCCCCACCCCCACCCCCCCAACAATTTCAATTGTTCTTCCTTTAAAATAAAGTGGGCAAGGACACAGTGAAACTCCAATGAAATGTAGTACTTTGGAACAACACAACAGTGAGAAGAGTGACGAACTGTAATTTACCAGTAAAAACAAATGACTGAAAAGTCATTCAGCAAAATATGGAACCAGTGTCAAGTATTGTGGGAGGAAGGCAGCAGTAGAGGAACTATGAAGTACATTTTATAAAGGTCTTTCTTCAAAGATACTTTCATTTCCTGGTCCATTTTGAGCATTATTTTCTACTACTGCAATCAATATGTTACGTTTCTTCCAACATAGTGTAAAACTGCACATCAATGCAGTTACTTAAGATCACAGGCCCCCAAAACACTATTTAATCACCCTTGTGTTATTAAAGATATATTTCCTTCAATGCATGCATGCAGGAAAAATGAGCACTCTAATCCTTCTCTTAGGGTTCACCCCCCATGCAAAAACATGCATTACTTTCAATCCATGTCCAATTCTTTTTTCTCCTGGTTTTGTTGTTGTTGTTTGTTTGTTCAAAGATTTACCTTCTTCTATTGAGTTTTAGGGTATTTTGATTACATTTAGTTGTGTCCTTGTGGTCCAGTGTTAATAAATATATTAAATTAAAGTTTCCTCCCCTGCTCCCTCTAGATTTGATACTGCCCTGGTCCCTGTGACACCAAACAGTATGGGGTGATATTGGCAGGATCTGCCAGAGGAGAAGGAATTCAAGACAATGTGGAGATAGCTGTAGCAGTGACCCGGAAAGAGGGCAAGTTCCCCACTGTAGCTGAGAAGTTAGCTGCCCAATAGGCAGAGCTGGCTAGACAGAAGGTGGGGGGAGAGTCCGAGGCCTGGACCAGAGTCCTGTCACCAAGGATGTGCTACTGTCAGTGCAAGCAAGGATAGTTCCAGACTCCCTGTAGGAGAGCTTGCTTGCAAGCATTGTCTTCTTGCTTTGAATGAAAGCCAGGGAAATAGCTGGTTCCTTTCCCACTACTTTCAAAGTGGAAAGGAGTGCAAGTCAGATGTTGGGACAAAGTCTTCACTTTAAGTAGCCATATGTCCTAGTACCTGATGCTGTATCTTTTGAGCCTTGTAACCTGTATCCTGAGTTGAAGCAGAGATAACGTGCCAATTTCCTTAATAAAGCTTTTGGGATTTCCCAAGCTCTTTCATACAAGGGTGGGAAAGGTGAACTAAAAATAAATAAAATCAAAATATAATATAATTAATTTCCTTTGACAGAAGATTTCCCTGGGATTTTGTCCTATTGCAAATAACATAAGCAATATCTAAGAACTATTATGCTCAAAGTCCATAATTAAACTCTTACTTCACTACACAGATGTGGCTTATAGTTTCCTTCCAAATTATAAGATTATTGGCAGTATTTTTTTATTATTTTTTTAATTAAACAATGTATGAGGCGAGTTCTGTTCTCTTCCCTTGGAGTTTTGTATGCTAAGTACAACCACTGACTAAATCTGCTGTTTGCTGGGGGGAGAATCAAAAGATTACATTCCAAAAATTCCATTGGACCAGCAATTTCATACAAATAAGCATCCCTTGTGAAATAACTGAGGCTTTAAAAACTGCTGCTAGTAAATAAGCAAAAGGTGCTAGAATAAAACGATATAGAAGTTAAATTGTATTAGATAAAAAATTAAAATGATTGCATGGAATAAATTTAAGATTCTAAATTTAAAATTCTGAGACAAGACTTGCCAGCAAATGAATGCCCAAGGCACAAAACATGCTTTATCTTCCATTTCAGTGGAAGGGGAGGAAAGACTCAAATTTCACTCCCTACCTCCCAGCACATCTTGCAACCCTCTCACCCAGTCGTGGCACACTTGCCTGAAGATGTCTTGCAAAATGAGAATAGCAGTCTGCCTTATACCAAATCAGACCATTCCTCTAACTAACTCAGTTTGCAGGTCCAAGCACAGTGGAGTCACAGGCAGTGGGGCCAAGGATGATAACTACATGTAATAACTACATGACAAACAACTGGAATTTAACAGGGACTGTCCCTGGAAAACAGCGACACTTGGAGGGTCTTGTCAGGGCCTTTTTTTCAGCAGGAGCTCACCGGAGCTCACCTCCGGCACCTCTCAGGTGAGCGCCATTGCTATTCTAAATGAAAAAGGTAGAAGTTCATGCTGAGCTCCGACACCTCTTTTTCTAGAAAAATAATACTAAATACAAATCTTCTACTTTGCAATCCCAGGACAACCTCCAAGTTCAAAGGATCAGGTAGCAGAAAAATCATAGCTGATAGCCATTCCTAGTCAGCACAGCAGATTCTAGGCTAGATGTATGAACAGTCTGATGCATGAAGCATCCTCTGATGTAAACCTGGTTAGAAGGTATATATGGATGTAGCATTGCTTTAAAAGTGGAATCACTCTGCAGGTCACATATTTATCGATGTTATTGTTTGCATAACGGCAGAAACTGCCACTTAGCAGCAGTGATCAAGGAACACCAAACATCTGTCTATGAGCTAATGAGCTGGAGCTTCTCAACTCTCTTGGATGCTAATTGTGGTGGTCAAAGGTCATCATGGAAGGCCATCTGCCCTTCTGCCAAATGAATTGCAAAAAAAGAAGAAGAGTCACTTCTTTAGTGTAAGACACTGATGTTCCTGCTACAGTGTGCAATTAAATACAGGGTTAGACACAAGATGTCAACACTTTTCTACATTTCTTTTTAAAAGTTCTGTTGTTTCATTCTGGTTAACAGTGGTTCTAAAATCAGCATTCTCAGGAGCAAACCCAGTAGAATAATCACACTATTTTCCCACTTGCTTAAAACGGATAGATAGATAATTATATTGGCTTGAGAACATTGTTATATTGTGAAGGTAGTGTGTGCAAAAGGGGGCTGCGGAATAGGAGAGAGAAGATGGTATGGAAATTGGGATGATCTGTGTGCAAGAGAGAGATGAGAAAAGTAAGCAGAAGGGGAGGGAAAAGCTGAAAAATGGGATACAAAGGGGGTTGAAGAAGGGGAAGGAGGAGGAGGAATGCCACGTTGAATGGGGCTGAAGATGATCACAGGGACATGAACGAGTCTGAAGAACAGGGGTGATGGCAGCTTTGTAACTGGGCAGAAAGCAAAAAGGGTGCTTAGCAATTGCAATGGAAGAGGAAGGTGCAGGTGGTTCCCATGGGAGTGGTTTGTGTGCAAGGAGCAGGGGCACATAAGGAGGGAGAGTAGGAGGCACATGGACATATGGACAGTGGGGCTGCAGAACAGAAGAGAAAAGTGACTTCAGAAATGGGGTTGGGAAGGTGAAGACAACTTAGTAGTTGCATAGGGTTGGAAGGGAAAGAGCTAGGAGGTAAAGAGGGGGAGTGGAGCAAACAGGGGCACGGCCACTAGTATCATGCATGATACATTAGGTAATTGCCAATGGACTACTAGATTCCTTGCTATTTTTGCAACCAAACAAAAATCACACACCTACCGTGTGTGTGTGTGTGTGTGTGTGTGTGTGTGTGTGTGTGTATCTATCCATCTATAGTGCATTTCTGTGGTTGTAGAAAAATGCTGTATCAATTACAATTACATTGCTCAATTACATATAGCTGAAACACTAAATTTATAATTTGGTTATGCTAATATTCTCTGCTATAATTTATTTGTGAATAATATTACAGGTCTGAGAAATATGATGAGCTTTATGTAAAACTGTGAAAGATATTGTAGGTAAACTATATCATACAGAGTAGAAAAGAAGGAAAGCCACTTCATGGATTTTAAAGAATAATATTAATATTATTATTTTTTTGTTTTCTGGAAGATCAAAAGAAGATTTTTGAAATTATTTCCATGAAAAGCAGCAGTCTTCTGAAGCAAATGCCATTTACTTTCAGACATGATATGCTTTTCCTTTGGATATATAGATGTATAAAACCTCAGACAGGATGCAGACCAGCCAGCAAAAGGAAACTTCAAAAAGGCCCTTAGAAAGGGAAAACTGCATGAAAGTTCACAGTAATTTCAGAATAAAGTTCTGAAAAGGAAAGTAGCTTTGTAAATTGAGTCCTCAATTTGCAATTTCGGGTGCATTGTTCATCTAAGACACTTTTCTTTAAACTCTTCTTTAAGGTCCACTCAGATTAAAAAAAAAAAAGCCTTCAGATGTTTTCTTTCTTTTCAAGATTGTTTCTTCTTACATATCAGAAGACTGACATTCTGTAGAATTGGGCCATGCTACTTGTAGCTATCAGCAAAAAAAAAATTAAAAAAAATAGCACTTACCTTGACTATCCTCTTCTATATTCATGAATTATAGGCCAATAATGCACAAGTTCTGGGTGAAATAGGACACTCTACTCTGTAAGGGACACATATTAGTGGTCTTTTATTGTGGGTGCAGACTTCAATGTTATTATTGACACAATAATAGCGGTTGATGTATTCTGCTTTCGTTTGTTCTGTGATGCTTCTCCAAGTCTACCACATTATTGCTGTCCAGAGAGCTATAACACACCTAAAGTGGAACAAAAAGATATCAGAGCTTTGGTGGCATAAAAAGTTATGGGGCTTCAGCAGGAAGTTACAGGATATGTATTGAGAGCGGCATTGTATGTGACTGCCCTGATAGCATCAAGTGCACAGGTAATCATAAATGTGGAATAAAAAGGGTGTATGGAGGGGCTCAAAGACAGGACTGCAGCTAGAAAGGAGATGCAAAGGCCCAGCCTAAGCTTTAATCACTGCTAATATGAAATACACCTTGCCAACGAAGGTCCGTATAGTTAAAGCCATGGTTTTCCCAGTAGTGATGTATGGAAGTGAGAGCTGGACCATAAAGAAGGCTGATCGCCGAAGAATTGATGCTTTTGAATTATGGTGCTGGAGGAGACTCTTGAGAGTCCCATGGACTGCAAGAAGATCAAACGCATCCATTCTTAAGGAAATCAGCCCTGAGTGCTCACTGGAAGGACAGATCGTGAAGCTGAGGCTCCAGTACTTTGGCCACCTCATGAGAAGAGAAGACTCCCTGGAGAAGACACTGATGCTGGGAAAGATGGAGGGCACAAGGAGAAGGGGGCGTCAGAGGACGAGATGGTTGGATAGTGTTTTCGAGGTTACCAGCATGAGTTTGATCAAACTGCGGGAGGTAGTGGAGGACAGAGGTGCCTGGCGTGCTCTGGTCCATGGGGTCACGAAGAGTCGGACACGACTAAACAACAACAACAACAATATGAAATAACTGGGCACACAGCCGATTCTTAGAAATATCTGTTGGCTTCTTGTCTGAGCTTATATAGTTATTACGGCTTTTTAATACAGTGGTACCTTGGGTTACAGACACTTCAGGTTACAGATGCTTCAGGTTACAGACTCCGCTAACCCAGATATAGTACCTCGGATTAAGAACTTTGCTTCAGGGTGAGAACAGAAATCGCGCAACAGTGGTGCAGCGGCAGCGGGAAGCCCCATTAGCTAAAGAGGTGCTTCAGGTTAAGAACAGTTTCAGGTTAAGAATGGACCTCCAGAACAAATTAAGTTCCTAACCCAAGGTACCACTGTACATATATATCCCTTCTTTCATCCAAGGAATTCATGGTGTATATAGTACTTCTTTCCCCATTCTATTTTATCCTCACGACTGCCCTGTGTCATAGGTGAGGCTGAGAAGCAGTCACAGACCCAAGATTACTCAGTGCATTTAATGGCTGAGTGGGAATTTGTACCCGGTCCCCTAGGTCCTAGTCCAACACTAGAACCACTACACAACACTTGTTCTTATTTGGTAACATCAGTTACCCCCACAAAGAATTACACTTTAATCCTGTCTATCTAACCTAGGTCTAATATGATTTCCAGTGAGTGCAATAAGCAGCTGGCATTAGGGTGGCCACCCATCCCTAGAAAAACTGTCCCTGTTTTGGACAAAAGTGTCCACTGTCCCACTTGGACTTCAAACGGGTAACCTGTTTTTCCATATTCGAGCACGGCCAGCCCAAAATGGCAGTTGCTTCGCTGTTGGTGCAGCTGACGAGGAGCCCAGTGTGAGTGAGAATAGAGAGAAGGGCAAGGAGGAATCTCCTCTTGCGGGTGCTCTTCCTCAACCTGACACCGCCAGTGTAGTATGAGTGACTGCTTCAAAGTCTGTCCCCCCCCCCCGCCAAGTATGGATTCAATATCAGAAGCAGCTCAACAGGTAGGGCAGAACCATCTCACTATCTTCCTGGATTGTTTATCAGGAGGAAGAGTTGGCAGGGAGGCTGGCGTAGGGCAAATGTACCACACACCAGATTGGCATGCCCTTTGTTCTCCTTATCCCTGACCATGTTCTCTGCAGCTGATAGGAGCTGGAGTCCAACAAAATATAGAGGCCCACAGGCTTCCAACCCCTGATTTAAATTCTCATAATTATTTCTAAGTCTGCATCTCTAAATATAAATTAGTGTATGCAAATGTTATGCAAATTCAAGCCCTCCTTTGCCCTCTATTTTGGTGATGCATAAATGGTCACCAGAGTGGGCAGAGGATTAATTGCAAGACCTGACTGTAAAAAATAACCTGTAGCTATAAAGGCATGTATACCACTATGGTTTCTGATTATAGCATCTGCAGTGATAACAGTTGTACTCACACCCAATGCCTTGTTGTAAAAAAAAAAAGGTGATTTTATAGTGCCACAGGAGTATATTTTCAAGATGAATTATAGATTTGAAATTACAGTAATTTTTAGAGGTGTAGACGCTTGGAGCGGAAATGATAATAAAAATAAAAATGTTGGTTTTAGAAGGAACAGGGTAACATGCAATGTAGGACAAACTATCCTGACACATAATAGTAGCAGCTGCAACAAATCAGCGCTGCGTAATATTGTCATCAAACAGACAGCAGAAGACAGAAGTGTGTGTTTATTTATTTTCTTTTTTGGCATATTCATTGACATTTGCCAGAGTGTGACATGCATTTCCTAAGTATATGAGCAACAGTATTGCACTACTGAATAGTTTAGTTCTTGGCTGCATAATTTGCTATGCTCCTAAGAGACAAATACTAAATGTAGCTTTCCCCCTCTGCTGTTGGATTCAGGCATTGTGATAGAGGAGAGGTTGCCACCAAAAAACTAAGACCCTCTTCTCCTTTCTGCCTCTCCTTAGTAATATCTGGAGATACAATGATGCATGATATGGCCTCATTCAGCTGTAAGTCCAGCCCCATCTACAGAAGCAGTAGCCAATGAGACAGAGCAGATGTGGGGAACTTTTTTTCAATCAGATGGCCACATTCCCTTCTGAGCAAAGTTCTGGGGGCCACATGCCAGTGGTAAAAGTGGACAGAGTGTTAAAGTAAAGGTAAAGGGACCCCTGACCATTAGGTCCAGTCGTGACTGACTCTGGGGTTGCGGCGCTCATCTCGTTTTATTGACCGAGGGAGCTGGCGTTTGTCCGCAGACAGCTTCCGGGTCATGTGGCCAGCATGACTAAACCGCTTCTGGCGAACCAGAGCAGCACACGGAAATGCCGTTTACCTTCCTGCTGGAGCGGTACCTATTTATCTACTTGCACTTTGTGCTTTCGAACTGCTAGGTTGGCAGGAGCTGGAACCAAACAACGGGAGCTCACCCCGTCGCAGGGATTCAAACCACCAACCTTCTGATCAGCAAGTCCTAGGCTCTGTGGCTTAACCCACAGTGCCACCCGTGTCCCGGACAGAGTGTTAAGTGTGATTAAAAAACAACAATCTTTAAATAGCAGGCTATTTTCTTCATACACATTCCCCTCTATCCTCTATCGAAGCAAGAAGCGTTAACAGAGTTCAGAAACACTTTCCAACCAAGCAAAAACATTTGTGCAAAGCAGGACTGGTGAGAACAATAGCAGTCGGCAGGGTGGAGGGAGTTTCCCAATGTGGAGGTTGCTGCCAGTAAATGAGAGGGTTTCCCATTTTGGCCATGTCCAATTGACACATGCCTGCCAATGTACACGTGGGCCAGGAATGAAAACCCTGTGTAAAATGGTCACGACCAGTACAGTGGTACCTCGGGTTACATACACTTCAGGTTACAGACTCCGCTAACCCAGAAATATTACCTTGGGTTAAGAACTTTGCTTCAAGATGAGAACAGAAATTGTGCTCCGGCGGCAGCAGGAGGCCCCATTAGCTAAAGTGGTGATTCAGGTTAAGAACAGTTTCAGGTTAAGAACGGACCTCCGGAAGGAATTAAGTACTTAACCCGAGGTACCACTGTATTTCAAAATGAAGACTCAAAGATAACTATGGAAACAACAACATTCTAATTTATATTAGAATGTTAGTAAAGCCTGATGGTTTCTGCTGCACAGGAAATGATAAATGTATTGAAAACTCTGTGTGTGTGTGTGTGTGTGTGTGTGTGTGTGTGTGTGTGTGTGTACACACACATACTTACAGCCCTGTATTACTCTGTAATAAATCCATTGATTGAAACAATATATTGAAACCACCAGTTTTTTTGCAACTGAACAGATTTTTATTTGCTTTCTCCAGTAGTAATTATTATAACTACTGAATTATCAGTAGTCATATCGGGTTTGTAATTATTATTATTATTTATGATTAAATATTTATATGCTGCTTAAAACTCCCCAGGCTTTCCTTGAGTGGTGATCCATCTGTGTTGATGAAATATGCTGATCTACTGATTTGTGAGTAAGAGGTGGCAATTTTACATGGTATGGAGAGAATAGAGAAAAGATTTTCTCCCTTCCCCATAAAACTAAAATTTGTGGACACAATCCTCAAACCTGTTCTACATTAATATATGAAACAGGGCATCTAAAAATGACTTGGGTGGCAGCAGAGCTCTCAGAGGCAGATAAAATGTAAGAATACCACTTTCTGCATCATAACTGAATTGAAGAGAAAACAAGTCATTTCCCCCCATTTTGCTACATCTGTGTAGCATATGAAGAATCTCATATACTTATTATTTTCCCTAAAGTTTGCTGGGTTTTCTTTAATTGTGTTGGCTTTCAGAACATTGATCTGTGTATTGCGACAAACACTGTTTACTCCTCTGCATAATGGCTCTGAGCCACACAAATGAGAAGGATCTTTAAACAATTTTTGCAGCTTCTACTGTGATAAACCCGATGCACATCCCCACATTTATCTCTTTAATTCAGAAAGCCTCACGCTGTGATTTCAGAGATGCTTCACACTTCAAGCTGGAGAAAGCTGGAGCTTTTAGGTCTGTTGTGTCAGCTACAGGTGAATATTGAGTCAAATATGCAAATAAAACTATCTTTCTCAGCCACTTGGTTCATTTGAGGGCAAAAGCATCCTATGAGGCATTTCAAAATGCCTCGCAGGTTTGGAGCCATTCTTATGCAGAACATATTGAAGACAAACATTTTGTTTGCTTCCAATTTTGAAATAAATTAACCCCATTCTCCATTGGAATTTCCTGTACTATTTACTAAAATAGGGTTGCACCTACCAATCTTGCTCAGATCCAGCTATGTCACTGGTGATGATGGGGAATTAGATTGCTACCACACTTCCCATCAGCAACCTCAAGTTAGCTCACAAAGCATATAGAGGCATAAAGTTCCATCATCCCATTTAAAACTGGGGGGAAATCCGAAAAGATCACACAAACACAATAAAAATCATAGAGTGTTAAGACACAGTTCTCTACTGCAGACATTTTCTCATAGGCAGGGGAAATCTTCCTAAAATAGGAAATTAGTCTTAAGGAGCTCAATTAAGCTGGTTCTGGCGAGAAAAAACAGAGTAAAGCCAAAGTCGCAGGAGATTTTGAGAGAAATAAAATTATATCAAGTACAATATATGGAATTGATGAATCAGGAAATAGAATGGAAAATTAAACAAATGAGACAGAAGACATTTGAATCAGCGAATAAATGTGGGAAACTACTGGCTTGGCAATTGAAAAAAAAGACAAAAACCATCACAAATTTGGAAGTAGAAGGAAAAGATATACACAATCCAACTGAGATTAGAAATTGCTTCCAGAAATACTTCAAACAATTATATGCACAAGGGCCACAGAATGAAATGGACATTGAACGCTTTTTGAAAACAAATGGATTACAAAAAACTTCACAAGAAAGCAAACTAATGTTGAATTGCAAAGTATCTGACCAGGAGATAGAAGGTGCCATTCAAAATATGCAATTAGGCAAGTCTCCAGGACCAGATGGGTTGACTTCCAGTTACTACAGATCTTTGAAAGAGTGGTTATTACAACCTTTGAAGGAAGTCTGTAATGAAATTTTGGAAGGGAAAAGAGCACCAGAATCGTGGAAAGAGGCGTATATTACACTTATACCGAAAACGGAAACTGAAAAGACACAACTTAAGAACTACTGTCCCATATCCTTATTAAATGTGGATTACAAAATTTTTGCTGATATTTTGGCTAAGAGACTGAAAAAAGTATTGATTGAGGAGATTCATAAGGACCAAGCGGGCTTTCTACCGGGAAGACATCTATCTGATAATTTGAGGAACATAATTGACATTTTGGAAAAGCTAGAAGTGAATATAAACACTAAAGCAGTTCTGATATTTGTAGATACGGAGAAAGCTTTTGACAATATCTCTTGGAGTTTTATGAAAAAGAACCTACAGGGTATGGGGGTAGGCCAAGGCTTTGAGAATGGTATAGGTGCAGTATACTCTGAACAAAATGCTAAATTAATTGTAAACAACGTGGTTGCGGAACAATTTAAGATAGAAAAAGGGACACGACAAGGGTGCCCAATTTCCCCATTGCTTTTTATATCGGTCCTGGAGGTCCTGCTGAACATGATTAGAAGGGACCGGTTGGTTAAAGGTATACAGGTCGGAGCTAAACAGTATAAACTGAGAGCATTTGCAGATGACCTAGTTTTGACGTTACAAGAGCCAGAATCTAGTACTAAAAGAGTTTTAGAACTAATTCAAGAATTTGGTCAAGTGGCAGGATTCAAATTGAACAAGTCAAAAACTAAGGTTTTAGAGAAAAACTTAACATTGACTGAAAGAGAGAAGTTTCAGAGTGAAACAGGTTTAACTGTGGTTAAGAAAGTGAAATACCTGGGGATTAACATGACAGCTAAAAATGGGAATTTGTTTAAAGACAACTATGAAAAATGTTGGATGGAAGTGAAAAAAGATTTAGAAATTTGGTCAAATTTGAAGCTTTCCTTGTTGGGTCGAATTGCAGCTATAAAGATGAATGTATTGCCTAGAATGTTGTTTTTGTTTCAAACATTGCAAATTGTGGACAAGATGGACTGTTTCAAGAAGTGGCAGAAAGACATTTCTAAATTTGTCTGGCAGGGCAAGAAGCCCAGAATAAAATTTAAGATATTAACTGATGCAAAGGAAAGGGGTGGATTTGCCCTGCCAGACTTTAAACTTTACTCTGAATCAGCAGCGTTCTGCTGGTTGAAAGACTGGCTGCTTCTTGAGAACACAGACATTTTGGATTTAGAAGGTTTCAACAATGTTTTTGGGTGGCATGCATATTTGTGGTAAGACAAGGTTAAAGCACATAAAGCATTTAAAAACCATATTGTTAGGAAAGCATTGTTTAATGTTTGGATTAGATATAAAGATTTATTGGAAAATAAAACCCCAAGATGGTTGTCACCAATGGAAGCGAAAGCTCAGAAAAAGCTCAATATGGAGGCCAGATGGCCGAAGTATTGGGAAATTTTGGAACAAGAAGGAGATAGACTGAAACTGCAGAGTTTTGAGAAACTAAAAAACAAAGTGCAAGACTGGCTTCATTATTATCAGATAATGGAGGCTTACACTTTGGATAAGAAAGTTGGCTTCCAGGTGGAAAAATCTAAATTGGAGTCAGAACTGTTAGAACCCAAAACTAAGATTTTGTCAAAAATGTATAACTTGCTGCTGAAATGGAATACTCAGGATGAAACGGTGAAATCTGCTATGATTAAGTGGGCACAAGATGTTGGACATAATATTATGTTTGCTGACTGGGAACAGTTGTGGACCACTGGGATGAAATTTACGGCATGTAATGCCTTAAGAAAAATATTATGAAAATGATATATAGGTGGTACATGACCCCAGTCAAGCTTGCAAAAATTTACCATTTGCCCGATAATAAATGTTGGAAATGTAAAGAAAATGAAGGTACATTTTTTCACCTTTGGTGGACGTGCCCTAAGATTAAGGCTTTCTGGGAAATGATCTATAACGAATTGAAAAAGGTATTTAAATATACCTTCTTGAAGAAACCAGAGGCCTTTCTCTTGGGTATGGTCGGCCAGTTGGTGTCAAAAAAGGATAGAACTTTCTTTATGTATGCTACAACAGCAGCAAGAATACTTATTGCAAAGTACTGGAAGATGCAAGATTTACCCACTCTGGAAGAATGGCAGATGAAGATGATTGACTGCATGGGATTGGCAGAAATGACTGGCAGAATTCGTGACCAGGGAGAAGAGTCGGCGGAAGAAGATTGGAAGAAATTCAAGGACTATTTAGAGAAATATTGTAAAATTAATGAATGTTGAATGATGTCGGATAGAAATTAAGGGTTTTTTTAGCTGTAATGCTTTGAGATAAGGATTTGCTGAATAAATAATTTGAATTGGACTACAAGAAGGGGAGGTATGAGGAGGTCAGGGAAATAGGTCGTTGAAAACTAAGTATTGTGAACTATATGTGTTTTTAAACTTTTTTGTTTTTTGTTTGTATAAAAATTGGAAATTTTAATAAATATCTTTTAAAAAAAATTAAGCTGGTTCTTCCCAAATAAGATCAAATCATTCCAAGAAATGGTATAGAGAAGTGCAGAAAAAATTCCTCAGTGCTGGATAGGCTGGTTGGGAGTGTGTGTCAAGAACCCAGTGCATCTGCCTATTCCATTGCATACCCTCCAACATTTCTCAGATGAAAATAGGGATGTCCCATTCCCTAATGATAATTTTACTATTTATAACCCCCCCAACACACACACACATCTTACTGGGTTGCCCCAGCCACTCTGGGTAGCTTCCAACCTATATACAAACATAATAAAAGATTATTTTTTTAAAAAACCCACTTCCCTATACAGGATTACCTTCAGATGGCTTGGGAGTTGGATAACTCCATACTCTCCAACATTTCTCCAGTGAACATAGGGACATCCTAAGGAAAAGTGGGATGTTCTGGGATCAAATCAGAAACTGGGACAGTTTCTCTAAATCAGGGACGTCCCTGGAAAATACTGACACTGGGAGGGTCTGTCATTGTGCCATTGTTCAACAGAGTGGCTTGTTCTATTCTAGGAGTGGGGAGGCAGGGCATTTAGGAATCTATTGGATTCCATTACTCTCCAGGAGCACACTATCCAAATTGTCCCACCACCACTAAAGAGATGTAGAAGACATTTGCATATTAAAAAACAAAGCAATTGTGTGTGTGTGTTCAAATCCAAGAGAGATAAAAACTTGTTTGGTAGAACACAAGTTGTCCAGGTCTGCACTGGAGAAAGCAACTTTACTGTAGTGGAGTGTGAGGCCAGAGGAGAAGAAGACATTGTCTGTGACAAGAATAGTCAAGGTAGTATCTTCCATAGGTTGTTGGACTACAATTTCCATCATTCCTGACCATTGAGCTTGTTGGCTGGGAGTGATGGGAATTGTGGTCCAACAACAACTTGAGGGCACCAGGTTGACTACTTCTACTTATGACATAACCAGCACCACAAGACCCTCCACTTGCCAAAAACACCTGCAGCCATGCCACATGGCGGTCATTCATGACCTTGCAAATCTTGTGGAAATGGCTTCCAGTAGAAAACCAGAGCAGTGAAGGAACATACTTCCAAATCAAATTGTTTCTGATGACTCAGACAAGAGAGGACTAAACCACATTAGTGCTGTGACAAAAGAAAATCCTGCATTTCCCCCACTATTCTATATCAATTAATGAGAAGAGAAAGTGACCTCAAAAATCATCAAAGGGAAAATATAATTTCCATGAAAGTCTCATGGGTAGGCTGCAGGTTATTTGTTGCACTCGGCTTCCTTTCAAGACAGCTAAAAGATATTTGTGAGTGTCCTTTCATTCACCTTCTCTGGTGCTCTGGTTTCCTGAAAAACACCATAATATCTTTGGCTTGCCTTTCCTTTATGTGCAGAAGGGTCAAGTTCTGCCTACTGTGTGCCTGCCCACTATAGTATTATTATTAGAATTTTTTACTGTTAAAAAATAATGCAGAAATATAGTTTTAAAAGGTAAAAAGGGGGTATATTTCATTAAAAACAATCATTAGTGACTGCACTAATCCCAAGCACTCAGACTGCCCCCTCTGGGTTTGCCACAATTTAATCAAAACCCAGGTGAAGACATCATGATGTAACTCTGTCTATGGGACTTTTTGAGAACCGGAAACAGAAGCAGCTGGGGAGGCTGCCAAGAAACACTGGAGAAACCTTTAGTGGAAAGTAAAATATTCACACCACCCACCACCCCCTTGCAACAGTAAATTTAGCTTAGTCCTGCACCCACGGAAAGTATCAATCAGTGAAGTGAAGGACATGAGGCAGGAGTTGATAATGCAGGTGTGCTGCGCACAGGTGAGCTGAAAGCGAGCTGCCAACCAGCCCTGTGCATATTTATTGAGACAAATATGCAAATCCAGGCAGATACATTTTGGGCTGTGACCTTTACACATCTTCCGGTCCCAAGATAGTGGGGTGGTACAAAGTTATTTTGGCACCTGTTTCCACTGCGTCATTTTCCCCTTGCACAGTGTATGACGAAGGAGACAAAAGGTCTCAAAGACAAAGGTTACAGACAGGGCACCGCAGACTACTGAGACCGCAAAGGGTTAGACAGAGGGTACGATGTTCAGACAGCTGTGGCTTTGTCTGTGAGGGGGGTGTGCCCCATCCCCCAAGGTCACGCGGTGCAGGCAGACTGTGGCTGCCTGCGGGTGGGGAGCGTTCTTCCTCCGGACCCCACTCCGCGATCATCCCTACAAATCAGTTCTAGTGCATCCTGCGAATGAGGCAGAAAAAAATGAAGCCTCTTTCACAGAAGAAGAAAACTGCTGAGAACCTGAAGAATATGTTTCAACACAGTACAACCCTCTTTTGAGAATGTACTGAGATGGGGGTGTTGCTTCACTAGCCCAGACATTTGATCATTCAGAATGCTGAGCGTGAGTAAAAACCTATCCAACAAGTGATCCCAAAAGAAAATTCCACTCAACTTCCTGCTTCTAGTTGTAGTCATTTCTGATGCCTCAGGGGAAAGAAAGGGGAAAACAGAGCTATGCAGTAGGATTCCACTAGTGATATAATAATCATAAAGATCTATGACAGCTTTATCATAAATCCTGCAGGTGTGTTTCAGGACAATGCATCTAAAACACATTGCTCTTTAAAAGAATAGGAAAAAACGCAAATCACTTCAGTATAATTCATGTAATCTTTATGTATTTAGACAGCTGCAAATGCTATTCCAGACAGGTACAAAGGATTACCCTGTCCTCAGTAAAACATGGGATTTCAATCTCTTTATATATGCTTGAAGAAAGCTGCTTAAACAAGACTCATGGGTGCAAACTCCAAGAAGTCCATTCTATGGCTCAGTTCTTACAGAAGTAGCAAACTAGTGTCTGTGCTACAGCACTTACATCTATAGGTAGGGGCTGTATAGGAAAGTTCTTCATGCTTGATGTTTGATTATGTTTTTATATCTGTTGGAAGCCAGCCAGAGTGGCTGGGACAACCCAGTCAGATGGGCGGGGTACAAATAATAATAATAAATAATAATAATAATAATAATAATAATAATAATAACTGTTCCACAAAATAAAAATAAGAAGAAAAAATCCAGCCAGAGCCAGAGAAAACAAGAGGAGGAACATTTTATCCAAGTAAAATGATCCCCATCCCCCATGATCCACATCCCCCGTTGAAAGGATATGTGACAGGATCATTTGGCCAGCCCTGCCCCCACCAAAGCACATGCTGGCCGAGCCTCTCCTGTCTGCACATTTGTGTCTGCATGGGATTGTGTGAGGATACTCTATAGATAACTCAACATACAGTGGTGGGGATGGCCACCAACTTGGATAGCTTTAAAAGAGAATGAGAAAATTCATAGAAGATAAGGCTTCTTGCTACATTCTGCCTCCACTGTTTTGAGGCAGTGTGCCCCAGAATACCAATGGCTGGGGAATGCACGTAGAGACAATGCTCCGTATGATCTAAGCTGACTGAAAGATGCTTTCCAGGATCTCTGCCATATTTGATAATTCTGAAGATTGAACTGGAGACATCCTACCTGCCAAGCATGTGCCCCACCTCTCTGCTTCAGCTCCTCCCCATTGAATCACTGGCCCATTAAAAATGATGTGAAATAGCTTAATACCAAGTTTATAAAGAACCTCGCTGATTAGCAAAACATGAGAATCTCTTAATGACAAGTGTATGGCTGTAGTAGAGGAACTGTTAAGAATAAGAGTTACATATATCAAATGAAGGATGCCTGTGAAGAAGTGAGGAATTTGGTCTAGTATCTTACCTGTACTATGGGGGCATAATATTTCTCAGTAGAGGATGAAAGGACCAGTGTGTTAATCTGAGCAAAGAGGTTCCTGGGAAGCTGTTTCTAAGCACTCTTTTCTTAGGAGCAGCTCATGTGAGTCAATCAAGCATTCTTAACAATAAGAAGGAGTCAGTATGTCTGTTCCCTCTAAGTGACCAATTTGGCTCTACTAAGCAGCCTCTAATAAAAACAGACTTGTCTTGACTGCATTGGAGGAGGGAAATATATTACTATAATGAAACGCAGAAACAAGGTTAAAAGGAAATTGTACTGCATGACCTTTTAAAAGTGGAAATGCACTTATTTACAATGTTAACCAAATAAGAAAAGTTAGAAGTTGCACAGTGTGAGAGGAAATGTTCCCCTTCATTTCTAGTGCTTTGAATAAGTTTGAAAGCCAGGAAGCTTAGAAATGTGTAACATCTATTATTTTATTAACTTTTGAGACAGCAATTTAATGCATTGCAAGTAACTACTGCATACACATTGTCTCAGTCATCTTGACACCAACCATGTAAAGTGTACTCTTTTTATCCTTGTAATTCGGATGGAGAATGGCTAAACACAAACTAACCTAGTGAGTCCATGAAAGAAAAGAGATTTGAATGCAAGACATCCTAGTTCTTAGATCAATCTCTTAGCTACTAAACTACATCAGCTGTTATATTGTTGACTGCTTGGTTCAATTAATAATGTGTGTGTCACAGGGAGATCTGTTCAAGAAGTATATATGTTAATTCTGTTCCCTGTATGTGGGGAAGTGGGGAAGAGATGCATTTGCCACAATTTCCTCCCCTGCAAGAAGAGGAGCAATGGACTCTCCCATAGGGGTAATGTGGACAACCACGTGCGGGCAATTTGCCCTATAGGAGAGAAATGGAGATCAGACTATTTAAGCCTGCTCCACCCCACACATCACATCGCTGAAGTCCACATGTCCTTAGACATGTCCTTAGACCTTTGTCTCATCTTAGCCTCCAAACCATTTGTACATTTAATCTTGAGCTTTCTTACAAATGTACATGAACCAACATTCATTCCAGATGGGGCTGACGAGTAAGTCCTGCACAATATCATTCTCCACACTCACATCTGGACTCTTTTTTATAGGCTTCTAGTTTGGAGTTAAACCATCATAGGTTTCTTAGAGCAAAAGTATCCAGAAATGTAGCTTATTTACTGGCAAGCAAGAGAGTTTACAACTTTAAACAATAAAGCAAATACATTGTATAACAGTCTTCTCATGCCAACTGGGAGTTGATATGAGCTCTCTGGCCTGAACTCCCACATTCCTTGTGTTACCCCTCTCGTTTATAGCAAACATTTCAAACATTACTTCAAAGACCAACATAAGCTTACATGGGGCAGGCCCCATCATCAGATTCTCATTCTCTCTCTCTCTCTCTCTCTCTCGGTGATTGCACACAAGTACATGAAGCATTCAGTGAAAACCAAACAATGATTTCCATGTGTGACTTAGAAAATAGTTTGAATGTTTTCTGTAGTGCTGAATATTGGACTGTGATCAGTTTACATCTTCAACTTCACACAGTCATATATTCCACTAAGGCAACACTATGGCTGGATCTAGACACATCAAAGAAGCGTTTCAGTAAAACGTGTTGTAAGCTTCATATGAGAAATCGCATTGGCAAAAATGGAACTCCACAGTGCCTCTGGTATCACAGTGTTATAATGCATATACAACGCATATAAAATGCTTTTTCCTCCCCAATCTAGCTGAGTCCTGTTTTGGTCTCTTCACAGAATTTCAGCTTTCTCCAGCCTGATGACCTTCAGAGCTTTGAAACTAGAATTTCTATTTGCCCCAGGCAGCATGGCCAATGGTATACAATGATGGACGTTATGTCCCAAACATCTGGAAGGATGCCCTAAGTGATTGAGTTTGTATTTTGGTATTAACACCGGGTACATTTTTGACTTGGAACCATTGGTTCTCCTTGTGCAGGCAGACCCCAATGCATACACATCCAAGAAATTTAACATAAAATGAGAAATAAAATTATATTCCAAGAGTAATAAACTCAATTTATCAGGAAGAACTTCCCATGCACTTTATTCCTATGATACAACAATATGAACTGTTTCAGAAAAATTGTGAGTCATGTACAATTTCCGTGTTTAGAAGAGCAAAGATGAAGTCAAATTTTCTTGGCTCACAGCGCCGTGCTACACTCAGTCTAGCAGATCACAGTCTGTAGTTGATTAAGTGGGAGCAGCAAATTGTGGGTCAGAGAGAAACAACTACCGTGAGACAGCCGTCTTTAATTAATGGCTGCACTTCTGAAAGCTTCAAAGGAGCTGGAAAACTTTTGATCAACAGAAAATGTCTGGAAGTCAAACATACTAAAAGTGCATTTCAAAGGGGTTTGAAACTGTAACATCCAATATTCATACCAACCAGTATTCCGGATCAAAAGGCCAAAGCATTTGCTGTAACTATTACCTCCAGACTAGCAGGTAATAAGTGCAATGGCTGTAAGTGCAATGTAATAGCTATGGTTCCTGGGGCCATAGGCTGTAAATATACAAATCATCCACATCCACTGTCTGACAGGCCCTGGCTTAAAAACATAAAGAAATGGAAAAGAAATCTACCCTAACAGTAAACTCCCAACCTCCAAAATTAAATTTTAAACACTCTGTCCACCCAAAGCACTGCTGATATTCTGCAGCTATTCTAGCATACCCACAGATGTGTGTGTCCCCCCCCCCCGCCACAAAAAAAGTAAGAGTTGATTACTCCAGTGCAACACTAGCAATGACAGTTTCTGCCCCATGTGAGTACCAGCTAATAATGTAAAGGTATCATGTGAGTGCCAACCAATAATGAGCACTCACAGTTTACATTGTGGGTGTCCTTTGCAGGATCGCGCGTGGTGCCACAGTTCCCAGAGAGCTTACTGGCAATCGGACTGGCTTGCCTTTCAGTGTTAATTTTTGGAGGTTCACACCCAGCCTCAGTAATCAAGTTTCTTGCTGGGAGGTGGGGCCAGCCCCTTTTATAAATAGAGGGTGGGGCCCACAATAGCCAGGCAGTCGGCTCTGGAGATTCACCCTCCCTCCCCTCCCTTTGTTTAATGTTTCTTGTTTGCAGGTTAACTTTTTCTTCCTGTTTAGTAGGCGCTGCTACGGTCTTTGGCTGGTTGCTGTTGAAGGACTGGAAAGGAATTTTCCTGCATTGGCAGGTTTTGTCTTCCCCATAGCAATTTGTTACAACTTTGGCAGTTATGGCCTTGGGTGAAATCCTTTAGTCTTTTCTTCCCTATATGGGGGGGGGCGTGTGAAGTGGTGACTCACACTCCTGCGGCAGCAAGTCCAGGGTCCCCATCTTAAAGGGGTTATATATATGGGTGTCACTGGCCATACACTGAAAGGTCATCAGTGAACTACCCTGTGTGTGGGGATATGGGCTTGGCTGCCTGCTACACTTATGTCTCACAGAGCACCCCATAACCCATTTACCCTGATGAGGGTAATGATGTGGGCTGGGGCTGTCACCTCCTGGTCACGCAATGTAAAGGTATCATACACCGTTTCAAAAATCCAGTCCTTTTAAAATAAAAAGTCTTCACATTTTATGAGGTCGAAATTCCCTACTTTGTAATCCATTCTGCTTAGGCCTGCTGTTGTGGAGTGCCTTCTCAACTGTGTGTGGCTTCCTACAAACATAGTAATAAACTGCTTTAAGTGATAAAGTACTCTCTGGCACTCTCCAGTTCAATCTCTGGCAATAATTTAGAGGGCTATCCCTCCATGGTTCTATATCATCTGAGGGTCATAGATTTACAGCTAGGCAAACAATTAGCCATTTGCGGGGATGATATTATGAGAAGAATAAACAGTGGCTCCATTTATTCATGTACTTACTTATTTTTACTTACATTACTTTACTTGAAAGCATTTTATGCTGCCTTTAAGTAGAATATATATCTTAAAATAAATAAATAAGGCAAACCAGTTTTAAGAAAAATAAAGAACCATTTAAAATACAAATACCTAGCTTTGTAAGCAAAGATCCAGTTGCAGGAGATGCTTCCTCTCCTGTGGGGCAGAAGGATTTGTCAGTTTGTCCCAGAGTTAAGATCACCTCAAAAAAACTGCCTTCCAGGGTTTCTGTAAGGCTACAGTTATGGACAAAATAAGAAAGCCCTTCTGTGCTAATGGAATCTCCATTCACACAGCAGAGTCTTTGGACCCAGGCTATTAAAGCCAGAGAGGTTTATCTGCCAAAACTGCTAAAACCATAAACCAACAGGATTGGTTGCAACAATATACTACATAATTATAAAAACAGCTTTAAAATGGGTGGGGAGGTGGGACAAGAACAAGTAAAACTGTCATGGCCAGTTGCTTCCAGGACATGCAGAAATAGCACTGGGACCATATTATGAAGCTGAGTATTTGTATAGAACCTCAGTGTTCCATACAGATCAATAGTTGCGACAGATACTGTAATTAGTTGTTTTATATTCTGTATAGAGCTATATTTGCTACTTTGTAATATCTGGGGCTTTGTATGTTACTATTTTTGTTAAACAAAGTTATTTTTAAATAGTACTACATGATTATCACTTGATTATGAGCTCCACCCTTCTGTGTTCAGTGTCCTCCAATAACAGGTGCATGGAGGGCAAAAGGTATACAGAAGTTCATTGGTTTTCAAAGCACAATTTTTTGGGGGGTTTTTTTACTCAAGCTTAGGCGGATGGCTTTTGCTGTCATGACCGCTCATGTTGCTTTCTCTCTCTTTTTAACAAGACTGCATTAATAACCTGGTGTGTGACCCATAAAGGGCATCTGCCAATAGCAGATGATGTTCAGAACTCCATTTCATAGACTACAGACTTCACAAATGTTGCTAAACTACCACACTCAATTTCTAATTTTCTACACTTTTAATATAGAGCCATTCAGTTTTACACGAAATGGGCCTGACACAAACAGTTTCTCTCCAAAAATTAAAAAGATCACATGAATGAATGTGGCATATTTGATGAACACACACACACCATGCAGACATCAAGCATCCCCAGAATAATTTAATGGTCACTTCATACTTTATGCAGCCATCAGACCTTGTATGTGTAATTTCTATTACAGCCAATAAAACCCATTTCCAATTTTTTGCAGATTGACTATTTAATGCTCAGCTTCCTAATGTCATCATCTTGACCATGACTGTGTAAAAAGGTAATGGCAATTCTACTGCTAAAGAAAGTACAGCATCATGGCCTAAAGATCACATTAACCAAGTCAATTTAAACAATATTACTCATCAATTAAACTGGCCTTTGGTGCCGCAGATTTAAAGAATTCTGCATATTGTTTCACCATACTTTTTTTAAAAACCAATTGCAATAAAGACTGAAGTTGAAAGTCAATGACAACAATATGGGGATGTTTAATCACAGATTTATTGCATACTTAACTTTAGCGACGGCTACAAGTCAAATATGCTTATCAATCTGCATAATTAAAGGAATATTTGTTAGTTATTTAGGACACATTTTGTGAAACACCAGAGCTATTTGACCAGGATTCAGATCATATTTGCAGAGTTAGGACGAGCCCTACACCAGAAACATTTAGAATTGGGAATTCAGTCTAGAGCAGTTGCAGGTCAGAGTGGAAAATATTGGGACACAGGTTCAGGGACAGTATTTTTCTGTGCATGATGGTGACAACTTTAAAATCATAAGATGGCTAAGAAGAATAGTTATCCAAGAATAACAATTCCTAGTGAATTGCTGTTTCCAGTTTTTTCTTTCATGTTTTTTCTATGAATATTAAATTTTACATAGAGAAAGAATGTAAATAAAATTTCCTAGGCACATTGTTTTTCTCAAAACAAAAAAGCAAACTGGTTCTTTCCATATTGTGGCAAACGTTTGAATTACCATGGAATGACCATCTTAAAATGTAAAATTAACAGTGTGTGTGTGCAGGGATGGAGGAAGGGGGGCAGTGGGGGCGGGCGGCCCCCAGTTGTCACCACTGAGGGGGCATGACAAAATGCTGGGCAGCACTCACCGCAGGGCCTGCAGTGTGCCGGAGTCACGCGTCTCACCTGGGAGAGATGCAGTGGCTTGGGCACATGCAGGCTCCATGCTGCCCAAACGGTCCACCCGCTGCCTCCCCCTCAGCTGTAGGGCTGGGAGAGTGGGAGGAAGCAGGCAGACTCCTCGGAGGACCCGCGGAGTGTCCTGCCCCAGCTCGCCCCACCCGTGGGGGTGGCTGGCCCTGCCCCTGGGCACAGGGTATGTGTGCCGCCCCAGGCACCCAATCTGCTTGCTCCGCCGCTGTGTGTGTGTGTGTGTGTGTGTGTGTGTGTGTGTGTGTGTGCGTGTGTGTGTGTGTAAAATTTGCAGCTGTTTCCAATTATTCTGCAGGGACCTACATTATCTAAGGCAGGACTAGGGAACTGCAGTCCAGGGAGCTGAATGTGACCCTCCATGACTGTCCCTGTCCCTTGTGATTCTGCCCAGGCTAGTCTTCTCCCCAAACCAACCCCTTAATGGCCCTGCTTTATATGTTCCTTGAATGCTTCTGGCTGGCTGGAAAATGTTCTGAAATGGTGATAATGTAAATTGCTTGCCAGGTAGGAAGATGTAGAGCAGGCATGTCCAACTTGTTGAGCTTTTTGGGGAGAGGGAGAACAAAAGTCATTGAGTTTTTTGCAGGGGGGAAGGGCGATCAGGATCATGAGATCGACTGAGCTGCAGCCCCTAGACAACATGCAACAACACACAGAGCTAAGTGGAGTGGGAGGTCAGTCAACCAGAAGAGTCTCTGAGGTGTACTTGCCTGGAAGCAGGGTCAGCATCTGAAATCAGGTCCAGTCCTAGAGTCAGACAAACAGCAATCCGTGGGGTCAGATTGTCCAGGGAACCTAATGATCATTGGGTCAAGACAAGCAGGAAGCAGCAAGGTAGGACCAGGAACTACAAGTATTGTCACCAGCACTTGCCTGCTGTTGGAAGCTCTGCTTAAGAAGGCTGAAGCCAGCTGGTTCTCATCAGTGACTTCTCCTCTGAGTCCTTGAAGGCTGATCAGCTGCAGGTGGAGTCACTCTGCCTTCTCCCCCATCAGGCTGCTGTTCAGCAGACGAAGCTGGCACCTGCACCATGACACCCTCATACTGAAAATGATTATTCAGCCCTGCTCTAAGGCTATATTTGACAATTGTCCATTTATGTAGGCACTTCTATGCTTAATTATCCTCTGCTCACTACTTTACCACTGCAAGCCTACGTCCCACATGTGCTTACCCCTGTAAAAATGTGTCTGGAGCTTCACTGGTTAGCAGTCTTGAGGGGCATGGGGCTGCAATGGAGAAGTAGTTTATTCTGCAGTTCAAAAGAGTAATGTGCAAAGTTTGCTCTGCTCAAATTGTATTTGGGTCACTGATTACAAGTTTTCTCTGCAAGTGATTTTTAAAAAAGAGAACAGCACGTCTAATGTTTTGGTATCTGCGCATTCTCAGTCACTTGGGGATTGTAATGCAGAGAGAAGCAGGGAGAAGTGCATTGCCTACACTCCTATTCATCTCACAACCAGTGGCGGAGGAAGGGAGGTGCAGTGGGTACGGACCGCTCTGGGTGTCATCACTAAGGGGGGTGACAAAATGACAAAAATATGAGTTTAAAAAATTAAAAATTAAAAAATGGGCTCACCACCCACAATGGTGGTTTGAGTGCTTGCAGACTCGGCACTGCCTGAAATGGCAGCGTCTGCCTGAAATGGCAGCATCTGCCTGAAATGGCAGTGTCTGCCCACCGCCTCTCCCTCAGCCGCCCTACAGCTGAGGAGGAGGCTGCAGAGAGGCTCCACACAGCGCGCCCCACATCCATGGACTGCTCATCCCACCCCTGGCTGCAGGACATGTGTGCCACACTGGGCACAACGAATGGTTACCTGCACCACTGCTCACATCATGCATCCCAACACCTTGGGTCCTGATAGGCTCTGGAATGTGAGCACTGAGAGCTTTGGAAGATATCAGCCAGATGTTGCACTATTGCCACCATATCTCCAACCACATCTGCTCCAAAATGGATATGCGAACTGATGTGAGTACCCTGTTGCAGATAGGGGGTCCAGCCAATATATGCAGTCCATATCTTTGTGTGTAACATTTCTTAGTACATTCAGTTGTTAAGATGCCAGAAGAATGAAAAGTGGGTGGTGAAGGAGAGCCCAACAATTCAGGCACATTCTCTTTTCTTTCTATACTCTTTATAAAATAATGTCTTCTTTTGAAGTATACTCTGGAAATACATTTCAACTTGCCATTGCTATAGAAAGGAGGATAAAATGTGATATGTGGCTTTTACTTAAGGGTAAGCCATCTTAAAATTAGTAGAGGACACTTTTGCATTAATTACATTAGTCAGCCAAATATTCGTAATATTTATCATCGTGCCTTTTAGTTTATAAGATGTTAATCATCTTCTAATCCCGCTGTACTGTAAATAAGTCATGGCAGTTCTATAAGCCACGTAAACTGAAGGAGAATGTATTGATTTAGATTCTGTTAACTGCTACCCACAAAACCTAGGGCAGAAACAAATGGGTCTTAAATTATATATGGAGAGCTTAAGCTTATAGGTTGTTTATTTCATTGATTCCATTTTCTCTGGGATGGATATACCAGTCTATCACCACCAAATGAATGTTGAAGCTTTAATCATGCCCTAGTTTGTCCCAGATTAAAGATATGGCTCTATGAGATAATATTTTTATCTAATGGCATCAGTAATTTTTTCAGCCACAAATTGAAGGAGAAAATACTTCTGCAGATGTGTGTGTGCGCAGGCTAATACATGTCTTGTTGTTGTTTAGTCGTGTCCGACTCTTCGTGACCCCATGGACCAGAGCACGCCAGGCACTCCTGTCTTCCATTGCCTCCCACAGTTTGGTCAAACTCATGCTGGTAGCTACGATAACACTGTCCAACCATCTCATCCTCTGTCGTCCTCTTCTCCTTGTGCCCTCCATCTTTCCCAACATCAGGGTCTTTTCCAGGGAGTCTTCTCTTCTCATGAGGTGGCCAAAGTATTGGAGCCTCAGCTTCAGGATCTGTCCTTCCAGTGAGCACTCAGGGCTGATTTCCTTAAGAATGGAGAGGTATGATCTTCTTGCAGTCCATGGGACTCTCAAGAGTCTCCTCCAGCACCATAATTCAAAAGCATCAATTCTTTGGCAATCAACCTTCTTTATGGTCCAGCTCTCACTTCCATACATCACTACTGGGAAAACCATAGCTTTAACATGTCTACTATGATATATTACATGTCTACTCTGATATAAATCAAATTCAATGGGACGTACTCCCCAGTAGGTAGATACATGATTGTAGGGATGGAGTACCTTTGGCCCTCTAGTTAATGATGGATTCCCATTATTTTTGGCTATTGTCCGTGCTGGCTGGGGCTGATACTCAGTTGGGTCTTCTTGTGAGTAAATGTGCTTGGATTGCACAGCATATATCCAGGGTTGGCCCTGCCATTAGGCAGAGGGAGGCAACTTACTCAGTCTGAAATCTGTGTGACAGTGGTGGCAGCCTCTCAAGTCATTCCTTCTAAGCCCCCTGGCAGTTCACCTGTGCTGGAAGACACTGCTGTGTGTGCCATATGACCTGTTGGGCATCCCCTTCCACTAGCCTGCTGCACTCGATGTTGAGGCAAGATTCAACTACCAGTGCAGCCAGCTTCTGAACATGGGAGTATTCCATCTTTTCCATAGCCTTAGACAGCAGTTAGTCTTGGACTGGCCTTGTATACATATATCACATAAATCTACCATTGGCAAAGTTTTGATCTAGGTTGTCCTCTAACCTGAAATGTCTGTCCATGTTTTAAGAAGGTAAATTCAACAGATTGACTAAGTTCATGCCTTCTCCATTTGAATCTCCTTTTGATGATTTGCTACAATATAGCCCCATATTTATACAAATGTGTTCTATCATGTTAGGAGGTCACAGAGAATAAGAATGACCTTACAGAACCATTCTAATGGGGAGAGGTTGCAATGTGAGTTCTCTGTGCTCCTGCAGCCAAGATTTCTTCTGAGGATACTTTAATATGGTCAGATTTTGATATTGCAAAAAGTATTTTAATGGATACATGCATACATTGTTGAAATAAATAAAAATTAAATAAATAACTAAACTGCCTTTCCCGATCTTGCCTCAAATCCAGTTTCTTACTTCTAACAAAATAAAAACAAAAGCCAATCAGACTCTTCTTGGCAGTGGGGAAACATAATTGGAGCTGCATGTCTGGACAAGCCTGTAAAAAATTACAGTGGTACCTCGGGTTAAGAACTTAATTCGTTCTGGAGGTCCGTTCTTAACCTGAAACTGTTCTTAACCTGAAGCACCACTTTAGCTAATAGGGCCTCCCGCTGCCGCCGCACCGCTGGAGCACGATTTCTGTTCTCATCCTGAAGCAAAGTTCTTAACCTGAGGTACTATTTCTGGGTTAGCAGTGTCTATAACCTGAAGTGTCTGTGACCTGAAGAGTATGTAACCTGAGGTACCACTGTATCTGAGCATTTGACATTAGTATCATTGCAACTGGAATGCTGTCAGGCATAAAATAATAAAATAATTTATCCTAAATTAGCTGCATCAGTCATTTATTAAAAAGCAAAGAACACAAATTTCTGTCATACAGGAGTGTATTAGAGAATGGCATGAGATCAGTCTAATTTATCTGTAATTTTTAAAAGTAGTTACTAAAATGCCCTAGGAAACAAGACAGTAGGACATATCTTTTTTAAAGTGTCTTTAATTTTCACTTTAAATCAGACAGTTATTTTGCACTCATGTTCCTAAAAGCACATGATCTTTTTATCAAGATAGTCTGTGGGAGCTTCATCCAACATATTCAATTATCTCTGTTGCTTAAACTGAATAGACCTACATGAGGGTAATTCAGTTAAGCACATGTTAAAGATGTTATAGAGATCTGGATAGTGGAGCTTTAGCGACAGAATTTTGTTTTTAAAATTCAGTGTGTCTCTTCTTTCATTAAACAAAAGGTAATAGTGACCTAGATACAGAGAGTTCAACCTATTTTTTCCAATTACTACAATTTAATTCCATCCATCAGCCTACATCTACATCAACCATGATCTGATGCTAAATCCCCTAAAGAATACACGAGCCTTGAAGATAAGAGCATCTTGATCGTGATCCACAAGTCCAATTTTAGGTCTAAAGTACCATGGAGCTCATCTCTGGGAGCTTGGTCATAATGCCAGTTTGAATATCATCAATGAAAATGAAAGGGGGTGCTCAGGATCGTGGACTGGTGCAACTGACTTCATGGATTCCAAGATTATAAGCAGAAGTGACAAACTCTCCTTGGCCTGTTCATCAAACCTTCTACAATATAGTTGCATCCTAGGCACCCAGGAAATACTGAACCTCATTTGTAATGGCCGTCTTCAGTTCATCAGCAACACATTTCTCCCCAAGATACTAATTCAAATAAAGTTATGGATTTATAATATTAAGTTTCCATTTCATAAAGCAACTGAATAATTGAGTCTGCACAGCTAAACCTTTCTGATTTACAATGAATAAATCAATGGAGATTGAACAATATACGTAAATTGAGAGTGGACAAAATTCACCAATGATTGCCAATAGGATTGATGAAAACCTTCCACCAGTTCTATTTCCCAGGGCTAAGCAGAAAATAGAGACATACGGACAGCGGCGGAGCTAGCCACTCAGGCACCAAGAGCGGCGCATATGCCATGCACCCAGGGCAGGGTGATCCACCCAGGGGGGTGATCAGCGAAACAGCGATTCGCCCGGGGGAGAGGTCGGCAATCCACGCAGGGAGGCGATCGGCACTGCGGTGATCCACCCGAGAGGGTCGATAGGCGCGACGGCAATCTGCCCGGGGGGCCGATTGGCGCAGTGGCAATCCACGGGGGGGATTTTCTCACCCCTCTCAGGGATGACACCCAGGGTGGACCGCCCCCACTGCCTCCCCTTCCTATGCCCCTGCATAGGGAGTTGCCTTATGTTGAGTGAGACCATTGCTCTATCTACCACAATAGCAGCAGGTCTCCAGGGCCTCAGGCACAGTTCTCTCCCAGCTCTGCTGGGTGATAATGGATAATGGAGATTCAACCTGTACACTTCTTCATGCAAAGTAGATGCCTTACCCCTGAGCTGTGGCCCTATTTATTTGCCTATTTAAGATTCACCTGGTTTTGTGTGCACTCTCACTGTTCATTGCTTCCTCCTCCCTGTGGCTATGCCACTTGTCCTGGGACCGGGTCTGGAAAACAGATGCCACATAATTAACCATTAACAACCCTGCATTGACCTGTTCTGGGAAAAACCAAACCTGATCAAAACTTAGGCTCACCATCAGTGGCAGCTGTGCAGTTGATCTGGGCTGCTGTGTCAGTGTGGTAGCTAACAGTCACACACACTTCCATTTTTTTAAATAAAAAAGTATGATTTTGTATGCAATGAGCACATTGGAGTATAGCTGTAGATAATCATCTTTGTCCAAATATATGTACCACCTTCATGTTATTGTAGTTACATGAAACTGCAGTGGAGCTCAGAATGTTACTACCTGGTTTTTCACAAAATGGCTTTCTTCCTTTCAACCAAGATTAAGTCTCTGATAGCTGTGTGCTGATTTCATACTTTTGATAGATGTGTTCAGTTAAAGGAAGAGATCAAATGAAAGCACCAGGCGCGCCTACAGTCCTCTCAGTATGACATTGAGAATAAGATAAAAAAGTTCAACTAAAGCTTGTTGCTGTCATGAAATCATTTCTCCGAGATTTATTTCTTAATTCTTTGTGTGTGTATGTATATATGAGGTATTGAAGCTTCTGGCCTGTGCCTTTTTAGAATTCTGTTGTGAATTTTAGTGTTTTGTTATGAATCCCCTCAAAAATCAACCTGACAACATGAAATAGGCTAAGTCCATATTGATTAAATGAATATAAGCTAATGTAAGTAAGAAATACTTTTTTAAATGATATTTTGAAATAAGACTTGGCTACCATACATTTTGTTTTTGTTTAGCTATACAGGCTCTTAATCCCAGACCATGTAAAACTGTTGTTCAAGGCATGAACTGTATAATTACCCGGCCCAGAATGCAAAGAACAATGTCACTAGTTCTGTTGTCCTCAGATGCTTTATAGTTGCATTGGTGCATGAATCCAGGGAGCAAATTCACACATTCTCCCAAAGATTTAAGTTAAAGTTTGAAAGAGCACCAGTACTATTGAAGAACCTGAAAAATGGAGGATCTGTTATTATCTGTTAAGAATGCTTATATCCTGTTTTATAGCCCCAGGAGACTCTCGGAGAGGCTTACCTTACAAAAGATTCTCAGCCGAAAAATCACACTCAAGTCTGAGATCAGGAACAGAAATAACATGTTCCCCCTATAGTGTCAGGATGATTCAGGCCGAGCCCAATGAGGGAAGGGAGTAAGACTAAGCAGCTGAAACTCTCAGCCAGGGATGGAATTGTATAGAGAGAGTCCTCCATGTTGTATGTCCAAGGGTTCTTCAGATGTTATATTGAATGTATGGAGGTTGGGCATGAAAACTTCCTCCTTATATTCATACAAAGCCAAAATAAGTAGCAGAGTGCCTTCCCTAGCAGACCACCTCCCTGATAAATACCAAGCTAATCGTCCAATAAGAACATATCATAGTTCATCCTAATGGCTTTAAACCACTTTCACCACACGTACAGACCTTTTTCCTTTTTCTTTAGAAACTGGCTGGTTTATTGTGTTTTTTGTCTAATTCCATTGCCAGGTAAATGCCCCTGGTGTATTCTCACAAGCATAAATTAAAATATGCATTTATTCAAGAAGATTCAAAGTAGTGGACATGTATTCACCCAGAAGAGAGGGAATTCTCAAAACTAAAGAGGCAGTTAATTAACATTTGCTATTGCAAATGATCAATGCTAACCTAAACTTTAATCTGGTCCATGTGGGTTTTTTAAGATGATGTGAGCTGTTTACACAGTGTAAGGCCATTGTCCCTTTGTTCTTTGTTCTCTCTCTGAGATAATACAGCACAGTTCAGATTCATTTGTCTTTCATTAATGCTCCACATGTTTGTCAGTCAAATTTTCTCAGTCATTTAACATTCATTTTCTGTTCTGTAATTTATTATGTTATTCATTTTACAAGGTTTCTTGCTTGCCTCTTCAAGTCACGCCAAATATCTTATACTAGCCTTCACAAGTCTCAGTGAAAATATCAGCAGCCTTTATCAACTGACTCCTAGAATTTTAATTTTCCCCAATGCATTTTCTCCATAAAATACTCAGGTTTGCATGCATTTTCTGAAGCAAAAAAACTACACCACAATCCTTACTACAATAAATGTATTTCAGCTTTAAATATTATTTAACATAACTGAGCACCAAAGCTGCATTCACATGATAGTTTTTTCCATTTTTACATTTCCCTAACTTTTAATTTCCATATTATATTTGAGCTTTCACGTGATATAGAAGTCACTCACAGAATGAATGAACCTTCATTTGCGTCAGCCATCGGCCATAGCAATAAAACAATAATACGATATACAACAAATAAAAAAGTCATTTCCAGAACTATAGTGGAACTATAATGGAATATAGTGCTAGTTTAGCACTCATTTCTGTATTATTTGCAAATGGGTATTTTCTGGAAGCAAGTAACAGAAAAATGATCACTAAACTTGCATTATATTCCGCTATAGTTCCAGAAGTAGCTTTTACATTGTGCGAATGCTCAAATATAATACAGAACTTAACAGTTAGGGAACCATTGTGAAAATGGAATAAACTGTCATATGCAGCCTTATGTTCAACAACAATATTCTTGTGGAATGATCTCCTCAGGGAAGCTTACCTGGTGGCTTTTTTGCATATCTTTAGGCAACAGGCAAAAACATTTCTCTTCTACCAGGCCTTTGGCTAATTAAACAATCTATGAACTATGATCTAGGGAGGGGGGCGGTATTGTTTTGGTTTGTTATTATGGTATGTATCTTGGTGTTTTTATATTGTAAACCACCCTGAAGAGAACAGTATAGAAATTTTTTATTATTATTATTATTATTATTATTATTATTATTATTATTATTATTATTAGACAGCTCTTATAACACTATGCAGTTTCATTCTCCAACTACGTGTTTTTGTTTCTTCTGTATTCTTGCCACTGTTTATGGCCAACATACACACTTTCCCCATACTTAAGAGGCTCAGGTATCAATTCTGGAATTTTTAGGGTGGAAATATCCTCACATCAAACCTTATGCTTTGATAAAAACAGACTTCCTTACCACTGCTTGATTCTTTAGTACAGCACCTGCTGGTCAGTTTTGGGGGCATCTATCTTCTGGTGCTTTGCTTCTTATTCTGGTTGTGGAGAGGAAGTGATCAGTTGTTATACTTTTTTCTCAGCTATTCTCTGCTTTGTTTGAGGAGTTTAATATCTAAACGGCTTTCTCTGACACAGTGGTGGTAGCAATAGTAGCAGCTGAAGAGTGCTTGGCAAAAAGAATGGGCAATTTAACATTTGCAACAGCAGCATGTTTCATCTCTGTGTGCTTTTCCTTTTGCACTTCTTTTAACATTTGCCATCATGCAGACATCTCACTCTCTTAGGCTGCTTGGCTACAAATTTACTTTAAAAAAATGTTTATATACTGCTATTTGTAATAGAATATCAGAGTGGATTGTAACAATAATACATAAAACCATTCAATAAAAACAATATTAAAAAGTTAAAATCGGAAGTCAGCCAACTGTTGTGGAAATATGTATTCTTAATTGTCTTCATAGGCCTGACACAATAGAAAAGTTTTCAGCCAGCATGTAAAAGTTGAAACAGAAGATGAGGATGAATCTCCCTTGGTAGAGTATTCCACAACACTGGGCCGATGACACTGTAGGCTTGGCGTCTTATTTTTATCAAATGTTCCTCACCAACTCAAGTGATGACCAGTGTTGTTGTTAAAGATTATCTCTATGACTAACCTGGATATAAGGGTTCAGAAAGTCCCTAAGGTACCCTGGACCAAAGTTGTTCAGGGCTTTTAAAATTCATACAAGGACCCTGAACCTGGTTTGAGATGAAGCAGGCAGTGCAAATGTTTTAGCAATAGTGCCACATGTTCTCAGCCAAATCCCCCCATCAGCTGTCTGACTGCCACATTCTGCACCAGCTGGAGCTTCTGAACCTGGCCCAAAGGCAGCTCCACACACAATTCATTGCAGTGATTGAGTCTCAAGATTATCAATACATGGACTACGGTGGTCAGCAATTTAGGCAGTAGTCCTAACCCCACACCAAATTGCTTTGCTATAATGAGTTGGTTACCGTATTTTTTGCCCTATAGGACACACTTTTTCCCCTCCAAAAATGAAGGGGAAATGTGTGTGCGTCCTATGGGGCGAATGCAGGCTTTCGCTGAAGCCTGGAGAGCGAGAGGGGTCGGTGTGCATGGACCCCTCTCACTCTCCAGGCTTCAGGAAGCTCTCCACAAGCCGTGGGAGCCCTCCCACGGCTTGTGGAGAGCTGCCTGCATCCTGAAGCCTGGGGCGCACTGAGCTCAGCGTGCCCCTGGCTTCGGGCAGATATCCACAAGCCTGGGGAGACCAGTGCGACTTCCTGCCAGGCTCCCTAGGCTTGCGGATAGCAGCCTGTTCTGGGGGCTGGGGTCGGGGGAAGCTCGGGCTTCCCCCACCCCAGCCCCGCGCCTGGGGGTGAAATAATTTTTTTTTCTTTATTTCCCCCCAAAAAAACTAGGTGTGCCCTATGGGCCGGTGCACCCTATGGGGCGAAAAATATGGTATTTCTTATGCTCTTTAATTGAGAATTATCATGGGACTTCCAGTTTCTAGTTTCAAAATGCTTTTTAAAAAACCCACTGTTTGGTGTTTTAGCCTTCCTAGAAAATGTCATAAAATCAAAATGTCTATTTTCATTATAAATATAGAATTTATATGCAAATTCAGCCAATCACCTAATTGAGTAATTAGCTAAAACCCTGGTGATTAATTGACCAACATATATTTAATTGTGTGACAGCTCTAGTTGTAACCTTAAGAGTAAGTTAACTTTCTTTTGCTGATTCATAGATCTGGCAACCATAATTCTCTTACACTTCTGAGTCAAAGTTTAGAATGGATCAAAATCTGCCTCACTAGTTCTAATTTTGACAAAAACCAAACCAGACAGCTTCTTTTTATTTATCTCTGCAGTTAAACTGCTTTGATATCTAATGAAAATTCCAGACAAGGCCAAAGTTGGGATTGCTTGTGTGGAACATAAAGATTGAGGCATACATAAAAAAAGAAATTCACGAGAAACCAGGAAGAAGTCAGGCATCCTTGGAAAAAGAGCTATGTGGCAAATGTCCCATTATGTTTTGCATACAGGTGGCACTCATTTTAAAGTGATGGTTGACTAACTTGGCAGGATTTACCACCAGATGGTCTTTCCTAGTGGTATGAATAAAATGCACTTAATTATACCAAATTGCTCTGTGCTTACCTTTCATGTGTTGTGCCTAGGTCAATGGCAAATGCTGAATAAGAAAGAAAACCAGTAATAACTGTATTGAGACATTATGGCATTTTTGACATCATTCAGAAAGACTCAGAATGCTCTTCATGTTGATCAAAGGGACATCTCCAAGATGAATGGTCAGAAAGACAATATCTTGGGCAACGCAGTCCATAAGCGCTCATGTCTTCTCATAAAATGTTCTATACATTAGTACTCGGTCAAAAAATTGTTCCACATTTTAAATTATTCTCTAAGCCTTAATAATAAAAGAAATTGCATTGAAAAATCATCAAAAGTGAGAGAAAATATGCTGCAATTATCAAAAGCTTTCTTTCAATTTGCAAATCACATTCCTGGTGGTCTGCATTCTTCACCCTCCCCATTTTATCGCCACCTTGGCTGTTCTGTGAACACAGGAGGTCAGAGGTGACCTACTCTGCACCTGACACCTGTGTGTGTATTTTTAGTACAGCCTTTTCACTTTTAAAGTGTAACGCCCAGTATACCTGAAGGAGCGTCTTCACCCCCGTCGTTCAGCCCAGACACTGAGGTTCAGCACCGAGGGCCTCACTGCGAGAAGCAAAGTTACAGGGAACCAGGCAGAGGGCCTTCTCAGTAGTGGTGCCTGCCCTGTGGAACCCCCTCCCATCAGATCTCAAGGAAATAAACAACTACAGTATCTGACTTTTAGAAGACATCTGAAGGCAGCCCTGTTTAGGGAAGGTTTTAATGTTTGATGTTTTATCGTGTTTTTAATATTCTGTTGGGAGCCCTGGCCAGATGTGTGGGGTATAAGTAATAAATTATTATTATTATTATTATTATTATTATTATTATTATTACACCCCTAACGGCTGAGACATATCAAACAGTTTACTTACTTATTTATATGTTGTGTAAATATGTTTTCAAAAGGTAAAGAGGAAGGACTTCCCTTAAAAAAAAATTAGCATACCCACCAATCTCAGGTGCTCAACAGGTAGACTCCCCATGGTCCCACAAATCATTTAAAAAACAGAGGAAGACTTCAAGGTAACTCTTCCCATGAGGCTTTTTTCACATTAGGGAGTGTGGGCAGCCAGGGAGGCTGAAGAGCACAAGGGAAATGTAATGAAAAGAAAAAGGCATATTCCACTCTTGTAATGATAAGGTAATCTCAGACTCCAAGCCCTCAAAATTATAATTAAATTCTAAAGCACCTTGTGTATGAGGCATACAAACCGAAGTTTCTTTTTTAGAGGTAAGAAAACATTTGAGAAATAGGAAATGTAAGAGTTCAGGAGATCCCTGAGGTACCCTGGAACTAAGTTGTTCAGGGCTTTGTAAATTAATGCAAAGACTTTGAACATGGCTCGGTAATAGATGGAGTAGCTTTTCAGGGGGTGCAGGGGACTATAGAATGAGAAGGAGGAACGAGGAAAAACTCCATTGCAAGAGCTGAGTTCCAATCCTGTAAGTAAGGAGATTACCATGGTGACATGAAAGCAGGTGATTTTTTTAAAGTGAAATAAAAGTTTAACCATATAAGCAGGAATATTTTTGTGGGATGGGCCAGGGGAGGCGAGACCCAGTTTCTTTTGTCATGCTAAATACATAAAAACAACCACACATTCCAAAGTGAATTCCGACCTTTTACAGGCCATGCTGTATGTGGAGCTCATTACTTTAATCTTCATGCTACATTTGCAACTGTCAATCTAAGTAAAAGGCTGCTTTCACTGACTCCATCTGGCCAAGCTTCCCCTCATTTAAATGGCCACACTTTCATACCTTTCCATGTCCTCAGGCCTTGCTGGGATTCAACCGCTTCAGTAGCATATCAAACAACAACAATTAAGCAACGTTGTTTAATGAACTCCCCAGTTAAATTTCAGTTACTGTAGGCTTTCTGTGAAATAGATTGCTTGGAAAGTATGCCTTCAGCTTCCTCAGAATTAACCCTGTCTTTGAAAGAATTGCCATTGCCCAGGCAGGCGCATTATGTGACTCATGGGAGCAGCAAAATAACAAGATTGTACAATGGTGATGGGGGGGAAAATCAAGCCAAATCTTTGTTGGCAGCAGCAGGCAGGGTAAGGGCTGGCATGACATTGGGTCCCAGGATCAGTTCATTATTCCACAAGCCCAATATTGATGGAATGTATCCAGTGGGTCTGGATCTTTAGTTTCTCAAGGATACCCATAGATTGTGACTAGCATATTGTGTGCTAAGCTTCAAACACCAGTAATGAGGGTGCACTAGAGCTGGAGTAAATATCCTCCTAGTGGTGCAGCAATAAAACTGCTAGCACATTTGCAAAGCTAAACAGGGTCTGGTATGGTTTCAAACTGGATGGAGGACTGCATATTGAGATTTCAACTAGATGAACCTTGGGATACCTTCCAACTCTACAATTCTATGAGTCTATGGTAATGTGTACACAGCCTTACTTAGAAATCAGTTTCACTGAAACCAAGTGAATACCAGAGAGATTTTTGCAGTCTGTGGGAAATCATGTTTCTCTCGTTGTGGCTTTTTTGTTGGGGGGGGTTGGGTCTTTTAAAAATAAAAAATGTTGTAATATATAGCATTATCTTCTTCCTCAGCACACAAAGTTAGTAAAGACCACTAGATTCCACCCCACCCCCACACACTGCAAAAATAAAAATAAAAAAAAACATTCCACACAAAGTTATTGCTTTGGTCACCAGATAGCTATCATTTATGTTAGCTCTCCTCATAGTGTGAAGAATACAGATAAATCAAAAACTGTCGGTGGAAAGAGTGGTGCTCTGAAGATCTTTTTGTTGTTGTTTCTAAAGAACTCAGCTTCCAAAAGAGATAAAGCTGTTGTAAACTTACATCTTTCATCAAATATAAATTGTCAGCTCTGGCATGCAGAAGGTTAATCTTGTATTTCTTAGCCCTGGAGCGATGTATGAATATATACAATCAGAGACTTCAGTAAACCCATCTAAGCCCGGCATGTACATTTTTCACTTCAGCAGCTACTCCGGTGGTAGCCAGTAGATCAAATTTCAGCTAGTCTGTGTTCCTGACAGCAGTCACATCAAATTACAGAATCTTCTAGACTTAGCTGGCACCTTCATCTCAGCCTTTCTATCAAATAATATGCCTGTTGCCTTCATCATGCAATCCTTAATTATCTGCAAATCAGCAGACTGCAGCTTGTGCCAGCCAAGGAAATGAGGAAAGAACAATGTTCCTTCCACTGCACATGACTGGACACCCTTCAGAGACATCTGATTTGATTGCCAGTAACAATATTCCATTGGTGCTCTTTTATCCCCCCCTCCCCTTGCATTCCATCTATGGCTTAAGGCTTTTTTCCTAAAGAATTAGCTTATGCATGCCCATATTAAAGCCTGCATGATTTTCACCCTCCACAACAAAGATGCTGTGATTTTTATTTCTCATATTCAGACAGATGTTGCTTCGTGGATAAGTACACATGGCCCCAGAGGCCAGTGAACTATGCATTAAAAAGTAGAAGAAAATGAGAGGGGGATAATTTACCAGAGAGCCCACCTTCTGACATGTTGGCTTTCTCGAACAGCCCCCACTCCAAAGCAAGACAAAGGTGGTCTAAATTCTCTGAATCAAATAGGATCAAGGTCAATATAACAAACCAGGTAATCCATCAACAGCTAATTACATTCTGCTTGCCCAGAAGGAATTCTACATGCAGCCGGGCTATCTTTGGATGGTGGAACACTACCTATCAATCTCCAGCTTCTGGGTCTTGTCACTACCTGACACCCCCGCTGTTCAGAGAACCACTCCCTGGAAAGTTCACCTCATTTTGCTTGATCCGATTATTCAGATGGAGTGTCAGTACCTAAACAGAATAGCTCAGGGCCAAACGAAAGGTGTTTGTGTCATGTAAAGGAGTTTGTAATGGAATAGCCAGTTCTTTAGAGTGGTGGTTGGACAGTGGGGAGTTGTATATTTGCTTTTATACAGAAACCTTTTCTGAATTTGATTGTGGATTAAAAGTGGAGTCTTACAAGCAAGTAGGCACACCTCAGCAGAAATGGTTTGGTTTCTTTGGAGTGACAATAATAACTTTGTAACATAATGATTGGCCCTCTATGCACTGTCTGCGGGGGGTGGGGGGTGGAATCAGGAAAAAGGAGTTAGATAAAATCGCTATAAATTGTTGTGGTGATTCAGAGATTGAATCTGAATTCAAGCTGGATTGGACTTTGTTGGTGTATCTGGTAACTTCTCTCTCTTACATCATGGATAATATAATAATATTAGAATTGGAGCTGTCAGACAAACTATGTTTTAATAGTCAGGATCTTAACAAAGTCTTTTTTATATTATGGATGTATGTTCTGTATTATTTTATCAATATTATTGCCTAATAAGAGTCTGACATGGCCTTTGGCTAGAACAATAAACTTATGAACATGAACATGTAATTGGAGCATTCAAATGTTGTGTTGTTTTTAATTTTGTTTCCCAGAAAATCCATATTTGAGTTGTTGTTTATCTCATAACTACAGTTATGTTCTTTTGCAAAAATAAAATAACCTGGAACCATGTTGGGGGACAGAGCAGTCGATTGCTACCCACACACTGATTTAAAATTACCAAATTATTTGCTTACTTTTAACTACAGAGCCATCAGAGTTCTTAGGTTAAAAGCTGAATAAAAGTGGTTTGAATGCTAAAGAACCTTTTGCTTTTTGACTGGAAATCCTAACTATTAGGACTAATAGATATATTGGCTAGACACACAAACATTTGCCTGTGATTAGAACATCCATGGGAGTGCTATTATACAAATAGCTCCAACAGGTGTCTTCCTTTAAAGATGTGATCTAAAATTTGCTCCCCACCATATTACTCCTTTTTGCAGAGCCATGACCAGTAGTGGTCACTGTAACTACCCTTGCTTTCTATATATGCAATATGCAGATGCTGTAGCAGGTTTTTCATCAAAAGCAGTCTGAATCTTTGAGGCTGGAAATATATGCTTGGCAGAATCTTGGTTCTTTGACATATAGTTGTGAATGGAGGAGGTGATTTTCCGGGGGAAATTACTGTGAGATAGTGCTTAGATTTCTTCAGATGCTTTCCCTTTAATGAGATGGGAGTTCCATAAATATGATTCCAGAGAAGCAAGTGTGATAGCCTGGACCTCTTCTGAACCAAGGTTGGACTCTTTTAGGTACCAAGGCTTTGTGCAAATGTTCTGTTTAAGCATCCACTGTTTATATGTGAGGGAAGAGAATGGGGACTTTGCAAGGAGTCATTTCCTAGGCTCTGTCCAGCCACCAATCTCCACTGTGCGTCTCCTGGCCTTACTTTAAAGCTTTCCACTTCCAGATAGCTTCTGGATGTGCAAAGTTTTAATCCCAGTCCAACTGACAACTTGCCCTTGCTTCACAGAAACTGGACTGGAAGTGTTTAGTTTGTGATTCAAGGACCACCCCCACCACCCCCTTGGGGATAAGAAAGACACAAGGACACAGTATATAAGGTTAATGGGCTAGAAAAGGCCACAACTTTATTGATTACAGCATGTGAGAGCTTGACTCCACCCCCTCAGGGAGGGGTGAGTCTAACAAGGGTTAGCCACCAGTAGGGGGAGCCTGTTGATGCAAATACAACTGTCACCGGGGGTTGTGCCATGGCCCCCAGCCACCAGCAGGGCATCGGACAGGATCCACGACCGCTGGATTCCTTTAACGGAATACCCGTAAAGTGAAGGGGTAGGCGATGGCCACACCCTGCCCTTCCATACACCGACAGCATATTCTAATGCCTAACCGCCACCCAAGCCAAAGAGGCTCGCCGCCAATACCCTCACAGCTGCAACCAATCCCTAAGGCTTCTGAGGATGTCGGCCAGCTATATATCATTGCCATGATCTGAAAGATGAACACTGTCATCCCGGAACAAGGTCTCCTCCCCAATCCGGATGTCAGCATGCGGAATAAACAGGCCATTCATATAACACAATTTACGTGCTACCACGCGATTTAAGAGTTTCCTGGATTTTTCAATGGCCATAGGGTTATGAGAACCCCGCCAAACCCTTCTCTTCAGAAGGGAGAACCAAAACAAAGATGTCCTTGGAAATAGAGCAGCCAACTCATCAAAGTCCTTCTTTATGTCTAACAACAAGTTCACACTCTTTCTGAAAGCCAAATAATTCTCCCCCAGTTGAATGATTAGAATGTTGGGGGGACCAAACGAAGCGGCTTTCGTCTTCAGCCGTGGCATGAGTTCTTCCCAGCGCATGCCACGTCTTGAAAACCAGGAAACTCAAACCCTTGATGGTAGACCCAAATTGGGGGTGAGGCTGCAAACTCTAGACTGCACACGGGCCCAATGGACAATACTGTGGCTGCAGATCCAAACTTGTATGCTGGAGGAAGCTGGGGGCAAAGAAAAGGAGAGGGCAAGTAAGAGATACCGTTATAAATGTTTTATCGAATGTAGCTCTTGTACACATCAGATTTCCAGCGGCCCAACTCTTTGATCCTATCAGCCGGGAAACCCATATGTGACCCGTTGAAACACGGCAGCACAATGAGGGGAAAGAGCTGCCGCGGCCACATTAGAGCGGCTAAACCCCGCCCCCAAGCTTCCCTACAATTGGAAGACTAACTGGGGAGCGTGGTGCGGCAGCAATGACGGCAAGCAGGGGCCGGAATGCCCCCTGCGAAGCACGGGAACGGCTCCAGATCACAACCCCTCCCCTCCAGGAGGAGGAGCGGCTTTCTGAAGCAACTGAACATTCTCTGCCACCACCATAGCACCCAAACTAATCAGTGACAGAACCCCCTTCACCACAAGCACAATGCTATATTGATAGGAAAGGAAACGAATAAGGGATATGCCAAGAAACACCACGAAATGCGGAGAAGTTCAAATTGAATTGTTAGATGGCAATATCAGAATTGCCTTGACTCTCAGTTTGTTATCTTTGGGGGGAGGGGGCAGATGAGTGAAGAGGACTTCTATCCAAAGAAGTATGTGTTTGTGTGAAAAAGTGGCTTTTAAAATAAATGATGCATTAAGTCAAGCCTGAGATGTGATGCACTACAGTGTGAACTTTTAAAAGCATTCATTTGTTGCATTTATATAGAGCCACACACTATGTATTTCTTTTTTGTTTATTGCCTCATGCCGCAAATATTCCCCCTCTCAGCCACATGCAGGAAAACATACTGGTGCTGCTATTTAAATAGGCTAATAAAAACAACATTCAGTCATTTGGAACTGAAATATTCATGAGCTACTCAGGGAACAATGAAACTCAACTGCCTTAGCTGTCCTAGAGGAACAAAAGTCAGGGGAACATAACGGTAAATACAAACCATTCTACTGCATCTTAAATTTTTGCCGTTTCCTTTCCTTTCTTCTTATCCTCCTTTTAGCTGAGAGTGTGTTTCCACCTTAAACTTGGGCAAGGGAATTGGTGTGCTTGTAGGGATCTGAATGTGGCATCCAAGGAGGGCTGCCAAGCCACTTTCTTTTCCTTGGCAAGGGTAGCTATGCCTTTATCTGCCACAGGGCAGATAGACATTCTACTGTTGCATGCTTTCTAATATAAGATGATGTTCAGAAAACTTCACTTTCAGAATTATTCTTATGTAGCTGCTGCAGATAAAACAACCTTTTTGGAAGTAGCAGCACTAACTCTCAAACAAAATCCCATTTCCTCCAATGATTCTTTATGATCTCAACCTTTTTTAAAAATAGTTTGCAGTCCATATTGTTTGCAAAGGCATTTTGAGGGAGTGGGGCTTCTTCGTAAGGGCAACAATCAGTCCCTCTATAAAAGCTCCCAAGACTTCCCTTAATCCCTAGGCAACTCCTTTCCTACACCTATCCATGAAAATTAATGGGTTCTTTCCCAGCTTCCCATTGAAATCAAGCAAAGTACCCAAAAATGCTGCAAAAGTAAATACAGCATATGCATATGGAAATTGTATAAAACATGCAATGCATAAAAATACAGGTTATGTTACTAAACACAGAACAGCATAAATGACATGAATCACCTTGCCTGGGTTTCCGTGCTTCTGTCTCCTAGACCTGGGTATCCTGAAGTTCTCTAAGGCCAACTGATGGTCTCCTCAATAGCCAACAGTGTGAGTTTCTTCACTTCTGACCTTCACATAAAGTAGGGAAGATGAGAAATATGCCCTCTTAGGTGGACTGATGTCATATGTTCCTTGTCATATGTTCCCATGTCATATGGGCATGTTCACTTCATAGGCATGCTGTTCTCATCAGTAAGTTACTATTAGAGTTGCCAAGTCCTCACCTAAAGCCAGTACCTATGCCTTAAATTGGGGCTAGTTAACCTTTTGCCTTCTTGATTTTGCTGAACTTCAATTCACATCATCCATGACTTTGTAAGCCATTTAAAAGGTTATTTATTACCATCAAGTGCCATATACATTTTTGTTAAATCTTGATCATGCCAGCTGTAGCTAATGAGAGCTGGAGTCCAATGGCACCTTGAGGGCCACAGGTTAACCATTCCTGCCTTAAATGTTCTTAGACCCCCACTCACTAAACCCATTCCTTCACTGATAACGTCGCCTTTTTGTGAATCATTATCATAACAGCCTTGACTACAGCAGGTGGTGGAGGGCTTGCAAGAACTAGGTGGAGGAATGTCAAGAATACTACGCTGGTTCAACCCTGTTTTGAAGACAAAGAGCAGCAAAATGTATAAATGCCTGCTGTGGTTGATAGCCAGATACATTTCTGAAGAAAGCTGGAGGCATTTTCCTGAGCTGGCAGCACAAAAAAATAAATCTGTTTCTTTCTCTACCATCTTTCTGTGCTTGGGCCCGTTTCAACATTTACTTTTATGGTGATAAAGATCACAAATGATTCAATGTCTATAGAGGTCTTAGAGGTGTGCTTCCATGTGCATTTTCATGTGTATGTTCACTAAACCTTACCTCTCCAATTTTTCACTTCATTCCCTGGCAAATTTCAGATAGAGTTTTGAGTAGTGAATGGGCTTACTGTAAAACGCAGAAGGCCCAAAAGCCATGCTGAATGCACAGCCACTTTGATAAGAGACATGCTGAATTTGGTGCCAGATGTATGACAGAGGTACTACATGAAGAATGCAAAAGTTGGAACATTTAAGGGTTTTATTCTCCACAAAAGGGGTTACCGCACACATAAGTTCCCATTATGTGAAAACAAGATGATAGTCACTGCCTGCCAAGCTGCAACATCTTTAAGTTTGCCATTTTGGCCTATGTTAGGTGCACCACAGAAGGCCGTTGCTGGCATTTCTTCAACACTGAAAAGGAGATAGAAAAACATTTTTAATTGTAGACAAATGTTTTGAAACACCTTTCCACAAAACAGACAGAGCAAATCAGAGGCAGCTGCAAATTTCTGAAACCACTTCAGTCTGGAAATTGACGAGACTTCAGGTTGAATGCACCCTTCCGTTATTTCACTGTGTATGCAACTGGACCAAATGGGTATTCATACATTTATTCATTTGCCTGGCTTCCATTGGATGGTACTACCTGCAAGCAGTGAAAGCTGTTCTAGGGAGGCAGTTTGTGGTGAAGTGCAAGGACAGTTGGGGGAAAAGCAAAAACACCTCGGCTGGAGATTAGTTTGCACCACTTTTCTTCACTTTTGTTGTTCATGCTTGTTTATCTGATGAGGAGATTTATATACATAATTCAAACCAGTAGTCTTAGCAAAATAAAAGAAGTTTTACAGTATAATAACCAAGTGTTATTAGTGAAGATTATAGTAGAGTAATTTCAACTCTTCTTTAATAATCACGAACAATTTGCAAATTACAAAAATTGTTGATTTGATCAAATATTTGCTGCACATCTTCAGCTTTATTTAAGTAAAGCGTATTTCCTAGTGAGAAAATAATCAAATTGCTCTCCTCTTTGGGACTTTCTTTTTACAAGTGCCCAGGATTTGTAGTTTAAAACACTTCATTCAATACAGGATGGTCCTTGTCCAGCATTCTTTAAAAATGCTTTCTACCAAAGTCTTATCTGTCCTTTACAGTCCAAAGCAATGTGAGAGGATGCAGGTGCTCCATCTATTCTTTCCCACTAGCTATTTTATAAACATTCCACAACCACCTGTAAAACGGTGAAGGCAAAGTCCTCCTTGCTAAAGCATATAGGGCAGTAGGGTGGATGAACAAATTGATGTAACATACATAAGCAGCATCCTTTTTCAATAGTGCTACAGGTTGACTGCTGACAATGCTAATGTAATGTAGAGAACAAAGGGCTGTTTTCAATGTAAGTTTTACTCAAGAGAAGACCCATTGAAAATTATGAACATGCCTAACAGGCCCATTAATTTTAATGGTTCTACTCTAACAAGAAATAACATTGAATACAACCCAGAGTTATTGCGTAAAGCATAAATCTTCCTTTTTAATATATTTTTTATTGATTTTCCAATATCATTTCAATAGCAGCCTCAATATAACAATACCAATTTTACCCAATTAATACAATTATTAATGCCAAGTATTCAAATGTCAAATTATACAATTAAACTGGCTCCCTCATATGCTAGAGTTGATGAGTTCATTCTTCTACTTTTTTATGTGTTCCAAAATTTTAATAATTTCCATTCCATTCTGATATAATCATCCCTTATATAACAGCTACAATCTTGTGATTTCTATTCGTGCTGGTATATTAAATGATTTATAATGTTTCATGTGATGAACTTTAGCTGTAATCCTTATTCTTTCCTGCATGTGACAGTTTTTTCCATGATGTTTTCTCATCCATATATGATGTTGTATCCTTCATTCCTGCAACTATTGTTGATGGGAGAAACAGTTTCCAAAAGTCATTGCATTGCTTCGTCCTGTGATTCGGCTTCCAGTAAACAAGCCATCTTCACCATTTTTCCAGCCTAGGAAGAACGGTGTGAATCCAGCCTGCAGATAGTTAATCCAAAAACTTGCATTCCCACAGCTGATAGACTCCTTTCCTCCCTGAACCTGATTTATGGCCATTTGTTCTTATCTCGAACATATTCCTTTGTAAATAATGGAGGTTGGGGAGGATTTTGCTCTATATTTTCAAAGCATAGCGTTTCTCCCTCCCTTCCCTCTCAGTTCCTTTCTCTCACACACACAGTTCCAATTTTGTTTAATTTTGTATTCTATTCCAATTTCCTCCATCCTCACATATTTTTTAACAAGATTTGCATTCCAGAGAGGGTTGCCATATCATAAATGTAGAGAAAAACTTTAAATAAGCAAACTGTGGGCTCCCCTCCCCCCATCGTCTCTTTCACCAAATGAAATCCACTCTCAATCCAAACCTTTTACATCCTTGCAGCTGGGTCGTTTTTGCAGTTTCTTATCTCATTGTCTATAGCATGCGCCTGTAGTTTACTTCAGTTAAAATCCAATTACCAGGATAACCTGTGCTTCCAGAACAGAATTGCTGTAGGGATCAGGGATCATGGTAGCTGGAATGCTCCATGCACCCAGTGCCTTTGTCTGCCCTCGCATTCCATGGGGAAGCAAGTGCCAGACAGCCAGGCAAACTGTAGGTGAGAGCTTCTTCCAACCAAAGAGGAATGCAGATAATGAAATTCCCCCATCATTATCTGATTATATCTGTCTGTCTCTCTACCATGGTGTTGGGAGAAACTCCATTCCTGGCACAATGGAAACAGGAAACCACGTAAAACAGAAATCTTAAAGAGATGCAATCCTAAGAATGTTTGGCTCAAAGTTTTTGTTGAAACCACTTGGAATTTGCTTCCAAGTAAATGTTTGGTAGATTGTAAAGCCATTATCTTTTAGGTAGATCTATGGAACTTCCAACCCTATTTCTGTATAATTTATTTGAAATATATATTTTTATTTTTATTTCTAAAATAGAAAAAATACACAAGAAAACATCAAGAGAGTTACATCATGTAGTTACAAACAGAAGGTAATGACATATTTTTCCTTGTTACATTTAGTTAGGCATATATGTAAGATTCATTGGCAACTTGGAGATTTTCTGTATGTTGCATTATAATAATGCAATTTGTGCTTCCTATGTAGTCCAGCATTTGGGGAAAAGTTTGATAAATGTTGCTACATATGTTCCTGGTTTATATATAATAACCAAATATTATAACTTTGCCTTTAGCTACCTTAAGTTGGTAAGCCAATTCTTCTGCTGTGGCTATTTGCCATAGTTCAGTGTACCAAGAGTTTGATGTCAAAAGTTCTGCAGTTTTACAATTTTTAGTTATTACTCTGCAGGCAGTCATCAACACTATTAGTTCCTTAGTTGTCACTTTCTCAATTTGTTCCTCCCAAATTGTTGAAAAAGCTAGTTTGGCATATACAGTTTGATGTGTAATGTTTCCATTTATTCACATACCATATTCGAAAAGCATATGGTTGTGTGTGTGTATATATATATATATTAAAAACAAAACCTTATTACTACTCACAAGTAAGTAGCATCATGACTGCAATGTAGTACCATTCACGAGAAAGTGGTTTCATGATTGATTTTCTAGTTTGGCTGCATGGTGCTTTCTTGCACTTTCTACACCTAGTCCACAAAATAAGAACTGTCTGGTCAAGGTCTTAGAGATTTAAAATGGTCCATAGGCACTTTCTTGTCATTGTAGATGAGTTCCTACATGGCAAGAATCTTCCTGTAGGGCAGGTGGAATTATGAGATATCAGACTAGTATGCTAAGGAAACAGGCATTTGTCCTACACCACATATCATTTGGCTGATCCATCCTCTATCATGATTCATACTTTGTCCATTGCAATGGGAATTTGTCTAATGGCTGACACCACACAAATCAAGATGGCTGACTGCCAAGGTTCCTATAAAACCACAATCATTCTGTGCAATGCCTGCAAATAAATAATCTCTCCCAATCTAAACACAAGTTGCAGCATCACTGTCTGGGAAATGTCTAAGGTATAATATGTAAGGACCTAGAAAAATCTAACTGGCTTGGTTCACAAATCTTCCACAGTGTTTAAAAATGAAGCATGTAAGCAGGTTTATGTTTACCACAAAAGTCAAAGCCTGCTTTATGGTATCAGCATCCTAGAGATTGTTCAGCCACACAAAACCACCACCGAATTCCTATTAACTAAGGCTGCACTCCTATGCACAATGATTAAGGAGTAAGTCCCACTAATTTCAGGGACTTACTTCCAAGTTACCATTTTAGGATTGTGTTTTAAGCATATCATAAATAGGGATCAGTTCACATTTAAAGGTGAACTTTCCTAATTCACACTTACTGAAACAAACACACAATCTGAACTCATCCACTATAGTCTTTGGAATTTGCAATTCCCTGAATTTTTCAATGCACTTATCCAGCCTAAAAACTTGTTTAAAAATGCATATGCTAGTGCTTGCAAATGCATACATCAGTTAAACACACACATGTGCATTATATTTGGGGATAAAGCCTTGAGTGGTTTCTCCCAGGTGAGGGGTCATTGGGAAACTCATGGACTATAAAGCCCAGGAGCAGGTGACAGGCTTCTTAAGATGACCCTGGTTCTGATTTTGTCCTAATCCATATTTGCCACATGCACCCTCCCTTCACACTGTGGCCTTCATTTGTCACTGTTGGGAGACTGAATAGGAATTAGGGGGAGTTGTTGTTGGCCTTTGGGGCTCCCTCCCCCCCCCACTTCAGTGATTCTAATTGGCTTTGGTGTGGCATGAGTATTTGCTGATTGGCAATAGTCTGGACAAGTGAGGGAATTTTGAGGAAGAGGTGGGTTTAAATACCTGAGGCCTCACTGAATTAAGGGCGCTGTTCAGTCACCGCCCACCACCTTTGCAGTCAGTGGTCCTTGAGGGTGCCTTTTAGTGTTGGCATGCACACCTTGGTGAATGCTGGACAGTGGGGCCAGGTGTAGCCTTATTAGACTTTACCGATTGGTGGGCTCTGCGTTGCTCCCGGATGGGAGGAAGGAAGTCAAATGACACTGAGGGTTGGTTCAGAGAAAGAGTTCTTTATTTCTGCTCTCCGGTGCAGCAGAAAGGCACTTGCGTGGTCAGTCCACAGCAAGTCCAAAGAAATGAGAAATGTCATGCAGTATATATATCCTCCAGGCATCCTCTCCCTCCTTCCCCAGGAATCCAACCACATCAGCCTATACATGCAGGTTGACATCACATATGTTCCTGCTCCGGTATTCTTAACCATAAAAGGGTATTCCTTCCTGCACTTCTGACCATAAAAGGGTATTCCTGTTCTTATACTCTTATCTTGGAGCAAGAGGTCACCAACTCCAAGAACACACTCTGGCACTGTTCCCGGACTAGGTCTGTGCGTCTTTGTGGTCTTTGTGGTCAGGACGTAAGATAAGGTACAGACGTGTCTTCCCTGTTCTACTGGTACAGTCAAGGCCATCCTTGCCATCACAAACTGATAAAGGAGAGGGCTCTGAGCACTTGTCTATACAGCCAGGTTTTTGTTTATACATTGACTCAGAGCTCAAGTTAATGGATTTTAGCTAAGGAAAAATAGGGATTTTGGTGCCTATTTCAAACTGCCTGCACAGTTAGTTTTGGGTTTGGGAAACCCATTTCTTCACAGGGTATCAGGTTGACATACTCAAGGTTTGCATAGCTGTGTGGACCCATACTGTGTATGTAAACATGCCCAGAAATGGGGCGAGATTTAATCCTGCCTTATTACACAACCTCACGAGCCCAGACTCATAAGAACATAAGAAGAGCCTCCTGGATCAGGTCAATGACCCATCTAGTCGAGCATCCTGTTTTCACAGCATCCACCCAAGTGCCTTTATGAAATCCTTATGCAGGGACCGAGCATAAGAGCGCTCTCCCCTCTGTGGTTTCCAGCAACTGGTATTCAGACTCTGGTTAATCTATCTGGCTTGCAGGCCTTCTAATCAGTTACATTTATCAACAACAATAACTTTTAGCACTTAATTTGTGTCTCAAGCCTTCTTCATTCGTGTGCTAGCAGAATCGAGACCAGGGTGCTTTGGAGAAAATACTCATGAGAATAACTTCAGAGGCTGAAAATAACATCCAGAAATGCCTTTCAAAGTACCAGCCATGCAATTACTGTAAAGGTGAAAACAAGCCCTTCAAAGTGCCATTTCAAAATATATAAAATTACTCTGTGTTCATCAGATTACAACAGATGGCAACATATTTTATGCAGCTGAACTAGGTGGCATTCTGCTAGCCTGCTGCAGTTGGCTATAAAGGTAATAGAGATTGCAGCAAAAATATGGTGATTGGATAATGAGTTTGTACTCGAAGATGTGTGTTTTCCAACTATAATGGAGGTCAGCTACTGATCTGTGTTATGGATCTGGTTTTAATAATTTGTTTAATCAAGCTGCAAGGGTTTGCTGCTATTCTGAAATGTTAAAGAGGAACATTAGATGATAGTAACTCTCAATACTTGCAAACGGCTTCCAATCTCCATAGTTTACAGAAGTAATTATTTATATCAGCTATACCCGTCTGCTCAGATGGAATCAAACTGGGTAATATAAAATGTTAAGTGACTTTGTAATTTTTATCCAAGTTCTTTGCCCTAGGATACATATTTCTATTGAAGTTTAAATCAAATTCCTATAACTAAGAGCTATGAGCATTTTAGAAAGAGAGGCTTTTAGATTCCAGGCCTTGTTCTGCACAGAGACACCATAATTTTTCACAGTTTCTTCTATTTCGATCCAGTAACGACTTTTTTTCCATTGGCAAAAAAGTGAAAGATAATCAACCCAGATTTATCACATCTTGTTATTCCAAGGAGTATCTGACACTCCTGTGTGTGACACATTAGACCAAGGTTTTTCCCCCTCATTTATTCTCTGTCATTGCTAATATATTAATTTTTGAAATAGTATTGCTTTTCTATTCAACTAAAATCTATACTATATTATGCTCATTACTTACCAAGCAATGTGTTCTATATTTATTACATATAAGCAATGCTAGAGCAAAATGAACAATTATACTGCAAACAATTCAGTCTCATATTTTCACTGGTATACCAAATTTAAGAACCTCCCCATCACCTCCAGTTTACAAAGGCATTTACTCGGTGGATAGTAAAACATCCAGGAACGAGTCCCCGTGCATAAAAAAGAAAGAAAATTGGAAGGACATGACCCCCAATTGATTGAACTAGCAGCAAATGTCCTATGTAAACTTTAATTTCAGACTCACATTCTGTCACCTCTAAGCTTCAATACCCATCAACAAGGCAACAAGTATGGCTGCCTTGTTCCATGCCCAATAAGCACAGGACACATTTGTCCAGCAGTGCTCTTCCCCATAGATTGCGATAAAACGCAATGATACCTCTAGTTACGAACTTAATTTATTCCAGAGGTCCGTTCTTAACCTGAAACTGTTCTTAACCTGAGGTGCGCTTTCTCTAATGGGGCCTCTTGCTGCTGCTGTGCCACCAGCACACGATTTCCGTTCTCATCCTGGGGCAAAGTTCTCAACTCAAGGTACCGGTAACTACTTCCAGGTTAGCAGAGTTTGTAACCTCAAGTGTTTGTAACCTGAGGTGTTTGTAACTCAAGGTACCACTGTACTGGACAAGGTTTTGTCCAGTATTTTGTTTGCGTAGTGGGCTCATGGGAAAAAGCTGTCCCATGAGTCCTTGCAAAAGGGAGGGAAAAGCCTATATAAGGCTTCTTCCAGAGCTTCTCACCCTCTCTGGTTAAAGCCTTCACTTTGGGCAATTAAGCCCTGGTGTGTACATTTGAGATACCAACTTTTTTTTCTGAGGAGTGGTCCTACATGTCTGAAATCAGTGTGGATAAGAGTCCCAATCTCTTTTTCCAGCAAGGTACAGATGTCGTAAAAATAGGGGGGGGGGGAATATAATGGGTTTAGCAAAACCTCATACTTGATGCAGTTTCTTAATAAGAAAGCAACATGAATAAGTTATTTAACATGGGAAATATCAATCCATGCAGATTTTATTGAATTTGTAACAAGATCAAAAATATGCCCTAAATCATTGTTATGGTAATTATTCTCAACGGGACCTGTCTTTGGTTTTAAAGGTAATAATAAAGACTCCTAAGAGGTAGAGTAATTACACTTAACTGCTGTGATTAAAAATATATAATTCTGCAGCTTTGTAAGTAAGACTGCTTCAAGAATTACATAACCAGTGATATATAAATAGTTTCAACTATAGCCCACTGGTATATTCAGTGTGACTTTAGTTGCTGGTGTGGTTACCCCACCTGGGGTAATTACAAATTAACAATACTAGGAGATTAAATCCTTCTAGCTGTGAAAAGCATTGGACAACAAAATGACTTCCTATAGTGGTTTTAAAATGAGACAAAGGCCAGTTCAAAACTATCAGAATTTTGCTGGTTTAATTCACTTGCATGCTAGCTTAGTTTAGGTTGTGCAAGTCCACTTATCCTTACATAGTTCTGTGGCTTTGTGGGCCGATGTCACCTCTCCTGTTGTGAACCAACTCAGCCTCTGGTCATTGGGGCTGCCCAGCCAGGGAGAAGGCTTATTGCTTGCCAGCAGATTGGCCCAAGGCAGGTCTCCCTTTGGGGGCAGGCCTGACGAAGCTCCCTCACGTCCACTTCCAGGGCATTTAAGGCAGCCTGCCCTGGCCCCAATGCTCAGTTCTTTGTCAGATCACCCCACCCTTTTTGTTTAAGGTCTTGTGTCATTTGTCTGGGTCTTGTGTAATTTGACCTTGCTATGGCTAGGTTGGTCAACAGCTTTGGGGCTGGGCAGGAATTTGTCCATGAGGCCAATTGGCTCCAGTCTGATGCTTTTGCCAACCTCATAGCAATCATCACAATTTTGGTGGTTTAGGCATTGGGTAAAGCTTAGTCTGCCTGCCCCTCCAAATGATAGGGTACCCTGCTAAAGGGATCTGGGTGGGGTTGCTTCTGTCCATATGCCAAGGCAAGGGCTTGGGCCACAACACTCTTTAAGGTGGTGATCCCTGTGGGGGTCCACCTATTTGATGTAAGTCTTAGAACTCCCCCAGATTCACTTCTGGCAAGTGGGTCAGGTGTCAATGGTTATGCCCAGTGCCTATGCCAAAACTCTTACATCTGCAACCAATAAAGCTGTGGCCTTATTTGACCAAATAAGCTGTGTTGTATCTGGTTCTTCCTCTAGTCAAAGGGTGGGTGGGTGTATAGAGCCTTAGCATGCATTAAAGTGGATTTTTTTGTTCTGTAGCTGAGTAAATGTGCATGTATAACACATCCAGCCAGAGTATTCTGAAATATAATTTCATGAAACGCACCCTATTTATTATTTTTATCCATGCTTTTCAGGGCACAATGCAAAATATAATCAGATATATTTCATAACTTCTGTCCAAAGCAAACAAGGCTATGAAGCATTTCCTTTGGGTGAAGCCAGTTGATTTTGTCCTAGAGGATTATTAAGATATAATTTTGATCAGATATATCTTCCAAGGCAGAAACTGAAAAAATAAATAAATCTACTTGTCAACAGTTCAATGCCATACTACATCTTTAAACACTAATGACCAGAATCACATGAAGTGGGTCTTATACTTAAATACTGTGCACCATAATGATCACTACTAAATTCTGATATTCACTTTCTTGTGATGTTATACCAACAATGTCAAGGGGAACTGCAAGGAGTGAATTGTCACTATTCCTTAGCAAAGATTCTCACAGGCTCCTTATCACCGAGACCACAGAATTGTAATACATTCTAATTCAACTAGTTATCTGAACTCAGTATTTTAATTCTACATCTACTGATGCCATTCTTACAGCAGAACATGGATGTCAGATTGTTCTGCTCAAATAAAACAATCTACTAAATGGATGTCGTGCAAAAAAAAGCAATTAAGTAAAAAGTTACAGAAGCTCTATTCAAAAGAACGATAATGCTCAAATTTGATTGGTGCACTAGAGTTATCTCGTGTCACTTTCCCCTTCTCCCAGTCTTATTTTTCTAAGAAAAAATATCTGATTTTCAAGGTACCACTTGCCCAAATCAGCTCCTCATTCTTAATTTAGGGTTCAATAGTTTTATGAGACTTTAAAAAAGAAGACGATGATGATCAAGGGTGGCAACTGTGGTTTTTTCCAAACCATCATAGGAGAACCCTTTTGTCATTTGCTCATTAGATAAGAAAGAAGGCTGTTCAATAATAAAAAAGCAAGATAAGTTATCATTTACATTGTCACTCCCAGGAGGCATTTTCCAAGAATTTTCAGAGAAATAAATTAGAAATATACCTGTAGAACTGGAGAATCTGTTTGAGCATGACAATGCAGTGGGTCATAGAATCGTAGAACTGTAGAGTTGGAAGGAGCTCTAAGGATCATCTAGTCCACTGCAATGTAGGAATATGCAACTGTCCCATATGGGGATTGAATCTGCAACCTTGTCATCAGCACCACACTCTAACCTACTGAGCTATCCAGGCTGACATTAAACCTGGTCTTAAAAGGCACAAATGCGGGGCGGGGGAAGCATAATAATAGTATTAAAGAACTAGTCTAGCAACCCATTCTCGCAGAGGCCAACCAGATGCTGATAGGAAGCCATAAAGTATTTTTGCATCTGCTTTGTTAGAATATGCAGCTGAAGTGAGGGACATGAGGCAGGAGTTGATAATGCAGGTGAGCTGCGCACAGGTGGGCTGCATACGAGCTGCTGGCCAGCCCTGTGGAGCCTCCTTTTATTGACACAAATATGCAAGCCAGGGAGATACATTTTGGGCTGTGATCATGGGGTGGTACAAAGTTATTTTGGCACCTGTTTCCACTGCATCATTTTCCCCTTGCACAGTGTATGACGAAGGAGACAAAAAGTCTCAGGGACAAAGGTTACAGACAGGGCACCGCAGACTACTGAGACCGCAAAAGGTTAGACAGAGGGAACGATGTTCAGACAGCTGTGGCTTTGTCTGTGAGGGGGTGTGTGCTCTGCACCCCAAGGTCACGCGTGCAGGCAGGCTGAGGCTGCCTGCGGGTGGAGAGTGTGCTCCCTCCGGACCCCACTCCCCACTCCACAATCATCCCTACATGCAACTACAGAACTATATAGAATTAGTTTCACAGCTTTACTGGAAGCAGTCTTAAAACTGGTTACAAAGAGTTAAACATTACAAGAAACACATCACAATCAAGCAGTGTGGTTCGGTCTTCTTTTTAGTCCTTAACGCAGTTCAGTAAACTTTTCTTCTCTCTGGTTCCAGAGAGAGATCCTAAGCTTGTTAATCATCATGCTACTATTACTGGCCATCTCTGTATTCTCAGGTTTCAGCTTCCTGCTGTGAGATATCTGCAGCTCTGGTTTCTGGCGATGAGTAGTCTAACACAGTGAAACTGAAAAACACCAGACTTCTACATTCACCTTGAGTGCAACCTGTCACTTAATGCAAACTTTTTTGCTCTGCAAATGCAAACCTTTACATGAGTTTTAACTTCAATGCATGCAGACATTGCATTTTATGCATATCTTTAATATGTTTCGCTCCCCACCATCACCATGATGCAAGGAATCAAGCATCTAGACATATTATAAGAATATAGAGAGATGCTTGAGAGTGCTCACCACCATAGCCTCTGCTCAATACTCACCCCCACAACTGAATTTGCAAACCGTGTCCAATGGTTTCAATTCCAAAATTTGCTAAATTCTGAGGACAACCTCCAAGAAACACTAGAGTGATCTCATATACCTATCGGAGGCACATCCACAGAACCTGCCCTTAGCCCCATGAATCAGCAGCTGACTAATTCCATGCTTCAGTGGGGGTGGATGGGAGCTGCTGCTTCAGGGGAAAAATGGACTGAGGAATCCTGGGGCAGTGACAGTCTTTAAAGCTGCCTGTGTACCTCTTCCTATTGGTGGACACACCCTGCTCAAAACCTTTTTGTCAGCTTTTCAGTTCCAATCCATGCATGGAGGAGCAGAAACAATCCCATATCTGCCCTAAGCAATAGGCTGGAGGAGCACCAACCCTAAATACATTTACTTAGAAGTAAGTCTCATTGAGTTCAACAAGGTTTACTCTCAGGAAGTATGTATGAGGTTGCATTCTAAGAATGGCAGCTGGACAGTCCTATCTAATTTTAATTTGAACAACAACAAGCTAAAGAAAACATCATCATTCCTGTCAAGCAGGCCTAGATGAGTATCTTGCCATTTTTTTCACATCTACTTTAAATTCTTTCTTTCCCCTCAAAAATTAATAACAATTAATTGATTGAGAGATAAAAATCAAGAGTGTTGCATGATAAATGAGGTGAGTTATTGCTAATTATTATAAAAGTTAAAAAATCACAAAAGTGTTCTCTTCAGGTGCTAATTTTAATACTTGAATGAAATTAATAAGACTCTTGATAAAACAGCGGGATATCTTTAGATTACACAAGTAATCAGCAAGAAAATTTATTGTGGTTTTCTGAAGCATGAAATGTTTGTGTAATGTATGCAAAAGTGGTACTTTATTCTCTGCAGTGAACAATTCTGAGTCCTCATAATAGAAAAATATTTAATAGTTTGAAAACTCTCGAGGCATAGTTTTTAAAAGTTGCTCAAGTGCAGTTAATTTGACTCAATACAAACGAACACTGCAAAAAGGACCGCCTCATTTAAAAGTACTTTAGGGCCCCATTGATTAAAATAATTATATAAGGTTAAACTCAAAACATGAAGACAATGAGAAAGTAAAGTCAATGCCTAGAGAGTTGAAATTTTGAGAAATAACATTTGCAGATGGGATTTTGAACGGTAGACTAATTTGAAATCCAAAAACCTTCTTCATTAAGAAAAAATTCCCAAAGCTGCATCCAGGCAAGTGGTAAATTTAACTTCTAGAAGTAAAATATACTAAATGATATCTTCTATTTCATGCATATGTGCCCACTCATGCTCCTTAAGGAGTCACTTCCTTTAAAGTTTTAATGGAATTCAGAAAGTATGGTTGTTTTAATATTATAGTTAGTGTGCGTGGATATATGGACCTTTTTTCAGAAAGTGCAGGACAACATATATCAGGCATTAGTAGAAAATGATGGCAAAGTTTAGAGAGATCATAGTGCAGATAATAATTTGAATTTAGTGATTTTAGTTACATAAATTATATCTAAGCCCCAAGTTTCAGAAATGTCTCAAAAACTGATTGCTGTTTCCTGCAGCACTATCTCTTCTCAGTATCACCACACAGAAATGGCCAAAATCTCTGCTATTAGATTTCATTGTGGAAGTCAGCTCACATTTACTTGTTCTCAATGCTTCACACTCAACATTTATTGATGTGTGTAGTTAACTCTGTTTGATGTGTTTGTTTGGGCTTAAATAGGTCAATGGAGTGGCAGTTCTACTAGCTCAGATACAGAGTGAGAGGATTCATCCATTGATTGGTTTCCTACGTTACAATGGCTACAATAACAAATGGATCATGGCTGTAGCCTGTCCTCCACCATTGGTGGAGCTGTCTCATCCCAGTTTAGATTTAAATTTAAGAACCCCCCACCCTTATTTTTTCTTTTTTCTTCATAACAGAAACTTCTATACCCCTCTTATCCTGACCAAAAGTCTATGTGGCTAACCTGTTGCTTTCTAGAGGTTGTTGAGACTCCACTTCACTTCAGCCCCAGCCAGCCTGTATGTCCAAAAGGCAGGGATGGTAGAAGTAGAAGACCAACAACAAGTGATCAGCAAAGGGCCTTCCCTTAACCCATTAATTATCAGTGGTTAGTTCAATAAGAACAGACACTCTGAAGTTCAAATGTTTTTATCTGTTTGTATTGAATACTATTCTTAAATGAAAGAATAGCTTTCTTACATTGCCTCCTTCCCTTTAACAACCCTGACATGCTCGGCCATCATAGCTAAAGAGGGGGATTTCAATATGCTGCAACCAGAATCATGATAACTGTAATTTTAGAAATACACTCTGAGCCATGGGGAACCTTTGGTAGGTCACAGAGTGAGGCACACTACCAATGGTCTGATTCAATGACGAATAAATCCCATTGATTTCAAGGGGTTTGCTTTACACACAACTGCAAAGCATCCACTGATACCCTTTTAAGATGCTCTAAAAGCACACTCTCATTCTTTAAAGAAAATAGCCCAGTTAAAAAGGTGTCTTTAAAAATGGGAGGTGGTGTTGGATGGTGTGTATCAGTGCTTCATTCAGGAGGGTGGCATGTGCATTGACCCCACCCTTGTTACAGCACTGAAAGGGAATGTTAAGTGCCCCACAGTTCTCCATCTCTCCCTCAACCTCAAATAAATAACTAATAGACGATGGCTTCTGGTACCAGGCCAATTGGCAGACCAACTCTGCACTAGAAAGATATCTGCAAATGTGACATGAAGATGGTCAACATCAACCCTGCCATGTGAGAATCCCTTGTAGACGACAACTGCACTGTGAAGTTGTGTATCCATAGGCAGTGACCAAAGAAGAAATTACCTCTAGGAGGAGGCAGAGAGAAGAAATGGTGCATCTACTGCAGCACAACTAGATGCCTTCATCTGCCCCAGCTGCAACAAGGCATGTCTCTCTGGCATCGGTCCCTACATCCACAGCAGGCACTGCAACATTCCAACATCTTGATCTCACCCCCCTCCATTGTCTCTCAACCAACCAACCAACCAGATGGGTGGGAAGTTCCAAGAACTACACTAGAAATTTAATCCAGGGCTGAAAGACTAAATATGGATAATTTACATGTTTTGCATGTTACAAATGACACATACACACCTTTTAATTTATGCCTTCAGTTCCATTTCATTTTCAATAAATTATGGTGTGTTTATAAGCTTTGGCTAGTTGCCTTTCACCAGCTGAGCATATCTGAGCCTGCCTTGATCAACTAGATACGGTAATTGGTAGCTGAGGTCAGGGGGCAGAAGCAGCACATGCTTTTTCACTGGCTTCTTTATGTCTTGGGAATCCCCCAGTCACCTCCCCCAGCCCCAAATCACCCAGAAAGGATGATACAGCCTCCAGCAAATCCTTTCTGCCGCCACCAGTAACACTTCCCTCAAATTGCCAAAAATCTCCCACTTTTGCTGTTTGTCATTTAAATTTTTTTAAATCAACATAATTAAAGCTTACAATTTGAGGCTTAGGATCTTAAAATCTGAAATCTAGTCTAGTCCTGGAGGAGGGAAAAGGAAGAAATCTCCAGTGAACAAAAGTATATTTTACTGATCTCAGCATGTTGAATTCCAACATGGAAAACGATATTTGGCTGAACAGCATCGTAGACAGCATTTGAGGTTGGTTGCAGGTGTGAGGGTGTTAGCGATGAGCCGTTTAGACCCGAGTGGCAGCTAGGCATTGGGTAAGCCTATTTTTAATGAATGGGAAGTTGTAGCATCCACCTGCCCCTCCTCAATAAGGATATCCTGTTAAAGGAATCTGAGGTATGTGGATCCTGTCTGAAGCCCAGGCATGGGCTAGGGCCATGCCACAACCCCAACAGGGACCCTCAGGGTGCCTCTATTTGATGTTAATCACCCTTCTGGCGATTTACTCTTAGTTTGACTCCCTGCAGATGGGCAGGAGTCAAGATATAGCCTGGTTTCACCCAATCCCTAAGCCAAACCGCTCACATCTGTAACCAATAATGTTGTGGCCTGTTTTAGCCCATAATCCTAAGTACTCGTTTCTGTGTGCTTATTAATCAATGGGGAACTGTGGGGCAGGGGGGCCTTGGCACGCAAATTCAAGGTGCATGGTGCATAAAGCCTTATAGAAGCTTGGTACCAGGATACCTAAATGATTGTTTCACCCCTTACATACCCAACTGATTGCTGTGTCCTGCAAAAAAAGGACCTCCTATGTATTCCATCTTATCAAGAGATCTGTTCTTCACAATATAGGAACAAGGCCTTATGTGGCACCTGCCATTTGGAAATTCCTCTCATTAAATACTAAACAGGCTTCTGTCTTGCTCATTACACCCCTAAAAACTACCTTAGCTCTTCAGTCTGAGCAATTTGTGACTCCAGCAAGCCTTGAAATGCTGCCCACCTACCTGTGCTGCCTCACCTCATTAACTGCCGACTTTAAGGATCCCTTTAATAAATAATATGACTGTGCCTTCAGCCTAGTGGGCGTGATTGTCACTGAGGAAACTGGGCATCCAAAATGTTCATGATCTCTAAAATTATAAACATTAATATTAGGATATGCCCAGCCAATCACTGTATACTTAAGCCATGTGCCAGGGGTATCATTTGAGAAAGATATGTTTTTGAAAATGTATGTAATTATGCCAGAGCAGCACCTTAATCTCCAGCCAGTTTACTGGTTCTACATGCTGAATAGCCCCACTGCAACTAAAATAGTTATTCAATAATCCTACATGTCCATTTTACCCAGCAACAAAAAAACTCTGTATATTGTTCATTGATATTCACAAAATCAATGGCTGCTCCACCTAGGCTAAGTATTGTGATCTAAGTTTTCAGGTGATGGCTATTTTGTACACCAAGGAAACAGTCAGTCACCATTATAAAACATTTGCCTCACCAAATAGCCAGAGAGGTATATATACCAAGACATTAAAATATGTATATAACTGTACTTAATGATTCAGGAAATGTCATCCAACAGCTTGTCAGAGCTTTTCAACAAACAGCAAAATTCAAAAGCAGTGCCGATCTGTTTATGCTTTCATTCAGATACATGTAAAAGAATGCAAAGCATTTAGAAATATAAAGCATCATAGAAAGGAAGCAGGCATTCTAGATAAAAGTACTTAAGATTAATTTAACATGCACAGGATTTCCCAATTAAAACTTTCACATTAGCGCTGCATTTTAAACAGTTAATCTCCTAATGAGACATCCCCAGCAATGAAAAGTGAATTGCAGGATTCAATATGGCCTTGAGGCCTGTATGTGCATCTGGAAATGGCTGTGACTTTTGTAAAAGCTGGATTTATGTGATTTTGTACAGAACATCTGAAATGAAAGAGCTATACTGCCACCTAATGTTATTGGCTCCTTCCTCATGTCACATACATCTGGTTTTATTCATGAAGTAATCTTGCTCGCTTTTACGTGAAAAATTGGAGCTTTGAATAAGGGCCTTTTTACGAGGGCTAGTTGGTTGATGTAGGTTTTGCTATTTGAATACTGAACAGTAACATCCTGGAGAAGAATAAATTAGGGTCACTCTCTCTTCTTCACTTCTCCCCTCTGGAATGTGTTCTTCAATTCTTTCCCATGCCGACTTTCATCTCAGTCACTTCTACGTGATTAAAGGAGGTGCATTAAGGATGAGAACTTCTCTCTTTCCTGTAGGGGCAAATATATATATATATATAATATCTCTGTGTGTCTGATCTACAGGAGCCTGGAAAAGAAAGATGCTGCTCCATGTTCCACAAGTAGAATTCCAATTTATTTCCATGAAGCTGGCTGGACTGCACACAGTGCTGTCATGGCTGTGCAATGCACTTTCACACAAAAATGAAAAAACTAGAAAAGTTATTCATCTCTACTTTTTTGTGTCTTACATCTGTGGCATTTTAGTTTTTTTATTTGGGTAACATACTGAAACAACTTCATTTATTTTTATTTATTTATTTCATTTATTTATTTATTATATATATATATAAATCCTGAACACTTAGAAATTATTTTCCCACTAGCAAAAATAATAATTTAACACAAAGTTTATTGTGTGATACACTTACCATTGTACCATAAAGCCTACATCAAGGTCCTTTTGCAGCTCCAGGTTGCCAAGAAGTGGGAGGCATGTCCAGTTCGGTCTATGAGATGGAGTCTTGCACACAAATATTTTCATAGCCCCCACACTGTTAATAAACTAGGTCTAAAGCAGGGGTGTCAAACTCAAATTCATCGGGGGCCGCATCAGCAGTTTGGTCACCCTCAAAGGGCCGGTTGTATCTGTAGGACTTACAGTACGGGAGAGAAGGGTTCAGGCAGCCGTTGGATCTGTCACATCACAGGATGGCATGCGCTCAATATAAAAACAAGTGGAGGTTTCCTGAATGCATGTAAAGTGGAGGTTTCCTGTGTAGAACAGCCAGCACCGCTAGAGGGCAGATGTTCTCTGGCTTGTAGGCTGCCGCGCATGCACTGAAGAGGCGGCTTTCTTGTGTCAAAAAAAAAAGCGAGAATAAAAGGTGAAGGCTGGTGGCTGGCAGCGGCTACACGGGCCACATGACGAGGTCTGGCGGGCCGGATTCGGCCCGCGGACCTTGTGTTTGACACCCGTGGTCTAAAGGGATACTATGAAGAACAGAGTTAAGAGTTTTGGGCAATGGTTGAACTCCAGTCAAAGGATAAGATCACTGAACATGTGTTTTTAAAGTTCAGCACTAATTTCTGCTGGGTCACATTTGTACTCAAACTTTTCAGCAGTTTGCAAAATTGTTAAATAAAGGTGATGATATCAAAAAATTTGTAAAGTAGGGCTGAGCAAATAGGTCAATATTGGTTTCTCTCAGCTTCTCATTCTTCCAACCTTAAATTAATTCTCCACATTTCCACATCCATTTGTGATATTTTTTAAAAGAAAGTCCTCATGAAAATTCATCAGCACTTTAGTGTATGTATGTAATTTTCCCTAATAAAATGCATGTTTGTGTGCTACTTTATGACCATATGCATTTATATGCACACAATACAATAGTACTATGGTACCTCAGGTTACATACGCTTCAGGTTACATACGCTTCAGGTTACAGACTCCGCTAACCCAGAAATAGTGCTTCAGGTTAAGAACTTTGCTTCAGGATGAGAACAGAAATCGTGCTCTGGCAGTGCGGCGGCAGCAGGAGGCCCCATTAGCTAAAGTGGTGCTTCAGGTTAAGAACCGTTTCAGGTTAAGAACGGACCTCCAGAACGAATTAAGTACTTAACCCGAGGTACCACTGTATATGCATCTTTGTTTATATATGCTGGAGAACTGCATTGCAAAATTCAGGTAAGTGTGAATTTAGAAGGATGGTTGTGTTTCAGTTTACATACTAATATACATACATACAATTACATACAATTTCAAAATATTTTTTTCAGAAAGTATAAATTAGGTAAACTCACCTCTGAATGCAAACTGAATCAAAAAAATTCCTCTATCCATATTGTTGAGAGAGGAGACACAAAAATATTCATTTACAGTATAGACCACCATGTTCCCAGTAGGGATCCAGGAATGTTTTATTTTGTCTCAGTTCCCTACAGAAAATAAAGTTAAAAGAAAGCTTTCAAAAGTTGAAAAAAATGATGAGATATCTGCTGTCACTTACAAGATATGAAAAACCTTGGTGCATGTAGCTGTCATTTTGACAATAAAAAACTTCAAGCTGAAGGTGAGATGCAAAGTCATATATTGACAAAGCAACCTACCTTTCAACCTTGGGAGTAAAATGTGCTCAGTGCTTTCCTGAGATAAGGCTGGAGACAAGAAAAATATGTTAGACTGCAAAACTACCAAAAACATATTTAAAGGCTGAGCATGGGTGCTCTCATGCACCCTTTTGGAGTGGGTGCACCTGACTTTAGATCTCTTCTCTCTTACGAAATTTACTGGGTGGCTTTGGCAAATCTCTGTCTCCAAAGCTAGTTAACTTCACAGAGTTACTGTGAGAACAGTGAATAAACCACATAGCACAGATACACTTGGAATCCAGATCCAGTCCATCTAGTCTCATAGCCAGGGACAAACAGATGCATAAGACAGAAATCCCAAACAGTAAAAGTAACAGGACACAATTTTTCATTCATTTATTTATAGAAGTATTTGTATACTGCCATATTACAGCAACAATGCCTCTAGCAGGAAACACCTTGTGACCTCCCTGCCCAAAATGAAGGTGACCTTGTTGCAGTCCTGAGTGTGAAACAGTGAACTGTCTGCTTCTGCCCTATTTGGCCACATCTCTTCACGTGCTAAAGGTGGACCTACCTCTGCAATCCTCAGATTCTGGATGTATTCACTTCCTTTTCTTTTGTTCCCTTTCTTCTTCTTTATTTTCTTCCTTCTCTTATTCATTTCCCCCCTCATTTCTCTTTTCTAGCTTAGTTTTGCTTTTATTGTAATTTATGCTGAAAACTATAGGATGTGTGGTGGTTAAAGACGGTAGTCTCGTAATCTGGGGAACCGGGTTTGTGCCTCCGCTCCTCCACATGCAGCTGCTGGGTGACCTTGGGCCAGTCACACTTCTTTGAAGTCTCTCAGCCCCACTCACCTCACAGAGTGTTTGTTGTGGGGGAGGAAGGGAAAGGAGAATGTTAGCCACTTTGAGACTCCTTAAAGGGAGTGAAAGGCAGGATATCAAATCCAAACTCCTCCTCCTCTTCTTCTTCTTCTTCTTCTTCTTCTTCTTCTTCTTCTTCTTCCAAGTTCTGAAGCTTTGATGGACTAAGGAACCCTACTTCACAATCTTAGTGCCTTCAGGGTGCTCACTGATCATGCTACCTTTTATTTACTTCCCCACACAGTCCTCACTGTTCTGACATGATTTCATCTCCAATTTACTGGCACCCCCCAATACTAACTGCTACCCTCCCCATGTGGTATAAAGTGTAAACAAGGGGAGCGGGAATCACCCAAAGCTGCCTTCCTTGGCCAGTTTGGTTGACAAGCAAAAATGTCCTCCTCGGTCTTTCCACAACCATCTATATTACATTGTGACCCAGGAACTAGTGAGTGAATGCTGAGACAAGTAACAAAACAGGCCAATCAGTGATTGATGCTATAACTTGGCTAAAATAGTTCACCTATGCCTCATCCTGTCTTGGATTAGATGAAACACTATCCTCCCATCCTTCATTAGTGGAGAGGAGGACCTGTAGCCTTTCAGTATCTGAATATCTGCAGCTATTTCTCATAAACTGAAGTTATTAGACAAAAGAGTACACACTGAATTTTTTTAAAAAAGAAATGTAAATGACTACATCAATCAAGGCAACTAAACCATGACCACAGCTTCCTCACCACATAAAATGTATCTTTTAAAAACTCATAGATTTGTCTCTTAGAAGCTCCTCATGATGTTAGGGGCCTGAAAGACTCATTTTCTTTTCTTTTCTTTTTTACTGTACACCAATGGCTCAAAGAACCTCTAATGCTCATTAAAGAAGGTGACAAAAATCCTGCAGCCATCCCACATTAAGACTATTCAAATATAATTATGCACTGTTGTTGATTGAAATTATGTTGACAAATTTACTCCAGGCAAACAATTCATGCAGCTGCAACAATATACATTTCTAAGAGAAGGCACAGTGTTATAAACTTGCTCGGGCCAAGTGAGTAGTTTATAAAACAGTGAGCATGAAACTGTTAATGGTACTTCACCAGAGGGGTTTTCAGGGAACTCTCCTGCATTATGAGTTGTGAGGAGGCACATAATCACAGTGCTAACACTTGTCTGTTTGCTATCCCCTCACACCACATCTGAGGATTTAGTATTAGTGTGAAGAGGGCCTAAAGATGTGCAGATGCTCAGCCAGTGTCCCTGTTCCTGTGGAGAACCCTTAAGCACGACAAGTATGCAGTAAGAAGTGGGGGATTGGCTAATGGGTGTGATCTTCCACATGCTCACTGAACACATGGGGAAGTTGTCTAAGCACCCCTGTGATAGCTGTATCTACTGAATCTTTACTTGGCATTTGCAATAAAGCCTCCCGAACTCACTTGAATGTACTTTTGAGTAATGATGCATAGGGTTGCAGCGCCTGGCTGAAATTGCTGAAAGTAAGCCTGGCTGAGTATCCTAATCAGCATGATGCATAGCATCCACTGCAGTCCCGGGTGCACTTCCTTTGGCATAAATCCTGTTGATCGCAGTGGGACTTGGTTCTGAATATGTGTGCATGGGACTGAACTGTGTGGGGTGGATGTGAAACTCACTGCTTCAACTGCCTGGGCTTTCTTTTCCTCCTCTTCATTTATCCTACAGCTGTCCTGCCTTTTCAAAATATAACATATTCAAAGCAGGTGCTAACATTTCTCACTGTATAGCACAGCTCCATTCTCAGGCTGGACTCCAGGGTGCTATTATAATTCAAACAATAAATAATAACAACAAAAACCTGGGAAGGATAATGGAAGTGCCCTTATTATACCAACCAGGATGTGATGTAGCATACTGCATGTTGTGTTACACTATTCCGAAAGAGGGTCTTTGCTCTGTGTGGGTTTGTTCCACCACTATAACAAATGTATTCATGATCCATCTCAGTGAATTACCTCGTACTAAAAATGAATCACCGTAATGCTACCCTTCACTTCTCCCCAACAAGGAGATAATACTTTTGGTATGTGATGCCATTTTCTATGGGTTTTGACAAACCTGAAATAATTTAATGAGGCAATAAGACCACACTCGTAGTGCAGCCAGAACAACATAAGTCACCTTGAGGTAGTGTTATATTAAAAAGAGTGAGCAAGAACCACTGAAGCAATTCAGCTTGTATTTGGAGAACTATGCTTCATTGTGTTTTCATTCCTAACTATTGGGGATGCTATGAGACATCCCCCATTACTATTTCATGCCTCACAATGATCTATGACTTGGAGGAGAAGAGTCCCATGTGAGACACTCGATAGAGTGTGGAGTGGTTATGGAGGAGGGGTAGAGAGGAGAGGCAAGGAAAAACAAGACATTAGCACTTTAGCTGCAAAATGGTACATATTTCTCATTATCTGAAGTGTTAAGGGGGCAAGAGGGCAATCCTGTGCCTTTAATATTTGTGTAAAAAACAACAACAACAAAAACCCCCCAGCCCTCTAGGTCTTGTTGAACTCCAGCTTTCATCAAGTCCATGCCAAAGGTCAGGCCAAAGGCTAAAGGTCAGACATGATGCATTGTGGTCTTACTATCCCCGGCTTACTGAAACAGTAGAAATAAAATAGCTAAAAACAGCATTCCAACCATGAGCCTGTTGTCTCTTTTAAACTCAAAAGCATTTACTCAGAAGTAAGCCCCAATGAGTTCATAGCCCCTTCCTCAGCTGATCCATTATTACCTCTCTCTATTCATCAAATGATTAATCTGATGACCAGGGGCATTTGATTTGAATCTCCAACAGGGCACTGAGTTCCACCCATGCAAGTATTGTGTCTATTTTGATTTATACATTTTCTCCCCCCCCCCCCCACCAAAATCAAAGTGGTCGGGTTGAGGGAAACTACATTTAAAAAAAAATGTTTGTGGGAGCAGCTAAGTGACTGGAAGTCTTAACCTCAGAGTTGCAGTTGCCAGACAACTCTGCCTCAGAGAAGTCCTGATCCAGGACCATGACACCAACCAGGAAAAGGACACCACCTGGCCTATTCTTATACCTTTAACAGAAGTCTGGTTGCAAAAAATGCTTTTCATAGCGTGTGGAGTTTACCTGCTAATAGCTGTAGATCAAGCAGCACCTCTTAAAGGCACAGGTGCAGGGGTCAGTGAAAGAAGTTGGCAGTCCTTTTTCCAAAAAATATGAAGAAGAGTGAGCTTCACAGATCAGGTTCTAGCACCTCCCAGCTTGTCCCTTCCCCCAGACTTCTCTTCAGTGTCCCACCACCACAATCCAGGATCTAAGTCATCTTCTTCTGTGTCCTCCCTGGGGGGCTCTTGAGCAGGTAGCTTCCACCACTCTTCCTCATCCAGCCATTCCCTGACAGGTACCCATAGAGCAGTAAGTCACTCTTGATGTAGAACCAATTTCACTTTTGCTGTTATTTCATGAACTACTTTCTTATATCCTTCAATAAAATCTGAGTAGGATAGCTGTTTACATTTTCTCCACACATTGTACCCAGTGTGTAAATGTTATCCGTTCCTACCTTATTTGATTGTTAGCTTGGCATTAATATAATGGTATGATGAAATTCCTCTTTTGGTTTCTTCATGTTTGTTTGTTATAGTTTTAGAGTAGCCTTCTTTGAAATGAAACTTGTGAAAACTTGTGAAGACACATATGAAACTACCAATGTACAGCAGATTTGCTTGTTTGAAGTTCTACCAATTATTTTCGGGTACTGATTGTGTTATAGATTTCACAAGCTTTCCATGAAGTCTATCCTTGGTTACAGATATGAGCTTAATCTCTGCATGCTATTGCTATTATTCAGTCATGTTTATAAACATGCAATTATCTCAAACTACACTTAGTTCCATTCTAGGGATATGAGACTAATAATTAAGATGGATTTACAAATGTTTGCATTTAGGGCTTGTAATATTGTTCCGCAGAGACTCCCTACTTTCCTCCTTCAAGGCTGCTAGCTCCTTCCCCCCCCCCCCAACTATAGCAATTATTACTCCTTGAGGTATTGCCATCTGTACATCGTCCAGGAGATCCTAATTAACCAATTAACTCTGACAAAAGGCCACCACTTGCTGCAGGACTGTGCCATGCTGCACCATGCTAGCACACATGGCAGGAACAGCATCACAGCAGGAGTATATCAAGCTCCCTGCACAAAAGCTGCTTACAGACCTTCCAAACAGGGTAGACAAAGGAATGGACAGTGTTCCTGAACACTGAATAGTTGTGCAGAAGAGAGTTTCATTTTCTTTTGTTTAAATTATTTGTTTAAAAGCACTTCAAACCAATTAATATTTTTAAAATATATATATCTTCAGAGGTATTTCAGTAGGACTTGCTTTTGGAGAGGCACCCTATTTACAGTGAATGTGCATTTTTGGGGAAAAGAACTTACTCCTACCCTTACCATCTCAGACACATTCATTCTACACAGATGATGACCTGAGGAGGGTCTTTATCTCATGTCAAGCAAAAAAGCTTCAGCTTCACTGTTGCTTACAGACCTTCTATTTAGGGAGGAAGATGCGGGAAGGGAAACATGTTAAGGCAGCTTGATGACCCCCTTCGGCCCCTTGCAGGTGATTGGTAGTGCCTGAGGCTCACACCTAAGGGTTGCATAGGCCAGGAGCAGGATAAGTGCTGCCTCTGAGGTTAACTTGCCTCATGAACCCAGAGTTGTAAGGCCGGGGTGGGGTGATGCAGGAAGTTCTCCCTACTTGTGCTTCAAGCCCCAAAACCCATCCCGAATGGAAATAAAGACATAGTGGAAACAGAATTTAGTTTAAATGTTAATGGGCAAATTTTGGCCACAACTTTATTAAAATACACAAATGTGACTGGTATTGGCTTAGGCATTGGTATCAAACAATATCTGGCTCCTGCCCCACCCTGCAGGAAGTCTGGAAGGGTAAACAACCAGCAGGGAGATCTCCGACAGTGTATATTGACTGGTGCTCACCCCTGGGGTTCCCATGGGGTCCTGGCATGGCCCCAGCCCCTCTCCAGGCTTCAGACGAGATCCAGACCCCCGGATTCCTTTAACGGAATACCCTATTCATTGGAGGGGCAGGTGATGGCCGCACCTCCCCTCCCCACATTCCCCTAAACCAATGCCTAACTGCTAAACCTTACAAAGTTGTGACGATTGCTAAGAGGTAGGCAAAAACCAAGTGGCCACAACCAATCTGCCACATTGGAAAAAAATTCCTACCCAGCCCCCATTCCAAAACAGGCGACCAACCAAAGTCCAAAGCAAGGCCAAACATGACCTAATTAATGGGTGGGTGGGCGGGTGTTCAGCAGTGCAAAGCAAAAGGAGGTCCCTATGTTGCGCTGCCAAATAGATACCCCCAACCCCCAACCTTGCCACGCTGCTGATTGGCTAAAGGCCATTGGCATAACTGTGGCACCACCGGCTTGGAGCGGGGCAAGCCCCACCCACAAGCCAGTTAGGGAAGAGTTTCAGGGCCGAGCACAACATGGACCCTCTGTTGGGAGGATCCAACTTACCTTCAGTGTGTGGCCAGTGTGTGGCCAATATATAAAATAAATCCTGCAGAAATACTGTACTCTCTTGCCCCCATTTTTATATGGGTAACTCTGCCTCCGATTAACTCCAAGAAACCCAGTTTCACGTCCAATATCCAGCCCATTAGATCATATTTACTCTTATGAGAATAACTTGAAACTCTTTTTATGTCAGAATAGCATACAAGCTAGAACTGTGACTTTTTTATTTTTAAGATAGATTCCCCACCACTCAGCAGCTGCAACTGAAGCTACCTCTGGCCTGAAAACCACAGCTGTGTTTTGCAATTCTTTTGAAATGATGCTCCGCTATTAATCTCATTTTGTTTGCATGACTTGAAACAGCTTTTGTCCTTTCTAATTATTCAGGTGCCCCTTTAGTATAAAACCTATATGCTGAACACATCTGGTTTCAAGAGTCCCTTTTAATGATTCTGTGAGCTGAAAACCTGATCTGTAATCCTCATTTTGTAGCCTATCTCTGTGGTGAAGAAAATGCACAACATAGGACTGTTTAATTATGTATGCATTTGCAATAAAATATTAGCTAATATAATTATTAGCATTATGAATTATTGTATTCTTTTAATTTTTAAAAGTAGTTTCCAGAGTTGTCTGTTGCTAAGACACCCTGTGCTGCCTCTGACTACTTCCTTCCTGTGAAGTTTGAGAATAGAGAGAGGGGAAGAAATTCAGTTTGATTTGCATTTATGCTTCCCAAAACAACACACACAGCTGCCGTTGATATTCACACTTCTCTGAATTTTGTAATGCAGTTCTCCAATGAACTCCGAAGTACAAAATGTGCAAAAATTGGGGGGAAATGTGGATAAAAATGCACATATTAGTGAAAACAACATGCAAAATGCATTGTACTGGGTTAAATTGCTTGTAAAATTGTACACAAATGTGTGTATATTGTGAGAAATGCATGCTAAAATGCGGGCAAATGTTCATGAGAACTATTTAAATAAAAATTACAAATGGATGTGGAAATGAGATGAATTTGTGTGGAAAAATGAGAAATTGGTTTAAAAAAACAAAATTGTCAATGTTACCCATCCCTACCCAAGACTCCAGATGATTGGAAGCAATGATGGCTTCATAACCCAAATGGGATTCTGCCAGCTTGAGCTGATCACAGAAAGGTTGTATGTAATTTCAAAAAATAAAATATTTTAAAATTTAGCTTGGAATCATGGAGGCTTGTGAAATATGAACCTTAGAGCTGGGATTGAAGTTAGCGCTAAATTCAGATTAGCCAGGAAATAAACAAAATAAAATAACATACACACCAGTGCTTTTTTTCTGTATCTATTCCAGAAGCAATGTGGTGCAAAAGTTAGTGTGTTGATCCTGTGAGGCTCACACTTGGGCCAGTGACTGTGTGTCAGCCTAACCTATTTCACAGTGTTATTGGAGAGAGTAGAGAACAATGTATGCCAACTTGGAAGAAGGATGAACTGTAAAACTAATAATAAATAAATAAATACTTAGTAATCATTTTGAGACAGAGTGACCAAAATGAAATACACTGTATTTCACATGTATATTCCAAATCTTGCTGCACCTATAGATGGTTTATAACCATATCTTCTGATGTACCTCCATTGTTCCTCTGAAAATTATGTCTAACAATGTACCTCTAATTTTTGTTTTTTTGTTTTTAAAAAAACGATTTACCAGCTGTGGATAGTTTTAATTGTACCAAATAATATTTTTCATTCTATTTATAGAATTCTGCAATTAAGGTACAATTAATTCAATCCAAACACTCCAACCGTATGATTACAGTCAATCTAATCTCATTTGGAGCAAGTCATATTAATTATAGCCACTAATTAAATGACCGAGCTGAAATATTTTTGAAAAGTTATAAACACATTAACTTTATTTGAGGGTGAACAAACAGAGAGAAAATGTTAAACTTGGAATTGAATGTGCTGGGAAGATGCCAAAGTACAAACAGTTCACAAAAAATAAATTAAATAAAAATAAACATTTAACATTTTTGTTTGACTGCCTATGAAATACACTTTTAAAGACTTTTCAATACCACTCCTTATATTTGCACAGTTTTAACCAATAGCCAATCATATTTTTGTCACAACTCTGTTACGACTCCCCACATCTAGACACACAACCTGCTCTATGGATGGTCTACTGCAAAGTAAATAGACTAAATTCTAAAGAAAGTTTAGAAGCAAAATGTCAAATGTCTCAAACAGAGGGATATGAACAGAGTGCATTTTGAAGTCTCAACACCATTCAACTGCATGCAAAAGTCACACAAGTACAGCAAAACTTTCCTATTTGTTCCATTATACTCAATTTTTATAGTTAAGCTGGCACACCTAATAATTTTCTGTTCAAACTTTCTTTGTCATTTTTTGCGCCATTGGAATTTCCCAAACATTGTGTTTTCTCTTCTGGGGCTGAATAGCTGTAGGATACAGCAGCTGAACCACTGTAGGATTTGGTGATATATATATACACACACACACACACACACATATATATATATATATATATATATATATATATATATATATATATCCCCCACTCCTGTGTAACTAGAGAATAGGATCGCTCCCTAACATTAGTCACAGTTACCTTACATCTCCTTGATTGTAATGAGACATTGATTTCAACAAGAGCAATTAAGCAGGTACTGAACTTTCCTACTGAAATCAACAGACCTTAAAACTGTTTAAATTTGGCTGGATGGTGGCCCATGTTATTTAATTTTTCATTGGCAATTTTTGAATAGTACTAGAACTGACTGTATTTCAAGGAATTGTGGGTGATGTCAAGAAGATCCTGATGCTCTCATTGTCTCTGGACTTCTTAGTGACATAGATGGACTAAGGATAAATATGTTGAAAGATTGCAAGTTTCTCCATTTAACTGGGCTCTAAAAATGATACCGATTCTACTTGTAACAGAGAATGTGCTAGTAAACACAGGTGTGTCTGTGGAATATTGTAGCCTTATTTGCTTTGCACTTCTTGATACCTGGAAGCAGCAGCAATCCTTCCTTTGTCACATACAGTAGTACCTCGGGTTAAGTACTTAATTTGTTCCGGAGGTCCGTACTTAACCTGAAACTGTTCTTAACCTGAAGCACCACTTTAGCTAATGGGGCCTCCTGCTGCCACTGCGCTGCCGCTGCACGATTTCTGTTCTCATCCTGATGCAAAGTTCTTAACCCGAGGTAATATTTCTGGGTTAGCGGAGTCTGTAACCTGAAGCGTATGTAACCTGAAGCATATGTAACCCGAGGTACCACTGTATTAACATATTATACATCACTTTGGGATGACTGTATACGAGGTGATTAATAAAATAATGAGAATATTTGAATACTGAGCTATCCCCAAGTGACATTTTACTGTCCCTTGTGGAAACAGTACTCACAAAATAAATTCCTAACAATTAAAAACACTATTTTTACCTATGATTGGATTGTATCCAATTGTGTCCCACTTCTCCACCCACAGAAAGATCTTTCCTTCAGTGGAAGTTTTAAAAATACCCCTTTCTCTTGTATCTCCACCCACACTCCCATACTGCCCAAAACAGTTTTGGATGGTGGATGCAGGAGCTACAGAGTGAAGGGGCATCCATGAAAACCATCTATCATTCTGCTCATGGAAGCTTCCGCTGTCTCAAAGAGCCATCTTAAATGGTAGGACAAATTTGGATACAAACCTGTGGAAGTCGAGGCTTTGAAGAACATTAAGTTAATAATTCCACTCCCACTGAGACATAAAACAATATATATTTTAGTGTTTGCATTTGCAGCACAAAGTGTAATTCTGAAGGCCCAAAGGATTTAAAAACAGCATGTATTTGAAATGTTTCAGCATTCGTGAGTCACTCATTCCTGTTTATGATAGTTTAACTGGCCTCTCATAACATATGAACTAATCATTCTAAAATTCAGACCCTTGAATGTCTGTGGCTAAGATTAGAGAATGGGCATATACCTATCAGAAAGAACTGTTCATATGCCACAAGCATTGCTTTCTCTTTTGACTGCAGTGTTGTGGTTTTGTTGCAGAAGATATCAGACATTTGTGAAGCTGCTGTGTTGCAAAGAGCAAATAAAACTCTGGCCATATATGATTCTCCACCATGTGCAGGTGACCCTTCTTTGAATTCCAGTCCATATGTTTGATGGGGAGATATGCACATATATAAACGGATCACTTTCCTTTCAGATTTGTTTCTCAGTGTTTTCTTAGGAATATTGCAGTGTCACAGAAGTGACACATCTCTATTAGGACAGGAGTGATTGACAGGAGTTGTGAAGCTGTATATGTGAGAAACATGGGCTGTGAAAATGATGAATGCCCCTAGGGAACACAAGAGACAGGAGCCGCCTGCCTGCTGCCTGCTTGCAAACACAAACACTGCAGGAATGTGTGCTACCACTTTCTTTGCCAAGTGCTTTCTGAGGGAGTCATTAAATAGCCACTGTTCACCAAGTGTCAGTGGCTGAGATCCCAAACCTCAATCTAAGTCACTTATAACACCAGATGACAGTGGAAGTGCTGCATGAGGGAGACCACATTGTTAAAATAAATCACTTTCCTTTCTAGGGTCCTTACTATAAATACAAATAATAGTGAGGAAAGTGATCAGGATGCCAACAGGTCCAATGGAATGGAACTACTGTACCAGGGCTGGCCCAAGACATTTTGGCACATGGGGCAAACCACAAAATGGCTCACTTCCCACCAAGGAAGAAGGGGTGAGCAAAGATTGACATGAGGAACAATGGGGGAATAAAGATCTACACCACGAGCAAGGGTGGAAGGACAGAGCCTCCAATTTCCAAGAGGCAACTGTAGAGGCAGCATTGTGGGGGCTGCCAAGGAGGCAGCAGATCCAGCCTCAAAGAGCGTGCCACAACTGTTTCTGTCACTGCAAAGGTGGCAGCAGTGGTCAATGCATTCCTTGGAGGCCAGATCTGCTGTCCCTGTGAAACTACCACCTTAGACAGACATCTCACCTTGCCTCATAGGTGGGCCACTCCTGTACCATAGGGAAATAGCAATGTAATTGTTGTTTAGTCGTTTAGTCGTGTCCGACTCTTCGTGACCCCATGGACCAGAGCACGCTAGGCACTCCTGTCTTCCACTGCCTCCTGCAGTTTGGTCAGACTCATGTTTGTAGCTTCAAGCACACTGTCCAACCATCTCGTCCTCTGTCGTCCCCTTCTCCTTGTGCCCTCCATCTTTCCCAACACCAGGGTCTTTTCCAGGGAGTCTTCTCTTCTCATGGGTGGCCAAAGTACTGGAGCCTCAGCTTCACGATCTGTCTTTCCAGTGAGCACTCAGGGCTGATTTCCTTAAGAATGGATAGGTTTGATCTTCTTGCAGTCCATGGGACTCTCAAGAGTCTCCTCCAGCACCATAATTCAAAAGCATCAATTCTTCAGCGATCAGCCTTCTTTATGGTCCAGCTCTCACTTCCATACATCACTACCAGGAAAACCATAGCTTTAACTTTGCAGACCTTTGTTGGCAAGGTGATGTCTCTGCTTTTTAGGATGCTATCTAGGTTTGTCATCACCTTTCTCCCAAGGAGCAGGCGTCTTTTAATTTTTTTGACTGCTGTCACCATCTGCCGTGATCATGGAGCCCAAGAAAGTAAAATCTCTCACTACCTCCATTTCTAACACCATTTCTGACACCGTGGAATAGTGGTGTCAAATAAAAATCTGAAAGGTCTAGAGGGCCAAGGCTCCATGAAACCAGATTTTCAAAACTACACACATTATGAACAGGAAGCATTGGCACTACAGTGGTTCTCATACCTGCCAGAGCCAAGGAGACATTGACACCCATGAACCAGGCTACAGTATTGAGTCTTGTGGTAACTGCAAGGCTTTTCTGCTGCCTCCCATCACCTTGGTAACATAAATTGGGAAAGACAGGAGACAGCAGACATGGATTGCAGTGGGTAGACCTCTTATTTCCAATGATATCGGGAGTGGCCTGGAGCCCAATTTAAAATTGGGGTCATGTTTTGATGAATTATGTTAGAAGTATCTTCATTGTAACCATTAAAGGAAACTGCAATCTACTGAATAAAATTGATCATTTATTCCTAGCTCCAATATCAGATAGGTAGGCTCTACTAGTAATGAATTTATCAAAATCTGACAGCATCACTTTTCTCATATCATTCATAGTCACATAATTATTTATAATGAGAGACAGAAATCTTATTCTTAGTTGATTATACAATCCACAATGGAGAAAGTAACGGACAGGTCTTTAAAAACCTCCCATTTATAACAGCAGAGGGCATTAATTGGAAACCTTGTAAAAGCTTTTCTAAAACACAAAAAGGAAGTACATTATTTTCTGTGGTCAGGTTTCAAGAGACTGCATCAAATAGAAAACTGAGTGTTATTGATCACTTCCATGTCACAAGCTGCATCTATGGAAAGTATATTATACCTGATATGTCTTTAGCCACACAATTTCATCAGTTATTTTAAATTGCTCTTGTGAGGTTCACCCATCATGGTGCACAGCACACTTCATACCCAGACATCACTTTAACAAAACTACTTTGAAGTAAAATAATTTTGAAAGCCAGGAATATTTGTTGAAAGCTACCTCATAAGCCTCACAATAGAGCAAGAACTTGAATGTATAGTTCACATGCCCTGTTCTTCAGTCCCTGTACCATAATGGCATTCCAAGTTCCAAAAGCCAAACTTAGCTTGATTGCAGGAAGTACTACTGTATCTATCAGCTTCCTGCCAGACAAAACAAAGAGAGAAGGTTTATCATTTTTGTTGTTGCTGTTAATGTCATCCTATAGTTAGAGCCTTTGATTGCCCAATGAAGGGTACTATTTAGAAATTTGTGAAATCTTTTCTAAGAGGAATTAAAGGAGGCGACATCTTAGTTAGTCCAGAGGGGAATGACTCTGGAATGCATGTTACTATTACTCCCACCTCTCCTCCTTTTAGCCCAACAGCTCACAGGAACCCAATGTGGATCTTTACTAGGAGTGTCTACTTTGTATGGTTTCATTTTTCTTTTAAATGTATTTGCTACTTTTTGTGTTTTAACTGTTTTTAGGTGGCGCTGTGGGTTAAACCACAGAGCCTAGGACTTGCCGATCATAAGGTCAGCGGTTCGAATCCCCGCAACAGGGTGAGCTCCCATTGCTAGGTCCTTGCTCCTGCCCACCTAGCAGTTCGAAAGCACATCAAAGTGCAAATAGATAAATAGGTACCACTCCGGCGGGAAGGTAAACAGCGTTTCCGTGCACTGCTCTGGTTCAGCAGAAGCGGCTTAGTCATGCTGGCCACATGATCCGGAAGCTGTACGCCGGCTCCCTCGGCCAATAAAGTGAGATGAGCACCGCAACCCTAGAGTCGGTCACGACTGCACCTAATGGTCAGGGGTCCCTTTACTTTTACTTACTGTATATCACCTTGAGACTATTGTTCAGCAGGCGATTAATAAATCAGTAATGATAATGATGATAATCATCATCATGGGAGAAGACTAGGTCTCTTACAAGTGGTACTCTGTGATATGAGAGTCTTATCCCCTTACTTTGTTTGCATCACTGCTAGTGCTTTCTCGCTATCTGCCATTCCTTCCCACATTCAGGAGAGGAGAAAAAGCCTACCCTAAAGAACTAGAGGTGTCTGAAAGCATCTGTTTAGTTGCTTTCTCTTTACAGATGTTGGACTGGGGGAAGCTTATCCCTAGAGGGCATATACATACAATGCTGGGGAGAAGTGTTGCACTAAATGATTCTCATGGGAGGAGAACATTTTGAGATAACACGGACAGAATCTGGGTCACCTGAGGAGCTCATCCTTGTTCTCAACAGCTCAATATTTGGAGAGGGGATTAACTGCAAAATATTAATCTGAGGCAACAACAGCAGTGCCATTCTTTAAAGTGCCATTTGAAACCCCCATAATAATAACTTAGCAACAATAACACATCATAACTTCAAAAATAGTACTGTCAGAAAACCCTGGTATGTAGCTTGTGCTTTTCTAGCACCCAGCCCTAAAGGTGGTTAATGAAATTAAATCATCAGTTCTCCAGTGGGATTTAGATATCTGTGTAAAAGCCTTCGGGATTGTGACTCAAGGATGAATGTGTTGAGAATGTTTTAGTTGTACTTGGCTGCCGATTTCCACCATGATATCCTCTAATTTATTCCTGTGCTGTCTTTCTGTGAACATGACATTTATTGACTCTCTGGAGAGTGGGGGATGAGTGAATTCACAGTACTGCAAATGTATTCTGAGCATTCTTTCTTGAATCAAGGTTGTCACTAATTTGTGAAGAAAGAGCAATGACAGGTCACCAGGCTTATCTATGGGGAAATAACTTGGGGGGGAAGTGTTGCTCGTCATTCTGTGAAAGTTGCTGAAGCCAAATACTGCCACTTAAGAGCGGCTCTCATTTGGTATTCTCTTTATATTACAAGGCTTGTTATTGAAATTGACTTCCTTTCATATTTCAGAGTTTTTAAATCTTTAAAACTAGAGACATTTTATGGGGTTTTAAAAGGGGTGTTTCCCCATATAGACACCTTGTTTAGACTTGTTGAAATAGAGTTCCCCCCTCAATAAAATGAAATACTTTGCAACATTGGATATGGTATTCTTCACATTTGTCTTTATTGAGTTTTAAAGTTGTCATGGCTGGGCCTCAGCTTACAAGTGAACAGTGAATAAACACAACTGAAGACAGAGACTTGTACAAACTCATTTGACTTCTAAATAATTCAAAGGCAAATCTTACAGCCTATCAGATTAGAAGACAATAGCAATAATGGATATGGTGTATCATTGGATTCTATAGTAAAATATAAGCCATGTCTTAGGACAAATCAAGGCATTCAAGGTACATTCAAGGTGCACTGGATATTTGGGCTCACATGCACACTTGCGCACAAACACAACTTGAAAAGAGATGGTTTGTCATGATGCAAAAAATCCTTCAGCCCTGCAATGAATCACTGAATACCAACTACAGTGCAGCTACAAGGATCATCTTGAAGCCGTAAGTGTGCTAATGTTGAGTTAGCCAAACTAAACATGACATTGTATGGTTACAATTAACGTGTCATTTAAAAAATTAACCAGCCGTTGTAGGGGGAACCTATTGGGATAAGAACATAAGAAGAGCTTGATGGATCTTGCAATTGGCCCAAAGTAACCTGTTGTCACAGTGGCCAATGAGATGCCTGTGAAAAGCATGCAATCAGATCATGGATCGGGATCTTGTAATAATGATAATGATAATGATAATGATAATTATTATTATTATTATTATTATTATTATTATACCCAGTCCATCTGACTGTGTTGCCCCAGGCACTCTGAGCATCTTCCAATATGGTATAAAAACACAACTATTCATCAAATGTTAAAAACTTCCCAATAGAGGATGGCCTTCAGATGTCTTTGAAAGGTTAGTCAATTGTTTATCTGTTTGGTATCTGAAGGGGGAGTTTTCAACAGGATGGGCACCCTCTGCCTGGTTCCCTGTAACCTCACTTCATGCAATGAGGAAACCTCTTGCGTGGCAAGGCCCCCAGGCCAGCCCCTTGTTAAAATAAATTCACACACAGAATTTTAGTTTAAGGTTATTGGCAAAATTTTAGGCCACAACTTTATTGAATTACAGAAATGTGAGCGGTATTGGCTTAGGCATTGGCATAGACTATATCAGACTCCTGCCCCCTTTGCAGGAAGTCAATAAGGGTAAATCACCCAAAGAGGAAGCCACATCGGGGAAACCCACCTGCAGCTTTCCTCAGTGTCCCCAGAGGCTTCGCATGGCCCCAGCCCCTCAAGCGGACTTCAGACAGGACCCAAGCCCTGGATTCCTTTAACAGAATACCATTGGTCAATGGAGGGGCAGGCGATGGCTGACCTCCCCTCCCCCACAAATAAATGAGCCAATGCCTAACCGCCAAACCTTACAAAGTTGTGACGATTGCTAAGAGGCAGGCGAAAACCAAGTGGCCAGTGCCAATCTGCCAAATGGAAAAATTCTTACCCAGCCCCCATCCCAAGACAGGCGACCAACCAAAGTCCAAAGCAAGGCCAGAGAACACATAAAATTACAGGGTGGGTTGGTGGGTGTTCGGCAGTGAGAAGCAGGTGCTCAGCACACGTCACACTGTCCCTTTTAAACCCCCCACGATCACCCGGCTCAAAATGATTGGCCAATAGGCCTGGGGTGATCGTGGTGCCACCCTGGCATGAAGGCGTTACTCCGCCCACACTGGGGGGGGGGGAGGAACTGGGTTGGAGGCCTGCCCACAATCAGGACCATTCTAAAGATGATCCCACTTACATGCTACATAAGAGGCAGAGTTGAACCCTTTCTCCCTGTGCCATGATCAAATGAGAACTCGAAGCTGCTATTTATCTCAAAGTGACACATTCAGTAAGATTTGTGCACACATGAAAGCCAGATCTCTCTTTCTCTTTGAATTAAGGCAGTACCTCATACCACATATATGAATAGGCATAGGCAGGTAGGAATGAAAGCTTCAAAAATTCCTGATTCACCCACATTGAGTAATCCTCAATCCTGTGTATAGTTAGGGAGAGGGACATACTGCCAACCACGGAGGTCAATTTTTTTTTATGCTGTTTCATCAAGAAGATCCATCTAATTCCAAGGTTAATAACTTTCAGAATTGTCAACCATTTGCCCTTTGGTCATTCATCCCTACAGCAATGAAGAAGCACACAGACTTGCATAGGGTAACACTTTATAACAATAAAATCTTGTTAAAACTAGGCCAGTCTGAGATTTTTGCCTTTCCCTGTGGATATTCCCAACTATGACTGAAGAGGGTTGTTTTCCACATCACTGGATTTAGGTTTTCTATAGACCTGATATAATCTTCAAAAGTTGTCAGCCCTGTGTGTTTTGTGAGACTCCAGTCTAAATGTTGCTGCTGCCATGGTTTCATTGCTGCTTCAGATTCCCATACAATTTTAATTTAGTTAAAGGTGAAACAAGAAAGCCAGTGAAAAATTTTCTCTTCTGTTATAAAAGAACAAAGCAACCCTTGTGTTCTTATTTGTTTTCCCTTCATAATTTAAGCAGGCACATTCTCTCTTGGATAAATTAAATATCAAGTACAAGTGAAGTGCATTTTAAACATTAATTAAAAATGCATATTTAGAAAACAGTGGATGGCAGAAAGGGCTCCATGTTAATCTGACTGTTTTAATTCATTCTGACTAGTTTAATTATGCTAGGTTTTATTTGGCTAAGAGATTTTTTTATTTTTGTTGGCGGGTTTTAAATATTATGGCAAACTGTTTTCATAAAGTAATGACATTATTAGCAATAGAAAAATGCATTCTAATAGGTCACTGTCATGGTTAGTCTAACTTTTCTTAATAATGGCAAAGTATTTTTAGAGATACAAAATAAAGCTGGTATTTATTAGACAAATTGTAGTTGTTAAGAATTGCACATTTGTAAGCCATTCCTCATAGTTACATATTTAGAGCAAAATCCTTTAGACGTAAGGTGGAATCTGAAGGGGATGGCTGTTTCCAGACACTAAATTTCACATGTGTCTCTTTCAAACACACATATACAGACACTACACCACTTGGAAACTAAAACTAATCCAGAATGCGGTAGCTAGACTGGTGACTGGGAGTGGCCACTGGGCAGCGGTGGAGCAAGCCGATCGGGCGCCTGGGGCAGGATGCTCTGCAGAGCCTCCAAGGAGTCTGCCTGCCTCCTCCCACTCAGCCACCCTACAGCTAAGGGGAAGGCGGCGGGAGGACCGTTTGGGGCAGTGGGGAGCCTGTAGGTGCCCAAGCCACTGTGGGCCTCCCAGGAGAGACGCATGACTCAGGTGTGCTGCAGGCCCCGCGGTGAGTGCTGCCAGCCATTTTGTCACCCTCCAGTGGTGACACCCAGGGCAGACCACCCCCACCACACTCCCCTTCCTCTGCCCCAACCGCCAGGACCATATAACATCAATCCTAAAGGAACTTCATTGGCTCTAAGTGTTTTTCTGAGAACAATTCAAAGTGGTGGTGGGCTTCAAAGCCCTAAACAGCCTCAGCCCAGTATACCTGAAGGAGCATTTCCACCCCATCATTCAGCCCAGACACCAAGGTCCTCCTCCAAGGGTCTTCTGCTGGTTCCTCATTGTGAGAAGCGAAGTTACAGGGAACCAGGCAGAGGGCCTTCACAATAGTTGCGCCCTCTCTGTGGAACACCCTCCCTTCACATATCAAGGAAATAAACAACTATCTGACTTTTAGAAGACATCTGAAGGCAGCTCTTTATCGGGAAATTTTTAATGTTTGATGTTTTATTATGTTTCAATAATAAAGCATCAAACACAGTCAGATGGGCAGGGTATAAATTGTTGTTGTTGTTGTTGTTGTTGTTGTTATTTATTACAGACCCTCTCTTGGTTGCTGAAATTGGCAGAGGGGGACCCTCTTTGTAGTTGTGTAAAACTGTGTTTAATATTGTGTTTTAATGTTGTAATCTACCCTAGGACCTTAGGGTGAAAGACAGGTAATAGATGATAGATAGATAAGAGAGAGAGAGAGATGATTGATTGATTGATTGATGATAGATAGATAGATAGATGATAGATAGATAGATAGATAGATAGATAGATAGATGATAGATATAGATAAAACAACTCCCATCATTCCTACCCATTGGCCATGCTGGTTGGGGCTGATGGAAGCTGGAGTCCAATAACATCTGGAAGGCCATGAGTTTCCTGCCCCTGAATTAGAACCTTAAGTATAAGATATACTGAGACTAGAAAGCTCCCCCCATTTGTGGAAAAGGGAGGGAGGACTCTTGCGTAGCTTGCAAACCACCTGAATTATAATTTGGAAATGCAAGCTTCCAACTAAGGCTGAAATCCTATACAAACTTACTCAGACCCCCTAAACCTGTATGGGCTTGCAGTATAAGGCTGTATTTTTAGGGTGAAGTGGGGACCTGCAGCCCTACTGCTGTTGTTGGATTCCAACTCCCATCAGCCCCAATCAGCATGGCCTATAGTTGGGGCTGATGGGAGTTGTAGTCCAAGAATATCTGGAAGGCCACAGTTTTTGCATTCTTGCTGAAATGGTTCTGATATAGCTTACATAGCATACAAAACACCACCCTGTTCCAAACAATGCACAACATTTGATGCAACTGTAACCTTTCTAGACTAAGGGTAATTATAAAGTGGGAAGGATACAGAACAGGATAAATGCATCATTACTTTATCCGAGAAATTCCTTTATTTCTTCTCCCTCCATTGTCCTTATTCTGAACACTTGCTATTTCTAATTGATGGTCTCCATCAGCAAATTAAAAAACAATACACTCCAGACTCTGGCGAGGAAAAACACGTTGAGTAAAACAATATGGTCTATGAGGACGCCACACTTTGTTATCTTTATAGTGCAGAGTGAAAGACAAATTGGAAGGAAGAATGCTGTGCAAGCCTTTTTATTGCTTTTATGATAATCAGAAGAAGCCCCTATTTGTTTTGATTGGGTGGTACATATTCATTCTCCTGCTACAAATTATTGATTTAGTTGAAAACCAGTAGTTGCTTGATTTAACACTTACAGGTGTTTCCTTCTGATAGTTTTCATTTGCAATTTAAATTGAATTTACAAAGCTTAAGTGACTAATCCCCAACTACTAGACATACTCCCTTGGGGAGATATATAAATCCAGTGTCAAGTCAATATATTCGGGTTTAAAGAGTATTTTTTTGCTAAAAAGTGGGGAGATAACCACACACAAAAATTGATTGGGGAACAATGGTTTTTCGAGAAAAGCAGCCTATGCAAGTTAAGGAATATGCCAACTAAGGAGTCCTATAGACCACTGCAGCAAAAGTTTCGTATTTCTGCATGGGATGCAACATTGCTACATTTTAATACTGTCATGATCAGTGGTGTAGTACTGCTTTTATTCGGCAGATTAGGACATCACATGACTGCATGTGGATGAAGGGAACGTGACACAGATGTAGAAGATGCTACATCTGCAACAGTCACTATTCTGTTGTGGATGAAGTATGAAATATTGACTTCTTGCAAAATTGCTACATATCATGCCTATTTAGGAAGCAGCATCACATCAGCCTGTAGCTTGCACAGATCTCCTCCAAAATAGCCTACAAGCTACTACCAGTTTCCAGAACCAGAGTTAGATGAGACTTCCACATCAGGAGATCCTTATCATGGTCCTGGTATGAACTAGAAGCTGGAAAACTCCTGAGACTGTACTCCAGATTATACTCTACCCTTAGAAACTTGCAGAACTGACGAACTGAATGCAGCTAGAATCATGCTTGGTTCTGGCTGAATATCCTGCCTCCCCATGAAAAGCGCTGGGTCTCAGGTGCAAAGATGCCAATGAGCCTGAACAAAGTTCAATGATGTAGTACTTCTTAAGCAATGTGTGGCATCCCATCCAAAGCCATACTCAGCAAGAGGAATCCTTACCTTAAGTACAGGTGGGCTCAAGCCTCCATTAATTCATCAAGAAGAGTGAGGCAGCCAGGCTAACTACAAAAAGCCACCAATTGCGTCTTGAAGTTGCTCTTGCAACAGTCTATAGGCCAGCTCGTTATTCTAGTAGTCATCTGGACAGCTTCCCTGCTGCCAACCACATGGCCTTTGGCTATTGTGTCGACCGTGCTGAAACTGCTGGACAGCTCCCTATTAGTAAATACTCTGTCTGCTATGTCTCAAAGCCCACCTCTTGCTGGGCTGCACTACTCACCTTCATCATCTGGAAGTCTGCAAGGGCACAGGAAAAAGTCACGAATTTGGACACCACAGAGCTACCTATTCTGGCATAAACCTGTGCAGCTAGAAGCACATACATATGACACTTTGATCTGATGTCTTAATATTAAATTACGAAAGCAAAACAATGAAAGTAATTTCCGAAAGCAGGTAAAAAAAAATTCTTTCATTTTTTCCCCTACACTACCATTATAAATCAAGAAATCTGAAGGGGGGGAAATTCCGATTCCACATAAATCCTGCTCAGTCTATGGAGTGGATTCCTAGATAAAAAAGGAGGAAATTGCAGTGGGTGGCATTGCAACATGTGATTTGAAAGTGCTTCCAATGCATATCCCCAAACCTGTTTTGGTTGTTTTTGTACTGGACTACAGCAGATAGCACAGCATGGTAAAGCTGCTCTATTGCCAAAGTATAGGACAGAGCTATAGCTCTGTTGACTCAAGTCTGCTATACACTGTTCATCTGCGGTACACTGCTTCTCTATCAAAGTACATTACAGGTACATGGAACAAGTGCACAGAATCTTCCATGAAACCATAGCAGGATCAGTTAAAGCAGGATTCTTTATAGCAGAGAAGGCTAATGTGTGGCCTACTAGATGCTAATGGATTACCACTCCCATCATCCCATTCTGCCAGGGCTGATGGGAGTTGTAATTCAACAACATCTGGAGGGTCACAAGTTAGCCATCTCTGGTGCTTCCAATGTGACCTGCCTGATTCAGGTCTGATTCATAAGTTGAAGTTTTCTGTTTCTAATGCTGCCCCCCTCCCCATTTCTTTTTCTGAAACTTTATTTGAGCATCAGCTGTCACCATAGAGTCATTTATGTTATTTACTCATGGCTGTAATATTATCTCTATTTCCTTCCAACACCTCTGTGCCCTCTCCTCACAATTGATCAGGACATGCCAAAGGAGCTGGTGAAAGGACACAGCCAGCAATAAATCACAGTAAAATACAGTGCAGGAACACACAAAACTCTGTCTCTGACCTTCTTTCAATATGGATTCAATGTCGTCTGGCTGTAGCCTGCTGAGTGACAGTATAACCAGGTTTTATTACTTTGCGCAAGAAAAGTATAACCCCCTCAAAAGTGCAATGGAACCAAAAGGGAATTGCAGCACAGTTATTACCAATCTGATTCCACACAAGACTAAACAGGCGAGCTCTGGAGATGAAGAATAACCAGCAGTCATCCAAGAAGGCTGAGAAAGTATCAGTAGGGGGCCACTCAGAGGAACAAATGTCATTTCTTGAAAAATAGATCACAGGCTTCTGAGAAGTCTATAGCTACCAACCACCCTGCAAGTAGCCACAGGTGCTGTTTCTGTGGTTGAAACATATCAAAGGGAAGGCGGGGGCAAAGGGGAAGAGCCGTGAAGACTGGAAGTGACAGAAGGTGGTCATTTCAGGTAACTGCAACTTAAGAGTAAGTTCTGTACATATGCCATTCATTTTCATTGCCTATTAATATTTCAATAGTACTCCTTTTCATCATGTTTTATCTTTCCCAACATTTTGCTCTTAGCAGCTTTCACACCCTTAGAACCATGCATTTTTGTGAATTAGTGAAGGATTCTTTTTTTTTAATTTATTGTTTCTAATGCCACAAACAAAGGATTTAGCTTTGGAAGCTCAACTCCTCACCCACTATGAGGAGTACTAACTGAAGATGTAGTGTGTGTGTGTGTGTGTGTGTGTGTGTGTGTGTGTGAGAGAGAGAGAGAGAGAGAGAGAGAGAGAGAGAGAGAGAGAGAGAGAGAAACCATTGACATGTATAGTGCACTTCCACAGTGTGTGAGAGAGGGGAGAGAGAGGAGGGTACCTCACAACCAAGGCCTCATCTACAGCTGCTGGAGAATATCCATGCTAACCTGTTTATATCACAAAAGCATAGCTTTTTTGGATCTAGAATTGTTCGTGATTGTCCTCAATGTGCTCCCAGTCACCATTAGAGATAGGCAAGTACCCTGGAGCTCTCCATTGCTTGACTCAGAATTTTTTCAAGGAAACACAACACAGGGAAAATATTCCCAAGCCAATTGAAAGGTCCAGAAGAACATTGCATCTGACCCTGACAGCACTTTCAAACAGGATCACCTTTCCCTTATTCCCTGTCAGGTGATAGGGAGTAATGGCAATGTGTATGCATACAAAGAAGAGTTTGTAACCAGCATGGGTAGAACCTGAGATCCTAGGGGATTATGGGAGATATAGTTCCCCTGAGCATTCCTAGAAATTGCTGCCAGCATCTCTAGTCACAGTGTTGAGATGATGACATTTGGGAGAATCCTATGCAAATATTAACACTACACAAAGTCGTCTCCAGACATGGCAATCCAAATCAGACTTCTGTGTACTATGGGTTAACCACTTTAGAATTTGGGGGGGGGGGGAATGAGCTTAGTCAGCTTCATTTCATTGTATTTTTAAAACTTGGTGTTTTCTTCATTGACCACAATGTAGTGATAAGTAGACACTCTCCTGATACACATTAAAGGGAAAGGCTTCTCTCTCTCCCTTTTTCCCTTGTGATAACTGACAAGTACAAAGTAACACCATCAGTATTTGACATTTCATCATTTCAACTCTTGAGCTCTTTATAATCTTATTTGTATCTATTGTTTTTACAAAGCTCCACTGCCATGTTAACTTCACTCTTTTTAATAATTAAAAGCACTTAAAAGCAAAATTGAATACTTACCAGGACAAGTGCTGATTATGTTAATTTAAATTATAAATGCTTTTTCTTCAGCTTGATCATGTGTTTAAAGTTCTTCAGACAATCGTGCTTCAAGCACATTGGGGATGGAGTATGTGTGCTGATAACTTTCATATGTTAATAGGCTTCACATTTCATGTTAATCTTTTATTTAAAAAAACAAAAAAACAAAACCAGAGGCATTTATCTTTTATTCATTGTATAATCCTCTTTACATATCATACAAGTGTATGAAATATCAGCAATAATCTTTTTTAACCTTTTGATTGCTTAGAAATTTTTAAAAGGATAAGGGCCTGATTTTTTTTAATGCCTTTGAAGTTTTGTGCCTTAATAAGTTCTGTTTGAAAATCTGAATCACAAGACCAAAGTGGGGATGGCTGTGCTGGTAAGTTATTTTTTTAGAACAGGACCAGAAATTACTTTGCCAAATGAATGCTGATGACCACTGCAATTTCTATCATGCCAATAGCATCTCCCATGAGGAAGTACTAGTTCATTTGAGTAATACCCCCCCCCACAGGTCTGGCCTAGTTGCAAGACAATGGCAGTCCCACATGCTGCAAAGCCCATTCTGGAGTTTGAGCTGGTCCTGAGTCTAAAGCAATGGTTCTCAAACATGCTTCTTTTTTCCCTTTTGTAGTTTAATTTATTTTGTTCAGTGAATCAAAGCATATAATATAAACTGTAGTTTAATAGCATTCATTCTTTCTGTCAGTGCTGGCATCATTCTCAAAATAAGTGCTGTATTATTGACACTGTAGGCCCAAGGTCAAGCATCTGAGAACAGCTCCTTTAATGGATAATTTTTAAAGGGAAAATTAGTTGATAATACAAAAATAATGGGCCCTAGTCCAAAGCTTTGTTAGTTCATTCAACGATCCACCTCAGATCAAAAAGGACTTGTTTTCTGTCATCAGAAAGATAAGAATCAACTGCAAGGTCAAGTACTGCTCTTCTCAACTGCTGCAAAACTTCACCATAGATCACTTGCATACAGCTTGTGAAAAGCTGGTTCTTCACACCAGTTTGAGAACCTCTGTTCTGAAGCCATTTAAGCACCCTGTGGGGTTTTTTTCTGGCCTCTTTAGTGGGTTTGTTAAATAAAACACATATTCTACAATGGACCACCATTTTATTTAAAATTGTGTATGTTTTGCTATTGTATTTAAATACTATGTTGTATTTTATATTTAGTTGCTGTTTATCATGAGGTACTTTGGACATGTATCACTTTATGAAACACAATAAATAAATTCAACTATTTTTTTCATTAGAGGTCATTAGGATATATCTGAGTAAGAATGTAACAAGTTAGGACCTAGAGCATCATTTAGCTGCAAATCTATAGGCAGGGATGTGGAGAGAACTGATAGTCATATGCAGAGATGGAAATCAAAAGCTGTGATTACCTTTTTGCCTAGAGGCAATGCCATGCAGTGTGGAGATTCCGATTCAAGCTATGTATTTTACAGGAGGTAAAAATGTTCATCAAACATGCACAAGTTCAGCTCAGGTCTGGTATATTTCTCCTCCAATGCACAGCTGGATATAAAAGGATGACTACATTTCAGAAATAAAACTGAGATGCCCTCAAAGCACTGTTTCCTCTCTCTAATCATTTTTGTACCATACTGTATTGTATCCTTGTGGCATATTACTTTGGCTGTACTGTATTATACAATTGCTTAATAAAGCTTTTCAACAAAAGAAACAGCTTGTAGAAAGGAGTGGGAAGCATAATGCTTTGGATAATATTGTAAAAATGTATGATATAATCTATCAAGTTTACTGTCCAGAGTTTTTTTTATCTGATAATGGTTCCTTGTGGCAAAAGCAATATGGTAAAACCAATAAAAATTGTTTCCATGCATCTGTAATGTTTTCACTTTAACATACTGCCTTTCTTGGCTATGGTTAACAGAACAGTACATCATAAACAGTCATAAAAAATACTGTTCTACTGAAAAATGAGGGTGTGAACTACTAGAGTAAAAATCCAACATGGTGTTAGGATTTTACATAAGCCGGTGCTGGCTACATCCTCAACACATCCTTTTTTTAAAAAAAATAATATTTATTAAAATTTCAGAGGAAATACAAAAATATGAAAAAGGAAAAAAAGAAAAAAAGAAAAAAAATGAAGAAAAAGAAGACAAAAAGATACAAAATACAGAAAAATAAAAATCGTTAAAAACAAATCAGTCATTCCATATCCTATCTTTCATCTGCCTATTTCCCCGACTTCCTCACACCTCCCTCTTCTTGTATCCTGATTCAATCATTGTTTCAGCAAATCCTTTCTATTAGCTTATAACCAATTAATTAACTCTATATATCCTATCCATCTTTCACCATATTCTGTTATTCAATTTGCCTTACTTTATTTAACCTTATCTTACCATAAAATACCTTGACCTTATCTTACCATAAAATACCATAAAATACCTTAAAACTTAAAAAACTTAATACTTATTTATCCTTATATCATTTCTGCCAAAGCCAGACAATTTCATTCCAACATTCTCCCTAATATTCATTAATTTTACACTAATTCCCAAAATAAAATTTTTTCTTTATAGACTCTTCCAATTTTCATCCAACGTCCCTTCTTTCTGGTCTTGGGTTGTGTCAGTCCTTGCTATCCATTCCATCTAGTCCATCAACCTGGTAGTCTGATTTCCGAGACTCTTAAGTCTCTTCCATGCCCCGTCTGCAGATCTTTTTCTTCTTGTTTATTTTTGCACTTTTCCTTGTCTTTTGTTGGTCTCTTTCTTAGTTTCTTTCCTTTCTCCTTAGGGAGTAGGTCTCCGGGGAATTTCCACCCATACTCATGTCCATCTCCCCACATCAGACCAGCCCATTCCCCACAGTCCCACTCCCCACAGTCATCAATATAATCCAAAAGATCTTTAACAGCATATTTCAAAATCTCTCCAAAGTTGAGAGCCTCCTCAGCTCCCAACTCCCTCTGGCCTAGTTCAAGTTCATTCTCCAAAACAATGGCTTATGCTCCTGCAGGGCCTCGGGTCTCTCCATTTGTGTTGCTTGAGATAGCACCGTAGCCTCTTTCATTATTGTCTGCCCTTGCATTTGCCCAGTCGAACCAGTTTCCTGAATTGGTCCCTGTATGATTTCTATGTCAATATTCCCTACTTGTCCACATTCACTGTTTACAACAGTCATCAAATCCAACTTCTCGTTCATCAAATCCACATTCTCATGCAACTGCTCCAACAAAGCACTTGTCTTGCAAAAAGCAAGCACCAGGACTTCTTCCAAACACATTTTTATTCAAGGTCACAGTCTGGTCCCACGATGTTAATCTCGCAGCTGTGAAATCTCCAAGTGAACTGCAGCAACAATTTGACAAGCTCCCTCTAGAGGATACAATTTCTATTTGTGTCCATCTTTTTAAAATCATGTCCAACAAAAAAAAGTTACTTTCAATTTTCGAATATTTTGTTTCTTTAAAATGCAACAGGCAACATTAGAATCAATTTGTTTCTCTTTTTTCTTACTATCTGTCACAATATTCCATTCACAGTCAATGGACGTCTCCGATAATTTCTGTCTCTGACACCCCGTTCCCAGGTTTGAGATGGTGGAAACTTATTCTCCTTTACTGCCTCTCCAGCAGGCTTGAACAATTTAGTTTCCCCCCCTTTTCTCCTGCTTCCAAGGGGGTTTTAATGGTTATAAATGAAGGAAATTTCGACCTTTGTAAAGCGACTTTCCAGGCTATTAGCTTACAAGATTTTTGCTTCAATCTATTTACAAAAAGCGGAAGGTGGACTTCCTGTTTTGAACCTTCCCGCTTCGGTGCCAAATTAAGATATTTCTTGATCCAATTTTCCGTTTCTACTCATGGGTACTTGTTTAGAGTCCAATTGTCGACAGGAAAAAGTCAGCACTCTCCGGCAATGGCAATGCGGCTTCCCTCCGTGAAAATAGCAGTCAGTTCGCAGCACCGCGTCGATCACCCCACTTCACTCCAGAGTCCCAAAAAGGGGGCCCCCGCGAGTAGGGGAGGCGCTCCTGGTGCTCTGCCAAACCCCAAATTCCCAGGCTTCTTCCACCTGGGATTTCTAGCGGGTCCCCACCTTCGCTGTGGCGGGTAGACCCAGTTTCCACGGAGCCAGTTCCTCCAACCGGAGGAACTCCACCATTTCGCCGATGGCGCTAACCCGGAAGTCTAACAACACATCCTTCATCCAGTTCCACCCACACAAGAGCCTTTGCTACCTCATTCACACAGTAAGAAGCAAACAACAAAAATGAAAATGAGTAATTTAACAAGATGGTAGAAGAACAAATGGATGAACATAGGACGAGGCCTTTGGATCAAACCAAAGGCCCTTCTAGACCAGCATCCTGTTACCCACAATGGACAATCAGATGCCTGTAAAAAGGTCAAAAGTAGGACATGAGGGCAATATTACTTTCTTGCTGTTGTGCTCCAGCAGGTCATAGTCAGAGGGGAGTGATCCTGGAGATAGCACATAACCATTATGACCAGTAGCCACTGGTAACCGTATCATTCAAAATCCCCTTAAAAAGCCATCTAGGTGTGATTCAAGCCATCATCATGATTCATAGCAACGAATTCCATAAGTTAACTGTGTGAAGAAGTATTTCATTTTCTCGGTCCCAAATCTTCTACTATTCCACCATTCACCTTCCTTAAATAACCCTGGATTCCAGTATTATGAGACAAGGAGAAAAAGAAAAAAAAACTTATCTCTATCTACTTTCTTCAAATAATGGATAACTTTGAAAAGCTCTAACATGTCCCCCCAACATGCTTTTTTACTATACTAAAAAGCTCCAAGTGCTATAACCTTTCCTTGATGTGAGTTTCTCCGTGACTTTTGCAAGGGAGCAAACTTACTACCAAGAAGGCCACTCCTTCACATGAAGGAATCTCCATACAGTTACAAGACACACTGTAGGTCCCACCCTGAGCTTGTGTGGCCTGACATTTATGTATTGAACATGGATGCCTATGGGAAGAAAGAATTCTATGTGAGTAAATATCCAACAATAAGCAGAAGCTGTGGGAAGTTGCGTTAACTCAGATATAGTGCTGGCAGTGTAGTTCCAAGCTCCCATCAAACAGTTGGAGAAATTCCATCTTGACCACAATGAAGTGCTCAGTCAGACTACAGCTTCAATCTACACACATCCACCAAACCTTCCTCAAGGAACCCTAATTAAAGCAATAAAAGCCCATGCAATCCAATTGTATCCCTCATTGTGACAGTCCCTGATACAGAAAAGGAAGGGAGAAGTGAGGTGAAAAACCATTCCTGGCTCTAATTGGTGACAACTGAGAGCTGGCTTGGGTATTCAAAAGAATAAGGGTTTCACAAATGTGAATCACTTACATTTTTAATGTAACATCCAAAGCAGACTCAAAGATCTCGTTATAACAAAATATGGGTGGCCTGGATCATCTGGAGGACATGAGTGAGCTATGTTTCAGTAATCCATGTTTATTCTGAACATGGCAATTGACTCTCAGCACCACAATAATAATAAAATAGAAGCTCTGGAAGGTTCTGTGGTTGCCCTTCATGTGCATAGCTCACATTTATGGGACAGCACAACAGCCTCAAAGAAAATAAGAACATATTTTTTTTCATAAGGTATCTAAGGCTCTTGAACTAGTGAAAATTTTTCTCTATTGTTTCAAGGACATTGCTCCAAAATGTGAACTTACAGGACAAGCCCAAAACACTTGGTAGCCTGATGGGAAGAACAACATAGCCCCACCCCCATCCCATGCAGAGAAGCTAACTGGATTGGCTGTTGAAATTTACTTCAACCCTTGATTGGACAGCAGCCTTCACTGCACCTGAGGGCATCAGGGCAGCTTAGGGAGTGCAGGGCTGGCTGCATTTCACACACAACACTGTTCCGCAGTACCTTGCTGCCACTCTGACATGTGCCTCCCAGGGGAGCTACCTCATTCTGCCTAATATTAGCAATTTATAGCAATTATAACTTTATTTGTTAGCTTAAACCAGTTGCTGAGTGGTCTATTAATGCAACTACTAGAGAGTAAAATGATTCATGAAAAAGAGGAATGTCAATTCTGATTTCATATATATGTTCATGGGGTCTGACTTGGCAGTGGCTGACCAGGAATGAGACATTGGTGTCATAGTGGATAGCTCAATGAAGATGTTGAACCAAGATGGAAAATAAAACTGTCAATATCCCAATCCCCTTCCACAAATCTATGGGGTGGTCACACTTTAAATACTGTGCACAGTTCTGGTCAGCTCTCCTCAAAAACTGATACTGCAGAGCTCAAAAGGTTTTAGAAAAGTGCAATCAAAATATTCAAGGGGATGGAACAACTACCCCATGAGGAAAGGCTACTATATTTGGAGGTGGGTTAGTCTAGAGAAAGGGAGAGTAAGAGGAGACTTGATAGTGATGTATAAACTTATGCATGGTGTGGGAAAGGTATAGATTTGTTTTTTCCCCCCCTCCCAATACTCAAACTCCTTGACAATCAAATGAAACTGAAAGTTGAAAGACTCAGGACAAAAAAAAAATATTTCTTCACTATCATAGGAAGTAGTGATGACCAACATCTTGGATGGCTTTAAATGAGGAATTTACAAATTCCTGGAAGATAAGACTGTGTTTTAGGCATGCCAGTGATCTCTGAATACCATTACTGTGAATCACAAATGGGGAGAGTGCTATTGTACTCAGGTCCTGCTTGCAGGCTTCCTATAGGCATCAGGTTGGTCCTTGTGGCAACAAAATGTTGGACTAGATGGGTGACTGGCCTGCTCTAGCAGAGTTCTTAAGTAGAAAGGTGAGAGAAACAACTGACAGGAAACGCTATGTGGGGATGAGACAGGTGAGGAGAATGGATATAAGATGCCTTAAATGTGGAGTATATTTGGATGGTATAGGATTAAACATTATTTCTAGATGTCAGCAGCTACAACAGGACTAAATGTCAGCATCACTAAAAAATAACAACAACAAAACCTTACTCATAGACTTCAGAAGGTTTTGATTCATTCAACAATTTTCTTGGCATCTCTTCAGTGCCAAGCACTTTCACTGGGAAAGACCACAACTTTGAGGAGGCAGGAAAGAGTTGTCTGGCTTCCAAATGGATGACAACATGCTACAAGAAAATTAATGTCATTAAGCATTATGCAATGGATATTACAATTGCTAAGACAATTGACTTTGAGAACCAAATACCAAGGTTTGCAATACACTGTCAGCATCAGCTCATGCTGAACTGTGCCACTTGAAGTCAGAGATCAAACGCTGGAGTCCACATAGAACAGGAAAAACAACAGTGTACCACCAAATAACTAAGGTTCTCTGGGCAGTTTACAATAAAAAAATGACAATTTAAGTGAGGTTGGTGCATGTAAAATACAAACAGGACATCTAAAACACAATACAACCCACAGCATCAGTAGTTTAACAATCCATCCTTCTTGTAGCTCTGTGAGTGAAATAGTTGTCTACCAACAACTCTTAGCACCTTAACAAACTGCAGCTCCCAGACTTGGGGAAAGCCATGACTGTTTAAAGTGGTGTCACAGTGCCTTAAATGTATGGTGTGAATGTGGCTATAGTCTCTCAGGTCCGAAACTCATGCAGAACCTTTGTTAGAGACAGTTCCAGGTTTCCAGCTCTTCAAGAAGGATAATTGGAGAGAACTGGTAAAGGTAAAGGTAAAGGGACCCCTGACCATTAGGTCCAGTCGTGACCGACTCTGGGGTTGCGGCGTTCATCTCGCTTTATTGGCCAAGAGAGCCAGTGTACAGCTTCCGGGTCATGTGGCCAGACTGACTAAGCCACTTCTGGTGAACCAGAGCAGCACACGGAAACACCGTTTACCTTCCCTCCAGGGCGGTACCTATTTATCTACTTGCACTTTGATGTGCTTTCAAACTGCTAGGTTGGCAGGAGCTGGGAGTGAGCAACGGGAGCTCACCCCGTTGCAGGGATTCGAACCAACAACCTTCTGATCGGCAAGTCCTAGGCTCTGTGGTTTAACCCACAGCGCCACCCGCGTCCCACCCACGTCAGGTGATAGTGCCACATTAAAACCATTACACGACACTGCCATAATACTGCATATTACCTCTTATTTCTTTGCTGCCCACAATCCACCATACACATGCATAAATGGCCAACTCTGGGGTTGTGGTGTTCATCTCGCTTTATTGGCTGAGGAAGCTGGCATATAGCTTCTGGGTCATGTGGCCAGCATGACTAAGCTGCTTCTGGCGAACCAGAGCAGTGCATGGAAATGCCGTTTACCTTCCCGCTGGAGTGGTACCTATTTATTTGCACCTTGATGTGCTTTTGAACTGCTAGGTGGGCAGGAGCTGGGACCCAGCAATGGGAGTTCACCCCTTCGCGGGGATTCGAACCGCTGACCTTCTGATCGGCAAATCCTAGGCTCTGTGGTTTAACCCACAGAGCCACCCGCATCCCTGGAGAGAACTGGTACCACCATGCAAAAAGCACATACAATGGTACCTCGGTTTACGAACTTAATCCGTTCCTGAAGTTCATTCTTAAACCAAATCCATTCTTAAACCAAGGTGTGCTTTCCCTAATGAGACCTCCCACCGCCGGTGGCCTTCCACTGTGTGGCTTCCATTTGTAGACTGAGGTAAAGTTCACAAACCGGAACACTACTTCCAGTTTTGTGGAGTTCTTATACCGAATAGTTCGGTACAAGGCTGTTCGTAAACCGAGGTACCACTTTACTTGTATCACAGCAAGCTATACCACAGGGGCATGCGGCATTGTGGCTGGCTTTAAAGCTACTGTTGCTGCTTGTGAGTTGTATGAACATGAGTGAGGAGCCATAGCTATCTTGTTCATTGTCCTTTCTCACATCTCCTCTATGGGTGTCTCTTTTTCCTTTCTTTCTCATGTTGGCTATGTTTTCTCTCAGTTCTTTCAGAAAGCGCCTCAGTCTAATTGTCTCCTCAGACTTCTGTAGTTCCTCCTCATGTAACAAATATATTTCTCTGCAGGAATCCACTGAGAGTCATACTCACAGGGTTACACATTTTATTTAATTTAAAATATTCACATCCCATCTTCATACCTGAGTGAGGTCGCCATGGCAGCTCACAATATGAGGTGGGGGAGAGATATGTTTAAAAGGTTTTTAATAATTATGAGGAGAAAGTAAGAATTGACTGCCAGTATACAAAGCAAAGAAATAGATCTGTCAGTCAAATCAAATGAAGTTGGTAAAGGAAGAGTGCTAACTAAAGAGTAAAGTGGCCATTTTAAGCTCTTCAGCTAAGGCCAAACTACACCAAACCATGGAGTGCTGAGAGCAACTCAACTTAGGGCCAAACCAAATGTGATATCAAATGTGTCCTTATATTTAACTTACAAGCTAAAGAATTTAACCATTTTCTTTCTTCCTGAGGTCATGTTGAAAGTCTCTTCCCTAGAGCAGCTATCTGGTTTTTTTGTTTAACAAAATTTATAGACAACTTGATTTTTGTAGAGCAGTTTACAAAAACAATTACAAACATTTCATGAAAAACAGTTAAAAACAATTAAAAGTATGTAATGGTAATTAAAATTAACAGCAAAAAACATTAAAACATGTTGACATCTACACGTCTAAATAGGCTTGCCTAAACACAAATGTTTTAAGCAGGCTCCACAACACCATTCATAACAGAGAAGACACACAGGACTGATTTTGTCAACTGCCCATTTTATCTTGCCATTCCACAGTTAGACTAGGACTTCAACAAGATCATAAGATTTCTCCACTTGAAAATCCCCCAGATCACTCCAAAACACATTAGTTTCCGAGGACAGGCCCTCCAATCAGTCACACGAACCTTGCAGTGGGAATTGCTGCTACCAATCCAAACTTCACCAAGTAATGGTCCAGCCATGACAAGCAAGAGCATTGCATTCCCCCTACCTTCAGTCCACCCCTAATATCACTTGATATGAGTCTACATCAATGACATTCCTTGCCCAGTGTGTTGGACCAATGACCATTTAAGACAGTCCCTTGGTTATCATGGAGACCATGAAGTTCCATTCCAGCCAAAGAGCAACCTCCACATGAATATTGAAGTCACCCAGAACTTTTGCCTGCCATGCTTCAACACCATGCCAGAGACCACCTCAACCAGGTCAGTCAGGTAAGTCACTGAACAGCACAGTGGTTGACAGATGAGCAGCATCCCCAGTCTGTCTCTCTGGCCCAGCAGACCCTCTAAGCCCATGCAATCATCAAAAGGTAATATGGTAAAGGAGACAGTTAACAATATCAACATTCACCACCTATCAACCCTTTGTTTTTTTTTATGAGATATTTATTAAGATTTTACAAAAAGCAAAAGTTAACAGGATAAGAAAAAAAAGACAAAAAAGAAAAGAATCAATACAAAAAATACAAAAATACATGAAAAAAAGAAAATACAAAATAGAAATAACTAGAAAAAGTTAAAAACAAATCCATTTTTTCCATATCTTTAAACTCGTTTACTTGTTTCCTTGACCTCCTCACACCTCCCTTTTTTGTATTCCCGTTCACATAGTCAGTTCAGCAAATCCTTACCCTCTTTCATTTATCTTAACTCTATATCTTAACATATTATATTTTCATCCATTATCAGTCCATTTTTACATATTCTTATTAACCTTGTTGCTAATGCCACTTAATTTCAATCCAACATCATTTTAACATTCATTAATTTTACAATATTTCTGCAGATAGTCTTTGAATTTCTTCCAATCTTCTTCCACCGACTCTTCTCCCTGGTCTCGGATTCTACCAGTCATTTCCGCCAGTTCCATATAATCCATCACCTTCATCTGCCACTCTTCCAGGGTGGGTAAGTCTTGTGTCTTCCAATGCTTTGCGATGAGTATTCTTGCTGCTGCTGTAGCATACATAAAGAAAGTTCTATCCTTCTTTGACACCAATTGGCCAACTATGCCCAGGAGAAAGGCCTCTGGTTTCTTCAGGAAAGTGTATTTAAATACCTTTTTCATTTCATTATAAATCATCTCCCAAAAAGCCTTAATCCTTGGGCACGTCCACCAAAGGTGAAAGAATGTACCTTCAGTTTCTTTACATTTCCAACATTTATTATCGGGCAAATGGTAATTTTTTGCAAGCTTGACTGGGGTCATGTACCACCTGTACATCATTTTCATAATATTCTCTCTTAGGGCATTACATGCCGTAAATTTAATCCCAGTGGTCCACAACTGCTCCCAGTCAGCAAACATGATATTGTGTCCTATATCTTGTGCCCATTTAATCATAGCAGATTTTACCATTTCTTCCTCAGTACTCCATTTCAACAGCAAATTATACATTCTTGATAATATCTTAGCATTGGGTTCTAACAATTCTGTTTCCAACTTTGATTTTTCCACCTGAAAACCAATTTTTTTATCTTGATTATAAACCTCTCTTATTTGAAAATAATGTAAGCAGTCTCGCACCTTCCCTTTGAGCTTCTCATAACTCTGCAATTTCAGCTTGTCACCTTCCTGTTCCAAAATTTCACAATACTTTGGCCATTTTGCCTCCATATTAAGTTTTTTCATTGCTTTCACTTCCATAGGTGATAACCACCTTGGGGTTTTGTTCTCTAAAAAATCTTTATATCTTGTCCAGACATTAAATAGTGCTTTCCTGACAATATGGTTTTTGAATGCTTTATGCGCTTTAACCTTGCCATACCACAAATATGCATGCCACCCAAATACATTATCATAACCTTCAAGATCTAGGATGTCAGTGTTCTCAAGAAGTAGCCATTCCTTCAACCAGTAAAAAGCTGCTGATTCATAATAAAGTTTAAAGTCCGGCAGGGCAAACCCCCCTCTGTCTTTAGCATCAGTAAGTATCTTAAATTTTATTCTGGGCTTTTTGCCCTGCCAGACAAATCTAGAGATATCTCTTTGCCACCTCTTGAAACAGTCCATCTTGTCAATGATTTGTAATGATTGAAACAAAAACAACATTCTCGGCAGTACATTCATCTTAATGACAGCAATCCGACCCAGCAAGGAAAGCTTCAAATTCGACCAAATCTCTAAATCTTTCTTCACTTCTGACCAACATTTCTCATAATTATCTTTAAATAAATTTGCATTCTTAGCAGTCATATTCACCCCCAAGTATTTTACCTTCTTTACTAATGTAAACTGCAAGTAACCTTTAGAGGAATGGAAAGGTTAAACAGGGATAGTGACCTAAATCTAGGCCTTTGCCCTAATCAATACTCGTTTGATGACAATTGGGAATTTTTACCTCCCTGTACAAATAGAAGCATCAAAGAATCATTTTCCCCCTCAGGTTTACAACATGAGAGGAAAGGGTTAAACTTCATCTCCCCACATACTGTAATCCTGCTTCTATGCCCACATCCTTGCCCCATGATCCTAGCCCTGACTACTCCATGGTGCACTTAATGATCCTGGTGGTGAATATACATATTACAAAAAAACACAGAAGTCTGAGGTGCACACTGAAAGCCTAAGTGTCTAACCCAAGTTCATTAGCCATGGCTCCCAATATCAGTGGCAATTGCAAGTCAGCAGCCAACCCCTCACCATTGCAGAAATATTTGTATTGTGCTGCATAAATTTATCTACCCTGAAGGCAAGATAACAAGCCTGAAAAGCTATATAGGTCACCAGGATCTGCTTTGGATTTCTTTCGACGTCTTTGGATTCTATCTTAAAAGGCAGAGAGGGAATAGCATCATTTTGTCCTATTTTACTTTAGCTTTTAATAATCCATCTGTAAGATGCAATAACTAATAATTGTCAGAAAAACAAAGGCCACTTCCTAGCCAAAAGTAAACTCACTTAGAGTAATTGAATTTAATTCCCATTCAATCTCTGTACCATGTATTCTCAGCATAATTTATGAGGGTTTTATTTTAAAATATTTATTGCAATTTTAAAAAGTAGATTGGTGGAGATCAGTGCAGCTCTCTGGATAACTTCTCTAATGTCCAGGCTTTAATTGAGTTTATCCATCAATGTCTTATACCCTTTTGAGAATGGATGTTGGAGCTGGAACTCTTTTAGTTCTATCTATGGAAAGGCCTGTAATTTAATTAACAATAGCATCTCAGCTGAAAAGTGTAAAGGTTATATCCATCCCACTTTAATCAATCGGATTCTAATACTTTATTCTGATAGCATGCAGAAAGAAATCTTTGGGTCTATTTTTTTAAAGTAAGTGGCATAACATAAAACATACAACACAAGGCATTATAGAAGTCATACTTGGCATTAATAACATAAGAAGTCCCTGCTGGATCAGGCTCACCTAGTCCTATACTCGCAATGACCAACCAGATGCCTGTGGGAAGCCTGCAAGCAGGATATGGGTAGAACAACACTCTGCCCACCTGCAAGTCACAGCAACTGGTATTCAGAGGCATAACGCCTCTGATAGTGGAAGCAGAACATAGTCATTGTGGCTAGCAGCTGCTGATAGCTTTGCCCAACAAAAAATCTGCCTAATTCTCTTTTAAAGCCATCCAGTTTGGTAGCCATCACTGCCACCTGTGGAAGTAAGTTCCATAGTTTAAATACATGCTACATGAAGTACTTTCTTTTATCTGTCTTGAATCATCCAACATCCAGCTTTATTGAACGTACATGAGTTCTAGTATTATGTGAAAGGGTTATGAGAGAGGCATGTATATTTTTAACATCTCTATCCTGCCCTTTCTCCAAGGAACACAGAAAGAAGAGCTCACAGCTCAGTAGTATAACACATCCGTTGCTTTCTAAAGTTCGAGGTTCTGTTTGTGGCATCTCCAATTAAAGATTTCCACATCTCAGATTATTAAGTGAAACTAATGCAGAACATTCAAACAGCAAGCAGAGTAACTGTACAATTCTTTGCATGCCTATTTAAAAGTAAGTCCCATTAAGTTCTATGGAGCTTGTTCCCAAGTAACTGGGTTTTGGAATGCTGCCTGAAAACTATAAAAATAATATTGGCAGCAGTAAAAAGAATCACAGGTTGGTTTGTTTTTAAACCACAGTTTATGAATTAAACACTGCATTCCTAGGATAAATGCAGCATTCCTGTTACAGTAGAATGTAACAGGGTTGTGCACTCCTACCCCATCTCTACTGGGGAATCAAAATCTGCTATGAGCTTTTGGGCAAAGTGGTTGAAATTTTCAGGCACACACCTAGACTGTGAACTTGATCTCAGGTTCATTGATCTCAGGTTCAATGACCACCTTAATGTTTCTCACATACCCACACCGGGAAAGACATCTGCCTGGGACTTTGGACAGCCTTTGCTAGTCATTATAGAAAATAAAACTTAAACCATTTGGTTGACTCAAGCAGCTTCTAAGCAATTCTCTGAATTAGAATAGGCATGCAGATAGTGGTTTGACCAATGCTATCCAGTAAGTCAGAATTTGAATTTGAGTTTATCTCACACAATGCCAGTATTCCAGTCACTGCACTATACTAGGTTGTCCAAAATGTTTTAAAGTTTAACCTAATTAAAATATGCTTTATGTTGTTTGTAATATTCAGAATCCTGAACCTCAGATGCTCTGAATACGAAAATGCTCGTGGAAATTAACAATTGGGATCTTCAGCCAGAACATAGCAAGGATTCCTATGCTTCAGAGCACATGTGGTCAGGCTTGAGAAGTACCTATATGTAATACACTAGCCATGATTACTATGTTCTACCTCCATTCTTGGAGGCATTATGTGCCCGAATGCCAGTTGCTGTGAATCACAAGGGAGGAGGGGGAGGGTGCTGAACTCAGGCCTGGCATGTGAACTTCTCATAGACATCTGGTTGGCCACTGTGAAAGCAGGATGCAAGAATAGATGGGTCATTCGCTTGAATATAAAAATAACTTGCAAGTATCTTTGCAGGTATCCTAAACAGATTGCCTTGACTGCTCATTTATTTCTGTGATCAGTGTAAGTGCTAGTAACCACATTTAAACTGCTAAACAGGTTGGAACTAGGTTATCCTATAGACCACTTTTGCCAAAACAAACTTGCCTAGGTCTCATCAGCAAATATTCAATCCGTGGGTGATAAGGCCTTCACAGTGATGGCACCACAGCAGTGGAATATCCTCCCTAGGGAAGCTCAGCAATATCAGTCTCTCCTTATTTTCATATGGCATGTAAAAATGTGTTTTTCTGAGAAACATTCAGTGATGTGTTGCTGTTTTTACCGTGTGTTTGTGCTTTCTCCTGATGCTTTTTAATGCACCTGTGTATTTTGCTTTGTTTGAGTTTTAATTTTTTATTCTAATGTTTCTCTTCATGTAAGCAGCTTCAGAAGTCTAGTTTGAAAAGCAAATAAACAAGCTGGGATGCCAAGGAGGCTGTGTTGTCAGATTTCATTCTTATGTGCATCATAAATAGAGCCATTTGTTGAGCAAAGTGATGTTTGCTACATGTGGGAAAACTAGAACCAGTATCTCTTTGTTGTTTAGCATCTAAGTAATCAGAAGTGGATTTTTAACAAAGCATCTTTTTATGTATCACACCTGAATACAGCTAGTTTATTTTTATCCCATCAACTGTCAAGAATAGCCTTAGTTTTAAAAACTATCAAGGATGCCCATTCTTTTTTGTGGATGAGGGGGGCAATGCTTGTTATTGTTTTCGGTAATTCATGTAAATGAATATAGTTCTGAAAATACTCCGGCATGTCCACAGTCATATATAGAAATGTGCTGGCGAGTTGATAACAAATCCAGCAACACATTTCTTTCTATACTGTATATTCAATATGGCTTTGGATATGCTTTGGTTTACTTATGGGAAAGCTTTTTCTATGTAAATGAATCACGTCTTCTGGAGCTGTCAAATGTATAAAGCAGGTAGAAGCCAGCCAATAATAGCATATTATCTCGCAGACCCGACCTTCATTAGGAACAATGCAGAAGAGCATTACAATGTGTGAAGAATAATTTAAATTATGGCTTTTTCAATAAAATAATGGGGGTTTGTCATATTTATAACAAGTACAGTGTAGCTAACAAAAAGGAGAGAGCTTTCACTCCTAAAACGTTCCACAGATAATTTAAATGCATGTGATTTTTGCAATAATAAATTAGAGCCTCAAGTCTTTGGGAATTAATCTGCCTGGTGAGCAAGATTGTTTCAATTTGTTTGGAAGAGGTGGGTGTAATCTGTGTGCCTTTGCAGAGGATTGTCCAAATGCTGTCCATTGATCTTTGCAGGTATTTTCATCTTCCCACAAACTGGAGCTGCATGTTGGGGGCACTTAACCATCAAACTGGATATGAAGTTTTAAATGAAGCAGCTCCTAAATGTTGTTGAGCATTTAAAGCATACTTTATCCATAATTATCTTAACTTATTTGGACTACAGCTCCCATCCATCCATGATGATTGGCCATGTCAGCTGGTACTAATGGGAGTTGTAGTTTAAAGGATCTGGATGGGGCCAGGTTAGGGAAAGCTGATCTACAGTTTGGCAGTGCCAGACCTGGGTATGTGTTAAGTTCCTCTCCCCTGTTCACATTCTTGCCCATTTCAATTCATCAGTCATTGTTAGGGTTGGCACTTTGGCTCATTTCAGATCTAGCCACAATGTTCTGGGCACTTGTACAGAAAGGTCTGCCTTACTGTTTGTTAAGTTATGCTTCCATCCCAAATGAGCGTTCATAAAAGCTTTGCACCACGGCATATCATCATTTTGCTAAAGGGGTTATGTAGGGTGAAATTGGCAGAGTTAATGTCCGTATGTGTTTCCTCACGGGGCAAATAAGGACAACTACTCCTCTTTGGGTAGAAATGAAAATATTTTAACAACCAGAGACCCTAAAGAAAACCAAGCTTACATGGGGCTCAGCACATGGCCAGGATTCAAAGAGCTACTTTAGATACGTCCAAGGACTTTCTGTTTGAACAGCCCGCAGCCCCCATGCCATACCAAAAACTGCTTTTGAAAAACCCTTCAATAAGGAGTACAGAAGAAATACTAAACTTACTAGCCTTAGAAGTCTGGCATCTATACATGTGAAGAAAATAAGTGCTTCCTTGGAGATAAATGTTAATTAAATAAATACATGTTATGCTAAATGACAAGCTTTTGTGAGTCCTGAACACATTAACAGTCACTGTGGAAATTCTCCCTTTATTCCTACTTCTCCCTCTCTGAAATACAATTTTGAAGTGTAGTTGACAAAAAAATGTTAAAACAATAAACATAAATTTGAAACTATTAAATAAAACAATGAATACAAGCTACAAAGAGAGGAAAAATGCTTTTGAAAGCTAGCGATCTCCTTCCTTTAGATCAAGATGATTCTTGGCTACCATTGTAGAGGTGGCTGAAGGATGAAGAGGCGGTTGGAAAATGGAGAGTATATATTAATCCTTTCCAGAGAGTAACCATTCCCGCCCCCCTCTTGAATTTGACTGAAATGTTTTTCAGGTATAACAACATAACAAAACTACAATTGAATGAAAGGAAAAGGGACTCAAGATAATCTTGGTTTACAAACCATTATTTATACTTATTCCCAAGTCACTCCAAACAACCATGAACTTTGACGATCATGAAAAGTTTGGATATTTAAAAATCTTACTTTAAAAGAGTTGCTATAGCATCAAGGCACTTTTATTATTTGTATGCATAATTCTAAGTCAACTAAAAAAAATCAATGGGCATATCCACTACCAAATTCACAAATGCCTGCAAAATCTCTCTCACAATCAGCTAACAAATAGCATCACAATTCCATAGGCTCTGTTGAGATCAGCCTTCCCATGGAAAGTGATTCCTGGCAAGGCTGTAATGTCTACTAGTACTAAACATACAGGTCAACAGCATCATAATACTATGAGTCCCTGTGCCCACGCTCTGCATTCCTTTTGACCAGAGAGGTTGTAGAGAAAGTGATACACAAACCAATGACACCAATTTAGAAGAGGAGGAGCTGTAGACATTACAGCCACAATGGAGATGAATCTCAGCATCTTCATGACACATGTCCCAATATTTCCTTCCCTTCCCTTTCCAGTTGCAGTGCTAAACAAATATGCAGCCTGTCAGATGCAAATGACAACCGGGGGGGGGGGGGAGCATGACTTTATCACTCTCTGGAACATCTTGATTAGGAACCAATGAGAAGTTAGATACCATTCACCAACCTAACCACCTCAAAATCCTCTTGCCTCTCATATAAATGGCACACATAAACACACACAACGTTCCCCACAGCCAAAGGGGAATTGAGAATTATTCTTGTCATTCTTAAGGATAGATTCAAATACACATTATTCATTTAGTTATTTTCATGAAATCATACCACTCGATTGTAAAAAAAAAGAAACCCCTCAAAATTGTTTACCAAAAGGATGTCAAAGCCGTTTACAGAAAGAATTTGCACTGCAAGAGAACTACGTTACTCTGAAAATGGCAGTCCACATGGAATTAACTAATGGGGGATGGGCAAAAGATTCCTGAATTGTAGGGGGTTGGAATAGATGGCGCTTGTGGTCCCTTCCAACTCTACAGTTCCATGACTCTATGAAACAATGCTCTATACAGTTACTGACAAATATGTACTAGATTTTTTTAATATAAAAAAAGGTTTGCATAACTTCTAGGTTTTACAGTGTCAGCCTTTCCCATGACCTACTTCTCAATGGATATCTTTTCCTACAATGCTTGTGTTATGCATTCTTAGGCAACCCTGCAGGTGGCTGAGATTTATTTTCTTGATTATAAAAGGCTTACCGCCTCAAAGTTTAAAGATCCTTAAAAATTAGTATTGAGGGTTGGGGAATCCAAAATGTGGAAGTGCTGCAAACATAAAACTGTCAAAACAGAGTTTCGGTTTCTGGCAAACCAGATGTAAGATGAAAGCCTTCACTGATTTCTCCTTTACTTTCTTAACTCACAACAGCATTGACAGTGCAAATCTGAAGACAGTGGCCAGTCCAAGTCATCAGTCTTGCTTACCACTTGCACACTGGAGCTAGACTTGTAATGAATTGGTTATGAAATGCCACATTTAGAATTGAAGGAAGCGGCTTTTTTCATACGTTGGTTTTCTATGGATGATGTTGTAATCAGATTTCATGGCAGACTGAGATCTTGGGTTATGTTGGGTTAGGACTTGGTCCATTAGAACTGCAACCTTGCACTCATTTTACCATGTAAGATAGGGCTGCCATATGTCCGGAAGCTCAACGATTTTTGTGGTTGGATTTTCAACTCTAATGTAGAAGTTCTTCAGGGAGGAGCCTGGGCTCAGTGGTAGAGCATTGGCTATGCATACACAAGGTCCTAGATTCAATCCCTAGCATCTCCAGGTATGGCTAGGAGAGACCCCATCTGAAACCCTGCCAGTTAGTGAGCTAGATAGACCAATGGAGTGTGACTCGATCTAAAGCAGCTTCCTTTATTCTGTTTATTTAAGTGGGACTTACAGATGAATAATTGAGTACAAGACTGCAGTCTAAAGGTTTAAGAAGCATAATGCCTCCTGGTATAGGTGGATTTCAGCATTCAGATAATTCTAAAGAAAGAAAAGAAAGGTATACACTAAAAAAAAACTTCTGGCAGTTTCTAACAAAATCTAGAGAATGTGAAGCAATACATCTAAAAGAGTCTTCAAATAACCAAGGAACAGTAAAAGTGCTTCATGAAGCATCAGCCACCTTGAGGACTTTCATAAGGAAAACCTTTAAATCTACTCAATAATTTACGTCTTTACTTTTTTCTTTACCCTTTTTGGGGGAGTTTAAATTTACTGATTTTGGAAAGCGTTTGTGCACAGTAGGTCTCCACTAAATATTTGATAGGCACAAAAGGGACCCAGGCAAACAGCACAAAAGACCCACATAAGCACCGAAGGAAACCTCTCTCTCAATGAGAAAAAGCATCTCTGAGGGTTGAGTTACGAAATGCCTCTCACAGATTCAAGCACACAAACATATTGGGGATTTCAGGTCATGAATACCGTTACTTCACTTTACAAAGAGATGTCTGAAATAAGTTTTTCATGGTGATAGCGTTCTCTTACCAGTTGCAGAAACAAAACTGAAATGTTGGCACTCCTGTCATTAGCAGGGGCAAATTATCCTCACCTTCCCTTACCTGGAAGACACTGAGGATGGACTCTTCCAAGGGGAGGGGAGGCAGAGGTCACCAAAGGTGAGGTGACTGATCAAAGGGAGTGAACTTGCCCAATTTAAGAGCACTCAAACCTCTCTTTACCCACCACTGGCATGTGCCCACCTATAGATCTTGGGCTCTATGATCACTGCAGATGGTGACAGCAGTCACGAAATTAAAAGGGATCCATGATCACTATATTTATGTATGGTTAATTAACAAGGAGAATCATTTTGTGTATGGTATTGTCAGAAATGACTATTGCAGTTTTACAAAAGCTTTAGAAAAGTTTAGGTTTTTTAATACACATATGTTTCTGTGAAGTTTCAATCATATTAAAATTCAGGTTGTACAATTATAGTTAATAAGGTCTTGCACAACAAGCCTTATTACCCAAAAGATTGGGCTTTTAGCAATGCGGGAAGTGATGGGGAAAATGCACTGGAAAGTGTGGGATGCCTCTTGATGCATAATCACCTAATCTTTCTACAAACAAATGAGAATGAAAGCTCAATAAACACTGGCAGAGACCTTATACACCTTTTGTTGTCTGCAGTAAAAAGGGTAAAGGGACCCCTGACCATTAGGTCCAGTCGTGACCGACTCTGGGGTTGCGGCGCTCATCTCGCTTTATTGGCCGAGGGAGCCGGTGTACAGCTTCTGGGTCATGTGGCCAGCATGACTAAGCCGCTTCTGGAGAATCAGAGCAGCGCATGGAAATGCCATTTACCTTCCCGCCAGAGCAGTACCTATTTATCTACTTGCACTTTGACGTGCTTTTGAACTGCTAGGTTGGCAGGAGCAGGGACAGAGCAACGGGCGCTCACCCCGTCGCGGGGATTCGAACCGCCGACCTTCTGATCGGCAAGTCCTAGGCTCTCTGGTTTAACCCACAGCACCACCTGCGTCCCTTGTTGTCTGCAGTAGGAGGCTAATAATACTCCCTGGCCTTATAGGACTTGATATGTGGCAAGGGTTGGAAACCTTTTTTTAGCCTGACGGTCACTATCCCTTCTGGGCTGCAAGAAGATCAAACGTATCCATTCTTAAGGAAATCAGCCCTGAGTGCTCATTGGAAGGACAGATCGTGAAGACCCTGATGTTGGGAAAGGTTGAGGGCACAAGAAGAAGGGGACAACAGAGGACAAGATGGTTGGACAGTGTTCTCGAAGCTACAAACATGAGTCTGACCAAACTGCGGGAGGCAGCGGAAGACAGGAGTGCCTGGCGTGCTCTGGTCCATGGGGTCACGAAGAGTCAGACACGAGTAATTGACTAAACAACAAACAACAAATATAGATAAATCCAATTTACCTTATACATTTCTACAAGGTGATAAGAACTCATACATTTTATTCAGTTCTCTATCAGAACAAGCTTCAGTTCTTTCCTTAGAGCTATCCACTGACTGACCGACCCTCCATCGGCTTAAACCAATATCCTCATGGGGGTTACACTAGTAAAACTAAATTCCCAGTATGCAGTCCCAATGATGGGGGGAAACAGCCTGTCATGAAGCTGTTAAATTCACAGCAAGTCTATCTGGTGTGTTTTTTTTAAAAAAAGGTGGCAGTCCTCAATATGAGGAACCTCTGTGAAATGTCCCAGTTGTTACAAATTCTTTTAAGTTGCCTTAAACATCCTATAGTTGTTTCTTTTTCCTGAGCAGCATGCAACAAATTCACCTCAAATTTCACCTCAGGGGGAAATTCAGTGAAAACTCTGTTTATTATTAATTTACTCAGGTTCCATGTATGGGCCCTAGTATTCCACCACAAATCCTAGCTATGAGCTCTGAGAAGCCCTCACTCACATTAAACTCAGCTTTTCTTCACTAAAGATACAATTCAATGAACATTTATCCCCCACAAGCCCTGTTGAAACAAGCAGTCTCTAAACTGCACTTGATGAATCATACCCTCTTCTGTTTTTTTTTTATAACTGCTATATTAGAAGACAGTTTGAAGTAACATTTGAAATTATATGTTTGTTTATATATTTATTTTTTAAAAAAATTATTATGACAAAGATTCTCAGCTATTCAAACGCAGGTGCTGGAAATCCAAAAGAGCCTTAACAACCAATGAACAATGTAAAGCCAGAAATGAAAATATTGAAAGAGAAGTAAAGAGGATTTCAAATCCATTTTACACAGTTGCAGCTGCTGTGACAGTTTATTAAGCTTGCAAGGAAAAGGATTTTTAAAAGTGAAATATTTACCATAAGCTAAATAAAATTGTCACAGTGCCTCGGCTGACGGCCACATAAAGCTGAGCATTAGCATTTCATAATGAGAGTGTTATCTGATTGATTCATTGAGTGAAAGGTGGGAGAAATAAGATCAAACTGGTGGTATAAAGAAGAATACAGAGAAGGAGCAAGAGAAAGAGATTGGGAATGGGAATGGGAAGTTGTAATAAAAAGGATGGAGGCACCCATTTTAGTTCTAATTACCCATATGATTAATGACACCACATTAGTTATTATTCATTCATTTATTTTCCAATTGTGCACCTTGCTTTAGTGCACCAGATTTGTTACAAACATGGATAGATGACAATATCTAGATGTCTAAACAGTCATTAAAACATCAGGAGGAGTGCAGCTCTACTTTTGTTGATCTCTTTGCAGCTTTTGATACCATCAGTCATGATATACTCTTGGACAGGATATACTCTGTGGGATGCACATTGGAGGCACTGGTCTATGGTGGTTCCACTCCTCCCTACAGGGTTGTGTCCAGAGAGCAGCCCTGGAAGACTATGCTTTGGCCTCATGGTCTTTGTGCTATGGAGTATTAAAGGGTACAGCCCTGTCCTCAATTCTGTTTTTAACATCTGTATGATGTCACTGGATGCGCTTGTCCAGAGCTTTAGGGCAAAGTGACATCAGTACACTGATGGCATGCTGCTGTACTTCTCCATAATATCTGAGCCAGGAGATGATGTGCATGATCTGCATCCTTGTCTGGGCACAGTGGTGGAGTGGATGAGGACAAATAAGCTGAGCTTGGACTTCAAATCATGAAAAGCATTGTTTGAAGCACCATTTCCATTGAGTTCTCTTCCCAAAGTTAGGATTTGGTTTAATTTTACTGCAGAAATTTATTTCTACCAATTAGCCATTCACTGAGTCTATCACATTTATCCACCGATCTTTGACTGACTTAATAGAGTTTGCATATTTATGCAATACTTGAATGCTTGGTCATTGGTCAAAAGAGGTAGCATTAAACAAAATAACATTTAATGGCAGCAAAGAGTGGAGTAATTGCCTAATTACTGGCCTAACTACTGGAAGCCAGGACAATTAATGAAATATGCATGTAATGTATATGTATATCTTCCAAATCTTTGCTTTAGAAGTAGACATTTGCATATACATACGTGAAAAAGCACCATGTGGAAGCAAAATATAGTCAAATTGGTCAAAGTTCTTTGGACATTCTTATAGACTAAATTATGTAACGAGACTTTTAAAGCTGTTCATTGAAAACCAATAAACCTCTAAATATAATGGCAATTCATTCTTACATTCTGTGACTTAAAGAAATTTATTCCCATAAACACTGATAGACCATTCATACCATTGTAAAGCTATGGATTTCAATTTGTCAACACCCCAGCTGTGGGTGATCATAAAATAAATCTGTTCTTAGGTTCTCCCTATTCCTGCATTTAGCCTGGGAATACTGGAATGTAAATGGTTCTTTTCAAAGCTTCCACATAGTAGGATGATATCTGTGCTTCATCCCTGACCATAGAATCTGAATACAGTTTTAGTTAGGCTGTTTCCCATCATTTGCTATGAACAGTGAGAATCATAGAACAGCTGTGATGCAATAAACTCTAGTTATAGCCATATACAACTAGTGCAGTGGCTAATAGAGGTTTTATTCCCACCCTGTCAACATGCACTTTATGGAAACTATAGAACTGTGCACACGTTCCATTCACTGCTGTCTGAATGACTGCAGGGGGCCAAGATTGCACCTGCTGCCTCCATCCTTCTTCATTTGCACATTCAGCATAACTTTTGAAAGAGCTTTGATAAATACAAATTTTAGACAAGTTTTCCCTTGCTTTTCTACAGGATCCCCAACCACAAGTTCAGAACCAATGAGCCGGTTCAGAACATTTTGTTTATGTCTTAGCTCTTTCAGAAGTTATACTGAATGCATGTGGGTCTGGCCACTATAATTATTATTATTATTATTATTATTATTATTATTATTATTATTATTATTATTATTATTTATACCCTGCCCATCTGGCCTGGTTTCCCCAGCCACTCTGGGCAGCTTCCAACAAAACACTAAAATACAATAACCTATTAAACATTAAAAGCTTCCCTAAACAGGGCTGCCTTCAGATGTCTAAGTTCAAGTGTGTGCAGTCCCTCTCACCATGATATGTTCAACTGACACTGGATGCAAAGTGTGTACAGTCCTTGGGCATGTTCAGTTTTATGGCACCATATGCCCTGATATTTGTCACTGTGTTGGCAAAACTTAACAAGGCTGATGTTCAGATACCAGTTCAGATTTATAGCAGTTCCCATATATGCCTCCCAAGGGTGAAGAAAAAGAAATTTATAAAGTAACAGCAGATAAGGAAGCAGAGGAAAACCCCAGGCCAGCAATGCTCTGAAGCAACAAGAGCCTGGGATAACTATTGGGGCGGCCCCACCTCTTCCTTTCCTGGTGCTGCTTGAGAACTGTGTGCCTTAAGGGAAGGCTTAAGTAGAGTGGTCAGGCCAGGGAGTGCAAAATCAGAAGCTCCTAAAGGGATCATCATCACTCAGAGACAAATTTGTTCTACGTTTTGAACCATTTGTTTTAATGTTTAAAACCACATTGTGTGCCTTGACAAAAATTGTATTTATTGTGAGATGGTATGTCCTTGTGGCTTTTTAGCTCACATCTGTGTCAGTCTTCATGTTGAGCGACGACATGATTTTGATGAAAGACACGTGGTGAGGGCTTTCAGACTATTTGCTTCAATACAAAATTTCAGACACGACTCAGAAGAATGCTACTGCTGGTTTATTATGAAAACCCTGAAGTAGTCCTGCAATCAAGTGTTAGAATCCAAGGTCTATATTTTTCAGGATCTGACCAGTACATTCCTATGCATGTTTAGTCAGAAGTAGGTACCACTGTGTTTAATGGAACTTGCTACTTTGTAAGCATGAAAACATCTACCCACCGCCTTAAAATTGAGTTGGTGAGCATCCATATACCGTATTTTTCACTCTATAGGACTCACCCGACCATAGGATGCACCTTGTTTTAGAGGGGGAGAACAAGAGAAAAAACATCTCCCCCTCTCTGCGCAGCGCCCCTTCAGCGAAGCGGCAGGAGAAACTCATATATTATAATTGTTTTTTAAATGATGGCTTAGATACCATCTTGTCAATTAAGCAATGTATAAATTATTTTTGAATTATAACCTAAAAGCAAGTAAATCATTTTAAAACTCACACACACCACAAATCAAACAATAAGCAATGTGGTAAGGGAGACAGAGGAGGAGGAGCAGATCCTGTTGTCATTGTCAACAGCAAAATAGAAGGAAATTTGTGAGTGATTTTAAAAGTCAACATGAGGGAGCCTGATGGCAGGAAAAGGAAGGGTATTCCAGAGGTTTGGCGTCATGACTTAAATGCCCTGTTGCTAGCTGCATCAATTAAAAAAATTGTGGGCACCATCAAGAGCATTGTGCGAATTCTTGACAGCAGCTCTATCAAGAGCATTGCAAATGACTGTGCAAACAAATCTGTCTCAAACAGCATCTCTAGAATTTCCCCAAAAGAAGTGTTCAACTCGCTGTCACCTTGTTATGGAATTTGAAATGTTCTGCAATTATACTTGGCTATGGTGGATACTGTTTGGCCTAGATATTGGAAGGGTTGTAGTTCAGTGGCAGAACTCCACATAAGGCTGGGAGTGTCCTTATCCGGATCCCTGGAGAACCACATTGCCAGTCAGTGATGCTGAGCTAGACAGACCAATGATCTGACTTGCTCTAAGGTAGCTTCCTACATTATTATGCATGCATTGCCAGAAAAGAGGGAAAACGATGCCAAAAAAGAGGACAAAATGGAACAAAGACACAGAACTAACTGAAATGGAAGTAGCCACAAGAGCAGACTGAGTGTGGAGACTTTCACTCCAAGATTGACAATTTTAACCCTATTATTTCCCATTACTACATGCAGCTTCACGGATTGCTCACAGTAGGCGGTATTCTGTCTCACTTTGGGTAGACTCTTTTGTTAAATGAAAGCCTTGATCGTATCTACTCTGAGAGTTCTATAAAAAGAGAAAGGAAGAAAAGACAATAAAATTAATAGTTTCCTAATGAGGCTTCAAAATGACAAAAAGCACACAAGAGTATTTTAGAGACTTTGTTCAGTAATAACATATGTACCTAAGTCTAATTGTACTCAATTAAAGTGAATGAGACTAGATCGTTGGTCTTATTTTAATGCATTAGCCTTAATATCCAGTGTTAAGTGGTCAAGGGCGGGGGGGAATTGCTACGATGTGGGAAACCATTACAAATCATAATTTCAGATCACTGTAAAAATTCTTTCATAGCAAATCATCTGATTAGTGGTGTAGAACAATACGACTTCTCTTTTGTCATGTGCTGTAGTGCAGTAAACATCTTTCTTCAAGTACTGGTTAGGTTTTCAGATACGCAGAAACACTTAGCATGGGCCCTTACACAACATTATTTCATTGCTTTAGAAATAAAATATGAAAGAAGATTACTTAGGCCAACACTGAGCCCAGCCGATTAAATTCCTGCTGGAACAGCTAAGATTGGGTCTTTAATTATATAATTGCCCTGCCATGACAATAATCATGAATGGTGCAAAATTGCAGGAGTTGCAGGAGGGTTTGCCAGGGTCTGTGTTCCCTTTTGGGACAATGAAGCACGACAGAGACTGTGGTGTCTTTATGATACATGACTATATGCAGCCTGAACTTTGATGAAGGGATTGCAGAGCATTTACATCCCAAGCCACCCGGCCTCCTCCCGTAGTACAGCATTGGGTTCGAAAAACAGCAAAAAGCCATCCTCTGTGTTTCTGTGTTATTGCTCCTCCCCACCAGCCCACATCATGTTCTGCCCCCACCCTTCTCTGCTTCCCAAGCCACTTGTAAGAATGGACACCTTTTTCCTGGTAACTTACATCATCTCTGGTCTCTGCCCACCATTGTACAGCTGGAGGAAGGGCAGTGTTTGTTCTCTCTTGATGGTTTCCTTGATGGACCATCACAGGTCTTTGTGCATTAATGGCTTGCAATCAGCTAGCCCTGCCTGGCTAGCCTAGCTTGTTAAAATAAGCTAAGCCCAGGAATTTTCGTTGTTGGCACAGTTTAAGCAAACCTTGATTAATTCTAACTTTGACTAATTCTAAAAACTGTGGGCAACTTGGACCCACAAACCCACACAAGATCTATAGCAATATAAATTTACTCAATGACACAAGCCACGGTGTGGCAATGGCATCAGGAAGCATGCGGTGGATCCCATCACTGACATAGTATCTTCCATTAATGCTACACTGTCCAACATTTAGCAACTCACGTATGTTTGAATAAGGTTGTAGCCTTGAAGAAGCTGTTGCTAGAACATTTGTGCATGTACATTTCCAGCACTGCATCACTCATGCTAATAGTATACCCACACACACACACAGTGTACATGGGTCATTAGATTTTATGAATTATGAATTAAGAGAGAGAAAGAACATATCAGTTTCCTATAGTAGCATATCTGGGCTTCCTTTGATATCTGGGCTTCCAAGAATCAATAATGAAATAAACAAATGCCCCCAATGTCTTCAAACATACGCCTGATATATTATTAGATCTAAAACATTATTAGATTTGAAGGAAAAGAGTCATTGGACCATTTCCCTTTTAAATAAATAATATTGAGAGGAACAGTTATAGGACTGGTACTCAGTCCAATTTACTAATAATTTATTACTCACACATTTCTTTTGGTTAAATGTAATGATATTGCCTCTTTCATCTGATGACATTGCGAAGCTTCTTAATAAGATTTTTTTCTCCGTGTTCTTTTATCCTATGCCCAAATAACTCATTTACCTCTTGCGAGCAATACTTCTATGCCTGACAACAATTTATTGTCATCTGCACAATGCCCTTAAAAGGCCATATATTAAATAACTGCTGACACTTCCATGGTTGCTAAGTGAGTACATTTAGTTATACAGCATAGCTACAAGAATTGAATAATTTTTAATAAACCAAACTCAGCCGTTTAGTACGGCACCCCAATCCTAAACATGGCAGCATCAGAATGAATCACACTGACTTCAGCTGTGAGAGTGATGATCTTCCCAAAGAATCCATCTCCTTAAAAGCTTTGAAGCAGGGCAACACTCAGCCAGACACACAGAGAGGGGGGGGGGGAATTGGAATTTCTTTCTTCTGTCAGAGTTCTTAAAGGGACACATCTCTCCTGGAGGTCATGAGATCATGATGCACATTTTGAGAAGCCCAAGACCAGAACACACACAAAAACCATCTTTTTCAGTTCCACACTGAATTGACCTCCACACCTGCTTTATTCCCAACAGCTGATATTATGTGGCAAACTAATTCTGAACCTAGATGTTTCATTTAGCTAGCACGGCTGTAGCCATTTAAAAATTGATCCTGCATGAATATATATAGTCTCCTTCAAATCCATATGACCTGCAGTGATGGCTTCTACATCGTGCGGCACAACTATGTGTGGTGGCATGAAGTACTGTCTCTGGCGTTCCTGAATGTATTGCAAAATTAATTTGATTACATGTATCCAAGTATTAGATCTGTGAAGGAGGGAAGGGACACTGGCAACCTCCAATCTCATTTCTCCAAACTATGCATCATTTTATAAATTTCTATTGTTTATCTTTTAAGGGATCCAGTCCCTTGATAACTTATTTTCTCTGTTCTGTAGTTTTTCTGGTTCTGCAATGTCCTTTTCAAGATTGGCAACTGGCACTGGTTGGATCCAACCTTAGCCACCCTTAGACCCACTGAAATCAGTAGGACTTGAGTTAGTCATAACTAACAAGTCCCATTAATTTTAATTAGTCTACTCTAAGCTCAGCTAAGTCTGTATCCCCCCACCCATATTGGAAATGCATCTAGAACACACACACACACACACACACACGAGCTTTCAGTCCCTTTCATGGTTCCTCACATGGAATTTGTATATTGTATATTGCCGCTATACAGTAAGCCTGCAGCTTATGTGCATTTAAGTTGTGTGCATTCAGCTTTACACATGTGGCAAAAGAGGGTGGGCAGAAAGGGGCCAGGGTTCCAAGAAAATGACTTTGGCAATCCCACCCACCAACGAACTGTGTTTTCCCTACACATTACTTGCAAGAATATTCCATTGATTTCTATCTTCTGTTTCCTGTTTAACCAGCTACCAAACCATAATCCCATGGCTGCTAAATTTACTCAGTGGCCTTTGGTGAGGGTCACTTGCAAAATATCTTTGGACATTTCCGAGTATTTATCTACCATCATCTATAGATAAGCATGCTTAACACTGTCCAGTTCCAAATCTTTAATAAGGCAGGGGTTACTAAATGGAACGGTGTAAAATGTGTAGATATGGTCTACATTCCAACAAAGTGCAAAGTCCATTGATTTCACTTGGCTTATAGATGCTTCATTCTGTGTTAAATATTGGCCAAGGTGTCACCATAGCGAGCTCACATGAAGAAAACATAAAGTGTGTGTGTGTGTACCTATGTATGGATGTATTCAATCACTCGTTCAGAAGGATACAGTGATTAATGATATCAAAAGCTTCATAGAGATCCAAGAAATTCACTCCCTATGTCTCTCTCCCAGCGCAGGTCATAATTATGTGGGTGTATGCATATGTATACACTTGGGTTATACTTGGAGTAGACCTGTAACTTGAGTCCATTGATTTCCACAGGTCTGCTCTGAGTATGAATAACACTGGATAATGCCTGCACACAGAAATACACACAGGCATGCGTGCACACACAATAATTGATTTCATTCCAATTAGAGATCCATAGTGGTTGCATTTCTAGTTAAATGCTTTAGGGTTTTCCAGAAGGGCTTGTACTAATCTTCTACAGGCATAAATCTCATTACGGTGTCTGATTTACTAGTATTGGACATCATTTTAAAACCAATAAATTAGTCTTTAATTTGGCTTTAGAACATGACTGCTTTTAGTGGCTTGGTTACAAAACAATAGGCCATCTGGCTCATTAAATCATCAACAACACTTATCCTTCCCTTCTTCTTCTTGGCAAAGTCTATTCTCAGGAATGTTGAGTTTTAACATTCAGGCTTAATTCTGAGTCCTCTTTAAGATACACACTTCCTCCTGAATTGCAGATCATGTTAATTAACTCAATCAATGAATTGCTATCATTGAGTTCCCTCCTCTCTCTTAGCATGTACTTGTTTTCTTTTTAAAAAATCATTATTTTGTTTAATAGAGAGGTATACGAGTTCACCTTTACAGTGGTACCTCAGGTTAAGTACTTAATTCGTTCTAGAGGTCCGTACTTAACCTGAAACTGTCCTTAACCTGAAGCACCACTTTAGCTAATGGGCCTCCTGCTGCTGTCGCGCCGCCACAATTTCTGTTCTCATCTTGAAGCAAAGTACTTAACCCGAGGTAATATTTTTGGGTTAGCAGAGTCTGTAACCTGAAGCGTATGTAACCTGAAGCGTATGTAACCTGCGGTACCACTTTATAAGTATTCAAAACTAGCTTGAGATCCTGGTCAACTGTTTGCCTGACCCCAGAAACCCGGCCCCCATCATGCATTTCGTAGGGAGGTCTGAAGAGTGTTTCTATGCATATTTATTTATATAAGCATATATACTGCCCTCTCATAAATTCCCAGCATGGTATGCAACAATATAAAAAACCTACAGACCATTAAAGGCAGTACACATTTGGCTGAATGTGCTTAGAAGGCTCTCCCCATGGTCAAGGATTCCCAGTAATGGGGAGGCTTCTCTGAATGTTCAACCAATGCACTTAGAAGTCCTGAATTCATGAAAATGTGAAGAGATAGATGCCCATATGTGCTGAAACACTGAGGGCAGAGCACCCATGTCCACCACTCCCCACTTTAAGCCCTTGTATGTTCAGGTGAATGCCTGAATAAAGTTATAGTTTAATCTAATATCAGATAACATAACAAGCAACATGTGACAATGAAGTAAACAATACAGACCTACCATTCCATCTGCTACTTCAGATTAGATTGGTTCACCTTTGCATACAACAGAACAAAATTCCTTCCCCCATCTCTACTGTCAAGGATTATACAAAACAACACCTTTAAGATCAGACAGCAGTTGTACTTTGAGGCAAGGTACTTGGACAGAAGTCCAGGAGTCCAAATACAGCATGGTTGGCTTACCACGTACTACAGTAAGTGAAGTAATACACATTGCCATTTAAAAAGGGGCTTCCCATTAAGTCCAGAGTCTGTAACCATCCAACCACTCCACTGTTATGCAGTGTCGAATTTAAATTTTAGTTTTCAAGCTTTGATCTCTGATCACTTCCTCATTTTCCACCATTCAGATTTAAGATACTTTTAAAAGCAACAACAACAAAAAGCTTAATTTGAGGATAACTGTTATTAAAAGCACAGTTTTAATAGCTTTATTTCCTCTTTTCTTTTTTTCTTTTTTTACTTGTTTGCTTACTCTCTCAGAGGTAGATAGGATATGGTATATTAGGAACATAAATAAATTACAGAAGCTCCAGTGTAGTTTTGCAACACTGATATCTCCCCACTGGATTGCTGGCATTATAAGGAGGTGTTTATCAACTTCAAGGTCAACACTACGCTAGGCATATTTGGCTTTTATTCCGCCATTATTATCTGGCAATAACTTTTTAGCTGATTTTCACAGTAGCAATTTTGTTGTCAACCTTCATTTTCAGAACAGTTTTTGTTTCCCCCTTTTTTTTGTAAGCCATATTATTGGATTGCCATTCGCGATATTTCCCTGTTTTATGTTCCTGAAGCTCAAGTTAGGCTTCTTTTCTTGAATGTTTTCCCTTAGGAAAGAGTACATGCATGCACCTTGTTGCTAGAAAGATTAGTGCTGTAAAGTAGAAAGCATGTAGTAATTTTGGATAAAGAACCTGGGAGACCCAGGTTCAAATTCCCACTCAGCCATGAAGCTCACTGGATGACCTTGAGTTAGTCACTGTCTCTCAGCCCAACCTACCTGACAGGATTGGTGTGAGCATAAAATGGAGAGCCACGTGTGCTGCCTTGAGTTGCTTGGAAGAAAGTGGGATATCGTAACCCTGGAAATTGAAGTTTGGGCAATGAAAACGTATGGGGTGATTTTTATCATATCTGATAGCAATGTCCTTGCTTTCTGGATTAAAGACATACATAGGCAATCACTATGGATAATGTGAAAATATTACTTGCATGAACAGAGAAACATACAGGAACTAAATCTACCCCCTCCTCCTTAAAAAAAGTGATTGACACTGGCAGCGCAGATCGCACCAACTATCTGTTCAGCAGAATGTTCAGCAGAGATTTTTTGCATGCAGCAACGGTAGTACGCAGCCTTCCATTTAACACAAAGAGCTCTGGATTCATGCGGGTGTATTTGCATGTGAAATAAATATACAGAAATGTAATGATTCATATTTCAAAATCCTTCTTATTAACTCCTCTTTTAATAAAACAAAGGCCATGGGGAATTATTTCAGGGATCAGTTTGGAATCCAAGCCAGATGAGAGCCTTGAAAGAAAATGCAAAATTGCATCGAGTGAGTAGGGAATTTAAGACCTTCTCAATTTCTTCCCAGTTTAAAAACAAACAAGCACCCGTATGTTATTCATTACTCTTTTCCAATAAAGAATCACCCTCTACCCCACTCTATCTTCAGTGATCCCTTTTCAGTAAATAGCTGTCTCTGCTTTTAATAATGATGCCTTCTGTCAACTATAATGAAGAGCCAGTCTCTAATGTGCCCATTCAAGGTTAGAATCTGAGAATGTTCATTAAAAAATTTGCTGGTGTACCAAGATGATTCATGCTACAATGCCTTTACTAATTAAATTAATAGTTACACTTACTTACTAAAGAGATTAACTTCTGCACCACCTTCACTCAATGGGTTAGTTGCTAGGCAGCCCACACAACGCTGTTCTTCCTGTCTCTGAGGACAAAGGCTCTGATACATCTTTCACTATGAAAACGAATGCTACCCTGCTCTACTGGAAATATTCACCTCTGCATTTATACCCCAGTTGCCTGACTTTAAATTTTAATCCCTTGATCTATTGTAGTGTTGCGTGTTTTGTGAGAGCTAACTTGCAGGCTTCTGGAGAGGAGCTCACTGGAGTGGTGGACCTTGGAGTCTCAAATTTCAGTGTCAAAATTCGACACTGCCTCTCACACTCAAGTCTAAATAATAGCTGAAGCATCCCCTGCGGCACCCAGGAGGCTCCACAGCTAGTGCGACCGAACCGGTCGTACTTCTCTAAATCTGCATCTGCTCGTAGCCACTTGGCAGCTTCTCCCTGGTTCTTTTTACTGCCACATTGAGCTAAGTCAAGATTTGGCACAATGGTGACAGCTCATAGTTTACAGGTCCCAGTTCAGAGGATATGCCACGTTAAACCTTGGTTTATCTTTGCATGGCAGTACAAAGGACCAGAGAGGAGGAAAGCCAGTGTGAGCTCCTTTCTGGGAGCCCACATGTTTGCTGTAGGTTGGATTATCACACTCACTAATTCTATGATCTAATATTAAAAATCACAGGACAGCCCTATGAACTATTCCGCTCACTTCAGAGAGTCAGACTTGACTCCATGTTAGGACTGAGGGAGAAATTTGATTGAGTACTTATTTAAATGCAAATCTAGATAATTTTCAGTTTCCAAAACAATATGCAAACCAAAAAAACAGACATCTTCTCCACATTTTGCACTGCAGTTCTCCAGCCTAAAAAAAATGCAGATATTAGTGCAGATAATAGGCAAAAATGCATTATATTTCAGAAAATTGCTTTGAAAAATTGTGCATATTAGGAAAAACTCACTGATGAATTATCATGGGGACTTGGTGGGGAATGCAAACTAATGTGGAAATCATGGAATATTTACAATGCAGTCAAACCAATGATTCGTGTTTGCTAGATAGGCACTTGATGGGAGCTGCAGCTCACCATGTTTTTCTGTAAGTTTACTAGAGAGAATCCTGTGAAGAATACCCCCACTGTGCCCTGACAGAGGGAGAGCATAACCATATACGGTATATCCTTACTTGTCTAGGCACATCGTCTTTCTTCTCTTCCTCTTCCTCTTCCTCTTCACCTTCATCTTCAAGCCAGAAATGTGAGAACAACTGTTAAGTCCATCTTGTTGTTGTTTAGTCGTTTAGTCGTGACCCCATGGACCAGAGCACGCCAGGCACTTCTGTCCTCCACTGCCTCCCGCAGTTTGGTCAAAAGTCCATCTTAAACTAGACTAAAGTAAATCTATGTAACTGAATTACCATTTTAATTCTCTGATATTCCTGATTCATAGGTACAGTTTGTTTTCGCATCACTTTCCTAATCATAAAATGTCCGATTTTGAGGAAAATACCGGTAGGTGTGTTATGCAAATAGCCGCTTCCTGTCTGAAAAGAGAATACTGGGTCATGTGGCCAACTGCAGCATAGTTGGCAGCCCTGTTCAGGGAAGTTTTTAACGTGTGATATTTTACTGTATTTTTTGTTTTTATGGAAGCCGCCCAGAGTGGCTGGGGAGGCCCAGCCAGATGGGTGGGGTATAAATAATAAATTATTATTATTATTATTATTATTATTATTATTATTATTATTAGGATCAGCGAAGGAATCTGTACTTAGGATTAGACTGTGTATTTATTTAATGACACATTTGCTACTAACGTATTTCTGGCTGATATACTCAGATGTGTGCTGGTAGTCTTCCTTTGTTTAAAAGACACACACACCCACACACCCACACACCCACACACTCCTTTTCCTGACTTGTGAGCTCCTGCTGACATCTCTTTGGGAAAACACATAATACTGAAGAGCTTACCTAAGAATATATTACATATTCTGGAAAGTCAGTTGCTAACAATGCATGATTTGCCTGCGGGAACTTGAGGTGATTATAATAGATAATATGGGGCACATTTTGAATACACCAATACTGGAAATTGGGGGGGGCGTATTATTTAGATGCTGATGTTCACTCATTGCTTTGAGGGTAGTGCTACAAAATAAATTGCTTAGTTGCAGGGCCGTAGCTAGGGGGCGGTGAGGTGGGCCCCTGCCAGGGGCACAGGCAAGGAGGGTGCAAAATTGGCTAAATAATATGTCTTTAAATACAAATATTGATTATTACCTCATAAGAAAAGGTTTTAAATAGAGGGTGACTTGAATGGGGGTGGGAGTGGTGGAGAGGCGGAAAGAACTAATTTGTCCATGGCTAGGGGGCGCAATCTGGATGGTTCTGCCAGGGGCACAAGATCACCTAGCTACGGCTCTGCTTAGTTGTTACATGTACAAAGAAAGAAATATAAGATGTGAAATTGTGACGATTCTAAATAGGCATATACAAACTTTGCGTGGGGGAATCATTTTCTAACATTTTAAAACAAAAAACCCTGAAATGATTAATTTCTCCATACGCTTGGATAGTGGGGTCTTCCATTTCATCAGTTACTTCTAATTTTGCCATAGTTTCGGCTCTCAGCCCTGTCAGCCCTTTGTCATCTACAGCCTCTAGGTCATTTCTGATCCCATTTTCCATTTCATCCATCTCTGGTTTAATTTCATTCCACATTTCATTCATCTCTGATATGAAAGATTTTATTTGTTCAGTAAATATCTGCTGAAGAATGCCAACAGTAAGCAGTGTGTCAAAAGTTGCCTTTCTTTTCTCCATACTGGTCCTTGCCATATTGAATTTTAAGGCTACTTAAAACGTAAAAAAACAGACATTTTTACCCCATTTTCCTGTTTTCTTTTTTGATATTGCTAAAAGTTCACTCTCTTTACCTTAAGACCATTGCCGCCTTAAGACCATCAGAGCTAGATACTTTGTTATGACAATAGCACCAACATATTTATTTCAACCCCTCCCCACCCGAAGGAATTTTCAACTGGCAATGTTACTTTTGGTTTCTAGAGAGCACTTTTGTCAAAAATGAGATAAAAATCAATCCACTAATTCTTAACATATATAACTTCCTTCCTTGTCTGTTTATCTCAAATCATAAATCAAACTTTTTGTTCTGAATTGAGCACTTTAAACATCAACTTTCCTTTTCTTCTTAAACCTGGAAAGCAGCTGACTGTCAGGGACGAAGATGAGTGGTGGGAGGCACCAGCTGGAGAACATCTGTGGGAATGCTCAGAGCCAGAGGATTGGTGATGGGACACTGAACAGAGGCCAGAGGTGCACAGACATAGTTTGAGACTGTTTGAGAAACATCCAGGAGAAGGAGTCTTAGAAAGGGTGGGAGGCAAGGACCATCAATTCTGGCAACTGCTTTATAGGGACAAGACCTACTGGGAAGGCTTGCTAAGTTGCATGCCATTTCCTTGAAGAGTTGACTTCACTGACAATGGAACCCTGAGTCTTTTGTGTTGACCTGCATCTGACTCCAGCCCTGACACTGACTCACTGAATGTGGATTTTCACTGACAGATGCAGAAACTTGTATGGATTGTAAATTATTCTTTTCTAAATGTAATTAAGAAAGGGAAGCATTTGTGAATCCAAAGGCTGCTAAGTGGTATGGGCAAGATAGCAGTTCCTTGGCTTTAAGTCATTCCACCTGCCGTAGCTCCCCAGAGATGACCTGTTTGCAGCTTCTCGGTCCTTTCACACAAAATGTCTTTCCCGAAGCATCCAGAGGTTAATTGCTTTGTTCACTCTTTTTCCAGAGTGAAGCCGATATCCAAGACTTAAGTCTGACTATCTTAAACACCTCTTAGCTATCTCAGTCGGCAGACAGCTGATGAAAGATAATCAATCCACCATCTTCCCTCCCCAAGAAGTTCCAACCTGGGCCTTTTCAGATGTTACTGGACAACAACTCCCCTTATCTCTGACCATTGGCACGATGGCTGGAACTGATGTGAGCTGAAGCCAAACAACATCTGGCAGGCCAAAGGTTCCAGGTTACAAAAAGTTAGGTTACTGAACAGAGAATCTCTAGATATTGGTTTTGTTATTAATTGTGGGTTTCTTATACTAGTCTGGAACTTATCACATCACTTATTTGCACTGATGCATGAGACTGTTCTTAAATTAGTTTTACCCCTATATAAACAACCTACTTACAGATGAATTAATTTATACAAGGCAGGATCAGGAAGTAAACCCAAAGATTTCCTCCGTAGCATTCCCAATCTGTTCCCCAGCTGTTGCTTATCTTCTCCCCAAGTTGTTGTATGTATCTAATGACCTTAAAACTGCTAAATGCCATTTAGATTTTGCAATAGTTAAAACACTCAGGAATCAATATATTAGTCCTTACAAAGTGTGTTCTAAAGGTCAGATAATAATATACTTCAGAGAGAATTATATCAGGGAAAGTTAGGTACTACCTAGTGTCTGTGGTTCATATTTCATGGTGCTATGCCTAAGAGACTGGGAATGAAAGCTATTTTTTAATATTATCTGCAACACTTAATAAATCAGATCTTTGAGCACACTGTTGTCTGTCCTTAGCAGCATACATGGAAGTATGTTTTTTAAAACAACAACAACAATGGTTTACCATATGTATCACAGTATGATGCTGACTCAGCTCTCCAAGGGATTATCAAGAGCCAAATGGTATGACTGTAAAAGGAAATAGAATACATGACCATTCATGCAACTGATATAGTGGGCAATAAAGCCAAATGTAAATGCCAAAGAAGACAGGTAGTCAAAATTCAGAGTCTCTAATATTAATATGATAAAAAGCTATAACAGAAATTGATATGTAGTGTATTTGGTAATGGAGTGGGATAAATAGTGGTATTTATTAAAGTCACAAAGACAGTTAGTGACAGCCTGGGTTCACTCACAGGCTCATATTGTCAGTATGTTTCTGAATCTAAAAATATATCCAATGCATTTGAGCTGGGCACTGCTATGCTCTCATCAACTTCTTTGTTCTGTTTAAAACTTAACACATGCAGAATCACAAATACATAACTCTTTTTCCTGGCACTCTCCAACTAATTCAGACTGCATGTCAATTTGGAAGGAATGCTTTCTCTATTTTCATTACTGATGTTGAAAATAAAGTTTACATTTGAATCCATTATTGTCATTGTCTTGTCATAATGATTAATCACACAGGACTTGTGTGTCTACTCACAATTCACACTCCAAAGCGCTCAGAAACATTTTATAGCAAGTCAAATTTCCAGAAACCTAAGCAGCAAAAATGCTGGAGAAGGTGAACCATGTTGAACTATTTTTGTGTCATTCTGATCCTGGTCTTCTTCTTCCTCTAGTGTAATAAGAGAGAGACTGTGCCTGTCTACACAAACTACTGGGAATATCATGTTTTGCATAAAATAATGCTGATTCCAGGATTTGTTTCTAGAACAGGAGCTCTCATAGGAGCACAGAACATATCAGCAAAAGCATCTTCCCTTTCAGACCCCATCTGCACTATAAATCCTGGGAACTGTGATTTGTGCTGAGAATTCTAAAAGAAGCTTTAGAAGAAGACAGAAGCTGCTGAGAGTTGTTTGGGACACCCTGATTCCCTTCACAGAACTATAATTCCCAGAACAGAGGTGTACCTAGGCTCCACTGTGCCACTGGCAAGCAGCTATATTGCTTTCCTGTCCCTTGTGCCCTTGGCAAGGAGATGTATCAGCGCCCCTTTCCTATGCACCCTTGGCAAGGAGATATATTTGCACCACTAAAGCCATGGACCAGAAACTCTAAACGTTTGCTTTTTGTTACCTTTCACATGCCATTGACTTCCTCCTCCATGCCCATTGGGGTCAAGTCTGCTCTGCTCTGCCTCCCCTCCACCACCTCCTCCTCTGTTGGTCCATCTGTCTGCCTGCCTCCCTCCCTTTGCTTGCCTCCTTCCTTCCTTTCTGCCTCTTCCCTCCCCCCCTCCTTCCCTTATTCCTTGTCCTGCAACTCTTACCAGCTCTCTCCATCTTTCTTCCCTCTGCTCCCTGTCAAGCACTCCCCTCACACTTTTAATAGAACCACTGGCTGATTGGGAAGGGCTGTTGCAATGCCCCATTCCAGTGACTAGATTCAGCTGCCAATGCAACCAGAGGAGCCTGCACACCTTGCCCAGCCATCCATAACAGTGGAGGAGTGGCCTGGGGAGCATGCGAATGGGCAGACAGGCTCCTAGCTACTCTGAGCCAGAGTGGAGAGGCAAGATTTTTGCACCCTGCCCCTGGGTCTGCTTCCTTGGCAGGGGACAAGCTGGGCAGCCCAAAGTGCTTAGAAGTCAATTCATCTTCCTAGGGAATTCTGGGAATTGTAGGTCTATGAGGGGGAATGGGGTCTCCTTACAACTATCAGAGCCTAAACATAGGCCTGGAGAACCATAGGCCTTAGATATATTTTAAGAACCTTAGCTGCAACTGGATTCAGAAAAAAAAAATATGGCCTGTTGGATTCTGGATGTCCATCTTTAATTATGCTCATTGTTTGCTAATAGAGATGATCAGTCGGTGTTTCCCCGATGGAAGTTAATGACTGGATAGGCAAAGTTAATGACTGCAAAATTGGATCCAACACTAATACTCTGAGTGTCTGAGTGAGAAAGGCAAGTTGCGCTGGCTGGAGGGGAGAAAAAGAAAGAGAAGGGTGTGCTGGATGAAGTGAAGTATATTGGCTTTACATCACAATTCTTGCACCAGAGGCTGTCATGCCCAGCAGCATAGGACCCAACTCCTAGGGGCCAAGGTCCCTTCACCCCCCCCCCAATAAAATATTTGAGGGGGTTGGGACCCCCAAAATTGATGGGTATTGCCATTCAAATGGTGTGCGTGCACCACATCATGTGATTGATTGTTCGGGGCGGGGATGACCTGTCCCCACCCCAATATTTTATTTAAGTTGGCATCCCTGCCAAGCAGGATATTGAAGCTGGTTCAACGACCACAAAATATCTTCTGGGGTATAAAGGACTTGTGTCATCCCTGCCACTTGTGCTCCTAGCACCTTGTCTTCATGCATGCAGTTGAGTCCTAGTCTTTGGTTAACTGTGTAAAAGTGTATCCAGGGGAAAAGAAATGACTGGGAGTGGCTAGGAGTCACTTGGTGCTTCAGAAACTAAGACTGCCTTATTGCTTTCTGATCTGAGCCTTTGCATTCCAATGCTGGTTTCCTGCTGCCATGACCTAGCACAGGTAGCTCAGCCACTTCGCACTCCAAGCACCTCCAGTCACTACAACTGTGAGTAAATAAACATCCAATGTTACACTAGGATGTGAGAAGCCTATCATTAGTAGTCATGTATTCCTTTGGGCCCAACTACGACTGACTGAACCCAAAGAGTGCTCACTAAAGTTTCTTCATTATCCTGAAAAAATGTGACAAGTGGGGGGCCACAGGATTCTATCCTGAGCCTACTGATGTTCAGCATCTTTATAAATGACTTGGATGAAGGAATTGAGGGAATGCTGATCAAATCTGTAGATGACACAAAACAGCATCAGGATTCAATATGACCTTAAGTGATTGGAAAACAGAGCCAAAACTTCATTTCATTTTCATTTTGTTAATTCAACTTATTAGTCGCTTGTCACCTGGAGGTCTCTAAGCAATTTACACCACAGAAAGAAGGAAGGAAGGAAGGAAGGAAGGAAGGAAGGAAGGAAGGAAGGAAAGAGAATACCTAATACCATACTATAATAACATGCTAGCAGTGGGGGACTCGCAGAACAAAGGGACAATAGGAACAAAAGTAAGGTTCTACACTTAGGCAGAAAGAACCAGCTGCACAAATAAAAGACAGGGAACAACAATCGTACACAGGGGAGTCTTTAGCATGTGTGCCGCCGGGGTGCAAAGATCCACCCAGCACACCCAAATTTAGTTTTGCCCCCAAATTAACTTTTATTATGCTTATGTCAGACACCACGCTTATGCCTTATCTCTTGTTTACAAAAGAAGGAAGGAAAAAGAAACAAAATTTTATTTGCTCATTTATTAACAATACACTTATATTCGTTGAGTCTGACAAGTGCTGCCATTGTAAATGACAAGCACCGCCGCTGGCTCAGCGCGTCATGGTAAATGAGCACACAAAGTCGAAAGTCCTTTAGTGAAACAGTAGATATACATTTCGGTAATACCTAGTGTAATGGCTTTAGGGGTTGCTCGTGCGTAAGTTACCGCCGCTCTGGGCTAGGTTGCCTGGTTAAACCGTTTCTGTCTGGACAGCCATCCACTCCGTGGCTGTTCAGTCGCTAGCAGAATCCGTCAGTGGGTGTTTCTTGAACTTCTTCCAGCAAAGAAGTTCTTTGACGCCAAGTCGCCGCCTACTTTCCCTGCGCGGAAGTCTTCTGCGCAGGGTGGGTGTGGGCAGCGGAGGACCTGTGCTCTCCTCGCTGGTCTCCTGCGAAGAGTCCTGGAGCCTCCTCTCTGCTTCCCCCATCGACCCCCCTCTATCCCTGGTGTTGCGCTGATTTTCTTCCCCAGCCGGAGACCTGCCTCTCTCCCTGCTTGGCCCCTCTCCAGCATTGCTGTGGAGCCTCGCCTCCTCCTCTAGTTCTGATGGCAGTTCCCTGACACCTAGGTATATATGTATTTTGTTTTTCTAGCTTCATCAAAAATATTTATTATTTCATAACAGGTAGATAGTTAAGCGCTTAGGCGGCTTCAGCGACGGGTGCCTGGGGCCCCCAGAATTTGGTGCCCGGGTGCCTCGCACCCCTTGCACCCCCAGATAAAGATGGTCCTGATCGTACATGTGAAAAAGATTCAGGGGTCTTAGTAGACCACAAACTTTACAGTGTGATGCAACAGCCCAAAAAAAGGGGGGTGCAATTCTAAACTGCATCAACAGAAGCATAGTGTCCAGATCAAGGGATGTAATAGTGCCGCTGTGGTCAGACAACACCTGAAATACTGTGCTCAGTTCTGGACACCATAATTTAAGAAGCATATTGACAAGTTAGAACATGTGCAGTTGAGGGTGAACAAGATGTTATAGGGTCTGGATACCAAGCCTTATGAGGAATGGTTGAGGGAGTTGGGTGTGTTTAGATTGGAAAAGAGGAGACTGAGAGGAGATATGATATCCATCTTCAAATATCTGAAGGACTGTCACATGGAGGATGGAGCAAGCTTGTTTTCTCCTGCTACAGACGCTAGGGCCTGAACCAATGGATTCAAGTTACAAGAAGAGAGATTCCAAGTCAACATCAAGAAGAACTTTCTAGTGGTAAGAGTTGTTTGACAGTGGAATGGTTGACCTCAGGCAGTTGTGCATTCTCCTCTCTTGGAGATTTTTAAGCAGAGTTTGGACGGTCATCTGTCATGTATGATCTGCATGGTTGAGATTCCTGCATTGCAAGGGGTTGGACTAGAAAGGATTGTCATATGTCCGGGGGGCTGGGGAAGCTCAACAATTTTTTGTGTCTGGATTTTTACTTCTTGAAAAATGGCAACTCTAGACTAGATGACCCTTGGGGTCCCTTCCAACGCTACAATTCTATGATTCCATGATTCTCTGAAATCTTAGATCCTCATACCTTGTGACTATGTGTGTATATGTTTTATGATTAAAAGGAATCACTCAGAAAAACAGTTATGTTTTCAGTCTTGCTTGGAGACAAACTCCAAAGAGATGAAAGGCCAGTAGTGAATAGAAGTCCCATTGAAATATACATACCATATTAACAAAAGTTACTTCTGTATATGTCATTCAGTCCATCAACTCTTTCACCTCCATGGAGCATTTCAAAGGGAAACAAAACAATAAACATCAAAGTCTTTGTATTTTTGTATATACTCTTTTTGACAGTTCACGTTTTGGACCTTTTTAAAAATGCACTGTCAGCAGTATATCTTTTGTAGATGCAATCAGGTCTTTCGAGCAGATATCCCACAGAGCATTGTACCACTGTGCTGCCTGTGGAGCGCTTAAAACATGAGGCCAAGGATGGGATCGAAAGACTCAAATGTTCCCTTACAATGGCTTTCATCTCTGTGTCTTTTTCCAATGCTCTAACCTTTGAAAAGAGTAGGAAACACAGTAACCATGCTTACAAATAGGCTGGAAACAGCTATGCTTGGAAAAGGAGATGACAAGAGCATAAATGTCCACTGACATTCGATTACTTTCAGGTTGGTAAACCCCAGCTTGACCTGTCTCTTAAATCCCAATTTCAGAGTTTACAAACTTTTTTTTCAGTATATCCTTTAAAAGATAAAAATAAATAAATCTACGCTCATATCTACAGCTGAAAGCAAAGTAAACTGCAGAAGAACAGAAATCTAGCCACCACACACAGACAAAATCCATCTTGATCCTATAAATGGTGGTTATGGATTCAGGAAAAGAGCTGGCAAGGGATGTTTATGACAGTACAATAATTCTCGCCTATTGCTGACTTATCATTAAGATCTGCCATAAAGCTTCATAAAACAAGCAAGACCCCAGAACAACAGATGATCCCAGGTCACAGTTTCATAACCGGAAGGTTTCTGTTTGTAAGCTGTCGTGTTCGTACACTATTTTAAACAAGCAAATCAAAGGTAGCATCAAAATTCATGATAAAATACCTTTACAAGGTTTGTAAAGTTTATTCCTTGCAAAAAAAAAACGAAAGAGGTAAAACATATGACAAAATTAAGTTTGTTAGCACTAGTATAATTTTTCCAAACACTGATTGATGTTATTACTCCAATTTCAATGATGGTAAACAAAACTAAGAGGACATTAAATTTGCAAACACAAAGGCTCAAAAACAATACCTTCTTGGAAAAGTCTGGTCCCATACAAGCTTTCCCGTTTTAGTAGGCCCTTCATATGTAGAGTGTGACTTTGGTCAAGAATTATCAAGCTATAGGATCCTATTCCAAAGAATCACTCATAAGCATTTCTTGGACAAGGACTGCAATGAACCTGACAGTAACTAGAATGCACAATGCTCACCTGATGTCTCAAGGCCTCCCATCTTCAATCTTTATACCTTAAAACAAGACTTGACTGGGATGCTTCCAGGATCAGATCTTCTGTTGATGCACCAGGAAGGCTTATGCTGGATCAATAAAATCTCTAAGTTTCTTGATTGACTTGTGTTCATATCGCTTCTTAGTGTAATATGCACCTTACAATCACTTGCTTCCAGCATTAGTAGGCACCTTCTGGGTAGGTACCCTGCTTTGCTTAAAGCCTATGCCTCTAAGTTTAACCATTTCTGTGCTGGAGTGAATAGGGACTACCAAACTTCAAGCCATTCCCATGCAAACATCCATTGGCAAAGGCACAGTAAATCTATGAATGATGAAACAATTTTCCATGTAAATATATTTTTCCTTAAAAAGAATAATTAATAGAGTGCTGAATGGAGCATATTCTCTGCCTTTTTTCTCATATGAAATTAAGGTTGGACAATTAGTCCTGGTTCACACATGGTTTCTCTACAGGTGAGAAAACATCAACATTACCCAACCATAGGCAACTGTTTGATAGTTTTTGAAGCCATTTGAGTGTACAATACAAATACTGTCCCCTGTTTTGGAAGGGAAGATCATGTGAATGGTCCTTGCATATGATCTAATGGCTCCTATGTTCCAACTATGTTCGTACTGCCACTGCTAACTGCATTTTAAAAATACAGATAGACTCGTGTAGCCAAAGATCCATGAATGTTTAATGCTGAGGCACATATGTATCTTAGAGAAGACACAACTAAATTTCAACCAGCAGCCTTTTTGCATATATTTAAGGTATCCAAGCCTTATAGTATGAGAAGCATTATTTAAAGACCACATACTGAAACAGGTTTACTTTATAGATCATCTACAGGGTCACAGTAAGGAACACTGTGTTGCAGTGGTCAGGAGACCAAATCATCCATCACTGCAAAAGGTACTCTGAACGATTAGTATAGAGACATTAACTTTATTTATGGGCATATTATTGAGGTAATGTCCACAGAGTCCAGCTTTAAGTATACCAAGCAACGCATAGTACAGAGGGGGTTGGGGAAGGAATTTCATCAAGTATATTCTGTCTGTGACATTAGGGTGATTGCATAAGGGTTATACCAGCCTTCTCCAACCCTTTTGCCCTCTAGAAGTGTTGGATTACAACTCCAATCAGCCCCAGTCCAGATGACCAATGGCCAGGAATGAAAGTTGTAGAGGACATCAGATAAGGAAGAGTGGGGACCAAAGCAGAGCTTCTATCTCTTGCAAAGCATTAACTCCATGTTTGCTAGTTCTTGTTCTATGAGTCATAACCCATTATTGTTCTGTGAGTCACAGTGTGTCAAGTTTCCATTCCATTCAGATCCAGGAGAAACATTTTTAGACAGCTTGAACTCCAAAGTTTATTTTGACAAAATAGGAAATAAATTAATATGTTGGTGTTTGCACTTTCTTCCTTTATCTTGAATCTGTTGACTATGTCTGTGCTCTGTGTGCCACGGTGGCAGAAGAATAAATCACTACTATGAGATATTTAGAGTATTTATAGCATCTATATTGTAATATAAAACCCTCTTAAGAAGCAAGACGCATTTGCCCTGCAGGGTCAAATTGGTGCCAAGTTAATAACCCCCACCATGGCTTATGAAATATTTGCACATTGCCATACTGCCTAAAGTAAAATCCTGTGGTAAACCTTCAATTGGATAAAAGGAAAAGCAATCCATTGCAAAAGGCACCATTTATCTAAATCAGTAGAGACACTTCCTACTGCATTGACCTTCATTGAATCTTGACTAGAAAGCATTAAGAAATGCCTGGGGAGAAAATTAAACCTAAGGGACTTCCCTTATGCAGCAGCTCTTTCTGTTGTGATAAAATAAATGGCTGGCTAACTATGATGTTTCATTTCAAACAGACTTTGAAACCCATCAGGATGGATCATACCCCTTCCATTTAAGGGGTAGACTTGGTGCCCAGGACACATTGGCCTTTCTATGTCATGCGTTTTCAGGGCTGTACTATGGGATGATGTGGGCACCTCTGGCATGAGGTTGTTCTCTGTCTTTAGCACAATACACACCACAATATTTGGACAAATCCATAGCAACATCAATAAGTACTTTGTTTCAGGCACTATTGCCCTAAGAGGCAACACAGATAAAGCAGGATTGCAGAAATGCACATTTAGCCCTGAGCCCCTGGGGTTTAGCAACTCCTTCCACTCCCTTGTATGACCACCCAGGGTTCTCAGTTGCATGGGGAGCTCCATAGATGCACAAGACTCTGCTGCAGATGTTTACTTTAACCATGTATGGGGCTGGAAGAGGCTGTGAAGCATGGGCAGGTGGGGCGAAATGTGTGTTTCCTACAGCCTCACCTGGATCTTATTCTGTCACATAACTGGAGCATGAAGGATTCCACCTCAGATCCTAAGTCTGTATGACACCAGGAGCTTCTCCAGACAACCTCCTTTGCATTCATTCTTATTTGCTTGCTTATTTGCTTGTGGGGTTGTTACAGCACAATAAGCATCCATCTTGATTTGCTGGCATAGATGCCATATGCCTTTCTGTCAATCACACACTTTGTATTGCATTTCCCAATCATTTTGCCCACCACAAAAAATACATTTAAAAAGAACTGGGTTTGTTGCATCAGAGGGACGGAGCAGTTTAATCCATTGTGATTGTGCCAACCAATATTTCCAGCATGATATTGAATCCCTTCCACAAAATACTGACAGTCTGGAGGTGACTGAGGGATATCAAACCAGCAGGTCTAACAGCAGTGTACAGGCACCTTACAAGCACCTCCGCTTATGTGCTGCTTGTATGTTTGAAAATAAAGCAAACATTACCAGCACGCCAGAAGCCACTGCTGCCATCTCATCCAGAGGTAATATTAACAGAAGAAAATTGCACATTCTGCTCTCCTTCCCTCAACCATGTTTTAAAAGTGAAAAACCTCTCTCTGGTGGATGGGCTCAAGAAAACTCTAAAATAGCACGTTTGCTAGCATTCTCCCTGCCTCCAACTCCTCGCTTTCACACGTCAAGAAAGGTGACTGATGGGTAAGACTTCCACAACCCTGAGCTGATTCTGTCATACTTAAGGGAAGTAACGTGATGATTGCAGAGACCAGCTTTGGCAACTGGCACTGCTCAACATCACTCAGAATGAAAATCTTTCATCTAGAATCTGCTATAGCAAGCCATATATATATACATATATACTCTGTCTTCCGTGTGCTTTATAAAGTTGGAGTTAGAAAGACAATCCGACATCTATTTAATTCATTGATTTTCAACCTACTGAGCATATATTTACTGGAATGCTTTAAGAATACAGCCCTGGTTAGTCATGCTGTGCCTCATGTGGGAGCAGGCATTGGGTAGGCCACCCACATGATTTAGAAACCTGACTGCCTGGGATTCTAAGAAGCATAGGGACCCTAAGGGAATAGAGAATGCTCCCAGCTACAGATCATTACCCTCCAATCTGTAAAAGGTGGCAGTGCTGGGTGACAGGGATGTGATACAGTGAGTGGGCCCCAAAAGCACATTCCTTTCATTTGACTTCAAGTATGTAAGGTCTAGGGACACGGGTGGCGCTGTGGGTTAAACCACAGAGCCTAGGACTTGCCGATCAGAAGGTCAGCAGTTCGAATCCCCATGACCGGGTGAGCTCCCGTTGCTCGGTCCCTGCTCCTGCCAACCTAGCAGTTCGAAAGCATGTCAAAGTGCAAGTAGATAAATAGGTACCACTCCAGTGGGAAGGTAAATGGCATTTCCGTGTGCTGCTCTGGTTCACCAGAAGTGGTTTAGTCATGCTGGCCACATGACCCGGAAGCTGTACACCGGCTCCCTCAGCCAATAAAGCGAGATGAGCGCCGCAACCCCAGAGTCGGTCACAACTGGACCTAATGGTCAGGGGTCCCTTTACCTTTACCTTTATGTAAGGTCTGGATCACCAGAACAGGATGTAATTTACACACTAAACAGGGCTTAGGTTTTCTCCTTCTGATGAAAGCAACAACTACAAAGAAGTGTGTGCATTTTGATTCTTCATAATGTGTTAGTTCATGTTGTCAGTAGTTTCTGGGATTCTTGATTTGATCCTGCCAAGCACCTTGAAGAAAACATAGATTCCTCTTTTTTGTTGGTACTCAAGATGGCCTCCCCCAACCCATTGCCATCCAGATATTGTTGGACTACAGCCGTCATCAGCTTAAGCTGCATGGCCAATGGTCAGGGATAATGGGAGATGCAGTTCAACCACATCTGGAGGACATCCAGTTAGAGAAGCCTAGGTAGGCTATATAGTACATGATGATCCCACCAGTGCTCTGTGTCTGGATATGCAGAGGATGCATTCCCTTGCCTTTCATGTGTTTGCAACTCAGCTAGATTATTTTCAAAATAAGCACATAAATCCAAATACAAAACCATACTTCAGAAAAAAGCAGCACACTGATGAAATGGACAAAATGTCCCTTAGCCTTCCTGTAAATAAATTGTAATTAACTGTACATCAAACTTAACGTCAATCAGTATTAATTCATGGAATTTAAGGACTATAATTATAACTTTAAAATAAATGATTGGATTTGTATGTATGTGCTATAATTTCAGGGCCAATACATCTAATTTTACGAGTATATGAACACCATTAATAATATCACCAGTGATGCATTATACACTATTCATTTTATAACTATTTTCTTTTGCTCATTATTCAATTAGAGTTTTTGTTTGTTTATTACTAGGATTGCCTATATAAAAGTTTTATCCAAATGGTTAGAGACACACTGTGGAGGAAATCAAAAATGTAGAGAAACAGGAACACTGTTTATTTGGCTGATTGGAATTCATTCTCAAAATTTGTATATGCCATCACACTTATGAACAAAAGTCAGGAGACCAGACTGAGATGAAAAATGGTCATATTTGTTCAAATATATTAATAAAGACAAGTGTGACCTTTAAAGGCTTGAAGTTTCAAAGTGCCCTCCACCCTCTCTTCTGTTGTCCCATTGCCCAAATGAGGAACGGAGGGGAAATTAAGTGATGGTCTTGGAGCACCCTCGAGACCTTTGCACACATTCACTGAGCACACACGGCCCTTGATGTTTTGTAGGCATTTCATTTGCTTGGAAATTCATCAGGGCCATTTTCAGCAAAGTCAGAGATGGTTACCTGAAAGGCCAGCGTAACATTCAAGTGTGTAAACATACCCTGGGAACATAGTCTACATCCAATGGGTAAGGTGCCTATTCCAAAAGAAAGAACAAGAAGAGAAAGGGTGATATCCATGTCATAAGCCTCAATTTTGGCTTGTGTTGGTCTGGATTGTAAAACCATCTGGTTTTTAGTCATCCCATCTCTTTAAGATAGATGTAATCAGGAACAGCCTGTGAGTCATTTGTCCAATACTCTGTAGTGCTGCAAGAATGGAATAACTCTCCAGTGCTCCACCCTTTATGCTTAAGGCTGCCTCCTGCATACCATAAATCTGTGCAACCGTGCATGTTGTAATGATGTATCTTGACATTCCCAATTACATTTTGGAGAGCCATGAGTACAACATTTCCAGCAGTTCTCTCAACTACCCACATAAATTTACCTTAGCTCCTACAGAATGCTGTGCATGATTTATTTACTTAGTGGTTAGCTCTGGAAACACTGTCAAACCCAAACGATGAAATTCTATTGAATATTTTGGGCAAATTTATAACGTTGATCCACTCTTTTTAAATGCAAAGTGAAGGCAAGGTCAATTTAGAAGTGCAGTTTTATATCCGTTATACCTGGGGCTCCTGACCCATTCCTTTTGTACCATTTCCAGAGGGGAAACCATGTTATGTCTCCTGTAGCAAAAGCAACAAAAAGTCTTGTGGCAGGCACCTTAAAGACAAAAGGGTTTATTGTGGAATAAGCTTTCATGTCCTGCATGGTTGGATAGGGTAGGGAGGAATACTAAATAGATCAGAAGGAAAGGAAATGCAGAAGAGTACAGATGGTAATAATTACCTTATTAAAAGTGGCTAATCTCTGTGTTTGTGTCTGTGTGTCTGTGTGTCTGTGTGTCTGTGTGTGTGTGTGTGTGTGTGTGTGTGTGTGTGAGAGAGAGAGAGAGAGAGAGAGAGAGAGAGAGAGAGAGAGAGAAGTTGATAACACAGATGTCCTGGCATTGGTAGGCCAATCAACACATGTTGTATGCTAAGAATCCCTTGTGCCCACTTGATCCAGAAGTAGCATCATTAAACCTACTGATGCATTGAAATTTAATGGTTTCATGTTGCCTCTTCCCATCCCATATGCACCTAACTGGGATCAGAGATGCTCAGCTGAGGGCCTTCTTCATGTGCCCCTCTCTCAATCTGAGATGAGAGAGAAGACCTTTTCAGAGGTGGTTCCCTTGTTGTAAAAAAGCCTCCCCAGTAAAAGCTTGCCTGTTACCTACCGTCATGTGCTTTTGGAACCTAGCAAATACACATATATCTATATAATTTCCCCAGATCCCAACATCTTCTAAAATGCTTTGTTTTAATATTTCAATCTCTGTATTTCATTGTGGTTTCAATGGTAGTTTTTGGCTCTTTGGGGATTATTTTGTGACTCTCTATATTATATAATTGTTGCTGATTCTATTAATTTCTACTAGGACTGCTAGGACTGACTCTTGGCTGGTGTTTTATGGGAACTGTGTTTATTGGAATGTGTTTCAATCTGTTCAACACAAATGTATTTTAATCTTTGGAACCAACTCCCTTAGAAAGTTGTGGACTCTCCTTCCTTAGAGGTTTTTAAGCAGAAGTGGGATGGCCATCTGTCATGGATGCTTTAGTCAAGTTTCCTGCATTGCAGGAGATTGGACTAGATGACACTCAGGGTCCCTACCAACTCTACAATTCTATGATGCCCAGAGAACTCTGGTTTATTGAGTGACTGATAAAACAAATAAATAAATCTCTCATTTGTCTTCCCTGAACCCATACCTTTCATATTGACCAAAGCAAGAGGTTCAATTGCACAGCTAGCTGCTTTAAACAATAATAAGAAACCTAAATTTGTCAGAGCTGTTTGCCATAGGCAACATCTCTTACACTCTGTATGTTAGGTAGGGGGAAGATACTCAAAGCCTTTCCCCAAAAAATGAGTCATGACTGCAACTGAACACTTCCACAAATTAAACTAAAAGAGGGCCCAGAGTCCAATTACACAAAATCTTAATGTGTGCATTTTAACTGTAAATATGCCAGAATTTATTAAATGCAAAAAAATACTGTTTGTAGGTATGATTTTCAAATTGCTGCTTTGAGTATCATGAAGGAAACAAGAAAGCTGAATAAAAAGCTGGCTAAGAAATAAAAAATAGAGCCTATTCTTGAAGTAATAAAAAATATGTTGCCACTGTAACTCTGCAAATCTCTTTGTAGCATTTGAGAAAGACCGGGAGACTAACCAATTGTCCTTTCCTCTCTTTCCATTGCTCTCTTTTTTATTATCAGTACTAGCACTTGTATATTTTTTACCTAGCAGCTCGAAAGCATGCTGGTCCAAGTAGATAAATAGGTACTGCTACAGCGGGAAGGTAAACAGAGTTTCCATGCACTCTGGCTTCCGTCGTGGTTTTCTGTTGCTCCAGAAGCAGTTTAGTCATGCTGGCCGTGTGACCCAGAAAAGCTGTCTGTGTACAAATGCCAGCTCCCTCGGGATAAAGCAAGATGAGCACTGCACCCCATAGTCACCTTTGACTGGACTTAACCATCCAGGGGTCCTTTACCTTTTACCTTTACTTACTTTTCAGCACAATTTTCCCACTGCTTTTCATTAGCGGCACAGGTTCCTCTCCCCCATATTATGTCTCAACATAGCCACCCTGCATTTCTATTTTCAAAGCCTGTGATCATTACATTTCTCAATTATCATTCGAATTCAGATGGACTGCTGTGAAAACAGCTGCTTTTCAAGTCTGCCTTTAATTCTACCCATGCAGTTCATTTGCACTGCATGCAAATCAGCTTAGCCTGTGGAGTACATAGCCTGCTGGTGGTCAAGTTAGTTAGATGGCAGCCTTCTGTGATGTAGCTTCACTCTTCCTTTCACTTACAACAGAACCTCTGATCTAATATGAAACCAATGAAAGTTGTTATGGGAGTATAGGACTCGGATCATTTTGTTTATTAGGCTATTGATCCTGAAAACAAACTGTCTGCGGCATGCCTTGGGCTGCAAGAAGAGAACATCTCCAATATTGTGCTGACTTGTCCCTTCCAAAGGCAGCAATTTATGTCAGTGATTAACTAGGAACTCCAGCAGATTCAACACAGTTGGGGTCCAACAGTGCAGTGAGGACTAAAAAAAAAGTGAATTTGAGATCAGGTGCAGCCACACACAAAATTAAACATAGGAAAGAGTTGAGTCTAAGGAAGACATTATATGTCCTAAACAAAAGCACAAGGATTTAATTTTTCCTTATCAGGTTAATTTGTTCATAAACAATTTATGCCCACAACATTAATTTTTACTATGTTGCTTAGAAATCAGACATGTTCTTATTTTGCATGTGGGTTAATGAGCTCTTCATGAAAGGTAGGAGGTTAGTGGATCTTTGACCCAGAAAGTCTTTCATGAATAGTTTGTGTTTAGGGTTATGTTAATAATGCATTGTGCTACTTATAAATATTTATAAAGGGTTCATTCCTTAGCATTGCACTGAAATAGCAACTTTCAGATTTATCATTATATTCTCGCGAGGAAGCTGGTAAAATGTGGATTGAACGAGGTAACTGTTAGGTGGATTTGTAGCTGGTTGACTGACTGAACCCAAAGTTCCTAGTCATCCTGGGAAAAAGTGACAAGTGGGGTGCCACAGGGTTCTGTTCTGGGCCCGTTGTTGTTCAACGACTTTATAAATGACTTGGATGAAGGAATTGAGGGGATGCTTATCAAATCTGCAGATGACACCAAACTGAGAGGGGTAGCTAATGCTGCAAAAGATAGAATCAGAATTCAAAATGACTTTAGCAGATTGGAGAACTGGGAGCAAGCTAACAAAATGAATTTCAATAGGGACAAAAGTAAGGTTCTGCACTTAGGGAGGAAGAACCAGATGTACAAATATAGGATGGGGGACACCTAGTTTAGTAGCAGTACATGTGAAAAGGATCTAGGGGTCTTGGTGGACCACAAAGCCTAGCATGAGTCAACAGAGTGATGCAGCAGCAAAAAAAAAAAGCTAATGCTATTCTAGGCTGTATCAACAAAAGTATAGTGTCCAGATCAAGGGGAGTAATAATACCACTATATTCTGCCTTAGTCAGATCACACTTGAAATACTGTGTCCCATTCTGGGCACCACAAATTAACAAGCTGTTGACAAGCTGGAACATGTGCAGAAGAGGGCAACCAAGATGATCAAGGGTCTGGAAACTAAGCCTTATGAGGAGCGCTTGAAGGAGCTGGGTATGTTTAGCCTGGAGAAGAAAACACTGAGAGGAGATATGATAGCCATCTTCAAATATCTTAAGGGCTGCCATATGGAGGATGGAGCATGCTGTTTTTCTCCTGCTCTGGAGGGTAGGACTCAAACCAATGGCTTCAAGTTGCAAGAAAGGAAATTCCAGCTAAATATTTGGTAAAATAGTAAGAGCTGTTCAGCAGTGGAGCAGACTCCCATGAGAGGTGGTGGACTTCCTTGGAGGTTTTTAAACAGAGGTTGGATGGTCATCTGTCATGGATGCTTTAGCTGAGATCTCTGCATTGCAGGGGTTGGACTAGATGACCCTTGGGGTACCTTCCAACTCTAAGTTCTATGATTCAATCTTGGTCATATCTATTTATGCTCCATAAATTTAGCCTTGGATTGCTTTCATTCTTTTTGAGGGCATTAGCCATCAGTTTCCCATCCAAAGTGATTTTATTCAAGTGCCAGAAAGCAGGTCTGATCCTTTCATCCTCAATCTATAAACTTCCCTGTGATGCCTCAGATCACAACTTTTAGCACCACTTATGAATTCATATTATAACTATTTGGATCCCTTTCAGTCAGGATTCAGGCCTCATCATGGTACTGAAACTGCATTGGTCGCGCTGGTCGATGATCTCTGACGGGCTAGGGACAAATGTGAGAGCTGTTTCCTAGTTCTGCTGGATCTCTCAGCGGTTTTTGATACCATCGACCATAACATCCTTCTGGACCATCTAGAGGGGCTGGGAGCACTGTTATACAGTGGTTCCGCTCCTTCCTCCTGGGCCATGTTCAGAAAGTGTGGGGGGGGAACGAGTGTTCAGACCCCTGTGCCCTCACTTGTGGGGTGCCTCAGGGTTCTGTCCTCTCCCCCATGCTTTTCAACATCTACATGAAGCCACTGAGAGAGATCATCAGGGGGTTTGGGCTGGGTGTTCATCAGTATGCGGATGATACACAGCTCTACCTCTCTTTCAAAACAGAACCAGTGAAGGTGGTGAAGTGTCTGGAGGCGGTTGGAGGATGGATGGTGCCTAACACATTGAGGTTGAATCCTGACAAGACAGAAGTACTGTTTTTGGAGGACAGGAGGCGGTGGGTGTGGAGGACTCCCTGGTCCTGAATGGGGTAACTGTGCCCCTGAAGGACCAGGTGCGCAGCCTGAGAGTCATTTTGGACTCACAGTTGTTCATGAGGTGCAGGTCAATTCTGTGTCCAGGGCAGCTGTTTATCAGGTCCATCTGGTACACAGGCTGAGACCCTACCTGCTCTCAGACTGTCTCGCCAGAGTGTTGCATGCTCTGGTTATCTCTCGCTTGGACTACTGCAATGCACTCTATGTGGGGCTACCTTTGAAGGTGACCTGGAAACTACAACTAATCCAGAATGCGGCAGCTAGACTGGTGAATGGGAGCAGCCGCCGAGACCACATTGACCTACATTGGCTCCCAGTACATTTCCCAGTACATTTCCGAGCACAATACAAAGTGTGCTGACCTTTAAAGCCCTAAATGGCCTCGGTCCAGTATACATGAAGGAGCGTCACCACCATCGTTCTGCCCAGACACTGAGGTCCAGTGCCGAAGGCCTTCTAGTGGTTACCTCACTGCGAGAAGCCAAGTTACAGGGAACCAGGCAGAGGGCCTTCTCGGTAGTGGCTCCCGCCCTGTGGAACTCTCTCCCACCAGATGTCAAAGAGAAAAGCAACTACCAGACTTTTAGAAGACATCTGAACGCAGCCCTGTTTAGGGAAGCTTTTAATGTTTAATAGACTATTGTATTTTAATATTTTGTCGGAAGCCACCCAGAGTGGCTGGGGAAACCCAGCCAGATGGGCGGGGTATAAATAATAAATTATTATTATAATATTATAAATTTGCAATACTGCTGTTTTTTAAAGGTTTGGGATGGAGTCACACAACCATAGTTGTACACAGTGATTAAAGCTCTCATATAATAGCTTGTTTGCTTAAAGTTTCACTGAACAACAACTGTTGTGAAAAGAGGCCTCTCATCTCATGTAGGCATAGCCTCTCCATTGGGATGAAGCTTACCACATTACAGCCACAACCTCAACAGAGGCAAGAGCTATAGCTCAGTGGTACAGCATGCAGATGGTCCCAGGTTCAGTATCTGTCAATCCCAGGGAGAGGTCAGAAAGAGTCTAGTCTGAAATTCTCAGAAACCACTGTCATTCAAGTGTGGGAAATAATAAATTTCCCCCTCATAGCACTTTTCAGCTGGCAACACCCAACTCAACTGACATCATGTGATGTTAGCTGCAGAACAGGTAACACTATGGTTGCAATTGTTCTTGGCAGTGGGGCTTGCATCTGGTGTTATTTAAATTTCACATCAAATGTACCATTTGGGACATGTGACTCCTGGAATGGCCACAGGTACCAATAATTTGTTTTCTGTCTTCCTGCTTCCTTGTCTTTGAGAGTTCAGCAGCACCATACTATGGCTGATTTATCTTCTGACATTGCGGCTCTGGACCAAATCATTCTGTTCAGACTCCATGCATACAATTTGACCTTACTGACAACTCATCATTTGAAAAAAATGATGAGCATTATACTGTCCTTATTAAAATATGGATGCAGGCACCAATACAAAAGATGAAAAAAGTAACTACATTTAACTGCCTATTGCTCTGGTAAAGTCATTCTCTTTCTTCCCTGCTTGAAAGCATTGCAATTTCAGTGGAGACTGTAGTGAGAGACAAGTTACACTGCATAGCAAATTAATAATAATAATAATAATAATAATAATAATAATAATAATAATAATTATTATTCATACCCCGCCCATCTGGCTGAGCCTCCCCAGCCACTCTGGGCGGCTCCCAATCGAGTGTTAAAAACAATACAGCATTAAAAATACTTTGTAATCGTTATCCATTCCTAGGGGAGGGGCCATAGCTCAAGGGCAGAACATCTGCTTTGCATGCAGAAGGTCCCAGATTCAATCCCTGGCAATCTCCAGGTAGAGATGGGAAATATGCTCGCCTGAAACCCTGGAGAACCACTATCAGTCAGTGTAGACAATACTGATGTAGAAGGACCAAGATTCTGACTCTGTTTAAGGCAGTTGCATAAGGCAGCTATGTTCCTGTATGAATTTTTTTAATAGAAAAAAACTCTTAAAAGTGTATTTTGTACTTATTTAAATGCATATTTTATCCAACGTATATATTTAAAATGCGTGTTTCTCCAAAAACACATATTCAAGATGTGTATGTCTGAGTTATATCATTCAAAGAAGTCTGAGAACCAGCGAATTGCTACGTTTGCTCTGCTGATTAGTTCAAGACATTGGATGTCAACCAGTGCACCGAGGCACCTTTTTGGAGACTCTTAAGGAACATTCAGGGGAGCCCTGAGGGGCTGTCCTTTCATTAACTTGCAGCCCATATCTTCCTTCATTATCTCTCTCTCTCCTTATCTCCAAGGAACATTCAGGGGAACCAGCGGGGGCAGAATGGGATGGGGCAGGATCAGAATGGGGGAATCCCCACTTACACGTGTTCAGTAACAGAACCCCATCTGATTGGTCAAGGGAGCCATGGACTCAAAAAGCCTGAAAACCACTGGTCAAAGAGGTACAGATCAGGCCAGTAGCTTTGCAGTACTGGGCATGGCAGAGGAGAAAATCTGCCATGCACCACACCAAACCGCCTGCACCTTACGTCTCACCTCTCCCTCTCAGTGAGTGCCAGCAAACCATTGTGTTGAGAACCAGGAGAGCAATGGAGCCCCATGCACGCCACCTCAAAGGCCACCACTGGATCAGGACATTTCATACAGCAGCTTGCAAAAACTGAATTGCTCAAACATCCCTAATTTGAACTTCATTGGTTGCCCCCTCTCAGCAAACTTTAGCACATGAACTATCCTGGTGGGTCCCTTCATAAATACCCACTTCCTGACTCTTCTCTCACAACCACCCTTCTCAGAGGTGGATCTTCCAGCCATTTAATGATTGTTTCACAGAGGAGATAGTACTGAGGTGGGTGATTTATTCCTTCATCGCTCCCCGCAGTATCACTTTTCTAATACTGCGTATCTCTGCATTTCTAAAAAAGAAAAGAAAAGAACTGAAAGATGTTCATTTATTCACATTTGCCTGATTATTAACAGCCTGTCAATCTATTTTTTATTACCCAACCCTATTTTGTGCATGCTTTTCATTTTAATGGGATGTTATCTATTTAGGTGCTGTAGAGTATTTTTCCACATCCTCATTGTTAGCAGGACTCAAGAACATTTCATTTTATCATTTAATTGCTTAAAAAGTGCATCCATCATTCATCATCTCAGTATGCGTTTTCCTTTAATAAAATGTGATTACATATATTCTTTTAAAAGAGAGAGAGAGTGTGTATACAAACAATATATTCCCAGAGGCTTGTATTTTACTTGCACATAATTATTGATAAGAATAGCGTAACATGTCCTTTTGATGAAATGGGTTTTAAAAGAAAAGGGTGTGCTTATTCATTCATTAGTAATGATAGAAACTGCCAGGAGCCTCTACTTCACATACCTGCGTGTGTAAATAATGAACAGCCTCAAGGCTAAACAGCTACTACAAAATGTCTTCCACTCTGCAAAGTGGCAGTTTCTTTATGCTAATGACTCAAAACACTCCCTACGTGTTCTTTTATTTCTTCATTGCAGAAGAAAAATAAACCCTAAGTTTACTGTAGTTGGTGGGGGAGGAACAAAACAAACAAGGGTGTCTGCAAAAAACCAAAACCAAAAAAAACACCACAACACAAAAATTTGGCAAGTTTGCAGAAGATGTGGACCAAAACCCCATGGCCCCATCTTCTGATAGCTGTCAGATACTGCAAAACTTGGGGTGTCTTCACAAACTCAGGGGATGTGCTATCATTGACAAAGGTGAAAAGCACCATGAAGACCTTTAAGGTAAAGGTAAAGGGACCCCTGACCATTAGGTCCAGTCGTGGCCGACTCTGGGGTTGCGATGCTCATCTCGCTTTATTGGCCAAGGGAGCCAGCGTACAGCTTCCAGGTCATGTGGCCAGCATGACCAAGTTGCTTCTGGCGAACCAGAACAGCGCATGGAAACGCCGTTTACCTTTCCGCCAGAGTGGTACCTATTTATCTACTTGCACTTTTGACGTGCTTTCGAACTGCTAGGTTAGCAGGAGCAGGGACCGAGCAATGGGAGCTTACCCCGTTGCGGGGATTCGAACCACTACCTTCTGATCGGCAAGTTCTAGGTTCTGTGGTTTAACCCACAGTGCCACCCATGTCCCAAGAAGACCTTACATGTGCCTAAAAGGGCTCTTTGGATTTGTAGAACATCTTTGGATTAAAATGGAGTCCTTTAAGAACACAGGAATGGAATAAAAGCCTGCTGGATCTAGGGTCCATCTAGTCCAGCATACCGTTCTCATAGTGGCCAACCAGATGCCTGTGTAAAATCCACATGCAGGACTTGAGTACAAGAACATTCCCCACCCTATGGTTTCCAGCAACTGGTATTCAGAGATGTTACTACCTTCCAACTATGGAGGCACACAGCCAACATGGCTTAACAATGGCACACAGTGCTACATAAAAAAAACATACAAAACTCACTTTATTAGTCACTTCTTAACCACAGCCATATTTTCATATGATCTTGATGGCAATGGCAATGGTGATCATACCACCCATCTTTGCTTTCTTTAAATTTCTGCCATCCTTTTGTAGCATTAGCACAAAGCCAACTTGAAGTAAAGGTAGAAAACTATGCTTCCTATCCTCACTCTGGTGTCCTATGGGTAGGAATTATTATGGGGAAATTTCACCCAACACCAGTAAGTAGCACATAATGGGAGCTAACATTTGACTCCATTTGCACCCTTCCCCAAATCACTAAAAAGCCTCCAGAAGAGCTTTTGAACAGGGTGGTAAAGTTTGGGAGGGAGATTTTGGCTCGGCTCTATTTCATTACCGGAAAGTGTGGTGGTCTGTAACTACACTGTTCTATTAAGGGCTGCTTCGGAAAAGACATTTTATATTTGGTACAGATCCCTGTATCCAAAATACATTTCACCACATCAACTAAAAAGGAAGAATACATCTTTCACATGAGTGCTTACTCTTTAAAACACATGGAAATAACAAGCAGGTGATCACTTGACCCCAGTTTATGCAATCTTATTTTAAAAAGAAAGCCAATATATAAATAACTGCCTACAAAGAGTAGAAGTTTAAAATGATAAATTGCTGTTTTGGACATTATGTAGAATGCGGTGATAGCTACCTTTATTTTATTACAGGTTGAAGCAGGGTTTTGGGAAAGTTCATCTATATCAAAACCTCATTGGATATAGTAAGCTAGCCTATCATGGAGAAGGTTCTGCTAAATCTCTCTCTCTTTCTCGTATGCTTGATAGAATGGCAAAACACATTTAATTTTCTCTCTTGACCTGACCCAGAATTTGTGCCATTTCTCTTGAGATTAGTATTATTCCATTTTCGATTACCTTCTGATCGGTTGGAGGCATGGGAAAGTTTTTAGTTGGAAACACAATAGCTCTTACTGATTCGGCCATTGCAGCATTTCCCTGTAGGCCAGTTTGTCAATTTGATTCTAGATATTCATCAGTGACTTTTTCTTATGGGTTCAGCTAAAGCAGTTGGGATGCAACACAGAGCAATTCCAACAAGTGGATAAGCAAGAAAAAGAGTAAAAGGGAGAGCAATGGTGGCTGCTGTTTATTGAAATAGTCTTCTACAGTCTGATTGCCGTTTATGTGATACATCATATGATGTCCTCTGCATACATCGTAAAATGAAGAATGTTAAAAGAGAATAGGAGTAAATGAAGACACATTTTATCTGAGGGTACTTTGAAATGGAAGCCCTGCCATCACACATACCCCAACAAACTCCATGAAACTGCAGTCTTAAATATTGATTTGGTATTCACTGTCATTGTAAAAAGCAATTTTGTTTTCCCTGAATGAAATAAACGCAGCTTTAAACACTGGCATACCCTTTTAGCGAGGAATTTTACAGCTCTCTGTTTATACGCTTGAAATTAAAACCACCAGAATTGGGGGTTGGGAGATGAACACCAAAGGGGTTTTCAAAAATTTAAAACTCCATCATGCATAAATGGAGCTCATCACAGAAGGTAATTTCCCTGCAGAAAACACTCCATCTTTTGTTTTATGTAAGTTATCAACATGAATATTTTATTCTGAGGGAAAATGCCTTTACCCCTCTGTTTCATACTTTTTTGCTTAAGGTCTTGCATAAATAGACTCCCTGCTCCCCATGCACACATATTTCTGCTAGGCAATCCTAGTGCAAATCAGTGTTTTTCTTTTCTTTTCTTGGTACAATTTTGCAAATAATCAGTTGCTTGATTTTTCTGAAATAAAGCAATCCGAACACAAGACTTGCTAGGATGAGAGAGTTTGTATTAGGCAGATCTTGGACTTTCCCAGCTGAACAGGAGCTCTGTGGGGCTACATTGGAGTAAGTCCTTCATTCCGGCTGAGCGGATATAGGCCAGCATAATTCTCTCACTCCAGCTCAGCTGGGGCTCAGCCAGCAGAACTTAAATCAGCATAGACAACTTCCATTGACATAAGTCCCCCAAAAGAAGTATTCCTGATGTGTGGTAGCGGAATGGTCAGGACAATGAGTGTCTTACTCCTGTTCTAAATCCCTTTCAGCTTGGTCACATGACCTATGATCCAGCAGAATTTAGCTGGCAAAACATTGCCACCCGACCCCACCCCCACCCACCATGGCCCCCTCCACCTCTTCCCCCCTTTTCTTCCTAATGTAACACTAATGTCTCAACAAATGAAAGTGATCTGTAGAAAATGTAACTTGAAAAAAGAGAAATTGCACATACTTTTGTAATCCAAGAAATATTTAATAAAAAATACATTTAAAAAACATAGTACAAGGGAAAGGCCATGGCAAAGCTTAGATGGTTTTTCTTTGGTGTCCATTATAAGCACAAAATGGCCGCCTGCCTCATTCACTCAAGCATCTATGTCTGTGGATTGGCCCAAGTCTTATTTTAGAACTTTCTGAAGAGTGTTTCCCAAAGGCATTCATTTTTATTCTGAGTTTAATAAGATAGTACACTTCAGAACATCAGATCCCAAGTGCAACCTCTAAAATCTCCAGTTAAGAGGACTAGGTAGCATGCCGCATTCTGCCAGAGTTTTTTTGAGAGTTGCGCTTTGTCAGAGAACACAATACAAGTCCAGAGAGACAAGTAGTATGATCTGGTACAATTTTGTATTCCCTGAATACAAAAGCATTTGGTTTGGGACAGTGGGGGCACATGCCATAGGTCAGTGGTGGAGAACAAACATTGCATTCAGAAAGTTCCAAATTTAATGGGTGCCGGTCACAAAAAGGCTTCCATGGGGAGGTGGGGCATAACACAAAGTTTCTGTAACATAAAAAACTTCAGAAAGAAAGATGCAACAAAAAGAATCCCTGGAATCTTGCACTGCTCGGAGTTTGGGGTTGTGTGCAACAATATTATAAAAATCACATTTGTTGGTTGCAAATGCAGGGACTGATAACACAAAGCAGAAATTGAACTGTGATTATGCTAAGACAAAATAATAATCATACATGAAGCATTAACGTTTTAAAAAAGGGAAAAGAAAGAATATATATATAAACAGGGCAAAGTGCCATTACCATAAGAACTGTCAAGGCAAGGTTTTGGTCATATATGATATTATTATTTTCTTCACTCCCTGATCAACATCTAACATTGCCCTTTAGTCATACAGTATTAAATCCATGTTATTTCCTGCCATGTTACAACAAAATGATAATAGAATATCATAACTCAGAAATCAAATTGCACACTAATACACCAATCTTGTCATTAAAATGCAGTTTAACTTTAAAAGAAGACCATTAGTCATATTTACCATTAAACCACATATCATGAAAAGCAATATTATATGAGTCCCATATTATTTAACTTTCATGACCTGCTATGGCAATGTATTTAATAACAAAATAATTCAAGCAGCCACGTAGATTACTTGGGGGAAGAAAGGAAAATTAGTGCTAGGAAGTAATTTTTCTTTTCTTTTTTTCATGAAATTGGAATGTTTCCCAAATGTGATACATATATATGAGAGAAAGAAAGAGTTGTTTGCCATAAATCAACACTTCACAATTTCATCTTCTGAAGCTTTAATGTTATTTGAATCTCTGAAACACTGAGATCAAATGGCACAGCCATGTGTCATAAGAAGTGGAACACTTCAGCTTCTCCAGCAACGCAACGCTTGCTTCATTTTCTTTATAGAAAAATACATATAGTCTCCTAAGAGGTTTAAAGTGCTTGGGCTCGAATAAATAAAAACATAAATGCATAAATTTAAAGACAAAACTATTAGTCTTTCCATTTACCATTAAAAGCCTGGTATGTCTCCATAAGTCCACATTTAGGGTTTCGTCTGAGCTGCAGAAATAGATTATTTTCCCAGCTATATACCATAATGGGTCATAATGTGTTTCTACGATAGCATGCCACAGGGGTGCCAACTGAATAAAATATTGAGGGGGCCCAGGTAAGCCCCGTCCCTGCCCCACATAATCGATTACATGATCCAGTGTATCCACACTATTTGAATGACAATGCCCATTAACTTTAGAGGGGCCGTGCCCCCTCAAATATTTCATCATCATCATCAAACCTTTATTGCATTAGCATACAGCCATAGCAAGATAAGACAAAAAAAGCAAGAGAGAAATAACCTGATAAAACAGAATTCAGACGATATTACGGGCATTGTAACATTTAAATTACCCTAAAACAATAATATAAAAATTTAGTTGCCAGCACCGGGAATCTAAAATGCAGATGTATATAAAACATATAATGGCCCCAAAATAGGCTTGGCACATTTGGTTAAAAAGGTAATACAAAGAATTAAAACAGGTCCAGGTCTGGGACCCACTACCCAGTCAGTGTAGCCCTAAGTTTCAAAGCCTGCACTATAAAGATTGCCACCCCACGTGAAATTTGGGGATTTGCGTCCACAAGAAGGAATTTCAAACAGTCTTCCTTAGATGTGATGGTGGGCGGGATCAAGAGGAGGAGCTTAGTTCTTATTAGCTCATAAATAGGGCAGTAGAAAAAGAAGTGTATGAAGTCCTCTACTTCATTCATTGTGCATGGACAAAGACGCTGAGTAATGGGGGTCTTAAAGTAAGTCCCCTGCAAGAAGGCCGTGGGTATAGAATGGAAGCGGGCCATGGTAAACGCTCTTCTCAAATTGGGCTCCGTCAGGTCTGTCAAGTAGTTGGCAAGTGATCTTACCACTTTCACTTTAGGGAGCCACTTGGAGAGGCGAGCTGTGGCGGACTGTGCCCGGTCCATGGCCTCGTCTCTTGTAAGAATCCAGGCCCGGATATTGTGATGGTCCCAAGATGACAGCGTGTCAAGATCTGGGAGGGAGTAGCGTGCCGTGATAATCTCCATGGCCTTGGACCATTTGTTGTTAAAAGCACAAGTTAAAAAGGCTTGCCTGGCTAGTAGGGAGCCTGGGGCTTTGATTAATTTACAATAAAAACAAATTATTCTAATGTGGGCTCTCGCAACAATAGAGGGGAGGCCCAGTTCTGTTCTTAACTGTGCAGCAACCGAGCCCCTGGGGAGGCCCAGTAACTTTCGTGCAAAAGAGTTTTGTAGAATCTCGAGCCGTTGTAGTGTTTTTAAATTCCACCCCCAGATTTCAACCCCATACAGTAACATCGGGAGGACTTTGCTGATAAATGCTTTTCTGATTGGAGGAACCAACTGGCCGCCTTTTGCATAGAAGAATTTCTCCAAGGCTTTGATGGTTCTACGGGCAGCCAGGATGGTCATATTTAGGTGAGCTGACCAACTAAGCCCATGCTGAAAAGTGATGCCCAAATACTTGAATGCTGAACAATATTCAATAGAGTGGCCCTCAAAATTCCAGAATGGCTTCCGAGTTTTCGTGCCAAAAGTAAGAATTTTGGTTTTGGCGAAATTGATTTTGAGGGAGTTGGTATCACAATATGTCATGAGTCCTCTGAGCATGTCGTTTAAGCCCTGCTTGGTTAAAGACAGTATCACCATGTCGTCCGCATAGAGTAGTATGGGGATCTTGCGCTGTTGTAAACAGGGGGCAGATTGGTTTAGGGCCTTCATGGTTGTAACGATGTCATTAATGTAGAAATTAAATAGAAAAGGGGCCAAAAGGCAGCCCTGTTTGACCCCTTTATTCAGAGGGAAAGAATCAGAAAGAGCTCCCAGAGGGCCAAATTTTACTCTGGCCGATATGTCATTATGAATTTCCATAAGAAGGTGGAGGAGTCTCTTATCTATGTTGGTGTAACTAAGCTTCTGCCATAGCCTATCTCTAGGAATGGAGTCAAAAGCGGAGGTCAGGTCCACAAAAGCCGCGTGTAGTTTGCAGTTGAACCTGTTTAGGTATTTATCAATCAATGTAAATAGAACAAGACATTGGCCAGATGTACTATGACCTTTACGGAAGCCAGCCTGTTCCGGATGGAATAGCTTTGTTTCTTCTGCCCACTCGATTAATTTCTCTAACAAGAATCTAGAGTATACCTTGTATGATATGTCCAGCAGGCTAATAGGTCGATAGTTACGCGGATCTTGTGGGTCCCCCTTTTTATGTATTGGGATGACTATGCTCTGCTTCCAGTTAGGTGGAATCTTAAGAGTAGCATTAATAGTGGTAAAGAGAGATGCTAAAATAGGGGCCCACCACGTCTGGTTCGATAAAAATACCTCAGGTGGTATCATATCCTCCCCCGGGGATTTATCCCCTGATAGCATGCTAATTAGTTGTAGACATCTCTCTGGGGAAACTGGTTCCCAGGTGGGCAAGGCAGATGCTGGAAGAGAAGAGACTACGTTTACTTCAGGATCTGGGGCGGAATATAGCTGAGCAAAGTGAGAGTGCCAACTGGCTGCTGTGATATTATTAACGATGAACGAGTGGGGTCTTAAACCTGCATTAATTAAACCCTCAAATATTTTATTGTGGGAGCCGAAGCCTCCTTGGCCCCTAGGAGTTGGCTCCTATGGAAAGTCACCATCTTATCTAACAATGAGGGAGAAATTCAGTTGGATTTCAATATGAGCATACCCTTTTCACACTTTCTGAAACAGTATACAAACTGAAATATAGCCATACTTGAAAATACAGTCAAACCTCAGTTCTCAAACAGCTCTGTTTTGGAACATTTCAGCTCCCGAACTCTAAAAGCCCAGAAGTAAATGCTCCAGTTTTCAAACGTTTTTAGGAAGCTGAACGTCCGACATGGCTTCCGCATGAGTGCAGGAAGCTCTTGCAACCAACTGGTAGCTGTGCCTTGGTTGTCAAAGGTTTCAGAAGCTGAATGGGCTTCTGGAACAGATTACGTTCAACAACCGAGGTTTGACTGTATGCAATTCACTTTGCACGTGTTGTTTTATATCATCAGCATTTCATTAGGTTTTTGATGATGTCATGAAGGCCCCAAGAAGGACTTTGCTTTAAATGCAATAAGACTGTTTCAAGGGACACAGAAAGAGGCTCAACTGTCTGACTACTCTTCCTGAAGCTTGAGAGATTAGACATTTTTCTCCCATTGCCAGAGCCTGGTAAAGAAGAGCATACAACATTTGAATATGGGAAACAGAGCCCAATGGCCTCAAGAAAATCCAGCCTATCAGTGCTCTGAAGCAAATATTCCAAGAACAACCTCCAGATCCAAAGTTGCATATCAAGGCCTAGGTCTCTCATCTAGCCTACTTTCCTCTGACTATGCTCCAAACATATATTTTAGACAATTACATTCTCTGCTTACTATATCTTCTAATACGCTCTACTTAGGCCTGCAGCATGAATGAATGAGTTTGTTATGATACCTGACTGAATCCACTTTTCACTTCACTAAAAGGGTGTCCCCAATTTATCTTGCAGGAGAGAGAGATACATACAGAGATGCAAAAAAAAAACCCAAAAAAACACCCTAACATACCTGTATGCTAGAATACATATTCTTCAGAACTACTATTTTATTCAGATACAAGTCCCTGAAAAACTACCGAATAATGAATTATTTTTTGTGTGATTTAGCTCACTAAATCACACACAATTAATTGATTGAGATTGGTTGACAGTCTCACTTCTAACTGCTAGTTCTTGACTGTAGTCCTTTAGCTTCCAACCCACCATTAGAAATTCAGTACTATTAGGAGTAGCAGGAGGAGCAGCAACATTTAAGTCATAATCATCATATGATACATTATACATCAACACTGATTCAGCTTCTCTCATACTTAGAACAACAGTGCCATGCAATACAGAAAGATATTGGTAGATTCAAGGTACAAGGTCATAGTATTAGCATACAATGCTCTAACTGGCTTGGGACCCAAGTTCAAAGTGCTGGTAGTGTGCCAAGATAACTATAGCAAAACAAAACTATTGCCATATTTCTGTGCTTTACCACATGAAGGCCATTGTTGGAGAAAATCCATGGGTTGTAGTCAACTAAGTCTTACTCAGAGTAGAGCTCTAGAAATTAATGTCCCTACATTAGCCAAGTCAATAAACGTCAGTGGGTCTGCTTTAGGTAGGACTAGTATCAAAGACCACCTTGTACATTTACTCAGCACTTTCCTGTCTGTTTAGATGAAGCTTTGGAAAATAAATGGGATGATTTGATGTATATATACCAGATTAGTTATTGGTATGACATTTAGGACAAATTCATCTCCTGAACGGAAAAGGCATCTTTCATGCAAATAAATTGCTTTGTTACAAAATATTGCCTGTTTAAAATTTAATTGTTCCTATAAAAAGATAAAGTAATATCTGAAGTCCCAGCTCTAGAAAATATTTCATTTTTAGATAGGGTAATGGGGGAGGGGGAATCAGGAGATAATAGGTTGTAAATACTCAATGACTTTGCTGTTCATACATTGCCAAAATATGTTCTATAATGGCTTTTGCATGCTTTTATTCTAACACACTTTATCCATTGTCAATGTCCGCCTTTCCTAACATAGCACCCTGCTTAGACTACAACTCCCATCACCCCAGTCAGCAGGTTGGGTTTGCAGGCACCATGCAGGCACCTCGGTCCAGTATATCTGAAGGAGCATCTCCTCCCCCATCGTTCTGCCCGGACACTGAGGTCCAGCTCCGAGGGCCGTCTGGCGGTTCCCTCACTGCGAGAGGCCAAGTTACAGGGAACCAGGCTGAGGGCCTTCTTGGTAGTGGCGCCCGCCCTGTGGAACGCCCTCCCATCAGATGTCAAAGTGATAAACAACTACCTGACATTCAGAAGACATCTGAAGGCAGCCCTGTTCAGGGAAGTTTTTAAAATTAAAATTTTTAATTTTAGTGTATTTTTCATCTTTGTTGGAAGCCGCGCAGAGTGGCTGGGGAAACCCAGCCAGATGGGCGGGGTACAAATAATAAATGATGATGATGATGATGATGATGATGATGATGTTGCAAAAGCTTGTTTACGTGGTGGCACTGTCACACAGTGATATAGTTTGGACTCAAATATTGCTCACAGTCCCAAAGTATATTCTCACTAATATAGTTTTCCTTCAAAAGATTCTGTGTAGCAAGTGAGCCAGTTTGAGAGCCAGTGTGGTGTAGTGCTGAGTGTTGGATTAGGATCTGGGAAACCACCTGCTGGTGATAGCTGTATGGAATCTACTGTATGGAGTCTGCTGATTTTTAGAGCACTGTGTAGAAAGCAGTAGCCTCCATTTTGTATCAGATGCAGACTGTCTGCCATGAGGCAACACTTAGGTCCTGTTTACTGGAGCTTAGAAGCAGCTTTGTCTTTTTACGTTGACTGGATTCGCCATCATTAGCATTATTCCATTGCTCTCTTGTTTGATATTGTGACCAAATGGCCTATATTACTTCCCATACATGAGTCCATCTAGTTTGCTGGCCATTTGCTGTAGAACAGACATGTGGTGGGCACAGAAAAATAAAAAGACCGCCATCCAGCCAACACCAACCAGCAGATCACACACCTCGACAGCCAGGCTTCTGCTGTGGCCTGCTTCACACACACAAGCCAGAGTGAGGGCCCGAGTCCAGGCTCCTGGCTTTGTCACTACTACCAGAGCCCATAAGGCTTAGTGAAGTCCTTCAGTGCACCTTCCCTGCATCCACTAGCCCTCAGCTACATATGCACATAAAGGGTGTCCATATGAACTCCATCGTGCATTCAGTGAATGTTCACTGGTCATGCCTCTCCCAGTCCAACACATCTGTTTCCCACGCCCTCTTTGAGTAGCCACACATCAGGCATTGGTAAGAAAGGGCACAGCAAAAAGACTGTTGTACATTTATAGATCTGCACCTATTGACTTCAACAGGCTTACTGTCAAGCTCGTGTGTCTAAGATTGCAGCCATAAGGATTTCTGTAATTTGGTTTAATATTTCCAAAATAAGACTAACCAATAGCTTGCTCCTCACCACATTTTAATTAATTGCATGTGCTGAAATATATACGTTGCATGCCTTGTGCTCATAATTATGTTACCTATTCTCACTTTATCATTTCTTCCCATAAAAGAACTATGAAAATACAGGTCCTGTTTAGAGCTCGTAACATAATCTTGTTTAAATCAATGAATAGAAAGAGCACAGAAAATTACCTTCAATATTTCTTTTCAGATATATGGCTGCTACCTTTGAGGCTTTAATTAAAATCTCTAGCCTTGCCCCCTTTATAGTGGGTGTACAAAATGATATTACTGTCAGACATTCTTTTAAAAACTATAAACTATGCTAGATTCTCTTCTCTCGTCTATTCCCCATCCACAGTCCCTGTAAAGTTTAAAGTGCATGCTCTTTGCATGGTGCTACTATTTCAGCCTTCTCCTCAATCAAGTGCCCTCCAGATGTTTTGGATGACAACTTCCATAAGCCCCAGACAATAACAGTCCATAACATTTGGAGGGCACCAGGTTGGGAAAGGTTAGAACAGCATCTCAAACCAGCATCCCAAACATACTGATGTCAAATTGTCCTATTGAACTCAAGGGGGATGGCCCTTTAAATGATGTTGGAGCATTATATGAAAAGATAAACTCCTAATATGGGGGTTCCTGGTGACAATGGTCACCCATCTGAAATCTATTGTAGAAGTTTCTAGAACCTAATGGGGGCCATGTCACAATCCCTCGCTACTACCCAGTAATTAATGGCTAGGTTCTACCTCCACTGTCAAAGCCAGTATTCCTCCAAATACCAGTTGCTGAGAACTGCAAGTGGAGAGAATGCTGTTGCACTCAGATCCTTCTTGCAGGCTTCCCTTAAACATCTGGTTAGCCACTATGAGAACAAAATGCTGGACCAGATGAGTCTTTGACCTGATCCAGCACAGTCCATATGTCCTTGAATTTTTAATGTAGGCCAGAGAGGAAAGGGAAGTCAGAGGGGATTGTTTTATCTGGATTTTCCAATCCCAGTGCATTCATGAATCACCTTTAAAGGTGCCTAGCACAATAAACATTAAACTTTTTTTGTTTGTCTAAACTTCGGCATTTTTCTTACCTAGTTGCACCTTTCTCATATCTGCTATTTCCAGACCAACTTCTCACCTAACATAAGGAGACACTAAGTGATTCCTTTTGTACCCACACCTAAATTGTAAAGGCTGTCTTTGCAAGAAAACCAGTGCAACTATGCTTCTGAACTTTTTCAGAATTCAGAAAAACCTGCAGTTAGGTGTGAGAACAGTATAAAATGAATACCTAAGGCACAAACCTTTTCATCGAGTTGGAAAAGCTTGTTGAAACAGAAATGCCTTGTTGTTTCTGTAAAGTACAGATAGTTGGTGCCTATATATTTCAGTGAAAGCAGTAGGGGGATTAAATAGCCTTTTAAAAAATTCCTAATAGTAAAGGGGGATGAGTGAAGTCTTATTCTTTCTCAAGTGGACTTGGCCTCAGACCTTGAGCCAAATCATTGTGTCAGTCACAGACAGGCAGTTTTTTATTTTTGTTTTTACAAAGCACCAAACTGGGTCAGAACCGATTTGTGTGGTGGTGCATACTCCTACAAAAGACAACTGAACAACTGAAATAACTGAGCCATAGGTTTGCTTCTATGCCTAAAGTATCTAATATGCCTCATAAAATCCCACACACTTTGTAAAGGTTAGTTGGGAAACCCTGTAGGATTACTCTGTCATCTCATTTCAGTTTAATTACATTGATTGTATGTGATAAGACAAGATAAGCTACCACCTACAGAACATGCCTCGGGAAATGATGCTTGTTAAATATAGGGAAAAGTAAAGAGAGCATCATCTGGGGATTTACCATAATGGGCAAATTATCAATATTGTAAGAATTGTTCTTAAGTGAATATATTGCCCAAATAGAGGGCAGTGAAAAAGGAGATTTCAAGTAAGTTGAACAGACTCTAACTGTATGAGCCACTCATAGCTGATCATTCGGCAGTTTCATATTTCTGGAAAAGGTTCCACACATGGCAATCACTGTCTTGCCCAAGGCTGTGTGCAGGAAATTTTATGAGCAGACACTACGCCTGATGAGGAGCAGGTGTTCAAATTTTTATTGAACAGCATGGGATCCAGAAAATAGCAAATAACAAAGAGCCAAAGGACGCTTTTAAAAGTATGCATGGCTAGAGAACCCTCAACAAAAACTCTGCTGAAACTAAGTGTTTCCACTGTTTGCCATTAAATCCAAAATGGTTCATGTTTACAAGATAAAACAATGTGAACAGTAGTGTAGAAATACAAAGCTAGGCATGCACTCTGAGTCCCAACTAGGCAAAGCCACTTCTCTGCCCAATAATTTGGTGAGTCTTGATGAGTGTAGACTCGGGATGGAGAACCTTTGGTCCTCCAGATGTTGCTGGATTCCAGCTCCTGATGAAGCCCTTTACAATTAAGAGCATGCTAATGTTCAAAAAGATCTGGAGGGCCACACCCATGGTGTAGACAATGCTGAACTAGATGAACTAACAAACTGATTCAGTACACCGAAACTATTTGCCAAGATGTTCCTTTTATTCCAGCATATCAAGCCAAGCAAGATAATACTCACTGCTTACTTAGTGCTTTTCCTTGTAACTGAAGGCCACCACTTGTCTGTGAGAGCTTCAGATTATTCTCCCATAATGGAACTGATTATGGCTGAATGCAAGAAACATTTCAGAGTGCAAAGCTAGCACTACAAGGATATGAGAGGCCCATTGGGCATGTCACACTCTGGGTGTTGTGAATGGAGCCATAATATCCTGCATGTTACAATCTCAAGTGGAAGGAAAAGGAGAAGGTATCCCCAGGGAGCTGGGGAATTCCTTTTCCTGAGATGCTGCTAAAGCACATCAGTCCTCAGCAGAGTCTGGAGGACTTCACAAATGCCATAATTCTACAAAGGAAAAGTAATCTTGATGGGAAGTTTTGCTTCTGCACATGGTTCTGCACAAACCGTTCTAAGCTGAAGCATTTCTTCTTCACCCGAGAATGTTCAGTTCACATTGAGTTCATGAAAACATTGTACCCTGACCTGTTCTTAATCCATGATTGACCACATCTACGGAACGTGATTGTTATGTCCTTTTAAGTCTTGCTATATCAATCACTAGTTATAGTTTAATAAGGAGGTTTTCATGCCTGTCTAGTTCTGTGTTCCCTTTCCCACCCTTTAATCTATTGATGATTAATGCTTATATGCAACCCTTGTACTGTATTTGTGTTAACCAATCAGCAACAAGCACATATGTGGCAATGCTGTAATATTCAATAAAAGGGACTCCCCGAGACTTGCTTGGGAGATGCCTCCCATATGACACTGGTCACTGGTCTGTCGTTTATTTCAACCCAACATAATCTATGGGGTGGGATATGCGGGGACAAACCACAAAAGCAAGCTGGATGGGAACAGAAAGTCTCAAATAAGGTCCATAGATTGCAGCAGAGATTATGTGTGTTTGCTATGGCAACAAGAACAAAACAGAATCCTCCACTCTACTCCCTTTTTTCTTAATTCAGACTGAAGTTGATTTGTGGGGGTGGGAATTAATCTAAATGCAATATTTCATAGGAATTAACAGGATAGATACAAGATAGATATGGGATGGTGGATAACCTTGTGTGTACACCCCACACCAGTACAGAATCATACAATCATAGAATTGTAAAGTTGGAAGGACCCAAAGGGTCATGTAATCCAACACCCTGCAGGGCAAGAATCTCAGCTACAGAATCCTGATGGATGGCCATCCAACCTCTGTTAAAAAACTTCTAATGAAGCAGAGGTAGTGGGAGTGCACCGGATGCAGAGTAAACAGGAGTGTGCACACAGTCTAGGGGTGCTCTTAGTCCATAACCTATCCATAATAATGGCAATCCTTTGCTTTCGAAAAATGTCAGCCTATAAATCAGATCTCCAACATGGCACAGATAACTTTTTTCATTGGCTCTGCAGTGTTAAGGCCACAGACTTAAATATATTCTTCATATTGAATTGGTTAAACTAAATACGTAGTTAGCTTCATGTTTGTTTTTCCAAACCCACTGAATAGCCTTTTCAACAAAAAGTGGCTGCTGAACAAGCCACAGGCCTATGTTATACACTGGAGGGGCGGGCTTAGCCTGGTGGTCCAAGCCCACTCATAATTCACTGATTTGACAAGCAGGTGGGACCAATTACCCAGACAGCAAGCTCAGCCCAGAGGCTTCCTTTGCTGCCTGGGAAACTGTCCCTGCGACATCCCACATCGAATCCCGGAGCATAGGAAAATTCCAGGCTGCAATGGCACCCACCAGAGAGGGTGAGCAAACTTTTAGAAAATTCAAACTTTAGGTATTGGCAGTGGGGTAGGGAGCAATTTTAACTGCTAAAATTTTCAGATGATTTACCCCAAGGACTATTTCTCAGATCATGGGTCTTCTGTAGTTTGAGATACAGTTTAATCTTCAGCAAATGAGAATCCCAGGGATTTTCCCCTCTCTGGCTTCTCGGAAGTCTCAAAGAAATCCATGCTTCCTCTCATATCTATTCCATTGGTGCCGCTTCCACCTCTACCTAATACGCTGTCAGATTCCGAAAACCTATCTCTTAAGCATTATGCAATGAATAACCACTGTATATGCAAACACCAGAGAAATGTGCTTTCAATTTAGCATTGCGGTAATTTACATAGCAAATATGATCCCCCTATAAATGACTTCTTGTCAAGCTCTTTACATTTGATCAGGTGAAGGATCCCTTTATCGAAACTGAGAAAGCAAAGGGGGGGAAGGGGGGAGGCAATTTGACATGTCTTTATGCTTCTATTTTGAAGGTCTGTGAAATTCATATTCAAACTGCAATATTTCCAAATGGTTTCTTCTTTCTATGATGGATTTCTTTGGTATTTGGACACCTATCTTACTCCTCCAGGGTAAGATCTGAATTTTCACTGCCTCTGGAAACTCGGAATGTCTGTCTTTCACAGCATTAACCATAGAAAGTTCTTTTAAAAATAAAAAAAGCACTTACGACTTGACAAAATGCATTAGTGGTGAGAACTGACAAGAATTTGTACTTGTGGTAGCTTGGAGAACTTGTAAAGCTTCTATTTCTTTCTATTATAAAATATTTCCCCCATTCACATTGGTCTACAGCCAAGTATCGTCTCATCATTTAACAGGTACATTGACAAGATTGAGCTTAAATCACATCTTTGTCTACATATATTACCACAAAAAGAACCTTTTATGCATTAAAGTGACAAAGAGAGACTGATTTAAACCCCTAAAGCAAGAAAATGCAGTTAAAGATACCACAAGGAATAACTTTTCTCTTTCAGCACAACATTCAGAGGAATCTAAAAATCACTGACTGAACACAGTGTACCCAATAAACTGCATTGCCCTCCTCTGTTGTTTTTCCAGTGCAGAAGAACGACTTTTAATCCCTAACTTCTTTGTCTTTTAGCATCTTATTTTAAAATGCACCATGTCATAAATGCTAAGACAGAAATGGTCAATGCAGTCCTCAGCTTGGGTCATTTTTTCTGAAATGCCCAGCAAAAGGCCACAATAAATGCATTTAGGGTCAAACAGCATTAGCAGTCATCCTAAACTACTTGCATGAGTAATTATTTCTAAATGAGATGTTGCAGATATTATTTCATTCCTGTCTAAGGTGTTTCTTATGTTAAATTAGTATTAAAATTGTTTTACTTATTATTTTCTGGCCTCTAAATCTTGGAAGTTCCAATTCACACTCATGGGAAGGGCATTCTTAAATAGCTAAGAGATCTTTTAGGGATGTTATCATACTAGGGGACCTTATTTTAATTAAAATGTTTTTATTAGGTTTTAAAAAAACTTCTTGCTTAAAATAACTTCTTAGTTTCCAATTTGTATCTTGGAATTTTATATGGAAATTCTACCTGAAAGTTGCCAGGCCAATGGCTTGTACAATACAGGGAATAATAATTCACCCACATGTATTGGTAGTTAAAAACCACAGGCAACAAGTCTGTACTACCAAAGCAGCTGCTTTGAGGGTGGGCAGAATAAAAAGTCCCATTACATGTGTTGAATATTTCTATATGCTTCACAATACTGTGCTATATCAAATATATATATAGTGAACTATCAGGAAAGTCAAACTGAATGAAACATTAAATTCTCTCCAACCCATTCACCCTCACAAAGTATACTTAAAAGGAATTAAAAACAATATCCGCCCTCCCACCACAGAACATAGGCTTATCAGAGCATATAGAATATCCCCCTCTACACACCTGCTACTGGAGATATCAGAAAATTCCAATGAAAATGGAAAAGGAAATTGCTGCAGTCAAGTGGACACAAGTGGTATTTGTTCACTGGTAAAATACAAAGTCTACAAACGATGTAATTACTTATCTTTCATTGCTTTGATGTTCCCTTTACATTGAAATGAATTTAAGTTATGTAAGTTACATAAATAGTTATGTAACTTATGTTAAGTAGTGGACAACGAGACAAAAAACATAATATTTGGCAGAAACCAGACTGCAGTGGAATGGAAACAGCACCAATTGCAAAAAATGCAGGTTCGAACAGAAATCACTGCCTTCTTATGTCACTATCTACAGCAAAATAGCCCACCTAACATGGGTAGGTTTCCCTGTAAACTGGAACACGCAGGGGTTGAGGCAGAGACAGAGGCAGGCTACCTGCGTTCAACAGACTGCCTTGTGCTTTATATGTTTGAATAGCATTAGGGTGGGGCTAATGTGGGGTGCAACAGTGATCCTTCCTCCCTGAAATGGACACTCTTGCATGTTTCAGAACACCTAAATAAGTCATATGGCAATTTATGGCTCTCTGATTAGGTTTTCCATGCAAATATATTTTGGGGGGACAACCTGAGATGGTTTATGTGGTGGTTTGGGTCTGAGGAAGTCTGAGGAAGAAACCCTGCACTAAATACATCTTTAATTTGACTCTCTGAAATCCAAAGCCTGTATGTCTTCTGTGCTGAATTACCTTGGTATGTTTCTGACTACCTAATGCCAGTAAAAAGGGAAGTTTTCCCCCTCTAAGCAAACCTTTTTAGATGTTAGATATCGTTTTTCCACCCATTAAGTGATAGATTTGAAGATCTAAAAAAGAACTGAAGAAGTGGCAGAATCAAACATCTGTTGGACTAAGTATGTAAATTATAAAGTTGAAACTCAGAACTGGAAGACCTTAAGTCAGAGTACTGGTATATCAAGAAGCTGATGAAAGCTGTTCTCACCATTAAGAAGGCTGCTGATTTCATCTGTGACATTTTTAGCCTTCAGAAGTCTACTGATTTTTTCCCTGTGAGATCAAAGAAAATGCATTCAGATTTGCATATGGTTTCAGAGTCTATTTCTTTGCTTTCTTCCCCTTTCTCCGTTTGCATCACTCCTACTTCCCAACTTCAAACACTGCAAAACACTGAAATCTTAACTATAAAGAGTGAAACAAACAAGAGACTAACCCTGCATTTCAGATAGATAAAAGGTCCACTGAAATTTATGTGAAGTATTTGGTTGTCGCTATTGCTGTTGTTTTTTTTAAAAAAAGAATTATGTGTCAAAAATAAGGAAATCTGACTCTTTTTGACAAAGGTCAGATATTTATTCACCCAAATGCAACCAAAGATGTAAGTATGGTTTCTTAAATGAAATCAATGACTTCCCAGTGGTGTCATCCATTCAGACAACCTCTTCTAAACTTCTAAAACCACATTCTGACTTATGGTAGAACTTGGGAGGTGGAACCATAAAAGACAGAGGCAATGTAGGGCAACATGTGCTAAATAGAGTCTGGTTGTTAATGTCATCCCAGTTGCTGGACTGGTTTGGTCACCCAAAGCCCGTGAGACCTGTTATGCATGCCCACAGATGAGGTTTTCAGGTTGCCCCATCCAGCTATGGCCCCCTCAATTTTGTTGAAGAGGGGCCAGGCCCCCTCAATGTTCAGAGGGCCCTGCACACAGTGCGTGCACATGCCATCGTGTGTGTTGATGTCTCAGCTTCAGCAGCCAGCTTCTCCAGATGACGCATCCCGGTCCTCCTCTGGTACATAAAATAACCCAGAACCTAGAAATGCTGTTAAGAGAGTGAAGAAGGGAAATTCAAGAAACAAGGGCCAGTCAGATGACTTCTTCAACATGTTGACCAACAAGTAAGGTCCATAGCAAATATATAATGCTGTACACACATACATTTTAAACAAACTCTAACACAATAGGGTGGGTGGGAAGACATCAGGAAATAATGTCTGTGGTCTGAGGGCAGATCACACAAGAGCAGTCTCTTGTGGTCACCACCTGCCTTGACCTATCTCATCAAAGTCAACAAAACATTATAACACCAGCCAATAGAACCAAATATTTAGAGTTCCGTGAAAGCCTCCTGCAACTGCTTCAAGCCAGAGGTCTGGTTCCTTTAGGTGCAGATTTAGGACAGCACATCTGGTTTTGCCATACTGGATGCCAAGCCTAGGGAACACCTCAGGATATCACAATTGTGATGTAGTGAATTGAGCAGAACAGAAGGCAAATCATGGGAAAGTGCCAAATTTTGGCCTTGCACATGGCACACTGAAATATGAAAGACCAAAGTCCTCCTGTGGTCAAAAGTTGGCCCAAAAAGTTTGGCCAAAAAACTGGACCAACACTATAGACTCTGAAATGACTTTCAAATGACTATGGCTATGCAGTGAAAATAGTATGATATCCTCTCTGCATGTAATAGCTGTGGGAATTGGTCTTGCTGTGGGAGATAACCAAACAATCCTGAACAACACTGACATTACATAACACAGCAGAGAAATGTTAGGGGCAGAGATGGATGAACTCCCCAATTTTCCCTTGGATTTATCCAAAAGTGAACTAATTTATTTTTCTGCATACCATTGTTAATTTCCTGAGCCAATATGAGCAGCTTGGAGAATGAATTACATTACCATTGTTCTTGCTAGCCCCCAAAGCCCACTCCCTTCCATTCCCTTTACTTATTTACATTCAGTTGACAACATTGGTAGCAGGGTGGAAAGCAAAGAGCATTTTCCTTCCTCAACCCTTCTTTTTTGTCACCCTGATGCACTGAGACTTAACAGAGCAGTGACTCTTTGGACTTGGAGTCTTCATGAGGGGTGAGTAGAAGATCCAAGAGCTATGGGTATGACATATTTACGGTAACAGTAGAACTGAGTCAAACTTTCTCAGAAAACATTTATCAGAGAAAATGCATGGGATTTAATTTCTTTTGCAGCATCCCAGAAAAAGAAAGCATTGTAGGCTTGTCTCTAAATATTCTCCACTAATCTTTTTGTTGCAAACACCATTCTTCCCCTTCCTAATGCCCTGGAACAACACTAGGTTGGGTGGCTAGGCTGCTGACACAGTAAGGAGGGAAAGAAATAAACTGTGTTACTACAGCTGCTGCTGATGAGTCCCGCTCCTAAAACATTGTTGTTGATTTTCTCCTCTCATTTGGTGGAATGGTCTGCCCAATTTCCCTGCCCACAGATGTGGTGGATGACGACAAGGGGCTATTCTGCAGCATGTTAGGACAATGGTGAAGAAGGGAAAAGAAGAGGTGGGGCCTTGCTTTGACCCACACTCTGTTGCTGCTAAGTGGATAGCTCAGTTGGCTAGAGCATGGTGTTGATAAATCCAAGGTTGCATGTTTGATCCCTGTATGCCTGTATTACAGAGGATTGGACTAGATGATCCTCAGCATCTATTCCAACTCTACAATTCTCTGATTCTATACTGTGTTCTGTATACATGTTAAATCATACTTGTGGGAAGTAGGTTGGGGGCTGTGGGGAAAAGAAGTCGGGAACCCAGCCAGGCTATTGATATGAGCTGGAAAAGAGCACAGTGAATTCAAGGGGTTCTGAAATTTTCACATCCATTGAGGTGCCTTTGTGAAAACTCCAAAGGTTTGTTTCTGAGCCAGGCTTGGGAAAATGCTTATGACAACACTACTGGCTCTCCAGATGTGACCCATCACCCCCGGATGTTGTTGGACTTCCATCAGCCTCTTCCAGAATGGATCAAGGACAATGAGATTTGCTGTCCAACCAGCTCTGGAGGGCCACAGGTTCCCCTGCCCAGACTTTCAAGCTTGGGATACACTGCAACATTGTGTTGAGAGTCCCCTCTTGTTCTAATATTAATGTGGCTCTGGTGTGATATTGTGATTGAACCTGCCCTTCCAAGATTTGGTGATTAAGGACTTGTCATGGAATCAATAGTGGCTCTATACCTATGCACCACAGCCTTTGACTGCAACCTTAGGATTATTTAGGTTGTTCTATGTCTGTAAACTTTTACAAAGTAATTTTATTTCAGATGCTTAGAAATATGAATTCATTCAAAGCAGCTTGAATACCACATATTATAAATATAGGCCACAGTCCAACTAAAATTGGTCACTGGGATCACAGCAAGCAATGGAAGTTAAATTAGTTGTGACTAACTTGTCCTATCAGTTTCAGTGGGATTTAGACCAATTATAACTGGTTCAGGACCAGGATGAAGATGTTTGGGTAATATAACTTTGATGAGTTACTACTGCTTCTTCTTGTTGTTGCTTTCTCTGTATATTATTAACTGCACTTCTCTGCTTTTGATTATTCTTTTATAGTTATAGATAAATATACTAATTCCATGGAACATTGGAGCAATGCTGATCACCTTTCAAGATTTTGGACTAAGATTCCCAGTTACTGTAGAACTATCAATTATTTAAATAATAGCTTCGAAAGGCTCTTTAGGGAATTCTTGACTTTATAATTGTACAATTTAAGCAAAATTTTATCATGATTATGCTATATATATGAAATGATGATTTTGTATAAAACAGTCACATTGCCATCTACTGACAATGCTTTAGAAAAACTGCTATTTGGTGTGCAAGAAAACCCTATGTATTGGCGCGCACGCACACACACAATCTAACTATGCACTACTGATTCAACCCTGTCCATGTAATAGTTCAGAGAAAAAGGCATTAACTATACGCTGTTCAATATATCTGCTTGTAATAATCCTGGTCTCAGGCAATCCATTTCCATCCATTCAGGGTCTCACCTTTATATATTGCAGTTAGACACATGTATTAATTACACTGTATGTCAAAGGAGCAAAAGCAGGTTTTAGTCACTTAACTGTGGAAGCGTATATTAATAAGTCTAGGTTGCATGTACAGTACACAAGGGCTTGCTAATAGGATTTTCATAATACTAGCATTTATCTCACCATATATTTTATATAATACCAATCACTCTGCAACCATAGCATTGTTATTACGTTAAGTGAAAAATGGGATTTCAGGTTAAGGATATATATTACGGATTAAAAACAGCAAATGCAGCCAAGGTGTGTGCTTTTATATTTAAGGGCATTTGTTTTCATCCCTTTGCTTAAGAACGTTGAGGCCTGAACCTTGAATACAGCAGTGTATCCTGCTGCTTTAAACAAAATCTAAGCCTTTTCCATGTCATCTTACTAGGCTGGAGTCTGTAGATCCTGCAGTGGCCTTTGGGTGAACCAAAGCAGTTTGCGCTTGCTTGCTTGCTTGCTCTCTCTCTCTCTCTCCATAGCAGACACATCATGTTTCAGTTTGTATTTGTTAACTGTTTTCTCTCCTGTGGCTGCTGATAGCATTAATCTTATGCGCAAGCTAGGCATCACTTTCGCCACTTGCAATTCTTTTTGCCTGCTTTTCCCCCCCCTTGTCTGCTGCTCCACAGGAGTTGTATGAGCTTACTTCTTGTGCATAAAGCTCTTAAACGTGTTCTCATGCACTGTATAATCTTTAATAATGCAGTCCTGCAGGCAGGCTCCTTTGGAACAAATGGAATTGTAGATATAAAACATCAAAGGGCTACCTCTGTCAGTTGTATTCAGAGTATGTTTCTATGATTTGCACAAGACTAGTAAATAGGTACTGGCAGTGCTTTTTTATTTTAAAAATGTTTAGGGGTACTCTCATTTTGACTCAAGAAAATCACAATCGTATAGTTCAAATTGGGGAAAATGAATACAGTAAATGGACAAAAGTACAAAGATTCACAAAATGTTTAGAGGTATGCATACCCCTGAATCTCCCCAGAAAAAAGCTCTGGGTACTGAAAGAAGGATGTGCCAACAGCTTCATTGGTGCAGGATCCCTAAACAAGTTTACATTGCAACGGGGTTCACATAAATAAATATTTAGGATCAGAATGCAATGGGCAGTGGAAATTTTTAGGATCCACAGTATCATAGCCTCTGCACTCTATAATAATTTTCAGTGAGGTTTGTAGCAGTACTGGGCCACAGTTGAGCTGAGCCACAATTTTGTCCAAAACTGCTACCTTTCAGTCATGTGATCCTTGCTTTGGTTATGGACTCAAGTTATTGTAGCACGTTTCAGAAATCACTGTTAAGCATCTCAAGTGGTTAGAAATACAGTTCTAGGTTTAATAGGCTGATTCTCTAAGACCTTTCTTACCTCTGGGTCAAAAATATTCAATGCACATCCTCTAGCTTTCTTTTACTACCTAGAATTGGTTAATATTTTAGGTTTTGTTCTACCTACGATTGGTTTGTATTTTATGGAGATAGCCTTAAGCACCGAAGCATTTGATTTTTATCTTTTTCTCTGGATTTATACAACTGTTTAAATCTTTTTAGAGGTATTGAGCCATGCCTAATTATTCCTTGCTCACTGATACATCTGTAATAACTAGAATGGCTGGATGTCGAGATGGAATGATTAGTATGCATACAGTAGGAACAAGGAAGCCATCAGGAGATAATATAGTGTTTTGTTAAAATTCATTGTCTCTACAGGTGACACAACAGCCAGATTTAAAAAGGTGGAAATTGCAGTCTTCCTTTCATACCCAATAGTTGTTGGCATTTACAGGCCATCCCTGAAACTGAGCCCTATGGCAATTCAAATGAGCACAGAATAAAATATTATGGCAGGGGGTTACCCTTCATTGGAAATCAATGAAAAGTAGTCATGATTTTTCCCCCTAGAAAATTAGTACATAAACAAAGTAAATAAAAATGCATTAACTTGGAGCTCCTAAAATCACCCATCATGAGTTTTTTGAACCAAAGCATGCTAATGGAGCTTGAGTAAAAATCATTTATTTTTGCAAGCCCTCAAGGGCAAAATCACTTATTTAAGCACCAGCATAAAGCTGTTGTTCTCCCCCAATTCCAAAGGGCTCAATGTGTGGCCCAAGAGTTTATCATTTTCTTCAGTATTAAATCACTAAATGCCATTGTACATATGATATACCACCCCAGAGCTGAGTCTGGAAGTTCTAATATCTGATGATGGCAATAGCTGTAGTTCAGTGGTAAAACATAACCTTTGCATACAAAAAGATACTTGTTTAAACCTCCAACATCACCAGGTAGGACTGGTAATAACCTCTGCCTTAAAACATAGAGAGCAGTTGCGAGACGACTGAGCTAGGTGGATTGATGAATTGACTTGGTTTAAGGCAGCTGGGTGGATACACTTTGTCCCTATTGCTTGACAAAGGCTGGGAAAGTCTAGACCTTCACATACAAGATGACTATTATACAAGCAAGCAGCAGTAGCTAGTGTGGTGGGACTGACATGGAGCTGACATGGATGGAGCGGAGCAGGAGTGCATGGGTGCATCAGCAGACCCAATCCAGGGCTCCTATTGGTGTATCCACCCAGTCCTGATGTCACCACTATCCTGCCCCAGACCAGCCCCATGGGTAGAGAGGCTGCTGCTGTAGTCAAGATGGTCATAGCATCTTGATTCAGGGTGTATCTCGTTCCACGTATTGTTTTGTAAAGAGCAAATTTGGTGGGTTCATCTTTAAACATGAGCTGAGCTGAATTTTTCCCCAGCCCTCACACACTCAGATAACTTCTGAAAGAGCCTACACACATAAAAATAGTACCCTGCGGATCTGTGTTTACTGTGAGCTCTGTTCCTAGACACATAAGCTCCATTTACTTCAGAGTGTGTGGTTAGCTTGAGTTGTCTCTCCCCCACCCCATTTTTATTTATTATATCTGCAAGATTCACTAAAACACCTCATTGCGCCATTCCTCTTTTTTATTTCATCTACCCAAGCTATAGATATAGAACATACTTGCAAACACAATGAAGAATATAACCACATTTCCTGAAAAGACCTAAGGTCTTGTTTGGCATTTGGGGAATTTGCCTCACATCTTCCCTGTTTCCTTTTATCTTTTAAATGTTGCCCCTAGAAGATTTGCTTTACTCAAGAATGGTAAACAAAGAAAATAATTTGCATGGCTGTTTGGAGCTGCACCTCCAGCTATTCAGTTATGAGACGTTTCCTTGTAGCTGTTATGTTGTAAATCCTTTACAACCATTCATTCTTAAGTGCTTTCCAACCGGTATTCTTCAGAGGATCATCATTGGTCGATAGGAGATTTGGAGCATGAAAGGGAAGGTTATCTGCTGATATTTTACAACTGTGTTCCCAGCTATAATTGCACCTTTTAGAGCTTCCCTCAACCCAAACAAGCCTTACAGTATTTCTGACACACACACACAAAACACACTGGAAAAAGTCACTTACAAAAAAAGACAATCTAGAGCAAAAGAGTGTACTGAAAAGAAACAAAAAATCTGATTAGTGCTAGTGCTTCTGTCTCATTTTCTAATGCTCCTTTCACACGGCAGTACCTGTTGTATCATGGAACTGTGGCTTTTTTACAGGCATACCAGTATATCAAGCAAAATTTCATTCACACCAGTGAGCATAGTCTGACACAATAATGGACATCATTGGACAATGTCACTACTTCCCCACATTTTCTGCATGTATGTGCTCCTCTTCCCCCATCATTCCCCCATGAAAACAGCAGGAAAGAACTGATGCCAGTATACCACCCCAAAATTCCTCACTTTACTGCCATGATTTTCTGGGTTAAGGGGGCTGCAAATAGATTTTTTTTTTAATTAGAATCAAAGCACATAGAAATAAGTGCTAAAAAAGCAACTACATTCTCTTAGTTTTCCAGAAGTGTCTTTTACTTCATGTGAAAGCTAGAAATAATAATAATGTGGAAATTAACTGTCAGGAAAATGGAATAAACTGCAGTATGAATGCAACCTAAGGATGGTGGAATCCTTCTGCAAAAACTCACAGCTGAGGGGCTGGTAGTTACTGAACCTTTGTCACAGGGCGGGCTGTGTGTTCTCTATGCAGGATCCCTTCCCAAGGAGTTCTGTGGGTGCTGTGTTTTGAGTTGTCTCCTTCCTCCCCTTTGTTTGTGGTGTGATTCTAAAACAGTGGTGGTGATTTAAATCCCTGTCTGGAAGGAAGCCTGGGGAGTGGAAGTAGTGAGGTTGCTATGCCATTGAGGCTGAGGGTATGGGGATCCTCTGGTGTCACTGAGTGTGTTATGATGCCAAGGAATATGTGCTAGTGGTGCGTCACCATCATACTGAGTTCATTGCTTCCTGCCATGTGTGAATAGCATGTGGATGTCACCACTGGAACAGTTTCTGTTTGGTGGGTGCTGGCAGTATGCAGTGGGTATGCCTATTGTTTTCCTGTCGTTTTTGTATGTCTCAGCTGAGCAAATTTATTTACTTATTTATTTTATTTCATAAAATTTATATACTGCTTGATTGTAAAAAAACAACAACAACCAAACCTCAGTGCAGTTTACAAAAGATAAAACAGCAGAATCTAGAAAAGAATTAAAATATAGAAAGGATAAAAATACTAAAACAGATTAAAAGAGGATTCGACATAGTGATGCAGTACAATGTAAGTGTAGGATTTCTCAGACCACAGCTGATCAGTTTCCAGATGATAAGTGCTTCGGATGATGCAAAATAGCACAATGGTTCATTGCAAGCATTGTTATCTGCTGCATTGTGTGGGTGTCAAAGTAACACAACTGTTACACATGATCAGCCAACTGTAGTAAATTTATCACTGCACCTGTCCACAGAACAGTAATGGGGATGCGTGGGGGCTTAAGCACTCTATCCTACAAGTTTTCACTGCCTTCACCTCCACCTGGTGGCACCTAAACTATGCATATCAGATATTATAGTAAAGGGTTAGAACAGAATAGCACCTAGAATGCAAACTCATAGGGACATATTTCTCTATAATAGAACCATCTATCCATTTGGAAATACATATCAGAATTCACCTTGTAGAAGAATATAAGCAAATATTTGATATGGCAGCAAGACATTTACACCTAATCTCTTACAAGAATTAGAACTACCTCATCATTAGCAGCTGCCAAAGAAGTAGAAAAATGGAAGAAAAATCCTTGAGTCACATCAGAAAAAAGTAATAGGTACCATTCTCTTCTGTCTCAAAATTCGGCAACATTGTGAGTCCTCTTTACTGGCAGAAATATTATTGTGCTGATGCAATGATTTACTAACCAGGAAAGGCGGATCCTGTATTTGCCCTGTATAAAGTGATATTATAGTGTGTAAAGTGTGGCTGACACGTAAGAAGAGCCCTGCTGGAGCAGATCAAAAGGTCTCTCTAGCCCAGCTTTCACAGTGACCAACTAGATAACACTGGAAAGTCTACAAGTCTACATAATAACCTTCCCCAACTGTTGTCCCCAACAACTAATGCTTGAATGCCTCAGAACACAAAGTTTCAGGTGCCTTTTGTTGGGAGATTCCATTCCACCTTTTGTTGCAGATATGTGGGGTTGTTACATGTCACATGTCTGTTTACATTCCAGCACAGACTTCTGGGTCCTGTGAGCAGAACTTCCGCTCTGTGTATTGCTTTTGTTTTGAGTCTCTCTCTGAGAAGATGGCAAGGAGAGACAACATGTTTCTTTGTTCTGATTTATGTAAAATAAATCTGTAGTTTTAGTATATATCCACAACCTCAAGCTCTTCTGTTGTGTAGTTTACTCTGCTAAGTAAAGTGTGCTCAAGTCAGCAGGCTTGAGTCACTGATTTACATCAGAGCCAGAGGTCAATGTATCTCCGCAGCGGCAAGGCTGAGAGGGAGACGATCCAGCTGGGGCCAAGCCAGTTGGCCTATCAACCCCCAGATGCCGACATCTTTAAATACCTGGTCCCAACTTTTCAGACACACATTTATAGAGCTATACTTTATGGGTTTGCTGCAGGAAGCAGTTGTATAATCAGCAGCTGTTAGTGGAGAGAAGAAGAAGAAGAAGAAGAAGAAGAAGAAGAAGAAGAAGAGTTTGTACTTGATATCCCACCTTTCACTCCCTTTAAGGAGTCTCAAAGCGGCTAACTATCTCCTTTCCCTTCCTTCCCCACAACAAACACTCTGTGAGGTGAGTGAGGCTGAGAGACTTCAGAGAAGTGTGACTAGCCCAAGGTCACCCAGCAGCTGCATGTGGAGGAGCGGAGACGCGAACCCAGTTCACCAGACCACTCTTAACCACTACACCATGCTGGTGAAGGAAGGATGGTTCTGCTCACTGGACTTCTAATGCTGAGCGTCGCTGCTGGATATCAAAAGGGGGAGAAGGGAGGCATGGGGAGCTCAGTGTGGTGAAGGCATGGCAGCGGATCCAATCCAATGCTTCTGCTACCACGTCCACACAGTGCTGAGCTCCCTTGGCTTCCCCACTATCCTTCGGCTGCATTCACACGGCAGGTCATTCCATTTCCCTCACTTTCCCCTAACTCTTCCTTTCCACATTATATTTGAGCTTTCACACAACAGAAAACCCACTTCAGGAAAGCTAATAGAATACAACACATGTCTAGCACTCATGTCTGTGTTATCTGATTCCAGAAAAAACCCATTTGCCCTTAACCCTGAAAATCATGGAAGTGCTGAAATTTAGGGTGGTTTGCCAACATACAGGTTTTTTTCCTGCTTTTTTCAAGAGGGAATCATGAGTGCCTGTATGGAAAGGGTAGGGAAGGAGCAACATTGCCAGATAACTTTTGTTGTTGTATCACATACTAGTGTGAATGAAATTTAGCATGACATGCTACCATATTGGTCTAAAAGCCACAGTTTGATAACACTACAGGTACTTCAGTATGAAAGAAACATTGGAAAAAAGGATAGAAGTGCTAACGTTGTCACCAAGCACTGTAGCACAATGTTCATTACGTCTGAATCCACAATTGGTAACCAGTAGTAACGTTTAGCATTGGGAAGGCAAGTGGGCAACAGTGCCCTGCCTGCACCACCCTGCTGATCTCTGCTGCGTACAATGTAAGTCTACATGCAACAAAGAGGATGTTAACTGGCATACCAAATGAATCATAGCTATGAAGGGTCCATTTCTTTCCTGCCTTCCCCCACCCATTGCAAGAAAAGTCCACACTTGCAAAAACACCAGTGAAGTTCTAAAGTGATATAGGACAAGTCTTCAGAAACCAGGAAATCACTGAACCCATCAGATTGTGAAGAGGAGGGGGCAGAAATCAGAAAGTTATAAATGGAGCAAAAAGCCATCAAAATCATCCAAGAGACTCCTGCTGAAGTTGCTTTACAAATATGAACTATTATCATAGAGCAAGACAGACAGGCAGCCTGGCCCCCAGAGTTCAGGCATGATTCCTGCTTCACTGACACATTTCCTTCACACCGTCTTGACAGAAGGTGAAGAGCATTCAACCTGATCAGAAAGAAAACGGCAATTGATACAGTTCTGTGGTGAACACTTAACTCCAAGACCAAAAGTCATCAAAGTACTTCCTGCTGCCATTTGCTATGAAATCAACAAGGCAATGATGGGAAGTGAGCTGAATACCAAACAGTATGGAGGCATCTCCAAAAGTTGGATACATTGGCATAATCTGTTTATTGTTTCAACAAAGATTGCAGCACCTCCGGTAGTTGGCAAGCTCATTATTAGGCTATCGCCTCAGGAAAGGCTAGGAGCAAGAAATAGCACACAGCATATCACTTCAGTTGAGCAAGAGTGTCTTTCCTACATGTCATAATGGTGCACATAGTTTAGAGAGAGAATGATTTTGGACTGACAGTAGGTGATGAACTGCTGTCTATGGGTGTGGAAACTTTCATTAAAATGTTTAGTCCTTCAACTTCTCTCCAAAAAACTGTAAGCATGAACCTGTTGTTCAAATGCACAAGTGTATAGAAATGATGGCCAATTTGAGAAGATGCCACCATTTTGTTCTGCTTTGCTCCCAGAACAGTCTGTTAGCAATAGCAAATCATAGTAAAAGGCCTACCTGAGCTGACCTACCTGGCAATATTCCACCATAGCAAGCTGCTTCTGTGTGGTGACTCTTCCCCACCTTCTAGCATATTTTTCTATGTAGATTCTCTAGATCAGATTGAGTGTTTCTATGTAATGAAGCTAGTAGAGGGTTTACACTGCTTTTTATTAGGAATGAGGAAGCTGTGGCCCTCTAGATATTGTTGAACCCATCAACTTTGACCATCTAGGTCCAATGGTGTCCAACAATATCTGAACGGTCATAGGACCCTAACTTGGCTTTTATATGTACCTTTTTGACAGATCTATTGAACCAAGTGTGTTTTGGATATCAGCCTTTAATTATTCTATTGAAATATTTTCATCCCTCCTCCTACATATCTATACATTTGCACACATTCACACTTTCCTAATCAAAAGATTCACAAATGATCCACAGCTTTAAGATCTGTACTTATTACCAGTTGTATCTCCTGACATTCTTTTCGGGGGTTTTCACATTTTGATCTTGTATTCTACTTGTTCTTGAAGCAATCCATCCTCCCACCCTGCTAGTTCTTCAAGCTAACTATCTTTATCTCGGCGGTCCCATAGGAATACAGATTTTTTTAAAAATAAAAATGTCCTTGTCTATAATGAAATCATAAATATAAACTTTATAATTTCACTTTGAACATGGGAAAAAGTTAAGTTATTTAAAAGCATGTGATGGTTTTTTATCTACTCTCCCTGTACTTTGATCCATCCTTTGAAGATGACTCCAAGAGCATATTCCAGGCATATATTCAGGTAACTTTATTTGCATGTGAGACCCACAGCCACCTATTGAAACATTTGTCATTTTCATACTGACAGAGACAAATGTTTTAAACTGATTCACATTTTCGGAGAAAATGATGGCAATCAAAAGCTTTAGAGTCCCTCCTGGCCGACTGAAGTTTTCATCTGTTATATAATCCATTATGTCTGACAATTCATTAGGTTTCAAAAAAAAATATTTTTGAGAGATGAATAAAGCATCAATGGCGATATGGAAGCACAAGCTTTCAGTCCTCCATACTAATAACATCTTTTTGAGCCATTTGCGCATACCAACTAAGAGCATAGATTTTAATGTGTCAGTTTGGATTTTCCCTGGTGCCTGAATCCAGCTGAAAGAGCTTACTTGCATGTTTTGATTTGCTTTCTTCCCAAAAAGTATCACTCACTTGGCTGTGTCCTTTGAATCTCAAAGATTAGTTTTGAAGAGCAGCCAAACAAGTTTGGCCTTTAAAGTGTGGGAACTATTTCATCATAGGAAAAGCTCTGGCTAATTACATAACTACTTTATTTTTCCATTTTTTAAAAGGCTCAGATCTCAAGTACTTTCCATCTTTCTGGACATTTGCATGCAAGCACATGCAAAGTGAGGTCACATGTAATTGTGATGGAGGGTGCTGTTTAGTACATAAGTTCTAAGGCATGCAGACTGTATACCTCAAACAAAATAACAAGGAAACTGTCTAGACAGGATTTCACAAAGGTAAGAATCATATAATGGTAGGGGACTAAGTTCTGCTTAGTAAACACAAATGTAGCCTCTGTTAATCTAAATACATAATTGCCAGGACCCTACGAATGGAACCAGTAGACACTTGATCTGTGATCCACTGCACCCTGGACTTAGATACATTTGTCAAATAACAGTGTTTAAAATGTGTTCTAAACATGCAACATCAGATGGCGCTGTAGAGCACAAAACTTTTATATGCAATTTTACAAAGCGGTTTTTTTCTTTGGTTGTAATGGTTGAATTTATCAACTAACTGACATTGGTTCTGGGGGCCCCTAACAAAAGTCTCCCCCCCAAAAAAAAATTGATTGATTGATTGCATTTTTTTCCTGTGTGTAGATCCACCCCCTGTTGCAAGTCACTTGAGGCTATATAGAAAAAACTATGGTATCTGCTTTATAGGTTTAAGCATATCTCCATCCACCTGCCAGGGCACCTGCATTCCTGGCCCGTCATGGCTATAAATGCTTCCAAATAAATGTATGGATCTTTCCTTGGACAACGGTTTGATTCCTTGTCAGTGTTAACTTTGGACTGCTGCATACCAAAAACAGTGTAAGTTCTTAACTAACTCTGGACACCAGAACTAAGTAACAGCAAACACTACAAAACAGGCCTACTGTTCCCTGAGAGCTACAAAGAGAGAAAGAGTGAACTAACAAAGAGAGAAAGTTAGTTCACATTTCCTAGGCTTTACAAACAGGAAGCTCATATCTTGCAAGTGTTCCCCCAAAAAGGGACTTACTGTTTTTTTTTTATTTTGAGATAATTTTACAATGTGTTTTTTTCAGGGGGGGAATGTACCACAAAATTGCGCAAAATCACAACAAGCCATACGGCTGCCATGCTTTCATGATAAAAAATGGGAAGATGGCAGTCCAGATTTTGGCTTCAAAGTGTTGGAGGGTATGGAAGCTGTTGCATAAAGGCACAGCAATACTATTTTCCAGAACTGTTCAGTGCAACAAATTCAATAAGGCTGTTCAGGTGCATTTCCCAGCTTGATTACCTATTCAAAAGGATGCTTCCAAAATTCTCCCCATCCCAATGCCTTGCTGGATTTTAGCCTTCCAAATTATCCATTCTTGTTTCCAAAGTGGAACTGTTGTATTAGGAATCCTGCCATTATTCCTTTAAAAAACCCCCAATGTGTTCTACCTATAGCTAAACCAAAAGAGCACTCTTAGGTCCAAACTAGAGGACAGGGGGCATTAATCATGTAATGGGGCCATGTGTGTTTGCTATTTCTTCACCAGATAGCAGTCATGTGGAGAGAACTCAATTCGGACCACATTGTGCAGGGTGCGGGGAGGTCTTCAACAGAGTTTAGTTACACCTTTAAATAACTCCAGTTTAGTGTAACATGCAAACCAAATTTACCAGGGTTTATTTTCAATTAGCTTCCCTGGTTAGAATGTAAGGCAGCATTTTTTGAAGTGAGACTAAGCTTTGCTGAAACCTTCCCCCTGGCTGTGCGGGACAGGAGGGGAACAAGAAAGTCCAAACCTTGCTCACACTCACTCACAAACCATGGTTTAGCAGTATATGTGAACCAGCCCCATTGTTTTAACTGTTTGCATTTGATTATGTGGGCATCATCCCTAGTCTTTTTTGTAAACAAAAGTTTAGCTCCATGTGTCATCCGATCTTGGAATAGTGGCTAAGCTCTTTCCTCCTTAACCATGAGCTGTAGGCAGATTTAAAGCTTTTACCATGTGCCACAGCAAATTTAAAGAACATGGGGGAAGCAAAGTGGATATAAGTTTCTTTCCAGGCATCAACATGTATGCATGGTCCTAATAAACCATCACTTGGTTACTAGGATGAGCGAACCAGGTCAGTCATTGTATACTTGCCTTATCTTTCATATCTGTGGCCATTCATAACAACCTATTTTTATGGCCTTAGTACCAACAGCAGTATAGTTTCACTAATAGAAAATAAATTCCCCACTCTAATCAAAACCAGCTGGAAAAACTGGATGCACATGTTGTTAATATTTCATGGAATGCTAACTGAATCCAGCTCTATCTGCAGCTCTTTCTGTGTGTTTACCAGATTTTTGGATGAAATAACTGTATGAAAAATCTATCCATTCCCAGCATCAGACAACCCATGACACAAGATGAGATTATGTACACCAAAGGTTTAGGCACTGGAAAATGTTTGAGGAGGCCCAGTAGAGTATAAGGAACCACTTATATTAAGATACTGGACTGAAATCCTGTTCATAGGATTTTTTTTTCAAAGGTTTATTTCATGTATTTGTTGTGTTTAAGGACACCCAGCTTTGAAGTGGTGTGAGATGAGCCATTTCTGAGGCTTCAGATTGCCTTTCTCTCCAATTTCACTGAGAACATTCCAGAATAAACTGTTTGAAAATGTGCCCTAGAGCTTGTTGTTGTTGCTGTTTCACTGGGGCTTATTTTCAACAATTAACAGAGGTGTCAGGAATAAAAGGAATGAGAAGGCCCCTGTTGACATCTGGGTTCTGATAACAGGCTTGGATAAATGTGCATGTCTCTATCCAGCACCTGATATAGATGTATCTGCCAATTCTCAGGAACGGAAATCAGAACATGGGCCAGAAAAAGTAGTACTAGTGCTGATCATCTTTTAGTATCCCCTCAAAACACTCTTACTTAAAGCAAACATTTGATCATCTGACAATTAGCAATGTCCCATCTTTGATTTGACTTTTAACTTTGTTTTCTAACAGAAGGGAAAGGAAGGGAAAGGAAAGGATTGTGATGAATATTCACATATTTAACTTTACAGCAAGTCAACTATTCGCAACAGGAGAGGTTCCCATTAGGGAACCACAGGGTCTCTCAATTGCAAGCTGGAGTATGGGTGGGAAGCTGTAGTTCTCTGGATACTAGATCAGAATTCACATTGGCTAAGCTGGTTAGGGCTTACAGGAGTTGGGGAAACAGCAGCATCTGAAGGGCCACAGGTCTCCCAACCCCAGTCTAGAGCTAAGGGCAGACTGGAGTCATGCATTAGAAGGGAAGGTTATACAACATTCTGTCTTAAGGAAATTTTCTGCCTCTGCTCTGTTGATAACAGAGCAAGCAGGAGAAAACCACCCATTCACTGGGTACAGACAACTCTTGGCTCTACAACAGGCCTGCACCACTTGTAACCCACCAGCTAAATATATCTAACAAGCCATATATAGTGGTGACCCATCAAAGACAACCCTTGGCTCTACAACAAGCCTGCACCACTTGTAACGCACAAGTTAAATATATCTCAAAAGCCATATATGGTGGTGACCCATCAAAGGTTTGATAAAGCAAGTTTTGACAGCCTGCTTGGGACTGCTACAGGAAGCAATCACTATACAGACCACAATGCATAGCTAGTGGGCTGTGTTTGGACAGATAAACCACACATTCTGCTGGCTTGAACAATGTTTGAGAATATAATTCCATCTAGAAACTCTTTATGGTTGGGGGTACTATAATATATCAAAGCCATAACAACTTCTTTGTACAATCTCTAGAGCAAGCCATGGGGCACTTCGTGATGAAGAACAAATAACTTGTTAGAGATGAAGTAAACAAGCAAAGTTCTTTTGAACCATGTATAAAGTCTCCAAGCTATTGAAAACACCTGCTTCTCAAGAACACTTGGTTTTGAATGACATATTTAGACATATGTCAGTGATGTGATAAGCTTAAACCAAGATGATGGGTTCTGTTTGCCTGGGGGAGCAGCACAAGTTTCATAGCTAGTTGGGGTCAATGTCTGTTAGAGAAGCACTGCTGAGCTTTTGTTTGTATGGTTCAGTATTTGCCAGCGAAACACATAGCTTCATAAGAAACATGCACCAAACCACAAATATTTATTACCCATATATTTTCACCATTCGCATTCATTATCGTTGATACCCTTCCCTAAGCTTTGTCAATTTTATCTGTAACTACTGAAATAAGTATGTTGAGTGGTTAACATTTCATTTCAGCATTCACGGGTAAAATGTTTCAGTCACTTTGGAGGAAATCTAGCCATTACAAGCAAATGTTTGCTCTTCTGAGCATGGGCATGAGGTCTGTTGATAATTGCAAAGATCTAAGAAGATTGCCACCTTTTGGAGAGGATTTTTGTACCCCTAGATTTTTTTAGAGGATCCGCTGCTATTAGTTGGAAATCACTTTCATCACTGGAAAGATATCTCTAAAGCATGAACTCCATGTTCATACCTTCAGGCATGCAGGAGCGCAGGTGCAAAAGAGGAAAGGACTTGAGCTACACTTGCAGGCATTCCCTAGTAAACGTGCAAGAGCCCTGTTCTGTTATACATCTGGCCATCCTGTCTCCTTTCCTCCTCCTTATTTCACTTTGCTCCCTGGGCCCTGAGACATTTAGGGCTTCAAACACCAATGTAAGCACTTTGAATTCAGCCTGGAAAGGAGCTGGCATTGAGACTATCATAATATAAAAGAGGATTTACCATACAATCACAGTTAAAGAGACAGAGATGCATAACAACCAGGTGAATTCCATCATCCTTTCCTGCTATCTTTACAGTTTAGCATCTACATGCTGGTTGACACTCTCAAATAATAGTTTCCACTCTCTGCTGAGAGTCTAAATGCTGGTTAATGGGCTTCTCTGATGTGTGTGTGCATACCCCCTGCTTTTTTGCTTCTGGTGCTGGCTTTGGTTTTCTTTCTGGTCTATGTTGTGTTTTTTAAATAATTTTAAGTTTGAGCCACTTTTTCAGGACCTTTGGCAATTAATTAATTAACAGCAGGTGAAGCAGAGCTTTCCTTTGCAGAAGCCATGTTGATCTGTCCACAGCAGGGGTTGTTCTTCTAAGTGCTCATTTAATTTGAGTTTTAATAATGTTTTCCACCAATTTACCTGTGGCAGAAGTTAGGATGACAGGTCTGTAAATTTTCTAAATTCCACCACTTTGCCTCACCAGATCTTTTTGCATTAAAAATAAATAAATACTGGTGCTACTATGACTAATTTCCAATTCTCTTGTAAGAAGTCTGATTTTAATAAGCTGCATATAGATGAACAATTTCACATTTAAATTCTTATAAGAAGTCTTGGGTAAATGCCATACTGAATTGTGATTTGTTGGCTTAACAAATTATAAGCTCAGTTTTAAATTTCATCCTTTGTTATTTGTATTTGGCATAGCCCCTAAAATGCCCTTCTCAAAAACAATTGTTGAGATGCTTTTCTGCATCTTCCACAGTTGAAGACCAAAGGAAAACATTTGGCTTTTGTGTCCACAGACTCCTCATCCTCTTTCAGTATCCCATCATACCTTTGTCATTTGGCAGTGGCATTCTGTACAGGTCTACTCAGAAGTAAAGCCCTGTGAGTTTAACAGGCCTAACTACAATGTAATTGGATAAGGGATTGCATGCCAATAATTTCAATGGAATAATATTCAACTTGTGGTGTATTTTTTAAAAAAGTTTAACATTATTTTCATGCTCTTAGCAATTTACTCCCAGTACTTTGCTTGCCATACAATTAAATGGCATATGATTCCCCCCAAAAAAATTATGCTCTTTTTAAATTTTGAGCTAGACTTCCGTTCATTAAGGTAGCCTTCTAACCTTTTATTGCTTATTTAACATTGATCTTTAACCATCATGACATCCTCTTGGACTTTTCCCATATGCTTTCTGTATTTTATCTAAGGCTCTGTAATGCTGATTTTAAGAAATCTCCAAGCTTTCTGAAGGTATTTGGCTTTACTGATTCCCTTCAAATCCCTTTTGACAAAATGCCTCTACTGAGACAAATCAAAAGATGCTACTTACAGTGCAAACTATAATTGTCTACATCAGAGCTTTCCAAACTGTGTGTCGCAACACGTTAGTATGTTAGCTGCAGTGTATAGGTGTGTCACGCAAATGCTCCCCACGCTTCTCCCAGGGCTGGAAAGGGGTTAGTTTAACCTCCAGTTTGCTAGTAAAACTGAATTACTGTGTCACAAAATAATGCATGTCTAAAAAGTGTGTCACCAACATGAAAAGTTTGGAAAACTCCGGTCTACATTATCCCAGTCTGCATCCATATTGAAACTATTTCTAACTGGTTTTGTACGTGAAATTGTTTTTAATTGTTTGTACACTTGTTTTATGGTTGCAACTCTTTCTTTTTTAAAAAATAAGTTTTTATTGTTAAAATAATTCATCATTAATACACATATATTACAAATATACAAACATACATTTCATACAATCCTTAAAAGTATTCAAACATACTTACACTCAATCCCACAAATAATTCCTTTTCCCATCACTATCCACCACCCCTCACCCCACCTTTGTGTTAGACTTCCAATCTACTCAATTGCAATTTCTTTCCACTTCTATTACTTTATTTCACACACCTTTAACCTAATTTCATACTTCTTTTTCTATTACACATTGTTATCCATCTTATTTAGTATTTCAGTATTTGAAACGCAACTTGTTTATTCTAATAGGAGTTCTGATTTTTCGATATGGTTTTGCAAGTATCTTTTAAACACCTTCCAGTCCCTATCTTATGAGGAGAACCTGAGCTTACAGGGTTAAACAGCTCAGAGTGTACGCCCTGCCTACAAGTTGGGAGGGGGGAGATTATGCGTCATTATGCGTCATTTCCGAGAGTCTCCAGCCTTTGTTCTTTCTCTCTACTTTCGCTTTTGAGGAGAGAGGACGTGTTTTCACGATGCTGTTCGCTGTGATAGACAATGGATAGTCTGCTGTAAATAAAAACTGCTTCTAGCTGCTAAGATCCTGAGTGGACTTTATTTAAGCACACTGAAGAAAGCCTTTGAGCTTGCAGCTTTCTCTTGCCACTGGTTAAACTCTGCGTTTGCTCAGAGCCTTTGGAATGTGGCCTTTGAAGTCCGGAGCCCTAGCAGAACTGCGCAGCTGAAGCGGGCTGGACGCCAAGGCTTATCTGAGCAATTAACATTCTTCATATCTATCTTCTCTTTTGAGATCCTTCCAATTTCTCCCATTGTTTTGGATATATTGTAGTACTCCAATAATTTGGCAAGCCACTCTATTTTTGTCGGTACAATACCACTTTTCCAGTTTTTCACAATCAATAGCCTATTGATAGTTGGTTGCAACTCTTTTATTTGTTCAATAGTTGTATAGTTTACTGTTGTAGGTCTCACTAGGACATTCTGATGAAAGGCAGGTAAGAAAGTTAAATAATAAAATAATAGAAGTAAGCCCCAATGAATCCAATGGGATTTACTCAATGGAAAGCACCCTCTTACCATGGGAGTGTCCCACCCTTATCCAGGTAATGCAGCAATGCTGGTATTAGAAGGGCAGCTCCACACTAACACACTAGCTGCTATTGTTCTACACATAAGGATAGGTGCTAGGGCTAACTGGGCCACTCATGGTCTGTGATACTTTGCATTGATAGATCAAGTGTTCATTATTGTGTTCCCTTCCATCTTGTCTTTAAGATAATATATAATTTTTGAAAATGATGTAATATATATCACATGTACAAACACAGCTATATGTGTGTATATAAGTATGGAAATGACTTCCCAAAGAATGCTTCCATTCTATACAACTGAACAAATTTTTGGCCATTGAAGCTGAGAGAAAGTCAAGACTCACAAGGGATACTACAACCTGAGGTGGATGAAGGTTATTTATTACTCTATAGAAACCTTCGGAAACTGAACTTTCAAACTCGATTCCACAGTGACTAGTTAACAAGCAGGACAAGTGAGAGCAATTTAAGAAAGAGGACTCCAGGAGATAAAAGATAATTGGAAAGTGTCACCATTTCCTTGCCCTCATGGGAAGCGTTAAACACAAGAAACAATCCGAAAATGTCACCCTTTTCTTGTATCCAGTGAGGTAAACATGGAAATTAATGTTTCCAGCACAACAGATTAGAAGAGCAAATAAAACGTATTTAACTGAAAGAAAGACTAGCTCTTCAAAGGCTGTATTTACCTCTCCTTCAGTGTCCTCACCAAACAATTCACCAAGCAAAGCAATTCCTTCTCCTATTTCCTGAAGGAAGTCCTATTGTTTGTTTGGAAGAGCTGAGATACAATGCTTCACAATGCATTGACTGCTTCCTATAAGGTCAAGCTATCAGAAACAGCAGATTAGGTGGTAAACATTTTTCTGGCTTATGTCTGCAGAGGAGGAACCACAGAACAAAATAGGTTTCCCACAAAATAGTATTAAAAACTGCCATGCTGGAAGGAAGGCCTATTTAGAATCTTGACACCTAATTTCCTATGTGCAGGGATTTATGTGGCCATCTCTTTATTTGTAGGGAGAACAGGAGATGGTCCAAGGCGTTTTGCCATCAAGATGAAGCACAAAATGGCACCTGCACCTTTCCATATACAAAAGATGGGTGAACTGGAATTTGAATCTTAATACTAGAAACAGGACAGTGTCCTCCACTGCACCTGAGGCCTGTACGTTAGCTATGGTTGTAAAGGGCAGGCCATGTGGCACACATAGCTCTGTCTACCAACAGGAGGATATAGCAAGGGGGTTTCTGACACACACACACACACACAGAGAGAGAGAGAGAGAGAGAGAGAGAGAGAGAGAGAGAGAGAGAGTATCTGCTACTTCGGGCAGTTGTCTCACTCTGTCTAATGGTAGGGCTTTCCCTGATGGAGAAACCCAAACTGCTCTAACAGCGTTTTTAGAACCAGGTTCCCCAGCATGGCACCCATAGACACAGCTGCACCTTCAGACATCCCCTCTCCAGGGCCCTTCCTTTCACCTTATTTGTTTGCCTATTTGTTGTTGCTTTACTGGGAAGGTTGCCTATTTGAGCACAGGCATTGCCTGTTTTTGTTTTGTTTTTTGACCTGTGTTTCGTTTGGTTTGGGGGAGACATGTTTTTGGAGGAGGGGTGTCAGATCGCCACCAGTTTTTCTTCTGGAAAGTGGGTATTTTTTGCTGTCCATAATGTTTCTCAGATTTCCAAAAGTGCCTTCGGATTTATTTATTTATTTATTTATTTATTTATTTATTTAAAAATTAATCTCACTCACTCCTACTTGCTGTGCTCATGGATGCATGACTTCATGGACTTTCGGAAAACATGACCTTCTATATGCAGAGCTTCCTTCTGATTTGAAGGGAAGCATTTGTGAAGGACACATTTGGTGGTTGCTTGACACATTTTCCTTTATTTGTTACCATTCTAGATTTAGAAAGAAAATTGGCAGACCTGTGATCTATAAGAACTGTTTATTATTATTTATTAAATTTCTATACCAATTTCTATCATCCGAAGATCGCAGGGTGGTTTACAATATAAATACACAAAAATACATAACATTGTAACAAACAAAAAGAAACCCCACCCCACAGAACTAGCCATACATATGGAGACAGATGTCGGACCAGACACTGAAGAAGCAATCCTAGACTTACTTCTGAGTTGACTTGTCTCTTGCACTGTCTCATGCCTATTCCAACACACATACTGTATTGGCAGGAAACAACCCTCTCAAGTCAGTCAGTATGGTATGCCAATAAAAGTGGAACTCATGTATTAAAAATTGATAATGTGCATAAATTGCAAGCTATAGAAAATTAAAGTTAAAATATGCAATTTATTTCACAGCATGTCTTCTGTTCAAAGTATACATAGTAGAATTTAATTTACAAAATCTTGCTCAGTGCAGCACAATACATAAGTAGTATGCAAAAAAAAGTGATTGTTGTTTTTCTGCCTTAAGGGTACTTAACACTGCTTTTAATTTCATCTCTGTCTTTTCATATTATCATCTGTAAAAGCTCATGGCTAAGAGTTTGCCCTGGTAATAGCTGACTGTTCTCTTTGATATCATCACTTCTTGTTCTTTACGGACAGGCCAATATTCATTGTGATTAGCAAGGGACAGCCCTGTCTATCCAGATTATTCATAAATACTTAGCAGTTTGGTACATGTATCATCACTAATTGCTGGAGAGAAAAGGTCTGCATTTTTAAACTGTGTGTGTATTTGTGTGTGTATTCTCACAGATAGCAGCATAATACTGAAGGTTGTTTACGACCTTTCTTTAAAGAGATAATATAGTGTTAGCTAGTAGTGTTTCTTGTAATGGCAATTTCTTTCCAGTGTTTTGAAACCTTATTTTCACCATGAGCTAATACTCTACTGCAGAGATTAGCTTAGCAACCTGTATTAGGTTCCCAGTACTTGTGCAACCTCCCCAGTGACTCTGTCTTGCTATATGTGTGTGTAAGAAGAGAGGGGAAAGGGAGAGGAAGAGATATATTTAATGAAATAGTTTTGTTAGTTCTTGTCAGGCATCACATTGCCTTTGTAGTTCCAACATTTTTGAAGGTGGAAACTTAATTTTCTTATTACCAAGTAACTGGGTAGAAATGAGCAACTGCATGATTTCCTTTTGTCATGGAAAAGAGCAAGGCTTGTTGCTAGGTGCTTGAAGGGTGAGAGTCACAGGCCCATGACACAAATTTGCATAGAATTTGTAGATAGATGATAGAGATGATAGATAGATAGATAGATAGATAGATAGATAGATAGATAGATGATAGATAGATAGATAGATGATAGATAGATGATAGATAGATAGATAGATAGATAGATTGATAGATGATAGATGATAGATGATAGATGATAGATAGATAGATAGATAGATAGATGATAGATAGATAGATAGATAGATAGATGATAGATGATAGATAGATGATAGATAGATAGATGATAGATAGATAGATAGATAGATAGATAGATAGATAGATAGATGATAGATGATAGATGATAGATGATAGATGATAGATGATAGATTAGATAGATAGATAGATAGATAGATAGATGATAGATAGATGATAGATAGATAGATAGATAGATGATAGATAGATAGATAGATAGATGATAGATAGATAGATTAGATAGATAGATAGATGATAGATAGATAGATATAGATAAATGACAGATTCACAAGGAACACCCAAACCACTGTAGGGCAATGCCCTTATTAAGACCAACCTAAATGTCACAAATATAGACAACTCCCCATTTATGCAGGGGTTATGTTCCAAGGCACCAAATGTTTAAGTTAAATCATATACATTGGGAGCACCATTGAAAAAGCCTGCAAATTAAAAAAAGGAGGGAGTCTGTCATCGGGGTGCCTAGTTGCGCACCCTCAAAAAAATGCACCCAGGGCTAGGCCCCCCATGCTATGCCACTGAGACCAAAGGTGTGTGAACTACCCCAGAGGGATTGCAACGTGTCCCCCACCCCACGTGCCCCTTTTCTAACACCCCATACACCCATTCCTCACTGTACTTGGATGCTATTTGTCAAGAACATTGTTTGGATTCTGCAGTTCAGATTGCAGGTTGACAAGTTACAATAGTACTCTAGTAGGATGCTAAATCAAGAAGCATTTCTCTTGTATTGTTAGAACGTAATTTGAAACCGTCATAGAGAAATGTTTTATTATGAAAAGGCAAGCAATCTTTTAATAAGACTCTAAGAAGACAAAGTTTTAATGATGCTTAGCATAGTGCTTTCAGCTATACCCAGCATCAATATGTGATTTGCTTTTAAAAGCCTGCTATTTAGTAGCAGGTTCACATACAGATTGCCAGCTAAGTGTTATTCGGGTTAGCCATTACAATCTGACAGTGTACAAAGGTGAATAAGGAATAAGAGCAATCTTTGTTCTTAATATATTTTGTCCTGACACTTTTCTTTCTTCGTTACTGATGTGTTGAAAATATTAGTAAACACACTTAGAAGCTATATAAGAAGGGTCAAAGATGAACAAAGTGTATAATTTAGTGCTCAGGAAAACAGATCAACATTTTTCAAAATAATTGTATTTTCCATTAGGAGTGTTTTTGTCTTCACTGCTACATATATAAAGCCCATTTTGAATCCTTAAGAGGGAACAGCAACACTTCAGATAAGACACAAAAGAAAATTTCAAAATTAAATCACAAAATTCAACTTCAGTTGCCTCCCATAATGTAGTAATAACTGATTTATAGACATTGGAAATCAAAAATGTCCAGTAATAATTTATTGGCTCTTAATTCACACAAAAACATAATATACTATTATTGTGTGAGAGTTGTGGACTATTTCATTGTAAGATAACACTGGGAACTGCAAACAGATTGTTGAGCTGGATTGGTTATTAATACAGGTTCAGAAAATGCAGCGGGCACAGAATACTTCTGCACAGCTACTTGCAGGGAGAAGCTGTTTGGAGCATATTACTCTGCTATGTTGCCAGGCCTAGTTCAAAGTGCTTGTGGTAACCTTCAAAGCTCTAAAGAGTTTAATGGACCACTTAAACCTAATTCTGCATGCCTCCTAAGATTTTCTAAAGTGTCTCTACTCCCCAACCCTCCTTCCTCTGAGTCTAAACTGGTGGGTACAATGGACAGCGCCTTCTCAGTCTCAAGGCTGTGGGATTCTCTGTGCTGGAAGGCTAGTCTGCTGCCTCTTCTCTTTCTTAAACTTTAAGAAATCTACAGTTGCTGGAGCAGCGACTTCACAGCGTTCACGTCATCCTCCATCAAATCGGGCAGGAGCATCCTCAGCACAAGCCAGCATTGAAGTTGCTCATCCAAAGCCTAAACCATAGGCTGGGTACACCAACAGTATAGTAGCAGGGGGCGGGGAAACGAAGACTGAAACTTTTACATTTTGGATATTTCACAAATAAAAATGTTTTTGAGAATGAAAAAAAAAAGAAATCTACAGTTGTGAACACATCAGACCTTTAGTTTTCTAAAGTCTTTCTTGAAAGGTTTTTTTCAAACTTATGCTGTCTTTCATAACTAGATTTCTTTTAAAATGTTCAATGGACTGCATTGCTTGTTGATTTTATTTTTATACATGAAATTTTTAATACCAACTGCTAGCCACTTCCAGTTGTTTGAAAAAAATTGTTTGAAAAAAGAACCAGCCTATAAATGCTGAATATTCTTATGCATGTAATGTTCAAGAACACATTTTTATATAATAAACAGCAGGCAATGCCGTAAGGTTCGTTTGTTCGAATCAGTTAGATGATTTGTTGTTACTAAATATTTCCTATGGGTGCTTTATCGTCTTTTCTCTCTCTTCTTCTTATACATTATAATTTAATTGATAAAGGATCATCTATTAGAAAAATACACCTAGTTAATTGGATTGAGATTACATGACCTTCAGAGCCATAATGAATATGTGCTTTTCATCATAGGCAGAAAGAGAGAGGGAGGGAGGGAGGCTTGACTTCATCAAAAACATTGAAACCTGCTATGATTCTATGTCAGCTTGAAACCTTTTTATTTATTTTTATATAGTTTCTCAGCTAGAGAAATTTATTCTACTGTTCATTAATTCTGTTCATAATTCAGCTGTTAAGCACATACACGTCTACACACCCAACCTTAACCTTATGGGGTCTCCAAGTAATTTATCCATGCTGATTTGTACTACCCTGACATTGTGTGGTGGATTTAGGTTAACCTTTTATGCTTTTATAACAGATGCTTCATACTTTCCAGTTAGGGATTTGGTTAATTGCTTCTCCAATGGGTGAGACTATCTTCACAGCATGAGATTAAGAAAGACTGTGGAAGTCAACAACAGGTAAATTAGAAGTGGATCAGGCACTTCCATATTGGGGGGGGGGGGATGTAAATGCTAACAACTAGGTTTGATCCTTATGTGCATGCATGGTTTCAAAATAGGATTTGTCAATTGCAAATGCAAAGCAGCTCCAGTTTGGTATTAGGGGCTCTGTTCGTTTTCATATTCTGAAGCATTAAAGCTGCTGAAATGACCTGCCAAGTATTGATGTAAGCTTATTGACAAAACAGAATGCCTCACAGTAAGGACATCATCTCACAAGGCTCCATACGGTGACTCGGTAATTACTGTTTCAATCTCTGCATATCACATCTGTGGCATACTGTGCTTGATTCACCAAAAATATAAAAAGAATTAGCTGATACAACTATGAATAAATTACCTGAAACAAATAATCCCTCAGGGCTGAAAAATAAAACCAAGAGGGATTTTGAAAAGCTAGGCAGTTACTCTTTCACCCAGGGTTTAGGAGCAGGAGAAAAGAGATAATGAACTTTCTGGTTTTATTGGGGTTTTCGTTCGCATTACTCCATGGGAGCCAATCTTGCACAGCAGCTTCCCATTCTTACAAGGCAATATCAGAAACTGCAGGGCCATGGAGGGGACAGCATACACAGCAGCTTCTCCTTGATCCCACGTTGTTCCAGTTTCAGGAAAGTATAATGCTGATGTGGGAGTAAAACAAAGCATGGGCTGTTCACACATGACCTGCATCACCTGATGTTACTTTTGTGGACAGAAAAAAGCTGTACACTCCAGGCCTCTCTACCCAGTCCTCAAGACCTTCCCTGGGCAATACGCCTTCTTCCTAGGCTGCACGTCACACCAGCTGTGTCCAAGTAGCTGTTGATACAGGGGCATAGGAAGGGGGGATGCGGTCCACCCTGGGTGACATCCTGGAGGGGGTGACAAAATGGCACACTGCAGGGGGCAGCACTTACTGCGGGGCCTGGCCTGCAGTGCGCCCGAGCCATGCCTCTCTCCTGGGAGTGGTGCGGTGGCTCAGGGCCCTGCACTGTCTGAAATGGCAACATTGGCTTGTGTCCGCCAGGCAGACTCTATGCACGGATCACCGTGCCACCCCGCTGGACGGATCACAGTGCCCCTGCCGCTCCAGGTGCCAGAGCAACTAGCTACGCCCCTTTGTTGATAGTCTTGTCCTCTATGTATTTGTCTAATCCTCTTCTAAAGCCATCCAAGTTGGTGGCCATCACTGCCTCCTGTGGGAGTGAGATCCACTGTTTAACTATGCATTGGTAATAAATGCCTTTGCACTGCAGCAGAAGGTGATCAGAGACTCTGTAACACAGGGTTCCAGAGTCTAGGCCCAGCTACAGAGAGGTTCATATAAACTTCCAGCAGTGCATGCAGCTTTCAAGGGGCGTACCGTTCATGTAGCTTTACCTTTCCTCCATGGCAGATGCAGAAGGATAATTTTGGGCTGAATTGCGGGTAGGGGCTTTCACAAGAAAATGGGGAATGAACTCAAACTATTTCTGTCTTTGCCACCACCACCTGGTTTTGATGCCACCTCCTGTTTCGTGATGGAGGCAGCAGCACTGTTCCCAAGAGATATCATTCATCATCATCAAACCTTTATTGCATTAGCATACAGCCATAGCAGGATAAGACAAAAATGCTAGAGAGAAGCAACCTAACAAAATTCAAACGATATTACTGGCATTGTGACATTTAAATTACCCTAAAACAATAATGTAAAAATTTAGTTGCCAGCGCCGGGAATCTAAAATGCAGATGTATATAAAACATATAATGGCCCCAAAATAGGCTCGGCACTTTAGGTTAAAAAGGTAATACAAAGAATTAAAACAGGTCCAGGTCTGGGACACACTACCCAGTCAGTGTAGCCCTGAGTTTCAAAGCCTGCACTATAAAGATTGCCACCCCACGTGAAATTTGGGGATTTGCGTCCACAAGAAGCGATTTCAAACAGTCTTCCTTAGATGTGATGGTGGGCGGGATCAAGAGGAGGAGCTTAGTTCTTATTAGCTCATAAATAGGGCAGTAGAAAAAGAAGTGTATGAAGTCCTCTACTTCATTCATTGTGCATGGACATAGACGCTGAGTAATTGGGGTCTTAAAGTAAATCCCCTGCAAGAAGGCCGTGGGTATAGAATGGAAACGGGCCATGGTAAACGCTCTTCTCAAATTGGGCTCCGTCCGGTCTATCAAGTAGTTGGCAAGTGATCTTACCACTTTCACTTTAGGGAGCCACTTGGAGAGGCGAGCTGTGGTGGACTGTGCCCGGTCCATGGCCTCGTCTCTTGTAAGAATCCAGGCCCGGATATTATGATGGTCCCAAGATGACAGCGTGTCAAGATCTGGGAGGGAGTAGCGTGCCGTGATAATCTCCATGGCCTTGGACCATTTGTTGTTATGAGCACAAGTTAAAAAGGCTTGCCTGGCTAGTAGGGAGCCTGGGGCTTTGATTAATTTACAATAAAAACTAATAATTCTAATGTGGGCTCTCGCAACAATAGAGGGGAGGCCCAGCTCTGTTCTTAACTGTGAGATATCATTTTTCACCAGAATTCTCCTTGGAAAGTTGTATCACGATGTATCATCATTCCAAGTCATTTAGGGGAAGAATGCTAGTGAGTCCTTCCTCACAAAAATATGGCCTCCATCCCAGAAGTAGCTGAAATCCCACCAGCACCACCTTACTTTATTAACCTAAAACTTGGGAGGGACAACTTGATAGGAATCAGCTTTGACAGTAACTTGATTCACTAGCATCTCATTGACATGCAGCATGCACAAACCTACTGCCTACCTGTTACCTAGCAACACTTCCCCTTATAAACAGGCAGCAAGTAAGAATAGTAGGTGCTTAGCTCCCATTCCTCTTGGGACAAAAGCTTAGCATATGCCACCTCTGGTATGCACTTGTATATGTATAGGCTTTCCCCTATTTGCATGATCATTAGGGACATCAGTTTGGCCCTCACTGACTATATTAGTTAAAAGAAAAAGAGGCATTAGATGTGTCCCTAGGTGTAGCATGTCAAAAAAATTGTTCTCTTCTGTGAAGGAAGATGCTCACTGTGAATATGAGGATATCACCTTGAAGAAATGGAAAATGCACACTGAGTATTGACCTGCTTTTGGATGAGAACAGCGAGCCACTTCCTTGTGCATCAGAGCTGTTGGACAGTGGGCAGATCAAGCCCTTTATTACTGGTGCTGTAGAATCACCCTCCTTGGGCTTAAATAATAATTTCTCTTTATGTTGCAAATATCACATGAATGCTCCTTGGCATTGCACCAAGTAGTGGCCACACTGCAGCTGTTTAAGTGGGGAGCCCTTTCTACTCTTGTCGGCTCCCTGTGCAATTCAGAGGTTCAAAATCACATAAGGAGCCTGAGTAGGGTAGACTCATCACCGTAGAAGTTAATTTCCAAGAGATGGTGGTGGACCCAGCACACTTACCACAGCTCTCACTCATGTGATTCTAACTGCATGCTGGATTAAAATACCCAACTAGGGTGAATGGGATTGGGGTTCTATTCATGGCAAGATGCTCTACATTTAATAGTACAGGTAGAGAACTTCACTGAGCACCAAAAAGCCTCTAGGCCCCTCCATCTTGTCTTAAGGTTTGGGACACACTAGCCGTTCTTCATACCCTCCTTCCAAACTTTTGACTGGTAGGAATATGTCATTGAGCTCTCATCATGCCTCTTGCTTGCCTGGATGAAGGACAGAGCACAAGAGCGTGTGTACAAACTGAACTACTGTACAAAGGTAAAGTCATTGGTCTGCCCACTTTTGCCTCTGGCCCTGCCAACACTAGCGTATGGCTCCAGGAAGGTTGCCAAGAAGGGACTGCGGCCTTTAGTCTGAGAAGGTCCTTCCTCCGCAGGTGGAAGCTGTTTCAAGCCTTCTCCATGTGTCAGTCCTTACATTAGGAGACACAAAGCATGAGGTCAAGATTGTGAATTGTACCTCACTGGGTCCTATGTACCTATGCTGGGTCAAGCATAGCCATCAAGGTTGGTTCTGTGTTCATGATGTTCTTGGTTTTGAACCGTGTTGTTCTTTAACTCCCCTGCTCTTTAACAAATTTCCATCAGGATTCTATTTAGTAATCACCAAGCAATGCAAGATCCTAAATACCGGTGACTGTGGTTCTTCATCCATAATTTATGAACATCTTCTTAACTAAGATCCCGTTGGTATCACCGTTGCCCCTTAACTCAAGAAACTAAAGGTATTCCACAGTGACACTGGTATGCAACTGTCACTTTTTTCTATTGTAAACGGAAAAAAGAAAAAAGAACCCTGCAGTTTAGGCAAGTTTGTATGAGCTTCACGTCTGAAAGGAAAAGCTATTAGAGGCACCCTGTGGCTTTAAAATCCATTTTATTTATTTTATTTACATTTTAACAATGTTTGATGGGATAAACCTCTTAAGAATTACTGTATCATTTGTGAGGAGAGCAACTGAATCTTAAGAAGGCAAATACGCTCAGCCATAACAAATGTTTGACTCAAAATGGGGTTTCAGAAAATTGCTGTTGTCAATCACAAATATGACTTTATACCCTAAATACAATAATAGAAATTATTGTTATTGTTAAAATTATTATCATCATCTATGAATCTACAGCACAACCCTCAAGAGAGGTATTCATTGAGAGATAACCCAGAAGGCCCACAGTGTCATCATTTTTCATAGATGCCAGAGTGATACGGTGGTTCAACTGTTGGACTTGGATGAGAAAATCCCAGATTTAAGATTCTGCTCTGCTGTGATCTTGATCATGTCACTGTCCCACAGACTAAATTACCTTTCAGGGTTGGTGTGAGCTTTAAAAGACTGCTTGTCTGAGCTTTTTTCGTGAAAAAAATAGCACATGCATACTCACCCTGATTTCCTACTATCATTCAACTTCCTCACTGCTTTAAGCACTGACCAAATGTAGCATGTCTTTTGAAGTGTGAAACAGTATGGAGCAGAGGTGCCAATTACGGCCAACATGGGAGGAGGGTACCACACATGTGTGATGTCACGTGCATTGCACTGCGAGCCTCAAGGCCCAGCAAGGCCCGCTGCTGCCACTGCAAGGCCCTGCGAGGTCCACCATCATGAGGCCTGGCCCCTCAAGACTGGAGATGCTTGAACAGACTTGGGCGGAGGGCCGAAGACACGATTAGCCCTATGGAGTTGGCACCTATGGTATGTAGGCATACACTAGCACTCAATACATTTCTATAAAATGTCCTTCCTGGTGACCAAATGCTTCTAAGTTTCTCTGATTCAGAAAAGTTTCAGCTCTTGTTCCTACAGAAGCTTTAAAGAGCATTCCATTCTATTAAAGAAAATAAGACAGGATAACCAAATAAGAGTCAGTGAAAAAAGATATAAGTTAAGAGCTTTCGCAGATGATGTTATGATCACAACAGAAAATCCCCTACAATGCACACCTAGGATATTGGAATGTATAAACGAATATGGCAGATTAGCAGGATTCAAATTAAATTATAGGAAAATAAAAATATTAGTGAAAAATATGGAAGAAAAAGATAAAATGAAATTACAAGAAATGACAGAATTGGAAATTAAAAAGAAAATAAGGTATCTTGGAATAAGTTTAACAACAAATACTATGGATTTAAGTAATGAGAAATATGGAAAAACATGGAGCGAATTAAAAAATGATTTGCAAGTTTGGGGGAAATTAAACTTATCCTTATGAGGGAAAATATTGGTAATAAAGATGAACATACTACCAAGGATGATGTTTTTGCACCAGCTAGACCTTTTCAACCATCAACAAGGATAGCTCAGTGCACAGCTCATCACTGTATTGTATAACCATCTACCAAGACATGAATGACTACTGCCAGCTCTGTATGTAAATAAATTATTTCAGTCATCTTATCAGATGTAGCTGTTGAAAAATGTTTCTGGTTCCCACTGCAAGTTGAGCTTCCAGGCACAGATCACTTTTATTTCTTCTAGATAATTTAGTCTGGCGGTATACAAAATTTGTAACTGATTTCTTCCCAAATTCCCAAATGGTGAAAAGATCTGATAATATAGGCCAGAATTTTTATTCACTTTGTTATAAACAAAATAAAAAGTCATCTGAGACATTCTAGAGAACACAAAAGGCAATTTAGGCTGACAAATAAAGTGCAAATTAGGCTGACAAATAAATTAGAAGTATTAACAGGAAGTCATATTTTTTTGCAGGTGGAAATGTCAGAGTTCTTCAAATAGATCTGGCCTGTTCAACCTATTGCATGTTACATTACATCATTTTTGGCAAAGGGTAAAAATTATAATAAGGCTTCTGTGCTGAAGCAAATGTGTATTTCATTTTTTTAAAAAAATTGATGTGAGGAGGATTTAATCTTCAATCATCTTGTTTGATAAAAACACTTAAAACATATTGATCACTGTGCAAACCATAACTATTATTATTTAGGGTGGAATTAAACAAACTATAAAGCTAAAAGATAATGTAGATCTATGAAGCTCTTGACTGCCTTCTCTTTTATTCTGCCTAGAGTTAGAAAGAGAAGAGTAATGATGCAACAATATTCATCTTTCAATAAATAATAACAGGAATTGGGAGTTGACTTACTGGTGCCTTGAATGGTATTGGCCATATTTTCCATTGAACCTTGATTATGAGATTCAGATTCCACACATTTCCTGGTAATTTAACTGGTTTTATTAACAGGGTTCTATACAACTCCCTGGGGGGCATCTTACCACAGGTTTACCACATGTTTTCTTGCCGATCAGAAGGTTGGTGGTTAGAATCAGGGCCGTAGCTAGGGGGTGGTGAGGTGGGCCCCCGCCAGGGGTGCAGGTGACAGGGGGGTAAAAATATGTCCATAAATATAAATATTGATTATTGCCTCATAAGAAATGTTTTTAAATAGAGGGTGAATTGAATGGGTAGAAGGGGGTGGTTGGAGGAGAGGTGGAAAGAAGAGCTAATTTGTCCATGGCTAGGAGGCACAATCTGGATGGTTCTGCCAGGGGCACAAGATCACCTAGCTATGGTTCTGGTTTGAATCCACACAACAGGGTGAGCTTCTGTTGCTCTGTCCCAGCTTCTGCCAACCTAGCAGTTTGAAAGCACACCAGTGCAAGTAGATAAATAGGTACTTCTGTGGCAGGAAGATAAACGCCGTTTCTGTGCGTTCTGGCTTCCTTCACAGTGTCCCATTGCGTCAGAAGCACTTTAGTCATGCTGGCCACATGACCTGGAAAGCTGCTGTGGACAAACACTGGCTCCCTCGGCCTGAAAATTGAGAGGAGCGCCGCAACCCCATAGTTGCCTTTGACTGGACTTAATCGTCCAGGGGTCCTTTACTATATATATATATATATATATGGTATACAGTATATATAGCTATATATTAGCTATATTGTAGCTTCAGCCAAGTGTTCCTCTTTTTTCAACTGACTATAGTAAATTAATTTTTACTTAGTATGAGATGTGTACTGTTTCCTACTATAGATGTAAAGGAACAGTAACATCTTCACACTGAGCAAAAATCAATTTACTCCATGTGGCGAATGAAAATGTATCTCATGCCTGCTGTGCAGTAAGATGTCTCAAACCATATCCAAGTACATTTCTTTGAAGAAGAAGAAAAGGATAGTTAAAGAGGGCAAATCTAGATGAAATGCCTAATTTAACGTTTTAGAACATGTTCCAGCAAGAGTCCTCTTTAAAAGTTATGGGATGTTTTATGTTGTGTAGATTACAGTTTGCTCCATTCTCTTCCCTCTTATTTGTTCAGCTGTTATCAAGGGTGGGTGCAAAGTCTCTTTATATGAGACATCTGATACAGGCGACACAACTGTCTCCCCTGCTAGTGTTGAAGAGCACTCATGAAAAAAGGGTTACATTAAACATTCCACTCTGCATTTGAGCAGTACAGAAAGCCAGCTGTTCATAGTCGGTTACAGATTGCAGCAAAATTATCTTATTTGAAAAGGCTGGTATGTGGCGATGCAGAGAAATGAGATCACCATAAAGTCACATATTAAGAAAACCAAAAAAAGCTCACCAATATTGTACACATTCTTGGATCTATTGCTATCCAGTACACCATCCGAACTCCCAGTGCAGGAGGCAGTTAATACAGTAAATTCTGTATTAAGCAAGTAGATGAGAAAGAAACAATTTATTTAATATCTCTGTGGAACAAAATAAAAAGGATTTATATTTGCCGTGATGCCTTCCTCTGTCAGTCATGCAATACACACTGTATTGAAAATCAGTGGTAAGGTTGCTTTAGAGAGTAAGAGGCCACTGGTATAGAGAAAATCAAATTAGGTTTAATTGGCAAACAGAAAATCTGGTCGCATAGTTGCAAAATGAAATGGTCCACAGGAGCTGCACACTGGAACCTGACTGGCAGGCAGAACTCCAAATGGCTCGCATATATGTGATGCCTGGTTGTGATAAATAGGCAGCCGCTGGATATTTCCCACTTACGGGATCATCAAGGTGCAGGGGATCTTATCAAGGGCATCTAGTCTAACCTCCTGTTTGATGCAAAACCAGAATTGGACATCCCTAACACATGGCTGTTTAGCCTCTGTTGGAATGAACAGCCCTCATTGGAAGTCACCATTCCTCTAGGGTAAGGTAACCCTCTTGGCTGTCAAGCTGCTATTAACGTCACACAAATTCTTCTCCTATTTAGTGGATAAAGATAAGTTTTTCTCCCTCTCCCTTAATATTAGAGCCCAGGGCAAATTTGAAGCTTTCCTTGTTGGGTCGAATTGCAGCTATAAAGATGAATGTATTGCCTAGAATGTTGTTTTTGTTTCAAACATTGCAAATTGTGGACAAGATGGACTGTTTCAAGAAGTGGCAGAAAGACATTTCTAAATTTGTCTGGCAGGGCAAGAAGCCCAGAATAAAATTTAAGATATTAACTGATGCAAAGGAAAGGGGTGGATTTGCCCTGCCAGACTTTAAACTTTACTATGAATCAGCAGCGTTCTGCTGGTTGAAAGACTGGCTGCTTCTTGAGAACACAGACATTTTGGATCTAGAAGGTTTCAACAATGTTTTTGGGTGGCATGCATATTTGTGGTAAGACAAGGTTAAAGCACATAAAGCATTTAAAAACCATATTGTTAGGAAAGCATTGTTTAATGTTTGGATTAGATATAAAGAATTATTGGAAAATAAAACCCCAAGGTGGTTGTCACCAATGGAAGCAAAAGCTCAGAAAAAGCTCAATATGGAGGCCAGATGGCCGAAGTATTGGGAAATTTTGGAACAAGAAGGAGATAGACTGAAACTGCAGAGTTTTGAGAAACTAAAAAACAAAGTGCAAGACTGGCTTCATTATTATCAGATAATGGAGGCTTACAATTTGGATAAGAAAGTTGGCTTCCAGGTGGAAAAATCTAAATTGGAAACAGAACTGTTAGAACCCAAAACTAAGATTTTGTCAAAAATGTATAACTTGCTGCTGAAATGGAACACTCAGGATGAGACTGTCAAATCAGCTATGATTAAGTGGGCACAAGATGTTGGACATAACATTATGTTTGCTGACTGGGAACAGTTGTGGACCACTGGGATGAAATTTACGGCATGTAATGCCTTAAGAGAAAATATTATGAAAATGATATACAGGTGGTACATGACCCCAGTCAAGCTTGCAAAAATTTACCATTTGCCCGATAATAAATGTTGGAAATGTAAAGAAAATGAAGGTACATTTTTTCACCTTTGGTGGACGTGCCCTAAGATTAAGGCTTTCTGGGAAATGATATATAACGAATTGAAAAAGGTATTTAAATATACCTTCCTGAAGAAACCAGAGGCCTTTCTCTTGGGTATGGTCAGCCAGTTGGTGTCAAAAAAGGATAGAACTTTCTTTATGTATGCTACAACAGCAGCAAGAATACTTATTGCAAAGTACTGGAAGATGCAAGATTTACCCACTGTGGAAGAATGGCAGATGAAGATGATTGACTGCATGGGATTGGCAGAAATGACTGGCAGAATCCGTGACCAGGGAGAAGAGTCAGCGGAAGAAGATTGGAAGAAATTCAAGGAATATTTACAGAAATATTGTAAAATTAATGAATGTTGAATGATGTCGGATAGAAATTAAGCAGTTTTTAGCTGTAATGCTTTGAGATAAGGATTTGCTGAATAAATAATTTGAATTGGAATACAAGAAGGGGAGGTATGAGGAGGTCAGGGAAATAGGTCATTGAAAACTAAGTATTGTGAACTATATGTGTTTTTAAACTTTTTTGCTTTTTGTTTGTATAAAAATTGGAAATTTTAATAAAAATCTTTAGAGCCCAGGGCAAACTAATGCCACTGAACATCACACAAGAGGTAGTGATGGCTACCACTATGGGTGGCCATTGGTCCATCTTTTTAAATATTGTCTATGCAGCCTGGCAGTAGCTCCCAAGATTTTAGGCAAGATTGTAACCTCACCACCTTGCTGGTTTTGGGGAGGACTTGCTAGATGCATCTTTTTTTTTTGTCTGCCCTTTGTTCTTACTGGTTAATTCCACTTTTTTTTTTTAGAGGGGACTATTTGATTGCAAAACATTTGAGCTGTAGCCATTTACCCGATATATGCCATCAAATTGCCTAAGAATTATACCTCTCACCCGTTGAAGCCATGAGCTTAGCAGGCTGGCACAAGAAGGGCATCTGGCTGAGAAAGAACATTCTAGCCTTTGTGCCATGCATAGAATGAGGCACCCAGGCCCATGCAAAGATAGGCTGGTGGAAGACAGCAAATCTGGGAATCTTGATATTGGTCAGTGGCAACAAATTAATCTTCCAGTTCCAAGGGGAAGGGTCGTCACACAGTGGCAGAGCATCTGTTTCGTATGAAGAAGGTCCCAGGGTCAGTCTCCAGGCAGGACTGACAAAGACCCCGGCCTAAAACCCTGGAGAGCCACTGCCAGAACATACTCAGCTAAGACGGACCAATGGTCTGATTTGGTGTAAGACAGCTTCCAGTGTTCGAGGAAGCAAGGTACTGTATTTTTTGCTCTATAAGACTCACTTTTTCCCTCCTAAAAAGTAAGGAGAAATGTGTGTGCGTCTTACGGAGCGAATGCAGGCTGCGCAGCTATCCCAGAAGCCAGAACAGCAAGAGGGATTGCTGTTTTCACTGCGTAGCGATCCCTCTTGCTGTTCTGGCTTCTGAGATTCAGAATATTTTTTTTCGTTTTCCTCCTCCAAAAACTAGGTGCGTCTTATGGTCTGGTGCGTCTTATATAGCGAAAAATACGGTGCCTTCCTGACTTCTGAGGCCAAAGAGGATTATTGGTTATTGTATGGAAGTCCCAGTTATCTGATATTCCTGAAACTGCAGGAATGCATCGTGTTTGTGTCCTGTGGCACCTCACACATGGAAAGTGGAATCTGAAGCATTTGCATCCCTGAGCATGTGTCCCGAACTTTATTTATTCATTAAAAGAATGTCTAGACTGCTTTTCAATTTCCTTTGTAAACTGCTTGGATGTTTTTCTCCCCTTACAATCAAGCGCTATATAAATTCTACAAAATAAATAAATACAAAATTCTTCAAAAATATACCATAGCAGTTCACGTTATAAAATCCCGTAAAATAATGTCTGTAAAAAAAAACACCCCCAAAAAAAACATCACAGCAACTGAAGGCAACAGAAACTGACAACAGGGAAAGCCTGGATAAACAAATGGATCAGTGGAGAGAAAACAGCTCCCAATAGATGGGTACGTGACCTTGTGGGTTCACTTACCAAGGCAACAACAATTATAAGCCAGCCAGACACATACCAGTATCCGCAGTCAAAATGATGACAAGCAGGAAGTCCCCGTGGGAACGCCATCATATTCCTGGATCTGTCATGCTGTTTTGCAACACAAAGTACTTAGGTCGTCAGCCAGGGAGAGGCTGCCTACACAATCGCACCTTTAAGAAGATAAGTTGAACTGGTTCTGCAGTGAAGAATTCTGGGGCTCTGTGCTTGCTGATCTGGAATACCTTCTCACTGCTAAAAAGATATGTAACATTTTAATTCCCCTTGAGAGAAAGCTAAAAAAAAAAACCCACAGCCCTCCGAGGCTATTCTAAATGGTGGCATGATCCCTAGAAGAAAGCATGTCTTAATGCAGTACTGGTGCAGTCAAGCACATTTTCTTTCTGGGAAAAGTGGGGGAAATAATAACCACTTGAAGGCATGTCAGAAATAATTGTTGCCTTTCTCTCCTCCCACCCCACCCTGGCCTTCTTACAAGGGCAGAGATTGGTGAGCCAATCAAGAAATTAAAGGCAACATTTCACAAATGGATAGCCATGTGAATCTGTTTATGGTGCTGCTGCTCCCCCACCCCCGGTTTTTTTTAGCTACCAGATGCAAACATTGAAGACACTAACCTCAGAGGTTTCTGAATAAGAAACCCTTCAGAGAATTAATGCACTCACTCCCCTAACTGTTCAAATAAGCTATTGCGATTCCATACTCTCTTTTTTTTCCACACGAGAGCAGTGGTTTTCAGTTGTTCCACCTTTCAGTGCCCTACTCAGCAATTCTCCCCTTATGTGATTGCCATCACATGATGGGAAAAGAAGGGCCACACTCACTGGCCCTGAACTCTTTGCCACAGTGGTTGCTGTTGATGTTAGTTGAGATTCTTAGGGCAGATGCCAAGGAGACTGACAGTAGGTGGAGCTAGAGCCCATGGCAGGGCTAATTAATTTCAGTTTTGTCCCCACCCTTTCCCCTGCTGAGTTCCCTACAAGAGGCAACAGGACAAGGGTAAGGGTAAGAATATACCACCATGCATTGGAAGGGAAGGTCTGATTCAGGGCTCCTCTAGCAAGCAGGCTTCCTTTGTTATTTAGAACAGTGCAAAAAAAAAACCACCTTACACACACACCTATCATTCTCTATCAGTAAATGAAGAGAGAACCTGCATTAAAATGATCTAGTGAGGAGAAAATTCTCATGGGATGGGGGGCTAAGGAGCAAAGTTGTGTAGAATTGAATTCTTACTGCACAGGACTTTTGTTGCTTACTTTGGAGAAGGCCCAAGGGGGTTTGTGAGTGTCCATTCTATTTTTTTGTAATATCTCCACTTTGTTACACATCTAAATTCTAGACTGTAAGGTCCTCGGGAAGAGATGTGTGCACTCTGTAAAGCATCATGTAGCCAATATGGTGCTTTCTAGACTCAAACTCCCTTCAGCCCCAGCCAACATGGCCAATCATCTGGGATGACGGGTTTGAGTCTGCAGCTTCTGGAGGACACCATGTTGGCTACTTCTGATAATAAATGAATGAATGAATAAAATTAATAGCCTTCATCTGGGAGTGAGTGCTGAGAGAAGAAAACATCTGAACACTATAGCCTTGCATTATTGGACCAAGTGATGTTTTCTGCATAGAAAAACTTTTCTCCATAGAAAAATTGGGTATGTATTGTGCTAAAATACATGGACCTGGAGCTTCAGCTTTAGGCCAGTGTAAAACTGCTCATAGTGTGCCTTCTGTGTTGATGACACTCATTTCACTGAGAGTTTCCTAGCTGATGGCTGGGCGTTCCTTTTGTGTGTGTTTTGATCCAATAAATCTGTTTCAGAATAATGATGTTTCCAAAAACAAGTTAAATTATTTAAGAGACTACAATGTCTCCATGTGAAAAGGTTCTCATGAACCATGAAATTTCCTTTGTTGCATTATTTAGTATAGTTAGAAATGTCAGGTTACTGCTTACAGAGTTATGGGTGCTAAGAGTGGCATTTGCAGAATAATATTTGCCAGAGTTCATGTCAGGATTGCTGTCAGTGCTTTGGGCAAAGACTTATTTGCATCAATGTGACAAGTCTTTGTAATAGAGAACACAGTGTTTTTGCTCTGTTTTAAATAGCAACATGGGGGAGGGAGCATTGTCTCACCAATCAGTCAAGAGAATTGTTTTAGGAATAGTGGGCAGACTCAATACAATGTCTTATTAAACATATCAAAAGTGCCATGGGAGGGGGAAGAGGTTTAATTCTTCTTTTTCATTCATACTAATCTCCAAGTCCACATCCAATACAGAGTTAAGCATACTGACAGTGCAATCCTACAGTTCAATGGGGCTTACTCCCAGGTAACTGTGTTTAGGAGGCCCAGTAATACAAATGGGTTTAAAAATGCATTCTCTTTGTTTTGGATTATGGCTTCTATTAGCATTTAGGAGATAATAAATTAATGATTAATAAAATTTTAACTTCCTCATATAATCTGATTACTACTTATTCATTTATTATTTATATTTATAAAGTGTTATTCAAGGTTCCAGGGAACTGAACACGTGTAACAAAAGCCATAGAGCAATTAATTTAAACATCATTAAAGTTGTATTAGATCAGCAAAAAAGAATTCATAACAATTCATTCACTGAGTTCCCATAAAGTCCCATTGAATAACTAGGTATCTCGTGAAGAAAACTTATGAGAAACTGGTGGATAAGTTTCAGCACAGATTGGGCTGCAAGACTTGGGTAGGCAACTAATTATTTTGAACTTCAATATCTATGGTTGGACTGTGGAGTAATTATGAAACTGTAACACCAATTTTCAAAACAGGATCCAGAGGAAACCCTGGAAATTACAGGCCAGTTAGATTAATTCCTGCCCCAGGAAAACTGGTGGAAAGTATTGCTAAGGATTAAATAACAAAGCATATAGAAGAAGCCATGCTGAAGCAGAGCCAGCATGGCTTCTGCAAGACCAAGTTGTGTCTTAATTTCACATATACACTCATGGGGTCTGAAGTGGTGGTGACTTACCAGAAATGAGACCTAGTGGATAGTTCAATGAAGATGTCAATGCAGCATGTGGCAGCTGTGAAAAAAGCAAATTCCATCTTAGGGATCATTAGAAAATATTTGGAAAGTAAACTGCTGATATCATAACACCTTTAATATATCCATGGTTCAATTGCATTTGGAATGTGTACAATTCCTAGTTGCCACACTAAACAAGATATTGTAGTGTTCAAAAAGTAACTCCCCTATGAGAAAAGGTTGCCACATTTGAGACTTTTTAGTTTAGAAAAAAGGTGAGTAAGAGGTAACATGATAGAAAATAATAAAATAATACATGGTATGGGAAAAGTAGAACTCGGGGACATTCAATGAAGCTGAATGCAGGATGATTCAGGATAGATAAAAGAAAGTACGTCTTTGCACATTCTTCACTATGGAACTCATCCTCACAGGAGGTCATGATGGCCATTGTCTTGGATGATGATAAAAGAGGGTTGCATGAATTCATGGACAGTAAGGCTGCTAGTGGCTACCAGCTACTCCAAATACTGCATCGTGCTTTGAGAGGAAGTTAATTCAGCCTCTATGGAGGCAACAGCTCAACTTGAAAGAGCAGGAGTACTTTCTGGTGTTCTAAAAAAAAGTGTGGCTTGTCTGTAAAACCTCCCGCCATGTAATCTCAGCAAGTGTCTTTCTGTATCTTGTACCTAAAAACAAAGCAAAAACAAAATACCTGGTCCTTTTTGATTTGGTTTCTTTTGGTCATGCAAAAAAAGGCGTGCGTGTTTTCTTCCCAATTTCTAGATCTGAAGGCTTGCTGTCTCTAGATGTGAAGGGTTCCCCAGTGTGCCAGTGTGGTGTAGTGGTTAAGAGCGGTAGTCTCGTAATCTGGGGAACTGGGTTCGCGTCTCCGCTCCTCCACATGCAGCTGCTGGGTGACCTCGGGCCAGTCACACTTCTTTGAAGTCTCTCAGCCCCACTCACCTCACAGAGTGTTTGTTGTGGGGGAGGAAGGGAAAGGAGAATGTTAGCCGCTTTGAGACTCCTGAAGGGGAGTGAAAGGCGGGATATCAAATCCAAACTCTTCTTCTTCTTCTTCTTCCCTCTCATGGTGGAAGAGTCCATACACAAAGTTGGTGCCCTTATGTATACGGAATACAGTGGAGGTGAAAACTGTATACTGACTTTAAATAACTTAAATAACTGTTTCATTAAAGATGCATATGATAGACTGTTTATTTTTTTTAAAAAAAAGGGAAGGGAGGGTAGCCTTGTGCTCATGTCCTACTTATGGGTTTTCTATGGTCATCTGGTTAACCACTGTGAGAAGACTAGATGGGTCATTGGCCTGATCCATTGGCCTGTCTTTTCTTAGTATATTCTTAACTCTCTCTCTCTCTCTCTCTCTCTCTCTCTCTCTCTCTCTCTCTCTCTTTCTCTCTCTTTTCAAATATCCATTCTGTTTAAAGAATTCTATGATTAAAATCAATCTGAATGGGTGGTGATTTGTATTTTAGTTCAAGGGCAACTACATACTATTTAACTAAGGTATGAGAAAACAACAAATCAGATCAAATTAGGCTGGGTGGGGGTGGAACAGGCTCCCAGGCTGATTCCACACCAAGCTAGTTCATGCCTACAAGAAATTTATTAAGGAGCTAAATGATTCTGAAAACAAATCAGTTGTTGACATGCATTTCTTTTCTGGCTTCACTAAGATGTAGGCTTATACACCCTCATTACCCGGAGGACTAGTTTTGCAATAATGTAGATGTGGATTCACCTTAAAATGTTCGAGCAAATTTGCAACCAGCTGGAAGCAATGTAGCGGATGTAGCATCCACACTCTGAAGTGCATCCTGTCAATAGATATTCCCTGTTGTTTCTGATCAATGAGTGTACTTGCTTAGCATGTGGATCTGCTTAGCTGGAACCTGTACAGTTTGCCACTTCATTGTCTTCTACTGATTGTGTATGAACTCACTAGAAGCTCAGTTAATGATGACTCAAACTTTATTCTTGTTGAGGTATGGGGGGCTGCACACAGCAGGAACTAACTTCTCCAGCCAGGCCACACCTCTGAGTCCGCTTTCCAGAAGTTAGCCTATTGCATCATAGCTATTTCTCTTAAAGGGTCCAGGTGCTTGATAATTAGTTGATAATGCACACATTACAGTCACTACAGTGGTGGCTGGTGCCCTTTGGGACTGGTAGGGCAGAAGGCATACAGCCCAACAATAGATAGAGCCAGATCCAATGACACAGAGCCAATTCCTTCTAGCTTGGCCCCCATCCTCTTCCTCCTCTATCTGGAGTTCTGCAAGGGCAACACTGAGACTACAAAGCTGACAGGAAGTACCATCCCCTGGACTGGTTGTTAGAAAGTGCCCAAACAGTGTCAATAGTATCCATATCAATGACTTAAATCTATGGTTTATAGCGTGATTTATTCTTCTTCTTGAAATTTACAAGAGAAATGAGATGAGATTAAATGAACTATTTTCACTTTTCATTTTTCATTTTTCATTTTTATTAAAAAAAATGCTGTCATAAAATATATAGGGCAGGCAGCCAACACTTCCTCTGTTCACATAAGGAAAGTTTCACTCATGGATGGAGCCCTTCTGTAAGCACAACCCACATTCTGTGAAAGGAAGCTGCTTTCATGCAAAGTGCCAGAATACTGAATGATACCCACCACTAATAAAATTAATTAAGTAAAAAATAAAATTGGACAAAAATAAAGAAAATAATTACAAATCTCACATCTGCAAACCTATTAACACCACACACAAAAAACACAACCCCACCACCCTCTAGAATAGTAAGAATTTACCTAGCATATGGCAGGTGTAGAATATCATAGGTATAAAACATGTTTAAACTGTGAGGTGTAGGAAGGGCCGCTCACCTGCAGTGATGTCAAGGCACTTTGCCATAAACTGTTGTAATGTAATGACAGTATTGTATGATTTTCAGAGGGATAGCCATGTGAGTCTCTTGCAACAAAAGCAATCCAAGTGTCTTGTCTTATCATTGGAGATTGTTGATTTGTTCAAGATTGTCACATTTGTGGATCGAGGGCCCGACCCCCGCTATGTGAAATAAACTCACAAGGACACGTGATATAAGGTTAATGGGCAAGAAAAGGCCACAACTTTATTGATTACAGCAGTGAAAAGGTATTGGCTTAGGCATTGGATGACTATAGGAGGTGGGTTTATTCAACAGTAGGTGGAGCCTGTTGATGCTAATCCAACTATAGGCTCACCCCCTGATGTCACCGAGGGTCGTGCCATGGCCTCCCGCCAAGCAGGCATCGGACGGAATGCACGACCGCCAGATTCCTTTAACGGAATAACCCACGGTAGATAGCATAGGCGATGGCCACACCTAGCCCTTGACACACATGAATCCAATGCCTAACCTACCCACCAATACCACAAAAGTTGTGACGATTGCTACGAGGTAGGCGAAAAAACCAAAAAGCCTAATGCCAAATGGAAAAATTCCTACCAGGCCCCCCAGACAACCGGGGCGACCAACCTAAGGTCCATAGCAAGGCCAAAAAACCTAGACCCTGAGCTAAATGGGAGTGGAGGGTGGGTGACTCGCTGCAGGACGACGACGACTGAGGAGGAGGCGGAGCTGGAGCCGCAGCATTAAGCTGCTAAACACGCCCCCGGAGACACCTGGTTGGCTGCCTCCGGTGGGCGTGGGCACCAGCCAGGTGAGGAGGGGCGGGGGCTAAGGCCCCCGGCCAGGGGCGGAGCTCGGGCTCCCGCCCACAACCACTCCCCTCTCTTCCAGGGAGGAGAGTCTTTGTGGATCGAGGGCCCGACCCCCGCTATGTGAAATAAACTCACAAGGACACGTGATATAAGGTTAATGGGCAAGAAAAGGCCACAACTTTATTGATTACAGCAGTGAAAAGGTATTGGCTTAGGCATTGGATGACTATAGGAGGTGGGTTTATTCAACAGTAGGTGGAGCCTGTTGATGCTAATCCAACTATAGGCTCACCCCCTGATGTCACCGAGGGTCGTGCCATGGCCTCCCGCCAAGCAGGCATCGGACGGAATGCACGACCGCCAGATTCCTTTAACGGAATAACCCACGGTAGATAGCATAGGCGATGGCCACACCTAGCCCTTGACACACATGAATCCAATGCCTAACCGCCACCCGAGCCGCAAAGGGGCTCGCCGCCAATACCCTCACAGCTGCAACCAATCCCTAATGCTACTAATGACGCTGTCCAACCAGATGTCATTCCCAATGTCTGTTAGATGAACTCAGTCATTCCGGTACATGGCTTGTTCGCCGATCCGGATAAATGACTTGGCCATACATAAAGCGTACACAACGGGCTACCGCCCGGTTCAAGAGTTTCCTGGTTTTTTCAATGGCCATACAGCTCTGCGCACCGCGCCAAGAAGGAGGACCAGAACACCATTGTTCTGGGGTACCAGGCCGCGATCGCCTCCAAGTCTCTCTTTATATTCCACAACAAGTCCACGCTTCTCCTATTAGCAAGGTCATTCTCTGACAAGTGAATGATAAGGATGTCAGGAGGGCCAAACGTGGCTACTCTGTCAATCCGCAATGGTATAAGCTCTTCCCAACGCATGCCGCGTCTCGAAAACCAGGAAACTCGCATCCCAGGTGGCAAACCAAAATGATGGGTAAGGCCGCAGCTGACCGCCCGAACGCGGGCCCAATGGACTATACTCTGGCCACAAATCCACACACTTCACATGGGAACAGCTGAGGACGAAAGGAAAAGGGGAAAACGGGTAAGTAGATTCAACATAGCGGAGGATATACTAGCGGATATACCCTTTATAAGCATTGGATTTCCATCGGCCCATTTCTTTAAACTTGTCCGCAGGCGAGCCCAAGCGCGCAGCAGTTGAGGCAGCGCCGTCCTAAAGGAGTGGGCAGCACAATCCCGGGAAGCTAAACCGCAAGCATCAATAGCTTTGCGGAGTACCCTTGTGAATTGGTGTCTCAATAAGGGGGACCCGTCTTCGTGAATCAAAAGCGGACCTTGGCCAGGCGGTCTGAGGCAAAGATACCGCCTAGTGTCCTTTACCGGGCATGGGCCCTGCTCCCCCAGACGCTGTGAGTTTAAGAAGGACACCCCTACCGGCCTGATCAGTTTTGGATTGACATTTCCGTACCATCATGCTCGTCTCGGACAGCTGCACGTCTTCCATAAGGAGGCCACGCATTAAACCATTTGTGCCACCTTCAACTACAACCTCGCCCACTCTTAGGGCGGCAAAAAAGCGATGGCATATGCCGAGGAAAAGAGGCGGGCCTCAAACCGGGACCAACAGATTGACCTAAGGTTTTTTTGTTTTGTTTTGTTTTGTTTTTGCGTATTTGAGAGAGCAACCCGTAAGAAATTGGCATACGGCCCTCGGCCGGTAGTAACCTGCCCCAGCCTTCGATAGCTCTGCGGATCAGGAAGTCACTGCATGGATCGGAGGAGAATGTGGCCTTAGCGAAGAAGCTAATGGCAGCTACATGTATTTTTAAGGTTTTAGGCGCACGTCCTAAGTCATCGAGGTGTGAAAGGTATTGCAGAACGTAGTCAGTGGTGGGCGACACGTTAGGCGAAAGCCCAGATGTCCCAGACCTGAAGCCCAAGAAATCGCACCAGGCCTCCTTGTAAAACCTGAGGGTGGAGGGTGCGACAGACGCTAATACTCCCTTAATCACTTTGCGTCTCCAACGTTCCACAGGTGCTCCGGAAAGGGTTCGGGCAACAGCTGTGCTCGAGGTGCCAGCGACCGGAAGTGAGACATAACCGCAGGAGGGAGGAGACCCTCTCAGACCGGGATGACTGCCTCGCTAGAATGTTCACCACTGCCAGGTTGTTGGTTCTGAAGCACACTCTGCGATTTTGGAACTCCTCCGTCCAGATATGCACGGCCACTACTATTGGAAAAAACTCGAGAAAAGTGAGATCCCGCGTGATGCCCTTGCTCTGCCACCCCGTTGGCCAATGTTGGGCGCATCATCGACCCTTGAAATACAAGCCAAATCCCAGAGAGCCTGCTGCATCCAATTGGACCTGAAAATCTGAGGACAAGTTAAGGACATCCTGCCATAGGGACACTCCATTATAGTGTTCCCAAAAATGTCGCCCAAACCTCCAGGTCGGCCTTAACTGTCTTTGAAAGACGGACTCTGTGGTGTGGGTGCTTGAGACCCACCGAGAGCCTGGCTAGGCGGGCACAGAAAGGGCGTCCAGGGGAAAGCCCTCTACAAGCAAAATTGAAACGGCCTAACAGGGGTTGTATCTGTCTGATTGTATCTGTCTGAAATGGCCTAACAGGGATTGTATCTTTCCTAAGTGTGAGGGTAGCATGAATTAATTCCTTAAGGGTGTCAATCTTCTCTTCCGGTAAGCGGAATGATTGGGCAACTGTATCCAGCTCAATACCCAAATATGTGAGGCACGTAGTCGGACCTTCCATTTTTTCCGGCTGCTAGGGGAACACCCTGGTCCTAAAAAGGCCCCAAGCAGAGAGGCGCATTCCCCAGTGTTTGGTTTCCCCACGAAAAGAAGTGTGTGACCCCATTGGCGTTAGTTCGGAATTGTAGAGCCCAATCCAAGAAGGTGCTAAATGATTCAAATGCCGAGCAAGCTACTGAGCAGCCCATTGGCATAGCCTTGTCAATGTAATACTTCTCTTGGAATTTGAAACCCAGCAGCCAAAAGTCCTTGGGCAAAAGGCGAAAAGCCGATTCTATATCACTTCAATTGAGCAAATTGGTCAAGCAGGCCAGGCACTGTTTAGAACCGCCAGCCTGTGTCTTTCCCTTTTAACTTAAGCCTTTATTACCAGAGGACACTTTAGCCCAGCCGGCCTAGTTCCATATTGATTAAACCGACCACACTTGGAAAGAAATCAGATTCAAACCACTAATCCCTAATGGCAAATGAAACTGGGATCAATTGTTTATTATTTATGTATTTTAAAAGGGGTCCTCTAGTCCAGCCCCCTACAGGGCAGGAATCTTTTCCCCAATGTGGGGCTCGAACCCACAACTGTGAGATTAAGAGCCTGATGCTCTACTAACTGAGTTAACCCAGCTGCTTCAAATCTATAACAACTCAATAATGGACAGAGTTGTATTACCTTTCCCCCCAAAAAAAGGACGTGAAAGATACTAAACAAACACCGGCCTTTATGAACAAATAACCCAAATCACTTACCATGAATTAATGTATTCAAGTAAACTGTGCTGGGCGTAAGGCAACAAAATTGCAATGAAATAATTAAATTATTATTATTATTATTATTATTATTATTATTATTATTATTAATGAATTCAATTTATTCTATTCTATTCTATTTATTTATTGTTTGTTTGTTTGTTTATTTATTTATTTATTTTTGGTGTGCAGTCAACTGCGTTCGGTTCAATAGACTTGCCCCTAATGACTACGCCCAACTTCGGAAATAAATTGTAGAAAACAAGCTAATTAAAATGACCGTGCCAACATCAATTAATGAATGTATTAGATTAGCTTTGGTTAGTGATTGCTTTGAATTGCAATGAAATAATGCACCAAGCAACACTTGTGCTGTGCTCAGCTATACCCAGACCAGTGTAACTTCAGTGCAATAAAGCCAAAAAGTACAGAAAAGCTGTGAGAACTCACGAAGACAAGGTTCCTAGTTCAAATATACAATCCCCCCCCACTGGTCACGAGGTTACTATAAAGGGGCACGCCGCCTTTTACTAATATACCCAAAAACTTAAATAAGCTGTATGAAACGTCAGTTGGCTACTATGAAATGATAGATGTATGAGCAGCCACTTGGTTTCCGAAGCACTATATAAATCTTGCCGCAAAGTAACAAACCGAGGAGTGGATGCTGCGAAAAGTAACTGGGACCTAGTCCGGACTGGCTCTGCCCTGGTGCTTACACCCACCCTTGTTGGTTGAGAGTCACCAGAGAGTGCAACCGAGGTGCCGGGAAGGTCATCCCACTGAGAAGGAGGAGGGCTCTCTGGAACAACCTGAGAATAGGCTCCACTCTCTGGATTGTATCAGGAATGGCATCAGCGGATGGGGGTGGGCTGGGCTTTTGATCGGGAAAACGTTGCTCATAATCATCCATAATTGACCTAAATGCCTTGAGAAAATGGGAAATGGGCTTTTGGTTATAATTCCTTCTACGTAGCCCCCCGTGATGGATTTCCCGTCGCATTTCCAGTCGCATTACGTGCTGTTTCTGATGCGTGCTTTCTTTAGGGCACCATGAGCTATGTTGTGCTGTGATAAAGTGTAGTTGTTATTTAACGAGTTGGGTTGTTATTTAATATTTATTTATTTATTTTACTTTTTTGTTATTTTATTATTTATTTTATTATTATTCATTAATATTTATTACTTATTATTGTTATTTATCATTATTAATATTTATTTATTACTTTTGTTATTATTATTTGTTCTATTATTTATTTATTTTATTATTACTATCGTTAAAATGATCAATATTCTTACCAGCAATCAATTAATCACTTGATTGTAATGTTAATATGTAATTACTGTACAACCAATAGCGTCCACAGCAAGGTAGATGAATTCAATATTAAACAATTGTTATTAGTTCCTCAAGTAACCCCCAATGAAATTGTATCTATAACTTAGTTTTAATATTACTGTTATAAATAGCTCGCCGCCACTGGAGGCATGTGCTGGTACTGCACCCGTGCGCTTCCTCTTGGGCGCCATGAGCTGCTCTGTGCACTAGTAAAATGCGCCTACTATTTATTTCGTCACTAATTATTTTATTTTATTTTAAATTTAATTTTCATTTATTTATTTATTTATTTATCTATATTTTTAATATTAATTATTATAATTTTTTATTTTTTATAATTATAATTACTTATTATTATTATTTATTATTATTTATTTTTCAAATTTATTTTATTTTATTTTATTATTGTTGTGGTTATTTTTAATTAGTATTAATATCACCAATCAATTAATAGCTTGACTGTAATTAAATGTCAGTATACAATTATTGTGCATCAATAAAGTTCAAAGCACGGTTGATGAATTAATTATTAATCAATAGTATCTCAATTAATAGCCAATGTATTTATAGCGCTCAGCTACATATTAGCACCTGGCTCCAAGGAACAATCCCATACACAAAGCAACCCCAACTGCAGTCAAACAGAATTAGAAGATAATTGCCTACAATAAAAAGTTGCCCCTTTTAAATGATAGGCAAATCTAGGTGCAAAGCATTGCCAAGTAATCAAACAGAATTGAAAATAACTGCTTACAAGGGGATGCTCAGAAGCTGCAGCCAAATTAAGAGAAAAGGAAATCAATAAGATTCCAGGCCCACACCAGCGGCCCTCTGAAAAGGAGGGGTGAGGTTGCTCTTAAGGGGAAACTTACACCAAACAAAAGAAACTTTGCCAAACAAAGAAAGTGAATTTTTTACCCACAAGGTCGGCTCAAGACCATTTGATGGAAATAAAGGTGCTTAAATAGACAAAAGACTGTAATTGGTCAAACTGCTGGTTAGTTAAACTGACAATGCAACTAGAGCTGCTGAACTGCCCAGTGCTTAAAGACAATGCCTCACAATCTGCCGGCCACTCAAAGAACAATCAAGCCTGCCCAGCATTTGAAAAAACCTGTCTGGTAACTGTGATGACTCAGGCAAGAAGCAAAGGGTAATCCAAAGATGCCTTATTTTTTATTTATCTATTTTTTAAGGTTAATGTGATGTATCTCTTTCCTGAAAGGGTGGGGGGTGTAGGGAGGGAGGAGGGGTGGAGGGAGGAGAAGGAAAGCGTGGGGGGGAGTTTGGAGGGAGGAGGGGTGGAGGGAGTAAAATGCGGATGCATGGCAAGGAAGAAGTTTGAAGAAAAGGAAAATAGCTGTCCTTTACAGTGAGCCAAAATGAAGTGGAAATATAAACCGTGAGTTAACCTGGACTTTTTAGTAAGGTACTATAAGCCAAAACCTTTTTGTTGTTGTTGTTGTTTAAAAGCAGTTTTCTTTAGGGAGCCTGTACTGGCAAATGCAGCCAATGACAAGAACCAGGCAAAGGCACACCTTCAAAGGTTCTAAACGTATAAACATGCAGTGCTGAGGAATGGTTCCCTGATCATAAACCCTGAATTGTCCACCCCAAGCCCTGCCTTATTTCTTCCCCCAAACATCAAGCAAAGGGGGGGGGTGGCTTAGAGAAACCAAGAGGGGTGAGGTTTAAGTGCACAATGTATTCCAAGCCCCAGCAGCCTTTAAATTTTACAGTGGGCTCCCGATTTAAGTGGTACCAATGGAAGGGATGGCAGGGTAAATTAAACCCACGCTAGAAGAGTAATAATCAATAAATGGCAGGCACAAACACATGCTGCAAACACACACACATGACTTAAAATTGGAGAGGAGCCCTGAGGATCATTTAGTCCAACCCAAGCAGTGCAGAAATATTTAGCTGTCCCATACAGGTTCTCAAGGACAATGGAGGGGGGAAAACACATAAGCACCCTGGCCAACAAATTAAATGTAAGGCAAACCCACTCAGTCACCCAGACCAGCCATGCAATTGGACAGGCAAGGGCAATAGAGGGGAAAACATACAAGCATCCTGGCCAAAATGGAAGGAAAGCGAGGAGACGAGGGAGAAAGAAAGATGGAGCCACACTCACACTCAGACCTCGCTGGGGGCACGTGCTGGGCACAAACAAATCAAGCACCAGGAGTGGGGGGGAATAGAAGGTTAAATGTAGGTTTTTACACGGAAAAGAGAACACAGCAAGGCAAACCTGGATGCCTGGGTTTTTAAAAGCAGTAAAGCAATGAGCGCACGCAAGCCTCTTAAAGTTAAAAGGCATGCAAGGAATCAGACCCCCCCCCCGACTCCAAACCTCATGGCTCTTCTCTGTGATGACTCTCCTAGCTGATGACTCGCTGCAGGACGACGACGACTGAGGAGGAGGCGGAGCTGGAGCCGCAGCATTAAGCTGCTAAACACGCCCCCCGGAGACACCTGGTTGGCTGCCTCCGGTGGGCGTGGGCACCAGCCAGGTGAGGAGGGGCGGGGGCTAAGGCCCCCGGCCAGGGGCGGAGCTCGGGCTCCCGCCCACAACCACTCCCCTCTCTTCCAGGGAGGAGAGTCTTTATCATACCATAAGCCTTCATGGACTCAAGTCCACTTCATCAGATGCACAAGGCAAACTCTGAGTTGGCAGATAAAGAAAAGAGGGGGGAAAACAACAGTAAAGTGAGATTTAAATAGTAATGAGCTGCAAAAATTATAGTGAGTGATAATTAGAGCTTAAATATATGTAAAATAGGCAAAACCTTAACCTTTTACAGTAGCAAAAGGTGATAATTGCTGCGATTATTGTATCAATTCCTGTAGAGGGGCAGTGATCCTTTTCAAGAGACAGTCATACATAACATCAATATCTGGGTAAGCTAATTGATACGTGTAGTGGGATAAAAATCCTGTGTATTGATTAAACCCACAAGTGATGGCATTAAACTTCATGTTTTCATGATTCTCATGACACTTACATTTGTCATAAAAGAAAAAAATAACATTTAACAGAGGACTCCTGTACACAAGTAAGTTCTTCTGAGTTCAATGGTGCTTACTCCTAGGTAAGTGAATATAAAACTGTAGTTTCAAAGTGGTGCCTTTCAACAAGCCCCTGGCTTTAACAAACTTGCACTAATATCTATAGTTATAGAAAGAGATATATAGTACTGAAAAATTCTTAATGAGTACATTCCTGATCAATCACTTATACAAGCAGCTGGCCTGCACTGGAGTTCTTTTGAATGATGTGTCAGTTTGATAGATCCTGGGGTTTGATTTTCATTGGAGACATTAAAAATACAATCCTAGTTGATCTGAACTCTGGTTTTCATGTATCCAACTCTGTGTTCAGCCTGATTGAAGAAAAAGTAAGCGGATAGAGAGATCAGAAAGATCTAAGAGAAAATAATATATTATTCAACCATGCCCTAAGATGGTTAGTATACTATAAATTAAGAAAAATACATTTTAATATCCCTTGGTTCCTTTCAATGCAGAAATCTTGAAGAAGTTCTTTTTTCCTCTTGCCCTCATTTTCCATTTCCATTTCTCCTGTGGTTTTAATTAAGTTTCCATTTGTGAATATGTCTTGCTTTTATTTATTTTTTTATGTTTTTCAGTGATAAGAGCTTGCAGCCATCTTTCCCAGAATTCTCTTCTTCTAGGTTTTTGATGCTGGCAGTACCACCAAAGACAGACATTATACACACACACACACACACACACACACACACGAGTGACTGATTTCTAAATCCAAGAAAGAGGGTAATCTTTCTAATTAAATTCAAACTAATGATGATTATGTAACCAGCAAGATTTTTTTCACCCACTGGAAGTTTTGAGAGTGGTTTGAACCTGTCAGCTTTTGCTCAACTTAAAACATAAAAACACCTTTTGTGCACCAAAGCACCTTGAGTTGTTGACAAATAGTGACAGAAGCAAACTTTAGGGGAATGTATGAGCTAAATTATCTCATATTAATTGCAACTTTAGTAGAATTATTCATAGACATATTCAGTAATATATGTAAAATTCTTTCCTTTTAAAGGTAATTATCTTTTTCAGCATAAATTCAGACCATATTTCAACACTTGACAGGTTTTGTTAAATCACTTGCTGATAACTTGACAAAAGGACTTGCTTATGACCATTTGGATGAAACTATTGTATTTTTGCAGAATTTTTGAATACCATCACTCTTGAGGCACATCACTCAGACTACTGAGGCAGTTTGACAGTTTGGACAGGCCATTACAGTGGTTTAAATTTTATTTCTGGAAGATTCTTAAAGACATGGACAAGTTATGCTACCTTAGAAGCTCAAATTCCACTGAGCTCAGCTTTTGATCTCAGGTCATCATTAGTTAATGCAAATAACCCATGGCAAGCTCTTTCATATTAACATTAAACAAGAAACTTTTGAAGTGTTTCTTTTTCATGCCGTTCGTTATGTATAACAATATTGGACACTTCAACAGACATGAAGTGAATTATTGAAAATAGTTTCTCAATAACTCAATCAATAATTAAGATATACGATAATTAATGTATACACGGTATTTGTTTGATTAAAAGCGAGCCAGCGGTAGCCTGCTGTAAAATAAAGTTGTTTGTGAGTGTGTGTGCATCTGTGTGTGTAGAAAAGAAAGTGGAGAAAGAAGGAGGTATTGTAAATTCTCTCTGTTCTTTTCTCCTTTGAAATGTTAATAAGAATGCAAGAAAGAAGAAAGTGGGAATGAGCTGGAGCAAATAGGGCAAGAAATTATTCACAACTCTATCAGCAGGTTTGCAACCAAATTGGGAGTCCAGGTATACACCAAATTTGCTTCATAAATATTTATAGTACTGACACTTCCACAATGGTAGTCAGTGTTGGGGGTGGGGGGAGAATCTCCACCATATGCTGACATCAAGTATGAACTTTTTATCACTGACTACAGTAGGGAAAACATTTGGATCATTATGAATAACTTTTGAATCTGAAATTAACTATTCAAACTGAACTATTCAAACTGAAGTAAGAGCAGCCCTGCTGGATTAGGTGAAGAGCCCATTTAGTTCTCAGAGTGGCCAACAGGATGCCCCCAGCAGAAACCTGAGTGCAATAATGCCTACAGCTCCAGTGATTCCCAGCAACTGATACTTGGAGATAGAACATAGCCATTGTGACTAGCAGCCGCTGATAAATTTATCCTCCATGAATTTGTATTAACACAGTCTTCAAGCCATCCAGTTTGGTGGCCATCACTACATCTTGCATAAGTGAATTCATAGTTTAACTATTCCTTGTGTGAATTACCTATATCATTTCCCAGAATGCTTTTAAAACCTTACAGGTCCACCACATATGGTAGAAGGTGCCTTCCTTTTGCTTACATTTCCAGCAGATACTTGCTCTTGCCTTATACATTTTTGCAAGCTTACTAGTAGTCAAATACCACCAGTACATCATTTTGATATAATTTTCTTTCAGCGTACAACATGCTGAGAATTTCACCACCGCCCAAGCCTCCCTTACCTGGATTGTGCAGCGGTGCCTGGCAGCAACAATGGCAGATTCTGGTGAGATCTTGTGAGATCTCACAGAGCTCTTGCAAGATCTTACAGAGCTCATGAGATCTTGTGAGATTTCAGGAAGATCTCACAAGATCTCGCTAGACTAATACTGCTCTTAAACCAACTAGATTTAATAGGATTATGCATAGGGTTTCTATGTTGGATTGCAGCTAGCACTGTCGGCAGGGTAAGGTCCTGGCACTTACATGACCTCCCACTACTGACATTGCTGGTGCTGGCAGGGTTGAGTAAGGTTGGCAAACACACCAGTGCAGTCAAACTGGTTCTCATGCCAGTGTGTTCACAACACATCAACCTCACCTCCTTCCTCCTCTACCTTCTTGTAAGCCACATGATGTCAGCGTTGGGAGATATGCTAAGTGCCTCCCCCCACCAAATGCTACTGGTTGCGGGTTGCCTATGATTTTAAAAGATTCCACCTTCTGCCCAAGTAGTGTTTTCAAGCAGCCATTGTAGCTGTGCTTTTAACAGCAGCTCGACATGCAGACATAGGGTAATATTCAATTAAATAATTGCATGAGTGGACCACAATGGGACTTTCCTCCCTCTCTTCTGCCTGTGACCCCCCTAAATGCTTTGTACGGGTTCCCCCAAACCCAGATTCGGGGACAGTGCAGGGTTGGAAGAGAGGAAGGAAAGGCCCATTGCAGAAGTGGAAGTTGCTCTGCTCATGAACTTATTCTGCCAAATACTGCCGATAATCCTGATCTCAAAGGTTGTCCAGAACAGGCCAGGCAGTCTTGTTGACTTTTTCCAGACTAATTGGCAGCAAGATTCTGCTGCCAAAATAGGGCAGGCCATCGGCCTGGGCAGGCCAGGTCTTCCTCTTATATACCTGCTGGGATTGACAAGGCATATGACCCTCACCTGAATCTCATTTAACTCTTTGGGGGGGATTAGCATCAGACGTCATGTGCATGGAAGTTGCCATATCAATTAACCAACTAGGGTTACTGTTAATAGCACCAGTTTTCCTATAACTTGATATTGCTGGATAGTTCTGATGAACTGCAAAAGCATTTTTAGCTTGCTTTCTGTTGCCACCCTGGAACTTTTCTTTATTAGTGCCACTTTGTTTTGTACGATTCCTTGCAAATGAAGGAAAGCAACTTTTCTCCTTGTATATGTTGATAATATGTTTTTGGTTACTGAGCAAAAACAAGAGTGTACAGAAACAAGATTGGGTGCAGGCCTGGCCAGGACATAGGTGTGACGCACCTGTGACAAAGTTGACCTGTGTGTTTGTTTGCTTGCTTGCTTGCTTGCTTGATTAACAGCTTTTGGGAACTTCAAGGTCCCTGCTCTCCCTTCTTATGGTCTTTAAATTGGACCTGGAGACTCCAATAGAGAGCATTCCATGGCAAGAAGGAGGGAAAGTGGGCACTGTGGCGATCACACAGGGTCCCCAGACATTTGACGGTCTATTGATCCCTGTGCCACCACTATGATCACTTTCCCGCTGCCACCAACCCATTTCTCTCGGGTACACACAGAGTCCAGACAGTTGTTAACATTAAATCAAATAAGCAAGTTTATTTTATAAGCCTTAACAAGTTTATGGTTTCAGATAATTTTTCTTGTCAGTTTCTTAATCTTAGTTTCTATACCGGCTTATACCTTTCCTAATAACTGCTAACCAATTATCCCAACTCTCTATCTGACTCCTCCTATCAGTTTCTCTCACTCTCTGACAACACAACTCGACCAACCCACAGACTTATCCTCCCTCTTCCTTCTCCAGCTCCCAACTCTCAACTAACTTTTCAACCACTCCAACTTTAACTCTAACTCCTCCCCTTGGGTTCCCACTGGCCAATCACATCACACTCATTTAACCCGTTCCTTATGACCCACCTAGGAGGGCAAACGCCACAGGCACCCTCTCAAATGACAAGGCAGGAGCTACATGGAGCAGGGCCTTTTCACTGGTGGTGCCCATTGTATGGTTCGCTCTTTCCAGACCTGCTCTGTTTTGGCCTGTATTTTGGAGCTTTATAATCTAGGAAGTCTTTGGAATAACAGGTTAACAAGTCTTATCAGGCACTGACGTATGAGCGGATTTTATTTGCTGTTATTCTGGGTTCCTGGTGCACCAGCATTTACACCGGCGTAATAGAATTGGCCAGGACGAAAGAAGGGATACAATTTATGAGCTTTCTCCCTTATCTGCACAGCAGGGGATGTTCAGACAACAGTGCAAAGGCTGACTGCAAATGCTGTGTCCCACAACTGTTCTAAAGGCTCTAAAGGTAAACAACTATTTCCTTTTTTAAAAGCCAACAACTTTGGGGTCCCCTCCCTAAAAAAAGGTCTACAACTCTGGGCAACCTAGGATGGATCTTTGCACCCCGGCGCCGCATATGCTTAGTAGCATCCGCATTACTGTTGTCACACATGAAAAGTCTTTTCTGTTCCTTTGGAATGTCGGTACCTACAATTCGTAATAAAAGGCTTCTGGGTTTGTTTGTTTGTACAAAAGCTATCCTAAACATGTTTTTCACTCCATAAGACGCACCTAGTTTTTATAATAATAATAATAATAATATTAGAGGAGGAATAATTTTTAGAGGAGGAAAACAAGAAAAAAAATATTCTGAAATGAAACAGTGGATGTATGATTTTTGTGGTTCATGCTGTGGTTACAGACATGCTATGTGATTTGACGGTGAGTTTGGGGTAGCCCAATGCAAAAATCCTGAGGATCCATGTGGATCTGTGCTTTGTAACCATGTTTCCGCACCACTGCGGCCCCACGAAACAGTGGATGCATGGGGGGTTTTTGGTGCAGGCTGTAGCCATGGACATGCTATGTGATCTGATGGTGAATTTGAGGTGACCCAGTGCAACTGCCGACTCAGCAGCTTTGTTTCAACACCCCCTTCCCTCTTGTTTGCCTTAGTGTCTTTTCCTTAGCTGGAGCAGTTTTTTTGCTCCTCCTTTTCTTCTAATCTCTCTCCTCATTGCTTTAATCTTCCTGTCTTCTCTCCTTGCAAGTTTGCTGTCTTTACCTCCCCCCTCCCAGGCAGCCTCCTTTATCGCTAGAAGTCCCTTATCTCCCCGTCCAATCGCTTGCTGATCAGCTGATCAGCGGCTTTGTTTCAACACCCCCATCCCTCCTTCTAAAAAAAAAGCATGATCTGCTTTTTGCCCCTGGGCAATTTGGCCCCAGGGACCACGTATTCGCTCCATAAGACGCACAGACATTTCCCCTTACTTTTTATGAGGAAAAAATATACGGCACTATATTTTGTATTTTGTACATCCCAGACCTATCAACATTCATTTTCATTGGAGCTCCCCCAGTTTTATTCTTAATAGAGGGAGACAATGCATAATTTTATACACTTTTATCATATCCCTTCTTACTCACCTTTTCTCAAAATTAAAGGTCACATATAAGAGTTGCCTTTAATGAGGGTATATGATGGGAGGAGAATCAAAAGTATGTTAATGGAATCACCACAGATGTTTTGATAATGCACACATTTACCCAACATGGAAGAAAAAGCAGGACTATGGCAACCAACCAAATATTTAAGATCTGTACACCTCTTTCCCCTTCCCCCAGATGTTTTCCTTTTCATTGCAAGATCAAAAAGGGAAGAAGGTTCTTGACAGTGCTCAGAGATTTGTGCATGAAGATGTACACCCACAGCCAGCTCTTTCTGGTGTTGTGTTAAAAGCAAGGCCAGAAGACATGCTTGCACTCCCACCACCACACACTGCGTATATAAATGGAACGGGTACATCTGAACACCCCTATTATGGTCAGAAATCCAAAGATCTTCTCAGATCTTTCCATACATCCAAAATAACTTTGGAGTTGTGCTTCTTGAACATCTTCCCCATACATGGCAAAAGACTTGAAATTGGATGAAGTTGCAAGGAGCGATTTGTGGTCAGGAATAAGAATGTGCTGTTCAAAGAAGCCCCATGGCTAGTCTAAAATGGGTATCTGGATGAAGGCCTGTCTCTGTGTTTACTTATTCTTCCTCATCTCCATTCATGATGGAGTGATTTCTTCACTCATAGTGCAGATTTCTTAATCCTTTGAAATATACTCTAAGATCCTGGATCATAGAATCATACAACTGTAGAGTTAGAAGAGACCCTGAGGATCATCTAGTCCAACCTCCTGCAATGCAGGAATATGCCACTGCCCCATATAGGAATCGAACCTGCAACCTTGGTACTATGCATTATAGACCTGTGAAACTTTAGGGCCTGCTTTGAAACGTGCATGTTGTGCTTTGAAGCCCACACATTGTAAGACTGACATCTCTCACTCACTCAGTCTCATACAAGGATTGAACCTGCAATCTTGGCACCACACTATAGTGAGCTGAGCTATCCAGGCACAGGATTAGAGTCAACCACAGTCAACAAATATATTCTTATTGATTTCAGGCACTTGTTCTCTTTATATACTTTTTCCAAGACAGAAGGCAAAATGGTCAGCTGGTAAAGGGCTTTTGCCTATGGCATTGGTCATGTGTCCGCAGCAGAAATGAGGGAGGAGCAACATGAGCACTATGTTAGCTGCATGCCCCAGAATGCTGCTCATTACTGCTAAGCCATGCTTAAGTGCAAACCAGACTACAGAATCTTCCCTGGGAGCTGATAATATGTGCAGGTTCTAAATTTGAACCCTGGCACTGCCTATAGCAAGTATTAACCTAGTTCTGCTTCTGTGTGACACTCAATATAAAATAGTGCTATGGCTAATTATGAAACTGTATTTAGCTTATGTGTGAATGGTCTCCGTTAACATTTAGAGATCAGAAAATTAGAGGAAAGTATTGTAGCAGTCACATTTAAAAGGCCTCCCACATAATTTTAGCTGTAATTATATTAGGTAAATGATTTAAATGACAATATGAAAAGATTCATGTCTAGAAATGAGTAAACTTCAGAAAAGTTTTATACACGAACAATTATGCAAAGTTCAAGATAATTATACTTGCCTATCCATAATTAAATAAAAGAGTGAACATTTCAAAAGACAATTAAAGCAGAAGTTAAATGATGAACTTGAAAATAACTTTGCCCTAATTATTAGTACAATCACTTTTTAATTGATAGCACTTATAATGCAATAGATTTTACTTATCAGGTTTTATTAACATAATAAAGAACTATATCCCTATGCATAGCCAGGAAACTAAATTGCTGCCATTACATTTAAGCTTTACATTGACAAATAGGATGGGCTATGTATTACACTAAGCCATATATTAAGTATTCTGGCTATTACCTGGAATTAGAGGTCTGTGTATTATCAGATCTAAATTTATTTTTGAAAGCCCTATTCAAGGGGACAAGGTTGTGCAAGAGAGAAAAGGGGTGGGAAGAAGACACTGAATATCAGAGAAAAGCCATTCAGAATAGCATCCATCAGCAGCCGTACTAAATATATTCATTTCAGCAAAGTCGTCCAAAGTATTGTTAAGGGAAGCTAATAAATAAGAGGTTGGGTATTTAGCTCCTAGTACACAAGAGCACGAGCGTACGTATGCATGTATAAATACTATTACTATAGTGTTGTTGTTTTTAATTCCATTTTTCAGACATCAATTTAAAAAGGAGAGGGAGAAGGAGGGAGAAGTCCAACTTCCATCAGGTGTACAAACTAAAGGGACAAGGCACAAATAAATCTATAGTGCTCTAAAGAGGAGTGAAAGTCTGGATTTCATTGTACTGAAAATGGAAATATTTGGCAGTGCCTTTCATCTTGATATAGGATAAACTATTCTGGCAGTTCCTTTCATCCTGATATTGGGGAAGAGGGGAATCAAGGTATGAAAACACTACACTCCCACACACACAAAATCTTACAGCTATAGAAGTGTCCAAATAATCATATTTATGAAGTTGTCAGTATTTGTGTATCCAAACAGAAAGGTTGTATTCATTTCCAAATCAAGGGCAGGATCCTTCCCAAATGCACATGCAGGAGGTAATCCACACAGGGCCCTTTAATGCTTTCTTCCCATACCAGCCCATAGCTGAACATGAATAGAACATGCAAATCTACTCCTGCTTAGGGGTATGTTGAGCATTGGATCACTCCAAGTGATATGAACACAGCTTTCAGAACATTGCAGGGTGTGCGAAAGTATGGGTTCAATCCAAAGATTGCTATGTGCAAGCAGAAAGCATTTCCTCACCTGCATGTGGAAGTAACCAATTTCTCTCACTCTGACTACAGCCCCCTACACTACAATGCGGTGTCCCCTGATTCTCTGGCTGGAGAAAGAAGAGGGAGCCAAGAGCAAAATTGGTGGCATCCTTGCTGTTCATGTGTGCAACTGCCTTCCACATGTGCGCACACAGAGAGGTTTGGATTGGAGCCATCATGTTGTCCATGTCCAGCTATTTAATGGATTGAGCATGTCCTGTTGAGTGATCCAGCAGCCCTGCTCAGCATGCATAGATTACACTGGTCAACAACAAATTTGTTGTCTGCATTTTTTCAGTTGATTTAGGATGAATCTGATGTGCTGAATCCAAAAATCACATTGGTTTTGCTCAATCAGGTCAAGTTTTTGAGCTATGGCCCCATGTTATTTTTTGACATTTTTCTTCACATGTACGCTTGTGTGGAGCATTTTAGAAGAAGTTGGTGGGGGTAAAATGCCATGTTGAATAATTGTTTTGATTGGAAATGATTATTTTAATGAAAAGAAGTATTCAGGTCCGATAGTTCTGGGTGATTATGTCGAAAAGGGATCAGTTTGAAGTCATAAAACCTCAAAATCTTCCATAAATTGGTGCGGCAAAGCATAAAGTTGCTTACCATGCTTATTTTGGTATTAAACCTGGTGACCAGGATAAAGCTTGGGTGCCACACATGGTGTGCAAGGCATGCACCGAGACTCTACGTGGGTGGACCAATGGCAAGAGGAGTCTGAACTTTGGAATTCCCATGGTTTGGAGGGAGCCGACAAACCATGTCACTAACTGCTACTTCTGCGCTGTTGATGTGACTGGGATCAACAGAAAGAACCGGAGCAGCCTCAAGTATCCTGATCTTCAATCAGCACATTGTCCTGTAGCTCATTGTGATGAAATTCCAGTGTCTATCTTCGGAGAACTTCCTGACATTAGTGACGAAGATGCCTCCAGTGTTGAAGGACATGAAGAAGAAGAAGTGGTTCTTGAAGATGATGCTCCACATCCATTTTCCCAAAAGGAGTTGAATGATCTAGTTCGCGACCTCAGCTTGTCAAAGGACTCTGCCGAACTGTTGGCATCCAGATTGAAGGAAAAAAACCTCCTCTCTGACAGTGCTCGCATCAGCTTCTTCCGCAACAGGCATCAAGAGTACCTCTGTTTTTTCTCGGAAGAGAAGGACTTTGTGTACTGTGCAGATATTGCGCAGCTTCTGCTCAAGCTTGGAGTGCAACAGTATGAACCCAAAGATTGGAGACTGTTCATTGACAGCAGCAAGCGATCACTGAAATGTGTTCTGCTACACAACGGCAACCAGTTTGCCTCTATACCCCTGGCTCACTCGACTACACTGAAGGAGAACTATGAAGCGGTGAAGTATGTGCTGGAGAAAATTGGTTATGATCAGCATAAGTGGTTTATTTGTGTTGACCTGAAGATGGTGAACTTTTTGTTGGGACAACAGTCTGGCTTCACCAAGTACCCATGTTTTCTGTGCATGTGGGATAGTAGGGACCGTGCTCAGCATTACATGAAGAAGGACTGGCCTGTGCGGGAGGAATTGGTGCCTTGCAAAGAAAGGAACGTCATCAACGACCCTCTGGTGGACAGAGACAGAATACTCTTCCCACCGCTGCACATCAAGCTCGGCTTAATCAAGCAGTTCACCAAAGCTCTGGACAAGGATGGTGACTGCTTCACTTACTTGTGCCAGACTTTTCCAGGATTGACCATGGAGAAGTTGAAAGCTGGCATCTTTGACGGTCCTCAGATCCGTCAGCTCATCAGAGATCCAGAGTTCGGAAACTCAATGAATGAAGTGGAACTGGAAGTGTGGAAGGCATTTGTTCTGGTAGTGAAGAACTTTCTGGGCAACAATAAGGCCAGAAACTACGCAGAACTTGTCAACAACATGCTGACTGCTTTCAGAAACCTGGGCTGCAACATGAGCGTCAAGATGCACTACCTATTTTCACATATGGACCGGTTTCCTGAGAACCTGGGTTCAATGAGTGACGAGCAGGGGGAGAGATTCCACCAGGACATGAAAGAGATGGAGACCAAGTATCAGGGTCGCTGGGACGCAGTCATGATGGCTGACTACTGTTGGACTCTGAAGAGAGACCTCCTTGCCGCTGAGCATTCCAGGAGTTCCAAGAAACGGAAGTTCAAGCCCTGAAGTTTGAAAAATGGTGAAGCAACATGCAATTTACGTGTACTTAACTTTATCACTGCCCACCATTCAGTTTACAGTAATCGATGTTTCTATCAGGTAATCAATATATGTTGTTGGAAAAACATTTTTTTCTCTTAAAAACATATTTAGGATGATATGTGTTGACAAAAATCAGCTGATAATGCCACAAAAATGTAATCGATTTTGTCACAATATCTGATTTTTTTTCAAATCCACATAGCACAAAAACCTGACCTGATGGAGAGAAACGGATGCCATTTCCTGATTCAGCAGTGCAAAAATACCCTAAATCAGTTGTAGAAATCTAGACAACGTTCAAAAAGTAAAAAATTGTTGCCCAGTGTTATTCATAAACTGAGCAGGTGTAGCTTGCACACACAGTCCTGGGGAAATGTAGGATGAAAAAGGATAGGTCATGCCTAGGGTTGCAACACTTAAGTTGATTGGGAGGGCCGCACCTTGATGGTAGAGCCCATGCTTTGCATGCAAACGATCCCAGCTTCAGTCCTTATATGGCATCCTTATTCACTTGACTGCAATTTGTTCTAAACATTTGGCTTTGCAATTTGCATTTAAATATTGCATATTTTGGATTGCTATAACCAGCTGTGGGATCTTATGGTGAAGAGTGCGTTAAAAAATTACATACAGCAGCAGCAGCATCCCTGGGGAGGACTGGGAATGATCACTGTTTAAAACCCTTGGGAGCAATGGGCAGTCCATATACGGTAGACAACAATGAGCTAAAGCAGGCATAGGCAAACTCCGGCCCTCCAGATGTTTGGGACTACAATTCCCATCATCCCTAGCTAACAGAACCAGTGGTCAGGGATGATGGGAATTGTAGGCTGGAGTTTGCCTATGCCTGAGCTAAATGGACCAACGGCATGACTCAGTATACATGTAATTGATTAAAAGTACATTCAAAAGCCACACCGATATCTATCTTACAATATGTATTTGTTCCTCTCTCATACACAAGGAGGGAAGCATAAGACAATGCCTAGTATGTGAAACAAGTTTCCATCCTGCAAAACCAAAGGTAAATAAGCTATTTAATCCAGAACTGTAGTCATATGCAGATTTGGTTGATTAATTAATCCATTAATAAAATTGATACAGATGATTACCTGAGATGTCTTTAATTGGGTGGCAGCCCTAATTGTATCTTATACTTTTACAGAGATAAATGATTACTTCTGAATATATAAACTGAGTATAACTATGCAGATGCGGAGAAAATGAAATCCTGGGAGTACCGGTATGCTGAGTTCTATAATGGGGCAGAGAGTGGGGAGAACAGAGACAAAAGAGGAGGAAGGTGACAACCATTATTGTCACATCCTGGCCTGGATGTAAGAAAGAAGGCAGGCAGGTAGCAGCCATCTGAGAGAACACTGAGGTTGATGGGGCAGTGCTCAATTTGCCCTAATGAACAAATGAGCAAATGGTGCCCACCCACATATCAGAGCAAATCGGACACCAGCAAATCATTTTGGCCTCTGAGGCAGAAAATCCCATAAGTACCTGGCCTTAAAAAGCAGCAATCCTAAATTAAATAAACAACAATTTGCTGCCTTTACATGACATCCAAAATGAGCAAGGTACAGCAGCTGCCAGTTGGTCTGGAAAATGGCTTTGGTGAATTTAGAACACTTGATAGTGGTAGAGCAATGGGGACTTTTTCCAGAATGTTCTCAATTCTATTCTTCATTTCTGCTAGCCTGAGGGGATGATCAGACCCAGGACCTTCCTTTTGGGTGCCAGAAAACTGACTTCAGATATATATTTTATGGCATCTTGCTTGGTGCACACTCATAATTATCAATATTCTTCGCAAGTGAAAAAGACAGAATCCCCACAGAAGTGCATTGCCATAAAAACAAATACCTGCAATATACTGTACAAAAGTACTGGGTGTAAATCCTCTTCCATTATACAGTTAAAAGTAAATGTTATTGTTCCTGAGTCTTGTATATTTCTGGGAAAGATTTTGATTACTAATACATCAAAGACACTTTGTAAAACTGAGATCCGTTATATTCTGATAAAGTTGCTGGCTGTGGCTGGAGAGTGATGCATGTGTAACCTTAAAGCAGTCAACGTTTTGGTGAGGCTCAGTGTCACTGAAATGAAAAATAATTGCTCACTGCTGGCTATAAATTAAATAAGTTTATTTTGCCAAGGGCAACACTTACCAGAATCTGTAAATAGCTAGTGAGTTAGAAATCACGTAAATTGTGACCCTAGCTAATTAAATTCTGCATCTAATGGAGTGAAATTTATTGACAGCTCACTAAAATGAATTAAGAGATGCAATAACTGCACTTTGTTGCATGTAATAAAATGTTGGGTGGGGGAGAAAAAGCCGTTAGAAGGTTATTATAAAATTGCTCTGGGCCAAGCCGTTAACATATAACACCCAATTACTATTCTTTAATCAGTGAAGACATTTCTGTTTATTGGAAAATAGCTTACTTTGGTTATTGTTTCTAATTTTTATCCCAATTTAAGAAATTGGACACTTATTAAATATTGAGACTGAGGAAGGCAATGGATTGGTGTCAAATTAATGGCATCCTTGTACCAATTCACATGGAATTAACTTGGCTTTCTATCAGCCTGGCATTTCCAGGTTATAATTTTACTCACAGTAGGGATGAATATATGTCATTTACATTAAACGTAGCTAATGATGACCCTGAATGTTAGGTCTCACTTCTACATAGAGGGGTCTGAGTTTGGTTTTATGATCAGCCATATTTATTATTTAAATTATATCTTAAGAGTTATGGCTCTTTAAAACATACTTACACAGAAAAAAACAGGATTTGTAAGCTTAGGCTTCTACCCTAACCTGTTCCATACGAGCAGTAAAGATTTTTGACAGTTTCACATATTATTCTCAGTTCAAAATGGACACGAACCAACACTTTCATCCTGGTCTTTCAGTCCTAATTCTGTTCCTCCCCAGGCAATCCTCTACCTCAGAAGCTTGGATCAGTGTCAGCGCTTAAGGGCCAAACTACACACCATTAGCAACAATGTCACTTACAATAGCAAGTGTGGGGGACTCCCTGGTCCTGAATGGTGTAACTGTGCCCCCCAAGGACCAGGTGTGTAGCCTTGGGGTCATTTTGGACTCACAGCTGTCTTTGGAGGCACATTCTGTGTCCAGGGCAGCTATCTACCAACTCCATCTGGTACGCCGGCTGAGACCCTACCTACCTGTGCACTGTCCTGCCAGAGTGGTACATGCTCTGATTAGCTCCTGCTTTGACTACTGCAATGCGCTTTCCATAGGGCTTTCTTTGAAGGTGATCCGGAAACTACAACTAATCCAGAATGCAGCTGCTAGACTGGTGACTGGGAGTGGCTGACGGGACCATATAACGTCAGTTCTAAAGGAGCCACACTGTCTCCCAGTACGTTTCTGAGCACAATTCAAAGTGCTGGTGCTGACCTTTAAAGACCTAGATGGCGTTTGTCCTATATATATTAAAGAACATCTTAAAAACATCTGAAGGCAACCTTGTTTAGGGAAGTTTTTAATGACTGATGTTTTAATGTATTTTTAAACTTTTATTGGAAGCCGCCCAGAGTGGCTAGGGAAACAGAACTGGTGGGGTAGAAATGATAAATCATCATCATCATCATCATCATCATCTCCACCAGTTCTGTGGTCCAGTTTGGAGAGCCTTCTAGCAGTTCCCTCACTGTGAGAAGTAAAGTTACAGGGAATGAGGCATAGGGCCTTCTTGGTAGTGGCACCTACCCTGTATAATGCCCTCCCATCAGATGTCAAACATAAACAACTACACAACTTTCCAAAGACATCTGAAGGCAGCCCTGTATCTGGAAGTTTTTAAAGTTGCCAAGATTAACAGACCAATAGTTGATAAACCCCACACTGACATATCAAGTTTGCCCTAGATGAATATCTTCCATACCAAATCTTCAATAGCCAGACACATTTCAACCCAGCAGTTTTCCTCAGTGGCATATGAACAAAATTTAACAAACAGGTTAAAAATGAATCTTTTGGCTAAAGGATAATTTGGCCATTAATCTGAAGGGGCAAAGATATGTCTAAGACACTGGCAGGAGAAGATTTTGAATTTTTGTACTTCATATGGATGAAAACTACAGTGCAAAATTGCATTGTAACCACTATTGCAGTAATAAAGCCAAAAGCTTCTCAATATTGTTTCCTTTCTGAGTTTTTTACATTATGATTTCAAACAGGAAGTTGAGCACACACATTCTTGGACTTTGCAAATATTATTTATCCCTCAATGTGCAGAAATGAAGCGATTAACTTGGGGCAGAGGCAATACACATTTCTTCTTCTGTTGCTTGAATGCATCTTCCAATACTCATATTTACACAGAAGTCTTTGAAACTTATTTTTTCACAATGAGATATTTCTTTGGTTGGAAATTTTGCTGCAGCTCTAATTAACTCTTGGGGTTTTTGTTGTTGTTGTGTTTATTTATTTATTTATTTACTTATTTTTAAAACCCCTACTGATAATTAAAGCCACAGTACCACATGCCAACTAAGGGAATGTGTGTGAATATTTCTCAAGGTTTTTCATGGTATTTAAGGAAATAATTTCCCCTTTGAATCATGTGTTCTGCCTTCCTTCACAGAGCATAGAAAGCGGTGCATAGGGAATATGTAAAGGTTCTTATTTTTACAAAGGTATCTTCTTATTCAAGGACGCTTTCCTTTCTGATTTTTCCTTGAAAGGGAAAGCAAAGAACATACAAGCCAACTGATCAAGGTCAGACTGCACAATCTCCTCTATGGCACATATCCATGTCAATATGGGGCTTGCACAGAACTTCCCAATGGACTGTGTCCTATAAGGAGCACTGCTTTTTAAACAGTAGCTACTAAGCTTTAATGTAAAAAAGTCAGAATGTTATATAAAAATGACTCCTAGTTTCGCCCATTGCCTTAAGAAGTTGTACAAAGCTGACAGAAACATGTCAGTAACTGGGTGATCCACTGGGAAATGTGTGGTCACTTTCAGTTGGAAATAATTCTTACACCCTTCTAAAGTTGGACACTTTCTTTTTTGTTCATCCAAGAGAAAGGAAGCTCTGCTAATTGAAGGTGACAGTTTGGAAGACCCAAGCTCAGGATGGCAGACCTAATAACTGGCAACAGAAAAAAACCGATCTTCAGCACACGTCTCAATGGGAAAGAAATTATGTCCACAAGAACAATTTATACAGCCTTGAATTAAGAGCCTAATTCCAATCATCTGACAGCAGTTTTACTCAAAGATTCTTTGGCTTTAATGGAGCGGTTTTAATGCTCCCTTCTCATATTACATGTAAGAGACACAGGTGCACTTTTCAAGAGTTTTACTTCCTTAAAAAGATCTGAGAAAACATAATGTTGAAACTGCAATACACTTGTCTATTTCTAAGATTAATGTATGCACTATAGATCCATCATTATATTTTTCACATATCTCTGTGCACAGATGCAACTCCTACAAGTGCACCTGTGTGATTTAAACTTTTACATCAATATGCATTACTTTCTTCAGCTACAGGGCTATGCAAAGTGATACATTCTGCCGCTGAATGATTCACTGCCCATAATGCAGGCAGATAAAAGTGTTTAATTAATGCTCAAAAGTATAGTGGGAACCTGATGTTGCTTAACCCTGCCAAAAGCACTTGATTATCTCACTGGGCAGAACACAAAGCTCGCATGTGTCATTGATAGCAATAAAGCATGAAAAGTTCAGAAATCTGCTAGCCACCAAAACAGGAAGTTGGGGAAGAAGGAATGATATTTTGCCTGTGGAAGAGATCTACCCATTAATCAAGGCTGCAGAGAAAAACAAGACTGGTGATCTCTGGCGACACAATGGTTTCCAAGAGTGATTTAATGTGGAATCAACACAGTCTAGGGAGTGGGAAAAACTGTGCAAAATGGGTATTCACAGAAAAAGAAAGTTTGTAACAGCATTGTCTTGCTTATTGGACCATTACTACAAAGTTCTCTCTAGTTAGGAACTCCCAGGTTTCAAACCATGCTCCTAATCACATGTTACATGAACTCATGAATCACACGTGACCATGTAACTACCAGTCTTTATTCTGGAACAACCTTTTTCAGCCTTTCTTCAGCCCAGTGACCACATTTCCTTGTGGGCAAGTATCTAAGGGCCTCAAGACAATGGTAAGTGGAGCCAGAGGCAAAAAGTGGGCAGGGCCAGAAGCAAAAATTGATGAAGCAACAGATGTGTCTATTTGCTGTTTGCTGTGGGCCACATTCCAGCCACATACACATTCCCCCCCCCACTCCAAGCCTGAGGTTCCCCATCCCTGATCTAAAGCTTGTTGCATGTCATGGAAGAAATTTCACTGTACTTTAATTAGTTGGAGTAGTGAGTAGAAACCACCGAGTCCCAACTGGGGGGTTAAGAATAGAAAAAAATTGTTTAGTTGAAGTCAGCATGTAGAACCGTGTTTTGCTTTAAAGCACCAAATGTAATGTTTACAGAACAGTAAAATGTTTAGTTGAAATAGATATTAACACATGCTACTCACACCCACATTGCAACACCTTCAGGATAACACATCACAATGACTTAAAAGCAGTAGCCCCCTTCATATGTAACATGCTGTATTATGCTGTCAAGTAGGGTTCAAATCATACAGAGCCTAAGCACACAGGCTTCCCTGCTCAAACTTATAATGGACACTGAGTACAAGACTGGGAAAACTCCATGGGACCAAAAAGTCGCACAACATGGTTGAGTTGCCTTCGTGCAGGAAAAGTGTGGTCTTATATCCTAGCAATTTGCTCATTCCAATGCTTTGGACCACAATCTAACAATACAACTTTCACTTGACTTGTGCCTAGATGCAAATCTTATTAGGTCTCTTCTCAATCACATTTTTCTTAAACTTGCCTGCCGGAAATTTCCTTTTACAAAACATTGCACCATATACCCATCATCTCTTTTTATGGATTTTATATCGCTGAGATTATCAAGTGAGTTTGTCTCCCTATCAACATGTATTTGTTGTTGATATTATTGACAGCTGATGCAAGACTTTGTCACTGACAGCTGATAAATGATGAAAGTGCAATAGGTGCAGTGACTGGCGGGTGGGTGGGTGGGAAACCTGGTTATCTTAAACTAATTACAAGCTGTTATGCTTCCCTCAGGGGTACAAATGATAGTCCTATAAATATTACGTTAAATGTCAATGTGTCAAGTGCAAGGTAGGCATGCTGATAGCATTAGTAGATAAAACAGGTGAACATGTCAGATTTTCCAATAGGAGATTAAAATTTAGCACCTAAAGAGATTCATAATGATAATAAATAACAATTCTTGCATAACATAGTTGGTAGGTAGTTTTCAAAATGGTATGAGCTTTCTTTGATGAATTTGTTCTCCACCCTGTTCTAAATATATATGGCAGCCATGAACTGTACATTTTAAGATTAAATTATGTATACTACGGTGCGTGAGAGTTTGTAGGCTAATCATGTTAGTCCTGGCTGTGCAGGATCCAAATTTACTTTATTCTTGGGTAAAATATAGGGCACCACTTGATAATTCTGAGAGATAAACTCCTTCATTTGCTGAACAGTTTTTTCCACTTCACAGAAGCCTAAAGGATCATAGCATGTGATTTTCCTGAATATGTAGATTGCCCTCAATCAGCAAGGGTGCCAACATCACTCACTAGATGCCCAGCTCCTAGAATACTTCTCTACTTAAAAATATGACCCTCATCACATGTTACTCATATAAAGCGGGGTCACGACATGACCGGGAGAAGTGGCACTGCACCACATGCCTGTGCATCAAGCACCGGCATCTGAAGAGATGGCCCTATACACAAGTAGCTGTTCACAGACATCTTCAGTTGTTCAGGCTCAACGTATGAACATTGGGGTATCAGATAGTTGGGGCATACCATCCTTGGTGGCATGACGCCACTCCCTGGTCATCACACTTTATGCTAGTTTATCTATATCTATTTTTCCTACTATAACTGCACACTGTCATATAACTCCCCACCAGCATCATACTGGCAAGTACAATCAACATTCTCGGCTAAATGAATGATCACCTGCTCCTCCGAGAGCAAGAAGGGAAGAACTGCTCTTTTCCAAGCACTCTGTGAAGCACTGAGACTCATTTCTAGACTGCTGTTTCTTTGCCTGCCTTGCCCCAATCTTCCACCTTGAGCTGTGTGTTGCACTGAGCCATGCCCTTTCTGCATGTGTTATTTTGTGCTTCGCTCTGCTGTTGCCATTGCAAGATACACAGTCTTTGATGCTGCTCTAGCCATTACTTTTATGATGAGATTTTTTGCCCTGGTGACTGAGGCACATGGGATAAAGTGTCCTTGACCTGCTAGTATCCAAATGAGACCGTATCCAAGTCTCATTTAAGCACCATGGTGTTACTATTGTTGTTATTTTTGTACTGTTTTGTTTCCACTCATGCATCCTAAATTTGGCACATGAAATATGAATTCCCCACTTCAGTTGTCTCCAGCTGCTCTTTTATTTCTTGAAAGGACCAATCTTTTTCTTTGGAAATACTCAAAAACACTGAAAATGCTTCACGCCACATCTTGCTGCTTTTTCTCTGCAGTAGCATAGGCATTTCACTCTCATTTTTCAAATGGCAAAGATCATTTCCTGTGGTCTTTCAGAGCCTACTTGTTGAGTATAATAGCACAAAACTATGAAATTTACAGGTCTCTAATAAGGCAAAGATATGGACATTTAAAAAAATCTCTTTCAGGACTACTGGTTCTTCTGCAGTAGTACTAATGCAGTCCCGTTGTCTGAGACGAGAGTGTCAGGGAGCCCATGGGTTGCAAACAGCCTGCGTAGTACCTGGATGGCTGCGGACGTAGAAGTGGACGGTACCAGTGCGACTTCCAGCCATTTGGTGTAGGAGTCCACCACTATGAAGAATGTTTTCCCCTGAAAGGGGCCAGCGAAGTCCACATGCAGGCGTGACCATGGTGCTCGGGCGGACTCCCAGGACTGGACTGGGGCCCTTGGGGGATCTGGGCAGGATTCCTGGCAGGCCTGGCAGTGTTTGACCCAGGCCTCTATCTCTCCGTCGATCCCCGGCCACCACACATAACTCCTGGCAAGGGCCTTCATTCTTACTACCCCTGGGTGTGTCTCGTGTAGGGCTGTGAGGACCCTTTTGCGGAGTGGCTGGGGAACAACGACCCTGCTTCCCCATAACAGGCACCCCTTGTGGGCCGACAGTTCATGTTTGTGGGTTGTGTAGCCGGCGAATTCTGGCGCGGGGCTATTGCTGGGCCATCCCCTCCACACCCAGTCCAGGACCCGGGAGATGACCCTATCTTTCTTGGAATGGTGTGTAACTTCTTGTGCCTGAATGGGGCGGTCGGGAAGCAGCTCCAGGCTCATAACTTCTTGTGAAGGTGCTGGGTCGGGGCCTGTTTCTGGTAGTGGTAGCCTGCTGAGAGCGTCCGCATGGCCCATCGCCTTCCCAGGGCGGTGAATCAGTGCATACTGGTAGCTGGCAAGGAAAATTGACCACCTGAGGACGCGAGGAGACAGCACTTGGGGGTCTGCTTTTCGGGGGCAAACAAGCCAAACAACGGCTTGTGGTCAGTCACCACGGTGAAGGGCCGCCCGTACAAGAAATCATGGAATTTTTTTACTCCCTTCACGATTGCCAGACCCTCCTTGTCGATTTGCGAGTAGTTCCGCTCGGTCGCGTTGAGTGTCTGGGAAAAGTATGCCACCGGTACCTCTCTTCCATCCGGGAGTTGGTGTCCCAGGACAGCGCCAATGCCATAGGGCGAGGCATCGCATGCTAGCACCACCGGCAGCCTCTCGTCGAAGTGTGCCAAGACCGAGTTTGAGACAAGCAAGTCCTTGACTGCCTGGAATGCGGCCTCCTGGCGCTGGCCCCACACCCAAGGGGCCTGCTTGTCCAGGAGTCTGTGAAGGGGCTCCGCTACCGCCGCCTTGTGGGGAAGGAAGGAATGGTAAAAGTTCAATAGTCCCAAGAAGGCCTGAAGTTCAGTCTTGTTCTTGGGCGCTGGGGCATCACAAATGGCCCGTACCTTGTCCCCAGTTGGGTGGACCCCTTCTGCGTCCACCATAAATCCCAGAAAGTCCACCTGAGGCACTCCTAGTAGACATTTTTCCCGCTTCACCTTGAGATCCGCCGTCTGGAAACGGTGCAGAACGGTGCGGAGGCGGTCCTCAAACTCCTCTGGTGTGGGCCCGGCAATCAACACATCATCGAAGAAGGGGGTGACACCAGGAATCCCTTTAAGGAGAGAGTCCATTAGATTCTGGAATATGCCTGGTGCCACGCTGACATCGAATTGCAGCCGCTTTACCCTGAACGCTCCTCTGTGCGTCACAATCGTCTGTGCCTCTGCTGTGGCCTCATCTACTGGCAGCTGTTGACATGCTTGGACCAAGTCCAGCTTGCCAAAAATTTTCGACCCAGCCAGGGTGGCAAGGACATGGCTGACCACTGGCACTGGGTATGCATGGGCCGTGAGGGCCTTGTTTATGGTACATTTGTAGTCTGCGCAGATGCGGACCGAACCATTAGGCTTGACGGGTGTGACGATTGGGGTTTCCCAGGGGGCATTAGGCACCGGCTCCAGCACTCCTTGCTCCATAAGTTGGTCCAATTCCTCGTCTATACGGGGTTTCAGGGCGAACGGGACTCGGCAGGCCTTGAGCCTGACCGGTCGTACTGCGGGGTCAAGCTGTAGAGCAATGGGGGGGCCCGTATACTGTCCCAATTTCCCATCGAAAACCCCCGGAAATTCCTTGCATATGGCGTCCACGTCCACTTGTAAGCTCGTGTGGTTCACCCCAGTGACGGCTAGCCCCAGTGGTCCAAACCATGCCAATCCCAGTAAGCTAATGTAGGGGTCCTTGACCACAAGCAAGTCCAGTTGCCATGTCCGCCCTCGGTATTGCACCCTGAAGGTCCCCACCCCCATTGTGGGGACCTTATGTTTCTGGAAGTCCCGGAGGGTGAATGGGGCCGGCCTGAGTTTGGGACCCCCAGTAGGACACAGTTTCCTTAAGGTCCTTGCCGAGATTATGGATAGAGTTGAACCCGTGTCAAGCTCCATGCGGCATGGGGCCCCCTCTATCTGTACGTCAACATAAATTTTCTCTACGTTGGGGTGGGGCAACTGGTATACCTGGAAGTCCGTGAGCTCTGTCGAGTTGCCTTGGTGCGTTGGGCCCCGGGACCTGGGGCTCTTGGATTGGTCATCTGATGCCTGGCGTCGGGTGGGCCGAGCCCGACACACCCGGGCGATGTGTCCCAATTTTCTGCACTGCCTGCACTCTGCGTTGCGGAAACGGCAGGTCCTCCTCTCGTGACTTTCTCCACAGCTTGCGCAGTTCCCTCCTTCTCGTCGAGGCAGCTGTGGTATGTGGGCTGCTTGAGTGCGCTGCTGTACTCGGTGCACCTCCTCCCTGTTGGATCCTGAGTCATCGGTGAGGTCTTCGTGGTGGACCCTCGGTTGGGACAGCTGGCTCGGCCGTGCCTCTTGCATCGACCTCTCGGCAGCTTCCATTGCCAGGGCTTCCTCCAGAGCGACCTGGAACGTTAGGTCCTTCTAAACGTAGAGGCGTCGTTGCAGCTTCTCATCCTTCAGGCCACCGACGAGGCGGTCACGAAGCATGTTCTCCAGCTCTGAGAAGTTGCAGAACCGGGCAGCTTGGCGGAGAGAGGTCACAAACCCAGTTATGGTTTCCCCAGGGGCTTGCCGCTTTGCGTAGAAGGCATTTCGACGAGCCACCACTGAGGGCTGTGGCGAAAAGTGCCCCATCAGCTGTTCCATTATTGTTTTGTATGGAACAGTAGCAACGTCTTCAGGCGCAAGCAGAGCCCGGGCGATTTCAAACGTCTCCTCTCCGCAGACGCTGAAGAATATTGCCCTCTTCTTGGCGTCTTCTTCATCGGTGACCCCTTTGGCTTCTAGGAGGAAGGTGAAATGGGAGGCGTAGGCTTCCCAGTCTCCAGATGCTGGGTTGAAGCTGCTGTTGGTTGCCATTCTGAGTTCCTTGTGTCCCGGAGCTGAAGCCTGGATACACGGTGCGAGGCAGCGGTGCGGCAGGTGGCGTTGCTGCGTTGTTGTGTGTGGCAGTCAGCTCAGCGGGATCCCACCTTCGTCGCCAGTGAAATATACTCAGAGTCGCAAAGTGATTTCATGCTCTTTATTCAGCTCATAGTGGTGAGGAGGAATGAATGAATGTCCCCTCAAAGTATCTGCTTTATATACATTATTTACACAATGGGCTGCACATGATTGGCTAATTCCGGAATTCTACTGTAAGCCAATCAGGTTGTGGATTCACTTCTATCTGGAGCATGATTGGGTGGTTCCTGCCAACCAATCATACTGCTGCATTGTTCTAGGACCAATCAGACTGCTGCATTCTGAATCCTATTGTTCTAGGACCAATCAGACTGCTGCAGTTTGGATCCTATTCAACTCAGTACATAACACGTACCTTTCATGTTTTGATTATCAAGAGATAGCTGGAGAAGAAATTTGAAACCATGGTGCAGATTTATAGATCTGAGAGTCAAGGGAAGCTTAGAGATCATTAGTTTGACATCCTGCAAATCAGAATATTCCCCATTTTCCCCAGACTATTAAACTGTGTTGACAAAACCCTCAGTACTGAAAAGAGATGAGCTTCCTTACAGCAGAATAAACACTTGCAAGGTTTCATTACAAGACAAAATTAGCAATCACTCAAAGCAATGCATTTAGAAGTTAGCACAACACTACAGCAGTGCCATCACAAAAGATAATCAGATACAGAGAAGATCTTCAAAGGAGTTGGGGTATGGGATTCTTATCACATGAAAAATGATGATTATGAGTCATCGGCATATAAAAGAAAGACTTGTCCTGTTCTATTGATCTTAAACGATTTATTTCAAGCTTAAGAGTTTTGCTTATATTAACAGTACTAGGGTAGGGAGACTGATGGAATAGAAGTACAGTGGTACCTTGGTTTACAAACTTAATCCATTCTGGAATTCCGTTCTTAAACCAAAGCGTTCTTAAACCAAGGTGTGCTTTCCCATAGCAGCGGGGGACTCAATTTACACTCAGTAGGAAGTGGAACATGTTCTTCTTCCAAGGCAGTGTTCACACCACTTCCGGGTTTGCAGCGTCCTTAATCCAAGTTGTTCATAAACTAAGCTGTTCTTAAACCAAGGTACCACTGTACGGGGATAGTTGTTTTCCTCTGTTTTTCCATGTTGGTGAGTTTGAAGCATATAAACAGGAAAACTATTAACCAGGAAGGGAGCACAGTTGAGTGGTAGAGCGCATGCTTTTCATATAGAAGAATCAGGTCCCGATATCTCAAAAGAAAAGCAGCTCACAATGCAAGGCTGGTAAACATAATTCCTTGAGATTTTGAAGGACTGCTGCTAGTCAGAGTACTAGAGGAACCAACTATCTGTCTCATTGCCAGCTTCATGTGTACACTTGACCAGTTTAACATTCATGACTTCCCCTGAAGCATCCAGATAACTCCACATACGTGAAGTTGGCAGCCATCTCTAAAACAACTCTCAGCTCCTTTGCAACGCTCTGTTGAAAAAGCCAGTGGTTCACCATCAATTTTCTTTCACGCAAGTGTCTTTAAACTTATCCAAAACTATTAATTGCATCTGGGTGGATCAGACAGCCTTCAGATGTCTGCTAGCTAGCTTTGCAGTCCTGTGATTCCACAACTGCTGTTAGTTAGCCATCGTGCTTCATCTTAAAAAGGGCTTTTTTCCATCTTTGACTTGACATGAATGATAGTTCCATAAATAAAATTAGATCATGCTGGTAAGGTCAGTTATCAGAGGAGGAAATGCCAGCCTCTCTCTCAGCCTCCATGATAACCTTTCTTGATAATGCATGGGATGAAAGAGCTGTGCACTCAATTAGCTATACGTGTTCTATTCTTAGTACAGTATCAATGTGCTGCAAACCTTTACACTCAAAAGAACAGATCTGTGATACTCTGAACAGCAGCTGTTATTGTTCTATTACATTAAATACAAGACATAAAAGAGGAAGAATCAGCATTTATATCTTATAATGTGAGTACTGATCACCGGCATCTGTTTAGCTTGCTTGTTTGGATCAAAATAACATTTTAGAAGACCTTCTGAGGAGAGCAAATTCACTTCTTGCCCTTAACACAGGCACATAACAAGTGGTGTATCTCTATGCATGTGTAATAGCACAGTGCAAGTCATGAAAGATGAAGCCACTGGCTACAGGGGCACTTCAAAATATACCAGCCAAGTATTTAAAAACCAGTGCTACGGAATAAACCAAGCCCTCCATGGCAACAAGATAAAAGAGTTTGATGAGGTGGACAGCTGGCAGCATATTAAAATACATGCCACCTGCTCCCAGAATGCCTTTCGGGAATGACACTATATAGCATTGTTCCAGGAAGGTTTTCTGGAAGAAAGTAAGGGTGGTTGGCAGACAGCTGCCCCGATGTGCTCTCTTGTTGCAGCAGAGGGAGAGGGCTTTGTAAAAGTGAAGGCAAACATCATAATAGTGAAACTTAGGGATGGGGAAGAAATTGAGTTCAGCAGCCTAATTCACACTTTTCAAAGCAGCCTAATTCATACTTTTCAAAGCACAGCCATCCTTAAAAAATCACATTTCTCCAGATTTCTAGCTAGACCTCCAGATTCCTAGCTAGTTCCACGGCTGGACCACTGTGGCCCCCTTCTCATACATTCTAACAGGCTACCCTTGCCCAGGCGTCAATTTACTGCCATCTTGAGGAAGGTCATCACAGCATGTGTTGGTATCCGTTTACTTCTCTGGCCACTCATTCTGTATTGGGGCTGTGACTTCTGCAGCAGCCAGGGGCCTGGATCCTGATTGCATTAAGGCCATGGGCCACTGGCGTTCCACAGTGTACAGAGCATACATATGTCCACCTAGGATATCAGTCCCTTACACAGTCCTCTTAAATTTCTTTCAGGTACTACTCGCAGACAGGTTTAGGTCCTTGGCCACAGTATCATCCATTGCACAAGTGTGCACGCTACCTCTACATGCTGGGGAGGGTATCTGGGCCTTTCTAGCAAGGCCAACTTCTTCTGGATAGGTCGGCGGGCATGCGGTAGAATGCGCTTCTGCCTACACTCCAAAGAGCTAGCGCCAGTCACAGCCCACCCGATGCCCTGATCCTCCAACTGGGCAAGAATGACCTTGTCAAGCATAAAAGTGCGGACTTGACTCTGGCGGCAATTGCCGACCCATAACAACTGTGGTCTGAGTATCCATCTATGAGCATCTTCTGGTCAGAGCTCTTCGCACATTGTCAGAGGTGTGGTGCGCTGAGACCAACACATCTTAACTATGCCCTTGTGAAGATCAACAGGGCCTTGCAATGTCTTCAGGGTTCTGTAATTTGATACCAGGACATCAAGTCTGATATGCCTGAGCTATTTCACCCTGATGGTGACCATTTCTCCCCTTTGGGGAAAGAGCATTGGTTAATAGACCTGAAAAATGGTGGTTCCAGCTGTAGGCAGTCTCCGGTGGCAGTTTAGGCCTTGGGCGGAATTCTGTAGTCTTTCATCTAGTTAGGGTGCGGTGAAGCGGTGACTCACCCACTCCCTGTTCTCTGCACCAGCAACAACAGGATACCCCGCTAGAGGGGTCTGGAGGGAAGTCTCTGTCCAAAGAGTCCGTTGCACAGGGCTAGCGGGCCATAGAGCTTCCTTCAGCGTTTGGGGCCCATCCGTGTAAACCTGCATTTTGCAATGGATTCACCCCCGAACAGACCCTGTCATGCCTCAGTTCCCTAGCAGGGGGCTGAGAGGGATCCCCAGTGTCTATGCCAAGGCTTCCTACATCTGAAATTAATAAAGTTGTGGCCATTTTAAATCCCAGACAGTTGTTGTGTCCATTCATTTACTCATTTAGCTGTCAGGTACACCAGGCAGGGCAACTCTGTGGCTAGGCACATAATGCACTGAAATACAATTTGCCCTTTAAGGGTAAAGGAAGATGTGGTAATTTCTGCATGCACTGTCTTGTCATTATTTCATCTTTTGAAAGTTCAGACTGCAAATCCTACCTCCCAGGCCCTAAATCAGAAAATGAAAACATGCTGAGTCTATCTCTGTATATATGTGGTTCAGAACCTTACCATATCTATTTTGGCATTTTAAAAATGTATTCCTCGCATCTCTCTATAAATAAACTCACATTAGCTTACAAAAATACATACACCCGATAAAAGCAGTTCAATGCATTAAAATCAATGCCACTTCAGTGTATTATAGTCAAGAGCAGAACAAAGCAATTCTACATGAAAACAGGGAGACAATAATCTTAACCCATATTTAAAACTCAGCCTTAGCTCGAGAGAAGGCCAACTGTATCTCTCTAGGGAATTCCACAAGCCGGATGCCACAACAGAAGAATAATAATAAAGCCCATCCGCATCCATATTACCATCTGAATCCTTTGAATATTTCACATGCTTTACACATGTAAATTAAACAAAAAATCAGTAGATTCAAGCACATAAAACAGGTTTCAAGCTTCTGGGCCAGGGAAAACCATGACTTTACAACTTAGCTCTGGGTAGTAAAGTAGTAGCAGCAGGAAAAGAACAAAGTGGCGAGTTTCTGCTGTGAGTACCTCACACATTCACGTTTAGCCATGGTTTGGCTTAACATTTCACACAAGCTGGGCTACTGGCAGAATTAATTATAATTCCTAAGTCTAGATTTGTACGGCAGCACTTGGAACCGAGTACACCTAAAGTTTACTTGTGAAATTAACACAGAATATAGATTTCATCACAGTGTCTGGCAGAAGAACAAAGTTATTCTTTCCTGCTAAACCTGAATGAATAAAACCCCAAAAGAACACCCAGGTAATAAAATCTGACAAATTGACAATGGGAGAAAATTTATCATAAAAAAAATCTAATAATGCCTGCTAGCACTTTTTAATCACAGCTACTGAACTGTTGCATCCTGAGGAACACCGCTTGTTTTAATTATTTATTGGGAAGTGATGGTTTATTTGGAAGAAAATGCAATTACATCGTGACACTTTAATCACTATCAGTTTGTTTTGTTCCCTTGCCACTGCTAAGAGGAAGGTTACCTTCCTATGGAAATTCTGACATTTCTATAATTGGTTTTGTGAATCTTCCCAGAGACTGTAAAATATCCATATTATTAAATTTGTGCACAAAGTGGAGTTAAGATATTATTAAGATTGATGGCTAATAATGCTGAAATTCTGCACCCCAAGCTTTGATTAAGTTTTCTTTTCTCTTTAAAGGGCTGCACAGTTGACCAGATAATAAACACAGTATATTCTTCCAGTCAGCAACTCACATTCTGTGGAGTCTGCACACTCAATCTGTCTCTCCTTCCCCTTTCTGCCCAAGGGGTCACAAACCAAGAGTCCAAACAATTCTATGAACCTTTTCAAGGATTTTCAGCACCTAATCACATTCACAAGCTACCTTAGATGTGACTTTGCATTTAATATGCTTTTAAAAAATGCCATTTGCCTCAACAAAGGGAAGTTTCCTAATTAATGGGGTCAGATGAAGCATTGGGAGTAGAACTCCAGAAAATACATTTTATGAAGCTGACATTTGTTTTGATTCCATTGGCACTCTTATGGGTGGGGTTCCCCCTAAACCAAAGACTAGTTTGTGAAGAAGGATTTTCCTCAGACCACAGCATCAGCAGGTGAACCAAAAAGAGAAAGATCTGAGGCAAGGAGGAAATAGTAAGGATTTTAAAAACCTTTGTTTAAGTTTCCTGCCACGGATATTCAAAGGACAGAGGTATTTCTTCTAGGAATTCAACTGTCTGTGTGTCTTAACCTCGTTATGTACTTGTACAGTAAATGCAAATTGTCGTTTTGGTTGCAGATTTCCCCCATAATTTGGGTCTTCCTTCACTGAAGATGGGGCTAGCTCCAGCTTCAAAGGAGCCCCTCAGCCAAGTGCCTTCTGGTTGGCTTCCCTGCTTCAGTGCCTTCCCAGGGCAGATTTGCCTAGTGGCAGCACCAGACAATAACAGCTGATCTCTGATGAGTCTGAGAAGTCAACATTCAAAAGTTTTCCCAAGCCCACTCACTCAGTGTTCATTGGGACACCATAAAAAGACACACATTTCTGTCAGAGTGCCAGGCATCTCACACATTGATGCAGAGTCAAACCCACTATTGCCAAATTCCAACATATGGTAATGGAATTCCTCCCTCTACATAATTATCAAAGAAGTCCTTTCCCTTCATCCCAGGGCTTTTGTATTCAACAGCTAGACATCAGAAGCCAAGACAGCAACTGGATATAATCTTGCCCCTCCATTTCCCCTCGTATCTTAGTTAAATAAAGGTTGACTTATTTTTGCACTCTTCAGTCCAGCTGAGGGGCTCCTTACCAGCAGCAAAACAACATACCAAGTAAAATATTGTCTTTCTTTTTTCAAAATGAAAGCTGAGAATTAAAATTTAGAAAAGAGGTGTGTGTGTGTGTGCCTTTCAGGCAGAAAGACAATGGATTAAGCGTGTTCTTGCTCCAACCAACTGTTCCGTTCAAAATCCACTCTTTGTTCCATGAAATTTCACAGCTTCGCTTTGTAATACACAACTGAGCTGACTTAGATATTCAAGAAAAGTCCAGTGTTCTCAAAAGCACAGTTGTGCTGCTTTTGACTATAGGCCATTGCTATACAACTATGCCTCTACATTAAATCCTTTGAAATCAGAAGGTAACCGTTTGCATCTTGGATTTCAGCCATTTGGTTCGCAAACCAACAATACAAAAATGCTGAGACCCCTAAAAAGCCACCCAAAGCTGGGCTGTTGAAATAATTTACATAAATTACCTTCCACCATTATTAAAATGGCAATAATTTGAAGTGAAAGATGTTCTTGACCAAATTATCCTCTGAACCTCATAAACAACTAGCTTTTTGCCCTTGGAGTTTATCAGTGCTGTGGGAGACATTTATTGCCTCTTATTTGCTGTCCTTTTGCCAAAGCATACCAAGGTTAATGCAGTTATTCAACACCTTTAATGCAGCCAAGACTGCATTACACTGGGGTGGGAGGGACTGGAAATATTAGACTAGGGAGAAATGCATGGCCCTGCTTTTTCCTTTTTTAAAACAAGCAGCCAACTGCTACAAAAAAAGACATTTTGCTGCTGGAGAAAGAGCAGCGAATGGCACCCCCGCTCCCCTCGCCCAAGTCAAAGTACATGATACCCAAAACTAGTCAAGTTATTTCAGCACCTCAGGCAGAAAATCCAACAACTACTTCTCTCATGCACTAGCCGTAAAAACAACAACAAATTAGATAACTAACCATTTGCTATCCTTTCCTGAGAGCCCCAAACAGCTTTTCAGACTATCTCACTGTAGCTAATGGTAGGGCTGGCCCTGGCAAGAGCAAATTCCTTTCAGATATTCTGGATCGTAATAGTTATTCACAGTGCTATTTTTCTAGAAAAAGAGGAGTCAGAACTCACCATGAAGGCCTCCCTTGTTCTCTTACAATGACAATGCTGCCCACATGAGATGTGCTGGAACTGACTTCCAGTGAGTTCCAGCTGGAAAAAGCGCTGGTTATTCGTAGGTAAACACTCTTAATTCAATGTTGGGAAAGTTCAGCAATTACGAGTATAGAAAATTCATGTAAAAATACTTCATCCCAGAGGCACGGAAGACCAAGGTATCTAGAAAACAAGTCTTTTTGTCACTTTAATAGCTAACTGAGCCTGTAATGATAAAATATTCTGTATATGTTGTTGGCTGATTGGTTTGGGAAATTTTCTTAAATTGGGCCAGACAAATTCTGGGGCTGTGCACATTCTTTCCCACTGCAAGGCTAAAGTTATATAGGGATGATAGTGTTCACCAACACTAATATAATAGGGCACCGAATTTTAGCGTTGCAGAGGGTGCCACTGAAATTTTAGAGCACAAAGCGTACCACAGAGGCTAGTGGTTATGTCCCATTTTCTAACATTCCTTTCGCACTTCAGTACCTGTTGTGTTATGGAATTGTGAGTTTTTGACCAATGTACCAGCACTGAATTTCATTCACACCAGTAAGGGTAGTGTGACACAACAACAAACATCAATGGATAATGTCAGTACTCCTCCCTCTACACACTTTCTGCCTTTGCATGCTTTGTTATCCCATGATTCCCTCGTGAAAACAGCAAGAAAGAACTACATGCTGGTATACCACCCCAAATTTTGTCATTTTACTCCCACGATTCTTCAGGTTGAAGGTGCTGTAAATTGATTTTTTTCTGGAATCAGATACTGAAGAAATGAATACTAAACATGCACTATATTCCATTAGTTTTCCAGAAGTGGCTTTTATGTCATGTGAAAGCTCAAATATAATGCTGAAATTGTCTGTCAGGGAAATGCAACCTAAGTAGCTTTGTAGCTGATCAGTGTTTGGATAGGAGATTTTCCATTAACCATTATATGCTCAAATTAAATAAATATCAGTACTGAAACAGTATTGTTACACAAATACTTAGCCTATATTTTAGTTATAGCCTTTGTTCTTTGCTCTTTGGCAAGATCCAAGAGGTGAATAGATACTGCGCAAGAGTTACACTTATGAATTGCACTCTGTATGGTTCTTTCCCTCTCTCTCTTTACATTGTGAAATCAATCACATGAAAATGCTTTCCTGTACTTCTCTATCCACCCAACAGCTTTTGCTTTTTTTTACACTCTGCCATCATTTTTACATGTAGTAATGCATACTTTCAAATCTGCATTTCTGCTAATTTCTCTCATTAGGGGAAAAAATATTCATTATACTATTGAACGCTTGTGGAACCAATTACAACGGCTTGGTTTTTGTTATGTCTAAGCCAGCAGTTTAATGGAGTGACATAGCAATGCTTGCAAAACTGACATCCTGCATAATAAAAGGAAAACAAATCTTTTGTTGGATGTAAATCGCTAGATCTAATTCTAGCAAATAGTGATACACATCTATTTCACTCATTTCCATGAAACTCTCAAGCATGATTATTACAAATGCCTACAGCATAAGCAATAAGAATTAAAGAAGAACTCTGCTGGATCAGACCAAAGGCCCATCTAGTCCAAAATCCTGTTATCCCAGACGCATCTGGGAAGCAAACAGAACCTGAGAACAGCACCACTTTCCCCTGATGTATCACCTCAAAGCCTTTAGAGATCACAATGGTAAAATGAATATATAAAATATTACATATTAGTATTAAAGAGTGTTGAAATAGTAATATTATGCACTTTATTTAGTACAAATATATATTAATCTTAACTACTTTGACTATAATTGTCCATAAACTTCCATTCAATAAACTTTATTGTGTCTGGCATTTATAAGCACCATTTGAGATAAGCTGCTACTATTCCCATTTAATACTTGGAGACCAGAAGCCAAGGGCCAATTCACCCAAGCACAGGATAAAGCATTTGTGCAACTTGGCACCACCCAACAGCAGTTTTAACATTTGACAGGTAGAAAACACAAGATTGCTGCAGTATCCTGTGTGTGCCAGGAAAAAACTGATTTTAATAGAATCGGGATCAAAAGGTTGGCTTTGTTGGCAAGCAGTTCACTGGTTTGTCGCCATTCTCACAATGCATTTTACTGTGAATAATCACATTGTGCCATGCCGCAGGAAGGATGGTTTCAACCTGATAAATTAATCTTTTGCTATGGCGGCTCCAGCATGAGGCAGGGGGTGGCTGTACTTCAATTAAGAGCTAACTTTAATATATAGAAACAAATATTTTTTTTTCCTAATAACCTCCACAGGGCTCATTCACACTTTATGAGGGGGGTTTTCCAGCACAGGTTTGCTTGCACTGTAAACGATTGTCAGAGTTTGACAAGTTGTGACCTGCAACTCAACACTCTTAAGCACATAAAATCCATGTGGTAATGTGATGCACTGCATAGTGACATATGGTCAATGGTGTAATAAGGATATGTTTATGCCACGTCAGATGCAAGTTTCTTTTCTTTTGATTTAGGCTGCAACATGAAAACAATCGCATTGATGCCAGACAGGGACTTACTTCCAAACAAATTTACATATGGTTGCCCTCCATGTGTTGCTTTTTCCCCCCTTATTATTTGTGCGTTTATTTATTGGTTTTCAAAATTATAAGTAAAACAATCTTTTTAAAAATGAGATTGTTGGCCTGGAGTGCTTTTTTCTGCTCCATTTACATAAAAGTCTCTGTAGGAATCAATCCATACCAGAAAGATCATGCTGTGGCAATGGCCTCTTAATAGATACATTCAGCATGTTGCACATTAAAGTTTCTCCCCCTCACTGTGAATGTACACACACACACATGCGCATGCGCACGCACACACACTGTTGATGAATTTCACCTAGCAAAGCTGTTATCCATGCAAGATTGGTTTCATTGACAAATTAATAAGATAATGCTGCCTATATTTATCCTTATTAAAATACTATCCGACTAAGGATCATAGAAGTTCAGCTTAACTCTTACATTTTAATTAATTATAGCATCATAATTGATTGTACACTTTTATGCTCAGGATTCCATAGCCATGTTGGTCTTAATGTGAGGGCTACAGAAAGTGGAAATGACTTGAAACAAATCTGTTTTTATCTCATAAAGGCATTAATAAAGGTAATAAGTGCTCTAGCTATCCTCTTTTCAATTATTAAAGAATATAATTTTTTTCAAGGAGGATCCCTGGGAAAGCTATTTAGAAATAGCAGGACAAGTGCCATTGGCTACTTCATTTATATTATTCACAGAGCTCATTATAAATTCTCAATTGCATCTGCAGTCAATCTCATTAAATGTGGAATGAGGGAGCCAGGCGAGAATAGCTGGACAGCAGTGTGTCTTAAGTCATAGGCAAGGGACATGTTATTAAATAACATTACAGGAAAGGCTTAAGTAAAACATCCCATAGCAGGCATCGGTGCACAATGCAGATGTCATTATTTACCTACAGAGGCTTGAGGAGTTCAAGCTTTCCAAATTTGGGTACAACCTGGCTTGACTGATCAGCATCGCTCAACTTAAAAGTGCAAACTGAAAGATAGCTTGAACATCTCCAAATGTTGCAATGCATTTCTCAGCAGTTTGAGCTTATCAAGATGCTTCTAAAATGCATGTTTTGAGAGAAAATAAATGCAGAAATGTGTATTTATATACATATTTAAGTGTCAATTTTCAAGTGGATTAAAAAAATGCAATTAATGCAGAAACTGAACAGAACAATATTATGAGCAATCACATTTAAATGCGGCACGGTCTATTCCTATGTTCGCCCAGACATATAGCAACTTGCTTTCTAGGTATATTCTGAAAAAAATACTGGTGAATACATTACACACTTCTTTTTCTAGAAAAATGGCACTGGAAATTGAGATTCTTTTTGACCTTTGGATAGTAAGTGACTAACAAGTTTAATTAACAATAATAGACATGGCATTTTGCACCAGATGCATCTTCTGAACTAGCCTTAACAGCATTTCTACATCCACAGTCCTACTCCTATTATTATTATTATTATTATTATTAATTAATTAATTAATTAAACTTGTTATCATTCTACCAGCTGTATATAGCATCTGCACTAGGCACTCCTATGCTGCCAAGCCAAGTTTAAGGTTTTGTTGTTAACTTATAAAGCCCTAAACAACTTAGGACCAGATTGTCTAAAAGAACCTCCTATTATAGACTTGTCCACCAATTAAGATATTTGCAGACAGTCCTGTTAGTTATGGTGCAGGCTGCAACTTGGGGGAGGACCTTATACATAGTGACCCGCAGCCAGGTGAATGATATGACAAGCACTGAGATTCAACAGGTACCTACTGTAGTTAGAAACTGTTAGAAATATATATGTTTACTCAAGCTTACCTTGGCATCCAATATTAGTTGAATATACAGTGGTACCTCAGGTTATATACGCTTCAGGTTACAGACTCCGCTAACCCAGAAATAGTGCTTCAGGTTAAGAACTTTGCTTCAGGATGCGAACAGAAATCATGCTCCCGCGGCACGGCAGCAGCAGGAGGCCCCATTAGCTAAAGTGGTGCTTCAGGTTAAGAACAGTTTCAGGTTAAGGATGGACCTCCAGTACGAATTAAGTACTTAACCCAAGGTACCACTGTAATATAATGTTGTTTTTTTGTTTTGAATTAGTTTTTGAACCTTTGAGATTAATCTTATAATGTCTGGGACAAATGCAGCTTCAAAAAAAAAATCATAAAACAAATTCAGCACCGTAAACAATCCAACGGTCCCAAATCCAATAGGAAACTCTACAGTTCAATCATCAAAAGGAGCTGCAAAGGCTAGGATGTCATTCAGAAGGCAGCAGGGGTCAACTAAAATAATCTCTGTTTCCTTAGAATTTAACTACAGGACATTTTCAAGTGCCTGAAACTGGACATCAAGCAGACACCTAATCAAAGCAGAAATTGCTTCCCTGGGGACACCTAAGACAGAAAAATAAACCTGAACACCATCATTCCTACTGGCAATGGTGCATTTATGTCCCTTCATGATGACATCTCAGAGAAACACATAAGCAGAACAGCTTGAGAACAAAAATTTAGTCCCGTGGAAATCCTTAGAGCATTGAAAATACCGTCCTTATCAATGGATTGTACAAGTCATGCTGTGTGAAGTGACCACTTCAGGCCTTGTGCAAGTCATTAAAATTTACCTTCCCATGAAATGTAGTGTCTAACTGCCTAGATCTCAATTAGATGAAAAGAGTTTTCTGCTTGTACTCCTGCTTAAGAAATGTTATTGTAGAAAGACACTGGTATGGCAGCAAATCTTGGCCTAGGCCCTGGACTATTACACAGCACACTCATAAAATATTAAACCCATGCCTTTTCTGTAAAATGTTGTTAGAAGAACAACAACCAAGAGCAGGAAGAGTTGACCTAACCCTGTTAACAATTGCCCTGGGACCTACACACTCCTGAATAATAATTCTTCCAAATATCTGAAAACTTCAAAATCTCTGCCATAAAGTAGGGTTCTTGACATCTTGGCATGTTGGAAGAATTAAAAGTACCCTTTAATTTTCTAGTACGATAATCCAAAATCAATAATGTTCCGAAGATAGCATTTTACACAGTTGTCAGTACACATATGGTTCCTAGACACCTTCTCTTAAAAGAATGTTACCCGTTAGCCTGTCCCAAAAGCGCCCTATACCTTTAAAAGCAGTGTGGTGGTTTCGTTTTATTTGTTTACTTCCGGGAGTTATTCTTTCTACGTGTATCTCCAAGGAGCTTAACTATTAAGAGGCTACAACTGGTCATCCGCCATTCATTATAGCTACTCCCTCATGTCTGAAACATCTATGAATTCTTACAGAACAGGTGTTATGTATTAAGATTAGTTGCAGTTCTCACTCAGGGCCACCAATATGTAAATGAAGGATTGAAAACTGTCGCTCCTGATTGGTTAGCTAGTTGTAAGTTGTTACTGTTTCAAGTTACTTAGTATTACATAAAGCAGCCAGCTAGGCTGCAGTCAGTCTGATTCCAGGAGCAGTTCTAACTGCTGCAATAAAGAGCTGTGAATCCAACAGAGCTGTGTCCTTTGTCCATCTTTTCCACTATTCAACAACAGGGGTGGTCTCTTCTTTGTTTTCAGGTGTTCCTAGAGCCATAGAAATTCATACACCAAGGCAGCACAAGGGAATGTTTCCTATACTTAGTATCTCTGGAGGAAAAGCACTGCAGGCCCCCCTCAAAGTACTAAAGCCTAGGACTGGACAAAACTGATTATGTTTGCAATACTTTCAAATTAAGATGGAGGAAAAGTGGCAGACTGACTATAGGCAATCAACTACTGAAGAAATACCTGACCCTCAAGGTAAGGCATTTGGGATCTTTGCACCACAAGTAAAAGAATACTGGGTTCCTGTAGAATGTTTTTACTTTGCCCAATCCACTGTAGTTGGTTTCTTTCTTGTGGCTTATCTCAAACACTCTGCAGTTAATTTTGCTACATATTTCAATGATTAAGGCTGGAGTCACAGTGGTGCTTCTTTAGTTTGCTGAATACCAAAGAGCCTTTGGCACTTGTTCAGCACCAATACTATTAGATTAGCCAGAAGCTTAATAGTCAAAAACATCTTCTAAAGGAGTCTAGGGACTTAATACAATGAACGATTTTTAAGAAGCAAACCTCTCTCAGTCCTGATTTATTACAAACAGCAATTATAAAACCATAAAGATGAAGCATCCTGTTTAGATTAGTATTCGTCATATCTGAATGCATGACTTTTTTATATACATAAAAGGAGAACAAAATCAATGGCTGGTTTTTGCTTTATTTATTTGCTTAGCCTTGGAAGCTATTCCTCCTGCATGTGTCTCCAAGAAACTTTTCAATCAGCTTCAAGATCCATATCTCTCTTTCACAGAGTTTGTTATCTTAACGGGCCTGGCCTACATCTTCCCCTGTTCAAGTCTTTAGCACAGCAAGCATTGCATTGTAGAAAGAAATGCAGAGGGGGAAAACAAATACACTGTGGCCAATTGCTCCATCTCTAGTAGTCTGACTAATGGTGATGAAACCCATTAATTAAAAAAAGAAAGGAAGAAAGCAGAATGTATAATTGAGGAAGAGCATACAAAAAAATTCTCAGTTAAGTGAGACTGCATATAAATGAACTGAAAACAGATTTCCAAACCATCATTAGGGTACCTCCTCTTTCTAAGCTAAAATGTGGACAAATGAAAATACAAAGATATACATGTGCCAGCAAACATAATATCATGCCTAATGCACATCTCCCTAATGTTGTATTTTAGCAAAATTAAAGGGAATTAAACTGTCTAATTAAGGGTATAAAGTTAGAGTTTCTTCCTGCATTGCTGATTCCATACTCTACCACCAGTTTGAAAAAAGGAGGTGGTACCACAAGGTATAGGGTCTATAATTGTAAACATTTTTTATTTATTTATTGGAATTTGTCAGGGAAATTCTATAATGCTCTTTTACTTGAAAGATGGCACAGCCAATGTCTACTTCTATAAATATTATCCTAGTGATGGAAAAGGATTTTAAATGTCTTTCCTTCTGGCAGCTTCCTCAGCCACCAAGCAGACTCTATGTGGGGATCAGCCCGGAACTATGGAGCCTTGGGGGATGGGGAGCAAGCCTTCCCACTCACCTTCATGGTGTGGCCTATGAATAAGATGCCGTCTCCAGCTTGGCCTCCAGTTCCTGCAGGCAGGGGTTTGGGTCGCCCTAGAGGCTGCACTGCATCTTAAAAAGTAGAGAAATCACCTTACCAACAAAGGTCCTTATAGTAAAAGCTATAGTTTTTCCAGTAGTGATGTATCGAAGTGAGAGCTGGACCATAAAGAAGGCTGATCGCCGAAGAATTGATGCTTTTGAATTATGGTGCTGGAGGAGACTCTTGAGTGTCCCATGGACTGCAAGATCAAACCTATCCATTCTTAAGGAAATCAGCCCTGAGTGCTCACTGGAAGGATGGATTGTGAAGCTGAGGCTCCAGTATTTTGGCCACCTCATGAGAAGAGAAGACTCCCTGGAAAAGACCCTGATGTTGGGAAAGATGGAGGGCACAAGGAGAAGGGGACGACAGAGGATGAGATGGTTGGATAGTGTCTTCGAAGCTACCAGCATGAGTTTGACCAAACTGTGGGAGGCAGTGGAAGACAGGAGTGCCTGGCGTGCTCTGGTCCATGGGGTCACGAAGAGTCGGACACGACTAAACGACTAAACAACAACAACAACAAGAGGCTGCAGTTGCTTCAGCCAGAAATTTGCTCCCACACCAATAGTGTGGGGTTGCAAGAGGTTGTTGTGGGTTTCATATTAAATAAAGTGCCCCTAGTTCAAACCAGACTCTGTGTCTATCTGTTTATTTGGCTGCTTTAAATTCTGAACTACCTCTGGCAGTAGATTATTCCGCAGCAACTGTAAAGCCACTGATTATGAACTATTAAAGATATTCACTTGCCCTCATCAGCTGAAATACATTTAAGGCAAAAAGGCTAACCCAAAGTAATGACTTCAGCTTTCATCGCTGAGGCAAAGAATTTCTTCATAGGCTGAAGCAATAATTGCATTATCTGTGACTATTTTTGCACGCTTCTTTATTAGGTCCACTAATTTGCTGGTCCTATTGTTTACTTATATGTATAATTGAACATTTTAAACAAAGCTGGAGAATATTAGAACAGTATCTATTTCTTAGTTTAAACCTATACCAACCTTATATTGTACTTGTTTTGCACATTAGAAAACAGCAGAATTATTTCCATGCATTTATTACATTTAACCACTTTCCCTTAACCTTTGCTCCACATCTAGTATTAAATGCATAGGGGGAAAACACGGTCTGCCCTGAGCCTACATCTGTGGAAGGACTCATTAAGGGTGGGGTAGCATTTAACAAAACTGCACCTGTGGTGATAAACTTTTTTTATTTTTTTAAAAAAGATGTCACAATCTGATATTCTTTGAAGGAAGAGTCTCAACTTCTGTAGAAAATCAAAAAATTAAGTTACTATGAAACTCAGATTTAGTATCAGTTTTACCATCTGTTATGACTGCAGGCAGGAAGTTTCCATCTATATAGAAATAACCGATTCATGCAAGTGGCTAAGCTTATGCAGTCAAAACCACACTACCTATAAACAAGAGGGACATACCAGCAAACTGCAATTTATGTGTAAGGTTATTTGTTTGTTTTTTAAGAAAAAACAGACATCCCCCATAACAATATTGTGCTGTTCTTATTCTACGCCAACACCGGAATCTTTGTTGCCGAATGTATAGTTTACACATTTATCCATAAATAAATAAAGTACATTGGTAATGCCTATTGAAATAACAAAATCCAGTAGATGACTGAATAACATTTCTAGTGCTTGAATAACATTTCTAGAGATTGAATAATCTGTCAAGTTCACTTCTTTTAGTTTCTCAGGACTCATATCTTCAGTTCTTCACATTTCTCCAGCAAGCTACAATATATAAGAAAACCTCATGAAAATTTGTCAACTTCTTAGGGTATTTTATTCAAAAATATATTTGTATGCAGTCTGTTAACTCCTGGCAAAACACATTCTTGGGCTATACTTCTGTGGCTGACTGATAATTGCCAGGTAGAAAAATGTCCCCTAAGAAGTGGCTTCCAGCCACTGAGCCCAACACAAATGAAAAAAGGAAGGGACTGGCAAGGATCCAGAGTGTGTGGTAGAGGCAGGAAACCAGGGGAGTGACCCATAAAAAGTGATTTATGGGGTTTGGTGCCACCTGCAAGGAAGGAGCCAGGGCAGGGAGAACAGGAAGGCAAACAGGATGTGGCATAAGAAGAGGCTATTCTGGTGACAGTTGGGTCAATAGACTCCCCACCTTTCTCCACCCCACTGTCTCCTAGAATTAGGAGACATGAAGCAGGAAGAGCAGCAACAACCTCTGTGCAGGAGACATTTCAGGTCATGAACGCGCAACCCGTCAGGGGAGGATATATATGCCGATGGAGGAGTGGAGTCTCACTGCTGCTGCAACAGTGGCACAGATCTGAGGGACAGCTGCCTAGTGCCTAGAAAAGTGTGTGCGCGTGCTCATGCGCACATCTGGAGCACTAAAGGACTTTCTGTAAGTGCTTCTTTTGTAAATAAAGTCGTAACTATCAGTCGTGCGCCTTCCTTGGCTGGGGTAGGGCAGGGCAGGTACAATATGTGCTTTGCCTAGCAATTTGCTTCACACTTTGATAATTATTCCAAAGCAGGCAGGAGACATGTATGTAGATTGTCTAAATGCCTGGAACACAGGTTTAGCTCTGCTTTCATGATCAATAATGATGAGCCAAGAGTTTCAGTTCTTAAAAATCCTTCAATCAGGTAAGTGAAAAGACCTTTTTTAAAAAAGAAACATAGAAGCACAACCACATCCACTCTTACTTTTCTCTTTAGTGGCCTGATGCGTGTAAAAACTGGCATTTGCTGCATTAGGATTCATTATTATGTACACAGTGCATCCTACACAATGATATTGCCATTTGCTACCTCAAAGAAAGCTAATAGCATTTTCAAAATGCAATTATAACTTTTCAGTAGAAAGCTCAAGCTGTGTTTGGATAATCTGAAGCAACTCGCTACTACGTTCACAGACAGCACACCAAAGCTAATAAATTCTTCTCATGTCTTCATATTATTAACACACCTACTGGCAATGTCAAGATGTTAGTTTAAAGAATTTCAAATATGAAACAGTTCAATAATCTGGTTGGTGAGAACTGACTGACAAAGCTAATTAACTGCCTGGAGAAGATTCTTTATAAATGAAGCAGCTTCTGTCTGAACACATTTCCAGGAAGAACAAAATGTTCTTTTTGTCTCCTGTTTTTACTCCCTCGCAAGCTCTATCCCTCTCTTCCTGTAGTCTCCCCATCCCACCTAATCGCTGGAAAAAAATGGAGTTATCTAGGTAATCTTTACCTGTTGCTCCTATGATACTTGAAGTCACATATCTTCCACACCCTGTGCTGTTTACAGCTTTCAACTGGATAATTCATCTCCCTTGTAGCTTTCATTAATTCTGCCAGGGGATGATTCTTATATTATTTAGCTAAGGGTACTTTACACATTAGATTTCACATCTGGTATTCTGTCCTGGCAGGCAGAAAAACTGTCTAAGCCATTCAAGGCTTCAAAGTTTTGATTTCCCTCTACTTACAAGCAGTCCCCTTTATCATCAAAACCTTCCCACTCAACAGTGATAAGTTGTTGCCTTGTTTGTTTTCAGTGTGATTTATGGGATTACTAGTGACTTTTTTTGCAGGCAGGGGAGGGGATGATCTGAGAGAAATAATCTGCCTGAGAAAGTTGGCTGCAGTGTCACTGCCAGACATCATTGTGTGGAATACTATGGAAGGATCCACAGTTGCCTTTTTTCTCCATTATTTTCTCATTCTGTATCCACATGATGCAATAGCCAACTTGTTTTCTTATTCATTTATTTAAAACATTATTACAATATGTTGTCCTTTGTTCTGTGTAGAATTTCAAGAAGGCACACGATCAATTAGATCAATCATTAAATGAAACAGGAGAGAGAAAAACTCATTAATTCTGAAAACATATACAGATTCAAATGCCTCATTGAAAAAATTGTGTGAGTGTGAAAATATTACAAGAGGGTGCCAGGGGAGCTTCTATAGGAGAGCATTTTATCAACAGGGTGATACTGCTGAAAAGACTCTCATTTTTTATCACATTATACTTGAAAAGTGGCCTCAGCACCAGGAGGCACTCTTCCAGGTATTTGGGTTCCAGGCATTTGTGACTTTAAAGGTAAATCCTACCATTTTGAAGTGGGCCTGGAAGCAGACAGGTAGCTGGTGCTTTTAAAACTGCCCATGATGTGCATAAATCTGGCAATGTCAGTCAAAGTTCTGGCAGCCACATTCCACAGCAATAGAAACAATAGAGTCATTTTCAAGGGCAGGCTCAGATATAATGCATTGTGGTAATCCAAGAAGAATTGTTGTTCACAAATCAGCCTTTTTCCTAGTAAATTTAACGCAATCCCCCCTGCTAGCCAATATCCCATCTGTAGCCATGGAGGTTCCGTACAATTATGTGCATTGTGTATAGGCTTCACACAGGAAATTTCAAGAGGTGATCTGAAGCTAGCTTTAATCAAGAATCAAAGGATATGTAAAGCAGCAGAATGAACAAACACACCAAGGCAAGCCTAAAAGCTCTCTCTCAGCAGCAGCAGATGTATGTAGCTCACATTGCATGCATTTGTAAAGTTTCAGCAATAGAACTTTTATTTTAACAGAACTGTTCCCTACACCATCATATGAAGGAGAACACAATTTTCCTGATGCCAGTGGGCCACATTTGTCAATTTCAGTTTCTATCATGCTTCTTTTTACTCATAGTCCACTTAGTAACACTTAGTAGCACTTAGAGTTGGGGTGGGGGGGAGAATAATCCCAATTAAATGTATAAATCAGTAATAACCAGTTTGCTGCAGTAAAGCTAAAGAGCCACTCCCTTAATACTGGCATCGCTACTGGGGATTGGGCAGACAGTGGTGGGTGGTAAAGCAGAAGCCCATAGGTGGAAGCAGATCCCTGACAGGCAGAGGCAATTCTGGTTTTGCCCCATCCTCCTGTCTCATGACAACAGAAACTCTGAGGCTACAGAAGAGGAACCTGACAGCCAATGCCACCTGCTGGACCAGTTGCAAGAAATAAGATGGACAGGTGGGCTCCCCTTATGTGTTTACTTTGCAGTCATCTTAATGACTTCCACTGCATCTAGTTTGATTCATAGTGGTGTCCTGATGTTGTTGAACTACAATCAGCTCCAGTCAACATTGGGAATGACCAGGAATGACAGGAGTTTTAGTTCAACGACATCTGGAGGCCATCACATTGACTGCACTTGATCTAGTGGAAAAGTGGTTGAATTTAAATTTTAAAAGCTTTCATCTATTCTTATTATTGATTGCAATTCTTAATCACCCTGCCTCCAAAGCATCCGCAGGTGTTATGCAACAGCAAATAAAGATCAAACTATATCAATGAATAAAATATATACAACACTAAACAACAGAATCATAAAAACAAGACACTGGTATGATTATATTTCTGCTAGGGATTAAGCATCCCATTACCAAATTTAGTGGTGTGTGTTTTTTTATTGCATTTGAATATCTAAAAAGTATACACATTTGTCATATCAAAAGCTTTGCCGAATATACTTGTTAATAATTCAGATAATGCTTCAAACATGGACCCTGTCCTTTTCCTTCAAAATTCTGCCAAAGAATGAAATCTCTTCTTTCTACTTTTGCTTTGAATCATTTTTCCAATTCAGAAACCTCATATTGATCCACGACAATCCCAGCATTCATTAGTCAGATTGGATGCTTCCTTTTCCATTTTAAGGTCTCTGCTAGCTGATTAGAGAGTTTATTTATGCATTCTTCTGTTCTTTCTAGTTCTCCCTTAAGAAAGACTTTATCATTACAGCTAGGCACAGATCATCAAGAAATTCAAGTTCTGTGTTAATGAAGCCTGCAAACAGCTGTTGAAAATTCCACTTGAATGGGCTTTCCAGCATATCAGTAGCTTAGGACATTCTTTCAGCCTTCAACTGTTGAATCATTTGCTCACCATACTATCATGTGAAAAGGGAAATGAAACACTAAAGCAGCTTAATCCTTTTTCATTAGATATTTTATTTTAATCAGAATTTTAATATGTTCTTATTGAATAAGTACATTATGAACCATCATATCTAAGCCTCTCACCTTTTTTTAATAATGCTCCTGTGCTGAACAGAGAGGCAAGCAAACGTTACTATGCAAATTTCCACAGAATTAAAGTCCTCAGCAAAAGCAGAGTTCAAATCACGTTTGGGTTTTTTTTAATGCAAAGGTCTCCAAATTGCAAGGAATTAAGCCAAACCAGTGAGGGCCTCCCTTCCACCATCAATTCATAGAAGTTGGTCAAAAGATGTATAGGTTGGGATGAGGAAAATATGGTGGCTTAAAGCTTCTTTTGTTTTGCTGCCAGCTCCACACAGACCTCACCAGCCTCTACTGAACGTACACTCAACAAATGTGGTGGCAACCCATACCATTTTCATGGCTTAACTCACACTCAGACATAGATGTCTTAACCCAGTCTTAATCCAATGTTCACCATTACCACAGCTGTGGCTCAAGTTCATGCAACCCTTGCCCTGTTTTTATGTGTGTGGCAAGGAAAGCGTGGGGAGGAGGTACCAAAAGAAAGAGCGAAATGGGTGCCCCCCACCTTGGGTTCTGGGCTCACCCATTTTTTGTTTCATCCCAGCACACCTTTTACTCTGGCACCGCCCATATGTGACCCATGAATAAGGTCCTCAAAAGAGGTGTTCCTGGGCTTGCCATACGTCAGGAAAATTCCTGTAAAAATGGCGTCAAGGGGTGATTTTGCTAAATTGGCAAAATGTCAGGGGAAACCCTGAGATATGGCAGTGGAAACAGCTTCAGAAACTTAAAAGCTTTAAAAAAGCTCAACAAATTTGGAGTCTAAATTTGGGGTCTTCCTTAAGAAATACAACTCAACAACATTCTAGGTGTCCAAAATTTTACTTTTTGAAATATGGCAACTCTAGGTTTTCCTCCCCTTCTACCATAATTAACCCTAAGTACATAAAAGAGAAATGATTGGCATTATTCTCTTGTCTGTCCTGACATAATAATAATAATATTAATGATAATGATAATACCCTGCCCATCTGGCTGGGTTTCCCCAGCCACTCTGGGCAGCTTCCAACAAAGATTAAAAATACATTAAAACACCAGTCATTAGAAACTTCCCTAAACAGGGCTGCCTTCAGATGTCTTCTAAACATCTTCTAAACATTATCCATTCCTCTCTCTATTCTCTGTTATCTCCACTGTGTCTGTTTTCCAGCTTTTAAACCCCCACTGGGGTTAGGAACTTTTTCTCTCATTCTTTGTAAAAATCCATGTACACAGATGGTGCTATACAAATAATAAAATAATCATAATCACATTTAATACTTGTCAAAGGTACTCAAAGCTCTGATACATGAATATATTGAATAAAACTTGGACAGCTATCAGAGTTCTGTTAACCAAGGGAAATTGGAAAGATAGAATAAATGACTGCATACCTTGCCACAGACAAAGGCAACTTAATAGAATCAGCAATTTAAATCTTATTAATGAGATCATAAGTCCGAGTCCTTATTAAGTTCTTCAGTTATTCTTCACACATAGCAAAGATCAGCAAAGAACTCTTAGTTCACATAATAGCAGCACGATCTAATGAGGAAAGAAACGTCAATGAGCTTTTTTGGTAACAGTAAACGCCCTACCAATTGTGGATTTTTTTTCTAAGGTTTTCCCAGCATTTAGCTGCTTCTGGACTTTATACACTGTTGCAGATTGTGCAGGTCACATTAATAAAAGAAAAGCAGTGACACTTCACGTGTTTAAGGGCACTTCATAATGGATGATAACAGCACTACCATGGTGACTGAGGGCAGCAAGCAACAAAGCTGAGCAGGTTTGACTCCTGAGGTTCAAAACCTCATTTGCTTTGTCTGTAAATGCTTCTAACTTTTGGACATTTCTGTTTGTCACAGTATCCTTTGCAATGAGAGAGAGAGAGAGAGAGAGAGAGAGAGAGAGAGAGAGAGAGATGCTATGTTACTGCTGTCAAGTCAGCAAACAGATCAGGTGCTAAGTTAGATATTGGCATCTGTCCAGAGCTGTAGCTCTCAACGTTTCTCATCTTTCCAATTTTAAGCCCTTACAAAAATTATCAGCTTTTTAGTGCAAATTTCTCCTAATGTGTGCAATTTTGCAAGCTATTTTCCCTAATGTAATGTATTTGTGTGTGTTATTTTCACTAATATGGGTATTTTTTATTCATGTGTTCCCCTAATCTGTGCATTTTTTTGCACATAATTTGGTTGGAGAATTGCATCACAAGCCTTATGAGGAACAATTGAGGGAACTGGGTATGTATAGCCTGGAAAGGAGGAGACTGAGATGAGATATGATAGTCATCTTCCAATATCTAAAGGCTGTCACATGGTGAATGGAGCAAGCTTGTTTTCTCTTGCTCTGAGGCTACCAAAATACATAGCAGGAAAACATTACTGTCCCTAAAGTTGCCAAGGTGGTAGCTGTGTCTGTTGCAGCAATAAAAATCCAAATATTTTTGGTGTGGTATCTTTGTTTTTGTCCTAGAAGTGATTATTAACACCTCAGCAGCTGCAAAAGGAGACATCTTTTGCCATCATTATTAGCCTTATTGACCACTTGTTCCCTAAAAAGTATTCAAGCAGCTTACATTTAAAAATGTAAACATATTTTATATGACAGGTAAAAAGAAAAAATATATAAAACATTAATGTTTTCATACAAAAAACAACCCCTCCATAACAGCCATCAGAAACTTTAGAGAATACAGACAGTAAAGCAATAGAAAATAGTGTATTCATGTTTATACACATGCACATAGATCCTTTACATCCTTTGTAAAATTTTATTTCTAGAAACTCAGTGGAGGGCAGTGAACCCTGAAGCATGATAATGTTAGAAGCTCACATGCTGGATCCAAACTTAGTCATGTTTAGAGCAGACCTAGTGAAATCGATGAGACTAGCTAATTTAAGGACCAATGGTTTAATGGGCCTTCTGAAGGCAAGACTAAGTCCAGATGCAGCCAAAGATTTTACATGGGATATTCAAAAGGCAAAGAATGGAGCAATGATTTACCAGAGATCAGTTTTAGAAAATAGGGACAGATGGAGTATCTCACGTGTCTTGTCAAGTCTGATGCTATGATAACACTCCCTTGCTTGGGACTGTGGTAACAGGATAGTTTTCTAGTATCTAGCAAGCAACAACAAAAAGTTAATAGACTGTAATGAACTTGATACAACACAAGTTGTGCAGGTTAGATGTAGTAAATGTCCATTCATTCCAGAGAGCTTTACTTCTGCAAATCACACAAGATTGGTTCAAGATTCAGCAGTGTAATTTCATAGGAATAACCTTTGCCACATATTTGGGCACCTAAGAAATCACTGCAGCTATCAATCACAAGCTGCAGACAGATGGTATAAAAAGCACTATTTTCACTTTATTTTTTATAGATCTCCACATGCCAAATCTGAATTTTCATTAAAAGCTGCCACATATACTTGAAGAACACAAAGGCTCTTCACTAGCAGTAAAAGTTGTATAAATGAAATGGTTCCCCATTGAAATTTGAAATTGCCTTCCTTTTTTTAAAAAAGCACAGGGAATTCTAGCAGCAATATATTCAGGCAACTGTATCATAACTGAAGTATTCTGAAGAGGTTGCTAACATCTGTTGCACAATATACTCCCTGTAACTATATATACAATCATGTGCATTTGTACAGTACATCCAGAGACCATTCAGTGATGATTATTACTATAACCAAAATGAATTAAGAACAATGTGCCACAGCTCCATGCTGAAGAGAACACATCCAAATTTCCTTCCTGCTACTACTGCCTCTAAGTGAACCAAGACAATGATTTTACTGTATCAAGAGGAAGGCTCCGATATTAACTCCTTGATTCCTCTGATGGGTTAGCTAGATAAAGGATATCAACTTCCCCAGAAGGAAAAGAGCAATCAGGTTCTGAGCTTCAAGATTCTGCAGTGTCTCGGGACTAGATTATGGATGATGGTCAGGCCAATGACCCTCAAGCTCAGAAATGGCCTCACTCTACCCTCAGGATCCCTCACCACTGCTGCTGCTTGCTGCCAGTGCTACCAGCTACCCTATCCCATCCCTGATGGGCAGTGGTGGTGGTACAGTAATTTTGCAGGGGAGGCATGGGTTTCTGCAGGAGAAGTAAATACTCCATGAAAATAAACATAGCGATGGCATCAGAGAACATCTAGAGACTAAGTGGTAATGAGGCCTAAGTAGACCTGGTGTCTGATCACCTCAAACTGCAGGTGCACCCTTCCATTGATTCCTCGGTTGTAAGACCTGCCCATTGATGAGTAGACCTGGCATTCAGACAACATCTTTCCACTCATTGCTGAAACCATTAATTCTTTCCATGGCTCCATTCACCCACTCCAGCCCTTAATTAATTGCACTGCTACTACAATCAAGTGCACAGCACCTCCCCATACCACATTTCCCGTTTAAAGGATCTAACACACCAGCATAACAGTACTGGACTGCCGTCATGAACCCCAATCTAGCAGTTATCCAAGCACAGAGTTGGAGGCTGCAGTGTACCTGATGGGAAGTCAGGTTAGGTTCAGAGCTTAGAGCTGACTGCTGAAGATAGGAAGATCTTTGCACCTGAGGCTGTTTAACAGGTGACACCAGGAGCGCATACCAGACTACAGTCTGGTATTATTTAATAGCTTCAGCTATTTAATCATCACAAGGTTGAGTGTCACCCATTATTGTGAAACAATTAAAAGGTTGTTTTTTATTTTAAAAAATATAATGAATCATTATACATTTTAACAATGTAAAAGATTTCTATAATTGTGAACTATTCATTGAGCCTTCCTTTTCTTTGGCCTTTATACTGGGATACAAAGGCCATCCTACACATGCAATTTTTAAAATTAAAAACATGAAATTTAAACAAAAATAAGGCCACTATGGAAAAAAACAAAAAAAGCAATTTCTAAAAACAGGTGTAAGACCAATATTTTAACTACAATCCACATGCAAATCTGACTATAAGAACATTTGTTAGATGCACTCTGACTGTTCCCATGTATATAACAGGGAACATGACTTAATTACTGGAGGAGGAGAAATTAATTCATATATACACATTTGATCAACTAAAAAGCAAACTAAATTAACAAAGCCCTTATATTATTTTTCATCTGAAGAGTGCCAACATCTATCATATTCAAATACACTAGGTTCCCCCAGGAAAATTCTTTTCTCAGTTCATTAAATTTTGAACATTCAGATTTCATAATATATCTTCCACTTATGTAATTCTTTGAATTGTTAATCATTCACTGTCAGGGACTGGGCAGAGGAGGAATGGTGGGAGACCGCTTCCCCATCCTGACCCTTCCAGGGAGGAGGAAGAGGAAGACAGTATAGATTTACAACAGGGGTTTGAGGGAGGTAGCAGCTCAGAGGCAGATGAGGGGGAAAGTTGGGAAATAATGGGAGAGGAGGATCAGGCAGAGCTGGAGCAGCAGCTGGCTGACACATTGTCACTAGAAAGCATTCCAGACCCATCATCTATCTCCAAGAACCCGGCAAGCCTTAAAAGTGGGAGAGCAAAGAGCTCAAAGACAGAAGACACTTAGCAGCACCCATAGAAATGGTGAATGAGGACAGGGGGTGGAGGTTCACTCGGGACAACGCCATTATCCAAGAGGCTGGGTTCTATAGCCTCTCTCTGTAAAGATTGAAATCAAAAAAGATGGTGAGAAATTTTTCCTTGTCTTTATACTTTGCTGGGCAACTAGCCAGGCGCCACTGACATTCACAGTACTGAAGAGTAGACCCACATTTTCCCACACCCAACCTTTCAGAAAGACCAGATGTATGAAAAATAACCAGAACTCAACTCTGTGAAGGGCTGCTGATAAGACCTAGAATTAGTGGAGAGCAGTGAGGAGGCCAAGTTTGCATTCCTAGCCCTTACATGCATTATGCCCGTTCTGCCACACCCCATCCCCATTCTGCCCTCTTCTGTGTCCAAAGCAACCTGCATATTGGTGGTCACACATCAATTGAATGTGTGCAAAATGGTTGCTGCCTATATGCACATACATCAACTCTAACGCAAATAGTAGTATTATTTAATCTATTTCAGCTGGCTGTTTCCTTAATTGTATCTGACAGCATTTATTTGCTTATTTATGTGTGTAATACTTCAGCCAAATTTTAATCAAGAAATGCTGACTGGTCTTTTAATTTCAGAAACTCAAAATCAACATCGGACTGGCACATAATGCCTGTTTAAATGAACCTCCATTTATTTATTTATTTATTTATTTTGTCATCTTGTCTTTCACACTAAGGTCCCAGGACAGGTTATAGCATTAAAAACACAATATTAAAATCAATTTAAAACAACTTATTTTAAAACAATCATTAAAATAAGGTGGGTCTTAAAAACATACACTTGTCAAAAAGTGTCAAAAACCAGGGTAAAGAGTATGTTCAAAGAATGTGTGAACTGCAACTAAGATCAAGCCTCACTATGTCCCAGAAACCACCTGCTGGCCACCCCCACATGTGAAAGCCTCCCTGGCCTATCAAGGATCCCTTTGCAGTAGGAGCCTAAGTACATACATTTGTAAATGCAAGGGGCCCCTTTCACATTAATACTAAATTGCTGGGGTAGGGTGGAGCCAAATGTAGGGACGCGGGTGGCACTGTGGTCTAAACCACTGAGCCTCTTGGGCTTGCCGATCGGAAGGTCGGCAGTTCAAATCCACATCAAATAGCACTCAAACATTGGGGAGGGTCTCCAACACCCCCTCTTAATATGTTCCCTGAATATGATGATTTGTGTGTCAAGGTCCCCAAGCCACCCCAATAAAACACAATTCACACAGAATTTATATATATATATATATAAATTTTATTAATTTTCATCCAGTTATACATTTTATCCCGAATACAACAAATTATGACTGTTTTGGACTTCCTTCAGCGTCTCTGACAATCATCCATATTTATACCTTTGATACACATTCCCTTCACACAGAATTTTTGTTTGGCATAATTTTGGCCACAACTTTATTAAAATACAAAAAATGTGAGTGGTTGCTTTAGGCATTGGTTGAACCTATCTGACCCCGCACGGGGACAGACTGACATTTGCACGCACGCAAAGTCAAAGGGAAAACATTTTGGGGAGAAAGATGGAGCTGGGTACCATGCCCTCACCTCTCCCCAAATGCTCCCAGGGGCTCTTGCGTGGCCCTAGCCCCTTGACAGGGGTTTGGGCAAAAGCATGGTGAGCCCCTGGATTCCTTTAACGGAATACCCTTGCAGCAGCAGCATTGGAGGGGCAGGCACAGCCAATTCATGCCCCCCTCCACTAACCAATTCATAAAACCAATGCCAAACCGCAACCTTACAAGTTGTGATGATTTGCTACGCAGTAGGCAAAAGCCAAATGCCACCAGCCAATCAGCCAAATGGACAAAATTCCTACCAGGCACCTGCCCCCATGATAGGCATAGCAAGGTCAATTCAAACAACCCTAAATATAGGGAGGTTGGGTGGGTGATCTGATGTGCACAGTGAAAAGAGGAAGCTCAATGCTGCGTGCAAGGAATAAAGCCTTCTTGGCTATCAATCAGAAAATGGCAACATCAAATTCTCCCCAACGACAAGAGGAACCCAATTGCAAAGGTGGCCAACTACTTTTCCTCGCCCAGCAACAGTGAGGTGTCTTGTTAGACCCCACTGCAACACATGCTCTCCATGAAGGAGAACACGCTTTGTCCAAAGACACCTAATAGTTTTTCATGGTTAAATGTGGGTTTCCTCTGTCAAAACCCACCACAGCTAAAGCAATAAATTCTCCCCCTTTCATTTTCAAGATAAAAACAAAAATCTCTCCTTTCTCATATATGATTATTGAATTGCTCTCAAATCATGAAGAATTGCCTGGAGTTCTTCCAACAGCTTCTTCTATTGCACTAGCATTCGAAACGCATTCCATGGGTCACCTGCTAAAAACCTCTCAGCAGCTCCTAAAGCAGGTTAACATTTTCAGTTCTGTGAACAAGAGGAAAGAGTTCTGATAATGATTGAATCCAAGCATGTAAAGGATCAAGAAGCACTTTTTATCTACAGCACAAACTCCCATCCTTCTTCAGACATAATTCTCTCTTTCACTTAGTTCTCATTCCTTCTGTTACAGTGCCAAATCTCCTCCTGTCCTATCTGTGGTGTTCAAGGCACCATGAGGTAAATTGTAAGTACAGTGAACGTGGAACAACGGTTACATATCTCCTTATCCATAATGGAACCGAAATGAATCGCACACACCCATGCATGTCTCCAACCATACTGGAACAATTTGTTCCATGGTATAATTAGAAGATCTGCCTGTACAAGTGAGTCCATGTGATACAATTAACCGTATGGAAAATTTTGTCAGAAAAGAGAAATGTTGTAGCATCATTATCAATCAATCTGATTCTGCATCAGGAGTAGCCAGCCTGGTGCCCTCCATATGTTTTGGATTACAATTACCATCATCCCGGACCACTGCCTGGCAAACTGGGGCTAATGGGAGTTATAGTCCAAAACATTTGGAAAGCACAATGTTGGCGATCCCTGCTCTAGATTATGTATGCTACAAAAAAGAAAAGGGAGATGGAGTGGCTTCAGGCATACCCAGGAGCCTCTACAACATGCCTAGCCCCACTGACCTCATCAACCATCATCAGTGTTACTGTTCTTATACACTTCCCGTTCTTCCCATTGGTTTGCAAGAATAGTCCCAACCCCAGTACCATGGTCAGTCCATGTCCCACACAATGCTTCATTCTGCTTATTTACAATGGCCACATCTGCACCATACATTGAATGCACTGTTATATCACTGTATAGCCTGGGAGCTGTACTTTGTTAAGGGTGTTGGGAAAAACCTATCTCCCTGCAATTATCAATGTGGTTTAACAATCAGTCACTCTTCCCAGAGAACTCTGGGAACTGTACCTCTGTGAAAGGTGTATGCGGTTTCCTAACAACTCCTAGTTCCCACTAACCAAATTGACTTCACAGGCAGCCACATAAGACGGTGTCTGCGGCAGATCTCAGTGCCTGGGGAGACTTGTATCACAAACAGTCTGGCATCTTAATGGGTCAAATCAGCACTTTGAATTGGGTCTGGAATGCCCTGGTAACCTGTAATATAGAATTGGTATCACATGCTCCAAATGCCTTGCCTCTAGAAGCAACCAAGCAGTAGTGTTTTCATTTGAATGAGATCAGTTGAAATAATTTACACTATTGCAGCACAATATCATACTGTGATGGCCTGGGAATCCGATTCAGAGGCTGAACCGGAGGAATCCCAGCCTGCACAGGAGTCCCCGCCTCCAGGGCCGGCTGAACTGGGGCAGGGCCTTGATTCTGAAGTGCCTGCACCTGTGCCGGATCCTCAGGAGCAGGCACCAGGTGAATCCACTCTGGCTCCAGAGGTGATTGAGGACTCAGTGCCTACAGGTGAGTCTCCCCCTGGGCCCAGTAACCCTTCAGCCTCTCCTGAACTGCAGAGGCTCAGGGCAGAGAGGCGAAGGGAACTGGTTTCTCCCAGGAGGAGTGCTCGCCTTAAGGCCAGGAGAGGCGGGTCTCCTGGGGGCCGGGACCGCCCCTGGCCTCAGAGAAGATAAAGGCCAGTCAGGCCGGTCCCAGGTTGCGGGAGCAACGTCGTTGATGAGCTGTTTCAGCCAGCATCCAGTCCTGTTCCCCCAGAGTTCCTGTCCTTCCCCGGCTTCTCGCTGTGGACCCTGCTTTGCCCGAGGAGGACTGTCTGGCGACCCTCAACTCAGGTCCTGGACCTTGCCCCACGGTAACCTCCCCCCTGGACCAGCACACATACAAAAACACAACATGAAATAAATGCTCTGGATTATTTGTGCCCTATAGAGCACGCGGGTGGTGCTGTGGGTAAAACCTCAGTGCCTAGGACTTGCCGATCGCATGGTCGGCGGTTCAAATCCCTGCGGCGGGATGCGCTCCCGTTGCTCGGTCCCAGCGCCTGCCACCCTAGCAGTTCGAAAGCACCCCCGGGTGCAAGTAGATAAATAGGGACCACTTACTAGCGGGAAAGTAAACAGTGTTTCCGTGTGTGCTGCGCTGGCTCGCCAGAGCAGCTTCGTCACGCTGGCCACGTGACCCGGAAGTGTCTGCGGACAGCGCTGGCTCCCGGCCTCTAGAGTGAGATGAGCACACAACCCTAGGGTCTGTCAAGACTGGCCCATACGGGCAGGGGTACCTTTACCTTTATAGAGCCAAAAGACTGTAAGAGGAAAAGATCCCTTTTTCATGTCAGGATAGTTCTGCTTACCATGTTAGCTTAATCATGCTTAGTTATACATTCACTTCATTTCCATTTTTATGACAGTGAAGGAATTATCATCATCACCACCATCCTGCCTTAGTGATCACAGAGGAAAAGCCACAATGTCTAGAAGCCTTACATTAGAGTTTTAAAGCATCCATTTTACCTGAGTGTCTTGTTCTTTCTTTTAATGCCTTCAGGACCCAAACCAGGGCAATTTGGTTAGACAATGCATTTTGTTTTTCTTTTATTTTCTCATTGGCCCAAATTGATGTCCGGTTTTTCCGATTTTTTTTCTGTTTAGGAATATCCCTGCATTTTCCCCTGGGTAAATGCCTAGACTCCCCATAATCCTCAACCAGCTGTGCTATGTGGCTGTTAGCAGAGTGTTGGCAGGTAAATTAGAATGACCTCTGTGCTAAACAAGAAAAGGGCACATGTAACTTCCATGTTAGATTTCTATTTATTTTAACCAAGTAATCTATCTGGATATAAAAATGGGATAAGGTAGTAGCAGCTACCTTGTGTGAGAAGCCAGTATAAAAGCCATTTAGTTCTGTTCAGGTGTCATACGTTACCTCAAAGCTGAGACCAAGGATGTCTTCACAAATTGCAAGATCCATCAGAAATGAAGGGTGACATAGGTCTGAACTCTTAAGTCTTTTTGCTTTCCTCTCATAGAAGTCATGTGGGAGAAAGTAAATTCAAATTGTGCCAAGTTACATGTACAATTTAAATTGTGGGCACAATCAAGACCCCTGGTCCCACACGGGAAAGACAAGATGTGATGGTTTCACATATTCAGACTAAATGTGCAACATTTAAGAATGTTAAATTTCTAGTAGTTTCTTCAGGCTCCAATCATATTCCGAGTTTAAACAAAATTTTGTTCCTGCCCAGAGTACATGGTTGGTCTGGTCAAAGTTAGATGAACTTGAAGGGTATTTTAATACAGGTGACGACCATTTTTGGCATGTCCAACTGATGTGTGATCGTTGACGCATGGGTCATTTTGGGCCTAGAAGATGAAGGAATGGAGGGGGGGCTTATGCACACTCCACCAGTGCATACTTTGACACAACCCCTGCCGAAATGGGGAGTTCCCTATATATGTAGAATTCCCAGCAATTGATATCTGAGACTTATGAGACAACATATTAGGGTTTGTATTGATCATTGGCTCCAGAAGCACTACTGAGCCTTTGTTTATCTTGCTCCTCACTTCTCTCCTCAGATCTCAGGTATGTGCTTGATGTATTGTCTTCATATGTTCTTATGTCTTAGAATACTTCAAAGGATATTTTAGACAACATCACTCTTTCTGAGTCATACAACTGCAAATACCCATGCAGAAAGGGTAGTAGTTTTCCTTACTAAAAATATGGAAGGGGGGAAGGAAACAAGGGTCCTTAGCAGTGGGGAGCACCCCTAAATCTGCCTGCGCCTACCCACTGACCAGATTGCTAGTGTTGCTCATGTTCTGGATAGGTGGGTCAGAGATGCATTTATTCATAACAACCCCATCCCTAGCCCAGGCTATTGTTCCATCCTGCCTAAAGTCCTCTATTATCGTTCCAATAGCAAAAAAATCCAACCCGGAAGATCTGAATGACTTTCGTCCAGTAGCACTCACACCTATAATCATGAAGTGCTTTGAAAAGCTGGTACAAAATTATGTCATTGCCTGCCTACCAGAGGGACTGGACACATTCCAATTTGCTTATAAAACGAAAAGATCGACAGAGGACGCTGTGGTGATTGCCCTCCATGCCGTCCTTGCACATTTGGAGCAGCGGGGGGGTGGTTATGCCAGACTGCTTTTTTTAGATTTCGGTTCGGCATTTAATACCATTCTACCACAACGTCTGATGTCTAAACTGGAAGATCTGGGGCTTCCATTATCACTTTGTGAGTGGATATTGGACTTTTTGTCAGACCGCCCCCAGAGGGTTCGGTTGGGCCCTTATACCTCTAATATGCTTAAGACTAACAGGAACACCACAGGGATGCGTACTCAGTCCGCTCCTTTATATTCTCTACACGTACGATTGTGTCGCTGTTCACCCTAGTAATAGGGTTGTCAAATTTGCAGATGACACAACCGTGATTGGGCTCATCCCAGGGAGGGTGAAACAGATTATAGAGATGAGGTGGAGTGGCTGACAGAGTGGTGCACAGCTAACAACTTGCTCATAAATACAAGGAAGACAAAGGAGCTTGTGGTGGACTTCAGGAGACAGAAGAGCAATGTCCAGCCACTTTTGATTGATAGGGTCTGTGTGGAGAGGGTAACAACGTTCAGATTTTTGGACATTGAATTACAAGAGGATCTGTCCTGGAGTGTCAACACAAGGGAGCTTGTGAAGAAGGCGCAGCAGAGACTGTACTTTTTGAGAATTCTAAGGAAAAACCATCTTCCGCAGAAACTGCTGCTTGCCTTCTATCACTGTGCCATTGAGAGCGTGCTCACTTATGGCTTATGTGTGTGGTACGGAAGCTGTACTACCCAGGACAGGATGGGGTTGTGCAGAGTTGTTAAGGCAGCAGAGAGCATTGTTGGCTGCCCACTCTCCACCTTAGAGCAGATTTATGCCACAAGGTGCCATAGGAAGGCACTGGACATAGTAAAAGATCCATCGCATCCTGGTCACTGTCTCTTCGAGCTCCTGCCGTTGGGACGGAGATACAGGACGATGAAGACAAGAATGAGCCATCTTAAGAACAGCTTCTTCTCCAGAGCGATCTCGGCCCTGAATGGAAAGCCTGGACTTTGAAAGTCATCTAATCTTCCTTGCTGTGCTATACTGTATTGTTTTAATTAGTGTTTTTATGGAGCAGTCAAGTAATTTCGTTGTCCCCGAGAGGGGGCAATGACAATAAAGATATTATTATTATTATTATTATTATTATTATTATTATTATTATTATTATTATCTTTGATCAGCGCCATCAAAGATTCTAATACAGTTGTACCTTGGGTTACAGACGCTTCAGGTTACAGACTCTGCTAACCCAATAGTACCTTGGGTTAAGAACTTTGCTTCAGGATGAGAACAGAAATCGCATGGCAGCAGCAGGAGGCCCCATTAGCTAACGTGGTACCTCAAGTTAAGAACAGTTTAAGAACAGAACTCCAGAATGAATTAAGTTCTTAACCCGAGGTACCACTGTACTAGGCATTTGACACAGCACACACAGTTCCAATCCAAAAAGGTAAGTATGCATGCAGAGTCAGTTGCTGAATCCAGTCTTGGGGAAACACAGCACCCATTTGAACTCACGGCTCTGGATCAAGAAAACAGAACAGCACCGAGAAGCCAGTTTCAAAGTACAGAACATCCTACTGGTTCAAGGCATCTCAAAATACAATATAGTGTAAAAAGAATTTTGTTCAGGTGTAAATATGGTTAAGTGCCCTGTCCTCTGTGGATATTCTCTGCTGGGTGAATAGAATAGAATAGAACAGAATAGAATAGAATTAGATTGTGAAAGGGATATTATAGTTCTTGTTCAATTAAGCATATTGAAATGAAGCTAGGATTCTATAGTAAAATTAATGATCCTACTCACTCCACTTGGCCCAAAGCTATCGCATGAAAGAAGAGCTAGATTAAGCTAAATACAGTTTTTAATCCCCAGATATAATGAGCAGCCCTGTCTGTTACAAAAGAAAAGGTGCTGCCCACTGATACCACATTAATTACAACAATAAAGAAAAGCTTAGATTCATATTACTTCAAGTGTTAGAAGCTTTCATTTCTACAGGGCTATTTCAAATTGTTTCCTTCAATAGGCTGCAATGAAGGAAAGGCTGTTATTGGGATGCACACAGATTTGTTTTACACAATAGAGTAAAATATCTGTTAAATAATCAGTTTCTAACACACTGAATAAGACAATGAAAAGGAATACTGCATGTGCTAGAAAATATTTTTGATAATAAATATTGTAAAAAGAGAAAATGAAAAAAGGCATGTGTCATTATTATGACTTATAATGAACATTAGAATTGCCAATAAGCTTTAGGCTGATACCAAGCTAGGGGTGATGATGGCGTGAGACCCAAGTGTCAGAATTATGTTACCTAATTCTGACATACAGATATAATAATAATAGATAATAATAATAATATTTTACTTATACCCCCCCCATCTGGCTGGGTTTCCCCAGCCACTCTGGGCAGCTTCCAACAGAAGTTTAAAAGTACATTAAAACATCAGTCATTAAAAATTCCCTAAACAGGGCTGCCTTCAGATGTCTTCTAAACATCAGATAGTTGTTTATCTCCTTGACATCTGATGGGAGGGCATTCCACAGGCCGGGCACCACTACCGAGAAGGCCCTCTGCCTGGGTTCCTGTAGCCCCTAGGGTTAGCTTGTAGACTCAGTTCCAATATGGAGATTACAGGCTGAATAAGCCCCTCCCAGGTGCTACAGTTAACTAAGTTGCACACCTAGGATTCTAGGATTAAAAAAAAACAAAAAACAGCAGCAGTTTTAGTGTAACAAATGAAGTTAAGAAAGATTGTATATATCTCTGTAAAGAGTATTTGTTTGAAACAAAGTATTGTGCCCTTAAACAGAAACCAGTAAGCTATAACCTCATTGAGTGTAATAAACTAAAGTTCTAGTTTTGTTCTACAAGTGCCTCATTCTTACTTAGATCCTCTGGGCAAACGTTAAGTGGTCACAGGTTCCTCTTCATCCAATTATAATACCTTGCTGTTGTTAAATATAAAAGCCACCACAAACAGTAAATTGAAGATCTCTGCTGTGGGAATACAGGGAGAGATTTGTCTAACAACTCACCTGTAATAACGGTCATGTTACCCATCTTAAGTCGGGGTGCCACATAAGCTGCCCCAGAAACTGTTCCATAGGACGCCTGTTCACTAATCACTTGGCAGATATGCAGCTAGACAGCAGCCAGGGGCCCACATGTGAAAAAATAAACTGAAAAATCTGTGCCTCTGTGCATTTGAACCATAAGAACAAACCACCATGTTTGGCGTTGATGCGCAGTAACAAAAAAAAGTGTCTTTATCCTTTCTTTGGTTTTCACTTTCAAGAAGCCTGTTTTCAAAAGAGATATTAACCTCCCCAAATTGAAGAGAGAGGGGGAAAGAGCTGACAAAAGAAGTCACAAGCAGGCATGACAGCCACATTCTTTATACTTGAGGCTTGGCTGGTTTCCAAACTTCCTATAGGATTACTGCAGGGTATAAAGGGCCTTAAACAGCCAAGCAGTCAACAGCTGTCAGGCTGCCAACAAACTGTCTTTTTAGGCAGACGTCATGCATGCTGTCACCAGCTACTTTCACACAAATGTAGTAAGCCAATGGCAAGCGTGTGTTTTGATTCAGTTATTAACAGATCACTGTAGGGGACAGATGAATCGGAGCCAGCGCTTTGCTGTTTGACAAGTGGCGGGGGAGGGGGGACTAGGACAGGCATAAAATAATAAAGGTCTGTGGCCTGGTTTCTGGCATGAAGATAAATGTCACAACACCATTTGCTGCAAACCTAGATGAAAGATACAAAAGGTATAGATTCAACTAAGGCCACAATTTTATTTAGAACAGTGTTGTATAACCAACTGATTTTATCAGTGAACTGAACCCTCCCCCCCAATCCCATACAGCTGTCTTGAGCTAGCATGGGGCAATAAATAGTCTTTGATGTACTCCCAGGGCAGTAATACCTTTCCCATCTACACCTAGCCCATGAAGTGATATTAATGAGGATTGTTGATTGAGTTGCACAAACATTCAGGCTACCCCAAACTAGATTACCGTATTTTTCGCACCATAGGACGCACTTTTTCCCTCCTAAAAAGCAAGGGAAAATGTGTGTGCGTCCTATGGAGCGAATGCAGGGGGGAGGCAGGCAGGAAAAGCCCCCAAGAGCCGCACACAAGCTTCGTGCGCTTTTGCGGGCTTTTCCTCAGGAGGGAGAAGGGACTGACTGGCCGCATCAGTCCCTTCTCCCTCCTCGGGGAAAAGCCCCCAAGAGCGGCGCCCTCTTTAAAGGCTGCGCGGCTCCTGCGGGCTTTTCTACGAGGTGGGGGAATCCTCCCACCTCCCAGAAAAGCCAGGAGAAGCCGCACAGCCCCGTTAAAGAGCGCGCGGCTTCTGCGGGAGGTGGGGGAAGCTGCAGCAGATTCCCTCCTCCCGGGCTCCCTTTGAAGCGGCAATGTGGGAGGGGAGCAGCTTACACTTGTGTAAGCAGCTCCTCTCCCACTTTCCTGCTTCAAAGCAATCACGGAGGAGGGAAGGAAGGGGACCATGGATCCTCTGCTAGCGAATGCAGCGGATTCCCTCCTCCCAGGCTCCCTTTGAAGCAGCAAAGTGGGAGGGGAGCAGCTTACACTTGTGTAAGCAGCTCCTCTCCTACTTTGCTGCTTCAAAGCAATCAAGGAGGAGGGAAGGAAAGGGACCATGGATCCTCCACTGCTTGCGGCTGCAGCGGATTCCCTCCTCCTGGGCTCCCTTTGAAGCAGCAAAATGGGAGGGGAGCAGCTTACACTCGTGTAAGCAGCTCCTCTCCCACTTTCCTGCTTCAAAGTGGAGGAAATCCACTGCAGTTGCGAGCAGAGGATCCATGGCTCCGCATCCTTCCCTCGAAGCAGGATGCGGGGGTGCAGGGGGGAAAGACGGCAGGAAATAGATGCTGGGCAGGAAGACACAACCACACTTTGACCACTGAAAGTCAACCCCAGATTTCCACTGAGACGGCCAGGCTAATCTCGATGGCCATAAGTCAGACTCAGCATTATTAACTGGACTTAGATAAGCCATGGTTCCCCTTCCTACCCTCCTCTGAGGCTCGATTTAAAGCAGCAAAGCGGACAGGAGCCACCCGCTTTGCTGCTTTAAATAGTTTAGTGCAACATTTGATTCAGAATATTTTTTTCCGTATTTTCCTCCTCTAAAAACTAGGTGCGCCCTATGGTCAGGTGCGCCCTATGGAGCGAAAAATATGGTACTCTTTTATGACAGCCCAGCAAAAGTGACAGCTGCTTTGACAAAATGCCATAGGGTCATAGGCTGGATCTTTCCATTGTTCTTAATTCTTTTGTTGTCTTACACCACGTTCAGCCTCACTCTAAAACAATTACCGTATTTTTCGCCCTATAGGACACACTTTTTCCCCTCCAAAAATGAAGGGGAAATGTGTGTGCGTCCTATGGGGCGAATGCAGGCTTCGCGGACCTCTCCGCAAGCAGCGGGAGCGCTCCCGCTGCTTGCGGAGAGTTTCCTGCATGCTGAAGCCTGCGCACGCTGAGATCAGCACGTCCAGCCTTTGCCCTCCGCAAGCAGCGGGAGCGCTCCCACTGCTTGCGGAGAGTTGCCTGCATGCTGAAGCCTGCCCTCGCTGAGCTCAGCGCATCCAGGCTTCGTGGACCTCTCCGCAAGCAGCGGGAGCACTCCCGCTGCTTGCGGAGAGTTGCCTGCATGCTGAAGCCTGCGCGTGCTGAGCTCAGCACATCCAGGCTTCGCAGACCTCTCCGCAAGCAGCGGGAGCGCTCCCGCTGCTTGCAGAGAGTTGCCTGCATGCTGAAGCCTGCCCTCGCTGAGCTCAGCACGTCCAAGCTTCGCGGACCTCTCAGCAAGCAGCGGGAGCCAGTGCTGGGCTCCCACGGCTTGCAGAGAGCTGCCTGTTTGGGGGCTGGGGTCGGGGGAAGCTCGGGCGGGCCTCCCCCGCCCCAGCCCCGCACCTGGGGGAAAAATAATTTTTTCCCCTTTATTTCCCCCCCAAAAAACTAGGTGCGCCTTATGGGACGGTGCGTCCTATAGGGCGAAAAATACGGTAGCTGAATAGCTTCCCATGATTACTATATGTAGCCAGCAAATGTAGGATCAAAGGCAGAAGCCTGTGTGGCATAGGCATTTAAACAAAATTAAACCCATGGCCTAATCATGAGCCAAAAAGAAAATTTACATCAGTGATCAGCTTCTCTGCCATAACCACTTAGGGAATGCCAAGAAGAATGGCCTACACTGGACTAAGTTGAAGCCATAGATACCTACTCTGTCAATAGGACTGAAATACATCTGTGGAAGTGGAGAGTATCAAAACTTTGACTCTCAGGCTCCTATCCTGTGCATGTTTACCTGGCTGTAAAGTTGAAATAGGCCTGGAAAGTAGGGGCAGTTTAGAAGTGGAGCGTGTATCTAAAACCCAGTATTAAGGCTAGAGAAACATCAGAATAGATAATACTGGGCTTGCATAAGGGAACTTCATCAGCTCACATTATTGATTGGCTTCATTCATCTGAGGTTAAACAAGTAGAGAGTTCAGATGCTCTCCTGGAGAACATTTTTCTAAGAGTGCTCACATTGTTTATAACAAATGGAAAGCAAGATACTTGAAAATTAAAGAAATATTTTGCATTTTTCTTCATTATGAAGCTTTCTATGCAAGAGGCAGCATCTATTTACACAGCAAATGGTTGGCTTTGCAACATTTATATTTTTTTTTTTTTTATAAATTTTTTTATTGCTTTTTTCCAGAATCTAAATCCATCATCAATAACACAACAAAAGCGGTTTTACAGAAAGAAAAAGAAATTAAACAAGAAAAAATTCATTTTTCGAAGTCTTTTTTTTTTTTTTCATCATCCACTGGACTTCCCCATCTCCTCCATCCCTGCATTCTTTATAATAAATATAAACAGCAAATTAATACCTTGTTTCCTGTGTTTTTGTATTTTCATCTAATTATTCACTCTGAAATTAAAACTTTTCTCGATCATTAACTTTGTTTCTATCAACTCCGAATTTCAATACTGAAGCATATTTACCTCAAACCTTAGCAAATTTTTAACATTCATATATCTTATAATGTTTTTGTAAATAGTCCTTAAATTTTTTCCAATCCTCTTCCGCAGCCTCTTCTCCCAGGTCTCGGATTCTGCCAGTCATTTCGGCTAGTTGCATATAGTCCATCAGTTGTGTGTGCCATTCTTCCAGTGTGGGTAGCTCCTGTGCCTTCCAGTATTTAGCTATGAGAATTCTTGCTGCAGTCGTTGCATATAGAAAGAAGGTTCTGTCTTTCTTAGGTATCCTCTGGCCCACAATGCCCAAGAGGAAGGCCTCTGGTTTCTTCTGAAAGGTATACTTAAATACCTTTTTCAACTCGTTATAAATCATTTCCCAGAAGGCCTTCACCCTCGGGCATGTCCACCAGAGGTGGTAAAAAGTTCCTTCAGCCTCCTTACATTTCCAACATTTATTATCAGACAAATGGTATATCTTTGCAAGTTTGACTGGGGTCATGTACCACCTGTACATCATTTTCATAATATTTTCCTTTAAGGCACTACATGCCGTAAATTTCATACCGGTGGTCCATAACCTTTCCCAGTCCTCAAACATAATGTTGTATCCAATATCTTGTGCCCATTTTATCATGGCTGATTTGACTGTCTCATCTTGAGTATTCCATTTAAGCAGCAAGTTGTACATTCTTGAAAGCACTTTCGTCTTAGGTTCAAGTAATTCTAGTTCTAATTTTGATTTTTCCACCTGGAAACCAATTTTTTTATCTTTTTTAAAGATCTCTAAAATTTGGGCATAGTGAAACCAGTCTCGCACCTTCCCTTTCAATTTTTCAAAGCTCTGCAACCTCCAAGTGTCACCCACTCTTTCTATTATTTCACAGTATTTTGCCCAGCCACCCCCCATATTAAGTATTTTTGTGGCTTTAGCCTCCATCGGTGATAACCACCTCGGAGTCTTGTTTTCAAATAAGTCCTTGTATTTAGTCCAGACAGAAAACAGAGATTTCCTTACAATATGGTTTTTAAACAACTTATGAGACTTTACCTTGTCGTACCACAAATATGCATGCCACCCAAAAGCATTGTTGAACCCTTCCAGATCTAGGACATCAGTGTTTTCTAGCAAAAACCAATCTTTCAGCCAGCAGAGGGATGCAGCTTCATAATACAACCTTAAGTCCGGCAGGGCAAAACCCCCTCTTTCCTTTGCATCTGTTAATATTTTAAATTTTATTCGGGGCTTTTTGCCCTGCCAGACAAACTTCATAATGTCCCTCTGCCACTTTCCAAAACATTCCACTCTGTCCACGATCTGTAGGGTCTGGAACAGAAACAGCATTTTTGGCAATACATTCATCTTTACTGCTACAATTCTTCCCAACAAGGAAAGTTTCAATCTTGACCAGATTTCTAGATCCTTTTTAATTTCAGACCAACATTTTTCATAATTATCTTTAAACAGATTCAAATTTTTCCCAGTCAAGTTGACCCCCAGGTATTTCACTTTATTAACAACGTTTAGTTCTGTTTCCTTCTGAAACCCATCTATTTCTAAAGGTGTCAAGTTTTTTGCCAAAACCTTAGTTTTTTGTTTGTTTAACTTGAATCCCGCCACCCGACCAAACTCAGAAATTAATTCCAATACTCTTTTTGTGCTGGACACCGGCTCCTGTAATGTCAAAACCAAGTCATCTGCAAAGGCCTTCAGTTTATATTGTTTTCCTCCGACCTGTATTCCTTCCACCTGCTGATCCTTCCTGATCAAATTTAGCAAAACCTCAAGGACAGAAATAAATAGCAAGGGTGATAGGGGGCACCCCTGTCGTGTTCCTTTTTCAATTTTAAACTCTTCTGTCACCACATTGTTTACTATCAATTTAGCCTTTTGTTCTGAATATATTGCATCTATGCCATTTTGGAACGCCCTTCCCACTCCCATCCCTTCCAAATTCTTCTTCATAAATTTCCAAGATATATTGTCAAAGGCCTTCTCCGCGTCTATAAATATCAAAACTGCTTTTGTATTCAAATTTGTCTGTAGAAGTTCCAGAACGTCAACAATGTTCCTAGTATTATCTGACAAATGCCTGCCAGGGAGAAAGCCTGCTTGGTCTTTATGAATAACTCCATTTAAGACTTTTTTCAATCTATTTGCCAAAATGTCAGCAAAAATCTTGTAATCCACGTTTAGGAGTGAGATGGGACGGTAGTTCTTAAGTTGAGTCTTTTCAGATTCCAATTTTGGTATCAAAGTGATGAATGCCTCTTTCCACGATTCTGGTGCCCCCTTCCCTTCCATAATTTGATTACATACCTCCATCAATGGCTGAGTCAGGTATTCCTTCAATATCTTATAGTATTTGGAGGTAAGTCCATCTGGGCCCGGGGATTTGCCTAGTTGCATGTTCTGAATGGCATTTTCGATTTCCTGTTGGGTTATTTTATAATTCAGGTCAGTTTGTTTGTCTTGTGTTAGTTTTTGTAGGCCATAGCTTTTTAAAAATTTATTTATTTCAGTCTCCACTTGGGGTCCTTGGGAAAACAATTTTTTAAAATATCTCTGGAAACACTTTCTAATTTCCTCTGGTTTCTGAATACATTCTCCTTCAACCTCTAGATTGGTAACAAAGTTCAGTTTTTGTCTCTTTTTCAGCTGCCATGATAGCAGCTTCCCACATTTATTTGCCGATTCAAATGATCTTTGTTTCATCTGTTTGATTTTCCATTCAACTTCTTGATTTATCAGTTTTGCATATTGTGCTTGATGGAATTTTATTTCTCTCAAAACTTCTTTTGATTTTGGATTTAGTCTCAACTTTTTCTCTCCGTCTTTTATCCTTTCCAAGATCTTGTCCTTTTTACCGTTCCAGAGTTTTTTCTTAATAGAATTCTGCTGTATCAGAAACCCTCTCATAACAGCTTTGCTTGCGTCCCAGATTGTTTTTTTTTCCACCGAAGTGTTCAAATTTAGTTCAAAGTAGTCTTTCATCGTCTTTTGGGCCTTCTTCACTATCTCCTGGTCTCTAAACAATGCATCATTCATTCTCCATCTGAAGGATCCAGCTGGTGTAAGTCTCAAGTCCATTTTCAAGGGGTTATGGTCGGAGCAAGTTTTAGGGCAGATCTCTACTTTTTTGGTCTTGGGTGCCAGTCCTCTAGATATCCAGATTTGGTCGATTCTTGTCCAGGATAGGTGGGCCTCAGAAAAGAATGTTCCCTCTCTACCTAGGGGGTTCTTTGTCCTCCAGATATCAATCAAGTCCATATTGTCTGTGAGTTCAAAAAAAGTCTTTGGTAGTCTGCCATCTTTAGTCACATTTTGATTTTGTGACTTATCCATGTGTGTGGAGACAACCCCATTCATATCTCCCATCAGAATGATGTTATTATAGTCCATATGGTCCAGCATTGTCTCATGCAGCTTCCCATAAAATTCAGATTTCCCCTCATTTGGTGCATAAATTCCAATTATCAAAAATTTTTCTCCTTGTGATTGTATTTCGATCGCCAAAATTCTTCCTTGTTCATCTTTGAACACAAATTTTGGTGCTAGGCTCTCCTTTGCATATATCACGACTCCCCTTTTCTTTTCTTTAGCTGATGAAATAAATTCTTGGCCTAGTCGCTTGTTTATTAGCACTCTTCTGTGGAGCCTAGTCACATGGGTTTCCTGGAGACAAATGACGTCTAGTTGTTCTTTCCTCAAAATGTGAAAAATCCTTTTCCTTTTTTCAGGGGAATTTGCCCCATGGATATTCCAACTAAAAAGCTGCAGAGACATCCTGGATCAGCTTGTTAGCCAATGGGGTTGTCTCCCTTCTCGTCTATGTCTGGAGGTGGATCTTTTGTACCAGGCGTGGGGGGTGGCCAGGTACCTGCTGTCCCTTTTCGAAGGTCCTCCCCGTGATCGTTTAGGAATTTTTCTTGCTCTTCTGCTGTTCTGATTCTCACCTTCTTCCCTTTCAAATTAAAAGATAATCCTTGGGGGAATTCCCACCTGTAAGGGATTGTGTTGTTTCTTAATAATCTTGCCAGATCCTTGTATGTAGTTCTTAAGTCCAACAATTGTTTTGGTATGTCTCTGAAGATTTCTGCTGTCTTTCCCTGTATCACCAATGGGTTTTTAAAATGTAGGCCAAGTATGTTGTCTTTTTCTTGCTTGTATCTCAATATGATCAAGCAATCCCTTGGTTTATCTTTCTTGGCCACTCTTCCCAATCTAAAAGCGGTGACGATTTTGAAGTCTTTCTCTTCTGCCAAACCCCAGAACTTGGATATTTCTGCAGTCAAAAAGCCAGCCAAATCTTCCTTTTCTAGTTCTGGAATATTTCTAATCCTAAGATTACTTTCCCGGTTTTTCAGCTCCGCCATAGACAGATAGGCCTGTTGTTCAGTGACCTGTCTACTCAGTGGTCTTACTTCCCCTCTTAATTCCTCAATCCTTTTTTTGTTTTGGTCTGCTTTCGTGTTTGCGTCCTCAGCTAATTTTCGGTTCTCTGATATAGTCTTTTCAAAATTTCCTATCGCCTGTGTGTTTTGAACAACTTGGTCTGTCAACTTATTAATCGTTGCTGTAACCTGGTCAAATTTAGCCGCTTGTTCATCAGCTTTCTTATTTAATGCTGCCAGTTGATCCAATATTTCTTTAGAAATAGGGTCTAATCCTCCTGCAGCCATATCCTCCAAAACTGGCTGTTTAAATTGTCCTTCTTGCAGACCTGTCACAATTGGAACAGATGATCTACGTGGCTGCACAGGCAAAGTTGATTGCAATAGTTCAGTTTGTTTTGCTTTCTTGGCAGCCCTTGTTTTTCCTGCCACACTCATTCCACAACTGTCTAGGTTTCAAGGTCAAATTGTAAATCCCATGGGAAAAGCAATCATCCAGGCAAAAAGATTTCCAAAACAACCAGCAGTTCTCAGAGGTTTATATTTCCACAATCCAGCAGGGGGAGCTCCCCAAAAGTTTCCACCATTTAATTCCCAAATATGGTAAAATCCAAAATAAGGGGGGGAAACCCTCTAAATTCACTTTAAACTGCAGATGATAAAGGTTCTTTGCGAAGGTGTGAACAACAGTTCCTTTTTTGTAACTGCAAAGTAGCCCAATGTAACTTTATGTCTCTATACACAGTTGCCACAGTCTGATGTTACTTTGTATCCAGGCAGCCCGTGAGCTGGGGCTTATAACTTTATAATCCACAAAATATAGAGAGGTATAGCACAGTCTCACAATCAAATCCAAACTTGCAGGGTAAGTTCCAACTTCTTTTAAACTCCTTTCAACGCTTCCGCTTTAAAAAAACTTTGCTCAGTACTTTAAACAGGGACGGAAGACTGACTTCCTTTTTAGCGTCTCCCGCTTTCAGCCGAAATTCACCAATTTGATGTCCAAATAAAGCCTCAAATTTCTTACTCACGAGTTTGTTGTTTCCAATCAAATGTTCAAAGAAGAAAGGTCAGCGCTCATCAGCAGCAGCCGCGCGGCTTCGCTTCCGCGGAAAGAGCGATGGATTCACAGCACCGCTACCCCCTCCACGTTCCGGAGCCCCTTACGGGGTCCCTTCTGCGTATCCGAGGTCGCTCCTGGTGCCCGCCGAATCCCACGGCCACGGGCTCACTCTACCCGTGGTTTTCCTAAACGGGTCGTCGCTGTGCCGCAGCGCACGACCCTTTTCCGCGGAGCCCCTCTTCAACAACTGAAGAGGACCGCCATTGCTGTTTCGCGCCGCCTCCGGAAGTGCAGCATTTATATACATATATTTCTGTCTAAATGCTGCAGCCCTGGGCTTCTCCATGGTTCATTCTTGGCAGACTAGCTTAAGTCAGTGATGCAGGATGAGGAAAACTGTTCCACAATATCCATCTTTTAAAAGGCAAGAACAATGAGGCCTCCTCAGCTAGATTTCCATGCCTCCTAAAAGCAAATCCATAGTTTGCTAATGCCACTCACACCCACCCTTAGGGGAAGCCATAGCTCTCTTCTCCTCTAAAGAAGCCTCGAGTAGCTTCTCCCAGGTGATGAATGTGGGCAGGCATTTGGGCTCTCAAATGCAATAGGAAAAAGGTGAAGACCAAGCTATGTAAGCTGGTTCTGCCCCATCATCTTCCCTCTTCTCCTTGAGGCACTCAGCCTCCCTTTAGAGTGTGTGCTTTGTTAGTTGCCCTGCTTTTTCTGTGGGAGCCCCTGGTTGGCCTTGGGGCTCTTTTTTCACCTATTTCATACTGTAGGGAATCCACATGGGTGGATGGGAGACTTCCCTTGAATTTGGTTTATTGGCATTTAGTCAGAACAGCTGAGAGAATTTAAGAAAGGGTTGATCAAACACCTGAGACATTTTGGGGTTAATGGCAAAATCTGGTGCTTCTGCAGGCCTTGGCATGCACATCTTGGTGAACATTGGCTTGCGAGCCATGGTATAAATGCTGGGTGGGAGAATTGCCTTTCATTCTTTTCTGTGTAGTCACACAGAGTGGGTGTAAACATGCCCAGTGGGAGAGATATAAGGGCAATGACGACTGTATTAGAGCCTCTACTTATCTATTATAATCCTCCAAACATGCTAAAGGCATTATTTAGGCTTAAATAATACAATGGAAATTCAAGTATTAAAAACTTGTACTGGGATCAATCTCATTAATATGAGCATTCTATTTTAATCAAAATAGCATTATCATATGAACTTTTTTCTGAACATAAACCAGAAAAGAAGAGAAAATGATGCCATTAAATTAAATACTGTCTTCCCACAGTATTTAATTCCTCTTTAATATATAAGGGCTATCTTAAAGAGGGAAGGCAGTATTCAGAAAACCTCATTGAAAACAATGACAACTCTTCAGAACAAGCTAAAATAGTGCTACATATACTCAGAGCATTTGAGATTCTTATTGATAATAGCCATAAAATAACATATTTGTGAGATGACCTTCAAGCTACAAGACTTTTAGAGAAAGAACAGTGGGAAAGAATGTAAGAGCTGACACACAGGTTATTGACTTTTATGTACTTGGACTTTCAAAAAGCTTTCAACAAGGTACCTCACCAAAGACTTATCAGTCATGGAATAAGAGGAGAGGTCCTCTTGTGGAACAGAGCATATGTAGCAGAAAACAGAGAGTAGGAATAAATTGGTAGTTATGTGAACAGAGAGTTGTAGAAAGTGGAGTTCCCCAAGGACTGGTATTGGCACCTGTGCTTTTTAACTTGTTCTTAAATGATCTAGTGTTAGGAGTGAGCAGTGAGGTGGCCAAGTTTGCTGATGATACTAAATTGTTCAAGACTGCGAAAACAAAAAGAGATTGTGAAGACCTCAAAAAGGACCTCTTCAAACTGAGTGAAAGGGAAGTAAAATATCAAATGTAAACTGTAAATCGTTCCATGTCTAGGCAAAAAAAAAAAAATTCCACACATACATACATGGGGTCTGAACAGACAGTATCAGGCAAGGAACAATACATTGAGGTCATAGTGGATAGCTTGATGAAGATGTCCACCCAGTTACGACAGCTGTGAAAAGAATATACACAGTGAAACTCACTTTCTCAAGAGGCACTGATGGCTACCAACTTGGATGGCTTTAAAAGACAATTAGACAAATTCATGAAGGATCATGTGATCAATGGCTGCTAGCCACAATGACCATTTTTACCTCCACGTGCAGTGGCGTTAATGATTCTGGATAGTACCGGTAATTGCTGGAAACCACAGGAGGGGAGAGTGCTCTTGTGCTTAGGTGTTGCTTGCTAGTTTCTCAAAGGCATCTGGGTGGCTACTGTGAGAACTGGATGCTGAACTAGATGGGTCATAGGATGATGGACTAGATATTTCATTGGCCTGATCCAGCAGGCTCTTATGTTCTTATGAGACTTCACAATCTACAGAATGAGCTACATTTTTCCTTGATAAACATGAGTCACTAATTGTAGCTCTGAACACTTGCATGCAGAAATCACTGACAAATAGACATGTTTGCCAATCCCTTGATCACATGTTATCATATAGCTACAGCATAGTTAAGGAAATGAATAACATAAAATCAATCCCGATTCCTTGGGCAATGTTAAGGGACTAAGTTCAGTTCCATGATACATTGCTGAGAGGGACTGGAAGCATCTAAGGCAGCTTAATAACAACCATCCACTTTGCTGCAAGACTTTATGTGCTTCCAATACTACTGGCTTGTTCATATTTCTTTGAAACTGCTGCATTATTTGTCATTACATATGTTACCTAGAGAGTGAAGTATCTTCCAGCAGAAAGAGAAAATTGCTAATGGAAGGACACTTCACAGATGGTCCAACACATTCAATTATATTTGTCCCAAAATCAACAATAGTGTTGTGAATAGGCCTATGGGGGGGGTTGTTTGCCTTAAAACATGTTTTAGGAGTCCGGGGCAGCAAAACACACACACACAAACACACACACACATTAAATGCTGGAAGAACAATTCCAATACAGATGCAGACTGGAAAGATCCCAACTTAATGATCTTTGAACTATTCAGCTAAGAGCTGTTGATTAGAGAAAGAATAGTCTTACATGTACCTTTTGAGATGTTCAGTGTACGTACTAATTCAATATCATCTAACATGGATTTCAATTTAACACACTTTACAGCACAATCCTACACATGTCTAACTCATAGTGACTTAGGCATACTGAATTCAATTGGGTATGACTACAAAAGTAGTCATAAACAATAAATAAAATGTCAAAAAGTGCACAATCAAATTGAAATAGTTTCCTCATAAATCATAATAAGATCTTTTTAACAAGATACAAAAGATTACTATCAATAACAGCAACAACAACCCACCAAAAAACCTCCAAAGAATACTGTATCCCAAGTGTTTGTTTGGGTCCTGTCTTCCCAGGCCAGGTGGGAAAAGGTCTACAAAACAGGAAGCAGGTCTTATAGGCTTCACAGCCAAGATATATCCCTACTGGTCTTTGTGTCTCAGAATGCATTGCTTTTCCTCCTTCCTCCTTCTAATAAGCTTTAAAAATGTGTGTAATTTACAAAAGCACTAATAATGATGCTTGATTAAGAATTACAGTTTTCTCATATGAGCTGATTGCAGTTAATACAGTGGCAGGGGGTGGAATCTGAATTCTTTGCTGATAATTGTGCTGAACACTTCAATGTAGTAAAAACCAAAAAGAGCGCTTTACTTTAAAAGGCTTCTGAGTTCATTGTGCATCAGAAGAAACAATAATGGATTAAGCTAGTCACATAATGGAATGTTAACCAAATGTTATTATTCTAGAATTCATTGTCGTCTGAGACCTCTCTGTGTGATATCTGCCATCCTTTCAGTTTATCAAACTGCCTTCAAAATATTACTGTAAATATAAAAATAAAAACTTCTAATACGTAACAAAAATACACCATGACACCCTTTCTTCCAAAGAAACAAAATTATTAGGCAAGATTACATAAGAGAGAGGAGTACCTTAATAAGGAGTACCAGATAAGTGGAAGTATTATTGTCTGCTATTTTATGGCCAAAAAAACCCCACACCTGTTATAAGCTATTACTGTATCTGTCTAAGGGTGTGATGAAATGAAATGAAGTGCTTTACACAACAGCAGCTTTTTTGGTGAAATGGTTTGCGGTTTTTTATAGAGATGAGAATTTAAAATTTTGACATTTTAAAAATAAGTGACACAAACCACACGGCAGGCAGAAGCATTTCACGATTGGATCTTTCCATATCCCATGAAACATCCTACTTTTACATTACTGCACAACATAAGGCATAATCACTTTGCTTGTCTTAATGAGTCCTAAAGGATTGCTATATTTGACTGAAAGATGAATTTGTGACTAACTAAAAAATAAATATATTTGCTGTCTTTCCCCCCACTTTTCAAGAAAAAGCCAGCAGGATGAAGACTGTATCATTTAAAAAAATGCCACTATGTGTAGAATTCTGAACATTATGGGATCTCCCCCACCCTCCCTCCCCCCACAAGTTAGTTGCATAATATTAATTCAAAAGCTGCACAGACAAGACAGCTGGTATATTCCAGTATTCCTGAGCTTCCCAACTTCAGACAAAGGTTTTGCTGTGTAACACATGTTCAAACAAGCACAAGCAAAGCCCCCTGAAGACCTGTCCCATGCAACATGAGAAAAGTCTGGGGGGAGAAGCACATGGCACATGTGAAGATATTAAGGCAGGGCTTGTGTGCATACGCCTGCACTAGTCCATGCATTGAACATTCAGGTGTTTGGTGAATGTTTGAACATGCCTTACACTGCACCTGCATGGCATAACCCAAGCCATTCTGGTAATTAAATAAGCAGTAGTGCTATATTTGCAATACATTGCCAAGATGGATTATCCTTATTAACTTTGAATACGCATGTGTATAGAAACATTGGCATTCATATATATTTAAAAGAATCTGTAGATAAAATTCAGGCAACCAGCGCTCATATTATTTTTCGTTTATCCCATAATGAGATCTACATGGAAGACTATGTTATAACCAAAAGAATGCACTACATCCAACGCATCAGTTTTCTAAAATTTAAAAAAATATATCCTAATGATGTGTTGTATGTTGTGACTGGGGAAGTGACCTGTATTTTAACCCAAGATAAAACCTTCTTCCAAGGTTACATATGGTTACATATGGATCTCAACTTTCCACCCAAAATGTCATCTCACAGAGGACAGGGAAACACATTGACCCTGGTCATTCATCCCTGTGCTTCAGGGCATCAGGAAACAAGGAACAGCAATAAACAAAACTATTAACCTTTTTTATACATTAAAAAAAACCTGAAACAATTTTCTTCACTATTCTCCCACAGAGAAAAAACAACTTTATCCTCAAGAAGGCATTCTTTCAATACTCTGAGAATCCAGTCTAATGATATATTAAGTACTTTCCATCTAGCAATGGAATAACTATCATCAATCATGCCAATAATGTATAATTGCATCTAATTTGCAACATCTGTCAATTTGGGATGCATTGCCCCACTTAAGTCATTAAGGTAGGAGACTAACTCCCACCTTCCATTGACTTATCTTCAACTTAAAGCAGTATTCTCCACCTGTGTCCAAAATGCCTGTAATGAATATGTTTGGAACTGAGAAATGCGAAAATACATGCATGTAAATAAGCTTTTAGTTATTAAATTTCTATCCAATTCTTCCTCCCAAAGGAGCTTTTGAGATGTAACGTAAACCATGAAACGTATCCTGTTGCTGCTTCAAATGGAAGATCTGATGGATAACAGAGCTTAATCTCTGCCCTATAAAATGGACACTAAGAACACTCTTCCTTTCTTCTTTCAGTAGCAAAAGATTCCTCCCACAGTGTGGGACTTTTAGAAACAAAAGAACAAGCAGGGATGCTCTGCTCAGAGAGCAACAGTTCCCTGAGCTTTTGGGAAGAGAGATTGATTGCTCTGGCAATTGTAGCACTGTCAGAGAAATGGGAATCTCCTAATACCTCGCAGTACTAAACTAAACTTCCCAGCATTCTTTGGGGGAAGCTATGACTTTTGGAAGTGGTATGAAACTGCTTTAAATTCATAGTGCAGAAATGTCCATAGTTTACATGGAGAATCTGAATTGAATCAGTGTGCTGGTACAACAGAGTTAATCCTTTTTCCCTGCATACGGTAATTTCCCCCATCTAAGCTCTGCTGCCTTGGAGCTAGTATTCATTTATCAGGGGTGTGGGTGGGAATATAGGTATAAATTGCTATTGGATCTGCTGGGGGAGAAAATGCAGGAGCAGAACCTTCAACTGTTTCTCACCCCATTGCTGTGTGGATAACAGGGTGTTACCTATACTGGGGGAAATGATTGTGGCATGAAAAAGATCAATCCATTCTCCAGTGCCACTCCAGTCCCAAGCCTCCACAGCTATTTTTAAGTAAAAGTCTAAATCATCAGAAGACCCCATCACAATTTTCTCACTTCATATGTAGCTTGGTCCCTGACAACCCTTGTACATTTCATAGCTTACCCATTCCACAGTCACATTTTGACCGCAATAAAGATGGATTTGATTTATACTTTTTAAAAAGCAAGATTCAAACCAGAAGAGAAGATGCTGTTTGTTAACACCACATTCTAAAGGCCATAGGTTTTTGGCTTTCATAGGATTTTGAATTTTTCACACTCCCCCTTTGAGCAAGAACAGTTGCTTGAATAAAAGGCATCACCTTACCAGCCTTGTCTTTCATTCTCTGAGATGAAGATGACTACAACTATTTTAAGTATCAAAAAACAGGACTGCAAGGCAGAAGAGGTCATTCCCAAATCATCAGAGCACTCAATTACATTAAGAGCTATTTATTGGAAGTGTCTTCATAAAGTACCTATTACTTTGAGAACCAATTAACCTTTGATTAGAGCCCTTCACATACCCAGCCTTGCACTTTATACGTCAATCTCTTTTTCCAGGAGGAAAACCACCTGTCTTGTACTCACTTGCCCTTTGATTCAGTATCCTGGATTGTCAGTAACCATGCCCATTTATTCCTCTGGGCAGCAATAATTCTCCTTGAGTTCGTCATTTAATTCAAATAATGCCATCACTATCCAGAGGGAGAACAATTTATACAGGTATAAGGTGACCAGATACTAAAGGAGGGCAGGGCTCTTTGTACCTTTAACAGTTTTGTAAATATTTGGCAACTGTGGTATAGGGTTGGGGAAAATCTACATCCACGAAAAAAATATCTTGCCTTCATTTGCAAATACGGTCATATCGCCCTATTCAGAAAGATACATGGATGCAAATTCCACGATGGTCATGAATCCAGAAACAATCCAGAGTTGGATGTTGCAAAACTGCTCAGGAACCAGGTCAAGTTTAGGGTTTTGAGCCAGCTGCTGTGAAGATCAGTATCCAAGTATCCCAGAGGAACCAGGATCCAAGGACCCTCATGGCTTCTGCTTCTGATCATGAGGAGCCAAAATGCCTCTCACACTGAGTCCCACAGTATCTTACCTGTCTAGTGGCACAGGGCATGCAACATGTCTCCTTGCCAAAGAGGTATGATGACCAGATGAATCCAGGGTGCAATTAAAGCATCTTTGCTGGAGGGAGTGCTCCCTGGTGTCCTCAGAGACATCATTTCTGGCCACTTCTGAAAAAGCTCACCGTGGACCAGTGGCGTAGCGTGGGGGGTGCAGGGGGGCCGGCCGCACCGGGCACAACATCTGGGGGTTAGGGTTAGGGGGCGCAAATCCACGGGTTAGGGGGCGCAAATCCACGGGTTAGGGGGCGCAAATCCACGGGTTAGGGGGTGCAAATTACTTGCCCTGCCCCGGGTGCTGACAACCCATGCTACGCCACTGCCCTGGACATATTGATATGTAACATCTACCACCCAGTCACAAATACCCTACTTTTATGAATGTATTTAAGGGGGTTGTGGCTTAAACAGATTACACTGGCCCATTTCAATCTGGGTTTAGGCCTGGTTATGGGACTGAACTGGCTTTGGTTGCCCAGATGGATGAGCCTTATTGGGAGAAGGATAGTGGGAGTGTGACCCTCTTATTCTTACTTCTCTGTGGATTTTATACCATTAGCCATGGTATTCTTCTGGGCCTTCTTAGTGGGATGGGTATTTAAGGCACCCTTTTACAGTAATTCCAAAGCTTTCTCCAGGGTTGGTTTCAGAAAATAGCAGTGGGGTGCCTCGGGGTACCATTTTGTCCCCAAGTGGTGTTTAATATCTATATGAAGGCAGGGGGAGCTTTGGGGCAAGGTATGAGTATGATGATATTCAGCTCTACTTCTCTGTAAAAACTGAATCAGGAGATGCTGTGCAAGCTGTGGACTAATGCGTAGACTCATGGTGAGTTGGATAAGGGCCAATGAACTGACTCAGAATCCTGGCCAGACCGAGACACTGCAGGTGGGTGGCTCCCCACTCCAAATAATAGGTGCATTGCCTGCTTTGGATGGGCTGTACTCCCTTCTCTACCCTTCTCAATTCCACCCACAGCATGAAGCATTATTTTTTTTAAAAAAAAGATTTAGATGTTTTTATTTTCAGTTTGAAGGCTGGCAAAAGGCAGGAAACACCAACCCTCTTCTGAAACCTTGTTCTCAATAACTTTTCTGCCACACTTTGGCCCTAAGAGGGTTGAGCCTTGTAGATATTTACACTGACATTTCATCAGTCAAAAATAGCAGGAAGAATTCTCAAGAACACCAGTTCAGTATTTACAATTTCAATCACATAGCACTCACTCCAAAGAATTTTCCAGGTTGTCATTGACCTGAAGATCCTTTTTCACAGTTTTTGTAACAGGAGCATCTGCAGAGGGGAACGCCAGCCACTTGAAACTCATTAAAACATACTTGAGATTGACAATGAGTTGGGAACATCTGTCAGAGTTGGCCAAGATTTCAATCAAGTGTGATGTGGCTGTGTTACTCTGCTACATTGACTTAATAAATGAGTTGGCTGCTGTCAGCGCAAGCAAAGGTTGGTTCTAATTACTACATTGCCCTTATTTTTGGGTACATTTACTGTAAATGTTCACACTTTATATGAATTGCAGTTTCATGTGATAAATTTCCTGGCATTAGATGCCTAAGTACAAAGCATTGCAAGTTCCCTTTTCACTAGATCAGATCAGGCAAAGTGCAGTTTAACTTTATGACATTAAAAATATGAATTTCCAGCTATATGGGAGCATACACACCTTGTTCTAGGTTTGAGGGGGGCCTCGGCAATGTATCCTCTGTGTGAGGGCTTACCTGAAATGTGGTAGCAGCAACAGTACACCGAGCCATGCTGTATCTAACTGCCATTTTAATTTACCAAAAGAATGCAGCTCCTGATTCTTAATGGCACTTAGACATCAAAAGCAATCAGAATGAAATAAAAGAAACTAGCAGAGGGGGTTTGTTTGTTTGTTTGTTTGTTTGTTTGTTTGTTTGTATCATCTGGTTATGTTTTACAATGGGTGTTCTTGTCACATATTCTATAACCTGCTTGGCTTGAGTAGAATAAAAGAAGAAGGTTTCTGTTCTGTATTATTACTTAATGAGAAATTAAGAACATTTATTCAGTTGGCAGGAGTGCATTGAAACAATTTTTCACTTCACTGGGAGAACCACTTCACCTCACACTGGTATGATAAAATATTAAGCTATTTGAATTTTCTGACAATAACTTCATATACCTTTATTAAAAAGTAGCCTATCAGCAGTATAGCACTGCTGAAGCTTTTAACCCTTTCAGACAAACACAAGCAATTTCTCTGGGCTGTAACATCAAAGCAGGGTGGAGTCACCAGTGACTCAAGAGAGAAAGCGAAGCAGCAGGGCCTCCCTCCTGGGGTTGGTAGCGCTGCCACTCAGTGAGTTCTCTGAGTCTCAGAGTTCTCTGAGTCTCACTGCCGCCTTGCGCTGCAACATCCTTGCCCCAGTAAGTGGCAACACCAGTCAGTGTATGGGATAAAATTGGCACTATGTGTGCCTTTCCTAGCTTACCCCACGTTCCCAACAGGCATAGGGGACTTTTTCCTTCTTGAAAGGTCACATTCACTTCCAGGCAATCTTTTGAGAGCCATGGCAGTGGTGGGTGGGGCCAGAAGTGGGGCAAAGCCATGAATGAAAATTTGTAAAGGAGGCTGCTTCTTAAACACACTCATGCATCCCCCTCCATTCAATGGATGTAATATCCATGATCAGAGTCCAAGCACACATCACTGCTATTCCAGGCTTAAATTAACATGCTAGTGTCAACTTGTAAAGCCTTACCTAGCTCAAGCCAAAAATCCCCAGCCTTTTGGGACCCATGGACCTAATTTTGACTTTGTTAATTTCAGGGGTTTCACACTGTGCAAAGTTTTATCACTGGTGCTACCAGAGTTGTGGAACGTTCTCTTTCCTGAAATAGGAAGACCCCCTAAGTATGAGATTTCCATAGGCTTTTGAAGACACACCTCTTTAAGCAAGCATTCCCCTAATCTCCTGACTTCAATCTCCTGCTTCAATTTTCACTTTAACTGTAATGCTATTTGAAATGGGCTTGTTTATCATATATGTTAATTATGGATGCTTTAATATAGATGTTCCACTATGTATTTTAATTACAGGTACTTGTATTTTTTAAATTCATTTCTTTTGCTTGCTATTTTGACATAACTTTTTTATGGTATATGAACTATCTTGGTATCTCTTGTAATGAAAGGTGCTAGATTATGATTGTGATTATTATTAGTAGTATAAATATTATTATCTAGCCTGCTGTCTTCAGAAGTAGTGGAGGACTGAGTCCCATTCTCAGAATCAACTAAAGGTTCAATTGACAGCCTAGTCAGCTTTTGTGAATGAAATGGGGGGGAGTTAACATCTTGTTCTTCACTTCAGGCAGCAAAGTATTTGGGGCCAACTTCATATAAAGCATCTATTTGTGAATGCTTATTTTAAACTGGGATGGCAGTGATGTGTCCTTGGGCCTAAATCTCCCTGATAGAAACCTCTAAACATCAATCAACAGTCCACCTACACTGGGCTCTGTGTAACTTGCCCACTATGAAGATTTTGTCATATTTTGTCATGCCCACCAGTCAGTTAGCCAGTTTATTTAAGAGCAAGACAGTTGTTTGACAACAAAAGTTTTTAATCAATTCACAATCCACCACAAAAGATGAGTTATTACAAACCCAACTGTGATTGATTACATAAGGATTTTGCCTTTGAAGACAATGCTTAGCTAGCGACAATGCTCTGTAGATCCATGTAACTGTCGCTGCTGCAGCGGCAAAGTGAACACTTCTGTCAGCATAGATACAATCTGATTCTGTGATTCACAGAGAATAACCGTCCTTGTTGTCTGAATGCTGATATCTTAATAAGCACTTGTTCATCTGTTCATAGCAGAGCTCCATTGCTATTGATAGTCTGACATGGTGCACCAACTCATGCGAAAAAAACAATAGGAGTTATTGACTCAGTAGCCATGTTTATATATGCACACACACATACTGTACACACATACTGTACATATATATGAGAAAGAGAGAGAGGGAGAAATTTATACTGCATAAACAAAGTCACACATTTCCTCAGAATAAATCAGGAATAACAAGCAACCTGTGATTCTGCATTCAGTTCCTTATTTTCACATTGTGAGCAAGCATGCAGAAAGTATTTGCTGCCTGCCCATTGTTTAATCACTCCTATTGTGAATAATAACAAAAAAGATTTAATGTACTAAGGGGCAACTTATGAATGTTAAGAGATCTTCAGTATGGAACCATGACACAGCTATCCATGAGTAGCTGAGATCTTTATTGTGTAACCTTGTTGACTCTCCTGGACCTTTCTTTGGCTTCCAATACCACTGTCAATGCTATCAATCTTGGTGTTTATTGGTATATACCTTCTCATTCTTTAAGATCCACACAAACAATTTTGTGGTAGTTGCAACTTTGGTGCAAGAAGATCAAACCTATCCATTCTTAAGGAAATCAGCCCTGAGTGCTCACTGGAAGGACAGATCCTGAAGCTGAGGCTCCAATACTTTGGCCACCTCATGAGAAGAGAAGACTCCCTGGAAAAGACCCTGATGTTGGGAAAGATTGAGGGCACAAGGAGAAGGGGACGACAGAGGACGAGATGGTTGGACAGTGTTCTCAAAGCTACCAGCATGAGTTTGACCAAACTGCGGGAGGCAGTGGAAGACAGGAGTGCCTGGCGTGCTCTGGTCCATGGGGTCATGAAGAGTTGGACACAAACATAGACCTTGCAATGGCAGGCAAATTTAATGCAAATTCAGGCTCTTTTAAAATGGGCTTTTAATATATATTGTATATTTATAGCACAATCCAATGGATATTTACTCACAAGCAAGTCTGCTCAACAAGTTTTACTCCTAGCTTAGTGTGCAATGCAGTGTATAAGTTCAGCATCATATAGCATAAACAAACCATCTTAGTAGGAGCCAAAGAATCACACTTGGGGCAAAGAAAACATCATTTTTATTTCTTTGTATTATGTCAAAGATGATCACTGTCATTTCAGTAATATCTAAAAACTGCAGAGCTGCAATTAAGTATGTTAAAAAATCCATCTGCACACAATTTAAATGCTACAACTGAAACTTCTCTAATGAAAACTACCATATTTTTTGCTCTATAAGACGCACCAGACCACAAGATGCACCTAGTTTTTGGAGGAGGAAAACAAGGGGGGGGAAATTCTGAATCCCAGAAGCCAGAACAGCAAGAGCGATTGCTGCGCAGCGAAAGCAGTGATCCCTCTTGCTGTTCTGGCTTCTGGGATAGCTGCACAGCCTGCATTCGCTCCGTAAGACACACACATTTCCCCTTACTTTTTAGGAGGGGAAAAGTGAGTCTTATAGAGCAAAAAATACGGTAATTATATCCTGGCCCAACATCATCATTTCAAGGTAGCCCTATTACTAAATACATAATATTCAATATAGAAAAATACCACTTTGATGGGGTAATGAGTTGGTTTCTAATCACAGTATTCTGCTACATTTATATGGAACAACTGACATTTTATGATGAAATATTGACAGACTAAAAACATTGTGCTCTTGTGTTGCACACCACCTTGTATTCAGTGTAGTGCTAAGTTAGAGTCCCTTCAATGTCAGAGTTACTGCTAATGCAATGGGTCTTTTCCCCTCTCCTTCCCCGGAGCACCCCTAAATCTGTTCTTGGGGTTCCTGTAAATCCTCCAGACCAGATTTGGTGAGGGAACAGGCCATGTGCATCAGGAAGAGAAAGGGGAAGTCTCATGGTGTTAGTGGTAACTCGTGTGTTGATAGGATAAGTTAGTAGAATACTGTTGTATATTTCTTATGAAAGTAACTCTTTATTTGAATAAAGGAAAAGTGGGACATCCCGGGATCAGATCAAAAACCAGGACGGCTTCTATAAAATCTGGGACTGTCCCTGGGAAATAGGGACATTCGGAGAGTCTGGAGTACAACATTCTGAGAGATCCAAATAACATTCAGAAACCACCTTAAGAACAAAGGCTAGACTGCAATATCACTTTGTTCTTCTGCAATAGGAGAAATGAATGAGCATGCCAGAGGAAAACACAACTCAATGGCATGTTTCATGGATGAAATTTTGACCAGAAAGCCACTAGTGAGGAAATGTAGGCCAAAGGCTCCAGACACTGGAAGAACATCAAAGACAGACTCCAGGTTACATCTGGAAGTTTGACAGATGGGGAGAAAATGTGAAAACTGGATGCCAGTCAACTGGAAGGTGAAACACCGAAATTGCAGGCATGGCGAGGAAATGGCAAGGCCTGAAGATTGTAAATGCAGAATATAGCCCAAGAAACTGAACTGAAGTTGTAAATAGGTGAAACCTATGCTGCTTAACAAAAGGTACAAAAGTTTGTTGCGCTCCAGTTGGTTTATTTTATGCAAATTTACGTTTCTCTTAGGCAATTTTGCATGTGTTTTGCATTATTTGCCATATGATTTTTTTTTTTATTAATTAAAAATTAAAAAACACCTTTGGTAGTGACTGAGAAGCAAAAAATCCCCCAAAGGAATGAGAAAATAAAATAACTCACGATGATTAAAAGCCTGTTTAGGAGGTGGTGGGCCTGGCAGTAAAAAAAGTAGGGACTGTTTCTATTTCTGTGTACTGAAAGTATTCAAAAGTACCTAATGCAGTATATGTAGTTTAGGAAAGTCTAACTCAGGTTGATGCAACTGGGTTTCGACTATTGCTGATAGAAAGGTATTTGCATGATCAAGGCATAACTTGCCATTCCTGTCCAAGAAAAATTGTATGAATGGAAACAAAACAAAAATCTAACCACTATCCCATTACTACTCAATTCCATAGTCATCAAAATATCAAAAACTCCATAAAAGAAAAAAAAAATGTTGCCAATAAAGTCTGGGCTCTCTTAATTTCATGCACTGTGACTTCAACAATTTCTTCATTTCTCATTTATTTCTCTAAAAGTAGCTTCATTTAAAAACAGGGAAACCACATTTCATGCTCCTCAGTTTCATTAACATTATACAAATGCTTCTACCAAAAGGAGACTCCTCTAATTAAACCATTGTAGCAGATAAAAACATTTAAAATGATGAATCTGAACAGAATCCGACATTCCATATATTATCTTGAATTTCTTTTCATTATAGGATGTTAAAAATCTAAAATTGCATGCTGAAACATCTAAGGTCTGTCTTATAAATAACAGAAATGGAATATCTCATACATTTTTTAAAGTGTTATCAGCAAGGCTGGAGAACGTTGATCAATATTGCGAAAACCAAACGCTGTGACCAATGAAAATCTTATATCTTGTTGACTAAGTGAAAGATACAGCCCTGGCTCCAGATGCATTCTGCAGGAAATTTAGTATCCATATTAAATGAATTACGCAAGTCAGACTCATCATAATTCAAGAGGAGCTACAGTACATTCTGCTTAATGGGCACTTGAAATCAAGTGTTTCCAAAAATGAGAGTAAAAGTTAATGTAACTCATTCCCTTTGGGGACAGGAAAATAAGCTTGTTTGACTGACACCTTTCAAGAAGTGAAAGCAGTGATAATGACTGCTCAAAGACTGACAGCATGAAAAGTGGGAAGGATTGTACTCAACCCATTTTTACCTTGTTTTTGAAGCTATGTAGTGCCATATTATACAAAAAGCACCCAACTTTCTTGCTTTGCTATATATCTAATGTCTTCCCCCAGCACATTCTCAGGAAAAAAGCAGAACTCTTTCCATACATGTTGGGCCAAGACAAAAAAAACCCCAACCATCTGCAGATACCACCAAATGGACTTATTTATTTATATAGCACACATATACAGTACCACCATTCTTCCACTGAAGTCAAGAGTGCCATGTGGGTCTCCTATCTAGGCAGTGGCCAGATCTAGATCTTCTTAGATTCACAAAGGGGATTAGATTGTCATTAGATTGTAATAATAATAATAATAATAATAATAATAATAATAATAATAATAATAATTCACATTAGTATCATGTTTTCAAGTGCTCGAAGCACTTCACATGCATTGGGTATGTAGTCAACCTGTAAGATTCTCTTATACTGCATTTCATTTTTAGATTGATTATTGGTTTGAAGGTTTGATATTTTATTTCTGCTTTGATCATATTTTTGATATAGAGTCATAGAATCATGCAATTGTAGAGTTGGAAGGCAACCTAAGGGTTATCTAGTCCAACGCCTGCAATGCAGCAATAACAGCTAACGTTTCTCTTCCTCCAGCCTTGGAATGTGAAAAACATGAATGCAACCCAAAGTTGTGTTGTCTGTTCTTAAATCTAGATTTAACCTAAAGACTCAGAATCAACATCAGGATAGTCTTTGGAATTATACCAGACCTCAGCTTCATATAATATTTTGAAACTCTGTTATAGTGTATTTGATTTTCTGTGCATTGCTTTGAGATTTTTTTTAATACAAAGCAACTGAGAAATTTTCTAAATGAATAAAAGTCAGTAATATCTTTCATACTGCAGAGTCAGTAATATTGCAGTAATTATTTTATTATTATTTATTATTTATTAAACTTATATACCGCCCTATACCCAGAGGTCTCAGGGCGGTTCACAACAAGATGACAACATATAAAAACAAACCAAAAGCAATAACCCCCTGCCCCCCCCAAGCCACATTCTAAAAGGGTTTGGATGTCAGTAAGATCAACCAAAGGCCTGGTTAAAAAAGGAACGTTTTTGCCTGGTGCCTAAAGGTGTATAATGAAGGTTCCAGGTGAGCAGCCCTGGGGAGAGCATTTCATAGAGGGGGAGCCACTGCAGAGAAGTAAGTAATAATTAAAGTAAGTCAGTAATATCTTTCATATTGCAGGGTGGGTGCTGAAGCTGACTGAGAGTGGCTTGCCTAAGGCCACATGGTGAATTTATGGGGGAGGTAAGATTCAAACCATGAGCTTCCCAATCCAAAGCTCCGTCTCTTAGCCACTGCACCACAAATACACCAGAGGGAGGCGGGTGGCGCTGTGGTGTAAACCACTGAGCCTCTTGCGCTTGCCTATCAGAAGTTCGGCAGTTCGAATCCCTGCAGTGGGGTGAGCTCCAGTTGCTCTGTCCTAGCTCCTGCCAACCTAGCAGTTTGAAAGAATACCAGTGCGAGTAGATAAATAGGTACCGCTGTGGTGGGAAGATAAACGGTGTTTCCGTGCACTCTGGCTTCTGTCACAGTGTTCTGCTGTGCCAGAAGCGGTTTAGTCATGCTGGCCAAATGACCCGGAAAGCTGTCTGTGGACAAATGCCAGCTTCCTCGGCCTGAAAAGCGAGATGAGCGCCATAACCCCATAGTCGCCTTTGACTGGACTTAACCGTCCAGGGGTTCTTTACCTTTTTTCTTTTTTCTTTTTTACTTACACCAGAGAGAGTGAAGCAGGGAGCTCCATCATTCCACAATATTCATTCATTCATTCATTAAATCTATATAGATTCATATGAAATAAAGCTGAAGTTCTAAAGCAATTTCACAGGGGTGTATCTAGTGAAATTCTCCCATTCAGGCAAGGACTTCTGGTTGCACAAAGGAACTCACCCTCCATCTCCTCTCCGTACATGCACCCACACATCCCAAATCTGCTCCAGTGGGTTGAGGAACCTCCAGAACAGATTTAAAGGGGGCACAATGAAGAGAGGGAGACTAAGTTCTGTTGCACAAGTGGAATGACTTTGTTGGATACAATCCATAATAACCCTCCCTAAATTAGGAACGTGAACAGTTCCTTCAGTGGTATCTAACAACTGTCATAGTGGCTCCTATTTTAAAGTCCATCTGGCCCAGAACTCTAATCAAGGATCTCAGATGGAGAGCAAGATTCAAATAGTCAGCTTTCCTCAGATATCACTGAACTACAACTCCCATCATCCCCAGAGAGTGTGGCCAGGTATGAAAAGAGCACCATCTGCAAGGCAGCAAGCTGACCACCTCCCATTGACTTTTTTGTCTCTTGTACCTAACATATAGCCTGTAAACATGGAAGATACACTCCTGGTTTATTGGGTTTAGCAGCCTTTGGTGGACTAATTCTCCCTGTAGTTATCTAATCCCTTTGAAAGGATTATAAATGGTCATCTTGTAATAAAGAATATACCAATAATAATCCACTGGCTGAATTACTTTATTTTGCCCATTTTATACTACCGTGAAGGATGATGAGAAGTTCTAGTATTTTCAGAGTAGGTGAATAATTTCTCTGTATTCATGCTGTGCAATCCTTTAATTATTCTGTAATCCTCCATCACATCCACCCAGTCAATTTTTTTCTAAGCCAGAAAGCTTTCAAAGTTTCAGCCTTTTTTTTCTCATAAGGAGTTTTTTTCTCCACCTCTCTTGATTTTACTTGCCTTCCCCCCAAAAACCAAATGCAATTGCAGGGAGTTTAACAGGAACATAGGCCAGTTGCCTGATGAATCTGAATTTAGCAGGCATTGGGTTCAAATCTAGACCATATTATTATCCTGTGCAGGCAGAGGGAACATATCACAGAAGGGAGGAGAATCACACCATTTGGTGGCCAATGTGGGGAGGGCAGCTGCTTCCTTTATAAGAAAAGTCTTCTGTCTCTATCCTTTGGAGCTTCTGACAGTGATTGCAGGATTTCTAACCATGGACTGTGCATAGTGAAGGATTGCCTGATTAGCAAGCCACATTTGTGGCCATCCCTGTTTGGCTTTACATTGCCTTTTTTCCTGCATCCTCTGCCCTGTTCAGGTGCATGTGAATTATTTGGTTCTAACTGCCTTTATTTTACTGTCACAACATGGCATTTAAGAGGACAATGGAATGAATTTAGATGTCAGATAAAAAATCCTTGGGTGAAGGCTGTCTGACCAACCACATTGCATTGCCATCTGGCTAAAGGTGATGCTTAATCTGATTTTTTGGGACCAGAAGGAACCACCCTGCTGAATCCTGGTCAGGAAAACCGAGTCCCCCTCCGGCTTATGAAGAGTTGACAATCAGAATCTCACCTATGTTGGATGCGTTTGAGTCAAGTGCTATTCCCAAGAGCAGGGATTAGGGCATGGGTAGGCAAACTAAGGTCCAGGGGCCGGATCTGGCCCAATCGCCTTCTAAATCCGGCTTGTGGGCGGTCCACGAATCAGCATGTTTTTACAAGAGTAGAATGTGTGCTTTTATTTAAAATGCATCTCTGGGTTATTTGTGGGACATAGGAATTCATTCATTACTATTTTTCAAAATATAGTCCAGCCCCCCACAAGGTCTGAGGGACAGTGGACCGACCCCCTGCTGAAAAAGTTTGCTGACCCCTGGATTAGGGTATTTGCATTCCCTTCATTCACTGTGCAAATTCCTGGCCTTGGGTTTTTTGCCTTGCTGCAGATCTTTAAGCATCTTTAAGAAATGTGTGTTCTTTACACTAAATGCATATCTTGTGAGTCTCCACTCCAGGGGTGTGCAGGCAGATAAGCCTCCTTCCAATGCAGGGCAGATGCAGAAGACATTTATACAGTGGTACCTCGGGTTACAGATGCTTCAGGTTACAGACACTTCAGGTTACAGACTCAGCTAACCCAGAAATAGTACCTCGGGTTAAGAACTTTGCAGTTGGAGGATGGATGGCGGCTAATGAATTGAGATTGAATCCTGACAAGACAGAAGTACTGTTTTGGGGGGACAGGGGGCGGGCTGGTGTGGAGGACTCCCTGGTCCTGAATAGGGTAACTGTGGCCCTGAAGGACCAGGTGCGCAGCCTGGGAGTCATTTTGGACTCACAGCTGTCCATGGAGGCGCAGGTCAATTCTGTATCCAGGGCAGCTGTTTACCAACTCCACCTGGTACGCAGGCTGAGACCCTACCTGCCCGCGAACTGTCTCGCCAGAGTGGTGCATGCTCTAGTTATCTCCCGCTTGGACTACGTGGGGCTACCTTTGAAGGTGACTCGGAAACTACAACTAATCCAGAATGCGGCAGCTAGACTGGTGACTGGGGGTGGCCGCCGAGACCACATAACACCAGTCTTGAAAGACCTACATTGGCTCCCAGTATGTTTCCGAGCACAATTCAAAGTGCTGGTGTTGACCTTTAAAGCCCTAAACGGCCTCGGCCCAGTATACCTGAAGGAGCGTCTCCACCCTCATTGTTCTGCCCGGACGCTGAGGTCCAGCGCCGAGGGCCTTCTGGCGGTTCCCTCATTGCGAGAAGCAAAGCTACAGGGAACCAGGCAGAGGGCCTTCTCGGTAGTGGCACCCGCCCTGTGGAACGCCCTCCCGTCAGATGTCAAAGCGATAAATAACTAACTGACATTCAGAAGACATCTTAAGGCAGCCCTGTTCAGGGAAGTTTTTAATCTGTGATATTTTAGTGTATTTTTGGTTTCTATGGAAGCCGCCCAGAGTGGCTGGGGAAACCCAGCCAGATGGGCGGGGTACAAATAATAAATTATTATTATTATTATTATTATTATTATCATCATCATCAGGATGAGAACAGAAATCACGTGGCAGCGGTGCAGCGGCAGCAGGAGGCCCCATTAGCTAAAGTGGTACCTCAGGTTAAGAATAGACAAACATGGCATTGACACAGACTGAAAATAAACAGATCTGCCCATCTCTACCTGCCTCATTGAACACAGCAGAATTTACTCCTGAGTAATCATGCAGAGGAAAGCACAGTCAATGGACCAATTTAAAGAAAGCCGCTGAAATGTACGGAACCTGCAGAGAGTTGCACCTACTAGAAAGACTTTGTGACATGTTGCTGTAGACTAAGCTGTGGACTGAAATATAAGGGAGGGAAAAGCAGCCAGGTTGGTTTAGGGGGGTGGGGGGACACGTACATAGAGTTTAACAACAATTTAAATGAAATGCTCTGTTCTGACTCCTGCCTGACATACCAATTTTCACACCAATCTCCTGCTGCCCCAATATCTGCAGGATACCTTGAAATGGCTACTTCATGGGCCGCCTGTGATGGTCACTGCTAGCACAACTCGTGGTGTTTTTTGGAATGATAAAACAAAAGCCAGTCATCTGAAACCATCTTTTTTTTTGGAGTCACTAAGAAATCAAAAACATGCTAATTATGATTTTCTTTTTCTGCAGCAATCTCTAATCCCTGGATGTACTGTGCATAAACCAGCAAGGTTTCTGTGGCCACCCTGCTGTAATTGACCTTTTGCTCTTCCCATTTCATTTGCCCTAAGTGTTAATTGACTTTGAAAAAGCAGTATATTATCCTTTTAGAGTTGCAGCTGGGGAGGGGGGGATAGAGGGAGAGAGAAAAACTGATTTGTGCATGCCAACATCCTATAGCATCAAAGCCCTGTTAAATCATAGTGCAGCAGAGCTGGAAATGAGTCTCTGAGAGAAGCCGGGGAAGGGGGGTGGGGAAGTCAAAAGGAGGCATGGATATGAAAGAACTCTGGTGACATCTACAGGCAGCCTACACCCAGTCACTTGCCTAAGAGAGGTAATCAAAACGTCAATCCTCAGTACATTTATATGCACATTTTCTGATTTACAGAACCTAGATCAGTAACACTGCCATCACCCAAATTGAAACTGATATAGAATATCTTGAAATGTAATCTAATGCACAGCCCGGAGGAATCTTATGATACTATCTCCTGGGCCTTCATATCATTTTAGGCTTTTCCAGAAAATATGTTTGCCACTCCTGGTTTTGTCTGGAATCTCTCCAGGCTAAATCTGGCAACTGGCTTTATCTTGTGCAACGCATATACCAGCTGGAAGAGCCTCCATATTCAGGCATTGACATATTCAAGGCTATGTGTTTAACCAAATTTTAGACGCACCGAGTGATCTGGTCAATAAAGGTGATGCTCAAAACATGCTGAATTTGCACCTCTCAAGGGATATGACTTTTATTACAGTACTACTTCACTAATTCATGTTCATTCATCACTTACTGACTGCAGTATCAAGTGGCAGAGAGCCATCATATAGCAAATAACTAGAGTTTTGTAGCACTAAAGACATAATACATTTGAATGGTGTCGGTTCATACATTTAGCCATCAGTTACCAGGTGCTGAATAGTGCTGAAAAATCAAGTGTACAGTTCAATCATCTGCGTATCTACTCAGAAGTAAGTTCCATTGATTTCAAGGGGACTAACATGATTAGGATTGCAGCTTATGCGTGGCATTTGACCCATGAGATCAGTGCCTACAAAAAAAGGGGGGGAATACATCAATACAACATGCAGCCATTAGAAATGCATGGCTGCTAATTCTTCAGACACAGTTGTTTAATTTATAATGCAGTACAATCAAACAGCATTCCTGAAGAAATTGTTTCTCCCCTTATACAAGACAAGAGAATGTACTCTTGGGAGAGTACTTGCTGTGAACTGTAAAGGCGGTTATTTAGCTTTTATCGTCTCATTATTTAGTTGTTAATTAAAGTCTAATTTGTGACTTGTAACAGCCAGCAGAGGCAGTCCCCTGCATCTCTGCCTTTGTGGAGCAAGGACCAAAGGATGGCCAGATGCTTGCATAACTTGAAGAGCTGTATAGAAGGAGGAACATCAGCCCAGGCAGTTTTTCTCCCACTTGCATGATAACGTAAACCTTCAAAAATGCTTCTCCTACATAACTCTTAAAGCACGAGTACGGGGCCCTGTATTACACTGAGGACTACACTCCGGGGTAATCTGTTTGGGGCTATGTGTTGGTGGTTGGCAGGGCCTGGAGCCGGTGGTGACCAGGGCTAGAGACAAAAGTGGGCAAGACAATCCCTTTCTCTTCTCTCTTTCTGCCACCCTGTTCCCCAGGTGGTGGTGGTGGTGTTTTGCCACCCATATGAAATTAGGCCAAGGATCCTGAGGTGGAAGTTTCCCCTTTGTGTCTGAAAGGTGTAAGAATCCTGATCTCTTTTGCATCTGGTCACCAATTGCATATCTGCTTACACTCAGGCAAACTAGCCAATTTCTGTGCAACTGGTATTTGTTAAAGAAGTCTTCCTCTGTTCTTTCTGTCTTTCCTTCTTTCCTTCCTTCCTTCTTTCATTTAATTTCTTATTCATTATTGTAAGACTGTTCACTCCAGTGTATACTCTCTTTAAAAAAATATCCCGTAAAACCAATGATAATAATAGAATAAAGTCCTAGAACAAAGACAGGGCAAAGTCACGTAAATGACACAGACAGAGTCCAGAGAGAAAAGAGATCCTGATAACATTTTACTGAGCAAAATTGAACAAAAACCATATGTAATTTCAGGAGAAAAGAACAGAGAGGTTTTGTCTATCTTACTTCAGGCCATGTACATACAAGGAAACATTCAATCAAACATACAGAGAAAAAACTGCCTCAGAACTGCACAGCCAATCTAATTATGTGCTACCTTGGTAACCATAATGCCACCCAGCTTGGTTACTAACCAACATGTTGACCACCACCTCCTCTCAGCTAGCTGGCTTACTGCCAATAGAATTAACTCTACAGTTATGCACTGAATGGTCTCTGCTATTGAACATCTAATACCTTTTATACCAGAAAGACTTGCCTCAAAGAGACAACAAAGGGAAGGAGAGAAATATAGGAGAGTCTCCCATAAACAATTAGGAGCAGTGAGACAGCAAGAATGAGGTGCTGAGCCGTAGGGAAGATTCAAGATGGGTGAACTGGGAGAGGCCTACAGAGAAGCAAGCTTTCAAACATTTCACAGATTCAAACTGCCATTCTTAAGATATTTGTGATTCTTAAGATTTACTATGGGTTTTGCAAAGCTAAGCAGAAGAACAATATCTCACTGTGAGCCTCACAGATCAACTCAGTGCACCTGCAAACAAAGATCAATGTGTGAAACAAATGTATTTTTTATTTCCATTTGAAATGCTTTACGTATTCTAGAGGATGGTGTGTGAAATACATTAGGCCTGGAAGTAGTTCTCCCCTCTGTGCATAATATAATGGACTAATATGAACATACGTATAAGTATGGATTTCAGAATTACTTACACTTCTGACTAGCTATATAATCAAACATGGAGACACAAGTTTCACCTTCAAGAACAATTTTCAGAGAACAACTCCTGCTTCCTTGAGTGTATAAGGCAAGTACTTCTTCAGAACTCAACCTTGGCAAGTGACCTCAATGTAAAACAGTTCCCTTCTCTTGTTCAACTTTGGAAAGAGCATAAATACCTACAGTCAGTGTTCTGTCGGCATGTACCAGGTGTCTGGTGAAGATGCGTTGTTCTGGTTTTAGTGAAGTGCACTTAAGGTGCATCAACAAGGAACAACATGTTATGATTTAGGCACATGGTGTAGGTGTCAAGTTATTCTGAGTGAATAAAATCCTCACCAGGACATTGCAGGCAGAAAATACTTACAATCATGAACCGTTCCAAATGGAAGGAGTTGACTTGTAGTGTGCCATGGTATTAGTATTGATCCTGTTTGCTTAAAGACCTGAAAGAAGGAAAATGCAGCACGGCGAGGAAAATGTGCTGATGATACAAAATGGAGGGAGCTTTGCAAGTACAGAGCAGAAAAGCAATAAAACTTGCAATAACTCAGAGAGACTAGAATCATGGACAGATAAGTGGCTTATGTAATTCAATTTGGCGAAAAGTAAGATAATGAATCTCAGGACAAAATAACTAGGGAGAGGGCTATATCTTGAATGGCAGAGTGGCGGCAGCTGAAATGACTGGTATTTTAACATTCTGTTCCAGGAAGTAGTTCATTGTAAATTCAGATTTTTAAGAAGTGATATAGCAGCACCAAAAATAAAATAAAATAAAGGATTGTTCCATTGTTGTTTCTCAATGTCAAAAGCACAAAGCGCTGTCGTGGTGGGGGGCAGGAGAGGAGGTGGAGAAAGGAGAACATAGAACTAATATTTTGGATCGGGGGGACAGCAAACTGGGTGCTGAGCTGGAATTGTCTTTCTTGAGTTCTCTTGTGACACTTCGGTAGGTATGGGTTTTATGTTCCCAGCTCGAAATAGGAGGCAACGAAAGAGTGGCTGTGAGAGTGCTTTACTCCATTCTGCAATCTCCCATCAAATACTGTGGTACCTCTGGTTATGAACTCAATTTGTTCTGGAGGTCCGTTCTTAACCCGAAACCGTTCTTAACCTGAGGTACCACTTTAGCTAATGGGCCTCCAGCTGCCACCACCATGTCGCCACACGATTTCTGTTCTCATCCTGAAGCAAAGTTCTTAACCCGAGGTACTACTTCCGGGTTAGCGGAGTCTGTAACCTGGTTTTTGTAACCCGAGGTGTCTGTAACCCGAGGTACCACTGTACTTCCAGGCACCAACCATTTCCAAAGCACTGACAGGGTACTTATAAAAAGAAAAGTTCAAAAAAAGAGGTATACAATAGCAGTACTAGCAGTAATGACAATGGGTGATATTTAGCTGAGCTCAAGTCAGAATAGAGCCACTGAAATGAATGAACATGGCTAAATTGTGTCCATTAATTTCTGTGCTATATCCACAGAACCTCCTGAATTTGTCTCCTAGTGCTGATTGTGGTAGGGAATCTGCTTTAGAACAGATCTGCTGTGTCACCTTTGTCTAGTAGAAGTTGAAAAGCGGTAACCTCCATTTTGAGTATCAGACTTGGGTACAATTAGGTGCAATTTCTCCTATCAGTTTTATTGGTTTTGCTATATACGCCTTTCGCACGGTGTATGTTTTCAGCTTTCAATATACTCAATATATAGCAGCCATCCTAATCGTCTCCTCTGATTCAACATGACACAGACCTGCGATATATTTCTACAGTTAGAAAGGCAAAAAGCCACAGATACCCCCAGGCATAACCTTCAGGTAACATATGTACCTATCAGAGATTCTGGAAAATAGCCGTGTGTGTTATGCTTGCAAGAGTGCCTTTTTCCCCTTTCAGTTTGAAGGTGGATGGTACAGAAAAGATGTGGAAGATAGAGAGCATCTGTTATTTGGCTTCTATTTTCATTCTTACAGAGGTAGTCTTTCCCCTTTGACAATGGTATCGGAGGTACAATTCAAAGTTAAAAGAAATTCATACTCGTGGGAATCCTGTTAATCACTCACAGCTGTTAATTTTGACAGCCAATCTTTCCTGGTATCCTGGGAAGGTTTTCAAAAGTGCTGTTGGTATGAGCTTTCAGGTTTATAGTTTAAAATTTATAGATTGCAAGATTTCAAAGAAACCTTCAAAGCATTACTAGAATTTGTGCCCTAAAAGTTCTGAAAGTAAATGATCAAAGAAAATAATCTAGCTTTTAAGGAGTGTCATGATTTGAAGTGCCTTGTTCATTACATTTAAGCATTTTTGTTAGCAATTCCTGGATGACACCTCAGAAGGAGCAGGGATGACTGGAAAAGGCCATGGTTTGCTTGGAGGCATCATGGTACTGGGAGGTACTTATGAGGTCATAGGTCCAGGTATTAGCCTAAACAAATAACTAATTTTGACTCCGAATTCATTTTCTGGATGTCCAACAAATATTTTAATTTATGAATCCAAACCGGCAATAAATTTTGTGCCTCCCTATTTTATACCAGTAGGGAATCAACACAGCTGCAACAGCACTTTTGATAACAAATGTAAGAATGGCTAAACAAAGAGCCACACAAAGACAACTAAACGTTATGCCCAATAATTCCTCCATCTTACAAATACCTGGGATTACAGCTTTCCTCCTTCAAAATTCAGATCTTCGCTTCCAGTAGATGTACAAAGAAATCAAGAACAAGAGGACTAAACTACTAATTTGTGCTTCACTTCCTATTTCTTTATGTTGTTTATTCATCATGGGTCATTAGCTATATTTAATCACTCTTTTGAAATAACTGTATATTACAATTTAGACTATTCATGCCTAGCAGCTTTCCCCAATTTAATGACTTAATTAAGTAATTATTACATGTTTACATGAGCAGGCCCTGTTAGCATCAATGGAACAGCTCACATGAGTGCTGGATTCTCACGGGAGCAAACATTTGTTAGGGTTTCTTTTCAAATTCCTTCCAGTATCGGGGTCATCAGTACACAGTGGTACCTCAGGTTAAGAACTTAATTCGTTCTGGAGGTCCATTCTTAACCTGAAACTGTTCTTAACCTGAGGTACTACTTTAGCTAATGGGGCCTCCTGCTGCTGCCACACCACCACCATGCGATTTCTGTTCTCATCCTGAAGCAAAGTTCTTAACCCAAGGTACAATTTCTGGGTTAATGGAATCTGTTACCTGAAGCGTCTGTAACCCGAGGTACCGCTGTATACACAATTCTTTTTTATATATAAGAACATTTTGTAAGAGCACTGTTGAGGTTTAAAATTAATATCCTGCCTTTGATTCTGAACATTTGGCAGTCAGCGCTATGACTTGATTATTCATCTGGTTCTCTGGAGATTTCTAAGAAAGTTGGAGATATTAGTTATTACACACTGTGCTAGTCATAGAGCAATGCATCAGGTGAAGTGACCTACTCTAAGTAGTACCATGAGGAAAGGGGTGGGGAATTGGTGAAGGCATGAACTGATGCAGAAACACTAAGAAGTAGGGTAGGAGCAACATTTGTCCTCCACTCCAGGCAGCAAAATGTCTTGGGTTGGCACTGGGTGGTTGTCAAAAGGTAGGTAGACATATCCTTCCCTCTATACTTTGCAATGTAGTTATTATGGTCTTCAAGAGGCAGAACACATTTCAAGCCCTTGAGATCACCCAGTCCCTCAATCAAGACATTTGGCAGCACGGGGTATCCCAACACAGGAATACCCGATCCACAGGAAATCAGATTTGCATGCAATTCCTCTACTCTGTCCTCGAGGAGTCACTTTGGCATGCTTTGTGTTGGAATGCAGTTACAATAACTCACTGTAGCATAAAACTCAGCCCATGGGCCACATTTTCCGGCATAAGTAAAATGGGAAGCACAGTTTCGGCTGCACTGGGATCACTCTCCATGGATGCCAAAGAAGAAAAGTTTGGACGATATCCCGCCTTTCACTCCCCTTAAGGAGTCTCAAAGTGGCTAAGAATCTCCTTTCTCCCTCCTCCACAACAAACACTCTGTGCGGTGAGTGAGACTGAGAGATTTCAGAGAAATATGACCCAGCAGGTGACCCAGCAGCTGCATGTGGAGGAGCGGGGACGCGAACCCAGTTCACCAGATTACGCGTCCACTGCTCCACACTGGCTCTCAACAGATGACTGCTATTAGGTGCTCAGAGACAGTGAACAGGCTTTCACTTGCCTTCTCCTTCCCAGTGGTCCTGGGATCTTGGATGTGTTGGAAGCTGGCAGGGGGTGTAAAAGTGTGAGAGGCAATGCGTGAATAAGAGTGTGCAGAGAAAGGAAATGCCAACCCTAGCCCAAGCCACCTCACCTGGTTCCTCACCTGGGATAGCTCAGTCAGCAGAGCATGGGACTCTTAATCTCAGAGTTGTGGGTTCAAGTCCTGTGTTGGGCAAAAGATTTCTCCGCTGCTGGGAGTTGGACTAGATGACCTTCATGTTTCCTTCCAGCTCTATTATTCTGTGAAGGCTTTCTTCAGACCACCCCAAAAAGCACCCAACTGGCAACCACTGCCACATGTGGCCCTGAGACACAAAAGAGCCGCCCGTCGTTCATGGCTTGCATTACTGGTAGAGTGAGATATATGTGCATTTGTATATAAACTAGAAAATACTGGTGGTGCTATAGAGGAAAATAATAAAACACACAAGACAACCAAAGTGAAATATATAGCTTAAACCAGGCAGTGTGATTTGTCTTCCCTGTTTAAAATCACTACATCTTGGTGGCAGGTATGAGTAAACATTACTAGTAAAGGGGATATTTGTGAAGCTGGAAATAATAATGACTGGCATTTCTATAGCTTTTTTTCATTCAAAGCCTTCTAACAAGCTTCACATAATATTGATTTACAAATGCTGAACCCAGCCCTGCAAACATTTCAGCACATGAGTATTCTGACATGCCCGGCTAGTGCAGTCACAGTCAATAAGAAGACTAGTTGTGCCAATAGTTACTCACATGCTGGCGCTGATAGGGATGTAGAACGGAAGAGCCATACATCTGAGATAGCACAGCAGCAAGCCTCCACAGCAGATCTCAAATGAAACTAACGAATCTTACACTCCAGGGATCATACGGAGGGTGACTTTATAATTACCCAAATTGAATGAGCCTTAAAATATGGCACCATTTAATTATACAGCCCTATCAGCACCTCCAGCGTATGACCTTACGCACATCCGTGGAGTCAGACAGTGCAAAGCAATTTAATACTCTAGCTGATCGCATTTGTGGGTAAAGTTTGAGCCACTCTCGAGAAGAGAGAGAAGATGGACCATATATAATTCCACAGCCTTGTATGGAATGAGATAAGACAGTTTGGACAAATGAACCTATTACCACTTCTCCTATTAATAACATTAATTTTATTAAAATGGTAATCATCATTTAAAATTGCACCACTGGGAGATGAGAAGCAAAGTGCTGCAGTGCCATCTGCTGGTTGTACAGCATAAGGACACCATGCCAATGGAATCACAACTTGCCCATTGTCAGTATCTCAGGCTATGGCTGTAGGTCGCAAACAGATGCAAAATATTTGCATTGCTAAGAGTTCTTGCAGCCTAGCCTCACTCTGTAATGAAATGTGGATTTTTGTTAGGAGGAATAGATTTATTCCAACTGATGCCTGCTATGGGATGCGAGAACTGCTATACATGTATGTCTTCCCAAAAACAATGTTCGTCTATTTAACAAGAAAGAGAAAATGATTAAGTGCAGAATTTGGTATCTTTATCTTACCTCAATAGGATAGGTCAGGTTTTATGAATGCCTTATTTGAACTTTTAAATTACATTTGAAGAAAAGAATTAAAAGCAAAATGAATTCCCATAATTTAAGACAAAAACACTTTTTAAGTAAAGGGCAGCATCGGATTATATAATGACTATTCTTCAGGAGCATCTCTATTCAGTTCACTAATTCAAATCATTGACAATACAATCATATATACATGTGTTTCTGTGGCCAGAAGTGGTTTAGTCATGATGGCCACATGACCTGGAAAGCTGTCTGCAGACAAACGCAGGCTCCCTTGGCCTGAAAGCAGAGATGAGCTCTGCACCCCATAGAATTTGATTGGACTTAACCATCCAGGGGTCCTTTACCTTTACTTTTACCTTGCATGCATAAGATCCACTGTGTTCAATGGGACTTATTGCCAGCCAGGTGAGAGAGAGCACAGGATTGTAGCCTGACTGTACCATTGTGTTATTCCATTAAACAGGCCTATTTTCTAAATTCTAAAGTCCCCAACCCCTTTGCTTTTAAAAAAAAGAAAGCAGATGAATGTTTCCTCCCTACTTATAGTATTGAAAGTATGGCAAAAATCAATAGGTTTTGTGGATATATATTTTTTCTTCCAGGCCTTTCTTGGTTTTCAAAAAGAAAACTTTGCCTGGGTACTCAAACCTGCACCATGGGATCAGTTTTTGTTGGAAAATGTCCCTGCAGCATATTGTATTGGAGTAAAAAAGGGGGGTACCTCACATGTAAAGAATCATTGAAAGCAGTTATTGTAAGATTTGGAACATTATGTCTTCAGTATGCTGATGACACTCGGCTCTGTTTCTCTGTAACACTTGAATTAGGGCTGGGTGTGTAAATCCTGAGGCAATGTCTGGATGGGCCAATAAACTGAGTCTGAATCCTAGCAAAATGGAGACTCTTTAGTTAGGTGTTTCCTGGGTCTGGAAAACTGGCCAGTTGCCTGTTCTGGGTGGGGTTGCACTCCCTTTGTAAGAGCAGGTTCATATTCTGAAGGTGATTGTAGATTCATCTTTATCATGAGATGCTCAAGGGGACTCCTTCTACCAGCTTTGGCTGGTACACTAACTGCAGCCATTCCTGGAGGAGGATAATCTGGACACAGCAATCCATACATTAGTTTCCTTAAAATTTGATTGTCACAGTGTACTCTATTTGGGGCTGTCCATAAGGAAATTTTTGTCAGATAGTTTCCTCAATACGCGGCAGGAATGTATAATGCTGGGCCTGCCAAAATCTACCTGATGTACACAATTTTACAGTGACATCCCAAGGGACTTTGCTGTGTAATACAGAGCTCAGTTGATCCCCTTCTCACTTTATAAAGTTTTTGTGCAGGACTCAGTTAACAGTCTGTCCTGTTTCTGCCTGAAGCATGTCATCATCATCATCATTTATTATTATTAACCTTTTTTGCATAACCGAACCAGACCTGCAACCTCTTAGAGTTGCAAGAACTTTGCCATTTATCACATCTGACCACTTGTCTTTTTGACTCCGAACATTAGTCAGTCAGCAGCACAATATTATTTCAATTATCATTTTTAAAAAAACTGATCTGAAAGTTTAAGAACAACAATATTATATATGTTTTCTTCTAACACCTTTTGAGGTTTCTCTGTGGCCATAACAACATTCTTCCTTCAATGAAACTCTCCAGTTACTCCATTATTACCTTCTTTTCATTATCTCCTGGGCTATCCATTCAGGATCCCCCCAACCCCTATTCCTAGCGAAAGAGTGATTCATCTGCTCAGGGAGATTTATAGCATGGGTTTTTCCCCCTGTGTTGTTGTGCTTTTTGTAGTAGGTCTTTATTATCTAATAATGATGGCTTGCAAATTAAATTAGTTTTTAATGGCATAGTTAAATTCTAATTTATGTTTTGGAGCTTTGTTTAATTCATTTAGTTGTAATGCAATTGCTTTCTTGCTATTACCTTACATTACACAGAGTTTGGTGCCGGAGAGAAGCAAATAGAACTGCTGTAACTCTTCGGGATTTGTTAGACATCCTAGATACTCATAATCATTAGAACATGATTCATCATTAATTATTATTATTATTATTATTATTATTATTATTATTATTATTTGAATTTATATACCGCCCTATACCTAGAGGTCTCAGGGTGGTTCCATCCCTAAAGATGGCTGTGTCACATGTGAACACCCCCCAACCTTGACAATCTGATTGCCTGCTCAAAATGCCACAATGAAATAGCATTACTTAAAAATCAGGGGTGAGTTTCAACCCTTGAGAAAACCTGAACAGACTGTTTCAATCATGTGAGAAAATGCTTTTCAGAGAAGCTTTGTAGCTTAATTTGAGACAGGGTTTGCCAAGTGCTAGAGGGTCAGCTTTGAAAGATGTGAAGGAACAACAATGAAGAGCAAGACATCCGTAGGCTGCCATCAAATTTTGCCGAAACCACCATTCAAGATGGATTTTCAAGGTTCCTGCTTAGGCAAAATATGAGGAGTTCTGAGGGACAATGAGAAATGACCATGTTTCAGTGATATGGCCTCTGGTTTGCAGGCAGAAGGCTCCTTTTTCAGTCCCTGGCATCTTTAGTTAAAAGCACCCAGGAGCAGGTTCTCGTAAGGCGGCGCTCTTACCATCTGCTCCCTGGAAAAGCCAGATATCACACCACAGAACTTCTCTGTTCAATGTGCTCTACCACTGAGTTCCTCTCTTATGAACACATCCCAATGGCAAACAGAGAGGTGCTTTGGGTTCCCGAGGCATTCACATGCAGGCCATTAGCTAGTGTGAACCAATCCAGTGAGTCCTATCTCAGATCTTACTGCAAAAATGGACATGGGGGGGATACTTATATGCACCACATAAAATCATAAGGCTGAAAAGATTTCCAAAGAGTTCCATCTATTCCAAAGCATTCTATAGAACAGCACTTACCATTTATTCTTGGATCTGAGATAATTTTAGTCATCAAAATGCACATGTATTTCTAAAAATAGTTTTGTCTCAGTAATGCACAATGTCAAAACTGCTAAAGATTCTCTGAAAGGGCACTGGCAACCACACTGCAGTCAGTCATATTTGTATTATAAAAGTTTTGTATTTATCTAAAAGTTCTGTATTTCCATTCCTGGAATATATGTGTTCCACAGGCCACGGCTATTACATGCTGTACTCCAAAGACTGTTAACAGCTTGAGTGGGAGATTGCTATCTATCATGGCAACAGACAGCCACCTATCAAAGAAAATGTACAGCATCTGAAGAAGTGTGGTACAAAAAAGAAATGAATACCAAATTGCCATGAAGTTCTGAGCTAAAATAAAAAAAAACAAAGATAAGCCATAGATCAAAGCAATATTCTGCCTATCAAACCTGTCTTTGAAAGGTTTAGCTTTCATTTTCATTGCTTTTCATTTGAAGTGTCATTGAAATCAGCAATATTTACTTCCAAGTAAATGTGTCTGGGATAAAGGCCCCATGTTCTGTTCATGCCACTAGACTTCCTTGGGGGAAATAGCTGAGAAACATCTGCAAAATAAATGTAAAGAGCTGGATGGCCATCTGTCATGGATGCTTTAGCTGAGATTCCTGTATTGCAGAGGAGTGAACTAGATGCCCCTCATGGTCCCTTCCAACTCTATGAATCTATGACTTCAGGCATTTTTTAAAAACCCACAACATTACTTTAATCTCCAGTGTTTGTTTCTGTAATGGCCCTTGGCCCTGGTAAATATGAGGGTGAGCTGATCTGTTCAACTTGCCATCTTACCGGGTAGGCTACCTGGCACATCGAGCTCTTTCTTCTGAGTAAGGATAGGCAAATCTGTTAATTTCCATTTCCATTCCTCACTTTTTCCAGACTTAAGTTCCATTCTCCACATCTCCACATCAGTTTGCACTTAAAAATAAGTCCCAATGAACATTCATCAGCATCTTGGTGCAATTTGTCCTACTGCGGTATACGCATTTCCATATGAAATTTTGGCTAATGTACACGTTTACAAAACAATACTCCCTAATGCAGTGCATTTTTCTATGCTGTTTTTACCAATAGATGCCTTATGCACACTTTTCCCTAGTATATGCATTTTCTGTACACATAACGTGGCTGGAGAACTGCATTGCAAAATTTGGAGAAATGTGAATTTCAAAGGATGGTTGCATTTGAGTTGCTTTTTATCTCTTGGGGGGTGTTAAAGAAGTCCTTGCCACTTCTCAGTCCTCAACTGAATCCAAAGCCATCCACAGAGTTTATATCTGAGTTCTCAAGAAGGAGGGAAATTATGGAAAAACAAGCAAAGAATGTGTGGCTCCACTTTAAAAGCACAGGTTCCTGGGTCAGTGTTTAAAATCTTGTCTTTTTTATAAGAATATTTTCAGAAGGCTATCCATCCAGTTTCTTGGACTAGGATTTGGTGCTGATCCTCAAGCCTTAAAGAAATAACACAAGATCTGAGCTGTCACTGAACGTCTGTTGGGGTGCAAATCTTTGCAGTGTCTTCTCTTCTATCAAATAGTAAAAGAAAGCAAAACTCACACACTTGCACCTAAGAAACTGGTTCTACATTAGTTTTTCTTCCCTCCCACTATAAAAAAACAGATGGTTGGAATTATTAATAAAATAAATTCTCAAAAGTTCTCACAAGTACTGGCTGTTCTCTTGCCCAGCCAGTTCTATAAAAATAGAAACAGTTAATGCTCTCCTGAAAACCCTAAGCACTAAATATGGTCCAAAGGAATGAGTCACACTCCTTGCTGAAGCTAAGCAGGTCAGGGTCTGATCAGTGCCTGGATAGCAGACCACCTGGGAAACAAAGTACACTACCTTGGTGGGAGATCTCATACACACAGCTTAGAGCTCAGTGATGGAAGAAAGGTGGGATAAATGTAATGAACAAGTAAATAAATGTACAGGTTTGCATCCAACACTGCAGTTCTCTATGCACAGCAGACTTCCACTTGTGCAATAGAACCTGCCCCTCACTCTCCTCTCCTCTCCAACCCCCTAAACACTCTCAAAATCTGCTCCAGAAGGTTTGGAGACTCTCTGGAGCAGATTCAGAGGCACATTGAGAGAGGAGAGGAAAGGCAAGTCCCATTGCATAAGCACAACTCCATTTGTGCAGTACAGTGGTACCTTGGTTCTCAAACGCCTTGGTACTCAAACAACTTGGAACCCAAACACTGCAAACCTGGAAGTAAGTGTTCCGGTTTGCGAACTTTTTTTGGAAGCCGAACGTGCTCTGTTTTGAGTGTTACGTTTCTGAATTGAGTGCCACACTTTAGTTTTGAGTGTTCCGCTTCCGATTTGAGTCTTCCGCTTCCGTTTTGAGTGCCACACTTCCGTTTTGAGTGTTACGCTGAGGTCTGTCTGGTTTTGCTATTTATTTTGCATTTTTGTTTTTGCAGCTCTTTTTTGTGACTGTGTGGAACCCAGTTCAGCTATTGATTGATTGTGCGACTGCAGTACATTTTTATTGCTCTCATTTTATGGATCAATGTTCTCGTTAGATAGTAAAATTCATGTTAAATTGCTGTTTTAGGGGTTGTTTTTAAAAGTCTGGAATGGATTAATCCATTTTGCATTACTCTCTATGGGAAAGCGTGCCTTTGTTTTGGAATGCTTTGGTTTTGGAACGGACTTCCAGAATGGATTAAGTTTGAGAACCAAGGTACCACTGTACAGTCGTACCTTGGTTCTCGAACGGAATCCATTCCGGAAGTCCATTTAATTTCCAAAACATTTGAAAACCAAGGTATGACTGTACTGGATAGTCCCTTCTAAAGAAGCTGCAGTGAGTTCAATGGAATTTCCTCCTTTAGGCTTGATTAGGTTTGCAGTTTAAGCTCCTACATTGCTGGTATTTTACAACAATTAAGCTACATTTGAGCTACAAAACATCATTAAGCATGAGGGAGGAAATATAAAGACTTAGCCACTATTTACCATATGTAACAGTCATGAGGCAACATTTCTCCCTCCTGATAGTGTTTCAGTCTCTCCAGCCTGATTTGTAACTACCCTTACTGAACATTGTTCCAAAGCTATTGCTGGTGGTCTGGTTAACCATTATCAAGCTTTAGCTGAGCCTAAAAACCCTCCAGCGATTGGACAGGAGTGCCTAGCGTACTCTGCTCCATGGGGTCACAAAGAGTCAGACATGACTAAACGGCTAAACAACATATTGTTGGATGTTTGGGAGGGAGCCATCATGGATAAATTGACCCACCAAGTTATGGGACACCTTTTTTTAATAAATGGATCTGATCGGTGCTTTTTTTCTTAAAAAAATGTTTATGGGTACTCTCATTTTCCTACTCATATTGAAATACTGCCCCTCAGTGAGGCCAAACTTAGATTCACAAAATGTTTAGGGGTATGAATATCCCTGCGTTCCTCCCTCCACAGAAAAAAAGCACTGGATCTGATATATAAGTTAATACGGTTTTGCTTGACTTTGTCATAATGATGCTTTCATTTTATACCAAATTTTCAGTTAGCCAAAATGAAAATTTAGTAGAAAGGATTCTTCATTTTCAGTAACATCAATGAAAAGATGGAATGGTGGACAGGCTCATTTTTGTACCAAAGCTTAATTGTATATTTCAGCCAATGAGAATTAACTACGGTACTCCAAACCATAGTTCACAACCTTTTTTGTTTTGATATAGTGCTGGAATAACTTCAGATAAATGCTTTCTTTTGCTTTGCATTTCTACCAACAAATGTGTCCAAGTAAAGATGTCGTTTAGCCTGAACTAGAACATTGCTGCCCTCAAAATGAACCACCTGAAACTGGGTGACAAAAGGTGTGCCATCTTTTTGAATACTGTATTAGAATAAGCAACCACTTCTTCATTGTGAACTCACCAGTGTTGCATATTTGGAGGGTGGGGGTTTTAACATACAATTCTAGAAATAGATTCAGCCGGAAGGCTGAAGCAAGCAGACCAAAATACTTTTAGGCCTAATTGTTACCTGTACAGCATCACAGGCAAAGATTGCTTATTATGAGACACAGCTGTACAACTAGCACAGTAACCATCTACAGACTCAAGTACTGTGCGATCATCAGCGTATAGAACAAAGCGGCAATTTTTGCTGAAGGAAACCACAGGGGGAATACACTGGACTGACAACTGACTGGAATTCAATTTACTGAAGTGATATTGAAATATGGAGGAGAGGTAGCAGCAGACTGATTACGGTTCGAAAGCTGCATTGCTAATACTGTCTCATGAACCTGTTGTCACCATGGCAACATGGTCATCAGAGCTATCCAGGAAACTGGCAACACTACCTGACTGTTCATTTACATTTTTGTGCTAGATACTTAAAAGACGTATGATTTTATAAGGTGCGAGAGGGGGGAACAAAACAGAAAATGATGCCCAGAGTAGAGCAACAACCCATCACCACTGCCATTTCTAGATACATACATATATACATAAAAAGACAGACAGACAGGAATTTATTTGACTTTATAGGATATGAATATTATTGTATTTCAAGAAGTAACCAGGATTTTACAAGCACTAACAGCAATATTTGATGTCTCTCTGTTTTACAATCACTTAAACCAATATGATCAGATTTAAGGTGGTTTGGTTCCACAAATGCAATGGAATTAAACTGGTTTAAACCTAAGTACCCTGGCTTCATTGGTCTGTGGATCAGACTGGAAGCTTAGGTGTTTATTTTAAGCCCTCTTAGTGCTCCTGCATGTGGACTTTATTTAGGTCCGATACATCTTGGCCATGTTGAAGTTACACTAAACGCCCACTACCAAATGCTTTCTGGCAAGGCAGAGTTCCCATGCAGAACACAAACAAAATTGTGAGTCTTCTCTCCTCCACCTGTCCCTAATCCCCTTACTTTTGTGGGTATTAGGCAAAAGTGGCAAGGGAATTGTCACCCTGTCCCATCATGGAGCTCCAAGGGTACTAGACTGAGATATGTCATCTCTTGCTTTGCTTTTCATGTGGAGCAGAATATTGATATTTTTATTTTGTTACCTTTACAACATGAGCCATAAACTTCCACGTAAGAAGTATGCCTGAGTCCTAGACACAGGAAAAGTGTAAATCTACAGACAGATAAGTAAGAGTCATCCAGAAGGTTCTCTCTTTGTTTAGAGGTCTCATCTACACCCAGGGGTGGACCTGTGTACTATGATGCCCTGTGCAAGGTCGACATTTGGCATCCCGCCTTGCCCCAGTCCTCCTGCTGTCTTCCCAAAGGTGGGTAGGAGGAACCTGGCTTTGGAAAGGAGGTGTGAGGGCTCTGGCAGGGTCCTAGAGGTCTCCCACCTCCTTCCCAAAGTTGGCTTTCAAAAGGAGGCAAGAGGACTTTGGACCTTCAGAGCCCCAGAGCTCCTTTCCAAAGTCTTGTTTACTAGGCTTTGACATGGTGCCCCCTTGGTTCAGCGCCCAGTGCATGCTCTGAATCCACACCTGCTACACCATATTTGCCCAATAAATAAAGCCCCAAAGAAGTACAATTTTTAGGCAATTCAACTCATTTCACTTGTTACACCAAAGAAAACATATAACTTAAAATTACATTATGGCTGCAATTCTATGCTATTGGAGAGGAAATGCACATTCTTCACACAAAGTATTGGGCTGTGAGTTGATCCTGCTTCTCTTCCATACCCCAGACATTCATTTTGACTTACTGTTTTGTTAATATCATCCCTTGAAAACTGGGACATTTAAGTTTTCTAAAGCCTCCGTCTTTTCCTTTATAGTGTACAAGCTGGGCTCCTGTAGCTTTACAGACTGAGGGATATGAAAAATAGTATCAATAAACTTTTCAATGCCTCTCTAAAAATTCATAAAGCAGTTCTCCAGTAACATATGAGGACTACACAGTGCAGTGACATATATAATGATTTTTTTTACACAGACACTTGTTTGAGAGGACCTGCTTATCTCACTCAGGGCCTCTATGTTTATGAGTAATGTTGCCATCAGAAACACATGCTGATAAAACATGCATTTCACCTTTCCCTCGCAGCAATGGTTTACTCTCTCCTTATTTTTTTGGCCAAAAAGTGTGCTTTACCTCAGAAGCAAAGGTAATTTTGAAGTGGCAAAGAAAATTGTATCTTTGAAGAAAAATGAGGAACCATTCCTTTGTGTGCTAAAGTGAACTTCCCTGCATGTCCCCCTCCCTGTTTCCCAGTGGGTGTTTGAAACCACTGTGAAGCTGAAATGCCAGGCAAAACTGCAGTAACGTACAAAGCAAGCGTATTTATTTGCACACAAACATTTATATGCACGAGTACTAGATTATCATCACCACATGTCCACAGGCAGTGTGGGCATGAGTGAGGGACAGCTTACCTCACTCACCAACATACAGATTAGAGGCTGCTGCTGCTGCCTGCCCTCCTTTCTCCATCTCCATTTCCATTTCAGAGCAACAGGCATACTATTCAAGGTAAGTGAGGTAGCTGGGGAAGGGCCATAGCTCAGTGGTAGAGAATCAGCCTTGCATACAGAAGGTTCCAAGTTCAATCCCCTGCAGCTCCAGGTAAGGCTAGGGATGGTCTGAAACCCTGGAGAGCCACTGCGAGAGCATGGACATGTAAGGTAAAAGGTAAAGGACCCTGGATGGTTAAGTCCAGTCAAAGGTGACTACGGGGTTGCGGCACTCATCTCGCTTTCAGGCCAAGGGATCCAGCGTTTGTCCACAGGCAGCTTTCCGGGTCATGTCGCCAGCATGACTAAACCGCTTCTGGCACAACAGAACACTGTGATGGGAACCAGAGTGCACGGAAACCCTGTTTACCTTCCCACTGCAGTGGTACCTATTTATTTGCTTGCACTGGTATGCTTTCGAAGTGCTAGGTTGGCGTTGCAGGGATTCGAACTGCCGACCTTCTGATCAGCTAGCCCAAGAGGCTCAGTGGTTTAGACCACAGCGCCACCCGCATCAGCATGGACAATACTGAGCTGTAGCATTTTATCCTAGCAGTTTTATCCAAAGGAAAAATACATAATGGATGCATGCAGAAGTACGCAATGTGACTTCTGACTGAACCCATGGGGTAAGTGCACTTTCCAAGCTTTGTACAGATGTTCAATTGTCACTTTGGGACTGAGCTCAGGAGAAACCCATTCTAAATGTTCACAGCAGTAGCTGGCTTTGCAGAGCATTGATTTGAAGCAGAGTCCCTGTGAGATTGTGTAGTCATTCCTTCCCCTCTCCCTGGAGGCTAAGGAGGGCAGGAACCAAGAACAGTGCAATGAGCAATGAGCATGCTCAGTGAGTGCAGAATGTTCCCCAAATGCTAGGAGAGGAGGAAATGGAAAAACGGGAGGGAAGAGGATTGGAAAGAAGTATCTTGAACAGCAACACTACAACATTGTGTGGCAAGTCCTGCCAGTTAAGAATAATTGCCATTGACTAATAGATACTTTAGGGATGTCTATAATTTCTTTTAGGGAATGCTATATTGTAACCTGCAAGTGTGCAAAGTGGTATTAGGGAAATTAAGTTGAAATCAAACTAATAACCTCTACTGAAATAAATAGCTGAGACACAATCCTCACAGTGAAGCTTAAGGAGTTTCAGTGAAGAATTTTCAAAAAGAAAAAAGGAAAAGGCTGCAGTTCAGTTTTGCAGAGAACTGAATATTTTTGTGCCTATTAGTAACACTTGTCAGTACAATGGTAATGTCAAGTATCAAGTCTATCTTTCAGGGCATGAAATATTACTATGAGCTCAAATACACGATGAGAAAAGTCATAAGGCACAGTTTTACTGAGTTATCCCATTATTCCACAAGGAATTTCATTTATAAAAAATATTTCCAGCATATTAGAAAGCAAATAAACAAGCACCTAGTATATGAGGGAGGAGAATTCTAGGCTAGCCTTCTCTGTGGCATGCTAATTTTGTATGTAGAGGAAGGGATCAAATACACATGCACAATTACCTGGAAACTGAAATGGAGAAGGTGAGCAAAAAAAATTGTCATCATCCTAGCAATTAAGTTTTTTGTTGGAATAGTGTATGGTTTGGAACATATCCCATTGGGACTTCTCATTTCTTTGGCTGCTGTGATACAGTATTTGGCAATTTCAATGTCAAAATATATATTTAGAGGATATGTATATGTGGTTGACTATGTGTTTAAATAAATATTTTGGGATTTGTTTTTTTAATGCTGATTAATGTGGAAATGGAATGGAACAGAATTATGGTCCAGTAATTTCAATGGGTCTAATCTGAGGAAAACTTAGTTGAATTCCACCCTATGTAATTTTAATAGGAGCTTGTGGTGGGAGTCGTTGTGTTCAAGTTTCTCATATAATTCAACTCCTAGTAAAAATAATCTCCCGAAACAGCACAAATTCTCAAGCAAGGCAGCAGAGCAACCGTCTGTGAACAAGTGCCTCTAAAAACTACTTTAGCATCACCTCACAAATGAAAAAAGCAACAGTTCTCCTTCATTTTCAAAATTTAGTGTCCCCTCTGTATACGGTCCTTCTGGGTACATCAATACCAACATTTTACTGGGCGTGGGGCATTGAAAGACCAGAGCACTGTGGTACTGATGAAAAGGTGGGGAGTAGTTGGTAGGAGTTACTTGGAAGAAAAGATTAAAGCAGCTGCATGATGAAAACACTTGAAAGATGTGAATATCAAGGAGGAAGATTAATTTTCTCACATACAACAAGGCAGATTATCTAGGAGTAATAAGATTAAGCTTGTCAAAGGAAAATTTATGATGAGTATCAGGAACATATCAAAGTAGAGTCAATAGGCAAAAATAATTGTCTTGCAAAGTGGTATCCCTATTACTTAATTTGTTTAAATTTGGGGTGGATAATACATTTAGGATTACCTGACAGAAATCAACACTGACTGGGAATGAAATTGAAATAAGGTTCTTGTTTTTTAGGATGTATTATGGCAAAATTCTGCATATACTGATAGAGTCCCTTCATATCAATAGGACTACAGAAAGAGTTCTGCACTTGTTCTCTGATTTGTATACCTCCCTCCTTATATTGGGCCAGTTTATACATTCATGTTGATCAATTGGTGATTACACCATCAAGTGATGACTTGCAGATTAAACCCAACAGAGTTTTCCTGTCACATTACACTCGAAAGTAAATACATATGGAGCGGAGATGTGTGTTTTCCCATCCATCAATTTTCTACCCCCAACACTAAACATAAACCCATGTGGGCTTTTCCTCCCACATGATGGCTTCACACAGGCATGTCAATGGCCACTGTGAGTACTGGATGGTTGACTAGTCTTTGCCAGCAGGAGAGCTCTGCAGTTTTGGAGGTTCCATGCTACTGCAGCCAATGTTTCCATGGTAGTAACTGTCACGAGGCTCTCAAAACAGAGGAATAGCAGAGAAGAGCTGCCAATGGACCACTGGCTCTAAAGATGGCCCGTTTCTTGAAGAGGTCCCCAACCAGAACTTATGGTTCCCATACACGTGCACACTCCCTGCCCTGGCCCACATGAAATGACAGGGCTGTGGATGCAGCAGAGAATCCTCTACTTTGTGTCTCCCTCACCCCAAGTAGGACTGCTCCCTAAGCTGACAATCTCAAACCTGTTGTGTTCCATAGGGCTTAATTCCTAGAAAGTGTGTTTGGAATTACAGTCAGATTCAAGCTGCAGGCTGTTCAAGCAAGTGCAACAGTTTTATCTTCCTTTGTACAACCCATCCCAGCTTCAAATATACCTGCTGTGCTGTAAAATAATTTCAGATGTTTTGGGCACCACAGCCTTCCTGTTTCCTGAGCACTGTGCCAAATGGTTATTCCGCTGACCATATATTCTCTGGATCGGCTCCTGATGTCAACTTCAATTATTTTACATTTCTTTATCATGAACCATCCTTGCCACCGGCTTAAACAACCCTTTTCCGGAATTGCATTGCACTGTTTGCTAGCTTTGCAGCTTCAGTGTCATCTTTTAAGAGAACATATATGAGTCGGAGCACTGAGCAATTCAACTCTAAATTCAGCCTTATGTGAGCAAATGCAGGCATAATACACCAAGTGCTCGTTGGGGGATTCTAGTCTGAGAACAAAGCTTTCTTCTGTGCTTCATGCCGTTCAGCAATAGCATTGATTTTATTTTTACCTTTTATATATATATGAAAACCCTATCAAATCCTAAACTTGTTTTGTGTAAGATGGTATTTTCTTAATCCTCTTCTATCTGTATCACCCACTACTCTAAGTGCCAATTCCCACACACACACACACACACACACACACACACACACACACACAAGACTAGTGTTTACACTGAAGCATTGACATTTTAGCATTTTTGTTTTTGAACAAATGGAAGCCTTAATAAAGGAAACAAAGATGAGCATCCTTTTGATTGCCCCTTTGTATCGGCTGCCTGCGATGTGTGATTCAGTAAAGTACAGCCCTGCGGTGGCCCTTTGATGCTGGCTTTTATCTACCTGTCCTCTTCACCCATTCACTGAATGCAGGCAGCCAAGTGGGATTTAACATTTTTTTTTAAAGCGGCAGTTAACTCCTGGCCACTTTAAGCCTTAAAAGCCACCAGACCAGCAGGGAAATAAGTCACCTTTTTCTCATCTTTGAATTGTAACCTCTATTTCACCCCACTTCACAGCTGAATACCTTGTAAAGCAAAAGAATCAAGGGGCACTTGAACAGTCTCCACGTATATATAAGTGCACACAAAGCCTTCCACTTTGGGGGCTGCCAGGGCAAATGCCTGGCCTCATGACCAGATGTGGCTGCAAACCAAACAACAGACAAAGAGACATGTATGGATAAATATTGGCAACAACTTTATTGAGTAACAGACATAGCTGGGGTTGGCATGCAATAGGGTCAGGATCTGTTGACCGAAGGACTTCCTCCCAACATGCCTGCTGGAGCATCCAATGGGAGTTATCCAGCTTCAAGAACATAGCATGGTACAAAAACATGTGACTAGGACCACTGGTAGCCTGAGATGGCTACTGGCCAACCCAGCCCACTTGAACTAGGGCCAGGGACAGTTCACCTCTCAGGCCCCTTAAGCGTGTCCCCCTTTAGACTTGGACCCTACCCAATGCCATTTCCTTCTCAAGGTCTTGTGATACCATTGGCTAAGCCAGTTCCTTGTGCTTTGACACACACCTGTCCCAAAGCTCTGGCTTGGCTCACTCCCCACTGGGCAAGTGAAAAGGGAAGAGAGCTGTCTGTTATGCAGTTCACCAAGTGCTGCTCACATCACAAAGGATATGCTCCCTTGTCATTTCTTGTACTGGGTTTCACAGTGCTTCCCACAAAGAGACACAGATCTTTTCCAAATCGATACAACCATGTGTTCTGCAAATGACGACAAAAAGGACACTCCTTGAACAGTTAATATTTAAACTTTGCTTAGAAACAGGAAAGTAATATTTCAGTACTTCTTGCTCTACTTTTCAATGCTTCTTTCTTTTCTGCTTTTGACAGTTTCTCCTACAGTTCAGGAAGATGGGGGAGATTAAAAGAGCCCATCCCGTCAAGCCATTTAACGTAAGTTGAAAACCATCGTATTTACCAACAATATCTTCTGCAGTCTTTTTGTGTGCTTGACAGGAAATGCTTGGAATAGCTATTGCCTTGCAAACTTTTTCATATCTGCCCTGTCCTAGGGAGAGAACAGCAATTTCTCACTTGCGTTAGTATGACAAGATGGAACTAACATCTACAAGTGATATCAGCATAAATGATCATCAGCACTTGCTGTGCATCTATCTCCTACAATATGCACTTCCCAACGCATTTTAAGATACATTGGTAATTGTGGAAGAAAGTGAGGCTGTCTACAGCTGGCTCTCTGCTTCAGATAAGACCATGTTCCCAATCTTTATTTATAAGTTGTGTAAAAAAAAAAAACCAGACAGAAAGACAGAAGTCTCTCGGTTCTTTAGCTTGTAATAGAGATGTCACTGTTTTGTTTGCAGTAACGCCACAGCCACTGAATGTTTACTGACACTGATCCATAAAAGATGCCCACAAGAATACTACACATCAACCTGTTCCCTCATATTTTAATATAAGTGGTGCCTACATACAAGCCACATTCCTTGACCTGGATCTGTTTTTCTCCAAACTAAAGATGGGGTAGGGTGGCATAGGTGTCCTAGGCATTTTCTTCATGTTATTCCATACTGTGTGTGAGGACCAATTTTGGGGTTTTACCCTCTGGGTAAAGTCATGTAATGTCATGCCATCTGCACTGTGTAAAGCATTCTTTGGAAGAGTCCTTCAGAATCTATACATTTGTCTCCCACTCTTTCCTCAAAAGCTTGATAATGGTGGACATCAGGCATAGCTAACATTTTTGGCATAACAGCCGCATTTACTCTTGGCTAATTCTCCAAAGGCCACATGCCAGCAATGGGCATGGCTAAAAGTTTATGTTTCTACCCTACACTCTTGCGTGGATGCACACACATGCACATACCCACATCCTTAGTTGATGCACGCAAGCAAATTACTGCTTCCTCCCTGCAAATCAAATGATTGAACTGATGACAGGAGGAGGCATGTTTGCAATCCTCATTAGGGCTGGGTTGAGAGGGTTGCACCACTCCACCACATGCATACCCACACCCACACTGTACCTATGTACATTCATTCATTCTGCTACCATTAACACTGTTGTGCTCTTTTAGTTCTTACTTGAGGTCTTGGAAAATGAGGTAGTAGTGTCTTCACTGACTGGGTACTTAATTCAAGCAACATTACCACTTATACTGGATTATATTAACACTTGAATTCTGTCATGTTTGTGCTGAATTCCTATGCTTTATGACAAAGAGTGTGTAGGAAGTCTGACTGAGGAATGCCAGAGAGTGTTCTTAACTGGAGGTTAGAGAAACATCTTAACATCTGGCAGGGACCTATTATGCTGCATTGGCTGCCTCTGCTGCTCTTTTGGAATGTTGTCAGTGGGCAGATTGTGCAACTGTCTCTGTGGGTGTTATCTATAGTTTAATCAGTATTTGCCTTGAATACTTCTACCCTGGGTTTTAGGTAGACATCACCAAATGAGTCCCATAAAAATCACTTAAAACAATGATGATCACTGGAAATATGATAGTGGGGAAACTGAGCAGGAGCAAAAACATCAGTAAGATGAAAACATCAGTCAACTCTGAAAATACTGTTACATGCACTCCAGTCTCTGAGCCGTGACAAACTTCAAGGCTGCTAGTGCTTTTCTTGGGTTTGGTTTCGTTAGAATGAAGGTTACTAGATATCTTGTTTTTTAATATAGGGCTTTATTTACATATATATATACAACCTGAGCATAAATTGAAAGGTCTCGCAGCATTACCAGCCCAACAGATCTTGGTCCCCATTATGTTTCCAAGACTCTCCTTCCCAATGTTCGCTCTGCAGGCTCCATAGTTCAGTGGTAAAAAGCCCTAGGTTCAATCCTCAGCATCTCCTGGTAGTTACCCTGTCTAAAATCCTGGAAAGCTGCTACCAATCAGTGTAGACAATATTGAGGTAGATAGACCAATTTGTCTCATTTGTATAAAGCAGCTTCCTGTGTTCCTCCTGTGACACCTGATCATTTACCACTCTTTTCACACTGTATTCCACCCCTCCTCTTCAAAGCAGGTTTCCTGGCTTTAAGCCTAATTACTGCCTACATGTACTGAAAATATTTTCCTGGGGAGAGCCAACATATGATGGGCTGTCACAGAACAATAGCAAGCAGCATGTGAAAAACATGCTGGTGTAGAACCACCATCATTTCTACAGCATTTTCAACACAGAGAAAATAAAGTGAACAGCGCTTGGCTCCTGGCTTTGCTAGACAATACAATCCTCAAAGCAGCACTCTGTCGAAAACACAGTTTATCACATTAGGCTGGTTCTTACATCCACACTCATCACTGGATGATTTCAGCATCCAGTAATCATAGTAATGACTTGATTGTCATCTTAGTATATCAAACAACACAGAGGAAAAAAGACAATGTATTTAGCAGGAATCAGCTCCCACATGTACAGTACCTATGAATCAGCACACAAGCAAGGAATCAAGAGATACATGTGTGTTTATGAAATGACCCGTTTGTTTTCTCACCTTGTCTTTCAGGATTAGTGCAGCTTTGGATCACTGAAAAACAAGATTACCTGGAGGATGGAATGTCTCTGCAATATTCAGCTGCCATGAGAGTGCTGATTTAGATCAATTAAACTACAAAACCTGTACACACTTATATGCAACTCAGAGGAACTTACTTCTTATTAGAGATGTAGAAGGTTGTGCTGTTGGTCATATTAGAATTCAGTGTAAAACCGGCTCAGATTGTAGTTTAGGATGAAATAAGAAATTATAGTGAGATAACTTTAAAACAATTCAGCATTTTAAAACAATTGTAAATATATCTTATAACAACCATGAAATCCTATTTTTTCTTTATTGCATTTCTAAATCTTCACAGGTGTTTGGGTTTGTAGCCACAGTGCCATGAGCAGAGGGATTGCCAGAGGGCAATTGAACTTGTTTGCCCCTCTCCCGAATCATTGTAGGGCCAAATCCTATGCCAGGCCATTTAGGAGAAAGAGAAGACTAGTGATCATTTTCCATATTTCTATCACTCCACCTCTTCCAGTCAAAGAATGAACTTTTGTTTCCCCCCATGCAGAGCAAGCAGGCTGGGTGAGAATGTGGGAGGAGAGAACAGGCCTTCTGTTCCCTTTTAACAGTCTCCATGGCAGGAATGGGGAATCTTTGACCTGCTGGATGCTGTTTGACTTCCACTTCCATCAACCCCAGCTAGCATGGCGGGGGTGAAGGGAGGTAACACCTAACAACTTCTGATGGGGCACAGGTTCCTTATCCCTGTGTTATCCTCCCTCTATACATGAACACGGTCCTCATGGTTGCCTGGATCAAACAATTTAAAAATATGTTCAGTTCATTTTCAAAATGGTTGAAACTAACACTTGCTTCAAAATACAGAAGTATATAGTGTCACAGGCAAGCTCAGACTAAGCATATGCTGAACATCAACTGGAGGGGGAAAGACACCATTTCAGGTTCTGGTAAATGGTTTTTCATGGGAAAGCATAACACATGGTTGTGACATCAGATATATCTGACCACGATAGGCATGGGCAGCACATTTCATTAGGGTGTACACCAAAGGAAATTTGTTTTAAAGGTGAACATTTTTTTTAATACGTGCTCATGCTCATGCTCAGTTATAAAGGACATTTATTTTACTAAGCTAAAACTTAGCTTTTTAAAAATTAACAGCTGGACGTTATTTACAAAATAAAAACTTAAAAAATGAGGCACAAAATACTTTTCTTTCTTTCTTTTTACTGTAATGATAACCAGACTTTTACAAAGATAAAGTCAATTTTCATGATCTCTATCTTTAACCCAAGTTGACCAAAACAGATTAAGGCTTCTTCATCTTCCCTCCTCCTTCCTTACTGCCACCACAGGAGCCAATCACACACACCCTTCTAGAAACAGATGCAGGCAGGAGCTGCAGATCCATTCCATCCTTTTTATTCTGCCTGCATCTCTCTCTGCGTCTCTGTCTGTCTGTCTTTTTCTCTCCCTCTCTCTTCTTCCTTCCTCCTCCCTTCCAATGGTATTGACAGCTAAGGGAGTCAAGTTGCCCCTCTATACTCTCTCCTCTTCACCATGATCCCCATTATTTAAAAACACTAGGGTGTGCCTGAATACACCTGGCACACCCTGTGTACATGCCTTTGGTACCCACCTATCTGCAGTAGGGGCAGTCTTGGATGCAGTCATTCAGTGCAGAAGGTTCCTATAAGATCCACAGTGCCTGGGCGCAGTCTCACAGATCCCCTGTCTGTCCATGTGGTAGGTATGACGGATTTGTAGCCTGTGCATAGACACAAGATCAAGCAATGTGCTTTTGCCAAATCTGGCAGCACAGCACACTGATGCATTTTGTGCTGTTATCAGTTATCAGGAGCACAGGTTGTTCCCATGTGGCCACGCTCTTAGAACATTTTGGGTTTTCTCAGTGCGCACAATGAACTCCCTCTTTTAACTTTCTGCTTGTTCCTTTACAGCTTCTTCTTTGTGCTTTTTCCTCTATAGCATTTTAATGCATTAAATATAATAATAAAGGAGGCTCAAAAAAGAAATGAAACTCCAATATGACAATATAATTAAATTACTTTAGTATCCCGCTTATCTTCTGGTTTTCAGATCTGTGAGTTAAATACGGCACCAATTCAATTTCCTTAAACACTTGACAGGACCTATTTTCTCTGAGATTTCTTCCTAACAGGCTTTCAGTCACATTAAGTGCTCAGAAAGTGTACTGAAGTTGTATTTTATCACATAGCCCTAATTGAGCTGTCTGGACTAAAGTAGCTGAATGTTACAGAAATGTTTATTATACAAACCCACTTCATCTGAAGCTAGAAAAAGAGCATTTTTGTAATTTATCCCTGCAAAGGGCTAGGAAAAAGGCCTTTAATCACCTTTCTCATTTCCGTGAATTATGTTTATACCTCCGTGAATCTGGTTTTGCTCCAACCAATAGACAAGAGATACCTCCAACATTTCATGGCTGACTCTCATTATGCTGGTTGGCCCTTGTTTCAGATCAAGAAATATGTCTTAATTCCATATCATAGGCAGTAAAACCAACCATGTCTCTTTTATTTACAACCAGTTTCTATTCCAGTCGCTATGACTGGAGCCAAATTATGATCTTGGTGCTAATGAAATGTGCCTGACTATAACCCTCTAATTTCATCTCCATTTCACCTCATGCTCTTTTTTTTGTGACTTATTTATCTCTTTTAAAGCCCCAGTTCAAATCCTCTTGGCACCAGTAGTATCAATTGCTCTCTTTGCAACAAATTGGCCTTGGGGGACAATGTTAGCTGCTTTTGCAGCTGGCTTCAAGCTGACTTCAAACTAGAAAAGTTAAATAATCAAGCCAGGACTACCCCTCATCCTGCATCTCTCTATTATTCCAACTAATGTGCCTGCCAGAGGTGTCAGGGAGTACCTGGCAAAACAGCAGCAATCCCTAATGCCTTGGAATGATAATGGGGTGTGTCCATTCGAAACCATAGGGGGGGAGTGGTGGTAACACTTCCTGATCTTAGTAAGGCACCTGAATAAACATTTTGAAATGTCAACGGTATATTCAGGCATGTGACCCTTATAGTAATCCTTAAGGAAGTCCCTGGAACAAAGAGGCTTGAGAATGAAGAGATTTCTGTGTTGAGGAGGTCTCAAAACAATGTTCTTCCATAAGCTCCTTCCTATTCCATTAACATGAGAGTTAAAGTGATACTCTATGTTATGAGAGAGAGAGACTTTCTAAGCAGTCTTTCCCAACCTTTCCCCCATTTACGTGTCTGCAGTACAGAGACTGTTCATTCAAGAAGATCCTGGGCTGTGTTCTGATGGGGACATTTGGTTCAAACAGAGATCTGTTTGGGTATCATCATTGTCCTGGACTGAGGTTGCATCCTGGAACACACACTATGCCCCTGTTGTTTTAAAAACTGTTGCAGCACCATAAGGATGCAACATCACAAATTAGAAAGTGATTAGTGCAATCAGTAAGAAGCATCCTTGTTTCGTTAGCAAGACCCCTTTCTGCTTTCTATATACTTCCTTCCTTTCATGAAGTACTCCTCCTCTTGTACTCAACTCAACTTGTCTTGTTTCACCTCCTTCTCCCAACTGCTGTCTCATTAAAATTCAGCATCCACACTAGACTTGCACTTTGATTGACTGACTGAATTCCCCCCCCTCCGTCCACACTTGGCAGGCATTTAATAGTAATTAAAGATTTCTCAAATCTGTTCAAAGGGTACTCAGATAATCAACAGGCAATGACTTTGATTGATAGTCACTGTCAGGAATGCAAGAAGATGAGACCTTTGAACAAATTTCCTTGAAGAAGCCTTTCTTGTGGAGAAAATATGCTCTGGACTGAAACACAGAGACAAATTTTCCCCATATGCCAACGATGCCAAAAAGAAGGACAGACTAGGGAAGATTTGCTGCAGCCTTCAAAATTTCTTTATGATCCCATTTCGCCCTGGGGTGTCTCTCCTTTTCTGTGTTAGCCTTGGCTCCTTAGTGGTATGACATTTCAACTAGATATCCACAGCAATAAAACTAGCACTGAAGCAGCCTTGGCTGCTTAGGAATTAAGACAGAAAGTGAATCCTGTGGGTTTTAAAATAATGAGAAGAGATGGCAAAACCAACAGCAGTGGTAAAAGGGCAAGAACAGTTAAAGAGTCTCCATGGGTCATCTTCGGAAAACATATTATTTCTGTATACATTCTCTTGATTTAGTGCCTGCTACATAAGGGCTGTACTACCACGAAAACTAATAAATCATTGCTCGGGATGACAGTTTTAGCACCTGTGCTTTATCATACAGCGGGGAACCTTGTAAATTACCCAGAGAAGCAACTGGTGGCCATACAGCATGTCTGGGAGAATCATTCAACACCCATCCTGGCACACAGATTAACTTCATTCCATTGTCAGTAGCATATAAAACAAAACAAAAAATGACAGGGAGATGTACCCCCCTCCCCCCATTCTCCTATTAGTGCATAGGACCAAATTCTGGTCCGTATACTCACTCAGCATCAATCCTGTTTGTGTGGTGGAAAAGCGGGGGTGTTGTAGGGGCCACCTTCACTATTCACATGTTATCCTAGGCCTCCAAAGATACTGCTGTAGGCAAATAGGCCCTTCCTTGGACTGGCCCATATGCTGTAAAATCCTCCTCCTACAATAGCATAATGAAGATACCTGGCATATAATATTGACAGGCACCAACACAATTCACACAAACATTGCAAGCTGAAAATGTGCTGCCACACTCATGCAAATGGATGCTAGGAAGCAGCAATTGTCAACAGGACTATTCTGCCTCAAGCATTGCTTCCTGTGCATGACTGCATCTATAGGGCCACTGTGCAAGGAGGATCTTCCAATAAATAAACCGGACCATTTTTGATGGGTGGGAAATTGTATGAACTGGGCCTAGGTGTGGAATTTATACGTTACTTTGGGCCACAGGGCAGGTGAAATAAATGTCAAGTTCTTCACCATGAAAATAGTAGCAATAATTCCCTGTATACTCAGTAATATCCTTTAACACAGGCTTCAGTAACTGGGATTTCTAAATAAAACTGGTTCATCTTTGGCAGTATATTCGGGCAGGAGGGAAACCATCCATGTCATTCCTTGTTAAATGAAAGATGCTTAGACACCCTGGATTTTCACACTATATTGAAATAACTGGATCTTATTCCAAAACGTGTATACAGGCCACTGTCATCCGTACTGTAGCTGCCTTGTGTTGCTGTGCAGTTTTCAAATAGTATTTAAGGTTCCCTGTTATTAGAAGCATGACATTGAATTATGCAAACTGTCGGTCCAACCAAAAGAAATATGGAAATACAGGTTTGCAAAAAGAGAACTATATACAGTTTCAGAGTCCTGTCAATGGGGCCAAATTAATGCAGGCATAATGGGTTTTTTTCCTCAAGGGGGTAGATGTGTGTCACTCCTTAGAGAAGTTGTGTACACCTTCAGTCAGTGATGGATACATAAAACCTAGCATTGCATGGCAATAGCTGTCAAGTCGAATTGAAAGTCTGTGGATAATGGAAGGTAGCATAATCTGGAACCTTGTGTGAGCAGCAGTAGATTCCATTACCTGATTTCAGATGATTCCTCCTCCCCACTCCAGTCCATAAGACAGAGCCTGAAACATCTGGTGAGTCTCCCCAACCCCAGAAGCAGGGGTTGTCTGAAGATACAAGGGTCTGCATCAGGGAGGAAGGGAAGGGGGCAATTGATTGCTTAAGCTACCGTATACTTGCGCAAAGATAGATACAAGCTCAGACTTGTCACTTGTTTGCAGGGAAAAGCAATTTAATAGAAATGTGGAAAATTGGAATGTGCATTTGCAAATGCGGAAGATATGTATAAATGAGTTTCAGCAGACAGAATCTAATAGAAATTGGTTATTATCCAAAGAGAATGAAGATTGTGTTACAGGCTTGAGTGTAAGAGAACATCTCATAAAAAGATTGTTCATCCTTATTTCAGACTCAGTATTTTCTTCTCGCTTAAAAAAAAGTTAAACTTTTTCATCTTGTTACAATCTTTGTGGCAGGAATGAGGTTCAGAAGATTAGTGCTTCAGCTTTCTGAAAATTGCAAGTAATTTCAAGAGAAGCCAGAACACTTTCATTTTAGAGCATTTTAGTGCCCTATAGTTTAATTGGCAGACCATTCTATGTGCTTTCACGCTTTCTGCTCGCTGCTAGACTCGCTAAATTGTTGGTCACAGGTGAACTAGAGAGCCAAACGCAGGCTTGTTGAGAGAACTGGGGCTCGTAACATTATCTAACACAATCTTGCTACACTCTCCTCACAAGACATATTCCAGGTGCATATATTCAAGAAACGAGAGCTCAAAGGCCAACTACTCCAGATGCAATATTATCTTCCTTACGTATTTTCCCATATAATAAAAAAGTTTTTAAAGGAGATCACCGCACCCTTACCAGACAAGTGTTCATGTTCCTATCATTAGGAACATTAGTTAATATTTTACAATTGAGCAACCTTTCTACGTAGGGGAAGGGAACTTAGCACAGGCTCTGCATGCAGAAAGTTCTATGTTCAATCCCCAACAGCTCTAGTTAGAGCTAAGAAAGACACCTGCCTAATACTCTTTAGAACCAGATGGATTAATTGTGTGGCTCCATATAAGGCATCTTCTACATAAGGACATAAGATGAGCCTGATGGGTCAGGCCAATCACCCATCTCACCTAACATCCTGTTCTCTCAGTGGCCAATCAGGAAACCTGCAAGCTGGACAGGAGCACAACAACACTTGGCCCACTTGCTGTTCCCAGCAACAGGTATTCAGAGACATACTGCCTCTGACACCAGAGACAGGGCACAGCCATCATGGCTAGCAACCATGGATGGCCTTGTCCTCCATGAATTTGCCTTCCTAGTTTTTTGAAGCCTTCCTAGTTGGTAGCCATTACTGCCACCTATGGGAGTTCCATAGCTTAACCATGCACTGCATGCAAAAGCAAAGCAATGCATGCATGAAACGTGGCTAATGAGCTCTGTCCAGCTTGGTGGGTCAGAGGTTTTGTAGGCCTGCCTTAATCTCATGCCTCATTAGCAATGTTTGGTCTTTTGCAGGAAAGCCTTCAAGAGTTATGTACTATTTGAAGAGTTCTCTTCTTTCCTAATTCTTTCTTTCTTTTTCTTTAAAAACATCCCCCGTCATGTGCAGTTTCAGTCCTGATTTGAAATAAAAAATTAAAAAATTGTCCAGTAGCATCTTAGAGACCAACTAAGTTTGTTCTAGGTATAAGCTTTTGTTTGGCAGCTTCTTTATCTGTATTTCTCTTTTAAATAAACAATTCACACACCTGCATGGCATTCCATGGCGCCTTCATTATACACCTTTAGGCGCCAGACAAAAATATTGCTTTTTAACCAGGCTTCACTTGACTTGATCAACATCCCATACCCTTTTAAATATACTGTGATCTTTTTATGTGAACCGCCCTGAGACCTCCGGGTATAGGGCAGTATCTTAATAATAATAATAATAATAATAATAATAATAATAATAATAATAATACTGTGCCCTCATAGGGTGCTTTTTGAATACCTGAAGAGGGCTTGTGAAATGCAAAGATGAAGAGGTATACATTTTTGGGACTGCGAAAGCATTTGGAAATCTAAGGAATTGTTGTGGGTACCACAAAATACCTATTTTAAGCTTGATGCTTAAACTCCAACATTTAAAATGTCAAACCCTCCTCTTTAGAAAATTGGAAGGGACAAGTAATCATGGTAGACTTCTGGGTGCACCGTGCCATGTTGGGTACCCCAGGATTTATGTATCAGGTTCATAGTTGTACCTATGTATAGATCCTAACAGTAAGCCACATTGAGCCAAAATTGGCTAAAATGTGAGTAGAAATATAATAATAGAAGCAAGCCCAACATCTGTCTTCTTAGAAGCCTTAAGCTTCTGCCCTCTAAAAATGTCATCTATTTAAACTGAAACTTAAAAAAAACCACCTCACACACCATGTTGCTAACTTGAAAACCATCATGGACAGAAGCTGTACTAATTCCTCCCAATGAGCATATTGACAAACAAGTTCAACACTGAAAGCAACAGTTACAATTTGGCAATGAGGGTCTCCCCCCCCCATTTTAATAATATTGCCATTGGCATTCCCAGGTGATACGGTGGCTGTTATTCAAGGTGCCGCATCCATAACTCATGTCTGCCAGACTGTTATTGTATGTACACTTTGGAATAAAGGAGCCTCGCCGGCTGTCTAATATGATCTCCTTTGCAATCTGTTATTAGAACATGCATTTCCCATCTCGTTAATCACACCTTTATGGGTAGTGAAGACATTAGAAGAAGAAAAGAGAGGGAGGGGGGATTTCAAGATCATGAAGAAAGCAGCTGAAAATAAAAACAGTGAGGAACAACAGACAATGACAGAAAGCTATAAGCACACATTTTTTGCTAAACATTTGTGCTAATCGGGGGTGATAAGAGACGTTTCTCGTCCAATTGCTGCCCAACGATTAGAAGCAATTATGTTAAGAATTTTTGTACATAGCACAGTACAATTAAAACCCAGCCGATAAATATATCACACATTCCCCATCCTACCCCTTTATCCATACTATCTTTTGGAACCAGGAAAGTCTGATGCATTTAGTCAGAGTCATCATGACTTTTGCACGGCAACATTAATCTCTTTGCTTGTGTATGAGCTCTGGGCTTTGGCTGCTTATGTGTACTTTGCTGCCACCACCAGGATACTGTGGTGTGTTTTTTTTGGGGGGGTGGCGGCGGCAAAAATGAGTACAGTACAAGACTGCATACAACTGCACTGGGCGCATTAGAGACAACCCTTTTCCCTTGACATACGTTTGCATGCAGAAGAGCAACAGCCATTGAGATGAAGACAGTTCACAGATGCAGAAGCTGCAGGCTGCTTGTTAAGCTAGGGGGGGGAATGGTACTTTTACAATAATAGGCTATAATTTTACTCAATTCATTATGGTGGGAATTCAATAAAAATATTTACAGCACACATGCATACCACATGATTAACGCTGATGCAGTAAACACCAAGGGGATGAATAGAGACTAAATTGTCATTATTAAGAGCTTTGCTGAATGTTCTTTTGTCTTTAAGTACAAATGGCTTAAAGGAATGAAGGAGCATTGCTAAAAGCACAGCACACTTACCACCAGTAGTGGAAGGTGCAATCAAAGAGCCTCAATCCTTGGCAATATTTAACAAACACGGGTAAGCACAATATTTTTTTATTGTGGACCCTTCAGTTCAAGTAGCATCTAACAGGGCCAGGGGGAGAGGAATAATGTGGATTTTATCACAAACTTTGCAACAAAACACCAATTGTATGCCCTTGGCACTTTTTATCACATTGCGAATATGCTGGAAGTGAATATTGGTCCATTGGAGTGAATGGGGCACTGCCCCACCTATCTCAGACTGCCTTTAGTCAGCTCTCACCTCCCTGCCTTCTTTCTTAGCTAGCCCAGCACTGACTGCCAGTTTCGTCATCCTTAGGCTGTGTACACACTCCTTCGTGCAGCTGCTAAAATGGACTCTAGCCATAAGCTTTCCTTTAGGAGACAAATAAAAATGCACCTCTTCCAGCACACCTTTGGTGGAGAAGAAGTGTTAAATGGAATATAGGTATTGAGCAATTATGTAATTGTTAAAACTGCTGCCGAGTTTCCAATATTGCTGTTTTTGCTTCCCTTTAAAAATCATTTTCTATTATGTATTTATGTTTGCAAACGTCCCTACAACCATTTGGTAAAAGGAATCCCTGAATAAACAATTGATACATCTGGGGTACCACAATCTGGTTTTTTATCTATCCATAGCTTTGAAAGTAAGAGACCCTGGTCGATTCCCTTTGCCTTTAGATTACTAGGGGCATGTCACTGAATCCTCGCAATCCAATCAAATCTTTCTGAAGTTCTTGAGCATGAGGCATCACTAATTTAAACTCTGGGACCTGACCTGTGTGTGTTCGTGGAAGGAGGCTGTCCTGAAGCAGAAGAGAACACCATGTTGCCTCCCAGGAGGACTGCATGTATGTGTCTATGTGGCTGCATGTTATGCAGAAAGATAAATACTCATCTTTTTAATACATTGCATTTTTAAATTTGGTTTGCATTACATGGAAATTTACATTTATGTGCATAAATGTTATACTGATTAAAGAGGCCTTATACCTTCAAAATGAAGGTGAGGGGAATTATTACAAGCACATAAGATTGGGAGCCCATTTTACACCCTGAGTAGTAGCTCACTCTGCAGAGTGCTCTTTTAGGAATCACTTCACCAACAATATTTGTGAATGCCATTGTGAGAATTTGGTCTTACTGCATGATCAATTTCCCTTTCATCTGTCACATCCTGCAACTTTTGCTTCATAATCTTATAGGAAAATAATTCCAATTTGGCTGTTGCCTGCAGAGATACTGAACAGTTTCTTTCAAGGTATCTCCCTTTGAAATGTAAATATTGGTTATTTCTCACATTTCCAGAACTGAGCCAATCAAGCTGCCCACTCAAAAATACTTCTTGGCTGAAAGTGCTTCAAAATATATTTATAGTCAACAGTTTTAAGATTTGTCAGAGATTCTAATTTTCTGCCTGGTTTCAGTTATCCTTCTCACGGTAGTCTCAACAAAGTCTTTATTATTCTGTGTGATGACATTCTACAATATTTTCAAGTATTCTGTGCAAGTAGAAAGTGGCGTTAGACATCCCTGCTCTAAAAGACAAGGAGATGGGGCCTGCAACAAAATGGTGCAGTGCAGGGTGCTGCTTTTCAAGATTCCAGCAAAATTTCATTTCCCCCTCTCTTCAGTCAGTCAGCTTTTTGTACCAAGTGCGCACAGTCCTCATTACTCTGTTCTGCGAGTTCTCCCTGTTGACATTTCCCCCCCTATTTTTTGTACGTCTGCAAATCCGGGATTCTTGCTGCCCACTCCCTGCCATGCCTCATCTTACATCTATTTTGAGTGGATGCTTCCATTTTTCCAATGGCATTCAAAACTCTAGGCTCTCCACATCAGGCGAGCTAGGTCTGCAACACGTCAGCTTGGTTTTTCCAATGCTGTGGACTGACAATACACTGAGTGCTTCAAGACATTGTGGGAAATGAAAATACCAGCTCCTAGTCAGCTGTGAAGTACTTCCGCTATTGACAAGCAAGCACAGGCCTCCCTCATCAATGTACTCCCCTGAAACCTGGAGTTGGGCTCACCTCAGACTATTACGCTCACCATGAAACCAGCTAGTACACAAGGAAGCTTTTTCTGGGTTTTTAAGACACAACATTGCTACACATCCAAGTAGGTTCTAAACAACTTTTGCCATTGTTTTCCACAAGGAACTTTGAGCATGGTAGTTCTGTGACTGTGTCAAGAATCTTCTGTTAGAAAGCGCCATCTCTTCCCTGGATTACATTTCCTAGGATCCCTTGAGAAAAAGGCATGGCAATTAAGGCATCTCAAAGCTTAAGCAAAGCCTGGCTTCTCTCTCACTAGCCATAATGTGCACTATAGGCAAGGTTAAAAAAAAAAGCAACTATTCTGCTCTAATCTTCAGTTATATATATAATCTTAGTCTCACTGATAGGAAATGATTCAGTATTCTATTATCTTCAGTGACATGATTTATAGGGATTCTCTCTCTTCAACTTTTCTAACTTGCTGCATGTGCACTAGTTATGAAAACAATTCAGTGGGTGATTTCCAACCAAGTCATGCTCAGAGTAGGCTCACTGACATTAATTGGAAGCCTATTAGGTCTACTTTGAGTATGAATAACATTGGCTCTCATTTAAAGTTTTGCAGTGCTTCAATTTATATTCTTCTATGGGCTTTTTTAAACCTTTGTTTATGGGGGAATATTGGGTTCAATTAAACAGAATTCAGTGGCTTCAATGCCTGGGCTTGTGTTGAATTCATGGAATGTGAACAAGAGTTTTGTCATTAGGAGATTTTTGACCAGGATTGTTGCCTCACTGGAGTGATTTATTGCATTGCTCTTCAACTGGTGGGTTGAGACCCACTAGTGGGTCGCAGCCTCATTCAAGGTAGTTCGCATCAGGAGCGCTACTACTTTGCATTCACTTGGTAAAAGATTAAGAAATCGGTTCCCAAATGCATGCTTGGGTTAAAAGTGAGTCCTAGGTCTGAAAACATTGCCAGACAAAATGTCTTTCTTTTCTTTTTTGCCAAAAACCTATCAAAGAGCACAGGTGAGAAACGGTACCAATCAATATTTTTCCAAACATAAATGACTGGGGTATATATTTTCCAAATGAGGCTCATGTGTTTAAAATAATACGAGAGGAATGTGCCATACCTCTGTTGCTGAATACACCAAAAAGAAGGAAAATCTGAATCCATAGAACTAGGTAGATGACTTTAGAACAGGTTTTAAAAATTATTTCATAACTCTGTGTACGTGTGTGTTCATGTGTGCACATGTCCGCATGAATGTGTAACTCATGAAGCAAAAAGCTTAAAATGAAACCATGAAGTTAAGAAGAAACATATTAAAGGAAAAGCTTAGCTCGTATTTAGCAGTGCCAAAACTAGTTCACTTTATACAGATTCAGTTATCTCAACAACTTAAAGCTTAAATGATTAAGGAAATAAGTTGTATTTAGGAAGGTACATATTAAGAGAAAATGCCATACTCACAGTTGACCATGTTAAAATATACAAAAAATTGTAATGAGCCCATGCTTAGGAAAGAGCATTGTTCGACTTAATGTAAGTAATGAACCTTTCATGTGAAATGATGTAGTGTCACAACTCATTTGCATCCCACTTAAAGTGTAATTAGGTTTCCCTGACAGCATGGCTTATGGCTGAAAGAGCAGACCTGGCTGCTAAATTAATCCAGAATCCTTCTAGTTAATAACACTCTGCAAAGCAAACTTTGCACACTTTAAAGTTCTTGAAATCACACTTTACATGACAAATTAAAAAGGGATGCTAGTGAAGGCTTAAGGGATGATGGACCAAATTAATCCCCGGAGCTCATTTTACTTGAATTGCAACCATTTTCTTAAGAATAGTGTTTGATCTCAGGCAATTGCATTCAACACCGTGTTGCCATTTTACCACATTGATAGATGACCAGCAAGTTAACTACAATATCCTTGGGCACCAGGGTTGCAGAGGGCCCAATATACATAAATGATGGAGAGCAAAATGATCACCACTAATTTCATTAATCGTAGTATGCAATCAAGATGTCAATTAGGTAAACAGCACAAAGTAACATTGCAAAATGCCATTTTTAAGGCCAATAACTGCTTCCAACGGTCAAAGGGGGTATTAAAAAAGGAAGCTGAAAGAAGGGTAAATATTTAATAGCATAATTCAGGCAAATTCATATGACTGTTCTTTTGTTACCAAATGGAATTATTATCCTCACTCAGTAGTGTGATCCCTGATGGCAATCAGTACTGTCAGGGACTGCAGGTGACTAATGAAGATTTCATGTTTTATCTCCACTGTCAGAGACAGTATGCCTCTGAATACCAGTTGCTGGAATCCACAAGTGTGAGATATTGCTTGTGGGCTTCCCATAGACATCTGGTCGGTCTCTGCAAGAACAGGATGCTATTCTACAAGGGCCTTTGGTCTGATCCACCGCACCCCGGAAATGATCTCTTTCAGCTTCTGCCTTCTGGAAGAAGGTATAGGGTTATAAAGGCCAGGAATAGCCGCCTGAAAAACAGTTTCTATGCTAATGCAATTCTGGTTCTAAACGCAGCATAAGGGGTCTCTGTAGTATAGTGTATTTTAAAATGGGGTTTTAAGAGTTTTTAGGGGGTTTTGAATGTTTTATGTAGTTTTGTGGTAGTTTTATGTAGTTTTTATGTAGTTTTATGTTGTTTTCAATTTCATTGTTCCGCAAGGGACAATGACAATAAAGATATCGTATTATCGTATCGTATTATCGTATTATCCTGCAGAGCTCCTTTTACATTCTTGGGACACCATGTGAATGATAGAATTCAAAAACTATGCTTAGCCAATAGTGCTACAACAGAATACAACAAGGTTTCCAGGAAGAGATAGAAAATAAAACTTTCCTTAGTGTTGGGTGAAAGCATGTTATGATCCTCCCAACTTTATGGCTGACATAATGCTAACCTTTTAGGCTTTCATTACCTGAGATCAGGATATCTATTGGAACATCTTTCTCCATATGAATCCAGCTGTGCCTTAAAGTCATTCTTACAGCATCGCAGCTATGGCAGGTGGCAATATGGGAACAGGCTCCTGTGGTGCCTTGAATAAGGAATACTCTCCCCAGGAAGACTTGCTTGGCATTTATTTTTATATTATTTCAGTGCCAGGCAAATACCTTTTCATTTTCTTGAGTACTGTCATGATATTTCTACAGTTTCTGGTTACTATGATGCTCTTTCACCTGTTACTGATTCTTCTTTTTACTGTGTTCTGATTATATTTATTCTTGTATTTGTATACTACTACAGGAAGTCATCCAGGGGGAAATTTATGAAGAGTGAGATATAAATTCCTGGCATAAATGATGACCAAGCTCTTGACCTTTGGTTTAAAGTAAGTATTAAACCAAAGAACAAGAATTTGAGGGAAACAATGATATATAAATAGTGATATATATTGACACCTGAAGTCAACAAGCTAAACATTAAAAGGCCCAATCAATTCATTTATTTTAATTGGCTGACTCACTAACACCATGAGACGACACAACTAATTAAATATTTGACACCTCATATCGAAGCACAACACATTGTTACGTGTTTTGTAATTATTTTTTCTCAATGATTGACTTGACTTTAGAGGTTGATGAAGTTATGACCACAGATCTGATGGAGGCTGGTTCCAGTCTTCTCCCATTATGTCCTTCAGACTGAAATCTTTGAAATATTCTAGAAGATGGCTATCAACAAAACATAAGAATATCAGCACAAGTAGTTAAGGTCCTAAATATATAGCAAGTTTTTTAAAAAAAAAACATACGTAATTTTAAAATGATAGCTTTAGGGCAATACTGTTTTGGATAGGAGCATCTAATGTAGATTCACCTGATCTGCACCTCCTGGGCTGAAGTGCAAATCAGAAGCAGGCCAACTTTGCAGAATCCAAATTTGCTTGGTATTCCACTCATTGAGGTGGCTGAGCACTGGGTCTCTTCTTTGTGTTCATTTTCTCCTTGTACAATCTCAGGAGATTATATGGAGAGATAAATGGCTGCCCCCTCCCCATTCAATCCAATGGTGTACCAATGCCTTTTTCTGTAGTTTTCCCTAGAATGGAACATCATCAGTACCTGTCATTCCCAAAGGGGGATTCATACTGTTTTTAGCAGTGTCCAGTGCCAGATTTACATATAAGCTAAACAAGCTATAGCTTAGGGCCTCACTCTCTTGGGGGGCCCCACACAATTTAAAAGAAAAAAACTGGATATACATTTCCAAAATATAAGATAAAAAACAAATAAAATAGAACCTACATAGAGCAACAGTGTTTTGTGTTGTGTAGGCTCCTATTTGTTATGTGCAAATGGCTTTAGATACCTATTTGGTCCATAAATTACCATATAGCATATAGCATATATTCAACACAAAAAACATTGACAATTTGTTGTTGACAAAGGACAGGTGGACATATAAAGGGTCCCATTACCTTCAGTAGCTTAGGGCCTCATCAAACCTAAATTCGGCCCTGGCAGTGCCAGTTGTGATTCCTCCATAATGACAAGAACTAGGGTGGTAGATTGGTTGGACTAGGACTAGGGAGGTCCCCACTCAGCCAAGAAGCTTACTCGGTGACCTTGGGCCAGTCACAGTCTCTCAGCCAAACCTGTCTCACAGGGTTATGGCAATATTATAATGGGTTCCTTGGAGGCAAGGTGGAATATAAATGTAACAACCACAACAACTTATGCAATTGGTAGCCATATGTGCTAAATACAGGACTGAACAAGCCTTCTAGACATAAGACATAATGGATGTTGGCTGATAATATATAGTTATCCTTCACCACAAAAGCATTTCCAGAGTTAGCTGAGGAAAAGGTATGTTCACTGCACTGTGGAAAAATGAGGACTGGCCTATCGTCCCATGATCCAGTCACCAGTGTTCCTGTATTTACCGCTTTTACACTTCATAAAATAGGTCCTAGCAGTACACTATGAACTTGTCAATATGAAGAGTAAACAGCATAAATACTCAAGTATATCCCAATAAAGAATGAAGGATTTTCCTAATGTGTTATGTAAGCAGTTACCATCAAGAATAAAAAGAAGCTTCAGGAACAGTTGGAAAGCAATTTGAGAGAGACGTGGGTGTTTTGTACTCACAAATTAGGGCCCTGCCCCTCTTTGATCTCTTCTTGTGGTGTTGGATAAAGTGCCTCATACATTCTCCCAATACCAGACCCATGGATTGCATATGAATTCATCTTGTCCACACCGGGGGGGAAGTAGTCCCAAGGAATAATTGCTGTGCCATTCCAGGTACCCCCATTTATATCAGCTTTAAATGTCAACGGAAGTCCTTTCTGCACAATGGAACACAAAATACACTCTAAAAACGTCATCACTATTTTCACATAAAGTTGTATCAGTACAAGATATTAAGCCACATAACCATTTTAAAACAAAGTTTAGCACAATGCTTAATTATCAAGATAACACTGAATTGCTGCACTTGAAGTTCCTGTTAGCGCTTCTGTGAAAATGTCAGCTGTTGTTTTAAACATTTATAATACCATTCTATCTATTCAAAAATTTAATACAGAAGTTCAATTAAGAGAAGTGCAACTTTTGAGTTTTAGAAAGTGCTTTAATATAATGAACAAAGAAAGATATTCATGTCATTGGAAGACTTTCAGGTAGTATACAAAAAAGTAAGTGGACTTCTTATTCAGTTTCAATTTCAATATGTCCTCTGAGTAACCATCTGACAGAACGGATTAAAAAGGAAGCATAAATCCCTGAAGCCAACATTAATTCAAATAAATAGCAGGAATTACAGGATTTCATTTGTAAAGAGGCAACCACCAGCTGCTTGCAAAAGCAATTACACTAGCTCTTTACAGAGATGCCCTAATTGAAACTATTGGTATTGAAGTTGTAACATTAACATCAAAGGAGACGGGTAATAATTTAGATATAGGAATGTGCCAAAGGCAGCATTTGCATTAAATCTGTGCCACTCTAGGAGCCAGCTAGATCCCTCAGAGATCCATTCCTTCCTTTTCCAGGAGGCCATATCTTGGTAGACTGACATTGGCTATGTACACACTAATCTGCTTGTAGCACAAAAATGCAGTTTCTCTCAATCCAGTATTATTCATGTTTGTCCTCAACATACTGCCTTCATTGTTGATTGATTCTAGATCCTGCTGTCCAGAAGGGTGGTTGCAGTTTAAAAAACATCCCCTTGATTTGGTTATCTACATCTTTCCCTCCCTGCATATACCCCAGGTGAATAAAAGAGGAAGTGAATGAATGAATGTTGTAATATACTTGTATGCATGAAAGGGTTAACTTGAGCTCAGTCATCATTTATTCTCAAATAAAATGTCTTTACAGACGTACACTTTGCACTGTTCCACAACTGCCAATATTTGAAGTTCAGAAAGGTCGTCAGGCTACTAACTGACCAGCAAAAAAACCCAACAGCCCAACCTGTGTTCTTTTAAAGCAACTTAATCTGCATAAATCAACAGATGAAGCTTTTGACTCCATCAAGGTCAACATTATCACCTGCTCATGTTTGTTTGCCAAGCAATCATTACAAGGCACAGGAGCAGGGTAGGACCCACTGAAAACAATTTGAAACCCTAAATGGAGGTTGATTTATGGCCTCTGGGCACAGATGTGAAGTTCTGCAGTCAAGTCCTGATCTGCCATGGACACACAGTGTGACATCAGACATGTCTCTCTGTCTCCCGTAAGCAGGGAATAATAGTAACTGGTCTTTCAAGTGTGTCTTTCAATAGTTATTGTATTTGGAACAGATTCCTTCTCTCCATTCCGTTGCTTCCTTGATTTCTTCTTTTCTTGACTCACATTTCTCCCTTTTTGAAGCCCTCTTCAGGCATTCAGAAGAACATTGTGGGTTTAGAGTGAGGAATAAGCATGCACATGAGCCCTATGACTGTCATACATTCAGTGCCCAGGGGGATTCTAACCAGTTAAATATAGCTAGAATCCTCCCTACAGTCAGGAAACCAGGCCCACCCAGGATTCCAATTACATTCAGCTGAATGTGGTTAGACTCCCTCTACCGACCTTTGCACTGAACACACAAAGTTCAGGGGAAGAGGGGGTACGATGAGTGTGCATGGGAACAATGGGGGCTGGGCCAATATGTCTGCCGCCATCTCCATGCAGTCTCTCACAGACTTTTGATTAACTGAAGAGGGCTCTTGTCTCCATTTTTCTCTCCCCCCAAACCTGTTTCTCCCTTCTGCTTCCGTATATAAACTTAAGCAGCAGAGTAGAAGTTGCTGCTCCCCTCTTTGCAAACAGCAAGGAAGGTAACCTGAAGCACAACACCAACAGCAGGCAAAACTGAACATTATATTCAACTAAGCCCTATTCAGAGGAGACCCACTGAAATTAATGAACTCAAGTTTGTCATGTCTACTCTGAATAGGACTAACATTCAATACCATCCTAACACCCACAGTTTAATTTTGTTTATGAAGCTGGGAAGGAGAACATCACTCTTCTCTCCAGCAACTGCCAGATCTAATAATAACTTTGCTCCTGGTGACAAAGCAACTGGAATTTTGGGGCTGTAGTCAGAACCCTTTGTTTAAGGATCACAGTTAAATACTGATGATGGCAAAGCAAACAAACCACCCTGCACCTGTTAGCTCTGTCTGTACTGGTTTCAAACACAGAATTATTATTTGTTCAGCTCCAATAGTAAATAGGTTATTCAATAAATATTCTGTCAGCTGTGGATTTCTGCTGTGAATTGCTCTCAGTATTCTTCACCTCAAGTATATTGCTGGATAGAACCCAGAGGGTGTTGGCATCCCAGATAGCTTATTTCATTTTCTGGGAACAATGATACAGCCACATTTTCATCTGTGTTTTAGACGCCGCATCTTATGCTGTATATTAAAGTCTAAATGCAATCAAAACTGTTGTTCAGAAGATAAGATTCACACGACAATTGTGTGTGCTTTGAAGCAGAATTCACAAGTCACCTTGAACCAGGCTGGAGTGAATTAAATGAAGATTACCATAAAGGACAGTCTTAAGCCCTATTAGTTCAGTGGGACTTTCCTTGGTAAGTGTATATAAGATTGCAGCCTTAAATCATGAATAAACCACAAAGAGAAAGTTTGATTTAAGTTGCTGATTCTAAATCAGACTTCTCATTTCCACTTCAATTGTTTCCTAAACAAAATCTCACAATAATTGTTTGATATAACTCTTAAAATTTGTTGCTAAAACACTAAATAGTAGTATACTACATAATAAGGAAATTTGTGTGTGTGAATTCACTCTGTCCTGCATATATTTTGCTTAACATCTCAGGTTTAACACTGATTTAAGAAAGTACAGGGAAAGTGAGACCCCACCCTCAAATACCTTTCACATCTGTACAAACATTGTTATCTGAACATATTTCTTGATAACAAATGAGAAATATAAAGCTAGGCTTGATTCCACAAAATTAATTTCTTTTTCTTATTTAATTTCAGTGCAATTACTGTGCATTTACCTGACATAAAATCACTGAGAACACACCCAGGTGAGCTTTCAGATATCATGTCCTAATCCGGAAACCTATAGCCTTGAGTGCTGATTCCTTGGTTTCCTCTTTCCAACATTTGCTGAGATGCCCCAAACTAGTACTAACTATAGTACTAACTTCCAATGCATGGTTTGAAGTAGGTTTGCAAACCAGACTTTGGGGATTACTAACCTTAGTTTGCCTGATTTGGACATCACAGCAAACTGTGGTTAGAGCAACATGAAAATGGAGAAAAGAATCAGCAGATGAGAAGGGAGGAGGAACTGCATGAGCTTGCAAGCACATCCCCATTTATGATCCTCTAAATTATGGATACTTAATGAATTGGACTTGATGACTATCCAGCTTCATGACTGAGCAGGGAATATCAATCCAGATTTCCCCATTCCAAGTCCAACACTATTCCCCATAACACACCTGCGCTCGTATTATATGATACTGCTTGCCGAAGAAGTAAATAATGTGTTCCCCAATTCCATTCTTATAGCATGAAAAGTTTTTAGAATAAGATGTTCTTACTTATCTAAGATCTTCTGTGAAAGTATATCAAAAACTGAAAAAACAAATCATTATAATATATGCCATATAATTCCTATTCTGTTCACATTGCACAGATATAAACTGACTCATGATAAACAGTAAAAACCTACTGAAACAGTAACATATTGATGCTGTACAAAATTCTGAAATATGATGGTATGCAAATAATTTATTATGAATCTCCATAGCATAACCCATGATTATTAGCTTCTAAATGTAAAATGCCTTTTTATGGGAATATATATGCATTGCTTATAATGGTTTTAAGGAATGCTGAATTGCTCAGCACTAAATAGAAAGGGAAATGGTCTGAGATAAATTTATAGCATAATAAAAACTTTGATGTAAATGCAGGATGTGCCAACAGGTGAGAGATTTTTTTAATTTAATTTGATCGAATAAGCTCCATGGAACCAATTTGCAAATGATTTGCAGATGTGTTGGCATTGCTTAACTGTATTGCCATGATTTATGTTACTTAACACTAACGCAGATGATGAAATGAATTTATTGTCTGTAATTACCACAACAGAAGAAAAAAAAGCGATCAGAAAGGAAAACGAGATTTAAAACAAAACCAAAAAACCTTGAACACAGAGAATGGCTATTTAAACTCTGTTCATAAAGCAAACTGTGGAAAACCATTGATTTAATTATACTGCAGCAACCAATTGTACCATTATTTGCAATTGCTTGCAAAATTCTTTAGCAAAATGACCTTATCTGATCTGGAGAAACTAGGTCCCATTATTTCATACACTCATTTATGAGTAATTTCCGCTGAACATCCATTGAAAATTATTCATGAATGCATTTTAGTTGATGCCATGGCCAGGACCCCCATTAAGTTAAATAGCGGACATTTAGTAATCAAATAACTTGGTGCAAAAATATTAGTATAAAAAGAGCTGCAATTTTATAGAGTTTTACTCATCATCTTAATCCCTGCAGTGAACTAAAGATAGTCACATTAGGTGGCAATCCTAAACTCACTTACCTAGGAGTAAGCCCCATTAAACTCAGCAGGCTTACTTTTAAATTGGCATGCATAGAATTCCACGCAGCTGTTTGCAACTCTGAAGAAGAACACATGGTGTTCTTTTGCTTCGTTTTACACAGTAATAGAAGACTGGGTGCACAATGTGCACATAATAATATTCACAAGTTTTATGTACTCAGGATGATGAAAAAAGGTAGAGGGTGGCACCCCCTAGCATCTGCTGCCTAAGGCAACTGACTCACTCTACCTAATGGCATGGTCGGCTTTGAAGCCACCCACAAAGATGCAGAGGGGTTATGTTAATGATTTATACATGCATTCTATAATGTCAGCATACACAAATGTGAGAATCATTGTGTTCATAAAACAGGAAATATACAGACAGCATGCTTATCAAACCTTACTTGGTTAAATGTTTGCTTCGTTTAATTTAACAACAGAAAATTTTCATGCAGAATTCTACTTACCTCAATACAATCTCCTGCAGAAAGAAGTAATACAAGATGTTGGCCATGCCTAGCAAAACAAAATCATGAGGATGAGGGGTGGGTGGGAATCAATGGCATTGTCAAAACAGGTTTCATAGGAATACAGAACAGTCAGCGTAACAATTTAATGAATTCCATAGCAGATTATAGAAAAGAACAAAATGTTGTGAGTGCTGCCATAAAATGGAGTATGTTGCCTTCACTTTGGGTAGACTTAGCTATTGTTTTCTGGAGCTAGGAAAGCTCAGGCTATGTATGCATTGCTGTTTACTCTGGCTCCAGTGCACTCCCACTGCTGGCGTTTGAAGCCATGTAAACATGACGTAAGCCACAATCTATAGCTAACTTACAGTTTCTTGAGAAATATTGCTGTTTGATGTGTGAAAACAGAAGCCATGTTCACTTCACAGTTAAGCTGAGGTATGTACATTTGAGATAGTTACTGCACATGCTCAAATGACAACTTCATTGATAGGCATTCAGGAGAATGTAACAGTGTGGGACTTCATCTATAAACCAAAGTCTAAAATAATAGACACAATGCGTTGTTTACATGGCAAAACTTACGGGCAGACTTCCACTTCCAAATAGTTTCTTGTTGCACTATTCAAAAAGAAGGATTCAGCCACTGTGAAAGAAATAATACCAGAATGCTAGTGTGTGAGGTTCGGAAGGAAGGGGAAAGAGAATTAACCAAGGAATTTTATTATTATTTCAGAAAGGCAAGAAATTCTTCATCTTTATCATAGTTCACTCTCACATCTATTAAATGTTTCACATACAGTTTAACTCAAAAGTGCATGGGTTCTTGTTTCAGATAAGATCTTTCTATGGATTCTGTAATGATTTAACAAACTGGTTCATGTCTGGATGAATCTGGTTCCCCTCCATGTAATCCATACACTGTGATTCAAAAAACATGTTGACTTAGTCATGTCCAAAACCTTGTGCATACGCAGTAAGTGAGTAAGATTGTTGACTTTCCCCCCCTTTGAACAACAAACCATCTTCTAAAACCCTCAATTTCAAAAGTGGTTTGCCATGTTACATGTGTGTGAGGGGAAGGAAGGGCTCACCTTCAAAGCTCTTTGGGGTTCATGGGACTAATTATTTAGTTCTTTGGGTCCTGCCATATCTATGGGTGCTCTGTGATGACTGCAGACACTTTAGGTTTCTGTATCTCGAACACTAAAGTTCATGGCAGGAGTTGCTGTATTTTTATGGACCAGTATCTGCTTTTATTCATATCCATGGCATATTTCATGCTTTGTTTGTTACTTCATCCCCAGTGAACAGCAGACCTTCATAGCATACCACAAACTCCTTTGAGAATTCCCATCAATTTTAGAAAAGGTTAGCTGTGTTTCATGTGGAACTGCTGTTTGGGATGCCCAAAGTCCTTCCTCCAGCATGCTGAATTAGCTGAGTTGTTTTAAAAAACAAAAACAAAATGCTCTTGGCTATTAAAATGTTATCATGTTATTACAAAAAGTTAAAATCCTACTACATTTAGTAGGAGCTTTCAGAGGTTGAAGTAAGTGAAGAATAAAGCTGTGTGCATAGGGCAAATGTAAATAATGACCAGGATTAAACAATGATCTGACTGTGCAACCTTAAGTGGAAGAGGCATGAGGTACAGACTTCCAGTTCTCAAACACTGGTTTCAAAGGGACTGTCTTTGCCAACTCTAAGCTGAAATAGGGGGGAGCATGATCCTGGGGTCTCTGCAATGAATGAAGGGACCTTAGATCCAGTTTGCCCAAGCCACCTTTTGGGCTACTGTGAGAGAAAGAGCCACCATCTCTAGATATATACCCATCGAACTATTTCCGGCATAGCAAGTCCCCACACACAACCTCAACAGGCATGACCCTTTGCCAGCAGAGATCCATCTCTACAACATCCCACCTATTCCAGTTAGTGCTCATGGCACTTTGAAAAAGAAATGCACAATGTTCCTTCATTTTGAACTTGTTTGGCAATTCAATTAACAGGAAATACTTCATCTCAAGAAGCTCTGTATGCATGAGCTCTTGATGCACATTAATACTACTAGAAAAAACTGCTAGTTGAATCAATATTAATTTTCTAGGTCTGAAATGTTACCACTTTTTGTGTTGTATACCCTTCATAAAACCTCACCTTCATAGTCCCAAAGGCCATCAAAAGGCTTTCCAGGTTCACCAGGTGGAGCTGGAGGATCATCGAAGAATAAGGAGTTCACTTCCATTACTAAGCCTTGAACACCAGGTTTAAATGTGATAGTCACTGGAGCATGCAAAACCGGTATGCTGTTCCAGGTATTTACAATTTTATATTCTACCTATATAAACACATTAAAAGCGATAAAGATTTATATTATCTGGTTCCAACAGAGTTAGTCTGAGGCTCTTACTGCTACATTTCCACAGTACATTAAGGGCGTTTTTCCCATATTGTGCTATTTGGACAACCTAGATATTGCAGTGAATGTGACTGTAGTCTTCTGGGGACAAACTTTCCCCCACAAAGGTTTCCAATGTGCTGAATCAGATCCAAATCAATTAAGCATGCTAATTAGAAAACAAAATTTTTAAAGAAGTACATGCATGTTAGCTGCCTAAGTGGCTAATAAAAAATACTAATAAAATTTTCTAATAAAAAAATATCATTAGCAAATGTAGTTGAAGCAAAATATTAGATTAGGAACAAAAATGAAAAGTGCACATTATGTGATTTAAATGTTACAAAGTTTTAGCTGTGGTTGTTTACTGGAATACTTGCAAACATTTTAAGACCATGACAACCCAATAGCATATATTTTCATATCATTTCTGGAATATTTTGGGTATGTGGGGTGCCTGGAAAAGACCCTGATGTTGGGAAAGATTGAGGGCACAAGGAGAAGGGAACGACAGAGGATGAGATGGCTGGACAGTGTTCTTGAAGCTACCAGTATGAGTTTGACCAAACTGCGGGAGGCAGTGGAAGACAGGAGTGCCTGGTGTGCTCTGGTCCATGAGGTCACAAAGAGTCGGACACGACTAAACGACTAAACAACAACAATTTACATTTCAAAACAACATAGGCTTTCTAGGTACAGTCACCTAAAAAACAGTAAAACTTTGAAACTCCCTAGTCTAGCTGGTACTGTGCTCATTCATTCATTTGATATCAAATCAATTATAAGTAGGGTGGGGCAAGTGATGTGGAGGAATATACTGCCACATGCTAAGTCCTCTGAGCCAGGACACAACAGAAGGTGAGCAGGTGATTTATTGTTCTTTTTCACTATGCCAGCTCCAGACCAGTACAGCCCAAGGGCCTGGAGACTGGGCCCCTCCAAGGGCTCTGTATTCAACAGCCTGCAGCATCCTATTTCAGAGCTTCTGATTGCTTTTGCTGATAGGGCAGCTGCCAGTAATAGTAGTTTTCTGCCACCTTGGCAAAGCTGGCTTCCTGCAGCAAAGGACACCTGGCCCCAGTGGCAGCCCTCCTCTCTGCTGCCAAAGGAGCACCAATGCACCATACAGCCTGTCATCTCAGTAGAAAGTGCAATCTATTTTATTTTACTATACTATACACAAAGAGAATGCAGAAGTTTATGGGAGTTGGAATCCCAATATTTGCAGAGCCACAGGTTAGCCAGTCCTGTGCTAAATGAATAGTCTGGGGGAAAGTAAAGAGCAAATCTATTTCCACCTGTAACCAAAAGGTGGTTTGCCAAAATGGGCAATCTCAGGGGTACAGTACAGCTAAACTTCAGCTGCTGAAATGAGCCAAAATAGAACGCTTTTGAGAAGCAAGAGAACACAGCTAACAGCTGTTCATCTTGCAACATTCTAAGTCAGTGCAAGATTACAGTTCCTTTAAAATGTGAATAGGAGACTTGATGAGAAACACAGCATCACTGCACTTAACTTTTAATGCAATCGAGAAAACAGGTAACAGCAGGTGAGACTTCACCATTGCATTGCATTGTATTTAATCTCAGTAACTGCTATGAATTTTTTAAAAAATACTTTTCACAATGTTCTCATTCTCTTAAAAGTGCAGCATTTTGTGTAACCATATATAAATTCTCACCTGTCTTGTTTCATCCCTCGGAAATTTTGCCTCATGATCACTGAACACAGCACTTTCACTTGGAAAGAAAAGACAGGTAACAATAGATGAATGGAATCTACCTGCATTAATCTGTACTACATTGTTTTATTCTTGAAAAGCAAAACATCAGTTTAGAAACTGCAATCCCATTAGGATTATATGGAACCAATGTGAGGTTCTATTTTGAAAAAAACAAAAACACAACTTCTAGAAGAAAACTTAGAAGGGATTTCCTAAGCATAACATTGTTAACTTTAGTCTCCCATCTAGTGGCAAAAAGCAGTAAGAGTCAAAGTTTCTGCGATAAGCCTATTAACACAATAATTACGGGGGGAGCAAGACACCTTAATTTTATATATACGACTATAAGAGTGATAAAATTTCATAGAAAGTGCAACAACACAAAATTCTTATTTTCAAAACCTTGAAAACATTTCAGGAAGTATTAGGCAAGATAAATCCTCATTTGGATTGATCTGAAAGACTTAAAACGATGGCTGTAGGTCTTATCACGATGTCTGTCCACCTTTGGTCCCCACACAGCACTCAGATGTCACCCATGGTTCCTAAAATCTGTCAGCATGTGACAGTGACCACACCCCAGGAACACCTTCACCTTTCCAGCTAAACTGGGTGAGGGTAGCTGATGAGTTTCAAACTCTCGGTGAGTTAGGGATTTTCTCTGCTTTTGAAGACAGGCTCAAGAAGATTGAGTGGATGAGACCAATAGTGGGTCCAACAGTAAAGAAGGTGGTTTCTGCCTGTGCTATAGAGGGAAGTGAGGAGCAGGTGGGGCTTGTCAACCTGGGAAGGTAGTCCATCTAGGTGAAGGAAAATTCTGACCCTAAACCTCTCCTGCCTTGCTGGATACCTTCAGGAAAAGAAAAGGCTAAGGGGTAAACCCTATACAAATCCGGAGTGGAGTCTGTAAGATGGTTGGATGGCATCTTGTACACCTCTTTCCAGCAACTCCTGCAGCCAAGCTGGTGTCAAATATATTACTCTGCTTTCCTTTGGTTCACATCAGTGAGGTGAAGGGGGGGGGTCATGTCTAGGGAGCCCAGGACCACCATACAACACTGCCCAGGCTTGTGCTCTGGGGAGGTCACTTTGGTTACAAACACAGAGGTCTGACTTCACCCCCAGAGGTACACTCCATTGTCTCTCAAGATAGTTGGATGCCAACAAAGATTTTATCATGTAGATGGATGACTCCTGGAATTTGTGAACAAAAATCACAAAACATTGCACTGGTTTGTGTTATATTCTTGTAGCTGTTGGGAAAATATATATTTAAAAGAATGATGAAGTGGGGAGGGGGGAGTCCTAGCAGATAAATGCATGTGTACACCTTCCTGCATATGCAATAATAACACTGTGGGGGGATAATGGGTTTTGTTTTTTGGTACTATGTTAAACATTTTTGTGTTTTTATAATCTAATCTGATCCTCAGATGAAGGGCAGATATAGAAATTTTAATAATAATAATAATAATAATAATAATAATAATAATAATGAAATAGGGTGTTTAAGCAGAAAAGTAAGTAAAAACCCTTGCTTTTAAAAAGAAAAAGAGAACCATGACATTTCAGGACTCAAATAATACTCATTCACAACATCTGCATATGGTGTACACTGAAGCAGTACAGTAGTGCTGAGGGTTTGTTTCCCCCCAAACCAATTAGATCACTTCTACAGAGCTTATAACTTAAACCAGGCTCTTTAGTGAAGAACTTTTCATCCACTCTGCACTGTAACCATCTGTGTGTTGGAAGAACAGATTTGTTCTGCTATTCTCAGTCTCCTCCCTTTTATTGTAATGGCTCCCAACTATCCCTTCTTACAATAGGGAATAAAGATTCTGCTTTATCACTATGCAATCCACTTAATTTTTTTTATAGATGATAGATAGTTAGGTAGATGATAGATGATAGATAGATAGATAGATAGATAGATAGATAGATGATAGATAGATAGATAGATGATAGATAGAGATAGATAGATAGATATATAGATAGATGATAGATAGATAGATAGATAGATAGATAGATAGATAGATAGATAGATAGATAGATAGGCAGGCTGGAGAAAGGAAAAATCAACCATACGTATTTAACAAGGCTTTCTTTTTCAGTTGTGTTACAGAGGAGAACTGAAATGAATGATATAGAAATAAAGTTAACTCGTACCTGCTTAGCACGAAGTGGTGGGCAAAGTCAGGAAAGCAGGCAGCAATAAAAGCCACAGCAAATAAAGTATTCATTTTTAAAAGCTATCGGACAGAACAAAAAATTACGTTTTATATACCAGCTAGGTGAACAAACCTGAATAGCCATTGGCTTTGGAGGGTGTTTACTATATAAAGAAGAGGTAATTGATAACACATCCTGGCCTTGGCAGTGTTTTAATAATTGACTAAGACTTTAGTTTGTTACCTGTTACAGTATGTTAAAGAGAAGCATTTTAGTCTGGTACTTAATGAGCAAAATTCAGCATCCTAATCCTTGTCAATCATTCCAGCAGGATACCATGGGTCAAAGATCCTGAAAGATGTCAAGAGATCCAGAATGATGAGCAGGATCACACTCTCCCTGCCTTTTGCCTGGTGAACACTGTCTAGTTAACAGAGTATCTAGTAATATATACAGTATAGAAGAACACCCGATCCATTTTTTAAAAAGAAAAAACTTGAGTGAAGACTTTTGCAATATTTGAAGTCCAGTGCTAATTCTAGTATACGTTTTCAAATCTGCCTGACTTAATAGGGAATCACAAGTTTCTCTCGATTTTAATATAAACAAACCCAGATTAGTTAGGATTAATATTTAAATCTCATCAGGTCTGAAGACTTGAATCCTAGAATGCTCTAAAACATCAGCCTAAACCTATAAAAGCAATTGTAAGTCAAACACTAGAGGCTACTATTTCATTATCTGTCAAATTACTTAGCTGAAACGGTTTCCTGTTTCAGGGGACAAAGAGCCTTCTGGAAGTAAACGAAACATTCTGAGATCATGCTTCAAAGGGAATTTTCACAAAAGCAGAAGTGGCAAACCAGTTCAAATTTGCCATCTGCAATAACCTGAAGAGCTCAATAGCTTATTGAGGCTCAAGCCATCTCCATTCTTGTTAACAAAACTGTAAACAGTATTTCAGAGTGTCCATACTGAACTGGCAAAATGACTTTGAATCAATAAGTGTTAGCACACATAACAAGGAACAGCCACTTAAACATCACCTTTACAAACTTTAAGAGAGAACAGATTCCTAAAGCCGACTGAAGAGCGTAGGCCCAACATATTCTTCAGCTAATGCAGCATGAAACTGGAACAAAATGTTCTTTCCCCCCACTCAATTCTCCTAGATTTTGTGCTTAACAAAATGGGGGGGGGGCTGCACTGCCACCCACAAGCACAACTTAATCCCAAATAAAAGTACGACAAAAAGGACAAAGGACCCAATCATGGGTGTATATAAAAAGGGGCTTAATATTTCAAAGGGCAATAAGGTGGCTTTTATTTTTTAAAGTATAGGATTTTCAGCGGAAAAGGTAAAGCTGGATTGGTGAAAAAATACAGGTTGCCATTTTGATGCCAACAGTATGCTACATAAGCAACTTTGCTTCTTGCATTCAACTACGGAAAGGCCTTGGCTTCACTCTAAATAGACATTATGAGACTTTAATCAAATCTGATTTGATTCTGTCCAGTTTGGATATTAAGAACACTGAATATCCAAGGCAGAGGTTGTGAATGAGTCCTTCTAATTCATGTAAATTGCAATATTCTCAAAAAGGGTAATTCCATAGTGACCAACATAATATTTGTAATCTTCTATACATAATATTTTGTGTACAGCGGTACCTCTAGATGCATTTGCATCCTGAAGCGAACACAACCTGCATCTGCAGGTCGCGTTTCGCTGCTTCTGCGCATGCACATGACGTCATTTTGAGCATCTGTGCATGCACAAGCAGCGAAACCCGGAAGTAACACTCTCCATTACTTCCAGGTTGCCGCGGAGCGTAACCTGAAAAAGCTCAACCTGAAGCACATTTAACCCGAGGTATGACTGTATTGGCCAGTATTAAGGCAGCCCTGTTCAGGGAAGTTTTTAACGTGTGATATTTTACTGTATTTTTGGTTTTTATGGAAGCCGCCCAGAGTGGCTGGGGAGGCCCAGCCAGATGGGCGGGGTATAAATAATAAATTATTATTATTATTATTATTATTATTATTATTATTAAACTAATTGTGTGTTAACTTGATTGATGTTCCCTTCAAAAATAAAGAAATAGGCCAGATTGTTTAAATGATTTCTTTTTATTGTATTTTAAAAGTTGTGACTAACACAACAGTTTTACAACCACAAGAATTTATCTGGACCTTAAAACAATTATATTCTCTAAAATTATGAATAAAAAAATCAGTAAGCAATATACACAGTTACTGTTATTGGCAACTGTGATAAAGTTTTCCAGCATATGACCTGTACATAAAACATAAAATTCAGTGACAAACACATAAAAATAAATGCCTTCAGAGCAAGACACTGTGTTTATGACACTTTACTTTGCATTCACAAATTGTAGGTATGCACCAAATCCATTTGAAAAGTTGCAATGCCCAAAGGAATTTTGCCTTGGCTCAGTCAATACTCCATGTCTCAAATTCAACAATAACAAAGTTGCCAATTGACAGCAGTACTTCAGTGACTGTTTCTGCTTTCTTTCAGAATAATCACATTTCCCATATAGACATCATCCCCTGTGTTTCTTCTCATTTTATTAAATGAGAAAGCCAACTTTTCAATACAATGAAGGGTCATTAACCTATTGTCTATTTTCTTGGAGAGGTCTTTAACCGAAGATTAGGAAAAAAGAAATTCCAAGTCACCTTGAATGTCATGCTGCTGGTTGTTTGCTGAGGTATAAAATGCCATTTTGAAAAAAAATGCCGGATTATGAAACTTTGGAAAATATATTTAAAATGATATGTTAACTACTATACATGTAAAAATGGCAAATGGGTTTGTAGGTTGCTATTTTCATGCAATTCCCCAAAACCACTTTTAGATCAATAATAATAATGATAATAATAAATTTTATTTATATCCCGCCCATCCCAGCCGAAGCCGGGCTCAGGGCAGCTAACAACAATAAAATAGTACAACATTCTAAAATCATGTCATTATACTGTAAAATTAATTCAAATCAAATTGATGGCAACCATTAGGCTAGAGTTCTGTGAGGATTGCCAAAGGAGGGTGTCAGGCTGTGCCCTGACCAAAGGCCTGGTGGAACAGCTCTGTCTTGCAAGCCCTGCGGAAAGATGTCAAGTCCCGCAGGGCCCTAGTCTCTTGTGACAGAGCGTTCCACCAGATTGGAGCCACAGCCAAAAAAGCCCTGGCTCTAGTTGAGGCCAGCCTAACCTCTCTGTGGCCTGGGACCTTCAGGATGTTTTTGTTTGAAGACCTTGTTTGAAGTTCCTCTGTGGGACATACCAGGAGAGGCGGTCCCGTAGCACCAGTCTACAGCAGATGTCAAACCGACGTATAAAATGGTTCTTTTGTTTATACCCAAATGCACCATACTCTTTCTGCATTGTCCTTCCTTGTTAACTACTGTGTGCTTATGTTATTAGCATCACATCATTTCATGCATTAGGAAAATCCTATTATTTCTACCAAGAGTTCATACGCCCCTGCAAGGGGCAATACAAGCATGAAGTGTCCTCTGATATGCTGTGGTAGTTGTGCTATTTATTTGTGGCCTTGTCTCAATTTGGAATGGTTAAAACAAGGTTCGCTCCTTGTATTTTAATAGTAGCTAGGATAAGTGTGGAGTCATTACTGCCATAGCTTCTTGTCTTCTTTGATAGCATGATAGCCTTTCACTTAGTTTAGCAGCATGCAGAGATGCAATGACTTGCCTGCTAGCACCTGTACCTTCCACAGCAATGGGGGAGTGGGGTTGTGTTTGTATGCTGTAGTGCAACTGCTACACACTTTACTCTGAGTGCTACCTGTGTAGCAGATGTTTTCCTGGAGCCTGATTCAGCTCATCAACCAGACATCAAACAATATTCAGATAATTTTACTCAGAATACACCCAGTGAAATGAATGAAAATGTTTGTTAGGTCCTATTAATTTCAATTTCTTGTGAATAAAACTTAGTCGAATACCATCCAGAACATACTTTCAAAAGACACACATAAAACAGGAACAGATCTGTGTTGATCAAGGTGGGCGCAACATTTTAGCCAGCATCATATACAGAGATACATACATATCACGCCCAGAGATTTTTCTGTATTTAATCAAATGTCTTCTGTAATAACCTGCAGTTCAGATTATATTACATTGGCTTGGATGAAAAAACAATAATTTTCTTCCATCGAAAGGGAGCGTCTAGCTACTTTCATTTTAATTTTATGTATAATGGGAAAAGATGATAAAAAGCACCTGGATCAATATTGCTCCATTCATTATTCCTTTAAACTTAAGTCATAATCAGTTTGGTGTGAGAAATGAAAACCTGCTTGATATACGCAGTGAACAGGTACGCCATTTACTTTTATCCCACGTTAATCAATAATTAAAGATTAAATACATTGAGACAATACCCATTTCTGGTTAAATAGAACATATTTTTAGTGGAATTAAAATGTTTGTCTGCTCATGCCAAGTGGATAGTTCCACAGATTTTCCATGAAGGCAAGTTGTCAACACCCCAAAAAGTGTCCATTTATCACAGGGGCATTGAAAAAAATGCAGGTGGCAAACAGAGCAACAAAATCATTTTGCAGCTATCTCAATGGAAGTCACTGTAAATAAAACAAGCACATGCTTGTGTTGGGAAAAGTGAAATGTTTAAAGTCCAATTATGATCTAGCAGGTATAGCAGAGTGCGATTGGCTTAGTTTCTCAATTCATTCTTGCAAGCAGCATCAATCATGGATTTTGTTTGAAAACAGCTTGATTACATCGCCACTTCTTATGCATTAGGATACACATGTGTGGCTTCAAGGGGGAAAGTTCCCATTTTCTTTACTGCAGAAGTAATGTCAGCTATCAGACAGCATCTATAATTGACTTAGGAAGAAATTCACAAGAAGGGAGGAGAGGACAAAATGCATTCAGATTGGAATTAGAAGGATTCTTCTCATCTCATCGCTTTTCTTTTCTTGGTATCCTTCCATCTTTTGCATTCCAGTCAGGTAATCTTTGAAGCGGTTGGGTACTTAAGACCCCTGGAACATGAAATACAGAGACAATCTGTGAGGGAATGTGAGAAACAGAACCAATAAAAGAGCAATACTCAAGTGACCTGTAAAGAAAGTAGATCAATATGGGGATTTGAATAAGATTAGATGCCTGACAGCTGAAGATCACAAAGCTGATAACATGACTAAATGAGGAAGTAAAGACACAGTCAATTACTCCTTTGCAACAACTTGTGGGAATAGTTGAGGCTGGACTAGACACATAACGTGCAAGGGCTTTTGGGGTGCGTTGTTACTATTTGCAAAGGCCTGGACTCTCAGTATCCAGAACAAATTCTGGCCCAACATTAATAGTTAGTTAACAGTCTCCAATATCATCCAAAGGACTCATAATAATACTGGTATATAATGCTTTAATGGCTGGGGACCAGTTTGCTTAAGGGGTCCCCTTACCCAATATGTGCCAACTTGATCACTTCAATCTGCAAAACTCACATTTCTGTAAGTGCCACACAATGTCTATATTGCATTCATCAGGAGTCACGTCTTTAGCGCCTGTATTTTGAAACTCCCTGACTATTGACATTATTTATGTCTGCTGAAAATGTTTCTGTTTCAGCAGATCTATTCAGATACATGATATGTTACGTGTTTTGTCGTGTTTCAGTATTTCTAGATTATTTTAACAGTTTCTACATGTTTTAGAAGTGTTTCAGATATGTTTTATTTTACTGTTAATTGTATTTTTATTACAGAGCAGGAGAAAACAAGCATGGTCTCTCTTCCATGTGACAGCCCTTAAGATATTTGAAGATGGCTATCGTATCTCCTCTCAGTCTCCTCTTTTACAGGCTAAACCTACCCAGCTCCTTATTGATAACTAAATAAAAGTATATGATCAGGATGCAAATGAGCAACAGTGAAAGGCCCAGTTGAGAGGAAACAAAACCTTTTCTCCAACCCAGACATTGGTGACAGATATTTTCATAGATGCAGATATATAATGCAACTATGGCAGCAAACTGAAGTCAACACTTCGATTTGATCCACTGAATGCTTATAAGTGCTACAATTAGGCAGTGGTCATCAGTGTCTAACCACCTACTTTAAGCTATCTGGTAGCCTACCTTTTGTTTTTTTTATTTAGTTGCATTTACATGATGCCCACAAGTCTGATTCTGGTTGCTTCCAATCTTCTCCCATTAACAGTTTCAGGTTCAGGCATTTAAAATATTCCAGGCGATGGCTGCAAAAGAAAGGAGCAAGAGAGTCAGATGGGTTGGAAACATTTACACTTACCCCTTTCCACATCTGCTAAATTGGTATGAAGAAAAGTTATTGTATTACAAAACTACAGTACAGTAACTACGTATTAAAGAACTAGTGTGTGTTGTTCTTCACCACCTCAAGAAATTACACTGTAGTTTATATATATATATATATATATATATATATATATATATATGTGTGTGTGTGTGTGTGTGTGTCACATTCATACTGTGAAACTGATTGATATAATTACAGTCTGTGCCTTGTTGCCTTCTAAGTTTTCATGCAAGGAAAAGTATGAAAGTAAGGTGTGCAGATAACACTCTGTCAAATAAAGAATAAAAAGTAGCCACCAAGTTAAATAGATGGGTGGTAGATAGGATTGGAGGTTTTGTGGTGCAACTACCCAGAGAGCACATGACACTGTATGCAAGGTTATGTTTCAAGTGGACTTCTCACAAAGTCTCAGTTCAGGCATAAAGCATTTTTCTATCAGCATATCAGAAGCGCACGTTTTGCAGATTGAAATGCTGTAATGCACACATACTACCAGATATTTCCTTTCATCAAGTACTAATGAATATGGAGCACAGCAAGCTACCCCAGACCCAAGAAACCATTCAAAAGAACACAGGGGAAAGAAGAGCAAGCACTGTTATAATATTTTACACCATCATTCATATATTCACATTTCCCAATGCACTTCTTGATCCAATGAAAGTATACACGTATTACATTATAACCCAAAGGATAAGCTTAGCAAAGCAGTGTATGTGAGAGAGAATGATCTTTAAAGGTTATTTTGTTTGAACTCCTTTAATGTGTTAACATTTTCAATAGTAAGATTGCTACAAGCCAAATAAAAAGCATCCTTGACCAGCCTGACCAGCAGAAGGAACATCACTGCATTTAAGTTCTTGTCTAGATTCTGCAGTTTAGGTCCTAATATAACTTGCCCTCCTAACTTGAAGGGCAATAAAATATTCTCCCACTCACACCAGTCTCTTAGAACCCCCCCTCAAAAAAAAAAAAAAAAAAAGCACCACAGATGTACTTACAAATCAGGTTTCTGTTTTGCCACAATGTCATGTTGAGGTACAGGGTAGAGGGCTTCATACGTTCTGTTAACTCCTGACCCATGAATTGCAAATGCATTAAATTTGTGAGTAGCTGGTGGAAAATAACTCCAAGGAAGATGAGCTTTTCCGTTCCATTTGGCACACGTTCTCGACACTTCAAACATTAAAGGAAGTTCTTGCTGTGTTAAAAGAAGATATGCAGATTTATCCCAGTCCTGTGAGTGTTGAAGTAATTGTGCGTTTGAGGAAGGTGGTGGTGGAGTCCTATGGTTCACTTACTTTGCACACTTTCCGTCTCCCAGAAAGCAGCAACACCAGATACTGCCCATGCCTACAAAAACATAATATAGTCATACGAGAAATACATCCATTAGCATGTCTCTAAACCAGAGGCAGCTTATAGTTCTCAGATGAAAATTGTGTAACCTGATAAAATGCAAATAACTCCTAAGCAACTTGCTATGTAAGTCAACATGAAGCCATTAAATTGCACAACTATATTTGCTTTATTCTGGACTACGTTTACAAATAAGGTAAAGGTAAGGTAAAGGACCCCTGGATGGTTAAGTCCACTCAAAGGCGACTATGGGAAGTGGTGCTCATCTCGTTTTCAGACCAAGGGATCCAGCGTTTGTCCACAGATAGCTTTCCGAGTCATGTGGCCAGCATGACTAAACCGCTTTTGGCGCAATGAAACACTGTGATGGAAGCTTACCTTCCCACCACAGCGGTACCTATTTATCTACTTGCACTGGTATACTTTTGAACTGTGAGATTGGCAGAAACTGGGACAGAGCAACAGGAGCTCACCCAGTCGCGCGAATTCAAACCTAGGGGCGTGGGTGGTGCTGTGGTCTAAACAACTGAGCTTCTTGGGCTTAGCGATCAGAAGGTCGGCAGGTCAAATCCACGTGACAGTGGTGAGATCCCATTGCTCTGTCCCTGCTCTTGCCAACCTAGCAGTTCAAAAGCACACTGATGCAAATAGATAAATAGGTGCCACTGGAGTGTCATGGTGCTCCATTGTGCCAGAAACGGTTTAGTCATGCTGGCCACATGACCTGGAAAGCTGCTTGTGGACAAACACTGGCTCCCTTGGCCTGAAGCAAGATGAGCAATACACCTCATAGTCGTCTTTGACTGGACTTACCTTTATCTTTCTTTACAAAAAAGACATTTGCTGAAGTCTTTACCAACCCACAGCCACATACACACACATCTTTATGGGCTGCTTTTAAATTCACTCATAATTGTCCATCATTTTTACTGGTTCCCCCACCCTAGCTACAGCACCACTAAAATCCCAAATTTTATATATTTTTCAGAGCTTGCCTCCCTGAATAGACTCAACAATAAAAACATACACTGCCTTTATCCTATCTTGGATTCTTTATCCTATCTTGGATTCTTCTCACTCCGATTCTGTAAGAATACAGAAATTCATTCATTGGTTAATGTTATAATACTGCAGCTGCAAATTAAAGATTCCTACAGAGCTTTACATGTAGAGTATTGGCAACCACATAGGAAAACATACAGGTGCTTTTGCTCTTAAGGACTCTGTCCCTATGCACCATCTTACCATCTCACTGTATAATAATATTAATATTAGTAATTAATTTATTAATAGTAATATTAATATCCCACCCATATGGCTGGGTTTCCCCAGCCACTCTGGGTGGCTTACAACGTATATGATATTGCACTGCACGTCAATATACATTAACTTTACAGCTCTGTTCCTTAGCTTACTGCTAAAATATAAAGACTGAGAGAAACTATAATATTTTTTTCTAGCCACAATGTAGAATCAGCAGCTACCTTCTAAAGCCACAGAACAACTCCAAGCAGAAAGACACTTCTGATACTGCTTAAGGTCTGAATGGGATTCCCTAGTGGCAAATCCTGTTCTTCACCTGCAGAAAGCTGAAAGCACTCTTGGAATTCTAGCAATCTCCCAAATACAAACGTACACATCAAGGATTCAAGCAACATAATTGCATAAGAAATTAAAGGATTTTGAAATGTTTACTTACGGACAAAACTCCACTTCTAAGTACTGCTCAGTTTGGTGATTCAAGAAGAAAGCTTCTACAACTGAAAACCAACAAAACATTGCTGCTTCATTTTAAATCATTTTTATATTTACAGTGCAAACCTATACACAGTTACATGAACTCAATCCCATTTGCTCAATATAACTTATTCCCTACTGCATTTAGGATTGCAGACTTAGGCTACAATCCTATATCCATTTACCTGGGAGTACAGCCCAATCGAACTCAGTGGGACTTGACTCTGAGTGGATACACATAGGAGAATGCTGCAAAATCTCATTTCTGCTCTAATTTTTTCGGTAGCCCACTAACTGTATATATATTTCATAATGTGCTTTGAAAATACTTTTCAAATAGCTGATAATTACCATAATCTAGAATAGTATTGCTTTTAAAACTACTGCAAAAAAGTGTTTTACAAATCCTGTGTGTGTATATACATAGGGGGAAGAAACAAAAGATTGATTCTTCCATCTTGATAAGGATGGAAACAGCTGTGGAAAATAACAGTTTTTCTACTTGATATTAGCTGTCAATCAGGTAAGTGATGCTTAGGGACTTTTACGGGATGCCTGTGTAGGTAAAATTGAACAGAACTGAGCAATCACTCATTGCACTGGCCCTAAGGAAAAGCCTTAAGTGCAAGAAACTGATGCAATATACTCCTAAAGCAATGGAATGAATGTGAAACAATTGAGAGAGCAGGGAAAGAATTTCATTCATATGTATGAAAAAGCTACTCAGGAATCCTGCTGCTACTTTCCAATGCAGTACTGATCAACGGAAACAGCTGCAAGAAATAAGAATAAAATACAAATGGCTCCCAGAAAAAGATTTCTCCTCCACCTAGGGAAGTATAAATTATGAATTCTTCATACCTTCAAGAGCAGAAAAGAAAAAGAATGGGGGAAATTGTTCCAACTGATGCTCATACAGCACATTAAAGTTTTTTTAAATACAAAATTGGCATTATTCTAGCAGGTAGCAGCATACTCAACTATTACTCTAGATTCTCCTCTAGAATGCTATGTGAACATAGCCAATTAGTGAATATTTTAAACACTATACACATTTATTGCACTGGCAATTTGAATGCATTATGCTGTGAATGTTATTTTGGCAACAATGCTGTAATGCTAAAATTCAGAAACCTATGGAGCTTGAATGCAAGATAAAGCAATATAAGCTTGATGGCATAAGAAAAAAGTTTAAAATGTGAAGATCACATAGCCAAGGAAACTTGCCAGATGACTTCACACTGATATATCATCGTGTTTAAGAAAAATAGAATCAAAGTAGTGTTGGTAACACTGAAACTCCACCTATTGAGTAGCCATCTCCATAGTGATGGAAATCAGGGAAGTCACAGTGAAAGCCCAGCTAAGATGGGGAGAGATTACGCTACTTAGACTTGGAGAAACATAGTGGCTATGTCAAACAAGACCACAAAATTTGTTGGTCCATCAAAAGCATTTTAAGGACATAAGAAGAGCCTACTGGATCAGGCCATGGCCCATCTAGCCTAGTATCCTGTTCCCATAGATGCCTATGTAAAATTGAAAGCAGGATCTGAGCTCAACAGTGGAGGTAGTTTTTAGTCGTCTTATCCAGATATCCCTGCGTCAGTAGTATGCGGCCTATAAAATGAGAGAACCAAGTTTTATAAGGCTTTTATGACTGATGATATTCAGTACTTTGGATGTCACCCAAGCTAAATCGCACTCAGAGTAGATACACTGCAATTAATGGGTCTACACTGAGCATGTCTTACAGTGATCATCACTCTTACTTTAAACAAGCTACAAAGTGGGTGGCTATTTGAAAACCTGTATTATGGTATTAGTTTGAAGCAGTTGATTTATCATCAGATCCCTTAAAGAAACAGTTGCCAATAAGAAAACCAGTGAGTTTAAGTGGCTGTAATGAAGTGTTAGAATTTGTATTATAAGATAAAAGTTATTTGGATACTCATTTAGTGAAAATTAATTTATCCAGCATAAAAGATGAGAGATTCTGATGCTATACCTCCATACTCCTCTCTAAAAGATGTACACAAGAGTCTTTATCACACAGGAAAGTTAAGCCTACGATGTGGATCTTTTAAAAACCTTGAAGCTAATGCACCGAGATTAGGGTTGCCATGTTTCAAAAAGTAAAAATCAGGACACCCCAAAAGTTGTTGAGATATTTTTTTTACCAAAACTGTGATTTTTCGATTGACTAAGATCCAGGACAAAGCACCACCTTTTGGAAATCCTTCTGCCCCAGGTATCAATTCCGCCTTTGAAATCCCAGTAATGTCCAGGAAAATCTGGACATATGGCAGCCCTAACCAATATAGTTACCAAATTTTATTGATGGGACAAATATATGGATTTTCATTCATTTTGTACATGACTACAGTATTTGGGAATGCCATATGGGAAGATCATTCAGAGGCAGTCCTTAATCACTGTCATGTATAGTAACAGATTACAGTGGTACCTCGGGTTAAGAACTTAATTCGTTCTGGAGGTCCGTTCTTAACCTGAAACTGTTCTTAACCTGAAGCACCACTTTAGCTAATGGGGCCTCCCACTGCCGCCACTGCTCAATTTCTGTTCTCATCCTGAAGCAAAGTTCTTAACCTGAGGTACTATTTCTGGGTTAGCGGAGTCTGTAACCTGAAGTGTCTGTAACCTGAAGCGTCTGTAACACAAGGTACCACTGTACTACCATTTTGTCCACTGTAACACTCTGTATATGGAATAAGCAGCTTGTGCTATAAATAGCCTATTGCTAGCATTTACACACTTGCTAATGAGCATATGTTGTAGCATATCCCCATAACTATTTGCAAAACCACTTTCCCCTTTGAGGCAGGGGCCTGTCCTTTTGTACTGTTTGCACCATATAAACTGGTAATAATAATAATAATAATAATAATAATAATAATAATAATGCCCCTGTAGGTTTCATAGCATTGTATTTCTTTAGGCTTTCACAAGCTGTGTGACAATTTCTACAAAGAACCTGGCATTAATAACATTAGTTTTGATTCAGATCTGGATAATTAGATGATTGTTTACCATAAAATTCCAAGACAAGCATAGTAATATATTTCTTTACCTAGGAGGCAGAATTGCGGAGAGCATGCTCAAAAAAAGAACATGGATTTAATGAAAATTGCCTGCCTTTTGATATAACCTAAAATAGATTACTCGATATATAAATGGTAATTGATGTTTACAACACAGTTATAATATTTATCCAGGTTGCATAACCCCTAATAATTTGCAATAAGTAGCCTTCCCATTAAAAATTAAATGACCCTTCTGCCCCACTATATTACATTATATCCCAGCTAGAAGAGGACAGAGGGTGAAAGAAACAGCTGTGGGTGGAAGGGGAGCCTCTCCTCACCCTTTGGACCCCTGGCAAAGCTGCTGCACCTGGAACTGGTTGTGGAAAGTGCAGCTGAATGGGACACAGCTGTGGGCGGTCTGAGGCAGTGCCTTGGGTCTACGCATAAAGAGCAAGTTTAGAGTGAGAGACTAGGCTGATGTTTGCTGTTTCAAGTATCTTTTTGTTGTGAAACCTTTGTGGGTAAGCTCAGAGTTTGCTGGACTCCAGGTGAGAAACCCAGAGGATGATAGGGTGTGACCGAAGGAAAATGAATATATTTTATTTTACTTTATTTATTTATATACACAAAAACAGCCCTACGTATTAATGCAGTACTTATATGTAACTGTGTATTTTTGTAATATTATGTTTAAGTTGTTTGCTGTTGCTTCAGTTTTTTGTACTCTGATCTCTAAGAATATATATTTAATATATTAATCAGTATAGAAATTAGATATTAAATAATCAATCAATACTGGAAAGAAATCTGAATGTTTAGGGCACTTGGAACTCCTAACTAGGCTTCATTCATTTCTCTGTTTTGAATCAGCTTCTCTGATAGTCACAGGATTCTGCATAATACTAATGGAAAGCTCATTCTCTCAATGTAGATCTTTATATAACCAAAACAGCACCATCTAGCCACATCAGCAGGCTCAGGGTAACCCAAAGTTTTACAGAAGTAGAGGATGGGAAAAGGAGGGGCGGTGGGAGGGGAATAGGGGAACTACAACCCCTCACAGCATAATCAGTGTTGAGCATATTCAGTGGGCACAAAATGATGAATCTGATGGGGGAGAAAAATGGAAAGCTGAGGTGGAATGGAATACTCTGAAAAATGGCAGAGTTGTCTCTCTGCAAGCTTGAACAAGAGCATAACCTGTTGTTGCATTTCTTTAAACAAAGTTCAGCATTTCTCTTTACAGGAATGCCAGCCTGTACTCAAGACATGCTGCCAGAATATACATGACAGAACCTTGCAAAAAGATTGATTCACTTACCCTCATAGTCCCACAGTCCATTGAATGGTTTTCCAGGTTCACCAGGAGGAGCTGGAGGATCGTTAAAAAATGGAGCACACACTTCTATCATCATTCCAGCATCTTCACCTGTCAACTTGATTGTTACTGGATCATGACTCACTGGTAAGCTGTTCCATGTATCTTCAATTTTAAACTCCATCTAAATATTATATTGTAAACTTAAAATGATTATTTTTGCTTAATACTAAGAAGTTTGCCACTAATATTTTTTTTTGTTTCGTTAAAAAACCAACCAACCTGCAGTGTCACTATATCCCTGCTTCATTCAACCCTCTGCTGTTGTTTAAATTCACAGCTTTCATCTACAGTCATACTTCATGTTACAGACACTTCAGGTTACGTCTTTTCAAGTTGCGTCCCGTGGTGACCCGGAAGTACCAGAAAGGGTTACTTTTGGGTTTCGCCGCTTGCGCATGCGCAGAAGCGCTAAATCGTGCCATGCACCTGCGCAGATACGGCGCTTCAGGTTGCGCTCTTTTCAGGTTGTGAACGGGCCTCCGGAACGGATCCCATTCGCAACCAGAGGTACCACTGTATGTCCTTCCACCCCGCTCTACTCAAACTTCTGCCATTGTGGCGGTGAAAAGGGAAAACACTGAAATGGGCAGAAATGCTTTTCTGAACTTCTCAGCTGCCTCACGTGAGAGAGAAAGAATGAGGAGCCATCAAACATTCCATAGTACTTTCTCACAATGTATTTTACTTCTGGTACCATATGTTGTTTTCAACATGAAGTTCCAGATTCAATGTAGTAATTTAGCAGAAATGTTTTCTTAACAGACAGACACCCATATATGTACAACATTCATCAACTGAACTTAATACTCTCTAACTGAACAAACTGATGGGCTTGCTCTTAAGATACAGTAATATATATCAGCATGGGTTATGCGTTCAAAAGGGGCTGCAGAACAGAAGAAAGGAGGAGGCATGGAAATGGGATGTGGTCTTTGTGCAAGGGGTTGAAAAACAAGGAGAAAGGGGAGGGGAGGGAAATAATGGTGTGTGTATGGAAAGGGAGATGCACAATGGGAGAGAGGGTAAGGTGTGGAAATAAGGGTGATCTGTGTGCAGTGGCGGAGCTAGCCACTCCGGCACCCGGAAAAGCAGGGTGGGGTGATCCGCCCACAGGGCGATTGGTGAGGCAGCACAATCCTGGGGGGGACCAATCGCGACGCGATCCTCTGGGGGGGGATCACGGCGCAGCGACGTGATCCTCCCGGTGGGGGACCAATTGCAGCGCGGTGATGCGATCCTCCCCGCGGGAGCAGCGCGATCTGCCCGGGGGAGGTTGTCTCTCCCCCCTGGGATGACACCCGGGGTGGACTGCCCCCACCACACACCCCTTCCTATGCCCTTGTCTGTGTGCAAGGAGAGTTGAGAAAACTATGGACAAGGGGTGCGGAAAAAAGAGAATGAAGGTGCAAAGCGGGTTGCAAAATAAGATGGAGTAGGTGGCATGGGAATGGGGTTGAAGATGAAAGCAGGGGTGCGAAAGAGTCTGGATAATAGGCCGGATTGGTAGCTTCATAACTGGGCAAAGGGCAGAAAGGGTGCTTAGTAGTGTGGTAGGAGGTTGCAGGAGGTTATAATGGAGGTGGACAAAAGTGAGGAGGCATGGACATGGGAGCAAAGGTGAAAACAGGGATGCAAAGTGTGGTTGCACAATAGAGTAGAAGAGAGAAGTAGCTTCCAGAATAGGGTTGGGAAGGTGAAAAGTGAGCTTAGTAGCAGTGGGAAGGGGGAGCTCTAGGGCCATGGTTCCCAATGTGGGGCACATGCCCCACAAGGGGCAATTTGATTTTTAAGGGGGGCAATTCAAGAATGCGTTATTAACCCTGAATGGCCTTTTAGGCTTCCTCCACGTGAACAGGAGTTCAGTTTTTTAATAATTATATATCAAGGGGGGGAGCAGGATTTTAGAGATGCTTAGGTGGGACATGGCCAAAAAAAGGTTGGGAACCACTGCTCTAGGGGGTTAATGTGGGAAGAATAATCGTGGGGTGTGAATGGAGCAGACAGGTCCATACACAGCTGCTAGTAACTTTAATAGCATTTATAATCTCTCAACTCCTACCCATTATTGGAAGCGACACAACATTATTGCAATGGAGAGATGCAAGTCAACCAATTGCATCTGTTACTGGAAGTTCCATTAAGATCTTGGTATAGAGTTATTACATACGCAGGAGAATTAAATGACTTGCTGCAACACCATACCTTTTCCAGTACCTGACTGTTCATGCCTATTTTCACCACAGGGTGTCCACAGTGATCTCAACTTTAACTGGTATAAATATGCAAATCTACTGTCGTCCTCCAAATAAAGTTATATTTCCACAGCAGTATTGGTGCTGAACAAATGGCCTGCCTACGGATAAAGTAGAACATGTTAAAGTTGAAATGCAACTATATATCCTCTGCAAATTTATGATAAAAATAAAATTTCCTTGTAATTAGTCTTGGAAATCTACTCATGCAATATCTTCTAAGAACTTAAGAGTGAGCTGAATCAGACCAGTGGCCAATTTCTTCCAGCATTCTGGCCAGTCAGATGCTTTGGGGAAGCAACTTTGCAAGCAGGTCATGAGGGCAACAGCATGTTACTCTTCTGTTGTTTCCAGCAACATGTATTCAGAAGCATACTGCCTCCAATAATGGAAGAACAACACATCCATCAGGGAAAGTAGCCACTGATAGCCTTGTGCTCTATGAATTTGTTGAATCTTCTTTAAAAGCCTTCCAAGTTGGTGGCAATCACTGCCTCTCATGGAAACAAATGTCATAGTTTCACAGTTTTGTCTGCCCTGAAAATTCCTATGTTCAGCTTCAATGGATGACCCTAAATGCCAGTGTTGTGAAAGAGAGAAAAACTTTGCTCTCTCTGTTTTCTCTAGACCATGCATAATTTTATACACTTCTGTTACGGAACCTACTATTTTCTTTGAACTAAAAAGCCCTAAATGCTGTAATATTTCCTTCTACATGGCTGCCTCCAACTGGTACATAACATAGTAGTTGATTGGCATTCTGTGGTCCATCAGCTTATCCTTGTGCTCTACAACTTGCACTTGCTGCCTGTAGCCTTCCAGGTATCATCACCCTGAGCAGTTTTAAGTATACTTTAACACACAATACACAAAACAAGGCATTGTAAATAATGTGCAGTTCATACTTCAGCATCAATCCACCCACAAAGCAATCAAAAGACAATAGTTTAGACACTCAAATGTGTGACTAATATAAAAGTCAAAACTTTTTTCTCAATACTGTATGAGAAAAGAGTTTAAAGGAGTTAAGCTGACTGGCAAGTTGAGTTGAGCATATCAAGAAAGGAGGTGCAATTCCTACACGTCATCTGATTTATCCAGGAACCAGTTCCCCCACCTTGTCTAAATTATACATCTTCCTGTCCATACCTGCAGAAATATTGCTCTATTTAACTCTTTCCCTCCTTAACTAATTGCCTGTGGTAAAAAGAAACTTTAAAAGCAGGACTGGGAAAATGTGAGCTAATTACAAATTGACTGAAGGATAGCTCCATCATTAAAATTGCCTGCAATTGGCGGGTCAATGGTAGGGAATTTGGTCTCTAGTTTTTCCCAAAAGGATGTGAGTTGGTTCCAATATCCTGTCAATGTCTGCTTGTTGGGGCAAGGGGGGCTATATATGCTAATTATGATTAGAACTAAGTTTGAAGAGCTCAGGAGGAATGCTTGGGCAATATTATTACATGGCTGGAGGGAAATAATTTTGAGATTAGACTGCTGGGCACAAAGAAAATTAGTCCTGCTTTATATCGACCCATGATGTTGGATTTGTGGGCTAGGAGGGAATACGAGTTGTATCCCAATTGAGGGATAGCTCAGTCAGAAGAGCATGAGACTCTCAAACTCAGGGTTCAAGCCCCACATTGGGTAAAAGATTCCTGCATTGCAGGGGGTTGGACTAGATGACCCATGGGATCTTGTCCAACCCCACAATTTTACAATTCTATGCTGCTGTACCGTTTGCATGCCCACAAAGGACATCAGGTTTCCAGAACTTGGGGAGGAACTTGGGAACTACTAGCAGTGGAGAAGGGGCAACACAAAGTGTTAACACATCCCATTAATCACCATCCAGTATTGTGTGTAGGTCACACTGCGATAAGAGTTCAATAGAGAGTGCTTATGTGTGGGTGGGGAAAAAATCAGATCTGCCTGACTCTATGTGCATTAACACTTTGGAATATACACTCTCTAACACAACATTGTGTGTGTAAGTGCAAGAATCGCTCTTTCCGCAGGATGCCGACATACTGTACTGATGAAGAGGGCAGTGAGACACATCCCGAGCATCTCTTATCTCCTCTCTGCAGAGTAGAAATCTATTGCAATGACTGTTCTGGGCAGTCGATGCGGGGAGCCCTCTTCGATTTAAACCAGGTCCTTCTCCCCTCTCCCCACCCCCGTTCGGTTGCCAACGTTTTCCGCCGGGGAGGACCCTCTGCCTCTGGTAACTGCGCGAGACGAAAAACTTTCAGCTGCCACCATTTCAGCTCCCCGCGCCACCCTTTTAAAAACACCGAGGAGCGTTAGGGAAGCAAGTTGCTTCAAAAGCAGGAAGAGAGGGAAGGAAATCCAGTCCTGCGACCGGGCATTGGGCGGCTGGCAGCCAACTTTGCTCAGGAGGAGGCCCCGTTGGATTTAATGGGGCTCCCTCCCAGCTAGGACTGCAGCCTAACAGGTCTACTCGGAAGTAATTGGTCCCTGGGAGATGGAGATACTTACTTCCGCGTAAGCGCGCCTACAAACACACAGCGGTTGCCCACTCACCGCTCAGTTTTGTTCCTCAGCCGCTTCCTCGCACAGCCTGAAGGAAGAGGCGGGCACGTGATGCTTTTTTTTCCCCTTTCCCCCTTTTAAACCAATGGGAAAAGTCATCTCCTTCGCCTAGATTCCGATTGGCGGCCTGAGTCAGGCGCGTCATATGCGGACCCGTCTCCTCCTCCTCCTTCGTTTTCTTCCACTCATCTTGTGTTTTTTGCTTCTTTTCCTGTCCGTCGGTCGTTATGGTAATCGGCGGCGTTGAGGTGGCGAGTTAACCAGGTGTCTCGCGCCGGTCTCTTACGGGGGAGGTCTGTGATTGGTCCAGAACGGGGAATTAGGCGAGGCGGGGAGCAGCTGCGGCTTCACGCGCACGGCGGGGTTCCAACCGTCAGTCCCGGTCCATGTGTGGGAAGAGAGTGAGAGAGAGGGTCGCGTGTGTTCCACCCCCACATTTCTTCCAAGAGAGCAATGTGACGCGCAACAGGCGACCTCGTCTGAAAAGAAACGTGTGTATTACATACACTTGTCGGCGGGTATGGGGAGGCATTTTTCTTCAGTTAACGCTTCCTCTTAAATTAATAGTTTCTCCTATGGGTTTATGCCAGAATAAACCTTTCAGCCTAGTCATATATCTCGCTGGCATAGTCCATGTCTACTTTAGAGGTCCTTTCAGACGGGGTTTTTCATTGCAATAAGCTCTTTTGCACAATAATGGTGCATTTAGGGGTGGGTTTGTTCAGTTTTAGTATTAGTGGTTCTGAAATGCTTTCCCCCAGTGTTTCCACATAATTGCTGTTGGGAGAGACTATAACACAACAAAAGCGGGATAAAAAAAGCCCCTTGCTCCATAATGGTGGTTGTAACTTTTTGCTGATATCCCATAACTTTCTATACAACTTATGTACCGGTTGGAAATGAAGCAGTAGGACAACCCCAAAACTTTTGCAGGGACAAATGGTTGTGGATTTTTGTGTGTGAATAGTGTTGAATGAAGGATGGTGTATGACCGTTCTGATTGCATCATGGACACAAATAATCATGAACATGCAATAAAAAGGTTGTGTTGAAGGACTGTTCTTATTTTTATCTTTTTAAACTTTATAATGGTACACTGATGAGCTGCTGTAGGCTGGGGGAGTTTTATATTTGATATCCATGGGACCATGGGCATAGCCAAGAATTTTGTGAGGGAAGGAAGGCCTTTTGTTAGGGAAGGCAGAACCTCAGTTTGAACCCTGCCCGCCCGCTGCACCCATGCATGGGACTATAGCTTTGAAAAGTGAGTTTCCATTATGATGTTTGATAGAGCATTTTTCTTTCAGAATTATTTCCACATGCCCTATCTTTCTGTAAATAGGACACTTGTAGATTCTGAGGAGAATTCAGTTAGAAACTAAAGTTAGAAATGAATGGAAGTAAATTACTGTAGATTTTGCTGCTTACATTTATCTGACTTTTACAGGTTTTGTATTTACCTTGATGAGAGGGAGTTCATTTGGTCAGAAACCTTATTGTGCAACCTTCCAGGTTAAAATATGGAAGGAGCGACTGATTTTCCAAGAGTTCAAAGTAAGTTCTGCATATGAGTTCATTCAGATCTATACTGCTAGTTGATGTGTTTCATGGAAAAGCTTAAACAGAAGTTTTCTTTTTATAAAAACAAAGTGGGGGCCAATAACAGCTTAGGTGTTCTTCTGGAGCTGTTGCTCTATGTGAAGGTGCAGATAACATCAAAGACCACAAGTGCCTGTTACCTGCTTTTGCTGGTATTCTGTGCACTCCTATCTGGAGAGAGCAGACCTGGTGTCTGTTATTTTAACATGTATTCTGTCCAAATTAGACTATTGTAATAGTGTCTACATAGGGCTGTCTATATTTGTTTGCCAGCAGGAGTTATGCAACTCAAATTATACCAATCCTGTACCACTTGCATTGCTTACCAGTTTGTTTCTGGGCTTAGTTTAAGTTGCTGGTTTTGCCCTTTAAGGCCTACATTGTTTTGGACTAGGTTATCTGAAGTATTGCCTACTGTCACGAACCTGCCAATGTCTTAAGATCAGCCTCATAGTCAGGTTTATGGTCCTTGAAGAAATACCACTAGTCACCAGAGACTGACAATTTTATGTGGTGCCCCACATCTGTGGAATTTCCTTCTCAGACAACTTTGTCAGGCCCCTATTTGGTTGTTTTTCAGTGAACTCTAAATGTTTCTCTTAGCTTTTCCTGAGTTATTTGTTACGTTTGTCTTTCTGGTTAAATTTCCCTCAGTGGGAGTGATGTATTTAATTTTAAGTTGTATCTCCTATTTGATTGTAATTATTTTTATCAGTGGTTGGAAAGTGCTTTGTGAACTCATTGTTCTTTAAGAGGATCTATCTCTCTCACTTAGGCTGTAATCCAAACCTCCTTTGTACCACCTGAGGGTTTGGATTGGGCAAAAATATTTCTCTCTCCAGACTTGCTGGCCACTGCTCATGGAGCACAGTCAGTAGAACCCCCTGACTGGTCCAGTGTCCTGCAGTGGCCAACGAAATTCCTATTGGAAACCTTCAAGAAGGACTTGGGTGTAATAGCATTTCCCCAACTTGTCATCCCGTCCCCATACAGAGGCATACTGTCTCAAACTGTGGAGGTAGAACATATCCATCGTGGTTAGTAGCTATAGCCTTATTCTCCATAAAATTCTCTAATCCTGTTTTAAAACTGTCAAAGTTAGTGTCTGCTTTTACATCTTGTGGGAGTGAGTTCCATGGTTTAACTCTCTGCTGAGTGAAGTACTTTCTGTTCAGACTCTTCCAGCATTGAGTTTCATTGGACAACCCCCCCCCCCTTCTAGTAACATGCATGGGATTGTGAGAATTTCCATTACATTTTTCTTATGCTTTGTAAATCTTTCACCCTTTCAAGTTCATGTTCATTTCCATCAAATGAAACAGTAATAATGTATATAAAACAGAAATATGAAAAGAGGCAAAATGTTACTTCAACATCAAGATAAACATTCCTCCTTTTATAGAGCAAACACAGTGGCTGTTTCATAAAGACTAGCACTGTAGATCTGGTGAATACGCTGCATATGACAGCTTAATCAAATTGGTGCTGGAATATTAGCATCACAAAGTGAAACACTAAGCATTTGTTTTCAGGGAGTTTCAAAGGTGCTCTTGTTACATCATTGAAAAAGCTGTGATACTTCTGTTCTGTTTAAATTTCATTTACCTAACATGCTCAGAAAATGTTAATAGCCACCACTGGGAGCCAGGTGTTAACATATGAAAACACATTTATTCTTGGTCTACTGCAGCTTCTTAATATAGTTGCCTACTAGTGTTTTGCAATTCCAAAGCATGCCTAATCAACTCAATACTGACAGCCGATGAATGGGTTACAATAAATGAAAAACTGTTTGTTTTCACTGCCATCCATTACTACATCACTTTAACTTCTTCCCCTGCATAACTCTTGCCCCAGACATTCCTTTAAAATTTTCAACTTGGCAAATCTAGAAAGATACCGTTTTCAGACCCAAAGGAGCATCTACTTTTACTGTAATGTTAGGTTCCATATATTTCATATTTTTATGTAACCCTCCCTGGCATGTTTGGGAGAGGCAGTAAATAAATGAATACAGTTTTACTGTAATTCTGAATTGACAAATACCTGACAAAATGTTCCCCAAAATTATAACTCTAATCTCAGTGACGTATCAATTACACCCTTAAGTGAGAGCTAACTAGGGCAGGAGAATGATAATATTCAGATTTTGGGAATACTTCTGGAGCCAGTATTGCTCCTTAAGGGTTTGGATACTGCTGTTGCCAGATGTGCTTTTACTCAGCTTCAGCTAGTGCAGCAAATGCAGTCTTCCCAGAATAAGACAGTTCTTGTCACTGCTGCACATGCTTTGGCTACATCATTGTTGAATTATTGAAATCCCCTCCGTGTGGAGCTGCTTCCAAAGCATGTTTGGATGCTGCAGCCAGTCAAGAATACTGCTGTCAGTAATTCTGAGGATGTTATTCAGTATTACTCAATCTCCATTTTCTTCCAATATGTTGGTGCAGATAATGACCTTGAGAGCCATAAATGCATTGGCCTAGGGTAGAACTCCTTGCTGAGATCTTGCCTGCTTGTTAAGATCATCTGGAGAGTCTCTGCTCTGCCTTCCACCTGTATCAGAAGCCTAAATTGATCGGTTTCCTAGAGTAACACCTAGGTTCTAGGGCACCCTTCCCCAGGTGGCACTGCTGGATGTATAGCCTTTTGCAAAACTATTAAAACTGTCCTCCTTAAAAGTTTTATATGTTTTATAAATGACTTAGAAGGCACCAGCCTAACAGGAAAGGAGCAAATATGTGTTGAAATGAATTAAACATGTAAAAATATTGTTATTTAAATGACTGAATTAATATCACATGAAGGATAATGTACAAGAGTCAACATACATCAAAGATAATCAGTAGAACCCCAGTTTAAGAAAAGTCCAACCAATTTGAAATCTGTCAAGTGAACTCTTATTTTAGGCAAATTGGTAGCAAAGATGAATAAGGTGACGCCAAATAATGTTTTACTATCTTCTTACATTTTGGGTGCTGGAATTCAACAAACATGTTGGTAAATAAAATTTGGTGAAGAAAACTACTTACTGTGCAAGCCAATGCATTATTAGTTGGAAGTGGTCCACTGTGATTCATGAAACTTACTCTCAAATAAGTATGTATGGATTGCAATAAACTTTTCTTTGTTGAATTCGTGTTGAAAGGTTTTTTGAAAAAGTGTATTCTTTTATAACAATAAAGGAAACAGAATTCACAGTGAAAAGTGATTAGAACTGTGATCTATAAACTGTATTGCATTTTAAGTTATATGTTGTCAAAATAAATGTTGTCTTCATAAGGTAAGGTCAGGAAGCAAATGTATTAGGAGAAATATTTCTAGTTGAATTTCATAACATAAACTATCAGTCCTGCAAATTAAGGGATTAATTTGTTTCAGATCAAAGGCTAAATGATGTGCCCCAGCAACTTCAGACAGAGAATCTAACAAGAACTACCTTTGAACAGGTAAATTTATTTCCTGGTGTTTACATTGCTGTAAGCCACTAAAATGATGCACTGTAGAAAGATGTTGGAAAGGTTACTATTTTTTAGACCTCTCTACAAATCCAAGTTTTCATATATTATTGCATATATTATTGACACTATAGCATGGAGGAGCTTAAAAGTTTGTTTGTAGTTAGAAGCTACCCAGGTGTTTTTTTTAGGAACTTTTTATACCAGACGTTTTCAACCTTTTTGAGCACACCACTCCCTTGACCTTCTTTCTGCAGCACCCCTGTGGGGCTCAGGAGCCCAGTTATGTCATCCCTTGCCTGCAGAACTGGCCGCCTCTCACCTGTTTTCGAACATACTGCCTTGTGGAGTGTTCATTCAGCCTCCTTTCCTCTCCCCTCTCCTTGGGAGTCCTCTGGACAACCAATGCTGCTTCTCCTGGTCTCTGAGTTGCCACCCCCTGCCCCAAAGAGAGATGCTTCCTCACAGTGCCCCACAGGAGTCTGGGAAGAGGATGCCCCCAACCTTAGTGACCCAACTGAGACTGGCTAAAGTTGAATGAGGCCAGCACCTTACCTTGGGAGGCAGCAGTGGGTGCTGCCGGGCCTGCATGGCAGAAAGGCTCTTCTTCAGCACCAGGCACTCAGCTCCCAGGCAGGTATTGCACACAGCAAGCACAATAAAGGTACCTGCCTGCCTGCCTGCCTGCCCTCTCACTTGTCTTCCTGTTCCCAACAGCAAGGGCTGGCAGACTGGCTGTTTGGGCTCCATTGCCCGCTATGTTGCTTACTCTGAGGCTGCCTTAACTTCTGTCACCCAGCACCCCCTGGCCAGCCCCAGAGGCACTATTTGCCTGCATAGCATGTAGCCAGACATGCTGCAACAAACAGTCATTCAAGACACTTGGAGGCAGAGATGCAAGAGGGGATCCGAGGAGGAAGGGAAAGAATGAGGGATGGAGGCCAGGGTTGCCCACGGCACCCCGACTGTCATTGAAGGCACCCCAGGGTGCTGTGCCACACTGGTTGAAAACCACTATTTTATACAGTACTAATTTTTAGAATATTGCCCATAAATACATATCTGCAGAATTGTGGATTAAAATAACAGAATCCATACAATAGAGACGAATGGGCTTTGGATTCATACACTTGCTCCTCTTAGCCTTTTATCCCCCTCATCCACCCTGATTCCTTCCTTATTGTCTTAGTTGGACCAAACCATACCTTGTCATGATCTTTGAATTGTAGTTTCTCTGTTGTTGTGCAGGCCTCTTTTAATGACTTTTATTCATAAAGGTAGCTTATAAATATTTTATGTAATACAAAATTGCTGCATGACTTTATTTATGAACTGCCTTGAGATGGTGTTTTGCCTTGTGAAGTAGTGAGTGTGTATATACATGTGTGTATTATAATACATATTATATTACATCATATTTCTAAAATCTAAAAGGCCTTTTTGTAATTGTTCTGAGGTTGACTGGGGAAATACTGAAAAGTAAGACCTTTTAATAACCGTATATTTATCAGATGCTACTACAAATTTAAAAGCTTTACTGATGCTTCCAGGTTATAACTTTATAGATCAACAATAATTGCTAATCCACAGTTTTTTTAAAAAACAAAACAGAAATTCATAGTACAACAAGAGGCTGGTTCTCACTTATAGTGAGAGGTGTGCCACAGATTTGTAATACTATAGAAACTAATATGTTTACATGGGCTTAGATGAGAACATTTCACCCTGTTCTAGTTTCCGATCAAAAGGTGGTATGTGAATCATTTGGAGCAGTACTAGTCATTTTAGATGGAGACTTTCTTTCTGCTGTGGAAAAAGATTGTGTTTATCTCCAGAAGAACTGAAATTACACATGTCATTTTAATGTAAAAGCAGAATATGGAATTAAATATCTGTGCACATGGAATGGATTAAATATGCTTCACTTTTTAAATATATGTGGTAATATGTAACAGTAGTAAAAGGAAATAGTTTCATTTCAGAAGAATTCCTTAGGAGGTAACAATGAAATGGAGCCTGAACTGACGAATCAAAGGTAAAGGGGTTTTTTTGGTGTTATAATTAAATTTAAAGTACTACCGTGTTTCGAATGTGGTTTGATTATTTGGTTTGTTTTCTGTCAGCCACTTTTTAAATGTTATTTTCAAGCTTGGAAATATAGAATAAAAAAGGAAACAATAATGTATTTTTTTTCTTTCTCAGTTTGATCTGTATTTGAAAGGAAGTCTCTGTGTATACTGATAGTGCTCTATGGAGCTTTACCTTTTTTAAAAAAACAACAACACTGTGTTATGCCTCATTAATATTTGGTGCTGACCCATTTTAACATTGGTTCAAAAGATGAAAAAATGGTATATAGAAATGAGAGAATTATTGGATGCCAGGATCCAGGTTTGGGGCAAGTACTCTTTGGTGAGAGAAGCCCAGCAGAGATTTAAAGTCACAAAATATGCAGCAAAGTAAAGCATGGAAATTTAGGCTGTTAGACCTTTAAAATATGTCCTTGTGAATTCCTTCCAAAGTTCCCCTCTTCCCCCAGCATAGGAAAAGGCCACATGTTTGGTAAGTTAAAAAAATGCTTACAAACCCTCCAAACGTCAGGTTCGTGTGCTTTTCAATAAATCTGTCAGAAAAGTTGCAGAAGCAGTAAAACATGGCTTAGTTATTGTGGTGAAAGTCCTAAATTAATGGTTTGAAGCTCAAGAGTGGCTTTGCGCTTATCTGATTGACTAGGGTACAACAGTAGGCTTTATTAGCTTCCTTCCAAGGTTAGCTTCCTCTAGCTAAACCTGGCAGGATAGCATATGGTATTAACCCATTTGTGACTTAAGCATGCTGGTTATACCCACAATATCAAGAAGCAAGTCCAGTTGAACTTGGTGAAATATACTCATGAATAAACATGTTTAGGAGCATGCTGTGCAACTTTAAGTTAATTGGCTTTCCTTGATGGTAATGATGCCATTAGCTGTGTTTGGAGAACCCATGGCTCTTAAACAGGGTCAAAATACCACAAGTTTCTCATGCCTTAGGAATTACAATGTGGGAAACCATAGCAAGTCTAAGTATCCAAGCTCTTGGATAGGCACTAGACCAGTCCTTTCACTCTTCCTGTATCTGTTTGCACAATTGTGTGAATGTTGCATGGAATTTTCCCTGGATATAAATTTTTCTAAGGTTACCATTTTGGATGCAGTAGAGCTTCCACTGAAAGGCAGGCCATCCCTTTATGAAAATAGATTTTTCTTTACACCAAACAAGGCGCAGTGTGATTCATCCCCATCTGTTGACAAGCACTTTGCTGAGGAAATGGGAAGGATTGTGTTGTGTATCAAGCCACAGATCACCTCCTTTAAACTAATTGAATGCTCAGTCAGTGTTACCAATGTCTTTATTTTGTATATTTTTACTTCCACGTTAGATTGTCTCCTCTAGCTGTTGATTATGATGGACATCTGAAGGAAATGAATGAACAGCTGAGGTACTGTCAGGTAAGAATCATACACACTAGTGTGGAAATGTTTTCCTGTTGCTCTTCACACAAGCTTATTAAGATCAATTTTTAAGACATAGTAGCATGTGCAGTTGAAATCTACTCGGAGTAGACCAGTTGAATAGTGAATAAATTTGAGTATGTCAGTCATTGAATACCCATTATGAATAATATTGTCAATACTAAAAACAGTTTTTGTTCTAAGTTATAAAATGTTATAATTCTTTTTTTCCTGTAGCTGAACTAGCAAAAAGTATTTTATATTCTGTTTTGTCACTGATGTTTGTGTATCTACATGGTGTGTGTGAGATTTAATTTTAGTGTGTCTAATCTAACAGTTTTGTGACACCTATTCAAAAATGAATGCTTACTGTTATTTATTGCTTTTTTTTAGGTGCAGATGAGGGAATTGCGACTAAAACTTGAACAAGTTACCAAGGAAAATGAAAGGTTGATGCACTGAGTGGCGTGTTTTTTTTGGTTGTTTATTTATTTTTAGATTTCTATACTGTCCTTCATCCAAAGATCACAGGGCAGTTTACATTATATAGACACAAAAATACATAACATAGTAGCAAACAAAAACAGTAACCCCTCCACAGTTTAAAAGGCCATAGATTGTTTAATCAGCCAGAGGCCCGGCATAAGAGAAATGTGGTGTAAAAAGATACGTAACGAGGGTGCCAGGCGAGCCTCCCTGGGGAGAGCATTCCACAAGTGGGAAGTTACTGTGTCGCTCAGATTTTGAGCGCAGGGTCCAGGTTGGTTCATATGGGGAGAAGCAGTCCTTGAGGCACTGCAGTCCTGAGCCTTTTAAGGCTTTATGGGTCAAAACCAGCACTTTGCATTGAGTCTGGAAACTAACTGGCAGCCAGTGCGGTCAAGCCAGTATAAGCGTTGTATATATGTCTTGTCCTGATGAGCAATCTGGCCGCTGAATTCTGCACCAGCTGAAGCTTCCAAACCACCTTCAGAGGCAGCCCTGTGTATAATGCATTGCAGTAATCTAACCTAGAGGTTACAAGAGCATAGATAACAGAAGTTAGATAACTATCCCTGTCCAGATGGGGTGCAACTGGACCACCAGCTGCACCGTGCCTATGAGGGGAACGTGGTGGTGACTCTGGACGTTAGCCAGGCCCTTCATGCGAGTCATCCCAGTTGTGGTGGGATGGCCCTCCTCATGGGGCAGGAGTAGGCAGGCTTAATGCCTCGACCGGTGCCTAGCAGCTGACTTGCTCTCAAGTAAGTGTGTATAGGATTACAGTCTGAACACTCCTCTCCTCTTTTTGCCATCAATGTCTCTTCCTACCCTGATTTCATGCTGCAAGATGCATTTTCAGAATGAGCATTACTATTGCTAGCATCATTTTCTACCAACAAGTATTTAGCAATACTTAAATGTAAGCAAAATATTATATGGCTAATATTAGTATATTTCTAACCCTGGTCACATATCTATAATACTGCTCATACACAACTGTTTACTCTTTTCTTTCATAACAAAAATATATGCGTGTCAGAGATTTACCTAGGGGACCTGGAGTACTTGATGTATGTTAACTTAGTGACATTTATTTATTATTAAAGTTGTATCCCGCCCTTCCTCTCAAAGTATCCCAGGCCTCCACATTTTCAAGTAACAATTCCATGCTGAATTTTAGGTGCAGTGTACTTTCTTTTTCTGCAGGAATCAATCTTTTTTTCAATTCTTGTCCCTCCAGCAACAACAGAGAGCCTGGTTTTTGGAGGCCCTAAGAGCCCAGTATTGTCTTGCTGAAAGATCAGATCTGGCAAGGGAAGGGGAAAGGGTCTCATTTTTTGAAGTAGAGACATCCCTAAAGGACAGTCCAAGAACAAAGAGAGACATCTCTGGGAAGATACTTCATTTCTTCACAATGTTGAATTCCTCCCTCTATTTTCCACAATAAACTTATATTGTGTCTTATGGCTATAGGATGTGTTTCTAACATCCTCTTTGCAGAATTTTTCACAGCAGCAGCCACTTGTCTTCAGCTTGTCAGTTTCTTCATTGCACAGCAAGAACTATTAAATTCCTCAGAAAATTCCTGCTGTTCACATGGAACACTTTGTGCTGTGCCAGGATATGGTCATAAGGGATCTACAGATACCGCTCTTAGTGTTTGTTTCTCTTGTGTATATCCTGTAGAAAGATTTCAGTGTGCTTATAGTTTTCAGAATAATTCGATACATTGTTATAAACTTGAGAAGTGTTTATTTTCCAGCTGATGGTTCATTTCCATCAAATTGGCTTTGATTACTATTTTAAAATAAATTGCTTGTCTATATATTTGTAACCTAGATTGCATGAAGAATTGAAAGAGGCTGTTGAAAAGCAGTTGGAAGCTCTACAAGCTGGTCCTACCTCAGGGGATGGTACATTCATGGATGAAAATATAATAAGAAACCTTCAAGACCAGTTACAACTAGCAAATAAAGTGAGTGGATTCAAACATCTAGACTGCCTTGGTTCCTTGACTCTTTTGTATGTAGTTTTAAAGCATATTTTCTCAGAATTTGCCCTTCCCCTTCTTTTACTGTTTTTATTTTTGGTGAAGGTAGCATGCGCTTCTCAAAGTAAAATTTTGTCAGGATTTTTAAGCTTGCTTTCAATTTCAGGATTTTATCTTATTGGTAATCTGTGAACCTCTAAGGTCTGTTGAAGATGATATAATAAGTTCTGGTGTATTGAATGAAGTGTTGGATTAGGACCTGCGGAACCAGGGATCAAATCCCGTGAAGCTTACTGGGTGACCTTGGGGCAGTCGCTCACTCTCAGCCTAACCCACTTCAGTGTTGTTATGAGGGTAAAATGGGAAAGAATAGAACTGTGTATACCACCTTGAACCCCTTGGAAGAAAGGTGGGAATTAATTAATCTTCACATTTGAATTTCATTTTTGGCGGCTAGGTTGCAATTGAATAGAATTGCCTACTGTTTAAATATATAGCATATAGGAAACATGTAAGTAATAAGTACCATCGCTTTGGGAGGCACGTGGGAATATATTGCCGTATCTGCATAATGCAGAGTGGCTTTGTAGAAAAATAACAATCTCTGCTTTCAGTTTTCTGAATCATAAGCACTAAGCAGAAACAAAGTTTCTCATATACTATATTTGCTTTTATTTTTGTAGGAAAAGGAACATGCAGTAGAACTTTGGCAGACAGTATCACAGGAGTTGGAGCGACTTCAGCAGATATATCATGCACACATGACAGAAGCACAGATTCATATTGCTGAAAGTCAAAAACAAAAAGTAATCCAGTTTATTGTAATAGTTATGTATTAAAATTTGATTAAAACTTCAGTCCTCTTTTATGGTGGGGGGTGAGACTCCGTGGTCTTGCTCTGCCACAACCAAAGCCATACTGGGTCCTTCTGGCTGGGATGGGAAGTGGGGAGATAGAATTTTGTTCTCTTTGTCCCAGTGGGAGGGACATGCCAGCTATGTGGCTGGTGTAAATTCAGACTCAGTCCATTGACATGTCAGGAAACTAGGAGGCTTTGGGTCCTTTTTCATGGTCTGTCCCCATCATGCCCATCCCATGTAACATCCTGTCTCAGACCATTGAGTGAATGGGGCATCTATTCCAGCAGACTTTTCTGTCAGGATTTGGGGAGCATAAGTGCTGTCCTGAGGGCAGAGCTTCTGTCCTTTGGTAAAGCAGCTCTTTAATTGTTTCCATAAGCTCTTCATCTGGTACTTAACTGACTTTTGGATTGCTTTTGTAAAAGCAAAAACATGATTGTTTCTCGTTTCCTTGAGATTTCAGAGATTGTCTTCAGAATGTGACATTGGTGAATTCTGAAGGTCTAAAAACTATAAGGCATATTAGAAAAGGAGCACACTTACTATGGCTTCAAAGCTCCTTATTTTGAAACCCATCTATGGATTTTCAGGGGTTAATTGCAGGGTTACCTCCCTTTAACTTACACAGCTTTTATACATAGGACCCATTACTACCACACACACACACACACACATGCAACTATTGGTTCTGGTGCAAATACCTCACATCTGGTTGCAGAATGTTCAACCACAGCTTGGCATTGACTGAGTACTTTGTGTGTACATTTTTCCATTTCTTTCACACACACAAAACAATAGGGACTGAAATACACCATTATTGCTTTTTCTGCTGCTGTGTATTTCTTTTGAAATATCTGGCTAACCGTCAAAGAGAGAATTCTGGATGACAGCCAGTGGTAATGTATACAATATAGTAATAGTACTTAAATGTTTAAAATGTTAAGCTTGAGCATTTATTTTTATGTTGATGATAAATTCTTTAGATTATAATTACATGCTCTGCATCTTCTTTTTAGGATCAATTGACAAGCTTTCAGCAACTAACAAATCAACTGCATTTCAACAACGAAAAAACAGAGTCAGTAAGTGAAACACTGAACATTATAATAACATCTTGAAACTGTTGTAGCCTATCTCATATGAATGTCCATTAAAAAGGGGGAAATATATAAAACAAATGCAAATAGCTCCAAAGCAGATTCTAGGCACTTCTTATCTGTGTATATTATAAACCTTACCTTATTTTTTAACGACTATGCCATATTTTCTACTTCATTTTTAATCTGTTTTAATTTATTTGTTGGATAACATAATTGGCCCTTGCTCTGGAAAATTAGGCCAAATTTGCGTCACCATGAAGAAGCAAGTCTGTGAAACCACATTTATTTGCTTTTATTCCCTAGAGTTTATTATTATCATTCAAAGTAATGATTTACAATTTTCTGTTTCCTCTGCTTTTCTTCTTCACTTTTTGTGTCAACTCTGTTAGAGGGTAGTGAAAATGATTAGTGGTTGTAAAAGAGAGCATGAACACTGCATAGGGTACAAAGTTGTTCTATATATGATATGAAAACTGTACGATGTAAGTTGACAATACAATAAAAAAGGCAAATGATATAAATAGCTACATTTAAGAGAGAATTAAGAGGTTTAAATGGAAAGTGGAGAACTTCTGAAGAAGATAGTCAAGTTGGGAAATTATGAAAGACTTAAACATTTTAGAGTCAACTGTAAGCAAAGAGCAATTTTTTGAAAAGCAAATTCTTACTTCTTGAGGTACATATATGTAACCAGAACTTTTAAAACTTTCTGCTACAGGTCTTGGAGTCAAAGAAAAATATATCCACCATACTTTGTTTACTGATTATTATTATTATTTGTTTTTTGGAATGTATTAAAAGACTTTTCCATTCTTGTAGCTTAATCAGGTATTTAAGAAGACTGTAACAGAACAGAATGTAGAACTGGACCAGCTACGCAAGCAACAGAGGTATAAATGAGATTTCTGAAACCTACTTTTATTTCATGAGCCCTAGTAGCTTATTCTACCTTGTTCATTAAACCCATCTAACATCGCAGAAACAGCAACTATGTGACAGTGGTTCATATCCAGAGGTGACTTTTGAATGAGCAAAAAGTTTTTGTGCAGTGAAAATGTCATTAATTCTAGTCCACTGCGTTCCATGTACTGCGCATCCCTTCTTGTACCTAACTCTTTTGAGGGGTTGCAGTGGGGAATCTGAAAATAAAGACCTTGCCTGGTAATAGTGAAAGTGCCTTCTGCTCATGCGATCACATATTCTAAGTACCATTCCACTATGGTTACACTGTAGTGGTTGTGTGTATTTTTGATTCTTAATCGACTGGACTTCTCTGCTACCCTACCCCTCTTCACGGAGGTGGGACCAATTCGGATGGTACGCCCCTGCCAGTTAATGGATCTAAATAGTTTCCAGAGAGTGGTAGGGGATGCTTTATCCCATGTTGATGGCCTTTCAGCTTATTTGCTGGTGGCCCGCTGGAATGCGGAGTTAACCAGGGCTATTGACTGTCTGGCTCCGAAGCGCCGTCTCCAATTGCATGGAGCCTGGACAGCCCTGTGGTTTTTTTAAGAGCTGAGGGTGAGGAAACAATCGCTGAGACGGCTAGAGCGCCGGTGGCAGTAAACTCATTCTGAATCAGCAAAAATCATGTCCACTTCTTGTTACGATAATGAAGCAATGCTGCTGCAAAGTCCTAGCTTGAAAAGTAAACATGATGGGAATGTTGGGACTGTTCGTGGGAAAAGAAGGGACAGTCAATTCACAGTGCGAAGCACCGGAATTAGCTCAGAGTGAAATATGAGCTCTTCCGTTTATTCCTGTCCGGGATGTACAGGAAGTGTTTGTCACAACACTGCTGGAGTTTGGAGAGAGCAGTCATGTTTTTTGTAACGCTGCAAAGACAGAAATAAAAGCATGTAAATACGTTTCTGTCTATCTCTTTCCCCTGCCTGGCGGGGCAGGAAAGAGGGGTGTGTTCTTCTCATGTTTGAGAAGAATCGCCGATCGAGACCTTGCCTGCGCTTGCTGGGGAATGCAGCCAGGGAGGTCAACAGGGAATCAAGCCGGGTGCCTGGGACTGCTGCCAGCTTCTCCTGAGAAGGGCTTGAATTTCCCAACACTTCTCTTACATTAGCATGTACCTTTCCTGAACCAAAAGCCATTTGATGAGCAGAATGGCAGCACTGGATTTTGCACAATGGGGTTATTACCTTTTTTGCGTCACCATGAAGAAGCAAGTAAATACTTGCATAAATAATTGATTGCCACAGCCTTAGGGGCTTCTTTTTGTATTAGTAGCAGTGGATGAGAGTGAATAAATATTTTAAATATTTTAATGTACAGTGGTACCTCAGGTTACAGACGCTTCAGGTTACAGACTTCACTAACCCAGAAATAGTACCTCAGGTTAAGAACTTTGCTTCAGGATGAGAACAGAAATTGTGTGGTGGTGGTGCAGCGGCAGCGGGAGGCCCCATTAGCTAAAGTGGTACCTCAGGTTAAGAACAGTTTCAGGTTAAGAATGCACCTCCAGAACGAATTAAGTTCGTACCTGAGGTATCACTGTAATGGTCCTGTCCATGCAACAGAACTAAGCACAGAAACATGGCAGTTTACTGCATATCAGATTAAAGTTTTTAGCTATAAGTGGAAGTGTAGCTATGTAAGCAAACCTAGTAGATTGGTTGAGTGGATGTTTTCCCTATTGCTGCATTGCTGTGTCCTGCTATTCTGTGCTGCTGTTTCCCCCCTCATATTTCTGTTTTTTGTGATTTTGTTTTTTGATATTTTTTTAACCTGCCCTGGGACCATTTGGTGAGGGATCTCTTCTGAGGAAAATACATACCTACATACCAGATTCTGTTAAGGCCTGTGGAGATATGAAGATGCTTGCCTAATATCAATGGGCAGGGAGTTCCAGAGAGTAGGTGCTTCCACACTAAAATATCAGTTCCTTACAAGTGAGGAATACTTTTAAAAGTGCCAGTTCCACAGATCAAAGGAGTCAATGGGTATATATGGATAAGATGATACTTGAAGTAAGCTGGTCTAGAGCTGCTAATAGGAACACCATAAATTTGGCCCAGTAATGAATCAGCAGCTAGCCCAGGTCTTGAAAGCCACAAAGATTGTATCTAAAGCCTCCAACAGAGAAGCAGGAACACGGCTGCAGTACCGTTCTCTTGCTCTTAGAAAAGGGTGTTTATCAGGGTGACCAAGATTGGCTTAGGCTCAGGGCTGGGCCTGAACGCAGAGTAAAATATGTAGAGAAAATATTTTAATTCAGGTGTGAACAATAAAAATCTGCTGAAAGCCACAGATTGCAGTAGCACCTGCTGATGGAAACTTCTACTTCACTTTGTAATTCCCTGTACAGTTTTGTTAGAGCGTATGTCCTATTTCATATAGAGATGGTGTTATTGCTGAAAAGTGCTTCGCAGAAGTTTCATAAGAAAATAAGAAGGGCCCTGTTGGATCAGATCAAAGCTTTATCTGGTTTATTTGGCCCATTTCTCACAGTGACCAGTCAGATGGTTTTTGGAAGCCCACAAGCAGGACTTGGAGGGCAGTAGTTCTTTTTTGCTGTTCCCCAATGACCCTTAAAAGGCATAAGATTTTTGGTCCTTGGGTGGTATACAGCTCTTATGACTAGCTTTCACTGATAGATTTATCCATCAATTTGTCTAATCCCCTTGTAAAGCCATCAGAGTTGGTGGCCACATTTGTGAAAGTGAATGCCATAGTTTGAGTACGTTCTGTGCACTGCAGCTGTTATAACGTGTATGGGCTCAGTATCTGAAAAATCTCCATACACATACCACGTTATCTTTGGATCCATGCTGTTTTCGTTGAGACACTGAGGTCAGCTCCTTTCAGACAGTTTGGCACCCACATAGAGACCTGGCTGATGAAAGCAGTTTTAGCAGTAATCTTGCCACTGATTCACAGATAAAGCAGATGGAGGAGATACAAAATAGACAAACATGCATTTTTATTGGTCCAATGTAAATAATAATAATAATAATAATAAATTTTATTTATATCCCGCCCTCCCCAGCCGAAGCTGGGCTCAGGGCGGCTAACAACAATAAACAATACAAAAGTACAACACAAACAACACTCTAAAATCATTCATTATAAAATTAATTAAATTCAAGCCACTGGCCACTATTGGGCCAGAGCTCCGCGAAGATTGCCGAGGGAGGGAGTCAGGCTGTGCCCTGGCCAAAGGCCTGGCGGAACAGCTCTGTCTTGCAGGCCCTGCGGAAAGATGTCAAGTCCCGCAGGGCCCTAGTCTCTTGTGACAGAGTGTTCCACCAGGTCGGAGCCACAGCCGAAAAAGCCCTGGCTCTAGTTGAGGCCAGCCTAACTTCTCTGTGGCCTGGGACCTTCAAGATATTTTTATTTGAAGACCGTAAGTTTCTCTGTGGGGCATACCAGGAGAGGCGGTCCCGTAGGTACGAGGGTCCAAGGCCGTATAGGGCTTTAAAGGTTAAAACCAGCACCTTAAACCTGATCCTGTACTCCACCGGGAGCCAGTGCAGTTGATATAGCACCGGATGAATGTGATCTCGCAGCGAAGACCCCGTAAGGAGTCTCGCTGCAGCATTCTGCACCCGCTGGAGTTTCTGGGTCAGTCTTAAGGGCAGCCCCACGTAGAGCGAGTTACAATAATCCAGTCTGGAGGTGACCGTCGCGTGGATCACAGTGGCTAGGTCAGGGCGAGAGAGGTAAGGAGCCAACTGCTTAGCTTGGCGGAGATGGAAAAATGCCGCCTTTGTTATAGCTGCAATCTGCGCCTCCATGGAAAGGGAGGTGTCGAAGATTACACCCAAACTCTTAACGGACGGTGCTGGCACTAACTGCGCCCCCGCAAGAGATGGGAGTTGCCCCCCCAATCCCATATCGTCCCGTCCCAGCCACAGGACCTCTGTCTTCGAAGGATTTAGCTTCAACCGGCTCCCACGTAACCATCCAGCCACAGCTTCCAGACATCTGGTCAGTGTGTCTGGGGCCGAGTCAGGATGGCCATCCATCAACAGATAGAGTTGGGTGTCATCGGCATACTGATGGCAACCCAGCCCAAAACTCCGGACAAGCTGGGCGAGGGGGCGCATAAAGATGTTGAAAAGCATTGGGGAGAGTATCGCACCCTGAGGTACTCCACACACCAAGGAGTGGCGCGATGACAATTCCCCCCCAAGCGCCACCCTCTGTCCCCGACCAGAGAGAAACGAGCGCAGCCATTGAAGGACTGTGCCCTGGATCCCCACGTCGGCAAGGCGGTGGTCCAGAAGTTCATGATCGACCATGTCGAAAGCTGCTGACAGATCTAGAAGAATCAGCAGCCCCGACCCGCCTCGATCCAGCTGTCTACGAAGATCATCTGTTAGGGCAACCAGAGCTGTCTCGGTCCCATGACCAGCGCGGAAGCCAGACTGGAATGGATCCAGAGCCGATGTTTCATCCAGAAACCCACCAAGCTGTTCAGCAACCGCTCTCTCAATCACCTTACCCAGGAACGGAAGATTCGAAACCGGGCGGTAATTGGATAGATCTAAAGGATCTAATGATGTTTTCTTTAAGAGCGGGCGCACCACTGCCTCCTTCAGTTCCCCTGGGAATGTCCCCGTGCCAAGGGACAAATTGATGATATCCCCCAGGAGGGCCCGCACCTCGTCTGGACACGCTCTAATCAGCCAAGACGGGCACGGGTCGAGAGGACAGGTGGTGGGCTTTCCAGCTCGGAGGAGTCTGTCCACATCGGCTGGGGATATCCGGTCAAAGTGGTCCAATACTGGACCCGAGGACAGTCGAGGGGCCTCCAGTTCCTTTATTGTATCCAAATTGGCAGGGAGGTCATGGCGGAGCAACAAGACCTTCTCCGCAAAAAAGCTCGCAAATGCCTCACAGCCGAGTGTCAAATTGTTATTTAAATTTGGCTGTCCTTCAAGGGACGTTAAAGACCTGATTATACTAAATAATTGCGCCGGGCGAGAGCTAGCGGATGCAATGGAGGCCGAGAAGTAAGACTTCTTAGCAGCCTTCACCGCCATCTCGTAGGTTTTCATAAAAGCCCTATAAGATGTTCTTGAGGCTCCGTCACGGGCACCCCGCCATACTCGCTCTAGCCGTCTGAGGTCCCGCTTCATTTTCCGGAGCTCCTCGGTAAACCAGGGAGCCCGGTTTCTGCGGGGTCGCAGAGGGCGCTTCGGTGCGATCTCATCGATGGCTGCCAGGAGCTGGATATTCCAGCCCTCAACAAGCTCAGTCAATGAGTCGCCAGGGGGAGCAAGGTCCCGCAAGGCTTGGCGGAATCTATCAGGGTCCATCAGCCTCTGCGGGCGAGCCCAAATCGGCTCGGCACCTAAGCAGGGTGGGGGTGGAAAGTCAATCCTGGCTTTCAGAGCGTAGTGATCAGACCATGGCACCTTCATCGAAGGAGACATGATCACATCTATACCTACACCAAAGATCAAATCCAGCGTGTGGCCTGCTTGATGTGTGGGGCCCGAAACAAACTGGGAGAGCCCTAGTGTCGCCATGGAAGACACCAGGTCCAGAGCCTGTGAGGAGGGAGTGGCATCAGCATGGATGTTGAAGTCCCCCAATACCAATAGGTTAGGGAACTCCAAGGCCCAGCCGGCCACCGCCTCCAATAGGCCTGACAGGGTGGCTGCTGGTGCGCTAGGTGGCCGGTACACCAGCCAGACAGCCAAGCTCTCCTCGGAGCCCCACACTAGGCCAACACATTCAATGCCGGGGATCGATGGTGATGGTAGAGCCCTGAAAGAACAATCTTCCCGGATTAATAATGCCACCCCTCCCCCCCGGCCCACAGTCCGTGACTGGTGGAGGACGGAGAAACCCGGGGGCGCCATCTCTCTTAAGGTAGCTGTTGCCCCTTCGCGCACCCAGGTCTCCGTCACACAAGCCAGGTCGACCCCCTGCGAGATAAAGAAATCTCGCAGGGTGGCGGTTTTGTTGCCTATAGACCTGGCATTGCACAGCACCAGTGACGGAGGTGAGTAGTCCTTGCTCGCCCTACCCTCGTCCCTCGGGATGAGGCGCAGATTGGAAGGGGTACGAGCATATCCATATCTCGATCCCCTTCGCCTATAACATCTGCCCCCACCGCCATACCTCCCTCGCCCCTCCACGGTAGCAATCCCAAGCCTCATAGTAGCCTCCATTGATGGCAATTAATGTTATTCTTTCGCAGCCTAAAACAATAAAACCTTAAAACAATAAAAACAAAAAACAAAACAACCCAGAAAACAATAAAACAATACAAATAAAAACTGCAAAAATTACAAATTCATCAAAATCTAACGCATTCCCAAGCCCACCCAAACATCCATCCCACCCCCATATATAAAATCTAAAGGGAAAGGAGCATTTTAAAACATGTTAAAAAGAACTCTGCGCCCCTCCGGGTCCTCCTGGGCAGTAGCAGCATCAGTGGCAACAACCGTCCCTGTGAGGCCCCACCTGGGCCAGATAGTGGCAGGAGCAGTCCTTGTGAGGCTTTAGGCCCCGCCCAGGCCAGATGGTAAGTGGCAAGAGCAGGACCCTCAGACATTCACAGGGGAATCCTCCTGGGCAGCAGAGCAGTCCTTTTGAGGCTTCAGGCCCCACCCCAGGCCAGATGGTAAGAGGCAGGAAGGAGCAGGACCCTCAGACACTCACAGGGGAGTCCTCCTGGGCAGCCGAGCAGTCCTTTTGAGGCTTCAGGCCCCGCCCCAGGCCAGATGGTAAGTGGCAAGAGCAGGGCCCTCAGACACTCACAGGGGAGTCCTCCTGGGCAGCAGAGCAGTCCTTTGAGGCTTCAGGCCCCACCCCAGGCCAGATGGTAAGTGGCAGGAAGGAGCAGGACCCTCAGACACTCACAGGGGAGTCCTCCTGGGCAGCAGAGCAGACCTTTGAGGCTTCAGGCCCCGCCCCAGGCCAGATGGTAAGTGGCAGGAAGGAGCAGGACCCTCAGACACTCACAGGGGAGTCCTCCTGGGCAGCAGAGCAGTCCTTTGAGGCTGCAGGCCCCGCCCCAGGCCAGATGGTAAGTGGCAAGAGCAGGGCCCTCAGACACTCACAGGGGAGTCCTCCTGGGCAGCAGAGCAGTCCTTTGAGGCTTCAGGCCCCACCCCAGGCCAGATGGTAAGTGGCAAGAGCAGGACCCTCAGACACTCACAGGGGAGTCCTCCTGGGCAGCAGAGCAGTCCTTTGAGGCTTCAGGCCCCACCCCAGGCCAGATGGTAGGTGGCAGGAAGGAGCAGGACCCTCAGACACTCACAGGGGAGTCCTCCTGGGCAGCAGAGCAGTCCTTTGAGGCTTCAGGCCCCACCCCAGGCCAGATGGTAGGTGGCAGGAAGGAGCAGGACCCTCAGACACTCACAGGGGAGTCCTCCTGGGCAGCAGAGCAGTCCTTTGAGGCTTCAGGCCCCACCCCAGGCCAGATGGTAGGTGGCAGGAAGGAGCAGGACCCTCAGACACTCACAGGGGTTTTCAGTATGGGAAAATATTATTTGATTATACAATTTAGTTAAGATGAAATAAGTAATTGCAATTAGTAACTCTAATCTGCTTTTTTACAATAAAGTAAAAAAATTAAGTGTTTATTTTTACGTGTAGACAATCCAAGTTGGACTTGAGAACAGCAGCTGCTAAGGTTGATCAAATGACCAGACTGATTGAGAATCTTCAGGCCCAGGTAGATAGAAAGGTATGTCATGCTACTTCTGATTTCAAACCTAAGGCATTAATCAGACTTTGGTTGGTTGGCTCCTGTTTTTAAAAAAATTCAAGCGAAGCTCTGATAATAATTTCTGAATGACTTCTGTGGCTTCCAGGAAGAAGAGGTGCTTGCTGCTCAGGAAAGAGAGGAAGCATCAGACAAACGCTTGCATCAGTTGCAATCTAGTGTAAAAGAACTGGAGAAAAGGTAGAACATTAATTGATATAAGGAGTGTGTGTTTGTTTGATTCTCTGGCACCATAAGGAGGAGCATTGAGAAATTGAAATTCTTTGTTGTTGTTGTTGCTTAAGCCATTACAGATAAGTTCTTTCATTGAATATAGCTTATTAGACTTATAACTAGGCTTGTTACTAACTGTACTTTTCTATGTATTGGATATAAAAGTACACTTCCATTGGTAGACGGCGTCTTCTTCTCACAGAAGGGTTGTTTACTCCTTTCCTAACCAGTGCCTTCTGGTGTTCTGGACTTCAATTTCCATCATCCCTCACTGTTGACTTGGGCTGATAGGAGGTGTAGTCCAAAACAACTGGGAGGCCACAAAATTGAGGAAGGCTGCGTGTGAGTATTAGAGTAGGTAATATAAAACTACATCCAAAGATATTCTTGCAAAAGTTTGGGAACTGCTGTAGAACATGCTTCTTAACATGCATGGACACCTGTGATTATTTTCCTTCCATTCCTTGGTGGCAAGTGTATGTTTGAACATTGCCTTTGAAGTTAATCTCTGTTTCTACTTGATGCGTTAAAGAGAGGTATTGGAAAGGTTTAAGCTATATTGCAAAAACTATAGATCCAATCCACAAATTCATGCATACCTGCCAACCAGATTGCTGGTTCTGTTGAATCTGACAGAAACTCACCACCAGTTTCTAAAGGAGAAGATGGCATTGCTCCAGTCCATACTGAAAGAGGCAATCAATGTTAAATCCCAATCCAATCTAGAAAGTTCATTATGCATGTACCCCTGGTTGCTAAATGCAGGATTTTATACCAGCTATTGTCTTTTTGCATGCACTGATTGTATCCACAAAGCAATCCACATGCTAAATTTTAATTTTTAATCTGATGCTTGTCACTGTAGGGGAGTGTTAAGCTGGTGTGGATGTGTTTCTAGGCACGCTTACATGGAAATAAGTTGAATTTAAATCAAGAGAATAGTTTTTAATCCTAGAGCAACATAATACAGATCTTGGGAGGTCATTCTTAATAGTTTCTTAGAGCTTTGTCCTTCATTTTTTGTTGTTGCCATCTCTTAGCTGGCTCCATCATACAAGTTGACAAATTGCTTTTTCCATTTGAATGTGTGAAAAGGGTTTATGTGCTGAGAATTACTGTCAATAAAAGCAGAATGATCTTAATAAGTGCATCTCCATGTACAGGCTTGGGTCCTCAGGAGTGGGACCAATTTATACCAGACACTGAGTGTTAGGTTTGGAATATTCTCCATTTAGAATTGAGTAGTATGCTTATTAGTGAGTTGGTGGAACTCCTGAAATAAAGCCTTTCTTACATTATATATAAGACACCACAGGAAGCTTGGTGTTAAGTCTTAATTCAGGTAACCTTCCAAACCACCAGAAAAGAACCTCTAGGCCATAGTTTGGAGGATTATTTTAAATGAGTTCAAATTAACAAATGATTGTATGTGATCAGTGAGCAAACCAGAATACAAAACCACAACTGGGATGTGCATCAAAATGTTGTAATTTGGAGTACTCCCATTTCCAGGATACTCTGTTCTATTCTCTCTCCCATCCTAAGTTTCTGGATTCCCGGCCCCATCTCCCAAGTCAGTCAGAATTCTATGGCCACTAAAGGTAAAGGACCCCTGGATGGCTAAGTCCAGTCAAAAGCGACTATGGGGTGCGACACTCATCTTGCTTTCAGACCAAGGGAGCCAGTGTTTGTCCACAGACAGCTTTCTTCGACTTGTTGATCCTTTGAAAGAATTATCAAGGGCAGTTTCGCATGGTGTTATAGCAGTAGTTAAGGTTGCACAGATGTACATATCAGTCATGAGATCTGAATTTGAAAGAGCTTGTCACTTTGCCAGGAAAAATTGTTGAACTTCTGAAAACTAACCTTCAGAATCACTTCAAGATAGTGAAATGTGGCAAATGAAAATTCATATAACCTTGTCCTCTCTAGATTACAAGAGCTGACAATTGAATGTAGTTTCAATCCTAGATTTAGCTTCAATCAGTTAAGTGGTCCTTGTTCTGATATGCAGGCTTTGTGTAGCTGCCGAAGATTTAAAAGAGCTAAGAACAGAAAAAACAAACCTAGAAAAACAAATCCAAGAGCTGACTGTGAAGTGCACTGTTATAGAAAGGGAGAAGAATGATGCTATGGAAGAGGCTTGTAAGAACATCCAACTCTTAGAAGAAGCTAATCTGCAAAAGAGTCAGGTAAACAAAACACGAAGAGACCAATTCTCCATATCCGAATATTCACTCTGGTTCTTTTTCTGAAATAGCTAGAATAATCCAGAACATGAGTGAGAGGCTACAGTTTTGAACAGCCACCTGTTCAAAAAGGGGCCTTCTCAAAGCCACCTCACACGTTCAATTATGTCTGAATAATGTAAGTATTTCTGACCAGTAGTCACACACTTTAAGCATTATAATGCAAATCGTGTCTTGTGTAATACTATCATTTTTTACAGTCTTCATCATGCACTTTCAGGAAAAGTAACTTCCACCAGACACAGTTTGCATTTCAGAAGTGCCTGAATTCTCTTGGAGCAATGTTCTTACTTGAACATTAAATAAAACTTGGGATGTTTCATTGGGGCTCCCATTTTAGGGATCATCCTTTGGGTCATGTATTTTAAGCCTGTGACATCACATAGTTAGCATTTTAAAAATTTGAATCTTAGGGCATATATGTTTGCCAGTAAGGCAGTTCAGGTGGCATTATCTGTATAAAGCTAGTATAATTTTTTCTGTCAATTCTGAGCCATCTTGCTAGTATGATGTACAGTAGTAAATAGAACTCTAAAGTGTAGCACTCTAGAGACAAACAACTTTAAAAATATAGTCTGTAACACTTTTTTTAAAAAAAATAGATTTTTTAAAGTCCATTTCATTTTGGGAGGGAAACCAATTTCTTAAAACTTTGAAGTACTATACTTGTATTTTGACAATAAAAACTAACCATAATGTTCTCTGACATGGAAAAGGGGGATGATCCAGTCTGTCCTCTGCATGCAAGAGGAAGGCTACCAGAAGAAGGGAGCTGTCAGTGGGATAATTATGCACAAAGAAAGGGCATGGAGGACAAGGGAAAAATGTGATGAAGAACTGGATCATATACATATTGCTATTGTGCTCCACCAATGGAAGGAAGGACTTTCAGATTGGATCTCTCAGCTGTGGGAATGTTAAAATGAAAGGTCTCTTGAGAATGCAGTTGTTTAAACTCAGAAGAAGGTTGGTTGAGAAACAGATACTGTTTCTAGATTCTGGTAGGTAGCTGTGTTGGTCTGATGCAGTTGAAATAAATAAAAAAATTGTCCAGTAGCACCTTAGAGACCAACTATGTTCTGCACATGAAAGCTTATACCCAGAACATACTTAGTTGCTCTCTAAGCTGCTACTGGACAATTTTTTAAGATGTCTACATGTTCTTGTCTCTTGATTGGTTCAGCATTACTTTTGGCTTGTGATCATAAGTTTAATTAGCCTGAAAATTCAGGTATGCCAAATTCATTTTTTCTTACAATCTAAGTGTATGTGGAACTCTCTCTTTGTGTTGTCACTATATGAGAAATCCAAAAGTCAGCTCATGGTGTAAAAAATCCATAGTATACAGTTAACTTAGGAGTGACACACAAGTAGAAATATGAAACATACTAAAACTCATTGGAAAAGTGCATTTTAGAGTTCGTTAATTTTCTGTTCACTAGAACACCATGGTCTTGTAACTGTTTAATTTTTTGAATTGTTACCTGGCTGTCCTCAACAGGAATACACTTAGTTTTTTAAGGACTATTCATTTCGTTTCCCATTTAGGCAATGATATGTGCAAAACAAAAGGAAGAGGAGATTGAAAATATGAAGGAAGCATTTTCTCATCTGCTTCAAGATGCTGCTTCAAGTACTAGAAAGGAAGTGAGTTGTGCTTAAAACTTTGTTTATTGGAGAAAACATTTATAGAAAGTCTTCCATATAAAACTGCAAAGCAATTTATGGGAAGAATTTATTTAATTAATTAAATTTAATTTATATACCATCCTTCATCTGAGGATCGCATAGCATTTTTTAAAAATACATAGCATAGCAACAAACAAAACAATAACCCTCCCAAAAACAGTAATCAATACAATAAAACAACAAAAGACAAACAATAAAATGCTAAAATACACAAATACTAAGATGTCTAGAATTTCAAACAAACCCAGTACTCAAAATCAGTGCTCAGACATACCCCCACAAATTGGTGTGTTCTAACCAAACAGTGGAACACCAATGCTCCAGGTGGCTGCCTGCAGTAGTCTCTAGGGGAATGTTGTTACACGTCATAGGGGCAAGTGCAGAGGACTTTCCTTGAGTTGGCAGTAAATAGGTGGGAGTGTGCAGAAGGAGATTTGCTCTCAAATAGAATGGACCTAAGCTGTTCAGGGCCTATCTTGCATGTTAATTGTGATATATTTTATCTTCTCTGGATGTTTTATTAACTGTATTGTTCTAGCTTGTTTATTTATATTTATGTCATTGTAATCAGGCCAGGAATCAGTTGACAAGATGAGCAAGCAGCAATTTAATTAAATTTAATTCTTCTTGTTTATTCTAATGGTGCATTGTATGACTGGAAAAACTAACCATTGCATACTAAACAATACATATATATATATTTTAAAAGGTAGAAAATGAAAAGAAAAGGTGCAATATTCAGATATCCCGATTAGCAGAAGAAATTGATGCACTCCAGAAGGTATGTCTTAGGTTGTACTGGAATTGCTTCTTCTTTGTCTTTAAACTTTTTTGGGGGAAACATAAATTGTATCATGAATTCAATCTTTCTGCTGTGTCACATACATTGGGAGAAGGAAAATTCTAAAAGTAAAATTCAGCCACAGTTGTGCATAGCATATGTGCCATGGATTTCATCAATAGTGATGGGGGAAAAGCTCAGATCCCACTGAAATAAATTAAGCTTAAAAGTGCTTATGTTTTTGACTGGATTGCTGTCAAATTATTATTAAAATGAATCATCAGAGTCTTCATTAAAAAAATTCAGCAATGGCTGTTGCTGGGTGGTAGTAGTTGATCACCATTTATGGTTTTGTTTCTGAATCTGACTAAATGGTGCAGAACTTTTATATTTTTCAAAATGCTAGAACAAGTCTTAAAGTCTCAACAGTATTTGAGGATTTTGGTGTATTCTTATCAAAGTACTACATATGTGAACATTTTATTTTGTTACCAAGTTTTCATGCAAGCTCTCTTTATTAGCATGGTAGTAAAGATTTTTGAGGAAAAAGCTAAAAATGAAGGTTCTCTCTGCTCATCAGAGCTTCTACTTGTGCTTTTGAGGAGGTTCAGCAGAAGATGAAAAAGATAAAAAGAGTGTTGTTTGTTGCGGGGGCAGGGAAACTGTACTTGGATGCAAGGTCATGTTAAAATATAGGTGTCTCCCTGACTGGGGATTCTGAGGTAAACAGGGATTAGGAGTTCAACAGGGGAACACGACAGAAAGAGTCATTTAAGGGATAAAAAGAGATAAAGGAGTTAATTCTCCCTTTGCCCCCATCCTCCCTCCAACTTTGCAATTTTTTGTGGAATATCCCCCCCCCTTTCAATTTTTTTGTTCTAGCATTGTATTTTTATTGTGCTTATTTTCTTACCTACTTACTAGATTAGTATGACACCTGTTAATAAAGTATTCTCTAGATTGCTTCTAGTAACCAAAAAAAGACTACCAACAACCATAAAAAAATTAAGCCAGCAGGAAAAGATGATACCATTATAATAAAAACTTACAACAGCAGTTCTCACATATTTTAAAGTGTTCCAGAATATCATAGAGGTACATGCTCACTAGACTGCTTCAGTCTGTGGAACTGGCTGTGGAACTTCAGTCTGTGGAATATGGCACTTTTACAGTGCCATATAACATTCTTTCCACACTTGCAAGGAATTAATCCTTTGACATGGCAACACCTGCACTTTGGAACTCCCTGCCCATTGATATTATACAGACACCTTTGCTGTACTGTTTTCAGCATCTGCTAACAAAATGTCATGTAGAATGCTTTTGTTTAGTGTTAGTCAGCTATGCCCTCCACATTTCCTGATTTCATTCTCCCACCTAGTTTTTAGGGTTTTCCTTTCCACCTTTAACCAGCATTAAATGGCCACTGAGTCTGCCCATTCTTCATTTGGGCTGGTTTGAGGTTCCTTTCCCCCTTAGGACTTTTTTTCTAACTATTTTTTTGTCGTTTCAAGTTTGCCCAGCTCTGTTGATACCTCACAGTTGTGTAGGGATGACATCATTTTCACTGCATAGGCAACTGCACTTACCTCTCAGAAGTTTGGATATAAAAGGAGTGGTTATTAATGGTCAAAGTTTCAGATGAAGAGCAATGGAAATGAAGGAAGCATTTTAAAGTTGCATATATACAGTAGACAATGTAGCTTACTCTTTCAATGTACAAATATAAGAAATGCAAAAAATAAACTTTTCATAATTTGTGAAAGCAGTCTTGTGCACCTGTCATTCTTCTCTACAAGGGGTTATATGCAAGTATGTTATATGACATACTTATATTTTAAAAATGGAAATCAATGAGGATGTCAAAATACTACACTGTGATTGTGGTTCTGAACTCTTCCTTCCTCTTTTGGAATCAATGATACATTGTGAGTTCCAGTCATGACTTTCTGAGTGTGTGTTAGAGAAAACAAAATCATGTGTATAATCAATTATATGACAAGCTACTTGTATGTTAATTTGCTACAAGTGCTATAAATATTTCAAAAACTATTGTCCCAACAGAACAACCTGATTAAGATTAAACTACTAGTATATATATGTGACTTGTTTTATAGGTAGAGAAAATGCAAGACAGAGAAGACTTAAAGGAAGCTTAAAATGAGTGATGTTTGTGCTTACTCCACATACCAGGTGCTAGATGACACAACCCTGGCATTGTTTGCCAAGCAGAGTTACACTTGTATATGGTTTGCTCCTTTTCCTCCCTAATGCTTGCCTTTTGCTTCTTTGGTAGGAATGTGAAGAGAAGCAGATCCAAATTGAGCGGAGTGCAAGAGAAAGGCAAACTGTGGAAGAAGAGCTAGAGAAGGTGAAAAACTGTTACCATAGTAGTTTTCATGTATTAGTATGTACTATGATAATCTGTATGCCAATACCTAAGTTTATATTTCTTGAAAATTCTAATATTTGCATGTGGGATACAATAGACAGAGGACAAAACATTGGAACCTTTTTGAGGTAAATACAAAGTTATTGTTGAGGTAGGAATGTCTAGTCTGCTGCATCTACATTGGCTGACCCATAGCATAGTTCTTTGGTTAGCTTATAAAGATATAGGTCAGCTGTCTCTGGAGATAATAAGTTAATGTGTAGGCCATTGTCTGTCAGAAAAGGATTCTCCAGATATCCCTGAGAAATTGGGAGGAGATGTAAGTTGTGCCAGTCCAGAGATTGGAAACAGATTTTCTCCACAATTTGGATTGTTTCATGTGGCTTAATGTTATGAGGCTGCACAATATAGAATGTGTGTCTCAAGAATGCAGAGCAAATTTGATCAAGGTTGCATCATGGAATTTATTGTGTGTCTGGAATGCGTAACAGAATTAGGGAAGATAATTGGTAGTAGGAGGGGGTTAAAGTACAAGAAGAATGCATTCTGGAGAGAATACAGAACATGTGTCTTAGTATCAAGCATTATCCCTGCCCCCAGTTACTTTCATGCTTATCGTGGATTTCATTTGAACTGCAGAAATGTTCAGGGCACTGTTCTGTATTGGGGAAGTGAGTTAGATCCATGGAAATAGGGGTTGAGATTCAGTCATGATGAACCATGGTTCAAAATGACAGCATCAAGCCATAGCAAGCTTTGGGCTCTTGCTTCTTCGTTTCTGTTCTTCTGGCATTTCTATGGGGATATCAGAAGCATGCACATCTGTTGTTTATAAGTAATAGTTTCATTTCGTCCATATACTACAAACTGTGATGAATCATAACTGTGATTTGTTAATCTAAACAACTTGAAATCATGGGTTAAGAAGCTGAATTGTTTTCAGAAACAATATTTAAGATTCATTACAGATTAGAGTCCACTTTAGAAGTGTGGTTAGTCGATAATGGAAGTGAAAACTTACCTCCTTCTCAAAGTGGAGGAGGAAAGGGAAGGGTGGAATGCATAGAGGCTTAATATGGCTCATTCCCATCTTGATAAACCATGTTGTATGATGTCTGAAGTGGCCCATTATCATAGAATCCTTACAACAACACAGAGCACAATCCTTACCCTATGTATCTGAAGTAAGCCCCGTTGAGTTCAATAAGAATTGCTCCACTTAAGTGTTGTTGCTTTAGTATGTTATATTATTCCTATATCTCAGATATGGAGTGGGGTGCTGGGACTTAGAAGTTGTGAATTCAAGGCAGAGCTCAGTTTTGAATTGGGAACGTTCAACCTCACATTAGCCTCAGCAGTATACCATCACTTGGAAACTTAGACTAGAGTTGATGAGCAAATAGATGAGATACCAGTAGCTTTTATATGTCATTACTCATAGTAAAACAACAGTTCCATGAACTATCCAGTGACAATATCCTTTGTTTAACTAAAAACCCAATGAATTGGTGAAAAAAGTATTGAAGAATTAGAAGATGGGTGTAATCTGTTACCAAAAATCACTTTTATCCAAGCTCTGTTTTTCTTGCTGCAACTTTCATAAAGCATTTTTAAGATTAACTTAACAGTGAATTATAAAAATGACAACAGTCCAGAGGGCAGTGAATGAAAGAAAAATGCCACATGAATTTCCATGTGCAAGGCCTAAGTGCAAGATTTAGCTATGTGATATAAGATTTCTATATGCAGAGCAGATTCCATGGATTCATCATCCTGCTTCTTGCAATAAGCTGTTTCTGTAAGGAAAATAATTACTCTGACTACAGAAGCTGTTTTCTGTGAAAGAGCATTTCTCTATAATTTATCTTCTAGAAAACCCCCATTTAAAAGACTAGGTGAAAAATGCAACTAACCTTAAAGGAGTATGAGCAAAAAATTATACAGATTGATGAGATGAGGGTTACAGGTAAGCAGTTCACACAATTTATTTAAAGTCTGTTATGCTGCCTTTCTGCTGCACAGTAGTGTTCAAGGCAGATCACAAGAAGGTAAAATCCACTTTAACAAAAATATAGGAGAGAGAGGGAAGCAGGAAACCACCTCAGTCTGTTCCAGCTGAGGTATCTACTCCCCACCAGGTCCTACCACCAGCTTCCCTGGGCAAAGGATCCTCATGCCTTTCAATAATAATAAAACCAATAATACCCTGCCCATCTGGCTGGCTTTCCCCAGCCAATATAATATATATATATATTGATATTTGCTGAAGAGCTTTATTTGCTTTAATATTTCTTGTAGGCCATCTTGCAAGGATTTGTATCCTAAAAGGTGGGATATAATAAATTGTAAGAAATAAATATCAGTACAAAACCAACAGCAGCAGATAATGGGCTAAAATGGGCTAAAAGCAATCAAAAGCAGCAAAAGCAGTTCACATATCCTAACTGAGTCAACCATACTAATAATTATAATCAAATTAATACATTAACTAGTCTATGAAAAGCTTGGGTAAAGTACAGTGGTACCTCGGGTTAAGTACTTAATTCGTTCCGGAGGTCCGTTCTTAACCTGAAACTGTTCTTAACCTGAAGCACCACTTTAGCTAATGGGGCCTCCTGCTGCCGCTGCGCCACCGGAGCACGATTTCCGTTCTCATCCTGAAGCAAAGTTCTTAACCCGAGGTGCTATTTCTGGGTTAGCGGAGTCTGTAACCTGAAGCGTATGTAACTTGAAGTGTATGTAACCCGAGGTACCACTGTAATGGTACCTTGTCTGAAGCCAGAAAGATAACAGAATAGGTATTGGGATAATTTCCATTGGAAAAGGATAGTCGTTGTAGAAATGAAATTCCATTATCTTGAAATTTAAACTATGAACTATAAAGTGGTTGATTGTGTAACACCAGTGGCGTGGTTGTTGTTACAAGGATCTACCTGAATTTTCTTTTTTAAACACTTCAATCAGGTGTACCGTGAAGGTAGAGGAAATGAAGGCGATTCTAGAAAACTAGAAGAGCTTTACCAAAGGTGTCTCATTGCTGAACTAGCCAAAGATGATTTGCAACGAAGTCTACAAACAGCACAAAACAAAATTAAGCAACTTGAAATGAAGTAAGTAATCACTATTTACTTATGAACAAGTGCTGACGTTCATTCAGTAATACTTCACTGGAAAGTCCCTTGAATTGAAACTTTTGTCATTTGTTTTTATATCCATTGTCCATCTTTTCATGTTATGGTAAACCCTGGTTTAACATCATGTGCACAAGCATTGAATGAGCTGGTGGGAATCTTGGGGTTGCATGCTCTACCCTTTCTCTCAGGCAGCCAGGAAGAGGATTTTGGCACAATTTCACTTTCCATGAAACCTGGCTTATCATGTGCAAACCAGAAATTGTGGTTTCAAGAAAGGTTTGGCCAGTTTCTAAACAAACCAGCTGCAAACCATGGGTTATGAAACTGAACTAGAGTTCATTTTAAACTATGATCTCTGTGTCATGCATAACAAGTCAGGTTTTGTGGAAAGTGCAACTAATCTCTGTCATACTGGAGGGGAAGGAGGAAGAGCAGAAACTTAGATAGGGTTGCCATATCTTGAAGAGCAAAAAAGAGGACAGCCCGAGCCATGGAAATAAGCACACAGGACCGCCACCGCAGCTCCCATGCGTCTCTTTCCCCAGCTTGGGCTGGCAGTGACTGGAGCATACAGAGCAGTCTAAGCCCCAAAACCCAGATATTTCCTTTAAAATGTAAAAATCCGCACAGATGGGCATGTTCGCCCCCGCAAAAGGACAGGTCTGGGTTTTCCTGGACGTATGGCCACCCTAAGAAACATGATGCTCACATTGGTTTCTTCCTGCTCATCAATGCCAAATTTACATACGGGTTGAGCAGACTGCAGCCCAGGGTCTCATAATCTGTGGGCACTCAGTCTCTTTCCAATTTTTAAAATAAAAACAGGCAGATTTTACTATCTAGGCCCAGTTGCTTAGTAACATGAAACACGTAACTTATGAGTCTGACTGTATAACAGTTACACAAGTGCGTACTTATTGTTAGTAAAGTTCATGGAGGCATTAAAGTCAGCTATGAAGCAATACAAGAGTTCAGATCACTACCTATCATTATAGCGTGTGTGTTTTGAATGAGTAAGGATTCTTTTAATTTTGACTTTTTCTGAAAACAATAATGAGTATGCACTATAAAAGTGGTGCTAGTAAATGAAAGCAACAAAAGGAAATACTCAAAAGTTTGAAGCCAGTCATGTTGTATGGCTTCATACAGCAGGTAGAACCAGCCCTATATAATCTCTCAGAAACAGAAGCCTTAGATAAACTTCCTCCAAGACACAAATTTAAGGAAATACATATATTGCTGTCATGGATGCTGTTGAAGCCAACCTATTTCTGACCACACAGAACCTGCCACGGTGTGTGTACAAGTGTTGAATGCTTATAAGAAGAGTACATTTCTCTTAGAATGTTATTGCTGCTGACAGCATCATGCTTCAGATCAGCTAAGAAGGAAGGAATTGCAAAGCATTTCCCCCCATTACAACTGAATAGAAAAGAGTCACATTGTTACAGGTGTTTCACTATAACTTATGCTCTGTGAGGGAGGCCCTGCAGCACTGTGACTATAGAAAGCAGAAGGTCCTTCTTTTACTTGTAACTTGGTAAAGGCTTTTTTCGGGGTAATATATTCATATCCCTTAGGCTAGGCTTGAAGCTAACTAGGATAACTTTTGCTGTAGCTGCAAAACTGCAGGAATAATTTTATTTGCCTACACAGTTTGAGTTTCTTCTACTAATATCAAGTTTAATCAAATTATCCTCCCTATATCATAGCACAGTACATCCATTCAAAAAATACTATGACTTACTGTAATAGCATTCAAAAAACACATCACAGTGAAGATGAAAAGGCTCATATTTAAAATAGTACACCATGAAGTTCAATACCCTCCCATAGTCTTCTGAAATGTTATGAAGCTAAATAATGTACAGTGCAACCCTCTGAATGTTTACACAGAAGTAAGTCATACTGTGCTCAGTGGGAGTTATTCCCAGGAAGGTGTCTCTAAGACTGCAGCTTTAAAGCAGTATTTGAACCAATATTGGGGCAGGTGATTTCCAGAAGAAGGGGGCTGCAATGGAAGACACTCATTGTTGTTGCCACCTTATGAAACCTTGAAAGATCAACAAGAATGATCTCAGCTGTAAGCTTATTTGGTGGAAAAAAGTTATTCATGTAACCTGCTCCAAAATTTTCTAGCTGTATTTCATATTTGCTCTCATTCAAAGCCCTGAGAATGTTTCAAGGCATGTCCAGAGCTTCCCATATAATAACTGTAATAAACAGGGAAGTCCTCCTAAGCAGAGAGGCTCCATATCAAAAAAAATGAAACTTAGTGGGGAATACTTCGCTTTTTAGTTGTCAAGCCTTTTGATCATTCAAATTCCACACTACTGAACATTGTATGTGTTATGCATTCACCTTAATTAATATATTAATTTCTGTGCATTCGTTTAACATATTTGTATCCTACCTTTCCATTCAATAATGGATTACCAAGTATTGTTTGTGAATTTCTCCTCCCTTCCTCGACTTCAAGCTATGAGGAACAGAGAAACAGTGGTCAGGAAATGATTTACAAGTTGCAAAGTATTCTGGAATCCGAAAGAAAGAACTGTGGCTCTGTCAGTGAAGAGCGCCTAAAACTCCAGCAAGAGAACGAGCAGTTTCAAAAAGAAATGGAAGAATTGAGAAAGTTGGCTGTGGAGGCACAACAAGCTGCAAAATTAAAGGTATTTGTGTTTATATGGTATTTTATTTTTGACGTCACATCTTCGAAGATTCAATGAAAGGAGAAATCTGTGTACAAGGAAACAGACAGGGTGTCCAATTTCTCACGACAGCTCTATCACCATAGTTTAATATTCCTTAACTTTGTATTCTATTCGTCTCCTTCAATTTTTCAAAATATTTTTCAAAATATACTAAAATTACCTTTTGCAATTATAATAATGTTTCTTATCCACATGTCAACCCAGCTATGTAAGATATGGACACAACTGACTTTTCCATTAATGTTCCAGTGTCTGAAGGCAGTAGTTAGGAGGACTTGATAACTATGTGCCACTTGGTTCTTTTCCCAATCAAGTAATTTTCTTCCAGACAGCAAAAACTTTTTTAAAAATCATACATAATGCAAACAGACTAACATGGTAGTCTTCTTTTATAGCGAGAGCTATACAGCCTAAATGTCTAGAAAATGCACAACACAATATAATGCAAGGGGAATTTTGGCCTAAAGCCTATTGATATCACTTTTAAAAAAGGGATAAGGAGCATTTTGTACATGCAGCTCTACCAACCTCAATTTTGATATGATTCAGATTCACTATTGCCTATCCCTTTCATTTTCTTCCTAATTCTCTTATATGCTGTGCTTATAAGAGAAGATTCCTGTTTTTTGTTTCTTTTCATCTGCCTCTAATTCCTTAACTGCCTCTAATTCTCTTCCGTTCCGTTCTCTTCCGTTTTCTCTTCTTTGCAGCGAAGTTACACATAAACTTGTCTTCTTCCTTCCATAGTTGGTTATCGCCCTTCAGTTGCTCACTTCGGCACTTTACACGTGGAGCTTGCATAATAGTTGGCTGAACTAATTAGCTGTTGTTGGATGGAGACTTGGTGACAGCCTCAAGTTTTTGCTCTGATACCTAAAAGATAAATCAGGGCTTCATACAGAATTTTTACTGCAGGGATTCAAGCATTCAGTGATGAAATGAGTAAAGGATGAAAGATCTGCACACCTAGAAACAATTATTACTCATCATGGGTGATCCAAGCGTGACAATCTGCATTCTCTTTTCAATCAGATTAGTTATTCATTCTGAAATGAACTCTTTCAGCTTATATCCACAATTAAAAGTCCAGTAATATTTTGCAGATAGATATAGCCTGATTGTCAGTATGTTCACACAAACAAACAAACAAACTTCAGTCCTTTTTTTTTTTAAATTTTTATTGGTTTTTTCCACACATAATACAAGACAATACAACACAATACAAGACATACAAACATGTAAACACGTATAATTTCTTAACCTTTCCTTTCTTAAGCCTTCTTTCAGCGACTTCCCCATACCTCCCCTTTCTGCATCCCTGTTATCAATCTTTTCAGCATCCCCTAATTTCAATATAATACTTTCTTTAAATCTTATTTCTCATATCCAATTGCTAATCGCTGCAATTCTATTTTGCATTACCCAAAACATTTTAGCATTCATTAATTTTACAACAGTTCTTAAGATAAATTTTAAACTTCTTCCAATCTTCTTCCACCGTCTCTTTCCCTTGGTCACGGATTCTGCCGGTCATCTCAGCCAGTCCCATATAGTCTATTACCTTAGTCTGCCATTCTTCCAGTGTGGGTAGTTCTTGTGTCTTCCAATACTTCGCTAATAATACTCTTGCTGCTGTTGTAGCGTACATAAAAAATGTCCTATCTTTCCTTGACACCAATTGGCCTACCATGCCCAGGAGGAAGGCTTCTGGTTTCTTCACGAACGTGCATTTAAGCACCTTTTTCATTTCATTATAAATCATTTCCCAGAATACCTTGATCCTTGGGCACGTCCACCAAAGGTGGTAGAAAGTACCTTCAGTTTCCTTACATTTCCAACATTTATTATCGGGCATATGATAAATTTTTGCAAGCTTGACTGGGGTCATGTACCACCTATAAATCATTTTCATAATGTTCTCTCTCAAGGCATTACATGCCGTAAACTTTATACCGGTGGTCCATAACTGTTCCCAGTCAGCAAACATAATGTTATGACCAAACTTCAGTCCTTTAGTCAAAAGACAAAAGCTACCGTGAACTAATGTGAGGCTTTAAACTTATTTTACTTTTTTCTATAGATAAGCATAATGGAGAATGAGCATATAATAAAAGAGCATGGGTCTGAAGTTCGTTTGAAAGAGATGGAAGACGTGCATCGAAAGTCTACTGCTGAGCTGAGACGCCTCTTGATAGCTCAACAGAAAGCAACAAACCGGTGGAAGGAGGAAACAAAGAAACTAACAGAAGCTACAGAAACCAGAATAAATAGTTTAAAGTAAGTAATACAATTTTGTTTGGCATTTTTAACAAATGCAGGCAGCTGGGTATGGATTTGCTGGGACCATAATTCAGACAGGAAATGTAGGTGTGATACTGTTCTTGTTTAGATTTTAATTAACATTCCTCTGTTTTGTGATTGTCCAGAAATAATAGCTGCCAACAGAGCAAATCTTTGAGAAGGTAGATGTAAAGCTTCCAATAGATAAGCATTGCTGCAGGGAAAACTCTTTCCCCACTGCAGTTCAGAAAGGTTTATTAATGGAGCCTGGTCCTCTGAATCAGCTTAAGATGCAGCAGGATAAACTATAAAATCTATCCTATTCTTGGAAAGTGAGGCTATTGTTCAACCCTGCCCTGCTTCTGGAAGGAAAGAAACCCTGCCTTATTGCCTCTTCTCAACAGTGGCTAGAACATGGCATGTTCTCATTAACTTTTGAAGTGATTCCAAAAATCAACAGTGCTGCTCAAGGAAGTGGTAGAGCAGTGGAAGAGCAATATCAATGCCTCATGCAGTCAAGCTGCAGGAGATGGGTATTAGCACCCAAAGTGGTCACTGAGGTCAGGCAATAGCAACCGAGTCAGTATTTGCTGAATCTGAATAAGTGTTTAGCTGTGAAAACCCCAGATTCTGTTGCAACATGGAGCTCTGATCATTGTATGCAGGTATTTCTAAATCTTCAACTCAAAGGAGGGGGGGAAACATGGTGGTGTGCCCAAAAAAATCAGTAAGCTGTTCATAATAACTTTAATTGGCTTCTTTCTGAAACAGTGCCTGTGAGATTCAAAGGTGGCTTAGAAGAAGCTTACTGAATGTTCTTTGTAGTTAGCGCCTCAAACTAGGAAGTCCCATTTGCAGTCAGGACCTGGAAATTGTAGCATAGTCTGATTTAACAAGAAAAGATGCACCTGCACCTTCTCTCCTCCCTAGGCAGTTATTTTTCTCAACTGAATTCCCATACCACAACTCATGGGGAGGTAAGCAGCAGATGCAAGGAGAGTTCTGCACCTGTCCTCTTACAGGATGGATTTGGTTATCTTTTGTAATATGGCACTCTGTGAGAGGCCGAAATGTGGTGCCCCCAAATGGATCTTCTTAATTTTGTGCCCCCTCAGCTCATTGCCCTGTGCAGGGGAACCTTCCGCACCACCCTAAATCTGGCACTGCCTCTTACTATTACAGAGCTACATACCACTCTGGCCCTGCCTCTGTCACACCTTCATTAGCTCTAAACTTTTAAGGTAAAGTCATAAGTGTTTGCCAAGCAGTAGCAATAGTGGCTATATGTTATATACTATTTGGTTACTGCATTTGGCATTGTTTTCACAGGTGCATGGAGTGAGGGTAGTTTGGCCAGTAAGGAGCCCCATCTGTACTGTGACCCTGTGGTGCCTATTTGAGATCATTTGGGGTTTCTGTGGGCTCCTATGGGGTAGATATTTGCTTTCATAGTTCCCAGTGGAGGACAAAATTCTAACTAAGATAGCAACTTCATCATTTTTTTCCCTCCACCATACCCTGAACTCCACCTGTTTCTTGGACTCCCTTATAATATCATGGCAGTTATACTTACATCATCACTTAAGGTTACATAGGTTTAAAGGATTGAGTAGCAATCCTATTCTTGTTCAGGATAGGACTGAGAGATTGTGTGTGTGTGTGTGTGTGTGTGTGTGTGTGTGTGTGTGTGTTAACACGCATGCCAATTTACAACACCCATTCCCAAAGTTTGAGATACTTGAAACAAACAGATAAATCCTACATAAAATACCCATTAAAGTACATAGAGTCATGTGGCCGCAGGCATTAAGGGAAGGTCTTTTAGAATTTCCAGGTTCAGTTTTAACAAGTCTCCAAGGGAGTTCCTTGAAGTGTCTTAAGATCCTCAGATCTCGATAATGCAGATTCAGCGTATGCTAATTGTGCATGCTCCTAATGTTGAAAAGTGACCTCAGTGCCTTTCATTTATTAAAATCCTTTCACCTTACTAAGGAGCCCTATCATGTTGAGAGCCACTCTGGAAGTTAATTGGCTGAAAAGCAGGCTATAAAAATCAGGAATAAATGAAAATGGGTCACTTAAATTGTTTGTGTTGCTCTTCAAAGATTCCCCAGTATCTTCAGTGGCATTATTTCTATCATAATGACCTGTAATCCTACAGTCCATTTTGCTCATTACTGCAGTTACAAACTGTACTGTGAAATCACAGAGGAGTTTGGGGTCGTGGTATGAGCCAACCTATTATTAATCGTAATAACATTATCACCAGCATTTCTATACTATCCTTCCTCTCTCAAAATCAAGTAAGAATAGCTGTTAATCTTACACTTTAGTTATAAACATTTCTTCAGCTGGGGAAATGTAATTCCTATTGAATCCACTGAGACTTAGGTGTTTGAGGCTAGGCACAGACTAACAGGTTAAGGCCAGGATGCCAGTCACCTTGTGCACACTGGAGTGCCTGCAGTTTCTTCCTCTGACAGGAGCTCATTGTACCACATCAGATGTTTCCCTGCAGGATTCTCCAACTTCTCAGAGTAGTATTTCAGGCAGTGAATGATGCAGCATGGGAGAGGGGGCAGAGAAAAGCTTCCTGTGCAGCTGTTTGGATCCCTTTAAATTAACACTATTTTGAATAAATCAGTTTTGAGTTTCATAGGCGTTCTTTCTGAATCATGGTTGTATCTTTGTATCTTTAAGCTTTTGGTTGTACAGCTTTCTCATGATTTCCAAGACTGATCCTTCTGGGATAGTATAGTTGTTCATTATTAGGTATTAGCTAGAGCAGTGTTCTTTTGACATACCATCTAGTCTATTAAATAAATTACATCATATTTAGGGACCTTTGAGTCCCCCACCCCTTCATTTCTACCACGTTATTTTTGGCTGGAATTCTGTAATACTTGGCAGCCATAACTGTTTATTTTAAGATATTGATTAAAAATGTTAACAGAATGAGAAACAGCTGCAGGTACTGGCAGTCTACAAAATATATAATTACTAAGAATAACTGAAGCATATTACGGCATAAGTCAACAGAAAACATCTGGAATGTGCTGTATGTGTCACATGAGAATTTTGCATTAAACACTTCCCACAGCTGGCAGATTTATTATCTTTTCTGCTCTACTACTAAACAGCTCACCTTTGTTTTCCACACATAAGCCTTTGTGGTAGACACTTGAGCAATTTTCTGCAAACTTCATTTACCTATTTTAATGAGGCAAATTCTCTGCAATATGTAGGAACAATTGGGACTGATTATCGCTCTGATAGTTTTATACTATGTCAACTTTCTGGTGGGAGGACGACAACTGCTTCTCACTATCTTAGTATTTTAGAATTACCAAACGCAAAAGGGTAGCCATGTTAAAGGTAAAGGTACCCCTGACCGTTAGGTCCAGTCGCGAACATCTCTGGGGTTGCGCACTCATCTTGCTCTATAGGCCAAGAGAGCTGGCGTTTGTCCACAGACAGCTTTCGGGTCATGTGGCCAGCATGAAAAAGCCGCTTCTGGCGAACCACAGCAGCACACGGAAACACCATTTACCTTCCCGGAGTGGTACCTATTTATCTACTTGCATTTGATGTGCTTTCGAACTGCTAGGTGGGCAGGAGCTGGGACTGAACAACGGGAGCTCACCCCATCATGGAGATTTGAACCACCGACCTTCCCATCGGCAAGCCCTAGGCTCAGTGGTTTAGACCACAGTGCCACCCACGTCTAACAAATGTATCGTGGCATAGGGTTTTGTGTGCAAGAGTTCAATTGTTAGGTGCATGAAGTGTTATTTGACATATATACAGATGGTTATAAGGTGGGGATGTTGTTGTAGAGTGTGGTTAGGAAACTGAGCAATCAATGCAAATGATAGGTGTCCATTTACTGGGGAAATAGTAATGCAAAATAGTGTTTAGTGCAAAACAGCATTTAGTGAAAAGGATTGTTTCAGTCCGGTTGTGTGTGGTGAACTGTCAACTGTTGATTAATTGGCAAAGAAGATAAAGCGTAGAAGGTGTGAAGATGAACAAGCTTTTGGTAACATGACTGCTGTTTGTTGCAGAAGCTTGTATGTGTACAGGGTGCCCCAGTTTTTGAGCCACTGGAAGATGAGTAGTGGACTATAGTTTCCTCATAGTACTTCAGATAATACAGACAACAATGCTGTGAGAGTCCTGGAGCCCAAGACAGTGTGGTTTCTAGGATTCCCCCATTTGTGGATCTTGGAAACAAATAGAAAATAACACATAAGGTGTGCCTGCGTAGATTTTTCCTGCACTCCTATAACACATTGTTCCTTTCAGTATTCTGTGGGTGTGAAAAATGCATTGTTCATCAAAAGCTGCACATCCTCCCGTTTGTAGGGCAGTTGAAACCCTGGGTCAGACAAACCAGCGTTTGGGACAAGATCCATTGCAGGAGAAGGGCTTGGGGTGCCTCATTCTCAAGCTTGCAAGCCTGTTCACAGAGATAGGGTGTTCTATTTCTACAAGCTTCTTTAATCAATTTGAGGTAGTAGGCAGGACTTTTGGCATTTGCTCAGTGGTACAAGATGCCAGGGCCAGAGGTAAAGATTTCCTGTACACAGTGTGAATCTTCTTGCAGGAGCTACTTTGCTCAATACGAAGAATAAGACAACCAACCATAGCTAGTAATGAAAATTAAAATGCCTCCAAACTAGCTGTACAACAAAAACTGAGTTGCTACTCAGACTTTGATGAGAAGAAAACTGAGTGGGAAGGCATGTGCACTCTCTAGAACCTTGCACAGTCAACAGACATCTTCCTTGAGTTTAGTGGACCGTTTGCTCCCATTTTTTAGCTCTGGAAGGTACAGCTTTACCCAGGATCCCATGTGTCCCTGTAGGGAGACCGTGACATAAGTGGTATCTAGGTTAATACTTGATGGACACCGTCCACAGGATTATATTGCTTAATTTATCACATTAAGCAGGGATGTGGCATTCCAGCCGTTGGATTACAATACCCATTAGCCCACCCAGCATGGCCAGTGGTCAGGGATGATTAGAGCTATAGTCCAACACCTGGAAATCCACAAGTCCCTTGTCCTTAATGAAAAGTTTTTATTTTTGTGAATGACATTTTAGATTTTTGTTAAAAGTAAGGTTTCAGAATTGTTGTTGTTTTGCTCTTCGTTGTGAATCTGTCCTATCACAGTACTGTCACAGTACTAAAGATGGCCATTATTGGTATCTTAAAGTACTATCCTTTTCCTACTTCATTGGAAAGAAGGAATTTGAAAGATATATGATTGTCCCATATACCTCTGGAAATGAGTTAGGTCAACATATATGTTGATTTTCATTAATGAGTTTCTTTGATCTTGTTTCATAGAAGTGAGCTGAGCCATCAAAAAATTTACACCCAGGAGGTACTTTGTCAGCTGGAAAGAACAAATGAAAAGGTTATTGAGGTAAGAGAATGATCCTTATCCAAATGCTGTGCTTTAACTAGATGTACATCTTGTATAACTTGAACTCTCTTGGTAGGCATCATTTGTTTGCTTAGAGTAGTTTTCAGCTGGAAAACTCTGTCCTATTTGTGATCATACACACTGGGGAAAATGCTAGAAACATTTATTTTACTATTATTAAAACATACAGCTTCGTTCATAGCTAATTTTGCACTGTTACTTTTTTTTACTAGGTAATGGTTCCTTTCTGTGATCTTTAGCTTGTCATTTTTTTCTGCAATGGCTAGTTCAATTTTTGTAACAACTAAAAAAATTCTGTCACAATTAGCCCTCCTAAGTACTGATCTTCATAGTTCTGCCTCTCTGGACAGCCTATCATCTGTCCTTAATCTCCTTTGAAGGCCAACTGATTGAAGCATCTCAGGAGTCCAGCACCACCCCTTCCCTGTTGAAATTTGTACTTGTAACTTCCTTAAAATTATGTTTTTTATATAAGAGTTGCGTCATGAGATTCCGAAGACTGGAAATCCCTGTCAAGGTTAGACACAATGCATAGGAGCAACCTGCCTTGTTTGCCTTTGTTAGTCGGTTCCTGGCTTTGCCATTCACCAAGTTTCTCTTCCTTAAACCTTGTTTCCTGAAATATGTATGATCTGATAACAGAAACTTAAATTTGTAATGAGGTATTTCATTTATACAGAATGAAAAATTAATGATGGAACATCAAGAGAAAGTCAACAGACTTCAAAGGCGACTAAGCCAGGCAGAAGAGAGGGCAACCACAGCATCTCAACAGGTATCTAGAAATAAATCAGATCAGCACCCTTATTACAGCTGCATAACCAAAAATCTTTAATCATAATAATTTTATTATTTATATGCCACCCATCTGACTGGTTTGCCCCAGCGACTCTGGGCAGTTCTCAACAAAATATTTAAAACACAATAAAATATCAACCATTAAAAACTTCCCTATACAGGGCTGCCTTCAGATGTCTTCTAAAAGTCAGATAGTTGTTTATCTCCTTGACATCTGATGGGTAGATGTTCCTCAGGGCGGGCACCACTACCGAAAAGGCTCTTTGCCTGGTTCCCTGTAACTTTACTTCTCACAGTGAGGGAACCGCCCGCGGGCCCTCGGAGCTGGACCTCAGTGTCTGGGCTGAACGATGGGGGTGGAGATGCTCCTTCAGGTATAATGGGCCGAGGCAGCTTAGGGTTTTAGAGGTCAGCACCAACACTTTGAACTGGGCAGCCTTCAAACTGGATCATTTAATGAAGAGCCACTGGCGCCGACTCCATGGGGCCTGAGGGGGCTCGAGCCCCCTCAATAATTTGTTTGGGGGGGCTCAGCCCCCCCAATAATCTCAGGCGCCCCTCCAGCAGAGCGCCGCCGCCGTCCCCCGCCTCCTCCCCACCTGCTCCCTCTCCAGCCAGCCAGCCAGCCGCGCGCCCTAGCCGGAGAGCCCCGCGAGATTAGGGAATCCCCGGGCGGGGGCTCCTGCCTCGCTGCTTCGCGAGAACAGGGGAATCCCAACCGGCCACGCCTCCCAGCCAGCCAATCGGCTGGCTGGGGGGCGTGGCTTGCCCTATTTAGGGCCGGAGCAGAGGGGGCTCGCCCTCTCTTCTCCGGCTAGCCCCCACGTTTCCCAGCTGATCCTGTCGTCGTTGGTGCCTTTTTCCTTCTATCACGTGGAGCTTAAGCGCAGCAGGCGCTGATCCTTCCGGGCAAAGCTGCAGCTGCTGTTTGCATTTTGAGCTGAAATCACTAAAGGAAATTTAATTCCTTCTGGAGTCCGAGCTCCACTTCAACTGCTAGCTTTCTGGGGCTGAAATCACTTGCAGCGCAGCTTCAGTTGCAAGCTTTCCCGGGCGGAAATCACTCGCAGCACAGGGGTGGGCTTTATTCTCATAGGTCCTTTTGTCTGAAAGTGGCTGCTTGGAATAGTTCAGCGCAGCTTTTCTCCACATCGGCTTAAGAGAGGTAAAGCCGACAGTAGCAGCTGCATCGTTGCCGGGTGAGACGCGTCCTTGTATTGTGGTATTGTGCACTGGCTGCCTCTGCGCCAAGGATCACACGTGAGTAGAAAAATCTGGGAGAGTCCAGGGGATCCTTTAGCAGCACGCCGGCTGTGAGAAGGGGCGGCGGGGTTGCTTAGTAACGATCTCTTCCTGATAGCCCTTTAAGGAGCCACGTGACCAGGGGGACGGCCGCCATCTTAATAGGGGCAATTTTTGTGGGAATATTCCTTTAAATCAGTACAGGTCTTCGACTTGAAGCATTGAAAAGGGGAGTGAGGTGTGTGCCTGGTGTGTATTGTGTAGTGTGATTTGATTTGCCGGCTCCCACAGGGTGCTGTGGGGGGGGAGCTTTTCTTCAGTGCGCCCGGGTTGAGGCTTATTGTTTCAGACACAGAGGCAGGACGCTGGCAGCCAGGAACAGGAAGTTGATAGCTGTGTTGCTTGGTAACCAGGAAGTTGCGGTCGCCATTTTGAGCTAACCACGTGGTTTGGCCCGGCGGCCATTTTAGGTGAGGCACTCTGTTGTGGGAATTGGATACTCAGTGCTCAGTGTGAGTGCTTCTGCTGTTTATTTCTCTAAAGCTAAGCACAGGAGGCCGATTTTCATAACCTTTAGGCTTTATAAGTGACAATATAGCTCAATTGGTGGATTGGAAGAGAACAAGTTATTTAAGTTAAGCATTTTAAGAGCTCATAGAGGTTTGACTCTGAGTGTTATTATATTAAAGCGCTTTAATTAGGGCTTTAGCGCTCCAAGGATATATATGCAACCCTGAAATATAATAAATTTGATTGCTTTAATAAGTGCTTGCAGTAGTCAACTTATTGCTTGATTCCAGTTGTATTTAAACTTATCGAGTGTGGATTCATTTTGGTAATTTAATTCATTTGGTTGGAACTTTAAATTCATTTTGGTTGACTAAGAGAAAGGGAAGATCAATTGCTGCTGGATTCTGATTGTATATCAATTTAATTTAATTGGTGATTAGATTCATTTGGTTGATTTAAGTCCTTTGGTTAGTTAATTACCTCATTGCCTTAGTGTGTTGTTAAGAAACAGTATTTATTATTGCAGGCCAATTTAATTACTTAATTCCGTTTAAATTAATTGGAAGTTGGTTCATTAGGCCAACTCATTTTATTTAGTGGTTACTTTAAATTTATTTGCTTGATCAGGAGCAAGGGCAGTTACTGCCCCCTGCCTACAGTACCCACCCCTTCTGTTTAAAAAACAGTTGAACGCATTATATATATATATAAATAAAATAATAATAATAATATTCAAAATAAGATAAAATAAATTTTGCTAGTTGGATTTAATTTCAGAAGGAATCAAGGGATTTAAGTGCATAAGTGATTTAATTGCTGGGGATTTTAATTGCATAAGGTTCTGCATAAGGTAGAGGCCATATAGATTATTGCAATTAATTCACTTTCGTGGTTCTTATTGGCGGAATTTGTCCTGCTTTGCCTCAGTGCCGAGTAGAGTGGAGGTTTGGGACTGCAATTTGAATGCTGTAAATAACTCTACGTGAATTTTGCTGAGGGGGCACAGTGCCTGGTTTAGCGGTGATTCTTGGCACTGGCTACTAAGCCTCTCATTCCTCCCTCTAGCTAAAAAATTATAGCCTGCAAGCAAATAAGGGTTCTTACACTGGGAATTTGTTGCCTTAATTAACAAATAAAGGTTCTCTTTCACTAGGAATTTGTTGCTTCATTAATTGATTTGGGGAAATTTTAAGTAGAGCCTTTTGGATAGAAACACAATTCTAGATATAGTTAGAGAACTAATAATAGCATATTCATTAATAATAATAATAATAATAATAATAATAATAATAATAATAATCTGGGCCTGAGCTAGCGTTAACGGGATTTGAGTCACAGCTACCGGGGTACGTTTTATTGGAATAGGCGCTGTTTAATCCTAAAGAGTAAGGTTACAGCTAAGTCAGGGCGAGATTGACTCAGCTGTCACAGCCAGCAATTTTAATTTTAAGTGGAACCTTACCCAGTGCTGACAATTCTGAGCTGGCTTGGCCGGTGCCACAGTTTAGGAACAGTGGGTCAGTGTAGATAATACTGAGCTTGGCCATCCAGCCTAGCCAGCTTCTACGTTGTGGCCGTCCCCGTCCCCTATATTTTATTCGTTTACTTTAGTCTCAGTGTATTGTGAATTAAGTTTGCAATGGATAAATTTGTAACCAAAAAGGCACGCTTGGAAGTTGATGATACTGTAAGTCAACCTCCGACAATAATTGTGTCGTCAATTGCTGCGTTGTCTTCATCCGAGAACCGTTCACAGCCGAAACCTGGACAATCCGGTAAGGGAAGATCATTTCAGAAGTCTTGGTTGATCAAATATACATGGCTAGAATATGAAGAATGTACCAAAAAAGTTTTTTGCAAAACCTGCAAAGAGGCAGATGCTAAAAATCTATTACAATTTTCTTCAAAAAAAGAAGATGCATTTATTTCCATAGGGTTTTCTAACTGGAAAAAGGCTTTGGAAAAATTCCGTCTTCATGAAAATACGTTTACGCATAAAGAAGGTGTTCTGAAACTAAATTCCATCACTAACCGAAGTGTGGCCTCCCAATTGAATGAACAGTTACATAGTGATATGAAGAAAGGCCGTTTAGCTCTTGAGACAATTTTTACTACCGTGCTATTTTTATGCCGACAAGGACTAGCAATTAGAGGGCACGAAGATGTAAACTCAAATTTTTTTCAATTGTTGGAACTCCGAAAGAATGACGTACCTGAGTTAAAAGATTGGTTTGGGCGTTCTGGGTATAAGTGGACGTCCCACGATATTCAAAACGAGATCATTGATCTACTAGGAAAGTCTGTGTTGAGAAAAGTATTGGCTTCAATCAAGAAGACTGAACATTTTTCTATTATTGTTGACGAAACAAGTGATTCTTCGCTTCACGAACAAGTGTCATTTTGTATTCGTACTGTCGATGATGATTCCTTAATTATCAACGAAGACTTTATTGGCTTATACGAGACCCCCAACACTGAATCACAAACTCTGTTTAGTATTTTAAAAGACGTATTTGCTCGTTTTGATTTGTCAATGGATAACTTAAGAGGACAGTGCTATGATGGTGCCTCGAATATGAGAGGCAAGTTCAAAGGACTTAAAAAGTTAGTTTTGGATATACAACCAAAAGCACGTTATGTGCACTGCACTGCTCACAGTTTAAACTTGGCAGTTGTAGACAGTCTCCGCCATCTTACGTCTATGAGGGATATTATGGCCTTAGCCAAGGACTTAATAAACACCGTAAGGGAATCCAACAAAAGGATGGAACTTTTCAGAAGCATACGCTGTGATAGGGCCAACGGCCAAGCTGGTCTACGACCCCTTTGCCCGACTCGATGGACTATGCGAGCTTCTAGTATCTTGAGAGTATTGAAAAACTTTGAAGAACTTCTAGAGTTTTTTGAAACATTTTCTGCAGAGGACAAAACAGAGGCAGGTTATAAATGTGCAGGCTACCTTGAGTCAATGTTACAATTCAAAACTTATTTCTTTTTACGTCTTTATTGCCATGCAATGAACCCAGTAGAGGATGTCAATGAAAAAATTCAATGCCCTCATCTAAGTGTTTCTGATCTGGAAAAAATATATGAGGGCTTGATTTGTATATTGAATGGAAGGCGTGATAGTTTTGAAGACTTTTGGGAATTGTGTTTAAAAGAAAAACCTTCACAAGTTGATGATCCTTCGCTTCCTCGGAATCGACGTATACCAAAGAAGTATGAAAACAACGAAGCCAGCTCACCGCACACTTTCAAAACCCCAAAGGAATACTACAAAGCTATTTACATTGAAGTTTGTGAAACGGTGCAATCTTGCATTACTGAGCGGTTTGCATCGACTGGATTCACACAGGTCATTGCAGTTGAACAAGAGTGCTTGCTTTTAGTAAACAGAGGTGAAACAAATTTTGAAAAATCAACTGAGTTTTTCAAAAATGACCTGGACATTGAGAGACTGCGCTTACACTTGAATATGTTAGCCGATATCGCTAATAAAAAACAACTGGTCTTAAAAAACATGCGTGATGTGAGAAAGTACATTACACAAGAGCCTGCAATTGGAGAAATGTTATGTGAAGTAGTGAAGTGCATTAAGCTTCTCCAAGTAGTTCCAATCACGACAGCAACAGCAGAACGGTCATTTAGCGCCCTTAGACGTCTGAAGTCATATCTCCGATCAACAATGGGACAGAAGCGATTGAACAACTTGGCTGTTCTTCAAGCCCATCGAGATGTTTTGGATGAATTGGATATCCGACCAGTCATCAACGACTTCATATTCAGTAATCCTGTCAGACGGTCGACATTTGCACCTTTCTAAAGACACTCTAGACACTTGGTTCTAAAGACCCAATTAAAGCCCGTTATTTACATACAGTATTACAGTATTTACATACAGTATTACGCATACTGTATTAACTTTATTAACTGTATTAAAGCATTAACTTTGAGATATTATTTTTATTTAATGAACCCTCAGCCTTATTCAAAGTAAGCTTAAATTAGCTATTTCACTTATTAATCAAAGTGCTATTACTGTGTGACAGCAATATTTTATGTTTTATTCTTTTAATGATAGTTTAGGATTTATTTAAATATCATTTCAGTCTTTTCAGAGCTATATATTCACTGCTCTGTAATAGTCTATAAGCATAATTGTTACTGTAAATTAAATTAGCTTTTTACGAAAATACCGTGCGTGTTTATGTTTTGTTTCTTTTTTCAAAGCCAAAAGGTGTTTCAGGCTTGTCGAGTTTCCCGGAGTGTGGAGTTATAGAGAGTCGAGTTTTCGGGGTTCTAATGTTGATCATATGACTCTAAAATACTTTAAAAAAACTTTAAAACTCACTAATTTTCATCTAAAATTTAGAAAACTTCCCGGGGCAGGACCCCGGTATGGGCCCCCCCAATATTTTTTATAAGTCGGCGCCCCTGTGAAGAGCTGAATCAGAGTCTTAACCAAATTAGTGTTTCAGTTTTCTCTGTTGGGATGAAAGTCAAAATATCTCCATGGAAGAAAGTTCAGCTGTACGTGGGGACAGGATGGGAAGTTATTGGTTTGTTCTTATTTGTATTATGCATTTTGTGCTTTTCTCTTTTATGTGGTGATTTTTATCCCAAGATCCATGAAGTGTGGTATGCAACTCTTAAAATTGGTAACTGTGCAATTCCTCTATGTATTCATAATGAAGGTGGCTTTCACTCGATAAACTATTCAGAAAAAAACTTAGGAATCATTTGAATATATATATATATATATATATATATATATATATATACACACACACACATACACACACACCTTAAGTATATTGTAGAAGCAGAATAAAATAATTCCCTCACTTTATCTGTACTTCAGCTTGCATTATAATCCAATTAGTTTAAAGATTCCTACTGAAGAAACAAATTATTGTTTTGTTTTCTTTTAATTACAGCTCAGTGCAATTACAATGCAGAGGAAAAAGGCTGCCTCCTTGATAGAGTTGGAAAATACTTGCAAGTAATATATTGTTCTTCCATGCAACATGTAAGTTGAGGCTGCTGAAGAGCAGCATTAGGACATATCACGCATAGAGTGACTTCTATAAAAATGTGCATCACTGTTACCCGAGAAGAGAATCACTGTGGCTTCTTCACGATAAACATTAAGCGGGTAACTGCAAATACATATTGAAGTGAATTAAAGCTAGATGGAAAGGTGGATTCCCTTATATAACATGTTTTGTTTTATGGTAGAAAACTTTGCCACAAAGTTTGAAATACACAATTGCTGAATTTTAAGGTTTTTTACAACTGACAGTACCTAATGTTGTGTTAATAAACTCAGCATTTTAAAACTATTTTTTCCCATGTAAGGTGTTGAATTTGAAAACAAATTGGCCTTTGTAAAATTGCTATTTTATTTGTTTTTTTACTTTATTTATTCCTTAGATGTTAATTGACACTAGTAAGACTACTCTTTTCTGGTTCCCCAAATTCTTGTGGATATACAAACAGTTCCTATTGCAGATGAATACTTCAAAGTTGTTATTTACAGGATTCAGAATACTATTGCATTTCCATGTTGTATAATGTAGGAACTACCAAAGAATCAAAAGGGCTTTTAGCATTATGGCTTGAGACATCTGTTTCCAATGCACACACATCTGAGTAACTAGGCTGGGAATTAGCCTTTCAGAAATGAGTGAATGGGAAGGAATTTAGCATCATGACAGGGAAACTTTGGCCTTCTGCAACCCTGGGTTCTATTTCTGCTGGAGTGCAGGCTGTTATCTGATAGAGCTGCCTCAGAAAACTGGCACCTTAGCCAAATTGGCAAGAGCTTGCAAGTGCAGCACAAGACTTTGGGTCTATATAGTGGAGTACCATGGTGGGTACTTACAGGAGGGGAAAAGAATGGCTAAATTTCACAATTTCATTGAGAAAGAAAGCTTCTTACAATACAATAATAGGGGAGAGATTGCCTTGTAAAATGTATGGAGTAAGCATGAGTCACTGAAGTGAGAGTAGGAAGGAATGTGAGACAAGAGAGCAAAGAGGTGGCAGCGAGCCAAGGCCAGCTTCACTGAGATGGGTTGGAGAAAAAAGAACTATAGGAAGACTGCAATGAGCTGAAAGACAAGGAATGAGATGAGTTATTGTTCATCCTTAGTCTACTGAGATGAACAGAGAAGGGGGAATCCTCAGTATAAGATTAGATCCAAGAGCAAAGAGAAAATCCAGACTCCTCGCATTTCCACCAAGTAGGGATGGAAAGTGATGGGCCACCTTGGCACCAGTTGCAAAAGTAAGTCTAGCCGAAAAGCTTTTCTGCTTCTGGAATCTTGTGGAAGTAGCAGCATAGATGTCAAATCATAACACTTGACGTGTATTGCAAAATGTACAGCATTTATTCACATACAGACAAAGGCACAATTCTACTAAATATTTTAACAAAAAAATACAGCCATCTTCAACTAGGTCTTTATAAATACTTCAAAAAGGGAGGAAAATAAATACAGGATTGGGCCATGTAATATAAAATAGTCATCTCTACATATACTTTATTTCTGATTCTATCTTTTTTTGTCATCATGCACCTGTTTTCAAATTTGAGCAAAATGGACACCAAAGCTAGGCACATAGTGAAAAATCCTCTGTACAGGGTTTTACAAATGTAGCAATGAAAGTTTTTAAAAGTTTTTTTAAATAATATTTGTACACATGAGACATGTATAACGTTCCATTCATTTAGGGAGTGTGTGTGTGTGTGTCCATCCCCAAAACCTAATAGATAGCATTCCAGGTCATTACAGAAGGGTTTATTAAGCCTACATTTCAATGTAGTACACCAATCAAAATCAAGAAATGTCTTGGGCATTCTGCATAAAGAAAAAGGTGACACCTAACAAGAAATAACAGCTGTTTCCATATTAACAAAATGAATGCAGTAGTAGGTAAGGATTACTGCTTTATTTTATTTTTATTTTACTGAGTGCTTAGAGTAGCATGGAACTTGTACAGTTGGTCATACTGATGTTTTCCCATATTTCTGCAGCTATGGGGGAAAGCACAATTTATTTTTCTCTTTTGTTTTTCTTAATTTTTGGTTCAGCATTATTCAAAATCAGAAAGCTTATTAACCTAAACATGGTGGGGAGCAAAACAGGTAAGGCATTGTTCTGCACAAATGCTATCATTCCTAATAGTGCAAATGTTATGATATTTCTTTCAAAATAAGTCATAACATTGAATAATGTTTACTTATAATCAAATTTATTTTATTCCTTCTATGGCTTGATGAACAACAACACCCTTACAGGGCAGGCTAACTGATAATATTTCACTCAACCCTCACCCAAAACACTTACTGTATTGAAAAGTAAATTAATCATGTCCCTCTTTTCCCATATTTTAACAAGAACATGTCTGCTTTTAAAGCAGCAAACCTGGTCAACATACCTATAAGATATGAGTAGTTTAATCAGAAGCAATAAAGCCTTATAAAACTACATCTTTCATATCACTATTTTTTCATTTCCAGTATCCTAATCTGTTGTCACTATCTTGATCATGTTAAGAATCAAGGCCTCAGTGTCTTAATCTTATTCTGATCCAAAGCTAGGCATGGAGTACACTGAGAATAGAGGTGTGCAGGAGGGACTTGTTCTATTTACTTCACTTCTGGAGAATTCCTCTGGTTAAGCACTTGCAATAGCCCCTACCTGTGTGAAGTTCTATGCATGCGCCAAAACTCCAGCGTGCAAACAGCAGCTGGCTCTTACATTAAGGCTCACTTCAGGTGCGCCTCCAAACATTTGTTTGTAAAATCATGTACAAACCACAAAGTTGCACATTTCCCTTCCCTCCCACACATGGATCCCCTTTCAGCTACCTGTTTAAGCACAAACCAGTTTGCTTTAACATCTGAAATATGCCCTCCAAACTAGATTTGGAAGCCCCACTTGCAAGTGTGGTTTCTGATTCTAGTACAAGCAATATTGTAAATATGGGCAGTGCCAAACAAGAAGCTGAGAGGAGCCAAGAGTAAATGGAGATGATGTAAGCCCACAACTAATTTCTAAATCTTAAAGAGTTTATTTGTTTTAGTTTATTTTAGGATTATGACCTCTGTTCCAGAAGCAAATAGGAATGATTTCTGAGGGCTGGTTCCCAAAATACATCATGCAAACTCCTACTAAATATATCTGATTCACAGGTACACACATTACATTTTTCCAAGTGGAGAAGGCCAGGGCTGCTTGCATGTAAGGAACATGTACTGTGTCAACCTCCCCAAGCAGTTTTTTGATCATTCAGTGACTTGCATAGCAAGATGGAACAGCAGCAATCCAGTTCTCTGTTGAAACCCCTGGAAGACTCAAGTCAAATTGCAAGGCTTCAACATTTCTTTCATAGTTGTAAACCCACTTCTTGCAAGTGAAGTAGCTAAATACCTCTGCTGATGGACTGGGGGGAGGGCTGTCCATTTTTATTTTTAAAAAAACACCTACAGCTGCTTAAACTTTCTTATAACTAGGTTATGTCTGATTTTACATCAAAGTTCAGTCCCCAAAGTTACTGCAGCCTAAAACTACGTTATGTGTATTATAGATGCACTCGCGATAGAGACACACACTCTATGGGTGCAAAAAAAAAGAAAAAAGACTCTGAACGATCTGTTCATCTTATTGCTGATGGCTTACTCTCATTAGTTATTGCAATTCTTAAAATGATGTAATCAGAACACAAGCCCCTCCATGGTCAAATCGAATCCTTATCATAAAATCATGTTGTTAAATTGGCTTGAATGTAAAGCGCTACTCACATCTTATTGCCTTTCCATTGTATTCAAAATATATATATATTTATTACATCCTTCTCTTTTTATTTAAAGTAACCCTTGTGTGTCAGAAAATTGCATATCCCAACACATACCATTAGTGCACATTGGGAAAGGCTGCTGACTAGTGCCTTTAGAAACATGGGCATATCTTCATAGCAAATTTTCAGCCTGTTTACCTGTCATGGCTTCTCCCCAAAAACCTGGGAATTGTGTGATGAGATGCTGAGAATGAGTTATTGAAAAATCTGTTGCCCATCAGAGAGTTATAATTCTCAGGGTGGGGTGGGGAGCAGACAAGGAAGGAGGGGAACCATGACAGCAAAAACTATATACTATTTGCAGTGTAGACGCACTGAGTCTTTCCCACTTGAATTGTCATCATATTTTGGATGGGCAGTGCCAGCAGAATATAGCAGGCTACAAATCTGCCTGCCTTCTCAGAACAAGATAAAAAGTACTTTAAGACATACTCTCCAAATTTGAGGAGCTGGGTAGTTTTCATACTCTTAGTCTGAGTTCCTTCAGAACAGCACTGTGCTGCTACTGTTTTCACAATTGGTCAGCTTGGTTCTATCCCTTCAGGTATCTTAGTAGTCATGGTAAATTCTTCTTACCTGCTTGATGGGCTTTTGTGAAAACTCTTCCGGGGTTCGTAAAGCTGCCAAAAAACCCACCACCACCCTGAATTCTAAAACAACAAAAATTGCAGACTACTAGGGCTTAGTCCTAGCACAGCATCACGAAAGTGACAATTTAGAGTGGACGATGCGGTGCAGGGTGATTATAACCACCATTGTAAATTATCCTTGTGTACTAACAGCTTGTGCTTTTCAGAGACAGAGGAAAATCCTCAGTGCTATCCACCTAAATCGGTTTCCCCATCTGAATCTACCCCCCATTTATTTCATCTTTTAATTTGTATTCATCTTATTGAGCAATTGGCATAGCAAGGTCATCTTCTCAGGTGATTTCTTCAGGAAAGTTGCAAATAAAGAAGGTTGTAATCTCACGGACATGACGGGTGGAGGACAAACTCTTAGTCAAGTGCACGTAAACATATTTCTACAGCCCGGAAAAAACAGGCTCACTGTTGGCTTATATTGTAGCCATGTGTAAGGACCCCCCTTCCTTGTCACACCAATAAATAATGCAGAGTGGATAATTTTTCCAGGCTGGGGCTTCACTGACTCCAGTCCTGCTATTGTGTCTCACTCTCTAGTCAGGAGGCAAGGATGCTTCTCCTAATGATGTCTGTCCTCCTAGGAATAGTGCTATTTGAACTGAGCCTTTGTTGCCTGCATTTCTTCTCAGCCATCTCAGTTTCTGAATCGCTCATCTCAGCATCAGGGGCGTACCCGTCATTCTCGCTGTCCACCTTTAGGTTGCTTTTGGCCCTATCTTTAGGGGAAACTCGACCCAGGCCCGAGTAAGGATAGTTAGAGTTTTGGCGGCACATCTCTTCTTGCCCTTCTCCCTGCTGTTGTCTTTCTCCTTTCTTTGGAATTCGAAATCCTCCCCAGTTTTTCACAGGGCTTCTGGGTGTCGTAGGCACTTTAACCGGAGTTGGATTATAGTTTATTTTGAAAAAAGATCCATTGCATTTAGGCACTATATCCCTCCGGGTTCCGGGCGCTGACCTGCCACTCGGGTGGTTCACAGCCCTTTTGTTTTCTAACTGCCTCTGAGACAGTTCGTTGGATCTCAAGGGTTTGTGGTTGTGTTTAGAAGGTTTCTCTTTCAGTCCTACCTTCATCACATCACAATGGGAATGATTGTCTCTTCTCTTCCTGTGGTCTGCTATAACAACTCCATTCTTCTGTTGTGCTGATCCAATTTGTGCTTCTGCAAAGGTCTTTTCAAAACTGAAAAAGCTACTGGGAGTTGCAAAGCCTTCCCTTTGGCTGGGCTGCTTGAGTAAAGATTTGTCATCGTGCCCAGAGCTCCTCCTCATCCGCTCTCTCTTCTGTGTTTTTTTCAAAGAGTGACTCAATGACATGCCCATTTGCTTTCTGAAGAAAGCTGAGTGCCATTTCAAATCCTCTATCTGAGGTGCATCTGGGCCCAGTGGTGTACTGTTGAAGAGCATTATATTTTCCATAGAGGAGGAGGAGGAAGGCATGCCTGGAAAGACAAAGACAAATGGGTTAATGTTTATCTGAAGCAGCTTTCAAGCATTTTTGATTGTCAGTTGATTGCCTGACATTTACTTCTCCAGATCCCAACTCAGGGAAACTATTCAGCTTAGCCAGATAAGATACAATCAGGCATGTTGGGATACGCTACTCTCAGCCATCCTAACAAAAAATCATAAGAAATTTTGGAAGGCTGTAGCAGACTCCCCACAGACACAGGATGATTCGCTGACATTGATTCCATCTTTGTCATGGGTAGAGTATTTCAAGGCGGTTTTCTTCAATGACTCTATTCCACCTGACAGTCAGGACCATGCCATTTTTACTTTCACAGATGAGTGGCCCCCTGTCTCTATTACCGAAGTTACAAGTTTAATTGATCAGATGAAAGCAGGAAAGGCTGCCGGCTCTGATGCTATTCCATCTGAACTGATCAAAGCCAAGTCAGAGTGGTGGGCTCCGATACTAGCGGATCTATTCACTGTGATAGATAGATCTGGTATCATGCCTAACTCATGGCAGCAATCTAGAATTATCCCAATCTTTAAAAAGGGTGACAAAAAGCTGCCACCCAACTATCGGCCAATAAGTCTATTGTCAAACATCGGGAAATTGTACACTAAACATCTGCTAAATAAACTAACTACTTGGCTTGATGAAAATAACATCATAGGTCTGGAGCAGGCAGGGTTTAGGCAAGGGAAATCCACTTTACACAACTGCATGGTGTTATCTCACTTAGCCGCTACGTACACACGGCTTCATAAAGAATGTCTTTATGTGGCCTTCCTAGATAACAAGGCTGCTTTTGACACTGTTGACGGGGCTGTTATGGACCAAATTGGAGACAATGGGCCTAGAACCTAGATTACTATACTTGATCAAAAAGCTTTATACAAAGAACACCTGTCGTATAAGAACACCACCAGGGAATGTAATGACAGATCCCGTCATTATAAACCGAGGAGTAAAGCAGGGCTCCCTCTTTTTTCAGTCTTTTTCTTTTTAAAAAAATATTTTTTATTAAGGATTTTCTTGTTTTACAGAAGTGTAGTGCCTCGTATTTTTTTTCTTCTTCCATGTAACATTTTTACAAATCCGTTTCATTTGTTGAGGCATTAGGGGGAGAAGAAAAAAGAAAGGGGGGGTGGAGAGAGGGAAGGTGGATGGGGGTGGGGTCGGGTGGCGGTGTTTCTATTATGTTTAATGTATGTAGAGTTTGGTGTCAGCGTTGCTTGTGTTGTTCACTTGTGTTCCTTTGGTGGTGAGAGAGGTTGGGGTTGGCCTAGGGTGTGATTGTTTGCTTGTGATTGGCTGTGGTGATCTTTGTTTTCGTGTGTGAGTGAGGTGTGTGTGTGTTTTGGATCAGGTTAGCCATATTGATAGTTTGCCTATTTGTGTTTTCCATGCTTTGAGCATGGTCTGTGTGTACCTGTTAAGTGTTGTGGGAATTTTCTTTAGTTTGTTTGGGAGGAGTGGGTATGTTGTGGTGCAGGTGTTTTCAATTGTGTCCCTCTCTAGGTGTACCCATTGTTTTGTCTCATCTTCTAGTATATATGGGATTATATGGTGTATTTGGTTGGCATTGTAATATGCTTCTATGTTGGGGATTCCCCATCCTCCTTCTGAGGTGGGGAGGTGCAGGTATTTGGGGCTTATTCTTGGTTTTTTATGTGAGAAGATGAAAGAGTGTAGTTTTCTCTGCCAACTGCGAAGTTGGGTTGAGGGGATCCAGGTTGTTTTCAGTCTTTTTCTTAACCACCTTACTTCGTCATTAAAACAGGTAGATGCCCATAGCCGAAAACTCAACGCATCAAGCATTCCCATCCTCCTATACGCAGATGACATGATTTTGCTTTCACGGACAAGAATTGGCATAAGACTATTGTTAAATTCCTGTATTGACCATCTGTCCAGAATGAAACTGTGCATGAACTTTGATAAAAGCAAAATAACGGTTTTTGGGAATTCACACAAGAGCTATAGCTGGGTATTTGGTGGAAAAACCATCCACTAGGTATTTGAATTTAACATAAAGGTACAGCAACTTGGACTGTCAATGGAACTTTTGTGATCGATGCCCCCATCATCTGTCAAGGCTATAATAAAAACTAGGTTGTGGGAGATTGAACACCAGGAACTAACAGCAGCAGCAGAGAAAACTTGTTCCCCTCTTTACTTTCAACTTTCTTGGGCATATGAAATTAATCACAATTATATTGAATTTCTGCTTATCCCTCAAGAAAGAATGGCATTTTTGCTGGCCAGGTTTAATTCAAATCCATCAAATCTCCTTTGGGGAAGGTTCTTGGGAGTGGTGGAAGGAGAAAGAATTTGCCCATGTAAAGACCACGTGCTGGAAACTCTTACTCATATGGTTCTTAAATGTAAACTATATGCTGATCTCCACCAGCAGTTTCTAGATCAACTCTGCATCCCCAAATGGAAACTAGAGTTGGAGGTCATACATTTTCTATTACTGGGGAATGATCAGGAGCTCACCAAGTTAGTGGCTAAGTATCTTTATTTGGTTTTTTTGTTGCAGAAACACATTGCAGATATCTGATCTCCCTGGAGACCTAGAAATGTAACGTTAGACTGTTTTGCCTCTTTTCATTTGACAAATGTTCTGTGACATTGGGGAGGTGGTAATTCTGTATTGATTTCCTATGGATGTTTGTATGTGATGCCAATAAAAGGTTTGATGATGATAATTTTTGAGCTTCTTAGCCAAGAATGTCCTTTAGGTAGATCCAGACTTAAGTAATGTACTCGGTTGCCAGTGAAATCAATGGGCCTTTAAGTCATGACTAAAGTGTCACAATTATTTCAATAGTACTTAGGTTCAATTTGCTAGTCTTGATCCAACCTGCTGTCTCTACTTTTTCCATGTTTTTTTAAAAGGGTTTTTTCTAAACAGCCAAAACATGGAGTACCAGTTTCACAACACTGAACATGTGGCAGTAAGCTATCTGTGTCAAACATTTTTTTAATTAATGGCAAGATTTTAATAGGGCTTTACTGCTCTGAAAAAGCCCACTTCTTCCTGATTAAATACATGTCCCTTTATATCAGAGGCTGACTTCTCTATTTCTGCTTAGTTACATGGGGCAATAATTGTAGATTTTTAATAAATATCACTAGAATAACTAAAAATTAAGGCAAGATGTTGCTTGCATTTGTGTGGATATATAGTGTGTCAGAATATTGGTGAGAGAGTCAAACAGGAACAAATAAGCAGTACTGGAATAGACAGTAATATTTTTATACTTGTCCCAGGAGACCAGATTCAGTGAAAGGTAGGTGTACTTAGATCACATTTAAATCAAAGATGCATCACTAGTGTGGTTACTTGAATGTAACTTCCACTGAAATAAACCGGATTTCTGAGGGTCATAGCCCTATCAGCATTTCATTGATTTCAGTTGGGTAGGGATAACATTGTGCTTAACCCTCCCACTGAAATCTACAGGACATTCCAGTGCTGAACTCCCAAATATACTATGTTCATCACATGGAAGTTCCAGTGAAATCAATAGGACACTTTGCATGTTTGGAAACAAATTAATACTGAAATGTCCAAATCTGTGAGTACACTTTGCTAAATCTCAAATTTTGTATGTTCATTGGTCGTTTAATTAGGTAACATAAGCATAGGGAACTACAAACATCAGAGTTTGATCTCATTTTGCTTTGTCCCCAGATTTTAACAAAAACACACTTGCCCTGAGAATAGGTGCTTTAAAGCTTACAGTTCACCAAAGTGAACACATCCCCGTTGGCCATAGGTGGCAACCCAACAGAGGCCCAGCTTTGTTGCCTGCCTTAGGAATGCAAGAACAAGGGGACTGGGGAAGGAATTTGTCAAGCCACAACAGAAAATGAAGTGGCAAACTGGCCACTTCATTATGTTACTGTACTTGCTGCACTAGCAGCTAGATCATATTGCACCAAACCAGAAAACTCCTCAGGGTTGGGTTATGTTAGCAGCCATGTTAGCATAACTTCACAAAACGTTAAGCCAGGGTTGCATGGATGTTGCAATAATCCTACAGATTAAAAACACCGACATCCAATGCTTTAACACTGGATTTTAAGGCGGTGAAACTGGTGCTGCTGATTAATGATTGAAATGGGAAGGTCATTCAGCTTCAGCAGTTTCTTGCTCAATGGGTACTAGCATCTTTGAAGAATATATAGTTACAAGTCAGCTAGCTATTTCTTTTGGGTTCATGCTTTTAAAGCACTTTCTGACTGGCAAGCCACATTAAAGAAAGGTCGTTGTTCCACTTAGTTTCTGACTGTCTCCAAAGCTATTTGCTTGTCAGAGTAAGACACTTAGGTTTAAAGAATGTGATAAAAAGGCAGACTTTTCTAGCTCAATTCATTTTTAACATAATAGACTCATGGAGCTCTGTTCTCCTGGCAGTATTTTCCTCCTTGAACATTTGATAAATTTCAATTGTGGTTGAAGAGAGTCAAGTTGTCAACCATTTGTAAAAGAAAGTTAAGTGTAGCAACTAGGATGCATTGTTCATCTTATGACATTCATGCCCCTGATGTTATAAAGAAGGAATAAAAATATGTTCCATATGAATACAAGCAGGGAGAACGATACTCCTGGTTTCATAATCCAGACCAGAAAGTAAATCTATTGCACATAACGGAACAGCAAAAATATATATTTTGTCAAAACAATACTGATTTTAATTAAAATTAATAATCAGTTTTGCACAATGAGATAATTTAGAATTTGGAACATTGCCTTCATTGTCAGCTGTGGGTAGGAGAACACAAGGGCTTATGTAACCCTTTTCTCATGCTCCCCTGCATCTTAGTTGCAAACCATCAACAAAAAAACCTAAACATGTAAATGAAAAACACTGAATAGACCACTAAACCCACTGCACAAAAATGGAGTCAGTTTTCAAAGTAAGACAACATAAACAAGTATTAACTGTGCTTAAATTTTGTCTGTGGGGTGCTAATATACCATTGAAATTGCCACTCAATTTCCATACAAGGGAAAATAAATATGCTGTTAATAAATTGCTAGATTATTATAGATAGGAACAAAATCTAAATTGTTCACATGTACCCAGGTTAAGTGATTATGAATAATCCAATTTAGATGTAGGGCAAGCAAACATAAGAATTTTAATTAAGAAGCTGTTAAGAAAAGGAAATTTTGAGGAGTAGGGTCTAAGGAAACCTACATAGTGGCAGCTAAATAATGTTGGAGGAAAATAACTGCCAGGTAGGATTCAGACTTGCAGAAATATAAACATAAATAGCAAGTGATTTTATATTTATAAAAAACAACAACTTTTGAGTGGGACCTGTATACACTTCACTGATTGAATACTATGTTGAGAGGGTGAAGTACAGGTTGGTGGTGAAGTACAGGTTGGTGGGTGAGGAGTTATGAAACTGAATGCACCTGAAATGTAAAAACTGAAAGAGCAAACCTATTCAGGTTTGAGGAGGGAAAGCAGATAATCTCCATCTCAAAATATACAAAGAGCCAGCAAGTGGCAAGACACATACAGAGGCCTACTAGCAATGGTTTTTAATAGCTATCTACTATAGCAATCCACAAGTCCCTCAGTAAGTCAAAGAAATTATCAGAGTCTTTCAAATATTTAACATGTGGTTGGTGGTTTTTTCTCAGTGTGCAGGGTGCAAAGAGGGTTATAGAGAAATGCAAGCCAATACATTTCATTACAGTGCACAAAAACATTACAGCAATAATTTTCATTCCAGACCAGTATGCCAACACATTTGCCATGCCATACTCCAGCACAAAAAGACAAACGGAACTCACCTGAAGCTCTTTCATGCTCCACAAGATTTGTATAGAGATTGAATATCTGTTCCTGGACTTTGCAAACAGATCTTTTAATTTTTTCCCGTCGGGTCACCATATATGTGAGGTTTCGTACCTAAAAACACAATATGTAATATTTTGTAGATTCACGTAAGAGAAACATATTTTAAAGTTGATATTTGAATTTTAAAAACTTCCTAAAAAGAGGAGCTTTTCCATGCTAGAAGACATTTTGCAACCCAATCTGGCATGTGTACTGGGTTACTAGTGCTGAAGGAAAGGTATGTTACACCAGCAAAGAGGACCCCTTTTCTTTATTTCTACAGTGGTACCTCTGGATGCAAACGGGATCCGTTCCAGAGCCCCATATGCATCCTGAAGCGAACACAACCCGTGTTTGCGCGGGTCTCGATTCGCTGTTTCTTCGCATGCCATCATTTTGAGCGTCTGCACATGCACAAGCGGCGAAACCCGGAAATAACACGTTCCATTACTTCCGGGTCGCCGCAGAGCGCAACCCAAAAACGCTCAACCTGAAGCAACTTTAACCGAAGGTATGACTGTACTTCCCACATTAAGAACCTATGAAGAGGTCCTCCTCCAAGGGTCTTCTGATGGTTCCCTCACTGCGAAAAGTTACAGGGAACCAGGCAGAGGGCCTTCTTGGTAGTGGCACCCACCCTGTGGAATTGCCCTCCCTTCAGATGTCAAGGAGATAAAGAACTACATAACTTTTAGAGACACCTGAAGGCAGTCCTGTTTAGGGAAGTTTTTAATGTTTGATATTTTATTCTGTTTCAATATATGCTGTAGGCCGCCCAGAGTGGCTGGGGAAACCCAGTCAGATGAGAAGGGTATAAATAATAAAAATATTATGATAAGTACTTTCTTTTGTCTGTCCTTTTGTATTCTAACATTTGGCTTCATTGAATGTCCCTGAGTTCTAGTAGTATGAGAAGGGGGGGACGGGACGACTTCTTTACCACATTTTACACACCATGCATATTTTTATACACCTCTATCATGTCATCTCTAAACTAAGAAGTCTCAAATGTTGTAACTTTTCCTCCTAGTGGAGATGCTCCAGCACCCTCCTCTGCACTTTGGGTTGCTCTGTTCTAACTTTACAAGCCCTTATTGAGGTAATACAACCAAAACTGTACACAATATTCCATTGCACTACAGATTTGTATAATGACATATTGGTGGTTTTATTTTAAATTTCTTTCCTAATGATCACAAACATGGAATTTGCCTTTTTCCACTGCTCCTGTACACCGAGTCAACATCTTCACAGAGTTATCCACTACAGCCCCAAGGTCTCCTTCCTAGTCAATCACTGCCAGTTCAGACCCCAAGAGCACTTATGTGAAATTTAGAGGGTTTGTTCCAATGTACACCATGTTACACTTGCATCACATTTGCCATTTTACTGCCCATTAACTCAGTTTGGAGAGATTCTTTTAAAGCTCTTCACAAACCCTTTCGTTTTAAGAGATTCTGGAGCTAAGCACTGGAGTTGAGAACAAGTTCAGAATGGCCACATTGTTCAAAGCATCAATCAAAGGCAGGCAGCTTTCGGAACAGCTTCACATTCTCCCAGGGAGGTGTTCGTGCCACACTAAACTGAAAATCTCCAAGAATCTACATTACTTATCAAACAGAATAGATGAAAGTTTATTACTTTCTATCACAGCTACACACCCACTCCAGTGGCTTTTTGTGAGCACAGGAGCTCTATAATGCACAGAAAGCTGTTCTACCCACAGGGGGTTTTCCTACTCACTTTAATGAAGGGAAGACCCCTGCAACTACAAAGGGATGTGTTTATAAAGCGTTCACCATGTTGAGAGAACCTGGGAAGTCTACTCATGCAGAACAAACCTGGTTTCAGAGTCCATAGCAAGGCCCACAAATTTACTGTTTGCAACTGCTTCTCCCATCCTCACCTTGCAAGTCAGAAGCAGGCCTTGCAGCATAGGATCTGGGAAATAGCAAGCACAAAGGATGTAGAAGGAAATCCCTACCCATTGCCTGAACATGTCACAACACACCACTACGCTCAGAGAAGTTCCAGCAAAAGGAGGGGCAGAGGTGGAACTGCAGGTTCGCCTCTTCTCTAATCATTCTGAGAGGACCTTAGTGGGATGAGATCCAAGGCCACATGCATTGACCATTGTGCACCTTTCAGCTGCATTGAGCAGGATTTTTATGCCTGATCCGACAGCATTCAAACATCAGGATTGGTAAGGCAACTGAGGCAAAATCCATCTTTCAGACCTACCAAACAACACAGCAACTTACCCTCTCCAAATCCTGCCGGAGGTGGGTGAAAAGCTGTAGCCGCCTGAACAGAACATCCTGCTCCCGTTTGGCCAGATTGTCCTCTTCATCTTTCTTTGGGGTGATCAAAGGTTTGTTGAAGTTTGATTTCCGCTTCAACTTCCAGTACTGGTACATAAATTCTACAGAGTCCTCGGGAAGCTGCAGGGCCTTGGCCACTTCCGAGGCGTTGACAAAGGCATAGAACTCATCTTCCAGTTGCTGAAGCTTCTGCTTGCGAACGCTGACCCTGTGGGCCTCCTCCTGGTTTTGATCCATGCTGTCAAAAGGTTCTAGGTGAGCAGGAGGGGAACTGTCCTGTGCCCCGTTCTCATTTTCCTGGCTGGTGAATTCGCTGAGGTTTTCCTCATCTGACTTCTTGGTGGAGCTGTGCTTGGGGCAATAAGACTTGAACTTGACTTCATCATTGTCGGCCAGAATGGTCTTCATCTCCAAGCCACGGTCAAACGCACAAGTGACATGGAAGGCTGTGCGGCAGTTTTTCACTGAACACTGTAGATGTGGGGAGAGGAGGGGATGGAGGAACAGATCTTAAAACATTTACATTTTATATGTTTGTAGCTAACAGGTTGTGTAAAAACAATCATATGGTTTTGCAAGGCCTAAGTATCTTGTATTTCATTAGGAGCTCCCTTGAGCCCAACACAAGGTGGGATAGAAATATATTCATAGCGGCTCAAATCTCAACAACCACAAGTGGACTTCTGCTGAAGTAATAGCCATCTCCTGCCTCATCGTCACTGCAGTTGCTTGCACATCCCATTAAAAAAGCTATTTCTGCTGCTTGCTATCATATTTCAATCCTTGGCAAAGAAGCTCACATGTAGGCTGCATGTGGCCACACTTAATGGTCTGGGAGCACTTAATACTGCAGCATTATTGAAGCTCAGCAGGTGTGGACCCAATAAGTACCTGAACGGAGCACTACTGCAAGCCCCACATAAACTGCTCTGAGATTTCTAAAGGCAGAGCAGAATAACAAATAAAAGAAGCGCTTCAGAACTTCTTTCTGTGGGTCTCAAACAAGCAGCTTGTAGCAAAGCTCTACGAAGCAAATAGCTTATGTTTCAGGATGTGCTTCAATAGGCATTAACAGAGAGAGAAAAATCCCTTTACATGCTACCTCTCTTCTCCCCCTTCAGGGCTCTCCTCCAACTCCAATGAGGATGGAATAAATGAGTGTCACTGACATTTATGATGACAGGAAAATGCCAGACTTAACCCAAACGTATCTCACGTTGAGAAATATGTGTGCGGCAGAAGGATATTTATATAGTCTTTTTGTGAAAAGGAGCCAATTATCCTCCTCCTCAGTGTTTTCCTACTCAGGTTGACTCAGCAGCCAGATGTCATTTAAAAGTGCACAGCAGGGTTCAAACTGTAGAAGCTTCAGATAAATCTACTTGAATAAAGTCAACACTGAGGCACAATATGAAAGGCGGTGAGATGTACATTGCCCTCTGGCCTTCCCCAATAAACCTTCACTGACAAACAGGCCGACAGTGACCTAAGGGTGCACTGAACAGCTTCTCCATGCAGTAAAGCTGAATTTTAATTTGGGCTCTATGCTGCTGTCATTTCACATCTCTAGGTTAAAGAGTATGAGAAAGATTTCACAGCAGGGAAAGAAGTCTGCTTAATTTGGAGAGGATTGGGGGATGATATTCCATGTGCACAGCCTCCTGCCACCTTCTGAAATTATTGGAAACATTCCATAAGAGAAAGCATTGGGCCAACTACCTCTTTCCTTAAGCAAAGATGTTAAAGGAAATATATGCTGCAATTCCTTCATCTACACAAATATGGTTGTGTAAATCTACATTTAGCATTCAGTTGCACTAGTTGCCCATATGCTTCCATATGTTCAAAGTTCTTGTATTAATTTACAAGGCCTTTAACAACTTGGGTCCAGGTTATCTCAAAGACTGCCTTATCTCTTACGTTTCTGTTTTATAACTTTGGTCTTTGGGGGAGTCACTTGTCTCCCATGCACAGCTTATAACCACCAGGGTTTGTACATTCATTATTGTGTACCCAGTTTTATAGAATTCCTGTCCAGCTAAGGTCAGACAAGCCTGCCCCCCAAAACTTATTGTGCTTACTAAATACTATTTTTTATTCCAGCAGGCTTTTTAAATGAATTCTAATTTTACAGTTTTAATTCATTTTTAGTTTCCTTGCATAAAGTCTCCTGTACACTGCTTAGATTCAACTGTAATTAAGTGGTATATAAAGTGTCAAAATAAATAAGTAAATCCTTACTGCTGTGCAGCTATGCAGCGATTTCAATTCTCCTGTTCAAATGTACACATAAAAAAGACACACTGCCACCTCGATCCCAAAGGAAGCTGTCAACATGACTATTGCTAGGGTTGACAATGGCTAAAAGGATTTGTAATCATGTAACTACTTGGCTTTTAAGTGGTCACTCAACTGGAAACAATTAATTATAACAACATTTATATATAATGAAGCCATAACTTCAGTTTCCTAAAGTAAGAGGACAATTTCTCTTAAGCATGAAACTTCTTACAGTTTTGAACTATCTACCAGCTATGCATTGACAGGAATGGGAAGTCATCTTTAAGTTTCTTTTATATCACATGTGGCACAAGGAGGATGGAGCTAGCACAACTGAATGATCTGTGCCATGGAAGGTTGTTAAAGAGTCCCAGAGCTCACATCTCACTTGCCATCAGAAGCAAATTAATCAAGAAGCAAAACGTTAATCTGCGATGGAAACTTACATTAAGAGCATTAAATATATTAGATTGCAGTCCTACATTCCCGTCTCTGAGACAGTGTGATATTCTGTACATTCTTGTAAAGGAGCTCCCAAATTAAATCTGCAGCCATATAATTACAGATATTCAATCATCATTTCAGTGGTGATATTGCTCTGTGTGATTGTGATGCAGGCCTGCAGCCAGAACCCCTCTGAGGCACTTGTTGCTGATGTAAGTTTGTCACCCACCACCCACTAATTCGTAATGGCGAAATTCCCTAGATCCATCAATGAACCCACCCACCCTTCTTATCCCAGACATAGTCAATAAAAGGAAGCAAGTTACGCCTGCATTCAGGCCTATACTAGGTTGAATATAATGTAAGACTGCCTAAGTATAGGATTATTTAGAACAAACTTTTATTTTCACTCTTTCACTAAACTCCCTATTTTGCCCACTATCTTGTATTTTCCATAAATATTTTAATTTTAATCCTGGGGTTGAACATTCAGTCTGAATCCTAGGATCACTTAGTTAACAGGTGTCATATATCTGTGCACCAGTCGGTTTTCCATGCTACTTGCTTAGCATGGAGGTAGCAGGAACCACACACTGGATTCCAGCTGCCTTTAGGCAGGAGGGAATTTCCTAACTCTGTTCTCCTCTCAGATAAAAAAAAGATGTGTGTTTATTTCTCACCCCAAACCTAGGTGGTTTTGAAGAAAGAAGTGGTGGCAGTGTATGTGTGAACAACCTGCATGAAGTGCACTAGCGTGATCCTACACTTCAGGACAGATGGGGTGGTTTCACCACAAGCGCTCTTGGTTCTTAAGAAATTAAAAATCAGAATGAAAGCCCATCAGTGTATTTCAAGGATGTGGGAGGAGTCAATCCAACAATCTGATCAAGCACCACCTTATCAGAGCATGCCCAAACACATTCACTTGCGGGGGGAAACCAAAATACCACCCATGTCATGCATGCATCAATGCCTTGCCTTGTGATAGCAGTGGGTAATACTGGAAAGTAACCCAATGTGCAAAAGTAATACCAGAAAACCACAACCGAGATCCTTCCCTCAAGCACATGGGAGGGTGTTTTTGTAAACAGCATGTTCCCCAAAGCAACAGCAATGCCCCTTTTTGATGTTTGCATTATCAACTCTACAGGACCTTCATAAGGAAGAACAGGACACACCCACTAGTATCTATATTCAGGGCAAAGATTCTAGCAAACAGATGAAGGTCTGCAAAGGACTTTTAGTATTTATTTATTAAAGCACTGGGCACCAATTAGATTTCTATGATTCATATTCCGTGCTTTTGTTTTACACTTCGTTTGGAAAGGGAGCAGTAAAGCCTCTGGCAAAGTGCTTGAAAGGCTGTCTGGCTGCACTACTGAATCTCTGGCGTATCAATGATTCAGAGCAGAGAGCGAAGCCAGGGAGGGGCCAGTGCAACTGAATGATCTACACACAGAGCAATCCCCTAACACATGCCCTTGCCCTACAGCCAAGTTCAGTTTCCTCGAAAGCCCTGCATGGGCAAGTCAATGAAAAGAATTCCCCCAAGTTCCCTTCTACAGAGGGGAGGACATTGCTTGCTATATGCTTGCATCTTTCTCCATATTAAACAATGACTTCTTTTGTAGTTAAAACATCCACCCACACATACAGGATACTGTCAGGTTAGCTCCCTATTCAGGTAGCAGTTCTTTCATGTTTATGCATAAAATATTTATTAGCATTCTAAAATCCAAGCGCTGCAAAGCGAGTGCTCTACGTTAATAAATATTTTACGCACAAACATGAAAGAACGACTAACTGAACAGTGAGCTAACATGAATTGTCTTCTCGTGTGTGTACTATAAATCTATCACAGTGAGAGAGAGAAAAAGTAATCATTCTTTATCTAGGAATCCGAGAGGGCTAATTAGAACAAGCTGAAAAGAGTTTTATATTGACAGAGCTCGATTATCACACCAATATACACCAGTCACCAATGCCTATTTTTCACTGGCAAAACTACAGTATCACCAGCCATAGAAAATCCTTCTATGCCAATTTCACATTAATTGAAGTATTTGTTTAGGTTAGATACTTCTTATCCTAGTACTGGTCTCTCTTTATTTGTGTACATGCATGTTTCCTCTTTACAAAATGGTGGGTTTAGTGCTTTTAAAAAAGAAACAGCACAAAATATTTACTAAAAAATTTACACACACACACACACACACCACAAAATGTGTAATTGGCAACCATATTCACCAATTACTTGGGGGGGGAAGTCTGTACAACATAATAAATAGCAGGACAGTGTGAGGTCAGAACATAACAACATCCCTGTTGCATAGCACCACCAACCTAAGCAGTGACCAACCAGATGCCTATAAGAAGCCTGCAAGCAAGACAAGTACAATGGCACCCTCTCCACTTGTGTTCCCCATCAATTGGTATTCAGAGGCACACTTTTAAAGCCATCCAAGTTGGTGGTCATTACTGTATCTTGTGATAATGAATTCCATAGAGTCAACTCATGCTGCTCTTCGACACCACAGGAGAACTGTGTGAGGAACAATAAAACTACCACCAAAGAAACTAGAAGAAGATTTGGTGGTGAATGGATGGGAAGTGTGCCCCAGCATTTTGATACAGGCAAGGCTAATAAATGATACTGGCCCTAAAAAATATATCTCTTTGTCCGCATGCCCATCCACTTGCACCAATCGTCGCACTGCCCACAGCCGTTGTCACTCAACACATAGCACTGCGCAGCCCGCAACCTCTGGTGCACAGCCCCAAACGCCGTGCCACAACGCTGCAGAGGTGCCAGAACGCACCAATGAGGTGCCAGAACTCAGCTCTGGTGAGTTCCGGCTGAAAAAAGGTCCTCGGTACAGGCAATTTCCCATTCCCAAACCACACGAGATCGCACACATCGCAGCAAACCCGGAAGTGGCACAAAAGGGCAAGAAGTAGGAAATGAAACTTTTTTTATCATATCTATACCAAAATAGATTTCACAGACTGCTATGGATCTTAGGAAACCATCAGGAGAAACAAAATATGAGGATGTTGCATATCTGTGTAGTGAACCAACTAAAGTGGGAGTGGTAGGGAACAGAGGCCCGCTAGACATTGCTGGACTACAACTCCTATCATCCCTGACCATTGGCCATGCTGACTGGGGCTGATAAAGAGTTGGGGGCCTGACAACATTTGGCTGGCTACAAGTTCACTATCTCAGATTTCAAGTAAGGGTTCTTGCTTTTAGCAGACATTGAGTAATATGACAACAAGGCCTAAATATCTTCAGTCCAAAGCAGACCCCAAATTAAAATCCTAAATTGATGTTTCATACAGCTAAACAACAACATCTGCACTCTAATGTACTTCATGGAAGTTAAAAATGAAAGCCTCACTACAGTAGCGAGCTTTTTGTAGCAAATGCATGTTCATAATACCCAGTCAGAGTGATTTACCTGTATGGATGCCCCAACCTTCTCGTTACAAAGACTGCACACCAGGGCCCATCTGCTGCTGGGAATATGGGAGACCTTTGTGATGGGCTCCATCTTTTCTGGGCTGCCAATGCTCACCTAAGATAAATAAAGAAGGGGGTAGGTGGGAATCAAGCAGTGAACAAAGAACAGGAAGCATGACTATCCTGGAGTGATCTTGCTACGGACAAAAAGGTAAGCTAACTATTTAAGTGCCCAACCATTTATTAAAGCTATTTTTAAGGATAGAAAATTATTACATTTTTATCACACCCTTCTAAGGACCTCAGAGCAGCATGCACAATTCCCTCACCACCACCACCACCCAAAGTTGTCTTCATAACAACATTCTGAGGTAGTAGGATAGGCAGTAAGTGACTGGTCTGTGGTCACCGAGAAACAGGAATTTGAACCCAGATCTCCATAGCTAGCTGTGTTGTTTGTATCCTCACATTCTTGCAAATCCTCTTGGTTACCACTGACAGGTGGCACTACTCCAGGGTCCATGATGATGGGTGCTATTGCACCTTGTCTTCCCGCAAATCCCATTTTCAGATGAAGCTGGGGCAACACTCTCTCCAAATGGCTTCTGACACTGACACTCCTTGTTGACACCACCACCACGGCTGTCTGCTCTCACTATAAAACATACAATACTCTGTATTCTCCATTCTGAGCATGTGCAGAGGAATCAGTTGCCTGAAACACCCACCTCAGGAATCCAGAGGGCACAGCTAACATGGACCCACTTAGTCCCACTACGAGTTGGCTTCATGGCTCCGCCTTTCTTGGGGCACAACAAACACTTGGGCTGAACACCAAGAGCACAGGTTCGGCACAGCCAGCTGCCTTCTGGAACTTTTAGGATGCCATAGCATGCCTGCCACAATGAAAAGAAGTAAAATGAAGTACGAAGTAAGAAGAATAAGAATAAGTTTATTATTTATACCCCGCTCATCTGGCTGGGTTTCCCCAGCCACTCCCAGCAGAATTGTAAATAAAACATCAAACATTAAAAACTTCCCTAAACAGGGCTTCATATGTCTTCTAAAAGTCAGATAGTTGTTTATTTCCTTAACATCTGGTGAAGAGTGTTCCACAGGGCAGATGCCACTACCAAGAAGGCCCTCCGCCTGGATCCCTGTAGCTTCACTTCTCGAAGTGAAGGAACTGCCAGAAGGCTCTTGGAGCTGGATCTCAGTGTCCGGGCTGAACAATGGGGGTGGAGACGCTCCTTCAGGTATACTGGGCCAAGGCCATTTAGGGCTTTAAAGGTCAACACCAACACTTTGCATTGTGCTTGGAAATCCCCATGTAGAGCGCATTGCAGTAGTCCAAGTGGGAGATAACCAGAGCATGTACCAATCTGGTGAGACAGTGCACAGGCAGGTAGGGGCTCAGCTGGTGTACCAGGTGGAGCTGGTAGACAGCTTCCCTGGATACAGAATTGACCTGTGCCTCCATGGACAGTTTTGAGTCCAAAAGGACTCTGGGTCTGGGAATGCTCCCTCACAGAGGGAAGGATTCACCACCCACAGAGCCCATCGCCCAGCCCTTTTTGGCTAGCTTTTTATGAGCAGAATGGGCAAGGATAAAAGAAACAGGTGGTCGGGTTTCACTCGTCCAAGCAGCCTGTCCACATCCTCAGTGGTAACAGATTGGAATTGATCCCATGCAACTTGACTAGACAGGACTCTAGCACTCTCCCAGAAAAATGCAGCAATTATTAAAATGATAACAAATAATAAAAAGGACACTTCATTGCATGGTCTTGTTGCTAATATTTCTCTAGCACATTTGGTGGACATAACATTTGTTATAATACTCTCCTCATTCAGCCTCACAGCAAATGTGTGAACCACAGTGCAAGCAGCTTTGACAGCCCTGTTTGGAAGAGCACCAAGCACAGGGTTAGCAAAGCTGCTTTCTACAGGGATTAGTTGCGCAGCCAACCCAGCTGCATCTGTACCTGTCCCACACCTGAAATTACATATGAGGAGGAAAACAGTTTTGTGGGCCACATTGAGACCTGTACCTGTACCAAATTTAGCCTGAGGAACGGAGGTACCCCAACCCTGCTATAAAGGATTAATTCTAACTGCTCCTGTATGATTTGTCACTAAAACAGCTTCCAATTGGTCAGGACTCCACATGACTGTGGTATCTCAGGAACTGGCTTCCCCAACATATCAACTGAATCATGTAGAAAGCACACCAGTACAAGCTACCGTGATTTGCGGCCAGGCTGCATGTGAAGTTAGTTTCAGATCCCCAAACATGCAGGACCATATTAGTAGTAGTCGTACTCATGATACCAAGTTCATATTTGCACCTGCCTCTTAAGTTGCCCTAGACATGAGAGGTCTTACATTGCAATAGTAAGGAAACTGGAACAGGAAATAAAGAGGACTATCATAACCAGCTGTGACAGCAAAGGGAAGGCTGATTCCTGCCTGGGTTAATAATTATCTCAATTGGAGTTAAGCCAGGACTTTGAGACTAAAATAAGAGCATGACATATAAATAAGAGCATTAACTTCTATGTCCATCTGAAAGATGAGAAGGTGAAAAAAAAATAGGGGAGGTCTTCCAAGAGCACAAGTGCTACTGCTTTGGGCACTGGCTCAACCTTTGCCCAAAGGAAAGGTTGACCACAGCTGTGTCACTAACATTTCTTCTTGTCACAAACACAGGACCCCTTCAGAGGCATTTTTCTAGGCCCTGTTTCTAACTTTGTATACTTCACTGAACTCAAAATGCAATAAGAACACCTGCCAACTTATTAAAAGGGAAATATGAAAAATAATTAAAATAAACTCTAAAGTAATTTTGCAAGATAAACCATGCTCAAAAGACAGTCTTTCCTATTGGATATGAAAACACATGTATATGTTTTCATCCACTGCAGGACCCAAGAGACAAAATTACCCTTCTCTTGCTTATCAGGTATCATGTATGAAAGGGCATAGTTAAAACACTGGGGGGGAAACAACAACACACGGCAGACTTTCCCTCAACAGGAAATAGCCAACCACAAAATCTGATGCATTCAAAAACTATTGTATAAATTATCTTCTGCACCAAAAAGTATTTGTCATTTCTGCTGTGTTGGGTGGGATGCCTTGTTCACTTCCAACCATGTTCATTATAAATGAAAGTGCCCCACATTCCACATATACTGAACTCGCTTGTTATTGGCATGGCTATATATGCCAGACAAAAAGACGGTGATCTTAATCAAAAAGTAGACTATGACAGCAAACAAAAGCAAATCCAATGATCTCTCTGTGGGTCTGGGACATTTTTGAATAGATTAAATTGAAAAATGAATAAAATGAGGATGACAGCTCTACATTTTTTCCCCAGGAAATTGATGCACTATGCAAACAGAATGTCTGCCTACTTGCGTGATATATTTTATTTATTGATCATCTCAAGAAGAGAGCTGACCACAGAAGCTTTTCCATATATGTATTTGGATGGTGCAACATTACTACTGGGAGCTGCTAGCTAGTTGGTACATGACTAGCACTGGATTGGGCCCTTATGTTACTTTGGCTATGCCTACCAAAAAAAAAAAAAGAGAGCAGCACACAAAGTGGCAGATTTTCCGAAAAACAGGAATATGTGGGAACCAAATGGATAGGTAATGTCAGAAACATGAGAGATGCTAGAAAATACATATGCTTATTGTTAAATGAGCCCAATGTGTTTTGGCTCAGGAGCTTATCTGTATAAAGTAGAACACTTCCTAAACCACAAATAAAAAGCCTTGTAAGAGCATTTAAAATACAGTTATGCATAATTGTAGAAACCTCGTTTTCAAGCCAAATTAAGAGGTCAAAAACCATCAGTTTCAAAGACCTTGAAGGGCAAAAGCTCTTAAGAAGCCCTCCTCAAACCGCAGAACTAAATACTTGCAAGCAAACCCAGGTTTTTGAGAAATGAAAGAAAGCAGAAATCACCCACAAATTACCAACCACTTGATTCACTCCAAGGATGTTTTTGAGCAGTTAGGAAAGGATGTTTGTATGGGCTACAAGATATGGCTGTTTCTAGTTAAAACAGGTTTTCTTTCTGTTAATTTGACTTGAAAATGAGGTTTCAATGACATATTGTATTTTAAAACCCTTTTAAAGGCTTTTTATGTGTGGTTTAGCAACAGATAAGCCCTTGAAGAAAGCACTGGAGCTGAAGCATGTCAGGCTAATTTAACAACAAACACACATTCTTTACAGCATCTTTAAGATTCATTTCTCTTTTCTATTTACACTATTGGATGCATTCTGTTTTTTCTGTATGAAGAAGAAGAAGAAAAAGAACAAGAACACTGGGTGGTTCCCAGCATAAAAATACAAAATGAAAACAAAAAATACATAATAGAACAAAAACAAACCAATAACCCACCACAAAGACACTTAAAGGCCCATAGAAGGTTAATCAGCCAAAGGCTTGGTTACAGAGAAAGGTTTTCGCCAGGCACCTAAAGATATGTAATGAAGGTGCCAGGCGAGCCTCCCTGGGGTGCACATTCCACAAATGGGAAACCACCACAGAAAAGGCCCATACTCCAGTTGTCATCCTTCAAACCTCTCATGGAGAAGGCACACAAAGACAAAACATCACTTAGACATGCAAGAAACAAAGGTAATGATTTAAAAATTTAGAAACCCACTAAATGGGGCAACTTAACCATCCTGTCTGAATTTTCTGTGATCTTATGACATCATCTCTCTATGCATCCCTATACCTTTGCCTCAATATATGCTTCCACCTACTATTCCCATACATCCTAAAAAAGCACCCAAGACTTATGAAATCCTCATCACCTCCTTATCACGGTGAAATCTAAACAAACTACTCTCAATTCCAATTATTATTGCATCTGGCTGCTGTACCTGATGAACGCAAATATTGCATTTGTCACAGAACACCATCTCATTGCCATCTTCACCATCTGGAGACTGGCAAACGTCACAGACAACATCCTCATCATACTCAATTCCAAGCCCTTCCTCGGTCTCGATAGCATGATTCATGTTGTCATAGCATCGCTGTTCAAATTCTTCCATGACTCTCTCCATAGTGTATTCATCCAGTTCAGGCATCCCTGGGAAATCAATCCAATGACGTTCGCTTTTAATATAATAGAGACATTGAGGGACACAGCTTCCTTTATCAATCTACAAGTAACCAGATCACTTTATTAACATTGAACAACTGATCAAGTGAGTTATTTACAATTTCACGTACCTTCAAAATAATCTGCTGAAAGGCATCCATTAGATAACAATAACAAAAGCCCAGAAAAAGTGTGCATCAATACAGTACGGTTCTTGTTTATTGCCAGTAATCCAAACACACATACTGGACAAAACAAAACTTTAAACCCAAGCGTAGCATATTGATTTTGCAGTGGATGGTTGAAAATCTCATACAAATGTTTTATTTCAAGGTATTCAGCTTTTTAAAGAGCCAGCTGCTCCTGGGGCTATTTTGCCAACTATTACTACGTTTTTATAAGGTGCTCTGCAGAACTGCACACCTTCATAAGGGGTAAAATATTCATTTTGTAAGGGAACATACTGCTCTTCACTTCAGACCATTTGTCTAATTTTAGCCATTTCACAGTTGACTCTTAAGCCTTCTTAATTGCTGAATAAATTCCAGATGCTTTTTGAAAGACTATTTGGTTTCAACAATGAATTGCTGCTACAGAATAAAATGTAACAATAAAATAAAATAAAATAAAATAAAATAAAATAAAATAAATGCATGATACAATTGTCAGAAGTCCAAGACAATGTTGCCATAAGTTAGCAGGGCCAAGAGGTGAATGTCACTATAGCAGTTCAATTTTTTCCATCAGTTCTAGGGAAACCTGAAGGGTTTGGAAGCTTCTGAAGTCCCCAAACAACTCTAGACTGTTTTAAAAATATCATTCACTTTTCTATTAATACATTTAAAGATAAGAAGGAATTGGCTTTCCTGACACATTTCCTTTTCCCACTTCCTTCACATTAATCTAGGAATTAGAGCTTTGAGATGGCTGTTGCCTTGCCACCCAACAAAAATAGTGTTGACATTTATGCTGTTTTTCTTTCCCCTCAGTTCTCCACCCCTCTCTCCTCCACATGCAGGAATTGCTTCTGAGCATTCCTATCCTTCTCCTTTTCTCTCTGGAAGCTACAAGTGCACCATATGAATTGGCAGATGCACTACAACCACCCCAGACTGCTCCCTGTCACTTGTCTCACAGCTCAGCCAAAAGCTGGCCGTAACTGGATGTTGCACTCACCCATCTCTTTGAATTCTTCATTAGCCAGTTCCAACCATGCTACGTCCATGAAATTAAGGTCATAGCGACAGACGCTCTCTGCCAAGGTCCGAATGTCGACGTAGCCAAGCTCAGGGGGCTCAGAACCCGAAGAAAGGATGTACTTCCGAGGTCTTGTAAATATGACTGCTTTTGTCTCAGATACAACCCTGAAAGTATACCAAACAGGAGGTGTTAATTACACCAGGTTGCAATCCTCCTTAAAGCGGTGAAACCTCCATTCTCCAATGCAATTACTGCCAGAGGCTTCAAATTGCTATGCAGCAAAATAATGGTAATAACAACAACAACAGAAAAAGATCATCTTCCAATATTGTAGCACCAGAGGGATGCACGTCTGCAGAAATAAAAATACATATTTTATTATTTATTGAAAGCATCTATATCCCATTTTTTCCATTTAAAATTACCCTCAAGTTACCTTACAACATACCATATTTATGAGAATCTAATGCGCCATCAAATCTAATGTGCACCTCCATTTTCAAAACCTTGAAACCAAAAGGGTATTTGCTAGCGCCATCAAATCTAATGTGCACCCTAATTTGGGGGATGTAATTTGGCCCCAAAAGTTGTGCATTGCATTAGAATACAGTATTTAAATTGACACCAGTGTCTGAATAATACATACCCGAGAAAAATGACACAAAAATGATACTTTAAAAAAAAAAAACTAATATGGAGGGAGAAACATCACTCAAACAGCACACCAGTTCATGTAAATTACAACTGAATTATTCTATTATTCTAGAAACTACAAAGATAGTACTGTAATCCATGTACTGAGAGACTGCATGGTCAGTAGATGATAGATGTTCTGGGGGTGTAAAAAAAAACAGTCAATGTTTCTCCATCTTCTGCTGTCAACAGTGACGCGGCACAGAGTGACAAATGGTATAAAAATGCAAGTCATAGTGCCACAGACCTCTCACACAAGGATTCCCATGAAATCAATAGATTTCCTCCTTCCCACCATGACCAAATTGCACCAAATGGAGAGGGAAAGTTGGATGAGGAATTGGAAGGTGTGAGTTGACCTCCCATTTCTTCCAGCAGTCTGTTGTACTGCTTATGCACTGTGCCAGGGGAGAGAAGGCGAACAAGATTATATTCAGCCCATAGGAATTCTCCATATGTGGATGCCTATACATGGAACTGTATAGGCATCTACATATTCTGTATGTTGACTTTATGGAATCTGCCACAAGCCCCAAAGTTCAACAAAACGTAAGAACACTAAATAGTGTTCTGGAAATTTAGGAATTGTCTTCTGTAGTTATACTATTGTGACAGGAAGAAGATGTCTGCAAAAATTCCTTCTCTTTTGCCTTATCTAAAAGATGCAAGCATGAAAGTGTAAAAATAGGAAAATGGGGGGATACAACACAGTCAAAACAGCAATTTGGTTTCTTAGATGTACTGCTGCGGTTAAAATCAATGATTTTATGAATGTTTATAAGCCACTCTTTTTCTGTGTGAATCTAAACTGGGGATGGGGAACCTGTGCCCTTCAGATATGGCTGGACTACAACTCCCACCATTCCTGCCCACTGGCAAAGCTGGCTGGGGCTGATGGGAGATAAGAGTCACAGGTTCTCCACCTCTGGCCTAAATTAAAAGCATCAGATTTACACTGCTTGGGAAAAGACTTTGATATGACCAAAACTAGGTTTAGAATACAGGCCATACTGCATTTTTAGCATTCATTATGCAATCACAGATCTACTTCATAACACGAGACTGCATTTCGAAGTTGGAAGTTAACGGAGGCTGCAGTCACATGAAAGAATCATGGGGCAATACTCATGACAGGAACAAGGGCTGGAGGTTACAGACATAAAATTCCATAGTCATCTGGAATTTTTCAAAAAGAAGCTTTCAGAAAGAAACCTAGTGCTTGCTGTGAGTTAAGGCCAGGTTGGAGCAACTTTGCCCCCCTCCCATGTTTTTCAACTACCATCAGCCCCAGCCACCACAGTGAAGGGTCAGGGATGGTGGGAATTTAACAACTCCTGAGCCAATGGGAGGATGCTTCCCTATTCTTTATGTCTAGGTTCAGTGGCAAAACATTTAGCCTTCTGGACTTTGAATACAGAAATCTGAACTGGGGCTTTGTGGGTGGGTCTTCATATACAGAAGGTCCCAGATTCAATTTCCAGCATGTCCAGTTAAAAGAAATCAGATAAAATGTGATGGGAAAGACCTCTGCCTAAGACCTTGGAGAACTGCTGCCAGTCAAGAGTCACAATACTGGGTGAGACAGAAGGGCAAAGAGTCTCATTTAGTATAAGCCAGCTTTGTTCGATCTGCTACTTAAACAAATTGCATAAAGCAAGAAAATCTGTACCAATGTACACACTTTCCAATGTGACTTCATTTTGGCGGGACATTCAAGAATTTAGAATTTTGCATAGCATTTATTGCTACAGTAATTGGTTCAACTGTATATAGGTAGCACTAGGATTTCTAGAAAAACAAATGGGAGACCAGCACAAGAGAAAATGACTAGATCACAGGGAGTTCTGAAAATTGGACTTAGTGCAAGTCAACCATCATGATCACCAGAAGTAAAATCTATCCTTGTAAACGTGTCATTAAAAAAATATCAACATTTAACCGGTGCTTGCTGGCATTCCTTGGCAACAATGAGAGATAAAAACCTGTTGCATTTTAAAGAAAGTCAAAACCACAATGATTCTCAAAAAGGATGTATTAACTTTTTTTTAAAGCAAAAATATATCCATGGAACAGTTTGTTAAGTTCAAACCACATCCTAGCCAGAGTCACTGATGACTGCTCCACTTCCAGATTTTGGGGGGGGGGGGGATAGTGGCAAGTAACTCATTAAAGTGCTGTGATTACTTTCCTAGAATGTCTGAGTAGGCAGCACACAACAAATGTTCCGTTAGGAAGAACTCATTTTCAAATAGGAAACAGGAGTCCTCCTTCTGCCAGCATGTATTGTTATAAGTAAGCACTCAGTCTGGGATGTGATGTCCTTAATTCACAAGTAGAGTCGCTAGTGGGAAAGGCCTGACTTTCATCTGCTACACTTTCCTGGGGCAAAATCAGTTGACTAGGATGGGTAACCTTTTAATCAGCAGAGTGGAACCCAAGTCAACAGGTGATCTGCTTTTTAGTAAGCAACCCAACAGGCTGCTGAAAGGTGATGCTGATAGACAGCTGTTTTGTTTCCTAATGGGTTCACCAAGTTATACCTGGCTACTGGCTCTGGAATGGTCCCCGGACTGACTGGCACCTGAACTCCTTTCTCCCATTCCTGTCTCCAAGGGTCTGCCAGCACATAGTACTCATCCGGGTTCAGCTGGTAGGAATCAGGCAGCTTCATGGCAGTGATCAGGTCTGTTCTAAATACCTGCAAAGAAAGGAAGTGAGAATGGGGGAGGGATGAGACACTGATATTTGATATTTACAGTCTATGATTCACAGCTCCTGGGTAACCATGGAGCATGGTGCACAACAAGGTCACCAACACTGCCAATTAAGAGGCCAGAAAGTTAAACCACATCATCATGCTGAAACAGAGAACTGAAAAATACAGTATGGACATGGGGCCCATAGTTCAAGTTGCCTTTGTCAAATCACATGACACAATCAAGTTGCTGCGCAAATGGATAATCAGTTCTCGTCAATTTCAACAGGAAGTGCAAAAACTCAAAATATCCCTAAATATAACCCCAACACAAGGAGTTGTATCCCAAGATGAGAGAGCCTAATTCTTTCCCTTGTGAAGCTTGCTAGTGTCTGTACATCTAGTAGCTAAAAGGGAGAAGAGGGAGAAATATGTAATTTCAGCATCTTGTTTACTGGGATCCTCATTTCAAGAGATGTCCCATACTTCACATGGTCAGAGCCCAGAGATGATATTTCAATAGCCAAGTGTTACAGCATCTTTACACTCTGCATCTTCAATATCCCAGGCTCAATCCCCAACACATGTAGATAAAAAATATATGCCACAGCTACCAGTCAGGACTAGGGCTGTGCGATAAATCACCATATCATTGAATACCGGTATTGAAATAACACCTGATAAGTGTTTCAACATGGCAATATACCGGGGAACAGATTTGACAGCTTCCCAGGGGGTAGCTCAGCCCCAACCATACTTTACAGATAGTTTGCAAGTACCATGTCTCCTGCTTTGTTTACTCTCTTCCTCCTACCTATAAGAAATGATTATAAGTCCTCACACAAACCAGCAAAGTCTTTCAGCTTCACCCATATCTTTCCACTTAAGAGCTCAACTAATTATGCAGAGCCGGCTAAGAATCCAGGAGGGACCCCCCTCAGCTAGATAATCAAAGATCCAGCAGCAAAGTAAACAAAGAACATAAACAAAGAACTGGAAAGCACTTCCTTCTTCCCTCACACTCACCCCCACCGGTGGAAAAAAAGAAGCGGAAGAGTTTTTATTTTTATTTTCTGGTGGTATTTACGTTGTTGGTTCCCCCTAAATAGCTTTCTTCCATACTAAAAAGGAAGGTGTGTTTTTAAAAAAAATTTAAAGGAGACTATCTTTTTCCTTTGTTGCCCTCCCCTTTGATAAAAAGGGAGACATTGGTGGGATAAGGACTTGGGGGGGTGGAGGGGAGAAGATATAGCTGGCTGCCTTATGCTGAAATGGGAGGTTGGGTACTATGCGAGAATGATAGGGAGGGTATTTTTCAGTAAGCAGTGCAAGAGAAAGTAGAAGTTTAATTGAACGCAGTGGGGCTTATGCATGCAAAGATTCCACTTAGACCTCTGAGTGGGGAAGCAGATGCAACTTGACTAGTAAATCACTTAAACTACTCTTAAATTAGTTGAAACTATATTACAGTATATGGAAGTTTATTTAAAAATTTTATTGCTTCCTTACATCTTAAGGCCCTCCACCACTGTGGGGAGACTCAGCAAAGCCCTCTGCAGCTGCGGGGAAGCGCGGCGCACCCTCCAGTGCTGTGGGGAGGTATGGTGGGACCCTCTGCTACCGCGGGGAGCCCCAGCAAGGCCCTCCGCCACTGCAGGTATACATCATGATATATCATTATTTTGTGGTGTTTAGCTGTTGGTATATTGTGATGTTGAAATCCAGATAATGCCCAGCCCTAGTCAGGACAAAGAATACTGGGCAAAATGGACCATTGAGCAGATCAGTAAAAAGCATCTCCTTAAATCTCTGCAAACCACTGATCCATTATTTTGGGAATTCTGAATTAAATACTGTTAAAAGTTTCTCAAAAGTTATCAACTTTGTTAAGGGTCAGAATGTACATACAATGTGATTGGCAGAAGGCAGTGCAGGCAGCAGCAAAGTAAATATGTCTAGAATTTGTCCATCATACACTTTCCGCAACAGAATCTGATGGAGGGATCACATTGGCTTCTTTTGATCCAATCTCTCTAACTCTGCTTCTCCTATGAGCCAGTTGCAGTAACAAAAATACTTGCATGGGAGCAGCATGCATTTGTATCAAGACTCTTGGTCTTACTACCTACTAAAGATAATTTCTGAAGGTGGTTTTAAGACAACCATTTTGCATGGGAGTTATGATGTTTTAATGCATCCTTTTGTGGTGAGAGCTAATCTTTAATACATCAAGCAGGCACACTCTGATTTTCAGTTCTAACAAAGGTCCCACGCAGAAATGCCCTGAACACTTCACATATGCAGCTGTAAACACATAGGCTCCCTGTTCAGAGCTTCCACCAAAGGCACAGGGGTTTAGAGGAGCAGAGCCAGCAAGACATTCGGGGTGGCCAGCAACAGCAACCCTGCTCTCCTTGCACATGCTCAGTGAGACACATGAGTGGCATTTATGGGTAGAACTCAAGGGGAGGCACCTTCCTACAAAGTACACCCTATCAGATGTTGACTAACATGTAAAAAAAGTCACAGCCTAAGATCACATCACCAGTTGCATTTCAATTCACTCCTATGTGGCACAGCTGGTAACAGCAAGACTTGCACCCATTCTAACAGATATAATAAGGGAGAGTATAAATCTGCACCAGTGATCATGGAAGTAGCATCTCTGCAGAATCTCAGCCACCATGAAAATGAAACTCAGGAGGATACAGGATATGAGCAGGTCACAATGCATGTCAGATGAACAACCATGTACATCCATTTAAGAATCAACACCACAAAAAATGCTGTAGACCAAACTGGCCACCAGAGGACATGCTACATATGCTGGGTCTCACAGTTTAAACCAAAATATCAGCCAGGAAAGTTCATAGCCAATATATATCCAATGCTTACCACCTGAAGCAACATCTGCCATCCAGATTTACAACTGTTTGTAGCTATGGTTCAAACTGTGCTTTGAACGTGAATGATTTCTGAAACTAGTAAAACATCTTGGGAAGTTGTAGGAAGTTATCAGCCACAAGCAAGCAGGGAAAGGGTCCCTAACCCAGCATGTGTCATGAGTTAAAGCCATACATCTTTGCAGAAAGCACTTGCCTGTGTGCAACGCAATCTGATTTGTCGCTGCTCATCAGCAAAATACAAACCACGAAGTGGCAGGCTTTAAAAGAGCAAGGCTTTGCATGCCTAAGCACCTTCCAGATCTCTCAATGCGCTTCTGCTATTACAAAGTAACAAGGATCATTCATGCTTAGCACCTCATCTTCAAATCTCTATATTAACTGCCACATGCCAACAGAAGGGTATTTATCTGGAGTTTTAAAGGTGCTGGGGCAGGAGGGAGGAAGAAGCCAGCCCAGATGGCTTTGCTACAAACAGAGTGCCTGAATCAGTCCATGCAGTACCAGCAAGACCTCTAAAATAGTCTGAAGACTCATCAGTTTATGGCCAGTGCAGTCAGCAAGGCACACAGCCAGCACCACTCCACACGCTTATAAAGCAGAAACAGGTTGACAAGGATGTTCTCTCTCTCTCTCTCTCTCTCTCTCTCTCTCTCTCTCTCTCTCTCTCTCTCTCTCTGTGTGTGTGTGTGTGTGTGACAAAATAATATTGTTTATCTGGCTGAAATCCTCAAACCACTTGTCGTGTATTAATTTCAGTGCTTTACTGGGACTGACCAAGACTACATAATTTGAGGATTGCTGCATTTTCCAAACACTGCTGGCAGTGATGTAAAATATATTTCACGTGAACCACCCAATTCACCAATTGGGTTTACTATACTACATGTCGTTAGCCTTCCCACATTTTGCCCTTTTAGAGTTTTCCACCAGACTAGAGAGTTGCAAATTGTACAGTCTTGCTAAGTATAAAGTTAAACATTGTTCAAATCACCCTGGGTGTAACCAAAAGGGAAAGAGAGGGAGGGAAGGGTGATTAAAAAAAAAAGATTTAGTTTGGAATTTGGACAGATTAAAACAGGGATATAAAAAGATATCACAGAGTCCGATAGAGTCTGACTATCATCCATCAATTCAACTCAAATGATAGTGAACAGGCTACTGAGTCACCCACACATTGACTCTGCCTTCTTGCCTAAATAGAAAACATATTACATTTAGGTTGAAAAAGGTTGAGAAGGCACTCCTGACATACCAACAGCTCCTGTCTGTCCCCTTAGAGAAGCCTCCATCACCCTTAGCTAAGGTGTGACCCACAATTGCATAGAGAGCGGGAGGGAGATTTCAGAATTTTTAACACCCTTTCTTTACCAAATAATAATTTTTCAAGAACTCAAGAGAAACAAAACCAAAAACAGAAGAAAAGAAGAATGTAAAGAAACATGGTGTTTTGGGGGGAAATATTGCAGGAACTCTAAAAATGCTGCAAAATATCAAAAGTAGGGCTGGACGATGTTGGGTTTTTAACATTGCAGTGTTTCGCCAGTAAAACATCATGGTTTGGCGATATACTATGATGTTGGAAAAAACTGCATTGGCTCTAGCCGGAGAGATGCTGGGTGAAACTGCCACAGCTCTCAGCATGGGAGCTAAGGTGCTTTCACCCCAGCGCCTCACGGGCTATGGCCAATACAGCTGGCCCCAGCTGAGCGAGCCCTAAGCTCCTTGGCCAGACTCCACTGGGAGCAGGAAAACTCTTGCCCCCAGTAGAATCAGCCCCGAGTCCCCTGCCACTCGTGCTCCCTAGCTGAGCAGCCCGGATCCCGCTCCTACTCATGTAGAAGCAGGAGCGGGGTCGGGGATCTCTCAGCTGGGGAGGAGGAGCACCTTAATAGAGTCCCCATCCCGCTGCTGACTTGTGCAAGCCAGTGGTGGGTCAGGGGCTCAATAAAACTGCTGGGCTGAGGTGAGGGTAGCAGCACACTCTTCAGCCAAGCAGTTTAAAGAAGTGAAGGAAGGAACAAGCTGTATCAGCACCTCGCCAATTCAGTTTGATTCTCCCTCTGCCGGGGGAGAGTGCGATGGTGGTTTCACCAGTGGTATACTGCTGGTGAAACCGCCACCGCTTGAGTCCCTCTGCCTCCAGCTCCCAGCTAGTTTGTTTGTCTCTCAGAGCATTGAAGGCAGAGGGACTCATGAGTGGTGACCGTTTCACCAGCGATATACCACTGAGTGAAGCTGTCATCATAGCGGTCCTGAGCAATATATTGATATATTGCCCAGGCCTACTCTTGTGCCAGGGACAAGATTTTAGACTAAAAAAACCCGTTATTTTAACTGCCTAGAGAAAAACAGGGCGTGAACGCCTTTGAGCTGAATGTTTGTGATGAGTTGCTCTGGCCACAAAACAAAGGAGGATTTAATGGAACATCAAGGATATAATTTCCAAGAATCACTGCCTCGCAATGCCATTCCTGTTGCTCTGCAGATGCAAACCACATGCCTAAATCCAGCATTGCAGAATTACTGACCTCCAACCCAGTGGCTGGCACACAGTTCTTCAAATATAACTTTAAGAACTGGTGCTGAGTTTGCTTGCTTTCCTCTCCCCACCTCATCTCTTTCCCCTTTCATTTAGTGTCTTTCGAATTGTAAGCCTACAGACACAGACTGCATTCTTCACTGTTATTGATCTTACGTATGCTACTCTGGGAGCCTTTTCAGGTAAAGGTAGGGGTAAAATGTTTTAAATAAATATAGGGAGCTTTGAAAGTGACATATTGCTGTTAGAATATAAAAATATTCATAACAGCATTCAGTACCAATTCTATTAATATAAAAACAGACATGCTACTAGGAGGTAGAGGTGGAGAAAGAAAGCTACTTGGAAATGGGAAACATACAGGAACACACACACACATCCAATATCTAATTATAAGCATGGGAGGTCCATCAGCAACTGCTTTCCTATTCATTTCAGTTGAAGAAGCAAGCCTGTGCAGGCATTCATTTACATCATGGGTTGGGAACCTCTAGCCTACAGGCAGATCTTTAGCCCAAAAGGCCATTTCCCCAAAACCATATCCAGCTGCCAACTACTTCCCCTGCAGGGAATGTGCTGGTGAAGCAGCCCCTATGGAGAGGAGGAATGAACTCTCTGCTCATCAGCTAATGAGCAGACTTCAATTCTGCTTGGTTCTGCTTTCTAGCATGTTCCTTGTAAGGAATGCACTGGTGAAGCAGACCCCTCCCCACACCCTGCAAGTCAACTCTGAGAGGCAAGCAGGAAAGCCTATCTTTCAGCCACCTGACCTCACCATGATGTAAGATGATAAGTGGGTGGTTCCACTCACATGTCAAAGTTGGCCCATGGGCTGAGGGGGAGGGCAATAAAGATCTGGTCCACTGTGTCAAAAAGGTTCCACATCTCCAATATACATGCATGGAATTGCTTCTACCATCAGAACAAAAGAGGCAACCCATACATATTAATTCACTTGGCCAAAGGATTATACTGTCCACAGTCATGAGCATGAACAAGCAAGGGATAAAGAATTTAGAAACCTGCCAGGGCAAGACCCCGAACATGAACATGTAAGATATCTGATTATGATGAACCAGACAGTCTTCTTAAGAATATCCCTTTTCTTCCAGTCTCATATTTGGCTCAAAGGACATCTGCCAATTTGTAAGGCGTGCAACAGATTGCACTTGGTGATCCATCATGAAAAGTTCAAACTGATTTGTATTTCCTCCTTTGATCTGTTCTCAAAGCAATGCAGATGAAGCACTCAAAGAGACAAAGTTTTCTGGTTTGACCGCTTTACTGAACAAGGACTATTATTCATAAGTGCCAAGTAATGGTTAGGAAACTAAGGAAACACTCCTAGGTACACATTTTTCACTGTTCACCACAAATAATAATAAAAAAAACATATTCCCCGATATATTTTTGGAAAAGGAAAAGGAAAGGACTATTTAAAAAAAAACTAGGTTGGGTTGGTGCCAAACTAACCCAATATTCACGGCTAAATAACTAACTTGATGCTGGCAGGGACTGTGGCAGCAGCTGAGCTCCCTGATCTCCTGGCCAGAAGAAAGGTTGCTGGGTGCCAGCTGAGACGGAGCAGAAAAAGGAAAGAAAAAGAAGTATTAGGAAAAGGAGACACATCTGTGTTTCAGCAAGATGCAAGAGCATTTAATCAAGAGAATACCTCTGATGGTTTCCGATCTTCGTGCTTAGAGCATGAACTTCTCCGATGCTGAGACCTAGAATGCTGGGACCAGGTTGACAAGCCTAGAAAAGGAAAAGAAACATGGAACTGAGAACAATGGTTATTTTGGCCCCAAAGGGGTCTCTATCATCATCATCATCAATTTATTTATACCCTGTCTTTTTTCTCTGGCAGGGGTAGCCTTTGCTCACCCCTCTGTTTCACACAAGCTGTCTAAACCAACTTCAGTGGGAACGAGTGTGGTTTGAGTGTATGAGGTTTACTGAGTAGCCTTGGACCAGTCACTCTCTCTCTCAGCCTCACATACATCATCAAAGCGTAGCTGGGGGTTAAATAACGGAAGGAGAAAAACTATGGCTGCTGCCTTGAATTCCTTGGAAGAAAGGAGGGAAATAAATGTCATGAAATAAATAAATAAAAATAAATACAGTGGTACCTCGGGTTACATACACTTCAGGTTACAGACTCCGCTAACCCAGAAATAGTGCTTCAGGTTAAGAACTTTGCTTCAGGATGAGAACAGAAATCGTGCTCCGGCGGCGCGGCGGCAGCAGGAGACCTCATTAGCTAAAGTGATGCTTCAGGTTAAGAACAGTTTCAGGTTAAGAACGGACCTCCGGAATGAATTAAGTACTTAACCCAAGGTACCACTGTAGTTCACTATGGCAAGCAAGAGCTACACTTTCATTCCACTTCTTGGTCTATACGTCATAATGAACATTTGGGAGGAAAACTGCTGGCTCAGTTTAAGGTCCCTGTGATCATTCCATATACACCAATTGTTCCATTTTCATATAGATTAATACAATTAATACAACAGTAGCCACCAACTGTAGCAAGTGACTTGCAGCTTTTCTTCAATTTTTTCTCCCCCCACCCTCATGGAAAATTGAAAAGTTAGATACAGTACTCTACAGATACAGTTGATCTTACAAAAAGGGTAATATTACATTAAAAAACAGTTGCTCAGAAACAGAATCTTGTACCAATCTTTCATATCTTTTCCCTTTGTCAAGATATTATGCCCCAAATTATCTGGACAATTTTATTTTTATTATGTGCATATCCATATATTTTTATTGTTTGTTCTTGGTCTATATTCATCATTGTACCAACTAGAAAAAGTGCTGTCAAAAATGCTACCATCAGAATCCATTATTGTTCTGTCTGTCCATGCATGTATGTACGTATACCATCAAAGTTCCAACTGTGTGCACAGAGAGCCAAACCTTTTGTCCACCAGCCAATAAATAATGTTCTGTAAGTTACCAGATGTTGGGACATGTGGTGGGGCATTACCATCTCCAACATGGAAACTACCCAAGGTTATCTGCTGTCTGTGGCAGGGGCTGCACTAGACAAGCCTTTTGAGTAATACTTATATTTTTTATTTTTAAAAAAACATAAAAAATTAGAGTAAATAAATGGTATGGGGGGAAGCTTGGAGGAGCTGCTCAAAAATAAAATAATAATAAATGAAAGGCCCAAAAAATAAAATAATAATAAATGAAACAGATGTATTGAGGCTATTATTCTTCCTAGCAATGGCTGAATGCAACTAAACTGTATCATTTTTGTAGGATTTGATATTCCACTATCAAAGTAGTAAGAAGATTAGATGATGGTATGCATGTCATTATTTTATTTAAAGCAAGTAATGATAAGACATGCATATTAGGAGGGGAGAATGGCATGTCTCAAATTGAGTAATGACGTAAACACTGCAATGTGCTTTTTAAAAGCAGAAGAACCCAGTTCTTACGATTACCAACCTTTGTCACTTTCTTACTGTGTTAGGAACTGCATTCATTTTAATTTGTTTGCAGTCCTTCCCGACAGTAGATAGAAAAGCAAACAGAAGGAAATAGTTCAGGAAGGGTCGACAATATTTGTTGCTTAATTTAGGCCAGGCAAGGAACCTCTGGCCCCTAGGCCAAACTTAGGCCTGCCAGGGGTCCTAACTTGAACTATGAGGTTGCTTTTCATCAGCCATGCCCACCTGCCCTACAGACCTGCTGCTGCAAAGGAACAATTGGCAAGGCTTGGGCACACTCCTAAATGTTCCTATGTAGGCCCCCTTTTATTTTTATTTGGCTCCGTATGCAAGCCCCCTGGGATCGACTCATCTCAGAGGCTCCCAATCACAGATTCCAAATGGAGTCAATTGCTGCCACAAGCAGGGCTCACATTCTTCATTTGCATCTCCAGATTGAATTCAAGACAGGATGTAAAGGAAGAAAGGGGGGGGGAATCAGAAGTGCTCTCTAAATGGGCACATCCAATTATTTCCTGTGAAATTGTCACCTGGCATCATGGTGTCCTCAGGTGGGTTCATGCCTTCCTTCCTCTCTGTGTTTTCAGGAAAGACTGCTTTATTAAAACTAAAAACAGTGGTACCTCGGGTTACATACGCTTCAGGTTACAGACTCCACTAACCCAGAAATAGTGCTTCAGGTTAAGAACTTTGCTTCAGGTTAAGAACAGAAATTGTGCTCTGGCGGCGCGGCAGCAGCAGGAGGCCCCATTAGCTAAAGTGGTGTTTCAGGTTAAGAACACTTTCAGGTTAAGAACGGACCTCCGGAACGAATTAAGTACTTAACCCGAGGTACCACTGTATTTCAAAAAAGATTCAAACAAGATAGCAGTGCTGATGAAGAGCATGGCATTCAAAAGATAGTTTTGTAAAAGTCCGCTTACGTACGGTATTTGCCAACTCTGCTAAGACAAATCATCTGCATAGCACTAAGATAATGCAAACTAAGTCACAAAGTCCAACAGTCACCACGTTAAAAGGAAACTCATTATCAGGAAGTCAAAATACTGGGAGCTTGTGTAAAATGGTTAAATAGTTGGATAAAATGATATTTCTCAATTCGGCACAATTCGGCACACTCTGCCCATTATATGTTCCAAGTGTTCTGCATATATTGGCGTATACACATTTTTCCCAAGGACAGGTGAAGCGGAAAGAGACAGAGAGACACAGAGATTTTGACATTTAAAAAATGAGCAAGTCTCCATGAGCTGCCAGAGCATATCCGGTGTCCCAGGGAGCACGCCCAGCCACCAATATGCTACGCTGCGTGGCATAAGATTAGCTACAGAGTGCATAATGCAGAACAGTGTTGTAAAACCAGCTGCAGAGCACCCAGCTGTGTCCCAGGAGAGCTCCAGGCTGCTATCATTTCATTGACGCTTCAAAGCCTGAGCCCTCTTGGAGGCTGCACACAGTCTTCCCCACTGTAAATACAATGCTTCTACATTGCAAAATCAGACAGTACAACAGAGTTTCCAACATAGAGAGGCATGCCTAGCTGCTGCTCCTGCTCAGTGCTGGTATTTCCATCTGCCGAGACTCTTTCTGGGCTTTGTTTGAGCAAGAGTGGGCACAGTTGCCAACAGCACAATTTGTTGGGAAACCGTGCAGCTGGAGCAGAAAATGGAAGTGGTTAGAACAGTCTGAGCTGCCAGCCCATCATCATAAAACCTTATTTCAGACTTCCTTCTCAGCCTGCCAAGATCATGGAATCTCAGACAATCCACCCACCAGTCCCACGCAATGAAGTCACAGTCAGAAGGCAAACTCTGTGCAGAAAATTGCCTGCAAAACAAGCAATTCTGAACCACCACCACCCCAAAAAACAGGGATCCAACATGGAATGTATGGCATTAAAGCACCAGAAATTACGGTTAGTATTCTACTTTATTACAGCTATAACTGCAGGTGCATTGTCTTCAGATTATATCCAGCACACTATTGTATCCAAAGCTGGAACAGTGTGGAAGGTGAAGAGTGATGCAGGAGAATTCACAAAAATCACCTCTCCACTTTCCTTCTGGATCAAAGAGCTTTCTGCAAGGGAAAGGACGGCACTGAATACAACCCGTTGGGTCTAACAAGGTATCTTCTGACATTATCACTGCTGGTAGATCTGCTGGTCAATTAGCTTTCTCTAATGCAGTGTATAGCAACAACACTATTCTTTATCTGATCATTCTGGCAAGAAAAGATAACCCCACCTTGCAACTAATCCATAAATGACACTTACCCAGAAAAAGCCCTCTACTAAGTCTGCCTGCTAACATATAACTTTATTAGATGTTTGTGGCTCATTGATCACCTTAAAGGAAATGGAACCCACTCTTTTCCTATTTATAAATACTTCCCTATGTGGTTATCAGGATAAGATTCTGACTTGCTACAAGCAACCAGGAAAATGGGTCAACATTTTCAAGATCCTAGCAACAACAGAAAAGGTACACACTTCCTATTTTAATTTATCCCTATATACCTTCTTTTGTACTTATCCAACAGCTTGGTTTACATTTTCTTAGCCAGAATACGTTAACTATGAATAACAAAAGTGCATGCCAAGAGTTTGTGGCAAGACAGACAGGCAAAGCTTCCTGCTCTACAGCTAACCCAATATGCCAAAGATGGTCAACATCATATGTGCAATTCAATAAGAAAGCAGGAAGAGGAGGTGGCAGGAATGTGATGTGAAAGTGTCTCCAAGGCAGGGCTTCTTTTCAGTTCCGGCACCTCTCAGGTGGGCACCATTGCCATTAAAAGAGAACAAGGGAGGTGTTCATGGTAAGTTCCAGCACCTCTTTTTCTAGAAAACAGCACTGCTCCAAGGTATGGGATCCCAGAGAAACCAGATGAAGAGAGAGATGGAGAAGCAGAGTCTGGCTCTCAGACAAAGGAAGATTTCCAGTGCAATTTAAAGGAAGGTAATTTTTGTTCATACTCACTATAACTGACTGCTCTGGCGCCACCTCATGTTGACCTCCCTACTTCCACCCTACCAGTCCCAATGGGCATAAGCAACCACTGCAAGCCACACACTGAGAACTTGGGAAAAATATGAGGTACTGTCTCATATGCTGAAGGCATGGAAAGTGTGATACTTCGGCATATCTTATGTTCTCCAAATCCCAGCACATATCCAAAGAAGTTCCATCTTCAGTTCCGTCAGAAATCAGGAAGGTAATTTTTGTGCTGGGGTTTATGAAGTTTTGAAACACAGGCCTAGCTTTCTTTCTCCCTCTGGAGCATCTTATGGGATTTTGCCATTATCCTATGCTAAAGCTCAATATTTAAGCATTAAGACATGTGTAAGTAAACTAAGGCCCGGGCCGGATCCAGCCCAATCGCCTTCTCAATCCGGCCCACGGACGGTCCGGGAATCAGCATGTTTTTACATGAGTAGAATCTGTCCTTTTATTTAAAATGCATCTTTGGGTTATTTGTGGGGCCTGCCTGGTGTTTTTACATGAGTAGAATGTGTGCTTTTATTTAAAATGCATCTCTGGGTTATTTGTGGGGCATAGGAATTTGTTCATCCCCCCCCCCAAAAAAAATATAGTCCGGCCCCCCACAAGGTCTGAGGGACAGTGGACCGGCCCCCGGCTGAAAAAGTTTGCTGACTCCTGCATTAAGACATGTTGTATGAAAATGAATGCCTTGAAGTTAACAGTTTCCAAACTTCTTAAGGGTGAGGCATTTCACCTGATTACTTTTGGAAGCAGCTCACTCATTAACCACCACACTAGGAGCACGTGCTTAATTAACTCAACAAGAATACCTACCTGCTTTCACTTGTCAAATGCTGGAGGGCCCTAAATACAGGGCTGGTTCTATCTTTATAGGAGAGATTACACTATCACAGTCATTAACAAGTTCAAAGCTTATAAATCTTTGTACTCTTCAGACCAAACCCAGACCTATTCAACTTCAGCAACAGTACTGTGATGTGATGCGCTGTCAAACAAGAGGGGAGAAGGTCAGAGTACAGTGTTGATCCCCACCTTATCCTTGTTGATCCCCACTCCCCCCACCACCACATTTTCTCTTCACTGAACTGCAATGCCTGCTTAGTGCTATTTATATTGTCTCACTGTAATTCTGATCTGTGGCCTACACACGGACTTCCACTGCAGTAACAAGAATATATTTCTAGTTTATTCAGTTGTTTTGTATAGAATTTCACTATGTTCTGAACTTGCTTCTTTGCATTAAGCTAAACAAATTATTTACCTTCTTCCACCAGGTATCACTAAATGTGCTGTACTCGCTCCCTTTGATCTTCCATGCAATATTTCACTCATTCTTCCATGCAATATTTCACATTTGGGATGGGCTTAGTGCATTTTATATCTGAGTGTGGTTAAAATTATGCAGAACTTGACTTTAGCATGATACCAAAATACCTGGCCACAGAACACACTTTACTGAAAAGCTCCCAACCTCAGTATGAACAGTTTAAAAGCTAGGAGCTCACTCCCATTAAAGCCAATGGGGGTTTGCCAATTAGTTCAGTGAGAGCATTATTATACTCCAAAGCCGCAGGACCACGGCATTCAGTGTGGCTTAAGAGCATGAAGCATGCTAACAGTCAAGAAAGAGGAAGAGGGACGGGGATGTATTATCAGGAAAGCAAGATTCATCAGAACTATTATACTGCTTTTCCTGGTAATGGGATCTCACTTATTCTACCCCCCTGTTTTTCCTCTTTCCTATCTCTTTTGTCTTCTAAGGAATAGTGAGGCAGAAGACTGAAAAGAAAGGGGTGGGGGAGAGAAAAGGGGTGGAATGAATGTTGCCAAAAAAACTGACAAGTGTAGAAACAGAACAAAATAGAATCAGAAATGATACAAGAAAGCTTGTACCAAAAAAAAAAAAAGCCATTCTAGGCTGATCTAACTGACAGTCCTGCTCCCAATATGTTACTTGGCAGGCAGTCTAGTTGATTTTAATAAACTTCTAAGTGCGCATAGGATGGAGACCTGAAAAACTATGGCTATCAAAAGGATAAAAGGCACAGCAAAACATTTAATTCATATAATCGGAAACACCTCAAGGAACATGAAATAGAGCTCTGAGGCTTTATCAAGCGCTGCAGCTCAGCTGGTGCTAATTATTCCTGTGTGTTCAATGGGCCTTCCTCTTCTGTCTCCTCCAGTGTTCAGCCGTCCAGCCTCAAAATCAGCTCCAGAGGATTGGGCACACTTTGGAGCAGACTCTGAGAGCATGCAGTGGAGAAGGAGAGGGAAGTCCTACTGTACCAGCAGAATCCCACCAGTACAGTACTAGACACAACCCCGTAGCTTTGAACAATAAGTAAATTTAAAGCAACAAATCTTTATTCATCACCATGACCTTCTTGGAGGAAGCATCAGATACACATTTGATAAAAACAAAGGCAAAAGCAAAGTAGCTTCTTGGTGTTTTCTGACACCACCAAAAAATAGTTGGCTTTCTTCCCTTTTCTTTGCAAGCCTTTGCCCCAAGTTGACAGAATAAAAACTTGAATTCATGCAATTATATGGAAAATATTTATAAGTTAAAGGTTGTCTGGGATTGTTTTCCAACAGTAAGAGGCCAAGAATCAAAAATTCAGCACAGCTTGCAAACCCTCTTCACCAGGCCATAATAATAAAATGTTACATCAGTAGAAAACAAGCAAATCTTCCCAATGCATTTCAATCAAACCCCCATAATACACTGAAGAGTTTTACTAGAGGAATCTTTTCCATATTGTAATTTGCCTTTTGAAAGATGTTTAACTTAGGCCTGCATCATATCGGAATAGAAAAATATTCTCAAATGTCAATACCTCTCTTCAGTGACTCAGTCTATGTTCCCCTATTTACAATTAGGTCATAAAACACTAATCAAAAGCCAAACTCCATTACATTTTTTTCCTTTTCGGCTTCAACAGCCAGGAGGGCCCCAGAACACTTTGCACTTAAATCGCACCTTCCATCCCAGGAGATGAGCATTCATTTATGCTAAGCCACATCTAATGCCTTTGAGAGCTACATAAATTATACAAATAGAGAATAAGTAATTTATTTGTTTGGAGAAGTAAAACGTTTTTCAAAATGCCACTGCTACCACTGATTCATCACAGATACAGTCCCAAATAATCTAAACTCAGGAGACAGATTGGATGAAACTAATGTTAGCTGCAGAGAGAGCCAAGAAAAAAACCTATTACTATGGGTAGGACCCATTTACACAACCAAATTAGCATGCTGAGCAATATAGAGGATTTGTTTTGTTTTGTTTTTTTTGTGCTTAAAGAGCAGGACAACAGTCTGTACATTTGCCCATGTTGTTGCCCTGACTATCAGCTCCTGCCATCACAGTAAGGTTACTAAGAATACGAACATAACCTGGTAATGACTGGAAAGGCTGCATCTTCCAAAGTGTGCTATGATTTCAATGGTGAGAACAACCACCGGAACCCAAGGAAGCAAAGGATAACCCCCAATTGTACTCCCTATAGGCTCTTTGACTCCTGTGGGATTAAGACTTTGTGATCTCACCTGTGAGAGAGTGGGCGCTTTGTCTTGGCAGGGACAAGACAGTCCTCTGTCATCAGATCAAAAGCAGAAACTCAAGGATCTATCCTTAAAGCACCCACGATAGCTCCTGGAACATTCCACCTGTTTGATACTCACTGCCATCACCAATCTTTTATCATTATTTGCCACTCAACCCCTGACCCAAGCTGAGGCTTTCAGAATGCATTCACTGCCTGCTCCTTAAAATTTTTAGAAACATGTGGAAATTAGGACTTGCGAAAGAACTTACAAGTGCAAGTTCTGCGGTGTCCAAGATTATGCCCTACATTACTGGGGAGTCCCACTGAATAGGCTCCTCCAGTTCCAACTGAATGCATACAGCAGCACTGGTTATTTAAGTAAGGACAGATCTGGTAAGTTGGATCTACGGCATTTTGAACTTACTAGTGCAGCACTTTCAACCCGTGCCTAGTGATGTGAGGTGAGAATATTCTCCAGAATGAGAATATTCTCGAGAATATTCTCTACTAGAAAATTCTCTGGAGAATATTTTCCACAAGCTGTAAATTCTAATGTAAAAACCAGTTTTACAACCCGTATTTAAAAAATCTAGCAAATAATAAGTCAAGCTGTGATATTGCCAATGTAAGTAATGAATAATGGTTTTTTTTATCTAGTTACGTTACTGGACATTGTGTCGTTCACCATTGGCAGTTCTGAAATGTGAGCTACATAATTTTTTTATTTTTTAGTTTTAAAAATGCTATTCATTTAATTTGATGAACATTTGAATTTGTATGTATTTCAACTGTATGTAATAGCCTTTTTTCTATTTTGGTGTGACCTTATTCTTAGCAATGCTATACCCTTGGCCATACAGTGTAATTATTATTATTTTTTTACAGAAAGTAGCTTTAATGCTTTATAAACTTAAAGTACCTAGGTCTATACAATTATGTGTAACAGCATATGAGGTGGCCTTGATTTAAACAGTTGACGTTTCTATATTTTTATTTAGTGCCAGTAACTGGTTTTTGCAGTGCCATTCAATGGTACAAGGTACCATTTACCAGAGATTGACATACTGAAATATATTATCATATAATGATAATATATTCAATGTTAAGGACTTCTTTTTTATATGTATGCACAAAGTTTTGCTTTAGTCACTAAACAGTTATTGTTAGCGCTATTAGAAGCACAAGATAGCCTGTTACTGAATTTATTTGCTCCAAGCAATCTGTAGCACTTTTCCTTTCTATGGAGAGCTATCTGCAGAGCTGATGCCTAGTGTCTTCCTTACATCTGCCCATCAAACTAGACTAGGGGTCAAGAAGGGATATATCCACTGTCTTGTCAGTTTTATTTTCTGCAAATTCTCTCTCATTCCACACATATTTTCTTTTGAACGTTTGGAGGTGAGAAACACACTATGTGAGGAGGGCCCTCCCAGCTGTCACCTTTGATCCAAACCCTGTCATTCCAGAGGGATTTGCCACCTGCTTCACCAGGTCATGATCCTGTTCCTGATGGGAGAAATACGCACCTAAATGATATTGACAGAACTGGGCAGTCAGTGATGCAGTCATGTGACTACTTCACCACAGGCCAAACAGAATTCACGTTTATCACATTGCTGCAAAGTTACCAAAGAGGCTTGAACACTTATTTAATGAAGCACTCATATGATCACTTCCAGAACACCAGATTCTTATCGTGCCATCTTGATGGTGTGAAGAGTTCTGCAATCCATGTAAAGCTTCCTAAATCTATACAAGTCTGGCTAGTTTTATTGTAGGTAATCAGACTTTGCACCAGCTCTAGTACATTTCTTGGGCAGAAAGGAAAACGAGTCTCTAAGGATAGATTCAGGCAACTCATTTCTCTGGGTGATAAGCTCACCCCAGGCAAAACATACAACAACTGATATTTCCCACACATTCTTACAAAGACTTCTCCCAGGGAGGGTCAGTGTTTAAACATAAGCTTCAAATTATTATAAAAGCATGCAATAGTTAAACCCAAAACCTAGTCATGAAAAGCTACCTTAAATTGTCAAACATGAATGTTTGCACACAATGTACAAACAAAGTACATTTTTAAAGTTGAAAAAAGTGGACTTCCAAATAATACGTGTTGAAGTATTAAAAAGATATGTGTTTTTTCAGGACGACAGCTGCTGAACAGAGATAAAAAGAAGCAAGCCCCTACTCACAGGCTTCCAATCTACACTTGTTTTGCAAACATGGCAATGCAAATGTTCAAAATAATATATTACTTTTTATATCTCATTTGTTGGCAAACAGCAGCATTTCAGTTTGAACACAGTGTGGGAGTGGGCCTGATTCACCAAATAATAAAAAACTGCAAGGGAATTTTGTATTCCAAAATTGTCTTTCCTCCCCACTACTTGGAAAAAGCTACTGTACCCTTTGTATCATGGTCTCATCACTGTCTACTTTATGAACCATTCACAAAAGCTCTTACAAACCACTATTTAGGAAGCAGTTGCTTAAATTACCCTTTGTACTGCATGTTAGTACTCCACAGGAGTGGGTATCAAAAAACAACATGCACAATAGGTCAACTTTTCCTAGGTGTTAAGGGGCCTGCTTACACATAAGCAGTGTATAGAAAAACAGGAGTATTATGAACCCCATTCAAGATATGCGTAAGAAAATGGTGACATAAGCTTGACAAGCAGCCTCAAATCAAACTTTGATCCCCTTATTACAACCTGAAGACTTGACAACATTTACAACGGATGTGGCAAACATTTACTTCAACACATTAAACCAAAAAAATTTTTAATTTGTTTGGGTTTGGGGGTAGAAATGTATTACTGCATGCTGCGTAATCAGCTGTAAAGCCTTGGGATGCCTTACTGCTGTTCACCTATTGAAATCTGTTTGATTTTAGCAAAGCTTTTTCATATTAGCTCTCTACCCAACTGATATGCAAATCACCTTTGTTATTTAAAGTGTCATATGCAAAGTTGTGTGTGTGTGTGTTTAAATAAACTCATAAACCTGGTGTGATACAAGCACAACAAAAAGGAGCACTTACTGCCATTGTCATCAGAATCCTCACTGCTGCTGGGAAGTCGACCTCGTTTCATGATCTTCCCGGGTAACAGCAGGCAGCCTGTGAAGAAATGCAACAGAAACCAGAAGTTATCAAGTCCTGAATCAAAGAGCTCACAAATGAAAGCAAGTGCCATTAAGTAGCATAAATAAAAGCAGCAAACATCCTGAAGATGTTCAGTTTAGAATGCATCCCATGGGACAGCCAAAAAGAATATCTAAGTTGATTGACAGGGGCCGTCCCTACAATTAGACAGAGCACAGCAGCTGCCCTAAGCAACATACTGGGGAGTGGTAGCAAAACCTTGGAGGACAGAGATGGGTGGCTTATGTGGCTTGCCCTGTACCGCCACCTAAGCTAGCCTCCTGCCTTCAGGTACAATTGAAGACAATGTCCAATCACCAGTTTTGAAAAATAAAACTGCTAGCCCATCTGACTTCTGGGCATGGACTAGGAATGGGGCACCATACTGTCCTTTGCCTCAGGAAGCAAAACGTCCTGGGCCACCATTGTTGATGGAATCCTCAAGCCAAGCTCACCCCAAGAAGATGTAAGATCTTTTTTATGGCTTTGATATTAGCAAATTTAAAGCAACTGCAACAGAGCATATACTTTGTCCCTATTTAGCCAATATTTATATTGTACAGCACATTTATGAAAAGGTTTTACAGTCGTAGGAGGCATCAAAACAGCAAGACTAATTACAAAGGTCACTGCATCCCTCAACTGAGCAAGCAGTATGCATAGAAATGTTCCCACACTAGCCAATCACTAAGCTCCTATGACAACACAGAAACACAGACTGTAACTGAACAGTATACCAAACAGAGACTGGATTCACAATGAGGTAACATTTCCTGAGTGGGGATGTGCATGTGAAGATGTGTTGTAGGAGGCTAATTCATAATGCATTAAGACCATAGATACGTAAGTTGAGCAAATTATCAACACTACGTTCATGCTGGCCACAATCCTAATCCATGTTGAGCCTTTCACATAATTTAGTCCCATGTGGCTCCCCATGGCAAGAAGTAATTTCATGGCAGAAAGAACAATGCAAGAATCTACCCCACTGAGACACAGAAAAAAGGATATCAAAACTTCTCTCAGTAACGGTACTGCTGCTGTGCGATCTGCTCCCAAATCCTTAGGTTGTTCTGATTTGCAATTCAGGATTTGTTAAAAAGTCAAAGCAGCAAGGCAAGTGGAGAAGTCATCTACACATTTATTCTTTCTTATGGCTGCACTTGCTGTATTTATTCTGACAGCTATCAGGAATTCCCAGTTTCTATCCTTCACTGAAATAGCCATCAGTGATAAAGATAGGGATTTGTAAAGCCAAAGCATGGGTAATTAAAAAAATATATATATAACGTAAGAAAACATTTGGTCTCTGTTTCTCACTTCCACATTTAGGAGGACACTGCTTAAGGATCTTTTCAGCACATGTGGTAGCAACATCCTATCCATGAACAACACTTTCAGCATTCAGAAGGAGTCAGAATATAGACAAATTTTATAAATGTTTATTTGGTTACCAATGAGTTTGGCAAGGGTACTTACACAGCCTCTCCCTGATAATGACTGAAAACATCAGCACCTGTGTTGGCTTAGCAGCCTGGCCTTATAAACGTTCCAAAACATGTCTAGATCATGACTAACCATTTTCTTAAAAATAATTGAAAAGCTAATAGAACCAGACTGTGGCTAGTCTCATCCTGGACATGTGCTGGAACATTCATGAAGCTGGTTAAAATGACAAAAACCTACTAAATCTGTCCAATGTGTGCTGACATCAGCACACTTAAATGACTACATGAATAAGCCCCGAGAAGTGAAAAACTCTTTATCCTAATAGGTCCCTTCAGCAAAGATGATGCTCCAAAGCATTACATTATGCAATAAATGCAGACTCTCAGTTACAACATAAAAATAGCCAGTGAGTATCCAAGTGCTAAAAGGCCAGGAAAGGGGGTTGACGGGGAGCTAAAAAAGCGGAAACAACGTGACACAACAAGTGAAGCAAAGCATGTTCAGCGTGAATTAAAGTGACAAGTACTCTAGGACATGCATCAAATCTCATGAGGCTTAGTTTGCCATGTTTCAGTTCCAATGACAATGTGGGCTGGCCAAGCCATTAGCGGCAAAATCCCAAGGCACGCCTTCCAGGTGCAGTTTCAGGAATCAGCTGCCAAGCTGATTTGCTTCTAGTTTGGTGCTCAGACACTGAACTGATTAGATGTCATACGAACAGCAACTTCTAATAAGCTGCTCCACTGGCATTTACAACACAGACATCTAGCCAAGTGAAATGTAGAAAGTATGTCTAATTGTAATGGATGTTTAAAAAGAGCAATATGCTTAGATTACAAACCCTTAACAGAGAAGCCGGACTCATAAGACAGAAACCACACTAGAACCCATGGGCCATTTCCCATGGAGTAAACATCACTATAAGCAATCATAGTCCCATTATCTTTAACTCTTAGTTACACTTGTGCTTGCTACTATGTAACTCCAGGTAAATAGAAATCCTTATTGTCAGAAAGTCTGGATATTCAAATATTTGGGTGCTGCACAAGCTATAGAGGAAGATAAGGTTAAATCGTACAAACTGAATAAAGACCTCACTAAAGACAGTTAATCAGAGGCAGAAAACTGAGTAGATTTTGTCCAAAGTATGCTAGACATTTCAGTCTCTTACAATCGAAATAATGTGTCTCAATGCTATGGACCTAAAGCGTGAAAAAAAAAAGAAATCTACAACCCTTGTTTAACTCATCCACAGATGGTTAAGCACAGGATGCAACCAACGATAAAGGCAGACAAAACATTGCAAGTTGTATCAAAAATTTAGGGAGTAGCTATGTCCCACTTCTGGGAAAGACTGAAGCATAACATTCTACTGATGAACAGCTCCATTTTCAAAAGGATTGTTAAGCCCTTTCAACCAGGTGGTACAAAAAACAAATACTGCAGCTAGCATTCACAGAACAGCCAGCTACTGTACATATCTGACCTCCAGCTGTTTTGTAAATATCTAAATTCCAGTAAAAAGTTCTCACGCACAACATATTAGTAGGTTGCCAACCTTCACAAAGATAATTTACATATGATTATATTAAAAGAAAAACCTAAACATCACCTCTCAACTTGCAATATTCAAGGCCCATTGCTCGGTGGCAGAGCACACTCCCTACAAGGAAAAGGTCCCAGCTAGGGCTGAGAATGACTTCTCGCTGCCAGCCGCCAAAGACACTGGACAGTACAGAGCTATAGAGACCAATAGCCTGACTCAATGCAGGGCAGCTTCTTAAGTGCAGGCCTAATAACTACTGTCTCATGGAAGGGCCGTAGCTCATGGATACTGTACCTGCTTTGCATGCAGAAGGTCCCAGGTTCAACCACTGGCATCTCCAGGTAGGGCTACAAGGATCTCCTGCCTGCAACCTTAGAGAGCTTCTGCCAATCAGCACAGCCCACACTGAGCTAGATGGACCAATGGTCTGATTCAGTATAAGCCAGTTTCCTATAGTAGCCACTAAGATTTCAGATTTCAGCACTGCATTACTCCAAAAGTCTGTAATGCCCTTGTCTGAGATATCATATCTACAGAATGACTTCTGCTTAAGTCAGATGTGTAGAAAGGCATTGGCCAGATATGCATTCTAGCCACTGATGACAGAATTTCTTAATATAAATTGCTCTGCTTTGAGCTGGTTTGTCTTAACATAAAAAAAGTTTTGTTTGTTTGTTTCTAATGACAAGAACAAGCAAATGAATGTCACCCACAGAGAAGGTGGGGATGAATAAACCACTGAATACTAGTCCCAATGTTTCTTTTTAAAAAAACTCTCTTCCTATGGAAAGTTAGCATGTCAAGTAGATTAAAGTCTAGGGTACTCCTTGGTTTATTTGTTGTACATGCAGAGATTTTTAAGTTGGAAAATATTTGTTGCGTAGCCAGCAGTATGAAGTGGTGCAATATAAGGAAGATTTCTGAATGGGTAATTCAGCTCCCACTGAGCATTTTGAAGATGTTAAATTTTGCATTAGTGCCAAGTTACTGAACTAAGTGCAAAGTGCTAGTTTTGGTGTATAAAGCCCTCTACAACTTGGGAGCAAGATACTTTAAAGACTGCCTTATCCTTTATATATGCACTCAATCACTGCACTCTGCAGGTGAGGGCTGATTGCTGATACCATTTTATCAGGAGGCTCATTCCGTTTCACACAATATAGGAAGAGGCTTTAGTGTTGTGGCACCCACCCTTTGGAATTTCCTTCCATTAAATATGAGACAGACACAACTGTCTGCTGTCTATCTGTCTGTCTACTGTCCCTTTAACACCTTCTGAAGACCTTCCTCTTCCAACAAGCCTTTTAAGTAGATATCTTTCCAAATCTGTATCTGCATTGGAATAGTTTTTAGATGTCTTATGGTAGGTCTATTAGATGCCCTCAGCTTATTTGGGAAGAAGGATGGGATGCAAATGTAAGAAATAAATAAAGTATTATTAAATAACTAATAGTGTGCACTGTAAGAATTTGAGAAGCCTTTGCTGAACCATCAATCATGTATGATGAGTAGACCAAACTTGGGTTTAGATAGACCAACTGAGTAAAAGATCAAACAATTCAACAACAATATTCCAAAATTGTTGCAGGAGTCTGCTATTAAAATTCTCTAGGCTCCTATTCATAGATTTCCCCATTAGATCAGGAGTATTAAGAAAAAAAGGTTTTAACATTTTCTCTGGAGAGTTCCACCTGCTTCCAAAATTGCCAAACATGATGAATAAACAGAAGTGTTTCTTATTTTTTAGAAACAAGTAATTGCAAGCTCAAGAACAAGCTACCTAAACGTTTTATCTTTATCACTTAAAAGAGTCAGCATGGATTTTGCAAAGCAAAACTAGAACTCAGAAATAAGGTAGGTAAGAATGAGCCAGTCTACGCTGTGTATTTGAACTTTCAAAAAATTGCTGACACCTTAGCACGGAAAAATAGTTGAAATCCCTAGGCTCTGGAATCAAGTTTCAGTTACCCCTGCATATGGGAATTTTCCAACTGTGTCTCGCATTAATTTCTAAAGAGTCATGGTGGGAAAGGAAATGTCTTTTTTGTAACTCACTGTTTAAAAAAAAAAAAAGAAGAAGCATGGCCAATTTTCAAAGTGGAGATGAACAGAAGCTTATCCCAGAGACATGTTTGTCTAAAGGAGTTGTGCCTGAAATCATTAGTGATTTAGGAAATGCTATGATTAATGATGTTGCAACATTTGCAAACTATACGTTACTTAGAAGAGGCAGAGAAGAATGATAAGGCTTGTACAACACAGAGGGACTATTTAGCTCAGTGACAGAGCACATGTTTTGCACACAGATAATCCTTCCTATGTTCAATCCCTGGCATCTCCTATTAAAGCTGGGACGAAGAACCAGTGGCTGCACTGCATATGTTGCTGTACTACAACTTCCATCATCCCTCACCACTGGTCATGCTGGCTGAAGCTGGCAAGAGTTGTAGTCCAACAAAACCTGAGGATCTCTGATAGCAATGCTGGAGAAAATCACTGCATGAAATTGTAGGTGAGCTGCTGCCAATCAGAGTAGACAATACAGACGCAATGGACAAACAGTATGATCTGTGTAAGGCAGCAGCCTACATTTCTACAAAACAGCAAATGATTAGCACACAAAAACTCACAGGGAAACACTTTAATCAGCCTAAGGAGAGGAGCATTTGCCTTTTCCAACTTGAATATTTCCATATCACATCCATCCAGCGTTTTCACTCCCTCCCGCCCTTCCCTGCTCAGTTAGCCTGCCCTCCATAGATAAATACAACCAGTGAATAGTTGATTATTTTTGGTTGCTATATTCCAAAGCTCCCTTGAATTGGCTTTAAAAACACACACAAAAAAAACCCATTATACAAGCCAACAAGTTTAGGGACAGTAACATGCAACTTATTAGCTCAACCCACATTTTGATCCCCACCCACCCCCAAGGTCAGTATTGGGAGCATTAACATTACATATTTCTATCCCTTTGTTTCTATTTAACTTCCCTTGAAAATGACAACTTGCTATGGGTTATTACCTAGCTTCTGAGTTGGTCTGGATGATCATATCTCAGTTTAAGAAGTATTTTCCCTGTGCACGCCACCTTTACAGAAGCCATGGTTAAACCAGGAAGCCTCTAGTTCAAATACAAATTAAGAAACCATGGTTGCCAACTTTGGAACAAGCCAGCCTTTGAAAACATCTTCAATTAACCACAGGTTAATATCCTGGTTTGTTCCAAAGTCGTTTTTCCTGGTTTGGGTGACACGAGAACCTGTTTTAATTGATAAGACTTCCTTGTTTGGTTGCTCATGCTGCGAAGGGGTTGAGATATGATCATCTGAACAGAGCCACACTTTAGAAGATTTTAGGAGGAAAGTAGGGGAAAGCAACCCTTACCACTTCAGTGTAAAAAGACAGTTGAGAAAGTGAATTAAATCACTGTAGGTGTTACTATGGAGGTACAATTATGTATCTATATAAACAATAACATCAACATAGATTCAACAACACACCATGTTCATATTGTAAGATTCAGTTAATCTTGCAGTAACATTTTAGACATTCTCCCATTTTATAGGGGGTTGCCTATTTTCCACTAAACAGAAATGTAGGTATTACTGTGTAAAATTAAACACAACAAAATAAAATATTTCCATTTTTCACTTTCTAGGTATATCAATATTCAGGAAGTCTTGATATATATTTGCAAAGCTTGATATAGGTTGAACAGCAGCATGTGGAGAAAATGTAGTTTCAAAGTGGCTACAATTATTATTTTAATGGCTGAAGAGAAACAGATTTTTATATGGACATTAAATGTGCATCCCCAGGTCAAAGCTTTTATAACCTGTTTTTCCTTCCAGAGTACTTTTAATGACTTCCATAAACCCCTGGGTAAACAGGATTTATAATTCCAGCTCTGACAGATCATTAACTATAACAGTGTTAACGGGTGCAACTATAATAAACTGCACAGAACCACTACAGAGACAGCACAGGGAGAATGCAAATGTACACCCTAAAGACAGACTGAAGAATTAGTTTTCTCCAAAATAGCCCATGAACTGATATGATACTGGCTGCATCAAGACCTAATTAGAACATCTATGCTAGAGATCATTTCAAATATTATTTTGCATATATGTTAAGAAGTGTGCCATCTAGTCTTGGGCTACATTTACGGTAAATTAAACACCTAAAGTCACAGAGTAATTGATACACAGGTGCCTTTCAGTTACGCACAACTGACTTCAGTAGATTTTTCTGCTAACTTTGCACCAATGCAAAATATTGTTTCGTTAAAAATTAGTTCAGCATTATTCTGTATCTCTGTAGCTTCTGAAGCCACCATGAAGGGGCCTACCAACCTATTTTGGTTTTAGTAGCTCTCATGTATTCTGGCAGTGATAAATTGGACAATGCACATCTAGTTTAATCTACCTCTCACCCATCAGATTTATTTAGCAACTTAAGTGTGGAGGAAGATGTTACCAGAATCCATTTGAAAAGGCTCAACTCTGTACAAGCTACTGTAGACAGAGAGCGATCGCTTTCAAAAGCTGCATCACAGCTATGCTGTGGGAAACACAGTTCAATATATTATTACAGTAACAGGCCACCTATTGCAGTGTCCATTTATAAATACTTAACCAAATGGATGCGCAATGCAATTCTATGTATGTTTATTGAGAAATAAGCCCCAGAGATCAATGGAGTTTACTCCCACAAAGAGCATTAACAGGACCAAAGTCTTAAGTGGGTAGGACTCTGGACTAGATCGCAGCCATAGTCTCTATTTACGACAGTCAATGACAAATATAATTCATTCAAAGTTGTCTTTATCATTATGTGTCAAGATGATGTCTTTTAGTATCTTGACAGATTCAAAAATTGTACAGATAACCTGCCATTTAGGGATTACATACTGTATTAAAGATTAGCAGTGGTGGTAAAAGATTTAAACACACAGGTCACAAACTCAAGAGCAAACTGTTGCATTCAACAACAATCTGTAATAACCTACACCTGTGATCTCAAAACACAGGCAAGAACCCTCACTACATCTATAAGCATGCTCTGAAAGGGGACGCAGGAGCCACCCTTAAACTACCTTGCTTTGAGTGTTGTGAAGACTGTCAATCATGACAGAATATGCATCCTATGATTCATATGGCATATTTTTACTTTGTTCTGCATATCAATTTTAGCAGAAATACAACTTGGTGCATCTGACCTCTCAGAACAATTTGTTGTTGTTCTGCCATGAAACTTGCATAAAATCCTGAGCAGCTAACTTTGTACACTTGGTTTATCGCAAAGATTCACCTCAAGCACAGATTTGGACAGAAAGGACCCCATGAGGGGAGAGAAAGGGGCTTAAACTTTCAACTTGTGCTTTTAAGCTTCTTTTTCCTCATGACAGGTATCCCAACGAAGGCTTGATTTTAGTATCTCCCCCTCTCTCGCGCGCGCGCACACACGATTATTTCCATTCCATTCTTTCAAGCGCCGCCGTTTTCAGTTTGAGGGCAACAGCTGCTCCGAAGGTACAGCCGCGTCTCCTGAACCCGCCCACTCGCTTCCCCAACCCGTTCAAGGAAGCAGTTCTTTGCCGGCCGCCTTCGCAATCCACCCGGCGAAGGAGGGGCCGCCGGCTCCCGATGGTAGCGGGTGCCACCGCGGACGGCGAGGCGAGGGCAGAAATACCGGGACGGCGCTCGGAAAGGCGACACGCGGGGGCACCGGCGGCACCTTCCTGCGCACCAGCCACATCCCCACCGCTCGTCTCTCCACTTGCAACTGACCGGCCCTCCTCGTCGCATCCTCCAGCCTGGCTCCTTCCGCTCCGCCCTCTCCTCCCGGCTGCACCAATCCGCTCAACCCCGGCTGCAAATCAAACTTGGTGCTCCCGGCGCAGCTCTCTCGCTCTCCCTCCCAAATCCACCTCTCGTCGCGCTCAAAGCGGCCACGCAACCCTCCCGGTTGCCTGATTTCCCTCCCCCCTGATCTCCATGTTGTAATGTCTGGGGAAGGAGGGAGGGGAGGTTGAGTGAATCGAGCAGAGAGCCGCCTTGGAGAAGCTGCCTGCCTGCCTGCCTCCCCCCTCCCTCTCTCCTCCCACTCCTCGACAGTTCTGGAAACTGTATCACCTCTTGTCACAGGAAACCATCCAGCAGGCGGTTGCAAACAAACAAACGCCCTCTGGCCCCCACCCGCTGGAGAGAAGGGGAGGGAAAGACACAATACCAATCCCCACCACAAAGGGTGCATTGGAGGAAAGGGCGGGGGGGTCCGAGGTGAAAACCCTCCTACGATTTGAGCAGCTTGCAAAGATTGAAGATGGGAAGTAACACCCCCCCGCCGCAAAAAAAATATAACAAGCCTAAGGAGATGGGCGAGCAGAAGAGCACTGTGACGGCTTTGTCTAATTTCAGCAAGGGGGCACGATCGCCTCAGCTGCATACCCTCCCTCCCTCCTGCTGGAGGTTGGGAACGGAGGACGGGCCGTTAGGTGGCAATGATGCGGTTATTTGAAAACACCACCACCTACACCCATTTTATTTGCTTTGACGCGGAGAGAGAACGGCTCTCCACATCCCCGGAGCCGATCCATACTTCCGCCGGTGTAGGCACCATGTACGCTTCACACACTCCTTGCATTTTCCCGTTAGTCTTAAAGGCGTTGTTCAATAACGCACATTTAACCTATCTGGCGGGTTATTTAGCGGCTATGCTCCCGTATTTCCCGAGTACACTTTGTGACGTTTCTCGAATGCATTCTTACATAACTACCGAGCCTGCTACCAGGTTTTGTCTGGAGCGGAGGGAGAGATTAAGGCGCCAACGCGCACTCGAGGCGGCTTCTGAGAAGCCCAACGGTCCCCGAGCCTCACGAGCCTGCTCCATTTCTGCGCCACTATTGATGCAGAGGGGAATTGAGGGCAGTCTGACCCCTCGACTGCAGAGTGTTTTGAAAAGTTCGCACCCACCACCTGCGAGCGTTTGCGGCTGCACAGCAACCGTACACGTATTTAAGCTCCCCGCTGCAAAGGGGGAGGATTGGGTGAGATGGCACCAAAAGAATGGGTAAGTTGAGGCTTTTGCTGACGCCGTGCACCTGCCTGCCCGCCTGGGCTCCTCCGTCTCCACGCACAGCCCATCGAGAAAGGCCCGCCTCCTTAAGGGGGAGCAGGCGCATGTAGCAAATGAGGCTGTTCTACGAGGATTCGAATCCCAGGGCAACCTTCCACATTCCATCCTTTCCCCGCATTAATCATCCACGCCACCAGCAGCAGCGTTGAGCACCGAGAGAATCTGCTGCCACCCAGCAGAACAGCAGTCTAACAACAAGCCCCGCCACTACTGCACATACCACACACCCCTTGTTTCCCTGATATCCATAAGCTCACACTTCCTAACACGTGCACTTTTGGGGTCTTACAACTTGCTCCCGCGATCGTAGATAAAAGACAGCACGCTTCGGATTGTTGTTTTAACCAATAAAATAAAATAAAAAAACATGGATCGAGGTGCTTTCCCCACCGCAAAAAATAAAATGCTCATCTTCAGGTCTACACAATGCCCCTGCTGCACCAAGTTCAGCATCAATCCTGCAAAATTAAGCTTTATATCCACCCAACCGTTATAAGCTTTCCGTGGAAAGGAAAACCACAATCCGATCTGTGGAGGGAGGGTGCATTTATTTGGTAAACTGTGTTTTTGCCCTCTGTACACTCCCTGCCCTTGAATTAATGCAATGAATATTTTGAACATGTGGGTGACACGGCGACAGATCCTGGTTCCCTGGCTACCCCTCCCCCCCCTTCCGAGAGATCTATCTAAAAAGGACCTGCGCTCTGCCGCTGCCATCTGTCTCCCAAGTTCTTACAATGCTTTTCACTTTCCGAGTAGGGCTGATCTATCAGCCAGCATGGATGCGCTTTAGGGTAGCCTGCCTTCCACCTCACCGACAAAGGAAACTAAACCAAAAGTCTATGGATGCACGAAGAAACAACACTTAAGACAAGAAGGGGGGTGGAAACCCCAACAACTCCACAACCGGGTTCATTCACCTTTAAAAAGCTCCCGGTTTGGCGAAAAGCAAAGTCTGCAGCGACATTAAAAAAAAATGCAGCCAGCCCTTAACTCTCCCCCCCCCCCGCCGCGCGCGCAACCCTTTCGGATCTGCTCTCAAAAGCTCCCAAAATAATCGCCGATTTCCCCTCCTCCCCTCGCCCCCACCCGGTTCCTCCCCAGCAATGTACAAGTTGCTTATGGGATAGTGAAGCTGCAACTCAACTGCCTCCCCTTTTTGCTCCCTATCAAGAAGCAAATCTTTTGGCGCCATATTAATGACGTACTATATTATTTCCACTAGGCAGCGACCTTCGGCATTAAATTGCTCTCTAGCTGCTTCTGGAGAACTCCAAAGCTAAGCAACCAAAAAAGAAAAAAGAAACCCCACCACACATCAAATATGGCTGTGCAAGGCGGCTCGTTCTGCGGCGACGGGCGGAGAGGAGGCGAGCGTAAGGCGCTGCCTGGGCACAGTTACCTGCTGCTGTTGCTGCTGCGATGGTTGCCAGTGAGGTTGGAGTTGCTCTGCACGGAGGGGTCTGTGCTGCCTCATGAGTTCAGACAAGCACTGGAGAGTGGGAGCAGATTGTGGCTCCCTTCAGACACACACGCACACACATATACAGGGGGAGAGAGAGAGAGAGAGAGAGACTCTCGCTCTGACTGACGTTTTTACTTGTTATGGAGGAAGGACTCTGTGAATCAAACTCATTTCTGGGTCACTGCTGCCACAGGGGGGAGCTACTTTAATCCCCTGCCAAAACTAGGGGAAAATAGGGGGGGGAGGGAAGAGAGAAACAGGGTGGGGAGGAGGAGGCAAGGAAAGAGAACGAGAGACACTACCGCACTTGGAAACTGTCTGCTTTAACTCCTTGCAGCCCTGAAAGAGCTGAAGATGTCATGCTCCATTTACACTATGCAGGGAGGAGACTCCCTCTGTTCCGAAGGTTTGCATCGAGGGACCTGCCTCTTTGGAAAAGAAGGAGCATTTCACGCAGGGACAGCAGCCAGTGGGTGTAGAAGACGGATCTCACGCGTTCCAAAAATTGTCAAGTTCTTTTAAGGGAGAAGTCTCTCTGGCTTATGCATTGCCTGCCACCTGGGCTTTTGCTTGCTTGCTTTTGCAAAGGACACAGCATGGCAAAATGAAATGATTTTTTTTAAAAAAAATAAAAAATAGGAGAAACATCCAAAGCAGTAATAAGAGAATCAAGAGATGGCTAACAGGCATGTCATTCTCTGCTAGGGGCGTACCAGAACCGTATGATGCTGGAGACTTAAAAATATTTGGGAGGGGGGCTCCTATGCCAGGGGGCCAGTTCTGAACTGGACGACATTCACCTGTCATCCAGCCTTTCATTATAATGTTGTGGTTATTTATATTTATAAGGATATATTGATTTTCCTTTTTGTTTTTAAAAGCAGTAACAATTTTATAAATTATTTCAATTTATCATCCACTCAGCCAAATACTGCTTTCTGCATCAAATGTTTTACAGGTCTATAAGTGTTCATTTCAAAAACACACACTCTCTCTCTCTCATATTCTGCACCAGCATCAGCTCAACATGAGGTATTAAGGGCATGAAGCAAGATCAGCCCTCAAAACAATGTGCCAGATTCCAGTTCTGCATTTGAGTTTGGAAACATCTCCACAGGAAAGTATCACTCTGGTCATGCCCAAAATGGCTTTTCATACATGGCACCAAATGTACATTTAAGTCTCTCTGTGCTGTTTTTGTACAAGTGAAATATTGTTCATGGTAGGTAGAACATGTAAGAGCATCCTTTTTAATATATGGGCATTCTAGCCAATATATTCAAATTACAAACAGTGGAGATTTTTCCCATTTTACAGATGGAGAATTTAGATGTAGAGTAACACTCAAGAATGCCCATTGCTAAACTAGAAATAGATTTCAGTTCCCCATGATCCAAGTCCAGCACTCTACACATTGGTTACTTCAAGTCTATAGGTAAATGAAGAGATAAAAAAATATTGGGGGACAGGACATAATGGTAGAAGCAAAAAAAAAAAAAAAAACAACCCAGTGAGGGTTGAGCTACAGATTGCTGACTGATTGAGGTAGGGAACAGAATACCTATTGTTAGCCACTGTGAGCCCGGCTTTGGCTGGGGAGGGCAGAATACAAATAAATTATTATTATTATTATTATTATTATTATTATTATTATTATTATGAGAGGAGAACAGTAAACAAAGCACGCTCATGTTGCAGTTCCAACTTGTCATCGTGACAAATAGCCTAACACGTCTCTGCTCCATGGATTTGCCTAAAAGGTAAAGGTAAAGGACCCCTGACAGTTTAGTCCAGTCACGAACAACTCGGGGGTTGTGGCGCTCTTCTCACTTTACTGGCCGAGGGAGCCGGCGTTTGTCTGCAGACAGTTTTTCCAGGTCATGTGGCCAGCATGACTAAGCCGCTTCTGGTGAAACCAGAGCAGCACACAGAAATGACGTTTACCTTCCCACCAGAGTGGTACCTACTTATCTACTTGCTCGAACTGCTAGGTTGGCAGGAGCTGGGAACGAACAATGGGAGCTCACCCCATTGCAGGGATTTGAACCGCTGACCTTCCAATCGGCAAGCCCAAGGCTCAGTGGTTTACAACACAGCGCCACCCGCGTCCCATGAATTTGCCTAGTCCCCTTCTAAAGTCACCTAAGTGGGTGGTCATCACCATATCTTGCAGCAGCAAATCATTTTCATTGTTGTGTTTCATTGGAAGCCTACATTAAGTTTTCATATTAGCTGTCAACTTTCTCCAAAGCATGCCTAGTTCTAAAAACCACTATCATGTATGCCCCTCTTTTGTTGTCTTGTTTATATCCTAAAACAATAGTAGACGAAATCAACTCCTAAACCTTTTAGCCTTTCCTTGTAGAGAAAGTGCTCCAAGCTCCTGATCAGCCTAGAGCTTTATGTTATTCAGGGCCTCAGAGGTTTGGTTTTCTTGGAATGACAGTCAACAGAGATGGTAGTGTCTTTAGAATATAGGATGGAATGGCTCATAGTATTAGCACTCCACAAATCTTGCCTCCCAGTTAGGTTCCCAGGGAGATCACCAAGCTATAGCTTTTGGTCCAGCACAGAGCAAGGCAAACATCTCTATCTCCAACTTCCAAAATGCAGACACAAACTATTGTTTTTCTACCTTAGCAAGGTGATGTTGTTTCCAACAAATTGAGAGGTGGGGAGAGCTACCTCCATTTGTCTCTATGGCTACTGGGTAGCCTCTCTGCACATGTAAATAGTAGCATTTAACCAGACAGCTAAGGAACTGTTCTGACCCATTCGGTGACCTCTTCTACTAGATTCAAAACTTCATTGATGCAGAACCACAAGCCTGGAAGGGACCCACAGATATAACCCAGACTGATCCTCCAATCCCATAACAATTAGCCACCATGGCTTGTAGCCATTGATACATTATCCCTGTCCTAGAACTGAGCCCTATGTTGGTTTGTCATCTGATGCAGAGAGGAAGCGCCATGCCATTTTCTCTCACTTTTAACAGTAGCATGAGATGCAGAAATTAGCAGCTCAAGATTCTCACAGCATGGAGAAAGGAGAATCCAGCTGCTGTTAAAAGACACAGAAGTAGGGGTTGCTCAAAAAGTAGGCAACCTCAACTCCTGAGATATTTGTATTTTGTTGCTACCATCTGCTAACAGCCCACTAATGAGACACAGTCCACCCGGATATCACTACACCAATATTTATTGCATTCCAAAATATGGAATGTAAATGCAGAAGTGGCAGGCCTAAGACACGTTTCCTTAATCAATGGATTTACATTTTTCCCTGGGCAAAAGCAGGCATGTGTCTTTTTCAAAGCATCTCTTGCCAAATTAAAGAAGAACACTCCTCTAGGTTTATCATAATCTCAACATGAAAAAATAAGCTTGCTGGGAGGGAGGAGAGATATTCTAGCATGGTTAACGTGCACTAATTACAGGGTAATGCATCCCCTCTGGCAACCCTTTTACCCATGTGCCAAAAAAGTCACACCTTATTCAGCACTGTGATGCCAGAAGGCCTCCAAACGAAGGAAGTTGGGAGCAGCTACACACCTACACACATACACACATGTAGAAAGGGAAGTATGAGCTGTTGTTTGCTCTGTCTCATCTGTGATTCAGCAGAAGAATTGCTCTTTATACATTATAATAAGCTAAGTAATTTATCCAAGCATATCATACACCTACACCTTTGCTACACACATTGCAAACTTGTTACACATTCAGAAACCAATTTCATTTTCCCAGTGAAAGCAGGAGCCAGGTCTCTTATTCATCTTTGTAACGTCTAAGACAGTCCTTTATTACGGGTTCAAGTACTGAGACTTCTAGCATTCTATGAGTGTGGCTATTTATGTTAACAAAACACACAAACTACCATGCACAAGAGGGGTGTATCAGCAGGTGCAGGGAACCCCAAGAAATACAAAAATATTTAGGGGGGAAGGAATTTCAATGAGGACTGAGCATATTGAAGTGGGCATGGAATGCTGAATGGCTGGGTGGTGGGGAGAGAAAACCAGTAGGGAGCAGCAATGGGAAAGATTGTTCTGGGAAAGGGCATTACTGGCTGGAATCTTGGAACAGCAGCACTCCATGCACCCTTTTTATTGGGGTCTCATTTGTTATTATGTATTATTGAGATTTATATTCCAGCTTACTATTTTTTAAAATGGTTCAAGGTGGCTGGCTAGTAGATTGAAATTACACTGAGTTTGACAAATGTATAAATGAGATGCAGAAGTCCAAATGAAGCATCTCTTTTCCTGAGCTGTATTAGGATGGTGTGAAATAATATTGAACTTTTGTGACTATTGAGGGGGAAGGCTCGGTAATAGAATGGTGATAAAGAGTACATCTCCTGTCAAGGAAGTCAAAGGCCACTTCAGTGATGAACTCTTGCTTGAGTCAGAATCGGTCTCAGCAAAGTAAACTATTTTTCAAACAAAACAGAAAACATCCAACCTCAACCTTGATGTATTGATTAGATATTCTGTGCATCATCTATGCACATGAAAGTTTTGTGATTGCTCTGCTACCCTGCAAAATGCACGATACAGATCACTCCTATAGAGCCTATTTGCATGTAGTATTCACAACAGCTCTATACAAAGATAGATAGATAGATTCTTTATTGTCATTACACACGTGCAACATTGCACAAGTGCAACGAAATTGGATGCCATCCCTTAAAAACAACAAAAGCAAAACAACAACAACAACCAACAAACCACATTCCAGCCACACCCACACCCATCAATCTCCCAGGTCACACTATCGAGTTACAGCATTCAAAAGGGCCACAGCTCTCGGGTAAAAACTGTTTTTCAGTCTATTTGTCCTTGACTTGATGTTTCTATATCTCCTGCCAGAAGGCAGTAGTGCAAACAGACTGTATCCCGGGTGAGATGAATCCTGCAGGATGTTGTTTGCTTTCCTAAGACAACGGGAACCGTACAATTCTTCCAAAGATGGGAGAGGTTGACCAATAATCCTTTGTGCTGTGGTTATGACCTTCTGGAGCACCTTCCTCTCCCTAGCTGTACAACTGGAGAACCAAGCACAAATACAGTATGTAAGAATGCTCTCTATGGAGCCTCGGTAGAAGGACACCAGCAGTCTCTCACTCAGATTGTTCTTCTTTAAAAGTCTGAGGAAATAAATTCTCTGCTGGGCCTTCTTCACCAGAGCAGTGGTATTTGCGCTCCAAGTCATGCCCTGATCGATAGTTACTCCCAAAAACCTGAATTCCGCCACCCTCTCCACCCGTTCCCCATTGATATGCAAGGGCTGAATGTCCGCCTTTTTTTTCCTGTAATCCACCACTAATTCCTTGGTCTTAGCCGTATTAAGAGCCAGATTGTTCTCTCCACACCAAACACAGAGCCGCTCCACCTCGTCCCGATAGGCGGACTCATCCCCTCCTGAAATGAGCCCTACCACCGTAGTGTCATCAGCAAACTTGATGATTTTGTTGCTGGAATAGGTGGCTGTACAGTCATACGTATAGAGAGCATAGAGCAGGGGACTCAACACACAACCCTGTGGTGAGCCGGTGTTAAGGCTAAGGGCTGTGGACATATGTGACCCTACTCTAACCCTCTGAGAACGTTCTGACAAAAAATCCAAAACCCAGAGACAGGTGGAGTTGGAGAGTCCAATCGCCTCTAGCTTGGACACCAGTCTATGGGGGAGGATAGTGTTAAAAGCTGAGCTAAAGTCCACAAACAGCAGCCTCACATAACTCCCCGGCTGCTCCAGATGGGACAGAGCAGCATGGAGAGTGGTGGTGATAGCGTCCTCTGTGGATCTATTTGCCCTGTATGCAAACTGGTAGTTGTCAAAAGTTGATGGAAGACAGGAAATAATATGACGGCGCATCAGTTTCTCAAAACACTTCATGATGATTGGAGTCAGTGCAACTGGTCTGTAGTCGTTCAAACTACTGATTGTGGATTTTTTAGGCAGAGGGACAATAGTTGACGACTTCAGGCAGGGTGGGACAATAGACTGGTGTAAGGACTTGTTGAAGATCTTAGTAAAGACCCTCGCCAGCTGATCCGCACAGCCCTTCAACACCTTTCCAGTGATGCCATCAGGTCCAGCCGCCTTCCTCGGATTCACCATCCTCAATACCTTTCTCACCTCATGCTCCTCTACCGTGAATGAGGGGCCCCTATGGGCTGGTGGCTGTAATACCGGCGTCTCAGGTGGCTCCTTCTCGAAGCGAGCAAAGAAGAGGTTAAGCTCCTCCGCCAGCAAAGGGTCACCGTCGACAGCACCAAGGTTAGGTTTGTAGTTGGTAATGTGCTGAATCCCCTGCCACATCTGTCTTGTGTTGTTGCTCCTTAAATTGTCCTCAATCCTCAGCCTATAATCCCGTTTTGCCTGTCGAATACCCCAATGAATGCATAAAGGCAGCATGTTGAAGCCCCCTTTTCCTTCCACACCTTAATTAGCTACATATTATCTGAAGAGGACCTCTATGCTGGAAATCACCAGCTCTCTTTATACATTCTTCCTTCCCCCCACAAGTTGAAGTGTGACTGTCTGAAGCAGGGAGCCTCCTGGACTCATAGAGAGCTCTTCCTAGTGTGTGTGTTTGTTTGCTTGCTTGCTTGCTTGTTTTTGTTTGTTTGTTTGTACCCTGATTTCCCAGAGAGTACATGAGGCTCCGCACTTCAAGTGTTTGCCTTCCAACCTTATGGAGGTGAAGCTACTGCATTAGTTCCTGTCTCACACGTTTACTTAAAAACGGGTTAAAAATGCATTAAGAAGGCTATTGTCTTACCATGTTTGTAAGGTCAGCTGGGATGTCTGGTTGGTGAGATATTGAGAAGATCAACCCAGTGTGTTTTGTTTGTAATTAAAGGCAGGATTGCTATTTCAGCTCAGGACCAAATTAACTCTCATGCTGAGTAGGCTACGGAGCAGCTCTCTGACCAAACCATATACCTGCAGAGTAATTATGTGAGAACAAGAAGAGAATCTCTCCTCTGCTCCCCTGGCACTGAGCTTTAATTTTTCCTCAGCTAAGAACATGGTGGCACCTTTCTGAAACAAAAAGGAGTCACCAGCCTGAATGAACATGACCAGACACTGCAGATTTCATGTTCAGAGTGAAGACTGTCTTTCGGCATATACAGTGGTACCTCGGGTTACATACGCTTCAGGTTACATACGCTTCAGGTTACAGACTCTGCTAACCCAGAAATAGTGCTTCAGGTGAAGAACTTTGCTTCAGGATGAGAACAGAAATCGTGCTCCGGTGGCGCGGCGGCAGCAGGAGGCCTCATTAGCTAAAGTGGTCTTCAGGTTAAGAACAGTTTCAGGTTAAGAACGGACCTCCGGAACGAATTAAGTACTTAACCCGAGGTACCACTTTGACCTTCTTCAGCTCAGCCCCACTTTGAAAACAAAAACCATCCTGCAAGACTCAAATCTTCAAGTTGTTTCTGCCCCCAGTGCTATTCCACGAGACGACCAGGCTCTGCCATCCTCACTTAACCTTCATCTACATCCATCGACCAACACATCTAAGGACGAAACTCTGATTTCCCTGCCTGACTCAAATCCCTCTTTAACTCACTCATCTATGCCAGAGCTAGAATCTTCTTCAGTTTCGACCAGATATAGAAGTAGTCCACCACTGTATGCTGGAAAAAAAGAAAATGTGGCTTTTTGATTAGAGACACAAATACTAGCCCGGATTCATCACATATAGATGACACACAGAGAGATTTTTTAAAAATCCAGCCCTGTGACAAGGACCACCATTAGGAACAGCTGCAAAATTAACCTGTGTAATCTTTAATTATATGCACAGCACAGTGCCGGATTTTATAGGTATGCACAGTGTGGGCAGAATTAGGGCTCCTTGTGACTGATGCCCCAAGTTATTAGTATACATTCTTAACTGAGAAAATATCATTGAAACATGACTACAAACAATGAATAGCCATTGTTGAATTCTAATATTTTAGTGTGTTGCGTTGTTTCCACTCTTCATTTCTCCTACACCGCAATTAAAGTCAGTGGCGGCCTGGTTCATTACAGCAGAAGTCACCAACCCGATGCCCATGAAGACCTTTATGACACTTGTGGAGGCTCCAGGTGCCATTAAGAACCCTGGTCTTCCACAAGTACAGGAGACGCCATGCTTCAGAAGCTTGCCCTCTAATTTGTGGAAGGTAATTGTGACTGCAATGAGAGGGTGGAGCTTATCAAACTAATCCCTGCTTTCTCTCACTCAGTGCTATTTGCATGAATACTTAATTCACATTTCCCGAAAGTATATGCAAGCAAAAATGCAGCTATCCTTTGAAATTTGAAAGCCCTCTAAATTTTGTGATGCAGTTCTTCAACACAAAAATATGTGCACAAATGCATATATTAGGGGTGTGTGGATAAAAACGCATATATTGGTGAATATAGCACACAGAAATGCATTATATTAGGCCTATTTATTTGGGGAAATGTGCATATTAGGAGAAATGAACACTAAAATGCTGGTAAATTTGACAGAGTCCTCCATCCTGAATTAGAGGACAATTCTCTTCCTTTTTTGTGAGTTTGCTTGCTTTTCAGTTTACCTTGCTTTTGGGAATGCAATTCACACCAGAACCTCTTGCTCTTCCCCTAGCTGCTCCTAGGCCAGAGATGTGTGTAAGCATGACCAACTGGAATTCTACCACTCTTTCCTTCATGAAATACATGAACATTGAGAATGTGGCTCATTAGCTAGTACAGAGGCTTGAGTTACAAAACAGCATTCTCTTGCTGTCAACTAAAGGAATAAAAATAGTTATATCTGCATGGTGTAGAAACACATATTGGAAAGCAGAAAAATGGAAGGCTGAGAGTGAAAGTGAAGCAGTCTTGGAAACAATGGTAGTTGAACCATTGACTTGGCTGGCAGCATCATTCTGCTTTGCCAATGCAAACCTCATTCATATTTCAAGCCAGCATAGCTCTTTTGAGAATAGAGCTGCCTAGAGTCATTGTACATAACCATCTGAACACAAGGCATGGAGTTTGATGTTGTAGCAAAGATAACCAGCACATAGCTTTGCAACAAGGAGAATTATGACCTAGGAAGCAGCCATGTTGGGAGCAAATGCCAAGGGGAAACATATCTAAGGATCTGTTGCCCTGGGTTTGCCATAATTGTAAGTGCAGATACAAAAACCATGCACTCTCTGAGGAATTATAGAATAATGCCTACACATGATTCATTTGACTGCTGGTCAGCTATTCTCATGAGGAAATGCTCAAAAGCTAACCTTCGTACAGAAGTCACCAACCTTTTGGGGCCCATGGATATATGTTCTATGAACAGCCCTAGACCTTCAGGTATAGGGTGTTATATAAATTCAATAAATAACAACCAACAACAACAACATTTGCAAACCAGAGAAACTGCCATGGGCAACACTCAAACTTCAACCAAGCACATACCACAATCTATACTCAGCAGGGGAAGGGGGCTTTTCTGGTGCCAGGGAAGGCTTATGCAGGTGCATCTCTGTCCACAGGCACCACACTGACAACTTCTGCCTTAGCAGCAATATCAATAATACTTTACTGCTAGTAGGTGGTTTGGAGTGTTACAATATTTGCACTTCCTCAATTTGGTGTTAGTTACTGGCACTGATAAGCTCAGGGATGGGTAGCCTGTGGCTCTCCAGATGTTCTAGATTGCAGCTCCCAGCATCCCTGAGCATTGGCCATGCTGGCTGGGCTGCTCATTGGGCAGAAGGCAGGGAGACAAACAGTAGCTGGAACCAGAACCATTGACATGTCCCCATCCTCCCTGGTGAATTCTGCAAGGGCAACACTGAGACGAAGGAGGAGGAGGTTGACAGGCAGTGCCATCCCATGGACTGGTTTTAAGTGGGCAAGTGGGAACAGACTGGCTGGTGGGGCAGTGTCTCATTTGTCCTAATGGGGCAGCATCCACTGCAGTTTGAGCTGGTGGTAGTTGTAGTCCAAAACAAATAGGTCTGGCCCAAGACATTTTGCCACTTGAGGAAAAACTGAAAATATACCCCCTGCCCATAAATAAAAGTGGGTCACATGCAAGGCTGACCTTTTGGTCCTAGAGACAAATGCCTCTCCGTGGGAGTAGAACAACAACAACAACAACAACAACAACAACAACAACAACAACAATGGGGTGGAAATAACAATTTTCTGCCTGTTTACAACTCCTGGAATCAACCTTTTTGAGTCCACAGCTCCCTTGACCAACTGCATTATTTCTGTGGCACCCCTGTGGGGCTCAGGAGCCCGGTTGAGCTGGCAGCCTCTTACCCTTTTTCGAACACCCTCCATTGTGAAGTGTTCCCTCAGCCTCCTCTCCTCTCCTTGGGAATCCTCCAGGTAGCTGCCACAGCCTCCCCTGGTCTCTGAGCCACCTCAGCTCCTGGCAACCAGGACCCCCTGGCCAGCCCCAGACGCACCATTTCCTGGGGAGCTTGTAGCCAGGGCTGCTGCAACAAACAGCTGTGCAAGCCTTTGGGAGGCAGAGACACGAGAGGGTATCAGAGGAAGGAAGCAAAGAGGGACAGAGGCCAGTGTTGCCCACAACACCCCTGACCTTCATTCAAGGCACCCCAGGGTGCCACAGCACACTGGTTGAAAACCACTGGCCTAAGGACCAGCCCTACACAGTAATAGCTACTTGAAGGGTCCTTAATCTCTGCACTCCATCACATCCTGTAGGGAATAGAACATAGCTCTTCACAACATGAAGCACAGAAAAATGAAGAGCAGTGATAATGCAAAGCAGCTATCTAGAGACATTGTTGCTGTGTGAAAATATACAGCTACCATTGCTCTTCTACACGTTCATTTTAAAGAACTGCCAGATGCAAAGTACAGCGCATGATCGAGACAGAGATACAGAGGAAATGCCCGAAAAAGGGAACAGAAATATAAAGAGAAATGATGCAGATGTACCGGTACCTGATTGCTGACCTTCTAGCATGGCTGGGCTTTGAAAGTTAAACCCCAAGAACTATCATTCAGGCTCCTGTAAAAACTGAGAATGAAACAAATAGAGCATTTGCAAAGCCAAGAAATTAAGGTCCTTGTCTGTTTAGGTACTAAGAGATAAGGAGTAGAAATGGATGGAAAATAAACATTTTACTATGCTTACCCCTCTAACTATCTAGCTAATCAAAACTTGATCCTGACGGACACATCCTATGTCTCTAAGGCACATACCATTGAGATAAACCAGAGCAGCCAAGGTCATTCCTGATAATGAAATATTTTCCACCCAAACAGATTTAAAGCAGAAATTCTCCTTTATCTCTGTAAAGATACCATTAGCAATTCTCAATCAAGGCCTAGGAAGAGATCCTGGTTAGTCTGGTGCAATACCCAGATAGTGAGGCTTGGGGCTTGCTGTGAACTGCTCCAAGTATTAAAATTATTAAGCTGCTTCTAAATTAGCCTGGTTTTGATAGGAGACGACTACCTCTACCATACAACACTGCAGCTCTGAAAAGCATATGCTTCAAAAGGAAGCCCCATACAGTGAATCCTATGCATGCTTACTGAGAAGTAAATTCTACAGTATTCAACAGGGCAATACACATTTACTGGAGCGCTGAATTCAATGGGGCTTGCTTCTGTGTAGGATTGCACAGTTAAGCAACTAAAACTGGTTGAATGTTAAGTGGTTTCAGGATTGCAGCCATCTTGTCACCTCCAGGCAGGAGGGGGAGGGAACCCTAAAGATGTTCCTAGGCAGATCCTAGGCTGTTACGCTAATCACTACACCACACTGGTTCTTACAGGAAGAAAAAGCAAAAAGTACTCACTGCAACTTATCTGGACAGCACAGGGATTAGGTGGGATGGGGCAGAGAGGTTGAGGCTGCACAGACATATTGGTGGACCCAATCCAGCTCTCCCACCAGTACAATCATGCAGGCCTGACCTTGCTGCTGCCCTGCCCTAGCACCAACTAGGTAAGCTGCAGCGATGCCAATGCCACAGAAAGGCATCTGCAGCTCTGCCCCACCACACTGACTGCTAACGTGTGTGTGTGTGTGTGTGTGTGTGTGTGTGTGTGTGTGTACACACACACACCCAGAGCTGTTACTGGAATATGTAACAGTGAAGAGTAAGATCTGCTAAATCCTTTTCATTCCTTTATTTTGCTGTATATCATTCTTACTTGATAACATTCATTTCGTCTTTTACATCTGAAATATTTCACATTAATCCCTGAAGAATCTCATGCCATGAAAATGAACACCGAGCTAATAACGTTGACTTTCCCCCTGCTGCTCAACCTCAGTCATGCCCTCCTTTAAGTCTTAGCTATCTCCTCTCTCCACCCATCCAACCTTTTAAGCCAGATTCTTGGAAATTTTCCCTCCACCAGCACTTTCGCTTTCAGGGTTAGAAACATGTTATAAAGCATGTAAAAATATAAACGGCAAAAAGAAAAGAAAGAAAGAAAACACCACCCTGCCCTGTCCAACAATGTCAAATTTATGGCCAGAATCTAATCTCTAATGGTAGGAATTCCTTCAAAGTGTCCATGTTTACCATTAAAAGAAATGGTCATTGTCTATCCTCAGCATTCTGTTGTTTATTTTTAGAAAATGATAGTCACGTTTTAATTGGTTTTCTCACATAAAGAAGTTAACGAAGACCTACTCATCTTAGGGAATAAACAAAGCACAGCACACTCTGTGTTATGAAGTTTAATAATTATTTCATTTCTTTACACTAATAAGAGTTAAATTCTGGGTTTGTTTTTTGTTTTTTAAAAGAAACACCATCTAGCCACAGTTAAGGGAAAGGTTATCTTCCAACAACTGTCATATGCTGTAATATTATTGTGAGTGTAATTGTATTCTTGACTGAGAAGTGCCTCAAGCTGCCCAGGAATTAAAAGAAACCAACAAATATTGTGATTTTTTAAACTGATAATTTGTGATTTTTAGTGCTGTAAACACATGCACACCAACTCAGGGCTCCAACCTGACCTGGGGAACACCTCACCCATCCCCCAAAATCAATTAGTGTGTGGTGGCGGTAATGCTTAATCATGATTTATTTGGTCCGCCAAATTGATTCAACATGGCCTCTGACGTCCAAACATAGATGAAGACAGTATTTTCCACCTTGGGAACTCTTGTGCCAAATTGGGTGACAATAAATTCAGAGCCATACAAATTAGGGCAGGTTGGAACCATCACGCCAAATTGAGAAATGATGTAATCAGAAACATCTTGATCAGTGCAATTTGGTCACGTCACACCAAAAATCAGGTAAAGTCATGCCAAAGTCACAGTTTGGTCCACCAGTGGCCCAATGTTGATGTAAAACACTGCCCCCACTTCGGGAACCCTTGTGCCAAGTTTGAAATTTGTGCATTTTGGACCTGTCACACCAGAACTACTTACAAAGAGAAAACACTGCCAGAAGTATACTTCCAGAGTTGGGAGTAGTTGGGTCCACCACAGTCAATGCATCACCAGTGCAGAATGACGTACGTGAGATTAAGAGGAGGGACTGAATTGTTCCAAGTACAAGGTTACACCACACATCTACCAAATAACAAATCAACATGCTGACGTACTGACACAAAAGCAAACTGACATGGACATGAGAATGGAACTGTATATAAAAAGCAAAGCTTGTTAACCCTGGCTCAGAAATTCAGTACTTAACTGCTAGAGAAGACTACACTCTCTTGTCACAAAGCTGTATCTTTTTTTAAAAAAACAAGCCCATATAAAACGCACACACATGCTAATATACTGATGATCATAACATGTAATCTTGACGCAATTCACAGTGTGGGTGATTCATCCATGTGTCACTCAGATTCAAGAAAAATAATTTTTTCCAAAACAAAATAATCTATGCTATGATGCAGTCACCTTTCCTGAGTAATCTTGCAATTTAAATGACAAGGTTACTTACAAAGTAAATGGCAACAGGGAGATCTTAGTTCCTTTGCCATGGAGATCCACATGTGTCCAAGTGTTGCAAAGGGGTAAGCACACATGCTTTAAAAAACGTGTCTGCCAATCTTATGGTGGCTGAGAATTTACAGGAAACTGAGGTGCTGGTCCTTCCTTCTCTCTTTTTTATTTTTAAATAAAAATAATACATAATTAACAGAAGTAAAATTGTGCATATAAGAACACATGCACACATACCCCCAAAAAGAAAGCCTCAAAGAAAAAGGAGATGAAGCCTGTGAAAATAAATAATTACATACCTGCTTAGGGACTAAACAGATGACCCTTGGGTCCCTTCCAACTCTAAGATTCTATGATTCTAAGTTATTGTTGTTGTTGCTGCTGTTGTTGTTTTAATAAATTGGGAGATCAGGTTTACAATCAAGTCTTCCAATTTTTTTAAAAAACAGCAACAATTTAAAAGCAGTACAGGATTAAATCAGGGTAAAAGTGCCAGAAAGTAGATTAAATATCTATTTAATCCTTTCTCTTCATACCATTTTCAGGAATGGTGCATAAGGAAGGATTAACCCTTTCCCACAGTGCTGCTGCAGCTGGTCCTCCAATCCAGTGCTTTATTTCATTTTTAAAGTCAGAAGATCCAATCATGGACCTCTCTCATAACATCTGTTTTGGAAGTCCAATAGTTAAACAGTAAAGCAAAGCAGTTTCAGCTCTACATAAAGATTCTGTAATGAACACAGCTGTAAGCCCACACTGCATCACTCACTAGTGTAACTGGCCAGAACCATTTACAGTAGAAATATATATTAAATACTGATTCAAGTAAACTGAGCTTTGTATAAACATATTCTTTGCCTTTGACCTTACATGTATTCTTGTTTTTAAAGAAAATGCATGATCTGTTTGCACTGGCAGATTTGTGGTAATGGATCAACATCTGTTCCTTCAGATGCAGAGCCTAAAGCCACACCACTTACAAAAGCATCTTGCTTGCTTTCCTACAGTGTGTGACTAACACTTGTGCATTTATTACCTGCATTAGTTACATTTACTAGGGAGCTTGCTACATTTAAAGAGCACTGCAAATGCCAGTTGTCAACTGGAATTAAACTTGCTCAAACTATTGATGTATATTATTGATACTTGACTTCACCATTTATTCTACTCCAATGGCAATAAAACATAATTTTATTAAAGAGGAGGGAAGTAATATTTCATTTGTTTGTTTTAAATGTATTGTGACTGTGAGTTTGATGCTGTCACTGATTTGGCATCTAGAAGGGGGAAACAGTGTATATGGATGCGTGTTTTCATGAATAAAGAAAACAGACTGTATAATCAGCTAACAGCATCAGCAGTAGCTTTCTCAACCTCACAGAGCAGGTTCAGGGTCACAAGTCAAAGCACCATGCACGCCTCCCAATACCTCCATAGGTAATCAAATGGTGATAGTCTCCGAAATATGCTTAGTTATGGGCAGAAGCAACTAACGTTCACCATGAATGGTCTGTAGACCACTTTGGAATTCACTAAGAAAAGAGAAGAACCCAAAGCCACAAAATTGTAATAGGTACTTATCAAGGTATTGCCATCCTGTAATGTTTAAATGCCACCCCCTCCCTGCAATGAACCAAAATAGCTATCTGCAACAGGGGTAATCACCACTATAGTGAGTGCACCCACCAGTATTTCCTATGGCACTTGCAAAAGGCCTTAATAAATATTCTTTCAAAAATACACACTGCATAAGCCCCCGTTTGCTCTTCCTGTTCAATTCCTGTTTGCACAGGCTCAGCCTCTCCTACATTGAACATGCCTCCTTAAACATATCCACATTTTATTGGATGGCAGGACTTAACAACCTCCCTCCCATTCTGAACATAGGAAACAAGTAAGTAGCTTCTCTCTGTGAGCAAGCACGGTGATGGTTGATGTAGGTACTTTTTTCCTCCAGTGATGGGGCAGCATGTCACCCATTTTATTGTCCTACCTCTTTCTGCTCTTGTATTCATTCATTCATTCATTCATTCATTCATTTTATTACTAAACTTATATCCTGCCCTTCCTCCCTAAGCCTTATGGGGCAGCCATTTTGTATTATGCTCCATCCCCTGTGACAGCTATTTTGGGTTATGCCACACGCCCACAGCAACCATTTTGTGACTGGTGCCTACAGCACTCTCTCAATATTCCAGATGAGTCCACAGACCCAAAGACTGCCAATGCATGATCTACAATTTACCACGGTAGCTGGTTGGACACTGTGAGAACAGGATGCTGGATTAGATGGGCCAGTGGCTTGATCCAGCAGGCTCTTACTATATTCTTATGTGTAGCAAAATTCTTCCTACAGACACATACGATATTTGCAGTGTGTTTTGGGGACTGGAGCACAGTCTGATTTTTTCCCCTAAACTTGTCTAAGTTAAAGTATTGGGTTACTTACTATAAGGTATAGTGAGAAAAAGTGGTTACAACACTACATTACTGTACTCATGCCTTGCAAATAAGGTGCTGGGTCCAAACAGCTAATGACATAGGCCTTCGTGTAAGAAAGATCTTGCATCTGCTTTTTACATGACATGGCACATGCCAGACTAGTGAGAAATCATAGAATCACAGATCTGTAAACTTGGAAAGGACCTCAAGGGTCATCTAGTCCAACCCCCTGCAATGCAGGAATCTCAACTAGATCATACATGCCACCCTGGGTTCCTTTGGAAGGAAGGATGGGATAAAATTTAATAAAAATAAAATAAATTTTAAAAGAATTGTGTCTGACCTTTCAGACAGGATAAAGACATGTTTCTTTCACTGCTGCTGTTGCTCTTTTCACTTGAAAAGCCTGGAATGTAACACACCAAAACTATCCCTTATAGTTAATATTACTTATTTTAGTTCTGAAAGCAAGATAAATAAGATTGAGGGATATACCACCACATATTCATTCATTCATTCATTCAGGCCAGGATCCAGAAACTATATAAGCTCATGAAAGCCCTGTGGATCCGAAGGATTTTCTTCTTCTGAAGTGTGCTGCATATCAATGGGAGGAGAGGGTCTTGTCAGTTGTGATGCCACTTTTAGGAAAACCTCTCCCCAGGAATGCTCACCTAGCATTTGCATTCATGTATTCAGCAGCGCAATCCTTTCAGAAGTAGGGCTCATTGAACTCAACGAGACTTTCTCCCAAGTCACTGTGCATAGGATTGTAGCCCATTGTTTTTCATTGCCTAGACTTTTTTAAACATCTGGCATATTAGTTATTTTTGCCGTGATTTTTCTTTTATGCTCTTTTACCGTTTGATAGGTTATTGAAAACCAACCTGGAAATTTCTGAACTGAAGGGTGGTATATAAATCTTTTTACTCAGCTAGATAAACAAATAGGTACTCAAGGCAGCTTACAGAAATTAAAAAATCAATCATAATGCAATAAATAAGCCATCTAATACAATATTAACAAACAGCCGTCTAAAATCAGAATAAAACTGCAACAGTGGTAAGAATCACGCCGTGTTAAAAGTACAGCTGAACATGACAGACATCACCTGGTGAATAAAAGATACTGAGAAAGGACAATAAGAACAGCTATCTACTATTCAAGGCGCTACACATGCCAAACTGCTCATCTCAATATAAAATCAAATGGAAAAACAAATTTACAAAAGGTCACTGTAGCACAAGCTCTAGATTAGAGCTAGACAATGAGACTTGCTGACTGTTAGGGAACTGAGTGCTAGGAATATAAAACCAATAAAGCCATGTAGCAACCAAAACTGTTTCAAGGTTCCCAAAAGAATAAGGTGCCAAGCCAAATCGTATATAAAGGGCCGTTAAAATCAAAGGGCAACCCCCTGAATTACAGGAGGCATTAATCCTCTCACCAAACTTCGCAACTAACTCATACAATGGCGAGGAAGTGATCCAGCGCCGTTATTTGGCCCATGGACACTTTCATTGTTTCTAATAAAATTCTTGTTGAATTAATTACACACAATAAAAAGTGACATAGAAAATAGTGCTTATGCAATGAATTAATGTGCCAAGCTGCATTTGGCGCTGGCCCTTTCCTCAAGTCTCCTCTCATTTATTTACTTCGGGGACAGGAAGCAGGGAGTGTGGGGAATGTGCTGACAAGCAAAGGATCTTTTTTAAAGAAAAAAGAACCTCACCCATCTTATTCAGGGAAATCGATGGAATCTTCACACAATGCTATTATCAATAGGGGATCTTATTCAAGCAGCGCAATTCTATGTGTCTACTCAAAAGTCAGTCCCATTGAGTTCATTGGGGTTTATGTCCAAGTTTATGTATGCAGCACAGATGCCCAATATTGCAGGACTTACTTCTGAGTAGGCAGGCACAGAACCAAGTTGCACACGATATTAAGTATGTTACAGCTTCTGAAGGCTACTAAATGCAACAGACTGTTCAGAAACAAAAAATGACACTACAATCTGATACATGACTGCTCAGAAATAAGCTCCACTGAGTTCAAGGGGCCTCACTCATAGGCAGGTGAGCATCAGATTGCAGCCTGTCAGTTGCCTTGTAGGTGTCATAATCAGAATAAATATTAGCTCCTACAAGGCAATGTGATATATGGACTAGGTATGGGAAGATCCAGCTTCAAATCCCTAATCATCTCAGTGGGGGGCCTTGAGCCAATCACAATTATCCACCTTCGTCTACCTTCTAGGGTTGTTGTGTAGATAATAAAATGGACAGCGGGAGAACCACATACGTCACCTCAAGCTTCTTGAGATATCAATGTAACTAATGGGTTTTGGTTTTTTTCAGAGAAAAGACCTGTGATCTGCTTCCTTTCAGAAGTCAAGTTCTTATAGAAACCACTGTGAGTGTTTAACAGTAGACAAAAGCCTTTTGCTTTGCATTGTCCTGCACTTTCATGCTGTTGTATTTCCCCCTTCCTTTGAGCAGAAAAAGTGACAGCAAACTGTTCCTCTTTGAAAATTATGTATTGCGGCAATTTAAAACAAACCCAGTGTACAGTACACTTTCAGTACATTCACTGCATAGGGCAAACAGGCCTCACTGGGCTTCCAGTGGTCAAGGAGCAAGAGTTCATATGTACTGCCCTCTGGTGGTCCTTTTACTTTTTCTGCTCAACCAGCTCAGTTCTTACCCAAATATTGTTATAATGTAAACAGTCAGCTGGAATACACAAAACATTTTGGGTATTCTAACTGTGGTATACCAGTTTGTATACCACATTTTGAATACAAAATGTATGTGCATTCCAGCTGTATATGTATGGTTATATTGACAGTATATTTCAAAATGTGAACTGTGGCAAGAAAATCTTGAAATACTGAATTCACACTTGTTTCCATGCAATTCAGGAACTGTGGTTTGAAACTCCAAGAACTAGACTTAGGAAAACATTTTATTTTATTTTATTTTATTTTTTCATTTTAAAACCAGCTCTTCTTGTTGCTAGTGTTGAATATTAAAATATTCCTGAAAAGAAGTCATTTTATCTGATAAATATTTATAAATACTGATATAGGGTTGTGCCCAGCATTGTAGGTGGAAAGATCTTGCACCGCTTATGCAAATACAAGTAACTCACAGCTTACACACATTTAACTTGTGCACATTCAGCTTTACATGCTTTGGGGGGGGGGGAAATAAAAATAAAATGGGAGCAGAAATTGGGTGGGCGTCTGGGGGAAAAGGCTTCAGAAATCCCACCTGCCATTGAACCCAATGTGCTCTGACTTTACACAATTTTGGCTTTAGCTTGCACACAGCAGCCAATAAACTGGAGCAGGATAGAGGAAAGCTGAATACAATGATATCACATCATACATTTCTTAAGGAGGCAGATGTGAAAAAAAGGTTAGCAGCTGCTACCCATCCAGACTGTAACATCAACTTAGCTTAGCATCGCTGTATCTAAATCATTTGGATTTTACATCTTTTAGGCCCACACATGAGCTTCAAGCATCTTGGCTTAATATTATATCCCAGTATTTTTTAATACATAATTTTTCCACACTGGCATTAGCTTGTACATACACAACACATTTTTGTTTTCTAATACTGTCAGTACAGAGCTACCTTTATCACCATTTTCTCCAAGGCTAATAAACACTTTCTCTCAAATCCTCAAGGTGTTGTCCAAGGCTGAATGAATGCAAGGCACATGTCTAAAAAAGGGCATGCTCTTGCCACACTGGAGATGACTATTACTCATTTACTCGTTTTTTCCTATTTTTAGTTGGTTGTTACTTTAGCGCCCCCTCTTTTTTAAGATTAGTACTCTCTTTTTAAAAATGTTCACCCCTTCATCTGCGAAGATGTCACCACAGTCACAACAACCATGTCCCCACACACGCAACCTCTAAAGGTTTTTTGAAATAACAATTTTCCTTGTCCTTCTCCAACTTTCCTTTTTCCCCATCTGGGCTTTCGTGGTTCATTGATTTACTACAGGAAGGGAAAACACGGTTGCACTCAGGTCCTGCTTGCCCGCTCCCACAGGCATCTGGATGGCCACTGTGACAATAGGATGCTGGACTAGACGGGCCATTGGCCTGATCCAGCAGGCTCTTTTTATCTTCTTACATTTTTGCTTGGTGAATGATAGCTGAATGTGTTAAAGGGTTCTTTTAAATAAATGTACTTATATATTGGGAGGAAGAAGTTTTGATTTAACTGCTGAAGTCTCTGTTGAAGGGATGGAAACGAGGTTGGAAAATTAAAGAGGTATGAAGAACATACATATGGCAACTTTTTAAAAAAACTAAATGCTATCGGCTGAGCTGTATGTATTGATTTAAAAACGAACAAACACGGAAATTTGGTTTGAATAGTTTTCAAAGACCACCAAGATTAGAGTGATATGACTGTACACCCACAATATATTTAAAGCACATTTCAAATACATTTAAAACAAATGGCTTTCCCAAAAGTATCTTGGGACACATAGTTTACCCCTCAAACAGCTACAATTCCCAGAACCTTTAAAAAATGGCAGTTCCAAGGATTCTTGGGGGAAGTCCTGGGCTTGAAATTGTGTTGTAAATGTATGGAAAGTATGTAACCTATACACCACATATCATTTGAGGAAAATAGATACTTTACCTATAAAATTCATCAGTGGCTACTAGCAACTATGGCTACAAGCTACCTCAAATATCAGAAGGAATATGCCTCTAGATATTGCTGAAGATCAGGAGAGTGCTATTTCCTTCAATTGCGGGCTTCCCAAGCATCTGGTTGGTCACTGTGAGAACAAAATGAGAGATGGATAAACCTTTGATTTGCTCAAGCAGGGCTCTTTTTATCTTCTTAAGTAGTTGAATAAAATGGCAATCTGCACAATGCCAGCCAAAGGATCCTGGATAACTGTACTGCTCAGATATAAATATTCTATCTGCTAAACAATCACTGCTTGGACTGATATTTTACTCTGTTGCCAAAATAATTTTAGCTTAACTGCATGCTATGGTAGTACTTGCCAGTGCTAGACATCAGGCACACATGAAAGTTCCTTATTCTCCTTCACCAGTACACTTTCTTAATGAATAACTGATAAACTGCCACTGTGCATTTGCTTCATTATAAACACAATCACAAAGGACAGTTTTAACATTCCTCCAATGAATGGCAAAGCGTTTATAATAATTCCTTTCTCTGGATATTCTCTGGAGATGAGCTTTGCAAAGAAGATTTCCAGGATGAAAATGGGCTGATTTCATAGATCCCATTCCTGACCTACCGTATATGTTTTTACTTGCCTGAAGTAAATGCCAATACTTACAAGAGTGCTGAAAGACAGTAAGCGAGTTATAAAATACTTCGAGTGAGCTTCAAACTGCACATTATTCAACAAGTTTAGGTGACCCATAGAATGGCCAAGCATATGCTTTGTAAAAAAATCCAGGTTCAATCCCTGGTATTCCTAGCACCCAAACAGTGCTAGGAAAGACTAGAGAGCTGCAAGTCAGTGTAGATCAAGGGAAGCCCTCCAAAATGATGGACTACAACTCTCATCATCCCCAGCAGACAGTAGGATAGTGACATGGTCCCACAATATCTGGAATATCTGGATCCCACATTGACTTAGGAATAGCTTGTGGCAATTTCTGAATGCAGGTTAGTCGCTCTGGAGGAGAGCTGAGGTATGGAACCATTTGTTAGACTAGAGGCAGCACACCATCACAATATTAGTTTAATCCTATGCATGTTTACTTGGAAGTAAGTCCCTCTGTGTTGAGTAGGGCTTATTCCCCAAGACCTATGGCTAGGATTAAGAGTAATCTCACTGAACTTGATGGCACTTCTGAGTAGGCATGCAAAGGATTGCATTGTTAAGTGTTGTTACATTTTTTTGTTTTGTTTCGTATTTCACCTGGTTTTCAGGCAGAAGTCTAACAAGGTCCCTTTATTGTCAGTGGTGGCATCAGAAAAAAGGGGGGCCCAAAATGGGCAAAATATATTTCTAGGTGGGTGAGTTGCATCCCACATGTTAAGATATCTGAAGGAACATGTTATTGACAAGAGTCCAGCAAGGTGCACGCGCACACACACACACTTCCAGCACCAGAAACAAAGGATGTCCATAACCATACAGAAATCATTAAAATCATGTATGCACAGAAAAACCTTCACCACTGATGAATAGGGGGCATCCAGACAGGGACTATGTAAACAGGTCACTGGCAACACACATTTTAAAAAATAAATTATCATATTTCTCCCTAAAGTAGTAAATCCAGATTAAAGATCAGGGGGCTATGGACTAGAATTTTGATGCCAATGATGTAGTCTGGATGCTTTTTAAAAAATGAATGAAAAATACTAGTCCCGCAATAAACACCCACCTGGAAGTACCCAAAGTCAAGTATTGCTAGACCACATAGCCAATAAAGATTTGCGACAGGAATACAAAGTGTCCTTCCAGACTGGTGTTTTATGGCATGTATATTCCAATTCATGAATGAATGAATGACTCTTTATTTGCATCAGCCATCAGCCATAGCAATAAAACAACAATACGATATACAAAGAATAGAAATAAAAAGTCAATTATATAAAATACATTTTAGGGTTTTGAATCAATAGTCAAATAGTGGATCTTATTCTAATTGCCCCAGCTAATTGCTCCAGCTAAAAATCTTGCAACCTTTTGATGGCCCCTGCTCATCTTGATCTGCCAAGAGGAAAGACACTGTGGCAGTGGTTGGGCGACCCGGAATGGACAATAAAAAGAGGGGTGATAACCTCATTCCTTAAGTCTTTATAAAGAGTGCAAGCCAGAAGGGCATGGGCCACCAATTCGGTACTGCCATCTCCACAGGGACATAAGCGTTTTTCGTGTGAAATCTGTTGGAATCGTCTCTCCTGTACAGCCGAGGGAAAATACATTCAATCTTGCAAGAGTAAAAGCGTGTCTATATTTTAGAATTTCTAGGTTATGCAGATAGGGTGTCAGAGAGCTGAAATGGGAAGTTGGGAAATAGTCATACCATTGGCAAAATTTCCTTATTGTGGCCAAGTTGTTCTGACGCTCGATATCATTTAGGCGCTGAAAAATTAGACTGTTTGCTTTACTAAAACCCAAAGTGAGTAGCTGTTGTGGTGATAAACCACAAGAGTGAAGTCTTTGATAGACAATTTTACTCCAGGAACTCTTGTGACAATCTTGCAGCACTAGGGATATTAGATCAGGGGGATTTGAGTTTAGGCGAAGCCAATAGTTTTTGACCAAACTGCGGGAGGTAGTGGAGGACAGAAGTGCCTGGCGTGCTCTGGTCCATGGGGTCACAAAGAGTTGGATACGACTAAACGACTAAACAACGAAGCCAATAGTTAAGTGTCCGATGCCAGATCCGAAATTCTACCAAGAGAAGATTAGCCTCTAGGCACAATGATGTGTTTGGGACACAGGGCGGTACAGAGAAAATCTGCCTTAAGAACTTTGACTGCACAGCTTCCGTAGATCCAAGGTGAGCGCCTGTCCAAATCTGAGCCCCATATAATAACTGTGCTAGGGGTTTAGCTTGGAACACTTCCAGGACTGATGGTATAATTCCAATACATGGTTTTAACACAATAACAGTGCATTGGTGGAGGATTTATTCTGCTTTGGTTTGTTCTGTGATGCTTCCCCAATGCAATTACATGGCTGCTGTCTGGAGGAGCTGCAGTGCAGTAAAAGTGTTACAAAAAGAAACCAAAACATTTGTTGTATAAGAAGCTATGGGATTTCAAGGTTGATGTAGGGTGAAGGAAAAATTGTGGTGTTTCAAAAATGAGGTTATGGAAAGGGGGCAGGCAGAGAACTTTTGGCAGGCTTTCAGAGACAATTTGAAAGAGAGGTATAGGGATGATACTTGGGATGCCTTAGAACGCAATGCTGCATTCCTGTAAAAAGCAAGGCCCTCTTGAGTTATGAATGCTGGGAACTCCCTCAAGCATGGACTCAGGTGTAAATATGTGCAAATAAACCATATTTCATATTGACACTACAGCCTCCATTGTGCCTTGTTCCCAAAGGAAACACAAACTATGATTAAGTGCCAAGACCCCTGGAATCTTGTGCACCACTAGGCTGCAGTGGCTAGTAACAATTCTAATAGTAGTGCCTCTAACCTGGCAAACTGGCAAACCTGTAGCAAATTGGCAACCAGTGCTGATCTCTGAGACCAGGTGTTATATGCTAACAAGGCCATACTCCTGTCAAAAATCATGCTGCAACATTCTGAACTAACTGCAGCTTCTGGATCAAGTGTAAGGGAAGTCCTAAATAGAGCGGTAATCCAGTCCCAAAGTAACCAACGTATGAACTATTATGGGATATGCACTCATTGGAAATGAAGCAGAGCCCCAAACCTTTTGAATGTGTATTGAAAGCATGATCACACGCGACAGTTCTGATAGAATCATGAGCACAAATCATCATGAACGTTCAATAAAAAGGACATCCCAAGGGGGCCCAAGACACCTTCTGGTCAGACTCTGTTATGTGGCAAGTCTAGGCACTGGGTCTCTTTCCTCCCAGTTCAATGCAGTTCTTCTTTAATATAAGGCACAAAGGTTATATTAGGAACTTTACGCTGTCTTTTTCATTACTTGTGTCTCTGTGATTTCCTTCTAATGCTAAGCCTCAAATGTATATAGCTTTTCACCGCCAATTCTCTCTGCCTTTGAAAAAAAAAGTTAAAACAAAACAAAAACAAAATAGAAGTGAAAGACTTTTCATCATTCATTAACCAGAGTAGGAAGTGTCAAGAAACAAAGTTCTCCTTGCAATCCGTAACATGGAGTGAACTTGTTTTTATAGAGTGAGGTGATACCCATTTGAGACATGTCTGTTCTGCCCCTGCATAATCAGAATATAAACTGCAGCTCTCCCCAGTAGCAGAGCCAAAATCTGATAAACTGATTGGGCAGAGAGCAAATCCGTCTGGGCAGCACTAGAAAAGATTTTAAGCAGATGTACTTTCCTATCAATGCTTGCATGAAAAGCAGTTAAAAAAAAAAGGCACTACTCGCTCTTTTTCAGCCTCTCTCTACTGTTAAGTGTAAATACGCTTGCTTTCGATATGGTGATTATTGCAGAGCCATTTCCTCTTAGCACCTGCTTATTTTAGCACCAAAGATGCTGGCCGCATATTCACTTCAAGTGGTTTTTAACTCACTCCAGCAGCCTCGGTTAAGGAGAAATGGGACTTACTCAAGAAATGGGGATTGCTCTTTGTTAGAAACATTGTTGGAAATTTAATTCCCCGCCCCATTCATTTCACTCATATTTAGGTAAATCTAAATAGACACAGATTTTTACACTTCTCAGCGCATCATAGTCCTATGTAACATTTAGCTCATAACGAGAATGAAACGTCCATTTGCATAAAAGGCATTTTGTTTCCCCGCATATGGTATAACATTAGCAGCCAGCATATGTCTCTATCATTATCAACAAAGCAGTTACATTTACAGAACAAACACTGAATAAAGAATACTTATTTTCAATATGTCACTTCTTTCCAGCATGAATAAAAAATATCTAAAATGGATGCTTAAGGACAGATTCCTAATGAGCAACCAATAGGAGAGGCTAGCAGTGCAATCCTAACCATGTCCCCTCAAAGATAAGCAATACTGAGCACAAACCTACCATTAGGCTGAGTGATACAACCACTTCAGGCGGCAGGTGTGGGCGGGCAGAGAGCAGCAAATGACAGAACTACGATATATATGCGCCATGCTCTCCCTTTTCCCTTCCAAAACAAACCTGGCCTTCAGGTGCAGCAGAGGACACTGTCCCATTGCAAGTGATGAAGTAAGATACACCTGCCAATATACTGTATTTTTCCATGTATAACACGCCCCCATGTATTTTTTTTGGACCACAACAAAAAGGGGGGGTTGCCCAGAGTTGTTGAGCTTCTTTTGGGGGAAGATTGCAGAGTTGTTGAGCTTTTTGGGGGGGCACCGCCAATCAGTCTACAGCCTGCCCAACAATGCAAATCGCACACATCGCCACAGCCACCAATCGTCTGCATTCTCACCTCCAAAAGCACACTCATCGCAATCACAGACGATTGCACGCATGCCTCACCACGGCCATAAATAGCCCGCCCAATGCCGCAGCCAATCGTCAGCAGGCATTTCCGCAGCAATCAATCACACGCCCTATCGCCACTGCCAATCTCCTGCTGGCTGCTGCCACCAATCCCCCCGCACCGCTATCCATGTATAAGAAGACCTGCTATTTTTGAATATTATTTTTAAGGAAACAATATCTTCTTATACACAGAAAAATATGGTAATCAACTTTTTTATATGGAATGGGCAAGGAGCCATCTTGTCCTTTGCCTTGGGCAGCAAAAAGCCTTGGGCTGGCCCTGGGTATATGACTGCAGCTCCGAACCCAGTTCTAAATTTATGCATATACATGTCCCATTAAAGTCTCAGTAGGATTTCCATGTAATTATATTTCTGATAGGGGAATTCACCCAAAGAATGCAGTGGCTACTATTGCTGGTTGATTTGATTTATTACTGTATGATTTTTTTAAAAAGAGTGAGTGGTTTACATAACCTAAACTGGAAAAATATATAAAATCACGTGGGGTTGTGTTCGACTAAGTCATTTTCAGAGTAGATCCATTTAAATTAAAGAACCTAAGTTAGTCATGTCAATTAACTTCAGTGGGTTTACTCTGACTGAAACCCAGATACATGCCACAAAAGAAAATGGTGTTTGGGGAAGAGAAACATCTCTAGCTGGGCTTCTACCAATATAAAAATTAGTGTGACAGGACTACCCCTTCCTCCCCTCCTGCACTCCTCCCCCAAATCTGCTCTGGAGAGAGAAGATTTTGGTGGCATAGGCATCCTGCAGGGGAGGGGGAAATCCATTCTATCCATGGCATCCGGTCTAGCAGACAAGACACTGTTTGATTTCCCCCACAGCATTTGCATCTATGGAAATTTTGGGCAATTTCCATTAAGGTGTGTACATGAAAAAGAAAAAAGCTACAAAATGGTAATTCTCTGAATAGGAGCATCACATTCTTCTCCAGGGCTTACCCAAGACATTTTGCAAAGCTGAAAATGGTTCCCTCTCTCCATCAGTCAAATTGCATAGTAACCAAAGAGTCCCACAAGCACCTCTTTCCTATCCATGACTGTCAAATACAGTAACAATAATAACAAATTAGATAGCTAACCTTTTGAAGCCTTTTTGTGACACCAGAGATCTGGCCCTGTGCAGCTCACAGAAGTCCTCTTGAAAAATCCTTGATATGAGATCAAATGGTGGGGTGGGTGGGTTCTTATATCTACCCAGGAATAATTTCAAAACCAGACCTACTGGGGAAACTCATCCCTTAGGGCCATTTCACATCTATCTCCTCAAGCATGGGAAAGTGTCGCTTGTATTGTCGTTGCATACCATTGCAAATGTGAATGAGGTTTTTGGTATTTCCATGAAAATATGTGCATTTGCTACAATAAACCAGCTATACATCATTTCCAAGCTTGAGGAAGCCTGTTAAAATGGCAGTGGCTACCATCCTACATACACCTATGGAGGAGCACACCACATTGAGCACAATAGGACTTGCTTCCCAGTAAGCATGTGCTCTACCCAATTGCTAAATATTCAGTCAACAATTGCTTACTGACCCAAAGAACCCAAGAACTAAAGGAATCACTCAGAATTGTGTGTTGTCAACAACAGAAAACCAGCTATCATCCAGTAATTGTATAATACAGTAGTGCATTTTATTTGCATTCCAGGTCTGTGGGGCAATTCAGATGAACGGTGATTTATAGTGCGATTTTTCATGTTTTTCCAATGCTATTTTATCATTACTGGATCTTCAGCAATTACTTTATTATATGAAATGTATCCTTACAGTTATTTAGTCAAGGTCTATGTCCTAATAAGGGACGCGGGTGGCGCTGTGGGTTAAACCACAGAGTCTAGGACTTGCTGATCAGAAGGTCGGTGGTTCGAATCCCTGCAACGGGGTGAGCTCCCGTTCTCGGTCCCTGCTCTTGCCAACCTAGCAGTTCGAAAGCGCCCCAAAAAGTGCAAGTAGATAAATAGGTACCGCTCTGGCGGGAAGGTAAAAGGTGTTTCCATGCACTGCTCTGGTTCACCAGAAGTGGCTTAGTCATGCTGGCCGCATGACCCGGAAGCTGTATGCCGGCTCCCTCGGCCAATAAAGCGAGATGAGCGCCGCGACCCTAGAGTCGGCCACGACTGGACCTAATGGTCAGGGGGGTCCCTTTACCTTTACCTATGTCCTAGTATCCCTTTATTGAAGTGATTAAATATAAGCAATGTCAAAACCAGACACTCAACATTGAAGATAGCTGTATAACATGATAATGGCTGCTGCATCTTTATGAGACACTTGCAAAATAGTTTTGTTTTGTTTTTTTAAGAAGAAATCAGTTTACCCCCTTCAAATATTGCCTGAGATACTTTTTGAAGAAAATTGGTTTACATAATGTTACAGTTAAGAGAAACTGAGATTTTCATAATCCACAGTTGGGGATCATCTTTATTAGGACCAGCCTAAATGTTTCAAAGTCATGTGCACACTTTTGAGTTCTTCAGAGCTCTCTGAATGAAATGGTATGTAAATAGGGGGGAAGAAGGAGGGAAAATAAATAAAGTGTTTTTAAAAAATAAAATACTCTTGTTCTTGTAGCTTTGATGGCTGCATTAAGCCCAAAAATGGAGATTGCAGTCTGGATTACAGAGCCATCAATGTATGCCTTCTCAAAAGTCAGTTTCACCAAGTCCAATGGACCTTACTCACAGAAAGGATACACTGCAATGGCTAACCTGTGTCCCAGCCAAGTTGTTTTTTTGTTTTGTTTGTATTGAGGGGGACGGGACCTCTAATTGTCCTTGCCAGCTTGGAAAATTTTTGTAAAGCAAGCAGAGCCGCTTACATGCTCTGCACAGCTCTCACTTTGGAATCTGGAATGATTGCTGTTGCAACATTTCACATGTTGAAAAGCCTGCATGCCCATATTGGAATCGGAATTCATTCTGAATCCGAAAGGCAATAGTAACAACAGAGGAGAAATGGAGCCTACTAGTTCTGGCCATAATGATATCACCATGCCTCTTCAGTTAAGTATGGTGTGTATGTGGACTCAATAAATTGTCTCAACTGCTATGTGCCATACCTTAGCATGGCCTTTGCTCCTCCTTGCTTTCATTAGTCCTTGGGTGGTGTAGTGGATTAGTGCGTCTTGTTGTTAATCAGAAGGCTGGTGGTTTAAGCCCGCCTAGAGTCCCTTCCAACTCTACAGTTCTATGATTCTATGATCTGCCTATAGGCATAAACAGGTCTCCACAGTAACAGGAGTAGAAGCAGCTCTGCTGTGAATATGGTGGATGATTGTCTGTGTTATTTTGGACAAAAACCAACATTGCAGAATTACATTAACACTTAGATCTGCCAGTTCTGCTGTTTTACACGTGTTTTACCTCCCTGCCATATATTGTTCCCATCCAGAAGACATCATTAATTTGGCAGTGTATGAATGATGACTGTTCACTTTACATGGTTGAAATATGATTCTGATATACCGGTTGTTTATTAAATAGTTTAGTACAGCATTTGATTCAGAATTTTTTTTTTTTGTTTTCCTCCTCTAAAAACTAGGTGCGTCTTATGGTCGGCGGTAAATCCACACGGGGCTTTTATGTGACACCACCACCAATGAACAATTCAGAGAGGAACATCTGAGGTGTTAAAACAGAAGCCTCTGAGACCTTGGGTATACCGTAATATTGATTTTTCTGTACTTTCACAGGAATATTTGTTAACATCTCCTGATAATTGTACAAAACTTATAGGATATTGTAGGTAATTCTTTGGATACAGAGTTGAAGAAGTAATATCACAGTATTATGTAAACAACTGTTTCAAGAGAAGGAAAATGTTTGTACTAGCTATTGCTCTCACAAGGAATATTTCAGATTTTGGAGAGGGAGAAAACCCACCAATAGTTACTGCCCTTCTTCTTCTTCATTATTTTTCCCATTCTCATAATTCTAAAACTCATCTCATGAAACAGAAAGTTTGAAGATTCAGGATAAAGGGAATTACTTCTCTACACAGAGCATAGCTAAATTAGGGAATTTGCTCCAAGAAGATGACAACCAACGTGGATGTATTTTTTAAAAGATTTATGGGGATAAGGCTACCAGAGGCTACTAGCTATGATGTTCTGTTATACCTCACTATGCCTATGCATATCAGCTGTTGGAAATCACAAGTGGGTATTATTTTTATTTATTAAATTTCTATACTGCCATCCACCCAAAGATCACAGGGCAGTTTACAATATAAAAACAAAAATAAGATAGTAACAAACAAACAAAATACCCCCCTCCACCCACCCACCCACAGTAGAGTGCTGTTGCACTCAAGTCCTGCTTACAGGATTTCTATAGGCATCTTATTAGCCACTGCAACAGGATGCTGAACTAAATGTTAGCTTGACCCATCTGGGCTCTTCTTATTTTCTGTTCATTCTAAGACTAATTCATCAGGTAAAAAAAAAAAAATCTTATCACTATATCAGCACACTGGGACCAACTTCACCTGATGGAAGTTTGATTTTCTCTAGCTGCCATTAAAGGAATAGGAAACCTGCTAGAAAACAAGGACACTACAAAAGCCATTGGAATCTGGAATCAAATATATCTTGCCTTCGAGGGGCATGAGAAAGCTTAGGGGAGCCTCTCCTTTTTTGTATCCAAAGAATATTCCAGCCTGAGTATTTGTCCTCTCTGTTTAGATGGTTAAAATGCTAATTCCCAGCTGCCGGCAGTGTGAAGATCTGTCCAAACAAAACACTCCAGGTGATGCAAGTCTAAAGTTTTCACACCAAGCACTGTTCTTTATCCAGGGAAGAAGGAGCCGCCTGCAACCAGAGTGACATTGACAAACTTCAGAGTACACAAAAGGGCTCCTTTGCAAGCAACGCCAAGCAATTTCAGAAGGAAAGCCAACAGTCTGAACCAGCAGCTCTCTGCTTCGCCCTGTTTTTCGTACATTCTGTCTGGGGGGGGGGCCCTTCTGGATAACAACACAGCCACAGTAATCCTGTCATTAGCAGCCACAGAACTGTCACATCAGTAACTCTCAAGTGGGTGTCAGCTACAGCCCTTTACTTCAGCTGCTTGCTTCATTGGGGAGAGTTTTCTTTGACTGCCAGCAAAGGGACCATGTACATTTGTCTGTCATTAATACATACAAGCTCTCCAGAGCACACATAAACAAAACAGTCATGTACACTTTTGCTAAATGGGCTGCATTTCTATTTTCTATTTTCTTTTTGTAGCCAGCCCAAATGAAGCCTACGTGAAAAGCCCTGCATACAAAGCAGTGTGGGATAACTTGCTTGTAATCTGTCATGCACGATAGAGCAATTGCCACTCACTTCACTTACCCTATTCCAACACTGGGAAATAGATTATTTTTAGACATGCTTTGTACACAACCTAGCATTCAAACTGGGGACAACCTACACCCCAGCCTCCTGTGGATTATGATGAACATTTTTGAATATAATGGGGAAAGTCCTTCCTTCTTACTATATCGTCTTTTGTGTCAATATTAGTGCAAAACAAGCAGAACTTGACTGTTCAGCATCACCAAGTGCTTTTTTATTCTCCACTGCAAAAACATTTTCAGTTGTGACACTTTTTTGATCGCTAGAAAGGATAAAAATGATCCACTGTGAGGTCTCTCACACACCTTGCACTGAGTTTTCTTTTTTATCAGTCATTGTTTCTCCGTGACAGTGGGATGTGTCCCATATCACATTATTTACCTGTTTCCCCATGAAAATTCTCACTGGAACAAAAAAACTATGCAAGTGTACATATGTAATATTATAACTGAAATCTGAAAAATAAATGATTGTTTATCTGACAGGAAACAGGATAAATGACAACTCTAGATGAAAGAATTTATAAATATGTCTTAAGAAACAGAAGAGCAAGCCATATGATTTATATTACATATGTCCCCATGAAGCAGAGATTTTGAAAGCATCCAAAGTGAACTTCTGCAAACAAAACATAAGCCTCTTAATGGGTTTATTCTACAGAAAATGTTGTTTTCTTCACTGGAATGCTGAGTGACATCTATAGCAATCCCATTTTCTCATCAACCCTACTTGGCTTCTGCAGTTTCTTTTTGAAACGTTTAGGCTGCAATCAGGCACACCTCAAGGCTGCTTAAATGCCATCGGCTTCAATAGGATTTAGGAAGGTTGTATACCAGATTTGCAATGCTAAAAGAACTGAAACCTAATCCTCACATCTGCACACACACTAGTGCTCCCAAGCCTCTCTGTCCAAAGCGACTGCCCACATCATCTGAGAAGACAACCTCAAAATGTCAGTAGTAAAACACAAAGTCCATATTCAAAACAAAAAAATTTTTTTCTTCCAGTAGCGTAACAAAGTCCATATGTACATCTGTACACACCCTTGCACACACCAAAATAGACTATAGGATATTGCAGCCAACTGGGGTTTTTAACAGACCAACAACCAAGGGACTGTCTCCAACTCTATAAGAGAATCTTTTGCACGTGCCCTATTTTAGCCCAAGCAAGGCTGAGGAGATGGCCTGTTGCTCCAGCTGTCAGTTCGTAAAAGCCGGTGCCCTTTTACATTATGCAGAATTTTAAGCAGCAGTCATCCTTGGAATCAGATGCAGGGAAAGGCTACATCAGGTGGTTCCTGGGGCAACTCTCCCATGAGAGCCTCTGGAAAGGCTTTCTGCAGACATGGTTCCTACCCTAGTCTTCCCCATTATCCAGGTCATCAGAGTCCAAAACCAGGTACATGGCATTTTTCAACAGCAGCCATATACCTATGGAGGCAGTCCTGTGATCTTATCATTAAAGGTAAAGGTAAAGGTACCCCTGCCCGTACGGGCCAGTCGTTTCCGACTCTAGGGTTGCACGCCCATCTCGCTTAAGAGGCCGGGGGCCAGCGCTGTCCGAAGACACTTCCGGGTCACGTGGCCAGTGTGACAAGCTGCATCTGGCGAGCCAGCGCAGCACACGGAAACGGTGTTTACCTTCCTGCTAGTAAGCGGTCCCTATTTATCTACTTGCACCCGGGGGTGCTTTCGAACTGCTAGGGTGGCAGGTGCTGGGACCGAGCAACGGGAGCGCACCCCGCTGCGGGGATTCGAACAGCCGACCTGACGATTGGCAAGTCCTAGGCACTGAGGTTTTACCCACAGCGCCACCCGCGTCCCTTCTAATCTTATCATTGGTGTATGGCAAATAGTACTTGTTGTAGAGTTTGTATTTGACCTAAAGGCTTATTTACACACTAGAGGAGGGCCACTTTTGACAAGCTTGAAAAATAAAATAAAGTCACAAAACCCCCAGTCTCTATACATCTGTTGTGACTTCTTTCTTTAAGGCTATTTCCCTCCACTATCTTAAATAAAATCTGTTGAACCTGTAACAGAGGCTGCAAAGGTTTGTGTTGTGGTGGGACAACAACTTCTACCTACACAGACAAGTGATTTCAAGTTGTTGCAGGGTCAATATTCTGGGTCACTCACAGGTCACTTGTGTTTACATATAACTCTTGCACTTTACTCACTCCTGCATAGCAAAACTAAACACCCACTATGGTTTACATGATTTGTTATTTCCAGATGACAGAGATGTGATCTTGCCATGGACGATTGACTGTCTTCACCTTCTGATTCACGCTATGAAAATGTAAAGAAATCAGAGGCTGAAATTAGTCAATTTGTTGATTCCCAGGATAATCAATGGTGTAAACAGAACATTTCTAAAATAATATATCTCACTCATTAATAAATACCATTTTTAATGTAGGGATGTGTAGAACCCAATGCTCTCTTGTTAATTTTCTTAGAGCAAGTTCACTTTTTAATTGTATGGTAAGATCCACGAATTCCTACTAGGCCCTTAAATTGTACTACTACTTTGTTCAGATGTTACTGTAATTGCAAGAAACCAGGAACAAGGGAGATTTGAGCACACGCAATATACAGTAGTACCTTGGGTTACAGAAGCTTCAGGTTACAGACTCCGCTAACCCAGAAATAGTACCTTGGGTTAAGAACTTTACTTCAGGATGAGAACAGAAATCTAGCGGCAGCAGTGCAGCGGCAGTGGGAGGCCCCATTAGCTAAAGTGGTACCCCAGGTTAAGAACAGTTTCAGGTTAAGAACTGACCTCCAGAATGAATTAAGTTCTTAACCCAAGGTACCACTGTAATAATTAAGAATAAACAAGCCAAAATAGACATGACAGATAAAGCATTTGCACATATAAATGCCACATGTGTGCTATACCATATAAAACACATGTACAAAGAAAGTCAGCCCATTCACATGTAGGAGTTCGCAGGGAAGCAGGCCACTTTCCTTGGATACTCAATCATCAGCTTGCTAACTGGGCAGCAACTCTTCATCCAGGCTTTTAGCAGAGGCTGAGACACTGTGGCAGCTGTTATTTATCACCTGCCACATATCTAGATTTTTGGTAACCTTAGCGGATGTTTTATACTATGCATTTATTGATGTTATTGTTTATGAATGTATGGTTTTCTGTTCTTTAACCAACCAAGCCTTATGCATACATACACTCATACTAACACATACACCACAAAGCCAAGTTAAGTATCAGAATAAGTACATATAGAATATATTATCATACAAAATGTTTGTAAATATTCCCTCACAAAAATAGGGCAATAGATTTATTATAAGCTATACGATCTTCAGGTGCAGTTGATAGCTTTTCCATCTCTATAGCCTGTTTAACCAACTTGCTGGTTCCAGAGTTTTACTTAAAGGAAGGGCCTTACTAAAGATGATTCATATATTTTTATGTGTAACCTGTCCAGGAATCATTTTGACAAAGGGTGCACCTATCAGTTTATTAAGTAAGTAAGCAAGCAAGCAAGCAAGCAAGCAAGCAAGCACACACAAACCAGCTGTGCATTTTATATGAGATGGAGCAGACATCAGACTCTTATGCAGGAAAGAGCCTTATTTTTGTCCACCTTCAGAGTTTTGGCTCTATGAACTGCCTTTCTAGAACAGATGATGGTCTAGCCATGCCAGCAAAGTTTCTACCAAAATGGCCAGGCAGATAGCTCTGAATAAAAGTTCCCTAGCAGGACATGGCAGTGAGGGCCACCACCAGTTCTGCATCCATTGCACCTCATAACACTAAGGTTCTTTTTAGCTCTCATCACTAACAGCTGTTGATACTTACTCCTTGCTATTAAAGTAATGTATGAACCAGTCCATAGAAGAGGCTTGCCTCTTCTAGGTACTGACTAGATATTTATTATCTTGAAATCAGGCCTTTTATGAGTTGAAACATTCCAGAGCAAAAGTACTGGGCTGTCTTATTCAAAATACTTTTATTGTGTTCTCTCAGTAACAAACTGAGTGTATTCTCTGCGGAATGTAGCCAATAACATGCTGATCCCGTTGAAGTAAATTAGAACTTTTATTATGGCTTCACGAGAGACATGATTTTATCCATTAGTCCAAGTTCATTCTAACCATTTTCTAAGGAGAGGTGTAGCAGTAGATTATTTATGTTCCTTAGGACAACTGAGAAGGAATTTAGCTGTGGATATGAATCATTTGTGGTCATAAAGAATAGATAGCTAATAAGAAGAATGTGGTGTAAAGATAAGGAAGCAAATTAGCAATGTAATTAGGAGATAATTAGAAGAGAGCCAGGGTGACCCAATAGATACAGAGCTGTACCTGGATTTAATCTCAGCTCTTCCATGTATTCACTGGCTAGCTTTGTGTGTTCATTATCTCACAGTTTCCGCTCCCAATGGGCACAATATCAATATCAGCGACCTAACCACACAGGACTGTGAGTGGAAGCGATAAATAACGATGCCATATTGAGGGTCAAACAAGAGGTGAAGTGTCATGTCATGACCTCAAACAGAAGCATGTGGCTCAGCAAGGCAGTCCAGGGTTGCAGCACATTAGAGAGTTCCAAGCTGGCAGCTTACTCCAACAAAAGCTAGAGGTTGTCTGTGAGTTTATATAACTCTTTAATCCAAACTACCCCTGTGGCTTCTTAAAGGGACTGGCCTGGAGGCAAACAGTTTGTGCCTCTCATGGCTTCCTGCTCAGCTTTGGGCAGATATGGAGCAGGAGATCCTTGAATGCTCCAAGGAATTGGGCTTGGGGCGGTGATGGCTGTGAAGGCCCTGAGTCAGTAGAAACCATAAAAAGTTAAAAACAGACAACAATTAATCAAAGTCACACTCAGTAACCAAACGGTGGGGAAATAACTGTTTTCAACTCCCCCTCCCCACCCACACCTCATAGCTGTGTCCGTGTGTGTGTGTGATTTGAGGGAGTTGTGGCAGGAAAGGAGAGATAAACCCTCTCATTGCACTGCAATTCTGATAACAATCACACACAGATCCCGATGACTGCAATTAATTTAAGAGAAACGAGAGTTATGGTTGCAAGCTACACATTAAACCAGCCTTCCCTCCAGATGTTTCAGACTATGATGCCCATCAGTTTGAGACAGCTTGACCAATGGTCAGGGCTGATGAGAGCTGTGATCCAAAATGTCTGGAGGCAATCAGTGTAGTTCATGAATAGCTAACCTGTGGTCCTCCATATGTTGGACTTGCAGCTCCACCATCCCTGATCACTGGACACAATGAATAGCTCCAATGGGAGTTTGCAGGGGGCTGATCAAAGTAGTAGTTCAACACCCAGATGTTTCTGTAGCTCTAATCACTTTTGCCATGCTCAGGAGGGCACTGTAACAACCACAGCACAAGCACTCTTGGTACCACCACCCTTACATATTTCAGCTTTTTATGATCGGGGTCTAAATATAGTAACCTTTTGCCTATTTTATTAACCTGAAAGCTGTGATCCTACTGAGACTGTAATGTGTAAAAAGCCTATTGAAGTTTACTGGTAAGAACATGGCCTGATTTCACACAGGCTCTGTGCAGAAAAGCCTTTTTACGTGAAGCATTAGCTAATATTCAAATATTAACGTTAATGCACCAAAACAAGGCATAATTTCTGTCAAAAGCCATAGTGTTGTTTTAGCTAATAAGTGAGATATTTCTTGTTTGATTGAAACAGTAGATGGAATGGGTATGCATTAGCATATCACCTAACAATTGACATAATGAGCAAAGAAGTATGTTTTCTGTTCTCCTTCCCAGGCTGCAGAGTACTCACTAAAGCAAATATTCAGCTAGAGTTTAATTTCTCTCTGAAGAAAATAAGAGGTTATAAACAATTAGAAAAAAATAGTGGTAATTACTGGCGTTAATTTAAATACTTTGCTACTAACATTTATTCCTGTGAATGTGCTTCAGATTTACATGATAAGAGGAAAGAAATTACCTTTTTTATTTCTCAATTCTTTGTTTTTATATATGGATTTGTTTGAGCAATTCACACGGGAGATTAGTCTCCTTCAGAGACAAAGGGCCTAATTCTAGACTCCTTTTTCAAGGAGTGTCTTGCCAGAGAGTCACTTTGCCACATAATCCCTCCCAAGAGCTGCATCTTGAAAACTTTCATGCCATATACACCAAGGGTGGGATAGAACTCAGGCTTGCGGGATCTATTTTGATTTTCATTAAAACGCCAAGATTCACAAACCAGATGCAAAAGTCATGCACTTAAAGAATTCTAAGTCCAGAATGTGTGAATGATGCTACCTTATAAAAGTGCCTTTGCAGACACATCCAAATTAGCCAACAGTTCTCATGAGATTCAGCACTTACTGAGCTCTGCCCACCAAAGGCTGATGATCTGCTCCATCACCAATATTCTCCACTGCCATTGGGACATGTTGCCCGCGGCTTGGATCTCCCTTAGAGCATCAGGTCTTCTTGTCCTTCCTTTACCTCTTCTCTTCCCAACCTCAGAAGCACCTATACTGAGGCAGCACTGGGAAGATAATCACCTGCTGCAGCTAAACTATCACTACTATAAGTAATAACTACCAACAGCTGCCATGTGGCAAGACATGTTCTGCCACAAATAGCTCAGCCTCTTTTTTTCTAATGGTAAAGCTAGGCACAGAAAACTGTGTCTTTATCACACTGAAACCCCAGAATTTATTACCATCCAAGTACTACAGCCCATGAAATTGCTTTTCAGGTTACACTCATTATGTTCCATTTTCAATCTGTAACCTCATAGATTTGTGTAAAAGGGAACACAAACTATTTCCCAGGACAATTTAACAGGCAAACAGATCCCTATCAGCACAAAGTGAGATGGTAATGCTTTGATGCCATAACCACGAAAGCAGAACTAACTTTTAGAGTGAATGCTGAGCTATCAAGGGGAGGGTTCATGTTTTCAAGCTGCAGTGACAAGCCAAATTAAGTTGTATTTTAAAATACTCTGGCCTGGCCAGATATCCATTAATTTAAGGGGTCACACAAATTGAAACTCCCTCACTCCAGAATGTCATAAACGGCAGAATATAATGGATGATAGACGGTAATGCTACTGGTAGCACAACAGAGAACTTTTCATTTCACAATACCATGTGGGGCACCCTTTACACCTGATGCTCAGTATAACTGAAAGGGCAGCACAAACCTTATAAATCCTCATCTTCCTTCTCAATGAAGTGCTGTTCTTCCTGTTGCTGATGCTGGCAATGTCACCAGCTAGCATTATTACAGGAAATGTTGTTTGTCATTTTGTGTGTCATTTATTCTGATACACAATGTACAGTTAAAACACAATATGTGGCACATTGCTGCATGGCGCATACAAAGGGACTGATATTCAACCAGTTAAAGAAAAGCTCAGTAGAAAACAGTGTGCAAAACTTCAGTAGCTTCCATTTATTTAAAGCATTAACTTATTGGAATTATGATGGAAAGAGAGCATTGTGCAAATGACAAAACTACTGTCACTAGAAGACACTGCCCAGACCCTTGACAGAATCAAATTGAGGCCTCTTTTTCCGAAAAAAGTGCAATGTACTTTGTGGTAATCTTTACTCCTGAGCACTTGTGAGCTGTGTCAAGTTGCCACTGCTTTGATTGCCAAAATTCTGGCACCAAGATTTAACCATGAAATAGCAGCATAAAGAATTCAGCAGATGCTCAGAAGCAGTCAAATCTTGGTGCCAGAATTTCCACCAGGGAAAAGCAGCATATAAAACTAAAACAATGGAAAAGCAAAATATAAAATATAAAAACTCAACTCAACCTACTCCCAAAGGAGAAAAAGTATTTACAGTAGAACTTCTACAGTACTTACAACCGCCTCCACTCGCGGATGTTCCAAGTTGCGACCATGTGGCAAACCCACCAGTTACTTCCGAGTTTGCCACTGTTCGCGCATGCGCAGGAGTGGCGATCTCCGTTCACGCACGCGCAGAAGTGGGAAATCGCCACCCACGCCTGCACACAATGGCACCTCTCCCAGCAACCTGTTTCGCCATAAGGATGGTCCTCCAGAACGGATTGTGGTCGTGAGTAGAGGTTCCACTGTATAAGAAAATATCTAAGAACGAAATACATTTGGATCCACCCACTTTTGCCTCTTGCCCAGCCTCCCCACACACCCGGAAAAGATGGTCCCCAAAATGAATGTAGTGGAGAAAAGTTTCCCCACTGATGTAAAGTCAAAGTAGTTTGACTGCCTTTTTTTTTTGTTTTTTAAAGCGGGGGAGCATTCAAACTACTTTACATTAAAGGTAATGTCATGCTTGTCCATAGCGATGTCATGCTTGCCCAGAGTGTAAATCACACTAAATACATTGTTAGGACTTACTTATATTACCTGCATAAGGTAGGTTTTGCATGTTTCCAACAATGACCAGGTGTTGTTCCCACATTAGATCCAGATGCTGCATTTGGTGCAGAATGCAAGAGCAAGGCTTCTAACTGGAGCAGCCTACCACCAACATATATAGCCTTTGCTGAAGGAGCTGTATGGTTTCGCTGCTGGTATACACTACACGTTACTTGATCTTAGCCAAAAGGCTTTACAGCATGGAAGTCTTTCAACACTGCCCATTGCACCACCTACATCTAACAGGCAGTGGATACAATCAAGGCTGAAACAGTGAGTGCATGCTGGCAGAACTTGTGGAAGGAATGTGTGCACAATTTCAAGGGATTTCCAAGCATTGCCACTGAGGTGGAGGACATGTGCAAATGTCTAGGTGGATGGTGATGGCTTTGCTGGCCTCATCCAGGAAGAAGTGGAATCGCTAAATGAGGGCCCACAGGTACTGACTGTCAAAGAGCTGGAGGAACTAATCAGATCAAGTTCAGAATGTGAGCATGAGGATGGCAAGCATGAGCCAGCAAGCTGGAACCTGCAGAAATTTTATCGACACTTCCAAGTAATAAAGAAGGCAAATGATCTAATTGCATAATTTGACCCAACCATGGAACGCTGCTTCAAGATCATCCATGGAATTACAGACACTCTGAGACCATTCAAGGAAATTTTTGATAAGCTCAAGAGACAATAACAACAGTTGACCCAATCACCATGTTCCTCACAAAGGAACCACCACCAGTAGGAGCAGCAGCACATGTGCCCAGGCAACCCACCTCTGGATCTGAACCAGTCAAGCACTTCTTTTGGCTACCAATCAACCCCTGTGGTCCTCATATCTTCTGTATCAGCAGCCAGTGAGAGAGAGGAGGAGAAAGCCTAAGAGGAAGACTAGAAGCCTCATTTGTCCCACACAGGTCAGTGATTAAATATTTAAAAATCCAGTGTTTTTTCCAGTTTTCTAAAGGGTGTTCTGGCTTTACACAGCAAGCCTTCCCAGGGGCTTGATCCCAGCAATGCATACTGTTGATTTATGTGAATTGCAGGACCAAATGTTAATAATCTTTTATTGTATATTGATGTTTAGAATTACTGTACATAACTTACATTTTCTGGATATAAAGCAATTATTTATTTTTATTTTTGAAAATACTATCCAAAGCTATTATACATTCTCTTCAAATTAGAAGGAGGGCAAGCTTTCTGTGAAGGTCATATTAGAAAACAGCAGCTATGTATAACATGGTCACAGAAAAGGAATGCCAAACCAGAGAGAGCACAGCACGACAAATGATGTGCAGGAGAAAATACAGGAGGGCTAACCATTTTGAGAGAGCAGTGAAGTAGAATACTAATTTTAGAACAAAACTCAAAACCAAAGCCAAGATCCTGTCATTAAAAGAACTGTGCATGTCGCAGAACAAAACATTAAGACGTAGAAGAATCAGCTAGCTTGGGGTGCATCCACATATATGTTAATTCAAAAGCCAAGCTACTATAGAAGTGTACTCACTGCCAATGCAGATTCAAAAAATTCTCTGAAGAACTCAGGTCAGTTCCATATATTTCCACACATTTGGGGAAGAAACTGTACACTACTGATTGGTTGAAACAATGCTGTCAAAATAATAATATTAAATGATTCTGCTGTTTAAAAGGTGGGAGGGGAGAATGGGTATTTACAGTGCAATCCTAACCATGTTTACTTAGAAGCCCCAATGAATTCAGTATGCAGCCTTGGAGATTTAGTTTGGAAATATAATGTGACCTGCATACTGTACTGTGCACATATTGGGGTGTCAATAGTGCTTCTGAATCAACAAATTGGCCCTCCATATGAAACTAACTGGGAGGGCTAGAGTTAGTAAAAATGCAAGGTGAACACTGAGTATTTTCTATTCTTGATGAAGAGGCAATGGTCAAACAGGGAATGATCGTCACTCATGCATAGAGCATCTACTCTGCATGCAGGTCGCAGATTCAGTCCAAAGCATCTCCTGTTAGGGCTGGAAATGTCCTCTGCATGAAAACTTGGAAAGCTGCTATCAGACAGTGCTGACAGTACTGAGGTATGACCCAGCTCGGTATAAAGCAGCTTCCTATGTGCCTAATATATGACAGAAGGGCTTACTCATTTCCCTGGATGGAATTAGTGATTGAGGACCAGACTGCATATTGTGCCAAGAAGCCAGTGATTTCAATTTTTGAATACTTAATGCAGTGCAGTGAGTCTGTTAATTTCCTTTGGAAAACATCAAGAGTGTGTGAACATCTAACCGTTCCTCTTCTTCCCCGTTACCCAATCTCTCTCTCTCTCAGTACACACACACAGAGAGAGAGGTTACTATTTGCTCTGTGTTTTGAAAAATAGATTTGCCTGTATTTTCCCCTGGCACAGCAAACAGCACTTGATGAGGTTACCGATATCTGAAAAACGGCATGAGAAAATGATTAGAACATCCCCATACCACTCTTCCAAGCAAATTTGCAACACCACCTTGCCATGAGTGTACCAATTGCTTCACTTTCCCTGTGAATGGAAGCACATATTGTAGCCATCCTCCTTACAAAACAGGTATACAACAAGTCTGGAATCCCAGTAAAGTTTTGGAGGTCCATTACTGTGTGCAGTTATTGTCAGTTTGCATTTCTTAGTACAGAAAGTATTGATCTGATGTGTAGAGATCTTTCCTGTTCTACTTAATTAAAGAGGGTTCTGGAAGCTTCTCTGTGTGAAAGAAACAAGCAGAAGGTTCATGATGTTTGGGTTATTCCTTCAGAGAAGCTGAGTACAGCTGGCTTAAACTGGTTTTGTTATCTTTTCTGTCAAGGTCATGCTGACTTTAAAAGGCCAGAAGGAGCCTGGGTTTCACTTTCTCTTTCTATCTCTTTTCCTTCTGGTGTGGTGTTTTGTACATAGTATGCTTAGTGTTAAGATTTAAACATATTATAAGTTATTTTAAGTTTAAGTTAAGTCTGCTGCAACTGGATTTCTTATGGACAGTGCCAATCCTGAATGTATTGGATTTGTGACCATTATGCTCATTTGCCTTCATTAGCAATAAAGCTCTGCTGGATGAAATATTAATCACCTCTGATCTATTTTTGGGGAATCCTGCAACGTGTTTAAGTTTTTACTCTGCTAACTATACGTTGGAATCTACTCTGGATCAATATTGAGTAGAATTTCATGAAAGTTACAATGGCTAGATAGCCAGTCCATGGTCAACATTCAAGTTGTAGCATGAAGCAAGAACAAAGGCAAAAAGGAAGAATGGAACTGAAGACAAGAGAGTTGGGTCAGGGAAAGCTTATAACATGGTTACCAGACGTCCCCATTTCCCGGGGACAGTCCCCAGATTTACAAATTTGTCCTCGGACAAAAATCTGTCCCCGGAATGCCCCTGGATTTCATTTAACATCCCCAGGTTTATATTTTAAGCGTTGTAGATTTATTAGTAGGGAATGAATGTTGCGTGATTGGTTCAACGACACAAGACACATTATATGGGGACTTTCGGTGAGGAAAAATGGCGGGTGCCACGGCAGCGAGCAGCTCCTGAAATCAGCCAGAGCCAACTGCACTACCAGGCTGGCTCCGGGCTGCTGAGACTGCTGCTGCCGCTGCTGAGGGGGAACTGGAGACGCCCGGCACGTCAACTGGGGGAACCGCTGACACACACATCCCACAACCCAAATCAACCCGGCCAATTGCCCAACAGTGCTCCGGGGCCAGGAAAACCCTGGAGCTGATGCAGGGAGAAGGAGGAGAGAAGGAGAAGGAAGAGACAGAAAGAGGAAGGAGAAAAAAGAGGGGAGTCCCGACCTTGATGCGCCACTGCCGCAGCCGCTGCTAAGGAGGAGAGGTAGGAGAGCACCGGGAGGGCAAGGACACCTGGCCAAGCCCAGGCCTGAGCTGAGCCTACTTCACGGCAGATAGTGCTCTAAGAGAGGAAGGTCAGAGGAAGGTCACGCAACAGAGGAGACCACAGAAGATATTATTTCTTGATTATTATTTTTTAATAACCCCCCCCCTTTAAAAAAAAAAGTGTCCCTGGAATCTTTGGAAAAAATCTGGTAACCTTAGTTTATAAGCACTTTCTGTCCAGTTGGAGGAGAAGTTCTAATCCAGAAAGCTTTTATAAGGCTATCGAAGCCAACTCTCTGGACACACAGTTACATAGACAAGGAGAGCATTAAAAAGTACATCTGAAATATGGTTTGCATGCTATTTTTATTATTATTCTGACTACATAATTGCAACACATAGACTCTAACAAAAACTATGCTAGGCTTTAACTTACTGTTAAAAAAATAACTAATGAAAAACATATGCAGAGAAGAAAAATATTGCCAGAACAAAACACCAGAGATGATATAAACCATCATTATAATTCCTTGCAATGCCAAGAATAAAAACATTTATTAAATCGCCTCATTGCTTAGAAAATATGTTTATTTTGTTATCTCTCCCTGTGAGAATTTTAGGATATGTGTTCATTGCTCAATGGGGGATGTTCAGACCACACTCCTTTATGAATGCACTGAACACAGGACTGAGGAGCAGGATTGCACCTGCTAGTCAAGACACAACACATCTACTGGTCACATTCCCTGGTGGCTGGATGTTCAGTGTCCTTGTGAAGGGGGGCTTTATGCAGATGTTCATTATGTATGGCTCCTCCACATATGAAGCAGTTTGCTGTTTGCAAAGGAAGACATGGGTGTCTGAAAGAGCTTGGACATAAAGGGGACAAACACAGAACACCATAGGCTTAAATTTGATAGAGCACCAAGAGCCCCAGGGCTAGAGCTTAACTTAGAAGTATGATTTACTGTGGTATCCTGAATTGTGTTAGAGAACAAGCATTTTATTTTAACGAGCAAACTAGATAAACCCCAAATGCTTACACTGAACTCCTTGATCATCATGGGCTTTGCTCCAATTAAGCTCATATATACTTCTGATGTCAGGTGCTCAGCTGGTATACAGCAAGATGACAAGAAGTTTATCAAACCTTGTGGAGAACTAACTTTACACTATAGCATACAAGGCATGGGAAAGGAGCATTAGCCTTCCCCAAAATAAAGTCTAGGGCTGCCACTTCTTCTTTTTAACTGACCTTTCACTGCCATGCCTTTCCTTCTCTAAGGCAGAGAAATTTGGAGATAAGTAGTGGGGAAAGATTCATTTGCCCAAGGCCAGCTGGCTCAACTACAGTTTTGTTCTATTTAAGAACATCACAAGTCACTTTGCTGAATCAGACTAGGGTCCATCTAGTCCAGCATTCTGTCTGCAACAGGGACACACAAATACAGGCAACAATTCACCGTTCCATATAAGCTTCAGAGGGTTTAGCCATCTTGGTCTGTTGCAGCTGAAAAGCAATCGTCTTTGCAACAATGTGCACCTAACCACATAGCTAAAGCACACAATTTACAATATTGTCTATATTAACCTGCAAAGTGGTGATGAAAACTTTATCATACCTTTGCATCAGGACATAAATCCAGTGAAAAGATTCTAACACTTGAAAAAACAATACAGATTACTAGCCTACCAAGTGAGTCTAAGCACATTGTGGTAAGTGACTGCTTGGGAAAGGGTTGCTGGCTTATTGCCTCTGAACATAATTGGAAACCTTTTGTCTGTTACAACCAATGGTGTCTGGTGCCCATTGGAACTGGTAGAGCAGAAGGCAGGTGGTATAAGAGACACTGGCAGGCAGGGCAAACTAATTTTGTCACCATCCTCCTTGCTGAATTCTACAAGGCCAAGGATGAGATTTAGGAGGAGAAAACTGATACGCTGTACCACCCCTTGGACTAGTTTTAAGAAGTCATGTGGGTGAGGGTTGTCAGAGGTCATACTGAGGTTGGTGAGGCAGTGACCGATTTGCCTAAATGATAAGTAGTAGGGGAGGAGGGGCCAATGGATGTTCAGCAAACTACAAAACCAGGCAGAAAGCAGGCCAATAAACAAGGAGGCCACCTACATTTCACATGATGAAAAGGACATCAGAATAGTAGGAAGTGATGACTCCTAAAACTAACATGGAAATTTAGAGGCCAAGGCAAGGCTCCGGGGCTGTATCAGACTCTCTGGGGTCCTCAACACAGCCTATGGCATCCCTACTGCATTCCATGGTATTCAATCATTTTAAAGGCCAAGAAGCAACAAATGGCACATTTGAAGTGTTGGAGTGGCCCCAGCCTGCCATTTAAATCACCTCATGTGCCTTAGGCAGGCTTGCAGCAAGCAAACTTTCTGGGCACTGCGGAGGCAAGACAGAGAGTCAAGTTAGAAGGGCTACACAAGAGGATAAACATGACAAAGGAAGGGAAGTCCAAAACAATGTAAACAAAAGACTTAAAGAGGATTCCAAGGCATACCGTGCAAGTATTTTCTTCAAAAAAATGTTTAAAGATTAACAACTAAATTAAATTACCTAGGCATGTGGATTTGTAATTTTAAGTCATTTCCATGGACGAGAGCTTTGTTAGAAAAACACTGGGGTATTTTCAATAAAGCTGTACCATTTTGGACCTTTTCCTGGTTTTAGAAGTGAAGCAAGGGGACTTCGAAAGAACTTTGCAGAACTGCCTATTTTGTTTGCCCATCATGAGATGTAGGCCTTTAGGCTTCACCATCACCTTGGAACATATAACCATTGCACAATGTATTCTGATGCTTGAGTGCAAATTATGGGGAGACCTAGGTTCACATTTCAACCTAGTGACGCTCACTGGGTGTCCTTGGGTATCTCACTGGGTATTTCTCAGCCTAAGGGTATTGGGACCAGGGCCACCCCTTACATTAGGCAGTGTAAGGTGGCTGTCTTGGACAGCAGTTACTGTGAGACACTGATAGTATCCCCCACAGCTGTCCATACCTGGTCATTCCCCTGTGCTGGAGAGCACATACACACTTAACCCATATACACGTTATTATTGTTGTTGTGCACAAAATTTCTATACTGCCCTTCCTCCAGGGATCACAGGGGAGTTTACACACATACACACCACATGGCCTGTCCTAGACCCCCTAAAGTAGCCTGCTGCCTCAGGTGCAGTGGAAAATGCTGTCTAAATGCCAGCATTCAAGTAAGGTTCAACAGTTGGCTTTGGTGAATGGAATGGGAAGGAGAAGCCATTTTGTCCTTTGCCTCATGCAGCAAAATACCTTAGGCCAACACTGGTGAGAACTGATCAATAGGAAGCAGTCTAAGGTGAATCATGGGACAAAGCCAGTGGTTGACCAAAGACTAATTACAAAATATGACAAGCCATGATCAAGGAGGAAGCCAAAATCAAAGAATGTAAGAACTCAGGAAGACCTTACTGTTCAAGTAAGGCTTAACTAACTGCAATAGAAAGCTTTATTATAGTCCTGCCTGTCCAGGAAGATCCAATCACCAGCCTGGTTGGGTGGAGTGAGTCCAGGTCCAGGACCTGAAGATACTAAGCTGCCTAGGCAGAAGTTGCAACATGCAATTCAGCAGCTCACCCTGCGGGGTAGCCAAAGGTTCCCATTTTCAGCCCTTGCTGCATTTGACACAGGGGTGTTGTGAGGATAAAGTGGTATGTGTGTGACAATCAGAAACATCATCTCGGGCTTGTTGGAGGAACAATGGGATATAAATGTAATCAATCAGTAAGAAAATAAATAAACTATAACAACACAGCAGACATTACCTTTAGGGCTAATCTGAGTGAGCCTGTTTCTCATGAACAATTTCTGCTTCAAGAAGTCTCAAAAGTGTTGCTAATTGAGGCAGCACAGACCTCACTCTGAATTGGCTTCATTTGCCCTTAGTGACATTATCAGGTAGCCAAATCCAATTGTTATATGCCTTGTGATTCATTCCGTATAATGAATGATTTCAGAACGGCAAGGATCACCTGTATAATTTTTGCTAGGAAACACTGCATTCACTCAAACTAGCATTGTTTGCTGTCAAAATCATCACCATGTAGCAGCCAGATATGACTGGCTATGTGTGTTGTGACTACGGATGGGGGAGAAATTTGATTCAGGTCTCATTTAAAGCCGGATCTGTCAAATTAGCACTTTCTGAACAATATGTGAAGTGAAACACAACTATTCTTTGAAATTCACACTTATCCAAATTTTACTTTTCAGTTTGCCAACAAAGGAATGTTTACAAAAATGCATATATTAAGAAAATGTGCATAAAAAATGAATATATTAGTGAAAATAACAAACAAAAATGCATTATATGTGGGGAAATTGTTTGCAGAAATGTGCACACATTGATCAAAATAGTATATAAAAATATGTTTATGTGGATAAATTCACACTAAATATGCTGATGAATTTTTGTGAGAATTATTATTTAATTGTAAATTGCTGCAAAATGTGGAGGGCAGAATTTAAGAATAGAAAAATAAGAAACAGAGAGCTGAAATTAACAGATCCTTCCATCCCTAGCTGTGAAATCATCATGTTCACAACATGATCCACAGTTGGCTGGGACAAAGCATGTGACTTCAGAAGAGCCATGAGAAAAAAGACACAGAATCAGCAGCAGTTCAAGCAAACAGAACTGGGGGAAGGTGAACATTTGAACAATTTACTTTTAAGGGGGGGAAATCCTTTCCCCTCCAGGGACTGCTTTCAACCTGAAAATTGAATTGGGAAGACGTTCAGCACAAGCATAGTTATTTTATCCTCAGTGGTATCCTATTATTTTCTCGTTTCCAGATGTGTTCAAACCAATTGCAAACTATTTGTTTGCTGAGAGCAGTTTTCAGGATGAGGTAATTAAAAAGGGGGCTATCAGTTTTCTTATACATTTTGAAGCCACTAGCTAGTCAAATAAACCTACCATTTACAGCAATCTGTTTTTGTGAAACCCTTTTCCTTTAACCTCCAAATTTGACTCTTCTTCATGTTGGTTAATCAAGAACGCATGTTCCACGCTAATGCTGATGGCCAAGGGTCTATTTTGAGAAGCACTCTGCTCTTCCAGAGACAGAAATGCAGCGAATTTGTGTGGTAACACTGATATATAATGAAAATACACTTGGTTATAAATCTTAAATATTAAAGAGGTCACTTCAGAAAAACTGCCAGCTAATCAAATAAGCACCAAGGAAGCACGCAGACAAAAATAACCCGTCAGCAGGCTTGAGTTCTTGCTAATATGATGCCCACAGCAATTAGGCACTACAAGCATTTATTTAGATGGTTAAGTTCATACCCTCCATTCCAAAGATTCAGTGAGAATAATAACAGAAAAAAGAACATGCAGCAGTGTGTGCCCCCAGCCTCCCACATACATGGATCTCCACATAGATGAGGGATGCCAATGGGAGCATGTCAGCAATTCTGTATGTGGAGTAGCATGCATTGGGTGGAGATGGGAAGATGCTGCAGGGGCCAGAGCATCCCCATAAAATAGACATTTAGTAAGTGGAATTTAGTGATGTATGGAAGTGAAAGCTGGACTATAAAGAAGGCTGATCGCCGAAGAATTGATGCTTTTGAATTATGGTGCTGGAGGAGACTCTTGAGAGTCCCATGGACTGCAAGAAGAACAAACCTCTCCATTCTTAAGGAAATCAGCCCTGAGTGCTCACTGGAAGGACAAATCGTGAAGCTGAGGCTCCAGTACTTTGGCCACCTCATGAGAAGAGAAGACTCCCTGGAGAAGACACTGATGTTGGGAAAGATGGAGGGCACAAGGAGAAGGGGACGACAGATGACGAGATGGTTGGACAGTGTTCTCGAAGCTACCAGCATGAGTTTGACCAAATTGCGGGAGGCAGTGGAAGACAGAAGTGCCTGGCGTGCTATGGTCCATGGGGTCACGAAGAGTCGGACACGACTAAACGACTAAACAACAAGTGGAATTACCAATACAGTGGTACCTCGGGTTACATACGCTTCAGGTTACATATGCTTCAGGTTACAGACTCCGCTAACCCAGAAATATTACCTCGGGTTAAGAACTTTGCTTCAGGATGAGAACAGAAATCGTGCTCCGGCGGCGTGGCAGCACAGGAGGCCCCATTAGCTAAAGTGGTGCTTCAGGTTAAGAACAGTTTCAGGTTAAGAACGGACCTACGGAACGAATTAAGTTCTTAACCCGAGGTACAACTGTATTTTATGGGATGCAGGTGGTGCTGTGGTCTAAACCACAGAGCCTAGGGCTTGCCGATCAGCAGGTCGGTGGTTCAAATCCCTGCGATGGGGTGAGCTCCTGTTGTTTGGTCCCAGCTCCTGCCCACCTAGCAGTTCAAAAGCACATCAAGTGCAAGTAGATAAATAGGTACTGTTCCAGCAGGAAGGTAAACAGCATTTCCGTGCACTGCTCTGGTTCTCCAGAAGCAGCTTAGTCATACTGGCCACATGACCCGGAAGCTGTCTGCGGACAAAAGCTGGCTCCCTCAGCCTATAGAGCGAGGTGAGCGCCGCAACCCCAGAGTTGTCCGCGACTGGACCTAATGGTCAGGGGTACCTTTACCTTTACCACTGTATTTTAGAACTGCGCTCATAGTAAACGTATGTGCTTCTTCGTTCATGCCTCTTTCCCATTAGCTTGCTCAATGCATACAAAACCGTTCTTACCTACAAATTTGTGTCATTATATATTATGAATGCACAATTTGCATTTTCTGACTCTGTAATCTGGCAAAGGTCAAATAGATTAGAGACAGTTTGCCAGGTTGAAAATCAGGAGCTAGATGCTAGGACTTCATACTCTTATCTTCTTTCCTTATGGTCCTATTTTCTTTCCTCCTTTTGGTCTCTCTCTCTCTCTCTCCTTCCTTCCTTCCTTCCTTCCTTCCTTCCTTCCTTCCTTCCTTCCTTTGAGTGGTAAAGCATCTGCCTTACATGCAGAAGGTACCGGGTTCAATCCCTGGCATCTCAAGGTAGGCCAGGGAAAGAATATTGCCTTAAATCCTGGAGAGACTGCTGACAGTGTATAAACAGTACTGAGCTACACGGAGCAATAGTATAAAGGCAGCTTCCCATATTCCCTAGGAGGCTGGAAAGAAGAATCAAGCTATAATCCCATACCTACTTACCTGGAAGTCAGCCACACTGATCTCAGTGGGACTAACTTTTGAATAGACATACTGTATATCCGATTGTGCTGACAATACCTTTCTCCTGATAATTCTTCTGGTCTTTTTGTCCATCTCTATCTGCCACCTTATATGTTCCACTCTCTAGTGCAAGGATGAGGAATTAATACTAAGACCCAAGGTGAAGTGCAACCAACCACTCGAACCCATCAAAAGCAGCCTATACCTGGAAACAGGTTATTCTGTATTTATGTGCACAGTGCTCCAATACCATGCTACATCATCAAATATACACTAAGGTCAATGAGCATTTAGTTGTATAATATTGTATTAGGAAAATCTACCTTTTCTCATAGAATCAGCTGATCTCTTTGCAGTGCTAAAAAAAGAAAATCATAGCAGATTGGCCAGGGCAGAATAAAAGTCATACTGCTTTTTACCCCCTGTATGGCCAAATATCCTACTTGGCAATATGTTTAATTAGTCCTTGTAACAAGGTATGCTAATGTACTCTTGAATGCACTTCATCCCTGCATTAGCTGGTTACAGTCAACAAAATGTTGTGCTTTATCTACCATTAAATGTAATTTTTGCAGACATTGTTCATCTTTGTCAAAGTGCTTGCAGGAATAAATACCAGCCATATGAAAAGATTTATTCTATTCCCTATAAATGTATATCCTACATCCAGGTGCACAATATATTATGACTCCTAGGTCATCCATTTGTTTCCCTCACATTATAATTAAAAAACTTGGCTCAGAGCTCCTCATTGCCATTTGCTCTTTTAGCATGAGACTTTGTAGAAAATGCTTGTATTTCCTTTCAGGTGCTGGCAGTGAAGAATCCACTTTCTTGGTGGCTGGCCAAATCTTCTCTGGGGGCTCTTTGAACTTGAAGCTGCTTTTGCTCTCAAATGTCTGGAAAGTGTTTTTCTTGGGAAACCTTTATTAATAATATCCTTGTTTCTTGCTGGGGGGGGGATCAACTAGCATCCGTTCACGGAACTAGCGGAGAGCACAAATGAGAGTTAATTCCTACTGCGTGTGTTGTGCATAGTGCTTTCATCAATTGATGGTGTATGTGTGCTTTTATTTCTTTTGTAAGGCCTCTGGACTCAAAACCAGCTAAAGTTAGTGATGACTAAAAACAGGCATGGCATGGGAGCTCCATAAAACACCATATAAACATAAAGAATCTAACTGAAAAGATCAACAATAGTTAAAAGTCCTTGAAAAAAAGGTCTTCACGTGGCACCCAAAGGGCACCAGAATCTGGCACAACCCAACAGCTGATTCACACACCCTTATTTTTAATCAAGGCCTTCTTAATCTAACTGGCTACAGCAGAAGTTGAGGGAGGCCAGCTAACAGAATAAAAGAAAAAAACTTTCAAGGAAGCCCATATTTACAAGTATAGCGGTACCTCGGTTTTCAAACGTAATCCGTTCCGGAAGATGATTCAAGTTCTGAAATGTTCAGAAACCGAAAACTCAATAGCCAACAGCTAGGCCTCAGGATCTTGCACTCAGTGGAAGCCATGTGGCCTGCTCTACTTCTAAGGCATGTTGGAAAACCAAAGCGTTTACTTCTGGGTTTACAGCATTTGAAAACCAAAATGTTCATCAACAGAGACATTCAAAAACCAAGGTACCACTGTATGGGGAGAGCCTCAATTGATGAAGCATCGCAGCCCAAGTGGCAAAGCATTGAGCTAAACAGTTAAAACAGACCAGCAAATAAGCACCAATGCAAGTTTAGCAACAGGGAGAAGAGGCCTGGTCAGCCAACCTGTCCCCTTTTGATTTTGCAAATCCTACCTTTTAAAGTAAACAAATCCAACAAACAAGAACCAGCTATGGGGCTCAAAAGCCACACAGTTGGGGTGGGGTGAGGTGGGGGCTATCCAGTGTACTGCATAACTATCAGAAAGCTGGACATAAGTTATGAGTGTATGCTTGGTAAAATTAGATCTGACTTGGGGAACACTGGTTCTAGTGAGACCAAGGCAGTTTATCTGGAGAAGTCGAAGGAGGCAGGGAGGTTTATAGACTAAATCTTCAGTGATATGATACTCCTCAAAGGTTGGGAAGCAGGGGACTCCTACTTAGCGGGTAATTAAAAACATGGAGAGATGGGTTTTTGTTGGGCATGTAGACTAGGTGGTTATTTGTCTACCTGGGGTGCAGTTTGCAGATGTCATTCTTGTTTGGGCAGGCTATTAGTGCTGGAAAAGAGTAAAGGAGTCACTGAGCACATCCACACCAATAACATGTGGCCACATGTAATTGTGTGGCCCAGAAATAAAAATGTCAGTTCCTAAGTAGGAAGTCAATTTCTACACATTCCAAGGTTGCTTTCTCAGAAATTCTCCCTGTTCCACACTAGACAAGCAGGGCCAAAGGGACTCAAAGGAATGGATGAATGGTGGTGCCAAAAGAAGAGTTTTGAATTTATTAGGCACTAGAAAATGGTTAGGGACAAGCCAGGCCTGTATGGAAGGGAAAGGCTCCATTTGAACAAAAATGGAACCAGACTGTTGGCTCAATGTCAAAAAGCCTGCAGAGCAGCTTTTACATCGACCCCTGTGGGAAAGCCAAGAAGAGCTGGGAAGCATCCAATTTTGGGATGAATCATCCCAAGGAGGTGAGGGTGTAAATGTTTCTGATCATACAAATGGAGATGATGTAAAACTAGGCAATGCTCATTACCATAGAGAAGATCCTGCATCAATGTTTTAACACCTTCTTCCATGCAGTAGGCTTCCTTTCCCACTGTTCAGGCTATTTTTTCTCTTTCTCCTTCAAACTGCAGATCAGTCCTTAAATGTTTCCAACATGACTTCCATGTATGTGCAGGGGGGTCCTCCAAATATTTCTCTTGGACATTCTAAGGTGATCTTGTCCCATGATAAAAGCTGATGTCTCATCGCCAAACTCAATTTATTCTTCACAACCCAGTGATATGCAACTTGAGCCATTTGTATCCCTATGAGAACTTTAAATGTGCAGAACTGGTGTATGGGAGTTTTCCAGGTGTGAGCTTATAGCCTTGCATCTGTGGTTTTTCTCATGTCCCCCCCTTTTCTAATCTTTATGAGTTTTTAAAGAGCTCTTAATATTACTGCAAAGCTCAATATATTGTTGCATGCCACCCCAATATCCAAGCAGTGTGAGATTCCAGGAATTCCAGGTGGTTACCCTTAGTTCATGTTTCCTCTGAAATGAGGTACAGCAGAGACTGTCATGTCTTTACACTACATGGTTTATATATATCTATATACAACCTGAGCCTGAGATGGAGGGGTTCACAACATTAACATGCGAAAAGGGCCTTGCTTCTTCCAAAGCTGCAGCCTTGAATTCAAACAGAAATCAGACATTGCTCTGTCTCTTTTGGCTCCCAGTTTGCCGCTTTGCCTGTAGCTCAAATCACTGCAAACTCTCTGCTCTTGCCTTTCACCCAGGCAGCTAGCATGGCTATTCCATTAGAAGCCTTGATTAGCCTTGAGGTGGTGGACTCTCCTTGGAGGTTTTTAAGCAGAGGTTGGATGACCATGTGTCATGTATGATTCAATTGAGATTCCTGCATTGCAGGGGGTTGGACTGTGTTACAAAGATGTCTGCAAATGTGGCATGAAGGCAGGCAACAGTAACCCCGCCATATGGAAATCCTTTGTAGACGATCACAATGCTTAGAGACAGATAGACAGGCCGTGTATCCACAGCAGTGATTAGAGGAGGAAGACAGCTGGGAGAACAGAGAGAAAAAACGCCATGGTGTACCTGTAGCAGCAAAACCAGATGCCTTCATATGCCCCACCTGCAATAAAATGTGTCTCTCCTGTATTGGTCTCTACATCCACAGCCAGAGAGGGGTAGAGCAGCAAGCCCTTGACTGCACCTTCAGACCTGCCAGCTCCTGTCAAACAAGCTGGAGTACAGTAGTTGGCTTTTACTTTTTTTTGTTACACCAACTCCTAGCTGGTGCAGCAGAGGAGCCTGAATAAGGGAAATAATCTAGCCCAGATCCAGTGCATCCATAACCACTGCAATGCCCCTTTTGGAGTCTCCCACTAGTCACCCACCTGCACTTTCAGTGGACATAGTAGGGACCTCCACTGTACAGCCCAACCCCACCCCACCTAATCATAATGCCCTCAAGCAGCACTTCTCAGGGGGTTAGAATCATACCCTTAATAAGTGAAAATAAATAATGTAACAATAGGGAGCTTCATGCCAAGCAACCTGTATTCTCCTTGGTGAGTAACCACCCCAGTCTACGGGTACCCCAGTCTCCCTTAATGGATTTATTTCCTGATTGTCTTTTCCACATCCAGTCCAGAAGAGCAAGCTTTCGGGTCTCTTTCACTGTGAATGCTTAGTGCTTTTATAATCTAGGATTGATTCATACTCCAAAGTCAAAAGGTGGACATTTGGAAATTATCTCTTAAATGACCTAGACTTTCCACAGCATATGAAACAGCCAATTCAATTATTCTAAAAGAGTCTCAGAAATGCTTCCTTTGAATATATTCAGTGCATACCAATAGAATACTTATTTTTATTAACCAAGGCAAGCATTTTGAAGGGGGGAGGGGAAACACCACCCATAAAATCAAAGGGATTTTTCCCTGGTTTAAGAAACGTGTCTACATTAAAAACTAGGATTATATCAGAATGAATGCACTTGATCTATTTTATCATGCAAGACAAGTTTCAATGACAAACAGAGAGAGAGAGATTTTTCATAGCACGGTTTTACTATAGTTTTCAATATGGTATTGCTGTGGACCTATGCTGGGCAACCATTTTACAACCTGAGGGCCACATTTTCTTCTGAGCAATCTTCCTGGAGTCACATGCCAGTGGTAGACAGGACTAGAGGCAAAAGTGTGCAGAGCAATGAATGTAAATTTTACCAGTGTACAGTAGATTAAATTTCCAAACATACTTACAAACCCCTCTCTAGCCTCCATCCAGACAAGTAACAGGCATTATCAGAGTTCAAGGACATACTCCAGCCAGGCACAAAACTAAAACACAGTGAGGGGTGCAGCCCAATGAGTTGGGGTGTGGCTGGAGAGGAGGTATGGCCAGGCAAAGAGGCCTGGGTGACCATATTTGGATCCTTCCAATGGAAGCAACAAATAACAAAAGTGTCTTACAAGTTAAGAATTTGCATGGTGATTGAATTATTGTGCCTTCTCTTTGGAATATTCTCCAGTGAACTAACTGCACAGAAGTTATCACTGTAAAGAGGTAATACTCACATTTATAAGCACAAGGCCTGAAGCTAAATAATTTACTTGTTAATGCAGAATTATATGTAAATTTCAGCTTTATCTCAAGAGAGGGAATGGGCCCATTATGTGCTTTGTTCTATTTCCCCTTGGGACTTCAGCTTTGTCGGAAGCTTCTCCACTCTGAGACTGGTTCAAGTTCCCCAAATAAAGTTTCACCTATTATATGCGTGTGCCCTGTGACCTTAGAATTCTTATAACACCTGGAACCTATGGGTATAGGTCACTTCCCACATGGTGGGAGAAATAAGCTGAGTGTGGAAAGGTGGGATGTAAATTATTGTAATAAGTACTGTATATACTCGTGTATAAGCCAACTTTTTCAACACATTTTTTATGCTGAAAAAGCCCCCCTCAGCTTATACTCGAGTCAGGGTCCCACCCAAGCACATTTCCAGCGGCAGAGGCTGTTGTCAGAGGAGGAGGAGGAATGAGCAGCCCGAAAGCAGCCCTTTCAGGCTGCTCCTTCCTCCTCCTCCTTTGCCGCTGTCGGCGGCAGCAGAGGAGGAACAAGCAGCCTGAAAGCAGCCCTTTAGGGCTGCTTGTTCTTCCTCCGCCGCTGCCGCCACCAGCCTCTGCCTCTCGGCAGCACCCTAGGTAGGCAGGGGGATGGGAGGGGCTGGGGGGAGAGAGAAGCCCCCTCTGCCATGTGCACATGCGTGTGAACACACACACACGCACTCCGGCCCACCAGGAGGTTTGTGGTGTGGTGAACCGGCTTATACTCGATTCAATAAGTTTTCGCAGTTTTTTGTGGTAAAATTAGGTGCCTCGGCTTATATTTGGGTCAGCTTATACTCGAGTATATACGGTAATTATAATAAGTGTGGAATGGTTGCTCAGCACAAATTGCCCTATGATTCTAAAAAAATCATAGTTTGCAGTGTACGAGTCTTCCTTTAAACTAGGCCTTTAAGTGATTTGCCAATGTCATGCAGAGCCCAGTTCACACTAGATCAGGCTTCCTCAACCTCAGCCCTCCAGATGTTTTTGGCCTACAACTCCCATGATCCCTAGCTAGCAGGGCCAGTGGTCAGGGATGATGGGAATTGTAGTCTCAAAACATCTGGAGGGCCAAGATTGAGGAAGCCTGTACTAGATGCTGTCTGCACAGTGGATAGAAATGTGTGCGTGAGCTCACTCCTCCGGTATGTGCAGATAGCACCACTCCTGGCAAAATGTATGAACTATGTCGGTGCTTCCCACTTTCAAAAGTGGATTTGAGACTGTGTTTAGGCCTTAATTTTTATTTGAAAGCTAGCATAAAACAGAAACTGCTGCCAGCTTCTTTCCCTGAAGTGGATTCCTTCAGCATGAAAAAGAACTCCCCCTGCTGGTCTTGCATGACTGATCTAATAAAGACAGGGCACTATAAACGATAGGCTCAGTAACCCGTTTGCATACTCGAATGGGTTCCGTTTTCCTTTTTGGAAGTGAAAAATTAAGTATCATTCATAGTACAATGCTTATTTGTGTTCCTTTCCTTCCTTCTACTTCCCTAACATGGAACCTTCAAGTGTTGTATGTGAGTTGTTTGAGTTATTGTTGCTTGAGTTGTTACTATTAATAATAATAATAATTTTTTTAAAAATCCAATGTCTGATTTTCTTGTCCTTGTATTCTCTTTTTTCTCTCTCCCCCCATCCCCTCGTTTCCATACTTATCAGGCCAATACTCACTCCCAGCTCAGCAAGTGATAAGCTGTGATAAGTACAGGTGTGAGAGTCAGTTTCAAGCCCATTTCCTTTCCTTTCTGTGTGTGCATGTGTAAGATATCTGTCACTAACGCCAAAGCATTTTAACCATTTCACCAAGTTTTCACCATCTCAGTAGTCATGCCCACGCTGTGGAACACCCTCCGTTCAGATGTCAAGGAAATAAACAACTATTTGACTTTTATAAGAAATCTGAAGGCAGCCCTTTTCAGGGAAGTTTTTAATGTTTGATGTCGCATTGTGTTGTAATTTGTTGGAAGCCTCCCAGAGTAGCTAGGATAACCCAGTCAGATTGATGGGACGTGTGTGTGTGTGTGTGTTTCACTCGCAAACAACTACCATATCTAACAGAGAGGAGGGCAGAATGAGACAGCATATCTACTGATGGCAGAGTGGGCCAGAATTTTGGTGGGGGTCATAACTGGCCCCTGACTTTCACTTGAGGATGCATCAAAATATATTCCTGGTAGCAACAGCCTAGGACTCCAAAGCATAGGGGAATGCATGTTCAGTGGCACACATCAACTGAAGCCAATTTTCTTCCTCTTCCCAAGAGGGGGACTTCTGATTAAGGGATTATAAAGAAATTGGATTTGCGTTATGTCTGCTTTATCATTAGATATTCCCAACTCACAAACCCAAGGACCCTTTTGGTGTTAAGGGGAGTTTGCTCCAAGACCAAAAGGATCATGAAGGTGAGGAGAGCTGGGTGCCTCCTCTCAAGTCCAGTCCCTTGAATTCCCCTGGGAATTCTTACAAGGTCCTAGGCTATGAAAATATATTTTGCTGCCCAGATACATCAGTAGCTTTGCCATGCAGAGGACATATATGTTCTGCTAATTTGGAAGAGACAATATTAATCTACTAAAATGTTTAATTAATACAGACACAAGGACCCCATTATCCTATGCAGACTGACTTTTATAATGTGTAATATATCATTATAGATATAGTTCAAAGACAAGTTTAGCACAAGTGATACTTGGATTTTTAAAATCCAATTATCCACAGCTTTGTCTGGGTTAATCAATCTGCCAGGTGTAAAGCCTGCGTGAAATTATAGATATGTTGAGCTGCTTAATGATAAGAAGTAGGAAGAGCCTTTGTCATCGATACTTAAGGAAGAAGGTTGATGACATCAGAGCACCAATTTCAGGATCCCACCCTGCCTCCAAAAGTTAATTTCTCATCCTCTACACCTCGATATCTGATACTAGCATTGCAGCATAAGCTAATTCTCCCTTTCCTATGTCATTTTGTATAAAGTTGAGATTAACTTCATTTTATCATCTGACAAAGTATCAGCCATGGTTACACAGAGAACTCTTGGTGACTCACCTGGTTGCCACCCACAGAAATGATCTGGGGTGACTAACAACACACAACAAAGAAAACCAAAAAATTATGGACAATTAACATGCAAATTTCTGTTTTGTAAACAGAAGTCACAGGGAAGTCTGAGCAGTCTCTGGACCATGCAGAGAATTTTAACTATCTCTCTCTGCCATGGTTGGGGGGGAGTCACCTCTCTGAAGCGTCAATTTGCATTTAAAAAGGAACTTCCATTAGCTTCTGTTTACATAACAAAAAATGTGTCCATTAATTGCATTTAACATCTTGTTTGGCCTGGAAGGAGGCAGACCAGCTTTCAGGCTGGCACACATACAAACTATCTGCTGCCACCCAATCCCTTCAGCTAAGACTAGCTGAATCAGGGGTCCTGAAGATCTGACAGTCAGGATTAAAGCTGATGTAGTTCCATGCATACCTTGCTTAGCTACTTAAAACTGGTTAGAGGTATAAATAGCACTCTGACTACCCTCTTAGAAGCTGAAAACCAGAAGACCCATATTTAAGAGTTGCACTTGACCCTATTTCCTACCAATACTAGTTACTCCATGCAGGCAGTTTGGGATGATAAAATGTATATTTATCTAAGTTCCCAAATAGATGTTTGCCTTATGTAGCCCAGGGGTATGAAATAGGGTCAGTTTAAAAAAAAGGGGGGGGGACGAAACAAAATTCTACACCATTTCTGAGAAAATGCACTTGTTTAGTCCTTAGCTTTAAGTGCACTTCACTTAGATGCAGGGAAACAGAGGGAGAGGTCAACATAGAAAATAAAGCAACTCCATAGACAGCATTAAGGTTAAATCCAAACCATACATTTAAAGCACATGGCTTCCTCCAAAGAATCCTGGGAACTGTAGTTTGCTGTGGATGCTGGGAATTGCAGCAGTGTGGGGGGTAAACTACAGTTCCCAAGATTCTTGGGGGGGTATGATTTAAATATGCTTTGCGTGTGTGGTGTAGAAATAACTTAAGTATCGTGGCAGAAATCTAGCACACAAGGTTCTGGAAACTCTTACCCAGCTGACAGGAGGAGTATAATGATACAGCAACAGATAAAACATCTAGCATGTTGGTTTATAATAATAACCCTTATTTCCTTAAACCTACCCATCCCTCTAGTATGAAATAAAAAAGGTGACCTCTTTTCTTGCTAGTTGCTTGAAAGGCCAAAAATAACATTTGCAAAGGTACAGAAGGGTCCATTTATCTGTTTGCTTGTTTTGAAATAGTCATCAGGAGATTCCTCAGTTGGAGGGCAGAGGGAAGGGTACCATTGGCATGGTTGAACTGTGCCCATAAGGACAGAGACCAGAATGACCACAAGGGCTTAAGGACATACAGTAGGGAACATCCATTGTATAGGAACCAAGGACATTTGGAAAAGGGTTAAAAATGCTATAGTAGGCTATGGGGATAGAGGTACTGAATTTTCCAGCGCCATTAAGAATATAAGAAGATAAGTACATAGGCCTGAGATCCAAACACTCGAAAGTAATTAACTTTGGGCTTCTTCCCATATATAGCAAAATATGGCGTAGTATCAATTACCGAATTATATACTCGGTTCAGAATATGAGTAGCCGTCTGCCAGGCTTCCGCCCAGTAACTTTGAGGGAGTTTAGAATCAAACAACATAGAGTTTGCCAACTCTTGCAGAACCCTGTTTTTACGTTCGGCCACGCCTCCTTCTTGGGGGGAATAAGGTGTAGACAGACGATGCTTAATTCCCTTTTTCTTAAAGAAATTCTGCAACACAGACCCGGTAAATTCTGACCCTCTGTCTGTCTGAAAAGCAAGTACTTTAGTACCGAATTCAAGTTCTACTGCATGAACCCAATTTTTAACTTCATCTGGACTTGTCTCAAAATAATATAACCCATTTCTGCATTCCACCTGCAAAAGAGATGCGTTATTCTTTGAAATAGTGCAAACCCCATTTTCAAACACAGTTTTAAACCCATCTCTATCAAGTTCTGACACAGACAAAATACACCCCTTCATTCCCTTTAGCACATAGGCATCAATTTCTGTATGCAAACAATTCAAGAACACTGTGCCTACAGTCTTTAAGGAACGTTTAGTTGAATCTACCATTGTCACAACTTTAGGGGTTTGCAAATGTCTGCAATTCTGCAAACGGACACTAGATGGCGCCACCAGGTGGTGAGATGCACCACTGTGGATCAACCAGCGTAGATTGCTGCCTTGGCCACACCCTTGCATCAATGCCATTGCTGAAGCCATGTGTTGTGTGCTGTGGGAGTAGCCACGACCTCCTCCTCTTCTTCGACGTCCCCTGGAACTCCTTGTCTGGTAACTAGGGGTAACGGCCTTGGTGCTGTCTTGACCAGGTTCACGTGTGCAGTTCCTGATTAAATGGGAAGAGGAACCACAGCGAAAACAGTGTCTAGCTGCAAAAGCATTTACTGTGTTCTCAAACTCAGCATCCCCACTCTTAGGCACAGCACAACTCCCCTTTGAAGACAAACCTCTTTCTCTTTGCCTTTTATCCTGTTCATCTGCAAGCCGAGAAGAAATGTATTCAAGGGTTAATTCAGCTGAAGGCATAGCTTCCAAAGTTAAGGCTAGAGTCTCATAGCTTTTATCAAGAGAAGACAACAATATGTATGACTGCTGCTCCATAGAGAAAGGAATGCCCAGCTGTCTTAGTTGATTAAAGGCAGACACCATTTTGGCAATATGTTCTTTCACACACGCTCCCGGTTGGAGACGTAAATCAAACAAACATCTTGTAGCATGGATCTTGGCCCCCGCAGTGTTTCTGGAATTTAGCCGCTGCAGAACCGTCCAGACCTCATGCGTGTTCTTTAACTCAGAAACATAAGGCATTTGCTCTGGTCCCACTGCCAAAACTAATAGACCTTGGGCTTTCCTGTCGCGTTTCTGTGAAGCTGCTGCTGCTTTGTCTTCTGCAGACGCGTCTGCAGCTGCCTGCAAAGGCGGTGCTTCAGTACAACTCCACAACTCTTTTGCTTGCAACCAAACCCTTACTCTAGCCTTCCAATCTTGCCAATTTTTCCCATTGAGTCGCGTAAACGGGACAGCAAAACTTTCCTGGGACTCCGCCATCCTCCCTGGGGCTTAGGAACGATACTCACACACCTGTAGACCGTCTCCCAGCTGCTGAGGTGGCTCCTTGAGGAATAAGACGTCTTCCAGCGAGTACAAACTGCGCAGTGCCTGTTTAAAACTTTTTCTAGGCACGTTGCAGGACTCAAGCTGCTTTGAAGGCTTTCGTTGTCGGCAACCGCTTCTGTCTTCGCTCCAGTCCTTTCATAAATCACTCTGAACTGCACTCCTTATCTCCTTCTTGACGTACAAACACCCATAACCTGTCCATTAAACTTTAATTAGTTTAATGTTAAGTAAACGTCCAGTGCGCTTCCAACGCCATAAATCTTATCTCAGCAGAGAATTTCGTGCAGCGGTGAAGAAGGCAGGAGAGTCAGTACCTTTCAATGAAGAATCCTGGAGCAAGCACTTTGGAACTCAGGAAAAACTTTATTTACAAAAGAAAAAACCCTGGCGATAAAGCACACATCTTTTATCTCCGGCATAAAGAAAACTTTACTCTAAACCTAACTCATATCAGCCCACCGGCCACAAACTGAGTGAACTGACTATTTATACAAACTAACTCACATTCCTGGATGCTTAATGACTTCCAGCTGCTCTGTGATTAGAGCGACTTGTTACCTCTTAACCCTTTAGTACCAACAGTTTTGCTGAATTGGACCAAAGGTCCATCTAGTCCAGGCATCCCCAAACTTGGCCCTCCAGGTGTTTTGGGACTACAACTCCCATCATCCCTAACAGGACCAGTGGTCAGGGATGATGGGAATTGTTGTTCCAAAACATCTGGAGGGCCGAGTTTGGGGTTGCCTGATCTAGTCCATCATCCTGTTCTGACAGTTGTTAACCAGATGCTTATAGGAAAGCCAAAAACAGGAGATGAGCAATGCCAGCTACTGGTATCCAGAGGCATATTGCCTCTGAAAGTGAAGGAAGAAAATTGTCAGCATGGCTAGCCTTATTCTTAATGAATCTGTCTAATTTTCTGATACTACTTACAGGATGCAATCCTATACTATATTTGAAATACGATGGCTTAGGGGGTATTGGAAATGATGAATGATGAACTCATATTGTGGCGGCATCTCTCCTCCTGGTGTGATTCATGTAGGATTACACTGTCCAAGTCATGTGTTACTTACAAGCTAAATGACCTGGAAGGATGAGAGATTTTATAAAAAATACCTAAGCAGAAATCAGTCAAAAAGTTACCCCTTATCTAATTAATAATTATATTTATCAACTTCCACCAGCACAAACTAAGATCAGGGTGGGAGAGCAGTTTGGTCAACTGTATATCTGGGTATATGTGCACTGTGGTAGCTTACTAATTGGAAAAATCAAAGGCAGGGAACCTATGGCTAGCCAGGCATTGCAGGACTACACAAACATCAAGACTGGTGATACTGGCTGGGGCTGATGGAAACTAGAGTTGTACAATGTCTGGCAGACCACGTTCCACATCTCTGTGGTAAATTGTTGACTGTCTTCATCTTTGGTATTATGGTAAGCATGTCTGGGGAAACAATGAAATGGCAGGGTAGGCCAGCAAATATATAACTAGTGGACAATGTGTCTCAAGGCCACCACAGAAAAACAGTGACTTTTGAGACCTGAAGGTAAGTTGAAATACTTATGAAATAGCCTTTCTCTGCTGCCATGGCTCAGTAGTTAAGTCTGAACAAAACAGAACTCTTTCATCCTTGGCACTTGGTACAAAGGGCAAAGCATGGAGGCGGGGGGTATCTACTGGGCATTTCTCTTTTAAAGAGCAGCTGGCATAAAATTAAACAGAGAGAAAGATATTCTGCTTGAAAGCATGCATAAATTGATTCACTGTATTTTGGACTTTGGGACATTATCTAGCAAAACTGTCTTTTTGGCAGCCCATCTGCACAGGCAGTTTCTTACATTTGAAATTACTGTATCTTCACAGTGACATCACACTCTTTACGTGATGTGTGGGGACCTTTTTCAGTTCAAGGGTTCCCTCACCGGGAATATTTTGGACTTGCCAGTGGTAGGCATGATCAGAAGTAAACGTAGGTGGGGACAGAGATATAAGTGGCCAGAGCAACTGGATGGAACTCTTAATCTTTGTACATTTTATCAGTTCGAAGTTTTTTGCATCCACAACCGTAAACCCATAAATCTCTCCATCCAGGCACACAAGAGGCATTGCCAGAGTTTACAGACACTTTCCAGCCAAGAAAAAGCACTTGAGGTGGTTTCAGAAAAGGGTTGGTGCTGAGTGTGGCCTGGGAAAGGGTGTGACGTGGGGAGAATCCTGAGGGTCAGACAGAGAGGCATGGAGGGCCACATTTGCTGCCTGGGCCTGAGGTTGCTTTACACCAACATGCTTAAATGGAATGGCTAGGACCAGAGAGTCTTAGACTCTCTTCAGACTGAAGGTAAACAGATGCAGCCTACGCTTCTTGATAGTAATAGCCAGGAGTGGTGAAGAAATAGGGACAAATAAATACAGTATCACCTACTTTAACCCGAACTGGTTTCTCTAATTACACATGCAATCAGTGGTGGCACAAGTGTCAACTTAAAATACAGCTGCCTAATTGGGAACTAGTTTGTGTGAAGTGGTTAGCAGCCAAACCTAACAAATAGATATTCTTGGTAGTTAGCATGAGTCCACAGAGCTGTATTGCTGATAGGCAGATACCAACACGGAGTATGATGATCTGTCCTGAGGGCGATGAGGAAATGGGTGCTGTTGCAGAGCCAGAGATCTGATGCTCATCAAGACCTAACAGAGGTGTTCCAGCTCTGTGACTGTTCTACATCGCAAGGATGGTGCAACCCCTAGAACCTTCCACCTGTGAAGAAACTGAGCAGTTGCCAGAGGCTGAAGCTTGTCTATGGGAGGATGTTGCGCAGAAGACAAATGCACTTGCAACAGAAAACAGCCCTGTGCATGGGGGTGGGGGGCAGCTGGTATACTTGCCCAGAACCTTGAAGGGCTAAGCCACCCGGGGGCGGGGCTGCTATCTTATGTTACTGAACTGGTTGCCTTTTCGTTTGCATTTATAACTTTATATAGTTCTTCCTGTTCCCCTCTCTCTTCCTTTGACCTGTGCTGAATGAAGACGTGCCTCTGCTTGCTCCAGCTTCACGCAGGTGCCTGAAGCTGGTTATACTGTAAATTTAAGTATTTTGCCTGCATAGATTTTGCTGCTGTCGTTGCTATAAGCCAACACATGATTATAAATTAAGTAAATCTTATTTTTAAACTTACTTCCCAGGTTGTTGCCTGATTCTTTATTAAGCTGGGTAAGAAAGGGGAGCCCGCTTACTTCATAGCTGGACTTGCTCCAAAAAAGGCTTTACAGCATAATTCCTATGCTTAATTTTGCTGCCAAGGATGGGCTTTTAAAACTCTGTTCAACCCACACACATGGGTGCCTGGAGGTATAGATTGCAATTAATATATCCTCTCCTACTCATTTAAACCCATAGAGGAGACAAAGGAAAGAAAACTGGAGGCAGGGATAAATAGGGGGAGGCTATACATTAATTTCAGACAACTACAAATACTTAGGCTTAATTATAGTAGGGTATGTAGGCAACCTTCTGCTTATTTTATGTAGCTCCTTTAAGATATGGTTTCAGGAGAAGAGAAAAGTGGATCCATTGCTAAGCACTTTCAGGGTCTTCTTGTAACTGCTGTGTCAGCATCTTCCAACATGAGCACATCCCATTTAGTTTTGCTCTCTCTGGAGTGGAGAAAGTGTTAATTGTCCAGTCCAGAGATAAAACTGACATATTTTGCAATGCCTGGACTGGAAAGGTCAGTTCCAGGTCAAGAGATCTTGATATGCAGCAATTTCTGACTACTAGTTACTCTGGCACAAGAGCTCACTGTCTATTTCCGCAGTCCTTAAAACGAGAGAGTGAGTAGTCCATTAGGGAGGTGCTGAGGAACAGCAGTTTTTCACAAGCAGCTGACATTTACAATTCTCAGTTGAGATTTTGTTTCATATGCAAAATAAGCGATGACAACAGAAAATATGGACAAATGCGATCCATAATGTTAATCTATACAAATTAAGAAGGGAGATCACAAATTAGGAGTAATAATAACAATAAGGAAGCTGTGGCAGCAAGTATATCTGCAAGTATATCTGCCCTGTTGGCTCACCTTGGTGGTTTCTATTCTAGGGCCCCTAAAAGTATCCAGATAAATTCTGGCAAGTTATACCTTGTGTCTTCAGCTGCTTCTGCAGTGTAAATGGGGCTTTTTAGTTTTTTGTTCACAAAGCAATGCAGAACAGAGATTTGTGAACTTTATTTTATACAAGAAAGATGATCTGATGGGAATAAAAGCGTTTTAGAAAACATCACTTATTTCACCTTCTTCCGTAAAAGATTGTGTAGATTAATTGTAACTTCAACATCTTTATTCATGAATTGACTCATTTCTGAGTACCTGCAGCTATAAATAATAATAATAAAAACCTGCAAAATTGTACCAATATCCTACTGTGTGTATTGGCAAAACAAAGCCCTTGGAGAAATCAATGAGCAACTTGAAGAGCAAATCAGTAATCTTTTCCATAAAGGATATAAAGAACTACAGTTAGAACTGTATGTTGTTAGGAGTCCGTCATAGCTTATGGCCAAGGTGACTCAGGCAGGGGTAAATTGGACTACTAATCAACTGGATGCATTGCTTGAAGGAGACATATAAAAGGGGGAATTTTGTAGGCAGTATGAAGAGAAAGAGAGGTATGGGACTGGTCTCTGCAGCTGGTGATGAGTTTCAGATCTGGCCTCTCTAGAATGATTCAGGAGTGCTGTCCACTTGGCCATCAATAACACCATATTCAAGTTATTAAGAGTACTGAATGCCAAGCCACTTTGGAACTTAGCATGCCAAGTGACTCAGTGACCAATCACCATCTGCATCTAAGGTAAGTGTCATCCATTTGTTTATTTAATTTCTTTAACTAATTTAGCAGGGACCCAACAAAGGCATGGTATGCCAGAAGCTGAAGGGTGTGTGTGTCAGGAGCAGGATCTTAAGGGTGATAAGCTTATAGCAGCCTAGTTTTAGGTCTACTCTAGCAAGATAGCCTTGCAGTAAACAGTAACCAAAAACCTAGGCTGTGTACACATTGCCAGCTTAAAACACAGCTAGGTCATTCTGCAGATCAAAGCTGCATTTCCTAAGAAACAACAGGATAGATAGAGAATATACATGGACTGTGGCTAATGCGTTTACAACACCTCCCAAACCAGCAGTGGATAGATGGATTTATACATACATACAATTTGTATGCTGCTTAATCAAAGTTATATCTAAGCAATGTATAGAATACCCAACACAATAAGACTAAAACTTTAAATATCATACAGCAGGCTAAATCCATCTGAAGCTAATGGTTCAATGGAGACTTTCCTCCCAATGCAAGAAGCAGCTCTGGGTCCGTCCCCCCCAGTATCACAGCACGGGGCGGGGAGGATTACCGGTAAATTCCCCCTCCCCTAATAGTCCTGATCCCACAACATTCAGGCAATTAATGTCACATCTAGTTTGGCCATCTAGCATATGCTTAAAATATACGATGGAACTTCTTAATTTTGACTGGATCATTCACATTTGTTTTTATATGCTGTTGCCCACCCTGAGCAAAAAACTTATGTATATAGGACAATGGTGGGGAACAAGCAGTTTTTGGTCTATTTTTGGCCTAATGGGACAGATCTTTATCTCCCCAACCCCAGAAGACCAACTTTGACAGGGGGGCAGGACCTCCACCTGTCAATCATCTGATGCAATCTTGATGTCAGGTTATTGACACGTAGGTTTTCCCACTCACCTGTCAAAGTTGCCCTATGGAGTCAGGGGAGATACAGCACAAAGCAGGATGGAATTCCTTGTTAATTACCTAATACATGGGGAGTTCAATCCTGCTTTCTGCAAGAGCATCCCCCCCCCTCGACATCACATAAAAGGTCAAGTGTGGAGCAAGCAGTTGTGGTCTCAGTAAATGGCTTCACAGGCTAAATGGGAGACTTAGCAGGCCACATCTGGCCTACAGGTCAGAGGTTCCCCACACCTGATGTAGGAGCACAACCATATGTTGCATTGACCTCTTTTATTTGAAATAGGGAGTAAGCAGAACTTTAGGAACTCCTTTTTATCTCAAGGCATATCCTATTCATTTTCTGTTGTTTCTGGCCCAGCTTATCTTCTAGCTAGTTTCAATGGACCCATTCTGCATGCCGCTCCTCCCCTTAGGTTTTCAAATTCAGGGAAATCAAATAAAGAAACAGCTAATTATTCTGAACCATGGAGGCAGGCACTCATAACTCAATGGGAATGGCACTTTCATTAAACACTATGTTCTGTGTGTCTTCAGGAAATGGTTTTAATAAACCGATCTAAAGGGATTAATATTGTTTACTCATAAGCACAGCTGATCTTATGATATATCCTCCAGTCTTTCCCCAGCTCTTGAAGTGATTTCAGCCATGTCAGCTTCCTATAACTTACAAAGGAATCAACACTGGCTGTTCCTTCCCAAGTATACATATGGCTCCAAGTGCCCACAGGGGAAAACTACACAGAGCATATAAAATGGACTTTAATATCACAGCACACCTTTTGGGATGCATGTCTAATTTGTTTTAAACATGCAGAAAAGCTGACAAGCTACTTTTTTTGTTTGGAGAACTACTGTAAGCAATGCACTCGGATGCAAGGAAACGAGCTCAAACTGATGCAGACTATCTATATCACCCCCTTTCCCCCTCCAACTTTATTTATTTTATTCTCTTAAAAAGGACATTGCTGCTTTTTATTTTCCACTTTCCCTATTCATTTCTTAAACACTGTGAATGAACTGTATAGATGGGGAATCAGTTCCAGCGCAAGGGCCACATGACATTGGTGGGTGAGGTGAGACACACACACACAAAAAATGGATGTAAGACGGATTACAACTCTTAATGTTTGTACAGTAGGCTACATTCCAGCTTACAAAAGCCAGGGTTTCTACACATACACCTCTCCCTCCAGGCAAGCAAGAGGCATTATCACAGGTCAAGGGCACATGCAGGACCATATCCACAATGTTGTAGGGCCTTCAAAAGTGTGCCCCCTTGAAGAAATGCATGTTCAGCTTTCATTTAATAGAAAATTCATAGAAAATTAATTCATAGAAACTGTTTTTTATATGTACAAAACCATATAAAGCTTGGGATGGTGCCTAGAAGATCAACCCACCCCTTATAAACCAAACATTATCTTGTCCATTGATTTCAATGGGTGTATCCTGATTACTTAGGGATGCGGGTGGTGCTGTGGGTAAAAACCTCAGCGCCTAGGACTTGCCGATCGCAAGGTTGGCGGTTCGAATCCCCGCGGCAGGGTGCGCTCCCGTCGTTCAGTCCCAGCGCCTGCCAACCTAGCAGTTCGAAAGCACCTCCGGGTACAAGTAGATAAATAGAGACCGCTTACCAGCGGGAAGGTAAACGGCGTTCCATGTGCTGCACTGGCTCGCCAGATGCAGCTTGTCACGCTGGCCACGTGACCCGGAACTGTCTGCGGACAGCGCTGGCTCCCGGCCTATAGAGTGAGATGAGCGCACAACCCTAGAGTCTGGCAAGACTGGCCCGTACGGGCAGGGGTACCTTTACCTTTACTATCCTGATTACTTAATTGGCTGCAACCTAATATTATTAGAGTCCCTCTGCCCCATTCCTTAGGACCGTGGCATTTCTTATTTGGACTGGCAAAGGTATGTTAAGTAGAGTGCAAGGCTGTTTAGGCACTAGCATAAACAAGCACAGGACAGGATAAGTGTTCTTCTATGAGCTACTGAGCTGTCTGTTTGGAGAGTAACATTTGCATTAAATGGCATGCATCTGAAGCAACACTGCTGTGCATTCTAACTGCTGGGTCTTAAGATTCAATTGATCTTAAGTAACATTAAAATTGGCCCAGTAGAGATTTTGAGCTGTTTTGTTTCCTATCATTTAGATAGTGAAAAGCAGCTGTAGAGTAGATTACGTGCCTGGAAATTCTTGCAGTGTATAGAATTTCCTTTCCTGCCACCTTTTGGCCACTTTCAGAAAAACATCTCTTACTTTATACAAGATTCCTAATCACAGATAATACCTGCTCCTATAGAGTCATCCTATTTTAGAAGCTATAAAATATTCCCAAACATATCTTAAGTTTTGGATCCTCAAAAAAGCAGGCCAGACTGGCAAACAAATTAAAACAAGACAAACAACTTAACATAAGGAGCTGTGAACAGAAAATCAGAAGCAAAATACAGTGGTACCTCAGGTTAAGTACTTAATTCACTCCGGAGGTCCGTTCTTAACCTGCAACTGTTCTTAACCTGAAGCACCACTTTAGCTAATGGGGCCTCCAGCTGCCGCCGTGCCGCCGGAGCACGCTTTCTGTTCTCATCCTGAAGCAAAGTTCTTAACCCGAAGTACTATTTCTGGGTTAGCGGAGTCTGTAACCTGAAGTGTATGTAACCTGAAGTGTATGTAACCCGAGGTACCACTGTATAGCTACTAAATTACGAAAAAGAGATGTGAATGAAATTTTAGCATAGTTCAGTTCTGGTCACTTAACTACATAGCTACAAGCAATAGGATTTTTTTTGTACTTTTTTTCATTCAGTAGGAAACACTGGACTTAATGACTTAATGCAAATCCATTGTGATCACATTTACCCAGACCTGAGCTTGCCTCACCTTTTTGGTCAAGATGTGGTGACCTTCTAGATGAGGTTCTGTCTGCAGCTGTCTTGCAAAAGCTGGATGATGTTCATGGTAATGGGCGTACCAAACCTGCATGCCACAAATTGAGAGCCACCATGAACCAGCTATTTTCCAGCGATGTCCCTCTTGTGACTATACATACTATAACTTTGTGAGTAGGCCCTAAGAGTACTCCGTTAAAAACACCTGATTTTGGGATAACATTATCCTGCTCCGCTGGGCCTTGGGGCTCACATAGCAAGTAGAAGCAGTAAAACTGTGTTCCTTTCAGGCAAGCTGAGTCAAGCAAAGTCAGGTCTCTTTAAGCAGATGTCAGGAAAGACAGTATCATAGATAGCACCCACTGGGCGCTACTGGCTGACGTCCCACCCCCTTACTTTAGTTTTTGAGAAACGACTCAGCAGAGGGTTGAGGCAATCAAAGTATTGTGCAGGCTGGCAAAGTCTGCACTGCAGTTTGCTACACCTCCTTGGGAATGTTAGCTGTGTTTTCTTAAAAGTCCCTTATCTAATTATTCAGCTGCTAGTTTCCATGATGCAGAGGGGATGGGGGCTCACCTTCTGTTTCTGAGGAAGATGGACACACACATCCTCGGACAAAGAGAGAGCACAGGAAAATGTGCTGTGCCCCACCCACCCCGTGTGGGGCAGCCTGCTTTCCTCCAGATCCAAACTGTCACTGTATCCTTTAAGAGGGACAATGCACAACAAAGTCTATCCCCCCTCTCCGAGTTCTAATAATTTCTCCTCCTTCTCTGAAACCCTTCCCTCTGCTCTACTAAGATAAGGTATCAATTAAAGAAAGCAATTCCCTTTTCTCCAATCCCAGGTAATAAACCTATTCTTCTATAAGGAAAATTCCAAGGAATTGTCAAGGCTTGTTATAACTAGGAAAGACTCTTGTATGTCATTTTGAAACATAGTCTTTTCAGTCTGTTAACATTTCATTTTCAAATATTAGCTCACAGGCAACCCCTTTAGTGTCAAGAATGTCCCTGATGCAGGTAATTTTCAAAATTAAATAGCCGTATTTCATGGAACATGAGGTACTCTGGATTATTTTGATGACTATATCAGACCCTTTACATTACTTTTTCAATGTTGTGCTTGTGGTTTTGAAAGCACAAGTCCTTTTATTATGATGGGATTAGCACACATAACTTTCAAAATGTAACTTTGAAAACACAGGCAACTTTTTGAAATTAAGGGAGGCTCTGATGCTAGACTGCAGTACTTCTTTAGTGTACACATAGCCATGAATACAGTTTTGTGAAGGGTTACATAAGTTTACATACTGATTATGTAATTACATACTGAAGGCACATAACTCAGTGATCTAACTAAAGCTAAATCAGTCTAGTACTTAGTTGGGAGATCCCAATGTATACCACCTTGATTTTTATGGAAGAAAGGAGACATATAAATGTAAACGAATAAAATGCAAAGACTGGTTGCCCATAGAAATTAATGGAGAGATCCAGGATTTTACCACAGCTGTGACTGAGCAGCAGGTATTCTACCTACAAAAAACAAAAACATCCTCCACCCCAAAAGGTAGTAGCAAAGACAACAGTTGCTACTAGGGACTGTACATAAGTAATATGCACAGGCCTCTATTCACAGGCTTACAAAAGCATGACACAAAGAGCAAGGAGATATGGAAGGAGGAGGAACTATTTGCACATGCAGGTGAGACTAAGAGGAAGTGAAAAGAACTATAGAGTGTTAACTTAGTAATTAATATGATTATAGCTTCCAGGATGCTTATTGCAAAAACATTTTTAAAAATGGAACTGTATTAAGATTTGTATTTTAACAGCATAGCGTCATAACGTCTGGAATGTAATTATCATAAACATAATTGTAGAACTTGTTCATAGTTGAGCAGGAAATATGACTGAAATTCAATTGTTTGTTAATGTTTGTTAATGTTAATGTTTGTTAATGTTTTGAGTAACAGGGGCTTTATTTAGCCTGAAGTCCATCAATGGGAATTGCATTTCTGTGAAGTCACTGGGTTGAAGCCAGACTCAGTTGGTCACTCTTTAGTCCTATTGAAATCAATGGTATTTGATAGAAGCATAACATAATTTTTATTTCTATGTAGTTTAATTAAGTTGGCAGAAGAGCAGGCAGCAGTACACTTAAGCTACAAGAAGACCTGGTAAGCAAGATAGCATAATCATCATCATAGTATAAGATGAAAGTCTGAAGTGCAGCTGCTCTCAACAGCAGGAGTGGAGAACCTTTGCCCCCACCAGATGTTGAGGAACTATGACTCCTATCATACCTGGCCATTGGCCATTTCTGCTAGAGCTGATTGGAGTTTTAGTTCAGCAAGATCTGGAGGGCGAAAGGTTCTCCACTCCTGTTTCAGGTCTGCCTGGAAATGCCAAGGATTTAAACCAGGACACTATGCATGGAGAACATGAGCTCTGCCACTGTGCTAAGTCTCTTCTACAGTATAAAATCTCTATGCCACTGGTCTTCACTGGTGGGTTCTGATCCACTATTGGGTCCCAACCTGATCTAAGGTGGGTCTCTACAGTAGCATTGTTACCATACAAATATATGGTAAAAAATAAGAATGGATCCCCAAATGCAGGTTTAGGTCAAAATTGGGTTCCAGGTCAGAAAAGGTTGAAGACCACTGCCTTATACTATGATTTAGTCATAGATGGAACAGATACATAAGCAACATACATAACTCCACTGTTATCTCTACTTTGTCACTAAGAAACCAGAATAGTTAACTAGATCAAAAGCTGAAAAACGTTCATGGAGAAAAAGAACAGAAAAAAGTCTTTGCAGCTTAACATATAGAAGCTCATTAGGAATTTTACACAGAGCAGTCTCAGTAAAATGAAGAGGTTGAAAATAGCACTGGAATGCGTAAAACATGGAACAGGAACGGGGGGGGGAGGGGAGAGGCCTTCACAATAGACAAGTCACTTGAGTAGTCTAAAAATGAAAGTGAAAATAAATAGGTATCTGTCCTTTCTTCTCCAAACACTGCCCTATATATTTTATTCAATATTTCTTCTCCTTTTTTCTATAATGGATTTAATAAATATAAGTACTTTGAATGTTAATGGTTTAAAAAAAAGACAGACAATAGCTAGATGGAGGGGGGGAAAGGAAATGTGACATGATATGCTTGCAAGAGGCTTATCTTTGGTTCATCTACTGCTATTTTTGTTTCCTTTCTCACACTATTGTTCCTGTACTGTCATACTCTATGAAGGCAGTCCTGTACTGTAAGGCTTTTGCATGAAGTGACTCTCTGCTTCTGATAATTTGTAGTCACACCAATACAACACCCCTTCTTTTTTTGGACACTAGTAATGTATGGTCGAAAACATTTGTGCTACAATCATTGCAACACTTTCTCATAGGTGAGTCACTCCGGTCCCTTGATCATTTTGGTTGCCCTGTTCTGAAACATTGCCAATTCTACAATATCCTGTTTGAGGTGAGGTGACCAGAACTGTACAAAGTATTCATAATGCACAATGATGGCATTATGATAGCAGCAATGTCATTTTCAATTCCTTTCCTTTTGTGCACCTATCACTGTGTATGCAAAATATACACACCTCTTTGTGCACACACACAAAATTATAAACACTAAAATTTTGATCTTAAGTGTCTCTTCTTCCTGTCTTCCATTAAGAACTAAATTTTTCTATCTTCACTGGGTTGGATATTGACTAAGCTGATCACTCTTTAGTCCCGTTGGTTACTGTGGGATGAAAGAGTGGCTAACTAAATCTGGATTAGGCCACCACATGTTCCTATTAATCCAATTGTTTATTCAGTTACTTAGGCATTTGTATTGATAAAGTATAACAGCTTCCACTTATGGCTTGCCAGCATTATGGCAGAGTTGAGGGCAGGGAAGATGACCACCAGTCTATAATTTTGCACTACGGAGTATCTCTCTATCTGAAATGAAAGCCAGTGTGAATTTAAACAAAGAACTTGGTGCCCTCCTCCAGGAAGGACTTATAGATATCTTTTTTGTTTGTTTGTATGTTTTTATTTGTTTGTATATAAGCAAGCTCTAAGGTCTGAAGAAAGTCTGAAATTCTGGTTAAAACCTTTTACAGCATTATTGTATAGTACAGTGTAGTATAGTATAGTAACAGTATGTTTATTTCTGGAGCAAAGCTGTGGTATATCCAAGTCATGTATCCATTTGATTTACATTATTATAATAAAATACAGAATATTTGTGTCCATCTTTGGAATTTGGGGTGCTTTCCAAAAATCTAGGAAAGGGATTATTATAATATTGCACATTATTGACTGTGGCAAACTTAAAGTACATCCTTGTAGTAAAATCTCTAAAGGTCCCTATTTCATTCTTAATCACAAAAAGCAAAGGTGAAATTACAGTGATAGTAATTACAGAAATAGTGAATTGCAGATGAAAAAGAGTTCTCATTTTTTACTATGCCAGGGAAGCTCTCAGAGGTTTATTAAGATATTAAATAACGTGTTTGCCAAAATAAATATTGAAACTGATCCCAAACTATCTAAACAAACAAGAAATCTAAAACTGCAAATTAAAACCATCACATGTCAGTTAATGAATAACTATTTGGGTTATTCAAGGAGACAAATCTCCCTTAAAAGCTTAAATATTTTTTATTTTATTTTATTTAAAAAGCTTAAATATTATCTTACTGAAGAAAATATATCTACAATATCACATTGGGCTTGGACTTCAAAATGGACATTTTTTTTACCCAAATCTGTTCTGTCAGAAAATGCTAAAAATTGAAACTACCATTTCCATCACTTTTTATAGTTTCCTGACATTGGGTGGGGCGGGGGTTAATGATCTTTTTCTTCTTTTTTTGGTTTATGACCAGACTTATGTGTTTCTGGGCATTTCATGTATTGCCAAAAATATTTCAAGTTTTTTCTAAGAAGAAAAATGAGGACTCAGCTGAAGCACAAATAGCACTTCTCACTTGGCAGGAAAATGTAGTTCTTCTCATCATGTGGTGTTGTCTAATATGAAATAAGTAGGGAATAAAATGAATATCCCTTTTCTCTGCATGGCATTGCATACTTATATTCACTGGAGCAAATACAAAATGACTAACGTGCTTTTTTAATATAAAAAATATATCTTTGGCTGTGATTTCATCAAAACACACAATAATGGCATGTAGATGCTGGCAAGGTTACAACGCACAAAAAAGACTGTTAATGACAATTCTCAAAGGAAGCTACCCAAAAATATCCTTCATCACAATTACTTTAGAATTATTCCTGCCACTCTCATCATTAAAACATAGTGGGCGTGTTTTTAATGATGTTGCAGCACCTTTAGTCTGATGAAATTGGAGAAAACTGTGTGCAGCATTCAACGTTGTCATATAAAAGATGCTTTGTTTGTCATGTGGAAGGGACATAAGTCAGTGGCAGAACTCAGGCTTTTGCATGCAGAAAGTCACAGGTTCAATCCCTGAAGTTTCCAGGAAGGGCTGGGGAAAACTCCTGTCTGATACCCTGGAGAGCTGCTAGTCAATGTAGACCAGGCTTCCTCAACCTCGGCCCTCCAGATGTTTTGAGACTACAATTCCCATCATCTCTGACCACTGGTCCTGCTAGCTAGGGATCATGGAAGGTGTAGGCCAAAAACATCTGGAGGGCCTAGGTTGAGGAAGCCTGATATAGACTATTCTAAGCTAGACTGGACAACAGTCTGACTCAAATAAGGCAGCATCCCGTGCCACCCTTTCCCTTTCCTTCATCTTCAGCACTCAGAACACATCTCTTTTAGAGACAGCTTGGATTTGGTGGAAGCACAATATCCATCATTTTCAATATCTTATTGGGATGTTTTCAAGGTGTTCACCCACCCCACAGACGGGGCGGAGGAAGGTGGGGCAGTGGGGGCGGTCTGCCCCGGGTGTCACCACTGAGGGGGGTGACAAAATGCCGGGTGGCACTCATCGCGGGGCCTGCAGCGTGCCTGGGAGAGACGCGGTGGCTTGGGCGCATGAAGGCTCCACCCTGCCCAAATGGTCCGCCCACTGCCTCCCCTCCCCCCCAGCTGTAAGGCGGCTGAGTGGGAGGCAGGCAGACTCCTTGGAGGCCCCGCGGAGCATTCTGCCCTCGCTGGCTCCGCCCCATGGGTGGCTGGCCTCACCCCTGGGCGCACGCGCCACCCCAGGTGCCTGATCAGCTTTCTCTGCTGCTGCCCACAGATACACCTTACAATTTTTTTGTCTTCCAGTTTTTTGTACTTCTGCCAACCTTGAGGTTCTCCCAAACTTGCTGATATTGCCTTCTTGTGCACAGGTGCTGCCACCTTGACTGTATAAGGAATGGTACTCAGATAATTTAGTTGGTTCTTAGTATATGACCTTCATTCTCATTTTCACTTGGTGGAAATATTCCTATATCACTTTTAACCATTTAAAGCAGGGACAAGGAATTTCAGGCCCAGGGGCCAAATGCAGCCTTCCAAGTCTTCAGAAGTCTCCTAAGGCCACGGCCCTAACCAGCCAAGGTGAATTAAGGGTATGAAGTAAAGTCAAGTCAAAAGCAACAGACAAGGTATATACATAAAAGGAACAAAAGAATGATGGCGGTGAATTGTCTCTGAAAATAAAAATACAACCAGCAACCAGGGCCTTTTCTTAATCAGAGCTCACCAGAGCTCTGCTCCGGCAGAGTAGGCGCAGTGAAAACAATGGGCCTAAGATAATCATGACAATTATTTTTAATGAGACAACTCTGAGTAGGAATAACATTGGCTACACCCCACCATTTCTAGCTAGCTTTGCTTGGGGAAGGTAAACAGTTCGCCTTCCATGTTTATTTTCTTCTTCCAATGCTGCTATCCAGGGCCTGCCTTGGCTCCTCCATCAGCGTACAGCTGATGAAAACCCCAAATCAATAATCTCAGGAAAACAAGGATTACAAATAGAGCAATATTGGACTTCTGAGAAGTAGAAGCATGCATATGTACTCAGTACTTGGTTTGGGCCCCTTCTGAATCAATTACTGCCTCAATGCGGCATGGCATGGATGCTATCAGCCTGTGGCACTGCTGAGGTGTTATACTTCAATAGCAGCCTTCAGCTCTTCTGGATTGCTCGGTCTCATGTCTCTCATCTTTCTCTTGGCAATGTCCCATAGATTCTCTATGGGATTCAGGTCAGGCGAGTTTGCTGGCCAATCAAGCACAGTAATCCTATGGGCACTGAACCAGGTTTTGGTACTTTTTGCAGTGTGGGCAGGTGCCAAGTCCTGCTGGAAAATGAAGTCAGCATCCCCATAAAGCTCGTCTGCGAAAGGAAGCATGAAGTGCTCCAAAATCTCCTGGTAGACAGCTGCGTTGACCCTGGACTTAATGAAGCACAGTGGACCAACACCAGTTGATGACATGGCTCCCCAAACAAACACAGACTGTGGAAACTTCACACTGGACTTCAAGCATCTGGCACTGTGTGCCTCCCCATTCTTCCTCCAGACTCTGGGTCCTTGGTTTCCAAATAAGATGCAAAGTTGCTCTCATCTTTTCTGATGGACTTGGGACCACTGAGCAACAGACCAGTTCTTTTTTTCTTTAGCCCAGGTAAGACACTTCTGATGTTGTTTCTTGTTCAGGAGCGGCTTGACAAGAGGAATACGACATTTGAAGCCCATCTCCAGGATCCGTCTGTGTGTGGTGGCTCTTGATGCACTAATTCCAGCCTCAGTCCACTCCTTGTGAAAGTCCCCAACACATTTGAATGGTCTTTTCCTGACAATCCTCTCCAGGCTGCGGTCATCCCTGCTGCTTGTGCACCTTTTTCTTCCACACTTTCCCCTTCCGCATAACTTTCCATTAATGTGCTTCGATACAGCACTTTGGGAACATCCAACGTCTTCTGCAATTACCTTTTGAGGCTTTCCCTCCTTACGGAGGGTATCAATGATGGCTTTCTGCACAACTGTCAGGTCAGCAGCCTTCGCCATGATTGCGCTTCCTACTAAACCAGACTGAGAGACCATTTAAAGGCTCAGGAACCCATTGTAGCTGTTATGGATTGAATAGCTACTGCACCTTTTCACAATATTCTAATTTTCTGAGATTGTTAATTTGGGGTTTTCATCAGTTGTATGCCATAAACATCACAATTATAACAAATAGAGGCTTGGCATATCTCGCTTTGCATGTCATGAGTCTATCTTATATATTAGTTTCACCTTTTAAGCTGAATTACTGAAATAAATGAACTTTTCCACAATATTCTAATTTTTCGAGTTTCACCTGTATATAGGCCTTTTCTTTTATCACCAAAAATCTCCAAATGGCTCACAAAATCAATAAAGGGACACCATCCAACAATAAATACAATAAATACAAAGCAGAAGTAGAGAAAATAGCACAAATACATTCTTAATGGGGGAAACACATGACATAGCAATTTGCCCTTAGCTGAACTTCATGGAACAGCTAGGCCGCTAGAGGGTAAAGAAAATAGATGAACAGAAAGCTACCAAGCTACTATCCAACTGAAAAGTAAACCAATAAATATGTAAAGGATGCACTTCCCTGTGTTATAATCAATTGGAACTTTGCTTTCCAAAGAGATAGTGCACCCTCCCACGTGTAATATATTTTACCATTCCTTACTATTCCTGACAAACTCAGATCACTGAAGTGTTTGAGTCAGATCACTCTGAAATGTTTTGAGTCCAGAGCCTTCACAAACATGTGTTACAAACATTGATGCATCTAAAGAAACATAGTAAAATTAGTATGTACTGTATCAACATTATTCTTCTAACACAGGAGACAGCAATTACAAGTAACTGGTCTCTGTGGCCACAGTTGTGATTCTTCAGGGGGTTGACTTTGCCCCAGAGGTACACTGCATTGTCTTTTGAGACAGACGGATACCAACATTATTGTCACTCCCTCTGTTTGCAGATGGAAGGGTCATAGCTTAGTGGAAGAGCACATGCTTTGGCATGCAGAAGGATTCAGGTTCAACACCTGGCATCTCTGAGTACAGTGAGGAAAGGCTACTGTCTGAAACCCTGAAGAACCACTGTCCCCAAAACACTGAGCATAGGGCTAGCAATGCCTCTTGTGCTGTGGTCCTGTGTGAGTGTCTGGAGGCAGTTGGAGGATGGATGGCGGCTAACAGATTGAGGTTGAATCATGACAAGACAGAAGTACTGTTTTTGGGGGACAGAAGGCAGGCGGGTGTGGAGGACTCCCTGGTCCTGAATGGGGTAACTGTGCCCCTAAAGGACTAGGTTCGCAGCCTAGGAGTCATTCTGGACTCACAGCTGTCCATGGAGGCACAGGTCAATTCTGTGTCCAGGGCAGCTGTTTATCAGCTCCATCTGGTACGCAGGCTGAGACCCTACCTGCCCACGGATGTCTCGCCAGAGTGGTGCATGCTCTGGTTATCTCTCGCTCTATGTGGGGCTACCTTTGATGGTGACCTGGAAACTACAACTAATCCTGAATGCGGCAGCTAGACTGGTGACTGGGAGCGGCCGCCGAGACCATATAACACCAGTCTTGAAAGACCTACACTGGCTCCCAGTATGTTTCCGAGCACAATTCAAAGTGTTGGTGCTGACCTTTAAAGCCCTAAACGGCCTTGGTCCAGTATACCTGAAGGAGCGTCTCCACCTCCATCGTTCTGTCCAGACACTGAGGTCCAGCGCCGAGGGCCTTCTGGCAGTTCCCTCACTGCGAGAAGCCAAGTTATGGGGAACCAGACAGAGGGCCTTCTCAGTAGTGGCGCCCGCCCTGTGGAACGCCCTCCCACCAGATGTCAAAGAGAAAAATAACTACCAAACTTTTAGAAGACATCTAAAGGCAGCCTTGTTTAGGAAAGCTTTTAACGTTTAATAGGTTATTGTATTTTAGTGTTTTGTTGGAAGCTGCCCAGAGTGGCTGGGGAAACCCAGCCAGATGTGCAGGGTATAAGTAATAAATTGTTGTTGTTGTTGTTGTTGTTGTTGTTGTTGTTGTTGCTTATTATTAGTGCCCAGAATTATCCCTATTTTAAGTAACTGGATAAATCTGCCAGATTGCAGTGTTACCAATGCCTGATGATCCTAATTCACAAGACCCTTAAAGCATGTGTATGTGAAACTTGAAAACTGGGGCGGGGAGTGAAAACAACATGCCTCAGCTTCCCTTAACCTTAAAAAACAGTCATGGGCGAGTCATATACACTATAGGGCGGGAGCTGAAGAGACTGATGGGAAATAAAAGCATGTTTCCCATCATCCTGGTCCCTAAAGCTGGTAAAGAATTGAACTCATTAGTCATATTTTCAGGCATACCTGTCTACTGATGAAGAACAAATCAGTGTTGTGTTTCACCAAATCCCGTTGGGAAGCTCCTATTTCCACATTAACTGGATCCTCCCCTATCACATGGAATGACACAACTAAAGATTTGCTATAAAGGTAATGCTTATGGTATTAAGAATCTTGGTCAGACCTCAGACTATTCATATTTTATATTTATAATGAGAAATGAACTTTTTATCTAAATATTTCCCAGATCACAATCTCTTCACATTTCGGAACAGGGTATCATGCTTTTTATTCAGGGTAATTTGCTCCCTTGCCCTTATTTTATAGGAATGTAACCTGCTTATCGACTTGCTTAAAGACTGCCCATAATCTTGACAGCATTTGATGGCATATGTTCTGCTCAAAGACACTTGTAGATCTCACTGGTGTGGCCTTAATTTAATTTACATCACTGTTTGTATACAACATTGCATTTTGGCTTTCATTCATACCTTGAAGAAGGTAAATACATACATAGAAAACTAAAAGGTAACTTTATTAAGGGTGGTAAATATATCAAGGTCTGTTTGAAATAAAGCTTGAGTAGTTTGTGGCATTGGCAGAACTCTGAAACATATTTACAACCCTGCTTGTCTTTTATTCATTCCCACCCCCACTGCTTTTTGTTGGCTGCAAGACGTGGTCCTGAATGCAAAATGTAAGCACTCTCTCACACATACATGCACACAAGTTTATTTAATAGAAAAACCCAGCTAAAATTTTGCCAAACATTTCAATCAATCTCTGTCAAAGCCAGATTGGCTGTGTGTCAGTTAAAATTAGTTGTGAGTGTACCCAAGAGCATCTTCCCTCCCTGCTTCAAGGGTGGGGGTGGTTTCAGGGAGTGCATATCACAAGGTTAAAGAGTTAAAAAACAGAGATGGGGAATCTTGCTCTCTAGGTCACATCACTCCTAACCTCCTACTCCTGCCCACATTGCTTCTCACTTTATCTATTGAGGAGTTTCTGGTGAGTTCCTTTGACACATTGTTGTCCTAACACATGGGCAGGCAAACTAAGGCCCGGGGGCCGGATCCGGCCCAACTGCCTTCTAAATCCAGTCCACGGACCGTCCGGGAATCAGTGTTTTTACATGAGTAGAATGTGTCTTTTTATTTAAAATGCATCTCTAGGTTATTTGTGGGGCCTGTCTGATGTTTTTACATGAGCAGAATGTGTGCTTTTATTTAAAATGCATCTCTGGGTTATTTGTGGGGCACAGGACAGGAATTTGTTCTTTTTTCCCCTTCAAAATATATTCCGGCCCCCAACAAGGTCTGAGGGACAGTGGACCGGCCCCCTGCTGAAAAAGTTTGCTGACCACTGTCTTAACAGGTCATAGCTTCGCACAAGAAGCTAGTCCTGGTTTAATTAGCTTTTGACACATCACAAGAAGCACCAGCTTGGCTGAATCAGCTTTTGACACATGCTGATTACAGAAAATTAGAAGTGTCTAATACACATCTTAAATACACACAGGTCTAGCACAGTTTTAACACTCTAAGTCTTGATTAAATTCTAACATTTACGGAACCCAGTAATTTGGAGGAGTCTAGCACCCATGAACATTACTTTTTAAACAATATATATTTTTTTTAGTAGTACTGGCATCGCAATCCACTACTCAGTAGTAGGTTCTGACCCACCAGCTGGAGATCAACATTCTAATGGGTCTGAAGTCCATCATCCCTTGTGTAACTAACACACACACACACACACATGCATGGAGTATGCTGAGGTCTTAATCCTGTTAACTGCCCCACCCCTTCAGCTGCTATTGACAAAGTCCACTAAACAGTTAACTAAAAGAAGTATCCATACTAGTGAGGATCTGGAAGTTATCACCTTGCCCACTCTAGTTTAATGATACGAGGAGACTTCCTAGGCGAGCTGGAAGTTTCTTCCTTTGGTAACAGATAGGTGTTAGCACACACATGAAATAAATCCTGACCTAATATCCACCAGGTCACATCACCAATCGAAGTCTCACTATAGCCTTAAATCTTGACAATGTGTAGTATAATCTTAATTTAAAATGGATTTTAAAAATAAAGCAGAACGCATTTTAGATCCTCCCGGCTTTCACTTTCAGGTGAACATATATAGTGGAATTGGGGTAACCCAGGAAACCTAGTTTAAACCTTGTGGTGCCATGATTCACAAGGCAGTTATATTGCATATATTCTTAATCTACTGTATAGAGTTTTTTGTTTATCTGCAGCATGGGGAAGAGCCAATACCCACCCACTAGGCATAAAGAAATTAGGATGGTAGAAATATCTGCTGCAGTTCCAGCCAGGACTGACTTTAACAAGTGACCAAAAATGCAACTGAGAAACTGCATAATAGCTACCAGTAAATAAGCATGTTCTGTCCAAACAAAAATGATGGATATTCAGGCCAAGTTATGAGTCAGCTACCACATGCTTTTTTCTCGATTTGTACTTTTCCTAATAAGTAGACAGACTGCATGCATATCTTCATGACAAAAAGTTTGCAAAACAGTCTCAGAACTTTCTAACCTTAAGGGGGAAAAAATCTGGATCAATCTGTCATAATATAAACACTGAATCTAAGTACTGTACAGGAATTCTACACTGTATAAGCCTTAAGGTACCCCTAAGCATACAAATACCAGCCTCTGTTAGGATGATGCAATAGTTTACATTCCAGTCTTTGAAAGATTACTAACTGTTGGGTCTGTCTGAGTTCAATGGGCCTGGTGCTTAGGCCTTTCTTCTACATTACCCTGATTCATAACCATAGGTGTTTGGGTGCCCATAAGACTTTCCTGTACATCTGAGCTTCTTCACCCATATCAACAGAAAAAGCAAGCCTTTAGTTGCATTCTTCTGGCCACTGATTTCAGCACTCTTCAATGGAATGAATAGAAAAATTTTCACTGGTACATAAACTCTGTCCATGCATTGGAGCTGCTTTGCCTAAAAGCAGTGTTTGGATTGGAGAAACCATGGCTTCGTACACACCATACATTTAAAGTACATTTCCCCCAGCCCACGCCCCCAAGAATTCTGGGAACTGTAGTTTGTTAAGGGCTTCATGAGGGGGTAATCTATAGTTCCTAGGATTCGGGGGGGGTTGCTTTAAATGCAAGGTGTGCATTTATTATAAATAATAAAATAATAGAAACAGAAACAGAAATCAAACATGGCTCTCGCTCTGCCTTTCCAGCCTGCCGCTTCTCTTCCAGCTTCTAGCTCATGTAACTGATCTCTCTACTTTGGCCTTTTGTCTTAAAACTAACCACGAACTGGGGGAGGGCCTCACCCATTTGCCACCATCCATTTGTCGTCTAACACAGAGCCCCTATCATTTGTTTCCCTTAGTGGCCCATTACGCAGACAATCACCTCAACAGGAAGTGAGCCGTGCTTATATTTTAACAACTGCTAGATGCAAGGACTAGAAATGTCTCTGCATACTGCCTAATTTCCCCCACCCCAAACTCATAACAATATTTTAATCAGGAGTCCCCAAAAGGCAAAAACAGGGATAAAATAGAGGCGATGATTTTCTAAGAATGCGTACCAGGAGGAAAGGACTGTGAAGTAGATCAAGCTGCCATGCATGACTGGTGGTGGGCAGTGTTCAGCCTGACAGATCACAACTTGTGCAGACCTGTCCAGGTAGATAAACAGTAGAAGTGAGTATGCAAACTCTGCTATAGAAAGCAATTTTTTGCTATATATTTTCTCAGGTTTTAGTAACCACTGAAGCTGTAAACAGGAGGGAAACATGCAAGCCTACATTTAGACTTGATTTTCTGAAATGTGAGTGGATTATGTTGGAGGTAAACAAGCCTGTAGTTGCAATCTGGTTGATCTGTAAGTCAAGATCAATCATCAAACAGGACCTGTAATTCATTAAAATGGCATGCAGAAAATATAAGTACAACTGCACGTGCATATGCAGCACAAATTGGATGCTTGTGTTTCTAGATTCCCATTTGCATCTTCATTCATATAATTGGGTTTGGGGGTTTGGGAGAGGGATACTGTCAAATGCAAACATCCTCCCTAAACTACAAGCAAAAAATCTCAAGGATTTTTCCTTTGCCAGAAAAAGGCAGCAAGACATGGGGGGGGGGGGAGACACTACTTCTCTAGTCCTATAGATGTGCCAACCTATGATAGTGTATAAAGCATTCTATTTTGGTATGTGACCCAGGTCCATGAAGTTGTTTTCTGTGATTGTTCGTCTGGCTTTGCATTACATTTGAACCAGTGCTTATTATTTGGTTCTCTCCAAACAAACCACAGTTTATTTTTGTTGTTGTTGTTGTTGTTTAGTCGTTTAGTCGTGTCCGACTCTTCGTGACCCCATGGACCAGAGCACGCCAGGCACCTCTGTCCTCCACTACCTCCCGCAGTTTGGTCAAACTCATGCTGGTAACCTCGAAAACACTATCCAACCATCTCGTCCTCTGTCGCCCCCTTCTCCTTGTGCCCTCCATCTTTCCCAACATCAGGGTCTTCTCCAGGGAGTCTTCTCTTCTCATGAGGTGGCCAAAGTACTGGAGCCTCAGCTTCACGATCTGTCCTTCCAGTGAGCACTCAGGGCTGATTTCATTAAGAATGGATGCGTTTGATCTTCTTGCAGTCCATGGGACTCTCAAGAGTCTTCTCCAGCACCATAATTCAAAAGCATCAATTCTTCGGCGATCAGCCTTCTTTATGGTCCAGCTCTCACTTCCATACATCACTACTGGAAAAACCATGGCTTTAACTATACGGACCTTTGTTGGCAAGGTGACGTCTCTACTTCTCAAGATGCTATGTAGGTTTGTCATTGCTTTTCTCCCAAGAAGCAGGCGTCTTTTAATTTCGTGGCTGCTGTCACCATCTGCAGTGATCATGGAGCCCAAGAAAGTAAAATCTCTCACTGCCTCCATTTCTTCCCCTTCTATTTGCCAGGAGGTGATGGGACCAGTGGCCATGATCTTCGTTTTTTTGATGTTGAGCCTCAGACCATATTTTGCGCTCTCCTCTTTCACCCTCATTAAAAGGTTCTTTAATTCCTCCTCACTTTCTGCCATCAAGGTTGTGTCATCTGCATATCTGAGGTTGTTGATATTTCTTCCGGCAATCTTAATTCCAGCTTGGGATTCATCCAGCCCAGCCTTTCGCATGATGTATTCTGCATATAAATTAAATAAGCAGGGAGATAAAATACAGCCTTGTCGTACTCCTTTCCCAATTTTGAACCAATCAGTTGTTCCATATCCAGTTCCAACTGTAGCTTCTTGTCCCACATAGAGATTTCTCAGGAGACAGATGAGGTGATCAGGCACTCCCATTTCTTTAAGAACTTGCCATAGTTTGCTGTGGTCGACACAGTCAAAGGCTTTTGCATAGTCAATGAAGCAGAAGTAGATGTCTTTCTGGAACTCTCTAGCTTTCTCCATAATCCAGCGCATGTTTGCAATTTGGTCTCTGGTTCCTCTGCCTCTTCTAAATCCAGCTTGCACTTCTGGGAGTTCTTGATCCACATACTGTTTGAGCCTTCCTTGTAGAATTTTAAGCATAACCTTGCTAGCGTGTGAAATGAGTGCAATTGTGCGGTAGTTGGAGCATTCTTTGGCACTGCCCTTCTTTGGGATTGGGATGTAGACTGATCTTCTCCAATCTTCTGGCCACTGCTGAGTTTTCCAAATTTGCTGGCATATTGAGTGTAGCACCTTAACAGCATCATCTTTTAAAATTTTAAATAGTTCAGCTGGAATACCATCACTTCCACTGGCCTTGTTATTTGCAGTGCTTTCTAGGGCCCATTTGACTTCACTTTCCAGGATGTCTGGCTCAAGGTCAGCAACCACACTACCTGGGGTGTACGAGACATCCATATCTTTCTGGTATAATTCCTCTGTGTATTCTTGCCACCTCTTCTTGATGTCTTCTGCTTCTCTTAGGTCCTTACCACTTTTGTCCTTACTATGTCATCCAAGTCTGGTAAATGTTTGGCACTTTTCTCCAAGCAACTAATGATAAAGAATAAGTAGTACAAAAGAGGAAAGGGCTCTTCTACCTTTAATAGTTGTGCGGGAGTAGAAATTTGAGCACATGCAGTTTCTTAAATAAGCCCCAGACAAAAACCTAAAGTAGCATTATTCAAATGTAATTTCAATATAGCCGTATGTATTGAGACCCACATTCCTCTTTATTGTTTTTAGTATCATCAGTGTACTTAGTGCTTTAACATAATTACAAAAGAAAAAGAAAAAAGCAAGTCTCTGTCCCACAGAGCTTACAATCTGAATTTACATTTGAACAACTTTCCAATACATTCATGAATATACAAAAAGGCATCCCACGGTGAGGAGCTGGTTAATTGGGGGGGGGGATGTGTTTGGCTTACACAACCACTGGGTGGAGCTTGACAAAACAGCAGATTTTTGCCAGACAGCAACTGTTAAACAGAAATGCCTAAGCCAAAGTGCCTTGCCTCACACATGCCAAAACATATTTGCAATGGAAATGTTTGTGCTTTAAAGGACAAGGGAACAAAAGGACAAGAGAAGGAGGCTATTTCAGTCTTCTGTCCTCTAATCAGACGTTTACGCAGGATTGGTGTATGTTCTCCAACGTTTGCATCAAAATATTATGAACTAGCATAAAGTAGGGACAGGAGAAAGAGGCTATAGTTTGACAGATGGTGACTAGGACCGTTTTTCCACAACTTTAACTGTTATGATTTTGTTCAAAGTCATGTTTTGTTCATATATGTTAGCAAATTTGACTTGAGCTGTGGCAAAATTGATCTTGCACTGCAGCACACTGCAAGGTTAACAGCCTCTTCTTGTCTGTTTATTGGACTTCTAGCCCACATAGCCCTCTAGTGAGGGGTACATTAGTACTGTATACAGACACAGTAAAAATGTTAATTTTAAGCATCAAACTAAACAAGACATATTTGTACAACTTCTTCTAAATGAAAAGCTTATCCTAGAGTTTAAAAACTGCTCAAGCTGAAAAGCTTCTTAGAGTTAGACTTTGGAGGGCGGGAGTACTATAGCTGCATTTCAGTCTTGTTCTGCAAACTTGAGACATGAGTGATGCCGATAAGGTGGCATTTTAACATATCTGTGCAATTCTGATAATCCACAGAAGAGAGGGATGCATCAAAGAAATGAACGACCCAATGGAGATGATGGTGTTGCTTCAGTGGGAGTGGTATGACTGCAGCAGGAAGCTCTGTCCATATGCTCCCTAAATTACTCAAGACAACCCTAATTCAAAAGTATAGCTATGACACATAGGTCCCTCTCACATGTCTCAAAGTAGAAAAACCATGTGACTGATTGAGCTGCCAGAAAGTCAGTCCTATTAGGAAAGCTTTTCCCCCATCTGTTGTTTTGAGACCAGTCCAGAGCAACTGCTATAGCAGACATGGGAGGAATCAGAACAGCTTCAGAAACAGCCTTATGTGCTAGTATTAGCCTACCAGAAACATACACTGGTTTTCAGCATGGTCAGGGCTGTTTCCGTGTAGACTACAGGAGTTACAGTGTGCTTTCTGAGGAGCTAATTTTGTTGTTGATTAATTTAGTATTTGTTTTGTTACCTTGCCAGAGATACAAGCAAGCAAGCAACTATGAGTCTCTTTCACTAACCAATATCTATTTTTTTACTTAATCATTCTGCATTGATTGATTGATTGATTGATTGGAGAAATAGTGGCTGGCTTATTTATTGGAAAAAAACAGGCTTCCTCAACCTCGGCCCTCAAGATGTTTCGAGACTACAATTCTCATCATCCCTGACTACTGGTCCTGTTAGCTGGGGATCATGGGAGTTATAGGCCAAAAACATCTGGAGGACCGAGGTTGAGGAAGCCTAAAACAAACTCTGTATTAACCACTTCCCTACATTCACTCATTAGAAGCCGCAGCAGCTGCTGGGCTGGGCAAGTCAGGTGAGGTAGATCTGGACCATTTGCTATTCCAGGATATTTCCAGAAAAGGTGTGTGGATGTGGTTCCTACAAGCCCCTCTCCTAGCAGGGGATATATCCTGAATGCATAAAAATGGAGGAAAATGTTATCAATGTTATTTCTACCTTGCTCTTCTGTGAGTTTGTCAGTGAATTTCTAAAAGCAAAAGTTTGGGCTGTATGCCTGTCTGGATATGATTCCACAGCCTTCCCCAAACCTGGAAAATATTCTCCTGACTCTCAAACAGAGGTTGATTATTGTAAGTCTTGTGTGATTGTTGCAAATATGTTCTGATGTGCTGTGATGAGTCCCTCAAAAAGACAGCTAAGCAAATGTTGGCAGAATTCCTCCAAGAAGTTCAACAACTTTTCTGGCCTCTTAAAAAACTTTGGCTGATCTCCTAAAAAAAGCTCAACAACGAGGATTGCTATGTCGCTGTGCATGTCACCAACCATTACAAGCAGGTATGTGTGTTTCAGACAGAATCGGTAAAGGTAAAGGGACCCCTGACCGTTAAGTCCAGTCGCGGATGATTCTGGGGTTGCGGCGCTCGTCTTGCTTTACTGGCCGAGGGAGCCGACATACAGCTTCCGGGTCATGTGGCCAGCATGACTAAGCCGCTTCTGGCAAACCAGAGCTGCACACGACAGTAAAAGAGCAGTTCAGTGGGTTCGGTGGAAAAAAATATAAATATGTGTACCATCTTCATGGAGTATCTCAAGGAGCTGATCTACTTGAAATTTAGACAAATTTGGAAATTACCATAGTGTGCTATGGATTTTTAAAATAAAATACTGCCTGGTAATTAAAGATCAAAGTCAGTGCATGTATTCTAACTCCCTGCCTTGTTTCATCCTCCTGCCTACTCTCTGGAACAACAAGGAGAATGTGTAAGAAGATGAGTGCACACCCACCTACTGCCTTTCCTGAGCAGGGGGTGTGGCAGCAGTAGATCCTTTGGTTCTGTGCAGTCAGATAAGGAGGGTGTGTCTACCAGAAGCATGAAATCATGCCTTATGCCACTCCAGTTTGGATAACCTGTTCTGTTAAGCCCCGATTTTCACTAACAGGGTGAAAAGAGCTGTTATTATAGAGGACAAGGTGGCAAGGAGTCTGGTCTTGAAAAAGACAAAACATCATCTTTAAGATTTAGAAGTAGGCTTTGTTGAAATTACTGAATCTAGCTTCAAAATAAATATGTTTGTGGGAAGGGGAGGGGTTAGTTTAAAGTTTGAGAATGAACTGGTTATGTTTCTAATGTGAACATATTGATTCATTCACATGGGGAAACATTCTTCATGTGGGCCTCTTCCTAATTTACAAATGGAATTAAGAGAAGGCAACTATACAGGCAAGGTAAGGCAATTAAGATTTTCCACACCCATACAATTAGCATATTTTCCATTAGTTGACAAACGAGTTCCTAAACGAAGTACAGGACAGTCTGACCAAGTTGTTGTTATGTTCAGTCAGCCCTATGTGAAGAAATTTCTTAACGTGTGTATATGTATATGTGTGTGTGTTCGTATAGCAGCAGCCAGATCATTTCTGGTTTCTGTATGTTGGGATCAAAAGCTCTAGATTTCCAGAATAAATTAGAAGTACAATAGTCAAGTAAATTTGAGACAAGCTGAATAGCACACTTTGAAGTTTGCTGGAGGCTGCTGGAATCATGTCCACACCTTTCAAACATTACAAACCACATGTGGTGCTGATGCTAAGACAAATGTTTCCAACGCCCTCCATATATTTCCTCATGACTTTTCAGGCTCATTACAGCTCATTTTTTAAAACTGGCTGCACCACAAGTCTTCTCATACCTTATCTGGATAACAAAGGAATGCGGGCCTTCTTTTCATCTCACGAACTCCAGCCTGGTGCAGGAAAAAGTAATCACAGCAGGCTGCCTTTCAGAGCCCTGCAGCATGAAGCCACACAACACAGGTGACACATACACCACACATTCCATAAAGCCAATGCTGCCATAGGTGTCTACTTTGTATTGCTTTAAAATTCACCTGCTATTATTTTCTGTGTTGTTTTTAACTGGGGTTTCCGTCTTCTTTTTGGCTGCTTCTATTTTATTTTGTCTGGGACACGGGTGGCACTGTGGGTTAAACCACAGAGCCTAGGACTTGCCGATCAAAAGTCGGCGGTTTGAATCCCCACAACGGGGTGAGCTCCCGTTGCTCGGTCCCTGCTCCTGCCCACCTAGTAGTTCGAAAGCACATCAAAGTGCAAGTAGATAAATAGGGCGGGAAGGTAAACGGCGTTTCCTTGTGCTGCTCTGGTTTGCCAGATGCGGCTTAGTCATGCTGGCCACATGACCTGGAAGCTGTACGCCGGCTCCCTCGGCCAGTAAAGTGAGATGAGCGCCGCAACCCCAGAGTCGGTCACGACTGGACCTAATGGTCAGGGGTCCCTTTACCTTTACCTTTATTTTATTTTGTACATTGCCTTGAGGCATGTCTGTGTGGAAGGTGATTAATAAATAAAGACTGTGTAGTTGTGTTGGTACAAATATGCCCCAATAATCTGATTCTGGTACAGGTGCTTTTGAATATCTGTATTTTTAAAAATCAGAGCAAGATAATAACATACAATGTTATTATTTGTCATCATTATTGGTGTCAATTTATTAAACAGTTGTCTCAAAATTATATATTATAAAAACAGCAAAAATGGTTTAAAAACACACATGCATGCAAACTGATACATTTTAAACAAAACTAAAACCATACAAAAGACACTCATATCAAAGACCCATTTATCTATCTACAAAAGCCTGTTGGGACAAAAATGTCTTACAAGCGTTTCCTGAAAATGCAGATAGTGGGTCCCTGTCCTATCTCGATAGGAATGCTATTACACAGAACAGGGGCAGCCACGCTGAAAGCCCTACTCCTCTACTAGGTATATTAGGGATAAGGCAGTCTCTCAAGTAACCTTGTTATGAGCTGTAGAATGCACACTTTTTCAGATATCTTCAGTTATCTGAAGAAGTGTGCTTGCACACAAAAGCTTATACCCAGAACAAACTTAGTTGGTCTCTAAGGTGCTACTGGACAATTTTTCATTTTTTTTATTTATTTCTACTGCGTCAGACCAACACGGCTACCTACCTGAATCATGAGCTGTAGAGTACAAGTAGCAGACTGGCAGTCTATAAGCAAATCCTGCAAGCAGGGCATTGTATGCTGGTGGTAGTTTGCCCCCACAACCAATCTAACTTATGTTCTGTTCCAGTTAAAGCCCCCCAGCCAACCCCAGGAGTAGCCCCACACAGAGCATATTACAGTGATTAAACCATTAAGTTACCAGTGCATGGAAAACTGCAATCGTTAACCCGATCCAATAACAACCATAGTCAATTTACCGACCAAAGTTGGTAACTGGTATTCCTAGCCATCAAAGACATCTGTGCCTCCAGTGATAGTTGGATCCAGGAGCACCCTCAAACTATGTACTTGCTCCTTCAACGATAGTGTGATCCCATCCATCTAATTTATTCCAGGAATGCTTACAGCTCCATTACCACAATATTGCAGCTTACAAGCAATATTTCAGATTACAGACTCTTGGCCTCATCTCAGAATCCCTTGCCCTGAAGGTTTTTGGCCTCTTCTCCACGTTCATAGTTATAAATAATCCCAATCCTATTGGATTTCAATACCAGTATTTTTAAACAAATCTATCTGGAAAAGACCTAAAAATTTCAAGGAAAGCCTTTCATGCAAATACACAGGTGAAGGACAGGCTGCCCTTCTTAAGGAATTTGAAAGTATTCAAATTCTTACCTTGCCTTGTAGATATATATAAAGAGCACCAGCTGAAAAACAATTGGTGGGTATTAAAATCATTACAACTCAAACTGAGGTGGCAAATAAATGGGTAAATGGACAAGGTCCACATAAAAGTGATTGGGTGAACAGTGTGGAATATGTAGTAATACACAACACCATTTACACATTTAGTTCAGATTAGAGAAGGTAAGGAATGGGATGCTCACAAAAGGGATTTTGCTTTAAATCAGATTTGTTAATTTTTGGAAAGACTGCTATCAACAGAGTATAGCTACTGTATATATTTTACATTTTGAGGTAAACTGAAAATAATTGTATTATTTATGACAGCATTATTGTTATCATTATTTTTCTTAACTGTAACTGAGGATTTTGTTATAAAAAGGCGTTGCCCTCTATCAGATATTGTAAATGCATTAAAAGCAATGGGTTAGAGATGTAATGATAAAATTGCAGAACTATCCAGTCCTTAAATGACATATGTTAAAATGGACAGCACCAATCCCAAATCCATTTGCACCAGTATAGTACTGATGCTGTCGTAGAGAAGAGAACCTGTTGCAGCCAAGCAACAGGATTGTACTGGCAGAGGGCTAGGGGCAGTGCTATATCAATGTAATCAGTCATACATCAGCAGAATCCCATGTCAAGAATCACAAAAAATTGATAGACCGAGAAATGGTTTTGGCATAAAAGGAATTAAGAAGTGGCCAGTCTGTCCTCAAAGCCAGGTTTGGATCCATTCCTTGCACCAGCGTCATGAGAATAAAGTGGAGCTACAGTTGTTTGGTAAGGGAACCTATCTGATACTTTGAGATGAATGAAATGGGACTATACCACTCTCCCATGTCTTTATATTAGCAACAGAAATTACCTTTTTGGGACAGATGTAGGAAAATTTATCACTAGGTGGCCTTCCTGCCTGCACCATACTATCATCTAGCACTTTTTTTCTTTAAAAAAAGTTTAGGGGTACTCTCATTTTCCTATTCATATTGAATTACTACCCCTCAATGAGGCCAAACTTAGATTCACAAAATATTTAGGGGTATGCGTATCCCTGCATCCCCACAGAAAAAAAAGCACTGCTATCATCTACTTGTATATAATTTTATTCTCCGCTTAGGGATAACATAAGGATTCTTAATTCACCTACATTTGTATATATCAACCTAAATAGATGTTTCTTCATTACTGTACAATTACAGTACCATTTATACTTATGATGAATCTGTGTATTGGTAATTGATACCTGGCCAATTACCGGTACTATTCTCACTTGTGTGTGTTCTGCTTATGGCGACTATATATTCTCTACTAAGAGCAGGAAAAAACCTCATTCAAAACGTTAAGGAATTTACAGCACCTCTCTGAAATTTCCATGCATTTATATTTATCTATATAATCATTTTTGTCCAAATAAATTGCAAATGGCATTAAACTAGGAATGGATTATACATATTCAGAACCCCATTCCAAACGGTAAGGAAATCCAAATAAGCTACACCCATCCCTTCTTCCCTGTACTCTGAATATGGTATTCACTGATAAAATACATTGTCCAATGAAACTCCTGTTCTGTTCTGGGTGGATTAAAAAAGGAATTCCTTCTATTGTAGTTTCAGTTTTAAAAACCCATTATATTTGCTTAAGCACAATCTGCTTTAAAATAGCATGGATTAATATGCTCAACAGGAAGTTGGAAAGACAAGGTCAGATGTGGAAGTCTGTTATTGTTTAGCTTAAATTCCAAAACATTTACTTGGAAGTAATTTTCATTGGTTTCTGTAGAACCTACTTTTGAGTAAACCTATTTTGGACTGCGGCTTGACTCCTTGTAGTAAGCACATTTCAACCATTATGGCTCTGTGTGGAGCACTGCCATATGAAAGTGTTTTTCTAGAATATTAGCCCTGGTGTGTTTTCCACAGCTCGGAGCTGTGGTACCCTCCAACAATTTCCATAATCCCTGAACTATGGCCATGCTAGATGGGGATTAAAAGAGATGCAGTTCAGTAACATCTGATGTATTTCTGCAATATATTAATTCTGACCCCACCTGCTACAGACATAAACATCCTTCTTATATCACTTCTTTTTAGGGGAGTGGTGTATACATCTGTTTACCCATGTGCACACACGTTTGTACACAGGGGGGCTATCCTTACTGTATGCCAGTAATATCCATAGAGGGCTGGCAACAAGTGTGAGGTAGTCCTAGTTAGAGGTTGGTCAAGAATCTTGGAATTAGTTTAATAGGGTGCCCCTTTCCATGACCAACAAGAGAAACTGTTTTCAGCAAGCACTTACAGAAGGCCTCTGGAGCTTGTGACCAATGCTTTGGAGTGGGGAGGTGTTAAAATAGGAAATCCTGCTTTCTCATGGGCATGATGTGGTGTGCAAAGCATGTCCTGTGGGTACTAGGAAAATTGCATGGTTTGTTCATTTATACAGCAGCCATATAACTGCAACTCACAAAGCAAACCAAAAACGGTAGAATACAGTGTTAAAGAATAAAAACTGGGACATATTGAATTAAAAAAATCCGAAGCACAATTAAAAGAAAATACCGTAGCGAAGAAATGTGGATTTCGGTGAAGGATATTTTTGGGGGGAGGGGTTGCTTATTTTAAAAAGAAGCCCATTAGGGAAAGGGTTTATGCAGCCACTATGTATTAAAAACAGCCTGCTGGGTCAGTCAACCGCCCTTTTAGTCCCTGCGCCCCTGCTCTCACAACGGCTACCCCAATGCCTGTGAGGAAGCCCGCGAAAACGAGCCCTCTCTCCAGCAGCTGGGACGATACAGAGATTCTGCCTCCTTCAGCCAGCATTTATTTCCCTCAGGGCGAGTGTTAACAAGTCTGTGGGGTAGGGCCTACCTGATTTTTCATTTTATTTGCACAGAGCGCCCCGTGTTCTTAGGTGCAATATACCACTGACAACTCATGACGACGCTCATGCATCTTCGCCATTGTGAAGGCAAAAGAAATTGAAAAAACGCCTTGAGGGAGCCTCTCGGAGATAAGCAGCGCCTCACCGCCCTGATTTTACAATCGATAAGGGAAAGGGCGGGGGAGCACAGAAGCATGTTTATAGCGTCGACGAGCCCCCTTCTCTCTCTCCCCCCTCAAAAAGAATATTCTAGTCCAGCGCCCGCAACGCGCGCGAGGCATTCCTCCGTCGGCACCACGTGAGCGCCAAGAATTTATGAGGGCGAAGGCTCGCTCGCGCGCGGACGCCACACGCGCGCGCACACACATTCTCTCTCTCTCTCTCTCTCTCTCCAACCAACCCCTCCCAGGCGAAGATTCCCCTAAGGTGGAAATCTGCCGTTGGGTAGCCGCGTGCGCCTCTTTCTCATTCGTTCTGCTGGGCGCGAGCTAGCGTGGGTGACGTGTCCTTACCAGTGACCAATAGGAGCCCGGGCGAGGCAGAGTCAGACGGCGCCCCGCCTGCGCCTCCCCGCCTCCCTCCCCCGTCGCGGGGCGGAGCGGTTCCTCTCAGGCAGGCGCTGGCTGGGCAGTGATGGCGGACGATGGGGATGGGAAGCTAAGGACTGAACAAGGAGGCGGCGGCGGCAGCAGCAGCCCGGAGGAGACGGCCGCCGGCAGCTGGCTCGGGGGGAGCGGCGGCCTCGACATGCTGCTGAGCTTGGCGCTGCTGGCGATCGTGGCGCTCGCGGCCTATCGGCTCTACAGGCGCTGGGGCAAGAGGAGCGGAGTGGGGGGCGCGGCGCAGCAGGGCCTGGTCGACTCCTTGCCCCGCATGAAGCGGCGGGACTTCACGCTGGAGCAGCTGCGCGAGTACGACGGCGCGCGCGCGGCGCGCATCCTCCTGGCTGTCAACGGCAAAGTCTTCGACGTGACCAAAGGCAGCAAGTTCTACGGGCCCGGTGAGGGGGACGGGGGAAAGGGGGCTAGCGGGGGGGGGCGGCATACATGCCTCCTGGGTGAGCGACGGTGGGACAAAGGCCTGGAAGGCGGGAGAAACGCCCTCGCCCCAAGTAGCAGGTGTAAGTATGTAAGTGGGAGTGGGGAAAAGGCCCGCTTTACCCACCCACATGGGTAGGTGGAGAAAGAAAATATAGCAGGCTCCAGACCAGGCTGGTTTCCCCAGCCTTTTGGGGGGGGGGGTTCCAGGGCACGTTTGGAGGCAGGGAAGTGCCACGGGCACCACAAAATACCCATTTCGCAGAAGGAAAGCTGGTGATCTCCTCTGAACTCTCCCTTCCAAAACAAAAGGTAAACACACACACCCCAAATAAAATACAGACAAGGAAGCAGACAGCATCTACACAGAAACAAGTAGCCCACATCCAACCAAACAGAAGAATGCAAAATTTAAAATAATTATTTTTAAAAATATGGCAAATATGAGGAATTATTTATGGGCATGCCATGGTGCCCACAAATACAGTCTTGGGCACCTAAACTTCATTCCTAGTCTTGTTCACACATCTGCTTTATTTTCAGACATTTAGTCCCTTTTGAATGCATATTTGCCCTGGAGTGAACAAGCTGTCTTCAGCATATTTGCTTCCCAGATTTTCAGAAATCCTGAGGCTGACTTGTTTCCTTTCCCTACACATGTAATTCTCTGGATTTTGATTAACTAACTAGAAATAGTTCCAGCCTTTTACAATGTGAGTTGGAATCCAGTTTCATTTTATTAAGGTTTGGATATTTTCTCTTTCTGCAAGTCTCTCAGCAATTGCAATGATAATTGGGCTGCAATCTTACACATAGTTACAACAGAATAAAGTTTATAATAAGTTGACGTGGAGCTGTGGACTTAATCTTATACTGGTCCTAACCATGTACAGATAAAGGCTTATTGATTCATATCTGCGCAAAGTTCTTGGCAGCTGGAATAAAATTTGTCTTGCTTCTGATTAGATTTTGCCTAATATATATCAAAGGAGGCGGGAGATTGGCAATATATAATCCAGTTCTTAATATGTTTACTTGCAAGTAAGTCCTTCTAAGTAGCAGGTTTAATAATTAAACATTATTTTATTTAATAGGCTCACAATGATCTTTTGTGAAGTATATAGTAGGTAGTGAAGGAAAAGTAGGGCAATATTTTTTTTAAAAAAAATCATTGTACATAGAAAGTTAATAGTTAGAATAGATATTTCTGCAGTTGTTTATTTTTAAACCTGCAACCTGGTTAAAGAAATTTACAAATTATAAGACTTTGGGGCTGCATTTTTTTAATAAAAAAATTTGCGCAACCAGTGGGGCATCTGTGGCCCTCCAGATGTTGTTGGACTTCAGTTCCCATCTGGCGGGGAACAATATCTGGAGGTTCATATATTCCCCATCCCTGCTGTACTCACTTGCCTGGGGGTCAGCCACATTGAAACTCTAATTGCCTTGGTTCTGTGTACACACAGATGTGCACACTGTAAGTGAGTTTGTATATAGTTAAAAACTTTTCCAAACACAAAGCATAGCCAATGTACACATAGGTTGTAGTGAGCATGCTAGAAGAGGCATTCTTCTGTGTAAAAGAATTGCGAATACCTCTAAAAATAGTGTTGCAATCTGTTTTGAAGGTAATTTTAAAAGATCTGTCCATTAATCATGATATTTTTAATTCATTAAAGACCTTAATTAAGTGGTTAAACTTGGTGGCACTGTTCATATAAATATCTTGCTGACCACTTACGCACTGCAAATGTGCAACTTGTGCTGGTGAAGTAAAACAGTGGTAATGTAGGTACAAATAGATAACATGCCATTTGGGCTACTAAACCTTCCTCCCTGAATACTGGAGTCAGTTGTGAGAATTTGATGCTGAAATAGGGGTCTATTGTGTCTTGCATTGTGCTGAGCATTGAAACTAATCTTTTCCAGCTCTCTCTGCAGGCTATATACTGGCCCCAATATGCTAACTATCAAGTAGGTATCGTGACATTTTCATTATCACACAATACAGCAGTCCAAATCACAGTGATCCCACAACTGGAAAAATGAATCTCATTTCCCCAGCATCAATATGTTTTGATATTTAATAACAAAAAAGTACTATTAGTAAAACTAATTCTTAAACTTTTATAACTACTTAAAGAATAAGCAATATGTGTATCTGTTGTGTTGTAAACCTTCCTGGAAAGTACCTTGGAAGACTCCTACAGAAGATCTTCAGCCTTCTAACATGGATGGGTCACTAAATGAATTATGAATAAAGGAGACATCTTTTATAAGAATATGCTTGTCCATCTAACACTGAAAGAAGTGGTGGCTTATAAACTTGAGGTTAGAATATGTGACTTCAGCGAATCAAATGATTCTGAGTCCAAAGCACAATAGAGACTGGTAAGCACTCCATGTCGATGGAGATTTTATTTCTTATACTTTGCCCTTCTCATGAGAGTGCAGGGTGGCTAAAAGCAAAGGGTAGACCAAAGTAAAAGCACACTACAAACTATAGCAGACAAGTCAGCACTAAATTAGAGAAATGCCGTATAAATTATGCCACTCTTACTATACCCCAAAGGCCTGTTGGAACAAACAGGTATTTGGTTGCCCTCTGTGGGGAACAGTCTTGAGTGTGATAGGTAAAGGGTTCCACAGTCAGGGCAAGACCATTGAGAAGGCCCTGTCTTGTGTAGCAATCCTCTGGGTCAAATACACTGAGGGTACACTGCAAGCTAGGCTTCCCCTGCAGATCTCAAAACAAAGGTTTGCTGATACTGGGGAAGGCATTCCTGCAAGTACTTGAGTTCTAACCCATTTTTGAATGCTATTATCTTATTGAATTTGACCTGGTAGGCTAGCACAATTCTTTTATGTTCTGTGTCATTTACCATTTCTTGCTGCCCTGTACAACAACTGGACAGTAGCACTCTGCGGCAGCTGCAGCTTCTAGATCATCTTTAAGGAAACACCCATGTAGATCGTGTTGCATTAGTTTAATCAGGAGCTGTCTGAGTGTGGACAACTGCAACTAGGTCATCCTGATCCAAGAACAGCTTTAATTCGCCAACTAGCTGGAGCTGGCACTCCTATCGGTGGAGACTATATCCAGGTACACCCCCCCAAAAAACCTATGCACCTGTTATTTTAGGAGGAATGCTACTAACAGCCTACTAGTTCTGAGACATGAAAATCACCTACTCACAACACATCCAGCTTAAGAATATTAATAGAACACAATAAACCAAACTTAGGCATTTCTCAACCTCCTCATTTCTGTAAAAGTCATGCTTATGCTTCTGAAGTCCATAGATTGCAAAATGTTTAGCTTTGTCTAGATTTTGCCTTTTTCATGGAACCGAAAACCTCCCTGAATTAACACCTCAGTAGTTAATTCAATAAATATGTGATAGTCTGTGTTGTTCAGCTGCCCAGGTGATTTCTTTTTTTGTAACTGCTACTGTATGATATTATCAGAATAGATTTGGGTGAGGGGTTTATGAACAATACGAGCAGCTGTCCCATGGAACTATGTTGTCATTGCAAAAAATGACAAATTTGAGGTGAGAATTTTACTACTTTTGTCGGATACCAGTTTCTTTGGTAATCTTAACTGTTACATAGTGAAGCATTATTTTTATGCTTTAAAATTTACAAATTACAGTATTTGTTAGGACAACAAATATAACCTGCCCTGGGATCATTAATCTGATGAACAGAGGCCTAGACTTTAATTACTTATTTCCAAGTAATCAAAAAAACAAAAGCAAACTAATGTCCCAGCTGATATATCTACCATTGCTTGCCAGCAAACAATAAAATTGTGAGCCCTTCTCTTCTATGCCTTTCATCAACATACCCATTTTGGCTAGTTCCACACATGTTAATAAACACTCCTAAACAGATGGAGAATTGGTGTATTTCCGGTTTCTAGCGCACACTATGTTAGTAGCAGTTGTTAAGTTCACAATTTTTTTTAGGGATTCAAGTACAATCATATCTAATGTGACTAATAAAGGGTATGTATGTATGTATGTTGGGACGCGGGTGGCGCTGTGGGTTAAACCACAGAGCCTAGGACTTGCCGATCAGAAGGTCGCGGTTCGAATCCCCGCAACAGGGTGAGCTCCCGTTGCTCAGTCCCTGCTCCTGCCAACCTAGCAGTTTGAAAGCATGTCAGAGTGCAAGTAGATAAATAGGTACCGCTTCAGCGGGAAGGTAAACGGCGTTTCCGTGCACTGCTCTGGTTCGCCAGAAGCGCCTTAGTCATGCTGGCCACATGACCTGGAAGCTGTATGCTGGCTTCCTCGGCCAATAAAGCGAGATGAGCGCTGCAGCCCCAGAGTCGGTCACGACTGGACCTAATGGCCAGGGGTCCCTTTACCTTTACCTTATGTATGTATGTATTTAGCCACTCGTCATCCTTAGATCTCAGGGTGGTTCACAAGATAAAAATGCAATATAGTAACCACAAAATGTATAATAAAAACAAAAAGAAGCCATTCAGTTTGAGATTCTATTCTCCAGGTTTCCTAGGTTTGAGATACTATGCTGTCCCCAGAGAGGCTTGCCTGGCACCTTCATTTCATCTCTTTAGGCACTAAGCAAAACCACTCTTCATCCAAGGCCTTTGGCTAAAAAGAACTGCAGTACAACCTTTTTTAACTGTGTGGAGGGGCATTGCTTTTGTTTGTTTCTATGTTATTTATTCTTGTGTCTTTATATTGTAAACCACTCTGATCCTCGGATGTGTAAGATAGTTGAAAACTGCTGGAAGTTAGATTTTCATTATATTTTAAACAGACCTCTCTTAATTCAAAATTGATTTATTTAGCATTTTTCAGAACAACCCAGATTGCATTATTTACAGGACTTTTGTAAGCTTTGCCATGCTCTTAAAATTTGTGATATCTGTGGAAAATTACATTCAAACACAACTATGCACAAGCAGTAGTTAGTGCATGAAGGGGTAAAGGACAACAGGGTTGTATTGCTGGATAGACTCAGCTAAGTCACACTCCCTCTCCTCCAGATCTCTTTCTCTCTCTCGCTGCATCATATAAGTAAGCCATGAAAAAGGATCGCATCTGTGCTTTGTGGGAGTTCTACTGTGCAAGTGGAAGTTCTTAAATGGGACAGCTTTGTTGAATGAAACCTTCAGTGTCTGTGTTGGTGTACTGATTTATCATTGCAGTTGTTTTTGAGACTATAGGTAGCTTCTTGGTATAGTTGTGGTTTTGTACTATAAACTATGACTCTTAATAAAAATTACCTCTCTTCACATTAAACTAGAGTTCTGTTCATTTTCTTTCTAAAATTCGGGTTTGTTTAACCCAAAAGTATAATAGAAAATGGTTTTTTTTCCAAGCATAGCAAGGTAAAATCATATGCTTAAACACTTTTAAGTGCATGGTTGTGAAAAACACTAATGAATTTAAGCCTTAGGATATGTATTTTATCTGAAATCCTAGTATTGCAATGTGGACAAAAGTTTTAGAAAGTCATTTTTGTGGTTGTAAGCTGTTCTAAACTATTTTTGTTATATTTTAAATTGTTGTAACCTACTCTAGGTTACATATGTTCTACCATGTGATCTTGAATTCCTGAAGCAGTCAATTGATCAGATAATATGAGCCAATTCAGCACAAATTGGTCATATACTATTTCGTCAGAATGCCTGCTATCATTCTGTTATTAACCTTAAACCCTTTGTTTCAGTAGATAAGTGTATAATAGTGTCACAGTTCATTTGAATAAAAACATAAAACTTATTTCCATAACTTGAATTTCTGTGCCTTTTTTAAAAAGTCATTTAGTAATTTTCTGGATGTTATGTAATCTTAAGATTCATGTTAAGCTATTTCCAAAGGTCAGGTTGATAAAAGTTAGTTGTGTTGCCAAGTTCCATTACAGCAATTTTTAAAGACTGCCAATGTCCCTAGGTAGCAAGAAAAATATTTCACGCTTCTTTAAATGTTTTGTGGCTTTGTTATAAATATATCCAGTTTCTTTAACCAAATTCTGTTCTACCATTCATGTATCATATGGCCTATATAGTCTTTGAGTTAGTGACCTCCATTGTTAGCTTGCACATTTCACTTCATTTGAACAGCATTTTGTAGAGGAAAGTTCATGTTTGTGGATCATTCAGCTTCTGTGTTAGCCAATGCTCTGCCCAAGAAAGAAGGATAAATTTATATTTTGCAGTCCTGAGTAGAGACTTTAAAGACACACTTTAAAGATGTTTGCACTCAGCCACTGTGTGACTAGCATTTGTCATGTATTTTAAAAAAGAAAATATTAAAATTGGGACAAAGGAGGCAAAGGAGTTTTGAGTTGCTGAATAAGCTTGTTTGTTCAAGCTCAAATTTATTAAACTTTGTTCAGTTAGCTCTGATGTTTGGCAATAATTAATCTGGGGTAGGGGATTATGAAAACACATCAATGTTATTCTGAAAGGATAATGCAAGTGAATGACTGAATACATGGGTCTGTTTTTTCTATTTTCAGAGGGTCCTTATGGAATATTTGCTGGCAGAGATGCCTCAAGGGGACTGGCAACTTTCTGTCTAGATAAAGATGCGCTTAGAGATGAATATGATGACTTATCAGACTTAAATGCTGTGCAAATGGAAAGCGTTAGAGAATGGGAAATGCAATTTAAAGGTAATGTTTAAATTAGGATATTCCTTTAAATCAAATGGAAAGTGAGTACTTGTAAAGGTGTTTCTCAATTATTTTGCAGAAATTGATATTTACTAAATTGCTAGTGAAAATGTCATGGTTCAGCTTATGTAAATATTCATTTAATATGCATAAGTATAGTGTATCTGTGTGGAAGGGGAGGTAAGAGACACCTTAATAGGTTTCCATGGCTGGGCACAACAGGACTACTCCCTCACAGTAGTAAAAATACTGGATCAGATGGGGATCAGGAGGATGTGGAGGCAGTTGGTTCTAAGTCTTAGTATACAGTTGCCTCTTGTTAATTCTGCTGCCACAAGCAAGATAAAAAATTGTGCTGGCTAGGATTGATGGGAGTTGTCATCCAGAGCATCTGGAGGGCACCAGATTAGGGAAGGTTAGGATACCTAGTGCTTCTGTAAACATCAGCATTAGTCAAAGTACCTCTTGTGGGGGAAGGAGCTACTGCTGTGCGGGGAGTGATCACAGGGGTTCTTCCAGAATTCCAAAATCACTATCTCATGAGTTGCTTGTGTACCCTTCAGGGACTGCAGTACATTCTCATCATTGTAGAGACATTCTTGCATGGATGTTTGTGCAGGCAGAGCTTAGTCCTTGACTGTCAACAGTCAACAGGGGAGGGTGGTGGTGGCAGAGGCAAAAGCCACTGCTCTCTGTAAGTTCACTTAACCTCTGACACTTGTTGCTGTTTGGTGAATGTGGGTGGACAAGTAAGTTTTCTGCCCATGGTGACAGCTGTCAAGAAGGCCATTTTTATTGCAGAAACACTAACCTTTCCATTGTGGGCGTGTTATTTCCAGTATACTAGGATGTTTTTCAGGTAGGAGAAAGCTAAAAGAACAGCTTAGGTGTGTCTGATAACACCTTTAATCATGGATACGAACTAAAAAAGTTAAATTAATGGGTTGAGAGATAGACCAATGTTTATATAGATGTTTAATGTCATGTTGTAACTTTTGATTATGATACCTACATGTCTTTTTCAGAAAAATATGACTATGTAGGTAGACTGCTAAAGCCAGGAGAGGAACCATCAGAATATACAGATGAGGAAGATACCAAGGATCACACTAAACAGGAATAAACATTGTAAATCACCAAAGTCAGGGGCCTTTGGAACTGCAATCTCTTACTCCCCATCACAGAATGCCCTGTGTCCTTGGGTACAGTTCATCTGCTGCGGAAAACGACTTGATAGGTTTTGTACAAGAACATCATTACCCTCTCAACAAAAATTTGATTACTAGGCATTATTTGTGCTGCCAAACATAGTTTTTGTTGCAGTTTAACTGTAATGTCTGGAAAGGCTTCAGAAATGAAATGGGCGCAGGGATTTAAAATGCAAAGAAAACTATTCTTTTTAGCATGTTGAAGCCTATGAACAGTTTGTTATTTACAAGCTTAAGCATTTCATATGCCATTTTCTACTTCTCTTGACGCTAAATGGAAAACCTAGTTAAGGAATCCCAAGTAAATTTGGCTGCTGAAACATAATAAAATGAAAATACTCAAACTAGTTTGTGGGCCATTGGTTTCCATGGCAGAAAACTACTTCAGATCTCTGCAGATTAAAGGGTTTCAAATAGAATCTCCTGGAGGATAAAGGAAAATTTATCTGCAGAAGGTATCATCTGAAGCTTCTATGATTTTCCTTCCCCCTCAATCAAATCGGAATAATTGTGCCTTATTTCAACTTAGAGACTTGAATTGTTTTAAGGGAAAACCCCAAATGTGACCCGAGTCACTAAAAGCAGCATTGAGGACTGAAGTTAGAACATTCGGGTGACTGGAAAACATTGATGTCATTCTGTATATAGAATGTAAAGGAATACTCAGTGTTACTGCCATATATATATATATGTTAATATACATAAACTTAATTAGCAGTGTAATGGCCAAATGCACTCCCCTTTTGCTTTTTAAATAAACAAGCCCACCTCTTCCCTAAATTTAAGGAGCCTAGCCTCATATCTTTGAGAAATGAGGGATGTGCATGGATGTGGGTGCTCATGTGCAAGAAATGGAGGGATGGTTCCTGCAGATACTGTAAATATGAATACAATTTTAATAAAGCATGTAAAATACCAAATGTGCTGTCAGACTTTATGTAGATGCTATTAAGCTAGTATCGGTGGCCAGGACTCGTGTGTATGAGTAAAAGAAGAAATATTGGAGATATTAAATATTTTTGCACTGCTATTAAATAAAGCTTTACCCAGCTCATTTTTACTTAGTCATCACACTTAATTCACAACAGAAATGTGACATTCAGGTACAGTTTAGATGAATGAGAGCAAACAGGTGGCATATAACTGGAGCATATCTGTATGTAGACATGCTTTGGCTATTACTTTTCATTGAAGGTTGTCATTCCTTTTTCTTGGCATATTACAAACACGGCTTGTTTTTTTCAATGTGGCAGGTAAAGGGGAAAAAAACAATAACTTTTTCTTGAATGCATTTCCTGTAAATTAGTCAATAAAGTAGCATTAAGCTGCCATCAACGACCAAGACATGGAAAATCATGCCATGCAGTAAGACAGCCATGTGTCGTGCATGAAGAAAACCGAGCTGTGATCTTCAAGCTATGTGATATAGTGTGTTTAACAAACAGCATCCTCCTCCTGTCCAAAATGACCAAACAGTTCTAGACCATGCTCAGGTTGGCTTGTGAGTAGAATGTTCTTATGGTGTCAATAGGAAGATTTTCTATCTGCTGCCCCATTTTTTTAAATGTGAACATGCAGTTGTCCTTTAATTTGAAAATAAGCCTCCACTGATGAGCCACAGTTACAACTCTTCCACTCCAAAAATGTATTCCATAATTGAAATAATGCAGTCTGTTTTGAGAAATGAACAATTTGTGTTCCTACTTTTTTTTAAATAAAGTGTTCTGTAGATACATCGTTAGTGTGCTGTGTTTGTCATTTTACATTCAGGGAAGCTGTTGGAAGGGGAGTAAAATGTTGGACTTAACGTAATTTCCCTTTCTATAGTGGATGGAGGGTATCCTCAAATCAGTTGGTGTTCCCATTCCAGTAGGGGAGGGCTATGTTAATCAGACTTGTAATTGCCATCCTGCATGAGAGTATATCTCCCCAAGTTTAGGGATATAACAGCAACAATCTGAACAATTCAGAAATTGCAACCCTGAAAAGCAAAAATAACAGACAAGGAAACATGTAAGGTATCTCTATCCTTAAATAGCACCAGCAGAGAGCTAGGGACTTTCCCTTGACATTCCTAGCAGCAATAATCACTCCAAATAGAATACCCTCCATCTACTGTAGAAGAGGAACTTCCCACAGTAAGTCCAACATTGTTTTCCTACGGTAGAGGGTCAGATTGGATGTTCAAAAACTGCACCCATCCATAGTAGGGTTTTTCACTGTGGCTCCCACCTTAAGCTGAGACCACCTCTGAAGACACCTTGGAAAGAACCATTTAGTTCACAATGACACACAACACTGATGATCGTATGACTGCCCTACAGTTGTCCGGAGGATTGATACTGAACTATGGTGGTATTTGCACTTCACATGGAGTGAGCAGTGGTCCTTTCAGGCAAGAGTGGATGCTTTGTAACACAGAAATGCAAGCTTTTTTCACCATTCTAGTAAAGCTTTAAAGACTTTCCTCCCACCACTACCAAAAATTCAACATCCTTAGTACACCTACATTGTATATTAATGGCCCATCAAGTGTCTGGTGCCATTTCTTCTTTGGAGGTAGCTGAGATGGCTCTGGACCAAACCTAAGCCCTCATGAGCCTTATGACAGGCCAGATCTGAGCATCTTAACACCTGATCTCAGGAGTATTGCCCTCTTTCAGAATTATGACAGCAGAGAAGCTCCATGAGGGGAGCATCCACTATGGGATTCTCCAAGGAGTTCACTGAAATGTAGGGCTGTCCACCCCCTGCCCATCTAGGAAACATTGCAGCTTTGGGCTTCACTGTCCTTTTAATCTGCCTCATCAACTCCCCCAACTTAAAGGGAAGCAGGGTGTATGTGGCAGAAATAGGCAAATGGAAAAGTCTGGCAAAACTCGGCTAATGCCCTAACCACTGAAGCTCAGCAGGACAGAAACTGCAGGAGGCCCTCTCCAACACAGGATGGCAGTTAAAAGCAATTTCCACAGCCCTATTACAGTATGGAAGGACCAACCCATTTGACAATACCCTCCACTGTAGGAAAATTAAATTTTCCTGCTTCGATGCAGAAAATTAGCAAGAGCATCTGCTTGCACTTCCAACAAATCCTTATACAAAGTATGATGGACATTTAGGTTTAAAGGTCTGCTTCGATGGCTTTCATAAAGGACATAGGAATGGTTGGAGACCATTGTCACATTGTGTTCTTCCTCCGCTCAAGTCATGAGTTCCTTCTCCAGGGTGCTTGAAGGGTGGCAATAAATCAGAGTTGGAAGGGGCCCTGAGGATCATCTTGTCCAATATGCCGCTTTCCCATGCATCGAACCTGCAACCTTGGCATTATCAGCACCACGCTCTAACCAACTGAGCTATCCAGTGAGAGGGCTTTTTCAGTTGTGTCCCATCCTCCCCACTCCGCCCCCAAGTGTATGGAATACTTTCTCCAGTGAGGACTGCTTCGCAGAGACACACGGACATCTTTTTGGCACCAGGTTAAGACTTCCCTTTTCTTCGCAAGCATTTGGTGGAATGTGACCCAGCTCTGTGAAGGCTTTGTTAGTGTTGCTGCATTTTGGAGTTTTTCAGTTGGTTTCTGTGGAGGCAGCTGGGGTTATATGATTTGTGTGTTGCATTGATGGTCGTTTTTAATTCTGTATGCTTTGAAAATTGCTAAATGTATAGTGTTGGGCAGCTAACAAAACATAACCTGCAGCTTAATAGTCTCCTGTGTAGGGTGTAGCTCCCATCTATTCAAGCAACCATTTTAAATGAACAGGATTTGTCTGTTTCAGCAACAAAGCCAAGTTACTGAACAAGATGCCTATTGATGGTGTTCACATATAAAACCTCCTATGCAGGATGAAAAAAGGTGAAGCAGCACCTTCCTCAGTACAAGCCCGTTCATATCCTAAGATCTTCCTGGCACCCCAATGCTAGGAGATGTCCGTTATGTGGTGATGAGGGAAAAGACCATATCTGTGGTGGCCCCCCATTTGTCCTTTCTCCCCTTAGAAATATTAGTCCCAAATATACTTCTATAATTCCAAAACCACATAAAGAACTTTATGTCTAGGGATTTGGAGGATGTAGGAGTATTTATTGCTGTCCGTTTTGCATATTTGAGGTTTTTTAGTTTTAATTGTGTTTTTTGGCCACTCTCATTGTTAAATTGATAGTTTTCATTTTCAAGTTATACCTGTAATTTGTGTATTATAGCAACTACCTTCTGAGGTCTATTACGAGAAGCAGGCTGTAAGTATATCTAATGTATGATGGCACCTCTAGCAAAAACATAGACATATCCTCAAAAACCCAAGGTCTTCATCAGAGACTATGTCTATTCAACCCAACAGAAATAAATCAGAAGCATTTTCTAAATCTGTTTTATGACACAGATTAGTATTTCCCCACACAATCAGCTGCTAGTGGTTTTAGTAACCTTTGCCTTCCATGGCTTGTCACTATTTTACAAAGACATGCACTTAAAAACAAAACACTCTGCTTGCCAAAGAAGAAAGAAATGCCCTACTGCCCATTTTATTTCCGAGGAACCATAAAGCAAGGTTTGGGGAGGGCGTTTCCAGCCAACCTGTTATTTGTGGCAAGTCGCTTTGGTCATGATTTCTTTTGTGGGAAAGTGACATACAAATAAAACAAATGACTGGTGTAAATTAGCTTGTCTCTGACGCAGTTCATGTTCTCTTAAAAACAGCATTGCACTTAAAAACTCACCTGGTATAACCACAGGCATATGGAATTGAACTCTGTCCCCCCTCTCAGCAGACAGTAAGCAGGCTTTGAGGAAGGAAGTGTCCTCCTTTTGCCCAGTACAAAAATGCACTCTGCTTCTGCAGGAGGGAGTGTTCTGTCCTTCTTCTAGCAGCTGACAGCAATTTTTCTTTCTTTTAGGATTGCAGCTTTTGAGAGGTTATTTGCAAGGCTGTCTTATGTGATCCAGTAACAAACAAGGCAAGAAAATACTACTCCCTCTCCATCAGTAAGATTCCCACCCAATCACTTGCTCATATTCACTTGCTGTGCTACTCCTGAACTACAAGCATTCAAAGGCATTTTTAAAGACTCCAGAGTATTTGATTGATTGCAAATAAAGAACATATTAAATCATGAAACTGCATTTTCAAACAATCATAAAAAAACTTTCATCTCCAAACTTATACTACTAAGGTGAGATAAGTAAATAGCCATTTCTTGGGGAACTGCTTTGTTTAAAGGACAGGTGTACTGTTTGGTTTTGTGATGTTATCAGGAAACAGACCATGATGAGTATTACTTTCCAAGAAGAGGGAGGGGGTGAACTTTGTAGGACTACCTTGCACATAATTTGCTGCACGAATGTTCAGAAATGTTGTTTTTCCAGCCTACCCTTTCTAATGGTGGGGCTTGTACTACCAGCAGCAGTTTATTATTTCTTTCACAGAGGCAGCCTAATAGGTTATGCTATCTCTGGGGGGACAGGTTTGCAGACTAGAGGAATTATTTAATCAATTATTTTTTTAAAGAGCCTTTCTCCAGTTTAGATTAGTGAATCAACTACCTAGACAAAGACTGCTTCAATGTCTTGGAAGGTGAATACCTTTTAATGTTCTCAAGTTGTTTAAATTAAAATTTTATCTCTTTTCTAGGTTGGTTTTTTTTAGCCCTTCTTAATAGTTGATTGCTTCTTGTATATTTCTATTTTTCCCCACTAGTTTTATTCTATTTTGAAATTATATAAGCCAATCTAGGAATCTGATCAAAAGATGAGGTATAAAACATTTAACAACAAAATTGGCCAGGAACAAAGTATTGCAGTTTGAATGCAGGGAACACAGTATTTCCTCAGCTAATATCTGATGCAAGAAAACCTTGTTTGAATCCATCCCAAGAGACTTGATTCCTTGGCAATGAGCCCCACAGTCCCCAAATTAAAACCTTAAAAATAAAACTTGTGTAGAAAGGATTAACACCCCCCCTTTCTATTCCCATCACCTATTTGGGTAAAATGATTGACCTTTTGCTACCCAACAAGCAACAGTTTTTTATGACTCAAGGAGGATTCAAATAGTAGAGACAAGCAACCTAAAACAACCATGCAATTCATGTGGTAAATGTCCTCTGTACCCCTGCTCATTTAAACATCTCTCTCTATGCATCAAGACAGCATTTGCTAAGCATTTTGATTATTAAATATATTTTTCATGAACTAGCCTAACACATTGTCTATTTTTTTCCATAAACTTAAATCTGCATAATATCTGAGTTTTCTTGCCACAAACACTAGAATTTTGGAACATAGTGCACGAACAGCCGTATCAACAGGTGATATAGGTGGTCTGCACGAACAGATCCATCAAGATCCATTCAGATCCATTCAGCGCTTTATCCTTGTATAACAAACCCTTGTTTATCCCAGGCAAGATAAGGATCAGCAAGAGCCTAGTCAGCTGCTATATGTACAGAGTTGGTGGACAGAAGTTGTGCAAACCAGTTTTAGAGAACAAAAGCACAACACACCTCTTTCTTTACAATCAAAATCACAGTTAATCAACTGGAAATAAAAGTCAGAAGTTAATAGCCAAGAACAACTTGCAGGAAAAATATTCAGGTGAAGTTTATCAGCTATACAATACCAAGTACCATAAGCTTGGAATAAAGCCCATATATTTTTGCCAGTGTCTATAGTGTGTTCCATTATGCAAAAGCAACACTCCAAATTCTCCTATATTTGCAACATTGTTTACCTCATCACCACCAGTACCTGCTAAAATCAGGTGAATTAAGAAGGTAAATTAAGACTTTTTCATAACTTAAAATTTGGCCGGAAAAGAAAAGCCCCTGGTCATGCTTAGTTCCACTCACTGCTGCAACAAGCTCTAGACATGCCAGTTTAACTAATAGCAACACAACACTATTACTACACAAGTTTAAAGAACAAGATTGCTTAAGAACCACACACTACACAAAGGTGACTTTTTTGTATTTTTATAAAATCTGCAAAGATACCACAAATTATGCATACTAAAAGCTAGATATGCACACATTTCATTCAAATAAATGAAAGTAAATATATTTCTTTTATATACAGTTTAATCCAAATTTACAATTGCATCATTTTCATGGAGGAGGTGGCATAGATAGAGCACAGGTTTGAGATGTATAACTTCAGCACACTGAAAAGATGCTATATAAAATGTGTATCATCAATTCCTAGTTCCTTTGCAAAACAAAGTAGTTCTAAAAGGCTAGTTTGTGTGTAGAAATTAATTACTGGGAAATCCTCTTATATTCATATACAAATATGCACATATTCATAATTGTTCTATTCAGATTCACAAGGCAATAATGACAGAAAATTGCAATGGATTTCAACCATATCTACCAGAGAAGTCCAATAAATCTAAAATGTTGGATCACTTAGGATATCTCCCAGTAATAAGGCATCAAACAGTGTTAGGCTTTATTTGTAGAAAGTTACCTGAAGACAGCTGAGTATCTCACTGTTTTGCTGTATGTAATGAAAATGCACCTATTCCTACCACTCCTTCCACTTCAGGGAAGGAGGTTTTCCATTTCCTTATTCTAAGCATTTTAATTTACAATAACTGAAATGAACAGGTAATTACAGGTTAAGTATCCCCTTAACTTCTACCTCCCAATACAAATAACTACTATTTGAATTAATCATTTACATTTAAGAAAAGTGATGACTTGGACAATTTAAGTTCAGTTGGTCGTAGCAAAGTATGAAATTTGCACTTTATTTAAACCCATTTTGACAACATTTTTTAGTATGTACTATATTTGTACTTTAAATAAAAACAGTGTCAAATTTGTACTTTAAATAAAAACAGTGTCAAATAACAAAATATAATTGTTTAAAAATAACCTCTCCTTGAAGTGCAAGTCACTTAGTAGAGCAATTAAACAGAAAACACAAGCATCTCTTCTAACTGAAGGGTGATTAGTGAGCCACATATTACTTTTATCCTTCTGCTTAAACTTAAAGATGTAACGTTTACTAAGCCATACCCCTTCCCCTCTGCAACCTACTTTTGCCTAAGTACAAGTATGAACCAGCATAAAATAAAACACCTTAAACCAAAAAGATTGATGCCTAACTCAAAATTTCATACTCAACGCAAAAGAGATCCTGAAATAAACTAAAAAGCAAAACAAAATCCAGCACCCAAGAAACGTGCACATTCCTATACAGCATGGAGTGTGCATGTACTGTAAAAAAAATTGCTGATAGTAATATATGCATTTATCAACTTATGTCATTTCTCCATTAAAAATGTCTTCTTTTTGGCTTCTATAAGTAGAAATAATGATGGAAAACTTGAATGAGAAAAGCTTTGTAAGTTACATGAGTATACCATAACTTCTTTAAGAAGTATGAGCTGAACCATAAGGCATCCCAAAGTATTTTTGCATATAATATTGGAATGCAGATCCTGTAAACAATAAGTCAGGGACAGCAACACGGAGACCAATATATTTTCCCTAGGATCTCTTTGATTATTCGCCAAACCCAGTACAACTGATCAAGGGCAAGTACTTGGAACTTAATTTTGTGAGAAACCAATGCGATCCTTCGTTTTCCTATACATTTGTTTTTAATCAAGCTTTAAAATAGCTCTCCCTGAAGATCCTTGAGCTAAAATACTGGCATTAGGAGTTGATCTCAAGGTTCAAGCTTAATGAAAGTCTACTGCTCAGGTATATCACTTCTTGATTTTGTGGCAGTACTGTTCTGGTGTATGCTGTTACTCAACTCCTGTACAGTATTTGTAGTGGGAAAGTTTATTGGGACCCACGCCTGAGGGGCAGCTGTAGAATTACCAGCAAGGATCTTGGAAGAATTGGATTGATGTCTATGATGATCACTTTCCTCACCAGTTGGATGTCGTTTTCTCCCAGATTCTTCACTAATGGGAGGCTGAAAGAAAGCATGGAAATATTATTATACCCTTGCAGTTATCAGACCTTATTATGATCTAGTTTTGAACCTCAAAGCCTGAGCATTTAATGGTTACTCCAAATGGCTGAAGTGCAGTGACATCATGCCAAAATATGAGAAATTGTTTCTTGAATAAATAAAGGGAATGTGGCCTGCATGAAAGGTATCAAATACAACTCAGCAACAACATTTTCTCTTTTAAGACCTGCTTTGCTCTAGTTGTCACTGTCAGGTATCCAAGATTATCTATACAGATGACATGTACAAAGTTTCATAATGCAGAAAGCAGAATAGAAAATGTGCAGCATGACTACAAACCGGTTTGGCATTTCAGACCATATTACATTTCAGAATGTCTTAAACTTACCCTCCAATCTTAACAGACATTTGTTGACTTTACATTAAATTTGGGGGTTGTGTCTCTTAAATCAGTCAGTAATGTTAATACACTAAATTAATTTGCTTGAGATAGCTTGAACACTTACATCTACTCTGAAGTCTTCCAATCTTTTAAAGTTACAGAGGTATTCTTGAAGCTTTGGATCAATAGGTGGCGTTTTAGACTGTGAATACTTTAGATAAGCCCAAAATTTTTCTAGTCCATAGAGTTGACCTAATGAGAGAACATGTTGGAGATATCTTAAAACTAATTAAGCATGAAGTCAAGCTATATTACACAAGACCATTATGAACGAGGTGTTACCAGATTCATAGTCTCTCTTTGTTTCTTCTTGGAAATCTTTGAAGATCTCCTGCCTGAACTTTTTTTCCAGCCCATAGCTGTAAAACCGGAACAAACACTCCAGACCGTATCTGTAGAACAGTGAATAAAGAATAAGAGCACAAAAATCTCTTGATGCTGTTTTACCATATTTATTGTTCTCCTTATAGCAAAAACAACAACAAAACATCACTTTAAGGATCAGCCATGGGAATCTGGGAAGCTTATCCAGCTATTCCAATTTTCATAAGCTAGTTCTCTCTCACACACACACACCCGCCCACCCCTACCCCTCAGTACAGGCAGCTACCTTGTTTCTTGTTGAGTATGCCATACCCTGAAAACAGAACAGCATATTTTCATGATGACTTTTACAGAAGGATTTAGATATGATGAAGTGGAGGTGGGGATTCTAGATGATAAACAACTGTCTTACACTAGTTAACTGTAGCTACATAGTGGAGAAACATCCCTGGATTTAATTTTAGACAGTGCCCAGGCCCTGGTGTGAGCTATTTTCATGTTGATCAGCACAATAGTGGTGAGTATATTGCTAACAAATATAACAAGACTTGTACATAACTCCACAAAAATTCCTAATCTTATGTTATTTAAAACAAAAAATGGAGACGGTGGAAGCACCTGCCTGTTGGGTTTTTCTGTCCTTTGCTTTGAATCAAAACTCTGGCAAAAATTTAGACACTGAAAGAAGAATCTTTCCATTTGTTTAGTGCACCCAAAGCTGCTATCCAATGAGGAAGACTGGACAGCCAAGGATTCCTAGCAAACAGTCTCTTAAATATCCATCTGATAATTTTTTACAGTCTGTTGTAAGCTCCATATTCAAGAGGAAACACTGCATGATGGAAAGAAATCTTAGTTTTCTATTCTGCAGCTGGAACCACTTTATTTTGCTATATTAATGCTTCAGAAGCACCAAAGGAATGCCATTAATATTGATACACAAGCTGGCACTTGGTTCCTGTACAGTATATATCTTTACAAGTCAAACAAAGCACTACCTGTAGTGTTCTTTTGCATCATCTAGAGCAAGTTGCTTGAATTCTTCATACATTTTCTTGTTAAAGTGGTCTCTGAGGAAAAAGGACCAGAAACGAAATAGTGTGTTCATTTCTTGAGACTGGCCGATTCCCAACCGTTTCCTTTCTGGAGACAAAAATAATAAGGTAGCAAAGATGAAAGATAATCTATTTAGCATTCTAATTCTACTTTCTTCAGAACAGGTGCTTTGTATGAATCTATGCCACAAAAGAGTAGCAACCAAAAAAAAATACACCTTACACTACAGCTTGAAAAAAAGTTAACGTTAAAGTCGCTTATGGCATTCATTTATTTCTGTCTCTGCCATGCTCCCGTGAGGTCAGGGATTCAAAACACAAACCTGATTTTTCTATAAAGATAACTTAGAGGCAATTTTTGGCCATGCTTCCTTTCCTGTGTAGACAGCCCTGAAAAGCTGCCATAAGGGCAAAAGGATGCAGAGGGATAATCAAAACTGCCTCCCCTTTTACTTCAGCAGGAGCACCCATTTGCAATTCAAGTCCCTCCAAAAATATGTAGTTATATAACATTGTTGATATCCTACAAGCTATAAGAACAAAGACAAAGCAAGAACATAAATGGTTATCGTACTTAGAACTAAAGACAAAAAGCTATTTCCCGTTACAGTTTATCGTATTTCATATTTTTTACCATTTAGGCATCTACGGCGATATTTGTGGTACACTTGCTGTGTAAAACCATTTTCTTTTAGAAGTTCATGAGAAGGATGCTGAAATTTAGGAAGCGAATTTGGAGTACAGCCGTAACTTCCAGATAGTGGAGCACCTTCCAATGGCGATGCATTTGAACTACTATAGAAAATAAAAGACAAGCTGCTTAAATTCTTCAGAACATTTTTGAATATAGGTAATTGTGCATTCTCTTTTAATGAATAATGTAGAACCAACTTTCCAACCCTGTCACCAATAGGCGATCCTCAAAGTTAAAGTCAAATCGAACATTCCGAATGCCTCCAGGGTCTATACTAATTTCAATATGAAGGTGGCAAGACTACATTTAAATGTATAGCAGGAAGCATGGTTAAATAAAAATATTTCTCTGATCATGGTAACTTTTTGCATGAAGGGAATTTTGGGCAGATGGAAACATAAAATATGCCATCTCTTGCCTGCATTTTGAAGTAGGAGATTCTTAGGGTGTATACCACACACTTCCCCCAAAATTTTTGAATCTGCTCTGATTTCACAAGGTTCAGGATGGAATATAATGCATGTACAATGAAAATTATTTATGTTTAGCAAACCCACCCAATAGATTTGGTTCTACACATACTTTTGAGCAAACCCTTTCTAGTGTGATGTCCTACCATACCTAACTCTTTATTCAGCTCTGCTTTTTCTGACAATTTGTTAGAACTCTGTAGGATTGCAAAGGCCCTTCAGTTCTGGCACAACAGATATGGAATTACCACAGAACACTCCTCTAGCTACCACTACAGAAAACAAGTCTAAATGACACAGTATTATCTACTATACATCCAAGGAAGGCTTCATAACTGCATTCAGGTATTACCTACTGCTTAGTCCTATGCCTGGAACTACATGACTGTTCCCTGCTGTGACTATGACAATGGTTGCATTTGGATAATTAAAAAATGAATCAGCCTCCTGCATCTTCATGTAACTCCTACCTTCATGAGCAGGAAAACAATCCAGAAAGCTGGTTTAAACCAGGGGTTTATATCCTAGCTTCCCAGTTCAGATGTAGCTACTTGGATTGCCTCCCCGTGCACTTAAAAAGAAGTAAAGCAGCTGCATGTGAATACAGGTGGTTTGTTTTTATCCCAAATGATTGTCCAAATGTAGCCATTCTATTGAGACAATGCCTATACTTAACTAGATAAAAATGTTTTCACATATACTGATGCCAGAGGCAATACAAATGTAAGCCAACAATGTGGCAAGTGCCTGTAAACTACCATTCATAAGCACAAGCTGTTTTGTGTAATAAGAATTTGTGTTCTGGAAGAGATTTCCATTACATTTATAAACATGGAATCCATTTCTATGAAACTCCTGACAATATATGCTTGCAGGTTATGTTCATCAACCGGCAACACCTGAACATATCTTGTAGTTAGGGGCTGTGTTTATTTTGAAGGATACCCACCATTTATAAATAACAATTTCCCCAACATAATAGGTGTGAGCACTTGCTCTTCCCCTCTACAGTTGCTGCTCATGTGTGCAAACCTTGCAGCTTTTAAGAGTATTTCATTCCTCTCATTATTCTCTTCCTCTTACTTACTTAGTTATATTGTGTAATTAAGCAATTTTCCAATGATCCTATGAACACAGAAGATTAAACTAAGTTATAATCTTAAAAAATATTGCTACCTTATAGAAGATGTTCTTGGCCTGTGATCCTTGGAATCCATTACCCAGCCAACATGACATTCTAATGGAGGGTTTGTACTATGCCGTGTTTTTCTTTTCCTCCGTGTCTATAATAAAATATAACATTATAATTTCCTGATGTGACTGGTGCCACTTTTCTGAAGAATCACAGCCTAATTAAAGTCAAGTTTCATAAAGTTTCACATTGTATATCATATGCATTGTGAGGTCATAAAGTTGAGCTTGACTACTCAACTGCCTAGCTTTAAACAAGAAGTTAACAGTGTGAATATTTCACAATGGATTTAGCAGTTTTGGTCAAATCCAAAATTATTTTTTCCTATACTACAATATTTGAGCAGCAGGAATTTTGAAAGTGTTACAAAGCCTGTGCTCTCTGGCAACAAGAAACAACAGTAAGTATCATGATCTGAAAGTTATGTAGAAAGAATTTAGCTACCTTAACATCAATGGATCTTGCTTCTTTAACCACAGGATAGAACCTTGGTGTTTTGTTAGGATCTTGTAGCCTAGGTGTACGAGGTGTTTTGGGTGTTCTGGTAGGATGGACTCTAGGAGATTCAGGGACAGCTGTTGGCAGTGAGCGAGCCATTGTTGTTGGAGGCATTTCTTGGATGCCAAACAATTTACAAGCCAGCTCTTCAGTTAAGTCTAAACAGAAAGACCAGCAGATTAACAGATGAACACTAGGCATCTTGCTTTCTGTTGCTCTTCGAGGCCTTTTACCTGGCTCTGTGTTTATCTGTTTCTTTAAATTCAATGTTATCTTCTTTTATTAACTTCTTAGTATAACAATATTTAATTAAGAGTCCCCCCTTTTTATTTGTAAGAAAAATTCATTGCATATACTCTCAGTATGTATAAAGTAAGTCCCTTGCAACCGAGCTGAACAGGAACCACTATAAGCACCTGGAACTCCATGTGAATAGTGAAGGACTCATGGAGTTCTCAATCAGGTTGCACCATATCAACTACCATCTTGATAACTTATAATTTTGCATCATTATGAATATATACCTTGTTGAGATCTTGGAGGACCCGGAGGAACTTCCTGATTTGGATCAATTGCATGCTCAGGCGTAAGATTGTCAAATTCTTCTTTACTGATGAGATTTAACTTCTTAAAGTTTTCAACTTCTTGCTGAAGTGGGGATAAAAGCTTCTGTAACAATGTATCATAAATTATAGGATAATAGCTGAAACAAGCCATATCAACATGAACTATTTGTTAAACAATCACATATTATTTACTAATATTTTAGTAATTATTCCAACTGGCAAGCAGGGTGCAATGAAACTGTGTCATGCTCATGAAGACAGTAAAACACTAAAATGGAAGAAAACCAGTCCTTCCAGGTTCATATCCCATGTCTGAAATAGGTGATCACCCTTATCAAACAAGTTGCCAAACAGAAAGATTTTGATAGCAAGAATGATTAAGAATGCTCTCAGCCAACTGTCCCATATGCAGGAAAAAAGAAAATTGTACCCTAATCTCTCACATCTCCAATTGTGTATAGCATTATATGCCAACGGTAGGCATGGGCACAGCTAAGGGGAGAAGCTGCCCCCCCCGGCAAGTAAATCAATAAAAATAATGGCGGTTCCGCCCCTGGTAACATGAAGCTTCTCCCCTCTAACATAAATCCTGGCTACACCAACGATGGTGGGCATTATCTTTGGATAAACAAAACCTGCTATGTTCCACACACTGAGTAATATCGCAAACCCACAATAATTTCACTTAAAAATCTAAGAACAAAATGCCTTGATCTCAAGATTCTGTGCCTAAAGCAGGAAAAGACCTGCTTTAAACACTGAACCTGAAAAAGATAGTAACAGAAAACCTAGACAGACCAGACAAATGACTTCTAAACCATTAGTTTCTCAATTTAAAAGTATCTTGTTCTTCTGCAAACATGTCACTTATTTTTTAAAATTGATCTAGCTCAAAAACTGACAATGAGTTCATTCATTTAAATTGAATTCCACTATTACCTACAGAAGTACAAAAAGACCAAAACTTTATTAGCATATGGATTTCTACTTAATATACCACTGTTGATAATCTGAGCCCACGACATATGTATTTGATTCAATAAACATTTAATACCTATTTATTAACCATTCATTAACATAATTACCTTCAAAGCAATGCAGTCATTTTCACTCTGTTCTGTCCACAAATCTTGTTCATAGTAGTATAAGCCATCATTAATAACTTTGGCAAGTTCTGATGTAATTTTTGCTCGTGAGACATGGTTGCCAGTGCGATCTCCTCCAGGATGTTTTCTCATATATGGGGGTGTTTGTGTTACAATCAAAATCTTATTTAAATCCTGGTCATCAATTTCATAATCTGAATCACTATCTGACCACTCAGTGAATGTATTTTTTCGGCCTTCTATTTGTTCCATCTCTTCATCAAACAAAAAATCAAGTTCTTCCTGTTCTTGTTCCTCTAAAGGCAGTGGCTGCTGCTGTCCTGACATCTCCTCAATTACAGGCACAGATTCCTGGAAAAGGCAAAAGTGTTTCACACTTTCAGTGAATCAAAGCTAGTTTATCACTTCTTGAAATAATATTGGGAAAATATCTAACTGGAAATAAAATGAACAGAGGAATTAACTGCAGGAATAGCAGTTTCAGCATCCCAAGTCATACAGAATGGAACAGAAGGATTAACAAATTATCATTTACACTTCTTAAAACCACACCTTTTTTCTTAGGCTTACAACTCAATTCAAAAAATAGTTCTATAGTGTAACAGAGTTCTAACACTGGCCACAATTCAACAGAGAGCCAAACATGCTTAAGCCTCCTGATTTCAATACGCTGATTGTGGCTGGCATGTTTTGATTGTGGCTGGCATGCTTTACGTATTTTTCTTCTCTTTTCCCAAAACAAATTCAATAGCATGTCACCTATGGGCTGCTTTCCACAGATGTGGGGTATAATGCAAGCACATGTACAGTGGTACCTTGGGTTAAGAACTTAATTCGTTCCGGAGGTCTGTTCTTAACCTGAAACTGTTCTTAACATGAGGTACTACTTTATCTAATGGGGCCTCCTGCTGCCGCCATGCCACCGTCGCACGATTTCTGTTCTCATCCTGAAGCAAAGTTTTTAACCTGAGGTACTATTTCTGGGTTAGCAGAGTCTGTAACCTGAAGCGTATGTAACCCGAGGTACCACTGTACCAGTGATGGATCCATGTAGCTTTAAATACCTCCCTCCTAAGAAAAACACAACAGCAAGGTAAAGACCAGTTTAGTGCCAGGAGCAACTGTGCAAAACTTGTCAACCCTTCCCTGCCTGAAAGTGCTGCTCTTGTTCCCATTACTTTAGCAATGCGGAAATAAGGGAAAGGACACTAGCCCCTGCTGCAGTGAGTGAACCATAGGCCATTGGAAAGTAAACCCATTTCAATTCAAGTAAAAGAATCACTAAAGAGTATCAACATGGGCACAGATGTTGATATACAAGTGCCTATATACAGCTCAGCATGTAATTGTGGCATTGTCAAGCTGATCTCCCTCCTCTACCTTTCCCCCCTTCCATATGCATCTTGCCTATTCACATTTAAGCTCAAGGACAAAGCTTATGTCTATTTTTTAAAAAAGAAAATACTGTGAGGCACTTTGGAAAACAGTATGTAAAGGTGAATAAAATGAATAATTAACAGACAGAGACAATCTGTGCTTGAGACCAAAATCACTAAAAGAATACAGTATATTTGCTAAAGTTATGATGGCCTGAAGGCTGTACTTCGACATGTGTCTAGGTCAGGCACCCCCAACCTGTGGCCCTCCAGATGTTTTGGCCTACAACTCCCATGATCCCTAGCTAACAGGACCAGTGGTCAGGGATGATGGAAATTGTAGTCCAAAACATCTGGAGGGCCGAAGGTTGGGGCTGCCTGGTCTAGGTCATGGTACCTTACATCCCATGTCTCAATCCACATTTTTCGGAAGGAATTGAAGCCATGGTACCACTGTAATCTCATTTTATCACCAATTCTAAATTCATTTCAATGTGCCTTATTTATATAGCATTCCAGGTACAGAACTATCCTGAAATACTTTTTACAGTATCTGGAAGACACGTTACTTAGAACATCTTACAATACCTTTGGCTTTGCCGGGGATGGACGATGTCTTTTTTTAACTTCTATCCAAGGTTCAGAGTCCAGATCTGGCAAGCTTGTAGATAATCCTTTAGACATTGTTTGAAGGTTACTTGTTTCAGTGCTTTTCTTAGTAGTTAGACTTCCCATTCTTGGAGAACTTGGTGCAGATTCTAAGATTGAAAATTATTTCTGTATTTAGAACAGATCAGGCTATTGTTTACCATTGTTTGACTTACTATTTTTCTTTTGTGAAGTTGACCTACTTTTCCATTCATGTCCTTATTGATATGTGTTTTAAGACAACTAAGTCTACAGAATATTTTAAAATGTAAGGTGTAGCTGACAAGTGTAGAACTGGAGCTTTGAATCATTCCCTGATCTACTGTCATGTTCCCCTTCTGTTTAGTTGGTAGGACACTAATAAGAAAAATGAAAGAGTTGATTCCTCCTCTGACTCAGATGTCAAGGCCAACAAAACTAATATCACTGACCAGAGAGGAAATCATTCCCAGTTTGGGGAGATAACTACAACCATTAATTGAACTACATGGCAAGAGAAGGTCTACTAGGTGGCAGGCAACTTGAAAAACAGGTAGAAAGAGTGGAAACAAAGAGCAGCAACAAACAAGTGTCTTGGTAGTTATCCGGGGAGACAAAGCAGTCCAGGCCCTGGGATATCCCAGCAGCTGGTGCTGGAAAGGAAATCTCATGAAGGATCTATTCTAGTGCAGTTATTGCCACCTTAGCCAATCTACCTGCATATTCAAGTGTCATCAAAAGGAAGGCAACTGCTATAGAAGTCAGGCTGTTCATTGTCCAAGATAGGAAATATGTTTTCACCTAAAGAACCCTCAACTTAGTGCTCCCTTGGATTAAGATCAAACTTCAAGCAGTACAGTGGGACAGTAGAATGGGGGTGGCCTACTGCACAAGAAAGGAAGTTCTCTGCATGTCCTCAGCCTACAGAAGTTCACATGTTTTTCAGAGTTAGGTGGAAAAAGAAATAAAAATAGCTTACCAGTATGTGAACCAAAAACTTTGCCTGGTATAAATTCTGGACAGTTAATAAGCTGAGAAAAGTCTGTTTGTGGAGGTCTGCGTGGAGAGGGTCCTGGAATTGGCCATTTCTCTGGTTCTACTCTTTTCCTCATCTTCTGATCCACTATTTCTACTTCTGTACTGTCCTTTAAAGCCTAGATGACACAAATACATAAATACAAATAAACTGTATTGTTGTATAACAATTTTTTTTGTTTCAAATGGCTGTTTCATATATATACCTTTTCTACAGAGAAAACATACTTAGCTTATCAATAGAATTCACATTTCATCATGAAGCCAACAAAGCCTTTCTGATTATCTAATTTATCTTTGTATCAAAGGGATATCCAAGAGCAGAGATTGCTTGTTTCCTAAATCTTGCAAGAGTCTGAGAGATCATACACTTCCATTTAGAAACAGAAAGTCCACCCCAAAAGTGCTACTACATCTTGACTTATTTTTATAGTTCCAATGGGTATGTTCTGACCTATTTCTTTCAAAATGAATTTTATAATTGTTTCAATTATTCCTGACAATGTAGGATTGATACCAAGAAGGACCAATGTACCTCTTCTTGCTGGTAAGGAGCCAATAACGTATTCTGCTTTACTAAGATGTATTACTGCTTGTTTGTGTTTTTTTAAAGGAGAGCGTATTTTTCACCCTTCTGCGGAAAAGTAATTTAGAATTCTCACATTTGTTTTCTTAAAGTTCTACATTTAACAGCCCTCAATGGCAAGTGAAATAACCAAAATATGCTGAAATTCATTTTATATTGTTCAGCTTGCATATTAGACATGTGTTGCTTTGGTATTTTTGGATTTCAAACGTACTATTTTATAAAAACTGGATTTTGAAGCATTAAGTAGCTTTAGGTTAGACAAAAAAATTGAACCAAGCTTTGTTGAAGTTTCTAATTCAGGTTTCCAAAAAAGACCCCCCCAAAAAAAAAAAATTATATTACAGTAGGGACTAAAAGCTGAAATTGGCTTACCTCTAATATTAGACTAACATTTGTAGTAAGAGCCTGCACACGATGGAAACTGGCAATCAAAGAAATAGGCAAGAATCCTTGCTGGTCCATCTTTCTCCTCAAGAAGAAGTCTCTTTCCAAGTTTTCTACACTGAAATAATACTCACTAAATAAAGAAGAATGTTTGGTTAGCCCACTATGTTCTTCTAAACTACCATCACCCTTTATCAAAGCTGGCTTACTTATCTCTTTAGAGTAAATATTTGTTTTCTCACTTTACTAACTTTTTGAAGATATTGTCCTATACCACTGTGAGTATTAAATAATAATAAAATAACTTATCAAAATAAAGTACCATTGCTTCACTTACCATGACCAGTAAAAGCAGTCATAGGAATGGTTTATGCTAGCCTGAGTGAAGACAGACTGTTAGCTCCTTCCCCAGCTTTGCTGAGTAAACTTGTTAGTTTCACTGCTGTCTGCTAAAGGCCTAAAGAGGAAAGCAAAGAGGGTTGCTTCTGTGGGGAGAAACAGCGGAAAAGGAGCGAAGAGGGAATCTCAGGAAGAAGATAGCAAAAACTGAGTGCTTTGACTGAGGACTGAGAGATGCTTCAGGACAGGAGAGTATGAAGCCTGCTATGCATTGGGCCCACTGAAGCTTGGTTACTTTTCAAGCCCCAACTAGAAAGAAGTACAGTGGACGCTCGAGTTGCGAACGTGATCTATGCGGGAGGCACGTTCGCAACCCACAGCACCGCGTCTGCGCACACATGGGTCGGCGTTTCTGTGCATGCGCAAAGCGCAAACCCAGAAGTAACCCATTCTAGTACTTCCAGGTGTGGTGTGGTGCGCAACCCGAAAACGCGCAACCTGAAGTGTCTGTAACCTGAGGTATGACTGCACCTTTCACAGTAAGTAGCCAATAGTACGTTCACAGTTGGGATGAAAAAACAACCAACAAAACTTGATTTGCCAAAGTGAAACTATATCTTGGGGGAAAGACAATGGGCTCGTGTTACAGATAGAAAACTTGTTGCCAGAATCTCTGGTCAAGAACAGCTTTTGCAGACACACATGTATTCTAAATTGTCTTGTATGGGTTACAGAGAGGGGACCCTCTCTGGTAGCTAATTTGGAAGTTGAAAAACATACACACTTCTCCATCTACTTTAGCAAGAGCTACCAAGAGGGACTCTTCTGATAAATCCTCAAGCTGGCTTGTGCCATCCTTTGAAAACATCTGCAGAGTTGAGAACTGCCTGTGAGATGAGGAGAAGGAATGTATTAGGGCAATTCCTCTGAGGAATGCTTCGTTTCAGAAGCCTGTTTTGACTGTGGCAAAATCAGATGAAATGCACAGCTTTGGGAAGTTATTATTTGCTTCATCCATCAAAGGAAGAACTTCTCCCTGCCTGGGCAATTTTGGCTTAGAGGAGCAGGGTCTATTTTGGGCTTCAGAAATGCCCTCCATTTCAGTTTGTCAGTCTTCAATAATTAGATGGCTATTGGGCTTCCATGTAGGACAAATTCCCACCTGCTCCACACCTTTGTTTTTGCGATCAGGTCTGACAAACCAGCGTCATTCATGTTTTCTGGTCACTTTTTGCTTCTGAGTTCACCCTAGAATGTTCTGTTATGAAACTAGAAGCAAAGGAAGCCTTATAATTTCAAAATCTGGTAGGACTCTAGATCAAAGCAGTCTACATCAAACCTAGATTTGGCAGCATCTTAATCACAGGTTTGACAGACTTGGGTTGTTTTTCTTTCTCCATGTGCAGAGCATGTTCGATTTTTGTCTTTGCAGGAGTTCTCAGGAAGAGCGACAAGAGTAGAGAAAACAAGAAAGGCAGGTGGATGGAGGCAGGTTTCTTCCATAAGACAAAGATAAGAAAAAGAAAAGGTGCTGAAAAATTAACAGGTTAGAAAGAAGAGCCAGCTAAAGTGAAAAAAGGGCATAGAAGAGATTTTCCTTCTCAGGAAAACCAGGATATGAACAGGAGTCTACTCAGCAGAACCAAACTATTAACTGTTTTCTGTCTTCAATCAGGCAGTAGAATGCTTTTTCACCACAACTAAGAACAGCTATTGTATAGAAATACAGAACAGGTGTAATATACAATTAGAGTACACACACCTACTAAGATAAGCATTATCATATGACTAGAATGTATAATTATTTGCAACAAAACAAACTGCACAGTTGGGTACACATGCTGATCTTATCCCTGTTTTCAATACAGTGCAGAAGTAAATGCCCAAGTTAAAAAAATAGTCATTTTATTTTCTCTCTACCTTGCATCAATAATGTGTAACTTCAGTATTTGAGAATAAGACTATCAATAGCTTTCAATGGCTACACTCTGCTTCCACGGTTGGAGACCATGGAGGCAGTTTGCTTCAGAACACTAGTGGCTGGAAATGGGAGGGAGGGAGAGTGCTCTTTTGCTTGGGTCCTGCTTGTGTGTTTCTCACAAGCACCTGATGGGGCACTGTGAAAACAGGATGCTGGATTAGATGGGACCAATGGCTTGATCCAGAAGGCTCTTATAAGCGTACAGTAGTAGCCACTATTATAGTCATGCAATGGAGTTAAGTTTATTAGTGGCCCTTCCTTCAACTACCTCAAAGTAGCATTAGCTGGGGAAACTCAGCCAGATGGGCAGTGTATAAATAAATAATTAATAATAATGTTATTACTGTATTTTAAATTTATATTATGTTCATAGAGTAATAGTAATAGTTGTAATGGCATTAGCATGGAAAGGGAAAAAAGTTTAAGTTACAAAATGCAATTCTTAGAATGATTAATTTATGCTATCATAAAACCACCATGGGATGCATATCCTATACGATAAAACACAAACATTAAAAGATGTGGATAAAAGAAGGGCATGAGCTTTGAAAAGATCAGGAAGATATGCATGTACTTCAGTAAGCTGGAAAGATACACAAGTAAAAAGAAACTGCCTAAAGATACTAGCATATTCTCTGCCTTAAAGCAGCATAAATTTTTCTACAAAATGACAATTTAAACTCCATCTGGGAAGTAAAAATTCTTGGTTTATATTCACTGTGGTCACCTAGAAAATGCTCTCAAAAGTGTTTGAATGAGCTTGTATGACACCCAAGATTCTTATCTCTGGGAAATATTGGAAAGTGTCCAAAATATGGAACACAGAAAGAAGGGGAGAATACATTTCCATAAGTGAGTTAATAATAAAGGCTCCGGAGATGCTCTCAAGAGCAAAGAGTGCATATGGTTCGAAAAGTGTCAAAATATACATATGGAGCCCCCAAGAAAATTAGCCCAAGACAGACTTATAGCTTATTGAAACCAACTACTGATTATCTGAAATAATATCCCTCAATCCCACTGAAGCCAGAAATATGCCACAACATTACATAGGTAGTATAACTTTACCAAACTACGAAAAAGGAAGAAGACATACCCTCAAGGTTCTTAGTTTAAGAAAGGCCTTTTCCTCCAAAACATGGAAGGCAACAAATCAATATTGATGACAAAAATACATAATCATTTTAGCTCTGAATTCTACCCAACATTCAGAACTCTGATAAGGTAGAAACTCATTTTATCTGAATTCTATTTTCAGAATGGAACCAATTATATTAATTTTCAAAATGATTCCGATAAGGTTTCTCTTAGAACATAAGGAAGTGCAGTTTATGGCAACAAATGCAAATTATGGTTGTGTTTAAAAAACAACAACAACAATGTATGCACCTTATATTAATTTTCTCTCTTATAAGGTTATCCCGATTAAGAACAAATAGAACGCTTGGGGGAGGAGGGTTTCAAGGCTAGCTATTTAATTAAAACTATAATTAGCAATACTAGAAATTAAATTATGCATATTCTAACTTGTCTTAACACTTTATTTCTATATGGCTGCAGAATCTGTAAACACAGTCCAGAAATTCTAGTACTTAATAATTTAGAAAATAAAGACCTATTGCAACAAAAGGCTGGACAGACACCCAATTAGAAAATTGTAAGACCTTCCAAACTATTTGGAAGGTGAAAAAAGCCTCTAACATTCCAAGAACAGTAGCACATTCCATGATAAGGCTTGGAAATTTCCAAAATAATTAAGGAGACTTTGTGAATAATTTAACCACTACTGGGATATCTGACTAAATCCTACCATTAATAGCAGAACTTGAAGATATGACCAATATTTGGTTTAACAATGTGCTGAGCATCAGAGGGGGACATCATCATGTTCTACCTTAGAGGATCTGGATTCTGTACTGCAAGCTCAGAAATCTGACCACAAAGAAGAAGTGTCTGAGGGCAGTGGAAGCCAGCTGATTAATGTAACATGGAACTGTCAGGTTTCACAAGGCCCAGCAACAATAACTGGGAAAAATTGAAACTGGCAGCCTTAAGCCAGAGTCTATCTGCCAATAAACCAAATTTATTTTTCTTTTTTTCATTTCAATTAACTGTAACAAAACAAGCAAGCAACAAGCCACATAAAATGCAAGAGCAACAAAAACCACCATTAAACTATGGCAAAACAGGGTGTGCAATATGCTAATTCATAAACCCTTCACTACAATCTGAAAATTCTGAACCACCCTGTGATCCTTGAATGAAGGGCAGTACAGAAATTTAATTAATAATAACAACAGCAATAATTTTCTCCAGGGATTTGGATAACCAGCCTTCCAAATGGCTTTTTACAACCCATTGAAATACAAGGGAATATTTCCATTTATAGCTATATATAATATGTTTTCTTCAATTCAAACACAATGGCAAAGCACCAATAAGTACTTTGGAAAGAAAAATTAAGAATGGCAAAATTACTTCCAAGCCAACATAATTACAAAGTTTTCATATGTACACAGTTTTACTATACCAAAACACAAGCATACCTAAGTTACAATGTCAACAAAATGCCACAGACAGAATGGAGTAAGGATGTATATACATGGATTGCATGTGGTTTATAACACCAAAAAACTCAAGACCTGTTCTTATTAAAAGTTCACAGTGAAATATTTGTAGCATTTCCAACCTATGCCACAGGTTTATTTGAAACCACTGGCTTATTAAATGTAGTCTTGTACAGGCACAAAGTTTAACATCTTGCTTCCCCAACCACCTGCACCATAAACACAGAGCAGTCTACTTACATTTGGCGTTTAATGTATTCTTTTAGTAGTGTTTCATCAACAGAATACACCTGCATTCCTGTTCCATCATCATAGTAATACATCATACTAGTGTTAAGATCTGGCTGAAATGGCTGGTCAGTTCTCTCATTATATTGTTCCCGATAGCCATATGAATAGTCATGGTTCACTTCAGGAAGGAGGAAAATTGAATTATTACAAATTATGAGTCTAAGTATGTGAAAATATAAAGCCTCGACCTAGTCAATGTTTAGAATTATTTGAGAGAGTCAACATTTTATTTTATTTATTTCATAAAATTTACATATCACCTGATTGTAGAAAAAACTTCAAAGCAGTTTACAATATATATACAGGAGTCATGGGCTAGAAATATACTTTTACTTTCAGAAAACACATGGCAAAGTTTCTCACTAACATTATAATCATGGAATAAGAGGACTCTCTCAGGAAGCAATAACTGCTTAATGACAGGATAACAGGGAATAGAAGGACAATTTTCACAATGGAAGGACATAAATGGCAATTAACTAATTCCTATGGGAAGAGACACTATTTGAACTGTCAATATAATTTTTTCATAATAATTTCTATTTTCATACTTCGAGGGTTTCCTCTTCCACGTCCTCTTCCTCTTCCTCTGCCCCTTCCTCTTCCTCTGTAAAACCCTCGAATACTGCCACCTTCACTTCTCACACTAGAGACTTCATCATGATCATCTCGTTTTTCTCTATCCCGTCGCCAGCCTTTTAGAAATAGGAGAAGAAATGTAGATTCCTAAAGTTACAGAAGTGAGGTTTTAACAAGAAGTAGTTGTCAATTAAATGCAAACACATTCAATAAAATTTAGATGACATACTAGTTCTTGTCTCATTGCGTCTGTTGTTGTGTGGCACAAGCTTGCCTGTTTCTGGCTGAGATCTTGAACTGTTCCGAGATCCTGGTCTATCTTGGCCTTCTGGCTTCATATCATCTAAATGAAGTGGCACCCATTTGTGCTTGTTACCTTCAAGTGTAAAATATAGAACTAGAATGCTGTTAAGAATACCCATTAACCCTATAAAATATATTACATTTATTAAGTATTAGTTCCCACATTTTGAATAAATATGCACATATGAATTCATTCTAAGAATAACAGCAAATGTCACAAAGTAACTTTCTGAAAGTTACTTCATGAAAATTTCATGAAAATATGTTCCGAACATACAAGAAATAGCTTCTCATCCTATGCACAGTCCAAACTCAAATTTCAAACACTTGCAAGTTATTAGATGAGGGGGAGCTGTGGAGGAAGGCATGCTAGCTCGGCCTCCTTTCATTTTTGGCACCTTCCATAAGATGAAAGGTAGGGAGCTGTTCTATCTGTGGGGACTCCTTGCATGTATGCAAACCCCAGAAAATCAGACTGCTGCAGGAAGAGTAAGATATCACTGGTGGGCCTCAGTAAGATCTTAAAAGGACACTCTTTTAAAGCAGTTCTTCAGAAATTTTATCCCACTGTGCCTTTTACCACGTTCATAGGTTCTGTGGGGATATCATTGAAAATACTATTCAGTTTAATGTGCTTTGGAGACAGTGAACAGTTTTATGTCATAGTAGTAATATTAATATTATAACTGCTCACTCTTTTGCACCTTTCTACCTTCCAACTCTTTTGAAACCTAACCTATGCTAATCCCAGATGAAGAATATCTGATTTCATACTTCTAGCCTATGTGAGTTTTTCCTGTAATATAAGCAGGATATTAGGTTGGTTGCCACCTCATTAAGTGACTTGTGGGGAAACAAGACACTGTCAGAGGATTAAGGAATTCCCTCTCATGACAAAACTGATGTGATGCACTCAAAGTGCTGAAGCAGCTCCTTGTTTCTGAATATGATTTTTGTGTTCTGCCTTAGATTAAAATTTTATCTAAGGATTCATCTGCATGCATTTGCAGTATGAGGTTACTGATCTTCACACAGAAAAAGCTAATGAAATTTCTTTATATATAAATTAATGCCCAAATTTAAAATTTTAGGAAAATGAAGATTTGCTAAATCCTAAAATATTAATACAGCAAGATTTGTGCAAGCACAATAGAACAAGCACTATTGAAACAGTCGTAAATTAGAGTTTCAACCTTTAAAAAACTGTCAATAAAATTAACAAGAATGTGAGAAATCAAGAGCACAAACACACATTACAGCTCCATTTTTTAAATTTAGTCATGATACCTCAGGTTATAGAAAACGTTATTAATATACTAGCCCAGACCAACCTTTTTTCTTTTGATTGTTGATCTGAGCCTCATCTTCACTAACGTTTTCGCCAGGAATATCCGGATTTATTTCCAGGTTTTCTTTGATTTTGCTATTATTCTTCCTTTCATTCTTCTCTTCTTTCTCTTTTTTGATTGGAGTTTTTTTATTCTGATTGCTTATATTTTTACACTGTAACACAAGAGGAAAAAATTTAGAGCTGAATCCTAACCCCATTCAAATATTTGCAGCCATCCCATCCTTGCTGCCAAATTTGAGCTCCATGATAAAAAAGCGAACCACTCTTTCCTACTGTCCTTTTATCAAGTGTTCAGCTGACATATGCAAAGGAACAGAATCACAGCAGAAACTGCCAGCAGAAACTCCCAGCCTCAACTTATATGTGTTGGCTATACTATCTGTACAGTCCCTATTCACACGTATTCAGAGCCAGCTATATGTATGAAGGCTCTGTACATGTTTCCAAGGAACCTGCAAAAGCAAGGTACGTGGCACAATTAACATGTGAGGGGGGGCTTGCTACCACAATTCCTCTATTGCCTTCACCAATCGCATCAGTGAGCGCAAGAACATATGGACAGACCCAAGAAGGGTGTTTTTTTTGCTAAGTGTTGTCAGTATTGTTGTATATTATTAACTTAATTCAATCTACCTCAGTTCATTGTTAAATTTGTTTATTGCTACAAAAAAGTACTAAAAACTGCCTTTTCATATATGTATATGTATAACTGAATAGTCATACCTTGGTTCTTGAATGTAATCCATTCTGGAAGTCCGTTCAACTCCCCAAACCGTTTGAAAACCAAGATGCAGCTTCCGATTGGCTGCAGGAGCTTCCTGCACTCAAGCAGAAGCCGCGTCAGATGTTCGGCTTCCGAAAAAGTTTGAAAACCAGAACACTTACTTCCAGGGTTTCGGCGTTCGGGAGCCAAAATGTACGAGTACCAAGGCATTCAAGGACCAAGGTATGTCTGTATTCCATTATTAGTAGAGTTAGATTTCCAGCTAATGTGACAACAGTTAAATCCATTATTATCACTATGGCTCCCTTTCTCTTCCCCACATGCTTCTACTAGCAGGCTCCTCTGCAATCCTTCCTTTTCTCTGTTTCCTTCTCTTTCTTTCTTTGGAGGCAACTTGCCGAAATAAGCAATAGCTGCTTCCTCAAAACCACTTTTGGTATCTACCTCAGCTGAGCAATGGTAGCTTTATCTGCAAAACACTTTCATGTAGGTGAGTTACAAAGAGACAGATCATTTGTTACTACGAACCACTCAGACAGAACTCTCTGAGTGGAGCAGCTTTCTTGCAGCAGTGATGGTGGTCCATGTTCTTTCTCCTTCAAACAGGGTTTCACATAACACTAATCCAAGTTGTGTGGTTTGTTTAAACCATGTGGCTGTTTAAACCTAAGTGCTCCCATTTCATTCCTTCGTTTGTTCAGATGAAGCAACAAACCACAAGCCTTGCATTAGTGTAACATTCAAACCAGTGCTTATGGTTTGTTTCTCACAAATAAACCATGATTGGGACTCTAGTTATAGCTTTGAAGAACATAGGTTGCAATGGGTTTTGCTGCCACAGACAGAAGATTGGGACTGATCCTTTTCAGCTTAAGTACCATATCATTCCACATTCAATCAGATTTCTAAATCATACTTCAGAAAAATCAGCTACAAGAGTCCTGTGGCATAGGGTAGAGAACCGTGAGCTATTTACAGAATGCTTTAGGAGAGGGAAAGGGGGCTGGCTGCCCAAAAATATTTTTCTGTAAATTGTCTAGCTGCCCTTGCTGATCTCCCAAACAGATACCTAGGTCATCTGTATGCAAAACAATTGTCATTAATTAACAGATCAGCCTTGTACAACTCAATTATGCTTTAAGAATGAACTGAACATTACGTGCATCAATTAGTTCTATCATACCTCACTGATATTGTGTTTTGCAAAGGTCACAATATGAAATTATTTTTATGTGGTACAGAAAAGAAAAGCCATCTAGAAATATGTAAATGTTATCATTGCAATTTAAACTTGTTAAGGAAATAAATTTGCCTTCATTGTAAACTAGTCTTACAAGCAATTAAACTAACAGTTAACCAGCTTGCTCACCTCCATCTCTTGTACCTTATAGCTGCTAGCTCCTCTGCCACCACATTGAACCTAAGCTTGTCTAGCATTCTGAAGCTGGGAAAATTACAATACTGTTATGAAAAGAGCATTATGATGATAGTGCAGAGACAGGAGAAAATTGGCTGGTAGACAGAATTGTGAGAAGAGAAGAGTGCAATATCGTTTGTTATTTCTATGAGGCAAGAGATACCTGCCACACAGAAGTGGCAAACTTCATTGTTGTTGTTACAAAGAAACGTTAGAAGTGTACTTACTTCAGAGTTGGCAATTTCACTTGGTGTTGGCCAGTTTGATGCATCACTGAAGTCATTTGCCTGCAATGGTAATGAACACATCTTACTGTCCAGAAACATTTGTTCAATAGCAAGCAAGCACCCCCATTTGACACTGGATTTATGCTACAGTTTTACAGAAATGAGATCACAAAACAAAAATTATTGATTCTTACATATCCTGACTCGCAAAATAGGACAGTGAAAAACCAAACTCAGCAACGTGGGTCAGCAATTCTGAATCCATACACCTTTTTAAAAAAATGTGCTCAGTCATTTTTATGAAGGCAGTCTTTTCAAATTTGATATTAATGTTATGAAATAATTTGCATAATAATTAACAGTCAATGGATGTGAATTACTTTAAGCTAAAATCAGCAAGTAAACATAGCTTTTCTGCTTATCCTCTATTTCCAATATAACTCTTAGTAAGGAAAACTTTTCCATCACTTTGGAAAATTACATACAACACTCAGACTAGCTATTTACTTCTCAAGATGCTCCTACAGTAACTTATCCCTTTTTCAGTTCGAAGGACAGACCATATTGTGAGATAACGGCTATCCTGAAAAAGGTATCAATAAATCTTTAATAAACTTTTTTGTTTTGCTTTAAAACAACTTTCAACAGTTTAATTTCTGGGTACTCCCACTTTCTAAAAAGCATATACAAATAGATTTTAAAAGCAACATTTGTATATGAGAAAAGAATTTCATGTAAGTCCACCAGCACTATCTTTCTTCCTGAACTTGAATAAGATGATAACTTAAAAGCTTTGCTTCAACAGTTCAGTAATAAGGGTGAAGCCTATGGTTCAGGTTTTATAGTCTTTTCCATATTAAAAAACCTATTCATATGAAGTATGTGGTATCAAAGAAATCCTTATGATAATTTAAATAAATATGCAAATACAGGATTATCAGTATATTACAATAAATGAATTTAATAATTATAAAAGTATTAATTACTAATTAATATAATAATTTAAATCTAAATTAATAGACTATAAAACTGATTTGGACTCCTAAAACATACCTTACTCGATTTCTTTACTTTCGATTTTCCAGCCTTTATGACTTTAGCAGAACTCTGCAATTCTAAAATGAATAAAAGAAAGATGTGATTCAAGTAATCTAGAAAGAGTAACAAAACCAAGTTCATCACATAATTTAAATACTATGATTAATTTCTGCTCTCAAATTATTTAAGTACAAGTTGAAACAAAGAAATTCCACAAAGTACAAATGATTTTTTAAATTAACTGGATAACGATCGAACTTGAAAAAATCATTTTTTCAGCTTGTCAAATTAGCTTAAGTGTTAATTCTAATTTGAATACTGCTATTAGCCTTGTAAAATGCTAAGATTACTCACATCAAATTACTCACATAAGTTAGAATCTTATGGCTGCAATCCTATCTATACTTACCAGAAACCGTACGTCCCATTGATATCCTATCAATGGGACTTCTAGATAGGAGCCTATATAAAACTTGATGACTGAAACTCACACGTAGACTATATTACAAAAATAAAGATGCATGGCGATCTCAGTTTATGATAGCTTTAAAAAGAGATTTTGTTAGAAAAAAATAGATTAAAATGTATTTTTATACTCCAGTTAGTGCTTTATGAGCTGAAACTGGCACAGTTCATATTTGTAGATTTCAGAACAAATATCCAATCTATGTCAGACAAATTCTTACTTTACCATTATGCTTATAGATATAACAACTATTTAAATATTTCAGTCTATGCCCCCACAGCTGTCACATGTGGAATACAAAATTCTGGAAAAATAAATACTCTTATAAACTTTGTATTAGCATACAGGGCAAATATTACTGACTAATACATGATTAATGCTTCAAGTCTTCTCTATATCATTCTGAACAGACATATGAGTGAAGATTCTAGAGCCAAAGTGAAAATAAAGGAACAAAACAGTCTAGTTTCAAGAAGTCAATCAAACATTAAGAATGTAAATAGTATACTATAAACAAAATCCAATTAAAACAAAAATCTATCTAGTGCTTAGCAGGCTAGCTAAATAATTAAAATTAATCTAATGTCAATTAATTGTTTGCATCTTTCTGGCGGTTATGAGGAAAAAACTGCTAGTCCTATCAAAAAGCATCAAGTATAGATGGAGGGGATGCTTTCCCTATACAATATATGTTTAACAACCTAGGGAGGAGTGCAAATGTACACGAGCCTAACAAGATTGTGACCCCGTGCTGTACACTGTAGGAATTTAAGATGGAAGAGATATATTGTACACAGTACTACTTTGTAATATATTCCTTTTTAATATGTAACACATTTTGAATGTGAGCTAGTAACTTATCCAAAAGAGAAATAATATGATCAAAACAACAACTGTGTGGTAGAGATTATGCTCATTGTATTGCAGAAGAATAGTACTGTACTATTGGGGTATCCAATGCGACAACCATGTGCACCATGGTGGCCTCAGGCAACCCCCAATCTGGAGACCAATGGGGAGTGTCATAAACACCACTCTAAGCATTTTGGAGAAAGGGTTGAGTAGCATAATATATTACTAACCACCACCACATTTAAAGCAAGAACTAGTCTGGCATATCATATCTGACAGCATCTTTTTTGAACATGGCTGCTTTAATATTCTATTCTCGCACTACAAGGTAGTGCCTGAGCAACTATCCATCTGTCTAGGCAAGCACGTAAAGCTGAATGTGCACAAGTTAAATGTGTGTAAATTGCAGTCTTACTGTGTAGAATCAGTTTGCATAGCATCACTTAATGAACTTATTACATGAAAGTTGAAGATATGCAAAACAAATTATCTATTTAACAAAATACTAATTAATGCTAATTAACCTTTTACTTTCCCTATTTTTTAAATGTAAAATACAAAAACTAGTTATTTATGGCAGAACTCTATTTTTATTTGTAAGGTATTTAAGCTAGAATATTCAACACATTTATTAGGGAGCAAGTACTTAAGAATTCAACTAAATTAATTCTTTTATCCAAGTTTTAAATTGTACTGTTATATCACTTTAATCTAGCTAAGTCCCAGAGCACTAATATAATACCTTCTATTATCTCAAAGAGTGCTGCAACTACTGCTGCTGAATTTGAATACCATTTCATGATAATTCCTGCTACACGGTGGCATACTGTGATTTGTGATCCACAAATTATATACAGTACAGCACATGCTAAAGTTTCTTGCAAGACCATCAAGCATGAACTACAAAGCAAAGCATGACTAATTACTACAGTGGTCATTCTCTAAAGACCTGTTAGCGCAAATGTATGTTTAAAAGCCTTGAATTTGCTTCCACCAGAATACTATCACAGGAACCCTAAACTATGAATAGTACCCTCAAGAAAAAAATGAAGGAAACTCTATACAGAACTCACGCTTTTCAGTTTTATTGTAGGTAATGCCAAGTGTTGACAAACATGCACAGTGACCAAAGAAAGAGTAGAGGCTATTTCATATGTTAACTCGTTAAGTTTTTGTTTGGAAGTACTGCAAACTTATTTAACAGCACCACTCATACGTATAAGTTCACAAATATGTAGAACTGCAGCATACAGTGGTACCTCGGGTTAAGTAACAGTACTTAATTCGTTCTGGGGGTCCGTTCTTAACCTGAAACTGTTCTTAACCTGAAGCACCACTTTAGCTAATGGAGCCTCCTGCTGCCGCCACCACACGATTTCTGTTCTCATCCTGAAGCAAAGTTCTTAACCTGAGGTACTATTTCTGGGTTAGTGGAGTCTGTAACCTGAAGCCTATGTAACCCCAGGTACCACTGTATATGCATACAACAGAGGTACATACACAACGATTTACATGCAAGCAGGAACAAACTATTCCCTGCACACAAGTGGCATCCAAACAGGATTCTGACACGAAGCAGACCAAGCATCAGGCATAAAGAAGGACAAAAACACAGAAAAGTTCTGCATGGGCATAGTGGGTCTACAACAGTTCCCCACCACCACCACCACCACCACGACGTCTATCAAGTGAGATCTCTTCTCAGTCGCGTCCCCCCCCCCCATAAGAAGTAGCCACTTTCGCTTCTAGGCACCCCTACCGCCGCCAACTGAGTTCTGGCTTTCCCAACCGCTTCGCTCTCACCGTCCACATCATAAAAGAACTCCAAGGCAGAAGAAGCCACACCTCTTCACGCTCATTTTCCTAATCTGACCATATATGCAACATGAGAGAGGGCAGGGAAGGCTGAAAAGAGCTCCCTGGCACCGGCTGGCTGGCTGGAGGCAAGCAAGCACACGCCTTTCTGCGAAGCCTGTGTCATTCGGGGTCGCCGCCGAAAGCGGGCGGGGGAGGTTGGAGAAAGAGAGAGAGAGGAAGAGAGTGGGGACGCTTTAAAGAAACTTGAGAAGGAGGCAGCAGCAGCACCACGCGGGGCTCTGGTCGTCCCCGCAGTAGGTCAAAACACAAGCTCCCTGTCCGCCCAGCCCTTTCCTTACCCGAGTCCTGCGGGGCGAGCTCGCTGCCGGCTGAGGCGCTGGAGGGGGATAAGCTGCCGCCGGAGACGGGGGGAGGCTTCCAGCGGGTCCAGGGGTTATCCTTGGGCGGGGGGGCCTCGACGGCGGGAGGCTGCTGCTGCCCCGGTTGGCACTTGTCGCCGTTGCTACTATCCTCTTCCTCGTCGTCGTCGCCGCCCTCTTGCTGCTGCTGCTGCAGCCCCTCGCCGGAGCCGCTTTCCCGGGGGGCTTCGGTCACTTGGCCGGAAGGAAACAGGAGCTGCTCCTGATGGTTCTCTTCGGGCAGCCGGGCCCCGCCGCCGCCGCCGCCGCCGCCACTCTTCTCCGCGCCGCGAAGTGCTGCCTGCGGGGCGGCCGCGGACATGCCGAGAGGGGTCCGCGCCCGCTGTCCTCCCGCGCGCTCCTCTGCCTCCGCTCCCCGCGGGGCTGCCGTAGGGCGGGAGGGGGAAGAAGAAAGAGAGCCTCTAAGCCGAGCTGCTTCGTGCGGGGGGCCTGGCCCGCCCCACGGGGGCTGCGGCTGGCGGGGAAGCAGCCCCCCCGCCCCAACAGCGGCCTCCGGGGGCGTCGCCGCTCATTCACCTCAGCGGGTGGTTCAACCGCCACCGCCCCGTGCCGGGGGGGGGGAGGGAGGGGGTTGTAGAGAAGAGAGACGCGCGAGAGGGCCGCGCACGAGAACGCGTCGCCGCCGCTGAGGGGCCGCCCGGGGTTGAGGGGCGGGAGAGGGGGGCAGGAGGAGGCGCCGGAGCCGAGGCACGGTTTTCGTGGGGCCTGCTTTGAGGTCCGGCAAGGAGCTCCGTCACAGCTGTCGCGCGTGTGTGCTTCCTCGCGCCGGGGGAGGCGGGGTGGGTGGGAAGAGGGGCGGGGACAGAGTCAGGGAAAGGAGTGAAGGGAGGGGGGTGAGAAGAAGGAGGCGGCGGCGGTGGCGACGAACGGGCGAAGCGCTCTGCAAAACGAGGGCGGAGCCTCTCCGAACCCCTTCGGCGCGTTGTGACATCACAACGGCCAACAGCGCGGAGGGAGGCCGCGTGCGTCTCTTCTCCGGGCTCGCCTACCCCCCCCCCGCCCTTTTCGCTCCCCTCACCTCCGCCTCGGCTAGCCCCGCCTCCGTCCCGCCCGGAACGAGGAAGCGAGAGGCGGCGGCGGAGATGGCTGCGGAGCGCGGCCGTCCTCAACGGAGGACCTAGGAAGGGGAAGCGGCGGCGGCGTTCAGGGGGACGCCACCGTTTCCCCTTCGAATTGGATGGTCCGAAGGAATGCCGCTTCTTGCGGAGCACGACAGACGCCAGAGTCAGTTGACAAGGGATCTGCGGGGCGCGAAAGCAGCTCACCTTCGGCCACACCAGCAATTCTTCAGGAGAAGCGGGGAAGGGTTATTTGGGGAGCTTTTTTATTTTTATTAAGAGACTTTGGACGGGCTGCCTTGACACTGTAGACTTAAAAACAACTACCTGGACAAAATAATTAAGCGTTGTTGCATAGATTATAGCTTACTGGCGAAAGATTTACATCCCTGCCCCGCTCCCGGCGGCTGCATGCTGTAGGAGGAAGCACTAACCTTTTGAAGTTTCCACCAGCACATGAGCGCACTCGGAAGGCGGCTGCTCCCCGCCCTCTTTCAATTTTGGCTTAATATACAATGGCTTTGAAGATCCAATAAGATTAAAATGTTCCAGAGCGATGCAGCGTTGGCTAAAACATCTTTCGAAATAAAACTCAGTTGTCCTGTTGGCTCCCCTGATACAGTACTTAGCTGGGATGGCCGGGTCCCTCCCAACTATATGATTCTTGTTTACCATGACATAGTAGAGAAACGACTAGATATTCTCTTGGAAAATTAATTCTGCAAATAACAAAAAGCGATTTGCACCTAAAAAGATGCTGTCATCTTCACTTGCAACATCTGTCTATAGCTTCTGTGGCTGTTTTGTGACATGCACATTTAACAAAGCACCAAAACAGTAAACTGTGGTGGTGTCATAACAACCCATGCATTCCAAATGTAGAATAATAATAGAACATATGAGAAGAACCCAAACCACAAATGAAAGTGGTATTTTTCAGTGGTTATGAGGCCATCAGGAGGGCATTTTGCTCCATCTTGCATTACTGGGTAGACACATTTAGGGGCATATAATGGGAGACAGCATATGTCTCTCCCACAATGCAAATTTCTGTATTAATATTACTGCTACCTACACTTTAGCTATGGAGTCAATAGCATAAATGTCCAACATCTTTTTTTTTGACCAATTGTATTGGATTAGTTTTAGTTTCTGATACCTAGGTATGCTAGATGCTTCTGTTCATTCTACTACATACCCAATGCTGCTTTGTCTACTTGTGGCTCATGTCAAGAAATGTGCTAAGAGGAAGGCATGCTTGGCAAATCCACACCGTGATCAACTCCTGCCGGGAAACCTATGTCCCCACTGTGGAAGGACGTGTGGTTCCAGAATTGGCCTCCACAGTCACTTACGGACTCATTGTTAAAACTGTGTTTATGGAAGACAATCTTACTCGGCTACGAGTGATCGCCAAAGAAGACGACTGTGGCTAATGCTGTCCATTGAAGGATATTACATGCCACTTTGATTATGGACAGTGTTTATCTGGATAAATCAGTTCTTAAATATAAGATCCTTCTTAAATAAGCTTTCTGAGTACAGGACATAAAGATCTAGGGCTCATTTTGGCTCAAGTTTCAGGAAATTGTGTTCTTTATATAGAATGATTTCCATTGTCATATTTTCCTAAACGATACAAGATTGAACGGAGAACATCTTGACAAGGTCATTCATTACATGCATCTAGGCTGCATAGCAAAGACAAATTGGGTGATGTTTCTGGTTGAGAACACCTTTATGCCGAAGCATACTCTAAATAGTGTATATTCCCTGGAAGTAGACAATAATTAGATACAGCAAATATGAAACTTCAAATAGTATATTTTATGTATGAGCATTGTGTTTTGTTTTTGTCACTATTGAGTAATTCAGGTTCTTGGGACAGTTGTCTTGGAAGAAGTCAACTATTTTCATATAGAACATTGCCATTTAAGATTACATAGAGCCCATGGATATGGCAATCCCAGTCGCACAGCCTACTAAAACTTGGCTACTCAATTCGGATACAGTACTTTCATTGGAGCCTAATGACTCAGCAACTGTCTACAAGAAGGCTCTTCACAATACAGACCAGCAGCATGAAAATGTTTTTGCAAGGTTTTATTGAAAAATATAAAATGCAGTTTAGAAAAGTACACAGGATTCTGAAACTTACTTTCATTTAACTATGATTTTCCTTTTTGATTAGAACACCATTAGTAAATTATTTTAAATGAAATGTGTTAGGCAAGAGTATTAGAGACATTTGAATATAGTAAGGCCACAAAACTTTGTTATCAAAGACTTTGTTACCAAGAATTTTGCCGGTCTTTGAAATACAGAATGCACTTTAAATGCAAGATTAATTAATTCTATAAAATACTGTTGAAAGCATATGATTATGACACACTAATTCACAACACATAAACAGTAGTCTTAGAATAGTGATGTTTAGACAAATTTGACTATTTATTTAGCAAAATTTATATACCACTTGGATTGTTGAAAAAGACCTCAAAGTGCTTTACAAGGAACCCACCATGTCCATTAACTTCAGTGTGGCTACACTGGGTAGCAGTAGCAATGAATACCACCCCTTAATCACTAAATTGAACACTCAAGCATGTTACTGCTCCTGCTACAGCAGATTTTGCGGTATAAAATTCTAGTAGATGCATAATATTGTGGCAGATTCCATATTAACATCCAGCTATTTCAAGCCAATCCGTTTTTGCCAATTCTGGTGTTCCAGAAACCTGGAACTGGAACATTCCAAAAGGAGACATAGGGACGATTCATGTGGGCCATAAATACTTAATTTGAAATGCTGTGCCAGTTACATAACCTCCAACATTTCTCCGATGAAAATAGGGCTATCCTAAGGAAAAATGAGACATTTCGGGATCAAATCAGAAACCGGGATGGCTTCTGTAAATCCGGGGCTATCCCTGAAAAATAGGGACACTTGGAGGGTCTGCAGTTATCCATAACTTATAATCAAAGGAGTGCGTTTTAATACTTTAATTCTCCAGGAAATTACTTTGAACAAGACTTCAGCAGTATCTGGAATCCACTTAAAGCTGCTGCTTCAGCGTAAAGTGCTGTTCACTACGATTAGGAAGTTCGGTCAAGTTTTTTTTTACTTAGGCTTTCACCTTAAGTTTTGGTACTTTTAATAAACTTCCTCTTCATCAGACTTTGCTCTTCAAAAATTATTCTAGTACAGTCTTATGCAGGTGTACTAAACACATCCAAATTCAATGGGACCTATTCCTAGATAAGTGGGCTGACTTCAACTTTAATTATTCAGCACAATCCAGTTGTACTTAGAGTTGTATCCAACTAAGTCACTACATGGGTTTAACAACTTCCACTCACACAACAGAACCCCAATCTCCTCTGAGCTTCCCCCCCCCCAACCCTCTAGCAGATTTGGGGTGGAGGGAAAGAGATTGTGTTATGTGAGCAGAAGTTATAACTTCATTGGATTCAGCCACAATAATATTTTATCAAATTCAACAGCACATACTAACTTCCATATAATATGAAAGAAAATACAATGGGTAAGATGAAGAGCTTCAGTGAGCCTAGATGCAACCACTGAATAATGGGGGAATTTATTTTCACCAAGTCCTGCTCCCTGAAACACAGCAGCCCCATTGAAAGCTGTTCTGGAGTGTTGGGGGACCTTCTGGAACTGTGTGGGAGGCAGCATGGGGAATGCTGGGATTGTAAGGATTGGATCCAAATGAAGATGGTCACTTTCATCCCATTAAAAATATTGAGAGTTAACTTAGTCTTGATTAACTTGTCCCATTGATTTCAATGGAACTAAAGAGGAATTAACTACAATATTGGGTTGGATCCAAATGAAGTTAATCCCTCTTTACTGCAACATGATGCAAAATAGTTTGTAAGAAAACCAACATTAAACATGCAACATATACAGAAGGATTCACACTTTATTTTCATTTCAGGTATAACAATTCAGTCAATTAACATTTTATGATTCCTCAACAGAAGTAAGCACCTCCTCCCTCCATTTTAAATTAAGAGCACACCTAGCATGCTGCTTTGAATGATTAAAGGTGGACAAATAGTTTTAAAGAAGCAATTATGAGGTGCAGGAAAGTAATGTGCAAACTTTGTTCTTCCAACTGAAGTTGAAATAGAGCCAGGGAACACTGAAGATTGTGGGGGTTTGTAGCTGCCTACTCCCCAGAGTCTGCATAGGCCATCTTAATAATTTTTATTATGAATAAACTTTTCAAGTTGAGCTCATTATTGAGAGTCTAGTTGGTCTCCCTGAAATAACTTTTGAATTCCTAGTCCTAGTCACAACCTGGGGTGTGAAACTTATGCTAAAATTTACATAAACCAAATTTAAGCAGCCTGTATTGGTCTCTCTTCAAAGGATGAGTGTACTCTCGAAATAACAATAGTCTTAAAAATCAGCCTATTCTTTAGACAGACATTACCTGTATTAAGAAATTGTGCTAAAATTGTCATTGGCATGACTGGTGCAAGTTTGAAATTGGTTGATTTCATTCTGATATAACGCCAAGTTCAATTTACCGTCCAGTTGGTGACTTAACTGAACTTATGTCTGACTTGTTCTCCACATGAAGTCAACATGAGGATCCATGTAAAAAAGAGCTCAGAACAAGTCTATATAGAGCGGCTCCAAAGGACAGAGCTATACAGCGTATTTCTGGAGAAAGCGTTCAAAGGCATCATATATAGCTTGTCTAAGAGAAAGAGAAGATTAACAACATTAATGAAGGTACACTAATAATTTACTTTTTTTTTTTTTGTCCAGATGCAGCACAGCGATCTAACAAAAGATTTTAGCACCTGCTTCTACTATACATTTTAGAAAAATGTCCATTTGTCTGTTTTCAGCATTCGGATACTTCTTGAGATATAGTTGCCAAATTTTAGGGTTCCTGAGTTGGGGTGGTGGCCTACATTGATGTTTGAATGCAGCATGCCAGTTTAAAATAAAAATGGTGGGGGGAAAACACAACTTTGCCATGACTATGCCCAGTTTTTTGCATATTTTCAGCCACCACTTGAAATACTGTTGCCTAACTTGGCATGAGGGCAGTTGGTGGGGGCAGCTGTCTTCAGCAATGTTTGGATGCTAGGTGACATTTTGATTCAATTTAGCAGAGCAATATAGGACTTCGGAAATTTTTTGGCATAGATTTGGCTGCCTCTCAATAAATCATCACCAAACCCAGCATGAGGGTTCCAGATCCGGGGGGCGGGGGGAGTGCAGCAGTCTTCATTGACATTTGAACAATGGACATAATTTTAATTCAAGTTGATGGACCAAACTTGACTTGGTGTGACTTCACCTAATTTTGAGTGTCATGAGTCAAAACTCACAGATTACACTATCCATTTATAAAACACACACACAAAAGTGTTTCTAAAAATTCCTGGGCAATGCTGGGCACTTCCTGCCAATTATAAACAAAGCCACAAATCTCAGAAATCCACAATTTAGGGGTAACAAATACAACAACTGAAATATAAAACAGAACTGAGTAGGAAATAAAGTTCATTTCAGATGTAATGCTGTCATTTAGCACTAAATAAATGAGAAGAGAACCTAGGTTTATACACCACCACTTCACTGTTGTAACTACCTGGTTCCTGTTTCAGACTACATCCAAGCTAGGTGAAACTCTATAGTTATTTTAAACTATGGTTTGTTAAAACAAGCCTGGCTCAAACTGAGGAGACGGGAGACCATAAGCCCAAGACTCAATTCAGCTTGTTCACATAGCACAAAACCATGACTTACTACTAGCTTTGAAGTGGACTAAATCTGTTGAATGCAGGCAACTTTTAGACTGCCACAAAAAAATATGTATACTTAGCACTTAAGAGATGCAGTAGTAGTAGAGTATAAAAGCTTTGTTTGATTTTCATTGCCTAATCAATGCCTCACCTGAACAATCCTTGTTTGAAGAGGTATGCACTAACATGACCTCCTTCCAAGTATCTGATTTCACATCCGGGCCATATTTCTTGAAGGCTACGTACACCAGTTCTTGGAATATAAGCATCCTCCTTGGCTTGAACTACTATGATTAGTGTTGGATCAACTGGAACTGAGAACAAGGAACAAAGCTCTTTAAAGCTAAATATGCTATCTTTAGTTCGGAAGACAATGTTACAGAAAGGTTAAGATTACAAGGTAATTGCATGGGAATCCACAATTCACAATCATGTCTTCAGTAAATGGCAACTATTTAATGCAGCCTTAGTTCTTTTTTACTGCTGAAGCAACACTGTCAGTAGCTTATGTTAGATTACACAAGAATGGGAAAGAACAGCAAAGGAAAATTAGTCCATATACAATAGGTTGTGACTTGATCCTGCTAAAGAACCACCTTATAGCCTAATATCCTGCTCTTGTATGTTAGCATCATCTTGTGATCTGCAGTGGTCTCATGTTGACCTTGTGGCCTCCTTCCCCGTGTCTTTTTGGTTCATAGACACATGGGGTAGTGGGGTATTGTCTATGGCCATGCCCTATCATTTCAACATGTTGCATGGTCTATGGCACAGTACTGCATTTTGTTTTTCTGCTGGGCTTTGTTGAGAATAATTGGCCCTGGTGCTCAATTTTTTCATTTCAATATTTTTTGGTCCTCGCCTTGCAGAACAAGGAGCCCTAGTCCCACTTGTATTTATGTCACTAGCCACTACTATACCTTCTCTGCTCACACAAAGCTTTGCATGTTGATAGGTATTGATCTAGCTGCTGTTCCACCAGGTCACCATAATTTAAAATGAGGCAACGGCTGTGTTCAACCCTATCTGCTTTTTGCCTTGCGCAGACCAGAGAATTATGCTGTTAGTGATCATGTGAGGCTTCAAATAACTCCACAGACTATGCAACTTACGATATAAGCTACATTTCTAGTCCTATGAGACAAATTAGACACCACTGGATATAAAGAAGAAGGGGGGGGATCAGGTTTAAACGCTTTATGTGCTCAGAGATTACTTAGAAATGCATAAATGAAAATTTGGAGAAAGAAAACATAAAAAACAGAAGTATTACTTAACAGGGTAGAAATAGGCAGAGGGCAGCAAAAAGAAGAATTTCAAAACTGTATTAAAATAACATGTACCTGAAAAATTAGCTACATGAGTACATTCGTCCATCACCCCTTTCATGAATCTTAAAGATTCTCTTTGTAAACTGTCCCTTTTTCCACTTATCAGATGCTTCTGATTACTGGTAAAATCCTTATTGCTACTGCTGCTGGTTGAAAACGTCTGGTTTATGCACTGCATTTTTGACGCCTCTTGCACTAACAGTCCTTCCGCTGAGGCACTTAGAGGAGTTCTGCTACTGCAGTGACCAGCTTCCGAAGATAGAGCTTTGCTTCTGGTATCCAGGTTCAGCATACCGGAATGCAGATCCAGATTGCTTAAACTGTCCACACTGCCAGGAGAATTTTTAACAAAGTCTTGTCCCATCTTGAATGAATCTGTCTAAACAAAAATATCTATTCAATTAAGACACTTTGAATATTAGGTAGATATCCTGTAAGGTATCAGTTACTCTGGTAACCCTAAAACATTTGCTCGGGGGGGGGGGGTTAGTATGTGGCAACTTCTATAATTTGCTCTCTTGAATGAGCTAGATGTTCCATTACTCTAATCCAGGGGTATCTAATGTAGTGGGTTCTGGATGCTGGTGGGACTCCCAATTGCCATGAACTTTACTTAGAAAACTAGTAAGTCAGGGATGATGGAAGCTGAAGTCCAGCAACATCTGGAGGGACGGTTGGTGACCGCTGCTCTAAAAGAATATGGCAGTGTTTATATTTTAACTCAAGACACTTCCCAAATATATGGTGACTACAACACCAAATATCTCTTATATTATATAAGATACAATTGACAGTGTTGAATCTTGAGAACAATTTAATTTCTAATGTGAGTCACTTAAACTATGTAAACATAGAAAAGACTAAAGTGACATATCCCAACCTTTGGCTTGTATGAAACTGCCTTATGAATGCACCCCTATGTTAACAACTTTTAATTTAACTGTATCTGGGGTGGGTGGGGTGGAATTTATTTTCAGAAATTTGAAATCTGTGCAAATGCAAGCACATCCACAAGCATCCTTAGAGAGAAAGGCAGAAATCTCAACATAGTGTCCTCTCCCCTATCATAAATGATTAAATCATCCTCATTCTATACTAGGCTTTCTCAAAGTATCTATTTCACAAAAGTTATATAACACTTGATTGTTTAAAAAAAAAAAAGCCCAAGCAGTTTACAACAATATAGGCTGTTGTGTGTATTCTGTTACCTAATGTTGAGTACTTGCAATGCATACAGTACCAACTCCACCAGAAAGAGTAAAGGAATATGCAAGATACGCAGTTCACAGTTCTGCTTAACATAGAATAAATGTTCCTAGAGAACAAGATGCTTTCCTCCTGATTTATAATTTTCTTACTAGGAGGAGGACATTTTAGTCCCAATATTTTAGAAGCTCATTACAAATAACTAGCATTGGAAACACCAAAAAACCCAAGTTTTCTATTCTCCATCATCTTCAGAAATTCCAGGCAATAGTTTTACCAGCAGTCACTTGATGTGGCAACAGCTTGGCATCTTCCATTAGTGGCCTCCTAGCACATCTAGTCATTGCTTTTTTGTTTCCTATGCAAAATATGAAACAGCTGGGAAAGACTGCGCAGGTGAGTAGGAGAATAAAGAACCCTTCTTCTGCCACTGCCACATTTCTCCAAGTCCTCCTATAATTATTTCCTAACTAAAAGGGATAGAGCCAGGAGTGCAAGGAGCATTGTCGAAGGGAGACTCCCCACTGGGGTAGAAATCATATATTGAACAGATGGAAAACTCTTAAGTTAGGCTGAAAGCAAAGAGGAAGGTTACCATAACTTCCGTCATAGAGCTTCAATATGCTGATGATGACGTAGTGTGTGCAAACTCAGAGGATGACCTCCAAACCACCCTAAATATCTTTGAAGCTTATGAAAAGCTTGGCCTATCGCTCAACATCCAAAAAACCCAAGTGCTGCACCAACAAGCACAGTGTAATGTTGGAAAATGTCGACTATTTTTCCTACCTGGGCAGTTATCTTTCCACAAGGGCAGACATTTATGCCGAAATCCAGCATCACCTGAGCTCTGTGAGTGCAGTTTTCTCTCAACTGAAGTGCAGAGTGTTTGAGGACCAGGACATTTGCAGGTAAACCAAAATGCTTGTTTACAGAGCTATTGTACTACCAATCTTACTGTACGCTTGTGAAACATGCACCACTTATAAACACTATCGCCAAATCCTCAAAAGAGTCTCTGAAAAATTTTACATATCACTTGGGAAGCGAACCAATGTCAGTGTACTGTAAGAAGCAAAGATTGCCAGTGTTGAAGCAATGATTCTTCAACATCAACTTCGTTGGACTGGTCATTTGTGCGGATGCCTGATTATAGTCTTCCAAAGCAACTACTCTATTCCGAACTTAAAAATGAAAAGCGTAATGTTGGTGGTTCACAAAAGACGTTTAAAGACTCTTTCAAGGCAAATCTAACAAAATGCAGTATAAACACTGAGAATTGGGAAACACTGGCCTGCAAGCGCTCCAATTGGAGAACAGCCTTTACCAAAGGTGTCATGGACTTTGAAGATACTCAGACTGAGGATGAAAGGAAGAAACAAGCGAAGAGGAAGGCACGTTTGTCAAACCCTCACAATGATCAACTCCCATCCAGAAACCCATGTACCCACTGTAAAAGGACGTGTGGATCCAAAATTGGCCTCCTAGAGTCACCTAGGGACACACCATTAATACTGAGTTCATGGAGGACAATCTTACTCGGCTATGAGTTATCTCCAAAGAAGAAGCAGCAGCCCTCCTCCACATTCTGCAACAGCGGTCTTAAAAACCCCCCAACATCTGGCCACTGTCAGGAGAACTAAACGGCCTCGGTCCTGTACAGTGGTACCTTGGTTTACAACCATAATCCATTCCGGAGGTCTGGTTGTAAACCAAAACAGGTTGTAACCCAAGGCATGCTTTCGCCAATGTGGCCTCCCCCCCAAAATTGGTTGTAATCCAAAAAAAGGGACACGCACTTCCGGGTTTGATGTGGTTGTAATCCAAAACAGTTGCAATCCAAAGCAGTTGCAAACCAAGGTACTACTGTATACCTGAAGGAGCGTCTCCACCCCCATTGTGCAGCCTGGACACTGAGGTCCAGCACCGAGGGCCTTCTGGCGGTTCCCTCATTGTGAGAAGTGAGGTTACAGGGAACCAGGAAGGGCCTTCTCGTTAGTGGAGCCTGCCCTGTGGAACGCCTTCCCAGCAAATGTCAAGGCAATAAGCAACTATCTTACTTTTAAAAGACATCTGAAGGCGGCCCTGTTTAGGGAAGTTTTTAATGTTTGATGCTTTACTGTGTTTTTAATATTCAGTTGGAAGCCGCCCAGAGTGGCTAGGGAAACCCAGCCAGATGGGTGGGGTATAAATAATAAAGGTAAAGGTACCCTGACCATTAGTTCCAGTCATGGATGACTCTGGGGTTGTGCACTCATCTCGATCTATAGGCCGAGGGAGCCGACGTTTGTCCGCAGACAGTGGTACCTATTTATCTACTTGCACTTTGATGTGCTTTCGAACTGCTAGGTGGGCAGGACTGAACAATGGGAGCTCACCCCGTCGCGGGGATTCAAACCACCAACCTTTCGATCGGCAAGCCCTAGGCTCAGTGGTTTAGACCACAGCGCCACAAGTGTCCCTAAATAATAAATTATTATTATTATTATTATTATTAAAGAGAAATGAGACAGGTGGCCCATTACATTTTCCTACTGAAAAGACAGCATCTGATATTCTATCTACGGATCCTTACGTTAATGTTTTTGATAACCTGATAACAAGAAATAATCCCTAGTTATAATTTCTAAGCATCTATGAACAGCTATGCTGTTTACTAAATTTTTGGTGAACATGTAACAAACATGGGAGCCATTTAGCAACCAACATACAAAATGTAAGAGGAAATACAGTATTTTTTTAACAAAAGCAATCCAAAAATTAAATTTTCTGGTTAAATGCTCTGGTTGGTTCTAGTCATACGATGAAAATGCTCCTTCCTAATTACATACTATAGTTTGACAAGCTCTCTCACAATCCACCATTCACCAGTGTAAAAATAATAAAGAGTAGAAGGGTAATGCATTTTAAAAAAAAAACAATGTCAATGCATCTTTTTACAAGAATATATGTATAACAAATCCTATAGTTTCATATCTAATGTTTTTGCTGAAATGCTTGAGCACTGTGACATGTTTTCAATGGTCAAACTGTGCAGCTAATATTTAGTATGAAAAATAAAATTATACCTACTCCACAATATTCAAGCATTTGAATGATCTCTTCTTCATAAACACTCTCTGAATAATACTGTTTCTCAAGCTGTCTCCAGTTCACTGCCTTGCTCAGTACACCCTGAAATTAAAGACATTATAAAGCAGTGACAAGGCATTATGAACTCTTATTCTAAAGACACCAACTATATACAAATAATTGTAATTTATATCAGTTTAGCAAAGTTTCCCCATGAGCTGTGAAAACATCTCTGGGCACATCTACAAACAAGGGCAAGGATCAAAGAACCATGGAAGCTTTAGGTTTGCATGTTTCACTCATTTTAAAAATGGAGTGTTTGCGGAGGTACTGAGAGATGGAATAACTATTTTTAAAAAGTTCCTCCTCAATTCAAAATTTGGTAACTCTACCCTAACCCCAAGAACACAAAGTATTTCTACTATGAAATATCCCAACAATAAATCAAACCTGATTAATATTAGGGCTTTGAAGCCTTTTGGTTTCCCACTTGTTGGCATTGTACACTGCAAATAGATTACCGTAGTAAAAACACCAGAGGCTGTAGACCAGGAGAGACAAGGAACTAGTGGCAACGGTTTAGGCCAGTTTGACACTGCTAATGATGCCATCTGTCAAATAGAAGACAATACAATATTTTTTTCAGATTACATACTGCTTGTCACCGAAGACAAATAGTGCCTGTGATTTGTATTGTATTAGTCACCTCAGTATTTTTCTTCCAAAATCCTTTAACGTAAATCTTTATCTGTTTTCTTTACACACACAATGCATTTACTGCAAATTGAAATAAATTATACAGCACAGTTGGTTTCATAATTCCTTAGGGAGCAGCAGACTTACTTTGTTTTCATAAGCACAAGTAAAATGAAATTACTACCTGAGAGAAATAGCTTTCACCCCCTCAACATATTTTAGAATACAAAAAAACCCTTCCCAGTTCTTTCCCCTTCCAGATTTTATTCACAACAAACTTAAATGGCATTTATATAAAAATATCATCTAAACTTCAATAAAAATCCTTCTTCCAAGGAATCCTCCTTCCCTCTTTAATACAAATCCTGAGGTCCTTTTTCCAAGGATCTCTGAGTAACGTAAGTAAGGTTCTCATTTAATCTTCACAACAGACTTGCTGAGATAGACTTGTCTAAGGTAAGTGATACGCCAACAATACTTCATATGTTTCATGGATTTGTACCTGGGATTTGTACCTGGACATAAACTTGAAATTTAATAAGAATTTGATCAAACTATATACAGTATTCATTCTAATGGAATATGAAAACGTAAGGCCATTTCCATATCTGTGCATCCCATTTTTCATGTCTATGTCATGTGATTTAGATAACTCACTTTGTTGTTTAGTCGTTTAGTCGTGTCCGACTCTTCGTGACCCCATGGACCAGAGCACGCCAGGCACTCCTATCTTCCACTACCTCCCGCAATTTGGTCAGAATAACTCACTTATATTGTAACTTATTTTACAAAACTTAAAACCAGCTAATGATAGACATATATAAGCTTCAACTTATTTACTATTTTTCAAATAAAGGTTCTTACATGTCCTCCCATGGATATTCCTGTCATCCCAAGGGGTCCATAGCCTTCTCTTTCTAACCAGTGCAGAAGAACAGCTGATTCTAGCACAAGAGCTCCTCCCATGACAAACAGGTCAGAGACATTTTTCAGACATGATCTTCTTTTCTCCCGAGAAAAGAAAGGCAAACTTTGCATATATATATTAACAAATGTACCTATAATCATATCTTCTACAATTCAGATCACTGTCCTCATGAAAACTCTCTCTCGTTTAATTTGAGGCAGGGTTATGACTATATTTAAACCTAGTAGCTGCTGCCTGGACGAACTGGACCCAACTATATAGCTATTAACTACAGTTAACAGGAACACAATCCACACAAAACTGCCAGCAATGGATTTTGGCCAATAAAGTAAAATATTTTCTTTATAAAGTTGCTTTATGACAAAAAGGCCTCAAAATATTGATACTGCCAGATGAAGAAAAGCTGTGGACTTTGTGCAACTTATCCATCAATCTACAATTACTATTAAGGCCAGAATTTCAAATGTGCTACAATATTAAACAAATTTGTTTTGCAGAGATACCTGCATTGAAGTTACAGGATATATTTTCCAAGTGGCACCTTGGGTTAAGTACTTAATTTGTTCCAGAGGTCCGTTCTTAACCTGAAACTGTTCTTAACCTGAAGCACCACTTTAGCTAATGGGGCCTCCTGCTGCCGCTGCGCCGCCAGAGCACAATTTCTGTTCTCATCCTGAAGCAAAGTTTTTAACCCGAGGTACTATTTTTGGGTTAGCAGAGTCTGTAACCTGAAGCGTATGTAACCCGAAGTACCACTGTACAGCAGTTTTGTCTGCTATGCAGTATTACAAGTATACTGCAACAATTTAACTTTACGATGGATAGCTCTGGTGCCTGGTTAGAATCCATCATGCTATGCTTGTTCAGAGCACTTTGCTAATTTGGGGAAACAGAAGGGAAAAATGCAGAGATGAGGAATGTATTATCCTCCCCTTCTCAGTTGGGGAAAGCTGCCACTATTCACTCAAAATGGTTGGCAAAAGAAACAAGTGAAATGCTACAGCCACATAAAGCCTTCACTGTGAAATTTATTTACAGCGATTGGCAGTCTATGAAATGACCTAGTTTTCATACATCTGAACATCTTGCAACACCAAGTTGCTGCATACTTGGAACAAGGTTTTTCTAGAAATAGCTTATATAAAGGATTTGAAGACATTCAGCATTAACACAGTTACCAAAACCGTCTCACATTCAAGGTATGCAGAAGGTAGCAACTTTAAAAGGTTATGTAGCCCCTAAAGTGGCAGAATGCAATATTCCCATTTGTATTATTGACCATTGTGGCTTAAAATGAGTTTCTCGCAAAAAGGAATAAAGTCAAATAAACACGATACATCAGAAATAAGATATAACTTGTAAATTTTAAGCAGTATATCTATTTCCTATATGTATCACAGAATACAGTACATTGCTAATACTTACAACTGATCCTTGGGTTTTCTGCATCCATGTACAGATAAGAGTCAAAGAAATTAATATGGAAATGTATATACCTTTTGAGTCTCAACATTTTCATTACAATTTATATTTAAAGGTTTTTTTAAAAAATAAATGTGCACACTAAAATAAAAGTTATTTTAACTGTGTGGGTTTAGGCTTGCAATTTAACAATTAAACAGGAGGTAATGTGAGGGACGTGGGTGGTGCTGTGGGTTAAACCATAGAGCCTAGAACTTGCCGATCAGAAGGTCGGTGGTTTGAATCCCCGCGACGGGGTGAGCTCCCGTTGCTCGGTCCCTGCTCCTGCCAACCTAGCAGTTCAAAAGCACGTCAAAGTGCAAGTAGATAAATAGGTACCGCTCCAGTGGGAAGGTAAACGGAGTTTCCGTGTGCTGCTCTGGTTCGCCAGAAGTGGCTTAGTCATGCTGGCCACATGACCCGGAAGCTGTATGCCGGCTCCGTCAGCCAATAAAGCGAGATGAGCGCTGCAACCCCAGAGTCAATCACGATTGGACCTAATGGTCAGGGGTCCCTTTACCTTTACCTTTAATGTGAGCTCATGCATTATGTTAGACATAGGAGATTTGAGTTCACACATGCGTAACATTTCAATCATTGAATGACTTATCTAGGCAAGTCATTATATATAACTAAACAGCAATATGAAAAACTTGTCTTACTGCTTTATTAGGAATTTCAGTAACATTGCTTAGAATAATGGCCATGATCCAGACACGTTCCGCACAAACATTCTGAATGTTTAATTGCTGCCAACTAGTATTAAGAAAATTATAATATGTGAATTAAATTTTTGCCCTCTTGGGCTACATCATGGGATAAATATAATATCTCTATAAGAAAGTAATTCAGAATTTGTTAACAGCTGCCCAGTTGGTGACAGATTTCCATTTTTGTGTTATCAAAACGCCAACAGAAGAGGATTGGATTTAAAAAAAACCTCAGATTTATTGATAGATAAATTAATGCAGCGGCCTCAAACAGGGAGACAGAAAACTAATATTTTATGAAAGACTGCTGATTGGTAATTTGGAAACTGAATCTCTTAACTGTGACAAGCCAAATGAAAACATGGCAATCAAGTGGGGCAATGCATTCTCTTCCTATTATTTTTCTCTCTAAATGGTCCTCATGCCCTCCCTAAGCTGCATTTAAAGTGTGTCTAATTTTAGATAATGATGCCCTGGAGTCTATTTGCATATAGTTTAACTTTATATATGATTACATACACACAACATTAATTTGAGTTGTTTATGCTTTTGGAGATTTAAGAGTTGCAAAATATCCACAGAATATATGATTTCTTTTCAAGCAGAACCACACATACTTAAGTATAATCATTAGGTCACTTACAGGTCATTTACTATAGTTTTGTCAATTTCCAAGCTACCAATCTATACAGGAAACATATAAATGGTTTACATTTCATATGCTTTTACATATTTGACATATCCATTCACCATATTACTGTTGGAACTAAACACATGACTAGGCAACAGCATCTTTCCTCTCTAGATCTGTGCTTCACAGATACATTTTGCTTAATATAAAGGATATAATAAGGGTTTTCTAACAACAGTGAAGCCATGCAGGCCTCTTTGATCATTGGACGGGCCATTAACGTGCGTCGTCTCCAAAAGTACTAAAGAGACAAAAGTTTAATAAGATTAAATTAAATAGAACAAGTGTAACAGGTTTTTAAAAAAGCATTAATGAAGTAATGTTGTATGCTTACATGGTCGCCAGTGCCTGCTAAATGAATGCACACTGGTCTGTATTTGCTGTTCCATAGCTTGGGTACTAAAAACTGAAACCTATCAAATAGAAAGCAATCATTTGAAAACTATGCCTATATGAAATAAAGTTAACAGACTAGCAACTAATATCACACAAAAATGTTTTATATCAAGGACTAGTAATGCATTTCCCCCCTCTTAAGTAATAAGCATCATTGCAGAAAATGTTTCCAGCTCCCGTGATAATTAAAACTGCTGCTAGCCATCATATATGGCATTTCTCCAATCAAATGCAAATCCAGAATAACTGGCACATGTGTATGGGGGGGGGAACGTATGGGATCTAAAATGTCCCTTAAGGCATGCAGAAGTTTAGTTAGGACCTTTTTAATCGTAGTATTATACTTACTGGGACAAAAATTTGAAGAGGAGCTCTCAGCACATAAGGTAAGGAGCTGTTCCCAGTGGCACTCAGTGCAGACAAAGCCCTAGCCAACATGCAAACCTATCCTTATTCAAAATTAACACACGTATGCGTCACCTTTCCATCAGCATTTTGTCTCATCTCACTCTCTGTAATTTCATAACTTACATTAGGTGCCTGTCCTTACCTTGCTGTGATGGATTCTGGTGGCATGATATCTGGTACATAATGAGCCAAGGGGGAAATGAACTGTCCATCAAGGATCTTACAGTCTGATTGTTCTTCAACCTACAGTAACAACATTGCATTCTTACTGAAGCTGTCAAACATTAACAAGTACATTTGGTGGGACAGAGGAAGCTGCCTTATACAATGTCAGACCACTGGTCTATCTAGCTCGGTATCATCTACACTGACTAACAGCAACTCTCCAGGCAGGGAATATATCTGCACCCTACCTGAAGGTGCTGGAGATTGAAACAAGGATTTTCTGCACACAAGGCAGATGGTCTACCTCTGAGCTACAGCCCTTCCTCTAATATCTAGTGAATTCTAGCAACATGCAGATTACCAAGCATAGGTTCCTTTCTATAGATATACTTCAACTCAACAAATGATACCTCCCCTTTGAACAAATGTTTATCCTTTTTCATAATCAGGATTGCAAATCTGCAGAGACTCTTAAACTACTTAAAAAATAAATGCAACTTAATACCTTGTTGATGTGCACTGGATAGTCTCTTGAAACCAGATTTTGACATTTTTCTCTGTTTCCAATAATCTTTCTGAATGCAAATATTCTGTTAATGACAAAAAATAGTGTTAAGTTTCAGCTATTACTACATAAAAGACACAAAAATGTGTTTTATAACTTTGTCTCTGTTTGGCCTGAATGATATTTAATTCCACCCCTACCTAGGATGCTATAATATCCAATGTTAACATTAATAACTCCTGCACAAGTATTGTTTATTTTTAATGTGACACCAGTATTTAAATTTAAACATGTATTAACACAAGTATTACCCTTCAATTTGAGACATATGCTTTTCTAACTTTTCCTTCATACAGTATAAGAATACGGTTTTAAGCTTTCAGTGTGCACTCAGAATATAAGCTTTGGGGGTACTATTTTTTGAAATTTAAAAACAGAGCATGTACACCAATCTGGAATATAAGCATGAGTGAGCATAACTACCTTTTCAAGTCTTCTGGTCTTCCCCATCCTTGAATAAAAAGCTTAGTGAGAAGTAGGCGCCTGTATAAGACATCTAGTTTACTCACACCCATTAGCAAAACACATCTAGAAAAAGAGCAGAGAGCGCTGTTTAACATACTGGTGAAAAGTACTGTTGTTTTTTACCTTGTAACTGTAAAAGTACAACTCTTATTTCCAATGAAAGCAAACACTAGTTATAAACACACAGAAATTGTGCGATATAACTTTCAAAAACATGCTTGAAACTGGCACATTAATCTTCGTTAAAAAGAAACCCTGTACTTGCTTTAAGAAAATGACTAAGGAAGTAGAATTTATTAGCACTTGATTTGATGCACCTTTAATAAGCTGCCTGTCAACAATTTGTTGCAATTCTGCTACAACAGCAAATATCAGTGAAGGGAGAAAGACATTCTATTAATCCAGTTTGTTTTCTTTTACAAATGGGAAAAGCTATGTAGGCAAAATACTTATATTGATAGTATAACCAGATTCAGGCATATGCCTAAAGCTAGAGCAAGTGGAGGCATGTCCACATCCATTGCTGATCAAAGGAAGAGAGACAGAGCAATAGGAAGTACTATACATTTCTTCCCTCCCAGGAGAAGAGGGGAAGTGACAACACACAGAGCCCTCTCTACCAATTACATTTTCTATGGTCTGTGGTGTCAGCCCCTCTTATGTTAACTAGCAAAAATATGCAGTGGTTAGGTTTGGCTGATAATCTCCCACTCAGGAATAGGAACCAATCTGAACAGAAGAATGAAAACTTTTTAAAATGTAAAACACACTGAAAAAGCCTATTACCTGCACAGCTGTTCACACTGCACAGATATTGAAAAGAAACCTTCTGCATGTTAAATTATTTTGTATTGCAAATGGGTAAATTATAAGGGTGCCTAGACCAATGCAGAGGACACAGCTGTTTAAACAGAGCAATACTTGCTGTGGCATAAGCAACATACCACAGAGTACATAGCCACCTAATTTTAGGAACTGAATCCTAGTGGATAAAGATGTTGGAAAAATCCCAAGAGTACAAACTGTTGTAGTTGGAAAAGAATGTGCACCTTGTAACAATGAAAAGAGCTGTAAGGAGTTTACAAAGAGAGCTCAATTTGCATGCATTAGTTTGAGTGAAGGGAAAGGTGATTGGTCCCCCCCCCCTTTTTGGGGGGTAAATCTTTCAATTTTGTAAATGTTGCAATAACTGAATGAACTTTCCCACTGTTTTCAACTTCATTTTAAAACATGCACACTCTTTTCAATCTCTTAAATTCATACATAATATGATGGTTGCAATAATATATTTTTATTGGTAGGCATTCCAAAACTAGGTTGCTTCTGCATCACCAAAATGAGATCTTTTAGAATGCTTTCCAAAGTAAACTCTAAGGTAATAGAAGATGTGACTTTTGTAAGATAGCTCTAGGTCAAAGTATTAAATTTTGCAATGTACATCTAAAGAAACAGAAGCTATGTCTGAACACTGAGAGACTTTTCCCTCCTGAAAATCATTTCAGTATCATTGCTGTGGTCATCTACCGCTTATCAAGTAAAGCAAACAAAAGCAACCTGCCTTATCCTTTGACATAATGTAATTGCTTAGTTAATATTTCACCACTGCTATTTCGTCTTTTCATTTACCACTGAGCTTTTTGACTGGAAACAAATCAATAGAATCATATTTCTATCTCACTCTTCAAGAACAATGTCAGGAATTTGATAGCTAAGGTTCTTTGTTGCTATTTTTTCCAACAATTACAACACAGGATGAAAAATTAACAAGGAGCTGAAGTGCTTTAAGTCTAGAATGTACGTAAGATCTTTCAAACATACAACAGTCTGCTCAAAATATACTTTGATTACTGCAAAAGCTAGTTATTTTTCATTCACACAAGAACACACTCCAAACAGCAAAACCCAAGGAAACACAAGATGGTTAGCCTAGCAAATGACCCCCTCCCAACTTTTGGTAATGTCAGATTAACCTTGATATTTGGTATAAAGTAGCATTTTTCCAGAGCGTAAAAACATGATTGCAGTCATGCTTCATTTCTAAAGTAAAGTTTCACAATGATAGCATACAAGGTTAGTATGTTGAGAAGATAATATGTTGCCAAACTTAATCTACCAGCTTTTACTAATCTCAAAGTGTGTGAAATATTTGTAGCAACAACCTTGGCCTCAAAAACACTGTCCTCAAATAAACACATTGAAATTCGGAATCAAAATGAGAACAGGAAAGAACAGAAATAATAAAACTATAATTAGTGGACCATGAATAACACAGCAGTATTATAACATCAGGAATGTGATTTACAGTGCAATCCTATTCATGTCCATTAATAAATAAGTCGTTTAATATAATGTGGCTTACTCCCAGCTAACTGTGCATAGGACTGTCTTAGTCGTGGTTTGGACACATTATCTTTGCAATACACAAAAAGAAAAAGTTGACACCATTTCCCCACTACAATTAATCACTGGCAATCTACACTGCGAAATGTACGACAACCCTGAAAACAACAAGATCAGCCATGTAATTTATGAATAAAAAGGAAACAAATGTTTTCATACCACACTTTTGTACAGCACCCACACACTAAAAACATACATTAAGGTTCTCAACCAGAAGTTGTTCATACCTGTCAACCTTGTCAGTCCAGAATTCTCTTACCCGCAACTCTCTTCATATCTGCTGGTTCAAAGTATGAATGAGTCAAATTCTGTATGTAATTCAAAATATTAAGAGTATATATGCTACTAGGAAACGCTTCAGATTTCCCCTCAGCACCTTTTTATAAAACAAATCTGGAGGACAGCTTCTATTTGACACTGTAAACCCTATACAGAGATACTTACCCACTACCAAGAGGCCAGAGTTATGAGCTACTTCACTCACAATGTGTGCTGCTACAATACCCTCAACTACACAAGTTTTTAAAAAGAGGGTAATATAGTATCACCCAAAGGAGGCAGATCATTTTTTATTATTTGCCAGAATCAGAATGTTTCAGACCTTCAGAATTTTGTTCTGGCCTCCTAACCTTGGTGTTTTATTAAGCAATAGCCACTGGATCCGCAGAGAGAGCAATGCTTTAGAAAACAGACACACATATAAGGCAAAGCAAATACAGCATCCACACACTTCAACGAAGTTCCTTTCTCGTTGGCCTTCCTCTCACCATAACGGGTGAACTCTAGTCTGTCGTTGTAACCTTCACAAGCAAACAAAAGCTTCCCACATATGAATAAGGGCGCCGGGGGGGGGGTCGTGTTCAGCGACGCGGACTTATAAAAAATATTGGGGGGGCCCGGGAAAGCTCATGAATAATAAATAAGCTCATGAATATGCAAATAAAGTGGCGCCGCCTCCTCGTGAGCGAATAGGGGAGAGCGTGCTGCGCCTATTAATCAGCTCCAAAGGAAATTGGGTGGAGCTTTTGCTCGGGAGGGAGGGCAGGAGGCATGCAGCCCGCCCCCCCTGTGCATTTTGGGCTGGGGGAGGGGCGGCGATGGCGCTCTGCTGGAGGGGCGCCGGAGATTATTGGGGGGGCGGAGCCCCCCCAAACGAATTTTTGAGGGGGCTCGGGCCCCCTCAAGCCCCATGGAGTCGGCGCCTATGGTCGTGTTTGATTCAACTGCGAGCTTGTCCCTGAAACGCGCCTTCAACCTCACCCGCCAACAAATAAAATTACAACGGGGTTGGTTAGGCAGGGATGGACCGTCCGAACCTACGTGCTGGGAAGCGAAATCACGGCATTCAATGGAGCTGGTTCCCGTGTGGAAGATGCATTGGATTGCCGACTAACCCAGAAACAAAACTTTGCCCAAAAAAAAGAGGAGGGTTGAAAGGGGGGGTCCTTGGATAACATTTACCCTTCCTCCCGAGAAATGAAGGCATGGAGGACAACGTGTGCAGCCCCAACTTGTGCCACAAGACCCCGCGCAGGTGCAGGAGGTCTTCTGGCGCTTCCCAGCAAGCTTGGGCAAGGACGGCCAGGAGCCCACAGGCTTTTCCGTTACGTCCCACGGCGAAGACCTACCCATGTCCCGCCACCCAGGGAGACGCGTCAGGCTGCACGTCCTGCCCGCGCGGAGGCAAAAAATGAATTCTCCCCACCCGCCACACTGAAGAAGCGGCAGAAGGGAGAGGCGAGCGGGATGTTTCCTTCCTCTTCGTCCTCGTCCTCCAGCCTCTCCCCCTTTCCCAGCCTCTCCTCTCATCCGCCAGCCTTCGGAACTCGCTTTCACCGTCCCGCCACAGTGAATGAGGGAGGGAGGCGGGGCAACGGAGGAGAACTTCGAAGGTCGCCGCTGTCACTCACTCCCTCTTCCCGCTCTCTCGTCTCCGCGCGAGAAGCGGCAAGAGGTAGGGGGCGGGGTAAGCCGCCTTTACACCAATCAGCGCATCGCCTCTCACGTGACCAACAAGTGCCTGGTGTTGTGGGAGGCTGGTGGTTGTTTTTTTGTTCGCCGTCAGTCACGTGGCGCGTCACCTCACGGCTTGAACGGGAAGACGCGGAGTAAAGGAAAGGAGGGCGGCCGTGGGCGTGTGTGGAATGGCGTGATTCCTGTCCCACCCATTCCTTTCTTCCTGGTAGCGTACCTGCTCCGTCTTGCCTTCGCTGCTGCTGATGCTATTCGTAAGCCGACCATGGCCGACGACGCTGTTTGGGAAGCTGTGCCTGAAGGGCAGGAGGAGCCTTTGCTGGACCCCCGGACCCCCAGTTGGAGGTAGGCGGAGGGAGGCTGCGCTCCTTGACGGGGTCTCGCCTCGGAGTCAGGCCCCTGAAAGAAGAGCCGGTGTCGGATTGTCAGTCGCTGAGGGAAGGAAGGGCCGGGTGGTCCAGGCGAGGGCGGAAGTGTTGTTTTGTTGTTGTTTGGGGGTTAGTGCTTATATTCCTATACTGTTCTAATTAGCGCTAAAAGGTCAGTAGGCTTTGAACTTTAGAATCAAATATTAAGCTTCCAGATAAAAATGCGAAGCGTCACAACGAATATTGGTATTATGGCGCCTCCTTTTAAAAGGGCTCATTATTTATTTTATTCCGGTGGCATTTTTTTAGTTGAGCCTTTGAAAGGCTTTCATTATGCCCATTTACTGGTTTTTTAAAAATAATTGTATTTAAATACTGAAGTCATAGAGCAGGGGGTTGTCAACCTGGTCCCTACCGCCCACCAGGGCGTTTCGGGATTCTAGGTGGTTGATAGGGCACAAGCTGAATCCTCCTTCCATCGAGCACTGGTGGGCGGTAAGAAAATTTTAACATCAAGAAAGATGCATTAGTGGGCGGTAGGTAAAAAAAGGTTGACTACCCCTGTCACAGGGACGTGGGTGGCGCTGTGGGTTAAATCACAGAGCCTAGGACTTGCCGATCAGAAGGTCGGCGGTTCAAATCCACATGACGGGGTGAGCTCCCGTTGCTCGGTCCTTGCTCCTGCCAACCTAGCAGTTCGAAAGCACGTCAAAGTGCAAATAGATAAATAGGTACCGCTCCAGCGGGAAGGTAAACGGCGTTTCCATGCGCTGCTCTGGTTCTCCAGAAGCTGCTTAGTCATGCTGGCCACATGACCCGGAAGCTGTATGCCGGCTCCCTCGGCCAGTAAAGCGAGATGACCGCCGCAACCCCAAAGTCGGGCTCGACTGGACCTAATGGTCAGGCGTCCCTTTACCTTTACATTTACCTCTGTCATAGAGGGACTGCTCTGAGTGCTTATTATTCTTGAACAGATTGCTGTAAGTTAGACAAAAACAAGTGCCAAGAGTTGTTAATCTTTAATATTTTCATTTGTTACAGATCTGATGGTGTTATGGAAACCCTACAGCATTACAATAGCCGGTGGAGATCCATTCGGATAATGTATCTCACAATGTTCTTCAGCAGTGTTGGTTTGTAAAATGATGTACTTTGCAGCTCCAATTCGATGTCTGTATTGAATGTAAATTAAAATGTTTTATGGAAACTTTTTTAATGGAAATGTATTGTACAGTCGTACCTTGGTTCTCGAACGTCTTGGTACTCGGACGTTTTGGCTCCTGAATGCCGCAAACCCGGAAGTGAGTGTTCTGGCTTGCAAACATTTTTCAGAAGCCGAATATCCGACAGAGCTTCCGGTTGAGTGCAGGAAGCTTCTGCAGCCAATCGGAAGCCATGCCTTGGTTTTCAAACAGTTCCGGGAGTCGGAACGAACTCCCGGAACAGATTAAGTTCGACAACCAAGTTACGACTATACATGTTTTGGCCACAGTATGGAGCAAACGCCAAAATTTAGTTGGGTGGTATGCAACTAAGTAGGTTGCATTAAAATTAATGAATATTTCTATGTTATGTCCATTAATTTCAATAGGTCTACTGAGTAAAACAGCTGAATACCAACCAGTGTAAAGTGTAGACTGGTTCTCAGTGCACTCTTGTCTAATTTGGAGAAACTGAACTGCTGTTTATCCTGGGGTTTTTTTAAAGGTTAATGTTCAAGAAAATCTTCCTGCAATATTTTGCTTGCAGCTATAATTTGGTTTCCTCCCGTAAGCTGCTATAGTGGGATTCTTATGTGATAAAGCTGTAGGAAGACTCTTAATCCAAATATCAGTTTTTCCAAAGTCTAACTCAACTGGTTTCAGTTCAACCTGAATAACTGGCCATAAACTCTGATACCTTGTGCCTTAATTAAAGCATGTGACTTTGTTAGGGGAAGAAAGCTCTGTTGGATCATATATTTAAGGAGTGAGCCATAGATTTCTGATTGTTTAGTTGAACACATGCTACTAAAAAGCCAATAGGAATAAAACAGAAAAGGTAATATATGCCTCCATAAAATTATAAGGGAACAGGTTGTACTTTGATTTTTCTGTGGACTTTGAACATTTAGGGACACAATCCTTTTATTCAGACAGATATATGAAGAATGTTATGTAATGATTTAATAATAGAAGCATAACTTCAATTATTTACATTGCAGGCTTTTCTATTGTGATTATGTCAATATGGCCCTATCTTCAACAGGTAACCATGAGAGTTTGAATTAGTTATCTGTTTTGTACTTGACTATGAATGGGTTTCTTTGTTGTGATATTTGAAGTGGTTGTCTTAATCTGGGGTGATTTATGTCAATTTTGCAAATTCAGGCTGCTGAATCAAAAGAGGTTTAGTTTAAAACCCTGTTTTTCAAAATACTACTATTTAACATTCATTCACTGTTTTATGGCTCGTCTAAAGTGTGAAGAAAATGTAGTTGAATACTACCCATTGGTTATACCTTAGCATTGTAGCAGTGCTATTGAGAAAGCAGTTCATAATTATTTTCATAAATTGGGCATTAAGCAGGGTGGTTTTAAAAAGCATCTTCCAAATATAGTCCCTTATTAGTTCTACGGTGGGCTTGCTCACATTATTTTCTGTCACCTTGCAATGCATTATACCTTTCAACTGTCTCTTCAGTTTTAGCTAATGGATAAATTCAGTAATACGACAATACCTCAAAGTATTTATATTACCTTGGGAAATGTTGTGATGCTGTTTGTAAAACTCTTGCTGGGAACTGATGAATAAGATGTGCTTGTTTTTGAAGTTGCTTTTGTTGTTTCCATAGATAGATAAAACTGCAGATCCAAGTTTCCTGGGCTGGATTATTGCTTCATATAGCATTGGTCAGATGATAGCTTCCCCCTTCTTTGGCACATGGTCCAATTACAGACCAAGAAGAGAGCCTCTTGTAGTTTCAACTACCATTTCAGTGGCTGCTAACTTTCTTTATGCCTATGTCCATTTACCTACATCACACAACAAATACTACATGCTGGTTGCTCGAGCTCTGGTGGGGTTTGGCGCAGGTAATTGTAGAAACATTTACATGGAAGATTGACAGTTGTGTACTATTTAAGGCAGCTGTGCTGTTAGGTTAATCAGAATCAAACAGCTATGAAATCTATCTTGCTTCATAGCGCCACTTGCTACATCACCAGCAAGGTGTAATTCAGAAATTATGTAAATATATAATTTTCATTGTTGCTTCAAAATATAGACTCATGGTCTCCCAATTTTACCAGGTGAGTTGCCCGTAGTTCTCTGTGGCCTTGCATCTGAGTCAATGGTAGCCCAAAGGTGCAATATTTTAAAGTAGCTGACTCAGTAGTGATAGAGATCCACTGTGAAATCGGAGGGTCTGAAAGAGCTGCTATATAAGAGATTTGGCAAGAGTAAAAGCATGGGGAAGTTAGTGCAGTTTCCTCAGGAGCCTTTTACACATAAAGCTTCAAAAATGCTATGTAAGAAGCATGAGCTATTAACTCCTGTCTGCTAAAGAGTTCCAAGTTACTGAAAAGTTTTAACAGCTGGAATTAGATGGATACAGTTGTGAATAATCACTTCAGCGAAAAGGTGTCTCTGTAATCAGATGGCTTTCAATATCTGTGAATCTCTTTAAAATAAGACATGGCGGAAGAGGAATAAATGTAACATTTCTAGTAATTTAGGTAAACAAAATTCCTAATGTTTTATTTGTGTCAAGTAAACGTACTTCCTTCTGTTCATCTTTCTTTAGGAAATGTAGCAGTAGTTCGGTCATACATTGCTGGTGCCACCTCTCTTACCGAAAGAACTAGTGCCATGGCAAACACTAGTGCTTGTCAAGCAGTGGGTTTCATACTGGGACCAGGTACAACGTAGGTTGTATTTTCATTATTTTCAAATGAAACCTGATGTGTATGTGGAAACTTGGCATTCTGAATCAGAAAGACTTCAAATGTTACGTCAATCATTTGCATATGTATGTGTAAATTTAATTTTCCTGCTGTGTTAAAGTAAACTTTAGTTAAAACAGTATTTGGAAGAAAGTTGCAAGCTCAAATTCTAAGGTTGATACCAAGGGGTATGAAGATGGTTTATCATATGCTTTTAATGTACTGAAGCAGCAGGTTTGGGTAATAGTTCCTAATTTAGGGCTGGAAAAAATGGGGCCATTTCCACATCAGAAGCACTCTTGGGTTCCATGCACCTCAATATCTATGGTGCTTTTCATTTATGGTGACTACGTTGGGGGACAATGTTAGTAGTTCATCATGCTCTCTAACATCTATCTGGGGTGGGGAATCTATGGCCAAAGCACTGATGTTTCTGTGAGTAACTGGCCCTTCAAAGGAAAAGGGTTCCCTGTCCCTTGTCTACAGCTTAGTAAAGGGTACATTAAGCAGGCAAGTGAATCAGACCCTATTGAGCTTAGGGCTCAATAGGATTTTCTCCCATGTAAGCGTGTAGGATTGCAACATAAGGATAATGTTTCTATTATAAGAACACAGAATGTTTACGTTTAATAATTAGAATTTTCACAAGGATCTTTTATATATATATACATTATAGGCAGCATCAAAGTCATCATTTCAATCCATGGAATCCATATAATTTGAAGTTATTTATTTTGTTTTGTGGAATAAATTCACTGTTCTTATGAAATACTTTGGATTCCATGTTCAGAGCAAAACATCAATATTTGAACATGCTCTTAATGTTCTGTTTTAACTCTATTCTTTTTTTGGATTAGTTTTTCAGACCCTCTTTACGCTCATTGGAGAACAAGGAGTCACATGGAGAACCATTCATCTTCAGATAAACATGTACACCACACCAGCACTATTTGGAGCTCTCCTAGGAATCATCAACATTGTTTTGATATTTGCTATGTTTAGGTAAATAGAAACTGAGACTGTTCTAAGACACCAAGTGTTTATCCTTAATTTCTCTTTTGTGCAGGGTAAGGGTTTCTATGCATATGTGATTTTTAAATCTTTGTTCCTTTTTGGAACTTCTAGATTTTATTTTCTTCTTGGATCTAACAAGTGCGCAATCTGGATAAAGATATTTTGGCTCTATTTTAATTCCTTGATGTACACTATACAGTAGTGGCTTACTTTAGCAATGGCAAGTTCTTCCTGGCCTTTATAGGGAATAAATTATCTCTGTAACTTTGCGCAAATAATATGATTCATTTTCCATGCTAGTTTTTACCGACTGCTGGGAAGCTTTCACACTTTTCTCAAATTACTGTCATTTAGGGATTTATTTTCCCATTCTGAAAATTAGAAAAACCATCTCCATGATACAGAGTTGAAAGTGGAGGACTTGCCACTCAGAGTTTTGAAGTCCTAGAGCAATCAAGTCCAAACCGTATGCCAAATTCTTTGGAGTAGAAATGGAAGTTTAGTTTGGGGGTAATCTGAACTTCATTTTTTCCAGAATAAATTACTAAGGACTATACTTGTTATCTTCTAAGAGCATGGCTTCATTTTTCTGAGAAGGTGAAATTGAAATCTTGCTGGTGGAAATGAGGGATCATTTATTGTCATTTCATTATCAGGCTAACTGATGTTTGTCAGGCGTCAGCCTTCCAAAAACTAACAGGACAGTTGCAGATGGATTTACTTTATCGAAACACTTGATTCCAATAGCTAATGCAAATTACTCAGTTTTATGGCATTCAAAATTACTTCAGCGTGACCTAGAAAGTTACTGAACTGATGTTAACACAAAGGATTTTGAGGAATTGGGTTAGAAATGATAATAAAATGAAGTGGTCAAATATTCAAAACCACTTGGAACATAACATGATATTACAAGATTGGGTGTTGAAATGTATTGCTGTAGCTTGCAAAGCTTCCTCAGTGCATTAATTATTTTAATGAATAATTATTTTTAGAGAACATCATGTAGATGACATGGGAAGACCACAAAGCAGCATTAACTTTGAAACTGAAGGTAATATTTTTGTAGAAAACTTGAAATAAAATATTGAAGTACACTTTACAATATTAATAGAAAGAAATGGCTACTGTGAAACTTCACATACAAAGGGCACTATCCAATGAAGTAGTTCTGCTAGTACAAGGATTTGTAACTTCTATTCTTTGCTTAAACTATTATGAGAAACCATAGCTTCCTGTTACATTTCAGCTCTGAAACAATAGCTCAGTCTCTGGTTTAATATTCTAGATAGTAACCCAAGAGTAAACTCTAATTTTCCGGATGTAACAGAAAACATTTTCTGTTCTAGTTTGTAAGTGAAAAGGAGGAAAGGACTGCAGAGGCTTGCCTCATTTTGACTTAATAAACAATGGTTTATTAAACCAAGGTCATTATATCTGAACTGTGTAGCACTGTCCTATTATTACTTTTTTTTGTTTTGATACAGAAAACGAGCAGAGGAGTCAAGATAGTCAAGCAACCATTGACCATGTGGCTGTTGTATCAACAAACCTTCTTTTCCTTGTTGTCTTATTTGTTTTTGCAGTCTTTGAAACGTGAGTATACTTGATTCTCCAATATCTGTTTTTGTAGCAATACAGTAAGACCCAAAGTCATAGCAATAAGAAACACAGCTGTATTCCCATAAGCAGTTCATATTGGGAATCTCTCCTAATAACCCCAATATAAGAAGATCAAATTTGATAGTTGAGGATACACAACTGAAATTTCAGCTGGCACAGCATCTCTTCTCAGCCTTTTGGCTAAGGTCAAGTGTAGCACATTATACAGCACAATAAATATATGTAGCACTTATTATATAAGCAAAAATAAATCTGTCCCAGATCCAGCCTCCCATGGAGTTTACAGAAATTGGGAGAGGCAGAGAGAGGTACCACATACATGTTCAGGGAGAGACATTAAAGTTCCTCAAGGAAAAATGTGATAAATTATAAACCCATATTCCAATTTAATGTGTAGATATTGCTCTAGTTTTAAGGATGTGCTGATATGGGATTTAAAAAACAAGCTAGATCATAATGATAATACTTCATCTAAGCCAGTACAAATTCCAGTATGTTCACATCCAGACAATAATTCAGTGGTATATAAAAAGAAATTTTAGGTCTCTAAACATTTCAGTATCCAGACAGAAAAACACACATTCTTAATATTTGTTGCTCGTCCTCTCAGAACTTTCAAAAGGTGGTTGGTTTTTCTCAGCAGGTGTTTCTCACATCTTTAGCAATGTCTCGTAAAATGATGGTGATGACCTACTTCTTAGTTTCCTGCTTTACCACCTTACTGTAGTCAATCTGTTTGTTATCAAATATCTACATTTAATTATTGTATAGCTGAGAGATCGTTTAAGCCAGGGATCCACCATCCTTTTTGGACTAGTGGGCACATTTTGAATTTCGAAATGGCATTTATCATCATTGCAGTGCGGCTCAAAAACTCCTTTTATAAGTGAGGGAAATGGTGCACGAAACAGAGGAGTACAATAACCTTTATACATCAGTTCAAAGCAAAGCCTTAGCTATTCAGCTTGTTACATTTCACACAGCATAGCAACATACTTGGCTAAAGGCATTCAGCTGTTAAACTCTTCATCTTTCTCACCAACAGTTCTCTTTGCTAAGCATTCACTTCTACTAACAGCCCAACTAATAATTTATTTCAGTTCTTGCTTACATGGCTTCTTTTCACAAAATCCTCCTCTACATACTTTTGGCTTTCTCCATTTTCTAGAATCTTTCTCATAATTCCATAAGGGGCATCATACAGCACAAAGTCAGAGTACAGTCAAGTTGAGGCTTTCTCCATAATTGTATTTCTGTACTAGGAAACACTTAACCCATTGAATTTCAGCCTGCCATGCAACTGTTAAATGTAGGAGAACCCTATTTCCCCCTCAGTGCCAATCCTAGTCCAAAGCCTAGGGTGCCATCCTGTGCCTGCTTACTTAGGAGAAAGCCCCATTAAACACAGAGACTTATTTCTGAGTAGATAGGTGTTGCCTTGTACTGTAAGTTAACTATACAGTGAACTATTTTGTAGTAGTATTTGCAGAAAATATATTAAAGGGGCAACATGAACTGAGGTGAACCACCATAGGAAGATGCATTCTAGTTGCTTGGGGAAGGAAGGGCAAACTATGACAAGTCCAAGGGCTAAAAAAATAAGACAGAAGCAGAAACCTGTAACAAAGGAAGGGGAAACCAGCAGCTCTTTAGGACCCCCGAGATTCCTGTTGCCTGGTGTCCAAATAACTCACTTATCAATCACCGTAGGCACAATTTGAGAATACTAATTTGTTTTATTTTATTCTCTAGCATAGCCACACCATTGACAATGGATATGTATTCCTGGACCAGGAAAAAAGCAGTGTTTATCAATGGATTAATCCTTGGTGCAGTTGGCATTGAATCTGTCATTGTGTTTTTAGCAGTTAAAGTACTTTCCAAAAGGTAAGTTACTAAGTATGATAGCAACAAATTCTGAAATTAAAAGGTTTGATGAACTCTAGGTTGCAAATGATTGTCCATAAACCTTTCTAAACTAGTTGCTTGTAGCACTAGTAGCACCCTGATCCCCAGAGTGCACCTACTAACCTGTACCTGTATTGTTAAGAAAAGCAAACAGACTTTAGATTTGCTGCATCTTGCATTGTACACAGATTTGGTTTAGTTAGCCTAAGTATGAATATTGTAATCATAGTTTTCGTTATCTGACAGGACTGGTGAACGTGCTATACTTTATGGAGGCCTAGTGATTATCTTGGTTGGATTCTTTGTCTTACTGCCTTGGGGACATCAGTTACCTAATATCCAGTGGGAAGGTAAAAATATTAATATTAAACTTCTAAGCTTCCTGCTGAAAATCTGTATATGATACCTTGTATTTGCTTTTTCACAGACATAAAGAATAATTCTATTCCAAGAATGACTTTTGGTGAAAGCCTTGCCTCTCTCCGGACACTAGAATGGATGCTTCCATCCAGTAATACTACTGAAGCAACAGGATGTCCTATGTCACAGTCCTGGTGCCTCTATACTCCAGTCATCTATTTCGGCCAATATATCACTACTGTCATTCTACTAGGACTTGGTTATCCAGCCTGTAATGTCATGTCTTACACTTTATATTCAAAAATCATAGGACCAAAGCCCCAGGTAAGAATGATGTGTGTAGATAAGGTCTTTTCTACAAATAACAAAATTAATTTCTAATTTTGCTAGAAACTTTTGCAAGAGTGCCAGTAACCTTGCTGAACTTGGAATAATGTTTCATTGTCTTGATCAAAGAGTGTTTTCTTGCTGGAGGAGTTCTGTGCCATCACATGATGTGCCATCACCATAGAGCAGTGTGCACTTTGTTGTAGCCTAGTCAATCCAATTGTAGCAAGGGAGGTCTCAAGTTATATCCAACTAAACCATTGCATATGTGGGATGGAGCTCCTCATCCCACACATCCCTTACATCAACCCCAAATCTGCTCTCACTGCAACCAACCAGATGCCTGTGGGAAGCCCACAAGCAAAATCTGAGTGCAGCAGTGCTTTCCCCTCCTGCATTTCTCACCAGCAGGTATTCAGGCACATCCTGCCTCTGACAGTCTTATATGTCTGTCTGATAGAGAGAGAAACTACTCATCCTTCCCAAGTTTATTCTTTCTCCCATTTCTTCTGCACCCTTCACATCTTCCTGTGGTGTCTATGGGAAAGTGAGGCCTCAGGAGTGTCAAGACTATGCAACTCCAAGTGAAAGTGGAGAAAGTACCATATGCCACTCCCTTAGCAACACATGCTGCCAAGTTATGTGTGGCAGAGAAAGTGGCCTTGTTTACACAACATACTATGTAGCAGCAAGACAGGATATGTAGAAATTGAAGTTAAATGCCACATAAGTCTGTTTCCTGGCCACTTTAGAGGGGATATGCAAGGCCATGGGTTCACTTTTGGGCCCATTCCAGCTTATCTATCTAATGTTTGTATGCAAACATCTAGTTAAATTGTCTTTTTTAAACAGGTGGCCTAAAAGTCAAGTTTAATCAATTTGAGTTAGAAATAAGTTTTTTGATAAGAATGGCTTGTGTTTGAATGTTTCAGAAGTTTCGCATCAGCACTCAAAATTCTCTGATCTGTTCTAGGGTGTCTACATGGGCTGGTTGACTGCCTCTGGAAGTGCTGCACGTATACTTGGCCCAGTCTTTGTCAGTCAACTCTACACGTACTTGGGACCCCGCTGGGCATTCAGCTTGATATGTGGAATTGTTCTCCTCTCTCTCTTACTTTTGGAAATTGTGTACAAGAGACTTGTTGCATTTTCTGTCCTATATCAGAGACTTCAAGAGCAGACCTCCTAGCTGTGGGTAACTATTATTCAATCTTTTTTTTTTTTTTGTAGCCAGTGTGTCCTGTAGAAATGCTATGTTTTACTGCTGATAATTTATTGTCAGACATATCACTGGTACAGCACTGAACATGATAATGAAACTGTTTTGATGCATATAGTTCCAAAAGTTCACACAGTTCCTAATTCTACTTACTGTGGTAGTGTACTTCCTAAAATGCCTTGATTCTGTGAATCAGGTCTTATTAAAAGTGTTTTTCAAACACAACTTGAAAAAACTTTGTATTTAGGCACTTTTATAATTAGCTACCTCTTACAAATTTTAACGAGTGCTTTCTAACATGACTTAGCAGAAACTAATAAATGGTCTCACTTAAAAGTGTCTTATTGACAGTTCTTGTTTTATAATCGTACAGAATATTTTATACAAAGGAAATTGTTTCAGAGCATTTTTTGGGTTGGACAGAAGTACAGCCAAGGGACAACTGTCCAAGATGAGAAAGAAGAGTGTTGCACCCAAGGAGCAGGGTTTCACTGGCACAGAATCCTTCCACCTCTGTGACACAGCCCTCCCTGGTCATGATAATACAACAGACCATCTGCTGCAGGAGGAAAGCTATACAAGCTGTGTTTTTACTTGTGCAAGCATTTGGATACAACTCCATATGCGCAGGTGTGCAAATGATTATGGATTGCTATTGTAGAAGTGCAATTTTATTGACAAATTATAGTGTATTTAGTAGAACATACCTCAGCATTTGTGTTGAATAAAGCAAGGGGTCTGAACAGTTACCACTGCATTTATTTTTTAAAGGTTCTTTGCAGGGTTATATCATTAGAAAAACAGAAAAATATAAAAATTATAAAACAATACACTTTACATTTCAGCTGAAAGTAACATAAAATACAAAGTATTTACAGGCACAAATACTGTAACTGCAGAGATGTGCTTTGATGCCAGAGTTATAAGAACAGTAGAGAATAACACACAAACACACACACAGAGTTCAGACTCCCTTCATGGAAAGTAACAAGCACCAGTGGTCACAGCAGTTTCTATAATCCATTATATAAAAATGCAAGTAATTTGGCCTTGATTGGTCATATTTTAAAAAGCTTTACAAGTGCTTAGCTAAGCAGAACACAGCAACTCTTATGGTCATATGCTTTAACCAGTCAGGAACGTCCGAGTTCATTGAAGAAGCTCTGCTTCATGCCATCACAGTAGGTAATTTCATCACCACCAAGTTATTAGCCTTCATGTTCCAAGTTTGTCAGTGCGGACCAGCTGGATTGGTAAACATGACCAGAATGGAAGATAAACAATGCAACTTCTCTTTGATGTACTCTGGCAATTTTTCATTCTCTCCATACCTAGGAAACAGTAAAATATTTAGATGAATAGATTTAATGGCACAGATATAAAATATACCCAGTACCGATTTCAGCAAGTTAACATTTTGTTCCAGTGCCGGTATACAGTTGCTCCTTTTAAAGCCATGCTTAAGAAGCTAGAAGGCTTTGTTAATTCCAAATTCACTATTTCAGTATATAAACCAGATATTCCAACCTGAGGGGCTGGTATTCTAGCAAAACTTATCATATCACCAGATCCAAGCCTAATGGCTTAATACAGTTCTTATTTAATATGCAAATTTCAAAGCAAATGAAGTTCATTGTCCTCATATTGCCTCCTGGAAGATGGTGACTTTTGACAGCCCAGAAGCGTAGCTCTGCAGTGTTGCCCGGCAGTACTAGACCCCACTACATATTGAGCGCTGGGCTGAAGCTGTAACTACAGCCATTCAATTTTACCTATTGCTTTTAACCCCATATTGCATATTGAGCTGAAAAAAGTGCAGTTCAGGCTGGAGGGCTGTGCTGAGAAAAAGTAGCTGTTAACAGTAGATTACATAGGAGGGTTACTGTAATACTGCAAGTCAGAAGTGAGGTTGAAGTGGACCCCCACACACTCAATATCTCAGATTGCAAACAAAGGTCAATCTACTTAAATTGCCCCCTTGGACTTCCCCCAGGCTAAATCAGAACAATCAGTACAGGCAACAGCCTTGTGTTCAGTTGACAGACATGTAGACTGGTTGAAAAAGTATTTTCAGTGCTGTACAAAGATTTAAAAAAGACTATAGGTACCCACTATAAGCCTGTGGGTAGAGTCTAAAAGACACAATATAAGAAGGGAAAACGGGTAGAGGGACAGGAAAATTAGCAGATAAACATTTGTACAGTTAGGATATTCTTTTACTACATATAGTGCATCTAGTTTTCTCTTTTGTATATATCTTTGTTACTCCCACCAATTATTAACTTAGGCTAGAGTGAGAGTTACCAATACACAGTGCTACAACATCTACAGCAGCAGCAAATGCTATTATGTATGACATACAAGGAATGGTACTTCAAGGTCATACAACTTCTAAAGTTACAGTACCAATACAAAATGTTGGAAAAGTAACTGAAATAATCAGGACTGTGCTATCAGTATCAAAACTGACACTCACCTCACTGTGTCACCAGCTGGAGATGTATATGTGATGGAGGAAACGCCAGCTTGAGCTACCAACTGGGATCCATCATTAAACTGAACCCATACTGCTCCGCTAGTCAGCTAATAGGGAAAAATATTGTAGAATTAGTTTGCACTGAAATACAGCAATGAACTCTTTCCCAGTGCTTTATCTTTCTAGTCAAGAAGCTTTATTTAGCTTGGATTGACACAGTGCAGCCATGCTAAGTTGCACCTGAAGGTTCACTTCCTTCAGAAGAAAGACTTGTTCTTCCAGAAGTAGAATTTGGATACAATCCACTGTGTTTTGTCATGCAAGATAGACAATCCCGATTTTGCCCATTTTGTGCAACCTAGTTAGTATTTTGTGTAACTTCAGCACATTCTTATGCAGGTTCTGACAATTTGTACAAGGAGAACGCATTCCAGTTTAAAGTGCAGAAAGTAACTAGGTACAAAGCTTTGTATTCTTCCATTAACTACTTCCTGATCTGCAACAGATTTTGAGGCAAATAAGTAAAATAAATAAATAAAACTCAATAGAGAACAGAGCTGATACCATGCATCATCAATTATACTATCAGTTCCTTTTCAGTAGATGTATAACAACTGCTGCATTACAGCTCATCTTCCTTTACACAAGAGACTGAATTTTCTGCTTGGCTGTTGATTACCAGCTCACCTGAGAAGCCCAGCCAACGTTCTTTACAAAGACAGACTTTAACAGTTGAGCTGAATTTACAGCACTCTCATTTGGGTGACTTAGGGTGCTCCTTGATTCAGTTGTTGCTGATGTAAATGCAGATCCTTCATAGGCCAATATCTGGAATATAATTATGAAAATAGCAGTTGTGAGCCATAAAACCATGATATACTTCAGTGTTTAAATGGTGACCTTCCTTGGGTGTACCATACCTGACTTGGGTTTCAGACCTACCTAGTTAAAATATGCAACAACCCAATACAATTGGCTCTACTCATCTTAAACTTTTTTTTTTACTTGACAGGTTAAATTTAGCCTTCCAGCATAGTGTTTCTTAGGGCTCAAATAAAAGCAAGAACTACACACTCATGTACTTACTGGGGGATTAATGTTAGGCACTTCACTTGAAGCATCAGAGCTGGTGGCGGTATCTCTCTTCATCAAGGCTATTTCCGCCAAAGAAGGGCTTGTATCTGGCAAAGTAGGAGGGAGCACTAAAGCCTTTGGAGACTCAGGATTTCCTGGTTTCCTGGTAATGGAAGAATTATGGTCACATATTTAAACTTTCCAACTTCCACTAAGAATATCAAAAGACACAAACTAAAAATTTCATGTGGAGAGTGAGAAGCAAATGAAAAAAATAATAATACTTACCGCCCAACAATAATGGGAAAAAATGGAACACTTCCATTTCTTTCTTCTGCCAAAATTGCAGATTCCAGTGCAAGACAAATGCGGTGTCCCTATATTGAAAAATAGAAAAATTGCATTAAAACATGCTAACACTTTCAAAAAGGGCAGGAATTCAATACTCGGGGACAGTGGGCAGAGGCAACAAAGAAAACATTGGTGTATTGTGCTAAATTAAAAGGTACAGGGTTTTTTTTTTTAACCTTCCTATTGCATGACATGGAGTATGATCAGTGTTAAACAGTATAAAGTTCAATCCATAACATTTCCTTGATCTCCACACCCCTCAACTTCATAGGAACCTTTCAAAATCAGTCATGTATTTGGAACAATAAAAGGATCCAAATCTGCTAATTTGCCATTTGGAATCACTTACCCATGTGCATCACACCCACTGAAACATTACAAATAATATTTACCTCATTTGCATGATCCACATATATTTGTATATCCTTTTCTAAACCAATTTTACTCTCTTTTATAGTGTAGGCTTTTCCAGATTTTTCTATTACTCTAATTACGCCCGCTGTCTTGTGGATCTTTGCCCCTATAAAAAACAAAAACATATTACCTCGGGTATACATACATTGACAATATGATCACACTCTAGTAGAAGTAAACTAGTAAACAGGAGATTGCACTTAACAACTACCTACAGTTCAAATACAATTATCACTGACTTGAGTGTGTTAACAAGAAGCGCTATCTGCTACAACTCATATAATTTTTGGATTTTCAATTTGTTCTTAATATTTACATTTAATCGCCAATAAAACAAAGTATTAGAAGAACGTAGCTTCCTCCTCATAATAATGCCATATGTGTTACATTTCAATTAGGATTTTTTGAAGTATATAATTTTTATGTGGTATATGATAATAGAAAAGAGTTATTTAAAATAAAAAAATTAAACTAAACTAAATAATTTAATGCAATTTAATGGCTGAAGGGATATGTAGAAAACAGCTTAAGGATACATACCATCATAAAAACAAATTTCCACATCTGCAGGAGGGGAGTTTTCCATCAACATACACTTGGCATATCTTGTATAGAAGGTGACTTTGGGAGTTTTGGATCTTACCAACTGCACAAATTTGGCAGCATACTGATACTTTTTCCAGTACTTCTCTAAAATAAATATGTAACGAACAGTGATTACAATTCAAATCACCTGTCTACTTACACGCACAACACAAATGGAGGGATGGGAAGGTACAGACAAGGTACAAATGTTGCTCTTCCAAGTAATGTAATTTTTTTTTTAATTACATTTTTGGAGGAGCAACATTTACACCTGACCTGTACCTATAGTATTCATTTATATGATATACTCAAAAGCCCATTTGAGTATTGGCCAGGTGAGTATCATTTATAGCTTTAACAAGTGATGCTACTTAGTGATTTGTTCATATAATGCATTTTTTCCAAGCAACTTTCATGAGACCACTGAGGAAGACCATGGTAAAAAATGTTTGGGTTTTGCCACAGTTTGCTATTTTAACTGTTCAGTTTATTGACATTTGTGTGTGCTCTGTGATATTTCATGAACCACATATATTTAGTCTGTCAATATTATGTTTGTTTATACTATTCATGTTTCGATATTTTTTTTGGACACAAATAGTTACATATTGTTTTTTAAATTTGTACTAAATTTGACTGATTGATTTCTTTGTACAGTATATGTATTACATTAGCTTGTACATATTCTTTTGATCCCATTTTTTAATTACTCCTTTAGTTTCTTGGGATTTATTTCCTTTTTGTATCAATCAATAATTATACAAACGTTTTTACTGCTGAAAGGATGCAACAGGATGTTCTTTAATTTTTACTAGTCAAACATAAATATATCAGACTTCCGGCGCTGCTGCCATGTCGAATAGCGGATGCCAGCCGTGCAGTTAATAATCTGGGAGTAATTATCCTTGCAAGCCCACCCACCCCCCAAGCCCAGGTCGAGGGGGAGGAGAACTTTCATTCGTGGATCGTCCAATAACTGCCTCTCGCTCCGATGGAATGCGGGGGCAGAGACGTAGAGTGCATAGCACTGCACGTATTGGAAACTCCCCAATGCGGTTGCCATGAGCGGAGGTACTTCTGTTTCTTTTAAGATGAATCTAAATTCGGACTTAAGAAACAGACAGTGTTCTGCATGAAGGAGAAAGATAACTTGCTAAACAAATCAGCCACTGAGTGCCAAGATTTTGATCTGGAGAGGACTCTCGTCGTAAATGGAATGCTACGTAAGTGAAGGGGAGCCTTTGTTCTCTTTTTACATTATATTTACACTATATTTATGTGCTATGATTCAGCAAGCCTTCACTGAATGGATTACAACAATATATGGAATGCAAGAGGGATTCAACAAAAACTTATAAGTTTCTTTACAGAGTACTTGAAAGAATAGACTGTGAAATACTGTGATGACTTATGACACTGCCTACTAAAGAGGGCTCTAATTCTGATTTATTATGGTTTTGGCAAGACACCAGCTCGTTAGAAGGTTGGAAAGGATCAAAGGCGACAAATGCTGGAAGTAAGCCAGGAGTCACAGCCAGACGCTGGCGAGCTTTCGGATTTGGAGAGGCAAAACTGGAGAAGTTGTGGTGTACTAAGAAATGAGTTATCGAAGGAGGGGCAATGTTGAAGAGGATTGATTGATTACAACATGAAGGAAAAGAAGACGCTAAACAAATATTTCACACAGAAAACTACAGGATATAAATTCTCTCTGCAAGTTAATAGATATGGATTTATTAAATACGAACGAAAGTCATCACACCAGTGGCTGCTAAAACCATCCTTTGTTCGGAATTGTGGTATTTGGACTAATTAAGAGAACTGGAGCAGGACCAAGGAATAACACCAACTCCTGATAACACAGAAAGTCATCCAAAAACATTGAATTTGGAACTGATTGGCTTTTTTATTGTATTATGATTTGGTACTATATTAATGTGGCCTCCATTGGATTGTTATTAATGAAAAATTAATAAAAAATATATATTTTTTAAAAAAACATAAAACTATCAACCACTGCAAGTTAGGGCAATAAGCTTACATGGCACACAAAGCACAGTGGTACCTCAGGTTACATACCCTTTCATACCTATGATATTCTGATAGTGAAGGGAAACATAATTACTAGAACAGCATCCATATATAGGGATCCACACTGCAATAGGATCCTGATCCACTGGAGGAAGAGGGGATTCTTTGCTCACCTATCTTTCCTTCTGCAGCTCCCAGCACTATTACCCATACTATTTTGCAAGATCCCCAAAACCCTACAGCAGCTTTTCAGGGAACACAGGCAAAACAAATAACTGCTGAAAATAGCTTTTCCCCTTTGCACTGGCTGAAGTGTCTGCATCCAACCTATAATTACTGGCGAATATCCAAAGAATTACAAAGGGAGCTTTCCTTGTTCATTTATTTGTTTGAACAACAAACCTCTGTCACATGCTGCTTTTGGATTTCTTCTCATTTTCAGAAATAGTTATCTACGTTGCATGGGAGGCTAAGAAACATAAGCGCTCACACACACACACACACACACACACACACACACACACCAGGTTGTTTGGCTCCTTGCCACTGTTTCTGAATGGGCCCATAGAAATGCACCTTACCTGGCAAGTTGCCAAAACTATATATATTTGAGTCCTCAGGAGGTGGTGGGGGTCTATTATTCAGAGGGATGCCTTTTCCTTCATTTGGGTGGTAAACTGTGACCTTAATACACAGAAAAAACCACAATCTCATAACCAAAGAATTATTTGTTTAATGCTTCTTTCTGGAAAATGAACAAGTTATTAATGCACTACAGGATACTGAAAATTTGAATCTGTCATGTGTCATGTCTAAAGTCTTCCATTTCCTCAAAAAAGAACAGTTTCCTATCCTCACTAAGCAAGATTATCTGCAGCTTTTACAGGTACAGATATTTTAGTTAGATCAGCGCTTCTTTAAGACAGAAGTAATTAGTAAAAACAAATGCCTTTCACTCTTTCATGGAATTGTACTAGCATTTTTACCAGAAAATGAGTAATCATAGCAAAAATTAAATCAGTTATTTAAACTACACTGAACGCTTCAGATTTCACACATGCTTGACGTATAGGCATTTAGCATAAAAGAGGGCTCAGTGTTAATATGTACATACAAAGTTCGGGGGGGGGGAATCTACTTGATTTCCAGAAGCAAAAAAATCAGTGAAACAAGCTTATATTCCAGTAGGATGAGGCATATTACACCTTAGTAATATTGGCATAAACACATCATTTCAATACTGCCAATGAAGTTAGAAGAAATAAAAAAATAATACTCACTGCACTTCCATCACAAGATATCCTCAGAACTTCTTTTACAAACTCTTGCGAATTATATTCTTTTAGAAATTCCATGTATACTTCTCCTGCATCTAGAATACTCACCTAGAATGTAAATTGAAAACAGAACACAGCCTAAATAACTTTCGAAGCAATCCAATGAAAATGCCCCCTCCTTTCCCCACCATTTACATCAAAATGAACTAAAATACTGCAGTGAAGTAAAGAACTTGTTTTTGTGCTCCTTGTTGAGTGCTTTAAAGCCTGAGGTACTATTTGCAGTGTGACTGAAAAACTATTAGGCTGCTGAGGATTTGTGAGGCAGCCAATCAGGGTGTTCTAACCTCACTGGATTTACAAATACTAGGAGAAATGGGAGGATCAAAGGGAAAACAATACCATGAAAACAAAAGCAAAAGAGGGAAACACAATAGAATGAGATATGATACATACTGGAAAGGAAACCTAGTACAGTAAAAAAAATTAAGAATTGACTAGAAGTCTTTTAAGTCCAATAGCTGAACTAAAATCTGACAGTGTACATTTATGTTGATGACAAAAAAATGACATACATACTGGAAGTAGGTAAGATACTATTTCATGACTGCTAAGAGATTTTTATTAAAAACCTGCATACTTTGCAACAGAATAAGGACCAACAGACTATATTACCCTTACTTACTTACTTCCCTTCTTATTATCTGGGACCAAACGTTCAAAGGCACCTGAGCAAGGCTTCTTCCAATCAGGTGTTACTCAGGTAAAGGTGGGAACTGGAGAGGTCACTAAAACCCACGTTGCACTAATTCACAACTACAGCCTTACTGCAAATGCCGAAGTAGCAGTCATCAGCATTCTTGCCATGGCGGTTGCTTCTTGACTGGATCACACCAAAGCCATCCTATAAACAACCCAGTCTACTGCATTCAATTTAGTTGTATTGCTGTAAGAGCCAATTCCTGGCAAGCAAAGCAGAACCAGCCGTTTCTCATCTGATCGCTAGAAAACCAGCTTCAATAAGCTATCCTACAAGGGACTGGGGTCAGTGTTCCCATGGCCCTTTGTGGGGTATCTCATGGAAGCTGGATCAGAATTGGATGACTGCCTTGCAAGCCAGCAACTGGGGTGGTCTATTAATAGAGGTGTGCATCTTTGAAAATGAAGAAATGTTATAGTTCTTGTCACCTGATTATCAAGAGAAGATTAACACCAGTCAAGTTAATTGGTTCATATTGTGATCGTTGGTAGGTATTTAAAAATGCGGAAGAGCTCAATTTTTATAAAATTGTGACTGCAATTCATTATTTTGAAATATAGTACAGTACATACCACTGCATTTTTTGTTTTTTGCCTAATTGGCTTTAGTCTGTGAGCATTCAGAGGTGATACAACACTTTGCAGTGCAGGTTTCGGAAGTCCATATTGTGGCTCTTTGCCCCCATTCCTTCTGCTTTCAGACGCTAGATGGAGACCAAATGCAGGTGCTGGCAGAGCCTTCTCAGCAGTGTATTTCCTTGTGTCCAGTGGCCCTACAGCTGGTGCTGTTGGTTGTGCAGATTCAGGGGGTCTTCTGCATTTTAAGCCATTCCATGCATTTTTCAGTGTTTCTTGAGGCACACCAAGATGGAATCGAAAATCTCCACTACTGTCATATAAAGGTTCCTGCATCTGAGCTGAAGCAGCAAAGGGATATTTTAATGATTTAGAAAATGCATTACAGGATTCTTCCTAGTTTTTACAGGAGAAAAATGTTATGTCTCTAACTATAAATGAGGCTAGGAAAGCATCACGTCATTTTTGACAATGCTTACACCCTGGGAAAGTTACTGTTGTATGTATGAGAAGCTAAGTATTGTGGCACATAACCAACTTTTTTGAATTGTTTGTAACCGATGTTAATAGCAACAACTTCCTTTACTATTTACTAGAAAACTGGTTTAAGCTTGCTTAAATTTAACTCTACTGAAAGAGATTAAACATCATGTTACGGGTTCTTTCCATGCAAACAGATGGACTGGGAGTGGTTAAATAAAGCATTTGGGATGGTATCAAAAAGCAGCACCACGTCTGTCTTGGTAAAGTGCATGAAATATCATATGCACCTTCTGTCTAAGTACAGAAGCAATTAAAAGCAAAAATTAAGAAGAAAATTGCTTGAGGATTCAAATAATCCCAACTGTGTGTCCTATGGTGACAATTCCCCAAAGCATTCCTGGTAATTCAAAATAAAAGAAAATGTCTGAGAAGATTTAAGTAATCCTTGGCTAAATTACAGCTACATTCAGTGCTCTTTCACTAAATGAAGTAATTTGATGCAGGAGAACAAAAGCTCCTCCTTCCCTTATGGCCCTGTTCTTCTTTCTACCCTCCCTTCTGCAGCAATGTTTATATAATAAGCAGTTGCTGTTTTTATCCTTGATCTCTCTACACAGATAATTTATTATCAGTTATTAGCGCTAGACAGATGTTCTCCACCTACACACAGGATCAAGATCGTGCCAGTTCACAGAGCCCAATACATGCAGATCTTCACAATTGTTATCGTTCCAGTTTGAGGGGTAAGAATTCTATACTGAGCCTAAACACAGGTATCCATGTTCCCATCTTAACATAACTTTCAACGTGTGGATATCCGGTAGACCCAGAAAATGCAGTGTCACGATCCATTCCTAAACGTGCAAATATAGATGTTTGCATTTTGCCTTCTTAGTAAGGACAGATAACTTTAGACAGACAGCTTACCAAAATAAACTTTTGAACAGACTACTGGAATACGTGTTTCTTAAATAAATATTCCTTCACAACATAGTTAGGAGCTTCTTCTGTTGTTAGTCAAGTTAAGAGCTAGCCTTAGTTGTAGCAATTGGAGGTGACAAAAGGGGAAAGGGCTCTTAGCATAACCCAAACCATGATTTATGACTTGTTGGACACAATTAACCCTCTACACTAAGATATCTACCTTTCATAGAATTACTACACAGGTTACAGCTGAGGTCCATCTGCCCAATTTTTCATCTATGCACATAAGGGTGGAACATCTGAATTCAAACAGTGCACTTGTCTGGAAACTTGGATTGTATCTTTATAAAAACGTGATGGCAAACATGGGCTTGACATTACATAATATACAGTGGGGCTCAGGAAAAGGTGGTATGACTAGGGAGTTCTGCAGCATTAGCCATCACCACAGCATGTTCCTTCAAGTGGTATTTATGTATGAAGAGGGACTGAGAAAAGTACGGGGGGAATCCAAGGCAACTCCCATAATTATTAAATGTAGAGGGTGCTTAATGACCAAGCTGGGCTTAAAATACTCAAAGATTCCTTCAGAGAACATGCCCCAAATAAAACACACACATACACACACACACATTATGGCTACTCAGATACTGCTGGACCACAACTCCCAGCATCCTGATTATTGGCCATGAAGCCTGGGGCTGATGGGAGTCCAACATCTGGAGGGCACCAACCCTTCCACATAACACATTTCATTATCTAAAGTTCATCTTCACATGGAATTACTTCTAAGTTAATCTCTCAGTTAAAAACATTATCCTTGGATGGACACACAGTGTACCTATATAAGCTCTACTGATAGGAATGGTATCCTTTGAGAATTCAATGTGTCCAACACAGGCAATAAAACACACCCATTAAATAAATCCATACCATTTAGTTGCATATTTCCAAGCCACTGCTGCATTGTTTCAGCTTGGGACTTCGGTTCTAATAAACCAACGCTGGGCTTCATTGGACAGAGATAATTTGAACTAAAAACAAAGAATTATTCATAAGTACACTTCATAAATATGGACACAAATAACTTATTGATCACAAAAATAGATTAAGTTCTATTTGTGGAACATATTATATCACTAAGGGTAAAGGGACCCCTGACCATTAGGTCCAGTCACGGACAACTCTGGGGTTGCGGCACTCATCTCGCTTTACTGGCCAAGGGAGCTGGCATACAGCTTCCGGGTCATGTGGCCAGCATGACTAAGCTGCTTCTGGCAAACCAAAGCAGCGCACGGAAATGCCGTTTACCTTCCCACTGGAGTGGTACCTATTTATCTACTTGCACTTTGACATGCTTTCGAACTGCTAGGTTGGCAGGAGCAGGGACCAAGCAACGAGAGCTTACCCCGTCGCGGGGATTCGAACTGCCGACCTTTTGATCGGCAAGCCCTAGGCTCTGTGGTTTAGACCAAAGTGCCACCCACGTCCCATATTGTATCACTACATGATATAAATAACAGGTTTTTTTCTACTACATAGTCCTAATATTTTTAACTACTATAGGCGAACACTTTGTACTGAGACAACTTGCAATTTTTCAGTATCAGTTTCTTATACTCAAATGACAATATGTAAAATTAGAGATTATTTTTAATTTCTTAGTTTAAAGGAATTTCATAGTATTAAGTTAATAGCTGAGAATCAATGGAGGCCAGTTCTAAGCTATAATGATCCACGGCTACACGCAAAATGAGCCCCACTGTATTTTAGAACTTAGCTAGAACTTTTCCCAGTCCATTTGTCACTTACAAGATAGGAGCGAGAAATAACTCATTGGCTTGACTACAGTAGACATTCTGAGTCCTTTGGATACACAAGCAGCCTATCAGGAACAGGACTATATATGAAAGCTAGACTTTATTTTTTAAAGCCATGAGTCGAATCCCTCCCCCTTCTGCAGTCCACTTATCTGCACAGCTAAATACATATTTCCTTTGGTCACATAGGCTCTGGCTCTGACTTTCTGTTGCCACCAGCACCCTTGTGCCTTTCACATAGATGACTGGGAAATAATTATGTATGCAAGCATTAGAGATCACTCCCAACCCCTCATGCACGGAGTATTTAAAAGGAGATCAATGCTTGTTTTTGTTTTCAGTTCACCACAGTTTAGTGTTACGTACAAATCCAGAATTGTGTTTAATCTTAGTTATGGTGTACTAAAATGAAACAAGCTAAGTTTGTACGCCAGAGTTTAAAGTAGGTTCATTTCCATGGTTAAAATTAATCACAGTTTGTGACTAATTAATCAGAGATATGCCAGACTGCAGGCAAAAACTGAACGTTTCTGATGTCCTCACAGATGTGCTAGAGGAAAGGAAAGGATGCAGCTGATGAGACCAAGACTCATTTATGTAATATCACAGTTTGGTATTCCATCCAGACAAGGTCATTATATTATAGGGGAACCAATTTTACATGATGCACTCAAAAAACAGAGATATATAAGAACAATTCTTACTGAGCTTGATCTTTCACAGGTGGAGACAGATTCTTTTCCATTGAGCCAGAGCTGGTCGGAAATTTTTCTTTAAATACAGTAGGAATATCACCATGGCTATTTGCAGGTGAAAAATCCTTCCTGTTTCCTATTAGTCCTCCTCTGGACTTTGAGAGGATTTCCAGGGAATGGCATCTCTCCACATTATTCAGTACTCCTTGACTCTGACTATGGGATGTGCCGGATCTTTCAGAGGAGTGTGCTCTCCTGAGGTAGCGCGAATGCGGTCTTTCTTCAATCAGCTGCATTGCTCTTCCCCTACCAGTATTTCCCATTTCTTTTACTGGGAGTCCCCAGTTGTTATGGGAACTACTTCCATAGCCAGATGAGACTTCACTGGCATTCTTATTTTTAGGAAGAATGGTCATTTTGTTGGGAAGTGGCTGACCCCCTAGAAGTCTTTTCTTCTCCTTTAAGCAGCCACTTGTACTGACACTGGGAGAGGCAGTAGAAGCAGTAGAAATGGTGGCATTTCCACTGTCCATTGAATCCTCTACAGTTCCTGAATCTTTGCTTCTTGCTGAGCTACACCTGGACATAAAAGGATGATCCAATACAGATGAAAGGCTTAAACGATCTGCTGGATTTTTACGAAGCAACTGGTGAATAAGGTCTTGAGCCTCTTCTGACAAAAACACTGGCATTTCATAATCTGCCAGCACCACTTTGTTCAAGGTGTTCTTTACTGTATCAGTATCAAAAGGTGGTCTTCCGGCCAGAAGAGTAAAGAGCATGCAGCCCAAGGACCAGACATCAGACTCAAGCCCATGCGCACTTCTTGTGGCTATTTCTGGAGAAATGTAATTAGGAGTCCCACACATTGTGTAATGCTTTTCATGAGGCATTGTCAGTTGGGTTGCAAGTCCAAAGTCAGCAATCTTGATGTTCATATTGTTGGTGAGTAAAAGATTAGAGAGTGTAAGGTCCCGGTGTAATATTCCATGGGAATGAAGATATAACATCCCTGTAATAATCTGGTGCATGAAGTTCCGAACTATATGAAATAAAAAAAGGAAGATGGGTGTTAAGAAACATTTTTGCTATTTTGTCTTTAAACATGCTCACCTGCTATTTTGTCTTTAAACATGCTCACCTGCCTGTTTGCCCTCTGACAAAGAAATAACCAGTCCATAATTTTAATGGTAGGTTTATTGTAGCTGTGAGAGACAGAATAACAACAGGAAAACCCCCAGGAACCCAGAAGACAAATGTCAGAGATTGATGTGCATTATAATGAGTGAAATAAGTATTTGATCCCCTATCAACCAGCCAGATGTCAGGCTACCTGGTATCTTCACTGTATGTAATGAGCTAAGATTAGAAGCACAAAAGACACCTGTCAACAGAAGCAATCAATCCAGCAGATTCCAAAGTAGCCACCATGACCAAGACCAAAGAACTATCCAAGGATGTCAGGGACAAGAATGTAGACCTGCACAAGACTGGACTGGGCTACAAGACTATGGCCAAGCAGCTTGGGGAGAAGGTGACAACAGTTGGTGCAATAATTCGCAAATGAAAGAAACACAAAATAACTGTCGGAACCTCCCTCGGTCTGGGGCTCCATGCAAGATCTCATCTCATGGAGTTGCAATGATCATGAGAATGGTGATGAAGCAGCCCAGAACTACACAGGGGGAACTTGTCAATGATCTCAGGGCAGCTGGGACCATAGTCACCATGAAAACAGTTGGTAACACACTACGCCGTGAAGGACTGAGATCTTGTAGAGCCCGCAAGATCCCCTTGCACAAGACAGCACATGTACAGGCCTGTCTGCAGTTTGCCCATGCACATCTGAATGACCCAGAGGAGAACTGGGTGAAAGTGTTGTGGTCAGATGAGACCAAAATTGAGCTCTTTGGCATCAATTCAACTTGCTGTGTTTGGAGGAGGAGGAATGCTGCCTACGACCCCAAGAACACCATCCCAACCGTCAAACATGGAGGGGGACATATTATGCTTTGGGGGTGTTCTTCTGCTAAAGGGACAAGACACCTTCACCCCATCGAAGGGATGATGGACAGGACCATGTACCGTCAAATCTTGGGTGAGCACCTCCTTCCCTCAGCCAGGGCATTGAAAATGGGTCGCGGATGGGTATTCCAGAATGACAATGACCCAAAACACACGGCAAACCATTTGAGAAGTGCTCAAACACACCCCTAATTTTAGTATAATAAAATTGCATTTGCCAGTCTCTGCCCAAGGAGATGCCACACACAAACATATATATATCACCCAAGCCTCTGAGGGCAGAGGAACTACCAAGAGTGCCCCCTTTGCTGATAGGTAAGAAGCATATTACACCCCTTTAAAATTGATAAATAACTGCACAACAAACTCTACAAGATTGGGTGACTTTCAAAAGCAAGGTCTTACAGACCACTATGTCTTAAGAAAAATAATCTCATTGGCTATGTCCAAGCCCTGGGTGGATTCCAATCTAATTACTTGATGGAAAGGCTGCTTCAAGGTGCAACAATAAGCAATATTTCAGCCTTACCTTCTTCTTCAGAAAAACGGGTCTTTCTGTTCTTTAAATATCTGCTCATTTCCCCATTGTGACACATCTCTAGTATCAGGTACACGTAGTTGCTATCTTCAAAGTAGTTATACAACTAGAAAAGTGAAAACTAGTTTTAATATACATCAAAGTTTAGTTATCAGCATATCAAGTTCTTAGTGTAAATTCTTACCTCAAGTATAGAGGGATGTTTTAGTTGACAATGTATCTTCACTTCATTTTGAACTCTTTGCACCATTCCAGCTTTGTGCATAGCCTTTTTGTCAATCTGAAAAGATTTTCTTTTTAAAATTAATCTCATACACACATAAAAGTAATGATTTTTTAAAAATAATAATAATTCAGGAATAGATTTAAGCTAAACGAGGGTTGGAAAGAGTTTATTGTTACATTTTATACTAATACCATTATTTCAGGTATGTCCAGCTTGCTTTAGTCTCATGTATAGATAACAATTCTTCAGAAATCTGCTTGACACCAGCCTAGAAAGTAAGCCCAACTAAATAAAATGGGACTTGCTTCCAAATAAACATAGCAATGGGGTTTAAATGTTGTATTATATCCCTACAGATATATATTGAACTTTCTCAACAAATACTGACTAATGGCCAAACTACTACACAGTATTTTAAAAGCATGGTTTACTCTTCAGTTTTGTTTTGTTTTGCTTTTAATCAGAGGTGGCTAGCCTGCAACACTTCAGATATTGAACTGTAATTCCCATCATTCTTGACTGTTGGCCATGCTGACTGGGACTGATGGGAGTTGGAGTCCATAACATCTGGAGGGTCACAAATTAGAAACCACACAATTCAGAATCAGGATTGGGACCATAGTGCAGGTGGATATGTAAAAAACAAACAAAATTCTTAGCACTTGTGCTGTGATCTTAATTAAAAATGCTGTTCTCTTGCTGCCGTTGATATCATTTTAAAAAAATCTCCCCTTATACTAAGGCCCAATCCTAATTTCCCCCCTCTGCTGCTATTTATTGTTTTCACAAAAACAAAACATAAGACTCAACATATTCAGTGTGCAAAAGACACGTCTAATTTCACATTATAATGTGCCTTGACCCTGAAAGCTATTCTATACTAAAAACAATCATCTGTGCTGAGGAGTTTGGCAGATGAAGCACTTCAGATGTTAAGTGCTTAAAAGACTGGACTGGTTTATGTGTTTGCACAGTCAAGTATAGGGCAAGTGCTATATGGAGAAAACCTTTGCAGCCTGGGATTCAAATTGATAGGTGAACAACAGAAATCAGGAACTAACAAGTTGTGGAAACATAAGGAGTAAGTTAGAAAGTAAAATATTGCATTTATTAGCTTACCCAGCAGCTTGGTATCCTATATTCTGGCTAAATTCAGTTACTTTGGTATCTGATCCAATGGCAACTTACCATTTTGATGGCAACTTCTAGGCCTGTTTTCAGGGATACTGCTCTGTAGACTCCTGCAAAGGAGCCCTTCCCCAGAAGGTTCCCCACCTTGAAATCCTGAAAAAGAAAAAGCAATGGTCACTGCTCTTACTGCCTCCTCACCTTCTATCTGACAGGTACGTATGAGCTACTGAGATAGTGTGGGATGTCAAACATCTAATTGTTTGAATATGCTACCTGTAAAAATTCCCCCCTGAAATGTTTGCAGAGATGTGATGAAATTTCCCCTTGCCTTGTAATTTAAATAGCTGATATAAAGAGTCACCTTGATTCAAATTAATCCCTGTTCTGAAACAAAAAAAGACTTTAAAGAGAAAACTGTGGGCTAGCTTGAAGTGTGGGAGGAAAGTACTGCTTCCACTTCCCAATGCAGTGGGGGTTAGTATGAGAATGCAACTAAAAGGAAACAGGTTAAGGCTGCTTCTCCCTCCCGCCTCCAAAGTTGTTTTTAAAAATGCATCCTGTTCATACCTTTCACATACCAACTCTCCCCTCATCTACCCTTATCCATGTTTTGCTCCCATCACTCTGCAGTGCCATATTTCACAGACTACTAGAAAGCCTGCTTCCAAATCCGCATCTCTCTGGACTAGGGTCATGAATGTATTATAAGAGGTAGGGCAAAAGGAAGCAAATACAGAGATGTGTTGACACCATACAAGTTCAATCTTGAAGTTTCTGACTTTTACACGATACAAAAAAACACAGGCTCTTCCACGTGTTTCACCTTTGCCCAGCTGAAACCTGGTTCCCTTGGGCAATCTTCGTACTTCTCCCCCTCCCCTCAAAAACCATCCTGTTCCCTTTCAGGATGCAGGTGGGAAAAGCACTTCAGTGCCCTGAGGGCGAGTTAAAGGGCGCCCTGGCCGCGCTCTCGCCCCGACGGCGCATGCTCAGGCAGAGGTGCTCCTCAGCAGAGACCGGCCGGCGGCAGGAGGCGGCTTTACCTGAATGGAGCTCTCCCAAGGCGAACACTGGGACATGCCGGTGGCGGAGGCTGCGCCGGCGCTGGGCACGGGAGAGAGCAGGAGACTGAGCAGCCACTGCGGCATCGCGCTGCCAGGAACTCGCAGCCACTGAGGAGCTCGCGGCGCCGGGGCTCGCGGGCGGCTCTCGCCTTGCCGCGCTTTCTCCCGCTCCCGTGGGAGACGCGGCTTCCATCCCCCGTTGCCAAGGAAACGGGCCGGGGGAGAGACGCCAGAGCGGAGGCGCCCCCCGCCCGCCCGCGCATCCCGCGCGCCGCCCTGCTGTTGCCGCCGCCAAAACCGGCAATGCTTAGCCCCCCGCCCCCCCCTCCGCGCGAGAGGGAGTAAGGTCTCCCGAGCGGTCCGGGGCTTGCAAGGACAGGGCTGCACCGTTAAACAGCTTGCAAACTCCTTGGCAAAAGAAAGGTGTCCTGCAGAGGCTTCGCCCCACTTTTAAGAAATACCGGCGAGCTGGGTTTCTCCTTTCTTCAACGCAAGGCGCTTGGGGTTAGAAACTTTGCCCCCGTGACAAAAACCGATTTTGCGTTTTAAGAGCGATGGATGTTTTCTATAGGGCTGGCTTTCCGTACCTATGTAGCCTTGCGGGTAGTGGAAAGCAAAGAGCTAGTGTCAAAAAACTGACGTCAAAGGATTTAGATATCTGCATATGTTACAAAAATTGTGGCATTTTCAAAGCTGCCTGGGGAGTTTAGATTTTGGCATCTACCTTCCCAACACCTTTCTAGGGGCAATGATTATATCATGAGGTACATGAATTAAAGCAAATTGTTATATTGCCATCCTTTAGGGGACTAGCAAAATATTTGGAATTTTGAGAGTGTTTTGTGGGCACCACCCCTTCCAACTGATTTGTCTTTTCTACTTCATCAACATAAAAAGAAAAGTGTGCACCCACATAGATCCTCTTTCGTTTGCATGATTTGGCAACCCCCAGACTACGGTGATGAGGATGACTGATAATATATTTTAATTAGTTTGCATATCACCTTACGAAGTTACCTAATGATTTGGAAATGATGGGTGGTTTGGAGTTGAAGTAGGAGTGGGGAAATAGAGAGCATGTGCTGGGACTTTCTGGAGGTTGTATTACCCCTTCCCCCACTGCCAATGTTTTCATAACTGATGAATATGAATAAATACCATATTGGCCCAAATATAAGACCCACCTGTAAATAAGCCGCACCTTAAAAATTCAAGGCTCTACCACCCTGAATGGGGGGGGGGGAGAGCTGTGCCGCTTTGCCGGTGGCGTAAGGTTGCGAATATAAGGCACACTTTAACTTTTCACTGTCAGAATTTGGAAAAAAGTGTTGTTTATATTCGAACCAAAACGGTACATAAATATTTATTCCTGAAGTAAAACAGGTCAACTTTTCTTAACACTTATTTCCTGTCATCATCAAAATAAACAAACTCTACAGGCAAGTTTACAATTGCTTTTCTTGTAGCCCATCTGTGAGAATCTCAAATGCTCCCTATTCTCTTCCAAAAAAAATTGATCACGAAAACTCAAAGTGACAGCAAACACAAGCATATATTCTTGTATTCTAAATCTATTCCCTAACTCAGTGAAGTGTTTTTAGTACTTCTGATCCTTCAACATAGGAACATAAGAAGAGCCTGCTAGATTAGGCCAATGGCCCATCTAGTCCAACATTCTGTTCTCACAGTGGTCAACCAAACACCTGCGGGTTGCCAATATGCAGAACCCAAGCACAAGAGGACACTCCCCTCCTGAGGTTTCCAGCAACTAGTATTCATAAGCATACAGCCTCCAACTGTAGAAGTCAACCATTAATAATCATGAATAGCATGATTATTAATGTGCCCAACTGTGCAGTACAAAAAAGGAAAATCCAGTATCTGTTTTGTTTGGTTAATTCCTGCCTGAAATATTAAGCATATTTTAAATGTGTATCGCAAATAAAAGTATAACCTACTGTTGAAACCATCATTTTAGTATAAATCATAATACTTGCCAGGCCATAATTTACCACTACACAATTCAGAGAATACTTTAAAGATTAATTCATGTTAACTACTTACAGCTTGATCCTTCTATGCTCACTTGAGCATAGGTTTAAGTTCAATAGGTTTGACTTTCTAATCAGTGTGCACAGAATTTAGTGTTGAGGCTGTAATCTCTTGAAGGCCAAGGTGGATACTTTTTTCACATGATTAAGGGTGGAAATCTAGCACACACTTCCTCCAAAGCATACTTATGGGAGTACCCTAATTATGCCTCGCTAATAGAGGAAATTTGGGGGAAGATGCTCCAAACCCAATTTGGCAACCAGCCAGACCTTGAATGTAAACAAAGCCTCCGTGAGAAAAAATGTTACAAAAGATGCAAGTTTTCAACACTTGTAGCAATTGTAGACCTTTTATCTGAGCTCTGTGAGCTAAAAATTAACGCTGCAGAATTTGGTAATGTTTCAAATTATTCATGCTGGTTTGTCAAAGCACATTGGTTCACTTATTTATCATAGTAAAAAATTACTAGATACAAATGAGAATTTCTCAGGGGTAGATGCAATTTCCTTCTAGAATTAGAGGCTGCACAAATGATCATTACAAAGGCTACAATTAAAACCACATAACCATTTGCTTGGTCACCTGTGACTAAGAAATACCATCTTCAGGCAACTGTGTTCAGAGGGAACACCATACAAGGTAGAAGTATGGTGACACGTATACAGTACTAAGAATAATGTTGTGAGAGTGCTAATATGGACCAAAATTCATCCTTTATAAACCTTGTTAACTAGTCCAAAATAGCTACCACACCTTAGTTCTACAGAATCTATACAAGCACGGATTAGAATTCCCACATCAACTACAGACACACATCCTCGGTTAATGGTAAACATTGGAGTTGTGTAGAGTTCAGCCCTATGAACAACTTGTTCTTTTTAAGTCATACACTAAAGGACATTAAATTTAAAGATGTTAAAGTGCAGAGCTGCCTGTCTATTCTGGCAGGGCTTCTACACCATGAAAAACTGAGATGGGTACAAATTCTACAGATTTAGACTTCCCATTTTTAACGCCACCGTGATTATTGTGATCCGCTTTGAGCTCAGCATTTGTTGCTGGAAAAGCGAAAAACAAATATCAAAACAAATCAAAGGCATTGTAAAAATGAAGCATAGGTTGGTTTTCTGCCTGCCACGCAGCTCTTAATGACATTAAAGCGGAGGCAGCATATAAGCAGGGGATGTGCAACCTGGTGGTGCCATCCAAGGAAAAGGGAGGAAAGAGATGCGACCTCATCCTGAACCAGCGAAGTGGGAGGGATCGAGTGTTTTAAGTCGCTGGTAAGGCGAAACCCCGCCCAGCATCACGCAGCGCCAGTCAGCAAGCTGGACAGGACCACCTGTAACAACACCAAACCCTGCTTCCCCCTCCACTGAGATACGGTTGGGCCCAGACTCTCCCTCCCCCGAGGCCGCGAATGGCTCGGTCCCCACCCACCCCGTAATGGCCGTTTCCGCACCTCAATCTTGTCGCCGATGCAGGTCGCCATGGCGGCGGCGGCGCTCGCTCTTCCCCGCGTCACTCTCTTCCTTTCCTATAAGCTACCACATGGCCGGGGTAATGCGCGTCTCTTTCGCCACCGTTGCCGCTCCGCAGGCCTCTCCCTCCCCGCTACGGGGGTCGGGGAGAAACCCCTTCCTTGAGGGGCTCCATTTTGAAAATCCCGCCCGTTACCAAAGCCGCCTTTGCGTCACTTGCGCATGACGCCATCGCGCCGTCCCCTCCGCTTATCCTCTGGCTCCTTGGGAGCGGGGCGGGGCGCCGTAAGGCTGTTTGCGGCCTCGGAGAAAAGCAGTGCAAGAAGGGCGCGTGCGCGGTACAAGTCAGTGTTCTCCGCTAGGCTTGCTGAGGAAACCCGCCCTCTAGTGGCAAGGATGCGGAACGTCCATGTTTTCATTTGCTTTTCTTTGTTTGTGAAAAACGTAAGCGGAGCTCCGCTGGGTCGAAGTCATCCCGGCAGCCTTAGCCGACCAGACGCTGCTAAGGAAACCCAGGAGCAGGGCATAAATGTCCTGGCCCTACTCCGGTCTCTTCCCACCGCATTGTTTCTTCACTACGCAGCTCAACTCTCGCTATGCTACCTCTTCAGGCTAGCCTACCTTGCGGGGTTGCTGTGATGATAAAAGAGAAAGAACCACGTGCCCTGCCTCGAGCTTCTTGGAGTAAAGGCAGGACGGAAATAATTCAACACATTCTGTGTGCGTGGATTCCATAAGTTGGTCAACTGATGGTCATGTGTCGTGCAAAGTACTTCTTTTGTGTCTCCTGAATCTTTTTTTAAAAACGTTTTTAATTCAACTTTTAACAACAATAAAAACAGTACAGAACTCAACAATGCGCTACCAAGCTGTCTTACAAATTCATGTCAGTATCCGTAGATAGTTCATTGCCTCAGTTACAGTATATTGTTTCTTGCCACCCCAAACTCCAAGTGGTGCGACATTCCAGGGGTCCCAGATTGCACCAAGCCACTTAATCCTCCTCAATCACCAAGGCTATCCAAAACATAAGTTCCCTGAGGGACAGCTCGCAAAACAAAACAATTACAATACAATAAAAATGTGTGCTGTAAAAAATATTACAAACTAAAAACGCAGTTAAAACTCAAGTTCAAAATTAAGAGGGCTGTGCCATAATGAGACGCAAGTTGTTTAAAAGCACTGAGTAAACAAGATCCACCTGCAGCATAAAAGAGGGCAAAGATGAGTTCAGGCATCTTCTCTGGGAACAGAGTGACGTAACCAAGATGCCACTAAAAAGATCCTGTCTCTGGTGGTTACTCAGCTCACTTCATTTGGCAGCAACAATTGGCCTCTGGGAAAGATAATAAGGTTCAGGTAGGTACATAAGGTACATCAGTGGGTACAAAAGGCAACCTGATTTATGAGAAGGAATTGCAATCAGCTTTTTTTTTTCTTCCTCCGAGTTAAATAATAGATATGCACTTTGAACAATGCTGTCGCCTTATGAACATCACGAATAAAAAACCCAGCACAACACATGGAGTGTGAACACAGTCTAAGCCTTATTGATTTCAGTGGCATTTCTTGCCAAACAAAGCTTGTTATCCTATTCATGCTTATTTGTGATTAAGCTCCACTGAACTTGGAGGAATTATTTCCAAATAAACATTTATAGGACTGAGCAAGCAATAAGTACATTTAGGAATGTGGACTTAAATTCACCTGCTTAGGATTTTTGCTTTGGGAAGGGTTGTTTGTACATACATGCATGACCTCAAGGGGGCATCTGAGGGGGGATTTACAAACAAATCTTGGGAGTAAGTGTTTGGTAGAATTATGAAGATTTACAGCACAATCATGAGCATGTTTACTCTGTTAAAAAAAAAAGTCTCACTGTGGTCAGTTGGGTTGCATAGGATTGCAGTCTTAATTGCAGGGAGTATAGATGGAATCCTATACATGTCTATGCAATCATATCTAAGAAATAGCAGAGGAGATACACTGTGTTCATAGATTTTTCTTCTAAAAATGAGTATTGAATAGAACAGCAGCAACTCAAGGGCAAGACGGCTGGAAGAAATTGCTGACGGATATATTTCTCCCTCATTTGGTGGGCAAGGGAATCTTTCTTACGTTGTTCAATTTGACCTTTAATCTAGACTCCAGTGTCCTTTTCAGATGGCGTTTAACTGAATAAATGGTGAAGAGTACCTCTCAGCAGCTTATCACACACTTGTGATTTCCTTTTGTGGACTTTTTTATTTCTCTTTATGACATGTACTTCTTTATATTGCTCAGTTAATTTTTAGTGCATAATGTCAAACTATCAGTATGAATTAGCGTAACACATTAATCCGTTCCCTTCCTTGCTTAGGCTGTGTACAGCTATTTGCTTGTCATAAATGCATTTGTTCAAGTTTCTTCCCTGTCAGATGCTGTTTATTGCTGATTAGATTTCTAGCCAAGCTTGATAAAGAGATGCATCATTTTCAAGCTGTATCATCTTCCCTCTTTAATTTATTACACACATTTTGCCATTCCTGTCTCTTGTGCTTAGAGTTAAATGCAGGAGGTCAGCAGCACAGGGCTAGTAGGTGCATCACTTACAATTCCTTTGGAAAGCCATGCTGAGACTGTGAATAAGCGTTTCCACTTCTTATGGTCTGTCGTACCGTATCAGCAACAATGTTGAGATTTGTTAATTAGCAAGACGGTTGTGGAAAAATTGCCTGTGTCTTTGTGTCTCTGAAAATTGACATTTCCGTTGTTGTTAGTCAAACCACTATGATCTATGGAAGAATTTGCTAGCTTTTGTAGAAGCTTCAGAACAGAGGCAGCTTTAGCCCAGTGCTCTGGGAAGACCCTCCCACACAGTTGGTATTCAAATAGCCCTTTTCATAAATACTGAAAGCATGTCACAAATATTGTCTCAGCAATCTTTACAACATTCTCTAAAATATGCCAATATAAATATGTATTGCAGATTGGAGCCCAAGCCTCAGTGGTTTGCTAAAGGCCACACAACAGATATACAACCAAGCTGAAATTTGTGTCACGAATTTCTGCCTCATATGTCATGTTCTTCATTACAATATCATACCAACTCCACTGTGAATGTATTGGCCCTACAACTGTACGCACACTATACCCTTAAAGCACATTCAAAGCATATTTCCCCTCCCTAAAGAATTCTGGGCCTTGTATTTTATCTCTTGCAGAATTATAATTCCCAGCAACCCTTAACAAATTACAGTGCCCAGTATTCTTTGAGTGGAACCATGTGCTTCAAAGGTGTAGTGTGTGGGGAGGGAGGCATGGAACTAAGAGTGCAGATCAGTGGCTGCCATCCTTTGGGGACCCATGGGCACATATACAGACTGAGGAAACTTCTCACTACAAACATTGCAAGTAAGTGCACACCACAACCCATTCTATTGGCTAAATAGAAGGCTTCTTTCAAGCCCAAACATCTGGATGACCCCACTCAGCAGTTTCATGTAGCTATTAAACAACATGGGAGATAAAATTGGACCCTGAGAAACCTCACATTGAAGGCTCCATGGAGCTGAACAGTACTCCCCAGACACCTGGAAATGACCATCCAAGTAGGACCAGAACCACTGCAAAGCAGTGCCACCCACTACTAACCCAGACAGCACTCCAGAAGGATACCATGGTCAGTGGTATAAAAACCACAGACAGGTTGAGGGAATTAACAGGGACACATTTCCCCCACCTCTCTCCTGACAGAGGTCCACATATTGGATGGCCAAAACAGTTTCTTTGCCAAAATTGGGCCTAAACCCCAATGGAAATGGACCTGGAAAATTACTTTCTTCCCAAAGCGCATGGATCTGGCCTGCAACCACATGCTCGAGAACCTTGCCCAAGAAAGAGAGATCAGCAACTGGCCAGTAATTGCTTAGATTTTCCAAGTCCGGGGAGGGTTTATTAAGGAGTAGTTTTACCACTGCCTCCTTCAAGCAGGCAGGGACCACCTCCTCTCTCAAGGAGGCATTAATCACCTCCTTGGCCCAGCCAGCTGTCATCACCCTGTTAGTTTTTATCAGCTGAGAGTGGCAAGGGTCCAGAGTGCAAGTGGTCACCCTGACCCTTCCAAGCACCGTGTCCATTTCCTCGAGCCTTATATCCATGTCCCCTGCACCGTGATCTATGCCAATGGTTTTCAACCAGTGTGCCATGGCACCCTGGGGTACCTTGAATGATTGTCAGGGGTGCTACGGGCAACACTGGCCTCTGTCCCTCTTTCCTTCCCTCCCTCCTCTGATGCCTTCTCGTGTCTCTGCCTCCTGAAGGCTTTCACAGTTGTTTATTGCAGCAGTCCTAGCTATAAGCTCTGCAAGTGACTGGTACCTCTGGGAGACACCTCTCTTTGGGGCGGGGGGGGGCGGTCAGCTCAGAGACCAGGGACAGCAGCAGCTGCTGCCCGGAAGACTCCCAAGGAGAGGGGAGAGGAGAAGAGGCTGAGGGAACACTCCACAAGGGAGGGTGTTCGAAAAAGGGTGAGAGGCTGCCAGCTCTGCAGGCAAGGGGTGGCATAACTAGGTTCCTGAGCCTCATAGGGGTGACAGAGCTTGGATAAGGGAGCCATGGACTCAAAAAGGTTAAAAACCTCTGATCTATGCCCACAATCCTCAAAGCATTTAGTGGGCATGAAAATTACTGAAGTCAATATAGAAGCATGCTTGAACTTACTCACACTCTGTATCGTCAAGGAAGCCTGAAACTGTTACTAGCATTAGCAGTTCCTTGTTTTGATGTTGCTGCATTGCGTCACCATAACAACTTCAGCATTACCAAATACTGTAGTCCTTTCGGATCATAGTTTGCTGGCGAAACAGATTGGAGTGCCCATAAATAAACCTTGCATTGTTTTCCAAAAGAGGAAAAGTCAGTGCTACAGCAGGTAGGATTGCATCCAGAAAGTGAGTGCTTTACATATACAATTACTCATGAGAAATAAGTCCTATTTTGTTCCCGCTTATTTGCACGTAGCAACATAACATTTTCAAGCAAAGGCATTGGACTACAAACTCTTGAACAACGAGAAAGATTTATAGCTGACTTAATTTGTTTGGTTTCCAGTCAGGCAGTGATGCTTCTGTTTCAGTTCAAAATCTGTGTGGATCTTATCTAAAGCTTTAAAAAGTGAGCAAACAACATCTGCTGATACCAAAGTGGTACTTGTTTTCTATAAACTATCTGTTGTGGGGAGGAATAATTTTTAAAGAAAGGTTTGCTCTAGTGATTAAGGAAGCTTGCAAGTGTGTTTACTGTATTAAAAAGTAATTTCTTTACCAGTGAACAATTAATTGCATTTTCTGTCAATATATGTTCTTAATATTGGTTCATATGTAGCTGCATGTACATATGAAATAATGAATTTGACAGTAAAACATCAGAGAAGTGAAATATAATGGGAGGAGATAAATGAGTGACAAATGAGCCCACTGTGTTCTCTTACCAGGTGTAAGGAGTTTTAAAGGAGCCCAGTATAAAAAGCGCTCCAAATTGTATCTAGACTTATAGTGCAATCCCATCCATGTCTATTCAGTAGCAAGTTCCACTGAATTCACTGGGGTAACTTTAAGGGAATCCTTAAATGTTTATGAATTTAACTGCAAACAATGCAGTTAAGCAATCAGGTAATGTGGCTAGGTAAGCAGCAAGTTAACTAAGATGCCTTGCTCCAAGGCTACTATCTGGAAATGAAAGTTGTATTGAAAACCAGGACGTTTTCTTCTGAGTAAACATGCTTATTATGACCAGTGACGATACTACATTGGCTGCCTATTTGTTTCCAAGCACCATTCAAAGTGCTAGCTTTGACCTATAAAACCCATACTCACACCCACACCATACATTAAAAACCTTTCCTCAAAGAATCCTGGGAACTGTAGTTTGCCCTGGGCACTGGCCACTGTAGCTCTTGTGGGCAAACTAGTTTTCAGGGGGAGTGTTATCCAGAATGCCTTGTTTATTCAGATCATCTATTAAGTCCCTACCAATCTGGGAGTGCAATGCACTTCCCATAGAAATCAGTGGCCAAGCTTCCACTGACATGAATGGATACACATTTACCCAGTTCTATCTTTTCCTCTGATCTATTTCATCATTTAATGCACTACAATCTCTTATTGCCTCACTGAAGTTTCTTAAGCAATGTTATCAATGATTTTGATCAACAAAATATACTTTGCAAGAGCTTAAGCCTCTCACATGGAGGCTTAAAGCAAGCCTCCATGTGAGAGAACAGCACTAATTAATGTCAGTAAGAGCCAAACTAGATGCAACACAGGAGGTGTGTAATCAGATCTCCTGATGTCTTTCTTTGTTGCTTAAGAGCAGCTGTGTGAGAGCAACAGAACTCAGATTTGAGCTGTAGCATGACGGAGTGAGGGACGCGGGTGGCGCTGTAGGTAAAACCTCAGCGCCTAGGACTTGCCGATCGCATGGTCGGCGGTTCGAATCCCCGCGGCGGGGTGCACTCCCATCGTTCGGTCCCAGCGCCTGCCAACCTAGCAGTTCGAAAGCACCTCCAGGTGCAAGTAGATAAATAGAAACCGCTTACCAGAGGGAAGGTAAACGGCGTTCCGTGTGCTGCGCTGGCTCGCCAGATGCAGCTTGTCACGCTGGCCACGTGACCCGGAAGTGTCTGCGGACAGCGCTGGCTCCCGGCCTATAGAGTGAGATGAGCGCACAACCCTAGAGTCTGGCAAGACTGGCCCAAACGGGCAGGGGTACCTTTACCTTTACCTATGACGGAGTGAGGTATTTACGCATCTCTTTGCACTGTTTGTTCACTTTAAATTGTCCTGTAATTAACCAGGGTGTAAGCAGGGAGACCAATATCCATATTTTACAGATAGCCATGTTGTACAAAAGAAATAGGTGTATTAAGACTTACTAGCACCACAGAACAAAATATACTGTATATTGTACAATGAGCATACTGAGGAAAGTAGCTCACAACCCATACAAGTTCCTTTGCCTCAGTTTGTGTGTGTGGCCTTAACCCAAACTTGAATTCTGCTTTGTTTAGCTGGAAGAGCACCACCTAAGGCAAATGTCATCACTTCTCCATCCATCCAGAGTGACAGAAACTCCTCACAGAGAGCCACTCCTTTACGTCTCCTCAACAGTGGATGGTCACATCTTATGTGTTGGCCAAGATGGATTGGTTTCCATTTGGAGTGCAAACTTAAAACTGAAGAAAACCTCTCTGATTCTTGTGAGTTTAAGAAGTGAGGTATTATTTAAAGACTGTGATATTTACTGATAATAGGTGTAAGATCTTCCTACCGAGGCTAAAATGAAAAGGAGATTGCTTTTCTGCTGTCCTAACAATCATTATCATTCTCTCCCAACACATTCACTCATGACTGTATTTCTCAAAATGATGGCAGCCAAGTATAACTGTGATGAAATTAACTCTGACAAATGTATATATGCTTGTCTCTACACCGAACCAGACGGATTAAAGGATGATATGAGTTATGTGGGTCTATGGTATCGTCTAAGGCAGCCTTTCTCAACCTTCGGTCCTCAGATGTTGTTGGACTACAGCTCCCATCATCCCTGAGCGCTGGTCATGCTAGCTTGGGATGATGGAAATTGTACTACAACATCTGGGTTGAAAAAGTCTGGTTTAAGGAGCCAAAAGGTTGAACTCTATGAAATAAGAGAAGTATTTTAGCAGACCCTGAACTGGTAAATCCACAAAGGTTTGGGAGCATACCACTTATGTTCTTAACGTTCTGCCAAAGGATCAAGTCAAACACATGCATGCACAGAGGCTGACATGCAGAAGGGTTCATATGCCTGTTGCTAACAAAAGGTGCTGCCTTCATTCTGAAAATTGTGGGATAACCAGCCTCACATAACCACCATGCTTAAATGTAATTAATGCATCAAGGGGTTAAGGCCATTGACTAAGTTGTCCTGCCAGACTTAGCTCACCTTGGGAGGGACTAGGTAATCAAGCCTTTGTTCCCCCTCACTCTACCTGAGAAGCACAGCATGTGAAGAGGCTAAGCTGGGGCAATCATTGGCTCTAACAAGCCACTCAAGTTCCTATACCAATAATTTAGGAACTTTTTTGCGGGAAAATAAAACCCCTGCGTCCAGTCACGCTTCCCTTGCGTCGCTCTGCTCGGAAGCTGACCTGGCAGGAGAGCAGAGTAGCAGCGGTCCTGTGTCCGTGTGAGATGAGGGATAAATCAAGTCCAGAGACAGTTCGGTTCTTATCTCTAGAAGCGTTTATTTACAAGCCATAAATCAGTCACACTCCATCGGAACTTGGTGACATTCTCAGTCGTGCTCCAAAAGCACACTCGCAGCCTCTGTGCTGAGCTGCTGCTCAGTCAGAAACGAAAGCAAGTCTGAAAGCAGAGAGACGCTGTGACTCACTGCTCTGCGACAAGCTCCTCCTCCTCCTCCTCCTCCCAGATACAGGACACCACGGAGTTTTGACCCTGTCAGTTCCAAACTCCACAACTTTCACTACTGTAACCAAGCCAAGTTTTACTGCCTGTGCAACTTTTTCTGAATGCTGTATAGAAAAGTACACAAATCTGACCTTTGGAGAGTTTGTAAGTAAACCTTTTATAATTCACCAAACATGTGGTCTTTTTCTATACTAGGGGAAGTTTTGAAACTCACAAAAGAATATCAGCCTATATTTTCACACTTTACTTTGCTGCATGCTTAGTGATTTTAAACTTCAGCTGAGGTTCTGTCACCAAATAATACTTGCCCCAAACCTGGACCCTGGCATCCAAGGAATTCTCCTTTATGTATTTATTTTTCCCACAGCGCAAAAAAAGACAATGGGCATTTGTTTCAGAAGGATTAATAAAAGGCAGAAAAGAGGGAAAAGTGAGGAAATGGGGGGAGGGGGGGAGATGCATATAAAACAGGAAACAGAGAACAAGAAATTATCTATCAAGTCAGAAGGCAATTTTTTTAAAACCCAGGGACATTAATGAGGTACTCCACAGTGTGAAACATTTTGTGTGTATTTCCATAAGTGAATAGATTATGAACATATGGAATGAATGGACAATCTCTGTTTAGCTAAATAAATCAATGCATTTTAAAATTCAGTTGGCCAAGAGGGCAGCCGACACCTGGCTGCTCCCTTAAGTAGGCTGTGGGTGGGCTACTCTCAGCCCCAAGCCCCAGCCTGTGATTGTGTGAGCGGCCACTGCCTGCCCTAACCTGAGGGTCCAATGCAGCTGGAGGTGGGCAGTGTCAGCCATCCCCTCCCCACACCTGGAAGATGGCAGCCTCTCTGAACCCACTACTGCTGTGCCATGTGGGAATGGCCACCCAGCCAGACTCCCAGGTGAGCTGATATTTTACTCTGCTAAAAGTAGCAATTACTCCCAGTAAGACTTTGAACTATTTTCTTCTTTATTTGGAGATTTCCTGTGCCTTAGTTTGAGAGTTCCTTGTTCAATTAACATTTTTATGTGCTCATTGTAAGCTGCAAGTGCTTTTAACTTGGTTGTTGGTTACCACCACACCAACAAATCACAAGTTTTTTCATAGGTTGTTACATTCAGGGGTTTCTTATTGCTGCTGCTTCCATCAGAACAGCCTCTGGCCTGGTTCAAATATGATGCTAAACCACAGTGTGATTGAGTCAGGGGAAAGAGGCATGTTAAAGCACTGTAGTCTGTTAATTTGGCTGTATTTTGGGGAGCGCCGGGTCATTTTTTCCGCTGGTTTCTGCCCCACAGCTTATCAGACTCGGCAGCTGAATGATGCACATCTGCTGATAAATGAGAAGGTGGCAGCACATCCCCAGGCCCCTGCTCCAGTGGCTGACACATGGTTTTAGTAAACTATATTTTATTAAACAATGACTTTGTGTTCTATGCGAACCTAGCCCAGCGGCTTAACTACGGTTATGTTTCAGTTCAGATCAGACTTTTGACCATGTTCTCTTTTGGAGTCTAGGATGAAAATGAAAACAAACTACAAAACAGGAGGCTAAAGTGGGTTTCTGACTCTATTTTAATGGCCCATTACAACAAGCTAATTATTGGAACCTGGTACGTAGTGAATTTCTAAGTTTCTAAGTATGATGGATATGCTACTACCATTTGAAAAGTTTCACAAAAATTTCACATTTTTTTTCATATTTATATAAAATACGAACATATTTATATAAAATGTGAACAGCAAACAAGGAAGAGAAAATGGTAGGCAACACACCTTGTTTGTGTTGATGTTTTCTTGTTTCATTATGGTTAATGCAAAGTATTTATAGTTTGCTTGGAGTAAATAGGCAGTAAACTATAAGGTGCTGTTCCAGGTAAAACCACAGGACTGAGCTATACAGCTGTGAAGAAAACGTTTTGAATGTGTTCTAAAGTGCAATATGCAATTGTGATACTAGATGGAGATGGCGAGCTATAGCAAATTCAATGCATTTTTCAAAACAATTAAAAAAAAAGACAGTGTTGTAAACATGTGTGTAGATTCCACCCGAGCCTCTGTGAGTCTGCTTCAGAATAAGTGGTCTGTAGGTATTTCAGTGTTAATTCACTGCAGGAGCATCCCTGTGGTGTTAGTGCTGACATTTTGGATTTTTCTACTTACATGCTTGATTTCAATATGGCAGCACCCATTTCAGAAACATGGAGATCCAGGAGAGAAATGATCCTGGCTAACCAAGAATCTTTTCTCATCCACACTCCTTGCCCTTTAGACATCCATTATAATTCAGCTGATGTCAAGTAAAGAAAACAAATTATTGTTGTTTAATCAATGCTTAATCTAAATCCACCATAAAATGCAAAATGAATCTGTTGAGTTTTGTCTAACACAAGAACTAAAACAAGCTGTTTTTAAATCAAAGGTGGAGTGAAAATTGTAGTTTATTAACATCAACTGGCGTTAAAAAGCAACATTTACTGGGCTTTAAAAGTGTTTAATTAACATTGTGTTTTACAGTAACAGAGAGATACGACTCTATGAGCTCTCCAACTTGGAACCGTATTGCCAAATTGTGGCCCTTGAAACAATGCCTCTGTGTTTGGATTACAGGTATAGTTTGGACTCAACAGTCTTAACCAAATTACATCCACCCATTCCCCAGTTTATATACCTTTCCCATGAATATAGAAGAAAGAAGACATATAGATATTTTTTATTTCTAACATTTCCTATATTATATTGAGCTCAGATGAGACTAAAACCTATTTAGGAGCAGAAATACAGAATTAACACCATCTGATTAACTGCAGTTCTTACTCTGTTCTAATAGCAATGGGAAAACATACAATCCAACTGCCTCTGTTTACCAGAGACAGCCTGTCCTTTCTTATGCCTGTCCCAATTTTTCTCCTCTTTTATGCTTTTGGGGACTCTGCTATACAGCTGCAAATAAAACGTTTTAAGTGTGTTGTAAAGTGCAATATACAAATGTGCCACTAGATGACGATGGTGAGGTATGGCAAATTCAATATATTTTTAAAAACGTTTTTTAAAAAATGCATTTTCACAGCGTTTTTTAAATACGTGTGTGGACTCCACCATGGAGATGCCTTGTTTAAAATTTCATTCGTGGAAGGTCTTCAGGGTCCAGCTCTGCCCCACCAGCATTTCTAGAAGTTAGACTACAGAGAGGGGGAATAGACCCATCTTGGCTTTTGTACACATGTATTTATTTATTCATGGTATTTGTATTCTTCCTTTTCTCCAAGGAGCTACTGTATGTATTAGCTATGATCAGGGTAGAATCTTTATTTGAACAAATTACAGACAGACTGTATAATGCTTTTTCTTCCTCTTCAAAGTGTTCGGGGAGAAGGTGAATGCGTGATATCATATGGTGATGAGCAGGTATGTTGATAAGGTCTGGTATGTTTTAATTCAGATATAAACTGAGAAAATGGTACAGCTAGAACTTACTGAGTTTTGCAGTTTGCTTCTAAGAAAGGTATCCACAACTTGTAAAAGTAAAGCACAGAGAATATAGGTTTAAATATAATCAGAGATATTTTTTGCTGTTGGGCATTCGCTGCAGGATATAGACTACCCTCCTCCTCCTGTTCTTTTAAAAGGTAAAGGTAAAGGTACCCCTGACCGTTAGGTCCAGTCGCGGACGACTCTGGGGTTGTGGCACTCATCTCGCTTTATTGGCCAAGGGAGCCGGTGTTTGTCCGCAGACAGCTTCCGGGTCATGTGGCCAGCATGACTAAGCTGCTTTTGGTGAAACCAGAGCAGCGCACGGAAACACCGTTTACCTTCCCGCCGGACCGGTACCTGTTTATCTACTTGCACTTTTTGGTGTGATTTCGAACTGCTAGGTGAGCAGGAGCTCGAACCAAACAACGGAAGCTCACCCCGCCGTGGGGATTCGAACCGCCAACCTTCTGATCGGCAAGCCCTAGGCTCAGTGGTTTAGACCACAGCGCCACCCACTGTTCTTTTAACCAATAGTTAAAAATGACCTTAGATGTATGTTGTAGTGGTAATAATGCTGATTATAAATCTGGGTACTGATATGGTGGCATTCTGTTAAATACAGGGCTGTGTTAATATCCTGTTGATCAGTTCTGTGGCAGAAACACTGAGGTACGTGACAGTTTGACCAGGTCTATGTGGGTTTTAACACAAAATGTTACCCTATTCCCAGGCAATATTTCATCATCTCTGGCATCTCCAGAGATGAGAAAGACTGTAGTCTAAAATTCTGGAGAGCCTCTACCAGTCTGTGTGGACAATATTGAGGTAGATGCACCATGCCTTGCTTCAGAAATGGCTTCCCTGTAGTCCTTTAAAAAAAATAAAATGGTCATATCCACACCATACATTTAAAGCAAAGGACTTAACCTAAAGAACCATGGGAACTGTAGTTTCTAAGGGTATAGGAATTGTATCTTCGTGAACTAAACTTCCCAAGATTATTTGGAGGAGGGGGTCCATGTGCTTTAAATGCCCATTAAATGTGTTTTCAATATATGGTGTGGATGTGACCTTCCACTAACATGGCTGCAATCCACACTGGATGGGTTTGGATGATGTGGAGTCCTCAAAAAAGCATCACTAGCCTCTGCCCACAGAATGATGTCAAGTTCACTCCTCTTGTGTGCACCGGTGGAGGAAGAGGAGTTCGGGGGGAGTGCACCGCCCCCAGCAGTGCAATCCCAGTAGGGTATCATCGCGGCTGCTCCCCCGCCTGTGCTGGGCACCCCGCCCCCAGGATGTGCGCCTCGCCCCTGCAGGTGGCATACCCCACCCCCAGGATGTGCACCAGCCCTGCCCCTGCCTGCTCTCCGCCCCACCCTCCCACCCCGGTGCTGAAAAATGAAGCTCCACCACTGCTCGTGTGGAGCTCCCAATTCTGCCCACCAAAATTGTGGGCAGAAGAATTCCCACCAGGGGTAGCCCATTCTGCAGGTAGGGAGAGTGACAGTTATTTGCACGTTTCTTGACACGCTTTCTTAAAGCTCCTTTAAAACAAAACAAAACAAAATCTATTGGGGCATTATTGCATCAAGACAAACTTTGCGAGAATAATTTCCTAGATTGCTAATTCAGAATAGTATGCTTGGTGGTGAATCCAATATTGTCTGCGTATCATTCTTCCATCCTAACAATATGTGTGTGTGTGTGTGTGTGTGTGTGTGTGTGTGTGTGTGTGTTCGTGTTCTGATAGGAACTGGACAAAATATCCGCCCGTGGAAGAAATCCCAACCATTTCTGCCAATGCTATTTATGAGCAAGAAAGTATCACCTTCATTCGCTGGAAGGTTCATAATGACTGGGTGACAAAGGTAAGAGAACTTCAGACATCTTTGCTGTCTTCTACATGTTCAACTACAGTGGTACCTTGGGTTAAGTACTTAATTCGTTCCGGAGGTCCGTTCTTAACCTGAAACTGTTCTTAACCTGAAGCACCACTTTAGCTAATGGGGGCTCCCGCTGCCACTGCGCCGCTGGAGCACAATTTCTGTTCTTATCCTGAAGCAAAGTTCTTAACCCGAAGCACTATTTCTGGGTTACTGAAGCGTATGTAACCTGAGGTACTACTGTACTATCTTCTTTCTGTTAACTGTGAAGGATTCAGATAATTATTTCCCATGAGCAGGTGGGTGCAGTTGTTTTCATCTGCTTTGAAGAGGTTTTTGAGGAGTATTCTTATTTCACGATCCCACCATATTATTTGTAAGATCATTTCTGCACAGCACATATTACCTCACCTGCTTTTGGGAAGGTTGTGCTTCTCCTTGCCTTCCCCAGATTTGCCTTTGTTGCTCCATGGTATTTGCCTGGGATATCCTTGGGACACTCTGAATTTCATAGGATTTTCCTTTGCACATTTGCTATTGCAGATTCAATATATCCCTTCTATGGAATCCATCATCTCTAGTTCAAATGATGATTGCACTGCACTGGTTATAGGTAAGTTGGGCATTCTCTAGCAGAATAAACATGTCAGAATTTGAAGTTGAAGTAAGATTTAAGAAAAGATAGCAGACATTTCTCCTTCACTTTTTTTTAAAGAGGATAGTCTATTTTAGTTGATCTCATTGTTATCCAGCCTATCTTCCAAGGAGGTCAGGGCAACAGATGTGCTTTCTTCTGCTCACTCTCTACTTTGTCTTTTCAAAAGCACTTTCTGCATAGAATAGCAAGAAAGATAGGGACCGACCTAAGGACTCAACCAGAGTCACATGACTCAAATGGTTGAACAATGTTTTGAACCCAGGTACTCTTGGTTGTAGTCCTCATTCCAGTATGTTATTCCTCCCCAACAAATGTGCAGAAAATTTGTTCATAGGAGCACAAAGAGATGCCTTATACCAAATCAGACACCTGGTCCATCTATCTCAGTATTGTCAACAGTAATTGGCAGTGGATCTCTATGGTTTCAGGTCAAGAGTGTTTCCCAGCCCTACCTGGAAGCACCCAGCAGTGAACCTGGGAGTAGAGATGGAAGGATCAGTTCAGTCAGTTTCATTTCTCTTTGTTTCTCAGTTGCGCACCCCGGAAATGATGTCTTTCAGCTTCTGCCTTCTGGAAGTAGGTACAGGGTTATAAAGACTAGGCCATTGCCTACCCCTTCCTTTTGGGTATTCCATTAAAGGAATCCGGCGGTCGTGGATCCTGTCCGATGCCCTGCTGTGGCTGGGGGCCATGGCATGACCCCTGGTGACATCAGGGGAGAGCTTATAGTTGTATTTGCATCAACAGGCTCCCCCTACTGGTGGTTAACCCCTGTTAGACTCGCCCCTCCTTGTGGGCGGAGTCGACCGTTGGTGTTCTTCCAGTGCCTAAGCCAATACCTCTCACATGCTGTAATCAATAAAGTTGTGGCCTTTTCTAGCCCATTGACCTTTAAATCTGTGTCCGTGTGTCTTTCTTACCCACAAGCGTGGGGGGAGGGTCCTCGAATCGCAAACAGTTTCTATCCAAATGCAATTTTGGTTTTAAACGCAGTGTAAGGTAGTCTCTATGGGAGTATCTTGTATTTAATTATGGGGTATCAGAGTTTTTAGAGGGTTGACCAGGCTGGGATAGCAGGCTTGTTGTTTTTTGAATGTCTGATGTAGATTTTTTCAATTTCGTTGTTCTGTATGGGACAATGACAATAAAGATTATCGTATCGTATCGTATCATGTCTCCCAGTCTTAAATTCAGTTGTCCACATTTTTCAGCAATTTGCAGTTTTCCTTCTTAATTGTTTTTCATGAAAATTCATCAGCATTTTAGTATGAATTTCTCCTAATAAGCACATTTGCCCGTGAAGTTTTGACTAATGTGCACATTTTTGCAAGCAAGTTCCCTAATATATGCAGTATTGTAATCATTGGTTGCAGAACTGCATTGGATCAATGTGTATTTTGAAGGATAGCTGTGTTTAGGCTTGCATATTATTTTGGAAAGTGTGAATTTGATAGATTTGGCTTTAAATGCACACTGAATCAAATTTCTCCTCCCTGGCGACCTGGAACTTTGCATGGAAAGCATATGCTCTACCACCTGAGCTTACAGCCCTTTCCTAGGAATGGAATCAATTCCCTCTCTGCCTTGAGGGCTTTCAGTTTGCCTTCCTTCCCTTCCCATGCAACTCTTCTATTTTCTTGTCACAGGTTACGTTAGCAGAACCAAAAATGTGAAGCATCGCTTGAAAAGTCTGATGGGTTCCAGCACTGTCAGCCATAACAAATTCGCCCCACCAGCTACTGCTTCTCCAGCAAGGCGCTTTCAGTGTGATGAATCTGTTTTTAAGGTGCACAAAGGAGTCAAGACTTTTGACTTCTGCAGAGAAAGCAATATTCTTGTGACTGGTGGTTTGGACCGGAATATCCGTCTATGGAACCCTTATGTCCCTGGGTAAATAAAGCTAAAATGGGTTAAAACTTGCCTATTTCTATCCTTTTGCTAGCTGATGGCTTTGAGGTATTTTTTAAAAAGCTATCATTATGTTGTTTCAATGCAAACGTTCTTCACAGAAGAGCAAATTTTTAAAGAATAGTTCCAAACCGTAATGTGTATATGTGCATGTGTTTGCAACTGCAGGCTCTTATGTTTCAGCCCTAGACATATGTAAAAGTGAAAATACTTTGTTGGTGTGAATATAAGCCACCTCCAAATATAGACCCGTAAAATGAGAACCCTGCTTCTCTGCCTTAGCCCGATTATAGGGCTTTATACAAGCCACATTGGTGGGGAAGGGAAGTGCAGCCTATATTCAGACCAATATGGTAAGTCTTTTGGATGATGCTGTTGTCTATATAGTGTGTATGTTGCCACTACACAGAGTGCATCAGAACAGGGCCCTGCCCTGAGGAGCTTACAATTTAAATAAAAAGAATAAAAAGTGGAGGTAGAGAAGCAGCAGGTGGTTGACTCAATGACAATTAACCTTCCCCATGACAAAGTGTTATTAGATGAGGCTCTCTCATGCTATTCATGAGCATATGCGGCGGACAGAAATGCAGTTTTCAATACACTCATATTGGGCTTTTAAATGGATTGGTGGCTGTGCAGGAGGTGTATTCACAATTGCATTTCAACCTTACTGTGAATGGAAGCGCTCATAGCTGTCAACTTTCCCCCCCTTTTTAAGGGAAATTCCCTTATTCTGAATAGGATTCCTCGCAAGAAAAGGGAAAAGTTGACAGCTATGGGAAGTGCTTTATCTTATTAATTTTAAAGAAATCTATAGGCTCTCTGATGCTTGATTGCTGAGCAAATTACTCCTAAGTTAACCAAAAATATGTTTGCCACTACACTAGGTGGCCGATTGCAATACTGCGAGGACATACTTCCCCAATTGGTTTCCTATGCATTGCTCATGGCAGTACAAATATTTTCTCAGTTTCTCTGGACAGCACCATCAAGGTAAGGGTTTTGATCGGCAACGAACTACTTGGTTTTTTTACTACTACTACTACTACTAGTACAGTTTGTATACCACCCTTCATCCAAAGACCCCAGGGCAGTTCACAACAGAAAGATGCAAAATGAGAATACAAAATACATAATAAAACAAAAACAAACCAATAAGCCCGACCCACAAACACATAAAAAAGCCATAGAATGTTCATCGGTCAAATGCCTGGTTGAAGAGAAACTTTTTTGCCTGGCACCTGAAGATATGTAATGATGGCACCAGGCGGGCCTCCCTAGGGAGAGCATTCCACAAATGGGATTTTAGAAGACAGAATGTCACCATATGACCACATAGCCTGGATTCTGTGGATTGTCTATAATAAGTGTGTCTAAGTACAGATCTCTGTGTGCTCTGCCACTGAACTATTGTGCCTCCTCTGCTTGCATCAAACACAGAACAAAACCTGCACATCTCTGCAAAAGTTTCTTCAGTGTGGTATCATATGCAATTACCATGGTGTCATATGAAATTGCCAATCATGCTTGTCTTGTGTGCCAGATGACCTATTCATCCCAAGCAAGGGGTCACTATAATGTCTGGGGGTGGGGGCGGAGATGTCACAACTTGGGCAATCAGACACACACTGAAATGTAGCTTTGGTCTTTTCTCTCTCTGTGTGGTTTAGATTCCCAGATACAGGATTTTGCAACATACGGTCTACCTAACACCTGAAACCGGCACGGAATGTTTAGTAGTGTCAGAGTCAGTGATCAGTACTAAAAAGTAGAAGGAAGGGTGGATGGAGATAATGATAGCCACAGAATTAAACCTCTGCACAAGCAGCTACCTCTTCCTAGAGGTACAGTTCGCACTTCCAGTGTTGCAATATGATTGCTTCTCAATTTGCTAGAAAGGAAGTAACAGCTGGAGGCTTCCTTAGGTGTTCGGTGAATCCATTTTTCTCTCACACAATTTTATCCGCATGTGTTATTGAACAACCACTAAGTGCTAATAGGTCTTATCAGTCACGAAGAATGGCAAACCACTGTTTTCACTTGTAAGATTTCACTTTTCTGAAAGTTCTGCCTCATGGAGCTCAAAATCTTAATGTCTTAATACCTGGGAAAGAATCAGGGGAGATATATTTATATATTGTGACAATCTCAGGAGATAACTGGGCTGATCAATTTATTTTTTCAATCATTTGCCATGGGACAGTTTTTGTGCTATCAGGGCAATAGATTTGTGATATGGGTGACAGCTTTTCTGAACTCATATATTTCTTCTCAAAGGTCTGGGATATTGAAGACCATTCCTGCCTCCTCACAGTCATGCCCAAAGCCAGCCAAATCAGAGGGGAGATGGAAGCCTGCTACTTTTCACCTGATTTGCGAGCACTTTATGTTGCAGCTGAAACTTTTGGGCTCCTACAATTCCAATATAAGTAGGCAAACAATATACCAATCTGCTGTAGACATTGAGTCAAGCACAATCTATGCATAGTTTCTTCTATGGGCAGTGTGTTTGAATGTTACTACATAAAATCAAATGGGTGGTGACCAATACATTGCTCCATGTAGAAGAGACATCAAAAACACGTACGTTATGCGAGCACTAACTTGAACAGCATTATTTAAATCAAAATTTACTATAGAGCAGGGTTTCCTAAACTTGGGTCTCCATCTGTTTTTGGACTACAATTCCCATCACCCCTGTCCTGCTAGCTAGGGATGATGGAGGTTGTAGTCCAAAAACAGCTGGATACCCAAGTTTGGGAAACCCTGCTCTAGAGCAAGGCCCACAACTGCCACTGCCTGTGATTCTCGTTTTGACACTCAAAGTGGTCAAAACAGCACAAGCAAATAAGAAGTCCTGATTATGGCCTCACGTGTATCTCTCTTGGATTTAGATAAAAGCATGGTCAGATATTTTCCTAGTCATGTAGTTCTCCAAGACATGGCATTAAAAGAACTGTAAGTGCCTGCCCTGGAAAATGTATTGAGATTAAAACATGCCCATATGCAGGCCATTTTCAGATGACTGGTTTGTGAAGCCATGAAACAGTGCCCTCCTTTACCTCTTCTCTCCTCCTGCTGCAAATCCTTGTTTGCATGAAGCCAGAGTTTTCTGTTCCATCTGAACCAGGGAGTTCTGGGTGAGTGTTAGTATACAAACCAGCAAAGTGAACTGTTAACTGGCATTAAGGCAGAGTGTTCCCAGTTTGGCTGTAGCAGGAGACTCTGGTTTTAATGCACATCAGGAGCTTCACACCAAAGCTGGCGCACAACAGGAAGAGGGTAGGGTCACCTATCCATGGCACTCATGCACAGCTTCATAAATCATAAATCTGAACACAGCCCCAGTGTCCCTCTCCTCTTTGTCATCTTCTGTTGTTATCTTTTTCAGGGAGAATCAGAACCAAGATTCAGGCACATCCCATAACAAGCCTATCTTTTGCTGCCAGTATAACCAGCAACTGCAGCATGTGATTAGTTGCTCAGAAGACTCCGTAAGTAACCCTGAGACTATGACCCAGTTTGTGTGCAACATTCCTGGCCTTACAAACCATCATTTATTAGCCATAGAATTAGTATCAAGTACACACAGTCCCTCTTTGCCCTTTCTTTTGCCTTGCCTTCCCCCTTTGTGCTGGCTTCAGAACATTGATCCTGGCCTCTTTAAACTACAGCTTCTCACTATGTCCAAAATTGTGGCTTAATATCAAGTTACTGTGGTTTAAGATCTTGATTTGTAAACCAACTTTAAGACACAGTGCATCATTTCAGATGTCATGGAGACCTGTAACTTCAGCAGACCAGAATCAAAGTGCTGAAGCTGGCACATGAAGGGCAGAGGTGAGGAAAGCAGCAGTGGTGGAGAGCATGTGGACCTAATTCTCATTCCCAGTTTAATAAACTGTGGTTTATTAGTCCAGAAAGGCTATGTCTGAAAAAGTCCACTGTGGCAATACTGCATGAGAACCCTTAAACAATTTAAAACTTGTTTGGTTTTTTGGGTGTCAGAAACACCTGCTCTCCCTATAAGAATTAAACATATTAATAGTTGTGGCATAAATCACCTTTCTGGGATTTCTTGCCATACCCAAGTGGCAGCAAGCAGGGCTTGAAAAGCCAGCTTTAGGACAAAGAGGTGGGTTCTGATGCCTTTACTCCCTGCTGTCCCAGTTCAGGTGAAACTTTTGCATCTTCAACAGTTAATGCTAATTTTATTCTGAATTTTAGAAATAGTTTATAGTCATCTCTTCTCATGACCTTTAAGCTTCCTTGTCTCCTCTCTTTATGTTTGTTTGTTTGTTTATTTATTCAACACGAGAGAAGAGAGATCAGTCCTCAGTTCCCCACTCCTATCCCTTTTATTTCTTCTAATAGGTTATAAAAGTGTGGGATCTTAAAACTGGACAGCTGATTGTTAAAGTCCATGAAGCTCACGGAGGAGCTGCTGTAACTTGCATGGCCTTAGATACCATTGGAAAGAGGTATTCAATATCTAGTTATCATCAGATTAACAGAATTACACCTTCTCACCTCCAAATGTCACACCTCCTCCACCAGGGTTTTGGAGGCAATGAGGTATAATTTGTTGAGGCTGGCTTGTATCATATTTGTTGCTATTTTCTGTTGTTTTAATGTATGCTGTTTGTACTGGTGTCCTAATTGATTGCAGAAACAGGTATTGGTGTGTTTTAATGCTTTGCACACCGCCTGGGGACTGTATTGTGTAGGGCAGTCTAGAAATATATATGCACATGCACTACCATCCATGCACACTCACATAGATAGATATACAAGAGCAGCCAGCAGGGAGGGGCAGCAGCGCTTACCTGACCTCCCAGGATGTGTGTTGATTCAGCTTCCCGGAAGGTGGAAGAATAAGGGTGTAAGGAGGTTGAATGCATTGGTACTGCACCAATCTCCCCGCCACCTTGTCCCATTGCCTCCTGGAAAGCTGTGGAGATGCTTCTGGCAGGTAGGTACCACCAGCCACACCTATAGATACAGGTAGAGTTGAGTTGTGTTCTCCTTGCTCCTTATTATGATATTTTCCAGCTGTCAAACTTAGAGCTCTTTCAGAGTTAGTTTTTTTGGAGGGTGGGCAGGTAATAATATCCAGGTAGGAAAATGCTTCTGATGCATTCATGGACTGAGCAGATGTTAAGTTTATCAATGTCTGCTCTGTTATCTATGGACACCTCCCTACTCCCCGTTCCCAAGCCTACTTTCTCACTATTAGCAGGTCTAGGGAGCTCTTGTCAGCAGGTCCCCTGTTGGGATGGTGAGTCTTCAACAGATGCCCAACCATGCCAATACTTGATCCTGAGCATCCGAAGATTGATGTAGATATATGTGGGTGGGAAGCATCAACAATGCAGTGCGCACAGCATGATCAGCAGGAGGTACAAAGCCAGTAAGCTGAATAGACAACAGTTTTACCAACAATTTTCTATACTGTCAGTTGTCATTAATTCAATTGCCAGTTTGCAATTCCATTACAATGAACAGTTTTCCCCTGCTGTCTAGGTTGATCACTGGTGGCGCAGATGGCAGTCTGAAGAAATGGGATAGCAGCACCCTTGAATACATGCATACCATTAAGCAAGGTAGAGAGCTAATGGCCAGCCTCTTAGTTTCTCTGATATTTTGCCAGCAACTGCAACATGACCATCATTTGCTCTCTCTTTCAGCTACCAGTTCAGCTGATGAAGTCACTGCTTGCACCTATGCTGATCTTTACGACAACAGGTACAAAGGATGTTGTTGTTGCTTTTTAAAAAATGAAATGTATAAATGGCTAAGAAAATACAAGTAAGCTGGGAAGAGGTCTATACCAAATGATCTTATAAGAATAATTTGGACACCTGCAAGATGGACATTTCAGACAATTCAGCCAGTTGAGACACACACAGACTTCGGCAGCATAGAAAAGTATTGAACCTATCATGGAATCTCCTGCAGTTAAATCAAGTTATCCAATAAGTCTTCAGGAAAGACTGTGCATATTTTGTATTCGTTTTGCATGGGTGGGGAACCTGTGGCCCTGCAGATGTTGCAAGACTCCAGTTACCATCATTCCTGACCATAGGCTATACTTGCTGGGGCTAGACTTGAAGTCCAACAACATCTGGGAAGACACAGCTTTCTCCTCCCTCCTGTGCACACTTACTTGGCAGCAAGGCAAATAAAAAATAGTGAGTTTTACCTCTGAGTAAGAATTTTATTTATAGGGGACGCGGGTGGTGCTGTGGGTAAAACCTCAGTGCCTAGGACTTGCTGATCATATGGTCGGCGGTTCGAATCCCCGCGGCGGGGTGAGCTCCCGTCCTTCGGTCCCAGCTCCTGCCCACCTAGCAGTTCGAAAGCATCCCTAAGTGTAAGTAGATAAATAGGTACCGCTTTATAGCGGGAAGGTAAATGGCATTTCCGTGTGCTGTGCTGGTGCTGGCTCGCCAGAGCAGCTTCGTCACGCTGGCCATGTGACAAGAAGTGTCTCCGGACAGCGCTGGCCCCCGGCCTCTTAAGTGAGATGGGCGCACAACCCTAGAGTCGGACACGACTGGCCCGTACAGTCAGGGCTACCTTTACCTTTAAGAATTTTATATGGCATACTTGCAGCTGAGTGTTTGGGTTTCCAACCTTAGTGTTTTAAACTTACAGTGGTACCTTGGTACTTGAATAGCTTAGTTGTCAAATAAATTGGCTCCTGAACGCTGCAAACCCGGAAGTAAGTGTTCCAGTTTTCAAACTTTTTTCGGAAGCCGAATGTCCAACATGGCTTCTGCTTGGGTGCAGGAAGCTCCTGCAGCCAATTGGAAGCCGTGCCATTGGTTTTCAAACAGTTTCAGGAGTCGAACGGACTCTTGGAATGGATTAAGTTCAAGAACCGAGGTACCACTGTAGTGTGTTTATAGCTGAAAATAAATGTAACATTTGTGAAGGTGGGTACAGGTAGATTAAGGATGATAAATCATGCCAGTCAGCGTGAAATAAGCCATTGTTTGTTTTGCTTCTGGATTCTTGTATACATATGAAAATCAGTGATCACACACTGCTTATGTAGTTGTTTCCTTTTGGGATTCAACACAAAAAGGGTTATATTAGAATTGGCTGTCCTCTTTAAATAACATGTTTCAATTTTTTAAAAGATACATCATCTCTGTTGGATGGGGAAGGAAGATCAGTATTTTCCTAGTAAGTATAAATTAATGTTAAGTTTCGTTGCTCCACTATAAGATGTTGGGAAGGCCAAAAATGGGAAATTTTAGGTTTTCCACAATGAACTCAGTAAGAAATTGGAAGCCCAGAATAACTATACCAGCATTGTGCACCCGAAAGACGGACAGGCATCTAATATGGAGAATGACTTGTTCAGGATAATGGACACCTGTCTGAGCAGGTTTCTGGAAAATTTTTTGTCCAATCAGTTCATAGAGCTTTTCCTTACAGCCAATGACTTCTTTGAGTAGTATGAACAGTTCCCATTCCCTCTTAATACTGCAGACATGAACAGAAAGTGTGATGTCTATATGTGCATAAGTATGACTGGTTTATTGGAGGCTATTAGTAATGACAACTACATTTTCAAAGGCAGAATGCTTCTAACAAATGCCAGGGAGCACAACTGGGAGTGGGGTGTTTCCTTCAATATATCCCATGTAGGCTTCCTCAAGGCATCTGATGGGTCACTGGAGGAAGTTTTGGGGAATGACTGTAGCTCAGGGACAGGGCACAGTCTTTATGTGCAGAAGGTCCTAGGTTCAGTCACCAAGTAGGGTTGGGAAACACCTCTGTCTGAAACCAAAGTGAGCTACTGCCACAATACACATCTGGTTGGATTGATGGTGTGGCTTGGTATAAAACAGTTTCCTATGCTCATTTCTAAGTATGATGCCAGATTATATGGACCTTTGGTCTAACCCAGTTGGCTGTTATTATGTTTCTAATCTCTATTATATGGTCCCACCCCCCAATCAGAATAGCCTTGAGTCTACAGCTGATCCTGCCCACCCCATGGATGTAAATGAAAGGCAAAGTTGTCTGACAATATTTTTCAGTTTCTATAGCTTCAGCATTGCCTTTTTCTAGAAATATGAGTAGTACCAGTAGCACTGCTTCAACATACATTATTAACCTATGTTTAAGTAAAAAAATAATATTTTGTTTATCCATAAAAGAATTATGAATCTCTGGAACTAAAGATGGAACTGAAAAGTTTTTAATTTCAGGATATTGATGATGAAGTCGTTGAAGGATCATACCCACAACTGGACTGGATTAGAAGTATGGTAAGACATTAACTTGCAGTGAGAAATGGTAGTTAAACATGAATAAAAGTTGAAAAGATTTCTATATGAATTTGCTTAGAGCAGGGGCAGGGCCACAAAAATGTTGCTGAACTACAACATCTGTTATCCCTGCCAATTAGCCATGCTGGTTGGGACTGATGAGACTTGGGAGACCAATAACATTTGGAGAGCCAGAGATTCTCTACTCTTAGTTTAGAGCATAAGATACATCCCATGTGTGCTTGATAGGGCAATGACGGCATGATAATGACCACTTTGCTATTGCACCATGCAGGAACAGGGCCACAAGGACGATATTTTATGTGTAGCTTCGTGTCCTCCACATTTCTTGGCCACTTCTAGTTTTGATGGTGAAGTTCTCATATGGAATCTGCTATCGGGACATCTCTGCAGCCGTCTTCATGCTGTAGACAGAGCAGCAAGGGAAGGAGAAACAGGTGAGTAGGATTAGACCTTTTGCTGTGCTAAAATAAAAGCTTGAACTCACAAGGTGTGGTGAGAGAAGTGAAAAGCGAAGTATGTACTGTGTCAGTAATGAAAATGTTTTTAAAATGGATTTCTTGTCTGTGCCACCACAAATGGTAAAAAAAGATCTCTGGTAATTGGAGTAAATTGCACAGTGAGCTACAACCACTGTACAAACCTAGCTGACCAGGCAATAACCACTTGGAAGCCATTTAAATATTATTCTGTGTGACAGCCACAGTATGTGCAAATTCCAGCCCCCATTGTTGTTGCTACATATTTTAAAGGGGAAAGTGGCTATGTTGATACACACAGGGTTGTTTTTATCTGGGTCTCCATTTCCAAGTACAAAATGTTGAGTTAAAAGCCGCCCTGAAATTAGACTCCCAAGTCATTTGGTGTGTTTTCAAATCACAAGATGAACCAAGTTTTTTTTAATCTGGGTCTCCATTTCCAAGTACAAAATGTTGAGTTAAAAGCCGCCCTGAAATTAGACTCCCAAGTCATTTGGTGTGTTTTCAAATTACAAGACGAACCAAGCAGATTGAGGAAGCTGTGAGCAAATTGTACTATGTGACAAGGTGCTACACCTTTACCTGACATACGTCAACATCCTCCCACACAGAACAATTAAAGCCGCTCTCCAAGGAGTGGTAATCATATGCACAGGTGGCCTCCATCTGCCTCCACTACTGACACCAGTCTCCCTGCCTGCTCACATAGTTGGTAAATGTTAGATGTGCACCATCTCAAGCCTGGACTGAGGGTGCTTCCTGTGAGAGTTTATTGTAGGAGCGCAGAGTCCACACAATGGAAATGTCACCCAATTGCCAGCCTCTGTGTACCTGAAGGTATATGTACCTGTGCCATCAATTGCGGATAACACCTCATGCATCTGATGAAGTGGCCTGTTGCCCACAAGAACTTATTCAGTAATAAATTTGCTAGTTTTGATGGCGCCACAAACCTGTGTGTGAGAGGAAGCGTCTTGTGGAGTCTCCCACTGTACCTGGGCGAGCTGGGCTTGGCTTTACAGATTATAACAGTGAAATGCATTGCTGACAAATATTCTGTGCTGGTGTGAGATTGTGGAAATACTTTGTGCTGGATTGTGCTGGAAATGCTTTCATGGTTCGTTTTGTCCCCTCCCAGAGGATTTAACCATCAATAAAATCATTTTCCTCTTATCAAGGCTGGAAAAGAAGAAAACAGCTGCAATGTTAGTGGCTAGTGGACCCAGAGGTAAAGACAAAAGTAAAATAAATAAATAGATAGATTAGATAGATAGATAGATAGATAGATAGATAGATAGATAGATGATAGATAGATAGATAGATAGATGATAGTGTGGGGCTGGGGTTCAGAGGCCTGCATATGCTCAGATCCTATATTCTTCTCACGGCTCCAGGTGCTTACCAAAAACCTGCTCAGTGATTGAGGAACTTTTCAAAATGGCTATCAATGCAGTGCAAGGGGCTGCAGTCCAAAGGGTGTTTCAGGACCAGGCAAGGCAGGACACCATTCATACAACCATCAATTGTGTGAAAGGTTATTTGAAAGGCTGGGGGCTTGCATTCCTGCTGCATTCCTCACACCATACATTTAAAGAACATTGCTTCCCCACCCCCTGAAATCTGGGAACTGCAGTTTACTCCTCACAGAGCTGTAATTCCCAGCACCCATAACAAACTACAGTTCCTGGGATTCTTTAGGAGAAACAAAACATTTTAAATGTTGGTGTGGATGTGATCCGACTATTGTTATTGGGAGAAAAAAACTCCCATTGCAGCCATTAGAGCTTTCCTCCCAATCCATATATCAGGCAAGCATGGCAGGGAGGTGGGGGGAAACACCCCGATGGCACCTGAGGCTGTCGTAAGTTGCAGCACTTGTGACTTTGATGGTGTAGCACTGTGGCCAAGAGACTGAGCTACGAATCAGATGGAGCCCCCAGCCCAAAGCTCACCTCCGCCATTAACTCAATGGCTTTAGGTAAGAGTCTCTCCCTCTCTCCTTTAGTCCCCCCATTTGCAATATGGGAGAGAATAATCCTGATTTACATGGTTACTGTAAGGATGACAGTTAGCTAATGCACAGGAAGCACTTCAAAGCACCTGAGAGTGATACCCAAATACAAAATATTATTAAGAGGATGTTGTTCAACCATTGACACTTAAGAGGCAATGCCTCTTAAGATTAGTGCTGTTGAAAGAAGCACTCAGATCAAACAGGCGTTTTAGCAAGGGAGATCCTTTCTTAAGGCAACTCAAAATTTCTTCCTTGTGCCAACTGCATATTGGGAAGAGGCTTTAGGCCTTGCGTCAGTACCTAGATTTGTGGGAGGATGTTACTCTGTAGAAGCTTTCTGAAAGAGTCTTAGTATAGAGCCTATTGTGTGACCATTGTAGGGTGAGAATGAACATATCAGTACAGAGAAAAAATTCAGGTTTCAGAGTTTCTAGCAGAAAACCAACACTCCCCACCCCACCCCCAACCACAGGGCAGACTTCTACTTTAAGGGGGGAATGCAGAAAATCTCATTTTCATCTTTGTGATACTGTTATTGATACCGTGATTGCTGTTATTTCCCAGGTTATATTGCATTCTGGAATATATATGGCCGTGGGAGACTTTTTGCTTATTTCTCTAGTGTAAGTGCTGCTCATTTTCTGGAAAAATGTTTTATATGTTGCTAATTTCCATTTGTAAGGCCTCTGTATGTTTTTATTAGTGCTGTGAGATTCCTAACAGTTTGGAAACAAACAAAATAAGAACTAGATCTTTAAATAAGTCATAACTGGAAGTGGCACACATTCATTTAGGTTGCAATCCTAAACAGCAAGGCTAGGTAGGTGGTGGTCCTCCAGATGTTGCTAGACCACAACTCCTATCTTTGCAGACCACCGTCCATGCTGGAGTCCAGTAACATCTGGAATGTCATAGGTTCCCTTCCCCTGCTAGCTACACTTACTGGGGGAGTAAGCCCCGTTGCATGCAGTAGGGTCAACTTCTGTGTAAATATGCATAGGATTGCTCTGTGCATTAGGGCTTTACCTGTATCCTCTTCTGACTTTTCATAGGATGGTAGTCTAAGCATCAAGGTGAACCCAGAGACAGTGCTAGCCCAGGGCATTTTGCGATCAGAGACAAAGGACAAGATGCCACCCTGCTGCTTCCACATACAGAAGCTAGATAGACTGAGAGCTGACTCTCAGTGGTATCCCTCCCTGAGGGCAACAGGTTACTTTAGGAGATAACAGAGTATGGGGCATGCACAACCCTATCCCCTCGAACAACCCTGTTTGCATAGCGCAAAACCATGGGTTGGTATTACATTAGAATCAACCCAATATGTAACATAATGTGCAATCAAAATAAAGAGTAAACAATAGCTTATTGATAGTTGGGCTGGATCCATGCATTTCACATGTTTGCTTGACTTAAGGGCAACCTTAAAATGTAGGCACTTCTTGCCTGTGTGTGCCGAAATTGCACTGAAAATCTCACCACATGCACCAACTGAAATGCAAAACTAATCATTCACCAAAAGTGACACAAGTAACGAAGTGCTCCTTAGAGTGCAAAGAAGCTTCAATCCAACACACCCTTCTAGGCAGGGCAGGGAGTGAGTTCCATTGAACTCGGCTGAATTTATTTCTGAGAACATCATCACAGAATTATGCTGTTAGTCCTCCCTCTTGAGAGTAAAAATAAAATAATGCATTTCCGCCACAACTTTAGTATTGAAGCTTCTGCAATCCAGCATACATGATTGTTATTTATTTTATTTTTCCTTGCTTGCAGTCAAGAGAGAGATCCACAGTCAGTGACGTGGCAGTTGATGACAAGGACTTCCTCTTGTATGCAGGAGACCAACTGGGCTTTCTCTATATCTGGAACATTGCAGAATATGCCATTAATGGCCCAGAAGCCAAGCCACCAGTTTGTGAGAGAAACATTTTTATTCAAAACCCAAATGTTTCATATTTGCTCCCGAGTGTACAGTATGTCCTTACCTTAGTCTCCCCTCCTTCTTTTTTCCAAATAGTACTTCACAGCTGGAACACTCACAACTGCAGCATAACCAGGTAAGATACGCTGAGGAACACAAGGCCCTTGAGGAAAGATTAGGAGCTGGCGAATCCATTGGGGACAAGCTCCCTTTACTTACGTCTTAGGCCCGCTTCTCATGGTATACTGGTGGTGGCGGTGTAGCTCTTTTGCCTGCACTGCCTGCTTGGGTAAAAAAGCACAGATCCTCTAGAAGAGCAATGGGGAGCTGGATTCAGACAGTGGATTGGGTGCTTATCTCCCTCCCCCCATCCCAATGGGCCAACTTTGAAAGGCACACGACCTCACAATGACATTTGAAAGGCACATGACACCACAATGTCATTAGGTGACTGTTTTTCCCTAGCACCATGCAGGGTGCCTTGCAAGCCACAACTATCAGCACTGTGCTTTGCAAGTCCTGAGCATCAGCCGGTTGTCTACGCTGGCAAAGTACTGTGTATGGCACTATGTCCAGGGCTTTGTACAAACCCTCTTTTGGCTCAACTGCGTCTTTATTTGCCCCACACGTGACGTCATATATGATGTCGGATGTTGGGCATGTGGGTATGGCTTGGCATTGAGGAGTTCTATGAGTATTGCCATTCTAGCTGTGGAAAGAACTTGAGAAACAAGATGTTCAAGAGAGTAAGGAAATTCCGCAGCAGTGCCTATTTTCAGAGCAGTTGTCAATATAACAAACTAAACCCATTTTCTTTTTCCAATGGAGTAGCATCAGCCTTATGAATGAGCACCAGCTTCTCCTCACTACTTCTTTAGACTATAATGCAAAGTTGTGGAGCCTAAAAGGGGAATATATAGGTAAGATTTAATTTTAGATGGTAATACATATACATTATTACACACTACTCCAATCTCCCAGCAGTGTGAGATTTCAGGCGCTTACCCAGGGCTCATGTTTCCTTTTGGTAATGAGGTACAGTGGAAGCTGTGGTCTCTTTGATATATGGTTTATTTACACATATATACAACTTAAGCCTACAGTGGAGGGGTTCACAGCATCAACAACCCAAGAGTATTGTTTCCTCCATAGCAGCAGCCTTGAATTCAAACAGAAATCAAACATCGTGCTGTACCTTTCTGGCTTTCCGCTTTCCTTCTAGATCACAACATTACCAAACTCAACTCTAAACTCTGGCTTTTGGCGTTCTCACTATCTGTGAGTTGAGGGAGGGGCCCTACCTATTTGCTGTATTGCACAGAGCCCCCTTAATCCTATGGTCTCTTAATGGCCCATCACCCAGGCAATTACCTCATCACGAAGCTAGCCTGGCTCACATTTTAACACCTGTTGGACCCAGGAATAAGGTGTTGCACACACAAACTGATAACTATACACACTGCATGATCTGTCTGCAACCCACATACCCTGATCCTGTTTTTGCCACATCAAACTTTCTCTGATTGCATCTGGAATGGAACCATCACCAATGCATTGTCACAGAGCAGAAGTCTATCAATTGCTACTAACCATGATGGCTACTGCTTGTCCTCCACAGTTGAGGCAGTAATGCTTTTGCACACGTCTCTGGAAGGCATAGGGCTGGAGATTGCTCTTGTGCTCGGGTCCAGCTTGCTGGTCTCCCACAAGCATGCTCATAGGTGTCCACTGTGAGAGCAGGATGCTGGTCTAGGTGGGCCATTGGCCTGATCCTGCAAGCTCTTGTTATGTTCTTATGTGGTTGTTCATTCCCTAGTACTGTAACAGTGGTTTTGGTTTTTTGAAAGCTTTATTTTGGGTTGTATCCAATCAAGTTATTCAGTTAGCAGGTCTTCCACCTGCACAATGGGATTTCCTCTTCCTTTACTCTCCTGTTGTCCTCCCAGATCTGTCCTGTGGTTTTCTCCAACCCTTTGGAGCAGATTGGTTGGGGGAGGCAGGGAGCAGAAATTTCATTGCTCAGGCAGATGTTTTTATCTAACAGGACAACTTGGTTGGATATAGTCCTTTGTCTACATGCAAGTAAAAATTGAAGATATGCATAACAGAGAAGATTCTGAGGTTGTCAAGTATAGCATTTTAAAGTAACTTTACTTTTTTTAAAAAAAGGTACATTTGGTCAAAGAGAACCATGGAACATAAAAGAGAAGTCATCTTGGGGACTATCAGAATCCAACCCAAGTTCAGAAACTACCTCTGACTCTTTTGGACAGGAATCTACAAGAACCTTTGACACACAGAAGAAATCCAAGATGGATGCTGAGGTAGGAATATTATCATCACTGGGCAGTATTTGAGTTTTATTTAGAGCAGACACATTGAAATTAATGAACATGACTAAGTTAGGTCCATTAATTTCAAAAGGTCCACTATGATTAAAAATTATGGTAGCTGAGTATATCCCATTGTCTTGTCTTTACATTAGCATTTGGCTTCATTACCATCTAGCTCCTGTCCCCAAGCCAGGTATACTATATTCCTGATAAGGATAACATTTCATGTATCTGATGAAGTGGCCTGCAGCCCATGAAATACTCACCAGTATACTCCCCATCCCCAAGCTCAATATCTCTTGAGATGTGAAACTACATAGCTTTTTCAATCTGGGCAGATCTGCGATTTTTGTAAGTCTCTGATAAGTATAATGAAAAATATGAAGAATCAGAAAATGGGATAAAATTTAATGTAGTGTTCATTGAGTACTGTATTGGTCCTCTGCCTTCTTCTCAGCTCTTTTTATGGAAATGAATGCTTTATGCCTGCTTGACACGTGGAGGGACTGGAAAACAGCATGGTTTTCAGAATATATACATATTTTTAAAAACTATTATGTTGGCTTATCCTGGTTTTGCTACTTTTTTTGCCTGCTCCAGCAGCTTCTAGCTATTTGTAACAAAATAAAAATAAAAAGTAAAATTGATTTGGAATTGTCTAAAAAACCCTGTTCTTTTAATATACCAAACATAATGGCTAAACACATTATACACAATACTTTGTTACTTTCGGAACAAAAAAATAAAATTTGATCTGTAATATATGTTTTATAGAAAGTAATTTACTACCTTGCAACCATTTTATTACCCTTTCTCAGTCCTACTGCTACTATCACCCTTTGCTTCGAAGCTAAAATTATACTGCACAATTGTGTCACCAACTCACCCCACAAGCTCGCTCTTCCTTCTGGGAAAGCCTTGTAATTATAGTTGCTGTTTCACCAAAAACCTTTATTTTCTGGGAAATCATTGCCCCCTGTGTACTTTGAGGGCACTTGTCTGCCCAGCCTAAACGAGTGGTATGTTATCCCATAGATGATTTGGGACACTTGCACTTCAAAGATGGTAACAGATGATGAACTTGCTGAAGAATTGAAGCAAAGGCAGATAGACAGACTACACAGGTGTGTACAACTTGGATTTAAATCCTCTTTATTCACCGACAACATACTGGCCCATACTAGGTTAACTTAACAGATATGCGAGTCTTGCATGGCGTAATAGAATGCTGCACTTTATAAAAGACACAGGACAACTGAAAATTAAATTTTGTTGACAGATGAGTCCATACTCAAGTGCGCAGTCTGTGTGTTTGATACAGTAGCAACATGTATTTCAAAAAACTGCTTTTTGCATCTACCATTCCCTTTGTGTGCCTTGTTAGTAGTTTCCCAGAAATTATTGGAAGTGATCTGCAGACTCCTAGCTATCCATATAATCTATTCTCTCCCCATTCCCTCACCTAATTTCCCAAATTTAAGGAAGAAGTCTTAATTTTGTATCATTTGGAAAAGTATCCTTCTTACAACTACTAGCCAGAAAGAAACCAGCACACCATTTATCTTTCAGATCAAAGCAGTTCCAGTGGAAACCTATTCAACATGATGCAAACCGAATGAATTCTTATCGCTCTCTTCCACTGTGTGAGTTAGCTGACACACAGCTTGCCTTCCACAAACCAAATCTAGCAGCAGAACTTGACGACCCATTTCAGTTGGAAATTTAACAGCTTCTTGGACAGGCTGCAGGGCAGAGGCAGCCTTTAAGCAACCAAGCAACTTTTCTCAAATGTATGATGTGTAAAAAGCAAGCAGAATTTATAAAGTGTGCTGATGTGTTTTTTTCTGACCAAAGAACTTTGATGGCTGTTAAGAGATCAGTCCTCTTCGTGGACATTAATCCCATTGGTTAGGACAATTATTGTATTACAGTAGCAAATTAAGCTGAAACTAGTGGCAATAAAAAAGTCTCAGGGGAACATCACTTCTGGTTCAATAAGTAGATTTAAATATTTATTATAAATTTTTACACACAATCTCTGGTAAATTAGTGTTGCCACTTGGAAATCAACTGACATATTCATCCATTTGTGCATGATGTCACTATGAAGGATTCCATCCCTTTACATATAAACACTTTGCATACTTAAACACTGCTATAAGGTTATTCAAGCTGAACACACTCCTGTCCCATGGAGACACATTTACATAAGAAAACACTTGCTAAATATAAAATGTCTGTAGAACCCTGGCCATGGCAGCTGATTGACTTTAGCTTCAGCTTGTTATGGTGAACTGATTTCCCCAATTCACACCTTCATTTTTCTGTATCTTGAGGTATGTTTATGAGAAAACTAAATGGAGTCACTTTGCAGATTACAAGAATTGTACCATTTTGCTATTCACAAGTTTATCCTAACAAAATAGCAAATGGTGGTTTTTTTAATTGGACAATGCAATTTAGCAAGCTTCTGTCCTCCTCGTACGTACTAATTTAATATATTCACAGGAACCCATTCCAAATTCCAAACTATGGAAATAAATTTGAAATTGCAAAGATCATTCTTCATAATATGATTTTACACTTCTGACTTGAACTTGCTAGCTGGCAGCCTTGGGTATTCTAACTGCTGTTTAAAGTAGCTCTTCTGAAGCAAGGCTGGAAATAAAACAGTCTTGTTTTGGAACCTTAGGTATCTCTGTGTGTGTATTGTGTCTGTGTGCAAGAAAGGAAGATAGCAGGAAAGTTTCCACTTATACAGAAAGGTAACTCAAAAAATGACAACATTTGTCTGTAGGATAACAGCTCTGTAGCGAAGCTTGTACTGTGAATTATGGCCTATTAATCTGCTGATTTTTGTAAGATGCCTACTTAAATTAAGTAGCAATTAGGAATTAAAATGGAGCGGGGGTTTAGATGAAAAAATTGTGGGAAATTGCAGTCAAACATAATATGCATGATTGCTAGTTACTGCATGAATGGGTTAAGAAAATAGAGCTGTATTCCCAGACTTGGCTATGTCACACACCCTCTTCTCTGATGTGCTAGGAAGCGAAGCCTTCTCTTCCTGTTCTCTCTCTGATCAAGGAGCAAGCTTAGAGCACGCGTTTGAAGTTTTCATTCTGTACATTCTGTCTTCTCCTTGCTGCTGCTTGGATAAATGCATGAATCTGACTTTTTTGTAAGTAAAGCTTTTTAAACTAACAGTGTGTGGTTTGTTCATTGCCAGAGGGGTAAAAAGAAAGGAGTGATGTATGCAACTAAATGGGTTATGAAAAGGGTTTAATAGCCTATATTCCCATGCTATAGCGCTGCTTGACTTTTGTGAGCTTAAACTCTGCTACTGGGGGCTCTCTCCTGCTGGAGAGTTCATTCAGCCCTGCATTTTGAATCCAGGCACCCAGCCGATTCTTTTATTCATAGCCCCCCAAGGATTCATACCCCCAAATTAGTATCAAGGCCTGCATTCCAACTCAGTTAAATAAATACCTATAATTAAATTGTAGCCAATTTAAAATTACACCAAATTTAAGTGAGAAACTAGCTGCTTAAATCAGGCATGGGCAAACTCCGGCCCTCCAGATGTTTGGGACTACAAACATTTTTTTTGAGGTAAGGGCCATGATGAAGGATGATGAAGGAATAACCAGTTAACATGAGCAGGCATCAATGCAGAAGGACATGACATATGGAGTGAAATTATAATTCCTGATGATTCTAAACAGGTTCAAGAAAATAATCTGATGCATTCCAGTAAAACTGGCCAAGACTTATGGGCTACTGTTTTATAGACAAGTGTGGGTGGGTGGCATGACTATGAATAATGAATCTATAAAACTATAATTACTGGTGCTAGGTGGAGATGAAAATAGGAGCTGAACAAAAGCAGGCAGTACCACTAATTTGCTGTTGTGTGATAAGAGATAACTCATGCATACAAACAACTGGGGGAGTAAAACAAAGTTGCTAATTATTTTTTTCCCCATCACTCATGTTCAATATCATCCACAACCAGAAGTGGGCAGAAAGTAGACAGGAGGAAAAAAAGCAGACTATGCAAAACTGCTCAGTCTGCCTTCCTGATATTCACTAAGCACTTTGCTCATGTGTTTTTCATGCATGCAAATACCCCATCCCAGACACATTTAACTACACTAACATACTGATAAATCTACTGGAGTCACAATGAACCACAGGAACATGATGGGGAAGAAATTCATCTCAGACACAAGGCACTATCCTCTATTAAGCCTAAACTGGAGAGGCCAAATCCATTCTTAAATAATGTTTTAAGAAGATACTTAGCTCTACTGGTCATGTGATACTGTGCCTCATGAGTTCTAGCACCAGTTGACATACCATTGTGACTTAGGGTACATACTGTATCAATCAGGCCATGGTCTAGTATATTAACTCGTAAAAGGTACCTTATAATTACTCAAAATGCTAAACGTAAGCCAAAAGTATGAACAGTGCTTTCGTTACATATAGTCTGCAACTAAGAAATAATGTTCACTCAGGAACAGAAAGGTGTATAAAGCTAAACCCATGTCGTAAAATGTAAACAGATGCATTGAAAAATCTAGCATTTCTATCCCAAAAAGAAAGAGTCCACGTTCACAAAGAGGCTTTACATATATATCACACTTTAATAGGCTGCTTTTGATTTAGCAGCTTCCCCTGAAAAGCACTCAAGCTACTTTGAAGATAAAGTGTGGAAAAGTGTGGAAAACCCCTGGAAGGCCAGCTTAGAAACTTTTTGAATGAATTCTGGGCAAACTCCATATGCCTACACTGCTAGATTACTATTAATACAAACAAGGTTCCATCTTTGTACCATTTCATTAAGGGAATATTTTTCTGCAACAAATCAAGGGATAAAGAACAATTGCAAAAGTGTACAACCTCCTTTCTCATCTGAGCAACATTTCCTTAAATAATTTGGTGGGAACCATGCTTCATCCCTGAAGATATGAGCAGGGGGTTTCGAATGCTGTAACAGACCTTTCTTTTCTGCCATACTTTTCCACATCAATATTCTAGCTTGGACATTTTATACACAGCTCTCTGTAACCAATAATCACTTTAGTATCCAAAATTCATTTGTTTAGAGTAAGTCATTACGAAGTCAGCGTGACGTACCAGAAGCTGAATTCAGAATATGCTTGAATATGCACATAAAGAGTTTACCTCACACTGAAGCTGCTGGAAGTCTGAAAGGAATGGTCTCATCCCATGAATGCCTGTGCTAAATTGACTGCAAGGACATCACTAGTTCCACATATAAGAGAAAAATACAGGTCAAAAGAATGTGGCAAAATTGCATAATCCATTATCCTAGGTATTGGTCATAAAAACAGTAATCGGCTGCTTATCTGTGATTTGACTTCCTTTGGGTTATCTATCAAACACTGTAAAATTGGGTTATGCTCCACTGGTATCATAAGACAGACTTATGGGAGGGGCAAATAGGAGAAAGTGACTCCTAACCCCTCCCAATAAAGCAGGCTTCCAAGTACCCACCAGTATACAAAGCCTAACACAATAAATTAAATTCTTCCCTTCACATTTTTTTAAAAAACAAGCATTTTATCTAGCTGGCAGATTGGCATAAAACGGGGTAAGCACTAAGTTTTCTGCAAGCATCTCTTGGCAAGGAGGTAGGAAATCCACTACAGACCCAAGCTCAAGAAAGGATCCTGATCCATGGAAGACTGAATACTGAATGACCCCTGTCTTCTTCTCCCACCCAACCCCATTTATTATTCAGTAACAATGCCTTGAAAGATAGAATCCACAATTGCCCTTAAATGTTGAGTAATTTCAACTGGCTTCTTCCAGTTGACAAGGAATTCCACTTGCATGAGCTCTTGTTATCGGGGACAAAGAGAAAACATCTGCACCACTCATTATTAAGATGGTAGTAGCTGGATTAGTTTGCTGAGGCATCTGAAAGGGGTGTGGTACACTTGGGTGCTAAGCCTCCTCACTGTACTCAGTAAATCTTAAGAATGTTTAAAACAAGCAAACAAAAAAACCCCTTTTCTTGCATTGTTCTGGTACTTCTAAACAGACCAGATGAAGATCTCTGTTATTCACCGTCCTGTTTCACAGCCATCCCAAAATCAACCTATTGGTGTGAAAGTTGCAGAAAGGAGTGTACAAGAAAGCTAGGATTCCACACCTTCAACCTCATGGTCCCAAGGGAAGACCAGAAAATGGCTTAAGCAGCAACATATTCTTCTTTCTGCCCTGAAGAAAGCTGGTTAAAAGCCTGAAAAATGAAGTCCAGTACAGGAATGTCTGGTAAAGTCAACCCAAGTCAAAGCCTCAGAAAAAACCTGTGAAATCCTGGACAGAGAACTTTGATAGAATTCCAAAAGGGCCTCTTTTTTGTGAAGTCCGCCTATCACCCTGCAATCACTTTGGATTAGTACTACAGAAACCCTAGAGAATGGTAAAACATTTAGTAACATTATGGAGATATTGTACATTGCACAACTAAAAGAAATTCTGCCTACAATACTCACTAATCTGTTAAAATCTGAGATTTGGGGAAAAATACAAAACAGAGTGGAGAACCTTCCTGCATGGAACCCGGTGCACAAAAAACTGTAAGAAATGACTGAATAACTTGAAACAAACTGTAATAGAACTTGCATAGTAGTTGTGGAAAAAGAGAAGCAAAACTCTGCTAATGTAACAAAGGCAACATATTTAAGCCAAAAACTGGGTTACTCATGAAGGATGTCTGTTCATTACGAGTTCTTTTGACCCCAATTTGCTCATATTTCAAGGTAGTTGATTTATTATCTCCTTTGATTAATTTTTAGGCTTAAAACTGTAATGGTAGAATCAAGTTTAAAGTAATGCAAATTTGGAACATTAGTTGCATGAATGTATCTTTGGGCTGAGTTTTTTATGGATGCCAAAGGATGCTTGGGACCATTGCTGACAGATTTTGTGACTTTTGTTGTGTTCCTTTTCTAAACACAGAAACAAAAATAGAAGATAATTTGGCCAAGAGAAATGGTAGAAGTATTTCAGTAAGGAACACTGACAGAGATCAATTACCAGTTAATGTGTGTGAATTTTCCACTTTTAATTCTGAGGAGGACATATTTAAAGAACATGCATAGGCAGCATTCAAAATTAAGCTAAATTAGCAAGTCTGGAGGTAATTAAGAGAAATGAAAACATGAGTGAGTCCCCAGTTATGGCCTTCAAACTTTCACTAACGTTTCATGCTATTACAACTTTAAACAGTGTCCTCAGTATCAACACAGAATATGATATATAGGACTGTGTGTACACAGAGACCATGAGCTTTATTTTGAGTCATGTTGCTAAGGCTTATGACAAAGAATGCTGCTGGTATGAGCTCCTTTCAAGCCTTGGATGTTTTGTCTACAAGGTTCTTACAGTTTTCATGGTACATCAACAAGATTAACTAATTTGCCAGCTAACCTCTATTTTAATATTTAAATTAGAACAGTACAACAACTAGAAAAAGGTCAGTGCTTCAAGTGGCAATATTTAAGCCACATCAAATCCAATATCTTCCAAAATAAAGATGCAGAGATCTAGACTTCAGCATCAGTAGTGCAATACAGTGGCCTTTCCTGAATAAAGGAGCAGAGGCTTACCCACAATAAAAGCTTTAAATAAGGTAGATTGTTGTCATTTATATAGCAATTCTGCCTATTTGATATAAAATATATCGGGAAAGCTTAAACTGACTTTTACAATCTACATTCAACTAACGCTCCACATAAGCGGTATCATGGAATGAACAATGGGAATGCACTCAAATAGAAAAACACTTTCAAACCTACTGCAAAGAACAAAGGACAGAAAGTTGACTAACTGAACATCTGTAGTGTGAATCAGACATAAAAGAAAGATGGACCCTCTGATTACTTGCACTGCTTTTAATGGACTGAAAGAAATGCAAAACTTAGTCCACATCCATTTCTTCAGATGATTTAGGCTGCTGGCAACTGTCCTCTGATTTTGTGTCAGCACCACTCTGTCCATTCATTGGTCCATTGTGTTCACTAGATTTTGACTGATCTTCAGACAGTGGCTCTGCCTTGGGCTTAGGCTTGTAAATAATAGGGTTACATAAACTGTCCAGTTCCTGTTATTAAAATGAAGAGGGGGAAAATATGGTAAGCTGGCAAAAAATACAAATGTAATGGATTATGATGTGGTATTTGGGAGGTATACCTGGGGGTAATTATTTCACTAAAGATCTGCCCATGACTGAAAGATTCTGGTATTAAGCAACTGTTTACAAATCAGCTTGAAGAGCCTTCAGATAATGGAAACTGCTACAAATCTTCTTCGCTACATTATTATCTGCTCCAATTGTTGAATCATCAAGCTTTCTGTGAAGTATGCTAAATGGCACACATAGGAAATTGCTTCTTGCTTATCCAGAGACAGAAATTATCCATTGCTAGTCAAAATCTACTGCACATTTTCAATCAATCTAAATTGTTGCCAAATATCAGAACACAGGGTTTTCAAAACAGATATATGGTTTTACCTGCAATATATGCAGGCATGCGCACAGACATACACAAAAACACCTATATACCCTTTATGCACATTTAGTGTAAGAAAAACAACAGATGCTCCTTCCATTGATGGAGTGAAACTTTAAGATCCAAGCCAAATTCTTCTGCATCAATCAAAGCTTTAGCTGATTTTTGGTGTCACCATACTGAGACACTGTGATTCAAAGCCCTGTGTCTACAGATGGGTCACATTAACAGTTATGGTAGATGGAGCTCACCGTGTATAGATGCTAAAGAGTAACTGTACTACTGATATCCTTTTTATTAACGTTAACAGAAATGTTTGTTATCCCCTTCTATTATTTGGAATATTCATTTATTTCTTGGTCTATCCATATTTATATTAATCCCATTTCATTCACAGAAATTTCACATTTACCTTAGATTTCGCTGTTATTTCTGCCACTTTCACAAGAGGATCCTGGGTGAGACTCAGCCTGTTCTGTGCATTCATTTTTGAGTTCAACCAATTCATTGCTTCACTGGTATACTTTTCAACTTTTTCCATATCAACAGGATCAATGTGATCATATTTTTCATCCTAGAGGAGGAAAAATTTTGTAATTATTGGTAAGTTATTTAAATTCAGAATTCAGAAAGGTAATGAATACATACGCTCATTTCTGAAGTCATTCCAGACTATTATTAAGGAAGCATAACTATGGTTACGTATGATGTGTGAACTGATAAATCATGATTTGCTATCAGCAAGCAAATCAGAAAAATCAGAATACCATATTCATGGGCCACATCCAATCTATGAGCCAGGAGTTCTGCATCTCTTCTCTATGCTACGGTCTTTTCCAAACAGCACAATTTTGCAAACTTGAGTAATTATATATTAAAAGGAACTCTAGGTTTGGAAATACAATTTGTGAAAAGTGACTCCATCTTATTTACTGATGGACAAAGCTTAGACATAAAATATATTATCAATTGTTACATACCACAGAAGAAATGTTTAATTGTGAATATAGTATGTTAAGGATATTAAAGAAAAAAAACAAGACACTACAAGATGAAAAAGAAGACATATTTGTTTCTGTTTAAAGGAGACACATTTTACCCACTTTCAAAATATTTTGTTGACAAATAATTTGTAGATTAGGTAAGTTATACAGGAGTTCAATACAGTACTATTAGAACTATCCTGTAAATCTTATGGACCTACCTTATTTTTGTATCCTTCTACAGCTTTCATAAGCAGCTGGAGTTTCTTTCCCAAATCATTTAATGCTTTAGGCCTCTCTTCATGTTCCATGTATCTATCATGAATAGGACCGCCAAATTTCTACAACAGAAGAAGCAGAAGTTGAGGTATTTAAAAAGTATTCCCTAAAAACTGGAGAAAGCATGAATAAAGGTAGCATATTTTTGGAACTATTAAGCAGAATTCCTTGTAAACCTACAGGAAAAAAGAATGGCAATCTAGGGAAGCAAATGAACTAGTTACTTTGCTGGGGAAACAGAAAAGTGGCTCACATACCAGCATTAGCAAGCCTCTCTTCTCTACTGTATTTAGAATCAAAGGGTTGAATCCAGAGTTGCAGAGCCAAGCTCTACAACCTGACTGCTCTTGTGGGTGGAAGGGGATATGCTATTTCCCTCCACAATCTGCTCCAGAGTTCAAGGCCCTCTCAAACAGCACAGGAGGTGCAAACCCCTCCCTACTGCTTGCAGGAGTGCCTAGTAGAGTGGGAGCCTCTGCTGGATCAGACTCACTTCTGTGAACAAGAGGCGGCTTTCTGTTCCTAGAACAGCAGGTCTGGAACCAATTCATGAAGTTAGAGACCATCAAATTCCAGCTAATGCTCGATACAAGAAATCCAGAGCTAGTATATCCCCAACTATAATTTCCCCTCAACAACCTTGGTTTGGAAGTGTAGGAGACAAATGCAGAGAAAATGAAATTAATCATCAATAAGTAGCTGTGACACACATTATCAGCACCACAGATGAGAAAGTCTTGCTCAGTGAGGGAGTAATACAAGTCCTGCCTAGGTGAAGGCATAGCTGGACAGAACTTGAAAGGGGGCATTTTCTATTGCTGTACTGAGATTATGGAACATCTTGCATTGTAAAGTGCAGCTGGTCCCCTCTCTCAATGTTTTTCACTGGTCCTTGAAGATGATTTTATTTTGGAAGGCTACTGTTTTAGGAGGCAAATGAAAACTCAGTTTCAATGTCATGGTAAACCATAAGCCACCTTATCAGAGCCACTCTGCTCCTTTCCTGGTGCAGGAGAAACAACCACTGGTTTAGCATTATGTCCACACTGGGAATCAAGGCTGGTTTCAGTCCAAGCAGATCCTGATCTCTAGCCAAGGTTTTTTGGGGGCTGGTAGGGAGACTTGCAAATAACTTTGTGCCTCTGGTTCCCTGGTTCTTCTTGCATCTTCTACCAGGAGTCACAACAAACAACAGGCTGGGTGTAAGCCTCAACCCATGAAGGACTAACTACCTGGTTGTTTTTTTAATTAATTTTAATTTTATAGTCAGTCACCATAAGGTACTTGGGTTGGCAGGAAGGTATAATATATTTTTCTACAAGTGTACAGGTACAAGTACAGGCTTAGTTCTTTTACTGGGAGGTATACTGAAGAAAATGCTGATATCAGTACTCAAAGTCAGTCTGAAGCTATAGTACTTTCAACTAGTCCATTTAATCAACTTTAATTAATGCTCTTGTGACATCTTGAATCTCTTGCTGTCTCTGGTCAAATTTCAGTGGCTTTAAGACAGCAAAGCTACTAGTCCACATATCTACGACATTCAATTATTACACTTCTTAAAATACAGGTCTTACTTTCATTTCCTGAAGTTTTTCCACATATACATGTTTTGGTTGGTCTTCTCCATCTTCATAAAGCCAGTTTTCTGTGTCCTCCAACATTAAAGTTATCTTTCTTGAATCCTAGAAAAAGTAGTACAAAAAGCCTTGCCATTTTGAATGAGTGAAAACAGAAGCTGTCTGTGTAAAAATGCATTCAGCTACAAACACTGATATCCAATACTGACACTGTAACAATAATGTGTTATAGGAAATTGAGTTTTACAGAATTTTACAGAAAAGGGGGAAATAGTTTCAGCGCTTCAGCTATAATGGTATTAAAAACTAAACTGGAATGCTAACTGGGTCCCATGCATTATGCTAAGGTATAGAAACAGCTAGTAGAAATTTAGTTTTGTTACAATTATTCTAAGGGTATCGTGTCCTTGCTTTACCCCTCATAATTTCTGCATAAACATTTAACAATCTGTGTGACTCAGCCACAGCCTGAATGACAGGACAAGGTAAAGCTAAGTAAATTAAGTCTAATGGTTAATTAGTCAAGCAATGCATGAAGGCTATAATTGCATTTAAGCTTCTCTCTGAAATACCCTGCTAATTTATTTTAGTGTTGCTGTAGTTAAAATGTAGTACATTTAAATCTATAGTCATGCAGAAAGCCACACTAATTTATTTTCCCCCATTCCAATATATATTCATCAAGTGATTTGTGACAAATGTAGCAATAGGAAATGCAGGAAAGTCAACAAAATGGGGGGGGGGGATGAAATTCTGAAGCTGTAGCTGAAATGCATATAGCTCAGAAACTATTTTAAATTGATAGGATTGAAAGTTAAAAGCACACCCATATATTTTGAGCTTGTATGTTATTATAAAAGAACTGGAAGCGAAAATGACATGTGGCTTTTCTCTAAAAATGAAAGATACGTTTATTGATTCTTTATTACTTCACACTTTCCCTCAAATTTCAAAAAGGAACATTTGTTTTAGGTAATATGCAAATGTATTTACACTGAATCAATACATCAAATCATCTTTCTTTTAACTAATTACTGTAGTCAACTAAAAAATCAGTTTCTGCTACTCTAAAGTATGCCATGTTAACTTTAGAATATGCTGTACAAATATTGAAAGTTTTTCTCCAATAGTCCACTAAGTATTTGATTGACGTTTCTTCCTAAAGCATACTTCGTATGACTTAAATGTTATATTCAAATTCAATGTTTTACCTGGAAATGATTATTAGAATATTTGTATATATTAATGTTTGTATATATTTTATGATATGATGTGATAATAGGAACTTCCCTTACATTACTTAGAATATAAGAAAAAACTGAAAGCAGTGAAAACAATAAACATACATGCTTCAGCATGCATAGGAATCTGGGTACGGTTCCTGTTAAAATTACAAATTTCATTTGCCTGCTATTTTATTCATTCAAGTTGCCCTGTTTGATTAGCATTGTGTATATTCATTATGTTACTACTTTTATGCAAAATGGATTTCTCAAAACATAAAGTCTTGTAACAGTGGGAATTTTAAATATTCTAATATAATATAACTCCAAAATCAATTTTAAGAATTAACTTATGGGACCAGTTTAAACATTACAATCCTGTATTAGAACTTCAAAAATGCAAGTAAAATGCTGATTTAAAGAGGTGAAGGCAAAGATCTTCAAGAGCTCTGCAAGACCTATGCCAGACTAATCGCCAGAACTCTCCAATGTGACAAAGACTTATGCCTTCAAAAACTTTTCATTTTGTTATATGTGCTGTTTAATGAAAATACAGTAGGGTGAATTCAATGCTATAGTGCAGCTGTGATTTAAGGCACACTGCACTTTTCCGACATCAGCTACCCTCCTTTTCTTTCAGTATGATTTGCCAATTAAACAGATTCCTCATGTTATAAATGCACAATGATTCTTACATCTTCAGTGATGAATTTTTCATAGACACCACAGAGCTTGTCTCTTAGATCATACACATACTCTTCAACAGCATTTTTGGCATCATTTTTCTCCTTCTCCAGCTTGTCTTGCATTACCATCTTCCCCTGTAAGAAAATTTTAAGTCATTTTAAATCTTGACAAGTACAGAGATGTTATTTTTTTCAAATATGTTTTTGGGAATCTTCCACAACAAACCTCTTCAGACTCTGGAATCTGTTGAACTGAACAACCACAGTGTCATGTACTCTAAACTTGGTAAACTTATGAATAAAAAAAATACAATATTCCATCACTTAACTGTAATAGATTTACTATTATAACTCAGTTTCTTCTAATTCTTTTATTTAATCTAGAATTGAGACATCTGCTTTACAGACATGGAATAACTCTGTATCCTTACCTCATTTTCAATGTAGCAGTTAATAACATCCTGTCCCACCTGTCTGTATAGGTTAACCTGGATAGGTAGATCAATACTCTTGATCTTTGCTTTAGTTTTGCCAGACTGAGCTGTGTCAATCTTGTCTCCTGAAGCAGTCTGCAGAATTACACATTGAAATATATGTCAACATTCAGAATATTTGAACCCAGTGTACAAAAACGTGTCATATAAAGATTTGACGCAATACAATTTTAAGATGAAAGATCCACAGAAGGATAATATTACTGTTTAGCATCTGCAGATGCTGCAGGATTTTTTGGATGACACTTAAGTCAAGCAAGGAAGCTAGTTCAAGCAATGCTTAAATAGAAAATCCTCTTAGAAGCGCTTTAGATTAACCACCAAAGAAGAGCTACTGCATCAGTTTCTATTGAGGGTGTGTAAGGCTATCTTAATTCTCTGTGTCACAGGATGCACTTGAAGCCCATTAGCGCATGAATGAGTGTTTAATGCCTAGATAGCAAAACTCATGGCTATATTTAAGTAAGTTATTGCGGACTGATCACACAATAGTACAAGGGTATTTCCCCATCAACTTCTTAGCAGTTTTGGACAAGAGCCATTCCTATTCTAAGATTTGAGGTCCTCAAACTTATCTTTGCTATTTCATACTGACCTTTCCTTCACAGCTTATATGATCAACTTCCTCATCGCCTTGATTATGCTGCTCATGTTGGTTCTTGTGATTGCCATCATCTTGATCAACCTGCATTTTAGCCTATAAAAAAAGAAAAGTTTTACCTCCACACTAAACTTTACAGGAAGGTGTACTCTAGTCATCTACATAGCAGCTTTGTGCAATCAGACAAGATGTATCAGTAAAAAAAGCACTTTACTTAACTAGTGCTTGTTTACTTGAAGCACATAACTGTTACTCTTAGCATAATGTTTAAGGCTTCTCAAGCCTTGTTTCCTTCAACATGATAAAGGCAAGGAAAACATATTCTAGATCATGAAATTCTAAATGGTGGCAATTAGATTACTCCCACAATACTGGAAAACAAATGAAAGAGGACAAGAGGATGGAGTTGATTAACCCCAAATGAAGACAAAACTTTTCAGAACTATGGGTCCTGAATCCTTTCATATTCTATTAGATTCTGGTCGTTGCTCAGTGGGGTTTAACACACTAACTAGCAGGGCCACCACTGCATCCGCATTGCTGGATGTGACAGAAGAAGGGGACAGGGGGATCTCTGTATAAATCTTGAGATGATGAGGCAATCTGGTCTGGATTGAGCCTGATGCAGCCACATGACAGGAGTGGAACCAGCCTGGAAACCAATGAATCCCAGGCCAACTCAGTCCCCTCCCATTTCAGGGCTTTCTGCTGGTTTCTGCCTGGCCATTTGGCACCTTCACCCAATCCAACTTCTTTCTCCTCTCCAAGGCCAGTGTAAAGAGGTTTAAACTGCTCAGCCAAATGCCTATCTATCTTATAAATACAACATTAGTGACAGTTTAGAAGTAATCTGATTCTTTTGACATACACTGTCACAATATATCAAAGAAGCCCAAAAATATAATATAGAAAAAAACAGCATTGCAACTAGGGACTTCCTCTAGCTTACAAAAATAAAAAGCTGAGTAGAAAAATGGGAAGATTTAAACTCAGCTATAGTGGTAAGCAGGAGTACAGCAAGAAACAGATGGTGGAAAGAACCTACGGTATAGGCCCCAAACCTAGCAAACTAATACAACAAGGAGTCACAGAGGGATACAGAAGGATAAGAACTCAGGGATAGCAGAGCATTCATCCTGTATATGAGATTTCAGTAAATAAGAAATTTAGACAAGTATTTTTATACCGTTTACTAGTTTTGAGTGTCTACACTGGCACCAATAGCATGCTTCATTTAATCATTAGTTTTGAAGCAGTTAACCAACCACTAGGTGAGAAGTATTTTTTGCTAAAGATATTGAATTATCTTATAGAATATTAAGATGTAAATATCACAATATTAAAACCAAGACTGGTAGTATTTTAATTCCGAAATGCATAGCTATTGCCAAGTACTTAAGAACTTCCTTTTCTGAAAAGATTTCTTTCATTTATGTCCCACTTTTCTCAGAAAAGGAACAAACTGAGGGGAAAGTATCTTTGCTATCTTAAAGCAAACTGAATGCTACGTATATAAACAAACCTCATCCTCAGAGTCAAGGAAGTCATCCTCAATTATGAAAGCTAATTGCTGATATGCATCATAGTAGAAACAGAAGATAATTAGTTGGTACAGCACAGAAAACAAGACTTAGACATTAAAAATGGTTACTTTTTATTGAGAAGAGCATTTTTCTACTTAGTATTCAGGACATTTAAAATTTTAAAAACCAGGTTTAGCAGATATTCAGGTTACTTGTATGCCTCAAAGACAGACAAACACAAGCATCGACTGCTCACCTTCAGTAAGAATTTGTTTTAGTAAAATGTTTAAAAACTTCCAGAATGAAATTTTAAACATTGCAAGCCAAGGAGGCACTGCAAAAATTTATAAATGGGAAGCTATTTGCAGAAACTGAAGTTTAATCCAAAGTGAGTATTCGTGTGCACAGCTGGGTTATCAAGTTTATATATGCATATGTGTGTTTGTGTTTGTGTGTGTGTGTGTATTTTCACTCCTGTTTTATTAGAGGAATCATGTATTTTGGTAAAAGGAAAATAAAAAATAGAGCTACTGAAAGCAACTTGTATTAGTGCAGGTGAACTGCCTACAATGACAATTACAAACTGCAGCTTTATGAACAAGTATGGATACCAGAAAAGGATCAGGAGAAGTCGGAAACGTAGTTAATGGTGGACAAAGAAAACTTCAAGGGGACAGGAACTTACATAACTTAAATATTACTAAAAGCTAAGGGGATACTTAAGCAAGTAGATTTTTCAGTAGATCATTAAAAAATAAAGTTTTAGTAAAAATTATGTTCTACTTGTAGTTGTGAGAGGATTTCATAGTTTAACATACCAGCTCCTCTTTGCTTGGATTCTTGCAAGGCAATTCTGTGTCCATAGCAATATCGCTTGGATCACCTTCTGCATGTTGCTTCTCTATCACAGATGCATTAGCCACACTGAAGATTCCATGGACATTAACTCGAACTTTCACTTTCACTTTTGAATTGTCACCATCATGTTGGGGTCCAACGTTCTGAATAACAAAATGACCTGAACAATACAAAGCAGACATTGGACATTGGCTTGTAGACTTGTTTTTTTATGCTAAGCCCTCATGATTACTTACATTTATTTACACATTTTAAAAAAGTAAATGTTAGCAACTAGCAACTCCTAGATTACAACCTGTTCATAAAGATGCTTTATGAAGGCTGCCTCTGATCAGAGGCACCTATATTGCTTCTGTCCCCAACAAGGACAAGATAAACTCTTGAAACAAATCTACAGCTGAAAAGAAGATGGCACAGTAGACAGAGTGGACTCACCAGCAATGTGCATTGTAATGTGATGTGCGCTATTTAACATTTCAATATTCTACAAACTCGAACCAGAAGATCTATTTTGCCAGTGCTCACAATCTAATTAAATTACTGTGGGATTATAAACACATTGAGTGACATTTGACTCAAGCTAAAGGACTTTTGCTCTTGAAATGGGTTCTGGCTCTGTATGTACTGGTTCTGTTTCTGCACAGATCAACATTTGGAAACTTCCTGAGCTATGCAGAGGCCTGTCCTAGCCTTCAGGGCACATGCACAGAGGTGCATAAGTCCCTGCCTTCCTGGTAAGCTCCTAAGAGCTCAAATGTTGATCTGCCTAGGCATACAAAAAGACCACGAAGTACTGTCTGTTACTGTGCCCTGAGGCAGATGAGTCAGTCATCACATACTCCTGACAGGAACTGACCTTCTGAACTTATGCAACTACACTGTAGAAAAGAAAAGCTTTAATTTAAAATAATATCAAGGTACCACTATGATTGTTTAATCTAAAAGCAATGAGCCCATGTAGGTAAGAAAGGGAGGTTTCAGCTCCCAATTGTAGCTTCATCCCAGACTGGAATACTCAACGATTGCTAGGAAAAAGGAAATACACCAAGGAAGATATGCCAGAGAAGCAGAACACTTACAGATACAGGGAGAAGTCAAAATGGCCCAGAAGCAAATTATAACCTCTACCAGCAAAATTAGAAGAAAGGAGGGAAACAGCTGCATGGCTTGATAGCCTTAAGGATGTGCCACTCCACTGCTTTACACAGCCAAGCCAGAACATATTAATATTGAATGGAAGCAGTCAATGGAGGCCAAACTGCATTTTAAGTGGCTTCTGCCTTGCAAATGACAGTGTTGTGCCTCTGCTTTGACAACTACTAAAAAAAGGTAAAGGACCCCTGACAGTTAAGTCCAGTCGCAGACAACTTTGGGGTTGCGGCGCTCATCTCACTTTACAGGCCAAGAGAGCCGGTGTTTGTCCGCAGACAGTTTTTCCAGGTCATGTGGCCAGCATGACTGAGGATTGTTACGTAGTTCTTTAAATACAGAGGTCTGGATTCAAAGGGAGAGAAATACAGTCTTAAGTAATTGAAGCAGAAAAGCTAAACATTAAATATATTCAAGGACAAAGTGTAAATGCAGTGGTGCCTCGCTAGACGAAAAGAATCCGTTCCGCGATTCTCTTCGTCTAGCGGTTTTTTCGTTTTGCGAAGCAAGCCCATTGACAGCTTAGCGGATTAGCGCTACAACTGTCAAGCGGCTTTTCGCGATCAGCTGTTAAGCGGCTTATCAGCGGAACAGCTGATAAGCGGCTTAGCGGCTTAGGAAAAGGGCGAAAAAAGCGAAAAAAACCCGCGGGGGGACGCAAGATTTTTTCGTCTTGCGAAGCAACCCCATAGGGAAATTCGTTTTGCGAAGCGCCTCCAAAACGGAAAACCCTTTCGTCTAGCGGGTTTTCCGTCTTGCGAGGCGTTCGTCTTGCGGGGCACCACTGTGAAAGCACTGTACATGAGCGGATTCAAAGACTGATTCTGAGACTAACCATTTCTTAATTTTGTTACACTAGTATTTGAGTATTGAAACAATGGTTCCTTTTCAAAGTTAGAACATACTGTAATGCCATGCTCAAGAAGTAAAGAAACATGTTACCTATTCTTGTATCAGGATAAGGAATGTCATGTGGATGGGTGTAAAATGCTTCCAGCTCAAAAGGCTCCTTCTTGTGGAAAGTAATAACTTTTGAGAATGGAGCAGCGTGGTTTTTGCAGAACACTTCACATTCACTACAAAAAATAAAATATTCTTTATACACCATACGAAAGTTTGTACACTATATAAGTTACAACAACAATAAAATATCAGACATTTCAGAGTTTCATTCATGAGTTTCGGAGGTGCAGGTATTTTTATTTGCAGGCATTTTTATTTGCATGTGTTGACTCTATAATTCAACTACATCCTTTTCCCAGTTCTCCTGTATATTAAGAGAGTTTGTGGAAAGAAAGAGGAGCAGATGTTATAAGAAAGTCCTTGGTAGCTGCCCAAAATTTGTTGTCACTACTAACTTTACCTAAGAGGTGCAGGATCTCATCTCAGGTATCATAGTGAGATTTGGAGATGCTTGTGGTACAACTCCAAAGTCCAGCACAAGGTTAAGGACAAGTCCCAATTCTCCTCCTGAGTTTGGAATCAAGAAGAAAAGAGCTTGGGGTGCTCTCTTCCCAGTGATGTTAAGCTTCAGGGGTGCTCCAAGTACCTCTGATGCCCAGCATGGCTGCATTTCCCCGTGCTCCTCTTCCCCACTATGAATACATCTCACAAGAATAAAGCTAGGGGATGGCTCTTTATGTCATCATGAGTTTCAGAGGTGCTCACACTACAAGAGAGAGGAATGCTTGCCAAGGTGAACATCGCAAATGAATCTGCATGATGTGCTCCTGTCCTAGTTTCCTTCCCTAGAGAGCTGGAGGTTAAAAAGATCCCTAGTTATCTGTATAGCATAGGTCACACAAATGTTTTCCAGCATGTGTTAACTATCTAGCTTACTATGAAAGGACACAAGACCATGTTATCAAGCAAAACAGGAAGAAAGAAAAGCTCTTCATGGGAATGTCTATGTCAAAGTGATTGTGTATCTCTGCTTTGCTTACATCCAATGCACATTTTTAGAAATTTCCCTGTATTATAAATAGCAAATCTAACTCATCTATTTACTGACCCTTTGACACACTATCGATTTGGAACATTGCTCAAATTCTTACCCTGTCCCCTCCTCATAAGATGACTGCCACCTCAGAGTAATTGAGTACGGAACAACATCTGTGATGGAAAACTCACGGACTTTAAATGCTGGAGAAAGAATTGCACACTAGGAAAAAAGATAAAATATCACTAAGTCTTGTGATTCTTACATATTTGCTTTGTGTCTGGCTTTATGACCAGCAACATACATTTAATTTCACAAAGTAATGATTTTCATGAAGACCTGTTACACTAGCCACCAGCACAAAAAGGATATGCAAAGAACAAGAAGAGAAAGAATGGCAACTCTCTTCCCCAATAAAAAGTATACTCAAAATGGAAATTACTACAAAAAAATAGTGTGAACAATTAAAATATGGCATTATACCAGTGCCTTGCAATTTTCACTATGATGGCCTGGTCCAAATCCCACTATAATTATAGCATGTCTCATTGAGGCCAAATTACCAATCCCAGAAATATTAAGTAGTATTGCTAATGAAATATTGTTAAGTAAACATACCTGCAACGCACAGCCTCTTGCAACAGCTTCATCAGCATTAAGTGTGGTACTTATCTCCTTGCAGAAAAATTTGCTAATCTGCTCCTTCACTGCTGGAATTCGAGTTGCTCCACCTACTATTTCTATACTGTAAATATCTTCACGCTGCAGTTCTAGTAGACACATAAGCAGACAATTTGCTTCCATAGTTTGAGGAGAAGATACTGCAGTTTTTATACTGGAACTCTGTGCCTGGGGGGAAAGTACTTAGGGAGAGGAACGATGTGTCCCTTTTGCTGTTAAAACTGGGACTCCACGCCATGACTGTATACATGACTGCAGCAAATATTTCTTTATTAGGGATTGCCACTGCTGCTCACATTGCTTGCCAACCCAGCCTACCTACCCCACACTGCCACCCCCTCCCTTTACATCTAATCCAAACCCCTTCAACCTCCCATCCCTTTGACAAACCTTGTCCCACAATGTTTGCCCCTACCTCTCCCATCACCTCACATGTGTTGGGCCAATGACATGTTGGGACAGCCCCATTGTCATCATGGCAGCCATGAAGTCCTGAGCCACCCCAGTCAGTCAGATTGGCATGGATGTTGAAGTCCCCCAAAACCAGAAATCTGGGGGTCTTCAACATCACCTCTGAAACCAGCTGTCAGTTCAGGCAGGGAGACTGCTGGGCAGCAAGGTGGGCAGTAACCCAGCAGAATCCCTAATCTGTCCTGATTGCCCAATGCCAGGAACACTCTAGTAGTATATAAATTTTAAAAATAAATAATGTAATAATAAATACTGGTCAGACTGACAAACAAGAACTTTAGCTTGAAGACAAGCAGAAGACAGGTATTCATAATAAGCTGGAGCAATTTTCACTTACTTGCTTGTTCCATCACTGCTCTCAAAGGAGGTTCTACTCTGGCCAGAAGCGATGCACACAACTGTTCAAACTGAGCCCTGTTTAAAAGGGAGGAAACCATTAAGTATTATGGACAGAAATGACTACTTTTTTATTTAAGCCTTATACAAAACTGAACACACTACCTGTTCATCTTACTAGAGACATCAATGTCATTCATGAAGCATTCTATGTTCATGGGAAGATCAGAGGCATTGGCACTCATAAGCTTCTTCAGTTTTTCACATTCCTGATACAGACGCAGCAGTGCTCGAGGATTGTCCTTCACGTTTAGTTTATACTTTGATCTGAACTCTTCGCAGAAGTAATCTACCAAAGCCTCATCAAAGTTTCTACCACCCAAAAATGGGTCAAATGTAGCAGCCAGTACCTGTGAAGTTAAAGATGCAGCATGATAGTGGTAAGGAAAGTACGTTATTTAACACTTTTTAATACTGTCCTTCATACCACCACACTTTAGGGCAGTTTAAAACACATGAGTTGCATCAAACGCTGTGTGAGTGAAGTTCTTCTTGCACAATGTGACTTCTATTCCCTCTGTTCCCTCTGTGTAACCCCAAATCTGCTCCAAAGGGCCCCCCAACCCTCTGGAGCTGGTTCTGATTGTGGGGTGGGGATGGAAGGTACAGGAGAGGAAGTTCTGTTACAGAGCAGTCTGTTGCACAACTGGAGCTGCAGCATTGGATACAGTCCGTAAATACCAATACAATAAAAACAGTCCATTAAAATCTAATGCATACAGTAAAAACAGCAAGAACCACAGTAGCCAGACAATTCTCAAAGGCTTGGGTTCAATGACCAGCAAAGACCCAGTTGAATAAATATCTTAGGAGGTGCCAAACATGTTAATTTTATGCCTCCCAGGAAGTTAGTATTGTGCAGTAAGTTTAATGCAATGCTTACTATAAACATCTTTTAGTAGCAGTCCAAAAAATGTTAATTGTTTTGCAAAGATGGCAGAGATTAAAGCTACGATTTGCTTCTAAACCTCTTAAACCAAACAATTGGTATCCATGGATAAAGAAACAGATAGGTGATATTTCAGCTTCTGCTGCCTTCGTGAAAGTTGGATCAAACATGTATGAATCTCTTTGTGGCTTTAAGATTTAGTCTTCACCATCCTCTGCCAAAAAGCTGCAGTAATAAGAGATAAATGGTGTCTCTGTGTGGTTATGGAATGGACTTATGGTTTATGCAATGGGACTTCACCTTTTCCCTGTCCCTGTAGCCTCCTGTGCATTCCTAAAATTTAAGGAGGGTGTGAGGGAACAGGAGAGAAGTCCTGTGCATAAGTGAAAGTTGACTTGCATTATGCTGGATTTTGCCCAATATATTGACATGTCAAACTGCTTTTGGCTCACTTATTTTCTAGGAAGTTTTGAAGATGCTTGTTACTCTAATGGGAAATACAAGCATTTTAATGTCTAAAATGTTTACTAATACACTTAACTATTTATAAGCTAGGGACAACTTATTCAGCTACATAAAGAGTGAAATGCATTCAAGTTAGATACCAACCCTCTAAAGCAGGGTGGTAAAAGTATTTTAATCTAGGGCTGCATTCCTATGTGGGTAATCTGTTGGGAGTCACATGTCAGCAGTGTTTGGAGTCTGAGCAAGTGTTGGCAAAGTTTATGGCATGGATAGCTTTCCCTCCCTGCCCCTGCCAATGTGGTATGATAGGATTCAAAACCAACATTTGCACCTGAATAAGAGGGGATGGACATGTTTTGACTGCCACAAAATAATACGAGGATGAGTAGATGGTTTATATCCTGATGCACTGGTACTAAGGACAGGATTTTGGAAAAAATGTTATATAGCCTCCTTCAGAAAAGAAGTTTTTGTTATTGTCATCCCACAATAACAAAAAAACTAGGTTAGGATGAAGTAGTAGGCAAATCATATTTCTTTATATGAATTTCAGAAAGGATTGCCTGATCTAAAGGAATGGTCACAGTACCAGACACTGATTTGCAGCAGCCCATTATAGCATATGAATTACTGGTAACTGTGATAATTTCCTATGCTTCTTTACTTTTCTGAATCACATGTCAATTCAATATTTTACCTTTAATTTTCCTTTGTTAAAAGCACAAACAGAAATTTGGTATGCAGAGTGTCCCATATCAACAAAAACCACATTCCTTGGTCTCTCCTCTGGGGTTGGTAGATCCTGTTTATAAATTCCATAGGCCAGTGCAACTGCAAGATAGTAAAGAATAAATTTTGTGAAATTTAAGTAGCATTAGAATACTATTATGAAATACATTATAGAATCATGAATAAACTAAAAAGGCATTATATATCTTCAGGCTCTTCCAAGAATTCTGCTTTACTTGCATTAGAATAAAGGGACTGTATTCAGTGTTATTTGTGTGGAGTTCTGTTTCCTGCTCCCAGCATACCCTCAAAATCTTATCTGGAGGGTCCGCCAAACCTTTGGACAGAGGAGGGGAAAGCTTCATTGTGCAAGCAGGTATCTGTTGTGCTAGCAGAACAGCAATGGATAAGATCCAAACCATTTTATATCTAAATACAATTGGTGTCTGAATTATCCAATTATGGTGTTTTGCACTTGATTTAAAACATGGAAAGACAGAAAGAGCAAACGATTCAGTGTATGCTCCTATATTCCAATGTCCTGCTGGAATCAAAAGGCTAGGTAACCAATGAAGCCAGAATCCACACATGATCAGCAATTTTGTCTAGCTATTATTATTAAAACAGACGGAATGTGTCATCAATAGCTTTATGATGGTAACTGTAACAACTTAGAAAGTTTTGTGTATCAAGATCTATCCAAAAGTACATGTAAGTATTTAAGTGGCATTTTGGATACTGCCAAATTAAAAGCCATCATGAAGAAGTGACATTTTAAACACTCATCTTCAAAATGTTTTGATTAAAAACGTGTAAGGAGATAAATGAGACACCTCAGAGTAAGATTAAAAACTATGATGGATTTGCATATACATTGCCTTAATCTCCCACCTCTACTATAGAGTAGTTTACCTGTAAACAGGCTCCCCTAGGGGGTCATGATATAGTGCATCATTTCAGCAATTGCTCTGGTATACATCTTGACACTCAATGTAAATTTGATTCTAAACTAAGCTGTATGCTATATAGTAATAATCAAAGCCACAAGTTTACCTGCTGTAGTTTCATTCATTAACCTCAGGCAGTTTAAACCTGCTACTTGCGCAGCAGCCATTACTGACCTTCTTTCAGCATCAGTAAAGAAACTTGGGATCTGTTGAAAAAATGTTTTATTAGCTTCACTGCATTCCTTTTTTGCTAATAATTTCACACAAGGCATATTCCAAACATCTTATTGCACTGTAAAACTCAAAAATACTCCATTTAAGCAGATATAAGTCTATTAATGCATAGTACTTAAATAGTTCAATTCACATTCCAGTTAAGTAGACATGCTGAAATCACTGCAGTTTTTAGGTTTTCAGCATTAGTAAGTACAGGAAGACTGATCCTTATCCTGAAAAACTTATCCATAGTCCAGCACAAGGGAGACAAAAGAAGGACAAGACAATAAGTGTAAATAGGGAAATAATATCCATTTACTGGTATTTCAGTTGCATATACTCAGGTTTAGGGTATAGGGACATTTGGTGTGTGCCAAAAGCCTAATGAAATATGGGCTTTGAATTTCAAGGTAGCTTAACTGAGGTGTTTGGGAAGCAGTTCAAGGTATAAAGAGCTGAGGAAGGAAGAGTCCTTTGGACCACAGAGGGCGATGGAGCTTAAAGAGTAAAGAAAACAGTCAGAGGTGCATCAGGATATTAAAATGGAGAAATATAGAGGGACGAACAAGGATGTGAAGGGCTTTGATAGAAGGGACATGGAATGGGCAGAAAAAGTAAGGACTTAAGAAAGAGAGCCACAGAAGGAGTGACAAGAGAAGAGAATAATGGCAGCAAAGTGCTGGATAGAAGTCTTTTTGATGGTGCTCATGCTGGTGTTATGTTATGACTATGCGTGGAAATTTATTAAAGGGATCAAGTTTGTTTAATATTTCTGTTCAAACTCAATCTAGATTCAAAATAAAAATTACTACCAAGCCAAGTTCAAGGTTATTTTGTTAATTTACAAATTAGGTCCAGAGTAGCTCAGGGACTGCCTGAACCCTTACATCCCAGCTTGATCATTGAGAACATCTACAGGAGTGTTGTTGGTCGTTTTCCCAGTTGGTGAGGCTCATTTGACAACAACAAAAAATCAAGCCTTTAATGTTAGCCTATACATTCCTTTACGTTCTTTCTAGTCAAATATAACACAAAGTGACAAGAGTGTTGTAATCTAATAGTGATATTTGCAGAAGTGGTATATTATGAAAGGTAATATCATGTACACATACCAAAATGCATGCTTCCAGTCAGATTCTAAAAGCTTGGTTCCTGGGTTGAATTCGGATTTCTTACTTTTTATCCAAAGCTGCATGAAATACTTGATTCTAGTGGGTACCAATTTACTAAACAAAAAAGTACAGCTTCTATCAATCTGTCACACTAAAACTACTTCCTGTCCATGCATTTTGATGCTTCTTCAATATCAAAGGCTGGTTAACTTGACTCCCTGAACCTGGACTCCTTTCCCATTGAAAAGAGGATGCAGCCTTGCACCATGTCAGATATTGGCTTCATTTACACTTAATGCTAAGCCACAATTTATTCAACAACTCAGGAATCATCTTGCAGATGAGCAAACAAGCAACAGCTTGTTTCTCCAAAGCTTGACTTGTTTTCTAGCTGTTCTTGCCTTGAGCCCTTTTATCAGAGAGCATCTGGAGTGGAATGGTTAAAAAAACCCAAAGTTTAAGCGAGGCTGCTGGGTCCATCATTGTTAAAACAAGCCATGGTTCTAAAACCAAGAGAAAAAAACCCAATGGCTTCACAGTATGGTTTGTTGACAGAAAAGAAACCATAGTTAGTCTGCTGGGCTGGGCTCACATATTCAAACAAATCACACTGGTTAACCAAACCATGGTGTATCATTTTGTGTGAACCAGATCTGTCTGTCTACCAAGTTAAGTATTAGCTACTCAGGCTGCCCAAGGTTTCTAAGATTGCAACATGTGACTTACCACCGAGCTAGTCTCTCCCTCTTGCATCCTTGTTCATAGAGAACACAGTAAAACTAAGTAGGTCAACCTTCAACTTTACCTGAAGCCTGTCTTTGAAAAGATTTTACAGCACTGGGTACAACAGTAAATGAAAGGACTTCTGTTGCTCACATTTCTATAAGTGTTACCAGCTGGAAAAACTCAGAGAAATTATGGTAAATATTCTGCAAAGCATAACCATCTTAGAATATTTATGTTTCCTTTTAAGCAACATGTTTCATTTTGATATTCCCCAATAGAATACAACACAATTGATGTTAAGCACATTAAAGTCATAAAATGCCAACTTACTGAAATTACACAATCTGCTACAGGTTTCTTAAGTGCACTTTCTGACGTATCTTTAAGCTTAACCAAGAGCATGCCTGTAACCTGTTCAATTGCAAAGGGTCTCTCCTCATCCAAGTATCGTACCTGCAACAAAAGGAAAACAGTATCCATTAAAGCACACAGTGCCCCAGAAGTGTTACATTTTATCATAATGTGTTTCCAATAAATGTTTAATGCAATCTTCCAAAATATTGCCATAACATTTAATAACCCTCTGAACTACAATATAAAATGCCCATGGACGTATCAGATATCCACTCAAGATATTTTGTATGCATACCTAAAGGTAAATCATGCATGTGACTAACATGTCATGAAGGTACATTCATTAGGCAGATGAGACTAAATGTACACTGAACAGGAATCGACAACCAATTACAATATGGGAATTCTGACTTACAGTGTTAAAGATATATACACTTACAGTGTTCACACACACACAGAACATTTTAAATAAATAAAACAAAAGAACAAAAACCACAGATAAGTTTACTTTAGAATAATGATACAGAAAGGGGCAAAAAAATTGTCTTTCTTTGCTGCCAAGAGGATCTTAAAGTAGGCATTAGGAAAGGTTCCTTAGGGAAATATTCCACAGGTGACACACAACAATCAGAAAGGCCCTCTTCCAGTTGCCATCTGCCTCATCTCCCATTTGAGGAGTGCCTCCAAAGATGCACAGACAGGTTTACGTGAGCAGATTCAGTATCTCCGTTATACCGTCTGCAAATATTCAGATCTATCTCATCAAATCATCAACACTGCCCTGTTTTGGCATTAAACATTCTGGCAAGTCAAACTGAAGGGATCATTTGATAGGATGCACAAAACACCATAAATATTAACAGTTTAAATGTAGATATTGCAAGACGGGCTGGAATACTCACCTTTACTCCAACACTCCCATTAGGCAACTTCTGAAGCTCATAGGGCAGTTTGGCTCTTTCAGCTTTTATAAAAGGATCATCAAATGCTCTCCCATGCAGTTTTTTGAACCCATGCAATGTATTCTTAATATTTGTGATAATCTGTTGAAGTATAAAATTGCCATTACTAATTTCCAATGTTTATAAATTCTCATGAGAATCAAGAACTGCTGCTTGGAATGACAACAGCTTTCACTAAAGTACTAATAATTTAACGTTTACCTGGCTCTTTGCTGCATTTCCAATAGTCCGGGCTTTAGCTCCTAGTGATATACAAGCTCTGAAATATAAAAGATATTCAATTTTCAAATGAGTCCAGAAAAGAATAAACAGTCAGTTGGGGAGACTTATTTCTGAAACAATCAGATTTTCTTTCCATCACACACGATTAAAGTTGTGTCATTAGTTATTTTAGTAGCAAAACCATCCAAGTAAACCACTGTGGTACTAGAACAAATAGCAATCACACAAACAGACTGAACTCACACCTGCATCTCAAAAACTCAACCATTAGCATAATTTGCAAAGCAGAACCTTGAACTATCATCTTGACACTCTCCACATGTATTCAAATTCAGCCAACTTGCTTTATTCATCCATCCTTAAAAGGACAGATGGTCTTAATCTCAAGAATCTATCTCAGAAATTGGTGAGCTAACATATGGAGAATTCTATGTAATGCATTCTAGTAAGATTGTCAAATTTACATCTTTTTCTAACAAAAACACAGCTCCTTTGGAGATGTCACAAACAAAGGAACTGGGTAATACTGTTAGTTTGAAGTACACATTTGCCTGAAGTATAATGTTAGTTAACGACTGCCTCAGTTCTGTTGTATATATTGACTTTCTTCAGCCAGAAAAGTAAGTATATGCCCAAGACTGACTAATTCCAGCCTTAGCCTTTTTTCATTTTTTCCACATGGAGTGATGCACCACCCTCCATTTTTTCAAAGAGGCCCAGTTGCACTTCATAGCCAAGAACATGGATACCCCCTGGTGTGCGACCCAAAGCTACCGTATTTTTCGCTCTATAACACGCACCCGACCATAACACGCACGTAGTTTTTAGAGGAGGAAAATCCGTAGGTATGCCACCCGTAGGCATTCCCTCCATAACACGCACAGACATTTCCCCTTACTTTCTAGGAGGAAAAAAGTGAGTGTTATGGTGCAAAAAATACGGTAATTCTTGTTTTAATTGCAGACAGTAGTTTTTCAGCAATGTGGGATGGGAAATTAGAGACAGTCTTTGCCCCAGTACATTTTGCTTGCATATTGCATGGCATGATTTAAATTTTTTAAAAAAAAACTTGTACATATTATTTTCCACAGTTATTGTTTTCTTGCTGCCCATTACTAAGAATAATTATAGTCTCAGATATATATGCCCCAATACTGCCTGTTAAGCACTTCCTAATCAATTCATGCCTAGTTAATTTACAGCTCCTTATCAGCCTAAAGAGCAGAAGTCATTATTCTTATCCTATATGTATGATCATTGTAAGATTTATAATAAGGGTTTTTAAAACTCTTGACCACTTTAAAGTTGGTGCAAATGAGGTCCTGAAATCATTGTTTATTATTTCCATTTATTATATTTCTATCCCACCCTTCCTCCCAAAGCATTCAAATGACTGGGAAATTACAAATATCTTGTTTATTACAGTTTTTTGGTTCACTGGATGTACTGCACCATGGGATGCATCAATCAACAGCAACTTCATTTTACATACATTGATTATTTGTGCAGGTAATCATCCTCCTTCACAATTTTCAAATCCTCAAATGATAGGGAGTTTTAGGAGCAGATTTTTACAGGGTTACTTCCTTGTGAAGAGCATTCCCAGTTTTCAGCACTACCAAGCCTTCCAATGCAGCTTCAAAACAGCAATTGCAAACAGTATCTTACTTCTGTAATTCCAAGTGTCACAACAAGAATGAAGCCATAAAACCTAAACATCCAAAACCAGCCTTATACTAAAAAGATCCGATACATCATTTGGGACTTTCTTCTTTAGAGTAGCTCATTGAATGTTTGTATAACTATGAAAAGGCCAAAGTGCTAAATTTTAGGAAACCTAAGGTCGAGATGCAGAATACCAATAACTGTATGTTCTCCAGGAGCTAGACTACATCATCAGGTCTAATACAAATCAGAAAATTTTGGGCTTCTTTGACCTCAATGAACTGCATAAGGCTCGAAATAGAAAACATGGCATTTTGAGTTAGCTTAGGAATACCCCACTTCAATTATCTTTTGATCAGGCATGTTTCCCAAGATTATGGAAGCTCATTTTGTATTATCAATTTAGTGGACTAGGATTCTTAGGATATAAGCAGAGATTGGCTAAATTTTATCTCCAGGAGCTGGGTTCTCCCATTCTACTAGGGCAACCCAGATCATGAGCTTCCCACCATGGTACTTACACTGTTAAGTTTAAATTATGATTTTACAAGAGCTATTTAAGAGAGCTTGGAAACTTCATAGCATGAGAGATCTGTTTCTTTAATGGTTCCAACAATAAAACTTATTTTGGTGCTCTCCTTGGCTAGAATTCCAACAGCCTTGAATAGCTGCATCTAGCAAGTCCTTTACATACAAAAGTTTGAAGAGTGGGTATTGGTTAAGAAACAGGAAGGAAAGAATGGGAATAAATGGACAGCTCTGCCAATGAAGGAATGTAGAAAGTGTCATTCCCCAAGAATCTGTATTGAGACCTGTGTTTTTTAACTTGCTCATGAATTATTTAGAGTAGTGTGGTAGTCAGGTTTGCTAACTACAGTGGTGCCTCGCAAGACGAAATTAATTCGTTCCGCAAGTTTTTTCTTCTTGCGAGTTTTTCGTCTTGCGAAGCACCGTTTCCCATAGGAATGCTTTGCTGCCCCCCGCCAGCATTTTAAGATCGCCCCGGGACAGCGGAAAAGTCTCCGCTGTCCCGGGGGCTTTTAAAATGCTGGGGGTCGGCAGCGAATGCTTCGCTGCCCCCCGCCAGCATTTTAAGATCGCCCCGGGACAGCAGAGAAGTCTCCGCTGTCCCGGGGCTTTTAAAATGCTGGGGGTCGGCAGCGAAGGCTTCGCTGCCGCCCGCCAGCATTTTAAGATCGCCCCGGGACAGCAGAGAAGTCTCCGCTGTCCCGGGAAGGCAGGCGGGGGGGGGGAGCAAAGACTTTTGCCCCCCGCCGGCTTTCAGAAGAGGCCCAGGACCTCTTCTGAAGGCTGGCGGTGGGCGAAAGTCTTTGCTCCCGATGGCCAGCATTTTAAAAGCGGTCCGGGATAGCGGGAAAGCCCTGCTATCCCGGACCGCTTTTAAAATGCTGGCGGTGGGGAGCAAAGCCTTTCGGCCCCCGCCGGCCTTCCTGGACCTCTTCTGAAGGCCGGCGGGGGGCGAAAGGCTTTGCTCCCCACCGCCAGCATTTAAAAGAGGTCCCCGGAGATTTCCCTATGGGCTTTCTTCTTGCGAAGCAAGCCCATAGGGAAATTCGTCTTGCAGAACGCCTCAAAAACGGAAAACTCTTTCGTCTTGCGAGTTTTTCGTTTTGCAAGGCGTTCGTCTTGCGAGGCACCACTGTAAATTGTTCAGGGAGATTAAAACAAAAAAGGACCGAGAAGAGCTCCAAAAGGATCTCTCCAAACTGAATTAATGGGTAGTAAAACAGCAAATGCAGGTCAATGTACACAATTGTAAAGTGATGCACACTGGGGCAAAAATAAATGAATTTCACATATGCATTCATGGGGTCTGAACTGGCAGCAAAAAGGGTCAGAAAAGGGCAACCAAATTGATCAAGGGAATATATCAACTTCCCAGTGAGGAAATATTACAATATTTGGGGCTTTTTAGTTTAGAGAACCAAACTGTGGGAGGCAGTGGAAGACAGGAGTGCCTGGCGTGCTCAGGTCCACGGAGTCACGAAGAGTAGGACATAACTAAATGACAACAAGTTTAGAGAAAAGCTAAGAGGAGACATGATAGAAGTTTATAAAATTATGCATGGTGTGGGGGAAGTGGAGAAAGAAAGGTTTTTCTCCTTCTTTCATTAACATCAGAAGCGATGGGTAATCCAATGAAGGTGAATGTTGAAGGATTTAAGACAGACTAAGGGAAGAATAAATTATTCACAGAACTCATAACTAAAGTATGGAATATGTTCCTCCAAGAAGTAGTGATGACCACCAAGTTGGATGGCTTTAAAAGAAAATCAGACAAATTCATGGAAGATATGGCTATCAATGGCTGCTAGCCATGATGGCTGTTCTACTTTCACTGCCAGAAGAAGTATACCCCTGAATACCAGTTGCTGGGAATCACTGCAAGAATGGGATGCTGGACTAGACCTGCCACAGGCCTGATCCAGCAGGTTCTTATGTTTTTCATCTGATAACTAAGCTACCTCAGTATTATTATTATTTATTAAATTTATATACCGCCCTATACCCAGAGGTTTCAAGGCGGTTCACAGAAAAGTATTAGATGGGGAGAGGGAGAGAAGAGAGGGACTCTTCAGCATTTGTCCCCATACATTATTTCTTGTAACTGTCATTAAAAAAATATGGTAAATTTTCTGTGAAACCTTTCTAGTAGCCATGTAATATACTTATCGAAAAGTAAAGCTATTCCTTAACCTTTAGCTTTTATCCTCAACAGCAATGAAGTCTAGGTATAAATGCAATGCTAATCCATAGTTTAGCACTATGAAAACAAGCCTGAGCAAACTTTGGGCTCACATGCTCCCTACTTCTCCAGAACAGACACCACCAAGAGACTGGAACTGACGGGCATTTTAAAACAAACGGAATCATTTAAATTTTAGATTTTTTAAACAATTCAGGAGCAAACAATGCTTTATGGTCCTAGTATGCTTCAACAGCAGCTGTGAAGGAGGAGAGAGAAGGGTTTGGAGTGCATAAACCCAGGGCCTGCAAGCCAAGGTTCTCCCCAGTAATTGCTCAACTATAATTTAGCACTGTTTGCAAACAGGACCCTAATATAACTGCTTTTACTCATGTCCATCCCTTATTACTTTTGCTTTCCCATTATTCCAATCCCATCCCATCTGTTTCAGAGGCAGTATCTCAAAGAAGCAAAATGCTGAAAAGAAATATCTTTGTGACCTGGCTGTGAGCGTTCAAATACTGAACTTTTGGTCTGATCCAACAAAAAAGTTCTTGCATGAACATTCTAACCTTTCCTATAATCATGTTTTCACATCCTCACTACATTTATGCTATATTTAAGTGATTAATGAATAGTTATAAGCTTTCCTAGCAATAAGCTTGCTTTTCAAAGAGACAGAAAGCCAGCAATTACAGATCCCCTGCTTTTTGTTATGTGAATCCCTAGTTTGTGCTAGAATAACTACACAGAGATACTGCTCATTTACCATTTCTTGCTGTAACCCATGGAAACAAGGGAGAATGAGGAATCTCCACCTACTCTTGCATACTCTGTTATTATACGTACAGCACACCAACTATTCACTGACATCACCTTCCATGCCCTACATCCAGGTGAGGCAACTGAACAAGTAGTAACAGGTCAGACAGAAGGGTGTGGGGTGTAAAAAGAGAAGAAGAGCTGCGTCAACGTTTATCCCTTCTATCCTGCCTTTCCTTTTTATCCACACAACTCCAATATGGTGAATTCAGAGGGTGGACTGTAAATGTTGCACATTGCTACAATCAGAAGTACCCCTAAACTGAGTATTTTATTTTGTTCATGTAAAGTATTATAGCCACCTTTCAAGCTTCTGGAAAGATTGTGTCAACATTGAAATCTTGGGGTTATTTTTGTTGTCGTTTAGTCGTGTCCGACTCTTTGTGACCCCATGGACCAAAGCATGCCAGACACTCCTGTCTTCCACTGCCTCCCGGAGTTTGGTCAAACTCATGTTGGTAGCTTCGAGAACACTGTCCAACCATCTGGGGTTATTTACCAAGTAGGAAAATGCTTTATTCTTTCCCCCCTGTCCAAACTTAATTAAGTCGTATAGTGAAGAGCTCATGAAAAGAACAGAACACTGAGTAATGCACGAAATAATTCCCTCGGGATTATTTGATGCTGTAACCTGCAAGACACAGGGTTTCAACCACGGGGTTGTGATCTAAGACTCCAGTTGCACACCAATACTTCTACCATTTAAAAAAATGGAGAGGGGGATTATTTTCAAAGAGAAGTAATATTCAGAAGGACGATGAGAAGGCAAAAGACCCCCCCCCCCAGCACGGTTTCTAAAACAGTAAGTAGGAAGAGGGTCCACAGTCCCTATGATAGGTTGAGGCTAAAAGTGGGTTCCAAGCCCTTAAAGGCTGAAGGAGATCCAGACCTGTCATCATAGTGATTAATTTCCGAGGGAGGTAAAAAACAACAACCCCCAGACCGTTCTCTTGCGGAGAATCGGGGGTGCGGAGCGTCACCAATTTAAGCGAGATGAATGCAATCAATCCTTGGGAGGGGGGAGGAGAGGGGGAAAATTAAAAGGACGGGGGTGTGGCGAAGAGAGCAAGGGGTACATGAATGAAAATGAAGGCGCCCGGCCGTCGCGGGCAGCGGCTGAAGGAGAGAGAGGAGAGACACCGGCGCCCGGCCGTTTCTCATTCGAAGCTCATTATGCGGTGGAGAGACGGCCGGTAGTTGCTGCGTAAGGTGAGGAAGCCGGTAGTTATCTGGGGCGGGGGGGGGGGAGAGCGTGCCGGGAGCAGTAGTTGGAGGGGGGCCGCTTTCCTTCTCGGGGCCTAAGACCAAATGACGGTTGGGAGGCCGGAGGCGGCGGCGGCGAGAAGGCCGGTTACTCACGGGGTGCAGCGGTCGCTGTATTCGTTGGCGATGGTCTCGATGCCGCCGCTCCTCGCCACCGCGATGTAGCAGTTCTGGAAGCCCAGGTCGATGCCCACCACAGACATGGCTGCGCCGGGTGTGGTCCCCTTTCTTCCTCCCCCCGCTTGCCCGCTGCTGTGGCGGCGGTGCCTCGTCGGGCGGGCGCTGCTGTCGGCTGCGGCTGTTGCTGCGACGCGGTTCCTCGCTCGCTCGCTCACTCACTGCGGAGCAACAGCCACCAACCGGCACTTCCTCGCCTCTGCGCACGCGCGCCCACGCGCGCCAGAGGCCGCCAAGCGGGGACGCCGCGAAACTCCGGCTGCGGCATTCGGCTCTTTCCGCACAGCCTCTCCGGCAAAGCCTCCCCGAGTTCGAGAAAGATCTGGAAAGGGGGCAAGGTGAGCAGCGGAGAGAGAGAGAGCGCGCGCGGGGAGGGGGGGGGCGCGATGGCCTCGGTCGCCATCTTGCGGCCAGATGTCAGTACTGCTGCTGCTGCTAAGGTGGTTTGGTCGCGCGGCAGGAACATGTGACTTTGAGGAAAGTATTTCTGGGAGGGGCCTAACATGACAGAGGCCGGCCCAGCAGCCCTAGATATTGTTATGCAGAAATAAATTAAGCAACGAATTGAAAATCCAGATTGGTTAATTATTAAAATGGGGCTCCCAGGCGCCTGATGAGCAAATAATAGTAAAAGGGAAAAAAATTAAGAGAAACACTACAACTCAGTCGTATTGCATAAGCAAACAGATGTTAAGTGTTCCTATTGTCCAAAATATATATTACTTACACAGTAGTAATAATTAAGTTTTGCATCTTGGGAAACATGGTTGTTAGTTGGGCGACGGGGTGGAGGTGGCAGTTGCTCTGCAAAGTATACATTATGGTGTGAAGCCTTTGGCCTACAATTTACTCTTGACCAGAAACATTTATGGAGTGGCATGGATGAGGTTTCTATGAAAAAACAGTTAACTTCAGGGAACATGGGCATAGCTAGGATTCCAAGGTTGTTGAGCTTTTATTGAGAAATCATGGGTAAATATACCCCCCAAAATAGGACATTATGGGGGGGCAGGCTTTGGTGGGGGGGGGCAGAACCTCAGTTAATTGAGTACTTTCAATGCTTTTCAATATTTTTTGTCGATCGGGGGGGGGGGGCAGCTGGTCTCCCCTGCTCTCCCTTGTCAGGGGATAACAATGAAGGTTGGTTTGTTAGGTTGGGTGGGATGGTGCTCCACCATTGCCCTTATATCCAGTCCAGCTTCCTGGACTTCTTTTTTATATGCAGTTCTGCTTGAAACACTGTGAAGTTATTTCCCACTACTGCGTTTCCAATTTACTTCCTCCTTCTTCTGTTCACACCACAGCCGGCTGGGTGTGTCTTCACCCAATTATTGCTTTTCCTGCTCTGAACACCCGTCAGTGAAGCTTTCCAGCAGGTGCCATTATTTGTGTGCACGTATCCTGAGCTGTTCACACCAATTGTGGCTTCCATTTTCAAAAAACACTGAAGCTCGTTTGAGGAAAACGCGTATGGAAGAGGAGCATTTCTCCAAAAGCTGCAGGATACAGATGGATTGGGTCCAACATCATGTGAACCTGGCTTAAAAATCCAGTGTTGGGAGTGCACTGGAGCCACAGTAAATGGAAATGTGTTCACACCCTATGACTGTAAGTCTCCACCCTAGAGTAGTCCTGGAAATTTCAACAGGACAACTGTGATATAAGTCCTTGAAGATTTTTAAGCTCAATGAGTCATTTATCAGATTAAACCATGACTGCTTATTACCTTATCATTTTCTGTAATTACACAGATTGACATAGCTAAGCAGATCTTATTTCATGTGGGTGTTATATATTATTCTTCTTGTTGTAAATCTGAAGACATGAAAGGGTTTTCCCATTATTAAACAGCATAAATATGTTGCAAGGCAATGGAAGGAAGTATCTGTATTTCAATAAAAAGGTAATACAAGAAAGGGGGAAGGGGAAACACGTTTTTATTACTGTTTTTTATTGTTATGTATTTTGCTACATATTTACAATAAAATCACTTTTTTTAAAAAAGGGCCAACAATGTATTTTAAGAAGAACGGTATAAAAACGAACATCTTCGCACTACAGAAAAAGCACATTGCCCTGATTCTCAGTGATGAGTTAATTTCTACATGTAACCTGAACTCACTACATGCACCAGCACTGCTAGATATTAATGAAAACTAAATTCCAATGATAAGAGGCTATACAAATGTTTTGTTATAAAAAACACCTGGCTGATAGTAAAAATTAATTGGACAATAATAAAAATTAATAGATTATCCAATCAATTCATGTCTTGTTTGTTGACACTCAACCCCCATCCTCAATACATGAGCAGCAAAGATCGCACAGAAATCTTACAGATCTTATCAAAAACTTCTGTGATGTGTTTTGGGGAAGATGTCATACCATTGTGACATGAAACATGGTAACATTCTGACACACACAGTGTATCACTGCCTCATGAACTAGACTCCCTTTGCAGGTGGGGGGAAATAACCTTTACAATGGGCAAACCAGAAAGGTATTTCAGCTGTAGTTTTATTTCAGTCATCACCTTCCTTGTCTATATGTTATTACTTCAGGACTTTGCATAGCACTCTTCTGATCAAGGAGACCTGAATCCCACATCACTTAGAGGTTGAGGGCAGTTTTGTTCTATTGATTCCACACCCTTTAGAATCTTCCACACTGTTAGGTAAGCAGCCAAAGGAATGCAGAATAAGGAATGTTCAAGGTTCACTGCTGTCATAGCAGCAGAAGTATTTGCTTATTATGGTTTCCCTAATTCAGGTATGGGGAACCTTTGGCCCTCCAGATGTTACTGAGCCACAACTTCCATCATCCCTGGCCATTGGGGATATATGGGGGTTGTAGTTCAACACCATCTGGAGGGCCAAAGGTTCCCCACACATGCCTTGATTAATCACAGCATGGTCTCTTCCTGACAGCAGGACCAGACAAGCTCTTGCCCCTTTTACAGCTATTCAGGCCAGAATCACACCTGGCAATTGCTCTATGCACACACAAACCCTACTCTCATTTGTAACTGATGGACTATGTATTTAATTTACTTTATAAAAAAAAATCACCTGCCCATCCCCAGGCCCTTCACACAGTGCTGACAATTACAATATGTGAATGTAATGAAGCTGCATTCTATTGAGTCAGACTATTGGGCAATCTAGCCCAGCTCTGCCAACTCTGACTAAAAATAAGTGTTTTTTGGAGGTCTGGGCAAATGCCCTCTGCTGGGCCTTCTCTTCATAGCTGTCAACTTACAGATTTGAAAATAAGGGACCAGCAGCTTCAAAAATAAGGGGTCAGCAGCCAAAAGAAGAGATCAACAATTACTTTGTTAAAATACATATTTTGTTGCGTGCAAATGGCTTTAGATACCTATTAGGTCCTATAAATTACCATATAGCATATATTCAACACAAAAAAACAGCAACAATTTGTTGTTGACAAAGCACAGCTGGACATAGAAAGGGCCCCATTACCTTCAGTAGCTTATTTAAGGGACATCATCAATGAGGGACAGCAGCGGGACATGGTGCTGGGATAAGGGACTGTCCCGCCAAATAAGGGACGCTTGACAGCTATGCTTCTCTTACACTGGTGGGCCATGTCGGGCTCACTTGGGAATGGTCATAGGCGCCATCTATGTGGGGCTGTTGGGGCCCAGGCACCCACAAATTTTCAGTGAAGGGGCTGCCCCCCAAGTTCTACTCAGCAGCATCCATGCCACGGGGCGTGCGTGTGTGACGTCAGCACACCCCAGGCGCCCTTTGTCGTGGGGGCAAAGGTGGTGCACCTGGCAGTGGTGGTGCAGCAACACTCAAAGAGGGACCTGGAAGTGGAGCTGCCATTTTAATTTACTATTACGCTCAAAGAGTGCCTAGGGTAGTGACACTCTAGAGCACTTGAAGCGTCTTGCAGACCCAGAAATTCAATGTGGTCTCAGAACAATCTGCATTACTCAAATGCTCTTGTGTCATCCAGAGTATGTCACAAGTAAGTATGTCATAGAAATCTATTGTGAAGAAAACAATTAAAAATGTAAACTAGAGAGAGAGAGAGAGAGAGAGAGAAGAAATTTCCACACCCGGTGATCTAGCAAAGCAGAGATTACTAGTCAGGGCATGTGTCAGAGGGATTTCTGTAAAACATGCCCTCTGCATCAAAGGAACAGGTTTTACTTCCAGTACTATCTTGTAGCAGTTACCTGCACTGCACTGCATTGCAAACTGAATACTGAATGATCAGGCCTGAAATCAAGAGGTGATTAAAGGAGTAGTCACTAGATTTCCATCATTAAATCATTATTTTCCCTTTTCTGATACATATGTCAATGAACTAAAGTGGCCTCTAAGTGTTGCTGCACTGAATAAAATTAAAATGCAGTGTTTACAGATTTATAGATGTGTATGAGAAGTGCCAGGAAGGGAATAAGGAGGCTAAGCTCACCACAAAATGTCATGTTGGGAGGGGCAGCTACATGATGCTGATAGTTTCCCCAAAAGCATTGCTTTAGGGACCATCATAGGTAACTGGGTATCTTACTTGTATTTGTCATTTTCTAGATACATTTTTGGTGATAATATTTGTTGCACCAGGTTGCTCACAGACCAGAACTCTTTTTACAACAGTTGAGGCATTGCTTCTTCATAATCAGGTGGAAACTGAATGAAAATGGAGGTTCAATGCAGCACTTAATGCTCTTATCCATGACAAAGGTATTTCTGTCATGTTTATTCACAAGTCTTATTTTAGCAAATGTCCTTTCCGGTGCTAATTGGAAGTATACTGGTAAGTGGGTCCTGCCTGCTTGAGAGTTTCTAGTTGATTTCAATGGGAGGAGTCATGAAGAATTAGCCAAGTATCAGTTTTCTTCCTATTGGTTTCCTTGATCCAACCCCCTCTTTTTATAGTCTATAGTGAAATACCACTGTTTCACTACCGACATAGGCCAGCACCATCAGGCTTCTTCCCCTTCAGCTGTCATCTAGTGCAGCCATTCCATCAAACTTCCTCAGTGGGATTGCTGTGAAGCAGAGTTAATTTCATCCCAGCTCCATCAGGCACTTCCTGCCCATGTACTGTGCAGGCTGGTCACATACCCTTCAAGTGTCCCGATTTTCCCACGACAGTCCTGGAAATACAGATTACTTGGTCATATATACTACAGTGGTACCTCGGGCTAAGAATTTAATTTGTTCTGGAAGTCCGTTCTTAACCTGAAACTGTTCTTAACCTGAGGTACCACTTTAGCTAATGGGGCCTCCTGTTGCTGCAGTGCAATTTCTGTTCTCATCCTGAAGCAAAGTTCTTAACCCGAGGTACTATTCCTGGGTTAGCAGAGTCTGTAACCTGAAACATCTGTGACTTGAAGCGTCTGTAACCCGGGGCACCACTGTAATTGTGTATTTACACATGGGGTACATGGGGTGTTAAAGAAGGCGTAGTACCTCTGGTGGGAGATACATCTGGGATAATTTGTCCACCTTTGGTCTCCACCCTGCATTCAGCTCTCAGCAGTGGCTCCTAGAAGCCGTCAGTGTGCGGCAGTTGCCACACCCTGAGAATGGCTTAGATTGGCTGGCTAATCTAAACCAAGGGAGGGTAGCCGATGGGTCTCAAACCCTGGATAAATTAGGAACTTCCCTCTGCATGCGGCAATCTCCAGAAGATTGAGCAGATGAGACCAATAGTGGGTCCAATGACAAAGACAGTTTCTGCCTGTGCTGCAGAGATAAGTGAGGGACAGATGGGGTTCATTAACCTGGGAGGGTAGCCCATCTAAGAGAAGGAAAACTTTGATCTTAAACCTCTGCTGCCTTGCAGAATATCTCAGGAGAAGAAAACACTAAATTGGAGTGAAGTCCCTAAGACTGTTGGATAGCGCCTTCTATGTCGTCTTCTGGCAACTCCTGCAGCCCAGCTGGTGCCAAATGCATTGCTCTGCTTTCCTTTAAACCACATCAGTGAGGCCAAGATGGGGGTCTTATTGTCTTGGCATCCCAGGGCCTCCATACACACTGCCCAGGCTTGCACCTCAAGGTCACTTTGGTACTGCTAACACAGAGGTTTGATTTCACGGCTGGAGGTGCACTTCATTGTCTCTTGAGACATACGGATGCCAACAACATTTACACTTATACATACACTTTTTAAAAAGTTACCAATATAATGTTATAAATGCACAAGTAAATGAAATTGCGTTCTCCTCTTCTAAAGTAGGAAAATCTACACTGTTAACGAGAAAGCGCCTTTAAATGCTGCCCTAGAACTGCACAGAAAAACAAATGTTCTTATCTCTTGACAAATACAGCCTATTCTGTGAGAAAAGCTGCCTTTCTGAGGGCTTCACTAGGGAAGACTATAGATATAATGTGCCTTGCAACCTCATCCCTGTGCAGCAGTCTGTAAATCATTTTACCAGCATATTCAGTTCCAAACATTATGCCTCCCTTAAGAGCCACAACTGAGTAGCAGTGCTTATGAAAAACAAACCACTGAACATAACACCTTGTAGGCTCATATGCAATTCATTCCCAAGGAAAACAAGTAGGCTTTTGGTGTGTTGCCATGGTAACCATCCTGTTGAATTTCTGGACCTTTTGCCCTTAATGGTGGTCATGCTATTGCATCAACGTATTACTGCTGCTTTCATATTTTGTGGTTCCTTCTCTTCTCCAACGTCCTATAAAGGTTGCCACTGAACTGTTATGGTTTACATGAGATTTAAAAAAATGTAAGAAACACTTTCCAAGGTCCATAAAGGGGGGGGGGGGCTTTTTCAGAGGAGAAGGGAATCCAGGCGTCCAGATTCTTAAATGGTGGACCAGGGCCCACAACTGATCCTCATGCCATAGCCTACCCAGAGCTTCCTCACACACTCAACCAGCCCTCTGGTCATGCCATAGTTTTGGGTTGAACTGAAGCCAGCATCAGCAACTCCCCACATACTGAGCAAAGGTTGTTGGTGAATTTGGGAGGGGTGAAGGGAGGTGCTTGCTTCCTCTGAAGGGAAAGGGCCATAGGATGTGCTAAAGGAAATAGTGTGTGTGTGGAATTGTTAATAGTGTAAAGCTGCTATAGGAGGAAGGACAGAGAGATTAAAGGAATTGACAATCTGGGTATGGAGAAATAAGGTACAAATTGAGAGTGAAAAGAAAAGGGGGAAAGAAATTATAGATGTGTAAAAATACTTTTGAAAGCCACAGGGGATACAGAATAAAAAGCTTTGTCCAGATAGAGTCATTATATGAGTAAGGTGTCCCTAAAATGAGCGTGTCACACTACAATCAGGGCTAATGCCTGAGGAAAAATTAGTTATGAAACTTTGCCAAAATTAGCAATTTACAAAGAGGGATTAATTATCAACAGAAATTGATATCCACAGCTGCTGCTTATGCCAAACTCCTCCTCTACCCAACACTATTTGGATCCACCCTTTCCTTGCCATTTTGCAACTTAGTGGGTTCCAATAATTTCCACCCCTCTCAAGTGTGTCCTGGAGGGTAGAAACTTTGAGAACCTCTGCTCTGCTAGATTCTTCTGCAGTTCTACCACCTTTCATGTCAAAGAACCTTGTGGTTTTCTAAACTATGGAACAGGAAATAATTATTTCCAGGAGGAATGAGAGTGCCATCACCTAAACCCCATCTTCCAAGACCTCTTTTGGGCTTCCTCTGAAAGTAGGCATATGGAAACGTGGCATACTGAAATGACTGTAGTTTTGTCCTCTCTGAAACACGCTTTCAGGGTGCTGCCAACTGAGCATCTGTTATCGCCGCAGGTTTATTCTGCAAGCGTGAAAGGAATACACCAGGGGAAAGAATTCTCCTGCAAGCTTGTTGGCTAGTAGTATAAGAATTAACACACTCCCACCATCTGTTGAATGAGAAGATTTTTTTCCCTTCCTTAATTTTCTATTTCAAGGTGGTGGAAGTCAGCCATTCAGCTGGCAACCCTGAGTGCTTTTTTATATTTGATTTGGTGAAGGAGTGGGAACCCAACCAGCCTCGATTTCACATTGACTTAATGGTCAAATGTTGTTTTGTATATCCCCACGGTTGGTCAGGGTTACATATCAAGCTGGGCAAATCAATGTCGTTTTCTTGGGCATGACTAAATGATAGTAGCTTTCAACTCTTTCTCAAATTCTTCCAGGCATGTTCTCTAATGTTCTCTGGCCTTTCCTTCTCAGACTGGTAACACCCGGGTTACAATACTGTAACGCACCACTTGTAAAGCTGCCTCTGAAAAGCACCATGGAAGCTTCAACTGGTGCAGAATGCCATCTCTAGACTATTTACTGAAGCTAGCTGCTAAGGATACATCACTTCAGTATGAATAGATTTTTCACTGGCTCCCATTTTGCTTGTTTATGGGCTCGATTCAAAGTGCTGTTTTTGCTTTTTATACTCCGTGGCAGGGATATCTAAAGGACGGTCTTCTTCCACATGAACCAGAAAGATCTTTTTCTCAGGCCCTTCTTTTGGGGGCCCAACCACAGTAGGCATGTGGCTACTGGAGAGAAGGGCAACTCCCTTCTCAGGCATATCTTCCTGGCACCTTCTTTGTAATCTTTTAAGTGTCAGATGAAGTTTGTCATGTTCTTTGTGCCTTTAATGACTCATAGTTTATTCTCACTTCTGTTTATGTTGTCTTTATCTGAGTTTCTAATTACCCTCTCTATTGTTTTATCTGCTGTTTTAGTTAGCTATCTCTTGTTGTTATGTTTATTGCATTTTACTACTTCACATTGTTAGCCGCCTTAAGGCTATTTGGCAAAAGGCCGGATAGAAGTGCTATAAATACGTATGCAAGCAAGCTGTCTAGTAAGTACCATAAGCTACATCTATTCATAGCCATTTGCTTTCCTCCACATTTCTGTAATTTACACCAGAGCAATTCTATTAACTTGGAAGGGATTAGTGCGGAGTTAAAGATTTGAAAATGACAACTTTTGCAAGAGCTCTGCTACCTTGATGGCTGTGGATATTAAACTGCCTCATAAAAACAGACGGATGTGTGTCTTGTCAGGAAAGCACCTCATTTCTGATTGCACTAATTAAAAAAATCTAAAATCTGGTGCATGGATAGTGGCCCTCCAAATGTTGTGGGACTACAACTCCTATTATCTCTGATCATTGGACATGCTGGTTTAGGCTGAAGAAAATTTGGACATCTGGAGGGCTGCATGTTCCCCAATGCTCTCTAGCGACTGGTGCTGACCTTGCCTCTTGGAAATCTAGGCTCCAACCTCAGCTCATTCATGAACTCAACAGGGTTTTGTCACTATAAGTTGCCCAATTGTTAGATGAAAATAGCAGCAACCTTGGTTTTGACTTGGTAGTGAAAATGAGTGACACAACAAATACAAGTGAAAAAATGAAAGCCAGGCATTTGAAATGCACACACACAAAAACAAGTAAATTCAACTCTTTATGAAAGGAAACAAATCACGCTTTAGCTGCCTTCAAATCATTAGTGTAAATGATTAGCAGACCCATGCAAAACTTTTGATTGTTCTTACAGTACTCATCATATAATAATGAATGACATTTTTAACAGTAGGGACAGGTGACTATTATCAGTGACTTTAGTCAGATGATCGGCCTATTGATGGATCAATATTAAGAAACTCCTTAATTTTGTCATATAGGACCAACACCAAGGCACCGCCTGTCCCACGAAGTACATTTGAAAAGGCTCCCCGAAAAAAGGCATTTAATCCTTCCTGGTTGTATATCTTGAAAAAGCAGTCAATGGTTCCTTTGTACTGACGTTCAGCCTCTCCACTCTGTGTTAAAATAATTTTAAACAAAGTCAGATGATTGGAAAATGTACATGCTTACTATGTGGCAAGGGTCTAATCTGGCATTTGGTATTTTTATAATTTTCAGTCTAGGGTCTGATATATAGTATTAGGCATTTTTGCAATTATAAGTCTAGAAACACCTCTCACTAATTTTATCTCTGTTTCAATATAAGAACCTTAATGAGTAAATGCTTCCCTGATGTAGTTCTCTGCAGCTAAATTTAGCAAGTCTGTGATCTTCTTGTGATGTTTCTTTTAAGCTTCAGATTTAAACAAGGTCATGTCATTCCTCAGGGTGTTTTGAAGCATGCTGATTCTTGGATAATGTCTGAAGCATATTTTTGGAACATTGTTCTTCACTGCCTTTTCGCTGAACTTCACATGGTTCTCCACCCCCATCACCAACATCGACAAGTACCAATCTAGAAGTGTTTAGATTTCCCCAAAGTTGGTAATATGGTTTTTTTGATAGATATTTTAAAAAATGTGTTTGCATCAAAATGTTTACACTGGAGAATTTAATTTTCTTAATCTATTTTTTAAGATAGATATTTATATTGAGACAGTCAAATAGTATTCCATATAAATCTGTAAGATATAAAAAATTAATTTCTCTTGCTTCCAAATGGGCATACTTCCTTTTCAAAAGTCTCTAATGTTGAAAAAAAAAATCCAGAAGGAAGATTACATAAAATTACATAAGTTGTTTCTCATTTTGCAAATAAAACAGCTGTCAGGCAGACCCATATTGCTGAAATACACAGCAGACCTTCAAGAAAGCACACGACAGAGCTTGCATTCTTTGCACCACAGGGCGACAACAGGATGGTTACATCCCCCTTACCCCCAACAGGAAAAGAATAAAATAAATGTATTTCTCTTAACACAGAGACACACACTGCTGCTTTGAAATTAAATCATGAAAAAGGAAAATCACCTGGTTTGCTCAGCACATCAACAGGCAAATACGTGTTTCTGACTAGCCAGCTGGGCAACCACACAAATCTGTGGTCAAAATGTAGGGTCAGAATGTAGGGTCCAAATACCCAGGGAAATGCTCCCCCCCACACACCTGGGAGATACCTGGTGATAGCACTTGTTATATGTGATATGCTATGCTGTGCAATTAGCCGATTGATAAAAATGGCTGCAGGAGCCTCTGCAAATGCAAATTGAAGGATGTCAGTGGGGGACAGGAGAAGAGTGTAGCTTTGAAATTTTTAATATTTCCACTCCTAGAATTTCCCCCAGGACTCTACCCCAGTTGCCCTTCTAGATAGGCCTCCTACGCTTAGACACTAGCAAGTATATGTCGTTTACCTGCATCATCATGCGTCTTCTGACAGTGTCAAAGGGGTATGACAGTATGCCAGAAAATACAGTCACAGCTTGAGCTATTGCAAAAGATACGACAAATGGTGTTTCTTTTGGATTTGGCAACATTCCCTAAGAAGAGAAAAGAGAAATAAGAATTCACTGGGGTATCTTGAGAATCTAAATGGAAAAACAGATGTTGTCAAATCATTATATTGCTTCAGAATTTCCTATGTGCATTGTATTTTGAATGGATTATTTTACATGGTCAGTGTAACTGGAAACATATTCTTTTCTCCTTTTGTTTTATGCTTTACACATGGCAAACAAGCCAAATGATTTTTTTGGGGGAGCGGGCAAATAACATATATTAAGATTGCAACTTAAGCACATTTAACTTGTGCGATTGCAGCTTTACACGCTTTGCAGCTGGCCAGCTGATATCACACAAATTAAAGACACACAAGACAGAGAGCTTTTAGGCTCTCAGACTTGCTTACTGGGCTTTGGGAAAGTCTCATGCGGGCTCTGGGAGGCTCCTGCAAGATCTCTCGCAGTCCGAACGAGACTGTCCAGGAGCCTGGTTAGCATCCCTTAGAGCTTAAAAGCTGTTTCTGTAGCAGGAAATCACAAGAGATTTACGGTACTTCTAAATAAAAATGCACAGGATTCATCTGTGAGGCACATAATTAACTAAATAGTATAAATGTTTTATCCATCATATGAGCATCCCCATGTCCAATGAATACACTGAGATCTTGATCGTAAGTGCTGCCCAATTTAACAGTCAACTTGCTTTCTCATTTTAAATCAACAGGGCAGCCATTGTGAGCAAAGGAGCATCATTTTGCATCAGACCTTTGGGCTTCAGGAACCAATTAGCAAATTGGGACGAATAAATGTGCAGAAATAATTAGCTTTAAAACAAGTGTTATCATAAATCATTAGGTAACCACAGAGCTCCTCTGGATCATGTAGTAGATTTATTAAATTTATAAAATAATAACAAACTAAAGGAATACAAACCAAACTGGGCATGTCTTTTATCTTAGCTCTGTGTTTCTGCAATAGGATTAATAATATCTTAGCTGATAGGATAAATACTGTAAAATGCATCCATAATAAAGGTGGCAAATAATCCTTTTCTTTTAATGGGAAAGGGTGAGTTTGAGCAGAAAACTTACTTTTATGGTGTCATAACATCCAAAATAGGATGCCCGATATACAATGATCCCCTGTACTGAAACACCAAATCCTTGATATAGGCCGGTAATGCCATCTTTTTTTGCAATTTTACCAATACAGTCAGCAAGGCCTTTGAACTGTCGCTCTTCCATACCTAAAATGAAAGAAGAAATAACAAAACTAGGGGAGCACTTTAGCTCTAAGAATTCACCACAATGAACAGGGGAACTATTACTATTAATTCATTTTTTTATCTGGTCCTTCTTCCCAAAGGAGCCCAGGGAGCCATATAAGGAGCCATACAACAGGTAAAATATCATGAAAAACATTTTTCAAAATAAATACAACAATTTTCAGCTGCTGAAAACCTACTACCCATCACATACTAAACAGTTGGGTTGAACCCCCCCCCCCCAGGTTACATCAAAATGATGGTAATGGAGGGAACAAATGCATATTTCTAGGAAGGAAGCTCCATAAACTGCGGCACCACCACAAAGAAGGCAGAAACACAAACTGCCAGTCTCAGCGCACAACCCTTAAAATATGAAGATGAAGCTCTTACCTTTTCCAATGTCAGCACCTAACCGGGTCCGTGCAAAGTCTAATGGATATACCACACACAATGAAGTTGCTCCAGCTGCTCCACCAGAAGCCAGATTTGAAACAAACCACCTCCCGAACTGAAAAGGAAAAACTGCTTAGTTCAAAAACAAGGTTTGTAACAATCCTCCATTTTATTATTATTATTTTTTACAAATACCTGAAGCTATGGTGCGATGACATAAGCCTGAAATTACTGGGGGTTTTTGCATTCCCAATGGTGACGCTTGAATAAATCAACAGTGTTCTATGGAACTTACGATTTGACGGCAACATTTTAGTTGAGGGAATTCAAGATGGAGTTTCCTCTTGCAAATTCCCATGAGAAAATCCACAACTTGCGTTGCAAAGGGCGCACCAAACTCAAGACTTGGTGGCGAAACTTGGCTTGTGTGTAAAACAAATTTTAGACAACCTGAGGCTCTTTCACAAAATCCATCCCAACACAAATTGTGCCATGAAAATTGAGTAACAAAGGAACTTCAAAGGGAGGCAGAAAGATGAAACCAGTGAATTCGTCAAGAGGTTCAGTGTAGTCTCAAACCTGTAGTCTGAAGCAGGACAAAGTTGTTTTTTTTAATTATTACACTCATGATAACTGGTTTGCCAACGCCAGGATGTCTGTGTTACCCTCAACTGTTGTATGAATGACCAGATTAAATTATGCAATTATCACTGTCACTGTACTTACTGCATTTCATTTACCTGTGACCACATTGTTTACCTTCTCCCCTTCCCCATGTGTGTGTGTATCTATTTATACACACATATGTAACTCAGGATAACACTTCATGTATCTGATGAAGTAGACTGTGGTCCACAAAGGCTTCTGTCATAATAGAATATTTAGTATTTATGGTGCCACAAGTTATTTTTGAATAACTAGGTTAAAGGTTGTGTAGAAGATTTTTTTTTGTTTCTTTACATTTTGGGGGAAGGTTGAGTGGTAGTCAACTGAGTTTTATCAGAGTAGACCTATTAAAATTTATGGGCCTAATTTAAACAGGTCTACCCTTAACTTAGTTAAATATGACCCAGAATCTTTTGGTACTGGCATTTACAACTTTACAGTTTCAGTGGGAGTTATTACACACAACTAACTTAAGCTAGATGGGAACTTCAATATTCAAGACACACATTGTTGAAACTATTTATTTGAAAATATAACAGTATGATAATATAAAAAATCAAAAAGACTTTTACCCTTTGGAGCATTTATATCACAAAGTATGTCAAGATGTATTTCATGTTCTTTCAGAGTAAGAGCTTTAAAAGTGAAATGGCTTACATATGAATACTGACAGAAAATGAGCATGCAATGCAAGGTATTAAATCCAAATGCAGAGTACTTGTCATTAAGCATGAAATAGTACCAGGTGCTTTAGACAGTAAGTTTCTGGCAATGCAGAAGGCACTGGGAGGAAAGAAAATGAACCAGCTTGTTAGAAAAAAATCCCTTAAAGATCCCATTACAGTATCAAACAAAGATTACATAGCAATAAAAGATGTCCCCAAAATACATATACAGTGGTACCTCGGGTTAAGTACTTAATTTGTTCCGGAGGTCCGTACTTAACCTGAAACTGTTCTTAAACTGAAGCAGCACTTTAGCCAATGGGGCCTCCTGCTGCTGCCGCGCTGCCGGAGCACAATTTCTGTTCTCATCTTGAAGCAAAGTTCTTAACCTGAAGCACTATTTCTGGGTTAACGGAGTCTGTAACCTGAAGCGTATGTAACCTGAAGCGTATGTAACCCGAGATACCACTGTATAGTATAGTATATGGCCTATAACAGCCTTTTTGTGTTGCTGAGGTGATTGTATGTTGTTTGATCCCCCTTCTCAAACTGTGGATCGTTAGGGCTGATTCCCAATGACCGCTCTCCACATCAAATGGAGGGCGCCCTTAGCATGACCGCATGAACCCCTCTCGATCCTACGTGACTCCTGGACTGCCTCTCCAAGTCGCAAACCTTGAGGTTCCTACCAAACCTCAGTTTAAAGTATCTATCGCAACTGGGGAGGCGTAGCCAGGGAAGCGGATCAAGTAGGGTTGGGTCCCCTCTTGAAGCTGATTCACAAAATCCCCATCACTTGGGATTAATTCACACATTTATTTTGCTCCATAAGAAATACTCCCATGCACATGGGAACGATATGAATCAGAAACAGACAGCGGTAATTTCCACAGCTGCAACAGTGCCTAAAAATTCTGTGTAAAGTAAAATGTCACCTCACATTTTACTTTGATGCTGAAATCACGGCCTCACACATTACTGCCCATGAGTGGGGGTTTTTTTTGGGGGGGGACAACAGCTCAAACAAATATCTGAACTAGTCCTGTTGCTGAATGTGTGAACTGTCTCCACTGATTTTTCTTTTTTTGGAAGATATACTTATAGAGCTTGATTTGCAATGGCACTTTCACATGCACAAATTTTCATGTTATGCTGCAGTCACAGAGTGATGAACAACAGTGATGTGTAAACCTGCCCTTAAAGACTGCCTTTTCAGTATTCCTTTCGAAGGAGGCAGCTCTGCACTCTGATGGTGTCCTTTGAAAGTACATGCATCTACCTTTACAGATCAAAAAAGCATAGCTGGGGAACAGTCAGTACCATCAGTGCTATTAAGAGAAAACCATTTCGAAACTGCTGCTTTACGCCTCTGCATACCATGCGACTGGTCAAGTCGAACAGGTTTGGAGAGCTCCAGGAATCAGTGGGAGGATTGCTTGCTCTACTTACTAACAGCAATTGCTTTTTTCATTTTGGCTTAAAGTACCAGCTGGACTTTTTTTTTTAAAGGCCTAATTCAGATAAAGAATGTCTTTGTAAATAGCATGATACTGAGCTTCAAGTAGAAACATCCTACACCAATAAGCTCATTCTTCAGAGTACAGACTTGCATTGCTCAAATAGCACCATTCACAAACAAGAGGAGGTATCAGCAGGCTTCAGTGAACTCCAAGGTTTGCAGAAGTACAAAAACAAAAATCACAGTAAAAACTCTAAGATGTAGCCCTAAAATATCCCAATGAGGACTGAGCATGCACAGTAACTTTGGGGCACTGGCCTACTTGCAGGGAGGAGAGAAGGAATGAAGTATCCTGGAAAAGGGTTGGCAGTAACCCTGAACATTTTATTGCAAGTTCCACTTGTCACATATGATGGGGATTAATGTTGTTCACGCAATTACTCATATTCATTAGAATTTTTTCTTAAATACAAATCCCAATGCCTCTTTTATACACCACCTATTGAAATATACTGTATACTATTAATAATTCAAAAGGATACCCCAATTTCTTCATGTTTGGACCAAGCAAAATGGTTTTGGACACATCAGCAATAAACAAAATGTTAGACCACATTTACCTGTTTATCTTTATCCACTCCAGCCATGAAAATCTGCTTGTATTTGTCCTTAAAAGCAAAGTTTAGGGCTTGAGTTGGGAAGTACCGGATAACATTGGCAAGATTGCCACGCCAGAAGCTGGCAAATCCTACAGAAGATTAAAAAATGTACAGTTGACATGATCTTAAATTGTTTCTGTTGCATAACTACATGTTTATGTCTACTGAACTTGGACCTATTCATATGCTTGAAATGGTACTTGTGGAATAAGTGAATCCATAAAGAGTTCAATATTCACTGATCATCCAATTATTTCACCTCAAATCTAGCTCCCCTATAATTATGTACAACTGTCTCAGTACTGATTTTTAAAAAAGCAGAGAGAGATGCAAACCCTGGAAAAAACGGAAGCTCAGATCATCGATAGCAGTAAACTGGATGCTATTAATCCTTTAAAGAGCCAGAGTTAGCAAATAAACAGCAGGAAATAGAAAGCACACTGTGATGGTAAAGCATGCTAAATCTGTGTGTTTGATTGCCATCAAATATATAACCTAGTCTTAGTAAGATAGTACTGTACAGCTGTTTTTTAGGTTATGTTTTCACCACCAGAGGGGGTGCTAAACCCATTTTAATAAGGAGTGGTGGACTTGGTTTTGCAGTACATTGGAGGCATACATGCATAAATTTTAAATAACCAGAATTAGCCAAACGATAATTATTTTAGACATTCTGACCACTGTGCTGTTCAGGCTCAGGTGATCTTGCTAAGACTCAGGTGATGCAGTGTATTAGTGCCTTACTAAGTGAAAACTAGATCAACAAAAGGAATTATTTTGGAGGAAGAGTTTTGCTGAGAGCTGGGGAAAGTGAAGGCAAAACTAGGCTTTGAGGAAGATCTGAAGAGGCAAAAGAAAGGGAGATAGGCAGACCTGGATTAAACTACATATGTATTTCAAGAGGAAATACCACATAAAAAGAGCAGCATTTGAGAACAGGAAAAGTCAAACAAAGGGACAAATGGAAATGTTGAGGACCCCAGAAGCCAAGGTCTCACTGCAGGAATGTAAAGAGAGCTGAAAAGGAGCATGAAGCCAAACAATACGAAAGCTTGTGGGCACCAGTTAACTGGAAGGGAGAAGGAGGGAGGAAGAATTATTGGAAAGATCTGAGAATCTTGGTTAGGTCAAAGAGGGCAATTTTACAGGATGAGTTTAGATCAGTGGAAAATGAGTTTAACGTGCAAGTAAGATCTGTTCAAGACAAAAAGTAGTCAAAGGATGGAAAAGTGTTGCACCTGCAGGCACCAAGGTAAATAATGGCAATCAGTAACGGGCACTCTATATATTCTGATGGAAAACAAGGCTCTGCAAACATTCAGTACGATGAAAGATCTTTACTGTTGTGACCACTGCAGTTCAGTACAAGTTGTAAGGAGAGGGCTTACACTGCAGGACGCAAGTATTTAAATTTAAAGTGATAAGGAAAGTATTGCTTCCAAGATCAGTGGCTGTCAAGACAGGAGTGCAAAAGATAGTTATGAAAAAAGTTTAAACTAATGTTTTTGCCAATAAGAGCAAGCAGGGCATTTTATTCAGTAGCTTGGCAGACCATAAATGAAGGGCATACTTTCAACATTTGATGAAGAATAGTAGATAATTATGTTCATTTTTGTGTTCATATTTTATTAAAGTTATGTAACTGAATGACATGGAAAATAAAAGTCTGAGCAGTTGTTAATCCATATTTCATTCAACTTATAGAACAAATTTTAGCTTGCGCCCAACATTTAATATGACAACCTTCAATCTGCAGTGTTTAAACGAAGGCATTCATTCTCAGAAGAACATCTTCTATCATGTAAAATAATTCTAAAACGGGAACCAAATGTTTCAAGTTAAATGCACAAAGGTATCACAGTTTGAGAGTCATCAAGCCATGGTAAGAACTGCCGATTGTTTTGAAATATCTTCAAGATACATATTCCTTTACTAGGTCCAAAAGCTCACTTCACATTTAGGGAGAACACATTTGTATTGTCCTATTTCACCTTACTACCCAAACACTAGCAGTCTAGTTCTACACAGGTTGGTCTGGTATGTCCTGCGGAGTTCAGTAAAACATTTCTTAATAAAAGTGGTTTAGAACTGCAGCTAAAATGCTCAGAATCTTTGTTTCATGATGTGGGCTCCAAATAAGCCAGGCTAAATATTTTGCTGGTAAAACAGACACTGAAGGCATGCTAAACTACAAATTTAGTGCACATTAACACTGCATACACACAGCAAGGAAATAGATTCCATGCCTATTGAATTAAAGGTATATGGAGGTACTTGGAACAAGTTGTTTAGTGGACTTGTAGTTTTAGATTTGCTACTTTCCTAATCAAATCAGCACTGTAATAGGAATCCATAAACATACAGAGCTGCTTACACTGACAATTATAATTTAAAAATATGAACCTTTGTACAAAACACCCTTAGAATTCACCATAAATAGAGTAGCTGCACAAAAATACATGGCACAGGTCAGTGTACAATCTTATAATAATTATTTGGAGAAAGATAACCATCTATGAGATCTTCAGCTATTATTCCAGGAAGTCAAATTAAGTTTCTATCCTACGCAATGGCCTGGGAGTAAGTCCCACTGAACTCGGTGGGGCTTAGCTCCAAGCAGACGTATCTAGGATCAGGCTGCACGTGTGGTGCAGTGGGAGTCTTGTATTTCTGTTGCTTAGAGAAGTAGGAGTATATATTACAGAAGAAATCCTTGCTTGCTGGGTGAATATATTCCCTGTTAGCTGAAATGTGAGCATGTTGTATTAATTTTGCATGTGTAGATAGGTCAGTATGAATTAGGGAAACCTGGTGTGGTGGAAGCAGCCAGGAAGGTGATAGGAGTTGTACAATGGGGGAGAAAGGACGTAAAAAGGATATTATGCATTATGTACTCTGGAGTGTGCAACTGTTTGGTCGGAATGAAAACAATATAGGAATATGGAAGTTAGGCCTCATTGGAAGCACACAGCCATTAAGGAAAGATTGGAAACATGTAAAAGCTGGAATATTGCCTTGGAGAAAACACACACACTCACTCTCTATTCAGAGTATTAGTAATAAGTACTTGTTTTGTGCTAGGTAGTCAGAGAACTTAATAGCACATTTCCCCACAATCTTTACAACCACCTCAAAAGGTAGGCCAGAATTATTAGCCTCTTATTGCAGCTGGTGAGGGGGCTTGGCACAACAGAATTGCCACTTATTTTGTTCACAGTTGAGGCATGATTTAAACAAGGGGCAAACGTTTGTGGCTCTCACACCACGCCAACCCTTCAAGGAGGGCCTGTTCTTTGGGGAAGACGTACCTTGCTCCCGAGGGATGCGCACAAAACAGTCCACCATGCCTTTGTACTGCTGGTCAGCCCGGATCTGCTTGGACGAGGCCTGGACCTGCAGCAGCAGTTTCACGCGCTCAATGGGCGCTACTGCCGTCTTGGAAATAGCTGCCGCCACCCCACCTATCATGAGGTCTTTCCCGAAAGAGACAGGGTCGAAAAACTGCTGCCCCTCTGCGGCCAGCATGTTGTCGACTGGGTGGGCACAGGGGTTTGGGTGGAAATGGAAGCCCCAAGTGGCATGCCCCAGCACCAGGCAACACTTCTAACTGCCACTGCTCAGGAAGAGCCAATGGAGTCCCCCTCCCCCAACCGGATCAGAAGCATGCATTCTCAAGCCACATGACCCAGCAGCGCCCAATCACAAGAGCCTCTCTTCCTGGGCATCCCTTCTCCAAGAAGATTCTGGGCCTCCTGAAGATGGAGGTTAGGAAGGGCCTAGCATTATGAGCAAGGAATAGGAACCTCTGCTAGCAAGGGCCTAGAAACCAGCAAAGCAAGCACCGGGAGAGGGACATTGCCCGAATCACAATGATGGGCTCCTCCGAATGCAGTTTCTCCAACCATTTTCGGACTAAATTCATTTTAGGACTAAAATATTTCAGACTGGCTTTCAAAGGCAGCAGCACCGTTACTCTAGGGCCTGACTCAATCACTCCCCACTTAATTCAGCATTTCTTGTTGCATTTCTTAGAAGAGACTTTCAGCAGTGTTGTGGGTTCTGGAGTTGTGCAACAATAATTCAGCGTCCAAAATTTAGTGGTACAAAAGTTAAGAGGCCACAGTGTCCTTATTTTTATTATTTTGGAGAATTATGACCAAGCAACCCACAAAGCTGTTAAGATTACCTAAGGCAAAGATGGGAAACCTCAGACTAGAGTTCCTATCATCCCCAATTGTTGATTATGAGTGGGGCTAATGGGAACGATAATCCAGTATGTTTTAAAAGGCCACAGGTTCTCCATCCCTGGCCTGGGAGATATGCAGTAAGAGAAGTGAAGTTTCCGGTGAAGTTATGCAATAATTAGTAAACATTAAGAATGAATGCAGTAACGGGGAATCTTGTGTGAATGGTGCAAGATTCTTCTGCCAGCCCCATAAGATCAGCCCACATTTAAGTAGATGCCCTTAACCCTCTGCAGAGGCTTTTGTGCATATAGGGAGCTTATGGGGAAGTGGAAATGCTGGTTGTGTGACCTGCCTGCTGCTTGTGAAATGTTGTATACAGTCCCATCAGAGAATATAAAAATACATGGGACACGTTCTGCAAATATGTCTTTATTGTAAAAAAATAAAATAAAAAAGTTTATACAAAGTTTTTGAAAACAAAATGGTTATTTCCTTCTGATGTTTGCCCCAGAGCATCTGCAATAAGGGTAATGTTACTTTATAACAAGTAATGTTTATTCATTCACATAATTATACATAACATCATTTACTGTATAAAATATTATAGCCCTTTAATGTAAGGTAGTCTTTTTCCTCTCAACCCTCCCCCCCACCCCCTGTGTAAGATAAAAATCAGAAAACGTTCAGGGGTTTCTTTCACCCCCACTGATCTTTAATACATTCCATAGCATGTTTAGAATTCTGTACCCTGTGTAATATATTAAACATTACACTCCCTTAGTTGAAGTCCAGAAGTGTGTGTGTGTGAAACTGAGTTCTTTACGGCTGTTCACATTTGCACAAAGTGCCCCACAGATCGCTGCCCCTGCGCAACTGCATTTTTAACCTGAGGAAAGTGTAACATGTTTTGAGCTTTTAAACCTTGCAAGAAAGAAACTCAGCTCTGAGAATACAGATCTACATATGGTTCACATGTACAGACCCTTCTTGATCACAGTGCTTATGTGCAAAATTTGTTGCAAGGCAGTAAAGAGAAAATAACCACTTGCTTAGGTTTTTTTTAAACAAGTAATTTGAAAAGTCAGTCAACTCAGAATACTGTTGATGACATCCATGTATTATTATAAACATTTGAAAAGTTATTCATCGAGATTATTTTAGAGGAACACTTCAAAGAGCATCCAGGACAAAACCATAATGTAATTCCTATTTGTGTGACTTAAGTGTGTTGGAAGGTTTATGATGTATAGCTAAACAAATTTACAGAGCTAAGCCAAAAGATAGCTTAAAAGCCAGTTCAACAGCAACCTCTGTAACTGAGTCATGAAAACAGACATAAAACTCCCGAGGCTTGGGATCTATGAAGAGTCTCCTGTAAAAAACAAACAAAAAAAAACTTTGTGTCAGAACAAGATCTTTAGGCTATTCTAAAAACAGTCTGTGCTTTTGTAAGGGTTTAATAAAGAACTAAAAATGGAATAACTATACAGCAGTACGTGCTGAGCTTTCAAAATGTTCTTTGCTAGGTATATTTATGCACACTGAATTGATCCTCTGCTACGTTTTCATCCTTTGTGGTACAAAAGTTAAAAATAGTTAGCTGTATTAGGGAAGTGACTAAGACCACCCATGTAAAAGATGCTGAATTACAAACTTTGGAAAACAGAAGTTTTGAGGATTTGGGCAGTCCATAAAACAGAAAAAAGGGTATATTATTGCTCACTTACCCCACAACCCAGTACATTATAGTTGGTGGAGGTTTCTTTTGGTCCGTCCAGTTGTCAGGAGAACATTCAAACAACACCCCATGTTCTTTCACTTGATGTAGGCCAGAATTTGCTTTTCTGCGGTCTGAACTTCTATTACCTGCAGTCTTTTTAGTCTGTAATGAAAAACAAGAAAGTAAATGGGCAATGAAATTTGAATTAGCATTATGAGCAAGGAATAGGAACCTTGCTTTCACTGTCTGTTATAAAACATAGATCAAATATTTTCTGAAATGTTATGACAGGACGTTTTTACACCTTTTGATAAATAGCTGTCCACACTGGCTGAAGTCACACATCAAATTCAACCATAGTTTGTTTTTAACTAAGGGTTAATGTGACCATACAGTGTACTTGGTGCACACTCCTGAAAAGTGCTAATGTTGCAATGTCACGAAACAAACCAGAGTCTGGCTTTTTGTGCTGTCTGAATGTGGGCTCATTGTTCGTTTCTCTCCAAACAAACTATAAGCATTAAGACAAGAACAGACCTTGGTTACTGTTCATGGATTGTTTGAAGAGAGCAACCATGCTCAGCACTATTTTTCTATAAAAAGAGGTGCCAGAACTCACCATTACCACTTCCCTTGTTCTCTTATAATGGCAATGGCACCTACTTGTGAAGTGCCGGAACTGAGTTCTGGCAAGTTCCGGCTGAAAAAAAGCCCAACCATGCTGGATTCAGACATTACAAAAATCCAGATTCTGGCTTGTTTCCTGGCAGTGCAGTACATTTCAGCAGCATGCATCAGCACAATGTGTCTTCACATTAAATCATAATTTGTTTTAAACTATGGTTTAATGTGATGTATGAACCAAGAAATAGCTGTCTACTCAGCTACAGCTAGAATTGAAAAGAAATTTTCATACTCAGGAGATATAACATTACTCTGATTTCTCTTCGAAGTTGAATGTTTGCTTCCAAAGCGACTTTGCTGCAGACATAAAGAATAAAACTAGGCATGGTGCCACAGCTAAGGAGATATATATACTGAAGAAAATGATCATTACATATACTTCTCAGCTGGATTTTCTTATTAGAGTTAGCAGTTGAAAGAATTCACTTAAATCACATTTTATCCACTTTGTTCGGCCCTCAGCTTATACCAAAAAAGGTTTTATCTGTGTTACATTAAAACATTATGTAAGCACATGTCTATTTTTTACATAATCACATGTATCAAATTTGAGATTAAAAACACATATAGTAAAACAGATTTAATTTTCATACATAGTACTGACCATTGTGCTAAAGAAAGTTGACAATGCAGCAGCCTGGTTCAGGTGTAAAATCAGACCACAATAACCAAATCCTCTCTTGATTTCATGAATGGTAGAATCAATCTTTCCAGGGAGCTTAAATTCTGTGTCTCAACCTAACACAAATACTATAGTTTTTTGATACAAGGACATGCCATGGCACGCTCCAGACTTAGTGCTCCCCTCTCTTCCTTCCATCCTCTCCTTGTACTTATGAACTGTAGAAAGGTGTGTGTAAGCCCAATACTTGCTACAGCTCATTACTGTAACAAGAAACCATGGTTTGTTGTCATATCTGAATGAGACAGAGTGAATTACTTGGCAGTACAGACTTTATAAACTCCACAAAGTCTGGCTCTACCATGATTTAAATTGAGATCATATTTCATTAATAAACAGTTAATTTTGTCATAGTAATGCAGTTAAGAAGTTAAATTTATTTTAAAAAGTGAATTTATCCCCATTTTAAGAGAAAAGAGTTATGCTGCAATCCTATACTCACTTATCTGGGAGAAAGTCCCATTGAATTCAGTAGGGCTTACTTGTGAGTAGCTAGGTATTCCCTTGTTAGGAACAAGAGTTTCCCCATAATTAACGATAATGATGCATACTTCACTTGTCATAGTTTGTTGAAAAATGGAACGGATGGAAAGGCAACAGCGATGGAAATTCTTAATGAGCTGGGGATGGATAGTTCCACTCAGCTGTGCGACTTCAGCATGTGTTGGAGTGATAAAAATTCCATGCATTGTTTCAAGAGAAATATAGTGGAAGAGAGTGTTTTCAGGACCAGATGTCAACCTTCAAAAGCAAAAGAAAATAGTTAATCAACCATCACCTTTTTACAATTAAGAACACAAATCCTACTGTGCAAAGCAAACCCATCAGCTGCAACATAGTAAGAAATTTTCCTAGGGTGTGGCTTGTTTCTATACCAATTAATTGTGAACATAGTGCTTTATTGAAATAGTCATGTATGTTCTGTCCTAAGAAGCTGGTGATTTCTCTTAAGATTCCAAGCTATTCTGTTTAGCTGAAATTAAGTTAGATTTTTTTGGTAGGATTTGGCATTTGAACCAACTTGTAGCAGGGTCACAATTTTATTCCTTACAGTTTCAAGGAATTTGGTCAGATTAAGCAGGGAAACTTCAATTTTGCTGATAGTCTACCTGCTGACAGTAGAAACAACCAGCTTTTTGGTTGGATTGTCCGTGGAGGAAGAGTGGCTTAAGACAGGAGATGAAATCAGCTGTTTATTCTACCTGTCATTATTAATGTTGGGCCGACCTTTGTATCCAGACCCTCAAAGTCCCTCTTACTTCTCAGCAAGGCCACTCCTAAGTATAGTCCATTATGGACCATGCCCAAGCACGAGATGACAGCAAGATCTACTCTTCACAATCTGCCACACCAAGCATAAAAAGTTGCCCCAGCAAAAGTACAGGGACCTGGGCTTAGCGCAAAAGGATTAGTCAAACAGTTATTTAAAGCAAGAGTTTATAAGAAACAACAGCAAGAAACCTGTACCAGTAACAATTAACAAATATTTTGCGTGGGGTTTTTTTTTTGTCAGATTCAATCCTAAACAAATGTAATGAAATACTGCAATGGTTTGCACACAAAAAATATGCACACTAGTGAAAAGCTCGTGTTTTTATACCAGATTCCCAAGGAAAGCCTAGCAAAGAGCTCTTCCTGCTGCCCCACATAGCTTAAGTGGGGAAGGTGAAGAAAGCATGGGGACGTTTCCTGTGTGGAGGGACATGGTTAGTGGCAATTCATTCTAAGGAAAAGTGTGTACACTCACAATAGCACACTGGCTATCCAATGGCTGTACACCTTAATGTAAAGATAGGCTACCAGCCACACAAGGACATTCACAGCTTCAAAAACTGACCACTTTCCAATAGGCAGTCTAATAACTGGCACACCAGCCTTATTTTTTTATTTGCATACATCCACACAAAAAATATTAATGTAGTCAGAAGCTAAAGAACAAAAGTTAGTAACACCTTACTTCATAACATTATACAGTTCAGCTTCCTTATCTGTAAGGTTCTTTTTGAGGGTTCCTAAATTAAAAGGATTTGGAAGAATATTCTTCTTTTTGGCGATCTGAAAAACAAGCAGAATTAAAAGCTCATAGTAGGTGTGTGATTCAGATTTTAACATACAAGTACCAAGGCTGTTATTAAAAATATTAAGCTAGTTCAGTAATTCACATGCTTTCTGATCCTATGCTGAGCTATCAAGCGACATGCTACATTATTTTTGAAAGATTTACTGTTATTTTCAAAAATGTAATTGTTTTTCAAAACCAACTTGAACAAATCTTCTGTTACAAATTGTTTTGTGCTCTTTATTGGAGAGGTGGAAGGCTGTAGCCAATGAAGTCATACTTTGAGTAAACCCAAAGAAATAATGGACAAGACTAATGTGTGTTCACCGATTTCAAAGCGTCTAAGTATAATTTAGTTGCATACAACCCATAGCTTTCAGCACAAAGACGTATTATGCAGTTTTAATAAATTATGCAGATCAGACTAAACTGTTTCGATGCCAATCAGAATTAAAATATCATGCTTGATTCTTGTTGTTTAGTTTGGAATTTAGAAGTACTGTACTACCAAATGTGTATTATTTTACACATACTTTTGGTTAAGTAGTGTGAAAAAAACTTTGTAGTATAGGTGCTGGGGGGAAGCCATGTGAAAGAAAAAGGAACTCAGCTGGGTATTTATTGAATACTGGCAAGAGAGAGGAACACTTTGGTAACCTCATCTTGCAATGACGGCACGCAAAGCACCCTTGAAACAGGGTTATACAACTATGACAAAAACCTTCCCATTAGAATACATGGCACACCCATATACATAACTCATTTTTGGCAACTCTCACTTCTTCAAGCTGTGCTTATGGATGGAAAATGATTTAGGAGTTAACCCAAAGGAAGTAAGACTGGGAAGCTACATCATGGACATGAACCACATCCTCCCCTTACACTCAGGAAGTACTCCTTCAGCTTGCTTTCGCTGTTTGTGCCAACACATCACTATGTGGGAAACATAATTTTAAGAAATTTAGGGAAAGAAAGAGCATTACCGTAAACAGACTATTACTTCCATCAAGTCGTCCAGGACCTTTCAGTTGCACAGGATTTGTATTAAGGTTCCCACTTCCTGCTTCAGGGCTGTTGCTATCATTGTCAGGCATCCCACTATTTCTTAAGGGACTAGGCTTACGTGTCCTTAAGGAAGAATCACTAAATGGCACTTTTTTACTTGCGGGAGTGCCTGCTGTGTACTGCAGTTTGTTGAGAAAAGACAAGCTGGTCAAGCTTTCCAGTTTGTCCCGCGATGCAGGGAGGAACCAATCTACACAGGATAGCAGCGGAGTGGAGGGTGATTCCAAACTCTCATCTATGCTGAGATCTAGTCCATCCAACTGAAGGATAGTTGCTTTGACCTGATCCACATATATGCAATCTGGCCCCGGATTTCCAATGGCCTTGGAAGCACAACCTCCTGCTTCCAACAAGACACTCAACATAAAGTGCCTCTGAAAGAAAAAGGGAAGAATATGTTTGTTAGTGGGATGCCATTTTTCATAACGTGATTTACGATGACAGGGATGGTGGCAACCAAACTTTTCTAGTGGTATAGTACTGCAACTGAGAAGGTATTATATCATGTCAATACCCCAGTCAGTGGAGTATGTGTGCATGTGTTGTGGGTTACTTGAAGCAGGACCTCCTTTGTTGACCTGACACAAAATATATTTCAAATAACTTGAGCAGAAAGGAAATGCTCATAAATGACATATATGGAACTTTAGCACGTGCTCATTAGAGCATGCATTTTAACAGAAAAACAGCTGCAAATGTACCAACCCCCCCCAACTTACCAGACCAACTATGAGTAAAAAGTATCTTGCTTTGGGTTCTTCATACCCTTCAGAAGATGCTTCACATGGCTGAAGATGATGTTGTGGAAACACTTCACGCCATACTACTAACTGACCAATGCGCTGTTCTGCTGCCAAGGGCAAGAGGCAATAATGCCTGCTATATAATGCAATATCAATTAAATCCTCCTTTGGCAAGTGATTACTAATTAAATATCCCTGAATTAAAAACAAAGAGACAGCACAGATTCAAGATATCATGTATAACCAGTTTCTTTATTCAAAGAGTTTTCTGCCTGCAAGGGTTTGGTTTTATTTGCGAAAGAAATCATAGCAACCAGGGAATGTTGCCACATTGCCTGTAACCAAGCAATGAATCCACTGGATTCCCAAGAAACCCAGCTTTCAATATATTTAAAGACAAAACCTCTAACCCCAAAGGCTGCAAAGGTGAACTTTGAAAAGATGAAGTCATTGATTCATAAAAACTCTGAGACTTGGAGGTCTAGTATAAAGTTTTGCCTTTTCATACCGAATTATTCCCACTTCCGTGGACTTAGGCTGCATTGCATACCATACATTCAAAGCAAATGATTTCCCCCAAAGAATCCCAGGGACTGTATGTTGGTAAGGGTTCGATGTCTTACCTTGTAGAAGAGACATGAGCCCAAAATTGTATACTGTCGTCTCATGTCATAGTAATCTTCCGACTGTAAAACAAAACAATTAAGGCACCATTTCAGATTTCAGCTAGGCAATTTGAGCATTATACAACACAGTACTTTAATTCCTCAGGATACTTTCTTTAAATGGCCAGCAGATGTCTTCCAGTAGTGATGCATAGACACTGAAGAAGTTTGAAACTTCTTTTTAGAAGTTCTAATTTGCCACAAAATTACCAGTTATTTTGTCAAGCTGATTATAATTAATATAATCAATCAATTTAGATTCATTTTCAAAAGCTATCTTTGTCAGAACAGAGTTCTTTTGCTTTCAAAGTTGCAGCTCTTGCCACTAGAGGGACTTCTTCCAGCACAAACAGCAAAACAGCATAGCCTTTCATATGTATAGTATTTCTTGAAAACTTGTGAAATCATGTTTAGAATAAAAGCCAGAAGGGGAGAAAGTGAGTGAAAGAGCTAGAATAATTGTTTTCTTTATGCCTCAGATGTACATATTTACAGTTTACTAAATGAGATCTACTTTAATTAAAATGAGTATTAATCACATATTACATTTACTTCAGAATAACTCAATCACTTTTTGGCACCTTCAAGTTCCCTGAAGCAAGTTTTAAAGTTTCCTGGAGAAACTGCAATACTTTATTATTAGAGAGAAATAATAAAATATGTCTAGAGCTCAAAAGAACGTATCACAATGATTACAGCATGTACACTCAGCTTCTGTCAGTATATGTAGCACAGGCACATACTATTTACTAGTAATATATTCTGCTGCAACCATTGTACAACAGATAGTTGTAATAATCCTCAGTTTTTAAAATTATATTTTCTTTTTTCTGTACTGTTTATAATGACTTACAGATATGTAAACATAGATATACTTCACTGCATCCCACAACAGAGCCTCTCCCCACCTTCCCTCAGTGGATCCAATATTGGCTAGCTGTCATCAAATCTCATTGGTGTCCAAAGGTAGAGACAAGCAAGCACTGGCTCTGGCTGCCCTTGCATTTCACCCTCTCTCAAAGGCAATGACAGTGAGGAAAAGCAGAAGCCATTGCTTCCCTGCTTTTCTCTCTACCTTGAAGTCAGGTTGGGGCCCAGAGGAAAGGGAACAAATGGGAGGTGGCTGATGCTCCTGAGTCAGAGGAAGAAAGCCACAAGAAGGAACAGCTAGGCCAGGGGTCAGCAAACTTTTTCAGCAGGGGCCGGTCCACTGTCCCTCAGACCTTGTGGGGGGGCTGGACTATATTTTGAAGGGGAAAAAATGAACGAATCCCTATGCCCCACAAATAACCCAGAGATGCATTTTAAATAAAAGCACACATTCTACTCATGTAAAAACACCAGGCAGGCCCCACAAATAACCCAGAGATGCATTTTAAATAAAAGGACACATTCAACTCATGTAAAAACACGCTGATTCCTGGACCATCCGCAGGCCGGATTTAGACGGCGACTGGGCCGGATCTGGCCCCTGGGCCTTAGTTTGCCTACCCATGAGCTAGGCCATGGGGCCACAGATCTCAGGCAGAGTCTTCCTGCTGTGACAGGGGTTTCAGTGGGCTTCCAGCAGTGCCCCTGACTGTGGCTAAAGAGTGTGTAAAAAGAAAAAAAAGGTTCCTTACTAGTTCTGCAAAGTCTGCCGCCTCCAACTCACTCAGAGCTGTATCAATTTCTACCTGAAAAACATTAGCAAATGAAAACATTAAAGCATTAAATTTATTCCAAATAATGACGAAGCCTCCTTGGCATCTCTCAGTACTGAGACAATAGTACACAGTACACAGAGTCACCAACAGATGCATATGGCATTTCAGAACCAGAGCAAAATCAGGTTCCAAACTCTTGTAGATTGCTATAATCAGGGTCGAAAGAAAAGCACCCAGTGGTTGCATACTTCCCCCTTCAGAAATGAAAGAAAAATATTCTCTCTCAGTCTCCTAAACCCACTGTTTAATATAATAGACATGCCAATCTCTCTATTTTCATGGATTAAAACAAGGCATGAAGTTCCCTTGAAATCTGGCAAAGCTTTAGTATCCAGCTGAGTTATTAGAAAAAATGTTTTTCACTCAGGATTTAGTTTTTGTCTCTATGGAAATTTTCCAAAACATTCTCACACATTACCATTGTTTCACCCAAGAAGTGTTAAACTTGCACACTTCAGGATCTAGTGTGTTACAGTAAGTTTCATTAAGAAAACCTTTTATTTATAGATCTTCATAATCATTCCATAAGGTACCAGCCAAAAATATGTTCCACAGTGAAAAGAGCTTAATTTGTAAGAAAGCACTTCCTGCAGAGTATGTGAACAAGATATCTCAGTGAGAAAAATTAGGTTTAAACCAGTGCTGCCAGAATTGCCAGCTACACAGTTGGTGTTCAAATAGTTAGTTTCTCTGTTCTTCCTAATCTCCAACTGAAAACACTTCCTGTCCCATGTAGGCAATCAATTTTTCTCTGTTTGTGGGGGTTTTTTTGTTTTTTGTTTTGAAACTGCTGCTAGCCTTCCGCTTAATAATGGGATAAGTAACTTTTAAGGCAAAATTACTCTTTTAACTGAATCTATCAAAAATATAAAACTTCGCACTACAATTGTATCACTCCAAAAACTAGAGAAGGGGTATGCTTTTAACAGACAATATTATGGGAACTGAGTTGTGCATAGTGACCTTTTAAATTATTATTAATGCATTAACTTCACAGGGCTAAGTATTCAGAAATACAAGCCCAAATATCTTTTGAGCTACACATTTCTTTAGAGCTGCCCTTTAAATCTTGGATTTACTACTGAAATTCATACATACACTATGCTAGGCTGTGAGAATGAAGTGTGCCTGATCTAAAAGTTTTGCTAAAGTAGGCAAAAGTCTGCCCTGCCACTCTCTCTTATGCAGGTTTGTGTCCCCCTGCTGCCACTGAGAGAAGCAAGGCTTCATGAACTTCCTTCTCTTGGTTGCTGGGGGGGGGAGGCACACAATGAGAGGGACAAAGTATTTCTCCCCTGTGTGTCTTCTGTAGGGTTCCTTCTCTCAGTGGCAGCAGCAGGAGCCTTAGTCCCTCCCCTGCTGCTGCAAAAAGGAAGCCTTACGTTCATGTTCCGAATTCTTACCTTCCTCTTCCTGGGGCGGGTGAGGGGGCAGGCCTTTCTATGGCCACCCACCTCTTCTAATAAGCAAAACTGTTCCACTTATGAGAAGAGGTGGGTGGGCTATAGTCAGGCACACCACATCAGGGCCTGATTTCTCCTTTACGTTCTTGCTGGTCCAGCAGGAATGTAAAAGAGGAGGAGTTAAGCTGATGAGTTGTGCAAGAGAAAGGTGTACATGCTCAGTGAGTGATCCCTTACATTCTGGCTGGCTTGTGCTTATTAGAGAAGGTGGGTGGACAACCACCCACATCTTATAATAAGCAGAACCTGGCTGGACCATAAGGAATGAATGAGCTTGTGCTTCAGCTGCTGCTCCTCTCTCCTCTTATCTCCCATGCTGTGGGTTTGTCATACTAAGATGCTGTTTTGCCACTCCCCTAATCATCTGTCGAAGGCACGTGCCCCCTCTTACCCCCCACTCAATTTGAGCCTGAGAGTGAGAACACACTGTTTTAGGCAAGAGTTATGCCTTTTAATATGTGTAATATATGAAGATTTCTCTATGCACCTTGGGTTCTTCAACCTTGGGTTCTCATCTGTTAATAATTCTCTAAAAAGCTGTGGTCAGGGTTACCTTAATTTCTTGTGGAAGGCACAACCACCGCACTCCTGGAAAGTTGTACAAAAGCAATGCACTGCAGTTATCATAGTGTTGAGAACTAGGACTGGTACATGAGCTGAGTCTGGCAGGGTGCAGGGCTTGCTGGAAGAACAGGTTGAAAAAGTGATCCAACCGAGATACATTTCCTACGTGACAAAAAGCACTGAACAAACATAAAGCAAAATTTAGAACAACAAGAAATGTCCTTCCATAACCTGTGTGCACAGCAGAAATTGTTTTATGGCAGGATACCACAATTTGACTTAACTTTCTGGAAGGCAGAAGGAAGCACAAGACAGCAAACCATAATTTCCCCTTTCATGCTATTTGAGCTTCAATAGCGTTGTTTGCATGTCATGATAAAACTCTAACTTAAATATATAATATTAATAAATATATAATATATAATATATAATATATAATATATAAATATATAATATACAGCAAGGAGAAAAGTGGATGGGATTGGGGCATTCATGGCAAACCATTAACTATGCTGTTTAGAGCATGAGATTCAAATGGTATAAAAAGGAAAGGAACTGGAGGAAATTTCAGTTATGCACATTTCAGCATTTCACACACATTATTTTAGCCTTCATGTAAAACGCTTAAATTACAACTAAAAATAAATCTTTAAAGACAATGACACACAATGTTTAATAGGAAAAAATACCACTTAAGGAAGTTTGACAATTAAGAGGTATATTAATAGTTGAAATATAAGAAGTGAATAAAATGTTTTCTAAAATTTTACTGGGGAACATATTTTACAATGTTTTAGACATTGACTGTGATCCAAAGAACCATACAACAAGTTCTGCACATCTATGATACCTGCCTAGGGTAGGAGGGAGTTAAGCTTGGAAGAGCACCTGGTTGAAAATATAATCCTCGAGCCCAGAAGCAGGTGATTTTTACTAGCTAATATATGAAAAATGTACACTCCTTTGGCCTCACCCCCTGCAGCAGCTTTTCTATGGTTACAGCATCCAAACGACTTTGGGACTTGTGTTTCTCTAAGAGCATCTCCCTAGGCCACATAGTGAAACATTCAAATGAAGTTTAAGCTATGCAATGGGGACGTACTGTTCAAAGAAAGTTCAAACAATGTCACAGGGCATATGCAAGAACTTAAACAAGCACGGAATGTCTTTCATTCCAGTTTATGATTATTATTATTAAGTGGCATCTGGAAAGTAAAGTGAAATATGAGTAAGTTATGATGCTCAGAACACAAAATTCATTCTGTCACTGAGAAATTAAGTAGGATAACCTTTAGCAAATTATGTCAAAGAAACACATAAATTACACATAGCCTGAAACTGCCCAGCTAGTTCTGTACACAATAAAGCTTTGAAATTGAGTTTCTCACTATGCCGCTTCAAGGCAAATCATTTTGGAACTGCAAGTTTGCAAATAAAGGGACAGGGATTTGTGATCCAAATGAAAATTCTCCTGAAATCAGGTTTCAAGCAACACAACATCATATCCAAATCCCAAATTTGCAAAAGGATTAGTAATTACAAAATAGTGTATATTTAGGAGTATTTTACCTGTCCAGAGAGCCATACATAAATTTCAAAGTCCGGACAACATCTGCAATCATGTTCCTTAGCTGAGAGAGAGGGACACTGTAAAACCAAAACAACTCCTCTAAGAATTGTGCTAACATAATACAATGAATACAGATACAGCTGAATGACAAAATGAGCACAATCCAGGAAAAGTTAATTAGTTGAAACTAAATGTCACTGAAAGTAATTGAATGCTAGTTCTGAATTTAGGATTACCAGCTGTTACATAATGTCAGAAACTACATTATCCAGCAACAATATAAGAGAGCTAGTGGCTTATTTTAGACATTACCACCACCACCATTTAAAAATGTCACTTAGGAAAAATATCTCACAAATTTACCTTTCAGCCGGAAGGCCAATTACAAGGAGATTATCCGATTCCTTCCAGTAAGCGACATGGATCAGTTTTCCACATAAAAACATTGATGAACTACAAAACATCAGCACACAAGGGAACAATTTATCATGAAAGCAGCTTATAAAGAAATATATAGGCTAGAATACCTTGCTCCATAACTCTGATTAGCTGACCATAGTGGCTACATAGTAAAATGGTTAATTCTGTGATTTTGAGCTTATAATTAGGAGGAAGGTTGGATAGAGGGAGGTGAACTCTATCATCACCAATAACAATTCAAGTTTCTTTTTCCTGATTGGTAATGTGGATGTTTTTGGCTACCAAGTTATATAATTTATTTTTTCAGTCAATGTTTTATTATTTCTTTATTTGCAAATTTCACAAGCAGCATAATTTATCTGAGACAGTTAAACACTATTGATGTGAAACTAGTATATCTATAAAATTTGTGCCCACAAGGCAAAGGAGGGAAAAAGGAAGGAAATAAAGGACTCTTACCTGATTATATGTGTTCCTGTCATGTTTTCCAGTATGTCACACAGCGTAAGAAATATTCCTCTTACGCTTTTCATTTTTTGGGAAGCTTCTGATATGGGATATTGGTAAAGAATTTCTTGCTGCCAAAAAATGCCAGTTTATGTATCAGTTAAGAAAGGATTATTGATGAATTATATTTTAGCAGGTTTTAGCAGCCCCCCCATCTCCTACATGAAAAACTGCAGATAATGTTGCTTTAAAAGTATCTTTGTGAAAAGCATATACTATCAATAGATAGTTCTATTTTGTTTTCTTACAACTACAATTACTGTATGTATGAGTTGTAATGCTTAATTTTGTGGGTGATATTCAACTCTAGTCTGAAATAAACTGAAATATGATGTCACCTGTTTCAGGATACCATTGCATAATTATCTAAACCTTTTAAAACAAGACTCAATTTAAAAGTCAATCTTAGGCATATTTACTTGGAAGTTAGTCCCACTGTGTCCTAGTAAGCTCGTTTAGAATTGCAACCTTAATTATTATTCTTAACTAATTTAACTGTGTCCTGGAGGCTCTTTCCCTTTTTCTTTCTAGGCAGTACCAAAACCCCTGTTGAGAAATTTTTCTTTTCAAACTATTAAAAAGGACCTTCAATCTCACAACTGAGAGAACTGGCAAGTCTGTGCCACTTTCATTGAGTTTAATTATCTGTCTTCAAAATGCCCAACTAACAAGGATATTATTATGCATCAATCTGTCTCAACAAGGGGGGGGGATGGGCTTGTCTTTTTATCGCACTGCACAAAATGGAGGAAAAAACCTTATTCCTTTTTATTGAACAAAAATACTTTTACAAGGTTCATCTATGAAATATCTATACTCTTTCCCAGGGAAAGAAAAGAAAATGCAAAACAAAGAACTTAGCAGCAGCTTCGTTTCTAAATATTAAGTGTTGGTAAGGTCTAACACGTATTGCTGCACCAGATTAGGCATCTTCAAAACAAACTGAAAGAAGTCTTGGGGGTTTAACGGGTACAAAAGCTAGGGATAATGGACTTAATAAAAGAAAAGAAGTTGTAGTTGTAAATGCAGCGTTTTTTTTCTAAACAGAGCAGCGTTCTATTAACTAGTTTGACAGTAAATAAATTACGTTTTAATTTTGGTTGTTTCTAATGTAATGTACTTTTCCTCCAATCAACAGAGCTTGGGCATTATGAGAGCACTGAATGGAATTCTTGACATAGAACTGTGCAGCTGAAAGAGTCTCCAAGAACTGGACTCTAAAAAAGCACCCTTTGTTGAAGAGTGTCTTTTCTCAGGGAAAGGAGATAATAGTCTGCTGCTCTGTGGTAAACAAAAAACCGTAGCCTCTATGAAACTCATTCAAATTCATGGTATTAAATCGGGAGCTATCTTATGAAAACTTCAGAATTTGCATACCAGAAAGAGCTTATGAAGCCCAAGTCCTTGGTTTAGATGAGCACTAAAATTCTAATGGTGTGGGCAGCACTTGCTCTGTTAAGGCACACACATCATCATATAAAGATGAAGCAAGCTCAGGTACACCAAGCTGAAACAATGGCATGTAACATTCATATTAATAGTGCAAGACAAGAGATTAAAGCTTGCTGCAACAGTGATTTCATTGCAGATTAATTTCCTTCAGCAGTTTCCCTGGGTACAAGGTTTCAGTTGCCCCTGCTAAAACATTTTAAAACATTTTTTTCACAGCACTAAAAAGTTGCTATTTTTAAAAAAACCACAGCAGAAATTCACACACGGTTCTGAGTATTATATTTCTTTATTGCTACTACTGTAGTTCAGTATTAGTAATGGGTTTCAAAATTCTTTATGTTAAGAATACATACCTCATCCTTAGATGTATCAGAATCCAGTTTGAGTGAGAGGTACATAATAATATGTGGTATACTTTGGATAGAGAACTGTGGGTCATTGTAATGGTCTCTCCACAACACTTTGAGCAGGTTATTCATGGAAGATTGCGTCTGCTTACATCTTTGTTGGGATGCATCTTTTGACTCAAAGAATGTTGTTTCAAAGGTAAGCTTCACCTATTGTAAGAGTTAAAATAATTTAACAGCTTGTACCTGCTAGGTGAAGACCAGTTCTTTAAACTGCTTTTGAACTTAATTCCAAAGTGTGACAAGTGAGCAGGTTTCACAATACAGTACAAGTGTTTGGCTTATTCAGAAGTTTTTAGCATTAGCCTGAAAAATAGTCAATTTCTGCTACAGTATAAGAATTAATTTCAATTGCAAAGCATCCAAGTTAAAGCTCTCCAGAGGTTTGCTTTCAGTGATCCTGCTTCTCTTTTGGCTCAGCTTGTTCAGTACATGAGGAACAAGCGAAATATAATACAGCATTTTGGGAAACCTATGTGAGAAGCAATACAATATTTCTATTGAATACTATCCAATAGCTTTAGAAATGCAGGAAGAATTTAATTCATAGCAGCCATCTGCTATGAAAGGTTTTATCTGGAATGTTTGAGCAACATGCAAATCAATGCTCTACTAATAAATGGACAGGGAATTCACTAAACAAAATTGCCCGTTCCTGTTCAAATGCCAGCATACTGCAGTAACTACAGCAACTCTGAGTCTGGCTAAAAGCAGCCAGTGAACTAGATTTTCATTGGATACCATCCAATGTTTAACATTAGTTTTAACTAACAAGTTCAGGCATAGTACCATCTCTTATCCAAGGGCAAAAGACAAGGGGTGAATGTTAGTTAGACAGATTGAAATCAATGGATTTATGTCTATTGATTTCAATGGTCTATTCCAAGTATGACTTTGCCCTTGGGGTGGAATTACATGCTTCTCTCCCCCCCCCCGCAACTCCCCCACACTCCGAAACAAGGGGATATATTTTGAGGGGAGGCTGCATTTTATAGAGAAATGTACTTGTATAAATTACATGTAAAAACACAGACTTCAAGTTTGTATGTTTTTCTTAGAACACTAATTTTTTAAAAACTGAGTATAGTATACCTGCATAGGACCAGGAATACAAGACAAAACCCTTTCTATATTTTCAGAGTTTACATCAACATCATTTACTGCGACAAGAACATCTCCTGCAAGTTGAAACAAAAAAATAAGATTAAAATAGCTGCAGAACAAGAAAAGAACACACTTTTTGATAAGAAAGTACGGCACAGAAGCTTTTCTGTTAAGAATTGGTTAAGCTACTACTGAACACTGAGGGTTAATTTGGCCCACAGGCCGAAGGTTTCCCACCCCAGTGTAAAGTAATTCTTGGAAGGCCCAGTGTAAAAAACAACAACTTCCGGTTCCCCTCAAATAACATTTTCTTATTCTGCCTGCTTAGCAGAAGTTTATATAGAAGTCTGACTGACTCTTGAATTCATCTGTCAATCACATTCCTAATCTAATTACACAGTCATCACTGGAAGCAACAGAGGAATTCTTCAGAATAGTATGTGTGCTAACACAACTGAAAAGGAAGAGCACTGCCATGTTTGAATGTACCAATTCTAGGTTTCTCAGCATCAAGCAAGTTGCTATATGGCGACAGCAAGTTTCTCCTTGAGACAGCATCCAGCTCAACTTTTGCATTTCTCTATTTGCCCAGCAGGCACACATCTATTTCTACTAAATTCAAATCAGACAGCCTGGCCCTCCCAAAAAAACACGCTGGAAGGGAGAGAGATGGGATTGTAGAGTGTCTCCCTGGGTTTGCTGGAAGATTAGCTCTGTCAGGCTTCTCCCTCATCAGCAGCCATTCCATTAGACAATGACGATGATAAAATTTCTGCACCACCATAAACAGAACACCACCCCACAGTTTAAAAGGCAATAGATTATTTCATTAGTCAAAGACTAATATAGGAGGGAAAGAGAGTTGGGACTGCAGAACCTCTTCACCTTCTCTGTAGAAAGACCAGCAACTTCTTGAGCCTTCTCTCCTTGAATTTTTTCCATTTCAGTCAGCCATTACAACTGAAAAAACTTTTAAGTTTGAGTCTGCTTCCCCCCACTCATCTCCTCCAAACCGTTTCCCTTTACTGCCATGTCTTTTTAGATTATAAATCTGAGTCTAATCAGCCCTGTTTAGGGAAGTTTTTAATGTCTGATGTTTTATCATTTTTTAAATTTTTATTATCATTAATTCTGTTGGGAGCCGCCTAGAATGGCTGGGGAAACCCAGCCAGAATGGCGGGGTATAAATAATAAATTATTATTATTAATGAAATTTGTAAGCCGCTCTAGGAATCATTTTTGGTTGATGAGCAGGATAAAAATGCATTATATAAATCAATAGTGAGTATCAGTGCCAAGTGGCCAATATGACATCACCTTGCTTTTCTAAACTTTCTTTTGGAAAAAGCCTTCTGACTGCTGTGGGCTCTCCTCTCTTACATCTCTGATTGGCTTCTATGCCAGACAAACCATGGTTCATCAGCTTGAACCATGTCAATTTTGTTACCACTAACCTAAATTGTTACCCCTGTCCACAGCACCTCCCCACCCAAAAAAGATTCCCTGAAGAGAAATTACCACTAATTAATCAAACTAAAACTAGAGAGGAAAAAATACGGAAATAAAGTTTCCTGTACTCAGCTGTGGGATTCCATTTTTATTTATTTTGCTCCTGCAGCTGTAACATTAAAATTTTCCATTGTGGCTGGATAGAAACTGAATACCTAAAATCTAGCCACCAGAGTATCACTGTTATTACCTTTTCTTTAGGCAATTCCTTCATAATAATGCATTGCAGGAGTAAGCTGCTCAAAAATGTCATGATGACAGAAGTTGTAAGGGATGCCAATTTTCACTGAAAACTCACAATCTCGCCTCTTGTTAAGGCTCTTGTAACTCCAAGCCTCTTTACCCACCTGGTTAATATGCCAGGTGTCTTACTTGGAATACAGAAAAAATAATGGGGGGGGGGGAATGTTGGATGGCAGGCAATAAACAAAAAGTGAAAAAATGAGTTCAGAATTCCTTGGCATGCTTTAGAAGTTAGCCAAAGTATAGGCCTGCACTAGCATAAGCTCATTGAAAGAAAGCTGGGCAAGCAAGAATACTTATCTGCTTCGCACTGTATCGGCAATGATTTAAAACTAGTTTTTAGATCACAAATAAAGCCTGAATAAAGAACCTCAATAGTTTTCTTAAAAATGGGGGCGGGGGCGGGGATGACACAGAAATCAGAAAAAGGGAGAACGAAATATCAATTTTCAGTACTTTAAAATCAGCTGCACCTGTGGCATTTTTAAAAAACCAGATCAATTTGAAATCGGGCACTTTCATGGACCTCAGCAGATAGCCCACATATGCCAAGCTCACGAATTTTAAGGCTTATAATTGTTTTTCTTACTTAAGTAAAAGGGCACTCCCATGTCCCTTTAATAAGGTACAGAAATAGATTCATATATAAGGTGCACAACAGAAATATGCCATGCAGATTTCAGACAGCTGTCTTAAATAGCGGTCTTCTCAAAATTTACTTATTTGTATTTATTTAACAAAACACATACACTGCTTGATAGTAACAAAAGCTCTAAGTGGTTTATGAAAAATATTAAAATTATAAATAAAAACAAGCAATTGGAAACATTCAAAAACAATTAAAATCAACAAAGAAACTGAAAACATTTCAACATCAGTGTGTTTGGATATGCTGGCCTAAACAAAAATGTTTTAAGCCAGCACCAAAAAGAATACGCCAAAGTGCCTATCTGGTGTCAGCAGACAGAGGGTTCTTAAGTGTAGGTGCTGCTACACTAAAAGAATGATTTCTTAAGTGTGGAACTACTGTGTGGCAACCCACAGACTGAAGCAGCCAAGTGGGCACATTTGAGGTGAAGCGATTCTATAATAAAAAACGGTTTAGATGTTGGTTGACATGAATTCTACAGTGCTACTTTATATGCTAACAAATCTTACCAGTTATGATGATAGCTACCAAATATTCTTACTAAAGATGGCTAAACAAATACACAGATTTCCATGTATCAATGTTGTAATTAGTCAATGTCACATTGTGGTTAGGGAATGACTTCCACGAGGTTCACTGAATAGTCTCGAGAAAGCCTTGCCTAGCCCATCTTTGAAAGCTGTATGGAGGCAATAAATGAGAATGATGTAGGCCCTGATCCAGCTAAGGTTAGTTCTGAGTAAGTCCCGTTGCTTTCAGCGGAACACAACCACAACTGACTTTAGCTGCATCAAGGCCAGGAAATATAGTTTAACCTACCGTTCAGATAAGGGACGAAAGAAACAAAAATAAAGAAATTGAATAATTCCGGTTACAAATACACGAAAGGATTTATTGGCAGAACCCCAGTTAGCGAGATGGCAAATGCAATGAAGTGTTGCCATTTCCCAGCAAACACTATGCTAGATTACTGGTCCAGGCTAACTCTTTACCCATAGTAGACCAACTTTCATTATGTTCATAGCTATTTTATTATGGACCCTGTATCATTACAAGGGTATCTGTTTTGCTGGTAGGTCAGGCAGGATTGCTGTTCTTTTAAGAGTTTTAGCACAGAGACATACAGCAGGCTTCCTTAACCTCGGCCCTCCATATGTTTTTTGGCCTACAATTCCCATGATCCCTAGCTAGCAGGACCAGTGTTAGGGATGGGAATTGTAGTCTCAAAACATCTGGAGGGCTGAGGTTGAGGAAGCCTGGGCATACAGCATAATATCACCTTTAAGCTGTCCAGTTTAACAAACAGCTTGTTTCTTTGGCAGTGACAACTGCTGTGGAAACACACAAAACAAAACACCATCTGGTTGCATGATTTTCTCCTACGTATCCATGCCTACTTCCATTTTTGGATTCCACTCAGGTCCTATTCCGACTTATTCCTGAAACAACATGGTAGAGAATTTAAAGTTTCAAAGTAAGTGGGGTTTTTGTATGTTTGCTTGTTTTTATAAAACTTTGCAATCACATCAGTTTCTTAAAATTAAAGCTAAGTGTTCATTTTAAAAGCAAGATGTACAGTTCGTTAAAAACTTTTCTAGTTCTAAATACACTACACTAACATATTTCTTTTGCCAAAAAAGCAAAATTTGATCAAGATATTTGACTAAAAAGCAATGCATTTGTGCTTAATTACAAGTTATTTCTGCCAACTATAACAAAATTTGTAACATACACATTTTGCTGTATGCCACATTTAGATCTAAAAGTACCCAGTGTTCACTGCACATCTATAATTTTAAAGTACTTTATAAGGAAATTATATATCTGGATATGAGTTGGCAGAAGATGCAGCTCACTTACCAGTTCAAAGCCAAACGACTGAAGTATGATAGAAAGAAAAACAGAACATAATATAAAATAGCAGTTGGTAGCTTGGGATACTGCTTTTGTTCAATGCTAATATGCTTTTGAACAAAAAATAGTTTTAATTCTTCGTTGCCATTTTCCCAAGTTGCCATTTGCCTAAATGAACCTTCCATAAATGTAAAGTTCATAATCACTCAGTAGCGTTCATAATGCATTTCATTTCTGCTAATATTAATGAGATTAGGTATTACATAATACCAGTATAGCCAAAAGCAGAAGTGCCATTCAAGGAATTAAAAGGATACGTACACAAAAGGAAACCTTAACATTGTGCGTGTTTGCATGTAATTCTTTTTAAAGGAACAGTGTTTACTGGATGAGTATGTGTGCTTGAAAGCTACAACAACACGCTTGCTCAAGGAAGAAAAATAATATTGGAACCCAGAGAGATATTCTACTGGAGATGTTTTACATTGAAATTAGGGAAAATATTCAAACTGTGACCGACTCCCTAATACTTACTGCTATTACTATACAGGCAACAACCATTTTAGGTGTGTCCAGTTGACACATGATTGCCGACCCGCAGGTCCTTTTAGACCTGGAAGAGGGCAGTTTGGGGTGCGCTTATACCTGCTCTGCCAATGCGCATGGGGGCCAGTAACAGAATCCTTGCACAATATGGTTGCCGCCTGCACATGCCGCAGGGACAAGTCTATTAGATTCCTCGATCCATGGCAAGACCATGACCATGCCAACCAATTAAAAAGTTGTCACTTGGACTGAAATAAGTAACCCTTTCACCTCCCACAATACTGGGTTGCATGGCCAGAATTGCATACATTGTGACACTTACCAATCAAGATGTGACCAGACTTTATTGCTGAGCTGCCTGGTATCAAACCATGTACTACGAGTTTCTCTTCATTGGTACTTCTAGATTCAATACTGTGATTATGTTTTTCAGTTTTTCTCCATGGAGATTGATGGATAATCCCTATTAATGATTCCAGAAGCTTGAACTGCTCTCCTCTCTCAGCATTTGATAGCCTCTTCGGATTTACATAAAGGCAGACATCTTTGTACCATTGCTGGGCCACATCCTCCACCCTCTGACCAGAATGGTGTTTCAGTATGGATGCTGGGCCAGAGGCACGAACATCGCATTTGTCACTTGACATCTTCTTACTAGTATGTTTTGATAAAAACCTTTTATATTTTAATATTTTAGTGAACTTTTCCAGTCTGTGTTCACTCTTTCTATCTTTTTGAGATCGCTCACGAATAACCTCAGCTTCATTTTCACAAAACCTGACACGGTTCACCACAGGCATATCCAGAGAGGTGTCCGGAAGGAGAGTTTCTTCCTCATCTTCACTCAGCTCTAGATAGAATAATTCTCCATTTTTCTGTACACTATCTAACCATTCAGGTTCAAGGTCACTGTGAAATACAAGGGCAGTATTAGAATGACAGTGAAGACAGAATGACTTACAATGTGCTTAATTTTGCAGCCCTCAGGAGCTAGTAACATAAAAGCACTTACAAGGAGGGGGATGGGATGAACCACAGACCTCAGTCTAAAGCAGCTGCATTCAACGGAGACCTACTATTCAGACGCGGCGAAAGCATCTATCATAGAAACCAACATTACTGAAGCATTCTTTTCACATCCATGCCTCAATAAGCAACCATACATTTACAAGTGAGAGGTCTCATTTTGATTAAAAGGACAAGGCAACCTGCCCCATCTCCAGTTCAGTCTAAGCACATGGAAAGAAAAGTATTTGCTGTGGCATTATGAGCAGCATGCAAATTAAAACTATATTGCTGGCCTACATTAGAGAAATTTTCTGTTGTTACATCTCAAAATGTTCTCCATTTGACACTTAAGACTGATAAAAGCAAACCAAGGAAGCTACTTTTGCGTTTTTAAACTTGTTTTTTATTAGTTAAGCAATTTAGAAATACTAATGCAGATTCCCTGCAAGTGAATTACAGTGGCACAGTTTGCATCTAATGCTAAATAATGGATTAGTACAATATTTATGAACTGCAGGAAGCCTTGGGCTTGTTCATTGCCTCCTCTTATATCCTGTGTGGCTAGAACAAAGACTTTGGAAATTTTTACTTTTGACTTCCTTTAAATACATACAACTGGGGATCGTGGTTTATCCAATGCTTATTTTCAAGAAGCCAGCTTCAGAAACGATGGTTTGACACTGGCTTGTTTTAAAACTATGTTAGTGTTAAAATGATCACCTTCGGTTCAGACTCAACAAGCAGCCGTGTTTAAAGGAAACCAAAAGTCATTTCCCCAGCAGGTAGAGAAGGGAGTGGACGAGCCCATGGTTTAGCAGGATGTGGCCAGATATGTGGGTGTGAGATGGAGTATACAACTCCATCACTCTTAACCCCATTATTTCAGAAAGGATGTTACTGACACTCTGACCTTCAGTTGTCTCCCTATGTCTACAGTCCACTATAAAATAGGTATGAAGCAAAACACTAACCTGCCCAGCTATTTGCTAACGCTGCATCACAACAACACAGGATCTTTCTGCTTGTGCTCCTTCATGGACTGATCTTTTTCTCCCTAATGTATTGGACACCATTCCCACTTTCTTCAACCAGTACTACAGAACTGTCTCTCTTACTATGTGCTTGCTTCATGGGACACAGCAGGGTTACCAGACAGTTCTTAAAATGTTGCTACTCATAGCTTACCCAATTAAGTTGAATGGGTGCCTATCTAAAGTACCGAAACTGATCACTTGTCAACATGGAAAGTGATCAAGATGGAGCAGGGGTAGGTTGGTTGGTACAATATGGCCATCTGGCAAGCACAATTTTTTTGTCAGACAGACACCACTCAGACAGGCCTAGCAATAGCATACTATGACCAGGGGGTCTGTTTGATCCCAACAGAAGATTGATACTATAATTTCAAGAAAATGGTGGAGGCAGCCTTTATGGTCAAATTTGATTTAACTTCTCAAAACAGCTTCTAGTACATATTAGGTCCTGCATTTTTTTTAAGTGCAGACTTGCAAATTAAGGGTTATATCCAAATAACTCATACGCAGCACAGATCCATTGAAATCATGACTGAGTATGGGTTAGTTGAATACAACTCTATGATTTGTACATAATTAGGAAATTAAGGCTGCAATCCCAACCCCACTTAACTGGGAGTAAATCCCAGGAAATTCAATAAGCCAATTTTCAGCAGACATGGTTAGGACCGTACTATAAACCAAGGCCTATTCTACCAGCTCCCTTCCAAGTCTTACATTTCTGATTTTGACGTAGTTAGTGGTATATGGTACTGATCTGAGCACAAAATCAAGTTTCATATTTCCTTGCAACCTACAACTTATTGCATTATCCTACGACTCGTTTGATTTTATTAAGAGTCAGCAACTAAAACATCTGTACAAATTATGTGGTTTAAAATGTTACCAATAAAGAGGTACTGGAATTTAAGAGCTTATAATCTGTGTTCTGTCACTAAAACCAGATAGAAAACTTCAGATGCATTAGGATGCTTTTTTATTTTTAAGAGCAAGAGCATGTCAGATTACCAGGAAAGGATGGGAGGGACCTGATAGCAATTAAAATCCTACTCTGAATGGAAAAAATCACAAGACAAAGAAAGGGTTTTTCTACGTGATTGAGAGAAGGAACAGGTTGGAAGGTAATAGCACTATTTAAATGTGCACATTGCTTCTGAGAAAGCCAGACTTCTGTTACACACTCTATATGCTAAAAACCCTGGGGTCTAGCACTGCTGCTGGAAGAGCTGTATGCATTAAGGCAAATAAAGGGAGATTGAATTTATATGAATTGTGATGGGGAAAATGGTTTGTGGGCCAAAGGTGCAAAAAGAAAGAAGAGCAAAATGGCTAAAAAAAATTCCTGTTGCACTTTCCTACTCTTCCCCTGTCTCAGACACTTTACAGGTTGAATACAAATAAATCACCATGCTCTAACCCAGGAGAGGCGGCTAAAATTGCAAGCATTACTAGTACTAGTACTTGTCTGAATGAGGTGCAAAAACTGCTTTGCAGCATCAGGGTAGCTGTGTGTATAGAAATACTGAGTGTGTGTCTGGTAGTCTGTGTTTGTGCTTTAATATTTCTTTGACCTCTGTTGGTGCCAGAGTTCAAGGCCTTGTGCTGCTATGTTTGGCAAACCTGTTCAGTGGTAGCTGCTTAGTAACAGGTTCTGAAAGTGGAGAGAAGGTATTTATAGACAGGGTCTGGGTCAGGTAAATTCATTGTGATTGGTCTTGGAAAAATAGACTCCAGTAGGCTAGAGGTTCTTGACAGTGAAACTGTCTGTGATGGGAGTCAGATGAGGAGGGAGGCTTAGGTAAAAAACAGAGAATGCTAAAGGGGACAGCAGAGAGCTGTATATTAACACTATTCATCTCTGGTTTCGATCAGAAGCTCTATTCAAATATTTTTACCAAAATAAGGTTGCACAAGTCGGTTTTTAAAACCAGCTAAATGGTCCAAGCAATGAGAAGTACAACTGGAGGAGCTTCGGAGTAAGATGCAGATCGTACCTAGTATCAGGACCTAACTGAGTTAATTTGGCTGAGGTGAAGGTTGAGGGAATTTAGCTTGCGGTAAAACCACTTAGAAGCTGGTGTCAGCAATAGTGGCTCTTGAGTCCTTAGAAATTGTCCAATACAAGTATGACCCCAATGTAAATATCAGTATTCCCTTACATACAAAATATTCATTTGATGAATAATTTTAGTTAACAGTTCATCCTATTTCCAGTGTCGGTATCAATCTCATGCTTAAGCCTATGATACCAAGCTATTAGATGGATTTAAAAGCATTCTGAAGTAATTGGTGGTAGCAAAAAAGGGATACACTGAAGAATTCTAAAGTGGCAAGGAGTTCCATAGATATTGAAATATAAAATATAAAGTCACAAATATCTAAACTTCTATGAAATAACAGCACCCCGATTACCTAGCTCCTGAAGGGCTTGAGGCTGAAGATGAACAGAGAGAGGGCATGTAAACCACAGATGCTACAACTTCGGTAGAACAAATGCAAAAACAGGGCTAATGAGTGAAGGCTTACATTTTATACTTACACCCCAAAGGGAGGAATATCTGAATTTCTTGCCCAGGGCAACTGAACAATCAACAGCCCTCTTTTCAGTAAACCTAGCCAAGAATCAACAAAGGTGAGAAATTCCCATCTTTCCCATTCCAATATAGTTCATGTATACACCACAAAATCCAAAAATCATTTTCTTCAAAGAATTGTGGGAACTGCAGTTTGTTAAGGGTGCTGGGAATTGTGGCTTTGTGGTGGGTAAACTACAGTTCCCAGTTTATCTGTATGTTTTATCTTACGCTGGCCAAAATAAAGTTTGATATAGAGACTGAAATAGAGCCAGTTCCCAGGATTCTCTGGGGGAAGTAAGGTGCTTTAAATGTACAGTGTGTACATAGCACTAGGAGGCATGAAGAGTGTCCAAATGAAGAGACAGGAAGGTTACTGCTGTTTAGAGAGGAGGGGCTCTGCGATTGTAAGCAGGTACATCCATCCATCATCAAAGATCCTAGTTCTGCAGTTTGGAAAAGCTCAGTCAGCAGAGCATGAGGATCTTAATCTTAGGGTTGTGGGTTCAAGTCCCAAGCTGGGCCAAAGATTCCTACATTGCATGGGGTTGGACTAGAAGACCCTCGTGAGTTCCTTTCAACTCCACAATTCTATTATCTGATGCGACGATTGAGGGGAGGTTGGGGTGGAAGTAATCTCGGTATTTTCGGAGTAGCAAAGTATAACATATGGACAGATTTTTTAAAATAAAAAAACAGCCTAAATCCCAGCATTTGGAAGTAAGAAACAGAAAACGCTGGAATAGCAGCAGCAGGAGGCCCCAATTACACAGCGCCCCCCCTCCAGCGGTTCTCAACCTGTGGGCCCCCAGATGTTGTTGGACTACAACTCCCATCATCCCTGAGTTCTGGCCTTGCTAGCTCGGGCTGATGGGAGTTGTAGTTCAACATCTGGGGACTCACAGGTTGAGAAAGGCTGTGTCCACCCCCTTCTCTTCCTTACTCGGAGCCGCTGGACAGAGACGCAGAGCAGGAGCTTCCGCTGCCAGGCGAGACGCGGCCTTCGCATTCCTCAGGCTGCTGCGGTTCTCGAGGAACCTCAAAGGGCAACGGCGACGCTTTGTCCATGGCGTCCGGAGGAAGCTTCCCCTCAGGAAGACCTGCAGCAGCCCGCCGCCATGACAGCGAACTCCGGAAGCCCGAGGCGCAGCACGTGATCCACAAGCGGCTCGCCGATTGGCGCAGGCTGCGGAAACCATGGCAACCTAGGAAGCTCCCTGAGCCCAAACTCTCCTTGTTGCAAAGATTTCTCCGCTCTGGATGCCAACAGGAAACGTTCTCTTTTATATATCCCCTTTTCATTCGTCGCCCTGCTTAATGATCTAGCGCCCACTCGGTTCAGTGGGCCAGGTACAGCCCACTTTAGCTGCTCCCAGGTCATTTGTCAGTAGATTGCGTTGCAAGGCTACAGTCCTCGCACTTTACCTGCTCCCAGGTAAGGTGCGAGGACTGTAGCCTTGCAACGCAATCTACTGACAAATGACAGATAGGTAGCCGTGTTGGTCTGCCATAGTCAAAACAAATTTTTTTCCCCTTCCAGTAGCACCTTAAAGACCAACTAAGTTAGTTCTTGGTATGAGCTTTCGTGTGCATGCACACTGTGTATCTGAAGAAGTGTGCATGCACACGAAAGCTCATACCAAGAACTAACTTAGTTGGTCTTTAAGGTGCTACTGGAAGGAAAAAATTTTTTTGTTTTGACTACTGACAAATGAATTCAACTGGGTTCAACGGGTTTTTCCCCTCTTAGATAAAGTGCGTTTGGGTGCCCTGCAGCGCAATCCTGCGCACGTGCAAATCCTTGCTCACATGTAAATTCAGTGGGACTTATTCCTAGGTAGAATGTGCTATGGATCATTGCCCTACAATCCTACGCATGCTTATTCAAATGCAAATTCCAATGCGTTCAGTGGGCTTACTCCCTAGTAAGTGAGTTCACGGTTGTGTTCACTAGAACGTAAGTGCCATTTAACTCTCTGGTCAAACATGCCTAGGACTGAGCTCTTAAGGCTGCAAGTCTTGGAAACTTTTTAGTTGCATTCTTATCTGAGGCACTTCATAAGTCTGGATGATGGGCAGGAAACGTTCCCTCTCCAGCTTGAAAGCAGAGGAAGATCCAAGCATAACTTCAATGGGGAGAGATGTATATAATATGAAGTCAGATGTTATTTGTCAGCAGTTTATAGAGGAATTGCCTGTCATGCAGTTAGTTCCTCCAAAAACTGCTAGCTCGTAGCAGTCACTGGGTGCCATTTCAGTTTTTCATTTTAGGTGCTATTCTCATTTTTTTGTACTAGAGATGCACAGCCAATGTTTTGACTAGTAAATATTTATCCCGTTCCTCTCCTGTATGCTACAGTTGGGGCTTACAGCCTACACCTATACTTACTTACTTAGAAATAAGTCCCTCTTTTGAACTAAGCACATTTCTAAGAAGAAAGCACACTTTATTTTCTAAACATTAAAAAGAGTGTTCCAATCGTCAGTTTCTTGGATAAATCTCAAAAGGAGTAAATGTAGATTGTAACTCATCAGTGAAGAAATGGAGAAACAACGTGTAATTTTAACAACTGCTATTCTTGGCTTTAATTTCTTGTGGTTATGTTAAGCAATAGGAGTAGCCATGCTGAACTGCTACTTGTATAAGCAACATTAAGTCTCCTGTTACACAGAGGCTACCGTCTGCTCCTCCGCAGTATGTCCAGCACCAGGGTCTATAAATTAAGTTATATGAAAACAGCAAGAGATTATTTCTTTATTGCACAGTCTGTAAGTAAAGCTCACTGGAGATGTCCTACAGTATTTTAAAGTCTTTTTTGTTGTTATTTTCTATTCCGTCTAGACTAGGAATTAAAGGCAGGTTCTTACAACACTACCATTTGCCATCTCAGTCATGGAGACAAAGTGATGTGCATACCTTAATCAACAGAGTGAATACTACTCCCACTTATCTTTTGTTTCTGCATTTGATAAAGTGTACTATACTACAGAAAAACTAAACTGTGGTAAAGAAGCAATTATCCTTGACACAGAAATTATATTTACTGAGGCTACAGAAGAGGCAGACAACATGGTGCCCTCCAGATGTTACAATCACTCTTGACCATTGAACAGACTGGCCAAAGTTGATGGGAGATGCAGTCTAGTAACATGGGACCATGTTGACTACCTATGACCTACAGCAACATTACACCAATAAAGTGTGGATGGATAAGTATTTTTACAATGTTTAATTTTGTGTATGAAGTAGATGGAGGAAAAGAAAACAGTTCCTCTCTCTACAAAAAGAGTCAACTATGTTTACCTTCAGAAGAATTAATAATCTGTTAAATGATGCTTTCTCAGTAAGTAAAATAAAGATATATATGCTCATTCAGTACAGATGTCTAGCTGCTGAAAAATAGGTTGATATAGACACAAAACATTTAAACTCAAAGGATATAAAAGCTAAATCCATGCATTAAAATAGTTACATCATTCACTTGCAATTAAGCACCCCATGATTTTGATTTACAGTAATCACCACGCTTTCCCCAACTCTCTCAGAAAGAGTGTGTATGGGGGGACGACTTCATCTAAGCCGACAATTTTAAGTACTATATGTATCTTAATAAAGATCATTACCATAGTCACAAGTATTTGTGTGTTGGCAGGCATAAGGGCAACATTAAGGCCTATCAGACTTGGCCAGTGCCCTATGAAAGCTAAGGGTGCACCTTATGATATATCACAGACTCCTCTTCTATATGCAGAATTATGACACTGAGAATTTTCCACATGGAAACGATGGGAAAAAATAAAATAATTAGAAAGAGGTGTATGAGGGTGTGTGTGATGCATGTAACCCCAGCTGTGTGTAGGAAAGAAAGTGAAGGCAACCCTATTTAGGGAAGTTTTTAATGTTTGATTGTGTTTTTAATGTTCTGTTGGGAGCCGCCCAGAGTGGCTAGGGAAACCCAGCCAGATGGGCAGGGTATAAATTATTATTATCATCATCAGAGAGGAGAAAAAAAATTGTAACACATATCACATTCCAAGGAGAAGCATTAACTAAGGATGGGGAATCAGTGTGCACTCCAGATGTTGTTGAACTCCAAGCTCTCATCACCCTTGAGACAGGGATGGCCAAATTTGGCCCTCCAGCTGTTTTGGGACTACAACCCCCATCATCCCTAGCTAACAGGACCGGTGGTCAGGGATATGGGGATGGTAGTCCCAAAACATCTGGAGAGCCAAGTTTGGCCATGCCTGTGACCATGCTGGCTTGGGAAGATGGGAGCTTGAGTTCAGCAACATCTGGAGGGCTCCCGGCTCCCCATACCCTTAGTTCACAATGGTTCACACTGACCTGTGCAGCAGGATGCTCTGAACGGAATCCAGATCCTCCAGGTTCCTGGTGACAGGTCTGGGGATTCTGCGCTTGCTAACGCGGAACATGCTGCGGAAAGAGACGGCGCCTTTTCCTCCTCATTGCCGGGGTGCAAAGCCACGTTTGCAGAGTCCATCGGGATTCATGCACAATCTTGCAAAACCGCTCCTCGACTTCAGACAAGGTAAACAGCGCAGAAGAGGAGAGATGGGTCGTCGAAACCTACCAAGCTGCTAGCAGCCCTTTGCGTCCGGGAGATGGAAGGAAGCAACTTACTTCCCAATCTCTGGCGTCTGTAGCACCCGGCGATCTCCACCTCCTTCGAAGATCTCACTTCCCCACCTTCTTCCCATGGCCAGCTGCAACCGGGAGAGAGCCCTAACCTGCCGTTGCAACAGCAAACTACTTCTGCAGATGAAACTTCGCGGTTTGCTGCTCTAGTTTAGCAGAGCAGGTGGGACGCCTGTCCGCCCTCCCTCCTCCTCTTTTATTCTCCTGGGTCTTAAAGTCCCCTCAAACTCTGAAAATTAGGCAGGGCTCGTGACATTTTAAAATCGAGACACGAAAAAGCTGCAATTTTATGCAAACTTAGCCGGGCGTCAGTCCCATAGAGCTCAGTGACACACACTTGGTTCTGAATAAACGTGCTTAATCTCAGGATGCCAAAAATATGAGCTCTCTTGTGATATTTGTGTGCTTTGTTTCTGAAGGGTGTTGATGCAACACAGAAAACAGCATTACAAGTGGTTTAAGCAAAATTGATTTACTCCATAGTGAAAATATAGCTGCCATCTGCGCTATACACTTGAAGCAGCATCGTACTACTTTAAACAGACATGACTTCCTCTAAAGAATCCTGGAAACTGTAGTTTGTTAAGGGTGCTCAGAGTTGTTAGGTGAACCCCTATTTCTCTTCCAGAGCTAAAATTCCCAGAGTTTCCTGGGAAGATGGATTGATTAACCACCCTGGGAAATGATACAAACGATAGCTTAGCAAACTATATTTCCCAGGATTTTTTTTTTTGGGGGGGGGAGCCTTCACTCTTTACTGTATTTTTATTCAGTACCAAATGTACACTTGCTGAGATGGGTATCTGATTTCTGAGAGGAAAAGGGTAAGAAATATCATATAATATTAACATTACGCAGTCCTTTGCACCTGATTGTGAAACAGCTGACAACTGGACTTCTCTTGATACACACAGGGTTGGGGGAATATGACTGTTGAGAATTTGTTCACATAAAAACCCCCGGCACACAGCCTTAGGTGTTTTTGTAGACACCAAAATAAAAATAAAAAATCAACAATTATCAAACACACTCCAGTTAACCTCATATTCAGGAAACAGCTGCAAATGCCACTGGAGAAAAATGACTGCGGGTCATTTCAGGAAGCAACATGGAAATATATTTGGCCAAAAGGTTTTGCAAAGAAAATCACCATAAAATTTTGTACAGGCAGTAAAAAGGTAAAGGTAAAGGACCACTGGCAGTTAAGTCCAGCTGTGAACAACACTGGGGTAGGTTGCGGCGCTTATCTTGCTTTACTGGCCGAGGGAGCCGACGTTTATCCGCAGACAGTTTTTCCGGGTCATGTGGCCAGCATGACTAAGCCGCTTCTGGCAAAACCAGAGCAGCGCACGGAAACGCTGTTTACCTTCCCGCTGGAGTGGTACCTATTTATCTACTTGCACTTTGACATGCTTTCGAACTGCTAGGTTGGCAGGAGCTGGGACCGAGCAACGGGAGCTGACCCCGCTGTGGGGATTCAAACCGCCAACCTTCTGATCGGCAAGCCCTAGGCTCAGTAGTTTAGACCACAGCGCCACCCACGTCCAGTACTCCACCTCATATAGGTGAAATAAGAGGAGTTTGCTTAAGTGTAAGAGGGTGTGTTTTTACATACCAGAGATAATGAGATTAGTAGAAAGTTTCCACAAGCTAGGGTATTTATTTTTGAGGGTATAGTGTAGTATGAATTAACTCAAGGGGTAAAGTACTTGCATACAATGACAGTGGATTCTAGGTTGACCTTATCTAATTCCCTTTTTCTCCATGCTGTGGATCTGCCCCTTACCCTGTCCCCATCCATTCACTCAGACCAACTGAGGTAATTAACAACAACAACAACAACAATTTATGTCTACCCCACCCATCTGGTAGGCATTCCTTCTGCAAATATTTCATCATTGCATTTGCGCTGCAAATATTTCATCATTGCATACTTTTACAACAGAAAGAGTGGGGCATATTTGTGATCAGATCAGTAAAGGACAGACAAGTGGTGCAGCCCATGGACCAAGTATATCAGCTGGCTGGCACTGCCATGTTAATGAAACCAGGCAGGACTTGCACACCATGTGGACCTACAGCTCCCATCAGCACCAGCACTACCCAAGAAGGCCTCATCAGCTGTAGTAATGCCACTGACAGCCCAATGGCAACAGCAGTGGGCCCTGAAATTTGTCCCACCATTTGCATGTGTGTGTGATTCAATGTTCCCTGAGCAGTGGACTATCTCTTGTTCAGAAGGTTCTGATGCTCACTTTTAAAGTCTTGAATGGGTTGGAATAAAGTCACTAGATAATGTCTTGCCTCCACATCAACATACCTGTATATTCAGACTGTCTCCTCTAGGTGACCCCACCAGTTGAGGAGAGGCAGGTAGGAAGAACAGCCAGGGCCTTCTTAGCGGTAGACTACTCTTTCCAGAAAATATCACCTAGTACTTACTTAGTTTTCAGTGTCATAATAAACCTTTTTAATGTCCCAGGCCTTTTAATAACTTCTTAATTTGGATGGAATTAGATTTATGCAGCTTTATCTGCTGTTTTTAATATGGGATGACAGAGGATGAGATGGTTGGACAGTGTTCTCGAAGATACAAACATGAGTCTGACCAAATTGCAGGAGGCGGTGGAGGACAGAAGTGCCTGGCGTTCTCTGGTCCGTGGGGTCACGAAGAGTCGGACACGACTGAACGACTAAACAACAACAACATCTGCTGTTTTGACAGTTGCTGTTCTTTTGTAAAATTACAACCCATCCTTTCTATTGAATGTAATTTGCTTGTGTGCGTGCGTGTGTGTGTGTGTGTGTAAAGTTGCTCTGTTAACCTTAATAAATCCCTTAATAAATTTATTAGACAAACCCCACAAAGATATGTTCTATGTTTGAATGTATAGCTTACAATCATCAATCTAGTTTGAATACTGATTATTACGTATGGATTTCTTATATTAATTTACATGCTTAAGTCAAGATCATGTGAGTGTTTTTATTGTTAATGTTAACTGACAATGTTTCTTTTTATGTTTTAGTTACAGAAATAAAATTAATTTAACCCCTCAACACATATTTCTTAGAAAAGAGTATTGACTTTGCAATGCTTGCAACTGCAATACTCAGACATGTGAAATTGGCTCAAGTTGCAATTAGAGCACTCAGCCGGTAAGAAACAGCAGGACCTCTGCTTAATTTCTCCCAGAGAGTCTACAACCTGAAACATTTTTATTTAGAGAATCACTCATAAAACAGTCACACAATATTGGCTGTTTAAGCAGGTGAAATACTTTTAACTCAGCAAGACTTACTTTGGAATAGACATGACTAGAATTCAGCCAACACATCTGATCATGCTAACTTTGTATAAAGCAAGCTATAAATATATTCCATTTACAAATGCTTTAAAACCCCAATCAACCACTTGAAAATGGAATAATTTTGTAGATTCTTGCTTTGTAGATTTACCTTGCAGCAGGCCACCATTTTGCTATCAAAACACCAATGCGTATTTGAGAAGAAATGGCTCATAACATTTTCTTTGCCATGGCCTCATCATCTTCTCCAGAACGTCTAGGATGATATAAGGTCTAAGACAGGAGTAGTCAGTGTGTTGACCTCCAGATGTTGTGGGAGAACACTTCCCACCAGCCACCACCAGAATGGCTGATGGTCATTACATTAGCTGCTAAGAGGTTTTCACACATGACATTTAAAATCTTTGTTGTCTCTGTTTGTAGTGTGAATGTGAAACTTATTCTGTTTTGGTACATTTCACAGTAAAAGGGTCTGTTTTCTATCCGAAGCTGACTTTTATTTGCAGATGCAGATGTGTGATATGAGAAAGGTTTGAAGATACTTTCAGGGTCAAGTGAAGGTACCCAAATATATTCAAGGCAGGCTCAAGATAGTTTGCTACCTGAGTTGGAATAGCAAATGGTACTTCCCCTCCAAAACAAAACAAAACATGGCAAAACAAAGCAAATTTGGGTGCATAGGACCCAAGATTGATCAAATTATTTTGCCACCTAAGGCAGAAAATCCTGCAAGTATCTATTGCCCTCCCTGACAGTAAAAATACAACTTAATTAAATATCTAACAATTTGCTGCCCTTCCATGAAACCCAAAACCAGCTGTTTGGGGCAGCGACCTCCCTGTGCCTAATGGCAGAGCCACATATACCAACCCTCAACTGCTAAAACTCATCTGGCTCCCACTCCAGTCATTACAAAATAGGCTCTTAATTGAGAGCAACATGAGATCTTTACTGAGGCAATGTAGCTCAGCAACAGGTAGTGGGTCACAGCAGCCTTTAGGCTCAGGCTAGATGGCAGGAAAGTCAAGACTATCTGGGCTAGAACCAGCAGTTCAAGTTTATGGAGACTGGGGCAAGGAGTTCAGAACTGTGCTGAAGCAACAGAGTTGTCCTAACGGGTTGGCCCACCTGCCCACCAAGCTTTTAAATACAGGCAAGGCAAGCTTACTTGCAAGACTCTTGTGCCTTGCAAGATTGCTGAGCATGTAGATGCTCACTACATCAGGGAGGATGAATCTGTCCCCAGCAATGGGAGTGTTGCTGGGTCCTGGGTGACCACGCTGTGTCTCCTGTCCTGATTCTGCTTCCTCCACCCCTAGCGGTTGAATGATCCCCTATCCTGGATTCTATTGCTTCCCTCTCTGGGAAGGAAGAGGGGAAATTGGAGTCCTGCTTTCTCATCCAGAGCAGCCGTATCCTGGGAGAAGGGAGTACCTGCCTCCTCCAGCCTTTATTTCCCTGCCTCAGCTCACCACAATGTCATCCCCTTTTCCTCCCACCTCATGTGTCTCAGCCTGCCACTCCACTTGGCAACGTCTCAGGGCTCACGACAAAAAACAAACTTAAGGGATTTGCTATGGTTGAGAAGGATTAGAAGAAGTTTGCCAGTACCTTTCCCCACAGATCTGTATCACAGATGTTTCCTGTAGACACCAAAATTGAGTACTCTCTTACAAAAGACCGAACTTAAATATTGCTCAAGAGCAGTTTCATTAAAAACCAGAAATAGCTTCACCAAAAGCTGTTTATGTTAAGATAATGGAGACAGCATAAAAGAGAGGAGGAAATTGACTGCTCGGGGTCCTAGAACAATTACTGAATGCTGCTGATTTCATAGTATGCAATAATTTTTAGCTCAAATTTGATGGAGGTTTTATTTAAATCATGTTTTATTGGAGGCATCTTGCAATTGTCATGTTTTAAACAGCATTTTATTGATGCTTTTGAATTATATTGATGCTTTTGAATTATGGTGTTGGAGGAGGCTCTTGAGAGTCCCATGGACTGCAAGAAGATCAAACCTCTCCATTCTGAAGGAAATCAGCCCTGAGTGCTCACTGGAAGGACAGATGAAGCTGAGGCTCCAATACTTTGGCCACCTCATGAGAAGAGAAGACTACCTGGAAAAGACTCTGATGTTGGGAAATATGGAGGGCACAAGGAGAAGGGGACGACAGAGGACGAGATGGTTGGACAGTGTTCTCGAAGCTACCAGCATGAGTTTGACCAAACTGCGGGAGGCAGTGGAAGACAGGAGTGCCTGGCGTGCTCTGGTCCATGGGGTCACGAAGAGTTGGACACGACTAAACGACTAAACAACAACAAACAGCATTTTGTTAACTAGCCTGGGATCCTGCTTGGACAAATGGTGGTTTAAAAAGTGGAATGCATGCATGCATGCATGCATGCATGCATACATAAATAAATAAATAAATAAATAAATGGGTCTGTGCCTGTATAATTTCCCCAGAGTTATATGAGTCCAACCTCTTTTGTTGCCCAGTGGGCCTGGGACACTGTCCAAGAGCAAATATGATGGTATGTCTCTGTCTTCCTTTAAATCCCTCCTCACACCGTATCTTTTCAGCAAAACCCTATTTTTACAGTGGCCAAGGCATGTAAGCTTGGAGCTAAGCATTCTTCCCTCATGGCCTGTGATTTTCTGACTTCTTCTCCTCTGTATTATTTGTTGCTCCTGTGTCTCCTTCCCTGCTCTCTCTTCTTCTCCCACTGTCCAGGTTGTCAGCTCCATGGGGCAGGGAACTGTCTCTTTTATTTATAGCTTTTTATAGGCGTATATGTAAATGCGGGTGGCGCTGTGGTCTAAACCACAGAGCCTAGGGCTTGCCAATTGGAAGGTCGGTGGTTCGAATCCCCATGACGGGGTGAGCTCCCATTGTTTGGTCCCGGCTCCTGCCCACCTTGAAAGCATGTCAAAGTGCAAGTAGATAAATAGGTACCACTCTGGTGGGAAGGTAAACAGCATTTCCGTACGCTGCTCCGGTTTCGCCAGAAGTGGCTTAGTCATGCTGGCCACATGACCCGGAAGCTGTCCGTAGACAAATGCCGGCTCCCTCGGCCTATAGAGTGAGATGAGCGCGCAACCCCAGAGTCGTCTGCAACTGGACCTAATGGTCAGGGGTACCTTTACCTTTATGTGTTTGTAGGCCAAGGGCAAAGCCCTGCCCACATCCAGCATGTTAACTGAATATGATTTGAGATGGTTGGACAGTGTTTATGGAAGATACCATGTTAAAATAGGGTTGCCATATGTCTGGAATTTCCTGGACATAGCTGGGATTCAGTTGTCAGAAGCAGTGCCCGTGTGGAAATTGCTGAAATGTCTGAGAAATATGTACAGAATATAAAATCCAGAACAAAAAAGACCAATCTAAAATAACATGGTGAACAGATTGAAGGAGGAAAAGTGCTTTTTATTTTTTTATGCATATGTTTATATATCCCCCAGCTACAGAAAAGTTCATTGGAATGAAATAGAAGAAAGCTTCAAGCAAGTGAAAACGAACCCTCACAAATATTTCTTGCAAATCTTTTAACCTTTGACACCGAGAAGAATTATATTTGTTGAGTCTTGAACATGCAGGCTTAGGGTCACTAAGTCACAGAGTCAGCAACGGGGTGCTATTTTATTACATTTCTGCAGGATATAACAGCATGCCTGCCAGCATAAGGGGGAAGGGTGCAAAAGTGCAAAATCTGAACTTGAAATTCACCCAGTTCTGTTGTGTTTGAACATTTACTCTATTAAGACATTCTAAGTCAGCTTCATAGTAAAAAAAAGTAAGCCAGCACCATCTAGTGTTGAATAGAAATACAAAACTGCAGTGTAATACAGTATTTAGATTTTGAGTTAAGAACTGCTGGGGAAATTTTATATTCTATGTTAGCTTTGTTGTAACTCCATCAGCATCTTAGAATGGATAATAGGCTATGCATATATTTAATACTGAATAAGGCAGAATGAAATGTGCAGAGTGATTAATAGTGTTTGAAAATGAAATGTGTATTGTACAATGATAATTTATTGCCCTTTCTCTTGAATTGTGGGTGGGTGGGAACAATGACTGAAATATGCAATTTTTAAAATGAACCAATAAATGTGTTGCTGTGCTGTGCTTAAGGTCATATCCTGCACTTAAGGAGAAAGGTCCATTTACTCCATACATATACTCACAATCTGTACATGTTCAAAGGGCTGTCACATTCCATGCACGTGCAAAGGTTTCTGTCAAGACATTTCTTTTCCCTAGGGAGAGGCCATGCTCAAAACCATGCACTACATGCCGCCAGTTTTACTGATAAAGTGATGTATATTATAGAGTACATGACTCTTCTATAGTCTTTATACCAAAGTCAGATCTGCTTTGTTCAGTTCCTCCTCTGTTAGAGGCTTGATGATGTGAAGGAATTCCATAAAGTTTAGTATAATTCCTCGATCGAATGGATTGAAGAACTTCCCTTGATGGTCCAGGAGATATGCATACTTCGTTGTTTTGAGACATTCTGCAGTAGTTAAGTTGACTGCCGCCATATAAACCTTTAGAAGTGAAACACATAGAGTTGACTTTCAGCTTTACATATAAACTGTTTGCACTGCTGCTGTTGCAGCAGAGGACACCGTACTGCAACTAAGATTCATTACACTACAAGCTGACCAGCTGAACTTTGTGAAATAATTCATCATTATAATAAATGTCTGACTTGTATGTAACACCTGCAATTAAACTGTGGAGACCAGAGGCAATAGACTCTTGGGTGTTTTGGTGTAATGGAGAAAGGATAGCAGCTGAAGAATTTGAGTTTACCAACACATATAACAGTTGTTAGTTTACTGCCAAGAAGAGTCCTTGACAGAAAGGTTGTGTATACACCAAGAAACAATATAGATTATTTCAATGGTCACTGAACTGAGAAAGCAGAGCAAAGCTATACTTAAATATGGACTAGGCTAAATGTCCCAGCAATAGATACAGGGACAATCTGACAAGTTCTGCACAAGCCAGTTTGGGACACTAGAAAAACAGTAAATCATCTATCAAAAGTAGACAAGTGAGAGTGTCAGGCAGGATCATAATAGCAGCCAAAGCTCTAAATTCAGTTCACAGGAAACTATGGTCTAACTCAGCAGTGGGAAACCTGTGGCTGGTAGTGGATGGCACACACGGCTGCACACTAGAACAGAGAGGGGGAAAAGGGAAGGGGGTGGGGAAGGCGAGGCCAACACAGTGCAAACATGGTGGTAGGACCACCAGATTGACTGCTGGTGTGCTTGCCTGGCCAACCTCACCACTCTGTTGCCTCTCCACCCTGGTATACAGCAGCAACTTGGGCAGAGGGAGGTCACATAAGCAGTGCCGCCATCCCTCTGTGCCGTCTACTACTACTTGTGGCCCTCCAGATGCTGTTGGACTCCCAACTCCCATCAGCTCCAGCCAGCATGGTTAATTGTCAGGAATGGTGGGAGTTGTATTCTAGCAGTATCTGGAGGGCCACAGAATCCCCATTCCTAGTCTAGTCTGTTGGAATCATCTCTACATTCTAGTTCTTATGACTGTGGGTGATGTATTCAAACATAAACAAAATGTGTTTGTCCTTTTCCTGTTAGTATAGTAGCAGCCCAAGACCAGTTGCTTATCATACTGGGCAGCAGGATACAAATCTAGAAGGTCTTGGTTTTATCTCTGCTAACTCTACCATCAGTTTTGTGACTGGCTGTTTGGAGAAAGGCCAGCAGTGGTTAGTGCCTATTTGGACTGGTAGGAAGACCAGCAGCAGGTGGTGCCAGAGCCAATGACAGTAGAACCATCTAATTCTAGTTTTGTCCCCATCCTCCTCCCTCCGCAGTTCTACAAGAGCAGACTCTTTTCCAGGGACAGTTCCAGATTTAAAGAAGGCATCCTGGTTTCTGACTTGATCTCAGAATGTCCCGCCTTTCCTTAGGATGTCCCTATTTTCATCAGAGAAATGTTGGAGGGGATGGAGTTATGTGACCCCCTGAGCCAAGGAGATAAGTAACTATACAATCTTTAGAATACATCTCAAGGCAACCCTGTGTAGGGAATGTTGGAAGATGCCCAGAATGTCTGGGGAAGCCCAGTCAGATGGACAGGGTATAAATAAAAATTATTGTTGTTATGGTGATGGTGATAAAATAGGACATCCCTATTTTCATCAGAAAAATGTTGGAGGTATACAAGAGCAGCACTGAAACTAAGGAGGAGGCAACTGTCAGGCAGTGCCACAAACCTGGGCTGGGTGGAAGTAAGAAAAGCAGGCTGGTCAAGGGCAGACTGAGCTTGGTAGGGCAGTGCCCCATTCACCCTAATGGACCACTGGGAAAGGCCCTAGCTCAGTGGCAGAAGAAGTCCTTTGCATGTGGAAGTCCAAAATTCAAGATCCAGCCAAGTGGATCACAACTAGTGGAGATGCTGGGAGTCACTGGTCTGACTTGTATATGGCAGCTTTCCATGTTCAAGGAAGCAAGGACCATAAGGAACAAATAGTAGCGTAAGTGAACTACCAAATATTCTGCTGCCCGTAATCTTAGTTAATGATTCTTCTTATGAGAGTTCATCCCACGATATCAGACTATCCTGTCATTGGGTAGTAGAAACTCCCAAACAGAAATAATACAAGCATACAATTTAATCATTTCTGTTGCCAGCTGTATTATTTATGCAGGTGGTAAATCAAAACATAAATTATTCTTCAGTACATGTTACAAAGTTAATATATGCTTATATGCAGATACCAGAACAGTAAAAGACCATATATCCAAAGGGAGTGGATAAAACTTACTCCCTTGCAAATTAAATGTATTTCCCACCAAGCATGCTATTGTTTTATTTTCAGTATGATCCCACTTGAAATCAGCCAGTCGAAAATAGTGCAGTTACTTAGCATCCTATTTGAGCAAACTTTCTCTTTCTCTCTGGCTTTCAATAAAGAGACACTAGAGGGCATTAACAGTTCTATCTAAAGTGAGCTGCTGTTCCCACTCTACAGTACTATATATAACACACATTAACCTCATCTGGTTTTTTGTAACTTATTGCTCTCCCTCTTTTAGGCGACAATCTTTCTAACATCAGCATCCTGTGTGAATGGCTGAGGGAGAGAAGATTGCCCTTTATGTAACAAAGCTGGTGAGCTTTAATATGCAACTCCAGCATCTAAATACTATGAAATACTAAAATGATTGCCTCAGGCAGAATGCAGAAACCCGAAAGCAGGAGATTGGGAGCACTTGGGCCTCCAGATGTCCCTGGGCTACAACTCTCATCATTCCTGACTACTGACCATGCTGTCTGTGACATGTTTCAGGTTCACACAGTCTTTTCCCTTTGACTTGTCAATATGCAGTCTGGGATAAGAACGAGTGCTGTCTTACCACTCAGAGAGTCAGTGCCTTTGCTTCATTTTGACTATGTGGGAAAATCCTACCCTTGCCATCTCTGAGGGCAGCAGTGGCTACCCAGCGGCTCATAGCTGGCCCCCGAAGACCCCTCCCCCCAATTTGTCATTAAAAAGCAAACATTTCGGCTTCTGTGAGTCCTCTACTTTGAAGTTGTGATGCCAAAAGGTGACCCCTTAAAAAGTTGCCATTTTTTATTTTAATTTTTAAATCCTTTTAATAAAAACAATTGACTGACCACATAGCTACCTGTGGTGCCAAAAGCATTTTTGTGACCTCCCCAAAGCCTGCTAATAAAAAATATGCATTCAAGATGATACATACACACAGTGAAGTCATCATTGCTGATGTTGTGGCAATGACGGACAGAAAGAGAAATCCGATCCCGATGAAAATACTACGTCCCATTACATTAAACCAATTCCAGCATAGGTATATTCCAACAACAGAGTTCAGACACATAGTAGTGAGGAATCCTACAAAATAGGGCCTAGAATGAAGCAAAACAGAAACAAAGCAATGCTTCTACTACGTAAAAAGCTAACAAAGCCTTGGCAAAGTTCAGCCAGTATCTAGAACAACCTCTCTCATATGCAGCTGATGTGGTGATTTAATTCATAAGACCATAGGATGAAGCCAATGGCCCATCTAAACCAGCATCCTATTCTCACAGTGGGCAACCAGATGTCCGTGGGCAGCCTGGAAGCAGAAGCTAACCAAAACTGCACTCTCTTTACAGTACTCTTTACTGGAGGTACTGATTACTCTGTGAGTTTAGTCCTTGGCTCCTGCTGTGTCACCACTTTTTAAAAATGAATTCGGATCACATTAAAAACAAAATCTGTCAGAAAAGAACCTCAAATGGTAGCAGAGTGTGTTCAAGGTCACCTTTCATAAAAAGGTAAAGGTAAAGGTAAAGCGGTGCTCATCTCGCTTTACTGGCCGAGGGAGCCGGCGTACAGCTTCTGGGTCATGTGGCCAGCATGACTAAGCCGCTTCTGGCGAACCAGAGCAGCGCACAGAAACACCATTTACCTTCCCGCCGGAGTGGTACCTATTTATCTACTTGCACTTTGACGTGCTTTCGAACTGCTAGGTGGGCAGGAGCAGGGACCGAGCAACGGGAGCTCACCCCGCCGCGGGGATTCAAACTGCCGACCTTTCTGATTGGCAAGTCCTAGGCTCTGTGGTTTAACCCACAGCGCCACCCGCGTCCCTCACCTTTCATAAATATGCCCTTAAAAGATGATGTGGGGAAATAACTGTGGTAGTGCCTTCTATGAGCACCTTATCTCTGAGGAAATGTCTCCTGTGTGACTTGGATGCGTATATGATTAAAAATGAACAGCAAAGCAAGCAGTTGATAATATAGGCCATCAACTGGCCTTCAGTGGGTTTTACATGAGCTTAATTGTCAGGTCTTCTGCACTAAATACCTGGTCTTGGATTTCTAAGTATGGCATCGACCATTTTCTCCTTTACAGAAAATCAATTCCCCCATTCATGGGGTGGAGGAAGGAGCCACGACCATTTCCTCAGTTTAAATCTGTTTTGTGTACCACATTTTTGGGCTTTGCCAAATAAATAAGTTTATGACTTATTTATCAATTAATTAAATGTATATCTCACGCCATGCTCCAAAGGGCAGCACACATTTCAATACTAAAATAACACAATTAAAAAAATCTAAAAAACAGTTAAGAACAACTTTCTAAAAACCAGTTTAAAACTCCTGAAAGCAATAACCTACCCTTAAACTAATACAGTAATTTCAGTGGTATGAGGGACAGAACTTTCAACCATCAAAATGTATCAATAAGTATTTTTTTTTCTTAAAAAGTTTATAAGGAGGGAGGCTGATGCAGCTCACTAGAAAGGGAATTTCACAAATGGGGAGCCACTACTGAGGAGGCCCTGACACAAGTCACCACCAGCTGGGCATACCCCAAGTGGGGTGACACTAACAGGGTCCACCTGCTGATTGTAGGGCCACAGATGGCTGATAGATACAGTGGTGATCCAAAGACTTATTGTGTCACATGTTAATGTTTCTGATGAGAGATGCTCCAAATGTGGAACATCTGACGGAGTTGTGAAAAGGGGGGGGGACGCTTAGTTACTAACGACTTATAAAGTAGACGAGCAAAAATATCTTGAACCATCTTTCCCAAACCTGTTGCCCTCCAGCTGTTGTGGGTCACAACTCCCATCACCTCGCTGGCAATGCTGGCTGGAACTGATGACACATCTGAAAGCTAATGGGTTGCGGAAGGCTATCTTAAATGCTACAGGAAAAATCTCTTTTGCACATCTGTACCTGTTCCTGTATCCCACGCTGTTGTAGATAAAAGGACAATAATGATCAAAGCCAGACACACAACGATTGATGATACGACAATGTTTAGCTCGAAGAGGTTTCACAAGGTGGCACACATGACATAGTCTAGGCAACAGGATTTTGCCCTCTTCCCAATAATTAAGATAATCCACCTTAGAAAGAAGAAGATATCCAGGATGGAATCTAAAATGCAATGGCAGAATCTTAAGAACCAACTAACCTAATGCTTTTGTATATGTGCTTTGGACAATAGCATCATTTCAGACAACCAGGTGATTCAACTGCTGTTCATGCTTTATGTTCTAATCGAAGGTGGACTTGCATGAGTTTACCCATCTCCAGGGCAAATGCATCAGCAAAAAGTGCAATTTCTCCCCTCCAAGGCAGGAAGCATGTAAAACAGTGTTCTCAAAGGGTGTGGCACATCATACTGGTGTGACAGGCGAGGATGGCAAGTGTGGCAGAAAGATTCAATCCATATAATACTTTGGGAACGGTTCATATTTGTATGTAGCTGCATTGTTTTATACTATTGGGATGTCCCATGATCATATTATAAAACATGACTTCTTAGTGGAAAACAAAATTAGTCACCAAAACAGCACAATTCTATACTTGTCTACTCAGAAGTTAAGTCAATGGCACTTTCTCCCAGATACGTGTGCAGAAGTGCTGAAGCCTTTCTTTGCTAGTTGCCTGCATTAATTGAATTTTCTTATCTCCAACATTTAGGCATGTATAAAAAATGATGACAAAAGAAGGATGCTTTCAATTCAGCAACAGCATTTGTTTAATTCCAGAGGTGATTATTGCCAAAGAGAATTATTACTAATGTGTGAGAGATGGTTGCATATGCAAAGGTGTACGAGAGAAATACCTGTCTGATGGCCTGGTAATATTCATCAGTGTGTTGAGGAAGCAAACCTGGGTTCATCATAGAAGCTTTTAAGAAGAGGAACCACATCAGAGCATTCCCAAGGAGGAAGGTAGCATGGGCGTTCCACAGGGTATTAAAAGATAACGGCATAATCTGTGCAATGAAAATAGACAAATGTCTTAACACTTTGATACACAAAACTAATCTGATACACTGGCACACAAACTGAAACATCATACAAATCATTGTACAAAAGCACCAGTCATATACTTGACCTCTGGCTGCCTACGTATGTATACTGTTTACATGAAATCTCTCTTTCCCCAACCTCTCTGCTATCTATCCCACTCTTCTAGTGTCCATGTACTACTCAAGGTGGCTTTCAACAGTTAGGGACTGACAAATCCATAACTGGGGATACAGAAACGAGAATTGGATGTAACCGGAGGAGCAGTTCTTGAGAGATTTCTCAACATGAGAGGTGAAAGAGACACAGAATATTATAGGCAAGCAGTATGAGGAAGCAGAAGGAGCTAACAGTAGGCAAGCTTATTGAGAAGAGATAACACAAGGAGATGTGTAAGAAGGGAAACCAACTTGGCGTGACCAAGTTTCAGGTTTCTGTGGGCCACAGGCAAGAAACCTGCTGTGGGTTTTCCTGTGTCACCAGGCTTCTGAGAAATAAGCAGTGTGAGGGTTTGAGGGCATGAGGTAACTTGCACCTGATTCATATTGGCTGTCTGTTAGCTTCTGGGGGAAACTAATAAATTGTTGTTGTTGTTGTTAAATGATGGAGCTTTGTGTCTAAATATATGCAGATGGCCTAACAAAGATGGAGGTGCTTGGAGTGGTGCTTTGCAATGGGCCTTTTGCTAGGTCAGAGAATCCAGCAGCTGCTCAACTATGCCAACTCCTGACATTGAGCCTGTAGATAGGAGATACAGACACCCTCAAAATGAGGGCTTAGTCTACACATCAGTTTTCCAAATCACAAAGTGACAATTTATATGTTACGGAATTGCATATTTTCCTGCATTGCAGGGGGTTGGACTACATGATCCCCAGAGTCTCTTCCGACTCTACGGTTCTATGATTCTATGGGTGAGCTGTTTACATGTAGATTTTCCATTAAAGTCTTTAGGAAAGAACCATACGGGTTGGGCAAATTATATATTTCCTTGCCAGGACAGTATTGTCCACTGATAAGTAATCCATCTGTTCCACGTTATTCCTTCTACAGATATTGCCACAGCAACATGAGGTCCAGACACAAGGAACTGGCTCCCATGTTTCTACATGAATCGTTGCTTAGGCATCATTACAAACTGAGTGTAAAAGCATCTTGGGATTTCAAATAATGTTAATCAGGCAATTGCTTAGTTGAGAAGAGAAGTGGAGATCTTTAAACAGTAAGGACCAGAAGTATGGCCATGCCAGAAAGTCAGTTTAATTATACATAGCCACAATAATGAGCTATGGAGATGCATAACGTGAATGACAGTGAAGGGAAAGGCATCTTGCAGAGACGTTTTGAATCATTAGGCAGAGAAACCACTGTTGGAGGAGAAGCAAACAAAGGGGAGGTTACTGTTGAATTCCTGCTTTTCTTTTTTTCCTTGCCTTGGATAGAAAATGTTTTAAAACTTCACTTCTCATGAAAATATGATTATTTCATTTTGTAAATGTAGGTATCAAAGCCTAGAGGTTGTAAAAGCCGCTCTGAAAATTGATCCTGTGACAACTGTAGTCATCTATTCACTTAAATGCAAAGATATTCCCCTTTCTCATTTCATGAAATATAATAAAGTGAAAGATGCTAATAAATTACAGCTAAGTACTGTTCTAGAATATATTTCTGATCTTTGTTTTCAATTTAGCTTGGCAATTTTGCTCTGCACAGATAAAATACTACCATTTGTTCCATAATACGCCCACCAGCTGACTGAAGAATTATGCTCAGATTAAGGAATTAAAGATGCAATCCTGATCCAATGATCCAATGAAGTCAATGACAGAAGTGCCTTTGACTTAAACTGAGCCAAGGATTGCACACTAAAGCTTTGGGAAAAGTTCCAGCCAGCTCCCTCTCATAAAAAGAGCAACAGGGAATATAAACAGAATAATGTATTATATTTGTACTGTATTGTATAGATTAAAGTCCAGAAAACGCAGAACCTTCTACCTTCTCAGGTCAGTGAGATACAGATATCCATATGATATGGCATGTCTATCATTTATTTAAATAAAAGCATATTAATGGAATGCAACAGTTTGATATCACACTAGATAACAAGTACCATAAACTTTCTAATATTGGCTGCATTTCATGGAGTCAGTTGAGATAAACTCTTTTCAGAATTTCTTTTTGTCTGTTCCTTTCTTCTCTGTAAACCAAGGGGAATTGCCTAGAATCTGGGATCTTGGCCAAGTAATAATAGACATATATTGGCTTGAAATAACCATTTGTACATTATTATTCAGCATTGATGTGATGCACACCATGAATCAACTGCATCATTATCATACTGTTAAGAGCAGTTGCTTGGATGTAATTCCACAGAAATTTGTTCTTAATAACAGTTTCAGGATCAGAGTGTACTGGTATATCAATTCTTACCTTTATATTCCAGAAATACTGGTAGCCCTGGATTATATCTGTACCAATTTACCTTCTTCCAACTCCATATTACAATGATATTTTATATAAACTGGGTTGGCAAGGTGTCCTATTTTACAGAGGCTAGTCCTCTGTTTGTGGTGCTGCCAAATCCAAGTTCAATTTAAAGAAAGAAACATAAAAAGGAGAGCCAGGGGAGGGGGCTTGTAGTTATCCACCAGCAGTTAGAAGCTGGGCAGCAGACTGATTAAGGTCGCCTGATCACAATATTCACAATATTCCCATTTATAGTGAGATGCATTTCTATTTAACTTACAGCAATTATTTCTAAATTTGCATCTATACATAAAAACTGTCATTTGCATAAGATGTGCGTATCTGTGCCCTCTTTCATCTTGATGTATTATGTGTGTGATGCATTTCCTCTTTTTTGGCTATGTGTAAGTGGCCATCCTAATGCAATTCTTAGCATGCTACTACTAATATATTTCTCCAGTCTGAAAGCAGGAGGTCAACGGCATTACCAAAATAGTTTGCTCCATCATGAGATATAAGAATAAGCCTTTGCAGGATTGAATTCTAATTCTGATTCAACAAATTATACAACTATATCTTTATCTATATCCATAGCTATATAATGATTAGAGTCTTTATTTTACTACCTTTCTTGTAGGGAAAATGCAGTCCCTTAAATAGAGAGCATTGGTGTATGTGGGGCTAATTGCCATATGAGACCAAGGCTTTCATGGAAAGCAACTCTTTCCCTTTTCACTATTATTCTATACAACGGGCACAAGGAAGAGCCGTATTTTGAACAAGACCATGATTGCCTTACCCAAAACAGGTAAGTTGGGTAACCCCACAGAAATGTGCAACTGTAAAAGAAAAGGACGGCCACCTTTGATTCACCAGGAGAGCTAAACTTCCATGATCTGAAAATAAAACACAATGACAAATATGATAATGGTCACAGTATCTCAATCACACAGCAATTGTGTTGTGTCCAATGCTGCTGTTACACAAGCAGAAAGCTCTAGTATAAATAAAGCCATGAAGGGGCCTGGAACCTTAACACCCATCACTGAAAACCTTAGTAAGACATCCTTATGGATCCTGAGACTGCAGCACAAACTTTCATGCATATCGTCAATGCCTTAAGAACTAGAAACTTTTTTTTTTAAATGAAAAATGGCACTAATGAAGTATTTCCTCCTGATGAAATAACAGTGAGGTATGGTAAGGTGGGGAGGTTTAAACTCTTCTGTCATGACTCAGAGACCATGCACTGTGCAATGGACTCAGAGAAGGATAACCTTCAGTGAGGGAAGAGCTGCCAGGCCCATCTTCACTTGAGAACACAGCCTTGCCACCTTACTTTGAGTCAGAGGAGGAGTCTTCCAGGGTACTTTCGTCTCCTCAGCCCTACAGGAAACTGATTGCAGTATAAGGCAAGGCCCTCTAAAAGCCAGCTTCTCTGTGGAGCTTACTGCACCACAGTTCAGTCAATGTATAAAAGTGTCAGGAGCTGGCAGGACAACAGGGAGGAGGAAAAAGATCTCAGCAAGTGACTGGGACACACGGGGTCAAGCAGGGGATGGGGAAGGAAGTACTCACAGCAGCATTTGGCTCCTGAGCCTGAGGCTCCCACCCATGTGTTTTCATAGACTCCATGACAGCAAGGAATGAGCAGCATTGCAATATTGTGAGGTTTTCAAAAAAACACTATTTGAAAATGTAGCAATTGGGTGGACTGTATTGCACAGTCCACTAGGAAGGGCAACCCCCAAATGGCAAGGAGCTGCACAGGTGCATGGATAACACTTCTGTATTTCTACACTATGCCATGTGTGATAAGAAAACATGTGGCTATTTTGACACATATCTATTCAATAACACATGCCCGGAAGCTATTGATCAACTATGGTGTCCCAATGGGTGTACACACAGCTAAATTGGCATGTGTATGCTAATTGCACATAGATAGGTACATGTGATGTTCATGATATGTTAACCTGAAGGTTAAACCCATTAGGAAATTGTATGTAAAGACTGCCTTAGGGTGAATATAAAAGACTGCTTTTGGGGCTGACATTTTTATGTGATGAATGGTTATATGAAAAGGTTTCTCACATGCTTTTCCTTCTTAATTTCCATGTCCAAATATATACAAATTTTGACCACCATTAGTAGACAGCCATGATCAGTGCTGAACACTGATCCTTTCCCTCACCCAATTTAGGGAGGGATTAAGTCTTGTGTCTGAAGTCGTTTTGGAGAATCTGAAAGTTTCTGTGGCTCAGACTAATGTTAGGAGACTGTTAGATCTTCTCCTGAACATGGAGAAAGGTAAGGACTATCTCTGACCTCCTACTGGACAATCTCCCCAGATTAAAAGATGTTCTTACCACTGGTGAGCTCACATTTGCAGTTGGGACCCTCAACCATGCTGCCTTTTAAATAAGTTTGCAAAGTCAACAGAAGAGGTGCTAATGATACCTTCCAGCATTGAGCTCAATGGGCTAGTCATGGTTCAAACTCCATTCAGACATATAAATGAATGATGACTCCTTATATTTCCATTTAACAGTCCTTAATACAATCATGTATAGTTAATACTTCTTACTTTGTACAGCCAGGTGATTTATGTGCACAGAAAACCATTCCCCCCCTTATATTGTCATCTGGACACAATATATAGATTTAGGTTCCTTTCGTCTTTCCCTTTAATCTTTTAATCTCTCCTCATAATCTCTTAATATTTGCCAGTGATTAATCTCCCTGTTATAGCACACTCCTTTCTCCCAGCCCTTGAGAAGACAGCTCAGCTCTGTTACTAATATATGGCTTAGTTTATGGTTGTACAGCCATTATAATGAAATATAATCACTATGTTTTTCCTTTGAAAATGGAGGGATTTTCTTCCACTTTGCCTATTCATATTCTCAGCACAGTCACTCAGCCTCTTCTTAGACCTTACCAAAAAAAAAATCAACATAAGCTTTATTTCCTGTCAAACACACCCCTGCCCCCACCTCCAAATCCTGACAGCTGTAATGCTTTCAGACTATTTGGCTGAAAGTGCCTATTCCTAGGCACTTTTTAATAGCCCCCAACCAGTTGATTGTTTTTGTGTGCAAAGAACAATGATTCCAAGTATAAAGGGGATTCTAAGCAGAAGGACTGTTTTTCTACTATTGTCATGAAGCGCTGTGGCTTGAGCTACCTGTTTTAAAGCTGACCTTCTATGTATTTCACAGCAGTCTTTGCTAAACGCAAGAACAGAAAGGTCCTCTATTTCTGTGGTATTTCTGTGGGATGGGAGAGGATTGTGATGATGAAAAACGTGAAAACCACCACAAATTTACTCACTTTAAAGTCAATCCTTGGTTTTTGTGTGTGAAGTATTATGATGGTGGGCTTCCACTGGCCATCATGAGTACAGTGGTCCCTCGGGTTAAGAACTTAATTCGTTCTTAACCTTAGTTACAGAAAGGTAGCCGTGTTGGTCTGCCATAGTCAAAACAAAATTTTTTTCCCCTTCCAGTAGCACCTTAAAGACCAACTAAGTTAGTTCTTGGTATGAGCTTTCGTGTGCAAACTTCTGAAACTTCTGTTTCAGTGTATCTGAAGAAGTGTGCATGCACACGAAAGCTCATACCAAGAACTAACTTAGTTGGTCTTTAAGGTGCTACTGGAAGGAAAAATTTTTTTCGTTCTTAACCTGAAACTGTTCTTAATCTGAGGTACCACTTTAGCTAATGGGGCCTCCTGCTGTTGCCACGCAATTTCTGTTCTCATCCTGAGGCAAAGTTCTTAACCTGAAGTACTATTTCTGGGTTAGCGGAGTCTGTAACCTGAAGCGTCAGTACCACTGTATTTAGAGATGAGAAAGGGGAATATATGGCCCCTTCGTGCCCAGAAGAGTATAATCTAGTTTACACAGGCTTTTTTAGTTTATAAGAAGAGGCTCAGAGCTTTTGTTCAGTTGAGGAGCTGGAGGACACTGCAGGGACTCTTTGATATGCTCCTGAGCATCTTTTTAGTCAGAGGGAAGCAGGGGTAGCTCTGTTGAGCTGGGTCACTGCTGGAGGGGGTTTGCTTTTACCCTTCAAAGAATTAAGGCCCCACCACCCTCTGCCATCTGGAGATCCCCTGTTCCCTTAAAAGCCTCCACCCTTTCTACCTTGTTGCCCCATAGGTTGGAATGACACCCCCAGACACCTGTGAATGCTACCTCTCTCACCTCCATAAAGTCCACTTTTCCTGTGGAATCTTTGACACAATCCCTTCCTTCCCACACCCTAATGTAACTCAGCTTGTAAGTAAGCCTAAGCACTTACAACTGAAACAACCAGAGTGTTATGATTCCATAGTCCAGCAGTGACCAGGACACCATCAGAGCCAATGTGTCAATGGCTTAGGAACCAGTCTGGGTACCTGGCTCTCAGCCTTATGCCGATAATCAGGGGAGCCCTGAACCTGAGGCTGGTAAGCAGGAACCCACTGAACCTGATGGCATGGCACCAGGCTCTGTAAAAAATCCCATATACTAACCGGAAAGGGAGTTCACCATGAGGGAGGCCATAAAATGCAGGAAGTGCCCATCTTATGGCCAGATTCTGAAAATGTTTCTCACACAGATATGCATGATGCATGTACTTAAAACTGGGTCTAGGCTAGCGAATGAATGAATACCACTGAATTTGGTACAGCTTGGTTTTAAATAAACGTGTTTAGGTTTAGTAATGTTCCTTTCCCCCTGCTGTTCTAGGCACTGATGACTATGAGCCCCAACAAATGCTGACCACCCAAGTGTCCCTATTTTCCAGGGACTTCCCTGATTTAGAGAAGCCGTCCCGGTTTCTGATTTGATCCCAGAATGTCCCGCTTTTCCTTAGGATGTCCTATTTTCATTGGAGAAATGTTGGAGGGTATGCAAATGCCAACCCAGGCTTGAATGCCATCTTGGCAGGAAGCACATGTGGTTTTGAGTCCTGAGTTCTGTGCAGCTATTTGATCACAGAACAGTGCAATGGCTATAAGGGAACCCAAGAAAAATGGAAAAGATAACACAGGAGTGAGTGTGTGAGCGCACGGACAACTGCTTGTTGCTGACAAAGATCAAAACCAGAATATTTTTGGACACGAATCAAGGGAAAATAAAGTTTGTTTGTAAAAGAGGATAACTAAAGGAAGCATGCAAGAGAAAGGGTCAAGAGGAAGTTAAAAGAAAGGTGACTTGTGTCTAGGGTTTCTGAGAACCTTAAATTAGCACATTAAGGCTTAATATTAATGCAAAGAGCCATCTGCTTTATGAAACACATCCTATTGGGCTACATGTTTACAAGCAGTTGAGAAATTCTAGCCAAGCCTGCTAGGCTCCAGCTTCCCTCCTTCCCTCCTTCCCCCTCCCCAGTTCCTGCTTTGCTTTATTTCCAGCTCTCTAGCATCTGGCTTGCTCCATCCTGATTCTCTTTGTGCTCCTGCAGTTCTGCCTCACCCAACCTGGTGCTCTCCAGATGTTTGGGACTACAATTCCCATCAGCCTCTGCTAAGCGCAGCACCCAACACACCTGGAGGGCCCCAGGATGGGGAAGGCTACTCCAAATTGTCACTTATTGTCCTAAAGAACTGGGTTCTCTTATAAGGGGTCAGGCCTCAGTAGCAGGGTATTCCCAGTTGTTGTCCAACCACAGGCAAGGTCAACAAGGGAGCAAGACCTGGATAAGCCCCTGGTGATCTGCTTGCTCCTCATTTATACATGCAGATGTATAAAGGCACTTATATATGACACCTGGCCCTATAATAATTATTTGGACTCTGGGTGAACCTGGGTGAACCCTGGCTCAAATGAAGCTATGCAGTATGATATCCAAAATTGTTCAAACCAATGAGGGCAAACAAAGGTATTGTTAGTGGGTAGCACAGGGTCTTCTGATCTGCTGCCCCTTCTCTTTCCCCGTTTTAAATTTGCTTTTACGTGGCTGGGTAGGCAGCGAAGTGCAGTGCTAATGAGAGCCATATTTATTTTCCTAGCGGCATGCTATATATCAATGCAAATGTGTGTTGTGGGGCTCTGCCCAGAATCCTTTAAGTACCTAGCAGTCACCCTGACAGCAAGTCATTTCATTCCTGACAACTACCTTACTTTCATTGCATTGTAATAGCCAGTGTTTTTTTTCCTGGGTGATGACAACAACTCCAAATACGAAGATAGTCGTCTTCTTTTTTTAATCTGGACTTCTGGCTGCCTGAACTGCTCAGAATCCCAAAGCTGAAATGTTTTGCAAATGTTATGCCACCCTTGGTGTTTTTAGGTACTCAAGATTAAAATAGACTGTGATATACATTTGCTCTGAAAATGTCATTATGCAACCAAATGATATAAAGGTTGTAACGAAAGAAAAACAGCAATGTTTAAGTCCAAATGAGACACATAGCTACTCTGTTTGCAGGGCTCTGTTACAACTTCCATTGGGAATTCTGAATTAGAAAGCTATTTGATTTCCAGACACTTGATTTGTATAATGAATCCATGAACATGCATGGGTACATGAATCAAAACAAACCATCTGATTGTAAATTTTCATTACCATTCTCTCCCCACCCTCCATTTAATTCTCACCTATCATAATACGAAACACCTGAAACTTTAGGAACATAACTGATTAAATTTGCTTTGTATTTTGGGTCAGTATCTTACCTCCTCCAGACTCGCTGGGACATTTCCATGTGTGGTTTCCTGAGAGACACAGGCAGTTTGTAGCTCCATTAGCAGATCCACTGGAATGACAAGCTGCTGTGGCGTTAGAGCAGGATTAGTGGCTGCCGCTGCTACTTCCTCTGCTGTCGTTGATGCTTCAGCTCCTGGGTGCAATCCAAAGGTTGCATTCCCATGTTAATTCTTACCTTGCTTCAGTTCCACAGAACCAATTGCTTGTATATCCTCCATTGTGTGTATATGGAAAATAAGAGATTGTGATCCTGCGGGCCTGTGGGCTGACATATGTGAGTTTTTAGTAATGTACAGCACTTAGTATACTTCCAGGCACAATTTTTTTTGTTTCTGTTATCTTATTAAAGCTTTCAGCAGATACTTGACAACTTTTGCATGAACAGAAAAAATAAACAGTTTTCTGTATCCACCTCTTCCTGCACCCACATCCCTCTGTTCTACTAATTTCCTCTTCCTCATCAAATCAACCTTTCAATAAGATGGATTATAAAAACACAAGTATACACACATTCTAAAATATTTTGTACACACACAAGTCACTATCCCATACCTCTCTGGATTTATCCTCATGGTCAGATATTGAATGATGAAGAAGAGAGATTCATGGATGTTAACACAAAGAAGAATCCTACCTCCTTCTGCATTTCACTTGGTGCAGCTACCTATATACATTGACATTGCCAGCGCCTGACCCTCAGTAAACTCCTGTGCTTTAAATAGCTGCAGAACTCAAAGATGGATGGCAGGTGCAATTTTTTCCAGGGCACTGCAGTGTGGCAGAGACCAGGGAAAGGGAGCTCTCTCTCTCTCTCGCCTTTCCTTGCTATTCACATCTGTGTATTGTGAGTATGAATCTGGGAAAAGGGTACATTTTGGATTTCCCAAGACTGGAGAGCCTACCAACCCAAATTTGTGCAATATTTTTAGACGGATTTTCCAACAAAACCTATATAGGGTGAGGTTTCGGTAAAACAGAATCTATAAGGGCTAGAAAGCATGCATCCAGGCAATTTTTCACTTGCCCCATGCTTTCTAGGCAAGGGTCTGAGTGGTTTTGCCTTCGTCCCACAACTTTCCCATGGAAAACCCGCTCTTTTGTGCTAAATTGGAACAAACAGCAATCCGTGAAAAACCCAATTGCCATGGGTGCTAAACCATGGGTTTTCCTGGGGGAAAGCAGTGGGGTGAATGGAAGTATTGACGAGCCCTAAAAAGAGTTCAGTTTTTCTAAAACAACTTCTTAAATGTAAAACATCTGGTAATATTTCTCTCATAGGCAGAGAAAGTAGATTGCTACTATGTATATCAGCTAAACCACACACTAGTACCAAATATGTATTTGTTCATATACATGTGGTCTGCACAAGCAAAACTAGTCTACCAATGATGTATTGTGGTCTGTCATTTTTTTTTGACAACCCTTTGTTTTTGCAGTTTTAGGCAGGGAAGTTATTAGGGGGCATTGCGGGGGGGTGGGGGCTGAGATTTTGGTTCTTTTGCAGGGGGTCTTACATCTCCCACCCACCCCCACTGGTGGAGCAGAGGGCAGGGAGGACCAAACAGTAGGTGGAGCAAGAGGCAATGACAGTCAGAGCCATCTAACTCTATCTTTGTCCTCGGCCTCCTCTCTGTTGAGTTCTACAAGAGCAACATGCCAAACTGTGGTTTAGGACCATGATGATATGCACAAACCTGGGATGTCTGTTCTGTCAGCAGGAGCAGTGTACTCAGTCTTTTAAGCACTGCACATGCCTATTGGATAACGCTGCTTGGAGATAACAGTTTCAATAAGTAATAAAACAAATTAGTCTAATTGTGATGTGGAATTATGAGGCAAATAGGGGGTTGCCAAATTTGTGTTCATCTAAAAATATTAAAGCAGGGATGGAGGGCATCTGCAGGGGGAGAACAGGTAGTTGGGAGGTAAACTTTTCCCCACCTAATGATTTCTCATATAATGTCTTCTTTCAAACAGGTCTCCCTACCACCCTAGTGATAGCAATTTCACACCTTCGAAGCTGCATTTTGTGATTGGTATAATTCACATGCCTGTCTGAGATGACTGTGGGAACGGAAGACAGCCTTTTCTCTTTCGTTGTCTGTACTTTTGCTTTTACTTTGTTTTGTTTGTTCTCTGAGAGCTGGAGAGAACAGATGCCATTATGCCTTTGTCTGTACATAGTGTGTAAATAAATAGTAGATTAGACTATGACGTTTCATGCTTCTTGCTGTGTTAAGCTAGAAGATTAGTGTGCATAGATCATCTGATTTATGTCGCTGAGCACACTGGAGAATGGGGGAGATGCCTTTTCCAGGGTTGCGCATACCGGAGGACGCTTGGAGTTCCGGGGATTTGCAGGCACCCCTGGGAATTTTCCAACACCCAGTGGGTTGCAAAATTGGAAATTAGCCCCCTGATTAAAGAAACAAGACCTTGGGTTGTGGTGAGTGTGGCATATGGAAAAGGTTACCATTAACTGGCGAATATTTGCTTGGATACAAGTGTTTCCCAAAATATTGTACCAGTGATATATTAAGATGATCTGGAACACTGGTATAATCAAAATGAAAGAGAAAAAAATATAAATGAAAAACCCTGGATGTTTTCAAAAACAGATGCATCATCCATTTGTTTGGTTAAAAACCCACATTGTGGACAAAAGAGGCTTCTCATATTTGATGAGCATCTTGTTACAGCATTGGGCCTCTGTGGAGTTACTAAAAATAGAAGATAGAAGAAAAAAGGAAAAGAAGAGGGCAGAAGGGTGGAACACTGAGTATAGCTGTTCTGTGTCAACTAGAAAAGGAGTTGGATAAAAAATTAGGTCAGGGATAGTCAATGTGATGCTTACTATATATTGATGGTCTATACTCCCAACTCCCAAGAGACTGCAATCTACTCCCAGTATATATAAAAAATGGAAGTGATCTTCTACCCATTGTCATTGGAAGGAGGATGAGTGTGTGTGGGGTGGGTTGCCCAGAGTTGTTGAGCTTTTTTGGGGAGGGGTCAGCGTTCTTAAACTTCTTTTAGGGGGGTATGCAGAAAATCGATTACCAGCCATACCTGCGCTGCTGCACCAGCAGCGGAGGGACTGAGCGCCAGGGGCCACGACATTCCTTGCCCACTTTATTTAATCCCGCAATCAACCAGGATCACCCCAGGGATCTACCTGTTGATCGCGGTCGACCGGTTGAACATGTCTGGACTATAGCATCCATTATTTCGGAGCATTGCCCATACTGGCTGGGGCTGATGGGAGTTGGAGTCCAAGAACATGTTCCAATGTTCCAACTCAGGACTGAACCCTGGTATCCCAAACAGGCTCTGAGGTAAGTTCTACTGAGCTGGGTTCAAAATAAACCATGGTAAAGGGACCCTTGGTTGGATAAACTCATTGGACAACCTCACACAGATACAGCACCTTCCTGCTACTTTTTCTCCAGAGATTGGAGAAACTGAAGAGCCTAAGTTTTTGCAGGCTGGAGAGATGACACTTTGCTAACTATACCTCCCACTATGATTGATCACAAGAACAGCATGATAGTTTGTTGAAACTTGAACATTTAAAGTTCAAATCAAGCTCCATTGATGAATAATTCACTTGCTAAATGGTTACCAGATGAAACCTTGTCTTTGGTATTGTCGTTTGTAAATTGAATATATTAATTTCCCAAACCTTACTCTATCCTCATAGCAGCCACTAGCATTATATGCCAAATTACTCACATACAGAAATGTGTCTGATTTCAGAGCACTCTGATGAATATTGTAAAAGTCCATGAACAGTCTGATGAATAATCCTATCTATCATAATTAAATACATTTATTCACAGTGTATGATATTGCTGTTCCAAAAACTTCCTACTGTTTCTTCATCTAAACAGAAATTGGCTCCATGTGGTAAGATTATACTGAAGAGAAAAATGTGTTATGATTACTATTTTACTGGCCAATTTATTTTAATATCTGTCTGCATAGGTCTATCTACCAACTGCGGAACCCTAATATAACTTGCTAAGATACAGCAATTTTCCTTAGGGAAAACCGTGGCATTTATTCCTTCTCTGAAATAGTTCATTTTATTACTTTTTCCTTTGGAAAATGCTGAGGAAAAAGAATGAGGTTCTGGCTGAAATCTGCAAACCAGTCTGTAGGACTCTGCTTTGACTTCCCATGATAATTTAAAAACAAATATTCTGTTTTCCATTTTAGAATTGGGGATGGCTGGACGTGTCTGGTTGAGAACGCTTGGCATTGTTTTGGCCTATAGGGATGACACTTCGTCTGTTTCAATGATGAATGCTTATAGAACGTTCAGGTTTGTAAAACTCCAATCTCTTAGGAACCATTGTTACATAGCTGACATTTATGAAGGACACCTGCGTTATGTTTGACAGTTACAGTAATCTCTGCACTGCCACATTTGTCATTCCTGTTTGCATTGAGGTCTGCAGTATAACCAGTGAAATGAGAGACCATTTTTCTCAACAGCAAGACAAATGTTACAAGTGCTTAGTTTTTAAGTCCTTTTAAGATTTGTTACACAGCATTGCCTACTGGCTTCTTCCTCACTTGATTCAGTGAGACAAGGTAGTGTTTAAAATGGCTGCTTTGAACATACCTGTAAGTCATGGGAACCTTATGGGGAAGATTGCCAGACCACTGACACTCCTGCTAAATGCACACGGGGGATAAGAGAATAAGTCGTTTATCCTCTCAGGTCAAGTAGTTGGAACTAACATGGGAATTCAAAACAGTGCTTAGAATGAACTAGTTCAAAAATCTCTGAAATGCATCTGAAAGTAGTCCTCATAATTATAAAAAAACTAAAGGTCAATTAAGTTCATTTTGGGGTAGAACTTTGAACGCTTTGTAGTTCATCTTCACTTTCATCTCCTACCTACCTAACCCCACCCCCGCAGCAGAAGGGCTGGACTCTTAGCTTTCTTAAAAAAAAAAAATGACATTTATAAAGGAAGTTAGAAAACGAAGAATGGAGGCAGCATTCTAAGGTAATGATCCCCAAACAGGTTATTGGAGGACCACATAAAGATTTATCTGCTGGTTGTAGCAATTGTAATGCACTGTGCTGGGTTTTGCATGATCTTTAATTTTATTTTTACAGAAATGTTGTGGACCACTGGAATGAAGTTGGCAGGCCACAGTTTGGGAACCCCTGTTCCAAGGCTTATTAGGCTGATATGGAGATGCTGTTGTTGCTAAAGAAACTTAGCTACTTAATCACGGTTGCTAAGCAATCGGAAGGAAGGAATGTGAGGTATTTCCTGTATCTTCCCTTTTGAGATTTGTTCTCTTCCAGTTGGAGCAGCTTGCAGCGATAAGTACAGGAATACAAAACTAGAATTGGTTGGCTTTTCCTTTCGTTGTCCCTGACTCCTCCGCTGTTGACCTCCCTGCCTTGTGCCCTACGAGTCCTAATGGACACCAGCCATCGCTGTAGAAAAGAGAAGCATGACATGGCAGGCAAAGTACACCTGTAAAGGTGACCCATATTGGTGACATTCCTTAGTAGAGTTAAATAGCGTTGGCACAGCATGATATGAGAAGCTGAAAGAAAGTAAAACGTTGAGATAGAATTCCGCTCAAAGTACTGACTGTGACCCCTTGCCCTTTTGGAACAGATGTGTTTGTCCTTTACGATGAAAGCACACTGCTTGCCGGCATGTAATGAAACGACTGATGGTATAATGTAGTCACTGGTGGTGTGAGCAGTAGTTAGAAGCAGAGAGCCAGTGGGGAAATGCAAGCTACTTTACATTTAACTCAATCCCAGTTGCCTTGTATTAGCCTACACCCACATACATATTTATTCAGACATTCTTTTCACAGACTTTCTTCCTCTTTATAGCCTAACCCTTCCTTCCTTCCTTGTCTCTACTGACAAACCACTATGACATCTGTGGTGGTGGTTGGAGCCGGCTGAGATGCAATATATGGGTTCAGGCTTCCTTCCAAGCGGGATCGCTATTACAGGGACTTCCAGTTAGTGGTTCAGATTTCTCCTCCTCTGAATGCAATCACCGGAAGAGTAAACTCCTTGTGAAGACGTGTATAGAAACTTACTCTGACAGCAGAGTCAGTAATAAACATTCACTGCACTCCAAAGGAATACAGTAGTTCCTGCACCCTTGGTCTTTCATCTGCAAGCTAAATATAGTAAATATTTAACTGTAAGCGATATCTTAGAAAGCAAGGTTGGCTTTTGCAAGTTTTCATTTAAAAAATATTATTGTGAGTTGTAAAGAGGAAATCTCAAATCTAAATGTAAAACCCATGTTTTACCATCTCCTTGATACTGTGGTTGTGGCGGAGAGGTGTTGCTCATGATGGGAATTGAGACACATTGATATTTTACTATTAAATAAAAGTCATCGAGATATTGGCGTAATAAATTCCTCCAGTTTGGATTCTATTACCAATGAAAAACCAGTTCAACATTCCAGATTTTTCTTCAGGCAGTGAATATATGTTGCCCTGAGGAGACATTTTGGCATGCTTCTCCCTTGCCTCCTAAAGGAAGACATGGCTACCACTCAAATAGGTATCATGAGGAAGTGGCTAAAATTAAATTCAGGCAAAACTGTAATATACTGCTGCCTTGGGTTGTCAGATGTGAAGAAGGCACAGAAGCCAGTTAGGTGTGCAGGCTAAGGTAGTGCTTTTAAGTTGAGTACTTCTCTATAACAAATGTGCTACATGTGAAATCATTCCGAAATTTTTCAGTTTGAGTCCTCAAACAATGTTAAGTTGGCTAGGGAAGATGAGAGTTGTAGTCCAACAGCGTCTAGAGGCCCAATGCTGAAGAACACTGTCTTGAATAATCCAGTGCGTATTATGTAAAGAATTTATCTAAACTGATGCTTCAAATAGGCCATTTTGATAAATGAGATTGTACTGTAGTACTAAAAATGGTAAGGCAACCATTGATGGAATGATGCCAGAAATATATAAGAGGAATAAATTACTGCCTCCAAGTATCAAATAATTTAACCATTACACAATTTAAAAACATTTCATGCAGTTACAAAGCAGTGTAAAACAAAACAGAGTAAATAAAGGCGAACATTAATAATCACAGTCTGAAGAGCTGAACATTTTCCTTGATCTGCAAATTGAATCCAATCACATGAAATCCACCAATTTCAACTAAAATTATTGATTTCTGATTTCTCAAGAAATAAATAAGCTTCTTCATCACGATTGTATTCCGTATGTGGATTTTGGATTTGCACAGTGGTATATTCAGTTGCTGATACAGACTTGGCCTTGAACATTTAACTACAGTACTACAGCAAAACAATTAAAAATCTCCTGGTTGTTGGACAAACAGATGAATGGAGCTTTCTACCTGATCAGGGCCAGTGGTTGTTGGTGAACCCAACAGTGTTCCTCATCTCACTGTTTCCCTCTTTTCAACACCATGCACACCATGCCATTACTCTATAGGATTATTTCCAGGAAATCTTTGAACTCTATGTGTGAAAAAAAGAAAAGGGGGAGGCTCACGCATTGCGGGTTACAAATCAGAGCTTCAAAACAAAGGCCATATCTCTTTCAAAAGCAGACCCAAAGTGCTCATACAACTATAGGCTCTCTCCTGATGTCACCGAGGGTCGTGCCATGGCCCCCCACCACACGGGCATTGGACAGGATCCACAACCGCGGATTCCTTTAGCGGAATACCCAAAATTGTCGGGGAAGGCGATGGCCACACCTTGCCCCCCGAAACACCAACAACACATTCCAATGCCTAACCGCCAAATACCACGAAAGTTGTGACGGTTGCTACGAGGTAGGCGGAAAAAAAACCAAGAGGCCGGGCCAATTTAGCCAATTGGAAAAAACTCCTACCAGGCCCCCTGGTTAAACAGGGCGACCAACCAGAGGTCCATAGCGAAGTCTCAGGAAAAGCTAATCAAAGAAAATGTGTGTGCAATGGCGGGGATGGTTGGCGCGGCCGCATTTGAATGGCAAGCCACGCCCCCGCCGAGCTTCCCTATTGGGTGCCCAACCGGGGAGGGACGTGGCGCCCCAGCCCTGGAGTTGAAGCAGGGGGCGGAGCGCCCACTGCATGACGCAGGAATCATCTCCCGCTCACAACCCCTCCCCTCTGGAAGGAGAGGCTTAGACAAAATTGTCTACCACCTCAAGTATGTGATCAACACAGCTGGTGGTAAGGCTGAACTCCCTGAAGGCTTTGGCAAAACGGTTGATGAGGCTCTGTAGAGCTTTCTCGGAGTGTGCTCTCAAGGCTGCATCATCTGCAAACAACATCTCTTGGATGAGGACCTGCCACTTTTGTCTTAGTGTGAAGTACCAGGTTGTCACTTCTTGAATGAAAGTACACAGTGTCTTCAATTGAAGGCATATGCGAGCATCCAAGAGAATAACATGCCAAACAGAGTACCCTGGATCTAAATTGTACCTCTACCTATCTTCAACATGTATAAAAGGTAAAGGACCCCGGACGGTTAAGTCCAGTCAAAGGTGACTGTGGGGTTGCAGTGCTCTCATCTTGCTAAAATAGATTCCAGGTCAGAGGTTTGGGACAAGACTAGACAAAAACACCCATCGAGACAAACCATGACTAAATCAAATCAGACTGAAAAACCACAAAGCATATTCCGCAATAAATCACAGGAAAGATTGTCTAAGCATGTTAAAGGATCCACGACTACTGTTCATCTTCCTTACTGTATATGTGTATTCTATATGTCAAAGAGAAATATGGTTTCAATCTTTACCGTTTGCATGCAAGAGATGGGCAGCACTGATACTTTGTGTAAGGTCGCTTCCAGGCAACCTGCCTAATGAACATTCAGCCTGACTGGTCTGCAGAGAGATTAGATGATGTCTGCTATTTAATGAGCATCCATCCTGATTTGTTTGCGGGGAGATTAGATGAAGTTGTGTCAAGCAAGAGTTACCCTATGCATTTCTCCATCACTTTCCTTATCTCAAAAAGTCCAGTGTTTGGATGAAAATGTGTTTGTGTTTCACAAGAGCTCCAAGTGAGTTTTAATTGTGCAGCCTGAATTGGCTGGAATATGACAGTCTGGAAATGCGTGCTCTACCCACCAGTCATGTACTCTATAAATATATATATTTATAGTGGGAGTTAACTGGAGCATTTTGGGAGTGCTCTGCAAGTTGCCATTTGGCAATTGGATGTGTGCAGTGCTGCTTCCTTATCTTGACCTTTGCCACATCCTCTTTGTAAATAAATCTTCCGTCTCTCCATGCTCTCTCAATGAAAAGATACTAAACCCTGAAAGGCAGCCCCTGGAACTTCATTTGGAAATAGGGAGTGTGAAACAAAACCAGGCAGTATAAAGATATCTCGTCCTCTCATTAATTCTCCTCCTCGGCTACAAAAGCCACACATTTTTCTCTCCTTCCTAACCAAACTATTTCAATAAAGCAGGAAAGTTATAAATCTGCCACCTGGATTTCACTCAAAAGAAACATTACCAATAGGCCCCCCTGGGTTTCATAAATGGTGAATACTTGTTTGGCACATAAATTATGGTAAGTATATTATTCATATTGTCTTTTTACACAAATGTGTCTTGATGATTTGTTATCTACCTCCATTTAAAAACAAAGCTGAAGACAGATGCTTACCAGTAAATGTCTGTTCATGAGTGAAATTTCATTAAAATGTAATATATTTTGACACGCAAGTCTTAATTAAATACTTGGGTTGCAAAGAGGGTTTCCGAATAGGGCTCACTGTCCAACTTAACCCTCATATACTTACCTATTCCTGTTTCACCTTAGTGCTCTGGTATTTTATTGCTCTGAAGTTCTCTAATAAATGTCTCTACAATATGGAAAACTGATGGTTTCCCACAACTTCCTGATTTTACTTTGCAGGAGATTGAAGAATAGCTAGCTCCACCTATTGGTGAAAACATAAATCTGAGAATTGTTCTTGTTAATTTCCATAAAACAAGAAAAAAGGGGAGTAAACAATCAAAACCTCAAAGCTTTTCTGCTTCTGCTTCTATTTTTGAAATTCATGAAACATCTCTCTTTCTCTCTCTCTCTCTGTTCTATTCAAGGTTAGAGGATATGTGAAATGTAAGAACATAAAAAGAGACTGGTGGGTCAGGCTAATGGACCATCTGGTCCAGCATCCTGTTCTCACAGTGGCCAACCAGATGCCTGTGGGAAGCCTGCAAGCAGGATCTGAACACAAGAACACTCTCCTCTCCTGTGATTTCCAGCAATTGGCATCCAACTGTGGAGGCAGAGCATAACCATTATGGCTAGTAGCCATTGATAACCTTCTCTGTGAATTTGTCTAATTCTCTTTTAAAGCCATCCAAGTTTTGGCCACCACTTCCTCCTGTGGAAGAGAGTTCCATAGTTTAACTACACACTGCATGAAGAATCTTTCAACATTCAGTTTCACTGGATTAAAAGGTAGACTGCAGGGCTGTCTGAAGCATATGCAGCGCTGCGGTGCAAACACCCACCTGGCGACCCCCCCCAGGTTGCCCAGTCTCAGGTGCACAAGAGGGCAGAGCAGGCAGGCCGCCTCAGCATCTCGCTGGCTCGGTCGCCCCCGAACACACGGTGCAGAGCCGTCCGCAGCAGAAGAGCCCTCTGTGGCGCTCCAACCAATGGACAGGCTCTTCCCTAGACTCAACTCTTGGGCCTCGGACTCTCAACCTGGTGCCCCTGAGAGCCCGGCGCCTGGGTGCCCCGCACCCCTAGGGCCTATGGGTAAGACGGCCCTGGTAGACTGTGATTGATTTGGTGGACACAGTGCCTGTTGAGGCTAGTGTTTTCAGCATAAAAGCTTGTCAAGTATAAAACAGGTTCTTATATGGAATGCTGGACTAGTGAGTGGCAGTTTCACAGCCAAATGCTTTTTGGGCATAAGCAATTAGGTTGACTGTACTTTTGAGGGCAAGATCAGCCAGACAGAGCAAGGAATACATCAGGCGGGAGGTCATGGAGCACAAGAGAAGTCACCATCTTCAGGCCAGAGAGTTGACCCTTTAAGAGATCGCAGTTGTCCGAAAGGGGCCAAGCCTAGGAGAGAAGGGCTTAGGCAGAAGTTCAAAATGCCTTGATTCACTTCCGACTCTTTGGAGCAAGTTATTCATGGACTCACTGTTAAAATCGTGTTCATGGAAGACAATCTTACTCGGCTATGAGTGATCGCCAAAGAAAGAAGAAGCCTTGCCCTGTGTTCACTCTCCAAGGCTGTTCTAAGACACTGGAAGCTACTGAGGCAGCACCCCCCCTTGACCTCCTCCGCCAATGGAAATTGGTGAGATCTCACCTCAGATCGGCACCGATGCTGGTGCTGCTTTTCCAACAGCAATGGAGGTGGCAGGGTGGGTGGTGCTGGCGGCGGCAGCAGCAGTGGCAGGTTGATATTTCCTGTTTCACGTCAAACAGCAAACGCTAGGCCACAGGTTAGTCACTACTGTAGAGGAAAATATGCTTCTGTGGGTTCCTTAGAGCAGCCTTTCTCAACCTGTGGGTCCCCAGATGTTGTTGAACTACAACTCCCATCACCTATAGCTAGCAAGGCCAGAGCTCAGGGATGATGGGAGTTGTAGTCCAACAACATCTGGGGACCCGCATGTTGAGAACCACTGCCTTAGAGGAAGGGATGACTAGAAAGGTAGGTTAAACGACAGATCACACACAGTTACCTGGAAGTAAGTCTCAAGCATGGGATTAAATGTTTGGAACCAATAAAAAAGTTGAGAGATAGATACGTGAAGGAGTTGTACTCTTGTTTGGTGTTATGCTTAATCTATTTATACTTGGAATATGAATGTTCTCTTTGGGCTGGTTTGTGGCATTCTGGTTAAATATTTGCTGGGCGTGGTCCTGTATTGTATTTCATTGATGCAAACAAAGCATTGTGAGATGCCCTATTTCTTGCCTTTCTGTTAGTCTTCCAGTGTATTTCTGAGAAATCAGACCATAAAGTTTGCCTGGGGATTTTTTTTTTGTATGTGGCTGAGACCCTTGTTTATGTCTTTTCAATGAAAGAATACCTAATAAGCTGTTCCATTTCACACAAATTACCCCCGGAAGGTATTTATATCCCGCCACTCCCCCCCCCAAAGCCTTGGCAGTTGATGACATATTAAATCAGTGGTTTATAATTCATCCAGAAATGTCACTCGGGACTAGAAGGTTTAAGTTTCAGACTGTGCTCCTCCTTATTGTCAGATTCAGTTTTACATTTTGGTTGAATTTCCCTTCGTCCGGGAGAGAGTTCATTTGTAGCTTCTTGCTGGTTTTGGGCACATGAACCTTCACATTTGGTGCAATGGGCTTAGAATTGTGGAAAGTTATCCTATAGTAGGAAAAGCTTTACATTAGCAATATAGGCTAGAGCCTGGCTTTACTCATGGACCTTTCATCTTGTTTCTGCTTTTTAGCTTTTGTTTTCCAGTAGCAAAACAGCATGATCCTTGGAGTTTCTTCTGCAGTTACTTTCCCTTACTTGCAGACTAAGGAAAGATCAAGTACATCTTAGTGAGAGCCCAAGAGGGCCTGAATACAAGCTCCTGTGCATTAGCAGGATAGTGCATGTGCTTCAATCTGTATAGGCCAAGCTGTTCTGTCTAAGGTATGTGTGGGTCTCCTGCCCAGATGTGATTTTGTGTACTAGGTATAATATTCAAAAGGGGCTGGGGCTGGGAAGGAAGAGAGGATGTGGCTAAAAGAAAGGAAATGTACTTGGTACTATGCACAGGGCTACAAATTTGTATGACTAAGATTGAAAAATAGCCACATATGACTGAGAGAAAATAGATGGGTCTTGTTAGGGGGTTGCACAGAGTATTTAGCTGGGAGGATTGCTCTGGGCAGAGATTGGCGAGCCCTGACCTTCAAACAGTGCTTAGCACTGTTGACTAATCTACCTTGGAATGGGCTTTCTCACACTGGAGAAGCCTGCTCAATAGAGTAATTCTACCGAGTATGGTGGAGAGTATTATTCTGAGTTCTCTGGAGCTCATCATCAAGTTGAATGCTAACAAAGCAGGAATTCTGTTGGCTTTGGAACTTAAGAAGAGTCTGCTGGTTCAGGCCAATGACCCATCTAGTTGAACACCATGTTTTCACAGTGTCTTACCAGATGCCTGTCAGAAACCCACAAGCAAGATACAAGCACAAAAGCATTCTCTGCCCCCTGGAGTTTCCAGCAACTGGTATTCAGAAGCATCACTGCCTCTGACCATGAAGGCATAGCATAGCCCTCTTGTTGTTGTTTAGTTGTTTAGTCATGTCCGACTCTTCATGACCCCATGGACCAGAGCATGCCAGGCACTTCTGTCTTCCGTTGCCTCCCACAGTTTGGTCAGACTCACGCTGGTAGCTTCCAGAACACTGTCCAACCATCTTGTCCTCTGTCGTCCCCTTCTCCTTGTGCCCTCCATCTTTCCCAACATCAGGGTCTTTTCCAGGGAGTCTTCTCTTCTCATGAGGTGGCCAAAGTATTGGAGCCTCAGCTTCAGGATCTGTCCTTCCAGTGAGCACTCTAGATGCCCTCATGGTCCCTTGCAACTCTGCTATTATTTGATTCTATAAAATATATTTTCTGTGCAACTAATTTTGGACTTTAAGTCATTCTAGAAACTTGAGCTATGGTGTATTTTCATAGCACCTTAATAGTTATTTTCTGAAATTATGAAAGAAAAAGCACATTTCAAAAGATTTAGCTTTTTCAGTAGTTCATGTGATGATTATGGTATAGAAAACTCTTTTTGTCGTCTTGTAGTAGAAAGAAACAGAAGGGTTTACCACTAGAGGGCAGTCTGGTAATTTAAATCCTTCAACTGGAGGTTTCCTTTTAGGAGAAGCACGAGTCTTTTAAAAAATTAAATCTTATTAGTCTTCTAATTTCAAGCAGAGAATATAAAAGATAATCACCAGACAACAAAGGAATATAGCTAATTAAGAATCTCTGTTTATCAAGAGCCACAAGACAATTGTCTTTACATACATAATAGAACTCCGAAGTATCAAATTCCATAAAGTTGAGGCAATCACTACAACAAAATTTTACAAAACATAAAAACATGTTTCCTGGCTCTACAGAATATGCATGTCTTAAGATAATTTTGCTGCCCATTGAGCCTTCATTTGTATTTACATTTTAACTGCTTTATGTTTTGTAAATCTTCATGGTAACAACTTAAGAGCCATGCTCTATATATTGTTGGCCTGACAAAGTATTACATAACAAAGTTTAAAATATAAGCTAAGTATTTAAGAGCTTTAAGCGCTTTTCAGAAAGAAACATTTACATGATGGGCAAAATACAATAGTTGTTAGCCTTTGTTGATTCATCTTACGTTGCTAAACATATAGGGCTTGGAAAGTTATATATAATTCTTCATAGGGCAGATATATATGTATGTCAAATATTTCCATATTTATTTAACAACACAAGTTGTCCCCAGAATGGTTTACCTGGATGATACCTACTTTGTTGTTCTTTCAGTTCCACACAAAGGCTGTTTTATTTCCCCAAAAATCTCCTCAGACACTTTTTAAATCCTGTTGATGGTTTTATGCTGTTTTTACATTTTTATGGCTTTTACCTTTTTTTGCATTTAAATTATAATTTTTTATTTTTGTGCATGAATAGCCTTGAGAATATAACTAAATGGCAGTATAAAAAATGGCAGAACCCCCTTCATATAATAATTTTAAAATAATAATTTTATTATTTGTACCCCACCCATCTGACTGGGTTGCACACACACACCCTTGTGAGAATTACTAACTTCTATGAAGATGGGGAGATAATATTGGTGACTTTCAGAGGATGGGTGAAAGTGGCAATATTTTCAAGTGGTGAGTAGATTTACATTTGATGAGGTAGCTAAGGTTCCCCCCCTTCCTTCGTAAGAAAACAACTCTGTTATAATGATTCATTTCTTTTTCTTTTTTACAACATCAGGCTCTTCTAGACGACTTATTTATAGGGTGCTCAACCTGGTTTGCTTGCACAAAGCTTACAAGGAGGTTAGATTATATCCGAGCTTTACTGAGCATCTGTTCAGATTTTTTTGCTGGACAGTTAAATGACAATGTATTAATCTGGGGTGGGGGGCAGAGAGAAGTGGTGGAAGTCACAGGGTGATAGTTGGAGCTTACACTTTGATGAGCTAGATGTTTCTTCCTTCCTGTTTTTAATTTTGAGAAAAGTGACCACTCTAAGCAGCTGACTTGCTGCCATTTGCAAATGAGCCAGAATGCCCAATGGAAATGATTTTGAGCAATTGAGATTAAAACACTCTGTAACCATAGCATAACAAGGCCACTTTATGAAATGTTTTATTTTATTTTTTAAAAAAGAATCTGATTTCTTGCAGTTAGGAAAGTGATGGAAAAGTGCATTGGTAGTTGTGGGTTATCCAATGGCTAACTTGCAGACAAATCAGGATGAATGCTGGGTGAATGTGCAACCTTTGGAGAGGCTTTTGCCACCTCATCCCCCAAAGTGCTGAAAAAAACAACAATCCTGGACTGAATACTTCTGCCCAGCATTAAAAATAAATAAATTTTGTCGCACATCTATTGTGTCTTTTGAGCCCTTGGCTTTTTAAGCTTCCCTTGACCTACACTTCTCAGTTTCTTCATCTTTGGGGGACACTCTGTGCCTTGCCAGGAAGACTTACATTGTCTTACAAGAAGAGCACACAAACAGATATCTGTATTCTATTTCCATTCACAGGCTTTCTGAGCTTTTTGATCACATGCATTAAAGTGTACATTGCGCAACTTGATTTTTTAAAACACACGAGTCATAAACCAGAGGTTAGTGCGATTAAGCCTCATTGAAACCTGTATAATTTTAGTGCATGGTTAATGATTCTTAATTTTCTCTGAACTGAATTTGTGAGCGGTAATTCATGGCACAGGGGACTGAAGTGTGCCTAGCTCTGTATTGGATTGTGGTCAATGGACGAATGAGACCATTCATAATTCATAATTGTGGAAACCCAGTGAAATCAGTGCTATTCACTTGTGGGGGACAAAGCCGCATTTAACTCAATGTTCTAAGTGGACATGATTTTCAAAGTAGCAGCCATGCAGATGCTACTGTGGCATTATGGCTTCTACCCTGCAAAGCCTTTTTGTGATCTTCTGTTGATGTGCTGGTGCTTGAGCCTAAAACTCCCTGTTGCATTCACTCTGGGCTTATCCACACTTCCATTTTTCCCTGACTTCTCCCACCCCACCCCAGGAAAACCCGTGATTTTGTGCTGATTTGGAACAAATGGCAACCGGGTATTCTGTGGATTCTCCTTTGTTTTGCTTTATCTCTAAAGAACAGGAGGGTTTTTTTTGGGGGGGGAGGCAAAACTACTTGCACCCATGCCTAGAAAACATGGGACAAGTGGGGAAGGACTCAGACCCATGTTTTCTAGGCATGGGACAAGCAGAACTGTGGATGAGGCCTCTGTGTTTATCACCCCTCACCACAAGAATCCTCCAAGTGCCAGCATATGCTTGCTTCAGAGTATACTGGGTGGGGGCCAGTGCTACAAGAATGCAAACTTACTTCTCATCATTGGACTCCTTCCATAGGCTTGTCCTTTATGATGTGTCCTATCCCTACTTCCCTTATGTTCCAGTCTCCTGTTATAGGTTCTCCAGTAGGGCTTTTTGTCCCAACCCCTGACTCCAATATTTCTCTTTCTTGTTGTCTTCTCATTTGTTCAAAGTGTGAGGGTTTCTCCCTCCTGATCCCCTTTCTGCTCTCATTTTTCTTCAGATGCTGCTTTAGAGGGCTCCACCCACTTAGCTTTGTCCCAACAAACTGCTCATTGTGCTAGCAGGATGAAATGTGCTCTTACAATTCCTCTCCACCTTCTCTCCCCTCTTCTGCTTCTCTAATATTTCTGATTCCTCATCAAGTCCACACCTCCCTCTCTGTGTTTCTGCTTTATCTCTCATGCTGAGAGGTGAGGCGTAGACTCTAGCCTGACCTGATTTATTGCTGTGGCCTCCTCCCAGTCCCACCTGCACCGAAATAAACAAACCTGAAACACAAATAAGATGGAATCCAGTTGAATGTCTTCCATTAAGATGGTGGTACACTCAGTATAATGAGACACAAGTGGTTCTCTGTGTGCAATTGTATAAGCATGACGCAAGCACCCACAGACGTGAAAAGTATCTAAAACTAAGAGCATGTTTGCCAAGTTTAATCTTGGAAAGACTTTTTAGAAAATAAAGCCAAATTACAAACTCCTTTTAAGTTTCCCCAGAAGGGGCTGAGGATCAATTTTCAATACTGGGATAATGTAAGAGAAGGACTCTTCACACCAAAGCATAGGATGCAGTGATATGGTTGGTGAAATAAGCAGTCCCCCGAGCTCTTACAATATTGAGTAGAATCCCAGGCTGAGTAGAGATTTGTTCAAAGTCAAGGAGGACTGTTGACTGCAGGCTTTTCTTACTCCCAGATAAGGGAGATGAAAATTCAACCCTACTTGAATTACTCAGTTAAATGGGAAGTTTAATGAGAAATTTAGACAAGTTCTGGAAATATGACAAGGTTCTTAAAAGTCTGTGGAGCTTCCAGAAGATACGCAATGAGAAAATACTTCCTGCGAAACTTCTCAGTCTAAGAGAATTCCAAATAACTATTTCTTCTCCTGACTGATCTGGTGATTCAAAAGAGGTATGAGTTAGCATCTCATGTATTCCATTTACTAGATTTGTCTTCTTTCACCAGCAGTTCCTTCCTTGTAAATTCAATGTTTTGGTAATAAAGAGTAGCTGCCATCACTCCAACATCATTGTGGCATTCAATGCTAGCCCTACTAGATCTATTGAAGTTAATGGACTCGACTAACAAAGGTTCCTTAATGTGCACATGTTCATCCTTGTGCCCAATGTGAACACCATTTATGAGCTGGAACTCTGTGTCCTCCAACCTCAGAAGGCAAAGCACACAAATCATTGCTTTATAGTTTAATGTCAGCTTAAACGATAAGCATGAAGCAACCAGAAGATGCTATTGACCCCATAGTCTATATTGTTTGGTTTGTACTTGGGTGTCTTGAGATAGGTTTGGAGGGCTTTAGCTCCACCTGAATAGTCAGATTTCCTTCACTAAAGCTGTCTACACACTAACCAGGAAGTAAGTGGGACTTACTTCTAAGTAAACTGAGTTGGGGTAAAGCACTAGTTGTCCCACTAGGAGATGCTTTTGTTCTGGGTTAGAGAATATCACCAACCATATTCATAGCTGTACTGATCTGGTACCTGGCTTTTCCTAGTACATCATCCAAAAGAGAGCCAAACATAGGAGTCTGTGACTCTAAACAGAATACATAGCTCAACTGTGATTTGCAGAAAATGAAGCAATGTCAGAAGCCATCATTGAATGATAAATATATTTTCTGCAGGGCTTCTAAACATTAGAATGGCTCAACTCTAAACAATCGTGGACTAAGGCATTGGGCCTTGCCAGAACGCAGTTGGATAAGTCAGTTACTTCTATTCCAGAAAGCAATTGTTTGAGCAAATTAGATAATTACACATCAGAACTTTCTATCCAAAACCTAGGACCACTGCTGGGTTAAGCCAAATTTTCCATGCTATAACTTAATTGTTGTGTGTTATACAATTATAGCTAGAAGAGAATAACTTCTTTGCATCAAGCCTAACCCATTCCCAAATTTGTGAGCCTTCCCAGAGGCCACTGTTGGAGACAGAATTCTGGACTAAATGGGCCTTGTTCTGATAAAACACAGCAGTACTTATTCTCTTATCATTTTCTTTACTCTATTTTTGTATTATCATGACTTGACCTTTGGGAAATTGCTAAGAAGTACAGACTCGTACCACAGCAGCAATTTAACCATAAGCACCAGCTGACTTTTTAAAACTGGAAAGGATTTTTGATGAACAGCACGTGTGCATCATTACCATCTCAATCCAGTCCAGAGGTACTTTTTGGTACCGATCTTTTGGATGTTCAGAGAATTAAGAAATGTGTTTGTTGTCTCCTGGTTTTTGTGTTACCCACTGAAGGAAGAGGTTGGGTAAAGCTAGCTGCATTATTTTTGTTGAAGAAGCTTCACAATCAAATAACGATTTGCTCAAAATAACAGCAACAGCAACGACAAAAACTGCCCATGGCCATTGAAAGTCAGCCCAGGCAAGAAGGTACCCTAAATGTTTGTTCTGCAAAAGAAATCAGGTTTTGATTGGGATGGGTTTCCAAAGTAAGATACACATATGGCAGATATGAGCATACCATGTTCATGTTCTTATACTATTTTTGCTGAATATGAGCAAGCCAGGGCTGAACTGATACTACCCTTGCTGGTACCTTTCCTGGGAAAATCAGAGGCTCACTATGTCAGGTTCCTACTGGAAGACTGGACAAATGCTAGAACATTAGCAGTGGCAAAGTTTTTATCGGTGGTTGCAACAAATGATCCCTATATTCTGAACAAAATGCTTGTTTAACCTGGAGGTAGGCTGTATGAATTGTGTATTGCTTTGTAATGATTTGTTGGGTCTCTGGACCGTAATAAAGATTGTATTGTATTGTATTTTTGCTGGTTGTTGGGTCTTATTGCAAGGAAGGCACTGATCAAGCCATGAGTCCCTTGACTGAAGACTGAAGTCATTAGGGCACTTTTCCATACAAACGGGAGGATGGTGACAAACCTACCTTCCCTGATATTTGTCTGCAATGTGCTCCCATATATACAAGCACATGTGCATAGGTAATGGGAACCCCTGGAAAAATGGGAGCTTAGCCACCTTGTGTATGCTTGGAGGTGAGTATGGCAACGCAGGAGGAGTCTGAGTACAATATTCATTGTGTGCATTGAGAAGGGCCTCAGCGACTGATAAGGTTATCATGAGAAGTGGCCTCTTAAGTATTTAACAAGCATGCAATCTCTTCCAGCCTGCAGAAAACTCTGTTGATCTGAATCCTATTTGTTCTCTACAATTGAAAAAGGATGTTTTTTTTTTAATGTGGGGGAGGTTTGAATATAAAACCTTACACTCTAAAAGCAAATTACATGATGCTTAATATTAAATAGCATAGCGAATTAAAGGTAGTTTTCAGTCATCAAGCAGCTTTGAGGCCAAGGCTTTTAAAATAACTTTTCCAGCCACCATATGGCTTAAACCATTTCTTTTCCATTCTTTACCTTGCTCTGTATGTATTAATCATTTTAAATTAAAAAATTATTTCCTTTTTTCAAATTGTTAAGCATACAACATTTCTAGTTTATTCATACAAGTAAATGGAAAACTCCACCGGCTTCAGCCAACACTGGTTCATATTTTTCTTTCAGTGAAAGTCTTGACGCTTAAAAAACACTAGTTAATAAATTAGGTTTTTTATTAAGCAATTTAACAGAGTATTAAGATTTCATAATTTAAAAAACTGCTGTGGAGAAAGAGGAGCATTACAGAGAAAGCAGCCTGGCCTCAGAGAGCTTACCAACTAGCTGTGTTAGTCCAAATGCTATGGCAACCTTCATAAAAAGCGCCTGTATTCGTAAGGGAAATTGGCAGGGTTTCATCCTGTTTAATATGGTGCTGCACTGACTCCTAGTGTGTTAGAGGGCCCAATCCATCTTCAGAGGCAGCCCCACATATAATGCATTGTAGTAATCTAATCTAAAGATGTTGTCCATGTAGAAAACCCACTTGCGGAGGAAAGCTACTATGTCGCACAGAAGGACTCTAGTTCACTGATGAGCTAGTTTTCTCTGTACAGTGAATTCAGGAATCCATTTTGGTTCTAGTTTTTGTTGCTCTTTCAAATTTCAGTTGGTTCCTGCTATTTTGCAGTTTGTGAAATGTTATCAATTTCCCCTTAAGACAAGACCACAGAGTCCCATGTCTATGTAAAGATTTGGTTGATGTCACAGGGTAAATTGGTTTTTGTGAGTTTTGAGGAAATGATTTAATGCAAATGGATTAAGAAGGAGGGAGAATGCAGATGCTTTGGCATTAAACAGAAAAAAGACTATGCATAGAGATGCAAACAAAAGGTTTTGTGGATAAATTCAAGTGTTAGTTATCACAGAAGCCCTGACTTCTGTCTCTCTCTTCCTTATCTGTCACTGCAGTTGCTTCTGGACAACCTGTTAATTGAACATTCATACTCTACTCCATCCTCTCTGATCTCAGTGACTGAGCTGGGGCACCAGGGCTCAGGCAGTCCTTAAGGCAGATATGGAATAATTCAGTGCTCTGTATAGCAGAACAAGAACCTTAAACCCAGAGTATACCTGACTAACTGGAACAGTGAACAGGAACATGGCACACTGCAACATTATATTGCATGTTGTGATGGGATGGTGAGCTGCTTGTGCGTAAAATCCTAGTCCCTCAGAGTTTGGCTAAGTCCACAAACCTCTGTCTGTGACGGAGCTCCTTAAGCATGGCTCCATCAGTCGCTCGTTGAATCGGACAGTGGGCGTTTACGGAACTTCTTCCAGCATAAAAGCTCCTTAACGGAAACGCGTCTTCTGGACTCTCGGCGTGACAGTTTCCGGCGAGGAGTGGGTGTCCCTATAGGAGGTCCTGAAACCTCCCCACTGTTCTCGCTTGAAGTATCTCTGAGCCCTCCCTCCGACTCACTTTCCCTTGGAACTCCACTTCTCCCCCTGCTGGTTCCCTCCTCAGCTGAATGGTCTCTCTCACCCTCCGTGAGCCCTTTCACCTCCTGCGCCTCAGATGGCAGTTCCCTGACACATGTCCCTCTTTATTATTATTTTTTGCACAAATGCCACACACATGAGATACACAGGACTAACTTCTGCTGATCTTTGAAGGCCAGTTGAGATGGTAGGTTATGGCCCTCTCCCTGCCCATCAGATGATTAATGCGATGACTGGGAATGGGATAGTTTGCATTCCCATTTGGGCACTGAGTTGGGCAGATAGGTTTAAACCTCTTTGACCTGTCCAGTGGTCGGCCTCTCTCTCTCCCCTCCCCCCCTCTGTGTGTAGATGGATAGATGGATAGATAGATAGATAGATAGAGTGTTAGTTAGTTGTGGTGATGCTGTTAAAATTGGTTAAGTCTTGCGAGGTCTGAAAAAATCGCTTGGGAGGGGAGGTCGGATTAAGTCCTCAGGTGGAGGGGTTAGATAATTCTGTTTCAAATATTCTCTCCCCCTAACAATCTACTAAAAATCACCATGATCTACCAATAAACCTTGATTTATATTTGGCCCACACTCACTGTAGGCACTGCCCCACCCTCCTCCATTCCCCTACTCTGCATCTGAAATATAGGAATAATACCATGGATTGCAGCATTTAATTGCAAGTGATTACAGCAACACAACTGATGTGATGCACAGTGAGCACTTCAAAGTGGTATATAAATGTTAAATTTTATTGTAACTAATGAGCATGTGCACTTCTCTTACCAGTGACTGTTGTGTTGTGAGGTTGTCATGGATAGGCTGACTGGCTTTCCAAGCCTCGGCAAGCTCCCAGCCTAAGGTGCCCTGAACAGACTGCTGTTTGCTGCATCAGGCTTGTGAAACTTGAGTAGATGCCAGAGTGAATTTGCATGTAAATCAAGCCTGTATATCAGTCTTGTCTGTCTGTAGCTGCTTGGCCCAGAAGAGGGAATATGAGCAGCCCTCTGACCTCCTAAAAAAAATAAAAATCAGTGAAATTCTGGCAGCTGAAGTCCTGGGAGGGAGGTAGCCTCTGAACCGGGTCCATGATCAGGATATGGTCATACCAGCCCACCGGTTAAGCAGAGACAGCTGTGTGGGTTATGTGATCTCAAGAACTGATTTGTTCACCATTCGAAAGGACCCACTGTGAAGGGCCAGAAATGATCCATGTTCACGAAGGAGGTGGCTGTGCCCTATTAAAAAAACCAAAAACCTCCAGCAAGACACTTTGAAACGCTATTCCCTTTTCAGAGTGTTTAAGAGGTGTGAGCCCAGCTGGAGTTGGCGCACAAGCATGTCCTAGTGCCATTTCCCCCTCTGGCAGTGAAGTATAAATTATCCAACCTGTGCTGCAGTTCTTGGAATGCTGCCCCAAAGAAAGCTCAGCATGGTAGACCAGGGTTCACAGTGCTGCATAATAGGCCAGTACTCACAGGACATCAGATAATATGCAGTAGTAGTGAAGCATGAAATAATTTAGTGCAATTTAGTCTGCGAGCACAGTAAGAAATCTGGGCTTCTTTCCATCTCAAATCTATCTGGCCTAGAAATTTGGATGTGAGAGGGCTTTTCATTTTCTTTTTTTTCTTTTTTGGAGAGGATTTTTCTTTCTTTCACGGAGTCAAACTTGCAGAGTGCAGTTACGGTACCTCCATGCATTTCAGACATTTCTTCCTAAGGATCTTAAGAGATAAAACCCAACAGAGGGTGCAACAAGACGTTCAGCTGAAATGCAAGTCTGGGAACCAAAGTTTTTGCCAAACAGCTGCAAAGCAGCAGGGGAGTAAGTCGTTTGAAAAGGAGAAGCGTCAGGTGGGAGGGAGGTGTGCTTAACCCTTCTTTTGCCCAGGGCTTATCCATTTTCAAGATATCACCTTCGCCAGAGATCTGAACTTGTGTTTGCCACATTGTGTAGAAAAGCAGCTTATGCATAAAAGCTCTACCTGGGATTGGATACGGATTTAGGCCATATCCACACTATACATTTAAAATATTCTTATAACACTTTATTAGTTATGACTTTCAGAATCTTGGGAGCTGTGGCTTGTTAAGGGTGCTAAGAATTAGGAGCTGCTCACAGAACTATGGCTCCCAGCACTCTTAAACTACAGTTGCCAGAATTTTTTTTTTTTTGGGGGGGATCCATGACTATTAAAGTGGCAAAAGAGTGCTTTTGATATAGGATGTGAATGTGGCATTAGTCATTCTTATAGCAGAACTATTGAAATCAGTGAGACACAAGTTAGTAAGAGAACAATCCTAAACATGTCTACTCAGAAGTCCTGTTGAATTCAGTGAGCCTTATTCCCAGGTAAAAAGGGTAGGATTACAGCATAATTTAACAAAGTCCCATTAATTTCAGTGGTTTTACCCTAAGTCTTGTTGTTGTTTAGTCATTTAGTCGTGTCCGATTCTTCGTGACCCCATGGACCAGAGCATGCCAGGCACTCCTGTCTTCCACTGCCTCCCGCAGTTTGGTCAAACTCATGTTGGTAGCTTCGAGAACACTATCCAACCATCTCGTCCTATGTCGTCCCCTTCTCCTTGTGCCCTCCATCTTTCCCAACATCAGGGTCTTTTCCGGGGAGTCTTCTCATGAGGTGGCCAAAGTATTGGAGCCTCAGCTTCACGATCTGTCCTTCCAGTGAGCACTCAGGGCTGATTTCCTTCAGAATGGATAGGTTTGATCTTCTTGCAGTCCATGGGACTCTCAAGAGTCTCCTCCAACACCATAATTCAAAAGCATCAATTCTTCGGTGATCAGCCTTCTTTATGGTCCAGCTCTCACTTCCATACATCACTACTGGGAAACCATAGCTTTATCACCCTAAGTCTGGATTTAACTTAATTCTACCCTAACACTAGAATTCTATGTGTACTTGTTTGGCAGTGAGTCCCATTCAACACAGTTGACCTTACTTCTGAGTAAATGTTTTGAGTTTCACAGTGTGCAGGACAGGCCTTATGAGAGCCGGGGGTGGGGATACTCACATATTTACACTCAGTGTTCATGTGGCACAAGAATTTTGTTTTCAAGAATATTCTGATATATGGTCCAGCGCAAACACAATCACGTACGATCTAAATCTTGAGGGGGACAGAGGGAAATCACATAGTGGTGAACCTCTACCTCAGATGGTTGTGGTTTTTTAATATATAAAATAAGTCTGGTATGGCAGGATCTGTGATGAATGTTGGGGACACTTCTGGACATTCATTTCACTCAGCTTAATTTGCTAAAGAGATCAGTGTGCAAATCTATCACTTCTTTGCATGTATTCATATATGGTGAAGATAAATCTGCCATTAAGACTGGGATAGTTTACAAGAGGAGGCGGCTCCATATATGGAAGGATCCAGGAATAAGAAAATGTTGTTTTGCACAAATCTACAAGTGCTGAGTTGACCATTTTCCACCCTAGTTGCCAGGCCCTATAATGTTACCGCATGTGGCTTAACACTCAACAAACCTAGATTGTCTCTCTTTGCAAAAAGAAAGGCACCTGTGGCCAGCTGTGGATTCTGAACAGTATTCCATATCCAGTTCTTGCATGCTGGAAGTATTCCGTGTGGCTAAGTAAAAACCATATTCCTTTCTCTGCCGGTTCTTCCTTCATCATTATTACTAAAAAAATACACCACTCAAGCAGCTCAAGCTTGCAACAAATTTGCAGCAACATATCTGTAACTTTCCACTTGCTCCAACTTTGCTAGTGTGGAAGGCGCCACAGCCTTAATAAATCCTGACCTTTGGAGTTAAATGTTGGAAACAGAGTAAGTGCAGCATATTGTATCAGTTACAACTTATTGCTACTTCATTTCCAGTACTGTAATAGGTGACAGTCTTACCTCCTCATGTCATGCTGTCCTATACATCTACTTTTGTCTTAGTTTTGATGATCCTACAGTTGCATTTACCCATGAAGGGCTTGATCTTGTATTCTGACCTAGTTTAAATAGAAATGATCATGCCAACAAAGCAAAATGGAATAAAGATACAGTGGTACCTCGGGTTACATACGCTTCAGGTTACAGACTCCACTAACCCAGAAATAATACCTCGGGTTAAGAACTTTGCTTCAGGATGAGAACTGAAATTGTGCAGTGGCAGCAGGAGGTCCCATTAGCTAAAGTGGTGCTTCAGGTTAAGTACTGTTTCAGGTTAAGAACGGACCTCCGGAATGAATTAAGTACTTAACCTGAGGTACCACTGTATAGAGTGAGGTCGGTTTGAAAGCTGGTCTGACCACAGGAACTATTTGTTTCAAGTTAGGGACTATGAGAATGGTGCTTAGCAGAGATCCTTATACCAACTTTATCTAGTTCAGTACTGACTACCCTGATTAGCAGCAGATTTCCAACATTTTAGGAAGAGATCTTTCTCAGCGGTATTGTTAGGGTGGGCAGAGGTAATTTTATGGGACCGCAGCTGGTTCAATTGTGCTTGGCACGGAGACTTGGAGGCACCACAAGGGATGCTGCAACTATACTTTGGAATGGAGAGTGATAAGTGGGGGATGCCAAATGTTGACATTGCACAGGGTGCCACTGAAATATCAGATCCCAAGGTCTGCCACTGGCATAGGATTTGGTGACAAAGGTACAGGGCCCCATTCATCAGAGGGCCCCCAAATGCAGTTGGATGGCTTGCAACATTTTGAAGCTACTGAAGAAATTCACATCACCATTCAAACATAAGCCCACCAAATCCAGACTCTAAAATTACCAAATTTCATCATTGTCAGCACCTGCTGTGTTACCTTCCAGATGCTGGGGACTAAATTTGAGACCTCCTGTCAGCAAAGCATGTTTCTACCACTAAGCTGAGGTGATTTTTTCTGTGAAAGCTTTGCTAGGCTCTGTGTTTCTGTGATCATTTTATAAAAAGTATCTGAACTTCAACATTTGATTAAATGAATTTTTATTTACTTTATTCCCTTCAAAGAAATGCTAAGTTGTGCAGAAAAAGGGATTTTGTCAGGTACAGCTTGTCATGAAACGGTAAGACAAAGCTGTATTTGCTGTCCTCCTTTTTTTTTTTCTCAATACATTTTTATTCAAATTTTTGTAAATAAACAGATTCTTATAAATGTAAGGTACACAAATAAACATGCTAATAAATCTTACAATATATGTACATATCTTTCATTTACATAGTTTATTATATCCCTTCCCTAAACAAACAAACAAAAAACCTTTGGACTCCCCTCTACCCTTTTGGTAAGTATCAAATAAAAATTCTATAATCATGTACTTTGTTTTTAAACTTATATATTAGCTGCTGTTAGCGTTACTCCATCCCCGCTAATATCATCTACAAATTATTTCCAATATATTTCCAATATTTGTTCCAGTTTTTATGAAATTCCTGTTCATCTTGATCTCGTATTCTTGCTGTTATCCTGGCAAGCTCTGCATAATTTACCATTTTAAGCTGCCATTCATTTAAATTAGGTATAACTTCCGTTTTCCAGTTTTGAGCCAACATAATTCTTGCGGCTGTAGTGGCATAGAGAAATATTATCTTATCTTCTTTTTTGATTTCTTTACCCAGAATTCCTAACAAAAAGGCTTCGGGTCTTTTGGGAAATGTATATTTAAGAATTTTTTTAAGCTCATTATATATTAGTTCCCAAAAACCTTTCACTTTATTGCATGACCACCATAGATGATAGAGATCGCCCTCCGCCTCACCACATTTCCAACAACTTTTGTTCTTTAATCTATACATTTTGGCCAATTTCACCGGTGTATGGTACCACCTATATATCATTTTCCATACGTTTTCCCTCAGTGCCGTACACGCTGTAAACTTTATATTTTTATTCCATAATTCCAGCCATCTTTCAAATTCAATATTATACCCGAAATCTATCGCCCATTTGGTCATTGCCTCCTTCACCTCCTCGTCTTTTGTATACCACTCGAGTAGTATATCATATATTTTAGACAGTATTTTACTCTTGCCTTCAACAACCTCCACATTAAACTTAGATTTTTTATCCTCAAAACCTGCCTTCTTTTTGTCTTCTTTTAGCAAATCATTCACCTGGTGGTATTGCAACCAACCAGTAAGTGAGTCTTTTATTTCTTCATACGGTCTAAGTTTAATACCTTGTTCTGTTTTACTTATGAGATCTTCATAGGTGGCATTTTTCTCTTCCATATTAGATTTCTTGATAGTTAGCACCTCTATTGGTGAGATCCACCAGGGGGTCTTCCTTTCCAATAAGTTTTTATTTCTCTCCCATACCTGAAATATTGGTCCCCTGAAAATGTGATTTAGAAAGCCCTTGTGCACCTTCACCTTTTCGTACCATAGGTACGAGTGCCACCCGTACCTATTATCGAAGCCCTCCAGATCCAATATATCTCTATTTTCCAGTCTAATCCAATCTCTTAGCCATAGTAGACATGCCGCTTCATAATATATGCTCAAATCCGGTAGAGCAAAGCCCCCTCTTTCCTTTCTATCAACCAATATTTTCATTTTTATTCGTGGTCTTTTTCCCTGCCAAACATACTTCCCCAGGGCTCTCTGCCATTCTTTACATTGTCTTAAACCTTTGAGTACGGGTATAGTTTGGAATAAAAACAGCATTCTGGGGAGAACATTCATTTTCACCACTGCTATCCTCCCCAAGAAAGATAGCCTCATTCTCCCCCAGATTTCAAGATCTTTCTTAATATTCCTCCAAGTGACCTCATAATTATCTTTATAGAGATTAATGTTCTTTACCGTAATCCACATTCCAAGGTATTTCACTTTCTTAGCTATCATAAGTCCCGTCCTTTGCTCTAAATCTAACATTTCTTCCTTTGTCAAATTTTTAACCAACATTTTAGTTTTGTTCTTATTGATCTTAAGTCCTGACACTGCACCAAACTCTTCAAATTTTTTTAAAGCTTCTTTTACACTGTGTTTTGGGTCTTCCAGTGTTAATACAATATCATCGGCAAAAGCTTTTATTTTGTGTTCCTTCTTTCCTACTCTGACTCCTTTAATCTCTGTTGTTTCCCTTAATCTCTTATTGAATATTTCCAATACTATTATAAATAATAAAGGAGACAGAGGACAACCTTGCCTAGTCCCTTTAAATATATCAAAAGACTCTGACATAGTATTATTTATTATGAGTTTTGCCTTTTGTTCATGATAGATTGCTTCGATACCTTTTCTAAATTTTTCTCCCATCCCCATCATTTCCAAGCTTTTCCTCATGAACCCCCATGAAACATTATCAAATGCCTTTTCGGCATCTATAAATACCAGGGCGGCCTGCTTATCTATTCTCATATCCAGATATTCAATAATATTTATCACATTTCTTACATTGTCCCTCAATTGTCTCCCTGGAAGGAAGCCCGTTTGATCTTTATGAATTCTATTATTTAATACCTTTTTTAATCTTTCTGCCATTACGTCTGCGAACAACTTATAATCGTTGTTTAGTAACGAAATTGGTCTATAATTCTTCAGCTCCAACATATCGACCTCTTTTTTAGGAATTAAAGTAATATATGCTTCCTTCCAGGTGTTCGGGATCCTCCCCTCTTTTAAGATACCATTCATCACTTCGCATAGAATTGGGGATATTTGATCGCTTAATGTCTTATAATACTTAGCCGATAAGCCATCCGGCCCCGGCGCTTTTCCAATTTTCATCCTTTTTATAGCCCTTTTTATCTCTTCTTGTGTAATAGTCTGGTCTAGTAACTCTTTTTCTTCTTTTGAGATCTGTGGCATCTGATGTTCTTGCATAAAGCAGTCTATTTCATGATCTGTTTCTTTGCCTCTTTTGTATAGTTCTTTGTAGTACTTCTGGAAAGTCCTTTTTATTTCTTTTGGTTCTTCTACAATCCTTTCTCCATCCTTTATCTTGCTAATCATGTTTTGTTTCCTTCTTTCTCTTATTTGCCATGCCAAGTATTTCCCTATCCTATTGGCTGATTCGAAATTTTTCTGTTTCATCATTTTTATTTTCCATTCAATTTCCTGGTTAATTATTACTGAAAATTTGGCTTGTAATATCTTTATGTTTTGTTTTACGTTCTCATCACCGGGATTTATAGTTAATTTTCTTTCATTTTCCATAATCTCAGTTAGAATTTGCTCTTTCTTTTTCTCTTTTTCTTTTCTTAATTGACTGTTTTTCTGGATCAGGAAGCCTCTCATGACTGCCTTTCCTGCATCCCACACTACCTCTAGAGCTGTTTCCCCATTTAAATTCCATTTGAAGTACTCTTCAATTGTTTCCTTAGCTTTAGTTACTATTCTTTGGTCGTTGAATAAAAATTCATTCATTCTCCATCTACCTATTCTAGTATCTTTGCCTTTTATCTCCATAGATACCGGATTGTGATCAGAAATAGTTTGTGCTAGAATTTCGCATTTGCTTAAATTCTGCATCAATTCCTTCGATATCCAAATACTATCTATTCTCCCCCAGCTCTGCTTGGAGTTTGAGAAGAACGTATACTGTTTTGTAGTAGGGTTTTTGAATCTCCAGGCGTCAATTAATCCTATATTGTTAACTAGCTCGAAAAAGGATCGGGGTAGTTTCCCTTCCTTAGTCTCTTCCTTTTTTGTTGACTTGTCCAATTTCGGTGAAACCACACCATTGAAATCACCCATTAATATCATTTTGTGATCCATCCATTCCATTAACTTATTACCTAATTCAAGGAAAAAAGCTGACTTTTTATCATTAGGTGCATATATTCCAACCACGATTATTTTTTCTCCTTGAAACACCATCTGTACTACAATCACTCTCCCTTGATCATCTTTATACAATAACTCAGGATCAAATTTTTCTTTTATATATAATACCACACCTCTTTTCTTAACCTTATCGGCAGTCACAAAATCCATCCCTAACCTCTTATTACTCAAGATTCTCCTGTGTTTATTTATTACATGAGTCTCTTGTAGACAGATTAGGTCAAGGTTCTTTTTCAATAGCGTGTGAGCAATCTGATTCCTTTTATTTTTATTGTTCAGTCCATTCACGTTCCAAGTCAGAATTTTTAAAGCCATCTATTATAAAGTGTTTATAAATTGTCAAAATCTGTGTGCAAACTACTTTTCCTTGTCTTCTTTCTCTACTTCTTCTCTTTCTTCTGTTAAGTTTACCCCTCTTTCTTCTTCTTCCGACCCCTCCCCCTCGTCCCCTCCCCCTGCCGCTCCTCCGTCTCCTCCCCCTCCCACTATCTTTCCGAAATCCTTCTCGTATCTCCTTTCAAATTTTTCCAGTTCTGAGGTGGTTGACAGTTTGAATCTTTTTTCCTTGAAATAGAATGAAATGCCTTCCGGAAACTCCCATCTATATAGGACCCCGTTTTTCTTCAACTGACTAGCTAATTTTTTATAAGCATCTCTCCTTCTAAGAAATCTCAAAGGAATCTGTTTAAATATAATAATTGAGTTTCCTTCAATATATAACCTTTTGCTGTAGTTCTGTTTCAATATTTCATTTCTTATGTCCAGCGAGTTGAACATGGCTATCACATCCCCTGGCAATTTTTTCCCTTTAACTTTAGTCGATTTAGATCTTATCCGAAAAATATTTGCTAAAGAGTAATTTATCTCTTCTTCCTTCTTATCTAACCAGATTGCTAACTCTTTGACCATTATAGATCTAATGTCTTCATTTAGATTCTCCGGTATTCCTCTAAATTTCAGATTAGACTGACTTTGTCTCATCTGTGTCATAGCCATGTTGTCCAGCAGTTCTTCCTGTATCTTTCCTATCTCTTTAATTTCTATTCTAATCCTGTCCACCTCCTTCTTACTGTCTTTCGTATCTTTTTGCACCCTTTTCATTGAATCCTCAAGTACCTTAGTTTTTGCTGATATATCTTTAACTTTTCCTGTCAGTTCACCCACCACCCTTTCCAATTTCTTGTCCAGAGTGTCTTGTACTTCTAATAGTTTTTTCTCTATATAATGTTCATTATTTTTAAATTCTTTCCTTATTTCGGCCATCAAACTATCATAGTCTTTAATTTCTTTCCCCTCCTTCCCCTCTTCTTGTCTAGATGGCCTTCTTTCAGCCGGCGTTCCCACCCCCTTTTTCATTTTGTATATTTTGTATATTTTATATTCTTCCTTCTTTGGTTCACCCACACAGATTGTTAGCTTTCTCAGTTTCTCCCGTTACTGCCAGCTTTCCTTATATTTCTTCAACAAGGTATAGCCCATCCCCCCACCAACAGGAATATCGTAACCAATAAGAGAAAGCAAAATACCAATAGAAAAAATCAAATTAGAAGCCCAAGGTATGTGAATGACAATGCCAACGTCTCTCAAGTACTACAGAAGGTAGCTTAGTAGGGTATTGAAAGGGGTGATGTGGAAACGCTTCAACGTCCAGGTTCTAAGAATTTTGCCTGGTGCATATATGAAGACACGTGATTAATTCTTTAAAGTCTTATGGGGGGGTATACTGTTTGTTAATTGGAGTGTGTCTCTTTAAGACGGGAAAATGGAGATGAAGCAGAGGGAGGAGGATGACGAAGCAAGTATTCCCAAACAGTTCACTTTTTCTCCTCAGTCTCCTCAGAGGCTTCTTCACTTCTCCAGTCCTTCTGTTGTCACTCAAGTTTTCCCAACCTTTTATTAAGTTAAGTATGTGCCGGTCTCTATCCTTAATTCAAATATGTTTAACACCAGAACTTAAAATAAAGCATTGCGTTCTGTTCTTAAGTGCTGCGCTCCAGGAAGTTGCAGACAAAGAAAGTTGCAAACAAACAAAGAAAGACGATGAACCGACTATAAACCCCCCACCGTTCGTTGCTATAGTAATCTCCGACCTCGATGCAACAAAGGAATTTCTTTCCCTTCTTTCTAGTCCATTAAGAGATTTCGCTGTTACTTTGCCTCCGACTCTTTCTACTTAATGTCTGAGGTCTTTCCTTCACACCCACTTAGCGGCTACTTTCTTGCCTTCATACTTTTCCACTCCCAGCCTGTCGCTATACTCCATTTTATTCTTACCGCCAGCAGTAGATTCCTTCTCCTTTCACCACATATTTCTTTTAAGCTGGGTTCTTCCGTTAAATTTCCTTTGACTTTAACTTGAATATTTTTCGTTGTTTTTTCGATGTTTTCTGTGCAATCCTTAGTAGCAGTTTCCCAGCTTTTCGGCTGTTGTTGGAGATCCGCCGCTTTTCACACGGAGCCTGAGGCTTCACAACATGGGGTCTATTGCTTCCCTTTCACGCTGCGGCTCCAGCCCTGTTAAACGACAATAACACAGGCGAGCACACACAGCTTCGCTGGGAGTTTGCCCCTCAGAATAATCCTCCTGAGGTTTCGGGGTTCACGGAGCCTTCGTGACCCCTCTGGACCTCCAAGTTGTTCGAGACCCCTCCGGAGAGCAGCCTTGCGCTCCTTGTCTGTGACCGCGGCGTCCCGGAAGTCTTTGCTGTCCTCCTTTGGACCTGCTCATTACAAAAACTGGTATGCCCCCAAATCCAATACGTAGGACCGACATACCGTCATAGGCTAAACTAGCCCTGGCATAAACTGGAGAAGACTGTGACATTCAAGTAAACTTTAACTGAGAACTGGGGTCCCATTTGCAGCCTCCTGGGCTGGGAAGCAGTCCAGCTGAACCAGTATGATCAGGGAGGGGATCTGGCCTGGAAAGTCCCAAGGGCCAGGCAGAGAGGCATGGAGGGCCACACCCAGCCCAGAGGCTAGATATTCCCCACCTCTGCAACAGGGGAAGAAACCTGCTGTTTTTGTAGCTGTCACTGAGATTTCAGGATTCCATGCAATAACAGATTCTACATTTATTGTTTGATTATGCAGAATTGCACAAACTTTATGGCCAGAACAGAACTGGCAAAAGTACACTAGCATAACTACGGTTGCCATATTTCAGATAGTAAAAACCAGGACACCCCTAAAGTAGTTGAGCTTTTTATTTTTAGACAAACCCTAAACGCATGGCAGCCCTAAGCATAACATGATTATGCAGAGAAGATACGATGAAAATTCATTCATTCTTGGTGCATGCCCTTGTGTGTGACTACAGCTGTGACCACAGATTTAAGCTGTGAATTTAAAAATGCACCGTGCGGGAGAAAAATAAACATTTGGGGACAATGGAAAACCACAATGACTTCCTCTCCATTTTATCCTTTTCTGTTAGTTTCCTCTTAGAAAGCAATGAGACATTTCTGACATTTCTCAAGCTGCCGTCCCTGCAAGGCGCCATTGGAATTATTTCTGTCCCTCCAAAAGCAAATGTGGGAGATCACTTAGCCATCTTTTCTGGTGGATGGCTTACTTTCCAAGTGGAAAAAACACATGTAGGGAACATAGTACGTCACCAACAAACCGTGAGTTGGGGAACAATTTCCCAAAAAACATGATGCATCATAAAGTGAGCAAAGGTGGCAATCATGAATAATAAAAACTACATACCCACAGAGGAAATGGAGTAGCTGAGGAGAAAATATAAAGTGTTGTCTGTGAATGCAGGAGCAGTGCGGAACCTTTTTTTTTTTTTTTTTGGAACAATGGCTTGGAAAAAAATCTGGCCACAGTACAACCTGGGGTTCACTATTGTCCCATAGAGGAAATTGTTTTTCCATAAATTTTCAGTGTATATGGTCAGTTTATTCCTCCCCTGCTTTCCTCTCATTTGTTTCCATCTTTGTTTTTGTGCTTCTCTCTTACTGTGGTTCTGTACCTACAAGCAAGCGAACAAGTGAGAAGCAAACCCTTTGTCATAAATTATCTGGCTATTCTTGTGCTATCGTGCTGCCATCTAAGAGGTTAGGTGGCCTCTTTTTCTCCTGCTGTGATTAGTGGTACACACTGCTGAATGCGTCTCAGTTGGCAGCTAGACAGCAAGAGAGAGAGAGAGAGAGAGAGAGAGAGAGAGAGAGAGATAGATACTGTAGTGGAGACGACAGCCAAGGTTTTCTCTCTGCATCAAAGGAGATGTGCATTTATGCATTCAAGAATCCCCATAGTACGTTTTTCCTTTATATGCTAATAAGTGTTGCTACACTGACCTAATTTTTAATTGTGCCAGTTGGGGATATGACTCAGAATGTAAAACATCTTCTTGTGCTCCAAGGGCTACATCAGAAATGCAGTCAATCTGAGGGCAGGAGCTAATGCTAGTCAAGAGTGAAATCTGCATTAGGATTCCATTTTTAGTTTCATTTTGGGGGCCCAGGCAGTGGACCAGAATGGAAATTATGGGTGTTGAAAAATTCTATATTTGTCTTCCAGTTTCTTCTGATTTTTTAAAAAATATTTGCCAAACTATTACAAAATTATAGGGGCCATATATGAAGTTGTATATAGAAGGTATGGACATTTAGAAAAGGATATAGCACAGATTTGGTGCTCTGGCTGCTTTCCTCACTGCTTGTCTTTGGCTCCTGGCCCTTCTATGTACAGTACATGTTGTTGTTTTTTGTGGCAGTCAATTTAACATGCTGCACATGCATGGGAACAGACCCTCCATGTGTCCTTATTTTCTAGGGACGTCCCTGATTTAGAGAAGCCATCCCGGTTTCTGATTTGATCCTGGAATGTCCCAATTTTCCTTAGGATGTCCTATTTTCAGTGGAGAAATGTTGGAGGGTATGGAGTTATCTGACGCCCAAGCCATATTAAAGGCAATCCTGTATAGGGATGGGTTTAATTTTTTTTAAAAAATGTTTTATTATGTTTTTATATATGTTGGAAGCTGCCCAGAGTGGCTGGAGCAACCCAGTCAGATGTGTGGGGTATAAATAGTAAAATTATCATTATGGAATGGGACATCCCTATTTTCATTGGAGAAATGTTGGAGGGGACATTACATTGCCATTGCTTCTGGTTAAAAAGAAATAAATGTCAGCACAGAGAGGAAAGGGCTACGAATGGATGGCACTGGTTGCTTCTTGGTGGCAAAGGTCCAAACTCTGTGCTTCAAATTGTTTCAGAGAGATTCATATGGGAATCATTTTAGATAAACACAGAGCACGAATCGAAACGTACTTTAAAAAACTGAAGCTGGGATTCCCTGGATTATAAGGCACTCCTGTTGAACACACAGAAGTGCCTTGGGCTTGGATTTGGCCCATGGGCTACATCTATTGCCTCTTTCAGCTATAAAAAGTCATGGAAGATGTATATGTTAATAAGAGACACAGATGAAACTGAAGCAGAAAAATATTGAAGATCAGGAAGTTCTATTTACATAACTCGATGCGGTGTTCAGTCTCTGTTCCAGGAAATTATTTTCTCCTGAGGCAGCGGAACAATAGTAGCACTTTGATAGGATTTGAGCTGTGGTTTCAGTCGTATAACACTTTCTTCCACTCCACGTACAAGAAAAATTTGAATCATGGCGGTAGCAGCTACTTTATGTTTACATCTCTTGGGACAGTTTCTCACTTGTATGTTTTTTAGATTCATGCCGGATTTTCTTGTGAGAACTGTGTTTGGAAGCTCAGCAGATGTCTTTTGTAGCATTGCTAATCTCGTGTCTGTGTGCGTTTGTTTTTAAATACATTCATTGAATGAAGTGGTTAAATGGTACATATGAATCTTAATTAAAAAGGAAGTTATTCTAATTTGGTGGGATCCGCATGGAAGCTTAATGGAAAGAAACTTTCCTTATTTTCAGCAGCTAATAATCATAACAATTTGACATTGCATCCAGAGGGAGCCAAAAATATGGAAGCAATTATTTAGCAGAAAAGGAAGAAAATACATATTTTCTTGTATTTTGAAGATAAACTCAGGTTTTCAGAGTTCAAGTGATGGAAATACATATATATTTCCATATATTTATATATATATAAGCTATTAAAAGAAAATGAGCCAGAAATGGTCTGGAAACACAAACAAATGTGTTGAGAACAAGTGGAAAGTTGTAAGGGTCTTTTTCCTGTCCTATCACATGATAAATTTCAGTTCAGTGCTGACATTTGAAGTGTGCCACAGAAATGGTGAGCAATATGTTCACTGGCACACTCACAGCAGAAGCTGGTTTTATGAAGATGGCTGCTGGTCTACTAACGTACCCCCATCGCTCGGAATGCATAATCTAGTCTACAGTGGTTGTTGGACTACAACTCCCATTATCCCTGACCACTGGTCCTGCTAGCTAGGGATGATGGGAGTTGTAGTCCAACAACTGCTGGAGAAACACTGATATACAGGGATTTCACCTTGAGTCAGATACTCCTTAGATTCTAAACTGTTTGTAAGTTGCCTTGGGTTGTCATGGGCCAGATAAAGCAACTAACAAATCAAACAACACCAACAACTGTTTGCATTGTGATTTTTAGATGAAGGCATTTTATAAATTCAATCAATCAAGAATATTAATGGGACTTGTCATGTATATGAATTCTTTTTCTTTTTTATGATAGAACAGGGGATTGGGAAGGGAGGATGAAGACAAATGGCTTTTCTTCTTGCTTGCATTTCTAGCACCATGTGTTGACTGACTCAACACATTTACATGCACATGCACACACCATTTCTCTCTGAAACACATGTGGTTGGGGAGGATTGGCCTGTTATTTTGGCACCGTGACTTACGTTCAATGGTAGTAACTTACAAGTAAGTGTGCTTGGAATCATAACCTCATTTCCATAATTCTGTGTATTGGTTACTTTGAAGATGTCATACTTGGCAAAGCAACTTACCAGACTGAGACCAAACATGGAAAGCTTCTGTCTTAAAGAAGAGATTTGCCAAAGATATAGCTGTCAGGAGAGAAAAAACATTGGTGCTTTTTTAAAATAGAACAAAAAGCCTCTTTTGTTAACCTTGACTGTTAATATTTCTAATGAATTTTTCTAAAAGTCTTGTTTGCCTTGACTTGTTTGTAAGTCCATCCACTCAAATGCCACGTGTATTTTGGCAGTAATTTAAAACGATAGCTGATATGTTAACATTAACGCAAATTTAATGTGATATGCTGCAGATGTAAAGTAACTTCATCACTGAAATATTTTAAATGCTACCAACAGGGAATCAAGCACACACCCATCAAAGCCATAGTGGGAAGGCAGTTGCTATATTTCATTGTTAGTATTGATTGTGTCCCAAGTAATTTCTGACCATGCTTTTCCTGCCTAGCAGATGAATATTTGTTATTTAAACCACTTTAACTGCGCTGGGTTGAAATTCCCCGTATATTGTCTGTGAGTTGTCTGTTTTTTGGCCAGCAGGGCCTAGTGAGATCAGCACAGATTACTAAGTGAAATACTTCTGAACACCTGAAATGCAGTACATAAATTATGCCTCAGCAGCTGTTCATGGTAGAAAGAGGTGAAATATACAAGGTAGGCATTTTAAAGCTCACGTTGAATGAGATGGGAAGAAGCTTGGAAGCAGCTGAATAGAAGCTCAATTTATTTCGTTCTATCATCTATCATCTATCTATCTATCTATCTATCTATCATCTATCTATCTATCTATCTATCTATCTATCTATCTATCTATCTATGACCTTGTAGTATGGCACTGGCCTCCAGAGGTGGACCAACCTACCAAGTCATCCACCCTTGCAGAGGCTGGGAGTCTCTGTAAGACTAAGTCAACAGCTCATCACCTAGTAAAGGAAGCAGCCCTAAAGCCAGCTAGCTACTCAGTCTAATCACTAGGACTTGCTTCTTTTACAGACTAGTGCAGCAATCTCCATACACCACACATTGAGCTACATATGGGAATGAAAGCACTTCAGTGAGCCTTGTAGGTAAGGAAATAACCTCAGAGGGTGCAAGAAGAAGAAAGTCATGTCTTACAGTCATTGTGCTAAAGCAGGGGTGGGGAACCTGTGGCTCTTCACTGTTGGACTCCAGTTCCCATCAGCTCCAGCTAGCATGGTCAGTGATCAAGGATGATGGAAGCTGTTGTCTAGCAACATATGGAGGACAGTAGTTTCCCCACCTCTGATCTCAAGCAAATGAGCAAGTGGTAGTTAAGAATAGAATACAGTGTGGAGGAAACAAAAAATCTCAGATGTTTGTAGACTGGGGGATCACCAAGTCAGTCTACTTCATTTTGGATTCTTTTATTTTGCAAGAGCTCTCTGTGCTGGCTTTGGGTCAAGTCCTTTGCCAGTCTCAGCTACCCCTAATTAGCTTTCAGCTGGCAGTACCGCTCCGAACTCCTGCTGGGGTCCAGTTAGCTCAACAAATTATGGGCTGTGCCTCCTAGGAGAACCTCAGAGAGTGGGACACAGCTCGAGCCTTCCAAGACGAGCCCTAAAGGGCTGTATGAGTGGTCACGTTTCAGAAGTAGCCAAAGGAAATAGCCATCTTTCCAGCTGGATTGAAATGATTACAAGGTAGTTGGTGGATAGGTTTCAAAATAGCACTGCCAACTGGCTGTTCTTCTGCAGCGGGCAGTGTATTTATTTGAGAAAAGCTGTAGAGTTGCATGAAAGGACAGAAAAGAAACCAGAGCCTGCAGCAATTCATGTTCCCCCTATTGTTTATAGAAAACAGAGTCAGCAATCCTTCCCACTGGCTCAACTCTATACTTTTCCTGATACTAAGAATGCCTCACCATCACTGAAGATAGAATAATGCTCAGAAATCTCTAGGACAACAGATGCTTAACGTTAACTCGCATTTCAATCATGCACAAATCACAAGGAGATATAACTCTTTCTGTGCTGATTTCTTGCTTTGACTTGTCCTTTAAACTTGCAGTCCGACATACTGCACAAAGTTTTTAGTCTGCATAGTCTTCTCTTTTGGAAATTGTTATTTATTTAGGGTTTTATATGGAGATTAGTTCTGGATATCGTGCTTGTAGCTTGTTATCAAGACACAGAATCCCTTTACTCCATGAAAATATTTAATATTAGAGGAACAAGTGTAACAAAAGGAAATGGCTTAGCTATTGGCAAAAGCACTACTGAGCTATTTAGAAACATGTTTGCAATTAGTGCCACTTGGGGTATGTCTGTGCTGTAATTTAGCTTTCCTGTAGTTGGTGGGCAGCGCTAGTTCACAGCATTTGGTTCTGTGCTGAAAACAACCATCTGATTGTTTGCTCTTGAATACGGTTCCCCTCTTTAAATTTCTACCAATGATTGCACACATCTGGATTATATCCACAAAGGAAGCTGCTTTATACTTGGTCAGATTATTTCTCTGTCAATCCCAGTATTGTGTACTCTTACTGGTATTACCTGGATCCCAGGCAGAGGTCTCTTCCATCACCTGCTACCTGACCATGTAACTGGAGATGCCAAGGATTGAACTTCTGCTCACAAAGCCATTTAGTCTACCACCAATGAGCTATGCCCTCAGTCAGTGGAATTTTCATCACTCCATCTTTAGACTTTCCTTACTTCATTATAATTACCATGGGGAGAAGTTTGGCTGGTTTGTGCAATTACATAGAATTAAGTTATGCAATTATATCGCAACCCACAACTGTGGCTGAACCATCCTGGATTATTATAGTTCAGTTGGTTAGAGTATGGTGCTGATAACACCAAGGATGCAGGTTCAATCTCCAAAAGAGACAACTGCCTATTCCTACATTGCAGGTGGTGGGACTAGAGAATCCTTAGGGTCCCTTCCAGTTCTACAGTTCTATGATTCTGTGATTCTATTCACTGCCCCCATTTCTGTATACTCCTGTCAGACATTATTTGCAACCCCCTCCCAAGTTACGTCTCATAACTATGCTCCTTAATAAAACAACAACTCAAAATAAAATGTCTTGCACAACTTTTCATGTTGCAGGCTGAATTCATTTTATTCTGGAAAAGATTTCCAACTTCTGGGTCTTCTTTTGGTTTTTATTTGCTGCTGTTACTTTATTTTATTTTTTCAGGGCAGTTATTCAGGTTGGCACTGGTTGGTACCACAACATTTTCCACGTTCAAAGGGTGGCTTGACATGCACGTACAAATGTTTATTTTGTACATTTCTCCTTGTTATTGTGCCTCTGTTTGTATTGTGACCCAAAAGTGAAAGGATGATACCAGGGTTGAAAGAAGATAGAATGGATTATATCCAAATTATCATTCTCCTTATCCAGAAATAGTTCCAAATGGACCACATGCAGATGGAGAGCTGGGTTTGTTTTTGTCGATGACAACAATGAGTTTAACATTTAAAGGTGTCATGAGTTTAACATTTAAAGTAATGAATTTAATATTGAAAGATGCAGTGGAAATATTGGGATCTGCTTTAAAAATAAGCTTCCAATTAAAAAACAAAACAAAACAGCGTGTGGCATACCAACATTTCACAATAGCATCCATGTCGGACACAGGGCTCTGATTCAGAATAACAAAAACATATATTTATGCTCCTTACATCTTCATAGTGTTAGGCTTTATAAAGCACATTGAAACACAGTTCCCTGCTAAAAGAATTCAACTCCTTACAGAGTTACAGTTCCCAGCAATCCTTGACAAACTATAACAACTAGAATTCTTTGAGGGAGAGAGAAAATGTGCTTCAAATGTGCTTCAAGGGTATAGTACTGTACACAGCCCCAGTGGAGACAAAGCCTTGAACAAGATATACAAAAATGTATATCTTGTCATACAGAAAGGCTTCTACAGGTGGGGCAGGTAACCTGTGGCACTGCAGATGTTGTTGAACTCCCATCAGCTCCAGCCAGGATCTCTAGTCAGAGATGATGGGAGTTGTAGTTCCATAACAGCTGAAGGCCCAAAATTTCTACAAAAATGGAGAATAATTTCCTTGTCGATAGGCTGTCCTTAATAAAAACCCAGTGGGTTTTAGGCCTTTTTAAAAGGCTTTTGACTGCACCTAGAGAGAGACGTCAACTTAACCAGAAGGAGAGCCCATTTGACCTAAAGGAATGTTACTTTCAGGTTTTATTGGCCCACCATGAGTCTTCCTCTTACCTCAGCAACAGAACCTGGGGGTAGTTTGATGGCTTCTTACATTGTTCTGCTTAAAGGCATCATTTAAAATGATTCATTCTTTTCTTATTGATTTAGGGATTGACCACAGCTTTGAAATTAGCCCCATATGTTTTGAAATCTGAGTCTGAAGACTGTTGAAGAGCCCACAAAGGCTGTACATTGCATTGTTCACCTTTGGCATTTGGGGACCACCAGCTGCGGGAAATAATTTTTTTGACTGTTGCTTTGTGCAGAGACAAGGTGTTGCTGCAATATTCTAAGTTATGAGACTTGACGAAGAGTACTTTTCTGTTTGAAGGGATGTAGGTGGTTTTCACATTTACATCAGCGCTGTCTATAAAAGGATTAACGAGCTTGTGGGACACACAGAGCGTGGGAAAGAAAGATGAGCGCAGGATGCAGAATGCTTGCATTCTACCTATAACTGGCACTACAGAATTTTCTCGTTTGGAATAAGATTCTCGCAAAATGCAAATGTGTATGAAAGCAAATACAGTGTAGTGGTTAGAGTATCAGACTAGGATCTGGAATATCAGGTCCCAGGTTTAATCCCTGGCATCACCAGGTAGGACTGGTAATGTCCCATGCCTGAAACCCTGGAGAGCCACTTCCAGTCAGTGTAGGCAATACTGACTCAGTATAAGGCAGCTTCCTATGTTCCTATGTGATTGGCAGCCCTGGCTCCCCAGAGTTCCTGGTCACAAGGAACTTGATAGACTGTTCTGGCAAACATGCCTACAAACACCTTGTTATGTACTGAGTTGAATAGGATCCAAAAAGCAGCAGTCTGATTGGTCCTAGAACAATAGGGTCCAGAATGCAGCAGTCTGATTGGTCCTAGAACAATGCAGCAGTATGATTGGTCCGCAGGAGCCACCCAATCCAGCTCCAGGTGGAAGTGAATCCACAACCCGATTGGCCTACAGGAGAATCCCAGAATCAGCCAATCACGTGCGACTCATTGTGTAAATAATGTATATAAAGCAGATATTTTGGGAGAACTTTCATTCCTCACTACAATGAGCTGAATAAAGAGCATGAAATCCATACTCGACTCCGAGTATATTTCACACCTTTAAGACCCTTTGTACTAAACACATGAAGGTGGAGTCAGTGGACTCAGAGACATTGGAGGTGTGTGTGTGTGTGGGGGAACACTTCGGGGGTAGAGTGAGGGCATGGGCCAGCCCCCTTGTGCTAAAATGATTGTTTTAATAGGGGGTTAACTTGGGTAGGTGTTATGTTATTTGGCAGGTGAGGTTGCTTTAAATTGTTTTTAAATCTTATATGGTAATTTGGATTTTTGTATTTTGGGCTGGGGGATTGTTTAGCGGCTTTTGTTGAGGAGTCTACTTTTTATTAGTTTTTCTAATTAGTATTGTTAATTGTTTTTATTGTTTTTATTATGTATTTTGCGTTTTTATATTGTAACTTACTTTGTGAAGCACCCTGAGACCTACAGGTATAGGGCGGTCTACTACTACTAGCAAACCACCTCTTGAAACGTGAAAAATACTGGCAATGAATGTAATCCTTGTCTGCTGAAAGATCCATATATAATCTCAAGTCCACACATACATGTGGGAGTGGTGTAGTTTAGCAAGAAGTTCTCATTCATTAACCCATAGCTTTAAGCAAATATTAGCTTAATCATCCCAAGTTTTTCTGCATAAAACATTTAAGTCACCCATTAGCAATGCAATAAGCATGGCTGCTGTTTTAATTAATCTCAATGGGGCAATGGGCTGAATATTTCAAGTTATGTGACAATGTAAAGCAAAACTCATTTATTTGGGTGGTGTTTTTTTTTGACAAAACGTAATTTAAATTAGCAGCCTCCCATCATCTCTGCACTTTACTTTGCAAACATTCAGATCCTTGGAATTCTGTGCAAGTTTAACCTTACCCTCAGTGCAACCACTTCTTTTTATTAATGTTCCAATCAAGTCCCTTTTGACATGCTTCCAGATCTGTGTCCCTCTTTTTATTGCTGCAAAATATTTGCTTTACGGTTGTCCAGCTTGGGAGAAGTCATATCAGGTGGCAAGCTTTCATCTGGATATCATTTAATCGATATATCAGTACTAAGGATCTTGCCACGTTAAAACCCAAAAGCTCCTTAGAACACTAGGAGCAGCATCACATAACTAGAATCACAAGTCATCATGCAAGTGAGTATAGTCTCTGGTGAGCCCTTCAGATACCCATGATAGGAATTGTTGTTACACTGCTATGATGGTAACAAATTGTTAATCCGGCTGGATGCTCTGCTGCATTGATTCATGGCACACAGAATCTAGTTCCAGCATCTCCTCCTTCTGTAAAACTGGACCCAACTCTATCCCTTGCATAGGGGCAAAGTATCATTAGAGCTACAAAATTGATCCTTACAAATTTCATCATAAAAACACACACTAATGTTGTCCTTTTTGGATGATTTCTAATCCCCGTGGCATTATAGTGCCACAGGTGCTGATGTGCTGTGATGTATGTTAACTTTTTCATTTGTGTCCCCAGACAGCGGGCCCAGACATGGGACTTCTTCTTGTTAAGTTGTGGGTGAACATATCAGACGACACAGCGATTCTTCAAACAGCTCTTGTTTATTCACAGGCCAGAACAGAACTGAACTGAAGGGTTCAGCCAGCCTGCTTATATAGAGCTCCAATAGAACGCAACAGTAACTATTTTCTGTAACTATCCAATCACTGAACGTCACTTTCGATCCCTTATTTGCATATGTGGACCTGAACTATCTACAGTATCCCCCTGCTGGCCCAGGGTGAAAACTTCAGTACATAACACTTCTTTTTAAAGTAAGTCTGTAGCCCTCCTAGAAAGAAAGTTATGGACAAAATGTGCAGGTGCCCTTGTAAGATATTTCTGTGAAATTAGTCAAGGATAGAGGGTACAGGATCGCAGCCTAGGCTTTGGCTTAGGGCTAACATTGGAGAAACACATGGTTATTGTGCCTTTAAGAGCTGTGTGGCAGACAGAAATTCAACAGGCTTAGCCTTTTCTAATATGGAAATACAATTACAGAGAAAACTTGTTCACATTATTTCTATGCAGACATTTAATACAAATTTAATAAATCATAATCATAATCCACCCCACCAATTTCTTCCCATAGACCAGGCATTCACATATCAGTTATTAAAGCAACAGAAACAAACCTAACCAGACAAGAAAGTTGTTGGAAGGGGCTGTTGTTGCTGGAAAGAAAAATAATAGATCTTTACAAGGGACTGAATAATATTATTATTAATTCAACCATATACCATAATGAATTGCTATGTCCATTTAGATTTTTGAATCCATAGATAAATGTGGTCATTGCTGTAAATGTTTTACTAGCTGAGCAGAAATTCCTTGCAGAAGATTTTGAGCACAACGTTGTTATTATTTTCCCCCTTCCCTCTGCACATATGTTTAAATGATTATGTAAAAGGATTCCTGCAGTGTGTCTTCAGCTCCTTCAGAAGACGACTCACTTGATTCATTCGCAGAACATACAATCTGGCTTAATCGAACCTTACTGTTATGTATTTAATGTGGACTTTGACCAACTCTTCAGGTACTAAATGGCTGGTTACTAATTGCTAACAGATAGACCCAAAATACAGTCATGGGGAATAGAAAGGTAAGTGGGAAAAAGATTTGGCAGTCACTAGTTTGGGAAGAATAGGAGTACAGTATCTGTTACTTCACTTCGTTAGGTGTGTACAAAAGAAAGATTCGAGCCCAGTTTATGAGACTGCAAACCTCCTCCATGTGTTCCTCAGCTCTACTGCAAAGAAGCTACTTGGGTACAAGTTGCACAGAATAACCGACGGGTGCCTGGAGACTGGGGCATGGCCTGCCACACCAATCCTAACACCCTACTTTACTTTTACTCTGCCCTGTTGGCTCACATAAACAGGGCAATGGCAACCAGCCTCCGAAATGCAACCTCCTGTTCAACATTTGTGATTAGGCCTCGTATTCATCTTCACAATTTGTAAAAAACAAACAAAGGCAGGGAAGCACAAGGGCACTTCAAGACTTCCATTATTTTGGGGTAGGATTCATTCACAAACTGGCAAATTCAGAAAACACAGCTGTAATCGACTGGGAAGTCTTGCACAACAATTCTTCTTCCTGCAAAGTTCAGATTTTTGCAATGAGGAAAGTGTTAGGAAAATGCACTGGAGAGTGTGGGATCACATTTGTTTTGTCACAACTGCATCCAACCACCTCACAAACACATCAGAATGAATGCCCATTAAAAAGCCAAGATGGTCTAATCGTCCCCAACCAAATCGGGATGAAGTCTTCTGGAAGCACCCATAGTTTTACAGTTTTAGTGAAACTATTTAGAGTGATGCAGTTGCCTTTCTGCCTCTCAGGTGCTCAAGTACTTGGAACAGAAAGGCAGGTTATGGTTAGTAAGACAGCAGGTTGTCTGGAGCCAAACACAGACACCTTCAGCAACAGGTTCCCCAGAATGAGGGAAGGCGTCTTATCTCTATTGCAAGCAGTGATGCAGAATGGGTTCTCTCATATCACCTACTCCTCAAGAGCATAGGAATACTGAGGTGACCCCATCTGAGCAGCTTGGAGTTCCCTCTGTTCCAACAAATGGACTCCAGTGGTGCAGGAATCAAAGCTAGAAATTTAAGATTCAAAATTTGAGAAACGGAGAGAACTGGAAATTGATATGTCCTTCTATCCCTGCATTCCAGATTACTCTTTGATATGGTGTGAAGATAATGGGAGAATATTTCATGCCTCCAAATAGTCATGCTATTGCCTTCATGTTCTGCTTCTGGGATTCCCACAGGCATCTGGTTGGAAAAGAGAGTAGATGGGCCTTTGGCCTGCTTCTCTTGCGTTTTGATGTTCATTTAAATAACAGCGTGAATACTTCATTCTGTCATAAGCATAGTTTTCAAATGGGCAGCCCCTCCATACACAAAAGCCATGTTGTGGTGACTTCTGTACATTAACCAATACCTTAAATGTCCTCATCTTAAAACTTGTACTTATGCTAAGAAGGTAACCTGAAAGGACCATGACATCATTTCTCCTCAATATTAGGTTATGGATGGCATTGCATTCAAAGGGAATTGAGTGCAAGAACCCACTAATTCACTGTTATACTGTTGCAGTTCTCAAAGCTGTATTCATACATTTCTTGTGAATATACTGGTCATGTGATACAGGAATATATGTAACACTGTGGAATTCCCAGTAGGATAATCCCGAAATGCTGCTTTAGTGGAGCCAAAAGAACTATTGACTCCTCACTAAAATATCAAAACACTTTGACACAGGAGTCTTTTTCAGAAGCTTTTATTGAGGGAGCTAGACATGATTGCCAAAGGAAATTAAATTTAATAACCACAGGTACCTGAAAATAACTTAAAATTGCCTAAATTATCACTAGTGGGATTCCTGCCTCCCTACAATACACATTTTCTTTCATTTTATGTTGGAAGGTTGTTTCATGTTGCATGTTAACATTTCCCTTGTTTGCTAAGGTTGTCGGATGTGTCCCAGCTCCCCCCCCCGCAAAACCCCTCATTATATTCTGAAGAAGCAGGTCTCATTATGGCCAAGTGTAACAGTGGGATCATATTGGGGGCTTGAAATCCTGTCTTTAGCTCTGAATTAAGCAGTGTTCCACCCCAAGACAGCAGCAATTACTGGCCTGTAATTTTCTTCCATCACCACGATCATTGGTATGTCCCTCCTTGTGGAACTTTTCACCAAAGACCGATGGAAAGTCTTTCTTCTTTTCAACTTGCCCTGCAGGCTATGCGTAAATCACCACTCCTCCCTCTTTTGTAGCAATTTGTCCACAGTTGGATTGTTTTGCACTCATTCCTCACAACCAGTGACATTTCCATTTGCAAATGTAATTCTTAACCCTCTCTCTGCTTCACAGGAAGAGAATGGCTTTGCAGCAGCTGATTTAATTACATTTTATCTATTAGCTATTGGATCTTTAGTAGCCATTTTGAACTAGGATTGCAACCTTCTTAACCTTGCAAGTTATGACTGGATCGGCCATTCGCTGCATCAGTTCCCGTTATTACAAGGTAAGTTAGCCAGATGCCTACTGGATCAGGTGCAAAATAGCTAACTTTGTTTGCCTATTCTGCAATGTAACGTTTGGAGCTGGGTTTGGTTGCATATCAATCTGGTTGTAAGGTCCTTTAAATAGGTGACAGCTTGCAGCATCAGAGCAAATTAAGGGGAAGAAATGGAGGCAGTGAGAGATTTTACTTTCTTGAGCTCCATGATCACTGCAGATGGTGACAGCAGCCACAAAATTAAAAGACGCCTGCTTCTTGGGAGAAAAGCAATGACAAACCTAGACAGCATCTTAAAAAGCAGAGACATCACCTTGCCGACAAAGGTCCATATAGTTAAAGCTATGGTTTTCCCAGTAGTGATGTATGGAAGTGAGAGCTGGACCATAAAGAAGGCTGAAGAATTGATGCTTTTGAATTATGGTGCTGGAGGGCTGCAAGACTGCAAGAAGATCAAAGCTGGAGGAGACTCTTGAGAGTCCCATGGACTGCAAGAAGATCAAACGTATCCATTCTTAAGGAAATCAGCCCTGAGTGCTCACTGGAAGGACAGATCGTGAAGCTGAGGCTCCAATACTTTGGCTACCTCATGAGAAGAGAAGACTCCCCGGAAAAGACCCTGATGTTGGGAAAGATGGAGGGCACAAGGACAAGGGGACGACAGAGGACGAGATGGTTGGACAGTGTTCTCGAAGCTACCAGCATGAGTTTGACCGAACTGCGGGAGGCAGTGGAAGACAGGAGTGCCTGGCGTGCTCTGGTCCATGGGGTCATGAAGAGTCGGACACGACTAAACAAATGATTGGCGAGCAAGGTATCACCAATTGAGGATGGAGGAATTTCCCCTAAGCCGGCTTCTCAGAATTATACCAAAATCTTCATTGGGCCATTTCACTTTTCCAAGGCTTCTTAGTTGGAGAGGTGGATGTGGCTCAGCCTGGCTTTCCTCAGCAAGTTTCTGATGTGTGGGCTGCAGAAAGCTAGGAGGAGAACTGGATGTTGTTCCACGGCAGAATTACCCAGATATGGAAATGAGGAGGGCGAAGGGTCCCCATCCTCAGCTCATCCCACGAGGATTCTATGATTCTGTGATTAGATACTGCCAGAAATGGCAGGGAAGGAACTAATACAAATTAAGATGAAAGTTTAGCTTATTTCATGTTCTGTTAATAATTAATAAAGTTGGTGTCCTCATTTAATCTAAAAATGTAGTGTATCATCTCTCCATTTCTGGGTCTTTGCTCAACAGAAACCGCTGCCCTTTGAGGCAGCCAATTTTTAAATTTTATTTCTTTTGGTAAACGTCAAGAACAGCTCAAAATGGTCATCCATGGCTCGCAAAAATTTACCACAGCTGTTGCAAAAAAAGCCTATTCCAGTTCCACAGGAAACCCACAAGACTGGCAACTTTTGCTTAACAACAAGTTCTTCCAAACAACTTGAAACTCGTGATTTCAGAAGAAGTGTAGAACAAAACAGATGTGGGGTTTTTTTTAAATCCACACAGCAGCCTTCATTGACCATGTTGGCTGGGGTTGATGAGAGCTGTAGTCCACATTGTGGTTCTTTATTGCACTGGTTTCATCAGTAACAGGTCCATTGGGCATACTATAGCTACGCAATGAAACATAATTTTTTAAAAGACTCTGGAAAATACAAAGCTTCTTGCAAATATATATGTATGTACACACACACACGTATGTATATATATATATATGTGTGTGTGCGCACACCTAGGTGGGGCACACCTAGCTTGGGCAGCAGGTGTTGCCAATGCTGACTGATCGCCCAAGGTCCTTGCTAGCATTAGATAGCATTATTTTAAACATTAGGTTTAAAATTGGGGCTCATCTTATACATGGGCAGTGCTGAGGGGTGTTTTCTTAATTTGGAGTCCCAAAAATTAGGGGGCGTCTTATACATGGGGGCGTCTTATACACAGAAAAATACAAGTATGTTTTTAAAAATCAAGTATGTTTTTACTTTTAATCTAAAAATGTTTGTTTAACCTCTTCTCCTGTGTCCATCCTGCACTCTCTGGGCCCCTCTATACTGATGTTTTATTGTGGGTGTATTCCACAACATGCTGTTGATAAGATGCCAGTGCATTGGTGCTGGATTTATTCTGCTTTAGTTTCTTCTGTGATGCTTCCCCAATGCTATGGCAGTATTGCTGTCCAGAGGGACTGTAGTGAAACAAAAGCAGCACAAAAACAAATCAGAACATTTGCAAAATACAAAGTTACAAAATTTCAGCAGGAAATTACAGGATATGTACTGGTTGGAATGACGTTATGTGGTTTTTGCAGTAATGTTATAAAGGAGTATGTAAAAATGGATTGTTCACAGGTGAGAATGTAAAGTTACAATATACTAAGATAAATTATTAAGATAAAAACAAAGATGGAAAGAATTTGCTGAATTAACTAATTGAACTAGAACACAAAAAAGGGAGGTGTGAGGAGGTCAAGGAAACAAGCAAATGAAAGATAAGATATGGAAAAATTGACTTGTTTTTAATTGTTCCTATTTTTCTGTATTTTTCTGTATTTTGTATTTTTGTTTTATTTTCTTTTATTTTTGTTATTCTTTGAAATTTCAATAAATATTATTTTTTTTTTAAAAAAGGAAATGAGGCAGTATACAGTACAGTGGTACCTCGGGTTACATACGCTTCAGGTTACAGACTCCGCTAACCCAGAAATAGTGCTTCAGGTTAAGAACTTTGCTTCAGGATGAGAACAGAAATTGTGCTCCGGCGGCGCGGCAGCAGCAGGAGGCCCCATTAGCTAAAGTGGTGCTTCAGGTTAAGAACAGTTTCAGGTTAAGTACGGACCTCCGGAACGAATTAAGTACTTAACCCGAGGTACCACTGTACAGTATATAGCATATAAAGCAGGATTGTGTACGACACTCCCAGTAGCATCATGAGCACAAATCATCACACATGTGCAAAAAAAAGGATATCTGGAAGCACTGCCCCTGCCTCATTGTTTTGCTGTTATGCTGAGTCACTTCCTATGTGTTGCTACCTAAGGGCACCTCCAAATTTCTGCCATTTTTAGGTGGCATTCACTTATACTGGCAAATTCAGGTTGGGCAATTAATTAAAGCTGATTTGGAGTTCTTGCACAACAAACTTGCTTCCCCCCTCCCAAACAGACTTTTGCAATAAGGGAAGATGAACTAGAAAGTGTGGGACAACATTTGTTTGCTGCAACTTCCCCACAAGCAAAAAATGATAAATGTTCAATGAACAAGCTATCTGGAAGCAACATCAATTTTAGTCTTTGTAGGAAAGCTCTGTTTCTGCACATGACTGTGACATGTTTGGGAAAGTCATGCTTCTAAGTTTCGTCTCTGTACATGCTGCATAAATCGTTCTGCACAAATCGTTCTAATACTAAGACATTCCCTCATCACCTCAGAATGTTCAGTTCACATTGAGTCCAGGAAAACATTATACTTTGACCCTGTTCTTAATGCATAGTTGACCACATCTATTGGAACGTAATTGTTTAAGTCTTGCATTACCAATCATTAGTTATATTTTAATTAGGAGGTTTTCATGCCTGTCTAGTTCTGTGCTCCCTTTCCCAGGCTTTAATCTATCGGTGATTAATGCCTATATGCAACCTTTTGCTTTGTATTTGTGTTAACCAATCAGCAATAAGCACATATGTGGCAATGCTGTAATATTCAATAAAAGAGGCTCCTCGAGACTTGCTCGAGAGATGCCTCCCAGATGACACTCGCTACCTGTCTGTCGTTATTTCAACCCAACAAGTCTTTCCTCTGTGTCTCTGTGGGCCAATCTATGCAGTATGTTAAATGTACCTTGCTTTTTACTTTAAAAACCAAAACCCAGGGGGATCCCATTCAATATGATGCCTGTGGCATGCAAATATGAGTTTTTTCCTCCACTCCCTCCTGTGCAGATCACACACCACAACTACTATTTCCCTCAAGATGGAAGTGCCCACTGGAACCAATGGTAGCTTCTGTCCCAGGACACTTACGGTACTTTGGAAGTGAAGGGGAAAAAATTAACACACACATTTTTAATACTCTCTGGTTTAACCCTTTGTTCACAGCAGTGCCCAGCAGACCTCCCTTTTCTGTGACTATTCACAGTTGACGAAACCAGGCATCTGTGTGCACCCATTTGGTGCATAAACAGCTGCTGTATATACAAAACAACTTCTATCAATGGATTAGTATAGTTCAGGTCACACAAATGAAGGAGGGCTACAACAACCACGGAAACAGGTGAGGAAGTTCTGGAAGGCTGAAGAGCTTCATGTATATTTTGGGATGTCTGCTTCTGTAGCAATGTCTGGATGGGGACAATTGCTTTCTTCACTAAAACTCCTGTTCATCCCTTTACCCTCAAAACTGCTTCTCAGTCACACACACGCACACGCACACACACACACACACACACACACACACACACACTAATTTGAATAATTAACAAACTGACTGTATGCTGACATGCCTGATATTCATAGGATTTGATAGAGAAATTTGGTGGTGGTGGTCTTATTGCACCATTATTTTCTGTTGCATACATGTTGATGCTTGGTTGTAATCCCCACTTCCTACCTCAGCAGGCCTTGGTTGAGAAAGTGCAGCAGACTCAGTGTGAGTTCCTGAAGTGATATATCCGGACTGCACACTTTGTGAGGTGGTTCAGATATGCCTAAAACACTTATTGTAAGCAGGGAATCGTTTTCCTTAATGCCAAGGCTGTTTCAAGGAAGGTGATGAGGCCGAACAAAGGAGGTGTGAGATGAGAAATCTTGCTTGAACTGCAAATTCTGCAAAGGGCCAATGGCACTGGGAGTGTCTCAGCCCTTTCACACCTAATGGTAGATATTTGATTTTATATTTGCCACTTAAGCCACACTGTGGCTAAACTCCTTTTGAAAAAAGAGGACCACCCATAGCTTCTGAAAAGAAAAGGAAAGAACTTACGATCAACAGAGCTTTGTCAGCATTACATTTCCCATATATTTCCACCCGGCACTCAATTTTTGGCATCTTTTCCCATATATTTCATAAGGCTTCTCTGCTCTTGTTGGCTCTTAGGGGAATACCAAGTATTATGAATGAAAAACAAATGGATATGTTTTGAATTGCCCATGGAGAATGTGAAAGTTAGAACATATATAACCAGATGGTTAGAACTATGTTTATATTACCGTATTTCTTTATTCTAAAGCCTGGACTTTGAGCTGATGTACATGCTACTCTTGCTATGGGGCCATGGTGAGTTTTCCCTTTTCCCACTGAAACATTTACAACCTCTTGCTATATGGCTTGCAGGCACAATGTAATGTATATCCCTGTCCCCATTCCACATCTTTGGCCACTAATGATGGGAATCAGCATACTCACTGTGTGATATCTGTTCTCCCTAAAAAAGCTTATTCAGTGTATAATACTGGCCTCCACAATTCAGACCAGGAGAGGGAGGCCTTGACACAGGGATAACATTTTTGGCGATATTACTTGTGGCAAGAGTAACATGTAGAGTGGATTTATGCAGATATGAGTTTAAGAACTGCATGTCTGTTGCAAACACAATATATGATCTGTCTCCTTTGAGATCATTGGCTTCTGTGGAGCCAGACTATTTCCTCAGTATATAGTGAATCAAAATTTCAGGCAAATAACTGTATTGGGAACATATGACAAAGTGAGACCTCAGACTCTTGATTCACTGAGGAATAATGCATATGAGCTACTTTGGGACTGGCATAGAAAATAATATACCTTGCACAGCACTGAACCTGGAACACTGTATCCTCCAATCTGCCACTTTTACCTTAGTGTAGATAAGAGGCCCTGAACTAAGATTTCATTAGGATTTCATGGTGAGTTATACAGTGGTACCTTGGTACTCAGATGCCTTGGTTCTTAAACGCAGAAAACCTGGAGGTAAGTGTACCAGTGTTCGAACCTTTTTTGGAAGCCGAATGTCTGATGCGGTTGTCGTCTATTATTTCCGGGGTGCCTGCACCAATCAGAAGCTGTGCCTTGGTTTTCAAACATTTTGGAAGTCAAACGGACTTCCGGAACGGATTAAGTTTGGCGCATTTGTTTTTGCTATTTATTTTGCGTTTTTGTTTTTGAGGCTTTTTCGGTTAATTTGTTTTTGTGACTGTGTGGAACCCAGTTTGTTATGGTCCGGTTCATGAGTGATCAAAGTCCCGGCAAGGGACGTCAGAACCAGGGGCAAGATGGTGGGGCTGGAGCAGGAACAGGGGTCCAGAAGCCAGGAGTCAGGAAGCCAAGAGTCTGAGGGTCAGAAAGCAAGGAGTCAGGGGTCCGAGGATCAAGATGCAAGGAGTCAAGAAGCTGAGGTTCAAGGATCAGGAAGCAAGAAGCCAAACACAGCAAGGCAGGAAGTGTGTCACTGTGGCAAAGAGCCAAATGGAAATGCTGACCTTATATCCCTTCCCAGCTCCAGCCACCAGGTGCTGTGAGTTACCAATCGGCCTCATCTGTGAGGCCGCGCCTTGCCTCTTCAGAACAAACTTAGGAAGGCCCCAGTCCTGTAAAGTCCTATTGGTCACAGGGCCTGGCTCCTGCACGCACACCTGACACAGTTCAGCTACTGATTGATTGATTGTGTGATTGTGGAAATGAATAAAAGCCACTCATCCAAACAATGACTGTCATCAGTGCAGGTAAGAATTTTTATTTTATTTTTATCATCTACAATACTGTCTTATTTATTTTGTAGTACAGCACATTGATTATTGCTTTCATTTTATGGATCAATGGTCTTGTTAGTAAAATGCGTGTTAAATTGCTGTTTTAGGTGTTGTTTTTAAAAGTCTGGAATGGATTGATCCATTTTGCATTACTTTCAATGGGAAAGTGCGCCTTGGTTTTGGAATGCTTTGGTTTTGTAATGGATTAAGTTTGAGAATCAAAGTACCACTGTACATGCTTTGCTGGATGCAGAAGGAGACCATGGTGCAACTAGATATATATATATGATAGCATCTAGAAGCTTTAGTTCCACAATGATGGAGAGACTATTGGATGCACTACAATGATCTAAGCATTGGCAAAAATTATTCACCACTTGCAATAAGTATTTTGGGTATAACCTGGAGCCAACAAAGTAGGGGAAGGCATCATAGTGTCATCCAGATGTTTTGGACTGCAACGGCCAGGGCTGATGGGAGTTGCTCACCACATCGGCTATTTCTGCAGTTCAGATGCATTAGTATGCAGCTCAGATGTATTTGTTTGAGAACTAGCACTGAGTTTTCACTCCTCCTACTTTCTGAAGTATTGGGTTACAATCAGGCCGTTTACATGTTGGTACTGAAAAATGAAACACTCTTTTGTTTATGTGAGTTATTATAGAAGAAGCTTCTGCAATCAACTTTCAAAAGGAAGAAGGGACTTTGCCCTGCCACACATTGGTCAAATCACTTGTTCCTTTTTTTAGTTGGTTATTTAGTGTGTAATATTGGACTCTTGCCTCTGCATCCAATAGAAAAAGTATGTGTGTCCAATAATCTGCACCAGGAGGACTGTGATAGCAACCACATGCCACGACGGATTGGTTCCGTCTCGTTCAGTTTATCAGTGATATGTAATGTAAGCTGGGAATGATGTTTGCATTACTAATATGATTCAGTCCTAGCTCCTTCACATTTTGCTTTGTTTTTGCTTTTATAGCTTTTAAAAAAATAAGATACGCAAAACTTCAAAGACCAAAAGGTTCGCTTTGAAGAGGAAAACTGAATTATAAAATGTAAGCAAAATGTAATTGGGCAAATTTCTAAAAAAATGTCACACTAAAAGTACCCCCACTGGGGGAGGGGGACTGTGTGGAAAATGCTTTATACAGGGGACTTCGTCACAATTCAGGTATAATGCTTTTAAAATAATACCAATAGCTAGTCTATAGAAGTATTACGTGTGGTGAGAAATGAGGAAATGAGAGAATTGTGAATGCTACAAAGAGTCCACCTGGTTTACTAGAAAAAATGCCACTACTCAACTCATTTTGTAAAGTTTACAGGGCAATAGGTAAGCCATGACTTAAGTGCATGAGAAAGCAAACAGACTATTACTTTGATGTGGATTCACTGCTCACCATTTGCTAAGAAACTAATCTCCCTATGCTAAAATGCATATGAATCAGTTGTCACGCTTGCAAAAGCAGATCCTGGACTGCATTCAAGATAACATGTTGAGATCCTTTAGAAATCCATCCATTGCCATTGAAGGGCCACTTTAAATAAAGCTTAAAATCTAAGATTCTTATTCTTGATCTTCCATTTGTAGCATGTGTTTCAATATCCACGCATTTCTGTGGAACTTTGCTGTACCATTTTTATGGCATGACCTTTGTGGTACAAATAAAAGTCTTGGGTGCGGCTTGGGTAGGTCTGGCTGTTGTGGTAGTATGATGGCACCAGATGGAACAAATGAGATGCTGTGTTTTTCAGAAGAGACCAACATGATATCTTTACATGAGTTTGGGGTTGTTGTTTTTTTTCCCCATTGCCATTTAGTTAATTGGCTTGTTCGTTAGCATGATTTTTCTTTGCCCTCATGTTTTATGTGGTTTTGCGTAACATTTATGCAAAGATTTATTTCAGAGCATAGGGAACATAATTGTACCCCAAACCTCCATTTCGCAATAGTGTTATAATCAGAGGCTGCGACAACAACGAAAGGGTAGAGAAAGAAGAGTACCCAGAAATATTTATTTCATAAGGAATAATCTCTTTTTCAAAATAACTGATTATATCATGAATGCATTGTACTTGTCACAATTTTGCCAAAATTAGAAAATAGCAACTATAAGTATATTTAGAAGAATAATTCATCTGGGTTATATATATCAGCATTTTGAACTCAAATTACTATTGTCAATTAGAGCAGAGTTATTTAACATGAATAAAAAAGTGTTGCCTCTTAAGTGTGCTATATGGAAACCTTAAAATGGGCCTTCATCTTTTGTCCACTGAAAACTTGAGTCATGTCAACTGTCAGTAATATTCCTCCAGTCTGGTGAAGTACCATACTTTTCTGTGTATTAGACAAGGTTTTTTTTTTACTCTAAAATAAAGTTAAAAATGGGGGGGGGGGTTCGTCTTGTACATGGATAGTGCAGAGGGGGAACGGGTGATTGGTTGTAACCACGAGCAGGATTTAGCGATTGGGTGGGTGAATGGTGTCTGTATCAAGGACTGCTTTGGATTGGCTGCTGCTTTGTCAAATGGGTGGGTTATTTGTGGATTTGTCAAGAGCTGCTTTGGATTGGCTGCTGCTTCGGCAATTTGGTGTGTGTTGCTTGTGATTCTTAATTTTTGTCAGTTAGGTGAGTGATTTTCTGTATCCCCCCCCCCCAAATTGCTCAACAACTCTGGTCAATCCTCTGGGCCATAATAATAATAATAATAATTTATTATTTGTACCCCGCCCATCTGGCTGGGCTTCCCCAGCCACTCTGGGCGGCTTCCAAAAAAATATTAAAATCCTCTAATACATCAAACATTAAAAGCTTCCCTAAATAGGGCTGCCTTCAGATGTCTTCTAAAAGTCTGATAGTTGTTGTTCTCTTTGACATCTGGTGGGAGGGCGTTCCACAGGGAGGTGCCACTACCGAGAAGGCCCTCTGCCTGGTTCCCTGTAACTTGGCTTCTCGCAGTGAGGGAACCGCCAGAAGGCCCTCGGCGCTGGATCTCAGTGTCCGGGCAGAACGTTGGGGGTGGAGACGCTCCTTTAGGTATACTGGGCCGAGGCCATTTAGGGCTTTAAAGGTCAGCACCAACACTTTGAATTGTGCTCGGAAACGTATTGGGAGCCAATGTAGGTCTTTTAAGACCGGTGTTATGTGGTCTCAGCGGCCGCTCCCAGTCACCAGTCTAGCTGCCGCGTTCTGGATTAGTTGTAGTTTCCGGGTCACCTTCAAAGGTAGCCGCCATCCAACCTCCAACCACCTCCAGGCACTCACACAGGACCTTCACCGCCTTCACTGGTTCTGATTTGAAAGAGAGGTAGAGCTGGGTATCATCCGCATACTGATGAACACCCAGCCCAAACCCCCGATGATCTCTCCCAGCGGCTGCATATAGATGTTGAAAAGCATGGGGGAGAGGACAGAACCCTGAGGCACCCCACAAGTGAGAGCCCAGGGGTCTGAACACTCATCCCCCCCCACCACTTTCTGAACACGGCCCAGGAGAAAGGAGCGGAACCACTGTATGACAGTGCCCCCAGCTCCCAGCCCCTCAAGACGGTCCAGAAGGATGTTATGGTTGATGGTATCAAATGCCGCTGAGAGATCCAGCAGAACTAGGAAACAGCTCTCACCTTTGTCCCTAGCCCGCCGGAGATCATCAACCAGTGCGACCAATGCAGTTTCAGTCCCATGATGAGGCCTGAATCCCGACTGGAAGGGATCCAAATGGTCCGCTTCTTCCAGGCGTGCCTGGAGTTGTTCAGCAACCACTCGCTCAATCACCTTGCCCAAGAATGGAAGATTTGAGACTGGGCGATAGTTGGCCATCGTGGCCGCATCTAAAGATGGTTTTTTAAGAAGCGGTTTAATAACCGCCTCTTTCAGCGGGTCTGGGAAGGCTCCCTCACGGAGGGAAGCATTCACCACTCCACGAAGCCCATCGCCCAGCCCTTCCTGGCTAGCTTTTATGAGCCAGGATGGGCAAGGATCAAGGAGACAGGTGGTTGGTTTCACTCGTCCAAGCAGCCTGTCCACATCCTCAGAGGTAACAGATTGGAACTGATCCCACACAATTTGACTAGACAGGACTCTGGCACTCTCTCGCCTCGGCCCTGCTCCCATGGTGGCATCTACCTCTTCCCGAATCTGAGCGACTTTATCTGCAAAAAACTTTGCAAAATCATTGCAGGAGATCATGTGGCCCGTACTGGGCCCCGATGTAGCAGGTGGTTCCGCTAGATTGCGAACCACCTGAAAAAGTCTCCTGCTGCTGTTTTCTGCAGATGCAATAGAGGCGGTGAAGAAAGTCTTCTTCGCCGTTGCTACCGCCACTTGGTAGGCTCGACATTGAGCTCTAACCCGTGTCCGGTCAGCTTCAGAATGGGTCATCCGCCACCGGCGCTCTAGCCGTCTCAACGATTGTTTCATTGCCCTCAGACCCATGGAAAACCACGGGGCTGTTCGGACTCCATGCAATCGGAGAGGGCGCTTCGGAGCCAAACAGTCAATAGCCCTGCTTAACTCCACATTCCAGCGGGCCACCAGGGAATCAGCTGAAAGGCCATCAACATGGGATAAAACATCCCCTACCACTCCCTGGAAACCATTTGGATCCATTAAGTGGCGGGGGCGGACCATCTGAATTGGTCCCACCTCCCTGCAGAGGGGAAGGGTCGCGGAGAAGTCCAGTTGCACCAGGAAGTGATCTGACCATGGCACTTCTTTCATTTCGCTTTTACTTAGTGTCAGATCACCAACATCCATAGAGGTAAACACCAGGTCCAAGGCATGTCTGCGGCTATGGGTTGGGCCAGACTTATTCAGGGACAGCCCCATGCAGGCCATGCTTTCCACGAAGTCCCGAGCGGCCCCTTGTAAGGTCGTGTCGGCATGGATGTTAAAATCCCCTAGGACAACCAAACTAGGTGTCTCCAGGAGAACATCCGCCACGACCTGAAGCAGCTCGGGCAGGGAATCCTTAGTGCAGCGGGGAGGTCGGTACACCAATAGGAATCCTGTACTGCCCCTATTGCCCAACTTCCAGAACATACACTCAGAAAACTGGGTTTTCCCATAGGACGCCTGGTGCAGACTAAAGACTTCCTAAAAATCACTGCAACCCCCCCTCCCCGCCCACAAGGCCTGGGTTGCTGTGTGTAAGAGAAACCTGGTGGACAAGCAGCGGCAAGGACAGGCCCATCTGCTTCATCCAACCAAGTCTCCGTTACACATGCCAGGTCAAATCCTCCATCCACGATCAAGTCATGGATCACAGTAGTTTTATGGATCATTGACCTGGCATTGCACAGAAGCACCTTCAGTTCGTGTGGGTATCCCTTGCTGATTCCAGTATCCATCCAGTCAGGACCAGACCTGGAGGCAGGGATAGTCCTCAAGCAACGACTAAGCCTGCTTCCTCAGTAATGACATGGTCTGGTCTTAGCGTAACTCCTCCTCCTACCCGTGATCACTGAGATCGGTTGTCCTATGGAACCTGCCCCAGCCATTTTGTTTGCTGGGACCCACTCCCAGGCAGCCCTGGCCCCACCCCTTAAAATCAAAATAAAACCTATACAAAAAACAAACCAACAAAACAATAAAACAGTAAAAATAAAAAACAAAGAAAGTTACAAACACAACATAATTAAATTAAATTAAATTAAACAAATTCCCACACCCAAATAAACACCCACCCCATCCCATATACCCGAGGCCTCCTTGGAGCCTTATACACTGCGGTAGTGAGTATGGGGCCCACGCCCAGGCCCAAGGTGGAAAATGGGCATTGCAAGGGGAGCGGTCCTCCCCAAGACTCATCGGCAGAGCGGCAGCAGCAATGTCCCAGGCCTCCTTGCAGCCTTATATGCTGTGGTGGAGTATAGGGCCCGCCCCCAAGCCCAGGGTGGAAAAAGGGCTTCAAGGGGGAGCGGTCCTCCCCACAAACTCACAGCAGAGCGGCAGCAGCCATCTCCCCCCATTTCTTTAATTTTAGTCCCCCCAAACAGGGGGCATCTTATAGAGAGAAAAGTACGGTAATTTCTGATAATCACGAAGTAGTATAGTATTGCTGTGACATTTCGTGAGTAGAGCCCAAGATGCCACTCTTCCTCTTGTGACAGGCAATTAACTTCAGTGTCAGATAATTAACAAGTCTGCAGGCAAACAATAGAGTAAAATACAACTTATTTCCTGAGGGAGAATTGTAGAATGCACAGTCACTTAGACATTTGTTTTTGTTTTTTTTATAATGACTATATGCTTGAAGGCCTGTAGGATTCTAGACCTTTTTCTTCCTTCTCTTACTCTTTTCCATTTTTTCTTTTACAGAATGCGTAACACTGTGTACACCGAAGTTTTTCTAGACATCAAAGGATCTAAAGCTGTTTCAGTAATCATTAAGATTATTACCTCCATAGCACAGTGAGCACATGCCAGACACTTGACCTCTAAAGGGGAGTCGTAGGCCATGCCATACTCAAAGACAGCAAATACTGTAGTTAGAAGCCAGCGTGCAGTCGAACAAATGTGCATTGTTGTTACAATTGAAACCAGATGCTGAGAAATGTAACAAAGGTGAGACTTTCTTGAGAATGTGTGGACAGTTGGAAATGTTAATGTATTTCTTTTTTAAAGTATGTTATGTCTGTGTGTCTCGAGGCTCCTTTACTTCGTCTTCTTAGTGCAACTCAGCTACATCAGCCACACTGAATTGATGGGCTTGGACATGGACTGATCAGATATGGCCCAGCTGCGCAGATTGTGGAAGAACTGAATCTGAATCTAGCTATGTTCTCTCCAAGTGTTCAAATGCCATGATGGGTCTCTGAGGAGTGCTATATTGTAACCTAGTCAAATGTTTGTATACCTTAAGGAAGGGGTGGGATGGGGGGTCTTAACAACAGTTTGCTGAGCCAAACTGTGTTTGAACACAACCCCATTTTAGTGGTTGTTTATGACTCTGTGGAAAATTCAGTCACATACAATTGCCTTGAGAGCTTCCCCGGCAAATGAAACTTCATTTTAACATGAAATAACACATGTTGCTTGTACCAAGTTCCAACTGTTCGAAACCGGTGCATCGATTTCTTGTTTATTGGCAAATGGAATGAGCACAGGATAAATATAAAGCTAAATTTTCTTCTCAGGAGAAAGCAGGATGGAAACTAGGCCTGAATGATTTATTTGATTACCCTCTGTAAACATGAATGAGCCAGGAGCTCTCTCACAGATATTTTTTACAAAACACACACAAATCCTTACATTACTACAGAGAAGTCATATGGTTTATTTTTTTATACCTGTTATAGATTATAAACTCTGTGGGGGCATGGAGTGTTTCTTTTGAAATGGCTCCGAACTGCTGCACACATCATGGTGCCAAGTAAATAAACAGAATTAATAATACTTAAACAGAGGTGAGAGTGATTTCAGAAGTGCTGAGTCTCCTATAGTGAAGTTTGCCATTTTTAAAAGTCTGTTCACATATGGTAAAGACAAAGGGATAATGTAAAAAGTTTTCCAAGGCAGGAAGAGAGAGGTGATGGGGGAAGGGAAGAGAGATGTTCTATTCTACTTGACCGTTTATTGCACTATTTGGAAAACTCCCTTCAGAATGGCCAGGCGAAAGGCAAATTAATAGTCCCTTTAGATCCTTCTCCTAGTGGAGACCACCAATGCTCTTGGGTTTCTGTCAACCTTATAAATAAACTTTTGGCATCAGAAAATGTTTTCTTTGTCACACGGCTGCAAACAAGGTTGTACAATCCAGTGACTGAATGCTGGCCATTCATGCACAGAGGAAGCATGTAATTTTCCTTTATTTCAAATAATACTTGGGGAAAAAACTCAAACTTGAGTTAACACCACACTTTTCTGCCACTGACCTTTCATTCCCTTTAACAACTCTATTATCCTCTTAATAAATCTGCTAGCTGTTTCCTTCTTTGGCTCCTTCCTTCATCCCATTTGCATGATTTTTGACTGTTCTTTATCATCAAAGGGCTTGAGTGAAATGTGGTTGAAAGTACAAGGCTTGGATCCTGAAGCTGAAGTTAAGGAAACATTGATCAAAACCTAAAGTGAAAACATATAATGTGGTCTATAGAGCAACACAATGTGAGAGCTAAACAAAAATACCCAGCAATGGGCTACATGCAATAAATATTGACAATAAATTAGACAAACTAACAACAAAATATGTGTATGGCAGTAAATTTATGAAAAGTCTTGAAACTGTTTGCTAGGAAAAACGTTTGCCATGTTGTTGCATCAGGAGCCTTAATGTTTCAGTATTTGAGGTTGTTGAGTAAAGATGAACCAAACTAGTCACTTCAGAAAAAAACATGGTGGAGATAATTAGTCACAGGCAATTTAGCATCAGGAAGGGTGGCCATATTGACTTCTGAAATGGGTGAGAGAGAAAGTTCACAAACTGAATTTAGAAGGGTTATGTTTATGGAAGAGATTTTGCCTCTTGCTCTTGAATTTTGGGCAACAGTCCCTCCTGTAACTGAGATTAGAATGTTAAAACTTTGGTGTTGGCAAAGTGTATGAGATACTAAGCTTTGCTGGGCACACATCAAAATCTGACATCACTCGTGGATTTACTTTTTATTTTACATTCTGGGAAGGAACATTAGAGGGAGATTATTGTTACACCAGCATGTAAATCCATCATAAAATGGGGAAGACTGGATACACAGAATTTGTTAGTCACAGTTGGAGCTGTATTGCCAGGATGTTAATTATTATTCATTTCCTGACAGACTTATCTTTTCTCATTAAAGTTGCTACTTTATAATTTGAGCAGGCTCCTCTGTCAACAGTCCTCCCTCTCTCTCTCATTTTAATTCTGTCAATGTTTTATATATTTTAATTTTTTAGCTGTTCTTATTTTTAATCTGTAAGCAGCATTTAGTCACTGTTGGGGGGAAAGGCAGGGTATAAACAAACAAACAACAACAACAACAAGGCACCATTATTCACTGCTTGCTAAGGGTTTCTTCAAAACACACATTTCTATATAGAAGGCACGTGTATCTTGTTGTCATACACAACTAATGCTTGGATTTACTGTGTTTTTCTTTATGTTCACATGGTAAGAAGGAGCCACCAGGCACGGGGGGCAGGCAGGGCGGGGAGGAGCTTTCTTTCTTTACCAACAAACTGAGCAAAAATTGCCTCATCATCAGTTTAGGAATAAATATAATGACAACTCCCATTGGCACTAACCTCCTCTTCATTCTTTCAGAAAACATGGGGTTGGTGTGCTAGAGGAATTGTGCACTATTTGGGGGGCCCCATCCACCCCACTACAATTTGAATCCAAGTTCTATAGTTTTCCCCACAACAGGGAGTTGCAGGTAAGCAAAGTAAAATTACAGTTATTCACAAATACAGTGGTACCTCTGGTTGTGAACAGGATCCGTTCCGGAGGCCTGTTTGCAACATGAATAGAACGCAACCTGCAGCAGCGCGTCTGTGCACGAGCGGGTCGCAATTCGCCGCTTCTGTGCATGACGTCATTTTGTGTGTCTGCGCATGTGCGAGCGGCGAAACCTGGAAGTAACCCTTTCCAGTACTTCCAGGTCACCGCGGGACGCAACCTGAAAAAACGTATCATGAAGCAAGGTATGACTGTAAAGCAAACTAAAAGCTGCTGCTTCTTCTTTCTTTGGTGATCACTCATAGCCGAGTAAGTGCGAGAGACATGGCCAGCGGAGACGAATCTGCAGAGGGGAAGGAAGAGGCAGAGGAAAACAGGAACTTGATTCGTTCACACCACGAAAGTGAGATAAGCCCTTCTCGCTCTGGATTGCTGCCTGTGAGTTTTCGCAGCAGCACAGAGATGAAAGAGCAGGATGCAGGTGGTAGTATGGGGTTGGATTCAACTCCAGAGGAGGAGGAATTGGCTGCACCTGAGTCTCCAAGAAGTAGGAGGCGGAGCAAGAGGTAGGAGGCGGAGCAGAACAAAGGAAGACCAACAGGAAGTGGGGGGTGGGCTTGGTGTATATCTGTCCTTGGAAGGGGCCGAAAGCCAGTCGAGTCAACTGACTCTGACAGGGAGGAATGAGTAGTGGGAAGCCTGGATTGCTGTAAGCCTGTTGTTGATAAATTAAACTCAACTAGTTGAACTGCCAGCGTGTCGTGTCTTGTGTGAGAGAAGTGCTAAACTGGACAGTAAGATTGCTTTCCATGAATACGGTCTTAATGGTGTGTCCATAGGTGGCTATGGAGGCCAATGCTGGATCCACATGTCCTTCCACAGTGGGGACATAGGTTTCCGGGTGGGAGTGGATCATGGTGAGGATTTTCTTCATAGCACGAATGTCACCACACTGATACGCTGCCAGCTGTAGGTATTACTTCCCAGGAGTTCCTCCTCTTCCCAGCTCTTTTCAGACTTGCTCAAGGAAATTGTAGAAGAGGCGAAGTCAAGGATGGATCCTTCCAAAGAATGATAATTGCAATCCCGAATCCCTTGTGTAAGGGTAGCCAACTTTGATCCTCTGATTCAAGATCTGTAGTAAAAGTTATGGTTTTTTTCAGTGGTAAAAGGAGCTTAGCTTGGTGTGCTTAGAATCTTGGTCTTTTTTCAAGAGAGAAAAAGAGAGGCACATACAATATTGTTTGGGTTCAAACAGGGATTCCTGACATTTTATTTTTGGCTGACATTCCCTACAGAGTCTGAGGCTTTTAAAAATTAAAACATACACCCTCCCATTCATCCTAGGCAATGGAAAATCCACAATTTTCTTGCAACATGAAGGCTGGACAGCACATGCTGCACAGATAGAATGGGAAACATGTAACTGGTGCTCTTTGGATGAATAAATGTGAATTTTATAAAAACTTGGGAACAGAACAGGACTGGGCTGTAAGGTTTTTTTTTTTTAAATATTATTACTATTTTGTTTTCACAGCAAGGCCACTAATGCTCTGAAAGTAGTCACAATTATTCCGTGTAGATGGATTTGTCTAGTCTCCCCTTCAGATAAGTTGGTATTATAAAGTAACTAATATTTCAGTAAAGCTTTTTATACAAAACTATAGAGTCACAGCAGTCTCACCATATCAGTATAGCAAATTGAAGAGTATCATTAAGAGAAAGTAGACCAAACACATATCAGAGCTGTAAAATTTGAAACCTCTGGTAGAAAGTTAAAAAAAAAAAAGAGCATCATAATGCATGTGCCCACGAAAGAAACATACTGGAAAGAGTATGGGTGTTCTCCATCTTCACTGTCTAGGTTGGGATTTAGGAAGTCCTAATGGTTCTTTAATCGAGTGAGAATTAAGTGTTAGATTTAGCAGAGGGCACAGAGGCTGCTATAAATGACTCCAGTAGAACTACTCTGTAGGTAAAGCATGCAGTTAATTGCTTTCTAAAGTACTTTGAGATATAGTGGACTAGAAAAGGGTTTTGTGAGTGCCGGTAGCATACAATAAATCTCTGAATTCTTGCTGCACCATGTTGAGGTAGCTCAGTTACAGACTCAGCCACCCTGAATGCTAAGTAAGGACATTTGGATTTAGAGCTGAGCCATAAGCTTAGCCCTTAGGTGTGCGTCTCTTTTTAAAAGTCTGTTTTTGTTTGTGCAACTGCAGGATGAGTGCCCCCCCCGTGCTTTGGGAAGTGAATAGATGAAAGTGGGACAGAGGCAGCTAGGCTGCAAGTTGAAATGAAGTTGAAATGAAACTCAGGTTGGCTCGGGAGTAAGCACCTCTTTGTCAGCCATAGCTCTTAACCAGCCATGCTTTAAAAGGCCTGTCCTTTTTTTATAGCCAAACCAAAGTACTCTACATGAAATGTACATAGACATGTTGTGCAATGAATTCTGGTTCCTACATTACCGTGATAGGGAAATTAAAATTCCATACAGCTCATCACAAAGCAGATCAATTCAACATGCATACATTGAAACTAAGTTGATATTTCTCCCAAACTCTAATTTGAAAACACACTCCCCAGTGAATTATGTAAATCAGCTCATAGATTAAAACTTCACATTTACAATGGTGTTCCACATGGATACAGATTTTCTACTGCGGTTATATTTCATCGCGTTTTCCCTAGTATTTCCACCAGTTGAGGAGGCAGCAACAAGAGGAAGGGCTTCATGGTGGTGGCATCTTGGTTTTATGGAAAGATCTCCCTAGGCTGATGAGCCTGGCAGCAACACTGGTATATTTTTGGTGCTTTCAATCTCCATTTTTATTTTTCTGGTTCTTTAACATCAGTTTAGCTGCTAGGTTTATCCTGTTGTTATCTGTCATTTTAATTTGGCTTTGATTTTTTAAAAAATAAAAATTACTTATACTTTTATTGATTGCATTTTGTTTTCCTGTGTTTAGCTCTGCTAAAATTATTCTGAAGGGCTGGATAAAAATCTCTGAAGTTAGTAAGTAAATGATTTGTCTCTAGAGATTTGTGTTTGGTGAAGCCAGATGTCAGTTCCAGTTCTTGACATGAAAATGAAATCATTTTTAGCTTCATGAGATCCATTGTTCAAACACTCACTGCTGGTAGCTGTGTAAATTTCCCATAGGTCTCATGCAACCTGATGGTGTATCAGTTAAGGAATCAAAGTGTGTATAAGTGGCAGCTACTTTGATTTAATAGAAGAAATGGATTGGAGCCCTTAGCATCCAGTATCATAGACCTTGGTTAAGACCAAGCGTCTATCTTATCTGTCACACTATTGCAAGCAACACTGAAAATTGAAAATTAACATGCTCAGAACAATCCTAGAGGTTCAGTTCAAGTGTACTGATAAGTAAAATGAGGGCCTAGCATGAACAAGAAGGTATGTAGGTTCCTGGATAGAAAATTACACTTGCTTTGCCCCTGCTCCAGTCTTGCTGCTGACATGATGCTGCAGCCCAATGGATTCTCAACCACACAGATGTGATTCAGTAGAAGCCAGACTGCTAAGAGAGCATTTCACTAGAGCCTTAGACAAGCCTGAGCGAAAGCACAAGAAATGTTTTCAAAATGTAGACCTTAAGCCTGAGTGAGAAAAGTGGGAAATCTGAGTGGGAGAGACGGATTCTGACAGGTTTATTGCATTTGGAATTTGAAAGTGTTTTTTAAATTGTCTGAAGGATCAGGAAGGCTGCAATTCCTCTTTTTTATGTTTAAGTTTAAAGTTGCTGGCAAGAGCACTCCCACTACAAAGAATGGAAGAAAGAAGGGCTTTGTCAGCCACAGACGGTAGAATGCAAGGCTACTAGAATAACTATCACTGCTTGCCATGTATGCCTCAGTCCTGTTAGTGATGATGAGATTAAAGGTCTCTGAATTAGTTTTAGAAGACTTATCACACCACGGCTGTGAATTAATAATAATACTGTAATAATAATTTTTTATTTATACCCCGCCCTTCCTGGTTCAGAAAACTGGACTCAGGGTGGCTAACAACAAATTTAAAACACTTCATTGTGATACAACAAAAAACAGCATAAAATACAGTATAAAAGTGTGAATAACAATAAATTCAAAGTTCAAAAATCAATTTGGGGGAAAATCCATCCAATAAACATAAGATGGTCACCAGGGCTAGCTGGCTAAATTAGTCCTATTTGGGCCAGAGAGGAGGCCAGGGGAAAATTAGCTGTGGGGTCCCAGAGCGGGTAATCTTCAAAAAAAGGGGAGGGGGAGAGAACAGAGGGAAATAAAAGATCAGGCTAAATTCAAATTGAAAGCCAGGCGGAATAGACTGCTTGTGACATTGGGTGAGGTAAAACTACTGTTATGTGTTGGATATTCAATTATTTCTCCCTTTTAATTAGCACATTTCCAAAGCAATTAATCTGCTCTCATTAGTGATACCTTTGCTTGATCTGGAAATAGGCTCCACAAAGCCATCTTTGAAAATAGGGAAATTGTGCTCTGGTCTGATGCTGGATCCCATGAAGAAGGCAGCAGATAGCTCTGAGGGAGCAACATGCTTTAACAAAAGTTGAACCTTTTTATAGGCATCTGCCCCAGACCACTTCTGCTAGACTCTGCCCTTTTGTGGATAACTTAAGATTCTTAAAGGGCCAGACCTCCATCAGGAGGATGGGCATTCCTCCTGCATTCCATAGTCTCCCCCTTCTGGTATGCTCCCTGCGCTATCAACTTGTCCTCTCCTTCCTGAACTCTAGCTTAAAAGGCAGGAACAGCTAAAATCACTACTTGATACTTGATACACTGGAAGAAAAAGGTAAAATTAAGGGAAAACTTGACCAGGGATCTTTGTTTTGACTTTACAGTTGAATTTGTTAGAATTACTGGGAGAAATTGGAAACAAAAGCATGAGATGTTAACATTATCCTATCTAGGTGAAGTCAAATGATGTTTCAATAATTCTGCTGCTCTTTTCTGCCCAAAATAACAGATTGGTAAATTAAAGAACAGGTAAAGGGGATGAAATTATTTGATGAATAAGGGTTTTTTTTTGGGGGGGGAATTAAGTATAATGAAAATTACTTTGTCTTGTAATAAATGAGGACAGCTGAAAAAGGAGAAATTATATTTTTGGCTTTGACTCAACACATAGCAGAATTTTTGAAAGTCTTCTTAATTTAAATCAGAGGTAGTCAGTGTAGTGCCATCCCAATGTGGGACTTGAACTCTCATTATCCCTTACAATTGGCCATGCTGGCTGGGAATGATGAGAGCTGAAGTCCAACAACCTCTGGAGAGCACCTTGTTGGCTATCACTGCTTTAAATAGTTTATATATTGCTAGGTTTTTGACAGAAGAAAGAATGAGACCTTCTAACAGCTCTGTAATTTAGTTAGGCACATATGGTGAATCACATTTCTAGAAAGCTTGTTATCTAGCCTGGTTTTCATGAGATGGCAGATTGGAGAAGTAGGAATCTAACCCTTTTAGCTTCTTGAAGCTCACAGACATAAAGCTATAAAGCTGTAAACAAGGTCAAAAAGGGATGATATGCTTTTGAGATCACGTCTCAAAAAATAATATGGAACCTGGCATCCATTCTCCTTTGATACGCTACAAAAGGTAATCTATACCCTGCTAGCTCAGAATGAATAATATTTATGCTGGCTTATCAACATTGCCCTTTAGTACTAATGAAAATCTCCCTGGAACTGCTCCCAAGATACTTAAAAGCTACCGTGGTTACAGTCCTTGGCAGTATTTTATCAGTGAGCATCAAGATGCAGTCTGTGCTACAAAAAGGCCTGTTTTGCTGAGGTGTGGGGTTTGCAAGAGGTCACAGAATTTCAGTGGACCTCCGTGCTCCAGTGTGTATTTATTTTAAACTGACCTTTTGGTTTGTTTCAGGTCATGGAAGAGGTCAATGGTCTTCTCTACATGAAAACTGCAACCCTCATAGAGCAAGATGGGGCATGTTTGGCCAAAGACCCCCAAATATGCATTGTTCTAGGGCCAAGTGCCTATAACTTATTTTTGGAAGCTGAATGGTCTTGCTACACAGCTCTTTTCAAGGATAAAAGCGTAGTTGCCTATTGCCTGCAGGGTGAAATATTTAATGCCCCTAAAATTTGGACATAAATCATGCTGACAAATTAATCTGTGCCCTTTTGCCAAGAAGACCATTTGATTCAATGAGCCGACAACAAAATTAATCCCTTTTCATGGCACGCTGCATAAATGTGCTAGATAGGTTTACTGTGGCGCTAATGGGCAAATTGTGTCTCTCATTACAGGAAATGATGGCTTTTGGCACCAGGGTTTCAAATGATGATTCCATTTGTTTCTGAGCTAGCAAATTGATTCCGATAAACATTGTGGAGCAGTGTAAGGAACAGCTATGAGCAAGGAGCCAAGCAGCAACATCTGAAACATAAAATGAGAGCAGAATAAACAGTTATTCAACACATGTGGTACATCAATTATTAAGAAATAAAAGCCAACACCATCTTAACCTCTGTTGTTTTTAATGTACCAAGTATATATTTAGATCTTAGCTAGTTAGTACATTAAAATGATCAAGTTTTTGGTTTTGTTACCTTTCCATTGATTGCATTTTAAACTATTAGACCAACTATTAGATAGCTTTACTGTGAGCATTTAAATATTTTATTCCTTGTGTGGGAACATTTGCACACACAGGCTTTTTTTTAAAAGGCACATGAATAGCCCCATTGATTTCAAGGTAATTTCTGTCAATGTTCCAGAATATATAGCAGGACTGATTTCAATTCCACTTATTATAGTTCTGAAACTCCATCAACTTAAATCGTACACTCCCTGATTTATAGAACTGTGTGCCTATAATGAGATATTTTAATGTCTGGCTTGTATTTTTTTGATGCAGTGCATTTATTTCATTGCTCGAACACAACGGTTGAAAGCAGCCATTCAAATAAGAGTACAATTGTAACCAGACCAGTTAAATAAGGAGTTAATAATTGATTTATTACATTTATACACTTTTCCTCCAAAGTGCTCAGTTTATTCGCACAACAGTCTTGTTAATGGGGGATTTACAGAAGAGGTAGAAGAGGTAGATGGGTGGGACTCTGCAATCTAGGAAATCAGGAAGGGAAGAGTTTACCAGGGGTGGCAGCAAGTATAAAGAGGTCCTGGGGGAGTGGCATTCTGGTGGGCTCCTCCGTGAGGTAACTGGCAGGAGGTGGAGAAACAAAGCAGCACTGGTGACTGGCAGACAGGTTGATGCTGGGTGAAGGAGCCACTGCCATCTTCATTTCTCCAGAATGCTTCTGCATACTACGTCAGGGCAGAGAGGCATTCTTGAGAAATGAAGATGGCTGCTGTCACTGCCCATGATTCTCTTTAAAATATTTGGGCTCCAAAAAATGTGTCCCGACTTCCCCTTAAATTATTCACTTGAACAAAACACTTCAATCATTAAGCTTTGCTAACCTTTGCCAATAATCAGAAAAGCTTTTGTTATAAACTTGTTTAGTTTTATGGCTCTATAAAATTACTAAACTGAAACCTAATCTATATTTTCCCACCCTATACCCTTCAAGTTATATGATTTCCTATGGTACAAGAAAGCTGTACACAAACGTTTTAAGCTTACTCAATTAACTAATGGACAGAGTAGGGTTAGCAAATCTGTAAAGCCTAGTTTTTCTTATTTTCTCATCCCCCCCAATATTGTATCTTCAGGATTGAAAACCCCTAATTTTTGTGACCCCCCACTCAGAAAGAGAAAAACTATCCACCCTGGTATTGGTGTTATGGGTCCAATGGTCAAGAAGGCAGTTTCTGCAAGTGCTTGAAAGGGAAGTGATGGGTTGATGGGCTCGTCAACTTGTGAAGGTAGCCCATCCACGAGAAAGAAAACTCTCATCCTAAATCTCTGATGCAGAGATGATCATGCAGAATATCGTCCTCCTTCTGACAACTCCTGCAGCCAAGCTGGTGCCAATGTATTGCTCTGCTTTCCTTTTCAACACATCAGCGAAATCAAGAGAAGGGTCTTATCTGGACAGCCCAGGACCTCCATATACACTGCCTAGGCTTGCACCCAGGGGAGAGGTCACTTTGGTGCTGCAAATGTAGCAGTTTGACTTCACCCTGGAGGTGCACTCTATTGCCTTTCAATGCCAAAGGATGCCAACAACAGCAATGTCAGTGGGAGGGGAGAAACAAAATGAAGGGGACGGGGTGGCGGCCGGAAAAAGCTGTTTCCACCTTCGGGCTAGGCTGTAGCAAGTTGGCAGAGCTTTAGATAGAGCAAAGCAAACACTGTGGAGCTTCTTTCAGTTCCACCATAGCCTTGCAGGCAAAGAGCCTTTCTGTGCATGATGTAAACATGTTGCCTCCTTGACATGTTTCAGATAAGGATGCTTGCAGAAAATAAATAATACACAGATCTAAGAACAGAATGTTCTTCTGAACTTTCTTGGTGAACTCCTCACAAAGAAAGATAAAGAAATTAATGTGAGACAATGCCTGAAATAAAAAGGTCTGCTCGTTTACCCAGAGTTTAATTACTTTGCTGGTTTACCTTAGTGTAAGTGAGAGCAAAAAAAACCCCAAGCCAAAACCATCAAAGCCTTAGTTAGGTGTTGCACCATAGAGCCTGGGTCTGTCTAGTCGTGTGTCTGCTGTTGAGGTGGCGGGGAGGAGCCTTAAGTGGTGTCTGGCAAGCTGTCTCCCCATGCAAACATACTGCAGTGGGACATTTGTTCCACCCATCAGAAGTGCTTGAGTAAAGCACATTCTCAGCCAGTTTTAAAATTTAATAAAGATGGAGGTGGGTGTTTTATTGGTATTAGGTTACATGAGCAATTACAATGGCAAACTGCTTCAATTTGCTGGGGGGGGAAATCATGAAAGATGAGACTGAACTTCTTCCAGAATTAAATAATCCCTAATATTTCATTTACTCCTCAGACCTTTCTCCTCCCCGTACCGTACCAACCCCTAGTGAGTGACAAATACATTTTTAAAAGGTAAAATACTCTGTATTTAATGAGGAAAATAAATGATTCAATGTTCATGGAATACATTTGTGTCTAGGAAGTCAAATGTTACAAGAGGAAGACTGGAACCATGAAGGGGAGGGGGGAGCAGGGAGAGGAGAGCTGGCCTAGAAAAATGAAGCCCTCATGGGTAGAATCTTATTCAAAGGGTAACTGATAAATATTTTCCATTTTCCAGTACTACATTATAGGCTGTGGCTTGGAAAGCTTTGAGGCACTGTTGGCCCATCTAGTCTATGGGCTTCCAAGCTGAAGTCGTGAACTCTGCCCATTTTTAATGGCTAAATAGTAGAGTGGTCCCGCTGGACTGTACTAATGTAACTATAGACCAGCATAGGATAAGACAGACTCATTCCAGAAAGGAGCAACCTGTCTTAGATTTCTTTTTAGCATCCCTTTCATCATTCCCACTTCACAGTGTACCCTATTACCTGCTCCACCTCACAATCACTTAACAGGTGCAGTACCTGTTCTTCTTTCTCCCTGCTGTGATTTCATGTTTCTAAAGCAAAAACAAGCACTTCTAATTAAGCCTTAATTAGCTTCTCTTGGCAGAGAACAAACTCATTTCTCTTTTTCTAGAGATATATAGCAATTAATTGCTTCAGGGAATGTTGTAGAAATCAATGCTAAAATGATTACAAAGTTAAGCTTCACCAAAAAGCTTCCTTCCTTCCTCCGCCCCCCCCCCATACAGTACATGGAAAGAATGACTCTCACAGTAAGTGTCTTTCAGAGTCTTCCCTTGCCAATTTATATTGATTTAGACTGGAGCTGTCAAACTTGCATTCCTTAGGTTTGGGGCTACAAATACAAGGGAATTATCAAGCACCTGGCAAGCTGCAATACAATTCTAGAGTGCCATGTATTGCCCTTGGACTGAGCATTTGATTGGCACAAATTACTATCATTGTATTTGTGCGACCCAAGGAAATTTTGTGTGTGCGTTTTAAATTGCCCTCTCTCTGCAAACTAGAACTTTTTGGTGGCTTAATGATACTGAGAAATCAACAATCAAAACATTTGTGACCTCATAGGCATAACTCTTTGTTTCTTTTGCCTTATTCTGTTCTCTGTAGAAACCTGTAATTTTCTTTGTGGCATCTGTGGTTTCCTAAGTATGCAAAATATACTATATCCATACATCCTGGAGAAGCAGTTTAAAAACTCCTTGTACCACAAGTGTCAGTTTAATGGTCTCCAGCCTACAGTTATACAAATGTGTCAAGCACACTCAAGTTTGGGTGCACTTTTCTTCACAAAAAGGTTTATGTTGGCATAAACAAAATGCACCTTTTGGGATGGAAAATAGTTACACTGTTCATTATGTAGCCATCTGGCCTTGGGCCGTGGTTTCTGAATGGTGGGATTTTCATACTCTAAAGGGTGTGGCTACACATGCCATCTTTATATTGGAGAAACAAATTGTAAGCATATGTTACTCAAGGTGTGAGATGAGATCCTCTAGGAAGGGACTGGATGTTGCCTGGAGAGGTACAAGTAGAAACAATAGTGCAGGGGAAAGGGAAGAGGAAAGAAATCCAGAAAGACATCAGGAATAAAAGTGAAAATAAAGTCATGATTAATAATACAAAGAAGAGCTCTGCTGGAGCAGTCCAAAGGCATATCTCATTCAGTATCTTGCAGCTAGCCAGGTGACAACATCTGGAGGGCACTTTCACTAGTACTTCTACATGTTAACTATGTAACCAAATCAAGGATTGGGAATTTATGGCCCTCCTGAAGTTGGACTACAGTGGTACCTCGGGTTAAGTACTTAATTCGTTCTGGAGGTCCGTTCTTAACCTGAAACTGTTCTTAACCTGAAGCACCACTTTAGCTAATGGGGCCTCCTCCTGCTGCTGCGCCGCCGGAGCACGATTTCTGTTCCTGAAGCACAGTTCTTAACTTGAAGCACTATTTCTGGGTTAGTGGAGTCTGTAACCTGGAGCGTATGTAACCTGAAGCATATGTAACCCGAGGTACCACTGTACAACTATCCTCATCCCTGACTATTGGCCATGCTGGGTAGGCCTGATAGAAGCTGGAGTCCAGCATTTGGAGCTTGTCCACTGGTTCTTTGTCACATGAACAAAATTAAGTTCATTGTTAATTATACAAGAATTTTCTTATGTATCCTGACTATCAAAATTATATTTGCATTCACAAATCCAGTGTGGGAATGAGATCTTGGAGATGCATGCAGTACTGCCCTCCTCACTAAGACTCTCCCATGCACGTCAAAAGGAGGAACTCCCAGACATTGTCTATCTAGGATGAAGGGATAAACCTGCTTATGCTCAGAGTTCCGAACTAGATGAAATTCCACTTCAGATGCAGAATGAGCCTACTGGAGCCAACTTTAAGGAGCCTAGAACTTAGAAAGAAATTGGAATTGGACTTCCGGAGGCGGCGCAAAACCGTGATGGCGGACCTCTTCGAGCTCTGAAGAGGGGCACCGCAGAAAAGGGTTGCTCGCGACGGCGCAGCGGCAACCCATCAAGATAAACCACGGGCAGAGTGAGTCCGTGGCCGTGGGACCCGGCGGGCACCTGGAGCGACCCCGAAATCACAAAAGGAACCCCGTAAGGGGCTCCGGAGTGAAGGAGGGGGAGCGGTGCTGTGGGTTCATCGCTCTTTCTGCGGAGGCGAAGCCGCGCGGCTGTCACGGATGAGCGCTGACCTTTCTTCCAAGAAACATCGGGCTGAAACATCAAACCCGTGAGTAAGGACCTAAGATTCTACAAATCAAATCGGAAAATTTGGCTAAAAACGGGAGACGAGAAAGAGGAAGTCCGTCTTCCGACACTGCTTTCAAGATCAAAGCAGACGGTCTAAAGAGCGGAAAGCGCTGTGAACAGGGAAGCTTTGAAGCTTTAAATCGGGACTTTCGTGCACATTTGAATTTTACTTTTAAAGAATAAATACAGCATAAAATTGACCTGGAGCGGACACCCCAAGGGCAAGGGAAGACTCTAACCCCAAATTCCCGGGTGGCCGGGTAAAGTTGTTTAAACTGCGGAACTGTTGCAAGCTTCCAGATACTTTTGTAACTGGATAGTGTAATTTTGAGCTCACCTAGCTGAAGTGGATACAATTGCAGGCACCTTGCTGGAATTTTGTTATATGTTTAAAAGGGCTCTGCAGGACCTTTCTTTTAGCGTGCTGGAACTAATTTGCTTTTAAAATTGTTTTTAAAGTTGGAACAAAGAGACTTTAATTGCGGAAAGTTACCTTCTTCTTACTAAAACTTTGGTGGCACTCCCCCTAGAGGACATTGGGAATATAGAGGCCTGGGAAAGTTTCTCTGTTTACCTTCTCTCAATAGACTGTTTTTAATTCTGGACTTGCCTTTCCCATGGGATTACAACACTTGACCTTGAACGTTGACTGATGAGTGGCACAGGAAAGACAAGAGCAGCCAAAGCTAAGGAAGCTAAGGAGAAAGAGAAAGCAAAAAAGCAAGCACAGCTTTTGCAAACAACTTTAACTCAGGGACGTAGATTATCAGTTCCAGCTGTGCTTGCGACACAAAAAGTAGAAACCGAAAAGCCTGAAAAATCTGAAGAGGAAGATATGGCAGCAGGAGGAGCTGAGGCAGTACTGAAACAAGTTTTGGAACAATTGTCAGCAATAAATCAAAAAATTGATAACCAATCAACAAAAATTGACCAAGCAACATCCTCGATCCAGAAATTGACAGATCAGGTTTCCCAACATACCCAAGCAATTGAAAAATTGCAAGGAGCAACAGAAGAGAATCGTAAACTGGCAGGGGAAGCCGTTCAAATTGCAACATCAGCTAAAAAAGAAGTCGAGGAAGTTAAAGCGGAAGTCAAGCCTCTTCATAAACAGATAGGGGACCAACAAACCTATCTCTCGTTGGTGGAATTGAAAAATCGCGAGACCAACCTCAGACTAAGGGCAGTCCCAGAAATTGAACAAGAAGATTTGAAAGGACTTTTGACAACAGAGTTTACAAAGTTCTGGGACTTAAAAGAAGAAATTGATTTCAAAATTGTATCGGCTTTTCGGTTGGGAAGATTAGCAAGAAAAGATAGATCCAGAGACTGCTTAATAGCTTTGAGATCAAGGGAGGAGAGAGACAAAATACTAGGCCTACACTTCAAAAACTCAATTGTGATACAAGAGAAAAGGGTGGAAATTTACCGAGATATTCCTAAACAGTTATTGGACTTGAGAGCCACCTACTCAGATTTGGCTAAGTTGCTGAGACTCAACACAATTCCTTACAGGTGGGAGTTCCCACAAGGGCTATCATTCACTTACAAACAGAAGAAGGTTAAAATAAGATCACCAGAGGACTTACAAAAGTTCCAGCACGATCACGGAGAAGACCTCCAAAAAGAAGCAGCAGCTAATTGGCCTATACCCAACCCAGGTGGAGCAATACCGGCACCTTCGGAACCAGAGGAGAAAGAAGATACACCGCTCTAGGTGTAGCAGAATAGTTCAGGATGTCTCTGCGGCTACTCAGTTGGAATATAAATGGCGGAAATTCCCCGGAGAAAAGAAGGAGGTTATTTCACATATTGAAGAAAGAACAATTGGACATTATTTGCCTACAAGAAACCCATGTGACCAGGCTCCACAGGAAGGTTTTGGTAAATAAAAGATTAGGCCAAGAATTTATTTCGTCTGATAAAGTAAAGAAAAGAGGAGTGGTGATCTACGCTAAGGAGAGCCTGATACCCAAATTTCTATTTAAGGATGAACAAGGAAGAATTTTGGCAATTGAAATTCAAACCCAAGGAGAAAAAATATTGATATTAGGAATTTATGCCCCAAATGACGGGAAATCAGAATTTTTCAAGAAGCTGCATGAGACGTTGCTGGACTATCTGGATTATGCTAACATCATAATGATGGGAGATATGAATGGAGTGGTGTCTACACATATGGATAAGTCTTACAACCAAAACTTAACATCAGACGGCAGACTGCCCAAAACTTTTTTCGAACTGACTGACAATCTGGATTTGATCGACATATGGAGGACAAAGAACCCCCTAGGTAAAGAAGGAACTTTTTTCTCTGAGGCCCACCTGTCTTGGTCAAGGATCGACCAAATCTGGACCTCCAGGGGGCTGGCACCCAAGACTAAAAAGGTGGAAATCTGCCCAAAAACATGCTCCGACCACAACGCCTTGAAAATAGAACTTAGATTAACTCAACCCGGTTCCTTCAGATGGAGAATGAATGACACACCACTAAGAGATCAAGAGATTGTGAAAAAGGCCCAAAAAACATTAAAGGACTATTTTGAGATAAATCTGAATACTACAGTTGAAAAAAGAACGATCTGGGACGCAAGCAAAGCTCTTATGAGAGGGTTTCTGATACAACAGAATTCAATCAAGAAAAAACTCTGGAACGGAAAGAAGGACAAAATATTGGAGAAAATACACCAAGGAGAAAAAAAACTGAGAACCAAACCAAAGTCCAAGGAGGTGCTGAGAGAAATTAAATTCCACCAAGCAGAATACTCAAAATTGATTAATCAGGAGATTGAATGGAAAATAAAACAGATGAAGCAAAGATCTTTTGAATCAGCAAATAAATGTGGAAAGCTGCTAGCTTGGCAGCTGAAAAAAAGACAAAAGCTAAACACGATAACAAATCTAGAGATTGATGGAAGGATCGTACAGAAACCAGAAGAAATTAGGAGGTGCTTCCACAGATACTTCAAAGAACTGTATGCACAGGGGCCCCAGAAAGAATCAGAGATAGATCAATTTTTAAAGATAAATGGACTATCAAAAATAACTCAAGATAAAAGATCAATCTTGAACTCTACAATAACCTCACAGGAAATTGAAGGTGCCATTCAGAATATGCAACTAGGCAAATCTCCAGGCCCGGATGGACTTACCTCCAAATATTACAAGGTTCTGAAGGACTATTTGATACAACCTTTGTTGGAGGTATGTAACCAGATTATGGATGGGAAGAGGGCACCAGAAACGTGGAAAGAAGCCTTCATCACATTGATACCTAAGTCAGAATCTGAAAAGACTCAGCTTAAAAACTACCGTCCCATCTCACTCCTAAATGTGGATTACAAAATATTTGCAGACATTTTGGCAAATAGACTTAAAAAAGTCTTAAATGAAGTAATTCATAAAGACCAAGCTGGCTTTCTCCCTGGTAGACATTTATATGAGAACACTAGAAACATCATTGACATTTTAGAACTTTTGCAGACTAACAGGAACACAAGGGCGGTGTTAATCTTTATTGATGCGGAGAAAGCATTTGACAACATATCTTGGATGTTTATGAAGAAGAACTTGGAAGGGATGGGAGTGGGACGGGGGTTTGAGAATGGATTACATGCAATCTATTCAGAACAAAAAGCTAAATTAATAGTGAACAATGTGGTGACGGAGGAATTTAAAATTGAAAAAGGGACACGACAAGGGTGCCCTCTATCCCCTCTGTTATTTATTTCAGTCCTGGAGGTGCTATTGAATATGATCAGAGAGGACCGGTTGGTACAAGGGATAGAGGTCGGAGTGAAACAATATAAACTGAAAGCTTTTGCAGATGACCTAGTTTTGACACTGCAGGAGCCAGAATCCAGTACAAAAAGAGTTCTCGAACTTATATCTGAATTTGGTCGGGTGGCGGGATTTAGGTTGAATAAACAAAAAACTAAGGTTCTGACCAAAAATTTAACAATTACAGAAACAGAGGGGTTTCAGAGAGAAATAGAACTGAATGTGGTTAAAAAAGTGAAATACCTTGGGATCTATTTGTCCTCCAAGAATTTGAATTTATTTAAGGATAATTATGAGAAATGTTGGTTGGAAGTTAAAAAGGATTTAGAAATTTGGTCAAGATTGAAACTTTCCTTGTTGGGAAGAATTGCAGCTATAAAAATGAATGTGTTGCCGAAAATGTTATTTTTGTTTCAAACCTTACAGATCGTGGACAGAGTGGATTGCTTTGGAAAATGGCAGAAGGATATATCTAGATTTATCTGGCAGGGCAAAAAGCCCCGAATAAAGTTTAAAATATTAACAGATTCGAAAGAAAGAGGGGGGTTTGCCCTGCCGGACTTGAGGTTGTATTATGAAGCTGCAGCCTTCTGCTGGCTGAAAGATTGGTTTTTGTTGGAAAACACCGATGTCCTAGATCTGGAAGGTTTTAATAATGCTTTTGGATGGCACGCATACCTATGGTACGACAAGGTTAAAGCACATAAATTGTTTAAAAGCCACATTGTCAGAAAAGCAATTTTCGCAGTCTGGATGAAATATAAAGACTTACTAGAGAGTAAAACTCCGAGGTGGCTATCACCAGTGGAGGCCAAGGCCCGAAAAAGACCCAATATGGAGGCCTATTGGCCGAAATATTGGGAATTGACTGAAAAAATTGGAGACAATTGGAAGTTGCAGAGCCAGGACAAACTAAAAAATAAGGTGCGAGATTGGCTACATTATGCTCAAATTCAAGAGGTTTTCAAAATGGACAAAAAAGTTGGTTTCCAGGTGGAAAAGTCGAAACTAGAGACAGAATTGTTAGAACCAAAGACAAAGCTGTTATCTAGAATGTATAACTTGCTGCTTATGTGGAATTTACAGGATGAGACAGCTAAATCTGCTATGATTAAATGGGCACAGGATGTTGGACACAACATTATGTTTGAAGACTGGGAAAGGTTATGGAACACCGGAATGAAATTCACGGCCAGTACGGCCTTGAAGGAAAACATTATGAAAATGATATACCGGTGGTACATGACCCCAGTCAAGTTAGCTAAGATACATCACCTGTCTGACAATAAATGTTGGAAGTGTAAGGAAGCAGAGGGGACTTTCTTTCACCTCTGGTGGACATGCCCAAAGGTTAAGGCTTTCTGGGAAATGATTTACAATGAGTTGAAAAAGGTATTTAGGTATACCTTTCCCAAGAAACCAGAGGCCTTCCTGTTGGGCATGGTAGACCAGAAAGTGTTAAAGAAGGACAGAACTTTGTTTATGTATGCTAGTACAGCAGCAAGAATACTCATCGCAAAGAACTGGAAGACACAAGATTTACCCACGCTGGAGGAATGGCAGATGCAGTTGATGGACTACATGGAGATAGCTGAACTGACCGGCAGAATCCGAGATTTGGATGTAGAAACAATTGAGGTGGACTGGAAAAAGTTTAAAGACTACTTGCAAAAGTATTACAAACTGTATGAATCTTAAGACGGTGCATGATTTGGAAATGATACGCTTTAGCAATTATGATTAAGTAAATAGTAAACTAAGTGATAAAAGAGAAAAGGAGATAATATGAAATTGAACATGTTACGTTTATTTTAAAGGTATAAAAATTGTGACATAATACATTGAATATAGATACATAACATGTAAAAGTTACAATAAGGTATGACATAAGGTAACAAATTGCTGACATTGTTAATATAAAGAACGCAGAATCGGAAGGGGTGGGGAAGTCCAAGTTGGGATTTTTGTTAAAAAAAAAAAAATGGTTTCTTGTAAACTCCTTATTTGTTTGTAATGTATAAAATTTGGAAAGAAACGTAATAAAAAATATTATAAAAAAAAAAAAAAAGCTGGAGTCCAGCATTTGGAGCTTGTCCACTGGTTCTTTGTCACATGAACAAAATTAAGTTCATTGTTAATTATACAAGAATTTTCTTATGTATCCTGACTATCAAAATTATATTTGCATTCACAAATCCAGTGTGGGAATGAGATCTTGGAGATGCATGCAGTACTGCCCTCCTCACTAAGACTCTCCCATGCACGTCAAAAGGAGGAACTCCCAGACATTGTCTATCTAGGATGAAGGGATAAACCTGCTTATGCTCAGAGTTCCGAACTAGATGAAATTCCACTTCAGATGCAGAATGAGCCTACTGGAGCCAACTTTAAGGAGCCTAGAACTTAGAAAGAAATTGGAATTGGCCAGGGAGATGTCATGCAATAATATCTGAATATGAATGTTTTGTGAGACTAAATAACACGACAAAAATATATCTAACATACTTTTTGGGCTCTTAAATTGCACTGTAAACTGAACATATATGAGGAATTGAGATTCTATTCCACTTTCTTATTAAGAATTTGTTTTTAAGAGCTACACAGAAAGAGGCCTGGGGGAATGTAGAAATAAGAATTTTAAGGGCTGAAGACTTAAACACACAAACACAAATTGCCATGTGAACTTGGTATCTGGTCCCTAATCAGTTAATTCTTGTCATTTTTGATATTGTTGGATCTCAATGCTTGGAAAAGATATTTTTAAATGAACTAGTTATAGCTCAAGTTCATAATTTTACAAAAGGAACTAGTTCAGTTCAAGCTCATCTGGCTGAAGTTTTTAATGCATAAAAAGTTTGTCCTTGTGATCAAGTGATAAAGGGACTAAGCAATCCTGAACAACAGTGGGGCCTCCATATCTGCCTAATAAGCCTTAGAAAGTTGCTCCCACATTTTGCTTTCTGACTTTCCATCTAGATTGACCCATTGACTTACTTTTGTTTTTAAAGTGAAAGGGTCTGGGCCTTCTGCTGGGGGAAGGCAGGAGGGAGGGAGAGGGAATGTATGTGAAAGTGAACTAGAAATTGTTCAAAATTGTATACATTTGCACATAATTTGGATATTATCAGTCCCCCAAGAATCTTGATTATGAAGAGGGGTTTGTTGGTTAGCTAAAGATATTCTTCTAAGTAAGTGCAAATCTAAGCATGCCACAACCCCTCTGCAGGCATTATAAAATTGAAGGTGTGTTTCATGGGACCATACATACCACCCCATCCCCTCTACCTCTGACCTTGCTACATTCAGCAGCAAGGTCTGAAGGGGTCTTACAACAAGTGTATTCACTAGAACATACTTACAAGCATGCAGGGTCCCTGACTATGAGATGGAGTGTAAGTGTGTTCATGTAAATATGTTTAGAAGTACCTTCAGATTGAGTGAGGCCTGGTTGAGTGTGGAGAGGGCAGACTCAGTTTGCATGATCCTGTGCCTTGCACATACTTGCAGGTTTATAATGCCTGAAGAAGGCTTAAGTCTGGATCCAACTCTAAATTTAGATTGTGTTATGTTAGCTACTATGGATTTCTTTCGCATAACGGCTTGTAAAAGGAAACTAGCAAAATTCTTTCTTCAGAGGAGAAATAAATCATACAGTTGCTGATCCAGAATCTAACTTTAAGGGTCTGATGAGATTTCCATTACTTTCGAAAATGTCCTCCCCTTGTTACTGCTATGTCTAGCCTGAATAGAAAAGTGATGTTTTATTCTATTGCTGTCATAACAGTCATTTCTCATGTAATAGAAGTTCTCAAAGTAGCAGTAGGGGCTTTGGCTTTTGCTATTGGTAGGATTGCTGCATATGTTTCTCTTTTGAGGTCTTTTGAGTTGGTGCATTGTGTATATACATTAACAACTTGCAACTAATTTACTGATGCATGTATCCCAACCATCTAAGGCAAAACCATCTGAGCAATAGCAGTGTTAAATTACTTCTGTACGATCCAAGCAACACTATAAAAAGCAGAAAAGAAATAGTATGGGAATTATTGGTGATTTCTTCTGTCCTTCTGAACTGAAAAATACCATGTTCCCCCCAAAGAGCAGACGTACCCAACTGAGCCACCATTTTGCACAAAGTAAAATAAATGGTTCATCTTCCAAGCCTGAGGTCTGCCCACCCTTGCCCTAGCATAACAGTACATACATAATGGCTGATCAAACTTAATAATAGTAAACTATTGTTTGAAAAGCTAAGAATGAAAACTACAACTTTGCGTTGATTGTAAGACTAACGATTGACTAGGGAACATCTCTTTAACTGTCAGTTAGCATGTGATTATAAACTTTTAGCTTGGGTTCTGGTTTCATAAACTTGGCCAATTCCATGAAAAACTGAAAATAAATTTAAAGCCTGTTTACACTGTCTTTACATTTACATGCTGGGTTTTGTTAAGAGAAGATGAGCCATCTTTCTGCTGAATGCAAATTGCGCCCATGCCCTAACAGTGAACCAATGAAAACTGTAGGAGAAGCAATTCCCTTCCCACCTCATCTTCAGCCTAAAAAGTCATAAAGATAATTTCACTAAATGAATTTGTTTATAGAACATTTGCATTGATTCAGACTTTAAGCTGTTTAACAGACTGTTTTGCTTTTAAGGTGCCAAACTCATTTTTTTTTTAGCTGACATGCAGGATTTCATGATGTGATTGACCACATCTGCCAGTTGTCAAGGTCCAAGAGATGTTCCAAGTTGGCAGTGCCCAAAGAACATGAATAGATCAATCTGAAGAGAAGGAGAGGATCAGGCAATGGGAACAGCCAGAATCCGCTCAATTAATAGGCTTGATCTTTTTTTCTTTTTAAAAAAACCCAACCTTGACCAGAGAAATGCTTATTTTGTGAAAACAGAATCAAAAGTGGCTTTGTGGATTGATCATACTTCATTTCCTTTAGCATTTTGATTTTTATTTAATTTTCTAAGATAAATGTATATTTGTGGCAAAATAAAGAAAAATTCAAGTGCTTGGGTTTATTTCCATCACTGCTCCTAAGGAGTATAAGTAATATATTTAATGTTTGAATATAAATAGTGTGCACAGTTAAGGCATAAGTCAATCCTATTGGAAATATAGCACTTCCCTAAAGTCTTAGTTGATCACTATATTCACATTTTCCCTTTGAAATGTGTGCACATCAGGGTAATCAGGTCTGTCTGGGAAGTGGGCTGGCTCTGGAAGACATTTGTTTACGCAGAGTGCCTGCTCCCATTTCACCGCAACACTGGGGAGTGCACTGACCACCTTTCAGCGTATGGCCAGTGACTTCCCTCCGACTCAGTCCCTTTAACAGGGAACCCTGGGATCGCTGCCGTGGGGGACACACACATCACCGCTTCACGCACCCCCCCCATTTAGGGAAGATGGATTAAAGAATTCCGCCCAAGGCCTAAAACTGTTGTGACATCTGCTACGGGGAAGGTGAAACCTGCCAATGCAGGGAAATTCCTTCCCGGTCCCTTAACAGCAACCTTCCTAAGACTGTAGCAGCGCCCGCATACCTGTAAAAGAAGTTAACCTGTAATAAAAGAGCATTAAACAAAGGGAGGGTAGGGAGGGTGAAGCTCTGGAGCCGACTGCGCGCTCTCAGGTAGGCTCCACCCCTTTTATCTACGCGAAGAGCTCCGCCTCCCCCCACCACAGATAGGTTCATTAGAACTGAGGTTTGGCGGGAACCTCAAAGGCTGTGACGTGGGGAGGTGGACAAGGAACATCTGCCATTGTCTCAGGGATCAGGGTCCTGCATGTGGCCACGCAAAGGGCGCCCTCCGGTTGATGGGAGAGAGGTCATTCTGCATCCGTCAGCACTAAATAGCTTTGGTATAGTACTTGTTTTATATGTTTTGCCTTGTTGCTGCCTGACTCTATTGTTACATAGCAGTTAATGGATCTCAAAAGCTAGAGAACACCGCCTAACCACAATTTGCAAGCTTAGGACACAAAGCCATTTGGAAACGGCTTCAAAACCCATATGCTTGATGCGTCCAGATGACTGTAATTGGAGAATGCAGTACACAGGCACTTCATGTGAAGGCAAAGTCAGGCCAGATATGCATATTCAGAGTCCAACTAAAGCTCAAAGAAACAGGCCTGTAAGAGCTTAAGACACATGTTGTGCTTTGGCCTGGGAAGCGGACAAGCAGTTCAAAGGAGTATGAGACCCCTAAATAATGAATACAGGTATGAGGTCTCCATAAGTCAGTCAAAGACAAATATTTCCCAGATACGTTGTCAATGAAAAAAATGCTTCTTACTGTGTGATCATATTCAAAAGCAAAGTGCAAAGTGAGGCCTCTTCCCCAAAGAGTCAATTATGTCCAGGAAGAAATGAACAGATGTTGTGTGTGCACTGTACAGTTCATAAGTGCTTCTTGCTTTATTCCCTTATAGGCTGATGTGGATATAATATTGGGGTTTAATAGTATTATTGAAAATGCCCTTTTATTGATAGTACCTCTAATAAAACATAAGCCTGTGGGGCTTCCAAGCATACCCAATTATCTTAACCCACATGTCTTTATACGTTTCAGAGACTGAGCTCTCTAAAGGCAATTGTTGTGAACTGCAGGGATACCTGGTGCTTAAGATTTTACATTTACAATGTAAAACGTACTGTAATCACTACACCACTCAGCCTCTTCACTATCCTGAAATATAGTGAAATATAGTCCAGAAATTTGTGCTTTTTTTTTTACCTTTTTGTAAAAACATTTTTTTGTGCAGGTAACAAACTGCATCATGAAATTTAAAGAAGTGCATTTTCTTGCAGGTTTTCATGCTTCATTTCACATATTAGATAAATTTGGTTCGCTTTGAAATGAAAATGAAATGAGACCCTCTAGCATTTTTACAATGACACCAGATAATTTAAGGATAGGTGGTTTCATCATTGCCAGCAGCTTCAACCCCATGTCCACAATCACCTGACTGATGCTGATACAACACCAGTTGCACAGCTGGAATCATCTGGAACATAAAACAGATTTTTTTTTTAAAAAAGGCAAGTGCATGGTGCAAGTGAGTTGAACACAGCTGCTGATGTGGAAGTGGGTCAGATGCTGGGGTTAGCAGCATCAGGCTCCAATCAGAAAGAGAATAAATGGAAAATTAAGTTGGCTTTTTACCCTTTATTTTTCACCTGGTCCTTGACACATGTGTCTATGTATGTTTCTAGATATCTGTTGCTCCTCTGCACTATACATTTAAAGCAGTGCCAATTGAACTGTCATGGATTTCCCCAAAGTATCCTGGGAACTGTAGTTTGTTAAGAGTACCAAGAGTTGTTAGGAGACTCCTATTCCCATCAGAGTTTCCTGGGGAATTAAGCTACTCTTTTCTGGTTCCAGAAATATGTATGTTTCTTCTTCTCCCCATCTATCTGAAAGTTTATCTCAGTAAGTGCACTCAAAATGCATTGGAATCCCAGGAAGAGTTTTAGAACTTGCTCCAAATATAGGCTCTGTTCTGTTTGATGTGAAGAGGAAAATTCACTTGAACACTAAGCTGTTGCCGCATCTACAAATGGAGATGATCTAGGTAATTTGTTTAGGAATATGTTGGCGGAAACTGGATGTCAGACTGAAGAGAGCCATTAGCTCTGTAGGAAAAAACTGTTATCTATGTTCAAGTTATGTTCAACACCATTCATCAAGTCCACACAAAATGGAAAATTGAGCTTTTTTAAATGAATTACTAAGCTAATGAGAAAGATTGTGCTTTCTGATGGGTTTGTTGGTTTGGTTTTTTTAAAAAAAACACCCAAGGGGTAAAAACAGCTTTAGAGCCCCCTCCCTTTTGCACAATAATGTTCTAAGAAAATCATTCGTTTGATGCCTTGATTTGAAACTCATGCTTCTCATTATCACAAGCTGCAGGGCGCCTGAAGATCTGTCACTGAGAAAGATCTGCTGTAACTGGAAGAACAGTGTGAATCCACCGCATGGTTGTGTATGCAGGCCAAAAGTAAATGAGTGAGAGAGAGAAGCAAACGATTGAGATCATGCGTATGTTCGTGATTGAGAATAAAATAGAGTAGCTTAAAAACAGATTAGCGGTGTGCTCATCTTCAGGAAGCTGGCAATCCTAAAAGATTGTCCAGTGTTATAGGATCTTGTCTTTCCATTTGAAAATGTTAACTTATTTATTTCTTCTCTTCATCAGGAATTGGGACCCTTTAGCCCTCTAGATGGTGCTGAGCTACAACTCCCCCCATCCCTAGCAAGCATGGCCAATGGCAAGGTATGCTGGGAGCTGTAGTTCAGCAAATTTTGGTGGGCCAAATGTTCCCCACGCCCATTTTGAATAATAGGAGGTAACTCTGCCCACCTCTCATCCAGATGTTCTCCAGATTGTTGGGGCAGCAGAGAATCTTAGGTAACCTTGTTTAAGTTGTATGTGCCCCAGAAGAGAAGTTTAGCATTTTGCATGGCCCTTGAAGAGTTACTAGAGTTTTGTTTATATCAGAACCCATTTTGTTTAGTCTGATGGTCATGATGCTCACTTGAGATGGACGTAGATGGTACATGTGTATATCGAGGAGACTCCAGTCACTCTATAGTCACTCATTGACAGGGTCTATCCTGAGTTACAATGTGGCGTTAGAGCTCAACGATCAACAGTCAACATGATTTTCTCACTGCTCCAGCTGCAGGAAAAATGCTGAGAGCAGAAATGCCCCCTGTACATCACCTTCATAGACCTGACTAAGGCCTTTGATCTTGTCAGCCGAAAAGGACTCTTTACACTGCTCAACAAGACAGGATGCCCATATAAGCTTCACAAGATTATTGTGTCTTTCCATGAGAACATGTGTGACACTGTCTAGTATGGTGGATATTCCTCAGGTGCCTTCCCGATAAATAGCGGCGTGATACAGGGCTGTGTTCTCTCCCCAACTCTCTTTGGTATATTCTTCTCCCTGTTAAGACGGTGTGTTCTTCCATTCAAGAAGCAATGGGGGTCTGTTCAACCTGGTACATCTCCACCCCAAGACAAAAGTGTGGAGGGTCCTCATCCAAGAGATGTTGTTTGCAGATGATGCAGCCTTGGTAGCACACCCAGAGAAAGCTCTACAGAGACTCATCAACCATTTTGCCCAAGCCTGCAGGGAGTTCGGCCTTACCAACAGCCTGACAAAGACCAACATCCTTGGTCAGGATCTTGCCAGCACTCCACGCATCAGCACTGGTGGCCACATGCTTGTGGTAGATAATTTTGTATATCTGGGTTCCACAATAACTAGCAACCTCTCCATCGAGGTTGTGGTGGAAACATGTATTGGCAAGGCAGCTACAGAAATGGCTCAATGGTATGAGAGAACATGCATTGCATGAGGAAGATTTTGGGCATCACATAGCAGGACAGAGTCTCAGACAAAGATGCACTTTCCCAAGCCCAGGTTCCCAGCATATTCACACTCCTGTCTCAGTGAAGTCTATGCTGGCTTGGTCATGTTCACAGAATGGAGGATGGCAGTATCCCCAAGGACATGGTCTTTGGGGAGCTGGCTTCAGACACAAGGGCCATTGGCAGACCAACTCTGCATTTCAAAGATGTCTGAAATGTGACATGAAGGCTGGCAACATCAATCCTGCCATGTGGGAATCTCCTGCAGATGACTGCAGTGCCTGGAGACAGGCAGTCAGGTCATGATGCATCCATAGCAGTGACCAGAGGATAGATGACCACTGGGAGGAGAACAGAGAGAAGGAATGTCATGGTGCATCTGCAGCAGTAGATGCCTTCATCTGCCCCAGCTGCAACAGCAGGCACTGTAACCTTCCAACAGCTTGGCTTTACCCCCAAAGGCACACTCTTCCATTGTCTCTCGAGCAACAATCTGGAGGAAAGAAAGAATAAGATTTTGATGGCAGGGTTTTTGGTTACTTCAGCTCCCAAAATTCACCTGTTTCCAACATGTACAGTATGTTGTTCTGTAGTTAATTTGCATGAGATGCAACTGTACTTGTTTCTTTTAAATAGCGGATGACAGATTTTAAGACAACCATGAGATTATGTGCTATAAAGTTCCAATGACATTTAAAGCTACGTTAACAAAAACATTGTTTTATACCACATCCCTGAGCCAGCTGAAGACTGATTGTGGCATGATAGTAAATTTTTTTGGGTATAGCTTCCAGTGCCAAAAATGAAAATTTCCATCTCTGCAATAGTGTTCAGCTGAGACAATAGGCTGATGATAGAACAGCGATCTCACTTGGTTTAAGTCAGCTTCCATGATTTTCCTATATGTGAAAACACCCTGTTTACAAGAGTCTTCAAAGAACAGAACAGTCTTCAGGAACAACAATGGAGCATAAATCATAGCGCTCACTTCTTTCCTTTGCCAAATCTGTTTTGGGTACTGCATTGCCATTCCTTTTCTGGTTGTAAGTCAATCAATTAATTTAGCCCTGCATGACTGCCAGCTGGGGCCACTGAAACAAGAAGTATGTTACTCAGCTAATGAGGGTTTTATTTTATGAGTTTCTGCAGCTTGTTCCTTTCTTTGCCAGCTCTAATTGCCTTCAATTTTTCTTTAATGCTAATCACTGGCATAATTATTATATTTTCTTTCTAATTTACACTCCTTTGATCTCTTGTATGATCAGACTCCAACCCCAAGAGGACTTTACCGATTCATTTAAAATATCTGAAATTATGAGTAGCTTTAAACCAATATAATACTCGAATCACTACATGCTATTTCTTTGTGTTTCCTGTGTTTTACAATTCAAAAAGATACCTTAAATATTTGTAAGACCACTTATAATACTGTTTAAAGTGGTAAAGAGTACGGGCTTGCTCTTTTCTGAATTTTAAATGTATTTCTTGTTTAAGCACAAACATACATTTGTTTTCATTATACAATGCAAATTAGGGTACTATGAGTTCACCCTTAGGGAAACCATTCACCATGGTTTGATGGAGAAAATATCATTTGAATAAAATAAAAACCAAGTAAATAGGATAGGGGCTTGGTGTGCTGATGGGCTTGAACTTAAACAATGGATTTTTGCAGCCATTCCTGTACTTTCTTTGCAGAACTGCATGCAGAATTGATAGTGATCTGCTGGAAAAATTCAAATTCAAATGATGAGGCAGGAACTTTGAACAGAATGAAGCAAAAGCTTTGATAGTGGCCCACACACACGCATATATGGGTGGCGCTGTAGTCTAAACCACTGAGCCTCTTGGGTTTGCCAATCAGAAGTTTGGTGGTTTGAATCCCCACGACAGTGGTGAGCTCCCGTTGCTCTGTCCCAGCTCCTGCCAACCTAGCAGTTTGAAAGCACGCCAGTGCAAGTAGATAAATCAGTACCGATGTGGCGGGAAGGTAAATGGCATTTCTGTGCGCTCTGGTTTCCGTCATGGTGTTCCATTGCACCAGAAGCGGTTTAGTCATGCTGGCCACGTGACCCCGAAAGCTGTCTGTGGACAAACGCTGGCTCCCATGGGCTGAAAGTGAGATGAGCGCCGCAACCTCAAAATCGGCTTTGACTGATGTGAAGAGATCCAAGATTTAGAACCTCAAAGCCAAAGTGAGAGCATTTGGGTCAAAATTAAGGGAGAGAAGAATAACAGTGACCTCATTGTGGGAGTTTACTATAGATCCCCAAGCCAAACGGAGGTCATAGATGATGCCTTCCTGGAACAGATGGCCAAGCACGCAAAAGGAAGGGAGATAGTAGTAATGGGGGACTTCAATTACCCGGATATTTGTTGGATGTCAAACTCAGCCAAGAGCATAAGGTCAAACAGATTCCTCACTGGCCTTGCAGACAACTTCATTGTCCAGAAAGTGGGAGAAGCAACAAGAGGAACAGCCATTTTAGATCTGGTCCTAACCAATGTTGATGACCTGGTTAGTGGGTTAGAAGTGGAAGGATCATTAGGCAAGAGTGATCATGCTCTTCTGAAGTTTACTATACAGCTACTGTTCCTACTTCAGATTCCCAAAGAAAGCTTCTCCACATCAAGGCATATTATTTTCAGCCAAACCATATCTTTCCAGCTCTCCTTCCCTCCATTAGATAAAGGGTGCCACATTATAGTACCAGACCCAGTGATGCCTCCCCACCACTTACTTTGGAGGCTGAGAGAGGAATGACTATTCCTTTATTTAGTTGTCATCATGTTCATTCAAACCTTTCCTTCTATTTCACCAAGCCAATGTAAACATGCTATGGTCTAATGAGCTGAAGAGTTCAGCCTCCTCCAACCTGGTGAATTGAATTGTTTTGCACTGCAACTCCCACCAGCTCCAGTCAGAATTGGCCATTAGTCCAAAACATCTGGAGGGCACCAGGTTAGGGGAGGCTGGAATAGTCCATAACTGTGAGACTTTGATTTTATATGTCTTATTGTTCATGGAATCAACCAACATTGGTTAACTTAACCCCATGTTAATTTCAATTATCAGGCTTTGTCAATTGTTCAAAACAAACAAACCCCAATATATGTCAATCTATGGGTAGAGGCACCTCAGAACATTGAGTCCCTGCCTAAGTCTTCAGATGAGTTCTCTTCTGTTTTCTGTTATTGAGCAATTGTTGGTTCTTGGCCAGCCTTGTTATAGAAGTAATCCACAGTGGGAGAGAGCAGTGTCTTGGCTCATCTGATATCCTCTCTGGGCTACCAACCAACACATCAGATGTTCCAAAGATAAGGTAGAATAATTATCCAGCAGTCTGGTTTGCTAGCAGGTTAAATGAGGCAAACAATCCCTTGTTCCTTCTGAAACCACTGAGATTAAAAGTGAATTAAGAGCAAAATCACTGAGACCAAATAAGCAGGGAGAATATTACTGTGGAGAAAAGAACAGAAGTAGAGGACGCACAAGCAACCTCTTTTTTGGGGAGGGGGGGCTCTTCTTGTTCCATTGTTTGTTTGGTCAACATGGTTGGTGATTATTAAAAGCAATTTGTTGTGATATGGATCAGGGAGGGCCATAGTTCAACAGCAAAACATGTGCTTTGCATGCAACAGGTACCAGGGTCAATCCCCAGCATCTCCAGGACTCAGATTTCTGCCTCAAACCCTCGAAAACCACTGCTTGTCAGTGTAGATGATACTGTTCTTCTGTTCCTATGATTACACCAGCCTTTACTCTTGCTAATGAAAAGTATTGGCGAACGAATACTGCAAATACTTGCATGTAGTTATTCTGCTTTTTCTTTTCCTTGTTAGGCTGCTTGTTGGATTGGTGCTCCTCCTGTATGCAAGCTTTTTGCAGCACCCACATGACATCATTGGTATCAAAATGTGAGCCCATATCTCCTTCCTTTATGTGAGTATTTCTGATAGATATAGTAAAGATGGCAATATTAATAAGCTAATAAAGTACCCATTTTATAAGATTACTTTTTTTAAAGTTAACTGATAATTTTTTCTGTGTAAATGCACTAAAATGCTCATACTTTGAGGAAGTGCTACCATATTCTCTACCATATTCAAAGTTTTATTGGGCAAGTAGGAGGGCAAGAAGGGACAGTCTTCCTCTGCAACTGATATTTATACTTCCTCTGCACAGGAAACGGTCACATAGCCATGATAACTAGTTGTAGGTAAACTTATGTTCTGCGAATTTGTCTAATCTCCTTCCAAAGTCATATAAACCAAAAGCCACCACCACATATTGTGGCAACAAATCCTCTATATTAATGGTGTGTTGCACAAAGAAGCATTCTGTTTTGTGTTTCCTAGATCTATTGCCAGTTGGATGATCCCAAATTATAGCATTTTGGGAGAGGAAGAAAAACTTATCTCTGTCTGCTTTCTCCATATCAAGCGTCATTTTATAAAATAAGATTTTGTTTCTTGCCTTCCCACTTTAAGTCCCTTCCCCTAAATTAAAAATCTCCCAATGTTTCATTTGTTGGTTGTTGGAAAGATGCATGTGAATAGCTTCCCCAGAATTTACAAATATACCCTGGCTCACTTTGAAACGCCTCACTGACTTCACAAGAGAAAATTTCCACAAAGCAGTTTATCTTTAAATTGCTACAGGACCCTTATGCTGAAATCCCATGAAAACATACATGGAATGCTTCCTATTGAACTCCCATTGTGATTTCTGCATAGATATGTGCAGGATTGCTTGTGTTAGTTGTTTTTGCTACACACGCTAAGCAAGGAGACAGCTTAATCATGAGCCCAGGTTCAGATAACATGGTAAGTCAAACTCTAGCTTAGCTCAGGGCAGTAGATGAGTGAAGAAGACAGGGGAGGGACAATGCGGCTGTAAGCTCTCCTCTGGGACCATAGGTGATTTGTGTGGTTCCTGTAAGCCATAGTTTGGCTTAGTATGTTGTGCAACCCAGCTCACTGTAGGAATGCAAAAATAACACCTCACAATAACATGAATTCAGGATGAAGTCATGAAGGATTTCATTTTCTTTCATTGCCAGTGAAAACAAGAGCCACAAAATTGCTTTCCCTGACCTACACTGTTTCACAGGGAACATAGCACTCATTTGCCAATACTTTTCCAAAATAAAGCAATTATGGTTAGCTAATCACATTGGTTGAGGCCCCTCAATATCCCCATTCCTTGTTCATTTTGGTCCAACACTTCCCCTCTTTAATTCTCCTCTGCCACTTCTTTCCAACATGTAAAAAGCAACACCACGAGCCTGCTGCAGCTGGTTATAATAATAAAAATTACTTTTAAAAACCATACCATAATAGTAAAAAGAACCATCTAATGATTTGCTGGATAAAATGGTGGAGCTAAATGTCTTTCATGGGGAGACCAAAGCATCAATATGGCAATGCCAAGTTATTTGCTAACAGTGGCAACTTTGGCTGTTTTTGGACTCTCACATAGCAACAACACCACCACAATTATTAAAAGTAAGATCTTTTAAGTTAAACTTTTACCTCATTGTTATGAAGGAATGTGCTTGTTGAGCATCTGGGGTGTTAAACTGGGTGCCAGAGTCCTGTAAACCCCGAACCCAGCAAGTGTTAGAATTTAATTAAGGCTTCTAATTATTGGAATAGCCAAGCTAGCTGCCTAGTAAGGCAATAGCCTGGGTGATGTGCCATTAAGGGAGATGAAGGGGTTCAGAGTAAGACAAATGAGTGGAGTCCCCTCCCTCAACAGATAAAGCCAGAGTTTAGAGTAGAGAAGGTTTTTGTTTTTGCAGTGATGTGAACTAGAATCAAAGCAGCAAGCAGGAGACAGAGCAATGTTTGATGTCTGTTTGAATCCAGACAAACAAGACCCTTTTGGGGTGTTAATGATATGAACCCCACCATCGTAGGCTTGGGTTGTATATATGTGTAAATAGACCATATCTGTCTCTGTGCTGTGCCTCATTCAAAAAGCAAACATGAACCCTGGCTAAGCGCCTGGACCTCTGAAATCTCGCACTGCCCAGAGACTGAGGTGGTTTGCAACAGTATGAAGCTTTTCTTTGACAAGTTTAAGACAAAGTAATGAAACAGTTAAGGGATGCGGGTGGCGCTGTGGGTTAAACCACAGAGCCTAGAACTTGCCGATGAGAAGGTGGGTGGTTCGAATCCTCACAATGGGGTGAGCTCCCGTTGCTCGGTCCCTGCTCCTGCCAACCTAGCAGTTCGAAAGCACGTCAAAGTGCAAGTAGATAAATAGGTACCACTTCGGCGGGAAGGTAAACGGCATTTCCATGCGCTGCTCTGGTTCGCCAGAAGCGGCTTAGTCATGCTGGCCGCATGACCCGGAAGCTGTACGCCAGCTCCCTCGGCCAATAAAACGAGATGAGCGCCGCAACCCCAGAGTCGGTCACGACTGGACCTAATGGTCAGGGGTCCCCTTTACCTTTACCTAATGAAACAGTTGCATGTGTGAAGCTGATAAAGCAATCCATTAAAATAATTCAGAATTATGGCCTACCAATTCTTAGGTTTAAAAGCTAGAACTATGAAAATTTATCTTAAAATCTCACAGGTTTGGTGTTCCTTCTCTCCCCCTGGGTATACTTGCAGCTTGCATTCCTGTCTGCCATTATGTTCCATAGGAGGGATGGGAAATCTGTGGCTCTTCAATGTTGTTTGGAGTACAACTTCCATCATCCCTGTGCATTGGCTGTGCTGACTGGGGCTCATGGGAGTTATAGCCCAACAATGTTTGGAAGGCCACAGGTTCTCCATCTCTGATCCACAGTATAACCACAGTGGAAACCCCCACCCCACCCCAGTGTAACAGACACCCATCGTTCTGTACACCAACGGCAGCTTTATGAGACAATTTTGTTAATCAGTCTCATAAGCTGTAATTATAGTGTATTTCCTTGGGTTCATGATGGTCTTTTTATAGTTTCATTAGCATGCATTATTCTTGGTTATCATACTCTCACTCCCAAATATCAAGATGAAAATAAGCAAGATAAAATCTATCATGAGCAGGTCATAGAAATGTGTTTATATATTCCTTGGAACTGTCATTATGACAGACTAGAGAAAGAAAATTAATGCACATGCTAATTAAAAAATCCCTACTTAATATTCGATTTCTGAGAAAACTGCATCCCTACACATATCTAAGGGAAGCTCTTTTTCTAAGAAAATAAACTGCAGGCTCCTTATGTTATCTTTGTATAATTTGGACATCCTTGGAGACATTAGTTTTATAGTTAGCATACATATACTTTTCTTATTAGGACAATGAAAAATATGGAAGAGCACAGCAACAGACATTCTATATATTTTTGCAATATCTGTATCACAGTATTTTTCACTCTTTAATGCCAAAAAGCACAGGCATACTGTTACAATCATATTATGTAATTTGTTGCAAAAACAAGGTCTTTTCATTTGACTCCCCCTTTTAAAGTGTGCCTTTCAAAGCCACCCAAGGCAGTTTACAAAAAAGTATAAAATTATAGAACACAATTTCAATAACATAGTACTTAGCCTAGCATGACCAATATCTTGTGACCAGTCTCATAACGGTATCTTATGCTTCACTATTTATTCAATGGAGAAAATCCGTTTTGAACAGTGACTCCTCAAATACATGTCTTTTACATCCCAAGTCAAAAGAACAAAAGCTGAAGGTCTACAGAAGCCAGAACTGTCGTGCAGTCTTGCTATATACATGTGGGGATGGTGAAATGTTAATGTAATATTTCAGGAATAGTACTTAAAAAAAATACCCCACAACAGTTCCAAAAGAAATCATGTTTTAATTATGTTAGATTCACTCTACTTCAATAGCCAGTGTGTTGAGGTAGAAAGAGGCAAAGGTGTAGCTGTGGAACAGGTGTCTCAGTAGCTCGGAAATTAAAAGGGCATAGACAGGCCTCATGAGGAGGTAGATTTGGCAGAAAAGTTATATAGCTCTTCCACTACCTTTTCCAAATCCTGGGAACAGACAAAGACAAGACTTTACGGGGGAAGTGGAACCTCATAATAGTTGGGCAAAGATCAGCTTTAGCTATTCATTGTTATTAACAGGAACTCTTTTGCCAAGCCTTTGCTGCCCACCCAGATTTCAGGAACAACTGAAATCCGCCCCCCACAACAATTCTGTATATTTTTTTCCTTTTCTCCCCACATCCCTCACTCAGTAAAGGGGCCACTAGCCTGGAATCTGTGCATTTTCCAGGAAGGCTCCACATCTGAAATCAGTAGCTGCTGACTAACCATTAATTTGCAGTTGATTTAGGTGCATTCTCAACTATGGTACTAATCAGAAAACTTTGCAGTAGCTAGCAATAAGGGGTTGCGCATGTCTAAGTGCAGATACAGCAGAGGGCATTAACTTATATAAATGTGCAGTGCTGCCCCCCCCCAAATGTTTAGGGGTATTCTCATTTTGACTCAAGAAAACCACCATTTTATAGTTTGGGGGAAAGAAATACAGTAAATGGACAAAAGTACAAAGATTCACAAAATGTTTAGGGGTATGCGTACCCCTGCATCCCCCCCAGAAAAAAAGCACTGCAAATGCACATTAGTCAGCCAAGAGAATGTCAGCCAAGCTGTGGCCTTTAAAAAAAGGAAGTGACAATGTTCTTAGGCTACTTCCCAGGAATTGCTCGAACTGATCTCCTGTTCCACTGATGAAATTTTCTCTTTGACAGGATATTGCCTTGGCAACTTGGTACTGTACTAAGAGCAGTAGCCTTCGAAATCGACATAGTTCCCTGCTGTGTGTTATTGCTTATACAAGAAATTGTAGCAGCTGCTGAATCTGCTTTGCCTGTTCTGTTTATTTACTGTATCTATGGCAGGGGAACTGGCTTCTTCTGTAAGGGTGGCCATTCACTGCTGGAATCACCTGGCTTTGAAAATGAGAAGTTAGATGATACAGGTATAGGAGACTGAACTGTGTGGAGGAATCTTACTTGTGAATTCAGCTTAACTACACACCTCCGACAGAGCAATTTCTGGAAATCTAACATACGAAACTTCTACCCTGTTAGTTATAGAAACGTGTCTCCCATTAATCTCTATTATCATTTTATATATTCTGTTTTATTTATAAAGATGGGCTCACAGGGTGCATGCTGCCTCTATCTAAATTTGAACCCTTTTTTTCACCTTGAGGCCCAGGTCAAACTGGCTACCTAGGCCTAGAAATATTCAACATTAGTTATACTCAGAATATGCCCATTTATATCAGTGGACATCACACATAGCATTTGCAGCCATTTTAGAATGCTTATGGGTAATAAACTTAAAGCTGCCCTGTAAAATGAGAGGTTGGTTTGATTCCACAATGGAGTGTGCCTTAAACTCTGCGAACAGCCTTGAAATGGTATACCATCCTGAGTGGTAGATAATGAACTTGGCAGTAAGAATTCTCTTCATTTCCTGGTTTATGTTTTATATCTCCATTCTCATACTTTTTGTGAGATGAAGCTGCACATATATTTAAATGAAGCCTGCCTTATGAACAGATACAAATCAAACCATCCGTATTTGCTTGAATGGATTTTCAACTGCCTCAATGGGTTTCTTTTCTTGCAGCTTTCAAAAGTGTTCTTTGCTTGAAGCCATTTTAATTGGAGAATTATATAATCCAAGATGGTGGTTTCATTGTGTAGAGTCTAATTATGCTGGTAAAAAGCCCATGAAAACATACTCAGATACTAAAAGATCTATTCTCTTTTTTTCCTTGAGATGCAAGGATGTGGGGAATAGCAATAAATCACTATGTGTTAACTAGACTATTTTATTGTCAACATCTCCATTAGACGTTCATGTCACCAGTAGGATTGGCAAATTAGGGACTGTGTAAACTGGAAAAAAGGATGCAATCTAAAGCCAATTTGGCATTAGTAGCACATAACACCTCATGCAGCATCAATTATTACACTCTTGGCTCTGAGTTTTTTTTAAAAAGGCATTCACTCAGAGTTGTCAGTGCTTAGCAATTCCTGCTTGATATGCATTATTTCACAAAGAATAATGCTGGAACACAAAATGAACATGATGGACGATCAAAGAATTCATTACTTTTCTTTATGTTCATCTGTTACAAGATCATCCAGCTCTATAATTGTGTAAATATAACAGGCTAAAATAATTGCCTGTTTTTGGTCTGCATGTCTGTGAATCCCTTCTTGACTTTAACCAGGTTCCTTACAGATGCTGAATCAGGACAGTTAATGCTAAGATGCTTTGGCAAAGCTACAAGTCCTGAGGGTTGACCAGGCCCAACAGGGCATCCAGATAGCAATCTCAAGTTCATGAAGGCTGCAATCCTATACTCGCTTACCTAGACTCAATAGGACCTTCTTCTAAGTAGATATTGATAAGACTACACTGCACATTAGTAATCAAAGAGCATAAAGGTAAAGGTCAAGGGACCCCTGACTGTTAGGTCCAATCGTGGCCGACTCTGGGGTTGCGGCGCTCATCTCACTTTATTGGCCGAGGGAGCCAGTGTACAGCTTCTGGGTCATGTGGCCAGCATGACTAAGTTGCTTCTGGCGAACCAGAGCAGCGCACGGAAACGCCATTTACCTTCCCGTCGGAGCGGTACCTATTTATCTACTTGCACTTTGACGTGCTTTCGAACTGCTAGGTTGGCAGGAGCAGGGACCGAGCAACGGGAGCTCACCCCATCGCAGGGCTTCGAACCGCTGACCTTCTGATCGGCAAGTCCTAGGCTTTGTGGTTTAACCCACAGCGCCACCCGCATATGTGCACCTAAATAACATATAGATGATCCCACAAGGGTGATTTTGAAAGGAAGTCAGCCAAAGGAGAATGTAATTATGAGCAACTTCAGTTGACTGGGCTTGAATTTACGTTTGAATTGTACAAAATTTCTGCATAAGATAAATCACTATGCCTTACAACTTGCTTTTTATGGGCAGGCTCAAGGTGGATGGCATTTCCTCAGGCTCCCCACAGCTGTGTGTCCACACCCAGTTCTAGGAAAGGGGGTCCAAAGAATGGGAGAAACCCCCCTCCACTCACAGCTCTTTCTTCACCCTCGGACCTCTCCTCCTGCTGCTGCTAGCAAACATATGATGGTGCTTTCATGGTACCCTTAAAGCCATTTGAAATGTGGTAGCTATAAATTTATCTATAGATGTTTAAGCTACTGTGTATGGAGAAAACTGGTTGCTTCTGGTAGCTTTAAATATGGATTGCAAACACCTAGTGTTGCCCTTTCGTAAGGCTGCTGGTGACATTGCAGCCAGGTAGTGATTAAAGAACTACACATGTGTGTGCATTTGATATAATTCTCCAAACCTCCTGCAGCCAATGTTCCAAAGGATTCTAATCCTCACCACAGGCACCAGGAAATGATATCTACTTACAAAGACTCAGTTCAGGAAGTGCCTGAGTGTATATTATGCTGAGTTCTGGCTTGAGTTGCATTTAGTCTTTGAAGAGTTTGTCACCTACCAAGGAGGATGAAGGTCAGTTACTAGATGATGAAACTCTGTAATCAATGAGATTAAATTGATTTGTAATTTGAATATAAGAAAAAGCATACATGGGCAACTGAATGGAATACAGGGAGCTTTTAAGTGTTTTAAAAAAGTGAATGGTTTTGGATATTGAAGTTGTCTATACTGAGACTTTAGGAAATGTGAAAGCTAATTCTGGGTTAATTTTATGATGCTCCCAGAAAAAGGTCAGGATATTGACTCTATCTGCTGTAGACAGACAGCCTGTGTTTTTCCTAGAGCAACCCTGTGTTTAGCAAAGGGAGTTGCAAAAAATGTGTAAGGTCTAAATGCATCCTTTGGTTAACATGTGGGGAATCCTCACGTCCATACTTTCAAGGGAAAACTGAAGCCCCCCAGTTCATAAGGGAAGAATGAACTTTTAAGAAAAACAACTCTCTCTCCATTTCCCCCGCAAAAGAATGAAAATTAGAATAGTTGTCTGAAACTTTACCAAAGCTTCTCACATGTCTGTTTATTTGAGATTCTCCAAACTTGTGTGGTTTTAGTTGAGCAAAAAAGAACCCCATTTTAAAAAGTTTAATTTGGCAATGGAATACATAGGCTGTCCAAAGGGGCAGGGGAGAAAACTCTCAAGAAAAAAAAGGCTTCTGGGAGGCTTGGAATTTTATCCAAACTTTTGGGGTATGGGCTTTCCATTTCTGGTCGTAATGTGCTTTTTTGTGCAATGAACGGACATTGCTGACTATACATGGGGCTATTATTATTCAGCTCAGAATAACCATACCTTTCAGAACCAGAACTCCGTGCATTATTAGCCTTTCCCAAAAGTTCTAAATCAGGGATGGGGAACTTGTGGGAGCTGTTGGATTACAGCTCCCATCACATACATTGCAAGAGACCTGGAAAAACTGGGACATACTGTTTGCCCACTTCTGTCAGAAACTTTGGAGACTGAACCCCAGACCTTCTGAATGCGAAATCTGTGCTCAACTACTGAACTCTTCCTAGGTAAGAGTTTCCTTCAGATCAGGGGGGTTGGTGAACCTGTCATTTATTTTGTTTACCGCTTCATCTTAAGACTAAGCTTTCTTGAGTCAACTGCAGTTCCATGTACTGCTGACTCTGTTACATGGTGCATCTGCATTCAGTTCTTCATACTGTCATTTGGTTTGTGTGTGCCGATCTGCATGCAGCTGGTCTTGCCTTGGAACAGGGGGTTAGACTAGATTGTCTTTTGGTCCGTTCCAACGCTATTCATTTTTCTGAGGAGGCAATCTTCTTCTTCTTCTTTCTTCTTTCTTCTTTCTTCTTCATTCAATTTATATACCATCCTATACCCACAGGTCTCAGGGTGGTTCACAGGATAAAATCACAATATAAAAACACAAAATACATAATCAAAATAAAAACAAGAACAACCCAATAACACCCCCCACAAAATAACCAGAGAGGAAAAATAGAACTTAAACGCACAATATTTGTAATAAAACATATACAAATAAGAACCCATCAGGTATCATCAAAGAGTAGATAAAAATATCAAGTTAGCTGTCTTTCAGATCAAAACATGCTAGCCTTTGCCCCCCCCCATTTGTAACCATTCATAGAAGCTCTTTGATCCAGTGGAGGCTTCCATGAAGGGGCACTGGGAGGGAATTTTCTACTACTCTCCCTTCCTTCTGTAGCCCTTGCCCCCATCCCCAAATCTGATCCAAGGGTTGGGGAAACCCTTGGAACAGCATTTGGTGGGAGCAGGGGGAGGTGGCATTGAGGGCTGCAAGAGAAAAGTGGAATTTGCAAAAACTGCCTTCTTCCGCCTCCACTGGATCTGAGAGCCTTGAATGAGATGAGGCCAGAATTAGGTTATTATTACAAACAACACTGTTGGGCACCTTTGATTGGGCGTCTTAGATTAGGCCTCCACTACTTGATCAATAAATACCCATATCCTGCAGCACAATGTGTTGGGGATAATTTCTCATGTAAAAACACTGTGCTTCTGTTTCACAGAAAAAAGAACGTAATGCATAGTGTTCTTTGTTTATTTGTAATGGCCTCAGTTCATTCTCCAGAGGTGTGAAAGACTAAACGGTATAACAGATTAAGGAGGAATGCCATGATCAGTTCTTTAGCTGCATCTTCCTGGTAGTAGATTTGAAGTCAAAACTCTTGTATGGAGTTCTTGATTGGTTCTTTTTGCTAGCAAGAATTCAGCATTTGTCTATAATCACTTTCTGTTTTAGTAGAAAAATGGCATAAGGAGAGAGGGTGAAGAAGTCTCCCCCACGTCACCTTGTTGGCTTTTGGCTGTAAACTGCAGCCTCCATGGCTTCAGCTTGTAAAAAGAAATGAACAAAACATTGGGGACAAACACTAAATGTCATTTGTCATCTGCCCTGAAGACAACTATGAGACAGCTGAAACACTTGCCATTGAGGCTAGAGAAGAGCCTTCTTGGCACTGTCTCCAGAGTTCCACATACCCTGTCTGCTTTTGAATTGCTACAGGAGCTTAAAACATTTTTTGAAAAATCACCATAATATATTTGAAAACAGTTTAAGTTCTGTTGAATGACTCCTACTATCTTTTACCCTACAGCTGATTTTAAAAATGGGACTTGCTTTTTTATTTAGTGCCGTTTAATTGGATTTTTAAATTGTTTTGTTTCTTGTAAATATTTTGATGGCTGTGGTGGCTATTTTTTTTTGTTTATTTAAACCGCTGTGAAATCTCTCTTTAAAATAAAATGAGTAAGATCAAGTGTAACATAGAATCACAGAGCTGGAAAGAACCTCTCTCAGATGTCTTCTTGTCCAACTCTTTGTCATTGCAAGAAATCCCATACGACATCATCCCTAATAGCTGGCTGTCCAGCCACATATCTGTAGCTTGGTCTGAAATGCCCCATGGCAGCCCATGCCATGTGCCCTATATTATTTCACATGCAAATATATGCTTAACAGGCCTGGGTAGGACTTTAAACTTCAGAAAGAGACTCGTTTGTTCACTTCACCAGTTCATTCCACTTGCCAAATCCCAATTTACAAATCTAAAACCACAGGCTTGGATGAGCCCCACAGATAACATACAGACTAACACCCCAGTCCCACAATAGGCTTTTTCTTTGTTCTATTAAGTTGTATGGATTGGGTTTACAATTTTGTGCACATCATACTTTATATGACTTGTTTCCAACAGTATCCATTTATTCTCTCATGCTGCCCCACCACAACCATGTTTCACATATTTCAGTGTGAAGTGTAAAGCTTTTACAAATTTGACTGTTTAAGTGTTGTTCAGCTCTCTTGTTTCTCTCTTGAGTGTTTTTTTTTTAAGGTTTCCTTGTCTAGCCTAACTGTTTAGGAGACGGTGGGATTAGCCAATGAGATTTTTTAAAAATTCAGTAGCAATTTGAAACCGCTAGATGGCACCAGACAGGTGAAAATGAAAAATACACGGCTTAAACCTCGAAAGACTTCTGTGTATGTGTCTTTAAGCTATTTGAGACTACAAATAAGCAAATTTAGAAGATTGCTATCTAGTCTCTAGAGTGACTATTTCTGATTAGCTTGACCTTTTCTTGTCACAATCCGAATCCTTCCAGGGCCAAGTGCAATACCTTCACATTATTTGCACAAGCAGAAAATCAAATGATTTCCCCCTTTACTCTGTACTTATATTATACCTTTTGTGGTATAAATAAAATTGTTGAATATATATGAATATAATAAAATTAACTGGTACAATATCCAGCTGTCTTGGCGATCTTGCCCTGAGCAGGGATATGGAAGACTTGGATTGTTCCGTGAATAGATCATAGGACTGTTCAATTTTATACTGTTTTTGAGCCCATAGTTCTAAAGATAGTGATCAAAAGCATTTCTCAGATCATGTTTAAAAAATTGTTTCATGTATTTGCCAAACAAATATGCCATTTTATTACTGTTCATTGTATAGTGAAAAAAGAGCCATGCAGCATAAGATAATAAGAGTTCTTTTTTTAAAGTCACATCTTTTTTAATTCATTTTTGTTTATCTGCCTGCCTGCCTGCCTATCCATTCCAATCCAAATCAGACACTTTGAGATTTTATGAGTTATATTAGAAGACAGGTGTCTAGAAAATGAGGGGATAGAGAGATAGAAAATTTCATGATAGAAGGGTAGGGTAGTAACTAGAGTTTTACAATGACATCATGTGAAAATATATATGTGTCAGTAAACAAGCATGCATTCCCATGATGTGCTCTGGAAATAAAACCAGAATTAGAAAGGCGTTTGTTTTCTTTACCGGTGCTTTGTGTAGTAGACTGATCTGTTTTCCATTAATTGGTCCTCTTTTGCCATTTCTGCCTCCTACTAGGGAATTCCATTTAAGCATGATGTTGTTGGCTAAACAAAGTTCTCTGGGAAACAAAGTAAACAGGGTGGAGTTCTGTTATTGAGAAAAAATGTAAACAGTATAGAAAGCAATCGCTGAAAGTAAAGGATGAGGAGAAGCTTTTCACCAAACCCCACAAAATGGGTTCTGGCTTTGTGCAGTTTTCCATGTGCCATGGAACTTTGAATCTAAGGAGGTGAAATTCATGTTGAACTTAAAAGAAAGCAATAGGCAAACAGGTTGCCTTGAGGGCTACCGCAAGCAAAAGTGACCAAAGAAGTAGCTGATGATCTTAAACCAGCCTTCACCAAACTGGTGCTTTCCAGATGTGATGGACCACTTAAGCTTAAGAAATACAGTGGTACCTCTGGTTGTGAATGGGATCCATTCCGGAGGCCCGTTCGCAACCTGAAAAGAACACAACCCGCGTCTGCGCATGTGCAGGTCGCAATTTGCCGCTTCTGTGCATGCACGTGATGTCATTTGGCATGTCTGTGTCGCGTATTCCACGCGGCGCTTTCAGCGAAACACTAAGAGTTCCAGGTTTTTCCAGTGCAGTCTTTTTTAATGTGAGCTATATACAGGCACTTACAAAAGAAACAGTCCATACAGAGTACTTACAAACGAATACTCTCCACCACAGCACCACTACACTACAGCACAACCACCACACCCACTGTTAAACAGGCTTTCCTTTTAAAACAGGTGATAGCCAATCACACTAATCACACTCCTGCTGAGTCACTCTGACCCAGCAGAGTATTGCATCATCCTGTTGAAGCCTGCAGACTTATCCAGTATCCTGCGAATCCCAACAGTCTGTGCATGCGCGAGCAGCGAAACCTGGAAGCAACCCTTTCCAGTACTTCCGGGTCGCTGCGGGACCCAACCTGAAAATGCGCAACCTGAAGCAAACGTAACATGAGGTATGACTGTACATGGACCATTATTGCAGTGGCACACTGATGTTTCCTGCTGCTTGAAAATGTGCAAGTATTTTAAATAGTCAGAACAACCCCCCACCCCCGGTCTGGTGAAATACCAGGACAATTATTATTATTATTTTTACCCAGGCTGTTACCCAAACAACATGATCAATTGATTCCCCCCCTTCCCTATGATTAAATCATATAATAAGGAATAGTGTTGAAGCCAAGTGGTCTATGTTTGCATAGGCTAGGACTCTAAAGAAAGGGACTTTTATTGTAGAGAAGTGCCAAAATTGGTTCAAATGCTTTTTGGGAAACCATAAGGGAATGAAGATTTTGAGTCATTCATCTATCAAACACATTCTAAATCTAATGGTGCATATTTATGTTAGAAGTGTTTGCCTATTGCAACTACATGAAAACTAGGGTATGGATCACCTTTCACCCCCTGCAAATAACTTGAATATCTATGATGGACCAAGACAGTAGATAGTACCTCCAGTATCATTCCTATGATTTGCTGCTAAAAGCAAATGTGAGAATTCAAATGTACAGGAAAAGTCCAAGCTAAGCCTAGGACTGCATCACTTCAAAAGGCAGTTAGGAGGTGGCATGATTGAATGCTCACCCATGGAAAAATGCCATTTACATGTGACCAAAACCCCTCTCCAGTCATTCTTCCCCATGCGTTTGCTAACATATGAAGGGGGGATTAGGGACATACCTACTGCTGCTGCCCCAAACTCCAGTGCAATGTCTGTAAAGGGAGGTCTACACATAAGAACATGGCTGGATCAGGACGATGGTGCATGTAGTCCAGCATCCTGTTCTGACAGTGGCCAACCAAATGTCTATGGAAAGCCCCATAGCAAGACCTGAGTCCAACAATCAGTACCTGCATGGGCTTCCATGTGATCAGGAACCTTTCTTGGACAGGATTCCTGAACCTGTGGAGGCTTATGTGCATATACTATATACCAGGCACCCCCAGCCCTCCAGATGTTTTGGCCTACAACTCCCATGATCCCTAGCTAACAGGACCAGTGGTCAGGGATGATCGGAATTGTAGTCCAAAACATCTGGAGGGTCGAAGGTTGGGGATGCCTGCTTATATACCTTGCATGTAGGCTCTCCTTTGCAGGCATTGTACTGAACATGTATGAGCAGGACTGGCACAGTGGCAGTGTTGGGGCAGAGCCAGCAAGTGTGGTCCCACCCCTCCCATGGAGGTGAGCTGTGCCACATTCTTTTTCATGCACACGATTCATAGGCACTTTCTTTTAGAGGCTTAGGTTTCATGGAACTCAACGAGGTTTGCTTTCTCCATTGCTTAGGAACCTAAATTTGTGTCTCGGTTTTTATTAACTGGACATGGCAATGAGCCTGCCCTTCAGTTTGTATTATGAACTTGTAGATGGGCCTAATAATGATGTTTTTGGATCACACCTTACCTTACTGCTGTTGTATGAAGGTCCTTGTGAAGATCTGTAGTTAAGACAAGCTTAGGTGAAAGTCATTGATATCCCGAGCAAGAAAATAGTACATGAAGAGCTGGAAGTTTCCTAGCGGCTTCAGTCAGATCTATTGTTGTAAGTGCACTTTGTACTTTCTGTGTACAAAAAAAACATTGTTGCATACATGAATTGAGTTTGGTTGTTGCTACTTAAATATAACGAGGCAGTTTTCAGGACCTTGAAAAAGCTCACAACTTGAATCATTTGGTGCCGATTGAGGAGATAAGACACATGTAGGCATGCCAAATGGCCTGAAAGGTTTTAGGGCTTGTGGTTTATGGGAAATGGAATTTGGAGAGAGCTTTTCTCCTCCATCTCTGCTTCTTATGGCCTGAGACGTTCAAGGCGACTATGTGTGAAATAGCTCTGTTTTCCATGGCTGGCTTGGAGGCTATTTTTAGAAATGGCTAGACTTATTTAGTTACTTATTTTCATTTAGTCAATGTGCCTATCCCATGCTCTTGGGCTTTTGTACAAAAATAACAAATTGATGGCTTCTGCCCATAATGCTGGGCACACATACTATTTTAATTTGAACTCCTTGTAAAAGCTGAACACAGTATATAATCAAGTCAAGATAGGTCCCTATCCTCAACACTTGACTTGGAAGGAAGGGTGGAAGTTTCCCCCCCTTGTTCTTTTGAAAGCATAATCCCATCCATTTGGATTTAAGATTGTGTCTGTTTTCTTCTTTTCTATACAAGCTTTACTTAAAAGTGACTTTCTCCATTCCATTGATTGCAGAGCCCCAACATAGATATATTACATCAACTAGTATCAGAGATGAATTTGGACACATTATAGGCTGGTATCCTAATCACACTCTTGATAGAAGAGCCTTTGTGGAAATGGAGAGTTTGGGACCGTGGCCATGCAATAAATGACTGGTTATGGGATAGCTCTGTAACGTTATTATACTGCATGTAGCACATTTAATGTACAAAGTGATGTATAGCCTTTACCTCATTTATCCCCACAACACTCATATAGGTGACTCCTATTTACATTTTATAGAAAGTGAACGGAGGCCAAGAGAACAACTTGCTTGAGGCAAGTTTGGATTTGATTCTAAATCTCCCAGGTTCTAACCCAACACATTGAATCATGCTAGTCTTAAAAAACCTGCCTCATTGATATCCTAGTCTGTGAAAATAACATTTATGCTGACCGGGTCTTTTTGAACAATTTTGACCTTTGACGGAGAAGTAGTAAATAAGTAAAAATACCAAGTTGTCCGGCATATAAGGTATATAAGGATAAGTTGAAAGCAACAGTAAAGCAGCATTGTATTAAAGTTACAGAGCAGGAATAAGGAATGACAGCAGCTTGAACAGAGACTTGTGGAACTAAGCCAGGACAGTATATGACTTGTGACCTACCAAGCTGAATGTAGCCCACCAACCACGTAGTGCAGCTTGCCAGTGTTTGACAGCCTCTCCCAAGTTTGGAAGTCCCAGTTGGGTAGCAAAAACGGGTCTGCTGAGCCCTTTGCAGGCTGTGCCACATGACTAGTGGTGAGTCACAAGTCGTTCAGCACATTAGTGAGACATTTTATTTATTTTATTCATTTCTATACTGTTGGCTCATATAAAAAAAATACACCGGTGTGGTGTACAAAATCCCAATAAAAATCAAAGCAGCTCAATGAACAAAATCAAAGTGAAATAGATTAAAGAAACAGAAGTAAAAAAAAAAAGTGTATCGGTGACAGGGGCTGCAATGATTCCAATGACACATTGACATAATTTATATTAGGCCTCTCTAGGTTTATACTAAGCCAACTTTGATGTGCTTGCATATAAAAAGTGAGGATGTGTATCTTTGTATGGATATTTTCCGGTTGCTCCTTCATGATGGGAAGTCAGCAAACAGACTATCTGTTTACCCCCATAACAACAGAACAGTAGAGATGGCAGACTTATGCAGGTATGGTTATTCTGCTTCATGCTGGGCCTTACCTTCCATAACCAGGAAAATTCAATTAGAGGGCTAAAATAATAATAAAAAAGAAACCACCACCAAGTGGTATATAAATTTTGTTAAATGAATAAATGAATAAGTAGAATAAAATTAGAAGCAGTTTGACCCATTTTCTTATGGTAAAGAAGAAAGTTCAGATTCTGGCTATCAGTCAGCTTGCCTATCCTGTCAGCATCACCATCATCAACATTTATTATTTATACCCCTCCCATCTGGTTGGGTTTCCCCAGCCACTCTGGGCTGCTTCCAATGAAAGATTAAAAATACCTTGAAACATCAGTCATTAAAAACTTCCCTAAACAGTGCTGCCTTCAGATGTCTTCTAAACGTCAGATAGTTGTTTATTTCTTTGACGTCTGATGGGAGGGCATTCCACAGGCCGGGCACCACTACCGAGAAGGCCCTCTGCCTGAATCCCTGAAGCTTCACTTCTCGCAGTGAGGGAACCACCAGAAGGCCCTTGGAGTTGGACCTCAGGCTGAACGATGGGGGTGGAGACACTCCTTCAGGTATACTGGGCCAAGGCCGTTTAGGGCTTTAAAGGTTAGCACCAACACTTTGAATTGTGCTCTAGAGAAAGAGGAATGCTCATACTTTTCAACAAGGCCAAGATATTTATTGACAACCCCCTAATTTCCAATGGCAATGGATGCTGGGCTGGTTAATCTTTTAATCATTTAAGAGACAGAATGACTGCCTGTCATGCAAACAAACATATTGCGTCATGTAGAATTTGAAGGGTTTTGCCCGGCTGCGGCAGGGTGAGATGTTCTTGATGGGACTCTTACACAAATACACAGTTAATTTTTAAGCCCATTTTATCTTGAAAACTCATACCAGGCCACCAAAGCTCAGCTTAATAAAATCAATATGCAGAACAATAGTCAAGTCTCATCTCTGATAGGACCTGGAGCAAAATGCTTATTATCTCATTAGTCTTTATTTAGAGAGCCAATGTGGTGTAGTAGTTAACATGTTGGACCTAGGAGAGCAAGGTTCTATTTTAGGGTTGCCATACGTCTGAAATTTCCCAGACATAGCTGGTATTCGGCCCTTGTTAGCAGCATCTGGGCAGAAATCACTGAAATGTCCAGGAAAATCCGGATGTATGGCAGCCCATGTTGGAAGTGTAGATTTTGGTGAATTTCATTTAATGTAGCTCAAAAACTCTTTTTTTTGGGGGTGTGTGTGTGGCGATTCCTCAAAAAAAGTTCAACAATTTGTCTGTTTGGATTTTCACTTTTTAAAATATGGCAATCCTATTCTACTTCCACTTGGCCATGAAGCTGACTGGTAGCCCTTGGGCAAGTCACCAGCTCTCAGCCTAATCCATCTCTCAGGGTTCTTGTGAGGATAAAATGGGGGAGGGGATTCTCTTCAGATCGCATAAAATGGGGGAGGGGAGAAAAATATTTGCCATCTTGAGCTCTCTGGAGGAAATGTGAGAAATAAATGTAATAATATCCTTCCTCAGACGACCCTAAATAAGATTAGCTCAGCAGTTATAATGGTTACATAGCAGGTTTATGTTTTTGTTTAAATCTTGTTTATTCATTTAAAAATTTCAACCATGCCTAGAAGGGCCCCCAATGCAACTTCAAAATAAAAACACAGGAATGCTAGAAAAATAACAGCAATGCATTGGGTAAAACAGACTGAAACCAAGAGCATAAAATTGCCTTGATTAGCATATACAGCAAACAGGATATATAAATGTCAAATGGATCCATTATTTATAATTTTGGAGTGCTTTCTGGCATATGCAAAGGCTTTAATTAAATAAACTTCTCTGCCTCGGATTAAGTGGAAAACTGACCATCTTGCTGAGTAGTTTCATATGGAGCCCTGCAACACACTTGCATTTGTGGGAAACGTGAGAATGTTTGCTTGTTGGCCTGTTCTGTGATCCTGATCTTGAAATATGCAGAGCTCCTCTTCACTCATATAGCCATACCATCCCCCACCCTCAGGATGACATGGGATTTAGGTATAGCAGACACATATTTCCAGCATTTCCTTGGCAACTGTAGTCTTCAGCTCCACAGCCCCTTGCCCAGCAGACGGTCCAAGCAGATGGTAATACCTTCTTCTGCCGGCATTATAAGGAATCGCCAAGAATTCTTACTAGCTCATTAATTATGTTTCTCAAGCCATGTTTTGGCATCTCAAGTACAGCTAATTACATGCAGATTCTAATCTTATTCTATTTTCCCCCTTGTAATTAATTATTTCTTCATTATCTACAAGCAGCTTTCTTCACTTCCCCAACAGATGTCTTTTTAGAAAACAGATGTTGTCACTTTCCTGAAAGGCGTCGCATCTGACTCACAGAATGGAGAAGGCCTCACAGTTAGATTTGAGCATTGGAAATAAATAAGTAAACCGAAAATCCAATGTCCTGAATGCTCCTTTGCATTAAGCAAATGTCCCAGTATTACAGATGAGACCATTTTCATCATCTTTGCCATTCAAATGATGCAGGGTAGCAATACATGAGAATTGTACAAGGGATGTGAATAAAAGCTGTTGAGTGTGTGTCACACACTGATAAGCTTGTCTCCACTCCTGGAAGTCCGTCCCCCCCCGAAAACCGAGATATAAAACTTGAAGTTCTCCTCCATCCCTATTCCTTTTAATTCAATTCACATTTAAAGGCGAATCTACCAGATCTACACTTTCAGAAACAATGCACGAATGGCAACACAGCCTTTTTCAAATTTCACACTTTTCCAAATTTTGCAATGCAGTTTTTCTAGGCAAGTAACATGCAGAAAGATCCATTTGCTAGTGAAAATAGCAGGCAGTAATGTCTTATCTTGGGGGAAATATGCTTTTCAGAAAAGTGTATATTGGGCAAAATTGTATACAAAAATGTGAATTTTAGGAGAAAGTCACACTAAAATGCTGGGTTTTTGTGAGGGCTTTTAAAAAATTGCAAACTGGTGTGGAAATGTGGGGAACTGAATTTAAGATAGAAAACCGAGAGAAACTGAAAATGACAGATTTGCCCATCCCTAGTTACAACCAGGTAGCGTATCTGAATACTTTTCAAATACAGCCCCAAATAGAGTGTGCTATAAATGTTGTGTCTCGATGTAACCAAGGCATGCGTAAGAGAGGTGATATTTGCCTTCTTCAGGAAATGCTACACCTGGTGCAAAGATGTTGCTGGCCACAGTAAACAATGCAGTTCTCCATCCAAGCAATGTGTTCAATAATGTATCTATTTGGGGAAAGTGTGCACAAAAATGAAGATATTAGTGAAAAGAAAATACAGCAGTGCAGTGTATTAGGCAAAATTACATATATTAGGAAAAAGCATGTTAAAATGCTGTTGACTTTTCACGAGGATTTATTTTTTAAATGCACAACCTGATATAGGAACATGGAGAACTGAATTTAAGATTAGAAAAATGAGAAACTGAGAGAAACGGAAATTGACAGATTTGTAAGAACATAAGAATTGCCCTATTGGATAAAGCCAGTGGTCCATTTAGTCCAGCATCCTGCTCCCACAGTGACCAGTCAGGTCCCACGGGAGGCTTGCAAACAGGGACTTTGGAAGGGGGGTGGAGGGCAGTTAGCCCTGGTTGTCATTCCTGAGGGGGTGACAAAATGGCACACCACAGGGGGAGGCACTTACCATGGGGCCTGGCCTACAGTACGCCTGAGCCATGCGTCTCTCCTGGAGTGACATGGTGGCTTGGGGGACCGCTCTGCCTGAAACGGCAGTGTGGGGCTTGCGTCCACCAGACAGAATCCGTGGGCAGCTTGTCTCATCCCCGCTGCTCTGGGTGCTGAAGCAGCTAGCTATACCCCTCTTGCAAGAAAGTCCTGAGCATAAGAGTACAGTGGTACCTGTACTTAATTCGTTCTGGAGGTCCGTTCTTAACCTGAAAGTGTTCTTAACCTGAAGCACCATTTTAGCTAATGGGGCCTCCCGCTGCTGCCGTGCCTCCACCACACAATTTCTGTTCTCATCCTGAAGCAAGGTTCTTAACCCGAGGTACTATTTCTGGGTTAGCGGAGTCTGTAACCTGAAGTGTATGTAACCCGAGGTACCAGTGTACTCTTCATTCCCACAGCTGTTTTTCAGAAGCATATTTCCTCCAACCTGGGACGTAGAGCATAGGTTTCATGGAGAATAGCCATTGACTGCTCAGTCTTATGAAGCCATTACTTTAAGTGACAGTGAGAGCTCCCTTATCTCCATGGCAGAACACATACTTCACTTAGATGAAGAAATGGGTTCAGTTCCTGGAATCTCTCCTTAAATTGTTTTGGGTAATAGGGATAGGGAGAATCTCTACCTCAGATGTTGGGCACCTGGTGTCCCTGTAAAACATCATGTTGGGCTTGATAGTTTTCCAGAAAGGCAGTTCCATAGGTTCATATGTAGCACCTATAGCAGAGTTGGGAAACTGTGGCCCTCCAGATATATTGCTGGTCTACAGCTCTGATTATCCCAGACCAATGATGGTGCTGGCTGAGGCTGATGGTATAGGGAGTCCAGCAACATCTGGAGGGCCAGAGGTTCCCTGTTGTATAGGTTTCGCTGTCCTTTTAGGCTGCCTTGTGCAGTCTGGGTAGCTGTGCACTGAAGAAAACATTTCAAAGCAGGTTAATTTCTTACAGCAAGAACTTGAAAACCTCTTGCCTGTAAATAAATTTAGATCTCATTATTTAAAGACTGACGGATTACCTTCAGGAGCCAAATGAAAACAAAGATTAGACTTTAGTAGATATAAGCATTTAATCTGATTCAATTAGGATTTATTAATCCTTCATTTAAATCTTATTATTGTAGTTATTAGTGATAGACATAATTACATTTAATCGAGTTAATCGTTGTGTAAGCCTTTTTAACTGATTAGCGGGCCCAGAAAGAGACGATGGCAGTTTAAGCTGATTAAGGAACAAAGTACTGTCTCTATCTGTACATGTCCACATATTTGGGTGATAGCTTTTCTGAATTAAATCCGTTTCTTGCTTGCTTTTCCATTGAACTGTAACGTTGGAACAAACTAGGCTACATTGTGTATTTTATGTGGCTGGACTTTGCCTTAGCCAATCTGTGAACACACAAGGCCTCAGTTTAAATCATTGGCATATCATGATATACTGGTAACTAGACAGGTCTTCTGTTTGAAACCCCAAAGAGCCATTGCCTGGATCAGGTCAAAGCTCCACTGAGTCCAGCATCCTGTTTTCAAACTTGTGATTCCCAGCAACAGCTATTCAGAGGCATGGAGCCTCTGACAAAGTAGAGCATGGTTATCTCAGCTAGATACTCCAGCTTGGTACGTCATCTACCTGTGTTCTTGTATTATTTGCAAGGCTTCAGCCAAGCTCAGAAACAGTTTGTGCTTGGAGGGTTGGTTCATTGCACAAAGATAATAATCCAGAGGCAGAGACTGGTGATGTCACAGATGCACCAACACTGAGTTCTGGAGCAAGCAGACATGGAGTGGGCATAGTGTGGGGCAAAGCCCATCTGTCCAGCATCTTCTCCAAAAGGCAAGTAGCTCAGACTGCCTCATATGTTGGTATGTTATAGCATCCAGCGGGTTCTGATTGGCTTGTGAGATCACCTGGCAGTATGCTGGCTGGTACTGAAGCCTGTAGGTTGTCATTACCCCACAGATCTTACACAAATGAAAGGACCACTGGTGGTGCAGCAGGCAAGGCTTTGGAGAATGGTGGATGGAGATTGTGGTTTGAGAACCACCCTAACGCCTTATGCTATTGAAGATCACCTGTTATGGATTTTCTCTGCTTATTATCAGAAAAAACTGGGCTTGGGCTTGAATACAACCAGCCATTAACAACCACAACAACAAAATAGGAATAATCTGCTTTATTATAAACGGGCAATTAATGCCTTGCAAATGCAACATGTGTCTTGGCTTTTGTATAGATTGATTTTTCTTCTGAACTCTTGCCCTCAGTAATAGCTTTCATACGTGAGTGAAACTGAAATGCACTCTTTACCATCCATCACATATTAGATTGAAAGGATGTGGTGTGGGGAGTAGGACAGCAGGTGCCAAAGGACCACAAGCACTGACACCTGCTCAGAATTGGGTCCACCGTTTTTCAGCTGGCAGCAGGCAACTACCTTAAACTGAGGCATTGTGGGAAATCTAAAATGGTGCAGCGGCTGTTCACAGTATGTCCACTGGAGACAGCCACATAGACGGCAGTTTGCTGGAGGCTTCCATCGACCTTGAAGCCAGTCCTACATTGGGTGTAAACATTGTCTTTTGGAGCAGGAATGGGAAACCTTTTTCAGATGGGGGCCACATTTCCATCTGGGCAATCTTCTTGGGTTCACATACCAGTGGTGGGCTGGGCCAGAGGCAATAGTGGGCAGTGCAACAAATGCACATTTTGTTCCTCACCCCACAGGGCCATCTTGGGGCATCCAAGGAGCAAAATCACTGTTGGTTTTTATCTCATCTAACCCAGCAGCAGCCTTTAAGAAATATGGATTATTCTGCACATATCTACACATGCATTCTTCAATAGAACATTATACCAAAAGAATGTCTCTCATTGCCCATCTCATAGTTTCAGCAAGCAGCAGCCAGTCATGGTACCCGGCTTCTCAGGGCAGCCTCCTCCATCCAGCACCAAGACGATTCTATTCTTCCCAGAACATCTTTAGATTTCAAAAGGGAAAAATTTCCCTGTGACATCATGCCTCCCCAGCACCTTGGCAACCTCTCAACCCCCCAGTCTCTGTCGACTCCTTGGAGGGGGGAAGAGGATAGGAGGATAGCTTTTTGCATTGTCAATTGCTTTTAATGGCTCCTCATTGTTCCTTTATGGCTCTGCACTTAGCTAGCCTGGCCAGGCTGGTTTGCATAAGCTAACCCAGGAATTTTCTGTCTGGCACAGTTTTGCAGCTTGTATTTCCCTTTTCCCAATTATAATCTAAATGCTACTGTTTATCAGTTTCTACCATTTGCTAACAGACACTAGCACAATAGATCTATGACAGTAGATTAGGTTGGGAGACAGTGACTGGTATAAGGTAATACAGTGATCTTCATGGCTGAATGGGGATTTGAACCCTCGACTCCCAGGTCCTAATCCAAAACTCTGCATAGCAACACAGGGAGTTGCCTTACGGTGAGCCAGATCAATGGTGCCAGCTGAGCACTAACTGGCAATGACTCTCCAGGAGTTTAGGCAAGATTCTCTCCTAGTCTTATCTAGAGATGCAGGGGATTGAACCTGGAACTGCTGAACTACACCCTTTCCACTGCACCAAATACAGTGCAGTCTGCTTAGTATAGGGCAGAGAGATGTAATGGCATAAAATTGGAAAGCTGGTGATGCTTGACTGTGTTCTATGAAACATTTATGGCTGTGGACGAAGCTGAAACCAAATGCCACTGAAATGACTGGAACTAGTCCTATGACTAAAGTGCTTTACTGGATGAGAGCTGACAGTTGGAAGGTTCCAGTGAGAATCTGGAGCTATAGCTCTAAGGTTCATGGTGAGCATTTGTTGTTTTTTTGGACAAGAACAAAGCCAGGTTACACCATGTGTTCTCCAAATAAAGCATGAGAGTGAACACTGCAGTTGAACAGAGAGGGTTCCTACGAAGGAATGTACAAATACAGATGTTTGGCTCTACAGAAACTTGATTTGGCCTTGTATTGAAATATGGTGTTAATCAAGAGTGTCTTATAAATTGAGATGAGTGTTGCAGCTGCCTTGTGGCTCTGCCAAATGGTGGCCAGACATTAAAGAGGTCTTAACCAATTAGCAGAGTCCCCTGTCTGATGGGTGTGGCTGGACTTTGGCCCTCAACAGCCTTAGCCAAGATTCAAGAGGAAACCCTTGTGGTTCAAAGGCATAATTCCTATCAAGGGAGCCAGGAAAGATTCTCCCTTTGGCTGAACCTGGAGGAAATGTGCTAAGCTTGTCTCAGCTGCAAACTGTTTCCTGCATATCTGTGGCATTTGTTAGTGTTCTCCATAAGGATCAGTGCAGAAATTTGCACGTAAATGTGTGCAGTGTATGGAAATGTACTTAGCGGAACCTTCTTCTGGAGGGATGCGTGTTTGTTTCTAGTAAACTACTGTTGCTAAAGTGTTTAAGAGATACTCTCCTCATATTCCCAGTTCAAAAGACATAGAGGATGCATCAGACAGCAAAGTTCCTCCTGGGAATGTTGGTTTTTGTAGTCATCTGCTAATGGGAGGTAGGGGGAAAAACCCTCTAGGTTATGTGATGTACACAGGGAGTTCCAATACATGCAAGAGAGCTTCCTCACTGTTTTCATAGACTAAAGAACTGTTTGTATTATGCTGACATTTATCCAGCTCTGGTCAGCAGAGAAGCCCAAACACATAGGAATCCGTGAGCCACTGCATGCTGTATTACGTTCTTTCCTAACAGTATGTCATTGTTGTTGTTGTTGTTTAGTCGTTTAGTCGTGTCCGACTCTTTGTGACCCCATGGACCAGAGCACACCAGGCACTCCTGTCTTTCACTGCCATTCCTTATCAAACCTTTGTAGATGAGGGATGAGATAAAATGATTGTTGAGATGGGATTTAAGCTATATTTTTGAGGTTCAAATTTAGCACCATTGCCTAGACAGAATGGCTCTGAGCTGTATCACCATAATTTATATTTAAATGGCTTAAGGAACTTGGTGGTGATAATGAAGCTTTGGCAATGAATGGTTGAGCTGTCCTGATGTCATAGAAGTGTCTCTGGCTGCCACTGACTAAACTGCTCAAACCTTGCAGGCCAGGCTCTGGAAAGGAATTGGGAGATGTTCAAGCAGTTTTAGCAGGGATGGGGAACTCAAAGTCTGGGGACTCAAAGTCATCTCACATATTGTGGTCATTTGGAAGCAATAGGATGAATAAAAATGATTATCCTTGAAATAAAAATTGTCCAGTCCAAAAATATGGTTCAGAAGCTTTACTAACAGAACTTGCGCCAAAACAAACACAAAACCTTGCTAGAATATGTCCTTGAACTCTGATAATACTTCTTGGTTCATATAGAGTATGTTTGGAAACTATTTTCCTATGCAAGGGTAAAAGTCACTTTCATTGCTGTGCCCACTTTTGCCTTTCACTTAGTCCGGCACTGGTGCATGGGCCTTGAAGAGAATGTGGTCCTCAGATTGGAAATTTTTCCAAATTCCTGCTTAAACTTTTGTATTCACACAAGCTTTTCCTGTAGTGTGACCCAGCCACAGTGTCTGTACTATTGAAGATGATTTGCTATTCTTCTGGTGTGTTTTGTATGTGCTTTCGAGCCTTAAAATGTACACTGGTATTTTATTTGTTGAGCAGGATATAAATTCCAGTAAAAAAACCAACAGACAAATGGAGAAGGCCAAAGGGGAGAGCCCCAAAGCATAAAAAGAATGAGGAGAGGAGAGATGTGAATTTAGCCAAGAACTACACAGACAAGGAAGACTGGAGTTCACATATTGGTTTGAATATTTTGATATGGTCACCTAGTCTAACACAGTGTCATGTATCGATTGGGATAATATTTATTTCCTGAGAGCTGCAAAGTCATGGAAGTGAGTATGCTTTGGATCTTAATTTGTGCCAGAGATCACAGTCCTGCCCAGGGTCCGTTTTCCACAGAGGTGCTGATTCTAATGCTGGAATCTGTAATATATAAATGAACACATCACTATGCTAAGTTCCTCTGAGTACAGTGGTACCTCGGGTTACATACGCTTCAGGTTACATACACTTCAGGTTACAGACTCCGCTAACCCAGAAATAGTACCTCGGGTTAAGAACTTTGCTTCAGGATGAGAACAAACATCGTGCTCCGGCGGTGTGGCAGCAGCAGGAGGCCCCATTAGCTTAAGTGGTGCTTCAGGTTAAGAACAGTTTCAGGTTAAGAATGGACCTCCGGAACGAATTAAGTACTTAACCCGAGGTACCACTGTACGCACAAAGGGTTGGATCCAACTATGCCTTGCCTGAGCATTTATGTATACAGAAGGTGCCCTCTCACAGCAGGTCTCTCCACCCGCTGCACATTATTCTGGGAGCTTCTCCTGTCCCTCAGCAGCAGATCTCCAGAAGGCAAAGGGGTCCTGTGGGAAAAATGGAACATGAAAGCCCTTTGCTGCTCATGCTCCTCAAGATCTAAGCCGAAGCACACTATCCCAGCCACCAAATAACCATTTGTATGTAATCATACACTAGGAATTGAGCTATAACAGTCCAGCACCAGGCTGCTTTCTTTAGAAACTGAGCACTGCGTATGCTCCATTTTTTGAAGTACTTATTTACTGATGCTGCAAATCTTTCCAAAGGGCTGTAAATCTATGTTGGCAGATGTTTTGACAGAGAACAATTTGAAGAAAAACGTTCCAATAGTAGATCCCAAGTCAGATTTTACTAATGAGATAGAGCTGTTTTATCTTTTATAACAACTTCGTATTTTTGGTTGTTGTTGTTTTAAACCTATTTAAAGATTCTGAGGATTTGCAAAAGTTTATATGTTGCCTAAAGACGCCCCCCCCCCTTTAAACCAACAACTCCAACCTCTTGCTTACCCTCTTCCTGTTCAACTTCTGCTTGTCATATGCATTAAAAATTGAATATGGTACATGCATTACTGGGTGATTCTCCACAACATATGCTTTGCTAATTATACTAATTTGGCTTAGGAAGTCATTAATACTTTATTAGTGAGAACATTCTGGTTGACCCAGTTGTTTTTGAAAAAGTAGCTTGAACAGAATAGTCCGCTACAGACAATCCTCTTGTGGAAATTAGTGCACAATCCTATTATATATGTTTAACTTTTACTACTCTTTAAAAAATAAATAAATTAACTGGGCCTGTATTTCATTCAAAAGCATTTCCACTATAAGGGGATAATGAGGAAAGATGAGCTTTGTCTGGTAGACATGTACTATTATAATGAGCACTTCATATGATTTGCAGTATCAGTGATCAATCAAGATCTTTCATCTGTTGAGATGAAAATAGGCTGAGTAGAGGAGACCTGATTCTCTACTGAATATTTTGCCAGTTCCATATTTGTTGGTTTGATGTTATAGATTATCACAGAATGACTTTGAACATAATAGCTAAGGGTTAAGAAGATCGGCCCTAGACTGTTACAGAATAGCATAGGTGGTGTAATAGAAAACTGAAAAATTAGTTTAGCTGAAAAAAGGGGGGAAACTGCCATGTGATGGAACAGTTTTTACCAACTGGTGCCCTCCAGATGTTTTGTACTAGAATGCTCATAAATCCCAGCCAGCACATGATTGCAGTTGTCACTGAAAACATCTGGGGGTCACCAGGTTGGCAAAGGCTGCACTGGAGGAATCATATTGATGATGAGAGCAAGAAGATCTGGATCTCAAAATGGGCATTCTTCAGAGAAGAAGGTTGGTCTGAGGAGCCTTACTGAGGAGATGAGGCAATTATTTCAACTATACAGGTAATTTCCCAAAAGGCATTCCAGACAAGGGGGTGTGAGCATGATGACCAGGTTGTAGTTCAGTGAAAAAGATGAGGAACCAGGGAAAGCCTAGCAAGATGAAACAGGGTGGTGGCGGCAGCAAGCGAAGCAAGGAGTGGAATCATGAGCTAAGACAGAACCAAGTAAATAGCCCCAAGGGCGGACATTTAAAATCCCAGGTTGCTATGCACAAGGTCAAAAAACCTCCTCAACCTTGGGGACAAAGGATCTGGGCAATCCTTGAGCTTGCCTAACCAAGCACTGGGAAGCTTCCCAACACAAACAGCCTAAAGCTTTTGCAAAAGCTTTTTATAGATTTTCTGTCTGCTGTCTCCCAGACCTTTTCATCTTATGACCATCCCCCAAAGCCTTCCTTCCAGAAGGCTCACTGTTGTTATATATCGATGCTGCCCATTGTCCCAAAGCTCTGGAGTTTCCGAGGGCTTCCCTACAACTTGGAGTCTTAAAAATCCGTTCTTTGTGGCTGCTTGGATAATTCTGTCTGAGCTGCAATTAGTATCCAATTTGAATTTAAACAAAACCCACAAAATTCTTTTATAGAAGTTTTCTTGTTTCTTTAGCTAAGACTGTGGCATGCTGTGATTGTAAGCCACCTTGAGTTACCCATTGATCAGGCAGGATATAAATGGATTAGGCAGACGTTCTATCATCTATCTACCTTATAGCTAAAAACTAAACTAAAAAGGTCAAGTAGTCTATACCAGGAGCACAGAGACTTCAGCCTTGCGGGATATACTTTATTTTTTTACAATAACCCCAAGATTCACCAACTGAGCTAGGTGAAAAGCCTCCACATGCTCACCCACAAACTCACACACATTTGTGGTTCGAGGACCCGATCCCCGCTTAGTGAAATGAAGACACACGCACGTAATATAAGGTTAATGGGCAAGAAAAGGCCACAACTTTATTGATTACAGCAAGTGAAAAGGTATTGGCTTAGGCATTGGATCACGACAATTGACTCCACCCACTCGAAGAGGGGTGAGCCTAAAAGGGGGGTTTATTCACCAGTAGATGGAGCCTGTTGATGCTAATACAACTATAAGCTCTCCCCTGATGTCACCGAGGGTCGTGCCATGGCCCCCCCCGCCACACAGGCATCGGACTGGATCCACGACCGCCGGATTCCTTTAATGGAATACCCAAAATTGAAGGCGTAGGCGATGGCCACACCTAGCCCTTCCACACACCACAAACACATTCCAATGCCTAACCTACCCACCAATACCAAGAAAGTTGTGACGCTTGCTACGAGGTAGGCGAAAAAACCACAAGGCCTAATGCCAAATGGAAAAATTCCTACCAGCCCCCCTGGACAACTTGGGTGACCAACCTAAGGTCCATAGCAAGGCCAAGAGAAAAAACCAAAACCCTGATCTCTAAGGGAGTGGAGGGTGGGTGACTCGCGACGGGAAGGTGGAAAATGAGGCTGCATGGCTGGCGCAGCAGCAAGTTGAGCTGCAAACCCCGCCCCCTCCAAGCCACCCGATTGGGGGTTTACCTGTGGGCGAGGTGCGCCAGCCAGGTGAGTGGGGGGAGCAGGGGACAACGCCCCCTGCATGAGGCAGACATCGGGTCCCGCCCACAACCCCTCCCCTCTTTGCAAGAGGAGAGGCTTTATAATAAGCCCAGGAATCTGAGTATCAAAACTGAACAGAGCTCAGACTCCTTCCACACAACAATCCATTGATGGATTCCCTACACCTCACTTTCTTCATTTCAGTAACTTACCGTAGGTTGTTTTGGAGGGGTGTATCATTTTCTTGTTGCCATTGTTAAATAGTTGGGAGCCGGAAATCCTTGCTGATCTACTTCAGTACCAGTAGATCCTGATCTGCATTCTGCTCAGCTTTGGTTTAGTCTACTCCAACTTACAGTTCAATATGCTGCCCAGAACAGCTTAGCAAACGTCTTTGCATTTGCACTTTCCAGGAGCAGGAACAAAGCGCCAATAGGATTTATGTGTCTTTTCCCAGTTTCCCATCAGCTGCAAACGCTCTAGATACCATGTCATATATTCTGGCTGAAATATGAATTTAAACAAACAGAGTCCACATGCTAAGGAAACAGACTTCCACAGATGATTGTGACTTCAGGGGCTGCCTTTTGTGTTCAAAAAAAGCTGCTCCACTTCAAACACTGTTTAGCTTCACATGTGCACAGTGCAAGGCAGTAAAGGCCTGTCATGCGTTCCACCCCGCCTTAACATTAAGCAGAGATATTATGCAGTTCATAGGGTAATAAAAATTAAAGATGGAAATGACCTATTAGATCATCTAGTTCTTCAGGCTGCCAATGCAAGGCCATTCCCTGTGGAGTATTCTTAATGACCATGTCCAGTGGGCATTTCAATCACTGAGTCATAGGGGCTATGTATAACATCTGCAAGGGCACAACCTCTGGCTTTATAACCTGGCTTTATGCTCACAGCTTACCTTCACAAGGATGATAGGAGAGACATTTCAGGATCAAGGTAGTTGTTCCATCCTCTCCTGGCAGCACCTTCCCTTCTGCTTTTCTACAGTCCCAGGAATAGAATATACAGACAAACAAACAGAGATTGTCAGGGATCTGTATATCTGAGAGCCAAACGTATGGACTGAAACCTCAGTTTACACCCTTTGCAGGTCCTGTTCACTGCCCCTGCCCTCTATTTCTGCATATGATCAGGATACCTCAAAGCACCTGCAAAAGGATATGGTGTGACAGATCCAACTGCAAAGAATTTACGAAACTAGACTTACCATTGTCACAAATAATAAAGTATTAGAGATGGATCTTTAAATGTCCTTGTCATTCCCATAGAAATTGCATTAAGTGTAAAGCCTAGGTTTTCTAATTTTTTGATTGACAACACAGCATGAGCCACAAAGGAGCTTGAAAAGATATATCTTGGCTTCCTTACTCCAGGTAAGGGAGGAGCTTCCTTGGGTTGGTTGCTGATTGACTTCAGAAGAAGCAGTGTTGATAACGAGCCCATATATTTTGTTGTAAATAACCATCATCATCAATTTTAATCCTACACTTCATCCTTATAGTGTCTAGAGCAGTCATACATCTTAATAAATAACACAACATAATTAGAAACATTACAAGCATTTAAAACAATTAAAAACACATACAGAAATTTGCAGTGCACTGAACATATCCCCGCCACCACTTCAAATGTCTAAAAGACTGGATGATCGGGAATGTTTTCAGTCTATGTCTAAATGAAGGTTATGTAGGGGCCAAATTCATATCATATATCCATGCTAGGAAGAGCTTATTCATACATTACTTTAGTTGTCCAAGGTTGTTTTAATCATGTGTCCAGAACATGGATATGAATTTGTCCCATATTTGTAATTTTTTATTTGCCCAATTCTGTTTAAGTTGTTTCTCATCATCACATAACCACAAACCAATGGGAATATGCCCCATATTTGAGTGGTTTCAAGTTGGTAAGGCTGGTCTTTGTGCTTTGGGTGCACTCTGCTTCTTATGGATAATGTGTAATACTTCACGTATAATACTTCTACAACTTAAAATATATATCCAACTGATAATCAGCTGGTTTACAGAGAACGTATTAACAATGGAAAAGAACACTCTTTTGAGTCTTTCTTTTAATTAATGAACTTTCTGCAGCTGATGTATTTCATGAATGGGAAAAAAGGGACTAAATTATCCCTTTGAGAGTAATGTTTTGTCTCAAAAGTCTGTCCTGTAGATTCTGGCCGATGTTGTATTAGTATTTATGCTCAAAGATTATGACATCTTCAAGCTGCCAAATATGTATTTTGTTGGATTTCCCCCATGTTAGTCATTTTTATCTGTCATTCACACACTTTAGATTTCCAGAATAACCGCAAGAGAAGATAATGATGTAATTGTGAAATACTTGGCTTGAAATTTTTACTTTTGCTTCATCTCCCATTAAATTGAATAAAAGATAACAAAAAAATAAAAGGGCTTGGTAATAAGATATGGATGCTTTCTTACTCCACCTCACTTAATAGCTATGCAGAGGCCTACTGAAAATAAAGTAACCAGCCCAACCCATCTTCTAGTTAAGCTAAAGAATATCTAGGATTCAGGTTGACTAGAAGACAATCTCAAATGTTTCATTTTTATTGGCCTTCAGATCAAACTAACAAAGACTCTCCTCCCTGCAAGTGAGGGGAGTGGTTGTAGGCGGGAGCCGAGCACCGCCCCTAGCAGGGGGCGTTAGCCCCCTGCCTCCGTCTCACCTGGCTGGCGCCCACGCCCCTCGGCAGGCATCCAACCAGGTGCCTGAGAGGGGGCGTGTTCAGCAGCCTTTTGCTGCGGCGCCAGCCTCTGCCCGGCCTCATTCTTCGTCTTCTCGCCCTGGTTGTCTAGGGGGCCTGGTAGGAGTTTTTCCATTTGGCATTAGGCTTTTTGGTTTTCTCGCCTACCTCGTAGCAATCGTCACAACTTTTGTGGTATTGGTGGGTAGGTTAGGCATTGGAATAATGTGTTGTGGTGTGTCGAAGAGCTAGGTATGGCCATCGCCTATGCCTTCAATTTAGGGGTAGTCCGTTAAAGGAATCTGGCGGTCGTGTATTCTGTCCAATGCCTGCTTGGCGGGAGGCCATGGCACGACCCTCGGTGACATCAGGGGTGAGCCTATAGTTGGATTAGCATCAACAGGCTCCACCTACTGGTGAATAAACCCACTTGCTTGAGAGATCCAATGCCTAAGCCAATACCTTTTTACTGCTGTAATCAATAAAGTTGTGGCCTTTCATTGCCCATTAACCTTATATAACGTCTCCTTGTGTATTCTTTCCACATCGCGGGGGTCGGGTCCTCGAACCACAACCAGTCAGTCTTCTAACACACTACAAACATTGGCTTGATAGTGTCATGCTATATATGTACCAACCAATTTGGCTTGTGAGGCTGTTTCCTCAAAATCACATCCATCTGCCCCACACCTGACATCATATGTGACAATTGGAAACCTTAAAGTGCACTCCCAATATTTCCTTGGCAAAGAAGGTTTTCTCCATAGTGCAGCTGACCCCAGGCACTGACTACAAGCCAGCTGGGACTGCCTGTGCTACAGCAATTCCCCACAGTGTGTAGTGCAGACTATGGAACAATTCTTGTTTCCATCCCTCCACCATCTCATATTTGCTTTGTTTTGCGCCCAACATTACACTTCATAACATTAATATTAGTTCTCAGTGGAAAAGAATAGGACATTTCTGCCTGCTTAAAGGGAAATGTGTCTGTCTTTAAATAAGTACAGTGCAGTATACAACTTGGTGAAAACCTCATGTCCATTATGCCTATTTCTGTTTGCAGTATGTGGGTAACAGAGAAACCCTACAGGACAGCTGCATGTGACAATTCTTTGGAGTGAGAATCTATCTACCGGTATTTTCAAGAGCCTTCAAACTGTAGAATGTTAGAAACCCCAAACCCATTGAAATCAAATGGATTTAAGCATTTAGTCATGCATGTAAATCATGCTGATTTAAATGAAACATGGACATAGCTACTTACCATTTCCTAGGTTTTTATTCATGGCTTCAGCAGACAAACCTCTTTGGGTAGGAAGTCCCATTAGGTGTTAAAAAAATTCCAGAGTAGCACATTTGCTGTTCAGTGTACTTGTCCCCATGACACAACAATGTACTGAGGTGCATTTTCTTGCCCATGGCAAGAAAATATACTGGATTTCTTAAAGGCACAGCAATATCAGAATTGCACATATGCATCCTTGTAAACTGAGAAGAGAAGACTCCCTGGAGAAGACACTGATGCTGGGAAAGATGGAGGGCACAAGGAGAAGGGGGCGACAGAGGACGAGATGGTTGGATAGTGTTTTCGAGGTTACCAGCATAAGTTTGACCAAACTGCGGGAGGTAGTGGAGGACAGAAGTGCCTGGCGTGCTCTGGTCCATGGGGTCACGAAGAGTCGGACGCGACTAAACGACTAAACAACAACAACAACAACAATCCTTGTAAACACTGCCTGGATCTTTTAAGGATCATATATGAGATTTATGATTTGCTGTATGAGTCCCTCACTCACGCTACATATGGGGCTGAAATGAATTCTTTGAACCTGGGAGAGTGAGAGTTTAAACATGTATTCAGATTTGACAACGGGGCCTCATCTCCACAATGAGCCAAGGGTTAGTAGAAATTCTTTTTCTTAACATGTCAGATAAAACAATTCAGCTCTTGACATATCTACTGAATCTAAATCAGCGCTGGCTGTTCCATGTGGTGGTGGTGGTGGGGATTTTATGATGCTCTTCCCTCACTGAAGACTAGGTTCCCAGGGTAATGCCAGGCATCCAAGACTTAAAATGGTCTGGGCACATTGGGCCCTCTCCAAGGTGATGTGGGGATGAAGATTCCAGTATGGAGCCAAGTGTGCTTTACTTCTCATGACCTGTAACCTTTCCTGACGCATGTGAAGATGTTTTATGACTCTTTCTTTGCTGTGTTTGAACTACTATATAAGTGCCTCGGGGCAGACCTTCTCAACTGGCACGTTGAGTTGAGTGAGCTCTGTCCTACTGCAATAGCTGCAATAAACACTGGGTCCCTAAGTCTGGATACTGGACTTGAAAATAGTTCCCCAGGTTCTGTGGTTTATTCAAAAAGTGGTTGTTTCCCACCTGGGTAATGAACAAGGTGGTGTAGAGGTGAATTCTTATGACAACAGCTAGGAAGAGGCACCCTTTTAACTATGACTATGAAACCACTGTATCACATCTGGAGAAAGCATGGGAAAATATAAGTGCTTCTGACCTCTCAACTCCAAGTGTGTCTTCCAACGCATCAATAGGAAATAAGAACAGGAAAACACAGAACATCTTTCCATTTCACCATCAAGTAGAAGCAGGCTTTTAAGGATGAATGATAAGGATTCTAGCACAGGATATATCAGCACAGGATGTTGGTGACAACTGACTTGTTCATTGTTGTGACAGCTATCTGTTTAACCATCTCCCATCTTATATATTCTTATTCACTCAGAGCAAAAGGACACCAGGAATGGAAGTTTCTCTTTACTGATTCCTGAATCTCAACTAACATTAAATTGTTCTCTTCTTTAGGCAATTGGGTATAATGTGCAATCATAACAGTTTCAAGTTGTTTTAGCACTGGAAATGAGCATTTGAAGTTTTTGGTTTCAAAAATGGCATGAGCACTGATAAAAAATAAAGTATCAATGGCATGACAACCAAAATGTGACATCTTGCCCCACCCCCAAATCTGCTCCAGATATGACACATTGTCCGTCCCCCCCAGTTATAGAAAATCTGTTGGGATTATGTTCAAAAACTCATCCAAGTTTCCTTCATTTATGAGACAGCTGATGTACAGCTGTGGCAAGGGGTGCAATCATTCCTAATGCATGAAAGATGCACTTTCAACTTTATATCCAGCTTTCTGTGTTTTGAACAGAGAAAGTTTGTGTTTATTGAGCATTTCCTGTAATGTTGTGTAGCAGACTCTACCAATTTTTCTTTTGCAAGTCGTTAATGTACATTATCACTGATGTAAAGAGTGGTTCAGACAGTCTTGACAACAGATTCATTAGCTTTGCTCTTTGTATCTAAAGCAGTCAAATAACTTGTTTCTTCAATGAATGGATTTCCCATTTCATTCATAGCATGACAAAACACCTGAACCTTTGTACCAAATGATCAATTTGTGGATGCTGATGACTGATGGTGTTTCCTTATTAAGAGAGGTATGAGTTACATACTCCTTAAACTCTTTCACAATGCTATCAGCTTCAATGGTGAAATTCTTCAGAGCTAGAGCTAGAGGCAGCAGCCCCTGATGGACCAGTTGTTTTGTTCATGTACCTGTTCCAGGATCACCACCACAAAAAATGTGGTTTATTCTCTGAGCAGTAAATTGGTTTTTTGTTTTGTTTTTTGGAGATCAGGACAAACTGTTTCAGAGTAATGAAATCATGTATGTGGCACGGTAGCCACTGAGTGTAGTGGAAAGCCAGTGTAGTGTAGTGGTTACAGTGTCAGTCCAGAAAATGGGAGACCAGGATTCAAAACTCCACTTGGCCATGAAGCACACTGGATAACTTTAGGTCAGTCACTGCTTCTCAGCCAACCTTACCTCACAGGGTATTTGTGGGGATTAAATGAGGAAGGGGAGCACTGTGTATGCACCTTGAGCTCGCTGAAGAAAATGCAAATAATAATAATAATAATAATAATAATAATAATAATAATAATATGGTTGAGCATGTGGAACCATGGAGCTAAGATGAAAGGTCTTTGCACTGTCACAACCATGTACATGTAGAGCAGTAGTTGCAATTGAGAAACAAAGTTCCAGTACAGAAATAGAGACAATGTCTTTGCATTTATCAACTATGTGTGAACTAAGATGTTACTCATATCTTAAATCAATGCAATATTGACCACATTACATTATCAGCGTTTATTATGTTGATGAAGTTAGTATCTATTATTTGATGTGCTTAACAAGTAATAGAAAAAATAACTGCCACTAGAAGTCAAGCCCTATTCAGGCATCATTTCCTAATATATGCAGAGAACATATGGAAGGGCCCACACATACTAGTCTCCTCACTAATGGCCCTAACTCTGACAGTTTCACCCCCAACTTTATAATTTCCGCATTATATTTGAGCTTTCACACAACGTAAAAGCCACTTCCGGACAGACTTTTTTCTGGAAGCCAATAACACAGGAATGACCATAAACGTTTGTTACAATCCTACTATATTCCTGAAAGTGGTTTTTATGTCATGTGAAAGCTGAAATATAATGCAGAAAGTAACAGTTAGGAAAATGTCGGGGAAATGGAATAAACTGTCATGTGACGCAGCCTAGGTTGCACTTTTTTCTGAGAAGATTTTAAGGCATTCTTGGAGCTAGAGCAGATAGATGGTGTTTATAGGTCTTGGAACTCTGTATTTTGAGAAATGGGTTGGTGCTGTGTCAGACAGGAGGTTCTTGGGAAATTCTGCATTCCTTCCCCCCTAGATGCAATGACACAATTCCTGTAGGATGATAATAGACTTGCCAGCAGTAAATCTAAGCGCACCATGATGAGTGGAAGGCCCAGCTGCCTTTCAGCAGGTCCTGCCTGCTATATATAGCATTGTTGCTATATTATTTCAGTCACCATCCTTCCATTGTTCTTGTCTTACTGCTGATTCCTACCTGCCTGCTGTTGGGCCTGACGATCTGTTTAGCATTATTGACCAGTTTTGTATAAGTATGATTGGGGTGGAGGCTGACAAGCCGATAACTGGCATTTCCTTTTTGGGCCCCGTGCAAAGATTTGCTTCTGGCAAAGAGAGTCGCACTGTGGGTGGGAAGGGACGGTGGCTCTTCCATGCACTGCATTCCCTTCACGAAATCCATTTCCACATGGAATCCATTACCGTACAACAATTACCACATAATGGGGGGAAATGGTCATCTGGATATACTTGCAGAGAGTCTGTGATTCTTCTTCTGGAGTTTATGGTAAAATATGCAACTCAGTGTCTTCTGGCTCTAGGTTTTGTGAATAGTTTGGATTTTGCCCAAACCCACATGCATTTCTTGAATCTTGAGATTATATATGCATTCTCAATGAGGAGCAGCACCACTCTTGATTCTTTTGCCCCAAGCTTTGCTGCCTCTCCCAGCCTGCAAAAGTACCACAGTTTCCTTCTGGCTCTCCCAAGACACTGATGCTGGCAGGTTGGCATGGGCAAATGGGTATCCACTCTATCCATTGTTGCTCCAGTCACACTCTCTTATGTTTCATGCTACATGCAATTTATTCTTTGAGGGCACATGTAGCTCTGGTTATAAAAAGAATAACCACAAGAAACATTTTTAAAATGCTGTGCTGTTGTACGACTTTGAAAAACCATATAGGTTTTGTTGCAAATCCTCCACTTGCCACTTCACAATACCAGTCCTCCTTCACACATTTTTATTTGTGTATTTATTAAAATATTTATAACCAGCCCTTCATCTGTATAGATACCAGGATGGGGCACAGAACGGAAATACCAACCAACCAACCATACATACAGTGGTACCTTGGTTCTCAAACTTAATCTGTTCCGGGAGTCCGTTCAAATCCCAAAACTGTTCGAAAACCAAGGGACGGTTTCCACTTGGCTGAAAGAGCTTCCTGCACTCAACCGGAAGCCACAGAAGCAGTGTCGGACATTCAAAAAATGTTCGCAAACTGGAACACTCACTTCTGGGTTTGCAGCGGTCGGGAGCTGATTTGTTCGGGAGCCAAGCCATTCGACTACCAAGGTACCACTGTACTAAAGCATGCCACCAAACCAAACAGGGCAGATGCAAATGGCAGAGGAGGTTAAGCAGCACAGCCTCCTGATCCATTCTTGGGTCCTAATCTGTTCCTCCCCCCAACAGGTCGACCCACCTGAAGCCAGCCCAATGACCATCCATCCTGCCTTGGATACATTCCTAAAGCAGTTGGGGGAGCTGAGTTTTTAAGTTGTATTTTTGTCATTTGGTTGGGAAAGCACAGGGGAAGGAGAAGATGCAGCATAGCCCCCCGCTCCCCCTTCCATGACTGAGAATAGGTGGGTTCAACACTTTAGGGTGCTGGTCCTTTGAGAGTGGCTTCCCTGTCTGTAAGTAAGCTGCTCATAAAGGAGCAGGAACCAGCACAACACAGTTCGAACCATCATTCTAGCCAAGTGGTAAGCAGAAGAAGTCAGCTTACTTGTGTGCTAAATTTTTGTAGGTGTAATCAAGAGGCTGAAAGCATGATGCCCTCTTGCAAATACCACTTTTTGAGCCTGGCAATTTAATTCAATTATATATATTTCAGCTTTGTCACTTGAGTTTTTAAGCAGTGTACATAAAGATTACCAAAAAAGCATACAGTGGGAAAAATAAAATACATAGTAAAAACCAGAAACTTCCTTAAAATGCCTGCTGAAATAGAAAGGTGTTTGTCAAGTATCTGAAGGTCAGTGGGGGAGGGCTGGATCTGTCTGATCTCAGCTAGGAGAAAGTTTGACAGAATCAGGCCCACAATGCTAAATATATGGCTTCTGATGGATGACAGTATCTAAGTTGCAAGAGTTCTGGTAAATAATAATAATTTTTTTTTAATGTCTTGAAAGTCTGGGTATTTGTTTCTCTTTGCCATGCACAGTTTCCAGGGTAGGGATGGGGATTTGATGCAGTTCACATTGAAAGGTGAACCTACATAATTTGCACTTTTTGAAACAAAGGCAAACCAAAACACAGCCATCCTTTGAAATTCACATTTCTCCAGATTTTGCCGTGCCAAGTAATGTGTACAAAACTATACTAGGATAAAATGTGCATAAGAAGGTATGTATTAGTGAAAATAACATACAGAAATGCTTTATAAATAATTTGATTTGCAAATGTGTGTATATAAGTCTGGAGCTTTTTGTTGTTTCCTTAAACAAAGGATGAAATTAAAAGCATAGGATCCAACAGATTTACAGAGTGTCCCAGGACCCTCGGTGGTGACCTCCACATATATAAAATGGAGTGGGGGGAGACCCATGGCTCAAGGACAGACCATATACTTTGCATGCTGACAGTACCTGGCTTGAGCCATTTTATATCCAGGTAGGGTTGGAAATATATCCTGTCTGAAACTCTAGAGAACTGCTGTTAGTTAGTGTAAACAGTGCTAAGCTAGATGGGTTTCAATCCTAGGTTTCAGTCAGAGCCCAAACCTGATAAGGCTGTCATTTCCTTTTGAATGCATGGGGGGAAACCATATCAAAACTAATTTGTAACCATGAATAAATGATCAGCAAATAACAAATTGCATCCATGCAACAAAACTCTGACATGCTTCTTCTATGGAAAAATGATTAAAGACGTTAGCGACATTGTTTGGATAGTTGCTGCACATTTCTATGCAAATAGAACAGGTCAAAAAATTATCGGTGTAGCACAGAGAAGCTACTTTAGTCATTTGAATTACTTAAAAATCAATACAACATCTGGATTTCAGAAGCCGCAGTCATTGTGGTTTGGTAATGAATGCTTCACTGCTCCTTTGTGTGTATATGATTCTCATTCAGAAGTACAGTAGAAAATGAAGCTCTGAATTCTCAACTGGCAGTTTCCCCTGCAAGAGCCACTGCTAGTGCTCCAACTTGTTGACTTATGCAGGATGTCAGGATGGCCTGCCAGTTACACTTTAGCTAGGGCCATATTTTCTATAGCAGACAAGAATATGTTTCTGGCTGTTGTGTTAACATTTGGATTGTCTTTCAAGAGTAATGTAGTTATTTTCAAAACAGTAATTAAGCCAATAGCAACGTCTTCCCCAAATGTCCAGGAGACTGCTTGTTTCAGTTGCTTTAGTTTTAAGGAACATCTTGTTTGTCCAAATGAAGATAACCATGGGGCTATTAGTTAGCATTTTGTGATATCTTTTCCCCAGCTGTGCTCACTTGTGATTGGAATAAAACTCAGGAGAAATAAATAATTGAAGTGTTGAACGATGAAAGGAGATTTTAGTAGATCTCCAATATTACTGGAAGCTTTAAAGGAGTAGGCTGAATAATACAGCATAAGTTGTTGGACTTCAATTCCCATCCAGATGTTGTTTGTCTTCAGTTTTCATTATCGCCAACCACTGAGCATGTTGAATGAGGCTGACGGGCCTTGGAGGCCACAACATCTGGAGGGTACCATATTGGCTTGGCGTTAACTAGGCCTTTGGTACCCAGAATTGTGTGGCTTCTCTGGTTTATGTGTGCACATGTACACGTACACACACACAGAGAGAAATTCTGTATCAATAAAAGAGGACAGATGACAGTTTTGTAACAAATGACCATAGTTAAATGTGCTGATCTGTTGTTGTTTAGTTGTTTAGTCATGTCCGACTCTTCGTGACCCCATGGACCAGAGCACACCAGGCACTTCTGTCTTCCACTGCCTCCCACAGTTCGGTCAAACTCATGCTGGTAGCTTCGAGAACACTGTCCAACCATCTCGTCCTCTGTCGTCCCCTTCTCCTTGTGCCCTCCATCTTTCCCAACATCAGGGTCTTTTCCGGGGAGTCTTCTCTTCTCATGAGGTGGCCAAAGTATTGGAGCCTCAGCTTCACGATCTGTCCTTCCAGTGAGCACTCAGGGCTGACTTCCTTAAGAATGGAGAGGTTTGATCTTCTTGCAGTCCATGGGACTCTCAAGAGTCTCCTCCAGCACCATAACTCAAAAGCATCAATTCTTCGGCAATCAACCTTCTTTATGGTCCAGCTCTCACTTCCATACATCACTACTGGGAATGTGCTAATCTAGAGCCCTCCTTTAAATCTGATGATACCACAAAGGGATTTAGTCAGACCCCTGACACAAAGGTCAGACATGTTGATGACTCTTTGCCATCCTGTTAATTCCAAATAGTCTATTGCTGGACTGTACACTGTAAAATTGTATTTGGTGAGTGATCTTGGATTGCAGCAATAAAGATCAATTGATTGACATGCTGACTATCCTGGTGTACCAATAGCATTGTGTATATAGATTTCAGTATTCCTTGCTCAAATATCTGCGGAGGATAGTCATGATGAGATTTGACCTAGCACTTTACCCTTTTCATAAACTAGAGAGAGGGGGAATAAAATGGATACATGTGGGATGGAAGAAACTAATCTGATATGATGGTAGGGAGAGAACACATACAACAGAGAATAAGAAAAGAATGAAATAACGCTAGGACACATGGCTAAAAGTGGAAATAAATGAAAGACAATTCTGTTCAATGAATATAAAGCTGCACTTTCATTGTTGTAATCTTTGTTAATGAAAGCTGTCTCCTTCCTTCTCTTGACGCCTCCAAGTGAAATTTCCTACATCTGGTTTGATATTTCACAGTTTGAATCAACAAAAGATGTTCCATGAAACACTATGTTAGGAACACTTCCAAGAGGAATTCCAGAAACTACATGGTACTAACTAGATGCTTTATTTATTTTAATTATCAGACATGATGTTGGACATTTTAGACGAGCAATCCTCCGTCTCTCTCCTCGGAGGGTAGAATGCACAAGCTCTTGCCATGCTGCGTGTACGACAGGACCAAGCCACAACATTACAGCTGAAATTCTTCTGCTGGCCCAACCCAAGCTCCCTATGCATAAGCTACATGTGCCAGGAAAAGGGGTAAAGTGCTATGTGTAATATTCATTTTTATGCAAAATTGCACCTAATATAAGTATATTTGTAAACACTGTTTGGTTGCAAAATTCAGATAATTGCAAAATTCAAAGGATAGCTCATATTGATTTGTTATGGGTAAACTTGGTAGATTTGCCTTTAAATGTGAACTGAATCAAATGTATACCCCATCACTAGCCTAGTGAGGGAAGGTGGAGGGGAAAGGGTGGAATAAGACTGGCCTATCCAGTTCTGTCCTCCTAGCTCCGTTACTCACTTCTGTCTGTTGCCTTTTCTTTTCTCTCTACCTGATCTATCATCCCTCTCTAGCATTTTGATGCCACCAGTTGGTCAGTTTTCAGAGTTTACCACTCTTGGAATGCCATCCTAGCCAATTCTATCATCCAAGCTCGCTGAGTGTTTCCAGCTCAACAGCTGTAATAGAGATTTATATTCCATAGAAAGGCATAGAAATCTAGAGATTGGCAGATCTGTCAACTTTTGGTTTATCATTTTTCTAGTCTTGAATTCAGTTCCCCACATTTCCTCAGGAATTCGTGATAATAAAAAATCTTCATGATTTGTCAGCATACTTTTTTGTATGCAGTTTTGTCTAATATACACGTTGTGGAAACAACTTTCTCTATAACAATGCATTTCTGTATGTTATTTTCACGAATATATGAAGTTTGATAAACACGAATATATACATTTTTGTTCACTTTGGTTGGAGAAAAGCATCAGAAAATTGGAAGATGTGTGAATTTCAATGGCTAGTGGTTTTGGGGTTCATGTTTTGGTTTGAGAAATGCAAATTAGGTTGTTTCTTATTAAAATGAAAAGAAAATTGAATTTCTTCCCCATCCTGACACATTTTTTTCCACCAGTGTTTCCATAATTATGGAAGTTGATCCCTTGTGAGATAGGGCAGATCTCATATCTTCCTAATTTCAAATGCACCCTAATACTCATTTCTTCTCTGTGGCCTTCATTGACTTATTGCAGCTGATGCTATTTTTGTGCAGGTTTGAAATTTGGTTTGTTAAGACTGAAATATTCTAAATGGTTGAATACTGTATTTTTGTGTTTGTGTGTTAATATGTATGTGTCTTTCTATCTATATATTGTATATATGACATGGGAGTCCTGCCTACATGCTAAAATAGATTTGTGGAGAATTGTCTTTAAAAGGGGATTATAAATCCATTTAATAAACAAGGAAGTATAAAAAAATAAGTTCAAAATGCAATTGATCATTTCTGAAACCTCTACTTGAAATTGCCCATGGCTAAGCTTCAGACTACCATGCAACCGAATGTTACTTCTACGTGGGGTAAACTGGTCCAATGTAAGGATTTATTGTAACAAGTTCCATACTATGCATGTTCAAGAACCATATGGCAAACACATGGTAAATTGACAAATGGATAGGTGCACTAGAGTTGCTTCAGATTTTGACGACATATACCTGTGTATAGTGCTTAGAGACAGTACCAGGTACAGAAATGGACCAATCTGGAATCTTTTTTCTCAGTGTGAAAGTACTAGATGTTTCCAGCCAAGATTTGATGGCCTGGGTGTTTGTGATGAAAGCTTTTCTAGCTTCTTTGGCAAAGAACTTTTATTCTTCTGGCTAGACTTAAATAGGATTGGTGCCAGCGCAACCCTGCCCAGTTTATATTTGACACTACAAATGTTATATATTAAAAAGTGGAGATTATAATAGTTTTATATTAGCGGTACTCTGTTGGAGGCGATTCTAAATACTTGTGGTCTGAATGCTATACAGGTCAAATCTTTTGGGAACAATCAGTAATGCAGAGTAAACAAGAATATATTCATTGTCTTACTGGAACTTGGCTAGGAGCATTCAAAAGTTTGTGTACACATAACCAAGAAAGTTCTTCTTTCTCTTAAAAGGATGGCCTAAATGAGATCTTGTACATCACTGTTGGACTCCCAATTAAAGTCCCAAATACCATAACTACAGTGGTACCTCGGGTTACATAAGCTTCAGGTTACATACGCTTCAGGTTACAGACTCCGCTAACCCAGAAATATTACCTCAGGTTAAGAACTTTGCTTCAGGATGAGCACAGAAATCGTGCAGCGGCGGCGCAGCGCCAGCAGCAGGAGGCCCCCATTAACTAAAGTGGTGCTTCAGGTTAAGAACAGTTTCAGGTTAAGTACGGACCTCCGGAACGAATTAAGTAATTAACCTGAGGTACCACTATATTCCTTTATGAGGTAGATGATGTGGGCCTGTTTTGAGAGTATGTGCTTGGCCCTAGTACTTAGCCATGATAGATGCATTTGTTTTCAAGGTGAGTATAATGGATACTTTAATTAATGTGTAGTTAAAGTCATGCCATCCAGATGTTGAACTATAACTCCCATCAGCCCCAGCCAGCCAGCCAGCCAGTGTGGCTAATGCACAGGGTTGGTAGAAATTATAGTTCAACAGTATTTGGAGGGTACCCTTGTTGCTGACCCCAGGTTTAAGATGAAGGGATTCACATCACAGGCTAACCTATGCATGCAGAAGAGGTTACCCCTATAGCAGCCGTGGTAAGTGTGGTGACGCAGGCTGAGCAGCCTTCTGAACTCTGAGCACCTGACACTCCTGCTGTGCCCATATAAGCCTCACTCTCCACACCTCATTCATCTTAATATCAGTCACCTTAATGCTTCTTGTAAACTGCCCAGAGGTTTTACTACAATCAAGCAGTAAATAAATTTGGTTAAATAAAATAAATAACTAAAAAGAAAAGCATTCACTCAATACATACTTACTGCATTTATATACTGCTTTTGTGCCAAGACACTTGCAGTTAATGATTTACAATTTTAAATGCTACCCTTTAAAATACTACCGTTGGTATCATCTTCATGCCTGTTCAGAAGTCAGTTCCAAGGTAAGTGGCTATATGCTTGCAGTCTGAAAACAAACAAACAAACAAAAGGACACAAGAGACAAAAACCCCCCACTGTTGCTTTAATTTAATTAATTTTCAGAAGAGTTTTGAAAACTCAAAAAATAAGGAGCTATTGACAACTAGAGACAGGAATTCTAAATCTATCTAAAACAAATGCTGTCTGGAAAAAATATCCAGTCATCTCAGCCCGTGAATTCCTTGATAATCTACTTCTGAACATATTACACGGCAATTGCATATTTGAGATGTTTCTCTAAATGAGACCCATTAGTCATTCATATTCTATTCCACCTCAGGTTGCTTTTCAGTTGTTTGTGAATGAGACTAGTGTTTTTACCTGAACAACTCTGCTTCCTTGTCTATTCAAAACAGCTTTTTTTTTTGCATGAAAATGGGCTTCCTAACATCTGTTTCCAATCAGATTTTCTTTAATTTTCATGTATACCCTCTTGTTCCATCATCTTTGTTAAACTGAAAATAGCTCTAGATCAGACATTATCCATATCATGTAGAGTTTTATGCAGTTTTTATAAACTCCATCTGGACTTGATCCTACTGCAGAGCCAGCATGTCTGGGGTGCATCCATTTCCCTCCCCAGAACAACTTACTGCACAAACCAACACAGAGAGGTTAATTGCCCTTATCCTTTTATTTAGTGCTTTGCTGGTCCCCTTGACTCTTGTCCTTCAGAGTTCAGCACAACCTGGTTGTATTTTGTATATATTTATTTGCTATATCCCTTTAAAGGACAATGGAATATCCCAATAGCTAGGCACACTATTTTCACTTCATTGTAGGGGACACTTTAAAGGAATCATGATGCTTAAAAACAAAAACAAAAAAACAGCCACAAGGCACCTTTCCAGAGCAACAAATTAAAATCACTTAGAATGTCCAAAATGTTAATTAGGCTTCCAAACAAGCTTGAACATATTCTTCTCCCTCTTGTTTAAACATGTTCTTTGTCATGACGTAAGTGTTCCTAAATAGCCTCAGCTCCGATAATGTCATTTTAACAAGCTGTGCAAAAGTTGGATGATGATGGTTTCCTTCGCTTCATTAAAAAAATGTTTTGTATTCAGTCAGTATGGTTGTGTATTGCTGGATTTTGACATGGGCATATAGGCTGTGCTAAAACAGATTTTGAAAGCGCTTTGTGTTAGTCTCATAAACCAGGCCTGCTTCTGTCTTAAAATGACAGAATGATGTCTCCTCCAATTTACAATTAATTCCAATTTGCAACTGAAACAAAACTGAAGAGCTTCATATGCCTTAAGTTGTGCCAAGAATTCCTTCCTTCATTTTTTCCTGAGCCTCCTCCATCAATTAATGAGAAAAGCAATTGCATTCAAAAATTATCAAAGGAGAGAGAAAATATCAGTAAAATTCTCATGGGTGGGGTGTAGGACTATGTTGTTACAGTGGTACCTCGGGTTAAGTACTTAATTTATTCCAGAGGTCCGTTCTTAACCTGAAACTGTTCTTAACCTGAAGCACCACTTTAGCTAATGGGGCCTCCCACTGCCGCTGCGCCGCCGGAGCACGATTTCTGTTCTCATCCTGAAGCAAAGTTCTTAACCCGAGGTACTATTTCTGGGTTAGCGGAGTCTGTAACCTGAAGCGTATGTAACCCGAGGTACCAATGTATAACCTTAGCTTCAAAGTGGCCAAGGGTTGTTTCTGAGTATCCTTCCCCTTACTTTAAATGAAGTATTTTATATTTTTAAAGAAATCAATGTGGATTTTAAAAAATAAAGTTAAAAGGAAAGACTTCTCTTAAAACCAAAATCTGTGTCTGCACCAATCTCAGGCACCCAGGAACTATATATTATGTAGTTGAACTATATATTATATATAGTTCAACTATTATACTTGAACTAAAGCTTAGAAGGAGGGAAGCTCTTGCAGTTGCCTGGTCATGCTCTTATTGTAATGATGGGTGCTGGTCTGTACAGGGAAATGAGGGGCAGATAGGGGTTGTCAACCTGGTAATGTAGCCCACCCAGGAGAAGGAAAACTCTGAGCCTAAGACTCCGCTGCCTTCTGGGACATCTTCCAGAGAAGAAAAGGCCAAGGAGTAAACCCTACACCAATCCAGAGTGGAGTCCCTAAGACTATTGGATGGTGCCTTATAACCTCCTCCTGGCAATTCCTGCTGCCCAGCTGGTGCCAAACACATTGCTCTGCTTTCCTTTGGATCATATCAACAAGGCCAAGGGGGGGGTCTTGTCATGTGGGCAGTCCAGGACCTTCATACATTGCCCAAGCTTGGGCCCTGGTGAGGTCACTTTGGTGCGGCTAATACAGTGGTTTGGCTTCATGCCCAGAGGCGCATTCCATTGTCTCTCGAGACAGACAGATGGCAAAAACAACAACATGTGAATTGGACACATGTGGAGTCAGGCATATATCTCACAACATTATTTTCCCTGAAACATATATAGGTGAGTGTTCACAATTATAACTGATCACAAGCGTCTTGAATTCATATTCTAAAAAACCAACAACCACAACCCCATCATTTCAACTCCCAATTCACATTGAATAACATATGCTCAAATTGTGGGGTGATTGGTACAGCCATCTATCAACTAGGTAGATCATCTATCTGACCGCTTTCCCAAGCTCCCCATATCTAAAACAGTCACTAATCACATAGTTACAAAGAAAGCAGAGGGGCTTGTCAACTTCCTTGTTTTGCATGCCATTTAGGGAAAATAGAGACTGCTACATGAGCTGCCATATGTGCTCAGATAATCTCCAAGAGAGTCTGCAGTGGAATATTCTAGAACATCTGTCCTCCAAAGCCCAACCAGTCATGTGGTCTTTGGCTAACATAAAGATGGAACTTACTGTAGCTTACTGCACCTAATTCTTTTGGGCACTGAATGTGTCTAAGACACCTGCAGAAAATTAAAGCCTTTGCTCCTCTCGTATGCAAAATTCTCATGAGGTAATTACTCTCAGTGTCAAACATAATAAGGTTCCCATTAGGCAGAATACATTGGGGGAAGATTGAATAGACATTCTGTCAGGAGTTCTTCTACAGATTAATAGAACTGCCTCAAGCGGTAATTGGAGGATTTTTTTGTTTTTGTTTTTTCCTTTGCAGGCAGCTCTCCTTGGTAAGGTCTTTTGGGGTTTATGATTATGCTGTTGCAGTTCTCCACAAGAGACAGGCACAAGCGTCTTCCTTGTCACTCTCTCTTGCCAGCTGCTTTGTCTATGCAGATTTGGCTGCAGTCTCTAACAGCTTCCCCTTTTGTCCCTGGGCTGACCGGCTCTCTTTCTTTCAGTGTGTGCTCCTCATGCCAAGGGTTGGCACGGAAGTCTGCTTCCTTCTGTGTACTGCTAAGATGAAAGTGACAAAGCAGGACTGAGAATCAGTTAAGCATCCCACTTTGTTAAAGTGCTCTTGTCCCCTTCAAGGTACTTCCTCAGTGGTGATGGAGCTGAAAGTTAAACATCTCCCCCCCCCCCCGCCTTTCCTTTTTAGTTTGGTCTGACATCTGAGCCACAAATATCTAGTTTCCTTTAAAAAAATAAAAAATCCTTTGGCATGTTGTTTATGTCTCTCTGTTACTGGAATAGCGCAAAATGTCCTTTGTGTCCATTTTTGTGCTGGCCTTCAACTCTTGAATGATGATAAGACTCCACAGTAGAAAACATCCTTTTATTTCCTTTCTTCATGCTGATAACTGCCCAAGCTATTTTCTTACTTATATATTCATTCTGTTTGCTTTCTTTCTTTTATGTCCTACCTTTCTTTCATCATTGAGCCCTACAAGACCATGTGATTCCCCGGTAAACTCCCATCCAGCTGCTGCCCCAACCCAGATGTGCTTAGCAGGGCTGTCTTAAGCATATGCGGCACCAGGGTGCAAAGATCTGCCCTGCACCCCCCCCAGGTTGCCCAGAATTGTTGACTTTTTAAGGGGGGGGAGCCCAACCTTTTTTTAGGGCGGGCATCAGAGGGCACCTGGGGGTGGGTGGGCAAGCAGAGCCCAGCGCAACAACAGTCAAGCCTGAGGTTTGTGTGAGCAGCATGCGCTGGGAGGGCCTCTTGACAGCCCACCAATCCCAGGTGCGCAGGAGGGTGGAGCTGGCCGGCTGTCTCAGCGCCTTGCTCGCCCACAGCAGAAGAGTTGCAGTGCTCCGATGGGCTCTGCTCCGCTCAGCATTGGCTGTCGGCTCTTCCCAGTCACCAGACTTCAAATCTTGGCCCCAGACTCTTGGCCTGGTGCCCCTGAGAGCCGGCGCCCAGGTGCCCTGCACCCCTGGCACCTATGGGTAAGTCGGCCCTGGTGCTTAGCTTCAGCAAGGCAGTGGCCTCATATGACCTCAGATTACTTTTCCCTCTCTCCTGCAGGTTCTCCCTAGGTCCACGGCTTCCCCCCTCTTCTCCTGCTTCCAAGGGGGGTTTGATATTTTTAACCAGTGGAATTTTAATCCTTTATCCAAAAACTTTCAGAGACTTTAGTTTGTAACGTCTTTGCTTCAATCTATTTACAAAAACGGGAGGCGGACTTCCTGTTTAGAGCCTTCCCGCTACTTTGCCAAATTTTTTATCTTTGTGTATTTGTGTACCTTTACTAAAAGAGCAAATGTCACTAGCTATACAATTAGCATGTTTCCGTTCCTCCCGCCTCAGTACTGAATATTTGCATAAGAGTGATATTTATCTGGACTAGATAAAGGTTGGACTAGAATGATAAACTGATATTGTGCAAGACCTCCACATTATTATTATTATTAAATTATTTTAAGAACAATGTATGTTCTTCACTTAGAGATACCCCCTACACATATGTAAGATGTAGAGATCTTGAAAGAACAGTTCTTTCAGCATGCAGCACTTACCTCTAAAGGTGGGACACTACACATGACAAATCACACACACACAAAGGTGCTAATGAGCTTCTACAGTGACTGCAAATGCACAATGGGTTATTTTCACTCACTGGATTTTCTGCAGCACCAATTTCACAATAAACTTAATTGTACTGAATAATTGCACTGAGCAAAAGATGGCTGTCTCCAATTATTTATGGAGGAAGTCATCCTTCTCCTCATACAATGTCCCTGCAAGACTATCAAGGAAATTGCACAAAAAATGGCTGCGTCATAGGTACATAGGAAGTATTGTCTACTCTAATCTGCTGTTAAATGCTAAAGAAAGAATGAGGCAGCTCATAGACAACCTTGTAAGTACAACGTGGATCTATGTGCATGTCAATTCACAGATTATGTGGCTTAATCCACAGAACTATGTTCTGATCTGAAAATGGGTCGGGGGGGGACGACAAAATGAGTAGGTTCAATCCAAAGCAGGAATACTCCCTAACAGTGAGACATGGCAAACCATTTTTTAACTGAGGTATAGTTTCCAAAGAAGCAGAGAGTGATATGGTACTGGGGAGTGGGGCAGGAGCAGAGATTATGTTGGATCTGCTCTTCAGAGGGAAAAAGAATCCCACTGAATTTGCACAATATTTTAGGGCAGGAAGAGGAAACTGTGGCCCTCCAGGTGGTGTTAGGATTCCAACACTCATCAGCCCTCATCAGAAAGGTCAGTGGTCAGGGATGATGGAAGTTGTAGGTCTACAACATATGAAAGGCTACAGGTTCCTCAGCCTGACTTCAGCTTCATCTAAAGTAAATCTTTGGCTCCTGGTTGCTGGTTCTAAGAAATCATGATGATAGTCATAGGATTTTAGCATGGCATTCCTAGGTGGCAACAAGCCAAAGCATTTTGGAAATGTGGAGATAGCAGTTTAGGGTTTTACAAGCATGCAAACTATGGTTAGCTGGCAACAGGGTTTATAATAAAAATGGCATTCAGAATGAATTGTGCTTTCTTCCTTCAGACTTCAGTTATAATTACTCAGTTGTAATTGAAAGTTCAGCATTCAAAGGGGTTTTGAACTCTCACTGCTAGGTTTTAAGTTAGCTTGTAATAAAGTTCTGAGCAGAATTTTTTAGAACCTGAAAGTATTTCTTCACTGAGCATATTTGTGTTTCCTCAAATATGTGCTTCATTTTTTATAGTGCATCTTGTTTACTGCATACATGGGGTGATTCAGTGCTGAGACTTTTACCAGTTTTTAGAAAGGTTTTCTTGCAGTTCTACTTAGGCTGCAGTCCTATGTACGCACATACCTATGAATAAGCCACATTAAACTCAGTAGGGTTAGCTTTTGAGTAAGTAACTTCTGAATTTCTTCTGTGTTAGGTGAGCTGAGTCAGTGGGTCTATTTTAGGAAATAACTTTTTATTTAATCATTCATATTTTATTTTTATTGTTTGCTCTTGCTAGTCCATTGTGCTTTTAAAAAAGTATTCCACTACCCAGACATTTAAAGTTTTCCAAATGAAGTTGATCTTGTCTTTTAAAAAATCATTTCAAGAGGACCTTCCTAATTTCTGTCTGATTCTACATTGAATGTAATAATTCTTTCTTACTGGAAGTCAATCTCTTGGAGATTGTGATGGAAATTTGTGATTGAAATCTACCACAGATCGCTAATAGCAAATACTTAATGTTATCATGGTTCCAGTTTTCCTAACTAAGGGGGACAGCCATACTTAGCTATTAAAGAAAAGATTTGGGGCCATAATTCTGGCATTCCCGTGAGGACAAAAAAGACACTGTTTCAAAATCTGTGCATTATGTTTGATCATGCTACAGGATGGGGGAAAAGGGCTGTGCAGCTACCTGATATACAATATATAGCCCTGGCTAAAATACTGCCAAAGAAGAATGTTGGAGGACAAAGCTGTACACACCTGCTAAGTTAGGCGGGTGCCCTCAGGTACAATGGAAGACATAGTCCTATTGTTAGGACTAAAGTAAGGCTGTGTATGCACTATAGCTTTAAATCACATATGAAGCACATACTTCTCCTCAAAGAATTATGGGCCCTGTAGTTTACTCTCACAGAGTTACATTTCACAGCAACCCTTAACAAACTACAGTGACCAGAATTCTTTGGGGAAAAGAATGTACTTTAAGGTGATGGTGTGTTACTAATTGTGTATTGAAAGGAATTTCAGATACAGTGTTACCTCGGGTTACATACGCTTCAGGTTACATACGCTTCAGGTTACAGACTCCGCTAACCCAGAAATAGTGCCTTGGGTTAAGAACTTTGCTTCAGGATGAGAACAGAAATCGTGCTCCAGCAGCGCGGCAGCAGCAGCGGGAGGCCCCATTAGCTAAAGTGGTGCTTCAGGTTAAGAACAGTTTCAGGTTAAGAACAGACCTCTGTAACGAATTAAGTACTTAACCTGAGGTACCACTGTATCTTCCAATAGCAGACTGACACTCTCCACTTCCATGCTACAAATCGCGTCCTCCATCATGGAGGGCACGTGTTGTGGTGAGATCACCTAAACCGCCTCCCTGTTGTGGGGCAGGACTGTTTGGATAGCCACAACACCCCATTGGTTGCCCCTTGGTTGCTGGGGCAGAAATTTGGCCTGTTGGGTCGTCTATTGGCTACCGAGGGGCTATTTAAGCTGCTGCACATTTCCTGGGAGCTTTCTCTTTCCTGCGACGTGCATTGGATCACCCGCCCGCCCACCCTATATTTAGGGCTGTTCTTTGGCTTTGCTATGCCTGTCTAGAAGTCGTCTGTTTTGGAGCAGGGGCCCGGTAGTAATTTTGCCATTTGGCTGATTGGCTGTTGCCATTTGGTTTTTGCCTACCGTTTAGCAAATCGTCACAACTTTGTAAGGTTGGCGGTTAGGCATTGGTTCAATGTTTTGTGGAGGGGAAGTGGTTGGCTATGCCTACCTCTCCATCGCTGCTGCTAGGGAATTCCGTTAAAGGGGCTCGTCTTGCTTTGTCCGAACCATGTCAAGGGGCTAGGGCCATGCCAGAGCCCCTGGGAGCATCTAGGGTAACCCGTGAGATCGAAACCAGCTTCTCACTCCCCCAGATGCTTTCCCTTACTGACATATGGTGGTGCCCAGTGTCAGTCCTGTTTCTGCCACTGTGTAGGTTCAGATAGTCTGGAACCAATGCCTAAGCAACCACTCACATTCTGTAATCAATAAAGTTGTGGCCAAAATTAATGCCAAAAAAGCCTTAAACTAAATTCTGTGTCTATTGTGTATTTATTTTCAGGGGTGGTTTTGGGGGTCTTCACTGATGATATATTCTCCAGGTTCTCTCTTTATGCTTATCTCCACGACTCCCTGCTAGCATAACTTAAGTGGTTAAAAGATGCATTTGTCTCATCACGTTTGCCTCTACGCAAGCCCTGATCTGCCGGTGACTTCTTTTTGCCACATTGTGTGTACAAAGGGCAGTTGCTGGGAAGTGCACTCCTTCCATCCAGACCCCCAACTTCTGTGTAGGGAGGCCTACACCTTTAGATTTATCTGCAGGTCTAATCCTAGGCCTTCTTTCCTAGGAATATGTTTCCCTAAACTCAATGAGATTTGCTTTTGAATTAACACACATAAGATTATGCTGTACATTACTATGCAGGTTACCCCCAACCCACCACCCTGCTGGCAAAAGAAGCTGCTTTAGTGCATTACATGCATTGCCTTGAGCAAAATATACATAGTTTTGTTTTTTAAAAAACCTTTTTATTGCCTATGATATTTCTTTTTCTTTGCGTATGTATGTGCATGCTTGATTTGCAGTGCAATTTTTAGTGCAGAACATCTGGAAAATGGTGACAGACCCATGTGCTTTAATTTAACTGGGTTTTGGAAAATAACGAAATTCATGCACCTTTCTCAAAACACTGGGTCTCTTAAAAACCCAGGTGTTGTTCAACACGATAGCTTGGACACGGGGGTGGGGTGGGAAAATGAGTTTCTTGGACTCTCCCTTGTTTGTCTTCACTTGAAGAGAAACGAACGTTTGATGAACTCCATCAAATAATATGTCTGTTTCTGGTTATATATATATATATATATATATATATATATATTTGCAGAGGACGGAGATAATTCTTGAAACTCAGCCAGACCGAAATGTTTATATTTTGCTCTTTATTTACCCATATAAAACAGAGGGGATTAGTGAGTTAATCTATAATTTATGGCTGCACAGTCTTGGGGCAATAATGATGCCATATGCCAAACATCACCAAATATGTCACTTAGAGTGGCTACGTTGGTAAAGAGAAAGGATGTGGTACTCAATCCAAGTTATAATAACATTGTGAAAGCTGATGCCTTGAACTGGGATTTTCACCATCACAGTTCTTTGAGGGTTAGCAAAATTTTTCCCATAATCACTTTTGTCTGAACTTTTGATAATGCTAAGTATTCTGTTAACAGGGGAGGTGTAGGGCCAATATAGTCAAGATTCTCTGCATGCTTTATAGCTATTTTATTTGTTGGCCTTCTCATTCAGAAATGAAATAGAGATAATGGCATGGACTGGGCAGAGGAGGAATGGTGGAGACCGCCTCCCCAGCCTCCCCTTCCTTCTAGAGAGGAAGAAGACAGTTCAGAATTACAACAGGGGTTTGAGAGAGGTCACAGCTCAGAGGCAGATGAGGGGGAAAGCTGGGAAATAATGGGACAGGAGGAGGAGAAAGAAGAAGCACCAGGGGAGTGACAGCTGATGGACTCAGTGTCCTCAGAAAGCATTCCAGACCCTCCCTCTCCCAGAACATGGCAGGCCTTGAAGGTAGAAGAGCAAAGAGCTCAAAGGCGAAGGGCGCTTTTCAGCACCTGTGACAGTGACTCATGAGGAAGTGGGAGAGATGGAGGGGATGGAGATTCACTTGAGGCAACATCATTATTCTGAGAGGCTGCATTCCCAAGCCTCTGTCTGTGAAAAGCAGATGGTAAGGACTTTTCCTTGTCTTGTCTGTTCCTGGCAACCTCCCGTGAAGGTTGGTTCCTCTGCCGCCTAACAGATAACTGCATCATCCAGAACATATTCTAGATGATGTACCTAAGACTAAACCAATATGCACTCAAACCTTGGGAGAAAGGCATGCAATGATCCTGTAAAATTACTTGACCTGTGCACATTAAGTAGATTTGGAACATACAAGGCTTCTTTCTGAGCAACATTTTTTACATCCTTCCTGAAACTTGTGGTAGAAGAATGGGCAAGTACCTTGACATAACACATCTTCAGAATCATCTCCTGCCTTATCCTTTCAAGAACACACTTGCCTTTTCCAGACTCCATGGTTTTCCCTTGCCCCAGAGCCCTGACTAGGGAGGGGAGAGAAGAGGAGGGATGGGAAACAGAATGTATAATAGTCAGAAGCAGTGCTTTGGAATATGAGGAATCTTATTTATAAGAAGACAGATTCATGGAGGATGAAACAGTTTGTCGATGTCTAATAGTCACGATGGCTCTATGCAACCTCCAGTTCAGGAACAGCATGTCCCTGAACACCCGTGGGTGAGAACCACAGCAACGGGGATAGGTTTTGTCCTTATGTCCTGCTTGTGGACTTTGCAGAGGCATCTGGTTGGCTGCTATAAGGGAAAGGGATGCTGGACTAGATTGGCCTTGGTCTGATCCACCAAGGCTCTTCTTGTGCTCTTTGGAGTATCATTAAAATCTTCCATATGAATATCTGGGAAGAAGACAACAATGATTCAGAATGCTTTAAATGGCTGCAAGCTTTGATATTGTACTGTCAACTCTACAAATGGCAAAAGGCAAGAGGTCCGATACTTTTGGAATATTTGCAATGTAAAAGAGGCTCTGGGATTATTCCTTCCCATATTCTAATTAAATTTAAATGGAGGAAGTCACATACCTCTGCTTTCTGAAGTTGAGTAGACTTCATTAGCACATATATTTATTTTTAGCTATAGATATCATATGGGAGAAATTCCAGATTGGCAGTTTAAACCACTATAGTAGGCTGTCATAGGGCTTGGGTTATGTTCTAGGGACTGCAGGTGTCTCTCCTGATTGACAGAAACTGGGGCTTCAGAGTACATGATGCTTCTTGACCACAGCATAGGTGAAAGCATTTGAACTGGTTAAGCCATAAGTGATATTTAATACATAGCAAAGTTTTGATGGTTTTGGATTACATAGGTTATATTATAAATTTAGGACTCTCTTTTCTTGAAGTGAGTAACTCAATTAGTTTTTCTTTTACTTCTCTATAAATGTCTGTTTAAAAAAGCAGAAGCTACCCTGAGGCAGGGAAGAATTAATATTATTCTAGCTGTGGATGGTGAGACATGAAAAGTTTAAATACTATTAATGTTATTTTCAGCTATGAAATGCTGCACGAATAATCCTTGCAAATTTAAATGGGAAAAAGACATTCAAAGATATAGTGGGCATGATTTTCTAATTTATATACTAGACATTATGTATAGTGACAACATTTTCAGAGTACCATTTCATAAGAACAATGAACTGTTCATTTCTTTTGATCATCACAGAAAGGAATCTACCACTTCTTATTACATAATTATTCTTAAAGATGCTTAACTGTGGGTGGGGCAGGGATAGGTCTGCTGATTTCCCCAGGACCTGTGGGAGGATTTATGCTTGGAGTATTAAAGGTAGAAGCTGTGGAACTTATTTGAACTGGGTCCGTCTTTGAGCTAGTCCTGGACTAGCAATGGGATGGTGCAGCTCTTTCACAGCCAACAGCTAGTATCCTGAGGCTCCAAGTTCAATCAAGTACGAGATGATGTGTGCAGAACTAGGTATACACACAATGGAATATTGGGTGTGGGCTAGCACTGTAAAATGCTGGTTGCATTGCCATTTTTGTTGCCAACCTTCAAATCTGCTTTCCAACTTACTTAAAGACTCTTGTAAATCCAGATGGTTCCAACTCTTACATAGCAAAATCAGATCTATTTGTATTGACTTAGAACTCTTGTGAGCAATATATTTATCGCAATATTCAAACCAGATTAAGGGACATTAAAAAACAAAACATCGAGTCAGCTTTAAATAAAATTTGCTCCTCCAGGTTCTATGGTTTAAATGCAATAGGTAACAGGGTCACATGTCTCAAAATTAATAATTCCAGTCCTTTATGTTAGCCTGATTGAACGTTTCCCCCTCATCTTTTGTCAAGGGCAGATATTTAAACATCCCCAGAAATGATACATATTGTGTTGAATGTGCCGGGCACTGTAGAACATAGCCTTTTCTACTGTCCAGTGTACAACCAGCTATGCAAATCCCCTTTTTTGGGTAGTCTAACATCACAGCACAATGAAAATATCAGATTCTATCTGTTGGACATTAACCTGAAACTGCAAGGGTGTCTGAGTTTTTGTTAATAGTATCTCTTAGAGTGGTGAATGGCACTATTTAGCTGGAAATCCCAATGGAAATCCTTATTATTATATATTTTACATGGCTGTTTATTTGTATATATTTTAAAATTTTATATATGGATGTTTTAAGATGGCCCATACTTGTAATGCCTAATAAAGGTTTGGCAAAATAGAAGCAACAGCTAGTATGTTTTGTTGATCCAGGTCCTTTGGGCATAAGACAAGAGCTAATACTCTCCCTCTTAAATATTGAGCAATATCCACCAATGCATATGTGGTCCTAGCTGGAGATGATACTGCATTTCAGCTGATGCTGGGGAGCTTCCATTGACTTGTTCTTTTAAGGCTGTGCATGAATTGCACAACATGTTTGACTGAGCTTGCAGTATTTCTCCAAGGATGTCCCTTTACAGCTTGCCTCAAAAGCTCCAAGGCTGGGAAGCTTATCCCCTTGAAAATGCCTGTAATGTGTGGCTTTTTGCCATATGCTGCCTACATTTTGACATAAAGCTGTACCTTGAAAGGGAAACTCTCTATGTGAAAAGTGAAACTGACAAATATTTAGCTCAGTCCTAATGAATATGTTGTATTTGAAATTTTCAATATGTATTTGAATTTTTTTGCTTCAGTTCCATCATTTCTTCTTTGCTCCAGTACCTCAGCATCTAAAAATAGACTCTGCCTTAGTCTTTCAGTGTCAGTGACTTGCTAAGTTTTTGGCTTCTTGTTCTGTCAAGGGGGTGTGTCTATAGCTGCAGGATTTATACTCCCAGTGGACCAATTAAGAAGTCATATATGCTTTGCATTGTACTGCACAAAGGTATGTGCTCTTCCTTCTGTTAAGAAGGCCTATATTGTTTTCCTTCTACTTTGTGGGAAATAGTAATTTATTTTAGCTTAATTTTTCCCTGGTCATAACATTCCCTCATTTCCCCTCTCTCATTTCCCCACCTTTTAGAATAAAGCTTATTTCTTTGAATGAATTGCATTAAAATGGACTAATTTTTAATTTTAATGTATCTGTATACATTGACATCAACATATGAATTCATTTCTCTTTTTAACCATGCAATATTTACTGATGTTTTATTGATGTTTCAATGAGCTTTTAATTACTGTTGATTAACTTGTTAATTAATTATTTGTGGATGCTCTTATGATTTATATGTTGTATACTGTCTTGATATACTTTCATGAATGTGTGGGTTCTAAATACTTACGTAATTAAATAAATAAACAGCTGTACTGATTATTTTCTCCCAAATTTGGAAGACGGTATAGATACAGCAGCAGGCTCTGAGAAGAGAAAGGTTTTTTGAGATGCCATAGACAGATGAAATGACTTGCTTCTTGTCTTGCTACACGGGGGCCTATGAAGCTGAGTTGTATTTGTAACTCTCTTTGACCATTAGAGACTATGAAAATCTGATTACCCAGTTCTTGCACGTACAGTAAGCCCACAATTTATGCAGGATTTACATTTTGGGGATTGCGTATAAAGCCAAAATCACGTATAGTCAAAACCCATTGGAATCAATGACAGGTGGGATTGCCAAAGTCATTTTCTCTGGAACTTTGCCCCCTTTCAATTTTCAATTATTATTTTTTTGCCACAGTTGAATGCACACAAGTTAAACGTGTGTAAGTTGAGGGCTTACTGTATATGCGCATTAACAATTTTTATTTTGGTAAAAGGCATGTCTGTGACGGATCATTCACCAGCTCAGTCTTCAGAACAGAAACATGCATGCACGAGCCACCTTAAGTTATCACTTTATCTATCAAAATGGTTTAATACGATTCTTGTTAAGAAAGATGATTTCAGATTTCTAACCAACACTCTGGATTTGGTGTTTGTGAACAGGAAAATATTTGCTCAGTGAGCAGGTCAAAGTTGCCAATCTGGTTATGTATAAATCTCAACTAGTAGTATTATAGTAAATGCCTCTCTAATCTTGGAGAAAGTGGAAACTCAGCAGGACACACAAGTTTTTTGACCCTCGAATATTATGTTACAATAATTTTCTTTTAACCTGAAGCAATATGTAAAGTACTGCATGTCTAGGAAACTAATCTAGCTGTTAGCAAGTATCCAAAGCTAAAATATGCCTGTGGGTCTTCTCTCCATCACCTGTATCTTACTCCCATCCATGAGTTTTGTTCAGGAATTGATCAAAAGCAATGCCATGCTTGCATTCTTATAAGATCTTTCTAGGTCCCATTATACTTTGACAAGCGCCTGGTGCAGGCACTGAGACAGAACAGTGTACATTTTGGCTTCCTCTATTGAAATTGTTTCAGCATCAGATTACAGCATTGCAAACGAACAGCATTTTTTGCTGTGGTCTTGTGGTCTAATATTAATACATTTTCAAAATGGAAACCCGATGGATTAGATCATTTTCCCTTGGTTTGCATCCCAAGGGACATCCAACCTATGTTACTTGTTTTAATTAAATTACCACATTTTCCATATGATTAAATGCCAGAATAATGAAGACTTATGGGGCTGAATTTTAATTCATAGTACATGAATATGAGCAAATTTGGGAAAGGGGAATAACATATGATTTTACTTCATGTGAATGTCTTTAGTAGCAAATTTTATCTTCCCTTTTAAGAGCGACTGAACGTTGCAGAATGGTTGAGCAAGAAAGTGGATATGAAATGGGTAAAAATAAATATGTTAGAAGGAAATGTATAAATCAATGGCAGAAATATGGAATATTGTAGTATTTAGATAGTTTTACTCAGATGTGTATAACTTTTGAGGGAATGTGCAGTCTGGATGTTTGAGGGGAAAGTCACATTCTGTTCTTACACAGCCAGACATTTCTTGGAACAGTTACATCTTTTGATTTCTTTGAGGCAACATGGGATCTACACGTGTACACTATATATAAGATGAGGTAATAAATTTAAAACAACCAAACATTCTGAGATGTTAAAGAGAGAATTATTGCTCCAGGCACATTTTTAGATAAATTGATTCCACTGCTCAAAAGGACTGATAAGATATCTCACTATATGTCTATCTGCAGTCTGGATCTTTATAACAATAATGCCCAACCATTAATTAAGAAAATTGACTCAAAGTTAAAAGTATCATTTAGCTGAAACTTATCCCTTTTGAGTAGAATAAACATCATTAAAAATGTCTATCCTACCCAAGCTGAATTTTCTATTTTTTAATTGCCAAATTTACTTTCTGAGGAATTCTTGAAAGAGTATTAACAAAAGCTTAACAATTTTAAATAGGTTGCTAAAAAGGAACCTAGAGTACACTTAGAAATGCCCTAATGGAATATGTAGAGTTCCAGATTTACTTCTTTATTAGCACAGTTGCTAAACTTGATTATCCAAACTTGATTATTCAAATTGGCTAAATGATGTAGTTGATACAGCAATTAAAAATAGTGAGCATGACTTTTGTAAAATTTTGTTCTAAATTTTATTATAAAACATTACTATCCATGTACCCAGCAACCTGCTTGTAAATTCAAGAAACACATTGCAGTCGTGGAAGGATGATCAGTCCCTGTTTATTTCTGGTTTGGAGGTTTTGCAATTTCTGCAAAAAAAGAAATCACGGGTTTATACATGCAGTCACTGGACATGTAATTGGAAAAGTAGGATCTAAATAAAAAATAAATGAACAAACTGAGTGCTTTGCACACAACTGAGGTCCAGGTTTAAGACAGGAAACAGGATAACTTAGCCCACCAGAGTGCCTTGCTTTAAAATATAGATATCCCAATGGTTTATGCTGCCTGAATTTATGTTTGCTTGTTGTTGTTTTCAATCAGTACACCAATAAATATATTGTTGGAAAAAGGCCAGCTACATTAGATAAAGGTAAAGGACCCCTGGGCAGTTTAGTCCAGTCAAAGATGACTATGGGGTGCGGCGCTCATCTCACTTTCAGGCAGAGGGAGTCAGTGTTTGTCCACAGACAGCTTTCCAGGTTATGTGGCCAGCATGACTAAACTGTTTCTGGTGCAATGGAATACGATGACAGAAACCAGAGCGCACAGAAACACCGTTTACCTTCCCGACGCAGTGGTACCTATTTATCCACTTGCACTGGTGTGCTTTCGAACTGCTAGGTTGGCAGGAGCTGGGACAAAACAACAGGAGCTCAGAGCTAAATTAGTATTCCTTGAGTCACTAAATGCTTCAGAGAAACTCGTTTATTGCAAATCAACATTCTGCTTTTGAAAGTATATTAATCAACAGTAATTTGTCATCATTTTATTTTGTTTGATGTAAAAGCATGTTTGGGAGCATAGTCGGGCTGGGAGATGGTAGGTTTTATTTTGAGGGAAATGCCTTCTCCTAGCAAAAGGCAAGGTTTTACTGCTAATTTTCCCAAGGGAAGGCTGTCCTGCCCTTCCATGTCCTCAGAATAGGTCAGGGCTCATTTTTTATTATTTTTCTTGGAGCTTGTCTAAGCTCCATATCTCCCTTTTTATTACTTACTTACTTGCTTAAGTAACAACAATTGAATTTATTGTTCCCCCCCTCTTTTTCTATCTTACTACATTTTGCTCCTTTTGGAACTCTGGGACAAGGAATGGCAGATTCAGGAGGAGGGAGGGACAAAGAGAGAGAGAGAGATCATAGCGATACCTCTCTTCCCCTTTTCCCATTTGTGAATGGTTTAGATGGTGCTTTAAGACAAGACACTCAACCCCCTGCCCTTTCAATAATCAGAAAGAATAGAGGACGGGCCACAACCTCAGTTGCTGGAATGAAACTGCCACAGAAGCTTTCTCTCTCGGTCAGTTTTCATCTACGTTGACTGTGCTACCTGCATCCCTTCCAAGGCAAATAGTCTTGGCTGGTGCTCATTGGGATTGGTAGAGCAGAAGGCACAGAGACCTGGGTTCTTTTAGGAGAAACAGCAAGATAATTCATTCATTCATTCATAAATAGTAGATGGAACAGAGCCAATGTGAGGCAGAATCAGCCTCTGACATTTTGTAAGCAAGAAGGCAGGCATGGGCAGTCTAAGGTTCCCTGTTTGCCCCACCAGTGATGGGAGAGAAATGGGGGAAAAGCATCATTCATAAGGGCAGTTAGAATGGTCTTCAGCACTACAATCACAGAGTGGAATAGCACCAATGTGACAAGTGTAGAAAAGCACCCACAAACTCCCCCAGACAGCAGAAAGTAGTCACTCCTATATCTAGAGCCAGTATGGTGTAGTGGTTAAGAGCGGTAGTCTAGTAATCTGGGGAACCGGGTTCGTGTCTCCGCTCCTCCACATGCAGCTGCTGGGTGACCTTGGGCCAGTCACACTTCTCTCAGCCCCACTCACCCCACAGAGTGTTTGTTGTGGGGGAGGAAGGGAAAGGAGAATGTTAGCCGCTTTGAGACTCCTTAAAGGGAGTGAAAGGCGGGATATCAAATCCAAACTCTTCTTCTCTAGCTGAGGGCTGCTGGAAATAATTGCTGGAGCTGGGGCTTGAGCAGGAAGGTTGGATATGGAATAGAGGGGCCACATGTAGAATTTTTATAGAGGACAGTTCTCTATTTGAAGGACTGTCCAGTACAAGACTTGTTTAAAGATAACCAGAACAAATAAGAGCAGAGGCTTTAAAGTTGTCCATCAGCACTTCACATCTGGACAGCAGACTAAGCAAGCGCATAGGTCAACTGGGCACAAACCTCCTTCCTATGGTGAAATGTCTTGTATTTCTATTTAAATTGAAGTATTTCCCCCTCTAAATTGGCATATATAGAAACGCATTAGCTTATGCAAATCTGTGCCCCTTTTTTGGTGTCCCCCATTTTTGGGGATGAAGTGTAAGTGGCCAACAAGCGAAGGTGGCGCCTGGGGCTGCAGAAAAAGGAAATGCTTTGTTGACTTAGCAAGGGCAGAAGGCTACACTCCTAGCATTTACACTAGGCCTGCCTAAAATCCAGAGTTGTTATGCTGTCTGCTGAGTGCAGGTATTACCTTTCACAAGAAGACTCTGATATCTGAACATACTCCAAGACAGCCCATCAGCCTAGGTCCCAACCTCTGGCCCTCAGCTTTGTAGTCCATGACAAATGTTGGACAATAAATAAAATACTGGAACAGTAAATAAATGCCAAGCAAGTGGTAAGAATCCTGCAGAAAACGTACAGGATGCCTGCATTCCCCTTCCTTGTTCAATTAGCTGATTGAGAGAGGCGGGGGAGAGCCAAAAGCAAATTTCTACTTTGCTTTGTGCAGAGCTAGCCAATTATTTTTCTGCTTGGACTACTGTTGAAGTTAAACCAGAACAAATGTAGTCATTGCTTTCTCTCTGTGTATTCTTTTTTTGGTCAATAACCAAATAAAAAAGTTGGCAAGCATTTAGCAGCTGATAGCATGAACAAGCACATACATAAGCCAGTCATTTCCAGCTCTGTTTTTTGTTTTTGCTGAAACTAGGTCCCCTTGAAATGTTAGTCATGCTTTGATTTCTGAGCTCAGCAGCAATGGCAGAATATTCACTGCAACCCCCTGTTATAACTCCCTTGAAAGGATGCTTGATATTAAAGCCATTAAAAGACATATACCAATGTGAACAACACAAGGGTTCCACCAGTTTCTAATATGTTAGAAAGAATCTGCTACAATTCCCTTAGGCAAGTCGTTGATGCACTAAAAGGGGCCATTAGGAGATTATTAAATTTACCTTTCTGAGAAGCCACAAATTAGGATATCATCCTTATTAAGAAAAGCATAGTTGAAAGCTTTTGATATATATACTGCTCAAGTCAAAAGGTTTGCTCCAGACTAACGAGTTTCAGATTTAAGCATCATGTGCATTTTGAGTGCATTTTTAAAACTCAGGGTGAATAAAGTATATCTGGATACAATATTGCTTGTGCTGAATACGATAAAACTATGATAGTTTTAAAGTAATAATACTTCTTATCCAAGGAATAGTTGCTCCTACTATTTTTATTTTGATTGTTGTCAGAGCCATTCTGCAAGTTCCTGTTACGCTGATAAAGGGTTTTCTCTAGATCTTATTGTGCTGCTGCTAATTATTATTATTTTTTTTGGCAAGGTGGACTGCCAACTAGAAACCTTAGTGAGACCACTTTCTTTTTTTGTACAATTACTTAAGGTTTCTGTGAGCTATTTTTAGTTATTATACAACCCACCTTGGTTGAGAACCATTAAAAGTTTCCATACTAGGTTTCGAAGCCACCGGAGACCTAAACTAAAATAATATTATCTGTTGAGAGCAATATTAGAAGGCTTGTTCGGCAGTCTGGGTGTTAGCACTCAATGGTCTACTTTCAAGTGGTTTGTCCAGTCCTTGCAAAGCAGAAAACCTAATAAAATGTTGAGCCTGGTTGAAAACCATATTTTATTTTAGAGTGCTTCTATGTTGCATGGTCTTTGTGACACTAGGACATAATTTCTCCCAAACAATGAATAAATCTTGACAAAGACCAGATGCAGACGGTCCATAGTTGAACCTAAGAATCTGTGAAAGTTAGGTTAACCTCCTTAACCATAGAACATATGGATGTTACATTAAGCTCGCTTGATTTTTGCGCAGGCTAAGCAATTTATAGGAAATTTAAGAGCAGAAATAAAGGGTTGACCTTCATTGCAGAACCTTTCCCCTATTCTCACCTTGGTGCATAGGAGAACAACAATATGCGCTGACTCGAAGGGCTACGGTTTTATATTCAGAATATTTTTGTTTCGCCTCAGATTTCCTCCTTTGTTTTATGCTCAGCAGTTGTGGAAGAACACTCTGTATGACCTCTGTGTGCCTTCATGTGTCTTAATAGTTACCACCACACACAGGGTATTTGCCAGAGGCAGTGGTCTACCCTGGGATGATATTAGCCCTCTTCAGGTGTTTGCCTTATTGGATGAAGGTTAACAACATGCAGAGGGACAGGGATGCACACACAGAAGTGTGCGGAATGTACAGATCGTTCCCCCAGCAGCTCATGGTATTCAAGAGATGCAGTGTAAAAATATCTTCCGACACTGGAGCAGGCTTGTTAAAAATATAAAATCACACTGCACTGTTTCATGCAACCCTTTTTTTAAAAAAACATAAACTGCTTGCAGTGTCTGGAGACATGTATCCTCATCAGCGATAAGAGCATACCCCCAATATTTTTTTAACCAAATCTTTCCTCATGTCATCCTCAGATCATGTAATTTGCCATCAAGTGGTCATGTAGCATCATTTACCAGGGGATACAGAAAAGAGAAAAATGCCTGCTCAGTTTTCTTCTTGAGGACATTCTCATGGCTTTAGAATAATACTATTGTCAGTGACATTATCTTCATGTACTTCTTGCACTAGGGGCTGTGTGTGGGGGTGTGGGGGTGTGTGATCCTCAATCTACTCCTATGTAGGCCAAGGTTGCAATCACATTCTGGCCTTCCATAATGGAAATTTGTGAGCAAAAAAGTTTGTCTTGAAAGGCAAGTATCACATGTAGTTTTGCCCTAAAGTGGCTTCCTTTTGAAACCAATCAGATTGAAAAGTAGTTTAAATTTAACTGGATAGTGCCATAAGTTATCATAAAGGAGATACCTTTTAGAAATGGTTTTTATTATAGGAATGCAGTTAAGCACTTTAAAATATGAGCTTTCAAATATTATTTACTCATGATAGCATCTGCTGACAACCAGCAATTCTGATGGCCAGCAACTCTCTTGAGGGTCCTTTTTTTGGAGGCAAAAAACATGCTAAATGCTTCCATTACCCCTAGCCCTAAAGCAACATCCTGTAACCAGATGAACCATTAGAAACTGGCTTCCCAGAAGCACTCCACCTAGGCCTAAGCAAAAGGCATGGTTTTAATCTCAGCTGTTTTCCTAGCAAGCATCTGTTTTGAGCTGCTCATAAGTCAGCAAAATGTCATGCTGCAAAAAGCGTCAAGTATCTTAAAACAATTAGGAAAGAAGGAGTAAAAAATAAATCAAGAAAGTAACGGAGAGAAGGCTGTCTGCTAGAATGTTAGGAATGTGTTAGTGAGAACAGTGGAGAAGAATTGATTGTGGCTGATGCCTACCAGCACCCAAACTGACCCAAATGAGAAGAAACTAGCATGTGGTCTACTGTTACATGGGTTGTGTTTACAGCAGCACATACTGTTATCTGTTTCACAGGTGACAGATTTTTGTCTTTGCTAAGCAGCTAGCATGAATCATTTTTTGGAGTAGGTTAGAAGGTAAGGGAGGAGGTTCTCTTATAACCTGCAGGGACCAGAAAGAATCAATGAGCTATTAAGTAAAGCAGCATTCCCCAAACCTGGTGCTCTCCAGATGTTTTGGACTACAGTTCCCATCAGACCCAATCTGCATGGCCAATGGTCAGGTATGAGATGAGTTAACAGTCCAGAACATCTGGAGGGCACCAGATTGGGGAAGGCTGATATAATGCATATTTGAAAGCTCATTGTAACTGTTATAACAGGTTTTGCGATAACTAGAAAGGGGCGACTTAAGTTGAATAAAATGGATAAAGGGTAAGGCTGGACTCCTCTTCACAGTTTCCTTCAAAGATACTATCCTGCAAAAATGTGTGCATAGGGTTGTCATGGATATACTGCACATATGCAGGAGTATCCAACTCCTACCCTCCCAAGTTTGTGTCCCTCTCTGCTGTCCTAACATTTTTAGTAAGTATTTACAAGTAGGGAGTGGAGAGAATCCCACCCAGGTTAGGAAGGCTTCAGAATGAGGCACAGGCCACAGTGAGATATTACCATTCTTGCTGAGACACAAATGTTGAGGACAAAATGCCTTGTGGTATCTTAAAGACAAACAAATATCTTAAGATGAATGGCTGCTTGAGGGAATTAGTGGAACATCTTTTTGGAACATCTGGCTTTATTCTTACCAAGGGAAAAGACAGCTACTGATCTAGCAGAACTGATGCAGAAAACTAGTGCCCTGATCAAATTAACATGGATAAATTAAGCTAAAGGATTGCATGTAACAAAGCTTGTGTGTCTTAGATCCCTTGATCTAGATCAGGTATGAGGAACCTCATGTGGCCCTCCAGGTCTCTCTACCTGGCCCACAGGACTCTGCCCAGTCCAGACCACACTCTTCCAGGCCATATCCTTCACTGGTCCTGCTATGTGTCCTCTTCTGGTGTTTTTGCCTGACTGGAATGTGTTCTTGAACTGTGATAATACTTCTTTCTTGTCTGAATGGAGAATGGAGAGTGGTGTGTGTCAGACCACTCCCACTTGGGTCACACACACTGGTTGCATGTTGCCTCCAGAAGGATGGTCATAAGGGAATGTGGCCCTCAAGCTGAAAAATGTTCTCCACCTTGATCTAGGTAGAGAAGCATTTCCACAAGTTTTCTGGTAAGGATGGAGATGAGATGCAAGAAAGTTGAGCTTGTTGACAGAAAGCAAAGGCTACATCAAATTATCAAGCCCTGAGACAAAAGTTTAAAGGCTATCCTAAAAGAGGACATAAACTGATTGAGGAAGGTGGGGAGAAGTGCAATAATCAAGTTATCTAGGTGCTACCTTACTTATGTTTTCCTGAATCTATAGCATTGAACTGAAAATCTTAACCTTTAGGCTCTTAGCAGCTGGAAAGCATTTGTGAATAGGGAGATGGATAACGTATGCATTTATGAATGTGATAGGGAAACCAGAACAATTGAACACATCAGGTCCCAGTTTAAGCTGCAACACAGAGCTATACACATCTAATAGTGATGGTTTAATTATGGGTGAAAATTTGAATTATTGCTCTATTGTGGCATTCTCTTAGGAGTCCTTACTCATCATGTTGGATGTTGAATAGCTGATTCTGTGCCAGCTGGATGACGCCCCCCATAACAAGTCTGTATGTAGGATGTCAATGCTCCACCTTCTTTGGTTAAAACCCACCCTCATACCCTGCAATGAATTTCTAATCATAAATCAATTTTGTTAATTTCAGTATTATTGAACCATAAGATGGCAACTATCTTTGCAAGACTCTGCAGGACAGGTCTCTCTGTTCAGCCTTTATTCCTACATATGTTTAGATCTTTAACTTGGGCTGTACCCAATGGCAACAATGTAGAAAACAGTATTATACATTCTGAAAATGTGGAATATATTAAAAAGTATGCATGGAGCTAAAATCACTCATGCTTACTACTCCTGACCACTGAAGGATTGCCCAAATAAAAAGTTCTTATATGCTTCTGGTTGTAGTTTGGCAAACCTCTGCAAGAAGGGAGATGAAAACTATCTCCAAAATGCATAATTTTGCATGTTCTCACTGTTCATATTTGATGCCTAGAGGGTCATCATGAAGATGCTGATAGAAGCATTATAGGGAATACTGCTTTGAAGGTATATATGCCCCAGTGCATCTATGTAGTGGGACAGAGGTGAAATAGACTGTGTCGCCCATTATCAGGTCATCCATCATGAAAATGGAGAAGACAAAACTCATATCTCACATTACATTCTTACATAAACATGCCTAGAAGGGATACTTTTGAATTGCCTCCAAACCCACTTCTGCAGGATATAAAAAATTGTCTGGATGAGACTGTGAAATATGTGTGCACAGAGTCATATGTTTTTGTTGATTGCTTCTTCATTTTCCCATTGCAAGTAAACAGAACCATTTCACAAAACTCAAAAGTTATCCAATCTTATGTTTCTAATTAGAGAGATGAGCCAAAATCTTAAACTCACAAGGATAGAAAATGAAGGACCTACAAAACCAATCATTGTCAGGAGACACTGAAAAGTGCATGGTATGTATCTCTGAATAATAACATATTGGTTTGGGTATCCATAGTATCTATTTTGTAAGTTCTATAAGGGTATAAGTGTAAAAGTATTGACTTTCATGACTAATGAATGAAGATAAACCAGCCAGCCTCATGCCAAAATGGGTCTTCTCTCTCTCTCTCTCTCTCTCTCTCTCTCTCTCTCTCTCTCTCTCTCTCACACACACACACACACACACACAGAGCAATTGACTTATGATGCAGGATGTTGTTGCTGATTGACTTGATTTCATTTATAAACCCAACTGCTTGATGACTTATTTAGCTGCAAATTTAGTTTTCTAGTTGCACTTTATTTAGTGACTTAGTACCTGTACATTGCATTCACATGAGAATGCACTTTTAGAAAAGGACAACTTGCACCATGATGCACTGAGACTGAGACGGGGATGGGGAATGAGGAGAAAATAAGGAAAATCTTTTCTAGAGGGAGGTAAATCTAAAAGAAAGGTGGGCCCAAGCTTATAATATCAGTAAGCCAGCTCCACCTGATAGTAAATTAAAAAAATACAAGATTCAGTACAGCTAAACAAGAAACCAGCATAAAACATGAATATAAAACACAATGCAACCATAAGCAGTGTTAAAACATAAAAATTGAACAATAATTAAAACTGCAGGGGGGATTAGACAGAGACTTGGAAAATAAGAAAAGTTTTCATCAAGTGTTGAAAACATAACAATGTTGGGCTGTGTGTGCTTCACTTTAATGGGTACAAAATTCCAGGGAACTGATGCTACAACCCTGAAAGTATGCTGCTTTCACTACAAGGATGTGTGGGCAGAATCAGGAAGACCAAAAACAAAAGAAAACAAATCCTCAACAAAACTGTGAGGTGCATAAAATGTTACACAACGGCAGGGAAATTCGATATAAAGTATAACTCTTTTAATTCCTCCCAAATAACCCAAATCACCTCATGGTAAGTCCTGGATTTATTTTCCCATATTTAGTCTACTCATGCCTGATGTTAAAGTAGAGAAAATAAGTAAAGCTATGGAGAAAATACCATGGAATTGAATTTATTAAAGAATAAATAATCTAGAAAACATTGATACCTCAGAGATTTCCACAATGTATAACTTTCCTCTCTTTCCAGTTTTCATATAACATGTTCTAAATCAACTCAACGTCAAAAACTTTTAGTGATAATCTCCCCTCCACCCGATGCATGTACCATATGCTAGAGATTCTTTTACTTCAAGAGTAAACATTTTAATTGAGGTTACTTCTGTGTATTGACACAGCAAAGTCTTGAAACCAGATGACAGACATTGATTCTGTTGTTTCTTTTCAGAACAAACAACGTTGCTAATGATTTATATTGAGTGAGCTATGTCCACAACTGTCTATACTTGTTGCTACAGATCAGAATCATTCATTGCATATGTTGTCATGTAATGTGGCCAATATTATATGTGACATGAGAGAACATTGGCTGCTGCTTGGAGCAAAAGCTTATCATGGGTCATGGTTCAATGTTTTGCATGCAAAAGGACCCAGGCTCAAATGTCTGCATCTTCAAGTAGGGCTGGGAAAGGCCTGGAACCCTGGAGAACCATTGCTAGTCAGTGTAGAGCAGTGTTTCACAACTTTGGGTCTCCAGCTGTCTTTGGACTACAACTCCCATCATCCCCATCTAGCAAGACATGGATCTAGCAAGACAGGTCAGGGATGATGGGAATTGTAGTCCAAAAACAACTGGAGACCTAAGGTTGGGAAACTTGTATAGAGTATATTCAGCTGGATGGCCAGTGGTCTATGTGGCAGCCTCCTATGTTCTTATGGGTTAGGAATTTAGGAATTTCTTGTCAAGAAAACATAACCTTGAGGCAATTAAACCTCGAGGTAATTAGAAGCTAGAGCTACTAAAGCTACTAAGAGGCCTTGACACAGTTTCCTCATAGGGCCATACACTTTTAGAAAGATGTGTAGCACAATGTCTGGTGTCCAGAGATAGTTTTTAATGAACTTTTGGCCAACTTGGGAGGGGGGAGCACTGCAACTCTGTGGAACACGTCCAGATAGAAAAGGGCATGGGTACCTCTCTGTTAATATATGACATGATTCTCGGGAGCCAGTACTGTGAAAGAGGCTACCTTTAGGGCAGGTATGGGGAACCTGTGGCCTTGCAGAAGTTGTTGCATTCCATCAGCCCCCGTCTGCCTAGACGGGAGTCAGGGATGATGGGAGCTTTGGCCCAAGAATATTTGAAGGCCTACATGTCTCCCAGTCCAGCTGTAGGGCCTAATTACATGTGATGTTAACTGTATTGTTTGCATTTTTTAAAAAAGTAAAAGCAATCACCCTTCCAAATCTAGATCAGGAGAACAACATGTGGGGAAGTGAGGTTAGCCTTTTCATACCATGAATCACCCCTGCCCTGCAAACAGCAATAGGTAAAAAGAAAATATCTAATTGGTACTAATGGAAGCTTTCATCCTATCACTCATTGCATCATGGGGATACCCCACCCCCAGTTGGATCATAAGAAGAAAAGTCTGTGGTTTCAGGATACCCACACTTGGTTTCTTTTTTTTTTAAAAAAGAAAGAAACCCTGGTGTTCCTGCAAATGACACATTTGACATTAATGGATGTGCCATGATGATTGCAAGTTCCAGCTCCATCCATTTGCATGGCCTTTCTAACCTCTGCATTGCTCATGGAGACACTTGTGGAAGCCCTTATGAGAGTCTGCCCTCTATATGTGTCCCTGTTTACTTATGGGACTATTTGGAATTTCCACTGGAAATGATCTACTTGACCTCAAATAGAACAGGCCATATAGCAAGTTGCAACTCCATAGACGAGCTTCCAGGTTAAGACTGTATTTTTTTACCTGAACTTATTATAGTCTTTAACACCACTTGATCTCAACCAGACCTTGTCTCGCCACAGACATTGCCATTTATCTCATCAAGATAGCATTTATCCTGCACAAATATGAACACAATATAGCTCACTCTATACTTTTTAAAGAAATGATGGACATATGAATACCCTTATCAAATCACAGTAATTTTTAAGTCCCTCCCCCTTTCAAGATATGAGTCTAAGCATGACTTGGTGTAGGTTACACCATTAATTTACCTTTGAGAGCTTTAAGAAACAACACCAGAAATGTTTGTTTCAACTTTTAAATAGTTTAATGAAGGATTATTGGATTGTCCAATAAGCATGAAGTAGAATATGAGAATATATATTTTCCCTTATGTATGATAGTCACTCTCAAAATTGTACTCTGAACAATGGCTTACTTTCTCCTGCCAATACTCTAATACAAATATTGGAACTTGGCAGCCAGCAGGTCTCAGATTTCCACCACATGTATTTCAAAAAAGCAAACGATCCTTATATGGCGCTTCAGTCACATATCTTTAAAAGCAGTGTTTGTGCGTCATATTTAAAAATAATTGAAACCAGGAGGTGCAAAAACTGAACTTTTCTTCCAGGATGTTTCAGCTTCACTTGATTCCAAAAACACTGAAGGCAACAGAATGGAAACCTCATGTATTAAACGGTGCTGGCAAGGTGCATAGACTCACTCATTGCAGTATACACAAATACAATAGCAGATCAACAGAATCATATGCCTGTCTGCCCAAACATACTCATTTTCTTTTCATTTTTTAAAAAACTTTCATACGAAAAACATATTGACTCTTTCAAAAGTATTTTATAAACAAAATTTCAGTACAGAGCGAGAGTGTAGCCCCCTAAAAATGAAAAGTGTGGGAAAATATGATCCTTTAAACATGCATAACAGCTCTGCAAAAGAGAACTGTGACTATAGGGAGAGGTCTTTGACATGATTTATAACGATCCGTCCAAGACCATTTCCTGAGATCATTTCAGCCTTGTGGAAAACAACAGGAGGTTACCCCAAATGATTCTATGCTAGAATCTATAGTATATGTGCTGAGGTTGCCCTCTGTCTGGACAAGGTGCCCTAGGGAACATTTCATTAGATTAGAAAAGCTTCAGGGGACCATCCTAAAGCTGCGATCCAAACATCAGGAAAGATAAGAAGCGTGATGAATCCTTGTACCAGGTAGAATGCCAGAGAAACTGAGCTTTTTCCAGGTAAGTGGAAGAGGCAGGGTAAGAAATAGTCCAGCAGCCCAGAAGCAGCATCCTTGAAATAAATGGTGCCTGGTGGCTTGAGCATTAACCATGGAGCTGGATGACCCATGAGATTTGCTTGAGCATATGTTACAGTGGTACCTCGGGTTAAGAACTTAATTCGTTCTGGAGGTCCGTTCTTAACCTGAAACTGTTCTTAACCTGAGGTACCATGTTAGCTAATGGGGCCTCCTGCTGCCGCTGCACGATTTCTGTTCTCATCCTGAAGTAAAGTTCTTAACCTGGGGTACTATTTCTGTTTTAGCAGAGTCTGTAACCTAAAGCGTCTGTAACCCGAGGTACCACTGTACTGTGGAATTGTGGAGTCCATGTTTAGTGAAGCTATATCAATCTGTGAAAACTAGGTCTCAACTATAACTGGTTAGCAATCATGTAGTGAGCCTTAAGAACGTCTTCTGGGGTATGTATGTTAAGGCAAAGGGGTGTGAAATGGGGCTTAGTACTGTAAAGATGGGAAGCATATATTGCCAAAGCAGTTTCCAGAATCCCCTGAGGTAGACTTTGAAAGCGAAAACAGCCATGATGTCTTCCAAGCTAAATCCAAGTAAACAACTTCCTTTTGCCAAGTGTAATAATCTATCTTTCATCATCAAAGCAAAATTTCGCTCAAAAAAAGCATTGAGGCCTGTAATAAAAATACAAAACACATACAACAAATATATTGTGGTAAACCTCTTTGGATGGATATTGATAAAAGCAACTTAATACTAGCTGTTAACCTCAGTCCCAGATTCCTTTTAGAACTTGATCTGTTCCTGCCCTCTGTTCCAGCCTTGGCCCATTCCAACACACAGATGGTAATACTATGATTTGAAGCCTGAAAATAACCTTAGCCCAGGCCATTTCAAAAAGAGCACCAAAAGATGTTTCTAGCTGCTAAACTACTATTTAAAAAGGTTGAATAGGGTGGAATTGGAGTTCCAAACAACTTGTCCTGCTTTCAAGAGGTAAAGGTGGCATTTTTGAATGTGGGATAACACCCAGATAAAATATTTGATGCGGAAGGGATACTTTTTCATAAAGACTTGGAAAAACTGATATAGTATCAGAATTTTTATGAAGGATACCTTGTTTACACCACAGACATTACAAAAGATATAAGAATGTGGCAAATATCAGGCTTGTATGAATTCAAAAGTTTTGACAGTTGGACATGTCATATCAATTGAAAAATGACAGAAGCTATAGGAGGAGTACTTTTTGTTGTTGTCATGCTGCTGTCTCAGGAGACAATGGAAGAGTGAGCCTTTAAGGGTAAAGTCAAACCATTGGAGAGTTATAGTGCCTGCTGTGGCTGTAGAAACTAATACAGGATAGGCATATTTTGTTGCAGGTGGCGGAGATGAAGGCATCCACTTTTGCTGCTACGAGTCAACTCACTTTCCCCGACTTACTTCCTTATTCTGCCTGGGTTCCTCTCAGCAGTAGCCCCTCCTCCTCAGACCATGTGCTCTAGAACAGCACACCGTCAATCAATCACTCTTTTCGGTCTCCCCCACCAATCCCTTGCAAATCCCTGTTCACAAGTCCTTTTTTAAATTATATTTTATTAAGTTTCAACATTTTTGACATATACAATAAAAACACAATTTCATATTTTCTCTTATTTTTTCGACTTCCCACCCCATTTTCCATGAAGTTGAGTTTTTTCCTCCTGTGCTTCACCATGTCTTCTATTTATTAAATCATAACTACTACTGTATATTATAATCTAATTACTTCTGTTGCTCATAGCTCAAATCCTACTCATGAGTTCGTCATTCTATAGTATTTCTTTAAGTAGTCCAAAAAGGGCATCCATTCTTCCATAAAATGCTCATGATTAGATTCTCTTAATTTTGCCAGTTATGCGCAGTCCATTGTCTTGCTTATCCATTCTTCTTTAGTGGGAGCAACTTCTTCCTTCCATTTCTGTACATAAAGAATCCTAGCTGTTGCTGCGTGCATAAACAATTTTAACATTTTCTTTGGGATTTCTGCCCCTATAATCCCTAACATAAATGCTTTAGGCTTTTTTGGTCCCCTGTTTATGAGTCCTATTCACAAGCTCCTGATCATGAGCTTCCAGAAGCTGTGATGTTGCCAACCTTCATATCACATTTGCAGACATCTTTGTAATTCAGAGTTGGTCTATCAATAGGCCTAGTGCCTGAAGCCAGCTCCCCATAGGCCACACCATAGGGATACTGCCACCTTCTGTTCTGTGTACATGACCGAGCCAGTGTAGACATCACTGAGACAGAAGTGCAAACATGCTAGGAATGTGGGCTGGGAGAACACAGGTTTGTTTTGAGACTCTGTCCTGCCATATGATGCCCAAAATCTTCCTGATGCAGTACATATGGAAAGTGTTGAGGCATAACTCCTGGCGGTTGTAAGTTGCCCAAGACTCATTTCCATAAAACAGTGTGTTCAACACGCAAGCCTTGTTGATCTTCATCTTGGTATCAGTCATTAGCACCACATTCCCACCTTTTGGACAGATGAGCCATTGCAGCAACTGCCTTGCCAATATGCTTGTCCACCTCAGGTTGCTGGTTATGGTAGAACCCAGTTAGGCAGAATTGTCTACCACCTCAAGTGTGTGATCTCCAGTGCTGAAACGTGGAATGCTGGCAATGTCCTGGCCTAGGATGTTGGCCTTCTTCAGGCTGATGGTAAGGCCAAACTCCATGCAAGCTTGGGCAAAATGGTTGATGAGTCTCTGTAGAGTTTCCTTGGAGTGCATTGTCAAGGCTGCATTACCTGCAAGCAACATCTCTAAGATACATATGCACCACACTTTTCTCTTGGTCTGGAGACATGCCAGGCTGATGATGAGCACTAAATATTAGAGCAGTGGTGGGGGAAGACACCAAGTCCAGGTGGACTTCAGGCCATATCTTCTACATAATAAAGATTGCATGTGGCCAGAATCCGTGAAAATGCCCCTTAACTTGGTATTTATATACTTATTTGTACTTATTCATTCAACAATGCCATTCCTGCCTTCGGCAGGGGCAGATTTACTTCATCTGTCCTCCCCATTTGTGATAAAGGTTTGGGTTGACTCTGTGTTTATAATAAGTGAGATCCAGCAAACAGGACTGAGGGAATAACAGGGTCCCACCAGGTCAAAGTAAATAACTTATAATATGTTCCTTATTCATGAACACACAATCCCTCTAAGTCCCACTTAGCAGAAGTGCTTATATAGGATTGCTGCCTTAGAGGGGTTCAGTTATTTACCTCTTCTCCATTAGTATAATATAATAAAGCAAGAGAGCAAACAGGGACAATACAAAACAAAATTAGAACAGCAATTCCTGATTAAACACTAGCAAAACCAGCCCTTCATGTGGAGAACTGGCATTGTTTGTTCATGGGTTTAGGCGTTTCCTCTAAATTAGAAATGAAAGATGGAATACAGAAATTTTGCTGAAGTACATAGCTGAAACATGCCCAATATTAAAGAACAAATTGGCATATGGCATTTTAGGGTTTGATTGTATGCCAGCTACTGGCCTGAAAAATTCCTTTAAGCATGCATTTGTTTTTACTGAAATTATTTGCAAGAAAGAAAAATTAAAGCAATTGCAACTTCAGTTACAATTGAAAGCAGAATATGAAAATGAGAGACATATTTATTTTGTCAAACTATATTAATTTTAAACTATGTACACTATAATATTCCTGTTTTCTAATTAGTCTATTGGCAATCTTCACTGTACGTGATAAATATAGCTATAGTTGGCACTTAAAAATAATCTTATACCAGTTGGCATTGTTTTAAGCTAAACTATGTGAGGGCGCCATTCCTAAAAACATATTTTTCCCATCATAAGACAATGCCGGCCATGATTACTGGAATGGATTCCCATGAAAATGCATTGTCAGAATGGTGCCAAGAAGAAAATTCCAAGCCAACCATTTCAAGAATGGAAACCTTTTTCTTTCTGTAGATGGAATTAAGGCTCTCTGGGTTACACAAAGGGCTGCATTTTTTGAATTACAGATTTAGAAGGCAAAGAGTGTACCTTCATGAAGCAGAAAGTTGGTGCAGCACATTTAGGGGTTAATTTCTTAACTGAAAAGCAAAGGGTCTTCACGGAAATCATACTTGCTAAACTAGAATTTCTGTGTACAACCAGATTGCTATTGCTCGAAAATAATGGATGTGCTCTTTAGCCCTCTACTCTGTGTGCGATTTTTAGAGGAATGGTGGATGGGGAGCAGGTTGGGCCATGTGTACTGCCTCAGAGAGTCTGGCCAGTGAAGGACATTCATAAACACACCAGCTTAAGGCAACCATGCCACCCTTAAACTGCAAATACTTTACCACAGTAGCACTCTGCTCCCAGAGGTAGTTTTAGGGTGGCGCTACTGGTTCGTCTGCACTGGGCACCAGCACTGCACCGGGCATCACAACAATGATGTAGAATGGAGCACGAGGCAGGTGGGGGGGCACTGAATTTTAGTGTCACACAGGGCACCGTTGAAATTTGAGAGGCCAGAGTCTGCCACTGCTGCTCCCCAACTCAAATAATGACAATGCAGGATCAGTCCGTTGTGGCAGTGGAATCTGAGTAAGAATTTTCATTCCTAAATTGGAAGGTGGTGTTGCTGTTATTGCTGTTGTATTATTTGTGTGGACTAAGACTGGTGGGAGTTGAAACAAAACAAAACATATGGAGACCACCAGTTCCCTGTCCTTGCACTATATGGCATGTTGAATTAGGAGGGCATGTGAGACCCCACTTGTCCACAATGTAAGCAATAGTGTTGAGCCTGATGACTGTATGAACTAGGCATTAGTTTTGCAGGACAAGCTTATAGCCATATTTCAAAAAACTAAGGGGAAAAGGCCAACTTTAGCAAGAGAGCAGAAAATGGGTGTTCAAGACATATGCCACTCTTTTTTTGTGTGAATGGAAGCTCCTGATGAAAGCTATAAGCAGCATATCCCTTTGTGCCCTATCACGACTAGGGGGTGGTTGATGTTGTCTCTCAGAATGACTAAGCAAAGCCTCAACCAGAAGATGTGGTCAACTTTGTTCATGGAAAAGCTCAGGCTACAGAGATGGTGATCAGTTACCATGATGATGGGGAAAATGTGCAACTGTATCAAGACTGTTTTTCAGAACTAATTTACATGACTCTCTTCTTACTCCACTGCATTTTCTGCACAATGTTTTCCAGAATATGGCTATTGGCAATGACAGTTTTATGTATTATGCTATAGCTAAAATACAAAATAAAACACAAACGTTGCTCTGAAGAGTTTATATAATGTGATTAACAAATCAGGTCATCTGAAGTATGATAGGTCTGGAAGGAATATATGAACCTGAAACTTGTGGCTAGGGTGCAATTAACAGGAGAAATAGGTTGCATTTTTTTTTAAAAAAAGCTTCTTCTTTGATATTCATCTGAGGAATAATATGATCCAAATCTAGAAGATGAAGGAATGATGTAAGAGGATTATGATCCACACCTATTTGGATGCTTTTAGTTTATTGGCATGACTCTGCATTGCTCAGATGGGACATTAGCATCAAGGGACCAGGGTATCTTGATGAAATGTGTTGCTTATACTTAATGTTATTTACATTAAGATAAAGGGGGAAACATATCTTCATTTTTAATTTTTTTTACATTTTCTTTGTTGGAGCAGCTGTTTCCTGAAGTTTGGCCAGGATGAAACCTTTGTTTTCACATTAGAGAAGACAAACATAAATGTGACTAAATCCAAACATTTGTGGATTTAGTTTCTTTTGGAAAGGTATGAAGGGCATGTTTAAGTGAAATATTTGAGAGTTCCTATCCTTTTGAGTTGTAGTTTATAATGCCAATGTAGAAGTCATTCATAACACATTTTGTCCAATTATATATTTCATTTTCATTATGGAATACCTGACATATTCCTGCCCTATTAATATAATTTATTTTTTCAATGGCAAGAAATAACAAAGCCCAAATCCAGCAACTAACATCTGATAGCAACAAAAGAGGACTGCATGCTTATAATGAAACTTCATAATAAAAATCATCCTGTTCTGTTCAATGAAACGTACTCCTGATAATAATAAGTAGTTAAGATGCCAGTCAAAGAAAGATAAAACAAAAGAAAAATCAGTTTTCTATTTTGAAAGATAGTTTTCTTACTGCCAGAATTCATGATGTGGTGTCTAAAATGATGATTAAAAGTATATATTTATAAATAACAACATATTCTATCAAAATCCTAAAATTTCATAAAGAGAATTTCTATGAAACATAATAGACCAGATTTTTTTTAATAAAAAAGTTAAATAATATTATTTTTAGTTTTTAAGGAACAGAGAACTAGCCCACAGTGCCTCTTCATCTCTGCAGTTTTTATATATTCAAGTGGTCTACACTTGCATTACATAATGCAACATAAAAGGATTAGGAGTTGAATATCTGCTTGGGGAATGGATGCATCTTACATAACTACATGTACATGACCAGTGGAGAACAATTTCACATCCTGCAGCTGCTGTAGTATATTTTCAGGTGTTGATAGCCTATTGTACTACAGTGGAACCTCAATTTACATACGGCTCTACTTACGTACGATTCCAGTTACGACCTTCAGTAGGTGCTTCGACTTATCAACTTTCCTCTAGATATGAACAGAGGCCTCTGCTGCCAGGGAGAGGGCCCCCATCCCACCCCTGAAGCTGTGGAAGAGGTGCTGCCTGCAAGAGGCACAGCGGGGCACACTGCAGCCCCAAACCCCGCCAAGGAACTAACCTGAGGAAGTCCAGAGAAGAACCTGGCCTGGCAAGAAAAAAAAGTGCCCCTGGCCAAAGTGAATCAGCTCTTTACTGACCCTTGCCCCACCCCCAGCTTGTAGCCAGGTAAGCCCACCCACCCTCAGTGCACATAAGAATTTTTTAAAAAATTTTTTCATCTACAATACTTTTTATTTTATAGTACAGCACATTGATTATTGCCTTCATCTTATGGATCTATGGTCTCGTTAGACAGTAAAATCTGTGTTAAATTGCTGTTTTAGGGGTGTTTTTCATCGTCTAGAACGGATCAAATTCACTTTTCCATTACTTTCTATGGAAAAGTGTGCCTCTACTTATGTACATTTCTAGTTATGACTGGACCTCCGGAATGGATTATGGTTGTAAGTAGAGGTTCCACTGTATAACTATGCTTTCTTATTTTGGTGAATCAATCTATTGGTTTTTAAATTGATGGAGGGGACAGACTACTATAGGGTCAGAAGGTAATGGTGCAGCATTTGGTAATGGCTCTGGCGGTCTACAAGCAGTGGTCCTTGAGATGAGAATAGCGTATCCCTATTTTCATTGGAGAAATGTTGCAGAAATGGATGCATGGATGCAAGAAACATACACCACATATTCAATAAGCTTGTTTTCTGTTGCTCTGGAGGGTAGGACCCAAACTAATGGGTTCAAATTACAAGAAGGGAGATTCTGACTCAACGTTGGGAAGAACTTCCTGATGGTAAGAGCTGTTTAACAGTGGAATGGGCTGCTTCAGAAGGTGATGAACTCCCCTCCATGGCAGTTTTTAAACATAGGTTAGATGGCCACCTGTTCAAATCAGGGGCTCTGTTCTGTTTTGGTTTTTTTACCTGGTTCCAGATCACATGGAAGAGCTTGTCTATGCCCAGTTGTGTATGTATAGGATTATATTCTGAATGCACACACACCAAAGAGAAAGAACAGTTGGCTTCAGCCACGAGTCTGATACTCCCTGTTCAGGTTTAGCATGCTTAATTTTGAAAATGCAAACAAGGCCGTTTGCACATATTAGTTTGAGGAAACAGAATATCATTGAACTCCTTACTCCTGATTTCTTCCCCAAACTCCTCTGAGCAACATATATTTGTGTGTACATGCACACACACTTGTACAGTATATACTCAGTGTATCAGATCTTGTGAACAAAAATGTGTATTTATCTTCTTTTTCTACTGGGAAAGTACATGGGGGAACGCAACAATTGTACTCAATCAAATGAAGTATCACAGAGGTCACGTTACACATATCTGAAATCTTTCCAGTTATTTTCTCATGTATGGACATTATAAGAGCTGTCACAAAAGTTAAGCTACCTGTTTTTGTTGCTGGACAGTTCCAATCACAGAATTTTAAGAAAGAGATATTTATAAAAGGAATAACTATAGCAGATAATATAAATACAAGATTATTAAAAGTAAAATAAACTAGGCAAAAATTGTGGATACTACACTCTGACAATTATAGTTTTTACTATAATTTTATAGTAAAATTTTATATTTTTACTATAAGGTCTTTACTGGGTTATCTCTTCTTATACAATAATACAATCAATTAGTCCAAAGTCTTAAGGTCTATAGGAGATGGATCTAGAATATAGGAATGTAAAACTCAAGAGTTTCAGAACTAAGGGAAAGGGACTAAATGTGGTGATTGAATTCTTCTTTCTGCCTTGAAATTAGAATTTGTATGAATTAATTGGTTGTTTAAATCTACCCAGCAGTATGGGAGCCACTTTTACTTTTTTGTTATTTATGTCCAAGGCCCACTGTATGACTATTAGACCTTGGTGCTACTCAGTTGCTATAGGTCTGGCCAGTACATGGATATACCTAGGTATATAAAAAAAGATGCTGCATAGAGTTCCGTGTTGGATGGAAAGTGAGATACAAATGGAAGAAAATAAATAAATAAGAAATCTCTTTTGCAACCACAATCTTCTCCTTTTCTCTCCTATGCTCAGTATCAGCAGGCAGCCGCTTTGCAAACGTTGCACTGCTGGCAAGACCTTTCGCTTTGCTTTTCCTTTCAGCCCCCCCCCACTATTTTGCCAATATTTGTTTTCCATAGGATTTAATGGGACAGGAAAACATTGATAACTGCTGAACCACTGATGAGAACTGCACCAAACCCATGAAAGTGTGGGCTAAATTACACGCATCAATAAAGTTCTTCAATAGTTTTCACCAGAATTAGAAAGAAATGTAGGATATGCAGTCTTAATAACTTGAAAAATGGGCAAGGTGTTAGTTTGCAGCATTTTTTCATTAGCTGTATCTATGCCAACAGACTTTAGATCAGCCTGAAATTTGGCATTCACTTTCATAGACCTCTTCAGGTATGCCAAATTTCAAGTTATCAACACAGCAGCTGTCCTGTTATTTGGGTTATCAAGCCTACATGAGCAATATATTTTGAGGGGTTATAAGCAGGAGTGGATGACCATTTCAGCTGAAGGGCTACATCCCAGTGGCAGGCAGGTTCAGAAACAAAGTGGTTGGAGCAATGGATGTAAAGTTGATCTTTCTATACCTTTATATACATATTCAAACAGCCCTATAGCCTCCATGCAGACAAACAACAGTCATTATTAGCTAGTGTGATGTACAGAGTTTGGCCTGAGGAGATGAGGTATGGTTTGGGGACTGTTCTGAGGGTCAATAAAGAGGAAAAGAGGGCCACATTTGGCCCCCAGACCTGAAGTTCCTCACTCCGGCTTATAATGATGGAACCTTGTTTTTTTTATACTCACCGTAAGCATAGGAACACTCTCAAGGTCCTCTAAAGACCTGAATTTCTTTCATGAAGGGTTGTGATTGGTAACAAAATTGTCTGCATCAGCACCAAACTCCAATGCCAAGGATTCTTTTGAAGAACCTATGATATGTTTTATAAGTCAGATATGCATTTGTAGTATCCGTACAGCCAGACACAGAAAAACAACAGAAGTGATTTTGTTCCTCTTGTTGTGTTATATGTCGGTACACAATTTGGATCAGTACTTTCATGTTCAATTTAGCTGTGACAGACTAAATATATTCCAGTGGCTTTACAGCAGCTCATTGTTTCTGTTTTCCTTGTCACATTGCTTTGTTTCCAAATTTTGTTTTTATTTTGCAGGGGCCAAAAATTAGGTACAGTGATCCATCAAAACCATGAAAGAATGTTGCTGTTTAGAGCAAGTTGCTGTTGCAAGGATTTGTAGATTATTTGCACCATGAGATGTTTGCATGACATCTAACATTAATGCATGTGTATACAGGCTGTTTGAATTACAAGAAGGGCTGGGGTTCTTATCTCATAGCAGGTCACAACATCCCAAATGGAAAATTATAGGAGTAGAGTAAGTGAACTTTCCTTTTGGCCCCAAAGACAACAATTCAAGGCTGGCTTGTCGGCTTGCTGATTAGTAGCTGGCCATATGTTGACTTTGTGGACACATTTCATAAAAAAGGGCAACATAATGAAGGATGGACCTGGAGAATAATGTATTTGTGCTATGAGGTTAACCACAAGCATTCCAGAAATCACAGCATTCCCTGCTTCTGCAGATGAGCTGGAAACATAGTCTGTGGCTAGATTGTTTTCCTCCGTTATGTATTGTCAAGCACACACCTATACTGTTGCCAAAACTCTCAATAAAAAATTACTTTGCTGTTTCCAGAGTCTTTATCAACTTTCCAGTTATTCAGATTTGCCAAAGTCAAAGCAATAAACTCATGGAGCATGTAACCATAGTCAGTGCAATTGACTGATTCCTGCCTGCAGGATCTTTTCAGGCCAGGGAAATGGTTCCAAGTGATGTGTCTAGGATAGCTCCTAGGAGAGTGTTGTTAAAATGTTATCTCCTCACATAATAGGGAAAATGGGGCTGATTTCCTTGTCTCCAGTGGTGCTGCCCAACTGTCTCTGTCTTAGAGTATATATATTCTATCAGAAATGTCAAAGATTATTTCTAAGTTTCTTTCAAATACTAATGACTGTGATGAGTATATTTATCCTCTGCTCATACATAAGCACAGTGAAACAAATTTATGCTTTCAGCAAAAGTTCTTTAAATATATATATATTCACCACTTGATATAATTTCCTGACCAGCACTTCTAGCAGATACGATCCAGGTAGGTTCATTTGATTGCTTCTTTGAATTAGATCATATTGGAGTTTTAAAAATAATAATGGGAGAGACATTCACACTATAGATATTCACTGTTCTTTTTTTTTTTAAAATAATATTTTATTAAGTTTAACAATAGAAAAATAGGACAATAAAAACACAAAAGAAATATAAAACACAACAATACAAACTTTCACAATACATAAAATACCAACATTTAACAAGAGGAAAAAAAAGAACAATCAACACACAAAAAATAGAATAAGAAAAACACAAATCACTCTTTTCTAATTATTCATCTTCAATTAACTTATTTTCCTGACTTCCTCACGCCTCCCTTTTATATATCCCTTTTTAACAATTAGTTCAGCAAATTCGTATCCTACTACTTTATCCTTATATATTTTACCTCCCAAATTTCAAATTTTTATCTCTTGTTACTAGAACCCCTTCATTTTATTTCAATGTCATCAGCATTCATACATTTTACAATACTTCTGTAAATAAATTTTAAATTTCCTCCAATCTTCTTCCACCAACTCTTCTCCCTGGTCTCGGATTCTGCCAGTCATCTCAGCCATTTCCATATAGTCGATTACTTGCATCTGCCATTCTTCCAAGGTGGGTAATTCTTGTGTCTTCCAATACTTTGCAATGAGTATTCTTGCTGCTGCTGTAGCGTACATAAAAAAAGTTCTATCCTTCTTTAACACCAATTGGCCGACTATGCCCAGGAGAAAGGCCTCTGGTTTCTTCCCGAAAGTATACTTAAATACCTTTTTCATTTCATTATAAATCATCTCCCAGAAAGCCTTAATCCTCGGGCACGTCCACCAAAGGTGAAAGAATGTACCTTCAATTTCTTTACATTTCCAACATTTATTATCGGGCAAATGGTATATTTTTGCAAGCTTGACTGGGGTCATGTACCACCTATACATCATTTTCATAATATTCTCTCTTAAGGCATTACATGCCGTAAATTTAATCCCAGTGGTCCACAACTGCTCCCAGTCGGCAAACAAAATATTGTGACCAATATCTTGTGCCCATTTAATCATAGCAGATTTTACCGTTTCTTCCTCAGTACTCCATTTCAACAGCAAATTATACATTCTTGATAATATCTTAGCATTGGGTTCTAATATTCACTGTTCTTTTGGAGGACTGTAGATTGCTATTCTAATTTTTGTTTCTTTATTAGTAGAGGTACTGCATCTGCCATTGGGGTTTCTGTAAAAAAATAAAAATTAAAAATTAAATGAATATTCATTCAGGATATGCTCACAACTGTTTAATGTCTAGAATGCTGTGTGAATGACCTGCGTGGAGCCAACTTCACTTAAAGAACAGCATATTTTTTATTGTCACAAATTTGAGGTGAAGCTTGTGCTTTTGTGTTTTATTCTGCTGTTATAATATACACTATCTCAATGGCTTTATGGTATGAAGTGGCACATAAAATTCTTTAATGAATAGAATAAAATCAAATCACTTTATATTTTGAAAATCTCTAAGTGGTGTAGTCTAAAAAACAAACAAACAATGTGTCATTAAAATATTTTTAAAAACCTGAAACCAGTAAAACAACCATGTAAAACTACATAAAAGTATATCAAAGCAAATAAAAAAGAAATTCAGAAGAGTCAAACAAGTGAAATGGTACAATCTTACAGGTCAAGGAAAGTCTGGGCAAAAAGGTAAAGTCATCACAAGACATCTGAAGCAACTGATGGTTGCTGCTTCACTTATGGCAGAGTGAAGGGCATTCCATAACATAAGGGCAATATCAGAAACTGTCCTTTTTTGGGGTCACCACCCTATGATATTCTGTAGGGTGCCATGGCCTGAGTAGAATTTCACCTGATGATCTAATTGATCTCACAAGTCTATACAGGGCAGGAGCTCTTTCAGGTAACCTGATTTCAAGTTGTTCAGGGCTTTATATGTTTACAGTGAGACCTTGAACATGGCCCAATAGCTAATCGGCAGCCAAAGCAATTCCCACAGTACAGATGGGATATGTTTATGCTGAGGTTGCTTAATGCCTCAACAGCATTTGAAATTTGAGGGTTCTGCTTAAGGACCCCCAAAAGGTTGAACACTCTGCCTTTTGCCTTCCTTATTTATCAATATGAACATGTAAATGACAGAGAAGAGAGCTGTGCTCATGTGATGTATGATTGAATATGTCGGACTAGGACTGAGAACCAGGACTGAGAACCAGATTTAAATCCTTTGAAGCTCAGTGGGTGACCTTCGGCTATCTCTCAGCCTAATCTACCTTCCAGAGTTTTGTTGAGGGTAACTTGAGAAACCTTTAAGATGCCTTAGGCAATATTGATAATAATACACCTAGGGGCAGACTGAATTCTGATTCTGAGTAGCTAAGGGCATCGAAAGCAGGTTTAGTGATTACACTACTTTGCTTTTTCTGTAGAAGTGGATAGGTTTTTTCCACTGCTATGGGGAAAATGCTATCTGCAGAGAACAATGTTGCAGGAACAGGGATCTCACAAGCGGGTGCCATGTACAGAGTAGATAGTGCCGCATCCGTCAGGTTCCTTGCAAGACACAGCCTTCCCATAACAATACCAGTTATTTTGCTTTTCTTATATAAATATTAAATTAAACTTGCCAGCAGCTGATCCATAATATTTTGACTCCTCTTTACCCCATTCCTGCACTTGATTTCCTTCTATCTCACATGCATTTGTTTAGAGCAAAAGTACTTTCTCTGGGTCTTCTTTCCATTATTTCAACATGTCTTTCATTCTGAGTCAAAGCACAGCTCTTTGCATTTTTAGTTTTTATGGTTAAGTGCTTCACTGACTTTGTAGGTCACATGTGACATTTCACAAGGAATATCTGCAAGTTGGAGATGATTCAGCTCCTCTCTGTTTAGGTTAACTCCCTTTTAATTTCATGCAAATGTCTGGAAGATGTTATCTAGGTTAACCATATTGAAGAGATGATGTTCCTTGATCCTCGTTCATTTCACATCGTTTGGCAAGGCAATGCTACTTGGCACATTACATTGGTCTCATTTCCATTGAAATTTATCAGGAGCAGAAGTATAATTTTGAAACAAAATGCTGGCTAGTCAGAAAATACTGGTTCAGTTTTTATATGAGAGCATCTGACACTCCTTGTGTCACTGAGTGGTCTTTTAAATGCACGGTTTAACACCCACTTTCATCATAGCGATGTAGTATCTTTGCTAGGATCTTATACACAGAATGAGGACTGCTTTCTTTAAAGGGCAGGAGAATATCCATAGTCAGTCACTCCATGGTTAAGGCAATTTTGCCTTGCATGTGATGAGTTCTGAAGTATTTGAGATGGTCATGACCCCAAATATTTCCTTAAAAATATTTCATTGAAAAGGATTCTGGTTCAGGATTCTGGTAGGTTGCTGTTGTTTTTTAATCCCCCATATAAGCTGATGTGGATGGTATCATTTTGCCTTTCTAGTTAGCAACCCCCTTTTCCAGCTCTCTCAACACTCCTCAGTCTACTCTGAGAATCAGCAATTTGCACACTTACATGTTCCAGAAGTGTGCATACACAAAAGCTTATACCAAGAACAAACTTAGTTGGTCTCTAAGGTGCTACTGGACAATTTTTTTTTGTATGTTCCAGATTGTAAGAGCCTTTTGGACAGGGAAGTGACTCGTCTTTTTTCTGCTTATGAAAAACCATAAAGTGCTGCCTACGTTGATGGTGTTGTAAAATGATGATGATGAGACACACTCCCTTCCTCTTTTATTCTATTGAGTATAAGATCCATAATGCTGTGTAGTGTATAGAGAAGACAACTCCCACAGTGTAGAAGTGTAAACTTTCCCCCCCAATATCTATTGAATGCATCAGTGGTTAGTGATGAACCCTTTTTCTTCACTCACACCCTGAAGTTTGTTTTTAAGTAATTTATTGCTCTAGGGTGACTGAGTGCTCTAATCTACTTAAATTGCATAAATGTATATTTCTGGCACACACTTGGATCCCTCCCACAAAAAAACTGACAGCCTGGGGATCAACAACAGTAACAACAACAATGCAGGTCACTTGTAATCCACAGTGTATGCTGATGTGTTCATTCAACTCCATTCAGTTCTTTTGGGTTTGTTTCTCCTGTTTGCACAAGAAAGAAACAAAATCTCTTCATTAAGGTTGAAGGGGGGAGGTATGGTGCTTGAAAGGAGGAGTCTAGCAGATGTGAAAATGGTAGCTGCAACCGAATGGTAATGACAGCTGTGTCTTAGGAGGAAGGAATTAATTAAAAGTAAAGCTACCTGGACAACAGAGAGAGGAACAAGCCAAAGGAGAATGGGTCATTGTTTCCAATGCCTTTATTTCCTGCTGCAGCCAGTACAGCTGATTACTTTCTCATGAACAGGCCTTAGGGCTCATCCAAAGTCACTTGAATGTTTGTTCACATGCATACAATACCACGTCCATTTTCTTATGGGTAGTCCCCTTTTTCACAGTACTCTGATGTGAAGCTCATGTTCCTCAATTAAACTTGCCACATCAGAAAGCAGGCTAGGTACAATAGGAATGTTCAAAAACATGCAAATGCTCACAGTGTGGTCATGGATTGGTGTGTTCAGGCAACCCCACCCTTATCCTCATATGTGCATGGGGAGCATAAGGCTTTTGGTGTAGAAAGGGGCAGTCCTTCAAGAGACTGTCACAGAGAGTGTTGTCTATGCCAGTCTTAGTTCAGGTTTTTCTGGGCCTCCTTGTTGACACATCTGGTTCAGACTTGTTACCAGGTCATGTGTCTGGGTCGAGCACCACTGTTGTTTACATCCCTGCTCCTTCTAGTCCAGCTCCTCCATGCCAGAATCCTGGCTGCTGCTCTGAGTCAGGATCATCATAGGATTGTAGGATGATGAAAGTGTAATTTTTGAGCTTTAAAAAAATCCTCAAAAAAGCCCCACACAACTTTCTCCGTGTTGTAACCTACATTAGAAAGGAATGCAAATACTTATTCATGATTGCATATTTTCCATGTCAAGATGCTGTTGGACAGATTGGAAAGGGCACTGAATGCAGCAGGCAGTATTTACAACTTCAATCCAGCAACCAGTTATGCATGTTCTCAGCCTTATTTATGTTTTCCTGCTTATAGCAGCCAAGTTTGTCTGAATGAAGAACTACATGGTTCCATAAGGTGATGTAATGTAAGTCAGCTATCAGTGTTAAAGTAAGGGTTGCTCTAGTATGGCCATCAGTAGCAATGGCTCAGATAGAAAAATATTTGCATGGACAAAACACTGAAACTCCCTGAACTGAAAAAAAAAATACAGTCCACACAGAACTGAAAAATATAGTCTATAAACTGCAAAAGTACAGTCAAAAGTGCACATTGCAATGAAACTGATATGCACAAAATATAAGTTTAAAATGACAAGAAGTACAAAATGTAATGTGGACTATAACCAGTTCCAAACCCACCCTGGTAGTGATTTTACAACATTTTAGTAAGTAAAATCAGATAAGGTTAATGCTATATTAATGCAAGTCAGCCATGTAGTTCAAAGTGAAGAGCGCTGAAGACTTTGGTAAAGACAGATGTCAATTACCCTGGCAACTCAATATGAATCTATAATGTTATATGTGACACTAAAATTTACCAGTTGAAGTAAAACCCTCACAATTGGAAATACACCTGGTTTCACTAACTAATAAATATGAGCTCATAAAAAGTCAAGGTGAATGTTCAGTAAAAAGTCATCATCTTTCATAAATCTTAACAACTTCTGTTTTTTATATGTCCCTGAATATTGGCAGATGTGAACAAATGTTCCTTTAAAATAGCTTTAAAACATGGTGTGAAAAGATTTTCTGAGGGTCTCAAGTATTTCTCCCAGTAAAGTGGTCCAGATTGGGGGAAATCCCCAGAAGTGGCTTCTGAAGAAGGATAAAATGAAAACCCAATACTATCCTGTTTGAAGGGGTTTAGCAAATGATAATTTAATTAGATTTTGTCCTTTTGCAGAGAGGGGTACCAATCTCTGACCCTGCAAAATAGGAGTGGGGAACTGGTGACCTTCCGGAAGCTGCTGGACTACAACTCCCATCATGCCTGACAATTTGTTGTGCTAGCTGTGGCAGATGGGAGTTGAAATCCTCTAATATCTGCAGAGCCCCAGGTTCTCCACCTCCTCTGGAGAATGTTATCAAGCCTGAATTCTGATTTTTACTCTGTTTGGAACACAGGAACTACCCCTTATCTTTCAGCCTTGTGTATTCCTTGGTTAGGGACTTCCCATGCATGCAAAAACAGGCTCCAGCAGATTGAACAGACAAGACCAATAGTGGGACCAACAGTCAAGAAGGCGGTTTCTGCACATGCTGTAGAGGGATATGAGGGGCTCATCCACCTGGTAAGGTAGCTTATCTAGGAGAAGTGAAACAATGGTCTTAAGCTTGCATTGCCTTGTGGGATATATTTGGGAGAAGAAAAGTCTAAGGAGTAAACCCTACACAAATCCAGAGTGGAGTCCCTAAGATGGTTGAGTGCTGCCTTGTACACTTCCTTCTAACAACAATGGCAGCAAGCTGGTGCCAAATGTATTGCTTTCCTTTCCTTTGGACCACATCAGTGAGACCAAAAGTGTGTGTGTGTGTGTGTGTGTGTGTGTGTGTGTGTGTTGTTATCTGGGCAGCCCAGGACCTACATACACACTGCCCAGACTTGTGCCCTGGGGAGGTCATTTCAGTAGGCAGAATTTTTATTTTCTTTAAAAAAAATGCCTGGTGTAAAAATCATCATCATCATCATCATCATCATCATCATCATCATCAAGCTGTAGGGAAATGGGCTTGGGGAAAGCTCTATGGGTTTTACATAATTAGCCATAATATAACATTGGCAGCAGAATAGTTAATAATGATGACTCATGAACATTCTGCACACTATTTTTTCTCAGATTCATGAAATGTTGTTTATCAAGATTTTGAACAGCTGAAATCATTTTGGGTGCCACTGATAGATTAAACAGGGCACAACTCCATTTCCAATAATGAATTCCAGAACAACTAGGATGTAACCATTACTTTTAAAAATAATAGAGTTTAGCTGGAAAGGTTTGCTTAGATACCCATCTTTTACACATGACACATCATTGATTAGTAACTCCATGGATATTAGGTAAGGAAAGGAATAATACTCCTTTGGTACTTTTTCTTTTCAGGAAATTTAAATAATGCAGCAACGATACAGACTAATACAATGTCCCATAATGAAAAAAGAGATGATTAGTAGAGGATATTAGTAGAGAAGAATAAACAAAAATCTAACCAGATCATTGTATTTGGATTCTTCAGAGTTCACTTTGGATAAGAAAGATAAGAAAACATAAGAAAGAAGATGACTTTTCCAAAAAAATATTATTATATTTTGTGTTGGATATTGCTTTTATTTATGTGCATTTATATCCTTCCTTCCTTCCTTCCTTCCTTCCTTCCTTCCTTCCTTCCTTCCTTCCTTCCTTCCTTCCGGGAATCCTAAGCAACATACATCTAGTTCCTTAAAGTCACTAATCTAGACACAACCTCAACTGGGCCTGCTTCGCTTCATATATATTCAGATATACACAGCTAAAGGACTGTCTCTCTTCCAGATGCATGAAAAATGTATTGAAGGAGGTCTTTAACAGAATTGTGAAAAATTACTGTAGAAATAAAGAAAACTCTCACAAAGGTGTAAATCTTTTGTTTCTGATTAGATGATCAGGATTGTGAAATCTTATCATATTTTCCTGTGATGCCATTCAGCCTGAGTCCATAGTTGCTAAGAGTAAATTCAGTCTCCTCCCTCCACTACATGCACAACATTTCAATTCATGGAGAAAACTAAGGAGCATGTATGCGACCACCCACTTGGTTGTACAAAATTGCAATATGTGAAAATATCTTGTTTCTGAATGCCGAGAGGTTTCATATAGCCCATCACACATGGCGTCAATAACACCAAGGAACCTCCATCAATTCCTTCCCAACCAATCAGCACGCCCTTTTAAAATTAATTGCACGCACTAGTTCTGGTTCAAGTTTCAAGAACAAGTGGCTGAAAAAGAAGCGTGCTGAGAGATTTGGAAACAAGCTGCATTGTCAACAAAGGGAGAGGCCTGCTGCTCTGAGATCTGCAGAGAAAGTATCCCAGCCTTCTGGAGGGTTTCATGACAATAACTTCAGAGAAGGTTGATGTTTATTTGTGCTATACACTAGCAATTTCCAGAGCACAGCAGGGAGAAGACAGAGTTTAAAAGTACACATGGAAAATACTGGAGTTTAGGTCATTTGTATTAGGATGGTGTCTGGGATATGAAATTGATGTTTGTCTTCTGAGCCCACATGCTGATATATATTTTTTTTAAAAAAATGACTCATAGTTCTGTTCCTCCTCTTTCCTGCATGTAGTTGTGAATGGATATGTACACAGACTACTACATAGTTAGCTGAGATCCACCAGACAACATAAAATAAATGACCTTAATTGCTTTACATTATGCAGAACGGATTGTCACAAACTGTCTAGGATGCCCTTTGGTTTTCAGTGCTGCCACTCCTGAACAGGACTAGACAATGGTATCTTTGTTTGTGTGTGTGTGTGTGTGTGTGTGTGTGTGTGTGGAGCTTTCCTTTTAATAATAAAAGTAACAAAACACATGGGAAGCCCTATGTTAAATGCTATTAAATGTTTATACACTGCATACCGGCATTCTGGTTTGCTAGTTCTTTGTGATCTATTACATTTTCTGTAGACAACAGCTGGGAAACTGCTTGAAAACCTTCCGTTATTATATTTCTGTTTCTTCCCCACTCTCTTGAAACTGTTGGGAAACACAATAAGCTCAGTGGTAGAACATCTGCTTTGTATGCAGAAAGTCCCAGGTTCAGTCCTCATCATCTCCAGGTATGGTTGGGAGAGTCTTCCAATCTGGAACCTTGGATGGTCTCTGTCAATCAATATACTCAAATACTGAGCTAGATGGACCATTGGTCAGACAGCAGCTTCCTATCCACTTCCACCATCATAGGACAAGAATGCTACATTTTTGCTTACTCCAGGCTTCTCCAAAACAACCTTCCAGAAACTTAGGACTCCAAGGATTCAATAACTTTTCAAAAAAGTGGTTGATGGTTCTCCACTTCTCCCCCCAGCTCCCATAGGTTCTGGGAAATGCAAATCAATTCATATCATAGCTGCCTTCCCTGGTGTGCCTAAGTCTCCCTGCCTTCACAGCCGCCCTGCCAACCTGATCTGAAACGGGCACTCTTTTGCAATAGATTATATAGACTCATACTCTCTGTCCTCAGAAACCATCTTGGCATTCCCTGTGTGCTCCACTGCAGTGCAGAACTGAATGAATGTGTTATGACCTGCATCAACTGTTATGTTCATAGAGGCATTTGATCAAGTTTATGCAATCCTAGTAGCTGCCGTTTGTCAGTTACTGTGTTCACCTGGTTTTATACACTACGGTTGTATACAGGAGCACAAATTCAGGGACAGCTTGGACAGACTGTGTGCACGTGAAGTGTAATGCCTAAATTGGCACAATGACAAAAAATACAGTGTGGTAAAAATCTTAGCATCAGTGTTTATAGTAACGCACACTAGCAGAAAAAAGAGAGCTTTTGATTGCTTAGTATCCCATATCTTCATGCCTTTGTTTCTGCCAACTACTTGTATCCAAGTTTTCATTTAAGGAGAATTTAAATAAATGATACGCAGAACAAATCAAATAAGTTACACATGACCCAGTCAAGCTTCAGAGCTGGAGCACATTAAACTCTAAATTTCTAAAAATGAAAGTCTAAGACTTTAGGAGCTTCTCATCCTTTACTTTTGAGTCCTTTTTTGCTGCATAGGAATAATTGTGACAATTAAAAAATGGAAAGGACAATAAGGGGGGAAGCTGTAAATTAAATGAAGCAGTTACTGCAGAGCAATTTAACAAAAAGCTTCCATAATTTCTAAAATGCTCCCTGAAATTTGGACTGTCTATTCTATTATTAATTTAGCAGTCCATGGTTCTTAAAATGTTTGTAGATCGTGCAGCCACCAGTCAGGGCTACTATGCAATCTCTATATATTCAGCAAGAGCTCAGTGTGGTGCAGCTTTGTGTGTGTGTGTGTGTGTGAGAGAGAGAGAGAGAGAGAGAGAGAGAGAGAGAGACATAAACCTCTTGTGGAAGGGAGGTTATTGTTTTGTTTTTGTTCTTATTTTTATTACGTACTTTGTGTTTTTTATATTGTAATTTTATGTTGTGAACTGCCCTGAGATCTATGGGTATAGGACTGTATACAAATGTAATAAATAAATAAATAAATAAATATAAAAATAAATAAAAATAAATAATGGGAATGTCAACATCAACATCACTTGTTGAGTTTGCAAGGGACTTCAGACTAAAATCATACGCATATTATTTCAAACACAATACAAGATAGGATTTCGATGTGTTTTAGAAGACCAATAGGAAAAAAGGCACCTCTCAAAGTAGGTATTTAGCAACAGACTCCACAGTGACAATTATCCTAATTATATACCTGAGATTAAATTGGTGCCACCCACCCTGCCAAAGCCTCATTTACAGTGATTGGGCTTCAGCGGCAGCTTCCAGCAAGATCTCACAAGATCTCATGGGAGCAACAGTATGATTAGATTGTGTTCCTCTACTTCTATGTCATACTACAAAATGTTGATCTGATTAACACTCTTGCCGTGGTGTCAAGAACTGATGTATTGCTGAAAAACTGGAGATTATTTACCCAACTGGAAACACAGAAGGAAGTTTTTGCGAAAGTATTTAACACAAACGTGGCAAATCCGTGGCCCAGATCAAACTGCCAAGCTATTGCCAGTGGCCCACCAGCCCCCTGCTTACCAGGCAAACAGTGAATGCATCCCTCAGACCAAAAAAAGTTTAACCAACTTGCTTTAAGAGAAGATTAGAAATTAAATCTAATGCATCTTAATTCACCAGGTACACATCTCACTGTAAATATGCTACTATTTCTTCTTGCCTTTTGTTTTCTAGTGCATTAACTTCACATCTGAAAAGTAAGCTAGGGCAGTCAGCATAACCATTGTATGATCCTTAATTCCATTTATGTTTGCTAATTTTCTAGTTTGGCTGGCGGCAGGGTGGAAGGAACTGTTAATTTTGATTCTCCTAGTTTCTCATTTCCCCCCAATCATAAATTCATTTCTCTGCATTTCTGAAGCGATTATTGAACCGATATATTCTTTTTAATGCACATCCCCCCCACTAACATATATACTATTGTAAACATTGCTTGGTTGGAGGACTGCATCACAAAATTCGGATAATGTTAACTTTGAAGGATGGCTGCATTTTGGTCTTCATACTGTTTCAGAAAGCCAAATTTAATATATTTGGCTTTGAATGCTAACTGAATCACATTTCTTCCCCATCCTTCGTTGTTGGGTAGCATTAAAGAATTAAGCCTCAGTTTTGGGGCCATGTCACACTGGTAACCTCATTATATTTCATCATGTGGCATTCTGCGTGCCAAATAGTTTGCACATTTTTGTGCATATTCTGATCTAATCAAGAGATTGAAAAAGCAGAAGCAAATGTGTATCTCCGTTTTTTTTAAAAAAATCACTACAATGATAATGATAGCAGCAATGTGAAGGGAACAGCTAATGTTCTGTGAAATGATTTCTGTGTCTTCCATATCATGCGTCAGAAGCAATCAGTGTCCTGGATATGACTCTGGAATGTTAAAGATGTTGATACTGCACTTATTTGAAATAGTTCCTGTGGTAGTTATATTCCACATCTGGATTTTGGTGTCACATGCTGTTTTGCAGTAGACATTTACAGTTAGAATAGTATGCGACTGAAAAAGCAATGTGGTTGCTGTGACATTTTTTTCCATAAAAAATTAATTGAAAACATTGTCTCCATGATACGTAGGTTTCCTTAAGCTATAGGTTATGGGAAGGGTTTGTGACTTTACAAGCAGCAGGGAAAGTTATCGGAGAGACTCAAAACTCCTGAATAAGGTAAATAATGTGTCACAATACTTAAATGTATGATAAATCGTGTCCTCCCTAAAAGAGTGTTGTGGTGAGACGTGGAGACTGACCACCTGTGTTGTGGGTGGGTAAGATTGGTCAGCCACAACACCCGATTGGTAGGTCCTCGATGTGGGGTTCAATCTGGCCAATGGGGCACAGTCTAAATGGATTGAGGGACCTATATATACCCATGCAGGTGACCCAGAGCTTCGGAACACCTGCCCACCTCTCCCTACTTTTAGAGCACTTTGTGATTGACCTTGCTATGCCGTTGTGTGTCATCTGTCATTGAGACAGGGGCACGGCAGGAATTTCCCCACTTGGCTGATTGGCTGTTGCCATTTGGGTTTCGCCTGCTGCATAGCAAATCGTCACAACTTGTAAGGTTGCGGATAGGCACTGGTTCAGCTGATAGGGATGGGAGAACGGTCTCGCCATCCCTACATGAAGGGTATTCCGTTAAAGGAATCCAGGGACTCAACTGGTTTGGTCAACCCCTGAGAGGGGGTTGTGCTCGTGCCTGAGTCCAGGGGGGCATTTGGGAGGTGAACATAGTCTGTTCCCGGCTTTTCGCCTACCCAGGTGTTCACCATTGGCTGACCTATGCTGGTGCCTTGGGTCAGCGCTGCTTGCAAGGGTGCAGGGAGCTAGTCGAACCAGAGCCTATGCAACCACTCACCTACTGTAATCAATAAAGTTGTGGCCTAAATTCTGTCAAAAACCAAAACTAAAATTTGAGTCAAGTGTGACTTTCTTTAGGGGGGAGGTCTCTGGGTCTGAACACACAATTTAAACCACAGAAGATTTGGTGCATTGAAGAAGCTCATCACTTAAGGAAGAAAAAGGTGAAAAAAGACTGGCTGAGGATGGGGGTGGGGAGAACCTTATTTGCTAGCTTTTTATTCCTGCAAGAAACCTATAGATGACAGAAAACTTAAAGCCATTCAGGAGTTTAATTTGGGATTGGTTTGGAAACTGTAGCCTAAAGAGAGATTACTTCCACTCCTAGTCTTTGAGCAGCTGCGATGCCTTGGAATGTTTAGGGAATCTAAATGGTCAGTCATATAGTGTTGACAAGCCAGATAGGTATGACGGTATGGAATATGAAAGGCTAAGGAGAAATAGCCTAGGGATCTATGTGGCCATGTGCTGTTCTCAGAAAGACAAGGAGCACAACCAGGGGTATATAATAATGATAATAATTTATTATTTGTACCCCGCCCATCTGGCTGGGTTTCCCCAGCCACTCTGAGCGGCTTCCAACAAAGATGAAAGATACACTAAAATGGACTTCCGGTCAGCGCCAGCAACTGTAATGGCGGATTTCCTCCGATCTCCGGAGGAAATCTGCTTCGTGGAGCCAGGGTTTTACCGCTACGGCGAAGCGGGGACCCGAAAAAAATCACAGGCGGGGAAGCCTGTGAACTGAAGGCTCGGCGGGCTCCATTTGCGTCCCCCCCCGCTGCAAAGGAGCCTTTTTAAAGGCTCCGGAACATACCGGGGGTGAGCAGCGCGGAGCTGAGAGCTGTCTACCCGTCTCCGCGAAGCGAAGCCGCATGCCATGGTTGGAGAGCGCTGACTTCTTCCTTTGAAATTTGGACTAAAAGTAACAACCCGTGAGTATTACGGAAATTGGATATTAAAAATCCCTTTTTTTTTGATTCGGCACGAGCGGGGAAGGCGCAAAGAGGAAGTCCGTCTCCCCCTCTTGTAAACATTTTAAAGCAAGGACTAGATAACTAAGGTTGAAAAGAACATCTTCTTCGTGAGAAGTCAAAAGTAACTAATTTCACGTTTTGGCAGTTTAAGTGAATGTGCTGGAGGATAAGAGTTAATTTTGAAAGTGGATTGTTACCCCTCCCGCAGGACCCGGGAGCGATCCGCGAGGGAGCCTGTTGGAGAGATTTAAAAGACTTTGACAGCTGTCAAACTAGCTGTCAAAGCTGAGAGGGAAAAAAAAAAGAGAAAGAACTTTGTTTCTATTGCCTCGGCTGGTCATATCTGTTACATTTAGGTAACAAATTGTCGAAAATCAAGGAAAATAAAGGACTTTTGGATTTACAACTGGAAGGAATACTAAGTAACCAGTACTCCCCTAGAGGGGGCTCTGGGACATTACAGAATGGCTGTAAGTGGAAAAATACAGACGGCACTTGAGAAGATCTTTCGTAGCCTGGGAAAACTTCATGAACAAAGCACTGTTTTGGCTAAAAATGTTACAATATTGAATGAAAAAGCAAACAAACCCGCGGAAATTGGAAGGGACTTGACTCAGGTCTTTGTACCAGAACAAAAAGACTGTGCCCTTGAACTAAAAACTCTTGCAGCTGAACAAGAAAAGGAATTTGAGAAATTTGAAGAAGCTACACATGACAATTTAGAGGGAAAGGAAGGAGGAGCTATAATGCAGCAGAGGATTAAAGAAAGAAGTAAAAAACAAGATTTGGATTACAATCATAACTATGGAGACCTGGCAGGCCAAAGGCCTGTAAAGATGGATTTAAAGGAAAAGACAAATCTAATCAAAGTGGAAGCAGGAGTTTCTGGGACATTTGGACTTAAAAGAAGTAAAAAACAAGATTTGGATTACAATTTTAAATATGGAGGCCTGGCAGGAAGAAGTATGGACCTTATGGGGACAGAGCTTCTCCGAGATTTGGCGTTTAACATAAAGGACTATCACAAAAACCGGCAGAGAGGAAAGGAGAGAGACTTAAGGGCCTCGGATGTGAGATCACCAGGCTGATACCAGATGGATTGATGGACATTGGTTGGAGATTGAAACCGGGAAAAGTGGGGAGTGGGGTTTTGGGTATCCAAAGGCGGTACAAATATATATATATATATATATATTTTTCTTTCTTGTAAATAATCTGTTTTGCTATTCTAGATTAAAATGGGGAAATCGTGAAATGGAATTGGGGTCGACTTTAGAAAAAGGTATTAAGAATAAGATTTGATGTATCAAGATTGAGATTTATGTTAAAATTGGTTAAACAAAAAGGACTTAAATATAATAAGGTAAAATTTGGGGATAGGAACTTGTTGAATTAAAAATTGAATTGGAATACAAGAAGGGGAGATGTGGGGAAGTCAAGGGAAAATGTTATTGAAAGGTATATGTTTGTTTTTGGTTTTTTTCTTTTTTTGTGTGTGTTTTGTTTTTCTTTAAATTTTTTGAAAACTTCAATAAATATTTTATATATAAAAAAAAAGATACACTAAAATGTCACATATTAAAAACTTCCCTGAACAGGGCTGCCTTCAGATGTCTTCTGAATGTCAGGTAGATCTTTATCGCTTTGACATCTGATGGGAGGGCGTTCCACAGGGCGGGCGCCACTACCGAGAAGGCCCTCTGCCTGGTTCCCTGTAACTTGGCCTCTCGCAGTGAGGGAACCGCCAGAAGGCCCTCGGAGCTGGACCTCAGTGTCCGGGCAGAACAATGGGGGAGGAGACGCTCCTTCAGATATACTGGACCGAGGCCGTTTAGGGCTTTAAAGGTCAGCACCAACACTTTGAATTGTGCTCGGAAACGTACTGGGAGCCAATGTAGGTCTTTCAAGACCGGTGTTATATGGTCTCGGCGGCCGCTCCCAGTCACCAGTCTAGCTGCCGCATTCTGGATTAGTTGTAGTTTCCGGGTCACCTTCAAAGGTAGCCCCACGTAGAGCGCATTGCAGTAGTCCAAGCGGGAGATAACCAGAGCATGTACCACTCTGGCGAGACAGTGTACTGAGGAGGTAGAGTAGAAAAAGGGCTAAAAGGGCAAAACAGGAGAGTCAGAAGACAAGACATCTATAGTAATGGGAGCCAGAGCCCTCTAGCCTTTTTCACATGTTACAGTGAATACAGGTGGAGTACAAGTGTTTGTGTGAAAGAGTGCATATTTGTTGCTTTGCCCAGCTCAGCTTTTACGTCTACAGGTACACTCCTTGAACATTACATATGGGATGGGTGTGTAGCTCAGATACCATTAAATATCAGACAAGTGCTATCTCCATTGACTTTGCAGCACCTGCTGAGTAAATAACTTTCCCACTCTGTATCTGTATTGGAATTGTTTTTAGATGTTTTCATTTTTTTGTTGCTACTGTGTTTTGCCACACTGGCTGGCTAGGATATAATTTTAGTATCATCATCATCATCATCATCATCACCAGTATTTATGTACATAGGTACCCAGACTGTGCACTCATTGAAGATAACATGGCAACATGCCAACATGTCAACCACAAGCAGAGAAGCAAATGAGCAGCCGCTGAGACGGAAGGGAGATAGAGGAGGCAAAGAGCTGAAATAACGATGGGCAAAGGAGGAGTAAAGATGAGGGAAAGGGCAAGCAAGGATAATGAATAGTCAGAATATGACAACGGCACCCAGAAAGGGTGAATGCTTTGAACTGAGTTGGGCAGATGGGCAAGAATGCTGTAGTTCAGAGAAAGCAAGGAGATAGATGGCACATGACTGAGAGTGGGGTGGGGTGCTAAATGTCTTTATTAGAGACACTCTTTACTTCATCAAATGAACAGGGAACTTTAGCTGTCAAAGGTGTGACATATGCTGCAGAATGTTTTCTAAACTGCATGTGTATCTAGTACCCACTAAAGCTGTATGTATATAGCCCTGGCTGTTTTCCGCTTTGAGTCTGAGGGGACTCTTGGTCTGCCTATCTGACACCCCCCTTGAAGTGGTTCATGACCATTTTTGTTTTCAATCAGAGCTGGTGTCACACTCCTTTCTAGCTGAAGGAGCAAAGGACTTGGGTACTCAGTCCCACCCCCAGAAGTCAATTTCAGAGGAATTCTAAATTCTATCAACAATTAATCACACATGCACTCCCTACATCACAAACAAACCAGTCCTCAAAGTGCTCCAGTTCAGGCCCCATTGAAAGGAAGCTGTAAGAATGCTTTTAAAGATCAGAGCCATATGGCTTTTGAAAATTGTACCAAATGGGACAAGGCATATGATTAAAGTTGATTATGTTCTTAAGTGCTTTTCTGGAACAAGATCATAGCTTTCAGCACTGGGCAGGATCCCTTATGTTGCATGATATAATATTCAGGGGAATTGTCCCTTTCTTGCTTGCTTCCTTTGCTATTTTTCCTAGTTGCTGCTTTTGGTGCCTTCATTTACATTGCCTTTCCAAATACCCTTAAGACGCTTCCTCACAGTAACTGCAAAGCATGTGCTCAGATAATTTGGAGCATGCATAAACACTTTCAATTCTCTCTCAGCTGCAGAGAAAACCAAAAAAGTCAACCTCAGCAACTCAGCTTAATTTGAAGTTGCTTTTCTGAAACGGCTGTTCAATTAAACAGTTCATTAAAACGAACTAACAGAAAAAACACCCCTGACTTTTCTAGGGGAGCTCTTTAACTTTTTTCCACAGAAGACTCCAACAGATATATTGCTTCCCTAGAATACAGATAGGCTTCTTGGTGATTAGTGTGATCATGCTGGTCTACATTTTGCAAAGGTTTGTAACAAAGATCCAGGAACAGATAAACATGACGATAGGTTTCCATCTGCTTGGCCAGCCAGTCAAAAAAGCAGGAATATGAAAAAAAAAACAGTTACAGCATGTTTTTGCAATAAAGTATCCTGGACAACTGGACTTTGGCTCTGCTTGGTCTGCAGTTAATTTTGAACAGGGAAGGCCCAAAGAATTTGGCTTGCTTGTGAGATGGAACGCTGGGATCAATTATTATTCAACAATGAGATTTCTTGTAGAAGAGTTGCAAAGGAGGGGGGAGGAGGAACCTATTACACTGTCATGTTGTTTTAAAAAGAAAAGGGTTTTATTTGGAAGACGCAGCTAAGCAGCTTTTGCTCATCCTTGTCCAATGAGTCAAATTTAATGCTATTGGGAAATCTTGCTCACTCTCTTTGCCATAACCCCTAGTCTCATCATCTGGGAAGGTGTGACTGCAAAGCATGATTTTATAATAAGTCTTAGTTGGCACATGGAATGAAAACAATAAATGTTGCATTTTTTCTTTTTCTTTTTTCTTTTCATGCAAACATAGAGTTATAGGACCTGAGGAGCATCCAATACATATCTATGTACTGAGGCATGATCTTCTATATTCAGATCTTGTTAGCGTATTGTTGGCAAACTTATTAAGATTCCTGCCTGCCATAATTCAGAAGCATGAGGGAGCAAAATGCCCATTTGGCTGGTCAAGCTGATATAAGCAAACTGATCCTACCTCCTGGTAGCTTGGGTTTCTTCTTGGTTCATGCTCATGTCTTTATACCTTAAATGCTTTTTTTTTAAATACATTTTTAAAAACGCCACTGAAAGCTAAGAAAAACTAAAATTTTATGTAAGATGTCAGCTTGTCTTCATCTTAAGGCAACTGTTGGACAAAAGCTGCAGTGTAAGGTTAGAATGTGTAAACCAACACATTTTAAATCTATTGTTCAGCTTTACATTGTGTGGAGTTGTAGATTATGTACATGCAGTACTTTCACCCCCGTGGGCAAAGAGAAATATGGTTGTGCCAAACTCAGAGATTGCTCTGACACAAAGGCCCATATTTTCTTATTCGTTCATTTTAGAACATAAGAAGATCCTGCTGGATCAAGCCAGTGACCCATCTGAGTCATTCTCACAGTGGCCAGTCGGATACCTGTGGGAAACCTGCAAGAAGCACCAAAGCACAAGAGCACTCTCCACTTCTGTAGGTTCCAGCAATGAGTGCTTTATTTATATGAAAATGTGCCAGTACGCATTCCTGGCCATCCTGCCGTTTGCTTGCTCACACCCCCTGCAGAACCCTTGCCTACCCACCACTTCACTCTTTGCTCCCTTGCACCTTCGCCTACCACCTGTTCCCCCTCGCCCACTGTTCTTTTCCACAGCCTCCCAGAGAAGCTTTGACGTGACCCTTTTACAATCGCCAAAGCATCTTCCAGGAACTTTCCTGATGCTTGTAAATGGGTCATGCCAAATCACCTCTGCTCTGGTATGACCTTTTTATGATAGGCAGGCACCTTCCTGGAAAGTATTTTGGCGATCGTAAAAGGGTTCTGCCAAAGTGCCTCTGGGAGGCTGTGCCTGCTGCTGCGGGAATTGGCAGCAGGGAAGGAAAAAAGAGGTGGTGATACAGACGGCATATACCGCTTCCAGAAAAGGACTGCCAGCAACTAATATTAAGAAGCATTGCTGCCTCCAACCATTCATAATGCCAGAATGCAGCAGCCAGACTGGTGACTAGGAGTGGCCGCCGAGACCACATAACACCGGTCCTGAAAGACCTTCATTGGCTCCCAGTATGTTTCCGAGCACAATTCAAAGTGTTGGCGCTGAGCTTTAAATCCCTAAATGGCCTTGGCCCAGTATACCTGAAGGAGCGTTTCCACCACCATCATTCAACCTGGACACTGAGGTCCAGCGCCAAGGGCCTTCTGGTGGTTCCCTTCCTGTGAGTAGTGAGGTTACAGGGAACCAGGCAGAGGGCCTTCTCGGCAGTGGCGCCCACCCTGTGGAACACCCTCCCTTCAGATGTCAAGGAAATAAACAACTATCTTACTTTTAGAAGACATCTGAAGGCAGCCCTGTTTAGGGAAGTTTTAATGTTTGGTGTTCTGTTGGGAGCTGCCCAGAGTGGCTGGGGAAACCCAGCCAGATGGCTGGGGTATAAAAAGTTTATTATTATTATTATTATTATTATTATTATTATTATTATTATTACTACAACTTTCACTGTTGTTTGTGAATGGAGTGCTTTCAGCATGGTTCCATGACTGTGGCTAGATTCTGAAGAGCTGACAATGGGTGAAAATGGGAATTGACACATTCTGAAAAGCTGGAGTCATGTCCAATGATCAGGAATACCTGCACACTGCTATACAATCATCCTTGGAATGAGATGGATTTGTCCACCAAGAATAGCCAGGTTTAGGCAACAAGTTAGAAAAAATATATCAAGTGTCCAGGTAGCAGAAGGTGGCAGTGACATTCCTGGTGTTAGTCTATTGAGATATTTGTTTGCTTGGAAAGTGCTAATGTTTCGTTATGTTAATAATCTTGGCCATATTTGCTGTATCGTTTGGAGTTACAAGATATCCTCAACTCCGTGGGGGAAAATGTTGCCAATTTCAGTGGTTTCAGCATTTGGTAGCTAAACAAATGTTTTCTTTATGAGCTCCAGATTTATGAAGAGTTCTGGGTAGTAGTTATATATGCAGAGTCAACAGTCTCTGACAGTCACTTGGTCATGATTTCCCCTATTCAAAGAGTGTAGGGTTGTTGCTTTCAAAACACAAAGCAGCTGCAGAAAGCTGCAAATCACATTGTGGCGGGTGAGGGAGAATAGCGGGGGCTGCCTCATCTCTTTCTCCAAAAGTTGTTTTCCAGGTTTAAATTGCTTCCTCCTATGTGGCAAAAGCTATAGTAGCTGAAGCTTTGCAGGACAAAAGCAGGTTGAGAGGGCAATTTTGATAAGGAAAACTAACTTGGAGACCTCTGAACTGCAGGCCTAATTAGGTCCACCAGAATTTCCCCTTGCCCCTCTGTGGTGCTCTAAATTGCCTGAGGCTTTGGCTTTCTCAAAGCCTGATTCCTGTGGGGAACTTGCTCATGCAGTTGATCCCACTGGCTTTGACTCTACCATTCTCAGCTGAATGGCAGTAGAGCTGCAGCCTGCTTTATATTGCCAGTGCACAACTGGCAGCACACTTTAAGATTCCCATCTGTGACTTGCTAGCTGTGTCTCTATTTGCTTCACATGTGACATCCTATCACATAGGGTGAAGTGGTTAGAGTGTGTTAGACTTAGGACCTGGGGGACCAGGGTTCAAGTCCCCATGCAGCCCTGAAACTCACTGGGTGATTTTGGGCCAATCACTGCCTCTCAGCCTAACCTCTACCCCACAACATAAATGTAAGGCAAGTGAGTGTAGTTTGGGCTGGACAAATCTGAACCCCTGGTGGGCCAAATTTAGTTTTGTGCCTGAGGTTCCCCGGCCCTGTTCTAAATAACCCAGCAGTCACTAAAAAGAAACCTGGAGGTTTTAGAAATGGCACAACTTTTGTAAGATGCTTCTATATCCAAACCATCCAAAAGTCACAACTGTTTTTCCCTTTCTTTTTGTTTGTTTGGTTTTCTCTCACTTTTGCATTATTAATTGAGTTGAAACATGCCCATGCTGGCTTATAAATTGTCTGTTAAGCTTAAAAAGAAATCTTTTAAAAGACGACTGTTCACAAGGAGATTTTCCTGGAAGTGCTCCCATCTTATTCTAAGATTTAACTTCAGCAAAAAAAAATTAAAAAAAAAATACCCCCTATTATGGCACATATATTGTAAAACAGCACGTGCACATATCATGCACCATATTAATATAAAGCATGCACCAAAAGCTCATGCGGACATAAAGCAACAGTAATGACAAGATCTGTGCATTGTAGTATATTTTAAGCAACATGCTTGCTTTTTAATAAAATTCCAACACAATCAGGTCAAATAAATGAGAAACGGGTGAATTTGAAAGCAGTTTATAGACATATGGCAGTCTGGTATGAAGGAAAATAAGAGAACCGCACCATAACCTTTATATTACAGACAATGGGAAATGACCTTGAGTGATCTGAAAATTCTGAACAGCACAGCACATTTATACATTTGACTCTTAATTCTCTGACTGCACACCCCACCCCAAAGATCAGTACTTGGCTTATCTTGTGAAATGGGCAAGTTTAAAGTGAGGTTTAATAAAACTCATTGCTCTAATATTGACCTAGTTTCTGTACTCAGAACGAGTAAGAGCTATCATTTACATTTTTGAGGGGGGCTGGACAAGCCCCCCCCCCAGATTCTAAATGTCCTCAAGCAAGCTGACTGATAGATGGATTGTGGGGCAGGTGGGGCCTCTCCTTATGGGCAAAACAGCCAGAACCACCACAGACATTGGTTATAACTTTAACACAAGGTTGGTGAACCTTTTTGGCTCCTTGAGCCAAATTTGACTGGTGGTTGTGGTTGCCAACCTAATGACATCAGGTGCAATTTAGGGCTTGAAAGCACTTTGCAAGGCACCGTTAAACTGAAGTTTCCCACTGTATTTTTCCGAATTTTATTCTGATGCAAACCCTGCTAAAATGAAGGTCGCTTCTCATTTGCTTTAGCAGAGGGTTCTGAGGCAAATCTCCTGTTTTAGGAAGAAGTTTGCATGGAACACCGGCAATGAATCCCCTGCTAAAATGAAAGCCCCCACCCCCAAATCAGGAAGGGGTTTTCATGGCATCCTGCAGTTGGGCAGTGTGCCCCTGTGCTCTGCTGGGAACAGGAACACTCAGCCAGTGCCGGATTTAACCCTGCTGATCTGTCCATCAGATGATATCACAAGTGGGCATGATTTTGGGGGGAAAACCCATGAGCTGGACTGAGACCTTGAATTAGAGTTTGCTTTCCCCTCCTCCCTCCTATTCCTTTTTTCCTTGTTAAAATCTTTCATTCAGTTGTGGGAATCATGCACATTATTAAAGCTGCTTGCTGGTTATTTCCTCTGTTAGGCAGCTAATTTCATCCCACTGCAGTCAGTGGGGGAGGGTGGAATAAGGTAAGGAATAGAAGAGGAACACCCAAAGCCGAATTTTGGATGTAGTGGTTGCTGTCCCAAACAATAAGATTGCTCTGCCCTTCTGTTGATAGCTAAGATGTATAGGGGACTCATGTTTGACAACATATAATATGTTAATTCATAGAAAATAACCTGGTTTGCTGCCTAAGTCACTTTGTTTTAAGCATGCCTAATGACTTTTAGGGGGACACGGGTGGCGCTGTGGGTTAAACCACAGAGCCTAGGACTTGCCGATCAGAAGGTTGGCAGTTTGAATCCCCACGATGGGGTGAGCTCCCATTGTTTGGTCCCAGCTCCTGCCAACCTAGCAGTTCGAAAGCATGTCAAAGTGCAAGTAGATAAATAGGTACCGCTCCAGCAGGAAGGTAAACGGCGTTTCCGTGCCCTGCTCTGGTTCGCCAGAAGCAGCTTAGTCATGCTGGCCACGTGACCCGGAAGCTGTATGACGGCTCCCTTGGCCAATAAAGCGAGATGAGCGCTGCAACCCCAGAGTCGGCCACGACTGGACCTAATGGTCAGGGGTCCCTTTACCTTTACCTAATGACTTTTTACTTATATTCAACTATCTTACCTGTTGGTTGTGAGAATATGGAAACATCCCCTTAGTTATGTGTGAAAAGAGAGCAGTTAAGGAAATCAAGGGGAAACCTGTGAGTATAGTTTGAAGTTTATCTCAGAAAAGAGTTTTCTTTGTCTCCTTTCCAGATGCTTTTTGGCTCCAAAGCACCATGAATCCAAAAGAGAACTTCCTATCAGCCAGCTCTCCCTGTTATGTGGGTTTCTTCTACAGCTCCCTACCTTTCAGCCACACATCCTGCAATCTTCAGGGGGATTTCCACAGAGGTAATAATCACTGGATAGTTGGGAAAAGGATGTCTTTTGAATTCTATGATTGAAATTAATCTTCGTTCCATTTATTTGGCAGGACAGCCGATCCACCAAAAAATAACTTGTGAAAGACAAGTTGGTCACTTTCTTTGGCTGCCAGAAATCCATATTGAGTCTCAAGTGGGTCAAGAAGAAGATGGCTTATTCCAAATAAAATAGCAAAACAATTTTAGACTTAAACACAGTAAATGTGTAGGATCAGTAAGAGTGCGGGTTGAGGGAAGCTACTTTCCTTCAGGAAGTGGGTTAGCTGACGCATGGGGTGTGAAGGTAACACACACTATTAAGGAAATCTCATCTTAATGGAGAAAGACAATTCCAAGTTGGACAGAGATGTTAAATACTAGTGGTTTTGTGAGCTTTCCATGGACAATCCATTTATTTCAGATATCCCTGCCTGCTGTGCTTCAAAATATGCTGTGATTTTCATGAACTAGTTTTCACTTTACTTACACCCTTTTACTTTTTCATTAAATTTAATATTATTTTGTTCCACTCAATCTCCCTTCTCTGTTGTCCACAAGTTCTGGGGAAGAAAGTTATCCTCTTTGTGCTGAATGCCTATAATTTTAATGCCAAATGGTGGGTGAGCAATTAATTTCTATAACAAGCATTGCCAGCAAGTATCAACATCTACAAGTATCAACATCTTCTAGATCAGTGGTAGCCAATGTCAGTGCCCTCTAGATGTTTTGTACAACTACCATCAAACCCAGTCACCATGGGGTAATGGGAGTTGCAGTCCAAACCATGCAGAAGACAATCACATTGTCATGAACTGGCAGGGTAATGGGGAGGAGGAAGGGGATCCTGGCGAGGGATGTAGCTGGGCTTGGAACAAACCTGAGCAAGCTGAGGGTGGAGGAAAGGTTCATATAGGAAGTACTCATGGGGTGACGAAGGATGGTGAGGGGATGGCAGTCAGTGCACAGGAACCAGAGCAGCAGGACCCATCACCTGAGCTAGAAGGGCCCCTGTCTCTACAAACATGGCAGGCTCTGAGGCATAGGGAGCAGTGGGAGGGGCACTACAGGAGGCTGAAACAGACAAGCACCCACTGCCCAGCTCCCTAGCTGGCTTGGTGGGGCTCGCTAGCTCTGGGAGGAGGTTTGTGATTCCTAAGCTGGAATAGGCTTGGAGCAGGTGAGGGTCCCATGCCTCATCAAGCCCAGATGCTGCAATCAGCAGGCAAAGGGCAAAAGGGAAGCAGAGCTGAGGTGCCAGGTCTGCTTAACTGCCTGTGTTGATGAACCTTGACTTGAATGCTCCTGGACCTTCACGGGACTGTGTTTCAGGTTTGACTCTGGACTGTATCCTGACTGCTGGACTTTGGACTAGGCTACTTGGATTGACCCTGAACCTCATTTCCTGAGGGTGGATTGACCCTCTGATTTGGAACTTTGGGCTCACTTGCTGATAGGTAGGTCAGGGGTTCAGGACACATATTGACTACTCCTATTCTTGATGGATTGACATAATATTTTTTTAATGCCCAAATCCCGATAAAGTTATTTGTGCTTTATTCCGATTGAAATCAATAGGACACATTACTGAGAAACCAATGACCATTATCCAACTAAATCATTCTCAGAGTAGACTTACTTGGTTTACCTTAAATCCATTGATTTCAATGAATCTCCTCTAGGTTATGACTAATGATGGATGTCACCTGTTGCAATTAATGTCCCATTAACTTTCTTCAAAATGGGCCAAAATAAAAGCAAATTACCGGTATTATGATGTTTATTGTTTGTAGTTTTACATATACAGTTACAAAACTTCTCAGGATATACCAGCAAATATAATCTACTAAAATGTTTGAGTTCAATACCAGTGGTTTAAACTGGTATTTTGAGTAAACTTGATGTTTTGAGATTGTATAATTTTTAAAATTGATTTGAATTTTCAGCTGTATTTTAGCCACAAAGTACAATTCAGCCAAAGTAAACCACGGTTTAGTCTTACTGTGCCCTTGAAATCAGCAGGACTTAATAATGCTAAACTTTGGCTGAACCATGCTGGTATTTTTTTTAAAAAGCTCTACTGTAGCTATTTCCTCCCTGTGCTTAAAAAAAAAAAAGAAATCACAAAACGCCCTTTCACATATTTATCCATAAATAACACTGGCCAAAATAAAAATCTTTTAAGATTCAAGGGCCCACATCCAGACAAAATTAGTTATGCTTAAGCCCTACCAAAATCAGTGGGATGAATTAGTCACAAGTCAACTAATTTATTTCTGTTGATTTCATTGCCCTTCAATGTTTCCCCACAACTGTTCTCCTCTCCAAGTCCAGGCTCCAAACCACAGAACAAAGTTGGTTGGATCCTCCTTTAACTTTCAGAATTGGAAGTGGGGTTGGAGAAGTCTGATTCAAAAGAGAATTCAAAAGCCACACACTAGTCATGCTGAGTTCAATCCAGAGTTTTCTGGCTGGTGGCCATTTCTGATATTTGACTAAGTGACCTCACCATGCAGAAATGTCCAAATTTACTTTAATTTGTATGACGTTGAATTAGGTACACATGTGCATATTCATGTACTCTGACTAACAAACACACAGTATTGCAACAGTGACAACAAATGAGATGTCACAAGTGGGACCTTCAACTATTGCAGTGTGGATTGTTCCTGTTGAGAGTTCCAGCCAGCCAACTTTACCGTCTTCCATGATTCTCCCTTCCCTTCCCTATTCCATTTTTCTTTGTCCCCCCCCCCCAATGGTCAGGTAACATTCTATGGCCACTGAGCATACTCAGCCCTCAAGGAGTTGTTTTTGGATTCCTTTCTCTAGGGTTAATCCCCCCCTTGCCCCTGGGTCTTTTGTACTTCTGCAAACCTTGGAGATCCCTCAAGCATGCTGAAACTTTCCTCTTGTGCATTGATGGCACCATTTGGGCTGCAAAAGGATTGATGCTCAGAGAATACATTAGGTATATTTGGAATTGACTTTAAATTTACTGGAGCCAGTTGAGAAGCAGTTGGATGGCTTCCTGTCTGTGCACATAGCAATTTATTAAAAGGGCTGGTCCTTATTCATCATCTCGTCGAAAGTAGTAAGAAGAAATTATTAGGTCATCTAGTCACTCTCTCTGCCAATACCAGATTACTCCCCATACTCCTCACAGTAAATTTTCTAGTGCTGGAGTAAGATTGCTTAGAGATCTCACAAGGCTTATGGTTTTGGCCACTTGATGGTACATCTAATACTAAGAATGTTTCAGAAGTACAAAAATGTTTAAAACAAAACCTATAATGGAAAAGGGCTAAGACTTAACAGAAACTCAGTAGCAATAGCTACTTTGAATTATAATTCTGTAAACTTCCGCTAAATTATGTGAAGACAATTTGTGATAAAGCAAATAACCTAAAACTGGCCTTTTTAAAAACAACACAGCACTTTAAAGTCAATAACGGTGTTTCTCGGGCTCAGCTGACAATAGGTGGAATGGAGAGGACATTAAAAAAAAATAAATCCATCCCCTCCTGTCCACCAACCATCTAGAGAAGATTTAGATACAACTGAATATAATTTTTGACTTTTAACACATTGTTCATTACATGGTTGTTTGTTTTTTTACATATTATGTATTCAATTGTTCTGCTTTTACCTTTTTTTTTTGCCAGCTACCTTGTAAGGGCTTGTACAATTCACAATAATTAGAATTAAATAATTAGAACTTACCACCTCCACCTTTTCTTCCCTTTTCTATTTCTACATTCCTGATTCTCTATTTGCTCTGTTGGTATCCACCTTTTTGCTAAACCACATTTTCCATCTGTTATTTCCCATCTCAGATCATTTTCTATTGTGGCTCCTGACATCTGTGACTTCCTTCTGCCCTATATCCCAATTGCTTCCTCTATAAACACCTTCAACAATGCCTCAGAATGAGTGGGGTGTGTTGTTGTTTTTTTTTTTTTGGGGGGGGTGAGAATCTGTGGCTGAACTACAACACCCATCAGCCTCACCATTAATGGTGGTTAATGGTTAGGTTGAAGGGAGTTGAAGTTCAACCGCAGATCCAAACGTCTCCCATTCTTGCCTTAAAATGTATATTTTTGTCTTACACACCTTCCATTTATCTTTTTTCGTTTTCCACATGTGCTTGTCCCAGTAACTTCCTGGCAGTGAACTATTTTCTGACTCTGGACTGGCCCTGCCCACTCATGTGGTTTTTGGAATCTCCTCCAGGGGAAGGGCTATAAAATAATTCCTGTTTCAGCTGAGATTTTCCTAGGTAGCAATGGACTTTGTAGCTCTGGTCTGGCCTTCATTTCTGACTCTTGGCACAATCCCTGGCGCCCCTCTGAAAGCTACCTATGGGGCAGCACTTTCAGTTAAGAATAGGGTGATAATGTCCTACCTCACTCAGAAAAAACTCTGTATCACTTTGTGTGAAGAATTAACCAGGTAAAAGAAGTTAAACCTACCATTTCATTATGTCCTTGGTAAATGAAAATAAGTGGTACTAATGAATCTGGTCACGAAGCATCACTAACTGACCCCCCTTAAGGCCTCCAATGCAAAAGAAATAAGCACCCTACCTAATTAAAGCCATAAATTATTTTATTGTAGATGCTTCTTACAAAGAGGCAATCGTGCTGCTGAATTACTACTCTGAGCAAATGTAAAACTGGGAACCACATGATGGTTTGGCAGGCATGGCCCTTGTTCCTGAGGAAAATGCCATTTATAGAGGGTTTTATTACCTCAGGTTAATGACATTTCACATGACGAAGGCTGTGCTAGGGTGACAATGCAGCCTTTATGTTCACAAAGTGGCCATTTCCTTTCATAACAAATGTGGCATCAGTTGTTAGATTTTCATTTGCCAAAGATACATAAACCAAAGTGGATTTTAATGGTGTGAGTGGGTGGAGGTTGTTTGGATTAAAAAAAGGAGACGGGCAATGAAGTTCAAAGCACTGCTGAGAAGTTAGCTGTCATGCAACTTAGCTTTCATGCAACTATAAAGGCAAATAATCCCTTTCACAATTTAGATTTCACTTCTGAGCATTTTTGACTCTTTGAATCACTGCTGTAGTGAAACCTAGCACATTTCTGAATTTCAAAGATGCACAATTCAGTTTGCACATATAGTGGTACCTCGAGTTACAAACACCTCAGGTGACAAACACTTCGGGTTACAGACTCCGCTAACCTGGAAGTAGTACCTCGGGTTAAGAACTTTACCTCAGGATGAGAACAGAAATTGTATGTGGGGTGCGGAGGCAGTGAGAAGCGCCATTAGCTAAAATGGCACCTCAGGTTAAGAACAGTTTCAGGTTAAGAATGGACCTCCAGAACTAATTAAGTTCATAACCAGAGGTACCACTGTACAATGCAGAACAGGCTGATTCTGCACTGCAGTGGATTCTATGGGATAAGATTAGGGCCTGCAACAATAAGAGGCTGGGGCCACAGAAAATGTCAGAGTAATTTCAACAGAATCCAAGCACCATTAGTTTTCTGTGGATTGGTACTACCTACCAAGCTGATAGGTAGTATTGAACTGTGCAAAGCCCTTTACTCTGCTTTACTGATGGGTTTTGCAAATTGTCAAGAGGTCAGTTAACTTACCCTTTTGGAGTTGGGAGGTATATTGCCCTAGGCCAAATATAGTTCCAAGAATTGCTATTTGTCTTCTGTAGCAAGTGGCTGGATGATGCTCTTATCTGAGCTATTTTGTTCCCTGGTTAGCTTTGCATTGCACCTGAGCCCAACTTGGGACTTGGTGGGTTATAGCAGCTAGGATGTGAACTGAAGTATGTGACTTGAGATATACAATCTATGAAATGTAGTTTTTCTTTATCAAGGTTCAGGTGGTTGAACTGGCACACTTAATATTTGGATAAATATGGAAAGCTGTTTTGTATTCGTCTGTGGAATGTGTGTGAGTCTGGGATGCGGGGTGGGGGTAGAGATTTAGTGAATTAGTTCAAGAACTAATTGGTAAAATAATACTTTTGCCTACACATTTGATTTCTTTTCCTAAAGGAAATAAGAATGAGATAAAGGTCAAAATGGAGGATATAATAAAGCAAGATAGATTTTGTCTGACTAGAATTGCATGTTAACAGCACAAAACGTGAATTTGTGGTCAGGCTATTTTGCAACAGATCATAATATTGTCTATTCCAGTGCATGGAAACAGTGCTTTAAAAAGTCATGCTAAATGGCAACAAGGGGTTTACATGGAACTTGAAAACAAAGGAAATTGGAAGTTTCGTTGATGATATTGTTGGCTGAGGAATAAAGCTTTATGGCTATCCTAAGTTTGTTTAGGGTTTTACTCTCTCAGTTTGGAAGTATAATATCAAGTGGCGCACTAGGACTGGAAATGTAACAGAAAATAAATAGTAAAATTTCCTCTGTGTAGCAATATTGGGATTTTAATGTCTGGGATATTATTCTGTGCATTCTTTTTAATTGAGTTGATAAATGTTTTTCTTCTTGGAAGTAGCTGGATACTGAAATGAGTTTCAGTGCCTCTGCAAACCTGCTCAGATCATATATCATTTTCTAAAGATGAACACACCAGTGTCTATCTGGCAAGCTGGAAAAACAAATCAAACTTAACTCAGTGATAGCTTTTAAGGATTTGGAGGGAGAATATATTAATACCCACAACAAGGTCTTACATTATTTTTGTTGAGTGAATAAGTATATGGGTATGTGATAAAGCTAATGTTTCAACTCCACACACCATTATGCCTCTCAAGTCTTTACTTTTTCATTAAGCTATGGGGCTAACCTATGGAAACTGACAAGCCTACAATAAATTTCATTTACTCTTGGTTTCAGGTCAAATTCACATGAGAAGGGCTTTAGTGCAGTAGGGTACATGTATTGCCATTCTTGAAATGAAAGGCTTCTTTTTGGTGAAATTGGAGGTGCTGGTACACATAGATATTGGGGGAGGAATCATGTGGGTGTCACCACAAAATGGCTGCCACGGGCAGAAAAAAAGTGGTGCTGGTACTCTGTACACCAAGGACAAGCAGCTGCACTCAAACACAAGCGCAAGATGCAATTTTGTCACTGGAGGAAGGAGGATCCAGTGTCGTCTTTGCTTGTGGCCTTTATTGGTGGATCTGTTTGTGAGTCGAGGCCCCGATCCCCACTTTGTGATGAAATAAGACACATGGACACAAGTATTTTAGGTCAATGGGCTAAAAAAGGCCACAACTTGGTTACAGAATGTGAGTGGTATTGGCTTAGGCATTGGAACCGAACCAACTATACTTGACTCCTGCCTACTCTGGCAGTCACACAAGGGTTAACCACCTATAGAGAGAGCTTGTTGATGCGAATCAACTGGAAGCTTTCCCCTAGAGTCACCAGAGACTTGTGCCATGGCCCTAGCCACCACCTGGGCATCGGACATGAACCACGACTGCCGGATTCCTTTAATGGAATACCCTTCTAGGGGAGGGGTAGATGATGGCCACAAACTGCCCCCCAACACATTTCCAATGCCTAACCGCCAAACCTTACAAAGTTGTGATGATTTGCTACGAGGTAGGCGAAAAAACCAAGTGGCTGGAGCCAACCTGCCAAGTGGAAAAAAATCCTACCAGGCCCCTTGGACAACCAAGGCGACCAACCGAGGTCCATAGCAAGGTCAGGTGCTGAGGCAAAACCTAAGGGGAGGGCGGGCGGGTGATCCGAGGAAGCCTGGAACAAGAAGGAGGAGCCCGTGGGCCTACGGCCATTTTAAACATGCCCACCAGCAAGCCGGATTGGCTGGCTGGAGTGCGTGACATAGGCCCAGGACTCCAGAGATCCAGGGGGGCCTGACCATGCCTCCCTGCGGACCTGGAAAGCGATTCCCGCTCACAACCCCTCCCCTCTGGGAAGAGGAGAGGCTTTCTGTTCTTCTGATTAGGCATCAAAGGACCGGGAGTGGGGGAAAGTGCAGAGCAACATAATTTTGTTGCCATCCAATCCACGATGCTGCAAATCTGTTGGCTCCAAGATTCAAAGGCAAAACTAGTGCTTCTGATGTTGATTGGATTACAGACCAAGCAGCATGCTTTCAGCTTGATGTTGGAAAGGTACTTTCAAATATTGCAGACTACAAAACATCTTCAGGTATTTGGCCGAGGAATGCAGCCTGGGATTCTGCCAAGCATATCCCCCCTTCAACATATTGGTTAGGCCTTTGCGCAACCCAGTCCTCAACTTCTCTTGCTTCTTACCAGCTTCATATTGCTCCATCTTCTACAGAATGTGAAAAAAAACTGGTTTGAGTTTGGAAATACTTACACCAAATCAAGACATAAACTGACACATGAAAGGGTAGAAGCTTGTTTCAATCTGGGCAACTTTTCAGTTTCTAGAAGCCCATGATAAATTTGATGACAATTATGAAGAAACAGAAATGGATAGTGATAGCTTAGGAAAAGAGACTGATTCAATTTCAGGCAGTGTTCATTGAGTTTTGTTCCCCTTCTCCTCTTTTTTCGGCTCTCTCTGTTTGCTTGATGATATTGAGGACTGTAGAAAACACAATACTTTTCAGAATAAATAATTTGTTTAATATAATGCTGATCGTTTGTTTTCATCTGCTTGTAAACTGCAAAACCAAAGTGATGCTAGGTTCGCCAGCATGTAACTTCATTCGTAACAAAAACTTAAAATAAATTTCAGTTTTCAATTATTGTCTGAATAAATTGTACATTAAATACATCATATGTAAGAATTCTATGACTATAAACCAAGTTATACATGATGCATTTTATGTTCTTAAAGTAACAAAGTGACTTTCAATATGTAAAAAGTACTTAAAAAGCAACTTAAAAATCTGTGTGATTGTTGTTGTTTTTCTAGAACACCTCCTCCAGAAAAATCCATCTTTTTCCCCAGTGGGTTGACTCAATATACATCAGCTTCCTGTTGAGAATTTGCCCCACAGAAGACAGGAAGGTAGGTTGTAATAAGATAAGAAGCATAGCACTTGTATCCTGTGGTATGTTGGTAGAAGCAGAATCTCCAAGCCTGGTGCTGCAAACCTAATATTTGCATATAAAAAATGAACTGGTTAAATTGTCATACTTCACCCAGATCATCCTGAAAATTGTAGTTTTATAAGAGAATAACACTCCCTCCCTTACTTTGCTCCCTAACTTCCCAATCTTCCCATTCTCTTTGCACCATTAAAACATTTGGAGTAGAGGACATGCTTTGTTATCTAAGCTGATGAAAGACTTAAGATATGCTGAATGAATATGAATTTCTTCCTCAAAAAAGCTGAAACTGAGACAGTCTCATTGCCTGCTTATTCCATTTAATAATAAGAAGCCTTGGTGGTTTCCTCTGGAGTGTGTATATTGGCTCTCAGATCTGTCAGGCTTATTTCACAGAGCATTGTGGGATAAAGTGGACTCTTTGGTCACTTCTGGATTAAAGAGAAGATGTCTTGGCTGTATTTATTTGATACCACGAGCTTGTTGGAAGAATATTATCAGGCTGCTTTGTGAATGGTTAATGCTACTTTACTTTCATGTCATTCCAAAGTAATGAAAAGTTTCTTGATGCTTGTTTTGCTGCAATAAATCAATAAATCAATATTGATATTTCAGTGAAACATACTAGTAAATTGATATAATAGCAGAAAATCTGAATGCAATCTCGAAACTTGTCAAATACTGTAATGTAATATTAGAATGTTGTTACATGGATGTTTCAAAGGCATTTCCAGTTATGTTTACAGTTCATGTGGTTGCTTGCCTTTTTAACACTTGGGGCAAAAGAAGCAAAATGTAATTTAAAACTAAACCTTAACAAAATCTGGATTGGGGTGTGTTGCGTGAAGAAACATAGAATCACAGAGTTGGAAGGGACTCCAATGGTCATTCCTGTAATGCAGGAATCTCAGCTAAAGCATCCATGGCAATTTTGCTTTTAACTGTGCTCTGGATACATGCCTACAATTCCTTCTTACACATAAAAATTCTTCATCAGTCCATCTTTGCTATATCTTATTTCCTTCTCCTATACCTCCATATTGGTTCCAGTGGAAGTGTCTGTCCTGACTCATATGAAAGCAGCTTGGGGAGGTCACCAGAACTAAAGTGGAGGAAGGTTTTAACTGTGCATGCTTCCCCTGAACCAGAGTCCTGATCCTGAACAGCCCATCATCCACTGTTGCAGTGGGCAGGGACTAGGCACATTAGGCAGCTCATGGGTTCCCCATGACATGGTAGGACCATATAAGCTTCTGGGGAACATGCTTTGCATGGGCAGAAACATCCATGATCTATACATAACTCTTTGTCCTCGGCTTGTTGGCCCCAGGGATGCATACTTCCTGCTCTATATCTTGTCTGCTCTCTAGGTTAGTGTACAACCTATACTTTTGGACTACAATTCCCACTGTCCCTGAACATTCGCTTCACTGAAAATGAATGATGGGAGCTGTAGTCCAAAATCTGGGAACCTAAGGTTGAAAAACAGGGCTCAAGGATTTCTACGGTCCACCATAATAGCATGCTGGGCTTTTTAGTCTGATTCCTCTGATTCAGCAGAAGCCCTAGAATGATTTTTAATCAGTTATGCAACCAACTGACTACCACCTCATAGTAGACTGTTTGGCTCCTAAACAACAATATTATGCATGGATTTAGCATCAAGCGTTTTTGCTCTTAAATGTTGGAAAGTTGTGTGGCATTTCTGCTCAGATTAAGTCAGGATAAATGTATACCTCATTGTAATGAATCAGTGCTCAAACTTCTGTGTGAAAGGTTCACATGATTTTTTTTTTGTGCACAGCCAAGATTGTTCCCAGACCCACTCATTTTGATTATGACTCTATACCCACCTTTCAACATGAATGATTTATAATATAAGAACTCCAGCCATGTTGCCTTTAAACCAGAGAGGCCCTGCATGATTGATTTCCATTTGCTCTTAAGGCCCCACAACCAAGCATGCTAAAGTGAACTATGCCACTAGGAAGCTGAAATTTTATGCATGCAACATCAGAATGGTTATGGGAATAAAAAGGTAGGAGATAAACATTTTTTATTAACTAGCTGGAGGGCCTCAGACTTCTAAGTCTTGGTTGAAAGAAAAAGGAAATTCTCTCCTGACTGCTTATTCAACTTCCAAGCATCAACAAAAAGTGCCTTGTAATTTTTTATTACACTTCATTACAGACATGGCAGGACATTAAAATGTCCTAACCACTACAGTTTCTGGACAATCAGTATAGTTCAACATGTTGAAAACTTTAAAGCATGAACAATTAGCTTTAAATTATTTGAAAAATTCAAAATAAAAGCATGCCATTCGTAATTGAATTAGGGGCACAATGCAGATGAAGCTGAGCTCTTGCAAATCCCATGGATTTAATTCTGAGGGTTAAGTGTGTATTTAAAACATCCTTTAGTGAAGTCAATGGCCATGCAACCTGACCCTATCCAGGGTTAGACACGCAAAAGCCCATTGAAATTAATGGGCTTAAGCATCCCTAACTCTGAACAGAATTTACCCTTTAAAATGCTTAACTTGGGTTGGGTCATGCCCTAGGCATTTAAATACATTGATCATTTGCCTTGGTAGAATATATATTGGATAGTTCAACAAGCCAAGTTGAGGACTTTGTAGAGACTTGAACATATTTCCCCCCCAAACATGTCAGCTTTTTAGGGGCCAAACTAGACATGGTATTAGACTGGCTGGGTATGTTTTATTGGCATTGATAGTCAGCTATTCTAAGGTTATAGACAGATTGCATCTGGATTCCAGATCTGTCCTCTTAGAAGTCCAATATACCAGACAGACATTGTTCATGTCCCAGTGATTTGTATGGGGTTTTGGCTCTTTGTTGTTTTGGTGGAGAAAGACAGGAGAATGGCAGGAGTGCCCCATTGGGTCTGGTTAGAGAGAGGAGAATGGAAGAGGAAAAAAAAGAGGACGAATGGTTTCATTTGTGGAAGTAGCATCTCACTACACGTTTCAAGTTAATAAGTGTGTGGATCAGGCTGATATGGTAGACGTTTTTACTTGTATTTTGGTGAGGCTATTTTTGTTGGGACCGTGGATGAAAGAAGAAAACATAACCTTCCCTTCCACACCTATATGTCCCTGCAGGCTCCTTTAGACTCCACTTTGTAGCCAGCAATACAACAAAATAGGTACATCAATTTCCTTCAACCAGTCAGTGTCATGCGCTGTTTTGTCCCCAGTGTCTCAGCTTTGATGTCTGGATGCACCTAGCGGGTCTCTCCTCCCCCCCATTTTTATCCCCAAAGAGCCACTAGCAGATTAGACTTTACTGGTCTGATTCATTGTAAAGCAGATTCCTGTCTTCCTAAATCATCTGTATCTTTCCTCAAAAGACAGCCCATTCCTCCTGGCATCTTGCTCTTGATAAGCTCCTCTGAAGGCAGAAGGAATAAGTGGCTCTGCCTTGGAAGTAAAATTGTAGGAATTGGCCCTCTAATGCCATCAAGTCCTTATGTGTAACCTCTGGTGTGAAATAAAGAATAAATTGCTTGTAAAATGTGCCCTTGAGTCACAAGCTTGCCGACTCATTGCCTCTACTAGGGTGATTGTCTTCTTATTTTGACTACACAGCATCTCCATCTGACAAGGATTATGTAGAAAAAACAGAAATTTCAAGGTTACCTGCCAATGTCTCCTGCTAAAATGACTCTTTAATAAAAAGACTTTGGCTGGATTTTTTAAAAAAACAACAACACAAGCCTGATTAGGTAGCAATTTTGGTGGAAAACAGCTGGCAAGTAAATGGAGAATCCTTGAGATCAATATCAACTTGGAAATGGAGGACGCCATCAATTTTACTGAATGGTGGGAGTCTTGGAACCTCCAAGAAAAGAAAGATAGATTATGGTGAAAATAAACCAACTTGGGGGGAAATCATAAAAGTGTCAAGAGCAGGGCTTGATCAAAAACATACTGAGAGAGTACTGGCAAAGGAAAGGCATAACAAGAGATGCGGTGTCTAACAACTATTCCACACAGGGAACATTTAGGGTTTCCACAGACAGTGAGGAATTGCAACAAATTACTGACATCACATAGAAACAGAGGGAAAGCAATCTAAGGTTGAGTGAGTTAGTTCATGCTGACCAGTGCAGAAAGTCCTCAGCTCCATGCCTGCTCCAGGCTAGTGTTTGTTACCACTGGTAAGAAAATCATCAGCAGTTGCTTTCTGTCATGCAACCCCCATATTCACCCCAGTGATGCTTCTCTTTGCCAGAAAAGGCCTCCAGTGCAGCATCTATTTGCCACCTTAATCACACATACACATGGACATATTGTATTCATGCTAGGATGGTGTTCAACTTTGTGGAGGATAAGTCAGTCAGTGGTTACTAGTCATGATAGCTATGCAGTTGTTGGAGAGTGGGATACTGCCTTGTTTATGGGCTAATCCAGCTGCATTCCTGCTCCCTCAACCCATAGACTTTATATGAGTTCTGGTGCAAATAGCATTTCCTTACCCTGACAGTGCAGGGGAATGTATTCAAGCTAGTGGCTGGAGGAAAGGTAGTTTGCTTAATTTTTTTGCATTCACGGCAACACAGTTAATGAAGAAAGCATGCTTCCATGCATGGATTGTTGTCTGTGAATTGAAAAGAAAATGCAAAAGTGCCATTGAGCAAATTCATACATAAATTTCAACTTGGCAGAAGCTAAGCAGGGGAAAGATATGAAACAGAAAAGGGAGATGAATGGGTAGACATAGGATGACAAAGGGAAAACCATCCTATGATGATTGATACATTGAATTAAAAAAAATATCCAATGTTTGAAAGACAATACTGGAATACAGCTTTACTGCTGTGTTGAAACACACATGATCCCTTTAGTTTATTTTCCCCCTTAGTTATTGAATTTATATTGTGTGTGGCTTCATCAAACCCTCAATACTCTAACACCAAAGAGAATTGGAATTTGAAACTGGATCTAAATGTTTCATCTATCCTGTCTGCAGTGAGATTTGCACCAAAATACCAGACCCAGGCATGCTGAAGAACAATGATGTTCAAAATTCAGAATCTGTATTTTCCCAGGGTCATGGGTATGAGCTGATATATTGTGCATGATCCGATATCTTGTGTCGGCTCTGTCAAGGTGAATAATTGGGGATGCATGCATTTTATATGTTGCTCAAACCTTTCTCTCTCCCTTTAAATCAGATGCAGCCTTCTAATGTTTCAGGCTTATTTTTGAGCAATGAATCGATTTTCCTCAATATGCTGCATTGAGATTTTTCTCTAACTTCACATTTGTTTAATGTTGTTAATTGAAGATGAATTATCCATGGTTATATTAACTTGAACTTGAACTAATGTGCTTTTTTGTAATTATTAGATTTTGTGTAGGAGTATTAGAGCTTTCACAGATATCTAAAACATAGACACAATGACCATTATTAAATACTCTGTGTTCTTTTGACATTGTGATAATACTCTCATTAACTTGGGTGAAATGAAGTCTGCATTTTTAAGAAGCTCGAAGGATACATTTTCCATGGCTAACTTTTAGAACAAAAAACTTCATGTGTTATATCTTAATCTATATATGGTAGTTATAGAGGTTAAGGTTATCAAGGGCTACTAGTCCAAAAATTTATAAAAAACCTTCAGGTTCCATGTCCAATTCCATACATATGACAGAAATGGTAGGCTTGTTTTGGCAAGATCATGGAGCAATCTTTGACCAGCCATCTATTAGATAACTCTCAGTGTGCTGCGCACCTATGAATAACACTCAGCACCAAAGTTACATTAACTAGAACTGCCCTTTTGCGAATCAACCCTGACAAATAAATAAAGCAGGTAAAATCATTTCATTGGAACAGGAGGTATGCAAGGTTTTACCATAAACCACAACAGAAGGAAAAATGAAGTTTATGAATTCTATGTTTTTATAGAAAACCATGAAGATTTCTTTGCAATATAAAGCTTTAGCCAATTCTGCACTCATCCAAGTTGCATACTGAAAATGTAATGTACAGCCACTGTGTATCTGTCATGTAACACATACATGCCTAAGAATCAAGGTTTTCACAATAGCGGGATGGCAAGCTGAGGACCCTGGTAGTGGGGCCCAACTGCTTTCTTCTTTGTACCACTGCTGGTCTACTCTCTGCTGTGCTTCAGTGCCACAAATTCTCTGCTTCCACCATCTGAGGCAATAATGCTTCTGAAGATCAGTGGCTGGGTCCTGCTTGTTGGTTTCCTACTGGCATCTGGTTGGCCAGTGTGAGATCAGGATGTTGAACCAGATGGGCCATTGGACCCGAACCAGCAGGCTCTTCTTATGTTCTTAAATGGGGAACATGACAGGAAGCACGGGCAGGAATCAGGAAACTATCATGCATATTATGGTATGACCTTTATCAGGCCAGCAAAATAACACAAAAAATGTGCAAGCTTTCAGTCTGTGCAGACTTTGTGTGTATGTGTGAATGAAGGAGTGAAAGAGAAAAGCAGGACCTTTCTTATAACTCTAATTACTCAAGAAGGGCTCTCTCACTTGCTGAGTTTATTGATTATATATATATATATATATATATATATATATATATATATATATATATATGATTTGAATATTGATGTTTGACATACTGTATTTGATGGTAGTATTTGTACACCACCCTAGGAACCTTTTGGTTGAATGGTGGTTTTAAAATGTCAAAAAGAACAGCAATAATAATAATAATAATAATAATGATGATGATGATGATGATGATGATGGTACCCCCAAATCTTCTGATCTTGGAATGAAGAATGTACAGCTTTAAGTTTGGAGCTTTTAAGCAGACAAGTTATCAACTTATGTTGACAGTTACTCAAGGTAGTCTCTCATTGTGTGCTTGACTACAGTCTTTCAATCATTGTTGGAAGATGCTGCAACACACATGCTGAGTTCAGGGGCTTGGATGTTTCCTGAGAGATTGCCTTTCAAAGTAAAGATGGTAAAAAGATAATCTCCGTGCCCTAGTATAACCTGCTTGTGATATTCTCTTCAGTTTCAAAATATGTTTGCCAGGACTGCTGGTCAAGAAACATAAGCTCAAAGTGCATTTGTGGTGAACAGACATAGTTGGTCAGCTCTCTGACCCAAGCAAGAGGCTCTGATCCATGTCAACCAGCAACTGCTTCATTTTTGTTCTGTTTATGGAACCAAACACTCATGCATTCTGCTGCATTCTGAGTGCCTGAAACAGGATGTTACATTATCATTTACTGGAACAATATGGGTTCATGTTTGAAATGGCTTCCAGATATGTCACTTGAAACACAAAATGACAAATTCTCTTCTTATTTATACATGCTGTTGTGAAGAAAATTTTGTCCATAATGCACTCTTTGGAGTAGTTGGGAGTGAAACATGGAATATATCAGCTTGAACCAATCATTTATGGTTTTGGGTGGGAGGCCCTCATTGTTTCAAGAAGAGATGGATCTTCTGGTTAGAACTACTGGCAGAAGGATTTAAAGATACTGCGATCTCTGGAGAAAGTACGCCCAAAGATGAATTCCAGCTACCATAGAATAAAATGTCACCCTCTTGCTTTCACTGATCTTAATCCTGTCTGGATTCTATTGTTCTTGAAAAGGGCTGCTGATGAGGAAAGTCTCTGTTGCAGACATGCAAACAATTCTTCCAAAAGTCCTCAGAGCAAAAGGGAGAAAAAATGGTCCAGATTATAGCATTATGAATGTCTTGGAGCATCTTTTAAGGACTACTTTAAACACCCACCCACCATGCTCATGTATGTCTGCTTGGCATCATCCAGAGAAGCATTTGGCTTGTCACATTTTGACAACAGAGACTTTAAGCATTGTTTAGCAGGTCAACATAATGCAGACCAAGTTTGGCTAGTTTGAGCAGGTTGTATTTCAAACAACCATAAATAATACTGACCCACATGTTTGGGATCTCTCTCTGGCCACATTCTCTTCCTAAACTGACTTTTTCCAGTTTTGTCTGAAGTGATACTATTGGATAGCAGAACAGAAAGGCGCAGAGTGTAAGATGGTGTCTGGAGAACTGGCGACATTGCACTTTTGAGAGAGCTCCACAAACAAACTTGCACAGGGAAAGTCAGAGTGGTGTACTAGTGCAACATATTAGTGTCTGTGACAATGGTACATTGTATCGATCAGTTATAATGCTATTTTACTGACTGTTAAAAGAAACTACAGTGGTACCTCAGGTTACATACGCTTCAGGTTGCATATGCTTCAGGTTATAGACTCCGCTAACCCAGAAATAGTGCTTCAGGTTAAGAACTTTGCTTCAGGATGAGAACAGAAATCGTGCTCTGGCAGCGCGGCAGCAGCAGGAGGCCCCATTAGCTAAAGTGGTGCTTCAGGTTAAGAACAGTTTCAGGTTAAGTACAGACCTCCGGGATGAATTAAGTACTTAACCCGAGGTACCACTGTAATGGAAACAAATCAAAGGACTGGTGGAGCCAGTACAGGGAATGATGAGATACAGTATCTTGTTAGAAAGATGGGAACCTGGGGCCCTCCAGATGTTGTTGGAATAAACCTCCCATCTTCCCTAGACAGCATGGCCAATAATCAAGGATAATGGGAGATACATTTCAAAAGGTTCCCCTTGTTAATTCCGGTGGCAGCTGTTTGCAATCTCCTTGACTGCTGAAACAACTCAGTGTATGAGTTGTACAAAGGAGTGAGTTGTACAAAGGTTCTTGACTGTAGTCTCAGCCAAGGGCTTATTACCATAATGGTTCTCAAGTCTCTGATCTTGGCTTGGGGTTCTACCTTATGTTCTCTGACCCTATGTTGGCAATCTTTTGGCAACCACATAATGGCAGTCACCAACAAGGCAGCAACTTATAATACAGACTCCTAGGGAGTGGGGCAGAGCAGGTAGACTGTCTGAAATCCCTTGGCAGAAAGGCAACCTCCCAAAGCCAAATCATCAGTTTGGTTTAATGTGAATTTCACATGTGATAGATAAAACAAACCATCAGTTTATAGTTAGTTTGTTTGCATTCATGTATGTATCTTGCTTTAAAGAGAGTATAGTATTAAAACTATATATTAGGCAAAAGCATGGGGGGACCATTTCATTCCAATATATAGAGCACACATGATTATTTATTAGCCCGGTGAATTTTATGTCATCCAACTTCTAGTCAAAACCCCGTTTTTAATGTCATCAGCCTTGCATGAACAACTGGCCTTTTAAAATCCAAGATGTTTTCTGCTTTCATACATCATTACCGATAACAGGCAGATAATGGAAACCATGTCCTAATTCCCAATACATTGTTTTTCATTTGAACTATAAATAGGAAATAGTAAACAGAATAATACCAAATCAAATTTACAAACTTAAAGAATCCTGCAGTGCAGAATTACAAGGTAAATATAAAATGTTTTGTCTTCCCAGTCTGCTGAACCAAAGTGAAATAATGAATGCTACAACATTCAAACTGTGTTATTCCCAAAGCACATTTTGCGATTGCAAGGTAAAAGAAGTGGCAGAATTATGTTGTTATTATTTCATCCTTTGATTTTCCACATTCCTTTTTTGTGCTTTTCTGGTTCTATAATTACATGTTTGCAATATTCATTAGCACTAACTTTAACATTATTAAAGTCTAGAGAGAGCCACATTCACCTTTCTGCAGCAGCAAAAGCAGCTCAACGTAGTTGGAAATAAGTAATGTCAGCACTTACATGAAATAGGCAACTGGTACTGCTTCTCATCTCTTTAAGGAAATTAGGATAAGTAGGAATTGAAGCATCCCAGAAAAGAATCACCTGTGGTCCTCCATTGGGGAAGGGCTGCAGCTCAATGATAGAGCAACTGCTTTGCTTACAGAAGGTCCTAGGTTGAGTCCCTGGCATCTCCAGGTAGGAATGAGAGGTACTTCTGTCTGAAATACCTGAGAGTCAATGCCATATAGTGTAAATGATACTGATCAAGAGGGACCCAATGGTCTGACTCAGTTATAAGGAAGCTTTCTAAGTGTTTGACTAAGTTTCCACATTTGATGTACTTTAGCTTTTTCTTTGCATGTTTTATTGTTTTTAGTTTTTTAAGAAGCATTTTCAGTTCAGCTAGCATAAAAATATCCGAGTATCAGGAACAACAGATATCAATATTATTTTTTAAATGTAGCTCTTGGCAGGAAGATATGCAAGTTATCCTATTGCAGGAATAGCTTGCTCATCAAACCATTGGGGAAATGTGCAATATTGATTTTGAACGAGGCAGAGAAACATGAAAGGAAGGAAGCACACACACCCTGCACACTTAGGATCATGGCTGAGACAAACCACACTTGCTTCTTCACTAGTTCCTGCTGGGGTAGCAAAAATGACACCCAGGTGGTGTTGGACTCTGGTTCAGGTTGGTGGGACTTGGTGTCCCTAGCCTACATTTATCTCCAAACTACACTGAAAAAGTGCAGCTTCTCAGGATTTCCACGATTGAACAATTTCCCTTCTTTTCTATTCTTGCCTCTTCCACACTTTGGGCCCCCCCCCCTTAATGTACAGGTGCAGCCACAATGTTGTGACTGTATGTAAGGATTGCCAGAGAGCAGCATGGGACTGAGCCCCAACTTCCTTGCTTCTGTGTGATGGCTTGTTGTTGGGTGGGTCACTCAGATGCTTCAAGCTATGCCCAAGTAGCAAGTTGTTCAGACTGAGAAACCAGGCTTGCTTTGGTTGCTTTATAGGGCCACATAGTATGTAAAAAAAGAAGAAAAAGAGAAGCAAAGGTAGTCATGTTGTCCTATGAGAGGAAAACATCCCCCCCACCAAAATCCATATAATGGATTTTGAAACTGTTCAGAAACCAAGGCACGGCTTCTGATTGGCTGCAAGAGCTTCCTGCACTCAAGTGGAAGCAGCAGTGTACGTTCGGCTTCTGAAAGACATTCGCCAACCTGGAACACTTAATTCCAGGTTTGTGGCATTCAGGAGCTGATTTGTTCGGGAATCAAGCCATTCAGGGACCAAGCCATTCAGGGACCAAGGTATGGCCAATACTTTTATGAGGTCAACCAAAATATCACAAAGCAGTCTGCAAGCTTTTAAGTTCTCCAGAACTCTGCATCTAGCAGAGTGACGGGGGAATTATTTTTGAGTGGTGGGTGTTGATGTTGAAGCCATGGAGTCTGCATCTGGTGACAGTCTTAACTTGGAATCAGAGAAGAGGTAGCAGACATTTAAATGAGATTCTTTTGGATGCTGTGCTGGTAGGAATCGACACATTTATCCATTTAGGCTCTCTGTTTCTCATCTTTTCAGTCTTACATTTAATTGTTCCCATTTTCACATCTGCTATCATTTTTTTATTTAAAAAATGCATGAAAATTCATAATATGATTTGGATGCATTTAACCCAATATGCACATATTTGCAAGCAATTTCCCCTAATATGCATTTTGGACACACTTGCGCCTAATATATGCTTTTGGCATGCACTTTGGGGTTGGATAAGCACAAAATGTGAAGAAGTGCAGATTTTTAAAATAGAAGATTTTATTAAATCTGTAGAAAAGTAACATTGATCAATTCCAACAAAGCCTGCAGAATGTTACATGCTTTTTTGAATCACACATAAGAAGGGGAAGAAGAATGAGTGTTGAGCCTCCTGAGCAGAGGTGGGGATCCTGATTTCTAAACTTTGTTTGACATTGCAGTACAGATTACTGGTGTGGATGAAATTTAGCATGGCATGGTGGTATATAGGTACTGCAGTGTGAGAGGAACAATAGACAGAAGCACTAGTAACAGACTAAGCCCCCACTTTTGAATGCAGCCTAAGTCCCCCATGTAGGCTTCCAAGAAGCAATATCACAGTAAAGGACACATTCCAGACAGGGCAAAGCAACTGAAGGCAGACTGGAACAGGGTTAGTGAGGAGTGTCCTGGGGAGAGGAGATGTGGGGTAAAGGGCAGCTCAGGGGGCTGGATAGGGGTTCTGGAGGGTTGCATGTGGTTTCCATGCCTAAGGCTCCCTATCTCTTTCCATCAGTTCCCTGCAATTACTTTGAAACAGGGCAGGAGTAACTCTGTGAAGCGTGCAAGCCTCAAGAAAGCCTTGCTGAGCTTTGTTCTTATTGTCAACCCTCGGAAGTCATCCTGGTAGAGGATATCACAGGTAGAACAACTGCAAAATCACTCCATCAGCCAGGAGCAGGAGGCAATATGGAGTGCTGAACCCATTCAATCCTTTTGATAAATCATCAGGAAACCACACCATTGACTTCTGTTGCCAGCAGAAAGATTTCAAATATCCAATCATTGCACCTCTCAAACAATAAAAAGTACCATATGCATCAGATCTAAGTTTAAAAACTGCTGATACTTTGCATTCATTCCAGAGAGCTTTAATTCAAGCCTAGAGCATTAATGCAGTGCAACATTTTATTCTTGTGAGGTAATGTCTTTTCAGAAGATGGCTTTTTTTTAAGCATACAGATCCTCAGATCTTCAAGTTAATGCATCCTACCGCAATCTCTATGTACTAAAGAGATGAAATCTCTGCCAAGTACAATATGGTCTCTGTCCTCTACTCCCAGTACCCTTCTGCTATTCATTTCCCTGTCCAGGTTTTGGATATGAATGGCCAGAGGAGAAAATATGATAAAAATAAGCAGAATAGATATTGTTCTAGGGTACACCTACACCTAACCTTTCCCCACCCCAAAATGGGAAAGAAGCAGACTTGTGTAATGGCCACTTAGGGAATTTGGATTGCATTTGCTACTCTCTTGGACACCATTCTTTACAATTTTCTTCCAGGCAAGCCCCACTGAAGTGAATGGGAGGTGCGCAAGAAAGCATTTTAGGTGCTTTTGCATAACCCCCCATTCATTCCAAACGGAAGTTCCAGATGGAGCATGTAATACTTTATAGTGTTACTGGATATTAATTCATTTCCCTCTCCCTAAGCTGCTGCATGTCACTGACAGATGCGAAATTTATTAGCAAGCACAAGACAGTATGGATATCCAACAGACGCTAACATTCACCTCAAAAGTGTTTAAAGAGCTACAAAGCAAACAGCAGATTGTAGCAGAGCTAGTTCAACTTAGCATCAATTAAAAGGTTGCAGATGGCCCCGATGCAGTTTGAAAATTGCTAATATGTGTGTTTCCAAGAGCAAAGTTGATTTAGGCAAGCAAAACGTCACGGATAGGGTTGCATCACATTCTTATGGGGGTTGTTTTTCTCAGTGAGATGAGATGAGAAGCCAGTGTGGTTTAGTGGTTAAGAGCGGTAGATTCGTAATCTGGTGAACAGGGTTTGCGTCTCCGCTCCTCCACATGCAGCTGCTGGGTGACCTTGGGCCAGTCACACTTCTCTCTCTCAGCCCCACTCACCTCACAGAGTGTTTGTTGTGGGGGAGGAAGGGAAAGGAGAATGTTAGCCGCTTTGAGACTCCTTCGGGTAGTGATAAAGCGGGATATCAAATCCAAACTATGTTGGCAGATCCAAAACTTTCTTAAGAACTGTGTCCCTGGGAGCAGGGAATCACCTTTTGTTGCAGAATTGGGAATGACTGAGAGGGGTCAAGCTGGGAATTCTATTATGTGTTCCGATGACCTGAAAACTCCTGTTCCAATGCAGGAAGCTGCTAGTGCACACTATCGTAAGTCGCAGTAGCAACCAGAGGGGCTATGCAGATGGCTCCATTGCTCTCCTGAATTCTCTCCTGTCTGCACTTTGGTGAACTCCCTGCTGCCCTGGCTCTCCCACTCAGTAACTGGTGGAGACTCGTGGTGTTGAGAAGCCAGGAGACCAACGCAGCCCCACCAGCTGCTACTGATGACTCATCTTGTTTATCAGCATAGCTTCAGTTGGCAGATTGGTCAGGGGAAATCGGACATGTACAGGACTATATGTGTGCACAAGTCCTCATTCAACTAACGTTATGCGTGAGAAGAGCCTGCTCTGTTAATGTATCTGGCCTTAGCCGGAGTGAATCATGGAAGTACACTGCACGATGAAAGAGAATGCTATTATAACAAGGCCCTATAAAACCAAAGGCATTCAAATTTAGCTTTGAAAAGCTGAAAATATCTCAAACAATTCTATATTTTACTCCCATGCATTTTGTGGCTTTCTATAGTGCTGTAAGGAACTAGTCCTGCTATAACATAGTGCAAGGGAAGAGCTACGATAACTAGACGTTTTTATGGTTTAATGTACCATGTGGCTGGGAAAATGTTTCATAAACTAGCGGATGTCTGATGCTTTTGACATAGATTTGTTTTTGAAGTTAGGTTAATATTAAAAAAGCAGCTTTTATCTTTTTTGATTACTCTTTTCTGCATGTAATCAGAGCTAATTTTTGTTCTGGGCCTGATAGTAAAGTAGAGATTTCCAGTCTTTTCTCTGGCAACTGTACAAACATCTATAAATCTGTCTGCCATGGAAATAAAAGGAAAGAAGAGGAGAATTTTTTTTTACAGACTTTACATTTGTATTGTGGTGGATAATCCACCCCCCCGAATTACAAAGTTCTTGGGATTCTTATTACTAAAATAAATATTTTTTCCTTGTTGAGTGCTATTAAGTAGCACAATTTGATATTAAAAGTTGCATTATTCCCCTTTTTTAACCTCTGTTCACAATACTGCAATCCTGTATTATACTATCACAAAATATTATTAGGGCACAAGCTAGCAAAATAATGCACTAAGTCTAAAATATGCCCTCATGATTATCTTTAGGAGGGTCCCCTCATTGATTTCAGTGGGAGGTGGAGTCCAACCAGTGAATGTTCCCACTGATGTCATTCTGATAACTCCACATGTTTAAAATTATGCACAGCTCAAGTACTTTCTAGTATGGACACATTAGGCTTATTGTTTCCTTTATTAATGGAGTCCAAGAAAAATGTGTGCTTCATTTTATATGTAACTTTGGAGTGGCTAGATCACTTACAGACAAACCATGTTGCTATTAGTGAAAGAGAATGATTGTAGGTCTGATCTCCCTTCCACTTTGAAATCTAACCCAATGTTGCTTTCATTCTGGTCAGTTTCACATTCACTAAAGTTTCTTAAGTAATGCTATTGGCAATTAACCTGTACAAGAACTGAACTTGCTCAATTAAAAGATAGCACTCAGCAAGCTTGTGACTGTCTTTTGCAAACCAGTTACACATTTTTTGCACCGCTTAGGCCCTTTCAAGCGTAAAATTATTTGAAACTACCTCCTGAAAACACCTGCTAGAGCCCAGCACAGAAAACACTGAAGCAAAAACCCAAAACGAATACAAACAAAATCAGTTTAATTGGGATAAGTGTTTGCCAGTATATTGTGACCTTTGAACTTTTGCAGCTGGGAAATCTACATTTTGTTTACTGCTATTGATTTTTATCTTTGTATGCATTTCAGAATGGCTTTTAGCTCTTTTTATTTCCCTCTCTGTAATGGGAGGTGGGATATAAATTTTTAAAATACAAATAAAGAAATGGAAGGTTGCATTAATGCAGTTGCTCTGGAGTAGAGAACTGTCTTCAAGACCCTGGTTGGTTGGTCACTCTTCATCTTATTAGCTCCTGGTATTGCACTGTTTTCCCAGTAGTGATGTATGGAAGTGAGACCTGGACCATAAAGAAGGCTGAAGAATTGATGCTTTTGAATTATGGTGCCAGAGGAGACTCTTGAGAGTCCCATGGACTGCAAGAAGATCAAACCTATCCATTCTGAAGGAAATCAGCCCTGAATGCTCACTGGAGGGACAGATCCTGAAGTTGAGGCTCCAATACTTTGGCCACCTCATGAGAAGAGAAGACTCCCTGGAAAAGACCCTGATGTTTGGGAAAGATTGAGGGCACAAGGAGAAGGGAACGACAGAGGACGAAATGGTTGGACAGTCTTTTCGAAGCTACCAGCATGAGTTTGACCAAACTGCGGGAGGTAGTGGAAGACAGGGGTGCCTGGCGTGCTCTGGTCGATTGGGTCACGAAGAGTCAGACACAACTAAATGACTGAACAACAACAATTTGCACTGTTGATACTAAATTGCACCCAAAATGAAAATTTGAGATTAATGTTTGGCGGTACAGTCGGGTATGTATGTGTGCATGTGCAAGAAATTGTGAAGAAATTTCGGTGGAAAAAATAAGTTCAATAATACTGTTGGAATTTCTTAAGAGGTTCTGAACATCTAATGCATAATCTCTCTCTCTCTCTCTGTGTGTGTGTGTGTGTAAGAATTGTATTAAAATTCAGATGAGTTGGACAATAATCTAAACTTGATTTCCACTTCAGTGAATATTTAAGGTGAATATTTTCTTTCTACATTTTAAATACAGCTGCCACTCTATAAATGCTGCATAAATAGTTTATGGAGAAAACATGACATCATATGTCTTGCTTTCAGTCTATAGAAAGTCAATTGCAATAAGAAGAAGAAATAATTGTGTTAATCACAGAAATATGTTTTGAATGCTTCCAATAAACAAACTCTGGGAACCCCTCATGGTAACATTCATTTACCTACTTAAAATTCCTTTGCCTTTATGAAAGTCTCTGGCAGATATTTTAGTGTGTAAAAGGCAGCCCAGACACTAATAAGTCCCATTTTAATGAAGGGGTTCCCAGGTCTACTTAAATGGGGTAATATAATGTAAATTTAGTTTGGAAGAATTCCAAATGTCCTTCTGTAACACAACCTTGCCTGACAATGTCACAGCCACTGCCTACAGCATATAATTCATTTTGCCCCTTTTCTTCAATAGCCTCAGAGGGTCTTATATATGCACACACATTTTTCGGAAGGATGGTATATTTAATATCTGCCCATGAACTAGTAGGTCTGGAAATACCTTGCCTTAAATGCCTCTACACCCTTGAGAATTGTGATTGCCTCATTCTCTCTGCATAAAATTTACACATTCCTCATGATGTGGAAATGAAATGACAGTGGTGTGATACTTAGCTTCCCTGGGCTGTGAAACCAATGAGATGAAGGACAATGCTAATCCATGACCCAAAAATAACCATGTGCAATTTACAAGGAACTGGGGGTAATTTATACAATGAAATTTTCTGCAGCAATTCAGTGTGGATTTGCAGAAATGACACTTTGCCTCCCGCATCTTTTGCATTACAAACTCCATTGAACTGCTTGCAGAAATATAATACTATTGCTGAAGTCTTGGCAATGTTCTCTGCTTTGCTATTTGTTGTAAGCAGGAGCAACAGCAAACGGTCATCTAGGTCCCATTGCCATATAAATTTTTAGAATTTGCCAGGAAGCTTACCTGTGTCTCTGGTGCTGATCACCTTGCTGGACTGAAAGATGCAAGCATGATGCAGCAAAATGAGAGGGAGGCGTTCTGAAGTAGTAGAGTGGAATGCACCGCTTTGGACTGAAGGTGGTGGTAGATAAACAGAGTCCGCTGGTAAAAAATGAGCCGTTGGTACTCATTTTCTGATCAAAGTGTTGGCACATCATAGAGGAGAAAGAGAGAAATGCCAGTACTCCATATTAGTGAGTACCATTGCAAAAATAAAAATACTGGATATACACCTTTTGAATTGTCCCTCATGCCATTGACTTTTTGGCTTCATCAGGATTTGACATGATTTGGCAGCCCCAAAAGCAATAGGAGGAGGTGGAGGATGGAAAAAATTATGCAGCAGCATGGAAACAGTGCTGATGGTGACAAGTACAGGTCAGAACAGAAATTGCTGCCTTCTTACATCCATAACCTTAACTGAAGCCAAGATGCTCCCTGCCCCCATGCTTGTAGAATAATCTGGCTATATAGCAATATGCATATCACATACCATGTGATATAACACACTAATAAATATTGATTGCATTCTGCATGCAAAATCACTTTCTCCCTACAGGGATACATTCTTGCTTGCCATTTCCAATTGCCATCCTCTATTCCATAAAGAAGGCTGATCGCCGAAGAATTGATGCTTTTGAATTATGGTGCTGGAGGAGACTCTTGAGAGTCCCATGGACTGCAAGAAGATCAAACCTATCCATTCTGAAGGAAATCAGCCCTGAGTGCTCACTGGAAGGACGGATTGTGAAGCTGAGGCTCCAGTATTTTGGCCACCTCATGAGAAGAGAAGACTCCCTGGAAAAGACCCTGATGTTGGGAAAGATAGAGGGCACAAGGAGAAGGGGATGACAGAGGACGAGATGGTTGGACAGTGTTCTCGAAGCTACGAACATGAGTCTGACCAAACTGTGGGAGGCAGTGGAAGACAGGAGTGCCTGGCGTGCTCTGGTCCATGGGGTCATGAAGAGTCGGACACAACTAAACGACTAAACAACAACAACATTCCAAAGATAGTGTGGCATACCTCGTTTTCAATTTTACGTTCTTTACTTTTTATATATATATTTATTCTATCTTTTTGCCCGCCACTGCATTTCCTATTTCTCCCAGTCTACAGCTGCCTCAGAAGTGTGAAGCAAGAATTCCCTTAATCTAACACTCCATCCCACGTGTGGCTTAGTTTGTTTTGCGCTGATCACAGTTACCAAACAGATGTCAGGTTCCAAGGTTCAAGGGAAGGAGGTTAAAGCATTTCCATTTTTAGACTTGAAACAATTGGGGAGTGTTTGGCTCGGCGTGTTCCAAAGTTCAACTTTCTATCATGGAAGTACATTAAAACATATTTATCTCCCCCTCCCTCCCTAGACCATATGTATGAAATGTATTCATGGAAGCCTGCAGCATGTGTGGAGGCCTTGTAAGTTCTAAGGTGTAGAAGTAAATCACAGCTTTCTCACTGTAGGCTGTTTTGTCAAACATCTGATCTTCAAACCAAGTGCTAATGCTAGAACTGGCTAATAACCAAAACACTCATAGTCAAATTAAGTGTTCCCATCTGAGGTGATAAAGGGAGAATACATAATTGTAAAACGTGGCTTATGTAAAACAATTCCTTGACATCTGGTCACAACAGCTGGCTTTGTAAATTGATACAACAAAGTAAATGCGATAAAATACTTCCAGGTAGTTTGGGAGACTCCCCCCTTATGAAACTCATTTTCAGGTTCACTTTTCAACCCTTTATCCAATTAATATCATGCCATCGTTGAGAAATTGAAGAATTTATTTCCTTTCTCAATTACCAGAAAGCAGTAGATAGCAATAAATGACTTACACCTGTGTGCTTGACAGCAGAAAATGAATCCCAGCAAGGAGCATCGTGGTGTTATTATCACCTGTTCCATGCTCACTATAAAACTATATTTACAGTTTGAGTTCTGTATGTGTTTATGATCCAGGAAACTGAAGATGATTTCCCGCCCAAGGGCAGTTGCTACTCCATGCCTGTCTGATCAATAAAAGGCAAACAACCCACAAGGAGATTGTCCTGCAAGTCACAAATGATCTTAGAAATTTCTGCTTAAGTTGTTGTTGCTGCTGAGATTGCTTATATCACTAAACAAAAAGATTTTGGTGGAAACACAGAGACACATCAAATCGGGTCCATCTGAGAGCAGGTTACTTTTGCTCACACAGTGGGATTTAGTCTCCCCTTTGAACTCCCCAGATACTCCTCAAATCTCATCTACAAGGTTGGTGGTAGTGAATCCATACATCTCGGTTTCTCTCAGATTTTCATTTTCCCAATTTTAAACTCAGTTGTCCACATTTCCTCATCATTTTGCAATTATTATTTTGTTTAATAAACCACCTCTTCTTGAAAATTTATCAGCAGTTTCCTGGGACAATTTTGCCTAATAAGCACTTTTTTGCAAAACAATTTTCCTCTAATATGTATTTTATAAGATATTTTCACTAGAAGGTCTGAAGGGGGATTCTCAGTGTGTTCAGGTGCATTCATACACATACCTTCAGCACACGCACAAATACATACATACATACATACATACATACATACTCACATAGATTTGATAGACCTGTTATCAGCTTTTCCCCATTTGTATGGGGTCCAAGTTCCCATTAAATCTCAATGACAGTACAAATAAGGAAGGCACCTCTCTCAACAGGGCCGCCCAACCCTATCAAGAACTGAGAAATCCTGCATCCAACTGTAAATAGACAAATACCCACTGGCAATGCTTGTTTCTTTTCACTGTTCAATGTTTTGTTTTTGACATAAATACTATTTATTTCATGGACACATTTCAATGTTTTGCAACACAAAGGTCTGTTGGGGGGAGTTTTGACTGAATAAATGAAATGAAGGTAACAAGTGGTTTGGTAAATTATATCAGAGCGTCAGTGTGTTTTTAAAAACAATTTTACCACAATGTTTGGTGTACTTTTGATAAATTATTGCTCATGAAAAATGAGCTTTTAGATGTGCTGAACTAACTTTGGGAGCTTCTTTAATTCAGTGGTAGCCAATGTGGAGCCTTCCAGATATTTTGGACTCCCATCAGCCTCGGTCACCATGGCCAATGCTTAAGAATAATGGGAGTTGTAGGCCACAACATCTGCAGGGCACCATGTTGGCTATTCCTGTTTCAATCCCTTGCTGTGATTTTTAATTACCAACACAGAGAACAGAAATATTATGATAATTCTGTAAAACAATATTTTATTCTTTTTTTAATGACTTTAGTTGCTGATATCTGAGCCTTACATTCTGTCATATTAGTCAATGCCTGCTTTGAGAGAGAAAAGGAAACCTGTCAAGCCAGCAGTATTTTCACTCAACTTTGCACTTCTACTCAGAATGATTTATGCCCTTTCAATCTTTCCCGTGATTATGCTCTTCTCTCTAAATGTTTACTTTTACACTTTTGGCTTTTCAAGCACACCTGAATTTGGGGCTTGCGAAGGTGGGATGGCTTTGGTGTTTTTCATGAGTAAAAAGTGCTATTGTGCTGCCAGCAGTTCTGGATATTGGAGATATTCTGTTTCTCAGCTGCGTGAAATGTATATATTTTATTTTACAGTATACACAGAGAATTTCTTCATAGCTCTGCAGATGGGACAATTAAAATGCAGTTGAGACTTATCGGGTCAATGGCAGAGGTTACGCGTCACTGTCAAAAATTTACTGGGACTGACAAAGGCACTTCCTGAAATTACGGTTTCTATAGAGAAAGTAAGGACCTTCCCCTCCCTCCACAGGTTTAAGTTGTTTTTCTTCCTGTCTAGCATGGCAAATGGCTTTTAAAGAATTTAAGGACTGCAGATACTGGAATATGGAACTCACCAAGTAAGATGAATGAGTACATGTGGCCCAGGGTGGGCAGACTTCAGGCTTGTGGGTTCTACTTTTTATTTTTTTACTGGAATCCTGAGACCTACCAACCAGAATCTGGTGCTAAAGACAGGCACTGAGCCTATGAACTTACAGTGAGTGCCAGAACTGAATAGAGTTCACAGTCCTTGCAGACACATAAAATCCAATACTGACTACCACTTTCCCCCCATTTCAGTATGTGAGAGAGACTCATTTTGCTACTCTGTTGTTACATCAAAATGCCAGAAATCCAACTGAATCTACAGTAAATTGACCAGTAGATCAAGATCTACCTTCTGCTTAGCTGACAGTAGGTGGACATTGTTTAAGAGACCATAGTTACCTTCCAACATTCCACTGAGGAAACCAGGAACTAGTTGTAACATTCCTATTCTCATTTTTGTGTGTGTGTGGATGTATGAATCACCTTCTGTATGTGTTTCAAGATCTGTAAACATATAATAAAAAAAGCTAAAATACTTTTAAAAACAATACAGAAAATAACTGGAGCTCTATTTTAAAACAATACGAAATGAATAAATGTGGCAGAGACCCAGCTGGAAAAGCTTGTCAATCAAGGATATCAGAGACCCAACCCATTCACCTCACCATCATTGCATATTGGTGAATTCCCTTCACGGCCTGTTTATGCTGTGCCCATTAACTGGAGCAAACAGGGTAATTTAAGATATATTTGGAAAAAATAATGCCAGGCTAAAATGCCTTATAGGGCAAAAAAAGAAATACCTTGCTTCCTCATTTGTGAGCAGTAACATGGGAGGAGGCAAAGTTGTGAGGAAGAGAAATTTTGAGAGTGGGATTAAACTTGCTGCCAATAGCAACAAAGTACCACTTCACAGTCACCAGTCAGCTGCCATTTTTCTTCCCAGACCCATCCATCTTCCACTGATTTGGGGGGAAGGAACTGAACCCGAAGGAATGGCATTTTCAAAAATCTGCAGAGACAAAACACTAAGAAAGCATTTGCCTAGGGACAAAGTGAGGAGGGAGGGCCAGGTACCAAAAACCTGGGTCTCTACCTTGTAAGTAGGGATTGCTGGAGGGCATGAATTAAATGCTTTCTTCTTGAAATGTAGCTGGGAATTAATAATTACTGTTTTAAATGTGGTTTGTTACATCCCAGTTTACATCCTGAAAACACAATGCATTATAACTGAAATAAGGATACTTAAAATAACGAGTGAAACAACTGATGTTTCAAAAGCATATACATTACAGGGAGAGATACAATTACAGTAATCCCTGACAATCCATCCCTTACTGACAGTAAAACTGTAGCGTTCCTATCCACCAATTAGAATCCAGTGTGTAGAGCCAATACAAAAATCAAACATATAAATTGTTTTTTTTGGTCATAGATGTCTTTTTTTCCAGTGCTTGTGTTCCAATGGACCATATGCTTTGATTTTCTTTTAAGTTAATCCAAGAACATATTTAAAAGAAGAAAAAGGTTGTAAAATAGGAAACCATGATTTTAACCATGATTCTCAGCTCAGAATGATATAAAATAATAACTGTGATGGGTATCATCTATTATAATAGAATTCGTTCTGGAGTATATGTCTGTGTGTATAATGCAAAGATCTCCTTTGTCTTCCTTGTGTAGCTATTTGATTTAGTGCCAGTAATTATTTCAAAGTAGTTATCTGAATGATGCATTGGTTGAAATTCTTTCATTGCTGAGAGTTTTCAGCACATGAGCCATGTTCCCATGTGGGCAACATTCTGAGGACCACGTACCAGTGATTGGCAGGGCAAGAGGCAAAATTGGGAGGAACAATGGGTGCGACTCTTAACTTTGTACAGTAGGCTGCATCCCTGCCAGGGAAGATGGAGGTCTGACAACCCCCATCCATAACACAAATATATACTACTCTCTGCCCTCCATGCAGGCAAGCAAGAGACATGAACACAATTCAAAGATGGACCGAATGAGGAATTTGTCTAATAGTTGTTAATAGCACCATGGAAGATCATTATTACAAACTGGAAGCAGTTTGAGAGTATACCTATTCTGTTAAGTAGCATGGTATAGCCAGGTTTGCTTTCTAGTTGCAATGGAAAAAATAATACAAAAGTTAAAATTAAGTTCGGGACAAGTAAAGAAAAAGAATATTTATTTTTTATTTTAGATATAAATGAGGTAAATAATGCTCAGATTGTTTCAACAAGATATGGTGGTATTTGGAATGTTTAATGGTTCTTGAGGTTCAGAACTGCAATGTAATTGTAAGCTGCTTTTTCTTTAATTTATACCATTCTTGAATACCTGCAAACCAGCTCAGAAAGAAAACACTTTTAATGTCTGATGAGGGCCACATATATAGTGGTTTTTTTTCCTTTTTAATCTTTTTCTTTTTAGATTGTATTTTAAAAAATTAGAATGGAAAAAATGCATTCCAGCCTTGCAAAATCATTCAAACAGATGAAGAGCATGCATTAATATGGATAAGAAATTCACCGGTGCCATCAATTGCATGCAACTGTAGTTTAGGTTGTGAGAGCAATTGCTTTCCTATCCAAAATCCATTTGCAGGAGGGCAGTATCATCTGCCATGGGAAGGATCCTGAGATTTGCAGAATTACAAAAACCCTCAGATTTAAAAGATCCCTAGGGAGAAAACCTTGAAAATAGCTGAATGAGGATTGAAGGTGCCCATTGGCCATGCTGGGTGGAGGAGAGATGGAAAACCAGAGGGAAAGATGAAGGAATGGAGTGGCTGGAATCCTGAACAGCATACTGCAACATCTTGTTACAGGAACACTCCATACTGCAACATCTTGTTACAGGTTTCACCTGGAAAGAAGGCAAACAGCAGGTGAAGTCTTGGGACCAAGAGCTGACATGAAGTTCCATGTCTTAAGTCAAAGTTGTATGCACTGATAATTTGGGGAAACCTGCAGGCTGTTATTAGAATACAGCTCTCATCACCCCTGACTTTTAGCCATGCTGGTTGAAACAGAGGGACGTTGGAGTCCAGGCAGATCCAGGGACAATATAAACATACTAAGTAAGAAGACATGTGTTCTTCATAATGTCTTAAGCACTTAAATCCTGTTATTAGAACTGTAGGGAATAACTGAAATAACTTTTCAGACGACTAAGATGTTGAATAAAGCAAATCTTGAGATGACCTTTATTTGCAACTAGTTTGAAAAAGTCAGACCTTCTTTGGCGTAGTCCTATTGGGTTTGACTTTCTTTTTGTAGGCTGTAGTTGCAGGATAGCTTTACTTTATTAAAGTACTAAGGAAACATATTTTCTCCCCTTCCCCCACTATCCAGTTCTTTACTGAACCCTTTCTGAAGAATAAAAACAAAGGTTCATCATTATTCCAAAGGGCTTATTTAGCATAGGCCTCATTTTACATCCCAATGTATTTTCTTTCTTTAGAAACACTCTTCCCTCCGCTTTTAGTACAGCAAATCGTTTGTCTGAAACCCTACACCATGAATCCTGACAATGCCCTGTGTGCAAAAGACATTAACCTTGTGACTTCTCAAGATGCCTGTGCCGCTCAGAGCTTGCGTCCCACACTTAGTGTCTTTTGTCTCTCATTTGCCCCATGTCAGATTGAGAGATATGGGAAAGGGGTTAGGTCTGAAGGAGCATGCAAAATTGTTTCACTTCCTTGCCGTAGCTGATGGTCTTGGCGAAATCACTTCATGGAACGTTCTGAAAGAGCCGGCATTGTGGGCTTGATGGCTGCTCTTGTGCTATCAGCCCTTTGAGGAGACAAGTATGCATTTTGACTTTTTCTCCTGGAACATAAATAACCTTGTGTTAGTAAGTAAGTCCTAGAGGAGGACCGAAACCAAATGAACTATTTCTTGCAGCTGTTGGGAACTCTTAATGGATATGTAAAGAAGAAGAAGCTTGCGTCTTGTCCACATAATCGAGGTGCCAAATATGGGTGGTGCTTCTGAAATTTATAACACAAAGTGGCTAGCTTGTTTTTGTCACACAAAGAGGTTCATTTTACTATTTAATTTACTTCCCTCCCTTTTAAAAGCTTCTAGTTTAGAAGTAGCACATCAGGGAGATGTTAAGTGGGGAAAGGCAGAATCAAATCAAAGCTACCAGGTTTCACCTGTAGTTCCTCTTCAGTGTTCCACTTTTGTTCCACTCACTTCATGTTACCACTTCAGTTGCATTTAGCTCTTTCGTTTACAGTGAAAATACTGAAAGCAGACTTTTGAACTTTACATTCCAGGAGTGTCAGCCTAACTTCCTGAGGGTATTTCTGATTCCCTCCAAATATTTTTCCAGGAGATACTTTGTATTCTTAATTTTTAAAACTATTCAATGACTTAACATACTTTTATTGTACTATATATGGAAACCTATGAAGATTCTCCCTCTCATTCTCTGTATGTGTACGTGAGAGAGATGGCAGCATAACAATCTCAGTTAATAAACCTGGTACACGCTGTGTGCTTGCACACTCCCCCACTTACTTTCCTTCTCCTCCTCTTGCACCTGGCTTCAGTGAAGCTAAGTCAGTTTCACCGGATGTCCAAACTGAAGAGCTGCCTCAACGCCATGGTATTAAATCAAGCTCTGATCCCGGTTTCATGTCCTGATGGGTTTAAGAAACCAAGATAACTTTGATAAAGATGGATACCTGATGGAAGGATGGAACAAAGTGTAGTACACAGGCACACAATGCTAGACTGAAAAGTAATGGTTTATTGGACTATGACTGTTACATCTGAAGCTCAGTGCAGAACTCACATGGTTCCATAAGCAAGCCACTCTTTCAACCTCAGTTTCCCCAGCAATAATATAGGAAAAATATTGCTGGCCTCCTTTTACGCGGCAGTTGTAATGAGTACTGAGATTATGTGTGTGAAATGCATTGAACGCTTATACCCGGTGTTTGTTGCATTCTTTGTAAATCCAAGCACAGCTTTCCAAATAAAGATATCTATGCAGAGTCTGCTTTTCACTCTGGAACTTTTGACTATTTTTAGGCAGTGTAGTTCATTCCTACCGTCTTCTACTTATTTATTGGGGTAGGTGGGTGGGTGGAACCACTTTATCTCAAATAAAACTCTTCAGGTTTTTCTGTCCCCAGTTTTAAATTTCCCTTTCCCCATATCCCTTTCTTTTTCTTTTCATTTTTCCATACAGGAAACTCTCAATTTCTCTTCACTAAGTAAAGGCAAGCTTCATGTTCCTCTATTACAAGGAGGCCACTTTCATTCAAGCACAGTCATTCATAAGTTTGTACATGTGGCAGGTCAACTGGGAGAGGTAAAATGTTAAGTTCAGGAAAAAGAATGAAAAGTTGGGGAAAGTTTTCACTTGCCTTTTCACAGAGCAAAGTGATTGGAGCTCATTAAGGGGGAGGAGAGTGTTATTTTTAAAATCGTACGCAGTGCCTGCTTTTCATAGAGATCACTTGCTATTTAGAGGAAGCAGTGTCCATAGTAGCTATGTAAGAAGAGACAGGGGGTATGGCCACAGCAAATAACTTTCCTTTTCACATAATTTTGGAACCAGATTGCTTTGGTTTTTAAAAGTAAAAAGAGTGGCTAAGTTCTGTTTTTAGGAACATAAATTGGCTGCAGCTCAAGATTTCTTATGAGCCTGTTCTGTTCCCGAATGCACAGAGCAGGTGACTGTTTAAATCAATAAATACAAATATAAAATATAAAACAAATGGCAAATCTACCAATAACTCTGCCTTTCACATAGGCCCTCATAACAAAAGACACAGATATTTAACCACTTGTATCATAAAGAATGAATGTGAAAAAACAGAAAGAAAAAGGATAGACTTCCCTGATTGCTATATGGAACCCAGGAAGTTGCCGTATTTTAGCATGATTCCATTTACACTATATCGGTATGTATCTTCCCTCCTGGATAACTTAGATACAGAATCCATGTGTCCAACCATAGATTTTTTAAAAAAATCACTAGGACAAGAAGATTGGGTTAGCAGAGATTTGCAGGCATAAGTTTTGAAAATGACGGCAGTTGCTCTGCTCTGATGTTTGCTATTGGGGCACAAAAGCAAGATTCACAGATTATTTAGTATATTTCTGTTCTTTCCAGATTTAGGATTTATGAGCACATTAATCATGGCAGACCACATTGGAACAAGTCTTGCCATTCCTGGAACATCAAAGGGAGAAAAAGAACCACATCTTGATTCTAAAAAGTGCATCATCCATCAAGTAGATAATAAGCAAAACACCACTGCAGTTTGCAATGGCAGAAAACATGTTTTGGAGTACTGGAGCTTAGACAAGTCTGAGAGAAGTGTTTGGTGAAATGGAATTTGCAGGAGCAATCAGGGTTATAAGTAGTCCCTTAATGAAAAGCTTAGCACAATTGACTTGCATGAGGGAAATAAAAAAGTCATGACACTTCAGTTGACAACTTTTCTGAACAGTAGACACTCCTAATCTTCTCTGCAACCAAATGCACCTCTGTCATTGCTATCCAAATCAGTGACACACCAACAGCAGGTCATTTCTGGTCATCAGCAGCATAACAATGTAAGAGGACAATTGTGAATGTGTCAAATCGAATGGGCAGCTATGTTCTAAGTTCTCATCTCCAAGAGAAGGGACATGTTAGTACCAGAACCTTATAATAGCCTGATTTCCATTCAGCTAAATAGCTCTGTTGACCAATCTGACCAATGATTTCTTCATCAGGACTCTTTCTATCAGTGTGAACTAGGCTCATATCTCAAGAAACTAGGCACTGCAAGAGTCTTAATTCCATCAGCTAAATTCTTGGACAAGTATATGTGTCAGATATGAGTTATATTTGAGATACGTTTTTATCGGGTGATATATGTCTAAGACATACTCAGAAAAGATCCCTTTAAATCTATATGGCTAACATGAGTCCATTGATTTCAATAGGTCTGTTCGAAGTATGATTAGTCTGATACCATCCATTGACTTGTACTAAACCCATGCCCTCTAGAGCCAAGTCTTTGGATGGCATCAGAGTAATGCCACAAACAGCCGAAGTTATTTAGTACTAACAGGGCACTATTCAACCAATTTCAGTCTTGATTCTTTCAAGCCCACTTGACTTCTTACAGTGAATCCAGGGGGAAGTCATGGCTTATGGCTTTCTCCTCCTCAGTCTGTCTTACCCTTGTAGAACTCAGCAGAGAGTGCCCTCTTTCTTTCTTGGTGATGCATTTCCTCTTTTCTGGTGATGTGACCCTCTCAGATAACGGCCTCAGATAACTCCCAGAGCTGGGAGATATGCCAAATCAAACTCCTGATTTTCAGAAATGTCATTGCACGTCCATAGTTAATGCAGAAACTATGATTCCTTCATAAATCAAAACTGCTGTTATCAACTCTTTGTGGCTGATCATTACTAAGTTTCCATTAAGGTTATATGGCTTTAATACATATAAAAAGAGTGACTAAACTGTTTCAACTGTTAACAAGAGATAGATAGATTAGATAGCTAGATAGAGATAGATAGATAGATAGATGATAGTTATTTGTCCCCTTATCTGGAGCTCCAGCTTAGATGTGGCCCAGTTTGGAAAGGATGACTTGAAACCATAGTCTGATTTTCATTGTTTCAGAGTAGTTTCTTCATGATGTTTCGGCTGCTTTGGATTATACTCTGCTGCTCTGACAAAGCAAAACAGAAACCAGCCTGATTAACTAGCCTTGGTTTATGACTGCTCTGCATGGTAGTGAAAAGCCTCAGAAGCGTGAAGGCAAATCTCAGCCAAGAGGTCCAAATGTCTGCATTGTTTCATTTCTGCTTAGAGGATAAAGATTGTAGATCTGCTTGGCATGTCCGGAAAGTATGACACGTTACAGCCCTCGTTGTTAAATCTCTGTCTCTTTTCCCCCTGGACTGATTTTGAATTTTTATCAGTCCTCGACAATACAATACAGCTCACCATGAATTAAATTTTTATTTCTCCAATAATCTGCAATTGACAAGGGTAATGCTCTGTAGTATGGAGACAAGGTCTTCTCTGTAGTGGCATCCTGGCTGTAGAACTCGCTCTCCCTAGAAGCAGAGATAGCTACAATTAAGCTTCTGAAGCCTGCTTAAAACACACCTATGGTTTCAGACCTTTGGACGCATTTAAGGTATTTTGACTTTAATTTGTGCCTGAGGTCTTAGGTGGCAATCAAAACCACTGTATGGCAGCAATGGGACTAAATGGGTCAGGGTAGCCGCTGCCACATCCACAGCACCCTCTTCTCATGTGGAGGTGGGTTAAAAACTCATTTTGCTGCATCAGCTCCCTGGCTGGCACACTGAAAAGGCCCAGATAGGGTCCATTTTCACCATGTGATGACAACAGTGGAGGCTTAGGGTCAAGTCGATCATGTGCTAAGAAAGCCTCCTACCCACCCTAAACATCCCATTTGCAGGGGCTTCCAGTGACTACTAATGGCATGGTTACTATCAGCAGTCTTCCTGCTTTCAAGGCGAGTGCATTGGGATGCTCTTCATCAGTTTTGTTCCCCCATTTCCATTGCTGGCAGAGGCTAGTGGAAGTGGGCAGGGCCGCATTGAAGAACAGCTCCACATGACCTGACTCCCCTTTCAGCATGGTGGATCAGTGATATGGATTGCTGTGTAATAACTCTTCCTGATTTGCTGCTGTTTACCTATAATTGTGTTACACTGGATTTTATCTTATTAGTTTTGTATGATTTGATTTATTTGTATTATGCTTTTAGTTACTGTGTTGGAAACTGTCCCCTGATTACTAGGCAATGAAGGATAGTCAATACATTTGGTTAATAAAATAGACCAATAAAACACCTAATATTGACCTCCCCTCTTCCAGGCACCTTAATGAGCAATCTCTTGAATTTAGCTTGATGCCAAACAGCGGGGCAACAAATGATGCTTTACAACTGGCAGATGCCATAGGAATGCTTTCAGGAAGTAGCTCCAAGGTTCCTGCAGTTTTTCATAGAACACTTCACAAAAATAACCCTGAGACAGCATTACATGGAATCACATAAAACTGACGTCGGGGGGTGGGCAGTTGTGGTGCACTGGTACAAATGCACATAGCTAAAAGTGCACACAAAAGCAATCATGATGGAATGATACCTACAGCAGGTCATTTTTTGCAGTGTTTTATCAATGGACAACTGTGCATTATTAAAATTTACAGTTAAATTCTTGTTTAACTTAGAAACAAGACTTGGTAACCGGGAACTCCAAAATCTGGGGATAAAATCTTTTGGGGGACATTTATGAAGCATCCACAATAATTATCTCTTGATAACTGATCTAGTAAAGCAGCAATATCTATTTCTCAGTTCCCCCATGATCTCTAACCTTTGGGCATGCTGGCTGGGACTGATGAAAGATGGAGTTCAATAACAACTGAAGGGCTACAGGTTCTTCACCTCTGTTGTAAAGAAGCCCAGAATAGTTGTTCTTTTGAAGCCATTTTAAAAATAAATAAATTGTGATGGAATTAAGTTGGAAGCCAACTCATAGTTAAACAGACTCTTAATTTACTCTTAGTAAAGTGTTCTTACTTCTTTTCAATAGATGAAATATGCAAAAAAAATGATATTCTTGTTTTTTCTTTGGTACGACATTGAATGCTACTTGAGACTCCTTGCTGTACAATTGTTTTTCTCAGATAAATTTTAAGATAAAAACAAAGAAAAAAATACACTAATTACTGTCAAAGCTTTGATGAGCTCTATTTTTTTTGTATTCAATCTCCTTCCCAAGTCTGTTTATATTTAATAGTTAATTGATTACAGCCATTGAACTACCACATCATAAATTGTATGCAACTTGCAGTGCAATCCTATCCATTTTTTACTTGGAAGTAAGTACTGCTGTATTCAATGGGCCACACTCCCTTATAAATGTTAGGACTGCAATCTTAGTATATAACAGGCTAGGTAACAGTATTCCCCTAAAACAGAGGGAGCTAACAAATCTCTCTGAAATTACTGGATATTTGTGTTGCAGCAGAACTGGGTGGACTACACGTAGAGTCAATATTCCTTTGAATGAACATTTTGCCCTGAAGGTAAAAAATAACTGATTACGCATTCTGCAGAAAACACATTTTTAGAATCACTGATCTAATAAGGAATGTGAGGGTAGCCTGCGCTCTATCATTTACTTAGTTTATGAATCACCTTCCACATGGGTCTCAATGTGATGTACATAAAGAGAACTGAAATAGCTTTTAAAAACAATGCAAAAAATGACAACTAAAGCTAGGTTAAAAACAGTGCAGAATAAACATCTACAGCAGAGATATTTTCACTCAGCTGGAAAAGCTTGTCAAAGCAAACATGACATTGATCATTTCTAGATCCTAAATCGTGTCCTCTTTTTCCAGGACATGCCCTCTTTCTCATGGGTAGAGTCATCATAGTGATCCATAGTTAAAAGTAGAAGTTGGAAACTGTCCTCTTTTTTGCTCTTTTTTTTTTTTGGCAACCCTACCTGGGTGCAGCAGACTTCCTGCTTCAAACTTCCTCCAATGTCTGACCTTACTTTCACCTTATGCAGTTCTGCAACAGAAGAACATTTGAACAAGTTGGAACTAGAATGAAGGCATAGGAGAATATTTGTAAGGCCACAACTTTTATTTATTTATTATTACATTTATACCCCTTCTTTTTTCCAAGGAGCTCCAGGTGGTGGATATACGTCTCTCCTGCTCCATTTTATCCTCACAACTTACCTGTAAGGTAAGTTAGGTTGAGAGATAGTGACTAGCTCAAAGTCACCCAACAGGCTTCTCCAAGGTTGTAGTTCAACACTGACCACTACACCATACTTTATTCAATATAATGGTCAAACAACAAGTAGCTGACACACTCACCTCAGCTGTGGTCTTCCTATAACTTGAGAAGCCACCTGTTTTCCCTGTTGAGAAATATCAACCTGCCTACTTCAGAAAGCTCACTGATCCATCACTTGAACATGGAAAGGGCTAAATGAGAGGCAGACTTGACTGCTGTACCCCACTCCTGATGATGGCTGTCAGTGGGCTGAAACCAACATTGGCACAACAACAATTCCCTTTCTAGCTGGACGGCAATGAGAGATAGCACAGGACTTCACCCTCCCCCCCGATACCTTAGGGTGCTAACAGGGCAATGTCTCTTACCTTCATCCCTGCCTGTAGTGCCTGCAAATTATGACCAAGGAAAGGAAACAGTAACCAATTAGACAAATAAAATGAAGGTCCCACCATTGTGTATCTAGGCAGTACAGTGTAGGTGAAAAAGGGTGACACCCCCCATAGCTCATCAGGAAAAACACCATCCATTCCCCATTCTAAAAGGTGACTTAAGTGATCCCAAACTCCTAGAGTGGGGCAAATGGGTGGGTTACTACACTTTGTTTGAAGTTGAGAAGTGGGGCCACCACCTTATGAAGACAATAGATCTCTCTCTCTCTCTCTCTCTCTCTCTCTCTCTCACACACACACACACCCCACTGGTCAGACATCACCCTTGCACCAAGATGCCTGGATGCTCTTCTCATGTGTCCCCTTTCCAGCACGAAAGAGACCAAGACAAACCCACCCTGTCCTGGGACAGAGGAAATGCTATACTATAGAAAGGGACGCGGGTGGCGCTGTGGGTAAAACCTCAGTGCCTAGGACTTGCCGATCGCATGGTCGGCGGTTCGAATCCCCGCGGCGGGGTGCGCTCCTGTCGTTCGGTCCCAGTGCCTGCCAACCTAGCAGTTCAAAAGCACCTTCAGGTGCAAGTAGATAAATAGGGACCGCTTACCAGCGGGAAGGTAAACGGCGTTCCGTGTGCTGCACTGGCTCGCCAGATGCAGCTTGTCACACTGGCCACGTGACCCGGAAATGTCTGCGGACAGCGTTGGCTCCCAGCCTATAGAGTGAGATGAGCGCACAACCCTAGAGTCTGGCAAGACTGGCCCGTATGGGCAGGGGTACCTTTACCTTTTATACTATAGAAAATGAAAGGATACAGTGGTACCTCGGGTTACATACACTTCAGGTTACAGACTCCGCTAACCCGGAAATAGTACCTCGGGTTAAGAACTTTGCTTCAGGATGAGAACAGAAATCATGCTCCGGCGGCGCAGTGGCAGTGGGGGGCCCCATTAGCTAAAGTGGTGCTTCAGGTTAAGAACAGTTTCAGGTTAAGAACGGACCTCTGGAACAAATTAAGTACTTAACCCGAGGTACCACTGTACTCTTTTATGGCAAAAGAAGAGTGTTGAGAATGAATTGCTCTCACCATATATGAACTATGGAGGTGGTAGCATTAAAAAATATATTCTTTCCACATGCTGTACATGAAAATGAGTTTCTATAATAATGAAGCTTTTTTTAATATAAAAAAAAGTCAATGAGATTAAAATAGTAGAAAGAGGCAGACGTGTTTGGGAATCTTCCGCCACAACAGACATTTGTACGAGGCTGCCTGAGCAAGTATTACACGGTGCATGCCACACATTCTTATGACTCTGTTTCATCTGCCATGTGCTGCAAAGGAGCTGCGCTCTTGAAACACAGAACCTTTCAAAAGGCTTGGTTCAGTGATTATTTGAGGCCTGTACTCCATTAAGTTCTGGGCCCAGCTGAATCAAACAGTCTGTACAGCCCCTGGCCCTGGTTTTGAAAGAGTTGGCGACCACTAATGAAATGGCATAAAAGACCGCTGAGCTAACCTTTTATTTTACTACCTTGGACTGAGTTCTATTTAGCGATGCCACAAACTTTCTATCAGGTTCCCTCCATACGGTCCTTTCATGGGCCCCAATAAAGGAATGAATACCAGAACAGAGCCTTTGCCCATTCAGTTTTCAGCTCTATTAGCTTTCAATACCAGAAATGTATTTAAAACTGGGTAAGGTTTGTTAAATCTAATATAGCACTGTCACTCATCCTGAGTTGAAAGAATAAAACTATATATGCGATGGGATTTGCAATTCAAATGACACCATTTTGCTTCTTGGAAAAAAGGCTACTGTGGAAGGAAAGGAGGGGGCGTGTATAAAGGATCACATTAACCTACAGCAATAATATTATAGCAGCGCGGTTCATGATACCGTAGTAAGAGACATGGGATTTCACTTATAATCCCTTCTGACTCGTCAGCTGTAGCATTACTCCACAAGTTAAAACTGGGAAGACTTTAGAAAGGTCACAGACAAAAGCTTCTGCTGTTGTAGAGTGAATTTCTACAACTCTGCAGATGGTAGATGGTTGTGATGGCACTTTAGGGAAAACAAAAACACATCTTTTCCCCCCTTGCACTGTCACAATTTTATTTAAAATGTGGGTTTGTTGCAAATACATGCTTTTCATTATTGTGTCCGCAACATTATTTCCAGTGCAATCTTTTGCATGTTTACTTGAAAACAAGTCTCACTTTGTTCAATGCAGCTTATTCCCAAGCAGGGGTGAGGGAGAAATCCCATTAAATTAGCATTTAAAGGCAAACCTGTCTAAATTGCACTTCCTGAAACGATATGTGAACTAAAACACACAAATCCTTTAAATTTACACATCACTGAATTTTTCAGTGCAGTTCGCCAGCTAGGTTATACACCGAAATGCATATACTAGGGCAAAGGATGCAAAAACATGCATATATTAATGAAAAGAAATACTTAAATGCATTGTATTATGGGAAAACACTTGCAAAATGTATATATTGGGCAAAATTGCATTAAAATGTATGCATTATAAATCATCAGTATAAATAAATAAACTGAAATTAAGATTGGAAAAATGAGAAAAGTGAGAGAAATTGAAATCGACAGATTTGACTATCCCTACTCCCATGTAATAGAATGGCACCTGGATAGCAGAGATTAAACTTTTAATAGCTCAGTGCTACATATGTTTACCCAGAAGTCCTCCTATGGTGTACAGTTGGGCTTACTCACATGTAAGGCTGCATCAGCACTGTACATTTAAAGTCATAGTCCTAGGTGCAACCCAAAACATGCACAGAACACGGTAGACTCAAATTTAATTGTCTGCTAACTCTTCTCAGACTCTGTCTTAAGTGAACTAGGCCTCATTTGTGGTATACATTTGAAGCAGTATCATACCACTTCAACCAGTCATGGCTTTCCCTAAAGAATTATTGGAACTGTAGTTTGTTAAAGGTGCTGAGAGTTGTTAGGAGACTCCACCAAAGAGCTACAATTTTCAGAAGAACTTAACTATCACCTCCTCTTCCTTGAAAACAATTCTCACCTGCCCTCAGGCCCAGAAACTCACCCCGGGGTACGAGAAGGAGGCAGTTAATTGTGACATAATTGCAATTTAAATCCACTCATCTTCCACTTTAATAAACTTTGTAACTTTCAGAATTAGTCTCTGAAACTGCAGTCCTATACACAGTTACCAAGGAGCTAGTTCTGCTGAATTCAATTTAAGGATTGTACTGCGGGCTTGCTTGCTTTTGGATTCCTTCATCCTACTTTCTTTATGGGTTGTGTCATTCAGACCACAAGCCTGTGGGCAGGGACCATCTTGTTTTTATTACCTTATGTAAGCCACTCTTTTTGGCTGAAGAGCAGAGTAAAAATGCTTTGAATAAACGAACAGCATCAGGATATAAGGGAATTATTCTAGGATGGAACTCTTTTGACTTGCATTAGCTTGCTGGTTACAGTGGGTATAGTCAATCACCCCCTTGTCAAATAGTGAGATGAATTTTCTGAATGGTGTATAGAAAAGGTATTAAACACACACACACACACACACACACACACACACACACAGAGAGAGAGAGAGAGAGCGCGCATCTCACCATTAATATACCTGCCTATGCATCCCAAAGAGGTCCTAGGCAATAATAATAATAAGGTCTAGAAAGCTTTCAAAGTTTGGGAGAGAGGAATTATGAATTCAAAATGCAGCCGCCTCAATGAGAAGTTCTGGAATGTTGCCAATACATATTTGTCTTCTTAGAACTGTACAAAACCCCCAGAACTTTAGTTTATTTCATTTTCAACACGGGCCACACAGTGTGTCAAGAATTCTGACTTGGCAAAATAAAAAATAATAATGTAGGAGACTTTGATATAAAAATAAGAAAGAACAATTTTGATTAGTGGTGACATGGGGCTTGGAGAAGGGGAGAGAAGAGAAGACAGGATCTGAATTTTAAATAAAGTAATCCCACTGGAAAGGGTAGGATCTAATTTGGTGTCCATACAAGTTTTTTCCCTAGTTTAAAAGGTACAGAGGGAGAAGGACAGAATTGTTTCGCCTATGATTCTCTTAATTTAACAACACTGCTAAACACGTTTTGAAATATCTGCTTCTATAATAATCAAACGTTACACCTGAATAATGCTTAGCAAGATCTGAAGGCAAAACGATTTTAAAATGCTTTGTTTTTTAAGTCTGCAGTAGCTTGATATGCAAGACTTGAAATAAACCTGAAGACTTCTCAGACTTTCTATTGAAAAGGATTCTCCAAACCCCCTTAAGATGAAAGAAAGAAAGAAAATGAATATTTATCTAACGTATGACCTGCTTTAGGGGCTGCAAAGAAAACATAGTATAGTATCAGGGTCCTATAGTGCTCACTTCCCAGGAAAACATGCATTGGATCACAGCCTGGGTTTCCTTTTCGTATTAAGATTTTAAGATATGAATGTACCACGAGCAGCTAATATATGCCATACAGATATATGCTCACACAGAATAATCAAACTAGCTATTTTGTATTCAGAGCTCTTTCAAAATTTGTATAGATTTGGCTTAAAATGGCCATGCAGGAACAGGTTATCATTGTATTTCGGGATTAGGGAGAAATGCAAGATGGAACATTTCCTTCTGCACTTCTTCCAGGGAAGGGGCATTATTTGATGGGGCCTTTTCTTTTGCAGGTGAAAGGTTGAGGGTTTACCAAAGGAAGTTTTCCACTTTCCCCTATCCCTCAGTTCTCAGATGAACCTCTTCCACTTTTGCAAATGAGATTCAAAGGAAGAAAGTTGACAGGCATACCTGCAAGAGCGTGGGGCCTTACTGTAGGACACATAGAGGAAACAGCAAAAACTACTTCAGTGTGCTGTAGAAACAAATGAAAAAAATGTTGTTGTTTTAGATTCCAGTACAATGCAGTGCATTTAGGTCAGGCATAGGCAAACTTGGCCCTCCAGATGTTTTGGGACTACAACTCCCATCATCCCTAGCTAACAGGACCAGTGGTCAGGGATGATGGGAATTGTAGTCTCAAAACATCTGGAGGACCGAGTTTGCCTATGCCTGATTTAGGTGAATGCTAAATAAATTGTATTGCAACTGTGTGTGTTTAATCACCTTGTATGGAACACAGAATTCCTTATAGCCTTTGGCTATCTTTTATTTCCTTTCCTTTCTTAATAGTCATTCATTTTCCAGTATTTTTACAATGGCAAACTAACCCCAATTTCCTTCTGAAGAAGAAATACTCACTTGGTTGATTTAATTCCACCATCCCCATATTATGAAAAACGCATTAACAGTGCAGGACAGCTCAATTTAAAGCTCAATTTTCTTGTCAGTGGCACAAATGTAGACTTCTTGTTTCTCCATTAATTTCTGTATTAATCTTGAATAAACACAAGCCTTTTGTATCTTGATAATGCAAGCACCATGGACTGAAAACTCTAATCAATTTCTTCAAAATCCAGGTCTCTGGCCAATAATATACCTTCCAGCATTTGTCAGATGAAAATATATGCACTCATTTTACAGTATGTGAGTTTCTCATACTAAAACAGAGAACAAGTGAAATGAGCAAATGACTACTACAGATTCTGGTTGCTGGCAATCACTTGGACAGATTTTTGAATGCCTCCATCTCAATGGGTTGGATCCAGAATAGGTTAGTCACGTTCAGATAGTCATTACTAATTTTTCTCATTGGTTTCAGTGGGAATAAAGCATGACTAGCATGCTCTGGATACAGCCCAATATGTACATGTCATACTCTACAAATCTAGAAGTATGTAGATTTCTTAAAGTACTCTTGAGTGCCAAGTAAAATTGCAGTAAAACCAAGGAAATGCAAGTATGCTTGACTTTCTGCTGGTTTTTCTACATGTAATAATCAGAAATCAGTATCAGTACAATACATTTCATTCACATTAATATTCTAGGGTGGTTCCTTAGTAAGACATCCCTAAGGGCGAGTTCAGACATTCATGTCCATCTTCCCTAATTATGGTTGAAATGGCAGCCCCATTTAGAAGTCTTCCCATCCCTTTGTGGAACATATAACTTGTAACATGTGGAACATGTAACAGGATGTGAAACTTGCCCTGTGTCCTATGGTCCCCATGCTCAATGTTTCCCCCATCCCCTTTGTTTAACAATCAATGCTATAAGAGAGGTGAGAAAATAAGCAGGACTTTAGCACCAACTTCGCAGTTGTAATAACTTATTGATCTGACCTAAAATATTTAAGCCAATACTTCCATGAGTGACATGGCTCTCACCAATCAGACACCACACAGAGAAGTTTTAATAGTAATAATAATAATAATAATAATAATAATAATAATAATAATAATAATAAATTTTATTTATACCCCGCCATGCCCAGACAGAGTCAGGCTCAGGGCAGCTAACACCAATAAAATTTCAGTAAAAACATAAAAAGAAAAAAAAACCCCAATTTAAAATACAGGTTAAAATGCAATTTAAAATGCAGCCTCATTTTAACATCAGTTTTAAGTCATCTTTACATCAGGGGCCACCAGAATAGCAAAATCTAACCCAATAATTTAATATTTAGCAGAGTTATGCATAGTGGCAGATAGTATTGATTCAGTGCTAAGGCAAAGATTAATGCTGAAATCAATTTTAATGAATGTATGGCTATGTTGTGCTGGTAGAGCATAGCCATCATGACTAGCAGCCATTGATAGCCCTCTCCTCCATCAATATGTCTAATCTCTTCTAAAGCCATCTAGGATGGTAGTCATTGCTGTCTCCTGTGGAAGCAAGCTCTGTGCTTCATAAAGAAGTACTGTCTTTTATCTGACCTGAATCTTCCAAGAAAACCAGACCAGCCATGTAATCCAGTCTTCCACTGATCTGTCACCCACCAGGAACTTTGGACTGGGGCGTCCGGCAGGTGAAAAGTTGATGGCATTTTACCATTGTACTGTTGAGAGTGTATTAACTTATGTATTAACAACAATGTTGTCCAGGGTTGTAAAGACTGCGGAGAGAATAATTGGCTGCACTCTCCCTACCTTGGATCAAATCTATGCTTCCAGGTGCCATAAGAAAGCTTGCAGAGATAGTGCAGGATAGTGCACACCCCAGAAATTATCTCTTTCAGCTTCTGCCTTCTGGAAGAAGGTACAGGGTTATAAAGACTAGGACTAGCCGCCTGAGAAACAGTTTCTACCCAAATGCGATTTTGGTTTTAAATGCAGTGTAAGGTAGTTTCTATGGGAGTATATTGTATTTAATTATGGGGTATCAGAGTTTTTAGGGGGCTAACCAGGCTGGGATAGCAGGCTTGTTGGTTTCTGAATGTTTGATGTAGATTTTCAATTTCAATTGTTCTGTATGGGACAATGAAAGATTATCGTATTGTATTGTATCATATTGTATCGTATCGTATCTCCTGCCCACCCTTCCTCCACACACCCAAGCAGTTCAATTGATGTCTGAACCATTTGATCCTCTTGTGATTCCTGCTTTGCAGGGCCTTGGGCTAGATGACCCTTGCAGTCCCTTCCAGGTCTACAATCCTATCTTTTTTTTTTTTAAAAAAATAATTTTTATTAACCGACCAATCAAATCAAATCAAATCACATCACATAAATTCTGAATTACAAAGCCGAATTTTAAATTTTTGTTGAGGGGACCCATATTTCAAGTTCTGAAGGGGGATTCCGATCATCTTCTTGCTACTGCGTTAATGTCCAAATCAGTCCAAATAATGTTCATAATTCTATCCAGTCTTATCTTGCTATTTCCACATCTCATCTTGTTCATATATTTTTTTCTTTTTTTCTTTATGATCTCTTCTGATAATATCCTTAAGCTGATAAACACCAATTATAATCCTGTGTGAATTTTTCCATTCATCCAATCTTCATATCAAGATGGTTTCCATATATCATCGCTTTCATAAATAACATCGCTCTTTCCATCTCACAGATCTGTCGCTCTTAAGTCCCTCTGAGGAGTCTCACCCACAATATAAAAACAGCTCTATTCCTCCTCCCAGACTTAAGTCCTCCGACAGAACTTGCCAGCATGGCGATGGTATTTTTTATTGCGTCATTCCAAAGCTCTTATACTTTCCACGCTCTTCTTAAAACATGCTTTGGTTAGAAAGTTATCTCCACACAGTCATAAATCCACAGCTTAAGTCCTTAAAACGGCATTTCTGACTTGTGACTTGTGGGGGGGGGGATTCTTGGTTAATCACATAGAGAAAAGAAAGGAAAGTTCCCCCCTCCCCCATCCAGTCCCTTTGCCATACCGAGCCTTGGTGAATCTTCTCATGATTTATTCTTGTTCCTCCGACTCGTCTTGTTTTTCAGAGATCTCTTCAGTTAGCAGTCTTTACTCCCCCTCCTTCCTTGAAATATGTGCATTCGCTTCCTCCTAATTGTTCCTTTTGAAGTTATTGCAGCTAGAGGCACAGATCAGAGACAGCATCCAGGAGCGCTGAAATCCGCACAAGGGCATTCTGCCTAGTGCCCCCACCCCCACAAATTCGGGGGTGGTATAGGGCACAGCAGGCAAGGGCAGCCCCCCCCCCACAAACTTGGGAGGGTAGGGAGGCTATTTACTCCCATCACAGCCTCCTAATTACCTTGTGCGGGTCGGAGAGATGTTATTGTCAGCCATCTTCCGATGCGCCCCTAGTGGCTCCTCAGGTCTACAATCCTATCTTATATAGCGTCCACCAATGAATCCAATTATGTCATTTACATTTTGAATGTGGAATTTCAAAATCCAAGTTAGATTTTGACTTTGAAATTTACCATGAAATTTAAGTGCACTTCAGTTTTCGGCATTTCATCTCCTGAGCTCTGAGTTATGTCAAAAATATTACATAGTATCTTGTGTATGCTGTCAAATTCCTCATTCCATTTATTGCCAACAGTACTGTCAATCACTGAATATATTCATTTTTAAAATATTGTTGCATATTGAAATAAAATATATTTGGCTGTCAAATACTCAGGTACTATCTCACAAACATTTTTATTTAAAACATTTATTACTTTCCTTCTAGCTGAAGTTCACGACTACAATTTAAGGGCAATAAAAATGAGACTGTTGAAATTCTTCACTGGGTGGTAGAGTAATAGTTTATAGGCATTCTCTTGTTGTTGATGCCCATCTTATTTTACTTTGTTGCTTTTTATCTACCTTACTTTATTCGCTTTTACTCTTTTGTAAACATTTGAACAATGTGTTTTATGGGCTTTGCTTTCTGTTTTGTTTCCTTGCGTGCTGATCACCGACCACAACAATAATTTGGGAACTAGCAAACTTTCCTTAGGATTGGAACTGGTAATTTGTGGACACACCTCCAGGTCACATGTAGCTGTTTGAAGCAAAGGAAGCCTGCAATATAAATTCTCATTTGAGAACTGATTGAGAACCAGTCCTCATTCTGTGATTCATATTCATTGCAGGTGGGGTTTCCTTGCCTAAGTTGCTGATGATATCTCTTGTGGTTCCTGGCTCATGGAGGCAAGTGCAAAAGTCACTGATAGGTGGAGGTGACAAAAGATGTTTACAAGGCCTCTCAGCTGCTCCAGTTGCTACTCTCTGGCTGTGTTTCTGAGCTTTAATAGGCCTTGGGAGTATTAGACCTTCCCCAGAAACAGCTGCTGAAGCAGCTAGATGTCAGAGCCCTTTACAGGCTGAAGCTTCCTCCTCTAGGTTGCCAAAGAGGTCTCTCAGTTTTGGGTATTCAGGGATTATCAGAATACAGTAAATTCCCAGATAAGAATGCTGAGGAGAATCTTTATTGTTGCTGTTACTTAGATTTCTTACCCACCCCTTCACCAAGGAGTTCCAAGGGTGGGTTGCAGAAATTTAAAAATACATTAAAACCAGTTAAAGCAATTTGCGGTCAAGAGTGAATCTGAGGGCATGGAAAAGAGGTACACCTTATTTAGGAGTAAATTCATTTTGGCTGTATTGTCCTTTTTTAATCTGGCCAACTCCTTTGTGAAAACAAAAATGCTGCCTTGCTAAGGCCTGCAAGAGAAGAATCACTTCTCCTCTAAAAAGACTCTGGACCCAGTGGCAGCTCAGAAAAGGTCTACCTGCAGCTGTGAAAGCAATCTTCAACTTGCCTTGACAGACAGTTAAGTTCAGCGCTACATTGTGATGTAGCTCTACAGCAGTGTCTGTAAAAGGTGTTAGCGTGGCTTCTTTCTTAGGAATGAAATACCTAATCAAATGCTTTTTGTCTTACTGTACAACTGTGGGAGACTGAGTCTTGGCACAAAAAACAATCCTTGGCTCCAGTCAAGGCTCCAGTGTTATTTCACGTTGACTTCTACAGACCACACAATTTCTTCTTAGAACAAAAGTCAAAGCACACAATGAATGGCCTTTTGAAGATGTGGTGGGATCAGGAGATTCCACCCCCCTACTTCCATCTCTTTCTTTAAGCATCATTAATACTTTCACATAACAGTTATTATTATATTAATATTGCACAAATGGTTCTCTTTCTCCTCTATTTTTTGGGGTGCCAAAGTAAGGTTTCCATGCTTGAAAGACTAAATACTAGTCCCGTTTAATCACTCTCTCTCTTCCTGGGGTCTTTCTATAAGCACTACCGCCTAGCTGGTTATTTCAGCTGAACAACCAATATGATGTAGGGCTATTTAATTTGAAGGTTCATGGAACACCTTTGCCATTCATGCCGTTTTGTTATTACCTGAAAGGAAAGTTTTGACATGTGAAATTGTCCACCCACCATTGAAGGATTCAGACATGCCTCATAATTATAATGGGGGAAAACCGTAGATGCTAAATGACAGAGCTGACCTTCCAAAACAAATAAGAGAGACTTGGCTGCCTACCTTCCTCACCCAAATCATTAGCAGAAAGAAAGACATATTATTCGTAAAGATTTCCTTATGGAAAATGCAGTGTGATTTCACTAGAATGATAGCATTCTCTGCTTGGCTTGAACTGTCCTACTGAACTGTGCTAAAGAGTGAATTGTCTGTTGTTTTTTAGGATGTAGAATGGGTTAGCAACACTAAATAAATGTTGCTATCCTTTCTTAAATTTTGTAGTAGGAAGGAGGGCATTACAGTTGTTTTATATGAATTACATTTTACACAACATGTTTTACAGATCTCTCTTAATATATCTAGATGAAAAAATGTTAGAAGACCCCATTGAATCAGATCAAGGGTTCACCTAGTTCAACATCACCTTCCATCAGTGGTTTCTGTGAAAAGCAAAAGCAGGACATTAAGGCAGCAGCCCTCCCCTGGTGTCTCCTAGAGCTTATTTTTGAGCCTATCAAGGAGCTAACCAGCATGGTCAATGGTTGGTTAGAAATGATGGGAATTGTGGTCCAACTACATGGTCACATGTTCACCAGCATAGCGAAAGGCCCTTCTCATTGTCCCATTATTGGGAGAAGTACATTGTGTGGTGATGTGAGATAATACCTTCCTTGTGGTGGCACCACAGTTCTGAAGTGGCCTATCTCCTGATGTACATTATGTCACACAGCAATTATTTTGGCATTTCAGTGTAGCCATAGTCTGTCACTACAACAAGGCTGCTGTGGGTGGCTCTGTGAATGAACATGTTGATTTTTTACCTGTTCTTAGTTCTGTTGTAATTAGTTCTATTTTAATGCTATTGAAATTTGTCCATGTTTTGATTGTGTTGCATCGCACTCATCGCACTTGCATGATGGAAAATATTCTCAATAAGCAAGAAATAGATAAGACTAAAAATACTTTTAATAATAAATTAATATTAGATACTTATGTTCCTACTGTGTTCCTGTTATGTGGAAAATCAATTAACTGGATATTGTGGGCTGAGGACGCATCCAACTGGGGAATGCAGCTTCTACTTGTGGCCCTCTGCCCTGCAGTGAAGCGAGTTTCCCCTCTTAGGTTTTCAAATTTTATTACCACACAACAGTCACAACCTGCTCAATATGTTTGTCTCTCTCAGTCCTCCACACATGGCTGCTGCCTTGGAACAATTACAGAGTGAGTTGTAAAACATCAGGTGGTGAGCTTAGAATAGTTTGTCATAATGGCTGGGTTTTGTTTTAGGAAAGAGTTGTAAACTCTGATGAAGAAGAGCAATACTTCCAAGTTTGTAAACTACACAAGCATTTTATTGATTCACAGCTCTCTGCACTTTTTGAAGTACGTATCTGGCAAAAGGACTCTTTGTATTTCATCTTTCAAAAATGACTTACTAACTTCTACGCCGCCTTCTTCATTTTTCCCTATCACAGGAGCCATGTTCAAGTATGTATTCAGATAGAATGGTTGCGTGTGAGAGAGAGATCAATGACATGCCTTCTGATCCCAGCCCTTTCCTTCACACTTTTAGCAAACCAATGCACAGACCCTATATACATACATCTAAATACACACCAGCCCAGCGTTATTCATGTGTAGGGTGTTACTGTGATTACTTTGGAGCAGGGCATTTTTTTAAATATTAATCTTTATTGGTTTAAAATCAACACATACACACAAAGAACATTTAGAAAAAAGAGCAAAGAAGAAAACAAAACAAAGACATAGCAAAATTATACATAAGATAAAATATACATCTTTTACAAACAGACAAACAAAACTATGTAACACTGCTTCACCAATACACAGAAATATTTCAACTTCTGACTTCCTTGATATGAGTCCTTGTTTCCTTGATTCCTTGCCTCTGATATTCCAATAAATTTGATCTGTACTAAGTCTTGTTTATATTATTTTTACCTTATTTCGATTCAAGAGTTATTTGAAGCATTCTAAAGTTTTTATATGGGGACACTGTTCTTTTAGATATTGTCTATACATCTCCCACTCCTCTTTAAACTTTTGGGTCAACTGATCTCTAATTTCTTTCATCATATATGCTAATTCCTTATATTCTAACTCCTCTTCTGATGGAATTTTATCTCCCTTCCACCCCTTGGCAACCAGCATCTTTGGTGCCATTGTAGCATATAAAAAGATTCTTCGTTTCTCTCTTGGGATGTCTGGTTGCATTATACCTAAGAGCAGACACCCCCAACCTTCGGCCCTCCAGATGTTTTTGGACTACGATTCCCATCATCCCTGACCACTAGTCCTGTTAGCTAGGGATCATGGGAGTTGTAGGCCAAAACATCTGGAGGGCCGCAGGTTGGGGGATGCCTGCCTAAGAGGAAGGCTTCCATTCTTTTGTTAAGCATTATCTTGAACAATTTTAAAAATTCATTATATATGAGGTCCCAAAAGCTTTTTATTTTCTTACAACCCCACCACATGTGGTATAATGTTCCCTCTAACTCTCTGCACCTCCAGCATAAATTTGAGTTGGTTCTATACATTTTTGATAGTTTACTGGGGGTGATGTCGCCCCACCTCAATATTGCAAATTCATCCTCAAAGAACTGTGTGTTGCTCCACATGATTGGATGTAAAGTCCCAGATGTAAAGACATCCAATCACATAAAGCCCTTCAATGCATGTAAGAGCTCTTTTGCTGGGCTTTCTCTTTAGACAAAGGCAGGCAATGAATAGTTGTTTAAGGAAGGAGCAACCCAGCTCCAAATAAATATGGCAACTCATTACACCTGAGTAACACATGACAGAGGCAATAGACTCCCATACATGCATGACTAAGGCTATAGACTCCCTTATACCCTGGGGTGAGCACATGTGAACTGAATTCTTCCTGACGAATGGTAATATCTACCTAAAGAAGCACTTGGAACAGAAATTACTGGCTGGGTGGTGAAAACCCACATTGGTTAGGTTGTTGCTAAACGCATGACACAGAAGTTTCTTTTTAAAGGGGTATAAGAGCAGAGAACAAACTAGAAACGTATTCTAAACAATCATCTATTTTGCATCTTTTTCACATCAAAGTCAAGCAACTTATTATCAGCTGGTAGTAGGTGACATGTCTCCATCACAAATCTGTTTCTGAGGTTTTATTGCATTCCTTAGGTTGGGGGATGGCTAGGCCAAACAAAAGAACAACAGATAAAGGTATGGAAAAAGTGAGTTTTAAATTGAACTGAACCATAGATTGTGAGGTCATACTTCATCTGACTGTTAGCTGGGGTGTGGGACTTTCCTGCTTCCCACCAGGTCGAAAAGTTATTTTTGGCCTGCATTGGAGTTAGAAGTAAAATAGCTTCCAAGGACATTTGGCTAACTGAATATTGCTTAGCCAGGTGTCTGAAATGTATGAATCGGTGGGACAGGTTCCTCCCTAGAACTGATGCTCTGATTCCCACCCAACCCCCCTTCAATGAGTTGGATCCTGAACAAGGAGTCTGCTGCTTAATAAAGACTCCATTGAAAATGTATTAATAAATTGACCTTTGCATCTACTTGTTACTGGTATTCAGGGACATATTAACTACACCTAAAATATTGCTTAGGAAAGACCTACGAAATTTATTTGTCTTCAATGACCTCTTGAGAGAATGGGCTCTTTAAAGCACTGAGTGGGTTGTTTTTCCCAATTTATCTTTTATGAGGCTCTCTGTTAGGAACTGTGTAGCTCAGATACTTTACTTTGGCCCTTACTACAAACTTATAAATTACTTTCTGTGACACACCGAAAGGTGTAATACCTCCCAGAAGGTCAGAGAATAAAGCTATGAAGACAAAGGTGATTGCTGAGGTATTGTGATTACAAGCTTCACCTGTTCTTTATATTGTCAGCTTCTTTCATTGACCCAAATATTCCCTCGAAATTTCATATAATATTTCTATTATCATAACTAACAAAAATCCATTTTGCAAAATTCCATGTCCCAATCCTCATAATGGCATCTGAACAGAAGCAAAAGCATTCACACCAGTCTTTCCTAGAATACTGTTTGAATGGAGTTTGTTTTGAGGGTTGGAATCATTTGTTCAGCACACCCATTTCCTCTTCCCTTCCTAATATCCCAAACTACGCTGCTGTGGACTGAGGTACCTGTTTATTTTGTACTTTAATATCAAGCCTTTCCTTCATCTCAGAACTCTAAGAAGTTTCCCAGAAATTTTACATCCAGCCACTGATCAGACTCACACCTGCTCAGTTTTAGTGTGGTGACTGCGTTATGTGCTCTCAGACCATTCCATGGGACCATAAAATATTTCGCTCTCATTTTTTAAAAGGTAAAAAATAGGGAGCTGAGAGTCACTTAACCTCTCTCCTGATCTCCAGCTGCAGCAGGGCTTGAACTGTCAGCTTCAATATGGTTAGGTATGGGAATTTTTAATATTGAGTAAGGTGTGAACATATCAAAACTTTATCAAAATTTAAACAGTTGATTTTTTAAGAAAGAAAGTGGGACAGAGGTATTCACTGTACTGTTTACATCCCTTGGTTTAGATATTATTGGGCATCCTACTGTGCAGTGAGCCCATATTCACTGGGAATCAAGGGATGGGAAGAAGTAGTGAAAACAGGACAGCTTCTTTCGATCAAATTGGCCAAAGCTTTGATTAAAGACGTTAGTAGCCTTTGGCAAAGACATTGGGTGTGTATCCTGAATCAACCAACCCGTCTGCTGGCAAATTATTTCCAGGGTCAATCCTGTGTTAAGGACTGTCCTATGACATACATCAAATTGGGGTGATGCCTCCAGGAGCACCATGGGGTGTGTGTGTGCTTCCTGGCCTATCAACCCCTGAGCATCCAAACAGAAGCACCCCTCTTAACCCTTTACCACAATTCCTTGGAGTGGGGAAGAGGTTGGGCTCCAGCCTTTCCCCTCTACCTAGACTAAGGAGCCACCAGAAGTCCTCCCTTGACTCTTCCATGGCTGCACTAGGCCACAATCACCAATCACCACCAGACAATGGTAAGTGGTTCATCCCACAACATAAGAAAGATGCAGAACGGGGATCTGAGTTGGTTGGATGCCTCACGAAGCAAAACCATTAGAGTGAGAAACAGACACGTCTTTGCAGAAGAGGTTTACCTTGGGAAAGAGAGATCCAACATTGGAAGTGTCCCTTGATCTCTGCAGAAAGGTTCACAGCTAGTTCCTCTATGAGGACAGTGGCAGATTTATGGTTTGCAGGGCTCTTGAACTGACCTTCAGGACGATGATTATTAGTCTACCCAAAAATATGTAATGTGTCTGAAAATATGATGGAGCTAAATAGATAACCATCAGCTTTATAGTGTGTGGTGTGTGTTTTTTACATTTGCTTCACACAAAATAAACAATCAACTTGTTAATATTTACATCTTAAAATGCAGAATGTTCAGTCACTAAAATTGCTAAACTAGTTAAATATTCTCGAGATAGTAGAACACATATACTTTGACTCTTGTAAGGGTGTTGAACTATCTTTCACCAGCTACATTTAATATGGGTAAGGTTTAAAACTTTTAAAGAGTTGTTTCTGCATTTGGAAATGAGACGCTCAAACCACTAAGAATGACCTTGTAAAAGGCAGTAGGAGATTTTGATGATTCAAAGTCCTCATTGTTGACACAATGCAGGAAGTGTTGTAATTTGTCTTCAAAAACAACAGAATCAGTGTTCTCTGAATACATATCCAGCAATGTTTGGAAGTTGTCATCTTTCTTCACCTCATCAATAGTCTTTACAAAAAGCACCTGGAAAAAAATCCAAAATGGATTTTGTAGGTTTTCTTTTTTTCTCCAGTTGTACAACTAATTCACCAGAAATCATATGACAGAAGTCAAAAGTGAAATTGCTGATATTTAAACAAAAGTATAAAACTTATTGCTCAGATCACCCCCGGCACCTGATGAATGGGAAGTAATACTGGAAAGCCAATGTAACACCAATTTTTAAAAAGGGATCCGGGGCAATCCTGAAAACTGCAATCCTGTTAGCTTTACCGCTGTCCTGGATAAACTGGTGGAAAGTATTGTTAAGATAAAATAACCAAACATAAAGAAGAACAAGCCTGGCTGAAGCAGAGCAATTATGACTTCTGCAAGGGCAAGTCCTATTTAATGAACCTATTATTAAAAGTGCTTTGAGAGTGTAGGCAAGCATATTTCTAAAGGTGAATCATAGTGTACTTGCTCTTTTTAATTGCTTTCAACACGGTAACTCACCAACAATTCATGAGTAACCTTAGAAGTCAGGGAATAAGAGGACAGATCCTCTTGCAGATTAAGAACTTGTTAAGTAACAGAGAGCAGAGAGTAGGAATAAATGGACAGGTCTCTTCATGGAGAGATGTAGGAAGTCCCACAAGGACCGTTGGAACATGTGTTTTATTATTTATTCATAAACAATCTAGATTTAGGGGTGAGCAGTGAGGTGAAGGTTTCTGACCATGATATATTGTTCAGGGTCATTGTGGCAGCTGAGAAAAAGGCAAATTCTATTAGCCATGGTTGGAGGCATTAATGCTTCTGAATACTAGTTGCTGGAAACCAGGAATGGGCAGAGTGCTGTTGAGCTTGGGTCCTGCATGATAGTTTCCTGTCAGCATCTGGTTGGGCACTGTGAGAACACGATGTTGGACTAGATGGGCCATTGGCTTGATCCAATAGGCTCTTCCTACATTTTTTATGACCCAGCATGTCTTTGACAAAAGATATAAAGAAAAACTGACTCCCTTCTTTTCTCTTTCCTTTCCTTTCCTTCCTTTCCATCTCCTCTTAGCATAATTAGTTCCATCAGCCTTTAATGAGAGTTAGCTGCTGCAGGAAATGTGTCAAGAACATTTTAGCAAACAATTTGTCATCCCAATTATCCATTAATAAATATGGTATAAATAAAAAAAAGACAACCCCATTTGTTTTATGAACAAGAAACTCAAAGTTTGTCCAGTGGCGCTCATGCACACAAATTTCTGAAATAAGTAATAAAGAATCAAACACGGCTGGCCCTGAGCTTTGCTATCCTGGAGGGGTGGTCTTCAAAAAACAGCACTGAACATGCTCAGAACAGACGTAATTGCTCGTGGGTGTACCAGATAGGTAGACCTGCTAATGTGCTGGATTACCACCTCAACAACAAAAGGGACGAGGAAATTGCATGAGCTGGGCCAAGAGTCTATTAATATACAGAATTGCTATCACATTATTTTTCTGCTTGGTGACAGATGGATAGGATCTGTTGGCTAATGCAATGCTTTGGGATGGACCAGAAGGTTGACAGAAATGTTACCCTGTCTTGAATTTGCTTCCATGTTTACATTCATTCAAATTTTAATACTCAGAACACCGGAAATTAATATTACACAGAGTAAAGAGTAAAACCAACTTACAGCACTTCCCTATGTATATCTATTAAAAGTTATTTCCAATAGGACTTTTATCCCCAGTGAATATATATGATTGCTATCTATATATTTTTTAAAAGATGAGAAGGTGGGAAATGTTCATTAGGGTATTACTTTGAATATTACTGATGAGAACCCTGTATAATGTGCTATTCCTTTGACTGTGAAGGGCAGGTAGCACATTTTATAATAACATAATATAATATTTATCCTCAGTCTTATTTTTTTCTCTTTTGCAATGGATATTATCAGACTCTGAAGACATATAGGACCACTAGATGGCACTAACATACAGGGAAGCCTGTTCTGCTGTACCTGTCTGTATTTTGTGTCTCTAAAAGTTTTCAAAACCTCAACAATGTAAGTGGATTGGTGCTTAAGCCAAAATGATAGATTTTAAATTGGAACCATTGTAGTACTCCCCTCTTGTCTTTATTTGTTTTGACTAGTGTATGAACACATTCCTGCAAGGAAAAATTCATCATCCACTGTTGACTGGTTACCAGTTTAAAGTGTGTTTTTTTTGGGGGGGTGAGTGGGAGGAAATATGTATACAACACTTCCAAGGAAACTTTGCTGTTGCTCATATATTCCCTAAATAACCCAAGTGTATTGTTTCTGTCAGGATCTGATCCTCTAAAGCTAAAGCCAGATATACTGAGGTGACAGTGTTGCCATGAGACAACCCTCAGGTACATTGTAGTGAGCCAGTCCACAAGGTGTCCACTTAATAGAATTTTTTATATAAGAATTCATGGTGTCTCATGGTAGCATGAACTTGGGCAATCCCTAATATGGGAGTAGAAAGTTGTAATCATAACACACACTTGCCAGGCAGTAAGTCCCACTGACTTAATAGTATTTACTTATTCAATGGTGTTTACTATAAGAGTGCATGGTAACTTTTATATTAAAAGGAAGCCTGTTAGATCAGGTCCATCCAAGTTAGTTGGGCATGAAAGGCAGTGGATGTGTCTGGTTGGTTGTATGTGGTGAGCTCCCATTGCTCTGTCCCAGCTTCTGCCAACCTAGCAGTTCGAAAGCATACCAGTGTAAATAGATAAATAGGTATCGCTGTGGTGGGAAGGTAAATGGTGTTTCTGTGCGCTCTGACTTCTGTCTTCTGTTGCACCAGAAGCGGTTTAGTCATGCTGGACACATGACCCAGAAAGCTGTCTGTGGACAAATGCTGGCTCCCTCAGCCTGAAAGCGAGATGAGTGCCACAACCCCATAGTCGCCTTTGACTGGACCATTCAGGGGTCCATTACCTTTACCTATGTGGTAAGATGGGGTTGTCTCAGTTAGCATGCCTGCTCTCTGGAACCTTCCTGGGTGACGTGACTTAGGCCTGGGATGCTAAATTGATAATCTAGAAAAACAGAATGCTAGGCCTAAGGTAGTGCTCTGGGCCAGACAACTGAGGTAAGAGAGATGAGGCCAATATATTATTTAATTATATATAAAAAGTTATAATACATATTAAAAGTCAAGTCCCAAACTACTATATTTCTGCAGCATAGTTTTGTAATGAGTATTTTCATACAGTTTTATATATTGCTATATATATCAGCTTATGCACCAGTTCCTTCAGGGAACCTGGGGTGTATATATGTGTACAATATGTGAGAAGTGTTTGTATTCTTAGTGCAACAGTAAAACAACAACAATACACAACCCTCTTATCGTTTTTGATTTATCGTAGATTGAGGAGTGAAATGGGAACTTAAATCCATGGGAGGTGATTTTCTGAAAATGATTTTGTGAAATGATTTTCAAAAATGCCATTCTTAAATGAGATTAATGCAATTGCATATCATTCTATGATCACCATCATTGTCATCTCAGAATGGGAGGTGGCGAAGCCAGCTAACTCTGTGAATGTGTCTCTAATGAATCTCTTTGTGTGTATGACTCACTCATTATGTGTTCTTGCACTGGATACTGGGTGTGTATTTTCAGCTTGATTTGACTGTGGTCAGTGGTTTTGTGTGTGGCTTGTAGCACAGTCTCTGCATCCTATCTGATTTCAGGGCACCAGCTGCCACTCTTGGAGCAAATTGGCTCTGTTGATTTCGGTATCCTTTTTATAGCAGACTTTTGGCCAGAAATGCACAAGTTTAGAGTTCCTTTTTTAAACAGAGCACACACACACACACACACACACACACACACACAGGGTTTTTATTTCCTAATCATCCTCTGTATTCATTTGGTTGCTTCTGTTAAACCTCCATTCTGTGTTTGTCATTTAGGATACTAAGAGAAACAACACAAAGGAAGAAAATGGAGACAAAGGGTTCACATTGGTTGTGTACATGCATGGCTTTTTCACTGCATAGAGCCCAGGATCACATAGCAAACTTGAGCTAGCCTATGGGTTTTGCTCTGTCTCTCTGTCTCTGTCTCTCGCTCTCTCTTCCATGCAATATTGCAAATTGCATTTGAGACTTTGCTCAGTTTCAAAAGAAGTTTGGCATGTGGCATCGGGAACTGCTGCTCAACAAAAACACAAACTCTGTGGAGTTGCAAAAGTTGTTTCATACCGCTTTGGAACCTGGCCACAGTTTGCACTCTCCACTCTCTGCGCTTGTATGTAGTGTATACTTAGGAAACACAACATAGTATTTTTGTGAAAATGTAAAGTTTTTTAAACAAACCTCATGGACTTCTTTTCTATTCCTTTGAACTTCCTAATTAAATTTCTGAATCATACAAACTTATGTTCTTCAGAGCTCTGTCATGCAAGTATATCCTGAACACTGTTATGAGTGTTCTAGGACATTGGTCTCCAAATGGTAGCTTGGAAGCCACTACTAATTTGCAGCCTAAACCAAAGTGAGTTACAACAGCATCCCACATTCCCAATATTGTGCTTGCATGAGGATGCTGCAAACATGATAGTTTGTTATTGGAAGTGAGATGTCATTTTCATGTGAAGTGTAGAACATGAAAAGCATTTAAAGACAGTTGATAATCCATGGGTTGCCAACTTTTCAGGGGCAATTTTGGAATTTTAAGAATGTGATAGGGCAACCATCACAAAAATACTGTCACGGGGAGGTGGCATAACACAAAATGGTGTGAACATGCCCCTACCTTCAACTGGAAAAAAATATACACCTCAGCTACTGACACATTTTCTCAGAATGAGAGAAACTCTTTGCACCTCTTCTTTGGTTAGAACAGGTGGGTGTCCACTCCACACATCTCATGAAATGTGGCATGTTCAAGGGTGTATGTGTTGATGTGGGAGAGGCTGAGCCAGTGCAAATAGGAAGCACAGTTTTTCATGTATTGTGGATTTTTGAGAGAACATTTACCAATAACTTTCATGAGTGCCTTAGGAGGTACAGGAGGGCACACTAGTGCCCATGTTACCATGTTGGTGAGCCAAGGATAATCGCACAGGTTAAAGTTAGTTGTGGAAGAGCAAAACACGATCAGCCAATCTCACCTTGAAGTGCATTGCTCAGAGTCTTGCTTTACAATAGGCAGAACAGTAAATGCAGATTGATTGAACCCATTTGCTAAAAGGGTCACATGGCAGCCTTTAATGCCAGGATTTTTCTGTCAGACATGTTTTGTGTATCATGGCATTATCCAACACATATTCTGAAATAAATGGGCTTGACCTGGTGCTGGGTTGTGATCATTACATTTATATTGCTGGATATTTCAACTAAATAGGGTTGTGCCATTGTCTGTCTTACTATCAGGTTGAACTTTTTTCATTTACTCAAGGGAGCCATATTTCAAGCACTAGATTGCTATTGCTGTCTTTATAGCATTTGTCCTCTATTTTAACCAAATCTATTTTATTGTGCCACAAAGTGCAATGAATGAAAGAATGATGTTTGCTGAGCCTCAGTAAGGAATTTCAGTAGTCTGAGAGAACAGCAAAAAGCCCTGAAGATATTGGAAGGAACAATAATTTTTTAAAAATGAGACAAGCAGTCATTGACAGTTAAGGTACTTGTCTACAATGGCACTTGCAAGATGTCTTTCATCTGAATTCTGGCAATTAGAGGAGGCTGGAGCCCATCAATACTGGTAGGCTGGAAGTAAGGGAGGGCAACAGCAGGTGGAGTCTGAGTTACAGGAAAGTGGAGTCAGAGGCGGTGAGAGCAGGAGCAAACTCAATCTAGTTTTGTCCTGGTTGTCCTCACTGCTGTGTTTTACAAGGGCAAAAAAGAGAAGGGGGGGAGAGGAGGAGCTTACAACCAGGTATCTAGCTGTAAGTAAGAAAGTCAGCAAGTGGGGAATGGTTGAAAACAGACTAAGGTCACTGGGGCAGTGTCCCATTTGACTTAATGGACCAAACTTCACTGAGGGCAATATTTAAAGCCACTTGGACAAAGCGATGTTCTTTCTCATGAGCACATGCCAACAAAAGCTGGTTTCTGCTGACTTAAGATGAGGCAACTCACTATTCAATGTGATTGCAAGCAAAACACTAGCAGCCTTTAGCTGAAGTTATATCTGCAGCACTAAAGGTTGCAAACAGAACTGAATGGGGTTTGAATTGGTACACAGCTTTTCTTCAGAAATCTGCTCTGGGCAATGGGAAAACCAGAAAGAGTTTAAATTTGAATCCCACCTGTGGGCTTTGCATATGTCTATTAGAGAAAGAAAAAGAATATAGATGACCTTGATTGGGTTGGGCAGAGCTGAATGAATAAAGTCTTCTTGATAGGCATTGTCAAAGTTTATACTCCTCTGTCACCAAATAAGCATCTGCTTTTTGCTGCTGCTGAATCTTCTAGCAGTAAAAACAAAGCTACTTAGGAGGCAGTATGACCATTCCTTTATAATTCAGTTTTTACGGTCCTCCATACCTGTCATGTCCAAGCAGGCTAGATGCCAACAGCTGACAGTTCAGGCAGAATTCCAGTTTCCATCCCTGAAAAGGGAGTCTGGCTGGAAGTCCTAGCCTGCACAAAGCTTGTTCCAGGACTCCCGAGTGAAGGCAGCTCCACACTGAGTGCTCCTGTTTAGAGTTGCCACATGTCCTCTTTTTCCAGGACAAGTCCTCTTTTTCATGGGTACGTAAAATGAGAGTCGTCATAGAGATTTATAGTTAAAAGTAGAAGTCGGCAAATGTGTCCTCTTATTTGTTCTTCAAAATATGGCAACCCTGTCCCAGAAGTGAAAAGAACAAGGGCAATTGCTGGCAACTAGCCTCTCCACTGTGCCTAACAAACTCCATTTTAATCAGCAATGGACAGGGCAGCTAGAGTGCCAGAATTTCTTCACCTGAGCCCTTTGCCTTCAGCTATTCCTGGGCATACTTCAAAACCCTATTCCAGCATCACATTTAAAGGCTGTTGGGTATAGGGGAGAAGAGCGATGCTCTGCAAGTGTAAAAGAAAGCTGCATATGTATCCTGCAAGCTCACCCCCTCCACTCAACAACTGCTGACGGATAGGATGATCCTGGGGCTGAGGAGGCATCTGGCAGCAAGGAAGGTTTTCCCACCTTACCTGCCTCTCCCTCCTGCTTCCTGTCTTGCCCCTTGAAAGCCACAAATCACTCTGGACTATTCAAACTGACACATAGTGAAATGTGGCTATCTCAGCCCAGTTCATCTGGCAACCAAGTTTTCCCCAAAATGCTTGATTTAGCTCAGGACTTGGCTGGATCTGGTGTACAGCCCTAATAAATACATTGATAATTATGTGCAGTGCTTTTTTGGGGGGGGCTACTCAAGGGTATGCAGTATCAGCACACACACCCCAGGTAGAAGTGTAGCACTTACTGTAACAACTTCATGGTGAGTACAGGCAACTTTTTTTCTTAAAAAAACCAAGACAAGACAAGTAAACACTGATTATGTAGCATAAGCCTTTCTGAACTATTGGATCTCACCAAACTGTTCCCTGCTACCAACATAAAGGTAAAGATAAAGGACCCCTGAAAATTAAGTCCAGTTGCAGATGACTCTGGGGTTGCGGCGCTCATCTTGCTTTACGGGCCAAGGGAGCCGGCGTTTGTCCGCAGACAGCTTTTCCGGGTCATGTGGCCAGCATGGTTTTCTGGCGCAACAGAACACTGAAACCAGAGCAGCTCATGGAAACGCCATTTACCTTCCCACTGGAGCGGTGCCTATTTATCTACTTCCACTTTGGGGTATGCTTTCGAACTGCTAGGTTGGCAGGAGCTGGGACCAAGCAACAGGAGCTCACCCCATCGCGGGGATTCGAACCGCTGACCTTCTGATCGGCAAGCCCAAGAGGCTCTGTGGTTTAAACCACAGCGCCACCCCCGTCCCAACCAACATAGACTGCTGATAATCTAAACAATCTCAATTTACAAGTCATAGACCTTGCCACTCTACTCATGAATTATTTTTATAGACATCCATTCAAATTTAGTATCCCAACTCAACATGATCAAAGTTCACAGTCATGGGGGAAATAATTCTCCGAGAAGGTTCACCTCTTCAGGCCTTCCTCACCTATGTGAATGGAGGGAGGCCAGAGCTATTAGCTGAATCATGGCTCAACTCTTCCACTCGCCCTGATTTTACTTTTATGAAAGAATAAGACCATAGTTCTACCTGACAATTACTCTCTTTCTACTGGCACCACTTCAAATCTAGTACTTTTCAACTGAGTCAATTCACAGATTCAGCTGCAAATCAAACTAGGACAAATGATCTTTAGGAAAGTATAGCCTTCTGGCTAAACTGATCCTTCATTTTAATTTCCTGAAAAGTCAAGTCAGTATGTGTGCCATTTATCCTTTGTAACACCCTGTTCTGCATATTGTACATTGTAGAATATTAATACATTGTACTTCTTTGGACATCGGTTTTAATCAATACCTGTGATATTCAGGTGTTTTTACATCATAAGATCAATAAATCAATGATTAAAACCACAAATACAAGTGATATAAAGTGTATAATAACAATAAAAGTGTGTGAGAGGATTGTTTAAGTGACTATCCATCAAATAAATGGCTATTACTGGATTCTTACACAGTGCTCCATAGTCTATTAGAAGGCATAAACCCATGATAAAACTGCCATCTACAACACACAGTTCTGGTCCAGCAGGAGCTGACAAATACTTACAACTTATAATCCTCATAAATGACCCTTTATAAATAATGTACTTAAAACCATTTATAGTACACATCAGTCATTTCTACAACATGTTTATAATATAAACAAAATTTATGAACTCTTCTTAAAAAAATTGTTCTGATATACTTTTCATTGGCCAGAAGCCTTGAAATGGATATGAAGTTCCTCTCAAATGCCAATTATTCAGGATAGCTTAAGGAGTTGTCTCCACATGCATTAGAGAACATTTTATCTCACCATTTATTTTTCCTCCTCTTGGAACTCCCTGCATTTGCAATGTAGTTTCAGATATCCTACAAGTTTCTCTTAGGCTATGTACTTTGTTTATTTATAAACACATTTCAGTTCTGTAAGGGAGTATGGAACAAAATAGTCTAATGCCTAAAAATTCACAGTTCCTCCTAAGAATCTTCCACAATGTTCTCCAGCTGTCTATAAACTGTTTTATTCCACTATTTGTAGGAAATGTCTTGCCCTCCATTTTCCATTTTGTCGCTTGCTTCATTTTTGTTTCTGAGAGCCTTCTGTTGTGCTTTTCTGTTGTTCAATATTTACTTATTTAATTAATGATTTTTAAACTGCTTTTTATAAGGCGGTGTACAAAATGACCACCATGGGTAGCACCATATAATACAAAGTCTTCAAATCCATTCAAAAGCAGCTTTAAAAGGCCATAGAACTCAATAGGACCGAATAAATAATATGTACACTCACTGCTAGGTCAAATTAAACTTGTATGTGGAAACCTGCTAGAGGTAGTATTTTCATAGCACCTCATATCATGTCAAAGGCAATATCTTTCAATGGAGATAATTCATAAATTCAGCTGTCAATCATCAACTGACGAGAACGGTTGTAAATGAATTTGTGAAACAGCACTTTGAGTCCAGGAATTGAGAAATATGAGTGTTTTACAATTTTCCAGCTACCACAGGCTATTCAGCTCATTGTCCTTCTTTGACAAATAAAGCAAATCTCTCCAAGTATAGACAGGATTTACCAATCAAACAATAAAAGACTTCCATATTTCCCCCTGGAGTTCTTTGGCATACCCATAATGGCAGCAGTGGTTTTTTTATTGATATATTTTAGGTGTTGAAGGCTGCAGTCCTATATTTCCTGGGAGGGTGTCCTAGGAGCTACAGAAGTTAAAATCAGATCCATTTCTCCTTTGTGTCAATGGAGAAAACACCTTTTTAAGGGGTTTAATTTACTGAGACAATGTTTTTCTATAATGTGTAAGAATTTACTGCATGTGTGGGTGCTATGTAAAGTTATATGAAGGGTTAAGTTTCAAATAGTAAGTATTCATTGGTGGCTGGTCAGTTGATTGTTTCTTAGTTGCATAAGACTGGTCTGGGAAAATCTAGGTTCTTTCTATACCGAGTTACGGGACTTTACAATTTCACTTCTGGTTGACTTGCTGGGTAGAAATTATTGGTCACTCATTGGATGGGAAAAGTGGTCTAATGAAGGGAGAGAGTTCTATGCCACTCAAATCTGAGTGATTGAATGGTAGGCTGGCTGGAACATAAATAGTCCAGTTCTAGCATGGTTGTGTGTGTGTGTGTGTGTGTGTGTGACTGTTTGAGTGTTGACCAGCAAGCAGCAGCAGCAGCAGCAGCAGCAGCTACAGAAGCTGGGTGAGTAGATTGAAGGCAGAAGACTGAAGTCTGAAAGCTAGAGCTGAAACTGGTGGAAGATAGGCAAGAAGCTATGGAGGCTCAGGTATGAAGGTGGAGTTGGCGGATAGGCAGGGGTGGCAGCTCCTAGTAATAACAATAACCTTACAAAAGAAGAAGAAAAAACCCTTAAAGAAATGGTAACCAATTTAAGGATAATCACATTTTCCCCAACACAACTTTATAGTTTACAATAAATTGAGGATATCTTGTTAATTTTAAAGTCTGGCTGGCATGGTACCATATCTAAAGTTCCACAGTTACTGGGTGATAGCTTGATTCATTGGCAAACAGCATAGCATAGAAATATGGTGCCAGTGGTTAGAATGTTTCTGAAATATATGTACAATTATGGGAGTAAAATAGGAACCTCTCTGCATACTTGAACCAGCAGTGGCAAAGTGAAGCTGGTTCACCACAAAAGTGAAGTGACACTCCACAGTGCTACAGCAACTTCCATGTCTCTAAGCATACCACCGTTGGAGATCTCACACTGGTAGGGCCAAAAGGGGACATGTCAGGCTTTTATGTGTTGCTGGTGGACTGGAGCGGGAGCAGCCAACTCACGGTCCACAAGTAAGGCTTTGCTCAGTAGTGGGCCTCTAACTGACCTGTTTGAATTCAGAATTTTTGTGGGCAGTCCGGCCCTGATGTATAGCCAGCCAAAGAGTTTCTCAATGGCTGACAAAGACTGCGTGACCCTACTGCCAGCTATTTGAAGTATTATAGTTATGGTTATAAAAAAATCAAGGAAGAGTGATATCTACCAATAGGAGAAAATGTGGCCTTTCAGATGTGTCTGAACTACAACTCCCATCTCACCTGACCATTGGCAATATTGGCTGGCAGTTTATGGGACTTGGCATTAAACAACATATGGAGGGCTACAAGTTCCAAATCCCTTCATGATACCTCAACATTCTTCACTTGCCTGCTCTTTTCTGGGGACCAAAACAAAAAACCGAAAGAAACCCAGGAGATGACCTTTACCTGTTGACCTTCCTGTAAGCTTCCAGAGGCAACTAGCTGGTCACTGCTGGGAAGAGCCTCCTGGACTAAATAAATATTGGTCAAATACAAGGAGTCAATTCTTATATTCTTAGATATGTAATTTTGGAGAAATCTGCCTGACTGCTAACCCTGTGTTTACGTAGACTTGTTTACAAGAACATTATTTTGGCTTTATATAACCGTTGTTTGGCATGAACTTATCTGCCTTGCAATGGAAAATGCAGTGATGCCGGTTATGATGACTGATACATTCCTGTAACCAGCAGAGTTCCCTTTGCTGAGTTAGCCTGAAATGGGATGCCTTGCCTCAAATACAGGGAAGTTAATGAAAAAAGAATTCATCCCAACTTACCAGCTGCATCCCCCTCCCCACTCCTTTTATGCTCATAAAAGAAGAATGAAAATAGCAAAGCAACCCACAGGTTTTAAGAGACTGTGGATCCTGAAGTCTCCTTCTCTTAGTTGAAAAGCAGCTGCTAGTAGTAACATAGCGGTGCTGATGTTTGGAAAATAAAGATTTGTTTGACAGTAAGTTTCTTGATGTGGGTGTGCCAGTCTGCAAAACACATACACACACACACACACACACAGAGAGAGAGAGAGAGAGAGAGAGAGAGGGAGGGAGGGAGGGAGGAACAAAGACACAGGGTCACTCCATATTGCTATCCTTGCCAACAAAGGTCCGTATAGTTAAAGCTATGATCAAACCTCTCCATTCTGAAGGAAATCAGCCCTGAGTGCTCACTGGAAGGACAGATTCTGAAGCTGAGACTCCAATACTTTGGCCACCTCATGAGAAGAGAAGACTACCTGGAAAAGACCCTGATGTTGGGGAAGATGGAGGGCACAAGGAGAAGGGGACGACAGAGGACAAGATGGTTAGACAGTGTTCTTGAAGCTACCAGCATGAGTTTGACCAAACTGCGGGAGGCAGTGGAAGACAGGAGTGCCTGGCGTGCTCTGGTCCATGGGGTCACGAAGAGTCGGACACAACTAAACAACTGAACAACCACAACAACAAGCAAAATGAAGACGGAAGAGTGCTGCTTTCATCCAGTCCTCGGACTCCCAGCCTGCAACATGGGACCCACTTTCATATTTTCACATTTGACTTAGGGGCCCTCCAAACTGGTGGGTTTGGGGTTTGTTTGCTTTTGCAAGTGCATTCTGGAATATATTATTGATGCAATATTAGTGTGTTAGCAGTTATGCTGAACTGCTCACCCACCCTTCCATTTTGTTCTGCAGAGCTACCTCAGCATTTCTTCATTATTGCTAGCTGGAGGAGCACTCCTGTGTTATAATGCTACAAAAATTGGACAAAAAATATTTGGAACATTCGTAGTATAAAAAGTTACAGGATTACAGCAGGAAGTTCTAGGATATGCACCAATTAGAACAAAGCAATATGTCTTCCTCCACCCAAAGTCTTTTTCAGGCACAAACAGTATTGAAAATGGATCACGTGATATCAGCAACATTGGCTTCTGCCAGAAGAATATCTGCTGGCGGTAACTTCCTACCTCTCCCTCTCCATCAGCAGCGATCATTTCCAAGGACAGGATTGGGTGGAGAGGCAATTGTGCTGCCTTCTAGTCCCTCCCCATCTGCCATCAACATTGAAACATTAGACTTGCAGCCTAACCTTTTAGGAAAGAACTGTATTCTGTTTTACATTGGAAAATCTCAACATGTTAATAAAAAAGGGAACATACCCATATCACAATAAGTACATTTCAAAACTGTTGAGCAAAAAAACCGCAACCCCCCAACTATTTATTTAATGGCACACTTGTTTCTGAGGACAGAACGCATCATCTGGGCATTATTGAACTGATCTCTTTTTAAAAGAGTTTTTTCCAGAGTTTCTTTCATAACACTTGAATGTGCAGACATCCAATGATGTGGAATCTTGGAAGAACAGATAAAAGGAAGTACTTCACACAAGACATAGTTAAGCTATGAAACTTGATCTCTTAGCAGAATAATTGAGACAACATTAAAAAAAATTCAAAAAGGTACAATGTCTTTCTTATCAAACTTTATTAAATCTCAATAACATATATATTTTATTTACTCTTCAACTGGTGGAATCCACTTATCGTTAAGATGTTCTCCTCTTGTCTACCATCTGTCATACTAATCAATTCCATAAGTTTATATTGCCGCCTTGAAAAAAATTTGCTGACTACTCTTTCACTTATGATGGGGACCCAGTTTTCCACTTCTGTGCAAAATCCAGATGAGCAGCTACTGTTAGATTCTATATTAACTCCTTATGGTATATTTGTTGATCTAAATATGCTAATGAAATTATCAGTGGGGCTAATGACAAAGTATAAGATGTCATTAAATATACTGTCCTCATCACATCTCCACAAAAGATTTTAATTATTGAATGAGTCCACCAAATATCTTTCATATCAGCCTTTGAATGCCCACATCTCCAAACGCTTTCCATCACAAGTAGTGTAAATTTTACTCAGTCATTATGGAGTCACATACTATTGACCGAGCAGTTTATAGTGATTTTGTCTAGTTTATATCTCTATTTTGTCTAGTTTAGTTTAGAATCATGTTATTTTCTGAGTTAACCCACCATTCTTTTTCAGATATTTGTCTGTGAACAAGTGTTGGTGGTGTTTACTGTTAGAGGAGAAATTATTGGCCCACATAGTCGCTTCTGAATAAATGTGGATAACAAATAATCCTTTCTGTAGTTCTGCCTGTCCTGAGACCAATGAAATAAGATATGTTGGAATTTGGGAATAGGTAACTGAAAGAAAAGGTTGATGAGGGATGGAAGTCGATACTCAGAAGACAGAATTCTTAGCTGGTAAAAATTAGCACAATTTTTAAAAGAAGTTTCTTTTATTTTTTTGCACTAGTGAGCATCTGGGCAAATAATGAAATCCGAGATATAAAACCTAAGGTAGATCCAGTTCTGTAATGCCCTGATAGAAACCCCTTAAACTGCTGCAGAGTGAATACTGTCAGAAAAATAAAACCAGACCAAATAATACACCCCATTTTAACTTTGCATCAGAAAGAAGACATAATTAAATGCAAAAAAAAGTGCACAAACGAAAAAATGAGAATAATACAATTCAAGATGTTGAAATGACAGACAAGTGAATCACCAATTAGAGAATATTACAAAGAAAGAAAGGATAGAAAATGAAATGAAATGACCACAACATTCCACAGACAGCACATCATGTAAATTGGTGGTTGTGAGAGCGTGAGCAGCATCGAGGCAAATCTGAAGAAGGAAAATGTAATCAACAGAAGGAATGAGTTCTATATATTGACCCCATCACGTATAATGTCTTATTAGCAGCCAAACCATGAATGACATTCATACCCAGAATCATTGCAAATGATGAATTAATTTCAGTTTTGGAATCCTCCTAAGTGACACCATCCTGAGCAAAGGAGCAGCTGATTGCAATAAAGAGATCACAAAAAGTGGAAGTGCCAAAATAGCTTAATTTACTGCAAGTCACTATTAGGAATCTGGTAAGGCTGCATTCTGCAGACTTAACCCTGAACAGGCCAAATGAATCAGATTATATAAATTATGAAAATGTTCTTTGATTTAGAGATGGAAAAGAACAGAATTGTATTGAATACGGGGGGGGGGGAGAGAGAAGGAGTCCCAGGCTTTACATTTGTTCTTGGATGGAACAGGGTCTGCAGAGCAACCCTCCAAACATAAGATGGGCCTGCAGGATCAGGCGATTGGCCCATCTAGTCCAGTATCCTGTTCTCATAGTGGCCTCCAATTTGAACATGAATGCAACAGTACTCTGCCTACTTGCAATTCCCATGGTACATCTGAAAGAGGCGGTAGAACATAGCAATAATGGCTAATTCTCTTTTAAACCCATCTAGGTTGGTAGCTATCACTGCCTCCTGTGTGAGATGGTTCTATCATTTTACTATGGGCACCATTTACAGTGGTTCTAGTCCTACCTAATGGACTGAGTTGAGAGAGTGGCATTGGGAGAATACTTTTGGGCATAGCAGTTATGTTACGGGATTCTTCTGAGTAGACATGTTATGTTATGGGCTGCTGAAGGCACTGTTTTATACCCAATGCTATTTAACATCTATTTGAAGCCTCTGGGAGTGGTCACTAGGGGTTCGGGCTCAAGGTGCCAACAGTATGCAGATGGCACTCAGCTTTTATTTCTCCATAACATCTAAATCAGGAAAGGATGTGCAGGCCCTGGAACAGTGCCTGGATGCAGTGGTGGGACGGGTGAGGGAAACTAAGTTGCGCATCAGTGGAGGCACTGAAAATGTTTCCTGTGTCCAAGAAATTGGTCAGTTGCCTGCCTTGGGTGGGGTTGTGCTCCCTGTGAGGCAACAGGTATGCAGTCTGGGGCTGTTTTTGCATCTTACTTTGTCACTGGATTCCCAGATAGGCTCAGTGGCTAGAAGTGCCTTTTACCAGATGGAGGGGTGGACTTTGGTAATATGGCACCCTGAGCAAGGACAAAATTCGGTGCCCCCAAATATTTCATATTTTGGGACTTTCAATAGGTACCCATATAAATATAGGGATGATGGTGATGATTTGCAATCCCTTGGCTCGGCATCTTGTACAGGGGAACCAACCCCACCGCCCTAAATCCAGCACTGCCAAGTGTTACAACCACCACATAGTGGTAGAGCTTGGCCTTCCATTTTGTATCTTAGTTTAGTGGTGTGTGTGTTCTACCATCCAGTGGAATATTATTGTGATATTTAGTACTGGGTGTATTTGGTGTTGGGGGAGGGGTAGTACCTCTGGCGTGGGACACGTCATGTTCCTTCTGGGATAGTTTGTCCACCTTTGGTCCCCACCCTGCACTCAGCTCTCTCCTGTGGCTTCTAGAAGCTGTCAGCATGCGACAGTGGCCACACCCGGGAACAATAACAACTGGCCTGCTAAACCAGGTCAGGGTAGCTGATGGGAGCCAGGGATTTTCTCTGCATGCAAAGACAGGCTCCAGTGGATTGAGTGGGTGAGACCAATAGTGGGTCCAAGCATAGGAGCCAGCTCCTAGGGCCCAAGGGGTCTGTGACCCCCCAAAAATATTTGAGGGGGCAAAGCCCCCCAAAGTTGATGGGCATTTGCTATTCAAGTGGTGTGTGTGCACTGCATCATGTGATCAGTTATGCCTAGTCCCCCCCTCCAATATTTTATTAAAGTTGGCACCCCTGGGTCCAACGTCAAGAAGGTAGTTTCTGTACGTGCTTTAGAGAGAAGTGAGGGGCAGATGGGTCTAGTCTACCTGGGAAGGTAGCCCATATAAGAGAAGGAAAACTCTGATGCTAAACCTCTGCTGCCTTGTGGGATATATTTGGGAGAAGAAAAGGCTACACAAATATAGAGTGGAATTCCCAAGATGGTTGGTTGGCAAGTTGTACATCCCCTTCTGACAACTCCTGTTGCCAAGCTTGTGCCAAACATATTGCTCTGCTTTCCTTTGGACCACATTAGTGATATCTTCTCATCTGGGCAGTCTAGGACCTCCAGACAAACTGCCCAGGCTTGTGCCCTGGGTAAGTCACTTCGGTGCTGCTAATACAGCAGTTCGACTTCCTCCCCAGAGGTGCACTACATTGTCTCTCGAGATAGACTAGGAGTCAGCAACCTTTTTCAGCCGTGGGCCAGTCCCTCAGACCATGTGGTGGGCTGGACTATATATATATATATATATTTGGGGGGGGGGATGAACGAATTCCTATGCCCCACAAATAACCCAGAGATACATTTTAAATAAAAGCACACATTCTACTCATGTAAAAACACGCTGATTCCCGGACCGTCTGCGGGTCAGATTGAGAAGGCGATTGGGCCGCATCCCGCCCCTGGGCCTTAGGTTGCCTACCCCTGAGATAGACCTACAACAATTCTGTATATAAAAGAATAAATATGTTTTGTTTTATTTTTTAAATATCAAACACCTAGCAACTTTCTGTTGTTGACTTTTCTCCAGCATGTCTTCCACTGTTAGCAGAGGAGGATCTGTGAGTGTTCTGGGAATCAGAGTATTGTGGCTTCAAGAATTATCTGCTTAATCTGCAGTCTTGGTGAAAACGTGTTAAGAGAATTTTCCAGGGAACATAGTCACAGTGTTCTGCCAGCACAGTTTGGTCTTATGCCACATGTGTGCTTCTTACATGAGAAGGCTTTGCCAAATTTCTTCATTATTATCAAAGTAGAATTTTTATGATTCTGGCATTATCTTACCCTCCTTGAGAATTATAATTCCCTTTTTTTTTTAATGATTGCCCTTAAATCAGAGAGCGTGTTGTCTCCTACATAATTCCATCTTCCAGCAGCATACAAATCAGTCTGGCTAACCTGATCCAAAAACACTCAGACATACCCCACTCGCCCACAAAAACAAATCTCACTACAGCCAACCAAAGACAACCAACCACACCCTAGGCCACCCCAACCTCTCTCACCACCAAGGAAATACAACAAGTGAATAGTAAGAGAACCCACACAAGTGACGCTGCCACAAAATCCCACACATACACTTAGTAGAAGAATAGAAGCATTGCCACCCAACCCCACCCCACTTACCATTCCCCCCTTCTTTCCTCCCTAACCTAACACTGTACATAACACTAATGTCTCACAACAAATGAAACTGATCCATAGAAAACGCAACTTGAAAAAAGAGACAATGCCCATATTTTTGTAAACACACACACACACAGACACAGACACAGACACACACACACACACACACACACACACACATATATATATATGAGAGAGAGAGAGACTTTCTTTATCAACTAGCATCTGACCCATTTTGTAAAATATTATTTTTACAGGTGTCATTGTCTGCTGTCAAAATTCTATAGCTCATAGTGAAGGCAAGGTAGTTGAGAACGTAACCCATTTCACTCCCTGTGTGCTCTTGTTTCACACCAGATGAACGTATTTAATTTTCAGTGATCTTTTTGATGGTTTTACGGGCTTTCTTTAGATTAATTCCAACAGATTGGGAGGAGAGCCTTGTGCCGTGTTTGCTTGGTGGTGTCACCACTCTCTCTGTGTTAGCATCAATTGTTAAGATCACTGTTGTCAATTTGTTGAGTTTGATTTAAGGTTGCATTTAAGGTTTTACTATTCCACCCTATATCTGTTTTATTTTAGCCACAGCTAGAACTCAGGCCCCTCATTGACCTACACCACCAGCACTTGTCCTGGTGGCTGCTGTTTTCCCTGCAGGTGGGGTTGCCACACACTGCCATCTCTTTGAGAAGTGTTGGACCTTTTCCCTATTTTGAACTGGGACCCAATGAGAAGTCATCCCTCCACAAACACCAAAAGAAAGTTAAGCTTTGGGGCAGGAATGCAGGGAGGTGAGGGAACCAGCTAGTAACAGATTTTGTTCTGTGAACCGCCCTGAGACCTCCGGGTGTAGGGTGGTATATTAATAATAATAATGGGCAAGTCAAGTGTAATTCTTGGATTTAAATGTCGGGCCAGCCGTTACAAATGGCGCTTTTCAGCATAAAATAAAGACGCAGAGAGCTAGCTTATTTCCTTGGACTGATGGAGCAGCTCTTTCAGACATCTTCTCCTCTCCAGTCCGTTTTTATTACCCTTTGTTCTCTCCAGCCGCATGGCTGCATCCCAGTGTCTCATGTTACCTCATCCGGCCAAGCTTAAACCCACCCACACCATATAGGGTCAACACTGCCCAGAGGAAACACAACTCCTTTTAAGGTCAATACAATCCCAATACACTGTAAGACACAGACATGCTGGTCACTGGGTCAGCAAGACACCAGGTGGCACTACAAACCTCGGCCAGGGCTTTCTGGCTCCCACCCTGGCTCCCACATGCCCTCTTTCTTTATATTTTAAGCATAATCATATATATCAGTACCAATGGCTTTGTCGAGCGTGATAAGCGACTCTTTTGACACCGGAAGCGGGCCGTGGACTGGAGAACCATGCAGTACATACAGAAATTAAGAATGAATACATTGTATATAGCAACACAAAAAAGAATGAATACATTGTATATAGCAACACAAAATAATGCAAATAACTACTATAATAATCACTATAATCAATAAATGTCGAAGCCAACTTCCATCTGGAAGCCAAGAATATAAGAATTCTGATTCCATGCTGCATGGTAGGCTTCCTTTCTAGTTTATTAGCCATGCACTGGTGTCACTTCTATAGCACTGAGATTGGTCACTGTATGTTCCTGTAAGAGAACAAGAGCTATTAAACATGAATTTCAATGTATATTGACAGTTTGGATATATGCCCCATGATTCTTTCCCCTCTTTAATTTGAAAATAACTGGGGGCAGGCATACATACCCAACATTTAGAAGCATGCAATAAACTAGTAAACTTAATCATAACTTGTACAAAAATATTATTCCTCCATATCTTATGATAATTTTCACCCTTAAAAGTCTTATTCAACAACACTGTTCTTATAGTTCGAGAGTGGCTGAGCCGTGAATACTGCCAGCCAGTGTAGGATTCAGGCAACTGCTGCTTGCCAGCCAATAAGGTGAAATATGGTGGTTTCAACTGGACCGTGTCGTCTGCTTCTCTTCCTTGTATAATGGTGCAGCAAAAGATGGCAAGGCAAATGGTTAGGAAGCACTTCTGCAGTTGAAACCCATAAAGGCTTGTCCTCGATGTCCACTGCCGCGTACCCTCGTCCCCACGTGATCAGCGGGACAGGTCCATGCCATGCGGGATCAGGCAAGCGTCTGTACACCACCAAGGGGTGGGGGAGTGCCTCCTCCTTCCTAAAATGCAATTCCGCGGGAGTATGGGTCCTAGTATTTGGATATAAGAGAAGGTTAAACACAAAAAGAACTTGGTGAACAGCTGAAGGAATGAGTGCTGTTGGATGTTTCGGCCGCCAAGCTGTTTTAGCAATAGTGTTTTGAACGTCAGGTGCGCTCTTTCCACTATCGCTTGCCCTATGGAGTTAAAGTGTATATCATGAGTTAATTTCACATTCCACAACATACAAATTTCCGAAAATGTTTTAGAATTATACGCTGGACCATTATCAGTTTTGATACGCGTAGGTTTACCCATGACTTAGAAACAGCGGATAGTGAGCTGAAGTAAGGCTTGCAGGGCGAGAAACAAGGAAAACAAGTCAGAATCCAAGGAAGGAGTTATATAAGATATTGGCAAAATAGCAAAAAGCGATATACATACTGAGTATCCACAATAAGATTGAAAGAATGAGTAGAAAAGGATTGAAAGGCAAGAATCACAGCCTCTAGCTCTGCTCACTGGGCAGAAGTCTGTGGAGAGGTAAATAACCTTTTCCATTTTCCTCCCTCTTCCCATGTCACCCCCCCCCTATTTTTCGTTCCATCCGTGAAAAGGGTTAGTGCAGAGGGGAGAGGTGTGAGAGATAAAGGGTTTGTCAAAATATAAGTGACTTGTGTCAGAAATGTCAAACGATCATCCTTTGGAGGATTAAAATGATGACCTATAAAATCAGCCAAAACAATTTGCACGGCAGCATTTGTGATCAATAAATGCTGCTGTTCAGTCTGTGAAAATGGCATATAAATTGATGCAACATCAAAACTGCTCAAAGTTATAGCACGTGAACGTCCTTTGATAACAATTGTCTGATGTGGATTCATTTGCTGAATAAATGTTCTTCAAAGGGGTATGAGGTAAATGTAACCATTCTATAATGCAGATAGTCTTCTTCTTGTCCGTCTGAGCATATAAATTTCCTGTTGGCAACAATGGTGTAGCAAATATTGCCAGATGCAGCTTGTGTTCAGCACCTCTAGGTGGCGCATGCGGAAAGGTTTCAATGCTTCATTCACAAAATTTTGGCAAAGTGTAGGGGAGTTCCACATGCTGTTGTGGCAGAACAATCCACTGATATCACTGGGTGGATTGCAATTTGTTATATACTGGCAATGTAAAAGCAAACCGTTCCTGTCTGCTGGATCCAGTGGGATAGAAATGTTTCAATGTAGCCAAAAGTCAATTGTTCAGAGATAAGCTGTTCAGAAACGAGATGGTGCCATTGCTGCGGTTTTTTCTTTTGGTGGAGGCCACTGTTCTACCCACACTGAGGTATCAGTGATCTTGGTTTGCCATGCTGGAAATGCTGTATTGATAGCTACAGGCTGGTTTTTATTTTGTGCTGCTGCTAGCAAATGAGCCTTGTGGGTGGCTGTACCTACAGACTGACCAATGCGTAGCATCGTAGCTGTATCAATGGCAGGAAGGTGTATTATCGGGCGCAACGCAACCTTACAATCCTCATTGGCATTTTCAAAGGCCAATTGTTTGATAATTATTTGTTTGGCTTCAGGATTTTCAATTTGGCTACTCACTGCTGTAATCAGCCTGTCCATAAAGGAAGGATATGATTCTCTAGGTTCTGGGATTTTTCTCATTGCTTGTTTAGCAGCAAGAGCTGTATCCCTCAATAAGATCTGCAGCAGTGTGGCTTGTACTGAAGCCTGAGCAATGGGGCCATGCTCCATCATAGCATCCATCACATCTGCGAGGGTAGGATTAGGATTTTTTCCTCTGATTTGTTGCAGTAAAGCAGGAGCATAAACACCACAGGCAATTTCCCATTCGTGAGCAAACAATACACCAGCTGATGGGGGTAAAACTGTACGTGCCAAAGGCTTGAATTCATCTGGAGCCAAAAGCTGGGCTTGAATTCCTGCTGGAACACCAGGGAATGCCTTAGTATCCTGAGTTAAGTTACAGGCAAATACTGCACGTTGCAAAGGGGTAGCTGCTTTTGCTGCTGCTGAAAGAGCAGGATCATTTCCAGCCAGACCACGGTATTTTTGCAGATTTGGGTCTTCTGGTGAGGAACTGCAGTCTGGAGGTTTGGGATCTGGGGCTGCAGGCAAAGCAAGGGCTGGAACACATGGCAGGACAGCAGGCTGAATTAAAGAAGCTGAAGCCTGTGTTGGCAATGCAGCTATGGAGATATTTTTTGGTGATAAAGAATCCATAGCATATCGAACTTTGCACCATGCATTTAAATTTCGAACACCAATGCTGGGAAGCCCATGAAAATGTGTTCCAATATCATCCCAATGTTTTAATTCCAAAGTTCCTTCTGCAGGAAACCAGGGGCAATGTTCATCGATTGCCAGAATGAGCTGTATCAAATCTCCCTCAGGAACTTCCAATTTGTTGCAGGAGAGGAGAAATTTTAAGTCTTTTAAAAATTTCTGTTGGGGAGTAGTCAAAGAGCTGCCCATTTTTCTAAAATCAATATTTAAGGGATCGACTAACCTTGGATCCGTAGATGAATAGCGCTTGCAGCCTTTTCCAGGCGAGGTAAGTCGATGAATATCCACTGCTTGGATCAAAAATCTTCTCACAGTCTTGCCCAGACTGTTTGCTTCAATCTTGCTTCTTTAGCTCTCTTTTAAAAACCTCAGTCGTATCTTTTATTCAGCCTCACACGGGGCACCACTTGTCGGGCCAGCCGTTACAAATGGCGCTTTTCAGCATAAAATAAAGACGCAGAGAGCTAGCTTATTTCCTTGGACTGATGGAGCAGCTCTTTCAGACATCTTCTCCTCTCCAGTCCGTTTTTATTACCCTTTGTTCTCTCCAGCCGCATGGCTGCATCCCAGTGTCTCATGTTACCTCATCCGGCCAAGCTTAAACCCACCCACACCATATAGGGTCAACACTGCCCAGAGGAAACACAACTCCTTTTAAGGTCAATACAATCCCAATACACTGTAAGACACAGACATGCTGGTCACTGGGTCAGCAAGACACCAGGTGGCACTACAAACCTCGGCCAGGGCTTTCTGGCTCCCACCCTGGCTCCCACATTTAAAGTGGTACAGACTGTGATAATAATAGAACTAATTCAAAATTGAAAGAGCATACATCTGAGCAAATGTGTTTTGAGTCAAAGTGTACAGTGTATTCATGGCTTTCCATTTCTTGATTAGATACTATGCATTAAAGGAGAATGCCTGAGGATGAATAGTGTATAAAATATCCAAGGGATGAGGGTGAAAATGGGGAAAGAAGGAAAGAAGGAGGCCTAGGAAAGAAGGAAATATAAAGAATCATTTCCTGTTCTCTTTTACATACCTGGACACCAGATTTTCAGAGTTCTTCTTCCTCAGAGATGAGCAGAGGAAGCCATAAACCAAAATTATTTGCACTTTAGCAGACTTTACGATCAATTTTTCTGAAGCCATTTCTGTGCTAGGTCATGTCTGTGCCTAAAATGGCTGCCTATACACTTGCATTTGGAACATATGTATTCATTTTAGAAATGCAATACATAGATACATGTGCCAATATTGCTATTTGCATACAAATAAAATTTCATTCCTATATATGCACTTTGCACAGCCAGTTTCAATGTAACTTTTAAAATGAAATTGTTTCCAGAATGATTTGTGTACTTCTATAACTTAGAGCCTGTAGAAGATAATCCTAAAAAGTAATATGCTGTTCTTGACATTTATTCAGACCTAATCCAGATGATTGGGAACATAGGAAGTTGCTGTCTATCAGATCCATCTAGTCCAATATTGGCTACTTTGACAGGCTACAGTTTTCCAGGTTTTTACACAGAGGTGTTTCCTCCATAGCCTAAATGTGTACTTTACTCCTGATCTATGCCCTCTCCCCAAAGGCAGATGCATGACCCTGGTGCGATTTCAACACAAAGACTTCCATCTGGAGTCACATGTGCTACCAATGCATCCCAAGGGCCATACCGAATCATCTATTAAGGTAAACTGAAATGCTTTCTCTGTTGTCTCTTAAGAGTCTTCAGTCAAATTGGTACTGTGGATCTTCTCATAGCTGACAATCACATGACATAACAACTAGATTGTCCCATTCCATGGCCAAATCAATTTCCATTACTTTGAAAATGATGATAATTGCTCAAACATAAAAAGGGGGGAAATGGTTCTGGCTGCAAAATGTAAAAACCAAACCAAACCAAAAACAGCTTTGCTGTACAGCCAGCTGTGAATTTGCTGCATGTTAAGGACAGTTTGGGGGCTTGTGCTGCCTCTTCATTTTCCTTAAGATGGTAGGTGCTTTCAAATAATGGAGAGCTTTCCACCCTTTTTGTAAAGACTTTGCAGTGGGTTGCTTAGATGCAGGACAATACATCTACTTGTCAGCCCTACCAGTGTTCATCATTTCCCATATCTTGGAAATAACAGGAATTGGCTGCTACTGAAATATTTAAAATGGCACATATGCTACAAATACTAGTGTTATAAGCTGTGAGGTGCATGTCTTTCTGATGGAGCTCTAACAGTGTTGGATTCTGATTGTGTGTGTCCAAAGTCTCTTTTCATCCATGTAGAATATGATCTGCAAAGCTATGCATGATGAGACTATTCCTTAGACTCCTCAGCAGGGTTGTAGCTTCTCCGTAAAATGTTATTTAAAAACTCAGTAGCACATTACAAAAGAGTACTACACCAATTCTTATATAACATTTAGCCTGTTTAGCATTCTCTGTGTCCATTAGCTGTGATTAACAATTTGAATGGACAGACAGGGCTTTCCTGTAGTAGAATAGGAGTCATGACATCATTATCTGTAGACCTTGGGAGGTTAGAGGTGTATTTAGATGCAAGCCCCTCTGGACTATGTGATCTGTGGGGCTGAATATGAAATGCCTTTGGGACTAACCAGTCTCACCAACCAGGAGTTGTATGTTCCACGGCTGGGACTCATCTTAAGAGTGGGGCTCAGGTAAACGTTTATGATCTAGTCACTCCCTTGTCCTGAGCAAGGTGGCTTGCTCAAGTTGAATTGGGTTACTTCCATAGCATTTACCTTCCACTGACATCATAACTGAATAATATGTGGCCCTACTTCATGCCCACTTACTTTTGTCTTGCCTCTTATTTACTTACTCCAGACACAATTTCTGTTTGTAAACCTTAGTGCTGTCACAGCTGAGAATGAAAACAAGGATCTTAAAAAACAACCCTTGGGTTCTTCTGATTTTTGTAATGTTCAGTGAGAAATCTCCCTATAAAAAAACACAAGATGGCGGTTGACTTCCTGGCATTCCTGGATATATATTTTTTAATTCTGTTTTAGTCTGGCTTCTAGAAATAAAATACCTTTGGTGATAAACTGAAACTGAGTAGACCAAACAGAAGTACTGTTGGATTATGGTGGTTTATCAAAAAATGGAAGTTCTGTCATTTATGGGAATGTTTTCACTTAAAAATAAGATTCCACATTGTTGATTGGCTCAAGTGACACCCATACCTCATAGTACTTTTCATCAACTTCAGTTGATGCACCTTCCTGGAGAAATGATCTGGCCACAATTTTCTATACGCGAAGAAACACCTAACACGCACTGTATATGAATCTGCCTTTGAAATGTGTTCAGAAGGCACAGAATAAGAGAGGAAGTTACCTAGTTTGTTGTACAAGAGCAGCATATCCACTTTAATTGTTCAACTTACATTTGCCAGTATATGACTGAATCCCATCCACAAAATAGTGACAGTTTTGAAACAACTTAAGTGTGCATACGATTTTAGCCTTTGAGGTTTTTTGAGTAAGCTAAAATGTGTGATATCATTGCGCTAAGCCTTCTGAAAGATGTCAGAATGAAGTATAAAGAGACATGGATTCCTGAAGATCAAGGTCATGAAAAGCTGGGGATAATTTTTGCTTTAGCTTTCATAGACCTTGTGTTAAAACATGGAGTAGTCAGAAATACTCTGGAGAAACATTTCCGCTGTGGTTACAGTACATCTGTGACAGGGTTCAGTTATTGGGTGAACTGTATGCTTGGGATCTGTAAAAATGCCTCTAAGTTTTTAGGAGAAAAATAAAATGAATGCAATCTGTGTCATTTAACTATCTGCAGCGAACAATAAAATGGGTACAAAGGGGGCAATTCATTCCCATATGGAAATCCTATATGGATTTCTGTGTTTTTTAAGACACTTGCTTAAAAATATTGTATACATTTAAAATATCTCTCCATGCATAATATTATAAAATGTTTCAAAGCTGACCTGCGTTCAGGATATATACATTGTTATTATTTTTCTTCTTATATCATCATCCAACACTAGAAATACTCAGAGTGGGCCTATTGAAATTAATGGACTTACTTAAGCCTATTGATTTAAATGAGTCTATTCTGAATATAACTAATGTTATATTTCACTAATTATTTTTAAACCACCCTTCAACCGAGAGGTGGGTGAGTATATAGATGTAATCAATAAAGTACAGCATATCAAAAACGTTATTAAAACTATAAAAGCAATTAATATCAGCAACACACAGGCCACATTCATACACTTAGAGCACTATGATACCACTTTTAACAGTCATGCCCCCTAAAAAATAAATACTGGAAGCTGAGAGTTGTTAGGACACCTCTATTCCCCTCACTGAACTAAAGTGATTTAACAATAACCCTTCTGAGAATTATAGGTCTGAGGGGTCCTAACAAATCTCAGCAATAAACTGCAGCTCATAATGTGTTATGTCCAAGTGTTTTGTAAAAAAACAAAAAACCTTGTTGTAGATAAATAAGAAGAAAAAACATTCATAGCAAGAGGAGATTCTGATAGAAAGCATGAGCTTTCTGTTGGTAATAGCTGTTTGACAGTGGAATGGACTCCTTCAGAGAGCCGGTGTGGTGTAGTGGTTAAGAGCGGTAGTCTCGTAATCTGGGGCACCGGGTTTGCGTCTCCGCTCCTCCACATGCAGCTGCTGGGTGACCTTGGGCCAGTCACACTTCTTTGAAGTCTCTCAGCCCCACTCACCTCACAGAGTGTTTGTTGTGGGGGAGGAAGGGAAAGGAGAAGGTTAGCCGCTTTAAGACTCCTTAGGGTAGTGATAAAGCGGGATATCAAATCCAAACTCTTCTTCTTCTCTTCTTCAGAAGGTGGTGGACTTGCCTTCACTGGATGTTTTTTAAACAGAGATTGGATGGCCATTTGCCAGGTGTTCCCCATCAGAGATCCTACCCCTCCCCTAACACCCCATACTTCTATGCCATTATCAAAGTAGATCCCTCAGTCACAGATATTCTGTCGCTTCACATTCTAGGAGTCTTACACCAAGAGTTCTGGAGTCATTCTAATTTGTTTGCATGACAATAACTGGCTCATAATATTTTGAAGTCTAATCCCACTCAGTCATAGCAAAATGCAACAGGGATGGGGAAAGAGAGAGAGAAATCATATGTTCTTAGCTTTGTTGAAATTTGAGCAACATTTTATAAAGATGTGAATGGAAGAGCTGACCTTAAATGGACGAGGAATCGTTACGCAACCAGTATCTATCTATGATACCCCTTAAATGTTTGCAAAGTAAATGCAGATTAGGCAGCTGTCATGTCCACGAATTGACTTATGCCTTCCCTTCATGTAACCAAATCACTAGTTTCATAGTACTTCCTGGGAAGAGCCTGAGATCTCCAAAACACACAAGCCCCTATCCAGCTTCCTGACTGTAGGTAACGCTGCAGTCATTTTGGATTAGCGATAAACGGTAATGAAATTGGAAACAGGCTCTCTTCGGCTTTACATAAGAATCTGCAAAAGCATGAATACTTGAACCCAGAAAGTGTGATTCCAATTCAAACATCATAAAATAATACACAGTGCATGCTTAACTGCATGCAAGGCCATGTGAACATAATAAATGACATTGCCAGATGCCCAAGACAAATATGGTTTCAGCACTCAAATGTGCAGAAATTTTGACTGTGCCTACCTACACTGCTGGTGAGGCTTATTGTTAGAAGCAGTAATGTATTATTATTATTATTATTATTATTATTATTATTAATCATTATTAGTCACATGTTGCTTGCCATTAGGTTGTGGTACTTTCCACTTGTTCCTGAGAATGTCAAGCCCCAGCTATGATAGTTATGACTCACTTTGCCCCATTCCCAACACACATCTACAGTGTGCTTATGCAATGTGCCTATGTGCATACAGTACATTACAAGCCCACACTGAAAGCCACATAGTGTGGAGGAGAAAGTCTGTGTCGTGAACTGGCAGGATGACAGGGAGGAGGAAGAGGAAGAAGAAGATCCTGGTGAGGGGTGTATCTGGGTCTTGGAAATACTGTGGCAAGCAGGGAATGGAGAAGGGAGTATTCAAAGGGTGATGGAGGATGGCAAGGGAATGGGGGTCAGTGCACAGGAACCAGAACTGCAGGACCCACCACAAGAGCCAGAGGGGCCCCTGTCTACAGCGGGTTCTGAGGCATAGGGAACAGCAGGAGGGGCGCTACAGGAGGCTGAAGGGGCCCGCAGCCCAGCTCCCTAGCTGGCCAGGTGGGGCTCACTAGCTCTGGGAGGAGGTTGTGATTCCTCAGCTGGATAGGCTTGGAACAGGTGAGAGTTTGCCATTGCAATGCTATCTCTTGGTGCATTTGATGAAAAGCTGTACTTCAGAAAGTATCTAGCTCTTTACCTCTCTCGCCCTGACCTAGCCACGGTGATCCACGCGACGGTCACCTCCAGACTGGATTATTGTAACTCGCTCTACGTGGGGCTGCCCTTGAGACTGACCCAGAAACTCCAGTGGGTGCAGAATGCCGCAGTGAGACTCCTTACGGGGTCTTCGCTGCGAGATCACATTCATCCGGTGCTATACCAGCTGCACTGGCTCCCGGTGGAGTACAGGATCAGGTTTAAGGTGCTGGTTTTAACCTTCAAAGCCCTATACGGCCTAGGACCCTCGTACCTATGGGACCGCCTCTCCTGGTATGCCCCACAGAGGAACTTGCAGTCTTCAAATAAAAACATCTTGAAGGTCCCAGGCCACAGAGAGTTTAGGCTGGCCTCAACTAGAGCCAGAGCTTTTTCGGCTGCGGCTCCAACCTGGTGGAACGCTCTGTCGCAAGAGACAAGGGCCCTGCAGGACTTGACATCTTTCCGCAGGGCCTGCAAGACAGAGCTGTTCCACCAGGCCTTTGGTCAGGGCGCAGCCTGACTCCCTCCTTTGGCAATCTTTACAAAGCTTTAGTTTATGGTTGCCATCAATTTGTATTTTAATTAATTTTTATAATGTTTTTATAATGTTGCACTGTTTTAGTGTTGTTAGCCGCCCTGAGCCCGGCTTCGGCTGGGGAGGGCGGGATATAAATAAAATATTATTATTATTATTATTATTATTATTATTATTATTATTATTATTATTATTAGCTTCTGTGATTCATCTGCCAAGTTAGCCTATTTTCTATACTATCAGATAGTTCTGAACAAGGGTGGCTCCCTTGTGCCCTCAGGGCTGCCCTCAGCCAGTATGGTCAATGGTCAGAGATGATGGGAGCTGTAGTATCCAAACAGTAGCGGCCAGTGTGGTGGGGCAGAGCTGTGGAGCTACCCTCCCATCTCTGGCGTTGATGCAGCCTACCTGGGCAGGGCTGGGGCAGAGCAGGGTAGTGGCAGAGGCAGATACGGGGAAGTGCAACCAGTTTGGTCACACTGTGCATGGAGTTTCAGGGGCACCATAACTATTATGTAGAGTAGAAGACAAGAGCTAGGGGTGTGACCAAATTCTGGCATTACACTGGGCACTGTTGAAATTTGAGACCCCAAGATCTGCCACTGGTAGTGGGGCTGGGTTGGCCACAGGCAGCCTCACTGGATTGGTTTGGCCAGTACATCCATGTTGTCAACATCTGGAGGGTCATAGATTAAGCCACCACTGGTATAGCAGGTAGGGAAAAGACTGTAGCACAGTGGTCAAACAGCCATATGCAGCTGCCAATGGCTATTTTAAACAGGAAATGAATTTTTCCCAACCCTGTTTTTCACCCAGGGGTTTTTCCTGCAGGTTGATCTAGCTTTGCTTATGCAGTAAACTCACCTGTTGTTTTAGGATGCATTCTGTATTTTTTTTCAGTTTTGTTGTTCACCACCATGATATTTTTTGAATTTTGGGGTTTATAATTTTTTATTTTGTATTGCAAATGATAGGTAGATATCTAATACCCAGAGATGCATGGTGCTTTTGTGTGCAAAGCATATGCTCTTTATCATGGAGCTACAACATGTTGTGTAATGTTAGCGAATCATACTAGGCACTGTAAAAAAGTTAGTAAAAAAGTTTATCTGTCAAAGATTCATAAAGAATAAGAATAAGAATAAGAATAAGAATAAGAATAAGAATAAGAATAAAAAAATTTATTGTCATTGCCCCCTCTCGGGGACAACGAAATTACTTGACTGCTCCATAAAAACACTAATTAAAACAATACAGTATAGTACAGCAAGGAAGATTAGATGACTTTCAAAGTCCAAAGTAAAGAGGGGGCATGCATTGATTGGGCAGGAGGAGAGCAGCTATGGACAAAGATGTGCTTCCTAAAAGTTCTCCCCTTGAATACAGTTTAACAATATCCCCTTACCATTCCTTATCATATTGTGCCTGCTTATAATACTTGATCCTAAACCTAGCTGCATCAAGGTGAATTTGAAGTCACTGTGTATAGACATTAACATTCCTTTAAAGTAGACGTGCAACTCTTCAGCAGGCATAATTGCTCAGATTCAGGATCAGGCCTGAACTATAAACCAACATAAAATTTTAAGTAAGTTCTATGCCACGATGATAGAAAGTTAACCAATATTAGAAACAATACTGTGTCCTAATTTTTGAGAAAAAGCAACCCATACAGACTTGGAACCGTTACTTTTTCCAGGTAGCAATGCACAGTCGCTTCTTCTGTTAAAGTCACCGAAGCATTGTAGGTTTTTATGAGAGGGCAATAATGTTCCAGTGAATAGCCTGTGTGTCTCACCTTTTCCAAATGTGCTTAATGACTTGGATACAGAATGTGGGCCCAGATCGGTGGTTTACACCTGTTTGTATAGAGCAGTTTTAGCTCTTTGTGCAGTAAATTTGCCTGAAGCAAAAGGCAGGTGGTTGGATTTGATCTGCTCAGCTGCAGGTTTGAGGATACCATCTGGGCTCTGCTTCAGGCAGCAGTAAGTACTGGACTGGCACTGGGCTCTCAGCAGTGGGTGTTATGGTCCCTCTCTAAAAGTTTGCCACTTCCAATTCAAAAATAAAGGAACAAGAAGTTTCCCAAAAAAGGCAACATTCTGCTGGGGAGCCTGCTATTCATTGCTCTCAATCACATTTTTTATTTTGTCTTCTATTGTGCATATGATTGTATGGAAATCTGTCCATGCAATTTGCTCTGTGGAATTTTAACTCACCCTTTCCTGGATAACCTTTACTCCAAAACTTCCAGTTCCACAAACGAAGAAAGAAAGAAAGAAAATATATTCTAAGCCTCTTTGGCAAAGGGCTAGTTATGGGTCACTTAAAATGACCTGTGATTACTATGCCAGTGAATAAAATGTCAGAAGTAATTCTGGAAAGGCTAAAGCAAAAAGTAATTGAAAGGCCTGATAAGTATGGATTACATGAAATTGCATCTGTTTCTAATATAATACGAACACTTGCATTTATATTATATTGCAAACAAGATGCACACTCTGAAGTGTACTGACCTACTGATGATATTACATAGCACACCAGCCTTTGGAGGAATAGTATCATGCATTTTGATCAATAGTGAAAACTACTAAGATTTTAAAATGCATGACAATGCATCCAGACGGGCCTGGATGAATTCTCAAATGCCCATCTCGTCCAGCATCCTGTTCTTACAGTGGCCGAACCAGATTCCTGTGCCAAGCCAACAAGGAGGGTCTGAGTGCAACAGCACTCTGATCCACAGAAAATGTGTGAGGGGTTTGGTGCAGAGAGACCAAAGAATGATGTCAAAAACTGTCAGAACAATTCAGTCTATTGCTTTATTAGGAGAGAAGGCAAATGGAATTGGGCTAGAAATAGGAGAAGTGGGAGGATAATAAGACCATGTAGAGTAGTATGCTTGATGAATCTCTCCTGCTGCCCCCAGATGCATCTAGGCTTGACAAGGCAAGTGATCCAGGTGTTGCCCCTTCTTAGCCTGTGGAAACTGAGTAGGACTCAGGGGCACAGCCTGCTGTGACAGAGTGAGTTGTTCAGAAGAGGAGGCATGCTCAGTGATGTCACCCAGAGAGGCGGGGCATCAAAAGAAGACAGAAGACTCATGCCACTAAGAGGAGTGTCCATTCTTAAATAACAAAAAAAGTATCAATAAAAGTAAATGTAGTTCATAAGACATCCTATCTTTTATATGGCTCATAATCAATTTCCACTAGGATAAAAACTTAGGACATTCCTTATAAATATGGAACCAATTGGCACTATTAGTGCCATATTCCCAGCACTTAACATTGACTGTTGCATATTTGGCTGAGGCAAGATGGAGTACGATATCACCTAATGTAATCTTATAAAAGCTATTCCAGAAGTTCATGGAAGGAGGATAAAATTACTAAATTAGTATGAATTCAGTTGTGCAACTTCCCCCATTCTTTGCAGTTGCTGTAAACAGTGCACATTTTCTCTTTGTTTTCTTTCTTGAATCTACAGTATTTGGGAATTGCAACACGGATCCAATGATTTTTTTTTCTGTTGAGAAGGGTGATTGTTTAAAACTTAAAGAGACAGTCACTACCTTAAACTACAGTTGATTGACAAAATAGCTGTTGATTTCTGTTCCTGGGCTCATCGCATAGAAGATTCAAAATGAATGCGAGTACAGTATATCTTTTTTCAAAATGGCTTCCATCCATAAAACATGAATGTTTGTATAGTTTACCAACCAAAGCTAGCCCAGTAAATGATATAATTTTAAACAGGGATATGCAAACCTCCTTTGAGAAACCCAGCTGCTCTTAGCAACACTTTTTACAGCTTTTCTCAAAATTCCTCAAATGTCATGCTTGAGCAATAACCTCCAAAGTCACCTTGAATGTTTTATTAGATGGAATTTGGGAACATGGATATGAGGAACTCCTTAGAAAAAAATTAGTTAACCGCATTAAAACTTTATTTTATTTAGGGTGCAATCCAACCCCACTTTACCTCATTGCCAGCCTCTACTTGCAAGATGACACCACTATCACTCTACTGGTGGAGAGCTCCACATTTCACCCGCTCAGTGTTGCAAGCAGAAGTTCCACTGGAAAGCCCCCAAGCCAGCCATTCCAGGGGTGGGAAGGCAGATTTGAGCCAATCCCATTGCTGTCACATGATGATATTGGACCCAGTTTGGGTCTGATCACTGCCCTGGCTCCAAACTGGAACAGAAGTTTGCCCGCCCTACCTGCAACATGGTCCACAGAAGGACTGCATATGCACTTTGCTAATCCCACTGAGCAGCAGCCAGGATTAGGATTGCACCCTTAGATTGAGACCCAAATACCTGAAGGGCTATCTCTTGCTCTATCATCTTGCCTGTACTCAAAACTTTTATTGGAGTCTCCTCTTAGCATGCCAGTATTGATCACCTGTTGTGTGGTAATGAGAGAAAGGACCTTCTGTGTTGTGGCACCTCATCTCTGGAATGCTCTTGTAAGCATGTTTGGGACAGACCGTTTTGTTATTTCACTGCCAAATTCCCTCAAAGCTCCTCAGTTATTTTGCTCAGATAAAAACCTCCAATTTTACTTTTGAATTTCACTTTAAGAAAAATGTTGTTGGCAGATCTCAGTTTGTACCTTCAGAGCCAAGGAATCCATGTGTTCATTAAGAGTGGGCTATTGTTACAACTGTTGTTTACAATCGTTCATAATATATTCAAAACACCGACACAGAGCAATGTTTTTACAATGGAAAAACACAAGAGAAGTTGTCCCAGGTCTGCAAATTGTTACTGGAAAATGACTTAATCCGATGTCTAAAGGCTCTTTTTCTATACATAACCCAATGGGCTATGACCTCTTAATTCTTTCATTCCTTTCTAAAGAGATGTTTCTGGTTAAGAATGAATGGCAGATATTCCTATGGGGGAAAGTCATTGCCAGCTCATAAGCTTTATTCTTTTACTGCAGGTCATGAAAATACTGCTGCTTCTTTTGTTCGGGCACTTGGAGGGGGTGGGGAATAAAAGACCAAAGTAACAAGACAAGACTAATTCTTCTAAAGTTTGAGAAATTCCAAGTCAGTGCCTTCAGAACAGATGCCATCAAAGTGGCTGTTTAATTATTTAACTAAAACCAGTTAAAGTTATATTCAAATGAATAGTAATGGGAGAAAAAGTGAGCTTGGTGACCAGTTACACAACAGCAGAATAATTAAGAATGTCAAATTGTTCTTTGAGAAAGTTAATGCAATCTCTACAGTACTTTAATTGTATTGAGCAATCTAGTACTGGCAGAATAAATGAGCTAGATGTTGTTGAACTCCTGATATTGGAGGGAAACACTTTGGATATCCCTACCCTAACAGAATACAGTGGTACCTCGGGTTACATACGCTTCAGGTTACCGACTCCGCTAACCCAGAAATAGTGCTTCAGGTTAAGAACTTTGCTTCAGGATGAAAACAGAAATCGGGCTTTGGCGGTGCGGCGGCAGCAGGAGGCCCCATTAGCTAAAGTAGTGCTTCAGGTTAAGAACAGTTTCAGGTTAAGAACGGACCTCCGGAACGAATTAAGCACTTAATCCGAGGTACCACTGTACATAAAAGGGCAACACAACCAAGTGTGTTGTCCTTATGAGGCATAAGTTAAGCATCTAGGTCTTTTTGGTTAAAAAAGAAACAAAGCAAAACTATATGGCCAAGGGATCAAGGCATAGTTTATAAATCCCTAAATGTTATGGATGGCTAAGTGGAGTTTCCATGGTTCATAGGCAATATCAGCAACCATGACAACAATGGGGAAAGGCTATCGTCTCCATACCCTATTTATGGGCTTCCCAGCAGCATCTGCCTGGACACTGTTGTGAAATAGGATGATGGACAGAACAAAGGTAGCCTACATGGTGCTTCCCAGAACGTGTTGGGTATAAATTTCCATCAGCCCAAGTCAGCATGACCAATGGATAAACTACCTGACAACCAATGCTATGTTACAAATTCAATGAAGGTCTATATTCCATAGTGCAAAACCAGGGCCTAAACTATTGTTCAATGTTATAGAGTCAACAGAAAGTGTAGGAATTTGGAGAAGAATGTTTGTCTACTTAGGACAAAGGGAAGTAATGGCTGCCTCATGTGAAATCAGGTAACATCCTGTTTTCTATGTTACAACAAACTTGGTACAATTCATGGCATACTTTTAGCTTTATATGAAAAAAGGGGAATTAAAATCATGTGATCACCAGATGTACTACTCAGAGTAATTAGCCCAAAAGGTCATAATTAGCAAACCCAGAAGGTAACATGATATGGCTTTAAAAGAAATATTTATTGAAGAACTGAACACCAGCTGGCCCAGCACTGCTGTTTCTAATGAACGTTTTTTTAAAAAGAGAGTACCCTTCATATGAAGATTTGATTGGTAGCTGGTATTGTTCTACAGGCATAGATTTATTTTTAACCACAGATAATCGAGAAACAGCAAAACAACTTGAAAGGAGCCATAGGCTCCTGTAAAGCTGAACTCTGTTTCATTATCTAAAGCAGTGTTTCCCAACCTTGGGCCTCCAGATGTTTTTGGCCTACAACTCCCATCATCCCTAGCTAGCAAGACCAGTGGTCAGGGATGATGGGAATTGTAGTTCAAAAACAGCTGGAGGCCCAAGGCTGGGAAACACTGATCTAAAGTATCTTTGGCATTAGCATTGAAGGAATGGTAAATTGTGTTCAGTGAAACAATATGCTATGTTCTTAGTTATGGAGAAATCAGCTGGAGCTGAAAGATTGGAAAATTATGAGTTGGAAGAGATTGGAAGTGAAGGTGTGGGAGGAAGGCAAATGATTTAGATGTGATTCCACAGGATATGACCTTATTTCTTCCCAGTGTGACTGCATGGGTCAGGGGAGAATACGGACTGAAAAGATTGGGTTGTATCCAGTGGTGATTATCATCTGAACTTCTGTGAAACAGGGAAGGAAGTAATTTTCAGTTGTTCACCCTGCTCCATGTAGCCTGCACCCCCAAATCTGCTTTAGAGAGGACCCTCCAGAGCAGATCTAGGGGTGAAGATTCTTGGGATGCGAAATTACTGAAATTTGTGGGAAATCTTTGCCATATGTGTGTGTGTTGTTGTCCTGGAAGAGATTTAAGAGGGCTAGTTCTGGAGTTGCTTCTATCACCTGTTTTGTTATTTTGGAAATTTCCTGCAGCACTGATACTCAGAAGGATTGTAGTATGGGACATTCCCATCACTTGTGGAGCTATGTGCCTATGGATGTGCAGCGCCCCCTAGCATTTAGATGAGGCTCCTGGGTATGTCAATGACAGCTTCCATGGAGTTAGGTACCATCGATATATAAGTTTTAGGGCGAGTTCTCTTCTTTTGGCTGAGATGGCTTTAAATGGTGGTTTAGACCACAGTCTAGACCAGGAGTTGTCAACCTGGTCCCTACTGCCCACAAGTGGCTGTTTCAGGATTCTAGGTGGGTGGTAGGGGATTCTACAGCACAAGCTGAATCCTCCTTCCGTCGAGCACTGGTGGGTGGTAAGGAAATTTTACCATCAAGAAAGATGCATTAGTAGGCGGCAGGTATAAAAAGGTTGACTACCCCTGGTCTAGACCATTGGGTAGGGTTTAATTTGTATCCTATGTCATGCTCCCATTTGTTTTTAATCATGGTAAGGGGGTTTGCAGTGTCTTGGAGCAGTATTTTATATATTGTAGAGACTACCCCTTTACTATGTCTTCCTAAATGTTCTGAATCTTGCAGCAGGTTTGCAAACAGCTATCATGGATCTGCAAAACAGCACACAAAGAAATGGCAAATAGTGATAATGTAGAATTCTATTAGAAATGGAAACGGGAGTAGAAATTTACCAATGATCATTGAATTGTCCCATGTTTTTTCTTTCTTTTCGGGGTAATGTGCTTCTGCCAAATGAAAGTAGAAATTGGGGATAAAGAAAAATACATAAATGTTGTGATTCCTGCTTAGCTAAAACACTGACACCTCAAGCTAGGGTGGAGATGTCTATAGTAAGCAAAATATGGACCAAACAAATCAAAATCCATGCTCAATGAAGACAATCTAACCTCTGTGTAAGCTTTGTGCAAGGAAATCATTCAACCTGATTTGCTTGCATAAAGCTTACACAAAGGTTAGATTGTCTTCATTGAGAGTCCATTCTGATTTGTTAGCAGTGATGTTATATGACACTGATCATTCATCTTTATTTGCTTGCAGGCAGTTTATGCCTCTTTTCACTAATCTTTTTTCCCCCATCCCGTGTTTTTGAATGCATTTCCCCATCACTTTCAGTAGCACAACAGAGCATTTAAATAGACTTTAATTGCGTAACCCTAAATTTCCCAGCATGCGCTTCAATCCCTTCCGCCCTATATTGAAAGGCTGCAGATGCCCTAATAATTTCCTAAGAAAACTTGCAAATAGTAAGTCTTCTGTCCTGTCAGTTCAAACCCAACACACACACACCTTGACACTGCAGCTTCCGTGTGACATTAAAATTGAACTTTTGTATGCCTTCTTTGACGCAAAGTGGAATCCAGCTTGCCTTGAGGTCTACCACCACAAAAAGTAGGATTTGAGTGTGGGGGAGGAATCTGGTCCATATTTTCATTTCTACAGACATCTACACCCCAAAATGCAGGCCAGGCTGTTCTAACTAAGGGATAAAGACATTTGTGTACTTTTGTTTATCCCGGCATGGTGGCCTCTTTTCCCCCAGACCATGTCTGTGTAATGGAAGGGGCTGGTGATTATATTGTTCTAATCTGGTGTTTTATTTATGTGTCTGAACAATTGGGAACTGTCATACCCTGCATGAGGGAGAAAACGATATTGCTATAAAGAAATGCTAGCATGAAGAGAAATGTTTAACTGGAGAGATTGACAGACCACAGAATTCTCCAGAGTCCCTATTTGATGATATCATTACATTCCAAGGCTTCAGACTCAGCAGTAAAACGTACTGTGTAACGCAAGGCTGGGGGTTGATAAAAACCCAATACAGACATACCTTTTCTTTTCTTTTTAAAGAAACTGCATAACTGCAAAGCTTCAGATTTATCTACTAATTTGAGTTTTCATTAAGTCCCCCCCCCCCCCGCCCCAGTGGCAATGTGCTTCTGCCAAATGAAAATAGAAACTAGGGTTGAAAGTGGTGGTGCTGGTAACGGTTGTAGAATAATTTTACAGTAGCTAGACTGTGCCTTAAATGGGGAACTGATGAGAACCAGTTTGAATAGAGAAACATATTATAGCTGGCGAATCTCTGTTTGGATAGGGAAGATCATGGGCAGTAGCTATATGAATCTATCAAACCATCTATTCAGAAGTAGGTTATAAAGAAGAGACCACCCACTTTTTCAGACCTGCAAACCTGGGAAAGCGCTGTAGGCAAAACACACACACCACAACCTATTCTCTGGGCTACAACAGAATCCTTCTTTCGAGCCTAATTTCAGCATGGGAAGGAGTCTATGTGGGATTCCAGGGACGGAGTCATTAGAAAACCAAGATTTTATTTACATTCACTCACAGCTGTTCATTTCTTTCTGCTTGAATTGAAGGTTTTTTAAAAAATATCTTTGTTGTTCTATAACTGCTAGATAGACAGTACTACTATCTGAATTTTTCAACGAGTGAAATACGAATTTACTATAGGACCCAGTGGGTATTTGAGACATTACAACACGTGTACCGATAATCACTTTTGCAGATAAAAATAGAGAAGAGTGACAGCCCCTAAGTATCCTTACCACAAAGCAATTCTTTAAGTATTTGCTATCTAAGGATTCACTATGCAGCCTGAGAGTGTTACTAATAATTGAATTATTTTGTGATTAAAGCCATTCATATTTGGTGTAAATGTTCAAACTTGATTTATGGTATGTTAGGATCAAGGGAACATCTGTTTACTGTTCAGGCTTTTTAATAAGCCTCCCCGAGTTCAATGGGGCTTACTCTCATGCAAGTGAATATTGGATCATAGTATTCACACAGTATCTCTATCATACTTAGAAATGGAAATCAGCAAGTACATCCCACTACTAGTCTTCCAGGACTTTTTCTTCTTCTTCTTTGTAAACTATAACCAATAAAACAAAGTTAAAATGATACTGAGATATTTAGCAAAAATTGCATGTCAGCATTTCATAATCTCAGCTTCCCTGGACATAGGAAATTCCAGAACAGATGATGATGATTTTTATTATTAATCATATGTATTATGCACCCTTAATTATAAGATACCAGGGTTTTCCCCCAGCAATATTTTATTTATTTATTTAGGGAAGTTTTTAATGTTTGAAGTTTTATTCTGTTTTTAGTGTTTTGTTGGAAGCCACCCAGAATGGCTGGGGAAACCCAAGCAGATGGGCGGGGTAGAAATAATAATAATAATTATTATTATTCATAATTAATATAATATAATATAATATAATATAATATAATATAATATAATTTACAAGCAGAAGAATAGAGTGGATCTGAAAAACATATGTGAAAGGCTATAGTGAAGAGTTATATCTTTGGCATATGACAAAAAGCTACACATTGAACATAGGGTTGCCATACGTCTGGATTTCCCTGGGATTCTAAAGGTGAAATCACCATCAGGGCAGATTTTTTAAATTTTGAAGAATATCCAGGTTTTTTTTCCTTTTGTGCATGCTAAGGGAGTGGGTGAGCAGTCTGTCAGCCAGGTGGGTGGGCAGCTGGCTGGCTGGCCAGCTGAGTGGGTCCCACTTCTCCCCCTTGCTGAGTTAAGTCAGGCCTCCCTCCTCCTACTCTTCCCCTTAGTGGCCTCCGGGTCCAGGCCTGGCTGGAGCCCCAGCAGGCCCCACCTCTGCCATGGAGCCACTCACCGGAAGAGGAGCAGGAGGCTCCCAGGGAGGCAGGCAAGGCCAAAGCCTGAGAGAGCGGACCAGTAGTCCGGGTGCAAAATGGTGGCACCCAAACCCCCTCTCCAAGATCACCACTGGCCTGCTCACCACTCACCCATGGCTACCGATCCCCACCCCCAGCCACTGCTGATTGCCCTGCCGCCAAAGGTGGGGGTGGGGCTGGCCGCCCACAGCGAGCGTCCCAGGGGGTGCCACCCACGGCGAGCATCCCGGGGGGGGGGGCTGTCCACAGCGAGCGTCCCAGGCTGCCTCCACGCACCCCCTTCCTTCACCACTGCCTGCTGCTGCCACCGATTGCCTGCTCACACCCCACCTGTCCTCTTTTTTGATCTTTTGAATATGGCAACCCTAACTGAAGGTGTGTCTTGCCGTTTAAAAGATTATGATTCTTCCTGCCCTGGTTTCTCTTTCTGCAATTGTAGGAGTCTCATGATCCCTCAGAACTTTGGCGTATTCTAGTTGTAGCTATCACAAAGCACAACAATTTTCAGTGACTGTTATTTATTGCTTTTATATGTCAGTAAAGTATTAGAAGGTCAAGAGGTATTTCTGTTCCAGTAACTCCTTTGAAAGTCTTGTTAATATTAGACACACAAAAAAATCTTAGCATGGGGCCAATCCAACCATAAATGGAAAGAGGTTCCTGTTTCTCTTTTGCATTTCCAGCACTGATGATTATAGCTGTCTGTAGTTCTATGTAATCTTTAAGGAGTTATGTACCATCATAATTTTATAACAACCCTTTCTTAAATTAATTCAATATGAGAAATTAATACTGTATTTCCAGATGTTTTCCCAGACACCAGGGTTTATAATTATAAACTTTATAGGATGACCTAAGTCTTGTGCCTAAGTGATCCTGATGGGTTTCTTTTTCATTTGTTCTATTTTATAATATCCCATCAATAGTTCATATATATTTGATACTAAATGGATTTATCTATTTTAATGTATTTTTTCCCCTATTTCCTTTTTTCATTTTTGGAAAGAAGTTAGTTCTTTGAACTGAAATTGACTTTTGGGGGCTTGGCTGTCTGGCAAGAGAGTAAGTGAATGGCTGAGTGTGGGCTGGAAAGGAAGAGAGTAAATGGGCATGTCCTAATGTATTGCTTCCTCAGAGATTTAACAGCTAATTGCAGGATAGAGGCCTAAGCCTAGCCTTTGTAGTGACTGTGGACTGTCTCTTTAGGAGACATGCTTGGTCTGTGATAGAATCTCTCCTCCCTGGGTGTGCTTTCTCTCCATAGTTCTGTGGGAACTAGTTGGAACCTTAGTCTTCACTACCATATGTAACAAGACTTGGCGCCTATGCTGAGTTGTTGATCTGTTGTTTGCAAATAAATGCAGCTATTGAAGTATTTCTGATTCCTGCTGCTTCTTCGGATTAGGGCAGACCCATTGCAAAGTCTCCTCACACATTGAGCAGCCTTGGGCTAAATCCTGAAATATGTAACAACTCCAGTAAGTTTTGCTAAGCAACTTCTAATAAGGCAATACAGTAAAGGGATAAAAGAGGAATGGATATTTACCATGAGCAAGTGTAAGCATATAGGGCCTGCCCCTGGTAAATTGTAATGGCTGGAGTCTATGGAATGGGTGCCTTTTAATAAAAACTAGGTATGATTACTTTATTATGCAATATATTTTCTAATAGCTAATGGCTATATAGAAATGAGCTCATACCAAAAGGGCAGATTTAAAATTAACCCCCTATTGGTCTCAATACTCAATACTAAGCAGGGACAATATTTTTACTTCTAGGTAGTCTGAACCGTTGCACCAAAAGCTACTTTCAGTGACTAAATTATCTTTGATCATGAAATCAGCTTTCATTGTTAATAAAACCTGATTATTTTGGATGCAAGATTTTGGAAGGAGTTATAAGGCAGCATTAATATTAGGCCTGCAAATGGCAGTCAATGACATTTCATGTTTTTTGAAATATTTTAAAACACATAACTTAATAGAGAAAACATAATGCATCAGGCATATTATATAACCTTAGCCACTGGCTTTAAACAAGTATAGCCAAAACTTCAGCCTTGAGGCCCACTGCTTTTCCACCCCTATCTACTGTTTTGTGTTTCCATTTCATCAGATTCCCCCCCCCCCAAGTGTTTTGGAATCACTAGAGTTATTACTGGATGGTTTCTGAGAAAGTAAACCTGTAGCAATCTACTATATATAATGCTTGAACCATTCACCAAACCCACTCCCTTCATGGCTAAGCTTCGATGCTGAACTACGAATCCACACTGGCACCCGAGTAATACCACTGAATGTCAATAGTCACATAGAAGTGATTGCTAGGATTCACTTGTGTATGTCAGAAATGTATCTGAGATCTACAATATTCACATAAGAATGTTAATACGTGTGACATTTTGCCATAAACATTAGGAGCCACCCTTCAGCAACATTTGGTACAAACAAAATGAAGGAAAATTCTTGTGAAACAATATACTATAAATGCATATTTTAATATATTTTTAACCATTATTTGAAGATAAACATTTTTTTTTAATTCTCCATGTCCACTGAATCCATTAATGCAGTCTGTGCAATAAACTAAACAAAGCTGACTGAGGGATCTTAAATGGAAATAGTTTTTTCCTTTCAAGATATCATGGTTTTATGTGTCATGATGTAGCCCGAAAACCCAAGACAAAGAACCAGCTACGAGGATATGAATATATGGTGTTTAATTTTACATTTCTTTCCAGCATCTATTGATTAGACAAAAAGTAACCAAATTTTTCAATACATACTTGGGAGCAGAAGGCCTGGCCCGACCAACTACACATTTGACCAGATGTGACCCTACTGCATAGACAGTAAACCAGACCACCAATAAAATTAGGATAAGTCACAGGAAGGTATGAGAATACTGCTATTCTCATTATAATAGAGAATAACTGGGCTTAAACACTAGACGTCAAATCCAGATCTTTATTCCTTAAATTTGGAGGTCTTCACAGGAACTTTACAAACTCGGAGGATTTATGTAGCATTTCCACAGTTAAGAAATAACAGCAGCTGTTAATCCTGGTTTTTTTCTGTGCAGACGTAACACTTACTGTGAAAGGAATAAAATAGTCCTTTGCAAGTTAGCTTTAATTGGAGCCAAGGACTTGATTAAAGCTATTTTGAGTCAGACATATTTGAGTCTTGGGGGGAATAGAAGGAAGTGATGTACCTAAAGTTGCAGATGTATATAACCCTTCCAGGCAAATACTTCCCAGCCGCATAAAACAGCAATGAAAACCAGTGTCCTGCTCTCATCCTTCTTCTCCTTCTCCACCCACTTCTTTAGGCAAAGCCATTACATCAAGAAATGCAGAGCAATTAGGCATGGAGTTCCTTTAAATTGCCTCATTTTTATTACTGTTTCTGGGTTGCCATGAGGATGGAAATGGAAACAACACGCTGAAATACGTCAGTGGTTGAAGATGGAAGGTGGCATTTATCACCATGAAATCCACAACAGATCAACGGGTAGAGAAACCTCTGCAGGGGTGGCAAAGTGCTCATCCCCAGGAATCCATGTTAGAACCAACACTAGAAACGAAGGAACATGGGACTCTGTCTTACACCGAGTCAGACTATTGCTCAGTATGGTTGATACTAACTGGCAGGGGCTCTCCAGGATATCAGAGTTTGCTCCCAGCCCTACCTGGAGATGCCAAGGTTTGAACCTGGGAACTACTGCAAAGCAGCTGTTCCACCACCGACTTACAGTCCTATTAGAGTCACAGGGAAAAGCAATGTTGAAAGTCAAGACTATAATCTGTGGATATAATCAGAAATCAACATGCAAAACAAGATTGATATCATGATTTATAAATTGACCAGTCAGATCTCAGGCTCACGGCCTTAAGAGTTGGAGCAGGACAGGTATTTGTCTGTAATTTGAAGCAACAGGTTACAGGAAATCGGACAGGGTGGCATATTTCAGTTAGCAGAGCATCAGGTGCTCCAGAGTTTCTGTTCAGACATGTTTGAGCCCAGTTCAAAGTACCAATGCTTTCCTTTAAAGATGTTTAGGGTTTTGCACTAGGGCGCCTGTACATTTAGTTTTCTTCACATGAGCGTACCCATATATCTTTAGAGCCTGAGATCATCTTCAGAGGCCAACCATCAGTTGTCACCAGTGCTGGGAAAAGAGATTTTGTTTTCTTTAGAATTTTTTATTTGTTTTATTGTATTATTTTTAGTAAATAATTGGTAGGGAGGGAGAACCTGTGGCCCTCCAGGTACTGTTGGACCAGACCTCCTATCAGCCCCGGCCACTATGGCTGATGATCAGGGATGATGGGGGCTACAGCAACATCAAAAGCTACCATGTTGGCTACTAGTGGTTTATTATTATATTGTTATTGCTATGGAGCCATAACAATATAATGAGGAGATTGCTGGCTGATGCATGAGATGGATGGTTGATGTTTTCTGATTGAGAGCAAATAGGAAACAACTCGATGTTTGCCTTGAACATTTTTACTGAGAGAAGTTTCTTGGATTAACTGTTTATGCGGGGAGGGGGACTGCAGTACTGGAATAGACAGAAAGGCGGGGGGGGATAAAAGATTGCTAGGAGTTTAGAGGGATGCAGTGTGCCTCCCTCTAAAGTTTTGAGGTGAGAATGTAGATCAGCCAGCCTGGTAAGAGTGAGTAAACAGCATTCCTCCAGGGGCTTCCTCAGAGCAGTTTACTGTGGGTTTAGTGCTCTTTATGCATGCAAATTTATCACAGCTCTCATATGACATCCTTGTGAAAAATCCATCCCATATTCCACACACATTTAATCCTGATTTACTGCTCCACCGTATTCTTTGACTGGATTGTCAATGGAAAGCGCAAATCTGGATTTAATAGTAAAATAATATGGCTTGGCGTGAAGATGACATCACATAGGTTGGGAAAACTTCCTTACACAAGCAGCATCAGGTCCTAAACTACCTGCTGTGTTGAATCAGCCTTCATCTGTGCTCGACTTGCACACTTGTAAATCAAGTGTTAGAAATTCTAATCTGCACAGAATGGCAAAGGGGTGCTTCCATAGATAAATTGATTTATCTATGCAGTTTTCCAAATAATGAATATGCAAGCAGCCTGTTTTCATGTGCTTTGTTTTTTCACAAGCTGGGAGTGCCGTTATTATTTATTTATTATTATATACATTCACTTCTCTTTTCTCCCAGAAGGTCTACATGGCTCTCTCCACTTCCCATTTTATCTTCACAACAGTCCTGTGAGGTAGGTTAGGCTGGGAGGTGGTGATTTTACAGGACTTCATGGTTTAGTGGGGATTTTAACCCTGCCCTTTATGGTTCTAGTCTAACTCTAATCACCACCGACACACTGGCGCTCTCTTCTGTTCAAATGCATATGAAACACAAAGTTACACAATTGAGAGCTGTTCCTATTGCAAAATGAATGGCCCCTTTCCAGCAGTGAACCACTTTAACACAAACACACCCACCTTAAATTTCCCTTGTGTTTTTGCTGGATCTGATGGTCTTTAACTTCTGTCTCTTTACCCTTACCAACTAATCATTCCTTGAAACAACCCATTATTTTTTCAGCTAGATATGCTTCATGACACAGAAAATGCAAAGTCATAGAAATGTGGCCTGCTGCAGCTGGAAATGATATTCATTACATCAATTAGATCTCTCCTAAAATTTTATACAAGCAGAACTGAACCATAAACAAAGGGGCATTCGATGGATGGTCCTAAATATACTTTTGTTACTTGATGAAAGAGAGAAAATAGGAAATGAACAGGTCTTATTTTCATTTCATTGAACCCTAGCAGGCAATATGTGTATTATGAAGATTGCAACTTCTAATCAGATTAATCTGTAGACGAATCAGTGAAAGCTTTAGTTGAGTAATTAGTTGGTGGCAATTTAATTGGTGAGGGCAAACTTTAACTGGTGATCGTTATGCTAGGGAGTTAAGGCCCACTTGTTTATTTTTAGTGGCTGTTTCGGTTATAATATGCTCCTGCAAAAGGAAATGAACGAGACAGACTTTCCTTTTGACAAGGCAGAAGGGGGCTTAAAAAGTGATGATGAAGGTATAGCAAGGAATTGATGAAAGGGCATCTTTGCAGCCCTGCCTCAATAAGACATCTATAGAACAGGAGGAAGGGAACCTGGGTCCAACCGATGTGGAGCTTTGCTGTAGAGAGAATATGTATTGATTTCATTATCATTTATTCCAAGTACATTTATTCTGTCTTTTCTTTTTAAAAACATCCAAGGCAGGAGTTCAAAATGGCAAAACAGTGGAAAAGTACAAGGTCAATACTGAAACAGCAGGGCAGGTACATAATAAAACCAGCTGTTTAAAACAGTGGGGTAGCAGTGTCATGTTTTGGAAAGCTGGATAAAGAAACTGGGTTTTGCCTGGCATCAAAATGTATTTCAATTGGGCACCAAGTAAGTCTGCTTAGGGAGAACATTCCATAAAGGGGCACCATAACTGAAACAACCATGGATAGCTCATGGATAGCTCAGTTGGGACAGCATTAGACTGTATACTGGGTCATGGGTTTGAGCCCCATGTTGGACAAATGATTCCTGCATTGCAGGGGGCTGAACTAGATGACCCAGGTGGATCCTTCCAATGCTACAGTTCTATGACTCACTCACACATAACTTTCATAGTCTCTCTTGGTTGTGTGACCTATGGAAAGACCTCAGATTATGAACTGGGTATGGGGAAACAGGCAGTTTGCCAAATCCTAAAATGCATTGTTCTGTTGTTTTCACTAATATATGCACATTTTACCCTGTGAATTTCAAAGCGTGGTTGTGTTTTGGTACGCAGTTTGGTTCCGAATGTAGCTGTCTATAGGTAAAGCTGTGAATTTATTCCTTATCCCTACTCTCTATAGATAATTTTGTAGCTGTCTATAGGTTAGAGGCAGAACATGGAACCACATTGTTGTTGCTCCTTCTGTTGTTCATTCTACCCCCATGAACATCTGCAAATGGCTTAAAATAAAAAAGAATAAGGAAGAAAGTAAATATAATGATAGTGTTTAAGGAGGGGGGGATGCAATTATTTATTTATTTTGGCTAGGTTATAATTAAGCTATTCCTTTTCTATCATTTGCAGTTGTGTTAGTCCTAAGAGAGACAAATTTGAAAGCAAACATGTGTCGAGATGTTGAGTGTTTCCATTGAGTAGCCCTTCCCAAATGGTTAGCCAGTTTCTAAGCAAATTCTTCAGAACCGCAAGACAAACAAAGCTAGACTTCGTCAATGTGGGGGAAAAAGTGATTGTCTGCAGCTCCCTGTCTTGAATGGCATTCAACACTGTTAAAATGCAGTACAAATGTTGTTTCCCCCAAAGAAAAAGATTGCTGGATTAACAGAATCAAAGGAAGAGAAGATTTAAAGCCATGGGTCAGTTCCTGAAGCCCTTTAACCATTTATTGAAGGGGTTGTTGGATGGTGGCCCAGAAAGAAAATGGCTAGAAATATGTTAGAACCTTACAACTTTTGTGATAGAAGACTAACATGCACACAGAAGAGCATGGATAATAAAACTTCTGTTGTGCATATTCTTCAACAAAGTTTCCTACAAGTTATCAATAAATGTTATTGTTTATAGTCCATGGCCATGACAATACAGTATGAACACAAATCACACAGCTACAAAACAAAAGACATTTCATGCACCAGACCAGGACAAATCTACACTGTCCAAAATTTAGGAACTTTCCTTCTAGTCAGCATCCCTATGGTTTGGTGCTTGCACCATCCAGAAAGGTTGCACTTATCTATCTTGCTGCTAGTGAAAATAGTGCCACTCTATACAGTGGTACCTCGGGTTACATACGCTTCAGGTTACAGACTCTGCTAACCCAGAAATAGTACCTCACGTTAAGAACTTTGCTTCAGGATGAGAACAGAAATCGTGCTCCGACGGTGCGGCAGCAGCGGGAGGCCCCATTAGCTAAAGTGGTGCTACAGGTTAAGAATAGTTTCAGGTTAAGAATGGACCTCCGGAACGAATTAAGTACTTAACCCAAGGTACCACTGTAGTTGATGCACTTATCAACTTCTGCCAACAACCATTTAATTTTCAAATCATCTTGTTGACCTAAGGTGATCTGAAAATGGGAGATAAATTTAGCTCTGGGTGAATCATACAATGGGCAATATAAAATACAGTGTACAAGATCCTCAATGGACCCTGATCCACGTATACAAAGGAAGATAAACAAACAGTCCTGCCCTAGCTAAACAAAGCAAGGAAGAGAAAGGCGAGATAAGTAGAATTAGTTGGCTCTGCCTGTCATCACTCTGGCTCCACCTATTGTTGGTCTTGCCTTGTGTCTTACTGTTACTAAGGGGCACCAGCCACCACTTGATGGTTATCACAGGAGCATGCTGGTCAGTGATCACACAGTTCAAAGTTGGAGTAAACTATTCATTAGCTAAAACATGATCTCCTCAGACTTGGTTGATTGTCAGGCCTAATGAGCACAGCAGCTCATTCCCAGTGGTCTTCCTCCATGCAAATCAGTTGCCAAGACTGAAAGTCCCTGCTTCCTCTCAGCTGTCTAAGTCCCCTCCTCTCCAGGGCTTTCCCCCAGCAATTGGAGACTGTGCCTATGTGAAGCCAACCTCTCACCTGTCCTTTTCATGACGTTGCTGGTTCTGGGAGGAAAGCGGGGAGGGGAACTTGCAGCAGGAGGGGGAGACACCTATGACTCTTCACCAGCCAAACTCATATCTACCTCTTGACTTTGCTCACCCCACTCTCCTGCTTCAGCCTCTGCCTCTGATTCTGGACTTCTTTCTACCAACAATCTCCCAGCTCACTAAGCCCTGTTATCTCTTCGGCTTCCAATACCTCCTCTTCCCAGTCTTCCCCCTTTTCCCCCTCTCACCACTCATTATCCCATGCCCATTTCCTGGGCTCTGAGCCTGCTCCCCTTGGTTGTTCCCCAGCTCCCACCATTCCTCTGAGTCCAGAACGTGGCATCAGTGGGCATTGATTATCAATGAGAAGGAATGAAAATATCCACATTCCAATTTTTTAGGTTCTACTTTGTCCTTGATTGGTGTACTTATTCAGTCATGTCTGATTATAGACTCTTAGATTATGGCTGAAAAACAAAACCTCTGAATATATTCAGTGCTTCATTTCAGTATTAGAAATGAAGTAATCTGAAACAACTCCTAATGATCAAGGCTTTGTGAATCAGCTAATCCACCACGGTCCCCTTAGCAATAATTCCTGAGCTTATACTGCAATGTAAAATAGACTGGAGTCATTTCACTAAAAGTCTCATTTATGTGTTTTTTCTCAGCAACACCCCATGCTATGTAAAAATCCACATAATCCTACCCTTAAATATCACGTATAAAATATATTAGTTTTATTATGTTTTCATATTAGTACTTCAAGTCATTTAAAACTGTAATGAATGTGCTTAATTATATACAGGAATGCTTTGCCGCAGGGGAAATGAGCTCTCTGCAAACTTGTGTCTTTGCTTTGACAGATGTGACTGTTCTAAATTACACTGGAAGAACACAAGAGGAGTTTTAAAGACGTGCATCCTCTCTCATTTTCCCTTTTTCATTTGGTGCACAGCCGAGGCTCAGATGGACATGTTAAATGACATTCCTTGCACTGAGCAAATAATGGAAGAAGTGTCCATAAATAGTATACATATCGTTAAGAAGTAATACAGCCCATGTTTCTATGGCATCCATATATGAAGCCATCATTTATAGAAAGACCCTGGTCCTTTTCTACTTTTGTCTGGGGAAAATATTATAAAAACCAAATGATTCGTTCACAGAGAAAATAATTTATTGCCCAATAATTTATTGCCCAAAATAATTTATTGCCCAATATTCTTACTGGTGCAAGAGCTCAAATTCATACATGGAACTTACTTGCCTCCAGGAAGTTATTTATTCATTTACACAAGTGGGACCTGCAACAAAATGTTGCAGAGATGATGAGAGCATCTATTCAGGGTTTCAGCCATGTCTTCTTCTTATTCATCTGTCTTTCCATGCTCCCTCTCCTCCTAGCCTTCTGCTTCCAGCCCCACAAGACTCCGGCAACTTTCCACATCCTCTGAACATGTTCAGTATTGATTGGGCTCATCCACTCATTTAGCACACTTTAGGATACTTCCAAGTTGATACTTCCCTCTTGGGCTTTGATGGTGCTGTTTTGGCTTAATAAGGATCTATGCTTGGATAATGAGCTTCCTATTAGTATATATGCAACGGATAACTGAAAGGACTGAGTCTATGTACATTGAGAGGAATGTGGGAGAATTATGCATTTATTTACACAAATCATATGTTCACAGACATCTATCTGCTAAGTGCTATAATGCATATACAGTATGTGCAAATGAAGCATTGCCTCTTAATATGCACGCCACACCATTCATCACCATTAATAACCATGCCTCTCCTTTCTCATGAAGAATCACTTTGATCAGTGTTAAATAAACTGCATCTTTAACTCTGGGAAACATTAGCATGGGAAGCAGCCACATTGTGGACTCAAAAAGGCTGCGCAAATAGTGCTTGCCCAGCACTGGAAAAAAGTCCCAACTAAAGAAGAATGGCAAACAAAGTTAATGGAATATGTGGAGATGGCTAAATTAACTGGAAAACTCAGAAATCAAGATGACAACAAATATAAAAAAGAATGGGAAATGTTTATTATATATATACAAAAGCAATGTAAGGAAGTCAATACATTAGCAGGATTTTTTAAAAAACAACAACAACACTTGTTATGGATAATTTTTAAATAAGGAAGTAATCAGAGATAAAGTTTTTTGTTGTTGACATGCACAAATGAAAATAATACAAAAGAACCAGGGGAGGGAGGGGAGGGAAGTCAGGGTATTAGAGAAATCCCAAAATATGGAATTAATATCATGAGTATACATAGATATTTTAATTGTTTTTTAAAGCTAATTTTTGTTTTAATTTCTTTACAATCTTGAAAAATAAAAAAAGTTATACAGTCATACCTCGGGTTACAGATGCTTCATGCGCATTTTTGGGTTGCATACCGCGCCAAACCCGGAAGTACCAGAACGGGTTACTTCTGGGTTTTGGAGCATGTGCAGAACCACTAAATTGCGCTTTGCGCATGCACAGAAGTGCTGAATCGCAACCCACGCGTGCACAGACGAGGCGCTGCGGGTTGCGAATGCTGCGGGTTGCGAACGTGCCTCCCGCATGGATCACGTTCGCAACCCGAGTCTACTGTAAATCAAATCAAAACAAAATAAAAAATAAAGCAGTATCATACCACTTTAAGCAGTCATGGTTTTTCCTCCAAAGAATCTTGGGAAGTAGTTTCTTAAGGAGGCTGAGAGTTGTTAGGAACCTCCTTTCCCCTCACAGAGCTCCAGTTTCCATAATTCCTTTGAGAGATTGATTGATTGTTAAGCCAATCTCTCTTTTCAGGGAACTCTGGGAACTGTAGCTCTGTGAGGGGGAAAGGGGGTTCCAAGCAGCTTTCTGAACCCTTAGCTAGTTTGTTTAAAGTGGTATGATTATTTAAGATGGGGCCACAGATGCCCAGAAAGAATAAAAACAAAGACAACCTGATAACCTCACTCCCCATCATATTTAAAAAGGGCATTGTAACCCTTAAGTTACAAACAAAATGATCCCCACTATGGCACTTCCAACAATGACAACAACAAAACACTTGATGTTGAAGTCTTGTATTGATAATTTGGTTTGTGTGAAAGCCAGCCCTCTAGCAAATTGTGTCCTCGATCCATCCTCAGAGTATCATAGCAAACATGTTTAAAACATGGAAACTAAGCCAAGTAATTGTAATGGAAATAATAGCTCATTCTTCCTTTCTTCACCCTTGCTTCCCCTTCCTCTGTTGTTTCCCCATGCTGAATTTCAGATTGTAAGATCCTTGTGGCAGGGACCTGGTCTCTTGTACTCTGTAAGGTATCCTGCACATAAATGACACTCTCTTCTTTTTCTTCCTCTTCATTGTCAAAGTAGTAAAATGCAAAGAAAACAGGAATTTAGCAATGGCTTCTTGCTTCTTATATAACAGTGTTGCTGATAAATGTCAGCTCCTTTGGGTTGTCTGTATAAAAGTGCTCTTGCAATCAAAGACAATAACCACACCATTTGTTTGTGTTTAAATGACATGAGAAAGCTCTGGGCATAAGCACTGAGATTCTTCCTGATTGCTACCAAGTAATCTTTTGCAGGCTTGTTAATCAAAACTGTGGTTGATTTTCGTCAATGTGATTGTCATGTTTTCGAAACTTAGCTAATTAAAACTTTATGATCATGCCATTAGAAAGAAGACAGTTCTTCTGTTTTTTGTTTTTGTTCTTTTGCATTTGAAATACAGTAAACTATGGAGACACAGCAACACTGAACATCTTTTCTGCTTGTGTTTTCTTACCAGAATTTATGGGTGCATTGTTGTTGCTGTTCTGTTGTTGTTTTTCCAAGTTGCTTATCCCTTTTGTGTCTTATAGCTCATGCTTTATTTTATGCACCATAATGTATCTACCTTCAAGAACTGCTTAGCAATATGGAACAATAGCAAAGATGATGGATCACGTAAACTATTATTCTGAAATTGGGATTATTGATTTTGTTTTGTTCTTGCTTTTATTATGCACTTTGTGGTTTTATTTTGTATTTTTATGTTGTGAACTGTCCTGAGAACTTTGGCAGTCTACAAATTTAATAAATAAATACTCATCCAAACTTTTGTCTTGGTACCCAAAGGGACTTAGTTATAGCTAAGTGTGCATAAGATTCAGGTGGGTAGATTCAGGTTTGTCTGATGCAGTTGAAAAAAATATAATATAATTTTTTATTTTTTATTTTTTAAAATTAAATTGTCCAATGGCACATTAGAGACCAACTAAGTTTGTTCTGGTATAAGCTTTTGTGTGCATGCACACTTCTTCAGATACACTGAAACAGAAGTCACCAGACCCTTATATATACTGGGAGGGTGGGGTGGGGTTTTTCTCAGAAGGGTAGTGGGAGATGGGTGATTGACTCAATGGGTATGATAAACCTGTTGACGACTGTTAACGACTGCAATTAGTCCTTCAGGAAAAAGTAAGGGATAGTATGCAGATGACCAAAAGTTGCTTTAGCATATGTAATGAGATGAGACAAGAATCCAATATCTCTATTCAGACCAGGTCTCTCCATAGTTTTCAGTTTAGTAATAAGTTGTAATTTGTGCATAAATTTGTAGCTTAAGACTGCAGTCCAATATAGTGGGTAGTAAGTCTGATTAAACACAGTGGAACTTACTTCTGAGTAGGCATACATAAGACTCAGCTGCAGAGAATGAACAGCAAAACACACCTGCAAGTGTCAATGATCCGAAAACAGATGCTGGCAACATTCTTTGTTTCTAGTATTTCTTTTAACATTTTAATATCGTGCCCTTTTTCCAGTGTGGCATGCAATGCAGCAAATAACACAATAGTAAAGCACAACCATATGTCAGGAAAGCATCATTTAAACCACAGAAACAAATAAGATGCAATAAGCAGTAGCTATGGGATCCCTTGTATTAAACCAATAAGTGAGTTTAACATGATAATGTCACTGTCTGCTTCATGAGATTATAATAATTCACCCACTTTCACACAAATTGTTTGTTTCTCAAGTAAAAGCATCTATAGCTCTTTCAAATACTCTTTGCTTTCTGATGCATCCATTGTATAGCAGACATTAGTGGTTAAGAATGTAGAAGAACAGATGTCAAAGCAATTTCAACCAAATGCTAAAACTGCTCCAGAACTTACCCTGCCCCCTGTACTGTAGGGATGTGCACTGTTGCGTTATGTAAACTGCACCTGTTCCACACCTGGAGCCCCACTGACATCAGTGGGAGCTTTGCACATGCAATGAATCTAGAAGAAAGAGGAACTGGACCATGAATGGAAAGAAGAGGGGAAATTGCCTTAAAGCTATAGCAGACAAAAGAAACTCTCAGTGTTTCCAACTTTGTGGGCACAATAATGTTTGCCCCGCAGAACAATGCTAATTAAGAGGTCTGTTGTTTTATTGCTTTCATGCTGTGTTAATTTGTAGAGACAACATGATATAAAGAGTATTTGTCTTTGGTCACTATTGCATCACTAATGCAGACACAGATTGCAATTAAGCGCTGTTTGATTTACATTAATGGTGCACAGATTGGTTTAAGAGTACACTGTAATATTTAAAGCTATTTCAACAGGCAGCAAAGCCTTTCCTTATTAAAATGCATATGCTGTTCAAAATGAGTGAAAGTCTTTTTAAAGGGTTAGAATTTCAGACACTATTTTATCATATTTCAGAGACTTATAGGGCTTCTCACATCTGCATACCACCTAAAATGTACTTGTCATAAGATTTATGCCTTAACACACATCTCACCCTAAGTGGGCATAGAGATAGGACAAAACTTTGATCCATTTGAAGAAAACCAATTCATTTACAGAAGAACCTACATAATTTGCACTTTCTGAAACAATACGCGAACTGAAAAGACTATGCTTTGAAATTGACACGTCTCTGAATTTTGCAGTGCACCCACAAAGTCCTGTATTAGTGAAAACAGCATTGAAAAATGTGTTGTATTAGGGAAAACTGCTTTGCAAAAAAGTGAACATTAGGCAAAATTGCATACAAATGTTGTTGTTTAGTCATCTTAGTCGTGTTCGACTCTCCGTGACCCCATGAACCAGAGCATGCCTTGGAAACTCTCACTTTCTTCTCAAACCTTCTTTTTTTATGTCCATGGAGCTTTCTTGGCAAAATACTGGAGTGGTTTGCCAGTTCCTTCTCCGGGCGGATCACATTTAGCCTAAACTCTTGGCTATGACCTGTCTTGGGTGGCCTTGCATGGCATAGCTCAAAGCTTCTTGGAGTTATTCAAGTCCCTTCGCCACGACAAGGCAGTGATCCACGAAGAGGACAAGCATTGTATATTAGGATAAATTCATGCTTTTGATGATTAAAAAAAGATAACATTCATAAACTGATGTAGAGGACTGAAAAAATGAGAAGCACAGAGGATCCATAACTGATATATTCACCCTTCCATAGTGGGGGAGTGGCTGTCAGACCATATGCATATCTTGCTACTTGAGTGAGAAGAAATGTTCCCCAAATGTCAGTGCTGCCATTTTACCACATCAAAATGCAGAGTCTGCACCTCAAACTAGTGAAGAGCCAATGTGTCTGCAAAAAGCAAAAGCATTCTGTGCTGTGACTCACCTCCTTAATGCCACGACTGCATGCTTTCCATGGGAATGGAGGAAGGCAGTCAGTGAAATAAGACCTGTGACAACTGCAATTCAAAGTCAAATAGATGGCAGCTCTGGATTTATTGAAACTGCTGCTGTATCCTTTTATAATGAGACTTTGGTCTAACAACCATGATATTTTTGAAGTGCCAAGTATGAAAATTTATCTTCTTTTTTTTGTTGACTCTTGGAAAAAAATGTGCCGTCTCTGAATCTGAGACATGGTTTTGCCTGTTTTTCTAATAAACCACCTCTTCTGGAATAACAACTGGCAGACTTATTTAAGCTGTGGGCTTGCATTGTTGAAGCCAGTTGGGAGACAAGGGAAAAAAACAAGTCCAAAACAGTAAAAAAGGTGACCAAGCACAGTTATGAATTAGTCTGGACCAGATCCTTTAAAATTGGGCTACAGAAAGGCATAGCGAAATCTTTAACCCAAAATAACATCCTCACCTAGGCTGCGTTCACATGGGAGTTTATTCTATTTTTATGACCTTTTCCTAACTATTAATTTCCAAAAAGTGGCTCTTATGTCATTTGAAAGCTGAAATATAAGGCTTTCAAATGATGTAAAAGCCAATTTGTAGAATATCGTGTAGATTAGTGCTGGATCTCCTGTTATTTGCTTCCAGAAAAAAGGCAATAATATGGAAACAGGTGTTCCAGAAGCAGCTTTTACATTGTGTGAAAGCTTAAATATAAGGTGGAAATTAACAGTTAGGGAAACATTGTGAAAATGGAATAAACTGTCATGTGGATGCAGCTAATGTAAAAGCTACTTCTAGGACTGTAGTGAAACTATAGTGCAATATAGTTCAAGTTTAGCACTCATTATTTGCAAATGGATTAGTGCCATCCAAGAGGAATAAGTACAGGAGCGGCTCAAAATTATTATATACACACTAATCAGAATGTCAGTAATCCAAATTTCCCATACAACTGGGCCATGGGTTTTCTGTGCAACATGGTAGATCTATTACCAATGTATTCTACATCACTCGAAAAATAATCTAGTCTAATTCAAAATTTGATTAAACCTTAATTTTTCTTCAGCCCATGCTTTAATTTAGAACCATGGGATTGTAAAATGGGAAAATCATGGTCCCATTCCAAACTGCTGTGCATCTCTGTTTATTTCCCATGAATGGATGAATGCCAGGAGCAGAAAACTTTTCCTCTGACTTAGATTTGGGGGGAATCAAATCTTTTGGAATTGCCATGCTTTGAATGTTGATTGCTGCCAAAACCCGCAGTCATAGGAAATGTTGCTTTGTAATGAAACCTAAATTGGGCAAACTTCCAATGAAGACAGTGGGGTTGATGCATGTCGATGGACTGTTGCACTCTCAGAAGGGCTGTTTTACACCTCATGCTAGAGTATTATACAAGAAAAATAAACCCGCAGATGTTCTTCTGCTTGCACATGTTCTTGCAGAAGCATGAAACTGGCTATAAAATTGAGCTACTATAGCAATGCACAAATCATTTTACTTGTGCTTCCACAGTACTGGTTACAGGGCTGATCCAATATGTTTTGTTGCCAAGGATAAAGGACAAGATGCCCTCCTGTTCCATTCCATATACAGAAGCTGATTTGACTACCAGCTAAATCGCTTGGGGCAGGGGAGGGCAAGACAGGTTGCTTAGCATACATGAGTCAGCCCAAGGGCCTGTTGTTGCTGTTCTCCAGCGAGTGTCGCCCAAGGCAATCTCCACACTTTGCCTAATGGTAGGGCTAGCCCTGTGTAGCTATCATGGTTCTTTGGATCTAGCCCAATCCATCTTGTACTGGCCTTTCCCCTCCCTTTATGGGAAGCCTTAAAATTCTACGCTAGAGATTGTATTCAAACCCTTCTGTATTCCCTTAACTTTTGGCTTCAAACTGGTAAATAATATGATCATTTGAGGGGAAAGTATTGCTCTTGAGTTTATAAGGTTTCATTTTGGATTACTATAAATTTAGATTTATAGCAGCAGGAACATTTTCTGAAGCTCCGAACAGGTTATTCATCACATATATGCAGTCATTTGATCACACAGAGCAGCACAGTGTTGGTGGTTTCATAAAACTGCAATCATTTCTGCTCTCTTGCTAATCCCCAGTGATATCTAGAGATACTTTTATTTCATGGCTGCTTTTTTCTACGTACCAAACTGAATGTAAAGAAGCATACAATTAAATACTACTGACTCAAACGGCATCTCATTATTTTAATAGCTCCACAACTGCATTCCCCTTGTGTGGCCTGCAGAACATAGGTACAACACTGTAACAGCAGCTGTGAAAACAGCCAGCCTTCCCTGTGTTTAGATATCTATCTGTGGCTAGGGAGTAAGTGTGTGGAGAAGGGAGGAGGAAGGCGGAGTATGGGGGGGGTGTCAAAACTCCAAGAATGTAACAAGGGCTGCAAATTCTACAGTAGGTACATTTCTCATAACCTCTCCAAAGGAAAACGATTTGCAGACCTGAATTGTTCATAGAGGTACAGTGCACAAAGTTCAGTTTGATGGACACTGAAATCTGAGAGCCTCCCATCATAGAGTGAGAAGCTAGCAAGACCTGAAGGTAAAAAAAATAAAACAAAACAGATTTCTCTTTTAAGGGGGAGAGCTGCTCTATGTGCACTTCCAGGTTTTTGTCTGGAACACTGTGTTGGGAGTAAAACTGTCATAAAACTGATAGACATCAAGGAACTCCAAGGTAGTACTTCCATTGATTTCAAGACATGGCTCGTCCAATGTAGTTGGTTGGAGGAAACATAAAGTTGTGCTTTATGCACTTTAGAGATTTACAATGGAAACCTTTACCTAAAATGCTAGAAATGCCACAATTAAGGTTACTTTTACATTTCACCTTTCATATTTGTTTCATAGGTCACTTACAGATGGCTTTTTTGTTGAGCCATCTTGTTGGATCTCATCTTTCATTGAGCCTTCTTGTTGAATTTCCTTGCACAAAGCTTGCAGGGAGGTTAGATGATGTTGGCTATTTACTGAGCGTTGATTCTGATTTTGTTTGAAGGGAGGTTGTACAATGTTACATCCAGCAATTCTTATCCAACACTTTACGGTGCATTTCCCAATAACTTCCTTATCACAAAAAGTCCAGGGGGGTTTTGCGGGGAGGGGAAGCAGAATTGGTGTGCAGGAGCACTAAATCATCTTGGATTGCACAACCTGAATTTTCTGATAATTGATTGAATCCTACCCCAAAATTGTGGCAGTCTGGAACCACCCTTAACAGACATGCTGATGATGCAGCTAACACTTTGCCCATACATTGGGGAAGCCATTACCATGGTTTCAGCTCTCTTGTGAGACAAGCTATAGTGTACATTCTAGTTTGGCCATGGGATCAATGACAACAAGAACAGCAACCATCAAAGACCAGCTCCCATTTTTAAAGAATGGAGTGTCATTTTATCACTTTCATCAAATGATCAAAGGAAGGGCATTTGAGAAGGGCTATAGCTCAGTAGTAGAGCATTTGCCTTGCAAGCAGAAGGTTCCAGGTTCAATTCCTGGCCTTTCCAGGTAGGGTTGGGAATGACTCCTGTTGTAAATCATGAAGAACTACTGCCAGTCAGTGTAGACAATACTGTGCTAAATGTGGTCTGCCTTGGTAAAAGGTAGCTTCTTATTTTCCTAATCAGTTTCTTGAAGCAGCAATGCCATTGTGAGTCTTGATTCTGAGCCTGTTAAAAGAAGTTCAGAAAATCTCACAAACTTAATCATGAGAGAAGAAGGGTACCTCTTAGTCTAAGACATATAATCTCTCTGAACATGGAACATGGGAATAGACTGAACATAAAAAGGGGCAGGGAGGAGCATGCAGGAGGAGCACTTTTCCTTAATGACATTCCACATGACAAGCATACTTGTTTGTCTATTGGTGTCACCATGGCCCTTGTTGGGAACTCTTTGAAGATGCTCCAACTCAGGACCAAAGGGAGAAACGTGCTAAGAGGAAGGCAGGTTTAGCAAACCATCAGCGTGATCAGCTCCTTCCCGGAAACCTATGTCCCCACTGTGGAAGGACATGTGGATCCAGAATTGGGCTCCACAGCCACCTAGGGACACACTGTTAAGACTGTGTTCATGGAAGACATCTTACCTGGATACAAGTGAACACCAAAGAAGAAAAAGTCCCCATGGCTCTTGTTGGGAACTCTATGCATGAGTAAAATGGTTCCTTCAAATGAAAGCCATTTGTCCATTGGCTAGGGAGTGCACCTGGTGAATGCAGATTCTTGCTTGGTTTGGATTATTCTCTAATCCAGAAGAATCCTCCCAGTCTACTTTAGGAATGCAGAAAACTACTTTATACAGAGTCAGACTGTTAGTCTGTCTAACTCACTGTTAGTCTAACTCAGTATTGTCTACACCAACTGGCTGTTTGGGGTTTCAGGGTGTGGTCTGTCCCAGCCCTGCCTGGAGATGCAAAGGACTCAAACTGGCACCATCTGTGTGCACAGCTGATGATATGCTACAGAGCCCTTTCTTGCTTTGAAAAGCTATGCTTGGACAAACTACTGCTGTGAGGCAAATGTGAGGCTCTTACTCCAAGGGTTCTCTATGATGGGGTGAGATTTTGCCCCTTAGCGACAGTTTTTTTTAAAGGATGTAGCTTTGGAAATAGCCTCTATACAGATGGAGACAATCACTGCAGTGGAAGCCAGAGTCTGAGTGGAAGCCACATGTGCGTCATGTCTCTTTCTAATCCATTATATATTTTCTAGTCATTATATATTTATAAAAGAACCAGACTCTATAGTGGATGTGAGAAAGATCACAGTGGCCTCTGTTTCAGGCTTCTTGGCCCAAATAACTGAAACGAAAAAAGGTTCTCTCTCTTGACACTTCCTCCTCCAGGAGCGATTTGGCTTTCTTAGTCAATCAATGACTAGTAAAACCCAAAGCCAAGTCTATGCAATATCTTGGCAATCAGCGGATAGATGTCTCAGCAGAAAGAACCATCATTATTTCTGCCAATTGTTGAATTTATTTTTGGTTTGTGAGGATAACATAACCCTTCCGAAAAGAGAGCCACAAATCACAGAATATTGGCATATGTGAGGCATCACACATTTTTCCAGAGCAAGATGATTGATAGGAGATGGAGTGGGGGAATAGTATGAAACTTTTTAGTGACTCTTCACAATCCTTTGTAACTCAAATCTCAAGTTCCTAATTGTTAGAAGTATTAATACAACTCATTGGATTGTTGAGCTTCTGATCAAAGGAGGGGAAATATTGCAAGACTTGTTTTTGTACAAAATAATAATCATTAGAAGGACATGTTAAATCCTCATTTGCTTTTCTTTGATTTTTATAGTAGTAGTAGTAGTAGTAGTAGTAGTAGTAGTAATAATAATAATAATGCTAACAACAAAAGCAACCACAGTTTTTGTTTTTTAATCAAAGGTTGTATCCAACTAACCTTTATTCAGATTATACCTGTTAACATTACTGACCTTAGGTTATTGTCATTAATAGAGTAAGGGTTAGTTAAATACAACCCAAGTATTTTCTGCCCTCTGATTACATGAGAATATAAAAAATAGAAAATTGAATTGGAGGAGCTATTATAGCTGTAGAAGTTAACAAAAATGGATCAAGCATAATATATTCCAGAAGTGAATCAAGACCATTATATTGGGGGTGACAATTTGGTCTTCACAAATGTGCAGGAATGATTGTTCACTGCAGTTCTGTGCACACTTGCAAGGGTTTAAGTTCCATGGCTCACAAAGAGACTAACTTTGTGTAAGCATGCATCATATTGCGCTGCATGTTTATTCATTAATTGCAGGTAGCTTTAATTCATTAATTGCAGATAGTTTTAATTGCTTATTTTGTTGCAGCTCTGGACCTGAAGGGAAAGAGTGGGTTCAATGATTCATAAATAAGCACAGGTCACTAGCATGCTTCGTTATCCTTCAGCTGCTAGGTAGATGTCTGGAGAAAGTTAAGCAAATGCTTGGTCTTCTCCATTAAGAATCAAGGGCTTAACTTTGGCTGGACATTTCCCCCAATTAAAATGGGTTGCATTCAGACTTGTAACACTACCCCATGTCTTGGGGTAGGATGGCATGGATGTGTCTCCTCACACTGGTCTTTGCCAACAGAGAGGAGTCCTACTGGTGGGGAAGGCTTCATCATGGCAGAGACACCAGCTTCATTGAAGGTGACAGAAAACTGCCACCAGTTGTTCCCTCTTAGGCTGTATCCCACACTAAGCCTCACAATAGAGCATTTCTTGGCAGGATGGGGCGTGGTTTCAAGCACCTAGATCTAAAACCCCACAGATTCCCTGAGGTACCTGATCCTCAGGCCATTTAGGTGTGCCAATCTGCATCTAGTGTAGCAAAACCTAAATAACACAACACACCTTCCATCAAGGCTGTGAGGTGGCAGGGCTTCAGATATTGCTTCATTTAGGATTACTCTGCCTGTTCTTAGTAAATCTAATGAAATTATGACTAATTGGGGGCCATTTATTTCAGTAGGTCCTACTCTACGCATGATCCTGCACAATATTTATGTTTGTTAAATTCATGTACTCAAGAGCAGAGTTGGATGGATTTGTCTATTTCCATTCAGTGTCACCTTTGCATGTGCTCATTCAGAAGATTGTTGCATCCCATAACCTGCATTAAAAAAACAACAACCCAAAGATTAGAATGTGCATTTTTAACGAAGTACTTTTTTTGCACATTTTAACCTTTGTACACATTGTACTCTAAAATACTTTTTAAAAGAATTTATTATAAAAGTATGATATATTTAATGTAATACATATCCTGGACTAATACATGAATCAGAACACAGTTACATTTGGATGCAAATATTAATCCAGGAACTGTGAAGCAGACCAGTTTTCTTAAAACTGTTGACCAAACAAAATGCTCTAGCATCCTTAGGGAAGACCCAAAAGCTGATTTCTGAGATGATGTAATGATCACTATTCTATAAAAGGCAAACAGTCAGCTGAGCCATGTTTCTCTGTGCTTGGTAGAAAAAACAAAACTATGATTGTTGAAAACCACAGCATGGAGACTTCTAGACTGAAAATAATCTTTGTCATAACTGTGATATGCACACGTGTTTTTGTACAGAAATCACTCTTTACAGATAAATCCTACAGACTCAGAAGGCAATCCCCTTGTGTTACTACAGGGTAACTGTTGGCATTGCTGCCTTAGAACATTATTGCTCTCATTTTGAAAAGCAAAACAAGAAAAGGTAGGCACATGTTCTCCAAACAACTAATAGGAAGCAAACATCAAACTGAAACAACATGTCAATATGTTTTTTGTCACACACACGACCTATTTTGTTGGTGTGTACTCAGGCCAAGCCAGATTTAGACTTTGTATAACAAGCTGCCAAGCATGTGCTTTCATTTAGATGCATGCGCCTGGGCACATACATCTCATTAACAGGAGTTTTGCCAAATAAATACTGGAGACTGAGGCTGAGCTGAAGATTAGGTTGCTGCAGGCTAAGTGACAAACAAAGAGATGAGACACAAACTTCTGGGGGTTAAATGGGTCACAGCTTATAAAACTATTTAATAAGATCTGCAACAACCTCGCCTAGATCTGGACACTGTGCATGCATTCCCACTATAAGAGTTATTTCTGAATGATGTTCTTCCTGGTTTCCTGCTGCTCCCCAGAGAAGAAAGAGACATATGGTGGTGGCAGGTGACTCCCTGCAGAGGAATAGACTCAATGGGAAGGGAGAAGGAGTAGCATTATATGTAAAAGAAAGGTAAACATAGTACAGTCATACCTCGGGTTGAAGTAGCTTTGGGATAAGTATTTCCGGGTTGTGCACTGCGGTGACCCGGAAGTAATGGAGCGCGTTACTTCCGGGTTTTGCTGCTCGCGCATGCGCAGACGGTCAAAATGATGCCACGCGCATGCGCTGAAGCGGCGAATCGTGACCCGCGCACGCGCAGATGTGCGGACGCGGGTTGCGTTTGCTTCTGGATGCGAACGAGGCTCCGGAATGGATCCCGTTCGCATCCAGAGGTACCACTGTAAAGAGATTGAAGGCAGATTGAGAGTATATGGGTAAAAATTGTAGGAAAGGGAAACAACAGTGATTGTGGGTATCTGCTGTAGACCGCCAAGCCAGACTGAAGACTTAGATGATGCCTTCAAAAATGAGAGATAGAGTAGTCATGGGAGACTTCAACTACCATGATATCTGTTTGAACTCAAACACTGCCAATAATGTAAGGTGTAACAAGTTCTTCAATTGCCTCACTGACAATTTCATTTCCCAAAAGGTGTAAGAAGCAACAAGGGGATCACTTCCAAAAGTGGAAGTACCGGGAACATTAGGAGGAAGCGATGGTGCCCTCTTGGATTTCATTATACACAGGCAAGGAAAAGCAGAATGTAGAGAGATATGCACTCTAGAGTTTAAAAAGCTTAAGGAACTATTGGATGAGATCCCCATACCCTCCAACATTTCTCAGATGAAAATAGGGATGTCCTATTCCATAATGATAATTTTACTATTTATACCCCACACATCTTACTGGGTTGCCCCAGCCACTCTGGGCAGCTTTCAACATATATAAAAACACAATAAAACATTAAGCATTAAAAAACTTTCCTATACAGGATTGCTTTCAGATAGCTTGGATGTTGGGTAACTCCACACCCTCCAACATTTCTCCAATGAAAATAGGGACATCCTAAGGAAAAGTGGGACATTCTGGGATCAAATTAGAAACCTGGACAACTTCTCTAAATGAGCGACGTCCCTGGAAAATAGGGGCACTTGAAGGGTCTGGCTCCCATGGTCAGAAATACTCAAAGAGAAAGGAGTTCAAGATAGATGGGAGTTTCTGAAAGGTGAAATATTGAAGGCAAAAATGCTGACAATTCCAACATGCCCATTTTTGCAAAGCAGTTCTCTCTAACCAATGCAGAATTGCATGCCATTTTCCACTGGTTTCAACTTGTATATTCAAGCTAAAGATCTAAAATGCTAAGCATGATTTAGTAATATCAGTAGTTTGAATTTCAGGGGAAAGTATGATAAATCATATCATAAATCCAAGTTCAGTCATCTGCTGGGCTGTGTCAGCAATGCCAGGACTTTGCCAGAGAAAAATATCAAGTATGCTACTTAATGTGCTCTCTTGTAGATATGCCCTCCTGGCTCCAATTCCATTGCTTCTCAGATGTATTATGGGGCCTGTGTTTACAGATCAATATTGCATGAAGGTTCAGGCCTCATTTCCAAGGTAAGCTCTACCAGGGAACCTCTTGTGTCCATTGTCTTGCTGAGCAAACAAAGACAGATTGGATTTTCACAGCTATGGGGAAATAAAGGCTTTGTAATGGTTTGGCTCTGTGTTGTGCATGATCTGTGTAATACATTTTCTTTATTTGACATTCTGAGATAGTTCTTGACAGTGTTATCCTATAAACTGAAATAATCAAATTTGTTCTGTACCAGACATGAAGGAATTCTATCTTCAAGTGGACATATGTTAGAATGGTTATAAAAAGATACTCAAAGCATCTTGAAAAATCTACATTCATGGTTGGAGGAAGTCTATTTATTACTGGTTGCATTTTCTTTCTTTCAGCGACACAGTTGCTTATGATTTAAATAGCATATCAATGTGTGTTTTTAAATGCACTTTCTATGAAACTTAAATGATTGTGTATGTGTGTTCGCTTATGTCTGTATAGTTAAGAATGTATCACAGCACTTGGAGAAGTGTGAAATTCACATGCTGCATTCTGATCCATTCATCAGTCTGGAGATTGTGGATGAGATACATTCATAATAGAATTCACAAAGAATTCTCCTGAGAGAAGTCTGTCCTTCTATAGATGAGCATGTTTCTTAACATTCACTGGGGAAGCTCTCTTGCCTCCTTATAATTGAGGTTCAATTAGCAGAGACATGAGGGAGAGCCTTTTTGGTTGGGGCACCCTGCCCTGGAACTCCTTTTTTTGTGAGATGTATCTTGTGGCTGGTTTGTCATCCAGACCCTTGGTAGAACTGGGTGTTTCTGTGGTTGTAATTCATCCAGGGGCAGAGGAAGGGGGTGGGGGCGGAGCACCCTGGGTGTCTTTGCTGAGGGGGTGACATTTGGCGGGCCGCCCGCCTGCGACTCCCAAGCCTATGAGTCGTTGGGGAAAAGGGGGAGCTGTGCCGCTTTGCCAGCAGCATTCCCCCCTTCCCTCCTCGTTTCGACAGCTGGGGGAGGCTTGGGAGTCATGGGCGGGCAGCTTTCTTAGTCAATCAGTGGCTAGTAAAACCCAAAGTCTTGGCAATCAGAGGACAGATGTCTCAACAGAGAGAACCATCATTATTTCTGCCAATTATTCAACTTAGTTTTGATTTGTGAGGATAACGTAATTCCCAAAAGAGAGCCACAAATCACGGAATATTGGCATATGTGTGGCATCACACATTTTTCCAGAGCAAGATGATTGTAGAAGATGGGGTGGGGGAATAGAATGTCTGACATCGGCAGGTCGCTCCTCCACCGTGGGAAGCTTGTTCCTCCCCCGGCTGCAGGGCCGCGCCGCTCCGTGCACCCAAGCAGCTATCCTGCACCTGGGAGGGCACCCTCTGCGCCCCACACCCTTCAGGAGCATGCCCACTCTGGTCAGCGTGGGCATATTCATTTGCTTTGTTTTATGGCTTAATATGTTGATCACATGGTTTTTTTATTTGTTTGTAGTTTTTGTTGCTACTTGTTCTAGAATTGCCATTGCCATGGGAAGTGGGACAGAAATGTTTTCAATAAATGAATAAAACAGCTTTAAAATAAGATATACTTAGCCACTCCTTTCCATCAGCAAATAATTAATTTCTTTGGCATTCAGTTAAATTCAACTTACCTTAAATTTATGATCTACATAAATGCTGTTGCATTTTCTTTGTCATATACCTTCTAGTGCATTGAATGGGGTATATTAGTGTGAAAGACAAGTTGATGAGGTCTGACCTTTTCCCCCAGCAGACCTCTCCAAAGTTTAATATTTGATGCTGTTTGCAGTTCTAATCAATTGCCAACAAATCTGAGTAAGTGTGTATGTCGCTGCAACTGAAAGGAAAGTTGATGGAAGGTGAGGGTTGATCCTAAAAAGCAGCCGAGACTTTGAAGTGTCAATTTGGATTGTCCTCACTATGCCATGTACCAGGGAAGGGAATGCTGAATTCATTGGGGGGAGGCACAATGACATGGACACCTTTTGTGCCCCCAGAAAAATCCAAGGAGCTGTTTTTAAGGTTGTTCTCAAATCAAGCCCCTGTCACTTCAGCATCCAGTATAACTTAACATCAGTAGTTGATTGGATTTAAGAAATTGTGATAATGTGAATATACACACTGGCATTTTCTCCCAAGTCCACTTTGTCAGTCCTCCTGTAGATTGTTATCTCAATCTGTGTGACTGCAAAATATTAAAAGAGCCAGGCATGAGTCATTAGCAAAAGTCTGTAAGTTTAAACCTCATTCTCTAGCTATTTCCTCAGCTTAGGCTAACCATTGAATACTCTTCTGAAGAAAATAAGAACTGTACGTTTGTGACAATATTGCCATAAAAACAGAATGTGGGCTACAGTGTCCATATATATCAACAGGGTGCGATCCATGAGGGTTTTCAAGGAGTTATGACAGGGAAGAGGAATCAATTTTCAAACCCAGGGCCACATTCCCATCACTTAAACCTTTGGAAGGGGTTTAAGTGATGGGAATGACACATGACACTGATGGTTGGTGCCAGAGGCAAAAGTAAGTAGGTGAAGGAGCAGGTGTAATTTTTTCTCTGGTACAGTTTGCTAGTTTCTGCCCACTCCTCTCTATGCTCCATTTAGGCAACCATAGACATCAATGGATTTGAAAGATACTCTCTAGGCAGGCAAAAAGGCTCAAGGAAATTATGAAGCAAGGCTCATGAGCAGTGATGTCTGCGTGAGAGTCACGGGGGCCGGGATAGAGTAGCCTGGAGGGCCACATCTGGCTCTAGTCCTGAGGTTCCATACTCTCAAACTATAGGGAAACACGGAACAGAGATGCTAGGATGCTTTCACACAAGTTGTTCCTCCTCTGAGTAGAAATTACAGATGAATTTCTGCACATAAAATGTGAACTGCACTGAAGCCATATATTTACCAGTCTGCAGTGTGTACAGCAGGGTTTAATACTGCTCACCTTTGTTCACCAGGGCTAGGCTCTGTTTCCGTGTAATCAGCATTGCTCTGTTTAATTAGTGGAGCTATGCCACTAATGTGTGCCAGGTGTGGACATACATCCCAAAAACACTCTGCAATCCATGGACACCACATCCTTTCCTCCTGGCATGCCTAAATGGATCTTTTGCTCCTACGCTTGACCACTTCATGTCCACAATTGCCTGAGTGTTCCTCACCACCATTGTTTTGAAAAAGGCAACCTTTAATAGGGTTTGTTGTCATGCTGGTTTGCCTTGATACGCATAGTGCAGTGTGCTCTTCGCAGAACAGAACTCTTTTCACTGGAGCGTGATGTGAGCCCTGGAAACAACCCCTGTCACTTCCACGTTTATGTAATAAAACAAAGGGAAAACATGTTCTTCTCTCCTTTCTGTTGAGATCTGCAGCTTTTGTTTTCACTCAGCTTTCAGCTTGTAGAATTTGTTTTCAGTTTGTGTTTCCCAAGCATATAAATGAAGTGCCAGGTTTTTTCTTTTTCTTTTTGGTTTTTTTTTAAGGATGTGGATGATTCTTTGTTATAGAAGCATGACAGGGGGCCAGAGAAATTTTGGATTGGATCATCGGTCTAAAAGGCCAATATTCCAGGTTCCCCTTTAAATTACAAGTTATAAATCCTGCTTCAGATTGGGGAACAGGCGCACATACAAATGCACCTTTTTATGAAGACTCAGTTTTTTTGTAGCTGTAGAAAGAAATACAGTGCTAAAGAACGGGTGTGCTATAAGCCAGTGAAGGAAGGTGGGCACAGGTGGGTAGAAATCACATGAATCAGTCTGCTGCACTGTCCTTACATTCAGGGCAGACAAAAAGATACTTCGTCACACAGCAGCACATAGTTAAATTTAGGAATGGCTTTCCCCAAATAATCCTAGCAACTGGAGTTGGTTAAGAGAGCTGAGATTTGTTGGGAGACACCTATTCCCCTGACAGAACAATTCCCAGAATCCCCTGTTAAGATGGATTGATGGTTTAACTATGCCAAGAATAGTAACACTGTGAGAGGAATACAGGTTTTTCCTAATACTGTAGTTCTCAGTATCCTTAACAAACTACACTTCCCAGGATTCTTTGGGGGAACACATGCTGTTTAAAGTGGTATGATACTGTTTTAAATGTTAGTGCAGACGGCGCTTCAGTCAAATATTTGCAACACAGGTGGTGCTAACTAGGCTACGCCTACAGTTACTACTAGGAAAGGGCTCAGGTTTATCTTGTTACTTGCTGAAGCAGTATCAGCAATATCCCATTGTACAACCTAATGCAGTTCATCCATTGGTCCAGGAAATGGGAAATCATCCCTCACATCAAGGGTATTTTTCAGCGTGAGGGCTGCATTCCCTTACAGGCAACAGTCTGGAGGCCACATGCCAGCATTGGTCAGGGACAGAGTCAAAAAGTGGATGGGGCAGAGGCCAAAGGCTGTGGAGCAACAAATGCAGCTCTTACCTTTCCACAGTAGGCTAGATTCCAGCCATTTAAAAGTCACGTATCTTTTGATCCAGCCAAGCAAGAAGTATTATTATACTTCAATAGCACATTCCAGAAAAGCAGAAGCAAACAAAGATGACACAATGAAAAGCTGGCTTAGGTAGGAGGACCATGACCTGGGAAGCGGATATGGACTGAGGGCAGTTAAAGAGACTCAGACAGCTGCCTTCAGCCTCCAGGCCTGAGGTTTCCCTTGTGTGCCCTAGATCTTTTAAGTGAAAAGCAAAAGAAGCATGCAAGCTGCAGAGACCATGCCGCCTTTTCCAGATCTCAAGCTATCATATAACTATAGCAAATATGCATGCGTGTAACTGGATATTGAAGCTGACACATAGAATGGGTGTTATGGATGTGGCGATGAAAGCAGGACCACGCACAAGTCACGATACCATCAAATTGGTAGTATAATGTATATTAAACACAGCCACTGCTCCCAAACCCTTGAAGATCACCATGAAGCAGAAGCACATATTCTAACTAATGGCGGTGTAACATCTGTTACCAGTCTCATTATTAAACTGACCAAAAATATTGCCTGGATGTGATGGTCTGCTGAAGATATAAACACACGAGGTTTCTGCAAAGTCTCACTTAGGTGCCATTCAGCTTCTGCAATTCTCGCAGACTTTCAAAAAGGTGCCAGGAACTCTCATATCAAATGATTTATAGTAATCTTGAAATAATCATGAAAGACAATGCCAGCGACTAATACACTGATAACCTCTGGTAATGCACACTGTTAGGACTTTTGCCAAGGAACCAAAACAAAACAGAATATTTTGGGATAGATCGAGTAGCTAATTCAGTCTAGCTGGCATTCATTCATGGGTCAGTGGCATCCTATGTTGTGCAGATTTTTTGAAACACACACACACACACACACACACACACACGTGAACTAGCCTTTAAACCCCACACTTTAAAATAAGTAAAATGTGCACCTTTCAATGCACTTCAAATAAAGCACACATTTTGTACAGCTCTTTTATGGAAAGTTCATGTTTTTGTCCACACTTTTTACATACTCAAACTGCAATGCAAAATCTGGAAATGTGTGCAGTCCAACTGGGAGGTGCATTCTGAACCGCAAGCAAGTTCAAGAGCATTGGATGGGATCAGTGGATCAAATGAATACCTCCCCATTCCTAAGAGCATTGTTTGCTTTGCTGCCTACTCATATGGCCTTGTCTAACATCGTCAAAATCACATGGTGATGGTGATTTCTTACTCAACCTTCACAGTAAGGTCCTAGGGCAGGTACTACAAAACAATTTATCATTGTGAAACAGCAGCAATATTCAGTGGTGTTTTCCCTTCCCTCATGAGTGGCTGTAATTTTGCATGCAGTATGGGGTGGAACAAGACAATTAGTGAGCTATTTCAGAATGGTCTAACAGAGCAATCCACAGGAGAACTGTGGTTGTATCCATAGCTTAACTACTCACGGTGGTGGCAGCAGACGGTGGGAGGGACAGGCTGCTTGTGCTCCAGGCTGGCACAGCAGAAGGGTCCTATGCTGGTCACCATCGGCTGTGAGAGAGGCTGGTCCTGCACTGGCCGGCATCAGCCTTGTCCTCAGAACGCCCCACAAATTTGACGGGCAGAAGGGGTCTGTTCCGGCAGAATGATGAAAGTGTCGTTTCATCAATGGTAACTAGCAGGAGGCCAGATAGCTGGCAGAAGGGGGCAAAGGGATGCACCCAGTCAACCATAGTCTGCCACAGCTTGGCATAAGGTGGCGGGGTGTATTGGAGCCTTAGTCAAGTCACCATTCTGTATAAAATAAAGATGACAGTGACTTTATTCACTGGCAGTTGTGAATGTGCCAAGGAAAAATTCTTGAGATACACACACACACACACACACACACACAAGCACAAATACAAAACATAACACCCATCATAACAAATCAGACACATGGTCACTGCTTTAGAAAGGACAGCTTTTGCTCTTGCCATAATTAAGAAAGGGTTGCCAATTTTGAGAGAAAGAATTGCGTTGTTCTATCCCTTCCCTTGTTGGGTTGGGTTGGCAAGACACAGCATATTTATGTAATTTGTAATCTCACTCACTGACGCTGGTTACATGCAGCTATACATCTAAATAAACCTGAATGATCGTCTCACAGTACTTTGCTATGGGTCATTGCACTAGCGCAGCCTTTGCCAACCTTGTGATCTCCAGATGTTTTGGAGTGTGACTCTCCTCATATGCAGGACTTAGAACTGTTGTGCTCCGAAACATCTGGAAGTTGCCAGGTTGGCAAAAGCTACACGAGGAAATAAGTATCCAACACAAAGCACAATGAGCACTGCCCAAGACCAGTGTCACAATCCATGACAATGTATATCAGCTGCCAAACCAGCATTTATCATCAGTGCAAGGAACAGAAGCAGAATGAAACAAGGATAAGTCTTGCGGAGAAAAGTAGAGCTTGGCTTGGCTTATTACAAGCTTTCCTAAAAGCTCCATTGATGCAATTTTACATGCCTACATATTTGGCAATTTATTTATTTTTTTATAATGGGGTTACAGCTGTTTAAAGTACATCAGGATGGGTTTGTTCCATACAAGGCAATTTTGTAGCTACATTGTTGGAGATTACTCTGTGAACTATTGTGTAGGAACATTTATTAATTACAGAATAAAAAGTACCTTAACTTGCTTGTTCAAATGGCAGAAAAGTGTACTCAGTCTCTTTTCCTCTGATCAGCTAGAGCCAGTGTGGTGTAGTGGTTAAGAGTGGTAGTCTCATAATCTGGGGAACCGGGTTTGCGTCTCCGCTCATCCACATGCAGCTGCTGGGTGACTTTGGGCCGGTCACACTTCTCTGAAGTCTCTCAGCCCCACTCACCTCACAGAGTGTTTGTTGTGGGGGAGGAAGGGAAAGGAGAATGTTAGCCGCTTTGAGACTCCTTCGGGTAGTGATAAAGCGGGATATCAAATCCAAACTCTTCTTCTTCAACTAAACAAGATTGCAGGTATTTCCTGGCTATTGGACACTTTTCTTTTTGCCTGATGCACCCACCAATTGGCCCCTCCACTCAACAGCTTTTGAGTGATCCCGAGTAGAGGGGGAGTCAGGAGGGCCAGAAAAAGTTACTTCTCTCCCACTATCTGTTTAATAGGGGCTTTTAAAACCCTACTTATTACCCCACCCCCTCAATTATTTGGGACCAGATCTGGGACGGGGTGCTGGTCTACAAGTTGATCTAGAGAATGCCAACCTAATGTCTTCTAGATCGAAGCCACAGGGTCAATTTGGGGGCTGTGCACAACCATATTTCTAGAAGGTCACTGCACAAAGAGTCCCTAAGGTATCAGAAGTTTGCTCCACAACAAAGTTCATTGTAGCTTTGCCATTTTTGTAAATCAGCATCCCTATCAAGATATCACAGGTGGAAACTTCCCTGAGATCTATGGATGAACGGTGGTATTAAAATTTAAAAAAAAAAAATGAAAAAAATGAAAAAGTATTTTACATCTCTATCTTCAGGGTTTATTTGTATTGCTTATAGACCTGTCTTTAGCAAGGTTTGTATTTCAAATGGTGTTTTTTTTAACCTAGTTCTACTTGTTTTTATTGGATGAATGTAAATCACCTTATGCGGAAGGCAATTCATAAATAAATAAATTGGTTTCCAATTCCACTTTTGCGCAGTTGTTGCTTCTGCACTACACTGCATGGCATGTTGCTGGCACAAATGCCTACGGCAATCTATGTCAGTACACAGTTATGCACTCATCTGGGGAGACTGCATGAAGCTGAGCCTTGATCCTGCACCTGATCTTGTCGCTGCGATTTATATAGCCTCCTCCTCCAATAAATAATAAGAAATAATAACTATGTCTATGTCTTTTTTTTTTTAAGGGATGCGGGTGGCGCTGTGGGTTAAACCACAGAGCCTAGGGCTTGCTGATCAGAAGGTTGGCGGTTCGAATCCCCGTGACGGGGTGAGCTCCCGTTGCTCAGTCCCAGCTCCTGCCAACCTAGCAGTTCGAAAGCACGTCAAACTGCAAGTAGATAAATAGGTACTGTTCCAGTGGGAAGGTAAACGGTGTTTCTGTGTGCTGCTCTGGTTCACCAGAAGCGGCTTAGTCATGCTGGCCATATGACCCGGAAGCTGTACACTGGCTCCCTCAGCCAATAAAGCAACCCCAGAGTCAGTCACAACTGGACCAAATGGTCAAGGGGCCCTTTACCTTATATGTCTTTTTAATATATATAATTTTTATTATTTTCTTTTTTGACACAGTATTTCAAACCATACATTAACAAACAAACTCTTTGCTCTGCCAAGCTCATGACTTCCCTCCATCCTTTCAACTGGTTTTTTGTTGTACTCGCACTTTAAATCGTCACTTTCTGGCCTTTCTTTTCTTAAAGTCACTTCCTTCTGTCTGGTCAGGAACAGTTTCCAGTTTATCGTTGCAAGATTTATTTCAGTCCTGCCAGTGTCTTCACATTTTTGCAATAATTTTTCATATACCAAATAAATTCACTCCAGTCTCTTTGAAATTTTTGGTCACTTTGGTTCCGGATTCTACCAGTCAGCTTGGCCAACTCCGGATAATCCATCATCTTCAACTGCCACTCCTCAATCGTTGGTAATTCCTGTAATTTCCACCTTTGGGCTAGTAGAGTTCTTGCCGCTGCTGTGGCATACATAAATAGTCTTTGATTTACCTTTGCAATTTTTTGTCCTATCAAACCCACCAAAAATGCTTCTGGTTTTTTTGGGAAAGTATATCTAAACATTTTTTTTATTTCATTGTAAATCAATTCCCAAAATGCTCTTACTTTATTGCAAGTCCATCACATATGGTAAAAATCTCAATAACTATATTTGTGAACTAGCACCAGCATTGCACCTGCTGTGTATCTCTCTCTTGCACACACATATTGGCATGAAAAGCTGGATTTTAAGGGTGAGTACTATTAGCCTGACTTCAGTGACATCTGTCGGAATTCAGGCATGGGTTTGAGCTTAATAAAAAACCAAACATATGTATGCATGGGTTTCAATTGTATTGCCCAACAGTTTTCTTTTAAGGGCATCAGTTTGTTTGTTTGTTTGTTTGTTTGTTTGTTTGTTTGTTATTAGGAATGCATGCAACTTTCCCCCCTCCTTATTTTCCAAGATGTTGCATGAGGGGTACAAAGCATAGGAAAGTGTCTGCAGTAAGTGGTCGAGGATGCAACAATGAATCTCTTCTCATCACTTTCCAAAAGTGAAACCTGCCAGCAATATTCTAATTGGGAAATAGTCTCTCTAAATTATTTTTTTCTATTTGCCAAGACTTTTTTTTTTAAAAAAAAATGTTTGGCAGGAGTTTCCACTCAGGATAAAAGAAAATGTAGACGACTGGAAAACAATTAGAAGGAAACCTTTGAACCGAAGAACTAAATATGCATAATCCTTTTAACGTGTGTGGGTAACTTTTGCCATTCTTGTTTAACTGCTGCCAGCAAGGGAAAGGAAATAATGATAAATAAGACTTATGGCTGCATTATACTAATGGTAGCTCAACCTAAGCATCTTTGAAAGTACATTGCGATCAAAACTATTATCTTCGGGAAAATATACACAGAAGAGCATTTTTTTCTGGTGATGAATTTATTACCTGCTGTTCATAGACTACAATCATATTGTCTGGAAATAAGAACAACAACAACTAATAACAATAATAATGTTTATTATTGCTTAAGTAATTTATATACTGCATAATGCCAAAATAACTTTCTAAATTTATAAATTATAAAAAACTAACCAGACAAATCAGCGCTCACTTCTGTGATACTGACGCACTGCAGAACTGCATACAGGAATTCCAGTCAAATTCTGTAAGCTTAACAAGCATTTTTCCCTTCCGAATGTGTTGGCTTACACTTAAAAAGACTGCTATCATGAACCTCCTTAAGCCAAGCCAATAAGTGTTTCAGCTTAGACAAAACAAAGAAGCCAGGTTATCTTGCTTGGTGCTTCTCAATCTTCCCTGTTAGCCAAGGGACAAGCAGTGGGAGGGAGGGAGAGAACAAATAGCACAAAGCTGAGCCATGCTGCTGAGAAATCCATGTGAAGCAAGACGGCTCATTGATTTCCATAACTGACAATCAACATAATGAATGGGCCCCACTTATGTTTTTATTGCTGCATTTCAAATGGACTGACAGTGGGCTGTCACTTTGCCTTTGGCCCTAGTAATGTAAGCTGCAGGAAAAATTTCAAAAGGGAAAACTGTACCTCCTGCAGAAATTCCCTACACATCCACAGAGAGCTTCTAAGCTGATTCTGGAAATATAGCTTCTAAAACAAGCTAAAGGGAGAGCTTTTGTTCCTAAAACCAGAACAATATATCTGCAATGTACTGTCAGTGGTGATATTTTTCTTGATGTAGTTGCCAGGTCTGTTGCAGCACAAACAGCAAAGAGTTTTGTGACACCTTAACCTTCATCCAATTTGTTGTTGTTGTTTAGTCGTTTAGTCGTATCCGACTCTTCGTGACCCCATGGACCAGAGCACGCCAGGCACTTCTGTCTTCCACTGCCTCCCGCAGTATGGTCAAACTCATGCTGGTAGCTTCGAGAACACTGTCCAACCATCTTGTCCTCTGTCGTCCCCTTCTCCTTGTGCCCTCCATCTTTCCCAACATCAGGGTCTTTTCCAGGGAGTCTTCTCTTCTCATGAGGTGGCCAAAGTATTGGAGCCTCAGCTTCACGGTCTGTCCTTCCAGTGAGCACTCAGGGCTGATTTCCTTCAGAATGGATAGGTTTGATCTTCTTGCAGTCCATGGGACTCTCAAGAGTCTCCTCCAGCACCATAATTCAAAAGCATCAATTCTTTGGCGATCAGCCTTCTTTATGGTCCAGCTCTCACTTCCATACATCACTACTGGGAAAACCATAGCTTTTACTATACGGTAACCATAGCTTTTACCATAGCTTTTACAGTAACCATAGCTTTTACCATAGCTATTACTATCATCCAATTTAGTGGGGAACAAAAGTGTATTGTTATTTTATTTATTAATTTAAAGTAGTATACCACCCTTCATCTGAAGATCTCAGGGTAGTTCACAGGATAAAAACACAAAATATATAATAAAAACAAGTGTGTTCCTCCATGCACTTTTCATTGTACAATTTTCACGCAGGTAGTCCCACGGGGTAGTCCTTCTATGACGTTGCAAATGTTCATATACTGTTAAACATTTTTAAAAATCAGATGCAAAAAAAGCACAGATGCAAATACACAACATAATTACAAAAAATAAACATAAAATACAATATAAATGTTTTTTGTTAAAGCGGTATCAAAAAGAAGTGAACAATAAAAGCAAACAAACATTGGGACCTCCTGGCCATTTTAATGGTGTGCATGTTTTGCTCAATTTATGAAGGAAAAACTGGTCTTTGTGAAAATGGCTTACAAGTTTATACTGTGAAGTAGTAGTCTGGAATGAAGATGGCAAGTGTCAATTTACACATCTATCATCTACATATCTATCTATCTAGCTATCTGTCTGTCTATATTGTTCATAGTTCCATTTATGATGAAAATTACTAACATTCCAGGGCTGGTTTTGTACAAGGCTTTTGAATTCTGGGTTTAATTTAAAAAAATTAAATGTAATTCTAGTGGGCTAATTTGTCTCCAATCATTTTCTCAGCATGCAGGGCTTTGAAAAGATTAATACAAGATGGAAGTTTCATCCCTTCTCTATTTTGAAGTGGGAGACTTACCAATTTGTCCTTAGGGTGCTCAGCATGCTGGCTTGCTGGGTATCCCTGTTGGTCTTACGCCCAGATACCGCAGGAAGGTTAATCAGTGGACTTAAATCCAGTCACTGTAAATCTTTTATAAACAACATCTTTATGTCAATTGAAACCATCTGTGAGTGTCCATTTCAGATGATTTATGGCTGCTCTTCATCCTTCCATACAGACATTCCAAGGAATCAGAACCTGGAATGTAGATACTGTACATCGTAACAAATGACAGTTGGCTAAAGTTCAGCAAATATTGTGTGGCAGGAAAGAACGAGATAATCGGCATCAGCTCACACAGCAATATGGTTTGGAGTTCTAAGCAGGGAATTTTGACACGAGGCAAACTTATCAAAATGCTGCACCAAATCCTACAGATCCTAGACTTCCTACATATCCGACAGGGCAGGGCTTGTCTGGGCTACATGGAGAACCTTTGAACCAAATCTCCCCCATGTGGTTTCCTCCCAGTCTGCTTCATCTCCCATCCTGACAGCCCCTCCACTGTAGCCTTCAGTTGCCATCACTTTTATTTTCCTGCAGTCCGAACTCCACTTACCTAGGAACAAGCCCTATTGAATTCAGTAGGACTTCTGAGTGTTGTTGTTGTTGTTATTCCGAAGATTACAGGGTGATTTACAATATAAAACCACAAATATACATAACATAAAGTTAAAGGGACCCCTGACCGTTAGGTCCAGTCATAACCGACTGGGGCTGCGGTGCTCATCTTGCTTTATTGGCCGAGGGAGCTGGCATACAGCTTCCGGGTCATGTGGCCAGCATGACTAAGCCGCTTCTGGCGAACCAGAGCAGCACACGGAAATGCAGTTTAACTTCCCGCTGAAGCGGTACGTATTTATCTACTTGCACTTTGACGTGCTTTCGAACTGCTAGGTTGGCAGGAGCAGGGACCGGACAACAGGAGCTCACCCCGTTGCGGGGATTCGAACCGCTGACCTTCTGATCGGCAAGTCCTAGGCTCTGTGGTTTAACCCACAGCGCCACCCGCGTCAAACGAAAACACAGTTTAAATGGCCACAGATTGTTTAATAACCCAAAGGCTAATTAATAGTTAGAATTGCTGATTTACATTGCCATAAGTAGGGATGGACATATTTGTCAATTTTGTATTCTGTCAGTTTCTCATGTTTCCAATCTTAACTTCAGTTCTCTACATTTCTACATCAATAGAGATTCCCCTCCCCACTAGTACTCTTGAAAATTCATCAGCATTTTAGCACATACTTCTTCTAAAATGCACTTTTTATATGCACTTTTGCCTGTTACACAAATTTCCATGAGCAATTTCCCCATATGTAATACCTTTTCCTGTATTATTTTTGCTAATATTTGTATTTATGAACACTTTCCCCAGTATAAAGACATTATTTAGAGAACTGCATCACAAAATTTGGAGTCGCTTGAATTTTGCAGGTTGGCTGTGTTTCAGTTTGCATACTGTTCTGGAAAGCGTGAGCTGAATTGAATTCTTCCCTCACCCTTACTTATAGGGGAAGTGGGGTTTTTGTGCGAGACCTCCAAAACAACTTTAATTATGCAACCTGAATTTGCTGGTATTTGACTGATTCATCGCTGAAAACAGTTACAGTCTGGGTTTTGGATTCTCCACATTCATATTTGTAGATTACATAAACATATAGCTCCCTAAATTATCTGGAAGACATCTTCATATTCAACATATGTGAAAGAGATGTTCGTACATGATAGTATGTCTGTTTCAAGAGGCATTTTAGTTTTTGCATCTGCTCATTACAGTCTTACATCTAGTCTTTTGAATTGTCTATCACACGTTCAGCGCTCCACTCATTGTATCCTGAAAAATCCCCATTCAATTTATGGGGTCCTAAGAATACAGTGGTACCTTGGGTTACAGACGCTTCAGGTTACAGACGCTTCAGGTTACAGACTCCGCTAACCCAGAAATAGTACCTTGGGTTAAGAACTTTGCTTCAGGATGAGAACAGAAACCGTGCTCTGGCGGTATGGTGGCAGCAGGAGGCCCCATTAGCTAAAGTGATACCTCAGGTTAAGAACAGTTTCAGGTTAAGAATGGACCTCTAGAATGAATTAAGTTCTTAACCCAAGGTACCATTGTATATGTAAAGAGAGAGTCAGTTCACAGTTAGTTCCCCAAACATGTGGCATGAAATGCCCAAGTGCTCAACAGCCATCTGTTTCCATTGATGTGTTCTTGAGCTGTTGGGTAGCACCATAAAACTGCCTAATTATTATGGCAACACAGTTGGAGATCTATATTCACTTTCTTTAACATTTTGCAAATAAGTGAAAGCCATTAAAGAAGATTATAGATTGCGGAAATGTTTTTAATATGTCATTCACTGTTATTTCAGTTTACCCCTTCAATACCCACATATGCATACTTTAAAATTCAAACTGAATGTTGTCAGTGCCTTGCTTCTGTTTTTCTGTTTGGAGTAAGGAAACAGAACAGAAACAGAAAACATTTTGCAAAACCACAAACATTGTCATCAGCAACTGCTATCCTGACTTTTTCAAACAGTGCTGTATTAATGCTGTTCTGCTGCATCCACATGGACCTCAGCATGCATCCATCAGGTGCACCCTTGAGAAGAATAGAAAGGTTAAATAACAGACATCCTGACCTCTGGGCCAAAAATAACTGATGTCTTTTCAGAAACAACAGACAAACATTTCTATTCATCATCAGCGGCAGAGTGATCCATATGCATGCACACGAATAGTGGATTAGAGACTCTGTTCTCATACATTTGGGGCTTGTGGCAAGCTGGCAGCAGAATACTTCCTTCTTCTTAATATTTGCTTTCTGTCTTCATTGACTCTTAATAACCCGGATTCGCTTCTTTCTTTTGGGAGCCAACTGTTTTCTTCATTGAGCACTGACTGACCCAAAAATATTAGGACTGCACTGTTTCCAGTAGCAAATTTGGGAGACCAAGTGTAGTAACTTTAAATGTGCCAAATATCACCTGCATATATCATAATACCCACCACCAATCCACAATTCTATACAGGGAATTTTCAAACAGGCATATGATATCTGGAGAAAAGCACTCACTACTTTGACACTGGAACTTATTTAGTAGTTGCACATTGTTTCTCTGCAAAGTGCTTTCAGCTCTCTCCAGATCAGTGTGATTTTTGAATTTGCATTTGAGCAAAAGCTTTCTCCTCCTCCTCACCATTGCTCGCTCAAGGTTGTGTCTATACAAACCATTTCCTGGTGGTCAACACACACACAAACACCCAATGTTGGGATCAATCCTTGTTCTTTAAGAATGTGGCATGTTAAAATGAAATTTAGAATTTAGTGCAATATTATCTAGACTTCTCAAGAGACCTATCTAATGCATTTGATTTCAAGCTAAAATTACTGATGCGATATATAAATAAACACCCATTATATGGGCACAAGACAGATTTCAACATGCTGTTCTCAGTAATGAAATTTGGCACATTCTCAGCTAACCAAGATCACTACATTTTATGGGTTTCCATGCAGACAAGAAATATCTTGGCAGGCAGCCACAATTCTCTTGTTATGGAGTAGACATACTCACTTCATTGGGGCTAATCCAGAATAATTGGTTTTCAGATCAGCTGCCTTTGTTACAAGTATTTGCTGAATCTATTTTTCAACACAACAGATTATCCAACCAGCAGTTTTGTTTGGATACTTAGCTGGGTACTTAGTTTAATGTAAACTAATTGTTTTATAATAAATGATAGCAGAAAACAAAAAACTGGAATGTGTAGGGCATTCAAATCCACACATTTATTTGAATTATAAATTAATGGAATGATTCAAATGTAACATCAAATTATGATTCCTTATTACATCCAAACTGACACCTTCTTAAAAATATTTTTGTGTGACTTGTCACCAAACTAGGATCTGAATATTTTCTGCACTCACCAGAGACTAGGGGTTGTATCCAATGTTTCTGCAACAGACTTCCACTTGGGCAATAGAATTCACCCCCTCTCTCCTGTAGCCCCCACATAGTCTTAAAATCTGCTCCAGAGGGTGGAGGGACCCCTGTGAAGATTTGGGGACTGGGGAGTGGGAGAGGATGCTGTGCTAGTGCCCTCATTGCTTTTTGTGAACATGCAAATCAAACACTTGCAAAAAGCTTTCACCTTTTGCAAATGTTCAAGATGAATACGAAGAAAGACGTGACCCCTTTGAGGGTCAGCAGGATGTCTGTGCACTTCCTAGTACCAATGGATTGCCACAACAGCATGTCCATTGAAGTGAATTTGGTGAATCTCTTTTTGTTGCTGCCTCAGTCATGAGAGTAGATGAATAAAAAAGATTAAAGTGCAGGCACATCATTCCTCATCAATGGTCATGTTGGCTGAGACTGGTGGAAGTCCTGCAACTTCTGGAGGGCACTGTGTCGGCTCCTCTAAAATGAATTTAGTGTCCTCTAAAATGAAGGACACTAAAAACTCTGTAGGTTTATGTTGCAACATAGCATCCTGTCCCTCAAAAACTAGATAGGTAAAACAAGAGTTGCAACACACATTCAATACATATAACGGAATGATAGCAACAAAGAAATCCAGCAATTTACCAGTACAATCAACAACCATGTTTCCTTGGAAATGAGGCCTACTGAATTCAGTTTGGCTTACTCCCAGGTAAATTGGAGTCAGGACTGCAGACGTGAGCTGTATACACACACCAGACATTTAAAGCACACACACACACACTCGAATCCTGAAAACTCTGGTTTGTTAAGGGTGCTGGGAATCGTAGCTCAGTGGTGGGCAAACTACAGTTCCTGGGATTCTTAGCTTTAAGTACGCTTTAAATATATGGTGTCTATGTAGCCTCAGTGTGGAAACAGCTTTGTCCCTTGACACAGGCTGCCACCAGTTACCAATTTGCAGAGCAATTACTCCAGATAATAGCTAATTGTTCATCATGTAACTGTTCAGTATTTTCCAGAGGAAACATTATTTGCCTCCAGAAGCCTAACTATCCACCTGCCAGATGCATATTCAATTTCATTAGCAGCACCCACAGTAGTAAAAAATGGTCATGCCTGCATGCCCTGGTGGGTTTTGTGCTCCGAAACGCAGCCTAAACATAGTTGAATGGCTGCCCTGTTTGTCTGCCCAGTCTGCCTTGCTTTATTTCCTCACAAGACTGAGATATCTCCTCATTGCATCTTCGATGAGGATAGTTAAATATATTGCCTGTAGGTTTCCCTCAACTTGCCACATTCAGTAGTCACACACACACACACACACACACACACACACACACACAGAGAGAGAGAGAGAGAGAGAGAGAGAGAGAGAGAGAGAGAGAGAGGAGTTGCAAATGCCAGTTGGCTTTATTTTGTTTCTTAAGGGAAATACGTGTCTGTTTTTTGGCTTAATCCCTGCTTAGAAAAGACCCTTTCATTTGTTCTTGTTCTAATGCAGAATGTTGGTAGATGCAACTCTGCCCCTCTTTTTTGCTTGTTTTAACAAGAAAATTAATCAAGAAACATGTTTTAAACTTTTAAACACAACTTTGTTATACAGAAATGGAGGGGGTTGGTATTGAATTAACAAAATTCAGGATAATGTACAATCTTAGGTGCTGCTAGGTTCATTAATACCAAGAGTACTTGTTTATTTTATATGCTATATCTTTACTTTAATAACAAAAATGAAATAGGGAAATTGTTTAAAAAGTTCATTTACTATGTCCATTCTTTGAAGTGAAGAATAAAATAAAAATGAACAATGTTTAAACAATGCATGGCAGGGCAATCCTTATGCTTTATTTCAGACCATTTTCGTGTAAGATGATGCCTTCTTTTTTGAATCAGCCTTATCAGGCTGCAAACAAACCATGCAATCAAAGCACATGTCTTTCCCAAAGAATCCTGGGTACTGTAGTTTGTTAAGGGTGCTGGGAGTTGTAGCTCTGTGGGGGAGGCAAACTGCAGTTCATGGTTTTTTTGGGGGGGGAGCAATGAGCTTTAAATGTATGGCGAGTGCACAGCCTCAGTGGATTTTGCTGAAGTATATATTGAGAGGTCTGCTGGTAGGCAGAATATCTTTCCAGGTTTTTTTTAGGTCTCTTGAAAAGATGCCACCTAGGGACAGTGGCGGAGGAAGGGGGTGCCCCAGGTGTCATCACTGAGGGGGGGGTGGAGTTTTGCTCAGGGTGTAGGTCCAGCAGGTTTCCATTGTGCATCTGCTCGTTCGGACCATAGCTGAGCACAGCAGAGTAAAACACAGTGTGTGTCTTTCTGTGCGTGCAAAGTGTGCAAGCTTGCAGAAAAACAGAGTCTATGCCAGGCTTCTAATCTAGAAGCTTTGTTATGTACAGCAGAAGAGAAAACAAATCAGCCATTGTCAGGAGCGAAAAACGTAACGACTCCCTTCGTCTCGGACAAAACCTAAAGTCAGACAGAACAAAGAAAACAGATCTTGGATGTAGGATCTCTCTCCACCCCTCAGGTGGCAGGATGCTGGAACTCTGAGCTGTTTAACCCTGTAAGCTCTGATTCCCCTCATGGGGGGGGGGTGACAAAATGACAAAAATATGAGTTTTAAAAAGTAATTTTAACAATTGGACCCATGAAACACTTTAGTTCAGTCTACAAATGCAACAAAACGTGGCTGGCACGGTGCGCCACACCACGGGGGCCGGCACTTACCACAGGGCCTGCAGCGTGCCCGAGCCATGCATCTCTCCTGGGAGTGAAGTGGTGGCTTGGGTGCCTGCAGGCTCTGTGCTGCCTGAAACGCCAGTGGGGGACTTGCGTCTGCCTACTGCCTCTCCCTCAGCCACTCTGCAGCTGAGGGGAGTGGCAGCGGAGAGGCTCCACGCAGCATGCCCCACCGCCATGGGTGGCTCGCCCTGCCCCCAGCTGCAAAATGCCTGTGCCACACTAGGCACCCGAGCAGCTAGCTACACTGCTGCCTAGGGAGTCTCCATCCTGCCATGGCCTTACCTGCCATGGTAGATTTAGTGTATGGCATTGTCAGGGACTGGGCAGAGGAGGAATGGTCGTGACTGCCTCCCCATCCTGACCCTTCCAGGGAGGAGGAAGAGGAAGACAGTATAGATTTACAACAGGAGTTTGAGGAAGGTAGCTGCTCAGAGGCAGATGAGGGGGAAAGCTGGGAAATCATGGGAGAGCCGGAACAACACCCAGCTGACACATCATTAGAAAGCATTCCAGACCCTCCATCTCCCAGAACCCAGCGAGCCTTAAAAGTAGGAGAGCAAAGAGCTCAAAGACAAAAGGTACATAGCAGTACCCGTAAAGGAGACGATGAGGGAAGTGGGAGAGACAGGGGGTGGAGATTCACTCGGGACAATGCCATTATCCAAGAGGCTGGGTTCTATGGCCTCTCTCTGTAAAGATTGAAATAAAGGATGGTAAGAAACTTTTCATTATCTTTATACTTTCCTGGGCAACCAGCCGGGAGCCGCTGACAGCATTCTGACAAGCATCCCTTCCTGGGAAGTTGGTAAATGGTGCATGGAAAGGAGCCCATCCTTTCCTTTTCTTCCAATAATTTTCTCAATGGTGGGGACATAGGAAGCTACCTTATGCTGGGTCAGACCATTGCCCAGTCTAGCTCTGTGTTGTCTGCACTGTTTGGCAGTGCCTTTCCATGCTTCCAGTCATTCCCAGCCCTACCAGGAGATGCTGGGAATCGAACCCAGGACCTTCTGTGTGAAAAGCAGATGCTCTACCACTGAGCTACAGCCAAGTTCTGTATCTCTTTGCAGTTCATACCTCTCTTGCTGAGACACTCATGTTGTAAGGGAGGGTGAGGGGAAGACCCCCCAACCTCATAATTTTATGTGAATTATTTTACCTTCATCTAATAGGTAGATATAAAAATACATTGCATTGGGGGAAGTTCCCTTGCCAAAATGTGAATATTCTGCAAATTTACATCCAAAAAAGTGAGCATTGGCACAAAAATGCTGATAAAGCGTGTTCTCATTAAAAGAGAGCGTGTGTTGCGGATGGGTCCAAGCAAGACACCCCGTAGTTGCCAGGCAGGATAGGATAGAGGGGCCAGGCAAGGATTGGTTGTTGGTGTTGCTGGGGTAAAATGGATGTTGCCAATTTGAGGGTGGGAACAGAGATTATTTAAACAGTGCTCACAGCGATCTGCATTCTCTTTCGCTGTGGGCACCGGATCACCCGCCCACCCTCCCTTGTTTTGGGCTTGTGCTTTGACCTTGCTATGCCTGTCATGGGGTCGTCTGCTTTGGGGCAGGGGCCCAGTAGGAATTTTGCCATCTGGCTGATTAGTGGGTGCCATTTGGTTTTTTGCCTACTGTGTAGCAAATCGCCACAACTTGTAAGGTTGGCGGTTAGCCATTGGTTTAAATTGGTTGGAGGAGGGGTAAGGATTGGCTGGGCCTGCCCCTCCAATGCTGCTGCTGCAAGGGAATTCTGTTAAAGGAATTCAGGAGCTTACCATTCTTTCGTCCAAACCCCTGGAATCGGGTTTGGGCCGCGTAAGCCCCTGGGAGCATGTGGGGAGAAGCTGAGGGTCTGTGTCGCAGCTCCAGTTATCCCCGATCTTGTTTCCCCACACTGGCTTTCGCTGGAATCCAGGAGTCAGTTCTGTCCCCAAGGCGGGGGGACAGATAGTCATAACCAATGCCTAAGCAACCACTCACATCTTGTATGTTTAATAAAGTTGTGGCCAAAATTATGCCAAAAACCTTAAACAAAAATTCTGTGTGATGTGTGAGTTATTGGGGTAGGGGTGTTTTGGGGGACCTCAGCACGCAAACTTTCTTTAGAACTTTTTGTTAAACAAGAATTGCAAACTGAAGTGGAACTCTGGAGAACTAAACTTAAGGCTGGAAAAATGCAAAACTCAGAGAAAGTGAAATTCTCAGGTTTGCACAAATACAATGCTTGCTCAAACAAAAGTGAAGAAATAGGAGTTGAGCTGATGTGTTCATAGCATACAAGGCTGCATGCAATTTATGCTGAAGTCTCTCCAATAAAGAGCAGTTGTTTGGCTTTAGCAATCATCGGGCATTTTTCTCTCACTCTGGCAGCCTATTAATGTACACTGAACAGAAGAGCAAGCAAAAGAATGCTTCAAACTGGAAATGACTGTGTCAAATTAGCTAGAATTGTCTAATTTTTGACATATGGACAATTTTTACATTTTCAGAATTAATTAATGTGGAGTGTAACCATTTTTCAACATGTCAGTGCTCTCATGTTCTCTCTCTGTCTTTTTTATCGAATGTAAACTTTTATTGTTCATTTCACGGAAAGTTGCCATTCAGGCATTTCTCATCTTCAAGAAATATTATGAATTTCGAGTGACAGAATATACTTTCATCATTTGGTAAATGGATGTTAACATTGGTTTGGATGCAGTTAGGCAAAGAGTTGAAGTTTTGACTATTGAGATAAGGAAATGGAAACCTGACTGCATAAGAACAAGGGGGCCTATGGGGAGAGCACTGCATGTGGGGCAAAGGGGAGATAAACCTTATTTCTCTGGCAATAGTATACAGCCAAAAGAAAGAGCAACTTCATCATAAAGTTTTGCCAAATGCCTCTATTAAATAAATCAAAAGTTATTGCTCTCCTAAACCACTCCTTATATACGGTGCTGCTTTTGAAGTAGCTGGCTTCATTTTCTTGCTTGTGTCATCTCCTGTCAAGGATCCCTCTTGCTGAAAAATCAGTAGTATAGCCTCCATTGGCACAAGACAGGCCAAGTGTGTTTTGAAAGCAATGAAAGCCTTGTTGCAAGAGGAAATCCTTGATCTCATGGTAACAACTTGATATGCCTTACTTAGCTATTGTTAAGGAAGACTGCAGGGGATGTACCTAAAGATGGCGATGGAAGTCAGATATAGAGGCTTGTGGGTAGGAATGGGTGAATGTCAGTTTTGTTTTGTCTCAGTTTGTCATTTCCCCACTCTTCAGTTCTCCACATTTCCACAGCAGTTTTGTCGGAACTGGGCATCGAAAGGCCAGCTGGCTTAGCCCCAGCTGGAGCATCTCCCCTCAGCCTTGCCACTGCTGAGATTCATCAACCTCTGCATCAGTGACTCAAGCTTGCAGACTTGAGCACACTTTACTCAGCAGTGTAAACTGCGCAACAAAAGAGGCTTGAGGCTGTAGACACATACTAAACTACGCATTTATTATACATAAATCAGGACAAAGAAAACATGGCATCTCTCCTTGCCGTCTTCTCAGAGAGAGACTGAAAAACAAAAGCAATACAGAGCAGAAGTTCCGCTCACGTCAGCAATCTGTGCTGGAATGTAAACAGACATGTGACACACTACAATCCCATGTCTGCAGCAAAGGGTAGAATGGAATTCCCAACATGTTTATAGGTTGTTTGTTTTTGTTTTTTAAAAAAGTCCTGCTGAAAGCTCACCAGCATTTTAGCGTGAATTTCTTCCAGTATACACATTTTGGTATGCACTTTTGCCTATGATAGACATTTTTGCAAGCTTTCCTCACTAGAATGCAATTTTTTGTATGTGAAGTTCAGTAATATATGCATGTTTATGCACATATGACCCTAGTATATGCATCTTCATAGGCCATACTTAGCTATGTAAACTGCATTGCAAAATCTGGAGAAGTGCAAGTTTTGAAGGATGATTGTGTTTTGGTTTGCACATTGGTGCAAAAAGCGCAAATTCAAGAAGAGCCTATCAAATTTGCACTTTTAGAAATTCACGCTTCTCTTAATTTTGCAATGCAATTCTCCAGCCAACTGATGTGTCCAAAAGTGTATATACAGTCGTACCTTGGCTGTTGAATGAAGTCCATTCTGGAAGTCCGTTTGACTTCTGAAAACATTTGACAACCAAGGCGTGGCTTCCGATTGGCTGCAGGAGCTTCCTGCACTCACTGGAAGCCACGCCAGACATTCAGCTTCCAAAAAACATTTGCAAACTGGAGCACTCACTTTCAGGTTTGCGGCATTCGGGAGCCAAAACGTTCGAGTTGCAAGGTATTCAGGATCCAAGGTACAACTGTACTAGGGTTAAGTGTGCATACAAATGCATATTAGTGAAAATTGTATCAAAAAATGAATTATCAGCTGACTCCATCAGAGAAGACTGACATTGATCAAACACTGTCCCTCATTTTTCACCATGTTGCTCTGAGGGAGATTTGTGTGATGCCTATTATTATTATTATTATTATTATTATTATTATTATTATTAGTGTCCTGCTTAGGATTTCAGCCCTCTCCATTAACTGCTCTGAGTGGGGCTTGAGGCCTTTTGTTCTCATGCACATAGAATCGTCGAGTTGGCAGGAACCCTTAGGATCAGCTACTCCAACCTCTTGCAATGCATGCATGTAAATACAAAGTTATGGACCGTAAGGCACCAAGTAGTGCATGCTTGCCATTTCACATGCTGAAGCCAGTGAGGCTGCTCTTGAATTAGTCGGTATGGCAGGAATGAGGAAATCTGTGACTGTTTCCCATGTTGTTGGACTACAGCTTTCATCATTTGATATTATTGGCTGTTCTGGCTATTTTTGATGGGAGCTGAAGTCCAACAACATCTAGACAGGTTTCCCCATCTCTGATGTATGATAACCAATGCTAGGCTTGACTGTTGCAGAGTAAATTAATACAGTGTTCAGCATGCAGAAAAAACCTTGAAAGGGGTCCGTAGACAGTGATCCTCACTGTGAGAATAAGGGTGCTCCCAACTGTACAAAATGTCTCTTATTTTCATCAATGAACTATTGAAAGCGATGTTTTCTCTTTGGCTAGTTCCACCTCTCTCTCTCCCACTACCAAGGTCCATGACAGAACTTGCCCTGGTCTGTATTAATAATAAATATGAACTGCTTGCAACAATCATTTTCCTGAACCAGTCAAGGTTGTTCAAATTTTCTGCAGTAAAAATAAAACAAAATGAAACCTGAATGTCTCTCTGATTCTATACAGTTTTCTGTTTGAAACCGATTAAAATAAACAGAGTGAATATGGAACACCGTTTGCCTGGTTGTTTCTCATACAGCCATAGCACAGTTTCATGGGACATAGCTTTTATAGCAGCTTACAGGTTTTACACCTTCCCATAAGCTAAAACGCCCTAGTTCATTTGCGGATATGTCCAGGTCTCAGGGCTGAATGTTCAGTGATGCACAAACCCTGCCAGTGAAGGGTTCATTTTATGTGCGCTTTTAGAACATTCGCAAAGTCTGGAGCATTCAAAACAAGTAAAGCTTTCCAATGCAGCAGCAGCAAAAGGAAACACAATTATTACAATTTTCCTATTTATGCTGGCTAATGGACAAGTTGTCACAGTCTGGTTCACAGTGGAATATGACTTGCGATGAGCCTCGTAACTTCCCATAAATTGCATTTTATGTTTCTTTTCATAATAATCCTCCAGTTTCATTTTTTTAAGCTGTATAATCTCATGCTTTTCTCCCCTTGCTGCGTGTACTCTTGGCTCAAAAGAAAAGACTCAGGTCCTTTCTTTTCCTAAACAAATTGGAACATCATTATATACCCTCTACATCTATCCCAGTCAACAGGCTCCCTTTGGTTTCACGACTTCAACCCCTGAAGCTTTTCAAGAACAGCATCTTTTCTTATGCCTTTATAGTTCTTTGTCTTATTCCACATCTTGCTTTGTATTCTGACCCCAATCCATAGAAGTACACAGAAGAGCCTGGATAGCTCAGTTGGTTAGAGCATGGTGCTGATAACACCAAGGTTGTGAGTTCGCTCCCCATATGGGACAGCTGCACATTGCTGCATATTCCTGCATTGGACTAGATGATCATCAAGGTCCCTTCGAACTCTGTTGTTGTTGTTTAGTCGTTTAGTCGTGTCCGACTCTTCATGACCCCATGGACCAGAGCACGCCAGGCACTCCTGTCTTCCACTGCCTCCCGCAGTTTGGTCAGACTCATGTTTGTGGCTTCGAGAACACCATCCAACCATCTCATCCTCTGTCGTCCCCTTCTCCTTGCACCCTCCATCTTTCCCAACATCAGGGTCTTTTCCAGGGAGTCTTCTCTTCTCATGAGGTGGCCAAAGTATTGGAGCCTTAGCTTCATGATCTGTCCTTCCAGTGAGCATTCAGGGCTGATTTCCTTAAGAATGGATGCGTTTGATCTTCTTGCAGTCCATGGGACTCTCAAGAGTCTCCTCCAGCACCATAATTCAAAAGCATCAATTCTTCGGCGATCAGCCTTCTTTATGGTCCAGCTTTCACTTCAGGTTCCCAGAAGAAATGTCTCCCCCAAAATAGACCTGCCAAGTTTTTGAGATCCCAGGATGAGGCCCTTCTGTTTATGCCAAAACTTGTAGAAGTTCACCTGGCAGTCCACAGAGGGAGAGCCTTTTCTTTTGTGGCACCGAGCTTGTAGAATAATCCTTCAAGGCAAAACAGGAAGATGGTGACAAAAGTTTTACCTGCTTTGCAGTTGGTCTGACTAGTGCTCCTAACTGCAGCTGGTGGTTGGGATGCAGAGGTTAAAATTAGAGTTTCCCCCCTAACTTCCATTGATATTTGCTGTAGATAGACCTATCCTACTTTTCAAATTCATCTAACCAAGAGGTTGTTGCATGTTGTGGCAATGGAGAAGGGGAACGGGAGCACACATCAGAGTTGTCTGGGTGATGCTAAATCACAACTTGACATGACAGCTGTTTGTTAGTTTTGCTCTGGCGCTTTGTTTCATTGGTCCATGCATCTTTGCATCCAATTGGTGAGCAGATTATGATAATACTTCATCCTTTGCATGGCCATTTCATTTCTCAAAAGATAATTGAACACTTGAAAAGGACTCAGACGAATGGAAGAAAAGAATTCAGGCTTTATTCATTTATTAAATAATTGTTCTATGCTGCTTACTTACATTAAAAGAAATCTCGAAGTTCCAACAATTTAAAACAAAACATGGCCAGAAGGGTACTGTTCTATATTAATAATCAAGTCCTAAGCCTTCTTGTGTTGGATCAATGAAGCTAAGGATTTGGTGTTATGGTCCTAGTTCTGAAACAAGAAGTAAACATATCTCACTCAGCTGATGCCAGGATTCAGCCCAACTCCCAGAACTGATGGATCTAGTAGTACTCCTTAGGCTTCAGTCTTATACATATGCTCCAACGGATTAATGGAATTTATTTAGAAATAGATGTACATAAAGTACTTAAAGTGTCATTGACCAGATTTTTGTTTTATTTTCGGAACCCTTTCTTCAAAAAGGTCACTGATACATCAGAGTGTTTCTAATTATGACAAAGAAATATAAGACTGTCATAAGACTATTCCAGATTCTGTTTTGAGGGTGGTGGAAAGAGTTTTTGATGTTTAAAATGCTTTCTGTGTGTGATTTATCTCATTGAAATCAATGACACTCCTCTTGTAGCTGCGAAATGAGTGCATGTGTGTGCCTTGCTCAGTTCATGTTCCTCTAAAAAAACAACATAATGGCTTACTTACTGTGCCTGGGCTTCTTTACTTGTGTTTGATCATGGAAAGAAAATGGATTGAGTTAAGGACATACAACAAACTCTTGTGTTAGCACTTGCTTTATATAAAAGAGAAACACATAATAAACCAACGAGAAGACATTTCTTATGTTGTTTGATCAGGCTCCATTGGAATTTGAATACTGTTGTTTCTGAAGATATAGGTCTCAAGAGAACCAAGCTTTAAGCAGTCAGAAAAGGCTTTGCTGTAATTTCCAGTAAAAGAGTGAACTTGAAAGTCCTGTCATTTGTTTTCAGACATGTGCAGGTGGCAAAATGTTTTGTCTTATTTGTTAGAACATTCTCTTGGTTCTAGCGAAACCAGAGATGGGGAACTTGAAGACCACCAGGTGTTGTTGAGCTACAACTCATATGATCTCTGACCACTGACCATGCTGGCTTGGGCTGGTGGGTGTTACAGTCCAGCCACATCTGGAGGACCAGAGGTTTGCCATCTCTGAGCTAGGTTAATACAAATGTCCTGTGTTTCTATCTCTAAATTCAAACACTTTGCATTGGTATCATAATGTTCTTCATACCCTGAGTTGGTTCTGATGAATTAAATCAGTAACTGTCGAGGATGATGCACCAATAAAGATAATTCTGGTTCAGGGCTAGGGTGAGAAGATGGCAAAGTTAGTCAATTGTCAGAACCCCAAGACCAGTAGAGGGCCCACCATCTGCCAGTGTAACCCTTTCCAATTTGCAGAGTATTCAATAAGATCCACTGCAGCAAGAATTCTCAGTTTTTTATGTCCTACCTCTTCCAGGGTCTTTTTTTTGGGGGGGGGTGGCTCTCAAAGTGCCATGCCCAAAAGCCCTGTAGCTATTCTGCCTAATTCCTTTTTTATTATGAAGATTGGATCCAATCATATTCAGAACCCACCTCAATGGGTGGACAGTTATGTGAATTTAAAAGGTCAGGGTGAATGTCTATGCAGCCAGCCTTTCGTTCCATTGCCAAGACTGTGTTTGATTTAGACAACACAATGCTGCTTTCTCTGCTTAAATCATAAAAAATAGTTTTGAATTCTGATCCTTCAGGAAAAGGATTAGAAAAACGGAGTCAGTTCTTTGGTTGATGATGGTCATGCACAAAGGAGGCCATCGAAAGGGCTCGGCTTCCATTTCTTTTCTAGCCAAGTTCCATTTATTATCAGAGGTTTCAAATAATGTGCTGGTTTTTATTTCTCACTTTCAGTTAACAAATACCGTATAATTACGAGGTTTTTCATACTCAGGTTTCCAAAACCTCCAACAGATGTCTTGCCAACAGCAAAGATGATTAAAGGTTTATATGTTTATGAAGAATGACTCTGCTGAAAATATGAACGAGGATCCTGCTACGCTTAAGCCTTTTGGGCCAGCCTTATTAGAAAAGGGTTTCCTTTTGGAACGAAGCATGGAAAAAAGCAATCTTGTGCTACTGCATGTTGGCTTACTTTAGGAAGAGCGTTTAGAAACTGTAATTCTGATGTTGTCTTGAAAATTGCATCCAGGGTTCATGAAGTCCAGCCCATAGCACCACATCTAGTGCTTCTTGTGGGCACTGTGACTCATATGAGTCACTTTGAAGATTTGGCTCCAATGTACAGATATGTCACTGTGCAATCTTACAGATGCCTGCTAAGAGGTTCAGCCCATTGAGTTCAGTGTTCCTACTCCCAGGTAATGATTGCAATCTTACTTTAGTAATAGGCTAGTCTTGGAAATAGTCCCAGATTATAAGGGATAATTAATTCATTGAACAAAGCCTTCATATTCTGCTTCCAGTCTTACTAATTATGGGTTTATGTTATGATATTTATTTTGACTAACCAAGTTGGAACAGGCATAAGTAACTATTCCATATATATATATATATTGCATTTTATGGATGAACACACAAAACTACTTATGTGTTACTTGTACCAATTATCAAAATAGTCGAAGTCCTCTTAGAATCTCAGTATACTTGCTAGTCCAGCTATTAATTCAGTTTAGTGTTCTGAAGTTGTTGGCCTCCATAAAATAAACATGTCAGTTGAGAAGGAAGCTTCCAAAGCCAGTGGTTGGAGTGTGGTGGCATTTTCATTTATATACAAGATGGAAACCATATGTCTAAAAAAGTGTCCTGCTTGGCTATTCCTCTAATCCAGTGGGATCCAACACAGTGCTCTCAGATATTGTTGGACCAAGGCCAATGGTCAGGAATGATGGAATCTGGAGCCCAATAACATATGAAAGTCACCATGTTGGATTCCCTGTTCTAATGTTTTACTATATCTTTATATATGCTGGAAGCCACCCAGAGTGGCTGGGGCAACCCAGTCAGATGGGCAGAGTACAAATAACAAATTATTATTATTATAATTATTATAATAATTGCACAACTATGTCAGTTTTTCTGCTAACACAATGTGCCAGATCCATTCACTGAATATATGCACAGAGCATGACTTCCAGTTTTTTGCTGTTTTCATTGTTGCAGCAGGAATCAAGAAGATAACTATTTCCTTAGGGACCAGCTATTTCTGTGTAATGAGGAATAAAGATAATAAATAATTCTGTTAGTTACATCAGAAATTAGCACTTGAGCTCTAGGTCCTTTACTATGGGACATTCCCCAACATATGGTAGCGTGTCTCTTAAATATAATTACTTGTTATTCTCAACAAATCCACTGACTAATCAGCTTATCTGCTGACTCAACACATCTATTGCAATGCTACCTTGTGGTAGGAAATCAAAGGCTGGGTCTTATAGTGGAATTAGTTTACCAACAGTGAACTTTGAATTAATAACAGTAGGCAGTATCCAAGGCATTTGTTTTCTTTGCACAAGACTATCTATTTACACAATTGAGCTCCCCCCCCACTCTTCTCCATACATGTGACGTGTTCCCTCAAAGCCGATTTAGGAGTTACACAGGGGTGCACAGGGAGAAGAGAGGGAGGGGAACTACTTTGATTAAACAAGTGCATTCAATACCACCTAATCTATTAAAAATAATTACCGTAAAAAAGGAAGCATTGGTCCTAAAAACACACACCCTGAGGTTCCAAACACCAGAGAAGAGAGGTGTGTCTTCAGGTTCAGTGCATCATTACTTTCCATGAATGGAATACTGTTTAGGCTTAGAGCTAAGGAGGCATTGCTCATATAAGGCCATTAGTCAGAACGGCAGTGCCTAACCCTCACCTTTGTAGTTGGCCTTGGCTAGTTATGTGCAGGTCAGACTTCTAAGCAAAATGACTCAAGAGGTAATCATGAAGAGATCACAGGAATATTTCACCTTGTCGTGACACTTCCACGTTAAGAATGTTTGTGTAAACTCCACTGGGTTCAGGGTTTCTCAAAATTGTTCAGATTCCTCTGCAACTTTGGGGAGGTAGGAATCAAATTTAAACATCTGAGTAGATTTAAGCAGTCAGCTCCCAAAGGCCTTTCCCTCTCTCTCCTCTGAATGTCTAGCCAACCACTTAACCTCTTCAAGCACCTTTTGCAAGTATCTCCAGAATGAAGGCCAGTGTATTGTGCATATATATATATATATATATATATATATATATATATATATATATAATATTAACAACATAATGCTCTTTGGGGAAGAAAGTTAAATGCATTCTCCATGCAAGAGGACTACAGTTATACTGTTTTGGAAGTGGAAAACGAAGATATTTTATTGCTAACCCAGCACAAGCCCCATTGTCAGCTAAGGCCTACTGTGTTATCATCTTTCAAATACTTGTCACCTAGAGGAATTCTAGACAACTGAACTATCCCATGTCAAAAGCATTCTCTTCTTCAAACCAAGTATGATTTTGAGGAGAAATCATAAAAAGTTAGTCACAGAGCACATTCCAGACATCTGGCTGTGCTGTTGTCCTTCTGTATAAATGAAACCGAACACTGGTGAGGGCTCTGAAGGTAGCAACGAATGCGTACTCCGCTGCCTCCGTAGCATCCTTGTTGTGCTGTCCAGCAGAGCTTGTCTGGGTAGTGCAAGGCCTTTTGCAGTCTGCCTGAGTGAGGTGACAGAACTGATGGTAGTGGGCTGTGACTTGTTTGCAAAGCCTTAAACAGCTCAAGAACCGCCTCTACCCACATGTACCGGCCCAGACCTTGCACTCATCAGGGGCCCTTCTTTGTGTGCCTCCTCAGCAATATGTCTTGATTGTGGCAACACATGAATGGGCCTTTTCTGTGGTGGGTCCCTGTTTGTGGAATGCTCTCCCCAGGGAGTTTGTCTGGCTCCATTGTGGCATATCTTTAGGTACCAGGCAGAATCATTCTTCTTCTGCCAGACCTTCGGCTAATTAAACAATCTATGACCTTTTAAACTGTTGGGGGTTTTTGTTTGTTACTATAGTATATATTTATGTGTTTTTATACTGTAAAATATGATCCCCAGATGAAAGGTGGTATAGAAATAAAATAAAGAAATAAATAATCTTGACAAAAATGTATTAGAAAGAAGGGAGCTTAAAAGTGGAACCTGTCAGGCGGCAGAGGAACCAATCCCCTCGACAGGTTGCCAGGAATGGATAAGTCAAGGAAAAGTCCTTACCATCTGCTTTTTATTCAATATTTACAGAGAGAGGCTTGGGAATGCTGACTGTTGGAATAATGGCATTGTCCCAAGTAAATCTCCACCCCCACTTCTCTCCCACTTCCTCATTCGTCAACAGCACCTCCACCCCTACAGTTGATGCTTCGGGCCATCTGTCTTTGAGCTTTTTGCTCTCCTACTTTTAAGGCTCACCGGGTTCTGTGAGACGGTGGGTCTGGAATGCTTTCTAGTGACAACATGTCAGCCAGCTGCTGCTCTGGCTCTGCCTCCTCCTCCTCTCCCATTATTTCCCAACTTCCCCCCTCATCTTCCTCTGAGCTGTGACCTCCTTCAAACCCCTGCTGTAATTCTGAACTGTCTTCTTCTCTTGAAGGTTCAGGCTGGGGAGGCGGTCTCCACCATTCCTCCTCTCCCCAGTCCCTGACAGAACGTCTCAAATTAGGTGGCATTATGCAAAACGCGGCTAACATCAGTGCAGTTTTGGAAAGATTAGTCCACCATCTTGTTTCAATACGGCATCCAACTGTATCCAAACATTGACAAGAATCTGCTCCTTGATCTCAGGAGCCATCATGAAAAAGCTGGTTATCTTAGGAGGTGTCCCAATACATCATAAAAAACAACTTTCCAAATAGACAGTCAATGAAGGTTGCTCAGAAATCCTTATCATTGCCAACTGCTGCATTTGGGAAAGACTTAGAAAGATAGCATGGAGGGAAAGCTGTGAGCTGGAGTAGAAATAAACAGAAGGGACAGGCATTATTGTTTAGGTCCTAGAAGCATTAACACAGATGTCTGTAGCAAGTGGAAATGGGTGCTGTTGAGCAAAATATAGAGCATATGAGCATTTAATAATTTTTTTTAAGATTCCAACATCTGCATTCAGTCATGCCTTTAAGGTTGCATCCAAAGAGGGACTCAAGATAACAATCAGATTCCATACTTTGCATTCACATAACAATGATGTGTGCACACTATTTCCATCCTTAATACATTTATCATCCACAGAATGTACAAGATCATGCCAATTTGCATTCTTACTACATTATTTTTTCTTTGTAGAAATGTTTCTTCATCGTCTTTATTTCCCACAATACTGGAAGAGCCAAACATGAAAAACCTTGCCCAGTAACTTCTTTGCATCTGTTATTTTTCACATTATCTTGCCACATTTCACACGTCTACAAAATCTCAATGTGGAAAAGGGGGAGCACGCTGGACTGGAAAATTTGTATAGCAAAGCAAAATTGTTTACAGCTGAATCTGCTGTAATTCTGCTATGGATATAGTGATGCAAATTATGGCTTGGCTTGCCATAGGTAAAGAACATCCCATGACTGTCTGGCAGCACAAGAACATAAGACAACCCTGCTGGATCAGGCGAATGGCCCATCTAGTCCAGCATCCTGTTTTCACCGTGGCCAACCAGATGCCTGTCAGTCATACCTCTGATGCATCCAATGGCCACGCCCCTCTATACTTCCTTCCCACCAAAATGGTCCTTCAGGTTGATTGTAGAAGTATTTGAAAGTGTTCAGGTTTATAGGCTGAGTCTCTATCTGTGCTAAACAGACATTCACTAATCTCTTCTGTCAAGATTACTTCTCCCCCTCTGCATCTATGTGAAACTTAGATTTAGCCCTTCAAGCTGTTGAGCACCTGGGATGTCCATTGACTTTGGTGCTCAACAGATGCCAAGACCCTCCCATGGTTTAGGAACATTCAGAAATTTCCAGCACCTGGCTATAAGGAAGATTTGGGATTCTCAAGGGGCAGATAATTTACTGGCATCATAAATAATGCCACAAAGAAATATAGTTTGATGAAGAACATCCCTCCCCTGAAAGAATTAATCTTAAGAGATTTGGTGACACGGTTCATTAGTCATTAGGTATATCTAAATGAATATTGGAATGTAAATAGTGATGTGACAAGGATCAATGCACCGTCAGCAGTTTCATGCAGAAAGAGAAAATTCCCATATTTAGAAGTTATTTCACAGGGGATGTCACGAGTATTGATCAAGACAGAGTAATGGGAAGATAAGTGATTTTCCAAATTTAGCAGGTATGTCAGCTCGTGAATCACCAGACAATGAACTTCAGGAAGCTCCTGCTATTAGACTGTGTTGTGAGTACGTTGTGATTGCCCTCAAAGACCTTTGCAAGTCCTCAAATTGTTCAGGGTTTTTTAAAAAAATCATTGATCTTAGATCATGAAAGGACACGATAGGTCTCTTGAGAACTCACATAGCACAATGGCCAAGAGTACAAATTGGGAAGTGGGCCAGGTTCAAGTAGAGCTAAGCCAAAAGTACTTCCTTTAAATTTTTTAGCTAAAAATGTGGTGGGGGCTTTTTACTGATCTTTGTAAATAAATAAATAAATAAATAAATAAATAAATAAATCATTTAAACTATTATTATTTTTGCCACTGACTGTAGTGGCATAGCAGAGTGCTCTCAGATGCCATTTTAATTACTCAGAATGCCCTGGATTTAATGGATGTTGTGGGACCTACTTGGGGGAGAAATAGCAGCACTCAATGAAGACTTCTGTTTCTCCCCCCGCCATCCAAGTGGATGTGAATGACCCTCTTTCCTTGGAGGTTTTTAAGGTTTTATGGCCATCTGTCATGGATGATTTAGTTGAGAATCCTGTTTTTCAGGGGGTTGGACTAGATGACCCAACTCTACAACTCTATGTTGCTATGATTCTATGACCCTACACCCAGAGCATTCTGGGATATGAAAACAGTCTGTCAGTAACTAGCTGCAGCAGACTAGGGGAATCGTTTAAAAAGAAGAAGAAGAAGAAGGAACTGCTGAACAATGGTAGGCAATTAGTGAACATTTTTGAAAACTTTGCTTCTTCACACTGAACCACCCACCACCACCTAGTTCACTGTGTGCAAATGAGTTGATTGGAATGCATTTTGTTTCAATTATGAGTTCATTCAGACTTCCCTTGCCTTGTTGATTTCCCCCCCCCCCCAACCTGGGGAAATTCTATCTTTACCCGGAGCAAGCATCAGTTGGGTTTTCTCTGGATTGACGTTTGTTCCAATTTATCGCTAAAGAGTGGGGAAAGCAATGGGACAAGGGCAAAACCACTTGGACCTATGCCTAGGAAGGACAGGACAAGGAGAAAATTATTCAGATCCATGCTGTATAGGGACGGGACAAGTGCAAGTCCAGATAAGCCCAGTAGTTCAAATATTCTGAGCCAAAATTTACTGAGGCCTTGAGGCAAGCCCATTATTCCCTCAGATTTAGTCTATCTACAGTACAGTGGTACCTCGGGTTAAGAACTTAATTCGTTCTGGAGGTCCGGTTCTTAACCTGAAACTGTTTTTAACCTGAGGTACCACTTTAGCTAATGGGGCCTCCCATTGCCGCCGCGCCGCCACCACGTGATTTCTGTTCTCATCTTGAAGCAAAGTTCTTTTTTTATATAATTTTTTTATTGATTTTCCAACATAAATTAAGACACATTACAACTCACAATACATAGACAAACAGACATATAAACACGTATAGTTTCATAACCTCTTTTTCTTAAGCCCAATTTCAACGACTTCCCCATGCCTCCCTTTTCTGCATCCCTGTTTTAAACTTTTTCAGCAACCCCTAATCTCAATTACTTGTAATTCACTTTCTTTAATCCTTTTTCTCTTACCCAATCATTTACCGCTGCAAATCTGTTTTACATTACCCATGACATTTTAGCACTCATTAATTTTACAACAGTTCTTAAGATAAAGTTTAAATTTCTTCCAGTCTTCTTCCACCGTCTCTTTTCCTTGGTCACGGATTCTGCCCGTCATCTCAGCCAGTCCCATATAGTCAGTCACCTTCGTCTGCCACTCTTCCAGCGTGGGTAGTTCTTGTGTCTTCCAGTACTTTGCTAAAAGAACTCTTGCTGCTGTTGTAGCGTACATAAAAAACGTCCTATCTTTCCTTGACACCAATTGGCCTACCATGCCCAGGAGAAAAGCCTCTGGTTTCTTATAAAAGGTACACTTAAGAACCTTCTTAATTTCATTATAGATCATCTCCCAGAAGACCTTAATCCTTGGGCACGTCCACCAAAGGTGATAAAAAGTACCTTCAGTTTCCTTACATTTCCAGCATTTATTATTGGGCAAATGATAGATTTTTGCAAGCTTGACTGGGGTCATGTACCACCTATAAATCATTTTCATAATATTCTCTCTTAAGGCATTACATGCCGTGAACTTTATACCGGTGGTCCATAACTGCTCCCAGTCAGCAAACATAATGTCATGACCAATGTCTTGTGCCCATTTAATCATAGCTGATTTAACCGTTTCATCCTGTGTATTCCATTTCAACAGCAAGTTGTACATTCTTGACAAATTCTTAGTACTGGGTTCTAACAATTCTGTTTCTAATTTTGATCTTGAAGCAAAGTTCTTAACCCGAGGTACTATTTCTGGGTTAGTGGAACCTGTAACCTGAAGCGTCTGTAACCCAAGGTACCACTGTATTGATTAGGGCTATAACATGAAGATTACTGATATATAATATCTGTGGAGTACTTTGAGCAATTAAAAGTGTGGTACGTGACTGATAGGACAACAATGTGGCATTCCTCAGGTATAGAAAAAATGTGGGGAGGGGGTCACATGTGTAGGACCCTGGGATCTCCCCTATCAAATCTGAGATTGTTGATTACTAAGTGGATTGTATTCATATATCAAGCTTTGCAAATTACCTTGAAGTTAAATTGATCACTTCTCATAGCTACTGACAGAAACAGGAAAAGCTATTGCAGAATGGAAACCAAAGCCTTATTCTATCCCAACTGAAAATACAAATATTATTAAGCTTGTTGAGTCCAGTAAGTGTGATTTATCTATTAGTAGCTTTTCACGTTTTCAGTCAGCCTGTCATTTATTTATTTTTACATTCCTTTGTGAAAATGTTAGGTGGTATTCAACAGTTTTAATCAAAGTAACCCAATTGAGGTTAATGACTAAGTTAGGTTCATTAATTTCAGTAGATCTATTCTGAGTAAGGGACTCGGGTGGCGCTGTGGGTGGCGCCTAGGGCTTGCCGATCGCATGGTCAGCGGTTCGAATCCCCGTGGCGGGGTGAGCTCCCGTCTTTCGGTCCTAGCTCCTGCCCACCTAGCAGTTCGAAAGCACCCCTAAGTGCAAGTAGATAAATAGGTACCGCTTTATAGCGGGAAGGTAAACGGTGTTTCCGTGTGCTGCGCTGGTGCTGGCTCGCCAGAGCAGCTTCGTCACACTGGCCACGTGACCCGGAAGTGTCTCTGGACAGTGCTGGCCCCCGGCCTCTTAAGTGAGATGGGCGCACAACCCTAGAGTCGGACACGACTGGCCCGTACGGGTAGGGGTACCTTTACCTTTATTCTGAGTAAAACTTAACTGATTCTAATACAAGTATTCATAAATGTAGATATAGCTCACAGTCCTTTTCTGCTGACTTTTTATTTTACTGCATTTTATTCTTCTTGCATCTGTACAGTGTATCTGAATACAGCAGAACTGTTGGCTTCATCCACAAGACTTGTAGGTGTAATAGTAGCACACTATGAGTTCTACCCATTTTTATATGCAATTCCCACATTTCTAAGGCAAATTGTAGAAAAGCATTCCTCCCACTAATTGACTGTAACCTCGTTAATGCCTTGGACTCATAGGATTTTAAATAGTGCTTGCAGTCTTCAGGATAATTTAATGTGGTCATATAAACTCTCAGTATTTGAATGTGTCCCTGAAGCATTTTGTGAATGTACTAAAAGATTTTGGCCCTAGATACGCTAACCTCAAAAGTGATGCCTGAGAGATGAGTTGACAATGACTTGATGTATCCTCTCAGAAACTTCTTTCTTTTTCTCCATGAATAAATTGCTGTCACAATGTTTAGGCCATAGCATCTGACTCCTGTCTTCCTCACATTGGTGTGTTGTTCTTGTCTGTTACATTAGTGGTATCCAATTGTAGTATATCTGTTTTCCACTTCTGATATCTAAGTCTGACAAGGAAGATATGTGTTGGATAAGACTATTTAGTGCTGAGCTAGGCTAGAAAATGGATGAAAACATAATATTTTAATGCACTTTCAGAGTATTTTTCCCCCTTCATGGTTTTCTCTTCACATCCATGGAATGTGCTCTTTGTGGAAAATGATCTCCTCAGTCTGTTACTCATATGAATAATAATCCTAATAATTGAGTTTGGTCAATTACCTCTTGCCTGATTTCCTACTTTTCCCCTACCGGTTCACATTTGAAAATCAGGAACAGCTGCCTTTTCTGATCCCTTCATGAACAGTCAATTCGAGTTGCAAAATAACTGTCTGTTTGTATACCATTATTCTTGGAGAACCATTAGTGGATGAGAAATATTTGTTCTAAATGGACCGATTCTATAACCATTGAGCTCATGGAGGGCACTCTGCTAACCAAGTGATGTTATATAAAATCAAAATATAAAACCGCAAAATACATAATCAAAATAAAAACAACCCAATAGCCCCTCCACCCAAAAAACCCCCACATTTTAAAAGGGCATAGGATGTCAATCAAATCAACCCAAAGCCTGGTTAAAAGGAACATTTTTGCCTGGTGCCTAAAGATGTATAATGAAGGTGCCAGGCGAACTTCCCTGGGGAGAGCATTCCATAGACGGGGAGCCACTGCAGAAAAGGCCCTGTTCTCGTGTTACCACCCTCCAGACATCTCAAGGAGTAGGCACGCGAAGAAGGGCCTCTGAAGATGACCTCAGGGTCATATGGTAGGTTCATATGGAAAGAGGCAGTCCTTGAGATATTGCGATCCTGAGCTGTTTTTTGTTTTGAACACTCTCATGGAAGGATTAGGGGACTCACCAGGCAGAAGCTAGTTGAAAACTTTATTGTCTGTCTTCAACAAGAACAGAAAAAAAGACCATAAGAGTAGATTATAAGTCCCAAATTAAAGATCATAAGGAGAACCCAGTTAAACCCAAAGAAATTGGCATTGGTATAAACAGATACGAAACACAAGCTGAAGCCAGCAAGCAATCACAAGCAAAGGCTGCTGTGTTAAGAACACTCCGATCCACCAAACAATATAATACATGAAGACAATAAAACAATTCTCCCACCACTACTAGTCCAATAAATCTTGACACCTCAGTGAAATACAAAATAGCACTCCCCTCACCAGGGAAGAACGGCTAAGTGAAGATCTACATCAGGGACATGGAAAGAAAAAATATCTACATCAGGATCAGCTGCCCCTGTGGATTCTATCTCCTAATCACCTCACCTTCCCTCATGGGTCAGCCAGCCCTGTCTCCTACACAATACAGGTGAGCTCTCCAAACTGAACCTCGCCTCATACTTCTCCAGACACCAGTTAGAGAATATGCATGGATGGCTGTATACCCTCCAACATTTCTCTGATGCAAATAGGGACATCCCATTCCATAATGATAATTTTACTATTTATACCCCACACATCTTACTGGGTTGCTCTAGCCACTCTGAGCAGCTTCCAACATAAATAAAAACTAAACAAAACATTAAACACTAAAAAGCTTCCCTGTACAGAATTGCTTTCAGACGGCTTGGGGGTCAGATAACTCCATACCCTCCAACATTTTTTCAATGAAAATAGGGACATCCTACCATACCCTTCAACATTTCTCCAATAAAAATAGGGACATTCTAAGGGAAAGTGGGACATTCCAGGATTAAATCAGAAACCGGGATGGCTTCTCAAAATCAGGGTTGTTGCTGGAAAACAGGGACACTTGGAGGGTCTGTGGCTGCTATAAACCCCTCATTACCTCAACAGTTCTTTCTAGATTTTTCTTCCTTGCAGGGAAATGATACCACCATAAATCCTAAACAAGAACAGAACAGCAACTGGCACGTGTCAGTTTCACATAAGTTTATTCAAAGTTCACGCATTTATTTTGTATGCTTAGGCCTTCAGTTATGTCCTCAGATTCAGTGTATATTTGAAAATATTACACATTTCAAAGAACTTGGCTATTTGAGATTGCAGAGAATATCTCTGACTTGTGTCATGTAGCAGTTATTTTGTAAATAGCTATTTGTCTTAAGCAGTAGTTTTAGACTTAACACAGGCTGCTAAGATTTATATTATTATTGATCCTGTTAGTTTAAAAAATGCACTTGTATCACATGTTTCCTCCAAGAATCTCAAGGCAGCATACATAATTCTCCTTGCCAAACTGGTGTATAAAGGAATGGTCTGGACACTCCATTGCACTGAACAGGGAAGCTCTTGCGACTCAGAACCCTCATCCATATTGCCGCTCCTTAAAGACTGATACTTTCATTAGTGTATAAACTGTTGCAGACTATTATTCATTTCATAAAATGCAGGAAGTGCTATCCTGATTTGCTATTAACAGCGGCTATTCACAAAACAATGGTAACAATGCCCATGACAGGCATAATTCAAAAATACAAAAATGCCTATCAATACATTGTAGAGAGAGAGAGAATTATAGGTCATGAACCTGTTCACAAACTCTAGGATGCGTACACACTATAAATTTAAAGCATCTTCCCAAGCACACAGGAAACTGTAGTTTACCCCTCACAGAGCTACAAGTCACAGCATCCTTAACAAACTACAGTTCCCAGGATTCTTTGGGCATTGCAATGTGCTTTAAATGTATGATGTGCACATGGCCTTAATTAAAAACTGATATTATGGATCAAAAGGTTTACATAACAACCTGCTTTTATTTCATATCTTGTGTTCATAAATCACTAAAACAAAAATTTCAAACCTAAAAGAGTTAAAAAATAGAAATGATTTAGTAGAAATAAATTGATAGGCATAGAACCAAATTAAAGCAGTGATATATTAGAGAAAATATGCTTTTATTATTTCCCTCTAGGGTACACCAGTCAATCTTCTCATAACAGTAGAATAAGCTGATATTACCAAGTTGAATAAGTCAGCATGAAGTCTTGCTATGGTAAGTCATCTGACTGAACAACGGACATGAATGTAAATATTAATTTTAAAAGTAATGAACATTTGTTTTACTTTCCAATAAGATAATAGACACATTCTAGCACATATATATATATATAATCTTTCAGTGCATATAAAATGTCGAAAAAGTCTTTAAAACTTTATTGTTCCTAGCATTTTAGCCTTCATTGTGTGCTTCCATTTTATTTGTGACTCCCAAATCACACTTCTAAACAGGAAACATTAAGAATCTCTTTCCCCTAATATTGTTCATGATGTAATAAAGTCTTATGCATTAGAATATTTTTGGAAGTTTCTCAGCCAACTTTTAAAACTCCTAAGAATACTTTATTGTTTAAAGGAGGGTTGATCCTTTGAGATCAGTATTGTATGACTAAAGAAATTCTAAGCATTAAACACCTTTTCCCATACTAAACCTCTGGAACTTTGCTTTCCATTTACAATGATTTCTAGGATCCAAAAATTATACTATGCGGAAAACAAGATGATGGGGAAAATGCCCCATACATTTCAATGACTCTTTCTATGTTCAGTAAACAAAAGAAAGTAAAAGAATGAAATTGGAACCATCAGTAGGGAACATTTATTGATAAAACGCACAATCCCCCAGTGTAGTGTATTCAGAGATCAAAATACTTAATTTAATTACGTTTCCCTTTTGAGCAGCTCTCACTTGCAAGGAATCACGAGGGCTGAGTTTTTATCCTTAGCAACTTTGCCTTAGAGAGAGAGGTTTCAGGGTAGATGGGGTTGCAGCCAGAGCTTCATTCCAGATGTTGTCAGTGATGACATCTGGAAGTCTGGACAGTATGAGGCAGTCCTTTTGCCCCCTGCCCCAATACCTGGAAAGAAGACTCATGAGACAAGAAATGGGATGATTGTTGTATTTATTAAAACATAACAATTTGGAGGAACCATAAGACCAACTAATCAAATCATCCACATTCGGGTGGTGGGGAAGGAAGGATCTCATCTGTATGAGAAGGATCCCTCCAGACCCATGGGCATGTGATGCAGTTGCTAGCTATGGCTCTCCACACAAAGATGGGAAGGAAATGCTTCCCACTTGCTAGGGAAGCCTTGGGTACAAACCTCAAATGAACACCCAGGTCCTGCTGTCTAGCATCAACCCAAAATGTTCATGTCAGGCCTAAAGAACACCCAAGTCCCACCTAAAGGGTCTTCGCCAGGCATATTGCACAGGTGGATCCCCAAAGGGTGTCCTGAACCCAATAATGCCTCAGTATGGGCTTTGAAGACACTCAAATTCGGAATGCAAGGGAGAAACGTGCTAAGAGGAAGGCATGCTTGGCAAACCCTCACCATGATCAGCTCCCACCCGGAAACCTATGTCCCCACTGTGGAAGGACGTGTGGATCCAGAATTGACCTCCACAGTCACTTACGGACTCATTGTTAAAACCGTGTTTATGGAAGACAATCTTACTCAGCTACGAGGGATCGCCAAAGAAGATACTGACAGCCATTATGGAGCAGTGGTTAGAGTACTGGAGTAGGACCAAGGAGACCAAGGTTCAACTCCTCACTCATTTGTGAAGCCCAGTGGGTGGCTTTGGGCTAGTCACTGTCTCTCAGCCTAACCAACCTCGCAGGGTGAAAATAAAATGGTGAGTGGCAGAAGTGTACACACCACCTTGGGCTTTCGGGGGAGAGGTGAAATATAAATGTAAGGATAAATAAAATATTTTCCTATCCCCACTGATTTACTTGCGCAGATGCCATTTCAGATCATAAAGCATGCTCTGTCACTCCAGAAATCCAATCTAACTGAGCAGAAAACCTCAAACAAGGAAACCAGGAACCAGCAGAAGTTGACACTGCTTGGAGGGAGGGAGGGGGGGTGAAAGGAGGAGGATTTAGGGGAAGGAACTGGCTGAAGCTAGACACCAACCCTTTTCCCAACTGGCCAAAAGGACACCAGTGACCTCACCTCTACCCATTCTCTTCAGAAGCCATCTCTTCCAAGTTGTATTTTCGAAAGGGAAAGGGTGGGGTGGGCCAATACACAATCTCTGGAGGAGTGGCAGCAACATTAGCCTCAGATTCTGGATTGACCTGCCTGAAAACAGACCTCTTAGCATAAGTTAAAGACCTTTTGGACAGGTACTCTTGTCACTTCCCACAGACTATGCAGCAAGCATATTTCTGTGGTCCAGTCTGTGGTAGTGGTTATAGTGTGTTGCGTTAGATTGTAGAGATCCAGTTTCAATGCCTGATTTATCCACAAAGCTGGGTGACATTGGGCTGGTCCTTATATCTCTCAGCCTACCTCATAAGGTTGTTGTGACAATAGATTGAGGATGGAAGAGCTCTGTGTGATGCCTTAGGCTTCTTGAAGAGTGGAGTTTAAAATGTCATAATAATTTCTGCTTGTAAATATTCTGGAGTTTAGGGAAATGGAAGCCATCAGGTTTTACCCCTGTACCACACAGGAATATTATAAAGAAAGGAATAAGATTACTAAGGCCGCCCTTTCCCTATCTACACACACAACCTTCTAGTATAGGAATGGGGAATTTGTGGCCTTCATGGGTTGATGGATTCCTAACTCCCATTAGCCCCAGCCAGTATGGCTAATGGGCAAGGATGATGGAAATTGTAGTTCAATAACATGTGGAGGCTACAGGTTACTCATTCCCACTCTAACCCACAGCAAGGTATTCTGAGGACCATGGGGGTGGGGAATGTCCTTCCTTTTCTGTCCCACTTCCTGAAACTCCCAAGGCAGAGCAATACTATCATTCTCCTGTTCCAAGATTAACAGAAGAACTCCTATTAGGTTATAGAGATAAACTGTAACATTTTGTTGCAGGTCCCAATTGAATGATGATGTCCTGATCACTAGTTAGCTTTCTGGAGAATAGCACGATCTTTCAGCAAGATTCTGCAATAAAACCTCCCTCTATTATGCAGTCCAGTTGAATGAATATGAGTCCTCTACAAAGCAAGACATTGAAAACAACAGCAAAACCTGTCACTAGATTATTACTTTCTAAATCCAAGTATTATTTATAACTTGTTCTCTGCTATGTGGCCTCATCTCAGAGTGCTGACATACGGTGCCTGACATAAGGGCTTTCACTTGGTTTAGATGCAGTGATCAAATTGCTTTGCCATTGCAACCCACCACAAAAATAACAAACTCTTCAGCAGCCATACGCTGTAGATTATTAAATGGAAAATTTCCAAATAGCATATAAACTCAGTGGCAGTCAGAAAGCATTAACTCAGCTGCAGGAGGGCGAGTGGTGAAATGAGAGCAAGCATTTTATGTGTACATGTATTTATTTGGACAATTCAAAGATTGCATTTTCACTTTCTGCTTAGGTGTAATATTACGGGCTGCAGCGTATTTTCCTTTGTTTACTCCTGGCCACATTTTTGAAGCACATTTTCTACAGAAATAGCAGAAACTGAAAGGGCCATTCAGGGCCATTTTAAGAGTTTTGAGAGGTGTTGCCCATGTTAATCATCATCACCATCATCATCATCATCCTCGTCATCATTCACCATAAGGTCCCAGGGCAACAGTGTACAAATACAATATTGAAATCAGGTAAAACAATCTACATTTGTTCTAATATATGTATCTCAAGTTCATAGCTACCCCTCCACTCTCCCCAATAATTCCTGAGCTCATTCACTGTAGCTGAAATTAGTGGTGCTGAACCTGTAATTGTTTGATTTATAATAATATTTATTATATATTATTATTTACTAAACTTATATAGTGCTCTTCATCCTAGGATCACAGAGTGGCTTACAGTATAAAAATTCAAAAATGCATAACATAATATCAAAACAATACCTCCCATAACACATTTTAAAAGATCATAGATTGTTTAATTCACCAAAGACTTAGGTAAAGAGGAAAGTTTTGCCTGCCGCCTAAAAACATGTAATGAAGGGACCAGGTGAGAGAAAACATTATACAATAGTATTTTTTTGACCACAAAGCCTTAACAAATAACCATATATTTTGTTAGTTAACTTGGCAACATTTTTGTCACTTTGGGACACAGACTAACCAAACATATCTTGATTTAAAAAAAACCATTTTGAGTGCCATCCGCCTCTATTTATTAAGAAATCTCCCTTTGATAAAAGAAACAGTAGGACTTAAAAGCAGCAGTGTTTTCAAAACCATCACCAACTATCTTTCCCCACACATCAGAATTCCTGTTAGTTATAGAAAGTAAGGCAGTGTCAAAGATATTTTTACTACTTCATTTTGTTTTTGGCTTTGCCAACAGTTGCCATTGATTTTTCAGTCCTGTGAACTCCCACTTTCAACTGTTTTCAGCATTTTCATCCTTACAAAAACCCAGAAAGCCATGGTCCCATTATGAACTGACATCATGGATTATGGCATTTCATCACTATTAATGTGCACTCACTGTGATTAGCCAATAAAATAAATTATGATGGTGTTCATGGAAATGAAAGACCATCCAGCAGAAACTGAATCAGCAGTCATGGTGGGAGAGCTAGTGGAAACAGCATTTTAACTATCCCACTGAAAACTGAAAATTATTGGGACTGTGGCAAGAAGTTAGTGCTGGACCGAAAGGTTCTTCTGTGCTTTTCCAACCATTCTCCATCATTTAATGTGAAAAGAACACAGAGAGGTTACCTGTCATGTGCCTGACATCTGTTCATTGATGTGAATTTACTTATTTTTTTCACTTTTAGTTAATATCAGACCAGAAAGTTTTATATAAAAACGGAAAAGAAAGGGAGTCCCATGGAAACTCAGCAAGTGCACCAACCTGATATCCCCTATCAGGCCCATGTAGAGCTTTGTCTGAGACCTGGGGAGGGCGTCTTGTTAGAATGAAGTCATAAACTCAAACAAAAAGGCAGCTGGTCTCTGGTGCCCTCTCCCCGGCTGGCTTAGCCCTCTGAGGCCCGGGGCAAATTCTCATTAGCCAGCTGCCCTGGTTCTTGTACTATAGTTCACAGCACAGAGGGAAGATGTCATGAGAACTGGTCCCAAAAGGCTTTTTCAGATCAGGAAGTAAAAGTGGTCAGGGAGGCTGCAGAGCACTGGAGAAAGTCTCGTGGAGAGAAAAATGCACACAGCACCCGCAGTGTCTGTACAATGATAAGGGAAGCACAACCAAGCACACCACAAAATCCCAAAGAAAATCTACAGCACCCTCTGAAGGTGCAGGAAAAATGGAAGGCTTTTTTATGGAGGAAGGAAATTTTTGAGAAATTGGAGCAGAGGTTAAAGCATAGCACTAGTTTGAAATTTCAGAAAACTGGGTGAGGTTAAGGTTTTTAATCCAATTTCCTTCAAGTTTCACCAGGAATGTGAAACCAGTACTTTTTTCTCTTTATTTGCTCCAGCTCTAGTGGGAAGGGTCAGCTACCATTTTACCTTTTTAACTTGGCAATGTTGGTTTTGTCATCAAATTTTAAAATAGTAATTTTCCAACTGTTTACCTCTAGTAATTGATTCTGCCTGAAGTTCTGTTCCTTGTTGTGTTTTTCTCATTCAGCTTCCTTCTACCCCAAGTTTGCACTGTACCAAGGCCCCTAGAAGCCTAGGGTATTGTTCCTCCTCTTCTCTTGCTTTTCCACTCTTTTCTCAACAACAGCAGTGGCAACAACAACAACAACAAAACAAAGAAAGACTTGGCTCTCTGTGCACCCATTAAAACTTTTGGAAAAGCAAGGCAGAGTTCAATCACTAAGCAGCATATCATTGTGAATATAGTAAATGCAGAGCCAAGGTATCATTGGAAACAATTGAAAAATATCAAGTAAATTAATGTAATAACTGCTGTCAATAGGTTACGGGAATTGTAGCTGGAAGGCTACCAGGACATGCAGTTAATACTTGTTTTAGCTAAACCAAAGCATAGGCAAAACAATGGAAAGAAAAACCAATCCATCAGCAGCTGCCAGATTCACTAATGATGAATGGAATTTAGTAAAAGTTGGACAATTTATTTTTAATACACTTTGGGAATTTGCTTGAGGTTAATTGGAGAAAATGCTGAATATGATCCAAAATATGTTTCTCTGTGCTTCATTTATTTTTATAGAATATAGCAGAGGCACTGGCTTTACAGGCTGCTGAAACTGCTTCTATGCAGGAATCAGGCTTATAATGTTCCTGCATGCATATTCTTTACTGTTAGTAATACTCCCAGTGAAATCCACAGGCATGCTGGGACTCTCAGGCATTAAGTGGAACATAGGCTCGTGGTTGTAATGGGTGCCCTAACGTTTGGAATCTGAAAGGTTGGCGGCTTCAGAAGAGGAGGACCAACAAGTCATTAAGAACCCAGAGACAAACACAATTCATGACCAGGCAGCATTCAGGCATGATGCTGTGGAGGAAAAGCAAGCAGTAGATAGGAATGTATAATGGGGCTGGAGGAAATGAGGAAGATGCTGGTGAGTTAGGAAGTTAGGAAGTCAGGGAAATACATAACACCGGTCCTGAGAGATCTGCATTGGCTCCCAGTACATTTCCGAGCACAATTCAAAGTGTTGGTGGTGACCTTTAAAGCCCTGAATGGCCTCGGTCCTGTATACCTGAAGGAGCGTCTCCACCCCCATCGTTCAGCCCGGACACTGAGATCCAGTGCCGAGGGCCTTCTGGCGGTTCCCTCATTGCGAGAAATGAGGTTACAGGGAACCAGACAGAGGGCCTTCTCGTTAGCGGTGCCCACCCTGTGGAATACCCTCCCTTCAGATGTGAAGGAAATAAGCAGCTATCCTATCTTTAAAAGACATCTGAAGGCAGCCCTGTTCAGGGAAGTTTTTAATATTTAATGCTGTACTGTTTTTAACATTTGATTGGGAGCCGCCCAGAGTGGCTGGGGAAGCTCAGCCAGATGGGCGGGGTATAAATAAATAAATTATTATTATTATTATTAATAATAATAATAATAATAATAATAATAATAATAATGCTGAATGGAAACTACAGCACAGCAGAATTTGCTGATCAGACCATGAATAGAGTTGTCAACTTGCCAATATTTTACTGGTGTGACCAGTTAACTGTGATCTGGCAATTAGGCTCTGAGAACTCAATGACCTTTAGGGGCACCTTGCTCAGTGAAAAAGCACAACTTTCCATGCATTCACAGGTTTAATCTCTAGCAGCTCGTTAAAAAGATTCTCACAGTAGAAGGGTATTATAACTACTAGTTCCTTGCCTGAGACCTCTGAGATCTACTCCTTATAAGGATAGACAGTAATGGGCTAGATCCTGGGGAATGGCTGGATCCTGAGTTTGCTCTTCCTCAGTGGGGCCACCCACCTGTCCTTCACCTGCCATCACCATGATGGCACATGACCCATTTTTCCTTGGCAGCAAGGTTTGAACTCCAGGTACTTCAGAGTGTAGCCAATCCCAGCAGGGCTGATTGTCATTGTCTTTAACTCCCACTTCCAACTGGGACTGGCTCAACTCAGGCGCTTTTATTGGCGCTTCCAAGGAGAACCAATCCCAGCAGTGTTTGTATTTGGCGACAATATTTAAAAGGCACCCAACATAGGTCCCGCTTGTCAAAGAATAATCAGGAGTGTGTTTCAGTGTTCCCAATTGTTCATTTGAAGACATTGCTACATCTGCTGCACACACCTGGTGTCATATATGTCAGGTAGAGTAATATAGCTTGGGGAAAACACCCTCAGAGATCTAATCAAGGCTTGTTCAATCAATGGCTTGACTTGATACACGTTTCCTATATTTGACATGCAACTCAGATTTGTTATATATATATATTTGTGTGTGTGTGTGTGTGTGTGTGTGTGTGTGTGTGCTATTGACCCCGTTCTCAGACCAGCCAGGTTCTATCCATGAGAACTGACACATTAGAATCTTCTGTAGGCCCTGCCCAGAGAAGAGAGTCAGTATTTTTGAAAAGAAAGCTTGTTGTCTGTAAGCCTAACTGAATATTCCTGAGGGGCTGTCATCCAGATGTGGTAACACAAGATGCCTCTGCCTATTTTTGATGCCCAATCTTCACATGACATCCCCTAAGCAGAAGAAAGAGGAAGGCCCAGGAAGCCATTGTGTTATTTCTAGTGTTATTTAGGTTGCTAGGCTTTGAGACCTCCTGTTATCAGCTTTGGATTCAGTGTGCAAATATATCTCCTTCATTTAATACTTGTCCTAATGAAGTGACATGACAGCTTGTGCATTCCCAGGAAATGATTGAATGCATCTGGTTCATTGTGAGGCATCAAGCCCAGAGGCTGAATTATTTCAACTGTCACAAATGTCCATCGGTCCCCTAGAATTATATATCCAGGGTGTCTAATTGCAATTAACGAAGAATGGAAGCTAATGGGAGAAATGGTTGTGCTTATAAAAGTATTTGGATTTACTGACCTTACTCTGACATCATAATTAACCAACTGGGTAACTCAGTTATGGTCCATCAACTTCTCAAGCCAGTTAAACTTTCTCTCTCGCTCTCAAATATTGTCTTACCACATGAAGCTGGCTTCAAGCCATTTACCAGCAAGACAAACTGGGCTAGTAAAATCCTTAGGTTTAGCAGAAAGCAATTGGCACTATTTTAGTAGAATCTGACCAATAAAATACAAAACACAAATCTACTTTAATGGGGAGGAGGATTTTGGTTTTTGTTTTAGCTAAGTATCGCTTTCACGTTTTGTGGATTTTAACTATTATGAATAATCTATTGTACACATTGTGGGTAAGCAACTCATGCAGGAGCACTTTGACCATATTAGAACTGTAGCAGAAGCTGGAGAATCATAGCTCATTTGCAACATTGCTGTAACTGTGAACAATTAATACAACTCACACAATTCACATTGCAATGCTGATAACTTGTCTATAATTTCATGAAAAATTAAGGAGTGCAAACTACAATCAATGCCAGTTTTGCATATCCCACCCTAGCTCAGTGGTACAGCATCTGTTTAGCATGCTCATCTTCATTGAGTTTGGTGCAATGAGTATATCTGACATAAATGGATCCAACCCAAGGCTTAGACTACATGTTATATTGGAGCAATCATGTGTTTAAATGAACAGCTTGTTTCTGTCACCAGCTAATGTATTTCTTTGTCCAAAGTGTGGAAGACTACACATTTGCCAGATTGGAAAAGAGTTGTCAAATAATATCATGGGGAAGGGAGAACTATTAGCTTGTGAAAAAAATAATAATGGATTTATTGATTTGGGTTTTTCACCCACATCATTTCTGAAGGGTGAGCAACAACAATTTCAAATTAGAATCAAAACACTATAGAGGCAAAACAGATCTAACATCAGTGACCTGTGTCAAGAAAACTCATTTTTCCTTTTCCATTTAAAGCAGTCTACAGAGTTCTGAATTTGACTAAAGCAGAGGCACTGGGGAAGCGGATTAATCCACCATCCCACTCCATTTCCTGGATGTAAATGATCCCCATGAAGCTACTATGAACCCAGCAGCTGAATTGTTTTTACAGGTATCTACATTGTACGTGTATATTTTCCCACTGACGGATAATAACAGCATGGAAGAGGATTTAGATCTGGAAAATAGTATGGAGATATGTCTTACCCCACTCTCACAGACCTCTGCCACACCAATCAAAACTGGAGTTCTGTTTTTTTAAAAGTTGGGGCAATTTGACCATTAATCTCTTGCCTGTTTCAATGGTCAGGTGTTAAGAGAACCCCCTTTTCATTCTCAATCACAGAAAGCTTTGTTGCAATAAATAGGTGATATATATCCTGTATTGTTGCACAGAATCAGATCTAGTTAGGACTCTTAAAGAGAGGCATTCCAAAGCTGGGAAACATTTAACCAGCAAGAACACTTCTCTCCCAGTATAATATGATTTATGTCTGCTGTGAAGGAAGTCCCCCTTAATTCAGTGGAACTGACTCCTACAAAAGTGTCTCGGGACTGTGGCGCCTATGCATTTAGCCCAACTATAAAATGGTGATCTTCATCTTTCCGAGGACACTGCCTTTCGTGAGCGACATCAAATGAACAAGGCTATAAAAACAAGAAAACACCATACCCAGAGATTAAACTCTGCCGCCAAAGTATTTGTTGCCAAGTTGTATCATCTGTATGTGATTTTATCAACAAAGTAAACCACAGGCGAGAGGCCATTTACACTTGGATCAGGTCTTCAGGAGATGCTACGAAATTGTTGAAGAGAGCTCCCCCAACCGACGCACTTGTGCTTTTCTCCTTAGCCTTTCCTTTTGAGAAGCCACATCTCCAAATTCAGAGAGAATAAGAATAGAAAGGCAAGCAAAAGGGAGAGGCAGGTGGAAAGATAGGATATATATTGACCTTCTCGCCAGTGCGGTTAGAACTGTCTTTCCTATTTGTATCAACGGGAAATAGAGATTGGTGCTCTTATCTCCTGATCAGAATAAGATAAGAACTGGTTGGGGGAGAGGATTCAGAGCCAAGCTTGCGTTTCCCTTAGCAATAGCTGCTGCCTCTGTAAGCAGGCCAACATTGCCCTTTGAGAACAATGAAACAAGAGGAAGTCAAGATCTCTGGCTGGCGTGAATGGCAAACTTACACATCTTCCACAGATCAGGCAAAACACAAGAGGCGGGTCAACAGGGTAAACACCAGCTGACCTGAAGGTTATATTAGCACTCAGCTTCTTGTTCTGGCAGTGGTTTTTACAGTGTGGAAATTGCTGATGCACAAGGGGAGTGTGGGGGAGAAAGTGTGACATATTCCCACACTGCCAATTGGATGAAGCCAACGATATAATCTGATAGAGCTAAGAACAGGCATCCTGTGATGATGTATAAACCATTTGCTTATTTTGGATGCTGATGGAAATTGACAACTGTATCCAGCTTCAACTCACAATAATGTATAATACCTTAATCTCTTTGTATGAAACCCTTCTAGAAAGCTGCTATTACTATTTGTTTTTTAAGTGATTTTTCTATTAGTACCGAGAGTTTAGGCTTCATTGTTGTCCTTAATTCATGGAATAATTTAGAGTGTCAGTTTGACTTATTGCTGTCTACAATCAGACCTCCTGGAACTGTCCTGCTTCAGAATGCAGGGGTGGGGACCGCAACAGAAGGTCGCCCTGTGGAGCATCCCTTTGCTGTGCCCCAAACAGCCAGTCTTCCCCATCTTCACTGTGCTTCATTCCATTGCCCCTCCTTCCCAATCAGGTAGCATTCTGTGGCCACTGAGCACTCTCAGTCCTCATTGGACTGCTTTGAGGATTGTTCACTCCATAGGGCTTTTCCCTAAAGATTTGTATACTTCTGCAAATTCTGGCTCCCCTCCCTGCACCAGATTTCGGACTACAACTCTCATCAGAGCCAGCCAGCACAACATACTCCTTTCCCCAGGAATGTAGTAGGATTAAGTGGATGGTAGAAGCAAATGTATTCCCATGAATGCTAAGGTCTCATGTCATCTAAAGGTAAAAGGTAAAGGACCCCTGGACGGTTAAGTTCAGTCAAAGGCGACTCTGGGGTTGCGGCGCTCATCTCACTTTCAAGGCAGAGGGAGCTGGCGTTTGTCCACAGACAGCTTTCTGGGTCATGTGGCCAGCATGACTAAACTGCTTCTGGAGCAATGGAACACTGTGATGGAAACCAGAGTGCACGGAAACTCTGTTTACCTTCCCACTGCAGTAGTACCTATTTCTCTACTTGCATTGGCATGCTTTCGAACTGCTAGGTTGGCAGGAGCTGGGACAGAACGGGAGCTCACCCCGTCGTGGGGATTCGAACTGCCAACCTTCCGATTGGCAAGCCCAAGAGGCTCAGTGGTCATAAGCTACAGCTAATGAGGTTTATTTTGAATTATCAATTAACCCAAATAATAAATACCACCTTGGTTAAAAAAAATCAGTGGTCGGGGGGGACACAGAGACTTTAGCAATGTGGAATTGGTTGTGTATGCACTATACATTCTTCTCCTAAAAAAATTCAGGACACTTACACCAACATCCTTTGGGAAAGTGATGTGTGTGTGCACTTTCTCTCTTTATGTCTCTTGTAGGGAATAGACATGACCAGAGGTAGTAGCACCCTTGGCATTTGCTCAAATATCCAAATGTGCTCATAAGCTTAAATATGTTGGCAACCCCTGATCTTCTTGGTTCAATTAACATGCCAGTGCACTAGCTCCACCCCCCCAATTGCTATCCATATCACTTCCATGAGTTGGAGGATAACTGTCTACATTGGACAGTCTGTTCTACTCATGTAGGCTCCCCGAATGATGTAGAATTCCAATTTTCCAGCCAAGCATCAACTCATAGAGTTATGGTGGTGGGATGCATGTTGATGTAACCCACAATACAAATGCCCAAATTCAGCAGAGCTGATTTCCAAGTAAGTGTACACAGAACTGCAGCCTTAGCTAAGAAACTCAGGATCTTGAGCCCAGAGGAGCAGGAAGTGAGAATGCTGAACAATAATTCAAATATAGTAATTCAAATGCAACAAAGACATCTAATCTACAGGCAGGCCCATTGCAGAATGTGTGTTAGGCTTATCTTATATAAATAAACACAGCAAGCACTGCTGATTCACAGCGGTATGTAAATTCATATAATAAGGAAGACATGAGTTTGATGACATGTATAATCCCTCTGTGAATATACTATTCACCCAATGAAGAACTGCAGCTATTTTTCAATTATACCAACATGCAGTGCATTCAGAAAAGGGAAGGGTGGTTGAATAAAAATACAATTAACTCTGTGTCTGTCTTTGCTAATTTATACCAGCTGAACATATGGGCCTCTGTTTCTTTGTCATGAGTGAGATCTCTGTAGAAAGAGACATTATTCTAAATATCCTATCTTTTTCTCACTTTATGCCTTAATAAGATTACAAGCAGCTTGTGCTCTTTTGCACATAAAAATATGTACTCTCCCAAATCAGTACATATGTCTATCATAAACATGCTACCATAGCTATATGTTCCTTTTGGCCTGATCTTCAGAATGGCAATTTAAAAATAAATAAATAATTTATCTGCCCCGCTCCACACATGAAATATCTCATAGCAAAAGTAATCATAGGTTACCTTGAAAATGAAAAGGGGGAAGTGGTCTGAAGAGAGCAGAGGAGGATTCTTAACAACTCTTTTTTCCCACCAGGGGAGTGCAGAAATGGAATGGAATGGTGAGTAAAAACATGCAAAAGTGATATGGATTGGAAATCAATTTGTCCATTTCTTCTTCAAACACTGGTTATGTCTTATGTGGTCAAGGATTCAGTGGCATAACAAGGTAGTTGTAGACTCTGTACTTAATGTTCTTATGTGGGTATCCTTTAGGCATCCATGTGTCAACTACAGAACACACCACTAGCATGTAATATGCCCAGCCAACTTCCCCCTGAGGATAAAGCGTGTTCTCATTAAAAGAGAGTGTGTGTTGCGGATGGGTCCAAGCAAGACACCCCGTAGTTGCCAGGCAGGATAGGATAGAGGGGCCTGGCAAGGATTGGTTGTTGGTGTTGATGGGGTAAAATGGATGTTGCCAATTTGGGGGTGGGAACAGAGATTATTTAAACAGTGCTCACAGTGATCTACTTTCTCTTTTGCTGTGGGCACCGGATCACCCGCCCGCCCTCCCTTGTTTGGGCTTGCGCTTTGACCTTGCTATGCCTGTCATGGGGTCGTCTGCTTTGGAGCAGGGGCCCAGTAGGAATTTTGCCATCTGGCTGATTAGTGGGTGCCATTTGGACTCTTGCCTACTGCGTAGCAAATCGTCACAGTTTGTAAGGTTGGCGGTTAGCCATTGGTTTAAATTGGTTGGAGGAGGGGTATGGATTGGCTGGGCCTGCCCCTCCAATGCTGCTGCTGCAAGGGAATTCCGTTAAAGGAATTCAGGGGCTTACCATTCTTTCGTCCAAACCCCTGGTATCGGGTTTGGGCCGCGTAAGCCCCTGGGAGCATGCGGGGAGAAGCTGAGGGTCTGTGTCGCAGCTTGTTTCCCCACACTGGCTTTCGCTGGAATACAGGAGTCAGTTCTGTCCCCAAGGCGGGGGGGGGGGCAGATAGTCATAACCAATGCCTAAGCAACCACTCACATCTTGTATGTTTAATAAAGTTGTGGCCAAAAATTATGCCAAAAACCAAAACCAAAATTATGTGTGATGTGTGAGTTATTGGGCTGGGGGTGTCTTGGGGGACCTCAGCATGCAAAACAATAGTACGGAACCTGTAACCCATCTGATGATGCTGGACTACAACTTAGAGCTGCCATATGTCTGGATTTTCCTGGATGTTACTGGGATTTCAAAGCCGGAACTGATGTCGGGGGGGGGGGGATGTCTGAAAGGTGGCACTTTGTCCTGCATCTTAGGCAAGTCAATTGGAAAACAACTTTGGAGTTTGCCTTTAAAAAAAGTGCCATGATTAAAAAGGCTCAACAACTTTCGGGGTGTCCTGGTTTTTACTTTTTGAAATATGGCAACCCTACTACAACTCCCATCGTTCTTGATGATTGGTCCTGCTGGCTGGGGCTGATGGGAGTTGGAGTCTAGTAAATCTGTAACACTACAGTAATTATTTTTTAAGGATGCTGTTCTTAGACTGCAGCAATCAGCATCAGCCCAGAAGGGACACTGGGGAGAGCTGTGCTCTGCAACTCTGTTCTTCAGCTTTAAGTCCAGCAGTAGCACTGCAAGGATTGTGCCCAATAGGACTAAAAGATTACATCTAGTAAGCGGTCCAAACTTGAAACATAACAATGAAAATATTTTTTACATCCTGAAACTACCGAAAAACCCTCCAACAAGCTTAAAATAAGCCTTGCACTTCATATTTCTAAGTCATTGGCAGGAATAGTAATCTTACGCAGCTTAATGTACACTATTAAATATGAGTAATAAACATATTGATCATTATACTTCTCTTAGCTGATGAGGCAACTTTGGTGGATGAAACCACAATGCCATATGGATTCAATGTGCTTAATATAGTTCTCCAAATAACCACCATAAATTCTAATTAAAAATTATACAGGGCATTTAATAGAGAATTCCAACATATTCGTCTAAACTGCCATTACAATAATATTACTGCAGGTGAAATGCTGTTTAAAAGGGGGACAAAGAAGTATTTAAATGCTTACCAGCTAACTACAGTTTATAGGATTTGGAGTGACAGTAATTTTAACCTTTATGTCTCACAATATAAAGCGTGATTAATGAATGCTTTTCATTAATTGGAAATGACACCAAAATAAAATGAATCGTTTCTCTAACTGTGTTCAAATTAAACTAAAGCAGTGCAGTTTTTGTGCTGTGTGAGATCCAGCATCTTATTAGAATTTTAAATGGAAACATTCTTTTGACAACGAAAGCCCAGTTTTGGCAAAGGATGAGGTAATGGATGCTTATAACTTAAATTTAGAGGAATCTTAATCCCAAACTGCTGTTTGCCAAGGTAATGCTATATGGATTCATTTCCCAATGTTTATTTGTCAACAAGTTAAATGATCTTGGTGACTCAGTCTTCAGAATGCATTGGCACTAAAACTAGTTTCTAAAAGAATGCAAAATTATCTGCTAAATACAAATAGTAATAAGTTAGTAGGTTAGAACAGATATACCTGATGTGGCAGAAAACTCAAGGTTTCTTTTGGAATCTAGTGGGAATAAGTCAAGACACCAGCCAGACTTGCTGGAACCAATAGTTCAGCTCCTGGCTAAAATGACTCTACCTGTCTTCGTTCCAAGGTAAGATAATTACTTAAGAGACATTAAAAAAGGATTTTTTGTCCTCCTGGAAATCCAAGTGATCAGTAAAGGTTACTTTGCAATAAGAAGTTTCTATTCTACCTCTGGCCAAAATTCCAGTCCTCTTTCTTAATCATGAATTGAGCTTTGGACAGGCTGTCAACCTGGCACGTCTTTGAAATTCCATATTGCCACTATCATTATCATCCACATCATATTTACACTGGCTGCCACAACCACATCTAGTGGCTTGATTGGCTCTTCGGGTGATTCTTGGCCATAGTCTGGGGGAAAGAGCACCTTCTCTCATTTACTGTTGTAGGAGATGATTTGGTTCAGATGAGGAAGTGCTGGTGTGGTGTAGTGGTTAAGAGTGGTAGACTCGTAATCTGGTGAACCGGGTTCGTGTCTCCACTCCTCCACATGCAGCTACTGGGTGACCTTGGGCTAGTCACACTTCTCTGAAGTCTCTCAGACTCACTCACTTCACAGAGTATTTGTTGTGGGGGAGGAAGGGAAAGGAGAATGTTAGCCGCTTTGAGACTCCTTAGGGTAGTGATAAAGCGGGGTATCAAATCCAAACTCTTCTTCTTCTTCTTCTTCTCTTCTTCATGCAGCATAGAGTTGAACTTTGGAATTTGCTAGCACAAGATGTCGTAATCACCACCACCTTAGATGGCTTTAAAAAAGGGATTACACAGATTCACGGGGTGATATTGATCTTAGTCATATTCACTGAAATTAATGGACTTGTTAAACCAATTGATTTTAATGAGTCTTATAGGAGTATGACTAACAATGGATATCATCCCATGGAACGTAATGGCTGCTAATCATGTTCTTTCCTGGTATATGAATTCTATGAAACACAAGATAATGTATTAAAAGTCATCTAGCACAGAAAAAAATGAAATCCAGTATTTAAAATTCATGACATTCAAACCACACATGGTCAAAATTAATGTTTGCAAACCTTGCCCTCTCTAATATTACAGTATTTGTTACACTGTGAACAAGTTTATTGTCTATAAATGTCATGCTTGCCATGATCGTGTTTTGAGATCTGTGGTAGAAGATCTGGTGGGTAATTTACGAAAATCCCTTTATGCTATATCTAAAGGACTGTGGGAGATTTGAAACACTTGAGGCTTGTTGCTTGGCAAACCTCTGGAAAATTACAAATTTTACTGGCTGAATAATACTCAAACCCTTGTCTTCCAACCAAAACCAAATTTTACAGTATCCAGGAATCATGAGATCACACATTTTGCCTAATAGCACCTCTTAAAAATCAAGTATTAGGTTCCAGTTTTAAGCTTGTAAATTCATATATAAGATTCATAGACAGCATAAGGGCATTTGAACCTATAAAAATATAACACATGAATAAATACATAATCACAACTTAAATGCAAGATGAGAAATCAAGATCCATTGGCTTAGATGTTGGAAGTCAAAATGATGCCATAGCTAGTAAACAACACCAAACTACAGTGACACATAAAAATAAAAGATTAAGAGTGGCATTTGAAGAAGGATGAAAAATAATTACACCAGGACTGAAAATTTATTTCTTGGCATTGCAAAATATATCTTTTAAACATACCACAAAGTTTGGAACATTAAAATGCTAAATATGTGCTGAAATTTGATTGAGTCCTTTTGAGAGGAAATGGACTTCATCAATTATTGGATGTCCATACAACATTGAATTGGTTTCATACAGCAGTGACATGTGAATACACACACAAACAGGTTTGCGTCAGATAAAATGAGAAATGACTGTTCCTTGTTTCTTGAGGATCCTGCGTGATCCTCAGGCTTGCACACACACACCATTTTTATGCATACCAGAGGAAGAGATTCAAAGATCTCCAAGATGTTTGAACATGAGGACCTGTGGTTTCGTTGAACTGTGATTACTGAGAAGAAGCCAGGATCATGGGGAACTGGTCCTTGAAATTCATAACCAAGCTACTAGAGACTGAGTGCGCCTAGGTCCCCTAAATTCTGCTTTGTGCTTGATTTGTAGGGGGAAATGCAAACAGTCCTCCAGCCAAATTTCCAATATCACTCAGCCATCAGAGGATTGTTAGAGCCAAATAGACCTGAAATAAAGGCATGCAGCTTTTACTTTTATTTATGTAGACAAATGCTGAGAAGCTACATTCAACTCATAGACCAGCTGTATTGCTGGATACTTACATAGCTTGCTAACTGCCTACTGTAAATTCATGCTGAGCAGTAATCCATCTATCATTACAGTTACAGGTGTTTGGTTCTTGCCTATAGACGGGATCTGTAGTACTGTCGGCAGTCACCATATGGAATATCTTACATGTTGTTTGCAGTGGTAGCAAAACTGAATTGTTAATCACACTGTCATAAAACATAAAGCCATGGAAACCAAATAAAGCAATAGGGGTCCAGCTTTGAAAACTGAAATTGTGCAGGAGGTACGCTTTAAGATGTGCAGAAAATTCATTCCTTGATAGATTCACTGTGCCGAGTTTGATGGTGAATGAGCAACAGACCTTGGTTAATAGCTTGAGGGCTACAAATTATTATGATGTGACGGGAATAATCCACAGAGCCTGAAGATAAGGTTTTCCTGAGCTGGTGCCCCAAAGTTGAGAACACAGGGACTTCTGCAGCTAGAAGGACGCTCAGTAATTAGAGCGGATAGAACCGCTGAATCCGGGAAGAGCAGAGGAGGAGGAATTTGCGTTTATATAAATAACAACTGGAGCTCGGACATCAAACAAATGGACACGCATTGCTCTCCTGACTTGGAGTACCTAGTGGTGAAGTGCCGCCCTTTTTATTTGCCACGTGAGTTTAATGTTGTTATAATAACAGCGGTGTATATACCTCCCGATGCAAACACTACTACAGCTATGGGCCACCTGCTAACTGCTATTAGCAAACAGCAGCGGGCCTACCCGGATGGAGCATTTGTGGTTGCTGGTGATTTTAATCGAGCCGATTTAAGGACTGTGCTTCCTAAGTTCCACCAGTATGTTGATTGTCCCACTAGGGGGGGAAATACCCTGGACCGAGTATATAGTAACATCATGCATGGATACAAGACCAAGCCCTTGCCCAATTTGGGGCAGTCAGACCACATATCTTTACTTATGATACCATCATATAGACCTCTCGTATGCAGAATCAGACCATCAACTAGAGAGATACGAGTGTGGCCAGTAGGTGCATCTGAGCAACTTCAAGATTGCTTTCGGAGCACCGAGTGGTCGCTTTTTGTGGAGAATAATGTGGACACATACGCTTCAACAGTACTGTTCTACGTTAAAAGCTGCATTGATGTTGTCACTACCATCAAACAAATACGGGTGTTCCCTAACAACAAGCCCTGGCTAAACAGGGATGTGTATCTTCTGCTAAAGGCAAGAAATGCTGCTTTTCACTCTGGTGATGTGCAACAGTATAGAGAAGCCAGAGCCAAATTGAAAAAGGGCATTAGGAACGCCAAAGCTATGTACTGCCGGAGGATTGAAAAACATTTTGAAAGCTCCGACCCTCGTCGAGTATGGCAAGGCCTGCGACAAATTACAGGGCAAAATATTAAAAACGAACTGGCCAGTAGCAGTGCGCACCTGGCTGATCAACTGAATCAATTTTTTAGTCGCTTTGAGGTGGGAACTGGAACTACCGTCACTACAGCATTGGCTACCAGCACATCATCAGAAACTACTACTGATAGACAACCATTTTTATTACAGACCTCTGACGTACAACGTGCCTTTCGGAGCATTAACATTAGGAAGGCAGCTGGACCGGATGGAATCACGGGACGGGTTATTAGGGACTGCGCTGCAGAATTAGCTGGGGTATTTACGGACATTTTTAACCTATCCCTGTTGCAGGGTTCTGTCCCTACCTGCCTGAAGACATCGATTATAGTGCCAGTCCCCAAGCAGTCAGTGGTGGTATCTCTCAATGACTATAGACCAATAGCTCTAACATCTGTCGTTATGAAATGTTTTGAGAGATTGGTGCTAGATCATATTAAGGCTGGTCTTCCATCCACTCTAGACCCGTTCCAGTTTGCATACAGAAGAAACAGATCTACTGATGATGCTATTTCCATCGCTGTCCATACTGTACTGAGTCATCTAGAACGACAGGGAACCTACGCAAGGCTGTTGTTTGTGGACTACAGTTCTGCCTTCAATACAATTCTGCCAGACAGGTTATTTCTTAAAATGACCAACTTGGGTATACATCAGAAGATCTGTCTGTGGGTAAGGAATTTCCTGACTGATAGGCCGCAGACAGTGAGAATGGGACCTCACTATTCTTCTACTCTAGTGTTAAGCACAGGAGCCCCTCAGGGATGTGTGCTAAGTCCCTTTCTCTATTCCCTGTACACATTTGATTGCACCCCACTGTATAAGTCCAACACAATCATCAAATTTGCGGATGATACAACGGTGGTGGGGCTCATTAGTGAGAACAATGAGACTGCTTATAGGAAAGAAGTACAGGGGTTAATTCAATGGTGTAAAGAAAACAATCTTATGCTTAACACCAAAAAAACCAAAGAACTCATAATTGACTTTAGGAGAAAGAAAAGTGTATTTTTACCATTGCACATAAATGGCGAGGAGGTGGAGAGGGTTGGTAGTTTTAAATACCTGGGCATTTATATCTCTGAGGACCTCTCATGGACTGCAAATATTAATATGGTTGTGAGGAAGGTGCAGGGGAGGTTGTATTTCCTGAGAATGCTCAGGGGACTGAATCTATCTCAGCACCTACTTCTGTCCTATTATCACAGTACCATTGAGAGTGTCTTAACCTATAGTGTATTATCGTGGTATGGGAGCAGCTCTGAAACGGATAAAAAAGCTTTACAGAGAATAATTAAAATTGCCCAGAATGTTATTGGGCTCCAACTACCAACCCTGGATGAGATCTTCACGTCTCGCATTTTGAAGAAGTCACACAATATCCTGAGAGATCCCACCCATCCTGCTCACAACTTCTTTGAACTGTTGCCTTCGGGCAGAAGATATAGGACAATGAAAACACGAACCACACGCCTTCTGAATAGTTTCTATCCAAGAGCTCTGATTGCACTAAATAATGATCTTAGGGCCAGTTGCAAGAAATAGCAAGCAGGAAGTAGGAAGGAACGAGATAGGTTTTAGGTTATGTTATGCCTTTAAATAGGTTATGTTATATTCTGGATTATGTTATGTTTTATAGATTATGTCTGAATAGGATGAGAATGTTGGAGATACGTGCAAATGTGTATGTGAACCCGGTCTTTGGGTGGGTGTTTGATTTTCGTTGTTGTGTATACTGTGTATATATGGACAATGACAATAAATTTATCTTATCTTATCTTATCTTATCTTAACATTTCTGCTTGAATGTTGAATGTGCCTTATCTTCAGAGCACTCTTACCATACTTGTGCAAAAACATTTTATGCTTGTTGGGAAGAGGGATGAGCTCAGAGTATTTAGTTGGAGTTTTCAAACCACTTACTACAAAGGAGTTCTCTACAAAGGATCAGCTGGAAACTATTTACTCTGAAACAAGTGTTTTGCAAAACACAACAATATCTTAGTTTTTCCTACATAAAGCATGAGACTCCTTATCAGCTTTCTCCAGATTGTTTGGGGATTGTGATATCAAAGCTCAGGATGTTTGACTGTTGTAACGTTTTTGTATGCGGCTGTCACTTATTGGGATGTGATTTCCCCTGGCATAATGAATTTGTATGATATTTTCACTAACATATGCATTTATATGCACACTTTACACAAGTATATGATTTTTTGTACATGTTTCTTGTCTGGAGAACTGGACTGCAAAATTCAGAGAAGTGTGAGTTTTGCAAGGATAATTGTGTTTTGGCTAGCATCTTGTTGTAGAAAGTGCAAATTAAGCAAGTTCTCTTTTAAATGGGAACTGTTTCATATTTCTTCTCCATCTCTACATATGAGTGGAACCCAGTCTTCTCCTGCTTGCCCGCATTTGCATATATCTTAAACAGAAATACAGCATTTTTGCACAAATGCAAGCTTCGCACATGAGATGTTGGGTTTAAGTGCTTTGTTTGCATTCACCTATGTGCAAAAATATGAAAAAGAGAAACCTGTTTCTCATATATTAACCCTCAAAAAGTGTAAAAATAAGCAATAAAATACAATTAAAAATAAATATGAATATTTAATGCATACATGCCACTCACCACCTGAATGAAGCTCATGGACCACTGGTGGTACCCAAAACACAGTTTGTGAACCATTGCTCTGTGTGAAGGGATATTTCATCTAAAGATAAAGATCTATGTAGAGGAAGGGCCTTGAAGAAGAAGGGTGATGAATTTCCCATCAAATTTTCATAGTTGGACAGCAGGCTAAACAAGCACAGCTGGGGCGGGAAGGAGTGTTACCTGGTGACAATATAGCCCAATATGGCCAATTATATATATTATATTGTAATTTGTATCTCTACATATATTGTTAGCATATGCAAACTTTATGAAAATATGTGTCTGGATTTATTTTCTTTTTGAGCAATATATATCTTCTTTTCTGGCGATAAGTGGCCACTCAAGTTTTCTAACATGAACATACCCCATGCTTAAATCTCTTCCACTTTCGCTTGCCTCAAATAAATAAAGTGATCGTGCAGGTTGGCAAACTCTACCTGCCTATAAGTTGAGGCAGATGTAGATTCAGCTGCTAAACTGTAGGATGATGTAAAGAAATATATGCTGCTCAATACTCTTTTTTAAATGGTTGAGTTTCTGCTGAGTCTAAGTATTCTTTGAACATATCAATAATTCAAAAGTTATTCTTAGAAAAGTCTGATTTTCATCTCTGTGCAAAGACTGCTTGTAGACTGCAGTGCTACTATTCAAGGCTTGTTACTGATAAAATTAGAGAGAAAAATGTCATAGCAAAAGATAGTGAAAAAGACAAAGCAAAGAAAATGTGCAAAGAAAGTTGGAAGTAATGCTGGAGGAGTTTATTGGTAAGTGGCATTTGAGATTTCCCCCTGTTTATTTTTTTTTGGGGGGGAGGAATTAAGTGTGTGTGTGTGTGTTTATCAGCTACAATGCTATTTCCTAGGCAATTTTGAATATGAATATGCTTACACACAAATAAGCAATAACTAGTTTTGTTTGACTGGAGGAGACATGTTGGCATTCCTGATCACTGCAGGAACTCATAGACTACATCTGTGATGAAATTTGTGAACCCCACACTGAGCATTACAGCAGAAGCAGGGAATCAGATATGGAAGGCATTTCTGCTTATGAGGTTCTTGCAAAACAATACGAATCAGCACTGAAAATTAGCAATATCAGAATTTTCTGCTGGGTATTAAGAGTTGACGGTTAAGGACTTTTATTCCTCACTAGCTACGAATAAGCAGTCTCATGCCTAGCATCTCTGAGAGCTAAATAAATTAAAGATCCTATTAACCCTTGAAGGAGGATTACTCTGAAACTGATGGAAACTTTGTACACTAAAGCATTTCTGCAAAAGGGTGTGGTGGTCTAGATATGGGGTGGGAAATCTCCATGTCCATGAACCAGATGCAGCCCTCAGTCTAATCCCATCCATCTCACAGTGTCAGAAGGGGATTGGGTAGGTTTCCCCCCTTGTTTGCTTTTTGACAAGGATTGGTAGGCCACTTCTTTTGCGGTAGTGGCACAACTGCAGCAGAGGCTAGCTGGGAGCAGCCTCCCTCTTGCCTTCTCCATCTGTAAAAAGCTGGCTTGTCTCCTACTCTTCAATCCATAATTCCAGTGTTAGGTATAGTGATGAAGATGGAGGGAGCTGAGATGAGGCAAGGCAATCAGCCAGACCCAGGACAGGAGGAGGAGCTGGTTGAGGTAGAGGTAGGTTGGCCAAGGATCTTCCTCTTATCCTTTCCCATCACTAACTCTGTGCTTTTGCATCTCAGGATAAAGAGGAAGAGGAGGGTTTCTTACATCTCTGCCCCCATCTACTTTCCAAAATCTCTCTCAGTTTCTCAGGTCAGAAAAGGAGGAGGGATTGCAGCAAGAGAAGAAGAGTGGCTTCGCCCATGATCTGCTCTGCTCAGTGTTGGCTCCTACCCTTGGTTTACAATCCCCATGGATAAACAAACCTTCATGGGGTGTGGGAAGCTGTCTGGTGCTAGTCTAGAAAGCCAGGCTTACAACTTCAAGAACTGAAGTTCATGAGCCCCATTTACATTATGAAATCTTTTTGTGGCCTTAGGGAAGTAATCATGTCAGGCCTCTGTTTTCATCGGTGCAACATGAATTATACTAGCCTGCCTCTATAGGTTAGTTAAGGTGAACAAACATGAGAAGTTGAAATGACCAGTAGTCAAATTTAACATTTTGGCAAGACCAATCCAAGGCAGCCTGCTATCCATTACCTTATTCCTGGAAAAAGAAAAGTGGCTGAGCCATTTGTTTAATGTTACCCATGTTTCAGCAATGGTTCCAAATGGTGAGTGTGTGAGAGATATGTAGTCATTTCAACCTTCTTTAGTAAGTTCCTCCCCACCCCTTCTGCACTTTTCTTTACCTCTGCCCCATCTCCCATTGCTCTCATATTTCCCCACAGCTTTACCTTATGTGGAAACCTCGTCCATGTTCATATGAATATGGAAACCTTCCAAAATAGCAGTGCTGAGATGTACTTGGATTACTCCCTAGAGCACCTGAAATGCCAGGAAAGAAAATCAGATATATTTGGCATCAGATCTGAAACACAAGGTCATTATATGGACTATTAAATTTTGATAATATAGGATAATAAAGATGTTGGTGGAACTAGATCAGAGATCACATGTTTTAGAGAACTTATAAGATGTATTTCAGGTGACTTCATTCAGGCTGAAATAATAACCAGAGCTATTGTATGAAGGGCTGCTGAAGCACATATTTGGGACCAAAAAAAAAGTGGATTCAGACCTGAAAAGAGGAACATGACTGTAATCATTCCACCTTCTTTTGTTATATCCAGACCCCTGCCATTAGCTGAGCATTCACATCAAAGCACCCTTACAAATATCCTTTTTTATTTTCATGGAACCCAACAGCTGCACAGTAATAAAGGTTTTCTTTGCATTGTACAGTCCCTCTCAAGGCCCTTGTAAACCTTGGTGCTGTTGGAGCTCTCCCAGGATTATTCTTGATCTAGACTGTGGGGTGGGTGCAGGAAATTGAATATATGAATACTGTTTCATATCAGGGATGGGGAGACATTTGGTTTGCTTTCCATTTTGATGTGAATGCACCTAATTTACATGAGCAGAACCAACATGCGGACTAAAGCACAGCTCTTTTTCGAAATCCATATACTGTATTCCAAATCTCTATGATGCAGTTCTTCAGCCAAATAATGCATACAAGAATCTGAATATTAGGGGGTATTGTGCTTTAAAATGTGTATATTGTGGACATGTTAAATAGCATTATATTATTGATTGATTTACCAGTCCTATATGTTGCCCTTTGGTGAGAAGTATACCTCAACAAAACATAAAAGCAATACCATAAAATACAGGTGAAATATAATAAAAAAATTCATAAATGTAAAAGACAATAGGAAAAGGCAGCTTTGAATTATTTGACACTTCCAGACCAGTCCAATTGTATATCAACTAACAACTCTTCACCGCATCCCCTCCAAAAGTCTGCTAAAGCAGACACAGCTCAATCTGTTTCCTGAAAGAATAAAATGAAGAGGCCTCAGTGAGGTGGGAACTCCTTCCCTTGCGCTATATGTACCTCCCGCTATGAAGAGGGCCTTGTCTGCAGATCATGGGCGGGTCTATATGGGAGCAGGCATTCTCTCAGACATTTGGGCCCCAGGGCTTTGAATGTAAGGGTAAGCATTTTAGAGGAAATTACTTGCAAAGATGTGTATGTTAGGCAAAAGAACCTACAGTAATGTGTATATTAAGAGAAATGCACACTAAAGTGCTGACAGTTTTTTTATGATGACTTTAAAAAAACCCTGATACCTAAGCATCAAACTCCATTTAACACAACCTGCTCTGAGTCCCTTTTAGGACTCCATTAATCACTAACAAAATATATACAGTGGTACCTTGGTTTACAACCATAATCCGTTTCGGAGGTTCAGTTGTAAACCAAAAACAGGTTGTAACTCAAGGTGCGCTTTCGCCAATGGGGCCTCCCCCCCCAAAAGGTTGTAATTAAAAAAAAAAGGGTTGTAATAAAAAAAAGGGGGGCATGTGCTTCCGGGTTTGACATGGTTGTAATCCAAAATGGTTGTAATCCAAAATGGCTGCAAACCAAGGTACCACTGTACATTATTGCAATTAACAAGTATTAATTGCAAGTATTTTTTTATCTGTGTGGCAAAACATTTGGCTTCCATCTTCATCAGCTGCTCTGATAAAAATGGCACAATGTTGTTTCCAAGGTGGAAGTTATAGAGATTTGAGAATGGGATGCTCAGAAAGGGTTTGTTTGCTGAATGCTCAGTCATGACGTCAACGTTGATGAGCACCATAATCACTTAGCATCAACTACCAACATAAGAAATCCTCTCTTTTGTTCATCACAAATATTCATATATATGTATGAACATTCAGAGTTTATATGATGGTGGGAGGGGGTCCTTTCTTTCTTTTATTTATATTTTGACTTCTCACATATGTAGCAGAGAGTTTTGCACCCATGGGAAACACACTCCGAGTTCAACTGAGTAGGGCAGGTGTTGCATATACTGGGATGCTGCATTTAACACTGTGATCCTGACTTTAAAAACGTCGATGAGGTAATGAAATTCTGAATATTAGGGGAAACATAATGTATGTATTTTCAAAAGATAAGCCATTGGACAATGGAAGCAGATTCCTGAAAAAGGTTGCAGATTACCTATCTCTGGAGATATCTTCTTAGAAAAGAATAAATGTGAATCTGTTAGGAATGGTGGAGCTACACTATCACCACCAAGGGATTGAACTAGAGGACCTTCAACAATGTTTCCAAGTTTATGATCCTGCATTTTTTCCCTTTATGAAGGAAGCCTGATTTCACCTTTTTGGTGATCCTTCCCATTTCTTCTCATGGACACTACACTATTTGTTTCTCTCCTGAATGCTCAAAGTCCATATATCCTAAATGGTAGAGAATTAAGGTGGTATTTAAGGGGGGGGAAATCTACCCTAATTCTTTATCCATATATGATTTATAGATTATATATGGATATTTAGAAAATCTGTAAAAGAAAGACAATGTCTTTCAGAAACAGGCATAATCCTTTGTTATGAAAATCAAAATGAGTATTTTCCTCTTAATATTATTTTCTTCAGATGGCAGATCATAATTGCTATACTAGGTGTGTCAGTATGCAAAAGTTTTCCCATATTGCATACATACAGTTCCATTGATAATATTCCAAATTGATATATAGCAGGGCCTTCTGGTTATGGCACCCCAGTTATGGTACTCTCTTTCATTAGAGATACATTTGTCCTCTTGTTGATGCCTTTTTATTGCCTATTAAAGTCATGTGGTTCATCCGGCTTTATGCCTCATGTGAGGCATCCTGCAGTGATTTACAATAGAATTTTATGGTTTTGTTGTTGATTTTATGTTACATTTTACTCTATTCCTTTATGCATCCTGAGACCATCAGTTGAAGGGCAGTTTAAAATATTATTATTAATAATAATAAAATAATACATAAATGCACACATCCTTAAGTGCATAATACAGAGAACATGGAGCTGAGCTAAGTACATTGGATTTTGAGAGGTGTTTTTTTTTTAACACATTAGTTCTGAAAACTCTAATGAGCATTTCATAAGCACTTGCTAATAGTGCCCAATTTTAAAAAAATGAGTTATGTGTCAACATTTCTTTTTGCACATGCCAAAATAGTAGTATCCCACTTGAATGTCTCTGTATTCTATTTTAACAAAATGCTCTGTTCTAAGAGAGAAAGGAGTTCAGAAAAGACAAATGAAATTGCTGAGCTTACTATGTGGCTTTTTATTTACTTTTAATACCTCTGTATATAAATAATTCAGCTCTTCAGTTCCCCAGCTGTTTAGTTTTCATATCCAGCTACAGGAGCAAGTCGTTTTTGCCTCTGCTTTTGTTATACAAACACTGTCAAGCACATACTCTGGGTTTCCTTTTAGTGAGCTACTAATTGCAATAATAGTAGTCTGAATGGTAAATACTTGCAATGTGATCCATCAATGTTTCGCAGAGCTCTGATAGTCCTATGGAGCTGTGCATGAACCTTAGGCCTGTCCCCCCCAAAACCCAATCCCCATTCACATGATTGTTGTGAAATCATCGGGTAATCCTTGCTGGTATGTTTATAGATAAGCAAGCAGAAGCAAGAAATAAGCTTGAACTTCTGAGTTGACTTTAAACAAAACCTTTCTTCACCTTGAGATGTTTCACAATCATGTCTTTCTGCTACATAGTTCTTCTGCACTGTATTCTTAATGTTTAGATCTTGCACTCATATTTATTTGTTTCTTATAGTTACAGTATATAAGATTGCCCAATTACATTGTTCACTAATTTTCAGGGTGACGTAACACAATACAATAACAATTAAAATACTAAAAGGTTGCATCGTAAAAGGCAAATATAAAATAACACCTTGCAGCCTAAACGTTTCCAGCCGATGGAATAAAACCAGATGACTAAATTACGTAGCATATAAACGGTGGTTCAAAACTGTAAAATCACAATTTGTTGTTGTTTTCTGACGGCCCAAGAGAATGAACAAAAATTCACCTGGCACTAGAATGACCATAAAGAAGGTGCCAGATGAGCCTCATAGCAAGGGGCACAAATGCCTACTCCAAAGAAGAAATGGAGCGTGGCAATTCTTTTACTTAATGGCCTTTGCCACCCAGACTAAGAAAATAATAGAAATAAACACAATTGAAGTCAGCAATGGCTCCCTGAACTAACAAAGTCAGTTCCAGTAGAAAGTCGTGATTTCATCCCGGTGGAAAATGGTCACATGAGCAGCGTATTATATCACCCATTTCACTGCATGCACATATTTACAATGACTTTTAAAATATCCTGTGGTCAAGTGGTTTCGTTCATTTCTCCTATATTGAAGCCTCCAAGGGTACCACAGCAGCCTGTGGTTCCAATTATGAATCCAATGTGATTGGCAATGCTCAACAAAATGTGGACATAATTTGAAGAAAGCTCATGGCTTAAAATGTACAATCCTTTGGTTCATGTTAAACATCATAAGGGACAAAGCAGTCTCTGAAGGTATTTGGGGATGAAGAGGCAGAGGGGATGAGAGCCAAGCTAGCAGGGTGGCCCAAGGAAGCTAGGTGGGCAGGCTTACAGATGGAGCTCCAAGTTGTGTTGGGTCAGATCTGTTACAAGTAGGCTGCCACCTGTACTTTAGCCATCTCAGACACTTAAATTCTGGCAGCTCAGAAAACCAAGGAACTGCTTTTTTCCAAGCCAGTGGGCAAAGGTGGTAATCCTCTGGGTCAGTTTTCCATTCCACAGGCCAACTGGGACTTTCAACAGGGAGGCTTTGTGGGTCAGCTTGAGGCATTTGGGCTATTGGGTTGTTTTTGTTTTTATTAGGTATTTTGTGGTTTTATATATTGATTTTATTCTGTGAACTGCCATGAGACCCCCAGGTATAGGATAGTATAATAATAATAATAATAATAATAATAATAATAATAATAATATTGTTTAGTCGTTTAGTCATGTCCGACTCTTCGTGACCCCATGGACCAGAGCACGCCAGGCACTCCTGTTTTCCACTGCCTCCCACCGTTTGGTCAAAATCATGCTGGTAGCTTCGAGAACACTGTCCAACCATCTCGTCCTCTGTCGTCCCCTTCTCCTTGTGCCCTCCATCTTTCCCAACATCAGGGTCTTTTCCAGTGAGTCTTCTCTTCTCATGAGGCAGGAAAGGATTGGAGCTTCAGCTTCACGATCTGTCCTTCCAGTGAGCACTCAGGGCTGATTTCCTTCAGAATGGAGAGGTTTGATCTTCTTGCAGTCCATGGGACTCTCAAGAGTGTCCTCCAGCACCATAATTCAAACGCATCAATTCTTCGGTGATCAGCCTTCTTTATGGTCCAGCTCTCACTTCCATACACCACTACTGGGAAAACCATAGCTTTAACTATACGGACCTTTGTTGGCAAGGTGATGTCTCTGCTTTTTAAGATGCTGTCTAGGTTTGTCACTGAATAATGATAATAATAATAAATAAATAAATAAATAATAAATAAATAAAATAAAAGCCAAAGGATCCGACTGCCTCTCATTGGACCATCTTAATAAGTCCTCAAAGAAGGCACCAATAGCTCTTCCAATTACTTTTCCCATTCTTCAGGCACTGAGCACCGATGTGTGACATCAACAAGGAGCTCTGAAAATCCTTCCCATTTAATGTTTTTGTGTTTAATTGCATTGAGCTGTATGTAGCCTGTTCTGGGACTGCATGGTGAATGGTGGGCTATAAATGCCTATGAATGAACATATTAATAAATTGTGAATGGTTTCTGAATGAGAACTTAGGATTGCAGAAAAATGGGCTGAATCACCAAGTCATGAACAACATTTACAAAGTCAGAATCAATCTTTCACCATCTCTTAAATGGGGCGAGGGTGGGGAGGAGAGATTTGGCTTCCTCCTGCAAGGCAAATACATGCAGATATTTAGAATGGGTGATTTTAGAGCATTTCAGTCATACTGGTAACATTGTCCTTCAGCAGAACGGAACAATGGCTTTCCCATTGTGTTCTTTATTATAATGTGCATCCATTCTACTTGCCATGTAGATGGCTGCATCCTTTGTATGAATATAGAGAGAGCTGGCAAGAATATATGACATTTTGAATTGGTTAAAAAAAGTATATATTTTGTCACGAGAATTTTTTTGGGTACTGTACCTGACAATCAGTCCATATACCCCCCTCTCTCTCCCCACCTCCCCTCCCCCGCCCTCTTTACCACATGAAACAGGAAGGGCAAGTGACTGAACACTAAAGGCTGAAACCTGATTACGGAATCCGAGGAAGCACTAAAATACTATCATTCTACATCTGTTTAATCCTTAGTGATTGACAAAATAGCTATAACTCATGGCAGATTAGTACTGCCCAGTCTGGCACTGTAGGTCAGATAATTTCTTTCACGTATCTTTAAACTTCATTACAAGTCTGCTTCAGTAGATGATGTGAACTCTGCTGCACTGAAACTAGGTCAGTGGGTTACTGAGTAATAATGTCACATGGAATAATACTGTTGCAGGCTGGATTAATTATAATTATGTGTGATTATTTTTCCCCAGTACAATCACATTTACTTCTAGGAATTACCTATTATAGGAATATAGGAAACTCCCTTATACTGAGTCAGATCTAGCTCACTTTGGTCTACACTGACCGGCAGTGGCTGTCATGGGTTTCAGACAGGGCTCTCTCAGCCTTACACGTAGATGTTGGGGATTGAACCTGGGACCTTGCGCATGCAAAGGATCTTCTCTGTGGCTGAGCTATGGTTCCTTTCCTAAGGGTGTATGATGTTATAACAAGCTGACCTTCCTTCAATAGGAAAATGTCTTGTTAATAGACATGGGTGATTGATTTCCTCGGTAGGAACTAATGGTAAGTAAATACAGCTGGAGATTTGTCTCTAGTGTTTGAAACAGGATGTCCATCAGACCTTGGAGAAGGTGACTCCCCTAGGCTCCCAGGTAAGAGTAGGGGTCAGGTGTGTAAGTAAGCACTAGTCAAAGAAAAAGACAACAGGGAGTGTTCAACATTATTGTTGAACCTTATGGGGCAAAGGTATGCATTTTGTTGTTGTTGTTGTTCCATTCTGCTCATAAAGATTCTTTATTTGGTACATGATTTGTGTCTATTTTCCATAAAGTTTGATCTGTGACAACAAATATGACTTGAGTAAAATTGTACTCAGTGTGTTTTCATTTGTTTCAGGTTATTTTGTAGAATGAACAACTGCTGCCCAGTCACAAAAAGGGGACGTGCCATGTGATGTGTTTTGAGAGAACTAATTCACAAGAAGGTGCTTTATTCATATAAAATATGGTAATAATTATATATAATTTCATCTTCTGTTACTTGCATTTGAGAAAATGAAGATGACTTTTCATATATTCCAATACAGATATTTTCACTATTAATTTAAGTTATTAAGTTATCCCAATTGGTAAAGAAGACAATTTAATACTATATACCTGAAGGCTGATAAATTTCTATCACAATTAAAGGCATTTTTGAACCTTTAATTAATAGATATTCTGCCATAAACAACAGTATGCACTCAATGGTTGTGTGTGTGTGGAATAAATAGACAAAACCAGAACAATCCCTTTTTCATAAAAAAAAAATCATTGATCTGAAAAACAGATGGAGATAAAATAAAGATGCATTCACAGAGAAAAACAATTACTTCAAGATGGACCACATAGGTTGATAAAAGAGATACTGGATAAATAATACTATAAATTACATATAGTCTGCTCCAGCCCAGAACTCTTGAGTGCTGTCTAGTAATCATAAGCCAATTCTTTAAAAACCAATCTATTGAATGTCGTCTTGATGTTGTCAGGTAAACCTTCTTATTTCTGGCTTTATTTCTTTCAGTTCCTGCTCAAAAGTGGGCCTATTGTCTTATAGCCAGATATTTAAGTTTAGTGATTCCTTGTGGATGAATGGGTTTGAATGCAGAACTTGAATTCTATTTGCTAGTGATTCTTTTCTATTCATTTCAATGGAGGAAGTAGAGATGCATATGAAGGCTTGGTTAAGTTGACCTGGCCAACCTGGCTTGGCATGGACAACACTTTTGTATGAGCAAAACTAGCCTGACATGGGCAACCCTTTGGTTCTCAGTCTGTGTGGAGCTTTATGCTGTTAACCACAATTTAAAGACAGGTGGACTATGCAAAGGTATGTCTGGACTGCAAAGATGTCAAGCTGATGTTTGAACTAAATCAAGGAAGGCCATGCCGAGATGGCACGATTTGGAAGGAGCAGAAAGGGAAGCGTGATGTGTGTGAGAGAGAGGAGAAAAGAACAAATAGGGGATATTCAGTCTGGATGATCAGAGGTACTAGAAAACAGGTGAAAGACAATGGCTTTAGTTTACAAGTTAGAAATGCTTCCTCCTTCACCGGTATGCTTACAGAGACTATTTATGCAGTTATCACACCACATAGATAACAGGTGAAGAAATAATGCAAGTGGGCCACGAGGCCTTCAGCCAGTTTTTGCAAGCACAGGGGATGGAAGATTCTAGCATGAGAAAAAAAATGTTATAAAAAGGCAAGAGGGAAAAAAATCAGAAGGTAAGCAAACAAGAATATAGGATGCAATTAGTTCAAGTTGTGTCAACTGAAGAAGAGACTTTGAAGTAGAACTCAGTGGGTGACATAATGCAGGGTGGCCTGCCTGTTCCATAGATGACGCCTTGTCCTGGACTGACAGGAGAAGGTCCAGAACCCACTTCTGCCTGAAGATCAGAGGACTGGTCATCCACCATTTGCTTTCAGTGAACCGTCTCTGATTGGTAATTATTATCCCCTGTTGTGGTTGACATCCCGTGGGCAGTTGCTTTGAATTTTAGTATTGAAACACTGTGGGCATTTGCTTTCCATTGTATTTAGTAAAAGCCAGGCATGCTTTTTTCCTTTTTTTTGGCTTGGATTTCTGTTCCTGTTTACATTGTCTGTAGGAACCTAGTAAACCCTCATGCTGACCTATGTTATATGCAGAGATGAGTGCTAGCTAATGGGGTGGTTCATTCGGCAAAAGTGGAAGCTGCCCAGCATGGCAGTAGAATTATCTTGTGGTGCTGAGAGGCATCAGCGGAGTTGTGAAGCTGGTGGTTGTGTAGACTACTGATATAATCAGGGCATCCACTCATCAACCCTGCAGTCGTACCACCGCCACTGTCACCTCCCAGTACATAATGGAAGGACCCTCCTGCCACTATTGGTATGCTGTTGTGGCTGGTGGTTTTACCTGTTCCTTCCACTGAAATGAATCTGACAAGTTGCATGCACTATGAAGCCAAAGTGAAGCTTCTGGTCAATACAAGTGGATTAGATTCACTTGTCCCTATCCAGCAAATGAGATCTAAGTACCCATAGCTCAGCTGTAGAGCTCATCCTTCCAAGTTCAATGCCTGGAATCTCTTGGTGAACTAGCCAATATAGACAATACTCAGCTAGAGGGACCATTCAGTTTAAGGCAGTTCCTTATGTTCTTCCTGTGTGTGCTTTACTAAAGCACCCCTGGGCAATGATAGACATCCAGGTTGGGGCATCATTTTCAGTTCTGTAATTTCATTTTTAATTTGATGGCAATCAATGCTATTACAATCCAATAATTAGAAGAAACGTAAGACAGAAAATTAATTTGCATTGCTACCCAATTTAAACCTATGCAACTAAGTCAACTTAGTACCATGGAAATCAATGTAACTAAATCAATATATGCCTATGCATGGTATTTTAAGTGATTTTTGGCTCCCACTCATTTAGGTAATGGGTATTTAAAGGAAATACGCATGCTTCTAAAAGGAAAAGTGTTTTTGTTTTTATTTTAAATAAAAATGGTAAAAGGTTAAGGCTATTTTTAATTGGGGGGGAGACATTTTCTGCTTATAACAGTAATCTGTAGATTAATGTTTCCTGTGTTTTTATGATGCGTTCTATATAGCACCAGAAAAATAGTATAAAAAGGTATAATTACAGCCATTCTTAGACTGCTGGCATGTAATGACCTTCACTTCAACTCTGCAGGCTGGACTGAAATCTGTTCATATTTTTTAAAATAAAATTTATAGCTAGTAATTTGAAAACGCATCAAGTACTTTTCATGTGCCCTGTGGACTGTTACAGAATGGAAAAATGAACAGTGGAGGTGGAGCAGATTTCTGTGGTTAGATATGAAGCTTCTTTTTAGTTGACTGTAAGAGTGTAGCACTAGCAGGCGCATTTAAATTTGAGCAGAGCCACTGCTTAAACAAGACCCATGCCTCACCACTGGCTACTCTCTAAGGCATATTCCTTGAATTATGAAGGGAACATGATATCTGAGTTGGGCGCATTGTTGGTCAATGGTTCTTTTTAAAAATTTGTATCTTTGTGGTACCATATAAGTTATTTCTTCACTTCCATTACCAAAGCTCCTATGGTTCCAATGAAATTTTTGCTGTAATAACCCTAAAAATAAGAGGCAAAGAATTAAAAACAGTTGGCTAGTAAAAAAAAGATTGGCTGTATTTCTGGAAGGTACCTGTAAAAGAATGAGTGGAGTGTGTGTGTGTGTGTGTGCGTGTGCATGTCTGTCTCTCTGTGTGTACTGGTTATATCAGGATATACCAATTATTTTCTTCTGGCTTTATTTAGGCTTTTAAAATTGGCTACATGCTCTTATTATTGCCAAAGTAAACTAAACCAAGAGTTTCTTTCACTACATCTTGCAGTCTTTATCAGCCCAATAAATGTACACGAGGAAACCAATGAGTAACTATTGGTCGTCTTTCACTGCAAGAATGAAACAAAAACAGACATTTTTCTAGTTTATGAGAACACGTAAAGCGATAGTTTCCTGAAAATGTCTCTAGTTGTAACTGAAAGATCAAAAAGTTCTGTTTGGGATATTTTACTAGTTAAATGCAAGCCACAAACTACATTCATGGAACTGGGATCCACTTCACACTTATCATTTGCTGAAGATACAGTGACTGAGGGGGGAAAACGTACACCGCACTGCTGGCATAGCAACGTTATGTCATTCATAACCAAGGAAAAGTCTCGCAGATGGATTGCTGTCCATTCCTTGTTCCTTTGAAAATCTCTTTCATACTTTTTGACATGTCAGCTATTTAATGCTTTGCAATGCTGACACTGGATATTTTCTGCAGAAAAGAAAATGAAACACCTGCTGGATATTAGGGATGGTCAAATTTGTGAATTTTTGTTTCTCTTGGGTTTGTCATTTTGCCAGTCTTAAGGTCAGTTCTCCACATTTCTGCAACAGCTTGTGATTTTTATTTTTTTTATTATTAAAAGGTCCACGAATTGTTGTGTAAATTTATCTTAATGTACACATATTTGCATGCTATCATGCCTATTATAATGTCTTTTATGGTATCTTCCCTATGCATTTTATACACATATATTCTCTTAATATACACCTTTTTTGTGTGCATTATTTGGAAAATAGACCATAAAATTCAGAGAAGTGCAAATTTCAAAAGATAGCTCCTTTTACATATTGAAAGTAGAACATAATAGGAACACGTTATGCTCTTCAGCTTTATGTTATTGGCCCGTGTAGCTCAGCATTGTCTATGTTGACTGGGAGCAACAATCAGAGGTTTTTCAGGCAAGAGCTTATTTCCTAGTCCAATCCTCTCTGAACATGCCAAGGATTAAATGTTAGACCTTTGCAAACTATGTGCTCTACCACTGAGCTATGGACCTTCCATTATTTATTTTTTAACCATTGAAATCTTATTCCATTTTGTGGATATACCTTTCCCCCCCTTCAGTGGCATCATCAACATTGTCAATACATTATTGAATGCATGTTAATTTTGTGTGAATTTCCTTTTAAAATATATATATATTCCATCTCAGCTCAAACGTTCTTTCATTGCCTACATTTTCTTTTTAGCAGCTCATCTGACACTGGATGTCTGACCCCTGCTACCATAATAGCTGCTAATGGAAATTTCACCTCATGCAAAGATAAGATGGATTTTTGGCAGCTGTGGGAGATTATGAAGAGTAAGAACAATCTTAGCTGGAATCACAAGAAAAAGAAGACATCTGTAGCTTGAGAGCTACTCATCTGGTTTTTATTATACACCAAGCCTATATTTATTACAAGGAAGCTAGCCAAGAAACTGAAACCGATAGGCCTCTGCTCTTGGAGTGAGGAGACCAATATCAGACTGATAAATTCTGCCTTTTAGAGTCATGTGCGTACAAGCACATTATCTTGTAGATGCATGTCATGATGAGATCCATCTGATATAACTTCTTTAAAGATGGCATTTTCCCAGTTTGCTAGTCATCAAAGCCAGCCCAAGACATCTTGCTGACTGAGATGGAGGACAAAATGGTCCCCTCCTATTCCATGTACAGAAGCTAACTGGACTAACAGTTGAATCTTCCTCTAGTACTGATAATTGGATAGTGTCATCCACAGTGTCAGGCTAGGTATGGGGGTGCAGAACCAGCCATAGGGCACACACAGTTCCGTCATTCAGCAAAAGGGTACAGCCAAGGGGTTCAGGAGGAAAAGTCTCACACTGCCTAATGGTAGGACTGACTGAGCTGGTCCTTGTTCTCATGGTACTGGATCCAAGTCAATGTTTTGTTGTTTTCAAATCAGCTTGTGTGCACATACAGTTATTCAGCCTTCCCTTTCATTGTGTTTTCATGTTCAGTTTTTGCCTTGTATATTCTCACTTCTGCCCCAGCTCACAGTCAGGCTTTATTGTGCATCCATCAACCTTGCTGTCTCATTATCCCTTGTTTCTTTGCTTTACCTGTTTTTTTGATGACCTGCTCCCGTTTCCACCCAAACTTGATGGGCACCCATGACTCACATGGTCACATTTGCGATACAATGATTAAATTGTACGGATTGTTGAATACCTACAAGGGAAGGATGCACAGGTTGCACAAGTCTTAATTCATATATCCAAGACTGTCTTTTTGATTTAGCTTCCCAGTGTGAAGATAAATGCATGAGTGGTTGCAAATGGAAAAAGCAGAGATTTGGGACTAGAGTTGACTGTTGAAGTTCCTTAGATACATTTTACCTGGAAGGATGATCATATGCAACCAGGGTTCATAGTTTTCATTAGCTTTATGCTGTTAATTTTTAAGAACCTGAACAAGCATGGATATATTTGAGAACTTCTGGAATCTCACCCTGGGATCTATCTGCACTCAGATCCCACCTGCTGCTTGGAGACTTCCCCACTGAACTTAAATTTGACAAATGATTATTCATTTGTTGTGGTGGGTCGTACAGCATAGAAATTGCTCTCTTCTGATATTTATCTCTCCCCCCCTTGCCGTTTCTAAAAAAGCACTTGAAATACCAATGCTTTCAATGCACTTTTAGGAATCTATAGTTAGTGTATAATTCCTTCCCAGACTGCTAACAGTGTATTTGTTCTGTAAAATGTGTTAGCTTGTTGGAAGTGAGCTACAAAAGCTCACCATCGCCACCTCTATCATCCCCCCTCATCATCCATATCCTAATTTGAGACAAAAAAGCACCAACTTCAGTGTTCCTCTTCAAATATAATTTCCTCATTTTGCGGCTTAGCTGAAAGTCTTCATAAAATAAATGCCTGTCCATCAGTATGGTGAGTTTGGTCTATGAGGATGTTCAGACAGCTGGCTCATCAAAGCACCCAGGCAAGAGAATAAAGGAGAAATTCCTCCTCATCTAAGTTCAATTATTTCAGAGAAGGTGGACTAAAAATGACACTTGGCCATGGTAGTCTGATTTGCAGGAAATCTCTTACAGACATCAAAGTTCTGTGCCTCAAACAGGACTTGGTTTTGCTCTTCTTACATCCTGATGAATAGTCCCTGGAATTTAAAGGGAGTACTTTTGTTCTGCTTTCTTTGAAAGTAGTCAGAGTATTTTTAGAAGACCAGATAAAAGCTTTACTTGAGAATTTACCGAATTAGGGGTTGCTGGACCAGATGCAAATCAAACAACAACAACTTGTACGCAAAAGCATTAAAACAACAGTTCCTTGCTAAAATGGCTAAATATATTCCTCCCTAACATTAAAGACTGCTATGTTTGTGCGCAGCTAAGGTTTCCCATAAACCAGTAAACACACAGACTAAACAGTTATATGCATTCCTCCAATGACTGTGGCCTTATCTTCTTCAGAGGAATTAACTAGATTGATTTAAATATAACCAATATATGTTAAACTGGGCTTTATAAAAACTTGATTTGCCATTAATAAATGAATGACTGATCTTTGTGTGGTCAAGACTCCACAATCAGCTCACATTTCACAACAGAGACGTTCTGCATGCAGAACACCTGCTACACACATGGTCAGTCAATTGGATGCTGCTGCAGGTATGAAAAGAGACGATTCAGAGATCAACTCTCTGCAATCATCAACTGAGACTGCTGTACCAGTGAGGAAGCCAAGGGAAATCAGTATAGAATGGGATGCATGTGTCTGTTTTTGCCTGCTATTTGAATGGTTGATTGCCTTTGAATTCCAAGCACCTATCTGTCTACTAAATATCACTATACACTGTACTAGTAGGGCAAAATATATTTTTGCACATTGCACCATTGTTATTGTTTAGTCATGTCCGACTCTTCGTGACCCCATGGACCAGAGCACGCCAGGCACTCCTGTCTTCCACTGCCTCCCGCAGTTTGGTCAAACTCATGCTGGTAACTTCGAGAACACTGTCCAACCATCTCATCCTCTGTCATCCCCTTCTCCTTGTGCCCTCCATCTTTCCCAACAGGGTCTTTTCCAGGGAGTCTTCTTTTCTCATGAGGTGGCCAAAGTATTGGAGCCTCAGCTTCAGGATCTGTCCTTCCAGTCAGTTTGATCTTCTTGCAGTCCATGGGACTCTCAAGAGTCTCCTCCAGCACCATAATTCAAAAGCATCAATTCTTCAGCAATCAGCCTTCTTTATGGTCCAGCTCTCACTTCCATACATTGCTGTTGTAATCCAACAGGGGGAGCACACCTAGGTTCTGGTGGCAATTGAAGGAACTATGTATTTGGTGCCATTTAGACTCATGGGTGTGTGCGCGTCACTAAATCCACTCCAAACCAAAATAGACAAAAATCCCTCTGGGTAGTGCTAGGTCCTGAATCACCATACAACCATCTCTTGCCACCCTAATTCTTCCAACTTACCTAAATGAGTTTTCAGGGCAGCAGGAATGGGAAAGCAAGGATGATTTACACTAAATATTAACTCTGACTTTTAAACCTGCTTCTGACACTGCAACTCTCATTTGCGACCTTCTGGTGAAGGGTGAATAATAATTACACACACACAAGTTCTCTTCCTTAATTAAAATAATCTTATTACCAATTAACCAAGCTGCATATTGAAAGAAACATAAGAAGCAATATGTGAGGCAGGGCCAAATGGAGCTAAAATCAACATTTTTTTTCCAATTTGTTTATTCATTTCCAGACGTTCTTCATTTACTATCTTTGGAAACCAGGACACAATCTTAATGTTTTTCCCCTCCCATCATTTTCTCAGTTGTTGGCAATGGTGTGTTGCCCCTTCCAAAGCCTGATAATTGACACTGTCTCTTGAATAATTTCAGAGCTTCCTTCACCATTAGCAGAATTACCTCTAGGCATTCCATACTTGTAAATCAATACTGTTCTTTCCTTTATTTGTTCTGCTGTGGGAGCATCTAAATCATAATTAAAGCTGGACATATTCAGTTTTATGACATGTACTTCATAGCCTCCAACATTTCTCCAGTGAAAAGGGAGACATCTTACCATACCCTCCAACATTTTCCCAATGAAAATAAGGACATCCTAAGGAAAAATGGGACATTCTGGGATCAAATCAGAAACTGGGACAGCTTCTCTAAATCAGGGACATCCCCGGAAAATTGGAACACTTGGAAGGTCTGGTACCGGAGCAGTAGAAATAGTGGGCCTATACACATATACCCCACATGTCCTCACAGTTATTTTTTATAAAAAGACAATTATTCTGGGAACTCCAAGCACAGAGTTCCATTGAAATGTATTTTTCTTTATTAAATAAATTTGCTACATGCCCAGTTACTCTCTGGGCATCATACAAACAGGAGAAGAAAGAAAATGAGAGTGAGGAAACAAAAACCCACATCAGCAAGTATGAAAGCAGGTTCAAAAGATTACAGAAAGAAGCTAAAAACCAAGTCAAATAATAAAGACAACCTTAAATAGCCACAGAAAAAAAACTACAGAAACAATTAATTTAAAACAGGAAATTTAAAAGAAGTGGGTTTTAAAAGCCTGGGAGGAGAAAAACGGGAATGCCTAGTGTTGAAGCGCTCTCTCAGGTAGCACATTCCAAAAACAAGGGGCCACTACCAAGAAGACTGTTTCTCTGGTATTTCTACTATACCTCAAGCTTGTTGGGGCACTAAGAGAAGGTATTCTATGGTTGAACTCAGGACATTATTGTGTATTATTATTATTATTTAATTAAAATAATCATTGGATTCCAACAACATATGGGGGGCATCACATTGGTGACCAACCTCTTTGCCTATACCTCCCATCAAACACTACTAGAAAGACAAGATCACTGTAAAGAGTCTAGCTTGTCTGTTTATACAAAAAGTATTTCAGACCCACTTGGTGGAAAATGGCTCAAAAGGGACAGGTCTCAAAATAGCCTGATAGCAGGAATTATTATGTGGCTATTTCAAATGTTCCAGCACTTGGGCATCAGCTGTTCCTCTTCATTATCACTGATAATTTGATACTAGGATTGAAACAACAACAACAACAACAACAACAACAACAACAACAACAACAACAACAATGTAGTTAACACCATCTTCTCCTTATGCAATATAAGTTTAGAAGCGATTGTCAGAACAAAAGCAAAGGCTAATGTAGCATGCTTTTGCTGCTGTTTACGTGTATTTGATCATTTGTGTGTCTCTCTGTATGGGTATCTATCCATCATTTATCTGTCATCTGCTGGTCTGCCTATCCATCTGTCTAGATCTATTGTGGTAAAGGCCACGGGCATTAGGTCTAAAGACACTTCATTGAGCAGAAGCTGTTGGATTATACATGAGACATTCTACCAAACAAAATGGAAGATGTTTAAAACCAGACTTTCCATTTAGCAAAAGCTGTGTAATTCTAGCCATGATAAAAAAGCAGCATTAAGTAGCTTTGGAAAAGATTGTAAACAGCTTTCAAAAGAGGAGTTTCCATTTGGCAAAGGGAGCTCTATTAATAAAAGAGTTTCCACTATATTATATAAATACAGCTTCTGACTCCTCTGTTCCATTCTACTACAAGTGACTGCTTACCGTATAAATTGTTAATGACATGGGGCACAATCCATCAGTGTAAGCCTCATTGTAATGAATAGAAGCTGTGCAAGAGCATTTATGATATCCCCATCTTAGTCATTTTATTTATTTCTAAATTAAAATAACCCAGCTCTCCTTTTTTTAAAACTTCATATAGATGAGGTTATATTTTCCTGATCGTTTTACAGACCACTATGCCAGCATATAATAGTCTTGATCCTATATACTTCTTGTCTCAGGCTGAATCAAGTACAGTGGAAGCAAGTCAGCATGCCAACACCAACAGCCATCCCACAGCGTTCCTGACAACTGTGCGACTAACAACTGATTAGAATGACAGTCGCCAATGTGTATCTGAGTCTGATACAGTAGCCTCTTGATTCAGCAGTCAGCGTCAGCTATTTGATGACCATTCTCCTTATTTGTATGCAGGAAGAAAAGTTGCTTTCAACAAATACTGTCCCACACTTTCTATCGCATGTCCTCATCATTTTCCTTACAACAAAACATCCAGTTTGGGGTCAGGGAATGGTTTTGTTGCCCAAGAACTATCAGCTTCAATTGTGCAACTTGAATTTGCTGGAATATGACAGAATCCCACCTAAAATAGTGAATTTGAAAGCATCCTCTGTATGTTTTCTAAAATCTTATTTATTGATTTCCCCCCAAAAGCATCCTCTGTCTGCTTGTGTGGTGTGTGTGTTTGATAAGAGTTAACATGCATGTGTATATTTGTGATTGTGTGTATGATGATGAGAAGAAGAAGATTTTTTTATTTATACCCTTCCCATCTGGCTGGGTTCCCCAAGCCACTCTGGGCGGCTTCCAACACATTAAAACATAATAAAACATCAAACATTAATAGTAACAATCTGATCCAATACTGTATAAAAGTCACAATAACTTAAAAATAAACAACTTATATCATATAAAGCAACATTCAACAATACCTCGGAATCTAATAGTAAACAGTAAAATGAAACATCAGCAAATAATTAAACAGTTCACACTTATCAACCACAATAAAGAATTACCAATCTATAATCAATAAAAATAGCAGCAAATCACAATGCACAAAAATACCACAACACATACAAAACCATGTAAAAGGGTCAAATTGAGAAACAAAAACACACAACTTATAAAACTATATCTATATCTATCTATCTATCTATCTATCTATCTATCTATCTATCTATCTATGAACTTCTCTTCCCAGCTACTGCTGCTGTTCTCAAAGTCATCGACTGGGAAAAGCTGGGTGGGCCGAGGCAGGTGGAAACACCATTGCCTGATTATGTGAAGTGTGTGTACGTCTATAAGGTGTGTGAGATTTTCTATGTGGTGAGTGTGAGATTCTATAAATTTCTGGCCTTGAGCATATTTGCGTCTGGCCTTGTCCACTATAGTAATGTGTCCCCCAACCACTTTCTCCTGATGTAATGTGGCCTTCAGCCCTCCAAAATGTTTCCCACTCCCAACCTAGTTGATTGGTGAGCAAAGTATGATTCCCTTCAGTTCTGCACTCCACAGGCACCTGGCAATTGGAGTCAAGTTTTCTTGCTGGCTAGGATAGGGAAAGCATGCTCCCTTCAACTGTTCCTTATCTGGCTGATGGATGGGACCAGATTTGTCTGCTCCTTGCCATGATTTTCTTCCTTAGATACAAGGAGTGTAGCCTCCCAGTAGGTTCTATAGCTGATGGTAGAAACCAGAGAGTGAATCATTATCTGGGTGGGTAGGTGTAAATGGACTAGGTGCAATCCTGTCTAAAATGCACTTCCAATAAGCATTGGGTCTGAGAGAGTACCTATCTACTATTGTTGTGGCAGGCCACACTTGTAATATTCCTAAATTAAAAGAGCAAAGCATTTCTGATGGATTGTTCTTAGCAACTAAGATAAAAGTGGGTTTTAAAAATACAGATATATACATTCAGTATGATAATTTTGCCCCATGTTGTGATAGGGGCCTGATTTAGTAAATGTCCACTATATCTCATATGTGCCACATACGTTTTTAATTAATGGTAATAATGATTGCATGCACCAGGGCAGATATTGCATCAAAATATTGTAACTATTATTTGCTTAGTAATTATCATTTGTTTGCAATTTATTTTATCTTTAAAAAAAGTTTGGTCACATTATGCAGAAAAAAATTAAGAGATAGTTTTAAAAATTGGTTCATGCGGTTTCATCTGGTATAATTTTAAACCCATAATGTAATGCTAAACAATACGCATCTCCAAACCTTTTCCAAGGACGTTAACTCAATTTTTAACCAGATGTTTGCTATTAATAATGGATTTAGGTAAATTTATGGAATAGTAAGCTTTCTTTGAGAACTCAAGGTAGGTGGAGGAAAAACATCATTGTTTGAAGAATTGGCCTTCATTCCAGCATAAAACCCTATAGCAATGAGTGATCACATGGACTGGGGGCGGGGGAAATTATCTCAATGAAGAGTGCATTTGTCTTGCTCTTTAAAAAAAAGTAGAACTGAAATTAAAGTAAAATTTAGATGATCATTGCAGAAATTATCCCAAATAGAAAAGAATACAGATAAAAAGCTGATAGAGGATTAGGGTAATAAACATAAGAGAGCAAAAGGATAAATTTAAAAGGATAGAGTCAGCTGACCCAATATCATAAATGTTCCATTTAAACAATGAGAAAAAGCCCATGGCTTTCTGTTCACTAATCCTTTTTCCCCCTTGCCAGACATTTTGGCACAATTTTCTAGAAGAAAAGACAACTAAGTTTCCCCCACCCCGTGAGTGGCTCTCACATGCTGAGGCTGTGGTGACTAGTGTTTATTGGGACTGGTAGGGCAGCAGCAGGGAGGCCAACAGTAGCTGGAGCAGGGTCAAAGGCAGGCAGACCCAAGTAATTCAATTTTTATCCACATCATGGATGTGGGTCCACATCCACATTGTGGACTTGGTTTGCCACTCACTGCACCTCCATTAGTGTGCCAACTTGAATAAAATATTGAAGGGCCCCAGGTAAGCCCCACCCCGCATAATCAATCACATGATGCAGTGCACACAGACCATTTGAATGGGAATGCCCATCAACTTTGTGGAGGCCTAGCCCTCTCAAATATTTTATTGCTGGGGCTGAAGCCACCACGGTCCCTAGGCATTGGCTCCTATGGAAAGAGCCCATGGAAAAGGGCTTCGGATGATGAACACAGTGCCCAGCAGTGGCAGGTAAAGTAAAAGGACCTCTGGATGGTTAAGTCCAGTCAAAGTCAACTATGGGCTCATCTTGCTTTTCAGGCCGGGGGAGCCAGCGTTTGTCCACAGAGAGCCTTCTGGGTCATGTGGCCAGTATGACTAAACCACTTCTGGTGCAACAGAACACTGTGATGGAAGCCAGAGCACACGAAAATTCCATTTAACTTCCTGCCACAGCAGTACCTATTTATTTACTTGCACTGGTGTGCTTTCGAATAGGTTGGCAGAAGCTGGGACAGAATGATTGGGGCTCACCCCATTGAACTGCCAACTTTCTGATCAGCAAGCCCAAGAGGCCCGGTGGTTTAGACCACAGCACCACTAGCATCCACACGTCAGCAGTGGCAGACCTTGGGGTCTCAAATTTCAGTAGTGCCCTATGCGACACAAAAATTCAATGTGCCCACCTCTTGCCTTCCATTCTACATCACAGTTGTACATCATCTTCGAGGCTCTGCGCCCAGTGCAACCGAACCAGTTGTGCTCCCCTAAATCTGCCTCTATGCCCAGATTTATTCATTTGGCAAAGGTGGTCTTTGAGATATATTTGGCTTTTACTACCAAAGGTTACATACAGTCTTGTTTTATTCTTACAAACTTGTACATAGAGCACATGTGTACACACAAAGACTTGTTCTATTGTGCATAGTCTTTTTTCCCATCTGCAAATGCATATTCAATGCTTTTTTTATTAGAACTATGATTTATTGTAACATTCACAGGAAAACCACAGGAAAATTACCTAGAAGACCTCACATGAATTGCTTGCTTCTTGACTATATCATAGTTTTCCATTTCAGTCAAGATGATCTAAAAATACAAAGGTTTTGCCAAAGTGAAAAATGCATTTGGTGGAGGCAATAGATATTTTATTGAGAATATGCAGAATTTGTCATTTAAAATCTGATAGGGGCTTTAGCTCACAAATATCATAAAGCTTTATCTACAGGTACAATATTTTTTGCTTTTATAATGTATTAAATTGGTGCTAGCCACAGGTTAATTTTGAATAAACATGAGAATCTTGTTATGCTGTTATAACACTTAATGAAATACCAGCCATAGGCTAAATCAATAGAAGCCCCACCCTTAGTCATATGTCTGAAAAATATGTAACAAAATACTATTATATGCTTGCATTTCATGTTGGGTTATGAAAAGATGACCCATTTTGGAAGGTTGCCACCAGCAACAATATGGGTTTCTTTCTCTTTTATTTGTGCCTAAAATATTGTGGATACTGAGAGGATTTAATAAGATATATTTTTCTTTTAGGGCAAAGGTATTAGTAATGTTGGTAATCTCAAAATGAAGCACCATTCTGCAACATGGTAACTTTCAATTACAGTGGTATCTCAGGATGCGAACAGGATCTGTTCCAGAGCCCCTTTCACATCCTGAATGGAACATAAGACACAACGGCGCGTCTGCGTATGCGTGGGTTGTGTTTTGCCGCTTCCGCACATGCGCGTGACGTAATTTTGAGTGTCTGCGCATGCGCGAGCGGCGAAACCCAGAAGTAACGTGCTCCGTTACTTCCGGGTTGCCACGGAGCGCAACCCGAAAGCACTTAACCTGAAGCACATTCAACCCGAGGTATGACTGTAGTGCTATTTTTCTAGAAAAAGAGGTGCCGGAACTCACCATGAACACCTCCCTTCTTCTCATAGAATGGCAATGGTGTCCACCCGAGAGGGGCCAGAACAGTGAGTTCCGGCTGAACAAAAGCCCTGCTTTTAACAACTCAAACTTCTGCATATCTCTTGTCAGTCTGTCTGTGGACTCCTCCCCCCTTCACCATCATTTCTGATCATATAGCAGAAGCCAGCTGTGACCTTGGCTGACCATTGAGTCAAGACACCGCAGTCTCCACTGTGCCTCATTCCCAAAAGGAAACACGAACCCTGGAAAAGTGCCTGGAATTGCTGGAATCTCACACTACTTGGAGGTAGGCGTGGTGTGCAACTACGTTTGCCTTTGCACTATTCACCTATTCATACATTTTGGGTCAAGTTGATTTTTAAAGCATGTATATATTTTTTAAATTTTTTCCAACCAAACCTTCATTTGAAAACTTTTGGACATCCACCCTGAATGATGATGATGTGAAAAACTGCATATGTTTTTTTTTAATTAAAGCAAGAATAGCTGTAGCTGTGGTTCTGGCCATGCTACCAGACTGAATAAGCCTCAGTTGATCTAAGAGACCATCTTAACAATCTTTAATAGATGCAACTGGCCTGTCCCTGTTTTTCATCCAAAGTCAGCAGCCCTTATCTAGCATGAAAGGATTGTATGAGAAGGAGAAGCCCACCCAACGAGGAAGCATTGCCACTTTCTCTACTTCTTGTCAACCTTTTCCCTATCCAAATCCTACCTTTCCAAGTCATTTTAGTTTGAGATTGAACAGAACAACAGCTAAAATATTTATGGCTAGGTAAGTCTCTTACTATGTGAATACAGTCAGTGTCAGACCATTGGGAATATAAACCAAAGTCTAGATGAGTCTTTGGGTGAGTAGAATGGGATTATTAAGAGCAAACAGAGGAGCCAAAAACAACACTCTGTTTTACATTTATGTCCTAGTTTAGCCAGATTTCAGTCTTCAGACAGTGTTAAATTAATCTTCAGTAGCCATGCACATTTTGTCTATCTCTTAAGTTTCAGCTTTTGGTACCAGTGTCCTGAATGTCCTAAATTTAAATATTGCTATCTCTCTGTCCCCCTCATCCCGCCCTGCATACAATTTTCATCGAGGCACTTTCTGTTCAGAGTCTTGGTATAATTTAACAATTTAATAATATTTATTCATAATTAGGAGTTATGGGTTTGCATATGGCACCTAATTATTCTGGATGCTTATATTCCAAGCAGACAGTGAATAGCACCATAAAGCTTTCTCATCCTGTGTGAATGGGCAACAAAATAGGCCACAGAATTCAATAAAAAAATAAGGAGAAAATAAGACACGTTTGTTTCTGGGTATGACCTTTGTGGTGTCTGAACTGGCATTTTTAAAAATCTTGGGGTCATAGTAAAATAACTTCACAAGGACACACCTTCTGTTCTAGCAACTCACTGTTCCAACTGTTGCTTGTTTTGCTCCATTACTTCTTCTGATGGATGCCAGCAATTCTCACAAGATCCAAACAAATACAGGGAAACAATTTTCTATAAATATCCTCAAGTCTGATTTATAATTTAACCTCATCTTATTTCCTCCATAGTAATGGGGTTGCAGACTGAGCCAGAAGCCTTTGGGCCCTGGTAAGGTAACCTCTTCCAGCAGGGCTTGGGCACTGGAGTTGGAGCCTTTTCTCTCTGTCTGCACATGTGTTAGAGATTTACAAAATTAAGCATAGTAAGAGTTTGAATGACCAAACTGCAATCCTATGCACAATGGAGTAAGTCAAACTGAACTTAATGGGACCATACTAGAGAGGGATGGGGAGAAAAAGAGAGATTTAAGTAAAAGTATTAATTATATTTTCAGAGTGAATAAAGAAAATAGTCTCTTTCACAATATCAGCGATTAGGGTCATCCAGTGAAATTAATTAATAAAGCTTAAATGGAAATACTTTTTTCAACATACAATTTTGTTCCCTTACATTGTTCTTCCTATTTGAAGCTTGTCCTATTTGAAGCTTTTTCTCAGACTTCCCTATTATTTTGCCATTTGCAAATTTTAGGAGTATGTTTCCTTTTTCTGGCCTTGAGGAAAGAGTTCTGCATGTAATATATACTGGAACCGACTGAAATTTACTGGATATTATATCAAGCCACTCATTATTCTTTAGTTATGAATTTTCAACCAGGTGTAGAGCCACACATCTATTTGATTCACATTTTTTTAAATGAATATGTTTTTCATGCCTGGTGTGGCTTCACAGATGCTGATGAGCTGCTAATTTGTGCTTTGTTTTCTGTATGAATTTCACATGTTGTCACAAAATATTGTTCAAGCAAAGTGAATGTTCCCTCACTCCCACTTCCCACCTCCCATCTTTCTTTTAATAACTCTGCATGGACCCTGCTCAGTCTAACATAATGTGGCTTTGTTGCGTGTCGAGGTCCCCAGGTCCACCCCAATAACTCACACATCACACAGAATTTTTTGTTTAAGATTTTTGGCATAATTTTGGCCACAACTTTATTAAAATACAAATTTGTGAGTGGTTGCTTAGGCATTGGTTGCGACTATCTGCCCCCACCATGGGGGAGAGACTGACATTCCGCACAATGCGAAAGTCAGAATGGGGGAATACACTTGGGGGTTACGCGGAGCAGGGAACCTGCCCTCACCCCAAATGCAACCAGGAGCTCATTGCTATGGCCCGAGCCCCCTTGACAGAGTGGACAAGCAATAGTTAGCCCCCAATTCCTTTAACGGAATCCCTTGCAGCAGCAGCATTAGAGGGGCAGGCACAGCCAATCCATACCCCTCAACCAACCAAACCATAAACCAATGCCTAACCGCAACCTTACAAGTTGTGACGATTTGCTACGCAGTAGGCAAAAACCAAATGGCCCCAGCCAATCAGCCAGATGGACAAAATTCCTACCAGGCCCCCACTCCAAAGCAGACGACCCCATGACAGGCATAGCAAGGTCAAAGCGAACAACCCTATTCTAGGGAGGGAGGGACGGGCAATCCTATGCACGGGCGAAAAGAGGAAGCCCTAGCCTCATGCAAGGAGTTTTAGTATTTCTGGCTGTCAATCAATAAATGGCAACATTAACTTCTTCCCAACAACAAGGGAAGCCCCAATCGCATCAGTGGCCAACGATCAGTTAGCCCGCCCCCAACTTTGGAGTGTCCTGGCGGCCCCCACCGCAACACGTGCTCTCCATGAAGGAGAACACGCTTTCTGAAAAAGACATCCCACCAATTACCACAAGTACTATGAATGTACCATAAATACACCTTTACTTTGCAGAAAACTTTTAAAGGCTGGGAAAGAAAGGAACAAAAGAGAAAGAAAAACAATGAGGAAAATCAGTAACGATTAGCTGATAATTCCACTTCTGATTTTTATTTCAGTTATATCATCTGCTAAGCATGGATTTGTCCCTCTCTCATAATACTAGAAATCCAGAGCCATCTGAAGAAGCTGAACAGACAAAAGAAAGCAGTTCTTCACGCTATACATAGTTAAGCTATGGAATTCGCTCCCAGAAGATGTAGTGATGACCACCAAGTTGGTTGAGTTTAAATAAGGATTAGACAAATTCATGGAGGATAAAGCTTTCAATGGCTATTAGCCACAATGGCTAAGTTTTTTATCCCCACTTTTGGAGTATGTCACTGAATATCAGTTGCTGGTAATCACAAGTGGGAAGAACATTGTCATTCTTGGTTTCTCTTTGTGGGTTTCCCATAGACATCTGGTTGGCCACAGTGAGAAAAGAGAGATGGGCTAGATGAGATTGTGGCATAATCCCGGATAGCTTGTTTTATGTTCCTAAATAAAAAACCTTTACCCTTCTATTTAACTTGGATTTCCAGAACAAAGTTTCATGGGAAGTAGGAATGAGCATTGCTGTATCCAGCTGGTGGTTCCTTTGTCAACCAGATTACTTGTCAGTAATCAGGGCCAGGACAGCCAGTTGATGTCTCATAGAAAGAGGTAATGGTTAGAATATAATTGGAAATGTCTTATGCCACTTTTCTTTTTACATTCTTGAGCAAACCAGATATGATGTTATTTTTTTTATACATTAAATAGACATATTTTAAATACTGGAAATAGCAGCTGATTGTGTGTCTGATAAAAATTGGGATCACAGCAGGTAGGGAAGGAAAGATTAACTTTCCTCCCCTGCTCGGATCCTGCTGAAAAATGCTCCTTTGAAGATGTTTTTTGCATTGGAAGGAAATTTTCCTTTGCAACATACAGATGCAACCCATTTTTAGACCTATGTCATAAACCTATAAATACTTATTTGGGATTAAATCCCATTGAACAAAGAGTGAATATTGATCTGTTTATTTTTTGATAATTATTAGCTACTCATTTTTCTAATTCCTCCCTCTATATTTGTATACAGTCTGGAGAGGATGAACATTTCCATTGTCTCAAAAAAATGACAGATTTTAGATAATGGGAATAGCTCATTTTCAAAACAGAAATCACAGATTCATAGTCTTTCTGAGTATAATTTCCACCAGGACTGGATTTAATAAGTAAACATTTAATAAGTTTATTGGGTAAGTATATGTAACATGTTTGTTTCTGTTACATTAAGGCTGGTAAAAATGCAATTCGCTTCTTAATATTTGAAGAGCATTTTGCAAACCACATTTATACTACTAAGATGTCAATCACTTCTTAATTTATCCTGAGCAGAAATGTATGTGTAAATGACCATATATAAACATACAAATGTTCTTTAAAAATGTTCCTTACAGCATAAAACTGCCCACTGTTCTTTTCCTATTATTTCAAGATTATCCATAGAAACATCTTTTAGGAGGAAAAATAAATCAAAATTAAATTTATTTTGCAGGTTGGCAGCAAGTGATTTCTAAAACAAGATGAAATCCAGCGATAGTAAGCATATTAAATGCTGCCGAGTCAAAAGAAGAAAACCAATATCATACAGTGGAAGGGTTTTTTTTATATATATATATTCTAATAATATACAAGTCAGACATTTCATTTTGAAGAAACCTTTCTTTGGGTTGCCGTATATTTTGATTAAATAAATTGGCAAGGAAGTATGTATAATCGTATACAGAGTAGCTTAAGGGATAAGGCACGAAAGGAGCAGTCGTACTTTCCACCTGGGAGCAGTGGAGTTGCAAGAGCACTTCACAGCAGGCAAAACAGTTTCATTCCATGTTTTGCTTGTTCCAAACTGGAACAGCAGAAACTCCCAGATCAGTCCCATTGCTGGTAGCTGGGCAAGTTTATGATCCAGAGGATCCTTGGCTCATAACTGTCAACTTACAGATTTGAAAATAAGGGGCCAGCAGCCTTGAAAATAAGGGATCAGAAGCCAAAATAAGGGATTTTCTGGGAACAGGTATGTTCAACTTCTGAGCCCCTCTGAGCCAAAAGCAGAAAGCCCAGCCAGCAGCCAAATGAAGCCTCATCAATAAGGGACAGCAGCGGGACATGGCGCTGGGATAAGGGACTGTCCCGCCAAATAAGGGACACTTCACAGCTATGCCTTGGCTGCACCAGTTCCACTCATTCCTCACCCAAGAAATGCTCCATTTGGGGTGCTTCCCTAGGGTACTAGGGGAAGGAAACCACTGGTGGTAGCTTTCATCCACCTGTGCTTTCTGCGGGTACAGCATGGACCTTTACCATGGTTGAGGCTGCCCCCCACAATGCCCTGTCAGAGCTCAGTAGAGCAGCCAACCCCCCTTTCAGCATGGCATCATTGTTCTGTGAACTTTCACTCACAGACATGGATCTTTCTGGTGCTGCCTGGAGCCCTAATCAGTTTGGCTCTGACTCTGATGCTAGCAAACGTTTCTTGAAAGAAATACAAGAAATACACCACACATCTTGGGACCGTTTTGATATCTAAATGAAACTGGAGTCAAGTCAATTCCTCTTTAATAAAAGTCAAAGTAGCTGAAGGTGAGAGAATGCACCTCTCCCAGAATTTTATTTTGATGCTAAACTTGGCTAGATACGGCTTTTTCTGGGCCACATTTTCGTATCATATGTAGCTTTTGTTCTTCTGTAATAATTTAATGTTTATTGCAATGGGCACGACACAGAAGAAGTTACATAATATACTGTAGCCCCATTAAAATCAATTATTTCAGATTTCTTTTAATGAGACTTTAATATATTTGATCATTTTTTTTCTGGGTTGCACCCAAAATGTTCTTTAGGCTAAATCAGTTATTTCGGAGAATGAAATAATATATGGACTACATTGAATATATGGACTACATTCTCGAAGCTACAAACATGAGTCTGTCCAAACTGCGGGAGGCAGTGAAAGACAGAGGTGCCTGGCGTGCTCTGGTCCATGGGGTCACGAAGAGTCGGACACGACTAAACGACTAAACAACAACAACAACATTGAACATGTATGGGGGGGAATCACTATGCTGATTAATTATACCCAATACTAATTTGACTTTTTAAAAGTCTAGTGCATTGCATAGCATCACTTTAAAAAAAGAAAGAAAGTGCATGAAAATGATAGTGATACGTGATGATAACTTGCTTTTGTAAGTAATGTGGGGGAAAGGCATGTCACCTTTGGAAACAAATAAAGAATGCTTTATGAAGATCGCTTATTGCTGGGCTGCTGAGTGACCTAAGATAAGGAGAAAACAAACCTCTTTTACAGGGTTGCTGTGATTAACGAAAGGTCCACCAGTTGGCAGCCTATCATCAATGGAAGCTGGCTTAATTCAAATATCCCTCTTGCTATTAGTACATTTTCTGTCTTGGTGGCTGGCACATTACTGAAGTGTGTGAGTGTGTTTACACATACACTCTCTCTCACACACTGACTGTAGGCTTGAAATTTTCACCGCAGTAATAACAAGTGTACCAGTCCCTGTGGCAGGCATCAGATGGGCTGCTGCCAGGTCTTTGAACTACATAAATAAATACAGAATAGAACAGCATTGTAGTGGCCAAGCCTGAGGCCTAGTCATCTGTCTTATAGCATGCTCTGGTAAGAGTGTTTGGCTTGGACTTTTTCCATCACATGTGGTAGCTGTGAGAGTCGAAAGGTGGGAGGGAGGAGGCAGTAGAGAATAATGTTAAGACAGTGCATTTTAAAGTGTGTTGCCTTTACAACCCTCAGGAAACGCAATTCTCACAGGAGCCATAGCGCAGAAACTTCTTTTGTTGTACCTCTGCGTGTGCAAATGTATAGATCAGTTTGTGACATTCCCCCCTCCTCTTCCTCCCCGGTTCTGAAAGATTATGATGAACTGGTACGCATACTTGCACACTGTAACATGTGGTTATAGCTAGGACAGGATTTGTGATGAGTTGTGTGTGCACAGTCTTCCTGGTAATTTTAACATTCTTGACTTATGGGGCTCTTTTCAGTGGAAAAGCTCAAAACCAGAGAATGTGGAATGAGGGGTAGCTGGATGTTTGTTAGTTTTGGCTGAAACATATTCCCCTTCTCTTCCCTTCTGTGGACAGTATAGAACAAATTGAAGTGATATAGGGCCCTCTTTTCCTTTCTTTACATGTTTCTAATAAAAAAAAATCTCTCCCCAATCTCCTCTTATTTATATAATGCATGTGATTTCCCTCCTCCACAACACAGATAATGTATGTGGAAAAAATATACCATAGTCATCAGCTGGCTGCCATGGTGAGAAAGCCCGCCATTTTGCGCTGATGAATTTTCTTCTATTAGAAATTGCGTGGAGCAGCAGAAAAGTATTTTTTTTTCAACAGAGCAAAAAATATTTCTGCTATAAAGGTAAAGGGTAAAGGGACCCCTGACCATTAGGTCCAGTCGTGGCCGACTCTGGGGTTGCGGCGCTCATTTCGCTTTATTGGCCAAGGGAGCCGGTGTATAGCTTCCGGGTCATGTGGCCAGCATGACTAAACCGCTTCTGGCGAACCAGAGCAGCGCACAGAAACGCCGTTTACCTTCCCGCCAGAGCGGTACCTATTTATCTACTTGCACTTTGACGTACTTTTGAACTGCTAGGTTTGCAAGAGCAGGGACCAAGCAATGGGAGCTCACCCCATCGCGAGGATTCAAACTGCCGACCTTCTGATCAGCAAGTCCTAGGCTCTGTGGTTTAACCGACAGCTACATAATAACGAATATACATTGATTGTTCTGTTCTCACAGTGGCCAACCAGATGCCTGTGGGAGCCTGCAAGCAGCCGTCTGACCAGTTGCTGATCCCAGCAATTGGAATCCGGAAGCATAATGTGTCATGTGCCAAGAGTCAGTTTCACCTGCTGAACAGCAGCCTGAAGGGGGAGAAGGCAGAGTGACTCCACCTGCAGCTGATCAGCCTTCAAGGACTCAGAGGAGAAGGCACTGATGAGAACCAGCTGGCTTCAGCCTTCTTAAGCAGAGCTTCCAGCAGCAGGCAAATGCTGGTGACAATACTTGTAGTTCCTGGCCCTACCTTGCTGCTTCCTGCTTGTCTTGACCCCATGATCATTGGGTTCCCTGGACAATCTGACCCCACGGATTGCTGTTTGCCAGACCGTAGGACTGGACCTGATTTTGGGTGCTGACTCTGCTTCCAGGCAAGTACACCTCAGAGACTCTTCTGGTTGGCTGGGCTATTATTCCACGTTGTTGCTCGGCAATGAGACTATGACGTAATGTCTCTGACAGTGAAGGTATAACATAGTATCATGGCTAGTAGTTCTGCTCTCCATGAATTTATCTTATCTTCTTTAAAGCCATTTAAGTGACACTCCTATTTTGGAAGGGTTATGGGTATTGCTGAACAGCTGCAGCACTGTTTGCAACTCTAGCCATGTCTATTAAGAAGTAATACCAATTGTATTCAGTGGGGTTTATTCCTAGGTAAATAGGGTTAGTATTCCAGCTGATTAAGGGGGATGCAAAGCTTGGGTAAGGTTCTTTGTTAATATTTTATTAATAATTTCAACATAACATTTTATTAAAAACCCCCATATCATCCTTAAATCCCCCCTATTTTTTCCTTCCCCTCCCCAAAAACACAACCCCCCTCCCCTCCCAGACTTCCCTCAGCTTCTCTCTCTGGTTTATCAACATATGTTATTTTCTGCATGTTACAAAACTGTACAGATCCTTAATTTATCTATCTAAATGTTATCAGTAAAAACTTTGTGAATGTTTATTCAAAAAAGCTTGGGGAAGGTTCTGATGCCTTCCTAACTACACAACGGTCAGTCTATTTGCAACATTTCCCCCCTCTGAATGACCTGTTTACATGTTCCAGAAGAAAATAGCATTGCTGTAGTAAAAATAAAACATGATGGCAGATAATTTATATTTACAAATAATTTTGTAGAGGCCTGTCGGGAAGGAACGAAGGAATTGTGATGGGAACAAATACAGCCCTTTTTTAACAAATACATGTTGGAATAGAAACTGGCAAAATGTAACATTGCTACTCTGAGTAGACCTGTTAAATCTATCTATCTATAGATTTATTGCGGCCATTGGCCCATATCGAAAACAATACATCAAAATTTATCCATAAACAATACAATTTAAACAGTTCCAAGTTAAAACACCCATATAAAACCAATTTTACTTCAGTTAAGTAAACACTATACACAATAAGCTCCCTCTATGTAAACCGCAATTCAAATCCATCAGATTTTGGGGGGTATGCGTCTTAGTTCTGGCACTTATTGATGGTTCTTAAGTTTAGCTAAGCTGTCAGAGTCATACAGTGATCCATTTCTCCTCTTTTGAAATAAAACATTAATCAGGTATCTAGCGACTGCAAGAGATCTACTTGTATCTTCGTCGTTTAATAAGTATATTATTTGGGCTTCCTGAGGTCCATCAGCAATTCTCGATAAATATGGGGCCAGAAACTTGGACCGTGAAGCCGAATGTAATGGACAACAGAAGATTATATGATATAACGATTCTATAGATCCACTTTTACAGTCACAGAGGAGTGAGATCTGTCCGTTGGAGAGTCTGTTACCCAACACGTTTGATGGGAAAACATTGAATCTAGCCTTTATAAAGGCATACCTGTGCGTCACCACAGATAAGGTAGTTAAATAAGATGGAAGTTTCGTTGGTGGTGTTAAGCCAAGGTTTATCAGCGAACAGGTGCCACCACCTGTCGCAATATTAAATTGTAAATCCATCTCCTCTAATTTGTGAGTTATAATTCTCTTGGCAGAAATTAAATCCAATTTTAATCGTTCAGATGGAGATAGTCCTAGGGACACAAGTTTCCCATGTATTATTTTTGCTGAGGGGCTAGGGAAGTCATCTCTCCAGAGACACTGTATCAAGTGGAGATTTGGAAGTTTATGCCATAATGCCAACCAGTAACAGAGGATGCATTTCCATAATGTGGTTTCTAGAGATGTAACATTTAGTTCCAGTCGTATAGCAGTATTGCTTACACACCTGGGTAATTTTAGCAACCTTCTTAGAAGCTGGTTTTGGATTACCTCCAAATGGGTTAGATTAACAAAGGACCCCCATATTGGGATTGCATATGCTATTGTTGCAATCACCTTTGCCTTGAAAACTTTTAACACTGATGGAATATGGAAAGCCCCATCTGAAAAGAAAAAACGCAGTAGCGCAAAGGAAAGGGCTTTAGCTCTGTTTAATACATATGCAAGATGGACCTTCCAGCCCATGTTGTGTTGGAGAAGGACTCCCAAGTACTGAAATTTAAAGACTTGGTCAATAGCTTTTCCGTCTATTCTCCAATTATAGGTTTTTCGACTCTTGGTGAAAATTAGGACTTTGGACTTAACATGGTTAATTGTAAGAAAATTTGATTTGCAGTAAACATCGAAAATTTTTAATGCCCTCCTAAGGCCGACTCTTGAGAAGGATAGGATCACTGCGTCGTCTGCGTAGAGTAGAAGGGGGCAACGATATTGGGCAAGACGGGGGGCGTGGATCGTTTCTTGAGAATCTATCAGAGGCGCCCTCATATCACTTATAAATAGATTAAAAAGTGTCGGAGCAAGGATACATCCTTGACGAACACCTCTATTGATAGTTACTGAATTTGAGAGGTCGCCGGCCGGAGTGATTCTCACCCTAGCGGCCGATCCTTCATGCAATTTAGTTATTAGCCACAAAAGTCTTTTGTCTATTCCCCATCGGGCTAATTTTCCCCAAAGTAATCCTTTGGGGATGCTGTCAAAAGCGGCCTTTAAATCAATAAAGGCCGCACGAAGTTGGCCTCTATTTGGGGAGGAATATTTCCGGGCAAGGTGGTATAAAACTAAGACATGATCAACCGCTGACTGATTCGGTCTAAAACCAGCCTGTTCAGGCCCAATCAGGTTGTTCTCTTCGGCCCACTTAGTAAGCTTAGTTAACAAGAACCGTGCATATATTTTCCCAATTAATGACAATAAACTGATATTCCTGTAATTTCCCGGATCATCTGTCGAGCCCTTTTTATGAATTGGAACAATAATCGCATCCTTCCATATTCTTGGTACCTTCCCACTGTTGTTTACGGCATCAAAAGTAGCGGCCAGGATTTTCGCCCACCAGTCTGCATGAAGTTTTATAGCTTCCGCCGGGACTAGGTCAGGACCGGGGGCTTTGACCTGTTAAATCGGTTCTACTTCAGAGTGGGACCAGGTTGCGTTCAGGCCGCCAGGCCCCACCCCCGCCTCAGTGTGGTGTGGGATAGCATCCCGCGTCCTGCTGAGGGTGTCCTGCGTCGTGCCATTTGCCAGGCGGCCAATCAGGGCTCTGTGGGGGTGTGGCCGGGGCCCATTTAAATCCGCAGCGCGACTTTGGCAGCTCCTTTTTCAGCCTCGCACCATGGATCTCCCGCCCTCCCACCCTCTTTTAGGGCCACTGCCTTGCTAATGGTTGGTCGCCGTTGAGGGGCCTGGTAAGACTTTTTCCACCTGGCAAATTGGCACCAGCCACTTGGTTTTCACCTACCTCGTAGCAATCGTCACAACTTTGTAAGCTTTGGCGGTTAGGCATTAGAATAGCAATGTGTGGGGGTGGGGAGGTACAGCCATCACCTGCCCCTCCATGCTTAAGGGTATTTCGTTAAAGGAATCCGGGGGTGTGGATCTCATCCAAAGCCCAGGGAAGGGCTAGGCCATGCCATAACCCCAGCGGGAACCTGGGGGGGGGGCGAGTCGATCCGCATTGGCGGGGATCCACCTACTGGTGGTTTACCCTTCTAGACTTCCTGCAAGGTGGGCAGGAGTCAGAGATAGTCTGTTGATGCCTATGCCTAAGCCAATACCGCTCACATTCTGTAACCAATAAAGTTGTGGCCTAAATTTTGCCAATTAACATTAACCTAAATTCTGTGTCCTTGTGTCTTTATTCTCCTGGGGTGGCTTGGGGGTCTTGAAGCACAGGTAGACTTAAGTAACTTAAATCAATTGATCTATTATGAGTATGATTTTAGTTATTTATTGCATTTATTTTCCCTCTTTAATTCCAAAGAACTCAAGATGACAAACATGGTTCTTCTCCCTCCCCACCCCATCCACACTACAATTCTGTGAATTAGATTAGTTTGAGAGGCAGTGATTGGACCAAGGTCACCCTGTGTTCATCATGACTAAGTGATTATTTTTATGCTGGTTTCCCAGGTCCTAGTCAGACACTGTAAATTTAACCATCCCACACTTTAATTGGATATCCTATATTGTGAGAATGTAATATTTCTGGACATTTTTCTGAGCCATGTGGTGATACCAACAGGCCTATATTAGCTTCTCGTTTTTCTTTTTACCTTTTTTTTTTTTAAAGATCTTATTCCCTGTAAAATTCTATTGATTTCAGGTCATTGATGCTTATTTGGGACTTGGACCAAACTATTCTGGTTTTAATTTAACATTGTTTGACGTTGCATCCCCCCCCCCCCGCTACAATAATTTGCATGTTTAAAATTCCAACACGTAAGGAGAATTTAAATTACCTTCATGTATCTTTCCCCTACATTTTCATTAATGCATAAGGAATTAAGTATGTGCCAAAGGGTAGAGGAAATTTATTCTCTCTGTGTTGCTATGTTCTTTTTCCCTTGCTTCTCCAGGGCAACACTCTTAATTAACTATCTTTTAGGTGCAGCGAGGTCAATGAAACTATCACTGCATGTTGTGTAACATTATTAGTATTAATAATATAAATAAATAATTGTATATTGCCCTTCATCTGAAGATCACAGAGTAGTTCACAACATAAAAATACAAAATAGAATACATCTGAGCTAAACACCATCTTGCCTAATTTTGTTTTTCTTAGGCTCTGCTAATGCATGCTATATCTACTCACTATACTAATGTACAGTCATACCTCGGGTTACAGATGCTTCAGGTTGCATTTTTTCGGGTTGTGGACCGCCAAAACCCGGATGTACCAGAACTGGTTACTTCCGGGTTTTGGTGGTCATGCATGCGCAGAAGCGCCAAATCACACTTTGCGCAGAAGCACTGAATTGCAACCTGTGGGTGCGCAGATGCGCCGCTGCAGTTTGAGGACACTGCGGGTTGCGAATGTGCATCCCGATCACGTTCGCAACCCGAGTGTCCACTGTTTAGTTTATGAGGGAAAGGTTCTTCTGAGTTATTTGTTGTCAATAGTTTTTAATTTAGCCCAGTGAACAACTGGAACTCCTGGCCCATACTCACATGAGCCTAAAGTTATCCATATGGAGGAGGTTCATTGTACATGGGCAATTATTCAGTGGTATCTCTTAGGTTTGTTTTTTTTAATTTTTATGAAAATTCACCAGCATTTTATAGCAAATTTCTCCAAAAACACATTTTATATGTGGTTTTCATCAATGTACACATTTTTGCAAGAATTTTTCCCAAATTCAATCTTTTTTGCATGTTATATTTGATAATAGCTTCATTTTTATACACACATTTCCCTAATTTATGCATTTCTGTAAACGTTGCCTGGAGAACATCATTGCAACATTAGGATAGGGTTAAATTTCAAAGGATAGCTGAGTTTATGTCTGCATTGTTTCAAAAAGTGCAAATCGATGGATTTGGCTGCAGTGCATACTGAATAGATTTTCTCCTCCATCCCTATACGCTTAGTTATGTCCCAGCCAGGGGCGTAGCCAAGGAGGGGGGACCAGGGGCGCAGCTGCCCCCTCACATCAATACAAACCTGAGGTTCTGCCCCCAACAAAAGTTTGCCCCCCCAACAAAAATCCTGGCTACTCCCATGGTCTCAGCTCTGGATTTTGGAGGGTTCTTTTTCTCCTTAGAGACAAACACAGCTGTTTTTGCCTTTCAGTTGAAAGAGTACTCCACAGAGTAGATACCATCATGATCTCCAATCGTCACTCAGTTCTCCCATCAGTTAAGTTTGGGACAGAGAACAGTATTTCCCCACCAAACTGATGAAGTGGAGAAGCAAAGCTGGGAAGAGGCAGCCACTAAGGAATGCATTCTTTAATTTTCTTTGTTGTTCACCCTACACACCCATTCCCAATGCGCTCCAATGACTTGGTCTAGTCAGCTTGTTTTCTTTAATACGGAAAGAATCATGTTTCAAAGAAACAATTTCATTTCTTTGTAAAAAAAACCTCACTATTTTTTGGCAATGATACCAGTAGGGAGTTCTAGCTAAAATAGACCATATACTAATAATCTCTAAAGTATGGTTGACTCAGGATTTTAACTGTGCCTAATAATGACAAAGCAGGAAGACAAATGGTGAGTGAGACAAGGGGAAGAATAATTTCAGCTGATTGGGCACAAAATAGATAGTCAAAATGAAAGGGGGACCCTTTGCCAAATTAATTTGATGATAGAAGCAAAAGGAATGTTCATGGGATTTATAGTCTTTTTGGTTTTTTTTAAGGTTCAGCACTGTGTATTCTCTGAAAAGAATGCCTTGCCGTACAACAAAATGTCAGAGAATCCCAGAAGGTCAGCTGTAGCTTAGTGCTATATGAGATATCAATATGGTGAAACTGTCATCAGACTGACAGAGAAGTGAAAAGTAATGAGATCTTGTTCCCTCCTCTCAGGAGGCATGGCCTTATCTTCATATTAATGTCTAGGGTTCTTTTTTTTATTAACTTCAAAAGAAGCTATATCACACGCAGCTGTCACATAAAGAATCAGAACTTATCTAAAGCATTAACTAGGTATCCAAATGTCTTAGGTAGCTTTGATTCATAATATTTTCAACAGAAGAATGAAATTTGTATTAATCCTTTCATCCTAACCTTAAACACATTACTTGGAAGCATGGCCCGTTGACTTAAATAGCTTTCCCTCCCAGAACAAGACAAGAATCATTTCAATTTCAACAATTTATATTGAGTAGTTTTTGTTTGGGTAATCTTCCACTATAGAAGTGCTTGCAGGATCAATGTCATTTAGATGGATTATTAAGCCCATTGGTGTTCATGGGCTAGACTGGAAATTCCTGTCTCGCAATCTGGCCCAATTTGTGGATGACAGATTTGCTCAGTTCCTCCTCATCCACCTAGTGTGCTAGCGCTGCCTCTACCAGCTCCACATGTGTGCGTAAGACTGAAACTTTGGAATTCAAGATTCCTAATCATGAAAGCAGCTGCTTCAGTCTTCCGCTGAGTCCCTACATCAGCTGTTAATTGGCTCCATGGAAAAATATACAAGCAATCTTTCCAAACATACCGTCTGCACCAGGTCTAAGTGGTTTAGTCCCTTAGCTGGATGTGGTTTGTTATAGCAGAAGCCACAGCCCAGCCTTCTGTCCTGATGCTGACAGGAGAAAATTGAAAAACAAAACAAATAAATACTCTGAAAATATTGTCTGCTGTTATCTCTCAAGATGATTATTTGCTCAAGATTCCATTTTAAAAGGTGATGATAAAACTGGAGAAATGCAGCTTAAGACAACAATATGGAATGGTTTCTCAAGTTTTCAGTCATTTTGATTGTGAAAAAAATGTGGCGGAAAGCACAGAGTTTTCTCTATTCAAATAAACTTTTTGGTAATTCTGATTTATTTGGACTCTCCCCTCCCTTATGGACATAAGAAATAAAGCTGTATAAGCATAAATTGCTTAATGTATTCCAGCAGCCTGATGGACCTACTTTATAGGTAGGAGATGGCAGACCTTTGCAGCTATATAATTTTAATTTTATAAGCCAGTCAATTTAATGACTACCTGTATTGTTTTAAATCATTTTTTTCTGATTTAATATTGTACCTCGCCCTGACAATTTAGGATATGGCAATACAGAAATGCTTTAAATAAATAAATACAGGGGTCTCCCTGCTTCAGACATTCACCCTTGCCCTCTGCCCACCATGTACTTGAGGAACATTGGATCCAATGCCTGAAAGTGGGAGGGAGAGAGAGAAGGTTATAACGTCTTGAATAACAATTTTATATGTACTAGTCTGGTTATTATGGGTGAGCTCTTGATATTGCTGAACTGCTCTCCTAAGATTCTTTTCTTCTCTGGTGTCCTGCTTCTTCTCCCAGACCTCTGACTTCTTGCCTGACCTGTGAGTTTTATATACAGTGGTACCTCGGGTTAAGTACTTAATTCGTTCTGGAGGTCCGTGCTTAACCTGAAACTGTTCTTAACCTGAAGCACCACTTTAGCTAATGGGGCCTCCTGCTGCCGCCGTGCCACCGGAGCCCAATTTCGGTTCTTATCCTGAAGCAAAGTTCTTAACCTGAAGCACTATTTCTGGCTTAGTGGAGTGTGTAACCTGAAGCGTATGTAACCCGAGGTACCACTGTATAGGTTTCACTTATCAAATATAGACTGACTAGTTTTATTTTGAGAATAAAGAATATATAAACAAACCAAACACCTAACAATGAAGACTCACCATTTACTAAGGGCAGCACACACATACGGCTGCTATTAAGAAAGTGACCCTTGGGAACTCAGCAACCTTTTTAAAAAATATACCTGCTGCATTGTTTGCCTCTTCTGAGCCGGGATGCTCTTGTTTGAACTGCTCTGCTGTTGCAGTGGGTGAGTACGGCTCTTGCAAGTGACTCCTAAGGCAGGCACCTGCCTGACACTGACCTTGCAAGCCTCTCTGTGACATCTGAGAGCCTGAGGGTGGCCAAAAGTGCCACAGCCCTCCAGGCTACCATTGCCACAGCTGCTCTGGTGTCACAGAGGGGCCAAGGTCCAAAGAGTGGAGAATGTAGAAACCTTAGAACATAGCGAGGACTCTGAGCGGCATTTGCTCAATTAAACTCCATAAGTATCACTGTATTTACACAATGAGCTTTCAAATAATACTTTGTTGGTGGAGATCAGTTGGAGCCATTCCCAGAAACAGACAGAAAACCATGTCTGTGAATGCATGTAGCCCTGAACCTCAGGCTTTAGTCTCCCTATTTCCTATAATTCTCTACCAGTCCTTTCTTTGACTGCCTGAATGTCATGTGGTATTATGGGCTTATCCCTGTTTATCTGAGTATTACCTGGAGGCAGCTAGATCTAAGCCCTAAACCCCACCAAACTCTATATAAAGAGTCAGACGGGTTTTACACCAGACCACAGAAAGGAGTGGTTTTCTTTGTTGAGGGATCTAGGTTTAATGTCCAGATTATTCCCACTCTAAGATATAGAATATTTTTTATGAAGCTATTCTCCCTGGGCTGTATTACTTATAGACTAATATTGTGGGGATCAAATTGTTTCTCCACCTCCCCATCGGATAGCAATTCAGAGTGTCCTAGAATCGCTTTCATGACATGTGCTTACTTTATTGTTATATCTCATTACATGAAGTAAATCAAGCTATACTTTAAAGGAGAATTTGCTACACAAATAACAGCTGACACACAACAAGTTGTTGTTGTTGTTTTTACAAATTCAACCAAGTGAGTTCCTGTTTCCAGGTCACTTTTTGATTCCCTCTCTTAACTCAAGCATGGATAAGTGTAAACGGTACAGGAACTTAGCACTGTTCATGTGAGATCACTTGGAGAAGGAGTACCGTCCAAGGGCGAGCCAGCTGCAGTAACATCTGCACCAACTTTGAATTATTGCTGTAATGTAATGTTAACGGAATAGAAGATTCATCTATCTAGCACCCCCCCGCTGGCCTATTATACATTTTTAAGGGACAGGCCCTATCACTTCCTGATCACTTTGAGAACACCCAGTATGCAATTGCCCATAGGACACATGATTTGCAACTTATGTACAGCTGTGGCTCTCTTCCCCTGGACACTCGACAGTGAGCCTTTTTTTGAAATACTGCAAAGCCTTTATATTTGGCTCTGTTTTGGTGGCAAGCTCCAAAAAGGGCTTGTAATTCTAGCATATAATTTTATTTTATGTGACTGTACTGTAACCTACATTCACTCTTGCTCTCTAACTATGTTTGCTCAGTTCTATCGCTTCCATCACTTAACAATGAGATGTATTGAATGAGATGTGAGCAAAGCTGTCAATTTGGGTTTTTCTCCATTTCTTGTTTTTTCCAATATTAACTTCTGTTCTCCACATTTGTAGATCACGTTGTATTTCCCCTCCTTTTCCCTTTTTTTTCAAAAAAAAACCCTCATGAAAATTTGTCAGCATTTTAGTGTGAATTTCTTCCAAAATACAGGATAGTATGCTAATATATTGGATTTTCTTATTTTCACTAATATATGAATATATGTATGCTCCTTTTTTCACACATTACTTGGCATTGCAAAATTCAGAGAATTGTGAATTTTGGAGGATGAATTTTTTTTGGTTCTCATATTGTTCTGGAAAGTGTGCATTAGGTAGGTTTATCTTTAAATGCAAAATGAATCTAGTTTCTATGTCAGAGCTAGATGGAAATTAAATAAATGAATGCAACTCTTATTTACTAACTCACTTGGAAGCCATTCTGTTTGAGAATTAGCAGTGTGGGCCATTTCTGTCCTTTGGCCATAGGTGAGATTAGGTAACTGGTGTGGGGGGAGGTGTGCGAGAAAGACTTCCCTGTGGTAGCACCATGACCGCCTCTCTCTTCTGGCTTCTCATTTGACAGATTTCTTAAACATTTAAATATGTGCTAACAATAACCTGTTTTTATGCCATTCTGAGACATTTTAGAACTGGCACTGTTGCCTCTTGGTGCATTACTTTTGGTGTTTTACTATAGACTTTCTTTTTATACAGTGGTGCCTCTGGTTACATACGCTTCAGGTTACATACGCTTCAGGTTACATACGCTTCAGGTTACATACGCTTCAGGTTACAGACTCCGCTAACCCAGAAATAGTGCTTCAGGTTAAGAACTTTGCTTCAGGTTGAGAACAGAAATCGTGCTCTGGCGGCGCAGCAGCAGCAGGAGGCCCCATTAGCTATAGTGGTGCTTCAGGTTAAGAACAGTTTCAGGTTAAGAACGGACCTCCGGAACGAATAAAGTACTTAACCCGAGGTACCACTGTAGTTCTCTTTTCATGACTAATTGAAGTCAATCCCTCTGATCTCAGATTTACTTCTGAGTAAACATTCATAGGATTCAGCTACAATGTATGCTTAGGATTGCAGCTACTGTCTAATTGTTGTAGACATTATTTGGTTGGCACAGATCTGGATTTTACAATAAAATACTATCATTATATTTAGAATAAATAGATCACCCTTTCCTGGAGTCACACACAGCTGCAACTGAAGGAAAAGGAACCTTTTATGGTTGAATTGATTCCCCCCGCCATAAAGCAGAAATAAATGTGTAGTTAATTGAGTTATATCATAGTGTAATAATCCAAATTTATTGCAATAAAATTGATGGCAAGCAAGATGCTTTTAAAAAGCCTCCTTAAATTAAATTTAACAACTAACAAGGAGAAACCATAGTTGAGAAAAGAGCATCCAACTGCTAATAGTCTAAAAATATGACCGTGAGTATAGATTGTTTATGGTCAAGGGGCTGGGGTAATAAATAGCACTAAAGCTTGGGAGAATGAGCTGCAGAAATAGTCAGACTTTCCCTTTTATATAAATCTATTTTATTCAGTATTAAAGTTCAGTTCCCTGACCATCTGGGGAAGCTTTTCAGGGGTTTGGGTGTGAATAGGTGTGCCAATCTAAACCTTTTATATAGTTTATTACTGTAGATCATTTGTTGTTGTTTAGTCGTGTCCGACTCTTTGTGACCCCATGGACCAGAGAACGCCAGGCACCTCTGTCCTCCACTGCCTCCCGCAGTTTGGTCAAAATCATGCTGGTAACCTCGAAAACACTATCTAACCATCTCGTCCTCTGTCGCCCCCTTCTCCTTGTGCCCAACACCAGGGTCTTCTCCAGGGAGTCTTCTCTTCTCATGAGGTGGCCAAAGTACTGGAGCCTCAGCTTCACAATCTGTCCTTCCAGTGAGCACTCAGGGCTGATTTCCTTCAGAATGGAGAGGTTTGATCTTCTTGCAGTCCATGGGACTCTCAAGAGTCTCCTCCAGCACCATAATTCAAAAGCATCAATTCTTCGGCGATCAGCCTTCTTTATGGTCCAGCTCTCACTTCCATACATCACTACTGGGAAAACCATAGCTTTAACTATACGAACCTTTGTTGGCAAGGTGATGTCTCTACTTCTCAAGATGCTATCTAGGCCTGTCATTGCCCTTCTCCCAAGAAGCAGGCGTCTTTTAATTTCGTGACTGCTGTCACCATCTGCAGTGATCATGGAGCCCAAGAAAGTAAAATCTCTCACTGCCTCCATTTCTTCCCCTTCTATTTGCCAGGAGGTGATGGGACCAGTGGCCATGATCTTTGTTTTTTTGATGTTGAGCTTCAGACCATATTTTGCGCTCTCCTCTTTCACCCTCATTAAAAGGTTCTTTAATTCCTCCTCACTTTCTGCCATCAAGGTTGTGTCATCTTGTGTAGATCATAGCTTGAGTCAAAAGGTTGGCATGTGAAAAGAGATCCCCATTATGAACTTTCTTGACTCTGGTAGCATTCTTATCTCAAATGTGTCTTATCTCAAACAGGAGACACCCTGAGCTCCTAATACCTTCTGTAAAGGTCAGCATATGTAATCTAGTTACTAATTCCTAGTTACTAAAATCTAATCAACCACCAAGATAACTTTAAAACAGGAAACAGTTCAGTCATTGCTCACTATTCATCCAACTTTTAATTAAGCAGAAGAAGTAAAATGAGAGATGACAGGAAACTCTAGGAAGAGACAATAGAACAATAGAAATATTGGAATTATAGGAATTGCTCATCTCAAATCCCCCCTCCTGTCTCCATTGGAATGTTTTGGCTAAAATTAGAACAGCTGTATACCACTCCAATCTCTGAGCTCTTCAAGATTCCAGGGGTTCCAGGCGCTTACCCAGGGTTTGTGTTTCCTCGGAATGAGAGACAGAGGAGACTGTGGGGTCTTTATGATATATGATTTATTCATGCATATATACAACATGAGTCTATGATGGAGGGGTTCACAGTTTTAACACCTCCAGAAATCAGACTTAGCTCTGTCTCCCAGCTGCCCAACCTGCCAGCTTCTAACTCACATAACTTGACTCTCAACTCTGGCCATTGTCTTTCTAACAACCAGCGAGCTGAGGAAAGGGAGTCCACCCTACTCACTCTCCGGCACGTAGTCACTTCTGCTGTTTGTACTGAGGCCCCTTTCTCTTCTGTTACAATCAGACAGTGTATAAATTTTATGAAATAATAAATGATGCCACCTCTGGTGCTGGGGGTAGTATAAAGCCATCATGGCTAGTGACCATTGATAGCCTCGTCCTCCGTTAATTCCTCTAGAGCTATTTGAGTTGGTGGCCATTTTGTGGTAGAGAATTCCAAAGTTCAGCTGTGTACTTTGTGAAGAAGTGCTTCCTTTTCTTTGTTACGAACCTTTCACACTGCTTTGTGTTTTTCATGATTGAGGCATACATTTTGGCTGAAAAGCAGATTAGAAACTATTAAATGACTAAATAGAATTTTCATCAAGGTACTCAGGAAATAATGGAGGATGCAGAAGAAAATGGCACCTGCCAAAGGAGCTTTTCTGTATTTTTAACCTCTTTTTTTCCTCTACCTAGGCCAATGCAGAGTGGCTGGCAGTGAGTCACGGTTGGGAGAGAGTGGATGAAAGAATAAGGGAGCACTGAGAGTGTGTAAAATAATAATATGAACATTTCTACAATAAATTGCACTTAATTTATGGCTCTGGAGCATTAAAATTTATAGCTATATACTCAAGCCATACTACCTTTTCAAAACTCCAGTTTAATATGTATCAAAGGTGTCCATTTTACTGCTCTAGTGCCTTATGTTTTTATATTTCCAGGTGCAGCTTGATTTGAGATCTCTCCCCCGCCCCTTCAATTTTCACTTTAATATTTAGGGACCAGTCCAAATGTTAGATGTATACTCCAGCATGTGAACCATGCTGCAAATTATTTGTGTGTTTTTGATGCTCTGAACTGTAAGGGGTACCACCTTAACCGGTGTTGCTGACTGTGGATGGAATTGCCAAAAATTGGATTGATGTGCACACTCCATAACTGAAGCTAATGTTTCTGCCTAATTTGTCACAATTGCCCAATCCCATGCAGCTCAGGCTCCCTGGAGAGACTTTCTATGGGCACTGGGAATGGAAGTGGAGAGGACAGCAGAACCTCTGTTGCATGAGTAGCCTTCTACTCATGGAACTTGAAAGGTAAAGGGACCCCTGACGTTAGGTCCAATCGGGATGACTCTGGGGTTGCGCTCAACTCGCTTTACTGGCCGAGGGAGCCGGTGTACAGCTTCCGGGTCATGTGGCCAGCATGACTAAGCTGCTTCTGGTGAACCAGAGCAGCGCATGGAAACACCATTTACCTTCCCGCCGGAACGGTACCTGTTTATCTACTTGCACTTTGACGTGCTTTCAACCTGCTAGGTTGGCAGGAGAAGGGACCGAGCAATGGGAGCTTACCCTGTTGCGGGGATTCGAACCACCAATCTTTTGATTGGCAAGCCCAAGGCTCCGTGGTTTAGACTACAGCACCACCCACACTTTAGATCCAGCTAATTGAATAAAAAGCATACATAATGAAACCACTGCCCCTTTTCTCCTATGTTATCTCAGTCAAGACTGTTTCGGGAAAGAAATCTACATAAAACTGAGGTTGGCTTTTATCATATTTTAAGAGTTTGATGGCAAGAGCTTACACCATTCTGTCATGTGGTTCTGTTCTGATTTTGTGCTCAACTTAGAACATGGTTCTGTAAGGCAGTATTGATTGTAGTGCAGTAATGAAAATCAGTCAGTTTTGGACCTTGTGTGGTTTCTTTGCAAATTACATTTTCTTTCCCCATTGCAGCAGTAATATTTATAAGTGTTATTTATTCACCAATCTTGGTATTACATTAATTACATAGGTTTGGACAAAAGAGAGGCTCCCAGTTCTCTCTCTGTTATAGTTGCTTGCAGTTCTTAGAATTCTCTTATTTTAAAATGAAATTATATATATTATTTCTGTCTGCATAAAGCTGTTGCTTGCTTTACATGGTCTATGGCAAATTGTCCAAAATCTCTATCACTCACAGCATGCGTAACTGCCCAGCACAATTACTATTGGGAAAAATCCCTCTGGGCATATTATCTTTGTCATTCCGTCAGCAAATTATTCCTTTAATGATGCCATGTTCCACAGCTGCCTCCTAATTGCAGACAAGCCATATAAAAAGACAATAAAGAGGTCAAGCTGCTCTGATCTTAGACTTTAATCTTCGACCACATAAAGAGATTATCAACAAATATTCTGAACAAATGTGGATCATGTGGGGGTGAAATGCTGGAAATTACCAGAATACAAAGAGCTAAAGCTCTCGTGCAAGTCAAATAATATAATTTCCATTTCCAATTTGCAAGAAAATTGTATCACAGTGGAACGAAAGCACGCTAAAAGTATGTCTGCCAGTTTCTAAACCATACCATTCTTTGGAGGAAAGGTATATACAGAAAAATAGCAATACCCACAACAACAGCACTTCAATCTCATTACAAATGAGCAGAAAAAGGCTTACTTAAATGTAACATTAAGCATGTAAACTGAGGGTCAAGCTAGACATTAGGCTAATTGCATGGGTAGCAACCCTATCTGGGTGTGTGTTGTTGGGTTTGTTTGTTTTTTAAAGGAAGGCTAGGCATGGAGGTCAATTTTCAATTGAGCTTTTCCCCAACCTGAGAGAGAGAGAGCTTTTTTTCTGGCTGCAGGGGTACGCATACCCCCAAACATTTTGTGAATCTTTGTGCTTTTGTCCATTTACTGTATTTCTTTTTCCCGATTTGAACTATATAATGGTGATTTTCTTGAATAAAAATGAGAGTACCCCTAAAAATATTTTTTTGGGGGGAAGCACTGTGTGTGTGTGTGTCTGTCTGTCTGTCTGTCTGTCTGTCTGTCTGTCTGTCTCTATATATCTATCTATCTGGTACTTCTGCAAAGGTTGAGGTTTCCAAAGTCACCTGACAGGGCCCTATCTCCATGGCAGAGCATGTGCTTTTCATGTAGAAGACCTCAGATTCAATCCATAGCATCTCCAACTGGGGCTGGGAAAAGACCCCTGTCAGAAACTCTGGAGTACCAGTTCCAGTCATTGCAGACTAGGAGTTGCCAACCTTTAGGAGTCTATGGGCATCTTTGCGAATAAAGAGAAACTGTCCTGGACACCTGCACAAACTGCAACCTATTATCATGACTACAAGAGAATGCTTATTCAAAGTGAAACTTCAGCAGGGAGGAGGGGACTCTGAGGGAACCAGGGAAGGCCTTTGCAGGCACATGTGTATCCACAGGTACCACATTGTAACCTGTGGACTACATAACATATAGGGAGCAAGTCTAGACACTCAGCACCACCAGGGATTGCATTATCAGTCAATCCCCAGACCCTTCAAGATAAGGAATCTCTTGACATTTCTGTGCATCCTCACAGAAAAATCATATCTCCCATGAGAATCCAGGCCTGGCTTTTATCTTAAAGGACTGGTTCTCATGCAAAGAAACTGGATTTACTTAGGGAAACAACATCATGAAGCTGGGAGAATGCAGCAATAACATCTACATGGCCAGAAAACATGCTGGGTTATTCAGATGGCTCCAAATGCTTTAGAGCACTTTCGCCCCTTGCACTGTAAATTCCCTGAAGTGCACTAATTTCTATGGAGAAATAGTAACTACTATTTTGGTAACATAACTGGTATTCGTTTATGAGCACGCAAGACATAAAAGTGAAGCCCTGTATATCAATGGCATTGAACAAAGCTGCTTTTCATGAGATTTGTGTTGTGCTTTCCTTACCCCATTCCTTTTCCCATCCAGTGTTATTTTCCAAGAATTGAAATGGGGTGTGTGTGTGTGTGTGTGTGTGTGTGTGAATGTTTAAATTTTCAGAGGGCTGGTGTGTGAGTCCCTTCATCTTTAGCAACTGTAGACTCGGGCTGTATTGTTAAAAAATGAGAAATGTTTCAAAGTCCTGACTATTTCATTCAGACTAACAAGTTTTAAGTAGTTTGATTTACATCCTTCTTGTTTCAATTTTGCAGAGCTTTGTTACTAAATCTCTCAAATGTCTCAGTAGCTTCTTGTGGGTCTACTAAATGGAAGAAAGGAGAAATCATGAAGTGTATACAAGGGTAACCAGGATAAGGTAAAGGGAGGTGGCAAAGCTCAGAATGATTTTAGGCTTCCAAGAGGGGTTAAAAACAATAAAAAGGTGTATTTGGCTATGTTTGAAGCAAGAGGAAGAGCAAGCAAGTAGCACGCATTCTGTGTGGAGAAGATGAAGTTCTATTGGGGGAAAGCAGTGGCGATCTTTGGGCTCTCAAATTGTAGTGGTTCCCCCTGCCAATGGATTCAAGTTATAAGAAAGGAGATTCCGACGAAACTTCAGGAAGAACTTTCTGACCGTAAGAGCTGTTTGACAGTGGAAAGGTCTTCCTTGGGAGGTGATGGACTCTCCTTTCCTGGAGGTTTTTAAGCAGAGGTTGGAGGGCCATCTGTCATGTATGCTTAATTGAGATTCTTGTATCATGGGGGGGGGGGTTGAGCTAGGTAATAATCAGGACCCTTCTAACTCTACAATTCTATGTTTCTATACTAGTTTGGTCCATCAACTGATATCATTTTAGTTAAGTCACACGATTGCCCAGAAGGTGACTTTTCACAGAACATAAACTCTATCTAGTCATAGAAAAAGTACACCAAGCCTTGGACATGGTGTGCAACGGGAGGGAAAAAGGAAGCAGAAGTCGCATTTTGCAAGCAGAAGTTGGTTACATTTGAACAATGTACAGTGATGAATCCAGCACATTGTATTTTACTGTTCTGATACTGTATGGTGCTACTTATGACTGATACGGCCAGTGACATTGTAACTTCTTGTATTGTGTTCTCATGCCTTCATCATTTATTTCTACCCCACTTTCCCATGGTATGCCATGTTCCAAGTGGCTCCCAGGTTTACATGTGGCTGTTCACCAACGATTACAAAACACAAAAGGATTAAAATTGTCATATAAATCATAGGCTACTGGAAAATATCATATTACTGAATGTTTATTAACAAAATAATAATAAACCACGGTGATCTCTGTGAATCGAATGGAACAGTGTGCTATGATTTCCCACAAAGGCCTCATTTGCTTCCTTATGGAAGCTGATGGAGGAGGTAGAAATGGGGGGGAACCTATTTGCTGACTTGATGCAAAATACTCCTTTGCGCTCTAGATGGGTTTTTAGTCTTGCAAGAATGCAATTCCGTCAATATTATAGCGAGTAACATTAGAAAGTCAAAGGAGAGCAATAACTTTATCTTCTGGAATTTTAATATCATTTAGATTCGGTACAATCCCCACGCCGTCAATATTAAAAGCAGAAGGATTCATTCCCCTTTTCCCACATGCCCACTTGAGGCTGCCTGGGTGGCATTAATAAAACATGCAGGAGGAATAAAAATAATCTGTGAGCCTATGGATCTTGCCTATGTCTAAGTGAAGAGTTACTGCCATTTCTGAAGGAGAGGGATACTAATATTTACAGTTTAACATTTCCTTCTGACTTGTGAAGGACCTGAGTGTTTCTTTCTTCAGTAGCTAATTTGTCTCAAGATGCACAAAGGGGTGGCGAAAGGTGTAAGATTTTATCACCCGTGTGCCAATGCCAAGTAGTTCAACAGATGTATCAACACTTCAGAAAGAAAGGTGATTGATGGCCTCCAAAAAGCTGACGACGGTGTTAGGCAACAATGATTTTTTTCGTCCCCTTGGTATTCCCTTCCCCTCATTTTTCCTGAACTTTAACTCTCTCTCTCTCTCCATTGACTGCTTGTTGATAATTTGGACTGGAATATTTTGTCTACAAAGTTTTTTAAAAAGAAAACATATTGGGGGGTGTGCATGTATCGGGAAATTTTCGCAAATGTGGATGGCACATTCTGGGTTTTCTTTGGACAATTTCCCAGGAAGAGCTAGAAAATTATGTTTTTTAGCTTGAATTTAAATAAATTCAGCTTGGGTAGCACAGTGCGTTCTTGAATATTCAGCCCAGTATGCTGTGATCACTGGTAGCCATTGGGACTGGTGGGCAGAAGGCAAAGAGGCCAACAGTATGTAGAACTAGAGTCACTGATGGGCACAGCTAACTAATCCTAGTTTTGTCTACATCCTCCTCTCTGTTGCATTATACAAGGGGCAACACTGAGAATAAGGAAGAGGCAGCTGGTAGCCACTGTCACCCCTTGGACGGGGTATCAGTAAGAAACCAGGTAGATGGGGTGGTAATGGCTGAGATAGACTGATGTTGGTTGGGCCGTGCCTCTGTTACCCTAATTTCCCAGCTTCCACGGCCAGTGTAGCACAGCAGGAAAAAGCACTGGAGAGGAGCAAATGGGCTGTGAGCTTCTCCCCAGAAGCCTGAAGGTTCATGTAGACTCACTAAGCCTTAGTTTGGCTTCCTGTATCTTGCGAACTGGCCCACTGTGAAAAATCTATCTCTTCAGTTGTTATCCTTAGCATAATGGTGCCACGAGAGCCAGTGTGGTGTAGTGGTTAAGAGCGGTAGTCTTGCAATCTGGGGAACCGGGTTCGCATCTCCGCTCCTCCACATGCAGCTGCTGGGTGACCTTGGGCTAGTCACACTTCTCTGATGTCTCTCAGCCCCACTCACCTCACAGAGTGCTTTTTGTGGGGGAGGAAGGGAAAGGAGAATGTTAGCTGCTTTGAGACTCCTTCAGGTAGTGATAAAGCGGGATATCAAATCCAGACTCCTCCTCCTCCTCCCCTTCTTCTTCTTCTTCTTCTTCTTCTTCTTCTTCTTCATGGCTGCGCCTGCTGTGCATTCTACTGACCCAGGATCAATGTCCACATATTCAGGGCAAAAACTGTAAGAGAAAGCCTATGCAGTAACAGGCTTTCACACTTCCAGCAGCAGAAGTTGCATGATTTTTGGTCAACCATACATCAAGATAGGGTGGATCTAAACACCGGAAGAAAATTCTGTAAGTCAGAAATTAGATCGTTTTAACAACAACAACAAAAAAATCTCTATGGAAAATCGCATTGTAAAATTTCCTGCTCTCTGGTGCCATCTGATGTATGTTTATGGCGCATTCAAATAGCTGTTTCTTTACTAATGTAGCTGAGTCTGTAGTTGGAACTTGGAATTACTTTACGTATTCATTGACTGGAACCAGCTAATGCAAGGTTGACAATTGAAAGGCATAGGTGGGAACAGTTTAGAAACACAATACTGGGCCTCACAGGGCCTGGGCTTATTTGCCTTGTCTGAATAACAATGTGCATTCAAATAAGGTTTAAAAGTGGCTGGATTAGTTACCTTCTACATGCTGTTATTATACAGATCTTAGCATAGGCTGCCTTGTCCCACTGACACTCATGTTAGATATGCATCAAGCTACAGTCTTCTCTATGAAAACTACTTCCACCCTGTCACTATAGAAACAGACATTTTATTTCATCGCATGTTCACAAGACCTTGCTGTGGAAAAGGCTGCTTGCTTTCCAAGGAATGTATTTTCAGTGACGTACTCAATTTTCATACATGTTTTCTGGGCATTTTTCTCACACACAAATAGACAAAGTATCACTGGAGAGATGTTAGTTAAGAACCATTGGTGGTGTCACTGTTAAGCTCCCAATGCCTGCAAGAAAAATCAAGAGACGCCCATGAAGACTCTTTTGAAAAACCCACCCACAGTGTCAACTATTCCTCCCAAAAAGTGTTTGAAGGCTGGACCAAATAGGAAAGTGTAATGTATGGGGAGTGGTGTACAGATCTGAACCCTTGCCTTTATGAACATATCTGGCTCTTAGATAATGCTTCCTTGTAACTACTCCTGGTAATTCCTTTGTGGATAACTATTTGAAAGTTGCATTTCTTTAAAACGTGAGAAAATATTGGAACCTGAGCACTTGAATTGTCAGCATTAATAGCAGTTAATGTTCTCCCTTTTTTCTACAGAAAGGAATCATTTGTTTTGAACTTTTAAAACTAATAACCAGTCTTGAATCTGTGTTGTATATGCACCACTCACCCATGATTTATGTAGGTTAGAGCCTTATATTAAGTCATGGTTGAAAAGAGCTCCAAGGGTGGCTGACCAAATGGCTTTTCTTTGATTATTACTGATCCTAAGCCAATAAAATGTATTTAATACAACCAATGAATGTGTTTAGATACAAAGGGGCTTTGTAATTGTTGGAGAATGCAATTTATAATTGAAAACTGTTGGTCTGTATATAGTTAGAGATGCTTAATTGGTATCCTTTAAGGGGGAAAGGAGGGAGAAAAAAAGAAACATTTTCATATGCTTTCTGAGACTCCACCAAGCTATTACTTGAAGTACTTTTAAGTGCACTACACTAAGGGGCTCCTCAGCACAGACTGTTGCAATTATTTTTTATTTCTTTCCAATTTTCACATAAGATGGAGTTCTTCCCCCGTTAAATGGCCTAGAGAAAGTTTTGTTCATCTTTTTAGGTTCAGTTTAGCTCTCCCATAAGGGCTGACTGAGAAATACATGTAGTAGTTTATTGGTGAGGTGATTTTAAGGTTCCCCAAGAATGGTGCACAGGGAATGGGGCACAGGATACATTTACACATCAAACCACAGTTGCCCTGCCTCAGGATATGTAAAATTTCCAAGTTTTACTAAAAATCCGTCATGGAGACTAGACTCTTCCAATGATAGAAACAACAAAAGGGTCCTGTGGGGTTTTAAAGACTGAGGCTGAAATATTAAGCGTACTTTCCTGACAGTAAGCACCATTGAACACAGATTCAGTTACCTCTAAGCATGTGCAACCAATAATTCTACACATGCTCAGTAAGAGAGTTAAAGGAGGGAGTGGCTACCATTTCAGGCAGTTAGCTATAGCACCTCAGTGCAGTTAGCATGATGTCTGGCGATCATATCTCTGTAAGGCCCTGAACCCCTGCAAGATGTTAGTAGAGAAGTTTTTTTAAAAAAAGAAAATGAAATGAGTTATGATGTTCTCCAAAACCATAAGTTCCTTCTCTGCTTATGCTCTTTATAACATAAAAGCCTGTAAATTTCATTTTCCTGAGTTAGTGGCACTGGTGGCCATTTTGAGAAGACTGCTGGGGAGTCAAAGCGAATGAACCAATACAATGTTAGTTCTGTGCCAGGAGCAAGACCAAGGGCTTATCCACACTTACATTTCTGCCACTCTTTTTATGCATGGTCCATACTTTAAAGCTCCCCCTATGTTCCAGAACTTTCCTGTGAAAACCTGCTTTTTAAGGCTCAATGGTTGCAAATGGCTTAAAACTCAAAATGACGTTTGCTCTGAGTGCAAAAGAGCAGGTTATCGTGGGGAAAGCTCCTGGGCGAACAAAACAGCATGCAACATGCTTGAGCATGGAGCTTTTAAGAGTGTGCATTGAAAGAGCAGGACAAAAGGTAAGTGTGGATTTGCCCCAGGCTTTAGGGAGAGCAAGTGATAGTGACCAATTTCAGTGGTGACAGCTTTATAGGCAGAACTTTGGGAGGAGGGTGTTTTATTGTTTTGTGTCATTTATGTAAAATCTTCATATATTTATGTACACATGAAGACTGGTATCATTTAATGACTGATGTTATTTATATCCAGTCCTTTTTTCTTCTAAAAAAATGTTTAGGGGTACTCTCATTTTCCTATTCATATTGAAATACTGCCCCTCAATGAGGCCAAACTTAGATTCACAAAATGTTTAGGGGTATGCGTACCCCTGTGCCCCCCCAAGAAAGAAAGCACTGTTTGTATCCTTTACTTTTGCACAAGTCCTTTGCTATGAGCCTTCCCCCCAGACACCCTGAATAAAGAACTCTGAATACTTATAAAATAATAAAATATGAAAAAGCTACATATACATATGATTGCTGATACATGATATAAATATATTGTTGAATATATGCTACAAATATAGTTGGTCCATACTGGTGGATCCAGGACACAGCAGACTAAGAGGGGGAGTCTCGGAAGGAGTCAAACCTATTGCTTATTTTATCAATATTAAAATACCAAAGAATATTTAAACTGGACTCAAAGTTGTGCTCCCAAATTCTCCACACTATCAATGGCCAGCAATGGGGAAGCCATATTGTCTGAATATTCTTGGGGAGAGGAATTGGATGGTGGCTGGAAAAAATAGATTTCTGGGAAATTTCAGCTTACCTTTAATCTCACAAACAGTTTTCAAGGAAATTTTAACACACACATACCACACGGTCCTTCAAGAAATTTAGGGCAGGGCATATGGTTCTCCCCTACCCATCACCACAAAAATCACAAGGAAGCTATTAGGCTGAGAAATACTGGCAGAGGCAAGGTCACACTGAGCTTCATGGCTCACTAGTGATTTGAACCCAGATCCCCCCAGTTCTGGTCCAACATTCTAAGAGGGAATCTTGTGGCCCTTCAGAAGTTGCTGGACTTCAACCCCCATCACTGTGCTGCTTTTCTAGGTGCTGGTACTGCGTACCCTTCAGTACCCCCAGAAAGAAGCTCACAGCCATCATTTAATTTTATCTGTGAAATTTCTAATCTGCAGTTCACCATCTGATGCCAGGCAGGGCATCTTTCTAAAGAGTAAATAACAACAAAACCATAAGTACATGTTACAAAATCAGAAGTCAGTAAAATAAGCATCCTCAACGCTGCTACTATTCATCCCTTGACATTGCTACTATTCATATGCAACAGAAAACTGAGGTTTCCTTCATACTTCCAAGAGATTGCAATACTATATTTTATACCGTTTGGTATTTCTACCTGTATGGCAGCACAAGCAAAGCAGCTTCAGCCCAGCAAGTCTCAGGTGAATATTAAACTTCAAGGGAAGGTGAGGGCTGATGGGAATTGTAGCTGTTCTAACTCTGTTAAATGTGCTGCCCTTCTTTCCCCTCTTGTAAGAACATCCCTCCTTCACCAGGGTCTGGTAACTACAGAAAGGAAAAAGTACTTGTTCATCTGGGAAGCCATGTAGCTGATGTGACAGATGGCCTGGGCTATATATGTGTAACAATAACAACATTTTCATAGCTTCTTTTGAATTCCCAGAGTGATTCATTGTTGGACTTGGCCTGTGAAGGCCTGAGGTCAAATCTCTTTAGCCACAAAGTTCCCTGGACCATCTCTGGCCAGCCTTGAACTCTCAGCAGTTGTAAAGCAGTTGCCGTGATGACGTGGGGAAAGTCGGCTGTGCTGCAAGGATCTCGGAGAATATACAGAACAGAAAAATAGTTAATGAAAGCAATTCTAATATACGGTTATGCGGCTAATAAGGATGAACATCAGTTTAAAACATGATGGTAATAGATGCAAAAGGGTTTTATATAAAATTGAGTTGTTAAAATGAACTCATTTTTTCCCACAGTATTTTATAAATGGTGTTTCACTATACCTGGAATTTCAATTTGCACATTATAAAGCACTGAAACAATTTGGTACTTCTCGTCTACCTTAGTATAATAGTCTATAAATTGAGTGTCACAATAAATAGAGGAGTCTATAAATGGGGTGCTAATTACGTAGCCAGATTGAATCAAGTGGGACAAGCTTCCTGTGGAATGTTAAGGTTTTGTTTTAATTGATGACTCGAATGTGTAGTCAAAAGTGGGGGTGGGGGTAATGGCCATTCATAGTTTAAAGTATGGATTTAATCACAGTATGGTAGACATTGCAATCTGCCACTCAAATATTTTTAAAGCATATAATACAAGTCAACTGTTACATGGAGTATTAAAAGCCAATCACCTTGCACATTTTTTAAAAAGTTAGTGCAGCTAATAATTGGGCTTCAATATAGAGAGTATACCATTTGTCTGACTTTGTTTTCATTTCAGTAACCATCTCAAGGTGCCTGCAATGAGAAATTTAAAATCCAAATAAAATGAGGAGAACCTTAAGCACAAAGATTATACAATATATTTATGTAATAGAAGATTGCAAAATTTAACATCTCTGTATGATAATGCTGTGAGGGAGCTGAAAACCCATTGATCTGTGGGTAAACTTTCTCTCCAACCCTGAAGAACTCACTGGTTGACATCTACAACAATATTTCGAAGTCAAATCTCCTAGAGGGAAATGCATAAACCAACTATTTTATTTTATTTTATTTTACAAACAAATAGCCCTTCATCCAAAGATCACAGGGCAGTTAACAATATAAAGACATAAAAATGCATAACATATAGTAATAAGAATAAACAATACCACCCCAACATTAGAAGGTAAGGAAGTCGCTGGATGTGAAGAGTAGTCTAGCCCTCCTTTTAACAACAGCCTTCAGTCTGCTCTGCTCTCGGGTCTTATCCCACAATGCAGCCTCTGATTGGCTTCCCAGATGGAAGACCACCTCTCCTTTCAATCAGCCAGCCAGGATCCCTCCAGCCAGCACCATGACCCTGTTGGAAAATGGTCATGCTCCCTTCCTCCTCCTGTCCATGCGGGGCCACAAATTAGCATTCCCAATAAGTTGGGGGTCAGTAACTTATTTTTCCCTTTTACTGAGTCCTTTATTCACACGAGCTGTTAGGCTCTCAAAATAATGACACAAAATATAAAATTCAAGAAAGGTAATATTTCAAAGTTATTCTCCGAGCACAAATGTATTAGTTTCTGGTAAATCTAAGGTTTTGATTTTAGCTGCCAGTAATGTAGCACAAGAATAGCAATCTATTCTTATATCACCACAATCTTTGTCCTTGTCTTCATAAACAAAAATTTTAAAGAGCTGAACAAGAACAACACACTATAATGCTTTCCAGTATGAAGAACTTCAGTACCTAGTAATTTTTGCTCTAGGATAAAATCACTTTTGGTTGTACATTTATTTTTTTATTTGCTAAACTTATTTCCTAGTCAGAAAACTGTAATACAAGGTGAGTTTGATTGCAATCATTTTTTTCCATCATAAGGTTGCAGTTTTATGAACCCTTGAATCCTACTTATTTTCAGTGCCTGGAACAAAGAAGTATATCTGACTATGAAATATTATTACAGAGGGTTTATTTTTAATGCAATGCATGTTGCAATTGATTCTTAATGCCAAGTTATTAAGAAGACTATAGTTTCTATGGTATAACAGCCAATATATATATTTTAACTTCTACTTTAATTTCTCATGCCATCTAGACAATGCGTTTTTCAAAGAGTTTTCAGTAGAAATGTTACGTTTTGAGACATATTATCCCTCATTGGTTTTGTAGATAAGCTGGTGATAATCTTGTGACATTCTGAAACTGAATAGCAGAAATTGAAAAGCCAAGTGGGCAAGTAAATAGGAAAGTTGCTTAAAACATACTTTTTGAATGCTAAATTATGTTAAAACTAACTTTCCATAGACTACCTCCATCTGTTCCATGGAACTTTGATAGCTTATATATCATTATTTGGGAACCACTGGAATATAGTATTAAGCTTTGAAATTTGTTCCCATGCATGGTATTCATTACACCCCAATGGTAATTTCCACACATAAATCTTGGCTTTTAAGGTCATAAGGAAAGAGGGGTCATCATGGGAGAAAATGCAACCTGACTGCTTCCCCCCCGACAATGTTGGTGTTTAAATACACACACTTTACTCCTTGTGACTTCTCATATTTTCAAGAAAAAGTAGTGATTTCTACATGCTTACAACATATGTGGGTTTTATACATCACAAATGTGCTTAAATATAAAATGAAATAATGAAGAAGTGGCTTATGCTATAGTGCATTTCATGTTTATGTTCTGATCACAATGTCATTATTTCTTTCATTTCCGTATGATCCCTGAAGAATAAATCTTCATCTTACTCAGAAAATGGCAAGGTGCAGAAATCAATACACCTGTCATGCATTCAAAAACCGTCAAGCTCTTTATGTGCTGAAATATTTTATTTTCTTTCATGCTAAACAGGCCTAACACTGTTCACGGTTCCACACCTGTTTCATCCAAGTAGCTGAGAAGAGGTTAAAGAAATAGATTTATTAAGCAGGGTTTCTCCCCCACCCCCCAAGTTAACCAAAGCAAAATCTAGCTATAATACAAAGTTTACAACTAAGGCATGAAAGGCCAGTATAGCAAAGGGGGTGGGGAGGAGGAGTTGGAACAAAAATAACATTACACCTTTTATGTATCAAAGCATGTAAAGTAATACTGTGCAAACCGTGAGCTGCTTGAAGTATGAAATCTGTTCATCAAAAGCACAAATGCCCATGGGAAGGCTGTGTGACTGTGACAGGCCCTACTATTAGGGACAGTGAGGCAGCCACCTCAGGCAGCTAATTTTGGGTGTTCACTGGAAAAGTATTTCACTGCTTTTTTCTTAATATAGTTCTTGGGGGTGGCATGAGTGGTAATATTTCCACAGCTCCAGAATCTTTTCCACCTAGTTTAAGGTTGACATGATTGTGCTAGGACTGGTCTCTGTGCCACAGACATTTGTATACTGGTTTTGCAACTCCCTCCCTAACAGAGGAGCATAGAGTGGGCCTGGAGCAAAAGGATAGGATGTGGGGAGGCGAAGGCTCTGGAGAGGACAAAGAGAAGCCACAGGAGATAAGAGGGGAGGAGAGCTTAGGAGTTTCTGACTCTGCAGACTGACCTTCAGAGAAGCTGTGACAACCAGACAAATGGAACCCAGTTATGGTTGCTGAGTCTTCATACTGTTGTGAATTTGAAAGGGAGAGTAGGCTGTATGCCTGAGTCTCTTCGAATTCCTGGATAAAACAAGGATTCGACTGTTGGAATAGCCAGGTAATGACCTAACTAGGGATCCTTAAAGTAACAAAGGAAGTGGCTCTGGTGCCAGAGGGCAAATAGGTGGGCCTCCATCCCTCAACTATCTGTTAGGTAGAAAGACAAAAGCCGGAGTTGTGTGTGAAAGCTAGAAGCAGGAAGCAAGAAGCAGGCTAGGCAGCTGAGAGGCAGAGCCATTCTTGATTTCTGGTGGGATCCAGGGCTGTGGCTATGGGAGAAGCAAGACCTTATTGGTATCTTAATGCTTTGAGTTCCTCTGTCAGGTTGTATGTGTTAATGAACCACATACCATAAGAACACTACAGTCTCCGCCGTGACCCTCATTCCAAAGAAACTGAACTCTGGGTAAATGCCTGGGACCTCTGGAATCTTTCACTGCTCAGAGATTAGGGTGGCATGCTACAATACTTTAACATCAGGAGAGTTGAGACGTCTCAGAGTGCCTGCTGGCAAAAGGTGAAGGGTTGGGGTTGTACTGGCCCTCATCTAGCCTCTTCTCGTGTATCAGTAATAACCAAAATCCTCAAATAATGTGAATGTCTTGTTTCAATAGTCTCTGCTCCTATGTACATCTCTTTGCTACATCTGACATACAGAATATTTGTAAGTGGTTCTCTCACATAGAGTAATTACATGGTTTTCTTTGGTTGCCCAAATACTTTATTTGTATTAGTTGTATGGATAGGACAATACAGTATATAAGAGGCTTGATGGCCTGTACAAATAGAGGCCGCCATACAGTGTCCATACCCATACACCGTGCCGGGTTTTATCAAATAAATCTGTTTTCTGATGAAACTCCTGCTTGATTCTACATCTGGCAATCACTTTAATTTTTGTATAATGACAAATACCAGGCCTCACCCATGTTGATTATCTGGATAACCTACCAGCAGCTAAGAAAAAAAGGTGTTTAATTCATGAAATATGTAAACAGGACCTTGACTTTTATTTAAACCATATGGATACCCGTCATATTAAGCCTTTCAGTGGTGGAGAAAACTAATTGTACCTGATTTGTGTTAACAACACGAAATATAAACTGTGTCTGTAAAACAGGTGGAGACGCCTTCCCCACATATGTTCATCTTAAAGCCCAGAAAAACACATGGAACAGAATCATAGATCTCTGTTACGAAATGAAAGAAACAAAGGATAAAAAGTCCCCAGAGTCAGATCAGAAATGAAAGTAAAAGTTCTGATTTGATTATTGTTTTACATGTCTCCCTTTCTTCCAGCCACCTCTTTGAAGCTGGCAATAACTTTTCACGCTGGGCAGGTGACAGCAGTTGGTAGTTTCTCTTCTGTTTCTGCGGTAGACTTTTGTTTCTTGCAGTGCCCTGCAGTGAAATACACCAGTGGGATGGTTTCCAGGGAATAAATTCACAGATATGAGAAAAGGCTTTCCTCATCAGGTGTGAACATCTGCAATCATTATTCCAAGCAGCCAGAATGTAAACACACATCAGTAGACTTAAATACTTTTTAATGAGGACAGTAAGGCTAATTGAGATTTTGGAGAAGCCATGTGGATCAGGGATGATCCACATGGTGCTACGCAATGGTTTATTATAATTGGTTTTCATATGTGATTATTTTGTATTTGATTGCTGCAATCTGCACTGGGGTCTATGGACAAAGATATTATTATGCAAACATAATATGGCCAATTTGAAATGACCACTACTTTAAGCTGCCTCCACATGTATATTATTATAGTAGTAGTAGTAACAACAACAACAACAATAACAACAACAACCCATTGGCTCCTGTCTCTCTTGACTTATTAAAATGAGCAATGCGGGGTTTGACTTGTTAGGTGCAAAGCATAGTTCACTGGGTGAGAGGGTGGTCATTGGTGGCATCAATAGTGGATTTCTGCAACACACTCCATGTGGGGTTTCCTTTGCATTTGGTCCAAGAGCTAAAGTTATCTCAGAATGGTGTGGCATGATCACTGACAGGAATGAGGCTTAGAAACATAGAATTGTAGCATTGGAAGAGACCACGGGGACCATCAAGTTAAACCTCCTGTAATGCAGGAATATTTTGCCAAACATTGGGCTTAAACCCACAACCCTGAAGTTCAAAGTCTCATGGTGTACCAACTGAGCTATCTTGTGTGTACACAGCAGTTTAAGGTGAATTCAGTATATCCCATGACTGCAGGTTTTTCATGTTGTTCACCCATTGTCCTCAACCAAGTGACAGCCCACACTTTATTTTGGATTTCCCCAATCCATGGATAATATGATAATGTTTTTATTCATATAGCACCATCATCATGCATGATGATTTACAGAGGGACAGGTCCCTTCCCAGAGTAGAGAGTTTATCTTTAATTTGACACAGTGCAAGGATTTGAGGGTGGGCATCATCATGTCATCTGAATGACAAAAGAATTGAATTATTTGAACAGAAGAATGGTGGGTAGAGGTGAGGGAGCCAAAGTGCAACAATAAAAGACTGGCGAGGAGAAGGCTCTGGTAGCCAATGGGGGAGATTTTCAGAATGCAAACCAGAGTTTTTCACCAAAGGGGCAGAGGAAGGACCTTGTTGACTAGGTCCTCAGCTGCTGTGTAGAGGTGACGGACCACACAAATGGTGCCTCTGGTCCATGTCAGTGTGGCTTACGACCAGTCCCATAAACATGAGACACTTTATCAAGTGTGAACTAGTCCTAAATCTCTTGCAGAATATGGAAACATGAGGTATAAACAGATTACACATGCAGGATATTAAAATATAGCCCTGCTGCTAAAGCCTGCAATTTACGTTCGTTCCTGCGCCTAATACTGAATATACAAAGTGTTTGTAAATGCATTTTGTTAGTTTTGTTTAGGAAAGTTCCATTTCCCAAGAAACACGACAACATTATTAAATGTTTAAGAGGTTTACTAGTGTTTCCATTGTCTCTCCTTGAAGTCTACAAGCTTATCTAATGTGTTAATTATTCAGAGTTGGGTCCTCTTGCAAAACTACTGTTGCCCTCCCTTTTATTACTTTTGAAACCCTCTCTATGTGGGTGGGCAAATGATATTATGCAGTTCCCGCCATGCCAGCTGGCCACCTCAGTGTCTCACTGTGTGTGTTCAACTTTGTTCGTTTGCTGTATGACAAGAAACAGGGCTGTGAACCCTGTGATACTTCGGCTTGTAAATGTAAGCTAGCCTATAAAAACGACTGTGATTCCATCAACAGTCGGTTGTTCGGTGATACATTCTGTACTGTGTTATTTACTGTGCATGGTCATTGGAAGTGACTTTGAGAAGAATGAAATATGTTTTCTCTTGGTTGTTGAAAGATGCCATAGTCAGCCACAACTTGATTTTATTTCAGCAAAGTGTTCAATTAAATCTGTCTTGCCATCTTCCTTTCTGCTCCTAAAGCTGTTTTTATTCCCCTTGGGGAGTTGGGGGAGGACGATGTTTTTGCCTTTATATGGGAATTGGAGATATTTTTGGATCTACTTGGACACCATGTAATAACTTTTTAAAAACAATATGTACTGTTAGGTCATTTTCTTTATTTTTCCATGTCTGTAAGCACTTTGTAAGGTAAGCTTTCCTTAAAGATGGGGTATACTTTCATTCTATAAATACATAAACAAACAAGCAAATAGGTATCTTTATTCTGACTCAGGGACATCTATCCGGCTATTTTGATCAGAATGTCAGTTCTGTCTACTTGGCCTTTACAAAACATGTGAAGAGGGCAAATATCTGTATGCAGAAAGAACACAGGGTACTGTTGGGATCTGTACAGGGCAATAAATAACATGAGAAGAGCCCTGCTGGATCAGACCAAAGGCCCGTATCCTGCACCCTGTTTTCACGTGCCTATGGCAGGTATGGCCACCAGGATTTCTCATAGGCCCGAAGCCACCGGCAACACCAAACTACAGAGTCAGCCTCCTGGCAGTGTTATCAGGGAAAGGGGAAGGGCAGGTGGTGTTGAGGTCAGGTAAGCTTGAACCAAGTGGTGGGAGCACTGGATTGGCTCCCTGACTCCCCAACTTCTTGATAAGAGGCAATGATGCTGCTGTTGGGGGCGGCAGCTCTGCCGCCACACCCTGCCAGTTGCTCCAATTTGATGAGAAGCCTTCTAGCAACACATGAGCCCTCACCAGCAACTGGCAATAAGATATAGAGTGCCTCTGATCCTGGAGTGATCAGTACTAATAGCCATTTATAGACTTGTCCTCCATGAATTTGTCTAGTCATAGTTCAGCTTAGTCAGAAAGATCTCAGCTACCAAAATAACACAAAATATCTGCAAAACAAGGACATTTCTCAACAGTGACTGTATTCCTTATATAACATGCTGTTAAACTAGGCATAGGTGGGGGGGTGTCTGCCTCCCTAAGGATTCATTGAACTTGCCGTGACTTACAGTGAAGAAAAAAACAAAGAAACAACGAAGTCAGCTACTAAGTATGAGTGGCTGTAAAGGATAAAGCTGATCCAGCTTTCTGATTTTGTATTTTTGTGCTTTCTAGTTCCTAGAAGCAGGCAGGACAAGGAAACATAGCCTTCACTGGTTCTCCACCGTATAAAGAACATTTGGGCTACCACAAATCTTATATCCGTGTCAACTTGGAATGTTTCCCATGATGTGCCCTAGCAGTGTGCCAGCCCAAAACCTTCCTGTTTTGGCACAAACCACTCTCAGATGCGGCATCCTCAGGAATTCCATTCATTTTCAGTCCCATAAGGAATTGAGTGTTTTAAGGATTAAATAAACACTGACCATTTTATACTATATATCCTTGCCGCTGTGGCTTTAAAAGCCTTACCATTGTCCCCGTAAGCCTTTGATTTCCACTCTAGCCCACCAGCCTTTGCTTGAACTGTAGGTGGCCCATTAGAACATGCTGCCTTGGATGATCCAGTTCAGGAGTAGGCAAACTAAGGCCCGGGGGCCAGATTTGGCCCAATCGCCTTCTCAATCCAGCCCGCGGATGGTCCAGGAATCTGCATGTTTTTACATGAATAGAATGTGTCCTTTTATTTAAAATGCATCTCTGGGTTATTTGTGGGGCCCGCCTGGTGTTTTTACATGAGCAGAATGTGTGCTTTTATTTAAAATGCATCTCTGGCTTATTTGTGGGGCATAGGGATTCATTCATTTTTTCCCTTCAAAATATAGTCCCCCCCCACAGGGTCTGAGGGACAGTGGACCAGCCCCCTGCTGGAAAAGTTTGCTGACCCCTGATCCAGTTTAACCATTTTGACAGAACTGTCCTATAGAAAAATTCCAATATTGAAGGCATGGGGTGTTGAAAGGAAGGAAGGAGCATCAGTGAGAAAGAAAAAGCTTTCTCCAGTACTTACATAATAAGTTTTCATGAGAATAAGAGAGCATAAAATTACTATTCCCTGGCTAAGAATACACCGGAATGATGATGATGGCAATGGAGCACAAAAGGAAGCATTTTTTCTATCACTTTGAATGGGAAATTGAAACCCATGTTTAAATGTCACCCACTGACACCAAATACGTAGCTCTGGCTGACTTGGCCCTGCCTTCATAGTGGCTGAAACACTGAAAGCAGCTGGTGCCTGAGGCTCTGCTACTGTATTCCATCCAGGGTGAAATGAGATCAGTCCATCATTTCTTGTGACTTAAACTATGGAACATAAGAATAGGCTGCTGGATCAGGCCAATGGCCCATCTGGTCAAGGACCCTGTTCTCACATTGTCCTACCAAATGCCCGTGGGAAAACAGAGCAGTTTCCCGTTCTGCGATTTCCAACAATGCTATGAAGAAGTATTACTGTACAGTGGTACCTCGGGTTGAGAACTTAATTCGTTCCAGAGGTCCGTTCTTAACCTGAAACTGTTCTTAACCTGAGATAGCACTTTAGCTAATGGGGCCTCCTGCTGCCGCTACACCGCAGTCATGTGATTTCTGTTCTCATCCTGAAGCAAAGTTCTTAACCCAAGGTACTATTTGTGGGTTAGCAGAGTCTGTAACCTGAAGCGTCTGTAACCTGAAGCGCCTGTAACCTGAGGTACGACTGTACAGAAAAATCATGGCCATTGTGGCTAGGAGTCATTGATCTCCTTATCCTCCATGAATTTGGCTAAAAGGTAAAGGTAAAGGGACCCCTGACCATTAGGTCCAGTCGTAACCGACTGGGGTTGTGGTGCTCATCTCGCTTTATTGGCCAGGTCATGTGGCCAGCATGACTAAGCCGCTTCTGGCAAACCAGAGCAGCACATGGAAACGCTGTTTACCTTCCCGCTGGAGCAGTTCCTATTTATCTACTTGCACTTTGATGTGCTTTTGAACTGCTAGGTTGGCAGGAGCAGGGACCATACAATGGGAGCTCACCCGGTCACGGGGATTCGAACCACTGACCTTCTGATCGGCAAGTCCTAGGCTCTGTGGTTTAACCCACAGCGCCACCCTCATCTCTTAAAGCCATCCAGTGTAAATAAGCTGGGGGAGGGAAGCTGTGTGCCTGTGTGTACCTGGCTGTGATATGTGGTTCGTGAGTCCTGTATACTTGTGTTCTCTGTGTGAACTCTCTCTGTGTGCAGTGTGATTGTGTGCATGAGTGTGCATGTGGGCTGCTCATACCTACCTTGGTCACCCCAGAGTGGGCCAAGAGTCAAAAAGGTTCCTTCTGACTTAAAGCGTTGTGCGGGACATTTCATTGATTTCTGCTGCTTCATTTAAAAACAACAACACCAAAATGGACAGTTTAAAATTAATAAATGAATGAATGAATACAGTTCTAATAGGCAGTTTCCTTTTTGATATTCTGCTTTCACCTGGGGTATATGATTCTGCTCAGTGGGTGTTTCTATAAATGGAAATTTTGCAAGATTTGGGGGCTTGCTGGGAGAGAGCTGCCATATAAAAATACAAGAGTTATAGCAGCAATATTCTGTTGTATTTATTACTGAACAGCAGATACAATCCACAAACCACTTTCTTCCAAGCAGTGGCATCAAAATTAATGATACCATTAAAGGGTAATTTTTTGTTTGTGTAGGAACTGCAGACCAAATCTTGTATTTTAAAGATATAACTCAACTGCAGTTTTGCCTCAAAAAGAGAAACATAAATACGTTTTGCACCTTGTGAATTCTAAAATGTGTCAAGCATAATCTCGCAGGAACAGTGATGATAACTAATATGTTTTTCATTCCTCTCTCAGTTTTACGGCACACACAGTTTAAGGCAATGAAAGCAAACAAATATTAAAGTCAGCATGCTTCAGCTCTGGCTGTCAAACTAAAATGTGACTAGTGGGGACAGCCACACCACAGCTTGAAGTGGTGACAGGGCTCTCTCTCTCTTTCTTTTAAATTTTAAACCCTCGGCCATCTTGTATGTAATGTAAGAAATGAAAGTTCTTTAAATCCACATCCCCTTGAAAGTAGGCTGGGCTGATATATCCCTGTATATCCTGTCCTGCTTCAGTCTGTGGACAGCTTAAAGAAAGTGCTCACCCTTTCCTGTGTGGATTTTTTAGGATAATTCTGGGAAATATGAAAAAAACCATACATAAAAATGATTGTCACTACCACTACTTACGAAAAATGAGGTTTACTTAGGAGGTGTATTGAGGACTGCTCTACATTTCTGTTTCTTTTAACAGCGTAAAGCTTTTTAGAGAAGCTTCTGCCATACTGGGTAAACATGCTTTTTAAAAATGGTTCAGAAAGTGTCACTTCCTGTGGTCTTCTATGTACAAAGACCCATTTGTATATGTACTTCTGTGTATGGGCCCATTTCTATGTATTAAGGCCCATTTGTACATAGAACAAAATGGAAACCCTCATGTTGCATGTGCTATGGTGGTAAATAAAACTCAGGCCGGGGGTGAGGATCTTTATCATCATGTCTGTAGTCCCACGTGATCCTTCATGGAATGAAGAAACATCTGCATAGGAAGTCTTTATTACAGATCTCCCACTGGGAAAATGTTCAGAAGAGCTCCATACTCCATAGCTAGCTCATTAGTATTCCTGTCACATGGACTGGGGAAGACCTCTGAGTTAGATTACTGCTACATGTTATACATGGGGCTTCTTTGTGGGGCGTATTGTTTTTGTTTGTTACTATATCATGTATTTTTTTAATTGTAAACCAGTCTTTCATCCTTGGATGAAGTGCATCATCATCATGGTGTATATGTGTGTGTGTGTGTGTGTGTGTGTGTGTGTGTGTGTGTGTATCTAATATATATATTAGAATGACTGGTTCAAAGCTAGGTTGAAATCCAAGCACAGCTGTGCTTTGAATTAGGTTTTGTAGCTTGGACAACTTTTTAAATCATAAAGGCACAGATAAAAACCCAAATGTGCTTTAAAACAGGTTTTCAACCAAGCTTGTCATTTTTGCATTTCAGATTTGTTTGTTTGTTTCTTCCTGTGATTTTATGCTTCAATGTTGACAGGCCAGCTTGAGTGACATCTACTCTTTGCTTCAGTCAGAATGCCATGATTATTTCCCATTCTTTCTGCCTCTAAAATATAATAAAACTGGGCCTTTTAGAGGACCCTGTACCTTTTTTTTGTTAATTGTTTGCTAAGTTTACAAAGAGCATGAAATAACAGTTAAGACACTGAGTTTTGAGAAAGGCATTTTGAAAACAAAGCCAAAGAAGGAAAAGACAAGGCCATTTTGAAGAACATTTTACATTTTGTTTTAGTACACTAAGGTAATAAACAATACATTTCTGGGTCACATGAGTTTACATGGTGGGTATTTCAACAACAGATGGACCTTATAAAATAAGCCAAGCTAATTTCCGTACAGAAACACTCAACCCTAAATGTGGCATGTCTGTAGCTTGTATGATGACACAACAATTGTTATTGCTGTGAATCTATTTTCCCCATAAATATGGTCATTGTTAATTTGGGTAATAAAAGCAGACAATGAAGAAGCACCAGCGAAGATGCTGCTCCTGATCTTACAAATTTATAATGGGATGAGGGTGGATGATGAAAGTGTTTTTCTCATACCCTGAGTCTAAAAACCATGTATCTGGAGAGACGGTTTTAAACTTTGAGTACTCTTTCTTTCAAATGTTTAATGCTTGCAAAAACATTAGAAGGAAAGCCTCCGTGGAACAATTTTCACATTATTTTGCAATGTGGTAAAGCCCTCATGAAGTGTCCTTACCATGCTGTTTTCACATGGTGAAATATTTTTTGGGTAAAGAACTCCCACAGGGACACATTAAGTTTTCCCATGCTAAGAAATCATTTGTTTTCAGAGTTTCTGACATTGTAATTTGGGTCCCCGTCCGCCCTGTAGGGCCTGTCTTACAGAAAATACCTTACCATTTTGTGTGTTTGTTTTTTTAAAAAAAGATACAATAAAGTTTCAGTTGTGACCCACAACAAAATGTTGCAAACCATGCATCCCCATGATACGCTATTCTATTCTATTCTATTCTATTCTATTCTATTCTATTCTATTCTATTCCATTCTCCCTCCCTCTCAGTTTTCCACCCCACTTTCCAAAAGTCTAGCAGCATTCTGTGAACACTGGGCATACTCAGTGTTCTTATTGGGCTGTTGTCATGGACTGGCTGGATGCAAAGGAGTGGTGGGAGGCATCAGCTGGGGAACCCCCATAGGAAGAAGGCTCAGAGCCAGGGGATTGGAGGTGGGATGACAGCGAGTGGTCAGAGGGAAAGGAAGCAGCAGACTGGGAGGTGGTGGTGTCAGAAGCGGAGAAGGCAACAGGGTTTAGTGAGCGGGAAGAGGCTGTGGCAGAGGGCAGTTTAGAATCAGAGGCAGAAGTGGAAGCTGAAGAGGAGTGGGGCCAGGCTGTGAAGAAGCTAGGGAGTCTCCCTTGCTGTGACCAGCTCTCCTCCTCTTGGTCTCCTAGAACACAGAGAGGGATGAAGAAGGTAGAGCAAAGTGGGACAAGACAAATGAGCCTCAGGTTGCTCGAGGAGCCAGGGAAAGAGTCTTACAGAGCGGTGGGAAGGTGGTGACCTTCAGTCCTCACAACTGTCTCAACTGGGGCAAGACCTACTGAGAACAGTTGATGTGATCACTAGGCCTGCACTGTTTTGGTTTCTTTGAATAAAGAGTTAACATCTCTGACACCAGGTGACCTGCTCCTGACTCTGGCTCCAATCAGCTGTTTGAGAAGTTCCCCTTTAGGCTTTTCTCCATAAAGATTTTTGTAGTTCCACAAGCTTTGAGGTTCCCCAAATCTTCTGATACTGCTCCCTCTTGTGGATGACCTCCCACTTGTACAAATAGGTGGTGACTATTTGGCTACATAAGCAATACATTGGAAATAGAGGGAATGATGGTACAATTAGATATTTCATATATATGTTACGCTTGCGCGCACACACCCACCCCATGAGAATCAGCCTTATGTTCTGTAAGTTATTCAGGTTTTCAGTTTTTTAAATTTCTGGTAATAAACTGCCAGTTTAGATTTTCAATGTGCATTGTCAGTTTCATCAAACAACTTTAAAAAAAACACAAGATGAAAGTATACATGAAACCTTGCTCAAGACAATAGTTGCCAAGTTTTTCTCCCCATTATCCCATTTAATACAGGCTTTATTTTTATTTTTTCACAAATTCTCATGTGGTTTTAATTTCAAAATTTCAAGCAGGAACGCTATTGCATTCTTCTTTGGCGCTGTTCTCACTTAGAAAAGATTATGCACTGCCTCATCACTTTGTTCTGCAAAACAGAACAAGTACTGTCTCCCAGGTTCACCGGTTCCTAAGTACCAGCAGTGATATGCCTTGAAAGATGTACTTTAGAAAGAGTGAAAATCTTGTTACTGTGACTTTTCTAACACATCACACCTTTTTTTTTTTTTTTTGCTTCTAGCTTTCAGAGTCTTTGCACATCTCGATGTGTTAATTATTTGATGCTAATATGAACTCCTTCCATTTCACCATTAAAGTATTTATCACCTTTATATATATATCTAAATACATATAGCACTGTATATTAATGTATTCCTTGACGGCACTTGAATTTCAGGTGACATTTACAGTAAATGCACAGTGGAGACATAAAAAACATAGCTGAGAATAAGGTTTGGAGTGAGAGCAGGAAGAAGTGGAAGGTATTGTTACATTTTGTCTATTCTTAGTTGCTTGAATGACTCTGAGGAAACATGACCAGGTGTGACTTTTCAGGGTATTTCCAGATGTCCTCTTTTGTAGGTCATTCATGCTTTGAATCAAAGCAGCAGTAAGTTCAGGATGTTGAGCATCAACCAGTCCATGCTAGACCACCAATACACTAGCTGAGGAGATGTCAATGTGGTCCCTGGGATTCCATTGTGTCCTCACATATCTCCTATGATGTCCATGAATCCAGAACGCAGCAGCTAGACTGGTGACTGGGGGCGGCCGCCGAGACCACATAACACCGGTCTTGAAAGATCTACATTGGCTCCCAGTACGTTTCCGGGCACAATTCAAAGTGTTGGTGTTGACCTTTAAAGCCCTAAATGGCCTTGGCCCAGTTTACCTGAAGGAGTGTCTCCACCCTCATCATTCTGCCCGGACGCTGAGGTCCAGCGCCGAGGGCCTTCTGGCGGTTCCCTCATTGTGAGAAGCAAAGCTACAGGGAACCAGGCAGAGGGCTTTCTCAGTTAGTGGCGCCCACCCTGTGGAACACCCTCCCATCAGACGTCAAAGAGATAAACAACTACCTGACATTTAGAAGACATCTTAAGGCAGCCCTGTTCAGGGGAGTTTTTAATGTATGACATATTAGTGTATTTTTGGTCTTTGTGGAAGCTGCCCAGAGTGGCTGGGGAAACCCAGCCAGATGGGCGGGGTACAAATAATAAATGATGATGATGATGATGATGATGATGAATGGTCTCAGTAAATTCCCCATCAAAAATCCACAATGCCTCTCCTACATCGAACACATTCCCTTTAGCATGTCTCCATTTCATTGGATGCTTGAAATGGGCACTGCACCTCTCTTCCAATTTGCATAGAGGAAAAGTGCAAAGAACTTCTCTCTTTCTCTTTTTCTAACCAAGTGTAGCAGTGGCTGATGCAGCTGCCTTTCCCCCTATTGATGGAGGGGACATGCTCACACCATTTGGTGATTCTGTATCTTTACCTAATAAATGTTAATTTATTTATGTTTATGTTAATTTAAGGGATGCTGTAAGTTTCCTTAGGAATGTAACTTTGAAATACAGCATAATGCAATTAATAAGTGATCTCCCATCAACGGAAACAAACAAACAAACCCAGATTAGAAGTAAAATTTGAATATTTACGGTTTTTATTTCTTTCTTAATGGAGCCACATCTGCACATATGTGCAAACACTTGCTCATTTATGTATTGGGGGGGGGGGGAGAATGTGGAAAAAATTATCAGGAAATGGACTTACAGATAAGTGGTTGAACCATCTCTCATTTTCCAATGAAGAGTCCAGAAATGCTCATTGGACATTCTTTCCCATTCAAAAGAACAAATCAGATGGTGGTTGCAGAGTCTTCCCTGTTCTGGGAAACAGGTTTATACAATGAATCATGCTATACAAATTATAGATTTCTCTCTCTCTCTCTCTGTTTGTGTTTGTGTTTGTGTGATAAAAGTAGAGTGTCATTTCAGTACAGTTTGGGTATATAGTGAAACCACATAAAGCTAGCTTTCTATCTTCCCATTTTGAGCTGCACTAATTTCAGATTTGTGAAAATTTATTTTCAAATATCAAAGATATCCAAAATATAATCTGAAAATTGACTCTAGTGTGCTATAGCAAAGGTGTGCTGTAATAAACACACACACCCTCTGCTTTCGCTTGACCAAAAGAGCATCACATCAGCCATGAGCTAAGGCTTGAAGTTATATTGTATTCCCTAGTGTGATAGTTCATGAGTAATCTATTGTTCTTGAGATTAATTCATAATTATGTTGAGCAAAGGAATGGTTTGAATTACTTCCACATACTTTAGTTAACATAAGCTTGTTAAGAAGCTTGGCTGGGAAGCAGATGCGCCTTTGCTTGCATATCACACACGGAGGTGATAGCTGAACGCCTTGTCATTGACTCTAAATCCCTTCCCCAAAATCTTCATCCAAATTATTAAAAACTGCTATCTTCATTTCGCCGTGTGGATCTAAAATAAACACCATTTATGTCTCGTCACATCTCAGCACTACCATTTTGGAAACTCCTCTCATCATCATTAGATCCAGATGTTTCCAGATGTCATCATTCATAAAATGAAATGCATACAATTGGAGAGATATTTAGTGGGCTACTCAACAGTGACTGCCAGTTTCCAATAGACTGTTTTGTGATTAGCGTGGGAATGATCCTGGTGTCTGAGCATCAGAACAGCATTCTTTGTAATATAGGGAAAAATTTAGTTCTGCATATGAGGACATTCTAAACTTGAGAAGATTTCATGAAGTCATGTTTAAATGATTGGCTTCGGTGGAATTAAGAGTTTGCTTCCTTATAGGGCTGTGCATTTGCTACAATATTTTGCTTGGACCTTGATTTGGGAACTGGGAAATGGTCTAGTTTAGCTCAGATCATATTGAAGGCTACTCACTTTGCATTGAGCCCAAATCAGAAACTTTATTCAGAAAAACTGGACCTTCCTACTTCCCCTTTGGCTATTGGGAGGAAAACTATCACTGGGTATAATTCTTTTCTTTTTTTAAAAGAGATTTGAATGAAATTTGTATATATAGTGGCACCTTCTGGGAGGATAATGCCTGTCAAAAGATGAACAAACAGATTCAAGATTTTTTTTTTTATTTGTGGATACCTTGATTTGTTTATTTAGCAGGACTTATATACCAGTTAATCATCCAAAAGTAGTTTATATGGAATATAAATGTTCATTGAAAATACCGATAAAATTGAATGTCAAAAGCAAAGTTACTTACACATTTATCCCCAGATACTGTTGCTGTGCTTCTCTCCCAGGAGGAAAGAGCAGAGATGGGACTCCAGGGGCAGCCACCTCTTGGGAGAGGGTATCGACTGCATCCTCCAACCTCTGTTCACCAATCTCAGCCTTTTGCCCATGTCATTCATCTGTTCTCCCTCTTTATCTGCTTCCGTTTCCCACTCCGTTCCTGAGCCTGGAGACACATTGAGGCTCAGGACACAGAAAATAGGTGCTGCCACACCAAATGATCAATTATTTGCAAATATGGTGTAAACCTTATGTAGCATTTGTAAACATGCCAGTTCTGCAGATCCAAGTGTTCAAGTGGGTATATATGGGATAATCTGACATTTTAAGTAGACTGGTCCCAAGCTGTTGAGGTCTTTAAAATAGTAATACATTGCATTTGGTCTGATAACAAATGGGTAGACACTGCAGATCTCTGAGCTGTGCTGCAATATGCAGACAAGATCTTGCTCCTATTAGCAATCATGCTGCAGCATTCTGCACTAACTACAGTTTCTCTACCATCTTCACATAGTGTATTGTGGGAAATAAGTCTTTAAGTTACTAATGCTTAAGTTACTGTGCTCCAGCTCTCCTGGTCTAGGAATGGTCACAGCTGTCATACCAGATGAAGCTGGTAAGTTGGATCCTCCTGACAGAGGGTCCATGTTGTGCTCGGCCCTGAAACTCTTCCCTAACCGGCTTGTGGGCGGGGCTTGCCCTGCTCCAAGCCTGTGGTGCCACAGTTATGCCAATGGCCTTTAGCCAATCAGCAGCGTGGCAAGGTTGGGGGTTGGGGGTATTTATTTGGCAGCACAACGTAGGGACCTCCTTTTGCTTTGCGCTGCCGAACACCGCCCACCTACCCTTTAATTAGGTCATGTTTGGCCTTGCTTTGGACTTCAGTTGGTCGCTTGTTTTGGAATGGGGGCCAGGTAGGAATTTTTTCCAATGTGGCAGATTGGTTGTGGCCACTTGGTTTTTGCCAACCTCTTAGCAATTGTCACAACTTTGTAAGGTTTGGCGGTTAGGCATTGATTTAGGGGAATGTGGGGAGGGGAGGTGCGGCCATCACCTGCCCCTCCAATGAATAGGGTATTCCGTTAAAGGAATCCGGGGGTCTGGATCTCGTCCAAAGCCTGGAGAGGGGCTAGGGCCATGCCAGGACCCCTGCGAACCCCAGGGGTGAGCACCAGTCTATATACATTGATGGAGCGCCCCCTGCTGGTTGTTTACCCTTCCAGGCTTCCTGCAGGGTGGGGCAGGTGCCAGATATCATTTGATACCAGTGCCTAAACCAATACCAGTCACATTTGTGTATTTTAATAAAGTTGTGCCCAAAATTTGCTCATTAACATTTAAACTAAATTCTATCTCCACTGTATCCTTATTTCCATGGGGGATGGGTTTTGGGGCTCGAAGCATAAAAGGCACTCCTAGCCACCAAGGATACCTGGCTTTCCAATGACAAAACTGCATCCACAAGCACCCCCAGGCTGTATGCTTGCTCTTTCAAGCGGAGTGCAGCCCAGTTTGGAGCAGACGGTTGGACCATTTCTTTGACCCAGGAACCACTCATTCACAGCCGCTCCGGTTGAACAACTTCATTTCAAAGGTGAAAGTAGTATTTGTATGCCTGCCTGGTCAGAACTACTGTACTGAGGATGCTTGTCAATGTTAAGATTTGCAAGTTTGCATTTTCAAGCTTTGTAGCATTTTTAGTTAAAGGGTATTTATTCTTCAGCATGCTTTACAAGTATTGGCTCAAAAGTAATATATAATACAAGACAGATCATACAGTTGAGAGGGATCCTTTATTTGGCACTACAAATCTTCAGCTAGGATTTAAGGACTTCAGAGCTATGTGTTCCTTGAAGGCTATGACACGTGCCCAATAGGAAGAATTGCACGAGTCTTAAAACTGTGCAGCAGTCATATGATCCAAGTTGCAAAAATATATGGCCAAATGCTGTCTTGAGCAAAGTTTCAGCATCTCCTCATTAAGTCATTTTTTGGCACTATTTATAGCTCAAGATTCTTGTAAGGGTTTTACTGGAGCTCAAAGCCATACTGTAATGCTTTCTTGGCTTTTTTCAAAGAAATAAATGGATATAATAAATATACTTCCAGGGCATAGATGAGTTCTTTATGAGGGAGCATTGCTAATTTTTCCAAAAATCTTCAAAAAATACATTGAAAAGAAGTGAGAATGAAAATTAGCCAAAAACATCTCAGCAGAGGGCTGTTTGGGATGGCATGATTCAGGGTCTGCCTATACCTGATGGAACATTTTGAAAATAATTCTACAGTTCAGAGTGACATTTTTGCTCCTGTGTTAGATTTCACGATTCCAAGCCTCTTTTGTTTCCTCTCTAAAAGCAGCCTGTCGAAGGACTAAAAATGGGTAGGCTTTACATGTGCAAGAGTAAAATGGAATGGAGATACTGGGTTGTTTTGAATCAAATATCCATGATGAAGTCAAGTATTTGTACAGGAAGCTAGCCATTCACCTTTCCTGCATTACTGCCTGGTTATGTGCAGCAGACATTGATTTGGCAAGCTGCTATTTTTCAGAAGTTTTAAGTGGACTTACTTTGGCACAAAAACACCGTATTGCTTCATTTTGCATGGTTGAGTTATACAATTCCTGGCAGTAAAAACTGCGCATTCGGAGTTTTGCATTCACTCCACTTAAGACCCAGAAACCATACACTGGTATGTCTCTCTTGGCAAATTATAAACCAGTACAAGAGGCTGATTCTCCTTGCACCAACACTCTGGAATGATGTGAAGTAGCTCTTTGAAATAAATATGGTCACAGTGATATAAAGCAGGCTAGCTGAGAAAATAATAAAATAACATATTTATACATAAAACTTAATTTCATCAGACGTGCCTAATAAACCTAGGTAATTTCATACATATTTAGCACAATTTAGCGTACAAGTTAATGGGCTTATAGTCTGATGTGATGCAATGCTATTTACACATGTTTTATTTAGCAATCTTAAACTATATTCTTGAGTGTGTGTGTAGGTGTATATTCGTAAAATAATCAATACAAAGAATTAGTTAAGTTTTCCTAGGATCAAACCTTCATTTGGTCATTGCGTGAAAATCTTGTTTCACTGTGGATTTTCTTCTTTTGTTGCTGATGTTTTTAATTAAGATGGCATTCCTGAGTGTAATGTGATTATATATTTTCATACTGGATGCACAACACAGAAATTACAGCTGAGTTTCTTGCTTACATTATGGCTTGCAAAATCATTCGGAGTACCGCAGGGTAAATACTTCGGTACTGAATTTATTAAGGGGAAAAAATCTGTAAATCTTATCCAAATATTTTGGTTTATGCAGCATAGTAGCCTACATACTTTTACTTGTCTGCAGAATATTAACAATGGTTGGAAGAATAACCTGCAAGGAGGCCTAGTAAAGAGATCCTGTAAGCGTTAACATTCCCCTAGTTGAACAGCAATTTAACTAGGTATCCAGGGTCCCATTCCCAGGGTGTGATTCCCCATGCAATGGGGGCAGTGGGAAGAGGAAAAATACCCCTTTTCCCATACAACAAGTGGGGAAGTAGCTGGAAGATTACTTGGTCATAACTTCCAGTAGGAGGGTGGGTACTGAGGAGCAGGATGCTGGCCGAGGAGGCTCAAATCCCTGCCACATTGCCTAAGTGCCATGGCTGAGACAGATCCCTCATATGACCTCAGATGTCACACAAGGGTTCTGGGAATACACAAGGAAAGAAGATTCCACCTAAACATTAGGAAGAACTTCCTGACAGTAAGAGCTGTTCGACAGTGGAATTTGCTGCCAAGGAGTGTGGTGGAGTCTCCTTCTTTGGAGGTCTTTAAGCAGAGGCTTGACAACCATATGTCAGGAGTGCTCTGATGGTGTTTCCTGCTTGGCAGGGGGTTAGACTCGATGACCCTTGTGGTCTCTTCCAACTCTATGATTCTATGATTCTAAGATTGGCAATATACAATGTGCCTTCTTCAAGGGAAGTGCAGAGGGTGGCAATGAAAAAGCTTCTTCAGTGGTGGCCCCATTCCTTTCCCCAGGGAAACACCCCTGGAGCCAACATTGTCACATTTTAGGTGCCCTGTTTAGTGCATTTTTTTTTTACTCAGACTTTGAGGTTTTAACTCAGATCACACTGTGGTATGATTTATGACCCATTGGTGGTGTTCATCTTTTATTGGGGTGGGATAGGATTGTTGTTGTATGAACACCTTTAGAAGTTCTTGCTCTGTGTTTTATTCTATGTATTTGGTTTTAAATCATTAGCAAGATGTTAGGTTGTTTATATATTTTTAAGTTGCTTTGAGACATTTGTTTGTAGGAAACAATGAATAAATGCAAATAATAATAATAATAACAACAACCAAGCATTATTACATGTGCACCATATATTTAACATGTGGGACTAATATACATTCCCCACGTTCTAGACTTTCAGCTTTTAGACATCAGTTTTTGAATTTAAAGATGGTTTTCGCATCTGCTGTGCTTGTTTATTCAGCCTAGTATGCTGAATCTACGAATCTACTTTTGGTTGTTTGGGTGGTGATGGGGATGTGGCAACAGGACAGGAATCTAATAACCACTGATTGCTAGAAACTCATCCTAAAATGACACCTGGGATTAAAATCTTATTTGACATAGACTGGCTGGTAAACTCTGCAAGTTGCATAAAGTAAGTCAGTGAATTCTATTCAACTTTAAAAAAAATTAAAGTAACGCTTGCTGATTTCATTCTCCATACATATTCACTGTATACATGGAAAGCGATATTGTTTTTGAACAAAATACAAGCTTGGTATCTTTTGTATGTTTAGCCTTCATTGCAGCTGCCAGATTCTTCTTTGTGTTTTTACTAGATTGTCCAATTTGGAAATAGATTGCAATTTGAAAGCTTTCTTTGGCCTGCAATCTAACAGTTCACCCAAAAGTCCAAGACTACAAAATGTATATGTTGATAGAAGCCAAGAAAAGGCACTGAACATAAGTTTAGAAACAATATTTTCCAATTCTCTTAAATGTGCATTCTTTACTTTCAAAAATATTTTGAGAAGCATACACATAAGGTCTCCCACTCTCTTAACAGCACCTATCATCTTCCTCTCCAGAGCCCACAGTTCTAATAATGCTGGTCACAAGTGCTGCTTCTTTGTATAAGGAAAAAGGACTGGAAAAATAAAATATGCATGTACCAAGAATTACTCAGGTCAACGAGAAAACTGCACAACTGACCAAGAAATATAAAAGAATAGCCCAATGCAAAATATGCATTGAAAACTTTTCAAGACTCTCTAAGCTGGTCACCAGCACATTCCCAAAGAACATCATGACTTGAAACAATTCAATGAAGAAGAGATGGAACAATCTGTCAGATCACTCAGTTGCTCATTCTTCTGATCTAAAATTTGATTCTCCACATTTTTGCAGCTGAGATTTTCTTTTGTAAAAAAAACCTATTGAAAATTCATTAACATTTCAGAACAAATTAAACACTTTTCTATATGCAACTTTGTCTAATGTACATATTTTTCAAGCAATTTTTCCTAATAAAAGGCATTTTTGTGTTATTTTCATTATTATATTCATTTATATGCACACTTCCCTAATATATGCATTTTTGGAAATGTTGATTGCCTAGAGAGCAGCACCGCAAAATTCAGAGAAGTACAAATTCCAAAGGATAGCTGTGTTTCAGTTCACATTTGAAGCAGAAGAAATCTGGTTGATTCGCTCCCATCATCCACACAGGAAGGTGGTCTGAGAACTGAAACAAAATGTCCACAAGTGAACTAAACTGACTGTAAACAGACTATCCCACCCCCCAAGGAAGCAAAATTGTTTAGTGTTCTCTTTTGATTATCCCACTTTACATTTGAGAGGACAAACAAAAAAAGAATACATGGTTTTTTTCTTTTTTCAAAAAACCCCCCAACCCTCAGGCATTACGGCAAATGAGCATGTTTTCCAGTTCAAATATTTTTAATATTTTAAATGTTTACACAGGCTCAGAATTCTTTGAGCACATGGATTAATGTAGCAGAGGAAAGGGGAGGGGGAATCCAACTGTTCTTTATTTTGCAGAGGCTTGCCACATGGTATGCAATTGAAAACACTTTGCTTTAACGGGAGCCATGGGGTGTTTAATAGCTTGCAGAGTAAGTAACACAGCCTATACCTCCCCAGCAAAATGTGGCTTTTAACACTGACAGGGATACAAGCAGATAAAATATGTCCAGATTTCCCCAAGCAAATTATATGAATCGGTGGCCATCTGTCTGAAAGGTAAGAGCCCTTTCAGTTTAGCCACACTAACCTAATCCGGGTTTACTCTTAAATTTATTAGCAGCTACATTACAGAGCTTGGACTGCAAAAGAATTGGATTTAGAAATTGAAAAGTGGAGGTGGGGGGGGGGAGAGAGAGACAGAAGGTTTCTTAAAAAAAATATATGTGTCTACTCTTCAGAATTTTCTCTACCTGATTCTTTGGTGTTTGTGACCACCAACGGAGTTCTTCCTCCCCAACCGGTACAGTGTTCTTTAAATGCATCTGTTGTGCGTTTAACTATCCTGAGGGTTTCTGGTAAAGAGATTTATCTGTCGAATGGAATGCAGAGTGCCAGATTCAACATATGACAGCTTAAGCCAGTCACCAGTGACCACAATTTGTGTGGTTTGCATTTTCTTGGCATGTTCTTTGTTCGGAGCATTTATTTTGGCTGTTGGTTTGTACTTTTTTATACTGCTGCTTCTCAAGCAGAATTTGCATACCCCCCCACCGTCTCCTTTAGGGCTGATGTCGGATTCGACCCAAGAATGCCCATCTTTGGAAGGAAAGACCATTACATCCATGGGAAGGGCTGGGATCCAGCAGAGGCACCTGACTCTCCAGATGTTGATGCACTCCAACTCCCATCGTCACTGGCCCACTGGCCATACTTGTTGAGGTTGCTAGGAGCAGGAACCCAACAACATCTGGAGAGCCATAGGGTCCCCACCCCTGCACTAGAAAAATGAGGAAAGGTGATTTTCAATGATTTTACCCCTTTCCTCCAGCAACACAACTTTTCAGATATTTTCAAGAAGGGTGGAGACTGTAAGGAGACTGTAATTCCAAAATGGTTAGAATGGGCCGTGTTTTATTTGACTTTTCTTTCTCCAGGTGGGATTCCGCCCCGCCTCCTCAGCTATTTAACAACAAATTGATCGGCTTCTGCCACACATGTGGGGGCACATTGTGTGCGGCACATTGGAGTAAGAAAGGAATTACTTGCATAAGTTTTATTTTTTTCAGAACAGCAACTGCATTGGTCTGTCGTCCTACAGTGGTACCTCAGGTTACAGACGCTTCAGGTTACAGACTCCGCTAACCCAGAAATAGTACCTCGGGTTAAGAACTTTGCTTCAGGATGAGAACAGAAATCATGCTCCGGCGGTGTGGCAGCAGCAGGAGGCCCCATTAGCTAAAGTGGTGCTTCAGGTTAAGAACAGTTTCAGGTTAAAAACGGACCTCCGGAACGAATTAAGTATTTAACCTGAGGTACCACTGTATTTTTTAATCCTTTGTATATATTTTTTACTAACTCCACCAAATTGAGTGCAGCTTACATCTGAGAAGACCTGCCTATACTTGGGGATTCACATTGGTAGCCTTGCTGAAATCTGAAGAAGAGTGGACTTTATTCCTGATTAGTTAATCCAGAACACTTGTTCCAAGTTTTGTGCATTATTCATTCAACTTCTGCTGACCATTGGCATGGACTTTAAACTTTACTATGAATCAGCAGCATTCTGCTGGTTGAAAGACTGGCTACTTCTCGAGAACACAGACATTTTGGACTTAGAAGGTTTTAGCAATGTTTTTGGGTGGCATGCATATTTGTGGTACGACAAGGTTAAAGCACATAAAGCATTTAAAAACCATATTGTCAGGAAAGCATTGTTTAATGTTTGGATAAGATATAAGGATTTATTGGAAAATAAAACCCCAAGGTGGTTGTCACCAATGGAAGCAAAAGCTCAGAAAAAGCTCAATATGGAGGCCAAGTGGCCGAAGTATTGGGAAATTTTGGAACAAGAGGGAGATAGACTGAAACTGCAGAGTTTTGAGAAATTAAAAAACAAAGTGCGAGATTGGCTTCATTATTACCAGATAATGGAGGCATATAATTTGGACAAGAAAATTGGCTTCCAGGTGGAAAAATCAAAATTAGAAACAGAGCTGTTAGAATCTAAAACTAAGATTTTGTCAAAGATGTATAACTTGCTGTTGAAATGGAACACTCAGGATGAAATGGTGAAATCTGCTATGATTAAATGGGCACAAGATATTGGACATAACATGTTTGCTGACTGGGAATAGTTAGGGACCACAGGTATGAAGTTTACGGCATGTAATGCCTTAAGAGAGAATATTATGAAAATGATTTATAGGTGGTACATGACCCCAGTCAAGCTTGCAAAAATTTATCATTTGCCCGATAATAAATGTTGGAAATGCAAAGAAAATGAAGGTACATTCTTTCACCTTTGGTGGATGTGCCCAAGGATTAAGGCTTTCTGGGAAATGATATATAATGAAATGAAAAAGGTATTTAAATATACCGTATTTTTCGGTCTATAACACGCACCCGACCATAACACGCACGTAGTTTTTAGAGGAGGAAAATCCGTAGGCATGCCACCCATAGGCATTTCCACCATAACACGCACAGACATTTCCCCTTACTTTCTAGGAGGAAAAAAGTGAGTGTTATGGTGCAAAAAATACGGTACCTTCCTGAAGAAACCAGAGGCCTTTCTCCTGGGCATGGTCAGCCAATTGGTGTCAAAGAAGGATAGAACTTTCTTTATGTATGCTACAGCAGCAGCAAGAATACTCATCGCAAAGTACTGGAAGACACAGGATCTACCCACTCTGGAAGAATGGCAGATGAAGATGATAGACTATATGGGACTGGCAGAAATGACCGGCAGAATCCGAGACCAGGGAGAAGAGTCAGCGGAAGAAGATTGGAAGAAATTTAAGGACTATCTACAGAAACACTGTAAAATTAATGAATGTTAGAATGATGTCGGATAGAAATTAAGTGGTTTCTGGCTGTAATGTTTTAAGAGAATATGGAAAAAAAGATTTAGAAGCAGGTTAAAATTTATCGATAAGGATTTGCTGAATTAACAATTTGAATTGGAATACAAAAAAGGGAGGTACGAGGAGGTCTGGGAAACAAGTTAATGGAAAATAAGTAATGGAAATTTTGTGTGTTTTTAATTATTCTTATTTTTTGTATTTTTGTTGTTTTTTCTTTTTTTCTTTTTGATTTTTTTTTCTTATTGTATTAATATTGAAAACTTTAATAAATATCTTATAAAAAAAATATGAAAGTTTATCACCTTGATGGAGAAAAAGTCCCCTACCCTCTGCTCCAAGGGAACAGGTTGTCTCCTCTATAACTATCTGTACCCTAAGATCATCAACTTAGGCCTTTCTATGAGTGCCCTCCATTTGAAGTATGGAGGCCTTTTCAGAGCGCTTGGTTATGGAATGCTCTCCTTAGAGAGGCCTACCTGGTGCCTTGAGTGGCATCTTTCTGGCAGCAGGTGAAAACCTTTCTCTTTTAACATTTTAAAGATTATTAACACCTGATACTGATTATTGTTTTGGCTTGAACATTTTATTTTTACCCCATTGTAACCCTTTTTATGTATTTGCATTTCTTGGTGCTGGTGTTGTTTTCAGTTATTTGATATTTTATTGTACTATTTGATTTGTGTTGTGTTGTCACCTAGGGGACTAGGTGAATAACTGCAAATTATAAACAAGTATCACTGGACTGGGATCAGAACATGCTAGAAAGCAGCAGGTCCTGGGCACCTTTTCATAAACATGTCCTTCCTCACTTGAAATTGTGGTTAGTGGGGGCTAACTCCATCCTGTCCCTAGACTTTGTGGATACAAATTATCTAGAAATCTCAAGCAGGATCAGCAACTATGCTACTTGTTTGTTGATGTTGTACAGTGGTACCTCTGGTTATGAGCGCTTCTGGTTGCGAACGCTTCAGGTTACGAGCTCCACTAACCCGGAAGTAGCTGCTCCTGGTTGCAAACTTTGCCCTAGGATGCAAACGGAAACTGCGCGACAGAGGCCCCATTAGCAAAAGCGTGCCTTAGAGTAAGAATGGTTTCAGCTTAAGAAAGGACCTCCGGAATGAATTAAGTTCATAACCAGAGGTACCACTGTATTGCTTTCACTGTGCTATGTAGGTATCTTTGTAAATGAAATGCAAAAACAGCATAAGTCTTCAGTATCCTCTCATCCTAAAGAAATTAAACCCTTTAGGGTTGGATTTCTCACTGCTTAGAGAAGTGAAAAATGCATAACGTGTTTCTTTAAACAAAGTATCTATATGGGAAATACATAAAATGGCAACAGGCTGTATATGAACAAGGTCGCTGTGTATTGGGGAAAGATGCTACCATAATGCAAGAAACAGACTGGTGTTCACTCATTTGGCATCAGAGTCATTTCAGGAGTATTCATGTCACTGAGGCTGCATTCACACGGTGGTTAATTTCCATTTCTTTAACTGTTAATTTCTGCTTTATATTCAAGCTTTCACATGGTGTAAAAACCACTTCCAGAAATCTAGAGAAAATTTCGTGGAAACTTAGCACTAATTTCCTTGTTATTTGGTTCCAGAAATAATTCCTTTGTGCCCCATTAACCCAGAAAATTATGGGAGCCAAATGACAGAACTTGAAGCAGTATACCACCACACAGTTCTTTCCTGCCATTTGCAGAGGTGAATCGTGGAGGTGAAGGCAATGGTGTTTGTTTTTGTGTCACACCATGCCCACTGATGTGAATGAAATTTAGAGCAATGTGTTGGTATATTGGTGAGAAGGCCACAATCCTATAAGGCAACCATATGAACGAAACATTAGTTACTGCTAGCGTTATAATCAGGAAGACCAGCACAGTATATCTGAATGCGCTCTAAATTAGTAACTCTTTCCCAAAGTTCAATGGCAGTGTGAAAATTCCCAATCAATAAATAATTTTCATAGATTTGAAGCTAGAAAAGATTCACATTTGGCAAGACATTTTAAGGACTCTTAATGTGGTCTAACTGAAAAAATGGTATGGAAATCATTTGGCTGACTTCAAATTTTGAGGGAGGCCTGAAATAATTTATCGCTCTCTCCCTCTGCCCACCGCTTCAGTTTTGATCAACTGTGTACGCTGACTGAAGAACTGTTTTTAAAAGAGGGTGACATATTGCTAGGATCATAATGTAATGACAACAATACCAGCATAACCTCTTAGAGAGAGAGACGTTCCAAGACAGTAGAATAGCTCCACTGGCTTAAGCCCAATGTTTTATGCTCATTCCTCAAGGCGATGTTAATATCAGATAGAGTTCAGACACTCCTCATAAATCAAAGCTGTCAGAAGACTGAGAAAAACAACACTAGGCAGTAACTTTGAGTAGGGAAAATCCCTTGCAACTGGTATTTGAAACTGAACAGAGCTTCAGTGTGTGTGTGTGTGTGTGTGTGTGTGTGTGTGTGTGTGTTTTACAGGCAGTCATAGAAAGCTGCAAATATAGACTCTGCCTACAATAGCTTGCTTCTGCCATACCCTCTGACGTCCCTCTGAACTTTTGTCTTCATTCCCAGCCATGTTTTGAATTGGGCTCCATGAAGTCATCTCATCTAGCATTGGTCCTAATGGGACTTCTCAGACTTCCTGATTGTGCATAATGAACACATTGTCAGCCTGGATAGCTCAGCTAGCTAGAGTGTGGTGCTGATAATGCCAAGGTTGCAAGTTCAGTCCCCGTATGGGACAGCTGCATATTCCTGCATTGCAGGGAGTTGAACTAGATGGTCCTCAGGGTCCCTTTCAACTCTACAATTCCTTGATTCTTTGAATGATGAGGGTAGGGGCTGCAGGTATAGTCCAGCTCCTGTTCCACATGCTGATGGTTTGTACACTTAATTTGAAGGTCTGAAAAAGGCTGATATGGTTGTGCTGATTTTATTTGCATCAGAGCTCAATACTGTCAACACATCATACCTCATTCACAGAAAACGTCATCTGGTATGGTCTGGAGGCAGTAATATCCAAGGCAGCACAATGACCAAGTACAACAATGCAATATCAATATAAACTCTATGCCACAAAGCATTTTTGTATCCTTCTGCTGTGCTGAAGACGAATTCTACGAAACAGTGGGTATATCCGGAATCACTGTTCACTACGTCTGTCTGCGGACCATTTTGGCAGCGTTGGACATCATAAAACAAAGCTTTACAGCTTGTTTTCACCAAATAAGAATCTGACCCATTGCTTCTTTCAGAGACTTGCATAGTCTACAAAGACTTTCAGAGACTTATAAGACTTACTTTCAGAGTTTTATGACATTTTGTTTATTTGGTTTTTCATATTGTTCAATGTTCCGTATAGATTATATAAAGAGTTTATATTGATATTGCATTGTTGTACTTGGTCATTGTGTTGCCTTGGATATTACTGATAATTGTTTGCAACACAGGGGTTTAATTGTTTGGTTACTTATGGTCTGGAGGCAGACATGGCATTATGATATTTGGTGAAGGAGATGCTCATCATTTAATTACTTCACTCAAACTATGATTACTGAGATGGAAAAAATAAGACATTTCAGTGCAGCCTCAGCTCTGACAAATGTAACAATAACTAATAGTAAAATGCTGTACCTGATTTCTTTAGTCCATCCAGCATCAAAGGCCTATTCTTTCATTAGCATCTGTGGCATCTGCTTCATGCTACTGTGCCCAGAACCTAACACCTAGTATGTATTTCAGTGTGGCTGTCAGCTCCCATAACTCTTACTTTGCTGCATGACCAAATATTTCACTGTGGTCTAAACCACTGGGCCTCTTGGGCTTGCCGATCAGAAGGTCAGCAGCTCAAATCCCTGTGATGGGGTGAACTCCTGTTGCTCTGTCCCAGCTTCGGCCAACCTAGCAGTTTGAAAGCACTCCAGGGCAACTAAATAAATAGGTACCACTGTAGTGGGAAGGTAAATGGTGTATCCGTGCGCTCTGGCTTCCGTCATGGTGTCCCGTTGCGCCAGAAGCAGTTTAGTCATGCTGGCCACATGACCCAGAAAGCTGTCTGCTGGCAAACGCCGGCTCCATCGGCCTGAAAAGCGATATGAGCACCACAACCCCATTGTTGCCATTGACTTGACATAACCGTCCAGGGGTCCTTTACCTTTTTATAGCTGTTTCACAGTAAGTCTTTTCTAGTCTCTATTCTTATTTTTCACATTCTCCCACCTTATTCCAAGGCTGGACCCAGTTTGAATTATTAGCAGAGTGGGCACCTTGGAGAAATTTTTGCACTTGAACCTGTGGGCTGCGTATGTGTGTTTGCACACGCAAAAGGTTTCACAAAACTGCAGACTCTCACGTTTTTTCGTTGGTGCCCCCCTGTTCATATAACCCTATCAGCAGTAATGATTGTATTCCCTTCTATTGCTGCTGTGCCCCTGTTCCTAGAGGATACTTCTAGGGATGGAGAAGGAATCTGTTTTAAATCAATTTTTACCAAGAATCTGGTGGTTCTGACCCTGATGAGCTTTGCTTGCATTGTATGCCTCATATATCAAGTTCCCACATATTTCCAAGCCGTTTGTGCATTGTCTTTTAAAAATGCCCACATTTTAATTTATTCAAAATTATACCAAAATATGTATATTATACATCTTATATATAAAAAGTATAGTACATGCTGTACTGTATTTATGTTTATGTTAATTTATATGTACCATTTATTTTTATTCAGTTAGACACATTGTTGAAAATATTTGGTAATGTGCTGGCTGCATTAGGAAACCTGGAGTGAATTTGCATATACTATACATATAATAATACATATAATAATGCAGAATGCATGTAGTAATACATATTTGTTTTGTTTAAATTGTTTTGTTTTAATATTGAATTTTAAATTCTTGTAACTCACCCTGGGACCTGATGGGGAAGGGTGGGTAATGATGTGAAATAATAATAAGCAAGAATTGCTTGTATTTTTAGAAGAACTGAGAGGAGAATTCTCTTTGTGTGGAGGTTAAGGAGAAACATGGGAATTAGAAAAAAAAAATCTGTATCGATAAACTCAACATTGAGATTTTCATGCATGTTTGTATGTTTTCCTCATGTTCTAAATAAGTAAAGAAATAAATACCAAAAAAAACAAAAAACGGGAATGTGCAGTTTCACAAATGGTCCATAAATAACTGTTGAGACCCACCGTTCTTCTTATAAACAGAGCAGGGGAACAACACACCATGTAATCCAACTCTAACAGAACCTTAATGGCAAAATATGGCTTTAATAAACAGCATATCTCCCTCCAACCACCCTTTTACAGTGTGCTTTATAAAAGGGCTGCTGTGACAAATGAATCAGCTCTTGCAACTTTTATTTGCAGAAGGTGTTCCTGAACAATATATTTTTGAGAACAAAGGGAAATGTGTGGACTCCCAGGTGGTCAAATCAAGCATTCCAAGAATGTGCAAAATGAACTGGAGTTTATGTAATATATGATGGTGGTGGTCTTTGAAACAAGGGTATTGTCATTTCAAGAGTAATAAATAAACGAAAAACCACATGATCTTTAACCTTTTTTCCTCAGAAGAATACAGAATGGCATGCTGTACCAGATACAATAGCAGTTAAAGGTGATAGAGGCAGTGATGTATAGTAGTTAGAGCAAGGTAGCTTCCCAGCTGCTGTTGGACCTCAAGCTCCATCATCTCCTGCCATTGTCCATGTAGGCTGGGTATGATGGGAATTGGAGTCCAACAACATCTGGAAGGTACTAGGTTGGCTACAGGGCTGGGCCTAGACCACAGAGACTCGGGTTGAAATCCCTACCAGTCACCATCTCTCAGCCTAACCTACCTCACTAAGTAAATAGTGAGAAGATAGCAATGTACACTGACCTGAGCTCTTTGTGGATAGAGTGGGATTATTTATGCTTGTGTATTGTTAATCCTCGGACGCAGGTGGCACTGTGGGTTAAACCACAGAGCCTAGGGCTTGCCAATCGGAAGGTTGGCGGTTCGAATCCCTGCAATGGGGTGAGCTCCCATTGCTCGGTCCCAGCTCCTGCCAACTTAGCAGTTCGAAAGCACAAAGTGCAAGTAGATTAATAGGTACCGCTCCAGCGGGAAGGTAACCGGCGTTTCTGTGCGTTGCTCTGGTTTCGGCAGAAATGGCTTAGTCATGCTGGCCACATGACCCGGAAAAACTGTCTGTAGACAAACGCTGACTCCCTCAGCCAGTAAAGCGAGATGAGTATCGCAACCCCAGAGTTGTTCGCGACTGGACTTAACTGCCAGGAGTCATTTACCTTTACCTTTATTGTTAATCCTAATAATTCAAACTGGGTCCAGCCTTGGAATAAGGTGGGAGAATGTGAAAAATAAGAATACAGACTAGAAAATTATGCCTCCCCCCACCCTTACCAATAATACCTGCAGAATCGTGACACCCCATAGAGAGTTTGACATGAAAGAGTTCATGGTAGGAATTTTTCACCCCCAAAAGAAGAAAGTAATTGTATCTGGGAGCCTTATAGCACACTTACTGCTTATGCAGCTTCTTCTAAAGGATTCTGAGGAGGATACTAGCAAATGCTTGCTTGACTTAGCTCATCCCATCTTCTTAATAAGCATCACATTGTGGATATTGTGCTATAAGATGGGGGTCCACAGTAGTACCACAATTTTGGTCAGTTTTTGTTATTTTTATAATGAGGAGATGCTGATATGTGTGGTCCTAAGGTGCACTGCTGGTCTTGAATTTTAACTTCTACCTACCCTATGAACGATCCACAAAAGACTACTGAAAAACACTTTCCTTCTCAGTTGCTGCAACCAAAATGTGAATCAGAATCTGTGTGTGTGTGTCCGCATACATTCATTCAGATAATTAAATCCAGATATTGGCTGATTAATTAAGAACAAATACATGGCCAAAATCAATTGGGAGACAGTTTAAGTGAGGCAATTCATTAGTACTTGGACAAAGGCTCTATGCCCTACCTTGCCTGATCTTGGAAAAAGTAAGTATTCAAGCCAGCATGCCTAATATTGCAAACTTGTCCAAATCTTTTAACACATTGTAAAAAATAATAATAAAGGGATGGGGAGGGAAAGGACTGATATAAAAAAGATTCCTCTGTTGCTGGCCCCCATATATTCTACTTATACATATAGGTGTGCAGTTTGTGTGTGTGTGTGTGTGTATGCTTTTAGAGAAACAGTTATTAAGATACACACACATTTTTTTTAAGAATTGAAAATTTGTTATTTGACTTAATGTTCATCCATATAATGGAAATTCTACATAGAAAACTAGCTTTCATCTAGAACTGCTCATTGTTCTGTGCACATTCTCAGAGGCAACCTCCACAGTTGAGATCAGAGACTTTAATGCTGAACACAGATTCTATGGCTTAGTCCTGGTGAGCCCAGGCTGAAGTTCTGCTTCTGAATGTGTTGTTACTTTACGGATGAGCAATATTCTATTGTTCCACTGTTGCATAACTCTCTGTTTCACTTTGCACAGCTTTTGTTTCTTCCCCCCTCTTTTTAGTTTGCTGTTTTGCTTGCTTTTGTGGACAAACTGTACTCCTTTTCAAAGAGAAAAAAGATTCTAGTATGATAACTCGTGCTAAGCAGAACACAACAGAGTTATACAAAGTAGAATTATTCCAATTAATTTAGGATTTGGTCTTAAGTAGAGCAAAGGGTGACATCATTTTGCCTATGAATAATCCATGAAGCAGTTAACAGAAACATCTTAATGAACAGACCTGGCTTGAAAAATACAATAAAATGTTTTAAAGGCATGGCTGCCAACATTTACAGGTCTGTCAGCTGAGTAGCCAGGGGAGTGATGGATGACTGCACAGAAATGCCTAAAAACAAGAGAGCCATGATGCTGCTTCAAAAATACAGAAATGCCACAAAATATTAATCAAGCATTGATGTTTACAGCAAAAATAAAACCAAATTTGGTCTTGCATTTGGGGGTTCTGGTTGGTTAAAAAATCACAGAGTTGTAAGGTACCACGAGGGTCATCTAGTCCAACCCCCTTGCAATGCAAGAATCTTCTTGCCCAACATGGGACTCAGACCCATCACCCTGAGATTAAAAGTCTTATGCTCTCTGGACTCAGCTGTGTCACTTGAGATAATGTTTCTTTCTGAACATTTTGATTGACCTGCTAAAAAGACAGACTCCTCCAGATTCTGCTTTTTATTGATGTTGTCATTGTTACTATTTCTGAAAGTCAGGCATGGACGGCAGTTGTGGTGTGTGGATCCAGCCTGATTTTACATAATTCCTTTCCCCCGACATTCCCTCCAGACCCCACCCAACAATGTTATGGAGGGTTCTCAGATGCTCCAGATAAGTTTTTCAGGGGCACAGGGAACTGCAAGGTGCAAAGGAGGGAATAGACATTTCCTTAAGTAAACTTTTTGCCATGAACTTCTATAACTTAGCTTCCTGTAGGATTAGAGCCATTGACTCTCAACTCGCATTATCAGAATTGCATCGAAGAATTCTGTACTGTAATGCCTCATATACATAATTATAATTATTTATATGCTGTGATACTATCTAAGAATGAATGCTACTTCTGGTGATAATTAGTACAATCTCTCATTGTGACGTCTCGTCTAATTAGATTATGGTGGGTCCATATATCTATAGCTGTTCAGAAAAACTTTGTTTCGCAGAATCGAGGCTGAAAGCAGTAAGAGCATTCACTGCATTGATTATCATCTGAGGCCCTTCTTCATGTGCCTCTTCTATGAGAGGTCCGGAGGGAGACTAGGGGCCTTGCAATTGCCTGGCAAGGGTCAAGGTGCCACCGTACACAGAATGTCTGTATGTTGGGCATATTGTAGGACCTAAAGATGGGCATCAAGACCCAGATGTCCACCACTGCTTGGGCTGCTTCTCCGGCATGCTGCTGTCACTAAATATGCTCACCAGGTCCCACCAACAGAAGGAATGTCTATCATTAACTTTTAACTCTGCCATAGTTACTGACCAATCTGGTTTCCCATAATTGTTGTTGCAGTCTTTATGTTCAATTCAGTTATGCCAAACAGTATCACTTTATCTCTGCTGAAAAAAAGTAATTCATTTGCTGTTTTTACTTTAAACCTTTTAATCATCATCATCATCCAATTATAGAGGACTATTTCACATGAGGACTATGCAGCATCTCATCTAGGTTTGAGGGGTTCCTCTGCAAACTTTCCTTTGAGGAGAAGGAGGAGTTTGGATTTGATATCCCGCTTTATCACTACCCAAAGGAATCTCAAAGCAGCTAACATTCTCCTTTTCCCCTTCCTCCCCCACAACAAACACTCTGTGAGGTGAGTGGGGTTGAGAGACTTCAGAGAAGTGTGACTAGCCCATGGTCACCCAGCAGCTGCATGTGGAGGAGCGGGGAATCGAACCCGGTTCACCAGATTACAAGTCTACTGCTCTTAACCACTACACCACACTGGCTCTTTGACTGACTTTGGTAGGAGTCCTACCATAGGAATCAAAGATTGAGGATTTAGGGCTGTGCGACTGGTTCCCCAAGTCAGGGCGCAGGAGCCAAGGGATGCCTTCCCACCTCCTTCCCAAAATCTTGTAAGTGCTGGGCTTTGGGAAGGAGGCAGGAGGCTCTAGGGCCCTGCCAGAGCCTTGTGCTTTCTTCCCAAAGGCCAGCATCTCCCATACCTGGCTTTGGGAAGGTGTGTCAGATTTTGGCCTTGCACAGGGTACCATACTATCAAGGTCCACGCCTGGTGGTTGTCCACATGCTAGTGTTTTTGCATATGGGCACGTACTGAAGCAAACCATCTCAAAGAGAATGTCTGCAGCCAAATGCTGGTTTGTGGGAACCAGCTGATCAAATATATTATATTCACTCAGCTAACAGCCCCTCAGACAACAGTTACTGGAAGCATGCAGCAGATTTAGGCTCCATCTCAATGGTGTTTCTAAACACATCCATTTGTATGGGAGCTTTTTAGCCTTTGCTGAAAATGATCATTTGTTGGTGGTAAAAAGGCGTAAGACAGTTGGCAAGCCTACATATACTTACTCAGGAGTCAGTTTCATTGAGTTCAGTGGGACTTATATCTGGGTAGACATGCAAGGGATTGCTCTGTCAGAATCTGGAATATGATGGTCTAGCATGCTACTTCAATACGGCTTCAGGGGAAAAAAGGACTGCAACTCAACACACTTACCTGAGCATGAGTCCTATTGAATTCTGTGGGAGTTGCTTCTGAGTAGATATGCGCAGAAGTAGATATGCACAGAATTTCACTGTTAATTTCAAGAATTATGGATCGTGATTCTCTGTTCCGTGCTGAACAGTGCAGAGCTTTCTAATACTCATTCAACTGTGTTTTAAAGAAGGACAATAAAGCCATTAGTCAAGTAGATCAAAGCTTTCTCTCTAATTAGTTATCTCCAAAAGCAGGGCTATGGCTCCCTAGTAATTTGACAAAATATACAAGGTGGTGACAGCTCCTTCAGCTATGACATTATAACTTGAACTGAATGCTATTAACAGCAATTTTTCCATTCAAAATCTATTTTCCTTAAAATACTGGGCTATTTTGTATGGATGGATATAGATTTCTGTGTATGAGCACAAAAGAGAGAACTTTTTTGTTACAGGTTTATAACAAACCTTTTATTCAGACTATGCTACATTTTGACTTAATTTTAAGACATTAGAACACAATAATTTCCCCCCAATTATGCTTTTAATAGTGCTCTTAAAGTCTCTAATTGAATTCTTTATAAGTGAATTTTAGCACCACAGTTTTTTTATTGTTTTCACGTGACAAAGACTTCTAGGATTAATAATTAAGGCACAATCCATAGCATTCTCCAAATCCAGTCTTGTTTTATAGAGTGTGAGGTTGAACTTGTTTTCTGTGGTATGAAGCATTTCATAGCAGATTTAGGGATGGGTACATTTTTCTGTGCCAATAATACACCTATGCCAGAAGGTTATTTTACTGTGCAGTTGTCCAAATAATTGGGAACATTTCTCAACAGTATTGAATGTATTTCCTTAAAGACATTTGAGATCTCTATCTGCATCACTGTATCTCTGTCTCTCTCTCTCCCTCTCCTCTAAAGTGCCTAAAGCAGCTTAGCCTCAATGTAGCTAGAATGAGGAAGGCCTGAAAGCAACGGTGTCTGTTTGATCACTGGTTGCATTGGGAGCCCCATTTGAAAATGGGTGCTAAACTCTTGGCTTTTAGCTATATGCATCTCGTAGGGCTTTATCATGTGTTGGCTGGGGATGACATAGCATTGGACATCTCAGCAGGAACTGTAGCCGTAAAGGTAGCATCTAAATTGCTGCAGAGTCGACTGACTTCATCCTCAAAATAATGAGACAAATAGTCACAGCTGGCTTCTATTGTGTCCAGAGGCCCATTCCCCCCAACAGATGAGACCAGATTCCTGATGACCCAGAAAAGCACTGCTAGATGACTACTTGAGGATGCAATAGAAGACATGAAGTCAGACTTCTCTGCTGTCTTCATTGCCGGATAGTAATGTGATTATGTGCTCTGGCAAGTATTTGGTTATAGGCCTTGGAGTGAGTTCTTTGCCACTGGTCCTCTAGAAATAGAAATACTTTATTGTCACTGTACCACTTGTTTACAGTGAGATTAAACGGGCCTCCCCCCCCCCATCTCTAGCCATGATCCAGCCTGCTTCATCACACGCAGCAGCCTAGAATACCAGGAAGCATTGCAGGTACCTCAGAACATGGGTGTAGCCAGGATTTTTGTTTGGGGAGGGGCAGAATCAATGTGACTGGTAAGTTTGTTAGTATTTTTATTGTTTTACTTGACTGGGGGGGAGCTGCATTCAGGAATCAATCAGGACTCATAAGATGGAGCATCTTAATTGGACCCCCACCCTTGCAGAAGGGGTTAGTTGCTGTCATGGTCTCACCATGACAACAGAGCCATGAAGACCATCCCTCTCTCCACTTTCCTTCTATGTCATACCTTTTTATACTGAAAGCCTGGGGGACAAGGACCATCTTAATACTGGTTTTTGTAAGCCTCATTGAGAACCACTTTGACTAAAAAGTTGCGTATAAGTGCTGAAACAAACAAACAAATGGGCATGTATCCATTGATGAACCATTTCAGCAGCATTAGCAACAGCATCTAAGTAGGATTGCACTGAGATTTTGTGCCTTGTTTTACTGGTGTATGTGCACATATGTGCCTATTAATACAATACAGTGGTATCTCGGGTTAAGCACTTAATTCGTTCTGGAGGTCCGTTCTTAACCTGAAACTGTTCTTAACCTGAAGCACCACTTTAGCTAATGGGGCCCCCTGCTGCTGCCGTGCTGCTGGAGCATGATTTCTGTTCTCATCCTGAAGCAAAGTTCTTAACCTGAGGTACTATTTCTGGGTTAGTGGAGTCTGTAACCTGAAGCGTATGTAACCTGAAGTGTATGTAACGTGAGGTACCACTGTACACAGAAAAGCATCGTTCTTGTATCAAGAACGATTGGTATCAAGTTGTATCAAGGTTCGATTGGTATGGTGTTTTTATTAGCATGCAAGAGCAAATGAGTGCAGTTTTTTATGCAGTGTATGACACCGTAAGTGTTGATGTCTGGGAATGCAGAATTCAAACACTCGTGAAATTGCCAATGCTAGCAGCCTTTAGCAATAGTATTGCCAGGGGTCAAGGGTCAGAACGGGATATTGATGTAAAGAGAGAGAGAGAGAGAGATGCCAAAGATGTTTGTAAATGGGTCTACCCTGCTTCAAGCCAGTTGCTTTGGAGTTATTAATGAGACCAGGATAAACTGGTTTATGTGCTGAAGCTAGTACAACTGTTGGCTTCCTTCTGTGGGGTTATGGTCTTGGGGTTGCTTGAAAGAAGTGGTTTGTGGCTTACTTTAGAGACTCTGATTTATTTTTTCATGGGGCTACTGTAAAGTCTATGGATTACAAGCTGTATCAAAATACTACTTTAATGGTTGTCTCAAAACACCACTTTAAAATAACCACTCAAGTGTGTGGACAAGGGAATGAGTTTAATAGAAAAAAAATACAAAAAGTCCAGTTATTGGAAGAAGGTGAGAGGCAGAGTCTTTGCAAGGAAAATCTCATTTAATTCTCTTTTACAAAGCAAAGAACACCCCCACCCAAGATCTATAATCTTGACTATGGGCTATCAACACCAATTGGCATTAGCTGAATACTGAACTTTCTCCGGTATTTACAGCTGACAGACAATAGCATTTGCTGATAGACTGAATTATCTCTGTATTGCCTGCCACCTCGAGTAGTATAGAAAGCAGAATCGGTTCTGAGAGATAAAGTAATTTTCCACAGCGTTGCTCACTCTGGCAAATGCAAATAAAGGAGCAAAAGAGTCAATGCACACAAAGCCTTTAACTAACAGAACATCGTGTTACTGGTCCTTTAGTTTTTTTATATCCTTTCTCCCCCGCCCCACCACCCAACAAGGCCTTTTCATCTTGACTTATCTGTTCCTGCTGAGGCAGGCAGGGTGAGGATTCCCCCCTCCCCTCCCCTGCTTTCTTCCCTTTCAAAATTCAGTGTCATGTGGCATTAAGGAAGTTGGTTTCTCAAATATAAATTCTTCCTCTTTTCCAGTCAATGGTGCTGTATACAAGGTAACATGTGTTGGATCTCAGTCCTTATTGTAAGGCAAAGCTGCAAACTGCAATCAGAAGTACAGGGGAACATTTCCCCCTCCTAGCTCTGCAGTAAAATTTCCTTTCTAGCTCTGCAATATATGCAGCAGTGACCAGCAGGTTTGCCATATTTAAGAGTAAAAATAATGGGCAGCTTGTTTCCCTTGGCCTGGAGTACAATGAGTATAAGTGAGTCCTGGTGTCACCATCATGACAGCTTCCTGAATTATTGACATCTGAATAAGCCAATGAAAAAAGAGCATGTGATTTGCTGTGCACTAAACACGGGAAGCTTATTTATATTGATTCTGGTCATTGGTCCATCTAACTCTGTATGGTCTACACTGACTGATTCTCCAGGATTTCAGGCATGATATATTACCACCCTACCTGCCAGAGATTGATCCTGGGACCTTCAACATGCTAAGCAGATGCTCAACTATTGAGCTATGGACAAGGGAATGAGGAAAAATGTCCCTGGACTTGCCTCCCTCACCCCTTCAGCTAGTTTCCCAACTGCTAAATTGTTAATAAATACATGCTGGGTGAGGCCATCAATTACGACTAGTCATGTTTGTTCTACATTTCCTCTAAGACCATAGGCAGCATCACTCTGAATGCCAGCTGCTGGGGAACAACAGTAGGAGATGGCTATTGCCCTTGGCATTGCTCTTGACTTTTCCAGAGATGTTTGATTAGCCCCTACTGGTTACAGGATGCTAGATGGCATACCATCCAACATCCCATAGATTGGGATGCTCCTAGCTTCACACAGGACCAAAGAGGAGCCCTTTCATGCCAGGACTCCTTTGAGGGGACCCTCAGAGATGCCCCCCAAGTCCCTGTCCCCCCTTTGCTACATTGTCAGGCGGCCTCCCCTCAGCACTAGCTATGAACCAGCCCAGGGCAGTCACAGTGGTGACAGCATGGAAAGCGCTTCCTGCTCCCTCTGCTGCTAGGCCTCAAAGCCCCAACCTTACATAAGCTGCTCACCTGGTCCTGGACATGAACAGCCTCTCTAGGGCTTCTGGCCTCACCCCATCTCTCCTGGTCAGGTGAAGGGGGCCACCTCAGTCACATAGGCGTAGGTGCCTAGAATGGCCCGCTCTGTTCCACCTCCCCATGCGAAGAGGAGGAGGTCATGTTTCTGAAGGACATAAAGGAAGGGCAGGTTGCAATCACAGGTGGAGTCAAACAAGACACAGGAACATAAGGAGCTTGAGGAGAGCCTTGCATCTGTCACTCTGATGCAAGCCAGCTGATTCACACAAGGGTGCCAGACCAAAAAATGGGACATTCCAGGATCCAATCAGACGCCGGGATGGCGTCTGTAATTACAGGGTGTCCCACTCAAATCAGGACTGTTGAGGGGTATGAGATAGGCCTTGGTTCTGATCCAAATCAACAGAACTCCAGTAGGGGTCTTTCCTGACCTTATCTGGTGGTGCTATGGACTGAATCTGAGACCTTCAACCTGCAAAACTTTTATTCCAATATCCGGCTAAATGCTTGACACATGATAAAAGATAGTGCTTGAGCTTGAACCTTATTTGAAATAGAAATCCTTGTAGAATATGCTTTCCACACATCTTATTTGGAAGACACTGGAACCTTTGTTTAGCAAATGGTTTTCACACTAAATCCTGGTATGTCTACCGCGATACTGTATTTAGCAACATGACTGTTATTAAGTGTATTAAGTAGCTTTAGGTACAATTCAAAACTCATTTTTTATTTTGGGCATAAGCATTATTCCTCTTGTAAAATCTCCTGGGAAATCCACTGCAGGCGAGAAAGTAGTTTTATGTTCTATTCTTCTCTGCCTTCAATATAAAATCTCGTATGGTGGTCCAGTCTTTAACTTATATGACATGGATATGTTAAACCATTTCCATTTATTTGCTTTATTAAGTTCAAGCTTCAGATAACATCACACTGCTAGTCTTCACTATTTCTGGTTAGGCTGCAATCCACACGGACCTGCCAATCCATCCCTTCACTGCCAACAGACACAAAAACCTCTGGTGTTTTCATTTTCTCCATTCTAAAAGTAACAAGCATTCACATTATCTCTTTGTAGTATGCAGTCTATGCTCAGGTACAAATGTAAGTCAAATTGGGTGAAATTTAATGCTGCCGTTCCACATGCACAATGCCTTTTTGATTCAACAGAGGCATGCACTAATGCAGGCTATTTTCACCCATTCTGATTTTCACCAGGCGAAATATTTGGGGCATGCAGGATTTCAAAAGCATTTGGTTGGCCACTGTGAGAGCAAGATGCTGTATTACATGGGCCTTTGACCTGAACCAGCAGGGTTCTTATGTTCCTAATCCACCAGACGTACATTTAAGATTCCATTGAAGCAGCAACCCCCTTTGTTGTGAGCAGAACCTAGGAGAGTAGAGCAGCAAAATTTATGGCATTTCAATTTCCAGTATGCTGTTTCCCTTCAATGTCATGTTGGATGGATGGATCAGTGTGTTGTGGGTCATTGTCCATTTTGCTTGTGTTTATTCATAAGTCTGTTCCATCCTGTTTCCACATCAGCCTGTGAAAACTCCTATCATCAGAATTTAAATATATATTTCATTGCAATGTACACATTTCAGAAAATACATTGTATTCCCAAAATACACTCTTTCCATTGGTATGTTTTTGCTATGTTTGTTGAGAAGGCAATGATATTACAAAATCTGGAGAAGTGTGAAATCCAAAGGATCATTGTGTTCTGATCCATACATTAATCCAGTATGAATGTGGTCATTCCACTTAATGTAGATGGAACTAATTTCTTCTTCATTGCTAGTGCGGTGTGTGGTTGGTATCGCAGTGAACAACTTGTCGCAGTGGCAGAATTGGCACCAGAACTAATCACATCTGAACAGTATTAATGAGATAGTCAGAAAACAGCATTAAGGAAAGCTTCTAATTAAAATGAAAGTAAATTGCACTACACAGAAATCAGCAAGCTATCAGTAAGGTTTTAAATGCATTTAGGTTTTAGCAATCCCTGACATCTCTGTCAGTTCTGTTTTTCTCTCTCTTTCACACACACATTTGTTTTTGAGCCTAAGAACAAAAGACAGAAGTATGCCTTCTAATTCCCCCATTATGAGATGAAATGCATTTCACACTTAGTTTTACCAATTTATAAATAAAATGTAATATGTCAGAACATAAAACACAGAAGAATGCATTAGATACCACTGTAATGAACAGTTTCTCATACCCCAGTGATCCACAGTTCATATCACAGCAGTGAGGAAGGCAATAGCACAGAAACAGTTTGGTTTCTATTGGCAAAAAGGTATCTAACATATGTATGTCTACTTTACGCATATGGCTTCCTTTTTTATATAGCTTATTATTTTAATTCTTCCCTCATGAACAAGCATGAGTGTCACTATCAAATAAAAAAAACCTATCTTACTAAACTTCCTCTGCATATCTAAGAACATAGGGAAGAATGGCCATACTGGTTCAAACCACAGGTTCTAACTAGCAGAACACATGCCTATCACCTGTAGCCACATAGGTAACTCACAGATTCACAAAAATGCGACAAGATTTGCAATATTTATTTCCCAGTTCCTGTTAATGCCTGACCAGGAAAGCACAACACAACTAGGGAGATGGGCACCAGCCCCGCCTTTGATGTCCTGCATTTGATGTTCCTACCACTACCATACCTGATTTTTCTGGGTTGAGCATGAATGTCTGAAGGGGCGTCTAAGCATGTTCAATTTAGTGCTTCGGCACTCTGATAATGCTTAGCATGGGAAGGTCTGTGGTGGACAGCTTTTTGGTAAACCAGATTGGGACCCTGGGATGGGATGGAGTGGCATGCATATCTCGACATACCCTACTGGTGTTGCAATTCCCTCTTCAGGGATAGAGAGTTACCTGTGAAAATATAAGTTGCATTATTCTATATAGCTTCTACATACTCTGTAACTAATGTGGATGGATTGTTTGAACTTTCTGCTTGTGATACACAGAGGCATTAATCTGTTTCATAGAAGTTTTCCTGAGAAAATACAGTAGGGTTTTATATTATTGTATGAGATTCGCTATTTAAATGGAGAATGAATTTTCTTTCTGCAGAAATACCAGGTTGTTCTATAGATTCTTATTTCTGAATATTCCCAATGGGCAATAGTGTAATTTCCATTTGAAATGTTAGAATGAAAAACAAAGCCTATCATTTAGACTCCCCACTCCAATAGCAATATTCAGCTTAATGGCAGTACAAAAGAAGTCATATATCTTGTAACAGCCATAATATATGAAGTTCAGACTTCTAACTTGAAGGAATTTTGTGACATATTTATTGCTGATTCTTAACTAGATTTTGTTTCTCCTAGCTACAACTGAATACAACATGCAGCTTTTGCATGCATTACATTAAAATGCACTGGGAAATGCTCATTCTTAAATCCCATTTATTTATTTCAGTGGCAGAGCTTTATGCTGAAATTCTAAGGAGGTTTACTTAAACCAAACATGAGACCCACTGTGGTAATCCCTAGGGAGTGTATTTAGGAAATGGTGCAATCCAGTACCCATTTACCTAGCAGCCCAATTAAGAACATATGACAAGCCTGCTGTATCAAGCCCATTTAGTCCATCTGCCTGGTCTCACAGTGGACAACAAGATGCCCAAGGGAAACCAGCAAGTAGAACCTGAATAAATTCACTCACTGAGTGAACTGAATTCATTGACACTTCTAAATAGATAGTATGGTTAGAAGAGACTTTCTTTACACATAGCCTTACTTATCCTATGCTACGTTATCCATCTGTTCTGACCAATCTGTTCTGTCAGTTGGAAAAGAGGATGGGCTCCTACACCTTTCATAGTTGTGTAGAAGAGGTACTTTGAGCTGGAAGAGATTGCATGACAAGCTGCAACCTGCTGAGCTTCCTTCTTCCACACAATTGTTAGAAGGTGCAGAATCCCAGTCCTCTTTGCCATCTGCCCACCCTACTGATAAGTTTCCTTTCATTACAAAGAGTGAGCTGCTGCTTATACAAAGTTTTCATTATGCTGTTCTGAATCTTTTTAGGTACAATGTGGAAACCTATTGTACTTCTTGTGAAGCTTCTGTCTACCAGCATTAAGACTTCATGGACAACCCTGGTAAGCATTCTGTTGTTCTTTATGGGTTAGACAGAGGTATCTTAGCAAATTAAGTACTTGACCTAAATCAAGTGTGAGGAACCTTTGGCCCTCCAGTTGTTGCTGACTGCAAATCCCATCATCCCTAGTCATATGCCATACTTGCAGGAGCTGATGGGAGTTATAGTTTGGCAACAGGTAGAGGCCAAACATTCCCCACACCTGGTCCAGATAAACACAGGGAAAGGACAAATAACCCAGGTGTATTTTCTGATGTGAATTAGTAGTGTTTGGCCTTCTTTTGACCATGTGGCATTCTCTGGCATGTCTCCCTAGTCCTGGGTCTATAACCATATATTGCATGCAAATCCTGCTGACAGGGTGCAGAAATAATGGGAGAATACATATATACATACTTTCAGCATTTGTGTTCAGAATAAATTGTCCTTTATTTGATTCACTAGACATTTGGAATTCTGCCATGTTTAGCAACTGAAATGTATCACATTTGCTGATTCCTTTGTCAACAGAGCAAGTACAAGTTGCAGATACCCCCAGTCATTTTAACTCTCTGTGTCAGACTGGGAGAAGAGCAGCCCATACAAAAGATTCATTCTGTATTAATATAAATAGTCTGGACATGGGTCAAATGAGGGTGGAGAAATTAATCATTCTTATAAGTGCATTCATCTCGTGACCTCCGTGAGTGAAACATATCCATTTATCAGGCAAGAATGTGACTGGATCAAGTTGTGCAGAAATAGTCAAGGAAATAATTTTATATATATTTAATGCTCTGAGGTTAAATCATTGAGAATGACTTGCATAGTTCCCAGGTGGTCTTTCATCAAGGTGAGTTAATAATGACAATTGAAAAATGCTCTTTTATGATTCAGCAAATACTGTTGCTCTTGTTTCTGTAGAGTACTCTGTTCAAATTAACCTCAAAAACAGTTTAACATGTTCTGTTAATGGCTTTCCATGTTGCTGAAGTTCCGAAATGTCAGGAAATTAAAACTGTTAAGGGCCACACCCTTAACAGACACATTATTTGAGCCAGGAGTAGGGAACTTTTTTGGCCTAACGGGCCAGATCCCTGTTGGAAGATCTCTCTGTCCCCACCCCCATGGGCCAACTTTGACAGACAGGCAGGACAACTTGCTTCTCAATGACCTGGGCTCATTATGAAATCCGATGATACAGAGGTGGGCTGTCCTGCTCACCTGTCAAAGTCCCTTGTGCAGCACTTCCTAATATAGTGCAGTGGACTTTGCCCATGCTATGCTTGGTGGTTGGAAAGGGCTGGGTGCAAGGTTTACAAAGTACTTGGTACTGTGCTTCCCAAGTATTCAACAACTGTCTGATTGCCAGGTGCTTGTGAAGCCCTGTGCAATGGGGCTTTGCAAGCCTGCTGGTTGCCCCCTTTTGGCAAATCCCCACCTTTACCTGCCCTGTACCTGACTTCATATATACATCAAGTATAGGGCAGGTAGGTGTGGCTTGCAGGCTAAATGGGGAAGCCTGGTGGGGCAGATTAGGCCCATGGGCTAGAGTTTCACCACCCCGATTTAGGCAGTATGGATATCATAATGAATCATATCCTGCAGTCAGCACCAGTTTCACCACAACCCTGGAACTTGGAGCCTTGGAGCTGGGTGGAGAGAGGTGGATCCAAGCTGACATTCTGCTTCTACAGCAGACCCTTCTGTGTGTGATGCTACTCTTATTCTCCATCTCCTACATCCCTCTGCATATCCTCAGTATCAGCTCCAGAACTCTAGGGACCTCTCTGGAACAGATTTTGAAGAAGTGCAGGGTGATGAGATGAAATGGAAATCAAATTGTGCAAGCAGAACTTTGATTGCTCAGCAGTGCATACAACCCCTAACTCCCAGATTTTGTCCCAATATAGGATAGTGCATTTTAGGATATTATGAAACCAAAGACACTTCAGTAGAAGGTAGGCATAGTTTAGTCCCAGTGAAAGCAATATATTGTGTACATAAGTATCCAGATCAAGCCACTGTGAGTGTTACAACTGAGTACTTACAAAAGTTCAAGGGTTTGGAAAGCCCTAAAAATGTTCAGGGGTCAGTGCAAATCCTTTCAGAAACTCAAAGCCACATGTAAAGCACTTACCCACACCTCTGTCATCTTTCCCTTTCTCTTCTCCAAGCCCTCCCCCCAAAAAAAATCTGGGATAGAGGAAGGTGCTTCTACTCTCTTGATGGAACATATTTTAACTGTTATTTTGGGTGGTATGCAACTAATTCCTGCTCAGAGTAAGCCCACTGAAAAAACTAATCCAAGCCTATTTGTTTCAGTGAGTCTATTTTGAGTATGACCTAGTCCAGAGTTTGCCAACCTTTTGGGACTTGTGGGTGCATTTGCAAAGAAGAGAAACAGCTAAGGACATCACGCACAACACAGACCATTCCAACAGAATGCTTCCTTTAAGCCTCATTTTGGTTGGGTTGGGGGGAATGCTGTAGGTCAGGGGTGTCAAACTCAAATTCATCGGGGGGCCGCATCAGCAGTTTGGTCACCCTCAAAGGGCCGGTTGTTCAGGCAGCCGTTGGATCTGTCACATCACAGGATGGCATGCGCTCAATATAAAAACAAGTGGAGGTTTCCTGAAAGCATGTAAAGTGGAGGTTTCCTGTGTAGAATGGCCGGCGCCGCTAGAGGGCAGATGTTCTCTGGCTTGTAGGCTGCCATGCATGCACTGAAGAGGCGGCTTTCTTGTGTAAAAAAAAAAAGTGAGAATAAAAGGTGAAGGCTGGCGGCCGGTGGCGGCTACACGGGCCACATGACGAGGTCTGGCGGGCCGGATTCGGCCCGCGGACCTTGTGTTTGACACCCGTGCTGTAGGTACTAAGAGGGCCACACTGATGCACTCTTGTTTAAGGGGATGGGATGATTTTGAATTCCCCGTTTGCTGTTTAAGCCCAATAAGAAATTCAGCCCTAGACAAATTTGTTCTTCTTTGAGTTACATCATAGAGTACTCTTTCCACCCTCCCCAGAATGTACAAAGGGCAACTACTGATCAAACAAATGAAGTTTGTGTAATGTTCTGAATAATTACTTACAATTAAAATCTTGGAGGGTTTTTGCTTATGCAAAGAGGGTAAGCTGCCTGGAAAAGCAAGGTAGACATTTATGGTGGGGAACAATAATCTTGTGTTTTAATATGGCCATTGTTTCTCTGGCTAATTACTGCTGACTACACCAGTAGGGAGTCCTGCTATAAATCAGCAGGAGCTGACACTTCTCATGTGAATGCTATTTTTTTGGAATAGTTGAAGTCAAAAAGAGAGGGAGGGAGTCAGAATGAAAACAACAGTCTAATAGTTTATTTTTCTGGGACTGGACTCAATATAGTCCATAATACACTCAGTATATATTTGTTGAAGCATATGCACCAACATGAGTTAGTAATCATGACTCAAGGGTGTCAATGTGATAACCACTCTTGTGTTCCCAGTGCCATTCAAAATAGCCCTGTTAAACCTTGAACCCCTTCCAACCGGTTCAAGCAAATATGTTTTAACTTATGGCTGTTTTATTTCATATTTTTAAGGCATTGTTCCATTCTATAGTGGACCAAGCAACTGAGCCAAAAGCTTACAGATAGCCTATGTGTATTTTGGAAAGTGGAACAGAAAAGTGAGCAACACTTGATTATACAGCTATGAAAAAGTAACTACATTAAGAATAACGATGATCACACTGTTAAGCAGTTGAATGTTTCTTTTCAAGAGTTTAAGGATCATAACCGCATCCTGATTTGAGCTGTATATTTGAACTGGGACTTGTACCTGCACTGCTCCCATAATACCTTTGCAGTCTTAGCATCATAGTGCCTTAGTGTACTGTAGCATGTTACCTTGGTGCAGTGATGGCAGCCTCGTGTTGTTTGTGTTCTTCTTGAAGAAATCAAGAAATCTTGGAGAAATCGATAGTGTTTAAAAACACAAAAATATTTACAGTGTTATCTGACACATTATAAACCTTTTTCACTAGTGAAATTGGAACTAGTATCGTGAAACATCTCTTAATGCTTTTAAAGACAGAGCCATAGTGAAAACAAAATTTTTTTTTCCTTCCAGTAGCACCTTAAAGACCAACTAAGTTAGTTCTTGGTATGAGCTTTCGTGTGCATGCACACTAACTAGAGCCATAGTGATTTAGTGTCATGAAGCACAGCACATAGTCCTTTATTTTAGCCCAAGTTGTTTCATGGATGAGACTATAAGGATTCTATGAAGGAGGTCCTTTGAATTTGCAATTGTCCATGATTACCATTGAGCCACATGCAAAATCTCTCTGTGTTATCATGATGGACAGATCAGTTGGCTCTTGGGCCAAATACATGCTGCAAAAAAGAGGCTTATATATAAAGCAATCCTATAGTTTAGTGTCTTCTTATCAATAATTGTCATGTGATGTAATAGTTCCCATTTAGAAAGCATTCTCCATGCAAGGGAGAAAAGTTCCTGTTTCTGCGTTTTAAAAGCTCTTAAAATAGAATTTTCTAATGATTCACCTACATTCACAAATATTTAACAGAAAGCCAGCTTAACTGATTAGAAAGGATCTAGATTTTTTCTCTCCCATCCAACTGATCTGTCTAGGGCCATACATTGAAACCCTTTGTCTCATTTCAGCAATCTAAACTGTATTATTTATATACCCGCTTTTTGACACTCATAAAAAGTGTATGAACAGCTCTGCTGGGTCAGACCAAAGGCCAGAATTCTATTCTCAGAGTGGGCAGCCAGATGTTTATGGGAAGCCCAGAAGCAGAAAACAAATTCAGTAGTGTTCTCCCACATGAGCCAAGCATCATTCAGTGTACTGTGAACTCCACCATGGTAGTCATCCAGTTTCCTCTGTCTACTGCCTTAGTTTGTATGCCATCTCCCCAAAGCTCAGAGACCTGTGAGTTGGGAACACAGAGAAAACATGTCTACATGCCATTGTATCAATGACCAGGGTAAACTTGCTAGTCCACTTTAAGACAGCAGAACAGAGCAAACACTGGTATCAGTAGGCAAGGTATACTGATACATAAGTTCATGTATTCATTAGGCCTTATGGCACTTTGCAGGTAGATAATACATATTCTCTCCATTTCAATGATAGATGGAAGGTTTTAAGGTGGTAAGGACCTGTCCAAGACAATCTTGTTTTCAGCGTGACCCAATAATTGCAATGCCTATTTTCTGGCCAGATGAAAATTTCATGTCCAAGATGTGTTACCTCCAGGGTTGCATGAATTATGGTCTGAATTATACTCAGTAGAATATATTGTATAATCAGAGCAATGCACACCATTTTAATTTAGCAGTAAAGGGCTGGAAGTATCAGTGGGATACTGTTAATTAGGAACTGGGGCATTAAACTTGCATCTGATTTATCTCTGTAGTCGGATTAACACCAATGCCAAGACTAAAGGTAGGTTGTGAAGTCATGTTGTACATGATTTGGAATTGATTTAATTGTGCAACCTGTCCTGGGTCTTTCTTTTCCTTTTGTTTTTCAACACTGCCTTGGCATTACAGATACAGTATGTTTCTCTTATCCTGCAGCCTTTGATGTTCCAGTTCAGTTATAATGAAGTCAGTTCCCACTGTGTCTAATTTTTTAAACAAGAACAAAAGAACGACTGCTGATTTTCTTCATGTTAACTATGCCTTTGGGGAAATGCTATAACAGTTTCTGAAAGTTGGAGGGAAATAATCAGTCCCCTGCCAGGGGGATAAGCAATGCAAAGAACAATGTCCAACTTCAGACAAGCTGATTGAAACAGAACTGGAGCCAAGCTCAAGCTTTGGTCTCACCTGCTAGTGGTATCACTCATACTTAGCCATGTATATATGTTAAGGGGGATGTAAAATGAGCAGTTAATGTCATGCACATTTGCCAGGCCTTATGGAGAATGTGCACATAATCCATGAAGATGGAATTATACACATTTCCTGGTCAATATACATAAACTTAGAGGATAAAATTTGGGTTTTCACTCTCTTGAGTTACTGCTAAAAAGCCTGTAGATTGGTTAAAGTACAAAAGTTGATTTGAGAAGATATTTGATATCCCTAATAAAACACAATGGTTTAATGGAATTTAATTTTTCTTTATATACTGTTGACTTGGATTATGATTTTTCCCCCTGCCATGATATGTTTAAAGTTATAATACAGTTCATTTTTAAAAAAACCCTAATCACAAGAATCAGTGCATGGAAACAAGGCAGAGAAAAGTCAACACTCGAAATGTTTCCCCTACCATTGAAGAGTATAAACATTCACCCCTTAAAAGATATTACAAGCTTACTGTTCTATCTCCTGTATTGTAACATGCAAATCATCCCAGAATCTATCATTCTTCTTGTAAACACATATTATGTTCTTTGATGATCTTGGCAGAATTTCTTATATACATCCTTACTGTGCAGTGCAAAGAAGGATTACATCAGTGTGGTGCTGCCCTCAGTCCTATTTGATTTCTCCAGTGTTGTGGATGTAGTTTCCAGCTGTTTTACAGATGCAGACAAGCTGAGAAATGGTTTTCAGGATTCCGTCAAAAGATCATGTAACGGGGGAAATGCAGGCTGCTGCTCTGAAAGGAACCCCTCCTTGTGCCACCTTACAGGGTTTCCTCAAATAGTTGTAACTTAAACCAAAGGAATGGGCAAACCACAGAAGATTTAGAAGATATAGCATTCAAATAAATAATCCCCTGCTCAGGGGTTTCTGCATTTATTCTAACATTTGTGTAGAAAGCCATACTAGATCAGGTTGTGTCTTAAAAATCTCTTGTCAAGACATACTGGCCCACCACTGAAAAGTGAAACTTCCTCCCCCCCCCCCCGTGCTGATATTCTCAGTATATTCACTTTCTTCATGATTAGACCCAAAACAATGGGTACATTTAGATAGTTTTTTGGGGAGGGAGTTTGCTTGTTTGTTTTTTAAAAAGACAATATCAGCTGAACTGGATTCCAGCCTATTTCTTTAAAGCCCTAATGAGTTTGGAAAGAGGTTCCACGAAAAAGCATCTTCTCCAAGCCAGACCATTAAGATCCTTCTTGGAGGTTTGCTTTCAAGTTCTGCTGCTGAATGAAGTGAGGCAGGTAACCACCAGGGAGTGGGCCTTTTCAGTAGCATGCCCCCCCCGAGCTTTGGCAAACATATGAATTGCAATAATTTCTCCTTCTGATTTCCATTTGTGACACAATTCTCTGACCTCCCTAAAAGCTGGCTATGGAACAGCCTTCCCAGAAAAGTTCACTTGGTGCATCTTTGTGAGAGATGAAGAGGTTTTTTTTCCCTGGAGATGAAGAGTTTTCTGTTCATCTGAGCATTTCAAATCATACATTCTTTTTGATATGAAGTTCTTGTCCTTATTAATTTTGTATCAGTAAAGTCTGTGATATTTGCAGGTGTTCATGCAATTTTAAATTACAGTCAATGCTCGGGTTGCAAACGTGATCCGTGCGGGATGCACGTTCGCAACCCGCGTGTTCGCAACCCACAGCGGCGCATCTGCACATACGTGGGTTGCGATTCGGTGCTTCTGCGCATGCGCAAAGCACTATTTAGCGCTTCTGTGCATGTGCGACCACCGAAACCCGGAAGTAACCCATTCCAGTACTTCCGGGTTTCAGCAGTCTGTAACCCGAAAAAACACAACCTGAAGCAGCTATAACCCGAGGTAGGACTGTATATCCCTGTACTACAGGGATTAATGGCAGGACAGAAAAAGTGGATTTTGTGAACCCTTATTGTTGCTAAGAGACATTAACTTTGAGCCTGGAAGGATAAACACTCACTGTTTATTACGCAAAGGTCTGAGAATCTTACTGCCTATGTTTGAACATATTTCTTATAATTGGCAATCTTATGCGGATATCTATCTGGACGACTTATATCAATTTAATTAAGATGGAGATATTGATGGTTATTCATTGTATTCTTAATGTGAGCATATCTGCCTTTTTATATCATTTCCTCCATTTACTTTCCCCCTTTTTTCGCTATTTGTTAAATTTGTTTCTAAAAGAAGACTATTGTTTAAAAAGAATGTTTTTTTAATGAGTTAGAGAAATACATAGATGGAGTGGTAGAGAAGCATCAGCTATCAACCTTATTTATTACACTGCCACGTGGTATCAGGAGCATGGAAGAATTTTTGAAGAATTGAAGTGCAGCACGACTGCACTTGGAAGCGCACCATATCAGAGAGTGTTCCGTGTGGCATGACTGAAAGAAAAGTTTAAAGAAAGAAAAAAGTGAGCCAAGGAAGATATTATAGCCAAAAATAAAACCCTACAGAGGTTTCTCACCCAAAGGAGGGGAAAAATCTTCGTTTCTTAACATGTGTCAATAGCCACCTCCAATTGTAGAAATTGGTGAAATGTTTCAGTATAAGCCACAGGAAAAATCCTTCAATGATGTTGCAAACAAGTTCTTATATATAAAGTGATATGTGTAACGATATCCCTGATGCATTCAAGTCAATCAACACTTTTCAAAAGTCTCTTGAATACCGTGGGGGCAAGGCTACTGCATTTCTGCCCTGCTGCTCAGTCTCCACTTCTTTTGAACTGAATATCAGAGTGAATATATACAGTATATTTAAAAAAACTGATGAAAACTCATCAGTGGTGAGATGTACAATGGAACCCCACATCAACTGAAGAAATAGCTTTGGACTTTGATACATTATTATTTATTGAATCTACATTATAAAGGTTAGAATACAGTCATACCTCAGGTTACAGCTGCTTCAGGTCGCGTTTTTTCGGGTTGTGGACCGCCAAAACCTGGAAGTACTGGAACAAGTTACATCTGGGTTTTGGTGATGACACGGGTTGCGGACACTGCGGGTTGTGAACATGCATCCCGCATGGATCACGTTCGCATCCCGAGTGTCCACTGTAGTTTTTATGTAACTTTGTTATCATACCCCAATAATTGGGAAGCCATTCATGTGAACTATGGCAGGAACCAGGGTGCCTTTTGTTACTCTCTGTGGCCATGTTTGCATGTCATTCTAAGACAAACTACGATTTAGTGTGTACAACAGATTGGTTCCCAAGGAAGAGATCAAAGTTGCCATGCTTCTCCTTGGAATTGTTAGGTCTGTGCAGCTTCTAAGGTTGCTTGATTCCAAAAAGGGTTCCCATATTGCTTAGGACTAGGTTTGGGTATGGAAGAAAGTTCCCTGCAGGGAGTTCTCTTGTGCACCCAAACTGAGCAGGATTGACCTCCACGTGTATGAACTGATGCACAGGGGTCCAGTCCTGCTTTGTGTAACACTTCAGAAGCTCCTGACAACCAGCTGTTTGTTGGTTACTCTGGAAGAATTGAAAAATGTTGCAGGAAAACATCTTCACCCATTTACACTGAGTTGTAAAATGTTCTTGGTTGTGTAAATAATGATACCGTGTGGTATAGTTGTCCGGTTCTTATTTAGATTCAATGGGTAGTATTCAGAAAGAAAAGAGGAACACAAATCTCCCTCTCCCTGCTGAAAGGGAAAGTCTCAAATTGTGAAATATTTTGTATCGCTTCCACCTTCTGAACTATGTCTCATCAGGTTTAAATCCTTTGTATTTAATCTCTGAAGCTCAGCTTTTCCCATTAAATCTCAGCTTGCTTTCATCCTAAAACAAGAGAAAAGAATAGAAAAAGAAATACACATGGACAAAATCAAAGGACTCTGGCCATTCATCATCTGTGACTACGTTAGCAAATGGCTTTGTGTGTTGTGGACTTCCACATGATATGGTTAATGATGTGCAGCCATCAATGCTGTGTCCAAAACCTAGCCACACAAAAAAGGGCAGAAAAGAAAGAAAACAAAATAGCCTTTAGAGGGAGAGATTTCACATATATTCACACTGGGAAGCCACAAAAAGCTCTTTTATAAGGCATCAGCTTGTTTTTGGCAAATACCATAAATCAATAAATCTTATGTAAAAGCACCCCTCTTAGAATAACCTAAGTTATAATTACTACCACCAAAAGGCAAGTCAGAGATTTGTTTCTCATGGAGAGAAAAGTGCCATTTTTTAAAATGCCATGTTTTGTTTTGGTTTAAGGAAACAAATATCTCCATGCTAAACTTCATTGGTAGAAGCCAATCAGACAAGAAAGCTAATTTCACACAGGCCCTGTTTAGTGAGAAAGAACAGATTGGCTGGGTAAAATGGATTTTACCCATACACCTCAGGATTTTCAAACCTTTAAGCTGCATGCAGTCACTTCAAATGGTGAACAAGCATAGAATACTAAAACCCTTTGATTTATTTCGAAGCAAACTTGGAACATGCAGCTTATAGGCAGCTTACTACCTCCTTTTATCCATAGAATGGATTACCTTCTAAACCAATGAGGAGTAGACTTCACATACTTAAGAGACAATAATTCAACATGCCTTGCAATGAAATGCAATTTCCAGAGGTTTTGCCTCTGGAAGAGACTCTTTTGAGATTGTCCGGAACCTTCATGCACATGGTTTTACTTTAGGAATGGTATGGACGAGATGAGTTAAAAGTCATTCCTTATCCCCTTCCTTGGGATGAAGAATTATAGGGGAACATGTGGCTGTCTTCTTCGGACAGAAAATACTTGAAAATAGAGAGCTGCAACTTACAACTCCCCACCATTTTACAACAGTGGGCAGTTCAGTAACATGGTAATCTTTCTTTGGTGCCATTTGTTTTCCACATATGAATGGGATTTGGGGATCCAATCGTAAGAACAGAGATGCAGGCAAAAATTGACTAAATCAGGCTTGTAAAAGCTATCCGCAAAAGAAAGGCGAGTACCCCAAATTCTTTAACTTGGATGAAAATCTGAACCAGAGAAGAATTTCTGGCTTCCTCCACCACTCATATCCCGCCAGTCTCCAAACCACGCTTCATTTATCTGTCAAGGGACAACAGTAAAGGAAGCAGCAGTGACAGTGTGTGGGAAGAAGGGAGGAGGTAAATTTTACCTTCCCACTCTGCATTTGTGTTGCTCAAGTTTGTGAGATGGTGGGAGGGAGAGAGTTGTCCCAAATGAAGCAGCCCTTGGAACAACTACATCCAGGGATGCCAACACACTCTCCCGGGCCTTGTGCACTATATGTGGATTGGGCCCCTTGCATCATGCCGCCTCTGCTTGGCAATCTGTTGGCAAGAATGCTATTTGTGTGCATATATTAACTTAACCTCGCAGGCCTGTTGCAAATATAAAAGGGAGGAGGAAATTATACACAACCTTTTGCTCCTGGGTGGAAAAAACAAGATAGAAATGTATTTCACTCAGTGCATAGTTAAACTATGGAATATACCAGGGCAAGGTAGTGTTGGTCACCAACTTGGTTGGCTTTGAAAGAGGACCAGAGAAATAGATGGAGGCTAAGGCTATATCTGCTTTTGAATTATGGTGCTAGAGGAGACTCTTGAGAGTCCCATGGACTGCAAGAAGATCAAAACTATCCATTCTTAAGGAAATCAGCCCTGAGTGCTCACTGGAAGGACTGATCCTGAAGTTGAGGCTCCAATACTTTGGCCACCTCATGAGAAGAGAAGACTCCCTGGAAAAGACCCTGATGTTGGGAAGATTGAGGGCACAAGGAGAAGGGGACGACAGAGGACGAGATGGTTGGACAGTGTTCTTGAAGCTACCAGCATGAGTTTGACCAAACTGCGGGAGGCAGTGGAAGACAGGAAGAGTTGGACATGACTAAATGACTAAACAACAACAACAACAAGGTTATATCAGTGGCTATGCACTGCCTCAACAGTCATAAGCATCCAAAGAATTCTAGCTGCTATCATCTACTGGACTACAGAGCGGTTGGACTCTTATGGGAGGAAGATCATTCCTATGTGCCACACTACAACTCTTCTAGTTTTCAGTGTCTCCTTACCCAACTTCCTAAGAGAGTCAGTTCACTTCCTCAGTAACCTGGCTGAGAGGGCTAAGGCACAAAGATAAGGTTAGCCAGACTCCCCTTTCACCGCAATCAGAGCACACCAGATTAATGAAGAACAACAAAAAATTTTAATAGTTACAGGTAGGTAGCTGTGTTGGTAGTCAAAACAAAATTTAAAAAATTCCTTCTGCTAGCACCTTAGTTGGTCTCTAAGGTGCTACTGGAAGGAATTTTTTTATTTTATTAAAAAATGTTAAGTTTTTTAACAAAACACACAGAATATAGATCTGCAGTCTAGGAAATAAACAAATGCAAATATCAGTTCTCTCTCTTAATCTTGGCAGTAGTGGATCTAGTAAAGGTAAAGGTAAAGGGACCCCTGACTGTTAGGTCCAGTTGTGAACGACTCTGGGCTTACAACGCTCATTTCACTTTACTGGCTGAGGGAGCCGGCGTACAGCTTCCGGATCACATGGCCAGCATGACTAAGCCGCTTCTGGTGAACCAGAGCAGCACACGGAAATGCTGTTTACCTTCCCGCCAGAGTGGTACCTATTTATCTACTTGCACTTTGATGTGCTTTCAAACTGCTAGGTTGGCAGGAGCAGGGACTGAGCAACGGGAGCTTACCCCATCATGGAGATTCGAACCGCCAACCTTCTGATCGGCAAGCCCTAGGCTCAGTGGTTTAGACCACAGCGCCATCTGCATCCTAGTAGGCATCTCTTATATGGCACCCAAAAAAACCTCAGCAAAAGGCAGTAGCTGAATCAAGTACATCTGTGTTCTCCTGGCAGAAGAGGCAGTATGAAATCTGGGAAGGATGGCTTCTGCTGACTCCAAACTGAAGAGTCTTAACCAAAGGTGTGGTTGCATATTTACAGGAACTTGCCTTCAATATTGATGTAATAGCTGAGCCCGCTTTAGGATATAAGGCATATTTATTCATTTATATGCCACATTTTACCAGTGCTTTTGAGGCAGATTAAAACAGAAATTAAAACAGCAAGCAGAACAACAACAAATACACATCTGGTGTCATTAGCTCCAGGTTTTAGGAGCCAGGCTTTCAGTGGTTAAGTTAGACCCAACTGGGCTGCTCATCTTATTGCATTGCTGGATAAGAATTTGAGAATTTGGTGGTGGTGGTTTTAAAAAATTGTCTCTTAATTTATTTTACCTGTTTGTATTTTAGCATGTTTAGTTTCAGAGAGTGCGGGTTAGGGAAGTTCCCCCTTGAATGAAAGCTGAGTCAAGGATCTCCCCCCAACTGTAGTTCCATCTAGCTTTGTGTAATTTCATATTATTTTCCATATCTAAGCAATATTCTTACAATTTGAGTTTATCTTTTTTCTTTTCTTTTTTTTAAAAATAGTTAATATGCATATGAACTGCACTTCTGGCTATGAGCAGGAATGCCCAAACCAGCTGAGAATGCTGCTTCCGCACATAATTCTCCTATTCCTTTATTCCACTCTTAACATGATGCAGATTTAAAGATCGGCCTGGATGATTATTAGACTCATTTTACTTGGGTAGGGCTTTCGTAGATAATCTAAAGAGATGAATAAAGAGATCACAAATTCCTGACTGTAATCACTGGGCATTTGTTTCTTTTAAAAAAGGGATTTCTAACCTAACATCTGTTGTTTGAAGGGTCTGTTGGAATACCTACTTTTACTGGATAGTATTAGCAGGTGGGTTTATAATCAACTAAAATAAATGCTGTCGTTAATATTCCAAGTCCTTCTTCTTTTTGGAAAAGAAACCTTAATACAAATTCTATTTGTAGCAGCAACAGATTGCGTTTACATTTGGTAAACTAAGACTGAAATATGTTGTAATTCTTCTTAAGACTCAGAAGCGAAATTAAGAGAAGGATGGAGGGAAGGAAGAAGGGAGATCTGTAGCAGGCACTTGATAAACCATGATCTTAAATATTTTCCTCTGAGTGAGGGGTTGAAATCACACACTGCTCTTGTGGCATTGTCATATTTAGGCTCCTCACTCCACAGTCTTAAGCATCACATGATTTGACAGCAGATAATTGCTTCTGGAATGTTAGATAAGTTTGGCACAAGTAGAGCTCTACAAAATATTGCTACTTATTATATCTGACAGATGCAAATTGCAGTGGTTTTAAAGAGGTTTATTCCAGAACCTAACCTGTCACTCTAATTATTGTATAGTCCCCCCACCCTGCCAGAGAATATCATGTTGATAATCTAAGTGGGTGCAGCACTGAAATAACTTAGATAATTTAAATGCCTTTAGCCTAAAGCATGGCAAAGGCAAATCAAACTAACGTTGAGTGCAAATATGAAACCTTAGAACGATCAGTTCAGAAACACATCTCAATGTGGCTGTAAAAGTTCTTCATGTGCAAAGGGAGGGTCAGGCCTACCTTAGGCTCTGTTGACCTGTAGCAGAGCTACGTGGTATCCTGTGCAACATTCCCAGGGCCAGTACAGCAAAACATGTGATCCCTTTGTCCCCACCTCTGGATCCAAGCCAGTCATGTTGCTGCAGCATCAACCACTTTGCACAATGACCTTCTGGGCAAGAAAGGGGATGGGAAGGGTAGGGCCAAATATGGCACCTTTTGCAGAATCCAAGGAAATAAGCCTAATTAAGTACCCACAAGGGAGAACATGGGGCTATTAAGTGCTAGGGCTGTGAGCTAGATCTGGATGAATCCTGGCTCTTGAACCAAATTGGGTGGATTTAGGTTGACCTAGGCCAGATAAGTTAGAGACAGCCCTGGGTTGGATCAGGTCCACCAGGAGCAATATGGATAGTTTCGTACAGAGAAATTTCTCCTACAGAGAAGTTATGTCTCTATTACAAAATCAGCAGAGAATCTCGTGGCACTTGGAAAACATTTATTCTGTTATACATTTATTATATGCATAACATTTATTATGTTATACATTTTTGTGAACTATACCCCACTGAATCAGATGCGTGAAAGTGAGTTGCAGAGTGGTTGAGATTGAAGGCTTTTAAACAGTGAGCTCGGATGGAAATGAGATGCAGAAAAATACAGATTATGATGATGAAGTGGACTAGGACTATAATCCTTGAAAGTTCATATCATAAGAATTGTGTTAAGTCTTTAAAGCGTCACAAAAAAAACTTCATGCTTTTTTGTTTTGTTTTCCAAATGCTAAGATGACTACCTCTCCAGAAAAATATATTTGTTGGATATTAAGCACATATGACTTTGGACTCGGCTACATTCGTAAAGTGCTTTATATGGGTTATAACACTGTGACACTGTGCAGTCCTGTCTTTCACTAATGGGATTTCCCTGTGTGAAATTTACAACGCGTTTAACCAGACCACTTTTTTTAATGTGTCTAGATCTAGCCTTTGTGTACTGTACCCTCCGTAATTGAAATAAAATGAGATGTTGCATAACACATGCCACATATTTTAATTCCAGTGGAGACTGGGCCATTAAGGCAAATGGGGCACTGCCCAACCAACCTGTCTGCCTTTCACCAGCCTTCACCTACCAGTAGGTGGTACCACTTGTGAGCTTCCTCATCCTTAGTGGCAGTGTTGCAAAGCTATGCAGTAAAGAGGATGGGGTAAAATTAGAATTAGCTGGCTCTCCCTGTCCACTGGCTCTGTGCTTCATCTACTGTTGGGCCTCTTGCCTTTCACCCCACCCATCCCAATGGTCACCAGTTAATTCTAAACAGCAGAGTGTTAGCACCTAGTGAAACAAATGTGATTGGTTGCATGATTCTTCAGTGATTCTCAGAAAGAGAACAAATCAGCAAGATTTAGTGCACAGATGTATAATATCATTCTTCTTGTAACTCATTCCTGGTAACTCTCTGAAGGAAAAAGGAATCCCTACAGCTTGCTTGGTGTATTACGTTCCATTTTTCACGTTAAGAACATTTCAGTCCAAGTTCTGCCTCTTCCTTCAGCTTTGTGAGCTATGGAGATATCTGTGAAACTCTCTTCATTTGCCAAACAACAACCTTCGAACATTACACCCCATGTCTGGGCTATCTCAGCCCTATCAACAAGGCTACTCTGTTAATTCCGGGAGGAAAGATTATGGAAGGCGGCATGAAAAGGAGAATCTATCAAACCACAAAATGACTATCAAGGGATACACTTACTTTTATAAAAAGACCTACTTAGAATACAGAGTCATCAGGCTGTCTCTTTGTGAAGTGCAGAAGGAGGTGTGCAGCAAACAGCATTGCAAGCCATTGATTCTCTTTCCTGTTCAGAGGCCAATAGTCAGGGTCACTGGCACCAGGTGGCATCAAACTAATTTGTTTGTTTATTATTCCAATGTGCTCAATTTTACATTCTCTAGTAGTATCTTTCCTGCTGCAGTTTGTAGAAGAATTACAATTCTTCTTCTTGCAAATGGTTGTAGCCAGGGCTTTTTTTTAAGCTGGAACTCACTGGAACTCAATTCCGGCACCTCTCAGGTGGGCTCCATTGCCATTATAAGAGAACGAAGGGAGGCGTTCATGGTCAGTTCAGGCACCTCTTTTTCTAGAAAAACAGCACTGGTTGCAGCTGAATTTGTTATTCCATTACATTACTCTAACCTGTCTTGAAACTTACAGTGAAATGTGGCTAAATAAATACATAAACCGAGTTAGTATCTAGCGATGCTTCATTAGCCATCAAGCAAAATAACTCCTCTGAGTTACTCCAGTGCCCATTATCTATACGCATTCAAGAAGATCATTAGTTCATTCATGTTTTGGAAGAAAAATTAAAAGTGTAACCGAGTAGGGAAAATGTACCAAACCACTTGGAAACTTTTGATTCAGTTCTACTCCTGAATTTTTAGAAAAAAGATTTACTCGTTCTTTTCATTGCTAGAAGTTGAATAATCCCAGACAGCCTAAAGATTTCCAGGTTTACTAGTGACCTCATAGGCATGGAATAGTGGCAAGATATCTGCTTCCACAGTGGAAAAAAAACAAACCCAACTGTGTATAGTTCTAATTATTGAATTGCATGAAGATAAATAGCAGCCTCAAAGGCGTCTTGCAATCAGCTAGCAGGAATAACTGAATAGGCACAAAGTTTTATTTATCATGAGAAGAATGATATAGTGCAAATATTTTTCAAGGGCTCCAAAAACACTGCCATGTCTCAATGGCTTGCAGAAAGGAAGAATTCGCAAAACAATCTATTCATTTTATGTTGAAACGTAAACACTTCTGTAATAAATACAGATAAGTCAGTGAGTTCATCACTTGGCAAATGCACAACTGTTCCAAGTCTACTGGAGGGAAAAGTTAAAATTTCAGCCCTGAAAATGAGCACAAGCACAATTTTGAGAAAGTCTCACACTTAAATCCCATTGACGCCAACAGTATTTAAATACTTAACTGTACACTGAAGCCTAATTGAGTTCAATTAACATTCTTTGGATGGCAGCAGTGCTATTCAAATTACAAGTGATGCATTGGAAACAATCCAGATTATTGCAAGCAGAATAAATAAAAATTCCATGGGTATACGAGTCACACGCACTACTGGTTGTAGAACAAATTTTATGGCAGTTGCTTCATTTTTCTTACACAGAGCTGCTTTGCATATGGAGGAGAATTTCTGAATTGTGATTGCCTGAGACCCTCACCTTAAGATCCATGAAAAAATGGTCAAGGAGGAAATGTCAGCAGTGCATTAAGGCATGGGGTTAAGATTCAGAGCAAGGTTGAACATTACAAGAAAGCTGTCCATCATTATTTTAGAGCATTTGTTGTGGTTCTATGTTAACCAGACATGCAGTACTTCTGAGGCAGAGGCAGCCTACAAAGGACCCTCCAAATGTTTGGACTCCAACTCCCATGATCCCTAATGATTGACTGTACTGGCTAGCGTGGGTACCTTACAGATGTTTTTGACTGCTACTCCCATCAGTCCCAGCAAGTCTGACCAAAGATCAGGGATGATGGGAGTTGGAGTCCAAAATATCTGGATGGCACTATGCTGACTATCCATATTGTAAGGAAGAATTACTTACTGTATTACACATGGTGTGGTGGCTCAGGCGGCCTTTATTGAGTGAAACAAACCTAGCATCAGCATCATCTAAATATCTTTAGGAGTTACAATGCAAGTGCCATTAATATAGGGACAATATATAGAGAGCAGTCACCTTAACCTGGTGCCCTCCAGATGTTTTGGACCAAGAATCCCATCAGCCATGACTTTTGGTCATGCTGGCTGCGCTGATGGGAGTTGTAATCTAAAGCATCTGCAGGACAATGGGTTAAGAAAGGCTAGTCTGGAGTATCCATACTAGAAATATAAATTATGGATCCTTTTGGGGGGCCCTTTCCCTTTCAAATAAATATGCGGAGACTTTGGTTCTTTGAAACAAAGTTTTATCCTTATCCTATTTTCATTTGGAAATGAACTGGCACTGAGTTGGCTTAGTCGGTAGAGCATGAGACTCTTAATCTCAGGGTTGTGGGTTCAAGTCCCACATTGGACAAAAAATTCCTGAACTGCAGGGGGTTGGGCCAGATAATCCTTGCGGTTCCTTCCAACTCTACAATTCTATGAAAACCTTTGGAACAACATGAATAATCATCCTGAAAATGACACACAGTTACCAACCGCAATAATAAAAACAGTAGTCACCCATTACTGAGATGAGCAAATATTTCAATCATAGGTGCTGCTGAGTGGCTTTTGTTCTGAAACTGGTTGTGATTGAACACTAAAATAATGAGATTCTTTATTATTTAAAGGGCTCAATTACACCCACAGCTCTGAAGTCCAGACCTTAAATAAGTTTAATCATGAGCATCACTTGTCAGGCACTTAGCAAAAGGAGAGCCATCTTTTTGGAGTAGTTTATAAGTTTTTCATGCCTTCAGCCTGATCCAGTATACACTCATGAGTTAATTCCATTGAAACTGATATGATTTATTCATTGATGAGTAAGTGTCATACTCGCAGTACTAGGGGCTGTTATGGTTTTAGGGTGAAAGAGACAAAAGGACTATAGATTAGCAGGCCAGAACAAAATCCTCAGACAAGTAATTAGCAAGGGCAAAGAGATTCTCATTAGCAGTTCAAGCTACAACTCCGGCTTTTCTCTTCTCACTAAAAGCTTTTGAAATTGGATTGCCATATTCAAAAATAAAGAACAGAATGCTGGAACACACTTTCAACAAATGAGACACAAGTGTGAAAATATTAAAATATGGAAAAACAAGCTTCTATGCTGTACTTTATAGAGGGTGATAAATATATCTCCAAGCTAACAGAGCTAGGGGAAAATACACAAACATTTAAATTGCATATAATGCGATGTTATAGAAGAATACTAAGTAGGAGACGTAAGTCATAGAGCGGGAGAAAAACATGCACTGATTATTGAAATGTGGTAGGTCCATGTTTCTTTTTAGCAAATCCCAGTGTTTAATAATGTGACATTTCTGGGATGTTTTTCAAGGATGCTAAAAATTGGGTTTAATATATAATAAGGTCTGCAGCAATTTTTCTTTCTTTCTGGAACAGGCATTGATCTGACTTGGGAAACAGCAGTTAACTTATGAGTCTTGGTCTGGTCTTGCTTTCTATTACTCTTGTCCTCATGCACAGGCCAATGGGTGTTTATATGCATGTGAACTGTCCCAGCACCAGAAATGCCAAGGGATGCATACTCTTTTTTTTTTATAATATTTTTATTAAACAATTTTTATATTAATACAAACAAAACATACATAAACAAACAACAAACAATAACAGAACAAAAAACAGGTACCATTTCATATCCTAATTTCTTTAACCTTTCTTCCTCGACTTCCTCTTGCCTCCCGTTTCTGTATTCCAAATTCTTATAATTATTCAGCGAATCTTCCCTTATTTTACTATAAATTTATGTTAATCATCCTTATTCTCTTTGTCTTAACCATTACTAATAGTAACCATTTATTTTAATCCAACATCATTTTAACTGTCATTAATTTTGTAGTATTTCTTTAAATAGTCCTTGAACTTTTTCCATTCTTCTTCCGCCGCTTCTCTTCCCTGGTTTCGGATTCTGCTCGTCATTTCTGCCAAGCCCATGTAGTCCATCACCTTCATCTGCCATTCTTCCAGTGTGGGTAGATCCTGTGTCTTCCAGTACTTTGCAATGAGTATTCTAGCTGCTGTTGTAGCATACATAAAAAAAGTTGTATCTATCTTTAACACCCCCTGGCCGACAATACCCAAGAGAAAGGCCTCTGGTTTCTTGGGGAAAGTATATTTAAATACCTTTTTCAGTTCATTATAAATCATTTCCCAGAAAAGGGATGCATACTCAGGACTATCATTTTCAGTGAAATAAATGGGACTGTTCTGACTACAGGAGTGGGGAACCTATGGTCTCCAAAGTTTACTAGACTACAACTTCCCTCATCCCTGCCCATTGGCTATGCTGGCTGGGGCTGATGGGAGTTGGAATCCAACCATCTCTGAGCAGGCCACAGATTCCCCAGTCCAGCCTTACTTGTTGGGCAGCTGCAAACATGTGCACAAAAGGTTACTCTTGTTTGCAGCAAATTGCAGGCCCAAGGCATGTTCTAACAGCACTATTTTAGAACCATGCAAGCTCTAAATGACTTGGAACCCAAGTTCCTAAAATACTGCCTTAACCATTTTGGGCTCTAATATGGGCAGGACCGCAAGAAGATCAAACCTATCCATTCTTAAGGAAATCAGCCCTGAGTGCTCACTGGAAGGACAGATCGTGAAGCTGAGGCTCCAATACTTTGGCCACCTCATGAGAAGAGAAGACTCCCTGGAAAAGACCCTGATGTTGGGAAAGATGGAGGGCACAAGGAGAAGGGGATGACAGAGGACGAGATGGTTGGACAGTGTTCTCGAAGCTACCAGCATGAGTTTGACCAAACTGCGGGAGGCAGTGGAAGACAGAAGTGCCTGGCATGCTCTGGTCCATGGGGTCATGAAGAGTCGGACACGACTAAACGACTAAACAACAACAACAACAACAGCAACAACAAAATGGGCAGGAAAGGTCCTGTTGATGGTGTCACCACTGGGGGCTGAATGTTTGGGAGTGCCTGATAACAAGGTCTTATTGTTAGGTCCCCATCTGAATGCCCTCCCTATTGCGGTGTGCCTGACTCTCTCTCAACACTAACAATAACTTTTAGGAATAATCTAAAAACATTTGATTTACTGTTTGTTCAAAGGAGTTTATGTTGCCTTCAACAAAAGTATTAATGGTGATGATGATGATTGCAATTTTGAACAAAAGAAAAAAGCAATGAAAAAGACTATGACCCGAAAACAAAATCTTAGGAAGTATCAAAACCATCCAACAGAAATAGTGATTAAAAACCTGTGAAAATATCTGACAGTTCTTTGCTAGGTGTTTAAAAGATAACACTATGGGTACCCAGTGAGCATCTCTAGGGAGTGAATCCCATAAACAGAGTGCAACACTAAGAAGGCCCTCTCTCCACTCACCACCTGGCTCTTTGAATTCTGCTCAGAAATGGACCAGGAGATGGTAGAGGTCTTTAAATCCTAGCAGGATATGTTCCAAGCAACTGGTCCCAGTTAGGAACCTTGCCGCCGTTTTGATCATAGTTACCAAGCATATCTCAAAGGCAGCCCTTCATATAATCCATTGCAGTAGCCAACTCTGGAGGTAACTAGAGCATGATTAAGACCATATCCAGGCTACCATCCCATTTCATCCTATCCTATCTGGTCAGGAGTAATGCCATGGGGAAAAGCGGCAGGATATGAGAGAGCCAGAAGTCAAGTGCTTCAACGCATTAGGGACATAGAGCTGCAATGTCATATGGGCAAAATGGATAAACATGCCACAATTAGAGACTTTGGGAGAGGGTTCTCACCCGCAAATTATCTAGCTGATTTACAAATACCTAAGTACAGACACTCCTTTACCCTGGCCAGATTTAACGTTCTGCCCTCTGCCCTGCTGCTAGGCAGATATGAGGGCAAACCATATGAGACACGTGTTTGCCCATGTGGCTCATCGGAAGTGGAAACAAGTCTGCATGTATTGCTGCACTGTAGTTACTACGATGATCTACGCCTGACCCTTATTGCCCCAGTTCTACAAAAGCTTAAAAATGAACCAGAACTCCAATGTATGAGAGCCTTGGTAGAAGATAAGGTTCCTGAAATTACGATTAATGTTGCCAAATTCTGTGTAGCCGCTATTAAGCGCAGGAAACAAGAGCTTTCCAATGCCAATATGCAGGCGAAGGCAAATACTTAATTTTATTTATGCTGTCTAATTTTAAATTGCTGTTATGGCCTAATCTGTATTGAAATTGTCCTTTGTTTTTTCCGGTGTTATGCTTTGCTGACTAGCTGTACGAGTTAATCTGGTCTGTGACCGTTTAATAAAATTTGATTGATTTGCCATGGGGAAATTCTCCATACCATTGCTGCAGGTACTACAGGTGATCAGTTCCCCAGGCTTAATGTTCACTTACTGTCTGTTTAATGTTCACTTAAAGGTAAAAGTAAATGTTCACTTACTGCTTGGCAAATGTCCCTCAGGTGTTTATCATAGCACATGACCTCAAGCCAATAACCAGGAAACAAGTCTTCATTCTAGTATCCATTAATCCCTAGATGTTGACAAGGGTGTGTTAATTTATCACAAACTCGCTGTGCTTCACATTTAGGCTTCCACATTGCTGGGAGTATTGTTCTTCATAGATAAAAACAAAAGGCAAACTGAGTTAATAACACAGTGTAATTAGGAGACTTTATGTGTTCGAAAGCACGTCAAAGTGCTAGTAGATAAATAGGTACTGCTCCGGCGGAAAGGTAAATGGCGTTTCCATGCACTGCTCTGGTTTTGCCAGAAGTGGCTTAGTCATGCTGGCCACATGACCTAGAAAAACTGTCTGCAGACAAACGTCTGGTCCCTTGACCAGTAAAGCAAGATGAGCACCACAACCCCAGATACTTAACTGTCAGGGTCATTTACCTTTACCTTTTTATGTGTTTTGATATGGAACACCAAGTTAAGAAAAGACCACAACCTCTGTATCTGTCTAAATTTTAAATGAGCCAAATGATCTTGAGTAGGTTATGCCTGAGACTCCAATTTTCAATCATTTCCAAATATACTCAGGCTGCTGAGGAAATATATATTCTGCTTATCATAACAAAGTTATTTTAGTATTGTGGCTCTTGTGCTGAAAAAAGAGAAAATGGCAGACTATCATTCCACAAAGGTAATGGGACATACACTGTGAATGTACAGCTTTTTAGTTTTTCTGTTGTCATTTGTCTATTGCCTGAAACTAGACCTTCAGTAAATCATATCTGTCCTAACACTTGAACTTGCCACACAAAACTGAATCCTAATCTAACGTATCTGTGAGCCAACTTGAAGGGCCATTTTTCACCCCTCCTGTTCTTTTCAGGATGAAAAAGTCTAATATGCCATGGAATGATCCAGATGTAATATAAATGGATTCTTAAATGGCACCTCCAGCACTCTCCTCCAACTTTGCAAACCACAAGTATTTGTAATGGGCTTCAGGAGCTTATTTCTTGAGTCAAGTTCTGCTATACACTTTATGTTTAGCATTACCCTTTCCACCCCTCCCAACTCTCCCCCTCCTCCACCCACAACAACATCATGGAAAAATAAGCTGCTAAGCTTATGCAGGAATGTAAATTGTTGCTGGGCCATGCAAAACACTGCCCTAGAAGGTAGTTGCAGATCTCGACTGGCCAAGATAGGAGATCTTGCACTACTGTGCTTTTTATGATTCCATTTACAATGCAATAGGGCGATTGGAGCTATGCAGAAGGGCCATAGCACAGTGGTAGAGCATCTGTTTTGAATGCAGAAGGCCCCAGGTTCAATTCCCAGTATCTCCAGGTAGAGCTGGCATAGTACTGTCTGCCTGAAATAATGGAGAACGTTGTCAGTCAGCTTGAAGAACCAATGTTCTCACTCAGTATAAGGCAACTTCCTACATTTCCTGTGTTTCTTCCTAGAAATGGCCTACAAATCCTAGCAGCTATGAGGACATTGAGGTTAGGGTACAGCACAAATGAGCTGCTTCTGCCTCTCTCACAACTCTGCCCAGTTCTAGCAGGCGGTTGTGCAATGGCAGCAGGGGGTGGAGGCTGGGGACCCACGGGAACCCACAGCAAAAAAACTTGTGGGTGCCCAGGCCCTGGGAGCCCCCTGGAGATGGAACAGGTGCTTCAAACCACTGGTGGGGGGAGAGGAGGGAGGGGGAAGCACACTGCCCCTGGCAGCGTGATCCCGGTGGGGTGCCATTGCGGCTCCCCACGCTGGGCGCCACGCCCTTGCAGTCAGCGTGCCACACCCCCAGGATGCATGTTACGCCCCTGCGGGCAGCACGTCACACCCCAGGACGTGCATCATGCCCCTGTGGGCAGTGTGCCCCGCCCCTGCCTGCTCTCCGCCCCCCGGTGCCGGAGCATGAAGCTCCGCCATTGCTTCAGACTCTCCCTAGCCCATAACTTCTTCCCACCCTTCTCACTGGCCTTGCTCCACACCTTCCTTGAGTACTTTTGCCTGAGTGGAATGTGTCTTTGAATAATGATAATGCCTATTCCCTGCCTGAAAGGATGACCAAAAATATGTACATGTGTAGAAACATCTGAGAGCCAGTGTGGTGTAGTGGTTAAGAGCGGTAGACTGGTAATCTGGTGAACCAGGTTCGCGTCCCCGCTCCTCCACATGCAGCTGCTGGGTGACCTTGGGCTAGTCACACTTCTCTGAAGTCTCTCAGCCTCACTCACCCCACAGAGTATTTGTTGTGGGGGAGGAAGGGAAGGGAGATTGATAGCCACTTTGAGACTCCTTAGGGTAGTGATAAAGCTATCCACCCAGTTTTGCCTCTCATTCACCAGAAGGTTCCCCACTGAAAACGTTCCCCACCCATGATGCTGAGGGACTAGCATCTGCACTGAGGGTAGGGCCCACGGACCTCTTAAAAAGTGAAGAGGCTCTAAGCTTCCTGCTTTCCTTCAAGGAATATTGGCCTGTTGTTGTGAGAGATGAAGCAAGCCTGTGAAAAAAGACGATAAAGGAAGCATGTGTGTGTGTGTGTGTGTGTGTGTGTGTGTGTGTGTGTGTTTAGATGCAGTTAAAATACTTTTTAATAAAGTAGCATTGACATCAGCCTTATTCTTTCCAGAAGAACATGAACAGATCTAAGAACCTTTAGAAAGGTAAACACATATCGGAAGCCTCAGTTGAAGACTTCAAGGTTTCTATCTGGTTTCACAACACCCTAAACATCAATAGAAAGGGTCTCCTTTGAAAATTTCAGCCCGCTATTTCTTTCTCCCTTATCTGTGCAACCAACATCTTCATTCAGCTTTGGCTGGCTATTTTGTGAATTTCTAATCACAGCCTTTCTTTGTGGGCAAAGCTTAATCTTTTGAACTTGAGGAATAATTGTTATTGCAAGGAAAGTGTGTGTGGAGGTTATTGTGTGTGGCAGGGAGGGGAGAGAGTTGACCAAGGGGAAAGTAGCTACAGGGTCATTCACTGCTTCCAGTCTCCCTGGGTAGCAGAACAAGAACCTATTTGTTAGTGTTGGAATGTGGTCAGTTTTACCGGAGATTGACACTCCATCTACCCAGGTTAACCATATTGCAGCGTATCATAAGAAGTGCATTAAAAAAGATTTACATCCACTGTTGCTGTTTTTAGGTGCAAGGAACCCCATTTTTAAATCTTCAGTGGTTATAGTCACATCACACAATTTCCTGAAAGTGTAAGTGGCATTTGCCTTTTTTAAAAATGAGGACTTTCAAGGTTGCTAACTTGCATAGGGAGTTTGGAAGCGGGGCACACACCTGACCTTTTCCTGTTCTTTTCAAACAGAGGTTTGATATGCAGAAAGCATCAGGTTTCACTTGTAATCCAATTCAGTGCTGAGTTACATGATCATGCACTAATTGCTTAAATCAAACTGCTGCTAAGAGGGCGCCACGGGGCCTAATTGCCAACCCTGTGGCTTATGTGTTTTATTATTCAGCGTTAACAGCATTACTTATGACAGATTGATAGCAATGAAACTTCTAGGTCTTGATGAACTGAACTCCCATGGATTTCAATAGGACAAGGTCTGGATCCAACCCAATATTGTTCTGATCAAAAGCCATCATGAACTTCCTTTGGATTTGTCGTGGCAACTTATTTTATTTTAGTTATATTTATCTATATATTTATAGATATATTTTTATCTGTCTATCTATACTATCTATATTTATATTTATTCATTGCTAGTATTTCTAAGTTGCCTTTCAGACCAAAAACCTAAGGTGCAAGTGGCCTCTCAAAATTCTTCGCCCTCTTTGTGGGCAGAAAAACAGGGAGCCATGTCATCCAGTTTGCCTAGGGAGTAGAGCAATTCTCCAGCACTCACTATTAGCTGTGGCAACAGCACATACTCTTTTTTCATAAGTTTTTATTTCTTTCTGTTGCTGTAGCTACTGCTGTACAGGAACATTTGGGTGAGTGGGGAAGCGGGAGATTGTGGCCTTCACACAAAAATGGAGGGGAAGTGTGAGAAAAATAAAAATAAAGAAGTCTTTGGGGCTGAGATTTTTGGTCCTAGCCCTGGCAAAGCATACAAAGTGAAAACATAAAATACAAAATTAAAGCAGCAGGTTCTTTTTTAAAAAAGAAAATAAAGCAAGAAAACTATAAAATAAAAGCTCTGACACGCTGCCTTTAACTAAATGCAGAGTGAAACAGAAGAGTTTTCAATGCCCTTGAAAAATTGATCAAGAAGAGGCAACATATATCCCTTGAGAGAGAGTTCTATAAGACTGAGGCCACCACTGAGAAGGCCCTGTTTTTAGTGCAATACAAAGCACAGTATGCAGTCTGAAGCATGATATCCTGTGTCTTTTTACAGGTGGAATTGCATGCTTTTACATAAGGTAGCATTAAAAAATGTAATGCCCTCACCTGCAGTCTCAGGTGGTACATGCAATTTCAGCACAGCAGGACTCTAGCCTCTCATTACCACCACTGCTGTTGCCTATGTTGATCTAGTCTCAGGTGAGAATAGATGGGGATGCTTCATATAATATTGGTTGAACTGATGGAGTTTAGTTAAACTGCCCAGCAGGTTAGGCCTAATATTATCATATCATAGATGTAAATAGCCAGCAGGGTGATAATTTGTCAGTGCACAGCAATGAAACCTAAAGAGTTTGGGGAAGTTAGAAGCTCATTGATAGGTGTAAAGCAAGATAACAGATCATGATCCTGGTAGCAAAATACCATTTTGACCATGAAGATGAACAAATCTCCACCGAGGTTCAACAAATCATGGGAACAGATAGAACTGGTGAAGTTGGGACTCCTATATCTAAAGAACAAGAGGAGGACTTTGTTTCAGTGCTGCCTGGAATTTGAATATGTCTCTTAAAAACCATTTTTTACTGGAGCACAAAGTCACTAACATGACTGATGCCACATATGGCCTTGATTAAATTGTTTTGTTGCTGACTCACATTTTGGGCTATTATGGTGATGCATACAGATTTGCATGTATGTAAACTTGTAAAAGTAGAACCCCAAGTCACAGGGGAGGTAAGATACAGTGTGTGCAAAAGATAACAGTTTCTTGGCATCCCCCCCTCTTTTATTCAATCATGTGCTCATGTGCATGATTGCATCAACATTCCTTTCAGTAAGAGTGATTCATTTTACCGAACTTAACTCATGGCTGTCTTGTATGCTTTAACAAACTTCAGTTAAAACAAAGGTTCCAGCTGATCTAACAAGCACCTGACAGCTGATCCACTCCACCCATAAAATTATCCTAGGGCTTTTTCCTAGGTGGGTCCCAATTAAGAGATATTTGAAATAATATATTTTATGAAGATTTGTACGCTTGAGTCCCTGAGCTGAGGAATGCCTGTTATAAACGATAAAAGTCAGTTGTATAAGCTGGGAAGGTATTCAGAGTTCTCTGACTCTGGAGGAGCTATGGGAATAGCAGAGCAGCAGTCTCGTTCCTGTAGGACCCAGATTGCCTTCTGGAGACAATAGTAATGGCAATGCTAAATTTTGAAGTGTGGGAGCTCAGAATGGGCAGCTGCCCCCCCCCAAGAGAGTCCAAAAATGCAACCAGTTATGTTGATCCAAAATGCACAAACCCCCGTTGAAGGATTTGTAGTGCTGCATCACAGTCCTGAATTTGCAGTAAGTTGGGGGTGGGGGGTGGGGATAGGGAAGCAAACGAGAAGGTAGATTATGCAGCAGCAGCACCCATGGTAATGACAGTGAGAATGGAGGGACACTGACAAGGGGAAAGTGGTGGTTTAAAACAACAGCAGAAGGTTTAGGTAAAAGTTAAGAGATGGAGAGAACTGAGAAGAAAATGGAGGCTTTAAACAACGACAGAGCTTTGAATAAAGCAGGAATGTAGGGACACAGAAGAAAATCATGGTTTTAAGCAACATGTAACTCAGGCGTTTCCGTGTGCTGCTCTGGTTCACCAGAAGTGGCTTAGTCATGCTGGCCACATGACCTGGAAGCTGTACGCCGGCTCCCTCAGCCTATAGAGCGAGATGAGCGCCGCAACCCCAGAGTCGTCCGCAACTGGACCTAACGGTCGGGGTAGCTTTACCTTTTTAACTCAGGAAATTGCCACTCATATATTCACTGAATATGTGAGGGGCAAGTGGAGCCACCCAACTCACTCTTCCTCCAGTGGTGACACCTTCTGACATCTGTATGCGTATCATTAGTATGCAAGGGTCCTAGTCATGGATAGACGTGCGCACATAGAAACCTTTCAGATTAATGCTGTACGCACAGCTGAGGCGCATGCAGGCTTTGGTGGAGGGACATGCTTTGAGAACGTGGCTGAGCATGGTCACACCAAATGCATGAGGGAGATTTTGACTGAGGAGCCATATGCACATATCTGAAACAAGCTTGAAACACAGCTGCATGGGACAGTCACATCTTCATGGACTCTCTTGTCTAGATCAAGATGTTGCCCTTAAGATATTGTTCAGCTCTTATTCCCCTTAGCCTTTGCCAGCATGGTTCTAATGGAATCATAGAGTTTTAGGGGCCTTGTATATAATCTAGTCCAACCCATCATTGATGCAAGAAATCTACAGCTACGGCATCAAGTGATGGCTGTCCTGCCTCTGTCTGAAGACCTCCAGCAAGAGAGGGTCCACCATCCCACTAGTTTCAGCAGATTTGATGAAGAAATGTATTTTATTACATAGTGGCTAGCCAAATTCAGTCTCTCCCCTACCTCCCAAGACTGATATGCAGTTTAGAATATGCCTTTGTCTTTGCACATTAAGATTTGTACTTATAATTAGGATCCGGGAAAATAAAAACCCTCAGGATAGTAGTACCATTGCTCGCTTTTATTGCTGTTTTCATTAGAAGAATCACTCCACAGAGAAGTCATCTGTGAGAGATTTCATTGGCTCAGAGCTTCCACTGGCAGCATAATATTGCTAATGACATAGTTATTCCCTAAGATTATTCATACTGGCACACCACTTCGGCACTATTGATCTCCGCTAAATAATTTTTCTTTCTCTTCTTTCAATCTCTTCCTAAGTGGAAAGTAGAAAGCTACTGGTGTGCCCTCGAAAAGTTAACAGCAGTTTCATTTCCTAGTTAAACTATATTATAAATATATGACAGCATGGACCAGTCTTTGTCATTCATTCTAGAACGCTTGCTTTCAGTTTTTGGAGTATAATTAAATGTGAGTCATGGGAGCACATATGATCTAAAGAACGGAAAATAAAAATCACGCAAGCACAGGTGGCACGGGAGTAGAATACAGCTACAACATCCAACTCAGTGCCAGCCAAGGTCCAAGGTTTACAAAATGTGCAGTGGCCAATTGAACAAACATTAAGTGGCTAGATGAATGGTTTACTTAATGGTAGAATGGGGAAGGAACTAGTGGTCGTCAGCTGTCAAAAAAAGAAAAGAGAATGTTTTCAAAGGCTGGAATCCTACTGGCGTGCTTTTAATCCAGCCAATGGAAGGGGCGAGGAGACCATTTTTAGCAAATTGCCCTTCTCCTTCTCCCATAAGCCACCACCACTTCACACACTGTTGAGTCTTCCAACTCTTTGGAGCCAATTGGTGAGGGGGATACTGAGGCTTCAGAGGTGAGAAAGAATCCGCAAATATCACTTCATCTCTCCTTCCATTAGTGGAGGATTAAAAAGCCCTTCTTTGAGCACAAGGGTACCCAACTTGATTCCACCCGAAGACTCCAAAGCCTCCCAAATTTATTACTCCTAACCATGAAGGATTTATATAGCTTTTACGGTTTAGATCCATGTGGATCTGCATCCTTTGAGATATCTGGTATGGATCTAGCTCCTAGGCAGCCTGGCAATATAGCAAGTTCTCTCTTTCGTCTACCATCTTCTTCCAAGACTCATCCTGCTGCCAAAGCAAATGATGTCTTCTCACCCTGTCTCATTGTCACACTGGAGTGAAGCAATCCTCTTCTCATAGAAAAAACCTAGTAAAATAGCATGATTGTTTCCTTCTTATAGCTGTTCCCATTTCATTATATACTTTATCAACCAGGGATATTTGGATTAAATCTGATAAGATGATGAAAATAGAGTAAAAAAAGAAAAGAAAAGGCAGCAACAAGAATTTTTGATCCAAGAGCGGACCATGCCTCAAATACATTTGGTTGATTTTATTGACAGCTATTCGCCCCACTCCAACCATCTGCTTTAGGGGCAGAACTTACCCTTATGTGTGAGCCAATGAAACCAGACATAAAAGGAAGAAAAACAATTTGTAGTGCAGCTATTTTGATGCAACGTTGTTTTTATTAAATTTCTATACTGCCCTTCATCCGAACATCTCAAAGCAGCTCACAGCATAAAAAGACAAGATAGAAACACAAAATACATAATAAAAACAAGAACAGAACAAAACAATATCCCTGATCTTCCACAAATACGTTTAAAATGCTGACCTCACACAGGGCGGCAAAGGTCCACTTATACTGAGCCTTTACAGTTAGATGCTTCTGAAAACCAGTTGCTGGATGGGAGAGAGCTCTTGTGGTCAGATCCTGCTTGCCAGTTTCTCATAGGTATCTGGCTATCTGCTGGGAGAATAGGATGCTAAAATAGATGGACCATTGGGCTGATTCAGCAAGCTCTTCTTGTGTTCTTTAACCTGTTCCTTCCTTCTATGCAAAGACAATACTACCCTATAATTCAGAGTGAGAAACAAAGCGATGATTGCGGATTAAGCCCAGTGAACGAGGCACTGTGTTCCTGGCAGCAGTGCTGCTGGTCTGCCTCTGTAAATAATACACTGATTGTTCCTTTGTAGAAATAACTTTCTTTTCCTGTTAGCCTTGCCTGTTTAAAAATAACATATCCCAGAAATGAAGGAGGGGAAACTGCAAGCAACAGGACACATGAAAAATGCCAAAGGGACTGATACTTCCTGGCATTCAAGACAGGAAGGCACAACATCAGTGGGGCTTGTAGAATATGATATACACACATTGTTTTAAAGGGTCTAAAACAGAGCTGAGCTGCCAAGTTTTATATCAGGCAAAACTCATTTGATATACATAAAAAAATCTAAAGCTGGACATTAGAAAAGGGTTTTGCCAAGTTACGTTGAAATTAACCTTTCTCCAGTTTTCAAAACAAAGCCTCTGCAAAAATTTAATTTATTTTCCCCCCCTTCTCAATAGTTAAGGTCTGCATGCATAGAGCAGTGTCCCTATTTCCCCTGATTTCAAGAAGTCATCCTGGTTACTGATTTGATCCTGGAATGTCACACTTTTCCTTAAGATGTCCCTATTTTCACTGGAGAAATGTTAGAGGGTATGGAGTTATCCGACCCCTGAGCCGTCTGAAGGCAATCCTGTATAGGGAAGGGTTTTTTAAATATTTATTGTTGTATTATTATTTTTATATATGTTGAAAGTTGCCCAGAGTGGCTGGGGCAACCCAGTAAGGTGTGTGGGGTATAAATAGTAAAATTATCATTATGGAATCGGACGTCCCTATCTTCTTCCGAGTAATGTTGGAGGGTATGCAACCTTCTATAAGCACTATAAGCAAGGGAGGAGAATTCTTCTCCCAGTCACAAATCCCAATGGTACATGCAGTAGCAATGGAGGAGAAAAATGCTCAGTCTGTATTTTAAAGCTAAATGCCAGATTTGCAGCCATGAACTTGCAGTCATAGCAGCAGGTAACAATTGGTTGTTTGTGACTATATCATGTTCAGATTGCATGCATTGAGCCAGCAGTTCCGCTAGCAGAAGCCAGCACAAGGACTCCTAGTAGCGCAAAAGAATTTTCTTCCCCCAGCCTCCTTCCCCATGTGCCCCCTGTACCTACCCCAGATTTTTTCTGGAGGGTCAGGAGAACCCCCAGAACAGCACATGGGGGAGGAAAGGGGTGATTGTTTCATCAGCTGAGCAGAAATGCAAGCACTGACTGCGTTCCACAGCATCTCCTTAGAGCTGTGTTGAACACCCACTGAAATCAAGTAACACAACTTACTTAAGTCCATTCATTTCATTGGGTCTACTCTCAGTATGACTTAGTTCACAGGTGGCCAATCTCTGGCCCATAGGCCTAATTAGGAAGCACTGCCCAACTCTGCAAACTGAATGTGGTCATAATGGGTCATTTGATATCACTGATGTCAGTAGGTTGCCCAGTGTCAAACTTGGCCGGTAAATGTTTGTGGAAGTAAGGGTCCAGCCCGGCAGCTGGATCCATCTCCCCACTTCTGACTTAGTTGGATCAAGGCCATTATCTTGATTTAGAAGCTTCAGGCTGCAATCCTATATGCACTTAGGCTATATACACTTACCTGGGAGTAAGGCCCGCTGAACTCAATAGCTGTTACTTTTAAGTAGACATGGTCAAGACTCCGCTGTTACCTAGAAGTAAGCCCCATTAAATGCAGCAGGCCTTACTTCTGAGGAAGCATGCAATGAGCTTGCAGCATCAGAGGTACAAACAAACTTGATGTTGGGATATTTAATTCAGATGGTGCTAATGAGATGTAGGAAACCCGCTTCTCATTTTGTGTAAACAAAGTGGGGCTCGAACTGTATTTGTTTTGCCATTTCTTCAGATTCCTGCTGTCATTTTTAGGAAAATATTTAAACACGATATAGCATAGTAAACTCAGTTTTTCCAAGGTTATAGCTTGTTGACATTGAAACTCATGCAGTTTTACACTGTCTGCTCAGGCTGCCACAGTGCTCTTAGATCAACAGCGCCAGCTGCTCTCCTAATTCCTTTGGGAGCCAACATTTAAGTGCAGCTAAATATTAGGTCTAGGCCTAAATCTATTTCGTAAATATTGTCATTAATGGAGAGGAGATCCTTTTTAACATTTCTTGCTTTGTTGACAACTCCAGCTTTCCATATATATAACTTTTAAGGATCCCCATAAGAAGTGTTTATTTCAGCTAGTTATGTTCCGCAATCTATTTATTTTTTTGCAATGTGTCATTTCTTCCTTCCCAGTAATAAAAGCAGTTGGTCACTCCGCAAAGAATGTCATGATGACATGATGTCAGGTCATACTGTGTATGTGCATGGTGGGGGGGACAGTTCAAAGGAAAACAACAATAAAAGACTGGGCCTTAAGTCTGGAACGCAGCATTTGGAACTGCATTGAATTGAACTCAACATAAAGAAATGGTCATCAGTTCTGATGTGGAAGCTTCGATGAAGAAGGTCAAGCAATGCAACATGGCTGATAAGTGTGGTGCTATTTGCCTCTTTCCGCTGCCCTTCGGATGTTGCTGCTGACTTGAATTCCTTTTAATTATTACATTTCTATCCCTCCTTTCCTCAAATGAGCTCAAGAAGACATAAAATGCCCCCCATTTTACCCTCATAAGAACAGGGTGTGATAGGTTGAGCTGAGTGACAGTGACTGGCTCAAAGTCACCCAATGAGCTTCACAGCAGAGTGGGGACCAGAATCCCAGCCTCCCAGGTCTCGGTCCAGGTTTAATGATAATTCTGCAGAACTGTAAAGTTTCATTAAGTTTATATAGTGGTACCTCTGGATGCGAACTGGATCCGTTCCGGAGCCCCGTTCATATCTTGAAGCGAACGTAACACATGACTGCGCATCTGCACGTGCATGGGTCGCGTTTCGCCGCTTCCGCGCATGCGTATGATGTCATTTTGAGCATCTGCGCATGTGCGAGCGGCGAAACCTGGAAGTAATGTGTTCCGTTACTTTTGGGTCGCCGCGGAGTGCAACCCGAAAACGCTTATCCTGAACCGTATTCATCCCAAGGAATGACTGTACAGTGGTACCTTGGGTTAAGTACTTAATTCATTCTGGAGGTCCGTACTTAACCTGAAACTGTTCTTAACTTGAAGCACCACTTTAGCTAATGGGGCCTCCCGCTGCTGCCACGCCGCCGGAGCATGATTTCTGTTCTCATCCTGAAGCAAAGTTCTTATCCCGAGGTAATATTTCTGGGTTAGCGGTGTCCGTAACCTGAAGCGTATGTAACCTGAAGCGTATGTAACGCAAGGTACCACTGTATAGGAACAGCCATTTGGAGAGCTAATTCCTTTGTACATTTGCTGGCATCTTCTCAATATATTTTCTTCTCTTATCATATTACACTGGAATCGTCCCATGCAACTGAGCAGAAAAAAGCTCCTGTTGCGTTGTCAACTGTTTGTCAGTCACTTGACAGCAGGCAGACTGCTTTAAGGGGTGGAGGTATTTAAACAGAGAAGGAAATATATCTGGGAAGGTACAGTTTTCTCCTGCCCTACAGATCTTGCATTCTGCAGAAGGTTGAACTAGACAATCTCTGGGATAACTTCCAAATCTATGATTCTATGAATTTACAAAAGATAAAACCCATAATGACAACTATCCATTTAAAATACGATAGGCTAACAACTCAACCTTTTTTTTTAAAAAAACCTACATTTTGCAACCCACCTTTCCCCCAATGAGCTCATGGAGGCCCCTCTCTCCATATTATTTATATTATCAACCTTGTGATGTAGATTTGACTGAGAGTTGGTGACTGACCCAAGGTTACCCAATGAGTTTCATAGCCAAGTAGGAATTTGAACCCCGGTCTGTCAGGTCTTAGTCTGACACTTTAACAACTACACCACACTGGCTTTCATCTAAATTAAGGATAACATGTACATGAGAACCTCAACAACAAATGTTTCAGTAATACTGTATGGTGGCTGGTTACTGAGGACAGGGTCTTTTGTGTGTTGGTGAGCCTGGCTTTGGAAATCACTTCCCAGAGAGGCTTGCTTATTACTGGAAGGTTATCAGAGCAGGCACCACTCTCTTTTTGATCTGTTTTATTCTCGCTTGGGCATTAATTTGATGATACTTTATTTCCCCCTCTTTTAGAGCATGTGAATATATATATATTTTACTATGTTTGACAGATTTTATATATTGGATAACTGGTCTGGCTGGTGGTTTCAGATCTTAATAATAAATAGGGGATTGATTGACAGTGTGTTTAGTTACAGCTAGCCCTAATGAAGCTAAAGTTACCTGATGCTGAAATTACACTTTTGTAATGTTCTCCTTTGATCATGTAGTCAGCAATTTCACGGTCCATTTTATGAAGTTTTATGGAGGAGGCTGAATGGCACAGCTTTTCATTACAACACTCGTAAGCACTGAAATCTAAATCTTGTAGTTTGTATTATGCTCTATGTTTAGCGAAAGGGTATTTGGCCTTAAGCAACGCTGTGCATTTTTGCCTATAGAAGATGAACTCACATCGAAACTGCTTCTGTTATTATGGTGAATTTGTTTTCAATGAAAAACAGGGAAAAAAGAACAGTACTTTCCAAGTCCACTTATGGTGAAGATCATTTTTATATTCTTGCATAGTTTTCTGCCCGTGGAAATAATTTCCAAGTGATTTAAAAAGCTGGTTGCTCTTCACGTTTTCATTCTTTGCATTTGAATGCATCTGGCTTATCAAACTTTTCAAGGAAATGTAAGCCTTGAAGCACAGGAGCCGTACATAATTTGTCTTGTGTAGTCCCGGAGGCAGCCTCTGCATTCTTGAAACCATTTTATAGTGTTAGGGCAGATGTTTCTTTGTAGGTCAGGTCAGTTAGTGTAATGGGGAATTGAGAAATCTAGGGGAGAAATTGTATTTAATGTCACAGTAAGTCTAAAAATAATTTCTTTTACTCTAAGATTGCATTGCCTCGAGCGCAAAACAGCTCACTCCATATAGTAAGTATTAAGTATCTGACTGACTCGTATTCAGAACCATGGCAACTGGTTTGAAGATACTCAGAACTGACCTGAATTATTGGGTCGTTCCATATAAGGTGGGTTTCCTGCCATTCCCCTGAAGGTTATCCAAAGCAAGTAGGTATGAATGGTAAATCTATTTGGAGAATACAGACTAAGATACTGCTGAGAAGGCATCCTGATGCATATAGCAGATGTTTGATTCAGCAAAGTGCTGCAAACCTTCCATCCTGAAAAGTCTAGCGCTTAATGGGCTGAATCTCAGTGGAGGGCTGTATGCCTAACTGATGATCTTATGACACCTGTGGTGGCATTTCTTCTTGTTGTTGCAAATGGTTCAAGAAAGGAAATGCAGCACTTCTTGTTTCACAGGGTAATAATAATAATAATAATAATAATAATAATAATAATAATAATAATAATTTATTTATACCCTGCCCATCTAGCTGGGTTTCCCCAGCCACTCTGGGCGGCTTCCAACAAAATATTAAAATACACTAGTCCTTCAGATATTAAAAGCTTCCCTAAACAGGGCTGCCTTCAGATGTCTTCTAAAAGTCTGGTAGTTGTTTTTTCCTTTGACATCTGGCGGGAGGGCGTTCCACAGGGCGGGCGCCACTACCAAGAAGACCCTCTGCCTGGTTCCCTGTAGCTTCACTTCTCACAGTGAGGAAACCTCCAGAAGGCCCTGGGAGCTGGAACTCAGTGTCCGGGCTGAACAATGGGGGTGGAGACGCTCCTTTAGGTATACTGAGTCAAGGCCATTTAGGGCTTTGAAGGTCAGCTCCAACACTTTGAATTGTGCTCAGAAACGTAATTCTATGCAAGAATGATTTAGATAAACAATTGGCAAATGTTCAAATTATTCCACAACCTTTGTCAAGGAATTGCAAGGAACAAGTTAATGATATATCCTATTTAATCACCCTTATTCTCAAATTGTTTTAAAATCATCTAAAGTGGTGACTGCTTATTTTCATTACAAGTGAATGAGAGGCAGCCTTGCTTCATACAGACATAACTCATGTTTTCTTTGCTACCTGCACATTCTGGTTCTGAACATCTGCTCTTGATCTTCTCTTATGAATACTTACACCTTGAATGTAAAATGATCCCTTCAGACTTTTTGGTAGGCCACCCTTGCTCTTATTCTTGTTTCAGAAAATGGAAAACATTCAACAATTGAAGCCACCTCTTACTTCAATTACATGGTCTCCCATAGGATCTTTGAGACTTGAAATTCTGGTGTTGTTTTGGAGATGTGGATAGCACAGCTTATTTATATTGAACCAGTATTACGGTGCACAAAACACCGCGTTATTTTTAACTACATTTTTATTCCGATATCAAGTTGATTTTTATTTTATGTTACAATATTTACTTGTAGTTACCTGATGATAAGCTCCACAAGGCATTTAAAAGAGCACTGGCCTGCAGTCCCCAAACATTTGCTCATGAAGGGATGTGGTCCTTAGGGTGAAGGTTTTTCACCCGTAAAAGGTGCTCAAGTTCAGTATAGCAGTGTTTCTGTAAGAAGGGAAGAATACTGTAAACAATATGAACTGTTCTTTATATAAAATTGAAGGGGAGGCTTAATGATCTCCTTCTGTGATGCAGCAAAAAGAGGACTGTAAATGGCAAGGAGAGTGCATCTCATTTACAAATTTGGAAAATTACAGTTTCTTGCTAAGTTTCAACTAATATATGCGCTTTTTTATACTGTACAGCTGTTTTCATGATGGTGTTGATATCCCAGTCCAATTTCCAACCTAAAAATGTGCAGAACTAGGATTACTATCAATTTTGTTTTCTCTCAGTTTCTCATTTTTTCTCATCTAAAATTCAGTTCTCTGAATTTCCACACCAGTTAGTTGTTTTTTAAAAGTTTTCATGAAAATTAATCAGCATTTTGCATAAATTTCTCCAAATATAGATGCTTTACCCCAGTACATGCATTTCTGTGCACATTACTTAGCTGGAGAAATGTACTGCAAAATTCAGAGAATTGCAAATTTCAAAGGAAGGCTATGTTTTGGATTACATATTGTTTCAGAAATTGCATATTAGGTAAGCTCATCTTTAACTAATAACTGTATCAAATACCTCCCACAGCCATGGTCAGAACGTATAGTCTGCTTATTTCATTTGTGCATTTTATACTGAACATACTGAAGATATCTTTTGCATATTTTGTGCATGAAAGACGACAATGCAATTTTGTAAGGATGCCACAGAAAGCACATATAAAAGAAAAAACTGTGGCATTTGCCATCCTGCCTCCTGAATTACAGAAATAAATGGAGGGTGCTGGTGACATGTCCTGAGGTTTAGTAGGACTTCTCTTTACAGTTTGCTGATTCTTTTGGCACTCACAAATCAGTATGACAGCTCCACAAAGCTCCGGGTCTTCAAACTAGACACGTCAAAAGAACTATAAAGAGTAAGTTAGTGAAATGTCCAGTTCAATATCTTTTTCTTTCAGCATTTGCTATCTCCATTGTTCTGTGACATTGTGCCAAGAAATGAGAATGATTATTTCCACCATAAATCCTCAATCTTTACCCAATAAATTGTGAACAACAAATGAATTCTCCCCAACCAACTCAATTTACTTAGGAGGGATACATTTATTTATTTTTAATAAACAATATTTTAATACTGCCTTTTGGTCCTAACAAGAACCCTCAAGGTGGTATGCAAGAAAGGGAAATGCCAGAAAACCATAAGAGAATTAAAACAGTATTAGAACACAAGAACAAAGTTTGAATCTAAGCCACTCTATAAATTGTAGCTCTGTTAGAGGGACAGGGGTTTCCCAACAAACTCTTAGAATACTTAACAAACCCCATCTCCCAGAATTCTGTGGGGGAAGTCATGACTGTGGCCATGGTGAACCAGAAGAGACAAAGTCGTAATCAAACCCTTCTCTCATTCCCAAAGCAGGATTCACACACAAACACATGCTACTTCTACTGAATTTAAACCATAATGTTTGAAAGTTTTGAAAATTATAGAAATATTATTTTAATATATGCATATCGTTTAAACACAAATGTCTCAAGCACGCAAAAAAGCTAAATGAGTAATCTTCCAAAATAAATGTCAAATTAGAGCATTTTCTCTGAATCTCGATGTTTTTTACAATGGAAGATAATGCATCTGTCTCCCCCTCCCCCACTTCAGACAGACCATTAGTATATTTGCTATCAGAGCTGTTACATATTACATTCTCAATCCTGACAACAGGAAATAACTGGAAAGCAACAAGGGACAAGGTAAAATGGAGTTCAAGGACCCTTTCAACATACTTTGAGTCTTTGAAGTTCATATGACTAACTGGGGTTGTAGACTATGCATCCACTGGATAGCAAATGACTTGCCATGGATTTATCACTATAGGAAAGCTTGTGCTTTGTTACATATTTCAAATCAAGAGACCACATTCGTTTTCACTTGTTATGTTTGTATCCCACCCTTACTCTAAGGAGTGGAGAGCATGATTTTCAAAACCTTATCTTTATTGGACTTGATGAGAGACATATCACATATAAATTACTTTGCATACAGCAATATATTCTATATATTGGCCTGCTGGATCAGGCCAAAGTCCCATCTAGTCCAGCATCTTGTTCTCATAAAGGCCAACTGGATGCTTATGGGAAGCTCAAAAGCAGGACCTGTTAGGATTCTTGCTCCGTGCTTGCAGTCATGGGATTGTTGTCTATCACATAACAGTGTATGTTTTCATTCCACAGTGTGGGAAATGACGGAGACAGGATGTTTGGTATTACTGTGTTTCTGTGATGTGGGACTTTGCTGTCTGATGAGAAAGAGGAAGGAGCTAAGTCAGAATGCTCCGAGTGTATTATTAAACAAAGTAGATTAGCCAAAATGCTGTCCTACTGAGTTTTGTTACGCAGACTGCTAACACTCTGCAGGATCCTAAGCGTGCTAATGCCTTTTGGTATCAGTCGCTGTGATGTTTGGGCTGGAGAAAGCTTTTGAAGCTCCTGAACGACCAACCAGGAGGGAGAGAACATGCCAGTCGGGCATGTGTCTCTGCCAGGGTTCTACATGCGAGTAGGATGATCCTAACAAGTGCAACCTCACTCTGCCCATTTGAAAATCTCAGCTATTGGCACTGGAAGTAGAACATAGCTGTGTCCGACTAGTAACTATGGTGCTGTATCATGTTAACTTGATCTGAAGCTCGTGCTTTAATTTGAGTAATGAATGGAACTCCCTCAAATCAGCCTTACGGAGTAGTTCAGGCTTCTTTAGATTGACTCATGGAGTGTCCATGGTCAGTCAAATGGAATTTGGACATGGGTTTCTTATACCCAGCCTCAGATATTAGGCACCACATCCCACAGGTTAAAGTGTAATAACAATAAGCTGAATATGTGATTGTGAGGGGCATCCCAATTTTATTTAATTCTTCAAAACTACTTTGGTTTTTCACACAGGACTTAAAAATCTGCCTCTCACTGTGACATTTTCCAACATCCTCTACAGTTGGCTAGTGAACTTTAGCACATCAGGAGTTAACAATTTATTGAAATTAATTGGACTCGGTTTCAAGAACATACACTCATGCAATCTGGGAATACAGTGGTACCTTGGGTTACAGACACTTCAGGTTACAAATGCTTCAGGTTACAGACTCCACTAACCCAGAAATAGTACCTCAGGTTAAGAACTTTGCTTCAGGATGAGAACAGAAATCGCATGGCAGCGACATGACAGCAGCAGGAGGCCCCATTAGCTAAAGTGGTACCTCAGGTCAAGAACATTTCAGGTTGAGAACAAACCTCCAGAATGAATTAAGTTCTTAACCCAAGGTACCACTGTAATGGAATTAGGGCAGGTTTCTTCCTCTCTCAGAACTGGCTTTCTTACTTTATCACACACCCTTTATTCAGTATAGTAAAACTGTATGATTGCTGCAACCCCCATCTTATGGGGTGTTTTTAATGTTTGAGGTTTTACTATGTTTTTATATGTACTGTAGGTGCCCTACAGTATGATGATAATAATAATAATAATAATAATAATAATAATAATAATAATAGAAATCTCCATGATGAAACAAGGGTGATCTATTTACAGAGCTTTCTGTGAAGTCAAGTAGGAATTGTGTGTGAGCCATGGCCCCAGTCTCAAGCGCAGAGTTGGAGGAGGATGACCAGAGTCCAGGGCTGCTGTACTACCAGATGGGGAACTGGACAGGGTTCCTGATGCTGAACTTGATGCTGCTGGTCAAGAACCTGTAGAACCCAAACTTTCATGGGTCCCTTTCCCTGGGCACTCACTTTCAGGCCATGGAGTTGGCTTTTTGAGCTTTCATACCTTTCAGGCAACAGAAGTAGACTAGATGGAGGGACTCAAGAGACTTTGGTTCAATTCTAGCCTTCATCAGTTCCAGTTGTCCTCTTGGAGCTGTCCATGGTGCTACAACTCCTGCCTTTCCTTGCTGCCTTGTCTCCAGGGTACTTACACTGCAGTGGACAACAGTGCTGGTCTGTGACTGTTTTCCAGTGCTCGAAGGGGAAGGCCAAGAGCACGTGCAGAAGGCCTCAGGTTCAATCCATGTCATCTCCATGTATGGCTTGGAAAAATACCATGTCTGAAATCCCAAAGAGCAGCTGCCAGTCAGTGTAGACAATACTGGGCTAGGTGGCTCACTTGGGCAGCTTTCTATGCTCCTTTACACCATACCCAGAAGTGGCATAGCATATGAGAGAGCGAGCTGCTCTGCTAGCTTCCTGGCATGTGGCTCGCTGGGAGAGAGTGGAGAGGGACAAAGAGCATCAAGGAAGTCAGCTCAGTGCAAATGCACGGGCAGAGCATATCCAGCGCTCCTGGTGTGGGAGTTGGTATAAAAATGCCCAGTTGTTGTTGTTTAAGTTTGTTTACTGCCCTGTACCCATAGATCTCAGGGCAGTTTACAATATAAAATAACAATATAACAATATAGAAAACAGAACATACATAATGAAAACAACCCAATAATCTCTCCTTCCACAACACATTTTAAAAGGGCATCGGATGACAATCAGCCAAAGGCCTCAGACAGTGGTGTCCAAACTTTTTTTTAAAGAGGGCCAAATTTGATGAAGTGAAGGGCTGTGGGGGCCAACCGAAAGGCAAACCAGAGTTGTTGAGCTTTTTTTAGGATTGAAGTTATTGAGCTTTTTTAAGGGTTGGAGGTGTTGAGGGTTTTGGGGGGATTTTACCCTAGGAAATAGACTGCCACAGGGGCCAGATTAAACCGACCGGCAGGCTGGATTAGGCCCCCGAAACAGACTTTGGACATGCCTGGCCTAAGTAAATAAATATTCATATTGCTGTTGTTGCCCTTTTTGCACTGTATCAGCTTTGGGAAGTTCATTTAAACTTTTATGTTTGTTTGTTTGTTAGTTCTGTTTGTTTGTTTGTTTGTTTGTTTGTTTGTTTACCACTTAATCCCCAGATAGGCTTCCAAGCAGTTTACACAATATGTAAGCCGACTGCACAAACAATAAAATATAAAACATTGATAATTAAAATGTGCAATAAGACAATCCCATTAAAACAATACAGCAATTTGAAACACAGATGTGGAACGAGTAGCAGTAGAAGCAATTAAGGCAATCCAAGGCTTTTCAAGATAAAAGTTTAGTGGGGTTTCACCTCTTTTGGAAACCTCATCAAAAATGACCTAGTTGTGGGTCTGAGAACTTTTATTCTAGAAGAGAAACATATCTGTTCCTAAGAAATGTACTTGGGCTGCAACTCTATACACCCTTACCTGGAAGTAAGCCCCACTGAAAACAATGAGCAGCCATACATAGAAATACACTGTTAGTATATTGCAGTACAAAGACAGCGTTCTCTCCAAATTAAAAAACCGTTTGATAAATGTCATCTCAGCAACTTCTATAAAGGTTTCTTGTGTTATCAAAACTGGCAGACATTAAACAGAACATTTTTCAGAATAATGGCTATGGATGAAAGAATAAGCATTTAGACTCCCAGTAGCCCAGCCACCTGTGCAAACAGCAATCCAGCTTCAGTCTGAATGGCTGGATTCTGAAAAGCAAATTATTGGAGGCTTTGTGGAGAACATACTGCAGAAAATATTATCCAGACACGTTTGGATATTCTTATTAAATGGGACTTTCACAGTGCACTTTCACAGTGCCCCAACCCCCACTCCCTGTAAAGTTACGTTTGCTTTGTTTCGGTTTTGTGAGATCAGTTCCGCTGCAACTTTGGCGTATTTGCCATCACACCTTCTAACAGACATGCCTTTTTACAATTTAAAATAAACTGATTTTTGAGTTTACTGGCATCGTAAAAGATGGAAGCATTTTTAAAAGTGCACCATTAATGGCTATAGGAACACAGGAAATGCTCTTGGTCCATTTAACTTGTTATTGTCACCACTGATTGGCAGTGGCTCTATTTAAGGCAGAAGTCTCTCATAGAACCACTCGCATACAAGGCAGATGCTCTACTACTGACCTATAAATTCCCTCCGCATGCTGAGGCAGCATGCCTCTGAAGACCATTTCTGGGGAATAGCAGCAGGAGAGGGCTATTGCCCTCCTGTCCTGCTCATGGACTTGCCAGGTGGCATGTTGATCAGAGTGAATGTCTTGGGATGTTGTGGGTGAATATGATCTCCGTCTCCCCTGCCCTTCTCTACAGTTTGCCCTTGAGTACATGTGTTTTCTTAGAAAGGTAGATAAAAGAAAAGATATAGAGAAAAGGACAGAGAAATATTAATTGGGAGTCTACTGTCAATACCTGGCATCCATTCAGCAGCAGCTGATCATTAAAAAGTTAGGCTGCCTTCAATCTGCTTTGCTGAAAAAATCAATCTGAATGGGTTGCTGCCAGGTGTCACTCCAAAAGCATCTCTGCTGTAGAAAGTAAGTACAGTATTCACTAATGCAGCCCAGTCAAAGTGTGTCCTTAGAATGTCAAAGCATGTGGAATCACCATCTTGCAAATCGCCTGTGCACAGTATTTAGTTTCATTGCAAATTTGTCCTTCCCCTGTTTACTAATATCTCTGCTCATAAAAAGAGGAATATTTATGTGGCTTCATGTCAGATAATGCTATCATGTTTTTTGGTGTGTCCCCCTGTTTCTTTCACCTCCCCCCTTTTGAATTAGTAAACCAGGACCTCTGCTTCCCTTAGCCCCCCGGCAATGTGCTTAAGTGCTTTTTTTATGTGTTGATATACATTGCAAATCAAACAGCGGCTGGCCAACTTTGGATTCCCATTTTCAAAACTGTATATATTTGGCTCGGAGGCTGCAAATGACATGAATGGCCTGTCACAAAATACAGCTCTAGGAAGGCTTTCATCTTGCCCTCTCCGTTCCTTTGCAGTTATGAACTGAAGAAAAATAGTTGAAGGGGGAGGCGGGGAAACAAGACAAACAAAAAATCCCACCCCTTTCCTTTCCAGCTGAAAGGCTCCAGGTTGCACACTCTTAACTGAAACAAATGCTCAAGAACGCATCATTCAATTTAGGCCACAATTTCAGCCCCTTCTTTGCTGAATGTGGGCAAATTGGCTTTTTCACCTTGAATAGCCATGCTGTCTGGGGTAGATGAGAAATGTAGTCCAAAACATCTGGAGGGCACCAGGTTGAGGAAAATTGTTCTTGAAGAATTGAACACTTAGGCACCTCTGGGGGGTCCATATGCCAGTGGTGTGTGTGGCCAAAAGTGTTTGTGGCCACCCCACTTCATTGCATGTGCACCTTCTCATGTACACACAGAGGACATGGCTGCTAGTCATGATGGCTATGTTCTACCTCCACTATCAAAAGTTCTATGCCTCTGAATCTCAGTTGCTGGGAATCACAAGTCGGGAGATGTCAGGGACTGGACTGGACTAAACTTAAGAAGAATGGTGGGAGCCCTCCCCTCTTTTTTGAACCTTCCCAAGAGCAGGAGGACAGTATTGATTTAGAACAGTGGTTTGCAGAGGGACATAGTCCCGAGTGGGAAAGAAGGGAAATACTGGGTGAGAAACAGCTAGAAGAGGAAACACCAGGAGAGAGACAGCTGGCAGATTCACTGTCTTTAGAAAGCATTCCTGACCCCCTTCACCTAAGACTAGACGGGCTATGAGAGTGATAGAATAGAAAGCGCAGTGGCAACAAACTCAGATTACCCGACATAGGAGTGACGTAGATTAATGGGGACGGAGGGGGTGAACCTTTACTGGGAGCAACGCCATTTTTAAAAGAGATATGCATTCCTTTGTCACTCGCTGTGATTATTAAAGAACTTATCTGGTAAGAACGTTCCTTTCTTTTGATCTGCTTATTTACTGCCACCAGGGGAGGGATCTGATTACACGAAACCTGACAGGAGAGTAGTGCTGGTCCTGGCTTTGGTCTTCCCACAGGCATCTGGTTGGCCACGATGAAAACAAGAGGCTGGACCAGATGGGCCATTGGCCAGATCCAGCAAGGCTCTTTTATTTTTTATGTTCATAATGTAGCTTGTGTCTTCACTGATGAATCTGAAGAGCCCTGGAGAGTGGCACAAATACTTGTTTCTTTTTTAAAGGTTTTAAAATGATTTCTTTTAAAGGAAAAAGCAGAGTTAAGAGAAACAAAAGCAAAACATTTCTTAAAGTGAGCCACCAGTGTGTGCAAGATCCACCCCCCCATTTTGTTACTCCGTTCAACTTTGTTTTTATAGAGCACATTTGTTTCATTATTCGTTCAGTAATGCAAATCACATTCATTTTGTTCTTCATTTGTTGCAGTCACATTAATTTTCATTGCTCACATTTGTGGTCTGTGTGCAGCTACTGTGTTTGTGTAACAGAAGCAGAAGTCTCCTTGCCTTCCCATGGCTTCCTAGTGGGCTCCATTTTAATTACCCACCATATTATGTACTCTTTTCTATTTTTATTTTTAAAAACCACCCATGTCTACTGTTAGTGTTTTCTAGGCTTTCTAGCTTGCATTTTAGCCCCCTACTACTTCATTCACACATTGTGTTTGCTTCCTTCCTCAAGGAAGGGGCATAGCTCAGGGGTAGAGCCAATGGTGTAGCTAGCCGCTTGGGTGCCTGGGGCGGTGCACACATCCTGCTCCTGGGAGCAGAGTGAGTGCAAAGCCTCTCTGCTGCCTCCCCCTCAGCTGTAGGGCAGCTGAGGGAGAGGCGGTAGGCAGACGCAAGCCCCACGCTGCCATTTCAGGCACCCAAGCCACCATGTCACTGGATATAGTTATAGGATATAGTTCCATTCCACCTTTAGAACAGGCATGTGGAGTTGTTATATGTCACATGTCTGTTTACTTCCAGCACAGTCTGCTGGGAACTTCCGTTGTATATAGCTTTTGCCTCTGCTGTTTGCTTGGACACGAAGGGAAGCAGACATACTTTTTCCTTTGTCCTGCTGCTGAATAAAAGCTTGTAAATGTGCTTACATATGCCTCTGTCCGCTACTTCCGGTGTGAAGAGTTATTTACTCTGCTGATTAGAGCGTGCCCAAGTTTCTGAAGGCTTTTGAAGCTTGAGTCGCAGTTTTTGATGCTGTTCCGAGAACCGGAGTTTGTTGGGCTGCCGGCCGGAGGGCTGGAGTCAGCTGGGGGCCTGCCAATTGCACCCGTCTCCCCGGACGCATCCCAACAGTCACTCCCAGGAGAGATGCGTGGCTCAGGCATGCTGCAGGCTCCACAGTAAGTGCCGGCCCCCGCAGTGTAGCACCCATTGCCAGCCGCCTTTCATTGTGTTTGTTGACTGAACTGAAAAGTTTTGTGAGCCCCCCCCCCATGTTTTTATTTTTTAAAAAAAAACCCTCATATTTTTGTCATTTTGTCAACCCCCTCAGTGATGACACCTGGGGCAGACCGCACACACCCCTTCCTACGCCATGGGGTAGAGCATAAGAACACAAGAAGAGCCTGCTGGTTCAGGCCAATTTCCCATGTAGTCCAGCATCCTATTCCCACAGTAGATAACCACATGCCTGTGGGAAACCTGAAAGCAGGATCGAAGCACAAAATCACTCTCCGCTCCTGTGACTTCTGGCAACTAGTAGCCAAAACTGTGGAAACCTTTTAGGAAAAGTGTATTTCTGAGGTCTGATGGCTCATAACACCACTTTTTTTGGAGTAATACCATAAAATTATATAACGACGGAAAGATAATTTAATGAAGAATGGATTGCAACAAAGTTTGTTCAGTTATCTGTATTCTGTCAAAAATTATAGTCAAATAACCAGAAAAAGCAAGCACAACTTGCTTCGGTTGATATGCAGTAGCTTTGAATGTAGCCAATGATCATGAGTGTTTAGAGAGCCAATCAGGTGTTATGAGCCATCAAACTTTGGAAATACAGTGGTACCTCGGGTTACAGATGCTTCAGGTTACAGACTCCGCTAACCCAGAAATAGTACCTCAGGTTAAATACTTTGCTTCAGGATGAGAATAGAAATTGTGCAGTGGCGGCCCGGCGGCAGCAGCAGGAGGCCCCATTAGCTAAAGTGGTACCTCAGGTTAAGAACAGTTTCAGGTTAAGAACGGACCTCCGGAACGAATTAAGTTCTTAACCTGAGGTACCACTGTACACTTTTTCATAAAGGTTTCCACAATTTTGGCTGCTAGCGTAGAAGGATTACTGCCCCCAACTCTGGAGCCACAGCATAGCCGTCATGGCTAGTAGCCATTGATAACCTTAAACTCAATTCATCTGCCCAATCCTCCTTTAAAGCCATCTGAGTTGATGGCTATCACTACTTCCTGTAGAAGTGAGTTCCACAGTTAAATATGCACTGCACAAAGAGGTACTTTCTTTTATTTGTCCTGAATCTTCCAACCTTCAGCTTCCTTGGATGTCTATGAGTTGTAGAGTTCTATGTCTGTGTGTGTTTGAGAGAGAGAAAGAGAGAGAGAGCTTTTCATCCACCTTCTCCACGCCATAATGTTATCTGCTTTACATACACAGCATTTTGCTTTGCATACAGAAGGTCCCAGTCCTCAGCATCTCCAGGAAGGACTAGAAAATACTCCCTGCTTGAAACCCTGGAGAGATGCTGCCGGTCCGTGCAGACAACATTGTGCTAGAGGGAGCAGGGGTCTGACTCAGTATGAAACAGCCTCCTGTGTTCCTACACTCCACAGTGCTGGCGTATTATTTTGTTATCCTGGCTATTTTACTGCATATAAATAACATCCACTTATGACAATATTAATTCTAATAATTATACACTTATTCCCAGCTGTAATAGTGGCTTGAGACAGCTGCCTTCTGCAGACTCTACTGTGGAGTAGTGCGTAAGTGGGATAACAGCCAGGGGAAAGCCTAGTAATAAAGATTAGTTACCTATAATCTTATTTTCTCCCATGAGAGGAAATAAAAGGATAGAGCTTAACAAATGGAGGGATATTCTGGCAAGGAAACTACAAAGTACAGTAATATATAGAGAGGGGTTTTAAAAAATTAATTAAAAACATTTCATCTTCTCTGTCAGAAGTTATGTCTTCCTATCTACTGTAATACAGAATATGCCTAAGTGATTTTTTTTTAAAGGGCTAACATTTGTTGATGGCTTTAAAAACAAAAAGAAACTCGCTTTGCAGAACTCTGTTGAAACAAAACAAAACAGACAATTACTTTCAACAAGTTTGGAGGAAGGTCATTAGCACATCAACTCAAATCTTTGTCAGCCACAGCTTCTGTGATATATAAGGATCACAAAGCAGTTTTGGAACCTCTGAGCATGGCCTCCATTTTCTCATGACTTCAAACCTATGGGCTTGCTTTCAGAATCAGTTATTCTGGGATAATGAGGAGATGGATCGATCTGTCCAATTTAAGTTTCTCACTTTTGCAACCTTAAGTTCAGCTTGATTTTTTTCTCATTGAAAATTCATTCAAATTTCTGCTATTGTATGCATTTTTGGAAACAGTTTCCCCAAATTTAGCTTTGCATGTTATTCTATCATGGGGTTCTCCAACCCCAAAAGTGTGCACACTATTGGGGTTGGAGAACGGCACCACAAAATTCAGAGAAGTTCAAATTTTGGAGGATAGCTGTGTTCTAGTTTACTTATTTGTTAGGGAAGTTCAAATTAGGTAGGTACTTATTAAAATGTGAATATGACACTTTTCTCACTCCTTAACACTTCAGCCCATGATTTCTTCATATATCCACACAGCTGCTAACAATTTGAAGTTAACTAAAGTGGAGGAAAGCAATTCCAGTTAAAACAGGGGCTCTTCTTCACATTGAGATAAGTGATGGTGTAAAACAAGAATAGAGCAGTTACCTTGGAAATCTACAGTTAGTTGGGATGTTGAACTTCCTGAACAGTCATAAGGATTTAGGAATAACCTCGGAAAGTAAATGAGTCACAATCCTATGCAGTTTTACCTGCAGAAAAGAGAAAACCAAAATGATCAGAGAACTGAAATAACTCCCCTGCAACAAAAAGGTACAACATTTGAGGCTATTTGGTTTAGAAACAAGGCAAATAAGAGTGAACATGATGGAGGGATATAAAATAATCAATGGTGTGGAGAAGTCAATACACAGGTGTTTGTCTGCCCGTCTTGTAATACTAGAAACCTGAGGTCATCCAATGAAACTAAATGTTGGAAGATTCAGGACAGGCAAAACTAAGTACCCCCCCCCCCAGCACATAGTTAAGCTACTGTATGTAATTGACTTCCACAAGAGGTAGTGATGACAACCAACTAAGGCAGTTTCAAAATGGGATTAGACATTTTATTTTATTTTATTTTATTTTATTTTATTTTAAAGAGAAGGCTATCAAGGGCTACTATTTGTCCCTGGCCATTGGCCATGCTGATTAGGGCTGATGAAAGTCTGGAGGGCTACAAGTTCCCCATCCCTGAACCTCAGCAACCCACAGATGGAGCTCCAAGAAAGTCAAATGCCCCCTTGATGCTTTCTGTGAATTAACTGAGGTGAAATTTGAGCAGGATACAACTTAAACAACTTGTGTCTGTCATCTGAAACAGTGGTGAAGAAAATCTTTTACTATACTTATGCACCTGATCACCAATCCAGGGAAGGTGGGAATGGTACCGCTATTTTCACCGGTTGACAGAACAGCAGTGGGCAAGTGTCCCTTGGCAAGTGTCAACATGCACATTGTGGCAAGTTACCACTGAGTAAGTGCTCATCTGTATTCACCCCATGCATTCCCATTGTGAAAGTATGATTTATGTCCTTTTCCTCACTAACGTTGAGTTTCTACATTTGTTCTGTACAAATTAGTGCAGCGCAGTGTTGCCAGATGAGGTCATATTTGGCTATAGTATATTTTTGGTGACCGCTACTTGTAACCATAGCAGCTGTTTTCTCTGTTTCTTTCTCTCTAGTGCAGAGGGAGGGAACCTCTCTCTCTTTTTAAGGCCTCAGGCCTCATTCCCACATGGGCAACCTTCCAGGGACTGCATGCCAGTGGTGGGTGGACCCTGAAGCAAAAGTGGCCAGAGTAACAGATATGACTCTTGCCTTTGTACAGTAGGCTTCATTCCAGCCATGTAAATATATATACTATGTTTGTATACAGCTCCACTTGCACATGTATTCCATTAAGGCAAGCAAGAGGCATCATCATAGCATAAGAGCCTAAGAAGAACCCTGCTAGATCAGTCAATGGCCCATTGTCTCCAGCAGACTGTTCTCATGGTGGCTAACCAAATTGCTGTGGGAAAGCCACAAAAAGGAGCTGAGCACAAGAGGACTCTCCCCTCCTGTGGTTTCCAGTTACTAGTATTCAACAACATTACTGCCTCCAACCATGAAGGCAGAGCGTAGCTATCATGGCTAGTAGCTGTTGGTGACTTTGTTTTCCATTAATTTGCTTAATTCTCTTTGAGAGCCATCCAGGTTGGTGTCCATCACGGCCTCCGGTGGGAGTGAGTTCATGTCCTGGTCTTCCAATATTCAGCTTCATTCGATTTCCATGCGCTCTAGTGCTATGAGAGAGGGAGAGAAATCTCTCTCTATTCACATTCTCCACGACACACATCATTTTATAAACTTATATCCTGTCATAGGATGGAATGGACAGGTGGGCGGAGACACTGAGCACCTCTGGTGTGACATCCCCACTGGCCAAGAAAAAGAAAATCAAGGAGGCTGAGTGAGTAGAGCAGCGAGACACTCGGAGCGGCTGTGCAAGCTGTCCCCCCCCCCACTCTCCAACTCTCCCCTGCTCTTTTTGCACTGCTTTTGCGCCATTTCCTGCTTCAAACAATTTATTTATTTATTTGACACAAACACAGTCATGCATAAGTGGAAGGTGCTTAAGGGGGGGCGTGTCTGTAATTTATTTATTTTAAAGCATTTTGTGCATTGGCTGGTTGGTTATAATATATGGGTATAAAGTATTCAAAATGGAGGGTTTGGGAGTGATTTGAGTCCTGAGAAACGGGATCTAAGGGAGATCCTCGGAAGATATAACTGTTTGGTAGGGCCTTGGATAAACATCAAATTCTGAGGTTAGCCCACCAACCTGCTTTGAGATGTTATGACCACACTTTTGTTGTTTCTGAGACTGCAAATAATGTGAAAAGTAGGGGAAACCACCTCTAATGAAGTTCACAGCCCTTCGGCTTGAATTCAGACAGCACTAGGTATTCAGTTTTAGAAGGATGGGGAAACTTGTTCTCAGAAAACAGAACAGACTATTCTTTATATTCCTAAAAGGCATACAATGCATGTATTCTTTGCTTTTACAATAATTGCTGGTGATTTAATTGCATGGGAACTACCATATATTTACAGAGAAAATACATGGATATTTTTGTTCTCTAAATCACAGTGCAGATTATATCATACAATAATTATCCTTTGGACTCTCAATAAGCAGTCATGAAGTTTGAGAGAACAAAAGTGCTCTAAAAAGACAAATCTTCAAGGCTGGCTGGGTGACTGAACATTTCTTCCATCCCTTTCATTAACCTGCTCAACTAGCTATAATACTCCCCCCCCCTTTTTTTTCTTTTGCTCTCCAGTCTTCAGTCTTCAGTCATGAACCACTGATATGGCATGTCAGTAGTATGAAGAAAAGGTGGAGGTGGGCAACCTGAATGAAGCACCCACTAACAGAGGTTATCCTAGCAACTAGGACCTAACATTTAGTTTATCACATGCCTTATGGCAGGGATGCTATGAAGGTGTTCATCTTCTACATATGGCATGCCTATTGGATAATGTTCAGTGGCAAGCTCTTATTTGCTTGCATTTTTATCTTGCCTTTCTTCCATCATGGAGCCCAAAGTGTCATGCATGTGGTTCCTAGGCAGTCACCCATCCAGAAACTGACTTGAACCTCCTTAATTTGCCAGGTGGTGGCCTCATGTGTCTTCAGATCATAGTCAGGGGTATGGAACCCCATAGCTCTTGTGAACAGAGCATAAGGTTGAGTACAGGAGAAACATACCAGGGAGTTATCTTTCCTTTGATAATGTGAGGTAATAGTGTAATTCCATATGCCATCTTTCCTCTTTCGTCTTCAGTTATTCAGCAGGAGGGAGTGTACTGTGGTTCTGTATAATTTTGGTAATGCAGATGGAATTTTATTTAAAGCAAAAACAATCAAACTTAAAAGTACTATTTCTTTTTTTAAGGTGTAAGATTTGGCAGCTTGGTACTATGGAAAATGTAGAAATAGTGAAGGGACCTGGAAGGAATAGAAGCTACATTGGTGTGTCAGTCAATCATTTAACACTTATGTCCATTCGTATTACTCATATATTTTAAATGGCATATATTATAAATGGCATAGACAGGTAGTATTATGGTGCCACTGGTACGGTTACTGCAATTGGCTTTTGCCATCTACTAACATCATATAACTGCCAAAGTTGCTGTTGCATTAAAAAAAGTGACTTGTAGGAAATTGAAGAATAACCAAAGAGCATTGTTCTATTTTATAAATAATAATATTTAGCGGACACCACTCTAAGGACATGATTTAAAGTGTTTTATTTCTCAAATTGTCAAAGAAAATGATTTAAATACACATTTAATATGCAGAACAAATATTGTAAATATTAAACCCATTGTATTTTAAGGACCTTCAGATCTCAGAGAACAGAAAATGCTTTCATTGACCACCTACCTACGTTCTGTCCTTTAGTAGTTTTGCTACTTCAGGATGCATAACCATGAACTCACGTATTTCATAGTTTATTTATGATGGTAATGACCACCTGTTTAAGGCAGTCTGAAATGGCTGGCTTTGATATTTTGGCTCTAGGCTGGCCAAATCTCTGTCTAGGAGGATTGTTGAAGTGAGCTGAGTTGTTAGATACTTCTGCCATGTTTATGGTATTAACTTTATATTATACAGTGCATATTTGAGCATGTAAAACTAGTTCACTGGGTGATTGTGCCATATGAAATGAACCCACCTGAGTATCCATTACCGGATTCTGGAAATTATATGTGTGCAAGAAAATGCAACTGTGAAAATATTTACACCTTATTGTTGACGATATTATGAACAAATTGCCTGGCTCCTCTGTTCAAGGTTTTGCTGTTGCTGGTCCTTCAGCAGCACAGATATTTGCCTCCTGTAATATATATGAAATAATAACAGTGTTATGCAATATTCAGATCCAAACCACCATTACCCAACCATTTTTATCTTTTGAGAACCATTTCCTTTGAACTTTAGCCTCTACCCCTACCCCCACTTTGCTTTTTTAATTTATTTTACTAGACTACATAGAGATGTATATTGTTATCAATAAAACATTTTTCCACCACTAATAACAATACATAGATAGTTTTACAGATGAGAAACTAGTGTCAGGCTTTGGGGAAAATCAGCTCCCTCCCATGGGGCAGCCCAAAATCAGAGAAACAATAAGAGTTCTTACCAAGCTATTTATTTAATTATTCACAGAGAATGATAAAGGAATGCAGCCTTCCTAAAAATGGAGTTGTCCCCAACTGAGCTCTTCCCCCCTCCCTTCCTAGCAACAGCACTTACTCTTAAGGTGGCCGCCAGGGGCTAATTGTCTCTGAGTCCTTTGCTCTTCCACTTTCAATGCATGCCGGGTTCTGGGAGAAGGGGGGTCAGAAATGCTCTCCAGTGATAATGTGTCAGCTGGCTGCTCTGTCTATGTCTCCCCCTTCTCTTCTCCCAACACCTCCCAACTCGTCTGTTCTCCTGTCTCTGAGCTGTGACCTTCCTCAAACCACTGCTGTAATTCAATACTGCCTTCCTCTTCTCTGGGAAGTTGAGGAGGAGGTGGGGCGGTCTCCACCATTCCTCAGTCTCTTCCCCCTCAGTCCAGTCCCTGACAACTAGACACAAAGGACCCCTTTGCATATTACATTGGCAGCAAGACATTGCAGTATGGCTTCCTGATAGCATGTGTGGCAGGAAAGCATGTATTTGATGATATTTGAAGTTCCACATCATTACCCTGGCAGTGCAGGATGAAGCAGTGATGCTGAGAAGGGAATGAAGGGAATTTGTTTATCATCATGCCCTTTCCTAGGATGTTTGCATTTACAATGCCATTAATGAGCAATCTGCTTGGAAGGCTACAAACTGTACAGGTTCTCCAGTAATACTGCTCCTGGAGAAAATAGCTCTGATAAATCTAACCAAATGTAAACAAGGCACAGAATGTATGCAAAAAAGAAAAAAAAATCGACCTGACTCTTTTAAGTAAACACACTGCAGACCACCAGGGTGACAGTCAACAGTGTGACCACAGGACATTAAGCAATGTAATGTGTTCTTCAGTAGCTTTTACTTTTTATATTTGAAGAAAGTAAGGTTTGGTAGGCCAGAGTTTGCTGTCCCTTAGATGTTTTTTTAAAAATCCACTCCATCTCTATGAGAAGTGACGCCCTTGAGTGTAAGTGTTCACAGAAGAAGATGCCTGGCATTGGATATTTTCTCTGCCTACTCTCAGACAATAAAAGATCATAAAGGGCTGAGTGTGTGGTAGCAATTCCAACACTTTATAGTACTTTATACATCACAAATGGAGCAGAAATGGTATGTTTAATTGTATAACACCTTGTTTATTTCTATTGATACCCTATTTGGGGTAGTGTGGTAGTGATTTAGGTCCTTTTATGGCAGGCTTCCTCAACCTCGGCCCTCCAGATGTTTTGAGACTACAATTCCCATCATCCCTGACCACCGGTCCTGCTAGCTAGGGATCATGGGAGTTGTAGGCCAAAAACATCTGGAGGGCCGAGGTTGAGAAAGCCTGTTTTATGGGCATATACATAGCAAATGGAGCAGAACGAATATATTTAGTTGTAGAACATCTTATTTATTTCTGTTCAAACCTCAGCTCAGGATAGCTTAGAAACCAGCTAATAATCTATTACAATAAAATCATAAGAATATCTACAATAAAGTCCAATAAAATCTATAATACATTCAAGCAGGCACCCAATTAGTCACAGTACATCAATAATCTGTTTCCACATCCTTTTGCTACTGGTGTTTTCTTAGGAAACCTTTGAAACTCCTAGTTTTTCCCTAGGTATAGGAACTCCTTCCGCAGGGGGCAAACCATTAAACAGGCAGAAGATCAGAGCTCATATCTCCTCTGACAGCAGTTGTGTAACATGATTGTATTTGAATGCTTCACTGGCAGATTAAAAGCACCGTGTGCTTCCATTAATGGTGCATTTTAGCGAGAATTTAGATACATATCCACAAATTAATGAAAGTAGGTTAATCCTTTCGGTTCAGATAAATCACTAGAATGCCCTGAAGTGCTAGTCATGTTCAGATACCAGTTAATATACAGGATTGGCATTTGTGTTCTCTAACCTAAAGTTGTCAGTCTTCATATCCAATCCTCTCTTAATCAACCAGGTTAACCTCAGTACAAGTTTATTTCAGTGTTCTTTATAATTGCAGTTGGGGTTGGACAAATCTTTCAGTTTCTCACTTTTCCTGTCTTAAGTTCCAGTTACTCCATTCCTGCGTCAGTTTGAAAATTTGGAGGGGGAAGAAAAGTGTGCACGAAAGTTCACATACATTGTGCATCTCTCCTAATATACTCATTTTTGCAAGCAATTTCTAATATAATGCATTTTATACACTTCACTAATATACATTTTGTGTGTGTGCATGTTTCCCTTGCAAATGCTTTCCTGTACACTTCTTTTTAAAAGTTTCACAAAATTAAAAAATTGTAAAATTCTGTAAAATTCTGTTGACATTCAGTGCAAACTGAGGAAGACTATGCTCTCCCTTTTATCCTCTATACTAACAATGAACTATAATGAACTCATTCTCTGTGCCTATCCTTATGTTGTCAAAATGGCACCATCAATGCACAGCAGGAAGGAACAGGAGGCGTGGGGAATCTCCAAGGTTTGTGGAAGTAACCTTGGGGGGTGACCTTCATGGGAGAAAATTTCTGTAAAGTGTACACTTCATGTTACAAATCAGTTGGAATGCTGAGAATGAAATCATGTTTTCCTTTAGTGATACATAACTTCTAGGAAATTACTCACACTCCATTAGAAAACCATATGTAATGTAATTAAGAGCTTACCCTATAACTTTCAAGTATATAGAAATAAAAATCTATTTAATTTTTATTTGCATTTTTATGCTTTTTAAAATAGTTTACAGTATTCATAATGACCTTTGCCTTTGACATTTCCTTAAAGTTAATGCCTTGTTAAATTAAGTATGAGCAGGTTTGCTTTCAACTTTCACCCTGTCAACCATCCAATACCAGGAAATGCCTTCTCTATTGGTTGTTACCTCTGACTTACATTTATTAATTCTACCTTTTAAAACATAATGAGAGTGAGTGTACCCCTCATATTTTTGCTTCTCTCGTCCCCCCATCCCCACTACTACGTACATAAATATGTCTAAAGACTTTCCATTATATAATCTAATTCATTTCCAAGGTTTATAAGTATGAAATGAAAAAGTGACCCTCTTTGTCCTGACATAACGATTACCAGTGTTATGCACTGACACAACTGATCATTTGTTGTGTGGAGGGAAGATAGACCCTGCAGGCCGGTAATTTATCTTTGCCCTGGGCAGGGGGCCAAGCACCACTATTGGTCAGTTGGCCCCAAGCCCAGGGGAATGCCCTCTGATTCTTGCTGTCAAATCTGGTGGCAGGAGGATGTTCCAGCCTGCAATAGGCCAGTTCACAGATGCCCACAAAGCCATCCACCTGAGAACGGACTTCCTGGATGAGTTCTACCAGACTCAAAGCCTTTTGCTGCACTCACAGTTTTGCGGAATGAGAAAGAATTGTGAACTAACATAAGAAGAGTTCTTCTGGATCACACCAAGAGTTCATCTAGTCTGCCATCCTGTTTCAAAGAGTGGCTAACCAGGTGCCTTTGGAAAGCCCACAAATAACACAATAGCCATGCCCCATGGTTGTTCCATAGCAACTGGCATTTAGTGGCATTTAATTTATTACTTCTCAGCCATTAGGATTATGTGAAGTATGTTTAGAAACTACTATTGAAAAAGCATTTTCACCAGAGACTATGGATCTGTTTTATTTCATACAATTACATCCCACCATTCTTCCATCATGGAACTCAATGTGGCGTATGTAGAGGCACTGACCAGACCCAGACCTCCTTTACTGCAGCAAGTTGGTTGTGCAAAGTGCCCTCAGGCCATGCCCTGATGTTTGGCAAAGAAAATTAACTTGGGAGATCAAACTCTAAAGAACCTGACACGATTCCAGTTGAAGTTGATTTACAAATCTCAGCTTGACTTAAGTACGTCAGAAATGGTTCAGTATGTGCTGGAAAGCAAGCCAGGAATGCTTCTGTCTCTTCTTAAAGTTAGGCAACTCAACATTCCAGTAATGTCAGAGACACTGCTGTTGAAATCATTTGCCTCTGGAATTCAATTCCCCCTTCCCCCCAAACCCAAGAAACTGGTTCAAATGTTATAGGTCTATAGCTTCTTAAACCTGATCTGAACATTTTGAGGCCCATCCGCCATGATTTCAAATGGCTTATGAGTCATACTTGCAAGAACAAGGATTATGCATTCTCACAGTCTTTCAGTTTTGTTACGCCAAGCCATCTGTTCTAGGTCTTATATTTGATTTTTTTTAAAAAAAATCCTATATATCCTTAACTCATGGAATAGTATAGGACAAAAACCTTAGTGAATAAATGGGAAGGGATTCTCCAGGATCTGTGGAAAAGGTCAGGGCTATACTCTTGTAGATCTCTCATTCATTTGAATGAGGCTTGAACATCAGAACTTCCTCATAGCTTGTCCCCCATCTCTGCATGTTATCACCATCAGTCTTGCCAGAATCCTGCTTCTCAACTAATCTATTGAAATTATAGAGTGTGTTTAAAATATTTCAAGTTTGAACTTGGCTCTCTTAGGACCTAATCATGAATGCAGTTTCTTGGAGGAAATGATCATGAAAGAAAAAAGGGGGGGCATTGTGTAAGCATGCAATCACAGTTTCCCAGAGTTACCTGTCAAGAACATGAATGAATGTATGTGTTGAAATTATGCAGGTTCTTCTTCAGCACTTGGAAACTTTTTTTTTTTAATGAATGGCTGTTTCATATTATTCCTCCAGTGGCAAACACCACAATTTCTAAAAGGGAAGATGCCATGCTTGAAGCCTAACTGGATTCCACAATAACACTGCCAATCCCAAGCTGTGAATATTTAGTGGTAAGAGAAACACACTTTGAACAGGCTTAGGTGCTCTTTTTAATGTGGCACATGTTGCAAGATTAACAAGTTCCTGAGCTGAACACTGGTATATAATGAGCCCCAACAAATGGCTACCCACATCCTATGAATGATTCCTGCTACCTCATTCAAAATATTCTACCAAATCCATACATATTTTCTGTGTTTAACCTTCAGAAGAAAATCTGTTTATGTGTGAAATGACTATTACCAGACTTTGGCTAACCTATACAACCTAGAAATAAAGGGGTAGAAAGGATCTAATTTGCGCCATTGAAAAAAAGCCTTTATTTTAGCCAGTCTACACCTGGTGATCAGACAAATGCATGACATAGGAGAACAAGTCTCATCATACCAGAATTGCACGTAGGTAGGGAACATGCAGAAATCCAACTCTGTTTACATTCAAAGCTGAACCGACCAAATCCACATATTCCCTAATAATATACAAACTGAAATATAGCCATCCTTCTAATTTCACACCTCCAAATTTTGCAGTGTAGTTCTTTGGCAACGTGAAAGGGTAAAGTGTGCATATAAATGCTTATATTATTGGAAGCAGGAAACAAAAATGCACTATACAGTCATATCTTGGAAGTCGAACAGCCTAGTTCTCGAATGTTTTGGCTTCCGAACGCTCGAAACCTGGAAGTGACTGTTTTGGTTTTCAAACGTTCTTTTGGAAGCCAAACATCCGATTCTGCAGCTTCCGATTGGCTGCATGAGCTTCCTGCAGCCAATCAGAAGCCACGCTTTGGTTTCCAAATGTTTTGGAAGTTGGACGGACTTCCATTTGACTTCCAAAGTACCACTGTATAAGGGTAAATTGTATTGGAAAAATGTATTGGAAAAATATTGGACAAAACTGCAAACAAAAATGTGCATATTAGCACACTAAAATGTTGGTGAATTTCCATAAGGATGTTATTTTAAATCTCAAGCTGATGTGGAAATGTGGTGAATTGAACTAAAGGAAAGACACAATAGTGATGGAGCAACATGCACAGGGCTTGAATTCAGATCCCTGTGCAGCAGCTCTTCTGGAGTGGTTGAGAACTAGGCTGTTGGAACGCCTCATTGCACTGTATCTTCCCACTGGCCCTATGGATGCTTAAAAGGGCTGGAGATCAGTACAAAGCTATATACAAAGGGGAAAGGGAAGTAAGAACACACAAGTCAGCTACCTTTCAACAGTTGCTAAGTTACATGGACCCCTGCATCCCTCGAGGGAAAAGAATGCTAAAGATTTCACACTTCCTATGAAAGCAGCAGAAAAATACACCTTGCTTTTGCAGGAAGTCAGGTGATTTATTTATTTTTTTAAGCGCTAAGAGGAGACCCAGCTAAGAGGGGACCAAGGAATTGGTGTGAGAACTAGATTCCATTTCTTTCCATTGGATTCTGAGCACATTAAAATCTCTTGACTTTTGATGTGTGTTTTTCTGTTTTATGAACAGTTGCATAATTGGTGTAGCAAAACTCCCAGGATTCTTCACGGCCCCTAAAATTTCATCCCACTGTAACAAAGAAATGAACTTGTTAAACAGTTTCCCCCTCATCAGCTTTGGTATGTGATGGGTGAAAGTCCATTAAATTAATTGGAATCAGTTGGTTGAGTTCAGTGGGCTTTGGCTCAAGCCCAGTGTGAATTATATCATCAGAAAAATATTCTTGGATTTCTTGTCATGCAAAACAAATGAGCAATGAATTTATATATGGAATACTGAAGCAAGGGAAGTGTGGACTGAAGTAAGGACTACATTGGCGTGAGATTTTCATCCTCAGATAATAAGCACCATCTCAGGTGAGTGGTAATAAAACCTTTTAGACTTTACTTCCTTACCTGTGAGTAAGCGCTATTGAACTTGCTGTTGCTTACTTTTGAGTAGAAGTACATAGGTAAAGTACCTTTTAGGCCTTTATGATATGCAACATCCACTGCATAGAAAACTGTTGAGCAGTGGTACATGTTCTAGGTGAATTAAAACAAGCAATAAATAATCATCACAATTAACCTTTCTTGCTAATAACATAGAGCAGATTTAAGCAGCAGTGCAAACTATAATCTTACAGACATATGAATCACACAAATTATAAGAGGAAAATGAAGAGGTTTTGTCTTTGCTTTTCCATGGGAGCAAAAACATGGTCTGGAAAAAGAACTTTATCCACAGTTATTCAAACAAATAATCATGATCTGATTATTTTGAAGAACTAATCATCTGTTAAAACATTTCTATTGCATACTGCCAGCTCATCAGTTTCATATGCACCTTGTATCTTCCTTTCTGATTTCTAGGAGAAATGTAAAACTCAAAAGTCATTCCTTCGACATCATTTTATGTTGACACTGCAATTTTGCCAGAAACAATCCTGCATTAAACCTACAGAGTATGAGCCTGTTTTCAATATGGCCTGTAGCTGTAGGGGAAACACTCTTCAATTACACAGGCCCGGTGGTGCTGGCAGAAATTCAGAGCAGCTGCAAAAATTACTAACGTAAACTAGGACATCACTTGTGAGTTCTTCTTGTCTTCAATTTAGGGTTAAACAGCAAAATCTAGGAAACACATCATTTATGAGCTCTTTTCAAATGATTTTTTTCCTACTGTGAAACTAATTTAATCTAATGGTCTATTGGTGGCTCTTTTCAACAGAACAGTGACAGTGTCAACTATCCATGTCCTCAATGTTGGCTCAGTCCACCAGTCCACCTCTTCCCCAATGCTTTCACATTCAGCTGAATGCATAAAAGTGGCCCTTATGTGCTGTCATTTGTTGAACTGAAAAAATGGGCATCAGGGGTGTGGTCAATGTGCTGTCATGGAGTTAGAGGAGTGTGGTTAGCTGGTTTGGTTCCACTCTCTATACACATTCAGGCGACATGTGGACAGATCTTCTGAAAATGCTTATTAACATAAAGCTGTTATTTTGCCCGGGGTCAACACAACCCAGTTAGCATGCTGAGAATGTGGATTTTGTGAATTACACTTAAGAACATAGGGGGGGAGACCTGTAAGCAGGATTCAAGCACAAGATGCGGAGTGCAGGGTGGGGGCAGGCCTAGTAAGGGGCACACTGCACAGGTTGATAGTGAATGTGCTTTGTCGAAGTCTTCCTTCCAACCTGGGGGATTGTGGTTGTCCTGTCACCCAACCCTTGGGTCTGTGGCTGTTGCTGCTGACTGTCAGGTCAGCTTTGAATAAGACCTCCCTCATCCATGATCTGATTGTGGATAAGGAGGCTGATCTGGTCTGTATTACTGAAACCTGGGTGGGTGAGCAGAGTGGAGTTGGTCTCGCCAAGCTGTGCCCACCTGAGTACTCAGGGCAGACCTGAGGGTTCAGGAGGGGAGACATTGATGTAGTCTATGAGGATTTCATCTGTCTCTCCAGGCTCTCTGTCCAGTTGAGTGGGCACCCAGAGTGTTTGTTCCTGGAATTGGGCAATTGGGAGAGAGGAGGGATCCACCTGGTTTACTGCTCACCTCACTGCCCAGCAGTTTCCCTGCCTAAGTTGACATAACTGGTTTTTTTTTGGGGGGGTTGAGGTCTTCCAGACTGCTGGTTTTGGGGGACTTCAGCATCCATGCTGAAGCAGTTAGCTCTGGAGTGGCTCAAGGCCTTTTACAACTCTGAAGGAAGTGGCAGAACCGACAGGAGCTCACTGTGATTTGTTTGCGAAACATTTTGAGGACAAAATCACTTGCAACCACCAGGATCTTGACTCCACTATTACAACAGATGAATCTCAAGGAGTGTCCAGAGCACTGTCTAGTCCTGCAGTGTTGGATGAGTTTCAGGTGGTAAGTCTTGAGGATGTGGACAAGGGGCTTGGATTTTTTTAAATTAGTTTTACATAGAGGTTATACACAACAAACATAACATTTCAGGAAAGAGGGGGGTTTGCCCTGCCAGACTTCAAACTGTACTATGAAGCGGCAGCTTTCTGCTGGCTGAAAGAATGGCTGCTTCTTGAAAACACAGACATTTTGGACTTGGAAGGTTTTAACAATATTTTTGGGTGGCATGCATATCTGTGGTATGACAAGGTTAAAGCACATAAAAGCTTTAAAAACCATATTGTCAGAAAAGCATTATTAAATGTTTGGGTTAGATATAAAGATTTGCTGGAAAACAAAACTCCAAGGTGGTTGTCGCCAATGGAAGCTAAGGCAGTTAAAAAGTTAAATATGGAGTCTAAGTGGCCAAGATACTGGGAAATTTTGGAAAAGGAAGGGGACAAACTGAGATTGCAGAGTTTTGAGAAACTAAAAGGGAAGGTGAGAGATTGGTTGCATTATCACCAAATAAATGAAGTGTTTAAATTGGACAGTAAAGTTGGCTTCCAGGTGGAAAAATCCAAATTGGAGACTGAATTGTTAGAATCCAGTACTAAGAATTTGTCAAAAATGTATAATTTGCTGCTGAAATGGAATACACAAGATGAAACGGTTAAATCAGCTATGATTAAATGGGCTCAGGACATTGGTCATAATATTTTGTTTGCTGATTGGGAAAAGTTGTGGACCACCGGGATGAAATTTACGGCATGTAATGCCCTAAGAGAAAATATTATGAAAATGATCTATAGGTGGTACATAACCCCGGTCAAGCTTGCAAAGATTTACCATTTGCCTGACAATAAATGTTGGAAATGTAAAGAAAAGGAAGGTACATTTTTTCACCTTTGGTGGACGTGCCCGAAGATTAAGGCATTCTGGGAAATGATCTATAATGAACTCAAAAAGGTATTTAAATATACTTTCATCAAGAAACCAGAGGCCTTTCTCTTGGGTATTGTCGGCCAAGGGGTGTTAAAGACAGACATAACTTTTTTCATGTATGCTACAACAGCAGCTAGAATACTTATTGCGAAGTACTGGAAGACGCAAGATCTACCCACACTGGAAGAATGGCAGATGAAGGTGATAGACTACATGGGCTTGGCAGAAATGACGAGCAGAATCCGAAACCAGGGAAGAGAAACAGCGCAAGAAGAATGGAAAAAATTCAAGGACTATTTAAAGAAATATCACAAAGTTAATGAAAGTTAGAATGATGATGGATTGGAAAGTAAACGGTTACTACTAGTAATGGTTAAGACAAGGAGAATAAGGAGGATTAGCTTAAACTTAAATTAAAATAAGGGAAGATTTGCTGAGTAATTGATAAGAATTTGGAATACAGAAAAGGGAGGCATGAGGAAGTCGGGGAAGGAAGGTATAAGAAATCAGGATATGAAATGGTACATGTTTTTTTTGTTTTGTTTTTGTCTTTGTATGTTTATGTATGTTATGTTTATATGGAAAAATTCTTGAATAAAAATATTTAAAAAAAAAAAAAACATAACATTTCAAAAAAGAAAAGAAAAATGAAGTCCATGGATTCCATTTCTACATTTTATTCTTGCATCTTTTACTGTAATCTATCTATTATAACCTAGCAGTTCAAAAGCACGTCAAAGTGCAAGTAAATAAATAGATACCACTCCGGTGGGAAGGTAAACGGTGTTTCTGTGCGCTGCTCTGGTTTCAGACAAACATCAGCTCCCTCAGCCAGTAAAACGAGATGAGCGCCGCAACCCCAGAGTCGTTAACTATCAGGGGTCCTTTACTGTTACCTTTTTATCTATTATATTACCAAAGTATCCAAAATTCATGTCACTTTACAAGTGACATTGTATTCCTGCTAACGATTTCAACTGTTTACCGTCGTCTCTTAGATATGTTAAGTAATTGTTCCAGGCTTTCAGACATAATTGGTTTTCTTGGTTTTTGATCTTTCCCGTCAATCTTGCCATTTCCACTTGGTCTGCCACTCTTCTGTGGTCGGTACTTTTTCTTCTTACCATCTCTGGGCTAAGAGCATCCTTGCTGCTGTCGTTGCAAACATAAACAGTTTTCTTTTCTTTTGGTAGTTCCGCATCTATAATTCCTAACAAAAAAAGCCTCTGGTTTTTTGACAAAGGTTATCTTAAACATTTTTTTTAACTCATTGTATATCATTTCCCAGAATGCTTTTACCACCCCACCAAAGGGCTTGGATTGGTCAGGGTGACTGCTTGCACACTGGACCCTTGCCCCTCTTGGCTGATAAAAACAAGCAACTGATATTCAGAACCATTACTGTTGCTACTTCTCTTGCCATCGCCACCCACTCATCTGGTCCAGAGGGAGGCCACCAACAAGCAATGAGAAGGAGCAGAAGGAGCAGCAGTTGCCATTGCCTGTTCAGTCATCTTTTCTTTCTATTTTGGAAGAGGTGGAGACTGGGCCTAGAAGCAGTGGAAGAGCAAGTGGGTGATTGCAGGGTGAAGAAGAGGGTCCCCAAAAGGAGCTCTTGCCTCCCCCCACATATGCACACACCAAAAACTCCAAGAGCCAGCATTAGTTGAAAGGGTGAGTCTAAGGGTTTTTCCAAATGGAAATTCTGAGGATGATGTACGCAGTAATGAAAACTATTTGGAAGGCACTGACCCACTTAATCTTACATTTTCAAAATGAGAAATTAAAGTGAACTATAATCAAAGTGTATTTCAAAGAAACAGAATGGATATAATGGTTAAAAGAAGCAGAGAAAATTTAAAGGGATAAGGTCTGCTATACATAATATAATTCCGTTTAGATTAATAGGATGTTTCACCATTTGGTCCTGAGAATGACTGTCATATATTTTATACAACTAATCAGTTTTGACTTGGTGAAAAAAGTTTTATTTGCAATAATGCTATTAAAGTCTTAACACTTACTGTGTTGTAATTAACGTGTGTATTTCTTTCCCTTTCACTCGGCTAGTTACAACTTCTCAATATATATATCTCTCTCTTCAGCAAGGGGCCTCTCTTGCCTTTTTTATTGCTTTATACAAGAGGGTTATTTATTTTAAAACCTAAACCAAACGTGGGATTGAAAAGCAGACATTCAGAATAAAAAAATGAACAAAAAGAAAACAAACCCTCACCTTTCATTATGCCTGTCATAAGAGTCTCCTTTATTAAATTTGCCTGATGTTTAAACCCTCTTATTTATTTATTTTTTTAAAAAAATCAGGTACATTTGGTTTTTACTATTTCGAACAGGCTGTGCTGAATGTAGTGATTATTCTAAGCTAAACAAAGAAGTAATTTGCTCTTTGAAAATTAAAGAAAAATGCTTCAAGACATCTGTATGCAGAACATGATTCATAACGTTCATATAATTTAACAGATGTCATGGCATACGTTGATTTTGCAGAATAGAAAATCTAAATGGACTTGTCCCACATAGTGATATGGCCATGCATTAAAGTTGTACTTTGAAATACTTGGAACGAATAAAACTCAGACCTCCTTAAGAGGCACTTTCCACACCAGAAGAGCAATTTCCTTATTTTGCAAATACACCTGCCATTGTATCACACTGCTCCTTGATTTCTCTCATCTATGTAGCTTTCAAATGAGGACTTGCCCTTAAGCCAGGGTAAAGCCAGCTTTGCTTTGCTTACTGTTTCATCTAAAGCTGTTCCCACATCCAAAGTCTTTTCTGCCATGGAATCTGCTTGTCCATAACCAAAAAAGTTCTAGTCGAATTCATGTCTGTCCCCTATGCATAGCACAGCTTTTGGATCCCAGCTTATATATTCTCACTGCTGAAGGGTGCTAGGGAAGTAAGGTTTTACTTAAGGAGATGGTTTTTAAATGAAAGTTGGATCAGGGCACTACACAGATTCTTTCCTTCAATTGTTTTTTGAGGCAAACAATATCGCAAGCTAGTTCACGGGTGTAGCTAGGAACTAGTGCAACAAAGATATCCAAGAACAATGCTCCATTGGAAGGCAAAATCAACATAGATTTTACAGGGAAGATTCAGAACATAATCAGTCAACAATCCATCTGTTTTCAAGATGAACTTTGCACAGCAGTGTGACATTTATTCTTTCATATTCTGGTCCATACATATTTCTCCATACATATTTCTCTTTTCATATTCTGGTCCATACATATTACGTATAAGCTTGTTTAGCTTTATACGTAAATCTGGCAGTTACAAACTGGAACGTGTCCAGAGGAGGGCAACCAAAATGGTCAAAGGCCTGGAAACGATGCCTTATGAGGAACAGCTAAGGGAGCTGGGCATGTTTAGCCTGGAGAAGAGGAGGTTAAGGGGTGATATGATAGCCATGTTCAAATATATAAAAGGATGTCACATAGAGGAGGGAGAAAGGTTGTTTTCTGCTGCTCCAGAGAAGTGGACAAGGAGCAATGGATCCAAACTACAAGAAAGAAGATTCCACCTAAACATTAGGAAGAACTTCCTGACAGTAAGAGCTGTTCGACAGTGGAATTTGCTGCCAAGGAGTGTGGTAGAGTCTCCTTCTTTGGAGGTCTTTAAGCAGAGGCTTGACAACCATATGTCAGGAGTGCTCTGATGGTGTTTCCTGCTTGGCAGGGGGTTGGACTCGATGGCCCTTGTGGTCTCTTCCAACTCTATGATTCTATGATTCTATGATTCTATGACCCTTAGCCTGAAGTGAGATGAGCCCCGTAGTCACCTTTGATGGGGCTTAACCATCCAGGGGTCCTTTACCTTCTTCTTTTTTTAACCTACTAATGTGATGTAGGCCCAGTGTGGAGGACTGAGGGTGGATGTTAGATAAGGATAACAAACTATGGCTAACATTATTTGAAAAGTATTCTAATTCATTCACTGACAGGCTGTGGGTGATCAGTCTCCACTGTTTACTTTTATGTTTCACATCTGACTCTAGAATATAGTGCTCTAAGTTTACATTTTGGCACCAGTGTGTTTTTATTGCGTTTGCATTTTTCCTCACAGTTTCTTTTGATTTTATCCTATAGAGTCATATGAGGAATTGGCACTTGGCTGCCAGACTAAGAACAGGTGCTACCCATTTTAGGGAGACCAGGAAGGATTTTGTAAATTATCTTCATATTACGTATAGATGTGCAATGTATGCATTTATTTTTGGATTGTTTTAAAGCATTTGCTAGAGTGGGGATTACTAAAAAGACCAAAAACACTAAATAAGAATATTCCGTTTCACCCTCCAGTGCCAGATATAGGAATAAACATTATCAGATGTACACAGAAAGCTTTTTATTGACTGCTTGTTGGGATAACACCATTTTGTTATCCCAACAAGTAGTCAATAAAAAGCTTTCTGTGGTATAGTCTTGCTCCCCTCACATTTCAGTTCCTGTGACTTTGGGCAGGAGAGTCTGATGGGTGTGAGGTTTTTTTCCAAATAGCCTGGCCACTTTAAAAGAAGGAAAAATACCACCATGTGGCATTATACCTACTTTGGTCTGTCCACTTCCAACATTTTGATGTGCAACTAAGTTCATCACTGAACCAATTTATAAAAGCCAAAATATCTTTACATTTGTGCTTATTTATCTGGCCTAAGAGAACTCCCAGATATAAAAAGCTGATGCTGATATGAGTTCCATGTTTCTGACTGAGCAGTCCATTACATACTGTAAATTAAAATGCTATATCTAAGCATCTTTTCCCGACTATTTGCTTCCCTTTATTCTTTTTTCATGATGTCAGAGAAAGTCTGTTTGTGGATTACATGAGCTTTGGGGAGTACAAGAAAGGAGAAGGGCCATTAAAACTGAAAACTACAAATTATATATGTCTGAAGAAAGAGAAAAAGAATAGAGAAAGACCATTCTCGGACCTCACACACACAGCTTTCAACAATAGGAAGAAAAACTCTCGGGAATTCATACCCAAAAGTAATGGAAGAATTCTAGAATAATGACTGCTGGCTCAACCACCACCACCAGACCTTGTCTGCGTGCAACATAAACAGTCATTACATCAGCCTCTACAACTGAGAACAGACAATAAAAACTGTCAATTTCCATACACCAGATTTCATAGCTACAGTGTTACTTTTGTGCGTGTGTAGCTAATAATTCATTTCCCTTTTTATATGGATCATAATGTCATTAGGTTGCAATATTGGTTTTCTCTCTTCTCACGAGCTAATTCTTTCTTTATGAAAGACCAGCAATTCATTCTGAAATATAGATGTATCAGTGCTCTGTTTCCAATGAACTTACTCAAAGCATTATGCAGAAATGCGGTAAGTCCACAAAAATCCCTTTTAAAAATGATTTGATTGGCTACAGCTGAAGAGAAAATAAAGCCACAAATTATAATTTGTTTACTGGGAACCTTTCTGTTGAACTTTGGCTAGCACTGAATTGCTGGACCAATCTGTTCTTTGGAAAGTTACAAAGAAGACAATGTCCATTAGTGGACTTTAACAAGGAGCACATCAAATACAGCAGTTCTCAGCATGTTTTTACTGTGTGTTTGTTTTTAAGGCACACGCTTCTTTTTGCTCAGCAAATTGTTTTCGAATAACGAAATAACGAAGAAAATAAAGTCAACTAGCAACATAACTCCTAACTCAGTCTTGTTTACCAGTGATTGCTGGTGCCCATTGGGACTGGTAGGGCAGAAAGCACGGAGGCCAAACAGCAGGTGGAGCCAGAGCCAATGACAGACAAAACCAAGAAATTCCAGTTTTCTAACTCCCTGGTGAGTTCTACAAGGAACAACACTGAGGCTAAGGAAAGGGAAGTGACTGCCCGTGTGTTCCAATGGACCACCCTCCACTGAATTTCTGTTCTGAATTGCTTGTGTGGTACTTTCTTCTTGGACTGTCGGTGCTTTAATATGCCAACATTATAATGCCAGGCCTTGGGAGTGAAAACAGATCCCAAGACTAAGCTCTGGGTGTATTATTTATATCATTAATTTTGCATCATTTACATCATCCTTTGAAGGTGTTGTGAGTCCACAAAGTGCTTTCAGATAGTTACTGTGCCTAACCAGCGAGTAAGACTTATGGAATAGTCATTAGCTCCATTGGCTTGAATCATTGTAAACTACCTCAGTTAAAGCAAAGTGCTCCACACACGTTTTACTGCCCTCATTTGAGTAGGCAAGTAGCTAGTACAGTGGTACCTCGGGTTAAGTACTTAATTCGTTCTGGAGGTCCGTTCTTAACCTGAAACTGTTCTTAACCTGAAGCACCACTTTAGCTAATGGGGCCTCCTGCTGCCACTGCACCGTTGGAGCATGATTTCTGTTCTCATACTGAAGCAAAGTTCTTAACCTGAAGCACTATTTCTGGGTTAGCAGAGTCTGTAATCTGAAGCGTATGTAACCCGAAGCGTATGTAACCTGAGGTACTCTGTACTGGAAGTGTTCGCCAGACCTGTCCCTTGCCCTGTCCCATGCCAGGGGACTTTAGCCTCCTCTGAGATATTTTTTTTCCTGGAGGCGAGAGATGCATCAGGATAGAGAATTATGCAACCATACATCTCATATAGTTTATCCTCCCAGGACTGCCTTTGTTTTGTTCTTCTCTGTTTGGGTGAGTAGAAAACTTCCTCCTTTCCTGTTCTCAAATGTGTGCAAGCTTACCCAAACTTTTTTTTTTCAATTGCCACGGTAAGCAAAATAGAATATACTGACAAACATTGAAACTATTAAATATTTTCCCTTATCTCTTCCTCATGCATATTGCATGCCCTGACTAATTGGGTTGTGGATTACAGTTACTAAGTCAGCAGTTTCACAGCTAAAAAGAGCCCCTCCAGAATATTTTCTTTCCCCTAAAATGCTTACGACACTCCATTAGGATGCAAATGAATTTGAAGGGGGAATCTATTGGCTTTTCTCTGGCATCCACTATCCCTGCACCCACAAAGGACAGGTTAAAATGTGGCTTTTGCCTGTCCCATGCAGCACTGCACAGCTAACAGCAACCTGCCTGTGACAGCTGCCAATGAAAAGGACACTCCTTGAACTGAGGAGTCATGCTGCCTTGAAATCCTGAGGGTGCTGTACAAAACCATTTTTCAGAATCAGTGCTGCTGCACCTTTTCCAAGTTGTCAAAATTTGCTCCTTGCGGAAGAAGTGGTGCTTAAGCTGGAAAAACAAACAAACCCTAAAATAGCATTTAATAGTCAATCACACTAGGCCTGACATATTAACACACAGCCACCTGACACAGGAAAGTGTGCTCTTTTCCCTCAAGTCAGTGACAAGAAGAGACAGTTGTTGTAATCAGCTTTCAGTGTTTCATCCAAAACCAAAATCGTTTCAGTCTAAAAGAGCTTTTCACTGAGAGAAGATGACAGGAGTGGGGCATTCTAACAGGAGCATGCTCATCTCTAAATCTACCGGTCGGGAACTTAAGGTTCTGTTTTATGGCTTTTAATTTCTTCTTGTAAGCTGCCCAGAGAACCTTTGCTACTATGAGGTATGCAAATAAGTATAGGGTTAAAAAAAAATTAATTTAGGGTAGTGTTCCAGTATTGGAACACCTGTGAGACAATTCTCTTCAGGTGTCAGGATGCTGTCAGTGGCTCCCAGCTGGTTGGCCAGGAAAGTATAAAGACAAAGAAAAGTTTCTTACAGTCCTTTTTTATTTCAAACTTTACAGAGAAAAGCCATCAAACCCTGCCTCTTGGATAATGTCATTGTCCAGAGTGAATCTCCACCCCCGTCTCTCTTTTCTGTATGGGATAAAAGTTAAGATAGAGTGTTGAGAGAGGATTCTGCAGTTTTCTATCTCTTTTTATGATTCTTTTATATTAGTTCATTTTTTATTATATCATCAAAGGTTTAAAAATTTTCAAAAAGAGAGAGAGAATAAGCTAGCAAAACAACAACCCAAAACCCTGTGTTAAAGAAGCCAAGGTTCTAAAAACAATCGTTCCTCTAAAGAATGATAGTGATAAAGTTAAGACCTTGGCTGTTTCAATATGGCTGAAGGGCCCAAGCCCTTGCATTCTGCTTGAACCCTCTTACACTCTGGGTTCTTTACATTTACACCTTGCCTTGCTCGCCTTAGCCCAATAACACCCAAACTCTCAATGCAGACATTCTGGAGAACATTGGGCTGAGGGAATCTTTGCCTTGCCATGGGACATGAGTTTAATTTGAGCGGCGACACAGCAGAGCTCTTTTGAATGCCAGGGTTCACCCCTTGGGACGCACAAAGTAATAATAAAAAGGTAATGCCTATGACGTATGCTGTGCACTTTTACCACTGAATAACCACGGCCTGCTCCCAAACATCTGGGATTAGGGGAAGGGAGCCAGAAGGCAATGAGGGAAGCTTGAAATCATGACCACTTGAACACTTCCATCATGCAGTGGTTATGATAGCACTTGAACAGTACATTGTAGCTAACTGTTACTAAATACATTGAATGAGCATAGACTTGGCTGTAAGAAGGGAATTAGCAAAAGCAAAGAATAAAGAAAAAGGACATCACTGAGTTGGGGAGGGGGATGACTTGAAGCAATTTGGGGGCTGCTGACATGGTATATGGATAAATGAATTCCCAGTTTCAGATGCATTGCTCTCTGGAGACAGTAGTGTGGAATGAGAAAAAGAAACGATACAATTGTTCAGAAGCCCATGAAGTTTGCACACTTTTCCAAGAGAAAGTCTACTCCACATTGAATGAATAATGTGCTTGAGACAATGGATGCCAAACGATGATGTCAAGTAGTAGTTGCTAATACCCTTGGGCACGGGTCTCATGTCATATACTGTACTCATTCAAACATTATAGCCAATGATGTAATGAGTGTAAAAGATGCTTGGCCACGTTATTTCCTGCGGCACAGCTCTATCAAACAGACGTGGCCATGTACTCCCAAGTTAGTTTGCCGATATTCTCACTTTTCTGTATGCTGCATGATGACAATGCTCATTCAGTCCCAGGGAATAGATTGCAAGATATCCACAACAGAACATGCTACTCCCATTGAATGGAATAGGGCTTACTCCCAGGCAACTCATTATAGGATTGCAACCTTTATTGACTTAAATCTGAGTTCTAGCTCAGATGGCTTTTAAAAGGGGAAAGATCTGTTAATGATTATTGGCCATTATGGGCACAGAGAAATATTTTTGGTCACTGTCCTTGATGCTGCAGTATGGCACTACATATATAGAGAGAGGCTCTTAAAGACATGATGTTCTTGAATTGTGTTTTCTGTGAGTGCTGCTGACATACCGGTATGTGCACACATGAAATCCCACTTTAAAAAATATTGCTCTTAGGATACATTAAAATAGCAGATTAAAAATATAGAATATATTAAAATAGATATATCTTATCCATGCCCCCCAACTGCCACATGGTGATAATAAAATCCAGGAAATTAGGAAAGACTTATAACTTGAAAGAGTTTTTTAAAATAATTTTGTTTTATTTTAATTCTTTCTCCCTCTAGCCAGTTCTCTTCCTGCATGCACTGAATGCTAGTACAAATATGAATGCAACAAAATTTTAAATTTTAAAAATGTTATTTTTTAAGGGTTTCAATAAGTACATTTAAATCTTATCCCCACCCCAAGACAATAAATCCTTCAAAGCATTAAATCAAAGCTAACCTCACCCAGTCAAGGGATGATGGGAGTTGTAGTCTTGGAACATCTGGAGACACACAGGTTAGCCACTCCTGTGTTAGATGATCAGTGGCTTATATAGGTAGGAGTGCTATAATTCTAATTAATAGTAAAGTTTGGCTGTGTGTGCTAGTCATTTGTAGCCAGAAAACCAGCTCTTGGAAGAAGAGAGAGGGATCAGCTAGTTTGGGCAAGTTTGCAAAAATGGGGGGGGGCACCTAGAGGTTCCCTCTCCTGCAAAAATGTGTGTGATTGCATGGAGGAAGGATGAGTTTGAGGAAAAGAGCAAAATTCCAGGCTGTTCAACCAAGCTCCCCGAGTGGATTCAAACTGTAGAGATAAAGTATGTCTGGCTAATGGAGGGGAAAGAAGGAGAAAAGGAAGGACATAAAATAAGGCAGAAGACACCAAGGAAGTGAGGGGCTTGTGGGTGGCACAAAAATCTTGTGGAAAGTTTTGACAATCCTCTGGGGAAAATATTGAAAACTGAGTGGCGGAAGAGGAATGGCATATCCAGCTGGAGGACAGTGATGCTAAGGAATCCCTCCTCCATACTGGGGATTCCAAATATGCACAGCACAGAAGAAGAAGAAGAAGAAGAAGAAGAAGAAGAAGAAGAAGAAGAAGAGGAGTTTGGATTTGATATCCCGCTTTAACACTACCCGAAGGAGTCTCAAAGCGGCTAACATTCTCCTTTCCCTTCCTCCCCCACAACAAACACTCTGTGAGGTGAGTGGGGCTGAGAGACTTCAAAGAAGTGTGACTAGCCCAAGGTCACCGAGCAGCTGCATGTGGAGGAGCGGAGACGTGAACCCAGTTCACTAGATTACGAGTCCACCGCTCTTAACCACTACACCACACTGGCTCTCAATATTCAGAATACTCAGAATATTCTCTTGTGTATATGCTGCACTAGAACTCAAAATAAGGCCAATACAACTTGTGACTCATCGAGCTGACAGCCTACCTGCCATGTATATAGAATCATAGACTTGTAGAGTTGGAAGGGATGCCAAGGGTCTCCTAGTCCAACCTGCGACCTACCAGGTTCTTTGCCCAACTATCCCCTTCCAGTCATTCTATGCAGGCAGCAAAAATAAGTGGTTTATTGCCATATATGCTAAGCGGATGGTGTTTGGTTTGGTGGGTTACTTTCACAAGTTTTTCAAACTTTCCTTAAATTAGTTTTTTCCCTCTTCAAATTATGCATTGAGCATTTTTCATCTTTAATATCATTCACTTATATGACTGATTTATTTTTTTCCAGTCTCAAGGCACTTTTAGAGTGTTGCCATTTTGCATGGGGGATTCAATCTCAAACTGGCAAATTCGGGTTGCCCAATTAAAGTGATTTTGTAACCCTTGTGCAAGAAACCTTTTGGGGCGCTTTTTGAAATAAGGGAAATGATGGGGAAATGCACTGGGAAGTGTCAGATAACATTCATTGTGTGTAATATAGGATAGTGGTATATTCGTGTTTTAAATGTTTGGTGTGGATGTGGCCCAACTGAGCTCCTGCAAGGAGTAAAAGGGCCCTTGGGACAGAGTTGTGCCTATCTCCATCACACCAATATCAAGTCTGAAGTGCCTGAAATGGCAGAATCTAAGAAGTCTCAGGGTGACACAACACAGGGCAATAAGCATTACATGTTTGTGATGGTCAAAATTCTATTTGCAGCTAAAGGACTGCCCCTGTAGTCTCACAACTTATTGTCCATGTTCCAGCAAAATGTTACTAGCTGACATGTAAATCAATGATGTTTTGAAAACATCACTGAAGGACAGGCTTAAACTAGATGACCCAGTGTTGGTTATACTGTAAAATACTTATAAATGAATTATTGTGCAGAGCCCCAAGCTGAAGTTTTTATGTAAATACTGTGATCTTAATTTATGGTCTTCTTATTTGTGTAACATTCTAGCTATTGGCATTTGTCCTATGAATATATGGTTTTGGAAATTGTGCACCAAGGTTATAAAACACTCTTGTCCCAATTCACAGCTGTAACAGAGAAAGAAGAAAGAATCACTTCTTTCAAAAGATTTGCCTGGTAAACTGTTTTACGTTGAAGAACAGCATCACAGACATACGTTTGAGGGAAGTAAAAGCCTAGCCATTGGCAGGTTTAAAGTCAACAAAGGGATTCTTTTATTTTATTTTTTACATGCTGAACAATTGACCTGTGGAAATCATTGTCAAGGAATCAGCTGCCAGGAAATTTTTTGTTTTGTTTTGTTTTTTTAAATTAGGGACATGAAAATCAGGAAAACGTTTAGGGAGCTGTCTTATGCCATGAGACCATAGCATGCTATGAATATCTCTCTCCAATGCAGGCCTCCCCAGTGCAGTGATGGAAAGCTTCTCTATTGTTGGGCTGCCACTGGTGCTGTGCTGCTGGTGGGGCCAGAAACAGGACAGTGTGTGTGTATGTGTGTGGTCCTTCTGACAACAAGCATCCTTACACAAACTGTAACACAAATTTCTGTTACACAACCAGCAGCCAGGAAACTAGGTGCTGTTTACTTCTTGTGTACACTTTCCCCCCTAACCACAGTATCTTAAAACCATGCATCACTATATTATTTGTGTGCCTGAATACGCATGTGAAGGTGTGTGCAATTCTACTAATTGTGTCTTTATTGGAAGTCACATGAATTTCAGCTGGGCTTGAACCAGGGATTACAGCACAGTTGAGAAAGCATAGTGCAATATTAGCATCTCTTTCTGAAACAGTGACTTCAGCACTTTCCCACTCCTCTTATTCCCACTGGCTGCTCTTGTAAACGCAGCACCTTTGGATAGAGCACGTACAATCCTGAGATGCCAAAACTCCTTCCCCGCTTCTGAATCAGTTGAGAATAGGCGTGCCACTCAGTTCAGCCATGACAGCCTGGGAAAGAAAGGGGGGAAAGTGCTTTATTTGCCAGGTCTGCAGAATCTGGCTGATTAGAAAAGAGAAAGGGGAGATGACACGGTGTCAGCCATCAGGTACAGTTGGGTTTGGTTTAATTGCTCTGCCGAGCAAACTGGAGGCTGAAGTCTGAGCAATTTCAGAGCAAACTTTGTGACTTTCTCAGCACTCTTATGGAAATGTGTGGTATTAATGTGCAGTGAAAGTTCATTCCTGCTGGTGTTATGAAGAAAGCTCTGCTTTAAAAAAAAAAAAAACTGTTATAGACAATGGGCTATAATAGATGAAGGATTCTCTTGAATTGGTATGCAAAAACAACGAAGCCTACCCCGTAACTACATCTCAGTTTCACTTAAAAGCCTTTGCCCTAGCATCTTCTTCCATTTCTTCGGTTGGAAGAACCATAGCTTGGTGGTAGAATATATTGTTTGGATACAAAAGATCCTGGGTTCAGTCCCAGCTAAATCATCAGGTAGCAGTTGATAGGAAAGATTTCTGCCAGACTCCATGGAGAGCAGCAACCAGCCTGAGTAGACAGTAAATGGGTAAATTGTCTGGCCTGGTATATAAAGAATGTTGCTTTGTTCTTCTCTTCCTTTCCCGATTTCTAAGGGTTTGAACAACTGGTAAACAGGGAGCCAGCAAGCTTTTACAATCCATATCAAATGATTTTTTTAAAAATGCTCTTACCATAGATATGAAATGCACAGGGGCTTTCATCTAGATCAGGGGTAGGGAAGCTCAGGCTTGGTGGTGGAGATGAATACTGTCCTCTAGCCTCTATCTGGCTGTTTCCAGGCATGTCAAACCTGAGGGACATTTAAGGGAGTAATCTGTCAGTGGGAAGAACCTAATGATGTTGCTGGTCAGGATCAGGAATTGTTAGGTCTTCAGATCTCACTTTTGAGAAGCTGCTGTGAAGGTGGGCAAGGGATGAAAGAAGATGTTATTCCTAGGATCGCTTTTGCTTGCTTGGAATAGGGACAGAGAATACTGTTGTTTGCTGAGGTGTAACTTGTTACTGCGGTGTATGTATGTTGCATGTGCATTGTGTGCAGTCCCTGTACATGTGAGAAGAGGAATGTGAGTTATAGCAATGGAGTGTGAATCTACATATCCAATGAGAGTAAGGGCTGCTTTCTGGCCAGTTTAAAATTTGAGTCCCCTGTTGAGAATACTTAAAGCAGAGGCCTCTGCTTTCTGTATCCCAGGTTGCGTTTATTCTTGATGATAGATGAAAAAGAGACTACTGTTAGGGTAAGATACTAGACAGCCAGATAGTATGTAGAAAAGGAATATTGTACGTGGCAATATTGTACAAGGTCAGCAGTAGCTGAAGCATCTGTTGATTACACACAAAAGGAGAAAGAAACCATGGCAGGGACCCACTGTGAATCAAGTGAAGAATGAGTCAAAAATTCATCCTCAGTCATCACAGGAAAATGTGCTGAATCATCTGGTCAGCTCTGGGGGTTCCTTTGCTGGAGACAAAGAAGCATCTGTGCAGGTGGGGGAATGTCTGGCTTGGGTTACTTGTGGAATTACAGACAGCTATGGATCTTAGAGTTCTCACAAAGCATAAATGACATCATACACTTGTGTCTATAGTGCAGCGCTTAAGAGTGCAAGCGGGAACTTACATGATGGAAAAACACCTAGAAAACAACCTTCTCAAAGAAAGTTCAGACTCAATTGGTTATAGGGGTGAGAAGGAACGACCAGTTCTCCTTGAGCCCTCAACAACTCAACTGTGCCTCTCTAGCTGATTGTGGGATCAAGGATGCCCTCTCCATAGATTTGACAATGTGTGGTTCTGAGTGGAATATTTAATAAGGAATAAACTGCTAAAACCCATCCTACTATGGACATTTGTTTATTCCATGTATTTATACATTGCTTAATATCTAGAAATTCTAATTTAACATCACCGAAGAACCTCTTTATAAATTCCCTTAACAGACCCCAGCAAACACTTCCATTTGGAAGAAGATTGGGAGCTACCAAGAGGCTCTAGCATTCCAGCTGGACGACAGCACCCAAGGAAAGCACAGAGCAGGGCTGGTGAGAGGTGAAGCCGGGAGACAAGGTGACCTAGAGAGAGAAATGGCAACCGGAGAATTCTGAGGACCAGATAGAGAAGCTGTTCCTGCACTAGGGCAATGACAGCCTCTGTCATTATCCTAACCGCTCTACCTCCCCTTGATCAAAATGTTAATTTTCAGTTTCTCCTTCTCTCCTCCACATGGCTCCTACTTGATCACAGTCCACCTGCCAACTTGTGACAACAAAGAAATCCAATCAATCCAAGTCAGAAAACACGATTCCACCCCACCTCCAATAAGGACATTGGCCACAAAAACACACCAGCCTGGAGGGGTCCTTGTGCCAGCCCTGAAGTGCAATAGTTTATTATATTGTTACAAACGTTGGACACGCTCTCTGCCAAGCAGTAGCAAAATTCCAGGCAGGTTCAAGGCACTCACCTGGGATCTGTGTTCCTTTGAGAATCAAGTTGCAGTGGAGACTGCTGTAGCTTTAAGAAATATGATTTATTCTCATATTTACACCTGAGTTTGGATAGAGGGAGTCCAGATCTTACAGCATGGTCATCACAAGAGGGTCTTGTTTCACACAGCAGTGTAATACTGGAGTCCAAGGCATCTCTTCCAACCTTCAGCCAGCTCGCCCAAGATGGATCTCTGTCTTTTTGTTCTCCCTTCTTCCCAGCACACCTTGCTAAAAACACCCTTTTCCTGTCACCTCACACCCAGTCACCCTGGCAACCTTCTGTACCATCTTTTTGGCCTAAAACTGTTTCTGTGGAATTTACGTAGATGGTGCCTATTCAGCCCTCAGGATGCTGTTATTGGAGGAGAAAGTCTTCTTTTTTCATGCAGCAAAGGATGGCATAGCTTATCTCACATCACCTTCAAATGAATGCATTGGGAATGTGAAAAGAATGAGCAAAGTTTTAATATTTGACCCATTGCTTTAGGAGGATTTTTTAAAATGTATTTTGAGTAAGTTTAAAAAACAAACAAAAAACTTTACAACTTTTTTGACGTTGCCAAATAGTTCTTTCTAGAAACTGTTCCAATCTATAAATGCTAAAGGTTTTACTTTACAGTAATGTTATATATGGTTCTTTTTTTAAAAAAGAAAAAAGTCTCAAAAGCCAAATTCTAAATTGAAAGAAAAATCCTTTAAGGCCTTATCCATCCCTTAAATCCCAGGGAATTGATGATCAGTGTAAAGTACAGTTTTCATTCTTTACCAGCTACTTATTAGTTCCCTCTGTTACATAAAAACAGTATCTCTCAAAATCTCTGACACCTTTTTTTTTCATTGTTTCACATTTTCTGGCAAAAGAAATCAGTGGAGATTATCTAGTTCACTTTCTCAAAACCATGCAGTTTAATCAAAGTCAGTCTGTTTGATTTAATAGACCTCCTGACCTAGTTCTATGTGCTCCTGCAGTGAAGTGATTCTTTATACAGTACATCTGGCCACTAGTACATATATTACTGTACATAGAGTAATAATGCACAAGTTGCTGTATATTGCTTATTACTGCTGTGCAAAAAACTTTTTCTGGTAGACTGGGATGGATAAGGGAGAAGGCCTACCAAAGGTCAACCTATGCTCACTCACTGAGAGTAGATAATAGCAACTGTGCTACAATGACCCAACCATTTTCCTGCATTCATATAGAATATGGGAAGTGGAAAGAAGGATAATGTTTCTACCATACTTATCAGAAATTAGATGTTGCTTCAGGAGCTGACAGTGTAAGAAACTTTGTAATGAGGAGAGTGAACGCATACCTTCCTTCCATCCAACCTACTATTATATTCATGTTTAACCTTGAAAGTGGCCCTGTCCCATATTACGTTAGATATTACTTAGCAGCTCTGCTATATAGTGTAAAATGAGCAGTTTACTGAGTAATGATTGTGGAAGCAGACCCATAGGCCTCAACCAAGATCTCTGAACTCTTAGGTTGCATCTTATAGAAGACTAGTAACAAAGAAGCAGCAAACAGACAAAGTTTGGGGCTTGGGCTTACAATCCTGCCTCCCACAAAATTTGTCAGTGGCCTTAGATAAGCTAGTCTTATCATCATTGTCTGGGCTTTACAGTAGGACAAGTGCATCAGACATGCATCATGCTGCTTTTGGGCCAAGCAGTGAGGTGATAGACCAAATTCTCTCTTTCAGTCGAAAAATGAGGAATGGAGGACCCTTTCAGGTGTACAATTTATAACAGTATAGCTGCTGTTTTGCTTCTGCATAATGTTGTTACCATTTCATCTATATTCCAGAATATTGCTGAAATCAAACCACTTGCTCCTAATGCAAAAAAATTGACATTTGTGAAATATTTGGAACAGTTCTGCAATATTTTCATTGTGTCGAAGGCGTTTTGTACTATTTCCTGCACTTTGCACGGCATTTGGGGGTGTGTGGTTTGGCCAACTTCTTTTTCATGCTTTTAAAAACTGGAACAACAAGTGTTAAATACCGCCGCTGCCACCCCCCAAGTGAAAGAGCTTTAGAACCCTGTGTGCATGCTCATAACTCCAACATTTACTGGCTGGAGGAGCAAGGGAACAGAAGGGGAGTGCCTACAGCTTTTCACAATTTGTCACAATCTAAACTCATCCATTATTAGTGCAGATGGGGAAAACACTCTTCCCAAAATGATACATGACTGGTGGTGTGGATGGTCCACTACAGTTCACTACAAGAAAACATTGGAACTAATGTCTGTAAAACAGTACACCTGGAGTGGGCCAGAGAGCAACAGAAATGGACAGATTCAGCCATCCCTACCCCTAGATAGGCCCATTGCTTGATCCCCTGGACAGACCCATTTATCTACAATCCACAATTCGTACAAGCTGGTTTGTAACCCGTGCAGATTGAATCCATAATGTGTTTTTGAATCACAACCTTTAATTTTTAGTTTGAAGAGATCTGGGAGCTCTAGAGTGCCTGCTGCTTTTGTTGAACAGTAGCCTAAAATGTCATGCATCTGGTCTTTTAGCTGTTAAAAATATTTAAAAGCCTGCCCTAGGTACATTAGCCAGGCATCTGATTGCCAGTTGAAACATTTCTTGTTTGTTTTGTATGCAACTTGCTACCGCCAAATGTTCCCAAAATGAGATTAGATTAAGGTACATGCTTTCAAAGAAACATCACAGAAATTAGCCTCCAGTATATCCTTCTCATATATCCTCCCAGCCATTACGTTGCTTTCTTTACTTTCTCTCTCTCTCTCTCTCTCTCTCTCTCTCAGCTTTTTCTTTCTTTCTTTTTAAAAAAGAATAGTGTCTGGCATATGTGAAGAATTACTGCACGCTCCAAACCCTCTCCTTTAGCAGCACTGAGCATACCAGAGAGTACTGACAGGACAGGCAATATTAGAAGGGCTGTGTGTTTCACTGAGCCTCTGAACCCAGATGAAAACCTTTCTTTATGTGAAGTTTAGATGTTCGGCTAAACCATTGCACATGTACTTTACATTACCTATTACATAGGGCAGAAAATATTTGCCTGATTTTAATTAGAGAAGCATTTCTCAAACATCGCTGGGAAACCAGGATTAGCTCAGTCTACCAAAAAGAGAAAGAAGGAGAGAGACATTTAAAGTAGCAGTGAAATGTTGCTGGGGTTTTGGGGGGGTGGAGAGGGGCAATGAAACTGCTTTGTGAAGTTTTAGGATTCAGCACACACAGAAACATGCCCCAATTTCACCTAAGAATGACTTCCGCCAACTGGTGGCCTTGCTAGCAGAGGACAGATGTGATGCTCTCCTTGCTGTCTCCTGATGCTGAGCACTTAGGGGAAGTCAAGGATAGCATTAGATGGGTGAGCAAAGGATTGCCTTCGCTTAACTAGCGGCAGATGGGGTGGTGAAGCTGTGCTGCTCACCTGCTGACCTCCATCTGTCTGGGTGGCTGCAGCGTCCCAGAAGGAAACAGGGACGAATGCAGTGGTGGTGAAGTTGCTGCAGAGCAAACACGCGGTTAGGTAAAGGTAAAGGGACCCCTGACCATTAGGTCCAGTCATGGCCGACTCTGGGGTTGCGGCACTCATCTCGTTTTATTGGCCAAGGGAGCCGGTGTACAGCTTCCAGGTCATGTGGCCAGCATGACTAAGCCGCTTCTGGCGAACCAGAGCAGCGCACGGAAATTTCGTTTACCTTCCTGCCGGAGCGGTACCTATTTATCTACTTGCTCTTTGATGTGCTTTTGAACTGCTAGGTTGGCAGGAGCAGGGACCGAGCAATGGGAGCTCACCCTGTCGTGGGGATTCGAACCGCCAACCTTCTGATCAGCAGTTCCTAGGCTCTGTGGTTTAACCCACAGCGCCACCCTTCCCAAACATGTGATTAGGGACCTCCTAACTATCCTCAGCGGGACGCGGGTGGCACTGTGGGTAAAAGCCTCAGTGCCCAGGGCTTGCCGATCGAAAGGTCGGCGGTTCGAATCCCCGTGGCGGGGTGCGCTCCCGCTGCTCGGTCCCAGCGCCTGCCAACCTAGCAGTTCGAAAGCACCCCCGGGTGCAAGTAGATAAATAGGGACCGCTTACCAGCGGGAAGGTAAACGGCGTTCCGTGTGCTGCGCTGGCTCGCCAGATGCAGCTTGTCACGCTGGCCACGTGACCCGGAAGTGTCTCCGGACAGCGCTGGCCCCTGGCCTATAGAGTGAGATGGGCACACAACCCCAGAGTCTGGCAAGACTGGCCCGAACGGGCAGGGGTACCTTTACCTTTTACCTTTAACTATCCTCAGCACCCTTCACAACCTGCAGCTCCCAGAATTCTTTGGGGGAACCTATGACTGTAAAATAATAAATACATACGTGGTGTGAATGTAGCCATAGGTTGGCTGCCTTGTTCTCAGGTTGTACAATAGGCTGAGGATGGAAGAGAAAGGAAAAGCAATAAAGATAAATGAAGACAGAATTAAATGAAGGCAGAGTTAAAGGTATGTAATATTCTCTCTGTGTGTGTCTCTGTCTCTCTCTGTCTCTCTCTCTCCCTCTATCTGAAAGCATAGTGTGGTAAAATGCCTGCAGAAACCAGGGTGGGAGGTGGGCTCAACAAGGCCTTCACATGGTGCAAAAGCCACTTCCAGAAAACTAATGGAATAGAAATCCATATGTAGCTTCCTTAACCTGGAAAATCATGGGAGTAAAATGACAAAATTTAAGGTGGTATACTTTCATATTTCCTGCTGTTTTCACGAAGAATCATGGGGGGAAGGAGAAAAGCATGCATGTGTGGGAAAGGTGGGTGAGTAGTTACATTGTCCAGGGGCATTGGTTGTTGTGTCACATTGGTCTGAGTTAAATTTAGCATGACATGCCGATATATTGGTCAAAAAGCAACAATTCCATAAAGCAACAAATACTGCAGTTTGAAAAGAACATGAGAAAATATAATGAAAGTTCTAGCATTTGTATGCGGGTTGTTTGTTTGGTGTTAGCGAAGACTCGACTACAGCAGAAAAGTGATAAATTGCAATGACTCTTTGACTATGTAGGACAGGAGTGGGAAACCTCAGGCCCAGACGCCAAATGCGACCGTCCAGACCCTCCAGACTCTGCCCAGACCATGCCTCTCGCCATCACTGTTCACTGCTTGTTTTGGATACTTTTGCCTGGCAGGAGTGTCTCTTTGAGCTATAATAATGCCTCTTCCTTGCCTGGATGAAGAATGTGTATCCCCCCCCTCCATGTATAAACCTCTGGATTTTGTGTGGTTGTAATGTAGCCTACTACACAAAATTAAGAGCCCACTGGGAGCCAGGCAGAGGGCCTTCTCAGTAGTGGCACCTGCTCTCTGGAATGCCTACCCATTGTCAGACAGATGAACAATGATACGACTTTTAGAAGACGTTTTCAATGTTTGAGGTTTTATTGTGTTTTTAATATTTTGTTGGGAGCTGTCCAGAGTGGCTGAGGCAGCCCAGTCAGATGGACTAATAATAATAATAATAATAATAATAATAATAATAATAATAATATCTGTGAGGAAATGCAGTCCTTAGCTTGAGAGATGGAACGATTTATGACCCCTCATCCCTCATCTGGGGGCAGATGCAGATATTCAGACATGGAAAAGAAAATGTGAGTCCAGTGGTCTCCACTTCTTGTTATTGTTTCTGTGTAATGCCTGAAGTGGAGGCTCACACAATATATCAGTGGTCCTAAACTGGGAACACATGGGTCCATTTTGGAAGTTACAAATATATACATAATACAGGAAGTCCAAGCCATGCATACTTCCTGTCCCCTGCCACCATTTAAAATTTCTGAAGCCACTCAGACCATGTGCAAGAATCCGTAGACTTCCGTGAGTACAGAGCCAAGCTCCTAATTCACAAATGACTGAAATGTAATAGGTGTTAATAAAACATTCTCCCTGTTCATGCTTACCCCACCAAACATTTCTTGATTGGCTGTTCTTGGGTGGATGCCTGTGACATGTTTTTGTAAAGGGAGATGAGAGTGCTGATATTAAAGCAGCAGATTGCATGTGTGTGAATGTGTATCCTACTCCAACATACTACTTGTAGATCATAAGTGTATCCAATTATGAGCTATTAGAATAAAAGGAAAATGTAAAATGAAACAAAAAATATCTTGGAAGCACCATCAATTTGATCACTAAATCTAGAATAAGAATAATAATCAGGAACCTTTTGAGTTTCCTCTTTCTTTCTTCGCTTTCTTTTTTTGCTCCTTAAAAAAAAAAAGATCAAAGCCACCCTTGCTGAATGGATGTTAATGGTCCATGTGCTCATTTGCGAAAGCTCCGGGCCCCTGAAATTTGCACATCGATTGCCCCCCCCCATCCATTTACAAAGAGCCCAATAGAAAGTGTATCTGACACTATTAGCAGGAATTATGCCTTCCTAACTAAACAAGGCCAATTTACCATGTGTGAAGCAGCAGCTAAACTGTGAGCCATGCAAGCTTTCATCTTCTGTAATAGAAGAAGGACACTGAAAGCCTGAGCTGCTGTGGGAGGCTTAATGAGTCTCTTCCTCATGCATATGTACCTCCCTCGCATTGTTTTCACAGAGATATATGTGTGTTCAAGCGAAGGCTAACAGGCTTGGGAAAATGACTGAGGCCACTTTATTGAAATGAAGATGGTAGTATTAATCTCCTAGATCAGCCATTACTGTTCAAATGCAATGTGTTTCTATGTTTATGTCACTGGACATGCTGCTACTCCCCCCACCATTTTCACACATGCACACTTCTGCTGCCCCATGAAAGCAGAAGGAAAGAACGACATGTTGGTCTACTACCTAAATTTTGTCACTTAATCCCCCCGATATTCTGGGTTAAGAGGGGACTCAGCTACATTGGCAAAGAAAAAGTGCTTCATTTGCGTTGTTTATGCATTCTAACACTTTGACACCAGGTGGCACTGTGGAGTTTCATTTTTGCCAACCTGATTTCTCATGCAAAGTTTGCAACACGTTTAACTGAAACACTTCTTTGATGTGTCGAGAGGGTTGCCAACAGATTGTTCCTGGAAGCAATTAACACAGAAATGAGAGCTAAACTTCCACTATTTCTAGAAGTGGCTTTCATGTCACGTGAAAGATCAAATAAAATGCAAAAATGATCAGATAAGGAAATGGCAAGAGAACAGAATGAACTGCCATTGGAATGCATCCAGTGTACTCCCAATGACAGCAACCTACCTAGGGGGGTGCAGGGCAGGTTGTCTGAACACCTACCTCTTTCCTCTGACATTTTGCTGCCGCTACATGACCTCCACCCCCTCTCAGTATCAGCTACTAGAGATGAAAGGGGCAGGCCCTGCTGCCAAGTACGGCCAATGCAGCAGAGTCAGTATGTTGAGGGCCCTCAACCCCTCTTTGTTAGATAATGATTTGGTTTATGATTTGGTGCAAGTAACTCTGGATGGAAAGGAAACTCGGAACCTGCTTTTGTGCACACTGCCTCTTGGCTGTGTAGAGCCTGTCTCTGGGTTGTGATCGATGGCTGGGATCCTCTGAAAGGAAATGGATTCTAAAGTATCAGTGGGGGGGAAATAGGTGCAATCTGAACAGTTGGAAAAGGATGTTGATTGGCATCCCATGAAAGAAAATGCACCACTAAAGGGAAGCGTTGCTGAACCAATAGGTAGTTCTGAAACGTGGCAGAGGAAATATCAAAGCTTCCTCATGTTCCATGTTAATACCTCATTAGCAAAATGAGCTTGGAAATAAGCCTGTAAATGCCTGAGAGGCATTTTGTCCATAGAAGGTATATTGTATTGCTGTATAAATAATAGTGGCAATGCGGGATTTCATCACCGTCATAAACAATTGATCAGCAAGCTGTACTTAAGAGAGACCACATCTTGGTGCCAGCAGAGCTGCTCCTCCTAAACACAGATTAGGTCAGCTAATGAATTTTCCTTCTGTTTCTGAAAAAGACATTTTATATATCTGCTTCTGGCTGAGATGCACTCTGGCTCTCGAGTTTCATACGATATTGGCCACCAGATAGCGGTAATTTTATTTTGCTGGATAAGATTATGCCAGCCTTCTTAACTATTAGCTAAGGGCTTTTGAGTCCCGTAAAGATTTTTTCGGATAAGAAATGAGAGCCAATTCACACAGCCTCACATTTGGCTTCTTTCACCATTCTCTTTCTCTCTCTCTCCTTAAAAATTAAAATCCTCATTATTAAATATGCACATGGTGGCAAACTAGTGATGTGAATAAGCCACGGAGTCACCGTGGACATGATGTGGTGGATGCAATAATTCATGAAATTCATCTTAGGTCCTGACCACATTGGGCCACACCTGCACCAGGCCTTTAAAGCACTGTTATGCTACTTCCTCAAAAAAAATCCTGGGAACTCTAGTTGTTAAGGTTGCTAAAAGTTGCCAGGAGACTTGCTATTCCCATCACAAGAGCTACAACTCCGAAAGGTTCCTGGGAATAAGGATTGTTAAACCACACTGGAAAGTCTGCCTATATGAAAGGGGAGGTTTCCTAACAAGCCTCAATACCCATGATTCTTTGGGACAATCAATGACTCTTAAAGCGGTATAGCAGTGCTTTCAAGGCATGGTGTGGATGTGGCTTTTGTGTTGTATTGCATCACATGAGCCCCTCCCTTCAGAAAGTAATCAGCAAAGTCTGCACTGATTGAAGAAAGAACACACACATCATGTCACGTGTGGGCCCATTCTCATGACAGTTTAATACCCCTGTTTCTAATCGGCAGGTAGTACAGCTCTTTACTATGGGAAAATGGTATACAAATAAACTGGTGGTGTTGGCGATGGTTACATCTTTCACTCTTCTACTTTTTAACAGAAAGCTAACTAGAAATAGACGCATGGGTGTCCATGGCTGCATTCAGTCAGCACTTTATTCCCTATTCTGATGTTTCTTTACCCAATAATTTCCACTTTGTGTGTGATATTTCACATGATGTAAAAGCCACTTCTAGTGGAATCTAACAGAAGTTTGGCATTCATTTCCATGTTATTTGCTTCTGGGGGGGGGTATGTTTGCAGCTCCGTTAAGGCAGAACATTGCTGGAGTTTTGCTTTGAAATTTGGGGTGGTGTTTTGGCATACAATCCTTTCCCACCATTTAAAATTTAGCATTACGTGGCAGTATATCAAGCAAAAAGCCACAATGCCATAACACAACAGGTAATGCAGTGTAAAATCTTGGACAGAAGCATGAGCATTATTATCAAGAAAACACTGAAAGTGGAAGGCAACGATAAATAGGCTTGTTTATTGGGGCAGGGGTTATAAAAATAGTGCCTGTACATTTTGCCTTATGTCTTTGGTTCTACAGATGCTAAAAACTTGCTCTTTTTTGAAAGAAAGAAAGAAAGAAAGAAAGAAAGAGAAAGAAAGAAAGAAAGAAGGAAGGAAAGAGGTATCTAGGGATTATGGTTCATCTGCGGGGAAGCAACTGCCCCCTTTATGGATGCCCATGGTGAAGTATATCCCATCAGATTTTATGCTTACCTTCCATGATGCTTCTATAGCGGGGGTGGTGTGGGAGTGTCAGTGAGAAGGGAGTTTGTAAGAGGAGACAAAATAGTCATGAAACAAGCATTCGGCCACATGTAGTTTAATGGTTTGATTTACTGAGACTTCACTCTGGAATCTGTGTGTGTGGTTTCCCCCCCTCCCCTCTCGCTGACTGAGTTTGCCATATCAGTTTGCAAGCCTGGCAAAGACTGAGGACATTTCTCCTCTAATATAAAAGTAAATTTGCTCAGTAGGCAATTTGCATCTTGCCTCTGTCTAGTCATGAGATCATTATAATCAAAAAACAGAGTCCCTAGAAATCTAGGTCACTCAGAGGCAGAGTTTTTCTTTCTTCCCCTAGCAAAAAAGAAGAAGAGAAGAATGGCACAGCATCTTTTATTGGCGGCTGCAGCTGTGGAAACGTGGAGCTAGCTAGCTATTCTTTCACACCCTCCAGAGCCTGATGCCGCTGCGAAAGCCCCATCCACTTTGCCTCAGAGTGATCTTATGATCACAACATTACTCAGATTAATTGCCTTGGATGTGAACAAACTTAGCTGTAAACTTGATGAGGGAATCGGGGTCTTTTCTGAAAAAGAAATTGTGTACCGATGTCAATCACAAGCCAGCTAAAGTGGCCTGTTTGATGCTCCATTTAAACCAAAGGAAGCAGTTAGTTAATCTGCACAAACTCAGATACCATCGATTGTAGTGCATGGGTTTTATTCAACTATGTTAAAAACAAAAAACAACCCCCTCCTCACTAAGTTTTACTCAGATTAGACCCACTGAAATGAGCAGCTCATGGGCCATTAATTGAAATGGGTCCTCTCTAAGTAAAATTTAAATACTATATTTTCTGTTTTTGTCATGGCAAAGGACAAAACTAAATTGTGGCAAAACATACCACTTTTATTTTAAAGGAAACGCAGCTGTGGGGTCCTGATCCAGAATGTGCTCCAGATTCAGATTAGGGCCCTGATTCAATTTCATGCTGACCACACACACACCTGAAACTGTAATTTCCCATTGAAGGTGCTATATGTAATAAATGTCAGGGCCAAATAGCAGCTGGAAGGAAACTTGGGCCCTGATCTGAATTGAGAGCATATTACAGAGTGTGGCTCTGAAGCTGCTTTTTGTTCCAGAGTAAAAATGCCCAGTTCACTCTTGGTTTTTCAAAAGCTTGTTTAGCATAACCATCACATTCAGCAAAAGATGTAGTTTGGCCCAAACACATGCTGCAATCCTGTATCTATTTACCAGGGAATAAGTACTCATACATCTTTATGAGTAGAGATGTAGGAGAAATTCAACTCAGTTCACATTTAAAGGTGAACCTACCTAATTCATACTTTCAAAAGTAGCACACAACCCCCAAACTAGCGGTTGTTTTTTTAAAACAACAACAACAAAATCACACTTCTCCAAATTTTGCAGTACTGTCTTCCAGCCAAGGAAAGTTTACAAGCATGGATATACTGAAGTGTGCATCATAATGCATATATTAGTAAATATATATATATAGAAAAATGCATTATATTAGGAGAAGCTGCTTTGCAAAAATGTGTATATTAGGCTGACTTGAGAACAAATATATATATTAGGATATAGCTACACTAAAATGCTGATGAATTTTAATTAAAATATATATCTCAAAGTGATGTGGAAATATGGAGAACTGAATTTAAAATGACCAAAATTGTGAGCAAACATATGTAGGCTTGCACTGATAAACTGTATTGGCTCTGGAATATATCAATATAAATGCAGTATGTGTGTTACCCTTTTGATATGAAGTGTGGGGAATGTGTGTGTTCTAAATCTTATTCTTTATTAACATCATTACAAAGCTGCCTGGTCTTGTACCACAAGATTCTGCTTCAAAGAATTTGAGGAAGGATAATGTTCAAGCTCCATCTCAGGCTGCATGAGAAACAGCCTTTAGAAAGAGAGAGAAGGCAAGGAGTTTTTCGGTGGGGGAGGATCTGTGCTTAAAATGGTGTGTTTTCAAAAGGGGGACAATGGATTCCCTCTTCTGTGTGTGTGTGTTGCATGGCATTCAGGACTGTGCTGGAGCAGTGTGAAGCTCATCAAACAACTTTTTAAACTCGAGTAAGCAGGAACAAGCAAAACAGAAAGAGGAGACAACATGAGAATTAGAACTCTGTGAGGGGATCTCTAAACAATTTCTCATTCATAAGAGTCTTTGAATCTATTACAACATTTATTTCTAAAGCCTTTGGAAGCGTCAATCTCCCTGCTGCTGCTGCTGCTGCTTTCTGCATGTAGCGTTCAGCCGGCAGGTCATCGAAAGAAATATACACATCTCCCTGAATATAATAACCCTGTAACATTTCTCCTTTGGGAGAGCATCTGTAGTACTGAGGACTGGCTTTCCATGCAGGTGATCCAAGCAGTCACCTAGAGTGCTGGGCTTGTGGGGTGTTTTGACTCAACTCTTCACTCAACAGCTGAAACAAATAGTACAAATAGTTCATCACCACTGAGAAAACAGGCAACGCTAACCTGTGAGGCCAGCACGGTGTTAGCATTTGAGGTTGTTGTTGTTTACTTGCAACAGCACATTTCAACAATTAGTGTTCACTGTTTTGAATATTGTATTTTAAAATGGTTGTAATAGGGCCTCACTGTGAAGGGAGGGTAAGAAATATAAAGAATAGTAACAACCACAGTGGCCTTCAACAAATGGGGTGTGTGTGAATTATTGGGCACGGCTGTCATCAGATCCTTGTGTGTAAACATACTGTCTTTTACCACAGGGATAAAGTGTGTGTGTGTGTGTGTGTGTGTGTGTGTGTGTATTCTAGAGGGCCTCTTCAGGCACCCCCAAAGCACTTTTTACAACACATTTCAAACCAGCAACGTCAGGCCGTATATACACTATACCTTAAAAGCACATTTGAAGTACATTCTTTTCCGTAAAGAATTATGAGCACTGTAGTTTACCCCTCACAGAGCTAGAGTTTGCAGCAATGTTTAACAAACTACAGTGCACAGAATTCTTTGAGGGAAAGAATGCATTTCAAAGTTGCTCTAAAAGTATAGTGCATACACAGCCTAAAAATTGTGAAATGGGATGGAAATACAATTAAAAACACACACAAGGTATTCAATAGTTAAATAGTGGAATGGATGCCAAAAACGTTATACGCCCAGCGTAGGGTGAACATTTTTCACCCCGAGAGCCACATTCCCTCCAGTAAAACTTTATGAGGGCCACATGCCACGGGTGAGCAGAGCTAGAAGCAAAAGTAGAAGGAGCAAAAGATAGGATTCTTTGTATGGTAGCTTACATTCTAGCTGTGTATAAGTTAGAGACCTTCCATCCTCAGGCAAACAAGTTGGGACAATTACCATGGTTAGGAACTGGCAAAAGCACTGAAGGGTTGATGAATGGCCCAGGGCCACACAGCAAGGCCTTGATGCTTGCATTTGGCCCTCAGACCCTTGCCCCTGATCAAGTTGGTCTAAGGCTGGCCCTGGTACAATTCTGTGCAGCTGTATATGATTGGAGCATGGTTTCTCTCTGCAATGCAGTCGAGGAGGTGAAGCCACCAACCTTTCCTGAGAGCAAAGTTAATTAGATGAGAAAACGTGAAGAAGGCCACCTTAAGCTGCTTAAGCTAATGACGGGTGAGTTTCATTGGAAGAAAAAGGGAACATGCTGTACTAAACCTTTGAAACCCGGAGATAAATGCACGTCCCATTATGTCATGCTTGGAAATAGAAAAGACCCCGCTCTCTGATGCGCCTGCCCTTCTCTTGCTGTTTCTCTTTTGCGTATTGGATGTCACTTGAAACACAACAAATTGCCTGGTTTGTATCCTGTTACAGCTATCCTGGGAAATCACAAAGTCAAAACAGAAGCAGCTAAAATCATGAGGCAAAGGAAACGTCGATGGCACTGCAGGGGAAAAAAGAAACCCTGTCAGACTCAATTTTTCAGGGCCTCGGCCGCTGTTGGGAAGGGCTCATTTCACGACAGTCTTGGCACTGCACACGAGGGGAGCAGGCTGAGAGGAACAAGGCTTTTTGCTGTACAGTGCAAAGACATTCAAATGGGTCTTGCATATAACACAGAGCACAAAGAGACACTCAAAGGTTTTTCATATATAACCCTGACTACAAAGAGTGGAGGATTACAATTCACACTGGGTCAAAGTAGAGGTGAAATTCAATGCAACTTTGCATGTGTTGTATTAAAAAATAAAAAAATAAACCTATCTTTTCTCCCAGTGTAGACAGCCGCTTCAGAGCAAATGTTTTCCTCAAGACTGTGTCAGAGTTAGAAAAGAGTTAGGGGCATAGGAAGTACTTATATACTGAGTCAGATCCATTGGTTCATCTTGTTTAGTATTCCCTACGCTGACTGGCAGCAGCTTTCCAATGTTTCAGGCAGAAGTCTACATGGAGACATCAGGGATTGAACCTAGGGCCTTCTGAATGCAATGCAGATGCTGTATCACTTAGCTATGGACTGTCCTCAAAATGAGGCAAGACAGCAAAAAGCAGGAGGATAGCGAGAGGGACTAAAAGAGGGTCTTTTATCAGTTCTTGAAAATATTAGTGCTTGCAACGTTTTTCAGCCCAATGGCCACATTCCCTCATGAGCAACTTCCTATTAAATATCAGACAGGTGTCAATGTTGTCTTCTCAGCACCTACTGAAGACCTGCCTCTTCTGTCAAGCCTTTTAAGTAGAGCTCATTTCCAGTCTGACATTGTTTTCAGTTGTTTCAGACGCTTTCATGCTTGTGCGTTTGCCACCTGGGCTCCATTGGAAGAGCAGGCTATAAATTAAATAAAACAGCAACAGCAACAACCTTTCAAGGGAGCCACATGCCAATGGGGCCAGAGGCTGATATGTGTGGAGCAACAGATATGATTCTTACCTACGTACAGTTGGCTACATTCCAGCCAACCAAAAGTCTGGGGGGCTCTAAACATGCACATCTTTCCATTAGCCATACAGGCAAGCAGGAGGCATGACCACAGTTGAAGGACACACTCTAGCCAGGACAAAGCACTCAAGAGTAGATGGAGCAAGGCCAGTGAGGGGCATGGTCTGAGTAGAAGCTGCATGTCCTGCAGTGGCACCAGGGGAGAGTTTGTGAAGGCCAGACACGGGCTGGAGGGCAGCATCTGCTCCTGGGCCTGAGGTTCTTCAACCTTGTTGTAGTGTTCTGAAATAGGCCAAGAACTATTCCTGGGAATAAGCTGTCTTTTGCCCATGGACCCAGCTTCTGCTAATGGCAAATCAGGAAAAAGAGGACTTGAATGGTCAAATAGGAAGTCTGAAATGCATAGGTCATATTAGGCCCCAAAAGAGGAATACAAACATGTATTTGGTACAGGATGCTATATATGTTTTGACTGAGCAAAGAGAAAGAGAAAAATGAGTGTGCTATATAAATGTGAAGGCTTAAAGGAATGTTATCAATTCAGTTTAAGCCAACACAAGGTATAATTTTCCTGTAACAATATAAACCGATAATCTTAAAACAACTTCTTTTTTTTAAACAGGCATACTGCAAGCCATAAGAAGCCTGGTGTTAATTTCAAAAGATTTTCATCATTCAAGCCTCTAACTGGAGTTCAAATCAGAGTTTGGCTTGGGTACAATCAGTATTAAGAGGATAATATCTGACCCAAACAGACAGCTTTTTAACAGATGCTTAATTAGAGCAAGCCCTGAACCCACAGCTCAGCTGTAGATAGCCTGTTATTTCAGATGCAACTACTTAGTTGTAAATGAATACTGTTCTGGCCCACTGTCTTCTGCTCAGCACACTGACAATGGGCAACAACTTGACAACAACAGAAACTTTGCCAGAAAAGTTTGGTTCAACTTCCTTGTGCAAATGCAGAAGCAGAAATTTCCAAATTTTGCTCCCTGTGAATAGCTAGGGAGTCTTGCTAAGCATTGCTGCACTCATAACTCCCATTCATTTTGAAAATTTGACTTAGCATAGTTTATTATGTAGTTTATTACCATAAGCTAAAGTCATTGTAGTATAATAGAAACCACAATACTCACTTAAATCATTCACAGTTGAAGGAATGAGATGGAGAGAGAGGTGTGCCTGGGAGGGGTCTTGAGGACCATGTAGAGAGTTCTGGAAGGCCACATGGGGCCCACAGGATGGAGTCTATTCACTCCAGCTCTAGATGAACCTGTCCGGCTGGTTTGCATCTGTCTGTAGAATCACAAAGCTGGAAGGACCCAAGAGCCATCTAGTCCGCTGTAATACATGGTCTCCCATCCAATTTGAATATACTTGTATGAACCTGCCTGAACACAAAGGTTAACTCTGGAACCCCTGCTGTATATCCTTCCACCACCAAAAAGTCATGGCCTTTTTTGTTTCTTCAAGGTCCAGCACATCTCTGGGGCTGGCATGCCTGTTACATATCCAGAGTGACAATGATGGCCAGTTGCATTAGCCCGTGGCATGGTGGGTGTGAGCTTGAGTTAAATTCACCGCTGTTTCCCCAACGTAACAGCTGGGTGACTGTATTAGCCCAAAGTCTGGGTCCTTGCCCTTTGCTCCACCATTCTCTGTGTAAGCTGTAACCAATAAACTTGTGGCCATTTTTAACCCGTTCCCAGTTACAGGATCATTCATGTTCTCTCACTCTATCCGTGCTCCAAGCTGCAGACCCAACTAAGAATATATATATTTTCCCTGGTAGGGGAAAACAGCAACAACCTGGCAAGATGAAGAGTGGCAGATCAAGTAGTAGTTGAGGCGTAATTCCTTGTTCCCATCACTGTACACAAGACAGTTTAAATAAATATTTTAATTCTATTATTGGCATTTACACGTAGAAAGCATACGGTATGTTACAATTTTTATCAAAATGTGAAAAATATGGGTGTTACATAAGTAACAAATGTAAAAAAAAGGGGGAGAAAAGAAGAAAAGCATTTTTCTTACTTTCCCTGAAAGTAAGAAAAGTATTCAGTATAGGAAAATATTGATACCAAAAACATAGTTTAGCTAAAACAAAAACGGGTGAGAAAGGGAGAGAAACAGCAACACCTCCCCCCCCCCACAGAAAACATTTATTTTTTAATTTTTAAACAGTACTATAGGAGCTGCATGGAAACACAGGGTTTGTTTACACAAAGCAAATTCAAAATGAGGGGGATTTAGAACAGTCACCTACCATGACTTGGAGTTTTTAGGCATTTCTCAGGGTCCCTTCTTATGATACAGTTTGTACTTAGGTATGGATAGTTGAGCACAGAACACACGCACAGTGTATCAGCAATGCATAGAGCCTGTATGTATGTTTCCTACTTTCCCCTTTAAAGTATATGCGCTTGCACCAGCAGAACCCCCTCTTTGCATGCATTTTTAAAAAGAAAAGCAGACTGGTGCCATGTATAACTGATACAATGTGTGCATCTTTCATACTTAAGGACCTGTTAAATGCATGTTCCTCTGATCCAAGAGTGCAATGATTTCCCCCCAATAAATATTTTTATGTCAAACACTTCAGTCGTAGTAAACGTTGTGATGTAGGAAAAGGTCACTCCAGGATCTGGTAGGGAAGGCAGTGCTTACAATAATAGTTAGTGCTTTATGGCTTTTAAACAACTTTTTATAGGCAAGTAGTCCTCACAATGGCCCCCTGTGAGGTAGGTTTGTAATTTTCGAAAGAGCCCCCTCCCATTTTCATAGATGGCAAAACTGAAACACTGATATTGAATAGTTGCCAAGACCATACAGAGCTGAGATTCATTTGAAACCAGTGGAGTTCCGTCTACTAACCTCATCTTGCACTGTACCCACTCCCTGTTCTACAGATTCTATTATTTGTTCAATTTGATAATGTCAACTTGGTTTCCATACTAGCTAGAAATACTGTTGCTTGGAGGAAATAAGGACAGAAGATTCAGAAGTTCTCACACAACTTTGTCAAATATAATAATAAAAAAACCCTAAAGTGCTGATGAGCTCGAGCTGGTTCTAGCACCCTTTGTATTGAGAAAGATAATATAGCCATCGCTCAAGCTTATCGTTCCTTAAAGTATCCAGATCTGAGCGACTGCAGTATACAGGAAATAGGTTTTCTGAGAGAACCTGATAGCATTGTTCCTTCACCCAGCCTTTGCAGAATTGCTTCAAATATCTCCCAACAAAAACAACATACTTTATATTCTTGCATTTCAGAACAACTTATTAAAATCGGATACAAACACGCTTTCCACAATAAACAGTCTTGGGTCCATATTTAGAACCAATCACTATTAATTTAAAAAATCACAAACCAAACATGGAATACAGAAAATTCTTTCCAAATGCTGCATGCCAAATACCTTGTTTGGAAATATAATGCATGCAGAGAAAAACAAATTCAACTGATCTCAATTAAATTAAACAAAAAAGATGTATTTGTCCTTTTCAGCAGCATAATAATGAGTATTATTTTTTTAAAAAATGTGTCCTAACTACTGGCCCTGGGTAAAAAAAAATGTTGTTTTTATAAAAAAATCTGCCCTTCTCTTATCTACAACGATAGAATGGCTTGAAAGTTTCGTGCTTTTGCATTTTGACAATGTCAGTATGGAGTTCTATACATACTGTTCGGCTTCCCCATCTTTGGGTTGTGTTGTACCATTTTTGCTCTCTTCACTTACATTTGTGGTTGCCTTTTCTGGAAGAGATGCCAGATCTTTAAAAACATCCACATAATGCCCAAATCCTGGGCCCCAGTTCAAAAGGTTGTCCCAGTTGAAATTCCCTCCTTGCTGCCCAAGTCTTAAAGGCGACGTACTCTCATGAACACTGGGTGCAGTTGCTTGTGCACCCACAGGCCCACCACCCTCTCCTCTTCGGCCTGGGTATCTCCTGGGCTTCAACCTAGCCCCATAATTGTCTTCATCATCTGCATCTGACTCATTAACTTGAGATAATTTGGGCATTCTGGAGGTGTACACCATGGGCTTTTCCCTGTCATACTCCATCTCAGAACATGTAAAAGAGTCGTGGGAATCACTGTCAGATGATGATTCCGGTGCTGGAATGCCATCAGCTGGATTCCTTGTTCTGGACAGTGGCCTTCTGCAGTCCTCCTCAGAAGAAGACCTTCCATGGTCAGCGCTGCAGATGCTTGGATTTCTAGGACGCGGGGTGTTAAGCCTCTCCACCTCTTCAATGGAAAGGCCCACTGGAGGACCACTCTCCAGCGGAATCTGTCCTATCGGTTGCTTTAAGCGGCTTCCGGGCCTGGAACTATGAGTTACCATCATCTGAGGGCTCTTGCTTCTTCTCCCTAGTCGAGTGGGGTAGTTAAAAATGCCTGTCTGGCAGACATCATTCTGCATTTCCAAAGAGCTCCCTTCTCTTATGGAAAGATGCATGTCCCTTGCAGGGCTGTTTCTGTAGAAAGTCGACGATTTGGAAAACGGAGCAGGGCTGTGACGAGAAAGGTGGTTGGGTGTCGCGCATGCAGAGTGACTTAAGGAACTGGTCCTTAGGCCTTGACCGTACGAAGGCTGGTATGTTAAGCTGCTTGCCCCCAGGGGCATAGGCGACTGCCTTGCAAACCCCAAAGGACTGTGCCTTTGGATGGAGAATTTCGGCGTGTGACTCCGGAACTGCTTATAGTGCTGAATGATGTCTGCGTCCGAAGGAGCTATGCTGCTTGCGTTGTCAATGTCATAGTGCTCTATCTCAGGCTCAGGAGAAGCGAGAGGAGCACTGGGGATAGTCTCTGTGTTGTGCGGGATATCCGTCTCATCAAAGATGAGGTAAGGGTTTTCCCTCTCAATTATATCAGGCTTTGGGTTTCCTTCAGGCTGCTTCCTGATTGTCATATCATCGCCGTAGGGTGGGATGTTATCGGGGTCATCAAAAGCATCGTTCTCACTCCCCTTCTTTTTCTTCTCCTTTGCTTTCTTCTCCTCTTTGGGTGCCTTGGCCTTCTTTCCCTTGCACTGATTGCACAGGATCAAGCTCAGCACCAGCAAGGCCAGCACAGTAGCACAGCTACCAACAATGGCAGGAACAGCCCAGAGAGGCAAGGAGAGCTCAGCTGGGTAAGTCTGTGGGACACAGACATAGGCTCCATTCGCCTCTCCCTTGCACACTTTCCCATGGGCACACATGATGCCAAGGCAAGCCACCACTGTGTCACACGTTCTCCCAGTGTAAGATTCTGGGCAGATGCAGGTAAATCCAGACCTTTCTCCAGGTTCACAGCTGCCACCATTCTGGCAGGGGTTGGAGGCGCAGGCTCCGGGCAGCACACACTTGTATGTATACCACTGGTTAATGCACATCAATTCGCCCCCGCAGGGACTGCTGGCACAGATGTTGGGCCCTCGGCAGCCAATCTTCACAGAGGGGTCCGTTTTAGAGATGGTGGCGAGACTGTGCTTTCCGGTGAAGGGAAGACTTTCGTCCCCATACTTAAAGTAGGCAATGCAGCCATCAAAATCTAGGAAAACAGAAAGAAATAATAATAAGGATTTGGAAACTGAAGGAGCTTAGCTTGTTTAATTGTTTAACTTCCCCCTTCTCCTTCCCATTTTCTTTTCTTTGCGTGACATGTCCTTTTAGATTGTGACCATCTTAGTACTGATTTTCGAAAGCTGCTGAAGGGCAGGGTATAAATACTGTAACCAAATAAATACTTTAATCAGAGGGAGCAAGGGAGCAATATAAACCAGATATGAATGAATGAGTGAATACCACTTGGAGTTCTCTACAACATAGCACCAACAAAAGTACATGGACAGTCCACCAAACATGCCTACTATATAGCATTATTCATGTCAGTGGTAGTTGGGAATAGAACCCAGTGCAGTAAACCAGCAACATGGCTTTTGTAAGAAATGGGTTCATATTTTCAGGGGTTGTACTACTACTACTACTACTACTACTACTACTACTACTACTACTATTATTATTATTATTATTATTATTATTTTCAGTGCTTCGCATCTGCACGCACTTGGGGTGTCACCATCATGTTCAAAGAAGCAGTATTCACTACTAAAATATAAGGCCAGTCTTTGCTTCCCTTTGAGGTTTAAAAAATGTCTTTTCACTTGGATATGCTAGAATGGAAAGAGGAGGGGAGACTCAAGTGTTTACATGTTGCTTATTGAGTATCTGACTCATAGCCCACTTGCTTAGAAATTGCTGATAAAATCCACAATTGCTGATAAGTTCACTTATGAAACAATTATTGGACAAAATATCACGGAGTGAGAACAGTTTTAAATAAATAACAATTTAATTAGTCTAAGTAACTCTAAGCACTTTGGAAAGTCACATTAATTTCAAAGGCAGAGGTAAGCACACACACGGCTACTTGACTATAGGTTCTGTTGAGTTCAATGTAGCATATTGGGTATAGGACTGCAGCCTCCATCTCTCCCACTGAAGAATCTCCTGTTGGACTCCATCTCTCCCATTTGATTTAAAACTAATACATTTGAATGGCTCACACCTTTACTTTTGCTTTGTTGTACAGTTACACCACAATTCCCCCTTTTGCCCTCTAAAATTCCAGATAAGTTTATTTAGGATTGCATTATTGCCCAGAGTTTCTAAAACTTTTGCTACATTTTGCAACAGATCACCGAGTCTCTTCATGCACATTTTCTGTTTGATGGTTGACTGCCTTCAGAAGCCAGGAAATAAAACTGATGAAAAGAAACCCCCACGGGGTAAAAAAGGGCACTTGCAAATGGGCACATTTCTGTCAGCCAGTGACCAGATTACATCTGAACTTTGAAATTCAACTGGAGATTTTCGTGACAGTAGCCGGAGAACATGAAAATGTATTGTGACCTACCGACTATCCGATGAAATGTATTGCTTCCACAACTCCTCTTTCCCCCACCCCCCATATCACTGTTTCTGTGCATAACTGGAAAACAAAGGCATCAGGACTACAGTTCTTAAACCACAAACAATTCTGGTGCTGGAGGAGACTCTTGAGAGTCCCATGGACTGCAAGAAGATCAAACCTCTCCATTCTTAAGGAAATCAGCCATGGGTGCTCACTGGAAGGGCAGATCATGAAGCTGAGGCTCCAATACTTTGGCCACCTCGTGAGAAGAGAAGACTCCCTGGAAAAGACCCTGATGTTGGGAAAGATTGAGGGCACAAGGAGAGGGGGACGATGGAGGACAAGATGGTTGCACAGTGTTCTCGAAGCCACCAGCTTGAGTTTGACCAAACTGCGGGAGGTAATGGAAGACAGGAGTGCCTGGCGTGCTGTGGTCCATGGGGTCACGAAGAGTTGGACATGACTAAACGACTAAACAAAAACAAGGAGAAACAGTGCAATGCACTTTAATGAGACTGCGGTGGGGTTAATTTTGTAGCCGATGTCATCCTCTCATTGTTTTTTGATTGTCAAGGGGGTTTGTGCAGCTTTGGAGCAGTGTTTTGTATATTGTGGATACTAGCTGAAGATTCTGACACAGACTTTGCTGAATGAATTTATGTTAGAAATGACATCTTCTGCAGACATATAAAAGGGGGAGAAATCTTTCATTTGGAGTACTTTCTTTGAAGTTGAAAAATCAAATGTCAGTTGAATTACAAACCATTCTTTCTTTCCTTTCTATGAATAAAATGAAATATTGCATCTCTGCATTTCAGAAGGTATTTCAAATAGCTCCAGGGAGCAGCAGCTTGATATAAAAAGGTGGTTACTATAGTATTACGGAGCAGGAAAAATGCCCAGGATATATTTTCATTGGATTGTGTGTTTTGCTCCATTAGTTGTACATCTCTAAAATTTGTTACATATTTATTTTTGCTTTCCTGATTCTTCAGATATCCTGAACATAGGAGTTCACACAGAGTTTTATACCTCCCTTCATAAATCTTTGGCATGTCACATGCAGTGTAATCCAATATTAAGAAAACACTGAATGAAAAAATGGTTTTGGAGCATGCATCCCTAGTTCAGGCCAGACTCCTGTAACTTGTCAACGTCCACATCAGTCATTTTAGTTAAATGCTCCGTTTCCTCCTCTCTTCCCATCACCTTTGGTCCTAGCAGACTTCCTGTCAATACACATACTATGGTTTTGACTTCATAATCAATATGCAGCAATAGGTCAGGAGCAGTGAATGCCCTAAGTGTGATTTCATTCACACCGCATCTCATACCAAACGAGGCAATTTGGATCTCGTTGTTTTCGTTGGATACGGTGAAAAATGTGAAGTGTGAATTTACAACAGGCAAGGTTATTCTATCTGGTGATAATCCTTTAAGTTAGATTCTTTTTTTATAAAGAGTTCTCTCTGAAACATCACTCCTTACTGCTGAACTAGTCTGGGTGTCTGTATTTAAAAATCACTTCCATTAAAAAAAGAATAAAAAAGGAATTCCAAGCATGAACACTAACACCCAAACTGCTGATTTACTCTGTAAATGTGACTGTTTCTGTTCATGTGTGGCTCTGATTTAGTTGATCTGAACAACAAGCAGAGGCCATGACAAGCAAACAGCAAGTTGAGTGGAGCATTGTGCTACTAGGATTTTAAGTAGGCAGCAATGTCATTACAAGAGGAGTGCCAAGACTAGTGCTATAGCAAGATACTACCATTGCTCAGAGATGATGTGGGCACTGGGACTGATGCAACTGACCCTATGTGCTCTGGAACTACAGTTGTGCCATATGCATTGTAGAGAACAATGAAAAACTGGATCAATGATATATGGTTTAGAACACAGCTCCTGATCTAACCCTTAAACAGCCTAATCAATCCTGCAATCCTTCTGTGTTGCTAAACTCTGAAGCTGGCCCTGTTGGCTGTTTATTACAAAATGTTGCCTACCTAATGATACCCAGCTATTTGTGATACTGCTCATACGTATGGCTTTCCTTCTTACCTGGATTGCTGCTTCTAGGGGCATGGTTAGGTGGGATTCCGCCAAGTGAAATCATAAGGACATTTAGTCCTCCAAAATCTTGTGTAACATGCAGGACGTCTCTACTGTAGGTCTTGTCGACTGTTAATATTGTGGAGCTCCCATTTTTCTCAACAAAGAAGGTATGCCAGTGGCCATCAGAAACATAAGCTTCAGGAATGCTGCGTTCCACCTTTCCACCAATTCCAGCATCAGAGATATACTGTACTTTGCCACCTTTGATCTACAAGGAAATATATATATATGTATTTAAAAATCACAGAATTCAGCCAAAGAAAATGCCCAAGTCGCACGTCACACTAAGTCAAAGGCTTGTGTGGCTCATAGTTTGTATGGAAAGAGCTAAACCACAAGGCCAGATTTGGTCAACATACTAAGCAAGCAATGGCTTAGCTTTACATGGTGCATCAGCAAAATGACCAAGAAGGAATGAGGGGGCCATGATCTCCTCCTTTGGAGGCCACATGCTTGTGCTTTTGCACCAAGCCATAGTTGGGCTTCCCGTGATGTGCAAACAAGGTCATAAAGAAATTGCATGTTTTGTGCAGCCTGATAGAAGTACAACAGAAACTGCAGTGATACAGGCTTAAAAGGCCCCTGTGTATTTCCTTTTATGTTACACGTTAATCAGCTAAGAAGCACTGGCGAGAACATGGAAGATTTGATGGGATGCACCTACTCCTACCTTCATAAAGTTTATACATATATAGGTGACAAATAAGAAGCACCCATCTCTTGGGCTGAAAGCGTGATCTCACAGCTTTCACATCCATGCTAGCAGTTTACACAGAGTCACTCCTTACAGACAGCACATGACTCTCAGAAAACTGAACCACACATTTTAAAATTGCCTTCTGTACACAAGGCAACACAAACAAAAATTGCTGAGGATGCAGGACTGTAGCCACATAGACTTTGGGGCTCTCTGGTTACAAACAGCCTGCACAACATCCTGTGTTGGTCAAAGGCTGTGGCTTCTTGATGTTTGGCTGAGAGGTGCTGGGGTCCTTGCCTTGCCACCTGACTGAGTGGAAATGCATTCTGCACAGCTGTGGAATAGAAGAGGAGGACTTCATATGTGCACTGTTCCAGGTCGCCAGATAAAGGCCACTGGTGCCTGAGCTAATTCAGTTGGCTCCCCATAAACTTGTGATGTCTCCATTTTTTGCCTCCCATGCCACACTGTGGGAAAAGGTTTGAGCTCTGCCCTTGCACGCTTTCTATAGTGATGGTATCCACTGACCAAGAAAATGCAAATAAAAGCCCATGTTGCTATTGTCTGCTTAAAGAAAAAAGCAGAAGTAATTGCAAATTATGTGATAATATCCTGATAACTTGCTAGTGCAAGCTTTTGCATTGGAAAATATGGGTACCTCACAGAGACTGAGAAGCCAGATACAACTGATAAATTAATGCTGGCTGAAGCACAGAATTGTGGTCTTACACTGGAGAGACTTATAGGCTAGGGAGAAAATGGAAATAATTAAAGGAGTCATGAAAACTTGGATCTTGTAACCATCCAAGAGGTTTGCCAGCACTACGGTTTCACTCATTTAGCGTTAGGGCTAAATTGACAGAGTCAGCCCTAAGAATTGACTCCACTGCTTTCTCTCGTGCAAAAGATACAGCAGAATACTCTGAAATCCATTTCCCTATATCGTAATAGTGACGTTCACATGCTACATTAAGAGAATATGCAATCTGTGTACCTATGTACACAAATACTTGAGCTGAACAATTAATTCACATGCACCACTCAATGTGTTCACAGCCTCTAGGCCCATGTACACAACAGTTGCACAAGCGTACACCATTTCACACTAACACTTGCAAATGTGTAGAAATATCTTATACCTGTTCAGTGCAATGTGGGAACAAGCCCAATGATCCTTCAGCATCCTTGTGTGAGCCAGCTGTAACTGTGGCTTTAATGAAGCCAAAGAAATGTACAGTGCAATCGTATACATGTCTGGTACAAGTAAACGCCACTCAGTTCAATGACTTCCTTTCATCTAAGTGTATCTGTCAGGAGTGGGGAACCACTGGCCCTTCAAATGGTATTAGACTCAATCTTCCAATACCTCTGACCATTGGTCATGTTGGTTATGGTTGATGGACACTGGAGTCTATAACATCTGGGAGGCCGCAGGTTCCTCACCTGTGATCAATAGGATTGCAGCTGGTTAAAACAAGGACGTTGCCTTAATTGATCTGAGGACTGGGTTGTGTGTGCTACTATGCCTTTAAAAAATCCAAGGGTTCTAAATCAGAGCTTGGTGGTCACATTTTATAGGAGGTCTGAATGAGGAGGGAAAAGTTAATCGGAGAAAAGATTTCACTCTAGCGTGCAATGTTTCATTAAGAACATATGCAACAAACATTCTTCCGGCTGCCATTCAAATAGTCAGTACTTGGAGTCTAGACAGAGCTGATTAGAAGCAAAATCATTCAGCCCTTTTGATAGCTGGAGTAGTGCCCAGCACTAGTCAACGCTCTGGTATTTCTAAAGTAAAAGACTGGGGCAAATTCAGGAGAAATGAAGACCACTTCATAGCAAGCTGCCCAATCAAATCCACTTGGCCTTACCTTCACAGTAGTATAATTGCTGCTTTCCTGGATGTGAATTAAAACTCCGCTTTTACTCCTTGTCCTGAATTTGACTTCTATACTCTCCATGCTACTCTGAGGCTCCAAAATGGTGTTGTCAATGCTACGTCTCATCATGTATTCCCATTTCCTTTTCTGACTTATGTGGTAGTCAAGGCGACCTTTGCCTTCTAATGACAAGGCAGTATCAGCCGTAACATCTAGAATAAAGAAGTAAAGTGTGAAAAAATATAATAATTCATCATTCACAATTCTATCTCTTTGTACCACCCACCCACCACAGGTAAAGAATGAAGAGATCATAAATAAAAGACTAGCACGTAATGAAGAAAAAATCTGCAAATTTTGGTTTCTCAGTTTCTAACTTTTCCAATCTTAAGTTCAGCTATCCAACATTTTTAAAGCCCTCATGAAAACCAATTAGCAATTTTCTTCTAATTCTGGACATTTTTGTATGCAAGTTACACTATTGTCCATGTTTTTTCAAAGTCCCCCCCCCATATAATGCATTTTAATGCTATTTTCATGAATATATGCATTTGTATGCACACGTTTATATGCATTTTTGCACACCTTATTTGGTTGGAGAATTGCACTGCAAAATGTAGAGTAATGTGAGTTGTATTGTATTGTATTGTATTGTATTATCAGAAAATATGAATTGGGAATGTGAACTGAATTGACCAACAGACCATGTTGAGAAAACGTGTCTGCTTTTTAATTGGTTATAAAAACTAGCTTCCTTTCCAACAATTTCCCCAATTCCATTCTATTTCATACCCAACAGCCTTCAAGTGAAAACAAAAACAACCCTAGTTGCAATTAAGAATTTAAAAAATATATTAAGGCAATAGAAAGTGGCTGGCTGGGTTTAATAGATGGATCCTACTTTTTAAATGTGTTTCTGTTGCAATTTGCTGGTCCCTTGTGGAGTTGGCCAGCATGATATTTTGCTTCATAATTACTGTTATAATGAATTCAATCATTACATATTTCTTCCATGTGCAAAGCAGAAAAACACAAAGAAGTTTATGGGAGATGTAAATGTAGGTTAAAAGCAGAAGGGGTGGGGGCAAAGAAACACTCTGTTTACATTTTTCACAGTGTTTTCCAGTCAGTCCTTCTTTGCAGTGACACTGCTGCCAAGACCACTGATCCACACAAGTGCCACCATGTTGGCAAGGGTTAATAGCACAAGTTCCTTCCAGCCTAGGACACCTGAACAAACAAAAATAAAATAAAATGAATAACAATAGTTTCATTGCTTGCTTATTTCTTAAATTCTTCCCACCCTAGAGACCAAGACACCACACATGATCTCCCCTTTCTCCATAATAGCCCTGTGAGACAGTGGGTCACTCAAGTTGAGCTTCCTTGCTGAGAAGGAGTTAGAACCAGAAATGATAAACACTTATTTTTTCATTTCATGTGTCTAGCAGCATCAAACGTGATGAGGTAGAGCCATCCTCTCAATACTAATATCTCTGCTCCTTACCTGGACTGAGCTTGGGTGGGGCAATGGCAAGGTTGGAGCTACACAGTTGCACTGTCAGGGATGCCAGATTGGCAATGGTTCTCCTGTTGGTGAAGTCCAACTCCTCTGTCACACCACCCCATTCAGGCGAGCAGCAGAAACACTGCTGTCAGAAGAGCAGCTCCACTGCTCTATCCAACAGGTAAAGGTAAGGTAAAGGACCCCTGGACAGTTAAGTCCTGTCAGAGGCAAAGGAGCTTCCAGGCCAAGGGAGCCGGTGTTTGTCCACAGACAGTTTTCTGGGTCAAGTGACCAGCATCTGGCTCAACGGAACACCGTGATGGAAAGCAGAATGCACAGAAACACCATTTACCTTCCTGCCGCAATGGTACCTATTTATCTACTTGCACTGGTGTGCTTTCAAACTGCTAGGTTGGCAGAAGTTGGGACAGAGCAACAGGAGCTCATTCCGCCGCAGGGATTTGAACCGCCAACCTCCTGATCGGCAAGCCCAAGAGGCTCAGTGGTTTAGACCACAGAGCCACTCGCGTCCCACCTTTACCAGCAGTTTTTTTCCATTGACACCCAGGATGCTTCATTGATATGCCACATATCTTTTGGGTTAACCTGCTGTCCCTGAGAGCAAGCTGTGCCAAGGGGAGAGGATAGCTCAGTGATGATATCCTAGAAACCACATTAGGGGAGAGATCTCTTGTGTTCGGATCCTGCTTGCAAGCTTCCCACAGGCAGCTGGTTGGCTGCTGTGAGAACTTGGATGCTGGATTAGAGGGGTCATTGGCTTGATCAGGCAGGCTCTTCTTACATTTTCACACAGAGGGAGGCAGGAAGGAAGGGTAACAAAACACCAGGGGCCAAGCACTGGGGCTGAGCGACAATGCCAGGATGTTGAGAGAGGCTGTGCCCTCTGAGCTGTCATGCAGTCTATTTCTGTCTTATGACAAGAGTGCATGCTCTGTATCTTTCATGGAGATTATGGTGGACAGTGGCTTGTCACCTTAATGTAGGGCAAGGAAGAATGACTTCCTATTGGCCATTCTTGGCTGTGTTTTTGTCAAGTCTTTACTACTTCATTTTCTCTCTCTCTTCCAAACAAGGTGGTTAGGAATATAAGCTAGGAGGGGACATATTTGGATTGATGCCTATATTTTAATTTGAAATTTTATTTCATGATAAATTCATGCGTTTATAAAATGCAACCCTGCTTCAAAAACCAGCTCCCCCCCCCCCACATTCCTCACACCCTCAAGCAGGAATGGGCACAGCTACTTGAAGAAACATAAACCCTTTAACTCAACTCACACCGTCTCAACCATACATCATCCCAACACCTTTCTCTGAAGTGTGAAGTTAAAATGCTGCAAAATGTTTGCTGCTTCCTGCCTTTAATATTCCAAGTATGAGGAAGGTGCTTTCCGTTGAGGGATTGTTGACCCATGAGACTGGTCATTTACAGCCTAAGCGGAAGTAAGTCCCACTGTATATTCAATGAAGTGTGCGCCCAAGTGAAAAGTGCACAGAATGGTAACCTTAAATGTTATCCCTGAACAAGAGGCACTCACAGTAAAACAGTTTCCAGGTAGCTACCGTAATGCATAAAGGAAACCAGGCTAAAACTTTTAAAAATGAAAAATGTAGCCCTATTTATTTTTTTTCCTTTTTCTTAAAAAAAGATAAACTCCACTCCCAACATAACTTGATTTTAAAATAGTACTCCTTCATTTTAACTTTTAATGATGAAATACGCATTTCATCATAGAGATTACTATATTCTACCTATGTTTTAGTGTATAGCAGCGTAGCTACACTAGGGCTCATCCCCTTGTTCTGTATTTTGATTATATTGCGTCTTCTCATTGTTCCACAGCTATGCCTTGTGAAACCCTGATCTTACCAGCTGAAGTGGATCTTATCAGATGCTCAGAAAATCTCAACAGAGGTTTTGCTTACCAAGCTTCCAATTCAGTGGGTAAGAAGATCAGATGATCCCAAGGCACAGCCGGGGAAAAACAAGAAAAGCTCCAGAGACTCATGGGGAAATGAATCAGTACACAATCCAATGTAAATAGATAGCAAGCGAAAGTGTGAAGAAGCCCTTAGTGTGTTTCAGCCAAAGACTCTGATGGCACCTTATGTCATGATAAATCTGCCAGTCTTTAAGGTGCTATGAAACTCTGTTGTTTTTAAACCAGCTTTTAGTTATTCATTACATTTACCAACATCCACCTGGCAGGATGTGACTGTTCCTCTTATGCTGCTTAAAATCAAGTAAAATTGCTTCATGAGAATATTATGCTTGATTATCCAGATAGACCAAATCTCTCTCACACACACACACACACACATGCATGCGCGCGCGCGCACACACACACACACACACAATATCTTCAGTTTTATAGCTTCATACTAGACACTGGCCACTTGTGAACCTCTGGGTCCCAGCAGCACATGTTAACACTGAGACACAAAAGAGATTCCAGAGCCATTTAGTTGCAATAACCGCATTTCACACAGCCTGAAAATATAATGCAGAAAGTAACCAGAGTGGAATAAACTTGAGCTGTCCATTGAATTTAGAGCAGTATGATTTTTACTTTACTGTCTGCCAAGTCAATCTGAAAGGAAGCCTGAAACCACTTTTCTCTGTGCAACTGTCCAAGGCATTAAATAAAGAATCCTGGTGGACAAGAGATAAAAAACAACAACAATATACACATCTATCCTTCACTGGTGAAGGTCCAATGTTTGGCTGTCTGTGAAATTGTAACTGATGTTGATCTCTGTGCTACAGAGCTTCAGGAAATCTTATGCCACAAGCTGAGAGCATGAAAAGCAGAGGGATGAGCTAACCACTCAGGACATCCTCTTATTCCACCCCTAAGTTCAAACAGTGGGATGGAAGAAACAACAGGTTCAGTTAATCAATCATTTTGAAGCAGTGTTCACAGGGGGAGATGGTACAGGGAACTGCCTTGACATCTGAGAGGAAAAGTGAGATAACAGACACTTGGACCATACGGTTTAATGCACTGGATATGACAATGCAGACAAATGTTAAAGAATGGTGCTTTTCTGGATCTACAACATCTGCTGGTGGACTTTATAGCATACTGTTGCTGATCTGTATGTCTGTTCATAGGAAAGGTGCCTTGTTATGAGTCATGAGAACATTAAGACGAGTCCTGCTGGATCAGACCAAAGGCCTATCCAGTCCAGCATTTTCACAGTGACCAACTGGAGGTCTATGGGAAGTGCACAAGCATAACATGAACATGATAGCCCTCTCCCCAGCAAGCAGTATACAGAAGCACACCACCCCCGATGCCGGGGGAAGTGTAGCCACCATCATGACTACCCATTGATGGCCTTCTGTTCAGCCCATTGGTCCACGTAGCTCAGGATTATCTGCACTGATTGGCAGTGGCTCTTCAAGTTTTCATGTGGGGGCCATTCTCAGCTCTACCTAGAGGTATCAAGAATAGAACCTGGGACCTTCTGCATGTAAACATGTGCTCTGCTGCTGTGCACACACCCTTCAACTCTTTCACCATCTTTGTGTATGTCAGACTTCATTGACTTCTCTTCCTAGTGGTGCTTAGGAACAAGCAACAACATGATGGGCCCCTTACATCATGCATAACAATACATATACAATCTTGGAGAGTGGCATTTGCATAAACTTTGTAATATTGGTGGAGAACTATCCATGCAGTGTGGTGCAAATAAAGAGAACCCTCAGGTTCCTCTAGTCAAATGCACATTTCAACAGAGAAGGAGCATTTGGTCTACGACACAATTTGCAACCCAGCAAGAGAATCAGCATGCAGGCGCTGTCTCCTCACGCATGTTTCCCTTGCTGTATCAGAGCATTCATGGGTAACATACGTGAATTTTCAGACACATGAGGATCACAAAACAGAGTTAGTCAATTGTTATTCTGATATTACGTAAAACACATACTGATCCAAGATTCCTTCAGCTGCCAAAGCCTGGCTGGGTTCTAAGGGACGTCCATTGACTGCAAATTCCATTATGCAACCCACAAAATCGTGACTTTCCAGCTGTCCCTTCCTTTGAAGTATTGGCTCCAGGGCTCTGATACCTCCAATGGTGACTCTGTTTGGCTGCACGTCTAAAGTCCTGAGGGTGGGAGAGACAAAGAACAGGGGCTTACTTAACAATAGGATCCTAGATCCTGCAATCCTCTAAGAGTAAATTCTCCTTAACTTCTGAGTAGGCATGTTTTAGATAGCACAATTGCTTTGTTACAATCAGAAGTCTCATTTTGACAACTCCGCATGTTGTACTGCTGCAAAGCCCTTAGCATGCTTTATACAGAAAGCACCATATATGATGCAAATAGAACAGATTATTGTTCCTGAGGGTGTGGTGGGGGCAGGAAAAGACCTTGTAATGACAGCTGTGTCTGGACAATATGAGCTAAGCCAGGCATAGGCAAACTCGGCCCTCCAGATGTTTCAGGACTACAACTCCCATATCCCTGACCACTGGTCCTGTTAGCTATGGATGATGGGAGTTGTAGTTTCGAAACATCTGGACGGCTGAGTTTGCCTATGCCTCAGCTAAGCAATATGCAGAGTGTAACTAAACATGAGGATGCCATTGCAGTCCTCTGGTTTTTTTTATGATGTAGCTCCACCATAAGTGGCTATTGGCCTGACCATACTGCATGTGATGTAAAAGCCTAGTGCGGCTTATAGCTAAGTCATTGGACCTCTTTACATGTTGCTCACAATGAAAAGGGTATGGATGGTTAAGGGGTATGGAACTGTGTGTTTTGCTCTGCTCCCCTAGTTAGTCTTAACCTGCCATGCTCACCATAATATATGTAGCGGTGGGCCAATTCCACGCATGGAGGCTCCCGGAGTGATCGAGAACCCTGTTCGGAAATCATGTGGGAAGCCTTCATGGACAGAACAGGCTCCCCGCTGCATAAGTCATGGGGGAAATGATGGGGGGGGGAGGTGCCATGCAATTTAGGATTGGGGCTAAATACATTGCCTGAAAGCTCTTGTCAGCACAAGTGTAGTTTCATTAGGCTTTGCAAACAAATATGTTTTGCTTTTGAATGAAACCATGAACTTTTTTACTTTTACTTTTAACATTTTTGGATCAGAGTCTAGTAGGGCACTGGAGGGACAGACTAATTCGACTTGATTATTTCTCATATAGGCCATTTTTGAAAACTGACAAAACCTTCGTCACCAAAAGCATGAATCTCTCTTTGTTCTTAGATCAAAGTGTTCACCTGAAAGTTAGTGAGTCATGCATCCATTTCATCTCTTTAATATATGGGGGGGGGGGGGGTTTTGCTAGTAAACCTCTTTACGGCTTACTGAAATGTGATAGCTTGTTTTACATTGTCGGTAGCTGCATAACATGGTTGCTGATGTCATCACAGCCAATTTCTCACTGAATGCTTCTTCTAATTATTCTCTTTTATATTCAGAAACTAGGGAGGTAGAAAAGATCGCAGTGATATCTCTTCAGTAGCTTAATTGACTCAGCTGAGGCCCAGTCTGTGAACTAAAGATACATTAAATCCCATAGAATCAATAGGCCTCCTTCTGCAGAAAGGCTTCTTTTATTCTTTGCGGGCCAGGCGGTGTCTATTGAGCATAATCACCAAAGGATAAAATGAAAGGTTCTTTACCAGTCGCTAGATGAAGCCACATTGCTAACAGTGCAGTAGCCAGGTTCTTGTTCCTCTGAGCAGGAGTCCACGGTCAAGGACGCTGCCTGAAAAAATCGCACTAAGATGATCATTTACGCATACCAACCCATCAAGTTTAGATTACATGGAGTACTAAATATATTTAGGGGTGAAACACTTATATTGTGGCTTAGGTTTCCATGTATATCTTTATGCACTGGAGGGGACGGATACTTATAGGTAAATGAACTCTAATTGTCAGTTGCAGCTTTCATATTACAGACATAAGCACAGCTTTGCTCCTAGAAAACTAAGGCAGAATTTGGAAGAAGGGGAAAACCATGGCACTTAAATCTGTGTATGTTGGCAGCATAGATACCAGGGTGCTGTCAGATAAAGTTGTGTTCCTGCAGCACTGAACTGAGTTTTGGAGGTTTGTAAGTTTTGACTCAGAAGAGGTGAAAATGATGCCCATATCTTGCCCCCTCTGTGCCTAATAGTAGCTTGCTGTGGGGAGGGTGGGATTTATGTCAGGGACTTGGATTAGGGCTAGTGGTTGCATGCTCTTCCCCCACTCCATGACTGAAATGCAAAATGGATGGTTCCAGGCTCTAGTATTTTGAGAGAATGAAAAGAAACATTTATCTCACCACTCTCTCCACAGTATGGATAATTTTACACACCTCTATCCTGTACTCACCTTTTTCAAAATGGAAAAGCCACAGAAGCAAGGGAGGTCCGTACAGGAATTTCTATCAATTTATGGATTGCTATATATTCTGAGATGGCAGAGCCATCTGAAGGAAGAGTTATTTCAAATAGTATTTTACTTGGATCTGATTTCATACAATTCAACTTTCTAATGATAGTCAAATGTTCCTGCTTGGTGACTTTAGCAGTTAATTTGCTACTGTTACCTCTTTAGTTATGAGAGTTTCTACTGTGTCACTTTGCTATATCTCAAACCTGACAAGTTAATGCTTTTACCAGCTTTCCATAAAAATTCTGGTCTTGTAGGAAATGACAGATTTTAAATCTAGTAGAGTTATTTTATACCCTTTTGACATGCAGAATGCTCCCCCACCCCCCCTCCAGCAAAAATACTTCAATAAAGGTAGTTCCTCCTTCACATTTTAGGTTTGTAAACACAGGGAGAGGAAAAGTCTAGAGGTGGAATTATTGTAGAGGCCTATCAAATAGTTCATCACGTCTTTTATGAAGTCTCCTTTGCTGATTTAAAGACATTTCAACTTGAATATTATTGCAACTTTGCTTAATTGAAAAATGGATTCAATGGGCGGCGTCCAGCTGAATAGTTACATTAGTGCAATGACGTTTTGCTGCAGTATGTTAACCCCCCCATACCTTCGCCTTCCCCCACCGCCTAAATCTCCTCCAGAGGTTCCAGAAGCCTCTGCAGCAGATTCAGCGGGTACATGTGCATGTATATGTGGTAAGTAGAAAGGAAAGGGCAGGGAAATTTCATTGCACAGCTAGACATTGCTGTGCTGGCCAATGAATTCACATTTAATTAATTCCAACTGTGCGACTGTGGGAAAAGCAATTTCATTAATATTTGCCTTGATTTCCCCACCAGTAAAATAGGATAGATGGTTTCTACTAAAATACTAAAAAAACAAAAACAAAAATTGTAGGCTTGTTGAGGTCTGCTTTGAATTTTCCAGATAATCTCAACGGTCATTGGCAGGTACTAACACTGCAACATTGCAGCTGACACAGCATCCTGTACTGGAAATCATGGAGTCCTCAAAGAATCTGTCGCTGGAGAAAAATATTTCCTCCTTAGAGAACTGTTTTTCTTATGCTGCTTGACATTTAATCTCTCTACTCCTCAATCAGACCATCTGGGAGATGCTACAAATCTTTGGCGGTATGAATCACTATGCAACATGGGAAATATATTTCAATGAGTTAAAAGTAAAACAAAAAATGTGTCTCAGTCACTGAACAGGGCATTTTTGTTGAAGATAAAAAGTACTCAGTCATTTGAAAACAGAAATGATGGTCGTTTCTTTCTAGATAACTAAATTACCAAAGGTGTTTTGTGGGAATTATACTGTATCAGCATATATAAGGTAGCATGGAGTCACTCCATTTCACAGTTCCTTTAGTGTTGTTCATACTTACTTTCCTCTCCATCTGTCTCCTGTATTTTATATTGAAAATGTTGCTACTTAATTTAGGAAATAATACTTGTGTAGTTTGCTCTTGCCATGTGTATGAATGATGGTGCATGTTGACAAACAGGCAATCTTTTTAATTTGTTCCACCTTTCATGTATCACGGAGTGAGAAATTGCACTAACATATTTGATGGAGAGATCCTGACTTGGCTGTTTGCATTTAGCAAATCTAAGTTTTCATTTGCTCCCATTCCTTCCAGTTAATGGAAAACTCTGGAATGCTTAGTTTCAAAATCACAGTGACTGTTGCTTCCCATTTAAAATCAGAGATCTTTCTTTCTTTCTTTTTAAAGTAAATGCATCTGCTCACAATCTTTCCCTTAATAATACATAGTAGCCCGTTAAAACACAAACCTGTCCACTGGTGCTTAGCAATGGAGAGGGTAAGGTGGCAGCAGCAAAAGATTTGGAGGGAGGTACATTGTCTAATATAAGGCAATTTTCTATATAGCAGAACTGGGTAGTTATCATCCACAAAGAAAACTCTGTTTCACATTTTTCAATGATTTCAGAACATTTGCAGAATGAACAAAATTTTATCATCTCTGTTCAAAAATAACATGCATGGCAATTACATAGCCTTCAGTTACAAAGGGTTTTGTTCTTGCATCATTCCAAACATTAAATCTGCCTCTTAATTAGTCTTCAGTGCTTATTCTTCCTATAGTCTGCACCAATTAATTAGATCTGGATAGTCATTAATTCCCTTCATTAATCAGACTCACATTTAGAGAACGTCCTTTGAAGAAGCCATTTAAAATGCTTCAGGGTAATTTTTATGGAACAAAAAAGCTTTTGTGTTTTTTTAAAAAAGAAGTTTTTGCAAAAAAAAACCCAACCCCAACAACCATCCATTTGTACTTTCTTAAAAGCTGATGTGACTTGGAACTCAGTGAAGCTTTATTATTATTATTATTATTATTATTATTATTATTATTAATTATTATTATTATTATTATTTCTGTAAAGCAATGCTTACCATTCCAGCCCTCCGGGCAATAACAGTGTGAAACTGTCCATCAGACACCTTCTTTGCTGTGGTGAGTTTGTAAGTGCCACTGCCAAGATTGTATGAGAATCTCAGCCTCTCTTCTGTTATTTCCAGGGCCAGGAATTCTGCCCGATCTCCAGTCTGGTTGTCATAATTATATAACAGAAGGGCATTGCTTTGGATGGTGGCAAACTTGATGTAGATATAATTGTTGTTCGGATCCATACTGGGGAATTCCATGTAAGACAATTCTTCAAATCCGTAGCTATTCACTTCACAATGCTTTCCGAAAACTCCTGCGGAAATAAAAATGTAACAATGATCAAGAACTGCAGAAGCACTCTAAAATACAATTCTTTTAGGGGGTGGCAATCCTGTTGCAAGATCTGTTAGGATGAAAAGCTCAGGGTGCAGCAGATCTTCGGTTCAACCAGCTGATTTGTGTCTCGGCCAGTGCTAAGTACCCAACACTGGTTTAGCCAGAGATATGTTCAGATTGGCTTAGCCAGGGCTCAGCCAGCTAAACTAAGGCCAGTGTAAATTCACCCAAAGGCGTGGGACAGGGTGTGGCCAGAGAAGGGGAACTTAGACTGGCTACTGTGACCAGGCAACCTGGCATAAAACATTATTTGAAAGGCTTGCTTTCCCTCTGCCCGGCTTAGGCCAAGAAGCAGAAGCAACCCCACTGCTGAGCAGTGTTTGGATATGGTATAACTTTATGCCATCTTAATTGACACCAGCTTGCTTTTTGCCAGCTTCTTGTATGACTGCTCTCTTGTTGAAGGAGCTGTCAAAAATGAAGATACTGGGTGCGAGCCAGCCAAGTTAGCACATTTAGATGCCATCTATTTCAATGGATAAATCATGCATTCTAATAGGACTAAAAGTGGAAAATTTCTGCATCATCACTATCATTTTTAAGAGAACCATTATTTGTGTGGCATAAATATACATTGGGAGTGATCATTTATGTGATAAAGACATGTGGTCTACATATTTTTTAACCTCCAACAATTTGATTAAGACCTGTTTACACAGACACTTTATTAGCACTCTGGTTCACGTTAACACAATGTTTTAATGTATGTGTCACTTTTTCTGCTTTCTTTTTTAAAAAAGTATTGTTATTTTATGGCATTATTTTTTAAAGGTTTCTGTTGTTAGTAGCCTTGGGTGCTATATGATTGCTATATCTTTAGCGCAGGATATAATTATTCAAATATAATGTAAAAAATAAAATTCTAAAGCAAAATATTTGCAGTAGCTTCAATTGTTTTAAGCACCAATAAAATATTTTGGATTGTAGCCAATGAAGTTGTCTAGTGAGTTCAAGGATTTCTATTTGAGCAATTGAACTTCCCATGCCAGATCTGCTGAAGAATGTTGGGGTAACCCCCAGAACAGATTTTGGGGGAAAGCAGGTGGATGAGAGGCAAATAGGAATCCTTGTGATCACGGGGTGACTTTGATGGACATAACACTTCCCTTCCAAATGTGTTAAAATATCTCTTCATGTGTTACAAAACTGGAAATGGTCTTTGTGACCTGTACTAACACATACATAATATCATTTAGATAAACAATATCATATTATCTTGCCCTTTGGCATTCCATACGCCTATGAATTTTGCATACTACATGTTCCCTGTTATATATTATTTACTTTCAAAACCAAATTTAATCAATCAGTCAATACATCTGAATGCATTTCCCTCCTTCTGCCTCCTTTTGCTTCCTTTTTTTATTTGTGCTGCTTCTGTTTCCCTTGTTTTAAATCATATTTCATTTCAAAACTGGCCAATAAAACCACCCCCTTTGCTATCAGCATTTTCTAGCTATGCCAAATAATATGGAATAAAAATAAAATCCAATATGGAACCAATCACAGATGCATTCCTCCTTGATTTTGGCAGAACACCATCTAGTATTCTTTAGATCAAGTCAACATACAATGCATTTTGAAGAGTACATACAGTATGTTTCTTTGTTGTTAACTGCTTTCAAACACGCAGGCGCTACATTCCATCCCTATTGTATTTCTTCGAAATATGAATGCTTTTATAATAATATTTTTATAAAATATTTGCCTGCGGTCTTTCAAGAGTTTTAAAATGTTATGATGTTAACTATATTTTTGTAAAATGGCAAAGACCTTTTTTTGCATCCCGCTTCTGACTGGCTCATTAATTTCTGAAGTTAGAAAAGAATGTAGGCAAGTAGGAAACAAAGAGAAAGGGAAAGAACTAGATTGTAGGACAGGACAGAATGGGATTGGATGGGATCTGAGATGGAGAGGGAGGGAGAAAGAGCAGAATTAGGATCAGGAAGAAATCAGATCTGAAGTGAGGGTTGGGAAGTAGAATTGGAATATAGGAATGGGTTGGTTTACGGATGGTCAAATATGTCAATTTTGATTTCTCATTTTTCCAAACTTAAATTCAGTTTGCCACATTCGTTTGCAAAATTCAAAATCACTATAGTGACCCCCCCTCTAATATGCACATTTTCGTATCCACATTTTGCAAGGCATTTTCCCTAATAAAATGAATGCATTTCTGAATGTTGTTTTCACCAATGTATGCATTTATGGACGTTTTTCACCTAACATATGCATTTTTGCTCATATTACTTGCAATAGTGGTGTTGATGCTCCCACTGCTGCTTCTGCCCTTCAGTTCCCACTGCCTTGGCCCTCTTGGTAACTGGCAGTGGCACTTGGCATTGGGAAGCCAGATGAGGAAAAATGCTTCATCCATGGCACATTGTTAAATGTTAGTGATTGTTAGGACAGCACTGCAAAATTCGCAAAAGTGTGAATTTTGAAGGATTACTACATTTCAGTCCACATATTGTTTCAGGAAGTGTAGATTAGATCTATCTTGAAGGGTGAACTGAACCACAATTCTCCTCCATTCCTAGCTTAGAGTTGGGAGAATTGGAATTGGACATTAGAATGGAATAGGACTGAGGAGCATCAGGGAAGAAGAATGAGCTCCTTCATTGCCCCAGCTCCTTCCTGTAAAGAAGTATCACCTCTTTCTTTCCTTGCTAGAATGCTTCCTTTAGCAAAGAAGAAGGGAATCCTTTGGAAGACATCATCTGTGATAACAGAATAGGTGAGTTGAACCTAATTTCCCCTTCTCCCCATAATGATTATTTGGGAGAAAGGTGATGGGAAGCTGCGCCAGCCGAAACTTACAAACAGATATAGATGCAACAGCTCTATTTTATATGATCAGTGGTAATTTAACATGGATTTTAAGTTCATGCAAGACTTGTATGTGATTGTAGCCAGATGCTGTATCTCCTCTTACATTTTCTATACACAGCAGGCTCACGGTCTAAGCTAGTGATTTCCAAGTTCTTCTATAATTGCTACCATATATTGGTCCTCCGAAAAAAAAGAGAAGTCTTTCTGGCTTCATCCATAAATTTCTTGAGAATACTGCTTGGCAATGATTGCAGGAATAAGGCACAATTGCTGCAAATATAATGTAGTTTGATTTTGACATACCTTTACATACGTTTAAGAGAAGCTTTAATAATTATAACATTATAAGTAATTGTGTTATACTGGGATGTCTGGTACCTCTGAGGCACTGGGGCATGATCTCTCCCAGCTCTTTAATGTTTTGTGGTTCAAATGCCCTCACTTATCCTGTGCTTTTACAGCTGTTCCTTGTCACAGGGTTTTCAAAGTACCAAAGCCCCATTCAGGAATTACATGTGATCTGCCATGGACCAGGTGCAGATGTCAAACAAAAACACAGTGTGGAGATTTGGGAGTGGGATGCAAGATTTCCTTAACCTTCACACACCCCTTCCATACAGTGCGTGAATTTCCTTTGCCTACCTTTAATCAATTTCTGTGTTACATATGTGACCATTGCTGAATAAAGCTGAAATGGAACTGTGTATGCTACTAACTTTGAGAACTGCAGCTTAACCAAGGCTCCCAAGGCTTATGGAAATTAAGAGTTTCTTCAAACCTTATCAAGATGTCTTCAGCAGATGCCCTGCTTTGATGTCTCCACCTTCAGAGGCAGAGTAGCTAATCTTATTTGTGGAACTTATTTAGCTGTGGATCTCCCTCACCACATCTCTTCAGCAGGTAGCTATTCTACTGATGTTCTGTCTCCAGGTAAATACTATACTTTTTGCTCAGGCTTTAATGGTCTTCTTTGAAGACAATATTTTAGAATGCAGAAAGGTAAAGAAAAGTGCCATCTTTCTCCTTCTACGATATTATCTTCAAACTGGGGACTGGTGGGGGGAGGCAAGAAATGGGAGAGATGATAGAGTTTTATAAAATTATGCATGGTGTGGAGGAAGTAAGGAGAGTGTAGATTATCTCTCACACTATGCAGAACCTGAGGCAACATCCAAATAAATTAAATGGTGGGAAATTCAGCACAGACCAATGATGTACTTCTTCACTCACTAGCGGTGTGTAGGGTGTACAATGCATGAGGCTCTATGGAAGGCCACCAAGCCCAGCAGAAGGGAGAGAACCAATGGTCCTCATGTCCTATTGTAGACTTCCCATAGGTATCTGGTTGGTTACCATGAGCAACACAACATGGAACAAGATAGGTTTTCAGTATGATTCGGTAGGCATTCTTCTTTTCTCTGTAATGGCAATTGACAGAAAAAGGAGAAAAAGAAACTCTAGGTCTTGCAAAATATCATTTATTGTGAGTCCAAAGGGTTTTGGATTTTTATTTTGTTATTTTTTTTAAGCAACAATTCTGACACACTAATCTACAGATTCTGTAATTATTTCCTGTGAATACTGCAACATGCCTGGTGTGTCAGGATTGTTGCTAAGATGCATGCCATTAATAAAATATTTGTTGCAAAATATGTTGGGCTCACGACAGATGAAATTTTGTAGCACTTGGAGATCCTGCCTCACCTTTTTTTGACTACTCCAGTTCTTTGTTTGGTTTCCTGCCAGATGGTAACTGACCAACCAAGTCACATTGCTTTGCTTTATTCTGATTAAAACAATATTATCATATAAAAAAATAAAGCAGCAACCTATAAAATCCATAGATGGTTGGATTTGGGGGCTAGGGTCAAAAGGATTAGGGTTCTGCAAGAGAATCTGAATAAAGTACAAAATTTCTACTCACCAAATGGACAATGACAGTAATATCCCTCCACTCCATTTTGACAGGATCCTCCATGGAAACAGGGGTTGCATTCACAATAATTGACGGTGGAGTCACACATTTTTCCTGCAATAGTAGAAGACAATGCCATGTGGAAACTGAGTTGCACTTAGGCAATTTTCATTATGAACAAAGTGGGATAATTCGCATTAGTTGTAACTGGAGCCCAGAAATAATTTGTTTAATTTAAAAGTGAGTTTCATTCTCTATATTCTGGAGTGAGTTTTTATTATTATATTTTTAATGTAGAAACACTGAACATCATACTAATGTGGAATTAACTTGTAATACTTTCATGGAGAGTAATTGCCATGACTAGGGATGGTGCAGAAATTTAATTCAGTTTGCATTTGATGTAAACCTGCATTTGAAGTAAACAGTATCTGAACTGAGAAACAGCCACTCTTTAAAAATCGCAATGCAGTTCCCCAGCCAAGTAATGTGTATAAAAATTCATGTACTAGGGTATATGCATATCTTTCTAATATGTATTGTATTATGGGGAGATGCTTTGCAAATGTGTGTATTAGGAGAAATGTGAATTAAAATGCTGATAATTTTCATGAGGATAATTTCTATATATTAAAAAAAACCTCATACTGATGTAGAAATATGGAGAACTGAATTTAAGATTGGGAAAGATGAGAAACTGGGACAACTGAAACTGACAAACTTGCCCAGCCCTAGTCATTCCTAAAACTGACGTGCAACAATAAGTTATTCCAATAAGAACTGGCCACTGTTCAGAGCATGGAAGTTCTCTACATGCTAACACGAACAGAGTTGAGCCTCAAACTGCATTCTAAAATGCTGCCACTTCTATTTTGAAAGAAAGGCAGTCAACTGAGATCTTGATCTGAATCCTGGACAGATTTGCCTCTGAAAATTTCCCATGGCTGCTATTTTCCCCTGAAGGTGATGTTTTCAAAAGAAGAAGAAGAAGAAGAAGAAGAAGAAGAAGAAGAAGAGGAAGAAGAAGCAGCAGCAGCAGCAGCAGCAGCAGCTGGTAGACTGTTATTTTGTAGAGAAACCTGCTTGGGACGCACAGCTGCTTCAAACTGTTTTAAAAATGTGACTAACATAATGTGTAGCTTTGCCCTAACCTTCATTCGTTGCATTCTCATTTTTTGTCACTTCATGATAGAACTTACTTGGACGCCGTTCATCACTGCAAGGGTTCGCTGCGTGGTGCAAGCTGCACAGTTTTATTGCCTTTTGTAAAGATTTCTCCACTGAATTTAATTAAATTTGCAAGCCTGAAGATGGGTTGGTTTTTTAAAATACATTCCTCGGGCTATTTTTTCCCCTCCAAAACATTTCACAGCTCTATAATTAATTGCATATGGTTCAAATAATAATGTTTTGATGAGAGAAACTAGTGATTTGCTTGGGTAAATTATGCCCTGAAGTTAAACAAATCACCAAATGACTGGATTCATGAACTCTGAAGGTCTACAAGAGGCTCATCTACAAGTTTCAATTTCACGGATTTTAATAATAATAATAATAATAATTTATTATTTATACCCCGCCCATCTGGCTGAGTTTCCCCAGCCACTCTGGGCAATGACTAATTTTGATAGGTTACTAGCTATTCTGTACATGCATGCCCAAAGATAAACTGTGAGGATCTGGAATAGGAACCACATAATGTTTATCATTTTTAACAGAAAAACTCAGAAAGAATAGCCCAAAGCTGTACAAGTCTCCTCAGATATAAGCCCCACTGAGTTATATCCAACTTACCCACAGGTATTACTATATATAGATTGAAGGCTGGGGGGAATTCAACATCATGATAATATGATTGTTCTATGGGTAGGAGTGCCACATTTGCTGACTTCTACTTTTAACTATGGATCGCTATGACAACTCTAACCATGAAAAAGAGGATGTGTCCTGGGAAAAGAGGGCATATGGCAACCCTACCCAGGCTCATGGGTAGCTTGCCACAGGCTGTAAACCGGGGGGGGGGGGGACTTGTTTACAGCTCATGGTTAGTCTGGAAAAAGCTAAGCCATGACCCTGGGTTTGGACAACACACTAAGCCAAGCCATGGCATAGCTCAGGATAGCAGCAACAGAATGACAGGGAGGGGCAAATGGGATATGATCCTCTCTTTGGAAGCCTACATACTCTAAGCCATGGTTTGGTTTAGCATGAAGAGAGAACCAGTTCTCTCCATTCCTGGTAAATAATGACAGTTGGATAATATGCAACTGAATCTCCAGTCAGCCAGCATGTCCCAGCAAGGATGGGGAGAAATGAGCAGTTAAGTTTCTGCTTTGTTGATTCACTGGCAACCGTATGAAAAGCCTTTCAGTTATCATTGCTTTATATGGAGTATTTGCATATAGTTGTTGGGAAGAACTGATTTAAGATAACGTTAGACTTTTTCTAAGATGGCAGTCTCTTTCAGATCAACTTCTTGCTTAAAAAACTGAATTGATTCCACAAAACTCATCCTAAAAAGGTCCAGAAAAGAGGAACTGAGGGGTTCATGGAAAGGGCAGACAACACACTACTGTATGTCATCTGATATATCCCATCTTGCAACTGATTCGTTCCAAAACAAAATATGATCATCATTAATAGACATAATTATAACAGATTGCTTAAACCTCAGTGTTACACTGATGTAATCTTTCATTATGGTTGCGCTCACTGCAATGAGCCTAATTGCTTCTATAGTGTGATGAAGTGAAATGCAGCTGGCCAAACATAATAAATCAGTGAAAAAACCTGTGTACTCTCTCAGCAAGGTAAGGGAAGCCATTCTAGTGGTCTATAATTGATGAACTCAGACTTACAGTGAAAAGAAGGAAAGCTTGCTTTAGAAAACAACAGAAGCTACAGAGAAGAGCAGCTGCCTTGATCCAGACAGGGGTCATGCATACATACATATAGGATGGTATTCTACTAAGTCACTCAGAATAGACCCACTGAAATTAATGAACAGGACTAAGTGTATTTCATTAATTTCAAAAGGTCTACTCTTTTGGTTCCTAAGGATTCCCAAGCAATACTGGGAACGAGGGTGCTAGTAACATATATTTTAGGTTTTTGTTATGAACAGGATGAAAAGGTCTCTGCCTTCAGTGTTCCTCTTGTATTGTTTTCAAACCTACTTTGGGCTGTTTTGTGATATATTTGTAAATTGCCAATTCAATCAATGAGTTACACTGATTTTCCTCTTTTACAATTATTCTCTCCTAGGAGAAAACACTGCCGCTTTACATTTCTAACATGGGTGTATTGTGTCTGCTACCATATTGCCTTTTTATTTTTGGAGAGGGAATGCAAGAGCATAACCCACACTATAAGAACACTTAATTCTCCCTCCCTCCCTCCCTCCCCCCCCTCTCTCTCTCACACACACACACATTACTTTTCAAATTTCTTCCATGACATATTTCTGCTTTCAGCAGATGGGGGGAAAATTAATGTGTTACAATGTGGGGAAATACTGTATGTGACAAGCGTCAGGCATGACAGTCACCTCAGCAAATCACTGTAGTTTCATTAACCCCAATTATAAGCTACAGGACTGATGTGACTGCATTGTGTGCTATTGTTAAAACGAGTGTTCTGCTGAGGTGTCCCAGTGAGCTGGCAAGTACATGCCTATTTAACCTCTGATGCTAATGACTTAAAAGGTTACCCGCAATTGTGGCATGGAATTGTTCTGCTACGCTGCTGGCCAAATAATTTGATGTGATGATTCACTGCGAAACACAATCTCAGATCATTAGGTTAATTAGAACAGCCATTCAATTACGAATAATTACTTGTGACCTGAGGCTCAGCAGGCTACACTGATGGGCGCATACATAGAAAGATCCCATCAGTGTCTTTTATGTCAAGGCGGCTCTAACAGTGAACATGTGTCAGTTGCCACATATGCTATTTAAATGGAGATGCATTTGATGGCTCTCAATACTTTCCTGGCAGAAAGCTAAGAGGCATCACTCTATATCGAACTGATATGTTTAATAGAAAGGCTGAAAATCCTGATTATGATTTTTACACAAGGCTGTCTGGCAGATAAGTAGGATGGAACCATGCACGCTTTGACGCTTAGCTAATTTCTGGCAAAAAAAGCATTTTTAAAAAATCCACTGTTTAATTTTAGACCTAGGCTACTTCCACACATACATTTAAAGCACTATTATACCAATTTAATGACTCCCCCCAAAGAATTCTGGGAATACAGTCCCCATGATTCTTTGGTGGAGGATGTCATGACTGTTTAAAGTGGTATAATAATGCTTTGAATGCATGGTGCAAGTGGGATCCTTGTTTTCACAAACAGCAGATGGTGGGATGATAAACTTGGGGTGTGAGCTAACTGAAGACACACCGTATGATCACCTCATGGAAGCAAAGCAGGTCCAGATCTGATCAGTTCCTGTGGGGAAAGGGGGGTGACTGGAAGCCCCACATAAGCCACCTTGAGTTCCATGATGGAAAAATGCAGGATACACATGTGCTAAATAAATAATACATCTAGGTTTGAATTGCCAGTAGTATGATTAGATGCTCCTTCATAGGTAATACCACTAGTTCATCTCTGTGTTGCATTCAGAACAATCACACATGTAGAAGAAAAAATTACCTGTATATCCAGTTTTGCAGACACAGTTGAAGCTTCCTGGGAAGTTCTGGCAGAGAGCACCATTTTTACAAGGGCCCGAGAGGCACTCGTTGAGATCTCTCTCACAGGCCATTCCAGTAAAACCACTGGGACAACTGCAAGAGAATCCGCCTACCAGGTTGTGGCAAGTCCCTCCATTGTGGCAAGGTAATGGGAGACATTCATCTATGTCTGTTTCACACAGTGTGCCATCATATCCTGGCATACACCTACATGTAAAAGGCCGGAGAGGTTCATTTGCCACAACAATGACTGGGATACTCTCGTGGCTCTGTAACTTAGGGCTCACACCCAGTTTTTTCAAGCAGCTGCCGCCATTTTGACAAGGATTTTGTAAACACGAGTCATGATCCACAGACTCTATTCGAACTCCGCTTTGACGGAAAAGGATTTCTTTGATGCTTTCAAAGAAGGTAGTCACACCACCTGGATTCACATACTGATAGCTGTTCCGTTTCACAGCTGCCATCAAGAAAGTCCGGTTGCTCTCCTGATAAGCCCCATAGAGTTGCACAGCAGTCCCTAATCCGGTTAACTGTGAATTGGCAATTCGCAGAAAATGAAGGTAGTGGTTGGTCAAAAATTCTCTCAAGGATTGCACACTGAGACGAAGGAGAATGCTGTTATCAAGTGTGGCATTACTGAATCCTGAAAAGAAAACTCGGATACTGCTAGTGACTGAGTTGTGTAGCCCATCATTGCTCAGGACTGTGAGATCGAATGTCCCATCGGTAGACCTTGCCAGGGAATTTAAATCACAAGTGCCTGCTGGAATATGGAAGAGGCTTGTAACTCCCGATGTAAGAGAGCACTGGAAACTGTCTAAAATATCTGGATCCTGAGGTTTTACATTGCCTAATGTTCCACCAGGGAACAGGTTGCCAAAATAATGGACAAAGATCTCTACTGTTCTGGGTTGTGACGGGTTATCATTTTGATCTATTACCTTTACGTGCACAGTTCCTGTGGAAGACATCTGAGGAATGCCCGAGTCTCTTGTAATCACTGACAAGTAGAAATCACAAATTTGTTCTCTGTCAATCTCTCTAGTTGTGGTGAGAACTCCAGCAGTGCTGAGACTGAAATAACTGGTTCCTGTGCCAGTGCTAAGCAAGTAATAAGAAAAGGGGCCCTGATTTGGAGGAAGATCAGGATCGGATGACTGAAGATTCAACACAAGTGTCCCTGCCCGGCTATTTTCCATTATTTCTCCTTCTGTGGTGGAGAGGGTGGGTCCATTGTCGTTGATATCTTCCAAAGCCACCAATAAAGAGGCACTTCCTGTTGCTGACGGTGATCCTGAGTCAATGGCTAACACAGATAGGTTGTACACTGGTAAAGTTTCTCTATCCAGTTCTGCAGTCACCGTAACCTGTCCCGTCTGCGGGTTAATAGAAAAGGCACCGTTGTTGTTTCCATTGCCAATAAAATAGGAAAACCTGTTCCAACTTGGGAGAGAGTCAGAGTCGAAGGCACTTACAAATGTCACGTGGGTCCCAACAGGAACGCCTTCACTGATTTGTACGTTGTATACCATGAAGCTGAAAACAGGGGGGTCATTGGCATCTAATATCGTGATATTCACAACCACTTCATCAATATCTGCACCACGAATGCTCCCGGCATTTTTTGCAAGCACTTTCAGAGAGATCCGTTCTTCCTTTTCCCTGTCGAGAGGTCCTGTGACATAAATCTGCCCGCTGCTGTCATCAATCTGGAAACCCTTTTTTCTGCTATTGCCGAAGATCAGATAGTGGACTTCTCCGTCAGTTCCCATATCGCGGTCGCTTGCAAAGACTTCTCCCACAATGGTGCCTTTAGAAGCTGCTTCGGAAACCTCAAAATAGTAAAGCTTGGACACGAATCGTGGCACATACTCGTTTGCTCCTTTTAAATGGATGTTGACATTCGCAAAGCTGCACCTTTCTTCATCGGGAACGTTAAAGGCCTTTATGGTGAGATGATAGCTCTGCTTTGTTTCATAATCTAAAAAGCCTTGGGTGGTGATGATTCCAGTATTAGGATCAATAACAAACAGATCACTGTCTGAAGACTGAACTGCATATGCAACTACAGCATTAGATCCGGAATCAGCATCAGTTGCAGAGAGACGAATGACAGTTGTTCCACTAGGGGCATTTTCTAAAACACTCGGAAAATAGTCTTCGGGGCTAAAAGCTGGAGAATTATCATTCACATCAATAACATCTATGGTAATGCTACAGTAGCCTGTTCTAGCAACCCATCCGCCATCTGCAGCACTCACAGTAATCTCATGTTTTTGGCAAAGCTCATAATCAAGGGGTTTGGCAAGCCTTAATGCACCAGTAGATGCGTTAATTGCAAAGTTCCCAGCCTCATTTCCAGAAGAAATCTTGTATTTGATAAGTCCATTCATAGCTGTATCTTTGTCCCTTGCCGACACAGTCCTGAGAATAGTTCCAACAGCATTACTCTCGGGGACAGTTATACTTATATGACTTTGAGAGAACTCTGGCGTGTGATAGTTTTCCTCTGTTACAACTATTTGCACAGGCACTTCTGATGAGAGAGGAGGGTTACCTTTGTCCTTTGCTTTTACTTTGATTAGAAAGTTTTTATTCATATCATTCCTCAGTGGCGATGCTACTGAAATCCAGCCTGTGTTACTGTCCAGTTCAAATTTACCTGTTAGGTTGTCATTTGAGAGAATGTATTGCACTTCTGAATTTAGACCAAAGTCTTTCGCATCAATGGCAGTTACCTTAATTAGTTTGGTACCAACAGCTACATTTTTAGTAACAGGTGTAAAATATTGACTAAAGAGAAACTGGGGAGCGTTGTCATTGCTATCCACGATGTTGATTGTGACTGTTGTCTCGCTCAGCAAGGGAGGGCTGCCTCGATCTGATGAGGTAACGATGAAACTGTGCCTGTTTAGATTGACATTACTGGGGCCGCTGGAGTTTTGGAACTTTAAAGGCTGCTTATTGAAAATCTCTCCCGTAGAAGCATTAATTCGGAAAAACTCTGACTGGGATTTGATGAAGTAGAAGACTTGCCCATTGGATCCTTCATCTGGATCTGTTGCAGATATCTGGATCACTCGTGACCCAACTTCATTATGCTCAGGGCAATCCAAGTAATAGGACGGTTTTGTAAATCGTGGGGAATTGTCGTTGATGTCTGTTACAAATATGGTCACATCTGTGCTTACCGTCCACCCAGAGTCATGTGCTGAAACTCGGATTCTGTAGCGATCTGTATCTTCCCTGTTCAGAAGTCTGCTGATTGTTATATCTCCTGTATTGGGGTTTATGACAAAAGGTACACTTGTATCCCTTATTGAATATTTACTGACAGCATTTGCTCCAATATCTTCATCTGATGTTGTGACTCGTGTTACAGTGTAACCCAAAGGTGCATTTTCAGGTACAAGAGCGCTGAATATCTGAGAAAATTTGGGTGCATTATCATTTTCATCCAACACATTAATAAGCACCCGGACAGTGGTACTCTGAACAGGTACACCTCTGTCTGAAGCTTTGATAGTAAGTGTATAATGGGCCACATTCTCCCTATCTAAAGGTCGGACACTTCTGACTTCCCCATTGGTACGATGGATACTGAAACTGTTCTCCTTATTGCCACTGACAATTTCATAGTTTAACTGTCCATTAGAGCCACTGTCCTTGTCCACAGCAGTTACAGTAATTATTTTAGAAGGTGAGAGGTTTTCTAGTACTTCAGATATTAAAGGATCCCGTTCAAATAGTGGTGCATTATCGTTTATGTCTATCACTGTCATTTCCAATTTTACGTAAGAAGAAAATGGCGGAAAGCCCATATCTCTTGCCTCAATCCAGATGACGTATTTCTGTATTGCTTCATAGTCTAAGGGTTGGCTGATGGTGACCTGTCCTGTTAGTTGGTCGATCTGAAAGGTGTTGCCAAGATTACCGCTAGCAATATAGTAAGACAAAGAGTCGCCTCTAGATGACAATCCAGAAACTGAAGTGACAAAAGTGCCAACGGCTTGATTTTCAGGAAATGTGAAAGTGTGCTGTTCAGCCTGAACTCGAGGAAAATCTGCTCTGTTTACAAATCTTACGGTCACAGTTGTAGAATCTGTCTTTGGCAACAAGCCACCATCTTTCACATTAACAGAAAATGTCATTTCAGAAGTGCCAGACAGTCGTTCGGCAGCCATAATCGCTCCTCGTGATGGATCAATGTGGAATTTTTCAGAATTCTTCCCCGACAGGGAATAGTGAAGCTCGGCATTAGGTCCTGCATCAGCGTCTGTAACTGTCACCGCAAATACAAATGTACCTGCAAAGGGAGACAAAAATAAGGTAATGAATCCTGTGAAATGGAACATTAATACTCATGCAACTGTTCAAACCCAGAGAATGTTAAGTTATTGGACAATATACAAAGACTGTAAATAAAACTTAAAAATAAATAAATTACAACCACTAGCAGATGTATTGTTCATTCTTAGGAGGTATTTAGGATGTTACAGGCATCCTTGACCAATGGTATATTAATGCAGACAGGGATGCCAAAGCGGATTTAATCTCACTGAAAGCAGTGCAGCATGGAAGGCAACATTTTGAAATTTACGTAGTTCACACAACAGGTTATGATACCAAAATTTGCTAATGTGCTGGGATCTCATGAGTTGTAATGGGTGCTTGTCTTGTCATAATGCACTGGTCACGTCTAGCAGTAGGGTGCTAGACCAGTTGCCTTCGCAGTGGGCTGTTGTGTTCGTTCTTTCCCTGTTAATTCAGACTGAGGACAATGCAAGGGATGCATTTTCCTTTGGTCAGATTTCCAACTGTGTAAGATCCTATGACACCATGACCATAGGATGCTTGATGCCATGTCTATAGGATCACATGGCGTTTAGGTTCCTCAGCTGGCCAGAAGCAAACAGTAAGAATGATAATAATTGACCAAAAAAATATTGAAGCAATTGTTGAGCCAGGCAGCAGGTGAAGCAGGTGAACAGGTACAGTGGTACCTCGGTTTACGAACTTAATCCGTTCCAGAAGTCCATTCTTAAACCAAAGCCATTCTTAAAGTGAGGCATGCTTTTCCTAATGAGGCCTCCCACCACCGGTGCCCTTCCACCGTTCGGCTTCTGTTCGTAAACCAAGGTAAAGTTCGCAAACCGAGACACTACTTCTGGTTTTGCGGAGTTCGTATACCGAATAGTTCGTAAACAGGGCTGTTCTTAAACCGAGGTACCACTGTATTTAGGACAGGATTTAGTTAAGATATTTTGTATGAAAAGTGTATTCCTCCCCAAAATTAGTGCAGCGCTAGCGAAAACCCTAATAGGCTATAGACAACAATAACAAAACCTCAGTGGTCAGTGAGATTTAAAAGTCTCTTCCCCTCTTGTTATCTTGGATTCTTTCTGTGCTATAAAAACTGTAAGGTTAGTATCATGTTGCTGTTATCAGCTTACCTGAACTTGTTGGGGAGGGAATATGAGTGACATAAGGGTGGTGCTGAAATTTGGGAGGATTGTCATTGACATCTGCAACAGTGACAAGGACACTTGTAGAACTGGAAAGAGCCTTTGGGAAACCACCATCCTTGGCCACGACGAACAAAGTGTAGTTCTCCTTAGCCTCTCTATCCAACAGAGCACTTGTGATGATCTGCCCGGTTGAAGGGTTGATTGTGAACTGTGAGTTTCCACCACTGAGACTATAGCTGCAAAAAGTACAAGGAGGGAGAGACGCTTTTCATACCCATTTTAGTATGAAATATGCTGCTTTATATGTTGACAAACTGTAAATTCTACAGGCAGGGAATCAAAGTATTTATATTTATTTAAAATATTTATATTATTCTCTTTCATCCAAAAGGATTTACAAGGCAGATTAACATCAATATAAAACAAACGTACAAAAGCAAAGTCAAAACAATATAATCACAGCTCCAGCAGTGATAAAATGACAGAGCTAAATATGGACATAAAAACAACAAATAGTTGCTGCTGAATGGTCTTGATTTACTATATGAAACCCTGTTAGTGCTGTGATCAGATAAGCCTCCGTAAGAAAAAGCTCCGTAATCTAGGGTGCCACCACTGACAAAGCCCTGCTTCAAGTGACAAAGCACCTCTAGACTATTCATCTTTTCCTTCTGAGGGTAAGAAACCCCATCCAGAACAGATAAATTGTCCTGTCTCCTGGACATGGAAACTACCCACCCACAGGGTTTAAAAAGCTTCACACAGAAGTTAAATAGTACTGGGGATCAAATAGTGCCTTGGGCCACCCCACAGTGTGTTTTACCCCTTTGCACAAGTAAGACAAAAAGGACACTAATGTTGCACATATACAAAATGAGTTCTTCCACAGAGATATCCCCAACTGAAGCAGCAACAACACAATTTTTGAATTATTCAGAAGCCTGACGTTATGATAAATCCTTAGAAATATTTTATTTGTGGTTTTCAATCAAATGCCTGAGATACTGCCCATAGACAGATGGAGTGAATATAGCAATTGGTCATAACCAGCTATTTATCCTAGGAAAATGCCCTAGGTAGCAAAATAATTGCTCAGTTATTATTTTATAGAAAAGTCATGACCGCATAATGAAGTGCTATTTGTTTATATAGAGAGAGGAAGGAGAGAGACAGACAGAAACTTTCCACATCACTGAGTCCCAAGAGGCAATTTTCAGATGAGTGTCACATCTGGGACTGACAGAAGTATTCTGCTATCAAACTATTCCCTGGCTTTCAAAATGTGGGGATTCTGATTTAGGATGAGGATAGGGCTAATTGCTGCTGCATTACATTCTAAGCCTTGCTGCAGCTCCTAAGGTGATCTTGCTTGTGATAACTTCCAGGGTGAATAACATCCCATGTGCTTTGACATAGAAAGTTGTACATTGGGTCAATTTCATGCCCACTTGAGAGAGTCCTTCGAAGTAGATAATCTGTCACACAGAACTGAATCAATTGCAACTGGAATGCAACAGTAATAACTGCTTCACCCATTTAAAACTATCAGGGCTCTTATTCTCTCCTTCCTTATGGTCCTTTCTCTTTAAAAGGAGCTATCCTCTGTAAAATAAGACACTTCTGTAAAGTACTACTATGAACTACTCATCGTCTTTCTGTGACTACTTGGTAAAAGGTAGTCTGCAGTGCTAAAGCGTCAAAATCCCTTCAGCCTCAAAAATGTGGTCACTGCACATTCATTGAATGACTTTCCCTTAGGTTTGCCTGCTTTGAAGCTGAAGAACAGTCATCTATCATTAACTACCCCGTGGTGATAGGAGATATGGCAGCTGTGGCTTCTGATGCCTTGGTCCTCTTGTCCGCTGTTTTCTCAACCTCATTCAATTGGCCAGGGCTTGAGGTTTATAATGCAATACACAAAGAAGAAGATGGACTATAGAACAACTACCTCTTCTCCTTCTACATTGGGAGGTTTAAAGGTATAGGCCATTCTAACACTTTGAATCTGGCTGAATGCTACTGAAAATGATATGAAGTCACCACTCCAGTCAGTGCACAATGGGTGTAGCCGGGGGGGGGGCAGGGGCAGGGGGATAGCTGCCCCCCCTAAATCAAGTAAATCAATAGAAATACTTAACTGAGGTTCTTCCTCCCTCAATATGAAGCCTGCTCCTCCCCAACATAAATCCTGGCTGCACCCATGCTGTTCACTATCTTCATAAGCTTCCTGCTTAAATCCCCTATTGATGGGTTTGGCTTTTTTAATGACCTGTGCAAACTTTTCTGGGTTGTGTATCTTATGGTTTATAATTCATTTAATCCATGTATAGTTTCATTCTGAATTGGAGCATATTTTCGAAAGCTAATGGGAGGTTGGTTTTTGTGTGTGTTGTTTTTTAAAAGCTTACACACCAAGGCTGATTCCATTTCCCCCATAGTAATATATCAACTCTTTTCAAGTTTCCATATATTTTTATTGTATTTTAATTTTATTTTGACAAGTGATATACCACTCAATTACAACTGGACTAAGTGGTGTACAAAAATCAATTTAAACTATCAAATCTGAATTCAATTGAAATGCCTGCTGAAATTTTTTAAAAGGCCTTCAGAAGACAGAAGAATTTCAACAGGGAGGGGGCGTGTCTGACCTCAGCTGGAAGTTCCATAAAATTGGACCAAAAATACTGAATGCACAGTATCTGGTGTATATGTACTGTGCAGCTGGGGCTTTTAAAAAAATTTTGTTGCACAGAATTGTAAAACTGCATTACTACAAATCAGCATAAAAGTTGATATCCGCCCTCTGTGTTTTTAGGGCCACGGGGTAAGAATAATAAAATAGGATTGTACAGCGAATCCCTTTAGATATATATATATAATCCTAGGAAGTTAAAGTAACAGCCACCTCTATTTTGCGATGCCATTTCCACATGGTTATAAGACTTCTCAAAAAATGTAAATTTTCATGGGAAAAAATGACATGTAATGAAAAGCATTATTATGTCATATTTTATTAATTTTATTGGATGCTTATCAGGCACACCTGGCAGATGGCAAGGGTAGCAGAGCTCAAAAAAAGGAAGAAAATTACAGTGTTTTGATATTTTAAAGTTCTTATTTCTCTTGTGCTTTAATATCTACAAACAATTATGATTTATATTTTGCTTATTGAAAAAAAGCTAATTTGAATTTCCAAAGAAAAGAAAAAGTGTAGTGAGTCGTTTAGCTCAGTTTGTGCCTTTTATGCAACAATAAACCAATATTTACACTCATTGAAACCACTTGAGAAAGGGTCTCTTCTGGTTTATTGAGTGGCAGGTAGTGATGATTGGCAACAAACATGAATCTCTCTGCATTCCATTAGGAACGCATCACTCCTCTGAGCAAATTGCTCAGGCTGTCACTGCCAATTAACCTCTCAATTTTTTCTTGCATATAGTCAGCAATCGGATTTTCTGGTAAAACTCGGAGGTGTCGGTAGAAATGTGCAAGCCATTTTGCCATAAAGCCAATCCAGCGAATGATGACTTTTCAGAAGCTGAGTGGCGCAAAGAAATCAGTTCAATTGCCATACACAGATTCTTCCTTTTTATGCCGAACTTTGTCGGAACTGGCTCAGTAAGAGCAAGAGAAATAGTTTGCCCAGGAATTCTAACGCTTTTTACTACATGAAAAGTTAGGGATCAGCTTCTAAACACTCTTGTAGCAAAGTCATTATTGGATACAACCCAGTGTTTTCTCAGCCCATCTAAGTCAAGTGGCTTAAATACATCTCGTTCATCCCCCCTTATGGTTTTGATCCATGGGCTATTATTAAAATGAGGCTGCTTTTTAAATTGTATTTTTAACCTGTATTTTAAATTGTTTTGTCCCCCCCCCCCCATTATGTTTTTATTGTAATTTTACTGGTGTTAGCTGCCCTGGGCCTGGCTCTGGCTCTGGCTGGGGAGGGTGGGGTATAAATAATAATAATAATAATAATAATAATAATAATAATAATAATAATTGCAGTGGTACCTCGGGTTACATATGCTTCAGGTTACATACGCTTCAGGTTACAGACTCTGCTAACCCAGAAATAGTACCTTGGATTAAGAACTTTGCTTCAGGATGAGAACAGAAATCGCACAGCGGCAGTGGGAGGCCCCATTAGCTAAAGTGGTGCTTCAGGTTAAGAACAGTTTCAGGTTAAGAACAGACCTCTGGAATGAATTAAGTACTTAACCTGAGGTACCACTGTATTATTATTATTATTATTATTATTATTATTATTATTACTACTGTCACAAAGCAATCCAGGGTGGCCATAAAATGACGGCCTCAGGCAACATATTTTTGGTGTCATGAAGCAGCTGATTTAATTTATTATAATTTTATTTACATTTTTGCTTCAGATACTAAAGTAGGTTAACTGGTTATGGGTATTTTGCACACTTAAAGGAAGGGCAATTTTTTTTGTTTCATCTCAAGCAGCAAAAAGTCTTGGGCCAGCCCTGAACCATGTTGTATTTGTGAACAATGCAAGACAAAACCCAACTTGCTCATTTCTCCTTTGTTCCCAAAGCATGAAAAGGAAACAGGACCTAAATTCAACGGCATCGGAAGCACCACAAGAGCAACATACCTGATGACAGCATTCACTGATGCATCGGAATCAGAGGCGTTTACAAGCAAAACGTCTGTCCCTGTGGGTGCGTCCTCCGGAATGGTTTTGGAATACATATTGAAGGCAAATTTGGGGACGTTATCATTGACATCATCTACTTTGACAGCAATAGTTCCAGTACCAGTAAGGGCAGGACTTCCTAGGGGGGAAAAGATATTTGAAATGCTAGAGGTTACCCAAGTTACAATACTAATACTGGATATGCCACTCTTCATTTATTATCTCACACATGAACATGTCACAGTTCACAGAGCTACAAAGTCAAATCCATGCAGAGAGCAAGGTCACTTTTGTTTTTAAAGAAGGTCCTCTGGAACTCTCAGAGTATGAAGTCACACAGGAAAAGCTTTGAATCTTGTATTATCAAGTAAAGGGTTTGATGCTTGCAAAGAGAAATGAGAACAATACACAAACACTGACCTGCAGTGAACCGGATGAATTTGATGACTGAAATTGGTCATCCAGTGAGTGCCACTAAAGTGAACAAGAGCATGCCAATAGGTGTAACAAAATCTGGACTGCCACTTTTTGTTAGAGAAAAGCTAAATACAGCTATGACTATTCGGGGAAGAGAAGCAACAGGGGGCAAGAGGGAAGGCTTAACTCCTTCCATGCCTGCTGCACAAAGGATCTGCTGTCCAGATGCATGTCTGCCAGCTGACAGAGGACTCCTGCTCTCAGACAACCTCTGCGCAGACTAGTTCATCACCCTGGAACATACATAACAATATAGCGAGTGCATTTAAGTATATGTAGAATGCTTCCCTGAATGATGATAGCTCATCCTGCACATATACCTCAATGCCACTGAGTTTTAGCATATTCTGAAAATTGCTGAAAATCCCTGCTTGAAATTTCAGTGGACAGAAAAACGAAGTTTTCAAGGTTCAGGTAAGCATGTCTCTTGCCTCCTTTGTTTTCTGGAAATATTTTAGAAAACCAGCACTTACAAAAAAAAACCAGTCAATATATAAGCCAAGGGTGGCTAGCCCATTGCCCACGGGCCACATTTGACCCCCAAAGAGGTTTTTTTTTTGGTCACCCTGAAATTTGTCAATTAAAAAAAATACTGCTCCTGTGGTGCCATGATGGCAAAAGTGTTTTCTGCCCCTAAGCAGAAAATTGTCCATTAAAAAACCCATCTTTAAATTACAAACATGGAAGTTTGGAATCTGTGAAAACTGGCAACACTGTACAGCAGGTCCTCCAGCCCAGCATAATAAAAAAAAAGTAGCTTTCTAGTGCTCAAAGCTCACTCACTCTTAGTCTGATCAAAAGTGGTAGGCAACCTGGTGTCCTTGGACTATATCTCCTGACCATTGATAAGTCTGGCTGGGGATGATGGGAACTGTAGTCCAATAATGAGGGACAAAGGCTATATTAGTAGCTATGATGGCTATGCTCTGCCTGCACAACTGAATGCTTCTGAATGCCAGTTGCTGGAAACCAATGGAAGGGAGAGGGCACTAGTGCTTGGGCTTCCCTCAGGCATCTGGATGGCCATTATGAGAACAGTATGGCAAACTAGTTGGGCTCCTCTTAATCTTCTTATCTGGAAGGTACCAGGATGCCTGATTCACACAGATCTTGCTGACATACCCTGATGATCCTTAATGCTCATGCAAAAATAAGTTACACAGAATTTATTGGGGTTCGCTGTCGAGTAAGTGTGCCTATGATTGCAGTCGTTGTTTTCAGGCCAGCAATATTAATGGTGAACCCTACGTACAGATTTCTTCCTCAACCATAAAAACTTTTACTTGGACTTGCATCTTTTTTTGTTTCAGTGAAGCTTACATCCATGTAAATGTATTTAGATTGACGGGTGGTTTGTGTTTTTTTGGAAATAATGAAGATGTTACTCCCTTCAGAATCAAAGTGACAGTTCTAAAGATTAATATGAAACCCCAGAAAACTAATGACAAACTGTGCAGGCATCTGCTACTCCAAAAATGCACAAATAAAATAGATAGAGAATTATGATTGCAGTTTTTTGTTGGATATAATTTAAGCTGCAGATGAATACAACTGTATGAAGCCCCATGTAAATTAATTATATCATTATCCTGATATACAGAAGCAAGTTGACAGGCTTGGAATTCCTTTTCTACTGAAACCTGTTGCTCTGCAGCAAAGCTGGAATCAAATGCTCACTGAATGGGGCCTCTGAGCAGATGTCATGTGCTATTAGAAAGTTTGAACTTTTCCATGGAATAAACCAGGTTCTCTCTCAGCAGGGAAACCAATCTTTCAAAATGTATTATATTCCAGGCAAAGTCCTGTATACTATACATTGTTATGATTTTAAATTGGTAATAAAATAGCAAATGATTTCTTCGTTGTTTAGAATTCACCCTATTTTAACCGCAACACATCAAAATGCCAAATCAGCAAATCAATCTATCCTCTTCTAAAACAAATACTAAAACAGGAGAGTGATGGGGACAGAACATGGATTATTTAATGCAACTTAATTGGACTGACACCCTAAAACAATTAAATAAACAAAAGCGTGATGAATAACATCAGAACGGCATGGACCATAATTTCCTAAATTCCTATGAATGGAATTTCACTAACAGGACACTTTTCCTGGAAGAAGGGAAAGGGGATGGATTTGCCTCCCCCAGTCTTCCTGCTCTTGTGCTGCTGGGAAATAAGCTATGATTTGTCTTACTGTGGGTTATGATCTGTCTTGCTCGAGACAAACCATGAGATGTAACCAAGGTGATTTATCTGGAGGAGACAAACCACAAGCACAGGTTTGAACAATGTGCTAAGTCAAACCATGGCTTAGCAGTGGGTAGCATGCCAGAAGGAGAACAAGGGAAGAAGTCAGCAGCCATGCCCTCCTCTTCAGAAAGCTGCACATTGGCTTATTCATGCTAAGCAATGGTTTTCCTTAGTGACATGTACAAACTATTGGTGGGTATTATTGCATTGTTTTCCTGGCTACAATGTTAATCATCCTGTCCTGATTTCAAACATTCTTTTCACACTGAATCACCTGTTTTGTTATGGAACTGTGGCTTTTTGATCAATATACTGCCTTGTTGTGCTAAGTTTTCCTCACACCAGTGAACATGATGTGACACAGCAGCAGACATCTTTGGACATTTTAACACCCCCTGTGTGCATGCATGCTTCTATTTTGTGTTCAGTTCTGAAAATTGTGGGAAAGGACTATATGCACGAATGCCATCCCCAATTTTAGCACATGGTGTGATCCATGAAAAGAGCGGGAAAATTAAAGTGCAAAACTCCTGTGATGTTCCATGTTATAATGGGGTTACAGACTTTTTTTCCTGGAAGCAATTGACATGGAAATGAACACTGAACTTCCACAATATTCTGCTAAATTCCCAGAGGTGACTTTTACACTGTGTGAAAGATCACATAAAATGCAGAAATGATCAAGTAAGGAAAAGTCAGCAAAACAGAATAAAGTGCTGTCTGAATACAGCCTGAGCCACTATATGCTAAGGACTGTAATGATCTGAATGTTCTGAAACAAAGTGCCTTGAACAGTCTGTAACTATGATACTGACTGCCAGATCCATGTGGCTATTCTATTCATGAATTGCCTGACATGTTGCACATCATATACTTGACTTTCAAGTGGCCCACATGTAACTGCAGAGTTATGTGTAAATCACACTTTAGCATAATGAAAACAGTAGCTGTTTTACAATTCTGCAGATCAGAATTCAAAACAGACTATTATCCAAAAAGTAAACAGTGAGGGCTTTGATCAGGCTCCTAATTATCTATGTCCTTAATCTGGAAAGCAAAACAATATTGGGCAATACAAATCCCTGGAAAGTTGGGAGCTTGAAATTCTTGCTTGGAATGGACAGGCTAGCAGATCATCTGTCTATGCAGCAAAGCTGCCATCCAAATCTATGAAGTGATAACTATGTGAAAATTATTGTTGATATGACCCATATTGCACAGTATCTGATCGTAGCCAGATGATTTTACTTTGGATGTTATATCTCCTTTCAAAATATCAAGTCAAGACAATGTGCACTTTGAAGTGATACTAAAAATATGTGTAGTGCATTTAGAAGGTCAAGTATAGACTATAATTCATATTTGTAGTCAATGTGGAATGTGAAACCTACATGGATTGTTTCAGCTTGGTGCAGATTTTTGATTCACCATGCTTTTCTATATTCTTTTCTATGATCCGTGGGCACAAAAAGAATACACATAAACTCTGTGAAGCATGACATCCTCTTGTTAAGTATAGGGCTTCAGGAATGTGGGTTTTGCATTGCAATTTAAAAAACAAAAAAGAAAAGAAAACCCAAACTTTAAATATATATAAAAATCACTTAACTCTTTGGAAAAGTTATTGCTGTTGGAAGACTAGGAAATCAGGTTATTTAAGAAACCACTGACTAAGTCAGTCTTGCCCCTTAATGACTTCTGCATAACCTACAGTAAGCCTGCCTTTTCTTTGTTATTGAATTATGCTTTAAAAACACCCTGTTTGACTCTTGAAGATTAACCAACAGGATAAGTATTCCTTGCCATATGTTCAGGTTTTACTGGTCTTATCCTAGCAATTAAGTTTTCTGTAGCCTTGGAGCTGAAGAATTAACTCACAGACTTTCAATTTATAAGTTGTAGCATTCTGTTTCATCAGCAGTCCGAGACCACTGTTGCTAGGAAATTTTTGAGAAAATGTATAAGTTGGGAAATTTGCTTTGCACATCACCACGCTACTCAACCAACATCTGCTATTAGAGTTAAATAAAACAGCACTGAGAATGCACAATCGAGGTTCCACATTATTGAGAACCTGCATGTATAGAACAGACCCCCATCTACAGATGTCCCCCAACCAAGTGGCAGGAGGCAGGGGGTAGGTTGACATAATAGAAAGAACAATGGTTAGAGTGTCAGACTAGGACTTGGCAGTAAAGGTAAAGGTACCCCTGACCGTTAGGTCCAGTCGCAGACGACTCTGGGGTTGCGGTGCTCATCTCACTCTATAGGCCGAGAGAGCCGGCGTTTGTCCACAGACAGCTTCTGGGTCATGTGGCCAGCATGACTAAGCCGCTTCTGGCGAACCAGAGCAGCACACGGAAACGCTGCATACCTTCCCACCAGAGTGGTACCTATTTATCTACTTGCACTTTGATGTGCTTTTGAACTGCTAGGTTGGCAGGAGCAGGGACCAAGCAACGAGCTCACCCCGTCGCGGGGATTCAAACCGCTGACCTTCTGATCAGCAAGCCCTAGGCTCTGTGGTTTAGACCACAGCGCCACCCGCATCCCTAGGACTTGGCAGACTAGGGTTCAAATCTCCATTCAGCCATGAAGCTCATTGAGTGACCTTTGGCTAGTTGATGCCTCTTAGCCTAACCAACCTCATGGGGTTGTTGTGAGGATAACATGGACAGGGGGGAACCATATATGCCACCCTGAGCTCCTTAGAGGAATAAGAATAATACATGTTAGATATCTGCAAGGAATATATCTTACACAGAGAGAGAAGGCCATAGTTGGGTGACATGCAGAAGGCCCTGGGTTCAGTCCCTGGTATTTCCAGGTATAGCTGGGAAAGTACCCTGCCTGGAATCCTGGAGAGCTGCTGCCAGTCAGTTTAGACAATACTGAGCTCAATGGACCAAAGGCCTGACTTAATCTAAGGCAAGTTCCTATGTTGCTTTTATCTGCTGGAAACAAAGGTCATGGATGTTCCTATAGTGACTCTGTTAGCGATGCTAGAAGGAGATACAAAGTAGAAACAGGACTATGATGTAGAGCAAAATAATTCTGTAGGAATATGTAAACATTAGAATTTACACAGAACGCTTTAAAAGGCAATAAGTGGCTTGAAGACCACAGCACGGAATGCAATGGGGGTGGAGTGGGGCAAAGAAAAATAGAATAGCTTTCTTGAAATATGTAATTTGCCAAACCACTTAAGGGAACAGAGCTAACTATGAGGAAAGAAGCGTAACAAATCAAGATTGTGAAGCTGCATGGTTTGGATTTATTTTAAGCCTGAAAAAAAGCATGCCAGTGAGGCAGCTACAAATGTAACCCTTCTCTAGGCATAGAAGGAAGCATGAAAGAAAGAAAGAAAAATCTTGCTAGGTTTTGCAGAGCTAAAGAGAAATACCAAACAATATGTCTGCAAAGGTAGCAGGCTTGAAACAAAGAAAGTAAGGAACAACTAATCTGGCAAGTGCAGGCTTTTAAGGTTTGAATCAGAGCAAGTTGGTTGAAGGAGTTCTTCAGGTAACAGGCCGTTCTGCCTCATAAATGTGCAGGGTGGCAGAAGGGGGGGGGAGAAGGAGGAAAAACCATAGTTCACTCAGATGGCAAGCCAAGGCTGCTAGTAAGGATCCAGATGTGCTACTCTATAGTCAGGCAATTAATAACAGCAAGGATGGAAGCCAACATTTCTCCAGAAAAATGTTCAAAGATGAAAAAGTGAGGATAAAAGCTGCCGCTTTCTGGGGTGGCACACTGCCATTTCGCTCATCTCTGACTTTCAACATATGGCGTTATTTATTTGTTTTATTTCAAGAAAAGCTTCTCCCCCCCCCCCATCATTTTCTCTCTCACACACACAAAGGTAGAGGTACTCAAATCTGAATACAACAAAACTGACTTACCGGTATTTCACTTTGTGCAAAGACAGTAATACCTCTAGAAGGAAAATGTGCTCTTTTTCAATGGTAAGGCAAATCCACTAATTATCAGTTCATTAAATCTCTCTCTTTCCTTGACTTCAAATAGTTGCATGCTATGTTACTAGACACTCACATCTAATAACTGCATCTTCCCTTTGTAGACTATGATAGAGGACACTCTAGCAATGGGAAACTGCTTCTTCATCATGTTTTAAGAGTTGTGGCTGAGTTTCCAACTTCATATATTTGTGCTACTAAGAACCTCAGATGAAAGGCCCATATGAACCACCATCTCAGCAGCCTGCCTGTTCTGGTGGTGGCTCATTATCATTCCCAAACATATTAGCATGGTGTGGGCTGACTTTTTTGTGCAGCTACCCTGAGCTGACCATGCCATGGGAACAAATAATGTTACACAAAGGGCAGATTTACACCAGGCCGTTAAAGCACATCCAGCACACATTTAAAACATATGGCTTCCCCCCAAAAATTCTGGGTACTGTAGTTTATTAAAGATGCTAGGGGTTTGTAGCACTGAGAGGGAAAACTACAGTTCCAAAGATTATTTGTGGGAAGTCCTATGGTGTGGATATGCCTTTAGTAATATAGATAGCTAGAAATAAAAACTGAAGGTTGGTGAGAGAAGGGGAGGAGCACAAGAAAAAACATCCATTACCTCATTTTGATTGTTGTTTTGCATAGCTTGCAAATGGTAAGATATATCACCCAGGCTCCAAAATGAACATACTATAGTGGTCACTATGTGATTGACTTCTTCAGTTTTCCTATTAATTGAATTGTGGGGAGGATGCTATCTCTGAAAGCAAGAAGGCATGCAGCCATTACCTAGGGATACCTTTGCAAAGCAGAACAGCTGGAATGCTTGAGGGACACCTGAAGGCAGTGCCTTGTCTAGCTTACAAATGAGTGAGATAAAGAGAATGGAGGAAGAGAAAGGAACTCAATAAAGCATATCTCATAGTTAACACCAAAAAGAATTCTGCCATCAGCCAGCAGTTGTGGCTATGTTTGCAGCTGATCTGCAAGGGCCCTTTTACACAAGCCACACTGGAATAGCAGCTGCTCCTAGAAACCATTGAGGGATAAGAATGCAGGAAAAACTCTCTATGTATTGATATGGTTTGTGATTCGTGGGTTTGCAGAAGTTTGCTAAAAGTCAGTGCCTACAAAGTTCCACGTAAGCTCTCCCCACTTCACACAGAGATATCTAACCTCTTCGTAACTGAAGTCCATCATCAATGTGAGCGAGGGACCTCCATACCAAGGAGCGTGGTGCACAGTGGTCCTCAGTTTTTCTAGACCAAAGAAGTATGTTGTAACAAGCCAACTCCAGGAGCATCATATCTGCAAGTCTATCTTAACAGTAGCAGAATGTGTGGTTAGATAGAGCTACGGAGCCACTGTCCACATAAACCTACAGTTATGGCAAACATGAAGACATATAAGATTCTTGTGTGTGTGTAGACAGACATTTGGATGATATAGATTTTGTTAAGTAACACGTTTGGTGGGACATTGGTGTTACTGTTGCTGCTTATTTATTGAGTCAGGATGGCGGACAGTTTGAGACTTGAAGGATTTCTACCTGTCCTTTTCTATCACTCATCTGTCTACCTAGAGACACAAAATACATTTGCTTCCATGTCTGCCATCACACCAAGTTTCCAGTACTTGTGTGGAGTATGTGTATACTACTACACTACGGGTGCAATCAGAGAAAGAAAATAATGAGGCAACTAAGACTTTGCCCTTCCCTTCATATGGTGCTCTATTTTTGAAAAGCACACACACAACTTATAAATCTGGGTTCTATGTAAGGAAGTACATTTCTGAAAATAACCGACCAGCATTCACCCCCACCCCCCGGTAATAAAAACCAAACCAAGGTCCGTGAGGTAATATCTGTTGCATGATTTATTTTCAGAGATTGTATGGGTGAGTGTTAGTTTTTGACAAGCTGCCCTTTTTCATGGTTTTGGCACACTCGGCTTTGCTAGCTGCAAAGGAATTCTGCCGTGTTATCTTGGCTGAAAACTGTGTGAATTACACAAGCTTAAAAATAGAAGTGACACATAGAAGGCATTAAATAAATATTTTTAAGGGCTACTATGTACAATAAATGTGGATCCTCACTGTAGCTTACACATTTGCCTACTCAAGGGTAGTCCCTTTGTCTGTTTTGTCCCTATGAGTCTGGAAGTCAAAAACTTGGCAAAAAAACTCCTCAAACAATTCCAGATATGAGGTTTATAGCTTCTTCCTTTTTATTTCAGTAAGATTCGGTTCACTGGAGTATTATGTATTTTTGTGTGTGAAGTGGAAACAATGTCAACCAAACCAACAATCACTGGGAAATGTCTATGAACACCTTCCAGTATCAGCTCATATTAGCTCACTCTACCCATTGGGATGTCTGCTCCAAACACAACCACATATATGGAGATCCATGTGGAGATTTTGAAAATGAAGACAGGGCTTTTGCACTTTTGACAGTAGAAGAGAACATTTAAGTGGATGTATCTTGTTATGTAAACTTCAGTGCCCTCTTCTACACAACTATTAAAGTTCTAAGAGCCCTGTCCTGGGGTACCTTAGATTTTTACCATGCCAGTACATTTCATTTGGGACACAGGAGGAGGTTTCTATTAACACAGCTAAATGCCACAAAAGGCTTGAGGAACCATTTGGAAACTTGGCTTCTTAGATGCACCTCTGTTTACACAGTATGCTGCTACTGCTGCTACATATATTTCTATTCCAGAAAGGGCTAAATTCATCTGGCCACTGTAAAATAGTAAATATTTTTTATATCTGTGTGGAATGGCCACAAGATGGAAGAGACCAGTTATCAACACAGCCAGATCTTTGTGTTTGTAACGATTCACCCTAGCACAGCTCAGTGGTAGAGCATATGTTTTTCATGTAGAAAGTTCAAGGTTTAATTCCTGGCATTTCCAGGTAAGACTAGGAAGGGCTCCTGCCTTAAATCCTGGAGAGTCACTAGACGATACTGAGCAAGAAGGACCAATGGACTTACTCAGTATAACACAGATTCCTATGTTCCAGTTCTGCGGCTCATTTGCTGCTACTCCTCTTTCCCTTTCTTTATGTGCCAGAAGCAAAATGCTTCAGTTTTTATCCTTGTACACACTCCAGAAAACTACAGCTACCACACCACTGACAACCACATCTTTTATCTCCTGGGCTCCCCAGTGAAAAGCTAGAAAGAAAAATTTTCTAACAGAGAGGACATAAAACGTGTAACTGATAGCAGTTGCCAGTAAAATACAGGATAACTTTCATGGTGCTTACAGGAGTGCAGCATTCTATACTTAGTTTTTCTCTATCTTATTTCAGCTTGCATTATTTCTGTTGTTTGGCAAATAGACCCAGCCTTGGGGAAAAACAAAAACAAATGACCAGTTCCTGCACGGACAGAGAAGCTACTAAGTGATGGTGACAGAGGTAGCAAATCAATAAAAAAAGCACCATGGAAGTTAAATCCAGATATTAAATCCAGATTTTGAGAGCATAGATCGTTTACAGTGCAATCTAATACATGTCTACTCAGACGTAAGTACCATTAAGTTCACTGTGGCTTAGTCCCAGGTAAGGGTATAGCATTGCAGCCTTAATGTTTGTAGCTGGCTTTAGTGGAATCAGGATTCCATCACAAGGGTGTTATCAATTTATGTAATTCAGCATCCCCCTGAACAGAAAGGAATGTTTAGTTTTACGTTTCATCATTTCTTTAGATATAAGACTATGTCTCTTGGTACTTAAATAGGGCTGTGCAACCTGGATAAATAATTGACTTGGCTTACCTGAATCTGCCGCTGTGATCAGCATGTTATATTGCCCCTTTTTCTCTCGGTCCAAGCTCTGTACAAGGTGGAGCTCCCCATTGGCTGAGAGCGTAAATGCCCCATCTTCATTTCCACCAATAAGAAGATAGGTCAATTTGCTACTTGGGCCCTGATCATCATCCCTTGCTACAACCTATAGAAGTAATGAAGCACAATATAACTACAAATCCCTACCCAACGTCCCTTTGTTGGCCATACAATTATTTTTCATGTATTGAAGGAAAAGTGGCCTTGTGCTTGACAGAGCAGATACATCTATTAAAACTGATTAAAACAACAAAAAGATCCGGCATACCTTTAACTATTGCTTTAAAGATACCAATTATATTCCCACCCCCGGGCAGCTGCTGCTGTCAACGAAAAATTGAACGTAGCTATTTAGAAAACAAATGGTAGACATGCATCTATATTTTAAAAAAAGATTTAATAACACTTCAGTAACTACACCAAAAAATTACTGCAAAGCAAAAAATTGAGAGAGAATAAAGAAAAGTGGGTGAAAATGAGAGGCTTTTTTTTAAAAAAAATGAGGTCAAGATAAAAAAAAAGCTATTTAGTTTCTGTTTAACGCACTGTCAAGGGCTAAAACTATCTTAGAATTATGGAAACAAAACCAAGCCATTATATAGTTAACTGTATATGGTGGTATCAAACCAAATACTTTTGCAAATGAGACAACTTCCACTTGTGCAATAGGACTTCCCCACCTTGTCCTCCTACCTGTGTTGACCCCAAATATGCTCCCCAAGGTTTGGGGGAACAGAATAGTTGGAGGTGCAAGGAAGAAATCAGGGGGGAATCCCATTGTGCAAGTGGAAGTCATTCTTCTCATGAAAGGAGCTACTTAAAACCTGAAGCCCCTGTTCAGCGTAATACAAAATTGATGGCTGACATCCAACAACAGGTTACTCTGATTATGAAGTTGTATGCACTATTTATTACTTTCTCACACATACTAACCTGGAGAATGACCTTTGGTAACGTTTCCAAGTTTTCTGGGACATTTACAGAATAGGGAGAGAGTTCAAATGTAGGAATATAATCATTTACATCCTTCAGAATAATGCTGACTGTAGTGGTATCAATCCGCGGGCTACTTCCACGATCAGCTGACTGAACTGTTAATGCATAAGAAGGCGTCTTCTCTCGGTCCAAAGGTTTAGCTACTGTTATTACCCCTGTGACGGAGTCAATCCGAAACACATTGTTAGTATTTCCACTGATGATGGAATAGCGAACTTGCCCATTGGAACCCTCGTCTCCGTCTGCAGCAACCACCTGAACCACGTCTGTCCCAGTTAGAATATTTTCCGCAATCTCAACTTTGTATAATTGTTGAGCAAAGACGGGATTGTTATCATTGATGTCAAGGACTATCACAACTACATCAGTAGATGAAGAAAGAGGTGGCTGACCTTTGTCCATGGCAACTACAGTCAAGGTGTAATTAGAAACTGTCTCTCTGTCCAGTTCTCCAGTGAGCCTTACTTCTCCATCAATCGTACCAATACTGAATTTGTTTCTCAAAGGATTTAGTAGATTGTACTCAATGTAGCTGTTTGGACCACTGTCTGGGTCCGTTGCTTGGGCTTTGAAAACAATAGTGTCAATAGGGGTATTTTCTGGGATGTAGGTCAGCTTAGGAGAGATAAAACTCGGAGGGTTGTCATTCACGTCTAGCAGAATGATAGATACTTGTGCTGTGCTTGTGTATCTGGAGGCTGGGAGAGGAGCCATATCATGGACCTGAACAATAAGACTGTAGAAAGATTGGCTTTCACGGTCCAAAGGCTTCCTGATGCTTAGAATCCCATTTTTGTCAATGTTAAATTGGCTTTGGCTATCTCCAGAAGTAATGCTGTAGGACAATTGTGAGTTAGAACCTGAAAACCGAAAAAAACAGAAAGAAGACAGATTTAACCACTTTTAGTCATTAAGGACATAAAGCATGTTAGTTATCCTGAATGTTGCATAATCAATAGCATACTTCAACTGTTACCACCACTTACAGAGAACACATGGAGAAATGGGATTGTGTTTGCTGCACCATGTGAACATCAGTGTGCTCAGTGCAATGTTTGAAAGCAGAGACAACATGCATACAGCTAGAAGATGATCCCTGTACTTGTCATTGGTATATTACCAGGACCATTTGGAATATGCACATAATTGCTTTAAAAGATAAGAAGTCATTGATTTGTCCCTGTGACAGTGCCTTTGGACAAGATCTTGTATGCCAAAAGTCAGTATCACACCACCAAACCTGGTTTTGCTCTGGAGCAGCTGAGGCTGTGATCAGGTTACCAGTTTCTATTAAAGAAGAGATGGTTAAAATTCAGCTGAAGATCAGCAAACATTGCTTTATATGGGATATATAAACTCTCCCACTTGTTAACAAATACTGATTTAGATGTAGGATTTTTTTTCAGCAGACAATAAAGAGTTTCCACAATGACAACAGATTAATCCGATGAGGTGCTGTGTTGCGATTCTCAGTCATAAGGCTGAGAGAGTCTAACTTCTGTATAAAATATTAGGTTCTGATAACATTCACTGTCCATGGTGTGACACAACATGCTACACTGGCAGCTGAATTGGTAATCCTTTTCCTGGCACTAGCAAGTTTAAGTCTATAGCTCATGTGTGAGTGATCTATTGAGAACTGCTTCTTGATTCATTGAATAGAAAGGCACAATTTGAATAGAAAGCTGAATAAAAAAAATACAATTTACATTGGGGGGAGGGGTGCCAGTTCCTTTTAAAAAGTTCCCATCTAGAAGAAGAACAGTTATTAGGCAGACAAGATTAGAATGGTGAGCACAGTTTTGGTTAATGGCAACTGAGAGCAGGAAAAACCATAACTCGGTGGCAGAGCAATGCATTACAAGCATAAAAATTCTCAGGCTAAGAAAGACTCCTGTCAGAAGCCACGGAGAATCATTGCCAGTCAGTGGAGACCAAGGGTTGGGTACCATTTTGCCCAGATATTTTTCATCCACAGAGGCAAACTGTTGAAGTTTCCTGACAGGGACAGGGGTTAAATACTCTCATCTGCAGGGACTGATCATGCCCAGTGAACCAGCTGACATCAAGGGAGTCACCTGATTGACAGACAGGTGTAGTTTCACTAAAATAGTTCATGGACAAAATTAGAATCCTGGTGGGCCAAGGCTAGCCCAGATTCCAGAGGTCCCCTATCACTGGTACAGCTAATAAGGAGTTTTATGAACCAGCCACCTAACTCAGTATAAGACAAGTTTCCTGTGTTTCTTAGGTTTCATGTACTGACAAAAATACCATGCACCCTTACTTCATTGGAATTTAAGGAGCCTAACTCAGCAAAACATTGCACCAAAAGCTGGTAAGCAGCTCTAAGCGTGCTATGCACTGGGAAATATATGGTGACAGTTTAAAAAACCAAAACCCATTCTGTTTGTATTATTCATTATAAAGTCAAACCAACATCTATCACTTTCTCATGTCTCTCCATTAATGGCTGAGACCTTACAGCGCTAAATAAATAATGTGGAAATTTTATCTGACTAATTGGTCATAAAGATTGAGGTTTGCATTTAATGGCTTTCATTTTCCATCAAGCCCTTCCTCAACAGTCTTTTTTTCCACTTTTTGTAAAACTTGATATTAGTTATTGATACAGTCAATTGCTTTATTCTTTATGCTAACACTTCTCAGTAGCAATCTGAGGTTCTTAGGGGATAAATTAAGCCCTGTAATATTCAGTGAATCAATCACGGCTATTTATTATTCTAAAACTGAAAAGATGCTATTTCATTTTAGTGTATATATATAGATGATGTATTAAATAACATTCTGCATATATTTTATGCCAGACCTAAATGAAAACTTGATCCTATATTTACCTTACACTTTAGCAGAGCTCTCTACAGAAAAAAAAATGCATTGATATGGGGGGGTGTATATAAGCCAGAAATTGGAGGGGAAAATACCATATTTAATAAATGGTAATTTATTAGCTGGTAGCAATTTTTCAACTGATTTAAATAGGAAAAAATAAGACTACAGAAGCAAGACAACAATTTTGGAATCAATACTGAATTGGAGTCATGACAGTGAAGTCTTTCACATTTATCAACTGAGCTGGTGTGATATCTTGAAATGTTTAGTTCCTCAGGGAACTTATAACAGTTTTCAGTCCAGTTACTGTGAGGAAAAGGAAAGTTGTCAATTTAACTGGGATTGAAATCTTACAGAGGCAGAATATTAGGAGGAGGACAAAGCAGAGATGAACCTGAAAAAGTGGGTAGATGGAAAATGAGACTTGAATAACATAAAATATGATACTGTGGCCAGCTTCTGGCTACCATTATGAGGAGCTCTGCTGCCACCATGGAACATAAAATTTGCTTCTACGTTTAATATTTCTAGCCACCAATGGTAAATACAGGTCACCAATATTGGTTCCAAAAATGCCCTGAATAAACAAAACATCTCCATTTTCATCACCACCAATGAATTATTGGGGAATGGATTTCACCACAGCCCTGGCTGAAAGTAGGGATGGGGAAGGCGTTCAATTTTGTTTGCCCTCTATTAGAAAACAGCTAATTGACATTTCTCAATCCAATGCAAGATCAGAAATACAGCTACCCTCAGAAATTCTCACGCACCCGAATTCTAAACAAGAACCTGGAGAACTCATGCCAATCACAGCACAAAAGAATGAGCTAAATGGACTGATGGTCTCAGTATAAAACATTCATATATTTACATCAGATTATGTTTGAAATTGGTTTGAATTTTAAAATCCAAGACAATAAGCAGCCTTCTTTCAATTATTGTCTAATTACATCTCGAAGGTTAACTGATATTATTTTCACAATAAGGATTTCCCCATATTTTGGCATCAGCTCCTGGTCATACAATAAAAGTTTGCAATGCTGGGTTTTAAAGCTGCTTTGCAATTAAACTTTAAAGTGGATCAAACAATAAGAAATATCATTTATTTGTTCAGGATTTGAAAGTTATAGTTAATTTTCTTTGATGTTAATTTTGTTCATAGAATGCCAAAAAAATCCAAAACTTAAGTTAATAACTATTGTTTTCAGAGGGTGTGTTAAACAGGAAATGACACTGGATATTTAGCATCTGAACTCTCCTTCCATCTTCATCATTGTTTATACTGTGGAAAAACAGGAAATTTGCCAGAATCCTGCCAATCTGTTGTTTCTAGATTCATTCTTGGAACATGCAGAAACAGACAATGTCTTAAGGAAAATGAAGTTTCAAAGTACAGCTGGATTATGTTTTCTGGGGTATTTGTTGAGACGTGGGTAAGCTTTTGATCCATTTACAGGAAAACATTGGCATTATATTGACAAAATTAGCCATGCTTGTTCCATTTAAATCAGTGGAAGAAGGTGATCCTTGCCTAAATTAAGTCTAAACAATTTCCATAATATATCTTCAAAATAATTATATCGATAAGATACTTTATATGAATTCTTATCAGTGTAAATACAGTGGTACCTCAGGTTACAAACACTTCAGGCTACAGACTCCACTAACCTGGAAGTAGTACCTCAGGTTAAGAACTTTACCTCAGGATGAGAACAGAAATCATGTGGCGGCGGCGGCGGCGGGAGGCCCCATTAGCTAAAGTGGTACCTCAGGTTAAGAACAGTTTCAGGTTAAGAACAGACCTCTGGAACGAATTAAGTTTGTAAACAGAGATACCACTGTATATTGAATACTGAAATTAGAGGGAGTTTAGAGTCTTTACCCAATACAGTGGTACCTCTGGTTGCGAACGGGATCCGTTCCGGAGGCCCGTTCACAACATGAAAAGAACGCAACCCGCAGAAGGGCGTCTGCGCACGCACGGGTTGCGATTAGCCGCTTCTGTGCATGCGCGTGACGTAATTTTGTGCTTCTGCGCATGCGTGAGTGGCGAAACCCAGAAGTAACCCTTTCCGTTACTTCCAGGTCACCGTGGGATGTAACATGAAAGAAAGTAACATGAAGCCAACGTAACATGAGGTATGACTGTAACCTGAAGAAAGTTGGTCACACTCAGGGCTTTTTTTCAGCAGGAATGCGCCTTCCAGCACCTCTTCCCACACCATGCCTTTGGCTCATGAGAAGACTATCCCTGGAGCATGAAGAGGACATCCTTTATGGGCACTGGAGAGGGTCTTTTCATGAGCCAGAGGTGCAGCAGGGTTTTAATAAGGCTCTTCAGCCTCCTGGGCTAACAGCTGATGTGTGGGAAGAAGCCTCCCTGTGTGTCAGCTCTGCAATCTGCCCTGTCTCTCAGGCTTGCGTGTGCTCACAGAATTCACAGAGCAGCCCTGTGTCTTTGGCTGGCGCAGAAGCAGGAGGGAGAGGGCAGCATTCCTGCACCTTTTTTCAAGAAAAAAGCACTGGTCGCACTGAATATCGCATGGTCTATGCTCTGTAGGAATACCATGTATCTCCTACATGTTCTAATGGCCCACTTTAATAATATCATGCGATAATAACACATTTGAGCTGACAAAGTAAGTCTCAAATCCAATTGTCGGAGAGAGTTATAAGGTAATTTCCACTCTCATGCTTCTGAATGTCAGTTGCTACAAACAGCAGGAGAGGAGAATGCGGTTGTGCTCAGGTCCAGCTTGCAGAATTTCTCTACACAGGTGGTTGGCCACTGGGAGAACAGGATGTTGGACCCGATGGGCCAGAAGGCTCTTCTTATGTTCTTATTTGTAATGGAAACCGATCAGGCTAGCATTTTTAAATCAATGCTCTGATTGACATTATGGTCTAGGTGTATCTACAAATGTAATGAGTTCAGTGGGATTTAATCTTAGGTAACTATGTATAGGATTGCAGACTGAATCCTCAAAAAGTTTCATCTATCCTCATTTACCATTTACTTAGTGAGTGAAACAAAACTATTTGATATTTATTTCAGATGCTACTAAGGGTGATGTTGATTATAAGTTTTGTAATATATTTATTTATAACTTTATAATAATTGCTGTTCTTTGACCCCTTATGAGAGATAATACTCAGATGGTAGTAAGGTACAAAATTAAATGTGCAAATTAAGGGATCAGGGGAAAAAGACAAAGAGCAATTTTTTTAAAAAAAAACGATACCAAAATTAATCTACAAGTAGGGGCGATCCTATGAACAACAGTTAAATACAATGAGGGATAAAAAGGGGGGAAGTAGGGTGGATTATTAAACTAATATGCAGCATCGTTAGGACAACCCAGAATGCCATGGAAGGCTAGGTTGGGAGGTCGCTATAGAAGCTATGTTTGATGGTGAATTATGATGTGTAAAAAAATGGAAAATGCATAAATAATAAATAATAATCAAAAAGAATAAATGTGCAAATATACTCCCAAATGCATACATTTTAAAAATGGGAAAATACATACCATCATCTGCATCAGTAACATTGAAAATAAGGATAGTAGATCCTGGAGGTTGGTTCTCCATCAAAGATGTGCTATATGACGCCATGCTGAATACTGGTGAATTATCATTTACATCGAGTATATTGAAATAAGCCCTCACAGTGGAGGATTGCCCACCACCATCTTCCGCACGAACTGAAAGAATGTAATATTGCTGCACTTCATAGTCCAACATACAAGTTAAGTTAAAAACTCCAGTGACTGGGTTGAGGAAAAATGTTCCATCTCCATCGTCTTCACTCACAGTGTACGTGATTTCTCCATTCACACCTGAATCTTCATCTGTGGCTAAGATGGCTGCCACTAAAGAACCTAGAGATGAATTAGGAGAGTGGAAAAACCAAAATGGTTCATGTCAGAGAAAATACGTGTCCTGCTATCCATTATTATAAGTGTGTGCCAACATATCTATGAACAGTATTTAAATGATAGTTTATTTAAGAGCATTTGTATCCTACTCATCAGTTTAACAGGATTTGTAAAGAATCAAATCCATAAAGTTGGACACATGATCACATTATTTTTTAAAAAAAAGTCGGGGGGGGGGAATATACACTCAAAATATACTCTGGCCTAGGTCATACATAACACTGAGCCAAGGTTTCTCCAACAAATGGTGAGTTTGCTACAAGTTGTTCCACAAATGATCAAACAAGCCACAGTTTTTCCATAAATTTCTTTCTTTTCCAGCTGCTCTTGCCTCATAGCTCTTTTTAGTTTGGTGAGCTTCTGGGCTGGGGTGGTCAAACAAACCATGGTTAAGGAACAGTACTGATATCACACATAATGCCAAACCATAGTTAAAACAAATCATGGTTTGTAGCCAACAACTAACCATTGTTTCAGTTTGTGGTTTGCTGGTAGGAAAAAATCCTTGTTAAACCACTAGGCAAGGTTCACACAGCACATTAAGCCTTGGTGTGATTTGTGAACTCTGCACAGCAGCTTAACTATAGTTTGTTCACTGCCAACAACCCATACCATGTCAAAGAATCATAGAACTGTAGAGTTGGAAGGGTAATGTTTTAATAATCCATAGTTTAGTGTTATGCGAGAACAAAGCCATTGAATATATATTCAAACCAAAATTTCTGCCCAGCAAAATTTTAACTGAAGTTGAACTTTTTTTTCCTCCTTGGAAAAAAGCATGATACAGTTATGTTCTTAATGGGAAAATGGTGTTCAAGTTAAGTCCAGTAAAACTCCATGTTTCAATATGGTGTACTACTCTATTTCCTCATAGACCTCTGAGAGTATAATTTCACATTTATAACTTTTCCAAAGAGATAACATAACCTCCTTTCGCAGCCTCTTATGCATAGGTGTGTCAAGAACTCCTGATACGTAGCGAGATATTTTAAATGGTCAGCAGCTAATCACTGTACTTGCTGGTTTTGAATTTCACTTCATACTTGAAACAGAATATTATATAGTGCTTCAGATATTGAATGTGTTTTCACTCATTCTAAATTCTGTTCTTATGCCAGTCAAAGAATGATATTTTTTTAAAAAAGAAAAAGAAACAGAGGGAATCTAGTGAACTTATTCTCGCTATTCCACCTGTACAAGCTTGGAAAAGAGAGAGCTGGGCTAGTTCAAGCTAACTTTTAGATAATAATGTGCATATATTTGCCTATCTCTTCTGAGAGTGACAACTTCAAATTGTAGTAATTGTAGTAGCAATTTAAGAGTTTTATGGGACAAGGGCAGCGAGTCCATAGTGTGCAGTAAACAAAAACATAAGCAGAGAATTGATGCACAAATCAGTTAAGCCTAGATACCTGGCCCTTTTAATGTCGTTCGTTATTTAACTGGTATTAAATTTGCTGAATCCGCACAAAAACATAATATTTCCAAAGAAGTCTGAGTTATTACAGCTGATAAAAGCACAAGGAAGCAGGAATGATAAGGACAGTAATGACATCTACTATTCACCTGGAGTGGTATCTTCTGGTATGTCAAAGGAATAACAAGGTTTGGAGAACTTGGGTATATGATCATTAACATCACTAATAGTAATGTTTATTCTCATATCTGAAGACTGCAGGCCATCATCAGCACGGACTAGCAGAGAATATTTAGAACGGCGTTCTCGGTCCAAACGCTTGGTGGCTATCAACTCTCCCGATTCTGGATCGATATGGAAGCTGTCATCTGCACCACTGATGATGGTGTAAGTTACCAGAGCATTTGCACCCTAAACAGTGACAAGAAAAGGTCAAAGTGCATTATATTTTCATCCAAATTAACGGCAAGCTTTTGCACTGATTCTAAGAATTTTATTACAAATTTTAAAGAAATTTTCAAGTAAGTAAGTAAGTAAGTAAGTAAACCATGGATTTGGAATGATGAGCTGATCATATCACTTTTATATTAAAAAGTAAACAGAAAAGTTAGAGTACGAAGAGCTAAGATTGGAATCTCCCTATAATGTCCCTCAAGGCTCCCCGACACAAAAGATTCCCTTGCCAAATAAACATTTTTTTTGCACAAATCTGTCATTCCTGATGTATTTACTTGCACTGGTACTGATCATATAAAAGAGAAAGATACTGCTGTGCCCCTTCTGTACCCAGCACTCTGCAAAAATAGGCCATGTGATGTTGTGTTGTCAGGGGACTGACCGGTGGGCAGCCCTTCTTACCCATCCTGTGGGAATGGGGGACCCAGTTCTTCACCCCTACTCCACTATAGCACCTGGTTAAGAGATGCTGGTTAAGGAAGAACTGTGAGGGGAGAGACTTCATCAGGCAAGGCTTTCTTCCACCTGCACTGCCCCATCCTCCAGTCTCTGCTTCTCAATTTGCATTGTATTATTTTATGCACTGTGACTTGCCGTTGTTTTACTGATTATAGTTTAGAATTTTTTTATTATAATTGTTAGGAGTGGATTTTTGTTTAATTTTTATATGCTGGTATTTAATATTAATAGGGACGCGGGTGGCGCTGTGGGTAAAAGCCTCAGCGCCTAGGGCATGTCGATCGAAAGGTCGGCGGTTCGAATCCCCGCGGCAGGGTGTGCTCCCGTTGTTCAGTCCCAGCGCCTGCCAACCTAGCAGTTCGAAAGCACTCCCGGGTGCAAGTAGATAAATAGGGACCGCTTACTAGCGGGAAGGTAAATGGTGTTTCCGTGTGCGGCTCTGGCTCGCCAGAGCAGCGATGTCACGCTGGCCACGTGACCCGGAAGTGTCTCCGGACAGCGCTGGCCCCCGGCCTCTTGAGTGAGATGGGCGCACAACCCTAGAGTCTGTCAAGACTGGCCCGTACGGGCAGGGGTACCTTTACCTTTACCTTTATACAGTAGTACCTCAGGTTAAGTACTTAATTCGTTCCGGAGGTCCGTTCTTAACCTGAAAGTGTTCTTAACCTGAAGACTACTTTAGCTAATGGGGCCTCCTGCTGCCGCCGCGCCGCCGAAGCATGATTTCTGTTCTCATCCTGAAGCAAAGTTCTTAACCTGAAGCACTATTTCTGGGTTAGCGGAGTCTGTAACCTGAAGCATATGTAACCTGAGGTACCACTGTACTATTCTAATGGATTGTTGAATATTACTTTATTTGATATAAGTTGCCTATTTTAAAGTTATGTTTTATTATCACATTTTTGTATTGGATTGGATTGTTATATGGTGTACATTCTTTGTTTCTTCAGCTTGTAAACCACCTTGGGTATTGTTAATTAGGAAGACGGTATACAAATTAAAAGTGATGGTGATGATGATGATGATGATGCTATAGCTGCAGCTTGCTTTTGGGGGAACCTGGAGCCTAGCTGGGGTAGGACAGGTCAGAGCTGAGCTAAGTCTTGAGGAAATTGTATACCCATATGAACTTTTTTGTATGGCTGATATGAAGCAGAGGGTTGTGTTTCATACTGAACATTGTCTTGTAAAACACACTTCCTCATTCTGGTGATTCACAAGACTATGAAAACAAACAAAATGTTTATCTGTTCAATGGTATGGCAGGGAGCACTGCTCTCACTCTGAATGGACTTCAAAGCCATGTAGTCAAGCAGATTTGTCAATGTGATGACATCATCAAGCCTCATCAGAGTGAGATAGTGCATCTAGTTTTTACTGTGATTGACTGTGTTATGTTGACCAATGTAACTGGATGTGTGGCTAAGTAACATTTTCTACATGATCCTTGATAGGCTGCAATTCTCTCAGGAAGAAATTGTTGTTGTTGTTTTTAAAAAGGCATTGTGCAGTAGTTATGAAAAGGCAGGAGATGACACATAAAAAGGGGTTTGAGAAATCTTTGACTCTGAAAACCCTTATTTTGCCTCCACATTTCTGTGAACAAAAAGTCACTGTAGTCTTACTTCCTTGCCTACTCAGGGGATACATTCCACAGTATTACTTTCATACTCAATGTCTGTGCAGTGTGAAGAACACTTACCCATAAAAGTATAATTAAAATGTTTGAACAGATTCTTTCAATAATAATCTTATATTACTCAAGTGTTACATTCTTTATCATCCAAGTGTGATACTTCATTTTTACAACAATGTGCCTCAGCTATAGACTCTTCTACCATAACTGCTGCTGTGGGTAAGGAGCAAATCCTATAAATTAGGCAAGTAAGAAGAAAATCTAGAAATTTCCTGTCAACACTTTTGAAGTACAGTAGTACTGTGCTGTGAGATATCATAGCTATCATTAATATTCATCCCATGGCACTAGAGAAAATGTTACACCTTCTGTGCAGATTGCAAAATAGTGACCACCTTGATCCCATTAAGTTGAATATTAGCCAAATGCAGCAATCAAATTCTGTCATATGAAACACTCTTTTACACGTTAGGCAATGGGTTTCAAAGAAGCCTTAACCTAGTCTCGTCATTTGGCATGCACACTTTTTAAAACATGTCACTACAGATTTCATGTAGAGGTTTTTGTATGTCATGGATTTCTAACACTCTACTGAAGCTTAGAGGCTTTCTTGGAGATAGACACAGTGACAGAAACTTCCTTCAGGCATTAATATCTGTCAAATTACTCAACTTTGGACATGCTGGCTAGCCCTGCCACTGGTGACTATGCAATTAACATAAATGACTGCTGTGACATAGCTTTCACAGATACAGCTGGATGCATGAAGATTTCCATATGATTTGGAACTCTGGGACATGTGGAAACCTTATTGCAAATGAATGTATGTGCACTACAGGTGGTCAAGCTATTTGTATGAACATCAAGATGCAGCACTCAGATCCTGTGTCGAAAAAGAACATGAGGGGACAACGTCTGAAGAGGGCAAGAGATATAAAAAATAAATAAATAAAATCATGCCATGCAAGGCAGACACAGAGAAAAGGAAGAAATGTGTACAGTGGTGGATGGTGCCTTAAACCCCCATGTGGCTCTCCAATGTTTAGGAATCTGCCACCTCACATATTTCTGCAAAATGTCATGAATCTATTTGAGGGGGCTGTGGCAGGTGGGGTTGGTCTCTGTGTGGCCCCCAGTATGTAGAAGAAGAGTTTGGATTTGATATCCCGCTTTATCACTACCCTAAGGAGTCTCAAAGCGGCTAACATTCTCCTTTCCCTTCCTCCCCCACAACAAACACTCTGTGAGGTGAGGCTGAGAGACTTCAAAGAAGTGTGACTGGCCCAAGGTCACCCAGTAGCTGCATGTGGAGGAGCGGAGACACGAACCCGGTTCACCAGATTACGAGTCTACTGCTCTTAACCACTACACCACACTGGCTCTCTTGGGGCCAGAAGAGGAGCTGTTCAGGTGTACCACATGTTGAGATGAGGGAGGGGGCATCCGGCAACTGTTAAAAGGCTGTCATGTGGAAGAGTTTGAACCATCTCCCAGCAGAAAGAAGGAGCAGGTAAACAGGAAAGGAAACTGTACAAAAGGAAGAGAGGGGATGGATGAAAGATAGGCAAGACGAGAGACTAGAAAATAGGAAGTAGAGGATAGACACACAGGAGAGAAAACATTGTATGTTAAATAAAGCAAAGCAAGCGATGTCCTGTGATGGATGAGGGCAATCAAATTAATTTAAGTAAGGTCCCCACTAGGGGAGTCTCTGAGAACAAGAGACCACATGGGGTTCTGAAAAGTCCTGGAATCAGGAGCGCAGGGATAGAATGGGCAGTCTCAACCCACAGAAAAAAATTAAACACTTGCATTTTTCCACTCCACGCCACCATCTTCCAGGCAAAAATCAGTGGGTGGAGTAGAAACAAGGCTGGAAATCTATGCCTAACAACATTGTTGTGACAGAAGTGTCCTGCTACCCTTCAAAGAAGCAATAATATCCTACCTCGTCAGCATCCATAGCTGTCAGCTGCATTATTTTAGAACCATCTCCGATATTTTCTTCTACAGTCAGATCAAGCATATCTGTAGGGAACACTGGTGGGTTGTCATTGACATCTTGAAGAGTTATTTCCACCTAGGAAGGAAAGGGGGGGGGAAGCTCATGATTCATTTATTAAATATAAGTAGTGCAAGTTGCTTAACTTTACATTGAATCAGGTAAGCAGTACGCAATCTGATGTTTCAGGAACTTTTCTGAAAACACAAACGAGAGAAAAAGTCCCGTGATGGTTAAAATTCCACATTGTTTTGAAATCTTCTGAGAAAAAGCCTGTAACCTACATAAAGCTAATTTGACTTGTTGATAGTAACTGATTTTAAATGGTCCTAGTCTAGTTTACGTTGGACATGGTCCACTGACTGACTGTCAATGTAATCCCTAAAAGTTGGACCCCAGAGGATAGCTGCCAAGACCCGGGGCACGGGATCATTCAACCATTAAATGCTGCTTGACATAAAGATGAGGTGGTGTAAAATTCTCCCTGAAATGTTTACATATTGGCATGTCCAACAGCCAGAAAGAAAGAGTGCAACTTTTAGCATTAAAAAAGAGTTCTGATTTGCCCTTCTTTGTATGAGAGAGTTAGGGGTGTTTTTTTTAAAAAAAAGTCAATATTGGAAGCAAGTTGTTGTAACATCTCTCTGGATCGCCCCCTCTCTCTTTCCACGCTTAAACCCAAACACATTTTATTTTTCACAAGTTCTGTTTATATCTTTTACAAACACTAATGGCAGCGTCTGAAATTATTTGCCAAAGCTGTTTACTCCATCTCCTGTGTAAGCAAGATTGTTTAGTTCTCATAAGCTTGCCGATGCTGCGTTTAAAAAGCCAAGAGCTTAGAGTTCCACTGCTAGGTAGACACATACTAATAATCTCCCAATAAAGAAAAGACAGGCAACAGATGGTTTCTATCTATAGTGAAAGCAAAGGATTCCCAGAAGGCCTGGACCAATAAGTGGTCACCAAAACGTGAAGACCACCAAGGAGATAATGGCATAGTTGGGGGGCAGAGCTGCCTTCAGCAAACATTAGATAGCTGATTGTTTAGCAGGGCTGGAAAAGCGGGGTGGGAAGAGCGAGGGGCAACTTAAAAGTCAAAAGAGATAAGCGGATTGACAGACAGAAACGTCATTGTACTTCAGCAACCCACTTCATCACTATTGACAAGAGAGTTCTGGTTTCAGAAACATGGATGGAAATAATCCAAGATAAAAACCAGCACAAATATCTTTTTGAAACTTGTGTTGTTCATCCAACAAATTTGCATATCTCCCACTCTTTGGGGGATATGAACAATACATTGCAATACCCGGCTTCTTTGATCAGGAAAGCCAAAATCCAACACATTTTGGCATTTATTTATTTTTTGAAATGGAGAATTAAATCAAATCTCAACCGAATGAGGGTAGCAAGAATTTAATGAATAGAAAGAAGCTCAGTGGAAAAATAAATTATGTGATGCTTGCCCGAACTCTTCTCTAATACAATGCAAACTATACAATTAAACTATACAAACTCTACAATTAAAGCACTATTATACAACTTTGAAATTTATGGCTCATGGTTTCCCCAAAGAATCTTGGGAAGTTTCTTAAGGGTGTTGAGAGTTGTTAAGTGTATTCCCCTCATACACTTGACAGAGTAGTTTAATATCTCTCCTGACATCCAGTCACTCTATGGTGGGAAGAGGGGTCTCTGAATAAATCTCAGCACCCTTAACAAACTACAGTCTCCACGGTTCTTTGGGAGAGGCCAAAACTGTTTAAATGACAATGTTTTAAATGTATGGTATGTGCTATATATCAAAATATATGAAGGCAGGAAGTATGATTTTATAAATACCCCACCTGTTTATGTTTTGGTTGTTTAGCTTGAATGCTTATAACCTGCTTTATAGCCCTGAGAAGCTTTCAAAGTGGCTTACAAAAGAGTCATATAATAAAAATCAATAACAGAAATCATGGTGTTCCTCTGGCGCCAGGATAATTCAGGTGGCATTTCCTTTTTTCATCCTTGGCCTTCCCTGGTGTCACCGTTCAGCCTGTGCCTACAACGCAGCAGAGTCCACTGGATCACTTCTGAACAGGGCCAAGCAGCTTCAACTCACTCAGCTTGTGATGGAGGTAGACCTTCGCTGGTTGGCAGTTGGCAACAGCTCCCACAAAGGGCCTCAGAGGTACATATGTGGAGCTGAGCTGCTGGAATTAACTTGGCCCATGTTATATCTCTCTCAGGTTGTACCTTCCCATGATAGAAGCTACGGTACTAAATATGTATGGCCTACATACACATGTAGGGTGAGTGACTGCCCTCCACTGGGCATCAACTCAATTTTGAGGTACATATTAATAGACACTCCCTTACTTGTGTTATGCATATACACATTTCCTTGCACCTCTACCGACTGCTCAATAGCAGCACTTCCTACTGGCTGTTCACATTCCTAGTTCACCTGCAGCTCAACCCTCTCCCTCTCTACCCAACCCCATCACAAAACAAAGCCTTCCAGATGCCAATTCCACGAAGGACCTTTTAATGGTATCATCTGGGACTAATCCATTTTAGAAGAAGGCATGGAAAATCCCTTTCTTTGAGAGTAAATGAACTGAGCACGAACTAATTACAAAGATGTAAATCATGGTCTCCTCAAGCCTGTCCCTCCTATGCCAAATTTGCACCTGGAGTTTTCTGTAGCTGTATTTTAAAGCTTCTGAACATAAGAATTAGCATACGCATTGCTGATACAGCATCCCAAGCACAAACTCTAGAATTAAACAGCTTAAGAGTTTAATTTTCAAAGAATTAAACCGCCCAAGAGGTTTGCTGAGGGTGGACGGGCAGTGGGGAGGGGAGAGAAGAAAAACGCTGCAGCGTTGTAATAATTAATTTTAACACATCAACAACAACCATTCTAAGGTCATTAGAAAAGCAAAGATGAATGACTGCTATATGCCACAGCTGCCAATCAAGTCTTGGCCCTTAAACGAGCACAGCTAGAGCAAGCAGTCGTGCTACCAAACCTATTACATTTCAGCAGATCCTGTTTCAAGGTACTGCAGCTGCGAAGCTCTGCAGTTTATTTATTAATACCATATATATCACACACAGCTTGTGTTTCAGCTACAAGCTGACATTTTACCACCAGAAGCCAAATTCACAATGTGCAACTGGCAGCTGTCCTTTGTAAACATCTATCTAGCTATTGTTTTAAGGTAGCTGTGCAACCTGCATAAGATGCTATGCTACCAGGGAGAACAAATGCTGAAAATTCATGAAGCACACAGAGGATTAATAGAAAGAGAGGCTCTGTAACTAGCATTAGGAATGATGAAAAGGAAGGGAAGGAAGAAATAGAAAGATGGTTGTGTAAGTTATTCTGAAAACCCTGTGTACTCCATAAAATCCAACAGTAATATTAGATGCTGAAGTCCCAACTTAAACTCAGGAATATGGCAAGTTTATTTGAAAACAAAACAAAACAAAATTTAAAGATGTGAATGGCTTCGTTTTTTGGATGTTTGTTGCAGATATTTTAGCACTCAGCATCTAACATTAAAACACTGCATAATATTAATGTGAGAGTTGTGTTACCTTCTCAGACAACACAAAGAAGCCTAAGACCCCTGCATTACAAACATACAAAATAGTCATTAAATTTTGATGACACTAACGTAATTCATCTTTCAAGAATATAAATTGCATCCCTCAGTTTTTTCAGAAAACACACATTATTGCTTTCTTTTCCACAATGACACAACCTTTTTTCCTCCTCGGATTTATACTCCTGCATGTGCCTGTTTTAACTGTCAAGCTGTCAATTTGGGGGGCCTGTTGGCAACCAGCAAAACTGTGTTGTAGTGTTTGTGGCCCTAGAAAACACACAGCAACCACACAGTGGGGAATTTAAAGGTGTGCATAGTGTGTGCAGAAGTAGGGCCCCCTGCAGCTAAGCCCCCCCCCATTTATTAGTATGTATTGTTAATTGAGAGGATATCTTTGGAACAGGACTTCAAATAATGAATTGCTATTATTCTAGTATTTTAGTGTGTTGAATTGCAATTGCTCTAGCATTTTAGTTTGCTGGGGGGAAAGATCAGCAAGGCCAGGTTGGTACTCAGTAATAGTCTGCTACAGGAGAGATGTGGAAGAGGAAAAATGACAGAGCCCTTGTCACATACAGCTGAAACTACTGACACCTATATCATCAAGAATCAACAGCTCAGTCTGAATAATGACACTTTCCTATCCCAGGCCTTAGGTGTTAGGACTGTTCTTGCTTATTGACAACCTCCCAACTCAAAACAACTATTGGCCAGCAACACATGGCCAAATAACAGAGATACAGACACAAAGACTAGACACTGCAGCAAAGGCAGATGTCAACTTCTCCTCATGCCTACCCTGGCAACACTATTACAGGACCTAATAAGGTCATATACAACATATGGGGTTCGTGCATTTGCCCATCTTCCAATGAGATATAAGACATTATCTGCCAGCAATGCCTTTCTACATAGGGCAAACCGGCCAATCTCCATGCAAAAGAATAAATGGACACCAATCAGACATCAGAAATGGCAATATTCAAAAAGCAGTGAGGGAACATTTCTGTCTCCCTGGCCACTCTGCGGCTGACTTTAAGGTGGCTATACTGGAACACAGGAACCTCAAAAGGAGCCTGAAATATGTTGAATTACATCAAGAAGTTCAATGCTATCACTTACAAAACAAATCAAGACAAAGGGTTTTATCTCACTCTGTATTTGTTTATTGACTTATCAATGCCAGGATGTCTGTGTTAGCAACAACTCTATTGTGAATGACCACTGCCTCTACTTTTGCTGCATTTTGTTTGCCTCTTGCCTTACTGTTAGCAATTTCAATTATGTGTCTGCAATATATAAGCCTGCAATTCAGGATAACACTTCATGCATCTCATGAGATGGTCTGCAGTCTACAAAAGGTTCTGCTGTTATTCTTTAACATGACACAAGACTCTTTGTTGTTTATGCTGCAATAGAAGAACAGGCCTAAAAGAAGGCTGATTGCCGAAGAATGGATGCTTTTGAATTACGGTGCTGGAGGAGACTCTTGAGAGTCCCATGGACTGCAAAAATTTCAAACCTATCAATTCTGAAGGAAATCAGCCCTGAGTGCTCACTGGAAGGACAGATCGTGAAGCTGAGGCTCCAAGACTTTGGCCACCTCATGAGTAGAGAAGACTCCCTGGAAAAGTCCCTGATGTTGAGAAAGATGGAGGACACAAGGAGAAGGGGACGACAGAGGACAAGATGGTTGGACAGTGTTGTCGAAGCTACCAGCATGAGTTTGACCAAACTGCAGGAGGCAGTGGAAGACAGGAGTGCCTGGTGTGCTCTGGTCCATGGTGTCACAAAGAGTCGGATACGACTAAACAACAACAATTTTAAAATGATTTATTTCTTTTCTAATTGGCAAGTATTTTAGGGTGAAAAGATCCTCTCCTTAGGAAAAAAAAAAGCATTGTTTCTACTCTTTTCCTCCAACATCTTTTTAACTGCCTAGCAAAAGAAAGGAAACAGGCAGGCCACAAAAATGCTGAGCCAGCTTATATGTGGCAATTATAGTTTGCATTGGCAAGGCAAGCATCTATTTGATAATCCTTTCTACTAACCACTGTGTCCTTGTGCATATATCCCATCAGAGAGCTATGGAAGGAATATGATCTAAGAAGAAAGAGGCCACCAGATGCCTTATTCCATATTTATATTTATTTGCACACTACCATTTCGTTAAAAATAAAACACAGAGGAAACTGGTGTGATGGTGGGCAACTGATTTTTAGAATTCTTTTTGCTCTCTTCCTCACCATATACATTAATCTGTCACATCCCATAAGATATTCAAATAAGCTTCTCTTTTGCCCCAAAGAAACTAATCACATCTCAAGTCATTCTTTTCACCAGCACAAACAACATCTCAACAAAGAGTATCGTGACATCTTTCAAAACTAACAAATTAGTCAACGAAAGCTGAGTCCAGCTCAATAGCTGAATGAAATGCCATCCTTAGTTTACAAGTATACGTGCATGGTTTGTTGGAAGTGAATTATAAACTGTGATCAACACACACACACACGAAATAACAACATGCCTCTGATGAAGTGGACTCTAGGCCACAGAAGCAAATGACATAATTAATTTACAAAAAGGTGCCACAAGATTCTTCATTGTTGTTTTTCCTGCAACAAATTAACACTCTGGGAATGTCTATCTTCATAGTGGGGCTGCCTTTGAAAACTTCCCCAAAATTTCAGTTAGTCTAAATACAGCAGGGACCAGCCAAAGGGAATATATCTGCCATTTCTGAAACAATTGCATTGGCTGCTGGCCCATTTGCAAATTCAATTCAAAGTACTTGTGCTTATCTTAGCTCTCAATGGCTTCATGTCAAAGGACCTAGAGGGGCACCTTCTCCTACATTAAAGGTGACAAATCTTCTTAAGCTTGAGGGCCATATTCCCTTCTGGGCCACCTTCTGAGGGCCGTGTGCCAGCAGTAGGCAGGGCTAGAGGCAAAGGCGGGCCAAGCAATGAATATAACTTTTATCATTGTACAGTAGGCTATTTTCTGCACACGCTCACGCAGTCTGTCTTTCATCCAGGAAAGCAAGAGGCCTAATGGGAGTTCAGTGGCACATTTCTGCCAGTCAAAAACACTCACGGTAATTGGTTCTCCAGTTCTGATGTAAAACCTTAGAGCACACTTGGCCAGACTGTGACTTGTCATATCCTACCACAGTGAAAGAGCAGGAAAAAGGAGTTGAAAGCAAATTCTTACAAAGTGTGCTTAGGAAGGGGCATACTAACAGTTCCACTGTTATTTGTACATGGGAATGGATGGCAGGCAAGTGCTATTTTTAGTAAAGACTGTAGTGTTTTATCTCCTTGCGTAAAAATCCATCACACCAAAAAAACATTCATTAACTGCTGTGGCATGGGAAACAAAATTATTAGTGGGTGAAGAAATGCATGTGCCTGATAAATTTTATCCCTTTCAAACTGCACGGAAACAGATGAATAAACATTACTGTCACTTAGATACCACTATTTGTACCACTTAATCCTAACACACCCTCTGTACATTTTCAGGCATGCTAAAGAGAATTCTGATACATTGTCTAATGAAATAAACACTAGAGCCATGGATTGATCCAAGGCCCTCTGCCCCAATGTATACTTCCTGCCTCGAATTCCCAAACAAAGATGCACTTTGTGTTTCCCAGCCTGGCTCCCCTGATTGAAACAAACTCATTTATTAGTCTAAATATTCTGTCAAATCAGTTTGTGCAAAGATTTATTGGGGTGTCGAGTTAAGCCACTCCAGGGCAATCCTGGAAGGGGAAGGCAAAACATAAATCTTGAGCGCTGTCCCAGTTTCATAAGAGCCAGCAATGCAGAGAAGTTTTTCGCGTACATCTTGTCTGGGGCTTCTGCATGTATAGGGCAATTGATTTTATTTCACAAATTAAGATGATTATTTCTATTAATCACTACATATCACCTAGCAGTCAGAGGCATGTGTTTCTGGGGCCTGAGAGTACTCCTTGTCAAGGGCGAAGAAAAAAAACACAGGATGAATGACAGACAAACTGGGCAGTCGGCCAAGAATTGCAAGAACAGCCCAGTAGTGTGGACAAGAAGTGGTTAGCTCTCCTCTTGACACAGAAATGCCTTCGAAAGCCCACTGAGTGTGTGGTGACATAATAAAGAGTCGTGCTTTGTGCGCTTGCCATGCTGCTTGAAAAGCTGGAACTGAATAAGTCATTCCCCCTTTTCACTCACCCAAATTCAAAGGAAATCATATTGCCCTGTTTAGCTTTCCTTGAAACTATTACAGCTTAAGTAATTGTTAAACTCATTTGCTGACCTTTTAAGATAGGGATAGCAACTTTTTTGACGAAGGAGAACTGAGGGCTGCAGTGACAGGCACCCCTCCAAGAGCCAAATACCAATATGGGTGTGACTATTTACACACATCCCCTCACAAATTTACACACATGCAAGCACACAACATCCCTATCTGCACTATATATTTGAAGCAGTATCATACCACTTGAAACAGTCATGGCTTGCTCCCCCCTGCAAAGCATCCTGGGAACTGTACTTTAAGTGTGCTGAGAGTTGTTGGGATACCCTTATTCTACCTGCAGAGCTATAGTTTCCAGAGTTCCCTTGGAAGAGGGATTGACTGCTTAGAGAATCAGCAGCCTTAACAAACTACAGTTCCCAGGATTCTCTGGGGGGAGCCATGACAGTTTTATGATGCTGCTTTAAATAAATACTGCAGATGAGGCCTGATTCTCTCATTCTCACAGTCAATATTCCCAATCTTTCAGTGATGATTAAGGTGAGAGGGGCGAATTTCTCAGAATCGAAAATTAACTTTCACACTCAGTCTTTCCATTCACTTCCCAGTACTAAATGGAAGAGGGCTCCAAGAGAAAGCTCCTAAGTTATCATTGGCCCTATCGTCACTTAACTTATTATTTTGTTTTGTACATTGTGCTCAGGAAAATGTCTCCAGTGTACAAAAAAAATTTGGATTGTCAGCTTGTGAACAACAGTTTGTGGACCTCTGGATTATCTGGTGGTCAAATGTCCCTGAAATGAATGTATTTTTTCCTGGGAGGAGGGAGCTGCTGTTTCAACAGAGATGTAGAACCCCAATAATCTTATTTATAATCTGTGTTATCCTAGCAATCTGTTATGGGGTTGTTTTTTTCCTATGCTGTCATTGCAATGAAGCTCACTGTTCCAAAGTTAGGGGTTCGTCTTCCTTCCTAGCAAGGCACAATCTGCCCTGCCATATGCAAACCCTTGCAAATGGTCCACACACCTTTCCTCAATGTGTCAGCCGAACAAACCACAAACTTCCGAGACAAAACAATGCCCCCACCCCCAATTTTAATGTTTTGATTACCCATTAAAGCTTTATTTGATTCTTCCCTCACGAAGCACAGTTTTTCAACTTGCCCCTTCTTTTGGCTCTTAGAGGAGTTGAGAGGTCTGATCAATCGCTTTACATTAAGGGTTGAATCGATGATAATTCCTTGGGAATGTATTGGAATATCAGTGGGCAGGAAAGCTCCCATTTTTTGGATACTGATATGGCATGAATGTAATATGTAATTTCATAGAAAATTCATTGTAATTTAGTATTAATTCATGTCCATTTATTATAAAGTGCTACCAGATGAAGGTGAGAGTAAGTATCTGTATAAGTAAAACAACTCAGACACTCCAAGCAAGTACCAGGGGTCAGCAAACTTTTTCAGCTGGGGGCCAGTCCACTGTCCCTCAGACCTTGTGGGGGGTCAGACTATATTTTTTGGGGAAAATGAACGAATTCCTATGCCCCACAAATAACCCAGAGATGCATTTTAAATAAAAGCACACATTCTACTCATGAAAAAACATGCTGATTCCCGGACCATCTGCGGACCGGATTTAGAAGGCGATTGGGCCAGATCCAGCCCCCGGGCCTTATTTTGCCTACCCATGAAATAGACACTTCATATTTTACAGCATACTAGCAAATGTGGATTCTGAAGGCAATATTCATCTTCTAGACCTCCTAGGTTGGTGCCCTCAGTTTTTGACTTGTTCTAATCTTGAGTGGTGACCCAGTCCCAGCTGACAGTGGTCTGTATTTCTCTTGTAAGTCTACATTTGATGTGGTTTGCGGTGCTACACAAAAATAAAATAAAAAATGGTTTTGTGTGCAGTGATGTCTGAGTATGACCAACTCACCCAGGGCAGAGAGCCAACATACACATCCATTTCAAGTGGCTTTCCAGTGGTCACCATTCACAAGATGTCCTTGTGAACTTGGTCTCAGTAGCTTGCAGTTTTTTCCTAAGGGTAATTTAACCAAGTCGTGAAATTGGTGCTGCATGGGATCTGCATGCCTCGATGTGCCTCAGGGTGTTATATATGAATGGTTTTTGCTTCCCTACTAACTGAACACAGGACAGAATGGGGAGGAGGATCCCCATGTGAATTTTACACTTTACACCTGAATAACCCGGGCCTCAGAACTTTAGTCTTACAGACAGTGTGTCATTCCCTTCGGAAAAGTCTGGTGATTTTTCTTTAAGCCTGCATTAAACTTTCTGCAGCTAGCATTACCTTCAGTCATTAAAATCTGTTTTAGCCATCTGCCAGGCTGATACAAACGCTTGGCAAGCACCTTTTCATAGGATACGTTAAGAATAAAATACTGGAATTTTATACATTTGGGAATCATATAGTTTACAACTTTATGTTTAACTAAATGAGATGTATCACTGTTTAATAATATATGGATTTCAGAGGCATGCATATTACCATTCAAGGTGGGGGAGAAGCCAGGTTGCAGTTTAAGGGCAGAAATGTCACCAACAGTAAATTTATAAATGAGCAATTAGGTTTATAGGTGTCACTTCATGCTATTGGTGCATTCAGTGGTGCCTGTTAGATTGAGACCAGAAAGGAATTTATTTTAGATTAATCTTATCAAGCTAGGTAGCTGTCAAAACCATTAGAAATGTTCCTTTTGTGTATGTATATCACTTGACTCAGTTGATAGACTATAGAGTCCACATTACACAAGATGTGAATCATCAGAACCTCTCTCTGTGTCCCTACCCCTCATCTTCTTACTGTAACACCTCTATAAAGAACCTTTGTTATTTCCATTACACACTTCTGAAGTGCTTCCTAAAGATTTACAATAATGGATGTGAAAAGAAACAGATGAAACAGATTGACCAGGATGACCTTTCTAGTGTTTAACAGAGATACTTTTCCAAAATGGTTTCTTGCATATTTACAGGCTTTTCCTTTTAAAGAAGCCTTCTCTTTCCATGCAGTTTTTGACTCTGCCTTCCATAGTCTGGGATATCAACAAAAAGTCCACCGAGTGACATGGATATTCCTGCTTTTCCAAAACACCTTCTGTGCATGTGGGGTTCTTGTTACACCCCCTGCCTCCCCCCAAAAGACCAATTTCACAAACTGATGTGCATTATAGCAAGAGGCTGGGGTGGTTTGTACTGCAAAATCTGATCTGCAAGCACACATACACAGTTTGGTGTCCAGAATTCATTTGAGCAGATTCTATCTCCATTCACAAGCCCTTACACTGCAGAAAGGATGCACACTATCTTCATTGATTCCTTCTTTCATTTGCACAAGCTTCTGAAAAACTGTTCCAGAAAATTGAGGAACCTTCTAGAACAATTAGAGATATGATGCAGGGATCTGTAGGTAGAAGGGGGAATTGGCCAAAATCAGCTCTCCTTTCCAACTGTCTCTTCCACAAATGGAAGAAGTCCTTTCCTTTGCAGAAGGGACACTCTGAATACAATCCAGTGTCATCGTCCCCCTCCTTAATGTTGAACATTAGACTTTGCTCACAAACATCTAGATCTAGCTCTAGATGTATGCAGTGTTGCATGATCACTTGTGCTGATTTATTTTATTTATGGAAAATACTGCTAACTCACAACAGAAAAATACCAAAGTGGTTCACAACAACTATACAAAGAACCATACAATAAAAACCATATAAAAAGGTTACACTAAAAACTATATTCTAAAAAGTTTAAACAAGAAATCAGGTAATCGTTGTGGAAAGAGGTATTCTGAACTGCTCACATAAACCTGACAGAACAGAAAGGTTTTCAGCAGTTGAAACAGAAGAAGACTACTGAATTTCTGTTGGCAGAGTATTATTCCACAGGGCTGGATTGATAACATTAAAGCTCTATTACTTGCTGCTGTCAAATGAGCCTCAAGCAATGGCCAGTGAGTGACATTTCTACAGATGATCTCAGTGACTAAGCTGAGATATAAGGATTTTGGCAGTTCCTGAGATATCCTGGACCTAAGCTCTTCGGGGCTTTGCAAATTAATGCAAGGGTCTTGAACCTGGCCCAGTTGTAGCAGCCAATGCAGATGCTTTAACAATGGGGTCACGTGTTGTTATTCAGAAGCCCCCATCAGCAATTGCAGGGGCATTCCATGTAGAGTGATGCAGTGCTGAAAGACCCAGGCACTCCAATGTACCGTATTTTTCGCTCTATAGGACGCACCCGACCATAGGACACACCTTGTTTTAGAGGGGGAGAACAAGAAAAACAAAATCTCCTCTCTGTGCAGCGCCCCTTCAGCGAAGCGGCAGGAGAAATGGAGCCCCTTCCATTTCTCCTGCCGCTTTGCTGAAGGGGCACTGCACAGAGTGGGGGAGATTTTTTTTTTCTTGTTCTTCCCCTCTAAAACAAGGTGCGTTCAGTGCGTTCAAGGTGTGTTCAGTTGCCTTCAGTGAAGGCAACCTGAAGCCTCCGGATCGCAGCAGGACCCCTCTCACTCTCCAGGCATCAGTGAAGGCAACCCTTTCGACCTGCTCCCTGGGGCTGGCGGTGGGGGAAGCCCGACTTTCCCCCGCCGGCCCCCAAAAGCAGGTTGGGTAGCAGTGGAAAGGCTGTGCGCAGCCTTCCCGCTGCTCCCCGAGCTTGAGGGGCTGGCGGGGGAAGTCCGGGTCCCCCCCCAGCCCCAGGGACCACACATTCGCTCCATAAGACGCACAGACATTTCCCCTTAGATTTTAAGAGGGGAAAAGTGTGTCTTATGGAGCGAAAAATACGGTACCTTTTATACATCCTGAAGTGTCTTCAACCAGTGTTCTTCACAACTACTTTTCCTGTGTGAAATCTGTACATCCAGCAGTCAATTGTTGTTGTTTTCTCTAAAGAAGCAAACCCTATAGAACTGGAAATAAGAAAAGGGTGTAACAAGTGCCACAGCCAATATAATAATAGCCACATCAGAAATCAACAAAAGCCATTTACAGATTATTCACATTTTCAATTGCATTTTGAAAAAGAATAGGAAAAAAATTATATATTTGTTCTGTTTCTCAGATATTGGAAGTAGCTTGGTTTGTCATTAACACCCTCCACACCCATACCAACCAAATGAACAGGGTGACCAGCAATTATCCCAGGTAGCAGCTAGTAGCAATGGGGTGCAGCACAAATTAATATCATATTTCAACACCTCTCCTACTTAGAATGACACTAACAAATACAGAGGGGAAGCCTTTTGGCAAAATGCTTGCAAATAGTCACTGAATTACGTTAGAACTCTAATGTAAACATTTAGGGGGAAGATGTAATGAATTGCATTTCCTCTGCAAGCACTGGGTTTCTAAACAGATGTAAAAATAGCTCCAACAAAGAAAATTCAGTATTCCCCCCCCAACCCCAGTAATAATCAGAATCCCTAGCAAAGGCCAGATATCATTGCAAGATGCAGAATGAGGCAGCTGAGTTTGCAGGATAAGTCTTTGCTGGTTACTTTGTTATTGTCTTCACAACTGAAACACTATCTGCAAAATGCCAACACCTCTCTTCTCTACACCTCTTACAGAAGAGGCAGAGGGTAGCTAGAGGGTAGCTAAATATAGGCCTATATTTTCAACTTTGGAATAAAAGGAAGACCGCTTCCTTGATTCAAGGCTATCTCTGCGAAAGGCATCCAGACTTCCAAAGCAGTTTTGGACTTTGCATATGAGTCATTTTGGGGGCTAACAGAAGGAAGAGAGAGATGAAAAAGGGTTTCGAAAGTAGCCTAACCTCAGAGGACTTAAAAGCTCCTGTCAAAGACCATACAAGGACAGTGGGTTTCTTCAACCTCTTCAAACCAAGGAGCCCGTTATAATAATAATAATAATATTTTATTTATTTATACCCCACCCATCTGGCTGGGTTTCCCCAGACACTATGGGCGGCTCCCAACAGATTAAAAACAGAATAAAACAGGCATAGGCAAACTCCAGCCCTCCATATGTTTGGGGCTACAATTCTCATCATCCCTGACCACTGGTCCTGTTAGCTAGGGATGATGGGAATTGTAGTCCCAAACATCTGCAGGGCCAGAGTTTGCCTATGCCTGGAATAAAACATCAAACATTAAAAACTTCCCTCAACAGGGCTGCCTTTAGATGTCTTCTAAAAGTCATGTAGTTGTTTATTTCCTTGACATCTGATGGGAGGGGGTTCCACATGGCAGGTGCCACCACCAAGAAGGACCTCTGCCTGGTTCCCTGTAACTTTGCTTCTCGCAATGAGGGAACCCCCAGAAGGCCCTCAGAGCTGGACCTGAGTGTCCAGGCAGAAGCACACACACATTTGGACACCCATTTCTTATTTTGTTTTACCAAATATATGCATAGTACTAGCACTCCTGTTGTGATCCAGCTTGAATCTGGCTACAACCCACTGGTGGATCTCAAGCCACCAATGATCTTAAGCACTAAACCACCAATAAGTGGGAGCAGGGAGAGGGAGAAGGAGAGGGAGGGAGGGAGGGAGGGAGGGAAGGGATACCCAACTCCCTTATTAGCTTAGAAGGATTTTCTTCCACACTACCCTGTGACAACACATGCTAAGAACTTTGTAACTTTGTATGGTACCTATTAATGGCAAGAAGAATGTGCCGAACGTTCACTTACTAAGGTAGAGGCTATAAAATTGTCCATAATAGAGCAATTAAATCATAAAGAGATATGGCTAGCATCTGAGTTAATTTATAGATTTTTATTTTTATTTTAGATTCCCATCAAAATCTCCAAATCTTCAACATTACTTAATCACTCTGGAGACCATGGCAAAACAGTGAAACTGCTTAGTTCTCCTTTTTTGCATACCATTCATTTCCAGAGCAAACTTATTATGTAAAAATGACATCCTAACAGTGAAATATAATATCCACTAATGATTTTTGCAGATATCGTCATAGAGCAGTAACAAATTTCATCAGTGTCAACCTCTGAAGGAAAACAAGGATTGTAACCAAAGAAGAATGATGAAAAATTAATTGGTTGGATGAAGCATTTGAAGGCTGAAACAATGAAATGAGAACTAGTGAGCATGTTAAGGAGAGCATCATTCTGCGTTTCAAGTATAAACCTAGTTCAACTGCCATATCCATTTTTTTAAAAAAGAGAATGCAATAGATGCCTGCCTTGGAGACTGAGATACTATAAGCTTTCTGGACACCACCTGCATTTCAAGAATGAACTCCAGGAATATCTCCACAATCCATGCCAGGCTGTGATAGGCAAAGAGAGGGGAGAGGAGGATGAAATTGGGAAAGATCTGAGACCAGGAAAGAGAGACTAGAAGAGGCAGGTACTCCCCTCTCCCAGAAACCAGGAGCTCTGGATTGGGAGGCAGGAATCTGGCCTTTTCTCTTCCTTCCCAGGAACAGGAGAACATCAGTGGAGTCAAGAGTGGGCTTCAACCAACTGCTGGGGGTGGAGGAACCAGAATCAGAAGGGGGAATAACAGCTGAGCCACTCAGGACCAGATGGTGTTTCCATCACTGAAACAGACCCATCCTCCTCAATCTGCATACTTAACATTCCCACAAGGCACAGCAGCCTTGCAAGTAAGCTCACCTCGCCTCACCTTTACAAGCTTGGTGGATGGGTGTGTCAACTCATTGGGAAAACTCTGTTGCTTCTGTGCTGTTCTGAACTCTTTGCCTTGTTTCTTGGACTCCTTAAACTTGGACTTTTGCTTATGGCCCAGCTAATCCCACTGTTCTGAGCTTTGAGGCTGCTGTGACTCTATGTCTGTTGCTGAGCCTGTACTGTTAATCTGCCTCAGTAAATATGAATAAACTATTAAGAAGATAAATTTGGGGGAAAGAAAAAGGATTTTAAAATGTTATATATAATCATGATTATATCAAGAACTGTATGGAAATGTTTTCAAATACTACATTAAAAAAGTTAAAATGTTTCAAGAAAAAAGTAGAATTTTTAATTTAATCAAAATAAATACTTGCATTTATTTCCCGTTCTTAGGAAGCTAATGGCCATTCAATTAGGAAATCCTCTTCCTTATTAAGTCAATTATAGTTTGAATAAAACTGCAGGTAAGTGGCAAATGACAAGTGCATTTGTCATCCTCATAAGATGACTGAAAAGCAAAGATTGGTTTGATTTAAATTCAGTTAGCACGTACCAATTATTAGGGATTGGTAACATTTTATTTTAACTGCTGCTAAACTAATCTTGTTTACTCTAAACTGAAATATGTATTATAAATACATATAATATTCTTTAAGCGGGAAAAGCAACCTACAAAACTCTCCCGTTTAGTGCTTAGAAATTCTTTATAAAGTTGGCTGTGAGTGATGCTAACACCTTTACTACATAGCTTCACAGTAGGAGTTCTTTGCCTTGTTAGCAAAACCAGACAAAAGCCATAGAGCGGGGGAAAAAATGAATGAAGCCATTTGTATCTTCAAAAGACTTCAGGGTAAAAAACAGCAGAGCACCTGCTGGTTTTTCTATCCTCAAGCATGCTTGACTGAAGCCTAAACCCATAATAATTTCTGATCTATAAAGTTCACAGTGGCAATTAAGAATGTTGCAAACTACTTGTGCTCCTGGGAGAACCCCTCTGAATTCAACAGTGTTTCTAAGTTAACATCTTTTGAACCACATCCTAGGTGCTCTAAGAAGCAGAACGGATTGACTGGGAAACCAAGGAGAATAAGGAGTGATGATCTAGCAGGAAGGGGGTGCGGGACTCACCTGATCCCAATAGACAGTTTTATTCTGTTTTTAGTGATCTGTTGGGAGCCGCCCGGAGTGGCTGGGGAAACCCAGCCAGATGGGCAGGGTACAAATAATGAAATTATTATTATTATTATTATTATTATTATTATTATTATTATTATTATTTTCTGATCCTGTTGTATATGGGATAGGCTATGTATCAACAAGTGAGATAACCAGGAAATCTTCCTCTAATTAAACTGGCACAGTTTGCCAATATCTAGCCATCTGAAACTGCAAGTAACCAAACATTTTATTAAGCTACCAACGAAAGCTTTTAAGTGTTCAGAATTAAAGTGAAAGAATACCAGAAACAAGACCACAGCATCCCAGGACTATTTTTTGATTTGAGAAGCTCCACTTCTCTTCATGAGACATCTAATGAGCTTGCACAAATACTACATAGATGATAAAGGAAGTAAGGCTTGTGCAGTACATGAACTGGAAATGTTGAACAGGGTATGAATGTTGGCAGTGCCAAAAGAATTGAAATGAATAGCTTTGTCCACCTCAGCAGTTCTTTGTGTGATGTGATACATACCTATATTTGTGCAAGCAGTGGTTGTTATCCATACCACATTGCATGAACTGACACCACTTCTACTTCATTTCCCTATTTTTTTTCCATGCATGTCAACGAAGAGGCATGAGCATTTGCATGAAGATTGAGACTGAAGTTGTGTATCATACCGTCAATTGCCTAAAACTTTCCATTGCTACTTTTGGGAAGTGGGACTGAAACTAAATCACTGCACTAATGGCTCTAATTGGTTCTGTAGCAAACAGTGTTTTAAAAACACATAGTGGTACCTCAGGTTAAGTACTTAATTTGTTCCGGAGGTCCATTCTTAACCTGAAACTGTTCTTAACCTGAAGCACCACTTTAGCTAATGGGGCCTCCTGCTGCCGCTGCGCCGCCAGAGCACGATTTCTGTTCTCATCCTGAGAGGTACCACGGTATCTTAGAACCTCCCTGACACTCAAAACTAGCTATTTCATAATACCTTTCAAGGCCTCAATCTTCTTTTGTTGTCTACAATATACTAACTGGGAAGTGTGCAGAATTATAAAGGTAGAGGTAAAGGTACCCCTGCCCATACGGGCCAGTCTTGACAGACTCTGGGGTTGTGCGCCCATCTCACTTAAGAGGCCGGGGGCCAGCGCTGTCCGGAGACACTTCCGGGTCACGAGGCCAGCGTGACATCGCTGCTCTGGCGAGCCAGAGCTGCACACGGAAACGCCGTTTACCTTCCCGCTTGTAAGCGGTCCCTATTTATCTACTTGCACCCAGGGGTGCTTTCGAACTGCTAGGTTGGCAGGCGCTGGGACCAAGCAACGGGAGCGCACCCCGCCGCGGGGATTCGAACCGCCGACCTTTCGATCGGCAAGCCCTAGGAGCTGAGGCTTTTACCCACAGTGCCACCCGCGTCCCTGTGCAGAATTATGCAATTGGACAAATTCAGCATCTATTTAAAAACAAAACACCACAACCATGAGCATGTAGTTCTGGCATGAGAGACTTGCAAATTTGTGGAAAGTACACAAAAGAATATTTCAGGATAGTGAGAGGCTAAAAAACCTGAAATGAAATATGACTAGGATGAAACAGGAAGGAGAATGAGATGCATGCCCACAGGGGCATCAAAGAGGGGCCAAATGAAGATGTTTGTGAGCTGGAACTGCTTGAGATGCAAAGAACTGAGGGCAGGAGTCTGATGAGATTAAAATAAGAAAACAAACCCTGGAAATGTGGTTGAACTGTAACTAGAAGCAGGGTGCTGCCATTCGAAGGAAGGTCAGTATGTTTGCTGTTAGTGGCAGCTGAGAAATGTGAGCTGGGAGTGCAATATTGGGTTTTTTGAATAGGGTTTATGGCAATGCATATCCTATGTGCAAAGCTGAGAAACAATGCTAAGTGAAACATCATTAGAAAAATGAGGATTAGAGAGAAAGCGAACAGAAATAAGTAAAGTTGTCAAGATTACTGCTGTATTGATAATTCATTGGATTATTTCTAACCGAGATGTTTGTGTCGTTTTAAATTGCAGTTATGTCAATCAGTGCAACAATTTCAATGTTTAATCCATTGGTGGTGTTTGGTAAAATATTCCCCTGATTTCCATCTATGAGAAAAAATGAGTATCACTGTTGCATTAATCAGTGTGCTATTTCAGACTGTGGTACAGCTCATAACCCTACATACTTAACAGTGAACTATTTTATTTTATTTTATAACCCACTCTTCCTTCCAGGACCTCAAGGTGGCATACATGGTTCTTCCCCCTCCCTCACAACAAGCTCATGACTTTTTGGCTACATGTAGTAGTCAGGTTGTCGGACCTGAGAGACCAGGTCTCAAATCCCTACTCAGCCACGAAGTTCACTGGATGACCTTGGGTCAGTCACTCTATCTCAGCCTAACCTTGACAGATTGGAGAACTGGGCCAAAACAAACAAGATGAATTTTAACAGGGAAAAATGTAAAGTATTGCACTTGGGCAAAAAAAATGAGAGGCACAAATACAAGATGGGTGACACCTGGCTTGAGAGCAGTACATGTGAAAAGGATCTAGGAGTCTTGGTTGACCACAAACTTGACATGAGCCAACAGTGTGACGCGGCAGCTAAAAAAGCCAATGCAATTCTGGGCTGCATCAATAGGAGTATAGCATCTAGGTCAAGGGAAGTAATAGTGCCACTGTATTCTGCTCTGGTCAGACCTCACCTGGAGTACTATGTCCAGTTCTGGGTGCCACAGTCCAAGAAGGACACTGACAAACTGGAACGTGTCCAGAGGAGGGCAACCAAAATGGTCAAAGGCCTGGAAACGATGCCTTATGAGGAACGGCTAAGGGAGCTGGGCATGTTTAGCCTGGAGAAAAGGAGGTTAAGGGGTGATATGATAGACATGTTCAAATATATAAAAGGATGTCACATAGAGGAGGGAGAAAGGTTGTTTTCTGCTGCTCCAGAGAAGCGGACACGGAGCAATGGATCCAAACTGCAGGAAAGAAGATTCCACCTAAACATTAGGAAGAACTTCCTGACAGTAAGAGCTGTTCGACAGTGGAATTTGCTGCCAAGGAGTGTGGTGGAGTCTCCTTCTTTGGAGGTCTTTAAGCAGAGGCTTGACAACCATATGTCAGGAGTGCTCTGATGGTGTTTCCTGCTTGGCAGGGGGTTTGACTTGATGGCCCTTGTGGTCTCTTCCAACTCTATGATTCTATGATTCTATGATTCTAACCTACCCCACAGACCTTTTGTGAGAATAGAATTAGGGGGACACAGGCAGATTTAAGGCAGCATGACCGGTCCACCGCACTGGGCATCAAGCCTAAGAGATGCTACAGGGTGTTGCAATTATGATGCAATGAATTGAGCAGAACGAAAGGAGGGGGGCGCCAAATTTTGGGCTCACACAGGGCACTGCTGAAATTTGAATGACCAAAGTCTACTCCTGAGGGGGAGAACCATGTACACTACTTTTGACTTCCCTTGAGGAAACATGGGCTACAAATGTAAATAACAATTCAGCTTGCCAAAATGTCCAACCACTGACTATTCCTAAAAACGAACCCATAAAATAATGTGCTTAGTATTCTAGTTCTGCATGAAGTGCTTACAGATAGGAAGTGACTTTGGTAACTTGAGAGACCAGCAAAAGCTGCAAAGAAAAGAAAAATCTGTACATTATATTAATACTGAAATATATTGTGTTAGACCATTGTAAATTCTAAATGAATCCAATTGCATCAATGGCCTTCTTCTCACATTACACAAAGTGTCTTATAAACTCACTTTTGCTGAGCAAGACCTCCAAAGCAAAGAGGGGGGGAAAGGTTAATCAAAACATGCGAGTGCAAAAATGCAAACTACTCAGATCTGTCAAAATTAATGATGGTGGCAAGAAGGAAACAATACAGTTCTCCTTTCTAGACTGCCAGAACCTGCATGGTCTGCGTCATGTTAATAAATGTTGTAGAAAAAAACTATGCTGCTCCTCTAGTTGTGGTATTTATGTATTTTGTAGTCTATGATTTTAAATGCAAGAGGGAATACTCTATTAAACAATGGAATCTCCTGCAATCTGAATGGCCTCTTCAGGGCACAGAAAATTCTAAACATTCCCTTAGCATTCCACAGAAAATATATATGCTAAAGGCCAACTTATAAGGGGAAATTCGTACACAAAAAAAGGTAGACTGGGCATACCATTCAAAACAGGTTTACATCCAGATATCCCAAACACAGAACCAAACCATGCATTATGCTAAATGCCTAGTTTGCACTTGTATTGTTAAATCTAAAAGGTAGCGTAATCCAGAATGGAATTTGAGCAGAGTGGGATAAATTTTTCGCAACACACCATACGGCCACAAGTGGCACAGAGTGCTTAAAAAAAAAACAACCATGGAGAAAAATGAAAACAGTAACAATCCCCTCCTAAAGATTTTGGTGAAATTTCTTCTTTGGCTCCACTCTCCATCAATCTTCCTTGCTTTTTTTACCCATCCAATCAATGAATGTTTTGGGGGGGGGGAGGTTTGAAATCTTCAGCACAGCTCTAGTTAAAAATAACAAATCTGAATCTGAATCTATGGCCAAATGATTTTGTTTCTACAGCATCAATTCCTAGTGCTGCATTTATTGTTACATTATCTCTGTTGAATTCAGACCTTACTTATTAGCTTACATTCCTAAGATTGTTCCTGCCTGTCTGCATCTCATATACAGCTTTACGTATCTCCAAAGACGATATTCAATATTCACTGTGTTATATAGCCAGATCTGAAACCTACTGCCAACTATAAAGATATCATACATTCAATTCTTATTTAATGAGAGTGTAGCTCATAAATTATATCAGCTTTTTTAGAGAGAGAGAGAGAGAGAGAAATGGAGTGGTTTCAAAATGATGTGTCACCAAGTACATATTTCGTTGGAAAAATGCAAGGTCAAAGGCCCAATTAGGCCACAGCCTAAGCACATGCAGACTTGAATGCAGAGTTCTACTGAAATAAGAGACTTATTCTCAAGAACTGGCTGGAATCCAAAAAGCTACTTTAGGTGAGTACAAGACCTAGCGGGTACCCAGTGGGATTTTCAAATGTTGTTCTTTCAACAAGAGACCCCCATATCACAAGATGTTTCGAAACTTCTTTCAGTTTCAAAACTACTTTGCAATTTGGTATACGGGAACCTTATCCAAAGGTCCCTTTGGCACACACAGCTAGTCGCAACCTGAGGAGAGACTCCAAAGACGACCTCAGTATGCAGGCAGGCTGGTATGGGAACAAGAATTCATTCAAGTACAGTGGTACCTCGGGTTACAGATGCTTCAGGTTACAGACGCTTCAGGTTACAGACTCCGCCAACCCAGAAATATTACCTCGGGTTAAGAACTTTGCTTCAGAATGAGAACAGAAATCGTGTGGCGGCGGTACAGCGGAAGCAGGCCGCATTAGCTAAAGTGGTACCTCAGGTTAAGAACAGTTTCAGGTTAAGAACGGACCTACAGAACAAATTAAGTTCTTAACCCGAGGTACCACTGTATCTTGGTTCTAACCTTTTAATGCAATTTAGCACTAGCACTTTGTATTGTGCTTGGAAATAGACCAGAAGGCAGTGCTGTTCTTGCAGTGTCTTTAAGATACGCCAGGCCCAAGTTGTGTACTCACCATACATTTGGTGCACATTTAAAACACATTCCCCTGAAACCCGAGAACTACAGTTTATCCCTACTATTCCCAGCATCCTAAACAAACTAAATTTTTCCAAGATTCTTAGGGGGAAACGGGCTTTAAATGTATACTGTGTTCACTGCCTCAACCTAGTAGATGTACTTAACTATCTGCAATTTCTTAACAGTCTTTGAAGCAGGTCCAACTGTGAGACATTGTAGTAGACTCTCCTAAATGCTACCATAGCATGGGTAGCTAACTCGCTTCATTACTTTAAACTGGATTAATGTTCTTTGGATCAGGTCCACACTGTTTTGGCAACGATTCTGAATCAATGGTTACAACAATTAAATTTAGCTGTAGCGATAATAACACAGCCACTTATAGTGAAATGAGACACTGAAAATCATCATCACTCCAAATCATTTTGCTTTTATTGAAAGGGCCAAAGCTTTTAGGATGATAAAAATGAGTTCCTCTTAGTATTTACCCATAATTCTAAATCATGAGTCATTACGGCTTCAAAAATATTGAAATAATTGAAGCAAAGGAAATAAAAGGATATGCATCTTTTCTGGAACTCGAATCGTTCCCACCAAAGAAGGAAAACCATGCATAGAATTCTCCTCCTAGTCTGGAAAAGATTTAAAGCTGACCACTACAATGTAGTAGCTTGTATTTCCATCCACTGTTTAATTAAAAAATGAACCTTTTCCCCATCTGTAGTTGAATGCATATAATAATTCATTTAAGACAGTAGCACTCTGTCAAAATTCACTGCTTTCTTTGTGAAGTTTGTCAGTTTACAAGACTTTCCAGACACAGCCATGAGCAAATTATGTTCATACAAATTATGCTGTGTTTCAGTATTATTTCCATGAAACAAAGCAAGTAATTAATGCACATGATTCAGAATTACATCTGAAACAAAACAGTCACAATTCTTCAGGGTACAAAAGTTCAATTCAGCCATTCAAGCATGAACCCAAGTAACCAAATTCAGTTTAAACAGCAGTTATTTAAATGTTAATTATTCAAAGTCTCATTTTGTGCAAATTCAAATAGTAGCAGTGTCATGATGTATCAACTCTCTTAAGTATCACACTTATATTAACTTCTGCTTAAAATGTGAATGTTCACCAGTTCCTTCTGTTCAGTGATGTAGTTCCTATATTCAAACTGGATTGTTAACTAAGTACTTACTTGAAAAGCAGAAAGGCAAAAGCAGTCTTTCCTGTCATCAAGAGGTAGATGCTTCAGATACCTGATCTGAGTGGTCATGAAAAGGCAGCAAGTTGTTGTTGTTTACACATTTTACTGCCAAGGAGAGGTATTTGATGGATTTTCTAACTCAGGTGCCAAAATAAATAACTTGATCATGGGTAATATGACCTTAACTTGCACCAGAGCATCTAGCACAGCCTTTCTCAACCTGTGGGTCCCCAGATGTTGTTGAACTACAACTCCCATCACCCCTAGCTAGCAAGGCCAGAGCTCAAGGATGATGGGAGTTGTAGTCCAACAACATCTGGGGACCCACAGGTTGAGAACCGCTGATAGCAGTTCCAACAGAAGCCCTTGCTTTACAGAGATCTCCAACTGAATTTAAAGGTGGTTTTGTGTGTGTGTGAGGATGGTACACTCTACTGTTTGTTGAGCTGCCTTTTTTACACACACAAAACATTAAGACACATCTTTAAAAATGTCTTGCCAACCATTTTGGGGGGGGGCAAATTAATCAATGTAAAGGCAACTCTTGAACCAAACCAATTTCACCAGATTAAGATTACAATCCTCAACACCTGGCGAACAGCCACTGGACACAGGAGTACAACTTAATTCCAAGTGCACACACATGAGATCATGCTTTAAGAACACTACTCTCTGCAAACATTTACCTTGCTGATTTTATAAATTCATGAATACTTGGGAAAAAACCACAGGGGCTGAAGTCTAAATTAATATCTTAGTCAAATTGGTTTGAAGTAAATTTTGTGAGATATCTGCAGTGAGATATATAGCAATGCCTCTATGTCCTCTGCCTAATCTTCATCATTAAAAGTTAGATAGAGACACTTTTGAAATCCCTGGTACTATATGCTGTTGGCGGGGCAGTCAGGAAGTGCTGAGAACATTGAAAAGCATATGATTTCTATTACACTTTGTGGTTAAGCCATTTTGACCTTTCCTAGTTTATTCTCGCAACACAGATTTCACGGTATTCACCGTAGTCAGTCCAATCCCCAAAGGACGTTTTTAATGCACACGTTCCAAATTGCAAACTCTTAGCAGGGAACCCTCCATTTACCAATAAATTCCTTAACAGTGAGTTCTGTATAATTGCATTATGCTGGAAAGTGTTGAAGAACTGTTAGTACTTTGACCCAGCAAATCTATATGTATTCCAGTAGGGCGCTGCAAGTTTGAAACTGCTCGTGTGGGGAGCGCACTTGCATATTAATAATTCACATCCGATTTGCATCTGAGATTTGATTTTCTCTCTGCAACGGGCATAAGAATCAGTATCTGCTCCTGTATCGGTGTTTGACAAGTGATCAGATAGAGAAGAAAAGGCACACTTGGCCAACATCAGAAGATAAACACAAAAAAGTTTGGTTCCTGGTTTTGCTCTGTGCAAAAGGCTGCATAATACTGAGTGAAACATATCCTCACCCCCTTCATTAGGCATATTGCATTGTGCAGAATATACAGTGGTACCTCGGGTTACATACGCTTCAGGTTACATACGCTTCAGGTTACAGACTCCGCTAACCCAGAAATAGTGCTTCAGGTTAAGCACTTTGCTTCAGGATGAGAACAGAAATCGTGCTCCGGCGGCGTGGCAGCAGCAGGAGGCCCCATTAGCTAAAGTGGTGCTTCAGGTTAAGAACAGTTTCAGGTTAAGAACGGACCTCTGGAACGAATTAAGTACTTAACCCAAGGTACCACTGTACAGGGATGCAATTGTGAGCCTCCAAGCCTCTCTATCAGGCCCTTGGGACATTGGCCATGTCCCTTCCCTAGACCACACCTTTCACTGGCCCTGCTCCTCTCCCTCCTGGAATGCTTTTGCTTGACTGGAATATGTCCTTGAACTGAGACAATGTTTCTTGGTTGTCTGGACAGACAGAAGTAGGTGTGAATGGGCTGCTGTGACTAGAAACTCCTAATAGAATAATAGAATTGTAGACTTGGAAGGGATCCCGAGGGTCATCTAGTCCAACTCCCTGCAATGCAGGAATCTCAACTAAAGCATCCATGACAGATGGCCATCCCACCTCTGCTTAAAAAACTCAAAGGAAGGAGAGCCCATAACCTCCCTAGAAAGTCCATTCCACTGTTGAACAACTCTTACTGTCAGAAAGTTCTTCCTGATGCTTAGTCAGAATCTCCTGTCTTGTAACTTGAATCTATTGGTTTGGGTCCTACCCTCCCAGAGCAGGAGAAAACAAGCTTTCTCCATCTTCCATGTGACATACCTTTAAATATTTGAATATGGTTATCGTATCTCCTCTTAGTCTCCTCTTTTCCAGGCTAAACATACACAGTTTCCTCAACTGTTTCTCATAAGGCTGGTTTCCAGACCCTTTATTATCCTGGTTGTCCTCTGCACACATTCCAGCTTGTCAATATCCTTCTTAAATTGTAGCACCCAGAACTGGACACAGTATTCCAGGTATGGTCTGACCAAGGCAGAATAGAGTGGTACTATTACTTCCCTTGACCTGGACACTATACTTCTGTTGATGCAGCCTAGAATAGCCTCAGTGCGCTCTCTCTCGCTCTCTCTCTGCTGCATCACACTGTTGACTCACGTTAACCTTGTGGTCTACTAAGACCCCTGGATTCTTTTATACTGGAAAGCCTGTGGACCCCCATCTTATATTTGTGCAGCTGCTTTTCCTAAGTGTAGACCTGAATGTAGCCTACTGTACAAAGGTAAGAGTCACATTGGTTGGTCTGGGCCTACCCACAAGGGAATACGTTCCTTGGGTTGAAAAAGAGTCCCCACTCCTGATGTAAACTAGCTGGAAGTTTCACCTGAATGGAAGGAGATCTGTTAGTAGGCCTAGCCTAGCTGTCACCCGTGACAGAATTATGCACAGTATTTTCTGCACTGGTGCACAGCTTGAGGGGAAACAAGAAGTGCCACCCCACTCTGTTGTTATTGGCTGCCCCTGCCAAAGCATCCCTTACCTAGGTTGCAAGGTGGTAGCACAAAGTGGTAGTGGTGAGGTTCTGGCAAGATCTCACCAAAATCCAACAAGATATCGCGCTCTCCACAAGATGTCACAAGAATCACCACTTCTGTGGCAGCAGAGGTGACAGGATGGGTAGAGCATTCATGGGGGTGCTGCTTTGGGGGCTACCACTGCCTGCAGTGACTGCTTCATCTTGCCTCAGGGGAGGGTTGGCCCTACTATGTGGGAAACTCACAGGCCACAATGGTAATTTCCAGAAGACTGGAAAGCAGAGGTTAGTAAATTCCTCTGGTAACCTGTCCATATTCTACAAGGTAGTTTCTCATGTAGTGACAGATGTATCATGACGACTATGCGGGGAACTGGCAATTGTGCAGTCACTCAGCTACTGCCATCATTTCCCAAATAACTTTTCACAAGATCAAGACGAGTTGCTTCTGAGCATTGCTAAGTCTAAAGTGTGGAGCTTGGAATCTCTGATGCTTAAGATATTTGGAAGCAACATGCTTCCTGAGTAATTTATTTTGAAAATAGGTAATTAAATATCCAACCCATCCACTGTCAAAACAGCGCTAAGGGTAGCTCACATCATTCTGGAATGAATAAGAATAAGAATATTCTGTACAAAAGTTTAGCAACAATAAAAACTGAGGCAACTGCAGCCAACAAAACCAGCTGAAAAGCAACAGGGTGAAAAATGAAACGATGAAGCCAAGGTATGGTTTAAATCAAGACAGGTCAACTTGAAACTTCTTACAGTAAATTCCAAAAAAATGTAGTAGGTGTTCTATAGCAGGCTTCCTCAACCTCGGCCCTCCAGATGTTTTTGCCCTACAACTCTCATGATCCCTAGCTAGCAGGCCCAGTGGTCAGGGATGAGTGTAATTGTAGTCTCAAAACATCTGGAGGGCCGAGGAAGCCTGTTCTATAGGCAGCATACATTGGAGGAGAAATAGAAATAACACTTATGCATTATTCAGGCAGTTTTTATGTACTCTAGTGCTTAGATCCTGTACAATGAAGGAACCAAAGCGAGAAGAGGAATATTATGAATTTGTTAAGTGGCATGACAAATGCCAAACGTTTATCTAAAAAAGCTTATGTTGGATAAACTTGTTACAAACGAAGTGGCCAAAATTGCAGACCTTGCAGAGAGACAAAGAAGCAAATTTATTGACACAAATGTAATTTATTCTTAAAAGCATTGGCTCAAACAGAAGCTGTATCACTGTAAATGATAAGTGTGGAAAGGCCTCTGTCCCAATACTCTAGCCATTTTTACTGATTGTTAAAACAAAACAAAAAATTGTTGTTTTTTGCAGTTACTATTTTAGTTAAAGAAGTTTGCTATGTTAGTTTGTTGTAGCAGGGGCAGGAGGGTGGGGTGGACTCAGCAAGTCCTGAGGCACTTTAAACCAATGGCAATTTTAGGGAATAAATGTTTGTGGTCTAGAATCCACTGCATCATATTGATGCATCTGATGAAGCAGACTAACACATATGACATAATAAATGCATTCATCTGTAAAGTGCCAGAAGAGTCACTGACAATGATGATATATTGGCTTTTTAAAATAATTTTTACCAATTTTTTTAAAAAAATAAAAAGCTAGCAAAATGTTCAAAACAGACAGACAGACAGACAGACAGACAGATATAGATCACAGATTAATCATAAGAATCCTTTGTTTCCTTTTTTGTTTTGTTTACAAGGCTCAGCAAATGCAGTGGGAAATACTTGGAAGGTCTAATCCTGCTATGAAGAATTCCATATACAGTGGTACCTTGGTTACGAACTTAATCCATTCCTGAAGTCCGTTCTTAAACCGAATCTGTTCTTAAACCGAAGCGCACCTGTCCTAATGAGGCCTCCCACTGCTGGTGCCCTTCCACCATTCGGTTTCCATTTGTAGACCGAGGTAAAGTTCGCAAACCAGAACACTATGTCCAGTTTTGCGGAGTTCATAAACTGAATCATTCGTAAACAGGACTGTTCTTAAACCGAGGTACCACTGTACCTGCAGACTGAGCTGGGTTACCAGAGCTTCAATGCTTTCATATACAAATCGAATAAAATGGTGCAGATAAGACATTTTTCAATTATTGTTCCTTTATATAAATGTACCTTTGAAATCAACTTTTCAGGTGGGGGGGGGCGGGGACAAACCAGACCCTATGGTGCAATATTCTAAAGTGGCATTTCCCACAATTAATACGTTGAAATATTCAATTAATGTTTTTATTTCTAATATACGTTGTGTCCCTTTCAGGACTGCTTGAGGCAAAATCAGAATCTTCTGCTTCCCCCACCTACTGCTACCCTGCTGCTGGGCCACACCTCTCTTACCTGCGTTGTGCACCTGCAAAGCACTGGCAGCAGCGCCGGCTGTCTGAGAAATCTCATGCGCTCCATGAGATCTAATGAAATCTTGCCAGAAACAGGTGCTGCTACCAGTGCCACTTCTCTGCTGACGATGGAGTTGGCAGGACAGGAAGAGGAGGAGGAGGCAAGGCGGGTGCTGCCTCTTGGGCTTCTGCCACTCAAGATGGACACCTCATCCTGCCTATCAGTGGCATGGGCCTGGACTTGCAGATGTACAGACACTGACATATTAAAAGTAGTAATGGATAATATCCATTGTTAGTTGTACTTAGAGTAGAGCCATGGAAATCTTAAACTTAATTGATAATGGTTCTGTTATGAGTATATCTCATTGGGTATCACCCAATAATTCTTTCGTTGTCAAGCCACCATTTGCACCTTGCTGAACATTCAGATTCTGACTTGTACACCCGTCCTGCAGAACCAACTTCATATTTGGTTCAGCCAGGAAAATATTATGCTTCTTGCTAACACACCTGCCAGTAAAATGGCCGTTCTCTGGAAGCCACTAAGATCCAGCTGTGGAGCCACTGAAGAAAGATTTAAATTGAATTAGGCTATCAGAGACAACGTATTATTTCAGCTACCCTGTCAAAGCTGTTATTGATAGTGATAATAATGCAGCCATCCATCTGACCTCTCCGTGTCTTGACCATTAAACATTTACCAATTTACATCATACACATTTCCTGCTGCATCCTGTCATTGCTCCCTTCAGTCCACACCTGCAGCCATGAACAACCTCTTTCCTTCATTTATTTTGTTTGGTTAAATATTATTTATAGGCTGTGAATAAGAACTGGCTGAATCTCCTCTCCTCTGGCCTATGAAAAGTCACTCCTTCCTATTCCCCCCCCCCCACAATGTTATTCATCTTTGGCCTGATCTGGGTTTAATTTCTTCTACTTAGAATTTCTCCCCACCCTTCATATCCTTCCTGAACCAGAAGAGTGACATTACAGGTGGATGCTGATGCATAAGGGCTGCACAGAGAGCTGTGTACTGTCACTGCATTATTACAACTTCCTATATTTTATAACTGATGCTGCCCCATTACATGCATCCAGAGTGATGAGGGACCTGGCTCTATGATGTGACCCAAAGGCTAGCAGATGCTGCAGCTGTCACAGCTGCCTTTACTTCCCAATTTTTTATTTTTAGAAAAGAAATTAATATAGAGGTCCTCAGCCATTGCAAAACCATCTGAGAGAATGTCTTCACTATTACAGTGGTACCTCAGGTTACATACGCTTCAGGTTACATACGCTTCAGGTTACAGACTCCACTAACCCAGAAATAGTGCTTCAGGTTAAGAACTTTGCTTCAGGATAAGAACAGAAATCGTGCTTCAGTGGTGCGGCAGCAGCAGGAGGCCCCATTAGCTAAAGTGGTGCTTCAGGTTAAGAACAGTTTCAGGTTAAGTACGGGCCTCCGGAACGAATTAAGTACTTAACACGAGGTACCACTGTACACAAAAAACTTTTGATGGCTTTAAGAAGCAGCAGATGAGTGTCTAAGTCATCACCTGCAGAAAAAGAAACGTTGGTCCTGGTGCTTAGCTCAGCCTTCAGTAGAGATTTCCCCAAAAATTTAAAAGTTAGCAAAAACATTTCCCAGCACAAAGGGCACTCTCAAGGGTGTTGACCTCTGGCCAACAGACTTCAGTATAACAAATAACACAGCACCAAAAAAAGAGAGCCACAAAGTGGTACACAACAACATAAGACAAGATGCATTTCCATTCTCACTATGGGGTAGAATGGAAAGGTGTGTCTTCAGTGGGCTGCAATCAGATAGATCTACAGAATGTACCCATATGTATGCACAAGAAGTGAATCTCTGCATCCCACACTTTCCAAATGCAGCAGAAGTCTGCACACACAGAACAGCTGCTCCATGCACAGATGTCTAAAGCAATTCCTAGGTCGGGGAGACCAAGGACAGTCCATATATACAATGCACATACAGACACAGTTTATAGCGCACAACATTCTTTATCCCCTTTTCACACTCTCAACGTCACCTTGAGGACCATATCCCTAATAAACGTCGAAGTCTTCATGCAAAAAACATCTGCATCTGATTTGTTCTTCCTGCTGTTGAGCTTACCACCACCACAATCACAACCAGACGGGTTTGGCTGGACACACTGCCCTTTTATTACTTTATTACGCTTCACTGCCAATCCTTATGACAACATAATATGCAAAGTCATGGACTCATATTAAAAAAATATATAGCACACAGCTCTGTTCAGGAAGATCCCATCTGCTTGTAGATATTGTAGACGTTTCCTGGAATTGTTTTTATTCTAATTTCCTTTCATACTCAATATAATCACCAGAAATGCGGTCCTGTAACAACAGTATGCTTAAAACGAATATGCTGATGGATAATTAAAGAAATAACCTTAGTTATTTCCTTCTTTGGGCTCCCAAGTATATTTTGCGATTTTATTTAGACGGCAGTCCAATCGTGCAAAACTTGGAAATGTTGAATCCTGTGACATTTTGCAAGTCTGGTTAATTCCAAGCTTGTGCAAAACTGAACTTCTGTTGTGCAAACGTATACAAAGCCTCACTTGAGCTTTCTTCAAAAGTTACCCTCCACAGGCTCCACGAACATGTGCATGTAGAACTCTTGTTCTGCCTCCAATGCCACCATGTACACTGGCTCCAGATCTTTGTGCATTGGTTTGATGGAGAAATCTATTTGCAATTGCATTCTTTTGGCATTACATGAAATTTATAAGCTAGCCTTTTATTTTATTCTTGCTTTCCTAAGGGTATTTATCTCACCCTGATTTGTATACAAGCAAATAATTAGTAGACTGTAGTTACATGCCAGCTATTTTGCCCAATCCATAAGAATATCAAATATCTTTTAAGAGAAATCCAGAACTCAGAACCAATCTATGAAAATAACTCAAGCAGTCTTGGAATCGTTTCAGTTTAAACTTATAAAGGGTTCCAAGACACCACCAGCTAACAAAGAATTAAGGGGGTGGGGGAGAGAAGCAACTCTCTTCGACTAATTCTATTCCGCGTATAAGTCACAAAGGTTTCTCATGAAATTACTGTACGTACTGCTTTTCGTAGCAGCTTGTGCTAATCCTGCCTCTGGGGGGACATCGGTCTCCATTGTGACAGATTAAATAAGGACGGCAGAAGAGGGCAGGTCCCTAAACAAAGCTTCTTACCGGGAGAGGAGAACACTCAACAGAGACCCTTTTTCAGCCTTAAGAGCAGAATCACTCTAAGTTCGTTTCATACGGGGATAATTTCCACAGCAGGAGAAAAAGAAAGGCCGAAGAATGTGAGTCAATTTATGCTAAGCCTCATTCTTTGCTGGGGTCTTAACAATCAAATGGCACCTTCAAATAGATGTAAATTTTAAAAATTAGATGCATCCCCCCCTACAACATTTGTTTCTTCTAGTTATATGAGTTTAGCATCCTAATCCCAAGATTTTATTACTGTGAGTGGGGGCATATCAACAGTTGGGCTCGTGAAGCATCGCAATGGAAACTGATGCCACCCTAGGCTCTTTTGGAAGGAAGCACAAGGTATAAATTTAATTAATTACTTAATAAAGGTGTAATGCTGGCATTGCAGGAAATGTCTGGACCCTAGTGTTGCAGGCGGTTATTCCAGTGCATAAGTGTTAAGTGTACATGCCCATAACAACAAAGAAACAGCAGACATGTGAGATGGGAACTATGAAGGAGGAAAAGCTCATTAACCTTTATCTGCATCCATCTGAAGATGACTTGACATCGCCAACCATGAATGATACTCGCAATAACTAAAGGAAGTGTTAATATTTTCTTCCCTAGAGTTGGGCTATAACTAATCATCTCTGCACAGCTGTATATAGAATATGGCTTTATGTCTCAACCGGGACCAATTTCTTACATTCCCCTATAGTTGTTTAATTGTAAGTCACAGTAGGTAACTGCTGCCCTCCATGTATAGTTACTGAAAAGGCCTTAGGTAGCCATGCCATTTGCCACAATTATGAGAACTGATAACGATCCTCTCCAGCAAGAAAACATGCATGCACACACAAACAACTTATTATTCATTAAATGTAAAAAAACAACAACCACTTGGATATGTTCCTGTACTCATATATATATATATATATATATATATATATATATATATATATATATTGTGTGTGTGTGTGTGTGTGTGTAATTGGACACAACATAAATCTGTTACTCTGAGTTCTTTAATAGAGCTCCACAAAGACTTTTAAAACTAATAGCTGCATTTAGGAGGGGAAAGTTTTTGTATTGCATCCAAAGCAAGAGTAGCTGTAATCTCCAAGCTATTTACTTTGGAGTAGGTCTATTAGTGTCATTTGTGTGGCTGCAGCGAATGGTTTTTGGACTGCAGCCAACTTTTCTCACTTTTATTAGGGTGAAGATCATCCTAGATCCTCATTCTGCTTCTTTATTGTCTTCTGCTAGAGAGAGATTATTAGTCAAAAATCGTGAATAACGTATTAAATAGCTATCTATTCTGATGCAAATCCCTGTATAATGGGTTTAGATTTTAAAAAGCAACTGTCAAGCTCTGTAGTTTACAACAATCTTTATTACTTCCATGAGATCATTCCAGAGAAAACCTTGAGATTTTCAATATAGGTTTCCTGAACCGTAGATCTAAAAATAGAATTAATAAATGCTTAAGTATGATGATATTCTGCATTGCTAGATGGTTATTTTGACAAGCTGATGAAGCTAATTGGGACTGGACTGGGCAATCTAGGGCCTTTATATATGACTTGTAGTCTGACTACACATTATTAATCATATTTAAGACATCATTTGAGGAGGCAAAATTCCAGAAGGGCAACTACATTAATCTATTACACACAGAGCGAAAAAGTCTTGCGACATTTTAAAGACTAGCAATTCTAGCCTCACTTACCTGGGAGTAAGCCCCATTGTATTCAAGAAGACTTGCTTCTAAATAGACATGGTTAAACTTATTGGTCCAGTCCTCATACATGAATGAGCTGGTTTGAGCTCTGCCAATACCTCCCCTTCCCTTCTCTTTGATCTCAGGAACCATCATGCACAATTTGGTTACAATATATTCAGAGGAGTCCAAATGTATAGCCAACATACCACTTTCCAAACTATATAATATATAGGAGTATGGGCCTCAAACAATATGACACATATACTAGACATGGAACTTTTTAAGGACGGAAGGAACCTCCTCAGAATCCATAGTGTGACATTAAAAGGTAAAGGTAAAGGACCCCTGACAGTTAAGTCCAGTCACAAATGACTCTGGGATTTCAGTGCTCATCTCGCTTTACTGGCCAAGGGAGCCGACGTTTGTCAGCAGACAGTTTTCTGGGTCATGTGGCCAGCATGACTAAGCTGCTTCTGGTGAAACCAGAGCAGCACACGGAAATGCCATTTACCTTCCCGCCGGAGCGGTACCTATTTATCTACTTGCACTTTGACGTGCTTTCCAACTGCTAGGTTGGCAGGAGCTGGGACCAAGCAATGGGAGCTCACCCTGTCGCGGGGAGTTGAACCACCGACCTTCCGATCAGCCAGCCGATCAGTAGTTTGGACCACAGCGCCACCAGCAGCCCATAGTGTGACATTACAGAACATCAAAGAGAGGAAATGCTTACTCTAGCCACTGACTGAACTACGGTGTGAAGGAATGCTTACTAACATTCTGACTACTAAGTGAAGTATAAAGGGCCAATTAGGCCAATTCTAGACATAGAACAAATGAACAGATTGGAATAAGGTGGTAGAACCTAATAATAAAATGACAGAATGCACTGAACCATTTCAGACCACATGCAGGAAATCCACAATGCTGTTCTGCATTATAACAAACAAACAAAAAACTCCCTGCAATTTGATAACCAGCACACCAGGGTGAAAACTAAACTACAATATCAGTGAGTTAGCTTCCAACTATCGTTGAAGGAATGCAAGAAGGGAAGAAACTGTAGTAGAACAGTAGCGATTAACTACTAGGCTGAGCACATTAATGTCCAATCATTACCTACCATATTCCGTCATAATTTGTTTCCATTGAACCTGACCCATACCATTTCAAATACAGATGGATATAATCTCTCTCTCTCTCTCCTTCTCCCTTCTCCCTCTCCCTCTCCCTCTAGCACTCTTCTCCCGCACTGCCAACACACACATTTGTGAATATTTCTAAACCAAAGAAAGGAATAAAATCAGCAATGGGTTTCCTAATTTATTTATTTAATTAAATGTAGTGCTTTTTATAAAACACCCCTCTCTTCAAGAGTACAGAGTTGTTGGTAAAATGAATCTTAAAAATCGACTTGGAAGCTGCCAACATTATTTATTTACACACCCCGTGGCCCTTGTAAATGATACGCCTACTTTCCCTTGGGTTACATGCTGTGCTGCATGAATATTTTAGTGGCCACTGGTGTGTCAGGTACATGTCTTGAGAGGCTCTGATATAAGCTGCGACAAGACTTTAACTGCGGTTCTGTAGAGACGTACATCTTTGAAATCAGTAGGATTTGGGGATGCACAGCTAAGAACCGTACAGAAGAAACTGAAACGCTAACAAAAATTACTAAAAATATAATGACTTGCCATTATATATCAAATGATTAATGCTTGGTTGTGGAAGTCTTGCTTTGTGGCAATCATAAAACAAAGACTACTACTCAGAAAATTTACTTTGCTTGTCTGCATCAATGAACAGATAGAACCAGTGGGCCTCTATGCCCAACCAATAGCTCCCAGTGGGGAAAGGCACAGCTGTGGATCTGGCCTTCTGGCAGCATCAGTCTTGCCCTGCCCCTTACCATCATGACACAACACAGTAATGCCGCTTCCAGGTAACCAGGTGGCCCCATGCGCTGGCTGCTCCTGGACCCAAAAATATTTTATTGTTTTGTGGTATTTGTTCATGTAAACTGCTGGGGTGGAAGTGGGTGTTGTTTGGGCTCAACGGCAGTATAGAATTGTGTGCATAACTCCAACCCTAAAGGGATAATAATATATAAGCAGTGTCCTTTTAATTGCAGAAATTACACAGAAGTAGCCCTACAAGGTCATCCTTCTAGGACATTGTCTCTGGCACAAGAGTAACAATGCCCCCAAATTTCAGTCACTTGTCTTTTAGCGGTTTCTCTCTGTACACACACAAATACCCCCCAAATTCCTCAACTTTCCCTAAGAGGTACTATTTGTGCCCTAGCTGATGACACCTGTTGGAGGTTCCTCCTCCCCATTAATGACTGAATCGGTGGTGCAAGTTTAAGTACCGTATTTTTCGCCCTATAGGACGCACTTTTCCCCCTCCAAAAATGAAGGGGAAATGGGTGTGCGTCCTATGGGGTGAATGCAGGCTTTCGCTGAAGCCTGGAGAGTGAGAGGGGTCGGTGTGCACCGACCCCTCTCGCTCTCCAGGCTTCTGGAGAGCCACAGCGCCAGCCCCACAAGGTCGGGGGACAGCAGGGAGGCGGAACGCCGCCATCCCGCTGTCCCCGGACCTGGTCTGCAGGCGGGCGGCGGGGAGAAGAGCGCTTCTCCCCGCTGCCTGCCCCGCAAGCTCCGGGGACAGCTGGGAGGCGCAGCGCGTCTTCCCGCTGTCCCCGGGCCTGGTCTGCAGGTGGGCGGTGGGGAGAAGAGCGCTTCTCCCCGCTGCCTGCCCCGCAAGCTCCGGGGACAGCGGGAAGACGTGCTGCGCGTCTTCCCGCTGTCCCCGGACCTGGTCTGCGGGCGGGCGGTGGGGAGAAGAGCGATTCTCCCCGCTGCCTGCCCCGCAAGCGCCTGGGGAGGAAATAATTTTTTTTTCTTTATTTCCCCCCCAAAAAACTTGGTGCGTCCTATGGGCCGGTGCATCCTATGGGGCAAAAAATACGGTACATAGTTTTCCTTTTGAAAACAAAAAAGAGAGCAGGGAAAAGAGATATATCCAGAAATCTATTTATTTTTGCCATTATGGTGCTTTTTTTTTGTCCCAGACAACATTAATACATTGGAATTTTATAAAAATCCCATGGCTTTTTCACAGAAAAACTGATCCAGGAAAGTAGATTTATGTATCTTCTTCTGACCCAACACACATGGCTTTGTTTTGGGATATTTTACTATGCCAAGATACATTGGAGTTCAGTCCGAGGTGGGGAAATGTCCCAAAAAAATCCATTCATGTTGTGTTTTTCAGAAGTCTAGGACAATATAAATAAATAAATAGTACATAACCATTACAAAGCAAAATCGGGGGGCAGGGGGGCAGAATTTTGTAGGCTTTAGCGCCTTTGTGGCTTTCTCTCTATGCAGACATGCACCACAAGATGTGATGTTCAATGCGGTTAGACAACACGTAGGACACAATGGCTGAAAGTGAGCCAAGTTTGAGAGCCAACTTCCTCATTATTTACACTGTGTGTGAAAGATGGGAGGTGAGAGGTTTTGGGTGCTACATTTAAGAAGAATGTAAGCCAGCACCATCGCGGGCACCATTTTGTTTCACTTGGACCAGTTTCAGTCTTTTACTACCTCAGTTATTGACAGACTGCTGAAACAAGTGTGAGTGACAACATATGAACCATTTCTGATCATTGTGGCTGGCCAGTCCCTGCAAGAAGAGGTTGGTTCTGTTTTCAGTCAGCACCACATGTTTGAGGAAGGGTAGCTGTGATGTCAACTGCCTTGCAGGAGGTGGGGGCTATGTCTCTCCTTATCATGGTTACGCTGTGAGGATCTTAACAACTACAAAACCATTTCTTAGACTTTCTTTTTAGTATGTAGTTGCAACACACATACAAACACTGAACACCACAATAAAAAAGACCTGGTAAGGGAACATCTACCTACTTTAAATAAATTCAAATTTCCAACACATGATAAGCTGTATCCAAGGAGCTTGTGAATGTAATCTCAGAGCCTCTGTCTATAATCTTTGATCCCCAGATGGGACAGCTGCATATTCCTGCATTGCAAGAGGAGGTCAGACTAGATGACCCTTGGGATTTCTTCCAACTCTACAATTCTGTATTCTATATTTTGAGTGGTGCAGTATTTTCTTTACTGTAGTTTTGTATGATTTGGTGATGGCCATTAGCTAAGTAATAAAAATTTGAAATTCTGTTGCATCCTATTTGCTTTCTGCTGTTTACAAAGAGTTGTTTTGGATATTTTCTTCACTTGCAGAAATGTGGGTAGTAATATCTGCCACCAAAATCTATTGGAGAAACACCTATTCACATTTATTTTTGTAACCTTCAAGCCAAATGTAAGTCCCTCTGGACAAGTGGGCACAGGAGGCATATGCGGTGCCTTCTGTTTCAGTGAAACTTTAGCAAGCTCTTCAGTACAAACAATGGGTAGTAGTGGGTTTCCTTGCAAGCCCCTTGGGAGCCATATGTTATGATAAATCAAGAAATAATTAAAATAATTGAAACTTAAACTCATACTATGATCTCTGTGTAGTTCCCTCATCTATGACAATATATATTTGTTGGACTACAAAACCCTCCACCACTAGCTATGCTTGCTGGGGCTGATGGGACTTGTAGTTTGGAGGGCACCAGGTTAGGGACAGCTGTTCTCCAACTGATAAGCTACAGCTCTCCAGGGTTTCAGATAGCGATTTGACATGTTAGACCTAAGCTATGGCCCTTTCCCATGAAGATACAACCTGCTTCACAAACCTGGCAGCCTCCAGATGTGTTTGACTATTTGTGAACCAAAACTTTTTTTTTCTTTTTCTTTGTATTGTTGTTGGAAGTCACCCAGAGTGACTGGGGCAATGCAGAGTGACTGGGACAGGGTATAAGAAGTTGTTTGTTCTTATTCTTATTCATAAAAGCACCAGGTTGGCAAAGGCTGACATATAATGTCTGGTCAAGCTGCCATATCTTTAATAAAGAAACTAGTATTCCAAGACAAAATTAAAATCACTTAAATAGGCAGAATCCAGGATTGTTGTTGAGAAAATGAAGGGCAAAGAGGCACTCAGAAATAAAACTGTACTGTAGGCTTATTGTTTCCTATGAAAAAGTCTTCCTTCCTCTGGTGATTATTTTAACACTAAAAGAGTTTGTGCCTATGGGTGACTCTCTGTGTTTTTAAAAAGGGATTCAGAACCCCAGGCTTGTAGCAACAGAACCGTGTGTGTTTCAATAACCTTCAGTTCATACAATGACCAGTCAGCAATGAGAAGATATGCTATTGGCATTTAGGTAAATTCCTACAGCTTTCATTTTGGCATCTGGCAAGCCTTCTGCAAACACATCTGCGACCCATTTCGGGCTGCGCTTCAGGAACCATAAGCTAACCCTTGAACATTAATGCCCCCCCCCAAACTATGAAACACAAACTTGCTGCCTTGGGCTTAATACCCAAACATCCCAGATTACAGTTATATCTTCATTTCACTGTACTTCTTGCCATCATTCTTACTGCACATTTACAGCCACTGGTCACAAATACACATTCGATGCTAGGCTGGCAGAAGGGGGAGAGAGGCAGAGAACTAGTGTACACACGATACCTTTAAAACACATTTCCCTCCTCAAAGAATTCTAGGCACTTTAGTTTGTTAAGAGATCTTGAGGATTGAACCTCTGTGATGTATAAACTGCAGTGCCCAGAATTCTTTGAGGGAAAGAATATACTTCAAATGTGATTTAAAGGTATAGTGTGTATATAGTGTAAGAGGCTACACAAAGCATAGGCAAACTTGGCCCTCCAGATGTTTTGAGACTACAATTCCCATCATCCCATCATGACCACTGGTCCGGTTAGATAGGGATGATGGGAGTTGTAGTCCCCAGACATCTGGAGGGCTGAGTTTGCCTTTGCCTGGGCTACACTTTGCTTCTGAGAATTTAGCAATAAACTGTGAGGATAAGAGGTAAGCAGTATGGGCCTAGCCCTACTCAGAAGCAAGCCCTACTGAGTTGCATATTTATATTTATTCAATTTGTACCCTGCCCTTCCTCCTAAAGGAGCCCAGGATGGCAAACACATCAATTATAATCCAAGACTCCTGCACTGTGCTGAGCTCCCTGTGCCTTCCCTACCCCCAGGAACTGGCAACTACACTCGATGTGCAAAAGGCTGGTGTGTAATGCTGCTCTGCCTGCACTGCCCCACAGACGAATGTAATGAACTCAATGCAATAACCACAGTTTATTTGCTCTCCAATCCCTATTTTCTTTCTCTTGCATACCTTAATGCAAGAGACATCTGGGCTATATTAAAGCACAGTTTCCCATTACATCTGAACCAACAAACTGTGGTTTAAACCCTTGCAATCCAGGCTTGCAACCCAGGATCAAACAACTACAGTGGCACCTCGGGTTACATGTGCTTCAGGTTACATACACTTCAGGTTACAGATTCAGCTAACCCAGAAATATTACCTTGGGTTAAGAACTTTACTTCAGGATGAGAACAGAAATCGTGCTCCAGCGGCGTGGCAGCAGCAGGAGGCCCCATTAGCTAAAGTGGTGCTTCAGGTTAAGAACAGACCTCCAGAATGAATTAAGTACTTAACCCGAGGTACCACTGTGTAGTTTAAGAAAGCATGGAAGTATTGCATTAAATAACATGGAAGGAGGAAGCATGGTTTATCATAGAATTGTAGAGTTAGAAGGAACCGTGAGGGTCATCTAAACCAGGCTTCCTCAACCTCGGCCCTCCAGATGTTTTAGGACTACAACTCCCATGATCCCTAGCTAGCAGGACCAGTGGTCAGGGATGATGGGAATTGTAGTCTCAAAACATCTGGAGGGCCGAGTTTGAGGAAGCCTGATCTAGACCAATTCCCTGCAATGCAGGAATCTTTTGCCCAACATGGGGCTCGAACCCACAACCCTGAGATTAAGAGTCTTGTGCTCTATTGACTGAGCTATAAACCTGGTCCAAGACTGAGATCATTACATCTGAATGAGCTCTGAATCTCAGTAGGTAATAAAACCTCTACATACAAGCATGTATTCACAAAGGTGGCTTCAAACATATTTCACAGAGAATGAGTTTGTCTCTCACATAGTAAAGCAATTTTAATTAGCCCTGTGAATAAATGTGTGACAATAGCAATTTAGGGCTGCAGTTTTATACATTCCTTTTGTTTGCTTACTGAGAAATGTGCAGCTTCTCCAAGAAGGAGTTAGTGAACGAATTCTCAAACACTCAAGAGTCTCAGAGTAAGTGGATTTAAAACCAGACATGCCACAGCTGTGGGTGGATTACCTTCCCTTACGGCTTTCTCATGAGAACAGGTGAAAAGCAGACACAGCTCTCATTGGCACTAAATGAACCTAATTTCCCAGTCACTAATCTATAGCTTCCTGGAACTCATTAATTAAGTGAGCATTCCTTCATCATCCATAGCGCTTGGTTCCTATTGTTTAATGTTCATAGCTTCCACATCAGATGATGGGGCATAATTTCAAAGAAAATGTGTGCACTTGTAAATATTATGTAAAAATAATATTGTCAAACTTACATGAGTGCTTAAATAGTTATCAGTGATGTGTTTAACTGAGAACTGATAAAAAGATTCTCAGTGATAATTTCTGACTTCCCCTGAGAATCTGAACTACAGTACTACCATTAATAGCTTTTAGCCATTTTTTTAAAAAAATAAATGGTAGAAGAGAAAGCTATATTGTGAAGCGTCGGAGTGACATTTCCGAAAACCACACTTATGGCTCCCCTAACTAGATTCTAATACATGTAATTCTATAATTTAAATAACAATTATTTATATTAGTATTGATTGATTTTTAATCATTTTTTTACATGGGTCTCAAGGAGATTCACAAACGTACCCTATGCACAGCTACAGATACTTTTAAAAGCAGTATAAAGAACCTACTCTAAGTTTTCGTTTTGTATTGCTCTTAAACCTTTTACATCCGGATGGAAATATTTGTGGAAGAATCCACCTGCCCATCTCTGAATCTCCACATATTTACTTTATATTTTTTACTTATATGGTACTATGATAAAAATATTATTATTAATAATATTGCACCATCGCTGCATTAGAGCAATTTTACAGAGAATAAGATGGAAGTTAGCTAAGTTAGTTAGCCTACTTATGTAGTTCACACCATAATGGACTCTTCTGTCCTCCAAGACTCTTAGGATAGTAGATTATTTGTCAGGTCTCACAGGTCGAACCTGCAACAAAATGTTGCACTGTATCCCCAGCTCCTGTTCAGAGCTAGTCAGTTATTCTCTTTTCCACAACGATAAATCATCCAATTCCCTGTTTCATTTCCTAACTGATGTGCAACATTCAGTGGCTACTGAACATTCTTGGTCTTCATTTGGCTATTGTTTTCTTTTTGGATAGATGGATTTTTGTATGGTTTCATACAGGTTTTTAGACTAACATGCTTAGTTGGACAGATGGTTTTTACTGTACTGTATTATTATCGTCTCTGATTTTATGTTAACTATGTAAAATTCTGTCACATTAAGATAGCTTTTGTTCAAAGCCAAACTTCATTGGAATGGAAAAAGCACTACACCTGAAGAACACAGGTCGGAATGGAAACTGATGCTTTCTTACATCTGTAGTAGTGTTAGTAGCAATAATTCTGCAGACCTCAGGATTCCCCAAACATGTAGATATCTCCCTCCTGTTCCTCAGTGGCCTTGTTTTGGCTCCATTTCTGTCAGGACTCTCCATCTGAGTTTGCTATTAAAGGGAGTGCTGAGTAGATCATAATAACGATATCCAACCTTAAAATATCAAGCATAAATGAATCCTTCTCCAGGTGGTTATATCCCTTTGAACTCACAATAAGTTTATTTTCCTCCTGCTGTTAATATGGTAAAATTCAATCAAAATGAAAAACTTTGTAGAATAGAAATGGTGATTTAGAAAAAGAATACTCTTTAAAGATTAATCTTTGAAATAATGCATTTTAAATAGACTGTAGCCAATGTTATTAATACTCACAGAAGACTCTTTGAAATTAATAGGCATTACTGAGGCTGAAATCCTGCCTCTACATACCTAGGAGTAAGCTCCAATAGGTTTAACAGAAGTTACTTCAGAGTAGTCATAGTTAGGATTGAGCTGTAACTTAGGTCCATTAATTTCAGGGGGTCTACCCTGAATGGAATCAAGTTAGATGCAGCCCACAATTATTTTACGTAGCCTAGCCCTGAAATTCAAAGTAATTTATTTATGTAAGGCAAAGATGATGAACTACTCTAATCTTACAGAAGAAGAAACCTCATCTATCTACTAAGGATTCATGGTGTCAGGTATATGCCAGAACAGGAAATGTGCCTTTTTGAACCCAGAGACTTGGGTAGTTACATATCATACTAAAATAAATACTGGTAACGTTACCAATAACATTATCTTGAGATATTTATCAGCACCTTACAAACAATCTCTTGGTAATATACTATCCCTGCCTATATTTTTAAAAGCAGCCTAATTCTCACAGCAGCTTTCCAATAAGCTACAACGGTTGCAGATGCATAAATATGGCTTGCGTTACAGACAGACAGACAGACAGATATCAACATTGCCAAAGCGGGGATATTGACTGGCACATGCTAAATTTGGGCATCGTTAATACAATTTAAAGAGAAACACACATCTCACCACAGTGGACAAAACTGTGATTAGCTGAATGTGAGCAGCTCAGTCTGTTGTTCAGGTGTGAGCTTTGGTTGAGCAATTTCAAGGCCCCTGTTTTTTATTCTTATGGGTTTTCTAATCTTTAAACCAGACTTGGACTAGTCAGCCCTTCAAATACAGAACTACCTACCCTCTGACAGCTCTTTACACCAAAGGCTGTCCTCGGCAAAGCAGAAAGCATGGCCACCCCCCAAATCAACACTCTTCTTTTGCATACATCAAAGAACAGAATACAGTGGTACGTCGGGTTAAGAACTTAATTTGTTCTGGAGGCCCGTTCTTAACCTGAAACTGTTCTTAAACTGAGGTACCACTTTAGCTAACGGGGCCTCCCGCTGCCGCTGCGTGATTTCTGTTCTCATCCTGAAGTAAAGTTCTTAACCCAAGGTGCTATTTCTGGGTTAGCAGAGTCTGTAACCTGAAGCATCTGTAACCGGAAGCGTCTGTAACCCGAGGTACCACTGTACATTCCTGTTTGCTGAAAGTAATGGGTGCCTTTCATTACTTAAGAGCAGAATTCTTGCCAAATTTTGAACGCTCTACACCTGAAATTTACTGCCCAGTTGTTAATTCACTGTAGGTATTTCAAAGAATTATACAGTAGGAAGGGATCCCAAAGGTCATTTAGTCCAACCCCCTGAAATGCAGGAATCACAGCTAAAGAACCCCTGACAGATGGCCATCCATCCTCTGCTTAAACACCTCCAATCCAGGAGAGTACACCACCTCTCAAGGGAGGTCCACTATCAGAAAGCTCTTACCATTACAAAATTCTTCCTAATGCCTGGTCAGGATCTCGCTTCCTATAATTTGAATCCATTGGTTCGGGTCCTAGCCACTGGAGGGTTTTAAACCTAACGAATTTTATATCATTTTAATCAACTTCCAAGTGGTTTAGTATAAAGCAATATAAACGATTCATTTAAAATGGCAGTAAGATCAAATATTAAAAACATTTTTTTATTCAAGTACTCTTAGGAATAGCAGGACTAGATTAACCATTGTTCACGGAGCATTACAGACGACAGCCTCAATAAAAATGGGGCCCTGCTGTTCTCCATTGACAGCACCTCTCTGTGACCTCAGACCATCTCTTGTGCTCGATTCATCTGACACACCTCTCCCTTCCCCTTCCGAACCCAAACAAGATGAGCAAAAGCAGCCTTCCTCCAATTTGTGAGAAATTTAATATGTGATAGCAATAACCTTGCTGCACAAGAATCTGAAAGATAAAGATCAATGTATCACGGCGGGTTTCAAATTGGGGAATATGAGCTAGGCTCATTTGCGTGAGAGGTCCAGAGCTGCAGGCCATATTTGATGCCATTTAATTTAGCCCCTCTGGTTGCAGTTGGGGATTTTGAGGAAAGGAGGAAATATTGTTTTCCAATTGAAAGAAATGGCTTCTCCTAAGGGGAAAGGGAAGATTAAGGCTAATCTTTGACTTCAATTTTTCATTGGCCTTCTAAAGTTCTACAGAAACATAATACTTTCTCTCTCTCTCTCTCTGTAAAATAGCTTTAGAAAACCTTCTAAAGCTCAATGGAAGGAAGGAAGTCTATCATTTGGTATAGTAACAAGAACATCAGAAAAGTGGGTGTGGGGACGCTTTCTTTCTTGATAACGTTTCCTCACATGTAGGCAATTTTTCCTGTTTTCTCCCTAATAACAGAAATTCAATAGTTTAGTAAATAATATTTTACTTTCTCCAGGGGTGAAACTCCACAAAAATTGAATCATTTGGGAATATATATAGAGAGAGGCGTTTTAATTAAGTCACTCTATGATCAATGTCTGTAGAAAGATTTTTTTTTTAATGCAAAGCATAGTGACTGGACTGTTACAAGGATTCTGTGACAAAAAAGTGGCCTTTTGCATCACTTTTGAGTTTTTCCCCACAGAAGCTTGCCTAGTGCCACTATTGCAAGCTTTCTGTGCCAGGCAAATATTTATTCTCTGAAGCATTTAGTCAACAATAATGGTTCTATTTTTAGTGGCTATATTTTGGTGTTCATCCAGCTGGGGGTGGGTATCTCTGTTTAAGTGATTTTGTGGATGAAGCCTTTTACATCACAGAGCCCTCCAGATCACTGCTCTTTTGCAAGAAGGATTCAGTGCCATACCAGCAAATTTGGGTTTCTGCAGTTAAAGTGGAGTCAAGTGCTCCAGCATAATAAACTGCTTTTGCAGCAAGGAATGCAACGGAAAACCGCACTAGAAAGTGTGGGATAACATCTGATTGACAAGAAGTTGTATGTAACCTTTGCGCAAATAAATCAGGAAGAATGCTCAATAAAAAAATGAGCATCTTTTTGTGTGCAAACAAATCAGGATGAATGCTGAAAAAGGAGATGGTCTGGAGGTGTCCATTTGGACTGTTTTAATGAGTATATCCTATAGACTGTATTTTGATATATATATATTTTGTACATCACTTTGGGATTTCCTTTGGCTGTGGGAAGCGATGAATAAATCTAATAAACTAAACTTAATAAATGAAAATGAAATGATTGAAGACAGATGGGAATACAGAAGACTAAACTGCTTAACAGGAAAAATCTTATGATATGTAGTATTATCATTTTTATGCTTCGACTTTGAATTAGAGTTTCTGGCGAGTCCTGCAACATGCCAAGCAGAACAGAATGAGATGGAGACTCCAGTAAAAATTTTCTGATAAAGGTGATACAACAGACACTACAGCATTTCCATTGTGCACACACACACACATATGATTAAGAAGCAAGAACTACAGAAGATGAGCAATTACACAGCAGCCTCTGCAAGCAGAACCAGTTCCTTCACTCACTTACATACAATAGTTTGGTAAAACCACAGATGGGAACTGAATACTTTCCTCTGACTTACCTTGCTTAACATATGCTTTTTTCCAACTTATCAAGTTTGACTATTGTTTTTATTGGCTGCTCATATAAAGGATTGAACTGCAAAGATAAGGAATCAAAATGAAAATAAAGCATGTTCAAAACAAGGATGTCAGACATCCGACATTACTTTTTTCCAGCCCAGCTCAAGGGAATATCACAGCTGGTCTCCGTGCCATTTCCCAGTGCTTTCACTTTCATCTGCTTCCCCTCTTCCATGCAGCATAACACACCTGCAGCCCAAGAAAACCCTTGCAAAACTATTGGGGAAGCCTAGCGAAGTTCCCCTTCAAAAGCTTTCTGCAGTGACTCAAAAAAGGTTTGAGGAATGCCAAAAATCACAAGCTAAACAAACAGTTCAAATGTATGAAAGCATAACAGGAGACATTACAAGGTAAGCAATAAAGACCTATTCAGTTGAAACCAACTCACTGAGAATTCTTACAACTTACTGTGGGTTTTTCCTTTGTTGTAGTCTACTTTTTCTAATCTCTTCCAGGGTCTGCTTTGATGACCTACAATGCTTTGAGAACTTGCCTAGTGCAAAATCTCTTATTATTTAGAAATTAGTACTTGAGCTCAGAGGTCCTTATGCACAATCCTTGTTAATTGAAGAGCTAAATCTCCCACTGCTCAATGGGGCTTACTCCCAGGAAAGTGTACTTAGGAGCATCTTCCATCACACTCCAAAATGTTTGTGCCTATGCAACCTGCAGCAAACTCAAGCATAATCATAGCCACTTGATATCACAATCCAGGTTATGCTCATATCAGCATTCAAAATTCACCAGGCAACAGGAACATTTTGCACCTATCAGCCACTCGCAAGCAAGTGAAGTTGCCGGCCTGATGTCTCCACCATCTGGAGGTGCATGCCTGGGGATCTTTGGATCTTGACTGTTTTCACACACTAGCAACACATCCTGTGGAATTCTATCTGTTATATTTTATCTGCACTATCGGAATGAATTTCAGGAACCAAAAAGTTGTTTTGAAAAATATGACTCTCAAACTGTCTGACCCAAAAAATGGCAACTAGGCATTCTGTTTGGGCAACTGCAACCCTGGTTTAAGGAGCCATTTGAGTTTCTAACACTGATTCATATAAGACTGAAAGGTACTCAAACTAAACAAGATGGATGATATCTAACTAAGTCTCACACAAGACCCACTGAAGTCCATAAGGCTACCTGAATCCATTGATTGCAGCAAGTCTGCTCTGAGTCTGACTAATGTCGTATACAGTGGTACCTCAGGTTAAGTACTTAATTGGTTCCGGAGGTCCGTTCTTAACCTGAAACTGTTCTTAACCTGAAGCACCACTTTAGCTAATGGGGCCTCCTGCTGCTGCTGCGCCACCGGAGCACAATTTCTGTTCTCTTCCTGAAGCAAAGTTCTTAACCTGAAGCACTATTTCTGGGTTAGCAGAGTCTGTAACCTGAAGCGTATGTAACCTGAAGCGTATGTAACGCGAGGTACCACTGTATTATCCTAAGGATGATATCCAGTTAAGTCTCAAAACACACCCAATGAAATCAATGGATTTTAAGTTGCTGTTATTTTCAATAAATTTTGATTGAAGTTTTAAGTGGTTTTGCAGTTTTCTCAATCTGAATCTTATTGGGATTCCTGTACTTTGCTATTGATTGTTTTAATATTCATCCAGCTGCATCACTTCTTTTCCTTTTTTTAAAGGCTTGGTATGAAGAGTGGAGGAGCTGTGAAGTTTGCAATGGGATACAAACCCTTTCAACTTGAGGTCAACATTTCAGATCCTGCTCAGGTCATCACTCACATAAGGCTGTTACAGCCTGACAACTGAGGGCATGTGGAACTGACAACTGGAAGTATCACCCACGTTGTTTGTAAAAATGCTCAGTTCAGCTGAAAAAAGTATCTCACAAAGCAACACAGCAAAAAATCAATGACTGAAGCAAGCAACTTCCACTTCTTAAAAAAAGAAGCATTTCATTAAAGATAGGAATGCCACCAAAGCAAAAGAAGTATTTTGAACGAACCTTAAGATTGCTTTCGGTCACAAGAAAAATGCAACATGAGGTTCTATAATCAATAAGAGATAGCACAGACACTCTACAGCCAGCAACAATAGTGACAGTAATGTATTGTCTTTAAGATAACTGGTACATAGACAAAGAGTAACGATTATAGAGCCGTGACCTTTCATTTCAAATCTCTCTCTTAATTTGGCATTAGAAGGCAGGGTTGTTTTCTCCAGTCGCAGTACTGATATTTTGGTTTAAAAAAATTTGCTAGATGTTATTAATGAGGAAAAACAGTTTTGCTCTTACTTTGAAATGTAACTTGACTACACGCTTAAAGTCTAATTCTTCAAATACCATCACAATTGCAAACACACGGCTGGAGAAAAAACATTTTTATTTCAATGAAACAAAATTTCACGTACATCAAACTTTCTGAGTGCTGTTTCACCAATGTGTTCCCTGAAAGGAAAACACTGGCAAAGCTGACCCCTCCCACCCCATCCCTGTGCGTCAACTTTGACAGATAGGACCAGTCACCTGACATCACCAGGATATCAGATGACTGATAGGTGTGTGGTCCTGCCCACCTCTGAGAGTTGGCCTGTGGGGCAGGAAGAGTGAATGATATTGCCTGCCAAGACAAAAAGGTTCCCCACCCCATCAATGGAAGCTTAGGCTGATTCAGACAACACTTTATTCCATCTTCCCAACATTTCCTTACCTGTTAATTTCTGTATTTTAAATGATCTTTCACACAGTGTGAAATCCACTTCTGGAAATCTTGGGGAAGTTTTCATGTTAATTGTTTCCATAAATAAACCCACCTGCAACCCTATTAACTTGGGAAATTGCAGCTTTGCAATGTAATTCATTCATGTCGTGAACGTTTAAGTTTAGTATAATGCAGTGATATAGTGATGAAAAAAATTGCACAATTGCACTCATTTAACACGCTAGCAAGGTTATGCTTAAAATTCTACAAGGAAGGCTCAAGCAGTATGTGGACCGAGAACTCCCAGAAGTGCAAGCTGGATTTAGAAGAGGCAGAGGAACCAGAGACCAAATTGCAAACATGCGCTGGATTATGGAGAAAGCCAGAGAGTTCCAGAAAGACATCTACTTCTGCTTCATTGACTATGCAAAAGCCTTTGACTGTGTCGACCACAGCAAACTATGGCAAGTTCTTAAAGAAATGGGAGTGCCTGATCACCTCATCTCTCTCCTGAGAAATCTCTATGTGGGACAAGAAGCTACAGTTAGAACTGGATATGGAACAACTGATTGGTTCAAAATTGGGAAAGGAGTACGACAAGGCTGTATATTGTCTCCCTGGTTATTTAACTTATATGCAGAATTCATCATGCGAAAGGCTGGGCTGGATGAATCCCTAGCCGGAATTAAGATTGCTGGAAGAAATATCAACAACCTCAGATATGCAGATGACACAACCTTGATGGCAGAAAGTGAGGAGGAATTAAAGAACCTTTTATTGAGGGTAAAAGAGGAGAGCGCAAAATAAGGTCTGAAGCTCAACATAAAAAAAACGAAGATCATGGCCACTGGTCCCATCACCTCCTGGCAAATAGAAGGAGAAGAAATGGAGGCAGTGAGAGATTTTACTTTCTTGGGCTCCATGATCACTGCAGATGGTGACAGCAGCCACAAAATTAAGAGACGCCTGCTTCTTGGGAGGAAAGCAATGACCAACCTAGACAGCATCTTAAAAAGTAGAGACATCACCTTGCCAACAAAGGTCCGTATAGTAAAAGCTATGGTTTTCCCAGTAGTGATGTATGGAAGTGAGAGCTGGACCATAAAGAAGGCTGATCGTCGAAGAATTGAGGCTTTTGAATTATGGTGCTGGAGGAGACTCTTGAGAGCCCCATGGACTGCAAAAAGATCAAACCTATCCATTCTGAAGGAAATCAGCCCTGAGTGCTCACTGGAAGGACAGATCGTGAAGCTGAGGCTCCAATACTTTGGCCACCTCATGAGAAGAGAAGACTCCCTGGAAAAGACCCTGATGTTGGGAAAGATGGAGGGTACAAGGAGAAGGGGACGACAGAGGACGAGATGGTTGGATAGTATCTTCGAAGCTACAAACATGAGTCTGACCAAACTGCGGGAGGCAGTGGAAGACAGAAGTGCCTGGCGTGCTCTGGTCCATGGGGTCACGAAGAGTCTGACACGACTAAACGACTAAACAACAAAGTGATGAAAAAACCATAGTCCCACAATGCGATGGGTGCAAAAGGAACATTAGAAACCAGGAGAGGAGTACTAACGTTGTAACCACAACAATAAACCTCACATCTGAACGCAGCCTCAAGTACACTGATGGTGCACACTTTTGGAAAGGATAAGGATCTCCTCAGCTTCGCTGGTATGATTTTAAATGGTGCAAGTGTTCCCTTCTGTGAAGTGGCAGGAAGACGGGATGAGGAAAACCACAGTCCTTTTGCCCTGGTTTTTAAGAAGTGAGCGTCAGTGGATTTATACAGTCCAGAGAGCACAAAAGGGTGGAATTGTGCTCACTCAGCTTCATTATCTTTGTCACAAAAAAACAACAACGTCACTGTTGAGAATACCTTTAAATATGATGCCTCCATTGCCACCCTGGTAAATGCTCTCCAAACCCTTCAAAGGGGTTATATAAAGAGCCATTAAAACATCCAGCAGTTCATTATTTGCAGCCGCTGCCGGATAAAAGGAATTGGTGGTTGAACTAAATAATGACATGCACCACTTTGCTGGGAACAAATTATTAGGTTGCACAAAAATGAGGCCACCCTGGCTGTCCATGTGAGCAATAAGGCAGCTGCCACCTTGTCCTCTGAAATAATTCAAAGAGAGTTACAATGACAAGGCAGCTTTTATCAGCTCTGTGCTTGTGCCCACCAAAGAAAATACTGCTGATATACCGCTGACAAATGCACACACACACACACACACACACACACACACGGTCAAAACAGCAGGACCTCTACTTTGAGGGAATTACGGTGTCAATCAGGGGATGCAGCTGTGGTACAGACAGCTTTGCAGCATGTCTTAGGTATGCCAGTCTTTGTCAGGTTCACCTTTTAGCCACCGTGCTGAAGTGACAGGAAGCCAGGAAGCCTTTTTGGCTTCCGAGAAATATTTCAATTCACTCAGATTCATCAGTCTGCAAATGAACAGACAGGTCAAATTTTCAAGGAAGGATAAGCCAGACCTCCCTGCTTATTGCGGTTTGTTGTGAATCAGCAGCATGCTGGTGCACACTGCATGACTGCGCCGCTTCTTTCCCAGTGCAAGGGGCATAAACAAAAGGGGCAAGCCTTGGCTTCTCATTACGTTGGAACCAGGGACTGTGGTTTGTTGTATCCGAACAAGCCATGACTGCGAGTCAACTTTAAGCCATTGTGTATTGACGTCTTGCTTCTTTAAGGAGCAGCAAACCATGAACTTGCGCACTCCAGGGAGCCACATCGGAGTGGGCAGTGGGCTCTAGGATGCTGCTCATTCACACTAAGCCAGAATGTTTGACTTATTGTGTTATGTACTGAGTTGAATAGGATCCAAAATGCAGCAGTCTGATTGGTCCTAGAACAATAGGATTCAGAATGCAGCAGTCTGATTGGTCCTAGAACAATGCAGCAGTATGATTGGTCTGCAGGAGCCACCCAATCTGGCTCCAGATGGAAGTGAATCCACAACCTGATTGGCCTACAGGAGAATTCCGGAATTAGCCAATCACGTGCAGCCCATTGTGTAAATAATGTATATAAAGCAGATGCTTTGAGGGGACTTTCATTCCTCCTCACCACTATGAGCTGAATAAAGAGCATGAAATCCACTCTCGACTCTGAGTATATTTCATATTGTTATACACAAACACAGCCACCAAGGGTTAGAGTTAATGTAGCACCAAGGAGAACTTCCATCAGCATGAGGATTCATCCCTGCACAGCAATATTTTCTTGCTCTCTCCTTCCCCACGGACCCTAAATCTGTTCTGGGTTCAACCCTTCAGATCAGATTTGGAATGCACGGGCAGAGGGGTAAAGTCCCTTTGTGCTAGTGCTAATCCTTGCACCAGTGTAACTATTTAGTTGAATGCAGACCATAACAGCTGCTTGTTTGTAAAGAATTTATATAAATACTGCACATGGCTTTGTGTTTCCCCTTGATTCTATCATAAAGTTATCACTTGTGAAATTATCTCTTGTGAACCATCAGCACCATTTAACACATAAAGACACACAATGGCCCAGTCCATGTTATGGGACTGAGCTGTGGCTGGCCATGGTCAAAGAGTGCAGCACCTCACATGCTACCTTCTGCATTGGCTTCCGACCAAAAGCTTTATGTGTCAAGTGCATTTTCTGTCATGGATTTTAACTAAGTGATCTTAATTAGTTAATATGATTAGGGGAGGCAATCTTGCATCCACCTTAACATATGGAAATCACACTGGTTGCAATCGTATCCCTGTGTTTCTAGCAGAGAGCAGGAACTGCGGCCTTTATTTAACATTTCAGTCATGAAAAAGCAAAAGCAAAAAAAGCAGGCTAGTATCAATGTATATCTATCAACAAACCTGGTGATAGTTATAAAAGAACATGATTTTTGTGCTTTGAGAAGTATGTGTAAATCTTTGCTTTCTTGCAGTCTACATGCAACTTTGAATTTCATGACAGGTTATTAGACCACCTGGAAGTTCAGCTCCGGTTAAACATTACATGGCACCCAAAGCAACCAGCAAATGATTATATTTTATACCAATAAGGAATGATTGGCCATCTTTGGGCAGTGCTGGCCTTTTGTTTTGTGGTTCTATTTGGGCCTTGGAATGTTGTGTCATGTTCATTTGGCTGCTAGAAGGAAGAGAAGGCACCTTTGTGTACAAAAAAAATGTTCATTGGAAATGGAATCAGAATTGTAGATGACATTTTTCCTTCTCAGGATTAACAAATTGTCACCCTGCAAATCAGATAAAGACAGATAATCTCTTAGGCAGAGTGTCAAGATTACTGATCAAACCAATTCCGTTTTGCAGTGCTTTCTTGTGACAAATTGACTCAGACATGTCAGAGCAGCAACAAGAACACGGGTTGATCTTCTATGCACTTCACAGGCTGATGAGTTATATACTTTGCAATTGTTACACAGAGGATATCTGTATTCAAAACTTTGTATAAACTAGATAGAAAGATGTGGCATCAAATAGGAGCAAGAAAAAAGACTTTATACTGATAGGACTATTGACACTCATGGGACTTTACCCACACGTCACAGGCATGACCAATATAATAATCTGGTAGGGCAAATATATTGATGAGTATTCACCAGTCAGATAGAAATACAGACTCAATTCCAGCATCCCCTACACTTGCAGATCTGAACTGTGAAAAGTCAAAAGGGTATAAGATCCATTGATGTTGTTTGAATGTGCAGGCAGGTGCATTCTCTAAGAGAAATGATAAATATCTAAAGTGGCTCATAAGTGCTGAAAGATGAACATTTAGTTAAGAATGAAGATCAAGGGAGGCGACTTGGGCCTATAAATATCACATTTTCAGGCATGAGGAAGAAAATAAACAACATAAGAGTGTTAGAGGTGTGTGTGAGAAAACCCAGATATGTTTATGGGTGAATGAAAGTCACACACAGAGAGAATAACAAGGCTGTAACCAGCAAATGCGTTCACTAATATTTAACAGTACAATTATAACTTTGTTTACTCATAAGTAAGCCCTATGGAACTTAGTGGGGCTTGTCCCCAGGTAAGTATTTTTAAAATAGAAAATGTTGGCTCAAATCCTTTTTCATTCACCATACATTCAGCACTTATTTTGTTAAAACAACCCAAAAAACACCTAATTACGGTTTCTGCCCTGTGCACAGGAAAAAAGAGTAACTCCTCCTTGATTTTGTTTCCAAATAGAGTATACGAAGAGCACTTTGTATTTTCTCCCCTTCCATTTAATTAAGTGGCATTTGTCACTTTAATGATAAATATTTCTCCTGTCACAATGCTAAATGACATTTTCAATAGGAAAGCCTTTAATAAGAAGCAGCCAGTCGGCGGCTCCCGGACACTAGAACTACTGTTCTCTTTCAGTGCTTTCTTTTAAATCTTGCCTTGTTTTGCCTCAACAACCCAATGTACAAAGCTGTTGCAGGCTGCCCTCCCCAAAGCCACAGCTGTCAATATCAGGTTGTTTAGCCCCGGAGTCTGCGAGCAGGCGAGAGTCAGTCTTCCCATGAAAATCGAGTCAATGACCTGCATCCCTTGCTCCTGTGAACCAAGAGATGGCTATAATTTTTCTTCCCCCTCAGTTTTCACATGTTGTAAATGTTCACTCAAGTCATTAGCCAATACAAAAATGCATCAGTTCCTGCAAAGTTAAGGTCTCCTTGAATGGTCGTATTGTGGCTGATTAGGCACAGTTTTCTTCTTTGTCAATTTTCAGTGGTGGTGGGGGGAAATAGAGAGAAAATAAAAGGAGGGAAAATCAGGGGGTGTTAAGGTATTTTTTTTACTCGCCGGCTGTGTTCGCCTTACTACCTAATCAAGTGGAAAGAGCCTTTCTCTGCCATGTTCTATTGTAGAAAATTGCGGCAATAAAAAAAGCCTAAAGATTTCCCCAAACTTTGGTCATTTAAAAGGCACACGTTTAGTCAATTGCTGTCACATCAAAATGGAAAAAGTGAACCAAAAAGGAATAATTATAAGGGGGGGGGGGAGAGAACCTGCTTCTGTAGCCATTTGAAACTGCAGCCAATGAAGAACCATATACACCCAGGAATCCTTTTACTTTTCAAAGGCGTGCACTTGAAAAAAGATGGTACAGAGGCTTGAATGGGGAGTTGCTTCTTGGTGACCATAGAAACATTAGAAATGGTCGAAGATGCAGTCCACTGAACTTCAAATGACTTTATTAAAGCGTCACTAATCAGAATCCAGAGTTCCAGCAATGGGGACAAAAGTCTGAATAGCCTTCTAAAGTCAAATGACCGTCTAAGAGCAACATTTTGATGACGACAATTTTTTAAAAAATCTTTTGTTGAAACGTTTACAAGAATTAATCTCCACAAGATCACATGCACCCAAATGAAGCATGACGGTTACCATATACCATGCTGTGGCTCAAGATGGGGTCAGAGCAGATAATGGTGAGCGAGGGGAGAGGAGAGTGAGCGATCAGCATTTCTGTCTATTAAATAAATTAACCATCTTGTAATCTCTGGTGCAGTAACATCTGAAAACAATGCAAGCGTGATCCAATCGAAGTGAGGTCTTCTTTTCTTTTCTTGTTTTTGGCCCCATTGATTTGATCCCATAGGTTTCAATGGACAAGAGAGAAGCATGTGCTTAATTCTCTCAAAATTACATAAATCTACTTATCACTGGGCTGTGTGGTAGCCTATCAACTAAAAACTTTCAGTTGAGCATCAGTGGTGAATCGCTTGCAGGTCTTCGCACAGCAGTTATTATAAGGGCATACCTGAACATCGCACAAATGGAAAGAGAAATATTTACGTATAGCGAATTAAATGGTCTGCTCCCAATTTATCAAAACAAGTCAGGGAGCTTGTAAAGGTAGGAGTAATTTATGGAAATAAACACTCTTATCAGATCCATGTGTTGACCTAGCACAGTATGAATGCTCCTGCAAGGGCTTGATCCTCCTTCTAGTTTTTTAAATAGAATACCTCAGAGAGGTATTCTCTTTCCTTCAATATTGCAAAGCATCTTACTTATTTCTCTACAATTCAGCAGATCAGTCTTCATAAAATATTAACAAAATGCTATTATTATCTTCATATTATCCATCTGTATAAACATCCATAAGCCATACCAGTGTTTTCTAGTGCTAGACCTACAAGCTGCAGCCATTTTTCTAAACGAAAACTGATATAAAGAATCTCACTTCATATTCTGAAATTCCACATCTCTTTCTGCTCTCTTATAAACTCCATCGTGTACACTGGACCTAAAATCAGAGGGAAATGGTGCATCCTCCTTTCTGCCAGAAAAATAACATCACTTTAAAAATATATTTTACAGATAACAACAGTAAACAAAAAACAAAGCCCAGCATACAAACACGGAAAGTCAATATTGAGATGTCCATAGTATACAGGACTGCTCCTTTTTGACTCTTTACGCTTATATCAACCATTTTTAATATGAAAATACAAACTCGTTTACACAAGTTTGTTACATGCTATGATAAGTATAATTTTTTTAAAGAAAAAAATAATTGCTTTCAAAGTTTAGGTGGCCAATCTGCAGCATGGGTGTGACAGACTGTATTTGTATTATATGGACACTATTTGTTATGGATAAATCACTGTGTGTTAGTTTCTGACCTGTTAAAAAAAACAAAAACATGTAGGGACTCTTAAGTGACGAAAACAGGAGGCCAAAGTTAAATACATTAAATGGGAGAGGTTCACAGCTCAATGGTAGAGCATCTTCTTTGCAGGCTAAAGGTTCAGTCCCAGATATCACCTGGTACGGCTGGGAAAGAATCCTGTCTGACACATAGGAGACCTGCTACCAATCAGTGCAGATAATACTGAGCTAGATGGGCCAATGGGCTGACTCGGTATAAGGCAGCTTTGAATGTTCCTAACATTTAGCATCATGTATGACAACAATTCCTTTACTTCAGTTGTCCAAATTGTTGGACACTTGTTGCTCTGCTCTATTTTGTATTTTTATTTCAGCCTATTTTCTGAAATGTGTTCAGTGGCACTACTTTTGGACTCAGGGTAATAGGACTTGAATAGTTCCGACAAATGTTATCATTTGCTGCCTTAAGAATAATAATTTAATGTTAGATGGGAATGCAATGAAGCACAGCTATTTACAAAACAGAATCATGCTATACTTTATCCTTTTATATTTTATTTTTTAAATTGTTTAAGGCAAAATGCACAGGACTGGCAAAGTGGGTCTGAAGGTCTTTTGAGCAGCCGAATACATTCCTTTTCCCCTTTGTTTTAAGGGTTCTTTATCTCAGCTGGACTACATAGAGTTCTGTCCCAGTCGCTTCAAAACCTGAACCAAATAGTTATAAATGGACCATATAATGGGATAACAGCTAATGCACATAATCCACTAGTAACAAAACAGGCGGAGTAAAGGAGAGATTTCTGTTAGGAACCCCGGGGATGCCTCACACTGATTGCCTACTAAGAGTATCTCTGAGCATTCAATGAAGAGACTCCAGCTATAATCTTTTTTCTTGCTGTTAGAAAACTTCTTTGTTTCTTGAAAGGTTGTACTACTTCAGTAGTAAACTCACAATGAAAAGAGAGCACTAATTTGCATTGGCTTTAAGTATGTGCTTTTCTAATGCCACAAAGCTGATGCCTAATAAAGCCCAGCTATACATAATGGTGGTGCAAATGCAAAGTGCTGGCAGCAAGATATGTGCATCTGAATTACTCTCTGATGGCCATGGAGAATTTGGAATATGCCCTACTGTACTACGGAGGAAATAAAGAAAGTTCCAGCTTTGGCGGTAGCTGTGGAATGTGCCCTCAGTGGATGGCCCTTCCTGTGGGGTGTCCTCTTCCTCCACACCACCAACACTGTTGCCCAGTGGCTTTTCTCCTAGGTCCAATCTGCACAATCACAGAGTATTAAGCAAACAGAGACTGCTGTTCCTCCTTTCCTTTGCCCTATCACTCAGTGAGGGCAGGTAAACAGGTGTCAGCAGCAATAAAAATCAGGTAGAATCATAGAATTGTAGAGTTGGAAGGGACCCTGTGTGATGCTGCAGTGGCAGCGGGAGGCCCCATTAACTAACGTTGTGTCTCAGGTTAAGAACAGTTTCAGGTTAAGAACGGACCTCCCGAACGAATTAAGTTCTTAACCCGAGGTACCAGTGTACTTGCATAAAATGTGCTTTCCAGTAGGATGTCACACACAATCTGCTATTGTGAAGAATGTATCGCGATGTTGCTGTTTGAGCCGTTCTGGGCACACGATGCCCAAAAAGGCGGCCTATAATGTTGTAAATAAATGAATTGTTGCTAGGGAATGTACACACAGCATCCCAACAATGACTTTGCAGCATATGTAACCACTCACGAACAACTGAAAGGGGGGAAAAGCAAACTAAAGCCAAGTCACCACACTCCAGGCTATGCAGCAACTTTCACACTACACTATGAAAACAAAATATCTGTCAGCATTTCTACAAGTTTTTCAATGGAGCAGATAAAAAAGTACGGAGAAGACAGAATTCCCCGGTACTAGTCTGAATCGCTAATTAGAGTTGATGTGAAAGGAAATTACCGGTACTCTTTCACAGTATGTAACTGAGAATCGTCTGTAGATGGCTGATCTATCTGATAAGAGATCAGGTTCTTAAATTTGTTAATACTTAAGGCTAGACCAGGGATGGGGAACCTGCCGCCCTCCAGATGCTGCTGGAATGCAACTCCCATTAGCCCCAACCAGCATGGCTGATGGCGAGGGATGCTGAGAGCTGTAGTTCAGCCACATCTGGAGAGTCAGAGGTTCTCCATCCCTGGGCTGGATCACACATGTGGAAAAGCATTTCCTGTCTGCACCACTTCAGGCTGGGGACCTTCACAGAGGAACTCTGCACCGCCTAGCAAATATTTGGCTAATCTGATCTCTGTAACTCTATTATTCCCATGCAGTTTTTGATGTAGGGGAGCAGTGGTACCAGGTGGTACTGTACAGGAAATGTTTCAGCACATGATTCTGCTGGTTGTAGAAAATGACCCTCTGTTTCCCTAAAACCAGCAGAGGAGACCCCACTGTTCCAAGACTCCTTGAGCTTCCATGACGGTAGATCCCCTTTCCCAAACCCCTTATTCTATCAGAATTGGCCCATTCAGTAGGCCAGGAACCAAGGTTCACCAATCCAGGCTCCCCTATGTGCATAAAGAAAGGGGTTTTAATCAGTTGTTCACCCATTTCTCACTAGTTCGGAAGAAGTTAGAAAATATTTGAAAATGAAAAATAAAAAAACTTAATTTCAATAGTTAATAATGCCATCTTAACACTTTCAAGTCTATACATGAACTGACAGCCAGCTGAAGAGTTTTAAAGGCATACAAACACACAAACTCCTCTCTCACCCACCCACCCACTGCTAGCTCCTCAGTATATGCCTCCTTATTAGAGCACCCTTTTTTCATTTGCCACAGTTCTTGGTGGCGTAAGCAAAACCCGATTCCTTTGTATTCTCTCAAAGGAAAATGGGCAGACTTTCTTTAGTCATCTTAAAATTATATCCCCAAAGAAGCCAAAAAATAACAACATTCTTCAAAAATGCCTGCTTATTAAGAGACATATACAATAAACACTGCTTTGGATGGAGTCTAATTGACTCCCTGACAGAGGTTTCTATAGAAGGGTTCTCTATTAAGTTGCACTGTTGTCCTCCTAGTACTTGAATTTATCGCTAACCCTATTCAAGTGGGTACTGTGTTAACAATATTGCCTCACAACTCTCATTAATGAATTCTGCCCATGCAGACTGTTTTATTATAGGGTAAAGAATACCTTGATTGCCAAACGATTAATGCTGATAACACAAACTGTGTTTCTCCTTTGACAATTTCACCATAAAAGATTTGTCACTGAGGCTGGGTTTTTTTTCATCCCACAGTGAACTTAGGCATTTGCAGATATTCTGTGTGTTAACCGATAACATTCAGGAGTAGAGATGGGGAACTTGGGGTCGCAATTAATGGTCCCAATCTTTCATGCACCCAACCTGTGCTTATGAAGTTCTGTCCGAAGAAGGTTTTATACACATACACCCTCAACATTTCTAGGCTCCAGACTCATAATTTACACTCTTGACAAAATAGGAGCTACATGTGGTACATGTAGGGTCCTTTAAAGGCAGAAGTTCAAATATAAAGAAGTTAGATGTATTCACAGAATGTTTACATAGGATTCTTTTCTTGGAATCCAGACAGAAGTTGGCAGAATCCCACATTAAATACATTGCCTCAATAAGATGATTTTAACAGCTTGAGATGTGCACATATAATGCCCAGTTCTATTCAGGATCCTAACCCAACTCCCTTTTTTAGGTTTATCACACCATGGATTTAGACCAAGGTGATAGGACATGCTGGCAATTAACACTTAACATTCCTATAATACTGTCAAGTATTCATAGTATTTTATATACATTCTTTGGATAACCCTTACAATCACAGTTTTAGTTTTCTCATGTTTTGTTTCAGCTATCCTGTCAAATAAGTTATTGCTATTCATTTATTTAACTATTTATAGGTTAGACCACACATTTCAAACACTACAAACTGTTATGAAGGCCAACATGAGCTAGCACAGCCATACTAAAAACAAAAACAAAAAACAATTAATTAATTGTTTAATTAAAAAAATTACTAGAAGCAGAAAAACCTATAGGAAGATCAATACTATTAGAAATTATCAGCTGTTCATCAGGGACAGTGTTATCAGAGAAATGAAAGACACCATGAATTACTGCTCTGCAAACAAATGCTGAAAATTGGTTTAAGAGAGCAATAACTCCTGCTGGAGAAAGTCTGTTTAACTGCCTCTAAAAAGAAAAAGAAAAGGCTTCTCAGGGGGCAGGCCTGAGCCTCAGCAGGCTCACCTTCCTTTGGCTATTAAGAAAAACAAAGAATGGATTTTTCATGAGTTATTTATTGCTCATTTGTAACACCCACTATGGGAGCTTTTGGAAAACGACTGTTTCTTGCTGCAGTGCTGATGACCTAATATAATGGACATCATCTCAATCCTACTGAAGTAAATGGCCAGGATACAATTCAATGTCCCAGATCAAAACACAACTTACCCTTTCCCGCTGTGATTTTGGGCCACCCCCGTCCCCCAGCTTCAAATGCATCAAACTTCTTTTGAAACTCCTCACATGTGATTTGTTATGCCACACAGAGAGTTGCAGCAGGGGACATTGTAGCATTGTTCCCTGTGACCAGGAACACAACTGGAATGAGGAGAATTATATGGCTCATTCACCCTGTTTGGTATGGATCCTTTTGGAGTTCTTCACAATCCCTTTTACGCACAGTGGTACCTCGGGTTAAGAATTAATTCGTTCTGGAGGTCCATTCTTAACCTGAAACTGTTCTTAACCTGAGGTACCACTTTAGCTAATAGGGCCTCCTGGTGTCGCCGCCACGCGATTTCTGTTCTCATCCAGAAGCAAAGTTCTTAACCCAAGGTACTATTTCTGGGTTAGCAGAGTCTGTAACCTGAAGTGTCTGTAACCCAAGGTACCGCTGTATTTTAACCACGCTGAACAACAGCAAACTTGACCACCTCACACTCGCCCCTAACTCTAGCCTACCTGCATCCATGCTGAGACGTTTTCCTCAGGCTGCCTTCATTGGGCCCCTTGCATCTGTCCAAGGTCCTGGATGCCCTCTGCTTCGCCTGGCCTGAATCGATATTGTCAGCTTTCCCTGAAAGCCACAGACCTGGACACAAAGTGTCATTCAGAAGCCTTTCCCAGCTCAGCCTGGAGATACCAGGAGTAAAACCCATAACCTTCTATATGAAAGACATGTGCTCTGTCACCCAGCGATAGCTTTCCCTTCTATGGTCCATACAGAATAAATAGACCATTCACTGATCACTAACAATGCCAGCACACCAACCACTGATGCCCCAACTGACCACAGCCCCACTTGTGGGGCAAAAATATCCTGAAGGTGTTACAACTCCAAGGTTTTCTTAGCACACATGGACTGCTTTATAGAACAAGGAGACAGACTTGTTGGCATCCATCTGTCTCGAGAGACAATGGAGGGTGCCTCCGGGGATGAAGTTAAACTGCTGCGTTAGCAGCACTGAAGTGACCTCCCCAAGGCACAAGGCCCAGATGACAAAACTCCCTCTCAGCCTCGTTTATGAGGTCCAAAGGAAAGAAGAGCAATACATTTGGCACCAGTTGGCTGCAGGAGTTGCCGAAAGGAGGCATACAAGGGTCCATCCAACCATCTTAGGGACTCCACTCCAGATTTGGGTTTACTCCTTAGCCTTTTCTTCTCCCAATGATATCCCACAAGGCAATGGAGGTTTAGGATCTGAGTCTTCCTTCTCCTAGATGGGCTACTGTCCCAGGTTGAGGAGCCCCATCTGTCCCTAACTTCCTTCTACATCACATGCAGAAACTGCCTTTTTGACTGTTGGACCCATTATTGGTCTTGTCCGCTCAAACCCCCTGAGCCTGCCTTCACATGCAGGGGAAAACAGTCCTAGAGTACCGATTATTATCTTTCCTGTAGTATAAATATCAAATAAACAGTCTTGGTTCTGTGCTGTTCCTTACATTCAACTTACATTGCCCCACCACTGAAGAAAGTTGCAGCAGAACAACAAACTCTCAACATTTATTTCAGCCTTTTAAATTGCTGCTCTTACTATCTTGCACTCCTATATTTCATACACAAAGCGCTGATCAGAAAAAATAACAATAGACATATTTATCAGTCACAGCCATCTGTGTCCCTTTTGCTTGAGCCAAGTATTTTGGCAGGCATGTGTATTTCTGTTTCTTACCCAATAGGATCTCGCCTTGCAAGGAAAGTATTTACTCCCAATTCCGTCTTTCTCTATCAGTGCAAAGGTCATGTAGTGCTTTAAATCTGTCAAGAATTGGATTTAAAATAATATGGTATCGTTCCCTGTGATTAATTAAGCACGAGCTCAATTTGATGGCTGAAACTGAGTCTCCACACCACTGAGAGAGAACATGCCACCAAACTACATGTTACATGCCGGTTGTGTGTTTTCATGCCCAACTTTTTTTAAAAAAAGAAAAGCAATATTGGAGGCTGTAACTGAAAGCTCCTTTTTGAATGATGAAAACTGCCCTCCCCAAACTGCTTTTATACCTATGTGAGGAGGCGGGGTGGGTAGGTTAGAGAGTAAGATGCTGTTATATTTTTCCTGCTCCCTGACCAGCACAAGGAAGCTAGGTTAATGTATCCTGTAAGTTCACAGAAGTAATTATCCTGGCCATAAATATCAGCTTCAAGTTATACCTTTCTACTCTTAAAAGCTTTCATTCTGGCCATCACAAATTTGATTTTCTTTTTAAAAAAATAAATAAATCACAGGGCAGATTTTATACATTCCTCATTTTCTTCTTCTCCATTTTCATTAGGAAAGCAGGTGTGACCCCTAGGCAAATATACTATGAAAAATATCAGTGTCCTGTCATCCACCAGGCTTTTCTCTGCAATCAAGTAAATGCTGGATTAAGACATGCTTTTCTGTCTCGTGTTGTGCACATTGTCTCCCAAAACTAACAAAATGGCATTTGCAGAGGGACATGTCCCTATCATTTGCTTTGCCACCTGTTGAATAAGAGGTATTTTTTCCTAGTAACTTCATCTTGCTATGTGGATCAACATGGCAGCAACACCCTAAGTCATGATAGTTATATCTATACATATAGTCCAGAGATAAAGTGAGTCAAACTAAGTTAGTCAAACAGTCAGTCAAGCTGTTGATCAGGTGAATTTGGAGTTAGGGCAATTCAGAACACAAACTCCCCCCATTCAGAACCCAAGGCAAGCCTATTCCCCTCCAAACGCAGGACTGGGCTTGTATTGGTTGGTACAGTGGTACCTCGGGTTACATACGCTTCAGGTTACATACGCCTCAGGTTACAGACTCCGCTAACCCAGAAATAGTAATTTGGGTTAAGAACTTTGCTTCAGGATGAGAACAGAAATCGCATGATGGCGGCGCGGCGGCAGTGGGAGGCCCCATTAGCTAAAGTGGTGCTTCAGGTCAAGAACAGTTTCAGGTTAAGAACGGACCTCCGGAACGAATTAAGTACTTAACCTGAGGTACCACTGTATTAGGGTATGTCTAGCTTCCCTGTTGCTAGCTCACCCCTTTTCTCCTCCCTTTCTTTTCACATGGGTGAGGAACAGAAGCAGCAACGCTTCCCTTACCTCCTTCCATCTGCCACAGCATCTAGAACACCCCAACAGCAGCATCCCAGGTGCAAGGGGCTCTGGGAAACATAATTCACCATGTCTCCTAAGTCTAAACTATAAGGACAAGCTCTAGAGAACTATATTTTCCTAAGCACTTTGTTTCTGGGACACTGCTTTCTCAGCACTCCAGGTGCCACACCAGAGCGAAGAAAGCTCACCATTCCCCATTCAGGAACATGGCAAGGTTCCCAACTCAGAATTGGCTGGCAGGGGAGGCATAATTCAAGGTTCCAAAATTTGGAGAAACAGCGGAGGCTGCAGAGCCCAAACCCAGAACAAATACAGGAGATTACACCCCTCTCTAGAAATGAATGGAACAAGTTTGTCCAAACTAATGGTTCAATCAGGAACTGTATTTGTACAATGTAGCTGGACCATAAAGAAGGCTGATCGCTGAAGAATTGATGCTTTTGAATTATGGTGCTGGAGGAGACTCTTGAGAGTCCCATGGACTGCAAGAAGATCAAACCTATCCATTCTGAAGGAAATCAGCCCTGAGTGCTCACTGCACAGATCATGAAGCTGAGGCTCCAGTACTTTGGCCACCTCATGAGAAGAGAAGACTCCCTGGAAAAGACCCTAATGTTGGGAGAAGGGGACGACAGAGGACGAGATGGTTGGACAGTGTTCTCGAAGCTACCAGCATGAGTTTGACCAAACTGCAGGAGGCAGTGGAAGACAAGAGTGCCTGGCGTGCTCTGGTCCATGGGGTCACGAAGAGTCGGACACGACTAAATGACTAAACAACAACACTATATTTAGGCTGCAATCCTGTAAACACACTTAGTTGAGAATAAGTGACTGAACTTAACAGGCCTTAAATTTGTGTAGATATATACTGGACTACACTGTTATTAGTACTTAGTCAGTATACTAATCATGAGTATATTGTGTTTTTGCCACTAATCAAAGATCAGTCGGAAGGGGGGAACTCTACATTTAATTGCTAGATCCTTGAAACACTGCAAAATAGCAACCATGCTCCTGCTGTGTTCTTACGCAGAAGACTTCAGACCTGATAAAAAACCTATTCACAACAAACAAAGCAAAAGAAGCTCAAACAATTAAAAAGCTGAAACAATCCCTGCCTCTTTTAGTGGCAATATTTCTTTATCATTCGGACAGCATGAGGCTTCATGATGGATTACAAAAACAACAGTGGCGGAAGGGGAGACTGGGGAGGGGGAAGAAACACCAGGGAGCCTAGATAGTTATATGAAAACTCCTAGGAAAACATCAATCTTTAGTTGTGCAGAGGTATTATATATTTTAAAAAATCTAGGCATCTTAATCATGCTTCCAACAGATTCCTTTAGAAATCGCCTGACTTCTCACACAGAACCAAATGAAAGCAACAAGCTCTATAAACGTAAGTTTCAAATACATTTGTAAGTCACCCCAAAAAATTGCATCACACAGCATGATTGCCCCAAGTTTAGGTGCCTTCCCCTCTCTGCATCAGAGCAGCCTTTGGTGCTCCAGATATGGCACATGATTGCAATCCTGTGCACAGTTACTTATGCTAAAATCTCTTTGAAATCAATGGTACTTCATATTTCACACAAGTGAACAGGACTGCAGGCTGAATGTGTATAGGCTAGAAATGTATGAGGTTCGCTGCTCTGCGATAAAAGGCAGGATATCTCCCCCAACATGGCATGTTTAGCACAAACAATACCACTCTGGTTAGAAGCACTCAAAATTAACAGTTGAAACCTGGTATATTCAAGTAAAAGTACACCCTGCCCCACAATATTCCTCCCCAACTTCAACAACACCTGGATTCCATAAGAAAGTAACATCTCAAATAATCTATAATTCAACAGGCCGTCATGTGAGCAATACAATACAGGTGGGTGTGGTTATGCAAATTATTTTGAAGCAGCCCCCCTCCCCCGCTTCCACGCCAGTGAGGTACCAGTGACTGGAGTGTCTTGGATTATTTTACTTCCAATGTTTCTATTTGTTTGAACACATGGGGGATTGCTTACACCTTTGCCATACATAGCGCAACTCCTATTAAATCACATCAAAAACAGTCCTTGATCATAAAGGAACGAAATTCTACTCTGTCTGAGGATGCAGCTATACAGCTGCAAATAAAACATTCTAAGTGTGTTTTGACGCGGGTGGTGCTATGGTCTAAAACCACAGAGCCTAGGGCTTGCCGATCAGAAGGTTGGTGGTTCAAATCCCCACGAAGGGGTGAGCTCCCATTGTTCAGTCCCAGCTCCTGCCCACCTAGCAGTTTGAAGTGCAAGTAGATAAATAGGTACTGTTCTGGCGGGATGGTAAACAGCGTTTCTGTGCGCTGCTCTGGTTCACCAGAAGCAGCTTAGTCATGCTGGCCACATGACCCGGAAAAACTGTCTGCGGACAAACGCCGGCTTCCTTGGCCTATAGAGTGAGATGAGCGTGCAACCCCAGACTCATCCACGACTGGACCTAATGTCCAGGGGTACCTTTACCTTTAAGTGTGTTTTAAGTGCAATATACAATGTGGCACTAGATGGTGATGGCGAGCCTTATGGAAAATTCAATGCATTTTTTTAAAAAACGCTTTAAAGAAAAGCATTTTCAGAACTTTTTTATATATATGTAGATTCCACCTGAATTGTCACTGTGTGTAAATTGTGAGGATATTTGTAGCATGTCATTATACAATATGAAAAGGAGCACATGCCAATCAAAGCAGTTATTCAGAATCTCCTGTTCAAAATACTTGCTTAGCACAGGGCAGGAAAGCCCTGACATAGAACTTAAATGAGCACCGTGCAGAGCATGAAGTTATGTCTATCTTGTCCTTCCTCCCCAAAAATAATAAAATCATGAAGTTGGAGGGAACCCTGAGGGTCATCTAGTCCAACCCCCTGTAAGCAGGAATTCTGCCCAGAGCCATCCCTGGGTGGGCACAAACCACCAACCTTCTGGCTAAGAGTCAGACGCCATGACCCATTGCACCACCCAGGGCAGCAATAAGATGTTACTTTTAAAGGATGCTGCTATTTTAAAGGGGGACGTGGATTATTATTCTGCTTCTTTGGAAAAATTATAACATTGGGGTTTTAATCCTATGCAGACTTCCCACCACCTATGTAATTGGTTTCAGTAACAGACCGTGTGGTGCAAATGGAGGCACTTGCCTAACCTCCCAGCAGGTGAATCGCTGCTCTTTATCAAGAGGAAGAGGGGGAGAAGAGAGGAGTTGCAAACACACCACCAGGAATGGTGTATTGGCTCTGCCAGTGCCTTTGCACCACGCTGAACTTGCCACCACCTTCCCTGTCCCCTCCTCACGATAAGCTTCTGTTACTCACCTGCCATTAGGTCAGGTAAGCATCTCTGCCCCACTATGGTGTCCACTACTGAATGGTTTTGTCAAGCTGATATTTAACCAATATAAAGCCCCCTGAAAGCTCCTGGTGAAACATTTATTTGAAAATCAGCTGTTTTGGCATGGTGACGCCATGGATCCAGCCGCCCAGTAGCAGCGTCCTACTTACTGGGACAGGGCGGAGGTAACTCAGGGCATGTGCAGGCCTTCTAAGTAATCACCTGTTCCTTCCACAGACACCCGATTATTTGCATGAATAGGTCTTGAACCTTCAATTAAGTGCATTCAGGTAAGAGATTGCAAGCTTAGACTTAACTTTCCCATAATCGGATACTATATATTAACACCCCAATTCATAACATCTTTAAATTAAAATGTGAACCTTGTTTGGCTTAGCCCCTTTGGTTTAACTGAGTTGAACTCATAGTTGGAGCTGAAAACCTGTTGATAACATTATTTCTTCCGTAATAAAGCACTTTAAGATTCCTTCTAGTAATATGAATCATTCATTATAACATAGCAACAGCTGAAATCTCTAATATGGTCAAATTCCTTATTGATCTTTCTCATGAAGCCTTAATAAATCATGTAACAACAAATTATGCTCTTTTACACGTTTTCAGCCACTTTCTGCCTTTAAAACTTATTGTGAAAAACAAATGCAAACGGCGTTTTTGCAATCGCTGCTGTCCACAAACTCAGTTAATCTCAAAGGCATAATTCCAGAGTAAACTGATGCAAGTACAGTATACTGACAGAACAAGAAATTTTGGAGTTTTACAGTGCAATCTTATGCAAGTTTACTTGGAAGTATGTCCCAGTGAATTAAACAGGGCTTATTTCCAGGTAAGTGGGTGCAGGATTAAAGCTTGCAATCTTTTCCAACTCCCAAGTAAACGTTCAGAGGGTTGCAGTGTGGATTAGCATATTGATGTCAGTCTTTGGAATATGCAATTGTGTTCAGTTTCGGAACTAAAAGGCTTAAGACCATGAGGGAAATGTTTGACTCATTCTACACTTCCGGCATCCCCTGCTGGTTGAGTATAGAAGAGGTTCTGCTCCGAACTGCCAGTGCACAAAAATGCAATGACTCATGCAGAAGTCAGAGGAGCCTGAACAATGTCAAAATGGGGAAAAAAATAAAAGCCCCGCCTTGTTGGCTGAAGAGTTTCCAAATTTATCTCTCTGGAAGACAATACCCATTCTAGCCACATGAAAGATTATACAAATATGCTTGCTTAACAGCAAAACACCTTCAGCAGAAACAGACACTTGGCAGAACATTAAGATATCATAACTAATGTTTTGGAATCCGTTCACTCTAAATCACCAATCAGGTTACTAACAGAGTCTTTTTAACATTCACCATTTGGCTTCTGTAACAACCTAAGGGTATCAGCAAGTCTTTAGACACAATCCTGAATATTGGCAAGACCAGAGGAATAGAAGCTGTGTTCAGAGGTGAAGGGAAACTCATTTGGAAGGGAAGTCAAAAATTTCCTGGGCCTTGTCCAAATGCTCTAGCATTGAACAATGATCAGTAAGAAAACAGTCCACTCTCTCGTAGAAGCAGCTAAAAACTCAAAAGTCTACTTAGCAAGTTAAGATAAATTGAAGTGATCAGCAAGAGGCCTAAGAGAAAGCCCCGTATCATACAGCATTTTTCATACATGGGGAAAATGTCACAGCCCACAGTTAAAGCCAAATAGTTAATACCGAGTGTTGGCTTGTGCAGTCAGAACGAAAAGTCACTTATGTAGAATGCTAATCAGCTCACGGATGTCAAAGAAAAAACAACTCTGCTTTGCTCCAACACAATCTGTTGAGTGGATATTAATGCTGAAGAAAACAACATGCAATTTCAAAGCGAAGAAAAAAATTCCAACAATGAAAAACCTTGGTACCTGTAAAACAGCTGACTTCTGTAAGACAAAGTCTGCAAATCTATACATTTTTTCCTGGAAGTAAGTCCCTCTGAACTCAGTGGGACTTACTTCTGAGAAGTCCATGCAAGTCTACTCTGAAGTAAATTCCTCTGGAAGCAAGGGGACTGGATACAAAAATATGTACAGGAGAACAGCATAAATGAACTGAGCTGACAGGACCAAAAACAAAACAGCTATTTACTTTTCAAAGAAATAAATAAAAGAGATGTTACCTCTGCTCTCTGAGTTCGTGGCAAAGCAGCAGATTTTTCGATGGCATAAACGTCCACAAGATACAGGCGAGCTCCTTGTTCCCGGTCCAAAATGGCCGCAGTCTGGATCACCCCGGTGTGGCGCCCAATGGTAAAGAGTCGGCCAAACATTTTGTCTTCACAACGCACCGAGACTATGAAATACTCCACTAGAGCTTCAGTGCCCCTAGGACTAGCTGCCTCAATGGATATCACATCTGTCCCAATAGGCTCACCTTCTTTTAAAATGGTGATGTATTTTGGCTGAGTGAAAACAGGCCCATCAAGTCCTTGCAGAATTACAGTCATCTCAGTGGTGGATTTCCTTCTCTCTGGGCCAAGATCTGTGGCTGCAACGATGAAGCTGTACATAAGCTGAGATGGCACTAAGGTTGTTGACACTCTCAGGTCCCCACTGTATCGATCCACGATAAAGGTGTCTGTGTCCCCGTTAATTATTTCATACTCCACCTCCCCATTTGCGCCTTCATCAGGATCCGCGGCAACAATCGTGGTCAGAACTGTGCCAATCACAACAGAGGGGTCCGCAGCAAGGGCATTTTGTGATACAAAAGTAGGAATGTTGTCATTCTGGTCAGTTACCAAAATGGTCACATTCTTCAAAGCAAACTTTCTAGATTCTACAGGGACAGCCTGGTCAGTTGCTTTCACTGTTAGCTCAAAGAGATTAGCAAACTCACGATCTATTTCGGCACTGGTATATATTGTTCCTTTGACTTCGTCGATACGGAAGTGGTTCCCTCTTGGCATCTGCTGAATGATTGTATAGGTCAGCTGCCCATTAATATCTGCATCTGGGTCATGAGCAGTTACAGCAATGACTGAGGTGCCAACGGCAATGTTCTCAACAACAGACTTAAAGATATCTCCAGGTGGGAATTTGGGTGGGTTGTCATTATAATCCCTGACATATATTACAACAGACATGGTAGAGGATTGAGGAGGCCTTCCTTTGTCTTTTGCAGTGATGTTTAGTTTATACATGGACTGGGTTTCAAAATCCAACTTTTTGGCCAGGAAAATGCTGCCAGTGTTGGGACTGATGCTAAACGTCCCGTGATTATTTGTTCCTGTAATGCTATAATGAAGGTCAGCATTGTCCCCCGAGTCAGAATCAGTGGCAGTAACAGAAGACACAAGTTCCCCAATCCTCATGTTTTCCAAGACATCAACAAACAAAGTTGACTTGGGAAAGGAAGGGCTGTTGTCATTTTCATCCAGTATGTCAATGTTCAATGTACAAACAGAGCTTAGGGGAACCACCCCAGAATCTACTGCTTGGATGGTAAGTGAGTAAGCTGCAGTAGCTTCGTGGTCCAGTTTGCCAATTAAAGTCACCTGACCAGTGCCACTGTCTATTGTAAACTGGTTTTCTTCGTTGCCCTTAATGACAGAATAGTGGATCAGTCCATTATTGCTTTCATCAACATCGGAGGCAGACACCCTTAAAACGTGTGTCAGGTTTGCAGCTAGTTCTGATATTGTAGCTTGGTAAAGTTCTTTTAAAAACTTGGGTGCATTATCATTGATATCCTTCAAGTAAACCTGCACAGTTGCCTGGTCCCTTAAAGGCTTTGGCAACCCCTGATCCATCGCAATGACTGTAAGCGTAAACACAGCTGCTCCCCTCTGCCTCATAAGGGATTCCCTGTCCAACTGATGAGTGCTTGTGATTTCCCCACTTATGGCATTCAACTCAAAATCAGGCTGCATGTGTTCAAATGAGTATCTGACTTCACCGTTCGACCCAGAGTCTTTGTCAACAGCACTGATTTTACCTACAAAGGACCCACCATTCTGCTCCTCCTCATAATAAAAAACATAATTGGTACTGTTAAACAATGGCCTGTTATCATTGACATCTTCTAGAATGACAGTGACGTTTACAGTGGCACTGAGCGGTTCCACAGCTCTATCAGAAGCCTCCACCAGTAGCGTGTATCTTTCCTGAAGTTCACGATCCAGCTCACACTTTATATACAGCTGCCCATCTGGAAATATGCCAAAGGCATCTCCAGTATTTCCTTCTATTATGGCATAAGCTATTTCTCCATTTGCACCTGAATCTCGGTCAGAAGCATGCACGCTAAAGAACCTGGAGTTCACAGGCTCCAGCTCAGAGATGGTGACTTCATAGGAGAGCTGATCAAACACGGGTGGGTTGTCATTTACATCATGGACAGAGACTGTTAAAATGAAACTAGAGGAATGCTGAGGGACCCCCAAATCTGTGGCCATAATCTCCACTTGATAAGACCCAGCATTTATGTCCAGTGGCCCTGTCAAGCTTACAGCACCACTCTGCTCATCGACATTAAATAGGTCCTTGGGATTTTGCTTAAGGCTGTAGAGGACCTTGCCGTTCACCCCTTCATCAGGGTCAACCGCTTTGGCTTGGAAGATGGTATGCCCAGTACTCCAGTTCTCAACCACATTCACACTTTCCACTGCATGCAGGAAGTGGGGGGAATTGTCATTTAAATCTCTGACAGTTATATTGACCAAAGCATCCCCCGTTATTGTCCCACCACTCGCCACCACTTTGAGCTGGTAAAAGGCCTGCTCTTCCCTGTCTATGACGCTGGCGGTGGTGATCAGGCCTGTCATCTTGTGAATCTCAAAGATACCCCTCTGATCGCCTGTGGTGATCAGGTAAGTGATGTTGGTGCTCAGGTCCATAGAGGAAGCGGAAACACGGCCTACGTGGTAACCCAAGGCAACATTTTCAAACACCACAAAGCTGTAGATATCCTGGCCAAACACCGGGGGATTATCCTGGGTGTCTAAGACAGTGACAGTAACGATGGCTTGGTTCTGGGACTGGAGGTTGCCACCATCACTGGCCACTACCTGAAGCTGGTAAGCAGTCTTTTCCTCTCTATCCAGGACTGTTTTGGTGGTGATAACCCCCGTTAGGCTATGAATCTGAAACCTGGAGGTGTCTCCTGCCGAGATGCTGTACCTGATGGTCCCATTCAGCCCAAGGTCGGGGTCACTGGCAGACACAGTGGCTACATAACTGCCTGCAGGCTCATTTTCTTGGATGTGGGCAAAGTACTGGACAGGGTAGAAGAGGGGGCTGTTATCATTCACATCAAGCAAGCTGACGTTAACCTGAGCCACTGAGGAGAGGGGAGGAGAGCCCAGGTCAGTGGCTAGGACCTGCAGGGTGTAGTGCCCCTGTTCTTCCCGATCTAGCTGTGAGATTGTGCTGAGCCTGCCTGATATAGGATCCAAGCGGAAAAATCCCCACGGAGCAACCGACAGACCACCCGCCACCCCTCCCGGCTCAGATTCTTGCAAGGAGAAGCGCACTGTGCCATTATCTCCCAAGTCGCCATCGGCAGCAGTGAGAACTAGCAGCTCAGTTCCGGAAGGGGAATTCTCTGCCACAGACACATGATAACCATCTGGCTGGCCAAACCGGGGCCTCTCGTCATTAACATCCAGGATATTCACAACCAGCTGGGCATAGGAAACTTTGGGCTGCACACCTTGGTCACGAGCACTGACGTTTAGCACTACCTGGGAAGCTATCTCCCGGTCTAGCCCACCAGAAGCTGCTGTGCTTGGGCCAGAAACCCCCAGGAGAGGCCTAGCCATGCTGGTGTCAAGGCTCTTGGTGGTGACTAGGCCGCTGTGCTCACTAATACAGAACCAGCCCAGCTCATTGCCAGAAACAATACTATACTTGAGGTTGGCGTTAAGACCAGAGTCACGATCCGTAGCACTCAGGCCTTGCACATAGCTCCCAGGTGGCACCTCTTCACTGATATTCACTTGGTACACCGACTGCCCAAAGACAGGCGGGTGGTCGTTGATGTCGTTCACAAAGATCACCAGGCTAGCCACGGAGGAACGGCTCACCGGGGCAGGAGCAGCTCCTTCGGGGCTCAGGGCAGAGGGGAGGGCACTGGGGGATGGCGGGGGAGCCCCAAAGTTGTCCATCACAGCCACGGTGAGGTTATAGGTGGGTATGCGCTCCCGGTCCAGAGCAGCGGCCACTTTGATAAGGCTCAGGTTGGGGACTTTGCTGCTCTGCACCTCAAAGTGGCGCTGCTCATTCCCACCCAAGATGGACACAGAGATATTCCCATTGGCCGCCGGCGAGTCAGCATCACTCACAGTCAACAGCGCCACCACTGTGCCAGGCGCCGCATTCTCATCCACAGAGGCAAAGCGGGAAGTGGCCGGGAAATAGCGGAATTTGACCCGTGGCTCGTTATCGTTCACGTCGAGCAGGCGGATCAGAGCCTCGGCGCGGCCACTTAAAGCAGGCACCCCGCGGTCTGTAGCCTGGACGGTGAGGGAGTACTGACGCCGGGACTCGTAGTCCAGCGCCTCCCGGATCCGGATGACCCCGCTTTCCGGGTCCACCTCAAAAGGAAGCGCCCCCGTTCCATCTCCAGCAGCACTTTCTGTCCCCTCCAGGCGGTAGCGGATGTCAGCATTGGTGCCCTCATCAGCATCCGCCGCCGTCACCTGCAGGACACTGGCCCCAACAGGTGCATCCTCAGGCACACGAGCTTGGTAGAGGGTCTGGCTAAAGACTGGCGGGTTGTCATTTATATCCTGCACCGTGACGTTGACTTGTAAGTATCCACGCCTCCGCGGCTCCCCTTTGTCCTCCACCTGCACCAGCAGTTGGTAGGCCGGGGTGGCCTCTCGATCCAGCCCGCCACGAGAGACCAAGTGCAGGAAGGCCCCTTCCCCACTGGGGTTGAGAGTGATGTTGAGCCGGAAGCGGCCCTCTTCGTTGCCACCCACGATGCGGTAAGAGCTGTGGTCCACGCCATTGGTCCCGCTGTCTGCATCGGTAGCCGTGTCCAGGATAAGCTGCCGGCCGCTCCCCGTGTCCTCCTTGAAGGTCACCACAATGGAAGGGTCCGGGAAGACGGGAGCATTGTCATTCAGGTCCAGCACCACCACACGCACCTCGCTGGGGTAGGTCGGTTGGCTGGAGAGCACCACAAGATCCATCACATCGCTGGCCAGGCTCTCGCGGTCGATGGTGGCCCTGGTGTGGAGGTCTCCTGAAGTGGCATTGATGGAGAACAGGGCGTGGTGCTCACTCAGGCGATAGGTGAAGCCCGGTCGGGTGGCAATGGTGCCCACCCAGGTGCCCGGAGGTTGCTCCTCCAGCACCTGGAACAGCTGCCGGGGCTCAGCTGAGGCGTGGAGCGGAGGCAGCAGCAGGAAGGAGGCGAAGTAGGGGAGAAGAGGCCAGGTGGAAGAGCCCATGGTGCAAGCGAGGATGTCGGAGAGGGGCAAAGATCCTTCCTCACAGCCAAAGGCCAACCGAGCAGGCAAGCCAAGACAACCCAGAGATGCCCAAAGTCCGTGGAGAGTCGGGCGGGCAGCGCCAATCCACATCACCAGCGGAGCCCAGGTGGGGAAGTGCGGGTTGTCATGGCCTCCGCAGCCGCGGGCATCTCTTTTTGCGTGCGGGGCAGGCGCCAGGCGAAACAAGTCCGAGAGCCGTCGCTGCCTCCCACCAAGGCGCAGCCTTCTCTTGTCCTGTTGCCCCTGCCCCTCCCTTCAAGCGACTTGTGCGGGCTGGGGGACCAGCGTTTGCCTGGCCAAAATGAACCCCCCGCGGCTCCGGGCTGGATGGTTACTCACAGAGAGCGAGAAAAGTCCGTCCAGTCCTTTCAGCAAAACTCGCGCCGAGAGCCGACGGGACGCGCGGCGGAGCAACTCGGCGTGAAAAGTGCCAGCGCTCCCCTCTCGCCAGCGCTCTTTGCTCGCTATAACCCAGCGTCCTTTCTTTGCAGGGAAAAGATGCAGCCGATTCCTCCTCCTCCTCCTCCTTCTCAGCTTCTTCGGAGCGTCTTTTCTCCGCCGTCTTGTCCCACCTTTAGCCGTCGCCGCCGCTGCTTGGAGCCTTTCTGGACGTGCGCGCAGCTCGGAGCGCTCCTGGGCATTGTGCGAAAAAGTTCTCTTCTGCTAAGAGCGGCCGCCCCGGCTTGCCTCTCTTTTGTACATCCCTGCGAGCATCAGCTCCGCCGCGGGCTGGGCATCCGGCGGCGCGCACAGCACCCACAAGGCGCGCAGAGACACCTCGCCGGAGATCAGGGGTGCAAAACGAAAAGGGGAGACGCGGGGCGAGGAGACTCCTTTTTTTTTTTACTCTGCCGAGACGAGCAGGAACTTTTTGGGTTGCAGCGTCTCCCCTGCAAAGCTCGGAGCGCCCGGCAGCCGCTCAGCTGGGCGCGAGTTCGGGTCCCCGCTTCGCCTCCATCAGCTGCTCGGCTCGCCCAGCCGGACGGCAGAGAGGAGAGCGCGCTCGCGCGAGGGAGCCTCCTGCCCGCACCCACCGCGCAGCAGCGAGCCCGGCAGAAACTTTGCACGCCCCTCCTGGCGCTCTCGGCTCTTCACTCGCCGGCGCGACGCCCTCCTGCTCGGCCCCTCCCGCCCGGGCTCGGCGAGCCCGCCCCGTCCCCGCCTCCCATTGGCCAGCCGCCTCCCGGCCCGCCCACGCACCTCCCCGTCGAGTCCCAGCTCGGCGGCCGGCTCCGCCCCCAGCCCCTCGTCCTCCTCCCCGCGCGGAGAGCCGGGGGTCGCTTCGGCCCGCGTGCTACTGGCTCCTCGGTGCGTCAGTCAACAGGAGCGAGAGGAGCCGCCGCTCGTCGGAGGGGTCGGCCAGAGCAGCTCCGTCGGGCGGCCGCTAAGGAGCGTAGAGAGAGACGCTGCTGGTTACTCCGCAGAGAGCAGGCGGGGGGGGGGGGGAGGCGATGGGCGACTCGCCGCCGTCAACAATAAGTCCGAAAGGGGATTAAGCAAAGCATGTCTGGGAAGGCGCGACGCGGATTTGGCTTTAACCGCTTCGCCGCCGTCGGAAGCGGGCGATTCGCTTTTCGTCCCCCGCTGCGGGACTCGGGAGCGTCGGCGCGGTTGACTGCCGGGGCTTAGCGCAGGCAAGAGGCGGAGGTCCGCTTTGCCTCTAGATAAGAGTCGAGGCTTTAGACAAGGGGGGAGGGAAGACCTCGACATTCTATTCTCGGGGACCCCCATTGGGGACCCCAACTACCTTTCCTCGCCCGCCCCGAAAGGTAGCGGTTCTTATGGGATTTCCGCATCCCCAGCAGCAAACGGGCAGTTCTCCCTCGCTCTGTGCGCGCGCGCTCCCAGGCGCATACTTAATTTGCAAACGGGTCACAGAGGTCTTTTTTTATGATAATAATTTTTTTTTATTTTACCCACCCAAAGGGGTAAATTGACAAGTATGGGAGGGCAGCCGGTGGCTGCTGCAGGAAACTTGGGTGCTTCTCACAATAAGCATGTCTCTTGCACGCCAGTCTGGCCAGTCCCTTTGAATGATTCTAGGCACAGCTGTCAACGTTTCCCTTTTTTAAAAGGGAAATTCCCTTATTCCGAAGAGGATTCCCTTATTCCAAATAGGATTCCTCGCAAGAAAAGAGAAAAGTTGACAGCTATGATTCTAGGCTGCCACTATTTCCAGGTGGAATCGAATCACAATCCAGGTTGCACAATTAATGGTGATTTGATAAAGAAAGTCATGGGGAAATGCACCAGAAAGTGTGGGGTAACACTTGCCTGACACAATAACCTCCCCACAAATCAGAATGATCACAACCATGTGACTCAGACACTGCTGCCATTTCTCAACATAACCTCCCTCACAGGGTTGTTGTGGAGGTAAAATGGATTGGTGGAGAACCAATCATGTCTTTTTGAGCTTCTTGGAAGAAAAGGGGGATATACTTATGTAATAATACATAAAATGCATCTTGTCCTTTGTCTTACCTAGCAGAGTGACTAGAGCTGGCCTGACCCTGATTCCAGCAAGCAACCAATGAGCAAATAGAGTGGTACCTCGGGTTAAGTACTTAATTCGTTCCGGAGGTCCGTTCTTAACCTGAAACTGTTCTTAACCTGAAGCACCACTTTAGCTAATGGGGCCTTCTGCACCGCCGGAAGCCCGATTTCTGTTCTCATCCTGAAGCAAAGTTCTTAACCAGAAGTACTATTTCTGGGTTAGCGGAGTCTGTAACCTGAAGCATCTGTAACCCGGTACCACTGAACTAGAAATCAACACCGCCTTTGCCTCTGTCTCTTTGGAGCTGACTGGATGAAACCACCCTACTTTTCGCTACCACTCTGCTTGGAGAAAGAGTGACCAATTTCCTTATTGGAGTAGGCAATTTATAGGCAGGAATTGCTTCAGGGTCAGAGCCACTGCACTGCCTTCTCTCTCTGGGCAGTGTGGTGGACGGAACTGGATCCACTGCACCACCCAAAGGGCAAGGTGGCAAGTGCTGTTTGCCATCATTACTTGTTTTCCCACCTAAAAAGCATTTTTGTGCCCTTCACCTGCTTACTCTCTGGGCGGCAGCCTGATCTCCGTCAGCATCCACAGGCAGGCAGAAGTTGCATGAATTGGCTTGCTTGGGGGAAAGGGAGTGGGGAAGGGTGCTGCTGAAGGCTGCTTCTTAAAGGCAGCTAGTCAAGGATACTGCATTTAATTCCACTGATTTCTACAAGAGACATTTAAGCTGATGCTCTTTCTTTGCTATTACATCTAGTTATAAATCCAAACCTGAGCCCAGTCAAAAACAGGTGCCCCAGGGATTCCTAGTTCAAATAAAACTCCTTTAATCACATTGATTTCTTGCAAGGGCATGAGTTAGTGCATTGAAGGTGTTGTGTTCAGAAAATGCAGGGGGAAGAGTTAAGCAGTTGGTGTTTGTATAAAGTGGATTGCTTCTTAAGTGGGACTTCAAAATCTCTCACACATCATATATTATTTCCCAATTTTCCAGATTGTTAGTTTTGTAATCATTCAAACAAGTATCCTGATAAGGTGTTCCTGACAGTAAATATAATTTTATTTAAAAGCAAAGCACACAAGCTGTCACTCATGGTTCTATAAGAAAGTAGTTTGCTTGGGGGGGGGGGAAGGGGAAGAGATGAATACAGACTAAATAAAATGTCTATTTTGCTTTATATGCAGAAAAGGAAGGGGAACTTATAGACCTTCAGATGTCGATGAGCTAAAACTTCTGTTAGCATAGCCAGTGATCAGAGATGGTGGAGATTGTAGTCACACAATATCTCATGGGCACCAATTTCCCCAGCCCTGATTTGAAGGAAACCTTTATTTAAACAGAAGAAGAACCATGTTGCAGAGAAGATACCATTAGGAGAATAAGCTTTGCATTGAAGAATCACACATTTGGCCTTTCCAGAAATGCAACCAGTGTTGTACATTTTTAAAAATATTTTTTTCACAATCATTCTGCAAGTGAACAAGTGTTACAGCTATATCTCACAGTGGAGCCATGATGCCACTTGTTATGTTGAGTGACATAAAGGACTTGCACTAATTTGGGAAGGTTTCCTTAAAGCAGCACTCATGGGTTTTATATATAGAGAGAGTGTGAAATATATAAATATGTATAAACAGCAGCCATGCAATGCCCATTTCAAGATGGTGCTTTTTTCTTCTGGGTGCATGCAAGAGAGCTATTTGTAAGGCATGCAGTGATTTCTGGCTTTTTCAGACACTTTGCAAATGTACAGTGCCCCAGTGCTGGTATTATGCTCTATATGAGGTTAAGGCAAGAATTCCAGCTCTCCAAGTGCCAGGATCAACCTCATTCAGACATGCAGCTCAGTTTTATTCTCAGAACAAGTAAATCCCATTGTGTCCAAATGGACTTGCTATATGGACTTAGGATTGCAACCTAACTCTGCTGCCACTTTCAAGCAATGGAAGGGGTGCTATTTTCCTAAGCACTTCCTGCGAGTAAGTCCCACTCGAGCAGAGGACTTCTTCCAGCGAAACAAGCATCCTGTTCTATGCCATAGATAGGAATGGAAGCTTTTTTTCACTCACACATGTGGTAGTTTGCTGAGTCCCTTCTGGGACTAGTGGCAGAATCCACTTAAAAGAAACAAAAACTGAACCCAGTGTGCACACTCTATATATGCATAACTACACCTGTTCCCACTCAGGAAGGCTGTGAAAGGCTATATTCCTTCCATACACCACAGGGAGAAGGGATATTTTGCTGCTGGCTCCCATAGGAATGAGCATAAGTGTGACACTAAAAAGAAAACCTTTTAGAAAAAATGTCTGGGCAGGCCCTTTGTTTATGAAAGCACACTGTGAATTTGCCATTGTAAGCCTGGTGTAAATACTTAAATGTCAATCTCCTAATGTGTTTCCAGTCTCATCTGCGGATTACTGTCTGCTATGCCGGTGCAGTGCAATTCAACGGCAGGTCAAGAGTGCCCCCTGGTGCTCTCATGCTATTAAACGTTGCTGGTTGTGTGTGTGTTTTTATTCGACTGTCCCATTTAATTTTATTAGTAGAATAGAGGTCTCTGATTACAGTGCTATTTCATCTTTGTCACCTTGGGACAGTAGCAGGGGGGACAGAAAGATTTGTCAGAATCTCTGAATAGCACCTTTGGGGGAGAAGGTATAATTTCTGCTCAACAATAACTTCAAATTGCATCCAACCACCAGTTGTTTCCGGACGAAGAAACTTCCTGGCAATTCCAGATTCTCAAACTGCCAAAAACTAAATAGCATATTATGGAAATCAGGGGATGGCAGAGCACCAAACCTTTCAATAAACGCATATCTGGATGCAAGCGAAAGAGCTATTCGTAAGACGTTTGGTGCTTTATAGCTTTTTCGCACACGCTGCAAAGGGACAGTGTCCCAGAGCCAGTATATGCTGCATGAGAGCTCAGGGAAGGAACTTCAACCCATTTCCCACAAATTCCAGGACCAGCCCCAGCCAAACTTCAACATAAATTCCAAAGAGTCCCATAGGATTTAACCACCTTAGGATATCGACATAGGATTACAGCCGTACTCTGCTGCCACTTTCAAGCCTTGCAGGGGAAGCTGAAAAATTAAACTTAAAAAACCAATAATTTCAGTTTCCAGTTTTTTAAAAAATATTTCAACAGCAATACAAATCCAATATTACAATAAACATTTTTTTTTAACTTTCCCCACCCCTTTTGCAATTTCTAATTTTATTTTAAATTATAACCCTGCATTTTCTTCATTAATCCAATTATTAATTACTCAGTGGTTTCCTTTTAAGTTATATTTTAACTGTTTGGTTTCAGTTAGTCCTGCTAATGAACTAATATGTGTACAATAGCATTTCAAAGAATCGACAAATGTTCTTCAGTCTCCCTAATAAAGTTTTTTCTCTTCTTGGTTCCTTATTGCTCCCGTTAATTTTGCCGTTTCGGCATAGTCCATAAGTTTGTTTTGCCACTCTTTGGTTGGTACAGAATCTTCTTTCCATCTCTGAGCGTAAAGCATCCTGGCCCGAAAAATTAAACTTTGAGGCTATGTTCCTAAGCACACCAGGTGTAAGCCCCACTGAACGCAGTACGATTTACTTCTTGCATGGAAACAGGCATCAGATGCACTGCACATCTCTATGAAACAGAAATGGCAGGCTACAGGGACCACATGTCAATGTTGGTTGGGACCAGAAGCAACATAACGGAGGACTACAACTTCCATTGCTTGGTCCACTTTTGCTTCTGGTCACAACTTCCCCTTCCATCCATTACAGATTGTCTGGTGGTTAAATAATTTGATCTGCCTATTCATTCAAGGAAAATGTATGTATGTATCTACTTGCTCCATTTATATCCCACCTTTCTGCCAAGCTAGCATAAATATCCCCCTCTCCCCGCCACCCCATTTTTATCGTCACAACAATCCTGTGAGGTAGGTTTGGTTAGGAGCGAGTGCCTGCCTCAAAGTCATTTGTTGCCCAAAACGGCATGACATGTTATTGCTGCAGACCAGTTTGAGGAGATGGTACAAAACCTAATTTTAGCATCTGCTTGTGACTAAAAAGGAAAGATCCAAGAACCTATTTTGCCTTTTGTTTCAAGCAACAAGACTCAGGAAAAGTAACAAGGAAAGGCAGAATAACTGAAAATCAGCAGACATAGACAAAGCAAAGATCAAGGAATCCTCAGTGACAATGAGGTGCCACCATGCTAGAAGTTTACCCCTCTCCCTCTCCTGTTGTGATGCTTTCTTGTGGCTGAAATGAAAGAAGAGGATCAAATCTAAACATTACTAGGAGCCTTGGCTGGAGTTCATTACTAAAGAGATGTTTGGGCTGATTCCTGGATGTCTTTGCTCTCTAAAACAAAGAGATATCACAGGTCATTAATTATTGCAAGTCTCCTTTCTTTTATATGAGTAATTTGGCATCTGGCATAAATATGGGAGAGCAGCAGCGATTTGGTTATGGTCTTTACAGATTAAAATCTTTCAGAATAAGAGAGAAATAAATACAGATGGCAATGCAGAAAGGCTTTGATGTGCATCTGATTATCACATTTAGTTGCATCCTGTTGTCTGGCTACTACTGATTCCTTGGCTACTTTTGCCTGTAACTGCCTGAACAAATAAGCAGCACTCGTTACTGCCTCTGTCCCTCGCAAGCGACGGCTCTTCCAGACTCTGGTGCAGGACTCCCCCAGATGACCAGTTCATTCATCAGTCATCCTGATTTGTTTGTACAAAGTTTAACTGGTGGTTGGACAGTGCCTAGTCTCTATTCTGCCTTGTTTTGTTTATGGAGCAGTCATTCACCAATAAGCATTTGTCCTGCATCCATCCTGATTTGCTTGAAGGGAGTTTCCACTTCCTCCTATTAACTGTTCCTTCATTCCACACTTTTCAGTGCATTTCCCTGGCACCACAAAACTTTATTTATTTGTTTTTATTTAAAGTGGATTTCTTGTGCTAGGGCAACAGAACAATTTAATGCACGTCAGTTGCGCAAACCTTGAATCCTTCCCACAAAATAAAGGAAGTCAGGTAAATGTTGGCTGCAGACCTTTGTACTCAGTGGGACTTACTTTTGAGTAAATGTATACAAGATTGAGCTGAATGGCATAAATGCAAATAGTTTCCATTTCACTTGGTGTGTGTGGGCGAAATAGAGTAACATTGTCCCTTTCTACACATAATGGAAGAACTACCAGCTATTTTCAAAAAATTCTAGTGAGCTAAAGGTAAAGGTACCCCTGAATGTTAGGTCCAGTTGTGGGTGACTCTGGGGTTGTATGCTCATCTCACTCTATAGGATGAGGGAGCCGGCGTTTGTCCGCAGACAGCTTCTGGGTCATGTGGCTAGCATGACTAAGCCATTTCTGGCGAACCAGAGCAGTGCACGGAAACGCCTTCCTGCCAGAGCGGTACCTATTTATCTACTTGCACTTGATGTTTCAGTATTTTAATTGTTGTATTTTAATCTTGAATGAATACAACTTAAAAACAAGATCAAAATACAACAATTAAAATACTGAAACATTAAAATATTAAAATGCAGCCTCATCACAGGAGGAGAAAGGAAAAAGGAAAAAGAAAAAAGAAAGAGGGGAGGGAATCAAATTGGCTCCAAGCCAAAGGCCAGGCAGAACAAGTCTGTCTTACAGGCCCTGTGGAAAGAAATCAGATCCTGCAGGGCCCTGGTCTCATGAGGCAGAGCGTTCCACCAGGCCAGTGTTGAAAAGCCAGGTCAGTTTCCTGTTCAAGTAATCGCTTGGGAGACGAGCCATTTAGAGAACATAGGAAAGGAGATAAGCCATTACAAAAGCCAAAGAGGGGTGCCCTGTGCGATATGGCAAATGGGAAAGGCCCCTCCCTCAACTCAGAGTTAGTTAGTAGACAAAGGCAGGGTTTTAAGTAGAGTTCAGAGTTGAGGGTTGGCTATGGTGTGACCTAGAAGAGAAAAAATGATTGCAGGCTGTTAAAAGCAGCTAAAGCTACAGAGGGAGTCAGGCTGATTTCTGTTTGAATTTACAGCTCAGGTAATCATAGACTCGGGTTGTATATATGTGTAAATAAACCATATATCCTAAAGACACCACAGTCTGGGCTATGCCTCATTTCCAAAAGGAAACATGGCCCTGGGTAAGCTGCCTGGAACCCCTGGCATCCCACACTGCTGGGAGATTGGAGTCATGTGCAACAATATTCCACCACTTGGCGTTTGCATTAACCACGGTTGCCCATGGGTCCTATTTTTTGCAGAAGTTAGGGAACATCCCCTTTCTCTTCCCCCACCCTCTTTTCCTCTCCCTTTCTGGATCAGTTCATATGGTCCTTGAGGTATTGTGCTCCTGAGCCATTTAAGGCTTTTTAGGTCAAAACCAGCACTTTGAATTGGGCCTGGAAACCAATTGGCAGGCAGTGCAGTCGGGCCAGGATCAGTGTAATATGCGCAGATAGTCTTGCCCCCTTGAGCAACCTGGCTGTCCAATTCTACACCAGCTGAAGTTCCTGAACCATCTTCAGAGGCAGCCCTGTGTATAACATGTTGCTGGGTCAGAATGAGACCCAGTCTTTTCCAGCTTGCTGGCCCAGCCAGAATGACACTCATAAGCATAGCTTGAAGGCACCAGGTCTTCCCTGTTGTATACCATATCTTGCGCCCTATAGGACGCACTTTTTCCCCTCCGAAAATGAAGGGGAAATCTGTGTGCGTCCTATGGGGTGAATGCAGGCTTTCGCTGAAGCCTGGAGAGCGAGAGGGGTCGGTGCGCACTGACCCCTCTCGCTCTCCAGGCTTCAGGAAGCTATCCGCAAGCCTTGGGAGCCCGTGGGAGTTCCCGCCGGGCTCCCTCGGCTTGCGCAGCACTGCCTCTTATCCCGAAGCCCCGGCGCGCTGAGCAGTCGCGCTGGGGCTTTGGGTAGCTCTGCGCAAGCCGTGGGAGCCCACCCCGGCTTGCGCAGCACTGCCTCTTATCCCGGAGCCCCAGCATGCTAAGCAGTCACGCCGGGGCTTCGGGTAGCTCTGCGCAAGCCGCGGGAGCCCTCCCCCGGCTTGCGCAGAGCAGCCTGTGCTGGGGGCTGGGGTCGGGGGAAGCTCGGGCTTCCCCCACCCCAGCCTCGCGCCTTGGGGGGGAAAATAAATTCCCCCCCCTTATTTCTCCCCAAAAAACCTAGGTGCACCTTATGGGCCAGTGCGCCCTATGGGGCGAAAAATACGGTATATTTAGAGGTGTGCTGTTAGCAGGCTCACAAAATTGGCCAGCCTGTTAAAAATGAATTTGCCTGCTGGGGAAAGGGTTGGCAGAGGAGGAATGGAGAGCTAAAGCTGGCAACAGAACTTGGCATGTTTGGGCAACTGCCAGAGCCCCAGAGCCATGGCAGTGTTCACCACTGATACCTTCCCTGACCCTGTTTTATTTACTCATTTGGCCTGGTTCTCCATGCTGGGTGCCTGGATCTAATGATCATTTCTATTTCCCATAGTGCCCCACTTAGTGTTGCTGTTGGGCCTTGTGAAAAATTAATATGGTGACCCCATATGTACCTGAATCTGATGCCAAGCAAACCTGCCAGGACCCACTGACAAAGAGCACTTACCTGGCAGTATTGAGCACCTTGAAGCAGGTGTGCTCAAAGAGATCTAATGTACATTTTAAAAATCACAATCAGGATTAGAATCTGTTGTTACAAATCTAGAGTAAGTGTAAGCTCCGGAGATATTTATTTAAAAACACACACACATTAAAACTGATATTCTGGCATCAGCAACTCATTTCTAAAGAAGAACATATAGGTTGGCTCATTTGGTTATTACTTCTTTAATAGGAATATATTCTCCTGTGGTTTTCATTTTTTAATTGTGTGTTTTGCTTATTTTTTAAAAGAAAACTTACACCCAGATTTATCCACTGTCAGGGGCTGGACTGAGAAGGAACGGTGGGAGCCGCCGCCATCGCTCTCTGCACCTTCCGGGGAAAAGGAGGACAGTGTAGATTTAGAACTGTGGTTTGCTGAAGGGCATAGTTCAGAGGCTGATGAGGGAAAAAGCTGGGTTATATTGGAGCAGGAGGGTGGAGAAGCATCGGAGGAGAGGCAGTTAACAGACTCAGTGTCTCTTGAAAGCATTCCTGACCCTCCTTCTGTCAAAACTAGGCGAGCTGTGCGTGTAGCAGAACAGAAATCTCAAAGGCACTGACAAACCTGCGCAGGAGTGACATAGATTAAGGGGGACTGAAGGGGTGGGACTTTACTTGGGGCAATGCCATCGTTAGAGAGACAGCGTTCTTTGTCACTCTCTGTGAATACTGAATAAATTCCATGGTAAGAACTCATTTCGTTTATCTGCCTTTTGATTGCCACTGGGGAAGGGGTCCTAATTCCCTGAAGCTTTGCAAGAGCCCTGACATCCACCTGCCCCCCCCAAAGGAACTCAGAGTGGAAAACAAAGCAAATCTTCATCATCACCATCATCCAGGGTGATATCTAATGGTGGCTTCCCACAGACAAGTAGGACTTACTCTAACTCCACCCTGCAGTCACTATGCTCTCCCAAATCTGCTATGGAGGGTTGTAGTTTGCAGGGAGGGCAGTAGGAAGAATGGATTGAAGGGACACTGGATATTCCCAACAGTATTTAAAAGTAATATATCATATCCAGTGGTGGACCTGCATTTTTTGGCCCTTGAAGCTTGCACAGTTATGGAGGCCCCTTTGCAACCAGCAACCAGGTGGGATTCTGCGACAAAGCACCACATTTTTTAAAAAAGAGTTAACTACTACATTTCAGATTTTGATTAAAATTGCTGTACTGGATTGTCCTATGTTACATGAAGCACATTTTACAAACTACTCTTTTTTCTGGTTTTTCTAGCAACATATTCATGTACAGTTTCGTCATATGAGAGCTTCCTTGCAAAGTCATTTTCTAGAGGCAACATGTATACAGACTTTAAGTGCTCTTCAGCAGAACAGCCAACTAACCATGACACTCCACCTTTACAACTTCTATGCTACTCATAGAATCATAGAGTTGGAAGAGACCACAAGGGCCATCGAGTCCAACCCCCTGCCAAGCAGGAAACACCATCAGAGCACTCCTGACATATGGTTGTCAAGCCTCTGCTTAAAGACCTCCAAAGAAGGAGACTCCACCACACTCCTTGGCAGCAAATTCCACTGTCGAACAGCTCTTACTGTCAGGAAGTTCTTCCTAATGTTTAGGTGGAATCTTCTTTCTTGTAGTTTGGATCCATTGCTCCGTGTCCGCTTCTCTGAAGCAGCAGAAAACAACCTTTCTCCCTCCTCTATGTGACATCCTTTTATATATTTGAACATGGCTATCATATCACCCCTTAACCACCTCCTCTCCAGGATAAACATGCCCAGCTCCCTTAGCCGTTCCTCATAAGGCATCGTTTCCAGGCCTTTGACCATTTTGGTTGCCCTCCTCTGGACACGTTCCAGTTTGTCAGTGTCCTTCTTGAACTGTGGCGCCCAGAACTGGACACAGTACTCCAGGTGAGGTCTGACCAGAGCAGAATACAGTGGCACTATTACTTCCCTTGATCTAGATGCTATACTCCTATTGATGCAGCCCAGAATTGCATTGGCTTTTTTAGCTGCCGCGTCACACTGTTGGCTCATGTTTAGTCTGTGGTCAACCAAGACTCCTAGATCCTTTTCACATGTAGTGCTCTCAAGCCAGGTGTCACCCATCTTGTATTTGTGCCTCTCATTTTTTTTGCCCAAGTGCAATACTTTACATTTCTCCCTGTTAAAATTCATCATTCTCAAACTTTGGGATTGTTGAAATATATGCAACAAAAAATTAATCAAAATGAGTTGTGTGCTACTGTGGCACTACTGTGCAACAAAATCACTTGCCAAAAAAAGGGGGGCTTTCTGCACCAAGGAAAGTGATGGGGAAAGGCCCTGGAAAGTGTGGGATAACAATTGCTTGACATGGCACTATATAACCTCCCCGCAGACAATTCAAAATCAACAGCCAATATCGTATAGCCACCTTGCAAATTTTGTGCAAACAAATCAGGACAAATACTCAATAAACAGCACCCTCAATTTACGGGAACAGCAGTCAAAACAGGAACAGCATTAAGAAGAATACACCTTGAAAAGGAAACATTCTGCCCAAAAGCATTTCTGAAGAGCCATGTTTTTGTCCACTTCATAACAGAATAAATGCAGGGCCTTGGTGGATATCAATTACAGGTTTTTAAACAGTAAAACACTCACACACTCACAAACATACGTACATGCATACATATTAATCCAAGTACCGGTACTTTGAAACTAAAATCCTGAAATTGCTATTTGCAAAAAAGACCACAAGGTGGCAGAATACACTTTGACACGTTATTCCACTGAATGTGTATTGTGAAAACATTATGAACGGTTGTTTTTGAAATTTATAATTTGATGCATTAGATTAGACGATACAAAAATGAATTGCTAATGTATTATCTGCAAATCATCAACTATCTGCAAATCATCAACTATTGACTGGATAATTTCATTGGTGACTGTAAGCAAGAACCAAAAGTGAACTCTTTTGTAATTAACGTCCAGGCTTATTATTCAGACCTGAAAATTAGAATAACCATCACCCATGCTTCCCATTGCATTGCAGAGTTTTGTGCAAAGCTGTTTTAACAGAAAGCTCAACTTTGCATTGTGATCTAGTATAGCTGGGGGAAGGCTCAAAAAGCTGAAAAGTGACATAGGAGCAGGGGGTTGATGATCCTGAGGGTTGCTTCCAACTCTACAATTCTATGATTCTAGTGAGTACAATCATACACATTTCTACACCACTCCACAAATGCAAGCTCCAGGAATTCTTTCAATATCCTCTCTACAAGTTTTGTTCCGATTATAGGTCTCCAGTAATTTAAGTTTTACGCTCAAGCATAAATATGAATAAATATATTTAATAATAATTTTTAGTTCAATTACTGTGACAACAACTTGTTTGTTGTTTGCCAAAAGCAGGCATAGCCAATGTGATGCCCTCCAGATTTGGCTAGACTACAAGTCCCATCAGTTCCTGGCAGATCTACTGGTCATGAGTGATGGGAGTTGTAGTCCACAATATACAGAGGGCACCACATTGGCTGCTGCTGATTTAAAGCATATAAGCATTTTCCTGCACTTTTTCTTAACTGTTATCTAAAAGTACAGACTAGGCCCAGAGTTTTCTATACAGTACAACGGAAGCCAAAGCAATTGCTTCTGTAAATGTGATTTTTACAGATGACTAGCACAAAAATAACTAATAGAAATCTAGGAGTAAAAGCATGGCAAGCGCTGCTTCCACCTCCCGAAACACTTCTATTCATAACATTCACCAGCTCGGTGGTCCCACACCAAGGGCACAACCAATTACACTGTGGCCAACACTATTTAACATTTTTATTACTGCAATTACATACTTGCACAGAAAGTGTCAGAATGGCTTCCACTTACTTCCTAAGGAAAGTTAACCACCTGCCTATTTAAACTGCAAGCAGCCCTTTGGAGAACTAGGATGATTTAATTCCTAGAGCTTTCATTGCTATAGAAGGCATACAGGAGTTGTGTTGGTATATCAAGTTCTTGCACTGAACTACCATAATGCTAGGACTACAATCTCACTTACCTAGAAAGAAGCCCCATTGAATATTGTTGTTGCTGTTAATCATTCACATTTATATCCCTTTTCCCCCAAGGAGTCCAAGCTGGCTCTCCCCCTCTCCGCTTTCACAATAGCCCTGTGAGGAAGGTTAGGCTGAGAGACAGTGGCTGGCCTAAAGTCACATAGTGAGCTTCATGGTTTAGTAGGGATTTGAACCCTGCAATCCTAGGTCCTCTCTCAACACACAAAACCACTATCCCACACTGACTCTGCTTCTTACCTCTTCTCTGTCCTTACCTCTTAAGTGAGCACACACAGGATTGCATTGTAAGGCTGAAATTCTATGCATATTTGCCAAGGAGTTATACTCATTGATCACAGGGCCGCCTATAGCATATGCACCGCCAGGGAGCAAAGATCTGTCCAGCACCCCCCAATTTAGTTTAGCCACCCCCAATTTTTTTAGGGGGGGGCAAACCAGCTTTTTTATGGCAGGTAAATCACTCACCTGTAACAATGACACAGTGGAAATAACTGCTTTTGTTTCCTGATTCGTTGGGAATATTTGAGGCTATGGAGTACCAGAGTGACGGAGGAGGGGAGCGGGGACTTTTGCTCCATTGCTTTTCACTGCCGCCAATCAAGAGGGTCCATTATACAGTAGGTATACATTTGGCACACACACCCCCGAATTTGGTGCCTGGGTGCGCCGCACCCCTTGCACTACTGGGGAAAGACGGCCCTGATTGATCATAATAGGCCTTCCTCCTGACTAAACATTAGCACTGTGCACTACATACAAGACAATTACAATTTTCCAGGACAGTTGATGGGTTTGGGCTGTCTGGGCCTGGTTGTGTATTCCCCAGGTCAGCATGGATCAGGTCAGGAAAACTGCTTTGTAAAAAATGTGCAACAATTAGACAAGATTGCATAGAAACGTCTATACGAGGAGATTTTTGCACTAAAAAGCTGAGCAATTTTCACGAGGGCTTTAAAAAGGAAGACAAAAAAGCAAACATGTGGAGATGTGGAGAACTGAACCAAAATTGGACAAATGAGAAAGAGAGAGAAACCAAAATTGCCAGATTCCCCAATTCCTACTTATAAGGTGCCTGGGGTGTATCCTTGTTTCTTGCTTTTAATATATATTTTTTTAAGATCTCCTGCATCCCACAGGGGCAAAATGGTCTCTCTGTGGTTTCCTGCCAGTTGCACTGCCTGGAATGCCTTGGGACTGGTGCCATGTCATAGCAACAGTCCCAAGGCATTCTGGGAAGTGCAGCCACTGAAAAGCTTTCCACTGGCCACACTTCCCAGGAAGCCTTGGGCACAGGCACAGATAGTGTGGCCAGTGGGAAGCTGTGGAGGGAGCCTTGTACCTCTTTGAACAATGTGGGATTTCTTAGGATAAAAAAGCAAGGAAAAATGGAAATCCTCTGGCCACCTCCAAAATTAAGCTACGCTAAGTTGTTACCACACGCAGAGAGAGAGAGTAGAAAGCTTTCTTCTGTTTTCACAGGCACATTTTTGGTAAATTGCAGGATGGTGAAGAAATTTCAGTCCAGTCTTAGTAAGGACAACTGAAGCAGTCCCTGTGTGCAGGTAACCTCTAGTTATAGGTAAAAAGGTAAAAGATAAAGGATCCCTGGATAGTTAAGTCCAGTCAAAGGAGACTATGGGGTTGCGGGGTTCATCTCGCTTCAGGCCAAGGGAGCCAGAGTTTGCCCACAGACAGCTTTCCGGATCATGTGGCCAGCATGACTAAACCACTTCTGGTGCAACAGAACACGGTGATGGAAACTAGAGCACACGGAAATACCATTTACCTTCCCGCCACAATGGTACCTATTTATCTACTTGCACTGGCGTGCATTCGAACTGCTAGGTTGGCAGGAGCTGGGACAGAGCAACGGGAGCTCACCCCGTCGCAGGGATTCAAACCACCGACTTTCTGATCAGCAGGTCCTAGGCTCAGTGGTTTAGACCACAGCACCACCCGCATCCCAGCCTCTAGTTATACAGCTGGGCCTTCAGGAAAACTCTGGTCTTTCCCTCTACTTTCTTGCAGCCTCTGCAGAGCACACATTAATTCTTCTTAATTAACCTTTAATTTGCCTTTGGTAAATCATATGGAAAGCTGATCTGAGCACAATATTTGATTCATCTACATGTTGATGTGAAAATGCAAAGTCTTTAATTGCTTCTTTTTGTCCCTTAGGGCTTTGGATCACATTTCCGGAGCATCTATGAAGAGACATGTAACACTAGAGGCCGCTAGTGTCATTTAGGTTTTCCACAGTGTAGCTTATGCAAACAACCATTTGATCTGAAAACGTGGGTGGTTGTTTTTTTTTATTTAAGGGGAGAAATGATTTGCATATTCATCACTATGTTCTGTAGTGCTTTAAATATATATTCTTTGAAAAAAAGAAAACAATCTTTTGAAGCCTTACCCCTGGCATGTCTGCAGTTGCTTTTAAATTTAAATAATGGTACGGTTCTAATGAATAACTTCAATTACAAAAACTTCAAGGAATCACCACAAAAAAAGATCATCTCTCTTTGTTGGAAGTAAATGATATACTGTTAATTACAGCAGCAATTTCAATAAGCCGTATGTCCTAGACATTTGTCTGAAAGATTATATAAATTTATATCACACACACACACACGCGCGCGCGAATGAGGCTGGCTAAATTTTTCAAACAAGACTGAAAAATTAATGAAGACGGTTCTAAAGGAAATAAAATCTATTTTTAAAAAAATATTATTTATTATTATTATCCAGTACGCTGTATTTCATCCATGTCATGTTTACGATTTTTATATTCTTTGTCTCACATACCTCCCCTTTCAGAATAGAGTCATCCTTAGAGGCTCTTAGGGTAGAAACTGCTTCCATTATCCAATCTTCCATTATGCAGATTGGTTCTGGAGCTCTCATACTACTGGGCTAATCAAGGTTGCTCTGTGTAGACAGTAGCTGCATAACTATCTTTTCTTGCTCGATGCTGAGCAGCCTTTGCCCATCTGCTGCCCATCCCTAAAGACAGACACACAAAAGCCTAACACTAACCCAGTTTTGCCAAGTAAAGTCCTTTAATATGTATGAAACCAGCAGCATGGGCATTACCTCTCGGGTTGAAAAGCAGCCTCATGAAATACACATTGTGTGCACTTGAAGGAAGTTTCTTAAAACAAAATTAGGAGAAAGATATAGAGAATGCTAAAACTGCACATTTTAAAAACGCAATTGTGCCATATTCAGCCATCCAGGTGCATTGTATTAGCACATGTATCAGTTTGCCCCTGAGGAAATGTCTCCCTCAAGAGAAAAGCGTTGTGCACCCTTAACAAAAGTCTTATAAACAGAAGTGAGTAACCCATGGACCAGGTGTTGGACTCCATGATGGGAATTGTAGTACATCAACCATTTCCCCACCTCTGGTTTAGATATTATAGAGCATGCAGAGTATGAACCAACCCATTACCATGTAATTGATTAATTGATTTATATACATCAAATATAGAAGCTGACTGAGTTTATTTTCTCGGGTTAGTTTATTCTTGGTTTCAGGTGGTGACATTTTTAATCAGCATCCAACTACGAAGCTCACACTGAAGACCACGGTGAGTTTAGCTTTGAAAGCAGCAACACACAACCATTCCTTGGTGTACTTCATTCCTAGCACACAATGGTTTTCGCCAAGCAGCAGCTACGTCTTTTATGTACATACAGTACAGCTAATCTTTTCCTAAGAAAATAAAATGGTTGCCAAAAGCAGTCCTGTCTTTAATAAAAACTAATGAAGTCTGGGGCTGTATAAATGCCTCTTCTGCGTGCTCTGCCATGCTTACGTTCACAAATGTCAGGCTAAATCATTGCTGATGGCCAATCAGAACAGAGCTCCTTTTATGTGTGCAAGTTATGTTTCTTATTTTACAGAATATTTAAGGGGATTACAAACTCAACTTTTGCCCGTTTCCTTCACTGAGATCAGTGGAACGTATGTTGTGAATAGGGCCTAATGGATGTACTCCTACACCTAACACAAGAAGCAAGGCTTTCGAGCAAAACGAGTTTAGCATTCCACTGCCAGGCTTCAACGGAATGATTCTTCATGTCTACCAGTGTCAAATCTGGCGCAATATAATCAAGGGCAGAAAGGTTTATGGATGGAAATTCATTCTTGTGGTTATTATGATCTCTAAAGCTAATCGTTTAGGAGTCCTACGGCGTTGCTTGTACTATTTCATTGTTAGCAGCAATATGAGGTTACCGTTGAGCTTCAGGTACTACATGCATATAAGGAAGGGTACCCTGTTGTATCCACATCTGTTTTGTAATTGGTCTCTGTGTGGAAACAACAACAGCAACCAAAGTCTCTAATTAGGGATCAATATTGACCAGTACTGAATTGTAACCTGTGACCCAGAGGTCAGGCAGGCTATATCCCACCATCACATCAATGTGGCATTTGTCATTATAGATTAAGTCAGCAGTTCATCATATTTTCTTGCTAATATAATTTCAGTCCATAATAGCCATTCTATTTCTAAGCCATGGGGAAGTGAAAAGGGGGGCGGGAGAGAGAGAGAACATACACTTTATTTAGGTCAATTAAATTTGTTCTCTATATAAGGAAAGATATTAGTGAAGGGTAAGGTGACAATATCCCCGCCCTCTATATAAGGAATATCTCTATATAAGGAAAGATATTAGTGAAGGGTAAGGTGACAATATCCCCGCCCTCTACAAAGCCCTTTTGATAACACAGCTGTGTCCCAGGGGACATTGATCTAGATAAACTTAATTATGAGTCCAGTTCCCCTGAAACCAAGAGGACAAATTAGCCACAAATAACTTCAGATCTATTGCAATGGGGGCTTCAATCTGAAACCCAGTTACCTCAGTGTAAGCCCCACTGAATTCAATAGGCCTTTCTTCTGAGTGACATGATTAGGGTTTTGAAGTTAGTCACAACTATCTTGAGCTGGCTTAGAGGTTTTAATTTGCACAAAAGGGCCTCAGCCCCTGTACTATTTCCTCAGCTATTCTGTCACTGGTCAGCACATACCAGGGATAGGGAGCCTGAAGCTTTGCAGATGGACTACAGCCCTCACCACCCCTGACTACTAGCCATTCTCAATGGGGCTGATGTGTATTTGCGTCCAACACCATTCAGAGAGCCACAGGTTCCCCATCCCTAGTATACACAGGCCATTTGTGAAAAATAAAACCTATAACCTGGCTAAAGTGTTGAGCCACCTTCAGGGTTAGTGAAGAGATGGCATTTGGGGTGTCTCTATAACCTTTGTTTCAGAAGGATATGTTTTTGACAAAAAATATTATAGAATGGTCAAGTTATTCACAGTCAGTCAACATTTAGCTGCATTGCCTAAAATAAATGCTTTCAGATTAAATCCAAACGTATATAAGATGGAACGTGTTTTAGGAGCCACGGGGCTTCTGTTTTTATTCCCACACACCAAGCAAGTACATATCACACTAACATTAACTGTAAAATCCATCCTTATTTCATCTAAACAGAAGGTAGCCTTCCCTGATTTATATCTTCCCTCACAATTAAGGAAGAAGCGCTAACAGACTCCAAACGGATTAAAAACACACAAACTAAGTGGTGTTTGAGATGTGCTTATCATTATGCCATGTTTCTAAGAAGTTCACTTATTAAATAACTTAATGCTAACATTTTTTTCTCTCTTGCTCTCTCCCTCCCCCCTGCACCCCCCCTCTCTGTCTCACATACACACCAAACAAAGGTCTTCTTGTGTGTGTCGACTGTGAATTCCTGCACCATAGGGTATTTTACCTTTATAGGAAACTGCTTTCAGTCATCTTTCACGTTAATGAAAAACCTTTATTTCACAGCCACTGTAATCGGGCTGTTGGGTTTTAAGAGCTATACAATGATGGCAGTGTAACGGTGTATTGATGTCGAGCTTTTAGGCTCTTTATCAGTTGTCAACTTTAGGATATTCAGCCAAGTACAAGCATTTTCAAAGGGCCTGGCTTACAAGCAAGCCTGCCCAGCATTGCTCAGAACAGAGGTGGGCAGAATGTAGATCAAGATCTATAGGCAGATTTCTGTGTGATTTGCAATAGATCCTGGAGCGTTTCCGACTCCCAGGCATTTAACTCCAAGAATCCCATTTTCTTTCCTTCTAAGTTAGGCTACTGAAATGAATAACATTTTTGTTGGAACCAGAAGTGAGTTTTTGTGTGACAGGTCTGTAAGCTCACCTGGGGGACTGAAAGCAAAATGGCCAGTGGCACCCGGTTCCTTAATCCCTTCATGTTCTTCACATACAGAGACTAAGCCACTATTTTACACTTAACTCTGATTGGTGGGCCTAGGAATTCTAACAAAAAACAAAGCATATTCTGTAATCCGGAAGTCTGCCCACTCCTGGCTTAGAATGTCAGGCATTATAAAGACAATAGCTGTGTTCAATTTGGCTGAGCAGGGAAATGTCCAGGATACCTCCCAGATGCCTGAGTCCTTATATGCCAGCTTGATGACTGACATCAACACCCTGCCAATAGAGATTCAGTGAGCGCCTTCTGTGCCAACTTTAAAATTCCTGCTGAGAGCTTTTCTATTCCACCAGACCTATGCAGGCAGTTAAGAGGACATAATGGCCTAGAGATGTTCATTATTGATTTGTTTTTGCTTTTAACTGGTTTTATCTACTTACGATTTTATTGTTTGGTTTTATTGTTTTATATTGTTGTAAACTACTGTGTTGTTGTTGTTTTTAATGATGCAGCGGTATATAAATATTTTTATAACTAACTAACTAACTAACTAACTAACTAACTAACTAAAGGATATATTCCAAGATCCCTTACTATCTCACATTAAGATGAGGCTTAAGGAAGCATTCACTAAGATGTCATAAAAGTTCATGAGGCACACCTCTCTATCTCGTGCTCCTTTTTTGGCACCCAAAAAACATTTCAGCACAAAACAAATCAGGCTGGCCTTGGGCCCATTCTATAAACACACATATTCACATTACAATCATCTCTTTTTCAGTGTTCAGTTATAAGATAACAGTAAGGAGTAATGGGCATTCATTCAAATATTTCCTGCTTGTCCTTATCAGAACAGTCTTATTCAAATTGTCAATCATAGTGAAGATTAGAGGCTATTTTATAATTTTGCAGGCTGTAATCCTCACCGTACCTGCTAACGAATTAGTCCCATTTGACTAAGAAAACATACTTTCTAAATAAGCAGTGCTAGAATTACTGTATCAGTTTTGCTCTTAATATTGAAAAGTGTTTGGTAGATCACTGAAGAGTGGCTGGGGAAACCCAGCCAGATGGGTGGGGTATAAATAAATAAATTATTATTATTATTATTAGTTATCTTACTTTAAAAATCCAGTCCCTTCTCTCAATCAATGGAAACTTCTAGCCTCGTGATATATTATTTTAAATTAAAACATACATAAAGTAAATGAGGGAGGCCAAACACCTCATTTTTCATTCATTTTTAAAAAGATATACACAGAATAGATCCATCCTCTAGGTTCTGCTATGCCAGGCACAATTCCAGAATTGATGCTTTTGAATTATGGTACTGGAGGAGACTCTTGAGAGTCCCATGGACTACAAGAAGATCAAACCGATCCATTCTGAAGGAAATCAGCCCTGAGTGCTCACTGGAAGGACAGATCGTGAAGCTGAGGCTCCAATACTTTGGTCACCTCATGAGAACAGAAGACTCCCTGGAAAAGACCCTGATGTTGGGAAAGATTGAGGGCACAAGTAGAAGGGGACGACAGAGGACGAGATGGTTGGACAGTGTTCTCGAAGCTACAAACATGAGTCTGACCAAACTGCGGGAGGCAATGGAAGACAGGAGTGCCTGGCGTGCTCTGGTCCATGGGGCCACGAAGAGTCGGACACGACTAAATGACTAAACAACAACAACATGCCAGGCAGTATTCATTCCCCTCAGTTCAATTTGGAGTCATATAACTATTCATAAAACAGAGGCGTTACGCTAAGTTGAACTGGTTGCCATTTCCTGTGCTAGGTGACAAAGTCCACCAATGACAGGACCCCCAAAATGTTAACAGTGGGCTCTACTCCTTATAAGGTTTAGGGCAGCAATCCTGATTGAATTCTGTACAAGACTGTAGTCCTCACCTACTTAAACAGGTTGCCTATGGAGGAAATGGTCTGAGGAATGCTCCTGTAAGATGCCAATATGCTATGTCTGTCACCCAGTTGACACAGACATTTGCTGGCATTGCATGTGGGTGTGTGCATGCAAACACAGGCCCTGTTGGAAGCTCAAGTGCTGTGGGCTTTTAGACATTACTCTAGTCCCAGTTCCCCCGCCCCACCCCAGTTGTGAACAATAATGCCTTATACATCCAGGGTCTTGACACATGACACTCTGAGCTGAGCCAGCAGAGGAGAGCAGCTGCTTTGCAAGCTATGCATCTGAATTTCCTCCTTTCTCCACATTGTCACAGCAGAGCCAGGCAATTCCTTTCAGGAAAGGCAACCACCATCCCTGGAGTCTTCTGCAAATGTGGCTGGAGAGGAAATAGGCCACTTGGTTTGTGCTAATGCCCTATGATAAAACAAAAGGCAGCTTCTATCTTCCAGCAAGCAGCCTTGTGAGGGCTTTGTTCAACACCCTCTCTAAAACCATTAGGAGAAGAATGCATTCTATCAAGTTCTGTTTTTAGGATCCTTCATGATGCATATTATTATTATTATTATTATTATTATTATTATTATTATTAGCATATTTGCTATAAGAATCAAGAACTCCAGATGGTGTATTTTTACTTTCACCCTTCCACCTACTCGTGTTAATATCATCTCAATAATCTGCAACTGAAACAATTACTTTTTTTTATAAGATATTTATTAAAAATTTTAGAGGTACAAAAAGAAAATACAAAAAACATCATTTTAAACAAACAAAAAGATAAAATACAAAAAAGAAGAATAAAAAGAGCAGAGAATTAAAATCCATTAAGCAAAAAGAAAAATCAAGGAAAAATACAGCAAATCTTCCCATTACTTATCTTTCATTAGTTTATTTCCCTGACCTCCTCACACCTCCCTTTTTTGTATTCTAGGTTGATTATCCATTTCAGCAAATCCTTTCCCTCTTTTCAAATTTTTGTCCTGTAAATTTATCTTGATATTAATATAACTTTACTTTCCCTCCTTTCACCAATTAACAGTCGGTTTTTTCCTAAATCTTTGTAGCATTTCTGCTAAAATCACATAAATTCATTCCAACATCATTCTAACATTCATTAATTTTGCAATGTTTCTGTAAATAGTCTTTAAATTTCTTCCAATCTTCTTCCACCAACTCTTCTCCCTGGTCTCGGATTCTGCCGGTCATTTCTGCCAATTCCATGTATTCCATCATCTTCATCTGCCATTCTTCCAGGGTGGGTAGATCTTGTGTCTTCCAATACTTTGCAATAAGCATTCTTGCTGCTGTTGTAGCATACATAAAGAAAGTTCTATCCTTCTTTGGCACCAATTGGCCGACCATGTCCAGGAGAAAGGCCTCTGGTTTCTTCAGAAAGGTATATTTAAATACCTTTTTTCATTTCATTATAGATCATCTCCCAGAAAGCCTTAATCCTTGGGCATGTCCATCAAAGGTGAAAGAATGTACCTTCAGTCTCTTTACATTTCCAACATTTATTATCGGGCAAATGATAAATTTTTGCAAGCTTGACTGGTGTCATGTACCACCTGTATATCATTTTCATTATATTCTCTCTTAAGGCATTACATGCTGTGAACTTCATACCTGTGGTCCATAACTGTTCCCAGTCAGCCATCATAATATTATGTCCAACATCTTGTGCCCATTTAATCATAGCAGATTTCACCGTTTCATCCTGAGTATTCCATTTCAACAGCAAGTTATACATTCTTGACAAATTCTTAGTTTTGGAATCTAACAGTTCTGTTTCCAATTTTGATTTTTCCACCTGGAAGCCAATTTTTTTATCCAAATTATATGCCTCCATTATCTGATAATAGTGAAGCCAATCTCGCACTCTATTTTTTAATTTTTCAAAACTCTGCAGTTTTAATCTGTCTCCCTCTTGTTCCAGAATTTCCCAATATTTCGGCCATTTGGCCTCCATATTGAGCTTTTTCTGAGCCTTCGCTTCCATTGGTGACAGCCACCTTGGGGTTTTATTTTCAAGCAGATCCTTATATCTTGTCCAAACATTAAACAGTGCTTTTCTGACAATATGGTTTTTAAACGCTTTATGTGCTTTAACCTTATCATACCACAAATATGCATGCCACCCAAAAATGTTGTTAAAACCTTCTAAATCCAACACATCAGTGTTCTCAAGAAGCATCCATTCTCTCAGCCAGCAAAAAGCGGCTGATTCATAATAAAGTTTTAAGTCTGGCAGGGCAAATCCACCTCTTTCCTTAGCATCAGTTAATATCTTAAATTTTATTCGAGGCTTCTTGCCCTGCCAGGCAAATCTAGAAATATCTCTCTGCCACTTCTTGAAACACTCCATTTTATCCAAAATTTGCAATGTTTGAAACAAAAACAACATCCTTGGCAACTGAAACAATTACTAAATGGATACTATAAATGGATACTAAAATGGAAACTAAAATATGGAAATTAAAAATCCATCAGTAGATTTTTTTTCAAAACAAATATTTTACAAGAAGTTGTTACAGGAACTGAAGCTCTTCTGAATTGCCATACCCATTGGACCACACACGATTTCACAAGACCCATTAATGGTAGAACAATCTGATCAATTAGATAAATTTGTCTTGATACCGAACTGTTAATTAAAAGCATAATCCTATCCACGTCTACTAAAAAGTAAGTTTTGTTGAGTTCAGTAGGGCACTTTGAGAGAAGTAGGCATAGGATTGCAATCTAAGTTTGCCACCTGGTCCTTGCATACCTTTGTCTTTTGCTGCTTTGGTCAGGGGCACACCTGTCAGACTTTGGACAGGTAGGGAAGAAAAACGGTCACAGTTAGTGGTAGAACACATGTTTTGCATGCAAAAGGTTTCAGGTTAAATTCGTGGCATTTCTAGGTAGGGTTGGGGAAAACTCTTCCATGAGACCCAGAAAACTACTGCCAGGCACTGCTGACAAAGCTAGATGGAACAATGGTCTGATTTACTATAAATTAGCTTTCTATGGAGAAGAAACTTTACTGTATCAGTTAGGGGTGAACAGATCAGCCTATTTCCTTTCCATCTCAGCTTTGCATGTGTTTCATGCTGTCTTGTGGATTAAAGAAAAAGGCAGAGCAAATCCAGTGCTTTTGCCACTGTGTGTATGCTACCCCGAGCTTGCCACTGTTCTGCCTCATCCCAAAAAGTGGCAGCAATGCCACTGCCTGGAGGCTGGTCCCAGCACCCCAGCTGGCCCCTCCTGCCAGAAAAGAGGGAGCAGGCCTAGAAAAAAAATCCTTCCAGAAGTGGCCTGAGGCTAATGCTGGCCCTGACTGAAGGATGTAGGTGAGCAAGCATAAGGGCAACCTAGGAAGATTCTCAGGATCTAGTCCACATAAGCATACAGGTACGTGTAATGACACAGAGGCAAGCTTTGTACTGATATGTATCACGGCACAGACAGTTCTGGCTGAGTGGAGAGCTGGCCAGAAATGCAGGTGCTGAGGAATGGAAACCTATGGCTATGTATCTGCAGGAGGACTATGCTTGGAAAGCATTGATGCCAAAGAGTGATGGTAAAAGCAATCTGCTTGTATCAGAGTGATAGTCACTTCCAGCCTTCCTTTAGCCACAATATTTATGTAGACACAATGATTTCACATTTGCTGTAACCTGAAGTTCTTTGTGGTTGTTGCCAAAAAGACTTGAGTGTAAACTTTTCCTTGTGCACTGACTGATAGTTCTATATACCAGTACAATGACCCATGCATCTCTTTGGGGATTTATGCATAGTTTATTTCTTTAAATATCTAAGAGATTATTATCTCAAATCATGAACACCAATATACAGCTTGCTCTGGATTCTTCAGCCTAATCTGTTGCATCTGTGTTTATGTCACACAGTGCCAATAAGCCTGCACTGACAATTAACAAATCGTTTTGGAAGCTCTGAGCTTTGGCTGGTTTATAGTTTTTTTCTACTGTATGCATAAATCAGTAGCTGAATTTTCTATGTATACAAGCAATTCATAAACTGTTTTGATAGTTCTTTATGCTTATTTTTATGGATGGTTACCAATGTAATTTATTGTTACTATTAAACCACTCCGACTAAGAAACATGTTTCAATCTCACCAAGTAGAAGTCTTCTAGCAAGAGGCAATCCACCCTCAGTCTTCTTCGGCAGAAAACATCAATATAGTGGAAGTAAAAGCATTGGGAGGGGGTTATAGAGATGGTACAGAGGTGCCTGTGTTTATCAGAGTCAGATGAATCACAAGGTGAAGTGGGAAGTCTCAGGGTATTTAGATCTTATCAAAAGTGGAGCAGGACCTCTAGGAGGTGGTACAAATCAAAGCAGGGACTTGTTAATCATTCTGTGACATCTCAGTGATTCAGACAACAGCATCATGTTGCAGACAAGTATTTGTGAGAAGTGAAAGTAATGTCTTAAGTATACTTTAATGCCTTAAAACCAGGGTGGGAAAGTGCAGGAAAGTGAATGGGATGAGGAGACAGAGAAGGAGCTCAGTTGTGATTAGCAGCTTGTAACCAGAGGGAATGATTTTACTAGCACTCTCAAATTCAGTGCTCTCAAATCCAGGTGTTTCTTCCCACACCCAAATCAACTTTAAAGGTACCTGGTACAGAAGCCCCTGGATTTATTTGCTTGCAGTTTGGTATGTTTCTTCCTAGGGGCACCTCTCTGATTTTTACAACTTTCAGTCATATTGCCCACAAAACATTAGGGGCAACTGATTCCCTTTTCACCCGGCCCAAAACTGTAATGGCTGTCCTTGCACTTATTGTACTTGGAATGGGTAGGGAAGAAACCAGAAATTATTATCTGGCTTGGATTTAGGGGGCTTGGAAAACACACTTCCAGTTTGTGGTGGGTTTCTGTGAACTTCTGAAGTTCATTTCCAATGCTGGCATGAGATAACTTTCCCCGCACCTCTTCCAGGCACTTTCCTGTGAACTATTAGGCTTCACTTTCTGACAGAGACAAAAAATTAGAATCCAATCTCTTATAGTTTTACCACTAAAACTTCAAAGACTGCCATCAAACATATATTTTGCACCTGCAAATCTATTTGAGGCTTGAATAGGGGTTTGCCATTTCAAATCGATTTACAGTTGCTCTGTGAATGATATCTTAGGGGAAAGATTAGATAAGCTTGCTTATATATAGGAGTGAAATTGTATTGAAATCTATGCTGGAACAGAAGATTCTTGTCAGTGTGGAATGTTTGGCTGGCATGTAATTTTTGTTCTTTATTACAGTGAATGTGCATTGATGATGGTATGAAATAATCTGCCATATGTTGGGATGCAATACAATGAGGCATTATTGCTTTTGTGTATGACATCTGGGGTTACAGTAAACAATGCTGATGGTGAAGTTAATGGCTTGATTAATTTACTTTGCAACAATAAATGTAACAAGGTTGTTGCAGCTGCCTATGAACAATCATTTTATGAGTTAAGCTCCTTAGTTTGAATTTAAATTGTTAGTTCTGCTCCCCTTTGTGGAGCAGAATCTTGCTTCATCATCTTCCATGTGAGAGCCCTGCTGAAGATGGCTATCATATCTCCTCTCAGTCTCCATTTCTCCAGGCTAAACATATCCAGCTCCCTCAAAAATTTCTCATAAGGCTTGGTTTCCACACCATTTATCATCCTGGTCACTCTCCTTTGCACATTTCCCAGCTGGTAAAAGTCAGGCATTTGTTTGCTCCTAAGCAGATCCTCTTTAGCATCATGTATTGCCAAAATGCTGTTTTTATTTGGGGTGCGGGGTTGGGGTGGGTGGTATTTGGACCTTGGCGCTGTGGGTAAAACCTCAGTGCCTAGGACTTGCCGATCGCATGGTCGGCAGTTCGAATCCCCGCGGCGGGGTGCGCTCCCGTCGTTCGGTCCCAGCGCCTGCCAACCTAGCAGTTCGAAAGCACCCCCGGGTGCAAGTAGATAAATAGGGACCGCTTACCAGCGGGAAGGTAAACGGCGTTCTGTGTGCTGCGCTGGCTCGCCAGATGCAGCTTGTCACGCTGGCCACGTGACCCGGAAGTGTCTGCGGACAGCGCTGGCTCCCGGCCTATAGAGTGAGATGAGCGCACAACCCTAGAGTCTGTCAAGACTGGCCCGTACGGGCAGGGGTACCTTTACCTTTACCTTTTTAAAGTTTTAGCCACCTCCAAGAGTATCTCTTTCTCCATAGCAATCCTACTCCAATATTTTGGGGGGGGGGGGGGAGGACAGACATTTTGAAGTTTGTGGACTTTCTTTCCAGAAACAATAAGAGGCTAAATTCCTTGAGCTGACATATGCTGTTTTTCATTGAGAATCTTGTCATTTGTAATCCATACCAAAGAATATGTTTTTCCTCCCCTTCTGTGCATTTGTTTCTGTTTCAGAGCCAAACACATACACTGGAATTTTGCCAGTCTAAGAATAGGAAGACAGCATCTTCTGGAAGACATGGAGAAAAGGGGAGGGAAGCCTGCATAATCTGTAACCCTGTGGGATGAGAACCTCTCATGGATACAGTGTTAAACTCTCCTACTGCTCTCACATGCCTATTTAAGCAGAAATGAAATGGTCTAATTTTAGTTCATAACTGACCTATTTAATTTAACAAATAAATCAAAAAATCCTTACATCTCCCCACTAAACCCCCACCCACTCTTTCAATTTTGGTGTGTGGGCTTATGCACAACTCTAAACTGAATGCTTTTCCTTTCCCTTTTCTATACAGTTTACTTAATAAATCCCAGTGTGTTGTAATTTGCAGCCTTGTTAAATGTGTTTTCCACTGTTTGGAACACTGTGCAGTGTTCCTTTCAGTAGAAGAAGCAGATGGAAATCTGGAAATCAAATATATATTTTAACAAAAGCAGTTCAAGCTTCTAAAGATGAATAAATAAGGTGCTCGTGTTATATGTGTGTGTGTGGCTAAAGCATAAAACAAATGTGCTGATTATATAAATATGCAGAGTGCTTGATTCTCAAAATAAAAAGAACAAACAATCATCTCTTTCAGAAAAAGGAGCCAAAACTGAGGTGAAAGAGTTCATTTTTCAGATTACCAGCCTAACAACATCCCCAATGGGTTTAGTGTGCTAGGAAGACTTTTTAAAGCTAAATAGTGACTGAAAATGAGCAGCCCTTTCTGATATCCTTACATAAATGGAGGAACAATTTTATGTCCCTGGTTTTGGTGCATTTTAGTCCTCAATGAAGAAGTATGAGCAAAATGTGCAAACCATTTAAAAATTATTCCTTTCAAGAGATGAGATAATTCTGATTACCTGGGAATGATGTTTTAAATAATTAAATAATCATTTGATGAGGGAAGTGAAAAGTTGTGTACGAAACTAAAATATGCTCTTTTCTCTGTAAGTAATAAGCACACTTATTGAACTTAAGTACATTTGAAAATGGTGAGGATTGCAGCTAAGTAAATGTGCTTAGCACAAAAGTAACTCGGTACAGTTCAATAGATTTCTTTTGGTTTATATCTATGCATTTTTCCTTTCCTTTTTTGACGTATGAATCAGGACAGCTTTTCATATACTTCAAAGTATGATGGGCAGAAGATAATTTGGAAGAGGAAAAATGGGAGATATTTGATGCATCCAGAAAGCTCACGTCAGGGCACAGAGGAAATAGATTCCCTCTGCTGTCTTCCCACAACAACTGATTTTCTGAAGATGGGGAGCAGGATCACCATTGATAGAGCTGCCCTCCATGAATTTGTCAAATTCATTTTAGTAAAGAATAGAGTCTGAGGTTTCAATGACTGATAACATCTAAAGACTCAGTAAGTCAAAATTAGCTTAACTAATAACATTCAATACTGTGAAAGAGAAATTCATTCTTTTCTTTCTTTCTGTTTTGTTCAGTGAAATCCAGCAGGCACACAAATATCTATCATGCATAAGTTTCTTTGATCTTCTCTGTGCTGGAGGAGGAGGTCATGGTAGAGGAAGAGAAGAAGAAGATGAAGAAGGCAGGACAGATTTTATGTTAGCTCAGGGATTAAAGGCAAAGACCAAGAAGATTCTAAAGCTCTTTAAAGACAGCCACTAGTTATTTTATGCTACCTGACAATAATGAAGAAAGAAAGTTTGACATAAAATAAATTAGAAAAAAATGGGCTGTGCTGAAAAGCTAATTATTAACAATGTAAACTGACAGACTGAAGAGCGTCACAGTTTCACAGTTAATGAACAATACTGCAGAGCTTGAATTAAAATCCTTTTCTAAAGATGCAAAGACAATTTGACATATTCAGGAGCCCCCCCTGGTATCTACGTTTACTTTATTTTATTTCCTTTGGTGACTAATCCACCACCACCTCCACAACAATGATTAGTTCCTTAATTAAATCTCTTGTTTTGTTTTCCTTATTTAAATAATACTGGCAGTTCTTTCAGGGCCAAACTAAGCATGACAGTGGAGATGAGTAAATGCATCTCTGCTCCCTTTAAATCAGAGACCCGATGGCTGCATTAATCTTTGGCCAACCCTACAGTGGCCACATGCTGCCAGTGGGTATGGTCAACACACCCTTTTTCACAGTCCCTCACCTACACATGTACAGTGGTACCTCGGGTTACATACACTTCAGGTTACAAACTCTGCTAACCCAGAAATAGTATCTCGGGTTAAGAACTTTGCTTCAGGATGAGAACAGAAATCGTGCTCCGGCAGCGCGGCGGCAGCAGGAGGCCCCATTAGCTAAAGTGGTGCTTCAGGTTAAGAACATGCAGATCAGCTGAGGAGAAAGGCTATTGCTCCCTTCCGCTCATCAAATGATCCGACTGATGAGTTGAGAGGGCATGATTTGCATCTCCATCAGGGCTCCAGGCTCTGCCCACCCCCAGCACTGTGTCTACTTTGTTTTCTTTTCTACAGTCACTGCCAAAATTGGTGGGATCTTGCATGGCCTTTGAACTAGGTTTAGCCACCCCTGTTTTAAATGTTTGCAAATAGCAATCAGGGAGGGAAGATTCAGAACAGGATAATAAGAAGGTTAACTCTTTCACACTGTGCCATTTTCTCAGGGGAAATTCCTCCCTCCCAAAGCTGCTATTTGCCCTAATTATAGTCTTCCCCTTCAGAGGATTAAGCTTGGGATTCAACATGGGAGAGGGAATTTCCCTCAGAGCCAGCCCCACGTATATATATTCAATTAGAAGCACTTGCACTAGAGGAGCTCACTGTGCCATTGCCTGGTCTGAGGAAACTACATTGTCTTCATCTGATTCAGACGACTCCAGCTCAGAAGCCCTAGTGGAACCAGTTTCCTCACTCCATCGGAGTCAATGACAGATAAAACAGGCTGGGTCCCTTTAAATTATGAGACACCTCTCACTGAAGATGGAGCTAATAACTGAGAAAGAGCAGCAACTCACATTTAAGACTCAGTTCTGAGGATAATTGCTGCTGAAGCAACATCTGGATTCTGATCTTATACATTCTCCAGCCTGAGCGCTGAATGGAGCTGTCCAAGGTACCAAAGAAACCCCATCTCTGTACTGCTGAAACCATTGCTCAAAGCACAGCAGTCTCATTCGAAAAAATATATCTGCATGCAAAATGATGTGCATGAAGAATGTAGCAGCTCGGGGGGGCAGAGCAGGGAGTTATCAGGATAGAGACAGAGGGAGGAAAAAATTGGCATCCCCTTCTTTCCAATCCTTTCCAATCTGAATAATCATATTTCTCTTCAGATCTTAAAGCAAGTTTCAATAATATTGAGATGTACCCATCATCACATTTAGTTGGGCTTTCAATCCTGGGTTGCTTTTGGTCCTGATTGCGAGAAGGGCAGGACATTAAATCAATCAATCAATCAATCAAATATAAAATAAATGACTACTCAAATCAGGAGATTAAGAATAAGAAACTCAAATCCCACTCAGTTATTGTGACAAGAGCAAGATGTTCTGTCTTACACAATATGAGGTGACAACTGAAGACTGAAATCATTGATACAGCATGCATGCTCCAACAGGTAATTTGCTTTGCAAAATCTGTCATAAGATGTGTGTGTTTTGAAGAAACTAAAAAGCATTATTCCTAAAAGAGGTAAAGTGGGATTCTGTGTTGATAATTTCACCTCCAAATCTATTTGTACCAGACAAAGTAATAAGGGGTGTCCCCTCTGCTGTCTTAAAGCAATACTCTTGACAACATAATGAAACTGATACCTGGAAACATGTCAAAAGAGTGTTCATTACTGTGTCTCTAGAGATCAATTCATCTTCCATGCTTTGCAGGCTACGATTTCAAAGAGAGAGTGCTGCAATTCTTGGGCCACTACCTCTGGACTAATTAGGTTCCACACACACAGACACACACACACTTTTCAAAATAGATTAGATAAATCCATGCAGAATTTGGGGGCTGCCTATCATGACAGCTATATTACCTCCAGTATCAGAGGCAGTAGACCTCTGGACACCATTTACTGCAGATCGCAACTGGGGAGAATGCTGTTGCACTCAGATCCTGCCTGTAGGTTTCCAAATGCAGCTGCTCAGCCACAGGACACTGGAATATACGCGCCTTTATTATTTTATTATTTATTGCAGCTATATCGCACCTTTTTCTCTAAAGAACTTAATATGGGGTACATATTTGTCTTCCTCCTCAATCTGCACAACAACCCTGTGAGGTAAATTAGACTGAGAGGCAGTGATTGGTCCAAGGTCACTCAGTGGCCCAGTAAGGATTTCAACCCTGGTCTCCCATACCAACTGCCATCTCAGTCTGCCTGGTGATAAGAGTGGCCCTGCCTTGATTGCTGTAACACCAATTGATGAACTGCCTGTGAAAAGAATCCCATAGAATGAATCCTATAGACACGTAGCTTTAATCATCATCTGGAATCCAGTGCTTCAGTGGAGGAAATATGTGGAGTCATCTTCCAGTCATTAACTAAGCTCTGAGAAACCCAATTATGTGCGCACATGTATGCACATAGTTAAATTGTAGTTTATTTTTATACTTCTTTTCAGCTGAAACAGCCCTTGAAATGGCTCACAAAGTTAAAATACAACACCAAAAAGTAAACCAAGAAAATATAAATTGCAAATGAAGTGGATCCAAAACAGTAGCACCAGATAACATAAGATATGCAAAATCGCAGGGCCAGAACAATGATTCAATTTCCATTAAAAATATTGTTGAAAGAGAACAATAACTCCTTATTCAACAGAAGAGGAGAAAATCCTTAGCATGATTTCAAAGAGTCCCAAAGACAGGGTACTATTCTAGAGAAAGCCTACTCCTGCATATCTACCAGCCTAACCTCAAACTATGATGGGATGTACAGATCAGAGACCCTTAGGAAGATTTCAACTGGTGTCAATATTGTATGGAAACAGAGACCTGGGGCCTAAGATAAGGCATTCTTAGTGGAGGCACCCCAGCTGCAGAACTCTCTCCCAAGGGAAACCAGATGGTCCTCATCTTTTCCTTTACTCAAGAAACACATAAAGACTTTTTATTTTATTCAGAGTTTTGGCCAGTGGTTTTATGGCGTGTTTGTAGTCCTAGTTTTAACTGTTGCCTTCAATATGTTGTTTTAATGTAATTTTTATTACTGTGAACCAATCTGGGTCATGTTGGGGAGCCAGGACAGGTTATAAAAATTTGAAAAAATTAATAAACATCACCATGTGTACAGCCGAGCTTTGCACAGGATATCACAGGTGTGAATCACCAACTTGAGCCCTAGACTCTTGCATTTCATGCCTTTTGTACTCAAGTGTTCATTATTTTTCTCTCTATAGACCAATGTTATATCTTTATTCATACATCTGCCAACTAGATATATAGCCCAGGCTTCCTCAACTTCGGCCCTCCAGATATTCCCATCATCCCTGACCACTGGTCCTGCTAGCTAAGGATCATGGGAGTTGTAGGCCAAAAACATCTGGAGGGCTGAGGCTGAGGAAGCCTGATATAGCCCATCATGCATCTGATGGAAAAGGACTATAGTCCACACATTTTTATACCTTAATAAATCTGTTAAATCTCAGGGCAGCCTTCCCAAACCTGCTATCCTCCTGATGTTTTAGGCTACAACTCTCCTCATCTTGGATCATTGGCTGTGCTGCCTAGGGTTGATGGGAACTGTAATCCAAAACATCTGGAAGGCACAAGGATAGGGAAAAATGCTTTAAGATACCACAAGACTCTTCTTTGTAAGCTTGCTGTTCTTTCCTTAGACTCCACTCCTAAACACAGATCATAAAGGCTAAGCCCAACTGGAACTCTCTTCTAAGTAAACATGCCTAGGAGGATGCTATCAGTTACATTACTTAGTGTCTCAGGGACTTATCTAGAGCCTCAGCAGAAGGAGGCTCATCCCTTTTGAACAGTGTCAAAGCCTTCATTGGGACTGCCAAACCAACACCCTCCATCAGTGAAGGGTGATTAGTTGGTAGAGAGCAGCTGCCATATTACTTAAATGATGGAAGCATTGCTGGAGGAAATTAGTGTGATCTTGGATTCTTCTGACAGTTTGGGATTCAGTATTAATATCTGTCATTTGAAGTTCTCTTGAACATGTTGTACTAAGCTGTAAAGGCAGCCTTGAATACTCATATTTATATTTGGCATGCCAAAAGCTTAAGTTAGTGAGCAGATATTGAAATGACAAAGAGCAATAAAAGATTACAGCAGTGATGGCAAGACAAAACAGGAGATAACAGAGAGAGCAAAAATCGAATCCCTATCTTGTTCCAAAATAGCGGCTAAGGATTTTTTCAGAAGGTGTAATAGGAATTTGGTAATGTTACCAGGATTTCCATCAATGTGAAAAAGCTGCATTTTTTTAACTCCTCAAAACCGGAAGTTGGTGTTCCGGTTAGCAAACTTTATCTCGGTCTATGAACGGAAGCCGAACAGTGGAAGGGCACTGGCAGTGATGGACCTCATTAGGGAAAGCATGCCTCATTTTAAGAATGGCCTTGGTTTAAGAGTGGACTTCCAGAATGGATTAAGTTCGTAAACTGAGTACCACTGCATTTTTGAAAATCGATCCCAGAACTAGACACAATTCCAAATGAGGCATCACTCATATCTTGCATAATGTTATTAATTCTGTCTCATTGCTACTGAAAATGCCAATCTTAATACATCTAAGAATCTGGTGGTGTGACTAGTTGTATATATCATCTAAGATACCTGCCCTGGTTGGGCATGGGATTATTTTCAGTGCAGACTCATAGTCACACCATACATTTAAAGCACAAAGGTATCACATTAGGAAGTCACTGCTTCCATCCAATATATGAAGCCTCCCATACCCATTTTTTTACCCTGATTTTCCATGGTTCTGAAATACATGTAAAGGAGGCATTGTCCTCATTGTCCAGAAAGTGGGAGAAGCAACAAGAGGAACAGCCATTTTAGATCTGGTCCTAACCAATGTTGATGACCTGGTTAGTGGGGTAGAAGTGGAAGGATCATTAGGCGCGAGTGATCATGCTCTTCTGAAGTTTACTATACAGCGGAAAGGAGCAGCCAAGCATACCAGGACTCAATTTCTTGACTTTAAGAAAACCGACTTCATAAAACTTAGGGAAGTGCTGGGTGAGATCCCATGGACAGTAATACTAAAAGGAAAGGGAGTTCATGATGGCTGGGAGTTTGTTAAGAGGGAGATAGTAAAAGCACAACTTCAGGCAATACCAATGAGACGGAAAAATGGAAGGTGCCTAAAGAAGCCAGGGTGGCTATCTAAAGAACTTTTAACTGAGTTAAGATTAAAAAAGGATGTGTACAAAAAATGGAAAAGGGGGGAAACCACCAAAGAGGAATTCAAACAAATAGCCAGCACGTGTAAACACAAAGTCAGAAAAGCTAAAGCACAGAATGAACTCAGGCTTGCTAGAGAGGTTAAAACAACAAAAAAGGCTTTTATGGGTATGTTCGTAGCAAAAGGAAAAACAAAGAAACAGTGGGGTCACTCAGAGGAGAAGATGGTGAAATGCAAACAGGGGACACAGAAAGGGCTGAACTCCTCAATGCCTTCTTTGCCTCAGTCTTCTCCGATAAAGAGAACAATGCCCGACCTGAATAATTTGGAGCAAATGATTCAGCAGAGGAAACACAGCCCAGAATAACTAAGGAGATAGTACAAGAATACTTGGGTAGTTTAGATGTATTCAAGTCTCCAGGGCCAGATGAACTGCATCCAAGAGTATTAAAAGAACTGGCAGATGTGATCTCAGAACCACTGGCAGTCATCTTTGAGAATTCCTGGAGAATAGGCGAAGTCCCGGCAGACTGGAGGAGGGCAAATGTTGTCCCTATTTTCAAAAAGGGGAAAAGAGAGGACCCAAATAATTACCGCCCAGTCAGTCTGACATCAATACCAGGGAAGATTCTGGAGCAGATCATTAAGCAAACAGTCTGTGAGCACCTAGAAAGGAATGCTGTGATCACCAATAGTCAGCATGGATTTCTGAAAAATAAGTCATGTCAGACTAACCTGATCTCGTTTTTTGACAGAATTACAAGCCTGGTAGATGAAGGGAACGCAGTGGATGTAGCCTACCTTGATTTCAGCAAGGCATTTGACAAGGTGCCCCATGATATTCTTGTAAAGAAGCTGGTAAAATGTGGTCTTGACTATGCTACCACTCAGTGGATTTGTAACTGGCTGACTGACTGAACCCAAAGGGTGCTCATCAATGGTTCTTCTTCATCTTGGAGAAGAGTGACCAGTGGGGTGCCACAGGGTTCTGTCTTGGGCCCGGTCTTATTCAACATCTTTATCAACGACTTGGATGATGGACTCAAGGGCAACCTGATCAAATTTGCAGATGACACCAAACTGGGAGGGGTGGCTAACACCCCAGAGGACAGGATCACACTTCAAAATGACCTTGACAGATTAGAGAACTGGGCCAAAACAAACAAGATGAATTTTAACAGGGAGAAATGTAAAGTATTGCACTTGGGCAAAAAAAATGAGAGGCACAAATACAAGATGGGTGACACCTGGCTTGAGAGCAGTACATGTGAAAAGGATCTAGGAGTCTTGGTTGACCACAAACTTGACATGAGCCAACAGTGTGACGCGGCAGCTAAAAAAGCCAATGCAATTCTGGGCTGCATCAATAGGAGTATAGCATCAAGGGAAGTAATAGTGCCACTGTATTCTGCTCTGGTCAGACCTCACCTGGAGTACTGTGTCCAGTTCTGGGCGCCACAGTTCAAGAAGGACACTGACAAACTGGAACGTGTCCAGAGGAGGGCAACCAAAATGGTCAAAGGCCTGGAAACGATGCCTTATGAGGAACGGCTAAGGGAGCTGGGCATGTTTAGCCTGGAGAAGAGGAGGTTAAGGGGTGATATGATAGCCATGTTCAAATATATAAAAGGATGTCACATAGAGGAGGGAGAAAGGTTGTTTTCTGCTGCTTCAGAGAAGCGGACACGGAGCAATGGATCCAAACTACAAGAAAGAAGATTCCACCTAAACCTTAGGAAGAACTTCCTGACCGTAAGAGCTGTTTGACAGTGGAATTTGCTGCCAAGGAGTGTGGTGGAGTCTCCTTCTTTGGAGGTCTTTAAGCAGAGGCTTGACAACCATATGTCAGGAGTGCTCTGATGGTGTTTCCTGCTTGGCAGGGGGTTGGACTCGATGGCCCTTGTGGTCTCTTCCAACTCTATGATTCTATGAGGCTCCTCTTCATGGATTCTTCCTATAATACATGGAGGCAATTGGAACAATGATGGGTGGAGGAAAGAGGTAATTGTTTGCTTGTTGCTCACATATTGACCTAAACCTAGTGCAGAATTCCTGAAGAGGGCTACCATTACACAAACACACTTCGTCAGCACATTACTGTGTGTGTGTGGTTTTTTTAATATTTAAAAATACATGGTTTAAGGGCAGACTTTAACTAGACTGCATCTGCACTACACATTTAAAGCAGTATCACCTGACTCCAAACAGGCATGGCTTCCCCCAAAGCATCCTGGGAACTGTAGTTTGTTAAGGGTGCTGAGAGTTGTTAGGAGACCACTATTCCCTTCACAGAGCTACAATTCTCAGAGTGGTTTAATGATCAAAACCATCTTCACAGGGAACTCTCAAGTTTTATTCAAGTTATAACAAAGATCATATTCTATTGGGTCCAATTTGGACTCGCAAAGGACTCATGGGATGACACTTATCATGGCCTATACTATACCAATTCGGGCTGTGTGTGCGTGTTGTGGAAAAGAGGATGTTTCATGTCTGAATGGGCCCTGGAGGAAGAAACATTGTTGCTTGTAGACTAATTGCAGGCTATGAGACTAGGCTAGCTTGTCCTTGAGGTGCTCATAGTCTCTATGCATTGAGAATTTCATTTTTCATGGGGAGACATTCAGTCTTGTCACCAGCCCATGCTTGCAGCTTGAAGTTTTGTAGCCTAGAAAACATTTTGCCACTTCATGATACCAATTCAATAAACTGTTCCTTAGTGCCCATTATGGAAGGTATTATAAGAGGTATTAAATTTTAGTGTAATAGCAAAGCAGACTGAAGCACCCTTTTATCTGTTACAGTTTGTGCCTGTTGTACATAGTTATATCCTCAATAAATATATGACAGGACAATCTATTTAAATGAGAAGGAACAAGGGGCATAGAGGTTCAAATCTGAGATTCATTCTAGAGAATCTTTATGTTGCTCCATTACAAAAACAGAGACTGGAGTTTAAAAACAGGATGTTGGTTAATCTCAGCTCTGGGAAACCAGGCAGCTGATTTTCTCAGTTTCAACAAGCAGGTGTTGACTTTGCAGCAGGAATACACAGAACAATATGCAGTCTAGGAATTCAGGGGGATATAGTCTGATGAGTTCAATATGCCTCAGGAACAGCAAAAGGCACAACGGCAAAATGCAAACGTGACAAAAATATGCACTTGTGTATAGCATATGCAAATAGCCAAGTCCTCTCCCACAAATCTATTTGCATTCCAAGAGGCTTTTTACACATGCAAATATCCGTGAAGTCATACAGCTTGTCTGCTGATATAAGATAAGAGTTTGATTTAAAATCTGTTAAGTGTGGACCTTCCTGTAAAAATCTACTAAATCTACACACAGTATCTGGAAAACACAATCACTCTGGGATTAATTCAGGCTAGATTTCTTGCACAAAGGAATATATTCATTGAAAGTGACAAGAACATAATGAGACACCCCTCCCCCTTAAACATGTGCACAGGGGGCTGATCGCCTTTCAGGGCTTTTGTTTTTAGTGAAAATACCCACATTCCTCTCAGCCTGGTGCTGCTATTGGTGAAATAGCCATCTCCCCCTTCTTTTTCTGAGAAATAAAATTCAGGGAATTGTTTATTTATTTAAATGTTTACACACCACACTTTGATGAAAAAGACAACACAGTGGTATGCCTAAGAACGCAACACCAAAATAAGATCAGTAGAAGCATAAATTAAATGTTGCCTGGTAGTAGAAATTCACATCTCAAATGCTTTTCTGAATACAAGAAGGCAGGGATGATTCTGACTGAACCTCTGCTGGTTCCAGAGGGCAGGGTCATTCATGCTAAGTAGAGGCCAACCCAATTTCAGGGGTGTGCAGAACCACAAGAAAACCTCCATCAGAGGACCTCAGTGATAGTGGTGTAACATAAGGTCAATGTATTAACTGATCAAACTGAGATCAACTACAAGAATTGTTCCACTTTAATAAGGAGGGCATGTGAGGGGGGAGAGAAAGAGAGAGGCTCACATGCACTGCTGGGGCTGCTGCCTGGAAGTAGCTCATGGCTTTATCACTCATAACTTGATATTCTCCCAAATATGGAATGATGATCTCCCCTTGCAAATGGGCCAAGTCTATACTGCTATAATTTATTACTAATACAGTTAATGATGCTGAAAGGGGCTAGAGACAACCATTTACTAACTGGAAACCATCCCAGTGTGCATGTAACTACTAGATAAACTGGTTGAGTCCACACAGATGACCAAACCAGGGTAGCTTGGTAATCTATATCATGCTGTGAAATGTGAAAAAGAATTAACAAGGTGCAGATGTACAGTAAAATGCTTGGTTAAAAAGCCATCTGTGTGCATCTGAAATATTCTGGGATCCTAGCTTAGTACATAATAGCATCCTTAATTTTAAAAGAGGAAATTTTTATTTCATTACCAGAACACCAAACCTCCTGTTACTAATTGTAGCAAGCCATGAAGTTCCATAGGAATGTGTAGGGGTGGGAGGGAGGAATTTCTCAATGTGTATTTATTGTGGTCTCCTCCTGCTTTCAGTTTGAGGTCCCATCTGTGCCAGACATTTAAAGCACCATCATAGCACTTTAAACAGCCACTGCTTCCCTCAAAGAATCATGGGAACTGTAGTTTGTTAAGGCTACTGAAAATTGTGATCATGCTCATATTCCCCTCTCATCATGCCCCCGGTGCCCATTCCTTTTACATCATTTGTGAAGACAGGCAACAAATGCATGGGTCAATGTGTGTAAATCTCATCCATGTACAGCAGGTCCCTTTCACACTAACATTAAATGAACAGATATTTGGGATGTGAACTGTACGCACTATCCCAGTCCTCTGTGTATACAATGTGTGTGTGTGTGTGTGTGTGTGTGTGTGTGTGAGTGTGAACATACCTGTAAACAAACAAGTAAATACAGAGCAATCCAAGGCAGGAAAAATCTAGGCTCATACTGCATTGCAGTTGAAGTGCCAAGAACATCATTTCTAATGAGAAGAGTTTGTGAAGTGTATTCAATTGAAACAATATTAGCAATGGATTATATTACCCAGCCTTTAATTATTGCCCATATGCAAAATATTTCAGGGCTTATGAATGTCACCCATTATTATTATTATTTTCATCCCCAGGACAACTCCGCTCAGCTCTTATCTACAAACACACACTCATACCTACATACATGCACATGCATGAACACAAGGAGGGAAGAAGGGGGGGGGGAAGGGAAGGAAATGCTATCATTTGCTGCATCTTCCAGCTTTGGCTTGATTAAATGCTTTCAAAGCATAATTGCCATATTCTGGGTTTGGCAGGAAAATAGCTCTGGGCAGGTGTAAAGGAAGCTTGGAAAGGGTCAGGAGGACTAAGGCCAGGAAAGGAAATGAGTTCAGTCTGGGAAGGAGATTAGAAAAAGGCAGCAAGAGCAGCGGGGACCAAAGCAGAGCTGACTGACCTAGAAAACAAGCAACCCTGGAAATGTGCAAAGGATGCAGCAAAGGGGTTGTTAAGGACGGGGAAGTGGGAGGAGGGTGCAGAGACACACAGATAGGGAATCCATAGGAAATATTAGCTGGGGTAACGAATACGAGCCAAAACTGAGCTTGTACAATATGGGTTCAATCCACTGGGAAGTTATTGCTGTGTAAGCCCCGCCAAAGTGGAGATGCGTTGTGCAACTGCTTCCATTCCTCTTCATGGGACCTGAAATGAACAAGGGGGCTTGTAAGAGATTCTCAGAAGGTTGTGCCCTGCCTGTCATCCTCATTGCAAGATGTTAGGAATCTGCCTAACACCAAATCAGATCGCTGGTCCATCTAACCTACCACTGTCTACACTGACCAGCAGTGACAGGAAACATTCCCAGCCCAGCCTGGAGATGCTGGGCAGGGGTGGGGGTTTAATCTGGAGCCTTCTGATTGCAAAACTTATGCTCTACCACGGAGCGATGGCCCTATCTGCAAAGCTGTTCACTGAGAGTTTCTAGAAAATAATATGTTCCCGCTATGAATTGCACATAATTTTAGAAACAGAAACCCACTGCAATAATAGTACCCCCCATTTTAACCTAGTGTTCATAAAGGGTGGTTAGATTTAGCCTGCTACTTTCCCAACATTGGCATGGCATCAATCAAATAGTTATATAAATATAAAGGTCCTTCTACCTATGGGAATCACAAGTGCAAGTTTCTTCCCCAGAATTTTCCTGCACCAGAGCTGTGGTATCTCCAACCCACTGGTCCTTCCTGGACCATAGTAAATAATAAGGACTGTAGCTTAGTTGGGAGGAGTGCTAGGTCAGCGGTACAGCAGTTGATGCTTTGCACACCAGTTAAATCCCTAACATTTGCAATTGAGGAAATCTCTGTTTGGAACTAGACGTTAGGGGGAAATGGGACTCCCACTGAATACTGATGCCAGTACAACATTCTCCACTCTTGTTACTACTATCTCCTCAGAAGTTCAGTATTGCTTATCCTACATCCTGAATCCATAACATTCTGCATTTCCTTGTCCCACTCCAACATCACTGGCTGCTACAAACCCAGACATAAATTGCATGAAGGTGCTATTCATGCAAATAGCAGCCACAGGGAATCCAGAGCCACCTTTGGATGCAATAAAATAATAATAATAATAATAATAATAATAATAATAATAATAGAACTCTCTGAAAAAGCTATATGGATGGCAAGTGGGCTTCTTCCAGTTGCATGGGATCTCATAGGTGTCATAGAATTGGAAGGGACTCCTGAGGATCATGAGACAAGACACCCTGCAATGCAGAAATATGCAGCTGTCCTATACAGGGATCAAACCTGTGACCTTGGCATTATCAGTACCACGCTAAAACCAACTGAGCTATCAGGCCCATCTTCCCTTGAAATGTAAACAGCAGCTTTGAAAGGGAATAGTTGTAGAATGTGGCAAATAAATAATAATACTATGAAATCAGAAGATGGGGTAAGCATTACTGTACTGTGGATAGGTTAAGCTCCATCCTCCAACCTTGCATGCTGATGATGGCTCCTCCACATTTCTGCTTGTCCTGCGTCTAGAAAGCACGGGTCCAAGCAGTTTCCATGTGTCCTGCCCTTTCTAGGCATGGGAGCACGTGGTTTTGTCTTTGCCCTACTGCTTTCCCCTGGAAAACCTGCTCTTTAGTGCTAAATTGGAGCAAACATCAATCTGGAGAAAACCTGACTGATGTTTGCTCAGATTCATCAGTAAACAGTGGGTTTTCTTGAAGGCAAGCAGCATGGAAGGCAGAAATGTGGATGAGCCCTAAGATGACTGCTCTGTCTTCCCCTCAACTGCTATTTACATAACAAAGACTGTGCACATTAGCTGCATTTTCACGCCATCACTTCCTATCTGAGTAGACTGTGCTTTGCTAGATGGACCCATGACCTGTGTCATTATGAGGCAGCTTCATATATTCATGAGCAATGCAATCCAGAGAGCAGCCTTCCCACAGCTCAGGGATCTTGCTTATTAAGTGGTATATACATATTAATAAAGAATCAATAAATATGGAAATGTTTTGGGGGAAAGGCTACCTGTTTTTTTCTGTGTGCAAAAATGGTCTACTGAGAGCCTTACACTGCTATTGCCCTGTTTAAGTAGGTTGTGACGGCCCTTTCTTATGAACGGAGTCACCACAATTTCAAGAGCTCTATAGGAAAAATAATAATCAGGGAAACATTTTTTTGAGTACAAAGTTGCATTGATGATGGAAAGCTACAGATGTTGATTTTCAGCCTCTCATACAAAGCTCCTTTGTATAAAAAAGATGGTAATCCTAGATATGCAAAAGTCCTTCTGAAAAATGCTGCTGATCACAATGAAAAATACACATCCTTCAAAATGTCTAACGTTATTTTTCCAGGCAAGACTGCAGATTCACCTCAAAATCCTCTTTAGATGAAATCTGGTATCAGCTCTAATTCAAATGTACTATTCCTTTCTCTCCTTTATATAATACAACATGCCTTCATTTGTATGTGGCTGACAAACAATGGACATTTCAAATCTCCGGATTACTGTACGATCCAGTCATTTTATAGAACATTAATTCTACAATTGTAGAAGTGATTTTATTGCTTTTATTTATTCTTATTGTGTGCTGCTTTGGTAGCTTTTGGTTGTGAAGCTGTTTATAAATATGCAAATGAATATACACCCATAAATAATAACCGGTGAGGTAAGTCAACTTTCTGGGATGAAAGCTAAATTATTTCTAATGGAAGCTTATATAACCACAGCACTGGTAAAGTTGAGATTTCAATATATGTATTCAGCTATGAAAATGTCTGTTAATACACATCCATGTTACAATGTGTTTACATATTTTTGTCTATCTGCAGAGAAGTTAACCTACAATTATGTACCAGACAACCAGTTGTATGAGACGCTTACACACACATGACAAGCCTAGCTCATCAGATATTTCTTTTGACTTCTGGGTCCCTTGCAGTTTTTGCCATTGCATTTTGCCACATATATTTTTCAAGCATTTGTATCTATAGCCATAAGACTGAGGATTCTTCCTACATTAAAACTGGAAAATTGAAACACATTATTTCATAATGCTACAAAGAATATGTGTGCCCACACAAGGACTACAGGGAGCTCATGTAAACTAGTCCTTTCCTGACTCATTGGGATAGTTGGTCTTTGGAGTAATTTTTGAATTGGCTTCTGTTATGATAAATACCTGAAAAATATACACCACTGGAAATGTCTCAGTATAAATGTGTGCCATTATAAACTGTGAAAATTAACCAAACTACAGAGCAGAGTAATAATCATGATCACGTACTTGCTCATTTACTAATTGATATATCTTCATAGCCAGTTGCAATTTATGACTTCATTGAAGAATGTCAAAGAGGTCCTCAAATGACTGAACCTACATCTATAGAGAACTAATAACAGTGATCTCTGTGGTCCCTCAGTCATAGAGTACAATAGGCATTCTGTGTGAGCAATACCACAGTGTTATTTTAGGAATAAAATTATAGCATGGCTTCTTCCTTTTTGATTACAGAGGAAATACAGATATTTGAAGTCAGAATATGATTTGGCAGTTTGGAATCTGGCCAAGCCACAGGGGTTACCAACCCCTCGCCATGCAGAAAGCTTGTTCAGCTCCTAATAGCACAACTTCTACAGCTTTGATGATAGCAAGTCATAAGTACTGTTGTCTGAAAACAAAAGGCATTCATGCCTATGTCCTTTAAGGCACAAATAACATCACAGTTTGCTTATCTATTTTTCTGCATGAATTATGCAGTATATTTCTCAGGTTTTTAACATTAAGCGTCTTTGGACTGTGGGGGGGTGACTTCTGCACATGAATAAAGAAAATAAGGAGTACATCTGAGAACATTAGAAGAACCTGCTGTATCAGGCTAATGTCCTATCTAGTCCAGCATCTTGTTCTCACAATGGCCACCCTGTGGGAAACCTTTAAGCATGACCTGAGGAGAAGAAGAAGAGGAGGAGGAGGAGGAGGAGGAGGAGGAGTTTGGATTTGATATCCCGCTTTATCACTACCCTAAGGAGTCTCAAAGCAGCTAACAATCTCCTTTCCCTTCCTCCCCCACAACAAACACTCTGTGAGCTGAGTGAGGCTGAGAGACTTCAGAGAAGTGTGACTAGCCCAAGGTCACCCAGCAGCTGCATGTGGAGGAGCGGAGACGCGAACCCGGTTCCCCAGATTACGAGTCTACCACTCTTAACCACTACACCACACTGGGCACAAGAACCCTCTCTCCTCCTGTGATTTTCAGCAAAACCACTCCCCTTCCCCAGGGGATGGAGTTGCAGGAGGGCATCCGGAACCTCCCAGTGACCCGGCAGTGGGCAGAAATATGCTGTCCGCGTTATTGGGACTCCCAGCCACATCACTCCCCCAGCTGACCAATCTGGTTAGTTGGGGGCGTGGCCTCTCCCGTTTAAATCGCGGCACGGCTGGGGGGGGGTAGTGGTCTCCTTTTCGCCTCCTCATCGCATCAGGACAGAGCTGGTGTTCAGAAGCATTGCTTCCTCTGACCAAGTAACCATGCTTTCTTTAACTGCACGAACAAGGGCATCTTAATGTAGAAGTTATGTGAGTTATTGGTGGTGCATACTTGCGAAAAGACTAGGGCCAATATGAGTGGAGTGTGATGAGATAAGCATGTTGATAAATTAAGTCATTAACCGCAGCTTTTAAAGGGATTTAAATGAGATTGTTCATGGTGGAACAGTGCTCAGTGTCAACCGCATTATTCAAATAGCCCCATGTATATCTCTTGAATCTAGCAAGGTATTTATGATGACTCTCCTCCCTTGTCCCAGGCTTATTTTTAATGCCAGATAAATGATTACCTTCATTAAATATTATCAAAATATATTCAGTGTCGTAACTCAGCGGTATTTATTTTGCGGCACAATAGTGCATATGTCTGCAATGAAGTAAGTTCCATTGAGTTGCATAGAACTGACTCCTAGGTATATGTGAGAAAGCACCATGCAACTCTCTGACACTTCCTCATAAGTAAATGTATAGAGCATGTGCACTCTTAATTATTTAATTCCTTAGTTTCCAAAGGAAGGAAGTGAAAGCACACACACACACACAATATTTCAGGAGTACACAAACAGGACAGTTTTGACAAAATTTACCCAATACAAAAATGTGACACCCCGTAATAATTTTATGGAGGGGGGTTCTTTACACCTCCTTCACAAAGAAAGGTGGCTCCTTGCCAGGATTTAGCAGCTGGGTATGAGGAGCAGGAAATCCAGTGTCATGCAGATTTAGTGCCTGGGAAAGTGGCTGTGGTGCTGCAGAGGTAACAGCTGCTGTGCCAGCCCAAAGGATGAAAGAACACAGGCAAAGTGGCTTTGCTGAGCCCTACAGCCACCCTCAATAGCTTTGTATCCACCCACATTGAGCCAATTATTCTGCATAATATACAATGTATTTTTAAGGTAGTGCAAAGCATGTGCTGTTCCTTGTTTTGTGTGGGAGCAGTGATAGAGTAATAGGCACGGGGCCATGAAAAGAAGACAGAAGCATTTGTAGCCATTAGGACTTAATTTGAGCGTCGGCTAAACTGGGATTAGCCCAAATTAGATTCCCAAATTGCACGCCGCCAGACAATAGTATGCTTTGAAAAACTTAAGGCACCTTGTTGAATGCATCCATCGCAATACGTCGATCAGATTTTGCAGGTCCTGTGCAGCACTGAGAGCTGCTCTGTTGGTCAACACGAGTAGTAACAACGGGGGAGGAAGGAATTCAAATAATGTGTGAGGGGGTCACAGGGGTCGTGTGATCAGCCCTGCCTCCATGGCTGTCATGCACAGTGCCCCACCACATGCTAAATTAGAGTGTGAAGGGGCTCTGCATGAAGGGACGCTTTCAATACATTGGTTGAAAGTTTTGAGTCCCATTGACATCGTTTGAAGGAAGGGACTCAGGATGCACTGGTATCTATTGATACACCATGTGCTTCAGCTGACACAGGGCAAGGTTCAAAGCTTCATTGGCACTCCCCACCTCATCCCCCAGTACAGAGCCCTGTTTTGGAATCTGCGTTTCAGATTTTAATTCGCCTGGAATCAGCAAGCATCTCAACTAGCACGGTGTCACAAGGTCACAGACCACGATTTGCTCAACCCTGTCATCAGGGGTGCCAACTTGAATAAAATATTGTGGGGGCCCAGGTAAACCCTGCTCCGCATAATCAATCACATGATACAGTGCACACACACCAATTGAATGGGAATGCCGATCAACTCTGTGAGGTCCTGGTTCCCTCAACTATTTCATTGTGGTCCCCTGGGGGTTAGCTCCTATGTCTACCATTCTATCTATGCTCCCACTATGACCAATCCCCACTCCACAAGTGTATGCAGCTTCAAAATGAAAGAATAAGATTCAACTAAAAAAAATCCACCAGCCATTGTGCAACAGAGCTTTCCCCCCACTCCTTCCTCCATGTCCCCTAAAATTGGCTCTGTGGGGGAACAAGAGAATCTCCAAACCAGTGTTCAGGGAGAATCGTTCTGTCTGGCAAGCTGATATGCTCAGGCAGATGGAACGTCTGTGATAGACTGATGTTGAATTCTACCCAATGTCAATAGTAATGACAGCGTGAGGTTTTCTTTTTATTTATAGTCATGGAAATCTGTGTAGCAAAACCCTTGCTCCAGCAAATGGAATTTCTGTTTCTTTCATTCTTCTAGTCTACAGCAACAACCAAAAACTGAATTTCCATTTGAAAACAAAAGACGTTTGCTTTATAGCATACCACAGCGAGGCTTTGTGGAGGGTTTTGTCCTTATATAGTTCATAATTGGAACTGGTTGTTTCAAAAACCCATTGAAAATCATTAACAGGAATACCAAGGGAGCAGGTCATTTCTTGTAATTGAAATGGATTGGTGATTAACATTTGAAAAACAGCAACTGCATATGTGGAATCATTTCTGACATCTTTTAAAAATACATTAAGTTGTGCTGTCTTTCCCCTTGGGGGTGGGGAGGCATAGTAATTTAAAGAACTGCAACTCCCAGGTGTACATCCAAGCTAATAGAGACTGATGAGGGAGTGTCATCTTCCAAACATTCACCACTGATTTGTCTTTCCTTGAAGATTATTAAAAATGAAGTGACGCATTACTTTTTAAAGAGGTTTTAGTAATGCTAATATAAAGGACTTTTAATTATTTCAAGCTGCAGCATATCCACTACTTCATTTGAAAGAATATGACATTACAACTAAGGACATAAGAACATTAGAAGATGCCCATCTTGTCCTGTTGTCACAGTGACAAACCTGATGCCTATGGGATGTCCGCAAACAGGAGTGAAGTAGACCAGCAGCTGTTATTAAGAGGCACAGCACTTCTGAAGCTGGACGTAGTACACAGCTGTCATGGTTGGTAACCACTAATTGGTCTAATCTGAAATTTGTCTAAACCAGTGGTTCCCAATGGGCACTCCACAGACACCAGGGAGTCCATGTAAGAAGAAGAAGAAGAGTTTGGATTTGATATCCCGCTTCATCACTACCCGAAGGAGTCTCAAAATGGCTAACATTCTCCTTTCCCTTCCTCCCCCACAACAAACACTGTGAGGTGAGTGGGGCTGAGAGACTTCAGAGAAGTGTGACTAGCCCAAGGTCACCCAGCAGCTGCATGTGGAGGAGCGGAGACGCAAACCTGGTTCCCCAGATTACAAGTCTACCGCTCTTAACCCCCACACCACACTGGTTCTCCAGGGGGTCAGTGGCAGCATTCACATACCATAGAGATATCTAAATTTTCAAAAGTAGGGGGGGGGGATGGCTTGGCTTTTGAAAAAAATGCTGTCTGAAGTTGGGAAGCACTGGTCTTAACCATGAATTTGTTTCAACCATGGCTTTGAAATAATTCCTCTGGTTATCTGTTGAGGGATAACTTGGCGAGTAGCTAGTTGAAGAGATGCAAACATGTGGGGAGTAAGGAACAAAGGGAAGGTTGGTATGTTTCAGGAACTCCTTGTGTACATTATAAAAATTAACTCCCAGATATCTTTCTTATTCAGACTTTTAAAATGCATATCAAAGGTGACCCAGATCAAAGGTTTAAAACCTCTCTATCGCTGCACCAGGATTCAAATTCTGCATTGAAGGCTTCAAACTATGCCTTGTGCCTGGTATTCACTTTTTAAAAAGCTGTTTGATCAATTGCTAATTCTGTAAATGACATCTCAATGCTCGTTTACATTTTTACATTTCTATGAAAGCTGTGCTGCCCTCATACTACCAGTGAATCTTGACAGCAGGGGAAAGAATGCAGGCAGGAGGCAACTGCCTGGTCAACAAAGAGAAGCAAGTGGCCAGTCACTTCTCTTAATTTATGTGCTGCTTCTCTTAAGCATGGGACATTATGGGTATAGCGCATTAACATCATAGGGTGTGCAGCCTTGTGTGTGTCCTCTAAACCCAACTGTGCTTTCCAAATAATGCTTTAGGGTGCAAGTAGGACCCACCAATCACAGTTTAAAGGACAGTGGGGTTGTCACATTCATGTCCTCCAGGGTCTCAACTGCTACCTAGCTCTTCATACTGACCTGCTTCACAAGAACTTCTGAGCAAGAGAAAAGAGGTGACCCTAAACCCTTCCCAACTGAAAAGACCATGTTACTAGGGGATCTTGGGTACATCACACATTCTCCAAGTCCAAATCTTCCACGGCAATTAGAAACTGTGCATCTCAGTGCAGACTGTCTATCCATCTTGCATTACTCTCAATGGAATTTGGACTCAGACGTACATTCCAGTGCTCTGAATCCACCGAAAGTAATGCAGATAAACCATCCTCACACAGGTGCTTATTGGCATCTGCATCTAACTGCATATTCAGTACTACTATCTATCTGAATTACTTGAATTGACTTGAATCTATAGTCCACTCACAGCAACACTATGTGACTGTATTACATACAACAGGATATATATTTAAATGGATGCAAGCAGATATTTTAGTCCTACATACGTCTTCTTACTAACCTGCATGCTATCCAAAGGATACCAAGGAATTAAGGGCTGCTGAATTTTATACTATGTTCCATGTGGATTCTAACTCCTCATGCAGAATAGTGAAGAAGTTAAGATCACTTACAGAAGCTTTGGCATCCATTTTCCGTGGCTTCTTTTTGAAGCAATTCCTGGACTCTGAGGACAAAAGGTTCAAGAGAGACTTCATCACTTTCATATTAATGACAGTTTTTGCTACCCTATGCACTTAATATTGTAATTAATTTGAGGAGAAAGTTTTCCCTCTGCATATGTCAGGAAAATTTGACTTTCAGTGCTCGTCTTTTGGCTGTTCACCTTGGTTGGCAGCCAACTGTTGATAAATGGGCGCAATTCACCTGCTGTAGATTCCATTTCAATATGTCAGGAATTATGGATAGATTTTTTTTAAAAAAAATCTAATAGTCTGGACACATCAGAAATAATGGATTTAACCTCTCTCCTCCAATTGCAAAAAAAGGTGCCATGTCACATTTCTCTGAGTAGTAATTTGAAAGAGATTTAAAACTAATCCCCACTTCTTGACTCATTTTAGATTATTTAAATTTTTATTTTTCTAGGTAAGATTTTACACAGTACAGCTTCTTTTCAAGCAGCAGCACTGGATATCTTGCTAGAGGGATGCTGAAGCTGTCTATTGCTTTTCAGTATATTAGCTAAATCATTCCACCTCCATCACCAGCAATAAAATGGCAGGTTAGTCACATTTAATCTATGAAGCATTACTCTCTAATAAGTATCCCTATATAATACAGGCCCATGATCAAATCAATTACAATGCAGTGATTTTCATCATTGCAAATGAGGTGTTTTAAATCTACTTAATACTGACATACAAAATGTCACATTCCATATCTGAATGGAAAAGATCTCATATGATCTATTTCAGGCAATTTTGGTTTCCATTCAGAATGTAACCATTTAAACAGAGATAGCAACCACTTGCTGGAAGCAGCTAAGACATCAGTTCTGTGAGCACTTAACCAGAATTCTCTCTTTTTATCTGAAACTATAGGGTCAACCAGATTCAGGAATGAGAATCAGATAGAGCGCCTTGCAAAACACTATTCTGAATATCACCTTGCAAGGGGCTGGGTAAAATGGGACAATCCGCTGATTGTTGGGTCTTTCTGAGATCCTTGCAAAGTGGTCCTCAAGGTAATGCTTTGCAAGGGGACTATTGGGAGATGTGGGTTTGGCTTGGCCAAAATGGGCTTGCAGGCCGAATGGGAATCCTTCATGGGTGCAATTAGGTTCTTGGGATGGAAGTTCCCCACCCCTGGTAAATAACATACAGTCTTGAGTTATTTGTATTGAATTGCACATATCCAAGTGCACTGTGATGATAACTGAACTTGTGACTCCAATCTTACAGCTTCTAACTCTTGGAAGATAAAATTTTGGAACTTGAGTGAGCCAGGCAAAGCTGGCAGGACTGGGCTGAAACCCTGAGGATCTGGGATTAGGAACACAGCACAGCAGAGGCAGTGGTGCAACCCAGTGAGAATTGGTAGACCCCAAACACCTAACAACAGAGTCTTGCAGGCATCGGCGGAGCATATGCCCTCGCTGCCCAGGGTGGGCAGACTGCCAAGGGGTGTGTGACACGGAGGGTGCCCTCCCAGGGGCAGGATAGCCACTTGGGTGCCTGGAGCAGCGTGTGCGCCCTGCAGCCGGGGCAGAGCGAGCCACCCACGGGGGCGGAGTGAGCCGCCCATGGTGGACATTTGGCGCGCCGTCCGCCCGCAATTCCCAAGCCTCCCCCAAGCTGTCAAAATGAAGGGGGGAGAGGGAATGCCTCAGGCAAAGCAGCGCAGCTCTTCCCTTACCCCAACGGCTTGGGGTAGGCTTGGGAGTCGCGGGCAGGCGGTGTGTCGAATGTCACCCCCCTCAGTGAGGGCACGTGGGGTGGACCACCCCCACTGCCCCCCCCTTCCTACGTCCCTGCTTGCAGGATCAGGAGATGATCAGCAATGAAGGAGTGCAGCAACAGGGTTGCCCAGGACCTGTTGTCGCAGTGGCCAACCTGATATCCCCGAAAACAGCATGTGCTCTCCTATGGAACTGTGGCCCTTGCCCCTATGGCCAGCATATGATGAATAGAGATATTATTGGAGATAAAGAAAGGGACAACATTGCTCTTGTCCCTAAAGAGGACACAGATCCATCAGTTTATACCCTTGAATTAAGTCCTGTATATTTCAGTGGCTTTAGCTTGTCATTGAAGTGTCGAGGGTTGCAGTTTCAGACACAACCTCAAAACCTACATCAAATAAAACGACGGAGTCTTTAGCAAGGTCCATTAATAGCTAAAGTCCATGAATTAGTGTTCAGTCTTCTTCATGTATTTCTTTTGATGTCTTGGTCAAGGCAAGAAGGTGCAATGTACAAAGTGGCAAAATGATATAAAATTACTCATAATGCAATCTAATGTTCTGGAGGAAGAGTGTTTCCATTCAGGTCAGGATTATGAGGATTTATGCCCCCCGAGGCCTCCCATCCTCTCGTAATAAATGTTCTAGGACTTTCACAGGTGGTCATACATCGAACCCTGTCAGGTTCTTTTTCCATTTCTTAGTGTAAGATTAAGTTCCATAGGCCAAGGGGTAGTGGAGGAGAAAAGCATCTGACTGGAATATAAATCAGGAGCTCGAATAGAATTTTCCCTCCGCTTTTCCTCTACTCGTTCCCTTGAACCAATTCCATGCTGGTGCAAACTAATCTGTATACTGAGAATTATGCCACTGGTGTGCAGGAGGGTGTCTTTCAAAAGAAAGGGGTGCTCTAATTTATTTGGAAGGCTTGAAATTATGGTCTAAGTTTTGATTCAGGTGAAAACTTAAAGGAGTCCATATTTTAGCAGCATGGCCAGCCCAATATGTTTTGCTACCTGGAGAGAAAGACAAGATGGCACCTCTCCTCACAGCCACCACCATTCCATGTACAAAAGCCAACCAGATTGGCAGTTGTATTTTACCTCAGTAATGGCAATGGAATGTGACTTCCACCATACCTGAAGGCAGCAGACTAGCTTAGGGGGCACAGGACAGGCTACATAGCACTATATAGACTATATTTCTATTTTGTAGTTTCTTGAGAAAGCGTATTCTCCTTCATGGAGAGCACGTGTTGGAGTGGGGGCCAAAAGGACACTCCCAAGTTGTGGGGCGGGCTAATTGATCATTGGCCACTGATGTGATTGGGCTTCCCTTGTTGTTGGGAATAAATTCATGTTGCCATTTGTTGAAATACTAAAACTCCCTGCACGAGGCGTACAGCTTCCTCTTTTCGCCCCGTGCATCGGATTGCCCATCCCACCCTCCCTATATTTAGGGTTGTTCGCTTTGACCTTGCTATGCCTGTCATGGGGTCGTCTGCTCTTGGGGCAGGGGCCCAGTAGGAATTTTGCCCATCTGGCTGATTGGCTGGGGCCATTTGGTTTTTGCCTACTGCGTAGCAAATCGTCACAACTTGTAAGGTTGCTGTTAGGCATTGGTTTATGGTTTGGTTGGTTGAGGGGCATGGATTGGCTTTGCCTGCCCCGCTAATGCTGCTGCTGCAAGGGATTCCGTTAAAAGAATACAGGGGCTCACTATTGCTTTTGTCCACCCTGTCAAGGGGCTCGGGCCATGCAAAAGCCCCTGGTTGCATTTGGGGAAGGCTGAGGGCAGGTTCCCTGCTCTGTCACTACCCCCAAGTGTATTCCCCTTTTCTGACTTTCGCAGGCATGCGGACTGTCAGTCTGTCCCCCATGGAGGGGCAGATAGTCGCAACCAATGCCTAAGCAATCACTCACATTTTTGTATTTTAATAAAGCTGTGGCCAAAATTATGCCAAAAACCTTAAACAAAATTTCTGTGTGATGTGTGAGTTATTGGAGTGGCCCTGGGGACCTCGACATGCAAACACTGCTGTTTGATACATTTCCCCTCAAACCGGTTTCCATCTGATTTGAAAACATAAGCTACATTCACTTTGCAGTTGAGCTGAGGTGTGTACATTTGAGACAGCCATTGCACATCGCAGTTGCAAGGTTTGCAGGGGTGAGGAAACCAAAAATATAACACATACTGAAGACGTTCCTGCTCCCTTCCTGGTGTGTATAGCAACATGCACATGTGACTTGAAACACAATAGAGGAAATGTCCTTGCTGTGTTTTAAGCCGCTAATGTGACCATAACCCTAATTAACTACCTACCAGGCCTAATTCTAATCAATGGCACTTCAGAAGCTCTTGCCATGGTCTATGTTTTATCTCCTCCTCCAAAGCCCAGCAAAGCCACTTTAGGGAGGTTGATAGATTTCTTAAGCTAGGATTATCTAGCTTTATGCATTATTTATTTCCATCTGAATCATATATGACAATCTGACTGAAGTATATCAGAGATATTTGTATAAAGCAATGGGAAATTTTCTGTTTGTCAGATTAAGGGGAAAGCAGCCACCATACTGAAGAGTTTCTGCGTATTTCACACTGATAATTGCTTCACCCTCCATCTCTTTAAATTCTTTATGATTGGCACTAAAGAGATTTGCTCTGTATTAACGCTGACTAATTTTATGCATTGGGAGGGGAGAATCAATTTTATTTTTCAATATATATGTGGATTTAGAATTTCAATATCGCAGAGCACAATAGAGTATCAATAATATGGATAGGCTTGGTGAATTATTCATGTAGCTATATCTGAAATATGTGATTCATAAAACATTTACAATGGTGTTCTTACACTTAAAATGGCCCAATGTCTGACAAATCAGTGGTATGTGTATTTTAGTCAAGCTATGTACTACTATTAATAGTAATAGTCTCTCTACTGAAGTCAGAGGAGCTATTTATATTCCTATGTGTAATTACGAGAGATATTCTATTTGGTTGTATAACAATAGGCTGGGATCCAGAAATATCTTAAGACACGTACAACCAAATCAGGCATGGCTTCTTCTTTTCTGGGCCATTTAAATGAAACTGCCTCATTTTTTTTCATGCATTCTTCTGCCTTAATAGTTCTCTTTAGAGATGGTCCTCCTTTCCATTTCGGCTTTCTCTCCCAGCACCACTGATTCTGACAGTTCATATACCTCCCCCATGCCTCCTTGGAAAGAGTTTTAAATCACACAGTTCCCTGAGACTGAAAGCCATCAGCTGTGCAAATTACAACAGGATCAAGTGGTAGCAAGAGGCTACAGCATGAAGTTGCTTAGCAACATGGTTATTTCTCCCCTCCCCTCCATTATCTAGGATTATACTTTCCCCTCACATAAGCAGCCAAGCAAAGATAGAGGCACGGTTTTAAGTGACAATTCTGCAAATAAATGAATGGGCAGGTCCTCCATTTCAGGGCTAGAAATCTCTTAAAATATACCAGAATCATCCCTTTCCTCCATGTACTCTTCTAGGGTTATTTAGAACTGAATAGAAAAAGACTCATACATTATTATTATTATACCTTCAGATGAAAATAGTCCAAGAGTCTTTACCCCCACTGCTTAAACTTTGGAATGAAACAGATAAATTCATCCACAACTTGTATTTCCTCTTGCTGTTATTAAACAGATGCTATCGGACTCTCTTGGGTACAATTGTCAATAAGTTCAGGAAACTGAATGAGGGCACATTCACGACCATGATAAAGTGGGCTTGTGAAAGGACTTCTGTATATTGCTAATTGCCTTCCCTTGAAATCTGCTAGACAACAAGCATTTTCCAGGGCATGGTAACTCAGGATCTTAAGTCATGACTGACCTTTCAGAAGATCATTTCTATCACTCAATAATGAAGCAAAATTTGATCTGCCAGCAAATTGTTAAAAGCTGGGATTTTAGACTGAGTGCTGCAATTTCCTCACTTTTGAATCCTAATTAGGGACAGAGGGAAAATTGGTTCGGCTGTCAATTTAATGTGCACTTCCTGAACCAATACACAAACCAAAACACAGCTTAGCTATCAAAATTTATTTTACAAAATTCGTGTACAAAAATGTATTGATGATGATGATGATGTATTTATTCATTTATACCCCACCCTTTCCCCAGAACTGGGACTCCAGGCAGCTTACAAAAATTAAAACAAACATGGCTAAAACACAGAAAACTAAAGACATATAAAAGATAATAGTTAAAAGGGAATTGAGCTAAAATGAAATTAAAACAATAGAACTTAATAAAATATTATTTAAAAAAAAATAAAAAAATAAAATTAAAACAATCAAAATATATTAAGATGCATATAGTAAAGGGGGCCGCTGGGGCACCTTGGAAGATGGCCGACAATACCATCTATCCAGCCTGCACGAGGTAATTAGAGGCTGATTATGGGAAGTAAATCAGTCTCCCTCATCTTCCCTGGGTTTTGGGGAGATGCTGCCTCGCCCACTGTTGCCATAAATCACCCCCGAGTTCGGAAGAAGGAGGGGGTGAGAGGCACTGGGAGGAAAGCCCTCGGGCAGGCCCTGGAACTCTCCGACGCTGCTTCCAAGAGCGAAACTAGTTGCGTTGCTTAAGAGTAAAAAAAATTGGAGAAGTAAACGCACATGCTTCAAGCGAGGTCAGGAGTGTTTTATCTGCTAAATAATTCCACCACTGAGATGATGAAGATTGGACGGAAGGAACAGAGATAACATCAAAGAATCGCAGAAATATTGGTATGTGGAACGGAATGGAAAGGGGGGGGACTTTCTACTTTTTTAACACAATTTACCTAACAACCCTCCCCCTTAGAAGAACCGCCATAACAACCAATTGCAAGTGGGACTAAAAATAAACTGTGTGGGGAAAATAATATGAATTAAAGGTTTTATTCTGTGAAAGATTTGGAAAGAAGAGAGGCTCTCTTTGTGACGCAGTAAGAAATGAGATCCGACATGGACAGGCAGACCTTCGTTGCATGATATATGGTCTTAGGGAGGGCGAGTTGCCGATCTGTTATCAGGATGGGATCGCAAATTTGAAAAGGCAAGAACCCTCCTGGAGAGACTAATTAACGATGCAGCGGGTCTGGGAAAGTTAATGAGCGGACATCTAGACTGTATTTTATTGGAATGGAACAAGATGGCGATGACTGCTCGAACGGAATTCCTGGACTATTGGATTTATGGAGTGATCTACGAGAGAGCATTACAAAGTCCACACAAAAATATAAACAAGACTGTTTCTTTCAATCCACTTGCGGAGAAAACTCGGAGGTGACCAAAAAGGAAAATGAGTAACAACAAGGAGTGAGAAGATGGGACTGGGAACATCATTGTAATGCCAAAGCAGCAGAAATATAGGTGATTGGACTCCTACCGATCTTGAAGCATGGGTACCCCCCACACAAAAAATTTAATTTGGAAAATATTTGGATTTTTGTGATTTGTATTGTTATAATTTGGATTAATTGGTATGATATGTTTGATTTGGTGAATGGAAACTTAATAAAAATTATTTTAAAAAGAAAGAAAGATGCATATAGTAAAAACACTAAACACAGCGCAACACTATGTAAAAGTCCTTTCCTTCAAAGCAGTCAGTTCCCAAAGGCCTGCCAGAATAAAACAGTCTTCACCTGCCAGCAGAAGATGGGGGTTCCAAAGTCTTGGAGCATCCACAGAGAAGGCCCTCTCCTGACAGAGGAATCTCCCTTGAAGATCTCAGACAGAGCCCAGGCAGCTTCATATGGGAGCATACAATAGCCTGGGCCTAAGCCTGGGGCACTGAAGAATAGCCAGAGGAGCTGTTGTAAAAAGGGAGTCCTATGCTCCCTATAACCAGCGCTGGGCAACAGTTGCCTGCAGCACTTTGGGCTAGTCAAAGTTTCTGAGCACTTTTCAAAGGTGGCATCAGAGAAAACTGATTGCAAAAATATCCATATTAAGCAACATTGTGAATAAGAAAAAACAGCAGAAATGCACACACAAACGATACAATGTTTGTACTGAATAATAATAATAATAATAATAATAATAATAATAATAATAGAATTGCAGAGTTAGAAGGGACCCCAAGGTCCATCTAGTCCAATTAATTCTCTGCAATGCAGGAATCTCGGCTAAAGAATAATAATAATAATAATAATAATAATAATAATAATAATAATAATAATAATAAAAAATTGCACCCTGGTGCAGAAATTGGGCAGACTGGGTTTAAGATGGAAAAAGAAAACTGAGACACTGAAGACAGATTCACCTATCCCTAATTCAGATATGAAAATGTTGGCAACCATTGGGAAATCTGCAATGCTTTTGATGACTCTGCTATGACTCATGCTTGCTACACATTATATCCTCTCATGATATTTGCAGTCTGTGTTGTTGCTATGCCAGCATCATCCATCTATTATTGAGAAATTGCTAGTTAGCCTCCATTTCATATGAGCTGCTGACATCACTTTAAAGATGGAACAAAGCAGAGCAGATTCTTTTTTCTATAGTCTATATTTTTTGGCAGGTTTCTGCTTCACTTTGCCCCCAACCCCAGTTGTTTTTGATGCTTTTGTTTTGCATTATAGGTTTCTAGACAGCATGCATTAGATTAAGAGCATTCTGAATCCTCCTTTGTGATTTTCTTCTGCAGTTGCAGCCACAGAGGAACTGTAGTTCTCAGAAATCAGATAAGGCCAGAATGGGTGTTCAGCTAACAGAATGTCAGGAAGAGAGTGAAAACAAATATAAGTGCCAGGGGGAAAACATTTTCCTGTTTCTTTCAAAACTCATGGTAAATATTTCCAACGTTAGCCTGCATTTACAGGACACTGCAGATGGTTCACATGTTTTAAATTTAATTACTGCATTCATGATGCAGAATATCAGAACTTCAGCGAGGTCTTGGCGTGTTTGTGATCATGATTATTTTAGTACAAATGTGGCTTTAATACAAGGGCACTCATTCATAATCAAAAGCCTTTTAAATTATCTGAATATGTGGGGTCAGAAGAGGACTTGCCTTTTATGCATGGTCAAGTATTTCTTTTGTACAACAAACTAGCTTTATTTCCGCTTCAACATTTAGCTATGACAGAAGCCATTCCTTTGCTCAGTATTCTAAGGGCATTTTCTCAAGTGAGGCTAAGCACAGCTTTGAGTCTGGAATGTCATTTGTGGGTTTTGTTAATGTGATACAGAAGGAAAGTAGTGTATTAAAAACAAAATTCACCATTCTCCTCAATGCCATTCCTGATCTCAGTTTGCAGGCACCGGAAATGTAGGGCAAAATACCAGCAGATACCATTTCCATACCCTTCAAGTGTTCCAATTTTCCAGAGACAGTCCAGAAATTATGAAAGTCACCTCAGCTTCTGATTGGATCCTGGAATGTCCTTATGTCCCCCACCAGTGCTGCTGCTGCTGAGCTCGGGGCGGAAGATGAGCCAGTGTTTATCCCAAGTGACAATTGTGGCTACAGTTACAGCTTGCCTCTCCATGGCCACCACTGCCATCCCCACTCCCCTGCCCTGGGCAACTAGCAGTGGCTGCTGATAAGAGGGTGAGCAGGAGAGGCTGCTGCCACTGAGGCCTGGAATAGTTGAATCCAACTCTAAGCATTCAGCAGTGATGGAGTGTACAGTGGTACCTCGGGTTACAGATGCTTCAAGTTAGAGACGCTTCAGGTTACAGACTCCGCTAACCCAGAAATAGTACCCCGGGTTAAGAACTCTGCTTCAGGATGAGAACAGAAATCGCGCAGCGGTGGTGTGGCGGCAGAGGGAGGCCCCATTAGCTAAAGTGGTACCTCAGGTTAAGAACAGAAGAACGGACCTCCAGAACGAATTAAGTTCTTAACCCGAGGTACCACTGTAGTTCACACTGTTTTCATCAGAAAACTACCGAATTCCGATGAATCCTATGAAAATTGTAGCAAACCTCAGTGTAAGAAATGTAAGAAGTTGACAGTCTTCTATGTTGATAGATTAAAAGAAGACAGAGTTCAATATGAAGAAGACCTTCCATTTCTAATACTATTATCATTTTTGTTGGCCAATTAGATTATGTTATTTAGTCGTTTAGTCGTGTCCGACTCTTCATGACCCCATGGACCAGAGCACGCCAGGCACGCCTGTCTTAGATTATATGTATTGTTTATAAGGAACAGGGTCCCTGTGGTGTGGTCCCTGTGAACACTTGGGGAGGTGTTTCTTTTAGGGCTGCATGCCCCAGAGGTCCACTCTATAGATATAGGGGGCAAGACTTTGAGTGTACCAACCCCATTAGGAGATGACTATGATGACATGAGAATGACTATGTTAAGGCATGTTTCCCTCTTGGTGTGTGCATCACAAATTGGCTGTGGGGGAATCAGCTTCCTGGCACAACTATCAAGAGCAAAAATTAACTGGCTTCTCCATTATCATCATGATACAAAAAACATTACTGTTCACAAGTTGGGACCTTTGTGTGAAAATGTGGGAGTTGAGCCTTGCTAAATTAAGGATGAGAACCAGCGTCCTTCCAGCCCAAGATTACATGAAGCACATACTTGCACCTCAGAACAAAATTGTGCAGTACAAAGTCTCAAACTTGCATGAAAAAATTACCTCCAGTCTTGTGACCACTTAAACATTTTAACCACGTGGGCATGGTGTTCATTTGCAGCTGTCAGCCACATAGTGAAGTAAACACTTCTATACCCCCCTTTGCCCCTGAATTTCCAAGTAATTTCAGAAGCAAGAGGCTAGGCAAAACCAGGTCTTTCGGCAGTTACAACCACCACAAGGTGAGATTTTAATTGGCTGCCATGTTGCAAATAAATCACTCGATACAACATCAATGAGGTGCTTCTGTGGCCAGGAAGCCTGCTACACAAGGTATGCAACAGCTGTGTGCTGAGCAATTGCAATAAAGAATTTAGCTGTGCGTATTAAAGAGTGATAACAACATATCTGTTGTATGATGCCTGCCATAGTGTGCGTGCGTGTTTGTGTGGATGTGTATCAGTCCTGGGACCAATATGCAGGAAATAGGAAAGAGGGGGCTAAAGGTTAATGAGGATAGAGTAAAAGGGCTGTTTTTAGTCATGATTGCATTTGCTGTCTGGAATTATGCTGGAACTCAAATCCAACCATTTGGAATCTCTTCAGAGAAAAGGAAGCATTATAATAGTATAAGAGCAGTCTCTGATAATGTTCAAAGGAAGGGAAATCAAATAATTATTTCCTAAATATAAATAGATTACATTTTAAAATATTTTTCAGACCAGAGAAAGGGATTCCAAGATCTGCATTCCGAAACTGCATTCTAAATATAAACCCAAACAGTGAAAAGAATATTTAGATAAAGAACTACAATTCGTGAATGCTGAGGAAGACTCTTAGTGTTGTTCTTCCTTCAAATTTATATGACATTGAGTTTCACAGTGATTTCAGTGTTTGCTAGAAAGGAGCTTAATTGCCTGCACATATCCACACCCATTTTGTACCCTTTTCTCAATCATACCATAGTCTATAATTGTAATACCAGTCTATTATTTGTGAATTTCCATATGAGCACTGTTTTAGGACACCCCCCCAAAAGGAAGCAGATTCTAAATGATCATGGGGACACCCTATATAAGCAGAAACACATAATTCTGTGAATTGAAAGAAAATGGCATTTTTAAAAATTAATATTTATTAAAGTTTTAAAGGTTACAGAAGAAAAAACAAAAAACACCATTTTAAACAGAAACAATACAACACATCACAATAAAGAAAAAACAAGAATGAGAAAAAGAAAGAAAAAACACAAAAAATAAAATCCATTAAAAAAGCAAAAAAAAAAGGAATACAGCGCATCTTCCCATAACTTATCTTTCATTAGCTTATTTCCTTGACCTCCTCACACCTCCCTTTTTTGTATTCTAGTTCGATTATCTGTTTCAGCAAATCCTTTCCATCTTTTCAAATTTTTGTCCTGTAATTTATCTTAATATAATGTATCTTTACTTTCCCTCCTTTCACCAATTAACAGTCAGTTTTTCCAAAATCCTTTATAACATTTCTGCTAAAGTCACATAACATCATTCCAACATCCTTCTAACATTCATTAATTTTGCAATGTTTCTGTAAATAGTCTTTAAATTTCTTCCAATCTTCCTCCACCAACTCTTCTCCCTGGTCTCGGATTCTGCCAGTCATTTCCGCCAGTTCCATGTAGTCCATCACCTTCATCTGACATTCTTCCCGGGTGGGTAGATCTTGTGTCTTCCAGTACTTTGCAATAAGTATTCTTGCTGCTGTTGTAGCATGCATAAAGAAAGTTCTATCCTTCTTTGACACCAATTGGCCGACCATGCCCAGGAGAAAGGCCTCTGGTTTCTTCAGAAAGGTATATTTAAATACCTTTTTCATTTCATTATAGATCATCTCCCAGAAAGTCTTAATCCTTGGGCATGTCCACCAAAGGTGAAAGAATGTACCTTCAGTTTCTTTACATTTCCAACATTTATTATCGGGCAAATGGCAGATTTTTGCAAGCTTGACTGGTGTCATGTATATCTGTATATCATTTTCATTATATTCTCTCTTAAGGCATTACATGCCGTGAACTTCATACCTGTAGTCCATAACTGTTCCCAGTCAGCCATCATAATATTATGTCCAACATCTTGTGCCCATTTAATCATAGCAGATTTCACCGTTTCATCCTGAGTATTCCATTTCAACAGCAAGTTATACATTCTTGACAAATTCATAATTTTAGGATCTAGCAGTTCTGTTTCCAATTTTGATTTTTCCACCTGGAAGCCAATTTTTTTGTCCAAGTTATATGTCTCCATTATCTGGTAATAATGAAGTCAATCTCGCACTCTATTTTTTAATTTTTCAAAACTCTGCAGTTTTAATCTGTCTCCCTCTTGTTCCAAAATTTCCCAATATTTCGGCCATTTGGCCTCCAGATTGAGCTTTTTCTGAGCCTGAAAGAAAATGGCATTTTAAAACAACCCTTCACTGCATGACAGGAACCTGTGAGCTTACAGAATGTTGGTTGAAATTGAGCCCACAGAGAGAGAGGAGAAGGGTCCAAAAGAGGGATGGAAAAGCTTTAGTCTTGTGGGATCTACTTTGTTTTTCCTGCTCTTACTAGAACATGAGAAAAGCCTTCAATTTGATGAAGGCCCATCAAGTCCACCATTCTGTTCTGGTATTCAGAGACATACTGCTTCTGAAACCCATATGCAGGCATCATGGCTAGTAGACATTGGCAACCTTATTCTCCATGAATTCACCCCTTTTAAAGGTGGCAGCTCTTACGACATATTGTGGCAGTGAATTCCATAGCATGAATAAGTATTTCCTTTTTTCTGTCCTGAATTCTCCAATATTCAGCTTCATTTGATGACCCTGGGTTTGTATTATGAGAGAAGAACACTCCCCCTCTCTTTTTCCACTTTATCTACAAAATGCATAATTTTATACACCTTTATCATGTCTCCTCTTTTGAGTCTTTTTCTAAACTAACTTCTCCCCCCAAATCTTTTTAAAAAAATCATAGGGCAATTGTTCAATTCCCTTGATCATTTTGATTTTTCTTTTCTGAATCTTTTCCAATTCGACAGTATCCTTTTTGAGGTGAGGCAAGCACAGTATTCCAAGTGCGGTCACACCATAATTTGTATAACAGCATTATGATACTGGCAGTTTTATTCTCAATCCCTTTCCTCATTATCCCTAGCATGGAATTTGGCATTTTCACAGCTGCTATACACTGGGTTGACATTTTCATTGAATTATCCAGCAGGACTCCAAGATTTCTTTCCTGGCCAGTTGTTGCCAGTTCCAACCCCATTAGTGTATATGCACATTTAAGATTTTCTGCCACAGCAAAAAGATTTTTTTTGCCACTGGCACATTAAAACAAGAAGTCAAAAGTGTGCCACTTACTGTAGAAACTTTGTGGTGAATGCCAACACCTTTTTTCCTAAAAAAGAAAGAAAAAAAGCTGGTTCCAAAGGGAAGTTCTCTTTAATGAAATAATATGTATAGGTATACTATTCCTTTTTAAATCGCATCTATATCCCACCAATCTTCCAAGAAAGACCAAAAAGGCATACATGGTATTTATCTCCCTTAGTCTTACAACAAGTGTGTGAGATAGGCCAGGCTGAGAGACAGCAACCAGCTAAGATAATGCGTAGGGTAAAACTGAAGAAATATACTTAGTCCTAAGTCCTACTAAGTTTAACGAGGCTTACTACTTAATAAGCGTTGTCAGAGGCTCAGGAGCAGAAGAGCAGGGGAGAGAGCAAATAGAGAGCGGAGGAGAGGAATCAGAGGGGAGCGTAGGGGAATATGACAGTGGCCCGAGAGATTCCATGAGCTTCTCCAGCGAATCAGAAGATTCCCAGAAGGGGGCGCCTATGGTAAGGGCAAGGGGGGTCCCAGGGGGGACGCTCCATAAACAAGGGACCAGAGGGGACTCCCAAGGGAGCAGCGGAGGATCAGGACCAGTTCCCCCACCAGAGCACAGTGGGGGGGAAGAGTCACATGAGTCAGGACCAGCCTCTCCTCCAGCGGGGAGAGAAGATGAGTCAGGGGTAACCACGCCCCCATCGGGAAGTGGGGAAACGGAGGGAAGGCCAGGTCCAGCTAGCCTCCCCGAAAGAGGGAGCAGTGACACAAGTGTAACGGTCAGAAGGAAAGTGGGAGGCTGCGCGCGCGCGCCAAGTTCAAATGTGGAGGAGCGCGGGACAGCAGAAAACCCGGATTGGGAGCCAGGTCCGAAAGCCCGAAGGAGGGAGGGGACTCAGCGTCAGAGGAGTCTAGGAGGGCTGAGACTCCGACTAGCAGGCGGACCCAGAGAAGGAAGGAACAGAGGAAGAGGTGGAGTAAGGCTAGAATCTTAAACTGGTGTCAGGGGGGAGGAGATTCAGATGGAGCTTCGACGGTCTAAGGTATAGACGTAGCGTTGCGCGCTGCGCGTCTGGAAGTGAGACTGAACTTCAATAAAGACTTTTATACTAGAGAAAGAAGCAGCGTTGGTCTTGTGTGAGCTGGGACCTTGGGCAGCGCTGACAAGCGTATTTAGGATTACATAACCAGTTAACTTCAAGGCCAAGCAGAAACCACCAAATCCCATTTTTAATTCTACCAAATAGGAAAAAAATCAAAGCAAATATTTGGGTATCAAATTCCTGCACGTGTGTGTTGTTTTTGCTAGACTTGAAAGTAACATTGGTTCCTTGTCTCTAAAAGGGAGAATTGTGTGTAATTTGTTGTTCATCATATTAATTTTCCAATTTTTATTTGCAACATTCTTACATTACTCTTTTTGATTGTATGATAGCTGTAGTCAAAGTCATTATAGCCACTCGTTTATTTAAAATAATTTTTTGGCTGCAAGAGATCGTTAACACAATGAGCATGCATTACTGCTGCTTGGCAGAATCAATTTCTAAGAAGATGAGGAAAATTAGCAGTGTAGTATTCTAAACGAATTTTTTTCTGCTTGCTAGGGAAGTGTGTAATTTGTGATTGGGTGGGGGGTGGCATTCTTCTTTATGAGCTTCATGCAAATAGATTTAGCAGTTATATGAATGTTTTTGGTGAATCTATTCAGTGAAAGATTTACTAAACAATTTAAAACAGATCATTGCTGATATTCAACATTATTGTATGTCAAGGAAAATGACCCCATATTTTTAGGTGTTGTTTTTGAGTTTTTGCTGTTGCATATTTACCCTTCATTGTAGTGAATTGTTGTAGTGATTTATTGTAGATTGGTGTGCTAAATTATGTTTCCATATTAACTGGTTTAAATCAGTACCCTGACTATATTAAATTTCATGTGTTAGGCATGAAATGTTATTTCCATGCTTGATGGTTGGGCTTAGATGTTGCAATTTGGAAAAAGAAGTCAGAATTGATTCTGCCTTTCATGCTCACAAGCTATGATATTTTCTGAAAACAAATATATAATTATATGAATATTTATGACTTTTTTTTTAAAGCAAACATAGGAACTTAGAAAACTGCCTTACAGCAAGTGAGATTGCTGGTCCATCTAACTCAGTATTGTTGACATTGACCTACAGTGACCCTTGAGGGTTTCAGCTCGCACACTTTCTTAGCCATACCTGGAGATGTTAGGGAATGAACCTGGGATCTTCTGCTCAGAAAGCATGTGCTCTTCCACCAAGTTATGGACCACTACTACAAACTTTGTATTATATTATATTATATTGTGCTGCAGACTGAATATGGATTCTAATAGCTTGAATTAAAACAACAGCCACAAAATTTCTGTTGCAAGCTCACAGCATGTGTTTTCTCTCTCATAATTTCATATCCATGCAGTCTTAATGAGGTGAGTTTAGCCAAAATGTTCTTATGCTCCAGTATGTTAATGCCACTGGCCGGGGAACTTGATTTCTTTGGTGTGTAGAATAAAGATTTAAATCTGTTTTGGTCTTCTGCTGCAAGATCCAAACATCTACTCCCATCCCATTTAGAGATTCTAAATTTCGAGCTCTTTGAGAAAATCACCTATAGAAGGCAGCTGGTTCTTTTAACATGCTGCTAAGGAAGCAGTGGCAAAAGCAATCTGTCACCAGAGCATAGCTGTCAACGTTTCCCCTTTTTAAAGGAAATTCCCTTATTCCGAATAGGATTCCTCGCAGGAAAAGTGAAAAGTTGACAGCTATGCACCAGAGACCCCTATAAATGTGGGGCATGTGTAACAGAGGTGCTACCCCAACATTACTATTACAGTGGTACCTCGGGTTACAGACGCTTCAGGTTACAGACGCTTCAGGTTTCAGACTCCACTAACCCAGAAATAGTACCTCGGGTTAAGAACTTTGCTTCAGGATGAGAATAGAAATCGTGCTCCGGTGGCAGCAGGAGGCCCCATTAGCTAAAGTGGCACCTCAGGTTAAGAACAGTTTCAGGTTAAGAATGGACCTCCGGAACGAATTAAGTACTTAACCCGAGGTACCACTGTATTATACAAAGTCCTGCACCCCAAATTTTAAGAGGCACAATTTAGAAGACAAACTTGGATCAGTAATAAATTAAGTGGTGAAAGGGACTCTAGTACTTGTAACAATAAATGTGGGTGATATATGCCGAAAAGCTATACTTGTCTGTGTCTCGTCACTAAATAAAATTCAACCCGTCCCTGAAGTGCTAGGGGAAAGCATCCAGAATGTAATGAAAAGCTTAGGTGCAAACACAATCTCCATGTCATTTGCTATCTAATCAGTGCAGCTTAGTTTTCAAGTAGTCTAGGCCAGATGGCTTGGACTGAAGTGATATAGTAGGACTTTCATGGATGAAGGGAGAGACACTGCAATTATGAAAAGAAATGCCCTCTTCAATCAGACTGCAAGGGACTAGAACATGAATGACCATAGGCATGCAAGAGGAAATAAGTAAATCAGATCAGTTCAGAGCAAATGGAAAACAGGTTTGCGAAAAGTTATTCTGGCTAGGCTAAGCCGATTGGCTTCAAAAGAGCTCAACTTAAGAAAAATATGGAACTAAAAATGCTATTAAAAAGGATGCTATATAGAAGCAAAATCCCTCTTCTTAGGGCTGTCCAAGATACTATTCCAAGTTCTTGTCTCCATTGCTCCAAGTTAAATATGTTCAGAATAATCTGCCAGCCTTTTTCTTCCTTGGAAAAATATGGAATATATAGGGATGCTTCCAAAATTTTCACCTGGATTTCTCTAGATTTTGAAGTTTCTTAGGTGGAACCTGTGCTTTAAAAATTACTCTCTTGTTCTGTTAATCTTTTTGATAAATCTGCATTATGTATGAGCACTTTGCTGCAGTTTTCGAAGCCTTGCAAAACAATCCAATACACATCTGTTCCGATGTCATCCTCACTGTAATGGGATTTACTCCCCGAAGAGTGTTATCGGTTGAAATTTAAGTTCATATGTGTGCTTCACGACTTTTGACAATTTGCCATTTACATTGACAAAACACTGCGAAAACAATCTTGATGTGACTGTAACACGGTTATAGTAAGATTCTTTGTGCTGATGCACATTTTATTTTAAAAAATGAAATCATGCATACAGCTCTCAATAATCTTTTTGCCTGGTGTTTGACACAATCTAGGATTTAAATGGCACACTAAACCGTGGTTCAACGAAATCGGAAGCAAAAGCTTCCAAACTATGCCTTGCACCTGCATAAGGGATGTGGAGATGTGCAGAGCCTGAGGCTCACTGCTACTCATTCTTGTCAAACTAAACTGCCCTTTCGTATGGGCCAATGGCTCCATTCTGACAGACTGTGTTGATAGCAGCCAGGGCCTGAGATATAGTTAATGAAAGCTTGTTTTGAAGGAGGAAGGGCCAGTGGAGGCCGCGAGGAAAGAGCCAGAGGTGTTTGAAAATCCAGACCTTCTTCCTGAACAGATCAACATTGGGATTTCATTGGGCTAGCTGCCCACAGGTGCCTAGATTGGACAAATGAATCACATTCACATCTTGCATTTGTGCCAATGGTTATCCAGAGAAACTAATGAAAGTAGATTGTGGGCAGGAGATAGGTGGCACAAGGGAGGAAATATGCATTCTTTATCAATATGAATTTTGAGAGAAATCTGTTGGAAATATATATTTACCTAAAATATAAATGCACATTTTCATAGAGGTATTTTTTTTAAAATGCGCATTCATGTCAAAATGGGATGGAATGAGTGCTAGGCGAATGTATGCAAAAGTAACATAGGCCAGAAATAGATTCATGCACTGATCCCCAGAGAGTAACTCCACTTCTCTCCCATTTCCTGATTCCTTCCACCATTTGCTGTCCTGAAATACTATCTCTCCAGTAGTGGGTTTCTGGAGTTGCTTAAGTCCAAAAAATGAGGTGAGACCATCAATTTCACTTGTTTCTGCCTTGAAACAATAGCAGGACCACAGAGATAGAGTTAGAAAAAGTCAAGAAAGTGTCAATTTCACTTTTAAAAATGAAACTATGCAGCATTGTTCCATTAAGCATGTTTACATTGATCAAAATAGCAACAAATTAAAAGGAGAATTCAAGGCAGCACCGTGATGTAACACAACGCCAATGCCAGTGCTAAAAAGACACTAGTGAGAGACACAATTTACAACTTCTAAATGAGAACACACTAGCAACAGAAAACTGATCCATACCAATGATAGCTCCAGCTGCCAGGAGTCTCAGTCATGACACCGCCAGTTCTCCCAGCTATGCAATGCATCTTTCCTTTGAAGGCTTGGTTTCTTTATTAATATATAATATTACAGTTTATTGGATTATTACCACTGTGTTGCAGCTGAGGCTGTGTTCTAAAAACAATCAAGGTTTTATTGGTTTCTTATTGGAGCGGGGAGGGGGGGATCATCACAAACCTAGACAAGTTTTTAATACCACTTTAACAGCCATGGCTTTCCCCAAAGAACCTGGCAACTGCAGCTTGGTGAGAGTGCTAAGCAGAGGCACCAACTTGCACAGAACATTGAGGGGCTGATGATGTGAGTGGGACATCGGGAGGAGCCAGGGCACAGCCAAATGCAGCAAATGTGGCTTCAATAGCCGGTGGCTCCTCCTCTCTCACGCTTGGCCTCCTTCTCCTCCTGCCTCCACTGGCTGGGAGCTGCTTCTCCAATCCTTCCCTTATGCAGCAGGAGGAGGGGAAGCTGCTCAGTGGTCACAGCTGATGGGAATTGTAGTCCAACAACTTCTGGAGGACCACAGCTTCCCCATCCCCTCCATCAAAAAGTTTCCTCCATTAGATGAGGTTAAAGACTGCTAAAATAGCATTTTCCCCCACTTTGTCCTGCATGTCAAACTAGTGTCCTCAGTTAGAAAGGGACAGCACTTTTAAGCAACACTAATTTTGCTGCTTTTGGGGATAGCAGCAAAAATCGTTTGGGCCTATAGCCAAGCAGTGGTGGATTTGCATTCTGCAGATTTGTTTTTCTTAGTGTGCCTCTGAAGCTTTCACTGTGATCATTTGCAGAGACAAAGGAAGCACACTTCAGAGCCCCAGAAGGACACATTAACCTCCTCTGCTCATCTTAAAAAGACCCTTTCTATGTTCTGCTAATAGACACATTCGAGTGCAATGTGAACAAAAGGGGGGAAAATGGCAAAAATGGCCCTTTTTAGCCATTTCCCTGACATGTTTTAGAAACGTAGCTTTGTATGCCTGTCAGTCATGCACAAAGACGATGAAACATAGATATTGTAAATCAAGCACCATTTTAGCATGGGCGTTGGTACTCACTGGGAGGCATTTTTACCACTGCCCATCCCAATTTTTACCACTGATCATCCCCATAATTAACCACGGCTAATTATCCAGGGTTGCCTCAATACTATAGGCAGCTGCCTTGGGCAGCCTAATTAAAGGGGCACCTGCTTGCATATTCCTTCCAGGTGCCTGGCTTCCCGGTGAGGGAAACCACTGCTCCTTTAAGAAGGACTTGTCTTTGAGAGTAGCCTGATCACATACCGTGCTTTTCTCACCCTCGCCTCCAAAGGGTAGCAGATCTTAGTTTAAAGACTGTCTTTAAACAGCCTCACTTCTTACAAAGCCCATGGATCTAGGGTAGAGAAACAGAGACACAGAAAAATATAGAGATATAATTTCAGAAAAGTAGAGAGTACAGAACAACAAGACAACAGAGGCTTTCAGGGGCAGGGGACCTGACCAAATTTTACAAAGTTTGTTGACATTGTGATTTGACTTGGAAGGGGTAAAATCACCCGTTGGCTATTTGGCCTCAGCACAGACCTGTTGTACACTCCTAATAATTTTACCAGTGACTACCTACAGGCTTCAAACCTACCTTGAAATTATATCCTCTTACCAGAAAGCTCTGTACTTTGTGCATGTGTAAAGTGCAGAGGCACTTCATTCATGCTGAGGATTAGTTACTAAGTTTCAGAACTGAGACCTGCCATTTATAATGTTTGTGGTAGATGTGGATCCAAGGGATTTTTTCCCCCAGAATACCTTGGGCTAAGCACAGACAGTGCCAACTGTAGGACTTGCACTTGACTGGCAGAGGAAGGGAAATTCAAGGATTGTCCTGTATGCAGAGACAGAACTATAAAATAAGACTCTACATCTATTAAACTTAGAATGGGTCCAGATTCTTATTTCCCAGCCAATTAAACCCAACACCATGCAAATAGCTTTTAGTGCTGAACTGCATCATGAGCCCCAATGCAGAACATGTCTTTCTACTTGTCTATGTCTAATTAACCTGATGGCCAGTTGCATCAGTCTGTCTAGCAGAGAGTTTTGTTGCATCTTGATGACTAGAAGGTTTATTGTAGCATAAGATCTAGGAGTGCCCCCTAATCTAAGAACAGCTGCTCCTAAGAGGAAAAAAACAATACGGCAGCAGCCTACCAGAGACATGAACCAACAGAATAGGCTCTACAAGAAACTCAGACATCAAATCTTGCTATAAATATTCACATAGGCGACATTAGTACAGGACCTAATAACATAAGGAGATCGTTCAATTCCTCTTTTGCCAATGTGGTGTATGACACAATCTGCCAACGATGACCTTCAACTGTTCCTTCCAGTTTTCTTTTAAAAAAGAAAAGCAATATCACATAGATCATTTATAAGTATTCAGTACTTGTGCTGTTTATTCACATTCATGTTTCATGCATGGTACATTACAAATGCCTGTGATTAATGTGGCTTTCAGTGGTTGAAAACAATCCCAGAGCACGGATATTGCTCTTTATCAACTATTTTAATTACCTGCAACTTTTCAAGGAATACAAGTCAAGAAGTGCTAAAAGACTCTATTTCAAATAGTCTCCATAGGTGGGGAATTAAATTATTAGTTCAGAACCTCACAAAGACTCACACTTTATTTATAAAGAGGATGTCCTGCAAAGTACATAGCTTTAATCACACCTGCATTTAATCACCCAATTGTACACCCACTGGCTGTGGTGATTCAGCTGGTGCAGCAGAGCTGGAAAACTAACCACTGAAAACTAACCATCAGTTAGGGCTGATGGGAGTTGGAGTCTAACAACATCTAGGAGGTCACAGGTCCCCCATCCCTGAATTAGAAGATGAGCCTTGCACATGGATCAAGCAGTGCTCCAAAAAATTCCTTCACTATGAACTTGGCTGGGTATTAAGATGATCCCCCGGGTTTCAGTCCCCCAGTTTCTCCTTTTTCTGATCTTCAGTTCTCCACGTTTCCACATCAGTCTGTGGCTTTTTAAAAAAGTTCCAGTGAAAATTTATTCACATTTCAGTGCAAATTTCACATTGGTTGGTTGATTGGCTGGCATCTTTCTGTCTCGGGAGACAATGGAGTACTATACCTTTGGGGGTCAAGTCAAACTATTGGAAGGTTACAGCGTCTACATATATACATCCTTCTGTGAAATTTCGCCTAAGATACACATTTTGGCAAAGCAGGTTTGTATGTCCAGCCAATGTTTTAATATGCAAGCAGTGCAACGCTAGGCCTTGGGAATGAAAGCAGTCTCCAAGGTTGAACTCTAGTAAGCCCCTTCTCTTGTTAAGCCCTGGCAGCATCTTGCCCTAGATGAGAACCAGAGGATGAATCTATAAAGATGGTTAAGGGATGCATGCTTAGATAAGTGGCTCTTGGCAAGAAAAATGCCAAGACTATAGTCGTGTCCTGGCCAAAGCGATTTATGACACACAGGAGTTGCAAGGGATACATATATGACACTCAATAGGAGGGGAAATCACACTGAAGGGCAATATTTAAACAGCCATGAAAAGTGAGCCACTGGGGAATAGAGATTAGAATTAAATCATGGTCAGGAGATTTATTTGCAAAGGCCAAAAGTCTCATACATCAGGGAATGTGAGTGCTTGTGATTTAATTAGGCAAACATCGTTGGGTGTTGAAGGAGCAGCAAAGCTGTTTCAAGATAGATTTGGATGCGACTGAGCAAGAGTTTCAAGTATCCTTCTTTTATTTTGCCAAAAAAAAAAAAAAACAACGGAAAGAGAAGGGGGTTTATAGTGGGTGTGGATGCCTGTGAAGGGCCATTCATATTATTTCACTACACTGGCTAGAGGTTTTGCAGCTGCAGTGACAACATTCTTTTTACTTTTTGTTTTACTACTGTGTGAAAACACCAACTATCTGCAGAATTCTTCACAGCAGGAAACTCTTTTAAGTGGTGCTTCTTTTTGGTTTCTTAATTATAGGGCAGGGTAAGAACATTACCATTCCATTAACTGAGCATATGCTTGTTTTTCATGCAAAGGCAGAGAAAATATTTGCCACATTCTGTTAAGAATGTGCGTAGACAGGACAGTATGGGTTGAGCATCTGCAAAATGTTGTGTGAGAATAATTCATTCACTGGAGTCTTTTTGGACTATGGGTTTTTTTAAAGATATCTCAGCATTAGGGTTTCTTGTTTAAAGTAAACAGCTGATGATCTCCAGACGTGGGGCAAATGCTAAGGCCTACCAGGGCCACTAGCCTTGCTGCCTTCTTACAAAAAAAGTTCTTTTAAAAAAGAAAGATTGAGCGATGTCTGTCTTCACTTCTGTCCACCTCCTGATAAGATGGGAGAATACCATGGAAGCATAGCCAAAGCATAGGACACATTGCCCAGCACCGGTGTCAACTACAGGGTGCCCTGGAGGCCCAGGCACCCACAAAAATTGTTGCACCACGGGGCCTCCGATGTGACTTCTGGGTCCTCACAAAGCATTGGAAGTTGCGTCCAAGGCCTCACAGGGCCTTGGAGGTGGCATCTGTGGCCTTGGTGGTGGTGTCTGAGGCCTCATGGAGCCTCCAACACAACTTCTGGTGGTCCCAGGTGCCACTGTGGCACATGTGACATAATGTGATGTCATGACATCATGCTGTGCGGCTGGGCACCCATAATCTGGGGCCCAAGTCAGCACCCCTGTCGCCCAGGAACCTCTGGAATCAGGCAGCCCTGACAACCTCCCATGTAGTTGATGTAGTTTTGCAATGTGATAGGACCCGATTCTCCTTTTTGTGATATTGATACCAGGAATAAATGATTTCAAGCCTTTTTTAAAAAATTTAATCAAATGTTAAAAGGTGGGAGGTATCTCATGATCATTGCCATTATCATGTCACAAGCACTAGCCAATAGGTGCCCATGCACTGTTGTAACCATATTCAGTGTACCATTCCAAACAGTATTCATTGGGTGGCAAAACAATTCCCATCAGTGAAACATTAAAGTTTGAGTTTAATGGAAATATATTTTCCTCACAACAGATGTGCTAGCTTAGCAAATATATTTGGATTCTTTGCGACAACTGACAACTGTGTATTTATTGTGAAATAACATGATCATCTGCAAAGACCCTTACCAGTTTTCTTATTTCATCATATGACAAATTGAGAAGGCTTTAATTTTAATTTAAACTCATTGAAATAAAAAATAAATGAGTAATCCTTTGGGCTGATAATGAACAATTCTCTCATAACAAGAGGTGATTTGTCAAAGCTGGAATTTGATTGTACAGCCATTTAAGTCTTCCAAATGATGAAGTCATTTTCCTATTTCTGGCAAAATTGCATGTTTAAAATATTACACATACTAGATATCAAGTGACAGAGGAGATTAAGAGAACTTGCTATAATATAATTGTGCAGCTATTAACCTTGATCTTGATGCAACATGTGTCATATAGTGCTCCTTCCAATGCCCAAGCCTTTTCTTCATCTTTTAATCCTGATGGCTCCAGGAGACTCAGGTACTCCTATGTTCTTCTCTGTGGCCTATAGAAGGCCTTGATGCATGCCCAAACCAATGGTGGGGAAGATCTGGGCCCTCCAGATGCTATGTGAAATCTTAAGAGTTTCTAAGATTTATCCTAACAACTCTCAGCACCCTTAATAAGCTACGGTTTCCAGGATACTTTGGGGGAGCCATGACTGTGGTATAATGCAACTTTAAATGTATAGTGCAGGTGTGTAGTGAATAGCCTATTTACAAAGAAATTGGACAAAAACAGGGAAAGAATAATGACTCAGAATTTCCCCACCACCACTGCCCATCACTACAGAAGCTGCAAATTGTGTGCTGCTAGAAAACATGGCCCGCTTGACCTGTTTAAGCAACAGTGCACGAAACATTCTGTTTATGATATTCCTAAACAAGTTAGGAGTCTCCGTTAGTGTGGAGCTGGGTAAGGTATTTTATCATGAGTGCAGGGAAGGTATCACTTAGTAGGGAGACTTTGTTCAGTCATCCATTCAGTCAGAAAATAATCAGTCCGTCGATAGATCAGCAATGTGCAGTCTTGCATATACACCAAACTGAAATCATCAATGATTTCCTTTAAGTGATTTCTCTGTACCCAACATTCATTCAGTTAATTTTTAAAAATTGTATCCAGCTCTACTTTTCTGCTTTTCATAGGGGGGGGTGGAGTCTGCGTTTACCAAAAAGGCCTGGCGGATGACATTGCAAAGGTGGGAGATGAAAAACATACATAGACTCCTGTCCTGGAAATGAATTTCTCGAAGCAAAGTTTGCCTGATTATTGTGAGTCACATCTCTCACAAAAGGCTCTGAAAATGTATCCAGTCATTGAATTCTGGGCAGGAAAAGGGTGCACGGAAGCAGCTGAGGTGCATTGCATTAAGAACCATTATCTAGTTCCTGGCGCAAATTGGAGAGCACAAAACATAAGAGCAGACATGAAAGGTGTATGTGTAAAAAGAAAGAAAAAAGCAGCTCAGGGTCAACCTAGTGCAAAAACAAAGGTGTTGCAATGTTTCATGATTCAAAGGATATTTGGACACACACAAATACACACACACACATCAGAGTATGCACAATGCATAGAATACTTTGTGTGGGCTTCCTATTAGCATCTGGTTGGCCACTGTTTGAACAAAAGAGATGAGCCGTTGGTTGGTCCAGCAGCCCTGGTTAGCTTCATTTCTGCAGCCTAATTGAGGTGCGTAATCTGCTTTGCTGTTGCTATTGTTAAACAACTGGTATTCAGAAAGCCTTGCCAATCTACCACAGATCACCCAGAGATCTACTAGTAGAACTCAGTCTGTTTCTGACCACTTTTGTCTAGCTCAATTAAGTAAAATAAATAATATACATTGATTCACAACACAACCATTTCTTGAAATGTATGTACAATTTAGGGTTTTCTTACATCTGCTCAATTTAACATTGCATGTGCTTTAAAGCCATCTTAAAACCATAAATGAAGTTCACGTGAATCAACCTGTACAAATTCTGTATAAATTCTAAAGGAAGTGATGGTTTGCTAGCTGGCCTCCACTGCTTCCAAGTAAGCTCATGGCCCACAGTGGGCACTCATGTGCAAGAGCCAGCTCTGCAGTCAGCCATAGTTTCCATAGAGAGAAGGGATGTGAATTCTTCAAACATGAGTCTTTCCTAAGTTCAGGGACTGCACAAGGCTCTCTTTCCAAGACCTGAGGGGTATATGTATCTTGGTGGGGGACTTTGCGTGTTCAGACCCAGAAACCTTTCCCCTAAATAAAACACATGACTCAAATTTTGGTTTTTGGCAGAATTTAGGCCACAACTTTATTGATTACAAAAAGTGACTTGTTGCATAGGCTCTGGTTCAACTAGCTCCCCGCCATGCAGGTAGCACTGACCCAGGGTTTCAGCATAGGTCAGCCAAGGGTGAACACCTGGATAAGCGGAAAGCCGGGCTATCTCCACCACCCAAATCTCCCCCTGGACTCAGGAACGGGGACAACCCCCTCTCAGGGGTTGACCAAACTATCGAGTCTCTGGATTCCTTTAGTGGCATAACCTTCACATAGGGATGGTGAGAGCGTTCTCCCATCCCTATCACCTGAACCAGAGCCTATCTGCAACCTTACAAGTTGTGACGATTTGCTACATGGCAGGCAAAACCCAAATGGCAACAGCCAATCAGCCAAGTGGAGCAAATTCCTGCCGTGCTCCTGTCCCAATGACAGATGACACACGACAGCATAGCAAGGTCAAGCACAAGCCCTAAAAGTAGGGAGAGGTGGGCGGGTGTTCTGAATGCACGCACCGAAAGAGGAAGCTCTGGGTCATGTGCATGGGCATAAATAGGTCCCTCGAACTGTTTAGACTACGTCCCATTGCCCAGATTGCACCCAGCTTTGAGGGACCTACCAGTTGGGTGTTGTGGCTATCCAAACGTACCCACCCACAACACAGGGTGTCGGTTGTCCAGGTCTCACTGCAATACATGCCCTCTTTAAAGGAGGACCCGATATACTTAGTGAAGGCTACATCCCTCTCTTGCACTGCCAAAGAGATGGCAAAAAGAAGGGTTGCATTTGTCAGGCATCAACACAAAACAGAAACTGTGAGTGTGGTTTTGGCTCAGTCCCAGTTACAGAGATGAAAAGGTTTGGAATTTGCTGTGCAAAACTAATAATTATACTGAAAATGAATGCCCCCTTAACACACACACATTTCTTCCATTCGCAGCAAATAATATACTGCTGCTTTGTAACAGAGAAATGGTCTTAACTGATCAGGTTTTTTATTTAAACAGCCCCCCACAAAACCACTTCAGAATGCAAGAGAAAAGAAAGCCACAACATTTGTGCTGACTACGATCTCCTAATGAAACCCATGTATCCTGTAAATCCTGGCTGAAGCCTGTGACTCAGAAAGGCCTGCAGATACAGATATAATACAATGGGTTTTAAGAGAGAAGCATCATCAGCACCTGTTCCATAAAAGACTTCTGATAATATCATCATGTTTCTTTAAAGAAAAAAAGGTTATTAAAGAAGGAGTTTTGTTGAGTTGAAGATTTTCATGCATACCCTCCAGCAGTTTCCAATGAAAGTAGGGACATCCCATTCCATAATGATAATTTTACTATTTATACCACACACATGTTACTGGGTTGCCCTGGCACTCTGGGCAGCTTTCAACATACAGTTGTACCTCAGGTTACAGACGCTTCAGGTTACAGATGCCGCTAACCCAGAAATAGTACCTTGGGTTAAGAACTTTGCTTCAGGATGAGAACAGAAATCAAGCAGCGGCAGCGCGGCGGCAGCGGGAGGCCCCATTAGCTAAAGTGGTACCTCAGGTTAAGAACAGTTTCAGGTTAATAACGGACCTCCAGAACAATTTAAGTTCTTAACCCAAGGTACCACTGTATATAGAAACATAATAAAACATTAAACATTAAAAAAAGCTTCCTTATACAGGATTGCCTTCAGATGTCTTGGGGGGTGGATAACTCCATACCCTCTAACATTTCTCCAATGAAAATAGGGACATTCTAAGGAAAAGTGGGACATTCTGGGATTAAATCAGAAACCGGGATGGGTTCTCTAAATCAGGGACGTCCCTGGAAAATAGGGACACTTGGAGGGTCTGTGGCTGCTATAAACCTCTCATTGCCTCAACAGTTCTTTCTAGACACCCTATTTTATTAACAGTTCTAGCCTATAAGTGTCTACAGAGAAGTAAGTCCCATTGTGTTGTCTCTGTGTGTATGGGTAAGTATGTATAGGATTGCAGCCTTACAGGTCAATCTGAACTCCCTTGGACAGCTGTCTTGGGTGGGTGGGTGGGGTTAGGTGAAGACTGTTATATACTGAGCTTGGATCCTAGAACAATAGGCAGGTAGGATCCTAGAATGCAACAGCCTGCTTGGCCTGCAGGAACAGCCAATCGGGCCCCAGGAGGGAAGCAGAATCAGCCAATCACACGGGACCCATTGTGTAAATAATGGATATAAAGCCAGAGGTTTGGGGGGAATTTCAATCACTGTTTTTAGGAGCTGCAATAAAGAGCATGAAATCACTATGCGACTTAGAGTATATTTCAAGACCATGGATGTGGAACTTTGCCCACCTCATGCCGTGACTGGTGCAAACAGGCATTGCTTTGAAAGTGGTGGTGAATCTGGCACTTAGCCCCCACCCCACTTATGGCATTATACATACCATTCCCCGAAATTATTAAAACAAGTGTGTGCAAGCCAATACACATAAACTCATAGGTTATTTCCACTGTGTAAAATAAATAAATATTTATTTCAGCTATTTATATACCGTTTAATCACCAGTGTTTCTAAGTGGTGCACCTAAACACTGCAAAAAAGCATATAATGAATAAAATCTATTAGAATTAATTTTAAACCAGAAATTTACCTGCAAAGAGTTGCATCCAGAGTGAGACCCCCTGGAATTGATGGCCATAGGTTACTTAACTCTGAATGTGACTAATTTTGGATATCACCAAGTCTATTTATTTATTAACGGTATTTATACTCTGTGCCAAAGCAAAAATCACTGGGAGGCTTATACTGGTAATAATAAAAACCTAATAAAACACAAAGCAAAAACAAACAAACAAACAAACAAAATACAGCATTGTATCTCCAGCTGTAAAGAACAAAATCAGTGTAACAAAACTCTAAAACAACAGCAAAAACATATCTTACACAGATTTTAACATTAAAATTTTTGTTTCGAGGCATGGGATAATAAAAAGATCTTCAATGGGCACTGAAAAGGCTAGAAAGTAGGCCTAATTTAGCAAATTTAACAAGGCCCATTTGTTCAAACAACAGGAAAACATGTTTTTGGTTTTGAGCCCTGAAATCCAAGTCATCATACAACAAAGGCAGCCGAGAGATGCCCTCATTTAATGTATTCCTCTCCCGACTCATTTAACAAGGTTGCTCACCTCCATATGAAAGGAAGTGCACTGAATGCTATTGACTGGTTTGCGAACCCTAAATTGTTACAAAATGACCTGATACAAATGAATATTAAAAGGCCACAAACCCACATCCTGCTCATTTCACTGGAGAGAGCACTTCATTTGTATTCAGATGCAGTGAAGGAATTAGTCAAGGTCACTGGGAAAATATTGGCTCCTTGAAAAAGCAGGACTGAAAAACATAATAGCCGTTTCCTTTCTGCTTTGATTTCCTCCTCTCACATAACCAAGGCGTTATGCTTTAATTTCTCTTTCCATCCTCCATTTGGATTTTGTAGGATAATGTTGCTAAGTGTTCTACCAGTTCCCTCCTGACTTTGTTGTGGTGTTTCATGGTCTGTTGGCAACAGGGCTCTAAGCTACAGGCTGGCTTCTCCATGCAGCCACTGCTGACACACAAAAGCGGGACTTGTGTGCATCATCCCTACTCACACTGAGAATTTGAAGGAGGGAATCATTGCTCCGATTCTCAAATGTCAAATTTGCAAGAGACTCCCTTAAAAAGTGGCATGAGCTATTTGAGTTTCATTCATGTGGAGTAAATTCTCAACGCCGGCATAAAGGTAAAGGTAAAGGGACCCCTGACCATTAGGTCCAGTCGTGGCCGACTCTGGGGTTGCGGCGCTCATCTCGCTTTATTGGCCGAGAGAGCCGGCGTACAGCTTCCAGGTCATATGGCCAGCATGACTAAGCCGCTTCTGGTGAACCAGAGCAGCGCATGGAAACGCTGTTTACCTTCCCGCTGGAGCGGTACCTATTTATCTACTTGCACTTTGACATGCTTTCGAACTGCTAGGTTGGCAGGAGCAGGGACCGAGCAACGGGAGCTCACCCCATCGCGGGAATTCGAACCGCCAACCTTCTGATCAGCAAGTCCTAGGCTCTGTGGTTTAACCCACAGCGCCACACCGGCATACACACCAATTAAAGCACATTATTTACCCCAAAGAATGCTGTTGTATATATATATAGTTTGTGAAGGGTGTTGGGAATAAACCGCAGTTCCCAGGACTCTTTGTGGAAAGCCATGTGCTTTAGACATATGATGTGTACACAAGCTAAATTGGAGTATCATTGAAGGCCAGCTATCTAGTGCAAACCAGCACTAGGTGGCATGACTAGCGTCCAGGTAAAACAAGACTCAACATCCCACATCTCCAGGGAGTGGAAAAGGTATTTTTCGTTGTGACAAGTCTCTTCCTTTTGAGGAGCTGCATATCTACAGAATCATAAAATGATTCCACCTACCAAAAGAAGACAGCCAGCTTCTTGTCTTTTCAAGCCATCTCCAGTAGGTTCCTTTATCAGGGGTGAAACTACGCTTTATTTCACCTGGGTCAAAGACCCAGTTTGGTACCTCCCATGCACATTTGCGTACATACACACACAGGCTGGGAGCCTCTGGAGGCTTTACCTGGGACAAAAAGCCTGGTTAGCCCCATGCCCCCCCCTCTCCTCAGCTGCAGCTCTGCCTTTATAATTTAATCAATTTGGGCAGACAAGCTTTTCAAAAAGACCGACTCCTTCTGTTGTAATGCACAGTGAAAGGAGTGTTCTAGGGAACACTTTCAGATCTTCTAGAACCATACTGAACCCCCGAAAGGCCCAATCACTGTCTGGATAAGGCATATGATGCTAGGGATGTACAAACATGTCACAATCTGTTCCAGCATTCATCTGCATGTCCGTCTGGTATTTTTTTCCCCTTTCCCCTGCAATTGGTTTATTTTGTGCATGCTTTTCTTCCATTTCATTGTCCGCTGATGCAGAAATATACATTTCCCCATGTATTCTAGTATAGTAGGCATTCACATCTCAGCTATCAACAGATATTTATAAATAAGTTACTTTCCTGGTGAGTTTCCTTTCAAAATTAACAAATTTCCAGAGGGGTAGCCCTGGAAGGCTTTTGAAGCAAGACCAACAAAGAGTCCTGTGCCACGTTAAAGACGAAGTTAATGAAGTGGCTAATGGCACAGCAAAAGCTATCGCTTTGTGATCGCTAACCACATCTACTGAGAAGTAGGTCCTACTGAATTCAATTGGCCTTACTCCCTGGGCTGGGATTTAAGCCTCACAATTTTTGATTTTATACTTCAGTGTACTGGTTTATGTGCTTGGATACTAATAAAGACATATATTGTTTGATGCAGTATTTACCTCAAGTATACACAGTGTCTGATCTTTAGTGTGCTTGAGTGCATATTTTATAAGTTGTATATGTTTTATTAACAAAGGCACATTCTATGCAGGCACTGACATGACTGAGGGTTTTCCTTTCTAGCAGAGAACAGGAAGCTCAGCTGGTCAGTCCTGTAGCATGCAGAGCTTGTCTACCTATGACTCACTTATGCTGTACCAATCTTCGGTAAGGAATAATTGTTTAATAATACTGACTTCACAAATTGCATTTTCACAGCTATCCAAACACAATAATCACTTGCCTGAGTAACCTCAGACGAGAAAAATGAAACATGTGAATTGACCCAACTGTGTTAAAGTGATGATCAATGCACTTTAAATTAATCCCACTGAAATCAATGGACCATGCAGAGTGAACAGATTCGAGAATTGCCTTTTGTATGTAAAAGCCAGATCTGGGGCAATGGAGGCAAAGCTATTTGTTTCTTGAAGACAGGTGCCAAGGATACAGGCTGGGTTCCAAAAAGGTGCTCAGCAGAAGAAGAAGAAGAAGAAGAAGAAGAAGAAGAAGAAGAAGAAGAAGAAGAAGAAGAAGAAGAAGTAGTTGCCCATCTGACTGGGGCATGTTTTCTGTCAGAGACCAGCGACTGACAAAGTAATGAGTGAATTATAACAACTGAATGTTTTATTTTAGTGGGTCCTAAAGAATCAGTAGCTATTGGCAACAGAAACAAGGCTGAAAAGATACTTTCAGGGTGTCCTTGAAACAGAATCTGCCTCTTACTAATCTATAGTCAGCTAACTACACGACAAGCTAATGAAGGCTGACTATGATTATAATGTCATTTATGTTTCTCATGCAGGAGGCATTGCTCAGTTGAGACATTATGCTGTGTGTTCACTTGCAGGGATTAAAAAAAACCCAACCCCGGTGAAATTGGCTGGCTTCCCAAGCCGCAGCTGATCTTTTCCACGTTGCATATGTTGGAGCGTTGTCCCTTCCCCCACTTCACTTTTCATTTTAAAGGGTGGGTAAGATCAGATGTGATTCTACAGGGCAGGGGTCCCCCCTCCCGACTCCAAGCAACTTAATGAGGTAGGGTGGGACTGGATCAAAAAGCTGGTAGAAATGGGGTCACGGAGAGGTTAAACTTCATGAATTTATTCATTGGGATGCAGCTCGTGAACTCCTGAAATGAGATGTCATCATTAACATTGTAGATAGCACTGTTGCACTAGGGTGGTTCGAGGGGAAGGGAGGGGAAGAAAAAACAACAGCAACATGGAAATGATCCTCATAGTGGTTTTTATATGCTCTTAGGGCAGAAGACAAATCCACTGTGGAGGAGAAGGAGTGCGGAAACATCCAATGCTTGCATTCAGTGCTTTAAGAAGTGAGATCCATTCTGGCCTTTAAATATATGCCCTTCTTCCCAAGATTACTAGACAGCTGCATACATAAGGAGTAGTCTTCAGTCTTTAGTAAAGGGCTGAGGAATCTGTGGTCCTCTAGATTTTGGACTACAAATCCTATCACTCCTTTGGCTGTGATGGCTGGAGCTGATGGGAATTGGATTCCAACAACATCAGAGAGGCCATAGCTTCCCTATTCCTGCTTCAGTGTAAAACTGGGTCAGTGAATAATGCAGGATGCTTCAGAGATACATATATATGGTTTCCCTTTATTTTCATTTCTCACTCCTCCTTGTTGTATTCCTTTTGAAATTCCTTTAAAGAAACGTAGCCTCAATTCAAGTATATTTTGGTACACCTAGCTGGCGGGAGCAGAATGTAAATAATGAACCTGTTATCTGAAATGACATTTATCCATGACATAACTTGTGATAACTACATACCCTCCAACATTTCTCCAATAAAAATAGGGATGTTCCATTCCACAATGATAAGTTTACTGTTTATACCACACACATCTTACTGGGTTGCCCCAGTAATAATAAAACATTAAACATTTAAAAAAAAACCTTCCCTATATAGGATTGCCTTCAGACGGCTCAGGGGTCAGATAACGTCAGAGTCTATACCCTCCAACATTTCTCCAATGAAAATAGGGACAGCCTAAGGAAAACAGGGACATGCCGGGATAAAATCAGAAACCAGGACGGCTTCGCTAAATCAGGGACATCCCTGGAAAATAGGGACACTTGGATGGGCTGTAACTACACTTATTTTTATTATATATTTTGTGTTTTTATATTGTAATTTTATATTGTGAACCGCCCTGAAATCTATGGATGAAGCGGGGTATACAAATTTAATAAATAATAATAATAAATTTCTAGATCACATCACACATACACACACACACCATCCTTGAAAGCAAGGGGTTTGGAAGATTTGCAGGAATCTGAAAACAAATCCTGGCTGTGTTTTGAGTTGTGGAAATTTTAAATGTCAATGACCTATTCTAACTCAAGGATCAGTAGATGGGAGAAGTTCCTTTCTACTATGGTGTCAGCAGATGTCTGGTTTCTGTATTAGTCTGAATGACGATTTTGCACAAACTTTCTGACAGAGTCTGTCTAGTTTTTCATTGATCTGTAAGCTGCTCTAGGAGCCCTTTTGGCTGAAGAGCAGGCCAGCCATACTTTAAATAAATAATAGAAAACACAGAGCAATATAATGCTAGAACAGAAATCTTCTGAGTCCAGGTTCCTAGAATGTTAGATGAGCATGAAACAAATGAAACCCACCACGTACCTTCCTGTTTCTCTCTTATTTCTTTTCTCTGGAATAGCCTTGACGCTGCTTTGGGGGGGGCACCACTCTTGCGGGGGTGGAGGAACTGGTAGATGTATGAAATTAGATCACATAATATGTGGATTTGGATGGAGGGACAAAGAGATATGCAGTAAGAGCAGCAGATAAAACTGGCTCATAAATTCAGGCTAATGGAAGTGGGGTTTTCTCTGCAAAATCCTTAACAGCAGGGTTTATTAAATCCACTCCTGTTTTGCATTCTTTAGTTCTCAGCTTTCACTGCCATGCTGGTTTGGAATGGATTAGCCATCCAGATAGTCCTAATCATTGTGTTTCCTTGTGCCACTAAATATTTGTAAGGTTATACTTTCGGCAAAACCACCATCTATCGGCTTCTGGGATTAATTTAAACATCTTTTGGACTCCCCCACCTTTCAGCCTTCCTGGACAGTTAAATGTTGAAAGAAGGGAAGGAGTGCATATCTACTATCATACACTATTGGTATGATTTAAAGGAGAATATTTTTTTTAAAAAAAGTTTCAATTTAACATCACTGGATAATTTCTAAATTGCAGTCCCCAAGGAGGGTGTTTTCAATGCGCCAAGAAAGGAAGAACAACTCACTGTCCCATGGCGCTGTGGGTTAAAGCACAGAGCCTAAGACTTGCCAATCAGAAGGTTAACGGTTCGAATCCCTATGACAGGGTGAGCTCCCATTGTTCGGTCCCTGCTCCTGCCAACCTAGCAGTTTGAAAGCATGTCAAAGTGCAAGTAGATAAATAGGTACTGCTCCGGCGGGAAGGTAAACAGCATTTCCGTGCGCTGCTCTGGTTCGCCAGAAGTGGCTTGGTCATGCTGGCCACATGACCCGGAGGCTGTACGCCGGCTCCCTCGGCCAATAAAGCGAGATGAGCACCGCAACCCCAGAGTCGGTCACGACTGGACCTAATGGGCAGGGGTCCCTTTACCTTTACCTTAATAATGGACAGCTTTACTCATTCCTGTATAAGAGACTCTTGTCACCTTCTCTAGTCCAAGCAATTAGAATTGATGTTAGACAGTGGGCTATTTTATGCCTTTCCCTTTATGCATAGAATAACTGCATGGGGATAATAAGACAGGGGTGGTGCCTACTACCTGACACTGCCCACCTTGCTAGCCCCACTTTCAACACCTCAACATTTGTTGGGAGATCTGTAAAGGGGACTTGAACAAATGCAATGCTAGCCTGGAGGTTCTCTGTGCAACCAGAATTCTAGGTAATTGGGGATCCTTATCTCCCAGGGCTCCTTCAGCAGAAAGGGTAGGATATAAATTGAATAAATAAATGTATAATCCTGAATAAATCTTCGTTGTGTTGACAGCCTATGACTATACAGGGGAATGCACATAGGCTTCCATTTACAGAGAGAATATTGGATTCATGGATGTTGGGGGCATGGTGAGTGAGAGTGATCCCATTCTCTCTTCCACACGCTCAGTGTATTTCTGTAGGGAACGAATGAAAAAGGACTACCTTATCCCCAAGTACGTTGATTAGATGCTGCTAACAGTAACACATTCATAAGGATCGTGTTATTTTGTTTAATGAATTTCCTTTGAAAACCAAAGTAAATCCTTGTTCTAAGTGTACTGCTATTAACTACAATGGATTTCTAATAAAGATGTAGCTGGCTGGCTGCTATAATATGTCCAACATAGGATATGAGCTAGTAATATACACAATTATTGGAAAGGAATAGAGGTTCCCCTCCCCAGCAGCTCCCAGTATCCCTGGAAATAGGAATATTAGAAAACAAAGAAATTTTGAGGATGGCAGCACTGGCTGATTGTGATTGAGTTCAGGTGAAAATGTGTCCCCTTGGGACAGCCCCAGTGTTTACAGAGTGATTTTGTGTGTGGACGGTGAGTGAATTTGAATACTAGTCAAGGGGAATCACTGTATTTCTTATGCTGATATCCTGTTGTTCCCCCAAGAAGCAGATTTTTGATCAGTGAAAGGCAGCAGCTCTCTCTTCTGTCATTTGAAGTTATTCACACAGAGCTCAAAGAAGAAGAAGAAGAAGAGTTTGGATTTGATATCCCCCCTTTCACTCCCTTTAAGGAGTCTCAAAGCGGCTAACATTCTCCTTTCCCTTCCTCCCCAACAAAGCATGAAAGAGGAAGGTGCAGCATAGGAACAGGTAGAAAAGAGCAAGGTTTCACTTGAACCAGAATGGAGCCAAGCTGTTGCTGCTAAATATAAATTTTCAAGGGGGTCAGGGTAGCTTTTAAACTGATTTCTGGGCAGAAGCCGGCAGAGGATATCAATAATAAAAAAGAGGAAATACGCCACCAGAAAAGGAGGACTAAATGATGACGCAACTATAAACAGCATTTACAAATACTAGTTTGTGTGTATTAATGCAAATCTACCAATATTTACTACATTAAATAGGTGTTTGGGGTCATGGGCATAGCCAAGGGGGGCAGAGGGCAGCTTCCCATCCTGAATCAAGTAAAACAATAAAAATAATTGAGGTTCTGCCTCCCCAACATGGAGCCTGCCCCCCCCCAACATAAATCCTGGCTATGCCCATGTATGGGGTGTTAGGGGAAGGGTAGTACCTCTGGTAGGGACACATCATGCTCCTTCTGGGGTAGTTTGTCCACTTTTGGTCTCTACCCTGCATTCAGTTCATCTGTGGCTCCTGGAAGCTGTCAACATGTGACAGCAGCCACATCTCAGGAAATAGCTTTGACTGGTCAGCTAAACCAGATGAGGGTAGCCGATGGGATTCAAACCCTTGGTGAATTAGGAACTTCCACTGCATGCGAAGACAGGCTCCGGTGGAACAAGCGGACGAGACCAATAGCAGGTCCTATGGTCAAGAAGGTGGTTTCTGCACAAGCTGTAGAGGAAAGTAAGGGGCAGTTAAGCTTGTCATTCTGGGTAGGTAGACCAACTAGGAGAAGGAAAACTCTGATCCTAAACCTTTATTGCCTTGCAGGATATCTTTGGGAGAAGAAAAGACTAAGGAGTGAACCCTACACAAATCTGGAGTGAAGTCCCTAAGCCAGTTGCATGGAGCCCTGTACGCCTCCCTCTAGCAACTCCTGTTGCTAAGTTTGTGCCAAATGAATTGTTCTGCTTTCCTTTGGACCACATCAGCAAGGCCGAGAGAGGGGTCTTGTTGTCTGGGCAGCCCAGTACCTCCATACACACTGCCGAGACTTGCACCCTGAAGAGGTCACTTTGGTGTTGCTAACGCAGCCGTTTGACTTCACCCCTAGAGGTGCTCTCCATTGTCTCTCAAGTCATGTGAATGACAACATAGAAAGTATATCTCATGACAGTGGATGGGGAAGACCACCAAGGTGACCCATGGCCTGCTCAGTTTGCTGACCATACATGAACTGTTGATGGGCACCTTCAATTTGCTGGCCATATACAAACTGTTAATGGGCATCTTCAATGTCCCTGCTCTCCTTTCTTATGGTTCTTTGGCTTTGAATTGTACTTGGAACAAACAGCCCTGAAGCACAGCAGTCTGTCCTCTACAATTTGGACAGATGGCCACCTGACTTTGAAATGGTTCTAGACAATCAAAACAGAATTGCTTTGGGAGGCTCAAGGAGTGCTGCAGAAAAGGAAAGGAGAAGGGAAAGGCTTGGTCCCCTTCCCTGCACAACTAGAAATGCCTTCTGCTTTCATAACAGAAGCTCTAAGTCACTGATTGTTATAAACCCTTCAACTGACATATTTATTTATTATTTTATGATCAATACTCTATTTCTTTCACCAGAAAGAGGATCCTCAGAAACAATCCTTACAATCACATCTTTTTTTTGTGTTAAATAAATACGTAAATGAATGACATTATTTTGTGTTTCGAAAAATAAATCATTAAACACAAGCACACACAATTAACTGTACGATTCTCTGCATATTTAAGCACAAGTGAGTCCCACATTCAAAGCCAAATAAGAAGAGTAGTGCTTTCCCTTTTTTTTTACATCATTGAAATGTATGATGATGCAGACTCTCCCTTGACGGTTACAATGTATGCAGGATCAATTCTCTGGCTGTCAAACAGCAACCCCAACACTTTCCCCATAAATAGCAGGGTCATCCAGCCCAAGGTTATATTGATTGTAATACAAGTAAACACATCTGTAAAAAGAAAGAAGTTTGAAACCTCTGGAAGAACGAGTGAAATTCTTAGCAAAGAATAATCTTTTTCTTCTTTGCCCCCATCACTTAAGGCAAGTGAGAGTGAAGGCGATTAAAATGAAGATCTGAACATTTTTGTGCATTGTGAAATCAGGAAGCTCATCTGGTGCTGACTGCTATCTTTTCAGCACCAGGTGAAAACTCCCACCATCCTCCACTCCAATTGTTGACTCATGGGTTTATCTAGCTTCAAAATGCTCTTCAGCTCCATATTCTCTGTAAATTTTTGATGATACAGCATCATTTTCAGTATTCGCTAAAGAGTTTTGGGGGGAGCTGTTTTACCCCCAAAGACATCTATATATCTAAAGTCTTAAAATGGATAAAATAAAAAATAAGACACCACTGGGAAGAAGAGATGCTCTATTGCACCACAAAATTTATATATATAAAGTAAGCAGTGTTGGCTCAGATCTCTGTTATTCATTATTTTTGCAGCAGCATTTGTTTGAAATCATTTTTTAAAAATAACATGTTATTTATTATTTCTACTTTATCTCAACCTTGACTAGGGAAAGAAAACTGATTTCAGATCATATAGCATTTTTATGGTAATAAGAAGTGTGTGTTTTAAAATTACTTGTTTTGTGTGTTGGAATCCAAACGAATGAAATGCTTTATTTGAAAACGTGTCAGTACCAACTTATACACATCTACATACAAGTAGGTTCCATTGAGCTGAGTGGACCTGACTCTTGGGTAAGTGGGTAGAGGATTGCAGCCTAAGTAAAGCCAGCTCTGAGCACAATTCATTATGGGATGTGTATATCCAAAGACATGTGAGAGAAGCAGATTTCCTTTCATACAACCCAAGCCATGATTCCCATTAGTATGCGGAAGGAAATATATTTGAGGATGCCAAAGCAAATGAAGAAAAATGAAGGGAGGACTTATGTCTTGCAAGGAAATGGGAATCTGAAGTTCTGCATAAACTATAAGCAATGATAATGCCTCCGCAGTACAGCAAAGCTACATCAGATCATGTTGGGATGATAAATTGACTATATATAGCTAGGCTGGTGCGAGCTGCTGGGGAGAGTAATGAATCACCAAATACAGATAGCAGTGAAGCTTACCCTGCAGGGGCTAGTCTAAGCAAATGAGATGTTGCTGTAAAGCAAAGTATCAGGAGCAAAATTACATGCTTATTTGCACCCTGGGGAAATCCCCACTGATGCCTATTGCTTTGTGGGGAAGGGGCACTGCATATATCACAACAGAAAGACTGGAGACAAGGGACACAATTCACAGGGAAGTTCTCCTGCACAACCCTTCATCCTTCAGCTTCCATTTATTTGGTAGGGCTCATGCACATCACTTTGGCAGTCCTTTCAGGGATGGGAAGTGAAAAAATAAATTGAATAAACTAAGCTGGTGAATGAAATGATGGGACAGGTATTTAGTTGGGTGGCCACTTACGCATCCCAGGAAAGAAGGATACACACCACCCAAAAAGATGACCCAAGACGACACAGATATGCATAAAGTCTTCTTCTTCTTCTACAATCACTCATAGCTGAGAAAGATTGAGAGCCAGTGTGGTGTAGTGGTTAAGAGTGGTAGACTCGTAATCTGGGGAACCGGGTTCGCGTCTCCGCTCCTCCACATGCAGCTGCTGGGTGACCTTGGGCTAGTCACACTTCTTTGAAGTCTCTCAGCCTCACTCGCCTCACAGAGTGTTTGTTGTGGGGGAGGAAGGGAAAGGAGAATGTTAGCCGCTTTGAGACTCCTTCGGGTAGTGATAAAGTGGGATATCAAATCCAAACTCCTCCTCCTCCTCCTCCTCCTCCTCCTCCTCCTCCTCCTCTTCTTCTTCTTCTTCTTCTTCTTCTTCTTCTTCTTCTTCTTCTTCTTCCATTAACACAGTTTTAAAAATGAGTCCATAAGTGACTGTGGGGGACAATTCTGGATCCACACTTCCTTCCACAGTGGGGACATTGGTTTCTGGGAGGGAGATGATCAAGGTGTGGATTTGCCAAGCATGCCTTCCTCCTAGCATGTTCCTCCCTTGCCTCCTGAGTTCGAGTGTCTTCAAAGCCCATGACACCTTTGATAAAGGCTGTTCTCCAACTGGAGCACTCACAGGCCAGTGTTTCCCAGTTGTCAGTGTTTATGCTACATTTTTAAAGATTTGCCTTGAGACAGTCTTTAAACCTCTTTTGTTGACCACCAGCATTACGCTTTCCACTTTTAAGTTCGGAAGAGCGTAGTTGCTTTGGAAGATGATCATCAGGCATCCGCACAACATGACCAGTGCAACAAAGTTGATGTTGAAGAATCATTGCTTCAACACTGGTGATCCTTGCTTCTTCCAGTACACTGATATTAGTTCACCTGTCTTCCCAAGTGATGTGTAAAATTTTTCAGAGACACTGTTGATGGAATCTTTCGAGGAGTTGGAGACGGCGTTTATAAGTGGTCCATGTTTCACAAGCATATAGTAAGGTTGGTAGTACAATCGCTTTGTAAACAAGCATTTTGGTTTCCCTGCGAATGTCCCGGTCCTCAAACACTCTGCACTTCAGCTGGGAGAAAGCCGCACTCGCAAAGCTCAGGCGATGCTGGATTTCGGCATCAATGTTGGCCCTTGTGGAAAGATAACTGGGCATATGATAATTTGTTTATTTTATCATTTGCACTTATTTCCATTTATTTGCACCATATGTTCCAATGGTGAGGACCATTCCAGATTTACTAAAAGGTACAATCTTAGGCACACAGCATTAGGCATCGTATGCCAGGCTCTTCATTCTGGCTTGCTTGGTGTTCCCAGCTGCACACACTTTGATTCCATTGCCATCTGTGGGACTGTAGAATTCCCAGCATAAAAAAGCTGGGAGAGCTTGAAGTTGCTTTTGAAAATGCATTAGCCGAAGGAGACCTTAGTGGGAATAAAACTTGTAGCTGCACTTATATTGTTATGAAGGTTGTGTGTCACCTCTTGAGCAGTAACAAGTTTCCAGGGAGTTCCAGGTGCTCAACTAGGGTTGTGTTTCCGTTGGGGATTCAGGCACGTCCAAAACTGTACTGTTTGTGGTTTAATTTACATTTATGTACACCTGGGTCTATATACACCTGTATATTACATCTATATACAGCATTACATCTCAAGAAGGGCTTGTTCCCCACAGCAGCGCAACATTGGAGTCCGAGGCATCCTGCACACCATTCCAGAGCCTCTCTTCCAGACTGCCAGTATGGTTCTTCTCTGCATGGTCTCTGCTTCCAGTTCTTCCTTTCTCCTTCCCAAGAATCTAAGCAGCTGGTCCTCTTCTCCAAACATCTCTGTTTTAAAAGGGACACATTTTCCCTGTAGGACACCATGCCCTTCTGTCAACTGGACAACCCCCCAAATCTCCTGTCTCTGTCCACTCCTGTGGGGGGGGGGTAGATAGCCTTTTGCATTGCAAATTGTCCTTAATGGCCCAGTATTTGACTGTTCATTGTTTCTTAATGGCTTTGTACTTAGCCAGTCCAGCCAGGCTGGTTTGCACAAGCTAACTCAGGAATTTCTTGTCTGGAAGAGTTCTGCAGCTTGTATTTTTCCTTCCATATCCCAAATATTTCCTAAATACTACCATTTATTCATTTCTACCATACACTAACAGACTCTGGTAGCACCGATCTATGACAATATATTCACCTGCATTGCCTTTATAGTCTTCTGAAAACTGAATACCCACTGGCTGGCTCAGGGAATTTATTACAAACCATTCTTCTCTGTAGGGTCATAATTCAAATCTTCCCAATACTGTCTGAAAATATCATTCTGATTAGACAGCTGTAGGGAGTGAAAAGGGGGAGAACCATAAAAGTGCATGGTATAAATAGAAACGAAGATTAAAAGCTATGGATCTGCTTCGGGTTATTTCCCACTTACAGCTTTCCACTACTTCTAGGGCCCAGAGTATGACAGCAGAAATATGGCCTTATCTAATTTTATTTCATTTTTGAAGTATGCATTTCAGCAACCTTCTGCTTTGTGCTTCTTCTTGCGCACTCAGAAATCGGAACAATGTGATTCCAAGAGTTTAACAGAATCTCAATGTTCTGTGGTACAGTTTCAGTATTACCATTTTGCCCAATACAGGCAACCCCCAATTTGCATGGGGGTTGCATTCCGGGTTGTTGTGTGTGATGGTGGAGCACTTACAGTATAAGCCCGCCCCACCCTGTTATGCCCCCACCTCTTGTCTGCCCCCATTCCTTCCACTTCAGGGTTTGTGGCAATGAACGTGTGCATGGTCATGCGAGCTTTGAACGTGTGCAAAATATTATTGGCCTGCACTGCTAATTGCACAAAGACAAAAGGTGTGAAATTATCCATTTGGCAAAGTGACTTTTGCAGAAATGGTACAGCATTGGTTCCTGTTTGCTTTTTGTCATGTAAAAGGTAAAGGGTAAAGGGACCCTGACCATTAGGTCCAGTCGTGGCCGACTCTGGGGTTGTGGTGCTCATCTCGCTTTATTGGCCAAGGGAGCCGGCGTACATGACTAAGCTGCTTCTGCCGAACCAGAGCAGCGCACGGAAACACCATTTACCTTCCCGCCAGAGTGATACCTATTTATCTACTTGCACTTTGACGTGCTTCCAAACTGCTAGGTTGGCAGGAGCAGGGACCGAGCAACGGGAGCTCATGTACTGGTAATTAAATATATAAGTAAGTGAAAAATGTTTATTAAAAATGAACTTGCTAGCATGTTCATCTTCCAAGACCTAATTTAACATTATGGCTATGCATATTGAAAGCAATAAAACGTGTGTTTACGGGGATTAAGTTCGCCTACTGGCCAGACACACAGACACACTCCCCCCCCCCAAAAAAAAATATCTGGCCTCCTTTTTAACAGAAACTTGATTTGCAGAAATCAGCAGGTGAAGGTGTTATAGCCTAGAGATAAGAATTTAAGAAGAGCCCCTGCTGGTTCAGACCAGTGGCCCATCTAATCTAGCATCTTGTTCTACAGTGGCCAGCCGGATGTTTATAGGAAGCCTGAAATCAGGAGCTGAACACCACAGCTTCCCCCACTCCTGTGGTTTGCAGTAAATAGTATGCAGAAGCATACTGCATCAGACAGGGAGGGAGTAAGGTAATAAGGATTAATTATTATTATTATTATTATTATTATTATTATTATTATTATTATTATCAACTGCTAATATCTACTTTTAAAAGCACAGGAGCAGAAGCCACTATGCTGACAAGCTTTGGATACTTCCAGTTTGGTGACTCTTAGCACTACCCAGTCATTGCTCCTTTGATGTAAGCTGAATGCAGAATTGCAATTGATTTTCCACACTATGGTGGGTAAATAACTTTTTTCAGTGTGTGATTCCCAGTATATTTCATCCTTTAGTGGGCTCAACATAGCCACGCAGGGGACCATTCACCAGAGCACAGCATTTTCTTATATCAATATTTTGCACCAAAGTATTTGTTCTAAAGTCCAGCTTTATTCAGAAACCACTGTATTAAAATACTTCAGTCATTTAAAATTCACATGTTTGAAAGAATTTTAGTACAAACTGAAGCTCAACAACATCTGAACACACCACCTTGGCTACTGCTGTTTCAATGTTTTTTGAAATCCACATGTCTCCTTTTATTCTCCCCTTCCTTTCCATGCTCTCTCTCTCTTTTTCTTTCTTTAATTTTACTGCAAAAAGTATAAAAATAGCAATTTTTAAAATCCAAGTAAGTGTCCAGAAGTGCTTCCTTTAAAAATTCACTTGAAGGCATTTCAGAAAAGATGCACAGGAAACCATGATCTGAGTTCTCATTAATAATGGCATTGCTTTCCCAGTGCTCACAATTGGCTGCACCTGGCTGGCAGACAGCTAAGGATACTGGAGCTGACCGGACAGGACCAATGTTCTGAACCTGACAGGATGAATGAAATGGTTGCTCCAAGGATAGCAGGTAGCTGCTGAAGGAACCATACAAAATGAGTAATTTTAAAATATATATATTTTTGGTCTCAAAATAATATGGAAACTTTTGACAAAGGGTGAAGTTGAAAGGAAACATTAAACACCCTCTCTGGTTCGTTTCAGTCCAAGTACAGTATCCTGTTTGTTTAGGGCGTTTGAAAAGGCCAAAATCTGAGGCTGCCCAACACATTTTAGTAAAATTTATTTCGATGAATGTATTGTGTGTACAGAACTGCCGCTTGCCCATGGCAATGCTAGGCATCTCCACTCAGAAGCAAGTCCTATTAAATTCAATGGGGCTTACTCCTGAGAAAGTGGGTTAGAACTGCATCCTAAACGTATTAACTAAAAACCCTGATTGTAGATAGGTTGTTTTTGCTTTTGTTTTTTAAGAAAAGCTTTCGCACATGACTATCCTGCAGCTATATGGAGAGTGAGTCACAGAAGGTACATTACAGCCGCTGAGGTTTTCAACATAAACAAGTCACATTCATGCAGCAAGTCCAGCTATGTTAGTTGCCAAAACCTTGTGTGTGCATCCTGTCCGGCACTGCAGCCAAAACCTGAACAAGGAGACTCAGGGTTCGCAGTCTGCAACTCATTTCCAGGTCAGCCACAAGCTTTTCCTATCTCTGCTGACAGAAGCTGTGCTAAATTTATCCCAGCATGAAGAATGCTTTTTGCATCTTTTACCTCTGTTGGAGTCTGAAAGTCCAAATATGTGGTCAGCAAATACACAGGACTGTGTTGTCCCAGTGGAAAGTAGGATGGGGCTGTGTTAACTTTTAATATCAGTCATTTTTTTAAAAAAAAGGATGTGGTAAATATCAGCTAATGTGAAGCTCCATCATTCATTCTTTCTCCACCACTGTGGAAGATGGCTGAATTGCCAGGATATGAAATTTGTGTGCCTTGTTTGCATGTTAGGATGCTTGCAGTCTACTTATGGGATTGCCATAAGCAATTGCCAACTGCTTGCAGATTATTGTTCTGCCCAACTTTCCTAAGGGACAGTGCTTCCCCAGGTTGGGCTTCTTGGAAGAAGGTCACAGAAGGCTAACAGCATTGTGTAGTATTTGAATCTATTTAGAAATGTACAAGTTGGGCATGGTTGGAGGCACAGATTAACACGTCAAGAGGCAGCCCAACCCATTGCCCCATATAAATAAATGTGAGTCCTTGATGAGACCAAAGTTGTCCCGCATCCCATTGATGCCCAATGGCCAACCAGGTGCAACAGGACATGAGAACAATAGCTCCCACTATTGGGTCACAGCAATTCATATTTGGCACCATGGTGTCTCCATTCCTGGAAAGCTGAGCTTTTGGGTTTGAGCTGTATAATAGTTCTCATGGTAGACCTTCCTATTTAGTTACTATTAATTTTCCAAAGCTCAGGCAAACCTTTATGGCTTTCTGTTGTCAAACTATGCCATTGGTCATGATTGATGTTTGATAATTTCAGGCTCCTTTGGCTCAGCAGAATCTGAGAGATTGGATCTTGCACCTTACATTTGATTTTCTCCTTTGTACTTGGAACCCTGTTTTAAATTTCTAAATACTATTTTAATGGGATTACACTAAGAAAAACAACAACAACCATCCCAGAAAAGATATGTTATCTATTGTCAGATATTGATTTTTATGTGTAAGACTTACAGGGTGATTCCATTTGCACTGACTCCTGAAAGGGCTCATGCAAAAGAACTTTCCAAGACCACTATTAATTTTCCTGACAATGTCCTCATTTGATGTTAATTTTATTAATGTTTATTTTATTGCTTTTTATCCTTTGCTTTATTGCTTGGAGTTTTTGTTTTATCCTTGGGACTGGCTTATATTGACTGGGTTGCCTGGGTTTTATGCTGCATGTGTAAATGTTATTTGCTGTTTAATAAATGAGTGTGTTTGAATTTTTGCATGGGCTTTTGACCATGAGCAATAAAAGTCTGCCCTAGAGTTTAACTATGCATTTTGTGAAGAAATAGTTCCTTTGGCCTGTACTGCATTTCCCAACATCCACCATCACTTGTCAGGAGCTGGAGTCATGTGGAGATCAGCAATAAAACAATAAAGCGCCAGATGTCAGCGAAGTTAACTCTTTATTCAAAGAAACACAGCAACCCTTTCCAGTAGGTCTTGCCCCAATGAAGCGGTTGTGAGGACTGCGCTCTAAGGGTCCTTCTCCAGTTCCTTCCCCAGCAGCCTAAGGCTCTGTCATCTTGTGCCTCGTTGCTCCACCCTCTTCACCTTTTTGCATGTTCTGGGAGACCAGGGTGACTGGAAGCTGTTCGCAGCAAGAGGGGAAGACTCCATGGATTCTTCTGCCGACTGCCTCATCTTACTGGTGGAGGAAGGCTGGTGCGGGGTGTGTGGTGCGCACTAGGTGTCAGCCGTGAGGGCAGGTGACACCCCCACCCCGTGCTCGCTGTGCAGGTGGCACTCCCTGATGCTCGCCACACGGGCAGCACCCCCAGATGCTTGCAGCATGGGTGGCGCCACTGGACACTTGCTGCGCAGGATGCGTGCCACTAAGGATGATGCTGCTGTGGGCAGCTAGCGGTGCCCCCCATGCTCGCCATGCAGGTGGCTAGCAGCACCCCTCCCAACACTCGATGCACAGGCAGGTAGTGGCGCCCCCCACGTTCACCGTGTGGACGGCTAGCGGCGCCCCTCCTGATGCTCAACGCGTGGGCGGCAGGTGGCTAGGGATGCTTGCCGTGTGGCCGGCTAGCCCCGCCCTGTGGGCCGGCTAGCCCCACCCCCATGCCGCTCCGGGTGCTGGGGTAGGTAGCTCTGCCCCTGCCTCATCTCTGTCTCCTGGAACTCCTCCTCTGAGTGTGAACTGCCCTCTACCACAGCCTCTTTCTGCTCACTAAACCCTATTGCCTCTTCAGTTTCCATCACCTTCTCCTCCCAGTCTGCTTCCTCTGACCAACGTTGTTGCTCCATCACCAAACCCCTGGCTCTGAGCCTTCTTCCCTTGGGGTTCCCCAGCTAGTGCCCCTCCTCACTCCACTGCGTCCAGCCAGTCCATGGCATCACTGGATCACCCAGATTTCTAGTATTATGAGGGAGAGGCAGACCTCTTTAACCACACCCTCCACACCATAATATATGTTTCCCCTGGTCAGCGGCAGACGGGGGAACTTCTTTATTCAGAGACAACAAATGCCCATACTAAAACCTAGCAGCTTGAACTCTGGTATTGTAGGCTTCTAAAATATATATGCCTAGTCTGATCACTCATTGAGCTTTGCCTTCCTCCTCTTCCACGTTTGTTGTAACCTATCCTCATTGTCATAGGAACCAGCCCTGACAAGGCTGTAATGGATTTCTTGGTGACAAATGTTGAATAAGTACAGGCAGGACTTAGGAGCCACAGTTTATAGAAGTCAATTCTGTCAATAAAAATGTCCATTCCTTGCCCTGTGCAGCCACATCTTGAATACAAAATTGCATTTTGTATTGCTTCACAGTCACTGATTCAGGGTAAACAGCCAGGCTCCAGTACATCTGCAAGAACACCGCTCCTCCTTTCACACAGCTATAATTGCCACAGCTCCCTGGGAAGAGAGATTGACTGCAGACCACTTTGAGAATTGTAGCTCTGTGAGTGGAATTGGGGTCTCCTAACGACTCTCAGCACCCTTAACAAACTATACTTCCCAGGATTCTTTTTTTTTGGCGGGGGGGGGGGGAGCCTCGATTATTTAAAATGGTATATACTGCTTTAGATTTATAGTGCAGTATGGGCCACCTTCCCTGACCATTGGCAATGATGGCTGTAGTCCAAAACACCTGAAGCGCACCAGGCTGGGGAATGCTGCCTTATAGAGGTGAGGAAGATTGGGCCATTTTCCATAGTGGGGCTGATGGTGTGAGCAGCCCTGGTCAGATAGCCCCATTCTGTGCCCCCCCCCTCTCTGTGTATGTATGTATATATGTGTGTGTGTGTATATGTATGCAAACATTTTACTTCAGGTGTTTTGTACATTATCAATACAGTGGTACCTCGGGTTAAGTACTTAATTCGTTCCAGAGGTCCGTTCTTAACCTGAAACTGTTCTTAACCTGAAGCACCACTTTAGCTAATGGGGCCTCCTCCTGCCGCCGCGCCGCCGGAGCCCGATTTCTGTTCTTATCCTGAAGCAAAGTTCTTAACCTGAAGCACTATTTCTGGGTTAGCGGAGTGTGTAACCTGAAGCGTATGTAACCTGAAGCGTATGTAACCTGAGGTACCACTGTATACCAATGCATGCATTTATGTGAACAACCTGTTTGTGAATTTTATTATTAAAAAAGAACAACCGTGGAGGCAAGGAAGGAACAACTTTGAACCTGGTTGCACTGTGATGATATGTTTTTGTATACTTACAAGTCACTATATTAACATATCTAACCACAACTCCTCTCCCTCCCCTTCCACAATAATTATCCTTAGTCTAGGAATTTCACTGATGGGCACATAATGGCTTTGCAGAATTCATTATATAAAGATCAAGCCGTTTCTTCCTGGTGTCAGAGCGGCGTGTGCTTTTCAAAGACATAAAAACGTGGCAATGACTAGCAATTGGTGGCGAGAGACAAAAACAAATTTCCCAAAGCAAATATTAAACTCAAGACATTTTTCTTTTGCTGAAAATGGAACAGAGAATAGTGGATGTGTCCTGGGGCTTTTATAGGAGTCTGGAGTGCTTTCAAATGCAGAATGGAAAAACAGGCAATATTTCTCGTTTAAGATATTTATTGTTCCCTAACAACACAGAGTCAGTTTAATCAAGTGACAGGCTAAGCCTCTGATCCAAAGATTGGCGAGTGTTTCAGTGCTCACACAATGCTCCTCTGTGAGTCAGTTTCCCTTTTAGCTTCCATGTCAAAGGGAAACCCCTTTCATAAACCCAGTAAAGATGCATGGCTGAAGCTGTCAATTTCAAATTAACGGGAAGCCCCTGCACACATTAGTAAGTGTACTCTGCATATTAGAGATTCTGTTTATACTTCTAAGGCAGGGGTGGGCAACTTGTAACTCTTAGTCTAATTTCAAAAGCCCTCTGCAAGCAATCAGTTCCATCCTCTGGCAAGAGTGATCTGTCTCTTTCCCTCAGGGTGGTGGGAAGGAGGAGGAGGGAGAAATAAGTAAGTGGCAGAAAGTGTGGAAGTGAAGTGGGTGGCAGAAAGTGAAAGAGAAGGATTGGCCCTTCACAGATTTGGCTATGTCCCACCCACTGCTGTTTTTAGCCCTGCCCACTGTCTGTAGGAAGTGACCCTACCGAAGGAATGTAGTTCTCAGTGCAAAAAAAAAAAAAAAAAAAGGAAAAGGGGGGGGAGTGCCCAATTCTGGCCTAAGGGTTGACTGGGCAGCAGTGTTGGGCTCTAGCATCTTTCTGGTCATTGCCTGTTTTCATTAATGAGACATTATTATTATTATTATTATTATTATTATTATTATTATTATTATTATTTTCTTTATACCTTACCCATCTGACTTGGTTGCCCCAGCCCCTCTGGGCTAAGGCTAATCTGGAGGAAGATTTCAGGGCAGAATTAACTGAAATATTCTTGAGGGTGGCTCATCATTGTGGCAACAATGCTGGTGCCTGTGCTTTTGTTTTGCACTTACAGTGGTACCTCAGGTTAAGTACTTAATTCGTTCCGGAGGTCTGTTCTTAACCTGAAGCACCACTTTAGCTAATGGGGCCTCCTGCTGCCGCTGCACCGCCGGAGCCTGATTTCTGTTCTTATCCTGAAGCAAAGTTCTTAACCTGAAGCACTATTTCTGGGTTAGCGGAGTGTGTAACCTGAAGCGCATGTAACCTGGAGCGTATGTAACCTGAAGCGTATGTAAACCGAGGTACCACTGTAGTTTTAAAGCTCTCAGCAGTGAGGCTCATAGCTGCTGGCAGCCACCATATTCTCCTGCAGAATGCACCAGATACAGCATTACCCCAAGGCAATCTGTGATATCATGGCAGCTGTCCCTGGCAGCTCCAGGGTTGTTGTGTCTTTGGTTGTGTGTGCTGCCTTCCACCCCCCTCTTACCCAAATGCTGCACTTTAGGAATAAAAGAAATGTCAGCTCAAATAGCAGCTCAAAAACTAAATACAGAAAAGGGCTGGAGGAAGATCGATGCTACTGGCACCACGATGGAAACACCTTTCCTAACAAAATTGTCAAATGATTTCACTTCCAAAACCATAATTATATCCGTCTCCCCTGCAATTCTGTAAAACTTGGACAAGGGAAAGGGTAGTTTTTTATTGCAGCCCTACGACATGCTTCAAAAGTATTGGAGATAATGGTGTAAACTAAATGCTACTTTGCACTATACAATATAATATCCTGTTCCCAGAGGGTGAAATTGTCAGTGTTAGAGCTGGAGGTACCAGTCCCTGTGGAACCTGGCTGGAGCTCAGAGGTTAATGATGTGGCAAATCCAAGGCAGGGATGGGAAGAGAGCCAGAGTCACAAAGTGCTGTGTTGGTCCCAGGGTATGGTTTGAAGACACATGCGGCCACCACACTGATGAAGCTAAGCAGAAGAAGGGCCACAAGTAATGATCACAGGTTAGTTCATAAGGGGGAAAGGCATAACACGAAATAAAGACATTAGCAAAGTCCTTTTTCACATAAAACATGAGAACATGCACAGGCATTTTCATAAAGCAGCAATTGCTTTACAATAATAGCAGATATATAATTGGCTTGAAATAATGAGAGAGGTGATATAGCATTAAAAATAAAAACCATCTCTCAAGTTATCTCCTTCAAACAAAAATGTCCATTCAAGTGAGTGAATCGTGCTTGTCATGTAGTAAGAGCATAATATGCTTTCATAGAATAATGGAATAGTTTGTTTACAGATTTCTACAGTGATCCACCATCTCATATAATGTGGTACTTATTTGTTTGTTTTAAATAAATGCTGCCTTGCCTTTCTACTACACTGTGCCATCAAGCGCTATCCCAAATTACAAATAATGTAGAATGCCACAAACTATAAACGATAGAGCCTTCAAAACCTAAGCACATAAACAAAACATGAAAAAAGCTTGGGGTGGGGGAGGGGAAGCAGAGAGAGATCTGTGAAGACAGCAGTCTCAGGTAGCAACCAGCACACTGGCTCAGAGGGATAAAGACCAGAAAGTCATGTGTGGTCTGGGATGCTGGTGTAGGCTGCAGATGGAATCCAGAGTAGGTCCTCCTGACACTCCTGAAGAACCCAGTAGCCAAGTTACAGAAAGGTAGCCAGACATCAAGAATCACAAGACAGAGAAACCAGTAGGAGAACACTTCAATCTCCCAGGTCATTCTATACAAGATCTCAAAGTAGCTGTTTTACTACAAAGGAATTTCAGAAATAGACTGGAAAGAGAAGCTGCTGAATTGCAACTCATTACCAAACTTAAAACCATGGAGAGACCTGGTCTGAACAAAGACATTGGATTCTTATCTCATTATACATGACAAAGCCATTTTTCACCTTCTCACCCCTTGCTTTTTCCTGTAAGACCTATTGCAGTCAGAGTCGTCAACAGGCTCATCACAGCTATCTGCCAATCACCCATTCCCACCACCCTTCTGAGTAATACCCCTCCCCACCTTCTCACTATATAGAGGGATCTGGCAACTTCTGTTTCAGTGTATCTGAAGAAGTGTGCATGCACACGAAAGCTCATACCAAGAACTAACTTAGTTGGTCTTTAAGGTGCTACTGGAAGGAAAAAAAAATTTTGTTTTTCCAGTAGCCAAGAACCCCCTGGGCTTGAATTCCCTGACCAAACCCTCATCCTGTGAAAACAATACTCTGACCTGGACTCCCCAAGGAGCCATCAAGGGTCTTATGTTGCCTTACACTAGAATTCAAAGCTACAAATTAGGGGCCTGCCCCTTTATAACTGGCTGTCCACACTTAAAAGTGGAGAAAATGACTTGGGTAGTCCGCCAAGTTCAGCTTAACTTGGGAACTTGTTATCTGCTCTTTGAGAACTGTCCGGGGTGCTGGAGCACCTGTGTCTGGCTTCTTATTTCCTGCTTCATGACCTGTCTTGATTTCCTGACTTATGTCTGAACTCAGCTCTTGCCTTCTGAGTGGACTGCTCCTGCCAGCATTATTGCTGGTTAGCCTTCCCACAGGACAGTAGTTCCACAGCACAAGCGTATTTCAGTCATGCCACCACCACAGAGAATGCCAGTGTCCAGTAACCATCTGTATCACTTTGGAAAGGGCATCCAAAGCAGGGCCTCAGATTTCTATTTTATTTGATAAGCTGTGTAACCTTATAGAAGCTAGGCTGCTACTACATGTGTGTTGATGATAGAGATAGATGGATGATAGATAGATAGATATTGATAGACAGATATACACACACCCATCCCTATATTTAGTGGAATGTGGATGAAAAATCTGAATCTGATTAATACAGAGTAGAACCAAGTGGTTCTACAGCTTCTACCTGGGATTATTTATAGAGAGACCTGTCATGCTGTATTAATGTAAGCCCATTTTCCACAATGTGAAATTGTGTGTAAATAATACTATGGAAGGGGAGCTGGATCACTCCTACTGTTCTCATCCCTGATTTTTATGGATCCATCTGCTCCATGTACACAGAAAATGTAAGTGTACAAGCTGGAGGCTGTGAAGGTGGGGACAATAAACACCATTTTGTTTACCCCTCTATGCATTCATTGGTCAAGAACTGAGAGCTTATAAAAAGGGTTTCTATCTGCTATCAATACAGGTAACTCCCCATTTACACACATTCAAGGCACGCATGACCACACACACATGCATCACCACAAACCTGGAAGTTGTATGAAAAGGGGCAAAAACGGCCCCCAAAGAGAGCAAAAATGGCTCAGAAACAGCGTATAGCATTCCCATGAGCCTTTTCAAGTGCAATCCCATATGCCCTTGCACTGACCTTTCAGGCCTGTGGTGTTTGTAGGCTTTTTCAATGGTGTTCCTAATATACACAATTTCACTTAAACACATGGTGCCTCGGAATGTAACCCCCGTGTAAATGGGGAGTTGCCTTTATGAGGTTTCACTCTGCATTTTCTCCTTCATGTTTTGTGTCACATCGAATTCCAGATAAAAATGTTTTGATGAGATAAAAAGTCTTTTCAGTCAAGGGAAAGGGGCAAGAAGAGTATTTTAGCCAGTTTATATGGACAACTGAGTTTCTGTTCCCTTTGTGAAGAACATAATTTTTCAAAACACATTGAAATGCAGGCAAAACACTAATTTGTCTAACAGTCTCAACTCTGTTGATTGCTGAGAATAATGTGTCTGTCCACGCTATTGTGATATATAATGTCACTCAAACTAATGCAGAATCTCACTACGAGATTTTCTAAATCTAAACATAGGAATCATAATCATGCCAAAAATGCCCCCCTCAAATAATGCACAAAATTGTTTGCATACTTTTTGCTAAGACAATATAAGGTAAAAATAACTTACCTTTTGTTCTGTTTTAATTTAAAACAATCACAAAGCAAATGTTCTCTTCTTGAAAGCTCACTGTTTTGAACAATGAACTTTTCTGGGGGCAATAACAAGGGAAAGAAAAGCACTCATCTTTCAAACAAAGGCCTATACCTCTGTTAAGGAGAGAAAATAAGATTGTTGTTTTTTATAAAGTCAAGACAAAGCAACCAATCTCCCCTAACAACATATTTCCTGTCAGTTCCTAAGAGTGAAGGGGATGCTGACTAAATAATCATTACCTAATGCTCTTACCTCCACTCTGAGAATTATTTAACAATCATTGCTCCAATCTTGCTGTTGGGAGACTGAATGGGCAATTAATCTAAGTCCAAACTTCCCATACAAATCAATAGCTCAATGGTAATGAGAACAAAAGTTTGCCTGAAATGCCTCAGCACAGAACAACTTGAAACCCAATTGTATGAAGAATTGAACATCTCTTTGTTAGTTACCCGTGCGCCCCCAGTAGAATTAAGTCCACGACATCCAGTATACCAAGTAAAGATAAAAGGAACACAAAGCCAATATGGGATGTTATTGGGATGACAGGGCAGTGTGAAAAATACTTTGGCAAGCCTGTGGACCTCCAGATGTTTGTTGGACTACAGAGCACATCATCCCTAGCTAACAGGACTAGTGGGCAGGGATGATGGGAATTGTAGTCCCAAAACAGCTGGAGGGCCAAGTTTGGCTATCACTGTTCTAGGCCATATAGGCCAGCCCCTGCTCTGTGCAGGAAATCCAGAGCTAGAGCATCCTCAGAAGATGATTCTCCAGACTCTGACTGAAAACCTCCAGTGAGGGAGAGCCAACCACCCTTCTAGGAATTGATTCCATTGTTAAACTGCTCTTACCATCAACCTCCTGGTGGTAACTGAAATCCTATGATTGAACATTAGGAGGAACACACATACTTCCTTCACTGCACTTTTTATTCTTAGGATGGAGCACTTCCTATCAGCTTGCTCAGTATTGTCTTCTTACAGAACCTGGGAGATAGGAATATTATCTGGGACAGCTGAATTCTGCCAGTGTGTCTGGTGGTGGAAATGGAAACTAAGCACATTTGCTACACTGAACAGTGGGGGTGGTTTTCTCTTCCCTTTGGTGTTGTGGCACAATGTCTGAAATGACAAGCCATGACCATTTCCCAATGGGAAAACACCAATGGAAAGCAACACCCAATGGGAGATGCTTAAACCTTTCCACTCTTTGCATTGTGGTTGTGATTCACAATTTGGGCTGAACTAACAAATCACAGATACATCCATTGTTCTCATCTGGAAGGTCCAAAGAGATTTAAAATGAAAGCAAAGTAGCCGTTCTAAACCATGGTTTGGTTCCTAAATACTAGTCAGTGCAAATCTTTTTGTTGTATGCACTTTTTCCAAATGTAGTTAGATAAGTGGGGAGTAAATTGGCACACAGATAGACAGTTCTAGCCTTGAGCAGCAAATTGAGATGGAATGTAAGAAGTTAGGAAGCTGGTCCAAATACACTCTTAAGTCTATGACTCTGTATCATTCAAAGCAAGGATTCATGACTGCAAGCACTGCATGGTTAAGCCCAAATACAAATCAAAACCATCTTCAAATTTATCTTCTTCTCCTGATTTACTTGGCTGTTTTTGTTCTTGCTCTGACATGATAAAGTATCACCTTCCTCATAGATTATTACATTGCAGCCTGATAAGTTATTGATTATACTCTGAGCTTGCTGCTCTTGATTTACTTCCTTTGCTAGCTGTTTGTCTTCTGCTGGAGCATTCAACTTAGACTACAGCTGTCTCCATGTCTACCATTTTAGTGATTTCTCTAACCACAGCAAGTCCCTTGTGAACTTTACATTTATATTGGGCATCTAATGGTTTACACTAGCACATTCTGTAAAGCTGTGTATTAAAATACAAATTTCAAAATAAGATTCTCTACTTCAAGCAGATTTACTACTCATTTCTTTACATAGCTACCAATGAGCTTCTAGAACTCCTGTGGCATATGCTAATTTATATGTATGGATACAAATTTAGAAATAATTATTAACTACTGAAATACAATATATATCACCTTAGTGGGGGAAGATGATGGCCAGGTTACCTGTGTACCTGCTTAATCCAGGTGCTAATGGTTGATGGACAGTTTTCAAATATCCTCCTCTCCCTTCTTATGGGTCTTTATTTTTAAACCAGACATGAACCAGACAATCCTTCAAACAGAGGACTGTCCTCAGATAGCCTTTCAAATAGAAGACTTTCCTTTGTAAAGTAGGACACATGGCTAACCTACTCTTTGATGGAGAACTTAGTACAACTGGGTGCTTGACTCTTCCCTATTCTAGTGTTCTAGAATATTTTGTATTGTTTTATTGTTGTTAGCCGCCCTGAGCCCGGCTTCGGCTGGGGAGGGCGGGATATAAATAAAATTTATTATTATTATTATTATTATTATTATTATTATTATTATTATTATGATGTTTTGGATCCCAGCTCCCATTAGTTCCAGCCAGCATGAGCAAGCGTCAGGATGGCAGGGGTTGTATTCCAAAACATCTGGAGAGCACCAGGTTGGGGCAGGCTGCATCTCTGAGTGTGAAGGATAATGATGCAAGGATGTGGCTATGTGTACATATAAAAGAAAAAGATGACACAGCTGCAATGAATATGTTTTGCAGGATAGTGACGGAAACTGTTGATCTCTTTGTTTACTCTTTTATTCAAAGCACAGCCCAAATTGTTGGAAGCATCTAGCAAACAAGGAGGCAAATCCAGCTTTTTAAAAGCTGGGGAGAATGCAAAATGCCACGTCAGCTAAAGCTACAAAGCATGTTTTTGCCTCAACAATACAGTGCTAAATCATCAGTGAATAAAAACCACAGGCCCTTGTGGGATTTTAGTGTTGTGCGATTCTCTCTCAGCTGTAAATGTCACTCATTAGCTGGGGAAACAAGAGGAGGAAGGGGGAAGGTCATGTGTCAGCCTAGAACATCTCTCCCTCTCGCTTCTTTCTCTCCCTCTTTTGTTCTGGCCTTTTGTCATCCATAATTCATGTCTCTATGGACTCAGGGTACCTTTGGAGTAAGCAAAATGGAGTCAATTATATTCTAATTGCAGTTCTCAGTAAAGCGTTACTCCCGGTACCTGCTTCCTATGACAAATATCAAGCAAACACCATCATTTATTAATTACTGTTTACCCCACAACCCCTTCAAATAAAATATCTCTGGCCTTTGCCTGAAACTGTCCCTATGGAATGTGTGTCTATTTTTTGAAAACAAACCAAAAATTGTAACGGCATTGTTAAAAACCAGCCTTCTTCAAGCTGACACTCTCTGGACATTTTTGAGTACAACTCCCATTATGCCCGCCCATCCCAACAGAACTGGAAAATGAAACAGGCCAAAGGCAAGCATACATAATGACAAATGGTTATTTTCAGCCCTCCCTGAAATGTCCTCCTCTACCCTTTGGAAGAAGTTGATAGAGAAAAGTCACCACAATTGTACCTGCTCTGCAATGAAATCCTGTTTCTACAGCCATCATATACTCCATTCTATTCTTTCACCATTAATAGCTACCAGTTTCAGGATAATTTTTTTTAAATGCTTATTTATAAACATGGGAAGTTGCCTTATGCCTAGTTTAATATTGCCTACATTGGCCAGCAGTGACTCTCCATGATTCCAGAGGCAATGATCTCTCCTAGCCATACCTGGAGGCTGAACCTGGGACCTTTTTGCATGTAAAACAGATGTTCTACCTTCTACAAATGTATAGACCTTCCTGATGGTTGGCCTGTCTAGTCCAGTGTTGTCTCCTCTAGTCAGCAGCAAATCTCCAGGGTATCAGAGGAGACCTTTTACAACACAACTGCAGATGCTGGGACATTGTGTGTGCAATACTATATGCTTAGCCATGGACCCTCCTTCATGTGTTTATTTTATAACAGCTGGGTTATAAAGGAGGCACTTGATGAAAAATCACAGCCTGTGATACCATAAACATGCCAGACTATGAGCCGTACAGTACGTTGTCTACAGGGGTATGCCAAGTTCTTGCAAAGTATACATATCATTAATAGAGCCTGCAAGTAGAACAGCTAGATTGAGGTGCCATAAAATCAAATTAAACAAGCAATCCTATTCCTATGCACCTGGGAGTAACCCCATAGAAATCAATGGGACCAAATAAATAGCTATAGAGCAGTGCAATGAAAGTGTATTGATAAATTCATTCCCAGACATCTGTATAAATACTACTAAGCGATTGTGAGTGAAAAATGATATAACTTGCTTCATAAAAAGAAGTTAAATAGTTTTGTGGCCTTTAGATGATAGGATAACAATGGCTCAATTGTCTGTGTATTTTCCTGAAGTGCTGAAATAGCAAGAACTTTTTTAAAAAGTCACGATGCTGGTATGAATTAATGGGATTTTTGTTTGTTCTTGATCCACTGAAAATCCCATTTCTCTTTCTGTTGATATTGAACTCTATTCTGAATCAGTAGCACGGGAAAAAGAAGCAGTTATTCACACAGCACATAGTTAAACTACTGAATTTGCTACCCTAAGAGCTAGTGATAGCCGATAACTCAGACAACCTTAAAAGAAATTTAGACATCATCATGGATTTTAAGGCTATCAATGGCTATTACTACGATGGATATGTTCCTCCTCCATTGTCAGAGGCCATATACCTCTGAATACCAGTTGCTGGGAACTGCAAATGTGCAAAGTGCTGTTGCACTCAGGATATGCTTGTGGGCTTCCCATAAGCATCTGGTTGGCTGCTGTGAGATGAGGATGCTGGACTAAAGGGACCTTAGGGTTGCCTAGAATGGGTTTAAGATTGTCTTACATTTGAAGAAACCTTTCAAAGTTACTGCTTGTTCTTTTCTCTCTCACATTTCCCAAAAGTGATGCATCTGGATATTGTAAAACTCCTTCCGTTTCATTTCTAGATTTTTAAACCAATAGTTTTGGACGGCAAATGGATCATTTGCTTCATTGCTTGGCTTCATTTAGCAATTGGGGTATCCAGTTCAGTGTAGGCAGCTGGTGATATGAAGGCATCATAAAATACCAAAGCAATTTTCTTTTTTAAAAAATACACCAAAGACATAGTTTAAGATCCTAGCTGTAGTAATAGTCGTGGTCTAATAAAAGAGAACCTATTATGTTTCCTTTCATTGCAATCATCATAAACTTCTCTTCAGGATGTTCTGGAACAATGAGATTGTTTTCATCCTAAGCATGTTGCAAATAAAAACAGAAAAAGACTAGTGAGGCCTGCAACAAAATGTTGCAGTGTGGAGTGATGCTGCTCAGGACTCTAGTCCGTCCATTTTATTCTTGCATCCACCATTTTGTGCCTTGCTACCCAACAGTCAGTCAACATTACATGGCCACTGAGCAGCTATGAATGAAAAAAATATGTCAGTTTTCAGTTTCTCTTTGTCCTCATCTTTCCAGTCTTACATTCAGTTCACATTTCAATATTACTTTGCGACTTATTTATTTAAATGCTCATGATTTACTCCTAATATTTACACATTTTAATACAGTGGATGCTCGGGTTGTGAATGTGATCCGTGCAGGAGGCACGTTTGCAACCCGCAGCGTTTGCAACCCGCAGTGCCATGTCTGTGCACGTGCGGGTTGCGATTCGGTGCTTCTGCGCATGCACGACCGCCAAAACCCGGAAGTAACCCATTCCGGTACTTCCGGGTTTTGGTGCGTCAGTAACCCGAAAAAACGCAACCTGAAGCGTCTGTAACCTGAGGTATGAATGTACAAGTTCCCTTGTTATACACATTTATGCAAAGCAATTTTACCTAATATAATATAGGTTTGTATGTTATTTTCACCAAGAGATTCGTTTTCTTTTACATTTTACCCTGGTAAATGCATTTTCGTATATACTACTTGGCTGGAAAACCGCCCTGCAAATTTAGAAATGTGATTTTTGAACGATGGCTATGTTTCAGTTTGCATATCATTTCAGGATGTATGAGTTATGCAAGTGCACCTTTAAATGCGAAGTGAGCTAAATTACTCCCTGTCCCTACACATAGCCCCCTTTGAACTCCCTCTCTGCTAAAGTTTTTCACTTCTGCAAACCCTGAGGTTGCTCCAAGCCTGCTTATCCCTTCCTCTTGTGCATGGGTTGTGCTTTTTGGGCTACATAAGCAATGATACAAGCTGAGCTTCCAAAATAGAAGGAATGATGGGAATGTTAAGTAAGTTTCCTGAGTGAGTAGAATATTGGCACTGTCTTACAGAATTAATATTCTTTCCTCTTGGATAACTGCATGGAATTTCTTCCGTGGGTAGCCTGTGAAACAGAGAGTGCAGTAAAAATGGGGGAAAGGGGTTTTTGAAATTCTCTTGTAGCAATTCTGCATCTTTAAAAGAAACAAAAACAAAAAGCACCAGACAAATCAAGCTTAGTAGGAATTCACCGAGTATTGCTATATTTCTCTGTTTTAAGTGGTGGCTGCCATTTCATCCCTCCCTGCCCTCTACCCTAGTAACCTGGAATGGTCCACAGAATTGGGAGGACTGCAAAATGGTGGTGTCATGAATACACCAGCTCCAAGCAAAGGTTTGCAGCCGCCTGCCAATAGCAGCCAGGAACAGAGAGGTTTGGATTTTACTCAGGTAGAGCCCACAGCTGCAGATTTCGCCTCCTCCTGACCTTGGAGAGCAGGCTGATAAAGCTGTAGCTGGGAGCAGACTGGAACACAGCTAAAGCTCTCAGGAAGCACAAACAGGCACGAAAAGCGAGAGAGGCAGCCTTTCGTCACAGGAAAGGGCTGCAGATGACCCAAGGAGCCCGAGACGTAGAAGTATAGGACGGCTGCAAGACAGGAAACAAAACAAGAGACGTAAGGGTCACAGGTTCACTATCTTCTGTCGAGACAGGAAGGACTCCTTAAAAGGGTCAATATTTAATGATTATCTCAAAACCTATAGAGAAAACACAAATCTCCTGAAAGAAGTATAAATAAATCTAATAAATAGAGAAGTTAGACGAGAGAAAGAGAGGAAGATAAAAGTTAGATGAGAGAAAGGAAGTAATTATCATAAAGGATAAACATAATAAGCAATATGAAATGTGCATAGATTAAAGATTGACAAAATTACACAATGAAACTAGTTGGAAGTCAATAACCACAATATGTCGGTGTCTTTGATGGTAGGTAGGTGGAAGGGGTGGTTAAGGTGAGATATGTGACGTATGTTTTGTACGTAATATATGTAATGTAATGTCAAGTGTGTGTGTAATGTCAAGTGTGTAAATGTATTTATATTAAAAGTTTTTTAAAAAAAATTAAAAAAGAAGGGTCAACTGAGTGATGATGCCGGATGCTTGGCTAGAGCAGTAAGGAGCTAATTGCTTGTTTTTGCAATAAATCCTCCTTTTAATTATGTACGTTTACTGTGTTATCAAGTCGGGAACCTGGACTCCTAACAGGTGAGTGAATAGCCAAAGCAACACAAAATGAGACATTGAGACAAGGGGAGAAGAAAGCTGTGCTAATACCACTGCTAATGGTGAGTCCCATCCCCTGAGGCTTTCTTCTCACCTGGAGAGATTCAGCGAATTGGTTCCCTTCCACCGCACCACACACAAACCGTATCTCTACCCACAAAAGAGGATGGATAATTTCAGAAGGTTGTTTGTGGACAGCACAACCTAAGGGAAGGGAGGCGCTGGCTTCAGCCCAAATTCCCCTATCCCTATTCTCGCCATCCGAACAGGTGAACGTCACTGTCAGAGCAAGCAGTATTCTTGGCCTGGATTGTTCTCAAAGGAATTTGCTGTCGATAAATGTGCCAAAGGTCACACATAGATTAATTATTTCACCTCAGCCTGATACTTTTGCTTAGAAATAATTTCCATCAATGCTGATAGAATAAATTCTTGGTTGCCTTTAAACTGTACATAATATAGTTTCTGTTTTACATGCAGTGTACTATGAATTGTTTTCCCTTTTAAACAAAAGGAAGCAAGATGTTCACAAGTCATTAAACATTCATTGGTGAAATATATTCTTGTCGGCACAGCAAATATAGGACAGAATAACAATGATCAAGCCAAGCTGAGTCTTCTTCCTTTTTTTTGACACAGCACACATAACATGGTCTAGTTCACTACATTTGTAAACTTGTGTTTCGTGTTTTGTGGCAGTAGAATCTATTAGTTGAGGGAGGGTGTTTTAATTTGGTTAAGATGTCTTTGATGTTCTATTATCTATGCTTATATATAAAAAAAATTCTGATGAAAATCTGATGGCTAAATACAGTCTCCTTTAAGTGATGGATTGGGAAATACTGCCAGATTTGGTTTTATGTGACAGTGCAGTCTGGAGTCGTTCCTTCAAAATTCGTTACGCCACAAAACTTAATAATTCATCATTTTGTTCCAATCTGCAGTTTGGCAGCTCTCTGTAAAAATATTCCCAACAGCAATATGACTCCATATGGAAATCTCATCCATCTTAAAAATAAAAATTCCATACACTAATTGATCTAAAGTCATTATTATAAGTGCAGTTCTGATAAGTGAAAGCTGTTTTCTGAATGTTTTTGTTGGTCAGGAATATATTTTAAAAATGGGCTGTGGAGGCATTATGTTGAACAAGACATTATGTTTCCCAAACATGTGATAGACAGAGCAAAGTTTTTACTAAATCTTAAACAGAGGCACAGTCAAGTTTCACAATCAAAAAAGAGATATGTGTAGTTTAATCATATTATTTTATTAAGTTCAACTTTAAAAAAAATACATTGAAATAAGGAAGAATTATAACTGTTCAGCAACAACCACTTCCCCCACCATTAAAAAATATTCACAGTACCTGTACGTCTGGCCGTGCCTGTTACATCTGTATGAATGTTTAACTCTTCTTTGTAAAATAACAGCAAAATAGGCATCGATCTCACCTATTAGCAATCATCCATAAGGCAGCAGCAGAGGAGGAAAAAGAAGGGAAGCTGAGAAACCAGCAATTTATGGTGCCTCCTGCCCTGGTTATTAGAACAACTTGCAATTAAGAACTTCAACCTGAGTTTGCTTATTTCCTCCTCCCTGCCAGTATCTTTTCCCTTTGTGTTGCGTCTTTTCAGATGCTTTTAGGACATGTATTTTTAGCCAGAGAGCAGAGACTGACTTTTTTTTAGTGATTTGTAAGCAGCTTGGGGAGCTTTGCTGGCTGAAGACCAGTTAAATTAAAGAAATATATTGCCTTTTTACAACTTCACCACTACACAAGTACTTCCTTTACCGTCTTAGAAGTAAAGACAGATTTAAGACTTAGTTCCAGCAAGCTGCCTTGTACAATGCCAGCTGAGTCTTCTATCACACAGCCCTGAATCTCTATATAGCCTTTTCCTTTATAGAGAAGAACGGAAAGCATTTCCATTAAATGCAGATGTCCTTGCATTAGTTAGTCAGTTCATCTCTATCTACTCTACATGGGTACAATACACTCAGACTTAAATAATATTATGCCACATTGATTTCAAACTGCCAAGCTGAGATCAGTGCAAATCTAAAGGTGCTTATTGTTTTTAGATTATATTTTAGATTATATTTATTATTTTTTAATCCCACTTTTCTGTCTGAAGGCAGCAGTAGATAGCAGCAGAAAAAAGCACACCTGAAAGAGCAGGTTAAAAGCCAGAAAAACATGAAGAAAAACAAACCCAAAGCATGTTAAACAAACAAAAGTTTTCAATGGGTGTTTAAATGCTAAAAGAGGGAGAGAAGAGGCAGATCTCAATGTGAAAGAAATTCCATAATTTTGTGCCACCACTGAAAAGAGTTTGTCATTGATGCCCTACAAGCAGATCTTAAATGTGGTCACAAGCAGTGCTTGTGAAAACATCATCCTCATATGATAGATTGCACTGGTAGCTTGTTTGGATGATTTGTAGCCAAATATCTAGTTTTCCTCAGCCCCTATTTATTATGTGGTATGTTTGAGGGTTGTAGAGTGGACGTTGTTTTTGTCAACAGCACACTATAAATATACCGGTTGCAACTAGCCATCACATCATTCCTAAGGTAACTCCAAGACAAATGATTTGATGGTGGAACTGAAATGCATAGTTACTATTAGTGATCCATGCAGAATAAAGATCAATTTGAGCCCTACAAGGCATGAGCAGGGCCAGCCAAGTACAGTTTATTTCTATGCCATATACAGAAACTGAGCAGGCTGACAGTTGAAGAAGAAGAAGAAGAGGAGTTTGGATTTGATATCCCGCCTTTCACTCCCCTTCAGGAGTCTCAAAGCGGCTAACAATCTCCTTTCCCTTCCTCCCCCACAACAAACACTCTGTGAGGTGAGTGGGGCTGAGAGACTTCAAAGACGTGTGACTGGCCCAAGGTCACCCAGCAGCTGCATGTGGAGGAGCGGAGACGCGAACCCGGTTCCACAGATTACGTGACTACCGCTCTTAACCACTACACCACACTGGCTCCTCTTTCCTGTTTGAATCCTCTTTCAACACTGAGAATGGGACGGAGATTTTTGCTAGACTTCTGGCATCACAGTAGCTTGGGGGTGCAAGGCAGGCTGAGTGATGGTACACACAACTCTGCCCTCCAACATCTTGCCACTGTCGTTCATCACTTAACATTTGCTGCCAGATGCAGCCATCTCATGCTGCCTAATGGGAGGGCTGGCTCTGGATGTATTTGGATGTTATTGGACTGGACTCCTCAATACTGCAGGCAAGGGATCAGTAATAATAATAATAATAATAATAATAATAATAATAATAATAATAATAATAATTATTTATACACCACCCATCTTGCTGGGTTTTCCCAGCCACTCTGGGCGGCTTCCGACAGAATATTAAAAACACAATAAAAATCAGACATTAAAAACTTCCCTAAACAGGGCTGCCTTCAGATGTCTTCTAAAAGTCAGATAGTTGTTTATTTCCTTGACATCTGATGGGAGGGGGTTCCACAGGGCGGGCACCACTACCGAGAAGGCCCTCTGCCTGGTCCCCTGTAACTTCACTTCTCACAGTGAGGGAACCGCCAGAAGGCCCTCAGAGTTGGACCTCAGTGTGGGGCTGAATGATGGGGGTGGAGACGCTCCTTCAGGTATACTGGGCCGAGGCCGTTTAAGGCTTTAAAGGTCAGCACCAACACTTTGAATTGTGCTCGGAAACGTACTGGGAGCCAATGTAGGTCTTTCAGGACTGGTGTTATGTGGTCTCGGCGGCCACTCCCAGTCACCAGTCTCGCTGCCGCATTTTGGATTAGTTGTAGTTTCCGGATCACCTTCAAATGTAGCCCCACATAAAGTGCATTGCAGTAGTCCAAGCGAGAGATAGTCCACAACATTAAAAACAACAAAAAACTTCATACAAAACTAGCTTTAGAGAAAGAATGTTTTGGCCTTGTCTCCAAGATTGTGATGTTTACATTTTCATGAGATGAAAGTAGAGGAAAATATTTTGCATGGGCTGTATATGCATTGTGCATTTGACAATGCAAGCTTGATTAATTCTGAAGAATCTTTTGACGCTTTTTTCCAGTCTCAGATCAATATGCTGAAATTTATTTCACTTGGCAACATGATACTTTGGCAGAAAAATACAGAGCAACTGGTCAAAGGGTATCTATAACTCTTATTAATGTTCAAAGTTTTAAACATTTCTATTGCTGTGGATCATAAGGAATTGTTTTTGTATAAGTTGATGTCAGTGAGGGATCTCTTCTATAAAAGATAACCAGTTTGCTAAAGCTGCTTAAGTTCATTATTTGCTATTCTTTTCTTTTCAAAGTGATTCTCTTAAGACAGTATTTTTAATGCACTGAATCTGGAGTGCAGCTTTTCTAACGTGGCATAAAACTTTGGCCCTAAAAATTATGGCAGTCTATCAACATTTCTGCCGAGCAACTGTTCTGCACATTGAAGCTTTGGAGAAAGAGATGAGCCAAATTCGACAGATAGTTAAAAAGAAGCATAAATCTGCAGAGAGTCTCTGTGCTCCAGTTTCTGAGAGACTCGAAGCCCCGGTGCTTGTTGTGGGAGGGCAAATCAGCAGCAGATGTCAAGGGCATGGAGCCCTAACTTAAATAATGGAAAATAAATACAATGAACATGTTGAAGTCAAGCAATTGTCAAAGTTCAGCTGCTGAAATGTTGCAGACTGTTAAATGCTAGAGACCTGTGTGGTTGTTTTCAACTCCGTGTGCAGCATTCCAGCAGCCTCCTTCACCTTCTCAGTGCTCCTCAAAGTGGTCCTGGATTTCTCATCAGAGTAAGCAAACAGTAGTATTCTTATCAACTGTCTGGCAGTGTGAAAGAACACTCTTGCCTTTTGAGTTATTATTTTTTAAAGCTGCTCGGTGTTGTTTCACTTGCTTTGCAAGGCCTTCTTGCAACCAAGACTTTAGACACTTCCGGTTGTGCACCTGTGGTGAGCAGGCAAGCCTTTGCCAAACGTAAGAGTGTCTCCTGCAATGAGAACCACTTGCAAAAGCATTGCTTATCATCAGAATACAAAAGGAGCAACGTAGCCAGAAACACATGGTGTGGGTGATAGCAGGAAGACCATCAGAAGAGAAGATCCCCAATCTTATAGCCGCCTTTGATGGTCTGCTATGATGGAATTATTTGCAAGTTTCCTCACATGGGGGAATATACTTATGTGGGCCTCTGTCACGGTCCGGTTCACGGGCGATCAAAGTCCTGGCTGGGGACGTTGGGACCGGGGGCAAGATGGCAGGGTGGGAGCAGGAACGGGAGTCCAGAAGCCAGGAGTCAGAAAACCAAGAGTCTGAGGGTCAGAGAGCCGGAGTCAAGAAGCCAAGGGTCTGAGGGTCAGGAAGCAAGGAGTCACAAAGTCAAGGGTCTGAGGATCAAGAAGCAAGGAGTCACGAAGTCAGGGGTCCAAGGGTCAAAAAGCAAGGAGTCACGAAGTCAGGAGTCCGAGGGTCAAGAAGCAAGGAGTCAAACACAGCAAGGCAGGGAACGTGTTGCTGTGGCAAAGAGCCGAAGGGAAAATGCTGACCTTATATCCCTTCCCGACTCTTGCCATCAGGTGCTGTGAGTTACCAATTGGCCTCACCTGTGTGGCCACACCTTGCCTCTTCAGAACAAACTTAGGAAGGCCCCGGTCCTGCAGAGTCCTACTGGTCACAGGGCCTGGCTCCTGCATGCACTCTTGACAGCCTCCCTGCACTAGGCTTAGCTGGTATGATTGTTTGAAATAGGATGAAATGCCTTTCCATTTCTTTTTCAAGTGGCCCTCCAACTATCCCACTTATTTTCAATGGTTAAAAAACCATTCTGAGATGCTACACAGAAAAGGTTACAGCATTATTGTCAAAAGTCACTAGATCCACACCAGGGCTGTTTGTGGAACAGGCATCTGGATAGACAGCTTCTTCCAGCAACCAAAGCCCAAAGCCCAAAAGATGCTCTTCTGAGCTTAGGTCTTGGAAGAAGAGGAGACTCTTTATCCAAGTGCTCATATGACTCTTCAGTCCCTACCTGCTGGTTCCTCTCACCACCAACAGCTCTAGCCTGGGCAAGGTTTAAAGATGGAAATGGACCCTAACATTTTAATTTAACAATAGTTGGAAAAAGAACATCATGCCAATTGCACAATGATAATATCTGGAACCTCTTTTTGAACATATGCCCTGCCCAGTATTCTTTGACGTTTATTTTTTATTTTTTAATAAAATCAAGCTGCTCAAACAAGCAGCCACACCCTTCCCCTAGCTAGCTGCAAAGGATGTGCTTTGAAGGCAACAGCTCTGAGCATGCTCAGACTATCCCTCAGGACAGCCCTGCTAGATGGATACTGGTGCTGCCGGTTAGTCTTGTAACAACATATTAGAAGGAGGAAGAGATTAGAGGTCTGCATAGTAGAGCTGACTTTCAGGCAACCTGATCAGTCATATGGTTCCTTGTGTTTAGAAACACATGGGAGGAACCTCTCTGCCACAACTATACTTTTGGATTAAGAATGGCTGAGTGCTGCTGAGTCCTGATTGGCTAGAGAACTCTAGATTGACAGAAAAGTCTGCAGAGTTTGTCTGGATTCAAACAGAAGTATAAAATGTGTATGGGGCAGGAAAGAGTATGTAGCTTTGAGATTGGGGTGGGTTGGTTAAGCATTTGTTTGACATTTTCCTTGGGAGGGCTGTGCCCTATTAGCTGTAATAGGCCATCCTACACTGGTCATTTGGTGCATCTAGCTCAATACTGTATGCACTGACTGGCAGAGGCAAAGGAAACATTCCCAGCCTTGCCTACCTGGAGATACTGAAGATGGAACCCAGAACCTTCTTCATGCAAAGCAGATGCTCTACTGCTGCTATACAGCCTTTCCCTGATGCACAACTCACAGCAGCCAACATAACAGGCCAATGTGAGCAAGGCTGGGGAGAAATCAAATCACCAAATCGACATTCCTAGCACAAGGAGAGCTTGGAAAAACGAGGAACCAGGTGCTAGCAGAAACCTCGTCCCTCCAGCTGAGCCTTTCACTGCTGATTAGACCCTGCTGACATCCTCTTCCTCCGACAGGGAGTAACGAAGAAACAATTTCCCGTGTCTCCAAACAACTACAAATTCCAATACCAGCAAGATCACGCAGTCAAAGTTCAATGAGAGTGTTTCCTTTCCATTTTCTCTTTGTTGAGCTCTGCAGTCCTTTTTCTTTCACCGTCTGATTCTATTTACTTTTTCCCTTCCAGTTTTCTATTTACATTCAGAATATTTATGGCATTTTAAGAATTGGAACTGTATATATACATTCACCAGCTGGATAAAGAGGATACATGATTTCAGTATTATGGAAACCTGGTAACCAATACATAAATTTTCATGTGGCAATAAGCTTATAAAGGAGCAAAGCAGAATGTGGGCACATGTATCTAGTGGGTAGAAAAGAGGAATGCAGGAGATTTGCATGGGAGTGGGTATTTTTGTTCCAGTAAAAAAAAATGAAATCAAAATTATATTTTAAAAATCCACACAGTAAACATGGGGATTCATACCCTTGAAGAAACTTCTCTCCCTCCATCCAGTAATTCAGATAAGACTAAAATATAGTTTGCAACTAAACTTTCAGGCACAATGTTATAATGGTGCCTTATTGTTACCTTCAGGCTAATTATGAACCTGCACTGGTGGCCTTAAAGGTAAAGGTAAAGGGACCCCTGACCATTAGGTCCAGTCGTGGTCGACTCTGGGGTTGTGGCGCTCATCTCACTTTATTGGCCGAGGGAGCCAGGGTACAGCTTCCAGGTCATGTGGCCAGAGCAGCGCACTGAAACGCCGTTTACCTTCCCGCCAGAGTGGTACCTATTTATCTACTTAAACTTTGACGTTCTTTTGAACTGCAAGGTGGGCAGGAGCAGGGACCGAGCAATGGGAGCTCACCCCATCACGCAGATTCGAACCTCCAACCTTCTGATCAGCAAGCCCTAGGCTCTGTGGTTTAACCCACAGCACCACCCACACCCCTCTACACTGGTGGCCTTAAGGCTGTTCAAATATAAGGAATAAAGATGCTTGCTAGAGTTTGGCTGGCCTTGAAGAGAAGGGTGATAATTCAGCAGAGATGGTACCTATCCATTTCAAAAGGGTTTAATTATTCTTGCATTCTCGCCAGTAAGTGCACATTTTTCAATGTTTGTAGGTGCAGATTTTGTAACGGATGCTGTAATTTAGTGGGGAGAGTGTGGACATGTGACCTATGTGCCTCCACAGTTTGCTGTTGCTTATTGCAGATGGGCAACTTCGAGACTCCACTCTCCCATCCTAGAGCACTGTATCTTTCAGACTTGGACCAGAAAGCACTTAAGGCAGAGGAGTGTGGTCTTCAAACAGAGGATTGTAGGACAAAAACTACCATAGACAGAGGTGAGTGACTTTTATCAGAAACAATTTTGTGGGCATTGTCCAGTACATCTAGGTGAAACATGCAACCAATATTATGAAATTTCATACATTTGATAATTTAATGAATTAGTGACAGCTTACTTAGTAGCAACATTGCATTAGTGACAATATTGTGGCACATTTTTACCTGGAGTGGAGGTATTGCTAATAGTATTATTATGATTATGATTACAAAACCCACTATTTTTTTAACAATAATTACTATTCCTAGGGGTAGGCACAGAACCACCAAGTTTGCTGATACATGGAACAATTTGCCATTTTGCATGTCAGTAGGTAGATAGATAGAAGTGCTTTAATTTAAACTCTACTAAAGAGCACTAATTATTCATTAAAGTTATTAAATACCGCTAAAGAGAATGAACAGAAAATACCATAGGAATCAGTTCACTGTGTTCCCTCAAGGAAAGCCTTAAAATGAAATTTTGCCAAGTATGTTCCTTTGATATTTATCAAGTAATTCAGCTCCTAAATAGAAACACATTTTTTGGCTACACAAAGCACAGAGCTGTAGGAGATGGAGCAAATACATGAGTGCAAGTTGGAATGGCTGATAATTTGTTAATGTTTCATAGAGTTGGTACAGTATTTGTGAATTCTTGATTTGTGATTGTAGAATGTGTCCTTTTATAGGCATCTGTGTGCCTGAACATATGTTTTTTGTTCCTGAATATTGCTCTGTTTTTCAAATTCTTCTACCACCTTCTCTTCTTGTTTTGCCCAATGAACGAAAAGAAGACATGAACAGTCATTTGACAAACCTCTTTCTCATCACACAAACAACACATTAAAAAAACAAGCCTATCTCACAATTAGCCAAGCTTGAACCCAAATGCTTACGCTTAATTTGCTAACTACTCTGCTAGTCTCTAAATTATGAAAGTCTGAAGGCCAAACTAGACATGACTTTAATCGTGTTAATGCAATTAAAGCACACATTTCTGTTATATAAATAACAGCTGCCTGGAAGCCTGAGCAACCTCTGGACCATGGTGGGGGCGGTGAAGTGGAAGTTTAACTCTTTCTCTTCCTGACATCTGAAGGCAGCCCTGTTTAGGGAAGCTTTTAATGTTTGATGCATTATGGTATTTTAATATTTTGTTGGAAGCTGCCCAGAGTGGCTGGGGAAGCCCAGCCAGATGGGCGGGGCATAAATAATAAATTCTTCTTCTTCTTCTTCTTCTTCTTCTTCTTCTTCTTCTTCTTCTTCTTCTTCTTCTTCTTCCCATGGTCACTGCCGAGAAACCACCTTTAAAAATGTGTTTACTAAGAGAGGGTTTGCTTTGTGTACACTATATAACATTTTGCTGTAAAGGTTACGTTTAAAATACTAAATATCTATTGGCTGTTAGGTTAGGGTTAGGGTTGTCTATAGAAAGCTGGGGGGGTTATGTTGAGGAAGAGGGCTGTAGAATTTCTCTTCTGATTGGCTGGGTAGAAATTCTTGGTCATTCACTGGGCATGGAAAAGTGGTCTGATGAAGGGGGACGAATTCTATGCTACTCAAATCAGATTGGTTGAAATGTATGCTGGCTGGAACATTAATCGGCCAGAACTACCACTGTTCAGGGAGAGAGTGTTACTGTGGGAGGCTGGGGGGTTGAGGATGAAAAAGGCAGGCAAGAGGCTACCAAGGATAGGGAAAGTCTGGAAGGATAGTGTCCCCCAAAAGAAGGGTGAAGATTGGCAGAGAGGCTGTCAAAGGGTTTTAAGCAGTGAGGAGATTCTGAAGCTGGCCAGAGAGAGAACTGCCTGCACGCCTGGCTCATAAGTAAACTAGCAGAAGCCTTTCAGTACCTGGTGCAGGTGCAAATTGATTGACTGGGGGAAAGGGTCTAAGGGTAATTAACATATATGTCTGTTAGGGATAGAAACTATGCTTCACAAATCAGTCTTATGTAAATATCTGTATTTGAAAGCAGCTGCTGAATATAATAACCACAGCCATATAAAAGCAATTATGAGTCTTAAAGAAAAAGTGAACAATGTAAGTGTAGTTTTTATATTACCTTGCCCTCATAGGTAATTATAATGTTTTGTTTTTTATTTACTTATAAAGTGTGTCTGACTGGTTTTGCATCATGTCCAAAGTCCCACAGCTCTGGGTTATAGTGAAAGATGTTAGTAGACCACATAATATAAAGGTAAAGGTAAAGGTACCCCTGCCCGTACGGGCCAGTCTTGACAGACTCTAGGGTTGTGCGCCCATCTCACTTAAGAGGCCGGGGGCCAGCGCTGTCCAGAGACACTTCCGGGTCACGTGGCCAGCGTGACAAGCTGCATCTGGCAAGCCAGAGCCGCACACGGAAACGCCGTTTACCTTCCCGCTAGTAAGCGGCCCCTATTTATCTACTTGCACCCGGGAGTGCTTTCGAACTGCTAGGTTGGCAGGCGCTGGGACCAAACAACAGGAGCGCACCCCGCCGCGGGGATTTGAACCGCCGACCTTTCGATCGGCAAGCCCTAGTAGCGGGAGTAAAAAAATGGAATCCCTCTACACACTTGATGAATTGGCAGTAGTAAATAGAAGCTCATTCTCTACATATAACCTAGGGTAATTCTCACAGTCTCAACAAACAACTCTCTGAAGCTTCTATGTCGTTTGCTATTTCAAAGGAAGTTTGAATAGGCACCCATTGAGGCTTCTCTTAAATGTAAGGAGAAGCTTCAGCGATGTGGTTTTTATTAATAAGTGAATGAATTTTATTATATTAATTAATGTACACTACTTATTGCTAAGATATGCTTCTGATCAATTTTCAGAGTATAAAAACCAACTACACAAACATTAGAATGCAAGCATCCATAATTAAAATATAAAGTATCAGTATCCCATTGGAGCAGCACAGCATGAAAAACAAATTATCTGGACCATGGTACAAAGCAAAAGAGGTAAACTCCGCTCCACCTCATATATCAGCCAGGATGCTCAGGCTTCTCCTTGGCTGATTGTTACATTACCAAAAGCATTTTTTAAATAGCATTCACTGTTGCTTACTGAGAAGCATACAGGCAAGACACTGCAGAGGTTGGCTGGTGCAAAAGCCCTGGCAGGAGACTGGATTGGCTCTGCCAGTGCAATTACACAATTCTGACTAGCCCATCATCTTGCCTGTCCCCTCACCCTCCCATAAATAAACAGCAACCCACCCTTCCAGAAGCTAGTATAGTGGCTCCAGCCCACCTGCTGAGCTGCTTCTGGCATTCACATAATTAACATCACTTATAATTTGACCTCAGTTATGCTGGAAGACCTAACCATATGGAAGCAAGCTTAGATAAAGCTGCTATCAGCAGCTGGAACCCAATTGCTATCAAGGTTGCTATGGTATTTTTACGTAATAGTCCCTAGTAATTTGACTTATCAATAATATGAAGGTCTTTTCTGTTTATGCCTCTGTTTCCTTTATCATATTCCACACTGATTCTGTATTCCAAGGTACAGAAATAGAAAAGACACCGTTTCCAACATATACTTTTTCATCTCATGTCGAAACACAATAAACAAGAGTGGCTCCTACTCTGGGTCTCATTATTATTGTGGGGATGAGGATTTCTCCAGCAGATCCACTCTTCATTATTTCCCTGTAGCCAAAGACTCAGCTCATTTTTTTCTGACATCCAGATTATTTATTACACTTGTAGTTTTCTTCTCCATCCCCCTGCCACCGGAAAGGCACCTCTAAACCTTATTACTTTTTGTGGCAGACTTTTGTATTTTTAACAAGTGTATGACAGAGAGAAATTGAATAGAGATACAGTGATGGGGGAAAGCCGCAGTTGTTGGATATCTTCCTGTCGGTGGAAAGCACATAAACCCTGCAGGGGAGAATGTAATCCTAAACACTTCAGGAGTGGCACACTTTTCTTTTCTTTTCTTTGAATTTTTTTTATTTTCAATGCAGAATCATAACAAAAATTACAAATATTGAATCCAAAATAATACTATACAAACAAAAATCCCCGGAACATATAGGGAAAAAAAAACAGAAAAGGAAAAGGGGAAAAAAAGCAAAGGAAACAAAACTAAACTAAACAAAAACGAAAAAGCACACATCTACAGAAAAAACCATATCATTACGTACATAAACACAAATTGACTTCCTTCCTTTGTTCTAAGACCTCAAAAAATTTACTCTTACTGTCTTGTTGTGTCTAATTAGATTAATTCCACCTTGGTACTTTTTTTTTTACACCATTTTTCTTTTTCTTTAACCCTGTAAAGCATCATTCATTACATACCAATATACTAACTCCAGAACAATGTTTTTTCATATACTCTTTAGCACAACCCCATTCTTTTCATAATTTCTGGTCTGATTGTCCCCTTATGTAAGCTGTGAGTCTTGCTAGATTTATGTATTCACAAAATTTAATTTGCCAATCTTTCACTGATGGAATTTTTCTGCCTTTCCAGTTTTTAGCTATAAGCATCCTGGCAGCTGTTGTTGCATAAAGGAATACTTTCCTTTGATTTTCGGGGATATCATTTGTAATTAAACCTAAAAGGAATGCCTCCGGTTTTTTACTGAAAGATATTTTAAACATCTTTTTGAGTTCTTCATAGATTTCATTCCAGAATTGTTTAATAGGTCGGCATTTCCACCACATGTGAAACATTGTTCCTATTTCTTTTTTACATCTCCAACAGGTATTCAATTTTAATTTGTAAATTTTAGCCAATTTTACCGGAGTTAAGTACCATTGGTACACCATTTTCATAAAATTTTCTCTTATTGTATAACATGCCGTGAATTTAATATCATATTTCCATAATTTCTCCCATTGGTCCAGCCGAATTACATATCCTATATCACATGCCCATTTAATCATAACTTCTTTTACTTCTTCATCCTTTAATTCCCATTCTAATAATAAATTATACATTTTGGATATATATTTTTTTGAGTTTTGTAATAATACTTTTTGTAATTTTGATTCTTCTTTTTCAAATCCTATTACTTTATCCTGGTTCAATATTTGTGCAATTTGGTGATATTGTAACCATGTGGTACAGTATTGGGTCACCTCATCGTATGGTCTTAGTTTTAATTGGCCCTGTTCTTCCTTTAGGAGCTGCTGGTATGTGGCACACTTTTCCTGAGGCATGGCACACTTTTCCTGAGCAACAATTTATTCGACAAGCTGTGAACAAATTTGTTGGAGAAGGTACCGGTACATGCTCTGGGGTGGGTTTGCCTATGCAGTGGGGGGCGGGGTTGCCCCAGTTTTAGGTTACAGTGTGAGGTTTCTAGAAAGGAGTTGTGGCAGTACTGCTACATTTCTTGGTTGGGGAGATTTATTACGAGGAACACAGATTTAGAGGTGAGCTTCCTTCTTTCAGTGTCTCAATGTGAGACTATCAGTCTTTCCATCCAGACTGTCAGTATTTTGCAGGACTGATTGAACTTCATACCAGGACTTCACGTTTGCACATTTCAAGTGGCTTGAAAAGTGCTCCATTGCCTTTCCACAGCAAATGAACTTTGTTGGTGTATATTTTGCTGTTTGGAAAGTGAAGGGGAAATGCATTGGAAAATGTGGGATGAACAAATGACCAACGGGATGACCTGTAAACACACCAAAAGCAAATCAAGGTGAATATTCATTGCCGTATAACCACTCTGTTAAACAAATACCAATGACCATTCAACATGCAGATGATCTGGTAGCAACCAAGTTGCCTTAAACTGTATCCAGTGGTTTGACAAAAGTTTTCCTCCCCTTCTCATAGTACTAGACACCTAGAGTCATCAGTGAAGCTGTATGGTGGTGGAAGATTCAGGACAGGGGGGGAAACAAAACACTTTGTTTTTTGCACATACGTAAACTATGGATGTACCAATCACTAATTTAAGCAATGGCTGATGCTCATGACTGCTATCATGATGTGGAGCAACTGTGGAAAAGGTTGCTGGTGTAAATAGGCCTTTGGTTTTCTCCAGAAGTTCATTTTTATGTTCTTTCTAATGCTGGTTTGATGATCACTTAAAGAGCATGAGATTTTTACTCTCATGGTTGTGGGTTCAAGCCCCACATTGGGCAAAAGATTCCTTCATTTCAGGGGATTGGGCTACATGATCCTCATGATGCCTTCCAGCTCGATGATTCTATGATCTATGACACTTTCACCTGGGCATTTGACCGTGCGCAGGTTGCTGTATTAGTCAAAGGAAAAGATTTGCACTTGACACCAGTTTACAGTGCATAAAGTGACATGCTTAGATGGTTAGTTGCCAGTCATTTTATGCTTGAATGCATTTGTCTATTATACTGATAGGCACACCTTTTTGAAACTGTTCTATTTCAAAACAGCTGTATAAGGCTGAAAGCTTATACACTCTTACCTGGGATTAATCTGCATTGAATTCACTGGGGCTTCTGTGTAGGCATTATACTGCCTAATATACTTCATTAGTTTGTTTGTTTTTTTAAAAAAGGCATGTTGTCATAAGGTGATCTCTAGACAAAGGCACATTAAGAAGTTATCCCCATTAAGAAGTACCGTAACTTAATTTCATTGGTTTCAGTGTGTCTACTCTGATCTACTCTTAGCTGAATACAAGCTGTAGGTTTGCAGCACACTGCAAAACAGAATTTAATTTATGTCACACTGAAACTGGTAATGCTTGGAAAGCAGTAAGAAATATGTGTCGGGAGTCTCACTTTTCACTTCTAGAGTTTGTTTGGGAATAAATACAAGATTACTATCACTTAGCAACTAGAACTCTAGGTTTTCTCTCTGTGAAAGATCACTTTCAGAGAGCTTCCTCTGCTGGCTACAAAGTTCTCACCATGGCATTCATTTATAGGAAGGGCATGGATCAAGGGCTGGGGTTATGTTTATACGATAAATAGTGAGAGAAAGCTTAAGGCTTGTAAATTCAAAATCTACAAGTCGTACAGTGCTCTGCAGCATTCTCTTTTAACCTAAAACCCCCAAACACTTAAAAAATAAACTCCTACGTTGTTACACTGCAGTGTTAAAACCATGCGTTTAATCTTCAGGCAGCTACAAATGCACCATCTACAAATGCTAAATGTAATAGAGTTCAACAGACTAGGGCACTTGAAACTTAAAAAAAATGTTGCTTTTCAGTTAATATCAGTTGGAAAAACTGACCTCCATTGATGCAGGGCTTCTTCATTCAGGCCTATGCTAAGCTGAATCAAATATTCCTCCTAGAGGATGTTTTAATGAATTTTTATTGAAGAAGTGCTCTCTGTTCCTTACTTATACAGTAAGGATTGAGCTGTACACTACAATAAACATGCTTTAGCAAAAAACACAAAAAAGTACTTAAACCGGTTACTTATATTTTGAAAGACAAGCAGCTACAGAATCTCAATCTGGACATGTTTTAGATCCAGATTAGGTCTCAGTGCTTGTTTCCTGCCAAAAAAATTCCCCCCACCCATCTGACAGAAAGAGTTGAAACTAATAAGGGAATAAAATCTCCTGACAACTGTCTCTCATTACATTCCAGAGCCTGTAGTCACTGAGTGTGCTCTTATAGGCAGCACACATACAAATTGCTGTGTGTCAGATGCTGTGTGTCAACAGTTGATGTGTGTCAGTATGATACATGGCAGACATATGCAAAGAGGAACAATCCCAATGATATACAGGACATATTGAGTTGCAGTACAGAAACAGCACACTGAGGATCATGGTATGTATTTGCAGCAAGGAGGAGAAACAGAAGTAACAAAGCTTGCCATCATTTCTAAAAGCCCCAGGAAATTTAATTGCAGTGGAATTTACCATCAACAGCAGCTCTATAGACTGCATGAACAAGTGACTGCCATTTTTGTTCAGTTCCTGTACAAACTGGCTTGGCCTCTCCTATGCTGAGCACATTCATTCATTCATGCCCACATTCATTACTTGCCTATGTTGGATACTCACCCTCCATTTCATTCTGAACACAGGAGGGGTGCTAAAAGATTTCACTCAATAACTGAGCACAGTGGTGGCTGATAGGTGCTTTTTTCCATTGATGGCTGTTGAGTGATGGAGAACATATCTACACCTTTTTGTGGCTCTGCTATTTTTTCTTCTTTTTTTGATGTGGCAGCCATTTTGTGTTATACCACACACACACACACACACACCATCTCAGTCATTTTGTGACTTAACCCACTGCCCTTTCTTAAAATTCCTAATGTGCCCATTGACCCTAGTCTGATCGAGAAGGATTTTTCTGAAGTTCTTATACATGATTCTGCATCACATAGACAGAATAAATGCAACCGGTATATAAAAATGTAGTTGTCTGTCTTGATTCCAGTTTTCATTCTTGGCTACATGCAGAGACCTGACTTCAGCCTATGTTCAAGCAGAAGTTAAAGGTAAAGGTACCCCTGACCATTAGGTCTAGTCGTGGACGACTCTGGGGTTGCGGCGCTCATCTCGCTCTATAGGCCAAGGAGCCGGCGTTTGTACACAGACAGCTTCCGGGTCATGTGGCCACAGCATGACTAAGCCACTTCTGGCAAACCAGAGCAGTGCACGGAAATGCCATTTACCTTCCCACCGGAGTGGTACCTATTTATCTACTTGCACTTTGACGTGCTTTCGAACAGCTAGGTTGGCAGGAGCAGGGACCGAACGGCAGGAGCTCACCCTGTCACAGGGGTTCTGTCACTGACCTTCTGATTGGCAAGCAGTAGACTCTATGGTTTAGACCACAGCGCCACCCACGCACACATAATTAAACTTGATATGATGAGAAAATCAGTTTTCTTCCATGATAGTGCACACATCCTTCATGAGAGAGCTTTGAATCTTCAGCTCATTTACATAGAAGTGATGGACTAAACAAGAGCTGGTCTTTTCTAAAATTATTTGGTAGAAAAGGTAAAAGCCATTTCATCTTTTTTAATATCTGTGGATTACCGTATTTTGCGCCCCATAGGACGCTCCGGCCCATAGGACGCACCTAGTTTTTTTGGGGGGGAAATAAAGGAAAAAAAATTATTTCCCCCCCAGGTGCGGGGCTGGAAGAACCAGGTCGGGGAACAGCGGGAAGGCGCGCTCTGCCTCCCCGCAGTCCCCCGAGCTTGTGGGGCTGGTGATGGGGAGAAGTGCGCTGATCCCGGGACTGCAGGCAGCTCTGCGCGGCCATCCGGAGCGGGGCGGGACTTCGCGCCCGGCTCCCGGTGGCCGCGCAGAGTTGCGCTGAGCCAGGGACTGCAGGCAGCTCTCCGCGGCCATCAGGAGTGGGGCGGGACTTCGCGCCCGGCTCCCGGTGGCTGCGCAGAGCTGCGCTGAGCCGGGGACTGCAGGCAGCTCTGCGCGGCCATCCGGAGCTGGGCAGGACTTCGCGCCCGGCTCCCGGTGGCTGCGCAGAGCTGCGCTGAGCCGGGGACTGCAGGCAGCTCTGCGCGGCCATCCGGAGCTGGGCAGGACTTCGCGCCCGGCTCCCGGTGGCTGCGCAGAGCTGCGCTGAGCCGGGGACTGCAGGCAGCTCAGCGCAACCCTCAGAGCCGGTCTCCCAAGGGTTGCGCAGAGCTCAATTTACCACCAGCCCATTGTGGTAAATTTGGCTCAGAGCCTTGTCCAATGTGAGCATTATGGCTAAGAAGAGATTTAAACCTATTCCTTCCTGACCCAGGTCCAAAACTATGCACACAATAGGGGTAGTCAACATGGTGACCTCCAGATGCTGATAGACTACAACTCCCATAATCTCTAACCAGTAACCATGCTAACTAGGGCTGATAGGGACTATAGTCCTACAGTGACTGGAGGCCATCTCATTGGCTATCTCTGCACTACACCATCAATCTTCTTTGGGTTACTTCACACTTCGCAGTGAAGCTAGGTTGTGCTGTTGTTGGCCTTGGTGAATATGTAAGCTAGGAATCCTGAAACACATTATGGAGACAGACGTTCCTAAACAAATAGTGGGCATACCCGTTGCAGCTCTCAGATATGTGTTTGTTCCAGTTGTGGCTCAAATGCAAACAAAGTAAAATAAGTTAAAAGCCAAATGTTAAGAAGAAAATAATGTACAATACAACAGTCCTAAAATGTGCATCCATCCAGATGCAATAAAAAGGACATATCCTACCCCATCTCACTAAAAGATGAGCAGCAGAGTTGAGGTTAACTTCACTGCCGAAAGCCTGACTAAATAAATATTTCTTAACCTGGTGCATAATGGAAGTATCAGATGCATTTCTCCGGGGAGAGCATTTCACAAACTGGAGAGACCATTATACTGGCGGCATTGGAACAAACACATTCTGTTTCCCATAGAACATCACTGCTAGACAGTCTCCTTTATTGCCCTCCAGGATGCATATTTAATGTTTTTGTCTATGAAAACAGCCAGCATGGAAGGCAAGGGCCAATCTTTCTCTTCTCTTCTCTTCTCTTCTCTTCTCTTCTCTTCTCTTCTCTTCTCTTTCTTCCTTTCTTTTGCATTCTCAGCTTAACCTCTTTCTTCCTGAGTCAAAGCAGGAAAAGTCAAAAGCAGCAAAAGGTTGAAATCCAATTCCCAGTGGCAACTGATAATTGGTGTTAGTGCAGTGGCCAAGACTGGTGAAGCAGTATGCAATCATTTCTCTGCTGTTCTCATGTCTACAAGCACCATAACTCTGGCAAAGGAGTAATTGACAAGATGAGAGAATATATTTTTTTTACCTCAGGTTCTGCTAACAGGGATGAGAATACAATAGGGAGGAAATAGCTACCCAACCTTCTAAAAAATATCCAAAACTAGTCTGACAGTCTCTTGGAAAAATAGTTGTAATTAAAAGCACTGTCCCATTTAAGATCAATTGGACTTATTCGCTTAAGGGTATATATAATGTAATATTGGTGGCTAATTCAACAATGTATTTATTGAAGAGCTGATTTTTTATGTATTGTTACATACTATTTGGAACTTGATAATATGTTGAGCATAATAATTATATATTGGATATGCAAACGTGGCAGATGAGTGGATGACCTTCATATTATGTGTATGGTTCTGTTTATGTGTATAGTCAGGGCCGTCTTACCCACAGGGGCTAGGGGTGCAGAACACCCAGGCACCAGGCTCTCAGGGGCGCCAGGCCGAGAGTCCGGGGCCTGAGAGTTGAGTCTGGGGAAGAGTCTGCCTGTCGTTCGAAGTGCCGCGGTGGGCTCTTCTGCTGCGGGCAGCTCTGTGCCACAAATTTGGGGGCGACTGAGCCAGTGAGATGCTGAGGCAGCCAGCCAGCTCCACCCTCCTGCGTTCCTGGGACTGGGCAACCTGGGGGGGGGGCCACCGGGCAGATCTTTGCACCCCAGCGCCGCATATGCTTAAGACAGCCCTGTGTATAGTTCCAAGCAAGCATCTATGAGTAAAGGTGGGTCTCTGCATATCACCTCCAAGGGAAATCTGGAAGGTGGCAACTAATAATGGGCCTTTTCCATTGTAGCTCTGTTTTTGTGGAGGAGAGAGTATCGCCTGTGCCAACTTTATCATCTTTTCAGTACCAAGCAAAGGTGTTCTTGTTTTCCTGGACATTTTGACAGCACCAATTATTTGACCTTTTAGTCTGATTATGTTTTAAATATGTTTATGTATTTTCTATTGTATTGTTGCATTTTATTCTTATAAATCACTTCAGAAATGTATGTTGTGGGAAGTGATTAATAAATTCAGTAAATAATTCACATGATTAATTCAAAAACTATTTTTTTTACTGCTGTTTTATCATTTATTCTTATTTTTGTTTTATTAGTTGTTATTTTGATAATGGTGATGATGATAAGCGTATCGGTCATTGTACATTACATTAACAGTATTTCTGTCTGGAATAACAAAAATCATAAGGCTAACTTTGCTCATGATGATTTTCCATTTTTGGCTGTATATAATTAATTAAAGCAATGAAAACAAATATATGGATAGTGAGCATTCAAAGTAGGCCTGGGTAAATTACTTCTTCTCACTTTACCAAACTATGAAAATCCCCTCCTATACATTTATTCATCCATCTTCCATTTTGTTTACTTCTTAATTTGTCCATTTTGTGCAAAACATTTGCCATGTGCCCTTTCATCTTACTGATTTAAATACAAATATCCCGGTTACTGATATTAGCATTTCTGTATGATTAATATACAGATGGTGATGATCTATTCAGCTTTTTAAAAAATTGTGCATTTTTTGTTTTTCGGTTTAAGTAAACCTGCATTTAAGTAGAAATTATAGCTGGCAAAGCATGAGACCACCTGCATATTCCAAAGAAATATATAATGAGTGGCTTAGGCCATGAAGAAAGTTATGGAAAAAATACAAATTAAAAGGAGATGATTTTGTTTGATGGAATTCCCATCTTCATGGAAGAAATCTGGAAGCAATGCTGAATAAAGTCAAAGACTCCATTTAAATCAAACTCTTATTATCCTGAGTGAGCTGGTTTGCATATTGATTTTTGGAGTGAAAGTCACAGCCATCTTATTCCTACTTCTGTGTTTTACAGCTGATTGTGTAGCACTCTAAATTAGCAATCTAAATTACATGGGGAGCCCCCACAAATGCGGGAGGATCCCACTTCAGATATTTACTCTGTAACTCATGGAGGGCTGGCAGGGGGTGGAGGTAGAAATGTGGGGTGTGCTGGAAGGCAGCTTCTCCAAACTGCCCCTTGACACATATGGCTATTCAGGCCATTATTACAGTCATTCCAATGTCATTATAGCTGTTTATGGTGTTTTGGAAAATCAGTACAGCCATATTGTACAAGCAACTGAATGGAACCATCAGAGAAGATTCTGGCAAACAGAAGATACTTTAGAATGGGAGTAGCCAATGTAGTCCCTTCTAGATGTCGTTGGAGTACTGACCACTGGTCATGGTGGATGAGGATTATTATTATTATTATTATTATTATTATTATTATTATTATTATTATTATACCCCGCCCATCTGGCTGGGCTTCCCCAGCCACTCTGGGTGGCTTCCAAAAAAATATTAAAATACTGTAATACATCAAACATTAAAAGCTTCCCTAAACAGGGCTGCCTTCAGATGTCTTCTAAAAGTCTGGTAGTTGTTGTTCTCTTTGACATCTGGTGGGAGGGCGTTCCACAGGGAGGGCGCCACTACCGAGAAGGCCCTCTGCCTGGTTCCCTGTAACTTGGCTTCTCGCAGTTTGGGAACCGCAAGAAGGCCCTCGGTGCTGGACCTCAGTGTCCGGATAGAACGATGGGGGTGGAGACGCTCCTTCAGGATGATGAGAACTTTAGTCCAACAACATCTGGAAGGCACTACTTTGGCTACCCCTGCCTTAGAGGACAGGACCTTCATGCTATGTTGGCAAACTAGTTGGATTATTTAAAGTTGAAAAACATAATAGTCATATGCCTAATGTGTTCACCAGCCTAAGTTCTTTTTGAGAAATGAAACCATATACCCTCCTTGCAATATCAGCTATTCAAAGCATTGCTAGCCAATTTTTGCTTCACAAGTGATAAAAGTCTCTGTAAGATTTATTGCAATTATTTGACACAAAATACAGAATTAATTATATAAAAAAGTAATTGTTAGGTTGAAGGGGCGCTGGGAAATGGCTATATGAGCTTGGTTTCATAACCTTTTTTTGTAAATGGTTCTATTTTTGTCTAATCCTAAAGATAGCCTTCAAAAGAAATGAAAGCTGAATTTCCACTGAACTGAACTTGACATTTCTGTTATTAATGGTTTATGAAAGAATCCTGATGTTCATAAATAAAATGTGAAGATCCAAGTCCTAGCAACCACCAGACATGATTTTGAAAAAGATTCTCACTGGAAAATCTTTTTGCTGTGGTTGCTTGTAAATGCTGGCTAATTACAGGTTCATTTTTCTAAAAAGAAATAAATAAAACTATACTCTGGAGAGTGTGTGTGAGAGAGATCATTCCATCAATGAGGGTGCAAGATTCAGATTTGAGTCTTAGTCCACAATTGAGTTCATCACAAAGCCTGAACTTAATTTATCACAGTATACCAAGAGATTATTGGGCATTGTCTAAGGAGCCATCCAAACAGGACGAGGGTGGCAGATCCATTTAGATGCCCTGGAATGCAATGACTCATAACAGAATGCAAATGAGGACATTTAGACTTACACAGAAAATGGATAGGGGGACCACAATATTTTCACATTCTAAGAAACAGCTGTGAATTTGTGTGTACAGGTTGGAGAATTTGCCTAGCAAGTTGTTTTTATTATTATTATTATTAGTAGTAGTAGTAGTAGTAGTAGTACCCCAGCCATCTGACTGGGTTGCCCCAGCCACTCTGGGTGGCTTCCAACAAAATATAAAAGAACACAGCAAAAATCAGACACCAAAAGCTTCTCGATACAGGGCTGCTTTCAGATGTCTACCTACAGTTGTTTAATTGTTTATCTCTTTGACATATGATGGGGTGGTGGTGTTCTATTTATTTATTTCATAAAACTTTACACCACACAATTGTAAAAAACATCAAAGTGGTTTACAAAAAGAAAAAAACAATAAAATGGAGGGGGGAAATCCCAATCATATTTCAAAACATACAAAAGTTAAAATATCAAAACAGATTAAAATTACCTCATGTAGGCCTTCTATTCAGCTAGTGCATCAATTGAGAACATTTACACCATTTGGTGACCCAGCTATGATAAATGGCCTATTGGTCAGGATGCGGCTACAATATGCAGGGATATTAATGGTGTTTCACGATTCTTCATTTGCAAAGTGCCCTCCTTGTTGACATTTGAGTAGAAGTGGTTGGAAAAGAAACCCTCTTCATATCCCTTCAATGTAATGCCACATGTTTTTGAACCTATATCAGATTTCCTGACCTGCCTTAAAATGAGCTCGCCTCTGTGATTTTGAAGGGAGTAATTGCTAGACCTAACTGTCTGGCTCTAGCCATGGGGGTATTATAGAAACAAAGGGGGGAAAGCAGCAAAACCATCATGACTAAATCACCCAGCTTCAGGAGAGGGTCTGCCTCCTTAATGAACCTACCAGCATGCGAGGCCATTGCTCCTCATATGCAGGGCTAATCCACTTGCCCTCCCTGGCAGACGGTGTTTACATTTGCAAATCAATCCCTCTAGCTAGCCATATTGCTTGCATTCAGAAAGGGGAAAGATGGTGACCAGACAAAGATTTTCCAGGCATCCTCATCCCCTCCCTAGGCCAAGAAGAGCAGCCTGGTCCCAGGGCAAAATCGGCTTCAAGTTGTTAAGATGTCAGTCATTCTGAGGTGGGGAGAGAAAGACATGTGCAAGTGACAGGAATACAAATGGGGCCTTTATTGGAGCAATGCTGCTGAAAGATGGACAAATGGATATACAGGCATGTGTACAAAGAGAGAGCTTATAGGATCCACATTCTTTGAACAGTCCAAATTCACATTATGGTCAACTGGAGCGTGGAGAGTGTTTGAAATAAAGAGAGCCAACAACAAATTTAGCTGGGCTTTCTTGCAGGCTTGCTCCCAGAAATACACGAGGAGGAGGAGGGGAAGGATTGCTAATAGGATCCACACAGACGCTTGGCAAAATCCCACCCTGCTCTTATTGGTGGAAAGGCGTCTTTGGAGGGCCAAGATGCAAGAAGAATGGGAGGGTGTCTAGACCCAGCCAGGCCTCCTGCCAACAGAATTATTTTGCTGTGGAGGCAAGACTAGAGTAACATCTCAAAAAGAGGAATTGCTGTTCACTTCTAGGTGTTTCTTCAGGGTACGATGGGGGAGAAAGTTGACTTAGTTTGCATTTAACAGCAAATGTATTTAATACGCACTTATTGAAACAATATGGAGACTGAAACATAGCCACGCTTTGAAATTCACAATTCTCTGAATTTTGCAATGCAGTTCTCCAGTCAAGTAATGTGTCCATAAATGCAGAAGTGCAAACAACATGTACATAAAAATACACATTTTAGCATAGAGAAATGCATTATATCAAGGGAAATTGCATACAAAAATGTGTACATTAGGAGAAATTCACACAGACATCTGCTAGATACATACATACAAAATTTTGTTTAAATGCCACCATCCCACAGTTCAAAGCATTCTTAAGGCAGCTTAGAGCATGAAAAACATAACTGCAACATAGGAAAAGTAGTCATAAACAATAAATAAAACATCAAAAATTACACAATGAATTTTCATGACTTTGAAAAAGTCACAAATTGATGAGGAAATGTGGAGAACTGAAGTTAAGAGTGTGAAAATGAGAAACTGAGAGAAACTTAAAATGGCAGATTCACTCATCCCTATTCCAGAACATTCTAGAACAGAGAGGTCCAAATCACATGTGGCCCTGCAGGTCTTTTTTGTGGCCCTCGGCAACATGTGGCCAATATAAAACACTTGAAATAAAACATTTTCCCAATGTATTTGATGCTGATGCTGATGCTGATGCTGATGCTGATGCTGATGATTGCCAACCCAAATATGAACTGAATGGAAGAGGATTTCTCCTGTTTGGACTTGTGTCACAGTGGCCTGCAATCCTTCATGGCCTCAGGGGAACTTCAAAATCACATTTTTGAAATCACATGGATCTTCTTAAAAAAGAGAGACAGTATTCCTTTAAATGTAGCTTTGCAAAACCTGGCTTACATTTAGATGGCACATTAACTACAGGCAGTAATAAAACAAAATGGTAGCAACCAATTCACATACTGAACTGGGCTACACACAAAAAAAGGCCATGATTGATGTAGAAAATGCTATTATGCATGTCTGACCAAACTGCAGGAGGCAGTGGAAGACAGGAGTGTCTGGCGTGCTCTGGTCCATGGGGTCATGAAGAGTCGGACACGACTAAACAACAACAACACTATGAACATAGGTCAAATTAATATGAATTCATTAATCAATATAAATTTTGGAGTTAACAGATACTGCAGAGATTAGATCTACTTTACTGCACCATTGGACCATAATAAACTCCTAGTCCAGATTCATACCTTCTGATATAGAAACTTGTTCCACTTTGTAAGTTGCCAGATTCCCAGGAATTGCTGGAAAGAAAGAAAAAATGTCTGGGAAGCTTGCTTAATATATATAGATTAGACATACATGAAAAAGCTGGAATTCTTCTAGGATTGAGCAATCAACATCCATGATATGTCTCTGGCACTTTTTTACTTTTGCTGAAATAGCAATCATTATGAAGCTATAAATAGCATATCAATAACATATTACTTGAAGGCACTGCAGTGAGTATTGGGTTATAGCACATGTTTGTTTTCATTTTAGTCTCCAGGCAGCAGGGAGCTATTCCCTTTTGTTCTTTAAGTCAAACTAGGAGTGATGGGAAGCAGTTAAACACCAGTCTGTAGAGGTCATTTTCATGTGTTTCTTGTTAGGAGCAACTGTTACTCAGTTTATTTTTCAGTGCTTTCCTGCCCTTTGGTTATTCCGCTCTGACGACTACAATACAAAGAGGTAGCTGGAAAGATAGGGGAAACGTTGTGGAAGTATATGCCTCAGTGACTGAAATTGCATGTTCAGGATGGTCTCATTCTCTTAGAATGATGGATAATAATTGAAATCTGATTTGTGTGTGTGAGAGAGAAAGAGAGTGAGAGAGAGATTTTTAGCAAGCAATTCAGAAATCACCTAAATTAGCTTGCTCCATTTAATTAGACTGAGGTAGGTATCTTGAGCAGAAGCAGCTGGTGTAAAGCAAGCCAGCATAAAGTTACACAGATCCAAACCCCATTCAGCAGCGGGGTGGCGGCAGCTGCTCTGACTAAGCTTGGCAGAGGGAAAACAAGCCTTTAAGCAAAGTTGCCTGGGCATGTGACTGAACTAAATGGGCCTAGGATCCAGCCTAAGTCCCCCCCTCTGCAAGGTTCCTCTCTGCCTATTTGGGGGGACTTACACCAATCTCACCTCAGGCAGCCTGAGCAGGTGGCGCTGTAGTCTAAACCACTGAGCCTCTTGGGCTTGCTGATCAGAAGGTTGGTGGTTTGAATCCATGCAACAGGGTGAGCTCCCATTGCTTTGTCCCAGTTCCTGCCAACCTAGCAGTTCAAAAGCATACCAGTGCAAGTAGATAAATAGGTACCACTGAGGTGGGAAGGTTCAGGTGTTTCTGTGTGCTCTGGTTTCCATCACAGTATTTGGTTGCACCAGAAGCAATTTAGTCATGCTGACCACATGACCCAGAAAGCTGTCTGCGGACAAACGCTGGCTCCCTTGGCCTGAAGCAAGATGAGCACCGTACACCTTTGACTGGACTTAACTGTCCAGAGGTCCTTTACTTTTACCTTTTTACACCAGCCTCACATCAGGCAGCTTCAGCATGTTCAACTGAGCTGGGATTGGACAGTGAATGCCATCTGAGCCTGGCTGAGTCAGGAATCAGCTGGCAGAGTTGGAGATGTGATGTATCCTAAGCTGCTCATCTTGGTGGATCAGAAAGATTCTTTAGTCATTTTGAAGCAGTGCTAAGCTGCATTAAACTCAGGCTCATTGTCTTAAGTGGTTTGTGGCTGAACATAGAAAAAATAGCATTCATTGAAGTTGGTAGCTTCAGGAAAAGGCTGAAACAATAAGCAAAGATTATACTGGGGCAGTTGTGTAGCCTTCACTCAGAACTAATCTATTGCTACTCTTTGAAAATAAGCTGCAATATATTCAGGTAGGTAACTGTGTTGGTCTGACACAGTCAAAATAAATTTAAAATTTTTTAAAAATTGTCCAGTAGCACCTTAGAGACCAACTAAGTTTGTTCTGGGTATAAGCTTTTGTGTGCATGCACACTTCTTCAGATACACTGAAACAGAAGTCACCAGACCCTTATATAAAGTGGGAGGGTGGGGTGGGGTTTTTCCTCAGAAGGGTAGTAGGAGATGGGTGATTGACTCAATGGGTATGATAAACCTGTTGACGACTATTAACGACTGCAATTAGTCCTACAGGAAAAAGCAAGGGATAGTATGCAGATGACCAAAAATAGATTTAGCATATGTAATGAGACAAGAATCCAATATTCTATTCAGACCAGGTTTCTCCATAGTTTTCAGTTTAGTAATAAGTTGTAATTCAGCAACTTCTCTTTCAAGTTTATTTCTGAAATTCTTTTGTAATAATACAGCTGCTTTGAGATCCTGTATTGAATGTCAAAACAAAAAAATTTTTTTCTTTCCAGTAGCACCTTAAAGACCAACTAAGTTAGTTCTTGGTATGAGCTTTCGTGTGCATGCACACTTCTTCAGATACACACATTTTTTTGTTTTGACTATGGCAGACCAACACGGCTACCTTTCTGTAACTGTGTATTGAATGTCCTGAGAGACTGAAGTGTTCTCCTACTGGCTTCTCTGTATTGTGATTCCTGATCTCAGATTTATGTCCATTTATCCTTTGGCGTAGGGTTTGGCCTGGTTGTCCAATATATAGAGCTGAAGGGCACTGCTGGCATTTGATGGCATACACAATGTTAGAAGATGAGCAATTAAATAGGAAATATATTGTACCAGCTGTACCTATCTCCTTGGTGTAGGAAATGTGCATGGTCTAATTGCAGTATCAGGTTTTGTTATTTTGAATGCTGTACAACTTAACAGGCTGGTGTCCATCAAGCACTTGACCTTTCTCTTTGGCATATTGTTACCCTAGCTTTGCCTTTGCTCTGAAAAGGGTTGGGGCACCCAGCTGTGGTTTGACAGTGCTTGCAATCTTTGTTTCTGCCGTTTTCTTCACCTACCTGAAGGTCACTTTCTTTTCTTTCAGAGTGAAAGTAGTTTGCAGTATCAAGTACATTCCTATTTACAGCAGGATTCCCAAACATCTGTCCAGAGGTGTTTATGTTTGCAAGTGCCTTGAATCAAATGTTCAAGATATCCCTAGTATTAGCTAACTCTGTTTGATTCTATTGTGGCTCCCGTGCCCATAACCAGTTTTCAGGTGAGCTCTGCCTGCTCAAAATATGGCATCAGGATGTATTTCAGGTATATCCAAGTTAACATGTGGGTTCACATATGATCCCTTCTTATCCTATAATTCATCCAAATCAATTCACACAAGAAGTTCAGTGAAATTCTTTGTTTTTCTTTTGAAGAAGGCTACATATGGTGACCTCAAGGCTCATTTTAGTTTCAGAATATAATTGGCATTGAATGCATTGTCTTTTGAAAAGCTTGAGTGCTTGAAGAAACAAACAAACACCCTTGTATCGACTGTCATCACTATAGAAAACAAGAATGCCCATCAGCTAAGAAAGACATTTACATCATTTTGTCGGTGTTTTATGGAAAGAAATATAGCTCAAGCTCACTTAAGTCAAAGCAAGAGCAGTGGGTATAAGAACATTTAAAGAACAGTGATTTAGTGTAATAAATCATGGTAAACTTCTATTAAAGATAAACTATTTATACGCAGGAACTCTAATGCATTACAATCCATCTGCTGGTGTTTCACCAAATAGACAGCTAAGCAGAGTTTTGAAAATGATATTTTCACATTGCAGAACAGGGAAGCATGATAAACTTTCGCTCCAAAAGGTCAGTTATCCTCCATCTGCAATCAGTACCTACAGGCATCTTTCTAATGTCAAAACAGATCTGGTTCAGCATCATCTGTTTCCACTGATGCTTCTCATGTTCTTCATTTGTGGACCCAACAAAATCCTGCCTCAACAGCTGCTGCAGTTGCTGGTATTAGATGCTCATTGTCAATAGGAAGGGGGACACACGTGCTGACCCTTTGCATACCATTTAAACAGTATTCATTTCATCTTTCTGACAGTTTGTTACTCTGCATTGCAGCAAAGTGCATGCCTAGATTAGGAGCAAAGTTTCTTGCAAATCCATATCTGCCGTTCTGCTTTGGCTGCTTACTGTAGGAACTTGTGCAAGAGATTATAGAGAAAAATTGCTTTGGAGCTGATCTCCAAAGAAAACTAGATCTACCAACATTTAAAATAATAATGAGCACTCACATTTTACACTGTGGGTGCCCTTTGCAGGATCGCTCACAGTGCTTTGGACCCCAGGGAGCTAACTGGTTCTATGGGCTGGCCTGCCTCTCAGTGTTATTCTTTGGAGGTTCACGCCCAGCCTCAGTTAGTCAATTTACACTGCTGGGATGTGGGGCCAGTCGCATAAATAGGGGGTGAAGCTGGCAGCAGCCAGGCAGTCAGCTCAGGAGCTTCACCCACCCAACCCTCCCTTTGTTTAATGTTTCTTGTTTGCAGGTTGACCTTTTTTCTTACTGTTTAGCGGGCGCTGCTATGGTCTTTTGACTTGTTGCTGTTGAAGAGCTGGGAAGAAATTCTCCTGCATTGGCAGGTTTTGTCTTCCCCATAGCAATTTGTCACAACTTTGGCAGTTTAAGGCCTTGGGCAGAATCCTTTAGTCTTTTTCCCTCCCAAATGGTGGGGGAGGGGAGTGAAGTGATGACTCACCCCCACCCCTCTGGTGGTGATTTCAGGGTACGCCTCTTAAAGGGGTTACATAAATGGGTGTCACTGGCCATACTCTGAAAGGTCATCAGTGAACTACCCTGTGTTTGGGGATATGGGCTTAGCTGCCTGCTACACTTATGTCTCACAGAGCACCCCCATATCCCATTTACCCTAATGTGCCCCAGTTCCCCAGCTGTGGAGCTGGGAGGGATACACGCCCAATGCCTAAGCCAAGGTCTTCCTACATTTGAAAGTTTAATAAAGTTGTGGCCAAATTGTAATTCCATAACGCATTGTCACGAGTCATTATTCCTTTCTCCCTCATATGCTGATAAATGCCTAGGTTTTCATGACACAAAAAAGTGCAAAACAGACCAAAAACAGACCTCTGGAATAGGAAAAATTGGCTATGGTAGCTATAAATAAAATTGCTATATAGAAGCATCTATGGGAACAGGAACAACAGAGATATAATGATTATGAGCAAAATTACTAGATATAAAACAGCAGGGAAGGACACAATCAGAAGAAAGTTTTTTTTAAAAAAAGAAGAAGATTGTCATTGTTTTACTGTATTAGGATCAACATAAAACAAAAGAAGCTGTAATTATGGATATCAGGTATGATTTAACTGTATACTTACTTAGGGCACTGTAAAAACTATATATAGGAACCAATTTGTCTGACTTTGGAGAGTCTTCTGTGAAATAACTCTAGACTGCTACAGAGAATACATTTTCTAAATTTCCATAAACCCCACACAGAATGGATAGCAACTTCCCTCTTCTGCCAGTTTTTTGGGGCTCTCCAGTTGCTTGAATGCCAGGTTCACGCCTCTTCTTTCTGTTTTCCTTTTTTAACTTGGCACTTCATTTACTACTACTGCTCATATGTTGGCAAAGCTGGGAGTAAAGTGGCAATTAAACACTTTTGGAAAGCAGAACTGGCACTCAAACAGTTGGAAGGCTCCCAGCGCCACAACATCCTTACTGTCACCAATTAATTGGGGGCACTTGGGGAAGTTACGAAACACTCCCTCCGTGTTCTCTCATACCTTTTGCCTTTGTATTGTCATTGCATTTTCTAAACACATTAAGGCAATCCAAAGAAATGTCAGCAGGCAGATTTTTAAATGACACATACTTGATAATTGCTAGCACAGCAGTGATGTCATGAAAGAGAAGAGGTAGGTGAAGTCAAAGGGAAAATGTGGAAAGAGAGAACAAAATAGGCAACAGCGAGGAAACTGTCTTCCTGTGCTAAATTCATATTCATCTACATAAACTCCCATCTCTTATCTCAAATTCATCCCTTTTCAGAATTCACAGAAATAGTGCTCTCGCAAGAGAAAATTCTGGGCATGGAAATGTATTTGTATTTTTATAATAATTCCTATTGACTGATACATAATGAGTGGAAATGCTTGCAAGATTCACTGTCAACAAAGTTGCCCTTCTCCAATAAATTGGAGAGCTCCCAAACAGCATAGGACAGCCTGCCTGACAGCTGAATACAGCATTGCTAGTGGCTGAAAATGACAGGAGTTGGGATAAAGAAAAAAAGGAGGATAAGAAACTGAGGAGGGCAGGATGGGAAGAAAAGGGCAAGACACGTCTCCCACCAAGAAACAACATTGCATCCCCAAAAAGAAAGGCAGAGCAAGACATGTTTATCAACTCTAGGGGTATCAGTAGCAACCCTTCCACATTGGGCAAAGTGAGCCAGCCGCCACCGGTGATGGTATGGATGAGATAGGTTACAGAAATAATTATTCATCATAAATACTTTCAAAACAAGGGAAGGCAGATTATGCATAAATCCATTTACAATGTCCTAAAGTAGCATTTAAGGGACGTGGGTGGCGCTGTGGGTTAAACCACAGAGCCTAGGACTTGCCGATCAGAAGGTCGGCAGTTCGAATCCCCACGGCAGGGTGAGCTCCTGTTGCTCAGTCCCTGCTCCTGCCAACCTAGCAGTTCGAAAGCATGTCAAAGTGCAAGTAGATAAATAGGTACCGCTCTGGTGGGAAGGTAATGGCGTTTCCGTGTGCTGCTCTGGTTCGCCAGAAGCGGCTCAGTCATGCTGACCACATGACCCGGAAGCTGCACGCCAGCTCCTTTGGCCAATAAAGCGAGATGAGCCCTGCAACCCCAGAGTCGGTCATGGCTGGACCTAATGGTCAGGGGTCCCTTTACCTTTACCTTTAAAGCAGCATTTATCTTTGCCCCCATCTCAGCTCATTGGGTTTGGGAAAGTCAATTTTTTTTTTTTTATAAATTTTTTATTGGTTTTTCAACATATAATATAAAACAATACAAAAAAACAAACACAAACAAACAAACAAACAAACATATAAACATGTATAATTTCATAAGTTTTTTCCATGTACCCAATTTCAGCGACTTCCCCATGCCTCCCTTTTCTGCATCTCTATTTCAAATTTTTCCAGCGGGTTTGGGAAAGTCATATCTTTGGCCGTATGTGAGAACGAGGCAGGATTAAGATTGCTCTACCTACTGACTTCAAATAAAATATTCATTTAAAAAAAATTCTGTGCAACTTGACTGGGGAAGGGTGCACTTTTAAAAAAATTGAAAGGGCTGTTAGTACCCTTTCCGTATGCTCATATCCCTGACATTTACAGGTTGGAGGAATAAGGGAATGAAAAGGGGTGTGACTATTACAGCGACAGAACTTTTCTCAATCCAAAAGCACTATCACCACCCAAAAAACAGTGACATGTGGCCAATGATGTGAACTGTCCACTACAAAAAGAAAGAAATTGAACAGCAGCTATAGCATTATAAATGGTATGTCTGGAAGACCCATAGAACATTATATAGAGTAAAGGGAAGCTTTTAATGTTTAATAAACTATTGTATTTTAATATTCTGTTGGAAGCTGCCCAGAGTGGCTGGGGAAACCCAGCCAGATGGGTGGGGTATAAATAATAAATTATTATTATTATTATTATTAAGCAAAATGAGCATTGTTATGACCTTGCCACTTCTCCAAGTGGTGAGAAGTTTATTTATTTTGCTTATTTATTAAATGCATATCCCTCCTATCCGAAGGAACACGGGTTCCAGGGGCAAATGGCTTAGTCAGTTTCAATTTCCTTTTGAAGCGGGCTTATTAGTATTTGACTTATTTGATATTTGACTTATTTAAAGATGTACAGATTGAGCATGGAGGAAACACTCTAAGAGAATGGCAAAGTTTGTTGCTCCCACGTCAGATTTTGGGATACAGCATACAGCTCACATAGTTCAAAAACTCAGATCTCTGTGCGGCGTCTTTCTCTAAAACCTGAAGATGCCTCCTTATTATTCTCCTTTACACATACACCTGGTCCTCTCCCCCTGGCTAAGTAGTGGAGGCTATAAATCCTCATAAGGCTGATTTTTATCACCCCCATTTCATGTGTGGTGAGCCATGGGTATGAAATAGGCTCTCAGTCTGATTCAGAACATTCCCCCAAAGTGCCTGTATCAAGAAGTAATTGGCTCCCTATGTATTTCCCATGGCAACATGTTGTCAGGCTGTTAACAAGTTCAAGTTCTCGTGAGATATGCCTTAGGCAACCTACACTGATAACCCTAGTCACAGAAATGTGATCTTACTGACACCCTCAAAGGCCATGGCAAATACAATTCATCACACAAATGCATCCAGAAATAGCGATCAGAATCAGATAGCTATGCCGACCCAAAATTCACAGGGTCTGGGCAACTGTGTGTGTGTGTGTGTGTGTGTGTGTGTGTGTGTGTGTGTTAGGAGCAGTCAATGTTCACCATGAGCAACCAAGCTTCTGATTTATACAAAACCCTTCCTTGGGGTGGATGTTCAAAAAGCATTAAGGAAAAATAGATTTTTCAGACTGAGGCCATGATGTTATGCCCTTGTCTGGAGATTGTTTCCATTTTAACATGGTAATGGCGGAAGTTCTTAATTAGGTTAAAACTTTGCCATGTGTTAAAATTTCCCATTATAGAGAAGCATGCTGAGATAAAGAAGGAATGGCGAAAACCAATCGTCAGCTAGTCACATCTGTTCACCCACTAATCAAGATTTGATGTGCACCCCATGCTAATTCAGCAATGGTGATGCCTCTCTATATTCCATTCTCTTCCATCCTCGTTGCCTTAACATCAATTCCACATAGCTAATGTGACAATGGATTCTCATTATAATATGGAAAATCTATGCCCCATTATGCTGGCCCACACTTCTGGCTGCTATTAGTGTAATTGGTTTTTGCAAAGTGGTTTTCTTCTTCTTCTTTTCTTTGCCATTACATTGGTACACAGTTGCTCTGCTCAGAAGGATGGCTTGAAAGGCTAATCTAGGTCCATTTCCAGATGTGACTATTCATTCATTATTTTGAAAGATGAGGTTTTGGTAGCAGTGTTACAACAATAGTCCTGTGTGACGCTAATCAATCAAGGCAATAATATATCAAATCTTAATCGGCCAAATTCCTTAGCTACTCACTACTCAGGCATTCACACACAGTTATTTTCAATGATGTGGTAAAATGGAGGCTTTTAGAGATAGTTTCTGAGGTAACTTTGGAGTCAATTCAGAACCTCCTCCCTTGTGACAGTTGTTTGCACTCCTGTGCGGCCATTTCCCATTATCTGTTGTGCATAGGTTCCCAATGAATAATTTCCCAGTAGCATTTACACTTGAGAGATGATCTTGTGGAAGGGTTCGATACTGCACCTATATTATTAGCCCCTCTCATGTTATCTCGCCAGGTTAAACAGGATTGAAGAGGTGTGAAATGCCATCTTGTAATAGAAGTGGTCCTCAGATATTTATTCTGAGGTGATAAATCACAATAAGGCCTATTTTTACCACTTCCATTTTGTATATCATGGATGAGCCATAAATATGAAATAGTTACCACCAGAAAATAAAATAAAGTTACCATATCAGAGACTGCTTTTCAGACCCTGCTATTGACATGACAAATTTTTATTATGGGGCTATTTCCCACAAATATTTCCTGACATAAAACTGCTGTGGGAAGTCATATTGATAATATTATTGATAATATCATGGTCTCAGAATAAATGCCTGAACCAATTCCATCTTAGAATCATAGAATCATAGAATCATAGAGTTGGAAGAGACCACAAGGGCCATCGAGTCCAACCCCCTGCCAAGCAGGAAACACCATCAGAGCACTCCTGACATATGGTTGTCAAGCCTCTGCTTAAAGACCTCCAAAGAAGGAGACTCCACCACACTCCTTGGCAGCAAATTCCACTGTCGAACAGCTCTTACTGTCAGGAAGTTCTTCCTAATGTTTAGGTGGAATCTTCTTCCTTGTAGTTTGGATCCATTGCTCCGTGTCCGCTTCTCTGGAGCAGCAGAAAACAACCTTTCTCCCTCCTCTATGTGACATCCTTTTATATATTTGAACATGGCTATCATATCACCCCTTAACCTCCTCTTCTCCAGGCTAAACATGCCCAGCTCCCTTAGCCGTTCCTCATAAGGCATCGTTTCCAGGCCTTTGACCATTTTGGTTGCGCTCCTCTGGACACGTTCCAGTTTGTCAGTGTCCTTCTTGAACTGTGGTGCCCAGAATGAGATCTTACCTAAAACAACAACAGAAAACACATGAGAAAACAACAAATAAAACCAGGAATAAGAAAAGAATGTGCAAAATAAGACTCCTTACAAAACCACATTCAGTACCTTATTTTGTACTGTCATTGTTTTCCCTCCTACAGTTTTGAATTATTAAATGAAACACTTCTATCTATATTTAATGTAAAAGGTTGGCATCTATATAAATAGGCTATAAAGTAGTACAGGGACTAGACTGAAGAGATTTAGCCCCTCTCAGCTACTGAATAGATTCTACCACCTCAGATTGCAAAAACCACTCAAAAATACCTACTCAGATCCCACAGCTCATAAGGGGATTGGAGGTATGAACACCAAGAAACTTTGACAATATAATAAGCAATTTGAGGGGGGAAGGCTGCACATTTTAGAACAGTGTCCATGGAGATATGTGTTGTTTGTTGCTGTTATTTGTTTCTTGGGAAAGAACTTGTTTTAACCAAGCCCATTCCAAAGTGAGTGGAATTCACCCACCACGAAAAAATTGCAAACACTTCAACATATTAAGTAAGATGTTGCCTATAGTTACTTTTGAGACATACTTGCTCCCTTCTGGACATGGTTTAGAAAATATAGCTACCTAGAGGCAAATATGCAGCAGAGGATAATGTGTGGACATAGTTACTATTTTTCAAACTGTGTTATAAAATATGTTGGGGTTCCTCAGATGTTTATCAGTGAGAGGATCAGAGTCCACCATTACCAGTCTTCCACTGCTAAGTACAGCCACTGGAAGTGACTAGTTGAGTGTTTTCTTGAGCAACTCTCTCTCAGTTCATGCAGGGTGGACCATGAACAGTGAAACTAAAGATGCCTCACAAATACAGCATTGGACCTCTATGTGTACCCTGCAATACTTCCAATAATCCTCTACAATGCACAATATTGTGTAGCAAAGAAGTTTCTTAGCAGACGGGTTGATGTGAAAAGGGTTGCCCTTGGGGGGTAAATAACTGAAAGCCGTTGGTCTAAAGTTTCTAGGTTCCTGTCCTTGGGGAGGAAACCTCCTACATACTTCAATGCATAGGAAATTCCATCTACCTAGAGTGGAATTTGAAATAAAATACTCACACTGGTCTACATTTGGATATGACCTAGTTTGGGCAATATAGTAAGCTCCTAGAGTAGTAGTCACCAGCAAATGTAGCCAAATATAGTTATTTTTAATTAGGATAACGGGAATGTTGCCATTATCTCATATAGGAAAACACTTGAGTGCTGTGGAACTTAGAGTTGATACATATAATAAATTAGCACTGGTCCAAGTAGGCTGTCATGTAATGATTGCTTTATTTTTTTTAAAAAAAAGCTTTATGCCATCATACTTCACAAATATTGCAGAGCTGAAAAGAAGCAGATGATATCAAGAATTCATTTGACTTTCTCCATCTTTCTTTGGCGTACATCTTAAAAATTAACTTGTTCTTGACTCACTTTGGAACTGGAGAAAGAAACTTGTTTTTGACTTCTATATTACTTTTGTTGTTGTGTTCTGCAGATCAAAGGACAAAGAGCAAAATTAGCATGAGCTTTAAATTTATGAATGACTTGTTCTTGCAACCATATAGCTAAAGGGATTGTATTTTACTTTAACAACTGGAAGTTAAAAGTGCTTCTGTAAACTGCTCAGTGCAATAAATAAGTCCAGGGTGACTTATGCCTTTAGGGGTGCATTACAGCTTCTTCCCACCAAGCTTATTGGAGAGGAAAAAAACATGCAAAGCCTGTTGTCCTCCAGCTCTCCTGCCTAGGAGGAGTCATCATGACAGTGCTGTCTCTTCTCTGAACACACATAGTATATGACACCTCAGGGCGAGATGAATTAATTCAGGACCAGAATATGGTTCCTGTTTTTCATATGACAGCAAATCTCAGTGGAAAGCATGAACTTACCTGCAGGCTGCACACTCTCAGTTTCAGAGAAGAATGTTTCCCCATATCTAACTTAGCACTGACATGGGTTAATTCCACCCCCCCCTCAAAAGTCTGATACCAGAAAGAAATTAGTTTTCTGAATCAAAACTGAACACTATAGTCTTACATTCAGTAAGGTTTACTTAGTGCGTGTCCAAGTGTAAAAATTAACTGTTCTCAGAGAAGTCCCCCAGTCCCCACTGCATTTCTGCATGTTTAGAACTGGAGATGTTTACTCATTGAATGAAAGCACGTTTGAAGCAACCTATTTCATGCAGAAGGAAAGTGGCTCGGTAACCCTAATTATTTGAAGTTATTGGTTTGGGAATTAGCAGTGTAGTATATGGACCTGATCAAATGTAGTATGGTTGCAAAATATATAGAATGTTTACCACATAAGAGAGGATTACACTTTCTCATTTCAGCTTGCCACACTCTACAAAATTATCTGTCCATTTCTGTACTCTTCTTTTTCCTCATTTCTCTTGGCTCAAAAGCTGAGATTTAGCATGGATAGAAAATGCAACTGTCTAAAAGTTGGAGTACACTCTGCATGTTGCGAGCCACATCTTCCATCAGACCCAACCAGCATGGTCAATGGTAAGGAAAAATGAGAGTTGTGGTCCACAACTTCTCTAAAGCATCATATTAGCTGCCCTTAGTCTAAAGGCTTAATTGACCCTAAATTTCACACCACACAGCTTTAACTGATTTCAATACCTTTTCTAGTGTCTACCGATTTATGAAATTCTCAAAAACATCATGGCACAGTTGTTTGCAATACACAACCAGCTGTGCATGCAGAGATAAGTCACCACAACACCCCAGAAGCCCCAATCTCTTCCCATCCACTGTGAATGGATATCACAGTATGCCAGCCAGTACCCAGAAAGAGATGCCAGCTTACTGCCAGTTGCCTACCCAGCCCTATTGAGGCATTAGAATTTACTTTGAATCCTGGTTTGAAGAAGAAAGACTGAATGGAGAAAAGCTAATCATCTTAAGTTAATGGCAAGCATACTATGATCCTTGCACAGGGAGGGGAAGGGTGAGAAGAGGCCTCCACTTGGCTTTGTTACCATCGTTCCATATTACTCAACTGTATGCATGCCAGGAGGGATTCTGCTCTTAGTGTTTGGGGAGTGTGATGTTGTGTAACAACAAATATATACAGATGACCAAATGCGCTATCTGGGCTGCAAGGCCATGTCAGTTTTGCAGTGAGTATTTCCAAAGGTATTTGTTGAGTCATTCCACTAGACCTCACGGGGGGAATCTCATCAGAGTATGAATATTCAGTTTATTTAACACAGGTCATAAGCACATTTTCCTCTGCCCATTGTTGGTCATTATGCAGCACATACACCCCAAACAGAACCGCATTTGCCTGAAATACATTTGGGTCCTTCTTTATTCCAGGTCCAGAGACATGCTGACCACTTTTCTATTAGTAAAGGTGTTTCAAAAACAACTCCCCATGCAATTATACTCTGTTGGTAACTGCACCCGTGGTTAAAGTGGAGGTGTTTTCTGTAGGGGAGGGAGTCAAAGAAGAGATACTCAGGGTGCTGGCTACAGCTCACAACCTTTTTAAAAAGATCACTTGCGGCACCCATTAAAAATCCATAAGCTTGTGCTTTTCTTATTGGTGTTTTTACATGTATGTACATGAATGTATGACTTTTGCTGTCCCTGGAAGCTTTTCGTCTGTGGATAGAAAAGAGAAATAAGAGTGTTGACAGGTAATTATTTGCCTTACAGGATAGTATATGGTAATGAGTATGGTACTGAATTCTTTGTTCTTTCTTATACATTTAAAATTTACCAGTTTTGCTTCCTGAATTTAAAAAGTTGAACATTTATCTGTTGAGCTTTTCAGAAACAGTCATTTGGTGCTTGTTATCTTGGTGTTCTTAAGTCTGATAGGCGATTAGTCATTCATTTCCTTGTTAATAAATTATTCATTCGCTTCATTAGATATTCGCTTCATTTAGCTATCTTGTGGTTTTCTTTTCTTTTTTAAAGTTTGCAGTTGTTTGATATATTAAGCTGCGTCATAAGATACCAAAGAGGTGAAATCTAGGGTAGCACAGTTTTTATGTTTTTTCTTTTAATGGGTTTCCTTTCCTATTTCTTCACTGGATTGCTCTGCCCAGAACAATTTGAGCACTATGCATTTTTCTTATTGGGTCTTGTCAGGGAACTGCCATCGGAACTAGAGGAGGAGACGAGGCTCCACAGCGATGCTGGAGAGGGGCCAAGCAGGGAGAGAGGCAGGTCTCTGGCTGGGGAAGAAAATCAGCACAACACCAGGGATAGAGGGGGGTCAATGGGGGAAGCAGAGAGGAGGCTCCAGGACTCTTCGCAGGAGACCAGCGAGGAGAGCACAGGTCCTCCGCTGCTCACACCCACCCTGCGCAGAAGACTTCCGCACAGGGAAAGTAGGCGGCGACTTGGCGTCAAAGAACTTCTTTGCTGGAAGAGGTTCAAGAAACTCCCACTGACGGATTCTGCTAGCGACTGAACAGCCACGGAGTGGATGGCTGTCCAGACAGAAACGGTTTAACCAGGCAACCTAGCCCAGAGCGGCGCTAACTTACGCACGAGCAACCCCTAAAGCCATTACAGGTCTCATACACACCATACATTTAAAGCATATGGTTCTCTCCAAAGGATCTTGGAAAATATAATTTGTCAAGGGTGTTGGGGATTGTAGTTCTGTGAGGGTAAACTACAGTTCCCGGGATTCTTTGGGAGAAGACATGTGCTTTAAATGTATGCTATGTACACAGCCATTGGCTCCACATAAAATGTGGTATCTGTATGGTATAGGTAAAGGTAAAGGGACCCTGACCATTAGGTCCAGTCGTGACCGACTCTGGGGTTGTGGTGCTCATCTCGCTTTATTGGCCAAGGGAGCCGGCGTACAGCTTCCGGGTCATGTGGCTAGCATGACTAAGCCGCTTCTAGCGAACCAGAGCAGTGCACGGAAATGCCGTTTACCTTCCCGTCGGAGTGGTACCTATTTATCTACTTGCATTTTGATGTGCTTTCGAACTGCTAGGTTGGCAGGAGCAGAGACCAAGCAACGGGAGCTCACCCCGTCACGGGGATTCGAACTGCCGACCTTCTGATTGGCAAGTCCTAGGCTCTGTGGTTTAACCCACAGCGCCTGTTAAAATAGCAAGTTATTACTACATAGCAGCCATGGGGTTCCATGAGGATCTAAGACAATGACATCATTCTTTCTGAAATCCATTATGCCAACCCAGTTGAAATAATTATTTCTGTAATGACTCTCTTATTTTTAAAAAATATTTATTTGTTCTGTTTTGCTGGTTGCTGGTCTTGCCTCCTGTGAGAGGAAGTATGGGATTGAAAAACAAAAATGTTAATGCATCCCCTAGTGGGAGGGAGTGTGTGTGCCTATGTGTGCTGAGACAGGCCCTGAAAGCCAAAGAGAGTTCTGGAAGCCTGAAGGCATGTATTTGTTTCCATGCATGTGTATAGTTTTTCCTGAGGAGGATGCCTGTGAGAAGACTCATAAAGAAAGAAGCCCAGCATTGTTTGATTAGTAATAGACAAATAAAACATCTGTTGTTTTGGAAAATCAGATTATTCTGCCTGGGTGAGCCACTGGACTAGGCCACTATGCTACATAATAATTCATTCAAATGCTATCAGACAGGACCGGCCCACACATGAGGCAAGATGAAGTGATCGCCTCAGGTAGCCAAATCCATGGGGCAGCAGATCCCAGTCTAGATCTTTATTTCCCCGTTGTTCCTGATGTAGATCTTCACTCTCCCCTTCTTCTCTGGCGGACACAGAGGAACCATTTTGTGGCTTGCCTCAGGTGCCAAAATGTATTGGGACAGCCCTGTTATCAAAGTATGTGCACAAAGAAGCATGAGAAGCAGTAGCCATGTTGTTTCATCAATGTATGAAGGAGCCATGCGTAATCATCAAAGCAAGTTGTGAGGAGCTTCACCATGTAACTGTAGCTGTCCAAAAGCAAGGGAGGATTAAAATCCTCCTCGTTGCTGGGCACAATGTTGCAGTCTACAGTACAAGCTTACCACGGGGTGAGAAAGATACTGTGGTAAGAGCAGGTGTGGCTAAGAGACTAAGCTCTTGTTCAAGAAGTCCTGGGTTTGAATTCCAGCCCTGACATAAACTCACTAGGGAAGCAACTCAGCCTCAATCGCAGTTCATCCATCTATAGCAGAGGTGGGGAACTTCAGACTTTATGTACATATAGCAAAAGGCCCACATGCTGAGCATGTGAATGGCAAGATTAGCAGGCTGAGTCCTGTCATGCACCCTGCTTGAGTACTTTTGCCTGGCTGGAATGTATCCCTGTACTCTGATAACACTGGTCAACAACAAATTTGTTGTCTACGTTTTTCCAGTTGATTTAGGACGAATCTGATGCGCTGAATCCAAAAATCACATTGGTTTTGCTCAATCAGGTCAAGTTTTTGAGCTATGGCCACATGTCATTTTTTTACATTTTTGTTCACATGTGTGCTTGTGTGGAGCATTTTAGAAGAAGTTGGTGGGGGTAAAATGCCATGCCGAATAATTGTTTTGATTGGAAATGATTATTTTAATGACAAGAAGTATTCAGGTCCGATAGTTCTGGGTGATTATGTCGAAAAGGGATCAGTTTGAAGTCATAAAACCTCGAAATCTTCCATAAATTGGTGCGGCTGGGATCAACAGAAAGAACCGGAGCAGCCTCAAGTACCCTGATCTTCAATCAGCACGTTGTCCTGTAGCTCATTGTGATGAAATTCCAGTGCCTATCTTTGGAGAACTTCCTGACATTAGTGACGAAGATGCCTCCAGTGTTGAAGGACATGAAGAAGAAGAAGTGGTTCTTGAATCCATTTTCCCAAAAGGAGTTGAATGATCTAGTTCGCGACCTCAGCTTGTCAAAGGACCCTGCCGAACTGTTGGCATCCAGATTGAAGGAAAAAACCCTCCTCTCTGACAGTGCTCGCATCAGCCTCTTCCGCAACAGGCATCAAGAGTACCTCCGTTTTTTCTCGGAAGAGAAGGACTTGGTGTACTGTGCAGATATTGCGCAGCTTCTGCTCAAGCTTGGAGTGCCACAGTACAAACCCAAAGATTGGAGACTGTTCATTGACAGCAGCAAGCGATCACTGAAATGTGTTCTGCTACACAACGGCAACCAGTTTGCTTCTATACCCCTGGCTCACTCGAGTACACTGAAGGAGAACTATGAAGCGGTGAAGTATGTGCTGGAGAAAATTGGTTATGATCAGCATAAGTGGTTTATTTGTGTTGACCTGAAGATGGTGAACTTTTTGTTGGGACAACATGTTTTCTGTGCATGTGGGATAGTAGGGACCGTGCTCAGCATTACACGAAGGAGGACTGGCCTGTGCGGGAGGAATTGGTGCCTTGCAAAAAAGGAACGTCATCAATGACCCTCTGGTGACAGAGACAGAATACTCTTCCCACCGCTGCACATCAAGCTCGGCTTAATCAAGCAGTTCACCAAAGCTCTGGACAAGGATGGTGACTGCTTCACTTACTTGTGCCAGGCTTTTCCAGGATTGACAATGGAGAAGTTGAAAGCTGGCATCTTTGACGGTCCTCAGATCCATCAGCTCATCAGAGATCCAGAGTTCAGAAACTCAATGAATGAAGTGGAACTGGAAGCATGGAAGGCATTTGTTCTGGTAGTGAAGAACTTTCTTGGCAACAATAAGGCCAGAAACTACGCAGAACTTGTCAACAACATGCTGACTGCTTTCAGAAACCTGGGCTGCAACATGAGCGTCAAGATGCACTACCTATTTTCACATATGGACCGGTTTCCTGAGAACCTGGGTTCAATGAGTGATGAGCAGGGGGAGAGATTCCATCAGGACATGAAAGAGATGGAGACCAGGTATCAGGGTCGCTGGGATGCAGTCATGATGGCTGACTACTGTTGGACTCTGAAGAGAGACCTCCCTGCGGCTGAGCATTCCAGGAGTTCCAAGAAACGGAAGTTCAAGCCCTCAAGTTTGAAAAATGGTAAAGCAACATGCAATTTACGTGTACTTACCTTTATCAACACCCACCATTCAGTTTACAGTAAACCTGACCTGATGGAGAGAAATGGATGCGATTTCCTGATTCAGCAGTGCAAAAATACCCTAAATCAGTTGTAGAAATCTAGACAACATTCAAAAAGTAAAAAATTGTTGCCCAGTGTAATGCTTTTTGCTTGTTTGGATGGTGTATAGAGAGGCATGTGTGTAGAAAGAAGCCTAATGTACAGAAGTAAAATTTACATCTGTTGCTCCACTGACTTTTGCCTCAGGTCCTACCCATCACTGGCATGTGGCTTTCAGAAGGTTGACCAGAAGTAAATACAGCCCTTGACCTGGAAATGCTTCATCACCCCGATCTAACAACTGGATATAATTCTGACCTACCCTACCTTACATGGTTGTTGTAAGGATTACAATAAGATAATATGCATGAAATGTTTGGTCATTTGAAAGCACAAAAGGACCTAAATTAGGGTCAAGTCAGCATTTGGTAACCGGTTATTTGTAATTACTAAAGATACTTATGGAATCTACCTCAGCTGGATTCCAACTGGGTTTTTGAAGTTCCGCCTTATTGGCTTTTTAAAGTTCTGGAATAATTCATAATGTCAGATTCCATTATTTATCCAAACAAAACATTTATGGAATTTTGCAACCTGGGTGAGAGAGGATTCCCTTTTCTGTTTGTTTGTTTGTTTGTTTGTTTGTTGTTAGGAATGATGAAGCCAAAACCAAAAATAAATTAAAACAAGCTCATTTTTACGCAATAGCACAATTTCACATAGTAACATTTTGTAATGATACCAATGCACTACTACTGCTGCTACTAACAACAGCAACCGTTCTCGTTATTTTAGGGCACATATACAAAATCCATTCTGACATTCCAAAAGTCAGAGTTCAGCTGGAGCAGAACCAAAGGGGTAGAGGAATCCTGAACAATTACTAAATGTTACTAAGGGGGTCTGCTCATCCCCTTGTAATCATCAAACGTGAGCTTTGCTCATGCAACAGATATCAGGAATTAGTACTTGTGACCCTTACTAAAATTACTCTGGCACATCAGTGATACTTATCCTGACCACTTCTTTCCTAGCACATAAACTCCAAAGGATCTAGCTGTATAAGTCTTCTTATGGTACAGGGACCTCCTCACATTGTCTAAAACATACAAAAGCAAGCATCTACTTTGGAAAACAACAACAACAAAATAAGGAGCTGTCTTAAATCTAAGACAGCAACACTTCTTGAGAACAAGCAGTAAATCCTGCTCCCACTGGAACTGAGCAGAAGTCTGGCTTTGAAGCTTTGAGTTTACCTTAGATCTTTTCAAGGGTTTAATCTTATAAAAGTTCTCCCCACTCCAGGCCGGAACATACTTTCTTCAGCCCAGTACTGTTCATCTGGTTTACCAAACACCGAAATATCCATGGTAAATACCACCAATGAAGGATTGCAATAATCATGTGCTCAGTTTCCCCAAGAGTGTTTACCCTGTTAATGAGAATAGTTGTTCAAATTTCTCTCTAGAGAGCCACTGGCATGAGGCCACAGTTCTATCTGAGTCTGTGAAGTACAGCACTTTCAGGAGCCATGCTATAATTCAGTTCATAAACATTTTTTCTCCTTTAAAAGCTTAGGGGAATGTAATTTTTAAAATGGCTATGATTTGTCTAGAGAGACTTATCAGGAATTCAGCAGCAATGCACTTGTATCTCCTTGGAAAATGTGTCTCAGCATACAGGAAAATGAAGTGTTTCAGAAATGATATGGTTATCCTTAAAAGATCATCCAGGAATGTTTAGGATGGGACCAAGCCAGGCCCCTAGTGCCGTGCCAGAGCCTCCATCCCACTGACATCTGCACTGCCTCCCCACAAAATTTGGCAGCTCCCCAAAGGAAGAGCTGCCAAGGGCCTCCTCAAACCCAGAGATGATCCTAGAAGGGAATCAAAACCGGATATCTGTGTTATCATTCATTTATTAATTTTGTAATTTTTGACAATTTCTTAGCTGCTTGATAATAAGAAAGAAGTTCAAAGCAACGCGTGAAGCAGAAAGAAATGCAACAATATTAAACACCTATGAAAACCAGGTAAAAACATATTAAAATTATGTTATACTGTTCCAAAATATAGCAATTGCCAGGCTAGGATTATTCTTCTACGAAGTAACGATGGACTATAAATGTCTTTGATAGGCACCGAATTCTCCAAAAGGGTCAGTGTCTGTCTGATTTCCACTGGAAGGGAGTTCTATAATACTCAGACTGTTGCACCATGGATCACACTTCAGGGATAAACAATAGTACAAGCAGTATCTCCCCTGATTACCACAGTGACATATGTGGTATGGCCATGGCCCATCTACTTGGGTCTCTAGTTGTTGAGGGATAGATCAATACTAAGATATTATACTAGGTCCAGTGCATTGACAGTCAGAGTGATTTCATAACAATCTTGGAGGGAAATATATGTTTTCTCTTGGATTGTACTGTATGTGTGTATGTGTATTCCACTTGTTTCATCCACTTAGAATTTAAAAGCAAACATAAAAGCTACAATGGTTCATTCATCAAAACACAAATTATCAAACTAAGAGCAGCAGCAACCCCCCTCAAGAAAAAAGCCCACAGAAATCTTATAAACTTATTATTTGTTTAACAAAATTATGTTTTAAATGAAACTGAGGTGTGGCTACTTGTTGCTATCGATTCATCAGGGAGAAATCTGACACATTCATCATTCTAAAACAATTTCTCTGTAGGTTTTACTGAATCATAAGCATCAACTAGCTCTTCAGATGTTACAATTTGGCATCATTCTGGCAAAATCAATGGAGTAGCAACTCTTCTCACCGGTTTATATCATCAGGCCTGCTGAGTCTTTGATTACTCTTCAGCTAATCCCCTCAGCTAATCAGAGAAATTTGTAAGAAAAGTTTGGAGGGAGAAGTCATCATTCTGTACATTGAACACATGTACTTCTGTTGCATTTGGTGGTGGTGGCCACTGGCGGAGGAAGAGGAGTGGGGGGGAGTGCACCGTCCCGCTCCCGGTGGGGTGTCATTGTGGCTGCCCTCTGCCTGCACTGGGTGCCACGCCCCCAGGATGTGCGCGGCACCCCTACGGGCGGCACGCCATGCCCCCGGGACGCACGCCAGCCCCGCCCTGCCTGCTCTCCACCACCACCACCCCCCCCGGTGCTGGAGCATGAAGCTCCACCACTGGCAGTGGCTAAAGAAATAAGCAGGATAAGAGCTCAGAAAATGAGCAGGTAAACAATAGTACAATACAGTGTAACCTCATGTTACAGACAGGATCCGTTCCGGAGGCCCGTCAGTAAGACGGAACTGGTGCAAGCTGAAGTGCCATGTCTGCACATGCGAGCGGTGCGATTTAGCGCTTATGCGCATGTGCAAGCGGCGAAACCTGGAAGTAACTGGTTGCTACGGGATGCAACACGAAAACACGTAACCTGAAGCGGATGCAGCATGAGATATGACTGTAGATTGGTCAAAAACCTACCAAAGAAATGTTTGTGGGAACAATAGCAGTTGGTGAAGTATAGTGGGCCTGCTTCCCTGACCTCCTGCCACAATATTGCTGGGGTGTACCAGGAGGGGTGTTGTGTGGCAGTAAAGTCGGTGCAGTGCAAACACACTGGCAGGACCACTGAATTGGTTTTGTTAGTGCATTGCATTGTGCCAAACTTGCCCCGGCCTTTCTCCTCCACCACACCTTCCTGTGTTGATGATGGGAGTTCATTTAAGCAGGGCCACCCTGCCAACCACTACTTTGTGTAAGGCAGAGGTAAGAGGCATATCCATTGTGTCACCCATGTTTGCCTCGGGCCCATCCACTTTGAAAATGTTCCTGATGAGGGAATGTGGCCTTCAGGATAAAAAAAGTTTCCCTATGCCTAATATAAGCAATTTCACTTTTGCTGCAAAATCCTTTGCATTCTGCTTTAAGTTTTGCGGCACCGACCACCCCACTGATAACCAGGCAATATATAGTAACTTCTCTGGGGGGTTATTTTGCCTCTGAAGGTCTTCATTTTATATATATATATAAATAATTTTTATTGAGATTTAAGATCACCCACCAACACCCACCAACACCAGTAAAACATCAAATCTTCTTACATATATCCTACTTTATGCTCCGTAGAGCTGTTGACTTCCGCCCTTCCCTTCCATCAGTTTTCCTATTCTATTCTATAGTTCTTATGTCATGTTATAATATCTAATCAAAGAAACTGTGAAGGTCTTCATTTTTAACAAAATACAAGAAAACATTTCGAATTCAAATGGTGGACTGGACCTTTTAAAACTGCATGATTTATTTTGGTTTCTAGAATACCCAGGCAACTCCAGGTACGAGGCTGCTATTAATGCATAAAGTTAAAAAAGAGAGCCAAACATCACTCTTGAAAGTTTGTGGTAACTCTGGAGGGAGCTCTGAACTTTATTCTAATAATGGGACTCAAAACAAAGCCAAGGTAAAAGACTTTGTTGCATTTTAAGCCACTGATGTGTACATATCCTTTTTCTAATAAGCCACTGAAGAGGGCCGTGATTCCATTTGCTTTGTATTCCCTTACTGGCTGAAATTGCCTGTGTGAGTAATTCAGAAGAAAAACAAAGCAATACTTCAATGGGGGGGGGGGATGGCATGCAGCAGTGTAAAGGGTGCACAAGAATGAAAGATGAGATTCTAGTAAAGCATTTGGGGAAAAACATTTCTATCCTCCTGTTGTTATTTTTGGCCTTAAAATCAACATGAGTGAATATTCATTGCAGCCCTAATTCACAGGAATAATTTGAAATAACATCAAGATAAATTGTCAGCTTTATGAGAGTCAGGATGTCACATAGCTGCTGTTGCTGCTTTCCATATATTATTATTCTTAATCAGATATTCCATTTCAAGATTGCTGCAAGAGTATGAAAATCAGATTTTGTACCACTTGAGACCTGGGGTGATATTTGATTTGATTTGCTATCTAACTTGATAGTCACATTTGTCTTAGCTTAACTTTCTGAAAAGCGGCAGCTGGAAAAGAGAAGCCATTGTTATTGTTCCTACTTATTTTTGGGCAGTAACAGAAGCTCTGCGCAAGGAAGAACGGAGGTGTTTTATAGGGGGTTGTGATGGTTATATGGGGTTGCTCGTGCGTAAGTTGCCGCCACTCCTGGCTAGGTTGCCTGGTTAAACCTTTTTCTGGCTGGACAGCCCTTCACTTCGTGGCTGTTTCAGTCGCTAGCAGAATCCGTCAGTGGGCGTTTCTTGAACTTCTTCCAGCAAAGAAGTTCTTTGACGCCAAGTCTACGCCTACTTTCCCTGCGCGGAAGTCTTCTGCGCAGGGTGGGTGTGGGTAGCGGAGGACCCGTGCTCTCCCCGCTGGTCTCCGGCGAGGAGTCCTGGAGCCCCCTCGCCGATTCCCCCATCTGCCCCCCTTTATCCCTGGTGTTACGCTGATTTCCTTCCCCAGCCGATGAGCTCCCTCTCTCCCTGATGGGCCCTTCTCCAGCATCGCTTGGGAGCCTTGCCTCCACCTCTGTCTCTGATGTCAGTTCCCTGGCAGGGGTTGAAGAGATGCAGCAATATTAATTGTTTTTTTATTATTTATTTATGTATTTTCTATACTGCCCACCATCCGAGGATCACAGAGCTGTTTACCATGTAAAACACACAAAACACATAGCATAGTAATAAACAAAACAATACCCTCCACCGCTGTACACTCGTATTTGTTTTGTCCCTCTGTCATCTTTAACCAAGCAGGTCTTGCAGGTTTTCAAAATGCAAAAAGCCTGAAAAACCTGTTTACAAGAGGTAGTAGTGGTTATATGTAAATAGCATGGACAAAAATAATTTGACGTGCCATTTTGATACAAAAAAAGTCTCTGACCAATCTAGGGTAGTTGGTAATATTTATCAATAAGAACATAGACGCGGGTGGCGCTGTGGGTTAAACCACAAAGCCTAGGACTTGCCGATCAGAAGGTTGGCAGTTCAAATCCCTGTGATGGGGTAAGCTCCCGTTGCTCGGTCCCTGCTCCTGCCAACCTAGCAGTTCAAAAGCACGTCAAAGTGCAAGTAGATAAATAGGTACCGCTCCAGTGGGAAGGTAAACGGAGTTTCCATGCGCTGCTCTGGTTCGCCAGAAGCGGCTTAGTCATGCTGGCCACATGACACGGAAGCTGTACGCCGGCTCCCTTGGCCAATAAAGTGAGATGAGCACCGCAACCCCAGAGTCGGTCACGACTGGACCTAATGGTCAGGGGTCCCTTTACCTTTACTAGGAACATAGAAGCAAAAGATTCTCATCCAGCCTATCTAGTCCAGCATCCTAGGTCTGGCAGTGGCTAACCAGAGGCCTCTTAGAAAGACCACAGGCTAGATAGGAAGGCAATAGATCTTACTTACAGTTGTACTGTTGCAAATGATGCTTAGAGGAATATGGCAGAATATACTGACTTGCTGGCCATTTTCCCAGAATCAGAGGTGCTAGATCTAAATCCATCATAAACACACATGATGTATTTTGTACTTGCCTTATGAATGCAGTTATATTATTGATTTTATGTTATTCACCACTGTGATTTTTTTTGTTAATGTTAGTGGTACAGACATTTTTGCAAATAAATAAAATAATGATAGTAAATCCATCCAGATCCAAATTCATGTAGAATAATAGGGCCTAGATCTAAATCCCTCACAAGAAGTTCTAACTTTGGGCCCAAAGAGTGCATGAGGCTTCAATCACTGCACAGAAAGGAAATGTTGAGCTGCTAGTGCTTCTCTTATCGCCTCACAACTGGAGAAGCCATGATGTCTGCAAACAGTTTTGTCTTTCTGCTGCTAGGAGGGTCAGTATCATCACTTGGCACCAATGTTCACCATCAATGTCAAAGTTAGTTTATGAAATTTGTTTCTTGAGAACCCGTTCCCTGTGTTAACAATTTCCCATGTCTCCACTGCAAAAAGTCTGCAGCATGATAGACCCCAATGATACAATGAGAATGTCTGCTACCTAGTAGCTACTTTGCTTGTGACCATCACAGAGAAAGTCCTTTCAGCTATGAGACTGGTTTTTCAGCAGCAACTACTGTGATAACTTGGCCTAATTCACAACATCCTTATTATTAGTTACTTTCCTATCCTGCTCCACCTTCAAGGAGCTCAGGGAGCCATGTGTCTCCAACTCTGTATTCCTAAAACAACATTAGGTTACCTAGAGAGATAATGACTTTGAGTTTTGTGACTCACTAGTGATTTTAATCTGGATTTTCTTGCTCCTAATCTGAAATTCTTAAAACCACAACATAAAGGCCTATTTCACAGCATATCTACATCCTGTTTCTCTTGTGAATAATTATCTAGATGAAAATTGTTAAATTTTTGCTCCTGTGTGGTCCCTTTTTATGGTGAACATAGTGTTAATCTCAAGGCAGCTGAATATACCAAACAGGTTTGGATATAAATTGAAAAGAAAACAAAGCACTACAGTGACTATTACATGTGACTATTGCATCCTGCTCACTCACCTTGGATAAACTTCAGCTTAATGTCACAACATACTTTAGTTTTATTCTGTTAATCAAAGAGTAGCTTGATTTGGGACAATTTTTTAAAAAGATTTATAAGCATTTTATGCAGATTTGTAATTTACATTGTAAATGTCTGCTGTCTTTCACACCCTCTAAAAATGGAAATGACCTCACCATATCAGGAACATTCAAAGCTCAAATCAAGTTTATTGATACCACAAAAGCTTCAATGTCCTAAATATGAATGATTATATTCTGGCCTATCCCCAATTCTCAAATCAGATGTGCTTTCTTAAAAATGAATATTGGCCGTGCATGGAATGAGATCATCTTCCGAATAATAAAGTTTTATCACTAACAATCCCATGTCAGCTCAGACTGGTTCCTGGGAATCAGTGATAATTAATCTTTCTGGAGTCAATGCATCATTTCTTCAGAAGTAAATCACCTAGAATTGGGTATTTGTTTCAGGCATCAATGTAACAAGCCTTTTGATGGAAACTGAGTTGAATGCTGCCTGAAAACTGTACCAGCTACTTAATTTGACTTTGTTTTGATGACTCCAAATATACAAGTTAGCTAATTTGCAGCACAATTTGCACATCTATTCAGAAGTAAGCTCCATTGAGTTCAATGGCACTTCAAGTTAGTGGATACATGATTATAAGGCAGCAATCCTAAGCCCACTTGTTGTTGTTGTTTAGTCGTTTAGTCGTGTCCGACTCTTCGTGACCCCATGGACCAGAGCACGCCAGGCACTCCTGTCTTCCACTGCCTCCCGCAGTTTGGTCAAACTCATGCTGGTAGCTTTGAGAACACTGTCCAACCATCTCGTCCTCTGTCGTCCCCTTCTCCTTGTGCCCTCCATCTTTCCCAACATCAGGGTCTTTTCCAGGGAGTCTTCTCTTCTCATGAGGTGGCCAAAGTATTGGAGCCTCAGCTTCAGGATCTGTCCTTCCAGTCAGCACTCAGGGCTGATTTCCTTAAGAATGGATAGGTTTGATCTTCTTGCAGTCCATGGGACTCTCAAGAGTCTCCTCCAGCACCATAGTTCATACCCCTTCATGGATCACTGCCTTGCCGTGGCGAAGGGGCTTGAATAACTCAGAGAAGCTATGAAGTATGCCAAGCAGGGCACCCAAGATGGACAGGTCATAGTGGAGAGTTTTGACCAAACGTGATCCACTTGGAGGAGGAACCGGCAAGCCATTCCAGTATCCCTGCCAAGAAAACTCCATGGACAAAGACAACAGGCATATAAAAAGCCCACTTACCAGGGAACAACTAAGACATGAGCCCAACAGCACATGCTTTTGATTCCTAACAACTGGTGTTCAAAGTTATACCATCTCTAACAGTGTTCACCATCACTTTACACATACATCCATTACCATTTTACTGCCCATTCACATAGTATGGAAATATCTTTTTGTAATTCTTTGCAATCCCCTTTTGTTTTAACCTTCAACTATTTTTTTTGCAGCAAACTTTGCTGCCTCACTACCTACGCCTAACTTTAAGTAATTTATGAACAAGTTAGAAATCACAGGCCTCAATACTGATCTATGGGTGATTCCACTTTCTCCCTTTGTTGGGAGAATTGCCCATTTATTTCTTTATTGGATTTTAATTGGAAATGCAAATAATGGTGCAAAACAGTGTGGGGTTGCTTCTTCAGGATCCTGCAAAGAAATAGCAAAGCCCTTCATGGTCTATTCTGGGCCCTACTTGCAAAACACTTTCTAGACAACATTGCTGGCATCTTCTGGCATGAGTCCATCACACATTCAGGTGAAGGAGGGACATGGGAGTGGGAACATAGAAGTGGGACCTGAAACAAAATGTATTGAAATCATGTGCATTGTTTCCTGGGAGAAAGCGCCATGGAATCAGTGGTGCTTAAAGGTAAAGGTAAAGGGACCCCTGACCATTGGGTCCCGTCGTGGCCGACTCTGGGGTTGCGGTGCTCATCTCGCTTTATTGGCCGAGGGAGCCAGTGTACAGCTTCCAGGTCATGTGGCCAGCATGACTAAGCCACTTCTGGTGAAACCAGAGCAGCACATGGAAACGCTGTTTACCTTCCCGCCAGAGCGGTTCCTATTTATCTACTTGCACTTTCATGTGCTTTGGAACTGCTTGGTTTGCAGGAGCTGGGACTGAGCAACGGGAGCTCACCCCATCACGGGGATTCGAACCGCCAGCCTTCTGATTGGCAAGTCCTAGGCTCTGTGGTTTAACCCGCAGCGCCACCCGCATCCCTTCAGTGGTGCTTACTTCTGGCTAAAAAGGTTCAACTTGCAAAACACATTGAGCTTTAACAAACAAACTTCAGCTAACCTTATGATTTTATATAGAAGTGCAAATGATAGTGCAAAGTGTTACCATTTAAACTGCTACTGTGAAATAGGAACCTGGTCTCAGGACAGCAAAGAATTTTCAATCCTCTGCTTCTTTATTTTCCTTATTTGTTGATGTCTTCTCTGCTAATTTGTCACAAACAACCCCGAAAGCCTACTTATCACCCCATTCACATTCCAGAGCAAGGTATTTCCTTCAATTACCCTGGCATTTCAGCAAATGAAAGCATAGCTCCTGCCCTGAAAAATGTTCACAAGCTGCACTTGCCTGTGTTTCCACTATAGTGCTGCGCAGGAGTGCTCCTGTTCAGGGTTCCCACTAGCCATTTTCTCCAAGCAGAGCATTGGCTTTTAACTGCCCCCCATCCTAGTTTTCCATTTTCTTCTTCAGTTGATGCTCAGCATTCTGTGACCACTGTGGATGGTCTCTATTCATTGGACTGTGTGGGGAATTTTTTGTCCCTTTAGTGGTTTTTAAAAGTTGTTTTTTTTAAAAAAATAATTCTTATGAAAATCTCACATTCCCTACCAGCATGCTGATGCCTTCCACTTCTTTCTCAGTGGCCCTGTTTGGGCCCGGTTTCTGTCAGCAGTCAGCGCCTGTTAGAGGAAGTGATATGCTATCAAATCCCTCCATTGCAGGACCACATGCAGACTGTCAAATTGCTTCTTCTGCCAGAACGCAAAATGAGCAATGTGGTGGCACAGATAAAAACTTGCAAATTGAGAAGCAGGGGTTTGCTGGATGTGAATTGTGTCATGTTTCTCTCTTCTGAGAACATCATCTCTTTTTGTAAATGTGCTGGCTAGGAATTAGAAGACTCTTTCTCCCTTGAAGCCAAAGAGGGCATCATTTCAAGAAACGTCACTAGAGAAAACAACAATTTTCAATTAAAGACAATCTGGTAGTTTAGAAACCATTTCATAGTATGTGTAATCAGTTTAGTAGAACTATGTCTTTATTTTTTCTAACACACTTCCATAAAACCTACCAACTACATCTACTTCTTAGTTCTTTCTCATCCAAAGTAAGCCATTGTAAGATAACACCATATTCCATTCCCAGCTCATAGACTTTGAATAATTGTACATTACATGCTAATATTTTCCACCTCCTTATTGTGGATCCATTCTCCAGCCATAGCTGACAGTGATTATACACCACACTTCCTATTCCAAGCTGCCTAATTTCCTTTGAGGATTTAAACACAGAGACTTTCTTCCCATTCTAGTTTGATAATGCTTGGTGTAAAACTGTATAAATCTGTCTTCCCTATCACAACATCACGTTTCATTGTGATCCGCTGGTGTGTAAATAAATATTGGTCTGCTGAACATCAGATTATTCAATTTACATTGCTATGCTTAACCTTGCCAGGGAATATTTAAATTTGAAGGAAAAGAATAGTGTATCAACAGGAGTTGGATATTTAAGACGTGTCTGTGATGAGGAACAGCCACCCGAGAAATAAAAGAAGAGTTGCTAACAGGATCTGTCTTTCTTAATAACCCTAACCACACACTATCATTCCACAAGTTGCTGTATCTCATGTGCCCTAAGTAGCTATAACCTCTGGCAGCATCTTAAAATGCTATAGCATTTAGTTACAAAGTTAACATATAAAATCAGTGTAATTCTATGCATGCTTAGTGTAAGTCAGGGGTAGGCAACCTAAGACCCGGCGGCCGGACGCTGCCCAATCACCTTCTAAATCTGGCCCGCGGACAGCCCATGAATCAGCATGTTTTTACATGAGTAGAATGTGTCCTTTTATTAAAAATGCATCTCTGGGTTATTTGTGGGGCATAGGAATTCGTTCATTCCCCCCCCCCAAAAAAAATATAGTCTGGCCCACCACATGGTCTGCGGGACGGTGGACTGGCCCACGGCTGAAAAAGGTTGCTGACCCCTGGTGTAAGTCATAACCATTGAGTAAAATGAGATGTACTTCTCACCCAAATAAGAGTGCTTCTAGACTTGGACTTAATATTGCAAATCGGTCATTGCAATGTACTTTTTAAAAAAAAACTTATTGCCTTTGCCATGGAAAGGGTAAATCTGGATAAAAACTGGGGTGGGAGAATACAGAATGGCGTTTTGATGATACTACCCAAGACTCCTTAGGATTGTAGCCTTAGGCAATTATACGTAACCAAATATATGTTTGCAATCTAAATTACACAGATGGAACTGTGCCCCTTCCATTTTTGAAGGCCTTGCAGAACTACCGTTAAATATAAGTTCCAAAGTGCTGAGATAAACAAAAGTGCAGCCAAGTATTGCCATAACACTGCACAGATGTATACCTGAATGTTTGCTGAAATAATGATCACTTCTTTGCTGTCGCACTGATCACCATCCCTCTAATTTGCTTGTGGTGAATTGCAAGAAAACAGCATTTTCCTCAGAAGTGTACTTTCTAAAATGTCATGCATTTCCTGTTACGAGGACCCCTCTGTTCCTGGCCCATGTCTCTTTTGCATGGGTTTACGCATAACAAGTCTATGGAGATGGACAAATCTGTCAGTGTTGGTTTCTCTCCGTTTCTCGTTTTCTTGTTCTTAGGTTTAGTTCTCCACATTGAGATCTAGTGTGGGGGCAGGAGGCATGGTGGGCGATTTTCACCCTCTATGCTCCCCACTGCGATTGCCAGAGTGCCTTCTGGGAAGGCACTCTGCCAATCCTCAAAGGGATGCCTGTGCGTCCCAGTAGGCCTGGCCAGACTGGGCGGAGGGCATTGCATGTATGATGTCATGCACGTGTGATGGGCCTCCCCAATGTTGGGCCCAACTCAGTGCGCCTGGTGGGTGGACAGGTGTTCTGTCGCCGTTCCCAATATGCTGCCTGAGCCCAGCGGTTCACTGAGACTCATGGTATGCACAGCCCTGTCAATGTACTTGGGGACACTGGTCTTTCAAATTCTCTCTTCTTTTTTTTTAAGGACAAACATTTCAGTTTCTAATACTGTTTGGTGTTCAAAATGCAGTTCACGTGTCAGAAATAAACGGAAAGTTTCTAACTACGTTCTTGGTTACTCACTGTCTAAATGTTTCAGCAGTTAATTTCGCAGGATGAAACTAAACTGTGAGTAGAAAACAGAGGACCAACAGTGGGATATCTAGTTACTGAACTAAATGGTTTCCCAGAAAAGGCATGTCATCAGTGTGGTTGAAGGTGATTCTGTTTGCTTTATCTGTCTCTCAGTGTTAAAATGTAGCCATTGTGATGTGCCAATATGTTGTAAAAGGAATTGTCTTTGGTTGTCACAAGTACTTTGGATGCAGTTATGAAAATAGGTCTTGCAAAGTAGCCAGATTTTATTATAATGGAATTCCTTCATTTGTAGTGCTAAAACAGTACTGAGCATGTTTCATTAGATGTGAAATGCAGAACCACAGAGACAGAAAAGTACACACAAAATATTTATTTTAATGGCAATCATGCCAGGCTACATCTCAGTATAATGCAAAAGAAGACCGAGTATTATTTTACTGAGTCAGTAAGTGAGGTGGCTCAGTGAGATGACTAATCCAGATGATAAAATAATGTGTGAAGGGGGATGGCTGGGCACTGCTGGCACACACAACAGCCACGCCTCCTCCCTTTAATCAGTGTGTGAAGGAGGTCTGGGTGCCTACTGATATATGTGCATAGGGTGATGCTGTTCACCAGTCAAATGATGTATACAAAAATGCATATATTAAGAGACTGTGTGCATACAAATGCATAAATTAAACAGAAATGCATTACAGTATATTGGAAATAATTGCTTGCAAAAATATGCATATTAGTCAAAACCTCATACAAAAATATGCATTATAGGCACTTGCACTGAAGAACTGGTGAATTTTCACAAGGATTTAAAAAAGAAAGAAATTCTATGATCGCTGATGAATTGGAAAAATTGAGAAACTGGGAGAATTAAAATGGACAGATTCATCCATCCCTAGGAGCCACCCACTGGTTGGAAACCTGTCTCTGTTCCTGTCTCCCAGAGATGCACTAGAATTTTTCATAGGTTCCAGTTCACATTCGTTACAGCGTTCACAGCTACAATAATTGAGGGATATCAGTTATGCTTGGGGAGATCACCTAATTGTACGGCACTTCTTTTATTTTGCCCTCCAGGATGCCTGTTTACTGCATGCTAGTGTTCGAACCTGTTCTTTCCAATTGCCAACACCCACAGTCACTCTGAGTACGTCACCCTATGCTGGTTTCCCCTCACTCATCCACAGAGCTGATAGGATTGATTTTGAGACCAGCATTGCAATTATCTTATGTCCCTTCCTTTGATGGCTGGCAATCCTGTCAAGCAATGGATTTTATTCCTGAAACCCAGTACGCAGCACTTTCCAGCTAAGGTTCTGACTAGCAGAGGTGTTTGGGGGACTTATGCCCTATTGGAGTCACATAAATCACACCTGGTATTTGGGTTATACATCAGTGATTTTGACAATGTTTGTACATCATTGCAAGGTGAAGGACTACTTACTATTTGGCAGGGAGCCAGTGTAGATAACCTCTGAGGCTAACCAATACTCCCTACCTCAGGTGCCACCCTGAGACCCAGCAGAAGCTTATCTTGAAGATTAAGATTCCAACACGGTACTCATCTCAGGAAATAACTAGCTGTGAGAGCATATTATTTTATGGAATAATAAAAGAGAAACAGAATTAGTCGCTTAAAGATCCCAGGCCCTAACAGATATCTAGGCATTATTTATTAAATTTGTATTTTGCTCTTCATCCGAAGATCCCAGAGTGGTTTACAACAGGAAAATGCAAAATGAGAATACAAAACATATATTAAAACAAAAGCAAACCAATAACCCACAAACACATTTTCAAAGTCATAGAATGTTAATCAGCTGAATGCCTAGATAAAGAGAAACATTTTCACCAGCTCCCTAAAGAAAACTCCTTGAAATAACAGTGCCCCCCCATGATATTCTAATACACCTGTTCAACATATTTCTTATCCCAAATGATATCTGCCTTGAGATAGATGCTTCATGCATTTTCACTTCTACCCTAAAAAGCAATCCAAAATAGCATAGGAAGGTATCAGGTAGATGTGCCTCATATCTATGTCTCAATTCCTAAAATTTCCTTTGTTTTAAGAGTTTTATAGTACAATCTTGTGCATATCTACTTAAAAGTGCACTCCACCAACCTCAAAAAGGTTTTATTTCATAAGGCTTTATTTCAACAAACTGGACATATGATTGGAGCCTGCAACTAAACAAATATACTAGAGCATATCACTGGACACAATAAGATTTATTTCTGTGGAAACATGCATAGAAATATTCCATTAACTGCAGAGTTTCCATCATGTAACAACTTTATTAGGTAGCAACTCATTAATGAATAATTTTCCAAATTTTAAAAAATAAGGCTCCTGTTTCCATTTATATTTTTATATTTTTTGCTGCCATGTGATTAGCGTTTTACCAATACTCAGTGAATTTCCATAACATTGTGAGGTCAATTCATCTTTAGGGAACATTTTTTCATAAGGATGAATAAAGAAACTAGGGAAACTAGGGAATAACTACTAATTTAGAGCCCAGATGTTAACTATTTATTTTTATTGTTTTTGTTTGTGCACTGTTAGCTTCATTCCCTGCCTTGAATGAAGGGCACTCTTAGTGGAAAGGCAGTTTAAAATGTTTGCAAATATATATATATGGATCCTTTAGTCATTTGGAAGAGTGCTTGTCACATCTTGGCTTGTGATCTTTATTGAGCCAAACAAAATCCTTTTTTTAAAAAAAACCTTAAAATAAAAATTCCTAATCTTTTTAGATACGATTTTAATCTCAGTGATTGCTCTTGTGTTGATTTTGAGATCTTGCTATCTTTTCGGCCGATTATTCAGTTTGTATTTATATTTTAATTGTTTACTTTCCCTTTTTTGTCAATCCTCCTGGGAACATGATTCAATGGCAAGATTAAAATTTCTATCCTAAATAAGACCACAATCCTATATATGTGAGTAACTTCCAGGGAACTCAATGGGACTCAGTTTTGAGTAGGCATGTACAAGATTGCATGGTAAATAGAGCTATTTTTCAAGTTATGCTTGTTTATCATCTAATCAGTAGCTCCTTCTATATTCCTATTGACATCAGCTGCTATGCTTTCTCTTCATTCCAGTCTTTGGGAGGAAAATGTGTCTTTCTCAATGTTCTTCTTAAAATAAGCAAATAGAAATATATATTCACTGACTCTTTTCAGAGCGGAAAGTGAAATGTAGGCCAGTCTTTCCATTTCCCCCAAGCCTTAGTAGCTGAGACATCATTGCATGATCCATCCTGAAAGAGATGAAAACAAGAGCCTACTGTTTTGGGGTGGTTTTTTGTTTAAAAAAATGCTCTTTGTATTGATTAGCCTCGAAGGGGAAATTGCTCCTTGAAGCAGCTTTAGGTTAAGAATCCCCTGTGTAGCTCACATTTCTTCAGATAATTAAAAGAAATAAGAGGACAAGAGCTTTGACCGGACTGTATGTTAGAACTTGAGGCTTACGATGTTCATGTTTCACTGCATCTCTAGCAAAGAGTTTATCTTAGCTTGGATAACAACACATGGGCTGAAACTGGAGAAGATAATCACATGAAGCACAATGAAGCAAAACCTGTGAATTTATTGCAGCTTTAGAGACTGATCGTGGGAGGTGGTGAGCACCATCAGTTCACATTGGTCTCAATGAGAAGCCAGGCAGCTGAGCTTCCCATAGGGATTAAGTCTCTGCACTGCTAAAAGAGCAACAAAGTGTTGTGTTGGGGCCCTTGAAGAAGAAGAAGAAGAAGAAGAAGAAGAAGAAGAAGAAGAAGAAGAAGAAGAAAGAAAGAAAGAAAGAAAGAAAGAAAGAAAGAAAGAAAGAATTTCAGCATAACATTTCTGAAGCTGGCTTCATGCCATTTCACACTCTTAACTTTCAAAAACAAAGCACTGCAATGAGCACTGCAGGCTCCTTATTTACTTGGAAGATGTGGTTCTTTTGATTCATATTACAGATTAATGTTTACAGTATTTCTAGCCTGCCCTTTTCCCAAAACACCTGGCTGAGAATATACTAGTTAATGAAAGAAGAAAGGGGACAAATCACAATGTAAAACGGTACATCTTTTCCAATGCATACAAGATCCAGGCAGTGTACAGTGCAAAATTTATGGCACTATAATACAATGAGGAGCAAATATTTTCCCGCATGGAGGGAATCTCATGGCTCTTTCACAAACCCTTTTTGGGCTTATGATGATATTGGGGCAGCTATACACAATCTTGCTTTCAACACAGCTTGCACCTGCGAAAGGTTCAGGGCAGACAAACTGCTTCATTTCAAATCAATGCATATAATCCAATTGCAGATCCTCTTTTTCTGGTGATGCAGATGAGGTCATCCTGTCTACATGAAAGCAAAAGGAATGACTCTGCATGTTGTGTATATATATATATATATATATATATATATATATATATATATATATCACGGTTTCTACAAAAAATAGTATTGGCATATTCCAGTTCCTCCTGGTCCCAGAGGGTCCTCCTCACTTTAAAATGTCACTGGGTATGGCCAGGAGTGCTACAGTCATGTGAAATGCAACAATTTTTTGTTGAGCTCCATTGAACTTTTACGATGGTTTTTTTTAATGCAACCTCATATAGATATATATCAAGCTTATATATTGATTAGGTAAAAACATCATTAGTTTAGCTCTAAAAAATACTAACTGCTCCATTTTCCTTGCTGATAATTTTAAAGCTTGGTGTCTAAAATGCTACAGATTGTATTGTAATGTAGCACTTACTTTGGACCCATTGAACTATGGGTCAATGGGGAACGATTTTATGACAAGGGCTTAGAGGATGATCAAGATCTATTTGACAACTTCTTCCTCCAACCATCCTCCATCACCAATAAACAGCAGAATGGAGTGCACCACTCAGGATGTCTTAAAATGCATTATTTCTCCCCAACTTCACTTGGTTGGTGTTTTATTTCATACTGAATCCAGACTTCCCTTCTCTTATATAAAATAAACTGCCACCACCACCTGCTGAGTTGCAGTAGGAGTCCTCATCTAAATGCTTGACTTTGTAAATTAAGGTTAGCATGTGGGGTCAGCTATGTTATTCCTAGACTCCACTCATACCAGAGCACAGTAGGTGGTTCCCATCAATAAAGTTATGTTTATTTATGAAACAGAACATCTAGCACAAGCAGTTGTTTGATAAGAAACCAGAAATGATGGTTTTATCTAGCAACCAAATTCAACACATCTGACATCTTTTCCACTTTTATCCTGCCCACCAGCCTCTCATCTGTTCCCTCTCTCCCCCTGATCCTTCCTAACACCCGTCTATCACCATCCCCTCTTCTTTCTGAGTCTTCCTCTCATGTTCCACATCAGTGATTCACTCTAGAATGCCCACCATTCCATCTCAATTTCTTGAAGTCACAATTCCACACATTCTTCTTCTGTTGCCCTAAATGCAGATACCGTGGTACCTTGGGTTACATATGCTTCAGGTTACAGACTCTGCTAACCCAGAAATAGTACCTTGGGTTAAGAACTTTGCTTCAGGATGAGAAGAAGAAGAAGAAGAAGAAGAAGAAGAAGAAGAAGAAGAAGAAGAAGAAGAAGGGGAGGAGGAGGAGTAGTAGTAGTGGTAGTAGTAGTAGTAGTAGTTTGGATTTGATATCCCGCTTTATCACTACCCGAAGGAGTCTCAAAGCGGCTAACAATCTCCTTTCCCTTCCTCCCCCACAACAAACACTCTGTGAGTTGAGTGGGGCTGAGAGACTTCAGAAAAGTATGACTGGCCCAAGGTCACACAGCAGCTGCATGTGGAAGAGAGGGGATGCAAACCCAGTTCCCCAGATTACGAGTCCACCGCTCTTAACCACTACACCACACTGGCTCTGAGAACAGAAATCATGCAGCAGCTGCACGCCAGCAGCGGGAGGCCCCATTAGCTAAAGTGGTGCTTCAGGTTAAGAACAGTTTCAGGTTAAGAACAGACCTCCGGAACGAATTAAGTTCTTAACCCGAGGTACTGCTGTATCAAGAATCTGTGGTGAAAATCCAGAGTTCAACAAATTCAACAAGTTGCTAAGATTACAGTTGACTAATACAGCACGCGGGTGGCGTGCCTAGGACTTGCCGATCGCATGGTCGGCGGTTCGAATCCCCGCGGTGGGGTGAGCTCCCGTCTTTCGGTCCCAGCTCCTGCCCACCTAGCAGTTCGAAAGCACCCCTAAGTGCAAGTAGATAAATAGGTAGCGCTTTCTAGCGGGAAGGTAAACGGCGTTTCCGTGTGCTGCGCTGGTGCTGGCTCGCCAGAGCAGCTTCGTCATGCTGGCCACATGACCCGGAAGTGTCTCCGGACAGCGCTGGCCCCCGGCCTCTTAAGTGAGATGGGCACACAACCCTAGAGTCGGACACGACTGGCCCGTACGGGCAGGGGTACCTTTACCTTTAATACAGCACTCTATAAAATGCATAAGAAGCAGGACTACTATTTAGATAACTCTAAGGGTCTCATCACACACACACACACACACACACACACCATGTTTCAGATCACACAACATTTTCAGCTTGTAAATGCTGTTTTATCTGGCCGTATATTTGGGAGGACATGGATTCCATGATCTGTGGCACCATTTCATTGTCTTCATTTGGTGTGCTATGTTATGGAGTAGCTCGGTCTCCTCAGTATTTCTGGCTCCATTTTATCTGGGAAAGTAAACTAAACTGCAGTTTAGGGAACCAATTCAAGATCACTCTTAGTGGAGTGACTCTCACTTAGATATGCAAGGAGGCATAAGAACTCTTTGCAGGATGGCTATAGCTCAGTGACAAAGCAACTGCTTTGTGTGCTGAAATGTATAGGTAGGGATGTCCCCTTCTGAAAACATGGAGAACTGTTGCCAGTATGGACAATACTGAGCTAGTATAAGGCAGCAGTTTATGTTCCTGTGTGTCTAAGTAAAAAATAAAATAAAATGAAGATGCCTCTCCCTCTGCTTGGTCCCTAATACAGTCCAAAACATGGACACTAATTGGCCATTTGAGTGCTCTGCTGAAGGAAAACACTCTGTTGGTACTTACATCTATCAAGCACCTTCTTTTGCAGCTCACACTTTTGTAATCATAATCTATGGCAAGGATGCTTAGGTTCAGCAATACTCTAGATACCTTTCCCCTCTTTATTCCAGAGAAACCCCTCCCACTCATAACCAAACCTATAAAACTCAGTAACAAACTCAGAGTTCAGTCGCAATTCAAGGTGATGGTTCTTTTCTTTAAAGTCCAAATAGGCTTAGAACCCTGGTACCTGAATATCCAACTTTTCCCACATTAGCATGCCCAAGTTTGAAGAGTATCCTAGAAAAGTCTTCTCCAAATGCCCCCATTTTCTGAAGTAAGGCCATTTACTCGTTCATGTTTAGGTCAGGTTTATTGCCAGAGTTTTGTTTGTTTTGCTGCTGTTTTGAAATCATTATTGATATTATTTCTAAGTTTAAAGTGTGAGCACCTCTGAAAGTATTTGGGGATCAGAGTATAAATGTCTGTGATGAAACAAAATAAACACTGATTTTACATGCTTAGTGGCTATAATTATGAATGATTAAATGTTCCTGTGTAAGACATGCCAATGACACTAATTCCATTTTCTAAGTAAAGGATGCTTGAACAATGTTGATAATAATGCTATAGTTATTATAAGGTATTTTAGAAATCAAATGCTTTTAACGTTTGTGTGTGTGTAGATGTTTGAACCATGCAGAGAATCTTCCTGCTACTGAAATGGTGCCTCAGATCCTGAAAAATCAAGGAAGCATGTGTAATCAGTTCACACAACGTAAGTATGTTGATATTCTTTCAGAACATATAGTTCTAGAGGCTGTGCAGAATGTAAATGACTCCCGGATGTTCTCTGAACTCCATGGGGCTTTCATGCAAAATATTATCCAGCTCAGAGGAGATAGAAAACCCCAAGTCCTCCCTGGAGTTATGCGAAGAAACGTTACTTCAATTTCACGTCCCATGGCAATTTGGTATTGTGCACAAATCAGAGTAAACTGAAACCCACCGACACATTTTCCCTTTAACCTATGCCATTTCCACCCATGCATCCAGAGCTCAAAACTTGGGAGTTAATCTGTCATGTCACTCAGTCATGCCACTTACCATTATTTTTGTACACTGTTTTACTGCTGGGCATTAGAAACCAAAATACGTATAGAGTTACACAACTTAAAACGAACCACATGATACATACCATAACCCGCCAGAGAGACGATGGAAGGCAAACAACTCGATTGTTTTTAGCCCAGTCAAAACATTTCTTATGCAAAGTTTCCCACTTGTCTGTTGGAGTCAGCTGGAATGAGACTTTGAGGAGATAGTGAGAAAGGCCCTACACAAGCAAGTCATATGACTTCAACAGTGAAGAGAGTCCTTTGAAATGGTCCACTATGCCCTAGTCCAACTGAGTTGGCAGAGCCCTTGGGAGCATGAAGCGAGAGACCAATTGGCAACATGTTGTGCAGATAGACATCCAAGTGGATTCAATTGGTGAGGAGGCAGCCAGAATCTGGATTTTCAGTTGGTGTTGCCCAATGAAATGGACCATAATCTTGGTGATTCCATCTCTTGCTCCCTTAACCTTTGGCTACCCTGCCTATTTTCAAAGCTAATATAACACTTTTAAGTCAACTGGCTACTATCAAGAGAAATGACTCCCTAAGGCCTTGAAGGAAGCAATCATTTGGTCATGGCTAAGGAAGCCAATGCAGGATCCGGCCAGTTCCAAAGCTTCATTTCAAACTTGTTAACAGTGGCATTGGGTGTCTATGTGCCTATGTTTGTAAGTGTGTAATCAAACAGAAATAGCCTTGGGAAGTTGCAAGATGGAACATAAGAATTAGGAGGGGTGTTCTGAAATTCTTCCCCCTCAAAAGTGTATTTTTTTCTCTTACAGGTTGTGCTGGACCCGGGGGGAGGGTTACCGAGAGGCGTGGTCAGAGTCCGGTCCTGGGTCGAGGGTCTGGAGACTGTCCACCAAGGGCGAAGCAGGGTCCAAAGCAAGAAGCCGGGCGTGGTCAGGAACTCCGGAAGAACAGGTCTGGGTGCTGGCAGAAACAGGTTTCCAACGACGTTGCTCCCGCAATCTGGGACTGGGCTACTGGCCTTTATCTCCTCTGAGGCCAGGGGCGGTCCCGGCCCACAGGTGACCCGCCTCTCCTGGCCTTAAGGCGAGCACTCCTCCTGAGAGAACTTAGTTTCCTCCACCTCTCTGCCCTGAGCCTCTGCAGCTCAGGAGAGGCTGGAGGGTTACTGGACCCAGGGACAGCTTCACCTTCCCCTGACAGGGCTGGGAGAGGCACACCTGCAGGCAATGAGTCCTCAATCACCTCCGGAGCCAGAGTGGATTCATCTGGTGTCTGCTCCTGAGGACCCGGCACAGGTGCAGGCCCTTCAGATTCAAGCCCCTGCCCCGGCTCAGCCGGCCCTGGAGGCGGGGATTCCTGTGCAGGCTGGGACTCCTCAGATTCAGCTTCTGAATCAGATTCCCAGGCCATCGCACCGGGGAAAAGATGCAGGTGTCCTCAAGTATTCATGGGAAAGGTATATACAAATGCATGTCACATCTGGTCTAGTTTGGTGCATGCTCAAATTACATGTAGTCACATTTGTTTAAACCTGGGTCTACCCCAATGATGTATAAAATAGGGGTGGGCTTCCACTATTTTAGTGCAAAAGGACCACTGAGGAGACCTGAACCATCCTCAACCCTTCCCTGTTGATTTTCTGAAGAATATGCTAGGCACTCTTCTCCCAGCCAGGCTCACTTCTGACCAGGGGTGCAAACTGTAGGAGGCTGAGCCCTCCCCCAAGAGGGGAAGGGGGGTCAAAGCAGTCTCCTGCTGGTGGCAGTGCCTGGAGGAGGAGGAGGAGAAGGAGAAGGAGCCACTGGCCATTGAGGCTGCACGGTTGCTGTGTTCAGCTCTGCCCCTGGCTCCTCCCAATGTCCTGACGCCATGCCATGATGTCAGGACATTGGGACATCATGCACCCAACATCACAATGTCCTGAAGTCACACATGCTACATTGAGCCCCCATTGCCATTGGAAGCTGGCACCTCTGCTTCTGATATTGAGTCTAGCTATGGAGAAAGTCAGATTGGGAAATTGGCCATGGAGAGGAAAACCTTCCTATGCAGCAAGGTATTAGTATAGGGTTGAAGCTTAATAGCTTAGATTGAAAGCTCAATATCTTTGCCAATGGCTCTAGAACTCTAAATATAAATACAATAAATATATAAATGTGAAACTTCAGCATTGTGTTGGGAAGCACATTTGCAAACCAGGCATTTTAGCAGTAGACAAATTAAAATTAATGGGAGGCTAGGGCTTTGGTGAACTTTAATTGATCTTAATGAATGCATAGCAGAGGTCCTATATTGACATTAAATGTTATGATAGTGGCCACTATTTAGATTCTCTTGTATTGAATTCTTAGAACATCTCATTGGGGCAATCTATTGATTTAGCAGCTTCTAAGGACTCAATATCTCCTCTGAAATTATACCATAAGATATATTCCTCTTCTTCCTTCTGCAGTCAATTCTGAACCTCACTCAACAATGGGGATAGAGTAAAATTATATACTAATTAAAGGACTGGTTCCACCTTGTAACATAGGAAGCTGCCAAATACCAAGTTTAACTGTTGGTCCATCTAGCTGAGGAATGTTGAGACCAACTGGCAATAACAATCCAGGATTACAGACTATAGTATTTTACAATACAGTTTGGAGACAGCATGAACAGAACTTGGAGCCATCTACATGCAGAGCACGTAGTCTGTCACCGAGACCCTATGCCTTGGAGGCACCTATATGGTTCTGATGTCACTCCATGTGTACCTTGAAATTACACACCAGAATCTAGGGTCCATATGTGATGTACACATGATAAAAAGGCATATGTACTGAAGTACTGTTTTTGGGGGACAGGGGGTGGGCTGGTGTGGAAGACTCCCTGGTCCTGAATAGGGTAACTGTGCCCCTGAAGGACCAGGTACGCAGCCTGGGAGTCATTTTGGACTCACAGCTGTCCATGGAGGCGCAGGTCAATTCTGTATCCAGGACAGCTGTCTACCAACTCCACCTGGTACGCAGGCTGAGACCCTACCTAGCCGCGGACTGTCTCGCCAGAGTGGTGCATGCTCTAGTTATCTCCCGCTTGGACTACTGCAATGCGCTCTATGTGGGGCTACCTTTGAAGGTGACTCGGAAACTACAACTAATCCAGAATGCGGCAGCTAGACTGGTGACTGGGGGCGGCCGCCGAGACCACATAACACCGGTCTTGAAAGACCTACATTGGCTCCCAGTACGTTTCCGAGCACAATTCAAAGTGCTGGTGTTGACCTAAACGGCCTCGGTCCAGTATACCTGAAGGAGCGTCTCCACCCCCCATCGTTCTGCCCAGACGCTGAGGTCCAGCGCCAAGGGCCTTCTGGCGGTTCCCTCATTGCGAGAAGCAAAGCTACAGGGAACCAGGCAGAGGGCCTTCTCAGTAGTGGCGCCCGCCCTGTGGAACGCCCTCCCATCAGATGTCAAAGCGATAAATAACTACCTGACATTCAGAAGACATCTTAAGGCAGCCCTGTTCAGGGAAGTTTTTAATCTGTGATATTTTAGTGTATTTTTGGTTTCTATGGAAGCCGCCCAGAGTGGCTGGGGAAACCCAGCCAGATGGGCGGGGTACAAATAATAAATTATTATTATTATTATTATTATTATTATTATTATTATTATTATTTTGCCATTGTACATGTTATAGGGTAAAAGTGACTCCATGTCACTATCATTAATGTCTGCATACTTCTGTGATATGTCAAGCGCTCTGTGGATATAGGCTTGTGCGCCCTGGGCATGCAAATAAAGCTTGCTGCTTATGAAATGGCCCCATGCACTTGTGAAGCTCCATTTTCCACATTTGGCAATATGTGGAACCTATGAACATAAGAGCCCTGCTGGATCAGACCAAGTTCCCTCTAGCCTAGAATCCTGTTTTCAGAGTAGCACAGTCAGATGCCCATGGAAAGCCCCAAAGCAGGGCCTAAGTGCAATAGTACTGGGTCGGGATCACTCGGTGTTCTCCTATTCATTTCAAAAACATTCACATTTGGGTCTACACCATAGCTGTAAACATTTTCTTTTTTTTAAAGGGAAAATCCCTTATTCCAAATAGGATTCCTTGCAAGAAAAGGGAAAAGTTGACAGATATGATCTACACCTTTCTCTGAAATTAATGGAGCAGATTGTGCAAGCAAAGGAGCTCAGTTTGTGCATCACATGCCTTGGCCCCTTTAAAACAATAGTTAAATTCCCCCTTTTGAATGCCACCCTTTTTACAGCCCCAGATCATGCCAAGCTGGGCTGCCTCCGGTCACCTCAGCTGAATCCAGGGCTTGAGATCTGAAATTCAGCTGGAACACGGCCCTATTTTATATTTCTATTTCTCTGTATATCTATCTCTGCGCTGAACTTCACCGAATCCGGGAATGGAAGGGAAGTCTTGCCTTCCCTCAAGGCAGAATCAAGGATCAATATGAGTCCATTTGGCAAGAAGGCTGTGATAGATGATAGATAGATTAGATAGATGATAGATAGATAGATAGATAGATGATAGATAGATAGATAGATAGATGATAGATAGATAGATGATAGATAGATAGATAGATAGATAGATAGATGATAGATAGATAGATGATAGATGATAGATATAGATATATAGATATAGATATATCAGTCAAATCATTATCTGATCTCCCTGAACCACTCCAGACTGGCCAAACATAACTGAAATGATTTCTTTATTTACAACACTTAACAAGGCGCTGGCTTTTAAGTCATCCTAACAGAACATTTTCTAAAGTGTAGAATGCAATATGGTTCATTTGGCATGGAAGCACCACCTGCACCAGAAATCCTTGACAAGATTGTGTCCTGACCTTTCTGTAGATAAGCAGGCTTAGGAAAGTTGACAAGATGTTTCTCACTCAGCCCCCCACCCCTTGAAAAAGCAGCTTGGGTGGGGCAGGGGGAATGACTGACAGGCTCGGTGCCATGTAAAATTAATCCACAATAGATTATGGGCTGTCTCGGTATATTTTTCTGCCTGAGGTAAAAGGCAAGATGGAACACCCACTCACACCATTTCTTTTAAATCATTATATATATTTCTATTGCTGATGTTTTTATTCGGAAGCTGCCTAGAGCGGCTGCGGTAACCCAGTCAGACGGATGGGCTACAAATAATAAAATTATTATTATAAATAATAATAATTAATTATTATTGTGAAATCACTGTGAGATGTTTCATGGGAAGTGACTCATAAACTGAATTAAGTATATAAATAAAGGCCTTGTACAGAAATGGACTTGACTTGCAGTTGACTCTTACTTTCAGTACTGGTGGCAGCATCCTGCACCACACCCGAGAGCACAGTCTAGCTTTGGGGTTGGAGTGGGAAAGGGGGGGCAGGGCAGGCTATGTGGGACACACAGCTCAGTCCTTCAACACTATACTGCACCACCCTGCCCCTATTTTATGCCACCTGAGGCAGACACCTCATTCTGGCTAATGTCAGCCATGTGGGCTGTCCTCAAGTGTGGGCCATCAAACAGAAACCATTGCAAATTGTACACATAGGGTTTGTCCAAATGAGCTGTTTCTGGAGTATTCATCCTCATTTGCTGGCACAAAGCTTACATGAAGGTTAGTCTATGGGTGCTTCCAGCCTGTTGATACGTTCCAATTCCACCACATTCAATCACATACTGTAATTTTTGTGCTGTTATATTTTACACCATCCTGTGATCCTTGGAGGAAGGGAAGTACAGTGATACCTCGGGTTAAGTACTTAATTCGTTCTGGAGGTCCGTACTTAACCTGAAACTGTTCTTAACCTGAAGCACCACTTTAGCTCATGGGGCCTCCTGCTGCTGCCATGCCGCCAGAGCACAATTTCTGTTTTCATCCTGAAGCAAAGTTCTTAACCTGACACACTATTTCTGGGTTAGCAGAGTCTGTAACCTGAAGCGTATGTAACCTGAAGCATATGTAACCCGAGGTACCACTGCATAGAAAATTTGATAAATAAATAAACATATTGCACAGTTATAGTTGCGTGGGATGCCTTGCACAACAAATCTACTTATCCCAAATATGTCAGATGGTATCAGGTGAATGACAGGTGAGCAGCCACACCTACCTGTCAAAGTTGGTCCAAGGGTTGGGGGGACATAATGACAGGGCCTGCTGGCTGGATCAACCCTCGATTTAACCCTTGATTATACCTCAATAACCATTGATATATACCATTGCTGTACTGTGTATTTGGGGCCTATGGACTGCAGTAAAGCTGTGTGTGATTTAAAGGAAATTCCCGATAGCATGAAGCATAGTTTACAATGGGCTCTTCCATCTTCATCTAGGGCAACACCATATCATGTAAACATAAACCACTCCCTTCTCATTTCCCACTCAGGTAGGGTCTTACTCTGTGCCAGTTTGGTCTCTCACAATAATTGGGATTAAGCAGCTTTAGGACCCTCAAAAAATTACAAGCCAGACTCTCACTCTGGGCAAGCAAACACACACACAATTCCAGTTCCCATCCATATACATGGCATAAATCTGTACACAATGTGCTGTATCTGTGCTCCACGTGAAATAAATATTATTCTCTCTGTGTTAGCTGGGTCCAAACAAAAAGAAGCCAACTTGTCATTTTGTAGCATAGGTCCAGGTAGAAAGGGTTCAGCTACGTGGAGGATGCCATTTGCCACTGCCAAACCCACTGTCCTAGCTGCCCATTGTTCTATGCTATCTCATGCACTCAGGAGGCTTGCAAAAACATAATGGGCTCTAAATAAATCTACTGGCAGAAATCGGAGTCAGAATCTTCAGGCCAGCACGGACCAAAATTTGGCGACTTGTCACTGGGCACTCCTCAAAGCTTTGATGAACACCAGGCGCAAGTCTCCAGGCACGTCTTCAAGAAGCATTAGCTGAAGGTCAAAGGTCATTGGCTGCCAGCCACACAGTTAAAGCTGTACAATATTAAGTGCACCTGTGGTTCTTTGTGAGAAGAATGTCTTTTTTATGGCAGTAATTGCCAAGGGAGCTGAACTACAAAGTTCCCTACTGCTATTCTACTAAAGTTACTTAATAAAACTGGAGTGATTAGATTCTTCTAGCAGAGGAATGAAATGTGGGGCATATTGGGGCTTGCTGGAAGCAGAGCTTAGGTTGACCCAACAGACTTTGCCCCTTTATCATTCTGTGAAATAAGGGTAAAGGAAAGAGGACCTTTGAGCACATCTAAAGTGTATTTCCATCACAAACAAGCTAGCACAGTCTAGAACATGTGACATTATGCTAAGGTTTATATTGATGCTGCTTTAGTCTTTGCAAACACTTGAGTGAATAGGTTTTTTCCCATCCAAAGGAAACTCGACTACAGTAGCCAGATCTGAAAGAAAAGACCAAAAGCAATAATCATAAATTCAGGATCACAGCTGTGAGACAACTTTCAGCTGGATAGCTGCAGGTTTTGCTGGATGTGTGGCAGGTATCCACAGTTGACTAACATTTACAGAACTGGCTGTAATAATATGCTAAATGAAATAATGAGGCCCATTTCAGTATGTGGCACAGAGCAGTGGCTTGCTCGGCACTCTCTACGCCATTATTTTTTTTAAATGGTTCATTTTTTTTTATCTTCCTCCCATAGGAGCCAGGGCACCTAACCAGAAAATACAAAAATAACTTTGAAAAATGGTTAAAATAGCTAAATAGCTAAATCTGTAAGAACCATTAAAATGCAACACAATATCAGCTAACTGTTATGAAAAAAAGCACACTAAAATACTGCTGGATTTTCATGGGGTGTTTTTTTTAAAGTGTACAAATTGCTATAGAAATGTGGACTGAGTTTAAGACTGAGAAAATGAAAAACTGAAATTGACAAATTGGCCCATTCCTAGTCAAGAGTATGATTCTGCTTGCCCTCCACATGTCGACTCTACACGCAGTTGTTGCATGAAAAGGGTTTTATTCTCTGCACAATGGTGAATTGGGCATTTTTCTATTCTGCTCGATAAAGAGTTCTTTGTAACCTCTTTTTTTTTTTTTTTGCATCCACTAGCTTACTTGAATGCTCAGTGCAAGAGAAAAAGAAATGCACCAAATGATCTAGAGACTACCATGAAGATTTATCGGTGGATAAGCAGTATTCCAGCACAATATTATTAATCACATAAGCCATGCTGGTCAGCATTACAGTTTCAACTGAACTCCATTTAGCAGCAGCAATGTTCGTGGAAACCCAGATAGAATAGAATAGATAGCAGCTCCACATGCCACAATACTGACGCTGATGGTTTGAAAAGAACAGAGCTTACACAGAGGAGATTATGTATGGGAGGCAAACAGAAGGTTTATTTGCAAGTTGATGCACTGCTCATAAAAAGAGTGCTATGTAATGTAGTTTTTTGTTTAGCGTACTACAGTTGGAGAGTTGGCTTACAGCAGTTTAGTAATTCACTGAAATTTCCAGCTGAGAGGTGGTCAGCATAATAAAGTCAGCCTTCGAAGCAAGTACAGTGGTACCTTGGAAGCTGAACGGAATCCGTTCCGGAAGCCTGTTCAACTTCCAAAATGTTCAGAAACCAAGGCGCGGCTTCTGATTAGCTGCAGGAAGCTCCTGCAGCCAATCGGAAGCCACAGAAGTTGCAGCGGACGTTCAGGTTCCAAAGAAGGTTCACAAACTGGAACACTCACTTCCAGGTTTGCGGCATTTGGGAGCCAAAACGTTCGAGTAGCAAGGTGTTCGGGATCCAAGGTATGACTGTATATGAAAACAAATAGCTCAAGTCTAGACTGCTACAATGCACAGTATGTAGGACTACCCTTGGAACCTGCTCAGAAGTTTCATCTGATTCAAAGTGCAGCAGCCTGTGTTCTAACTCCATAGATCTCCACTGATCGTCAAGCACATAAAAAGTTATTGTGTTCATAGGATGCCTACTGTATAGTATAACAGAAAAGGGTAGTCTAGGAGTCAACAGAAAGAAAGAGCACAACATTCTTCCACTGGGGCAAGGCAGGCTGTGTGGCTACTCACTGGAACCAGTTGTTCCGGTTGAGGAGTTGACTTGGACATGAGGCGGCTGCTCTCTCTTGGCCTGTGAGCACAGTTGGGTTCAGGCTGTTCAAGCAATATTCAGAGTAGAGTTGCAGCCTGGATGGTACAGAATCTGATTTACCTGTTTATTAAAAGACCAGAGAACCAGTGGTGTACAAGGCAAGGCACTGCAGACTGGCTGCTGAGCCTGTTCTATATAGTTGTAAAACCATAGTCCTGTTCACTCATTGCTCTCATGTAAGGCAGGAGTGCAGAAATGCTCAGGGCCTCCTCACCCCTGGTGCCTGTGTGACTGGTACAGGGAAGCCTAAAGGAAGTCTGATGCATGAACTATTGCTCATGCCTTGGGGTGTGATATGACCAGGGCACCTGGTTGCATAGACATCCCAACTGTAGGGAGCTCCTATATACAAACAGCTATTTATGCATAGAGGTTTGGGAGAAGGATCACAGGCCAGAGATGGGGAACCTCAGGCCTAAGGAGCCCATGTGCCCCTCCTCTGGCTTCTCTCTCTGACCCTTTGGGCTCTTCCAGGCCACACCCCTTTGCCAAGGCCCAGACCACCACCCTCACTAGTCCTGCTCTGCAACCTCCTTGGCTGCTTTTGCATGGCTGGAATTTGTGATAATAATGCCTTGGTGTCTTAGTGTGACCTCTGGTGAAGAAAACTTCTAAATGCTACCCCCCAAAAGACAATACTTTCTCATGGTTCTCTTCAAGAAAGCAATAAATCTATATGCTGAGGGGATAAATTCCTATTCCTCTCTGTAGGGATGAGGAAGCTGCAGCCCTCCAGAAGTTGTACTACAACTCCCATCCCTCCTGACCATTGGCCATGCTGACTGAGGCTGGAGTCCAACAACACCTGAAGGGCCAAAGGTTTTCCACTCCTTGTTCCAAATGTCCAAATGTCATAGCCTTATTATATAGACATTTACTTGAACTAACCCTATGGTAAATTCTACGTATGTTTCCCCTCCACTTAATAATTAGGGATGCAGCTGCACAGCTGCAAATAAAACGTTTTAAATGTGTTGCAATGTACAATATACAAATGTGACACTAGATGGTGACAGTGAGCTATGCAAAATTCAATGTATTTTTCAAAACATTTTTTTAAAGAAGCATTTTAAAAATATGTGTGTAGATTCCACCTAGGTGTCTGATAAACACCAGGAATAGCTGTGGAAGACTTTTAGTCAAATTCCCAGCGTCTTGAGACTAATAACTATAATGTCCAATATTATCCCATCTTTTCGCGCCAATATTTTTGTGTGTGTGTGTGTGTGTGTGTGTGTGTGTGTGTGTGTGTAGGGAAGAGCAATCTGCCTGGTCATTTAGTTATTAAGTCTTCATCATTGCTCAATATTTTTGGAGGGCAGTGAAGCCTAAATGTTCTTATGAGTTGGGAATCTTCCTGTCTTCCTTGAGCTTGTGTCCTTTCATAAAGGAGAAACCTTTAAGGGAAAGGCAGCCCGCCAGTCACAGTTTCTTCTCGGATGAGGAGACCAGATGTGCCTCTGTCAGAAGCCTATTAAAAATTGAAGTGTGCGTATCTGCCAGGCAGCCGAAAGCAACATATTGATTGACACACTCTTTTTCTCTGAGCGGAAAGGTTGTGTGATATGACATGGAAAAGCCGTCTGTTCCTTTCCTCTTTTGTCTGTTAGAAAGCAGACTTGCAGAAAAGGTCTCTAATGCAAGTGCAAAGTCATGAGGCCCATTACATCAGTATTGATCCCTGGGCTAAGAATGGGCCTTCTAGCGCTTGGTGTCGGTGATGGTCTAAGCTTCTTACAGATTGTGCTTGGCAGCTGCTGTGGTATCAAGTGTTCAGCGCATGCAAACAAAGGCTTTTACATTCACTTGGGGCTTGTAAATGGCCTGTTGTTAATACCTTAACATCTGCATGGTAAACATAGGCAATTTTATAGCTTTCGGCATAAGATGCAGCCGGGGTCATGTAGCTTCAAACATACAAACACGGCGATTGGGTTCCATGAGGATTTATTAGTTCAGTGGGTGTCTAGGTAACTTGCAACACTTGGGAAAGTTCATGACCTGCTCAGATTTAGATGTGCTGCTCTGAATCAATATTGGTGAATTCATTTACTTTTAAATGCCATCTTTAATAGACATACCTTACAGTAACATGCTAGACACTGTACGAAATATATACATAATTGGTTAGGTGATTGGAAAAAAACCCCAAACTATGCCATGAACATAGTCCCATCAACCTCTGGATTTTCACACTAATCAGTCTATTCAAACGTTTTACTAAACTGCAATAAACCATGTACTTTAGTGCAATTTTCTTGGATCTCCCCATATGTGCCACCCTTCCCTTCTCTCAAAACTATTCCTATCCCACCTTTAAATTCCCTTCCCTATAATTTGCAGCAGTAAAAGTAGCATTGGTGGCAAGGAGTAAGGTATTTTTCCTTTCCTTTTCTCCTCCCTATTACTCTGACATGACAGGTAACAGCATGCCAAGGTATGGGGAAAGTTTGGGAGATGTCGTTCTCTTGAGAGTTTGTTAGAATTGCTATTATTATTAAAGATGGTGGATTTAGAAGCAACAGAGATACCCCCTTTTTGCTGTTGCATTTTGTTCCTCCATTTTCTACCACTTAAAATATTTTAGTCTTTGAATCATTTAGTAGAATGATTCCCCATCTACTTCCTTGAGGACAAGTTGGATAACCTATCTGAACTGTGTAATTCAATGATGTATAGGTGGGACGACTTGTACTGACTCCTGTCCAGTTATTATCTACTGTTTAGAATTGTTTATCTTTCTGGAAGGTGATGGGTCAAGAGAAGGTAAAGTCCCAGAAGGTCACCAGCTTGTTAGTTTTTACAAGAACTTACTTAAATTATCTTTCAAATTCCATTGTTATCTGCCTTGTTGTCCTTTTGGCTTTCACTTGATTTATGGTACTACCATAAAACCAGAAGGAATTGTCTAACGGTATGTAAATGACAAGCACCAGTAGCTACATAGTTTACGTGTATGGTAATAATAAATCAACAAAAGCCCTTAGAAAGCTAGTCTCATTAACTCTGAAGTTAACAAGCCTCACTCCCTCGGTTTGCGCTCTTAAATAGTTTGAAAGAATAGAGAGCCATTAGTGATTATGTGCTGCCTCTAAGCCATGCTTCAAAATGTTCTTTATTCACTTCTAGGGGAAAAAATGATTCTAATGAAACCCTGATAAATTATCAGGCTGACATCCTATGCACATTTCATTGGAATAGTCCCACTGAGCTTAATTGAATGCTTGATGAAAAAGTGATAGGACAGCAGGAAGCTGCATTATAACAAGTCAGACTAAGTCCACCTGGCTTGGTGTTTTCTATACTAGAGGTGGGAAACCTGTGGCTCTTAGAGGATGTTGAATGTCAGCTCCCATTATGAAAATGATATATAGGTGGTACATGACCCCAGTCAAGCTTGCAAAAATCTATCATTTGCCCGATAACAAATGTTGGAAATGTAAGGAAAATGAAGGTACATTCTTTCACCTTTGGTGGACGTGCCCTAGGATTAAGGCTTTCTGGGAAATGATATATAATGAATTGAAAAAGGTATTTAATATACCTTCTTGAAGAAACCAGAGGCCTTTCTCTTGGGCATGGTCGGCCAAGTGGTGCCAAAGAAGGACAGAACTTTTTTTATGTATGCTACAACAGCAGCAAGAATACTCATCGCAAAGTATTGGAAGATGCAAGATCTACCCACTCTGGAAGAATGGCAGATGAAACTGATTGACTGTATGGGATTGGCAGAAATGACGAGCAGAATCCATGACCAGGGAGAAGAGTCGGCAGAAGAAGATTGGAAAAAATTTAAGGACTATTTACAGAAATATTGTAAAATTAAGGAATGCTGAATGATGTTGGATTGAAATTGAGTGGTTTCTAGCTGTAATGATATAAAGGAACATGGATGAAAAAAAGGGTTTGGATAGAAAATAAGGTGATATTATAAGCTGTAATGCTTTAAGTTAAGGATTTGCTGAACAAAGAATTTAAAAGGGAATACAAGAAGGGGAGGTATGAGGAGGTCAGAGAAATATGTTACTGAAAAGATCGTATTATGAACTATATGTCTTTTTAAAAAAATTGTTTTTTTTTGTTTGTATAAAAAATTGAAAATCTTAATAAATATCTTTTTTTTAAAAAAAAGAATGTCAGCTCCCATTAGCTCATGCTAGAATGGCCAATGGTCTAGGATGAAATGTAGTCTAGCAACATCAGAAGGACCACAGGTGACCTACAGTGACTGACCTACAGTGACTGGTAACAGTTCTCCAGGGTTACAGCTCTCAAATGAAACCATTTTCTCAAGAAGCGCTTTTCATTGATTCTAGAATAAAATGTTTGAATGCAGCATGGGATTCATTGGAACCACCAGTGGTAATGTCATGGACTGGCTGGATGCCAAGGAGGGATGGGAGGCACCAGCTGGGAAACCCGCAAGGGAACCACGGGGAGAAGAAGACTCAGAGCCAGGGGGCTGGTGGTGGGACAACAATGGATGGTCAGAGGGAGCAGACTAGGAGGAGCAGGTGTCAGAAACTGAAGAAGCAACAGAGTTTCGTGAGCAGAGAGCAGTCCAGACTCAGTGACATGAGAGGAGAGGGGCCAGGAGACAGAGATGAGGCAGGCAGCTCTCTCCCCGCCCCCCCCCACAGTCTCCCAGAACACAGAGAGAAATGAACAGGGCAGAGCAATGACAGACAAGACAATGGAGTCTCAGGTTGCTGAAGAAGGAACTAGGGAAGGACCCTTAGAGAGAGTTGAGAAGGCGGAGACCTTCAGTCCTTGCAAGACCTACTGGGAAGAGCTGCTGTGACCAGTAGGCCTGTGCTGTTTTGCTTTCTTTGAATAAAGAGTTAACTTCACTGACACTGGGGTTTTTATTGCTGAACTACTCCTGACGCCGACTCCTGACATTAAGACTGCAATACAACGATGAGAAACCTTTTATAGCCTAAGAGTTGTGTTCCCTTCTTGGCAAGATTTTCCCACGTCCTGCAATTAAAAATCCTATTCTTATTTCTTATGATGGTAAGCTGATAATGTTTTTGATTGTCAACCTGAAGGCAGAGACTTACCACTGATCTTTGTAAGCTGCTCTGGGAGTCCTTTCAGCTAAGGAGTAGGCTAAAGGCACTTCAAATAAATAAATAATTCCAGATTGCTGGGGAGCAGGATTATTTTTGCAATATGGCTTGAATGCAGTAAGCTTCTTTTCAAAATACAGGAAAAGAAAAGGAGGGATGGCTCCTCATGTATTACTCTGCATATGGTTGGAGCCTTTCTAAACAATTTTCATATACCAACTTTGGGGTGTGTGGTTGAGATTTTTTGAGCCCTTCGGCTCAAATCTAACAGCATAATCCTGTGCATGTTTACTCAGAAATAAATTCTATTGTCTTCAATGATAAATACTCCCAGGTAAGTGTGAGAAAATCCCATTGAACTGAACTGATTAGACAGGCATAGGCTTTCATAGTACATCATTATGTGTGCACATACAATTTAAAAAACACACATAAGAAATCTACAACATCTACTCATGTTGCTCTTACACATGTGACAGATTATTGTGATCTATCACTGAGGGAACATTGTGCAATGCAACATGCTCTCCATGCTTCATGTTGTTTCTTCCCACTGGTAAAACCAGCACTAGTGCGATCTTCCAAGAGATGTTGCTTGTTCTACATTGTGGCTGAAACTTGAATGAGCTGAACTGAGTCAACTACTGGGCAACAAGATAGCAGTTTGAGAAGAAAATTCTAATCCACTGAGCTCTGTTTATCATGAGCTTGAATGTTTGACTACATAAGATTTGATACTCCAAAGAAGGAGAGCAGGGCAGATACTGCCCCAGTCTCCAACACTTCAGCCCATTTGCCACCATGGCTGAATTTCTTCATCATTTGAGACAGTTTCCTTACAACTCCTTGTGCCCCTGGGGACACATAGCCCATTATTTCCTGCTTGGTGAAAGATTAATTGCATGTTTTAACCACCGTTGCTTAGTAGTCTCAGTGGAACACTGCCATTTTAAATATTTCCTAATGACAAACAAGATGACTATTTAGAATGACACTGCCTAATCGACCTAAAATCATTTCCCCTTACAGTGTTCTCTAAGAGCAACCATCAGATGTACAATTCCTCCAGCGCCGTTGGCTCACTTGCTACAGAAGACCAAGGAAAGGCCATAGCTCCCTGGTAGAGCACATGAGGTCCATCTCAATCTTGGAAATCTCTACCTAGAAGGACTTCATTTAGCAGGCCTACAAAAAAACCCAGCCAGAGATGTGGGAGAACAGCTACCAATCATGATAGACCTTCACCCCTTTGGCAGAACACTTGTAAAACCGCGATTGCTGTTTTATCCATTCAGTGAACTGATTGGAAGAGAAAACACTTTTCTTGTTGTGGGTCCCATACATGGGCAAAATTGTTCTTGGAGGAAACGATAATTCTTATGACGAGTGGACTCTTCATAATAATTGGAAGTTTCTTATTATCATTCCTTTGATTTAAGGTATTTTCAATTATATTTAGAGCCTCACATTGGACAATGCTGTAATATTTAGTGATACATGTATATGCCTAACACCATTTACCAGGGAGTAAGCACCACTGAATTCTATTGGACTTACTTGTGAGTTAGGATTGTGCTGTAAAATACCTTCTTGACTAATGTCATAGAATCATAGAATTGTAGAGTTGGAAGGGTTCCTGAGGGTCATCTAGTCCAACCCCCTGCAATGCAGGAATCTCAACACATGATCTTTCCATCCAATTAGAAACCATACTGGACCCTGCTTAGCTTCGCAAATGTGCTAGCAGTTTTATTGCTGCACTGTCAAATGCCTATTTTAGTAAGGAGATCCATGGAGTCTCTTAAACATGTTAAGTTTAGGAATAAAAAGTTTTGTTCTTTTAAAAAATGTTTGTAGAAATTCTTGGTAGTTCAAGAGACCAGATTTTGATAACAAGTGAATATTCTTTTTCACTCTGCACTGCTACAGTTCTTTTTGTATTAGAAATAATTGTAATGAAGGTTTTTGTTTTTTGTTTTTTAAAAGTTCCAGTGAAAAGGGGTTGAATAGCCCAAAACACCTTGAGATTGCATATATGTTTATGATTCTGTACATTTTCTGTGCATCTTCTTCACTCAATATATGACAGCCTCCATATGCTCACACAGGAAAGCAATTCATGTATTTGAAGATCCCTTAAGTCTCTTTTGATATTATTTTCATCCTTTTAGTAAATCCCTCTGCAGGTTAAATCCCTTTGAATCAAAAAGCTTATTCAGCATTTTTCCATACATTCCAGGAAAGTGTGCAAAAATGGACATTTGCTAAGGTTCTTTTTGCCTTTTTCATCAATCAGCTTTGTATACAAAACTGGCAGCAGAAAAAGAAATCACCGTAAGGTCTTTCCCCCAGACTGGAATAAAAAGCATCACAACAACCTACAATAGAATCGATCAGCATCCTTGTTGGGCCTCTTACCCTTTGGGATGAATTTTGTGATTGGCTTTAAGGAGACTGTGATTGTCAAGTGATGGTCCACGGAGGATGAAGCAACCTGAAATACATGAAAGGCAGGTGAATGGTGGAACACACCTTTATAAAGTCAAGGAAGCTCCTTTATACATAGTCAGACCATGGGTTCCTCTAGTTCAGTGACTAGCTGTGGATCTCCAATTTGGTTCCTTTCAAATATTTTAGTCTACAACTCCCACCAACCCTAGCCAGCAAAAGCCTATGCTATTGAATTTCTACCCCAAGCTTGGTTTTGCTAGCTTGATGTGGTTTTTATAGTAATAAAATCTCACAGAAGGGGTTTTTTTTCACACCTGCTCAAGCTTCGTTCTTTCTCTTTGATTCCTAGTATCAACTTTCAAAGGCATTTTCACATTAAAGTTGGTGTTTGAAGAAATCACCAACCGAAAATGGAGGGGAAAGTGAGCATTTCAAATGTTAATTTTTTTTTTAAAAAAAAATCAATACTTGTGTTTGTGTCGACTTAGATTGTTGCATCCCTGCTGGACCTGCATCCCTGCATTGGAGGGAAATGCACTTGGCCAAAAAAGTTGAATGAAAGCAGGGCTGATTTCTTTTAAATAAAACGAGCAAAGGAAGAATAACAGCAAGCTTTTGACAGGTGCTTAAGGGCTGTTTTATTTTGATTTTGGTCTCAGCTAAGGGAATGGATAACTGATGTTTTGTTTCCTATATAAAAACTGTATGACAGACCATAAGTTGTAGTAATGAAAGAACCATTTGATAAACAACTATCATTGTTATTATTGCCTATGATTCTGGTTATGAGGTAATAGGAATATATATAATGCACTCTAAAAAGCATTCAAAGCACTTCACATATACCAGTTATTTACAATAAAAATCGCTGACTGTGACTGTCTTCAGATCTCTTTTCTCTCCTTTTTCACCCTTCAACTCTACTCTCACACTTTTCCTTGACTTCCAACTTCTCAGCCTGCCCTACCTCTGGCCTGGTTTACATGTGCAAATGCACCTAAAATGTAATAAAACACCCCCCAGCTAATGGGAAAAAAAATACCCCAAATGCTCTTTGTTAAACAACATCTACTTATTGCATATTTCTGGATCACTTTCATTTAAAATATAATTACAATGCTGGAATAAGATAATAGCAACATAATAAAACATATCCACAAGACAAGAATAAAACATTTGCAGTACTATATTGGGCTCATTAAAAACTGGCACCATCAGTTAGGGAAATGCTAAGCAAAGAGGTATATTTTTAAAAGTAATGGAAGTGCATTGCTAAATTGCAGAGGGGAGCTCATCCCATAATGAAAGCCCAACTACATAGAAGGCTCACGTTTGTATCTCTTATTAATTTATTTTAGTCCACCCTCTGTTGTCCGTCCGTCCCCAACTTTGACTTTCCAGTCTGGTCCATACATACAGCAGATATCCTTAACTTCATTAAGTTAGAATGAAAATGTGTATGAAAACAACATCCTGGTGCCAACTCTACCCTAACATATATGCTTTAATTTCAACATCTGAAGCAAATGTACAGGCGTAGGCTCACTCTGGAAACTGAAACAGATGTGTGCAAAACAAACAAAAAAAAAATTCTTTCCAGTAGCACCTTAAAGACCAACTAAGTAGTTCTAAGTTAGTTGGTCTTTAAGGTGCTACTGGAAAGAAAATTTTTTTTTGTTTTGACTATGGCAGACCAACACGGCTACCTATCTGTAACTGGAGATGTGTGCAAGTTAGGGCACAGCCCACCACTGCAATGTGGCTCTCATACCTACCCCATTGTGTGATTTCCTTCTACCCAAATCAATTTCTGTCCAGGGCTAGAATGAGATGGGAATAAGTTGGTAGAGCCCTGACGTGGTATCATGGGAAGCATCCCTTCATGACAAAGAGTGGGACATCATATGTTTAATGTCCCTTTATGAGACATTATGCCAAGTGTAGACTGGAAGAACCGAGGATAGACTGAGCTAGATCTGCCTTTGCTATAGTTTTTTTTTTTAAAAAAAAAACCCTCACAGGAAGGTTTTTTTAATGCCACCATGTACAGTAGCACTGCTGCTGGAAAAAAGGCACTGCCTGCCAATTAGCTGACAAGCCGAATTCTAGGTGCTGGTTTTGTGCATAAAGTCTTATAAAGCTTGGGACCAGGATATGTGAAAGATCATCTCACCCCTTATATACCCTGTTGATCACTGTACTATACAGGTGAAGTCTTCCTGCAGACACCATCTTATCAAGAGGGCCATTCCACACAGTACAGAAACTGGGCCTCTAGAGTTGTGGCTCCTACCTTTTGGAATTCCCTCCTATTATGCATTAGATCGGCACCATTTATGTTGACTTTTCGGTTCCTACTGAAGACCTTCTTCCTCCAACAAGCCTTTTAAGCCTCTTCCCCAGTCTGCAGCTGTATTGGAATTGTTTTTAGATGTTTGAATTCTTTTTCTCACGTGTGTTTGCTGCCCTGGGCTCCTTTGAGAGGAAGAACAGGATATTGGTGGTAATAATTTGAATAATTATAAGCATCCAAAAATGGCATTCTGTTTGGAGTCTAAAGTGGTGCTATCCACTGCAGTAGCTCTAGAGTCCATCACCTGTGGACCAGATCTGTTTTGATCCATTCACTGCTCCACTCTGGTGTCATGGCTTTGCAGGCCCTTCTAGAAGAAGATCCTCCTGGCTGATGGCAGCATGGAAACTCTGTTATCACTGCTGGGCTAGATAGTCAGATTGAAGCCAGATAGCCACATGCTTCAGGGGCCAATGATCTTGGATGTTAACTCTGAATCGCTTTTAGCAAATGAAATGCCTCCATCTATGGCAGTAGCCCATGGGTTTCCTAATGACATCTTGTTGGTGCCAATCAGCTTATAGGCTTTCCCTGGAAAAGGGCAGATAATGCTTGCCGCTTATGTGATTATGGCATGTTTATATACTTTTATAATTATTTGCTGAGTAGGTAACGGTGACAGTTTATGCTCTGGTGGTATTTAATATGATTGTGCCATTTGCATGCCACAGTGAAAAATCAGTTTTAAAATGTAAAGTTACGGTGAGGGGAAGGATTAGAAATTAGCTGATTCCAGTACAGAGGCACAGCCAGTACTCACGGCTCTTAGATTTCCCACAGAGTGCAGAGGAGATAAAATGAAACCCTTGAATAAAGAGCTTGTCTTGGCACTGCAGAACTGCATGCTTCACCTTTTTGAAGGCAAAGCAACTGAAGCTCTGACCTTTGCCCTACTTAACAATGAAATAACAGATTCTTGTAGTGTGTTTAAAAATGAACTGGGACCATTAAAACCATGTAGCTGCTTTGATTTCGTCCACCTTCTGCTGCATGAATGCCCTTCTCTGTACTGTTAGAGACTTGCTCTATGTCTATGAACATTTATTTCCTTCTTTCCATTCCGTATGCTGTTTGATCTCAGCTTGGCCTGTGATGCAACTATCGCATCAGAAGCTAAAAGTAACATCTCCCCCAGCACACTGATCTGAATTCTAATTCATTTCTCCACCTGCCTAAAGAAATCAGCTAGGTGCACTGTTTATGCAGTTTCCCTTATTTCATTTCCCTGAAATCACATGCAATGGGCATATAAGCAACACCACCAATCACTAGGTGGTGCTGTTCCATTCCCTTAATGCTTAGCTCCCATAGGCTTGTTCACACATTACAATGAATGCAGGTGCAAGCTGTTTCTACACACACAAGTATTTGCATGAAAGGGTGTACTCTTGTTGATTTGCAAAATTCAACTATTGTGCATGCAGGCACGCAGACTATAGACATTTGTTTAAAAATCACATTATAATGAGTGTATTGCTTTACCATCTATATAAACAGATACAGATGGGAAACGTGCTGAATGTAATGTGTGAACAGCCATAGTGTCTATGGCTGTTTAGGGAAGCTTTTAATGTTTAATAGACTATTGTATTTTAATATTCCATTGGAAGCCACCCAGAGTGGCTGGGGAAACCCAGCCAGATGGGCGGGTTATAAATAATAAATTATGATTATTTTTTATTTTTTTTATTATTTTTTTATTATTTTTTTATTATTTTTATTATTATTATTATTATTATTATTATTATTATTATTATTATGTCTTGTCTTCTTGTTCTGCTTTGCAGTCTTCTCTGGTTTATGTTATCTTACAAATGTTCCTTTAAGTAACAGTTCTTTGTTAGGGGTCTGTTCTACCAGTTTCACTTCCAGATCATCAATAAAGTGTTTTATTCTCAGCCAGTATTAGTGCTGAGTTCCACCAGACATTGGGGGGGGGTATCGCATGTACGTGACATCACATATACGACACACAGGTGTGATGTCACGCACGTCAGGAGGAGGCTGTGAGGCATGCCGAGGCATGCCACTACCACGGAGAGGCCCAGCCCCTCAAGACTGGGGGGGCTAAGCCCTGTCCCCACATACTTGGTGCCTGTGTGTGTGTGCATGAGAGAGGGAGAGAGAGGGGGTCTCTCTGTGGGTGGAGATTTTTTATATATAGTTTTTAGATTCTGACTTGGTTCCAACAAACCTCTGGCAGGATGTTACGAATGCATCCTGTCTTACCACTTGCTACAGCCCAGTATCAGGAACTGCATGAGATGCAACATGTGGGTTGCAGCAGGAAGAGGATATCAACCCCCTCATCCTCATTTATTTGTATGCCACCTTTCCACAGTTAAACCAAGCTTTAGGCAGCTTACAGTATTTTAAAAGTATTACATAATTCGGTCCAGCAGCTAGCTACAAAAATATAACAACAAATTAAAAATTAAAAAACTAATAAAAACATCTCAGTAAAAACACAATATTTTTTTAAAAAAATAAAAATGATAATGATAAGGTCTACCAATAAAAAGAAAGCATAATTCCAATAAGAGCAAAAACAATGAATGCCCAAAATTAAATCCTGAACCCAATAAAAACTCTTAAACACCCCACCCTAATTGTCTGTATATACCCTGAGCAGCAGAATTTTCTGAAGTAAAAAAAGATGATCTCTGGCCCCTTCAAAGTAGCAGTGACTTCTGTAGCTGAGGTTAGTCTGGGCCCCACTGTCCAAGGCCAAGTGGAAAAACAGGTCAGCAAAGCAGGGAGAAGGTCTTGCATGACTCACAGGTAAGATGGTCTCTGGCCCCAGCAAGGATACAGGGATCATCCCTTCCTCTCACACTTATTGTGGGACTGGATCCAAGTCTCTCTGTTTTTCCATTTTCTGATAGTCAGGCTACATAAATGTATAATACATCATACACTCCTTAGGCAAATAATGCAACCTTCATTTCCCTCCAATTGACCTGATTTTATTATACCTGCTGCTATGGGATCACCCTGCTTGCAGGATATTTCTAAGTTTAATTTGACTCCATATGTTCCTGCAAAATATCTCTGTTACGCAGTATTAAAATAATCTAAAGTAGGGCAACAATCTGAATTTAAAACACACAATCAAACATTTTTATATTAACAAGTTCATGTTAGCTTTTCAAGAGAATTAATTATGGTGAATAGGCATCTGGCTAATATCAAGAGTATCATTTACATATTTACATTTGGTGAAATTCAACCCCCCCCCCCATTTACGCCAATCTAACTATTGTAACCCATTTGTAAGAAACTCACATATGGGTTAAAAGGTAAAGGTAAAGGACCCCTGACAGTTAAGTCCAGTTGCGAACGACTCTGGGGTTGCAGCGCTCATCTCGCTTTATGGGCCAAGGGAGCTGACGTTTGTCCGCAGACAGTTTTTCTGGGTCATGTGGCCAGCATGACTAAGCCGCTTCTGGTGAAACCAGAGCAGCACACAGAAACGCTGTTTACCTTCCCGCTGGAGCGGTACCTATTTATCTACTTGCACTTTGACATACTTTCGAACTGCTAGCTTGGCAGGAGCACATATAGGTTACTGTGAAACAAATTAGTCTAGCGCCCCCTCCCCAATTAATCAAGTCAATGGTTTATCCAAGCAGCGGTGAAATTTAAACCCCCATACAATTTTTAGTGGGAATGAGTTTGCAGAAAAATCTACCAAACTGTTATTAACAGATTAGAATAGCCAGATGTCCCTCATTTTTAGCATCATCCTTCAACAAGCTGTATTTTCAACAAGTTCTGCATTTTCCCAGAGGACAGCTGAGGAGCCTTAGGAAGTAGTGTAACTGCTTCCCCACTGGTAGTGAGGGAAATCCACCCACAGATTGATATTTATGTCCCCCAAAGGCCTCTTAGTGCACACAAAGAAAACTATACTAGGGCAGAAGTTTCATTGTAAAGAGGGGAAAGGGGCACATTGTGGATGCGTGTTTCAGGGTCAAGCATGAATATTCCTCCTCCAAAGACCTATCATTTCCCTGACACACTCATTGAACCAGCAAGACTCTATGCCAATCCTGCTGCTGATCTTTCCTCCTTCCTTGGGCACAGCAAACCCAGAGGGTTGTAGATGTGGTGGTGGCTGCACCAATGGATCTCCCGTCCACTCATAAGACACCATAAGTGAAAGATTAGCTAGTATTTTGTGTGTGTGTGTGAGAGAGAGAGAGAGACCCAATGTTTCTTTCACTTTAGCACTTCTTTATTTAAGTCAGTTTCAAATACTTGTGGTGAAAGTGGTGGGGATTTTACATTTTAAAATCATAATGAATTGTAAGCCATCATTCAACGAAGATTAGTAGCTCTCACTGAATAAATAAGATATGCAAATCAGAGGCTGGTAGTTCTGTGGGAAAGATGCCCTCCTTATTCCTGAAAGTTGTAGAGGACATTTCCTTGGAGTTATGAATTAGGAAATCATTGATTAATAAAATCCCAATATTTTATTGGGATTAGAATGTGTTGCCAAAAGTACTAGGTTTGGGTTTCTCTAACCAAATGGCTAGGAAACAACCATATCTTGCTTTAGGCCTGTTTGTCTATTTCCCCAGAGAATAATAATTATTTACCGTAATAACGGGTAGTATTAACAAAGATTATGCAATGAATAAAGGCATATGATGTGTTAGAGATATCTGAATCATAAACACTTGTCACATTAATTCGTTAGGTAGAGGGATTTTACATAGCTAGAAAAAAACCCATAAAATTCACAGCAAAACAGGTTTTGGTTTTCCTCAAAATAATCAATTCCAGTCTTGGAAAGGATACAGAGACTAATTTCCAGCTTTCAGATCAATAAGATTGTTTGACTCACCTCGAATGCCTTTTAGACAAGAATCCAATATGCACTTACCTGAGTGTAAGCTTCATTTAACTCCATCCCTGAGTAGACACGACTAGCACAGGTGGCTAATCTCTGAATCTCCAGATGAAGTTGGATAACAGCTCCCATAACCATTGGCTATGCTGACCATTGGCTATGCTGGCTGGGGCTGGTGAAAACTGTAATCCAACAACATGTGGAGGACACCATGTTGGCTATCCCTGATGGATAGGAATCCACATATATAACTACTACTTTGCTGAAACCTGTCCTCCAATTTCCTGAAAGTTCTCTTCCATTTCATTGATTCTCAAGGCACTTTAGCATTTCAACGGATGTGGGGCTAAACTTACCTCATTGCAAGGTGGCATGTATGTTTCTCTAGTGTTCCACTATCTTCCTGGCTGTCTGATCTGAAAAAGCCCTATTGGAGAAGTCATCTCATGAGATCTTTCCCTGAGATTTAATTGAAGCACAGTAAATCAGATCGGTTGGCTTCTGAGCAGACATCATGGAGTTTTCAGAAAATATTCAGAAAGGTTGCAGAGTGCAGACCTATGAGGAGATGATTTGAAGAATGAATGAATGAATGAATGAATGAATGTGTACCTTGAAAATCAAGTAAATGAAGAATCCTGAATAATTCACTGAAATATTATCTCTATTTTGGTAACTTTCAGATGTGATTCATTTGTGCACGAATTGATGGTGGGTGGTTAAAAAGATGAGGGAGACATTTTCATCATAACCCTAGATATAATTCTTTCACACCTAATCACCAAAGACAAATGTTTATTGTTTTAATATTCTCCAAGGGTTGGCAGTGACAAGCCATGAAGGAATGCCATGCTGGAGAAAGATGTGTGTCCTTTGGGGGCAGAGCACTAAATGCATCTCTTTTCTTTGGTGGCTACCTTTGAGAACCCTGGAACGGTATTTCTGTGCTAGGCCCAAGTAAACATGTGCAACATCCCTATTTGTTCTTCTGTAGGTGTTGGGCACCATACTTTCTGTTCCAATGGGCGTTTCATGTTTATCAATGTTCTTCCCTTATTGAACCAACTGAAGGATGAGATTAGCAAGAAGAGATACTTGGAAGTATGGCTGTAAGGAAGACAGAGAATGAACTGCAGAGTGGACACTACAGCTATGGTGGTAAATCCAGTATACCTTGTGAATAATATGGTAGCTGCAAACACCTCCTAAGTCATTTGGAAGTCTCCCATCCTTCTTTTTTATTGCCTAATTACACCTGAGAAAGTATTTTCATCACCATTTTACTTCACAGTGTTAACCAAAAGTTAAACAAAAAACAGTTCTGTCTTCAGGCTTATGCTCCAGAATTTGCCTCACAATGTTTCATTTCATTATATGTGGCCCTTTTCCTTATCCTCAGCTTTTCAATGGGCAAGTCTCGGGCCTTTTTGTCGTTCACTTCCTTGCTTTTGCATTCTTTTCTTTACTTCGCATATCCTTCCTTTGGTTCTTTTATTACTTCATATTTGCCTCCTCGGAACAATCCACAAATTTAGTTCTAATGCAAGTGGCACTGAATATCCGTCAGCTTCCTCTGGTTTCATATCCAGTGAAAGAGCTCCTCTATTTAATTCAGCCCTGACAAAAAGCAACAACAGTTCTGATGGCAATAGCAACCAAATCCATATTAATCAGCAGGCCTGTAAACTTGGCTGTGAACATTTCCTGAAGCAAATCTATCACAACCTCTAAGCCTTTCTAACTGAATAAACTTTATCGTTCACTCCCCTTTGTGTGCAGGCTGTTGTTACCATACACCTGCTACATTGAGTCAGCAGGAATCAATCAACATTTGCCTTCAAGGCTTCAACACCTGTTAACTGGGAGGGTCAACGCTGACAACATTCTTCTGTTAATACAGTAACGCAGAAGGCTCACCACGTTAAAAGACTTTCAGTAATACTGAGCCGGAAGGTATAAGGAAATAGCTTGCTGGTCTAACGACACTGAATGCACAGCGGCAGTTGAAAAGTTCATAAAGAAATGTAAGATCTTTGCTAGATGTCAGTACTATTCATAAATGGGCAGAGCTATCTAAACCCCCTTTGCAATGGTTTGGGCAGGTGGTCCTGGACTGAGTAGAGGTAGCCACCTGTGGGCTGACACTAGTGTCACGCTGTTACCATGGTTTCCCCCCTCCCACCCAGTAAGCATGTAGCCTTTATTGTTGTTGTTGTTTAGTCATTTAGTCGTGTCCGACTCTTCGTGACCCCATGGACCAGAGCATGCCAGGCACTCCTGTCTTCCACTGCCTTCCGCAGTTTGGTCAAACTCATGCTGGTAGCTTCAAGAACACTCTCTTCTCATGAGGTAGGACCAACCAAAAGGTTGCAGAAATAATCAGCCAGCTTTTGAGTTCTCCAGAACTTTTCATCATGCTGGATCTTAAGCAAAACATACATAAAGGCATTTTGTGACATTTTGATTGGACCTAATAAGGATATTTTTCTTATGGGGTAACATGCCTTTTCATGCATATGTGACCAAATTTATTCAACGTCTTTCTGCTGTGGGAAGATCTTCACAACCATCCAGCAACCTAAATACTGAAGCTCTTTTTCTTTGGCAATCACTCATAGCCAAGTAAGATGGTCTTCCATGAAAACAGTCTTAACAGTGAGTCCGTAAGTGACTGTGGAGGCCAATTCTGGATCCACACATCCTTCCACAGTGAGAACATATGTTTCCAGGTGGGAGCTGATCACGGTGAGGGTCTGCCAAACATGCCTTCCTCTTAGCTCATTTCTCCTTTTCCCCCTGAGTTCATCCTTCTTCAAAGCCCACAACACCTTTGGTAAAGGCTGTTCTCCAATTGGAGTGCTCAAAGCAGCACGGTTGTGAGAAGAATGCCACAGCTCCACTCCACATGTTCACATGCATCTTGTTTGGCACATTGATCCCTTGTCCTTCAATCAGTCAACTTGATGACTTGCAACTGAAAACAGGAATTAGCTCCCCAGAAAACCATTGTGTATAGGATGTGATATGAAAGTTCTCTCTGCTGTATTTGATCTGTGGTGGTTGGTTCATATCTGTAAGTCATTGAGTGATGGACATGCATGTGTGAACCAACCTTCTCTAATCCAGAGTGAAGCTGGAATTCATGGAACCATGTGTGGCAAAAGAAAGATACTTTATGGCATGCTGTGATATATTGCTCCTATCTCACCATCACTGTTCATTTTTAAAAAAAAGATATTTATTAAAATTTTCAATTTTTTATACGAACAAAAAACAAACAAAAAGATTAAAAAAGACATATAGTTCATGATACAAACTTTTCAATAACATATTTCTCTGACCTCCTCATACCTCCCCTTCTTGTATTCCTTTTCAAATTATTTGTTCAGCAAATCCTTATCTTAAAGCATTACAGCTTATAATATCACCTTATTTTCTATCCAAACCCTTTTTTCTTCCATATTCCTTTATATCATTACAGCTAGAAACCACTAGAAATCACCATCACTGTTCAATGCCAGCCTGTTTCATACAACTCTGACATACACAGTGATTCTCAGTGTAAAATATGGGTATTTTAAGAATGGATCTGCCACACGTTTCTTTCAGCTAATGACAATGAGTATCTCTTCAGAACTTCCTGTGCCCTTTGCTGTAAAACCTGCTTCTGAAACCAGAATGAATAGCATTACGCCAAATTAATACATTCGAAAATGGTCTGAGCAGAAGAGCTGTTAAGTAAAGGCACTGCGGTACAATAATAGACCACACAATAGCAGCCTTCCAGTATTTCAGTAACATTACCAGCAAGGTAATTGCCTGTCCTCTTCCCTGGGAGAGAAATAATAGAGTTTGGCATTAATCCTCCTTGTCTCACTGTGTAGCCTGCTCCACTCAGCCTGTCCTCAAATCAGTCCTGCCAGCAGTTTTCCCCTTCAAGCCTCTTCTCCATTGTAAGGTATTGTTTTGCAATAGCCCATCAAAGCTGAACTATGGATTAGAGGGTCAGGATTTATTTTTCTCTCTCTCCCCCATCCAATATCACTACCAGTAGAAAGAGAAATGGTCAGAGAAAAGGGCTTTCAGGAGAGCTCGAGAGATGTTGCCTGCAATGCTAATTTCATTTCTCGGCCTTGAGCCTTAGATGTTCTGTGGCTTTAGAATGTATATTTATAGTTAACTTTCAAAACAGATTTTTTGTATTATAGGGAGCACAGAATGTCTGGGGACTATATATGGAAATGCTGCAGCAACAAGAGTCTAAACGTGCAATTGCTTTTCTTCTGGAAAATGTTGGAAGTTCTCCCTCTAATTAAAATTACCAATATAAACCAACTCTTCTGCATTGTGCTGCATTTCCCGGTATCGCCTATTGCTATGAATTTCGTTGCTACAACTGTGCATTTATTTTAAAGATGAGGTTGTGAGATCTTTCCTAAGTGTTGCAGAAATATCATTTTAAAAAAACTGATCCTGCCACTCAGAATGTGCCCACAAACATACTTTCCTGCGTGGAAAGCTGCAGAGCAGTGCTCAAATCTGAGCACCTGGCACCCAGTGACAGATTCATGCAACACCCCCTCCCACACTTGATTTGCATTATAGGCCCTGATTTCTGACCCACCAGCAAAAACTGTTAGATTGGACGGTACTAGGGACAGGTCTTTTCAGTGGCAGCCCCACTGAAAGTTATAAGTTACTGTTGGGTTTTTTGCGGGGGGGGGCGGTTCCTAGTGCACTCATATTTATTTTTTTATTTTAAAAAACAAACCACCTTAGATATATTTACCTGTAATCTGGCAGTCTTTATCAATTCTGGGGAATCAACTGTGCCTGCAAATTTCACCCACTTCTGTCAAAAGGAATAAAATGTACAGTCATTTTGATTTCCCTGTACTAGGGAATTGAGGGTGGGGTGGCAGGAATTAAAGACTTGAACCCTGAGCCAAATCAGGGTTTGGACCAAGGTGGGCTGTTTTCTGAAATGCTTAATCAAGGTTTGAACCAAATATTGTAGCCAGTGAACATCCCTAGTATCATCTTATGGAAGGCCGTGGAACTCATATGCTGTTTTAACTGATAGCTTTGCTAATATAAATGTGGTATAAAAATAATCAGCACCATTCAGAGGAACTCTTTAGGGAAGCTGTTAAGCTATCTTTATATCCCTGAACTGGCAAGTCAGCATGAAGCTTTCACCGCAAAGGTGTCTGACAGACTGCACTTGATTCTCAGTGGTGCATACTGTCATTACCTGTAGATGTAGTTTAGTATGCATGGCACTTTACTCTTTCAGTGGGACTCATCTGACACCCTTCACTCTACAGAGATGCTGGAAGGCAAATCATGCTTTAACGATCAGATCATCTGCCTGGGCTATGCAACTGAATGATTGTCTTAATCTTTAAATCTGTGAACCATGACAGAAATGTAGGAGGAGGCACTGCTTAATTCCTCATTAAAAATACCTTGGAGGATTCAGTCTCACAGACAAAAATACATTGTGACCTAGAAAAGGACTTAGCAGGTGAGAGCTAGAAATGGCATTTCCCCCCCACTACAAGTGGGACCACAACAAAATGTTGCAGTGTGGGTACTCCTTGTTCAGGATTCCAGCCATTCCATTCTCTCTCCCTTCCCTGATTTTCTGTTTTCCTCACAACAGTCAGTCAATATTCCATGGCCACTGTGATGGGATGGTGAGCTGCTTGTGCGTAAAGTCCTAGTCCCTCAGAGTTTGGCTAAGTCCACAAACCTCTGTCTGTGACGGAGCTCCTTAAGCATGGCTCCATCAGTCGCTCGTAGAATCGGACAGTGGGCGTTTACGGAACTTCTTCCAGCATAAAAGTTCCTTAACGGAAACGCGTCTTCTAGACTCTCGGCGTGACAGTTTCCAGCGAGGAGTAGGTGTCCCTATGGGAGGTCCTGAAACCTCCCCACTATTTTCGCTGGAAGTGTCTCTGAGCCCTCCCTCCGACTCACTTTCCCTTGGAACTCCTCCTCCTCTCCCCCTGCTGGTTCCCTCCTCAGCTGAATAGTCTCTCTCAGCCTCTGTGAGCCCTTTCACCTCCTGCTTCTCCGATGGCAGTTCCCTGACAGCCACCATTGGGCTGTTTTGGGCATCTCCTTCCTTTTAGGCATGGTATTCAACTATGTTTTACTCACTGAAAGGAATGAACATTAAGTCCATTTATTTCAATAGGTCTTAGTAAAACGTAGTTGAATACCGGACTAGAGGAGTTTCCTTTTTTTAAAAAAAGAAGTACTTCTGCAAATATTGGGGTTGACTTGAGCCTCCTTATACTTTCCTGTGGTGTGTGGCTGGTGACATTTTAGCTCCTAAACAATAACACTCACGGTCTGAATGTTGGAAATACAGTCATACCTCATGTTACGTTTGCTTCATGTTATGTTTTTTCAGGTTGCTTCCCACGGTGACCCAGAAGTACCGGAAAGGGTTACTTCCGGGTTTCGCTGCTCACGCATGCGCAGAAATGCTAAATTGTGCTTCGCGCATGTGCATAAGCGCCAAATCGTCCTGCGCACCTGCGCAGATATGCTGCTTCAGGTTGTGAGCTTTTCATGTTGCGAACGGGCCTCTGGAACGGATCCCGTTCGCAACCAGAGGTACCACTGTAGAGGGACTGATTCACTTGACTATCCCAGAGGGGCTAAGTGTAGTTACCCAAATTGTTCTTCACGACAACGCTGTGAGGCACACAATCACCCAGTGAGCTTCTTGTCTAAGCAGGGATTTGAACTGGTGTCCTTCAGGTTCAATGCTAACACCTTGTCCACTATATCAGATTTGTTTGCTGTCAGAATATTAAAGGGGGAAAGTGGCATTATTTTGTGGGTGGCACTGGGAAGAACATTGAACTTTGCTTCCTGTTTCTGGGTTTGTCAGAGTAAATTGAACTCAAACAAGGAACGCTGAGATATTCCTATTATGCACACCACATCACCAGCCATTCAGATGCTGCATCTCACTGTGGCAATTTCTCCATGCCACTGCAATTGGCAATAAAATATCATTCCAAGTATGGGGGATGCTAAAACTCTAAGACGTGCCTGAAATATAAATGCAGTCCAACATTTGTATGTTGATGTTTTGACAAAGAGTACAAACCAAACCAAATTGAGCTGACTTGAAACACCATATATTTCCGCAGAATGTACCTTTTGAAGTTGCTGCATAAGGTAATATTGTTCAGTTATTGTGTTATTTTCGTAAAATAAGCAAGGATATGAAACAGACCTGTTTCATGGAATAGGGAGAGGAACAGTAACCACAAAGGTTAGAAAATACATTTCTATTATGTCTTATAAGACCACAGTATATATCCCAGTGAAGCAGGGCTGCATACGCAATAGCTGCTGGACTCCATCTCTCAGCATCCCTACCAAGCATTGCCATTGGTCAGGGATGATGGGAGTTGTAGTCCAGCTGGAGAGACACTGGTTACCCACACCTGCAGTAAACAATAAAATTCACCAATTTTTCTACTACATTCTTTTTTGAAGAACATACAGTGGTACCTCTGGTTAAGAACTTAATTCGTTCCAGAGCTCTGTTCTTAACCTGAAATTGTTCTTAACCTGAGGTACCAGTTTAACTAATGGGGCCTCCTGCTGCCGTCGTGCCGCCACCACGCAACTTCTGTTCTCATCCTGAGGTAAAGTTCTTAAGCTGAGGTACCAGTTCCGGGTTAGTGGAGTCTGTAACCTGAAGCATTTGTAACCTGAAGCGTTTGTAACCCGAAGCGTTTGTAACCCGAGGTACCACTGTAGTAGAAAATGGGGTTGATTTTTCTATGAATCATTTCCTTTCCTTGAACCATTTCACCTAAATCCAGGCATTTTAGTAACCATTTCTAAACTGATGACAGCAGAGAGCTTTCCCAATGTCTTGCTCATGTACCAGGAATGGCGAAGCTGTGGCCCTTCAGATATTGTTAGGCTCTAACTCCTGTCAGTCCCAGCCAGTGGGGCAATCATAGAATCATAGAATCTTAGAGTTGGAAAGGACCCCAAGGTTCATCTAGTCCAACCCCCTGCAATGCAGGAATCTCAGCTAAAACATCCATGACAGATGGCTATCCAACAGCTGCTTAAAAATCTCCAAGGAAGGAGAGTCCACCACCTCTCGTGGGAGTCTATTCCACTGCTGAACAGCTCTTACTATCAGAAAGTTTTTCCGAATGTTTAGTCAGAATCTCCTTTGTTGCAACTTGAAGTCCTACCCACCAGAGCACGAGAAAACAAGATGCTCCCTTCTCCGTGTGACTGACAGCCCTTAAGATATTTGAAGATGGCTATCATATCTTCTCTCAGTCTCCTCTTTTTCTTTTTTTTTTTAAAAAGCTTTTATTCAAGTTTCAAAAATTGTATAAAAAACATAACAAAACAAAAAATACAAAAATACAAAAATACAAACAGACAAAGATAAAATCGAAAAACACAAAAAAATAAAACAAGTATACTTTCTATCTCTTATTTTCTTATAACTTACTTCCCCGACTTCCTCATATCTCCCCTTTCTGTATTCCAATTTCCAATTTGTTAATTCAGCAAATCCTTTCCCTAAATTTCAATTAATTTTTAAACTTTCGTTTCTTTTTACTTATCCGTTACAGCTGAAAACCACATAAGTGCTAAACCAGCGTCATACTAACATTCAATAATTTTACAATGTTTCTTGAGATAGTCCTTAAATTTCTTCCAATCTTCCTCCGCTGTCTCTCTCCCCTGGTCTCGAATTCTGCCAGTCATCTCTGCCAGTCCCATGTAATCAATCACCTTCATCTGCCATTCTTCCAAGGTGGGTAGGTCTTGTGTCTTCCAATACTTCGCGATGAGTATTCTTGCTGCTGTTGTAGCGTACATAAAGAAAGTTCTATCCTTCTTTGACACCAATTGGCCGACAATACCCAAGAGAAAGGCCTCTGGTTTCTTCAGGAAGGTATATTTAAATACCTTTTTCAGTTCATTATATATCATTTCCCAGAACGCCTTAATCTTCGGGCACGTCCACCAAAGGTGAAAGAATGTACCTTCATTTTCCTTGCATTTCCAACATTTATTGTCAGACAAGTGGTAAATTTTTGCAAGCTTGACTGGGGTCATGTACCACCTATAAATCATTTTCATAATATTCTCTCTTAAGGCATTACATGCCGTAAATTTCATACCGGTGGTCCACAACCTTTCCCAGTCAGCAAACATAATGTTATGACCAATGTCTTGTGCCCACTTAATCATAGCTGACTTCACTGTTTCATCCTGCGTATTCCATTTCAACAGCAAGTTATACATTTTTGACAAATTTTTAGTATTGGGTTCTAACAGTTCTGTTTCCAATTTTGATTTTTCCACCTGAAAGCCAATTTTCCTGTCCATCTTATAAACCTCCATTATTTGATAATAATGAAGCCAGTCTCGCACTTTATCTTTTAATTTTTCAAAGCTCTGCAATTTCAATTTGTCCCCTTCTTGTTCCATAATTTCCCAGTACTTCGGCCATCTAGACTCCATGTTGAGCTTTTTCACAGCCTTTGCCTCCATTGGCGAAAGCCACCTAGGAGTTTTATTTTCCAGCAAATCTTTATATCTAACCCAGACATTATATAATGCTTTCCTGACAATATGGTTTTTAAAGGCTTTATGAGCTTTAACCTTGTCATACCACAAATATGCATGCCATCCGAAAATATTATTGAAACCTTCTAAATCTAAAATGTCAGTGTTCTCAAGAAGCAGCCAGTCCTTCAACCAGCAGAAAGCTGCCGATTCATAGTATAGTTTAAAGTCTGGCAGGGCAAATCCCCCTCTTTCCTTTACATCAGTTAAAATCTTAAATTTTATTCTGGGCTTCTTGCCCTGCCAGACAAATTTAGAAATATCCTTCTGCCACTTCTTGAAACAGTCCATCTTGTCCACAATTTGTAATGTTTGGAATAAAAACAACATTCTAGGCAATACATTCATCTTTATAGCCGCAATTCGACCCATCAAGGAAAGCTTCAAATTTGACCAAATTTCTAAATCTTTTTTCACTTCAGCCCAACATTTCTCATAATTGTCTTTAAATAAGTTCACATTTTTAGCTGTCATATTAATGCCCAAATATTTCACTTTCTTAACCACAGTCAAACCTGTCTCATTCTGAAACCTCTCTTTTTCAATGGCTGTTAAATTTTTCTCTAATACCTTAGTTTTTGACTTATTCAGTTTAAATCCTGCTACTTGACCAAACTCTTGAATTAATTCTAGAACCCTTTTAGTACTAGATTCTGGCTCTTGTAAAGTAAGTACCAGATCATCTGCAAAAGCTCTCAATTTGTATTGTTTAGCTCCGACCTGTATCCCTTTAACCAGCTGATCCTTTCTAATCGTATTCAGCAAGACCTCCAGGACTGATATAAAAAGTAATGGAGAGATTGGGCACCCCTGACGTGTCCCTTTTTCTATCTTAAATTCTTCCGTAACCACATTGTTAACAATTAACTTTGCTTTTTGTTCGGAGTAAATTGCACCTATACCATTTTCAAACCCTTGGCCTACCCCCATCCCCCGGAGATTCTTTCTCATAAAACACCAAGAGATATTGTCAAAGGCTTTCTCCGCATCCACGAAAATCAAAACTGCTTTAGTGTTTATATTCACTTCTAGTTTTTCCAAAATATCAATTATATTCCTTACATTGTCTGACAAATATCTTCTTGGAAGAAAGCCTGCTTGGTCTCCATGAATCTCCTCCATCAAAACTTTTTTCAGTCTCTTAGCCAAAATATCAGCAAAAATTTTGTAATCCACGTTTAATAAAGAAATAGGGCGGTAGTTCTTAAGTTGAGTCTTTCCAGTCTCTGTCTTCGGTATAAGTGTAATAAAAGCCTCTTTCCACGTTTCTGGTGCCTTTTTCCCCTTCAAAATTTCATTGCAGACTTCCTTCAAAGGTTGTAATAACCACTCTTTCAAAGATCTATAATATCTGGAAGTCAGCCCATCTGGTCCTGGAGATTTGCCCAATTGCATATTTTGAATGGCACCATCTATTTCCTATTCAGTTATTTTCTGATTCAAAACTATTTTACTTTCTTGAGAGATTTTTTTTAATCCATTTTTCTCAAGGAATTGTTCTATGTCCAGTTCTTTCTGCGGCCCTTGTGAATATAGTTGTTTAAAATATCTCTGGAAGCAATTTCTAATCTCAATTGGGTTACAAATGTTCTTTCCTTCCACTTCTAAATTTGTCACTGTATTCAATTTTTGTCTTTTCTTCATTTGCCAGGCCAGCAATTTACCACATTTATCAGCGGATTCAAAAGTCTTTTGTCTCATTTGTTTAATTTTCCATTCTATTTCTTGATTCATCAGTTCCATATCTTGTATTTGATATAACTTTATTTCTCTCAGAATCTCTTGCGATTTTGGTTTTAATCTTAATTTCCTTTCCCCTTCTTTTATCTTCTCTAGGATCCTGTCTTTCTTCTCATTTTGGCTTCTCTTCTTTATGGCATTTTGTTGTATCAAGAACCCTCGCATAACGGCTTTGCTTGCATCCCAGATTACTCTTTTTTCAACATCAGTCTTCATATTTATTTCAAAATAGTCTCTCAAAGTTTTTTGGGCCTTTTTGTAAACTTCTTCATCTCTAAATAAGGTGTCATTCATCCTCCATCTGAAGGAACCAGCTGTTACTTGCTTCATCTCCATCTTTACAGCATTATGGTCGGAGCAAGTTTTTGTGCAGATTTCCACTTTTTTAATCTTTGGAGCCATTCCTCTAGTGACCCAAATTTGGTCAATTCTTGTCCATGTCATTTTGGCTTCAGAAAAGAAGGTTCCCTCTCTCTCAAGAGGGTTTTTTATTCTCCAGATATCAACCAAGTCCATATTGTCAGTCATTTCGAAAAAGGTTTTTGGTAGTCTTCCATCTTTAGTAACTGCCTGTCTTTGTGCTTTATCCATATTTGTAGAAACTACTCCATTCATGTCACCCATCAGGATTAAGTTATAGTCCAAATAGTCCAACAATGTCTCATGCAACTTCTTAAAAAATTCTGATTTCCCCTCATTTGGTGCGTAGATCCCTACAATCAAAAATTTCTCTCCTTGGACTTGAATTTCAATTGCCAAAAATCTTCCTTGGTCATCTTTAAAGATAAATTTCGGCGACAGTCTTTCCTTTGCATATATCACAACCCCTCTTTTTTTAACTCTGTCTGATGAAATAAATTCTTGACCCAATCTTTTGTTAATAAGTATTTTCCTGTGTGACCTCATAACATGTGTCTCTTGTAGACAAATCAAGTCCAATTGTTCTTTCTTTAATATATGAAAAACACTTTTTCTTTTTCGGGGTATGTTCAAACCATTACAATTCCAGCTTAGAAGTCGCAGAGCCATGATGGGATTATTTACTTTTTCCTCCGACTGCTCCGAGTAGTTCTTCTTCAATCGGTGGTTTCAGTCCAAATGATAAATTTGCTATATCCAGTATTCCTTCTCTTGATGAGCTTGGTTCTTGTCCAGATTCGGCCTCTTTCTGAAGGTCCTCTTCGTGATCACTCAAAAATTTATCCTTGTCGCTCACTGTCCTTATTCTTATTTTCCTTCCTTTATATTTGAAAGATAGGCCTTGAGGGAATTCCCACCTGAAGAGTATACTGTTCCTTTTCAATAAAACAACCAGATCTCTATAGTAGGTTCTTGCATCCAAAATGTACTTCGGAATATCTTTAAAGATCTCCACATAAGAATCCTCAATTTGCAATGCTTTTTGATAGTGCAAGTTCAAAATTTTATCTCTTTCTTCTTTTGATCTTAAAGTTATCAGGCAATCTCTTGCCTTGTTTCTTCTTTGTCTTGTACCAAGTCTAAATGCACTCACTATCTTAATTTCTTCCTTCTCAAGGTCCTGTTGCCAGAAGTCAGCAAATTCTTTTGTAAGAAAGTCCGCCAAATTGTCCTTTTCAATTTCTGGTATTGCTCTGATTCTTAAATTTCTCTCTTTCCTCTGCAAATCAATCATGGACAGTGCCAATTCATGGTCCTCCAGTTTTTTAACAACCGGTGGGATTTTTTCCTGTGCAGCAGTCGCAATTTCCTTGGCCTCCTCTGCAATTTTTCGAGTTGTAGACGATTCCTCTAGTAGTTTTTCAATGGTCTCTGTGTTGGAATTCACCTTCTTTCCAAGTTCATTTATGCTTGTAGTATTTAAGTCGATTTTTGCTGAAATCTCAGCTACTTTCTTGTTAGTTTCTGCAATTTGCTTGTTAGTTTCAGCCACTTGTTTACTTGTCTCTGCCCCCTGTTTTGTTAAATGTTCCAAAGATTCATTAATTTTTCCAAGTGCCTTAGCCAGAGCGTCTTCAGATGACATAGTTCTTGCTTTTGTTTGTGGGGCAGCAGCTGCTCCTATGCCTCCAGATGTAGAGGCCCTTCTTTGTTGTGGAATATCAATTTTGTATTGTCTACCAGATCTTAGGCTTTTTTCCTGTAGCTCTACTTTCCCTTTACCATCTGCCATAACACTCTCATGCCAAGTCAAGGTCAGTCACGTACTTTAAAGATTGTTTGGAAAAGGAATTTTCCAGTGGCTCAGCAGCTAGAAATTCAATTGTTGTTGTTACAATCAAGTCTCCTCTAGAGGGGGAAATCACTAGCTTCACTTTAAAATTTTTAAAACAAAATGTTCTTTAAAAGTCCCCCATTTCTCCTCAAAAAAATCACAGTATCAATTATCCTCCAATTTAATTGAATGCAACACAGTCTATATAACAGGGACACTGTATCAGAAAAGTTAGTTCCAAAGTTGCTCAAAAGTTACTTCTTTGCCTTAACGTGCAGACAACCTCCTGCCGGCTTCCCTGTCCAGGCAGCCCGTCCCCAGGGTGTTAAAACGGCAACAAAGTTCCAATTCCCCTCTTTCATGCAGGCGAATAAAATGCAATTTCCTCCCCCCGGCTCCTGCCTACGGGAGGAGGTCTATTTTCTGACGATGGCTTTGTTCTTGTCAAAAGCAAGGTTCTCTTACCGTTACAGCTTGACAGTCTCTTTGCTTTAATCTATCTGCAGATCGGGAAGGTAGACTTCCTTTTTATACCTTTCCCGTCTCGGTTCCAAATTTCAAATTTAGCTTCAATTTATTCCTTTAATCCTTAATCCTACTCACGGGTAGTTACTTTCTTTAGGTCCAATTTCTTCGGAAGAAGTCAGCGCTCTCCGCTAATGGCGATGCGGCTTCACTCCACAGGCTGGGTAGCTCTCAGCACCGCGCCGCTCACCCGCTGCTGCTCGGAAGCCTTTAAAAAGGCTCTTTGCAGGTTTGGGGGGGCGCAAAAGGTGCCCGCCGAGTCTCCTTGTTCACAGGCTTCACCACCTGTGATTTTTGAGGGTCCCTGTTTCGCCGTAACAACAGGACCCGAACCTGTAGAGCAGACTCCCTCCGGAGCTCGGAGGGAAATCCGCCATTAAGCGCTGGCGCTAACCGGAAGTCCTCAGTCTCCTCTTTTTCAGGCTAAACATACCTAGCTCCTTCAAGCCTTCCTCATAAGGCTTAGTTTCCACACCCTTGTATCATCTTGGCTGCCCTCCTCTGCACATGACCCAGCTTGTCAACATCCTTCTTAAATTGTGGTGCCCAGAACTGGACACAGTATTCCAAGTGTGGTCTGACTAAGGCAGAATAAAGGTAAAGGGACCACTGACCATTAGGTCCAGTCGTGGCCGACTCTGGGGTTGCGGCACTCATCTTGCTTTATTGGCTGAGGGAGCCGGCGTACAGCTTCCAGGTCATGTGGCCAGCATGACTAAGCCGCTTCTGGCCAACCAGAGCAGCGCACGGAAATGCCGTTTACCTTCCCGCCGGAGTGGTACCTATTTATCTACTTGCACTTTGATGTGCTTTCGAACTGCTAGGTTGGCAGGAGCAGGGACCAAGCAACAGGAGCTCACCCCGTCGCGGGGATTTGAACCGCCAACCTTCTGATCGGCAAGCCCTAGGCTCTGTGGTTTAACCCACAGCGCCACCCTCTTCCCTTGATCTGGACACTATATTTCTCTTGATGCAGCCTAGAATAGTGTGAGGTTTTTTTGCTGCTGCATCACACTGTTGACTCACATTAAGCTTGGGGTCCACCAAGACACAACGATGTTGTTGTGATATCAGTAAAGGACCCCACCAAAAGAATAGCATACTAATGGTGAAATAATATGTAATATTTGCTGCCAGTAATTCTGTGCATAGTAGGTAGCATACTTCATGCTGTTCTATTTTATTATGATCTTGTGTACTGCTCTTAACATAATCTTACAAGACAGGGTTAAAGACAGTGAGATTGTCATATTCTCACTTTTTATAACAAACATTCAAATTATTGTATTATTATTATTTTGAAAAATCGGTCTAGCCTTGTATTATTATTTATGAATGGCGGTCATCTATTGCCCAGCTAACTGTAACATCTACTTTTATTTAATTTCCATTTTATACACAGGTGAACTGTGCTTGTCATTTAGGGTAAAGAACCTTGGAAGAAACAATAGATGCACAATAGATGGTCCATGTGTTCCCTGCAAGCTACAGCAAAAAAGGGGACTGTTTTCCAAAGAAGCAAATGAAATTACGCTAAATGTGAACTCAAAAAAGAAGAAGCCATAGGTTTACAAGTTTCCTGTGATTTCACATTACAAACATAGAGACTTGCCTTCTGTTGAGTCAGACCATTGGTCTACTGAGGGATGTGAATTATTCCTTTGCCATCCTGTGTGCATCTTGAGTCCTTCTGCCGCCATGTCCCATCGTACACATGAAAGCAGAATTCTTCCTGTTCTTTTCCATCCCCTACAGAGTGAATTATACATTGTTTTTGCACTGTTCAAAATGCTTATATTTAGCTGCCCTCATTTGCTCTCACTATATAAAGAATTACTTCAGAATCCAGTTTCTTTTGTTAAAGAGTTAACAAGGCACATACTGTTTTGTTGGGAGAATGGACCTTTGCATAACTAAAGAAGTTGGCCATGTATAGATTAGTTGTCACCACCATAATAGCTGATGGTCAGAAATGTTGTTTGGAAGCAAAAATACCGATATTATTTACAAAAAGGGTAATTCTGTTGAGACTCAAGACACTCTCCCTTAAATATATACTGTATATATATTGTCACATGTGTATTGTGGGTACCTAGAGAGAATAATCACAGAGGTGCTCAAATGATGTTGAGCCTACTGAGACTCATGAACCTCTTTTAAAAAATCTACCAACTCCACCCACTCCAGACATTTTATAGCTATAAGATTTGAGTCCACAGAACAAAAGGATTGCAAAGCATGATCAAACCAGCTTATTTTGTTATGAAGATAGCCTGGCACATTCTGTTTTGCTGGGATAAAAACAAAAGAGTAGCTAAAGTTCAGAGATGTAATGACAACATATCAATATCATTATGTTATGTTAAAAATATTTCCCCCTTTTTTGTGGAAGCAAAAGCCACCCATTAAGTGATGGAGCATATAAAATAAGGAGTCATTCTGGGATGGACTTTGGGGTGCCAGAATAGCCCCCCATACATGCATAAATACAAATTTGGATAATTTCTTTAATATCTCTACACTGAGTCAAATCTTTTCTTCTCTGACTGACAGCAGCTCTTCAGGATTTCCCCAGAATCTGCTACCTGAGACCCTTTCACCTGGAGATTCCATGGATTCAACCTGCATGCAACAGTAGGTGGTACCAGAGTCGATGATAGGCAGAGCCAGAGTCAAAGAAAAGCAGAAGCAACTAATTCTACTTTTGTCATCATCCTCCTTCCTGCTGAATTCCATATTCTCCAACATTTCTCTGATGAAAATAGGGACATCATGTTATAATAATAATAATAATAATACAATTTTATTAATTATAACCCATCCATTTGCTTGGGTTTCCCCTGCCACTCTGGGCAGCTTCCAACATATATAAAAGCATAATAAAATGTTAAACATTAAAAACCTTCCCTATACAGGGCTGCCTTCAGATGTCTTCTATTTATTTATTTATTTATTTATTTATTTATTTATTTTAAAGATTTTGTTGATTTACAAAAGTGTGCAATGTCTCTCTCTCGTGTGTGTTTTTCCCCATGTAAGATTTTTACAAATCATTTTCATTTGTTGAGACATTAGGAAGAAAAAGGGGGAAAGAGGTGGAGAGGGGGAGAGATGGGGGAGAGTGGGGTGGGGGGGCGATGTTTCTATTTCACTTACTATATATAGAGTTTGGTGTCAGCGTTGATTGTGCAGGTTCTTTGCTGTTTGCTTGTGTTCCTTTGGTGGTGAGAGAGGTTGGGGTTGGCCTAGGGTGTGGTTATTCATTTGTGGTTGGCTGTGGTGGTCTTTGTTTTCATGTGTGAGTGGGTGGGTGGGTGTTTTGAAACGGGTTAGCCATATTGATTTGTATGCTGTTGGTGGGTTTTTGTCATTGTCTTGTTGGGCTGTGTATGTGATAAAGGGGAGCCATAGTGGGGTGAAGGTGTCTTCTTCTATTTGTCCCCATGTTCAGATGTCTTCTAGAGGTTGTATAGTTACTTATCTCCTTGGTTATTGGGTTGCATAACTCATACCCGTTCAACATTTCTCCAATGAAAATAAGGGCATCCTAAGGAAAAACAGGACATTCCTGGATCAAATCTGAAACTGGGGTGACTTCTGTAAATCTGTGACTCTCCCTGGAAAATCAGAACACTTGGAGGGTCTGGGATTCTTTAAGGGCAACACTGAGACTAAAGAGGAGAGAGCAAGGGCCACCCTCCAGAGTGGTTGTAATTAAGGAGACTGGCTTGGAGGAATCGAGAGTGAGGCAGTGCCCCCATTTGCCCTGAATGGACAAGACTCCACCGGAAGCATTCAACATTTGGATAAATAATATGCTGTTTTCAGCAATAGTCTCACATTACCTATCCCTTATTCTGAAGAACACAATAGATGGCAGTCATTTCTTGCAGCAAATACTTCCTCCATCACAATCTCCACTGCAGAGATCGTGGGCATGATTCAGCTGGGGTGTCTTCTGCACAAATCCCTTCGAGGCCTTCCTGCTGAGTTTTGTCTATTCGTCAGAGCAAAGAGTTGTGTTCTCAGACGCTTTCTTCCTATTGATCAAATGATTAAGGAGACATGAAAGATTATAGGCAAAGTTGGAAATTCATCACAAATACATTTTAATTAAAAAGAGACAGCATTACTCAACAAAGTCATACATAATACCCAAATAAATCAATATGAGAAGTCAACAACATCTTCGTAACAAATTGCCTCTTTATCTCTGCATTCTGTTATGTTTTCTCTATGGATATTTAACAGCAATAGATTTTAAGATGCATTATCATTTTTTGTTAAGAAAAGTGTGTGGCTCAATATAATGCTCCGTGAAAGAGAATAAAACAGCCATCTATGGAGTTGAAATGAATAAGGTTTGAACTGATAAGCTGAGGAAGTTAGGCTGATATAGAAGTCAGCTAATTCCCAGTTGTCATTTAGATGAGAAGCAGACTTTTTAATAACCTCCATAGTAAGGTTTCTGCAAGCTGGATCACAAAAAAGTGTAGCTGAACAGCTGCCACCAAAGGCATCTGGTGGAAACAAACCTAAATACAGCCACTGCCAACTGGTGACCAAAATCAGTGTGAAATGCAGTAACAACAGCAACAACAAGGCAACACAGATCAGTTCTTAACACTGACAAATTGTGGCCATCATTCCCAATACAGTGGTACCTCAGGTTACAAACACTTCAGGTTACAGACTCTGCTAACCCAGAAATATTACCTCAGGTTAAGAACTTTGCTTCAGCATGAGAACAGAAATCGTGTTCTGGCGGCGTGGCAGCAGCAGGAGGACCCATTAGCTAAAGTGGTGCTTCAGGTTAAGAACAGTTTCAGGTTAAGTATGGACCTCCGGAATGAATTAAGTACTTAACCTGGGGTACCACTGTATACTTCTTTCTGCCTTTTGTGTATTGTAATACGTACATGAGTTTTAAATAACTTACTAATGACCAATGTTTTGTGTTCCACTGCATTATTGAGGGATTCCCCATTCCCCACCCAAAACATTAGGCTATTAGAATCCTGGCAGCCAGACGCTAAATCAGCTGAGTATTTGTCTCAAACCCAGTGCCATTTTTCTAGAAAAAGAGGTGGCGGAAGTCACCATGAATGCCTCCCTTATTCTCTTATAACAGCAATGGTGCCCACCAGAGAGGTGCTGGAACTGAGTTCCATCGAGTTCCATCTGAAAAAAAGCCCTGCTCATACCTACCAGTAATTCATTCAAATATCCCCAAATCATGTCTACAACTTCAATGGGCTCTTAGCCACCAATATAATCTTCAGGTATATGGAACTTCACAGAGTCACCAAATCTTGGACACAAAATGTCTACCTTACTTTTTAATGAGACAGCATTTTCTCCCTGATTCCATCAAAGAGGAAGAGGAATTCTACCTTGCCTAGCTATGGACTATTCCATCACAATCATAATAATAGCCAGCAAAATAGTTGTGGCTCGTTCTTCCCAAGGTGGACTATGGTCACATTTCTGAGGGTCAGAACTTGGAGAAGACTTAGACTTAATCTCCACGAAGGCCACAGAAATCACCTATAACTCATAGCTAAATTGATTTTGATGGAGATATTGTACATTGCATTTTTTTTTAGCATAAGAATCTTTTAGTTGTCTGTAATTTCTCTGTTCCTGGGTATTGCCTCATTCTGTGCAATCTCAGTTCATGGAAAATAACATGTTATGAGTGTTAACTAAGGTGCTATATGACTCTATTTATTTTCATTTGTTGCATTTCCTAGCAACATGGTTAACAAACATTCTATAGTGGTGGGAATGGGGTGAGGTTGAAGGGAATTGAGTATAGACTTGTTGGATCATCACCAGAAGCTGTCCCTCTTTCCTAAAAAGATCTGTATTTCAGAGAAATATTGTAGGCCAACCTTTTCCCAGAGGCCCACAGGCCATTAAAATGCTTTTGCAATCCATCCAGTCTCTGTCTTTCTGCCTAGATACAGTGGATTATCATTATAATTTCATTTCATGACACAGAATGTATGGAAGAAGGGATGTTATATAAACCACAGCTAAGATTATCTTATCGTGGATGTTTTCTGATGGGATAATCCATTCTTGCAGACCTTTGCTGAAGTCAAGGCTCACAAGGGCTTAGCTGGAAGATCCAAAGTAGTAATGAGTGTTTCTGAGAATAAGTAGAGTATCATTCATTTTTGCAATGTCAGGCACAAAATATTACGGTTGCTCGTAACTGTAGCTATGCCTATGGCTATGTGCTACAGTATGTCTGTATGTACCTGTGTACCTACAGTATGTCTGTATGTACCTGTGGCTTGGAATCACAAGTGGAGAGAGTGCTGTGATGTTCAGGTCCTGGCTGAGAGCTTCCCAAAGGGATCTGCTTGGTCACTGGAAGAAAAGGATGCTGGGGTACATTGCCTTTGGTCCTATCCTGCAGGGATCTTCTCACGTTCTTGGCATTTGAGATATGATTCAATTCCCTGGCAAGTTTCAATTCTAAAACTTGTTGTTTTTTTAACTGTTTATCCCAGATATCGCAGTGAGCAGGGCCTTTTTTCAGCCAGAACTCACTGGAACTCAATTCCGGCAACTCTATACTGGGTGCCATTGCCATTGTAAGTGAACAAGGGAGGTGTCCATGGTGTGTTCTTTTTCTGCATATAATGTTTATTGATTTATTGATTTTGTATTTTTTTTGTATACACCACAATTGTCATTTTCCATCAAAAATATACATAAATAAAAATATTTCAATGTTGGAAATAAAGTAAATTTATATAATAAAGTGTTAAGACTTCCCTCCACCTGAACGTGGTTCCTCCTGCAAGGTGACATAACATGGATTTATTAGATAAATATAATCTAGATATTACTTAATATGCAGTAAATATAGAATTGTTGAGGAGTCTGTGGTGTGTTCTGGCACATCTTTTTCTAAAAAAAATAAAAATAGCACTGTCTCAGTGAGCATTTCTTGAATCCCTGATAGGAAGCTATTCTACACATACACCAAATACTTGAAAGTAACTGGTAAAAAATGAATTAGATACCAGTGAAGATCAGTTCAAACAATCCACTTTTAAATCCAGCCTTCTTGACTGATTTGAAATTACTCCCCCCCCCCCAAAAAAAAGTTCAGAAATCCAACAACATTGAACTTACTGCAGTATGATTTTTTTGGCCACTTAGCTCCAACTCAAGAAGATGATCTGATTTAATTACTTCAACCTCTTGACCTACAGTGATAATTTAAACATAGCTAGAAGTTCTGAGAGTGGTGAGCTCATTTTCCCCCCTGAGAGAATGAAATGAGTGCTACAGCCCTCAGGTTCATTGAAACGCTAGTTGAGCTCATGATCAGACCTACTGAACTGTAATAAATCACAGAGACACTGCAACATGCAGATTTTATATTGCATGTCATACATAATAAAGGGTGCCTGATATTATGACTGTAGCCTGCTGGTGCATTCAGTGAAAGGTGTTGTGGGTTTTTTCAATTATCACTCTTTTGCTAAAAATACAAAATGTGACTAAGGGGTGCCAACAAAGTAGCATGCAATCTGAGAAACACGCCAGTGGGTTGTAGTGGTTAGAGTACTGGACTGGGGCCTGGTTTGAATCCCCAGTCCGCAATGAGCCAGTTACTCCCTCTCAGCCTAATGTACCTCACAGTACCTTTGTGTGGATAAAATGGGGGAGAGGAAAAGTATGTACACCACCTTGAGCTCCTTGGAGGAAAGGCAGGATATAAAGGTAATAAATAAATAATAAACTTTTTAAAAGGATTACTGAGGCATAGCTCTTGGCTGGATCCAGATTTAGAGTATTCTTCTTGGATAGCGTGCATAATTATCCTTGGAGTAACAAAGGAGTTTGCTCTGGCCCTATGTAAGGGGCAGTTTTTGATTTCCATAGGTTTACTTTTGTGTAGGGATTTCCTCTGTACAGCTATTATTAAATGAATTTTATAATTTCGGTCACAGACCAGTTCCAGCCCACATACAATATCAAGGAAGTCATAAAACACGATAGGTATACATTTGAATTTGCACTTAGGTATAACAGGGACAATACAGATATAGCAACAGTTTAAAAATATATAAATTAAAACTTAAGGTAAAGGTAAAGGGACCACTGACCATTAGGTCCAGTCGTGACCGACTCTGGGGTTGCAGGGCTCATCTCGCTTTATTGGCCGAGGGATCCAGCGTACAGCTTCCAGGTCATGTGGCCAGCATGACTAAGCTGCTTCTGGCGAACCAGAGCAGCGCACGGAAACGCCGTTTACCTTCCCGCCAGAACGGTACCTATTTATCTACTTGCACTTTGACATGTTTTCGAACTGCTAGGTTAGCAGGAGCAGGGACCGAGCAACGGGAGCTCATCCCGTTGCGGGGATTCGAACCGCCGACCTTCTGATCGGCAAGTCCTAGGCTCTGTGGTTTAACCCACAGCACCACCCGCGTCCCTAAATTAAAACTTAGTCACTAACATATAACCTAAAATTATCATTTAAGGCCTTAATCATTATGATAGTACAGCTAATATTATTATTATTTGTAATAATAAAGAGAACCTTGAGATGTATTTCTGGACACCTCATGGGAGATTAGAGACAGTAGAATATCTCATTGGTAGAGTACCTGCTTTGTAGAACAGAAGGTCCCAGATTCTGGCATCTCTAGTAGGGTTAGGAAAGGGGTTGAAAATAAAACTGCGAAATCATAATGCCATTATACAAATCCATGATGTGATGGTGCTTGAAATACTGAATAGAATTCAGTGCTAGTTCTGTATTCAGGTTTGAATCTTTGGCATAAATTAATGAGAACCAACATATACTTTTTAAGGCTACATCCTCCTACAGTAAGAAAAGTTTTCTTCGTATCTGAATGTATCCATCTCATTAAAGACACTACTGTGGCAAAGAATGATGATATAGTTTCAGTTCTTTTGCTTGTAATGGAAAATTCCACATGGTTTCTAAGACATGTTATTAAAAGGGATGGGTAACAAACAAACAGATATCTGTCATATTGTAACTGACATTTTCTGATGTTAGTCTTCCTCTTGGTGAAAGATTAGACTTGCGGACAGTCCAGCACACAATTTGGGCAGCACCTTCTTCAACACCACAGCTAAAAGATAGTTCCTAGAACTCCCATTGGTTTTCAGAAAATTTGACGAGCATCCCCACACCCAAAAAAGTACCCCAATAACAACAACTAGGCAACAAGTTCCCTGTGACAAAATTGGATTTGGACATACATTTCTTAAAAAGCAGTCTCCTATTCCATGTAACCAGTTATGTTTGAAGCTGATAGGATTTTCAAATGCAAGTTGTGATGTGGGAGTCCACCATTCATTTGAGAAAAGACAAAACATGTCACAAAACCAGGCCCTCAGGAATAAGCAAAGCAGTTCTATGGATGCCAACCATTATATATAATATGCAATCAATTCACTTGCAAGTCAAATCTTTTGTGATTTATTTCCTTATGGCTTTTACCTCATATAAATGAGAAGCTTAAGTGATTTCACACCATTTATCTTTATTTTGCAAGAGGCAGAAAAACAGTACTGTGACAAAGTACCAAGACAATGGGGCTCAGATTTCTTATTCAAGTTGAACTGCTGAGAGGCATTCACAAAATAAATACCCAGCTTTCCCTTTATACAGCTAATTCTATTGTGCATTTTTCACACCTCATAAGATTCTCAACGGGAGGGAAAGTGTTAGTCACTGAAACTAGAATTCATATAGTTTGGGGTTGTTTCCCCACACTTTCAAGAGAGCCTGACATATCCTTGATGAGGGTAAACCATTCAAATAAGCAGTGGGACATTCCCCAATGTGTTATGCTAGTAGCTCAGTCAGAGAAGTTATAATAAGGATGTATGAACAAGCTGTAGCATATTTCAATTCTGTTGATTTCACTGTGAGAGATCTAGGACAAGGGCATTGCTAGATACATAAATGACAGGCCCATAATATGTATAGAATTTGAACCTGCTAATTTATGCATATAGGCCAATTTTCAGAAGAGATAAAAACAAACCCTGACTAGAGCTTACTCTGAGCTATAGAGTGCCAGTGGTGTTTTTTACGATCAGTACACTAATATGATCTGCACCAAAACCATAATACAAGTTGTCTGGCCCATGAAAATCAAACCAATTTCCAATCCTTAGACTTTTAACAGGATGCACTATACAAAACAATTCTTAATCACAGAACCATAAGAGCAAAATATCTTGTTATTCAGTTACAAAAAAAAGGTTTGCGGGCATTGTCCACCCCAAATTCTGTCACAGGGGCCTAACAAGTCCCATTTAGAAATTTTATACAAGATACAATATAGAACATAATGTGGCAGATCTTCAATGGTCTCTGTACCACATGAGCAAATTCTGTGTCAAATAGCCACAACCACCATTGACAGAAATGAATATTTCAATTGATAATTTACTTGGTTCGGGGATTGCTTCAAAAAGAAAAATCAAAGGAAAGTCTGGAAGCTTGAATTCCTGCTAGAGCCTCTTGAAGCTTGATATCTAGAAACCTCATTGTTTGAAGCAAGGCCATTGCATATAAAAGGTCTTGCTCCAAAAGGAAACTCTCTGAAAATCCACATATCCTCAATAGTTTATAAATCTGAGCCAATTATTATAAAAAGTTACACAAGAGGCCTACTCATTTAAATCTAATTTGGGGGAACCTAGAATTGTACATGAACTTCATTTTTAGCTGGTAATTTAACATAATAAACTCTAATTTCAGTTGACATAGAAAGTATATTGGTTTCTACCTTTAGAAAAATACTATAATAATCTGATTTTGGAAATACTTAATAAGACGATCTGTTTTGCATTACAGAAGTTTTTTTTAAGTGTGACTCTGACAGTTCTATTAGTAATTTTCATTTTGCTGCTATGTTCCTGATTTTGACAGAAATTATCCCTGCTGAATTTCAACACCTTGTCTTTACCAAACCTCCATTCGTAGCACATGGGAAATGCTATTTTAGTTTTATTCCGCTTTTCACAGCCTGTCTGAATAGATATGTCATATGGACTCAAACAGAAGTTGATTAAAAATGGAAGGCAAGCCAAAGTTTTGGCTTAATGAACTCATTCCACGTCTGCAAAATTCTAATCGCATTTGTAATTTCAAGCCTACACAGGCTGTTTTTTTAAGAGGGTCAACATTTTGCAAATTTGTTGAATTTTTATGGCCTTACTGTAATTGTACCTGGATGAATACTTGCATATATTTATGCCCATTGAACACTGCACTGGGAATAAGGCCAGGAAGGGGAAAGGCTGTCTTAACAATTTTTTTAAAATGTTCCCCTCAAAAGAATTACAGGACTGCACACACAGCACACATTTAAAGCACCTCCACCAAAGAATCCTGGGAATTGGAGTTTGTTTAGGGTGCTTGGAACTGCAGCTCCATGAGGCGTAAACTGCAGTTCCCGGGATGCTTTGCAAGGGGAGGAATGTGCTTTGAACGCACCAGAGAAAGCCTGGTGTGCATACTTTCGGACCGTAAGGAATTGTGGCCAGTATCTGTACAATGTTACTACTGTCTGTGATTTTGACATGGAGCCAGGGAAACACCTATCTGCTTTCACTGAACTGCCAAGTTAATTTATCAAATGATTTGGCACCCTGCAGTAGCCTGATGTTCACAGCAGGCTTTTATATCTCCTTGAAACAGCAGAGTAGCATCCCTCCACCAAGATCTGTTTATATTTTGCAAGGCTGTGCAGGTGCAGTCTTTGGTAGGTACCCCTGCAGAATGCTTATCTGCTAGCACTGCAACTCTTGGAATCACTCAATATGTCTTTTAAGGAAACTGAACACAAGCTCCTAAATCACGTGGACTCTGTTATACATACCAAATATAATCACATCCATCACTGTCAGGGGTAATTATTTTTTCCGCGCTGTATTTTAAGCTGCTTTGCACATATTTTGAATTGCTAAAACTGAGAAGATGATGCATAATGAGTCATCATTGCTATTCTAACCACTTGCTATGAAACCTGATGTGTTAGAACTAATGTAGACCTAAAAAAAAAAACATGCACAGAAAACACACACACACGTATTAATGTTCATTTATATCATAAAGCCATTCTACATTTGATCTCTTAAATACAGTAATAAGATACATTTTCCGTATGATGAAATACACACAGACTCGCTTAAGCAATACTGATTACAGCTTGCTTTGCATTTTACATTACCCTCCATTGTGTACCAAATGCTCTGCTCATCGGAGTTGGCATTCACCAAGCAGCCAGAAAATTGCTGCAATCATTTGAAACGACTGAAATTTGAATGTAAATGCACAACCCTTCCTACAAACCCTTCCCACACTGTTGTTTCAGTACTGTGGTTTTGTCCATTATGAAAGGAACAATGATAATTCCAGCTAATATTACAATATCACTGTCAAAAACACAGTCAATTCTCAATACCGTTTCATCATTCTTGAGTTAAGAGTAGGAGAACCCTGGCAGATTTTGGATTCAAAAGGCTGGATTTATGCATATTAGACCTGCCAATCTTTTGAACATTTTTTATTAACTGTCTTACTTGTAACTAATCTACCAGTTAAAACAAATATTAGCATATTATTCAATTGAAACCATTGAGTGAGTCATTCTTGGGGGATTCTCCACAGTAGTGAAACACTTTTCCTGCAGAACAATCCAAAAATTTGAACATGCTGAGGAAGCATTATAACATCTTCCTAATTCATCTTTTTTTTGGCACCAGGAATTAAATTGGGTAGGTGTGTATGTTTGTATATATAGCTATTATTTCTCCAAAACTCATATTATTCCTAGTGGCAAGAGGCAGCATTTCCAAATTCTCCTGTCTCCTTTCGAGGAAGCATGGTGGTAACTAGGAATGAATGAATCTGACAATTCCAGTTTCCCTGGCTTCTCATTTTTACAATCTTAATTTCTGTTCTCTACGTTTCCACGCCAGTTTCTGAATTATTATGTTTAAAGCCCTTGTAGAAATTCACCAGCATTTTAATGCAAATTTTACCTAGTATGTTCAAGTTTGTCTTATATACAATTTTGTGCAAAACATTGTTTCCCTAAAATGATGCAGTTTTGTACCTTCTTTTTACTAATATATGGCTTTTTAATGCACACTTTACTGCAGTATATATACTTTTGTACACATTACTTGGCTGGGGAATTATTGAAGGATGTCTGTGTTTCAACTTGAGTATTGTTTCAGAAAGCATACATTTGGTGGCCTTTAAATGTGACGTGATTCAAATTTCTCCCACACCCCACTGTGTAACCATTGTAATATATTTTATATATTATGGTAAGGCAATATAAATGGGCACAGTAGTGGAATTAGAAAGTCAAAAAGGAATGGAGACAAGGAGAACGGGTGAGATCCCTGCAGACAGGAGATGCACAAATCTTGTCCCCATCTGTTAAAGATAGGGGAAGAGGACTCAGGCAACTGCCATCAGCTTGCTGTTGATGATACCAGGAAAGGTCCTGGAACTGATAATTAAACAGTCTGTGAGAACTTAGAAAAGGATGCTGTGATTACTAAGACCCATCATGGATTTTTCAAAAGCAAGTCATGCCAAACGAATCTCACTTCTTTTTTTGATAGTGTTACAAGCTTGGTAGATCACAGGAATACTGTAGATGTAATGTATCTTGATTTCAGTAAGGCTTTTGACAAAGTGCCCCATGATATTCCTGCAAAGAAGCTGGTAGAATGTGGGCTGGACAAGATTACTGTTAGATGGATCTGCAGCTGGTAGACTGACTGAACCCAAAGAGTGCTTGCTAAAGTTTCTTCAACATCCTGGGGAAAAGTGACAGCTGGGGTGCCACAGGGTTTGATCCTAGGCCCTTTGTTGTTCAACGCCTTTATCAATGACTTGGACAAAGGAATTGAGGTGATGTTCGTCAAATTTGTCAATGACACCAGACTGGGAGGGGTAGCCAATGATGCTGAAGGCAAAATCAGGATTCAAGATGACCTTAACAGATTAGAGAACTGGGCTAAAACTAACAAAATGACTTTCAGTAGAGCCAAATGTTAGATTCTGCACTTAGGTAAGAAGAACCAGATGTGCAAATATAAGGTGGGGGACAACTGGCTTGCCAGTAGTACATGTGAAAAGTTGAAGAAGGATATGGCAAGCTGGAACTTGTGCTGAGGATAATAAAGTGAAGACTGCAAGGTGATATGATAATCATCTTCAACTATCTAAAATGTTGTCATATGGAAGGTGGAGCAAGCTTGTTTTCTGCTGCTTCAGAGGGTAGGACCTGAACTAATGGTGGTAATGGATGCTCCTTCATTGAAGGTTTTTAAGCAGAAGTTTGATGGCCATTTTTCAGGGATACTTTAGTTGTGATTCCTGCTTTGTCTAGATGGGCCTTGGGGGTCCCTTCCATCTTTACAATTCTGTGAGTCTGTGATCTGCTGCCTGAGGCAGTTGCCTTATTCAGGTAGAGCCAGCCCTGATGGCAAACGTTGCATCACACATTGTGGAATGAGGGAGAACATTTCTGAAATAGTTGTGTGTCTTTTCACCCTTAGGCTATTATAATGAAACTTTAATTCATTGCTGTTTTTGCTTATCAAGGCCTTGGAAATTAGAGCAAAAACAAAAAATAGCAACAGAGGGAAAACAACAATAGAAACAAATATTATTAGTCTTGACTCTAACTGCATCAATGACTGTAACTGTGTCTCACATCAGAGAATCGTCTCTTGCATACCTTTAGTGCTGCTCTTAGACATGTTTCTGTGGAATAACCAAACTAAAGCCTTAACTTGCACGTTCCTCTTTCATGGTTTTGCGTGGGGCATATAATAAAATTAATGCAACATAGTTTTTCAGTTTCAGTTTGTTGTGTTTGCTTTACTCAAATGGACAGCATATCTTGCTGTCACACAGAATATCTCACAAGTGAATGCATGATTGAAATTTAGGCTTATGAAGCAGGATAGGACACCAAAGTTCATCTGTTAGTTCGTGCTCAGAATTGCTATTTGTTGCTTACTTGGAATCAAAATCATGGATATTTTCAAAAGCATTTTCTGCTAAACTGTTTACACATGGAATAAGAAGGAATGAAGATTGGCTTGACAATTCTTTTTTAACAAATCCAGGTTCACATCTTATTTTCAATCCAAAGTTGTCTAACAGGTATATATAATTGGTATAAGATTCCTTGGGGGCCTCACCCACCACCGTTCAACAGAAAGACATTATTCATTCCTCTGGAGAATTACTGATTTCCATGACTTTTAAAAAAATATTATTGTTAATTACTCCAGGTTTGTTTTTCAATCCCCTCCTTTGGCACCATGGTGCACTTTTCATTAGGGGCAGCTCACATGCACCTGATCCAATGCATGTTTATTCAGAAGAAAATCCCTAAGGTAGTCCCTTACGCTTTGGCAAAAAAGAAGAAAGGCATCACCCCAAAAATGGCACAGATTTGCAGAAACTTTGCATATGATAATTTGTATGCATGGATGCAAATTTAGAACTTACTGCTATCATTTAAATCTGGAATGAGGAATGCATTAACAACAACAAAAAGAGGACAAAAAAAGGAGAGTGGTTTGGATAAACTAATTTATATGTATAGATGTAACTTTATAAATAATTGCTGTCATTAAATATCCATTTAAATCAGGTGTGGATAACTGGGTTCAGCTGGAGGGCTGGATCCAGAACTGGTGCACTATATGAGAGCCATTTTTGACATATGGGCACAGCCACCCATTGGCCATTCACTTGATTTCATTTGACTGTGTCAAGATGGCCTGTTCAGATGCTCAGTCTATTATATTACTTATCTTCCTTATTATATTTACTTAACACTCCCATTTGTTACATTTGCATTTTTTTTAGTTTAAAAACGACATGTTCAGATGATGTGTTTAATCTACTGTCTCAGGTACTATTATTTATTTTTAGTTATCTATTCAAAATATGTTTATCCTGCCCCTCAACCCACATGATCAGGACTGGCCCCATTGCAGGATGGAGCTAACATGTGTGACATCATGTAACTTGTCCTGCTGCCCACAGGTGTAGTGGATGCCACAATCCCATCACTGGTATTAAAATGAGATTCTGCTGCCAGGCCAGTCAGCTGTTGTACATGGAAAAGTGGGGAAGCGTTTTGTCCTTTGCCTCAGGCAGCAAAATGTCTCGGGCCGGACCCATACACACTACCAGGCCACGGTACAATCATAACATTGTAGATTTCACTTCAGAGTCTGAGCCTGAAGAGAACTTTGGAGGGCAACGCCAATTGATTCATGATACAACCAAGCATTGTGAATGTTCTGGTATGAAATGAGAGCCCACCTGCAAAATGGCTGTGGTCTGAAAGTGACCAGTGAGGAAATGATGGAGTGTAGAAGCAACTGCTCCTTATGCTGCTATAGCAGCATATAGTTAAGAGAATCTGAAGACTCACAAGGGATCGGAATATTGTGAAAAGATTGGGAGGAGGGACTCAAAATCCTATTGCGTTTCTGATCATGGCACCAACACAATTGATTTTTTTTGTTTCTGAATCCCTGTGCTAAATAGGGCAGATGTGAAGGAGTGGGTGTCACCCAATAGTAGATAACAGCTTTCTGAATCATCCAGTTGTTTTAGTAGATAGAAATGAGGCAGTATAATGGTGTGGGGAGTGCTATTGTATTCATGTCCTCCTAGATGCAACTGAGTGACCATGGTGGGAAACAAGACACTTGACCAGGCAATATGATCCAACAGAGCTCTTTTCAAGGCAGATAATTATGAATTCTGGATAGATGGGAAGATAAAAAGGAAACAGATATTTGACAAGTGATTACCAGTATTCAAGTGTCTGACAAGTGATTACAAGTGATTACCATTGTCTCCTGCTTTGCTAGCAGATCTAATAATTTTACTAGGGCAGACTGTTTTAAAATGTTACATCCCACAGGGATTTTACAGTGTTGCTAGGGATGAAATATTCAAAATGCAGCAAAGTACCTGATTACTGGAGCAAGCATAGCACGTCGCCACATTCACACACACGCACCCCACCAAAAAACCATAAACTTATTGCTTCAGCTGCCCTTAACACATCACAAATTTTGGTTGAGGCCAAGTGTGCTTGCTGTTTTGAAAAGTATTTAGAAGTAAGATGTTTTATTACGATCAAATGCACATTTTGGGGTTATTTAAATGGACATATAAAAGGTTTTGTGTTTTTTTTGCATCTTGGGGAAAGAATGTTCTATTTGGCATGCTAGCCACCTCAACATGATGGAAGCCTCATGCTCCTACCATTTACCCTCTTTCACACTACAAAGAACTAACCTTTGAGTGCACATAATTTTATCTGACAGATATTGGAAGCTATGCATCTAATTCATGCCTACAGGACCTGTATTTTCTTCCATTCATATTGGCAACACTTGTGTCATTAGATATGCCAATAAAGTCTCATTTTAATAAAATGATTTGAAATTATAAGCATTAGATGCACAGATGAAGCAAAAGGCAAACCTGAAGCAAACTGATTCTTAACTGCCCAAACACACGCTTTCAGTTTTCAGTTCATGGCATATAAAGCAGTACCCTTCACCCAAGAAAACCAGTGCCTGCCTTAGAACTGTAATTTCACCTAAGGATGGGTCAATATGTCCATTTTGGTTTCTCCTCCTTCAAACTTTAAGTTTAGTTTTTCACATTTCCAAGTCAGTTTGCAATTTTTGTTAAAAAAAGCTCCTCATGAAAATTCATCAGGATTTTAGTACAAGCTTCTCCTAATATACATATCTTAAGTTGTTTTCATGCATATATGTATCTTTATTCACACTTGGTATATGTATTTTTGTACACATTACTTGGTTGGAGCACTGCCTTGCAAAATTCAGAAGAGTGTGAATTTCAAACAGCTGTGTTTCTGCGAACTGCTTCAGGGCGCATGAGTTGGGTGGGCTCTCCTTTAAAGGTGAACTAAATTGAATTTCTCCTCCAATCCCTATATTGTTTTGCTGTCAGGAGTAAGCCAGCAGGAAACCACACTGAGCAAGTTGAAGTTAACACTTTATTAGCAAAAACAGGGTCTGCACGGGAGTGGCAGTTCTAATGAGCAGAGCAACTTTCTCTTGCAGGTCTTGCTCCCTTGAAGCAGTTGTGGAGATTGAAGGTCGCCACCTCCTCACAACTGCCTAAGTCCCCTCCTCTTCAGGGTTTTCCCCAAGCAATCTGAAACTGTTCCTGCATGAAGTTAACTTCTCTTCTGCTCTCGTCATGCCTCTCCTGGTTCTGGGAGACCAAGAGGGAGGGGAGCTTGTTGAAGCAGGAGGGGGAAACACCTGTGTTTCATCACCAGCTAGACTTATCTGCCTCTTGGTCTCCCTCTTCTGCTTCACCATCTGAGTCTGGTTTGCTCTCTGTCAAAGATTCCCCCCCTCACTAAGCCCTGTTACCTCTTCAGCTTCTGACACCTCTGCTCCCACCGTCTTCTCCCTCTGACCACTGATCATCATCCTACCACCAATCCCCTGGCTCTGAGTCTTGTTCCCTTGGGGGTTCCCCAGCTGGTTCTTTCCACCATTCCTCTGCACCCAAACAGTCTGTGACATTTGCTTTCCTGGGATATATGGCATTTCAGCTAATCCCTGGCCATTATTTTACCAGCTTTCCCTTCCACCTCCTTCCTCTTTAGAAAGCAGGGAAAGAAATCTCTCACCTGGATATTATTTTGATAGATCATCATTGAAGGCAATATTAATGGAGTTCACTCAACTACCAACCACAAAAAAACAGACAAAGCAAGATTCCTCTGTTACACAGTTTACGCAATGATAATACAAGTTGTGGGTCTCTAATCCCAAACGTCTTTCACCGTATTGGCAGTTCTCTAATATGCTCCAGGCCACATCACGGGGCCAGATGAATGTCCCATTGTCTGTTCAAATTCTGCAGTTGTGCCAAGAAAACAAAACGGATTCCATTTGTTCAGTTTTGCAACTCAAGAGAAACAGAGGTAATAGTTTATGGCATTCTAAATATTGCTTCAACTATCCTAAAATTAAAGTATAATATGAAAACTCTGAAATTCAGAACTGAATTTGATCACCCAGGGAGCCACCAGAAGGAGTGCTGATTCAGCGTAGCAATATATATTCACTCTGTATTTGCTTCCCTCAATGAAACTCAATCTGGTTTCTTTTCCTTTCCTTATTCACCTTATGTTATGTGAACTCTGGCATGCTACAAATTTACTTTAGAAATAAAATACCATTCCTTAGAAGCAAGTAATATAGAAAAAGGAGTGAAATGAAAAGTGTGCAATAAAATAATTTTTGTGACTGGTGACAAGAAGAAAAACCTCTTTGTATAGCTACATTCCTGCCTCTTAAGATGTATGTAAATTGTTTCTACTTTGGCATTTGCCCCACCGTTTCCCCCAGGAAAACCCACTCTTTAATGCTAAATTGGAACAACCCACAGAAAACCCAATTGCTGTTTGTTCCAGCTCATCGCTAAAGATCAGGTTTCCCCCAGGGAAAGGGGAGGAGCGAATGAAAGTGTGAATAAGTCCTCACTCTCTAAGAACAGTGACATGTGACCAAGATTGCAGATCATCCGCTCCAAATTCCCTCTTAAAGATATCAGATCAAATAACAACTATAGTTGGTAAGTGCAGAAAAGCGCTAACTCCTTTTCTTTCTTGGTGCCCATGAATGTTTCCCTTGAAAGGCAAAAAGCAGATTCCCAGAAGTTCCCCCCACCCACCCCATCCAACCATCTCTTAATATCTGCATAATGTTTTCATCTGCACTTTATGGTTTTTTGGTTGGTTTTTAAATGTGCCCTTTAGATTGGGAAGGAATAAAATTTCCAGCTGCCATGTATGTATTTCACTTTTGTAGTGTGAGTTGGTTTCCCTCAGGGCACTGTGGCCTACAAACATAAATAGATGCTATTCAGTGTGAGCTGATAAGAAACACTTCTGGTCATGAGATTATTTGGGGTCTGACAATTAGACATGGTTTCTTAATCTAGCAGGGCTAATAGCAAGCAGTCTGTTGCTTTCCCATGCAGTGTTCTATATCAATGTTTCTGGGCATATGCTTCTAACGTCTCATTTTCTAACATACCATTATTGTGAGCAAAATGAAGTTTGGTGAATCACACCATTGTGGGAGATTAAGGAGGTGAATGCGTTTTGGGGGAATAATGGAATTTTTATGATGAATAAGGAGTTGAAAATAATGAATTGTTCAGCTTCCGGTTTATCATTCAAAGCATCTCCCCATTCAAGCAAAACCCAGTAGAGGATGTGACTTCAAATTGTTTTTAATTCCCTGCTAGGTTGTGTTATACTCTGACATCACAAACAGGGTTTTCTTCTTCTTCGGCGATCACTCATAGCCGAGTAAGATTATCTTCCATAAACATGGTTTTAATGTTTGGGTTGAGTTTTTGGAAGACGCCTGTGATTGAATTTGTTTTATGTGTGTAGATCAGTGCATGCTGACCAACGCACAGTCTTCGCAGGAAGGGCTCTCTTCCAATGGCATGAGTATCACAACGACCAGTAGATTCTCATCTGATGCAGACTTTATCTGCCTTCACAGCCGTTGTAACACACTGCTTGTCATTGTCCACCTGTTCTGCTGCTGAGGACTTCTTGGATCATTCTTTGTCTAGCTTCTCCCCTTTGACCTTACCACTTTGGGTGACCCTGCTGGGAGTACGAGACCCCTGACAGCTTTGCTCACAAGGGACATAGGAACTTGCAAGCCCACTCACCACAACCAGATGATAATCCAGGGTAAAATTGGGATTGCTGTTGTTTTCCCTGCTTCTTTCTGTGTTTCAGGAACATAACAGTATTTTATTTCATTGTAGCTATTGATTTACACTGCAATGCTATTTCAGCTCCTGCCTACAGTGCTCTTCAGGGTAACATTAAACACATAAATAAACATGAGCAGAATGTCGCAGGTTCAGTCCCTGGCATCTCCTATAAACATCCCTGAAACATCCCTTCTCAAAGTCTAAATAACTCTTGCCAACCCAAAATTGGCATGATAACCAAGACAACCAAGAGAAGACAAAACTCAGTGGCCTGGTTCACATCCCATACTAAGTAAACCCCATCTTAGTTGATGATTGTGTTAAGGGTGCAGGTTTCAATGCAATGCCACACTGAGCTAAACCACAATTTGGCTTAGCCTGTTATCACAGCCCAGGTTCATAGTTTTACTCTCTCAAGAGCTGTAACCAAGGTTTGTCTTATGGTTTGTTGCTCGTAGTTTATCTGGGAAAGCTAAACCATGAATATAGATTCAGACAACACACTATGACAAACCATGGCCACAGCATGGCACAGCAGCAAAATAACCAGGGCGAAGCAAAGCAGGTGTGATCTTTTTCAATTTAAATGTGTTTTACTTAAATTTGATGCACACCCCTTCTTAGGTAGAGTTTGGGTTTTAGTCACTTTCAAATTGTTTCATTTGTACCTGGTCTTCATCATCATCATTCAGTGAATCATATGGGATACACCTGGGTAATTTTCTTGAATTTTCTTCATGGCCATAAGGAAAATGCCATGTCTATTATAAAGTCAGAAATATAGCACAAGTTTATTCCCTGCTGTGGACATAATTACATCCAGGCAGTGGATACGCACTGCTTCCCTTCTGAAGACTTCTGAACATGAGTTGGTCCACGCGGAAAATGTGTTGATAATTCAGGCATCCTGTACAAGTGTTTATCTGATATGGACTGAGTGAAAAACAAATACATTCTGGGGGGGGGGGGGAATAGGGCTCTATGAATAAGAAAGATACAGTTTCACATCATTGATTATTCTCAAGTGAGAGCCATCATACACGAACATCCAAAGTGCTAGACTAACGCTGAGGAAACTCAGCTCTGAAAGTTCCCTGGTGATTTTAGGTCAGACACTAACTTCCAACCTAATCTATCTCACAGGATTTTTGTGAGATAAAGCCAGGTGGGTGACTTAGTTTGCAGCTCTGAGTTTCCTGCGGGAAAAGTGGACTAGAATTATAATGATTATTACTGTTATAATGCCCATTTACCTTACCAGACCCTCCAAGTGTCCCTATTTTCCAGGGACATCCCTGATTTAGAGAAGCCATCCTGGTTTTTGATTTGATCCTAGAATGTCCCACTTTTCCTTGTGATGTCCCTATTTTCATGGGATAAATTTTGGAGGATATGGAGTTATTCGACCCCCGAGCCATCAGAAAGCAATCCAGTAAAGGGAAGTTTTTAAATGTTTAACGTTTTATTGTGGGTTTTTTAAATATGTTAGAAGCTGCCCAGAGTGCTGGGGCAACCCAATAAGATTTGTAGGGTATAAATAGTAAAATTATCATAATGGAATGGGATGTCCCTATTTTCATTGGAGAAATGTTGAAGGGTATGCCTTACAAACATACCAGAATGCTAATTTGTAATTGCCAATTTCTAGAGAAAACTGCCAACATTATATGCGTAGAGATGGTGATGCAAATGACTGACAGATCTAGAACTGCTTTGGAAGAAAGCAGAGGATCTACATTTAATAATAAATAAATAAATAAATAAATAAATAAATAAATAAATAAATAATAAATTCGTATGAGATTCTTGAGGTTTCCCATTTTCTAATTCACACAACAGAGACCATTTTAGAAATGCACCATATTTCAAGAATGGTTTATGGAAACACTTACAGTAGGTTTCTTAAGTCTTCAGCCACTATATGTTCTCTGCAATTTCAAGCACTTAAGGTATGTCCACGTTCCTTTTTCAAGGAAATGAAATCAAGGTGGGATGTTGACTTTTTGGACCATCCTGATAGATTATTCGCTGTGCTGATAATAACCAGCTGACAGCAAACAGAATTCTGTAAATTTTCTCTAAGCCTGTATTTTAACATGCACAGCAAATTTAACCTCTATTCATGCATAAATGAAATTATCCACAAAGGACACAGTTTTTAAAGTCTTATCAGATGAGAGACCACACATCGATTATCAATCAATACACTCATTTGTATGATCCTTGGGAGAATCTTCAATAACAGTAGCCTGCAGTCCTTACAATATTTTTTTAAAAAAATATATGAAATAGCAAGCTACAAAAGAGATTTGTTTTTGTGACCTACATGCACAGCAGTCCACATGCTCAATCTTGGTTGGTCATATAATTTTAGATAGAAATGTATGACATTCCCCTGTGGCATTCAACCCAGAAAGAATTTCTCCATTAATCCTTTCATCTCCAAATGACTAGGAGGATGGCTCTGTTTTCTATAACATATTTGCAATGTACGCAGACCCTTACCACTTTAGGATATCACCTAGACAGGTTTACTTGACAGCAGAGTCATGTGGATATACCAATCTACTCTCCTTCCCTTAATTTCAATGAGAGGGCTTTAAAAAACAGAACTTCAAAAGCTATATTGGGAAAGAATTTTTCTCCATTGATAGCATATATTATCAAGAATTTCCCGGAACGTCGCAAAATATGGCTTCCTTCTTCTATTTTTAGCTCCTAAAGATGTGCAACATTCTACAGAAGTAAAGGCATTTCCCTGAAGCTACAACTAACATTTGTCTCCTGAAATGATGCATTTGAAATGTGGGGGTAATCAATCCTCTAGGCAAAATAATCAGCCCTCTGTCTGCCTGCCTTTCTGTGTGTCTGTAGGGCCATGGAGGAGACAAATGGCTACACAGTTACAGTATGCTGCATGATGTATGTGACTGCAAATACTTAGCATAAGGCCATGAGCCTTTGAAAATCACATGACATCTTGCCTGATGATGTCTTGGGTCTAATTATTTCCGTTTTTAAGCAGGCAGTAAATAAATAAATAAAGACACAATTGCATTGCTTTGAAATGCATTTGTAGCCATAATTATAATTTCAGCCTGCTGTCAAGAATACAATTAGGCAAGGGTCATGGAGCTCAATTAGAAATTACTGACTGACTGGCCGGCTCCTTCAAGTTAACAATGGTGCTGATGTCCTCAAATCATAGTTATTGCGGGAGGCTACATAGAAACGAATGATTGATGCTTTCTGGTTCAGAAAAATATCCCAACACCTTGTTCACTTTGTATAAAATTAGGCGGGGAATTTCCTTCAGAAAAGAGCCTGGGCCAGCAGCCGTGAAGATAATTAAATGTTTGATTTAAGAGTTGTGTCCTCTGTGTTCTAATAGGGTTTATTAATTAAAGATAAAGCTGTTCGAAAGGCAGGGAGGGGCATGGCGAGTTGATTTAGTAGATTGCTTGGAGCAGCTCCAAGAGCACAAATTAATTGGCCAGTGTCAAATTTTCACCCATGAAACTGTTGGGAGCAAAATGACTGTTTGGGGCAGAGGTGAAAAATTTCACATCTCCCTCACTTGTCTTTTTCTCCCACTGCTTTCCCCTTATTCACCATTGTCTCTTTCCTTGAGCTGCAGTTTTGGTGGTGGTGCTGGAGCAAAAACTGTGAGTTTATTTCTGAGGTTTTCCTAGCAAAACAAGGATCACTTAGTAACCAGGCAGAGGGCCTTGTTGGTAGTGGTGCCCACCCTGTGGAACACCCTTCCATCAGATGTCAAAGAAATAAACAACTATATGACATTTAGAAGACATCTGAAGGCAGCCCTGTTTAGGGAAGTTTTTAATGACTGATGTTTTAATGTATTTTTAATCTTTTGTTGGAAGCCATCCTGAGTGGCTGGGAAAACCCAATCAGATGGGTGGGGAAGAAAATACTACTACTACTACTACTACTACTACTACTAATAATAATAATAATGTACTGATATCACAATGGCCTGGTCTGAAAGAGATGCTTAGCCAACCCACGGCTTAACTTAGTGAAGCACAGCAGGAAAAAGGACCATGGAGGAGCAAAGTGGCTGCAGATTCTTCTCTGGAAGTCTGCATGTTTGCACAGTATCACTAAACCAAGGTTTGACTTCAGCATGAACCAGGGCTTTATCACACAGCCCATTAGAGTTGACTACAGAATGATACCATGAAACCAAATCACAGAGATGGTGGGGGGAGCATTGTCTTCTAGCAGAACAGGCTTCCTAAAGGTGCTTTTTAAAGGAATGGATATGACTACATAATGCTGCTAGAAGTTCTGAGCCTCTGCCACCAGGCAGTGTGTTTTGTGGGGAGCAAAGGTTTTCGCTGAACAACCCTCTCATCCTCAACCCTCCCAAATGAATGGCATCCAATTTGTTAGGTTGTGTATAGTTTCATTTTTTGCTTTGCTTTACGAAATATATGTTTGTAAGCAACTTGAAGAGTGTAGACATTGAGTCGGGTCACTACATTTACTTTTTTCAAAATGTTTTTTGAAACTTTTTAAAAGCAGGACTTCATTTGAACAAAGGCTTGTACCAAGCCTTGGTCATAATTAAATAGGCCCAGCCCTACCATGAGACAGAGTGAAGCAACTACCTCAGGTGGCAGATGCTGGATAGGGGGCAGTAGCAACAGCCATTTATGGTGGTTCCTTCTAACTTCCCTGACCATGTCCTTATGTTGGAGCAGGCACAGGCAAACTCGACCCTCCAGATGTTTTGGGACTACAACTCCCATCATCCCTAGCTAACAGGACCAGTGGTCGGGGATGATGGGAGTTGTAGTCCCAAAACATCTGGAGGGCCGAGTTTGCCTACGCCTGTGTTGGAGGATAGAACTTTGCATGCCTTGTGGCTTGTCCTACATCCTCATAACTAACCTGCTGCCCTCAGAGAATGACACTGTCCCGTTGCCAGTACTAGAATAAGATTAATCTGCCAGCTGAGATGGCGGAATGTGAGGCGGGTACCATCTTGCAACAAAACGTCTTGGGCTGGCTCTGTAAATAAGACCGGAGGCCAATATAAATGAGAAAATGTCTCTGAGTATGAGCAGAATGTCTTCTTTTATCTGTTGGATGAGGAATGACAACCAATCCCTTCATATCACAAACTGAAAATCAGAAGGCATGGTTTCCAGACAGAGTTCATTTTACAAATTAACCACTGTTTACATGAATATGCTCGTCTTAGGACCATGTGATATATTACCGAGCATTTTGTGAGTAGATTGCAGCAATTAAATATCAGAAATCTCTTGGCAGTTTCTTGCTTGTATTTCTTTGAACTTAAGTCAGAAGTGCATGCAACCACACATTTTTCATTTGGCTGAAGTTGAATTTTCCAGACAGAGACTCATATTTCATGAGTACAATTCAAAGCATGATATATCTTTGATCACTTTCATTATGAAGGGCTGAACACCAGAGCTATGAAACTCAAATTAATTTTAATGAACTTAATCTACACATTCTTTTTTAAAAAAATCCGGACTATAAGTATGCAATTGCAATCAAGATAAAGCGAATATGTCTTTTCTTTAAAGCAATTAAATGCTAACAGTGCGACCCTATACATTTTTACTTAGAAGTAAACTCCAGTGAGTTCAGTGAAACTTACTCTCAGATAAATATGTATAGGATTTCTGCCTAAGTATTTTAATTATTTTTTTGAGAACCACTGCTCTAGATGATTAACCCTCTAAGGCCAGCTAATTCTTCTCTGCAAATACTCCCTAGGCTTGCTTCTAACTTTAATCTATATGAAGAAATAGGCAATGTGATGTCACATCACCATGAAGCCAAAAATATTTACTTGGAGAGAGAGAGGGGATCCCATTTTCTTTAAACCGTCTCAGTGGGAGTCCAGCAAAACTACTATCTGGGAGCACTACCAGACACAGGCTGTATGGTCTAGACCTAGCAAGGACCTTCTCAAATATGGAATAATATAATCTTATCTGACAGTCTCGCCTCTTCCTAATCTCACCTCCCCATTCCACACCCCAGTGGTATGTCATGAGTGGAGTGGGTGCAGTGCTTGATTCTGCAGAAAAATAAATAGATCAGGACCTCATTGGGCTAAATCCCTTACAATTGTATTTTAAAAAATAAAAATAAAAATGCCTTCTTGTCTACAAGAGCCAAAGGAATGATCTAAACCCTGTTAAATAATCTGAAAGATTCCAGAGGACTGCAGAAAGCATTGGCAAAGGATCTAACAATATGCAGAGAACGGTGTATAAAGCCGTTGTGTTAATTTGAAACAAGGCAATAATGAATAAATAAGGAAGAAAATAGACGCCAGGATTCCTCTCTTTAGGTTGTCTACACAGTTTGGCAGCAAATTAAATTCTTATTTCCAGCTAATAAATTATTGTCACGTTTGGTACAACATATGTATTTTTTACTGCCATAAGATCACAATAAGGGTGTTTATTGGCTGAGGTTTGTGTAGAGGCAATGGAAGCATTTGCCAAAAAGAAAAAACAACTAAAATACTGGTTTATCTAAACAAAGCAGATGCATTTACTCCAAGGACTAATTACTTGACCATAATGAAAGCAGATGTGTTTAATGCAATCTGTGGGCTGTTTGAATTTCAAGCATCTTAAAGAATTTTTAAAAAATGTCTTTTAAAGGCATTTTTAAAATAAAAAAGAGCAACATTTTTCAAAAGAATGAATACAAAGAACAATTTCCTTTTTGGCTTGCATTATATTTGTTGCCAACACACTGCTCAAAACAGACTTTGTAAACAAGAACAGTGTAAACAGTGAAGTAAATGTTTGCAATGAAAATGTATAGTTCCCTCAAAAACTACAGATCTGAAACACTTCTAAAAATACAATCCACTGGATATTTGTGAACACAGCTGTTGGTGTTCTGGGTGGGACTGAAGCCTCAGTTTCAGGGCCATCTCATGCATTAATTATTCTCTCTCTCTGTCAGTGGAAGAGTCATACAATCAAATTGGAGTGTTGAATTAAAGTGTCACAGTCCAGTTCACGGGCGATCAAAGTCCCGGCTGGGGATGTCAGGACTGGGGACAAGATGGCAGGGTGGGAGCAGGAACAGGAGTCCAGAAGCCAGGACTCAGGAAGCCAAAAGTCTGAGGGTCAGAGAGCCGAGAGTCAAGAAGCCAAGGGTCCGAGGTTCAGGAAGCAAGAAGTTACAAAGTCAAGGGTCTGAGGATCAAGAAGCAAGGAGTCATGAAGTCAGGGGTCCGAGGATCAAGAGGAAGGAATCAAGGAACCAAATGCAGCAAGGCAGGGAACGTGTTGCTGTGGCAAAAAGCCAAAGGGAAAATTCTGACCTTATATCCCTTCCCAGCTCTTGCCACCAGGTGCTGTGAGTTACCAATCGGCCTCACCTGTGTGGCCACGCCTTGCCTCTTCAGAACAAACTTAGGAAGGCCCCAGTCCTGCAGAATCCTATTGGTCACAGGGCCTGGCTCCTGCACGCACACCTGACAGAGAGCTTCCTTGCAGAATTCATCAGGCAATGGAACGCCTATGAATATTTCAGTTCACATCCACTTCACAACTGAATATCACAGTGATATTTATATGCTGATGATACTAAATTAATGAAGGGAACATCTGGCACTTATCCCTGCCTATTGGCCTTGCTGCATGGGGCAAATGGATGTTGGGAGCCCAACAACATCTGAAGAAAACAGCATCAAAGCCTCCATACCCTCCACCATTTCTCCAATGAAAATAGAGACGTCCCATTCCATAATGATTTATACCCCACACATCTTACTGGCTTGCCCCAGCCACTCTGAGCAGCTTCCAACATATATAAAACATTTTAAAAACTTTCCTATACAGGATTGCCTTCAGACAGCTCGGGGGTCAGATAACTCCAGACCATACAAGATTTCTCCAATGAAAATAGGGGCATCCTAAGGAAAAGTGGGACATTCCATGATCAAATCAGAAACCGGGGACAGCTTCTCTAAATTAGGGATGTCCCTGGAAAATAGGGACTTTTGGAGAGTCTGAATCTTATAGCCATGTACTAGATGGAACATTGCGATATTATTTTGTGATTATGGCTTGGGTCCAAACTTACTCATGCTTAAGGTCAACCCATTAAAATTATAGTGACTTAAATTAGTCTTGATTAACGTAACACCCACTGGTTTTAACATCTCTGCTTTAAGCACGACTAAGCCTGAATTCAATCCTATGAGTTATCTACAAGATTACACAATTTGGGAGTTCTGGCACCTCAAACTTGCCAAGAACGGACAAGTTTACCAACTAAATTGTCCGTCTTAAATTACGTTCATATAAAAACCTGAATTAGTACCAAGTGGGAAGGGAAGTTGCAGATCCTTGCACATGGTTTCTCAATTGTGTGTAAAATCAATATTGTGTGATCTTCAAATCAGGGCCAGCAGGGCATAGCTGTCTTCCCATGGTAGGTATATTGTTATCTGGAGTGGCCGTCTTTTTAATTTTGTGTTATGCCATGCTCCCCATGGCAGCCACTTTGTGTTATGACATGAACCTCCCTGCAGCAACTGTTTTGTGACTTGCACCTACAGCACTCTCAATCTTTCAAAATGTTACCATTGGTCCACAATGGTTTGGGGCACCCTTGCCATACATAGTGCTTTAAATCTATGGTATGCATAGGTGTCGCCAAGGGGAGCAGGGGGGGCACCTGCCCTCCCAATCAATCAAAATCAATACAAATCAATGCAAATGTGAGGGGGGCTCCCCTCAAGAAAAGCCTGCCCCCCTAACAAAAATCCTGGCTATGTCCATGCATCTATGACTATTTTAATTATCATAACAATTTGAAAAGCAAATAATTCTGTTAAAACCTGCAGGCATCTATTTTGGAAACTCACCTCAATCAGTAGAGAAAAAGAAAGCACTATACAACATTTGCCTGACTTAAGGACCCCTAAATATATATTAAATCACACCTTCAAAGCAGCCAGTTATCAGCTAGGTGGAAAACACATTTTAAACAAGAAAGACAGTTTGGTCATCTTCCTTCAATATGAGTAAACTGATTTTTTTCTGCTGAAAACTGTCCAAAAAAGATTTGCTTTAGGCTTGCCTCTAGCATGGAAAATTTAAAGAATAACCATATGCAAAGTTTTAATTTATTTATTAAGCAGGGGACAGGGAAGTGCCCTAAAGTGGGCCAAGTTCTTATATGCCACTAGGTTTACTATCCTTTTCTCTGGCAAAGGTCTTGCATCTTTAATAGCTACTGACAGGCAGAGGTTCAACAGGTGAAACTTTTCCCAACATAAAGAAACATAAACCAATGTGGTGTAATAAGTGTTGGATGAGTTCCTAGGAGATCAGGGTTCAAAAGTGTTTAGTAGCGTGGAGCTGGGGCTATTATTGGCGTTGCTGACATATTCACAGAAGCACGTGGAAACACTCTCATTTTTAACCAAATTAAAATAAGTATTGCATGTGAAAGGCAACAAAGAAAGCAATAACATTTTGGCAAATAAAACATGTGCATTTGATTTTGGAAGAAATAAAATGTGAAAGGTTTAGCAGCACATAGAGGAAGCCATTTCATCCTTCCTTGCCAAAGCAATTGTGAAAAGCTAATGAATAATCTGATCAGTTATAATGGCCATTTTCTTGTATGCTAAATCCTAGCCCTTAGCAAGGTTTTATGCGCAGGATATAAATTATATAAAAGCTCAGCATTAAGAACTGAGAAACTGACAGATCTGTTTAGCACAATGGTATGAGTAGGGATTTACCTTTTTGTGCTTCAACTTATGAATTCACCAACATGAAGAAAGCGTATCTGGAATTCTTGAAGTGTTTACATTCCACAGTTCATTAAAAGGGGGCTAATGGAAATTGTTCATTGAATCAGCTCTAGAGACCAAGTCAGCCCCTTGCAGGCAAATACTAATAGAGAGGGTTATTGTCACCGTCAGCATCAGCAGCATCAATATCAATGCTGTCGCCATCTTTATTTTGCTAACCTCAACGTCTTAGCAAAAAGAAAAAGAAAAAAGAGGAATTTAAAACACCACAAAAAAGGAATTTAAAACACCACAATGACTAATAAAGAATGAAAGAGGTGGGGATAACCTATATGCCATTTCATTTATATAGAATCCAAGTTTTTAAACCCTCATACTTCTTTCCAAGGTTAAGAGGAATGTTCCATTAAAAATACTTAGAAAATTGGCTCAGGTTTAGTCACTTAGATGAAATTTTAAAAGTACTAGCATCTCCAAACTTTTGTGTGGAATATGTGGAAAAAATAGTCATTCTGGAATTCTTTCTACATCCACTGGGATGTTCTCCTGTGCATTACCCTATGAAATGAACTGGTGCTCAAAAGGAGTGATGGCGAATTTCTCTCTCTCTCACACACACACACCCATCTGGCAAACAAAATTTTAGGCAGTATCTATGTGCTATGCAGGAACAGTTGCACTGCATTTACTCAGGTGTCCTTAAAAGTCATGGTTGGACCACTAGTCCATCCAGCTCAGCATTGGCCACAGTGAGTGGCAGCTGCTCCCCAAGAATTGAACCTGGGAACTTCTGCATGCAAAACAGATGTGCTACCACTGAGCTATGATTCTTCCCTTTAATGCAATGATGATATGGGTAGTGCTGCAAAAAAATTCCAGCAAGTCTGCATTTATTATAGATATTAAATAATAGTGCTATGACATAGGAGGGACGCGGGTGGCACTGTGGGTTAAACCACTGAACCTCTGGGGGTTGCCAATCAGAAGGTTGGCGGTTTGAATCCCCATGACGGGGTGCGCTGCTGTTGCTCTGTCCCAGCTCCTGCCAACCTAGCAGTTCAAAAGCATGTCAAAGTGCAAGTAGATAAATAGGTACCGCTCCGGCAGGAAGGTAAACGGTGTTTCCGTGCACTGCTCTGGTTTCGCCAGAAGTGGCTTAGTCATGCTGGCCACATGACCCGGAAAAACTGTCTGCGGAAGTGGACAAACGCTGGCTCCCTCAGCCTGTAAAGAAAGATGAGCACTGCAACCCCAATCCTTCGCGACTGGACTTAATGGTCAGGGGTCCTTTACCTTTATGACATAGGAACACAGTTACACTGTGAATATTATACAGTCTCTAGCCAAGCCTTTCCGACCTGGTGTCCTGTAGATGTTTGGTGTTACACCCACACCATGCATTTATTTTAATTTTTTAGATATTTATTTGCCTTTCTACTACATTTCAATGCAAACAGAAATAATACAAAAACCGCATTATTTCTTCCAGTAGTGCTGGTATGCTTTCTAGTGGGTTTTCCAAAGTTAGAACCATGTCGTTGGCATATGCCTTTAGCTTATAATTTTGCTGACCCACTCACACCATGCATTTAAATAATATTTAAATTGTGTGAATTCCCCAAATAATCATGGGAACTACAGTTTAGCCCTCATAGTGCTACAGTTCCCAGCACCCTTAACAAACTACTGCTTTCTGTACTTTAAATAAATGGTGTGGATGTGACCTTGGACTGCAGCCTTCATCAGCCTCATCTAGCTAATAGTCAAGGATGCTGGGACTTGAAGCCTGAAGCATCTGGAGGGCAACAGGTTGGGGAAATCTGTACTAGGTTTTCATTAAAAACTTGCACCCATATGCTGCAATCCCCTACAGCTGCAAAATGCATGCAAATGTGGTAAGATTCTGTTTATACAGACCATTAACCTATCCTAGAGTGAGAGAGCTCTTTTCAGAGTCATCTGAATGTATTCCAACTATTGATCCTGTTTGTCAGGTTAATGTCTCTAAATGTCATATAACTTTCAGTGTATTTTATATAGCTCGGTAGTGGCACCCGCCCTGTAGAACGCCCTGCCACCAGATGTCAAAGTGAAAAACAACTACTAGACATCTGAAGGCAGCCCTGTTTAGGGAAGCTTTTAATGTTTAATAGGTTATTGTATTTTAGTGTTTTGTTGGAAACCGCCCAGAGTGGCTGGGGAAACCCAGCCAGATAGGTGGGGTATAAATAATAAATTATTAGTAGTATTAGTATTAGCTACATACTGTCATCAAGTGAGATTTCTTTTCAAGTGTGATCTCATTAGTTTTGCACATGTATTTCATGTAGGGACTAGATCAGGAATAGTTGACATGGTGCTCTCCATGTGACTGGCTGGGGCTGATGGCAACAGTAGAGTACAATGCTGGATACCCTTAGACTAATATATGCATAGGGACAAACTTTTTTAAAAAAATAAATAAATCCTTCCATTAAAATCATTGGAGGTGAGGAAGTTTCATGTACACATTTGAGCTCACTCAAACAAAAGAATTCCCTTGATAGGGATGTATATATTCTTCCTATTCTCAAATTAGGAAGGCAATTTTAACTAAATTTCATAAGGGAAATGGTTGCCTCTCCTTTCAGCAATCTGGAATGCCTGATAATTTTCATCTCAAATGGGACAAAACCTCCAGTTTCAGAGTCACTTTCGTACTAGCTCTGTATCTCTCTTTCTCTCTCAAACTTTAGTATTGAAACAGGATGAGCTTTGAGTCTGGAACTCATTAGCCTCCACTGCTTCAGGCTGACCTCATGTAACTCCTGCAGAATAAGTTGCTGAAGAAGTTTTATGCCCACGCAAAAATGAATTGTGGAAGTTGTGAAACACACACACACACACACACTATGGGATTTAACTGGTGTTCATTGTTTATGTTTATCTACATACTTGTTCCTGTGTGTAAATTTATGCAATAGCCCAATCCCATGACAGCTCAACATCAAAAAAATGAGGATCATGGCCACTGGGCCCATCACCTCCTGGCAAATAGAAGGGCAAGAAATGAAGGCATTGAGAGATTTTACTTTCTTGGGCTCCATGATCACTGCAGATGGTGACAGCAATCACGAAATTAAAAGACGCCTGCTTCTTGGGAGAAAAGCAATGACAAACCTAGACAGCATCTTAAAAAGCAGAGACATCACCTTGCCAACAAAGGTCCGTATAGTTAAAGCTATGGTTTTCCCAGTAGTGATGTATGGAAGTGAGAGCTGGACCATAAAGAAGGCTGATCGCCAAAGAATTGATGCTTTTGAATTATGGTGCTGGAGGAGACTCTTGAGAGTCCCATGGACTGCAAGAAGATCAAACCTTTCCATTCTTAAGGAAATCAGCCCTGAGTGCTCACTGGAAGAACAGATCCTGAAGCTGAGGCTCCAATACTTTGGCCACCTCATGAGAAGAGAAGACTCCCTGGAAAAGACCCTGATGTTGGGAAAGATGGAGGGCACAAGGAGAAGGGGAGAACAGAGGACGAGATGGTTGGACAGGGTTCTCGAAGCTACCAGCATGAGTTTGACCAAACTGTGGGAGGCAGTGGAAGACAGGAGTGCCTGGCATGCTCTGGTCCATGGGGTCATGAAGAGTCGGACATGACTAAACGACTAAACAACAACATGACATTCTTAAACAGTGGCACCAGCTGGAGCCCGCGACTGCAGGTGCCCGGGGCTGTGCACCATCACTGGGATGTGCGCGCATGCCAGGGGCTTGTACAAGCCATGTTAGCACCCCCTAACGGGGGGGGGGGTGCTACACCTTCATGCCCACCAGCATGCACACATTACATCAGCACACCAATGGGCGTCACTCATGCATGTAGTGGTGACATGATGACGCAGTGAGCAAAACCCCCACAGAGTACATGTGGCCACCGCCACACTTTGTGTGTGCCCCTCATCTCCCCCATTTAAAATTTTGTGGGGGCTAAGCACTCACAGCCCCAGAGAGTTGGTGTACCTATGTTTAAAAGTGCCAGCAGATGGTAACTGTGTGGTCTGCGGACATCTCAGTCCCATGTGCAAGATCATCGCCCAGTTATAATCATTGAACATGACCACGATGCTCTTTTTCAGATTTAAAATCTCACTGCTGTTCATCATGCCTAAGAGCTTTTACTGGAGCAAAGTAAATGCAGATTGTTGTGAGTGAATTAATAATCCCCTTCTCACGCTCCCCATCAGAATACGAATTTCAATCATTTATCAGCTTCGTTACTCTAGCACTTTTGTCACAGCACTGTTATATGCTGGACTAATTTAAATCAAATTTTGGACACTATATCACAAAGAGCAGGCATGTCTAATGATAAGTATTAGAACTGAGGGCAATTATAATGGAGACAGTTCTCATGCTGTGTAATAATAAATGGATCAAATGCTTCAGGGACAGTAATGAAAATGTTATGCATGATAGTCAAACACACAGGGATCTAAAAATCCTAAAATACCATGTGAGGTGGTTTCCCCACTTAAAAACAGTTCAGTACAAAGAAGTGGTTCCTAAAACTTGGGTATAAGGAAGATCAGGGATGAGGAGTCAAAGGAGAGGGAGAAATCAACAAAGAAATAACAGCCAAACAGCCAGATTGTATGGAGGTTGTGCAATGTAAAACTCTGAGTTAAGAAATCACACAATAAACTGCTTTACAGAGCAAGCCAAAACAGTCAATGGGGCTTACTCTCAGGAAGTGGGTATAGGATTGGACCTTCAATAACAAAATAACCCCAAAATGATTAGGTATTGTGTAGATGTCATGTTTGCCAGTGTGGATCAAATGATTGTGGGTAGAATGATTAAAACTATTTATTTTTCCAAACAGTAGAAAATGTTGCATTTCAGTTATATTCAGTGCTTTAAAAAGAAATGTTTAGAGATACTCTCATTTTTCTACTCATATTGAAATACTGCCCCTAAATGAGGCCAAACTTACTGGTAGATTCATAAAAGGTTTAGGGGTATGATACCCCCACGTACCCCCGAAGAAAAGCACTGGTTATATGCATTTGTACATATAGATGTTTCCAACCATGTATCATTTAGGACCCTACATGTCTAATATGTCTAATATGTCTGTGTATTTTATTTGGCCATGCATATGATATTTGTTAGCATGGTCAAATACCCTCCAACATTTCTCCGATGAGAATAGGGACGTCCCATTCCATATTGATAATTTTACCATGTATACCCCACACATCTTACTGGGTTGTCCCAGCCACTCTGGGCAGCTTCCAACATATATAAAAACATAATAAAACATTAAGCATTTAAAAAAACTTCCCTATACAGGATTGCCTTCAGATGGCTTGGGGGGTCGGATAACTCCATAGCATCCAACATTTCTCCAATGAACCTCTTCAATCAGAGGTTTTGGCATTTTTTGTGAGCAAACAAGCACAAATTATGGAATTTGTGAGTGTCTTTATTTTCAAAGCAATCGTTAATTTGCAGAAGAAAACAGTTTGTAACACTGAGATGTTCTGATAAAACATTTAAAAAGAGTTCCCTTATTTAATTCATTGCAATTATTTTGTGTTCTTGTGTGAGAGTTCTGGAAGGACCTACTTTCCTTAATCTTCCATTAAATACTTTGCCAAGAATCTGATGCATTGTCAGAAGCAACATGTAACTCATGTTGGTTTAGTACACCTGTTGAAAAAAAGGTAACAATATTAAAAAGAGATTTCCTGTGCCATCTTTCTATGGATATGTTTACCAAAGGTTTGGGGAAAATACTAACTATGCAATGAAAATCATCACAATTTAGTATTTAATTGTGAGTTCTGATGATAATGCCTAGTTCTGATCCCTGTATGGGGCAGCTGCATATTCGGATTGTGCTAAATGATCCTCAGGATCCCTTCCAACTCTGTGATTCTACGGAAATCCTAATACATATAAAGCCTCTTCTGCAAAATCACCACCATTTTGTCCCTCTTCCGTGTTTCAGTTTCCATCTTGTCTGGCCAAGATTGGCAACATAGGACAATGAAGAAGGATAGTCAGAACCAGCTCCCTTCTTCCACTGTTGGAATAGGGACCTTTTATGCAACCTGGGGGCTATTTTTCTTCATAGGTGACTTCCAGGTGCAAAATTACAGTGATGGATGGGAGCAGAAGTCAGAGTGAGTGAAGCAATGGACACAATTCTTCAACTCTTACCTTTCTGCAGTAGGCTGTGGGTGGCGCTGTGGGTTAAACCACAGAGCCTAGGGTTTGCCGATCAGAAGGTCGGAGGTTTGAATCCCCGCAATGGGGTGAGCTCCCGTTGCTCGGTCCCTCTTCCTGCCCACCTAGCAGTTCGAAAGCACCTCAAAGCGCAAGTAGATAAATAGGTACCGCTCCGGCGGGAAAGTAAACGGCATTTCCGTGCGCTGCTCTGGTTCACCAGAAGCGGCTTAGACATGCTGGCCACATGACCCAGAAGCTGTACGCCAGCTCCCTCGGCCAGTAAAGCGAGATGAGCGCCGCAACCCCAGAGTCGGTCACGACTAGACCTAATGGTCAGGGGTCCCTTTACCTTTATGTTGCAGCACACATAAGTCTCTTAATCCTTCAGGAAAAATGGGATGGAGTGAGAAGATGGAAAGGAGGATTAAATTATAGCAGAAGTGTGGGGGGGTGGACACATTATAATCCATTAAACTTGCTCTTCGGTGGCCATGATCTCTGCTCAGAAACCATGCTTTTCTGCTACGAGATCTGAGCAAATTGTCCCAAGAAAATCCAATAAACTTGTCATAGCACTTGCCCGTCTCCAGAACGCATGGCTGAGAGAGACCTGTTATTGCCATTGACTGATTTAAGCTGTTCCGGCCTAAGAGCCATTAACTGATGCATCCAGTGACATGGACTGTAAAAGGTTAAACTCCTCTCAATCTTGGCTTTAAAGCCCCCTGTGACATGCAGTCAATATGTATTGAGTGTGTAATTGAATGCAGTTATGGGACTGGTACTGAAATCTGAGAGTTAGAGGAAATCTCTCTAGGAGTGTTAATTCGTTCTTGTCTGTCTGTGGCGTGGTTCCTGAGTGCCTGAAGGACAGCCGTCTTCCATACAACTCTGTCAGGGGATTAAGATATTTGTCAGAGGTCCTTGTCCAAACACCATCCACTTCAGAAATCAGGCAGGATATTTTTGGTGGTGGCACTGAACTTGGGAAAACCTCTACTGTCAAAGATCCGCCTTGTGCCTTCACTGTTAAAGTTTATGTACTAGGGTAATTCCTTAATTTGCTTTGGCTTTTAATTCCTAGAGATTCACAAACCTCTCATGAGAATAAAATGGTGGAAGCCTAAAATGCACTTGTCAGAGCTCGTTGAAGAAATACAGGCAAGAAATGTCATGAAGAAGACCTGAAAGAATACAGTGGTACCTCAGGTTAAGTACTTAATTCGTTCTGGAGGTCTGTTCTTAACCTGAAACTGTTCTTAACCTGAGACACCACTTTAGCTAATGGGGCCTCCTGCTGCCGCTGCGCCACCACTGCATGATTTCTGTTCTCATCCTGAAGCAAAGTTCTTAACCTGAAGCACTATTTCTGGGTTAGCAAAGTCTGTAACCTCAAGCGTATGTAACCCGAGGTACCACTGTACTACCCTTTTAGGCAATATAGCTTAGAATCCATAAGTGAAATGGCACTTAAATGAAAAGGCTGTCTTTTAAAGCTGTCACTGGAAAACAAAAGTGTTATGCTTCCTGTTGTAAGGATGAGGAAAATGAATGCAAGCAGGCTCCTGAGTCGGTTGTCAGTGCTGCAGTAACCAGCTGTACAAATAACTGTAATGTTAGGAGCAGGTTTGTTGGCCAAAAAGGCCATTGAAACTAGTCTGACTGCTAAGCCTCATGTAAGAATTGGCTTATCGCCTCGCAGTGGAACGGACACACACTATCTGTGTTCCAGTAGAGTATCAGTAAACTATCGTTTTGAGGTCACTGGCTACAGATGTTCCACATACACTGGGAATACTGCTCCTTTGCCAGAAGCTATTTAGAATGAGATAATGTAGGGTAATTTAATTGCTTGTGGAGTTTTGACTTGGAACAAAAACTTTGAAGCTTATCTCTGCAGTTTCATCTGCACTAATTTGCTTCTCTGCCTTTAGTCGTTGCTTATGCTGCAGCAGAAATTGTTTGATTTCTAGATGGAGCATCCTTTGGGGTTGATCCCAATGGCAAAAGCATCTTCTGGCATCAGGTTTGGTCCACTTGAGAAGACTTTCAACTAGTGGGAAAAGACTTGATAAAAGCACCAGTGTCCAAAGAGCTTAAGAAAAAACATGGGGTAGTTTAACATCTAAGTAACTCAAAGCAAGGGCAAAACATGTCACTTTCTATGTTTTATTGTGCCTTTTGCCACTTTCAGAATGTGGAATGTACATCGAAAATAAATACGTAAGTGTGAATAAATCAAAAATATAATGAGATTTGCTACACACTGCCAATGTGGCGTTAATTTGAATTTCTTGAACAGCAGTTCCATCCTGTTGTATGACAAATTGCTTTTGATTCTGAGACGGCTCATGATGTGATGGAAGAGTCCTCTATGCAAGAGGAGGAAAGTTAACAGTTTCACTGGATCTACCATATAAATCTCTGAGCTTGATTTAAAATGTGGATTTCAGCCTACATGTGAATGCATCAGTTGCAAAATGAATGGTCGTATGTTAGGGCATCATAACACTACTTCATTTAGGAGGTGTTTTCAAACCCCTTTTTTGTGGAAGAGGGGCATGTCCCACTCATTTTTACAGAACTCACTTTTAAGCAAACGAGTTAGGAATGTGGTCTTAGACATACTGCATGAGACAGCTGCAAAAAGAGGAGAATGTTTTACAAAAGCAATGAGGCGGCGGAAAGAAAGTACAAAGGAGTCACTGAAGAATAGATAAGGCCACATTGACTTTGCTCAGTGCTGCATTCTCAGACATTAAAAGCACTACTGTAATGTCATCCAGTATAAAGGGTATATATACATCAATGTTGGTGTTTTTAAGAGGGCATTGGGTGCTTAATTTTGAAAAATAGTGGTTTCACTCCCTACTAACCTTCAAATAACTTTTCAGACTTGCATTTCTGCAGCCTTTCCGCCAAAGGAGTACAAATTCACTCTTGAACAGGCTTAAACGTTTGTCTACATGTTTGTATTCAGGGCTCAAAGGTCCAGCCCTGTGTGTGTTCACAAATGGGCATTTGTGTATCGAATGCTTGATGAAACAGTAAAGGGTGCTTGGAAACAAATGGCTGGATGTGCATGTACTTACAAACCTAGCCTGCACAAAGACAATGTCCTTTGATAGTGAGAAGTTCTGTTCTATACTGAGGACATTTTTGGAAACGATGAATGTTCAGAGTCAGGGCCAGTAGTGCTGTTAAGCAATTTTAGACTTTGACCTTAATTCATCACCTCCTTTTTTAGATGGTGATGTGTATTGTTTCACCTGTTTTATAGTTAAGACAGACCTGCTGTGTTTGGGTGCCCTCCTGATCGTTCTTTTGAGAGTGCTGTGGATTTCTCACTCAGAGGCTTGCCACCATTGGCCTGGGCTTGTGTGGAACTCACTATGTGTACATGTTACAGGCTTTCTGTGTCTCAAAATGTATTCCTTCAGGATTACACCTTCCATGAGATTGAATAAAGCAGGAAAACAACAAAATTGTCACTTTAAAATGGAATAAAATATTAAATGCTATTTGAGAGTGCTAAGAATACACTGCATTCAGGCAGCAGTACCCGTGTCAAGGAAAGGAATGTAATAGTGTAGATACTTATTGATTTTTAAAAAATAAATAAATAAATCTGTACCTGGGTATAATTTATTTCATGACACCTCAGGGCATGGAGTATTTCTTTGATCTTTTGGAGAGGCATCATTCACACCCATGGGACCACATTTAAATGTTTATTTATGGTTAGCTATTACTACCTGCCTGCCTAATTCTAATTTGCTATGCCAAACAACTACGGTAATAAAAACTCCTACCCCTGGAAACTAAGATCAGAATGTTGCAGAGGCATTAGGCTCTGCAATATCGGGCTGGTGATGCCTGTTCAGCAGGTATCCTGGGAAAATGTTGCTTGCTAATACTTTCAGATGCTTTCTGGTCCACAGGGACTTGAGATGCATAGAATGTTCTTGGTGTCTTAAAGATTGGGGCACTTTTGTTATGACCAGGACTCCTCAGAATCCTCTGGCAATCACAGCTCTAAACAGGAGATGAATCATCATCATCATCATCACGTTTAATTTCTATACCGTCTCTCTATCTTACAATACTCAAGACGGTTTACAAGCTGGCTGAAGAAACAAAAAATGTACATCTTATAACAATCTAATGCAATACAAAAATGTGATAATAAAACATAACTTTAAAACAGGCAATCTACATCAAAAAGGTAACACTCAACAATCAATAGAATAGTATTAAATAATAATAACAACATATAAAAGTTAAACAGAAATCCTCTCAACAGTTACAATAAATAATTTCTAAACTATAATCAATAAAACAACGGCAAGCCACAATACATAAAATAATACAATACAAACTGAGAAGCCACTCCCTGGACCATTCCCATGTGGGGTTATGGACACCAGAGCTTCCATTTAGTCCTGAGGTGACATCTCTGCCACTCTACTCAGATGGCTGGTCTGTAGCCTCCTCAAGTAATCAAAAGAACCCTGAGCAGGTATCCCCACAGCTAGAAACCCCATTACCCCAAAGAAATGAATGGCTTCTGTAGAAGACACTAGGCTTTTAACTAGCCAAAGGAAGCATGCAATAGTTGGGGTCTCAATTACTACCTATCTCTGCTATAAAAATTCTGCCAGTTGCTACAGATCCCCACCACTACTGATTTTTGTGCCGTAGTTTTTGGCCTGTATGTTGCATGTATAGATCAGGGAGTGTCACCAACATCAAGGGCTGCTCCTCAAATAAGATTTAGATAAGGCTAATATTAAAATGTGTTATTATTCCAACCATATAAGATATAGAAATAGCAATGCTAATTTTCCACCCATTATTCCTCCTCCTGTGAATATTACACTTCTATAAGAAGCAATACAAGGTCACATCACCCATAAAGCCTTCCTTAAATGTACATTGGGTGTGGATGAAAACAGATAAAAAGCCACATTATAAATATTGAATAACAATACCCATCTAAATGGTGACCGTGTCTATTATATTACATGTTCAGGCTGCTCTTGAGTATGTCTGCATATGGTAAAATCAATGTATGTTTTAATGTTCTGAACAACTTTGAGATTTTGTTAGATTAGAAAGCAGTTTAGAAATGATCATAGGCTACAACTTTGACTGACTGACTTGATTAATTATTTCAAAAGTCTGCCTTAATTAATTAATCTAAAATGCTAGATTAAAAATTGATCCTAATTAACTGGAGCTAAGCTCTCTTTAGGAACCCTTAACCGCAAGATCAACCTGGATTAATTAGAGGTTTGTGGTGCACTCCCTCTCTCTACCCTAGTGAGAATGTTCAGGAGAATGCTGCTAAGTAGTCTTGGATACAGTTCTAAATGGACAAAGCTAGCTCTCCTTGTCATGAACCCAACTGATGATCACTAAGCAGGATGGCATTTTAGGGGGAAGGGGATGTTGCAGTTGACTGGCCATCGTTGAGAATAGGCACCATAGGGAAAGGAAGAAGAAGATATATTCCAGACATAGTCAACATGATGCCCTCCAGATGTTATTGGACTACAACTCTCATAATGGCTGACCATTGGCTATGCTGGCTGGGGTAGATGGGAGTAGGAGTCCCAGAAAAACCACAACCACATTGGCTACGTATACATTTAAAGCAGTATCCTACCACTTTAGGGGGCAGAGACAAAAAAGTGAGCCACTGGTTAGAATAGATTTCTTCTTTGGTCTGACCTAGGAAAATTGCTCTTATTTGTTTTAATGTGAGGAATTCTCTCCCCTCCCCCCCAAAAAAGCTTATATTGTTTTCACCCACTTGAAATCTGTATCCCTCCTCTCATAGGCAAGTATATGCAAAACGCAGTGAATGACAACACATTCCAACCATGTTTATTCACAAAGAAGTCCTACTGAACTATTCTGTGAAGCAGCCTGAGATCTTATGATGAAGGGCAGTATATAAATATAACAAGTAAATAAATACTGAATTCAGCAGGGCTTACTTCCAAGTAAGTGAGGTTAGGATTGCAGCCTTAATCGGTTCACTAAAGTATCATGGGTATTCAGCTATCTTTTTCCTCAGAGAAGACCCATGGAAATTAAGGAACATGACCAAGGGCTCCTCCACACTTCGACTTGTCCTGCTTTTTCCCCTCACTGAAACCTGTTCATTACCACTGATTTGGAGCAAACATCAATTGGGTTTTCTGCATATTGATGTTTGCCCCAATTCAGTGGTAAGGAGTGGGTTTTTTCCTAGAGAAAGTGGTGGGGAAATGGAAAACCAAGCAGACCCATGACTACAAAGCATGGGACAATTGAACACCACTCAGACCCATGTTTCCTAGGCCCGGGCAAGCAGAAGTGTGGGTAAGCCTTAAATAGGTTCTATTAATTTCAATGAGTCTACTCTGTGTAAAATTTAGCTGACTATCCCCACCCCCCATGATTAATTGACAGGTAAAAAATACCTTTCATTTCTAAGATAATCATATTTTTTACATGTCTATTCTCTTTTCAGAGTTACAGGAAATCAAATTCATTTAAGTAGAACACACAACATACCGTATTTTTCGCTCTATAAGACGCACCAGACCATAAGACGCACCTAGTTTTTGGAGGAGGAAAACAAGAAAAAAATATTCTGAATCCCAGAAGCCAGAACAGCAAGAGGGATCACTGCGCAGTGAAAGCAGTGGTCCCTCTTGCTGTTCTGGCTTCTGGGATAGCTGCGCAGCCTGCATTCACTCCATAAGACGCACACACATTTCCCCTTACTTTTTAGGAGGGAAAAAGTGAGTCTTATAGAGCAAAAAATACGGCAATTCAAATTTGTATCAGCCTTCCCATATTTGTACTCAGCTTAGGGTTTAAAAAAATAGGCAGAGAATTTGGATTGGATTTCACGGTGCTCTAACAGTTAGAGCATTCTGAGCCTGTAAACCCTGACAGATGCAAATTTTATTCTTCTCTAGTTTTTAAAAATATTTACAATCCTTTTCTCTAAAATCTACATTCAGAATAGGCTTCTAAGTTCCAGTCCCTTTTTCATAGAGATACCACCTTTTGCAAATTTAATTATATCTATTCAATCTTGGATTCAGATTGCCAGTCAAGGCTGAAGAATAATGCATTCATTTTCTCATTAGTATCTGCTCATTTCTATATGCTTTTCACTCTCTTATTTACCGTACTTTTCTCTCTATAACACGCAGATTTTTTCTCCTAAAAAGTAAGGGGAAATGTCTGTGCGTGTTATTGAGCGAATGTGGGCGGGGGTCCCTGGAGCCGACCCTCCCAAGCGCAGAGGAAAAATCAGACAAAAATCCAATCGCACGCGTCAGGGAGAAGGGAGGAGGGAGCTCCGTGAGAGAGGAAGCTGTTGCTTTCCTGCATTCTGCCTCAGGGTCTTACTGCCCACTCGCTTCTGTTTCGGTTGCTGTTTGCTCAAACGGAACAAAGAGCAGGCAAATCCCCTCCCCTCCAGGCAAGCAGAGGGGAAAGGAAAGGATCTCCGTCCTCCGGTAGTGCTGCGTCCAGGGAAGCATTTTAGGGAAAACATGGAGGTGGGAGAGAGGGGGGGCTGGCTTGGGTGTGTGGGGGGGACTTTTGCCTTCCTTTCCTCCCTCCCGTTATACCCCTCTCCTGCATTCTTAGCCAGCTGCTTCTCTGCACACTGGTGCAAAAACGTGGTTACAAAGCATGGATCCACATGGATCCTCAGGATCTTTGCATTGGGTCACCCCAAATTCACCATCAGATCACATAGCATGTCCATGGCTGCAGCCTGCACCAAACAAATCACACACCCACTGTTGCCTGGGGCTGCAGTGGTGCAAAAACGTGGTTACAAAGCATGGATCCACATGGATCCTCAGGATCTTTGCATTGGGTCACCCCAAATTCACCATCAGATCACATAGCATGTCCATGGCTGCAGCCTGCACCAAACAAATCACGCACCCACTGTTGCCTGGGGCTGCAGTGGAGCAAAAATGTGGTTACAAAGCATGGATCCACATGGATCCTCAGGATTTTTGCATTGGGCTACCCCAAGCTCACCATCAGATCACATGTCTGTGGCCACAGCATGAGGCACAAAAATGATACATCCACTGTTTCATTCAGAATTTTTTCCCTTTGTTTTACTCCTCTAAAAACGATGTGCGTGTTATGGTCAGGTGCGTGTTATAGAGCGAAAAATACGGTACATGTCATTCTCTGCTCTTATTAGGATATTGCTTTCAACACCAGATGCGAATGCTGTGGCTTCAGGTCTCTTAGCCCCAGAGAGTCTGCTGAAGACATCTTCACAGTATTCATAAGGTGCCTGTCATTATGTGTAATTGTACAATTAAATATAATTTCATTTTAAAATTAGCTGTGTATATGATCTCAAGTGGTAAGGAACAGGTATTTCAAAAGTACATGACTGGTAATCTAGGAACAAAGTGTAAAATTCAGGAATTTCTGCTGATAGTGAAGATTTGTGGTCGGTAGCGCCATCTAGACCAGTGGTAGCCAAAGTAGTGCCCTCCAGAGATTTTGGAGCCCCAGGCACCATGGTGAATGGTCAGGGATGATGGACTTCTGTCTACAACATCTGGAAGTCCGCATGTTGGCTAGCCTTGCCCTAAGATGCTAAAGATGTATAATTGTTGTTGTTGTTGTTGTAGTTTAGTCGTTTAGTCATGTCTGACTTTTCGTGACCCCATGGACCAGAGCATGTCAGGCACTCCTGTCTTCCACTGCCTCCCGCAGTTTGGTCAAACCCTTGTTTGTAGCTTCGAGAACACTGTCCAACCATCTCGTCCTCTGTCGTCCCCTTCTTCTTGTGCCCTCAATCTTTCCCAACATCAGGGTCTTTTCCAGGGAGTCTTCTCTTCTCATGAGGTGGCCAAATTATTGGAGCCTCAGCTTCACGAACTGTCCTTCCAGTGAGCACTCAGGGCTGATTTCCTTAAGAATAGATAGGTTTGATCTTCTTGCAGTCCATAGGACTCTCAAGAGTCTCCTCCAGCACCATAATTCAAAAGCATCAATTCTTCGGCAGTCAGCCTTCTTTATGGTCCAGCTCTCACTTCCATACATCACTACTGGGAAAACCATGGCTTTAACTATACGGATCACTGGCTTGCCGGGGCGAAGGGGCTTGAATAACTCAGAGAAGCTATGAGCTATGCCATGCAGGGCCACCCAAGATGGACAGGTCATAGTGGAGAGTTTTGACCAAACGTGATCCACCTGGAGCAGGAACTGGCAAGCCACTCCAGTATCCCTGCCAAGAAAACTCCATGGACAAAGACAACAGGCATATAAAAGATGTATAATAATAAACCATAAAGGAGAGAGACACATGGTCTTAGTGCAGGGATAGGGAAACTTGGCCCTCCAGTTGTTTTGGGACTACAACTCCCATCATCCCTGACCACTGGTCCTGTTAGCTAGGGATGATGGGAGTTGTAGTCCCAAAACATCTGGAGGGCCAAATTTCCCTATGCCTGGCTTAGTGTGTAAACATGCAAGGTTTCTTGTATTAGAAGGTTCAGGGAATGAACAGCTTAGACCACTGCTTCACAAACATCAACAAACCACCAAGGATCACTTGAAAATAGCTGAAAGTCTTGGTGGACAGCTTGATGGTTTTTCTGCTAGTTGTAGCATTTGTAATGTGCTGTGCTAGATTCTGTGTGCTTCTTAATGGTTTTTTTATTGCTTCTTCAATTTCTTATATTATCTTTTGTTGTATTACATGGGTTTTTATTGCATTGCACAGAATTTATTGCATCCATCGAATTCAATAAAGCGCGGTATAAGGAATAAAAGCAGCTATAAAAATATAATTAAAAATAAATATGAATTAAAATGCAATTAAAAATCAACCTGAAAGAAGCATGTGCACTACTGAAGGCCTGCAGGCTACAGTTTGGGAGATCCTGGGTTAGTCCTCTGATCCAAATCTGCTCCATGAATGATTTTCAGGAAGAAAAACACACTGGAACTGGAACTCTCACATCATCATGTCTGTGCATTTTTCTTCCCCCTTCATTCGCCCCAGACCAAGATTGTTTCTTAGTGACAGAGATACTTCTTACACATTGACTACTTTGTAATTCAACATGGCAAAAATCATGTTAAGGGAGACAGATATCTCCCCATTTTGAAATTAGAAAGACTCAGTGTCTCTTTTAGTTATTCTTCGCCTGAAACAAGCATGACATCTCTTATGAAACAAATGCCTTTAAGCAGGTTCAATGTCCTGTTTAACACAGTTTAGCCACAACAGAGCTGGACCAAAAGGAGAAGGAACACCCCCCCCCCCATAAATCTAGCTGTACTATAATTAGTTAAGAGTACCTGGGAATGCTATCCCATGCATGTCTACTGGGGGGTGGGGAGGTTCCCAATTTAAGACTTTTCTAACACCTTGTCAAGGAAGCTGCTCCCATGTTCCAGCAACATGTTGGTAGGGCTGTGTCAGTTAGCTCTGTCCTGACATCATACATTTTGATTAGTGTTATCCCCTGGCATCCACACAAACAGCATGCCCGATCAGGGCTCCAGATCACGTGAAAGCTTTCATTTGTGCTGCTCTACCTGGGTGGCACTGTGGGTTAAACCACAGAGCCTAGGACTATCAGAAGAACAGCAGTTCGAATCCTCGTGACGGGGTGAGCTCCTGTTGCTCAGTCCCTGCTCCTGCCAACCTAGCAGTTCGAAAGCACGTCAAAGTGCAAGTAGATAAATAGGTACCGCTCCGGCGGGAAGGTAAATGGTGTTTCCGTGTGCTGCTCTGGTTCGCCAGAAGCGGCTTAGTCATGCTGGCCACATGACCTGTACACTGGCTCCCTCGGCCAATAAAGTGAGATGAGCGCCGCAACCCCAGAGTCGGTCACGACTGGACCTAATGGTCAGGGGTCCCTTTACCTTTACCTTACCCCCCTGGCTACGCCCATGATTTAAACCCAGTTCCAGAGCACAAGTTAAGGGAGTGGTGTGAGGGATTAGCCTGAATGTATGTTTTATTAACTGTAATTGTACACAGCAGGGATGCCGTGCTTGTAGCAAGTCAAAGAAGCTGTGACAGCTCATTTTAGAAGTTAAGGGCTAAACACATCCACTGATCCAGCCCTTCTTTCTGAAGCAGAGTCCTATGCACAATGACACCCAGACTAATCCCCTGTCATCTGCTATTTTTTCTAAGCCTCTCAAATGACCTGATATGAATGGAGCAGCACCATATTTTCCCTGTCCCCCTGCCTTGTGTTACGATAAAGTGCTCTCTCGTTTCCAGAACTGTGAGCTGGCCTGACTCTTAAAGCTGGACAACATAAAGGAAAGGAATGGGAGAAGAACATCTCTCACACCCCTGGCAACCTGCTGTAACAAATTTGCAAGGCATGTTGTAGACAAAATAGTTCAGATTCATCGTTAGATGCCAGAGTTAGATCAAGTCCAATGGTCTATCAGTACTGGATCAGTTTTGATTATTGTGGCCTGAGGATGTAGACAACCTGTTTAAAGAGGGGTGGTCCCTGACCTTTCATGGACCCAAGTTGTTAAGGGCCTTGTCAATTAATATAAGAATCTTGAACCTGGCCTGGTAGCATTTGGGCAGCCAATGCAAGCTCTTGGGCACTGGAATTATGCTCTGTCTCCATCCACCACCTTGCTGTCCTAAGATCATTGCCAGTATTGAAGTAAGATTTCAGCTGCCCATCTGATCAGCTTTTGTATGAGGGATTGGGGACATCTTGTCTTTCGCCTCAGGCAGCCAATTGTCTTGATTCCACCTTGAACTGTAGGAAGTAGTGTAGAGGCAAATGAGGCCTGTCAAGATAAATGACTATTCCCCAGCCAGATTGGGGAGGTAGGCAAGCTATACTAATGTTAAGATTGTCAGCATCCCAGGTTATGGACTCAAGACTGATATTTAGCAGCTTCATAAAGGGATTAGAACCTGGGCTAGATCTAGGGGGGCAGCTGAAACCAGTGATTACCTGGTTACGGGGGGTTCACAGCTGAAATGTATAGTACAAGCACACTGACTTGTGTAGCTAGCACTTCCTTATGCATCTGAGTTTCTTCTTTTAAAGAAATATATGGGAAAATGTACAGCATAATTGACAGGGACAAATCATGCATGCAGATCATGCACCAGAGTCATGAAATGGGCTACAAGCCCAATAACAAATGCTAGATTCAGAAGGTCGAACAAATGCAAGAAATGCTGAAGATGCTCCTTGCCTGGGCCTGTCCTTGTCCAGAGAACTTCAAAAGAAAAGTTCCAGATAAGTGCCATATATTCAATGTATAATTGATCATAATGTTGTACAATTAATCATAGTCTTGAAAACAGAAGACACTTCAGGGTTATTTTAATCCAATGCTCACCAACACCAGCAGAATTCTGTAGGTGCAACCAATTCAGTTCAGACCACCCTACCCCTAAAATTCACAAACCCTATCCAGGACACTAAATATAACACAGTTGTCCAGACTGAGACAAGGAGAAACAGAAAACTCCCAAGAGTCTCCAGCCATTCTGGTCAAAAATTGTGATTCTTTGTATATACAGAGCCTAGGGTTTAGTGGGAAAAAGTATTTCTAATACAGGCATGGACAACTAGTTGAGCATTGTATACCAAAAAGACACCATGATGACTTCAAAAGTAAGAATCAAATTTGTCTCTGCAACAGCGAATGTACAGAAAATGTACATATTTTAATCTTTACCACTAGAATGAATGGGACTTAAAAGAACTTAAATTTGGGGATTGTGCTCTTAAACTTTGGAGTACTTGTGAAGAAAGGAGCAGGGGTGACATTTAGGGCCTACCCAAACATTTCAATGGATTTTTGCTGACTCCAATCCCTGATCTAATCACTTGTGGCAGGATCATCCACAGCTGTGAACCAGCTGCCAAAAAGTCTTCATCTCCACTCTTGAGTCTCAACCCTGTTGACATTTCCATTGTTCCTAAAGATAGAAATTGCCATGGTATTTCATGATCAGAGAGAAGGCTGTCCTTGAGATATCATTAAGCCCACCTCCTTTACAGCTTTGAAGATCGTGGTGAGGATTTTTTTTACTTTTATCAGTCACTTATCAATGCAGCGTTGGGACTAATCAACTCGCATGTTGTGCACGGGACACGTCATCACATTCCCCTCCATCTGGAGATGCCTGACAACAAATATGTCTTTATTGCTGACACGCAACATTGAGGTTTACAAATATATCTTGGCTCAGCCTATTTGTGTCAGTGTAGTGCGTCTTCTGGCTAAGTGTAGGTGGGAGAAGGCACTGTGAAATATTTTAAGTGCTAACTGTCGGTCCTAACCACATACCGGTAATATACTGAATAGAAAGCTAATGAGAATGAAAAAATACAAAATGGGAACAGCTTTTTCTCTCTGTTTATACTTAGGAGTTATGCTGAACTCCTCATCAGATAGAGTGGAAAGATAGTTAATTTTTACCAGCTCAAAGAACCTAGCAGCAACCTGGTCCAAACTTAAAGTTCCTTTAAAATGCAGAGATTTTTAGTATAGTAGGTCTGTGCAATAATGTATAGTCTAGTCCAGTGTATGGGGTGTTAGGGGAGGGGTGGGAGTGGGGACATGTGGTGCTCCTTCTGGGTAGTTTGTCCATCTTTGGTCCCATCTCTGCACTCAGCTCTCACCTTTGGTTCCTAGAAGCCATCAGCATGCGACAGCAGCCACACCCCAGGAAATCGTCTCAAACCCTCAATGAGTTAGGGACTTCCCCTGTATATGAAGACAGGCTCCAACGGATTGAGTGGACAAGACCAATAGTGGGTCCAATGGTCAAGAAGCTGGTTTCTGCTCCAGCTGTAGAGGGAAGCGAGAGGCAGATGGGGCTTGTCAACCTGGGAAGGTAGTTCATTAAGGAGGAGAACTCTGATCCTAAACCTCTGCTGCCTTGTGGGATATCTCCAGGCGAAGAAAAGGCTAAGGATCTGGAGTGGAATCGCTAAGATGCTTGGATGCTGGTGCCAGATATATTGCTCTGATTTCCTTTGAACTACATCAACGAGGCAGAGAGGAGGGCCTTGTTGTCTGGGCAGCCCAGGACCTCAATACACACTGCCCAGGCTTGCACCCTTGGGCAGTCACTAATGCAGCAGTTTGACTTCAACCCCAGTCAATGGCATAATCCATTGTCTGTTTCCCTCTCTCTCTCTCTCGCTCCCTTTGTTTTTATTTATTTTCATGGTACAAATGGATGCCAACAACAGCCTAATAAAACACATTCCGCTTCTGAAAATGCTTGAACAAGTAAGTTGGGGAGAGATGTTCTAGTACCTGACTACAGAGTTTCCCAGAATGTCCTGTACAGCTCACTACTTGTGCCATAACACCTTGTACAGCTCCATCGGATTGACATAATTCATAGGTTTTTACTGCAAGCTTCTGTAATTATTAGCCACAGTGGCTCAGTACGGCCTCCACTGATGGAAGCTGCTTGCCCCCGAATACCAGTACCTGAGAATCACATGTGGGGAGTGTGCTGCTGCACTCAGGTCTTGCTTTTAGCACCTGGTTCACTGCTGTGAGAACAGGTTGCTGGACTGAATGGACTTTTGATCCAACAGACTTGTTATAAGTTTGTGCTGTAGAAAAGCATCTGTTTTAGGACCCACCTCATTTTTATGATTGCTGTTTTAAAATGTTTTTAATATTGTTTTTAATGCTGTAATCCACCCTGGGACTTTACAGTGAAGGATGGGTACTAAATAAATTAATAGTAACAACAATAGAATTATATGCACTTGTAACCCAGTTTCCTCCTTATAGAGCTGTGAATTTGCTATCTTCCCATTAAAACCCCTAGTTCAAACTTGCAAACAATAGTTTTACATTCCTTGGAAACATTGGAAACATAGAGGAAAGCCTAATGTAGAACCTGAACTGCTGCTCAAACTATGTGCCATATCCTATCCTAATTGAAAATTACTGAACTGTAACATATGGAATTCTACTACAGCGCATGCATTATCAATATTAATTTTATAGACTGGCATAGCATCTTTGCAGATAAATTGTTCTGTAAATCAACAGTTCCTACAGATACTTGTGGTGGGGAAACGCTAAGTATCTTCGCTTGTCGTCATCCTCCTCCTCCTCCTCCTCTTCATTTCACCGAGGAAGATGGTCACCATGCAGACTTTGACATTATTGTTATTTTTTGCTAGATGTGACAAAACGTTTGTAGTTCATTACTCAAACCAGAGAACTAGAAGATGCAAAACACTTTTTTTTTAAATCCAGATCATCTGAAGAAGCACTGTTAGTCTTTCCTCAGGCCACAGAAGCTTGACTAGCTTCAAGTTGGGAATTTAGAAATTCTGGATCCATGTTGTGGAATTCTCTTCCCAGCAGAGATCCAGCAGGCAGCCTCACTACTGGCTCCCAGGAGATTTTTCTTGGAGGCTGTTTTTTTTAATGCTTGCAGGCCATTCGTTTCTTAATGGTTATTCTGTATGTGAGTGTTTTATCATCATTTGTGTCTTATTGTACCTGCACATATTGTTGTACAATGCACTGGGGCTTTATATGGATTGGCAGTGTAGGCATATTTTTATAAAGTACGGCACATGCCTATCAAAAGTATGCAGATTATCCCATGAAGTGGAATTCTATAACTGGTAGCATTTAGTTAACGAGTAAAAAGCAGCAAGTAGAACATGTCATTTGTCTAGAAGTGTCGCTTTATAATTTACCCACTTTCCAATAAATGCAGCGGTAATTTAGCGCTCTCCTAATTTATTCTTAATGGCTAAAATCCTATTTGTGGAGTTCACCATCCATTCTATGAATCTATCCCTGCTGCTCACTTGACATCTCAAAGATTGGATGTTCTTTTTAAAACACATTTGTTAAAACCAGCCAAACCTCCCCTATGATTTATCGTTCATTCGCCTTGCATTCTGTTTTGAAAGTTATGGAAGATAAACACACACATATATAATGTCAAATGCCTGCTTTTGTTGTTACTATACTTTGACATGAATAATTATATCTTATAACATCAAAGCTTCATAATGTGGATATTGACTGATTTGAATAATGCACTAAATTGCAATTTGGTTCCTTGAAAGCAAATAGCTCTGTGACAATTTTGAATTACACTGAATAATTGGGTGGTAGTGAGGTTTTTAAAAGGCCCAAGCCTATGAGCCTCAAAACTGCCCTAAATGCATTTCAACCACCATGGTCCTAGCTTTGCCGGTGTAATCACGTATACGTTTGTAGGTTTTAGTTCAAATGGCACAACGATGTTTAAAAGAACTCTGCCATTTAGCCCACTTCAGACATTATTTGCACAAAGGGAGCAAGTATGGCTGTAGGGTTGCATGTTTACCCCCACCCACAAAGTCATGTGGCTCCTCCTCTTGTTCCCACACTTTTTCTGTGTTGGGGCACAACTTGGATTCACCCCATGTCCTGCTTTATGCGGGTCTGTGAGGCTCCATACATATATCTGGGACCCCACTTCAGTAGCTATGCCCCTATATGACAATTGCAAGAGGAACCATGCAATCTATGGGGGCAGCCTCTTGCCACCATTTCTTTACTTCACACAAGTGAACCTGAACGTGTTTATTGTTTATCATACATACATTAGGTGTCACCAAAGCCAGCTGGTGGTTTGAGGAGGTACCAGTACTTGGCAAAGTATCCTCTGGTAGGCCCTCTTCTATAGTAGTGACCTTCCCAATTGCACCAGCAGCCCAAGCTGAGGCACCAATGCAGCAATGTGGGATCCAAATGGTGCGGCCACAAAATCACTTGCAATGCCCCAAAGACATATTCTCTGATACTCCTCAGATTGAGTGCTGCAGCTTGTGCTTCAAAACTGATGCTGAACATCTTTTTGTGATGCATCAAGGGATATTGAAAAGCATACTTTAGATCCTGTGGTCCAGCTGCTTAGGGCAGTGACACATCTTTGTCAGGTCCATCCCTTTCCTCAGCCTCCTTTGCTCAATCCTGGTCAGGCAACAGTTCGTTGTGAAGGGGCCATTCAATTGGTCCTGTGTTTAAATGCTTACCTGCATTCCAATGTTTAACAGCCTGGTGTGGAAAGATGGAGCAATTTCTATGCTAATAGCAGTAAATGTGTCTGGTGCCTTAATTTATATATAACAGTCAGAGGCAGACTATCTCTGAACATATTATGGTGAGATTGAACCTATGAACTTTCAAGATTCCAGAAGCTTCTCTGAATTTCCTGAATCTTGGTTCAAAACTGATAATGTGCATAGGATTGACCTATGGGAATACTGCCACCTCTGAAAGTCATAATTTAATAACTTATATAGTCCATTTTATCAATCATAAATGCATTTACCCTCAGACTTAAGCACTTAACATATTTTTGCGGTCAACGAGTTATAATGGATATATTTATTGCCAAAATCATGTGAAAGGTCAGTTTTGGAATTTAATTTCTATAATGGGTTGTTGGTGACTGACTTCAGCCTATATTATGTTTCATAATATTATTTAATGGCATGTGAAGTCATGTGTTCCCTAAAAACAAAACAAAAATCTTACTCAGCTAGTTATCAGCTCTGACACCTGTTTTCCAGAGTATTAGCTTTTATTATCAACTTTGGCTTACCTCCGTATAACCAACTGCGATTACACGCAGCTCTAATTGTGCTCTTGTCACTCAAGCTGAGTAAATACTGGCTTTAAACCTGCTTAATGGTAGGACTCTGATCTGAAGTAAGGCAAGCCAGTGCAATAGGAACAAAGGAATAGAGGTCTGTGTGTGACCTTTATTGTGAAAAGGCATTATCTGACAGAGAAATTAAAGGCTGCAATCCTAACCTGACTTACTTGAAAGGAAATCCCATTGAATTTAATAGGATTCACATCTGAGTAGACAGCAGTGTAGAACTGCGCTCCTATGTGCACTTACTTGAGAGTAAGCCCTATTTAACCTAGAGTTTATACACACTTCCTCTTGTGCTGCTGTTTTCCCCTGCGGAAAACTGCTCTTTTGCACTCAATTGGAGCAAACAATTGTTTTCCTCAGTTTTCCTCATTTTCCCCACATTGCCCTTTGTTCGGATCTATAACTCAAGAGCGAGTCTTCCCTTGGAAAGGAGTGGGGCAAGGAGAAAATTGCTTGAACCCATGCTTTCTAGACACGGCACAAGGGGGAACGTGGATGAACCCTCAGTGGGGCTTTCTTCAGGCATGAATAGGCTTCTGCTGTAAGAAGTTATAAACCCAGAGTCTGTGCTCCTGAAATATCTGCGGAGAATGAATGCACACTGAGTGGAGAACTGGATCTCCTGAGATAGCTATGCCAGCTGTTAAATGGCTGCATACAATCTACTTGCGTACAGGCTGGGGTGCCAACTTGAATAAAATGTTATGGGGACCCAGGAAAGCCCCGCCCCACGTAATCGATCACATGACGCAGTGCACACACACCATTTGAATGTGAATGCCCATCAATTTCCGAGGGCCCGGCCTCCTCAAATATTTTATTGTGGGGGCTGAAGCCCCATGGCCCCTAGGAGTTGGTTCCTATGCATACAGGACTTCCTCTGTGCCAGAACACACAACCTTTGTTCCAGAAGAGAAGCTATTGTGACTGCAGAGACCCCTTCTGAAAGTAAGACAGTTTAAGTGCTAAGTACTTGTACAACGGTACTGCTTATGTCTCCACTATTTCTTTTTCGAGAGGGGAGGAGTGAGACATTTTAGGTGCCGGCCATATGACCTCCTAGGTCTAGGTTCCACCAGCCTCTTCTGTGTTTGTATTCCATGCAGATGTTCAGCTGGTCATACATACTTGGCACGCCACCCCAGTCTCCAAGCGGTGTGAAATTCAGGGGTTCGAGGCCAGGGTTTGTGTTTCCTTTTGGGAATGAGGCACAGTGGAGACTGTGGTGTCTTTAGGATATATGGTTTACTTACACATCTATGCAACCTGAGCCTACAATGGAGGGGTTCGTAGCATTAACACTCCCAAAGGGTCCTGTTTCTCCCATAACCACAGCCTTGGATTCAAACAGACGTCAGACATCGTGCGCTGCCTCTCTGGCTTGCTGCCTTACATCTAAGTCACATTATTGCTCTAACCTCTCTACACTAAACTCTGGGTTTATCTGTTGAGGGAGGGGGACTCCACCCATTTGTCTTCTCGCACTGAGCCCCCTTGATCCTTTGTTCTCTTGGTGGCCTATTACCCAGACACTTACCTCAACACAGTTGAACCTGGCTTAATTAGCTGTTAGCACTTACTGGATCTAGGGATTAGAGAGGTCTGGCAACCTTCTTAACACCCCAAGTCTTGATTAAATTCTATCACTTACTGGATCCAGGGATTATAGGAGTCTGGCACCCACAAACTCATAGTTTGGAGGAGACAGTAGTTTGGAGGACAACAGTTTGGAGGAGACAAACTATTTTGGACAGAATAATTATAGTCTCATTTAGGGGGAGAACAACAACTGAGTGAGCGTCTAAGTCTGTACAACTCAAGAAGCACAGCGGTGTATCTGCAGAGAAATATTCAGAAAAAGAGGAGACAAAGCTACAGAATAAGAAAAGATGACTCCTCTCACTAAGTGGCTCAGAGAATGGATAATAAGAAACTGTGCGGGAAAGCCAGGGCGAAATGAAACTCCTCCACCCACTCTTTGGCTTCTCTTTGCAGCTTATTGGAATTCAGAGCATAACCATTTTAATTATTTGAAGGAGCTTTCTTTTAATTGCTTATGCTTGTGGAGATTGATTTCAAAATGAGAGCAGGAATGAAGAAGGCATGGGCTTTAATATCCCCTATGTTCTTAGTCACCCCACTAGATTTTTCTCAAGGTTTTGCATTTGTATCACCTACAGAAAAGAAAGATTACCAGCTACCGTTTGCCTTCCACCAGGTTCATAAAAATAATATACAGATGGTGTTAAATGCAGACTATTTCAATAAGAAATTTATTGTGCCATCCTCCATCACTATGATTGCAGTCCTCAATGTTGAACGAGTTGCCTGTCCAAGCTATCGAAGGGAAGAGGAGCCAGCCAAAGATAATGCCTTTCTATTAATTGTGCGGAAACCCAATTATCACTTTTATTACTTGCACAATATTATATTTGCAATATATTATACTTCCAAATATAATAATAATAAAACATTTGGACCACTTTATATCATTGAATGTTCACTAATAACTCCCTCCACACACAGAGAGAGAGAGAGAGACAGACAGACTGTACAGATGCAGAAAATAAAAATTAACTCGTAACCAATGTCAGTTAGAATTATGAAAATATTAAAATTCATTGAATTGAAATCAGGGCTGACTATATATTCAAGAACTAACAAGTTGGCTCACCAATTGATCAATTTTGAGTTTCAGCAGGGGGCATCGTTGATATTAACCAGTCCTGGAATGCTTCAAGAGCCATCCCTTTGATACCTGGACATGCAAATAAGGCTAATGCACAGGACCACCCTACTTATAGTGGTTGTAGTTATAGTGGCTGTATTTGCAGTAAATTAGTCAGATAGGTTTGTCAGAAGTCCAGTTAAGGGGAGAAGGTAAAGGTAAAGGGACCCCTGACCATTAGGTCCAGTTGTGACCGACTCTGGGGTTGCGGCGCTCATCCCACTTTACTGGCCGAGGAAGCCGGAGTACAGCTTCCAGGTCATGTGGCCAGCATGACAAAGCCGCTTCTGGCGAATGAGAGCAGCGCACAGAAATGTCGTTTACCTTCCCGCCGGAGTGGTACCTATTTATCTACTTGCACTTTGACATGCTTTCGAACTGCTAGGTTGGCAGGAGCTGGGACTGAGCAACGGGAGCTCATCCCGTCACGAGGATTCGAACCGCCGACCTTATCGGCAAGCCCTAGGCTCTGTGGTTTAACCCACAGCGCCACCTGCATCCTTCAGGGGGAGAAGAGTGGGGAGCAATTACAGGCAGGGATCTTGTGGCAATGGGACCCATACAAATCTGCCTTATACCAGGTAAGGCAACTGGTCCATCCTTCCCTAATCTAGCAAGTACAACTCCTATCAGCAGTAGCTCTATGGCATCTAATTCACAGGAACTTTCTGCATAAAATGCATGCATTCCACCAATGAACTACGAGTCCTCCCACTCTCTTTCCCTCATTCAGTTGCCTCCTTATCAGCTTAACTACTGTTCAGTGTCAAGGTTCAGATGAATCTCAAATGCAGCATACCAAAATATAAGGAGATTTCCCTGTCAAAATGGAATTCTCTGTGGTTTCTGATGTGGATGGCAAAGCCTTCCCAAGGAAGCACCAGTTTCCATATTATAAAATTCAATTAGCCACAATCTAACTGAAACACAGCTTTTCTGTAATTGACTCAAGTCAGCAGGCTCCTTGCCCTTTAAAATGAAATTTAATATACATTCAATGCTCCTGTTAACATTCCCAGCAATGTTTCTTTGCTTTATTAATATCAGTGTGTGCTGTAGACCAGTCTTCCCTAAGCTAGAACCCTTGCAACATTCCTGATCGTTTGCTATGCTGGCTGGGAATGATCGGATTTGTAGTTCACAATCCGGAGGGCACCAGCTGGGTAAAGCTAACAGAGGCAATCCATTAGAACAAAAGTTTTTGTTTGTTTGTTTGTTTTTGGTTAAAGCAAATGATAAATAAGTGATCAAGCTTCCTCAAGTTTAACAGGTGAAAAATAGAGAGGTTAAAGAGTTTGGCCCAATTTGCATGAAATGAAATTTGAAGGGGGGGGGAATCCAAATGTGCATTTTCTCTAATTGTATGTGGACCTTTGCATATTTTGAGGAAGGAGAGAATTCAAACGTGCAAACCTCCACTTGCCCCCTGGGCAAGCCAAATAAGATTCTGCTGATTGTATCTGAGAAACCTGACATTAAACAATTCACTTTTTAATCTGTACGAGAAATCTACACCTCACAGTGCTTTACGGGAAAATTATAATAAATTAGGCATGCCAATTAATGAATTAAACTTGAGTCAGGTAATTAAGAGTTCTCTGCTGAAAATGTAATCATGTGAATACAGATGTACAACTCATGACAGACCAAGTGAGCGCTCACTTTAAGCACCTCCCCATACTTATTTGTTCCTGCAAGCTGTCAGCTAGAGAGACATTCGCAGCCTGCCTCTGATAAAATCCAATTCTGCATGTAAAATGGGGTTTTCCCAGATTTTCCTTATTATTTAAACATGCAAAACAATGTACACTTGCTCCCTCACCACGGAAAATGGGGAAGAGGTATGAACTCGCTCAAAAGTGTGCTCAGCATTTCGCAGGTGCAGAAGCAATCTCTATAGCATTGGAGCACCTTGCTGACAGAGCCTAGGAAAAGGGACACCTCTGCTGAATCCTACTGCCCACAAGCAGTCCAGATCAGGGGTTCAGATTGTCATCTTACTTTGGGATCCATCCCCCTATGAGTGTTAAAGTGGGACAGGAAATGAAAGATAGGCATTTTCAAATTGAATGCATGTTTTACACAGGATTTACCTTCAAATCTCAGGGGAAAGAGATGCAAAAAGGCATAAACCATCAATTGTGAAAATTGTGTCCAGTAGAAAAGTGTGGCTAACCAGCCGGAATACTGAACACCAGCACTCCATGCTGCAACGTTTTGTTGCAGATCATATGTGGGCATTATTCTTTATATTGTGGCATTCATGTCAGCGTGTAAGTTAGCATGCTTTAAGTCCATTGCAAAGCACTTAATTACTAAAGCAGCTTCCTTTCTTGCTTTTCAAGTTTCGTTGCCACTGTGAAACTCTGTAGCAGCATTGCTTAGGACTCGACCCTCGCCTGATGCAGCCTGATTCAAATTTCTGTGACTATTGTAAGCTCTTCAAATAGTCACTGTAAATATCATTTACAGTTGCGTCATCATTGTAAACAAGAATACAGAGTACAGTCACCTTAAATGCATGTGTTTTGAAGTTATACTGCATTCCTAAACTCAGTCATTTGTGAATTCTATTGAAAGCTCTTGATTTACTTTGGGAAAAGTGCACTCAGAACAGCAATGATTTTTTTTTTTTAAGTTCTTGACAATTTAGGGTAGAAAATTGCAAAGATATGAGTGCTAAGAAAAGGTAAGTTATCATTATAAAACAAAATACAGTTTCTCTGTATCAAAATCCCTCTGAACAGCCTTAAATTACACAAGTTAAGCTACCCAGGGATGCCTATAAAGGCAGAGTAACTGATTACTCACTTCCCCAAAAGTGTAAGTTTAGAAACAGGATATGAACTGATGAAGGAATCACTGCAAAAGCAGTTACTCACACTTAAAAGACTTTGGTACATGATTCTATTTTAAAGGTGGTTTGATAGCATAGGCCACCAAGGGACCCACTTTTTCTCAAGGGGATTTGGCTGCGTGAAGCAAAAAGTCAAAATGATACAGGCCCAAAGCTCATAACTTACATTTAAACTTCACATGTGGTCAAAGAATGCTATGCAATCTGCAGCTCAAAGCACCTGCAAGACTAACACAGACGGCCACAGAACCTCCCCTCCTTTTTCCTGAGTGTAACTGATGCACCCAAAAGAGGCCAGGATGGCACCCTACATATTAACTCTATATCTAAAGTTTCATTGGCAGCATTAGCCAAAGCGTGGAGCTCAAACCACACAAGTTAATTCCCACACCGGTCCCAATCATTTCAGTGGACACCACAGGTCTACTTTAGGCTGCACCAATGCTGATGGACATAAGTCCTGGGACAAGAGTAAGGAACCTAGGGGGGAAACAGCTGGGGGAGAAATGGGAAGTGCTGCCTTGCCCAGCTCCTGCTGCAACTCCTGCCGCTACCACTGCCATACCTGCTGCCACTGCCTGCCACAACATGCCCCAGGCGTGCAGAATTGGGCCCAACACTGGTGTGGCCCATTGCTCGTGCATGATGTCACACACCTGACCCCCCCCATCCGGCCAGGCCTGCGGGGACACCCAGGCATCCCTTTGAAGATCACCAGAGTGCCTTCCTGGAAGGGGCTCCAATGATTATGGCAGGGAGTGTGGAGGGTGAAAATTGCACTCCACACCTCCTGCCTGGCAGGCCGGCGCTTGCTGGAGGCAGCAGGGGATGGCAGCCCCATCAATATTGGGGGAGGGGGCTCAGCTCCTTGCCTAGAAATATTGAGGGGGATGAAGCCCCTTCTGCCCCCTATAGCTGGCACCGCAGCATGCCCTGCCACACATCCACCACTGGTAGAGAAGTGGTGCCACCTTTGGTGCTGATTTCAGGTGAGATGTCACCCCAAATGGATGCAATCTTGCCTTAAATTGGTGTTGATGCTTGCATTGCTTTGCCACTGGAAGAGATGACGGGGAGTACTGCCTCTGGGGTTTTTGCCGTCTGAGGCAGCAGCCTGCCCTGTCACCTCCATCAGTGGTGAAGCAGTACCTCGCCTGAAGCACACCAGATCTCATCCAAATTTGGTGATGATGATGGCAGTGCTTCTCTGCCAGTGGCGGATGTGGCAGGGTGCAGGTGGCGGCAGCAGGAGCAGCAGCAGGGGCTGGGCACTTCCTATTTTGCCTCAAAACAGGGCATGCTGCTCCTGCTCACACTGAGTGATTACTGTGCCAGCCCTGTGCAATTCCACACCCACTTTCCTGGGAGTTAAGGGCCATGGATAACATGGAAAACATGAGGAAATGTGCAAAAGCCTTGCCCTTATTCATGCTAACAATCAGGCCTCTATTCTCAGAGGAAAAGCTCTGCCCTGAGGATGCTGTTGTAGGGAGGGGGCAGAGCCATTACCATAAGGCAGCACACTGAGGCGACTGCCTCAGGTGGCGGGTTCCTGCAGGGATCCAGAGGCAACAGATCCCACTGCTGTGCCTGAGTGCTGTAGAGCCCACCCACTGCTGCCACTGCCATCGAAGAAGCAAGAAGAGGTGGTGGCAGCAGTTTCCCAGTTTTGGTTGATGAGGAGCATAGAAGCCAACTCCTTGGGAATAAAGGCTCTTTGCCCTCCCCCCATAAAATATTTTAGGGGGCCATCCCCCCCCAAGTTGATGGACATTGCCATTCAAATAGTGTGTGTGTGTCTTGTGATCGATTATGCAGGGTGGGTCTTATTCCCCCTCCCTATTTTATTCCAAGTTGGCACCATTGGCCTCAGGAAGTGAAACTGGATGGGCTTCTCCGTGGGAAGTAGTATTATTTTGTTAGGGGTGTGCGTGTGTTTCTTTTAAAGCCTCTTGGTTGAGCTTGAGGGTCTAAATCGCTGCTGGTAGGTCATGAGACTTAATCCAGGGTCGTGGATTCAAGTCCTATGTTGGGCAAAAGATTCCTACATCTCAGCGGGTTGGACCCTCGTGATCCCTTCCAACCTTACAATTCTATTAAATATAGCAAGTGACCAGGGCTGAGATCCTGTATCTTGCCTTATCCGAGGTGCCAATTTGAATAAAATATTGGGGAGTTGGGGGTTAAGCTACTGTAAAGGTAAAGGGACCCCTGACCATTAAGCTACTATATTTGAATGACAATGCCCATTAACTTTGGGATATTTATGAAGGGACCACGGCAACAAGGAGCTGGCTCTCCTATGAGCCTCATAGAAACCAGCACAGTAAACCTACTCGAGAGGCAGGTGAAGGGCAAAGCCTGTTGCTCCTGAAAACAAAGGAGCGACTCAAGAGTCCCCGGCCAGCTGCGAGGATCGAGCTCAGCGTACCGAGCCTTCCCTCCGCTCCGGGGAATGCCGAGCGGCGTCTGGCCACGCCCCTTCCACGCCCACGGCCGAAGCACCAAACCAGCAGGCGGCGGGCGGGGCCTAAGGAGGCGAGCGCCGAGGAGGAGCCGGAGCGAGGCCGCCCAATCAGGCCGGGGAGAGGGGGAAAGGGGCGGGGGCAGCTGTGGTGGTGGCGGCGGCCGCGCTTCGGCTGCGCCGGACAGGGAGAGCGAGGCCGGAAGGCCGGCCCTGCGGGGAGTGAAGAGGGACGAGGCGAAGGGAAGCTCCGCGGACACGCCTGTCTGGGCTTTCGCCCGCCTTGGGGAAAGCGGCTTCGGCGGCAGCGGCGGGAGGGGAACGAGCCAACCAGCAGCAGCAGCAGCTGCCGCCTCCTTGTCCACAGGAGAGGAAGCAGGGGAGGTAACTGAGCAGCAGCAGCAGCAGCCGCCGGGGAAGGGAGGTTTTCTCTCTCGCCGAGTGAGAGGGTGGGTGGAGGGCTGGGGAAGGGGGTGCAGCCACTCACGCGTCCACCTCCCTCCCTTGGGGTGGTGTCAACCCCGGCGAAGAAGACCCTCTTTTCTGCCAGGGGCTAGGCAGTCTCCGCGGCCGGGCAGCTGTCTCAGCTTTGCTGGGGCTGCGCCCGGGTCTACACGACTCTCTTGCCCGGCGAATCGCCTCCTCGTCCCGTGTGGATGAGCGCCTGCCTTGTGCAAAAAGCTCCGTGTGCAGCGGGTGGGCTCGCGCGCGGGTCTGCTCTGCACGCTTGCCGCGCCCCGTGCAAAGGTCTTTGTTTTGTGTGTGTGTGTGTGTGTGTGTGTGTGAATGGGAGGGGGGTGTCCCCGTCTCAATCCGCCACAAATCCTTGCTTGCCTTCTTGCGATCGCCAAGCGCCCCGAACTTGTGCGAGGCGCTGGTGCGGCTTTGGGAACGTGGGAGCGCTCTCTCTCTCTCTCGGGGTTTCTGTTTGTTTTGGTCGGGGCGCGCGCACGTCTGCCCGCCTGCCCCCTCCCCAACTTTCCCCTCCCGATTCGTGGAAGGCTGTATGAGTGGCAAAGGTGAAGAAGGGGCCAGCGCGCAGCGTCGTCGGAAACCCGGGCGGGGATTGCCCGAACTCTCTCTCTTTGGGTCTGCGAGTGTTTGAAATCTGAACCCCGCGAACGTGGGAGTGGGGGTGGGGAGGCGTGCGATCCGAGTTGGGAGCCTGACCGGCGGGCGGAGAGGAGCGAGGCCGCGGCGGGACGCCCTCCTCCCGGAGCATGCAACTCCCGTGCAGCGATGGAGGGTGGGGGCTGAAGCGATCGGAGTGGCGGGCGGGGATCTTTGTGCCGTGGGACGCTGCTGCGTGCGTGTCCCCTCCGTTGCGGTGGGGTGGGCGGAGGAGGGAGGGAGGGCGGGCGTGTGTGTGTCTCTCTGGAGCGGAGGATCTGGGAAGCGAGCAGGCGGGCCAAGCGCTCGCTGGCTCGAGTGAGTCCGCTTTTCCTTGTTTCCCATTCTTTCCCCCTAAGCTTAAAGACTTCAAGGCTCTGCAACCGGGGAGGCTTCCCTAGGAAAGGGATCGTTGCATCCTGCTGAATCTTCTCCTCTCTTTCGGCTATCGGCTGAAACGGGAAGCCCAGCCGTGCGGGACGCCCGGGGGGGGGTCGGGGGAGAGACAAAGCCGAGGACAAATGCAACGAGCGCGTCGCTGGCTGCTGGATCCAACCGCGGGGAGCCGAGCCGATGACAGCGGCAGCACGCTGCCCAGCAACAATGCCGGGGGACTTTTGGGGTGGAGGGGGGCGGGGAGAGAGAGAGAGAGAGAAGACGGTAAGTGGAAACGTGGCTCCTGTCTTGCTCCTGATGCTCCAGAGCCCTGAACAAAGGCGGCTGTGAAAAAGCTGGAGGGCGGCAGGACCAGTAGGCATAATAGGAAGCAGGTACAAGGGAGGTTCAGATGACCAAGTTTTTTTTTGGGGGGGGGGGAGGAAGAAGGAGATAGGAGAGTCCTTGGATGAATATCAGTTTTCAGAATGGGATAGGGGGCTCTTTTGTGGCTTCAAGGTCACATATCTTGCACGAAAAGGGCACAAATGTGAATCTAGGCAGTGCTAGTAGGGCTTTGTTGGGGTTTTTGTGCTTTTTGTGCTCCTCCGATACTAAAAAAAGCAGGATGTAGTGTGTATAAAGTGAATTCTTTCTTAGGTTCTTTCTTATTTTTGTGCCCTAATAAGCCACTGGCTTCAGTTGATTTACTTAAGAGTGGAATACCCTGGTGCATGTCAGCTAACAAGTGTTTGTGGTCCTTAATTTCAGGTCTGGGGCAGAAATGGGAGTGTTTTGACATCTGCAGTTGAGACACCTGGAGTGTGAGAGTAGACCATGAGACTGCAAAGAAAGCACTTGCTGAATGTCTCCTTCTGCGCAAGAAGTTTGAGTGTTTCCATCTCACTGGAGACACGGTGCGTCATAATTTGAAGGGCTTCCTTGGACCACAGAAGCTTGCACAGACTCCAGTGAACCACTTCTCGATATACAAGGCAGATCCATACATTTTCAGTAAACATTCACGGAACAGAAAAGAAGCCTTTTTTTTTACAAGAGTCACATCTTGATGTGGGCGGCGTTTTGAAGGGGGTTATAAAAGCCGCATATTTTGGAATGACTGGAAACCTAGAGAGGCACAGAGAACATGCAGGAACCGTGCGTGTTAGCAACTCAGCTTTTTTAGATGTATCATCTGTATTAGAGGGAAATGCAGCACTATAAGCTGCAGCTGTAGCCATGGCATTGCATGACCTTTTAAGCCATATGAGAAGTATTTCTGAGCCTTGGTATCAAACGTAGCTTTATTTCTAAATCGGATGATCGCCAATACACCATGTGCTAATCAGGAGAGCATTTGGATGGAAAGATGCCTCTTCGGCTTTGCAAAGATGCTGCTACTGACCATTATGTGAGGGGATGAAAGGTTCGCGGATTGCATTGCCCAGTGACCAAGCTCCATGCTGCGCATTTGTCGTCTTGAATTTAAGGACCTGCCTTGAGTGCAACTTTTAAAGATGTGCTGTTGTTTCTGACCTATCCCAGAGAAGAAAGTCTGTAAAATGGCTCAGACCAGCTTGCTGCAGGGGAAACAGTTTTATTGTAGAGAGTGGGTTTTTCACAAGCTTCAGCACTGCCTGCAGGAAAAGACGAACTGCAGCAACAGCACTGCCAACAAACCATCCGTTGTGCTGAACTCTGGGACTAATACTTGCGTCGTCCCTGGCAAGGGAGCTGCCTGGGGTGTGTTGCTGGTAGGAGGGCCTGGTAGTGGCAAAACAGCCCTCTGTACTGAATTACTGTGGCCCAGCTCACCTGCCAGTCTGCAAAGGGGTTTACATCACCAAGCCCTGGCTTTCCACTTCTGCAGGGCTCAGGACTCGGACACTCTCTGTGTGGGAGGCTTTATCAGAGGGTTAGTGGCCCAAATCTGTCGCAGTGGACTGATTCAGGGATTCGAGGACAAACTGAGAGATCCTGCTGTTCAAAGTCTCTTGCAGCCTGGGGAGTGCGAGAGAAACCCAGCTGAAGCATTTAAAAGGTAAATCAAACAAAAAAACACCCACTCTGTATCTGCTTCCTTCATATCTCCTGATCAGATAAAAACACAGCCCGCCATAAAAACAGGTAAAACCTATCTCTCACATGGTATTGTCTCCCTGCATGAATTGTTCCAATGGCCCGTATGGAAAATACCCATTTATAGCAGATGCTGCCAGACAAGATACACTTGGAAACACATTCCAGGTTGGCATCTTCCAAAGATTGCATAGTAATTGGAAACAGAGGCCTTAGAAGGGGCAGGAGGAGGGGAATAAAGTGGAAGAGGTTTTTTTTCTTTTTCATATAACAAAAAGGAAACTGATTCCATGGTTGTATTGACAAGAGGCCCTGATTTTAAAGACACAGGTTTTCTTGCTGGTGTTGTGAACTACTTCTGACTTGGAACTTTTGGGGAAGTCTAGAAACAAGCGTATCAAAAACAAAACAAAATGTGTGAGGCTGTGGTTATTGAGGGGTTTAATCAATTTAGTTTCATCTTGGTGATGCCATAAATTACTTCCAACTATAACTTGATGCCTCTGAAAACATTAGGCTAATTATGCAACATGGGAGATCCAATATTGGTCAGCATAAAAAAAGATTGAGCTCACTGTTGTTGTTTTTTTGGTCCTTTACTGTGGTACCTTCCAGGTCTTGTACCTGGGAAACAATAATTGAACTAGGATTTTGAAGGAGGTTGAAGAGCTGACATGAGAGTTTAACAAGGGTTTCATTTTCCCATGTGTGAAGCCTTACCTTGTGTCTAAAACCTGAAATCATTCCTTTGGGAATATAGGAACAGAGAAACCTGCAGGGGGAGAGAAGACACAAGAAGCAATGCCTTGGGAATGTGTGAAAAGAATAAATGCTGCTCATGAACTTGCCAAGCTCATCTAATTAGAGTTAATTTAGTATGCTGTCTGTTAAATAAGCAAGACTGACCTAATAGGTGTTTTTTTAGGGGTTAGTTTCTCAAGAGTATTTTATGAAAGCTGAAAGTTTCAATGGTTTTTTTTTTAAAGTTCCAGCGGTTGTCCAGTTACACTTATTTCATTAAACTGTTTCTGTGAAATAGGTGGCTGTGTAAATAACCACACAAAGAAATGCATTCTTGATTTGAGGCCCAGCACTCATAATTTCATAAAAGCTGTTTTAATAGTGGGTGAATGCAAGTCATTATTCACCAAGTGGCACCTTAGCATGGTATGTATCAAATGTCTAAAATGTCACTCTGATGAAAGAGAACTTTACTTTGCATCAACACCAGATCAGAAATCCAGGAAAAGTAGTATCCTCCTTACTGCAGGTCGTGTTACTGATGGTTGGTTTACAAAGGTGGTATAAGCCAATGGTCACAAACATGGTACTCTTCAGATGTTTTCTATTATAGCTGCCATCAGCTCCAGGCAGCATGGCCAGTGTTGAGAGATGATGGGAGATGTGTGCCAGCAGCATTGGAGAGCACCATGTTGGCTGGTATTGCTGTCACTGAGTTATTGTGGTAAGAGGTTCCCTTCTGTGGCTTGTGGGTAATCATCTAACTCAGGGTGGTCCAACTTTTCATACCAACTGGGTCACTTTGGGCTACAATTCCCACCACTCCTGACTATTGGTCATGCTACCTGGAGTTGATGGGAGTTGTCATCCAAAACATCTGTTTGGCAAAGGCTGGTATAAACAAATGTGGTGGTACTCTACTGCTGGCTTGTAATTTTCCAGTGTTCATATGCTGCATTGGAAGTTACTAATGGTGTTAAAAGCCTATTACCTTTGTCTGCATTTTTAGGCTTCTTGAGGGATCCTAATTTAGTGCTATAAAAAAAAGAACACTTCACTTGAATAGGAAAGGCCAAGGGGGATACTAGCATCCACTGTTAAAATGGAGGCAAAAGGGTATATTACCATAGTATTTTAAGACACTGATAGGAGGTAGTTCAGTAGACTGAGGTGGTGGAATATAAAGGTAAATCAAACTCTTCCCCCATCTATCCCATTTTATACTATTCTCAGTAATTGTTTATATTGGTTCTATGTCATATCCAGCCTCAACCTTACACTTAGAAATCTCTTATGTGGTTGATTCCAGTGGTTTCATGTGAGTTGCTCAGCTTGGGCTATTAATGGTTTCCCACCTGTAATTATCCACCTGTAGTCTCCAGAAGTCTGGCCCCTGGCCTCTTAAGTGAGATGGGCGCACAACCCCAGAGTCTGTCAAGACTGGCCCGTACGGGCAGGGGTACCTTTACCTAGTCTCCAGAAAACTGGTTCAGTTTTGGATGGGGTGAGGGGCAGTATCACTTTTGGGTGGAAACATCTGCCAAGTTGTTGGGAGCTGTACCACAGAAATAGAGAGAACCGCTGTGCAGAGTCGCCAGGGAGCAGCTGGCTCCAACTCTCCTGTTTACCTTCTTAGTCCTCCTCCTAGTTCCTCCTGTTCAAGTGCCTGCTATCTCGCATTCCTATGTCTAGAAGTATCTTCCACTCTTCATCTGCTAGGCATTTTCCCTCTGTAACCCTTTTCTGAACCATTGTAGAATCACATTACTGTTCTTCAACAGTTCTCTTGGAAAGTGACTTGCTACTTATGTTTATGCAGCACCTAGCACGCTGGTGCTAAATGAATGTCAAACAACAGCAGTACATTCTTCTGTTCTGTTGCTTTGGCTAAACTGAATTGGAAGTGGAACCTTGTCCATTCTGCAAAGGAATTATGCAAGTTTTCAACTCTGCTCTTTAATATTTGGATAAAACGGCTGCAAGCCACAGTGGGATGAAAGTAGCAGTCATTGCAGCAGCTTAATAGCATTGGTAAGTAATGATGAGGAAGCTAATTTGAGAGCATCAATGCCTAATAAAACATGAGATGGAGGTTATCATTGTTTGAAATGCTGGAATTTCAAGGGCTACAGTCTCTCTAAAAGCTAAGAGAAGTATCTGTTGGCTGCAACTATTACTCAAGTATAAGTGCTATAACTGCATTTTTAAATACCTGTAAACAAAGCTGCAGCTTGAAGCTCTGTTGGAATGCCTGTAAAAGTTCTTTCAGGGGGGCGGGGGTGGGGGAAGCACATACTAAAAATGAAGATTTGAATCTGGTTACATTGAAAACAGGAATAGTATGTGTTTTGCACAGACTTGTTAGAAACCTGAAACTTGTGTGCTTTAAAGTCTAAATATGAATAATGTCACAAACAGCATTTGTTAGGAGATCTCAAAGTATGGAAGTATATGAAGGAGGCAATGGATGTTTGCACCATAATGGGGACTGACTGTCAAATGTTTTACAATAGTTGACTTTGATAGCCCAACTCTCCGGGCTGGTTTTCAGCCATGTGGAAAGACAGGATTTACTGCAGCTTTCTTGATAAGAGACATAACTTTGGACTCGGCCCTTTTGAGAGAAAGTTCTAGGGATTTTGTTATGGCTCTTAACAGTACTTGTGCATGACAGTGCTAATGTTTGTAAGCATCTCTTAATCATATGGAGAGACTTCATACCTGAATGTTTGGAGATCCTGTTTGATAGGTCTAATTCACCTAGCGTAAGACTTCCAACTGTTTTGTGTGTGGAGGACCACCACATGATGTTCATGTTTCAAAAGCAGGCCTTGTACTGTGGAGAATAAACTGTGTTTACATGAGTTCAGTGTCCTTTCTCACTTTTTAAAAAAAAATGATGGAAGTCATTGAGAGCCATTCTGCCTTTTGAGAAAATATTGTAGCCTCAACTCTTAACTTGTAGCTCTCTCTCTTTTTTTTAAAAAAAGAAACTGCTATTAAACTAGGATGTAAAGAGGTTTCTTTTGAAATGGACACCAGTGTTAGGCCCACAGGCAGAATGAATAAGGCTACATGCAGATGCAGGATTGAGCCTGTGTATTGCTAATTGAAGTTATGTGACTCTGAAAGGATACACACTACTTTAAATACTGTATGTGCTTAGGACATTTGGAGAGACTGTATGCATAATAATACTGTAACAGCTTAGATTATGAACCTGTTTAGGGCCAGCCGGAAAAAGTGGGTAGTTAAGTATCATGACTGTTGTGTACTGAGATGTAATTTGCCTAGAAAAAACCAAACACTCTTGGAAGGAACCCGAAAGACTTGTGCTGTCCTCGAGATGCATGTGCATTATAAATGAATTTACCCACAGCTGTGACAGGATGCTTCATCTGCACACCCAATACCTCCATAAATATACTTCTGAAATGTGTTTTGTGTTCTCAGTGGTCTTTAACATATAGAGAGCATATGCCAATTATATGATATGGGTCTTAAGGTGAGCAAATAGTCTAGGCTTTGCTTTTCTGGTCATCAGCCTGAAAAGCAATGAACCTGGGGACAAGAAGAGCACCTTTTGCCTCGACATTGCACACAAACAGCATCTTCTATCTCCTGTGCACATAAAGAATCAAAGTATTCTTATTTTATTTTTTCATTTTACCTGCAATATTTGCCTAAAGTTGCTGCTGGTGGTTGTGGGATTGGAAAATGAGTGTCCCAACTCCTGTTGTGGTACATTACTTTTTAGCAATTCACCTTTCCTGCAGATCTGTAGTCCAGATTGCAATATATATCCTGAGGATGGCAGTATGTATATTTTATGTATACCACATAGGTATTATTATTATTATTATTATTAGGTTTATAGATTTTTCTAAACAGTGTTGAAGAAACATGCTGATAGGGTAGATCTCCAGATTTGTACAGGTGAGCTAATCCACCTGCTGCATGCGAAGGAGGAAACACAAGCTCCCTTGGACAATCTTGACTCAAGAAAAACATTATTGTGTATCCCTGGACTCATGCCAAAGAAAAATGTGGTTTGGTGCATCTCTGTGCTCTGAAACACATCAAGATTGGTGGCACAAGCCATGGAATTCTATAGCTCAAAGGTAGCAAATGTGGTTCTCGGCACATGTTTTGAACTACAATTCCCATAATCGATGTTTACTGGGGTTAAGGGGAGTTGGGAGCCCAGAAACATGGGGAGGCCGAATCTCAGAATTCTGCCACATGTCTACAAGTTAGGCATCTGGCTGTAATTGTGCCTATGCGTTATAACTCTACAAATGTTATCATATCAAAAGCCTTATATACGGATTCACCTTTGGTGTAAAGCAGGCAAATCCTTTGGTAATCATACTGCCTTTGTTCGTGGTACAAAAGAGAAATGTCTGTTACATTCTGCCTGAGGTATATGCAAGGAGAGAGGTAACAGAAAGGGGAGGAAATGCTGTCTGGAACTTCTTGTCTATTATCTGCTCCCTCTCCATCTGTAGCAGAGAAGGGAGCTACTTCTCTAGCAAAGGTATCTGATGAAAGTCCAGGCAAATAATTGCCTGTTTGCAGTGCACAGAGGTTTTATTTGCATGAAACATCTCATGTTGTCCTTTCCCAGTCTTTGTTTTGTGTGTTTCCCTTTGCCTCCCTTTCAAGCCTCTAAGCTTCAAAGGCCATGAAAATTAAATTTTAATAGACTTGAACACAGCTGCAAAAGTGCATCAGATTGTACCATCCCTAACAGCTGTTCATAGGAGTTTCCAGAAAATGCAAGCCTCTTCAAGCAGGTACACATCAGAGAAAATTAGGCATGCCATGCACCCTACTCCTATGCATGTTTCCTTGGGACCATTTTAGTGGTGGTTGCTCCCAAGATTGTAATTCAAGATGGTTGGAGCAAGAGTTTATAACTAGCAGTTTAGCCGTAAGGTGAATCCTATTGATTGAATGGAACTTGCAAGTAAATGTTTTTAGGATTGCAAACATATGTTCTTAAGGGCAATAAGAAGAGTCCACTGGTTCAGATCAAAGTACCATCTAGTGCAGCATACTGTTCTCACAGTGGCCAACTAGATGCCCATAGGAAACCTGCCAACAGGACCTGAGCACAAGAACATTCCTCTCCTCCCCAGTGGTTTCCAGCAACCGGTATTCAGCAACTTTACTGCCTCTGACTGTGGAAGCAAATCATAGTCATCATGGCTAGTATGATGTTGCAACAGAACCCATGATCTGGACCTTGCGCAGAACAGAAATGAATAAGCTCTCCACCACAAGAATGAATTTCAGAGCTTTACTGGAAGCATTCCTAAAATAGTTACAAACAAATGTTACAAGATACCATGTAACACGCTGCTCTTAAACAATCAAGGAATTTTGTCCCTTTTTCTTTTTAGTCCTTAATTTAGTCCAAGAACTTTATTCTCTGCTCCCAGAGAGAGATCCTAAGCAACTTGCTTTATCACCCTCAGGTGTGCAGTACATATCTTCCATTTCTGTCCAGTCTTCCTGTCTCTCACACCTTCCAACTTCTATCCTTATCATTTGTTGGTACTTAAGTCCTGCGATCCCCCTTTCTTTTCAAGAGCAGCTTGATGTGGAGTACAATAGGCTACTCTTGGACTAAGCCTTGAGATAAAAGACAACCTTGAAGCCAGCACAATATCTGTTGAAAAAAGGGGGTTAAATAGTTGAACTATATGCCTTATAGTATGGATTTAAATATTTATGGTAGAGAATTTTTGTGGCCATTGGTCTCTTTGGGCTTTATACAATTTGTGCATCACTGGAAAAACCTGGAGCTCCGCCTGCCTGTGTTATATTTGTAGGTGACCTGCTCAGGTATCAGACCAGCATTTGCTTGGTAGGAATAGAGTTGAATAGGAAACTTTTGATATGAACAAATTGATCAAAATACATCCGCACACTGTGGTCCAGATTAAAACATAAAAGTTGATTTGCCATAACAGCAGGTGCTGTTAATGTCTTTACAGTCCTCTATGTACCTGTGCGATTTTTTATTATCCGTTGACCTGGTGATCCCAATATATATGTTGCTGACAGTTTTTGATTGTCTTGTGATTTAAGCATTGCGGCCAAAGTTTTAGCTAAATGGTTATTGCAAAGCTTTTGCTTTGTGTAGGTGATGGAAGGGAGTGAGTGTTAGTTTGTTATAACTCTTAGTTCTAAGCTGCTTTGAAAAAGGTAAAAGACCCCTGATGGTTAAGTCCAGTTGCAGACGACACTGGGTGCTCATCTCGTTTTACTGGCCGAGGGAGCCGGCGTTTGTCCGCAGATAGCTTCCAGGTCATGTGGCCAGCATGACTAAGCCACTTCTGGCGAACAAGAGCAGTGCATGGAAACTCCATTTGCCTTCCCGCTGGAGCAGTACCTATTTATCTACTTGCACTTTGACGTGCTTTCGAACTGCTAGGTTGGCAGGAGCAGGGACTGAGCAATGGGAGCTCACCCCGTCGTGGGGATTCGAACTGCTGACCTTCTGATCGGCAAGCCCTAGATGGCTAATTTCATGACTCACTTTACCAATGCTTATGTGACTCGTACCATTATGCTACCTGGTTGAGGGTGGGACTGCAGCTAAATCCCCTATGGCAGTGCTAATGTATCTCAAGTTTCTAGCAGGAAGAAGTATTATGATGATGATACACTGGAGCAAGTTTAAAGTGGTGTAGCGGCAGTAGCTATGATGATGGGGAAAGAAGAGAGAAACAATGGAGTTGTGGGTGCAGTGAGGAAGAATCAGAAGTGGCCAGCTCAGTCTAGATCCCCTTCTCCTTTGGCATAGTTGCACCTCTCCTCTCCATCATAACAGTGCTAAAGAATTTATCTGCGGTATGTAGTCCTAGAAGTCAGTGGTAACTAGGAATTTCTGTTCCAATCTGTCTCTGTCACAACCAGTGCTGTTTCCATTCTCCTGCAATTTGATTTCTGCCAACGACAAAGTTTCATTGTCTATTTTATGTATTTTTCAAATTTAAGACAATTAATGATGTGATTATTTCCACACTGCTCATTTCATTGCAACCTGCCACACAATGGCCATCATAGATGACATCAGGTGTAGGGTGATCTCATGGGCCAAATTAGGATTCCTATTGGGTCTAGTTTGGTCTGGAGGTTCTCCAGTCTTGATAAAACAGGCTTGCAAGGATAACTGAGAAAATATATGTTGGCACTGAACACCTGAATGTGCTATAGAGGTGCTAAATATTAATGCTCTCTGTATATTATCTGGTTAGAGAGACCAGTATGACAGAAAGCAATATAACCTCGGAGAGAGGTTTACTGTCTTAAGTGAAATGTGTTGCAAATATATTGGCTCCAGAAAACACAAGTACCGCCAGACTGGTATATACCTGGACCATATAGAAAATCAGTGATGTGGGAAGCAGAAGGAAGCTTCTACTGACAAAGCAGGCCTTGTCTGTCACAAAGCAGTTACTTGGCTTTCGCAAAGAATTCAAGTGTTCTTTTTTAAGAGATCAAGCATTGCAATGCTAATCTTGTAGTAGCTTGACATTCAATCAGTGAATGACTTTGTGCTTTCAGGTATGGGCAGTTTATGGCATGGACAGTTTATGACAGTAACAGCTACTTAAGTTTCCATCCTGCTGTGTGTGTGTGTGTGTGTGTGTGTGTGAGAGAGAGAGAGAGAGAGAGAGAGAGAGAGAGAGAGAGAGAGACAGAGAATTATAAGTGGGTACACACACAAGTATTTTGCCATAGTCCATTCCAGAGCTAGGTGTGGTATGACAGGATTGGAGGTAGGACATTTTGAGAGGGTGGGAAAGAAGAAAATGTTATGCTTGCCTGCTGGCTAAATCATGTGGTAATAGAGTTAGTACTGAGGTTCCCCATGCAGCATTCCTGAGTGATACAGTGTTGGGCAGAGTAGTTTTATGTCTCTCTGCTGGTGCTGTATGGGAGAGTGCTGAGAGTGAATTCCCAATTTTTCTTCTGCTCCCCATTTGAGAATCTTTCCCCTAGAGTGTAAATTGTTCTATTGAACCAATGCATTTGGGTTGGAGAAAGTGATTTCTCTTCTATCCTCGCCTTCTTATTAATCGCTCCCAAAGGACCATTTATGTTGCAAGGAGGGCACACCCATATTGGGATTGAACTTGAAGGATGGAGAAGAGTGGGTCAGCAAATAGGCTCCAGCCGGTGTGCAGGCCTCAGCCCTAATTCTCTCCCCTCCCATCAGGCCTCAGGTTGAAGGGAAGCGAGTGTCATCCCTTGGAACTAATGGTCATTTAACCCACCGAGGGCTTGTATTTCCTATTTCATCTTATGTCTACCCACCCGCCTCCTGTCTTTGTTGATGGAGGTGATTGTTTCTGTCACTCTCAGACTTCTTAACTGTTCCTTACGTCATTCTTTTCCTGTAGGAGGACTTGGTTGTTGTTTTTGCTTTTCTAAGAAAAACAAAAAACAAAACACCCAGAACCAGAAAGGAAATGCATACTTGGCAAAGCTCCAAGGTATACAGAGCCCTCTCTGCCTTGTCTCTGTCCCAGTTTGACTTCGGCTCCGCTTCTGATCAACACAAAGTTTACTATTAGAGGGAATGAATATGATTAAAATAAAGTTTGGAAATTATTTGTCGAGAATGTAACAAGGATGTTGGCCAGTTGCTTGTTTTATTCTTGCCCTTGCTTTAATGGTTGGGGCACATGTGGTTTGTTTTTGTTTTTGTTTGAATTTTATAGTATCTCCTTTGCATAAGCGATAGCATTCTTACTCACGGCTAGATTTCCCTCCTTTAAATATGCTGCACTAGATCTGAGGCAATAGCCTAATTCCTTTAGGATGACTTTTGCTATTTCAAAATAATTGAAAGCTGTTGGTGTGGGGGGGAGGGATAACTCACTGGAAGAAATCCCAGTAGAGAAGCCTGAGGCGTTAGAGCAGTGGGAGGATGTTGGCTTTCCTACCAGGATACGCTTTCTGTCTTGTTGAACAATCGTTCTAGAGAAATGAGATGCTATTACTCTGTCACTGGGTTTCTGAAGCATTACCAGCATGCTCACACAAAAAGGCTGTTTTCAAGCAAATGTTTCCCTTGTTTCAACTCTTTGTGCTTCATATTTGCTGGATATTCATGGGAATAAACAGAGAATAGTCCACTCCATTTGATTGGGAGAGTGAGACTTAGATTAATGCAAAATCTACATAGTTTACCACAGAAATGTGCTGCACAGACTCCCTCTTGGCCCACAGAAGCTGGTATTTCAGAGCATACTACCCCAATCAGTGGAGGGAAAATATAGCCATTGTGGCTAGTAGCCTTTGAGAGTCTTATCCTTCTTGAATTTGCTAAATTCTTTTAAAGCCATCCTGGTTTCTTGTGGAAACAAATTCCATAGTTTAACTATGCACTGTTCAGAACCAGCTTTGGTTCTGATAAACTTACATGAGCCACCCAGGATTAAGCGACAGTTTTCTGAGTGCTAGGAATTGGGCTTACTATATTTTCCCTGGCTGAGAAAAGCTGTCTTTCTTAATGGAAGTAGACTGTAGACAGATGAACATGAAGCAACGCAATCTCTGCAGGTTTGTCTGGGCGATTTGTATCCAGGTTAAAGTTAATCCCAACCTTGCCTGACTAGACATGTCCCTTTCTCAGGGATCTCCGTTATAGGTGCCCATTAGAGACCAAAATTAAGCAGATGGTAGCCTTGGGGTATTGTTACCTAACATCACCAGGAAATATATCTCTGCACCAAACAAGGTATGCAAACTGTACAGAGTCCATATCTAATGCTTTTTCCCTTTGTTCATGCCAATGCAGATGTGAACACAGAATAGGATGAGTATGTCATCAAACTGTGCACCAGCTGTTCTAAGTCCTGGAAGAACTAACCATTCACCAGCCATTGAACAGTGAATGAAGAGCTGCAGACTCCACTCCAGCCCCCCAAAAACCAGTGCCCCAGTTGCCCTGGGATTGCAGAAGCAAGGGGTTGGGGATCTTTTGCCCTCTGCCACCAGCCAGACAAACCAGGTCTCCTTCGGACAGCTGAAAATAAGGCCAATATATTTGGTGTCTGGCAACGTAGTGTATTCTGACCAAACTAAGCCTCCTGATATATATTGTGCTCTAGGAGACTTAGTTTGGTCAGAATCTAGTACACACTTTCAGAATTAACACTAAACACATAACTTCTAGTAAATGAGCCACCATAGCTGCTAGAGGGCTATGAAAATTTGTGTCCTGGGCTTTGTAGACTCTGCTACCCTTGTGCTATCTGAAACGAATAGGGCACATTGATAGCCAGATGTGATTTTTTTTTTTCAGTTTTCCTATCCCACTACCTAGATTGTAAGCCACCTTGAAGATCATTTGATCAAAATGCATGAGTGTATAAATAAAATCATGATTATCAACCTTGTTCTGACCTGTTTGCCATTCCTGCTATTGTGCTTTTCATCCTTGCCTTTCAATTCAGCTACACGTTTCTGTTCCTAATTCATCAGTGCATTTATTGCCTTTTGAAAATGAGCCAGCCTCATTTTGGAGATTCTAGTTGTACCAAGTGACAGTTTTCTTTCATTTTTCTAGGTTGCAACATTTCCCCACTAAACTACATGGTCTGTGTATTTGGCACAAGGAATAACTTGAACAAGTAGGAGTGAACTAGATTACTTCATAATCCACACTTTAACAAGAATTCTGTTGTTTTGAAGCAACAAAGAAAATAACTAAGTCATAAGCATTCACAATTTACATATGTTTTAGATTGCAGTTTTTTGTTGACTCGCTATGACTCCTATGTCAGTAATGGGCTTTTTTGTCCCTATTGTGTTTATTCATGAGCAACTCTGTGTTGCTTGCCAGTAGTCACTTACCCCAGACCTCAAGTGACCCATTGCTGAGTTGGGATTTGAGCCCTTGCCATCCAAGGCCAGCACTGTATCCAGCTGGACACAACTGCTTGCAGTATGACTTAATGTCATGAGAATTCGCCCCTCCCCAACATCCATTGCTTGGATAGATATAAACAGCTTAAAACGCAGTGCAGAGAAAATTGAACAATCTTTCTTTCAATTCATTTTGGTGTTCTTAACTTGCTTTGTCTGTCATTTTTACTAAATCTCCAAACCCAGACTTCTGGGACTTCCGAGAACTTTTTGCATTAAATCACTAGTAGGACTTTTGGGGGAAATTGCCATATAAAATATGCGGTGGTGGTAGCACAGGTGGAACAGTGCTATTTAAAAGTCTTCCTTTTCCTCTTGCAATCATGCTATATCTAAGAGGCTGAAGACATAAATTGTGGGATAGATTTTGTTAACAGCGTTAGTGTGATTTATGCCTCAGCTTTTGGTGCTGAGGTGAGTCACTTTGTGACAACCCACTACTTCAAAGGAGATGGGAAAGGAATCGGAGGAGGAAGGATGAATGCCAGAAAGAAGCAACTTGTCCAGGGGCAAAGTTGGAAGGCTGAATTGTACTTGCACATAATTTTTGAAACCTGCAGAACCTTAAGAAATTAACTTTAGAAAAGCAAAAATGACTACAGCAAGATACAGTCATGGCAAACATACAGTGAGCATAGGTTAATTTTGCTGTGTTCCAGTTGTTGTTGACAAATAGGCAATGCATAATACCAGAAGTTAAGGGAAAGAGGTAGAAAATTGATTATCAGGGTATAGAAGGGATTGTGGGAATATAGTTGTTTTCTTTGAAATCACTGAGTGTCCTTAAAAACTGACACCAAGGGTGGGGAACCTGTGATTCTTCAAATGTTGCTGGACTCTTAATTCCCCTCAGCTCTGCTGGTTGCAGAGTTTTACTCTAAGTTTTTGTTACTGGTTCTATTATGTATGAGTCAGTTCAAAAAGTGAATCTTTTTTACATAATGCTCTCTCTCTCTCCTTTCTAACGGACTCTTTAGGAGAGATGGAACAAACCACCATACATGGTCGTGCCACAAACTGCTTTAGTTATAAATCAAGATGGTGTAGAGAAGGAATTCTGCTTGATTTAGCGTATGTTATGACCTAGAGAACTAGCTTGTGAGTAGAAGAGAACAAATAAGGGGGAAAGCTTGATTTTACAGAGCATGTTACCAAAAATAGAGAGGCACTACCTTTGCTGTAATTTTACCATTTTAAGTGCATGTCAAAATAGTCTGTTTCTGTATTAGTACTGACTGTTACAGTATAGATTGCAGCCATTTAATAAACCTGGAGGACATGAGCTTAACATATTAATGATCTGTAAAATGATGAAACAAAGATATCTATGTCTAAAGCAGACTGTGGCTAAAGCAGATTTATATAAGGATTCAGTGACAGTGAAAGAGGAGACACTGAAATTTCATAATTAAGGTTGCTGTGTTGGTGTCCAAGTGTAAGCTATGATACAGTGATCCATTTGAACTCACTGCTTGGCTGGATTAACTAAGGGAATTGAAAAAGGAAGATGAAAGTCAGTACAGATAAATGCGGGGCGTTACATGGTGGTATGTGTGAGACCTTCCCTTTGCAACCTTTAAAGTGCTGAATTCGTCGTTACCATTCAGGGCACTTCTGCTGTCAAAAAGACTATGAAGAAGGTCAGCGGTTATGGAAAGATGATCTACAGTGCACTCTGCTTGCCTGCTCATAAATTATAATGCAACTAGAAAAGGCAGGCTAAAAGTGCAATCCTGTGCACATCTACTCAGGAGTAAGTCCTGCTGAATTCATTGGGACTTGCTCCCAGATAATAATGTTTTCAATTTCACCCCCAAAAGGCCAAGCATGTGACCATAGGATATCAGGCCCTGATCTTATTTGATTCACCTGGGGAAATCCAGCCAGATGGGCGGGGTATAAATAATATATTATTATTAATAATAATATTTGGTGTGTTTTTGGCAGAAAGATTTCCACCAAGAATATTAACACCTGCCACACATGTTTATGATTACTTATTTTGAGCAAAGTTGCATTTTCTTGAACAGATAGTGTAGAGTAATCCATTTGGAGTTTAGTAATGCAGAATAGTGCAAGGCAAATGAAGAACTAAACAAAGCGAAGATGGGGAAATACTACATGGTAAAATCCCTTTGTAAACCACTTTGAGGTTTGTTTGTTGCAATCAAGAAGTGTATGAAATAGATAAGGAGATAAATAAAGGATCAAGTAGGAATTAGTGTCCTTCCTTCAAGTATTAGAGAATAAGTCCCACTGGATTCAACAGAACTTCAGCAGACAAAGTTAGTGTTGCAGCCATAGTCCTTAAACCTGTTTTATTCATTCTTTTCGCTGGTAACTTTAGGAAGGAAAGTGGGGGGGGGGGTTGCCAATGAAGTAGCTAACTTAAATGGACATTGAGGAATTATGCAGGACGCATGGAATGATGTCATGAAGATGAATAAACGAAATGGAATGCAAAATAATAAAATGAATAAAAGAAATGGAATGCAGTCTAGTAGCACCCAGTGTTGTGTCATATGCTTTGGGGGCTAAAGCATATTTTGTATCAGTGGAAAAATAAGAAAGGATCTAGGGATCCTGGTGCATTTCAGGGTTACTGAACCAGCAGTTTTGTGTGGCTGAAAAGGAGATGAGGGAAATTCTTGAATGTTAGGTAGGGGTGTGTGTTTTTTCAGGGATAAGGAAGTTCTGATAGCATCGTAGATGGCACTGGTTCCTTTTGAAAGCTACAACCAGTTCTGGTCATCTGTGTTAAAAAGGATGCATTCACAGTCTGCTAATTCTGAAGAATGACTACAAAGTCTTGCACTGAACTATCCAGACATTGTGCAGTTCCTCTGTGGTTTTACACTTCCCCTCAAGTACTTAGATCAATGAAAGTTATGTTAAATTTATTAAGGTGAAAGTTGAAATATATGGAGGAAGTGGGGAGAGGTACCAGTGGCTTTACTGGAACAAAAATAAAATAAAATGCAGTATTGTTACTTTAAACTTCTTATAAAGAATTATTGTGTCCTTTGAGGAAGCCTTTGTGAGTAGAAGTCTCTACTCTTCCATTGTCTGTAGCTTCCTTTTCATATCTATCCAGGGAAATCCTTTGATTGCTGCAGAAGTGCATCCTCTTTTTATCGTATTAAATTCTTTTCAGATTTGTCAAGCCTCTTCCTTGTTTGTATGATACAGATTCAGGAAAGGAAATGAGAAATCCAGAGGCAACTGTAAATCTTGTAAGTCCGAACATTCAGCGGATAACTCTGGCAAGATACTTCTCTTAGCGCTGAAATGAATTGGCAATTCAGGTGAATTCAGAAGCTGTATAGAATTGGTGCAGTTGAGCAGTTCAAAAATGGCACCAAATGTCACAAAAGGAGAAGTGCTGCTGGGAAAGTGTATTGAGATTTCCTGTGGGTGATCTTCATTTATTTCTTAATTTATATCATTATTGATATCCTGCCTTTCACCCTGACAGGAACCCAAAGCAACTTACAGCTAAAATAGAAACATAGAGGGGAAATCTTTCATTTAAAAAACAACATTTAAACGTGTATACACACACAAACATATAGATCACTACAGTAAAAACAAGACAGAACTAGCCCTTTCAAGTCAACAAGGAGGGAGCCAATCTAATTCTCTAGGAAGGGAGCAGCCAAACTCTGGGAGCAGCCACTGAGTAGGCCCTGTCCTGCGTCTCTACCAAACATGCCTTTGAGGGTGGTGGGACCAAGATAAAGAGGCTCCCCTGATAAAGAGTCTTCCGGATTTATAGACCTATTCTGGTGAGATGAGGCTGAAATTATATCCAAATAATCAATGAACACATAAACCAATTTGAGCTGTTTCTTAGGAACTGAATGTGTCATCCAATTTTGATGCCTGCATGGCTAACCCGATTTACATAAAATAAAGAAAATCATGTGTAAAATATGTAGTACAGAGACCTTCGGGTGTTGCTGGACCCCACTGCCATCACCTCTCACTGTTGGCCATACCGACTAGGGCAGCCAAAATTCAGAAGGCCACAGATTCCCATTTCTTGGTGTAGCAGTGCAGGTTTTTACCACTTGCAGGAGTGTTGGCAAAGGTTGCAGGAGACATTTTTGAAAAGCACTCTCTTGGAAGAGTTGGCGCTGATCATCCCAAAACGAGCCATTCTAGGGAAACGTGTTTAGTGTGAGCTTCTAAGATGAAAGGCATTTGCTGCTGCTGCTGCTGCTGCTGCTGCTGCTATGAACATTTTATCACAAATCACTACACAAGCGTGAATGTAGTTGGGAGGGAGGGGAGAGTAAAATAAAAGGCATGGCTTGGTTGCATCTCCCAACCAAAGCCACATGACTGGCTGGTGTTTGATGGTGTTCTGTGGAGATCTTTTTCCTACATGGCATGGATAGCGGATTCCCACAGATGCAAAAGTTGGAAAAGTTTAGTGCTGTGGATTTGAAAGGAAGGCTCTTTGTGACATATTTTTAAAGAGCGTCTGATTAACATGAAGAGCCTTTCTCATAAAGGTGTTTTTGCTATTGAAGGGAGGAGTGAAAGGTAGGAGTGATTACCTAAGGTAAATATCTAGGGAAAGAGTAGAAACAAGTGAATAAAGAGGGGTTAACAGCGCAGCTACACATCTGAGTTTGGAAGTAAAGCCAATGTTAGTGGAGATGCAGAAGTTTCAGATGCTCCCAGCCCTTTGTTCCACTCATTGTCACTCTGAAGATCAATTTCTCACTCAAAACATATAATTAGGTTTGATGGCATATTGCTTACATCTTATTTTACAGAGCTCATGATTATTTTCAAACGGTCTTCAAGATGGCTGCTAACCTTCTCTAGAGATAATGAAACATTTGGCTGGCGTGAGAAGGGGGCGAATTGCTGCAGTTCATTCTGCTTTGAAACCAAGATGGCATTTTTGAAAATAAAGGGATTATTTTCTAGTGAAGACTATTTCATGGCAGGAACAGTTGCCTTATTGAAGAATCTGCTGAATAGGCCTGAGGTCAGGATGCAGTTGGAAGTTAGAAAATTCTGGATGCGCTGAAGCAGACACTTAAAAGAGTCCGCTTTTTTGTGTGATATCTCCTGTTGTAATGATGCTCTAGCCTTAGGGAGTTACTGGTAGCTGTAATGCGTTGTAATGCATTCTCCCCCCCCCCCCCCCCGCTAGAATTAAATTTGTGTTTAAAAATCTTAGTCAGAATGCACTGGTGGAAATGGGGAATAGCCAAACTGTTCTAAATGTGAACTGTGGTGAGTTTCCATGGAATGTGTTTTACCTTACATATGGAATGCCTAGCTCTTTACAATTATTAGAAAGTGATGGTCATCTATTCCATTTAAATAAGCACCGATGTTGTTTTTTTAACCATTTCAAATAAATTAGGAATCACCTCTATGATAAAATTGGTCTTAAATAGGGACATAAAGAACTGCACACAGAAAAAGTATGATGGAAATTATGGATTCTCGGAGGTGATGGGAGAATTCCAGTCCAAAAACACACACAAAAAGGCAAATGGTTAGTAATACAAAATGACACTTCGGGAGTGTGTCAGGCCTTTCACTCATCTGGTCAAGTCAGTGGGGCTACATTACTGGAAGCGGTTGGTGAATCACTTCCTTGGTATGGCAAAAATTCAAGTTGCGTTGAAGGCTCTACCCACCCCCATCCCTGCTGGTTGATAAAATAGTACTACAGCCTTATTCATCCCAATAGCTGTGTTGAGTAATCAGAAGTCTGGATAATTGAACATGCTTTTTTCACTGGTTTACCAAGACTTTCTCGCATTTCATGGTGGCAGAAAGTGCAATTAGATGAGTAAGGTCTTTGGATAATGAAGAAAACGTGTGTTTCAGAGGTTTGCTGTGAAGTCCTAGGCTTATTCAAGCAGAAGCAAGTCCCATAGAGTTCAGTGAGACTAACTAGAATGCAAATGTATCAGGATTGCAACTCTAATATCTAATTATTCATTGGCTGTACAGTGGTACCTCTGGTTACGAACTTAATTCGTTCCGGAGGTCCGTTCTTAACCTGAAACCGTTCTTAACCTGAGGTACCACTTTAGCTAATGGGGCCTCCTACCACTGCCACACAATTGCTGTTCTCATCCTGGGGTAAAGTTCTTAACCCGAAGTCCTATTTCTGGGTTAGCGGAGTCTGTAATCCAAGGTGTTTGTAACCCGAGGTACCACTGTACAGACTTTGAGCTATTTGTAATTTTTTTTCTTATATGGCATGCACTTTTTTTACTTCGCACTTTACTTAAATCCCATGTATTGGGGATTTATAATTATAATTATATTCCAAGGGGATTATCCAGGTTGTTATCATGACACATCTTTTGATAAAATGCTGTCATAAAGAATTCCGGAGCATGAACACACCCTTGAGTTATTTAAGTGATTCTAGGTTTTGCCTGTTCCTTCCCACCCCCACCCCCTAAGAATTGCAAATCTTGTGATCAGAGAGAACCATCCTGTTGGAGGGGGGAGCTGCCTTCCCTGAAGGGCTATTTCTTTATTTCTGAAGCTTTCATAGCTCTGATGCTGTCCTTACTGTTAGTATATGCTCTCACCCCACAACCGGTTTGGGTGGGGAGGTGATGGCCTGCTTTCTAGCACTGATGCAAGGACTTAGACATCTACCACCATGACATTTCGCGTGGGGGCAAACGAGGTAGACAGTCTGGTTTGGTTTGGGTAGATGGTCCTGCAGTATCTTGTATTCATACAGTGAATAATCATGTAGCCTCCGAGGAACGAGGGGTGAGCAAGCACCTCTGATCTTGCCAAGAGTTGCTGGTTCACTTTCAGTTCACTTTAGCTTTGGACTTAGCTGCTTGCTAGAGTAAACAAACTGGATACTGACTTGAATTCAGGAATGTTATTTCAGAGATCATGCAAAGAGGCTCTTACTGGGTGGTTTTGTGATTGTGTACCGTCTCATAATGAGAGCATCCACTTGTTGCGCACTCAGCCATGGAAATGAATGGCATTCGCACAAGAGAGCAATGCTGGTCTGTGTATCTGCACTACCTTCCAATAGGGCTTGTACAGACCAGGAGCATTGCTGCGAATAGTTGTTACTAGAAGTTTAGCTGGGATTGCGCTTGGTACTAATAAAGCCTCTATTCAGATTTCACATACATTCTGCTGGGCATATCCAACTCCTGTTAAACCTGAAATTCCCTGTTTATGGCCGTGTTGGGTAGCTGCACAAGCGTAATCCAGACGTGCTTTTTGTTGGCCTCAGCACTTGAACTGCTGCATTTGTTTACATGTTAAAAGGCTTAATCAAATATTAAAGTGGCTGCAAGTGACTCTGCACTCCATGACAACACTGGAAAAAGAATTCCCTAGCGACCTCGTTTTAGTACATACTGTGAGCACCTCTTTGTTCTCAAACAAACACACACACGTTCCTTTGCTGAAAAACAAAACTACCCATATAGAATATATTTCTGGATTTTATGTGTGTGTGTGTTATAATTCTCCTTTCTTTTTCTCCTTGCAGGTGCATTTTGCTGCCTCTTCTCGGAGCCAAGCCCCCTCAACAAAGTCTCTTCCTCCTTGTAGATTCTGTGGATGAGGGATGTAACATTGCAGAAGGCGACCAGACATCTATGGGCTTATCTGGAACTATAGCTGAGCTTCTAGCTAGTCACTATGAGTTTTTCCCTCCATGGTTGCTGCTGCTGTGCTCTGCCCGGAAGCAGAGCAAAGCTGTTACAAAAATGTTTACCGGTGAGTACAAATACCAATGAAAACTTAGCTGCTCCTTCACTTTTCGATCCTCATGTGTCAAATCCGTTTCTGAAATGTTTTACTCATCACTAAATTTCAGCAATCAACTTTCTGGAATCTCCATTTTCTTGGAGCCTTTACCCAGTTGACAGTGGTTATTGTACATAGTGCTGCATGGGTGTATCTACATGGATGCTGATATATTGTAAGGGATTTATTGTGCCGTTCTTCCCCAGTAAAAGAGTGCATGAAGCATGACAGCATTGAAGACTTGAATCCACTAGTCTAGTGTGTGTGCAGCAAATTTTTTTCTCTGTCTAAAAATCTAGATTTGTCATCTTCTTTTCTGGGAGTCGAGGATTACCTTTTGCAAGCTCACTGTATGGGTGTAGCTGTATTTGATCCTGGGAGTATGCTGTTGGCAGACTATTGGGAATCTTCTACAACTTGTTGTTCCAGTCTTTGCTGAATTGTGAGCTCATTTCATCACTCCGCTGCTATTGTTTATGGGATTTTTCTTAAACGTAGAGAAGCATAAACACTGGATTCCCAGCCTTCATGTGAAACCAGCTTGAAACCAGGCAATGAGTGGAATAAAACTGCGGTTATAATAAAGCTTTAACAGTAAGAATAAATAGATTAAAAATCCCTTGTCTCTTCACCCTTACAGCAAAACTAGATGATGCATTTGGTTATGATAATTTGATTTTAAAAATTGATAAAGATTATTACAGTGTTACCTCGGGTTAAGAACTTAATTCATTCTGGAGGTCCATTCTTAACCTGAAACTGTTCTTAACCTGAAGCACCACTTTAGCTAATGGGGCCTCCTGCTGCCGCCACGCCGCCAGAGCACGATTTCTGTTCTCATCCTGAAGCAAAGTTCTTAACCTGAGGTACTATTTCTGGGTTAGCGGAGTCTGTAACATGAAGCGTCTGTAACCCGAGGTACCACTGTATTATTAATTTCTTAAAGGCATTAGTAATGCCACTGGCAACTTTACTCCTGGGGCAAGCAGGAACTTCAGGGGTGCTGTGTCTAAAGTGGGAGAGAGGAGAAGGGTTGAAAGAGTCTGAATGCACCATAGTCAAAATCAAGAATGCCTCCCTATGTCTCTTTAGAGGAGATTTAAAAACTGAGGTGCATTTAATTGTGCAATCGCACAGTTAACATATGGTGTTAGACAGTGCTATTTTTGTAGAAAAAGAGGTGCTGGAACTCACCACAAATGCCAACCTTGTTCTCTTATAATGGCAGTGGCGCCCACCTGAGTTGCAGTGAGTGCTGGCTGAAAAAAGCCTTGGCGTTAGATATGGTGAAGTCTCATGTTGTGTGAGTGAACTTCTCCTTTCTCCCCTCCCAACCTGCAGTGCCTATGGTGAGAGGAAGTTCGTTGTGTTAGGAGAAATTGGTTCTGTTCTTGCAGTGGCGTCATTGGTTTCAGCCATATTGTCTAGTTCGACCCTAAAATCTCCTCTTTGGCCTCTGTGTGCCTTGCCAGCCTGTCCTCCATGGATGTCACTGGCTGATTTTGTTCTGTCACCACGGGATGCTGCAGGAAAGAGGGTGCAATGGTGCTTTGACTATCAATGACTTAAGTTGATTTGCTATCATAAAGAGTTCTGGGCAGTCATTATTATCATCATTTGTTATATGCCACCCTTCCTCCCATGGGAGCCCAGCAAAATATTTAAACAGTGCAATTTCAAATCAAATAAAAACATTTAAACACAATCACATACCCTGACAGTTATTTACTTCACGGTTGCCATAACCAGTATATCTAGGCCATCTCATACCTGCGTAAACGGGAATATTTTCACGTATTTCCAAAAAATCAGTTATGAGAGAGACAGGCACACCTCACCAGGGAGAGCAATTCCACAAACGAACCACCACATGGAAGGCCTGGTTCCGGGTCAATGCCAACTTGGTTGGCAGCAATGCAGGAGTCTTGGGCAAGGCGTCTGAGTGGTGAGTTGGACTTGACCTACTATAACAGGAGTTCTGGATCTATGAAGGACTTTTGTCAAACTTAACTTGAGCTATCATTTCCTGTATGGCAAGAGCTTTTGAACGGCACCGTGTTTGAGTGAATTTCTTGAGCAGTTTCAGATCCTTTCAGTGAAAAGTGACAGGTTCCCTTTGCTGTTTAGGCATACAATTGTACCTTGTTGATAAGCATAGTAGCTTCTGCAGGGCCCACAATCCATCTGATAACAGCTTCCTTGAATGGAATATTTTATTAGCCCATGTGGATGTTTTAAAAGAACTTGAAAGCGTACAGCTACTGCATTTTTGCTTTGCATCTCATTTCACTTTTTCATCTTTGAAGTATTCTTTTCCCTCCAACTCCCCCTGCCCCCAAAGGTATGAAAGGTTACAGGGAAAAATGAATGAATTATGCTTCAGGGGCGCATCTTTCATTTCTTCAACCTTCGTATAACAGCCTCACCCACTGAATCTGGTTGCTCCTGATACTTGCTATAGGCGCATCATTCAGGGTTGGAGCTGATCTTTCAGTCTCTGATAAAAAGGTCTTGTTTCATAATTGATTTAAATCCTTTTCCCCTTCACTATTTCATATATTTCTTAAAAAATGAGGCATGCAAATTTGGGTGATTCACTTAATTTAATTCACAAGTTAATGGAGCGTGTGTAGTGTCTTGTATATACCATATTTTTTGCTCTATAAGACTCACTTTTTCCTTCCTAAAAAGTAGGGGGAAATGTGTGTGCTTCTTATGGAGCGAATGCAGACTGCGCAGCTATCCCAGAAGCAAGAACAACAAGAGGGATCGCTGCTTTTGCTGTGCAGTGATCCCTCTTGCTGTTCTGGCTTCTGGGATTCAGAATATTTTTATTCTTGTTTTCCTCCTCTAAAAACTAGGTGCATCTTATGGTCTGGTGCGTCTTATAGAGCAAAAAAATACGGTAATTTTATACATGCACAATAGGCTTTTTCTTAAAAGTAGTTGCAGCAGCCATGATTGCTTTCCTCTGTAGCCTGAGAATAAATACGTGCATTTGCACTGTGAGCAGCATTGTCCTCTCCTCTTTTCAGTGTTTTCTTTTTTGTTCCTCCTGCTGCTGCTCCCGTATTGCATAATTCTCCTGCCTTCCCTCGATCCATTTCAGATATGTTGCTTCTTCCATCCAATGTGTACACATGTGTCTTTGTTTAAGACGACTGAAGGTCGAGAACTTTCCAGAAGTATGTTAGTATGTAGTTGGTTACTGGGTGGAGCAGTTTATTTTCAGAAGATGAAAAGGGAAGGTTCCCCTTCTTTATAGGCAAACACACTCATAATTTTGAGTAGTGAGCAAATTGCAGAGCTAAGGCAATTTGAAATATAACTTTTGCATAGTTTTCATAGCATGTATTTCACAGCATGCATGCATTTTTGTACCTTGCAAGAGGAAAGGATCATAGCTAAACAACAGAGGAGGAGGAGGGAGGAATTCATTTGGTCTGTTTTTCTCAGAAGACCAGTCTGATATGATGATGCCGAATTTGCTTGTGGGTCGGAATGCAACTCCTATTCACATTGCTCTCTTCTTTCTGTCATTTTTGCAATGCATACCTCGGGTTGAATTTGCTTCAGGTTGAGCGCTTTCGGGTTGCGCTCCGCGACAACCTGGAAGTAACAGAGCGCGTTACTTCCAGGTTTCGCTGCATGCGCAGACGCTCAAAATGACGTCATGCGCGGAAGCGGCAAAACGCGGCATTCACAGACGCGCCGTCACATCTTACGTTACATTCAGGATGCAAACGGGGCTCCGGAACGGATCCTGTTCTCATCCCAAGGTACCACTGTAGATGCATTTTATTTATTTTCAAAGCATTGAAAGGTGCATATTTTCTGTAAAAAAAAAATTGCTTACAAAATGCATGCCATTTAAATGTTTTGTGGATTCTGAAAAAAGAAATGCACACAAAACAGAACGCAATGAAGCTACAATTGAGTGCCAGTGAGACCAAATGGAACAGAGTGGCCTGTACAGCCCCACTTACTTTACCTCTAGATTTCCCAGATTCTTGTCACCACCATAAAACACTGCCTAAATATTGGAAATATACAGACAAAGAAAAATCAAAACAACCTGTGGGCTGAAAAGTCACCTACAAATAGGAAGATAGCTATGTACAAGAAGTGACAGTTTTAGACAACACATTCTCAATATTTGGGATGTAAACCCAAGTACCTATGATGTGAACATATAAAAAGCTGTCATATCAAATTGGAACATCCGCCCACTGAGCATAGTATCATCTGCTCTGACTGACAAGTGTTATTCAGTGTCTCAAGTACAGAAAGCACATGAACTACCACTATGGATGGACTGAGAAGCACAATTCCCCCCCTGAGTTTTATGACAATGCATGGGATTCTGAGTGAAGACACTTCCTACATTAAAATTATTATGGAAATTATTAATAACATCAGCTGTAGCCAATGTCAAAACATTTTAGAAGTCATATTGATGGATTTGCACTGTCCAGTTGATATCAGTGAGGCTTAAGTGTTTAATCTTTCCTTGATTTTGCCTTCTTATTGAAAAATTACTTACTGTACTATGAATGCAGTAAATTAAGTTTGAGATTATGCAATTAACGTCTGTAACCCTTGGTAACAATTTTGTTCCAATTTGTGATCATTATGAATAAAAAATGATTAAGTTCAAAATATGTCCATTGAAATGAATGCTAGAAAAAGCATTTTGTACTTGACTGTAAGTGTTTATAAACAGTTGCATTTTTAAAAAGAAGGCATTAAAATACCACCTGTGCCTCAAAGCCAAGTAGCTTCAATAAGCGTCTGATTCTAAAATACCTGAAGCTATTAATTTATCATGGTATACTTGCTTGCTTGCCAAGTGTCAAGTTTCTCAAAGGAAGTTATTTTTAGATGTTCATCCAACACATTTTTAGCAGGCAAATTCATTTTTACAATATTTCTGTTATTAGCCTGCCTTTTATTTTGGAAAAATAATCAAAGTTGCATCTAGACTATTTCTAAGCTGTCCAGATGCATTTTTAAAAACTATTGTTATTTTCACATTTCAGTCCTACTAATAGGGACATCATAAAATATGCTGCATGTTAGCTACTTAAAATAAATCTTTCTTAGCAGTGGCAACAAATGATGCTTAACAACTTTCCTGATAAGTAAAAAGATTTAACAGTTGAAACTAGCTAGCACTGTATTGGGAAGCGAGACAAAACGTTTTATTAAAGCTTTGGTACAGTTCCACCATGTTGGTAACTGCTAATTAAATTCCAGAATGGGGAGAAGAGACAGCAATACAGGTATTTTTCAGGGGCTTGTTCAGTGTGATGCAGTCATGTGGTCCCCTGTGTAATTCATTCAGCTGATCTACAGGAGCTTCACTGGACCAAATTAGCTAACCTACAAAACCATCATATGGGTCTTCTTCTTCTTCTTCTTCTTCTTCTTCTTCTTCTTCTTCTTCTTCTTCTTCTGTCACTCGTAGCCGAGTAAGATTGTTTTCCATAAACACCGTTTTAACAATGAGTCCATAGGTGACTGTGGAGGCCAATTTTGGATCCACACGTCCTTCCACAGTGGGGAGACATTGGTTTCCAGGCAGGAGTTGATCACGGTGTGGATATGCCAAGCATGCCTTCCTCTTAGCACATTTCTCCCTTGCATCCTGAGTTCGAGTGGGTAGGGTGTTTGTCAAAGCTGTGTAGAAGAGAGGAATTTCCTCATTTGAAGTGAGCATTTTCTTATGTGTACATGTATCAAAGGGTTCCACTTTACATGACTTATAAGACATTTTTCATTCCTTTGCCTATATACCAGAAATCCTGGTTGTTTTAATGGGGCACTTACTTCAGGGTTGACTGTTTTTAGAATGGTGGTGTGGTAGAAGTTTCTAGTATATTGGGAGAACTTCAGATATGAACTGTTTGGTCTTCATATGAAGCTGTCCTTTGGGTGCCCCACCTGAGAGCAGGAGAGCAGGGTGAGAGACTTTTCTGTTGTGGCTCCCCATTTGTGAAATGTTCACAATTTGGTGCCAAGCTAAAACACTAAAAGTTTCCCAGGCATTTAACATATTATATGAGAAATATTATTTTCTGTCCATTGTTTTTGCTCAGTATGTTTATGGGCCATTATCATGGGTTTTCTTGATTTTATACTATGCCTGTGGCTCTTAATCCTTAGTAAGTTACTTTTTTCTTTGTAAGTGACAAATGATGATCTGCCAACACTGGTGTAAAAACTGTATTGAGCCAGGAAGGTGTTCCATCCTTCACATACAGCTGCCCTTTGCTACACAATTGCACTTAGGATGGAGGTAAGATTTGTGAGCAAGTCTCCAGGGCAAGCATGGCACACATACAGAATTTAAGGCAGTTATGCAAACAAAACATTACTGTGTGCTGTTTGCAGACTCTCTTGGGCCATTCACAGATCCCTGTGGAAATGCGGGCTCCCTCCACCAGAGATAAACTCTGCTGTTGTTTACATACTCACTTATCTTGAGATGAACAGCAAGGCCAATCAAAAGTCTTTGATTATTTCCAAGTTGATCTTTTTGCTTTGAATTCTTGGCTTCAGGATGGTGTCTGCATCTCCTAATCAAGTTAGGCTGACTTGAAGCAAGGTCAGAGGCTGTTATCCCAAGATAAGATCTCATGTAAACAAAGCAGGAAGGACAAAGAATGTTGCTAAAAGGCAAACATTCACATTTGAGAGAAGTTATTAATAGGGTCCCACAGGCTCTTCAAAACTCTTTCGCTCAAAATTTTCATTACTGTTTTGGGAGGGAGGCAGGGAGGAATATGTTATCCATCAAAGTTGCATTGCAGTATCAGTGCAGAAGGATCAGGCCAGCTGCATGCAACAAGTAGGATGATCTCATGAAATTATGTCGATAGAGTCCCTTAGCGATAGGAAATATTGATGCTAGCACCATGCATTTGCATGGTCATTTTTAAGATGACTGTGTTCAGGTTTTGTGTTCAGGCATTCGAAACAGATGGATTTCAAAAAGGATAAGTGCAAAGCACAAATGTGGAATTGTTGCAGGAACTAGGACTATGCCTTGGCTCACTGCAGCCGAATTATATGAGATAAACTTAAACCTCAGATTCGTAGGATTGCTGCTGTGGTTGACTTTCTGGCACCTTTGTGGGGAAACGGTGTGGTGCTGCATATTTTTCTCCTGTAGAGCCGGACTAGGTGATGCATTAAATATGCTGTTGTGTTTAATGTCAAAGTTTTTTAATTATTTGAAAATAATTATTTAGATCTGTTATTATCTGGGTTCAGACCTGGCCATGGGACTTAGCCAGCTTTGGTTGCCCTGGTGGATGACCTTTACAGATAATAGAACCATGCTCCCCCATGTGATTCCCCTCCCTCCCCAGAGTTCTTGTAAAATGTCCAACCTTTGCTTTCTTCAAAGGGAAGGCCACACACAATTGGATACAACCCCAATGCTTTTTCTGTAGGAAGGGGAAAGGTTTGTCATTGGAGTATACATAATAAAGCACATATGTTCAAGCACTACATATATGCTTCTCTTAATTACAGAGAGCAATAGTAGACGTGGGTAGCTGATCACCAGTTAAATGTGATTTGTCTACACAAAAGTCATAACATAGAAATCTGTTCCAGACAGCTTCATTGTTTGGTTCAGACAATGGCAGGAGATAAGTAGATAAACTGGAAGATGAAAACAAAGACACAAGAAAGCATGGTAGCAACATTGCTTGAAGAGCAACATATCTAATCTACCCAGAAAAGAACACAAATGAAAATTGCAAATGTAGACAGATAGTTCTTAGAGGTTTTGTGATGCATTAAACAGAATGGTTACGGAAGCCAAGAGGAGATTTTCCAAGTTAAAGCTTACTGTAGGAGAAGGCTAAAATTTTGCAATTCAATTATGACAATGACAAACTTTGAAAACAGCACCATTGCCTGAAGTGTTTAATATTATTCTGGCTGTAACATTAAAACGGCAGCAATTTCCTCACTAATGTGTATCTAATCTAACTGGCACATCTCCAGGGCTGAAGGGCAAATCTAGTTTCTCACCAGTGGAATGTTTTAAGACGGTGCAAATCCTTCCATACATCCCTTTTCTTTTCATTGGAAAGATTAACTATTGATAGGTGAATCAAGTGCTACCATTAATAAGGATCATAGAAACAACATCCTGCATTATATCATATTGGCTCACTTTGTTTCCAAAGCACAAAGCAAAAGGGCCTTATATCAACCCAGACTGTTTGTTCAAAGTGTTGGTCTGCTCTGATTGACAGTGGCTCTCCAAGCTTGTAGGCTGAAACTTTTCACATTACCTGGAAGTGCCAGACATGGATCCTGGGACATTTTACACAAAGCACACATGCTCCGCCATTGAACGATGGCACCGCACTCTGTTCTCCTTGCATAGTATCTATTTTAGAGGTATATTAGTTGTGGGTCACTGATATCTTAAACTGTGTGGCCTTAAGTTGCACTGAGCATTTGTGTACTGGAGTAGCCTTCATTCTGTTTGCAGCTGTTTTGATCAGAATGCCACTAAATGTACATATAGAGAACCCTCAGTGGGTCAGGCTATCAGTGGCTACTAGCCATAACAGCTATGTATTACCTGCTGTGTCAGTTGATATGCTTTTAAATGCCAGCTTATGGGAATCACAAATTGGGGGAGTGCTGTTGCACTCATGTCCTGCTTGCAGGAATCTGGCTGACCACTGTGAGAACAGGTTGCTGGTTTGATGGGCTTTTAGTCTGGTCCACCAGGTTCCTTGTGTACTCAGGTTGGTGGAGGGAAGAGAGTTCCCGAAACTTACTTCCATAGGCTTCTGCATTCTACCTCTAGAATCGAAGTATTGATGTGCAGAGGAAGAGGTTTATGCTCTTTGCATTGCTCTGCCCATGGACCTTTTTTTCAGAGTAGGCATGTATTGTAAATATATAGATAGAGATACTTGGATTTACAATGTTTTGCTGAAATGCAAGCTCCAGTTGGATAAACTCTGTTTCACATGAAGAACACATGAAGATTTTAGTAACAAGGGCTTTAAAACAGGATGCTTGTTTTTGAAAGTGGCAGCCTGGCTGCTTTGAGTTGTGAAGCTCACTCATAATACCTTAAATGACAAATTCTCCAACCAGTGTATATAAAATATAACACTGGTCTATGATAAGTCCCTTTAGCACCCTCCAAACAGATAGAACGTCAATCTTCTCTGGTGAACAAGCTGCATGGATGCCTCATCCAATGAAATGTTGCCTCCGATGAAACTTTACAAATAAATGCATTCCAAGCAGCCATTTTCTATACAGTCATACCTCGGGTTGAATGCGCTTCGGGTTGAGTGCGTTTGCGTTGCGCTCCGCGGCAACCCGGAAGTAATGGAGCGCATTACTTCCGGGTTTCGCCGCTTGCGCATGCGCAGACGCTCAAAATGACATCATGCGCAGAAGCGGTGAAAAGTGGCACACGCATGCACACGCAGATGTGCCTTGCTAGTTACGTTTGCTTCTGGGTGCGAACTGGGCTCCAGAACGGATCCCATTCATATCCAGAGGTACCACTGTATTCAAAAAATGCATTTGAATGGGTTTTTAGAAGTTATAGCAGGCTGGGAAGTTCACTATATTTCAAAGGAATTGCATTCTAATTGTTTTGTGCCAGGTATAAATGTCAGCCTCTGTACACAATTCAAAAACTTAGTTAACCCTGTTCTGGCAACTTCTCTCGTATTCTGCTTCTGTGAATGTCCTCTGTGCACAGGCTGTTTTAACTTCAGTCCTCACTCAAATGGCCTTGTGTAAGGAGGGGCTTTGGTTTTCTGATTAATATTTCACTGCTGAGAGATTAGTTCCTTATGAGTAGGTATGCATAAAATGTTATTATAAATGTCTAATTCTACTTAGATCAGCTTAGCTTGGCAATGTAAATTATTCATACTTAAGGCACTGGAATATTGCCTCATCATTTAGATTACATATTTAAGATGCATTGAGTGAAGAAGAAATATGAACAAGGGTTGTTTGGAATTTTCCATAATGCATAGGATTAAGAGGCAAACAGATCCAAGATAATAAAATTCAGCATTGTAGTTCCCAAAAGCAGCCTTGTTAGTCTGTTGTAAAAAGGAAAACAGCTTTGTGGCGCATTGAAGACACACAGATTTATCATGTCCTCAAAAGCTTATGCTGCTATAAATTTGTGTGCCTTCAAGGTGCCACAAGGCTCCTGTTTTGTTTTCACTGGTAAAGCATTTTTGTTAGATTAAAGACCAAAGGAGGTATTTTGTTCTTCATAGAATGCATACTGCCCATATACTTCTTAAAATGACCCAAGACCCCTGTGAGATGCCAGAAGCTAAATTTGGTATGGATTTGTTTACAGAGCTGGAAGCAAATTTAATAAATCAAGGAAATGGATTTTTGAGCTCCTGTTGGGGAAAAGATGATGTGCTGTAGGAAAAATCTAAACAATGCAGAAGTTCTGTCGTGAGATTGTAAGTTGTCTCTGCTGTTCCTGACTTGCTGAGTTCAAGAATTCGTGAGACAGGCTTTGCAACATAATGAGTTTTCCTATAATATTTTATCTTTATTGTCCATGCAAGCCTAATATAAGTGTGTGTGTTTTATGAGTTAGTCAGAAGCAGTTGGCAAGGAATCTTACATAATTTTGTTTAGACTTGTTTAGCGTCTAGATACATTCAACAAAATGCAAGATTGATTCAGAGTTCAAATCTGCCTGGCTATCAACTGGGTTGAGTGACATGAGAACAGCTAGGTGTGGCTGGGCGTAGTAGAGAGACTGTGAGCCTTTGCATGTGTATACCAGGCAATTTTATTTCAATATGTTAAGATACATTTTCAGGATGCTTCCAGGTGGACACATTTTCCGTCTTCCAGGTATACTAGATCTGAGTGCCAAACCATATAGGGATAATGCCAGTGCTGACTGTTGCTGAATCACAGTGGAAAACTGGTGGCTAGCTAGTTTAGCGTGGATGGTGAAGTTCAAATAAGGGATTGGAATATATACACACACACACATCCAGCAACTCCTGCTTGTTACCTTATTGTCTTCTGGTTTTGCTGTCCGTTAGCTGTCATAAACAAAGTGACATGTATGTACAGTTGTACCTTGAAAGTTGAACAGCTTAGTTCCCGAACGTTTTGGCTCCCGAACGTTGCAAACCCAGAAGTGACTGATCTGGTCTGCAAACTATTTTTGGAAGCTGAAGATTCAACAGGGCTTCCGCAGCTTCAGGAGGCCGCTCTTTGGTTTTCGAATGTTTTGGAAGTCGAAAAGACTTCTGGAACGGATTCTGCTCAATTTCCAAGGTACGACTGTATTACTGAAAAGAAAAAGAAACAAAAGTTGTGACTCTTAACTTTGTACAATAAACTACATTCCTGCCAAGCAAGAAGTGTTTTCACAGTTCAGTGACATTTTCTAGACAGGCAGAAACTCTGGAGGAGAGTGTGGAGAAGGCTGGTTAGGGGTGTGTAGCCTAGAAGAGGGATGTGGCCTCAGGAGTATCCCAGGAGTCTGAGACCTGCATCTCCATCCCTGCTGTATACAGATTAGGTAAAGGTAAAGGTACCCCTGCCCGTACGGGCCAGTCTTGCCAGACTCTAGGGTTGTGCGCTCATCTCACTCTATAGGCCGAGAGCCAGCGCTGTCTGCAGACACTTCCGGGTCACGTGGACAGTGTGACAAGCTGCATCTGGCGAGCCAGCGCAGCACACGGAACGCCATTTACCTTCCCGCTGGTAAGCGGTCCCTATTTATCTACTTGCACCCGGAGGTGCTTTCAAACTGCTAGGTTGGCAGGCGCTGGGACCGAACGACGGGAGCGCACCCCGCCGCGGGGATTCGAACCGCCGACCATGCGATCGGCAGGTCCTAGGCGCTGAGGTTTTACCTACAGCGCCACCCGCGTCCCTGTATACAGATTAGGCCTTGGCAAACAGTTGGTGAATATTTATCTTAGAGAGTTCTCATGCTTCCCCAGAAGTATTTAGTGATGGAGCGGCTGTTTGCTATTCCATGCCGTGAAAAATGTCTTATGAATCGTACGTGCCCATTCTGTCACTTTGCTTGTTCACACATTGTTAAGGATTTCCAGTAGCCAACAACATAAAATAGGTTAGCAAATTATCTTGTCTTTAGATGATTAATGTAAGGTATTAGATTTATGATCTTGTCCTTGGAGTATTGAACACTAAAGGGCTTGGGAGAAATGATAAATCTTCAGAGGACACCCTTTCAACTCCTAGATTCGGTGACTTCTCCTGGAATGTTGTCGTGATAGCATGGTTCTGCTATGCCGAAGTGCTACTTTAGTTCCATTAAAATTGCATAAGTAGCCTGTGTTGTGCATCTTCATTTTCAAAATCAAATGCTTAATTGCATTTCACTTCTGGCATGATCACAGTTAACAGAATAAAAGCTGGAGTCTGTTTGTGTTGCACAGTCAGGGGAAGATTAGGCTACAGATTTAGGCTTTGGGCAAGCCCCTCTCTTACTTGTGTGAATGTGTGAAGTCACATGTAGGGTAGATGGTCATGGCTTACCCAAACTGGGGAGGCTGCCAGGCCCATATTGGCCTGTGCTCCAGACATTCCCCAACCTTTGACCAAATGCACAAACTGTGGTTATCAGGTAGCAAGTGCTTATCAGAAAGCAGCTGACAGTGGACACATGTGGCTGATAATCTCTCCCAAAATTTTGGAGTGATTGCCTGTTTCTATCCAGAATCAAATTATCCTTTCATAACTTGTTTGCTGCATGTTTGTGAATCCACCCAGCCTTGGACCTCTGCTGTGTTTGGACACTGTAAATTCCAGCAGTCAGCACAACAGCTGTAAAAATCTCTCGTGTCCCTTAGTATTACTGCAGCACTCTTGCCCATAGGACTTGAGCATTCCAGCTGGATTCCTTCATCCCATTATACCCCAAAAGAAGGTTTATTGGAAAGTGGAGCACTTTGATCCCAGAGTGCTGTAAACACAATAAACATGACTCAAAACAATTGCAACCTAACTATTATAGCCCCCTGGATACATGGTTTAAACTGGGGTGGACTGTTGATCATTTAACAGCTTTCACCCACAATATAATTTGGCCTTATTGACCATCGTAAGTTGAAACCCACAGATCGTTAACGATTAGGTGACTCTCAGGAACAGTATGCAAATTACTAACCAGAACAGCTGAAGTTAGTTGATTGCAAAAAGAGAGCTGAGGTTGCAATAGCTATATAAAAGCAGTCTTAAATTCATCCACTTGAAACTTTGCTGTTACTTTCATTCTGGAACTGGTTCCAGAAAAGTACGTGCAGACTGTGTAATGTTTTCTAAGTCTGGGGGGAAAAAAAGGTTCTTGGAGGAATGCCAAAACCAGACACTATTTCCAAGGGCAAACAGCAACACTGAGCTCATATCTTCAAATCAAACACCATATTCTGTCCTTCTGCTACATCAGATACGGGAAATCTTTTGCCCTCCAGATATTGGTGAACTACAATTCGCATCATTTCCTGGTCATTGTCCATGCTTGTAGAGGCTGATGGGAGTGATGGTTCAGCAACATGTAGGTGGCACATATGTGTACTACATTATTGTGACTAGGTAGACCTTTTCAATGGCATCTCCCTTTCACTTTTTAAGGAGAATAGCATTTCTACCGTCTTGAGAACAACAAAAATACAATGAGCGATTATAAGCTTGTTTGCAACTAAATTTCAGAAAAACTTACTTTCCTCCCCTCTTTCCTTTTTTCTTATAGGCTTTCGAAAGATAAGCCTTGATGATCTCCGAAAGGCTTACATCGTGAAAGATGTCCAACAGTATATTCTTCATCGCTTAGATCAAGAAGAAGCACTGAGACAACATCTCACAAAAGAAACTGCAGAAATGTTGAATCAGCTTCACATTAAGAGCAGTGGATGTTTTCTGTATCTTGAGCGTGTCCTAGATGGAGTAGTGGAAAACTTTATCATGTTACGAGAAATCCGCGATATCCCTGGGACACTCAACGGCCTCTATCTTTGGCTTTGTCAAAGACTTTTTGTGAGAAAACAGTTTGCAAAGGTCCAACCTATTCTGAATGTAATCCTTGCTGCTTGCAGGCCACTAACTACAGTTGAATTGTTCCATGCAGTATGGACCAAAAACATGGCATTATCTATGGAGGACTTCCAGCGTAAGCTAGATGTTCTGTCGAAAGTTCTTGTCGATGGTCTCGGAAACACAAAGATTCTTTTTCACTACAGCTTTGCAGAATGGCTGTTGGATGTAAAGCACTGTACACAAAAATATTTGTGCAACGCAGCAGAAGGGCACAGAATGCTTGCAATGAGTTACACCTGTCGAGCCAAGGATTTATCACCTCTGGAGGCTCAAGAATTTGCTTTGCACCTAATTGATTCCAACTTGCAACTGGAAACCTCTGAACTGGCTTTGTGGATGATCTGGAATGGTACGCCTGTCAAAGACTCTTTGTCAACGTTGATCCCCAAAGAACAAGAAGTTTTACAGTTGCTGGTAAAAGCTGGTGCTCATGTCAACAGTGAGGACGATCGGACATCTTGCATTGTACGGCAGGCTTTGGAAAGAGAAGATTCTATTCGGACTCTATTGGATAATGGTGCTTCGGTAAACCAGTGTGACTCGAATGGTAGAACACTCTTGGCTAACGCTGCATATAGTGGCAATCTTGATGTAGTCAATCTGCTAGTTTCCAGAGGAGCAGATTTAGAGATTGAAGACACGCATGGGCAGACCGCACTTACTCTAGCTGCTCGGCAGGGCCACACCAAAGTTGTCAACTGTTTGATTGGGTGCGGTGCTAACATAAATCACACGGACCATGATGGGTGGACAGCCCTGCGATCGGCAGCTTGGGGCGGGCATACCGAGGTGGTTTCTGCACTCCTCTATGCTGGAGTAAAAGTAGACTGTGCAGACGCTGACAGTCGGACAGCCTTGAGAGCAGCAGCTTGGGGAGGCCATGAAGATATCGTGCTGAATCTGTTGCAACATGGGGCTGAGGTCAACAAAGCGGATAATGAAGGTAGAACTGCTTTAATTGCAGCAGCATACATGGGGCATAAAGAGATTGTGGAGCATCTGTTGGACCACGGAGCAGAAGTAAACCATGAGGATGTGGATGGAAGGACTGCCCTCTCTGTTGCTGCTCTTTGTGTACCTGCCAGTAAAGGACATGCTTCAGTTGTGAGCCTTTTAATTGACCGGGGTGCTGAGGTGGACCATTGTGACAAAGATGGCATGACCCCACTGCTAGTGGCAGCCTACGAAGGACATGTAGATGTTGTGGACTTGCTTCTGGAAGGTGGAGCAGATGTAGACCATACGGACAACAATGGCCGCACTCCTCTTCTTGCTGCAGCTTCCATGGGCCATGCATCAGTTGTAAATACTCTTTTGTTTTGGGGGGCAGCTGTGGATAGCATTGATAGTGAAGGACGGACGGTTCTTAGTATAGCCTCTGCACAAGGCAATGTTGAAGTAGTACGGACTCTGCTGGATAGAGGGCTGGATGAGAATCATAGGGATGATGCAGGATGGACACCTTTGCACATGGCAGCTTTTGAAGGACACAGGTTGATATGTGAAGCACTTATAGAACAAGGTGCTCGAACAAATGAAATTGATAATGACGGGCGCATAGCCTTCATATTGGCTGCCCAGGAAGGTCACTATGATTGTGTGCAGACCTTGCTGGAGAACAAATCTAACATTGATCACAGGGGCTATGATGGGAGAAACGCTCTCCGTGTTGCTGCTTTAGAAGGCCATAGAGACATTGTTGAGCTACTTTTCAGTCACGGAGCTGATGTGAATTACAAAGATGCTGATGGCCGGCCAACGCTTTATATCTTGGCTCTAGAAAACCAGCTAACAATGGCTGAGTATTTTTTAGAAAATGGTGCAAATGTCGAAGCCAGTGATGCTGAAGGAAGGACAGCGCTCCATGTTTCCTGCTGGCAGGGCCATGTGGAGATGGTACAGATGCTGATAACGTACCATGCTGATGTGAATGCCGCAGACAATGAGAAACGCTCAGCTTTGCAGTCTGCAGCATGGCAGGGCCATGTCAAAGTAGTTCAGCTTTTGATAGAGCGTGGGGCCCTAGTGGACCATACGTGCAATCAGGGTGCTACTGCACTCTGCATTGCAGCCCAAGAAGGGCACATCGATGTTGTGCAGATATTACTGGAGCACGGTGCTGATCCAAATCATGCGGATCAATTTGGGCGCACAGCTATGCGCGTAGCTGCAAAAAATGGACACACGCAGATAATTAAATTACTGGAAAAATATGGTGCTTCTACTCTAAATGGCTGCACTCCTTCTCCGGTCCATACAATGGAACAAAAACCTTTGCAGTCGGCATCTTCAAAGATGCAATCCTTAACCATAAAATCCAATAGTTCGGGGAGCACTGGTGGGGGAGATACGCAGCCTGCTTTGCGTGGCTTGTCTAATGGGCCAGCTCATGCCTTTAGTTCTCCTTCTGAATCTCCCGATTCGACAGTTGATCGGCAGAAGTCCTCCTTATCCAATAATTCATTAAAAAGCTCAAAAAACTCTTCTCTACGCACAACTTCATCTACAGCAACTGCCCAGACAGTACCGATCGACAGCTTCCACAGTATGTCCTTTACGGAACAAATACAGCAGCATTCGTTACCCCGCAGTAGAAGTAGGCAGTCTATTGTTTCTCCTTCCTCTACAACTCATTCCTTAAGTCAGAATCATAGTTCGCCAAACAGCGAATTTGAATGGAGCCAGGTGAAGCCCAGCTTGAAATCCACAAAAGCCAGCAAAACGGGGAAAACTGAGAATTCCAACAAATCCGGGTCTGCTGGGAAAAAGGTGAAACAGAGCACCTCCTCTCAACCAAAAGTCCTTGAATATGAAATGACTCAGTTTGATAAAAGGATACCTGTTGCCAAATGTGGGGCCGGCGTGCCCCTTAAATCAATGCCTAGTGACACTCAGTGTAAAATTTTAGTCCCTCCAGCCCATCAGGAAGTTTGCCGGTCTCAACAGCAGTTCCTGATCCACCAACAAAGTGGGGAGCAGAAAAAGAGAAATGGAATAATGACTAATCCAAACTACCACCTTCAGAGCAATCAGGTTTTTCTTGGCAGAGTTTCTGTCCCACGAACAGTACAGGACCGAGGGCATCAGGAGGTTTTGGAAGGCTATCCTTCTGCAGAGACGGAGCTGAGCCTTAAGCAAGCCTTAAAACTTCAAATTGAGGGGAATGACCCAAGCTTCAACTATAAGAAGGAAACACCATTGTAAGAGGTGAGGCACTTTCAGCAGGGTGGCAATGCAAATAGGCATCAGAAGCTAAGGGGGAGAAGACTTCATGTCCTTACCAATGACCATTGTGCAAGAGGATTGGAGGCAGGGGGCAGCCAGATCAGTACCTTACATGCTCATGGTGTTAACAGGCCAGAGGCGTCCCATGTAAGTCTCATCATATTGCATCCACATTGATAACAATAGTCTTCTCTCCAATGCCTCTGCACAACTCCCACCAATAAGAGTGTGGGGTCGTGTAGCTCAGTTTCTGCTCAAAAGCACTGACTGATAACTGTCTGGCACACCAATCTGTCAGCCACCTCTGACCAATTTCTGGATGCTATGTGTGCATTTAAATTATTATTATTATTATTATTATTATTATTATTATTATTATTATTAGCAACAACAACAACAACATGAGTTATTTGATGCATATGCTTCACATATATTTTAAGAAAATGAATTTTCTCTCATATTGAATGGCCAAGCTACCATTGTTATTGAAGCTGTACTGCTTGGCATGGTGCTGTTTATGGAAGCAGCATAATAACATGCTATCTGACCCTGTGTGTGTTATCATTTCAAACTTGGTCCCTGCAAAAGAAAATGCATAAGCAAATTTAAGGTACAAGATTTTCAGTGATCACGACTGCATCAGATAGATTGCCACATACAGCAGCTTATTCATAGTTTTGAGATGATCTACTTAGAATGCAACAATTTTATGTTTTGTTTTCTTTTTGTTTTCAAGGCAGCTCCATGACACCATGAATAAAATGAAGAGTTTCTGCCTGGAATGTTTTGTCACCCGGGCTGGAATCAAAGCATGTCTTGCTTGTCGAACCACATTGAAAATTACGAATGTGATCACTGCAGTACAGTTACCTTGATTACTGTAATGTGCCTAAAGAAAAAAATAAGGCTGCCTTCTTAAATGTAACCTTCTGTGCTTCAGAAAAAAATTATTTTGTGTACTTTGTACTTACTACACAGAATAAGCACTTTCTTTTCTTCCTCAGTAGCAGAACAAGATACGTTGTATTTCCACTCACACAGCTGAAAAGTTGTTAAGAGCTAGAAATTTGAGTTCTCTGTTCCAGAAGGCTTTATCAGTGTAAATGTGCCACAGTGGACTTTGTGACAAACAGCAATGCTTTCTGTATTTATTTTACATTCATGTGCAAAAGAAACTCTGCACACAGTCAAACAGACAATGAATGTTCAATGTCACCTCAAAGACTAAGGGAACCCCTCCTCCATTGACCCAAGCTAGAGTTCCCGTTAATTATTTGAACCCACTTCTAGAAGTGTTGCGGCGTACTTTTGGTGTAGGACTTTAGGTGCCATTAGACTTTTTGTTGTTTTGCTGCAGGGTCCACCATGATCAAAATCCACATAAAAGACCTCATCTGTCCTCAGAGAGTACTCTTTGCATGGAGAATAGGTAATGTGAATTGGCCCATCCCCAGATAACAGCCACAGCAGCAGGCGACACCACCTGTGGTAGCTCAGAAATCACAACTGCAGTCTCAGACATCAGTGTCTGAGGCTGTGGAGAATCTGGTTTATGCATTGCATTCTGTATCTGCTCGTGGGAGCGTAAAGCAACAGAAGCCACAGCAAACATGTAACGTGGGGCAGATTTTGAATATGTAAACTGGCTCAAAACACAAGCTACTCTTCTGTACACGTAAAATCACATTTGCATTGCTGTAATGTACAGTTGGTTTTCTGTGTTGTTCAGATGTTTCTCATAAGGAAAGCAACTCTTGTGATGGTATTGGCTAACTTCAGTACTTACCTTCAGCCTGGGGTGGAGTACGACAGTGCAATTTATTGGGTCCTTTCTCTGCTACTTGTTTTGAAGGTGGTTTATGAAGGAACAGTTCTTCAGCATCAAGGCCAGTTTTCATACTACCCACTTAAATGATGGTAACTATTTAAATTCGTTAGCTGCTTTCTCTTGCCCAGGGCAACCCAAAGTGACTTATCTGGTTTTGCTTATGAGCATATGAAATAGCTCCAGGTGGAGTCAGGTCTTAGGTCCCTTAAGTCCAGCACTGTATGTTCCCAGCCCTGTAACAGAGATCCTTTAACTCAGGGGTGAGGAGCCTCTGGTCCTTCAGACATCCCGTTCCCATCATTCCCAGTCAGCATGGCCAATGGTGTGGTAGTCCAAGAACAAAGGGGAGCCCAGTTTCTCTATCCCTGCGTTATCTAAAAGTGCAAGGGATTCGATATGGACCCTTCTACATGTAAAACAGGAGTGGGGAATCGTTAGCGTCTGGCAGGCCAGATTTTTATCTCTCCCACTCCATCAGGCCTATCTTGATCAGGAATGATGGGAGCTGCAGTCTTAATATCTGGAGAGCCAAAGGTTCCCCATTCTTGACCTAAGTACGGAGGTAAAAATGTTGCTGGGTAAGAGTGTCAAATCATTACTTCCCAACTTGCTCTGAACTTAAGTACTGGATATTTTCAACACTGCACAAGAATATAGCTCTTCTTTCATGTTAGATGTATTGATCTGTAGAAAGACATCCCTAAAGGCTGCCTTTCTCTCTGGATCTCGGCTGTCGCTGAGATTATATTTATTTGTTTATTTGTGTGTTTTTAAATTACAGTATGTACCTTGTGACTAGATGGTGATATTTCTGGCCATTTTCACAAGAAGGCTACGCATTGCAGAAGTCTTCATGATTTTCAGCAGACTATAATCTTAATGTCTCTAAAAGAGCTGGTGGTGGTAACATGCCCAAACACAGACACCAGCTATAGGAAGGTCAGCTGAAAAGTGCTACCTTTCAGATAATTAAAATAAAAGTTCCTGCACATTTTCAGAAACGCTTAGGAATGCAGCATGTGTTTCTCTGTTTAAAAATATCCATTTGACAAGAGTGTGAGATTGTTCCGCATTGCTTTAATGTATGATTTTTAAAAAATATATTGGCTTTTGTGGCCTCTCTCTCAAAAAAAGGTAAAATTAATCACCCTGAATTATTGGCAGGTCTGTCTTCTTTGCAATTGTGAATTGATGTGTGTGGCTCAGTTCTGCTAAGCCATGACTTGGCAGGGCTGATCAGCTATAATGCAGCAGAATTCAAGACTTCTTACTTTTTCTCTCGTTTCACAAATCTCTGTATCTCTGGTTCTGCTTTCACCTTTCTTTTCCCTATATTATCCAAAATCATCCCTAGAGGAAACTAAAGAAAGTGTCACAATTCATAATTGGAGACTAGGGAAAAGACTGATGAGCATTAATATCTGAACCATATGTGTGCCAGGGAAGTCACCTGAAAAGGGAATTGAATGGCAAATTTACCTGTTGAAACCTTAGCATCTTACACTATAGTGATACCCTTGTCATGATCAGTATTGGGAAATGGCTTTGTTTTTACTTAAAGCATCATTTTCTCTTGTCAACTATGCTGCTATGCAAATGTCTGTTCATGCTCGTTATCCTCCATTGAAACTCTTCAAATAACATGGTGCACAGTTAAGACTTTTTTCTGGATTGGATTGTAAATAGCCTATAATGTACATTGAATTTCACATTGTAAAATTTTTATTTTATTTCTTGTATTATATTAAGCAAAAATCCTTATGTATATGAAAGTGCATAATAAATATATTTGCTTTTCAAGCAGACATTTGTTTTCAATTTGCTTGCTCCTTTTTCATCCTCTGCAAAACGATATTAGGTACAAAGGTACCAACATGCTTGGAAATAGGATTCTGTTAGGGATGTGGACACACAATGTGGTATCTTGTTACAATTTATTAGATTTATATGCAGCCCTTCATCACAAGATCTCAGGGTGGTTCACAGAACAAAATACAGGATAAAAGTAAATAATTAAAACAGTAAAACAATAACTCCCCCTTTCTGCAGACACATTTAAAAAGCTGTAGAATATTAATATTCTATATTTATTCTATTCTATAATATTAATAGAATATTAATCGAAGGGATGCGGGTGGCGCTGTGGGTTAAACCACAGAGCCTAGGACTTGCCAATCAGAAGGTCGGCGGTTCGAATCCCCGCGACTGGGTGGGCTCACGTTGCTCGGTCCCTGCTCCTGCCAACCCAGCAGTTCGAAAGCATGTCAAAGTGCAAGTAGATAAATAGGTACTGCTCCGACGGGAAAGTAAACGCCGTTTCCGTGTGCTGCTCTAGTTCGCCAGAAGCGCCTTAGTCATGCTGGCCACATGACCCGGAAGCTGTACGCCGGCTCCCTCGGCCAATAAAGCGAGATGAGCGGTGCAACCCTAGAGTTGGTCACGACTGGACCTAATGGTCAGGGGTCCCCTTTACCTTTACCTAGAATATTAATCAGCCCAAGATCTGGTTGAAGGGGACTGTTTTTGCTTGGTGCCTAAAAATATATATTGAAGGCCCCAGGCCAACCTCCCTGAGGAGAGCATTCCACAAATGGAAAGCCACTACAGACAAGGCCCGTTGTTGTGTTGCCACCCTCAGGGACTCAAGTGAAGGAGGCACATGAAGAAAGACCTTGGGTGGTGATCACAAGGTCTGGGTTTGCTCATATGGAGAGAGGCAGTTCTTGAGGTATTGCAATCCTGAGCCATTTAAGGCTTTATAGGTCAAAACCAGCACTTTGAATTGGGCCCACAAGCTAATTGGCAGCCAGTGCAGTCGGGCCCATATTAGTGTAGTATGCTCAAACCTTGTAAATATCTCTTTGTCTCTTATAAGCATCTTTTATTATGTGTATTAGGACAGCTTGACTTGTGAATTGCATTTGGGACTAGTTGGGAGAGTGAATTATGCGAAGCTTTTCAAAGTCCTTATGAACAACAGTAGTGAAAGCTTGAAATGGTTACAGATTCCAACTTTGCAATGCTGGAGAGAGTTCCAATGCCAGAAACTGGATACACAGTAGAAAAATCCTACACGTCTGCCAATGTTTTTATTATCTTCTGAGAAGTTTTATAGAAATTCTGTGAAGATTTTATCTGTCATTATAAACATGTTATAATGATCTGCATTGCACTGGTTCAAATCAAAGCTGGTGCCCATTGATAGCATATTTATATATCTATTGTCATCTGAGATGATAATAGGTTTTTGGGTATATATGTGATAGAGATTGTATAGTGTAATATTGTATAGTTATTTTCAGGACTTGCATTGAATTATTTTGCATGTTTCAAGAGAAATTCCATAGTTTATTTTGCATGATTGTTGTGTTATGGAGATTCCTCTAACGACCCAAGGGCCTGTCAGTATCCAAAATGAGTTATAAGACCAAAAGTGATTATTAAAAATTACTGAACTAACTCTGTGCTGGATTCATAGAGAACTTGCCTTAAGGCAGAGATTTCAGCACATTTACCAAACACAAGTCCCAATATGTTTACAAGTGTGCTCCAAAACTGAAGTAAAATTGTATTGAATTAATATGTGTCAGATGCATGATACAAAATCTGGGGGTTTTTATACCAAATATGGCTTTCATCCTCAGTTCCCCCTGCCCAGAGTTAACAAAACAAAAAACAAAAACCTGAAAATGAGTTATTGGTAGGAGCCCAATCTAAGCAAAGGCAAATGGCATCTAAGGAGGAAAGTGTTGATGGGTTTGAAAATGGAGCTGATTTCAAATGGAATGTTTAAGCAAAAATGCCAAACAACCCACAGTTGTTCATACAGATGTTTTGAGTATCAGTAGTTTCTGATTTTGAATCACAAGAAAGCACAGTCAGACTTCTACAGTCGTATCTTGGAGGTCGAACGGAATCCATTCTAGAAGTCCATTCAACTTCCAAATGTTTGGAAACCAAAGCTCAGCTTCTGATTGGCTGCAGGAAGCTCCTGCAGCCAATTGGAAACCCCGTCGGATGTTCAGCTTCCAAAAATAGTTCACCAATCGAAACAGTCACTTATGGGTTTGCAGCATTCGGGAGCCAAAACGTTTCAAAACTAAGCTGTTCGAAAACCAAGGTACGACTGTATATCCTAAATGGCAGCGGGTAACGTAACTAGCCTGTTGTCCAAGGTGCTGCACAAATCCTTTTGAGTAACTAGCTAGCCCTAGCTACATGATTTTTGTTGTACCATGACACATTTAAATGTGCAGCTCTGTGAGCTACCATATTTGCACTTACCTGTGAAGGGTTATGTCATTCTATGAAATGCACATTGGTTGATGTGTGATGTGTGATGTTCTGGGATAAGGAGCCAAATTAGATTGGGTTGGATTTCCTTCCAGCTCTGATTAATTTTTAAACTTCACTTGTGTGCTGTGCCTTATTTACATAATTAAATAATCAATATATATATGGTAGACTCTAGAGGTGTGCTAATAATTTTCCTTGATGAGGTAGTTTTGCTTGTGGGGACTTGAGTACTCTGCACTTAATTTTTTTATATTGATTGAGGTGACTTGTAAATTATTCATCTAAATGCATACTCAATCTTGCAGAGACTTGGCAGAACAGAACAATTTGCTGGGAAATGGTGTGTGCCCTTAAAATGTTTTGCTTATATATGGAGAGAAGAAAATTAAATAGCTAATCCAGTGATCTGTTGTGAGGGTTATTGAAAACTACCACCACCAAGAAATCCAGGCTAATCCAGGTAGCCTGGAAGGTTCACTCCTTGTCATAGTCACAATATTTTAAAATTCAGTTCACTATCTGCCCTTTCCAGAAGTGGTACTCATTAAAAATGGAAATTGCTGTAGATGACAAATACATAATGTGATAGCAAAAGGTGAAAAGTGGTGGAGAAATGGTTGCATTAACCTGCCTTGCATAGTTATGAATTCCTCTGGAAGACATATTACAGCAGAACTGTAGTTGGGAAATGTTCAAAGTCAATGTTACTAAAGTTTGGGGGGAATGCAAAGATTCCCCATCGTTCTGCCGGGACACTGAGGTCCAATGCCAAGGGCCTTCTGGCGGTTCCCTCACTGCGAGAAGAAAAGCTACAGGGAACCAGGCAGAGGGCCTTCTCAGTAGTGGCGCCCGCTCTGTAGAACACCCTCCCATCAGATGTCAAAGAGATAAACAACTACCTGACATTTAGAAGACAAATGAAGGCAGCCCTGTTCAGGGAAGTTTTTAATGTGTGATATTTTGATGTATTTTTAATCCTTGTTGGAAGCCAGCCAGATGGGCTGGTTAAAAAATAAATAATAATAATAATAATAATAATAATAATAATAATAATAATTATCAGATATCTTTTTTATCAAGGCCAAAAAACTAAATAATAACACAGAGCAGAAAGAGGGGAGCAGATGAAGACAAAAGAAGGAGGAGAACTTCCCATTCTTCATCTGTCAGCCATATGTAAAAATTTATTCAACACATCCACTCCAGGATAACACCCACAAGTCCACTTTCTATAAACCAATATTATCTTCAGTCCTCAAACCCAAATATTATGTTCATTTTCTTTTTCATACAAAAGGTCTCTAAGCAGCCTCCAATCTTTAGTAAAAGTTGACAATGATTTTTCTCTGATTAAACACATCAACTTCACCATCTCAGCTAAGTCGAATAATTTTAACAACCGTCCATGGTAGGTAATGATGAATCTTTTCATCTTTGTGCTGTAATCATATATTGAAAAAGTCCCATAATCTTTTAAACTGTATATCCATAAGTCTCAGCAGGAACAGTTCTGGTTTCAGTTGAACATTAACTTTCAAAATCCTCTGTATCTGAGGATGTATTTGTAGCCAATCTTTTAGCTTTTTTACACATCCACCAGACATGATAAAATGTTCCTTCATGCTCCTGACACTTCCAACAAAGCATTTGGAACATTTTTGTACATTCTAAATATCTTCTCAGGAGTTAGGTATCAAAGAGAAATCATTTTGTAAAAATTCTATTTTAAATCATAGTACAATGTGTATTTTAACCCTTTTCTTAGAAATGTTCCCACTGTTCCATCCGCATATTATAAGCAATTGGGATGGGCGTGGTTTTTTTGCCCATTTATTCATTCTTTAACTTGTTCTTTTTTTTTGTTTCAAATTTCAAGAAGGACTGCCCACAAAAGTTTCCAGAGGTTTAGAAGATCCAGAACTTTTTCACAATGTGTGGTGGGACTTTATGATTTATACCAATATAACTAATCTCAAGAACTCTTTGGAGCTACCATGGAGGGAAATAGGACCTCTTAATGTTTCTACCAACAGATGTCTCCTCACTCACATCTTCCGATTTTGCTGACAATTTAAGAGAATATATATGAGCTGTCACTCCACTCATGCTTCTCAGTAACTGGTATTCAGAGCCATACAACTTCTGATACTGGAGATAGTTCACAGCCGTTATGACCTGCATGGGAAAAGGTATTTTTGGAGTCTTGTGTTTTAAAATGGATATAAATTTATCCAAACAAGAACCATATCCCATAAGTCCAAGTGGGAAATGACCCAAATATTGACATATGCCTGTAAGCTGTTCTGTGATTTTAAATAAAGGGTGATCTATACTTGAAATACATCATTCTTAATAGCAGTAGTAATAGTACCTGATTTCAGTGGGGCTAATGAGGCTGTGTGTGGTTAAATCATAGTTCTGATATACAAATGAAAAGTAGAAACCACAGATTGAGACTAAAACTTGGACACCAAGAGTCAGTGTGATAGAATGACTCATGTGATGGACCTGGCTGGGGAAATCAGAGCTCAAATCTCAACTCAACCATGAAGCCTGTTGGGTGATATTCTGTCAGTCACACACTCTCAGCCTTAACTGTCTTAATGAAACTAAAATGGGATAATGCAGGTCAGTGGTCACCAATATTTGAAAGATGAGGAGGATACGAATTGTATCAATAAATAAACACGTGGAACATATCATTGTAGTGCCGTAAAAAGGAGTGACAAACTCTTGAATTCCATATGTAAAATTCTTTTGTAAGTATAGGTAAAAGGCAGGTAACGGACGCATATGTCTCAGATGTATGCGAGATCCAAGTTTGTCAATGGATTTTAATATCTTGCAATATGTTCTGCAATTTGCTAGTATTTCACACTTTATTACCACATAGGCTTGACCTTTCTTTTTCTTTGTGTACTTCAGCTGCAACTGCATCTAAAGGTAAATAATTCCCTCACATGTTCAAGAAATGGCTGGTCAGGCTGCTTTCAGAGCATAACACTCTTCCAGGTAAGTACTTGCCCAAGTAAAACCAGTAAAAATGTTTTGTTTTCTGCTTTTCTTCCCCAACTGAAGCCAAGCTCTGCAGGATGACTTCAGCAAAACAAAATCAATAAAAAGTGCATCCAAATCCAATTTACTTTTCTTTCTTTCTTTCTTTTTTACTATGCAGCCTTTTAGATCTTTAATGACTGGATCACATTGCTTCTTCTCTACTGCCTCTTTATTCCTGCAGTAATTGGATTTTTTTTTAACCTTTGCACTGCACTTACACTGCTTTCTTCTTCTCCTCCTCACTTGTCCACCTGAACTTCTTTAGAAGTGCAGTTTATTAGGTTCCTAAGAGAACAGGATTGTTTTAGTTGTAATGGTAGCACCAAATAATATTTCCATGAAACTGCATTGATAGCCCAACTTTTCCTCCAAGGAGAGGTGGCATACATGGTTCTCCCCCTTCTTGTTTAATTCCCACACCAACCCTATGAGGTAGATCAGACAGTGACTGTCCCAAGGTCACCTAGTGAGTTTTATAGATGGCTGAGGCTATCTCTAGGCCCTAGTCTAAAGCTCTAACAACTATACCGCACTGGCTTTCTACCTTATTAACTCGCAGCAAAGATATTCCCCAACTAAAGGAAAAATAATTCTATACACTACTCATCAAGTAGAGATGGAAGGCGTTGCTGCAAAGAGTTACAATACATATTATTGAGGTTCATCCCCACACCCAAATACTATTTCCTTCTTGGCGTAATTTACTACCTTTGCTGCATGGGGCTAGTGGGAGATACCGCACTTTACTGTGTTTAGGCTCCTCATTTTCATTGTCATGTGTGCATGCAGGAGCCAGGCCCTGTGACCAGGAATGGGGCCTTCCTAAGTTTGTTCTGAAGAGGCAAGGCGGGGCCTCACAGGTGAGGCGAATTGGTAACTCACAGCACCTGGTGGCAAGAGCTGGGAAGGGATATAAGGTCAGCATTTCCCTTCAGCTCTTTGCCACAGCAACACGTTCCCTGCCTTGCTCCTTCGACCCTTGACTTTGTGACTCCTTGCTTCCTGACCCTCGGACCCTTGGCTTCTGACTCCCAGCTCTCTGACCCTCGGACTCTTGGCTTCCTGACTCCCGGCTTCTGGACTCCCATTCCTGCTCCCACCCTGCCATCTTGTCCCTGGTCCTGACGTCCCTTGCTGGGACTTCGATCGCCCATGAACCAGACAGTGACATTCATCATGCGCTTAGAAATACCAACGGCAAGGGCCCAGCAGAAACTGACAGGGTAGAAGGAAGGATGGCCAACAGGAAGTGGAGCCAGAGACAATGACAGGCAGAACCCACTTGGTCTGCTGCTCCCTGCTGAGTTTGACAAAGGCAACACTGAGACTAAAGAGGAAGCAGCTGTCAGTAAGTGCCATCCACTGAACTGGTAGCATGTGAGAAGGCAGGCAGATCAGCTGACTGAAGTTAGTGGGGCAGTGTTCCATTCACCCTAACCAATCACCCTCCGTGGTATGGGCCACCCAGATGATGTGTTTTACATTTCATCACAGTGACTTCAGTGCCAGTGCAGTGCTGGCATGAAAACTAACCATACAATCTGAGTACCACTAGCAATCAATGCTTGTATCATTGCAACAAGGAAGCTTAATTATGGGAAGATAATGGGAAGGATTCAGGCAGCTAATGGCTGTTGAAAGGTGAAGCATATATTGGCCCTTTCCCCATAAATAACCTGAAGTGTGCATAATATTCCATCTGTGAGTAGGATGGTCAATGGGTTCTACAAGAGCTGTGCAGCAGATCCAGCCAAATCTGAATCAGGTGAATTCGCATTGACCCAGGATTCGGCCAGATTGGGTTGAGCCATTCCTGAGTCAAAACTGGGCTACCTACCCCAAGGGCAGTTTGGTGGCAGGGAGAGAGGGGAGAAGATGTGCCTGTGTGTGCCCCCTCATTCCCCCTTTCCTGCTTTAAACATGCAGCCAGGAGGGCGAAGAAAAATATGCATGTCTTCCCCCACCCCACAATTGCATCATGATACAAGGCCACCAAATCGGATCAGAGGCAGCATGCACTGCCCTATTTTTCATCCTCAATTTGAAGAGCTGTCTGCTCCAAGTCTGGCTTAAATAATCCTTAAAAGAGAGAGCAGGAGTCTTGATGCTACTCATCCAAAGCTCACATCTGGAGAGGAGACTGATTAGCCTTCTTTATGATGGCAATACAAATTAATTGATTAATTACCACTATTTCATTAAAATATTTATGTACTGCTTTTCATGTACAAAAACGAATACCAAAGTGGTGCCCACAATATTAAAACTTAACAACAACCAATAAAACAATACTGTATAATTTATATTTCAATGGTGCCCATTCCTTCCCCTTAAATCTGCAGCTATACTCACCATATAGGTAAAGATAAAGGGACCCCTGACCATTAGGTTCAGTCGTGGCCGACTCTGGGGTTGAGGTGCTCATCTCGCTTCAGTGGCCGAGGGAGCCGGCGTACAGCTTCCGGGTCATGTGGCCAGCATGACTAAGCCGCTTCTGGCGAACCAGACCAGCGCATGGAAACGCCGTTTACCTTCCCGCCAGAGCGGTATCTATTTATCTACTTGCACTTTGACATGCTTTTGAACTGCTAGGTTGGCAGGAGCAGGGACCGAGCAACGGGAGCTTACCCCGTAGCAGGGATTCAAACCGCCAACCCTCTGATTGGCAAGTCCTAGGCTCTGTGGTTTAACCCACAGCGCCACCCGCGTCCCATACTCATTATATAGGATCTGTATATTCATCATATAGGATCTTCTACAGATATGTGCCCTTTTTGTCCCTTTCGGGGTGATGCCTCTCTTCCTTTTTGGTGCTGCACAAGTGGCCACCCTGGCTGTGGCTGCATCAGGGTGTTTTCTGCTTTGTTTCATATACTGTTTCTAAACATTCCTTAACTGTTATTTGCTGCTTGCATGTTCCATAGCTATCATTCCCTTTCAACGGAGCCAAGCAATGATAGTGTGGAGGGACAAATTGGGGTAAATGTAAGTTCTGCTTCATTCACTTCATGTTTATTTTCAATTACCTGATATGCAACACCAGCCTTCACAGTGTGGGAAATTGACTTCTAGGTACAATTCTAAATGGAAACCGGTGTGCAGATGCAAATGGAACAAGGGAGTTCTTTCCACCATACATACAGGATGGAGGGGGGATTGTCTGCAAGATTTATGATATTCTTCATTTTCTGAGCTCCCATTTTGCCACAAAAGCTCTCTCTAGTCCACATAATCTCCTTTGATCGCTTTTAATGTTTCCATTTTATTCCAAGCTGCCTGAGCTTTGGAAATGATTATGGGGCACAGAACTTGCCAGATGATGTGAGCCCCTTGATGTTCTTGTGACACAATTTAGTTCTTTCATATAAGAAATCATCCACCAAGTCAGAAATGGAAAAGATTTAGGCTGCAATCATATACTCACTTTCCTATGAGGAAGTCAGTGGGCCTTATTTCCTGAATAGGGTAGCCCTGTGAAGTAGGGTGCATTGAAGGATTACGAAAGGTATCATAAGGGCAAGACTGGATAAGAGGCCATGATTTTGAACTACAGGATGATAGGGCCAAACTACATGTTACAACGGAAGCACTGAACTTTTCCCCCACACCATTTTCCTGATAATAGTTATGGAGTTTCCCTGACAAAGTTGCCGTTAGCTCCATGAGGGAAACAAACCAGTGCAACAGGTATTTCTTTTTTCTTTCATATTCCTGCTCCCCAACAAAAAAAAATCTAATGGGATGGGGGCATTTGATCCATGAAATAGCAGAAAAAGAAAGCTCTGATCACCCTGCCTAGTCTATCATGTTGCACCTGTGCTGTAATTGGAATAGTCTAGAACAGGGGTCACCAACCCGGCATGGGCTGGATCACTCCCACGGAGATCCTCCGTGGGCCAGACCGGTGCAGTGCGATACCGGAAATCGCATCTGTGTATGTCTGCAGCGCCAGAAATCGCTTCTGTGAATGCCAGACGCTGAAAATCGTGCCTGTGCAGAAGCAATTTCCGGAGCCACAGAAGAGAGTCCATGCGCCACGCTGTGTCGGTTTAGCGCAGCGCGTGGGGACTCGCCGAGGGGGCAGCTTAGTTCGGGGGCAGCTCGTGGGCCGGTTAAACAGCCTCCATGGGATGATTCCGGCCCATGGGCCACAGGTTGGGGACCCCTTGTCTAGAACTAGGGCAGGGAACCTGTGGCCTTTCCTGATACTGATGCCCTACAACTCTCATAGTTTCTGGCCCTTGGCCATGCTAGCTTAGGCTGATAAGAGTTGAAGTCCAACATCATCAGGAGGGCCACAGGTTCCCCAATACCTGGTTGGGTATATCTGAAGAGACCAAGCTGACAAAGCCTGGAATACAACATACTTCTACCTTTACCTTTATTTATTGCATTCATAGCCCACCTTTCCTTCAAGGAGCTGAAGGTGGCATACATGGTTGTTGCTGTCCGTCCGTCCCCCCATTTCATCCTCACAACAACCTCATGAAGAATCCCAGAAAAGCAACAGCTCATTAGCACAGCTGCACGTGTTTTTCATGTAGTATGTCTTGGATTGAACCCTTAGCATTTCCAGTTAAAAATCACAAGTAGCAGGTGATGGGAAAGAACCCTGCTTGTTGGGGAAAGAACAACTTGGGGAGTTGTTGCCAGTAAGAGTTAATGTTCCCATGTTCTGACTCAGGGTAAAGTAACTTCATACATTTGTGTTCATTCTTTGCATCTATTTTTCTGCTGCGTAAGACAGATCCCTGCACCTGAATTAAGTTTCTCAGGAAGAGAGTCTGAAGAATTGGAGGAAACAGTGGTTGCAAGAGATGAAGTTCTAGGCCTTAGTGACAAATGAAAATTGAACTAATTACTGGGTCCAGGTGTGAGATGAGTGTTCTTGTGCTTAGGAGATTTTCATAGGCATGTCATCGACCAGGGTGAAAACAGGATGCCAGACTAGCTGGGCTTTTGCTCTGATCCAGCAGGGTTCAATCATGTACTTGGCCTTGGGCAAAAATACTTAGTCACATGATCAAATAACACAGCAAGCACTGAGAAAGAGTGACTTTGAACTAGCTCTTTTTTACTGTATCTCTGAAGACAGGTGTGTACTATGGTTCTCTCTGTGTTCTTTTGGAGGATAGCTAGTTATCAACTTTTGGCAACATTCCCCCTGTGATTATGTTGTTTTGGAGGAGCCAAACCAATGCATGCACACCTTTCAAAATGCCAGTTTAATCCTGAGAGATCTGCTCAAAGTCATGTTTGCAGTAAAGGCAGAGATTATTTTTCTTGAAAACAAACCCCGGGTAATACTATTGATTGCTGCTTAGAATAGTAAGCAGCTGTTACAGTCTGTGTGTGGAGGAGGGGAGGAGTTCTCAGAAAAGGAAAGCTTTTCATGCACTTTGTATGGCTACTTTGGTTCAGCACTAAACGAGAGTTGTAGTTTAGTTTACTTGTTAGGTAAACCTTCAATCATCTTTGCTGGTTGAAGTTTTATTTAGGTGTGTTCGTCAGGAAAGAGATGGGACAGTGTGAAGCAGTACAAGGTTGGTGAGGTCTGTCTGAGGAGTTCTAGGTTGGTTACCACTGCCATCCCAAAGCTACTCTGACCTTGCTATCATTGCCTGACCTCATCCTGATAATTCTGATCACTTCCAGGAGGATGCCACGGCTCCTACTCTTCCATCCCCATCACAAGCCACTGCTAGTTGACATGCAATGGCATTAACATGGTTGTTGGAATGCAATAGTATCCAGTGTTTCACTGTACTGTGGTACCCCGGGTTACAGATGCTTCAGGTTACATAAGCTTCAGGTTACAGACTCTGCTAACCCAGACATAGTACCTTGGGTTAAGAACTTTGCTTCAGGATGAGAACAGAAATCGTGCTCCGGCGGCACGGTGGCAGTGGGAGGCCCCATTAGCTAAAGTGGTACCTCAGGTTAAGAACAGTTTCAGGTTAAAAACGGACCTCCAGAATGAATGAAGTTCTTAACCCAAGGTACCACTGTATTTGATAACTAGCATGCACAGAACTCCGTTATTTGGAGGCATTTCACATTCTGAATGTAAATTTAAGTTTGAAATTCAAAGCGTCACATTCACAATTTGAGTGGTGAGATTGCTGGTGAAATTTGAATCTTTGTTTCCGTCCCAGTGGCTTGCTGTGATTCATCAAATCAGCTGGGTGAAATACTGTTGAGTCGTCAAAGCAGGAGACATTGGATGGCAACCACATGGAATAGACCCTTAAATTCTAAGGGATCAGTCCAGTTCTACCTCAACCTCAAGCACAGCACCCATGTGTGGTTTCCTTCTATTTCCTCATCTCCCCTTCCTATGCACAGGTTTGGACACACAGGCAGGCAGTTTGCAAAACACTTAGTGGAACACTCTGCATTGCCCCTGAAGTTTTAGCAGACTATGTCGACTATATTTCAGCCTTGTGACCCTGAATTACAGTTATGATCTAGTATAGAGATTAAAGTTAGGTTTTTCTACATTTCCTGCTCCGGATCTGTGTTTCCCGCACTGCAGCTGTGTGTTCTTTGGGCCATGTTCAGTGGAGGGGATGATTTTTGCATCTAAATGTAAAAATGAGATGCTACCACATTTCTCTCTACTGTCTCCACATGGGCTGAAGGGTGCCATAAGGGGAGAAAAACTCAACAGCTTAATGTAGCCTGCAGCCAACCAGAAGCTTTTCTGAAAACAGACCATACTAACCAGTTTCTGTTGTCTGTTGCCTTCATCTTTTTCTTGATAAAGAGTCTTGGTGATAGCAATAGAATTATATGAGTGTCTGCAGAGATAAGAGGGCACAAGATAAACAATGTCTCCCCCCACCCCAGTACTGCTTAGATGGAAACCTTTATAGCATTCTCAAACATATTTCTCAACTGAGAGCTCTGGAATTAAGAGCAAGTCTCCCTGTTTCCCCTTCTCACATGTGCCATTGCATGCTCAGGGAGGTTTCAGGTGCCCAGTTGTTGTTGTTTTTTAAAAAAAGATTCTTTAATACAAAGCAATTTACATAGAATGTAAACAAAACAAAAAACAACATAAACAGACCATAAACACTGACTAACAACACCTCATTTGACATTACATACTCTTTAACTTCCATTTCACCTCATTGTGCTTTTTGTACCTTACTAGTCTAAATGCACTTCATTTTTATTATTCTTTTCAGTTAATTACGGGGAGGCAGATTCTTTATAATTTCCTTAAACTTCAATATTCAATCCAAATCTGTCAGGAGATTTGTTAGTACAGTACTTTTTAAGATACTCTTTGAACGTTGTCCAATCTTTACTAAATTTCTGGTTAGTATTTCCTCTTATTCTCCCAGTTACCCTTGCAAGTTCTGAATATTCTATCATCTTTGCTTGCCAATCAGTTTTTGTGGGGATTACATCACCTTTCCAACTTTTTTGCTATTAAAATCCTTGCCACTGTGGTTGCGCACATAAAGAGGGTTCTGTGTTTTTTTATATATCAATTTGATACAGTATTCCCATGCTCAGTTACTATGCTGAAGGTCTGTGGATTTTTGGCACTCAAAATCTTGAAAAGATCTTCACTCTTCAACCCCCATGGCCGTTGAATGCTTTTGGAGGTAGAGAGGGGAAGCAATGAGACCAAGGAACACACCTCCTCTGCTCATGCCATCTTGCCTTTGTAGCAGCCCCGGTGCTCCAGATACATTGCATCTTACTCTGCTCTTTCTATTTTAGCATCCTGGCTGTGATTTCAGATGCAGACATCAGCTGTTAATACAGAGACAGAGCAAATAAAACAAGTGCCTCTAATGACTCTCCAAGCAATAAACTTCAGAGGTGCTGCTTCATGTATAAAACGATCTGAAAGACTCATGGGATCAGTGTTGGGGTTTGGATTGGGGGGGGTTTCCTAAGTTTGAATTCAATGTTGATTTTCTGTTTGCAAAATGGAAACTGTACTGAATCTCATCATTAGTCATTACAATCATTGGAGAATGGACACATGGCATATATACATGATGTGCACAATGATTAACCCCCCAATTTGTGACAAGTGGTTTTCTAGAGAGCGGTAGAGATGGATTCAGGAAATGAACGTCCTGTAGAAATTAGTTTTTTTGCTGCCAAGGAAGTGATTATGGGAAGTTAATAAGCAAAACATTCAGCTTTTAGAAATTGTCCTTTTTTTTACAAATGGGAGAGCCAGGGGAGCCAGTAAAAGAGTGAAGTAGAAACCTGTTTGATGATGCTACTTATGAATGTATAATTGTATAATTATCCTTTAAGGCTTTTCTGCAATGTGTTACCTGTACTAGCTATCAGGAATGTGCAAAAAAAAATTAAAGCTCACACAGGTGAGGGTAAGGTTAATTCTTGCTCAGGGGTTGGGATTGCTTTGGATTTTCTGCCCTTCAACCATCTGCAGGATTTTAACTATGGTATATGTCTCTGAAGACTCTTGTTATCCTGTAGCTTTTATAAGGGTGCCATGTTAATGATTAAGATGGAATCCCAGCGGCAGGAATTGGTTTCCTGTGCTAAATTACTTTTAATGGGTTGGGGTTGGGGGTTGTGTGTGTGTTGTTTTTACAAAAGGTTTTTTTTAAAAAAACTGCAGTTCATCCAACTGTCTTTAATTAACTCCTTTAACAGTTCACACAAGTCATCCCATAATCCTTAGGGGAAAGAAGAACTATCTGTAGGAGAGGGAACAGAGGAAGGGCATAGGATTCTCTTGTTTTATCAAATGTCCTGGATTTAAAATGTCACTCCTAGAGAAAATTCTCCAGGCTTGCAGTCACTGTGAGATAAGCCACTGCTATAATTAATTTCCTTTCACCTTTCACTGAACAGTTTTTAATGGTGTCTTTTAAATAAGCACTGCTTCCCGACAGCGATTACTTTCTTTTCTTGCTGCAAATGTTTTGAAAGTCTGCGATAAACAGACTAGGCTCAGCATTTGGCAAGGCTTTTGGTTTAAGGATTCAGAACATCTTTCCAAATCTTATTCTGCTGTATAAACAAGACATACTTGACACAGATGGTTCCTGTGCCAGCTAGAATAATTATCAAGGTAATTTAAACCCTATTTTGGTATAACAAGCAGTGACTCATGTGTGGTAAGGTGGGTTGAGCGGTGACGTGTACAGAGCTCTTTCTTGTTGGGTCACACGACAGCCACGGGTGGGAAGGAAATTTAGTGCGACATGGTAGCATATTGATCAAAAAGCCACCATTGTGGAACATTGCTGTGTAAAAAGAACAATGAGAGCCAGTGTGGTGTAGTGGTTAAGAGCAGCAGTCTCGTAATCTGGGGAACCGGGTTCGCGTCTCCGCTCCTCCACATGCAGCTGCTGGGTGATCTTGGGCCAGTCACACTTCTCTGAAGTCTCTCAGCCTCACTCTCCTCACAGAGTGTTTGTTGTGGGGGAGGAAGGGGAAGGATAATGTTAGCCGCTTTGAGACTCCTTAAAGGGAGTGAAAGGCGGGATATCAAATCCAAACTCTTCTTCTCCTTCTTCTTCTTCTTCTAGAAATTGGGGCAGAACTGCTAGTATTATGACCAGCAAAAGGAACACAATAATCCCTACATCTGAATGCAGCCTAGGTTACTGAAATTCATTCTTAACTTTTCCTTCCTCATTGCTTCCCTTCCTGCCTTTTTCAGCAAAAACCTTATCTTTTGTCTGTAATACTCAGTAAAGTAGTGATGGCGCTGAATAAAGCGTCATCCTCATGATGGGAATGTTGAATAGCTAGAAGTTGGCCTGTATGCAGTAAACAAAGCTCTGGAGACAGCCGCTATTGTTGTGAGCTTTTAAATAACTTTTTTTGTTAAAAATATTTTTCCTATACTGTATATAATACACGGACCCAGATACTGCAAGTATGTGTATAATCCTAATTATAGGCTTATATGTACTCATTTGTACATTTGGTTAGCCATGGCGACTATTCCACAATAAGTTTAGTGAAAGACTTCATTGAATCTACATTTCTTATTCCACCAGGTAGTCACAGACTATTTCACACGTATAGGGTTAATACACAGGACTTTTCTGGCCTGAGGATGTTGCTTTCATCCAGGTTTGTTGAGCTCTGATAATAATGCTTTTCATAAGTTCAAATGTTCTGCCATGAAAAGTCATACGTACACACATACAGGCTGATGAACACACAAGCAAATGAGAAAAGCTTTTCTATATTCACTTCTGTATTTATCGTTTTGTGTTTTTGTATTGTAAACCATCTGTGATCTTCAGATGAAGGGCAATATAGAAATAGGATTTAAATAGAAATATGATGTGCTTCACCTTCATAGAGGAGACTGCGACCAGGTGACCTGTCTGCCTGCTCTATCTGTTGTCCAGGGACTAACTTTTGATAGGCAACCATCAAAGCCTCCAATCTCCCATTCCTATGGTCCTATCTCAAAACTGTGCTTATATTAGACAGCCCTTCAAAGAGAGGACTCTTTCAAAGAGGGGACTGCCATCTGTAAAACAGGACACCTTAAGATCAGGGCAGATCTTGCCTTGCCAAAGATGAAAGCAACACCTAACCTAGTATAATATATAAGGTTGTCATAACCTTAGGTGGCACTGCAGGGGGGAATAAAATGTTCAGATTATCATAAATTACACCACTTTTACTGCACCGCAAGTAACTCAGCAAAAATGTTGCATTTCAGCTGCTCTTGGGATGTGAGGCATTCTTATATTGTTATTTATAAAGGCTCCTTAGCATCTCCCCACTTCCTGGATAAACCATTCTGAGACTTAGATTTGACACAGAGCAGTAACTTATGCTCTATATTCCCATTCCTAGAATGGCTGTTAGAAGGTGATGTGGCCCTTTATGGCCGTAACTCAAATAAGAGAATTTACCAACATGCACCGCTGATGTATTTATGTATCAACTGAGATGGAGCTTGATTTCCTCAAGAGCTCATCCGTGCTGAACTTTTCCAAAACGATTGCGTTACGATACCACTTCCTAATAAATCTATTAGGTAGTCTGCACTGTTCATATCTCAGACCCGATCAGCTACCTGAATGGAAACTTAAGTTGGAAGTCTTATCTTTTGAATGAGAAAAGAAAGCTAGGGGTTCTGAGCCACTGGGTACCTGTTTGGTATCTGCTGGAGTGTGCAATGCCAAGGCAGATGCTAGTACACAGCAAATGAGTCCAAAGTCCAGTCAGGCCAGGTTCCCACCTCTACAGCCAATCCAGGGGTCAGGACACCTGGAGGTCAGCCTTGCACGAGTTTAATCCTGAAGCACAGTCCCTGGAACATCCAAGAAACCCAGCACCTCAGCTCTGCTTCCCTTGTATCCCTTGCCTGCTGGTTGCAGCATCTGGGCTTGATGAGGCAGGTGACCCTCACCTGTTCTAAGCTTACTCCAGCTGAGGAATCATACACCTCCTCCCAGATGCAGCAAGCCCCACCTGGCCAGCTAGGGAGCTGGGCAGTGGGCCCTTGCCTGTCTCAGCCTCCTAAAGCACCCTACCCACAGCTCTCTACGTCTCAGAGCCTGCCGTGTTCGTGGTGATGAGTCCTGCAGCTCTGGTTCTCATGCACTGACCCCTATCCTCTTACCATTCTCCATCACTCCATGAGTACTTCCTGAACTATTATCTCCTTCCCCATCCACAACCTAGCCCAGTATCACTAGAATCCTCTTCCTCCTAGTTCATGACACTAAGCCCAATTCTAAATGACATATGATGCTATAGTTAAAATAACATGCTCCCCCCCCCCCCCGTTTTGTTTGTTTTTTCCATATGATGTGCAAGAGATAAAATAAGCAAAATGACCTCATGTTTAAAAAGTCTTGAATGACACAGCCACTGAACTGGTTTACCCATCAGTTTAAATAATGGTTCCAATAAATCTTGGTTAATAAACCATGGTTTAGTGTTAGGTATGACACCCAACCCAGTGCCTTGGCTATGTTGTTTTAACTATGGCTTGTTAGTGAAAATAAGCTGTTGTTGGCTTAATGCTCTTAGCTTATGCCTTAGTCAGATGCTATGCAAACACAGGCACTTCCCTAGCCATGGCTTAAGTGTGATTTGTTTATTTGCCCTAACCAAATTGCCCACAAAGCAACAGAGGCAGAAGCCAAGAGCTGCCCTATAATGAAATGGCTCTAGTGCTCAGCTGTTTTCACTGGCACTTTCCTCTAACAGGATTCCTTTCCCTGTCCAGCCTTTGATTCACAGCTACAGCACATACGGGAGATTAAAATTTAAAGGGAACTTTTTGGTTTCATCTCTTAGTAGACTTTTGTACTGTTGAAATATTGAACTTATTACAGGTGTGGTGGCGGACTGAATAATATTTTGGTGTGTGCCTCTTTTATCCTCCGGGGAGCTATTTACAAGAAAAACTAAGGCAGCAATTCATGCTTGCTAACATGTTGAATTGCTGGCACCTCTTTCTTTCACTCCATCATCCTGTTCTCCATAGCAGTGGTGTAGTGCAGGCTTCTTCAAACTCGCCCTCCAGATGTTTTGAGACTGCAATTCCCATCATCCCTGACCACTGGTCCTGCTAGCTAGAGATCATGGGAGTTGTAGGCCAAAAACATCTGGAGGGCCGAGTTTGAGGAAACCTGGTGTTGTATGTAGATTGCGTCTCCCCACTGAGATAAACTTCCACTGCTCTCTTTCTTTCTCTCCTCCTCCCTCTATTCTGTTCATTCACAGACCCTGGAAGACAGGGGACTCAGCTACACAGCTGCATATAAAACATTTTAAATGTGTTGTAAAGTGCAATATACAAATAGATGTATACTAGATGGAGACAGTGAGCTGTGCCAAATTCAATGTATTTTCAAAACGTTTTTTAAAAAAGCATTTTAACAGCTTTTTTTTAAAGTGTGTGTAGATTCCACCAGGGTCTTTCTGCCACCATGAAAGTCTACACCTACCTTCATGGGGAAGGATAGATCTGGTTACTGCCAAAAGGGAAGGGAAGGGATGGAAGTAGGGTAATTGACAGGCTAGGGACTAAAGCTGATAAAGGCCATAGCAGCAGACCAGAGAGTGGAAGGAAAGGTGAATAATAATAATAATAATAATAATAATAATATAAAAACATTGGCATCTGGAGACATCACCAGCGGACATATCATTGTTTGGGACTGCATCATGATCAGAAGATGCAATTCTGTTTTCCTTCATGGATTCAGTGTTTGAATACCTCTAATATTTTCAATAGGTCCAACCAAAATAACTTAAAGTAGTAAGAAATCTTTTGAGTTCATCAAACCATTAGGCTAACTTAAGTAAGAAGGCAGAGAGGGGAAAGAGAAAAAGATTTTGCTGCGAGTGCTGGGGGAAAAAGCCCAGTCTGCAGCTTGTAATAAACCAATAGATTAGATGTGTTGTTATGCAGTCTTAGGTTAGATCATGCTAGGTTTGCATGCACGCGTGCAAACACACACTCTCACTCACTCAGACATACATGGTTTCAATTTCTATTTTAGGCAAGTTCAAAATTAATCAACCACTTATCAAGAAGCTTGTATGTCAGCAATGACTTAGAGTTTGGAGTCAGATTAATAACAACAGAATTTGTATTGGCTTAAAGAATAGATTCCAACTATGAACTCATATCTGAACCCAGTAGAAAGACACCAAAATATGGCTGTTTTTCCTGGCGTAACATCACGAAATGTTAGTAATACATCTTACAGGATTAATTAATTGCCAGAGCCAGGAGAAATACAGAGAGAGAGAGAGTTATGAGTTGGGCGGGGAAGGAAGTAGGCTGTATGTGAGATCCTTCTAACCCATGGATTCAGTAAGTGTTAAAATATATGTCAAGCTAGCTTCCTGTGTTGAGGTGATAGCCTGGGTGAAGGGCCATTAAGGAAAACAAAGGAAAGGGGCTCTGTGTGAGATGGCAAATGAGTAGGGCTGCTTATAGTTAGTTAGAAGGACAAAGCCGGTGTTGGGAGCTGAGACTATAGTGATATGACCTAGAAATAAAGGAGCAAGCTCAAGAGAGAGTCAGAGCAATGTTTGAGAGCCATGTTTAATTTCTGTTTGAATCCAAGGCTGAGGCTATGGGAGAAACAAGACATATTTGAGGTGCTGACACTGTGAACCCCTCCATTGTCGGCTCAGGTTGTATATATGTATAAATAAACCATATATCATTAAGACACTACAGTCTCCACTGTGCCTCATTTCCAAAAGGAATCACAAACCCTGGATAAGCTCCAGGAACCCCTGGAATCTTCTTGCACCACTCAGACATTGGGGGGGCATGCAACACTATCTATCTATCTATCTATCTATCTATCTATCTATCTATCTATCTATATCTATCTATCTATCATCTATCTATCTATCTATCTATCATCTATCTATCTATCTAATTTTTGTTTGAAGCAAAAAATATTTCCAAGTCAAGCTGAATTGCCAAGATCAGGCATGCAAGATGGGAAGAGAGGGAGGAACAATGGATCTGACCATTGATTTTACAGACCACATTTAGAACTGAAACCAGTCAGTGTATCAGAAACTAGGAGGTGCCACAAAGAAAGGCATGGAAATCTGATTTGCAAGGGGAGATTGTTTAGTTATGAAAGAAGGTAACTTTTTCTAGTCTCCCAGTCCCATGCACTGCAGATATGCAGAGATCCAGGATCCAACTAGGCAGAATGAGCTGCTTTTTCTCATTTTGAAGCAAGAAAAGCAATACACACTTTGCCTTCTAAAGATGGCCCTCTCTAAAACCATTAATCCCAGCATCTAAAATTACCCAACTGCACCACTGTTCTCGGGAGCAAAATCCCTTTAGCTCCAACTTTACGGGGCTAACAAATCAAGGAAAAGTTCATTGTCATTTATTTTGAAAAGTGTCGATGGTCATTAAAGGCCAGCTAGATGATATATACACGAAGAATTCCAAAGCAACTTCAGAACAGCAGAAGTATCGGTGTGGCATATAACCAGTGATTTGTACAATCCGGAAATCATTACACAGACACTATTTGCAACTTAACAAGTTGCTGTGCAATCCCCAAATCCAATTCTGTAGGTCAAGCTGATCATTCAGATGGGAATCAAATTGATACAAGCTCCTTTACTGTTCTGACCTTTCAGTTTCTCAGCTGTGCTCTGTTGACCTATTTAGGGCTTGAGTGACTCCATGGGGAAAAAGTGCATTGGGACATTTTGACACTAGAAGCGCTAACATTTTCCTTTCCACCATACACCATTTATCACACAATTCCAATTACTGGTCACTTCTGCAGTTTTGTATTTAAAGATGGAGAGTCAAATTACATTTGCAGCTTGAGTCACAGGGTGCTTATTACATTTTCACCCGATTTTATGATTGATCACATTTCCTCAGACCACCCACTTGCGCCCGAGAATGTTTGATCAATTATGGCTTTGCTGTCTGAAGCCATAAATTTGAACCACACTGGTTTTGTCCAAATGTCGCAGAAGAGCTAGTGTGGTTTTTGTGTCAAGAAGAATCCATGTTTGAACTACAACCTGATTTGATGGTACATTTACGAAAGTAGATTAAAGTCGTAAATGCAGGTTCTCTGATGCTCAAATCCTATTGCATTGGGCACTTGAAAATTTATTATTTCCATTTTCAGGTCCAGTACAAATCTAGCAACCTCTGGACCAGAAACCAATAATGGCCCTTGGCCCTTCATCAAATCAACTGTGTTAGGAAGCAAATGCTGTGCAGGTAAGTTAAATGCCCTGTGTCTAAATCATGGGTAGGCAAACTAAGGCCTGGGGGCTGGATCCAGCCCAATCACCTTCTAAATCTGACCTGCAGACAGTCTGGGAATCAGCGTGTTTTTACAGGAGTATAATGTGTCCTTTTATTTAAAATGCATCTCTGGGTTATTTGTGGGGCCTGACTGGTATTTTCACATGAGTAGAATGTGTGCTTTTATTTAAAATGCATCTCTGGTTTATTTGTGGGGCATAGGAATTTGTTCATCATTTCCCCCAAAATATAGTCCGGCCCCCCACAAGGTCTGAGGGACAGTGGACCAGGCCTCTGCTGAAATAGTTTGCTGACCCCTGGTCTAAGTACTCTAGAATAAGCATATGACAATGTGAAGGTCTGGGCATGGCTGAGGCTTGCATAATCTTTGTGTTCCAGGAAAGTTAACCAGGAAGGTGGGCCAGACATCTTGGAAAGTTGAATCCCCACCATCTCAAGGCAGGGATAAGAGAACTGGAGAACTCGTATTAGGAAATGATGACAATACTGAACTCTTTATGGAGAAACTTCCTCCATTCCTATGTTCTTATGCATTGTGTGGTAGGGTGTTATGTTCCTTCTGAACCAGAATGTAAGCCTCAGAGCAGAGGTCATCAATGCAGCACCTGTGGGCACCATGTGCTTGCCCGTACTTCCTATGGTGCTCTCAAATGTTCTCAATAAATATCCCCTCAAAAATGCACCAACACTTCAGAGACGGTTAGTTGTTCTGCTCAGTTCCTGTTTTCACTAGCTTGGCCTCTCCTGCATTGAATTGCCCTCCCTTAAACATGCCCACTGCTTCTATGGCTCCTGCCTCAGAGGCTGGGGAGGCAGAAGATGTGGAGAGATGTTGTTGCTATTGCTCTTGAGGCTGAAGGGGCAGAAAGGGGGAACCAGTGGCGAGCCACATCAACACACTTCTGCCTGATTTGCGTTATCCTCACCACCATACATAAAATGCAGACATCCTTCAAAATTCACATTTCTCCACATCTGCAACCCAGCCACGGTAATGGGTATAAAAATTCGTATGCTAGATTAAAGGGTGCATTAAAATGTATTTATTGGTGGAAATATCATACAATGTTAGGATTTTTTAAAAAGTATACTAGGCATAATTATATACAATAATATGCATATTAGGAGAGAATGGCACTAAAATATTTTCTCTAGGACTTTTTTTTAATGTTAAAAATGCATACTTATGTGGCAATGTGGAGAACTGAAGTTAAGACTGGAAAAATAAGAAACTGAGAGGAAACAAACATTTTCAGATTTACCCCTCCGTAAGTAGGAATAGGCATTTATACACATAGATGTACAGCTTAACGTAGCTGCAGCAGGCCAAGTCATCTGATCTAAACACCCCAGAGCATCTTTCGCTGGGGAAAAACTGAACAATCTCATTAGGTGGGAAGGCTGAGGTCAGAGGTTGAATTATGTTTACTTCACACTTTGACATAGCTGTGAGTATATCGCAGTGGCAAGAGTGCAGTGTCTAAGCCAGAAAACCTGAGAATAGTAACTCGGTCCAACATGCTGTAACTGAAGCTGCAAATAAAACATCTTACTCTAGAACTGGGTAGAAAATGAAATGCAAACCACATTTGACAGTGTGAAATTTCTCAGTTATATTTCAGTACAAAGGCAAGACTGTTTTGCTGCTGAGTTTCACACAACTGGCTTGCCTAAAGCCCTCCGCCGCAAAATCCATTTTCAAAGGCTTTGAGATTTCAAAACGATTTTTTCTTTAAAAAAAATATATGCACACATTTAAGATGAAACGTTACAGTTGTGTTACACACAAGCCACAGCAGGAAATGCACACTCTACAATCAGTCACAAGGGATAGGAACTGCTGATCCAGCAGTCCTGTGATAAAACTCATCTCCAAAGAGATAATAAAAAATAGTATATAACTGGCACTGTTCCTTAAGAAGGCAAAATTCCAGCAAATAACAGAGGGAAAGGAAAGTTGAAAAGAGACACATTTTATTTGAACCAATTCAAGAAAGAGAAGAGTGTGAAAATGAACACAAAGCTGAGCTTCCCTTGGTTATTCCTGAGACATCTTGTGACACCATGACATTTAGGCTGAATCTAGACACATCAAAAAAATGTTTCAGGAAAACACATTGCAAACCTCAGAGTGGGAAATCACGTTGGCAAAAGACGGAATGCCACAGCGCCACCTGGTGTCACACTGTTATAACGCATATAAAATGCTTTTTCTTTACTAATGTAGCTGAGTCCATAAATAGCAGTAGGAAGTATGGTGGGGCAGAAGCGCCCACCTGATCTCCCAACAGCTGAGTTGCTGCTGGAGACCAGGAAGGAGAAGGCAAGGTGGAAAGATTGGCTCTGCATTGCTCCTTGCCTTCTCATTCTTGGTACGCAGCAGCAATTCATTTATCAGGAGGTAGGTTCCACCACACGGGATGTGGATGGCACTGTGGGTTAAACCACAGAGCCTAGGACTTGCCGATCAGAAGGTTGGCAGTTCGAATCCCCGTAACGGGATGAGCTCCCGTTGCTCGGTCCCTGCTCCTGCCAACCTAGCAGTTCAAAAGCACGTCAAAGTGCAAGTAGATAAATAGGTACCGCTCTGGCGGGAAGGTAAACGCCGTTTCCGTGCACTGCTCTGGTTCGCCAAAAGCGGCTTAGTCATGCTGGCCACATGACCCGGAAGCTGTACGCCGGCTCCCTCGGCCAATAAAGTGAGATGAGCGCCGCAACCCCAGAGTCAGCCACGACTGGACCTAATGGTCAGGGGTCCCTTTACCTCTACCTTTTTAGGTTCCACCACACCACCT